>NW_026526677.1:50162773-54962773 GCF_024362965.1 Panthera pardus
GATTACGTAAGAACTGGATATCTTTCGCAGGAGATATATGAATAGAATGATGGATGGGGGAAGTATTCAGAAGTTGGAAGGAGGGAGGATGCTAAGCAGACATCCCACAATTGTCTACTACAGTGACCATGAATTCTAACGCCCAGTGTGGAGCCTGCCCATTGGGGCACAAGACATAATTGGCTGTAGACGGGGTAACAGGAGAGACGATGGGAGGCTTTTAGTTCAAACTTAACAGGCAGAAGTCTCAGCCCCACCTGTACCCCTTGGCAGCGTTCTGCTGGTCTAAACAGGTCTGGGCTTATCCTAGGCCATTTGGTTCTGGGACAGAAGCTTGAAGCTCCTGAGCTTCTGTCAGGATCATCTCTAGGCAAATGCTCAAGGTCAGATTGAGCTGAATTGGACTAGGGGGCTACCCTCTGGGGCACAAGTTTGTGTGTTATCACATGACCCTAAGAATTGCTAAACCAAGTGGCTGGAGCCCCCAGGGAAGGTATAAGATAGGAGAGCGCCACCTTAGCCAGGGACCATCTGGGGTCCTTTTGAGATGGAGTTTGGGAAAAGCAGCCCCTGACCTTTTTGTGTCCACAGGCCTGGACCACATCTTCGAGTTCAGAGAGTCTGACCTGTAACTAGCAGAGGGTTGGGGTGGGGGTGAATCCTGCCAGAGGCCATACAATTAGAGCAGCTGGTTGGGCTAAAATGACCAAGGGTAGGGTCAGGGTTAATACCTAACTCAGTTCATACCAGGGAGGTCCTGAGATGTTAGGCAGCCTTCAAGACAGGCAGCAGCCTATCCTAATTTCCCTGCCTTTGGCTTCTTCTCCAGCTGTTCCCTCAGCCAAAAAAGGAGAGGCTTTGGATGCTTTTGCATATCCTTTTCCTCATCTCTCCCAGCATCAGGCCCTCAGGTAAATGTCAGGGAACCTCCGGAAGTAAGAAAGCAGGGGGTACAGCAAGGCTTAGCCTTGGCTTCAGGGCAAGGGCCAGAGATCCCCATCCTGGGCGGCAGGTTTCTCAGAAACCAGCAGCCTGGCAAAGCAAAGCCTGGAATTGGAAATTTGTAACTTGAAAAAACCGTAGAGATTATTGTATTGATGGGGAATCAGGCTCAGTGTATTCATTAGGGGGAAACACTAAGCTGCTATAACAAAGACATCCCAAACTACAATGGCTTAAACAAAATAGAACTTTATTTTTCTCTCTCGTTAACAGGTAATAAAGAGTCCAGATTGTCAGGGATGTCCCACAATGTCACTCAGGGAACCAGCTTCTTTCCATCTCGTTTTCCTGCATTCCTTAGCGTTTTGTTCTTTTTGGCATAGTCAAATCCGAGTATCAGAATGCCCACACTCTAGCTCGTAGGAAGACTGGAAAACAGAAAATTTCCTTTTAAGCAAGAGAGGCAAAAGTAGCTTCTATCTCTCCTGCCTACAGATGAGAATAGTAGTTTGTCTACACCCGCTTGCAAGGGAAGCTGGGAAAGATAGTTTCCACTAAGGCAGCTATGTGACCCATACAGAGGGGAGAGCAGAAAACGGGGACACCACCAGTGGTCTGCCACACTCCAGAAGGAAAAGTTGCTTGAGATCTGCGAGAAATGAAGTCAGAACTAAAATCAAGATCCAGACCTGAGCAGTCACCACCAAGTCTGAGAGGCCCCAGGGCTTCACTGTAGGCTCTGAGGTTTGAACTGGCAGCCTGTCCCTAGCCAATACACCCCCAGGCTTTGCGTGACTCCTTTTGCCGGGTTTGAGCACATCTAGTAAAGGCCCTGAGTGATGGCTTGCTGTGACCTCCAGCCCTGACACGACTCAAATATTTTTATGGCTCACTACAAAGAGTGGCCTGAGTGCTGGGGCTCAAAGCCTGGCTTGGAGAAGCCCAGTCAGGCCTCAGGTAGCAGTAGCCGTGGAGGATTATGTGTTTCAGGGGGACTTTTTTCTCCAACTTCGTATCATTTGGGAGTTGGCAGGCCCTCTCAGACAGGTTGGGCACGGGGTGAGGAGGAACTCCTCAGGCCTCTTTGATCTAGAGGCAGAGGTAGGACAGGAGGGCCCTACTAGAGACTGGGGGGAAGCAGACCAGGAGGGCTCCCCTGTCAGCACCACATACCTCATTCCCAGCTTGTAGCATCCAGGACTGCTTCTGAGATGTGTGTGCTGTTGGGACATGTGGTTGTAGCTCCAAGGGGACCACCTGCATGTGGGTGTGTTCACTCTGGTAAGTTTGTTGGGAAACAGTCTGCAATCTGGGAGTGAGTCACGGTGCTCAGCCCCACAGGCCCATCGGTCAGACTCCATGAAGCTCATGAACCAGCACCAGCCTCAGAAGCGGGTGGAAACACCTGGCCTCTGAGACCCAGCCCAGGATCACTCCAGGTGTCCATTCCTCAGTGGGCAGGTGATCAGTAGGAAGGGAAAGGGTACAGATGACCCCTAATTGTGCAGAATGAGGACTCAGATTGAGATTCTGAAGCCACAGGTCAAACTGTGGTTGCTGGAGTGTTTGTAACCTCAGAGGAACCTGTGGGCTCCGGGAGTTCATTTCGTGAGGGTCTCTGAAGGGTAGGATGTGCAGAAGTAAAGCCATTTGGAGATTCGGAGAGTCCCATATTCTAGCTGTGCCTCACTCTAGCTGGCTGGGGAAGCCTGAAAGCTCACCAGCACCTCCAAGGGCTTTGTCACAGCCAATTCTTGAGACAAGCTAGCTGACTAGATAAATAGGAGAGTATAGGGAGATATTTGAGCCAGACAAATTCTCCCAGTTGGAGGTAGGATGATGGGTTGAGGAGGGCAAGAGCAAGTTCAGAATCTCAGAGTTGAGTTAGACCCTGAGAGCCTTCTTGTCTGACCCGTTTCTCTCCCAAAGCAGGGGGTTGGAGGAGAAGATGCAAACACTTATAGCTTAATAGTTTTCCTTTTATCCCTGTCATACAAATAATTATACAAATGACTATGTAATTAACTAGATCATTGTGATAAGAGCTATGGAGGAAAAGCACAGAGGGCCATGCCAGGCTGTAACAGGGAGGTCTAACCTAGTCTTGAGGGGAGAGGCCACCCTGAGAAAGGAAGCGACATTAAATCCCGGACCCAAGAGGTGAGCAAGAGGAGGTCCAAATGAAGAGGAGAAGAACATTCCATGAAGAAGAAACAGTGTGTCTGTAGGCCCTGAGGCAGGTGTTGGTTCAGGCAATGTCAAGGGCAATCTGCTGCAGTGTGGGAGCAAGTGGTGGGTGTCAGTAATGGGAGAAGCTTCAGGAAAGCCTGTGTATGCAGAGCCAAGGGACAGGCAGAAAATGGGGGCTTTCTGCAGAGAGCAAGGGGAAGCCATTACATGTTTGAGGGTGGGTTGACAAAATTGGATTTGCATTTTTAAAATATCTCCTGGCTGCATCTGGAGTATGAAGGCTGAATTAGTGGGGCTCAGGGTAGATGCACGGAGGCCAAAAAGCTCTTGAAGCAGTGTGCAAAAGATAATGATCACTTGGATACGGCAATAGCGGTGACTATGTGATTGGAGGGAGTGTCTAAAAGTGACTCTGACTTAGTTCCAAATTTTTTTTAAATCACAGATTAATGAAAAGACTCTAAAAATGTATAATAAAGAAAAGTAATACTTTGCCCTTAATTCCCACCTTCCATACTCACCTGCTAAGGTCACCATACTGACAGCCTGAACAAGGGCAGCCTTGAACATCTTTTCCTTATGTTCTCATCAGAAAGAGGTTTTCTTTGAAATGGGTGATATTACTTGCTACTCCGCAACCTACTTTTCTCACTTAACAGTGATCACAGAAACCCTTTGCAAGTCAGTAGCTTTAGCTCCAACTCATGTTTTAACAGTTGCATGATATTCTATATGAAGCTGTAAGACTATTTAGTTGACCATTGATTGATATTGATATTCAGATAGTTTCGTTTTCTGCCATCGCAAACAATGAGAAATTACAGGGTTATCCTTATATACAGATGATTTCTCCCCCCCCCCCCACCCCATAAGATACATTCCCAGATGGAGAGGATTTCTGGGTCAAAAGGCACATGCGTTTTTAATTTTAATAGATAGTGCCAGGTTGCTTGCTCCAAATTGTAATAGATAGTGCCAGATTCCTTGCTCAGCAACAAATAAGATTACCCGTTTTCTCAAATTTTTAGCAGACCCAAACATTTTACTCTAAACAAATGTTGGCAACCTGATGAATTAAGGTAATGAAAACTGATTTTGCTTTATTTATTTTATTTTATTTTTTTATTATATGAAATTTATTGTCAAATTAGTTTCCATACAACACCCAGTGCTCATCCCAAAAGATGCCCTCTTCAATGCCCATCACCGACTCTCCCCTCCCTCCCACCCCCCATCAACCCTCAGTTTGTTCTCAGTTTTTAAGAGTCTCTGATTTTGCTTTAATTTGTGTTTTCCCTCATAATAATGAGGGAAAGCACTTTGTTGGCCAATTAGATTTCCTCCTCCCAGAATGGCCTCTTCATACCGTTTTTCTGTTTTTCTCTTGGGCATTTGTCTCTTTCTTTCAATTTAGAGAAACTCTTTGTATATACAGCATATTTTCCCTTTTCCTGTGAGATATTTTGCAGATATTTTTCCAGTAAATCATTGGTCTTATCTCTTGCCATTGAAGTTTTAAAACTCAAATTAAGTACTTCTTTTTTTAATTTAATTTAATTTAATTATTTTGAGGGTAGGGGAGAGGGGCAGAAGGAGAAAGAGAGAGATTCTTAAGCAGTCTCCATGCTCAGTGCAGAGCCTGAGGCAGGGGTCAATCCCGCGACCCTTGCATCATGACCTGAACTGAAATCAAGAGTTAGACACTCAACGGACTGAGCCTCCCAGATGCCCCTCAAATCAAGTGGTTGTTTTCTTTCATTACTCTCGCAGGTATCCATCAAATTTATTCATATTATCCAAATCTATTTAATTTTTCTCCTAATATCTCTAATATTTTCACTGTTCCATTTTTATTTTAAAATCTCTAACACCTATTAAACATAATCTTTATATTTGGGGGGTAGGGACCCCTTTTGTTTCTTCCAGATAGATAACCAATTATGGCAGCACCATTTTTTATAAATTTTTAAAAAATATTTTATTTATTTTTGATAGAGACAGAGCACAAGTGGGGGAGGGGCAGAGAGAGAAGGAGACACAGAATCCGAAGCAGGCTCCAGGCTCTCAGCTGTCAGCACGGAGCCCGACATGGGGCTAGAACTCACAAATTGTGAGATCATGACCTGTGCCGAAGTCAGATGCCCAATCGACTGAGCCACCCAGGCGCCCCAGGCAGCACCATTTTTAAGACAACTTTGTTGAGATATAATTCCCATACCATAAATTCACCCATTTAAAGTACACAATTCAACACATGTTAGTATACTCACAGATATGTTATTCACCACAATCAATTTCAGATCATTTTCACCACCTCTAAAAAGGAACCCCAAACCCTTTAACTGTCATACTTCTAGAACTCCCAGCCCCTGGCAACCACTCATCTTCTTTCTGTCTCTATAGACTTGCCTATTCTTGGCATTTCATATGAATGGAATTGTATAATATGTGGACTTTTGTGACTGCCTTCTTTCACTCAGCATAATGTTTTCAAGGTTCATCAATTTTGTGACATGTATCAGTACTTTATTCCTTTGCATGGCTGAATAATACCCATTTTCTAGACATTTGCTTTTTCCCTCATCTTTTGACTATTATGAATAATGCTGCCGTAAACAGTAGTGTACAAATTTTTGTGTAGATGTGTGTTTTCAGTTCCCTTGGCTATAAACTTAGGAGTGGAATTGATGGGTCATACAGTGATTCTGTTTTTAAATTTTGCGGAACTATCAGACTGTTTTCCAAAGTGGCTGCACCATTTCACATTCCCACCTGCAGTGTGTGAGTTCCGATTTCTCTACATATTCACCAACATTTATTATCCAACTTTCTGATTCTAGCTTCCTAGTGGGTGTGAAGTGCTATCTTACTGTGATTTGATATGTATTTCCAATGATGTTGAGTATCTTTTCAGGTGTTTATTGGCTTATTTGTATATCTTCCTTAGAAAAATGTCTATTTGGATGGTAGTGCCATTTATTAATTTTTTTCTGATGAACTGAAATGCAACTTTTATCATATAAGAAAGTCCTTTCTGGATTTGGACCTACTTATTCACCTTCTGTTGCTCTGATCTACTGATCTCTCCCGGTTTACACCATGCTGCTCAGATTCTGGTGGCTTTGTAGTGTGGTTTATTATCTAATAACACATGTTCTCTCCAACTAGTCTTTCTTTTCATGTTTTCTTAACTAGCTTCAGATATTTATTTTTCAAATGTACTTCAAATTGAATTTTTTACAGTTCTAAAAAAGCCTTTTTTATTTGGGATTCTAAGAGAAATTGCATTAAATCTATATATTAATTTTGAAAGGATTCACTTTTTATGAGAATAAGTCTTTGAAACCTGGCTGTCTTATACATTCAGGTCTTCTTATATGTCCTTCAATATGGTTTCATGATTTTCTTCAAAGCAGATCTTTAACTTTGGGATGGTTGCTGTTGTTATAATTATTCCTGAGTATTTCATAGTTATGTCACTGTTGCAAATTATCTTCATTTCTATTTCTAATATGTCATTGCACTTAGGAAAAAACACATATTTCTGTTTACCTTGTTTTTAGCTACCTTCCCAATGATCTAATTAACCTACTAGCTTTTGAACTAAATTTTATTGGATTTTCTCAATAATCACATCAGTTGTAAACAAACGTATTTCTGTCCTCTTTATAACAAGCTATTTATTCTGATTAGTTCATTTTCTTGTTATTGAATTAGTTAGATTCCAAAATATGTTGAATAATAATGATGATAATAAGCGTCCCTTCTTGTTCCCAATTTCTGGAAATACCTTCCGAATATCATTGTTTATATGTTTACCATTGGGTTTTAGTAAACAGTCTTTGTCAAATTGAAGAAGTTTTCTTCTATTTCTGTTTTACTATTTGATTAGCAATATTTGCTGATTTTTTCAAGTGACTTTTTGGCATCTATTCCTGTAACCATACTTTATTCCCCTTATTTATTGATGCAATGACTTATATTGATAGATCTTCTGATGCCAAATGATGTTTTCAGTGTTAAAATAAACCCTCCCTTGTATAGGGTATTATTCTTTTGATATTTTCCCATATCCAGTTAGCTAACATCTTACATCAGATTTTTCATTTAAACTGCTCCGTGATTTATTTTCTTTCTTTTTAAATTCAATCTGTAGAAGCTTTAGGAATTAAGAAAATGCTAACTCATAAAACAAACTAGGAAGATTTCTAACTTTTTCTCTTGTCTGGAATAGTTAAATAACATTAAAGATCATCTGCTTTTAAAGATTATATAAAACTCACTTTCAATATAATCTGTGCCTTGTGACATTTTTTATTTTATTTTTAATTCTGGTAAAATACATGTGACATAAAATTTGTCAGCTCAACCATTTTTAAGTGTAGAGTTCAGCAGTGTTAAGCATATTCACATTGCTATGTAACCAATCTCCAGAATTGTTTTCATCTCGTCAAACTGAAACCCCACCCATTAAGCAAAAACTCCCCGTGTCTCCCACCCCCAGCCCCTGGTAATCACCGTTCTATTTTCTGTCTCTATGAATTTGACTAATCTAGGTACCTCATATAAGCAGAATCATGCCATATTTGTCTTTTTGTGACTGGCTTTTCTCACTTAGCTTATTGTCTTCATGGTTCATGTTGTAGCATGTGTCAAAATTTCCTTCCTTCTTAAGACCGAATAATATCTCATTGTGTAAATATATACATTTTGATTATTCGTTCACCCATTGACAGATACCTGAGTTGCTTCTACCTTTTGGCTATTGTGAATAATTCTGCTCTGAACATGGCTGTACAAATATCTCTTAAAAACCTTGCTTTCAATTCTCTTGGGTATATGCCCAGAAGTGGAATTGCTGGATCATATGGTGTCTTGTGATATTTTAATGGCAGAGTTTTCATTTCTTTTTAAATCTCTTCTGTTTATTGGCCTATTCAGAATTTCAGCTTCTACACTCAATTTTATTAATTTTGTACTTTGCCTGGAAATCATCCACTTCCTCTTGGTTCACATTTATTTTCATAGGCTTACACACGTTACTGTTATAATTCTTTAATCTTTTCTGTACCTGTGATATATCTCTTTTCTTTTAAAAAATTTTTAATTTAAATTCCAATTAGTTAACGTACAGTGTAATATTAGTTTCAGGTGTATGATATAGTGATTCAGTACTTCCATACATCACCGGTTCTCCTCACAACAAGTGCACTCCATAATCCCCATCACCTAATTTACCCAATCTCCCCCATCCCCCTCTGGTGACCATCAGTTTGTTCTCTATAATTAAGAGTCTGTTTCTAGGTTTGCCTCTCTCTCTCTTTTTTTTCCTCTTTGCTCAATTGTTTTGTTTCTTGAATTCCATATATGAGTGAAACCATATGGTACTTGTCTTTCTCTGACTTACTTATTTGACTTAGCATCATACACGCTAGCTCCATCCACATTGTTGCAAATGACCTGATTTCCTTCTTTTTTATGGCTGAGTAATATTGTATGTTTTTGTTTTTGTTTTTGTTTTCCAACCAGGTTTCCCTGGAAGGGTTTACTATTTTGTTGGTCGTTTCAAGGAACCAGGTTTGGGTTTTAATTTTTCTTTTAATTATTTTTTTCTATTATCATTTGTTATTTTGTTAATTCCTGATTTTGACTTTATTAATATCCTTCTACATTCTTTGGGCTTAGTTTGTACTCTTTTGGATTTCTTAGATTAAATACCAAGTTCATTTGCTTTAGTCTTTTTTTGTTCGTTTAATATTAAAAGCATGTAAGGCTATATTTTTTCCTCTAAGTACAGCTGTGTCCGACAAATTCTGTATGGTACTCTGCGTCCTCCTTTTCATGACTAGACGATTTGCAATTTTAGTTTTGATCTTATTTTTGATCTAGTAGTAATTTCAAGAGAGTGTTTCTTCATTTCCGAGCAGCTCATGTTTTGGCCCTTGAGGTTAGCTTTGTTTGCTATGAATATTGCTGTTTCTGTTCCCTCCCTGCTTGCATTTGAGAGGTGTATCTTTGCTTGGTATATCTTTGCCCATTGGCTTTATTTTTACTCTTCTTTGTCACCTTGTTTGGGAGTATTTCTTATAAATAGCATTTGACTGTATTTTATTTTTCAACTTAATCTGTTTTTTGATAGAAGAACTCAGCCTCTTCACATTAGTGTAATAAACTAATATACTTAGCTTTACTTTTTGTCTTTTTTTTCTTTTCTTTCATTCTTTTCTTTTTTTTTTTACTTTTTAAAATTTTTTTTTAATGTTTACTTTTGAGAGACAGAGAGAGATAGTATGAGCAGGAGAGGGCAGAGAGAGAGAGAGAGAGAGAGAGAGAGAGAGGGAGACCCAGAATCGGAGGCAGGCTCCAGGCTCTGAGCTGTCAGCACAGAGCCTGATGCGGGGCTCGAACCCACAAGCCATGAGATCATGACCTGAGCCGAAGTCAGATGCTCAACCGACTGAGCCACCCAGGTGCCCTTTTTTTTTTTTTTTTTTTTTTTAACTTTTGCTGGCTTGAGGGAAATTCTGGTATTAAGAACTGAGTGGCTGGTTTACTAAAACAAGATGAACAGAGATTTGGAAGAAATATCAAGAGTTCAATTCGAATTTTAAAATTTAAGACACCTTTGAGACATCCAAGTGGAGATGTCAAGAGGGCCTTTGGAAACACTGGAGTAGGAGTCAAGGGAGAGATCCTGAGTGCAGGTGACACACAAGGACAACCGTGGATGGCACCCCACAGGAAGGTGTCATAAGAAGGCCTTGGACCCACTCCTCAGGAAGGCCAACAGTTAAAGTTTGGATGAAAGAGGAGAACTGGCAATAAGTATGATGAAAGGGAATGTCCACGGGGGAATGTGGAAAACTCAGAGAACATGTTGGTTTATGGAAAAGGCATGCTCAAATCACAAAGCTGTGGGCCCAGAATGACTTGGTTCCTCATTTGTACTACTGTTCTCTTCTTCCTGGGGCGCAGGTTGGGAGTGCGCCAGGCCCAGCTTAGCACTGTACCTGGAACTACGAGGTCCCACCAAACTCCGGGCCTTGCAGTTCAGTCTGGTCCCTCATGACGATCTCCTCTCAGAAACCTCATCCTGTCCCCTCCAACATGGCTCCTGTTAGGGACCTTGGTCCTTATGGTGGGTTTGTCCATGTCCGAATCTCGCTGTGGACTGATTTCAGTGTCTTTCACCAGGGCTTAGGGCCCGTATACATTCAGAAGTGGGGCTGGACTTGTGTTTCAGTATCCCTGACCACTTCGTGATGATTAAGTTCTCTGAACACTCTCTTTCTCTATGAAAACCAGAGGACTGGGCTTCTAAGAGCTCACCAGATCCTTGGTTCAAGGGAGGGTGGGTGCAGGGGTGGCTGGGTGACCTCTCAGGCTGGCATCTGTGGGTGTGAACTCCAGCCAGGCAGAGATTCCCAACTGCAGGGCCATGCTAGCCCACATGGTGCCTTTGCACAACTTAGAAAAAGTACTTTCTCTGGTGATTGTGGCTTACACCAGGCACATGGCTTATAAAGCAGAGAGGGCAGAATTTCAGCCCCCTCTTGCCCCCTTGGCCAGATGCCCTAGTGTAGGGAACAGCCAGCACTGATGTAGGCAGTGGCCATGCCTTGCTACACAGAGAACTAAACAGTATGGCGCTCCAAATATGGGGCCTCCAGAAGAAGCATGTGCCTGGGTTCTGGCCCCATGCCATCTGAGACCCTGGGGGGGAAACATGATGCCCAAGTGTCTCTCTTTCTGAGCCACCATTCTTGTATCTAAAGTTCAGGAAAGCAGAGTTCCTTCTCCTGACTCTGCAGCTCCCATTTTCTCTAGTGACCTGGTGTCTTGATTCCATATCTCTCCTCCTGCTCCAGGGGAGGGCTGAAACACCCCCCTCAAGGGCTGATCTTATCCCCCAGGCCTCAACTAAATAATCCACATACCCCTCAGCAATCCAGCCTTCACACAGTGACACCCACTCAGAAGAACATAGAGGGGCTGTTTCCTTAGAGGATTTGGAGGAACGGATAAGGGCTTTCTAAGCACAGGGATCCCATGAGAGGAGTCACAGGAGCCAGAACCTGCAATTCAGGGTGTGTTCAATCACGGCAAAGCAGTCCAGAGGTGGGGCAGGGCTGTAAAGACTGTTGCTGGAGATCAATAAATATCAGTTGAGGCAAGGGGTAGTGGTGGTCGCAAAGGCTTCTTCAGATCTTGTGAAAGACCTGAAATGATGAGTAGTTAGGGTTTTGCCACGGGGACATTGGAAATCCATGGAAGATTTTTGAGAAGGAGTGAGGCAGGGTCAGATCCTGGCAACAGGAAGGTGACTCTATGGCTACTACAGGACAGTGAAGAGGAGGATTTGCCAACCCTGCGCGTAGCGTGGTTACATTCTGCCCTGGTGGGAGACTGCAAGTAGCAGATTTGGAAGATGATTCTGAAGAGCATCTCTACACACCCCTTTCCTTCACCAAATTGAGTATAATGCAATCATTTCACAAACTTTTCCAGATACTGTGTGTCCACATGCAAGGACGGATGAGGGCAGGGAGAATCAGGATGAGCCTCCCCTTCCCCCCCTACCCCTACTCAGCCCTCTCTCCGCCCCTCAGTCAGAATGTGTTTTGATAAGTGGTGGCTTGGGAACCGCATAAGGGTGACAAACTGTGCCCCCCCACACCAATTAAATTTTTTAAAAAGCTGCTATGGAAGGAGCGAATATTAGTTTCCTGATTTATAAAGCCAAATGGATTAAGCTCATTCATTGCCTGAGGAAACAAAAAGGAAATCTTCAATACCTCTGTGCACATTGAGAACAGGAACAATACTGGTCTTTAGAAAGCAGAAACCTAATTTGGGGGAATCAATTACCCTCTGTGTCCCTGCCTCTGTGGGCTCTCATACCGGCTCTCTCTCAATAGAGATTTCCTGGGAGGTAAAATGTGAAGTTGGTCAACCACACAGACACACCCTCGGTTCAGCCTTGCAGACAGGAGGGAAGAACTAGGCAAAGGGTGGGTGGAGTTCGGTGGGGGTATGCCTGGGTGTCAGGCACCTGTGGAAATAGGGGCAGAGGCTGGGAGGGCTGTAGGATAAAAGCGGGGGGTGAGGAGGAGGCAGTACCGAGATGCGCCAAGGACGGGGGCAATGGGAACCTGGGGTTCAAAACAGGGGCGGAGTGGGGGGGGGGTAATTGGGGTTGGTGGGGGAGGGGGGAGCATAGCCCAACAAGTGCACAAACAGCACCCACCACTTCCTGATCCTCTCATTTTCTCTTCAGTGTTCTGCACTCACACCCCATGGGCTTGAGTGTGCAGCGGGCAATGCTGGGGCAGTTATGAAAACAGAAAGGAGATGGGGCGCTCACCACAGTAGCCACCGAGTCACGTTCACAAAGTCACGCACAGAAACACCCACAATCTCACCATTCCTGTGCTGGATCTCAACCCCGAACCCTCGGTTCCCAGACCCAGAGCCACACCCAGCCCGATGCACTCATGCAGTCCCTCACCATCACACGCACGGATCCCCCATTCACACCCGCGCGGCCACAGACTCAAACTCCCACCCGCGATCGCAACACATTCCGCCACCCCCAGGCTCGTCTTCGGCTCGCACAGCGGCTCATCACCCCGCGCAGCCCTCACTCTGGCATGCGGTCACACACACACACACACGCACGCACACACACGCACACGGTCGCTCACACGCACACACTCTGGCTGTGCTTTTGTGTTTTGTCAGAATTAATGAGAAAAGTTCCCGTGCCCTGCGGGTAATTAGTGTCCTTGGAGTTAAATAAGCTAATGGCGGGCACCTCTGGCCCAAGCAATTATGTTTGTGTATTGAATAATTGATTCAAAGGGGGGAAGGGCCGCTAATCAGATCTGAGCATAATGAATTGATTTAATTAACAGGGGAACTGAGGGGCCCTGGGAAACGCAGGCTGCACTCAGCTGAGGCGAGCGCGGCCCGCGCGGACGGAGAACGGGCGCGCGGCGGCTGCGGCGGCGGCTCCGGCCCGGCCCGGGCAGCGCCTGCTAGCGCGGCTCCCGCGACCCCGCGGCGGACCGACGCGCCCCCGCCCCCGCCCCCGGGACGCGCACGCCCTCCCGCGCTCCCTGCCCGCGGGGCTAAGCTGCCGGCGCCGGTCCGCCCGCCCCCGTCCCCGGCCGCCGCTCGCGGGGCGCGGAGCCCGCGCGGGGCCGGCGGGAGCAGCGCAGGCGGACGGCCGCGGAGTCCGAGCCGCGCGCCCCTCCGCGTCCTCGGCCCACGCCGGGCTGGAGCCATCGCGGGACCATGGTGTTGGACCAGGAGGACGGTAGGTGCCCGGGGCCGAGGGCCGCGGCGGGCGCGGGGCGGGGGCGGCGGCGCGGGCCCTGCGGAGGCCACCCCGCTCGCCTCGCGGAGGCAGCGTCCCCCCGCGTCGGCCTCGGCCAGCTCGGGCCGCCTGGCCGCTTCCCGGAAGCGCGGCGCTGGGTGTGCGCGCGGGCGAGTGTGCCGGGGTGCCGGGCTCAGCCCCCGGGGTTCCTCAGCGGGGTTGGGAAGTCCCCCGGGCCGCCCCGGACTCGCCAGCCCCGCACGCTCTGGCCCGGAACTTTCTCTCTGGCTCTTGCCGCCTCGCAGACACAGGGAGCGCCTCTGCGACCCGCGCCGCGGGCTTCCCCGCAGTGCCCACTGCCCCAGGTCTCCCAGGCTCCCTGGGTGGGTGTCTGCACGTCCCCCCTTCCTCACCCGACTGCGGAACGGCTCCCCCAGGGGGATGCCCTGAGAACCTACAGTCAAACCAGCATGCTCCTGGGGTCGCTCAGATCTGGAACTTCATAGCTGCGGGATGGGTGACATTGCTTCACCCCTGGAAGGGTTCCCCCAGCCAAGCGTGTCGGGAGGTGCCCTGCTGGCTAGGGTAGGGCTCCAGATCCAGAATATCAGGGGCGGATTTACCTTGAAGCTAACGAAGTTTAAGCTTCATAGTCCTTCAGTGGTCATTTGGCGTTAGTAATCTTGTATTCCTTTTCTTAAAGAGCACCCCAGCCCCCAAATTGCATAAGTAAGCTTGGCTCTCAAAAAATCTGGATCCACCCCTGAGTCCAACTCACAGCTTTCCCATTGTAGCTGCCAGTCTGGCGGGAGCACGCAGAGCCACGCTGCCACGCTGCCCCCATGGGATCATTCCCCAGGGGCTAGGGCAGTTCCTTAGTGCCTGGGAGATGAAGCTCTGAAGCGTGAGGCAGGGAAATTTGAGGCTGGGAGGCAGCTGCTGGTCTGCAGGGAAGGGTCTGGCTGCCTGGCCTTTCTCTCTGGCCTCACTAGTCCCTTGTCCCAGCCTACCATCTTACCCTGGGGTAATCAACTGTCCTGGTTTACCCAGAACCATCTGGTTTTAGCACTGAAAGCCCTGTATCCTGGAAACCCCTCAGTCCTGGGACAAACCAAGACAGTTGGTCAGCCTACATCCACAACCTTCTCAGTGCTGTTGTGCAGGGGTGGATTGGCCTTCATTAAGAGGGTGGGAGAGATCTGCTTTCTGGTGTGCGAAATTGGCCTAGGCTTCCACAAGGCCTAACAAATTATAACTACAGCTTCCTAGAGGGGTTTCCAGAAACCAAAAGAGGAAAGTTTGTCAACTGTGTACTTCTCCACTCTAGCTGGTTGCAAATTCCTGTGTTTGGACTGCTTTTTAGGGGGCGGGGCAGGGCATCTGAACTTGGCCAACAGGCATCCTGATTGTGCTTCAAAATCTGTAGGGTCACTCTGTCCTGTCAGCTGTGGTGGCCACAGGGAAGGGGCCCTTCTCACTCCAAATACCTTTCTGAGCGTCACCTGTGAAGCCAGCTTGTAACCCCACCTTGGAGACAGCTGCACTGTGTTGGAAGCAGGGCCCTTGGGCTGAGGCACATCTGACAGCCTCCACTGAGTTCTGGAATATCTGGTCTGCCCAGGCCCTCAGGCAAAGAGTCTCCCCCACTGCTCGAACACACACACACACCCCGACCCAGTGCACGAACCCTTCCTTAGGACTTTCATTCCAGGTGCAGTGACAAACTGCTAGGACCTGCCCAAAACTTTGAAAGGCAGCCAGTAGAAACCCCTTTCTCCTCACCATAACCTGGGGGTTAATCAACTGGTCTCCCTCTGCTGCCCTCAGAGGCATTTCAAGGACATTCTGGAACACTCTTGGCAATGTTGGCTTGAGAGTACATGCTCATCAGCTGTGGACTGTGTTGGAGTCCCACTACCTCCCCCAAGGGATTGAGGCTTCCACTCTGGTGTTGCAGGTGTGCCTCTGGACCTGGAGGCGGCTTAGGTGGGGGAGGCCTGGGCACAGGAGTTACCTGCGCACCCAGCAATTCCCCATGTGCTGAGAGGGTGGCTGGCTGCTGGAAGAGGGTGAGGCTCATGTCTGACTATGTCAGCCCAGCAGGCCCCTTCCTGGCTAGAAGCTCAAGTCACCTAAACCTTACTCCAAGGCTTGCTGGGTAGCTCTATAAAGTGGGAAGGTCTCTGCAGAGGCCCTTCTCCAGATCACTGTGGAAGCTCAGTGCTGACAACAGAGCGTGCAGAGAGAGCTGTGTATGGACATGAGCAGCCCTTCACACACAGCACCGGTCTGCTGATCTATCCTACCAGCTTCTTTAGCTCAGCACCCCAGGCCTGCTCCAGTCCCTGAGTTGGGGCACAGGGCCCCTGACTCCCCAGAGGGATGCTGGTTGGGTGGCTGCTAATTGGGCACGTTGGAGTCTTGGGGGAGCTGTGTTGGGACAGAGTCGCCAGCACACCACATGAACAAGAGTGGGAAAGTGCCTCCAGATAGTCAAGTCCTGGTTTGTGGGTCAGGGCCAGACCCTGAGAGTGAGGAGAAGCGGGCCCTGGAACTGGAGAGTAAAGCCACGGCCTTGGTGGAGCGAATGCCTCCAGGTAGCTAGCACAGAGGCATCTATAGCAAGAACCTAGCCCTTGCCGGCCTGTCAGGCCCATTGCTTGTGACACTGTCTGGCCCCCAGCTCAGGCTGGGGTGAGGGGTTGCTACTAAATGGGCCAGTGGCAGCAGTGCCAAAGCCTCCCTCAGACCCTCGGGATATAGCTCTGGCTGCGGTGGCAGGGGAGAGATCAAGCTTGCAGTCCTGAGGGACAGTGAGACTGAGCAAAATGATATATTTAACATCAAATATACTCAAGGACTATTAGGATTAAGTATTCAAGATGAAGGGGAAAGTGAAACCCTCGGAGCTGCGGATGAGGCATCTCATTAGAAGCAGCCTCTTCTGTTTTCTCAAAGCCTGACTTCCCTGCCTAGGATGGAGGAAGATGGGCCTCTGTACTGCTCCCCCATTCCCCACCCTGGTCAAGCACGTTGCATTGCGGTCTGCCAAGGCTTAAGGGGCACAGCCTGGCCTCCAGGTCTCATTTATACCCAATAAGTCCCCCCACTGTTGGGGCGCCACAGTTTACAAAGCACATTCACATGCATTAACTCATCCCCACAGCAACGTGGGATAGCAGAACATGTCTCCCACTACACAAACAGGGAAACTGAGGCCCAGATAAAGTGATTTTCTAAGATTCACCATTTGCAATAGGCAGAGATGGGATGAAATCCCAACTGGCGGTCCTTTGATCCTCCAGGGACTTCGGCTTCCTTCTCCTTGCCTGGGTCTAGTCCTCAGAAGTGTCTGCCAGGGATGAGCCTCTGACACATCTATCCGAAGCCATCTTTGGGTTAGAAAAAAATCCATTAAGATTTCCATCCCCTCCTGGAACTTGGTACTGTCGAGACAAACAAAACAAAACAAAACACAAAAAAAACAAACAAAAAAAACCTCTTGGTATTTAAGAGTGGCCTTCCTAGAGTAGGCAGTCTGGACACTAGTAGAGAAGTAGGGTTCAGGAGGAGAGGAGATGGGCACTGTCTTCCCTCCTGCCTCCTGAATTACAGAGGAAGAATTTTCAACTCCTAAATAGCAGGAATCTTTTGTTCACTGCTGTATCACCAGTGTCTTATAATAATACATGCTCAATAAATAGTTGTGCAATGAGAAAAACCTTCAAGGCCGTGCTGTGCTTGCTCAGAGAGAAGCTGAGACAGGATCCCACTTCCTATGGAATTAGGATGCTCTTGCTGGTAGGGGAGGGGGGTGCTGGGGTCAGGGTGGTGCCCTAAGACTCAAAGTGGGAGAGTTTGTACCCTGCAGAGGGTTAACTTTGCCAAAAATCCAGGAAGCAACCAGAAGCCTCTGGCAGAGCAGGTAGGAAGCGAGGGCGCGAGGTCAGAGAAAGATCTGCCCGGGGCAGAAACCAAGGCTGAGGGGGTGTGAGTGACAGACAAGGGTGGTACACCTGACCAAGGGTCTGGGATGAGGACCCTGGGTGCTGCGCGGAGCCACGCGCCGAGCTGGGGCCGAGCTACCTCCAGGTGGCGCTGCGGAGCCGGGCACCCGCGCGTCTCCACTCCCCATTAACCCAGGAGGGAGGGGGGCCTCGGGAAATGTGTGCATTTATTCAGTAGCAGGAGTGCAAACCTCATACATTGAGGGAGAAAGGCAGCGGGAGACGGCCGCCGAGATTCCCCCATCTCTTTGAATATAATTTTAGATTGAGATTCAGATTAAATCCGAGGGGAAAACACTTTATGAGGCTGAAAGCTGTGTCGTTGCCAGAGCCAGGGTTATGAGCTATCAAATGCAATTACATTAAGACAGATTATACTGGGCAAATTGAGCCATTTAGAAGGTGAGAATCAAAGAAACGGCTCTGATCCTCTCTTCCCTGTTCTCTCTCCCTCTCCCCCCCCTCTTTAAATTGCAGTTCGTAGTTCCTTGCAATTCTGAGGCACAAAAGTAGGTGAGACTGCTTTTGTATCTGCGAAGTGCTTCACTCCTGAATGTAATTCTAGCTGAGTGCAATCTAGGTTAAGAGCCGGACAAGCGGGTAATTAGAGCCCGCTCGCTGCCCGAGGACCGGCCGCCCCGCCGAAGCGCGCCCCGAGTCGGCGCCCTTCTCCCGGCCGAGCCGAGCTGCGGCTGGACACGGAGCGCCCGAGATGATGGTGCTGGACAAGGAGGACGGTAGGTGGCGAGCGGGGGGCCGACGCCCCGCACCCCTTGGCCCCCCGCCGCGGCGCGCGGGAGCACACGCCGGGACGCTGGCTCACACACGCCAGGCGGTGCAGGGCTTCCCGGGCGGGCGGCGCGCGGGGGGAGAAGGGCGGGGGCGGCCAGGTGGGGCCGGGGGAGGGGTGAGTGAGCCCGGGGCGGGCGGGCTGTGCGCCGGCCGCGTGCTGCTCTGCGGGGCCGCGTGCAGGCTCGGGTCCCCTCGGATCTCGGCGCAGTGGCGCTCCGCGCGCGGCGTTTCGTCTTTGCGGCCGCTCCTCTCACCGCAGCCATCTCCCTCGCGCCGGCCGCATAACCCGAGAGGGTAGAAGCGGCGGGCAAATCAGGGGCTTCGGGAGAATCGGACGCCAGAGCTTGCGGCCAGCGGGTGCGCGGGAAGACCCTGCTTGCCCCTGGGTGCCCGGCGGGCGAAGGGAAGGCCGGCTGGACCCTCGGGGAGACAGACGTCTCAAGTAGTGGCCCACTATCTCCCCGTCCCCGGGCGCGGAGGCGGGAGTTTGGCCCAGAGGAAGCAAGTGTCCCGCCACCGGCCAGTAGCACTCTTGCAGGAGCGGCCTGCAACAGTGCCATGACCTGCTGTGGTCGAGAGCCTCAGTGCGCCCTACAGGTCAGAACAGAGGGGCCAGGGTTGCTGGAAGCCTCTAGAAGGTGGTCCCACATACCCCAAAGCCTTCCTGACTGGTAGTGCCCTGCAGTGTGTGTCCTGGTATGTTTAGGAGAGATTGGGGAACCCGTTGCGCTTGAGGGTAAAACCAAGCGGGTGCCCTGTGACCCAAACGGAGTACCCAGTGTCCAAAGAGTAGCAGTTCCGTGGCTGGCCCCAGGCCCCCCTGCCCTATAGGTGAGGGTTGCCTGGTGTGTTGGTGTTGTAGGGAGATTAGTATGTAATTGTTGGCACCCCTGCTGTCGCCTGACTTCTGGTAAGGAACTGAGAAGGTGGCTTTGCTGTGTGTCAGCAGGAATCCTCTTTGATTGACCATGGTGGCCATTCTCTGACCTGCTAGTCAGTCTTTACTGGCCTGGGCCCTCTGCCCACCAGGTCAGTGGTGGTGTTGACATGGTCACTTAGTAAAAATTCCAAGTTCAGTGACTTGCTCAAGGTCACACAGGGTGTGCCCTTTGCTGCTACCACATGCTGATGCTCCTAGCCTCCCCACTGCCTCTAAGACCTTCATCAGGGAGGGGCATTTAAAGGGTCTGGTCTGGGAGTCGCGTGTGGAGGAGCCTTGTGGCCAGTAAGCCCACGAAGGCTATTTCTCAGCATGTATGTGGTAAGAGAGGCAAGGGGGAACTAAGTGTTTCTGGCCAAAAGAATGTATTTGCCAGGGTCTGGCTGGGATGGATGTAACCTCCATCTCTAGTATGCTCTACCTCTCTCCAGGATCCCCATGTGGGCTGTCATAGGACTAGGCTTCTACAGGTCTGTGTAACGAAAAGGAGAAGGGACCGGGTCAGGGCAGGCCAGGAGGGAGGAGGCTTTTTGTTGTGCCCATATCTAGCCTTCACTTTCCCTCTTGGTAAAATGAGGGGCTTGCAGAAGATAGTGCAGAGGGTCATTCCTTGGTGTCTGGAGGTACTCTCATGATGGAAAGCATGTGGAAATCAAGGTATGTCTTCAGCCATGGTTATTTGGCATGCTTGGCTCCTCAGGCCCAAGCCAGAAATCGAAAACACCCAGACCCTATCCTTGGGAGGCCTTAGGGAGATTGTTCTCCTGGGACAAGATGACCTCCACCACTGCCACCTAGGTAGTGCCCTGTGCAGGCATCCCAGATTTCCTTTGAGCTCTGTGATACTCAAGATTTTCAGATGAGCCCTGAATGGGAATAGATATCTGGAGGTCATTTTAGCCAGTCTCCTGCCTCCAGACTGCAGTGCACCTCAACCACTTGGGCATATGTGTTTCCCCTAATCTCCACCAGATCTGCAGAGGGGAGCT
The DNA here is from genome assembly GCF_024362965.1 of Panthera pardus. Classification (NCBI taxonomy): domain Eukaryota; kingdom Metazoa; phylum Chordata; class Mammalia; order Carnivora; family Felidae; genus Panthera; species Panthera pardus. Next base: position 50,182,952 of record NW_026526677.1, read on the forward strand.
CAGGATGCCCCTTGGTCCCCTTCTCTGTCCAGTCTAAGCAGTGTGGTGCCCACTACAGCTCATACCACTGAGCTCTGGGGGCCCATAACAGCACAAGGAAGGTAGACAGCTGGGACCCTGAGGAGCCATTTGATTCTTGTCCTGCCCAGCCCAGAGGTGTCCTCCAAAAGCAATCTTTCTGCTCGTAAATCTTCCCTCCACTTCATATTAGAGTCTGGCTTCCTCCAATTCCAAGAACCCCTGCGGGTGGCACCGTCAGTATGGGAAGGGAGAAAGACTCTAGATCCGCTCACCTGCCCCTCTGTGCCTGCTGCCTAATTTCTTCCTGGCACTTACCCCTTTCAGCAGGTGGCCCTGTGAGCTGGGTGGCAGCATTGGCCCCCAGGGCCCCCAAGAAGCATGTCCCTCAGGGATGCAGCACTGCACCCTTTGTCTGGCTGCAGCAGGGACTCGGGCCCTTATTAACCACCCCCAATGCCTTTTCTCCACCTGACAGCATCTTGTTGGAAGGGGCTGGGGCTCTTCTGGTTGAAGTCAGGTCTGCCAGCTACCGAGGACCAAAGCTCTTGCTCTGCTGGGCTGCGGGGCTTTCATGTTGCACTTCTGAAAGATAATAAAATATCAATCGCTTTGCCGTAGCAACGGGTTTAAGAGACTTTCTGAAGTATTGAATCGTCAGAAAAAAAAAAAATTTTTTTTTTTTTTTTTTGCTTTTAAGCACAGTGCATTATTAATAAAGTAATCCATTAGGTCGAGCAGTGAAGGGCCACCACAGAGAGGAAAGATCTGTTTTGCAAATGGTTAAACTTCTGGTTTTAAGATTAATTGCTTTCATTTGGACGCTTGCTCTTGGCCTAGCCATCTCCACTTTACTGGAACTCAGGGTCCAGGCTTTCTAAATGCCGTCGGGCCTGCCTGTCAGCAAAGGAAGCCCTGCTCCAACTTTCCCGGAGAAACAGCCCTTCTTTCCCTGGCACCTGTGCCTGAGCTGGCACTAGGCTGCGGGCCTTCCGGAGAGGCTTGCAATCTAGGAGAGCAAAGGGAGCTCTGAGCACAGAGAGCCAGATTAGCCCTCAGGCCATTGGAGAAGAGACCCTTGAGTAGAGGCAGGCAGCAGAGGGTCCAGCAGCCCCAGGAGCAGTGAGAGCCTTGGGTTGGGACTGGGCAGGAGAGGATGCCGAGGGCACCCTCTCGGGGTTGTTGGACCGGGTACATGCTAGAGAAGGGCAGGTAAGCTGCCTCTGGAAAGGCCCAGCCGGAAGACTGGAGTGACCACAGGGCACAGCAGGCAAATTGGAGAACTAAACACCAGACATGATCCTTAGAGCATTTTTAATAAGTGAAATTGCCTAAGGACAGTGGAGCTGGACTGAGGAGGGCCAGACAGCGAGTCTTCAATTGTTAATGACCACTATGAGTGTGACCTCCACAGTGGACCTGGTTGATCCACCAGGGCAGGCTCTTGGCTATTCTTGGGTACTGACCAGCTTTTGCTCAGCCATTGGCAAGGCCTCCTGGGATAGCCCATCACGCTCTGGACTGAGAAGAGTCCTTGGGGGTCTCTCCTAGCAGAGTGTGGCCAGGACCTTCCTGGCCCCAGAGATAGAGGCAGGAAGTGGGCCCTGGTGCTGTTCCATGCCAGAGACCCCAGTGGGTCAGCAGGAAGTCAGAGTCCAGCAGATACTGGTGCCTACTGAGGACTGGTAAAGGCCTTGTGAGGCCAATAGCATGGGGCCCAGGCCTGACACTTGCCTGGTGCCTAGAAGAGAAGGGTCTCCATCTGTAGCTCCCATGCCAGCTCCGGCCGCAGCTACCTCCTCGCTGCTGAAAACAAGGCTTCACAGATCTTGAGCAGCATGTACAGCTGCTTACCCTTCCTGCCCCAATTCAGCCAGGCAGAGAGCCTGTAAAGATGGGTCTCCCTCACCCCCTCCCAGAGCCTTGGGTAAAGAAGCAGGTGCGTTTCTCTGTTCCCTGCTCTTCCGTTCATTTGCCCACATGGAGCACTAAGGGGGGGTGGGGGACAGGGAAACAACATAAATTGGTCTGTCGTCCAGAATCCATGTCTCGCTAATGTACCCAGATTAACTCAACTGTAAATTGTCTCCTTGGATGGCAGTGTCTTGCTAAAAGTTTCCCATATGATTCATGATTTGGATTGCTTTTAACGGCTATTGGCTAAGCAAGCCGGTGACTGTACAAGGTGATGCAATTGGCATTAGTGAGGGGAGGCACGGGAGCGTGTAATGCAGTCAATACTGCATTAACTACTGATGCCCAATTACAGGGAGTGGGAGAGAGCCTTTCAGGAGCATTAGGACTGGGGGAAGCTGAGATCACTGGCCGCTGCTCGCCTAAAAGCTTCACCCTTTGCGTGCCGGGGCTTGGCGCTGACGTGGCCGCTCACTTGGCCTCTGTCGCTGCAGGAGCTGCCTGTCTCTCTTACGGTCTCTCTCTCCCTTTCTGAACATGTCCCACAAAGATGCTTTTAGCACATGGAAGTGCGCATTTTCCTAGAACCTGGGCCTGCCTTTCATCCCTCAGAGAATTGATTCCCCACCCCAGCCAGTGTCCCAGAGTCAGACCAGGTGGCTGCCCCACCCACTTCCATTTAAGGAGCCTCCCAGCAGGCCCCATTTGTGAGCAGGACCAAGAGGAGATCTATTTTGGTCTCTCTCCCTTGGAACAGATGAATGATTGCCAGCAAGCATTGGCGGCTACCCCTCTGTGGTCGTGGGCAGAGGAACATGAGGTTCGGCCTCAGAGCAGTGGGCCGCGGGCACCTGGCTGCCAGAGTTGAGAAGTGGCCATGGATGGACAGACCAGGCCTCCTCTGAGCAGGAGACGGAGCTGGAGAGCCTCCCAGGGACACGACCCAAGCCATGTTGGGGTCCCCACCAAATGCAGACCCCCTCCAGAGCTATATCCACCAGGGCAGGCCTGCCCATAAGTAGCCCGCAGGCCAAGGCTTTTGTTCAGATCCACCTCCAGGGACCAGAGGAACTCCTGATCAGGGGTGCTAGGAGATTGGAAGGAGTTAGGGAGGAAGGTAGAGGAAAAGGGCATTGGTTCCCCAGTGTGCCAGGCACCACTGGGCTCATTGCTGCCTCCCCCATTCTGCTAAGCTGTGCAGGTCCAACGTGCCCACTGTGGTTTTGTGTTCCATGCCCACCTGATGTTGAGGTTGCTTTGCCTCCATACCATCTCATCTCCACAATGAGAACAACCATGTCTAAATGGTTGGGTTGTTAATGAGGATTAAATAAGATAATATCTGTGTATACATTTGATAAACCAGGAGGCCTCATGCCTGTGTGAAGTGTTCTCCACACAGCTGGAGTATGATCAAATAATCTGGCACCCGATTTGGTGCCTTGTTCACTCACTCTCCCTCTTCCAGTTTACCCATCATGGCCATTGATCACTGCCATCCAGGAGGCAGGCTGTCTTCACTAGTTACCACTGTCCAGATCTCCAAGGCAGATAGCATTGTAGGAAGAAGCCTTCAAGACCACTCTTTGCAAGCCCATCCATTTATAGGGGGACGGTTGAGGAAAGTGGGCAGGAGAGTTGCCCAGGGTTCTGTAGGGAGCGCAGAGATTCAGCACCTTTCTGAGCTCTGTGCCCAGCTTCCATGACCTCTGACCCTCTCTCCAAGGCATGATGAGGTGGTAGAAAACTCTGACTAGGCGAGACATCAGCTATACTGGCACCGGGTGCCTGAGCATTCCAGTCGTGGCCCCAGCCAGCCTGCCGACAGCCCACAGGACACGATTCTGTCCTCAAATGGAAGTCCTCCTGGCATGTGCTGATGGGCTCTAACCTGGTCTGGGCCTTCATGGACCAGAGCACCCCAAAGGTGCATATGGCATGTAACCCATCCTACCTGCCGTGTCTATAATTGAAGGACATGGAGGCATGCAGGACATCCTCCCACCCTCACGCTTAACTCTTCATGGCATTGCTAGGGTGAGTTTTCCTGACAGGTCTGCACTCAGGATAGGACCACACCAGTGGAGCCAACTTGCACTGGCCTACACATCTCTTCCCAACTCTGAGTTCCGTGGCATCAGGTTGATAGCTTGAAATCAGCCATGGTGGGAGTATTAATACCGTGGAAATCGGCAAACCATACAAATAAGGGCTTTTTCTCAGAGAGCCAATTGTTAAGTATTTATCAGCACACCCCTGGATTGCATTCATCTGGGGCTCTGGACCCACCTGTTTCTTTTCTGCCACTGCCATCCTCCCATCCCACCTAGCATCATTCTCCTGGTTCTTGCTACAACCAGGAACCCAGCCTCTGCTATCCTGACATGATGCCTGAGACCCTCTGCCATGCTAGCTGTCCAGTGCGGGGCTAACGTATTCGCTCTGGTTTTGTGTTGCAGGCGGACTCCGGCATTTACCACTGTGTTCTCGTTCATGTTGTTCCCCTCGCCTGGCATGCCCTTTCCCCTGTAGATGACCTTGCAGGAGCCTACAGGTGGTCAGAGCCTCTTACAGACCATTCCAAGCCATGCTCAGAGTCGCATCCACCCTACCTAGCAACAAGCTGGTCTCTTGTTGGAGTGTGTTCATTTTGTGTTTTGTCTAAGGCAGGAGTCCACAGTGGCTGACACAACTTGAGGCAAAGTAAAGGCAGGTGATGTGACAGGAGTGAGCAGGCCGGTCTAGGTTGCAGGGGCAGATGCGTCAGAGTGCAGGCCTGCCAGGTCAGAGTGGGTCACTGGCTCCTAACTCCTGCCTCTTCCCGACTGAGCTGTCTTGAGTGGCCTGCTGTCTTCGAGTACAGCCTGATTCAGGAGACCTGCGTACTAGGTCCCAGCTGACTGCTATGTGACTTCAGACAATTTACTGGGCTTCAGTTTTCATGTCTCTAGAATGGGAATGATAACATCCACATACACACTTGATAAGCCAGGAAGCCTCATGCCTCTGGAGCAACATTGCTTTGTGCAGAGCTTACAGTCTGATCTCTTTGGCTGCAGCTTCTCAGTCTTTAGGAGTCATAGAAACACACTTGCTATCGTTTTACTGAACCCTTACTTAAAAGTGAGGCATTGTGCACTGTGTGTGTGTTAGTAAGACATTGCTGCGTAACCAACCACCCCCAACTCAGAGGTTCAAAACAACAAGTATCCATTTGGCTCTTGAATCTGTAGGTCAGTGATTTGGGCTGGGCTTGGCTGAGCAGTTTCTCGGGTCTCAACTGAACTCTCTCATGCCTGGCAGATGGCCGATCCACTGGACACCAGGGATACAAGTCCCTCATCATCCAGCAAGCCCTTCCAGCCTGTTTTCATGGCAGAGACAGGTCAGGAGGTAGAGTGGAAGTCTACAAGGTTTCTTGAGGCCGAGGTTTGGTTCTGACAGGTTTCGCTTTTGCCACATTCTGTCGGCCAAAATAAATCACAAGGCCAGCCCAAGTTCAGAGACTGGGTGGGGCTGGTCAGATTCTGCCCTTAAAGGAAAGAGGTAGAGACTCACATTACAAAGGGTGTGCATACATACCAGCAGGAGGAGTAGAGAATTGGGGTCATTTCTGTACTCAGTCCACCAAAGCATCTCCCATGTAAGATCTCACATAATACCCTGAACCACCCTAGAAAGAGCTGCTCGTATTATCCTCATTTCACAGATGAGAAAACCGCCATCCAAAGAGGCTGTGTAGCTAGCTGGTCGCAGGTCCCCCACCTGCAAGTGCCTGAGTTCAGGCCATCTGACTACAGAGTGTGCCGTCCTTCTCTGCGCTCGGCTGCCTCCCTGTTCCAACTGACAGACTTGGAGCTGGGGGAGAAGGACACCCAGGGAGGGTTCATGGGAGAAGAGGTGGAGCCAGCTGGTGTTCCAGCCAGCCAGGATGCCTGGGGACAAGGTGAGGGAAGCTGGCTGTCTGCGTGGTTTTTCGGGGCTGCCATTGGAGGCAGCAGGCCTGGAGGGGAACCACAATGAGGTCAGCCCCCCGCTGCCTTCTCTGGCTTTTCCACTCTGCCCTGCAGTGCCCCTGGATGGTTGGAAGGGGTGAGAAGCTCCGTGGTTACCAGGGCTAACTCCAGCCTGGGCGTGTATGCAGATGCAGTCAGTCAGGAATCAATTCATTGGTTAGCCCCTCACCTCAAAACGGGGCGGTAAGTGGGCTGGTGAGAGGCCTGTGTACATTCATAAACCAGCTGATTGAAAAGCAATATTTCAGATAAATACAAGCCAGCGATCTATCAGTGGTTGTAATAAAACCCAGGCTTCAGGCTGTGATTTTATTTTGAAATAATAAGAATTGCTTGATTCTTTTTACTTGAGTTACCATGGTAATTCCGGCGTGGAGCAGTGTTATATTGATTTAGAAAGTGGACAGTAATATTTCTTTTGTGTTATTCTGTTTCTAGGCCTTGATTTCTAATTTCCACTTGGAGATTACTTTTATAAATTTCTTAAGTCCTTCCACTTTTTTTCCTCTCACAGTATAATTTTCCTCTCACACGCCACTATGTTCTGAGCTTATTGGTTTGCTCTTATTTTAAATTAAACTTGCTGGTTTCAAATATTGAAATGACATCTTTGTCTGTGTCTGTACTTCGGTTTAGCAAAATATTACAGTCTGACGCTTTCTGCTTAATAATTTAAGGGAGGCATTCTGTCGGCCCTCACTGGGTGCTGATAACTTATGACTCAACCAGCGCAGGCCTTAAACTCCTGACATTTTAATATTGTGTGGCGGGAGCAGCCACCCCTCCGCTCTGAGTCTCAGTGGAGAAAACCTGTGTGGCACCCCAGAAGGGAGGTTTAATAACTCAGCCTCACCCGTTGGTGTGATGACTTGATAGAGAGGGGACGGAGACTCAGTCTTCCCATGTAAGTGGCCGCCGCTCGGGCCCAAGCATGTGCTTTGTCCTGTCTCTCCCTTCCCTGAATCTTTACAAGGTCCAATTCCTGATCCCTGGTGTCTGGGAAGGACTATGCGGGGGACTGCCTGCGGGTGCCATCCGGATGCTGGAGTGCCCTGTTTCTCAGCTTTCCCTTTTGTAAAACAAGGGGAGCTCACGTGGGCTTTGAGTCACACAGACTGGGTTCAGATCCTGCCTCTGCCGTGTAGTGATTCTGAATGACAAATGGTAATCGTAATTCCGACTAGTCAAACAGGTATGATTAAGACCGTCTGCTAGGTCCATCGAGGCTTCAGTTGGCCAGGCTCCTGATGGTCTTGTAGATGATTGGTACGGTTCCCTAACCTTCCTTAGGTTTTAGTGAGGAACAGGGGAGAAAGTGGAAGTGGTTGTGCTTTGAAATACTGACTCTGCTCCAGACATGCGTGGGGTTCAGAGACCCAGGAGAATTGCTGTTTGGAAAGGACCTAGGGCTATGGCGTGGTGAGGTGGGTCAGCTCTGCCTGCTTTCCTGGTCGGCCCAACAGAAAGCAAGGGGGCTCTGTCCTCTGGGTTCCCCTGAGTACTCCACAGCAAGGACTGGACTCCATAGGGAAACTCACAGCAACGTGGATTATAGGGCTGAGATGGATCTTCAGGGTCCCCTCTCTCTGGCCTGAGGAGAGGTTCCTGCCCTGTGTGGTACGCCAGTGAGGTAGTGTATTAGCTACCTATTGCTGCGTAACACATTATTTCACAATTTACCATCTTAACACCCATTTTTTAATCTCATGGTTTCCATGGGTCAGGGGCCCAGGTGCAGCTTAGCGGGGTCCTCTGCTCAGGGTCTTTTTTACAGATGATAATTACGGTGTTGGCCGGGGCTGTGGTCTCATGTCGGGATTCATCTGGGGATTGCGCTTTCCCATTCACTTATTTGGTTGTTGGCAGGATTCAGTTCCTCATGGGCTGTTGGACTGGGGGGGGCTCATTCCTAACTGACTGTGGATCAGAGACAGCTCTCATTTCCATGCCACGTGGGCCTCTCCAACATGGCAGCTTGTTTCCTTAAAGCCGTCAAGAGAGAGTGTCTGCTAGCAAGCAGTAGCTCACAGTCTTTTATAAGATGTGACACGTCTAATCACAGATGTGACATTCCATCACTTTGACTGCATTTTCTTCCTTGGGAGCAAGTCCCTAGGTCCAGCTCATACTCAAGGAAGTGGGAGGATTACACAAGGGCATGAATAATAGAAAATGGGATCATTGGGACCATGTTAGAAATCAGCCTACTGTGAGAGGTGAGCCTCTGGCACAGCATCTCAGGCCTCAGGTGTCCAACAGTTTAGCCTCCCCCAGAGAGAATGAAATATCAGCTCCATCCCCAGGAGGCCCATTCCCTCTGCCTCACACCAGGGAAAGCCACAGATGTCTCAAAGCCTTTCACTTAATCTTCACGGCTCCCTTGGGAGTCTGGAAGATCAAACACTAGACCCATTTTGCAGAGGAGGAGGTTGTGCTCAGAGAGGGAAAGACACTTGCCTAGGATAGCCCAGCAAGTTGGTATGTGGCAGACTTGCGATGAGAACCAGGCCTCTGCCTGCCATAAGCTTGGGGAGGTAGTGGTAAAGACACTCCTAGGCCTCCCTGACCCGAGTGGTAAGAGGCAGTAGCACTGATTGTAAGCACACACAGGGACCAGGGTTAGGGATGGAAACCTCTGGATTCCTTGTTTGACAGATGGTAAGTTTGCTGAGGACACTAGGAGCTTACAGAGCAGCTGTTCATTACCTAAGGGCCTCTCTTCTCATTCAGTGGTGACTCTGGGAGGAGGTGAGGGTGGTTCCTCCTGAGCCAGTCTTTCTGAGGCTGTTGGACTGAGGGCCTCAACCTCCCCCTGGCTGTTGCCAGGCCAGGGGGGGCCAGCATCTTTGGGGCAGCCTGGGTGGAGACCACTTGAAGAGTTCTTCACATGGGAGCAGGACTAGAGGAGGCTCTCCTATGAGCTGGAGCACAGGGCCGAGCCAGGACTCCTGCACCCATAGCCTGGCTCTGTCCCCAACTCACAGTATGTCCACGGACTGGCCCCTTCCACCCTCTGGGTCTGTGCTTCACTATTTACATCACAGGGGCTGCTGGCGGCTTGATGCCTAGTGGTACTGTGTATGGAGACATAACTGTGGGGAACGAATGTTTTGAGGCCAAGGCCAGGAGCAAGAAACCATCCTGACAAGGTTGCTTTTTCTTTGGTGTCCTGGGGTCAGAGAAGTAGAGATTCCAGGCGAGGACATCTCTGGCCTCCGGCCCTCCATACTTGGTCTTGCCACATTTGAATCCAGGTGGATGGTCTGGTTTCCAGCTGTTCCCGGGCAGATCCACAACTAAGAGGCAGAGGGGACCCCTGAAGCAAGCCCAGAGCCTGGAGGCCAGTGAACACAAGTCACAGCCTCAGGCCTGAAGGGATCCTGGTTAGTTACCTCCTTTTATGGCAGGGAAACTAAGGCACCAAGAAGCATCTATTCCCTCTCTCAGCTGAATGTCTCTAAGATACTTTCTGAGTAGAAAAGTCTGAGGCCCAGCAGAGGCTGCCTCCAGCCCACGATGGGATGCCGGGGCTATACCCCATCTCTTTGCTTGTCAGTTAGAGGCTGTCTCTAGCAATCAACGGTTCTTACTCAAGCCAGAAGCTGTTTTCCATCTGTGAGGTGTCTTGGCAGGAGCTAGGGCTCTGGAGGAGCAAAAGGCAGTGGACAGGTCTCCCGCAGGTACAGGGTTCTGACCTGGTAGTCAGCCCAAGTACAGAGTGTCACCTGCCTTTTTGTCCCCTGGATGTTTTCACACTGCTCTTTGATCCTCAGAATTTTTTATCAGATCAGTGCCAAAATATGCCTTACATGTGAGAATAACATCTTAGTAATATTATTGAAAATGTAACAATTAAAAAATATCCCGGAAAAAAAAATCAAAATTGGTTGAAATAATTAACACAAAGCAAAACTGGCAGCAGTTAAGATCGCACCTGGCAAAATATGGTATTGACTAAGATTTGATGGAGGAATCAAATCTTCCTGACAAAATTTAGATCTGCCAAAGTTGGCTCAGGAAACATTTTTTGGTAGAAGTAATTATCACAAAAGAAATCTCAACCATGTCAAAAGCTCTAGTTCATAAGATTTAATATGAGCCAAAAACTGATCATGAACCAAATAGTCACTTCAAACTTAAAAATAATCCCAATAAAAATAATTCCAGTAATGTTGTTGAAAAAATAATTTTTTTAAGTGCTAGGAAAAAAAAAACAAAAAAGAATTCTAGTGAAATAAAAACAGGAAAGGGGGGCAAATCTTGGTTTAACGCTAGTGAATAGAAAATTGATGAAGGAATCAAATTGACTTAATAGAGCTCATTAAGAACTACTTTCTTGATGAAAAATCATTAATGTTAGTATAATTATTATCAAAATATGTGTTAGGGGCTAGTTCCTAGTAGCAGATGCTTAGCAAATACTTATTAAGTGAATAGTGAGTGAATGAATGAACGAATGAATGAACGAACAAACAGGTGAAAGAGGTTGGAGAGGAGCAGAGAAGATCCCAAGGATTGCTGTGTTCTAGAGAGAGGATAGAGTTACACTTTATTAAGATTATTTGTACTGCTCTGGTATGTTTTCCAACACCACCCAGCAGTTCTCCAGTTCTCAATGGACACCGACTAGGTGTCCTACAATTTAACTCAGTTCTGACATTCTCTGGCATCAGCTCCCACAGATTAAGGGCTCAGTCTCACAAGACTTTCCCCACTTCAGAGGCCAATCACAAATCCAGGATGTCATCTATACTTCTGGCAGGCCTGCTCTAAATCAGAGTTCCCATGATCCCCTCCTCAGGTTAGAGAATTTTCCAGGATGGCTCACAGAACTCAGAGAAACACTTTCTTATACTGACCAGTTTACTATAAAAGCTACAGATGAAGAGGTACATAAGGTGAGGTCTGGGGAGAGGGATCCTGAGCACAGAAGCTTCTGTCCCTGGGGAACTGGGGTACATCACCCTCCTGGCACACGGATGCATTCATCAACCTAGAGCTCATCAAGTTTTGTTCAAGAGTTTTTTTGAAGCTTAATCTCCAGCCCCCTCCCTGTCTTTCCTGGAGGTCTGTCAGTACACAGGGCTGAAAGTCCCAGCCCTCTAATTGCTGGGTCTTTCTGGTGACCAGCCCCATCCTGAGGCTGGCTGAGGTCCTCACCTTAAGTCACCTCAATAGCATAAACGCAGGTGGGCTCAGAAGGGGCTCCTCAGGAATAACAGAAGATGTTCCTATCACTCAGGAAAATCAAGGGTTTTAGAAGCTCTGCGCCAAGAACCGGAGACAAAGACCAAATATATTATTAAACCACAGTTACTCTGGGGAAAATAAATCAGAGGGGCAGAAAAGACAATGCATAATGTGAGGGGGAAGCATTTTTCCTTTTGAGCTTCCCAGAGTATCTGCTCCCCACCCCTCCAGCATCAGACTGCTCCCTGCTCCTTCCTTCCTTCCTTCCTTCCTTCCTCCCTCCCTCCCTCCCTCCCTCCCTCCCTCTGTTTCCTCCCATTTCCTCCCATTTCCTCCATTTCCTTCCGAGTCTGCAGTCTGCACATGTGAGGTGATGGGGTGCAAATGGGGGTCTGGATGGTTAAGAGAAGAGGCAGTTGAAGTCCAGGAAAAAAAGGGTAGAGGGCATGACTGGAAGTGTGGCCTTGGAATGTGATGGCTCATCTGAGGTCTCCCAGTGATGAAGATCCTGGCTAGAGCCTCTTGGTTGCCAGTAGCCGGGCCTGAACTTCTGGAGTTGAGCCCGAAGGAAGGCAGACTAGAGGACCTGGCTCCAAACCTGTCCTAACCTACCTCTGTCCCAGAGGCCCTTGCTTGTCTGCCTGTCTTTGGCCTGAGGCTTCCTTTGACCCTACCCTTGCTCTTCTATTGCTTCCTCATGACTGGACCAAGATCCTGACTTTCCAGGTTCCAAAGGAATGACCTGAAGCCCGTGGGCCTGAGGCAAGCAGGAGCATACCAGGATGGGGAAAAGCAGCTAGTCCAGACCTGCCCAGCCACCCATGGGCCATTTCCTAACCCCTCTGCCTCATGTGATCTGTCTGTAAAGAGTTTCTTGGCCTCCTAGCTCTGGGCCAGTTTTCTCTCTCAGACTGGCTTCCATAAAAGCTGATTCTGGGACAGAGCTAAGTATTTCTACCTTGTCTGCGTCTAATATAGTCTACTCCCCAATTATATATGGCTAAGGTAGGCCCTGAGAAGAACAGAATTCGTGTCTCAGGGCACCTCCGTGTGGTACAAATGAAACAAGGTCTTGCCTGTGCAGTGAGCTGACTCTCAGGGGCATCTGTGGGTGGCGCCGCTCCTGCCTGGCTGCCCAAGGGTGACTCAAACCACCCCCACCCACCCACTCCATCCTGTCTCTAGCCACACCCTCTTCTCTCCAGGGCCCATACTCCTAGGAGCTCTGCCTTCTCTTCCAGGGTGAAGGCTCTGGATTCCCTCCCCTAAGAGGAGAAAAACCCCAAGAGCATCAGCCCAGACACAGGCAGATGTGAAATCTGTCAAATTTTCTAAAAACAACAGCAGCTGCGTGAGGGTGTGACAGCTTACCGCAGAGGTGGCTTTCTTTTGACTTCGGAGGGAGGTTATAAGCGTGGAGTTTGGATTCCAGCCCTACTCTGCCTTCCTCTGACAGTGAGACCTCAGGCATGTCTAGTTCTTCTACCTGCCGCTGTGTGACCCTGTGCAAAACCACGCATCCTTTCTAAGCCTGTTGCCTGAAACGTAAATTAGGACCCACAGCATCCTCCTCGTCCTTTGCAGAGAACTCAGATGGGAGAAGATGTTTTTGTGTGTTTTGCCTGCTAGAAAGCACTGTGCCCACCTGCGGAGTTGTTAGTGAGAACATGGTGGCTGCGTAAGTGAAGGGTGCCTGCCACCCCTTACCCCTGAGACATCCTGACCTGCAGGGCTTTGGAAGAGAAGTTTGGAGAAGCTAGGGGATAGTTTCCTTAAGGGGCAGCTTCCTGAGACAGCAGCCCATGATGAAGCCATGGAGACTCATGGAACCAGCCCCGTGCCTAGGAAATGGGCCTATGTCCTCTTGCCCCACGGCACAGGTACCCTTCTCTAGTGACCAGAGCTGTCCTGTCCCCTCTTGGGGGCTCTTTCCACATGTGGGAGACTTGGAGGCTGGTTTGTGCGCTCAGATGAAGCCTGAGGTGCCCTAACAACCTTCAACCTAACCTTGGTCATCCCTCCAGACCCAGGAGGGAGGTGTGGCTGGGTGTGCCTGTCACAGTGCCGGCCTGGTGCCCCCTGTTGGCCAGGATGCTTCATCTTTTTTTTTTTTTTCTCCAATATATGAAATTTATTGTCAAATTGGTTTCCATACAACACCCAGTGCTCATCCCAAAAGGTGCCCTCCTCAATACCCATCCCCCACCCTCCCCTCCCTCCCACCCCCCATCAACCCTCAGTTTGTTCTCAGTTTTTAACAGTCTCTTATGCTTTATCTTTTTGAGTTACCCTCTCAGATTAGCCACGAAGGGCGCTCTCTCCCTCCAGTGGTTTTCATTTGACCCAGAGGCAGCCTCTGTGTCCTGGATCCAAGCCTTCACACCCCTGTCCCAGCGGGAGAGGGCAGCACTCCTTAACTGAATCTGGGCTGGGGGGCCTGGAGGGCCTCACTGTGATCTTATTCGTTATGCACGTACCATAACTTGTGGTGCCTAATGTAGGACAGGCTCAAGGTCTGAGAGAGGCACCGTCCCCCCACGGGCACGCCCAGTTTTTGGGTCGGGCGTAGGCCTCAGAAGATGCAGAAATTCCAACAAAAGACAAAACATGAATGCAATAGTGGAAGCAAACAGGTCAGAGAAGAGTGGTGGATCCAGTAGTGTCTGAATTTCCTGGGAAGCAGGGCTGGAAAAGTGGGCACAGTCAGGTTTCCGGATGGGGAGGGCTGGGAGGAGGCAAGGGGGCACACTGGAGCCCTGTCCTCCCTGGGGAGCATCCGACTGCAGATGGGGTGAGCAGGGCCGGACCTCCCTGTGAGGCCTGGCTGCTGGACCTCCCAGGCCTCCTCCCCTAACCCTAGGACTTGACTTTTGTCAGCTGGTTTCTCCTGTTCTCAAAGGGGTATTTGTTTTTGTTGTTGTTTGTTTTGTTTTCCTTTATAACAGCTTTATTGAGACATAATTTGCATGCCACACAATTAACCTTTTTAAAATGTATAATTCAGTGGTTTTTAGTATATTCACAGTTGTGCAACCCTCACCATTACCTAATTCAAGAACACTTCCATCACCCTAAAAAGAAACTCCATACCCATTAGCAGTCACTCCCCATTCCCCCCTCCTTGGCAACCACTAATCTACTTTCTGTCTCTGTGGATTTGCCTGTTCTGGACTTTTCATATAAATGGAATCATACAATATGTGGTCTTTGTGGTTGACTTTTTCCCTAGCCTGATGTTTTCAAGGCCCATCCATGCTGTAGTGTGAATCGGTACTTCCCTTTATGGACCAATTAATACTCCACTGTATGTATGTATCACATTTATTTTTCTTCTCATCAGTGGATGGATGTTTGGATTGTGTTTCCTTTATAGCTGTTGTGAATAATGCTGATATGAACATTCACGTACAAGTTTTTGTGCAGGCACATGTTTTTGCTTTTCTTGGGTGTGTAGTTAGAAGTGGAAGTGCCAGGTCATGTGGGAACTCTGTGTTTAGGGATATTTGTAATTTCAAATAAGCAGTGCAGGAGAGTTTAGGAGAGAAATCCTTTGTTGTCCGGGCTTCCTTGCCTGGTCCTTTCTGGGCTCCTAAGGTTTGGAGGAACCTTGGGTAAGTCATTTCCCCTGCTGGCTTCAGTTTTCTGATCTGTGAAATGGGGTTCTCGTGGATCCCTGCTCACCCTGAGAGCTTTTGTTAACAATTACTGCTCACACAGTATGTCAAGGATTGCAAAGCACTCTGTGGGTTTAGCTGCTTTAGTTCCTTAGCCCTGTGAGATGGGTGCCACACTCCAGTTTTGCCGACGGGGAAGCTGAAGCTCAGAGAGCTTAAAGGACCTGACTGAGTTTACATTGTGGGTCAATGGCAGAACCTGACCTTGTACTGGACTCTAATGAGTCCAGGTCCCTTGCCTGAACTCCTCCCTCAAATGTGTCTCTGGGTAGGGCAGGGCTCTGTACTCTGGAGGGGCCTGTCCGAGCCGCCATCATGTCGTTGGCCCCGTCCTGGGCACTGGGAAATCAGGGCCCAGACATGGCTGGGTATGGGCTCTGAGGTAGAATGGTGCTATAGGAATAAGGATTCTGCAAAAAGTCCACTTTTTAGCTGTGTGTCTTTGGATAAGTTGCTCTACCTCCGTGAGCCCCAGTTTCCCATCCATAAAACTGAAACAATAATTGCTACTCATAGCACTGGAGAACGTGGTAAGATGTTGGATGTGAAGCGGCAAGCATGAAGCCAGGGAAACAAAAAGTGTCACCTATACACCTAGCACGTGAGGAGAGCTTGGAGAGGGCATGGAGTATTGTGGGCCCATTGAGAGGTGGCCATGCCAGTCGGGACCAATGTTAAGGAGGAGACATCACTTGGGCTGGCTGGGAAGGTGGGAGATGGGCGGTCCCAGCGCTTTCCAGCCTGGGGCTGCCAGAAACCAGGAGGGGCTTCCGGGGTCTCCTGAAAGATCTCCCATCTCGAGGAGAGTTTGTGGACAGACCCCGCTGGTGCCCCCAATCCTCCCCCGCAGCCTGGCCTGTAGATGCCTGAGAGGGGGCTTGCATGACTGCCTTACTTACCCCGAGTGGTAATAAAACACTTTAAATTTATTGTGACATTTGGATTTAATTAAAAAGTACACACTTAGGGAAGTAGAACATAATGGGGAGAGAGGCAGGGTGGCTTTTCCCCTCCTTTCTTCCCCAAACTAATTAGCGTTGTATTTTAAATTGTTTATGTGCCGCTAATCATCGTAATAAATCATTTATACTGAAAAAGACACACTCGGCTGTGCCCGCCGCGCGGGTTCCGCTCGCCGGGCTCTATCGCGAACAAATTGATCTGGAAGTGAATTTATTAACCACTGGGGAAGAAATCATTAGTGCTTTCTCTAAACATTCCCCAGGTACGCTTTATTGCCGCAGTTTATGCTGTAACTAAAAGGAGCATTACCCAGGCCCATGTTGTAATTTCCTTGCAGAGCTGACAGCCCACTCCCAAGCTGGGGGGGGGGGGGGCTTGCCTCCCCTCCCATATGTGGTCCAGTAGCCCCAGCCCTTTCCCTTTGCTCCTCATTCCAAAAGGGGCTCCCTGTGAGGTCTCCGCAGGCCCAAGTCTTCGGCCACCCTTTCTGCCGCCTCTCAGCTGAAGAGTCGTTCACAGTCACTCGTGTTTGTGTCCCAGGAGTGTGGCTTAAAGCAGCAGTGGTCTGAGAATTGGAGAACTGGGGAACGGGGGTTGTGAGGTCGCTGGGGTCAGAGTCTCGTCACGGACCCGGTTTCCCACAGAGATGGGGGGAAGGCATCAGTAGTGGGTTGATCCTATGCTCGGAGGAACCCTGCTGAGCCGGGACCCAGGCAGGAGTGTGGGGACCATAACTGAGGCTGCCAGGAGCATCGTCTGCCCTCCTGAGCTTCCCACGGCCTTCCCGCTCCTAGCCCTGGGGCCTTTTCTGGGGTTTGGCTGAGCAGGTGGTCCCACTCAGCTTCCTGAGGAGTCCCAATTCCCTGTGTGTCCCTGTCCACCTCACCATGCCAGGCCCAGAACTGTACTCAATACTCCACACACAGTCTGTCAGGTGACAGACAGTATGATTGTCAGCTCTTTGGCTGCAGCCACCATGCCTTGGATGATGCAGCCTGTGGCAGCCACACCAGCTCTCCCGGCAGCCAGCCTATCCTGCTGACTCACACACAGGATACTTTCTTGTCCTTTGTACTGGGGGGACTTTGGACCACTCTGACTTCACAGGGCCTGCCTTCCAAGACACTCACACTCACGGCAAGCTTTCTCCCACCAGGTTTCTGGGAGGGAAATTCACTCCTGAACCAAGATCTCTCTGGGAGACCGTGGCTGGTCTGAGATACAAACCCTGCCCATCTGATTCCAAAGCTCTTATTCTAAATGGCTTCATCCACTGGTGCCCCGTGAGCCTCCTCAACCAGGTTGGGAGGTGAATAGGGATCTGGCCTTGCCTTGCAAGACCTTGCCTTCAGCTTCTCTCATCCAAGTCTATAGAGGAGGGTGGAGCAGCCCTCAAGGCCTCACCAGGGAGCTTCAGGAAGGACCCCAGACAGGCACCCCAGAGGTCATGCTGTGTCAGCAAGAGCCGAAGGGACTCCTGTCCCTGTGGCTCCTGGGTGCGGGGCACTGGAGTCTCCCTCCTAGTCCCCTTGTCCTCCTTTCCCTCATCCAGCCCAGTGGCTAGCAGATAGGTTCTGGATGCTTCGAGAAGGAAGCAGAACCCAGCATCTGGCTAGGCTGAGCTTGCCTGGAGGGTCCCCTCCTTATGTCTGGAGAACACATTTAAAAGTTTGAATTCAAAATTGATTTTGAAGGGCCCTAATCTCTGATCCCCTGGCGCTCACGGTGTGTCTGCAGCTCCTGCCAGACTCTCGTTTTCTGGTTCAGCGCGTTGGTGCTCACGTCCCTGATGCTGTGAAATTGAGACTCGTCTGAGAGTCTGTGCTCTCCTCCTCCTCTGCAGAGATTGCAGGCCCCTTGGGAGCCCTGTTTCATTAGATGGGTGACGTGGGCTTTGCGGGTGCCCAGGGAGCAGCTGAGTTGCTGTCTGGGGAACACAGCTTCCAGACACTTCCCTGCTGATTTCCCATAGCTGTACAGCTCCAAGCAGCATTCTGTCAAAGGACCTGGGGGCTTGCTCCAGCAGCCCTGGATGGGAGGGGGCTTGGCAGAGGCTACAGTTAGAGAAAGGCTTGGGCCTAGGGTTCTTCTGTAGTAACCTTTGGGGGCTTTTTCCTCCCACTGTCCTCAAGAGGCTCAGACTTGGCTGGGAGGTAGGAGTGGTCATATCATAGCCAAGAGGACCCTCAGGTGGGGAGTAGGGGAGGCTAGGTCTGTGCCAGGCAGAGAAGGGTGCCCAGGCCACAGGCACAAAGGGAAAGATTGAGCTGATGAGATTTCACAGATGACCGAACTTTGGGGCTCTACCTCCACTCTCTGAGGGTTGGGATGGAGCATTTGTGTGCAAGGGGACATTCAAAGGGGGACTTCATTCCTCACAGGTCTGAGGGGTTGGAGAAGAGGATTGATGCCCCTTAATCTAAAGGGTAGAGGGTTTATATTTGCAAAAGAGCTGTCATTTTGCAGCTGGAGCCCTGGGTAGTCCTCTCAAAATTCCAGATTGAGGATGGCAGGACCTAGGCACTGCCACAGATCTGCTGTCTTAGGCCACATAGGTATAGGTGCCTAGCAGTGTGTGGCATGGGGCAGCAACAAGCCTGATGGGAAGGCTCCCATCTCTGGGTAGCCTGCCTGTCTGCATTTAGCCCCCTCTGGCCTGAAGACTCTTAGTAATATCTGGATAGATTCTGCTTAGTCTTTTTATTCATTAACTGAACTGATGGTTAAAAAGTGATTGCTATGAGGCTCAGTGCTGGAGATACAATGGTGAACAAGGCAGGACTAAAAAAATAGGCCTTCATGGGGCTTTTGTTCTTATGAGCGAGGCCAATCATTTGTCTTTAGTACAATCACAAAAAAGTAAAACAATTACAAGTTGTGATTAAAAACTCAGAAGGAAATGACAAGGGAGTCATGTAAATAAGGAAATAAGGTAGTCAAGGAAAGCCTCTCCGACGAGGTGACATTTAAGCTGAAGTCTAAGGATGGGAAGGAGCCAGCCACACGAAGAGGCAGAGAAGGGTGTTCTGGGAAGGAGACATAGCATGTGCAAAGGCCCTGAGGGAGGAGGGAGATCTGGAAGGAATGTGGCTGGTGCACAGTATTGGAGGGGGAGGCAGGAGCCAGACCACATGAGGATATCATAGGCTCGTTGAAGAGGGTGGATGTTATTCTCAACCCACTGGAAGTTATGGAAGGGTTTCAAGCTGAGCAGTGACCTGACCTACTTTGTTTTGAAAGATTTCTATAGCTGTTGTGTGAAGAGTGGAATGGAGATAGTAGACGTGAGAGGCTGGTCAGGAGCTCTGCTGATGGTGTGTGAAAGATGGTGGTGGCTCTGGAAATGGGAAGAAGAGGCAGGATGGGAAGCGGGAATCAGCGGTGGGAGAGAGTGAGGATGATGGAGGGTCTGAGGGCGGCTCCCAGTCTCTGGCCTGAGCATCTGGGTGGATAACGGTGTTAGTGTGGTGAGGGGAAGCCTGGGACACGGGTACAGGGACCGGGTTTTGGGGAGGAGGTCCAGAGTCCTGTTTTCGACCTATTGCTTTTGAGATATGTGTGAAACTTCATGGAAACAGAGAACTGGAAGAGAATGCCTACACTCGTTCTGCAGATAGCTATGCAATTAACTGAAGCATCATTGCCCATGACGGACTCCAAAGAGCACACGCAGCTTCTGATGTTTCTAAGTCCCCTTCACTGAAGAACGGCAGAAAATTATGTGTCTCTGGAGAGCAGATTCCATTTGCACCTGCTCCAGTGTCTCTCAGTGCATCACCCAGGCCCCTGCGAGGTCTACGCTGGGTCCCCTAAAGCCGTTGCCAGACACCAAGCTGTGCTGGGTCTGGCTTCTCTCAACCATGAGGGCCCATGAGATGTGTGTGGAAACTCCTCAGCCCCTTCATCTCCAAACACTCGAACGTCATTTGCGGGTTCAGGCTTTAGGACACACCATTCTAAGGAGGTTTGATCCACCAAAAACACGCTGCAAAAATGCCTGCTGCTTCCTACACCTTCATAGGAAATGGCTCCTCTGCGGGGCACTGGGGACCAGAGGCTCATCCTTCCCCTGCAAGGGATCTTTAGAGCTTTCTTCTTTTGGCAGGCATCACATTGGGCCCGAGCAGAAGTTTGCTTTCCCCATTGCTTAGGAAAAAGATGATTCCATACTGCCTCTGGCCAGGACGTAGAACAGGAGGAGATGAGGCCAGCAGCCTGGGTCTGAAGCTTACCCTTAGGCAGGTTGTGTGATTTCTCTGACCTCAGGGATCATCATGAGGAGGACAGATAATGCATGTAAAGCACTTGGCACATAGTAGGCATTGAATAAAGGATATTATTATCATGCAGTTGAACGTGACTGTAGTGGCTGCAGGTATATGGGGACAGCACTGGGCAGTGCTTTCCTTCTGCCTTCCTGCGGTGGTGGACTGTGGAAACCTGGAGGGACTTAACACTTTAGAGAAGGCAAGAATTGCTGGATCTCCATTCTCTTTTCTTTTCTTTCCTTTCCTTCTCTTCTCTTCTCTTTTTTTATTATGAACTCTTTTTTTTTAATGTTTATTTATTTTGAGAGAGAGCATGTGAGCAGGGAGAGGGGCAGAGAGAAAGGAGAGAGAGAATCCCAAGCAGGCTCTGCTGGAAGCATGGAGTTGGATGTGGGGCTCAAACTCATGAACTATGAGATCATGACCTGAGCTGAAACCAAGAGTCGGATGCGTAACCGACTGAGCCACCCAGGTGCCTGGACCTCCTTTTAATTTCTTATCCTGAGTCTGGCCCCTCTTCTAGGACTCCCTCCCTCCCCGTTTCCCTCATTCACACACAAGCCCCTGGCTGTCGATTGAGGCTCAGCCCAGCAATTAGGCTCTGGGCTAGAGCCCCCAGCCTGCCCCTCACAGCTTGGCTCAACCCCCTGAGGTCATGTGCCATCTCAAGGCTTCTATGTCTCTCTCAAGACTACAATGCAAACATCTTAGGTCTGCCTCTACACAGTTCTTCTGCTCCCTTTTTCATCCTTAGTTTCTCGTCCGTGTCTCCTTTCTGGCCCTGCCTAGAAGCTCTTTCAAGGTTCCACAGCAGCTATAACTTCTGCAGGGCCACCAGGTGAGCAGATATGGTCTATGACACACAAGAGCATGGAGACTGTGCCCTGCCTGGGCCATCATTTCTCCTGTTCTTCTTAACCTAGGCCCTGCTGTAAGCATGCCTCCTGGCATCATTCTGGCATCTAGACTGCAGGGGAGAACCCAGATGCTATCCCAGTGAGCTTTCCTCAACCAGGCTGTGCAGAGAAGCCATGGGGCACGGGCTGGATGAGAATCTGAACTCTGGAGTCAGGCAGGTGGGGACTTCAGTCCCTGCCCTGCAGCCTTCTAGCTATGTGACCTTGGGTAAGGACTTGAACCTTCCTAAGCCTCTGCTTCCTCATCCGTTGAGTGGGTGTAATCATTTAGTACCTCAGAGTTAATATGAGGATTCACTGAGATAACAGGTGGAGTGAGTGCTGAGGAAATGGGAGGGGGCAGTTTATGAAGAGGTGTCCAAAGTCCTGACTGAGAGGTCTCCATTTTAGTTCTTTTTTTTTTTTTTTTTTTTTAACGGAGGTATAACATCTATGCAGTAAAATGCAGAAGTCTCAAATGTTCAGTGCAATGAGTTTTTACATCTATGTGTGCCCCTCTAAACACCACCCAGATCAAGACCTAGGACACTTGCAGCTTCTCACCATGCTTCCTCACGCCTTCTGCCTCACCGTAATACACACCATCATTCCGACATTTCTCACCACAGATCAGTTCTGCCTGTTTGGGTGTTACATACAAATAGAATTATACAGTATGTACCTTTGCCTCTGGCTTCTTTCATTCAACATTCTGCTGTCTGATTCACCCATGTTGTTATGTGTATCAGTGTATGTGATCAGTGATCAGTTGTTATGTGTATCAGTGTTATGTGTATCAGTCTTTTTCGTGGCTGCGTATTATTCCATTGCGTGACTGCACAATAGTGGATCATCCGTTTTATTGTCCATGGCCATTTGTGTTGTTTTCATCTGTGGGGTGTTACGAAGAAAACTGCTCTGGAAATCCTTGTACGTCCCCTCTGGTGGACATAAGCTGCCGTTTCTGTTGGGTGTATACCTAGGAAGAGAATTGTTGGATCATAAGACGTAGATAACTTTTCATAGCTGATTTTCTTAAGCTACTGCATCAAATCCTTTTATAAATCATGTCCATTATCTCATTTAATCCTCGGAATAATTCTTTAAACTGGGCAGTCCTCATTTAGCAGGTAGGTAAATCGAGGCAGAGCTGGGAGGTGTTGGAGCCAGAATTCAAGCTGAGGCCGTCTGTCTGAAGGGCCCACAGTCTTCGCGTCTACACAGCCCCTCTTGACCCCCTTGAGGGGCAGTGCCAGAGTGAAAGGGGTGAGCTGGCCACCACTCCCAGCCTCCCTCCCCTGGCCCAGTGGGGAGGTGGAGGCCACGGGAGCCCGGCTTCTCTCTCTCATCTCGCATGGTGAGTGCACCACCTGCGAAGGGGTGCGCAGAGGGGTGGTAATGAACGTGCTCTAGGTGCTGTAGCCACGCATTTCAACAGTTGTTCTCGTTGGCTTTTGATTCCAAATGAGTAGGAAATGCTATTAGTTCAGGCCTCGCCTGCCGCATGGCAAGGCCCTGGGATAGAAGTGCAGTGAGACGAGAAATTGTGGAGATAAAACTGGTGTGAAATGGAGGCCTTCTCACAAGGCTGGATGTGTCCGTGCGAAATGAAGTTACTTCTGAGAAAACGAGATTTAAAGAGATTCTGCAGAATTAGATTACACTTTCAAATTTCCTCATTAAACAGGGTTGGTGCCACGGAAGGGCCACTGGCTGGCCCTATGTGGGACCCAACTCTGCAGTTCCAGGCCCAGGTGCGGGCCCATGTGGGCACCTTGCAGGTGGCAGGGACCAGATCCCCAGAGACTGCAGACCCCTCCCCCCAGCAGCTGGAGTGGGTGTAAGAAGTGTGGGACTGACTTTCTGGATTTTCACCACCACTCCCGTGGGTCCCTGTGGGCGAAACCCAGGGGGCTCTCACTCTTCCATTTCCTTCGGAAGATGGAGTTGAGAACAGAGCACCAGGCCCCCTACTCATGGGTTTTGCTCATGTCAGAGCTTGATTTTGAGCTATGACCCATTTTTTGGAAATGTTTTTTATTTTTTTATTTTTTTATTTTTTTTTTTTAACATTTATTTATTTTTGAGACAGAGAGAGACAGAGCATGAACGGGGGAGGGGCAGAGAGAGAGGGAGACACAGAATCAGAAGCAGGCTCCAGGCTCCGAGCCATCAACCCAGAGCCCGACGCGGGGCTCGAACTCACGGACCGCGAGATCGTGACCCGAGCTGAAGTTGGACACTCAACTGACTGAGCCACCCAGGCGCCCCTGGAAATGTTTTTTAAAAGGCAGTAAATGTGCACGTTATTGCTTGTGCATGGATGTGTATATTTACATGTGCACACCCATCATGCGTGTGCTCAGATGTGTGATGTGTGTTTTCGTAAAACTTCCTGAGTAGCTGCTGTATGCTAACACTGCCGGGTTCTGGAATAAAACTTGTGGAGAGAATCAGTAGACCCAGTTCCGCCTCTCGCAGCCCCGGCGTACACGTATGTGATTATGTGTCAGGCACAAGTACTTGTGTGCCGTTGTGCATGTTGGTAGCCGTGTCCTGCATCTGTGCACCCTCTCTGTAACGCCTCCCTCCTGGGTCTGCCAGCTCCTCAGAGCTTAGCAGTGCATGGCCTGGCAGCAGGGCAGATGAATCCAGTACTTGGGCCCAGAAGACAGACTGCCAGGATTCAAATCCCAGGTGTGTCCCATGCTAACAGGGGCAAGCTGGAACCTTTCTCGGGCCTTGGTTTTCCCGCTGTTAAAGTGGGAATAATAATGGTGTCCATCTCATAAGGCGGTTGTGAGCCAAGCGCTTAGAAGCCGAGCGCTGCCAGCAGCGTCAGGCGTTACCTCCCTGCAAGTTGCCCTTGGCCCCGGGAAAGCCCAGCTTCCTTCCCAGAGGAGGAGAAGTGGGGCCCATGGTGAGGAAGAGAAGCCCCGGAACTGCACTGGGTCGCTGTGTTGTGCTGTGTGGACACAGATTCGGAAGCACTACTGAGACACATGCAGAGGTTATGAGCAATGCAGAGGCCACACCCACCCATGGCCCCAGAGGAGCCCGCCCTGAGCTGCCACAGCAGTCCCCTCCAACTTGATGGGTCACCGAAGTAGCCTGTTGGACAGACGGGGCTGCTTCCTTCTGCACACCTCTGCAGTGACCACTGGACTGTCCTTTGGGTATCGCTGGACTCTAATCAGCGCCTGTGTGATCTTAACCGTGGTGGCACATTCAAATCCGTTTATTTGCCTCAAAGTGAGTGATCTTCGCTATCTGAGGGACCTGAGATGGAGCTGTGAGTAAGGTCACCCCTTCCCGTGTGCCAAATGGGGTGACACTGATCAGAGCTAACTTTTGACTGCTGGGTCCAATTAGTCCTCAGCTTCACATAGATTTTCTCCCTTATTCCTTAACTGACGGAGCCACCCAGGCTCCAACTCCCTTATTCCTCCTGGAAACTCTATGGAATAGGTACTATTTTCATGTTCATTTTACAAGAAAGAAAACTGAGGCACAGAGGAATTAAAGTCACTCAAAGGCATCAGACAAACCCAAATTGAAGGATGCTCTATAAAATAACTGGCCTGTGTTCTTCAAAAATGCTAGTATCTTGAAACACAAAGAAAGGCTGAGGAAGTCTTCCAGACTTAAGTGGACTAAACTGGACAAGTAAATACAATGCATGCTCCAGAATTTATTTTGCCGTAAAATATATTATTGGGGAAACGGGTAAAATCTGAATGAGGTCTGTTGGTAATAGAAGTGTTACGTCAATGATCATTTCCTGGTTTTGTTAATCGTATTGTATGAGAATGTCCTTGCTTTTAGGAAACACACATCAAAGTATTGAGGATTATAAGGCTTCATGTCTGAAGCCAACTCTCAAATGATTCGGAAAGAATATTATAGATATTATAGGGAGGTCTGTAGGGAAGGATAAAACAAACATGATAAAATGCCCATATTTAGGGAATCTACACAAAAGGTATACTGGAATTCTTTCTATTTTGCAACTTCTCTGAAGGTTTGAAATTACATCATAATAAAAAGTTAAAGGAGAAAGGAAACAAGTGTCAGAACAGGGGGAGGACATCCTGAGATGCATATTAATAATACTGTCCAGTTCTGGTGTGTCCCCCGCTGGATGCCAGACTCTCCTGTGGCTTCATATGTATGACCTGTTCTGTCCTCACCGTCATCTGTGTGGAAAGAGACCTTTATGGCTCCCATTTCACAACAGCAAGTCAGAAAGATGAGGGATTTGCTCCAGAACCTCCAGCTACTTGGAACAGTTCTCAGGCTGGAAAGTAGGCTCTCAGAGTTCAAGCTCAGTGCCCTGAGCCTCAGCCCCAGTGCTGACTCTGAGTTTTGGTCAATGGTGGGATGGGCAGGACCAGGCCTTTCTTCTGGGAGCAGCGATGGAGGGAAGGTCCTGGGACAGAAGCAAACAAGGTCCATTTGCAGGATGGAGAGGGATGCTATTCCAGGATTCCGCAGGGAGCAGATCCAGAGGGCCGAGCAGGATGTGCTGGATGTGGGAGGGAGCCTCACATGCCAGGTGGAGCTGCCAGTGGTGGGTGCAGGGGCCCAAGACATAGCTCAGAGTGACCCAGGGCTGGATGGGGTGGGCATTCCAGGGCAGAGGACTGGCTTTGGAGGAGCTCAGCCTGCTGTCCACGCTGGAGGCATCAGTGGGACTGGGAGCAGCGGGCTTGGCAGTTTGGAGAGGTCCGCGTGCCGAAGGTGAGGGGCAGCGTGGCCTGGGGTGGGTGGGTGGGGATTGCCGAGGACTTGGGTCTGACCTGGCAGACCACTTGTGGGGGTCCCTGTGAAGAGGAGGGCTTCTCTCCTGGCTGGCGGGTGGGTGTGGAAAGAGCCAAATGACCTCTGGCAGTCCCTCCTGGTCACTGGGACTGTCTGGCTTGTCCTCAGATTAAAGAGCTAAGGGTAAGTGTCTGGCAGCCGGATGAGTCAGACTGGGAGGCTGCCTCCTTCCACTATCAGCCTGCCTGGTGTAGAGGCGGGGTAGGGGTTTGGCCGATCTCCCCTCAGATGTCATCCCCCAACACCCTGAGATTGAGGAGGAGCAAATAGGCTATGTGAACTGGTTTCTTTGGCTGGGTCCCCGCGTATGTCTGAGCTTGTGCCCGCACGTGTGGGCAGGCTCAACATCATCCATTGTAAAATATCAGTGTTTTCATGGGTGAGTAGTAATTACTGGGTAATGCTTTAAAACCTTTCCTGAAGGAGCGCAAAGCTGTTTTTTTCCTAAAGTCAGGAGTACATTAAAAGGATTACCATGTAGATTTGATTTTTAGATAACACTAAAATGGATCCCAAATGGACTTCAGCAAAGGGATGCTATCTCCTTAATGGAAAGTGCATGGCCCGAGGCTCAGCTCCCAGAGCCAGGCAGGGGAGGGAGGGAAGAGGTGTCTGCGGGGCTGACTGGCAGGCTGGGTGGGGGCTGGGGAGGCAGGGCAGGGAGGGAGAGCCCTGACCCTCAGGGGAGCATTTCACTTCATTTAGGGAGCAGGAGACCAGAGATGCCCCCTTTAAACCTCCTTGCCTTTCCAGGAGTGTTTTTAAGTCTCCTGAACTAACTCAGTGAGAGCAAACAGTATGGATGCTCCCTAAAGAAAGAAGGGGTGAGTCAGACTTCTCCCAGGACTTCAGCCTTTCTAGGCAGAAGAAGGTTCAAGGTCCCCTGTGCCCTGGGACCTCCTTAGGCAGGCTGGCCCTGCAGTTCTGTTCTCAGTGGGTGTCAGAAACTGGCAGAAGCTGTATGGTTTCTTTTTTTGTTTTAATTTTTTTTAAGTTTTTATTTATTTTTGAGAGAGAGAGAGAGAGAGAGAGAGAGTGTGTGTGTGTGTGTGCGCGCGCGCGTGTGTGGGCAAGAGGAGAGGCAGAGAAAGTAGGGGACAGAGGATCTGAAGCAGGCCCTGTGCAGACAGCAGAGAGCCCAACACAGAGCTCAGACTCGCTAACCGTGAGATCATGACCTGAGCTGAAGGCAGATGATTAACCAACTGAGCCATCCAGGCACCCCAAATCTGTATGGCTTCTTAAGAGTTCTCCAGGGCCCAGGAAGCAGAGTTCAGTACCCTAGAGCAGGGTTCCCAGGCCTTGCAGAGCACTGCTGAGGGCCAGGCCCAGCCCAACCACAGGCAGGGGACAAGGGACCTGGGGGCAGCTTGTGACTTCACGCCTCATGGCCTCCCTGGGTCCTGTAGGTTCAGGGTCCCGCCAGTGATGGAACTGCCAGCTCGCACTGCAGCTCACAGCCCTGCAGGCTCTGGGGCCTGCTAGGCGTGCTGGGGCCTGAGCTTGGAAGGCCAGCCTGTCCAGAAGCCATGCCAGAGGGAGGATAGAGCAGGACAGACACTTTTAGTGCTGGAGTCCTTCTTTATTTGGGGGTATAACCTAGTGGATCAGGTGGATCCCCTGAGTGTGGCTTTTCCAGTTACTCACACACCCCCTGCTACTGAGAGCACAAGCATAGAGCCCTGGGGGGCTCGGGCCTGCTGCCAGTCCAGGCGAGCAAGGGGCAAGCCAGCCTTAGTGGAGCTATCCTAGGGGCCTGGCCTGAGATTTCCAAGTTGGTGTGCATGTACAGGTACAGCTGTGCTGGCTGGCTGCTGCTTCCACAGGCTCCGGGGACAATAGCCCCACCCTGAGACCCACACACCTCCTCACCTCCAGCTCTCCTGACTCCTCCCCCATTTGCCCACACCTGATTCCTCCCTGTAGGCCAGACCTTGGAAAAAACACTTCAGAGCCCCCTTAGCTCTCGGGGATGCCTGCTCCCCAGCTGGCTTCCACGGCCTCCTCAGAGCTCTGTGACCAGGCTGGACCCGGCCAGAGGAGACACAGGCAGGCCTGAGGACGTAGTCATCCTGGGCCTCATCACTCTCTCAGACCAATTAACCTTTAGAGCTGCATTAAGGAAATTAGTCAGCAAGCTTCCCAGCTAACAGCCAGGCCCTGCGGGGACTGCAGGAAGGAGGAAGGCAGCCTGAGCTGCCTCTCCCCTGCCCTCACCTGTCCTGCTGCTTCTGGCGGGTCCCCTCCCCAAGAGAGACACAGGAGGCAGGGAGGACCCCCCAGGGCCAGCTTGATTAGTGGCTTACACTAGATTTTACCTTCAGACCTTCTGTGCCTTGGTTTCTCCATCATTTCTCAGAACATTTGCCTGGAAGAATTCTGAGGGCCCTTTTGACCTGACATCTGTGGGTTTTGAGACTGGGGCCCCTTGGAGGCTGGTCCTCCTCTGAAGTCGGAGGAAGGGTCACATGCCAGGAAGGGGGAAAAGAAAGGGGGCAGTGGGCCGGGGGTGGGGTAGGAGGGATGCCAGGAGATGGGAGCTGAGCCCAGAGCCCTGGAGAGTGCTGGGGTCGCTTGGAGAGGATGGGGCCAGGAGAGGGGTAGACTCCAGAGGCTTGGTGGGGAGCCAAGGAGGCAGGAAGGGGTGGGCTGTTCCCCTCCAGAGTGGACTCCTCCACCTGAGCTCATGTCAGGGAAGGCACCCCCCACCCCCACTGCCTTCATGAGGGGCTCTCAGGCAACTCTTATAGGCACCCCCACCTGCCCCCAGCCTGGGCCTGGCTCTGAGACTCCCTGCACGTCCCTCCGAGCATAATCTTCACCACATTCAAGCCTCAGGGCTCTACACACATGTCCAGACTCAGGACAACATCGGTCCCCACCTCCTCCTCAACTTTTTCTCCCTGTGGTCACTCCTTGTGGCCCCAAGGCCAGAGGGTAGGAGGCTATGCCTCTGTGCACATGCCTGCATGCTATGCCTGTGTATGTGGGATGTGCATGAGTGCATGCACTTGCCTACTGGGAGGTCTGCCTCTCCTTCCAGGAAGCTCCATGCTGAAATTCCTGCCCTTGTGTTTTTTCTTGTATGTTGAGAAGCACCCATGGGCCCTGGGAGCTTCCCTCCAACCCCCCCCCCCACCCCCCACCCTGGCCTGTCACCCTCCCTACCTTGGCTCAGAGATTCTTATCCTGGTGGGAGGAGGAAGGATTGAGAGACTCTGAACCTCCCTCCCTCAAGCCAGGGCAGGTAAAAAGTTTGAATCTAGCCAGAAGTTTTCCTAAGGAGAGCCCCAACTAGGCCAGGCCCAGCTGCAGGCATCTGCCGGGTGACCCAGAGCTCCTGCACACCACTGGGAGTGTCATGGGGCACCCCACTTTGTTCCTGATACTGCCACAGGTCTACATGAATAAACCAAGAGGCTGTCGCCTGACATTTTAGGTTAAAATGGTCAAAGGCACAAACAATGTGAGGAAGTCTTGAGGTCGCAAAAAAGATCTGTGAGAGATCTGTTCTAGTGGACCCAAGCCCATTATGAGATTCAGTTCTTCGGGCCACTGAAGGAGCCAGTCAGATGGTGGCTGCGTGAGGAGGGTTTCAGGCCTCCTATGGAGCAGACCACACAGGAGGCGGTGGCAGGATGGACGGGAGACACAGCTCAGGGGGGCTGGGCCTTGGGGCTATGTGTGTACCCTGCAGCACAGCAGATGCAGGGCTCCCAGCTGCCGCTGCAGCTTCTGGAGGGATCTTCTCAGGGCAGGGAACAGACTGTGCCGTACAGCTGGAAGGACAGGACCCAGGGCCAGGGGAGGAGGCTGCTGGGGAGAAAGTGAGGATGCCTGGGAACCCCTAGGAGAAGCAGTGGGCCCCTATTCCCAGAGGGATGGGTCCCAGGGCCTGGAGCCACAGGGTCCTTCCTATGTCCATCTGTCTGTCATCTGTCCATCCACAGGCGTGCCGATGCTCTCCGTCCAGCCCAAAGGGAAGCAGAAGGGCTGTGCGGGCTGCAACCGCAAGATCAAGGACCGCTACCTGCTGAAGGCACTGGACAAGTACTGGCACGAGGACTGTCTCAAGTGTGCCTGCTGTGACTGCCGCCTGGGCGAGGTGGGCTCCACCCTCTACACCAAGGCCAACCTCATCCTGTGCCGACGCGACTATCTGAGGTGGGCCTCCTGCCAGCCCTGGCTGCTCTGCTCAGAAAGCTCCCATCTCCCAGGACCCAGCAGGGCTCTGCCCCTACCTTCTGACCTAGGCCCTGTCTGTGTGCACTCGTCCCAGACAGTCCTGGCCCAGCCCTGCTCCACTGGATGCTCACGGAGCCCTGAAGACAGAGCCACACATTAACTCCCTGGCCTCCATGCCCAGCACAGGTCGTGGGCAAGCCTTTGCAACCATTGGGCACTGGAGATAAGTTTCCCTAGGGCACCAGTCTGGTTTGGCCCCTGTCTTTGCCAGGTGCTTCTGACCCACCCTGTCCCTGGAATCTGGGAAGGGACACCTCAGAGGGCTTCCTGGAGCAAGTAGGGAAGCTCTAAGTCCCCTGGGTCCTGGGTTTGAACTATGAACCTTCTGGCTTTTAACTTTCTCCAAGCCTTGGTTTGCCCCTCCTAGAATAGTATGAAGACTAAAGCTTCAGCTCACATTCCTTGGAGTTCTAACCCACCCTCCCCCACAACCTGCATCCTATTCCCTGGGGCTGTCTCCCCCAATTAACCCTCCCTTAGGCCATTTATGACATCAGCAAGGTTGGAACGAGGCCACAAAGTGGGGGCCTTGGCTGAGACCCAGCATCTACATTTGGCTTCTACACAGGCTGCTGGGTAGTGGCTGGGCCTTGTGAGGAAGGAAGGCCCATTGCATTAATTAATAGGTCAGGGCAAGGGCTTTGTGGGGCTCTCTCTGTTCACATCTGGGCCGTATGGGGGGGGGGGCAGGGTTATCAACACAGTCTCTCCTACTTTGGGGAAGAGCCTAAGGTTTACCTGCCTGCACCTTCTCTTTCTTCTGCCTTCAGAAGTTGTTTTTTTTTTTTTTAATTTTTTAAAATGTTTATTTAGTTTTGAGACAGAAAAAGAGCATGAGCGGGAGAGGGGTAGAGAGTGAGAGAGACACAGAATCCAAAGCAGGCTCCAGGCTCTGAGCTGTCAGCACAGAGCCTGACGCAGGGCTCCAACTCACAAGCTGCAAGATCATGACCTGAGCCGAAGTCAGATGTTCAACCGACTGAGCCACCCAGGGGCCCCTGCCTTCATTAGTTTTTAAGGTATAGCAGTAATCCAAGATCAGTGACCCAGTGCTCCTCACTGGGCTAGAGGAAAGGGCTGAGGCCAGAAGGAGGAGTTAAGAAAAGTTCTTTCTGGGGACTTCCCCCTTGATGACCTGGAAGGGGCCTCCAAGTCTGAAGGTTTCAGGCATCCTTGGGGGGCTGAACCTCCCAGGTTGAGGAGAGGTGTCACACCAACTGATGAGTACGAGAGGACCTAGAGAGAGGGGACCGCAGTGAAGGATGGGTTTGTCAACAGAGCCAAAGCACCCATAAGCATTCTGTGCTCTGCCAGCTACTGGAGCCTGAAAGTGTTTTTTTCTGGGCTCTGACAGAGGCCAGGGAATGACTTTGGGGCCAGGTAGGTCAGTGGGCTGGGGTGGGGGCAGACTTCCTGGGGCTGCTCAGCCCCAGATAATGGCTGTCCAGGGCCTGCCACCTCTGTAGCCACTGCTCGTTGGACTGGGGGCAGTGAAGCCCCCGCCTTGGCAGGCAGATGTTGTGGCCCAGCCTTTGTCTGCCTTAATCTGAGCCACCAGGCAGCTCAGGCTGATGAATAATGGAGCCAAGCTCATCTGCAGGCGCCTGAGCTTGAGCTGGACAAATCAGGGATTAGAGGGTCTCCTGCCTGCCTCTCAGCCCCCTTGCCTCACTCAGGGCTTGCTCAGCCAGTGTGCAGAAAAGGAGCAAGGAAGAGCTTGGCTGGCTCAAGCAATTGGAACACCCGGCCAAAGATTGGCCTGCACTGGGGAGAAAGTGTGCACCCCGCCCCTTGCACTCTGCAACCAGCAGCTAAGAGGAGGGGCGCCTGCGTGAAAGAAGCATCATTCCAGGTGTCCTGGGAACTCTCTTTGGGAATCAGTCCTATTTTAGACTTGGAACAGGATCACCTAGCCCAGCATCCCCATTTTGAAGAAGGATAAACTGAGATCCAGGAAAAGGAAAAAGGGCTTTAGGCGGATCGCCCAGTGAGTTGGTAGCAGAAAAAGACCACCCCACAGGGTTGTTGTCACGATTAAGTGAGTTGATCTTGGGGAGCACCGCAGTGGTTCAGTTGATTAAGCGTCCATCCTACTCTTGATTTCAGCTCAGTTCATGATCTTGGGGTTCGAGACCCGCCTAGGGCTCCACGCTGGGTGTGAAGCTTGCTTAAGATTCTCTCCCTCTGCCCCTCCGCCCACTTACATGCGCTCTCTCTCTTAAAAAAAAAAAAAAAATAAGTGAGTTTATCTTGTAAAGCCCTCAGAACAGTGCATGGCACATAGTAAACACACACTGTTATAGGTGTTCACTAAATGATCCATGACCGAGAGTTTATAGAAGTTCTCACAACAAGCCTGCAAAGGATGTATTTCAGTGTCCCTGTTTTACAGTTGAAATAAGTGAGGCTCGGAGACTCATGACTTGCCTGAGGGCAGGCAGACTGCCTCTGAATTCCCGCTTGTGTGAATCTGGAGTCTTCGCTCAGGGCCCAGCCCAGTGTTCTTCCAGTGGCCCTGGGTGCTAGCTGAACCCCGGTGGGAGCTGGGGAGGGGGCTTTGCCAGCCCAGCCCAGGGATGGGCGATGTCATCCAACCCCTGGAGTCCCTACGCTCCCCTCCCTGGATCGCTGTGCCGATTTCTCCAAAGCCTGATCTCTTAGCAGAATCTAGATGCTGCTGCCTGTGCTCCTTTCCCCTTGCCTAGGCCCACCTGCTAAGCCCACAGGAGTAGGGACCAGCGGGGCCCTGGGCAGAGGCAGCTCCCCTGTCCCCCAGCCCCCTGAACCCTCTGCACCTTTCCCTTGGCAGGCTTTTTGGCACCACAGGAAACTGCGCCGCCTGCAGCAAGCTGATCCCAGCCTTCGAGATGGTGATGCGGGCCCGGGACAACGTATATCACCTCGACTGCTTCGCCTGCCAGCTCTGCAACCAGAGGTGAGTGCTGAACGGGTAGCAGACCCCACATTCTCACCAGACCCCAGCCGATGCCTGCTGGCACAGACCAGGAGTGCTGTAGACATGTACATGCAAATGTGGGTCCTGCTGTGCATCTGGTGGTACGTCCGTGCTGTCCTGAGCATGCACGTGCATGCATGTGTTTTGTGTGTGCCTGAGCCCTGGAGCCAAGTGTGTGTCCTCCAGCACTGTGTGTGCATATTTGTAGGGCACAGATCTGTATGAATATAATGGGTCTTGCGTCAGCGTACTGTGTGTGCATGCTGTGCCATGGACGTGTATGTATTTGTAAATGTCCCTGTACAAGGTAGGTATGCATGTGTGCTCTGTGAGCAGGTGTGTGCATGATGGAGTATGCACGTGCACACATATTGAATGTGCACGTACAAGGGTTCTGAATGCATGCCCTGTGCCCTTGTGTATGTGCCATATGTATGTGCATGCATGTACATTTCAGTGAGAAGGTGTTCCCAGACCCGGCAGGTGAAATCCATTATGGGAATGGCTACTCACTCTTGTGATTCTGGTTCCAGTCTGCCTCCTTTCTGGTCTTTGGCCCCTACACAGTGTCCCAGCCCTGTGGGAGGCCCCAGGGACCTAAGGAGCCAGAACCCTCTGGAGCCCATGTCAGGAAGGAGCTAATACAAATGTTCCCAGAGGATGAGGTCCAGAGGGAACGCTGAGGGGATAGCTGGGGACTTGGCCAGACCCTCTGTTACCAAGACCTCGGTGAAGTTGCAGTGCCACCTGGTGGTTGGATTGGAATCTGCTGGGACTGGGCCTATGACCCTGGGTCCCACTAAAGGCCTAGCCACCTGGGGGACATCTTTGGGGAAGGGCTAAATCCTCCAGTACTTGAGGAGGGCCAGCGGGTGGGGGCAGCAAAGCAAGGCCTTCTTTAGGTGGGAGGGAAGATGGTGGACAGAGCCACCTCCTCCTGGAAGGATGCTCCTCCAGGAAACCTACAGATTCTGTTCAAGAGTACCCTTCACTGAGTCATCCTCTTAAGTTGGGGAAGGGAACAGAGGGATGGAAAAATCAACCATATTGCCCCTTTCTCCTTCCCTACTTCTACCTCTCTCCTTTCTTGGTCTTTTTCTGTCTCTTTGTCCTTCTCTCTCTTTCTCCCTCTCTGGGACTGGGGTAGGCTATTCCTATACCTTCTCACCGACCCCACCCCTCCATGGAGACCTGACTGTGGCCCAGACTTGTCTGTCTGTCCTACACCCCAGACTGCAGGGCCTGGCTAAGGACTAGGCTGACCCAGGGTGATTGACCAGGTTTGCTATGAGACTTTTGGGGATCCCTTCTGGAAAATTCAAGGAGCAAACTTTCCAGGACCTCAGTTCTCACATGTCCACCTCCTGGGCTGGGCTGGGCCTGTCTGGAGCCTCCACCATCCACTGGGACCCCTCCATGGCCTCTTTCTCCTGCTTGGATTTTCCAGATTTTGTGTGGGAGACAAATTCTTCCTGAAGAACAACATGATCTTGTGTCAGATGGACTATGAGGAGGGACAGCTCAATGGCACCTTTGAATCCCAGGTTCAGTAATGCCCGGCGCCTGGCCTCCAGGCCCGTCTGTCCGTCTGCCTGTCTGCCCGTCTGCCCGTCTGTCCACCCGCCTGGCCGGCCAGCCACTCTCCTGCCGATTAGAACTCCTCCGTCCTCGATGGGAGGGACGGCCCTTCCTCCGCCGCCCGTCTGTGTGTGACCCCTCCTGGGGCCAGGCTGGGCCTGTACAGTCTGTCTTCTGTATATAAATGGGAACATTTATTTTATGAGAAATGTAATGCGATTTTATTACTGGCGTGGATTAAACTTATGAATGTTTCCGGGGAGGTTACTGTGCATTGATCACATGACTAACACAGACCTAGGGTCCCTCCCCTCTGCCTGGGAGCAGAACAGGGCCCTCCCTTTGACCCCTCCAGAGCAGGGTGTGGAGCAGGGCATGGGGCTCCAGCATGTGCTGTTGCTGGGTAGAAGGTGGAGGGAAGGGGACAACTCCAAGTATCCCACAGCCAGGGGTGGGCTCTCCCCTGGCAGAGCATATACCCTGGCTCCCAAGATACGGAGAGGCATGATGAAACCCTCCCTTCCCTGGGTTCCTGTGTTACATCCCTCCACTGAGACCCCCAGCCAGGAACCCAGCCCTGACCTCCCCCACAGCAGGACCCCAAATCCTGAGCCCCCTACCATGGGAATACCATTCTTAAAGCCCTCTTCCCTTTCAGGGTGATGGACAGCGTTTGCTGTCTCCTCCCTGCAGCTTGGGCCTGACCTGGGGCCCGCCTTTCTGCTCTTCTGGGTGAGCGAGAACAATCCTGCTTGCCTGTATTCAGCCCACACAGGCTAGAGGCTTTCATTCATTCATTCAGCAAACCTTAATCCACTCTGTCTCAGCCCCATGCTGCAAGCACCAGACATGCGGATGAATCATGGATCGGACACAGTCTCTGCCCTTGAGGAGGAGGGAGAAAGCCAGGAAAAGAAATGGAGCACATCACAGTGAGGACGAGCACCGCAGGGAGACCCGGGACAGGCCAGCTCCCATCAGCGGACAAGGGCCACCTCTGAAAACTCCGGAGAGTCTGAGACAGGCCATCCAGTGAACACCCACAGTCAGACAGATACGTGTGCTGGCAGGGAGGAGACACGGACCCACCAGCAGTGGGGGTGGAGGCAGAAATAGGCAGGGACAGCCAGCCAGGCAGACACCCAGGGCGGTTTGCATTCACCAGCTGGACCAGGCCTGCCCAGGGCAGCAGGGACGCTGTCTCACTCTTGGCCGCAGCCCCAGCACCAAGCACAGAGCCTGGGACTGTGAACGTGTCACTGAGCGGTATTAAAAATAGGGACTCCTTGGATCCAAAGCCGGCACAGGGAAGGCTCTATGGACAGACTCCTCCCACTAGCAGTCATTTGCTCTTCCTTCTCCAGGGACGGTTTTCACCCTGGCCTCAGACGAGAGCCCGGGGCTGATGGAGCCTGCCCACTGCCTCAAGCCTCACCCCCTCCTGGGCTGGGAACCTCACCTCACCCTGCCCCAGGCCTGCTCCTCCACTTTGAGTGAAGTTGGGGGTGGTGGCTGGGCCCTTTGGGCACTTGGAAGAGGCTACCTCTCCACGTTGTGGTTTTGTGGCCAGTGGCCCAGTCCATGGGAAGGGATGGCTAGGACCATGGATATTGGGGTAGGTAGGGGTCCTCAACTTTGGGACAACCACCTTCTGTGACAGAGCTGTATGACAGAGGGGAGGAGCAGAGAGCCAGTCAGCCTGGCTGCAGTAGGAATTTTTGTGTGACGTGTCTGGTGTGACTGAGACTGGGGAGGTGTGTGGTTGTACATGGCCGTATGAGACAGTGAATGGGTTTGAGTGCGTGAGTTTGAGGGCTGGAGTCTGTCATGAGGGATTTTCTCACTCAGCTTGGAAAAGCAAATCATTTTCCTGGGTCTTAGCAGAGACCCCAGCACCAGCCCCTCCCTGGGCCCTTCTACCAAGGATGGCTGTGCCCCCACCCCAAGGGCCCCAACTCCTAACTTCAGAGTTTACTGCAGATGAAGTTGTAACACAAGTTAATTACATGGTTATCGAGAGATAACGGAGCCACTCGAATGCAGTTTCTGGGCAATTACAATTGTTTCCAACAGAGTCCCCATATTGCAGCCATGAAATAGCATGTCGTTTTGCAGTAATTATGTAATTAACTCGTCTCACCGCTCTAGGTTGCACAACAATTAATTCACTCACAATGAGATAGACTCGACATCAGGCAGCCAGCCTTTGAAAGCTCCTGAGAGCAGAGGTGGCCTTCTAGGAGGCCCCCGGCCCTGCTCTGCCCACTGCAGACCTTACCAGGGGACTCCTCAGTTCAACATGCCATGGAACATGCCAGATCCAGCACCATGGCCCCACTTATTGCTGTGTCATTGTCCTCATCCGGGAAATGGGGACGATCTATTTCCCAGGGTAGCCACGAGGCTGAGATCTACACCGTGAAGTACCGGGCCTGCATGAGCTGGGGTCATCATCCTGGACGTCATGAGGTGCTGAGCAAGAGACTTTCACCCGGGAAATTCCCGTAGCAGTCCACAGTTGCCCCCAAAAAGAGGCCACACAGGCCTTGGCTGTGGCAGGTGTCGAACCAATAGGAGGACAGAGGGAACAGAGAGGAAACCAGGCTCTCCCTGTAGCAGGGCAACCAGGGCAAGGCCATAGTGACTACTTGGGGCCAGGGATTATGTACCTGGTGAATGTCACACGGGCTCCCGAGAAAAGCCTGACCTAGGAAGTCCCCGGCCACAGGGGCACAGGAGAAACTCAGTTAAGTATAGGGCATGCATGGCTCTGACTCCTTGGGACTGCAGAACTATTGAAGATTAGGGAAAGGGAGAGACAGGAAGTACTGAACATGAAGAGTTAGAGGCTGCAGCAGCTCGAGCCTCAGCCTGGGCCATGTGGGCAGTGGCAGTGTGGATGGGCATGGTACTGTAGCTGAGCGGTCCCCTCTTCCTCCAACCAGCCCATGGGACCCCGTCTTCCCTCCCTGTGTTTCTTGGTGGCCAGTGTCAGAGATACCCTAACAAGGGGACTGGTACCCATGGAGTATGGTACTTGCTTATGCCCCTACTCCTTGGCCTGAAGCTGGACCACATAGTCTGCGTGTGGAAAGAAGTTTGATTCCAATCTTGACACTGCTGCACGGCCAATCATGAAATCTCACCTGGGTCCTCTCTTCTGGGCCTGGTCCCAGAAACTGTGCGCCACATCCTGAGATACACAGGATCCAGGGCAGAACCCACGTGAAATTCCTGCCTAGGAAGTCTCATCTCTGCGTGAAGACAGTTGCTGTCTCCCTTAAAGCTGTCCGTGATCGTCACAGCCAGACTAACTACATCTGGCACAGAGTGCTTCCCAGCACCACCCATCTAGGGATGCTGCCACCAAGTGAGGGTAGATTCAGAAAAGATGCTTTGTGCTGCAACTCTATTATTACCTCTACAACTATGATTTTGCCTAAAACTCAACAACTAAAGATGGGCTGATACGAAGATCAGTTGTCCAGAAAAATAATTGGTCAAGCCTGGTTGATCATGAGAAGACAATCAGATCACACACACACAGAGCTAAAGAGTGTTAATTAATCAGAATCTTATGAACAAACCTCATCCCTGCCCCTGGGGCAGACTTTCATACTGCCTTGTCTCAACAAGCGTGGGAGTCTCTTGCCCCCTAGACATGAGGTTGAAGGGTATCCCAGATCTCTCAGACTCTTGGAACCTACAGAGTAGATTGTTCTTGAGCTCCCTCCTTATCGGTGCCATATTTGTCACCCAGCAATTACCCCCCAACTTAGCAGCACCTCTGTGCTCCTGCATGCTCTCCCTGAGGCCCCCGTGGTCTCCAGCACTCAGCACCTCTCCCCTCTGGTCTGGGCCCAGTGCTCACATAAGTTTCACGTCACACTTCAGCCCTGTGCTTTCTCCTTTTCACTACCTCTGCTTACTTCATGGAGCAAGGGACCTCCCTTGCTGGGGCTTGTCTGAGGACCCTCCCTCTCCAGTGGTAGGGCCAGACCCAGGGGAAGGGGAACGCAGTTGCTGCTCAGGACATCCATCAGGGCACAGGGCAGAGGCAAAAGACACTTTACTATGGAACTTCCATAGCAGGAAGAGAAAGAGTGGTGGTGGGGGTGGGGTGGGGCGGGGGGCGTCAAGGGCAGGTTTAAAGGAAAAAGGAAACCTGCAGCTCAGAGAGAGATTAGCTTGTAAAGCCTATTTCCAGTGAAGGAAACAGACTTGGATTCAAATATTTTGGACTCTCCAAAGTGGTTTTTATTCTAGGGCACCGTCCTTCCCCTTTATGAAATGTGGTGAAAATCCTCTGTACTGCTGGCTTCCTCCAAACACCAGTTTCTTCCCCTCCAGAGCCCCAGGCTGCACACCTACCCAAGGTTTCCAGTGGGTGCTGCCTGGGCCCCTCTTCTCTGAGCTTACATGCTCTGAGCCCAATCCAACAGCCCACTCTCCAGACTATCCCCTTGGCATTGGGTTTTGCAGACCTTGTGGCCTCTGCAGGAAAAGCGTGAGCCCCTGAGGGGCTCAGGAGCCCTTTGGCTGCCCGTGGCACAGGATTGGGGTCTCTATTCCTTCGGTCCCTTGCCTTATCTGGGGACACAACTAGAGTCCGGAGAGGAACTGGTCCAGGGACTCCTGCCTGGGGCTTGATTTACACTCTTACCTCCTGAGTCTGCTCTGTGAGAGTGGGGAACCCCATTGGGACCTGTGGTTTCCTACGGTTCTGGCAAGTGCAGTTCTGTCTTTCGGAGTCTGGAGGTGCTAAGGGATAGAGGCAGTTCCCAGGCCACACCTCTTGTTGTAACAGGTCTCCCTGCTGCACTTGGGTAATATGGGGCTCTCCCCACGGGGGTCTCAGAGCTCTTCAGAGTGACCCAGGGCCCCCTACTTCTGCCCCCCTCCCTATCTGAGGTGGCACAGTTACCTGAGGTAGAGGAACAGAGAGGGAGAGATGGGAGAGAGTAAGAGAGGGGGGAAGGAAGGAAAGAGGGGAGATTAAGAGAGAGAGAGAAACAGATGGGAAGAGATGAGACAAGGTAGGAGAGCAGAGGGAATGGACAACAGGTCTGGGAAGAATCTACAGGGGAGGGGTGGAGTGAGGACGGCTGTGGCGGCAAAGGACAGTGTGGCACAGTGGTGGCATGTGGCCCAGCAGCCAGATTAGGCGGGTTCAGACCATAGCTCCTCTGCCTGGCAGCTGCATGGCCTTGAGCTGCTCGCTTCACTCTCATCTTACAGGTGAGGAGTTTCTTCATCTTTCCAAGAAGGGTGCAGATAGCACCTACCCTCAGGACTGCCCTGAGCATTAGATGAGTCGTCACACGGCACCTACTCACAACTGCAGCTGGCTCGTGGTAAACGCCAGAACGTAGCTGCTGCTGGAGCATTGACTTGATACAACCCACATCAGGCCTGCCGCTTCTGAGGCCTGGGGCCCTCTTGCAGGAGGCCTGGGCTCCCCATAGCAACCTCTTGCCGCACCCCATGGGCTGCTTCTGGGCCTCAGTGCGTGCTCCCTGGAAAGGGCATGGTGCCCTGGGACTGGTGGGGGAAAACAGCCAGGCAGACAAATGAAGCAGGCTTTCATAAATAAAAACAGTGCCCAGTAACTCTGTGAGGGAGGTGAGATTATCATCATCATCCCCATTTTACAGCTGAAGAAACTGAGGCTCAAAGTAATTACTCCAGTAAGTAATAGGACTGGATCTGAACTCAGGCCTGGTCTGACTCCAGATTCCAATCAGGTAATTCCCATGTGAAACTGACACCTAGAAACAGCCCTTGTATGGGGAAGGACCTGGGAGCGCACAGGCAGATGGTACCCATGAATAATCTGCTAGACCCCCCACTTTGCCCCTGTTTCTCTCTATGGCCCATCCCCCCTGCTTGGGTAAGAGAGGGAGAGACGAGGGAGGAAGACTAAGTGACTTGGACGCTTCTGTCCCTCGTAGCACATCCTAAATGAGCCTGTTGCTGGGCCTGGCTTCTGCGGAATGCTGGGTGGAATGAGCGGTTCCAGATGATGTCATCAGAGGCAGTGCAGGCTGGAGCAGCGATCTGACATGGGCAGTTCCACCAATCCCTGGGCCGGGGTTTTATCGGCGAGGCAGGCCCCAGTGCACCAGCATTCAGTTAGTCAGGAAGCCAGCCTGCTATGTGCCAGCCATGGCGGCAGGTGCTGGGGAATGGAAATCCCAGTGGAGAAGGCAGACAGGGTCCTTCTCCATGTGGGGTTTATAGTCTAGTGGGGGAGATAGGCAATAAATAAATAGGTCAGTAATGAGCTGAAGATAGTGTGGAGTGGCCGGAGAGAGGCCTGCTTTAGACAGAATGGGAAAGAATGATCTTTTCTTGCCCACCTTTAGAGACCATCTTATCTAATGGGCTTGCTTTGGGGAAACTGAGGCCCAGAGTGATGGACAGGGGCACACTGAAGCCAGCCTAGGTTGGGAATTTGACCTTCTGGCCCTCAGCCTGGCCCAGAGCCATGTCTCCTGCATCCTGAGGCCTTCATTCCCACAGGGATCCTGCTGGGGCACATAGTGCATGGAGGAGAGGAAGAGCTGCTCAATCCTGATGTCTGCTCAGTGTTTCTCTCCCTTTACTTTCTGGGTTAATAAGAAACATTATTCCTTAAGATACCAAGAAATTGGGCTTGGGTTCTTGGCTGCCATTGCCAGTCTCCCTGCCCCATGATGCCACTAACTTGGGATATGTTGGCTGGATCGTGGTTTCTAGGGAATCTAGCCTGATTATTCTGGACACTTGGAGTTACTGTCCTCCACAGAGGATGCACCAAGAAAGTAGTTTCTCTGCAGACTCTGCATGACCCGTTTTCCAGGGGAGAAGAGGATTTGTTGTAAAAGCAGGAATTGGTAATGCCCAGAGGGCCACGGGACAATGGGGCTGACATGACCAGTCCTTCTTTCCCTTTCTCCAGACCTCACTGCCTTCAGCCTGCTGGCCTGTTCTGAGGGGGGAGGTACTCCAGGCTTAGGCTCAGCCTCAGGGCCCCTATTGGGCCTTCCTGCTTCCGGGGATCGAGAGAGAAGCTGAGGCAGGTGGATTTCTCATGACTGTATCCTGGGCACGGAGGTGTGGGGGCCCCTGTCTGCTGCCAACAACACACACCATGAGGTGCCCCTGGGAGAAGGGTTGTTTTGTGTGCCCTGTGATACTTCCCTACTTCACCCTGGGCTTTCATGCAGGGCTATGGATTTCCAGAATGTGGCTGACGATAGAGCCCCTTGCTTCTAGCCTGGGGACATCAGGCTGCCACCCACCCCTAGCTTCTCACAGTGAAGGAGTGAAGGGAACTTTGCCCAAAGCAGGGTTGGGTGGGCACTGGTTCTGTGGGCCTCAGGAGACCCTGGACCCCTTCTCCCAAGTTCCCATGGTCTGGCCGCCCCTCGGCTGGGGCCCTGATGACCCAGTCCTGTCCTTTACCCCTTCCCCTGCACCTGCCTACTTACTTAGGGCTTATTTGGAAGCTAATCCCTGTATTCATTAAGTGACCCCTCCTCCTGGCCCTCTGCTTTCATTAGAGACATGAGAGCTAATTACTAACCCCTCTGAGGCTCCACCACAAGCCATTTTAGAGCCGACACCGTCCTTTAAATGATTTAAAAATCCTCTTTCCCTGCAATGAAATGGGCTACTCTTCCCTCCCTGTTCAAGCTAATTACTGTGCACTTCCCATCTGAAGAGGGACCCTGCTCCTTGTCCTCCTCAGACAGTGGCTCCTCACAGAAGCCTTTTTGGGTTGCTGGGAAGGGAGGAGGTAGAAGCATCTGAGGCTCTTCTCTGTCCAGGCTCACATCCCAGTGAGTTCAGGAAAGCTGAGCCTGATGGAGACCAGGCAGGACAGGCTCAGTCTGGAGAGCTGGATGGCG
The DNA here is from genome assembly GCF_024362965.1 of Panthera pardus. Lineage (NCBI taxonomy): Eukaryota > Metazoa > Chordata > Mammalia > Carnivora > Felidae > Panthera > Panthera pardus. Next base: position 50,225,383 of record NW_026526677.1, read on the forward strand.
AGAAATCGTTAGCGAGTAGGGAGAAAAACCGTCTCTCAGTGGTGGCCACCAGCCCCTCTGGGGCCTCAGTGCTGAAAAAGGTCCCCGCCCAAATCTAAGGCTTGAACATGCCCTACGGAGACCAGGGCAGGGTCAGAGAACTCTCTAGAACTCTCCGTGGTTCTGGAGTTTTTGAGCCTGAACCCTTGGGCTCATGATCGGGTGCACAAAATGAAAGGGGTGGTGGAAATGACCCCCGAGTATTATGATGTAGGCTATGCCTGGAACACAGGAGTTCATCAACTCCAAAAGCAGCTCGATTCTATGACGGGAGGCCCCTGCTCAGGCCCCTCTGACTCCAGGAAGTGATGCCAACAGTGAGCATCGTGACCCTTGTCTTCTTCCCCTCTGGCCCAAACCAAATGGGTGGGGGGGGGGGGGGATTTCTCTACAAAGGAGTGGTCTTAATTTCAGCATATATATAAAAGCTTCTTTCAAGAATATAATTTTATTCTGCAATTTAGATGTTATATTTATCTAAATCACATAGGGGGATTCCCTAACATTTTTTATTTAACTTAGGGCCTCTAACTTGAGCTCCAAACTTCATGGGGCTCTGTTCACTGGGGGCTTTGCTATGTAATCTTAGAGGTCACCCCCCCACACACACACACACATTCTGAGTCCCCTCCCCAGCGACATGTGGTGGTGGCTGTCACTACAGGCTCTCTTCCCACCCCTCCAGCAGTGGATGCACACCAATGCTCAGCCCAGAACCAGAACCTGTTAAAGTGGGATATAAGGGGGGAAAGTGGCATGATCCACCCTCTCAGGGACCCCAAGTCCTCTGCGGTGTAAGTCCTAGGCCCTCCTCAGGTCAAGCAGGACTCAGGCTCTACCTTCTGCCACTGGCCTTGTCTCTGATGGCCCTCACCACTCGAAGCATGAGGCACCATACTGCTGTCCCCCTTCTTCCTGCACTCTACCAGTCCTATACCCCTTTAAGCCCTGCTTTCTTATTTTTGGTAGGGAAACAGACATTGATAAAAAGTCCATGCAGAGAAAGAGGCACAGATTTGAGTCCTACGATAGATTTAGGCTCCGGGCTTCTGACCCATCTGGGTGAGGATCGGATCCCGATTACACTTCTGGTTGCCTTTATTCCCTACAGGAATGCTCACATTTCCACCTACTCCCCACTGCTCCTCAGTAGCCCCTTCGTGCAGCAAAATAATGCCCTTGGGCCTGAAGAGGTTTAAGAGGGAGGATATCAAGGGCTCCTTGCTCCCTGTGGGCAGTCTAAATTCCTGAGGTCATAGGTCTGTACCATCTGGGAACTTGCCCCTAACAGGGCCAATGACAGCTCCGCATAACAGAAAAATTTTCTGCTTATGAAAAACACGTCACCTGTTTTGCTATATTGTATCTCACAGTCTCCCTGGGAGTGCATAGGTTAATGCCCCCCCCCCTTTACAGATGAGGAAATAAAGCACATTGTAATGTAGCTAGGTGGTGCAGAGGAGAGAATTCAAGTCAGCTCTTCTGCATCTGGGGACAGGGTAGCTGCTCTGTGGTATCTCAGGAATACACATCCATGTAAGCAGTACGTGGCAAGAATGAATGGGTGAGTATGATGTTGTCAGCACTCTGAAGAAGGGGCGGCCCACGTGGCACAAAACACCTGAGAGGAACCTGATATTGAGTTGCTTCCTGCGGAAAGAATAGCCGGAGATATGAGGGAGGCCTTACAGGTATAGGGGGAAGTCTGGAATCTCGACTGGTTGAAAGGCAAGAGGGGACGCTGGAAGTGGAGTGGGTTTGGGGTTGAGGTGGGGGATAGGAAACAGGAAGCTGAACAGAAGAGTTTAAGCCCGGACTTGCAACACAAAGAGCTGTTATAGGTTCTTGAGCAGGACATGGGACACGAGCCCCTGTTTTCCAAGCCATGGCCACTTTCAATGTGTCCGCTCCTGCAGGCACGTAGAAAACCTCACTGGCCACTACTCCTCAAAGCTCCACCTTAGTAAGGAGGGTGACAGCCTGCAGTGAAGCAAGAGTACCAAGGAAGAAGGCTCTTGGTGGGTCAGGTTGGGGCCCAGGAAAGCAGAATTATTTGAGCTGGGCCTCAGATTCATCTGGTGGAGACACAAGAGAAAGGACACTTCAGGTTGAGACAAAGCAAGTGCCTAGAGGTGGGAGCTCCTCCCCACCCGGGGAGCTCCAGGTGGAACAGGTGACCAGGGATGCTGCTAGAAGTAGGGGTGGAGGGAGCAAGTAAAGGGGTGCAGTTCTTGGAGACGCTGGATGGTCTCTGGGGAATCAGGCACATGATCGAGGTCAGGGGTGCCCTTTACTGGGGAGAGCTCTGAGGCCTGATAGACCAGAAAGGTTCTGCAGGTGGCAGAGTGTAGTACGTGGGGTGACATTTTTTCAATGCCACCTCTGCCAAGGAGTAATAACGCCAATTAAAAGCAGAGAGGACCGTTTTCTTGGCTAAACACTGAGCATAACATGGCCCAGAGCAGAGCCCTGGGGCTGACCACTAGGCACCTCCTATCAGATTACCATTATTTAGTGATCTTTGGGGGCTGTTCTCCAAACAGCTGACTAGCACTGCGTCAAGCACAGTTTTCCATCACAGGCACAGATGAAGTTATGAAAGAATTTATCAAAAGTCCAGACACCGCAAAGCATCCCTGATAGCCGTCTAGTGACCTAGGCAGAAAAAAGTAACGTTGGTTTAATTCATCTCTCCCTCCCACCTTCCCTCCTTATGTAACTCCTGTTCCTCCTGCCCACCTTTCCATCTCTCCAATGTATGTTGAGTGTCTAATGTAGGGTAAGGCAAGGGAGTTATAAAAGAAATGAAGCAAAGTCCCTGCCCTAAAAAACTCTCACAGAGAGGAGGAGAGTCAGGAGCCAGCCTGTGAAAAAGTCAAAACTCGGTGTGGTCGGTGTCACGACAGCTTTAGAAAGGGGAGGTAACGAACTTGGCCTGGGAGACAGGGAAGGTTCTGGGGAAAGGACACTTGAGCCATCAAACAAGGGAGGATGAGCATAGCAGACAGTGGGTACAGGCCCAGAAGTGGGAGAGAGTGGGGCCTGGGTGAAGGGTGGCCCGAGGTTCAGTGTGCCTGCACAGGGATGCGGAGGCCCTGGAGGAGAGCAGCAAGGCCGCATGGGGTGGGAGGGTTGGGGGTGGGGGGTGTCTCACGCTGGGCTGGGGAGATGGGCCTTTATCCTCGAGGAACAGGGAAATGTCAGAGCTTTGTAAGTGGAACAAGGCATGATCAGATCTGCACTCTTTGAAAGATCACTCTGGGGTGATATAAAGGGAGAATCAGAGGGAGCAGACACCAAGGGTGGGGACACCTGCAGTTTCACTTGCCCAGGTGAGAAATGAGTTTTGCATGGCTCCCTCCTCATGACCCCCCGCCGGGCTTTTTTTATTTTTATATCCATTCAAAAACATATACTAGAAGCATCCTGGGGGTGCGAAGGTAAAATGCTCCACCCTGCCACAGCCTCCAAGGTCTGTTTTTCCCCTTTTCAGAAAACCCAGCCTCCCATAGACCCTCCAAGGACTTTCACCCTTGATCTGCTCCTAGGGCATCTTCCAGTACAGAGAATAAAATGGCCAAAGCAAAAGTGTACACATTGGGCAAAGAATTTCTTACGAGTTGAGATGGGCTGTGGCCACCTCCTCCATCCCACGTTAGCAGGGAAGACATCTGGGCCTCATAGAGAAATGAACTGAGAATGGTGCCAATATCCCAAATGACTCAGATAAGGGCATATTCTGTGAGCGAAGGGTCTGTGAAAGCAGGGGCAGAAATGGGTCAAGCACTTCCTTAACCCAATAATTCCAGGTCATAATGTTTGGAGAGAAATAAAAATCAGGTTACTAGGAGGCATATGCATCCCTCTGGTGAGAACCAGCTTGTTGTGGTGGTGAATTTCTCTCAGGTTTACCCAGGAGGAAGCAACACAGGTCTGGTTGAGAGATTGTACTAGAAAGGGTCAAAGCGCGGACATCTTCTCTCTCATATAGACAAGGGAGCATCTCCCTGAGACACCCTCTGTGGTGGACATTTGGTTAAGGTCCAACCTCCATTCTGTAGATGATCAGTCTAAATCGAATGCTCTCTGCACCTCTTTTTTCTTATTATTCGTCCAGGGTAAGTAGGTATCCAAGTTATCCTGGTCAAACTAAGGACTTATATTTATGATTGGAGGAGAGGTTTTCTGTCTTTCTTTTGGTGTGTGAATAAAGAAACAGGTAGCCCTGTTTGCCACTGGTAGCATCTTTTTTTATTATTAAATTTTTTGATGTTTTTTTATTTTTGAGAGAGAGAGAGACAAAGACAGAAACAGAACGTGAGCAGGGAAGGGGCGGAGAGAGAGGGAGACACAGAATCGGAAGCAGGCTCCAGGCTCTGAGCCGTCAGTACAGAGCCCCACGCAGGGCTCGAACTCATGAACTGCGAGATCATGACCTGAGCCAAAGTCGGATGCTTCACTGACTGAGCCACCCAGGCTCCCCGCCACTGGAAGCATCTTAGGACCACAAGGAAAACCAAGAAGGCAGAATGACACCAAGGAAGGTGGGATGGAGGAATGGGAAACTCCCATGTCCTTGACAGCTTCATTCAGCTGCTGGTAGTTCGTACTTGGGGCCTACTGTACTTCCTATACTCTTATTCTTCAAGCCCCTTTGAGTCGGGAGTTTCTGTTACTTGCAGCTCAAAGCATCTATACTAACACACTCTCCAAAGGGTTCCAAAGGCGGGGTTTTATACCCCCTTGGTGTAGTACAAGGGAACTTTTTGGTTGCCTAAAATCTCATGCCACTGTCTTCCAGCTTCCCGTATGATTTCAGGTGCTTCGTTAAACCCCTCAAGAGCAGAACAGCTTATAACCCCGTCCACTGGAGTTAAGTATGTATTAGACCAGGAGAAGACAAGGCAGAGTAGCACTCAGAGTAGAGGCAGGACCTTCTTTGTCCTCAGATGGGGCACTGGCCCTACAGCTCCCCAGGCCTGAGGGTCCAAGGGCCAATTTCCCAATTTTCCTTTCAAGAGAATATCAACAGACTATGCACTCGCCTCACCTGAGGGCCAGAAAGGAGGGCCTTGAACAGCAGGTGAGGGGTGGCTGTTCTCTCCTTAGGCAGCAATATATTCAGTCCCATCCAACCCTGCATTTCACCCCCTCCCTGACCCTGTTGCTTGAGGGGAAGGGCCATGTACATGCAGGTAGCAACTGGGAGATCCATTGTGCTGGGCCTCAAGCCCAGCCAAAGCCCGAGGCCAGTGTCCCAATGGGTCAACTGGCAGGCAGGCAGGCAAAAGCTGGAAGCTGTTGTTCTCTTGTTCCCTCAGGCTGAGGCATCAGCTAGAATGGGCTCTTGAAAGCTTCTGAAGAAGGAAGCTTGTGCAGTCAGCCTGCCCTAGCTCCAAGGCATGGCCTGGCTGGGACCAGGAAACCTTCAAAGCTGTTCTCCTTCCTATCCCCTGCCTTGGAAACATGAAAGGGATTCTGATGCCCCATGCTGGTTGCTTTGATATTCAGCCTTGCCCACTGAAAAGACATTTCCCTGCCAGTGCTCTCTGTCTCTCCCCTGTGACTCTTGCCCTGTGTCCTCTTTGTCTCTCCCTCTCTCTTTTCCTACCTTTCAGTCTCTGTCTCCTTTTGACTCTCTCTCCCTCTGTCTCTCTCTCTCCCTCCCACCCTCCTTCCCAGGCTCTATGTAGCTAAGATATTTTTTCTCCAGTAAAATCTGAGTCACCCTGTGTAAGATGGTTGGGCTCAGTGGAGAGGTTGCCACAGGGCCTTTGCTGGCCCAAGCCTGAGGCTGCACAGCCCCCACTCTCCTTTCTTAGAAAGGACGTGAGCCCTTTGATGTTTATTTATTTTTGAGAGAGACGGAGACAGAATGTGAGTGGGTTAGGGGCAGAGAGAGAGGGAGACACAGAGTGAGTGGGTTAGGGGCAGAGAGAGAGGGAGACACAGAATCCGAAGCAGTCTCCAGGCTCTGAGCTGTCAGCACAGAGCCTGACACCGGGCTTGAACTCACAAACTGTGAGATCATGACCTGAGCCGAAGTCGGACGTTCAACCGACTGAGCCACCCAGGCACCCCAGGACGTGAGTCCTTTGAAACGTGGGTGCTCACAAGTGGTTCTGCCTAAAGAAGTGAAAGCCTCTCTATGTCATCTGGGAGGCTCCCCCAGACCCCAGAATATCCCCCAGCCCATCTGCCTAGAACCTAAAACCATCATCATTAGTCAAGCCACTGGGAGTCCCCTTGGAGGGGTGTGGTCTGCCATATGCACAAGATTGTGTTTAAGTCTCGTGTTTTGTCTTGAAAGTTCACACACATCTTCATAATTCAGTCTTTTTAAGGTACGCTTTTTTAATGAAATGTAAACAGAAGTGCTCCCATCTTAAGTGCTCGGTCCCATGATTTTTCAAAAGAAGCACACCTGTGTCACCAGAACCCAGAGTAAGGGGTTCATCAGCAGCACCCTAAGAAGCCCTAGTGCCCCTTCCAGTCACTGTCCCTGAAAGGCGACCTCTATTCCGCCAGTCCATAATATATGCTTTTCAAAATATATGTTTTAAACTCCTTTCTACATAGCGAAAGTGTTGTTTGCAGAAGCCTGTACTTGTCCTGTGGCATTCCCAAGTCCCAGCATAGCACTGGGTGTTCCAGATGAAAAAGCACAGAGTCTCTTCTTGCCTGTCTTCCAGAAACTTCAGGAAATGAGGACTAGCTTTAACTATTACCACCACTGAACAGTTAAGAAACCAATGTTCAGAGGGATGTGATTTGCCCAAGGCCACTGAGCCTGAGCGATAAGTCAAGGATTTGAAACCCCTGCCAGGGGGGCGCCTGAGTGGCTCAGTCGGTTAAGCGGCTGACTTCGGCTCAGGTCATGATCTGGCGGTCCATGAGTTTGAGCCCCGCATCAGGCTCTGTGCTGACAGCTCAGAGCCTGGAGCCTGTTTCAGATTCTGTGTCTCCCTCTCTCTGGCCCTCCCCTGTTCATGCTCTGTCTCTCTCTGTCTCAAAAATAAATAAACGTTAAAAAAAAAAAAAAAAAGAAACCCCTGCCAGGACCCTGAAGCTCTAGGGGGAAAGAGATTTGCTCCCTGGAGCCTGAGTTGTCCCATCTGATGAAAGGATTCCTGATGAGAGCTTGATAACATCATATTAGAGACATACAGGGGGCAGGGGACTAGGGTTTAAGCAATACTGACTCCTAGAATGTGGTCATGACAATGAGGGCAGGATCCCAGGCAACCTGACTGAGATGACCAGTGGGCCAGTGGGTGCTACCTTCAGAATCAGGCTCCCGAGAGGAGGTCACCTTAATCTTCTGAGCCAAGCATGACCTTGGGCTCCTGGATCCATTACCAAATACTCAGTGGCCCTTCCCGAAGGGCAGAGGAGAACAGGACATGGTCCTGCCTCCATAGTGTGGCTGGGTGACCTTGGACAGGTCTCTTCCCTACTCTTAGTTGCAAAAGAAGAAACTAGAAGAAATTTCCCAAAACAGCCCAATGTGGCTTGCAGCCCCCAGGCCCCCCCAGGAAGGTATGCTGCCGGGGCCGAGGGTCCTGCCAGGGTCACATTAATAGAACAGGACTCAAATGGTCTAGAAGGGGAGAGCTGGATGGCGCAGCCCCACTGCCCCCCCACCCCCCAGGCTGGAGGCCTCCATCTCACCCTGAGGAAGGCTGCATGCAATTCTCAGCTCGCAGGGCTCAGAGGAGGGGGTCCCTCAGCAGATTCTGGGGCTGTAGGAAACCCACTTGGCGAGGATCACACCAAATTTTTCTAAAATTCAGAGAACTGGAGAAGGCGATCTTTTTGGCTCCCTTTCAGAACAATGAGTGTGAACCTTAGTGGACGGGAGGGGTTGTGGAGGGGGTTCTTGCCAAGAACCTTATTGCCGACCAGAGTATGGTGTCTAACATGCGGCACCTGACAGACTCACTCTGCTCTCTCCTGGCCAGACCACTTCTGGCCTTTGGACTTCAGGAAGGAGGTTCAGGGTGGGAGGGAGAAGACAGACTATGTAGGACAAGGAGCCTGTGCTGCAGCTGAGCTGGTTTACCCTACGGGAGAGCAGCCTCAGGGGCATGGTTTTCCTGACCGTGGAGCAAAGTGGTCAGAAGCGAGGGCTCAGGTCTGGCAAAGTGGGGTTGGTGTCTCGTGCTACTGCCCTCACCAGTGACCTTTGCTCAGGTTACGTCCTATGTCTGTGCCCCAGAAACCCATCTACCTCACGGGATCGTAGGAGCACTAAATTGAGTTGATGCGTGACAGGTGCCTTGTACTGTGTGTGGCACATAGTAGTTCAGTTAACATTAGATACTATTATGGTTATTATTGTTGTGAGCTGAGTGGCTCTTCTGGGGAGTGGGAGACTCGGGGTGGGGGTCAGAGAGAAAGGAGCAGGCAGACTCTGTAATAAAGACCACCCTTCTCGGTATGAAAGCTGCCTCAGTGGCTGTCAGCTTCCCACCCCTAGCAGTGTTCAAACGGAAGCTGAATGACCCCCCTCCCCAACTCTAAGCGCCACTCCCAGCTCTTAGCCAGACTTTTGGGGTCCCTTCCACTTTTGCACCTGGCAGGGATGCCCATGACAATCTGTCTGTCTGTCCCCTGGGCTCTTATTCCAGTCCAGAGCAAAGGAAATGGGCAGGTGATGTGGTCCCAGCCAGTGTCTGCAGCGGAGGATGCAAAAACTCCTTCCTGATTGATCTCTCTGCTCAGAAAGGCCTTCAGAATTCCTCTTTCTGAGCACAAGCAGCAGGATAGGGACAGGGATGAGGGCAGGAAGAGGTGGCTTAATAAAAAATCCCAATAAAGCTCTGCAGCCCCTGGTGGCCAGGGGCAGGTCCTGGGCACAAGCCTTCCTTAGACCCGCCCACCCGGGGGCCCTGACTAATATTCCTGGAGCCTCTGTCTGCCCTTGGCTTCATTAACAATGCTGAAGGGGCTGAGAGGTCCAAGGGGGCTCCCAAATGCTGCCTGACAATATTGCTGAGCCGCCCACACCAGCCCCACCCCAGTGCACGCACACCTCCCCCCCCCCCCCCCCCATTCCAGACCCTCTGCTGAGGAATGGGTTTGATTCAATCAGATATTTGCCTGTGGGACTGGCCGGGTCAATTTATTATGGGCCGATGCCAGCTCCAGGGAGTCAGGCAGCCCTGGCGTGGAATTTGGAGCGAGGACTCATTAAAGAGCAGCTGAGATGTGCAGGGGTGGGGTTCTGTTCCCCCAGAGCAAGCAGACCCAAGGTAGGCTCTAGCTAGAAAAGGCTGGGCTGGGGTAGCTGAGGGCAGAAACAGAGGCACAGCCCACAGGGGGCACTGCCCTCCTGGTCAGAGCTGGTCTTTCTCCCCTGTGAGCTCTGGGTGTGACAAGCTCGGGCCTTGTTCCCTCTACCTACCCCCTACTCTAACGCTTTAAGGAGTTGGGACTCAGAAAAGCTAAGTCTGGCCAGTTTGAAGACAGCCAGACAAAGGCCTGGTGCGGGACCGCCAGGAGCACTAGGCCCTCAGCTGCCTACAAAAGGAAGGGAAAGGGAGTGTGGACTTTGCAGTTCAGCTTAAAAAACAAACCTGTGAAACAGAGCCAGGCCCCCCTCCCTCCCCCTCGCTCCAGCATTAGCAGGAGGGGCTGAAAACATTTGTTCAGAGAGAGGGGGGGTGAAAAACCCTAAGTGCTTCTGCTTCCTTTTTTTTGCCAAATCATGCAGAAGATGCTGGCAGCTGCAAAGATTCAATTATGCACAATGCGAAAAATCATTTACAAAAATAATGGCACTCGAAAAAAATGGCCTCTCCAGAAATGGCGTGGAACAATAAATCCGTTAATTAGCTAATTAATATTCAATTGGGGTCAGTGGGCTTAATAGAACCTTTCTTGGAGACCCAAGAAATTCTAAACTGCCGCGAGGCGCCTGCCCACTGCCATTATCTCGGGCGAGCAGGCCCTTATCGGGCCGCCAGCTGTCCCCGAACAATGCAGGCCCTTATCAGCTGGGGCAGCAGCCCTGGCCGCTTGCTCGGGCTCCCTCCACCCAGAGGAACACACAGCCTCTTGGTAATTGATATATGGCGCAGCTTTGTCTGAGGCTGTTTGCTCTGCTGGTATTTAAGGCAGCGCGGGCCCCCTGATTGATTGCCATTGGCCAAGTTTCTGCCGTCAATGACAACCTGTCAATGAGGGACCAGCCAATGACAGTGGCTAACACTCCTGATACCCTGGCCACCTGGGCCAGGCTGGAGGCCCGACACATGGCAACATGACCCATTGGGTTTGACTTGAGTTTGTTGCCCTCCTCAAGTGGGAACCCAAACCCTCATAGCCTTGAGTGTTTGAGTGGAGGACCAGCATCCCCTGCCCTGCTTTGCTGAGAGGTTGGGCCAGACCCTCGCTGCTCTAAGTGTAGTACATGGTCTTGCAGCATCTATCGGCTGGGAGATGGCCGAAATTCTTGGGCCTCCCTCAGATCTCCCGAATGTGGCTTTCTGGGGATGGGGCCCAGTAGTCTATGTTTCATCGAACTCCTTAGATGACTCAGATGCATACTGAAGTTCAAGAAGCAGTTGACAAAATAAGAGTTCCCATTCCTAGCTGTGTCTTAGAGTCACCTGGGTTGGGGGAGAACTCAATATACACATTCCTGGGTCCTGCCGTATAGAGTCACTTTTCCCTTATCCGCTGAAAGCACTGAGGTGTACAAGTCACCCTGGGAACACTAGGGCTGGCCAACAAACAGTGAAACAGGCCGCCATGATCGTGGCCCGTTGGGAGTCCTGTCCAGTATAGAACAAGGCAGCACACGCCCACCAGGATAGTCAAGCTCTGGCTAAACAGGATTTGAGCTCCAGAAAACCCATTGGGAGCCAATGACAGTCCATGTGGGAGGAAGGGCCCCCAGGCTAGCCCCCAGATATGTGAGACCCATAGCAAAGCTGAAACTCAGTACATCTCTTTAGCAGCAGGTGCCATGGGCAGAGAAGGGAAGAGAAGGAAGTGGAGAAAGGGAAGAAGATTATGGAGAAGGGATTTATCTATTCTCTCCCCAAGGCTCACACCCCAGATTCAGGCCTTGGCTACTTCTGAGTGGGCAAGTGTTCCTCAGTGTCCTGCATTCCCATCCTGCCCTACCTTCTCTCTTCACCCCAATGGCCCATCCTCTATCATGTACCTTCCCAGGTCTGCCCCATCAGGTAGGGCTCAGTGTTCCATAGCTCACCTCTCCCTGCCTTCCCCCAACCCATACCCCCATGTCCAGGGTCACAAGCACTCAGGGAGCAGCTATGGCTCTCTCCACACATCAAAGAACAAGCCTGAGTCACTGAGGTAGAGGGCTTTAGTCAGATGTGGACTTGGAGGCAACCTAGGATGAGGAAGTGGGGAGAGTGTATAGCACTCTTCTCTCAGGTGCTATGTGGGAGTCAGTCAAGCAATAGGAACCAGGAGGCCATGGGTAGGGGCAAACACCAGGCATAGCCCAGCTCAGCCTTAAAGCCCCTGACCCCACAAAGTTGGGGAGGAATTTGTAGATCACAGAGCTTGGTGATAGGAGTTCAGGGCTCTGTTTCCCAGAGAGCCAAGGCCAGGTGCAAGGTGGACTGAGCATCAGCAAGTGACAGGGCCCCAGCCACAATGGGGCAAAGCTAGTCTGAGCAGAGGGCAGCTCTAAGTAGGAAGGTGGCATCCCTGGGCAGGTAACCCAATGGGGCCTTGAACAAGTTAGGATGAAGTGATCAACCCTAGCTGGGGCCTGAGGCAGGGACCAGCTGTGATACTGAGTGAGACCAGAGTGACATCTCTTGAGCCACACTGAGGCCACAGGTAGGTTCAGTGGCTGATGAGAGAGAAAAGAAAGAAGCCAAGGAGGCAGAGATTCATTAATCTAAGCACTTCCTTTGTTTTTAATGCGATTCCACAGCAAGGGCTCAACTTGCTGCTCCTCTGGGGTCATTCCTGTCTTGAGAAACAGGTGCCCTTAGGGCCTTGACCTCCATGTGGGAAGGTTAACAGCTGCCCCAGGCCTCTGGGGAAGCTCAGCGGCTGCACGCTCTGTGTGCGCTGTCACTAGCACTCAGCATGGGACCGGGCATACCTCATGCTCAGAGTCCCAACTAAACCATCTTTTCATTGGTGCCCTCCCTGGGGACTCTTGGTGCATCAAAAGGCTGTTGCATAATATCAGAGGCAGTTATCCATCATCCAACACTCTGCTGCTAGGTTAAGTGACTGCCATTCTGATATGTTAACAAACCTCATGAGAAAAATAACCTTCCATTTAGTAAGCAAAACATTGACTTGAGAACCCATGGATTAGCCCAAACCCTCATTTACCAAGTTAGCAAGTAACTTCTAAAGCTTCCCAGAATGTCAAAAACAGTCCCTTCCTTCTCCCACGAATGTGCACATACATGACTTTTGCCCTCATAGGGCTCCTGGGCCCTCACTGAGCAAGTCTGTTCCTTTGAAAAACTCGGGTTTGGCTCAGCTTGTCAGATCTTGGGATTGAAGGCCCAAAGTAGGCTACAGTCTTGGCTCCACCCACTTTGGAGAGTGAGCATGTGATCCCAGGTTGGGGGTACTGCCCTGCACAAGATGGTGGCAAGAGCAAGATACCCCCATCCTCCTCTGGCAGATCGAATCTGTCTAGGTTATGTTTCAGGAGGCCACTGGATGCTGGTCCCCCTCGGAGAGGCTCCCATAGCCAGCTGGTGGTGGGAGAGAGAGACTGTGAGAGACTCAGAGACAGACTTGGGAGAGAGAGACACCAAAAGCGCTGGTTGGTTTGTGTAAGAATGAGAGGGAGCTCTAGTCATTGGTTAAATTATCTGGGACTCTCCTTTGGCTGCCACAGAGACTTCCTATGTCTATGATGACAGACGCCAGGTGGTGGTGGGAGCCGGGGTGGGCTGGGACACTGGAGGTTTTCCTGACCCAAAGTCCCTATTTTGATCTTGAGTCTCTGGTTTCCTGCAAGCCCACAGTGGGCTCTTTCTTGAGCAGAGGAAAAGCAGAGCGTGTTCCCAATTCCCTCAGCCCCTTGTCCTTGAAACACCAGACATCAGACCAGTGTCCACCGTGACTTTATAGATGAGGGAACTGAGTCTCAGGGTGTGTCCAAGTACACAGTATATACATCGAGTCAGGTGTTAGGCTGGGACTCCAGGAACAGCCCTCTATCTCTCTTCACTTCTCTGCCTCCTGACCACCACTCACTCCTCGCACCTGTCTCCATTGTGGGGGAGTCCAGGCCCCACCACCAAAGGAAAGAAAGTTTCTGCTCACCTGAAAATCAGCCATAGGAGCAGGAGGCCCTGAGTGCGCCTGCGGAGTTTGGAGCTCCTTCAACTTCACGACTAATTGCAGAGAGGCAGTGGGCGGGCTCTTGGCAGGCGATTAGCTGTCCCACTGCATGAATAATTTGCATAGAAAATGCTTTATTTTGGCAATCTATTAAAGGGCCCACAGTGCTGTGGCTTATCTCAGCCTCACAGCAAGGAGAAGGCTTGGCTATCTCGTTAAGTTCTGTTGATGCATAACAATTTGAAATGGGCACAAGCTAGTATGACATTTAAAGATGCCTTCACTTAATTATATTACACAAACATGGGGTTGTTTATCCTTGGGAATAAAGTCTTTTTGAAGTCAAAGTTGGCATGTGCATAAAGGAGGGCATTTTAACTGATTTTTCAAGAGGGGGCCTCCTCACTTCAAACTTGGGGGGTTGCATTTCCCTAAGGCCTCATAACACAGAGGGTTCTATGGCTGAGATGCAGACTTTGAGATTGGTTCTCTTGTTCTTCTTCTCTGGGGGTGGCCTACAGTTTGGCACTTAATACAAAATCGTGGAAAGAAAAGCTTATTAGAGCAAGGAAAAGAGACTTACTGTGTGACCTTGGGCAAGCCCCTCCCCGTCTCTGAGCCTCTGCTGCCTCAAGTGCAACATGTGGGGTGGGGCTTTCCTGCTCTAAGGCAATGACTGGCAAACCACAGTGTATTTTTGCTTTCTCTTTGCCTCTCATCTTGTTGAGTCTGTAAATAAAAAGACAGCCTCTTTGTTAAGAGCCAAAGGGAATTCAGGGTCCCATTCATGCTCTTTCTAAGGACTGGAAACATGCTAGGAAAGAGAGATTAGGGAAAACTAGGAAGAGTCTTGCAGCTGTAGAGGTATCAGGTATGTTTTTGCTCTGCCAAGCCAGGAGTCCCCAGGAGACCACAAAGCTAGCGGCCTTGCCTCACTTCCTTGAGAAGCAGGAACTGGGCCCTGGCTGGAGGGAATGAAAGGAAAAGCCCTAGTGGCATTGAGAAAATCTGCAAAGCTCTGAGAAGCCTGCTTTGCCCACAAGGTGCTCATGGAAAAGCTTATGGATCCTGGCTATCTCTTCACCTCTGAACATTAGAGCAGAGACCAGTGCTGCTGTGGGAGGAGCTCTGGACACAAGGTTAGGTGGGCTGGTTTCTGGCAGGGTAGAGCCTTTGATGTTTCCAGTGACAGTGCTGCCTGAATAAGTCTTTCAAGAGAAAAAGATGCAGAGAAAGGAGGGTTTGTCCAGGGCCCTGACTTCCAGGCTCTATGTTCCTCCTGGAGTTAAGCTTTCTGGAAAGCAGACTCACATCCCTCCTTCCACTCCCCTTCTTGCCCCCTAGGACTGAAGACTGAACTCTCCAAAGCTCACAGACAACATGCTCCTGCTCTGCCTCTTCCTGGCACTTAAAAAAATAGATTTGTGATTAATGGGCACATTATCTGTGATTAACTATAGACAATTCCCATTCCATTATGACTTCCTAGAAACATAACTCTCTGTTAAAATAATGGAGAGAGTATTAATTAGCATTAATAGTTAACCTTATATTTAACTGATGTGTGCCACTTTGAATAAAACCTAAAGAAATGTCACCTCCCAGACACAATTAGGTCACTCCTTGGCTAGTCATGAACTGTTGGTGGTCACTGCCTGCTCTAACATGATTGTCCCCCAGTCTTGGGTAAAACTAACCCATTGAGTATGTAAATCTTGAGTCAAAACCTTCCTGGTGGTTGCTAGAAAGAGCTTCATCTTCAAATGCTAGCGTGAAACTAATAGTTGAGGTGAAAGAACTCACTCTCTGTTAGGCTTGTGCCATCTGGAGAATAAGAAGCAACATTACCACTCACTGAGCAGTTGTTCTGAACCAGACCCTGTGTTAAGCACTTGTTGAGGCTAAACTACATGAAATTAGTGTTTTTGTATTTCAAAAATAGCCAACTGGTGGCAACTTCATACAACTCAACCTAATACCTCACTTAATCCTTACCATGACCTTACCATTGTTATTATTCTTTCCATACTACACATTAGGAAAATGAAGCACAAAGAAACTAAATAATTTACCCAAATTAACAGAGCAAGTAAGTGAGGCCAGGTGCCATGAGCTCTGACTCCATATGCATCTAGCTTTGACATTTTACTTCTTACCAAAGTGTTCCCAAAAGTATTTCACATGTTTCAATCAATGGACACATTTAAACTGAAACTGGTACATATTGTGTGCTCAATTAATGTTTATTAAATGGATGGATGAAAAAAAGGATGGATTACAGGGTGCCTGAGGCCCCAGTATCAGAATGGTATATAGGATGGGCTGGATACTACTTAGCCATGGAGCACTTGGCCAAGGATTCTCACATTCTCTTCTCCCAGTCTGACCCCTCACATCAGGTTCTTTTCCAGAGTCAAGTATGTGTTCAGATATGGCTAGAAAGGTGGTGTGGACAGGGGGAGATAGACGAGGAGCTACAGTGCTGTCAAGGCAGAGACCTAGGACAGGGGGGTCATTTGGAGAAGTAGAGGAAAGAAGAGGATAAGCAGAACCTTCATGCCTTGAGCCACCATAATTAGGCTGAGAAGCAGAGCCTCCCTAGACCTGGATCGCCCTCCAGACTACTGCAAACAGGCTGTAAAATGTCCACTAACATCAGAGAGTCCTTGTGCTATATCCATCACTTCCTGAGCACTTAGAGTCCTTTCTTTCTGACCCAGGCCTATTCTCTGGGCTCGAGTCAAATCTTCTCTCTTACAGACACCTAAACCTCAGCTTGTCTTAACATGGCCCTGTGACAGTGCCCAGGAGACTGAGGTTGGGCATAATTAATGGCCAGCTGTGGAGGAAAGGAAAGGCATGTGAGCACTGGTACAGCAGATCCACAGGGCACCCTGTGGTTCCATGCAGGGTATGAATCAATGGGTTGTACTTAATTTATGTATTTACCAATTTTTGGCCAAACATAAGTAAGAAATTGAAAACTGTAAAATGACACATAGATGCACAATAATTATAGCTCCCCTATTGAATACCTTCCAATAACAAGAAATGGATGTAGTTAGCATAATTGTTGCTTTCAATTTTGCATTGAGTAGTATTTCTGAAAGTGATTGATTAATAGATGCTGATGCCGCACATTGCCCTCCCTTTGGGTAGCAGCCACACTGCACATAGTAATGGTTATAGAAGTCCATGGTGACAGGAGGCACTTGGTGAAGTTGGAGATTCAGATTCCAGGCTTTTTACTTGAGGCCCAGAGGGATGGTAGATGGGTGCAAAAGAAAGAACAGCTAATCCCTGGGGAATGGCAGGTGCTGGAAAGCCTTACCTTCCTTGGGCCCAAAACCTCCATATCTGGGTCACTACTAAGGATCTTCTAAAGAAAGAAATTCAGTCTCATTTAATGACTTACTAGGCATTTCCATAGTGCCCTTATTGAGCCCTGGGGGACGACAGAGAAGAATCACCCACATGTTTTATCCTCAAAGAGATTTCATACCTTGCCTGGCCAAGACCTTATCTTGGATGCCACACCCAAAATCATTACCATCACAGTCCTAAGCCCATTCACCATGTTTTATGATCTGTAAAGCTCTTTCAATTCATTTGCTCATTTAATTTTGCAATGATCCTATAAGGGCAGAGATAATTATTCCCAGGGGAAACTGAGGCCCCCAAGAGTAGGTGACCTTTCCAAGCTCATTCAACAAGTCAGTGATGATGAAGGGACCACAACACCAGTGTTTAATTTTGAGTCCAGGACTTCTCCCACAAGAACACACTACCTCCTGGGATGAGGTGGTGGGAAAGAGAACCGTGCTTTGCCAAGATTGATTTTCTGTGGTATAAACAGGTTAGAACTCATCTGGCCTTTGGGACTCACACACAGAACATGAGTCTTCATGAAGTCAGTGTGCAAACAGCCTCAGCTGGATAGAAGGGAGCAACAAATGGACAAATCATCTTCCAGACATGCCTACACCTGTATGGGTGTCCTGATTCATTCAACAAATATTAACTGAGGTCCTACTGTGTGTAAGACTGTCCTGCAGGATATCCTGGACATGGAAGACATCCTGTTACAATCCCCAGACTCTTCTCCCGCCCTTAGTCTGGCTGTCACAATCCAGAGAGGGAAGATAGACTTTGGTACCATGGACAGCTCAGTGCATGTATCCTTGAGAGGAATAGGCCAGGAAGGAGGGCAGAAGGCCACACACACCACCTTTCTCAGGAACAGCCTCATTTCCTGATCTCACCCTACACCTCCCTGACATTTAAGACAATCTATACACCCGCCCCTTTAGTGTATGACACCCAAAGGCCACGAAAGATGGTCTGGATGTTCCAAGGCTACTCAGAGAAACAACCCAGACCCACTCTTCCTTTCTCCTTCCTCATCTGCTTTTCCTTGTGATACAATCTCCTAGGACTCTGTGCTCTTGCTTCATAACCCAAACTCTTGATCCTGCCACTGTCCTTTTAGGATTCCAGTTTGTTCTGAGTGTTTCTAGTGCATGAACTTTAATTTTTCCAAAAAATGGGGTCTTATTTAGCTTGCCTCTGTCTTGCCTTGGATAGGAGCTCCCGCATTGTACCCAGACCCCCATGTCAGCCATGTGGCTGCGTTCCCTCTATGCTAAACCTGAACAGACAATCAGGGTGGCCATATCTTCAAAGTGGCTCATTAGGAGAGGAAGGAAAAGCTGGAGTTTGAGAACCAGCTAGAGCTAATTGACAGAGAGAGGTTGCAATTTGTAATTGATAGAGAAGCTCATCAAAGGAGTTTCCCTGTGAAGTTCCTTATTCCTTATTCTGACATGAGTGCAGTGGAGGAAGGTTTGAGGAGAGAGAGTCAATTCTGCAATAATTCCGCTGGAAAGCAGGAGACAGATACTGGGGACCGACAGAGGGATGGATGGGCAGTGCTGAGGGCTTGGCGGAAAGGAGCCCATTGTGTATATGGTTCTGGTCTTTATGTTTGGGTAACTGTCCCCAGTAGCACTCAGCTCCTTGCATGCAGAGAAGATTAGGATAAGGAGTTTACTAACAAGGACAGTGGGAAAACAGAGGTCAATGAAGTTGAGTGTGTCGACAAGACAGTGCTCTCTAGCCCTGCAAAATCATCCATGGGGTATTCCAGAAGCTGTCACTTTGGTTCCCATACATACACTGCCATCTGCTGGGAGGATGGAAGAATGACCTGGAGGCTGCCCATATTTGAGGCCAAGCCAGAATCCTGTCCTAGGAAAGCCCCTCTCTCCTGCTAGTCCCAGCCAGATGGTCCCCAGACTCCCTCCCTGACTCCCTGCCTGCTTTCTGTGGCCTCCAAAGCCCTCTCTCACACCCCATAAATGTACTGATCCCTCTGTGGTTTGGGTTCCTCTTCCCCAACTCCCCATCTGATAGAGTTGCTCCTTGAGGACAGATTTTGTCCCCAGGCGCAGAGCAGGGACCTTGGGGCATATGACCTCTCAGGCAGGAGATGCTACCTGTCCCCTCCAGGCCAGGCAGGAAAGAGGCGGCCGTGGGACCTGACTTGTCATAGGATGACTTACATGGATGTAACCTCCATGCTGCTTCCAGTCTGCCTGAGGGCCGTCAGCCCAGAAAACCAGGCCTGTTCCAGAGCTAGCTGCACTGAAACTGCACCGGGAACAGAGACTGCCCCTCTTGTGATCTCTGGGAGGAAGGCAGGGGAGTCAGAGCCACCTAGCAGACCACCAGAGAGAGAAGACCCTCTGAGACCTCCCATCAGAATCCCCACGTCATGGATGAGAAAACTGAGGCCCAGAAATATGGTGCACCACGCTGCCCCTCCTGATAAGAGGGACTATTAAAGCACATTCCTAAGGGACTCAGAGGACATATAGTCTAATCCTTGCATTTATAGATGGGGACACCAGGCCTGGGGGGTAGCAGGAGAAAAGGATGCCAACCTGCTACGCATTGCAGTGCTAGTTAGTATCTGTCCTGTGCTTTCTCCGTGCACCAAACTGCCCCCCCTTAATGGAAGATCTGCCTGAACGCAGGAGGACTCTGGGGGAGGGGATGGGCAGGGAGGCTGGCCAGCCTTCTGGTGAGGAAGAAGGCTGAGGCAGCAGCCCCTGGCTGCCCTGTCCCACTGTGATGTTCCCACCATTTCCTTTGCTGCTCAGAGCAAGGCCAAGGTAGGAGGCTTATTTATTCCTGCACTTTTATTTATTCATCTTTTATTCATTCACATCCTGTCAGTGTATATTGTTTACATTATAAATCATATGTATTCCCACACTCCCTCTTAAGGAAAAGGCCCAAGAATACAGATTGTTGCAAAGCTGTGAAAACGGTGGCGGTGGCGGCACTCCATCTCCTTCCCCCTCGGGCCTCCCGGTGGGGTGTGGGAAGCCCTCATTATGGCAAGGTGAGGGCTGAGACCACCTGGACCTCTCCAGGCACCAATGGCGTGCAGCATGTACTTCTGACTCTCAACAGAGGGAGCATAAGAAGGCAGAGGGATGAGAGAAGATAGGAGTCTGCAGGGAAACCTAAGGATGGCATATTCTCCACACTCACTTCCTGAGCTGGCCAAGCAGGGCTGAGCTGGGGCACCAGCTGTCTGAAGCCATCTGAAGGGAGTAAGCCGAATCCAAGCTACTCCGGAGGAAAGCCATAAGCCACCAGAGAGATGATTGCAAATGCCAAGACCAAAGGAGGAGAAGCAGATTTGTGAAGGAGAGATGGAAACAAGAGCTGGTAACCTGCTAGGGCATGGCATTGGAGCAGAAGCAGGTCAGGAGCAAATGCAGTAGGCACCCAGGGGGCCTGGCGGGCAATCACAGTTTGCATTTACAGACTGCCCTGAGTGAGTGGGAGGGCCTGGAGTTCTGGCCAGACTGGGACTGGAAGAACTGGACTGAGCAGATGTATCCTGCAGCTGCCAGACTGAACAAATGGGAAGTGGTACATATATCTCCGTGCAGTGGGGTGAAAAATCATTGTTTTAATTGTATATCAAAACCTTTGGATATGTCTAAAGCTATACTCAGAGGAAGAGTCATAGACTTAAATGCGTTGTTGGACAAGGTTAGTAACTAATAGCTAGCACAACAGGCAAACCCCCAAGTTGCAGGGACTTAGCACAGTAAAGGTTAGTTCTTATTCATGCTACATGCCTGTTTCAATCAGTCACTCAGGGGTGCAGGCTGATAGAGAATCTTCTGCCTTGTAGCTGGACCATCTGGAACACATAACCTACAAGATTGTGGTAAAGCAGAAGGAAAAGGAGGAAGAAGGAGGAAGAAGACATACCGGCTCATAACTGTTTCAATCCAAACAAAATATAAACCACTTTCTGCTCACAGTGCATTGGCTAGGACTAGTTGCAGACCTGATGCCAAATTCCAAGAGACCCTGTGATATATAAGGGGAGATCACACATGTATCCAGGGAGCGCTGTCTCAGGAACATTAAACATTAAACAAGAAACCATTAAAATCCGTGACTTAAGCATCCAGCCAAAGAAAAAAATAACAAAATCATCCTAAGAACAGTAGTAAGAAGAAATTAATAATAAAATAGAAATCCATTCATTAAGAACAATTTATTAACTGCCCAACTGATGAAAAGACTAACACAGATGAATTACTAGTTAATCAGATTTTTTTTTTAAAAAAAAGCAAAGAAGCACAAGTAGACAAAACGGGGAAATAACCGCAAATATGTAGAAAATTAAAATGATAATTTTATAATTTCACAACCCTGTGTTTCATGTATTTTAAAAACTATATGAAATTATTTCTAGGAAAATATTATTACCAAAACTGACTAAAGACTGTTAATAATCATGGAAGATATCGAAAAAAATTTTTATGATTTTCTTGTATATATACATACACAAACACACACAGAGCTTCACAAGTGAATTCATTCAAATCTCTGAGGAACAAATAATTGTGGAGTTGAACTGTCCAGGGCATGAAAAGGAAAGGAGATCTCCAAGTTATTTGTTACAAAGCTGGTAAAATACGGATAGTAAAACTGGACAAGGCAAAACAACTACTACAGATTAATCTCATTTTGAATAACAAAACCAAAATCTTCAATAAAATATTAGCAAATAAGACTTAGCAGCATATTTTTAGGTATTAATTACCAAGTAAAGCTATGGTATAGGAGCAACCAGATCTCAGGACATGGACAGGTCACAGGAGCTGAAATGACTGAGATACCCAGTTTGACATGCAAGAAGGTTAGATGAGTTGGGTGGGGAAATGATGCAACACACAATTATGACTCTACTTCTAAACTCCTAGCCAGAGGTGAAGTGGTATAGAGGCAGAGCTTAAATGGGGGTCATGAGATCACACTAAAGAGAACCTGTGACGTTAGGATCCCTACTGTGAGCCTTCTGGACCTCTAGAAAGCTGAAAACAGATGAAAAACAGGCACCTAGGGCAGGGGAAATAATATTGCTGAGAGTCTGCCACTACTCACTTGAGTGGAAGCTGTTAACTGTCTTAGCTCTCTCCTCTCCCCAGACTATTCTTCAACAACCCACTCAGTTGTAAGATGAGATAGAACCAGCTGGAAGTCACACAGGGGCTTAGCAAAGGGCAGGGGGTGAGGAACATAAAAAAAAAAAAGAACAGAAACAAAAAAAGCAGATGAAGGACATACATTTCAAGAGGAATTAAGCAAACAAAGGAAGGATGCAAATAATTTTCGGTAGC
The DNA here is from genome assembly GCF_024362965.1 of Panthera pardus. Classification (NCBI taxonomy): domain Eukaryota; kingdom Metazoa; phylum Chordata; class Mammalia; order Carnivora; family Felidae; genus Panthera; species Panthera pardus. The sequence continues at coordinate 50,247,438 of NW_026526677.1, forward strand.
CTTCATTATAGATCACATGATCTCTCTTTCTAAAGAAAAGTACAGAGAAGAGACACAAAGGTGTAGTGAAGAGCTTATAGGATAGCAAATAATAAATAAGGTGGCAAAAGTCAAGAGAATAAATAGAAACAAAAAGAAACAAGAGAAACAGGGGTGCCTGGGTGGCTCAGTGGCTTAAGACTTTTTTTTTTTTAAACGTTTTTATTTATTTTTGAGACAGAGACAGAGCATGAACGGGGGAGGGTCACAGAGAGAGGGAGACACAGAATCTGAAACAGGCTCCAGGCTCTGAGCTGTCAGCACAGAGCCCGACGCGGGACTCAAACTCACAGACCGTGAGATCATGACCTGAGCCGAAGTCGGACACTCAACCGACCAAGCCACCCAGGCGCCCCTAAGTGGCTTAAGACTTTTAATTTCAATTCAGGTCGATCTCAAGGTCATGAGATTGAGCTTAGAGTGGGATTCCATGTTGAGCACAGAGGCTGCTTAAGATTCTCTCTCCCTCTGCTCCTCTCCAGTTCATGCTCTCTCTCTCTCTCTCTCTCTCTCTTTCAGCAAGCAAGCACGCAAGCAAGAAACAGTGAGATATACAGAGCAACCTCCCATTAGAAGCAACAAATAACAGGAAAAAAAAAAATGAATGAAAATACAGCCAGAGTCCTCGTGATCAGAATTTTAGGAAATCACACTAGATAAAATGGAATAAAAATAAAAATGAAAACATGATTATGAAGAAGTTGATAGGTAAGGAAGACTAAAGAAATCTACTATGTATAATTAGTGTTTCTTAACATGAAAATGTCCCCAAAGAAAATTAAAATACTTAACCTATCTTTCACACATTTTCTCCACCCCCCCCCCCCACATCTATCTGTATATATGCTCAGAGATTTCTAAAATAGTGTTCAAGAATTATAGATGTTTCTTTCCAGGTGGTAGAATTTAGGAGTGAATATTAACTTTCTTCTTTGTATCCTGTATTGTATCTTATAGTAAGCATATATTAGTTTTATAAAAACAAAATCATTATAGTTAGAAAGGAATTCAAACAATTAAAACAACCTATGGTTCTGAAATATCAAAAATTTAAAACAATCATATACAAAAATTAACTCAAAATGGATAAAGGTCCTAAATGTAAAACTATAAAACTCATAGAAGAAAAACATAGGAGAAAGTTTTCTTGACCTTGCGTTAGGCAAAGAGTTCCTAGGTATGACACTGAAAGCACAATCCATAAAAGAAAATATTGATAAATTAGACTTCATCAAAACTGAAACTTTTGCTTTGTGAAGGATACTGCTAGAAGAATAAAAAATATCAGCCACAGGTTGGGAGAAAATATTTGCAAATCATATGCCAGACATGACTTGTATGCAGAAAATATAAAGAAACTCAAAACTCAACAATAAATAAGCAACTTAGTTGTTTAAATGGCAATGGTTTAAACTGATATTTCACAAAAGAAGGTATATTAATGAATAAGCACATGAAAAGATGCTCAACATCATTAGTCAGATAAATGTAAATTAAAACCACAATGACATACCAGTATGTACACATCAGAATGGCTAAAGTTAAAAAATGAAAACTGACAATATCAAGTGCTGATAAGGACAGGGAGCAACTGGAACTCTCATACACTCCTGGTAGAAATGCAAAATATTACAGCTCTCCGGAAAACATAGTGAGGCAGTTTCTTTAAAAAGTGAAACATTTGGGGTGCCTGGGTGGCTCAGTCGGTTAAGCATCCAACTTCTGCTTCAGGTCATGATCTCATGGTTCTTGAGTTCGAGCCCCCCATCGGGCTCTGTGCTGACAGCACAGAGCCTGGAGCCTGCCTTGGATTCTGTGTCTCTCTCTCTCTCTCTGCCCCTCCCCCCCACTCACACTCTGTCTCTCTCTCAAAAAAAACATGAAAAAAATTTTTTGAAAAAAGGAAAGTGAAACACTATTTACCATCACTATATCCTTTGCATTCCATTTCTTGGTATTTACCCTAGATAAATGAAAACCTATGCTCACATTAAAAAAATGTACAAAAAAGTTCACAGCAGGGTGCCTGGGTGGCTCAGTGAGTTAAGCAACTGACTCTTGGTTTAGTCTCAGGTCATGATCTCATGGTCTGTGGGTTCAACCCCCACCTCAGGCTTTATGCTGACAGTGCAGAGCCTGCTTGGGATACTCTCTCCCTCTCTCCCCCTCCCCTGCTCACACACACTCTTTCTCTCAAAATAAATAAACAAAAAAAATTTCATAGCAAAATTTTGTAATCACCAAGACTTCAAAACAATCCAAATGTCCTTCAATAGGTGAATAGATAAACTGTGTTATATCTGTACAATAGAATGCCACTCAGCAATAAGAAGCAATGAAGTATTAATACACACAATAACTTCAATGAATCTCAAATGCATTTTTCTAGGTGAAAGAACCCAATCTCAAAAGATTACATACTGTATGATTCCATGATTCTGGAACAGGCAAAAATATAGAAACAGGGGTGTCTGGGTGGCTCAGTCAGTTGGGCATCTGACTCTTGATTTCGGCTCATGTCATGGTCCCAGGGTCATGGAATTGAGCCCCACATCAGGCTCCATGCTTGAGATTCTTTCTCTCCCTCTGCCCTCCCCCCCAAAAAAATTAAAAAATAAAAATAAAATATAGAAACAGAAAATAGATCCATGGTTGTCTGGGTGGGTACAGGGAGAGGATCTGAAGACAAAGGTGCAGCACATGGGAATTCTCGGGGGTGTTGGAATTGTTCTGTATCCTGTGTGAAGTGGTGGTTAAAAGGATACAAGTATGTGTAAAAACTCATAGAAAATGTGAATTTTACATTTGTAAATTTAAAACCATAAAAAAAATCCCCAGTGAACATTTAGCTTTCCACATTCAAAACCTTGTTGTAAACAAACAGCTGTATCAACCCAGACAGAGGGGGAAAGAGTATAATGCTTGGACCTACAGGTTGCCAAGGCTTTATGAAGACATAAGACTGTGCCCTTGTGGTGACACTAGTTTATTTGTTAACATAGTTCATTAGTTGCCTAAGAAAAACAAACAAAACAAAACAAAAAATAGAGAAGACTGTGCCCAAAGTACCACAAATTAAAAAATAATTACTATTTCAAAACAAAATCTTGAAAGCAAGGCTACTGAGTAGAGTTTCTGCTACTTATCAGTTTTGAAGCCCAGTCGATTTCTACCTTTTGTTTTGGTCACACAGTATTGAGAACATTCTGAGGTAATGCAAATGGAAACATATTTTACGCCTTGCATCCTCAAGATTATCTTTAATTAACCTCAGAAGCTTGCAAGAGAATAGTAGAAAATTGGTGTGTTTGTTTCCAATAGAGAATCACCAAAATTACCTAACTGCTTGCATTCCTTATTAAATAAAGTGTCAAAAATGGAGAACTCCAAACTTATTATGTTTTATGGAAATATTTATAAGAAATTCAAATATATTTGTAGAAATGAAAGGAGAATCTTTGTGCTTAGGCTCTACCTTTTAAAAAACGTGTTAACATGACAGTAGTAGTTAACACATCAGGAGTTGTCAATATATTCAAATTAAATATATACCACATTTGAGTACGTGTTATTCTAAATATAGTTAGAATATATTTGGACAAAAATAAGAACAAACATTGAAGAAAGCCCTGCAGCACCTGAGTTTCTACAGAACAGCATTTAAAAACCACTCAGCATGATAAACACCATCTAAGCCAAACATGAGAATGTGGATGATCAATCATTCAATGTAAAACTGTTCCCACTTCATTTGCCCAATTGTAGTTTTCAGCTGCTATATAATATGCATGTAACTTATTTCCAGCCAGTTGAGGGGATTTTTCAAAGCACTTTATCTATAAAATCTATATGTTGTCATCTTCATCAAACCATTCAAAGAATATGTATTGATGCCTACCATGTGCCAGGCACTGTTCTAGGCACTTGGGAAGCAGAAGTAAGCAAAACGGACCACATTCCCTGCCCTCGTGCAGCTTACACTCTAGTGGGGAGAAACAGGAGAGAAACCAAAGTAATAACCTATAGAATGTGATAAGTGTTCCTGTAGAGTATATGTTTGTGCCCCTCTGAAATTCATACGTTGAAACCTAATCCCCAATGTAATGGTATTTGGAGGTAGAGCCTTTGGGAGATGATTACATCATGATGATGGTGAGCCTCATGAGTTGGATTAGTGTCCTTATGAAGGAGACCCCAGAGAGCTCCTTTGCCTCTTCTGCCATGGACACCAGAAGAAGATGGCTATCCATGAACTGGGAAGCAGGCTTTCATCAGACACCAAATCTACCAGTGCCCTGATCTCAGATGATAGCCTCCAGAACTATGAGAAATAAAGCTATGTTGATAAGTCACCCTGTCTGTGGTGCTCGGTTATACCAGCCTGAACTGGCTAAGACAAGTGCCATGGAGGAAAATAAAGTAGTGCAGGTGGATAAAGGAGTGTTTACCTTACATAAGTTGACCACAGAAAGTCTCACTGAGAAAGGCAATGTTTGAGCAAAGACTTAAAGGAGGAGAGAGTTTGAGCCATGCAGATATTTGGGGCAAGAGTTCAAAGACTCAGGGTGGTGTTGCCCAGGCCTGTGCGTGTGAGCAAGGAGGCTAACATGGCTGCAGCTTGAAGCACAGACATCATAGGAGATGTGTTCAGAGAGGCAAGGACACTGTATTTACAAATGGCTGCTTTGGGTCCCTTAGCCACATAATAGTAGGGCCCAATCCTTCTCTCTACCACCTTTCCCTTCCAGGATCACTGTCTTCCAGTGCATTTGGGAGAAACAGCCTTTGTTTCAAGTGCATTCTTACCAAACATGCAGTAGCCTGCCTCTTTTCTTTCACCAGGTCACCCCACAGCCCTCCATGCACATTGTTTCTTGTCACCTTGGCTGCTGGGATTAGCATTGTCTACTGATTCGATACTGCTCCCTCAGCCCTGGTCTTAGGAGATGAGAGTGCCTCGCTCCAAGCAGGGACCAATCCTCTCCCATATTCCCCAGCACCAATGGCACAGTCCATTGTGTACCACAGACTTTTCTAAAGGCTCGAAGAAACCATAAGAGGAATGCAGTGCAGGAGGAAACCCTGGATATCACTTTACTGAAACCATAATCTACCGAGCATCTCTCATCATACATAGGGAGCTATTTCCTGGCTGACTCTCTCTTCTACCAACCACAGGCCCTCAAACCCTGCCCTTTCTTCCCCAGTTCCTTGCTGTTGAATTCCTGTCTCTGAGCCACCAGAGATCCCAAAGTTTACAACATAACAGCCTCTCATTGAAGGAAAACGTCACTTTAATTTATTCTTAGAAGCCCCTTGTCCTCATTGTCTCAACCGCGACTCTGTATATAGATGACTCAATGGACCTTGCCAGAAGATTCACAGGAGCATTTTCCCGTTGCCAACATCAAGTCTTCTGGAAACATCTGCCTGCAAACTTTTCTAAAAATGGCAATATTCTATTTCTATGGTACTTGATGCAATGAAAAACGATTATGTGTTGAATTTAAATAAATAAATTTAAAATTAAAAAAAAAGTACGTGTTATAGGAAACACAAAGCAGGAGGCATGTTACTAAAATGTTTCCATTTCTCTTAAAACCAGAAGGAAAAATGAATTTTTAGCAGAAAATGCCTTGATATATAATAGTAACATATTTGTTTTTGTACCAGTGCAGTCATAAAATGTAACTTTAAATATGTTTTATGGAAGATGGGACCCATCAAGGCAAAAGCACCAATGACCCATGACAATCCTAATGTGGTCCTGTGGCCAGTCAGAGCCCACCATGACTTGAACCTGACTGGGGCATTCATGCTCAGCAGTTTGTCTATGCCACTCAGATTTGGTAACAAAATTAGAGCAAAGTGAATGTGACCCTTAAGCAAAATAGAATAATATTTATTTCAAGTTATAAAAAAAGACAAAAGGGAGAAAATTAGATAGAATTAAACTGACTTCTTTTGTGACTCTTTTCTAGGCTCTAGGATCTGGAACCATATGCCCTTCTGGAAGCAGGTCAGACATTGAATAATAACAATATGCATTTAACAATAATAGTGATGATGGTGGTAACAATCAATCAGAGGCAAGTTTTAGTCTAAGTGCTTTGCATGCAACCTCACTTACTTACAAAAGTTATTTTGTAACTTGTTAGGCAAAACTCACTCATTGGGCAAAAGTTACAATACTTTCAGTTGCAAGAAACAAAAATCCAACCCAATCAGGCAAGCTTAGCACATATGGAAAAGAATGGGAGGAATGTATTGACTCCTATGGCGGGGAGGTTTCCAGGAAACCCACAGAATCAAAGGAGGAGCAGGGAGCAAGAAGGGTCTGGGGCTGGAGCCTGGATTCCACACCAGGCTTGTTCTCCATCTACCTCATTTCTGCTTATTTCTGCTGGTTTCACTCTGTCCTCCAGACAGGCCAATTCCATATGGTGGAGAGATCATCTGCCTGGAGACCCCAACCTTGCATCTGTTTTAGTTTAGTCTCCCCCAAAGCAGCCTCCAAGGTAAGACTTTGCGCTACTTTATTTGGAAGATCATCTCCAGAAGGGAGTGGCAAAGCGAGATAAGGAAGGAGATGAAGCCCCAGAATGGGTATGTTAACAAGCAGGTTATGGTGGCAGCAGTTAGAGCTTAATCCCACTGGGATGCCCGGGAAAGAATGTGCAGAGAACCCCTCAGGTTGTCCACCCTAAGGTAGTTATCTACCAGCTCCCCTCCCTCGTTGTCTGAGAGTTGCTCTGGGGTGATAGCTTCCAGCGGGTCTAGCTTGTTCCACAGCTTAGAGAATGGCCTTATGCAGACAGATGCAGGACTCCAACCTACATACAGGAGCTATCTGCAGGTGACCTCAAAGGTGAACCACTGGGATCTGAGTGAGCACCTGTAACATTCACTACAACTCCTTGTAGCACTGTGTCCCCCGAATCATCGTGGAGCTGCTTCTCCTCCAGCTCCAGCTCCAGCTCCAGCAAGCTCTGTGAAGGATCCTGATCTAGCAGGCCGAGGTTCAAGTTCCCACCATGGGCCAATCACAGGTCCAGAGGAATGAAAGGCTGCTTCCTAGTAAGGGGGCAGCTTTATCTGTTGGAATAGAAAATGTTCCCCTAGTCCTTTCCTCCACTCTCTTCAGTAACTAAAACCGATATTCATTTTATAAGTACTGAGTCCTAAGGCGAAGCCTGGATTGCCTTTGCCCAGCAACCAGGGCACTGACGGACCCCAAACTGCCTGGCTCTCCAGTTTTCACCAACCCGATCCCCCTGCAGGAAGAAAGTCGTTATCAAAAAGGCCATTGTCATTCTCCCTCTTTAGAAAAATTCCCATTAAAGATAAAGCAAATTTTAATTAGATTAAGTATCCAATTACTGTAATTACATTTTTTAAAAATTCACATCATGAAGATGACCCTTTTTAAAAGGGTTACAGGAATAATTAGTGTATTCATATTAACCAAAATGTATTGGATAATATTTATACCCAGAAGACAAAGTACATTACACACATTTCACCTTTGGGGAAAGCTTGCAAATGTTTTGGCAGTGGCATGAATATTTATAGGCAAGGGTGTGCTTTAGCAAGATTATGTGAGGAAGCATTTAAATGCTCACCAATTTTTACCCAGGGGTAAAGTATACAGAAAATGTAGCGCAGAGATTATGGATATGCAAAGTGTGACTTAGGCAGGGAATTTCTATCAGTTTGCTTAATTAATTGGAGCCAAAGACTATTTCTTCTCATTCGAGGCAGAAAGGCCCAAGGTATCCAACTGTGACTTCTCTCTGCGCGGCATCCGTCGGGGGCAGGGGCCAGTGAAGAGAGGTGGTAGGAGAGTGGTCAGGACTCTCATACTTTGACCAACCACCAGCCGGAAGCCTGGGGCCTCATGCCCCTCGCCTCTACCCACCCAGTCCTGGTCAGGTAAAGCTTTAGGGTCCTCCCAGTGGGTTTTCGTCTGAAACTGCCTCCCCTTTTCTGATTCTAGTTTTCTTCCTTTTGACCTGCTTTGAGCCACAGCTCCGGCTGTTGTTTCATCTCACACCCAATTGCCTTCCAGGCTCCGTCACATTTGCTAGCTCAGGGAGGGAGACAGCACAACCTCCATTTCACAGGTGAGGAAACTGGGGCCCTGGAGCTTGAAACAACTCCTAGAACTGTGCCGCAGAGCTGGCCTCTCACGGGACTTCTGTTGCCACCGACCCCAGACCTGCTTGCGGTCACCACCAACTGCAGGAATATCCCACCTCTGCTGCCACCTGGGACCATCAGAAAAGGCAGCCCGGCATTGCTGTTTCCTCTCATAGATAACTTCCAAACCAAAGTCCCGCATGGGTGTGTCTGATTAGGGAACCAGTTATATACCTGTGCCCCAGTGGCGAGGGGCAATACCATTTGCTGGACTCCACATTGAGAAAGGGAGGTTCTTGATGCAGGTAACATCAAAGAAAGGGTATTCAAAAGATTCTGGACATCCACAATTGACAGGCGATGTAGCACATTTCCTTTATCCTTGATGGAAATTCTACCCTTCTTTCAATGTCTGGGTCCAGTATACCCTCTGTAGGCATCCTGCCCCATCTTCCTGCCTTTCTTATTTAACCTCTTCATTCTGGACTTTGGAGTTACACCCCTTGCTCCCTTCTTCTTAGTGTTCTGGATACTTGGGTCTCATTTTCCTGTGAACCACCCCAATTTCCTACCTATATTAAGGGTCCGTGACTCTTCACAATGGCCTGCTGTGGTTCTTTGGGCTTTTTTAAGAACTGTTTTCAGAGACCAAGGTGCATCCCTGGAATCTCCTCTGAGATGGAAAAGCCTCAATTGCAGGGGGAATTCATTTTTGGAAGTGGCCAAAGTCACTGTATTCATCAGAGTTCTCCAGAGAAAGAGCCAATTGGAACTGTGTGTGTGTGACTGAGGGTGGGGAGGGGAGGGGAAGGGAGGGGGAAAAGAGAGAGAGAGACAGAGATTTTAAGGAGTTGGCTGATGTAATTATAGAAGCCAGGCAAGTCCAAAATCTTCAGGGTGGGCTGACAGACTGGAGATTCAGGAAGAGTTGATGCTGCAGTTCAAGTCTGAAGAGCTCCTGCTGCAGAATTCTCTCTCTCTCTCTTTTTAATGTTTATTTATTTTCTGACAGAGAAAGAGACAGAGCATGAGTGGGAGACAGGCAGAGAGAGAGGGAGACACAGAAGCTGAAGCAGTCTCCAGGCTCTGAGCTGTCAGCATAGGGCCCAATGTGGGACTCAAACCCATGAGCTGTGAGATCATGACCTGAGCCGAAGTTGGAGACTCAACTGACTGAACCACACGAGTGCCGCCAGGATTCTCTCTTACTCAGGGGAGATCAGTTTTTTGTTCTGTTCAGGCCTTCAACTGATTGGGTGAGGCCCACCCACATTATGGAGGACAATCTGCTTTATCAAATTTCACAGATTTTTAAAGTTTATTTATTTATTTTGAGAGGGGGAGAAGGGGCAGAGAGACAGAAAGGGAGGGAGACAGAATCCCAAGCAGGCTCTGTGCTCTCAATGCGGGGCCTGACATGGGGCTCAAACCTATGGGATTATGACCTGAGCTTAACCCACTGAGCCACCCAGGTGTCCTGTCAAACTCCACAGATTTTAGTTACTCTCACCCAAAACACACTCACAGAAACATCCAGAATAAAGTATGACCACATATCTGGACACTGTGGCCCAGCCAAGTTGACACATAAAATGAACCATCATGGTCACTAAGGGGCAAATTTGGTGGATGGGATAGAGAAACCTATTGTGGACAAAATCAGTGACTTTTTGAAATGAGACTCTTTGGTTTGATTCTTCTTTTGACCATGTCTTTTTAATTGAAATATAAGTATATTGAATATTAAAATTGACATGGAACATAATAGTTTTTAAAAAAGAACATGATAGTTTCTTGTATACAACATGATTCAGTATTTGCATATATTGTGAAATGCTGACCAAACTAAGCATAGTTAACATCAATCACCACACAGTTACAATTTTTTTTCTTACAGGTACTTTTTAAAAATTTTTTTATTTATTTTTGAGAGAGAAAGAGAGCGTGAGCAGGAGAGGGGCGGAGAGAGAAGCAGATGCAGAATCTGAAGCAGGCCTCAGGCTCCAAGCTGTCAGCACAGAGCCTGATGCGGGGCTTGAACCCATAAACCGCGAGATCATGACCTGACCCAAAGTTGGACACTCAACTGACTGAGCCACCCATGTGCCCCTTTTCTTATGAGAACTTTTAAGATTTCTCTTATCAACTTTCAAATATACAACACATTATTATTAACCATAGTCACCATGCTGTACATTACATGCCCAGGGCTTATTTATTTTGTAAGTGGAAGTTTAAATATCTTTTGGGGTGACTCTTCAAGAAAACTGTTGATTCCTAGGAAGATGTATAGTTGCTCAGAGCAGTGGCAAAATCAGTGTGTGTGGGAAACCAGCAACATCATACTTCAATAACTACCTACTGTGAACCAGTTCTGTGCTTGGCCATGTCAAGGAGAGAAGACATAACCCTATCCTCCTGTGGTTCCTGCCCAGGTGAAAATACCCAACAAACCCATGATAAATAGTGTCCACAGCAGTCCAATGAAAGAAGAGTCAGCATGAGTTGTAGTGTCCAGGAGAGCTTCCTGGAAGAGGTTCAGATCTGTTTGGGCCTTCTATATTAGGGCAAGGTCAGCTGTGAAAGGGGTGGAGAGAAAGAAATCACTGACAGCAGCTGCAGGTCAGTGGCTCCAGCTGTGGGCTCTCAAGCGCCTCATTTCAGGGAGACCTGCTGGTCATTAAAAGGAGGAGTAGAAGCTTCTAAGGAGAAGGAGACGAACCGAGGTCTTTCCTTGGGGTTTAAGGCTGGAAGAGTCCCCTCTCTGCCTCTCACTGCACACCAGAGAAAGGTAGGTTCTCTGCCCTTGGTCTCACGACCCGTGAGCAGTCGTCTCTGGGCTGAAATTGGATGTCAAGAGTAGTGTAACAAAAGTAAATCAGGAATGCTGGAAAGGTAACTAGCATAAGGATAAGAACTCCGGCAACACAGGAGAAAGCTTCTAGGGAGCAATTTACAAGTTCTGTGGCAGTGGGACCACAGGCGGGAGGAAAAGAAGTTTGTTCAAATGTAGGAAAATAAAAAATACAATGATTAAATAAAAAGTACAGTTATGATTAAGGGCAGGCATTTATTCAGTTTCGTATTATCATCAGTGTGTTTCTGCACGCAAAGGACTTAAAAGTATTCCTCGCAGAGCCTGCTGCCGTTGTTACAACCACTCTCAAAACCAACAAATCCTACCACTCCTTAGAAGAGCATGTCATCTGGCCACTCATTATACGTTTTGTTTCTGTCACCTTCTAACTTTCTTATTCTAAGTTTCAGTAACTTCTTATTCAAGATTTTAACATCCAGGTCACTATCTTTTCCACCCTATTTCTGTTCTCCTACTTGGGAACTTCAATATCATGGTGTAATCCGAGTTTCCTACTGTGGCCTCTCATCACTTTACATGAGCACTCTTGCTAATGTTATCTTCTCCCAGCCTTCACTTACTATTGATGGACTGATCGCTTCTATATTTGTTTCCGGCCCAAACATCTCTTCTTAGTTTCAGACTCACATATCCAACTGGATAGCTGTACATGGGTATTTCATGGAATTCAAACTCAACTAGTCAAAATTGGAACTCTTTTTCACAAACCTAATTAATCCATTCTCATGATTCTGTTATATGGAATCAATGTCTATCCAGTCATCCAAACCATAATTTTGGGGGTCATTGCACTTTTCCCTGCACCTCTTAGAAGTCCTATCCCATCAGTCACCACCTTCATAAACTGCACCTGTTATCCATGAGTCCAGAGCTTCCCTGGTTCCAGAGAGTAAAACTGGTGGTTAAGAGGGCAAGTCCTGGAGTAAGCATGCCTGGGTTCAAATAATGGGTTTTGACTTCTGTGTAATTTGGGGGGAGTTACTTTTAAGTTTTGTGTTTCTTGGTTTTATCATCTGTAAAATGGGTATATAATATTGCTTTATAATATTGCTTAGTCCATACAATTGTTATGATATGTAAAATACCTGGAACATAGTAAGTACTCAATAGCTTTTAGTGATGTTGATGATATCGAGATTGATGATGCCAGAGCATGCTGGTAGGGGCAACCACCTGGAACAAGACTGAGGAACAAGATTTAAAGGATATCACCTGCTTCTTAACCAGACTTTCAACCAAACCTTCTTTATGCAGCCCCACGCTACATCTCTGCCTTTAAAGGAATACTCAGTGCCTCCAATTCTTAAGACTTCCTAGGTTCTGAGGGACAAATTAGTTTTCTTTTTAGGGGCTTTCCCTCTGTATGTATTTCACTTTTTATGCCATTATATGGTGGCCACTAGTCACACATGGCTATTAGGCCATTGAAATGTGACTGACTAGTGCTACACCTGTTGAAATATTTTGGGTATATTGGGTTAAACAAAATGGACTAAATGCACTTCACCCAGTTTTCACTTTTTTAATGTGGCTACTAGAAAATTTTACATACGTGACTATCCAATTTCTATTGGATAGTGTTGTGTTTTAACAAAATGTTGACCTTTATTGTCCCTTGTCATATTCTCTCCCATTCTCCTTAGTCTTGTAGTTGATACACTTTATCTCCTTATTTTCATTTTTGTGAGGTGTCTGGGGGAAGCAAAGATAAATGGATGTGTTCCATCTGCCATGTTGAACTGGAAGTTATATCCAAGCTTCTCACAATCTAGCTCCTGCTTATATTTGTAGTCTTATCACTTTATATCGTCAGCAACCCTGTGGCTCAGCCAAAATGAATCACTAGCAATTCTTGGAACACACACAGGCTTTCATGCCTTTGCCTTCTTTGCATCCTTTGCCTGAATACTCTAAATCCTCCCACTTGTCTAGTGACTTATTTTTTAAAAACACACTCGAATTTCACGTACTTTAAGGAGCTTGTCTTGACCCTCTCCTTCCAGTTGAGCTGATTACTCCAGAAAATGCAGAAAATATTCTGCATAGATACCTATCTGTCCCATAAGGAAACCCATCTTATACTCTGGAGTGCCATTTCTGGATTTGATACATCAGAAGAACTGAATGTTCATAAAATGCATATTCATTTAGCTAATAAACATTAAATAATAAAGACAGTAATGGAGGACTGTGGGAATGCAGAGGAAGGAGAAGCTGACTGGAAAAGTTTCACGAAGAGAGTGGTTGTTTTTTTTTGTTTTGTTTTGTTTTGTTTTGTTTTCAGTTGTTCTACAGAGAAGTATTTACCCGGTGGAGATGGCGTTAGGAATTTTCCAGGCAGAGGGAACAGGACAAGCTAAGGCCCCCGGAAAGCAAGGAATATGCTGCGGAAAGAGCAAATGATCTAGTTTGGATGCAGCACTGTTAAGACCAAATCATTCAGAGCTTTCAGGGCATAGAAACAAGTCGGATGGCTGTACCAAGGATAAAGAGGCGTTCTTGAAAGGTTTTGCGCTGTGGAGGGGGATCATTAGGCGTGCGTTTCAGCATTCGCTCCTTTGGCTGCAGACAGAGAACAGCTGTGAGCAACGGGAGCTGCCTGCGGTAAGGGGACGAACCGACGGACAGACGCACGGACGCAGCCACGCAGTGAGCGGGATGCGTAGAAGGCCGGGACCGCCAATGCCCCGGGTCCGGAGGACGCGCCCCTGGGCGTGGGACGTGGAGAGGGAGGAGTTTCCAGTTGGCAAAGACGGGAGGCCGCGACCGCGAGTACGGAGGCCGCGACCGCGGTGCGGGCGCCTGGCGCACTTGTCCCTCGCGCGTCGCCGTCCGCGCAGCCCCGGTTCGGTCGGAGGAGGCCGCCGGCGCTGCGGTTCCGGTTCCGGCTGGTGTCGGCACCTGTGGCGAGGGCGGCGGCCATGGCGTACTCCACCGTGCAGAGGGTGGCCCTGGCCTCGGGGCTCGTCCTGGCTGTGTCGCTGCTGCTGCCCAAGGCCTTCCTGTCCCGCGGAAAGCGGCAGGAGCCGCCGCCGGCGCCGGAAGGTGAGCAAACGGGCTAGCTTCCCCTCAGTCTGCGAAGAGCACTGCTGCACTGAGGGGTGCTCCAGGTCTCCTCGAAAGGGCTAGAGAGGGCGGACCTGGCGGCGTTTGGGAGGTGCCAAGCCCCTGCGGGTCCCTTGGCGTCAGCGGACGACTCCTCCAGCTGTCTGGTCCCTTCGACCTCCTGACGCAGGAAGGGCCGGGAGTGCTGGCGTTCGCGCGCGCCTGGGCACCCTCTCGGTGGCCCGTCGCACACCCGTTCGAAGCTTTCCCCCTTGCCCTCACTGGCTTAACCCAGCTGTCGCCATCTGCTCAGGTGCTTTGAGTCAGGAGGGCTTCCACTTGGATTCCCCTCTCGGGGGTTTCCGTGTGCTTTCTGTCGTGCTTTTACATAAAGTCAATTGATATCGGTGTGGTTAGCCTTAAGTCGTTGTGTACTTTCACCGCCCCGCTTGAGCCTGTTTTTGTGCCTTTTCAAGTATAATTTGAAATTTTTAACTCAAATTTCAGTTACTGAGATGAGCAAATTACTACTTTCCCCTTACTTAAATTGTTTGGTAATCCTTTGTTATTGGTATGATCTTTGTGGTGTTTACAAACCCACCGTGTTGGTTGCTTTCAGGGGCTTTTCCATAATGCGTGTAAAGGGATGGATGTCCAGGTTGAGAGAAGGGACTAGAACAGTTCTCTGGAGGTCTTGAAGTTCTACTAGGAACTTCCTCCTGTAAATAATCTCTGTAATACCCTTGAGGATGGTTTTATAGTCTCCAGACACTTGCACTAATATTCAGCCCTTGGTGATTGGACAGCTCCTTTTGAACTGAGATCCACTTCCCTGTTATTTGTGCACACTGACTATATCGTTCCACTCTGTTGCACATCATAAATTAGAAATACTATAGATGCAAAGCACTAAATTCTAGGGGTGGAGGACAGGTTGAACCCAGAATTCTCTTGATAGAATTTGCTTGATAAACTTTATGCTTGTAAGACTATCTACCTGGAAGAGACTTCCAAAAAATTATCACATTATTTTTTCTTCTTTCTACCTTGTTACAAAATCCTAAAGGTTTTACTCACTTTGTCTAATGGTCCTGTCTTGTCTGCCTTGAAGATTAATTCATGATGATCTTGAGCAGTAAAGATTCTTCTAAAATGATATTTCACTGAATTGAATTCCATTATGCTGAATTATCTTGAATAAGTTCCATTGAATGTGAGTGGGAGATCCTCTTATACATGTTGTGGAGAGATTAAATGTGGCTCTTTCCCTTGAGAACTCAAGAGCTGATATTCAATGTTGTCATCTTAGAGATGAGAACACTTTCTGTTCTCCTTATTCCCTGGAATGTTCTTACCTCACCTTCCTTCTCCTTACTCAAGTTTCAGCTCAAATGTAATCTCCTCAGAGAGACTCTCCCTAGCTAAGACAACTCCACCCGAATCACTTCCTAGTCCTTCATGTTGTTTTATTTTCCTTTTTGAAGGAATTACTATATGGTATGAAATGTTCTTGTTTACTCACTTTTTTTCTGTTTCTACTTTCGAGTATGTAAGCTTCATGAAGGTGGGGACTTTGTCTTGTCTACCACTAACTACTTCATTTAGCATTTAGCTAAAATGGCAGTCAAATAACGTGAATAAGTTAAGTTCATGAAGCTACTAATATTGTGAATTCTCTTTTTGCATTAGTTACTAAAAGAGTATAATCTAGGCAAAAACTTACCTTGAATGATCTATGTCAGTAACTGAAATTTTGCTAACTAAAACCTCTGCCCTTTTATGGACCTAGAGGGTATTATGCTAAGTGAAATAAGCCAGGAAGACAAATACCATATAATTTCAATTATATGTGAAATGGAATCTAAAACATTAAATGAGCAAACAGAAACAGACCTGTAAACCTAGAGAACAAACTGATGATCCCCAAATGGGAGGGGTGGGGGAGGGAATGGGCAAAACAGACAAAGAGGAGTGGGAGGTACAGGCCTCCAGTTTTGAAATTAATAAGTCACAGGATGAAAGTACAGCACAGGTGTTATAGCCAATGGTGTCACAGGGCTGTGCAGTATAGATGATAGCTGCACTTGTGAGCATAATAATGTATAGAGTTGTAGAATTACATTAGTTTCAGGTGTATGGCATAGTAACATTGTATGTCAACTAGACTTCAAAAAAAAAAATTAATTAAAATCCTCATACCGGTATGTAACATTTTTAAAATAGTGATTTCAGGGTGCCTGATTGGCTCAGTCCCTTAAGTGTCTGACGCTTGATTTTTGGCTCAGGTCATGGTCTCCTAGTTTGTGGGTTCGAGCCCTGTGTTGGGATTTGTGCTGACAGCATTGAGCTTGTGTGGGATTCTCTCTCTCCTCTCTTTGCCCCTTCTCTGCGTGCTTGTGTGAGCACACCTGCTCTCTCTCAACATAAATAGACATTAAAAAAATAAAAATAGCCATTCCTATTGTTGATAATGCTGCTATTAACATTGGAGTGCATGTACCCCTCTGAATCTGTATTTTTGTATCCTTGGGGTAAATACCTAGTAGTAAAATTGCCGGGTCATAGGGTAGTTCTATTTTTAGTTTCTTGAAGAACCTTCATACTGTCCTCCAGAGTGGCTGCACCAGTTTGCATTCCCAGTAGCAGTGCAAGAGGGTTCCCCTTTCTCCACATCCTCACCAATACTTGTTGTTTTTTGTGTTAATCTTAGCCATTCTGACAGGTGTGAAGTGATATGTCACTATGATTTTGATTTGTATTTCCCTGATGATGGGTGTTGTTGAGCATCTTTTTATGTGTCTGTTAGCCAGCTGGATGTCCTGTTTGGAAGAGTGTCTATTCATGTGTGTTGCCATTTCTTAACTGGGTCCATTTTGTTTGTTTTTTTGGGTGTTGAGTTTGAGAAGTTATGGATTTTGGATACTAATCTTTTACCAGATGTGCTGTTTGCAAATATTTTCTCCCATTCTGTAGGCTGCCTTTTAGTTTTGTTGATTGTTTCCTTTGCTGTGCAGAAGCTTTTCATCTTTGTGGATTTTTAAATGTTTATTTTTGAGAGAGCATGAGCGGGGGAGGGGCAGAGAGAGAGGGGAACAGAGGATCTGAAGAGGGCTCTGCGCTGGCAGCAGTGAGCCCCATGTAGGACCTGAACTCATGAACCGTGAGATCATGACCTGAGCCAAAGTCAGATGCTCAACTGGCTGAGCCACCCAGGTACCCCCAGAATCTTTAATCTTGATGAAGTCCCAGTCGTTCATGTTTGCTTTTGTTTTCCTTGCCTTCAGTGATGTGTCTAGTAAGAATTTGCTCTGACCGAGATCACAGGTTGCTGGTTTTGTTCTCCTCTAGGATTTTGATGGTTTCCTGTCTTAAGTTTAGGTCTTTTGTCCATTTTGAGTTTATTTTTGTGTATAGTGTAAGAAAGTGGTCCAGTGTGTCTTCTGCATGTCGCTGTCCAGTTTTCCCAACACTGTTTGCTGAAGAGACTGCTTTGTTGAAGATGAGTTGACCATATGGTTGTGGGTCCATTTCTGGGTTTTCATTCTGTTCCATTGATCTATATGTCTGTTTTTCTGCCAGAACCATACTGTCTTGATGACTACAGCTTTATAATATAGCTTGAAATCTGGAATCATGATACTTCTAGTTTTTTTTTTTTTTTTTTTAGAATTGCTATGGCTATTCAGGGTCTTCTGTGCTTCCATACAAATTTTAGGATTGTTTGATCTAGCTCTGTGAAGAATGCTGGTGGTACAGGTATTTTGATAGGGATTGCATTAAATGTGTAGATTGCTTTGGGTAGTATAGACATTTTAACAGTGTTCTTCCAATCCATGAGTATGGAATGTTTTTCCATTTCTTTGTGTCCTCTTCAGTATCTTTCGCAAGTTTTCTATAGCTTCCAGAGTACAGATTTTTTTTTTTTTTCCTCCGTCTTTAGTTAGGTTTATTCCTAACTATCTTCTTGTTTTTGGCACAGTTGTAAATGGGATTGATTCCTTGATTTCTTTTTCTGCTGCTTCATTACTGGTGTATAGAAATGCAACAGATTTCTGTACAGTTGATGTTATATCCTATGACTTTGCTGAATTCATGTATTCTAGCAATTTTTTGGTGGAGTCTTGGGTTTTCTACATAGAGTATCACATTGTCTGCAGAGTGAAAGTTTGACTTCTTCCTTGCCAATTTGTATGTCCTTTATTTCTTTTTGTTGTCTGTTTGCTGAGGCTAAGACATTCAGTACTATATTAAATGGTAATGGTGAGAATGGGTATCCTTGTCTTGTTCCTGATAGTAGGAGAGTGGCTCTCAGTTTTTCCCCTTTAAGGATATTAGCTGTGGGTCTTTGGTATATGGTCTTTATGATATTGAGGTATGTTGTATCTATCCCTACTTTGTTGAGGGTTTTTATCAAGAATGGATGCTCAAGCTTTCTGCTGTCAGCGTGGAGCTGGCTTAGGATCCTCTGTCCCCCAGTCTCTCTGCCCCTCCTCTCTGCGTGTGCACTTGCTCTCAAAATTAAACATTAAAGAATTCATGGGGCACTTGGGTGGCTCAGTTGGTTAAGCGTCTGAGTTCGGCTCAGGTCATGGTCTCATGGTTCATGAGTTCAAGCCCAGAATTGGGCTCTGTGCTGACAGTGCAGAGCCTGGAGCCTGCTTCAGATTCTGTGTCTCCTCTCTCTCTGCCCCTCCCTTGCTCATGCTCTTTCTCACTCTCTCAAAAATAAATATTAAAAAAAAAAAAAAAAAAAAGAATTCATGGTATATTTTTTTCAAATGCTTTTTCTGCATCTATTGACAAGATCATATGGTTCTTATCCTTTTATTAATGTGTATCATGTTGATTGATTTGCTAATATTGAACCAGCCCTGCAGCCCAGGAATAAATCCCACTTGATTATGGTGAGTAATTCTTTGTCATGATAAGCACTGGATGTTGTATCTAAGTAATGAATCACTGAATTCTACTTCTGAATCCAATATTGCACTGTGTATTAACTAACTAAAATATAAAAAGCCAAAATAAAAATTAAATAAAAAGGAAAAAAAGACAAACCACAAAACAGACTCTTACTATAGAGAACAAACAGATGGTTACCAGAGGGGAGGTAGGTTGGGGGATGGGTGAAATAGATGAAGGGCATTAAAGACTACACTTTTTTTTTAAATGCTTATTTATTTATTTAGAGAGTGTGGGTGCATGTGCACACAAGTGGGGGAGAGGCAGAGAGAGAGAGAGAGAGAGAGAGAGAGAGAGAGAGAGTGAGTTAGAATCCCAAGCAGGCTCTGTGTTGCCAGCGTGGAGGCTGACGCAGGGCTTGATCCCATGAACTGTGAGATCATCCCCTGAACCAAAACCAAGAGTCAGACACTCCACCAACTGAACCACCCAGACACCCCAAGACTACACTTTTGATGAGCATTGAGTAATACATGGAATTGTTGAATCATTAAATTGCACACCTGAAACTAATATAACACTATGTTTACTGGGATTAAATTTTTTTAATTAAAATCTTGTTAATGTTTATTTTTGAGAAAGAGAGTGTGAGCAGGGGACGGGCAGAGAGAGAGGGGGACACAGAATCTGAAGCAGAATCCAAAGCATCTCGAATCTGAGCTGTAAACATAGAGCCTGACGCAGGGTTTGAACCCACAAACCATGAGATCATGACCTGAGCCTAAGTCAGATGCTCAACTGACTGAGCCAACTAGGCACCCCTAAAATTTTTTAAAAAGAAAAAAAAATAGGAATTCCTACCCATTTTGGGGTTACATACCCCTTTGAGAATCTGATGAAAGTTAGAGTTTCTCCCTAGAAAAATTCACATACTATTTACACATACATTCACAATTTGCATGTCAATTCGGAGAATTCACAGAACCAAGAAACCTTTGTTTTAGAGAAAGACAACCCTGATTTTTGAAAATTCTTAAAACCCGCCATTGTAACTTTCATTTCTGCCCATTGGAGTATGTGAAACAAGTACAGTCCCTTTTCCACATGACCGCTGTTTAGACCATCTTTTAGTAAATATTTATGATGTGCTCTTTCACTTAGTGTGTACACAGTGTACAGATAACTGTGGATTCTAAGAAAAATGAGCCAATTATCTGCCTGAGGAACGCACAGTTTAGTAGAGGTAAATGGACAATAAATAAGTGAAGAACAATATCAGTTGCATATACTCAAACACCTTGCAGGAACCAGTGGGAACTCATGATTAGAATGATCAGTTTTATTGGGAGCAGGAGATGTTCTTTTTTCCTAACGGCTTTCTTAAGATAAAGTTCACATACAGTTCGTCCACTTCAAGTGTACAGTTCAGTGATTTTTGTTCTATTCCGAGTTGTACAGCCATTACCACAATCAGTGTTAGAACATTTACTTTGTCATTCCCCACCCCCCCATCTCCATCATACTCTATCCATCACCCTCCAACACACCCCACTCTGCCTTCAGCCCTAGGCAACTTTCTGTATGTATAAATTTTCCTGTTCTGGAAATTTCATATAAATGGAATCATACAATATGTGATCTTTTGTGATTGGCTTCTTTTGCTTAGCATAATGTTTTCAAGGTTCATCCCTGTTGTAGCATGTAACAGTACTTCATGACTTTATGACCGAATAGTAGTCCATTTTGTGGATATGCTACATTTTGTTTATCCATTCATCCATTGATGGACATTTAGGTTATTTATGTATTTTTTTTTATTATATACGTAATGCTGCTTTTAACATTTGAATATAAACTTTGATGTAGACATGTTTTCATTTTTCTTGGGTGTATATATTTGGGAAATATGAACATTTTAGTGTGGCTAGAACTAAAAGTGGATTTTTTTTTCCCCCTTTGGTCAAGTTAGCTAACGTACAGGGTAGTCTTGTAGTCTTGGCTTCAGGAGTAGATTCCCGTGATTCATCACTTACATACAACACCCAGTGCTGATTCGAACAAGTGCCTTCCTCAGTGCCTGTCACCCATTTTCCCCAACCCCATCAACCCTCAGTTTGTTCTCTGTGTTTAAGAGTCTCTCTTATGGATTACCTCACTCTGTTTTTAATCTTGTTTTTCCTTCCCTTACCCTCTGGTCATCTGTTAAGTTTCTCAGATTTCACCTGTGAATGAAATCATGTGATCTGTCATTCTCTAACTGACTTATTTCACTTAGCATAATGCCCTCCAGTTCTATCCATGTTGCTGCAAATGGCAAGATTCATTCTTTTTAATTGCTGAGTAGTATTCCATTGTATGTATATACCACATCTTTTTTTTCTCCATTTATCAGTCAATGAACATTTGGGCTGTTTCCATAATTTTGCTATGTTGATAGTGCTTCTACAAATATTGGGGTGCACATGTCCCTTCGAATCAGCACTTCTGTATCCTTTAGATAGATTCCTAGTAGTGCTGTTGTTGGGTCATAGGGTAATTCCATTTTTAATTTTTTGAGGAACCTCCACACTGTTTTCCAGAGTGGCTGCACCAGTTTGCATTCCCACCAACAGTGCAAGAGGATTCCCTTTCCTCCACACCATCACCAGCATCTGCTGTTTCTTGAGTTGTTAATTTTAGCCATTCTGACAGGTGTGAGGTCGTATCTCAGTGTGGTTTTGATTTGTATTTCTCAGATGATGAGTGATGTTGAGCATCTTTTCATGGGTCTGTTGGCCATCTGGGTGTCTTCTTTGGAAACGTGTCTATTCATGTCTTTTGCCCATTTCTTCACTGGATTATTTGTTTTTCAGGTGTTGAGTTTGGTAAGTTCTTTATAGATTTGGGATACTAATGCTTTATCCAATGTCATATGTCATTTGCAAATATCTTCTCCCATTCCTTCAGTTGGCTTTTAGTTTTGTTGATTCCTTTGCTGTGTTGAAGCTTTTTATCTTGATGAGGTCCCAGTGGTTCATTTTTGCTTTTATTTCTCTTGCCTTCAGAGATATGTCAAGTAAGAAGTTGCTGTACCCAGAGTCAAAGAGGTTGCTGCCTGTTTTCTCATGTAGGATTTTGATAGTTTCCTGTCTCACATTTAGGTCTTTTATCCATTTTGAATTTATTTTTGTGTATAGTGTAAGAAAGTGGTCCAGTTTTATTCTTCTGCATGTTGCTCTCCAGTTCTCCCAGCACCATTTGCTAAAGAGAATGCCTTTTTTACTGCTTTGTTGAAGATTAGTTGGCCATATGTTTCTGGGTTCTCTATTTCTGGGTTCTCTATTCCATTGGTCTCTGTGCCTGTTTTTGTGCCATTACCATACTGTCTTGATGCTTCCAGCTTTGTAATACAGGCGAAAGTCCAGAATTGTGATGCCTCCAGCTTTGGTTTTCTTTTTCAGCATTACTTTGGCTATTCGGGGTCTTTTGTGGTTCCATACAAATTTTAGGATTGTTTGCTCTAGCTCTGTGAAGAACGCTGGTGCTATTTTGATTGGGATTGCATTGAATGTGTAGATTGCTTTGGGTAGTATCAACATTTTAACAATATTTGTTCTTCCAGTCCATGATCATGGAACGTTTTTCCATTACTTTGTGTCATCTTCAATTTATTAAAAACTTTTTTAATGTTTATTTTTGAGATGCGGGGGCAAGGGGCAGAGAGAGATGGGGACACAGAGTCCAAAACAGGATCCAGGCTCAGAGCTGTCCACACAGAGCCTGATGCAGGGTTCGAACCCATGGACCATGAGATCAGGACCTGAGCTGAAATCGGACACTTAACTGACTAAGCCACTCAGGCACCCCTTCTTCAGTTTCTTTCATAAGCTTTCTATAGCTTTCAGCATACAGATTTTTTTTACCTCTTTGGTTAGGTTTCTTCCTAGGTATTTTATGGTTCTTGGTGCAATTATAAATGGGATTGATTCTTTGATATTTCTTTCAGTTGCTTCATTATTGGTGTAGTTGCTGTATAGAAATGCAACCAATTTCTGTACATTGATTTTTATATCCTGCGACTTTGCTGAATTCATGTATCAGCTCTAGCAGTTTTTTGGTGGAGTCTTTCAGGTTTTCCATGTAGAGTATCATGTCATCTGCAAAGAGTGAAACTTTGACGACTTCTTTGCCAATTTGGATGCCTTTTATTTCATTTTATTATCTGATTGCTGAGGCTAGGACTTACAGCACTGTGTTAAACAACAGTGGTGCTGTCCTATTCCTGATCTCAGGGGGAAAGCTCTCACTTTTTTCCTCATGGGGATGATATTAGCTGTGGGCTTTTCATATATGGCTTTTATGATGTTAAGATATGTTCCTTCCATCCTGACTTTCTTGAGGGTTTTTATTAATAAAGGATGCTGTATTTTGTCAAATACTTTTTCTGCATCTATTGACAGGATCGTATGGTTCTTATCCTTTCTTCTATTAATGTGATGTACCACATTGATTGATTTGTGAATATTGAACCAGCCCTGCAGCCCAGGAATGAATCCACTTGATCATGGTGAATAATTGTTTGATACACTGTTGAATTCGATTTGCTAGTATTTTGTTGAGATTTTTGCATCCATGTTCATTAGGGATATTGGCCTGTAATTCTCCTTTTTAGTCGGGTCTCTGTCTGGTTTGGGAATTGAGGTAATGCTGGCTTCATAGGAGTCTGGAAGCTTTCCTTCCATTTCTGTTTTTTGGAGCAGCTTGAGAAGGATAGGCATTAACTCTGCTTTAAATGTCTGGTAGAATTCCCCTTGGAAGCCATCTGGCCCAGGACTCTTATTTGTTGGAGATTTTTGATAACTGATTCAATTTCTTTGCTGGTTATGGGTCTATTCAAATTTTCTATTTCTTCCTATTTGAGTTTTGGTAGTGTGTGAGTGTCTAGGAATTTATCCACTTCTTCCAGATTGTCCAGTTTGTTGGTATATAATTTTTCATAGTATTCTGTAATAATTATTTGTATTTCTGTGGTGTTGGTTGTGATCTCTCCTCTTTCTTTTGTGGTTTTATATATTTGGGTCATCTCTCTTTTCTTTTTGAGAAGTCTGGCTAGGAGTTTATCAGTTTTGTTTATTCTTTCAAAAAACCGGCTCTTAGATTCATTGATCTTTGCTACCTTTTTTTTTTTTTTTTTTGGATTCTATATTGTTTATTTCTACTCTAATCTTTATTCTCTTCTGCTGGCTTTGGGCTTTCTTTGCTGCTGCCTTTGTAGTTCCTTTAGGTGTGAGGTTAGGTGGTGTATTTGGGACCTTTCTTGCTTCTTGAGAAAGGCCTGAATTGCAATATAGTTTCGTCTCTGGACTGCCTTTGCTGCATCCCAAAGGATTTGGACTGTCATATTTTCATTTCATTTGCTTCCATATATTTTTTAATTTCTTCTTTAATTTCCTGCTTAACCCATTCATTCTTTAGTAGGATGTTCTTTAACCTCCATGTATTTGGGGGATTTCCAAACTTTTTCTTGTGGTTGATTTCAAGTTTCATTCATAGTGTTGTGATTAAAATATGCATGGTATGAAAAAAAATATGCATGGTATGATTTCAATCCTTTTATATTTGTTGAGGGCTATTTTGTGACCTAGTATGCGATCTCTTTTGGAGAATGTTCAATGTGCATTTGAGAAGAATGTGTATTCTGCTTTGGGTTGAAAAGTTCTGAATATATCTGTTATGTCTATCTGGTCCAATGTGTCATTCAGAGCTGTTATTTCCTTATTGATTTTTCTGTCTACATGATTGGTCTATTGCTGTAAGTGGCAATCACTGTATTATATATGTATTTATGTTTGTGATTAGTTGATTTATATTTGGGTGTTTCATGTTGGGGGCATAAACATTTACGATTGTTGGCTCCTCTTGATGGATAGACCCCCTAATTATGGTATAATGCCCTTCTTCATCTCTTGTTACAGTCTTTGTTTTAAAATCTAGTTTGTCTGGGGCACCTGGGTGGCTCAGTCAGTTAAGCATTTGACTTCAACTTGGGTCATGATCTCACAGTTCATGAGTTTGAGCCCTGTGTTGGGCTCTGTGCTGATAGCCCAGAGCCTGGAGCCTGCTTTGGATTCTGTGTCTCCTCCTCTCTTTGCCCCTCCCCCACTCACGCTTTGTCTCTCTCACTCTCTCAAAAACATAAACCTTAGAAAAAATATAGTATGGCTACTCTTGTTTTCTTTTGATGTCCAGTAACATTATAGATGGTTCTCCATCCCCTCACTTTGAATCTGCAGGCGTCCTCAGGTCTAAATTGAGTATCCATTCTTAAGCTCTTTGTCTTTTGATTGGGGCATTTAGTCCATTTATGTTCAGAGCGATTATTGAAAGATACGAATTTAGTGTCATTGTGTTATCTGTAGGTTTCGTGCTTGTTTTGATGTTCCTGGTCCTTTGTAGTCTTTGCTGCTTTCCGCTCACAGAGTCCCCCCTTAGGATCTCCTGCAAGACTGGTTTAGTGGTCATGAACTCCTTTAGTTTTTGTTTGTCTGGGAAAGCCTTTATCTCTCCTTCTATTCTGAATGACAGCCTTGCTGGATAAGGATTTTTGGCTGTATATTTTTCCTATTCAGCACATTGAATATTTCCTGCCATTCCCTTCTAGCCTGCCAAGTTTCAATGGACAAGTCTGCTACTTCCCTTATGTGTCTACCCTTGTAGGTTAAGGTCCATTTATCCCAAGCTGCTTTCAGAATTCTCTCTTTATCTTTGTATTTTGCCTCTTGGACTTGGATGTCTGTTTCCTTCTCTGCGTTAGGGAAGTTCTCAGATATAATTTGTTCAAATAAACTTTCTGCCCCTTTCTCTCTTCTTCTTCTGGAACTCTTAGGATAATGGGTACTATTTTGTTTCATTGAATCACTTAGGTCTTTAAAATTCTCCCCTTGTGGTCTAATCCTTTCCTTTCCCTCTTTTTTTCAGCTTCATTATTTTCCTTAATTTTATCTTTTCATCTATTCTCTCCTTTTGCTTCTTCCATCCTTGCTGTCACTGCATCAAGTTTATTTTGTAACTCATTTACAACATTTCTTGATTCATCATGACTTTCTTCCTTGATGTCTGCAGCAGTAGATTCTCTGGTGTCTTCTATGCTTTTTTTTCAAGCCCAGCTATTAGTCTTAAGACTATTATTCTAAATTCTTGTTCAGATTTATTGCTTATATTTGTTTTGAGCAATTTTCTGGCTGTTATTTCTTCCTGGAATTTCTTTTCAGGGGAATTCTTCCATTTTGTCATTTTTGGATAGGATTCTGTCTTCTCTGTATTTTAATAGCTTGTTATGTGTCCTGCACCTGTGAGTATTATTATATTAAAAAGGGATCACACATTGTCCAAGGCCTGGCCCTTCAGGAAGTGTTTTTGGAGTGTATGGCACGCTCTCTGTATAGTTGGGTCCTCTATCCCACTGGTCAGTCCTCTATAATGCTCTTCCTTGTAGTGGTGGATTATTTGGACCTTCCACCAGGTGTGCTTTGATTTGTTCATTGAAGTAACCCTAGAAAAAAGGAAAGGGCAGGGAACCTGATCCCATACAAAGAGAAAAATGAAAGGGGCAAAAAAAAAAAACAAACAAACAGAGAATCAAACAATCTATAAGGCTTAATCCAGAGAGAGAGAAAGGAAAATAAAGAAGATATAGAAAAGGTGTAAAAAGAATAGAGTAATGCCTGATTAAGCAAACAAAATAGAGAAAGAAAGAAAGAAAAAAAAATATAGTAAAAATTGACCAAAAGTCAAATCAGAAACTGTGAGCCTGATTTGCAAAGGAAAAAAAAAAAAAAAAAAAGAGGGTAGAAAGAACAAGAAAAGAGAAGGAAAGAAATGGGGAGGGGGAAGAGCAACAGACTAACACACAAGACCGCAGGATAGGTATCTGTTAGTGCCTTGGACTGGTGGCTGTGCTGGTCCGGAGGTGAGGCCGTCTGGTTGGCTCAGTCTCACTCCAGTAGGTAAGCAGTTGCTGGCACAGAGGGGTGGGATTTGGTGTAAGCGGGTCCCGGCTCCACTAGGGGCCGCTGTCCTGTTCCCTGAAGCCCCACCTTGTTGGTGAAAATGGCAACAACTCAATTTCACCTCCCCCAACCAGGGTCCCAAACCATGCTGTTCAGGCAGCCCACACAGAGTAGTACAGGCAGTCACCTTGCCCTGCTCCTCAGTCTCCTGTGCCTCCTAGACATTCAGCTGGGATTCAAAACCGGATGTCTTAAGGGGCTCTGCACTGAATGGATTCTGTTCTGGTGTAATACCACTCTGCCCTGCCGATAAAGGGCCTTTGGCGCCTTGTGTGTGGGGGGTGGGGGGTGGGGTGGACGGGCAATAAACCCTCTTCCCACAATACTCAAGGGAGGGAGGGGACTGTTCTCTCCCAGTGTGCCCTTGAGATTGCTACAGTGCCCCAGGGCTGGCCCCTGTCCCCCAGGTGCGCACACATATCGATGGCTCCAGTCCAGAGAAAGTCACGCACTTTTGAAAACTGATCTTCAGCACCTAAGGCTGTTGGCAAAGTAGAAACTGGCACTCACTGTGTTTCTTGTTCCTGAGTCCGTGGTCTGGAGAGGTTTTCCTCTTCTAACACAACTGCAATCCACAGCCTGTCTTTTCTTTTTCCCTTTTGTCTCTCCACAGAAGCGATTCCCTCCCCTCCATGCCTACACTATTTAATCTCCCCCAGTTTGCATACATGCACCTCTGTCCTGCTAAACTGTTCACTCCACCTGGGGAGATTTTTCTGTCACTCCACAGATTGATTTCCTGGATGTTCCAAGTGTTCTGACCCTTTATGGCTGTGTTTGAGGGACAAGGGACATCCTGGTATCCCTACTTCTTCTCCACCATCTAAACTTCTCCTCTGAAATATTTGGGTCATATAATTACTCTATTTTCAACCTTTTGAGGAACTGCTAAACTATTTTCCAAAGAGACTTGCACCATCTAACATTCTTTCCAGCAGTGTATAAGCATTCTAGTTTCTCCATATCTTGCCAACACTTGTTATTGTCTGCCTTTTTTTTAAATGTTTATTTTATTTTAGAGCGTGAGCAGCGGACAGGCAGAGAGGGAGGTGGAGGATCTGAAGCAGACTCTGTGCTGACAGCAGAGAGCCCAGTGCAGGACTTGAACCCACAAACTGGGATCATGACCTGAGCTGAAGTCGGACACCTAACCGATGGAGCCACCCAGGTGCCCTGCTGTCTTTTTGATTATGGCCATCCTAATGGGTGTGAAGTGATATCTCACTGTGGTTTTATTTGCATTTCCCTAATGATTAAGGACATTGAGCATCCTTTTGTGTGTTTATTAGCTTTTTGTATATCATCTTTGGAGAAATGTCTTATTCAGATCTTATACCCATTTTTAAATTGGGTTACTTTTTATTGTGGAGTGTTAAAGAGTTCTTTAGATAAAAATCAGTTATCAGATATATAATTTGAAGATATTTTCTCCCATTGGGTTGTCTTTGATTTCTTGCTGGTGTCTTTTTAAGAAGAAAAGTTTTTCATTTTGATGAGAGATGAGAGTAGAGATGTTAGCAGGGGCCACACTGAGAAGATTTTTTTCTGCCATATTCAAGGAGTTAGGATTTTATTCTAAAAGTAGAAGAGGCCATTGTAAGTTTGTAAGTAGAAGAGAAACATCCAGTCTGGTTTTGGAAAGCACATCCTGGCAGCAGGAAAGGAGCTGCATTGTGAGGATTTCTTTAGGGAGAAGATAGTTGCAGAAGTCCAGTTGAGACAGTGTGAGCATCATTAAGTCAGTGTTGGTGAGTTCATCAGATAGAATATTCATGATAAAAGACAGAAAATTCAGCTTGAACTGTCTGAAGACAAAAAGGGGATTTACTGTGTTGTATACATGAAGAGATTCTGTGTTAGAACTGGCCTTCAGTGTTGTTTGATCCAGAGATTGACATTCTCATCAAGTCTCCAGCCCTGATTTTCTGTGTCCCGTTTCACTTCCAAGTTCCTTCTCAAGTCAACTCTGTCCTGACTGCTCTCACAGGGTAGCAACAATGGTTGCAACAGTTCCAGACATCACCTCTCAAATTCCATTGTCCAGAGAAAGAGGATGTCTTTTCTTTTAAACTCTTCCTTCGCTCCCACCTCATTCTTATCCCCCCCCCCCCCACCCTCGTTCTGTCCCATTAGTTCCAGCTAACCTATCCACCCATCTTAATGGCCTGAAGTAAGTTACTTGCAGTGCTTTGGGAAGAAAGAACATACTGATTAACCCCTCTGAAGTTGAGTGTGATTCCCAAAGGGATATAGAGGTACTGGAGGAAAGAGGAAATAGAGCAGGGAGGCTGTTACCATTGGGTAGGGAGGAGAACAATTTTTTTTTTAAGTAGGCTTTACGCCCAATGCGGGACCTGAACCCAGGACCATGAGATCAAGACTTGAACAGAGATCAAGAGTCAGCTGCTTAACTGACTGAGCCACCCAGGCACCCTGGGAGGAGAACAATTTTAAAAGCTATTTTTATTTTTAGTATTTTTTATATTTCTTTGGTTTTTACTTTTATTTTTTACTTTATAATTGTAATTTATTTAACATTGTCAGAAATTTCAGTTGTTTCTTTTAAGAGCCATTTTTAGGTAGAAGTGGAAGGTGAGGGAGAAGGAGGCATCTTGGATTGGTCTCAGTTTATTGGCTTCGGTGATTAGACAGATGGTGATGCCCTTTACCAAAATAGGAATGGAGGAAAAGTAGATTAAAAGGGAAAGATAGTTCAGGAATTTGAAGGCTAGCATCATGTCCCCTTCATCAGTCTTTTTTCCTATGTTGACATCTCTGGCTCCATCATCCATTCCTCATGTCACCTAGTTCTAGGTATCTCAACATCTCAGTGCCCTCTTAGAAGGCAAGTAATAGCAAATGGAAGCCCATTAGCTCATGGAAGAGCAACCTGTTGCCTCCCCCACCCTCCTTTAAAAAGCTCCCTACTACTTCTCTTAATGCATCCTAAGGATTGCTTTAGATTTTTGGCATTTTACTTGCTGACCTTGTGGTTTATTAGAATCCTAAACTTTTATTATCATTATTGTTATTATTATTGTTATTGTTTGTTTATTTAGACAGAGAGTGTGAACAAGGGGGCAGCAGAGGGAAAGGGAGAGAGAGAATCCCAAGCAGGCTCTGCACTGTCAGTGTGGGGCTCAAACTCACAAACCATGAGATCATGACCTGAGCCAAAACCAAGAGTTGGATGCTTAACTGAGTCACCCAGGCACCCCTAAGCTTTTTTTAAAAAATGACTGCTGTTCATCTACTTTGTCCAATTTGTACTGTTCACTTTATGCTTTGGAACATGGGTGGGTAGGGTGAGCAGTCAGCCTCACTGTCTGCCCCTGGTCTCTCTGTTGCAGTTGCAGACACCCTAGAAGGCAGGGGTTTCTCCATTTTTGCCTAGTTAAAAGGCTTGGCTGCTGGAACTGCGGGGGCACTGGTGTGGGGGTTTATCTTTCCTTCTTCCCAGCACAGGATTCACTTTGCAGTGGTGCTGGTCCTTGCTGGGGTTGTTTGCAGGGTATGGTGGGGCAGGAGCTGCTTTGGAGGATTGCCTGCTGAGGCTGTGCAGAGGAAGGTGGGGCCATGCACATGGAACTAGAAAAATAGGTGGAGAGTGTTAGTGTTAGTTTTTCCAAGCATCTTGTTATCTAGGCTTGGAGAGGAGAAGAGAAATGGCACATGTTAGCACTTATGTTGAAGTCTCCTGAAGATCCCTGCGCCTCCAGTATATGTTCTGAGGTTAGTAAATCTCCTTCACATACACCTCAGGCGCTTTTCAAACGGTTGTTTCTATGGTTTCTATGCTGTGTCTAAAGCCAGGTTATTCTGTCCCTTTGAGGGTGAGGACCCCATTTCCTACCTCCCCTCAGCTCTCCTGGAGTTAAGCCCACTGATTTTTAAAGTACCTGGAGTTAAACCCTGCTGATTTCAAAAGCTCTCTTAAGCCCTGCTGATATGCTGATATTTTTCAACACCAGATATTTTGGGGACTCGTCTTCCCAATGCAGGTCCCCAGTGCTTGGGGTGCCTGATGTGGGATTTGGTCCTCTAGCTTCACCATGGGTTGTGTCCTTTTCATTTGTGGTTAGTCTTATCTGGGTTTGCTTCCCAGTCTCCTCTCTGCTCCTCTGGCCCTTTTTGATGTGGCCTCCCTCTTCTCTACAATTAAATGTGAAAGTGCTATTCTGTCAGTCTTTGGGTCATTTTCAGAGTTAGTTGCACAGTGTAGCTGTTATCTCAGTGTGTCCATGGGATGAAGTAAGTTCAGGATCCTCCTCCTCTGCCATCTTCCTCACAATCTCCAGAAGCATCCTTTTTAGAATCTAAATCTAGCCCAACAGTTACAACGTGCTCACTTCTCTACAGTTGAAAAATCCACCATGCACCTTTTGCAAACTGGGACAGTACACATCTACTCCATCTTTAAAAATGCCATTTTTATCAACGTAATTTCTTAAAATTTTAGTTTAGGAACTTTTTTGCAAGTTTTCCAGTCTTGGTAGAAATTATCTGGTGGATAGACCTATCCTCCTCACCCATCTGGGACTTTATTTTTGTCCTTAGGATTGTTAATTTTCTTTCATGTAACCCAAAATTCGTTCCCTTTCATAGAGAATGTGGAAGCAAAATAGAACTTCAGAAGATCTGCTTTCTCAGCATTAAATTTTATCAGGTAAATTGCCTTTTTTTGGTCTAAAAGTACCCCTTTTGCTTTAGCTAGCCTTTTGGCAAATCTTAATTTATTTTGGACCTTGGCTGCCTCATGGGGCTCTTTATATCTTGCCACTTAGTCACTTCTGTGTCTTTCTGTTCATCTTTTCTCTGTTGTTTTAGAAGAGCTACATGGACATCTGCTTCCCCCCCCGCCCCCACCCCGCCTCTGCCTTTCCTATCTGCTTGAGAATTCTTGAAATGCCCAAGCAGCAATGCATTTTAAGAACTTTACTCTTAGAAAGGGTCTGTCTCAAGCCATGGAATTCTGTTTCTATTTTCAGAACTTAATTCTGCCTTCCTAGAGCCCATGCTGCAGAACCCCTACTTTGCTGCCATGAATACTGAGTTGGCACAGTCCCTTTCTCCTACAGTTCTCTTTTCATTTCACTATCCAGTATCTTCTTTGGCCAAAGTACAGCTCCCCTACTCTCACCTTATGCACCTGTGTAACATGAAAATGTCAGCATGCCAGGTCAGGAACTTGTCAGCTATTCCAGTGTTAGCTTTCTGAGACTTCAGACAGGTGCCAGAGTAGTTGAAGTCCTCCAAGATGACAGTGTGCTGCTTCTACGCTAGAGTCGGTTTCAAGAGAGTCCTCACCACTTCCATAGCTGGGTCCTGTGGTGTTCCCATGATAATGTCCTGACATCTCTCCTCCTGACCCTGCCTGCCCATGTTTTCCAGTCATGACTCACTTTGAGTACTTATAAATAGGGTTCCTTACCAGTCCCTTTCCAGTAGCCCTGTTCCTATGAAATAACTTTGACTCTTCTGTCACCATATTTTCCTTGAGTGCTGCCCACTGAGTCTTGAGCTGAGATTGAAAATATATACACATATATTTTATTATGTGTGTATATATATATCACATATATGTATATTTGTGTGTACATATGTGTATATATATACATATATAATATACATACATAATTCTCAAATTAGCTCTTTATCTTTTGGTATATAAGTTTAAGGACAAACATATTATTTTGGTCCCTTACCTTTTCTTTTCTTCTAATGAAACATTGAGAATCTTCTCTGAAGGAGCGCCCAAGAAGAGAGGAGACAATTTGAGAGCCTGTGAATGCCTGCAAATTGGGCACTTTTTCAAGTTCAGAAACTTCTAGGGGAGTGGGTATGGAGAACAGTGGTAGGTGTGGAGCACCTTTACTAGTTACCCTGATTTCCGTTTTCTAGTCTCAGAACTAAAAAACAGTCAGGATAATGAAGTACAAAATTATTTTCAACCCTGAGAGTAATAGTGCTCGGTCTGGAAATTCCAGTAAAGTTACTGGCAGGCACAGTAGAAGTCATCCAGATCAATTCCACTAAGTGTACAGCATGCAAGACCCAGAGCTTATCCTTTAGGGGACCTGAGCATAAAGAAAACACTAGACTTTTCTTCAAGAAGTTCATAGTTTGTCCTTCAGCTACAGAGCACGAATGAATAATATCTGCAGTTAAATAAGTTGGATTTATTGTTGAAGTGCGGAAGAATGCATACCATGGGGGAGCATGCGGCATCACAGGAAGAGTGGTAGAAAAGCTTTATTATATGGGGTGCCTGGATGGCTCAGTCGGATAAGCATCCGACTTCAGCTCAGGTCATGATCTCACGGTTTGTGGGTTCGAGCTCCACATTGGGTTCTGTGCTGACAGCTCAGAACCTGGATCCTGCTTTAGATTCTGTGTATCCTTCTCTCTCTCTGCCCCTCCCCACCCATGCTCACTTGCTCGCATGAGCTCACTCTCTCTCAAAAATAAATAAACACTAAAAAAAAATTTTTTTTTTTTTTAAAAAAAGAAAAGCTTTATTATAAGATGGGGGTGTGTGTTAGGTGATTTTGAAGAAGGTTTAAGGATATGGGGCTTTGCTCTGCATTGGATGCCATCAGAAAGTGGGGAAAATTCAGTGTCTGGATAGCTTAATAGAGTTTATCTAAAGGGAGAGCAGACCAGAGAAAGGCTAAAGCTGTAATTGGTGAAGAAGCAGCAGTCCTTCATTATCCAGGAATGGGGGCTATTGATATTTTTTAGCTTGGATGGATGTTGTCTGTGTTCAGGCAGATTACAAAGTGGTCTTACTCTTTTGTCTTGATCCACGATGGTCACAGAATGGCCTTGTCTAATGTTGATATTCTCAAATTGCTGACGTTTAACCTGAGAACACCAAGACCTAACTGTGAGTGCCAAGCCAGCTCATACCAACACCAAGGCCTAGCTGATAGTAGCACTCCAGCTTCTGGATGTCGGAGGCATATTTTCTTATTCTCTGATATGATTTATAGGTTTCAGTCAGCACTGAATAAAATTGGGTAGAAATGGTTCTTAGTGGAAGATTCTCAATCCATTCAAGTAGCAGCTGTAAGACCTAAATATAACTCTTGAATACAGCCAGTTGTGATAAGTACAATTAGAGAGGTTCAAGCAGTATGTTCTAAGTGCATGGGAGTAACTAGAGAAAAAGCATTGGTGGTGAGGGCAGTATTTGGCTTGGGTCTTGAAGGATAAGCTGGATTTAAACACATGGAATTAGAAAAACAAAACCACTAGTCAGCAAAAAGCAAAGGCTTAGTGGTAAGAAATCACAAGGCAGGCTCCAAGCATGGTGAGAGGTCTAGTTAGGCTGAATCAGGAGTATGTAATGGGAAAGAAATGTAAAGAGGTACTTTTGGACTAGATTATGGAATTCAGTTGTTTAGAAATTCAGTTTTGTAGGGAAGCCAAAACCAGAATTTAACTACCCACTGTGCATGCCACATGCTTTGTATCTGATATTTAATCCGTAATCCTTGTAAGAACCCTGAACAGTCCTTGTAGCAGCCCCAATTATATCCATTTTACAGATGATGAAGATGAGCTCAAGAAAGGTTCATTTAACCTCCATTTAAATAGTTGGAGGCACAGCCAATATCTTAACTAATAACCCTGAGTGAAAAGATAGTATTGAGCTTACTCACTTGGCTGCCTCCTGTGTAACAGTCTCTTGTCCTCGGTGGGACCCATGAGAGAAATGGCAAGACCAGTTAGAAATGTGCTTTGGGGGGGCGCGTGGGTGGCTCAGTCGGTTGAGCGTCCGACTTCAGCTCAGGTCACGATCTCGTGGTCCGTGAGTTCGAGCCCCACGTCAGGCTCTGGGCTGATGGCTCAGAGCCTGGAACCTGCTTCTGATTCTGTGTCTCCCTCTCTCTCTGCCCCTTCCCCATTCATGCTCTGTCTCTGTCTCAAAAATAAATAAATGTTAAAAAAAAAAAATTAAAAAAAATGTGCTTTGGGAAGATGACTCATGTCAAAACTATAATAATTAACATGTGTAGGGTATATGGACTAGGCCTTGTGCTAATAAGCAGCTTAGACACACAAGTATCTCTTTTAGTAGTATGTACGATGATTTGGGGGTGAGGAAGTTGGTAGAAGATGAAGATAAAAATCTCATTAAACTAGCAGAAAACATCAAAGCAGCTGTCAGAGCAGAGTTAAGTAGAGGAAGAATGTAACAAGATGAGGGGCCCTTGGAGACTGATCGGGAATAGTCAGCTGTGGTCCCAGCCTCCACTTTAATGCTGAGTTAAATTTGGCCTCTAGAATTTCCTCAGTATTTAGTGAGAAGCTTATGTATCTTAAGGAATTGGCCTATTAAGATCTTTCTTAAACTGCGGTAATCAAACATAAACACATCCAGTTCTGTATTGATTTATTTGTCGTAAGAATGAAATGTTGCAGATGGTTTAATTCTGCTTTCAGAAAGCTCTTTTGTTAACAGTGCTAGAGTTTTTGTTTTTAGCAATAAGGATGGTTAATAACAAGGGAAAGTAGAGCTTCACCCTGTAAAATCCATTAAGTTTGTAGTCTAGTTTAAATGATATGCTAAGTGAAATTTTAATAATTAAATAAACCTAAATATGGGGAAAGCTTTCAATAAACAATTGAATTTAGGCAGATTCCATTTCAGAGACTACTTAAGTGCATAGAGAGGTAGTGAACACAGCTGTTTTCTGTTTTAAAAAGTGCAATTTTAGGGGCTCCTGACTGGCTCAGTTGGTTGTGTCCAACTTCAGCTCAGGTCATGATCTCACAGTCTGTGAGTTCGAGCCCCGCATCGGGCTGTGTGCTGACAGCTCAGAGTCTGGACCCTGCTTCGGATTCTGCGTCTCCCTCTCTCTGCCCCTCCCCTGCTCACGCCTCTGTCTCTCTTTCTCTCAAAAATAAATAAACATAAGAAAATTTAAAAAAAAAAATAAAAATTTAAAAGTGCAATTTTAATGTCCTGATCTCTTCAGCTGTTTTTTTAAGCAAAAAAATTTAAAAACTACAAATCCTCCTTGTAATGTAGCTATAAAGTAGAATGCTTGTCGTAGTGAAAAATAGAAAATAACCTAAATATCCATCAGCTGGGGAGGAGGTAAATAAATTGTGATAATGGACCTACAAGGAGGTGCTATATAGCAGATGGAGTGAATGAACTAGAGCTACATACATCAACATGGTACATTTCTAGGCCAAAATACTGATCCCCACCCAGAAAAAAAGACAAACAAGGGAAGTTGCAGAAGAATGAGTACAGTATGATGCCATTGTATAAAGGTTTTTTAAAAATTGTGGTAAAATATACATTAACATAAAATTTCCCATTTTAACCAGTAGGTGTACAGTTCAGTGTCATTAAGTATATTCATATTACTATATAATTGTCAGTACTTGCCATTCATAACATAAAATTTTAAAACTCAAAACAATATTGTGTGTAGTTTATGGATATGTAATCATGTAGTAAAGTATAAAGCATACATTCTAATCACTGAATTCAGAGCTGTGGCTATCTCCGGGTGGGACACAGTACGTAGGTGTTCCACTTATATTTATGTGGTAGGCAGGTATACAATTGCTCAGACATTATTGTTTATACTTTTGTGTACACTTGGATATTTCCCTTTAAAAATTTCTTTTTAAAAAAATTATTTCAGGGACGCCTGGGTGGCTCAGTCAGTTGAGCGTCCGACTTCAGCCCAGGTCATGATCTCGCGGTCCGTGGGTTCGAGCCCCGCACGAGCTCGAACGAGCTCGTGCACGAGCACAGCACGAGCTGTGCTGACAGCTCGGAGCCCGGAGCTTGTTTCAGATTCTGTGTCTCCCTCTCTCTCTGACCCTCCCCTGCTCATGCTCTGTCTCTCTCTGTGTCTCAAAGATACACAAACGTTAAAAAAAATTTTTTTTAAATTATTTCAACTAGACATTTGCAAATGTTTTATAGCCATTGAATTTTTAAACTTCCCGGGTTCAGTTCCAAGAAATGTGGTACCAAGATCTAACACATGAGGTTGTTCCCTGTTGAGGACAGTTAATTTTATGGGAAAAACAAAGAAACAAATCTCTTCCAAATTGAGCATTCTGACCCCAGCATACCATCTCAAGAGTACCTTTGGTCACAGGTAGCAGAGGTTATAGGTCTCAAGCCTAAAAGGTCTGGGAGAATGACTCTCTTTAAAACACCCCCACACACACACACGAGGAGACACCAGGTTTTGGAAGGTGAAAATGAGTCTCATTTTTAGGTTTGACGTGATAGTCATACAAAAGGACATATATACTAATGGGATTTAGAGATAAGAGGAACTTGAGAAGGAAAGGTCAGAACTAGAGCTATACATTTTGGAAATTATAATGGATCTGTGAGAATGAATGAATTTGCCAAAGGAAAAGGATAAAGAACGAACACGTTGAAACAAAAATCTCCAGGGAGGATTAAAGAAGAACCTATGCAAGAGACTGAGAAAGAATAGGTTGAAAGACTAGTCAGTAGGAAAAGAAGAGCTCAGGAGAGTGATGTGGCAGAAATTAAGGCAGGAAAGTTTGATAAGAATTTATTCAGATTAAGCACACACTTATTAAATGAGTAGTATGTGATAATCACTTTCTTGTATTTTTTTTTCATGTTTATCTTTGAGAGACAGAAAGCAAGCAGGGGAGGGGCAGAAAGGGGGACAGGATTTGAAGCGGGCTCCATGCTGACAACAGAGAGCCCCATGAGGGGCTCAAACTGGTGAGATCAAGATCTGAACCGAAGTTGGATGCTTAACCCACTGAGCCACCCAGGTGCCCCCTTACCAGAAGAGTCTTAGAGTGAGACCTGACAGGGAAAAGTTATTGGATTTGATAGTTAAGGCATAGTTGCCTTGTTTGCTGTAACTATATTGCTTGTCTGTAAATTCTTTAGAGATAGGAGCTGTTTTATTTATCATTTTAATCTCTGTGTGTGGTACATTAAGTGTTTAGTAATATGTGAAGTATTACACCAAATACAAAATATGTATTTGCATTTCTCCAAGATATAAAACCTATTTTTACTATCTAGCCTATCTAGATATCCATTGCTCCCCAATTCCTTCTCTTCCTTACCTTTGAAAAAAGTATTCCTCTACTTTCCAGTCTGCAAACCCTATCAGTCATGTTTCCCTACTTTTTTGCCATATCACATTCAGTGTTGCTTTTTGAAACCCTATGGTTTATTTCCTTCTTATTCCCATTACTCATTAACTCAGTATAAAGAAGGCCATTCTAACAGAGCTGTCCAGAGGTGGCATGAACTTCCTGGGGGCAATACTGAGTTTCCTGCTTAATGGTATTCAGCAAAGTCAGGGCCTCCACTTAAGGAAGGGGAGGGTATTGAACACAGGTGGTTAGAGCAGATGACTTTTTAAAAAGCTTTATTGGGATATAATTCACATACCAGGCAATTTATCTGTTTAAAGTGTACAGTCAGTGGTTTTTAATATAGTCAGAGTTATAAAACTATCACCGCAATCAATTTTAGAACATTTATATCACCCTCCCACATACACACAAAAAACTTCATACCCATTAGCAGTCACTCTCTTTCCCCCCTCACCCTTCAGCCCTAGGCAACCACTAATCTACTTTTGTCTTCATAGATTTGCCTATTCTGGACATTTCATATTATTGGAATCATGTAATATATGGTCTTACATGACTGGCTTTCTTTTGTTTTACTTAATGTTTGCAAAGTTCATCTGTATTATAACATGTGTCAGTACTTCATTCTTTTTATGGCCAAATAATATTCCATTTAATGGATATACCACATTTTACTTACCCATTTGTAAGTTGATGGACTTTTTGCTAAGTATGAAAAAGGCTGCTATGAACATTTTTGTACAAGTTATTGTGTGAACATATTCTTCTTGGGTAGATATCTAAGAGTAGGATTGCTGGGTCATATGGAAACTTTATTTACCCTTCTGAAGAACTGTCAGGCTGTTTTTCAAAGTGACTACACTATTGTACAGTCGCATCAGCAGAGTATGAGAGTTCAGTTTTCCTCACATCCTTGCCAACACTTTATTATCTGGGTTTTTTTAATGTTTATTTTTGAGAGAGAGACAGAGTGTGAGCAGGGGAGGGGCAGAGAGAGAGACACACACACAGAATCCAAAGCAGGCTTCAGGCTCTGAGCTGTCAGCACAGAGCCCAGTGTGGGGCTCAGACTTGTGAATGGCGAGATCATGACCTGAGCCAAAGTTGGACGCTTAACCAACTGAGTCACCCAGGTGCCTCTATTATCTGTTTTTTGATTATAGCATCTTAATGGGTGTAATGTAGTGAATCTAATTGTGGGTTTAATTTGCATTTCCTTGATGACTAGTGGTGGTGAACATCTTTTCGTGTGCTTATTGGCCATTTCTATATCTTCTTTGGAGAAATGTCTATTAAGAGCCTTTGACCATTTTTGATTGGATTATTTCTTATTGAGTGGTAAGAGTTATTTATATATTTCGGATACTAGAAGCTTATCAGATCTGTGTTTTACAAATATTTGTTCCCATTCAGTGTTTTGTCTTTACTTTTTTTGATGGTATCCTTTGTAGCACAAAAGTTTTAAATTGATGAAGTCCAGTTTGCCTATTTTTTCTTTGTTTGCTTGTGGTTTTGGTGTCCTGTCTAAGAAACCTAATCCAAGGTCACAAAGATTTAGGTCTATGTTTTCTTCTAAGAGTTGTATAGTTTTCTCACATTTAGGTCTTTAATCAATTTTGAGTTAATTTTTAAAAATAGTGTGAAGTAGGGGTCCAACTTTACTCTTTTGCAGGTGGATATCTAGTTGTCTCCATACCATTTGTTGAAAAGACTGAAGATGATTTTTAAGACTCCTTCTGACTCTGCAGATTGTATGATGCTTTGTAGTATACTGGTTTCTGTTATTGTCTAAATAGGTGGACAGTCAAGATTTCATACGGTAGCCATCCTTTCTCCCGAGGATACACTGTGTCTAAAAATGGGGGTTGCCATTAGTCTTTTATCAGTTTCTTCTAGACTTCTTAGTTGCTTTCAGTTCTTCTTTGTTTTTGTTTTTGTTTTTTTTTTTTTTTTAAGGAAACTGGTTTGCTTCTAGTCTTCTTTGACAGCTCCATTGTCTTTTCTTACTCTTGTTGCACCTAAGTACACCTATCCCACCAACACTTTTAGTATGGGAATAATTCACTCACTTAATCTTTTAATTAGCTTTTTCATTTAGGTAGTTTATAGAGTTTCTTCTCAAGCCTAACTGTGGTCCAATAACAATTTCTTCTGAATGTGCCACCAACACCTGGAACTTAGTGTGTGAAAAACGTGTACCCAGTCTTCCCCTTGCCATAAACCCACGCATGGTTTTCATTCTTCTCTTCATATATTAAACTCCTAATCTTGGAGTTTTCTGACCTCTTCCCTCATTAGCTCTGTGTTCTTTTCAATATTAAATGCTGCTGATCACTTCATGCTAAGAGCCCTTGGACCTATTCCTTCCTCTTTATAGCTGTAGCCAGCACCTTAGGCCCTTGCATCTCAGAGCTTAATTACTGCCTTCTTGCTGATTTCTCACACCCTAGTTTCTCCCTGCATTAGGCCCTATACTCAGATGCTAGATTTAATCCCTCTCAGACACACTTCTCATTAAGTCATTTCCTTGATCTTAGACCCACAGTTACCAAATTTAGCACAAATTTACCACAAGTTAGCATTTAAACCCTCCCCCTCCACTTCCCTCTCGTCTCTTGTTACTTCCCCAGATGGAGCCAAACTAATTTGGTAGTTAGCCTTATTTATTCTTTGTTCTTTTTTGTTCTCCTCTCTTTATTGTTGGAGGTGTTCTTCTTTCCTCCTGTTCTGCTTCTCTGCTATTCTGTGTCTCATTCTCTTCAACGATTGATCCCCTTTGACTCCTTTTTATTTTTTCTTTTGCATTCTTTTAATGCTTAGACATTTAGTTTGTCTAGTAATAAGGTCCATGATACCCTGTCCTTTTGTGGTGGTGTTTGTTTTGAATATACTACTTTTTAAAAGCATTGTTCAATGTGTGACTGTTGTTTATTATATGTACGGGCTCTCTCCTACCTACTGAACATAATAGCTGTCCAGTAGCAGTATCTTCCTGGCTGACAGACTATAAAGGTTTTGGGGAGAGATGTACAGTGTACAGCATTGTCATCATTTTTCAATTTTAGAAATGCAAAATAATGCCTTTTGTGCTATTACCTGATTTTAATGTTTTTTGCTTTATATGAAGTTTTGAAGTGTGTGTTCTCAGTACAGTAAAATGAAGTTCAACAAGGTATTACCACAATTACTAAATCTAGTATATTGAACACTAGCCATCTGATAAATCAGCTTCTCTCAAGAGAATGGTTAGCTTCTTGAATACTGGCTAGGCATTTTTTGAAGGTGTATTATAGCCTTAGAGCCATTACTCACCACTTAATATATTAAGATCCTTGACAGTTTAATAGCTACATAGTCACCAGCACTCAGAATAAGGAGTGTTAACCTGGCCTCGTTCTACTGTCTGAAGCTCTGCTTCTGTTGCTGACCTACTCTTAAAAAGCATTTCTGGCGTAATTTTTATGTCCTCCAAAGTCAGTATTGGGAGGGAAAGCAGGACCATTGGAGTGGAGTAGGCTGAGAGAGGATACAAGGCAGATGGCAGCTTCCAAACCTAGTGGCTAGCTGTCTTACCTCTCTACCTGGCCACCCACCTTCTTTCTAACCTCAGGAGCACAGTTGACTTAAAGATAGTCATCAGTTGATAGCAGCTTTTTGACATCAGGAGTGCAAGTTTCCTTTCTTATTCTTTTCTTGTTAACTCTTTATCTTCAGTCCATATAGCCATTCCCTTCCTCATTCATATGTGTCCATTCTGTGTTTTATGTCCTTACACTTACATATTTGCTAATATATGTAGTATATATGTAGGGCATATGTAGTATAATTATGATGCCGTCCGCTTACATAATGGTATTTGCTTACTTTTTACTCAGTTGTGTGCTTTTTAAGATGTTCATGTTGCTGTAGGTATGTCTGAAGTGTGATTTCTAAAAGCTACGTAGGATTCCATATTTGTATCCACTTCACTTTGGTTTTCCATTCTTCTAATTATCAAAATCAAAGTGACTTTAAGCTCCCTGCTACATTATCATCCCAGCAAATTCTCACACAGCTCTATAAAGTCTGTAATTTGCATATAGACCATCCAGAATTCCTCTGGAATTTACCCACCAGAGTGGGATCACTGGATCACATAGGACATAGACATACTTGATATCACTAAGTACTTCATGTCACTAAGATCTCTTAGCAAAATGGTTAGATCTGTTTACCTTGTTACACACAGAGCATGAGAGTTCTTCCCCACCTTTGCCAACCTTTGCTGTTATCCACCATTCTAATTTTTGCCCTTCTGATTGGTGTGAACAGTGCAATCTCATTGTTTTAATTTGTATTTTACTCGTTGGGTTTTCTTTCAATTTGATCATCTCTTTATTTACTTGCTAATCCTTTAAGCTTCTCTTTCTGTAGGCGCTTTCTATTGGGTTTCTTAGGATTTTTTTAATAACAAATTGTGGAAATTCCATGTCTATTTTAAATATTTAATCTCTTGTCAATTGTAGATGTTGCATAAGCTTTTCCTTGTCTGTCATCTACTTTAACTCTGTGGTGGTCTTTATCAAACAGAAATCTGTAATTTTGTTAAAATCAAGTCCAACAGTATTGTATAGTTTGTATTTTTACAGTCTGATTTATGAAGTCTTTCTGTTCTCTAGTGTTTTCTGCTCTGTAGCGTTAGCTCCTGTTGGTTTTTCCACACAAGCTTGTTTATATGGCCTTTTGAAGAAAGGACTTACCTTTCTCATCTATGGCTCTCAGGAGCTTGGCAGTTGATGTTAATGTTTGCCCCTGATGGAGGAAAAAAATGCAAGAACATTGATGCACACTCCTTTCTCCAAGCTCTGTGCTTCCACTCATGGAACCCTGTGACCCTGTTTTTGTGCCACATGAATCCTGTCTGCTCAGTTATAGCTGATTGGAAAGGGATGCGTACCTACCCAAGCTGAGTGTTCAAAATCTTCCTCCAGGGAATTTGGGACTGTGATGAGTCTGTGCTGGCCTCTTGAAGGATCTGCAAATTGAGGGGCTTGGGGGTGACTATCTTCCTCTGTGTTCACAAAGAAGCTAAAGAAATGGTCTTCACAGAAGGGAGAATGAAGAAGATCCGCACAGAGAAACACAGGGGAAAAAAAAAAAAAGCCTCATGGCCCCATAAAAAGGGAGATTGAAGTGGAATGTGAGAGTAGCTGTCCCAGATCCTAATGGCTTTCCAGCTTTCCAGTTTGGGTTCTTCTCTCTTCTGAGACCAGATCACATTTCCTTTTCTGTAGTAGTTGGTGGTGGCTAACTGCTGTGACAGACTCCAAAGTGTATAATGGCCATAACACGATTGAAGTTGATTTCTTACTCACGTAAACAAGTCCAGATGGTTCTAAGTTGGTGGGGTGGTAGCCCTGGAGGGCTCTGTGTCACACAGTTATTCATGAACCTAGATTGATGGAAGGAAGCTTTGTCATTTTCATCACATGACTTCAGAGGTCTCCCTAGGTATCAGCATGAAGCCTGCAGAAGGGAAATGAGTGTGGAGTTTAATACATGGAAAGTTTTATAGGCCAGGCCTTGAACCAGCACATATCACTCACATTCCTCTGGTTGGACGTCTGTCACATGGCTTCCTTTAACTGTATGGGAAGCTGAAAAATGTTACCAAGCTATGGGCCTAGAAAGGAAGGGAAAATGGGTTTGGGTGAGCGGCTAGAGATTGCCACATTATGTTTATTTTCTGTGTGATACCTCTGAATCCTTATAATCAAGTTTCTGTTTTTTCTTAAACTTGAGTTGGCTTCTGTTATGCCTTAGTGCATGAAGTATTTTCATAATAGCAATATTTAAAATAGTAGAAGACATAAATACTGATTATTTTCTCAGGAAAGTTGGGTCGATTTCCACCTATGATGCATCATCACCAGCCACCCTCAGATGGCCAGACCCTTGGGGCTCGTTTCCAGAGGTCTCACCTCGCAGAGGCATTTGCAAAGGCCAAAGGATCAGGTGGAGGCACTGGAGGAGGAGGTAGTGGAAGAGGCCTGATGGGACAGATTATTCCAATCTATGGTTTTGGGATTTTTTTATATATACTATATATTCTATTTAAGGTAAGTGGAATCATCTCGATCATATTATATCAATAAAATCCAATATCATAATAAAAATCATTGTTGGTATTAGAACTCTTTACAGTTCATA
Source organism: Panthera pardus (assembly GCF_024362965.1). Classification (NCBI taxonomy): domain Eukaryota; kingdom Metazoa; phylum Chordata; class Mammalia; order Carnivora; family Felidae; genus Panthera; species Panthera pardus. The sequence goes on from NW_026526677.1 coordinate 50,291,814, forward strand.
ACCTTTATTAAAATCATCTTTAAGCCTTGCTTCCTCTTTATGAGGTACTTAGGATAACTGTTATTCCAGTTTTATAGAAGAGAAAATCTTCTCTCAGAGCTTAAACAGTATACCCTAGAATTCACAACTAGAAATGCAGAATCAGGACTTGAACTTGGGTCTTCTAGTTGCTAATACAGTGAGCAACAAAGTTCAAAGCCCTCTCCCACCCTAATTTTTTTTATTGGGTATCTTTGCAAGCTGAAAAGGCATAAAGATATTCTAAGAAGACCTTCGTCATTAGGATTAGCACAATGATTTCCAAGCAGCCACTGTGAGGCCAAATAATGACCGTACCAACACCACTTTGTCCTTCTTTCCCCTCCTAGGAGTATGAGGTGCTGTTTTTAACATCCTCTGCAGTAATTCTGAAACAAAAACTGCCGCATCCTGAAACTAAGCCTGCTGTTTCCTAGCTCTAGGGAGACATGGTTTGGGTCCTTTAAAAACAGATTCCCAATTAAGTTCCATCTCCAGGCAGGCCTCAGCAGGTTATGGGCCTAGAGACCGTGAAGTGGAGCAGAAGTCACATTCTGCATCCTTTTGGGAAATCTTAAATATTCACTGTGCCCCTCTAACCAGAGTAAAAGGTGAGTTCCTTCTTGCCCAGGAACTCTGCAGGGGGCCCGAGTTGCCTCTGTAAGAACATCCCCGAGGGCTACACGTCCCCTTTTTAGATGAGTGTGGGCAAGGCAGATGACCTGGAAAGAGATTTATTTATTTATTTATTTATTTTCTTTCTTTCTTTCTTTCTTTCTTTCTTTCTTTCTTTCTTTCTTTCTTTCTTTTTCTTTCTTTCTTTGTGCATTGATGGTTTTTCACTTGGGAACCTTCTATTGGCTCTTTCTCTCTACTGTTGTTGTTGTTTTTTTTTTTTTTGAGATGTTTCTCTAATATTGCCGTTTGATTTCCGACTTAGTTTTTGTCTCCCAACCTTTTCTTTTTTCATTTAATATGAGGAGTTCCATGACTTTGAGTTTCTCAGCTGCTGTTGATGTGCTGTACCTCCTTCAATTCTCAGCTTTCAAAGGGGAAAACTCCTGCAGAGGATCGGAAATGCTCTACTGCCACAGCTGGAAACACCCACAGGAAAATTAGTAAGTGCTCCTTTTCAGTAGGTGGACAAGTTTTATTGAGTCAGACCACCATAATTTAGCCAGAGGAACAGTCTGTGGATATTTCTTAAAAGCATTTCTCAGAAATTGCCCCAAATTAATCTGATGCCATTTTTACCTAAGCTCTGAAAATTCTCAAGTTTCCATATTGACGTTGGGCTTTTAAGAGAAAGAGTTATGAAAAGTACAAAACTGTCAGTTTACTTTTTTATATTAGCAAATTAATAATGCACATTTGGAATGGGTTACTTCTCATTTCCAGACTTTAGAATATTGGTAGCAGATATCTTTATTTCACAGAGAGGAAAACTAAGGAAGAGAGATCAAGCCATTGCCAAAATCAGTTGTGAGATCTAGGGACAGAGTTTAACCCTTCTGACTCATGAGACACGGTCATCATATATTTACTGACCAAGTAGAATATTCTGTGCTCTCTGGGGAAATGAAGTGTCTATGGCATGGCTCTCCCTTCTAATAATTCAGAGTCTGGGATGGAGGTTAGGAAAAATAACTTGTGAAAAGTTTACTATCTGGAATGGATTTGGCAAAAGCCTTGCAGGGAATGATCTCGAGCTGGGTCCTGTTTGATAGATGAGATGACTTGAGGAAGACCCAACCTGATGTAAGACGGCTGTAGGAAAGAAGGCCTGAAGAGTAGGTAGGTTATGCCATATTGTTGCAGGTTTGGAGGCCAAATTGCTTTATCCTGTGGATAATGAAGTCTCATCAGGAGTTTTTAAAAGAAAGAAGCAAAATGAAAGGCTGAGCCACTGAAGCCTCTGCCCTCCGATGTAACTTCTTTTTAGATTTACTCTAGATTCTCTGTGGAAGTAGATACCCCAGTCACAGTCTGCATCCTTTTTAGAAATCTTAAATATTCAAGGAATCCTTTAAGAAAGCTTTTGTGATAACATCTAACCAACAGTGATGGTAAATGCATCAGAAAAATAATTTTGAAAAGAGCAGCAAATTCTGTATCCAGTCACATGATTCAGTTAAAACAAAAGTAAATAAAGTGAATTCCTAAGAGCAGCTGTTTTATAATGTAGCAGTTATATCTACTTTTTATTTTTCAATTTTGAATCATGTAGAAAATAAAAATGAACATTTACATGGCACAGTTCTCTAGACACTTTTCAGATGTTAACTGCATGTATAAGAATTTGTTTTAGAAGTATTAAAAGGCCTTTGAGATACTATATTTTACAGTGACCTCCTAAATATATCTCAGCAGAAGGGTACTGAGGTATGAAACAGAAAAACTGGATTGTCTGCATAATAAACAGCATTTTATTTTCCTGATGCCTTAAAGTTCATTTCGTGTACTCATTGACTTATTTTTTTCTGATTTACTTTTAGGGTCTTAATGTTAATTTTGGTAGATAGATGTGATCTCTGTTGAACTTTACTGAGAATATTGGGAGCCACGGTTACACCATTTCACCCCAAAGGAGTCGTTTGGAAACCTTGGGCAGGGAGGTTTCAGCCCTAGCTCAAGACTTCCCCTATTGAAGAAGCATAATATTTAAACCATTATCTTCTAGATAGGTTTTCAAACTTTGGGTGCAGGTGAAATATTGCTCTTTTCGGGGTCTTAACTCCTTTTCTGAAGTACCTTTCAGGTTTGGTACTTTAACCCCCAGCATCACTTGGATTAGAAGGACTATGTTTATCTTCTTCATTTCTTCTTAGGTGACCATGTAGGGGTATTTTTTCACTCCCAGGTATTTTCTTTAGCTGGGTCTGCTGTGTTTCTGTGTGTAAGAGAGTGATTTGTTCATTACTCCCTAAACACGAATTCTTGAGGTCTCACCTCTTTGTGAGACCCTTTGTGTCCTGATGGGACCAGCTGGAAGGACTTGGAGCCTCTATTCTGAATTTCACAACCAGGTGGAATCCCAGTAGGGTGGGGCGTCCCAGCCAGCCAGTTTCAGAAAAGAGCTTTGGAGATTGTGTATGATTGGTTCTTAAGAGTGATGCTTGTTTTTCAGCCAACTTTGAGCTTGTTCAACTGCAAGAAAAACTGAAGGAGACTGAGGAAGCCATGGAAAAATTAATCAACAGAGTGGGACCTAATGGTGAGAGGTAGGTTTTCACATAAGAGGACTCAGGCTATTTCCCATTTATTTAAAGAATCAATTCAAAATTTTGCTTTTGATTTCTGGACGACTTGCTTTCATTTTATATAATTGTTAACTTATTTGTCATTTACGTATGATTTCTCACTAAGCATTTCCATTTTCATTCCATCTGCTTACCAGAGTCTCAGCTTTCAAGAGTCTGTGTTCAGTGTGTGCACATTATTGTGAGGGGCAAGTTTAGGAGCAGTGCTGCAGGGCCAAGTAGCCAGGTTCTATTGAAGATGATTTCATAGCTGTCTAATAATCTGGTTTTACTTAAAGTATGCCCTTTTTTAATCTGCTTGAGACAGAGAGAAAAGAGAAAAGAGATTACGTATCATACTTAGCACAGTATCCATCCCAAGGACACAGCTTAAGGAAAGAATCCAGGAGTCAGAATTGAAGCGTCCTTATTTCTGTCCCTATGATCAGCAAAATTTCCTTCTTGAAGCAGTATATCCAGTTGTAATCATTCACCTCCTGGAAGCATGGCATGGCCTGAAGGAGAAGTGAGGGTGCAGCCTTGGGCAGAAAACAGCTATAGCAGGCATGTTGAGGATGCATGTGGGACTGTGGATTTATGGCATGCATTGCTGGGATATGAACTTATTGAGGACAGACTTAGTCTGTTTTGTTCACTGTGTTCACATAATAGATACTGAGGAAATTCTTACTGTTGAAAAATAATACTTCTGATATAAGCATTTGTATACATGTATTATCATGGTAGAAGAGTAAATCATGGCATTCTTTGCTAAGACCCTTCACTTCCTGACCTCTGTATTTAGGGTCCTACTGAACACATCTCCTCGATTAACTGCCCATCTTCAATTGATAAATGTTTTTTGAATGAATGAATGAATGTGCAAAATGAAAATCCTCATCTATCCCCAGCTGACCCTACTTCACCTTTAATAGGAGCAAATGGCTCCACCATCTATTTAATTGCCCAAAGCAGAAATCAGATATTGTTCCTGATTTCCCTTTTCTTTCACTTCTGTGTCTTGCCAATCACCATGTCTTATTATTTATTCCTAGTTAATAATTCTGTCTCTGTGCAAAATATTCTAAGCTCTGCTAGGGCAGGGATTATCTGTATTATTCCCAGAGCCTAGCACAGGCCAACAGTAGGCCCTAAAAAAGTATTAGCTGAAAGGGAAGAATGAGTGAATGAATGAAAATGAATGAATGCCTTTACCTTTTTTTTCTTTTTTGAGGTTGGCATACAGTGTTCCGTTAGTTTCAGTATAAACACAATGCCCACCATAATAAGTATAGTTACCACCTGTCACCATAAATCATTACAATATTGACTAAATTCTCTGTGGTGTACTTTTCATCTACATGACTTACTTATTTTATAACAAAGTTTATACCTCTTAATACCTTTACCTATTTCACCTACTCCCCCCACCAGCAACCATCAGTTCTGTGTATTTGAGTCTGTTTCTGTGTTAGGGTTTTTTTTTTTTTTTTTTTTTTTAAGATTCCACATGTAAGGGATATCATGGTATTTGTCTTTCTCTGACTGATTTCACTTAGCATAATAACCTTCTAGGTCCATCCATATTGTGAGTGGCAAGATCTCATTCTTTTTTATGGCTTGGTAGTAACATTCCTCTGTGTGTGTGTGTGTGTGTGTGTGTGTGTGTGTGTGTGTGTACATATATACACACCACATCTTCTTTATTCATCCCATTGATGGACACTTGGGTTGCTTCCGTGTCTTGGCTGTCGTAAATAATGCTGCAGTAAACATAGGGGTACATACTTTCTGAATTAGTGGTGCTGTTTTCTTTGGGTAAGTGCCAAGTAGTGGAATTACTGGATCATATAGTGTATCTATTTTTAATTTTTTGAGGAACCTCTGTACCGTCTTCCACAGTGGCTGCATCGGTGTACATTCCCACCAACAGTGCAGTAGGGTTTCTTTTTCTCTACATCCTTGCCAACACTTGTTACTTCTTTTTTAAAAAAAATTTTTTTTAATGTTTATTTATTTTTGAGAGAGACAGAGACAGAATGCAAGTGGGTTAGGGGCAGAGAGAGAGGGAGACACAGAATCCAAAGCAGGCTCCAGGCTCTGAGCTGTCAGCACAGAGCCCAACGCAAGGCTCGAACTCACGAGCTGTGAGATCATGACCTGAGCCCAAGTCGGACGCTCAACCAACTGAGCCACCCAGGTGCCCCGACGCTTGTTATTTACCTTTTTGATTCTAGCCATTCTGACAGGTGTAAGGTGATACCTTATTGTGGTTTTGATTTGTATTTCCCTGATGATTAGTGATGTTGAGCATCTTTTCATATGTCTGTTGGCCATCTGTATATCTTCCTTGGGAAGATATCTGTTCAGGTCCTCTGCCTATTTTAAATGGATTATTTGTTGGTGGTGGGGAGGTGGTTTGGTGTTGAGTTGTAAAAGTTCTTTATATATTTTAGATATTAACTCATCGGAAATATCATTTGTAAATATCTTCTCCCATTCAGTAGATTGCTTTTTCATTTCGTTGATTTCCTTTGCTGTGCAAAAGCTTTTTATTTTAGGGTAGTCCTGATAGTTTATTTTTGCTGTTGTTTTCCTTGCCTGAGGAGATCTATCTAGAAGAAAGTCACCAAGGCTGATGTCAAAGTGATTACTGCCTATGTTCTAGGAGTTTATGGTTTCAGGTCTCACATTTAGGTCTTTAATCCATTTTGAGTTTATTTTTTGTGTATGATGTAAGAAAGTGGTCCAGCTTTATTCTTTTGCATGTAGCTGTCCAGTTTTCCCAACACCATTGATTGAAGACTATATTTTCTCCGTTGTATATTCTTGCCTCATTTGTCATCATAGAGTAATTGACCACATAGGTGTGGGGGGTTTTTCTGGGATTTCTATCCTCTTCCATTTATCTATATGTCTATTTTTGTGCCAGTACATACTGTACCATAGTGGATAACTACAACTTTGTAGTTTATCTTGAAATCTTGGATTGTGCTACCTTGAGCTTTGTTCTTCCTTTTCAAGATTGCTTTGGCTGTTTGGGGTGTTTTGTGGTTCTATTCAGATTTTTATATTCTAGTTCTGTGAAAATGCCATTGGCGTTTTCTTTAAAAAAATTTTTTTTTTTAACATTTATGTATTTTTGAGAGACAGGGCATGAGTGGGGGATGGGCAGAGAGAGAGGGAGACACAGAATCTGAAGCAGGCTCCAGGCTCTGGGCTGCCAGCACAGAGCCGGACACAGGCTCCAGGCTTGAACTCAAGGACCAAACCATGAGATCATGACCTGAGCTGAAGTCAGACGCTGGGTGACTGAGCCACCCAGGCGCCCCGCCGTTGGTGTTTTGATAGAGATTGCATTGAATCTGTAGGTTGCTTTGGGTAGTATGGACATTTTAACAATATTCTTCCAGTTGGTGACTGTGGTATATCTTTCCATTTGTTTGTATTGTCTTCAGTTTCTTTCATTGGTGTCTTATAGGCTGTAGAGTATAGGTCTTTCACCTTATTTATGAAAGGGAGATATATGCAAAATGATCCCCAAAGGCCTGAGGTGACATAAGATCGAACAGGAAGGCTGAGGAATCCAGATGCCAATAAATGGTTTATTAAAAGGACCTATGAGCAGAAGTGTGTTGTGGGTGGCTGCAAATTGAGTAGATCTCCACAACCCACTTCCCATAAGACATGCTTTTATAGCCCTGGAGATTGGGCAGTATTTCTGGGAGAACTGGGAAGAAATGTTTCAGAATCACAGTCCTATCTCCAGAGAAGATTCAAGGATTTTATACCCCAAGGGTCTACTTAAGGGTGTGTCCAAACAAAAAGAATATGTGTGTGAGGGTAGTGCTGTACTGAAGAAGGCTTCAGGTCACAGAGTGGTCATCATAGTGGATTTGTACAAGATGGTGTTAATCTTGTTCACACACACTTCCTTCCTTAAATGTATTCCTTGGTGGAATAAATTTATTCCTGGGTAGCTCAGTTGGTTAAGCATCTGGCTCTTGGTTTCGGCTCAGGTCACAATCTCACAGTTCGTGGGTTCGAGCCCTGTGTTGGGATTCGTGGGATTCTTTCTGCCTCTCTCTCTGCCCCCTTCCCTGCTCTCATTCTCTCCCTGTCTCTGTCTCTGTCTCTCTCTCAAAATAAACAAATAAATAAATATATTTTTTAAAATTTATTTCTCTTATTCTTTTTGGTGCAATCGTACATTTTATTTTTCTTTCTGCTACTTCATTATTAGTATATAGAAATGCAGGTTTCTATAAAACAGATTTTTATATATTTTGTGTCCTGCAGCTTTACTGAATTCATTTATTAGGTGTAATAGTTTTTTGGTGGCGTCTTCAGGGTTTTCTGTATATAGTATGTCATTTGCAAATAATGACAGTTTTACTTTTTCCTTACCAGTTTGGATGCCTTCTATTTATTTTTGTCTGATTGTTGAGGCTAGGACTTCCAGTACTATGTTGAAAATAAGGGGCAAGAGTGAACACCCTTGTCTTGTTCCTGATCTTAGAGGAAAAGCTTCCACTTTTTCACCATTGAGTATGATGTTAGGTGTAGGTTCATCCTATATAGCCTTTATTATGTTGAGGTATGTTCCCTCCAAGCCCACTTTGCTGAGAGTTTACCGTGAATAGATGTTGAATTTTGTCAAATGTTTTTTCTGCATCTATTGAGATGATCATGTGGTTTTAATCCTATGTTTTGTTAATGTGATGTATATGTTGATTGATTTGTGGATATTGAACCATCCTGCATCCCTGGAATAAATCCCACTTGATCATAGTGAATGATACTTTTAATGTATGGTTGGATTTGGTTTGCTAATATTTTGTTGAAGTTTTTGCATCTTTGCTCATCAGGGATCTTGCCCTGAGCCTTGACTTTTGACATAGATCAGGACTGTCCTGTGTGGTATCTCATGTGGTTTCCTCTTCTCTAATTTTGCCTCTCTTTGATTCGCTTTCTCTTCCAAACAAATGGATTATCTTTTTTTCTCTTAACCCTTTAACGGGTTCCTATTGATCTTGTTAAAGTACAGAATCTTTAACCTGGCTTACATGGTGTGGGTGACATGACTCTACCTACCTTTGTTGCTTTCTCCATCACTCCCTCTGTGTTCCAGCCACAACGACTACTTGCTTTTCCTCTAAAATACTCATCTGCTTTTGCTTCTAGGACTTTGCATATACTTTTCTCCTTTATTGAATGTCTCCCTGACCCCTATCCCATATATCCTCATTTTTAACTCTCTCTTGTAGGTCTCAACTTAGACATCATTTTCTCTCAGCATCCCTGAACCTCAAACTCAGACATCCCTCTGGTGTGCTCCCATGCCACCTAGGTTTGCTGAATATATTAAGCATCCTATTACTTTCTGATCTTCCACTAACTTTTCTGTCTTCCCTAATACCCTATAACCTTCTTGAAGACAGGAAATTTTTATTGTTCAAATTTTTATTCCTAGTGCTGGTGCACTGACAATGTCAGTATATGTTGAAAGAATGAATGAGGTAGATATAAAGAAAGTACTTTAAATAAAGCAGGCCATTTCAGCAATAATAAGAATATCTTCTTTGGCACCTAGCTTGATTTGTTCTGTGCAGCCCTGTGTGGTTGTCAATGGCAGGTATTATTTTCTCTATAAGGAACTATATCTCAGGCAACTATACTCCAGGGATGTATATTAGTTTTCTATGGCCACTGTGACAAATGACCACAAACAATGCCTTAAAACCACACACAATTATTATTTCACAGTTCTCTATGTTAGAAGTCTTAAACTGGGCTAAAATCAAGGTGGCAGGACTGCATTTCCTTCTGGAGGCTCTGGGGGAAAATCCATTTCCTTGTCTTTTTCAGCGTTTAGAGACCACATTCCTTGGCTCAGTGGACCTTTTCTTTCATCTTCAAGGCCAGCAATAGTGGGTTGAGACCTTCTTACATCATATTACTCTGACCTCTTCTGCCTCTGTCCTCCATCTTTAAGGACCCCTTATAATTACATTGTGCCTTCTCAGGAAACCCAGGATAATCTCTCTATTTTAAGGCCAGCTGATTTGCAACAGGAATTCTATCTGCAACCATAAGTCTCCTGATATATAAAGTAGTATCCTTTTAGGTTCCAGGGTTAGTATGTGGACTTATTTGGGGAGTGGAGAAGGGAACATCATTCTGTCTACCACAGAAGCTCTATGGAAAAGAAATAATTTGTATAAGCCTTTATAGGATGAAAGGATTTCTACAGGCAGAGTTCAGGGGGTGGCAATGTTTCAGACTGAGAGGGTGGCATAAGCCGCAAACAAGGTGAAAGAGTCAAGACATGGTTTTGGAATAGCATGTAGTCCTAGGTAACTAGAGTGGAGAACATCAGGGCTGTGGTAAATGGGTAGGGAGGTAAGTAAGGGGAGAGGAAATTAGAAAAGTAAACTCCAGACTGGAAGGCCCTGAATGGTAGGCTGAGAAATTTGGAATTCTGTCTTTATAGTGGAATGCCTCTGAAGGCTTTTGAAGAGAAATGTCATGATCTTCTGTGCTTTAGAAAAGTAATTCTTCTAGTGATATGTAGAGTGACTACATGTTAGAAGGTTACTGAAAAAGTTCTAGCAAAAGGTAATAAACAGGCCAGTGAGAGTGGAAATGAGGGGCCAAATTAAGGGGACTTGATGGAGGGGGGAAAAAGTCCTAGGCTGGGGGTACCTGACTGGCTCAGTCAGAAGAGCATGTGACTCTTGATCTCAGGGTTGTGAGTTCGAGCCCCATGTTGGGTATAGAGGTTACATAAATAAATGAGTGAATAAAAACTTTAAAACAAAATCACATGCTGTTTTCAGGGTTTCCTTGATAGCAAACAGCCAACTCTGGGTAGCAAAAACTTGGAGAAGGTGACAGAATTTATTGGAAAAGTATGGGGTAGGTCACAATATCAAAAGAATAGCTGAAGATCCAGGTTTTAGAGTGGGAACCAGAGCAGCTCTGGGGATTTAGAGGAAGGAACAAATGGACAGTCTCTTCAAGGACTGATGCTAGAATGAATTAATGTGAAAAGTTTTCAGATCTGGCTTTGCTGCATTCAAGACCGAGTCTTAGGAGAAAGTACAGTTACCCTAACTTGGATCCTGTATATATCACTGAATCAGTCACTGCAACCAAGGGATGGAGTGTGATGATTGGCTATGGGCCATGTGGCCACCCTTGAAGGGGAGAGGTGAGGGGATGCATAGCCTCACTGTAACCTTTGCGTTATGAGCAGAAAATAAATTTGTTCCCCCAAAGGAAAACTAGGTAAGAGCAGTGAAGGAGAAGAAAGAACTAAAGATGAGTTGGGAGGACTTATAGCCCAAACTATAAGGAAGGTTATGATATCAACCAAGATAAAAACACAGAAGAGGAGAAAGAAGATGAGACTTTGGGATTGAGATCATGAGTTCAGCTTTGAATTTGGTTGAGGTGCCATCAGAACATGTTATGTATGATCTACAACAACAATAGGAAACTTGGGTATTGAAGTCAGGAACAAGGACACAAGTTTGGAAGTCATTTGGTTGGAGGTAAGAGTAAGGGCCATGGGGAAAGAGGAGATCAGATTCGTAAGGCGCATCATACTGTGTGGCAGTAGCCTGCAGTCTTTTGCTGGTCTGAATTCTGTGCTAGTCCTGAATGGTGTTATAAGAAACTGTTTCATTCTCTCCATGCTTTACTTTTGGATTCAGAACTTGATGGCTCCTCTGATTTTATAAAACTTAAAAGTTCCAACTTGAACTTCCATTTTTCTAGCATCTTAGAATCTGCCATCCCCAACTTCTCCAAACCTGGCTGCTCATGCAGCTTTTCCTTCTCCTGGGCCAACTAGGACCTGGAAGAGTGAATTTAAGGTTAACTTCATTAACGGCAAGACCTCTAAGTGGAAATGCCTAGATGATACTGGTTTTCATGTGAAAAGTCAAGATTAGAGGTAGAGTTTGGGCATCATCTATGTAGAGGTGGTGGTTTAATTTGTGATACTGGGTTAGCTTCCTGAAGGCATGACTATAAGAATGAAGTGAGAGCCCAAGGATCGATCCCTCAGGAAAACCATGTGTTTAGGAGGTGGATGGGGGAAAGTGAGCCAGGATCAGAGATCCAAGGGATGGTTAAAAGAAGTGGGAGGAATTACGAATGTCTCAATGGCCAAGGGAAGAGAACATTTCAAGGAAAGGATAGTTCACAGTACACAGAAGTCGAGAAGAATGAGATGTGAAGAAAAGATTCTTGGACTTGAGTAAAGTATCATTGATGATTTTCACAAGTTGTGGTAAAATGATGGAGTGGAAGCCAGATTTCTAGAATATGGGAGAAAATGCATGGTGAGGAAATGGGGACCAATTAAACTAACACATATTTATTGAGCACTTGCAATGTTCATGGCACTCTGCCTACACCATCCTGAACTTATCAGTGCCTTCCATGACTATCAAACCAAAGTGAGACAATGAGGAATCTATGAAAACATTCATTACATAAATTCAGAAGATGTAAGGTGGGCCATGATTAATTGCCTAATACATGATATGGACAATAGGAATATATTTGTTCAGAGGTAAAAGAGGATGCTTTAACTTAGATTCTGAGAATGCTTCACTTGCCTGTTTCTGCTTCTAGCCTAGCAATTCCTTTTAAAATTGGGGTTCTGGTTTTCTAGGAGTTAGGAAACATAGTCCAGATTGTTTCATTAAGTAAAAACCAAAATGCCCTGGGGACAGTCCAGAGAAGTAACATGTGCAGCCCAAGAGTAAGAGCTTTGTGATAAACACATAGGCTTTTTTTTTCTTCCAAGTTTTTATTTAAATTCCAGTTAGTTAACATACAGCGTAGTATTAGTTTCAGGTCTAAGACTTAGTGATTCATCACTTAACATAGAAAACCCAGTGCTCATTACAAGTGCCCTCCTTAGTACACATCACCCATTCAACCCATCCTCCCATCCATCTCCTCTCCAGCAACTCTCAGTTCTCTATACTTAAGAATCTGTTTTATGGTTTGCCTCTCCTTGCCTCACCATGTTCCTCTGTGTCTTAAATTCCACATGTGAGTGAAATCGTATGGTATTTGTCTCTCTGACTTACTTTGCTTAGCATAATACTCTCTGACTGCATCCATGTTGTTGTAAATGGCAAGATTTTATTCTTTTTTATGGCTGAATAATATTCCGTTATATACATGTACCACATCTTCTTTATTCATCAGTTGATGGACATTTGAGCTCTTTCCATAATTTGGTTATTGTTGATAGCGCTGCTATAAACATCAGGGTGCATGTATCAGTATTTTTGTATCCTTTGGGTAAATACCTAGTAGTACAGTTGCTGGATCATAGGGTAGTTCTATTTTTAACCTTTTGAGGACTCTCCATACTGTCCTCCAGAGAGGCTGCACCAGTTTGCATTCCCACCAACAGTACAAGAGGCTTCTCCTTTCTGTGCATCCTCACCAACATCTTTTGTTTCCTGTGTAGCTAATTTTAGCCATTCTGACAGGTGTGAGGTGGTATTTCATTGTAGTTTTGATTTGTATTTTTCTTACAATGAGTGATGTTGAGCATCTTTTCATGTGTCTGTTGGCCATCTGTACGTCGTCTTTGGAAAAATGTTCTTTCATGTCTTCTGCCCATTTTTTAACTGCGTTATTTGTTTTTGGGGTGTTGAGTTTTATAAGTTCTTTATATATTTTTAATACTAGCACATAAGCTCTCTTAGCTAGGGGTGCCCTAGCTTCCCCAGATGCCCCCCACAGAGGGGGGCATCTTGTTTTAATAGTAAGAATTAGGAGTTATGTAGAGCTGATGAGCAGTTGTGACAAGTCAGGACTCCTGTACTGATAGGAGGAATAGAGCTGTAAGAGGCCCAATAAATGTAAGATTTTAGCTGAATATGTAACAGACAGTCTTCTTCAGTTCATGGCTTTGAGGCCATTTAGTGTGGAAAAAGTAGAGCTCATGGTGGTTTTGTTTTCCTCCCACTGAGGTCTGTGAAAATGTTGCACCATCAGTTACCATCTTTTTATTTATTTATTTATTTATTTATTTATTTATTTATTTATTTTTTTGATATCTGAAGTTTATTGTCAAATTGGTTTCCATACAACACCCAGTGCTCATCCCAAAAGGTGCCCTCCTCAATACCCATCACCCACCCTCCCCTCCGTCCCACCCCCCATCAACCCTCAGTTCTGTTTTTAAGAGTCTCTTATGCTTTGGCTCTCTTCCACTCTAACCTCTTTTTTTTTTCCCCCCTTCCCCTCCCCCATGGGTTTCTGTTAAGTTTCTCAGGATCCATCTTAACACTGGAGGGAGAAACACTTTTTTGCTGTTAGTCATTAAGGTTTAAGTTTGTTACACTAAGGATAAAAACACAGGCTTCAGACTAGCTGATTAGAAAAATTGATGGCACCTCCATGAGGCCAGTATTGAATGTCATTTTTCCTTCAGGAGTGTTATATGGCCTCTGAATGTTCTGGATTTTTAAGAAGAGAATAAGTAGCTTCCGTTAAATCCTGCTTAAAACCGGTCCCAAACCAGTTCTCCATCTTCCAAGTAGAACCTTGTCTGCCTATGAGTGTGATGCAGTGCTTCTGTCTCAAAGAAAATAGTCCTGCCTTTATCCTTGAGCCTCATCTTATTTTTACAGACATGTACCTAGAACTGTCCAGTTAAATTGGGACTCAAATCCAGGTTTTCTAAACTGGAACTCGAGCACTATGCTTTAAGAATTGCATAGAGGGGTGCCTGGTTTGCTCAGCTGGTTGATGTCCAACTCTTGGTTTCAGCTCAGCTCATGATCTCACAGTTGATGAGTTTGAGCCCTGCATCAAGCTCTCTGCTGACAGCATGGAGCCTGCTTGGGATTCTCTCTCTTCCTCTCTGCCTTTCTCTCTCGTGCGCATGCGTGCTCTCTCTCTCTCTCTAAATAAACTTTTAAAAAAATTGTATAGAATGCTATCAGAAGTCAGGGGACTTCAGTCATAGTTCAAGTGCTGACATTAACTAGACATAAGAATAAATGTGGAATTCCCCCTCTGTGGGCTTCAGTTTCTCTGGTCTAGGTGATTGATTCAGAATGACCTAACTCTGAAATGTTAGGGCATATCTTCATTTCTGCACAAATATATGCAGCCTGGTGATTCCAGGGTTGGCCTAGTAGCATATTTTTCCCTGGTTAAGGCTAATGGGCCAGCATATTTTCTTTTAATGACCTTGCTTCAAAGAAAAGTGGCTTGTAGTAAATGGGTAATAAGAGTAATGGTGAAATTTCTTAGAGATTGAACTGAAACTGAAAGCTGAAACATCTGGGTCTGGTCCCAGTATTGACCATAATTCATTGTGAGACCTTGAGCAAACACTTGATCTTTTCTAGGCCTTAGTGTCTGCATTTGTAAAATCAGAACACTGAACTAACATACCTAGTCATCAGCTATGCAATTCCATAATCAATTCCTAGAATACTTATCTGTTGCTGTTGGACTTCCTATTCTAGGATCCAGACAGATCATAGTATTGTCTATATTCATTGCCCAGCAGTATTTACCATTAAATGGCTGGGTTGTCTGATATTTCTAAGCAGAGCACAGACTGTGACTTCTGACCAAGAAAAACGTTTGCTGCATCAGCTCCGAGAAATCACCAGGGTCATGAAAGAAGGAAAATTCACTGACAGACCCACTCCAGAGAAAGAAGCTGAGGAAGCCCCTTACATGGAAGACTGGGAAGGTAAACAATGTCTTATCATTTCTTGGTTAGCTGTCAGCCCAGAAAAGAGCTCTTACAAATTTTTAAAAAATATAACGTAGGGGTGCCTGGGTGGCTCAGTCAGTTGAGTGTCCAACTCTTGATTTCGGCTCAGGTCATGATCTCATAGTTAAGTGGGTTTGATCCCCAGCGTCGGGCTCTGTGTGGACAGTGTGAAGCCTGCTTAGGATTCTCTCTCTCCTTCTCTCTCTCCCTGCCCCTACCCAGCTTGTACTCTGTCTCTCTGAAAATAAATAATAAATAAAAACCTAAAAAAACATATAATGTAAATACAATAAAATTCACCAGTTTTAAGTGTGTGGTTGGATGAGTTTTGACAAATGTGTCAGGTGGTATGATTATACCACAATCGTGATAACGTTAACATCTTCTCAGTAAGTTCCCTCCCCCTTGGCAACTAATCCCTTACTCTGCCCTGGCAACAACTTAACCACTTTCTGTTCCTACAGTTTTACCTTTTCTATATAAATGGATCATATTGCACATGTGCTTTTGTTTCTGGCTTCTTTGATTTAGCATAATGCTTTAGAGATTCACATATTGAGTGTATCAGCACTTTTTTAAATTGCTGAGTAGTATTCTGTTACACGGATATACTGTGGTTTGTTTCTCCAGGCACTAGTGTAGGAACATATGGGTTGTTTCCAGCTTTGAGCTGCTATGAATCAAGCTGCTATCAACTTTTACATACAAGTCTGTGGACGTATGTTTTTATTCCTTTTAAGTATATACCCAGGAATTAGGTTTCTGGGTTTTTATTTAAAAAGTTAAGTGTGTATTGAACATTTTTAGAAACTGTCAACCTGCTTTCCAAAATACTTCGCCATTTTGCCTTCGGCCAGCAACGTATGAGTATTGTAGTTACTCCGCATCCTTGGTAACACTTGGTATTGTCAGTCTTTTTAATTTTAGCCATTCTAGTGAATGAATGGTGGTATCCCACTTGTGATTTTAATTTGCATCTCCCCAGTGATGATGATGATGATGATGATGATGAGCATTTTTTAATGTGTTTATTTGCCATCTCTATATCATTAGTGAAGTGTCTGTTCACATTGTTGGCCAGTTTTTTCATTGGGTTGATTGTTTTTATTGAGTTGCAAGAGTTCTTTACATATTCTGGATATGTTTATTATCAGTTATGTATTTTACAGATATTTTCTCCTAAACTGTGGTTTTGCTGTTTATTTTCTTAGTGGCATCTTTCAAAGAGTAGAAGTTTTATTTTGATGTTCAGCTTATCATTTTTCTTTTATGATCTTTGCCTAACTGAAGGTTTGCCTTCTATGTTTTTCTTCTAGAAAAGTAGTTTTAGCTTCTGTTTAGGCCTATGATCCATTTCGAGCTAGTTCTTCTATCTTGTGTGAGGCATTAGGACTGAGGTTAATTTTTTTCAAGTTTATGTCCAATTATTCCTACTTATTTTGTTACATTTAATTACTTTGGCATGTTGATATTCAGTTGACTGTGTATGTGTGGGTCTATTCTGGATTCGCTTTTTAAGAATTCTTTTATTCAAGTATAATTAATACACAGTGTGATTAGTTTCAGGTGTAAAATATAATGATTGAACAATTCTGTATGTTATTCAGTGCTCACCATGATAAGTGTACTCTTAATTCCCTTCACCTATTTCATCCATTGCCCGCCCACCTTTCTGGCAACCACCAGTTCTCCCTAATTTAAGAGTCTGTTTTTTTTGTTTCTCTTTTTTATTTGGTCATTTGTTTTCTTAAATGTCACATGTGTGAAATCATGTCTATACTTAAACCAGTATCACAATGTCTTTATCACTGTGTCTTTATATTAAGTCTTGAAATCCAGTAGTGTAAATTCAACTTTGTTTTTTTCCTTTTATTACAGAATTATTTGGTTATTCTAGCCCTTCATTTTCACATAAATTTAGGATCAGTATGTCAATTTCTATGAAAAAGCCCAATGGGATTTTGATTGGCATCACATTGAATCTTTAGGTCAATTTGGAAGAATTAACATCCTGGCAATACTGAATCTTCAAATCCATGAACATTTTATATTATACCATTTATTTGATCTTTAATTTCACAGCAGCATTTATAGTTTTCAGTGTATAGGTCTTGCACATGTTTTGTAAACTTGTGCTTAAGTAGTTCCTATTTTCGGTGATAGTGTAAAATTTCTAATGGCTTACTGCTACTACCTAGAAATACAATTTATTTTTGTATTCTGACCTTGTTTCCTATAACCTTTTTAAACACACTTAGTTCTAGTAGCTTTTTTTTTCTCTTTAGATTTCTTAGGGTTAGATTTTGTAGAATTTTCTACATAGAGAATCAAATTGTGAATAAAGACAGCTTTACTTCTGAGTTTCCAATCTGTACGTCTCTTATTTTTCTTGCCTTATTGCATTGGTTAGAAACTCTAGCACAATACTGAATAGAAGTGGTGAGAGCAAACATCCTTGCTTTCCTGATATTAGGGGGAAGCACTCACACATTCTCCATTAGTGTGATGTGAGCTGTTTGTTGGTTTCTCACGGATGCTCTTTTTCAGACTGAGGAAGTGTCCTTCTAGTGTTACTCTGCCAAGAGTTTTTAATCATGAATAGATAACAGAATTTTTGTGAACACTTTTTGTCAACTGAGATCATATTATTTTTCTTTTCATCTGTTAACCCAGTGAATTACATTGATTTTTTGAATGTTTAAACAACTTTACATTCCTGGGATAAACTCTACTTTGTCATGATATTCTATATGGCTAGATTCAACTTGCTAAGGACTCTTTATTTCTGTGTTTAGGAAAATTGGTCTATAGTTTTTCATTCTTGTAATCTTTTTGGTTTTGATTTCATGGTAATGCTGGCCTCATAAAATGCATTGCAATGTGTTCCTTCTTTTATTTTCTAGAAGACTTTGCATAATTGCTATTTTTTTCTTAAGTATGGAATTTTCTGATGACACCATTGGGGCCTAGAGTTATCTTGGTAAGATTTACATAACTATGAATTTAATTTCTTTAATAGATACAGTGCTGTTCAGGTTATTTCTTCTTGACTGAGCTTTGATAATTTATTTCTTTCAAGGAATTTACGTATTTCATCCAAATTGTCATATCTATTATTAGTATAAAGTTGTTTATATTACCTTATTATTCATTTAATGTATGTAAGATCTGTAGCGATGTTCTCTGTTCTGTCCTGATACTGGTAATTTGTTCTTTCTCTAATTTAAATTTTTTCTGGTCAGACTGGTGACAGGTTTATCTTTTCAAAAAACTATGTTTTGGTTTCATTTGTTGTTGTTTTACTACTTTTATGTTTCCTGTTTCATTGATTTCTGTTCTTTACTATTTCCTTTCTTTTGGTTTAATTCACTATTTTTTTTTTCTAGTTTCTTAAGGTGAAAACCTAGATCCTTGATTGATTCCCCTGCCCCAACCACTTTGGCTATTATTAATGACCTCTCTCTCTCTCTCTCCCCCTCCCCTCCTTCCCTCCTTCCCTCCTACTTCTGGTTCTTTAGTTGTACATTTGTTAGACCTTTGATATTGTCCTTACAGGTCAATATCAATGTATGGTCCGTTCTTTTTTTTTTTTCATGTTGTGCTTAATTTTGAATAATTATTCTTACTGTGCCTTTAAGTTTGTTAATCTTTTCAGTAGTATATGATCTGCTCTCCATCTCATTTAGTGTATTTTTAATTCAGATATTCTTTCTAGAAGTTCCATTTGGATCTTTTTTATAGATTTCATTTTCCATTCTTATATATTCATATAGTCTTCTACCTTCTTAAAAATATGAGGCATATTTGTAATAGCTTTTTAACAGTCTTGGCTGCTGATCTTATCTTCTGGGTCTGTTTCTAGTGAATAATTTTTCTCCCTGCTATGGCCCCTTATTTCATTGCCCTTTTTGCATGCCTGCTAAATTTTGACTGGATGAAAGATATTGCCAATTTTACACCGTTGGATTCTGTATTTTGTTTTAGTACTTTACATAGCTGTTGGACTTACTTTTAACACACAGTTAAGTTACCAGAAATCCATTAAAATACTTTTAACACAGTTAAGTTACCAGATTCCTTCAGGCTTGTTTTTAAGATTTGTGAGAATGGGTCCAGAGCAACCTTTACTCTGGCTAATTTAGCCCCACTAGTAAGGCAATAACCTCAAGATTCTGTCTGATGCTTCACAATGTCTTTGTACTCTGGCTAGTAGGAACATGAACTATTCCCAGCTATGTATGAGCTCTAAGAATCTTGAGGCCTTTCAGTAGTTTTTTCCTGGCCTTGGGTAGTTCCTTCACATAGATGCACAGATCAGAACTCCATTAAAAGCATGAAGAGTTGTCTCTGAAGATCCCTGGGATCTTTCTCTGCAAAGCTTCTTTCTTTCTAGTATTCTTCCCTGTAAATTCTAGCTGCCCTGGTCTCCCTAAATTGTAGTCTATCTTCCCAGCTCAGTGAGACCACTGGGCTCGGTTTCCCTTTTCTCGGGGATCATGCTACACTACTTAGTAATGCTTGGAAATCAGTGCGTCATATTTTTCATCTGGTTTTCTAGGTGTTTAAAGAAAAGGGTCCCCTTGTCTCCATCATTGCTAGAGCTGAAGAGCCTACACATTTAACAGTGAAGTGATTCTGGATATACTAAGTTAGGGATAGAGAAGAACCTTTAAAAAATAGAAAAAATGGTTGTGAATATGTACTGGCTTTTTAGCAGGAAAGGATTTCTTCAGCATAAAAGTATTACAAGACCCATTCATAATAAAAACTTTCAGAAAACTAGGAATAGAGGGGAATTTCATCAACTGGATAAAGAGAATCTACAAAAACCTACAGCTAGCATTATGTTTAATGATCAAAGATAAATGCTTTCCCCCTGAGATTGGGAACAGGCAAGGGTGACTACTCTTATTCAGCATAATCCAAAAAAATAGGTAGTGTAGTAAGGCAGGTGAGGGAAATAAAAGGCATACAGATTAAAAAGGAAGAAACAAAACTGCTCCTCTTTGAAGATTACGTGATTGCCTTTGTAGAAAACCCCAAGGAATCCATTTTTAAAACTGCCGGGGTGCATTCAGCATGTGTTAGATTACAAGATAAAAATACAAAAATCTTTGTATTTCTACATAATAGCAAAGAATATGTTGATATCAATTTTATTTATTTATATATTTTTGAAAGTTTATTTTGAGAGAGCGCGCATGAGTGAGAGGCCAGAGAGATGGGGAGAGAGAGAATCCCAAGCAGGCTCTGCATTGTCAGCACAGAACTCATGAACTGTGAGATCATGATCTGAGCCGAAATCAAGAGCTGGAGGTTAACCAACTGAGCCACCCAGGCTCCCCTGGACAAGATTCTTCTAAAATGTTTACGGAGGAGCAGAGAAAATAGAATAGCTAAACAATTTTGGAAAAATTGGAGGAATTAGTTTACCTGATTCCAACACTTATTATATAGGTATAGTAATCAAAACTGTGTGATACTGGTATAGGACCAGACACCTAGATCAAAGAACTGAGAACCCAGAACCACATAAATATGTACAGCTGATTTTTGACAAAGTTACAAAACCATTTCAGTGGAGTTAACAAATGGTGCTCTAGCAACTGGATATCCGTAGCAAAAAATAATCCTCAAACCAAGGTCTACATGTTACACAAAAATTAATTAAAAACGGGTCATCAACATAAATGTAAATGGTAAAACTATAAACCTTTTTTGAAAAAATTTGCCTAATCCTAGGCATCCTAGAAAATCCCAAGGATTTTCTAGAGTTTTTAGGCTTGACATCATAAACACAATTCATAAAAGGAAAAATTGATAAGTGGATGTCATCAAAATCCAGAACTTTTGCTCTGCAAAAGACCCCGTTAAGATGATGAAAAGTCATGCTACACAGTGAAAGAAAATATTTGCAGATCACATGTCCAACGAAGAACTTATATCTAGAGTATATAAAGAACTCTCAAAACAGGGAAAAATAAACAATCCAGTTAGGAAATGGGCAAAAGATATGAACTGACTTGCACCAGAGAGGAGATACACAGATGGCAGATGAGCACATGAAAAGATGTTAAACATCATTAGCCACTAAGAAAATACAAATTAAAATCACAATAAATACCACCACACATCTAGCAGAATGACTAAAGTAAAAAAACAGTAACAACACCAAATGCTGACAAGGATGTGGAGAAACTAGATCCACTGTGCAACCTGAAAGTTGCACTCCTGGGCATTAACCTCAGAAGTGAAGACTTATGTTCACATAAAACTTGTACATTAATATGCACAGCAGCTTTATTAGTAGTAGCCCCAAACTGCAAACAACCCAGACATCCTTTACCAGGTGAATGGTTACAAACTATGGTACATTGATACTTTGGTATACTACTCAGCAATAAAAGTAAATTATTGATATATGCAACAACCTGGATGAATTTCCAGATAATTATACTGAGTGAAAAAGGCTAATTCCAAAAGGTTCCATACTGTGTGATTATAGGACATTCTTGAAATGGCAAAATTATAGAAATGGAGAACAGATTGGTAGTAGTTGGCTGAGGTTGAGGAGGAAATGGGGCAGGAGGGACTAGGTGTGGCAATAAAAGGGAAAGGGAAATATAAGGAATCCTTGTGGTGATAGAAATGCTCTGTATAATAATTTCATCGATATTAATATACTGATTGTCCTATTGTAGGATAGTTTTGCAAGATACCATCATTGGGAGAAGGTAATGATACCATCATTGGGTAAAGGGTACAGGGGTTTCTATATTTCTTATAACTACATGTGAATCTACAATTACATTTTTTAAAAGCAGTGAGAGGATGGAGAACTGTCATGCTACTGGAAGTCGAAAGAAAGCTGGAGTTGCCATACTTATATCAGACAAACTAGATTTTAAATTAAAGGCTGCAACAAGAGACGAAGAAGGGCATTATATAATAATTACAGAGTCTATCCATCAGGAAGAGCTAACAATTATAAATGTCTATGTGCCGAATATGGGAGCCCCCAATATATAAAACAATCACAAACGTAAGCAACCTTATTGATAAAAATGTGGTAATTGCAGGGGACTTTAATACCCCACTTACAGCAATGGATAGATCATCTAGACACAGGATCAATAAAGAAACAAGGGCCCTGAATGATACATTGGATCAGATGGACTTGACAGATATATTTAGAACTCTGCATCCCAAAGCAACAGAATACACTTTCTTCTCGAGTGCACATGGAACATTCTCCAAGATAGATCACATACTGGGTCACAAAACAGCCCTTCATAAGTATACAAGAATTGAGATCATACCATGCATACTTTCAGACCACAATGCTATGAAGCTTCAAATCAACCACAGGAAAAAGTCTGGGAAACCTCCAGAAGCATGGAGGTTAAAGAACACCCTACTAAAGAATGAGTGGGTCAACCAGGCAATTAGAGAAGAAATTAAAAAATATATGGAAACAAACGAAAATGAAAATACAACAATCCAAACGCTTTGGGATGCAGCAAAGGCAGTCCTGGGGGAAAATACATTGCAATCCAGGCCTATCTCAAGAAACAAGAAAAATCCCAAATACAAAATCTAACAGCACACCTAAAGGAAATAGAAGCAGAACAGCAAAGAGACCCCAAACCTAGCAGAAGAAGAGAAATAATAAAGATCAGAGCAGAAATAAACAATATAGAATCTAAAAAAACTGTAGAGCAGATCAATGAAACCAAGAGTTGGTTTTTTGAAAAAATAAACAAAATTGATAAACCTCTAGCCAGGCTTCTCAAAAAGAAAAGGGAGATGACCCAAATAAAATCATGAATGAAAACAATCATTACAACCAATCCCTCAGAAATACAAGCAATTATCAGGGAATACTATGAAAAATTATATGCCAACAAACTGGACAACCTGGAAGAAATGAACAAATTCCTAAGCACCTACACACTTTGAAAACTCAAACAGGAAGAAATAGAAAACTTGAACAGACCCATAACCAGCAAAGAAATTGAATCAGTCATCAAAAATCTCCCAACAAATAAGAGTCCAGGACCAGATGGCTTCCCTGGGGAGTTCTACCAGACGTTTAAAGCAGAGATAATACCTATCCTTCTCAAGCTGTTCCAAAAAATAGAAAGGGAAGGAAAACTTCCAGACTCATTCTATGAAGCCAGCATTACTTTGATTCCCAAACCAGACAGAGTAAAAAAAGAGAACTACAGGCCAATATCCCTGATGAATATGGATGCAGAAATTCTCAATAAGATACTAGCAAATTGAATCAACAGCATATAAAAAGAATTATTCACCATGATGAAGTGGGATTCATTCCTGGGCTGCAGGGCTGGTTCAACATTCGCAAATCAATCAATGTGATACATCACATTAATAAAAGAAAAGAACCATATGATCCTGTCAATCAATGCAGAAAAAGCATTTGACAAAATTCAGCATCCTTTCTTAATAAAAACCCTCAAGAAAGGATAGAAGGAACATATTTAAACATCATAAAAGCCATTTATGAAAAGCCCACAGCTAATATCATCCTCAATGAGGAAAAACTGAGAGCTTTCCCCCTGAGATCAGGAACACGACTGGGATGCCCACTCTCACCGCTGTTGTTTAACATAGTGTTGGAAGTTCTAGCATCAGCAATCAGACAACAAAAGGAAGTCAAAGGCGTCAAAATTGGCAAAGATGAAGTCAAGCTTTCACTTTTTGCAGATGACATGATCTACATGGAAAACCCGATAGACTCCACCAAAAATCTACGAGAACTGATACATGAATTCAGCAAAGTTGCAGGATACAAAATCAATGTACAGAAATCAGTTGCATTCTTATACACTAATAATGAAACAACAGAAAGACAAACTAATCCCATTCACAATTGCACCAAGAATCATAAAATACCTAGGGATAAACCTAACCAAAGATGTACAAGATCAGTATGCTGAAAACTATAGAAAGCTTATGAAGGAAATTGAAGAAGATACAAAGAAATGGAAAAACATTCCCTGCTCATGGATTGGAAGAATAAATATTGTTAAAATGTCAATACTACCCAAAGCAATCTACACATTCAATGCAATCCCAATCAAAATTGCACCAGCATTCTTCTCGAAGCTAGAACAGGCAATCTTAAAATTTGTATGGAACCATAGAAGACGCCGAATAGCCAAAGTAATACTGAAGAAGACCAAAGCAGGAGGCATCACAGTCCCAGACTTTAGCCTGTACTACAAAGCTGTCATCATCAAGACAGCATGGTATTGGCACAAAAACAGACACATAGACCAATGGAATAGAATAGAGAACCCAGAACTGGACCCACAAAAGTATGGCTAACTAATCTTTGACAAAGCAGGAAAGACTATCCAATGGAAAAAGTCTCTTCAACAAATGGTGCTGGGAGAACTGGACAGCAACATGCAGAAGAATGAAACTAGACTACTTTCTCACACCATTTGCAAAAATAAACTCAAAATGGTTAAAGGACCTGAATGTGAGACCAGAAACCATCAAAACCCTAGAGGAAAAAGCAGGAAAAAACCTCTCTGACCTCAGCCACTGCAATTTCTTACTTGACACATCTCCAAAGGCAAGGGAATTAAAAGCAAAAATGAACTATTCAGACCTCATGAAGATAAAAAGTTTCTGCACTGCAAAGGAAACAGTCAACAAAACTAAAAGGCAACCAACAGAATGGGAAAAGATATTTGCAAATGACCTATTGGACAAAGGGCTAGTATCCAAAATCTATAAAGAACTCACCAAACTCCACACCTGAAAAACAAATAATCCAGTGAAGAAATGGGCAGAAAACACGAATAGACACTTCTCTAAAGAAGACATCCGGATGGCCAACAGGCACATGAAAAGCTGCTCAACATCACTCCTCATCAGGGAAATACAAATCAAAACCACACTCAGATACCACCTCACGCCAGTCAGAGTGGCTAAAATGAACAAATCAGAAGACTATAGATGCTGGCGAGGATGTGGAGAAATGGGAACCCTCTTGCACTGTTGGTGGGAATGCAAACTGGTGCAGCCGCTCTGGAAAACAGTGTGCAGGTTCCTCAAAAAATTAAAAATAGATCTACTCTATGACCCAGCAATAGCACTGCTAGGAATTTACCCAAGGGATACAGGAGTGCTGATGCATAGGGGCACTTGTACCCCAATGTTTATAGCAGCACTTTCAACAATAGCCAAAGTATGGAAAGAGCCTAAATGTCTATCAACTGATGAATGGGTAAAGAAATTGTGGTTTATATGCACAATGAAATACTACTTGGCAATGAGAAAGAATGAAATATGGCCTTTTGTAGCAATGTGGGTAGAACTGGAGAGTGTTATCCTAAGTGAAATAAGTCATACAGAGAAAGATAGATTCCATATATTTTCACTCTTATGTGGATCCTGAGAAACTTACCAGAAGACCAATGGGGGAGGGGAAGGGAAAAAAAAAAAAAGGGAGGGAGGGAGCCAAACCATAAGAGACTCTTAAAAACAGAATAAACTGAGGGTTCATGGGGGGTGGGAGGGAGGGGAGGGTGGGTGATGGGTATTGAGGAGGGCACCGGTTGGGATGAGCACTGGGTGTTGTATGGGAACCAATTTGACAATAAATTTCATGTTAAAAAAATAATAAAAGCAGTGAAAAAATTTAAGGGAAAGGATAGTGTACTCTGAATACATAGAACTTTTACTTTCTGTAGATTAGAGAATACCACAAAACTTAAAGCCAACACTAAACAGGAAAAACATTTGTGACATGTATGACTGAAAAGAAGTTGATACCTTTTAGTATATAAAGAATTCTATAATTTATAAAACACTGAAATCCTCCTACGTAGGCAGTACACAAAAGAAAAAAATGCACCTTGCTAACAAAACATTAAAAAGTATTTCAGTCTCACTAGTAATCAAGGAAATAAAAACTGGAATTCATTTTATCCTCCAGATTGCAAATCTCTTTATATAACCTTGTCCCGATATCCTGTTCATTTTCTGTCTACCTCTCAGGTGTTGAAATATACAGAATTTAGGTCCAAGTGATATTAACTTTTAAATATAGTAGCCTGTTTTAAGTATTTCTGAACAATGGCATTAAATTTCTAACCACAGTATCAATTATTTTACATTGATAATTTCTACCGATTCATTGTTCACTGCTTTCTCATATGCAGTATGTTCTTTCTCAAATTTTTTTATTTTTTTTCTTTGTATCAGAGTTCCTAAGTGTTTCCACCCCTACCCTGTCACCCCCAAGTGTACTTGACGATTACCTGGATATCTGCATGTGTCATTTTTCACTTTGATACAGGTAATTTTGTGCTATTTTTCCTTACACATCTGAAGATGATTTGCTTCAAGAGGACTTGCAAATAAAGTTGCTTTATTTTTCTTTGATATTGAAAATGAGAAATCTTACCACAGTCTGATTCTTCTTCTCTGTAGGGAACCTGCTTTTAGTTAGCTAGTTTGTTTTCTGTCTGAAAATTCATAATCTTTTAATCCTTACACATTTGAATTTGGGCAGGTTCATTAGCATATCTGAGTGTGTATGAAAATGTGGATTTTTCATAGTATTTCTGTCTAGCATTTAGTGAGTCTTTTCCATCTGAAGACTTGAGTCTGTCTTCAGCTAAGTGATCTTTTCTTTTGTAACTTTTTTTTTTTTCTGGTTCTTGCTTCCATTCAACCTACTCTGCCCTCATTCTGGAATTCCAGTGATTTGGAGATTGGGTAGTCCCGGGCCAGCTTTCAGTGCAGTGTGTATTTTCTCACAGTTTTTATCTCCTTTTCATTTTTACCTTTGTCTTAGAAGAATTTCTGGACTTTGACTTCTAATATACTAATCTGCCTTTTAGCCATGTCCATTTTGTTTGTTTATTCAAAAAAATGTTTTTTTTTTTTAATGTTTACTTTGAGACAGCAAGTGGAGGAGGGTCATAGAGGGAGAAAGGGAATCCCAAGAAGGCCCCATGCTGTCCATGCAGAGCCCAGTGCAGGGCTTGATCTCACGTACTGTGTCCATTTCAATCTATTTTCTCCCTTTCTCAAGTTGAAATATTTTCTATTTCTTTTTTTTTTTTAATTTTTTTTGTAATGTTTATTTATTTTTGAGACAGAGACAGAGCATGAACAGGGGAGGGGCAGAGAGAGGGAGACACAGAATTGGAAGCAGGCTCCAGGCTCTGAGCCATCAGCCCAGAGCCCGACGCGGGGCTCGAACCCACAGACCGTGAGATCGTGACCCGAGCCGAAGTCGGACACTTAACCGACTGAGCCACCAGGTGCCCCAATATTTTCTAATAGTTCTTTTTTTAATTTTTTTTAAATTTAAATCCAAATTAGCAAATAGTGAAACAATGATTTCAGGAGTAGATTCCTTAATGCCCCTTACCCATTTAGCCCATCCCCCCTCTCCCAGCCCCTCCCGTAACCCTCAGTTTGTTCTCCATATTTATGAGTCTCTTCTGTTTTGTCCCCCTCCCTGTTTTTATATTATTTTTGTTTCCCTTCCCTTACATTCATCTGTTTTGTCTCTGAAAGTCCTCATATGAATGAAGTCATGTGATTTTTGCCTTTCTCTAATTTCACTTAGTGTAATACCCTCCAGTTCCATCCATGTAGTTGCAAATGGCAAGATTTCATTCTTTTTGGTTGCTGATTCTTTTTGATACTCCATTGTATATATATACATCTTTATCCATTCATCCATCGATGGACATTTGGGCTCTTTCCATACTTGGCTATTGTTGATAGTGCTGCTATAAACATGGGGGTACATGTGTCCCTTCAAAACAGCACACCTGTATCCCTTGGATAAATGCCTAGTAGTGCAATTGCTGGGTCGTAGGGTAGTTCTGTTTTTAGTTTTTTGAGGAACCTCCATACTGTTTTCCAGAGTGGCTGCACCAGCTTGCATTCCCACCAGCAGTGCAAAAGAGATCCTCTTTCTCTGCATCCTCGCCAACCTCTGTTGTTGCCTGAGTTGTTAATGTTAGCCATTCTGACAGGTGTGAGGTGGTATCTCATTGTGGTTTTGATTTGTATTTCCCTGAGGATGAGTGATGTTGAGCATTTTTTCATGTGTTGGTTGGCCATCTGGATGTCTTCTTTGCAGAAGTGTCTATTCATGTCTTTCGCCCATTTCTTCACTGGATTATTTGTTTTTTGGGTGTTGAGTTTGAGAAGTTCTTTATAGATTTTGGATACTAACCCTTTACTGATATGTCATTTGCAGATATCTTCTCCCATTCCGTCAGTTGCCTTTTAGTTTTGCTGATTGTTTCCTTCGCTGTGCAGAAGCTTATTTTGATGAGGTCCCAGTAGTTCATTTTTGCTTTTGCTTCCCTTGCCTCTGGAAATGTGTTAAGAAGTTGCTGCAGCCAAGATCAAAGAGGTTTTTGCCTGCTTTCTCCTCGAGGATTTTGATGGCTTCCTGTCTTACATTTAGGTCTTTCATCCATTTTGAGTTTTTATGTATGGTGTAAGAAATTGGTCCAGGTTCATTCTTCTGCATGTTGCTGTACAGTTTTCCAAGCTCTAATAGTTCTTATTGCCTGTTTGCTCCCCTTTTTATACTGAACCCTGGTTGGGTTTTATCAATGCAGTATTATTTTTAATATTACTGGGAATATCCATTATAAGTTGATATTAACTCCTGTTTCCTACATTGACTATTTTGTTTTTGTTTTTGTTCTTTTAGGGCTGTTTACATAGTTTGCTTAGTTTGGCTCCCCTGCTGACTTCCTTTTAGGATCAGTGAGTTTTGCTCATATTTTTAACAAAGTTCTTGAATAGCCAGTAATGTTGGCAGATAATGGGCTACCTTAGAAGCCCATTTGTGAGCCTATTTGATTTTCAGCAGGCCTCCCCCTCTTAAACTAAAGCCAGATAGCCATGGAACTCCAAAGGTAGGCTTTGTTCTTGGTGTAAGGAGAAGGCAGGAACATGCCAGAAAATGGACATCTCTTAAGCTATTCAGTGACTAGGAGCTAACTAGCAAGTAAGCCTCCCCAGGACCCCCTGCCCTTGACCAAGGAGGCAGTGAGGGCCTTGGGTAGCTAAACTCTTTTACCTAGCATTCCACCCACACACAGTAAGTTAAGCTTGGGAACTAAGATTGCATTGGCAAGATTCTTAACCTACTACTATCAGTGATGATGAGGGTATAAGATGGACAGTTGTATTTTTGTGTGTGTGTGTTTTGTTTGTTTTGTTTTTTTACATCACTGGTAAAAATAAAAGTGTATATACATTCTTCTGGAAAGTAATTTGGCAGGGTGTAAAAAACGCTTTTAAAATGTCTAATCCTAAACTTTAGTTCTCATATTTCTAGAAGTGTATCTTTTTTTAAGTTTCTTTATGAGAGAGAGAGAAAGAGAGAGAATGCACCCACATGTAGGAGAGGGGCATTAGAGAGAGGGAGAGAGAGGAAAAGGAGAGAGAGATTCCCAAACAGAGCCCAACTCGGGGTTTGATTTCACAAACTGTGGGATCATGACCTGAGCCGGAATCAAGAGTCAGACGCTTAACTTAGCCACCCAGACACCCTCTAGAAGTGTATCTTAAAGAAATGTGGAAGTGGACATAGATTAATATTCAGAGATCTTAGCTGCTGTGTTACTTACAATAAGGGAGCATAGGAAAGAATCTACAGGTTTTACAGAAAAGGCATGGTAAGGCAGGTGAGTTATGTAGCTGTATGATGGGATATTTTGCAGACTTTAAAATGCCTAATGACATGGAGAAGTGCTCATGATCTAATATTGAATGAAAAAATGAGTATATGATAAAAAGGCCAGAAGCAACACAACAAATTATCATCAATGGTGGGATTCTAGCTGACTTGTGTTTTCTTTTTAAAACTTGTCTGTGTTTTTCAAAATTTTTACAGTGAGTCTGTATGATTTATGATTAGAAAAAAAAACCAGTTCATGTTGTTAAAATATGTCTCTCCACACTCTACACTGCATAAAAAAGAAAAAAGACCCTTTTCAGAATTTGCAGGCAAAAAGTGGTTTGTATTAGGGTTGAAATTTGCCAATTATCATAATGTGCAAATGGATTTTGAATTCTCCGGCTTTTCACATCGTGTAGTGTGCACGGCTGCTGTTGCCAGCTCTGGCATATGAGCTCCACCGAGGCCCATCTGCCGCTCTGGCGCAGCTTGCCTGACACAGATTTATTTCATTTCGTTCTTTAATTTGGCAACATTTTGTCTTTTCTCATTATCATAGCTGGAATTCAGTACCAGTACTACTTATTTTGCTTACCGGTTTGTTGTCTCTTTTGTTCTATTTTGTGAAGACCAAGAAGCCAACAACGGGGATTGTGTCTTGTGAAAACCCAGTTCCTGTCCTTCGGGATCTTGGGCATGTCTTGCTGGAGTGTGCTCTCTCTCTCTCTCTCTCTCTGACACTTGCAAGCCATTTCAGTTCTTTTGATTAGTGGAAGCCTTCGTGGTTTATTTTTTCGAAGAGCTTAGTGTTCCTTTTCTTCTCCTCTCCCCACCCAGGAAGATTTGGAAATGGTTCCAAATAGAAATTATAAACATTAGCCTTGAGCTATGCTCTCTGGTGTTTGGTACTTTTTGTTTGTTTGTTTTTAACCGAAGGCTCATGTTTGTTTAATCTTCATCACTACAGCAGAAGTTGGTGGTGTGAGACTTCCGCTCCACCCTAAGCACCCTGCACTTAAGAAGAGTTTTTCTTCTGAATTGGTTTGTATTTCAAAGAACACGGGTAGTCTGCCAGATTGCTAAGAATTTACTCAAGTGAAACTTTAGAACTGTTAGAGTCCTCTTAGAGATTTCTTGAATGGATTTGTTGGGACAGGATAGCTGCTGCCTAAGAAGCCTCTTTGAGCCTAATACAAAGAATGTCTCTTCAACACAAAGTAAGACTTTTTGCTGCTTTTTTCTCTAGGTTACCCTGAAGAAACTTACCCAATTTATGACCTTTCAGATTGCATCAAGCATAGGCAAGAAACCATCTTAGTGGATTACCCTGACCCCAAGGAACCGTCTGCTGAAGAAATAGCTGAAAGAATGGAATTGCTAGAAGGTGAAGAATCAGACCATTTGGGGTGGGGAGTGCCCACTGACCCCAGAGTCCAGGAAGATAATTCTGTTACCTCATGTGACCCAAAGCCAGAAACATGTTCCTGCTGTTTTCATGAAGAGGAGGATCCTGCCGTCTTGGCAGAGAATGCTGGATTCAGTGCAGACAATTACACTGAACAAGAGGAAGCCACCAAAGAAGTCTGGCCCCAAGACTTCAGGGATAAAGGGTTGGACATGAGCACTGATAAAGCACATACAGATGGTACATTGAGGAAGCGGAACCCCCAGGGTTTGGAGTTGAAAACAGCTGGTTTGGGGAAGTATCCATTAGTCTAGTCCCAAGGTGACCTTTCTCTCCCTTCTCCGATTTCATCCTTGGCCCTGTGCCCTATACTTCATTCTGTGTTTAAATATCCTAGCTAATCAGGCCACTACCATGGATATCATGTATCCTTCCTGGTGCTCAGACACCTGTCACCTTGTAAAACACGGTAGCAATTAGTATGAACATAATACAGCTTCACTCTTTATGCCTTTCTTCCACCAGAGAGTCGATCCACTGAGTAATTATGTTTGATCTAGTGTACACTCAGGGACAGGGATCTAACTCCTCGTGCTAGGAGTAGCAGATGGTTTACCTGTGAACGAACATCAGTTTACACGTGATGAGGACTTATGGTTGCAAAAGTGAAGATTTCAGAGTCCAAGATGTCTTATTCTGTGGGCCTTGAGCAGGTTAGTGGTCTCCTGGGTTCAAGAAGAGAACATTTTTTCTGAGTATGATGGGGCCAGAGCAGGGTAGGACTCTGCTGTGTGAGCTGAAGCCCGTTTGCCACAGCAAGGGCCTTTTTAGGAGCACTGTTGCTGCCTCAGATACCTGCTTTTCTTCAGAGTAGCAGAAGACCCCAGTGATTTGTGAATGAGCCCGGAGACCTGTTGGGGGACTGTTTTGCTCCAGTATTGCCTGGATCTCTAGCTTCCTTTATCCCTGTTGTGTTTACAGAACTGCCAACCCAGAAGCACCTTTATACCTCTGGCCCTCAGTGGCCAGAAGAAGGTTTAAATAGAGACTTTTTAGGCCTTGCCCTCCAGATCCAAGGTTTGAGGCTGTTAAGGCTACAAGAAAGCCGTGTGAGAATGCTGGTCCTCCATGAGATGCTCAAGTGGCCAGAGAGCCAGGGATAGGGAAAGAATCCATGTACTTATAGCAGTCCTGGCCTGGAAGGTATTTCTAAATGTTGTGCCCTCTGCAACCACATGAATTGAAACAGAAATGAGGATGACTGAGCTTGTAGACAAAGTGCCAGCCCAAAAGGGAAGTTGCAGCGTGTGTCTTTTGCAGAGAACCAATATAGCAGGGGCATATAGCCCCTATAGCTATATAGGCCAGGGGAAGAGACTATTTGTTCTCTATTCAGGTATCTGGGTCTTTTGAGAAGGGTCGGGAAAGTAGGAGGTAGGTTATGACTGAAAGGATTTTGACCAAACTAAAGACCTCATCTCTAAGGTGCCATCTGCCATGTGTCTTCTGGAGATAAAACGGCACCCAGGTATCCTGGCTAGTAAAGATGAGTGAATTCAGTTTACATGTAAGACCTGAGTTTAAAGAAGACACATTCCCAAGAACATTCCCAATCACAAAATGCAGAAGATGTGAAAATTAAATTATGTGAGGATAGATAGAGCTTTTGGAGTTCCATTGTTCCTAGTTGTCTAAGATGCCAGGAAAATAGTTAAAATCACACATCTAAGCCTATAGACTGTCAAAAGGTATGGGATCATATTAATATGTCAGCTACCACTAGGCATTTCTTGTTGATGAAATTAACATTTTTGTTAGAGAAGTCATTGAAAACTGAGTCTGTAGGAAGTATATTGCATCTATCTCTGTGTAGAATATTTGATTCACTTTAAAAGAATGTAGTTTAAAATGTACTATAAATGATCTAGATGTAATGCTTAAGGTAAAAAATAATGTAGGTGCTCTGAACTGTTTTGATAAATTGTTTTCCATTATTTCCTTTTATTCACTGTGAGGGGTTGATTTATGAGGAGTCCTGGGTCCCTGGTTCTGATTTCTTTTTTGCCTTAGTATATATGTTTCCATTATTAAGATGTGTTTGTTTCTAGCTTGTTCATTCATGTGTTCATTTAGACACTGCCCAGGGGTAGGCAGTGGGAGCAGGGGCTCAATTCCTAACTTTGAGAAACAAAATTTGGTGTGGGAGCCTTGTCTAATTTATTATTTTCGGTAAACTATTAACTATAAAAGGGCTCAAGATGGTGAATTCTGCAAGCAGAGAAATGTCGGTCATGATTCCATCCATGCCTATTCTGTCCATAGAGTCTTGTTGGGTCCTTAACCCTTCTGAGTCTTGGTTTTCTCCTATCTAGTGCAGGGGAGTACAAGTCCAGGTCTCATAGGGTAGTTAGGAGGATTAAACGTGAACTCCTCAGTGCATATAAAACAGCATTAGCCCTCCTATCTCATACATAACCACTCAATAAGTGGTAGATAATTTACTTTTCTTGTACAAGGCTTTATGCTGTAATTGAGACATGGACCCAAATCTATGGAAACATAAAGATCATTTTGGCCAAAGTACTTCCAAGACACTTGACGGGCGAGTTGGATCTTGAGGCGTGCTGAGAACTTCAGGTGGCCAAGGAAGAGAACATTCTCGGCAGAAAGGGCAGTGTTAGACAAACCTGGTGTTAAAGTGTATGGATGTTCAGGTATTTTTGAGGATGGTATGTAAGGTGTTGCCTAACCAACTGTTGAATTTTGAATGTTAATATTTGGGGGAAATTGGCTTATGGGAATAGTTCCTCCCAGAAGTACTAAGAGCTCATGATGGTTCTTGCTGCCCTAGCTCTTGGTTGGCTTAAACAGCAATAATAAATATTAACATATTTATATTTTAGAAATTTTGATTATTCACCAGTTGTTTAGTCTTTTGGATTTTCCAGAATTATTTTATCCTTCAGGGATGACAATTATGTGTACATACAACTCAGGATGACCAAATCCTAGCACTGGTTTTCATTGTCATGCCTGCTCTCGCTCTCACCATTGTCTTCATTTTTCAGAACTGGTCTGGGCTGTGAACTTGGATGAGCCCCCAGGTACTAGTTTTCAGTGACCTTTGAGCACTGTGGCAGAGCATGGAGGACAGTTGGCCTAGGAAGCCACTGCGTCACCTGGGACCATGCTTGGTTAAATCAGGTGGGTGATCCAGCCAGGAGATGCTCTTTCCTGTCCAATAAGAGCGAAAGAAAGCACCTTGCTAGCTCTAAGACTGGCAGTATACACACTCCAGAAACTACACCCAGGAAGGAAGGTGTGTTGAAGAATGGAGGCATAGTTGACCTTTAGAAGAGATGGCCTAGAAGAACCACACTCTCTGTACCTTCTAGGGCTTGGGTGATCAATGACTCATGGTACAAACTAAGACGCTTTGGGGAAAGGGGACTTTAATTATAATTATGCCAACACAATAGGTGTAAACCAGGCCCATCCTGGATGTATTTAAAAGACTTGTTTTTGACCTAACCACTAAACAAAAACCTCTTCCCTTTTTAGTAAGAACCTGTACTGTTGTTTTCCACAGAGGCAGAGCCAAGGAGATACAGGCCAAAATTATCTTAGCCACATAAAAACTCCAAATCTAGGGTAAAAAATAAACCAACCCTATTTTTGTTCCTAAGGGCCAGGCCCTCAGGGTGACACTCAGGAACCAAACAGCCCATTCTTGCAGAGGACTGTGGTTAACTTCTATCCTTAACTATTCTTCCAGCCTTTCCCAGCCTGTGTGTATGTGTGTGTGGTTCTCACCATCCTTAAATTTGAAGAGCACAGCCAGAGACAGGACAGCCTCAACCCACATGATAGTGTTTCCAACCAAGCCATGATGCCTTCCCACCCACCCCCAAGGCTCTTAGGACAGAAGGAAATGAATGGTGTAGGAAAAAACTTTAGGTAAGAAAGGTTTTTTTCTCCTTTTCTACAAAGAAAAAAATGCACAGTCATGTTGAAACAGTTCAAGTTTAATTTGTTGATATATGGTCTGTACTTAGACAAACACTAAGTTCTACAACATATATAATGTCAACATGGGAAAATACCAACTTTGTCATTGCACATACCAGTAAATAAATACATTTGCTCAAGAATACCAAAGAGTTTATTCAAAAAGTCACTTAATAAAAGCACAGTTTTGCAAGTTTGTCTAAAACTCCAGATAATTTTGAACAAAAATGTCTGACCACTCCAGAATAGGAAAAGACAATCTTGTGCAAACAGACATACACATTCTAGGCATTATGAAAACTGGCTAAATGTATATTCCCAGCAAGAGAAGTGCCACCCATCCGGACCAAGTCCTCTTTGTAACTCTGGCCTTCATGAGGCCAGAGTTGGGCTTCCCTTTCTAAGCCCCTCAGAATTACTCTCTCAGAAACTCTGGATCTTGGCCTTATCTGTAGCTCTGCCTGGACCTTGATGGGGGGAAAAGGAGAGGGACAGGAAAACAGAAGAGAAGAAAGGGGTGTGACATGTTTCTTAGGAAAGAAAAAAGGCACAGTGATGAGCCAGAAAAGGTAGTGATGAAAGCAGGGATCAACTTTAATTCACCCTCTTACTGAAGGCTTGGACAGTCCAACCTCCTCAGCTGTAGACGAGAAAACCACCTAGAAAAACGTGCTTTGCTCAGAATCACCTAGCTACTAAGTGCAATAGTGCTCTCTATAAGCCAACTTGCCTCTCAACTTGGTCAGAAAATTAAACCTATCCCCAGTACTTCTGGGGTATTGCCTCTCCCTCCCCCTAATCCTGAGATGACAGAATTGCAAACTGGAGGTACAGGTAACCAGTAAACTCAAAACAAGAGCCCATCCCTTGGCCTGTTCCTGGGGGCTGCTATAGTTCATTGCTGGGCACAAGATCGCAGACTCCTTAAGCTATCTGGAAAAGTGTGCTCTGAGGGCCACCTGGTATCCTGAGGTCACAGGTATAGCTTAGCAAAGAATTCTAGAAAGGGAAGGCCAGTAAGGGAAAAGCAGGGACTCCAGATAAGAAATGTCATTTGTGCTTGCATAACAGAGCCATGGTCATGGCTCACTGCAGACCCCACTGTGAGGAAAGCATGTACTTACTAGGTTTGAAGTCCTCACTGCTGCTTATTAAATTTAGAACTGCCTCTAAATGTAAACTGGCAGAGCATTTATCTCTAAGTATTTCCAGACCCAAGACAAGCTTCTGCTTCTAAATTTTGCTGCCCTTTTTTGTCACTGAAGGATGCAGGCTCTGAAGGTCCTCTTCTAGCTCGTGATTATTACACTTGCTGGCTTCCAGTGCCTGTCCTCAGCATGAGTCTGGACCTTACCTGCTCCTCCTAAACTAGTGTCGTGATTTTTAAGGCACATTCACTAGAGTATGTTCAGATTCATCCAAAAGCATGCATGTAACACACCAATTTCTTCAGGTAATGCAAAATGAAACTGAAACTAAAATTTCTTGGATGGTATCCTCCCAGTCAGAACCCCTGGGAGAAGGAGCTGCTACTTTCCCAGGTCTACTTTCTGATCAAAGAGCATGAAATGAAAAAAAAAAAAAAAAATCCACAGGTGATAACATCCTTATTCCTTTCCTACTCATCCTTAGAAATATGATCGAAGTAAGAAACCTCAGTTGGTGATTTGCAGATTGCCCTTTTCCCCAGTTACACACAGAGACACAGACACACACAGACAGACACAGAGCACCTTGGAGCCAGAAGGAAAGAAAAGCTAGATTTGGAGAAGAGGGGGGAAGTGAACATCACTGCTCTGTAGAAGAGCTGTTTGGGGGAAGAGGGAGTAGAGTTTTGGGGTGTGGCCCCAGGAGCAGTACAGAGGAGCTGCCGAAGGTCCCAGCTGCCCACCACCCTCAGGGCTTGCTCATTTCATCATCCAGTCCCCTGCCCATCAAGGACCAGGTACGTAGAGGGTATGAAGGGCAAGAGCTGTTCCCGTGGGAGATGCTGAGCCCAGATGGTTTCCAGGGGCCCTGGCAGCTTTTTGAGTCTTTGGGCCCATGGAGAGGTGAGTGGACAGGGAAACCCAGCATCACCAGGAATGGGGCCTTAAGAAAAGACCTTGTGAGGCTGGAGCTCAAGCACCCATCACCCACTGCTCACCACAGCTTTTTTCCCCAGGCCACACCAAGTTCCCAACCCCACCCGACTATCCAACCACCCTGCTCTCCTGCACATTTGCCACTGGGCTTCTACCTTTTCCACATGGCCACCTGGATTCCCCCCTCCCTAGGATCTAAAACAACTCATTCTACTTTAAAATCAGAGACACCGCTTGACCCAGACTTGGGAGATCTAGTTTTCATCATCCCAACTGTCAGCAGGTCTCTTCCCAAAGTGAGGAGAAGAGCCAAACTAGAACTATGGAAAGGAGGAGGGCCCCACAGTACCTCATCAAGAAGTGGATCAGCCCTGGTAAACAAAAGTCTCGTGCCCTCAAGAGTGGTCCAGAAACTAGACCAGTGGAAGGGCCTCGCACATATTCACACTAGAATAGGTGTCCCTTGCTATGAGCACTCAATGTAGGAAATCCTAGATTAGAAGGAAATAGGAACTCAGTACCTTACACTTAGGTCAGAACAACTCCCCCTCACTACAGAACCTCACTAGAGTAGTTAGGACTTATTAAAAAAAAAAAATTTTCTACACCACCTTTCCAAGCAGACCTACTCTGAAGGGAGAAGCTATTCCTGCTTGCTTCCCATTGACTTCTGACCTCCATCTGGGCAAGTGGCGGGGGGGGGGGGGGGGTGTAAATGACAAAACAGGTAAGGGCTTGGCTTAGCATTTCCAAGTCTTCAGAGTAGATGGTGCCATCCCATCTACTAGATGGAGGGGGGAGATCAGGCCCAGCCCTGGAACACTCACGCCCCACCCATCACACCCGAATAGAGAAAGGGGCAGCAGCCTTGCTAAGGCCTGCCCCCTGAGCCAAACACAAGCCAGTCTCAATCAGAGTGATACCCACAAAGCCAGCTTTCAGTCTCTGTAACCAGACAAAAGGGTGAGGGTATGCAGACTGGGTCCCAGGAAGGCCAGAGAACCAGTTTCTTGGGGGATGGTAGGAACAAATCAAGGGAGCTGAACTTTGCCACTAACCAGCCAGGTGACCCAGTGCAAGTCCCATTCCTGTTATGATTCACCTAAAGTACTACTAGTTCATCTCTAAAGGCCCTGCCATCTCTGAGCTCTTGTATACTCCCTGCTTTCTTCACCCTGCCCCACTCCCCCCCAGGAAGAACCACACCTAGACTGACCATAGGAGGAGCTGAAGCACGGCTAAGAGCACTGAGCTGGAATTTCTTCCCGGAGCATGCCAGGGTTCAGGAGTAGTGCTCTGCCCACTAGAGTCCCAGGCCCGCCTACCTGTGTGCACTCAGGCTGACAATCTGGTCCCCGTCCACATTTACTGGGGATTGTGCGGGAACTGCTCAGTAGAAAGCTCCTCCGGCAGTTGACAGAACTCTCGAGATCGCCCTGGTCCAGGGAGCCTTTCCGTGTACCTCTTGCACGTGGACCTGTGTCCTACAGGCCCCATCCTCTAAGACATCTGGCCTGGAGGCCCAGCCTCCTACTGCCTGTCTCTGTGCACATGGAGAAAACCTCCCACAGCCAGGTCCCTACAGTCCTGACAAGGTCCTGCCACTCACCTTTCCCAAACCCCTATAACTCCTCCCAGCCTGGCTGAGGCCTTCTGAAGCCAGAAGCCTTTCTGTAGTTAGCAAAGGACTTGGTAGCCGATCCTTGCCCTTCTGTGTAAAGTTGATGTACCCAACACACACAAACACTGTGCCCTTCACTATAGGGGACCCGTTGTCCCCTGACTCCTAGGCTAAGGGGATGGCTGGGCCACAGGAGCCCTGCATTGTGCTTCCTCTCCCTCTACACGGTCTTCCTACCTTCAGGCTGAAGAGGCCACCCAGCTTGGCAAACATGATTGCAGCAGGATACTAACCCAAGAGTTGGGGGTGTGTGGCCCTTGGGGCGCAGGAAGAATTCATTCTGGTCCATTCACACACATCTCCCCCATCTAGTCCTCTGTCTCAGCAGTGGAGGCGGGTCTGAGCTGGCTGGGCCAGGGAGCCACCGAGAACAGAAGGTTCATCTGGCAGGAGGCCTATGTACAGAGGGTAGGCAGGGCTGTCTCTGCAGGCAGCTCCACTCCAGGCTGGGCAACCCCAACGGGCACAAGCAGGCCCTCTACTCGCAGGCCAGCTTGCTGTCGAAGCTGGACAGGGCGATGGCGAAGGCCTGCAGCGCACACAGTGGGTAGTTGTAATCCATGGTGAACACATCCTCTGCTACACGGCCAAACTGCATCACAATGTAGTCCGCTGGAGGCAGGCACAAGTGTGCACAGAGAGCGAGGACAGAGCAGGGATAGTAGAGATGAGGAAGCGGGAAGAGAAGGAAGCCGAGATGCCAAGGGAAATCCCAAAGGAGGTAAAACACAGACCAATGGGGGAGAAGTGGTGGGAAAGAGGGAGCAGATGACACAAAAAGACAGACATATAAAAAACCAGAAGACAGAAGAGAAAAAGTCCATTCAGAGGGTGTTTCCACACCTGAGACTGCTGACTAGGGTTAGGGCTCCAAAGAAGGTTCTTCCAAGGGCCTCCCCGTCATTCTGGTTAGAGAGCTCTTGACATCTGACCTAAGCCATATGACCCACGTCCTTAAGCTCTGGCCTGTAAAGGCTGGGCTGGGTGAGTGAATCCTGAGCTACAGGCCATGGCTACCACGTGGACGATAATGAGTAAGGGCAGAAACACTCACGGTCATTGCCATGGATGATCTGGAAGTTCTTCACAGAGGCCTGTGTGACGCGCCCGTGGAAGTTGAGTACGTAGGACTGTGTGTCGTCATTCCAGACAGGCGTCTTGTTTTGCAGCTCAATGATACTCTCCGTGTTCTTATTCTGCCAGCGTGCTAGCAGCGTCTCGTGCTCCTGGGAAGGCAGCCTCTCCTGAGCCAGGCCCAGCCCTGTGCCACCGCACCACAACCACCCTGAAGAGGGATGTGCCCTGGGGGTGGGGTTCTTAGATTTCCCTAGACCTCCACCTTGACCTCCAGGGCTTCTTACACTGTGTCTCCTCCACAGACACAAGCCAGCTACAGTTCTGTCCACAGAAGTGCATGCAGAGGCTGGGATGATGGGGAAGGGGTGGGCAGAGACTCACGTTTCGGGGCCGGATGGAGACTCTCTCATGAACCATGTTCATGCCTGGGACAATCACACTCATCTTCCGTGGCCCCTTGAAACCTAAGACGTTTGTCTCCTGGGAAACAAACACAGAGCGAGAACTCAACACTGGAGAGGACTCTACTTACCTCACAGAGAGATGGCAGGGGCGTGGGGAGAGGGAATAAAGATGATGAGCTCGTTTCCAGCCTCTCCACTTGAATGTCTAACAGGCGTCTCTAAACTTGACACATGCAGAACCAAGCTCCCCAATCTCCACTCTGCCTAAACCAGCAACACCTACAGTCTCTCAATTCTTCCATTTGTTCATTCTTGACTCCTCTCTCTCACTCACAACCCACTTCTAATCCATCAGCAAATGCTGTCAACTCGACCTTCAAATTATATCCAGAACTCAACCACTTGCTACCAGCATCACATCTCACCAATATGACAGTAATAACCTTTATCTGGATTCCTTGTTTCCAACCTTCCCTGCCCCCCATCTTTTCACACAGCAGCAAGCAGTCAAGTCCCATGCTTTGCCTCCACTGTTCATTCACATTAAAAGCTGAAGGCCTTACCCTGACCGCAAGGCCTCACATGGTATGGCCCCATCACTTTCCTCTCCACACCATTTGCTCTCCTCTGCACTCACTCTGCCCTCCTTGCTACTCCCCATACATGCCAGTCACTCAGGACATTAGCACTGGCTGTGTTCTCCCCTACACCTACATGGCTGGCTCCAACTTCCTTCCGGGCTTTACCCAAGTGCTACCTCAGGGAGACCCTCCCTACCATCCTTCCTAAAAGCTTACACACACCTAATATTTCATATCCCTCTTCCCTGCTTTGCTGTTTCCTCTTCACATTCATCAGGAACATTATTTATTTTGTTTATATATTTTATAGCTTGTCTCCCCTACCAGAGGTTTAAGGTATAAATTTACATCTCTCTTCTTCACTATTGTATCTTCAGTGCCTCAAACAGTACCTGCAACACAGCTGGGGCTCAGAAAGCATTTGGAGTTTTGGGCTGCCTCCCCAAAGGTGACCAGCAGGTGGCAGCACAGGACCATACAAAACAGCTACAGAGCTCCCAGACTGGCCGCCTTAGAAGTATCCATGCCCAGGTGAAGGGGATACCAATCCCCCATTTTAAAATGGAGACAAATCCCCTGTATTTGTATTCCAGTTTGGTCATTTAGAATCTATAGGACACTGACAAGTGACCCAACCTCTGAGCTTCAGTTTCATCTATATGATAAAAAATAGAAGACTGAGCTCTTAGGTTGTACATTCAGTGAGATGATTATGCCAAGAGCCTTGTAGTCCATGAGGGCCTACATACCAAAGGGAAGACATAAGGGATGACCCAGACCTCCTGTCTCCTTTCCCGGAGGCTCCCAGGCTGGGCTATATAGAGCTCACCTGGTTCCCAAGGCTCCCCGGCCAGATGGCCATCTGTGGTCTGAGCTCTGAAGACAGGCAGGGGCCACTCCAACAGAGAGCAGCCCAACTCTGTACAGTTTTGTCTACTCACAAAGCAAGATGGGAAAGCCCACAGGTTGGGCAAGTCCTCAGTGTCATGTCTAACTTGGAGACTAGAGGCCAGGAATGCAGGACTCACATAGCACACGGCTGCCAACTCCTGACGCAAGGCTCCACTTTCCAAAGTAGAGGATGATGCCTTCTGAGGGTTGACTCCATTGTCATAAACGGTGAACTTAGTGCCCATGAGGTTAGACCTGAAGGACAGGCAATCGATAAAGGATCATGCACCTTCTGCCCTATGGCAGGGAAAAGCTCAGTCTGTCCCATGAGGAGCCTGCAGGACATACTGGATTGAGCCAGGAACAGACCTGGGTGGGGGGGACCCTGCTCACTGAATCCCCAAGTTTGATCATGGGCACAAGGCCTGGATTTGCTCTGAAGAGAATCAAAGGGCATCTTAGTTCAGTGAAAGAAATTCCAGGAGGTAAATCTGGGATCCACAAGTTTCCCTCAAGGAACAGGAGTGCTCCTCTCATGGGAGGTGAGCAAGCACAACGGCATGTGGCAAGACTGTAAAGAGGACTCAACATCCTGTAGAGAGTGGATATCACAGATGAACTCCTCTGTCCCATCCAGCCCATGGTGTTGGTCCAGCCCCATCTCCAGCATTACCTCCTCATCTCTAAGCTTGACTTCTGTTTCCCCAATCTGGCACTCTGCTCCTCAGCAAACATTCCCCAAGACCTAGCTCAGAGCCCTTCTCCGATCCCAAGGTTGCATTCTCTTCCCTCAAGGGCTCTAGCACAGACCATGGGGCCACAGCAGCTCTTCCATGGTGGCCTACATCTTCAATGACTTCCTGAGGTTTTGATCCACCACTCTTGGCAGGCCTGTGCCCCACTCGCCTGGGAGCAGCTTAGGGTAGGGTGCGCAAGGTCCATCCCCAAGTCTGGCTCTACACTGGCACAGACCTGGGCCTGTGGTTGAATCTGATGGACAGACGGAATTCCATGAGCGGATCTGACCCCTAACCTAGAGCTCCTTCAGGGACAAGACATGGCCTGTCCAGGGTCTGGCCCTGCCCCTCCCTCCTACCCCTGCCTGCTTCCCAGGGGAGCGCTAGTACCGCAGTTTCCCGATGTAGCTGTCCCCTCCTCGAGACAAGTCTGTTGGGTCCACAGAGATGAGGTAATTGGAAGTTTTACTCTTCTTTCTCTTCCTTCCCGCCAAGAGGAACACCTTGGGGAATGGAGCAAAGTCACGTTCCAGGCCCAGCCTCTGGTCACAATTACGGGTGCCCCTCACACACACGACTCTCCCTTGTGTCAGCTCCTGAACATATGTGTGTGCACGCACACATGTGCACCAGCAGACACAAAGGTACGCACCGACCAGGTATGGAGGCTTCTGTCCCTTTGGGGGAACTGAAAGGTCAGTGTTGGATCTGAGGCTTCCGGTCACATCCCAGCCCCGGGACCTCAGGCCATCCCCCAGCAGAACTGCAGGTGCAGGCCAACCTCACCTTCTTCCCATCCTCTCGGTCCAGGTGCAGGAAGTAGGTGGGGTACATCCCCCGGTCCATCCCCTTCTTGTCCCGCGTGATGCGGCACTTGATGGTGATACCTTGGGGGGCCGGCCTCAGTGCAAACTCCTCAAGATCCTGGACCTCAACATCCGCCGAGGGTTCTGGGGCTGTTGGGCTGGGGGCCGAGGCTGCCTCCTACCAGAGAGAGAGTAGGAGCCTGATGCCCCAGAGATCCAGAGCAGCTGCAGTTGGCAGTCTGGGATCCAAAGCTGCCCTCTGAGGTGGTGGTGGT
Source organism: Panthera pardus (assembly GCF_024362965.1). Classification (NCBI taxonomy): domain Eukaryota; kingdom Metazoa; phylum Chordata; class Mammalia; order Carnivora; family Felidae; genus Panthera; species Panthera pardus. Next base: position 50,335,497 of record NW_026526677.1, read on the forward strand.
GGGAATTGGGGCAAGGTCCTTGGGACATGGGCCTGGCCATGCTGGCCCTGGGGTCAGCAGCTAGCACCTCAGCCCTTCTCCCACCTCAGCTGTCCTGAGGGTGGAGACGGAGGATGTGGGAAGGTTCTCAGGGCCATCCTGTCCAACTCGAGCCCCCCCCCCTCCGCCCCCTGCTCCTGGCCTGACTGGGGAGGAGGCAGGATAGGAGGACAGAAGAGCCCCGGCCCAGAGAAGCTCCTGGTGGGCACCTAGGCCTAGTCCCAGGAGGGCCAACTATCATTTCTTCACACCCGTTCCCCTGCAGCTCGGATGATCACCCTCCGAAGACTGCCGTCCACACCCCTGCTGGGCAGGAGAGTGCCTCACCCTGACAGACTTCCTGCTGGTAGCAGAGCTGGGGCGGGTGTTGCTGTTTAGCTGGGAAGAACTGGAGCTATTCTCGTCCTCATCCTCCTCTTCCTCTTCAAAGCTCATGCTGCTAGAGACACCTGGGCCAGGCAGGGGAGCAGGCAGGGCCAAGGGGTCACATATACACCCCTGGACAAACACCTGTTCAGAAGCACTGAGCCACCCGTACACATACAGCCATACGTACACACGTGGGTACACACACACACCCAAATATACGCAAGGACACATTCTCTCAAGTGCATGCGTGAGCTGGGGATGCTCACAGTGTGTGACCCCGCCCCAGCTTTAGCTCAGTCCCCCCATGAGTTTCCCCCAAACCCCTAGTCACAGTGCCCAACTCCTGGGTAGTGAGACCTGAGCAGAGCTGACCCTGTGCAGGAGGCCTTCATGACCACCAGAGGTCTCAGCTGGCACAGGCAATGGCATCTGCTTGGGGGAGGCCCAGTTCCTCACCCAGCCTGATGTGCAGGGGCTGCCGACTCCCCTCCCAGCCTGTCTGAGGCCTTCTGTCTACGCATTGCTCCCCACCTGGAATGCTGTCCCCAGCCTCACGCTGCCTCAGTGGCCCTTTCTCCAGGAAGCCGGCCCTGATCTGACTTGTTGGAGCATGTGGCACTGCCAGGCTTCCCTCTACCACCGTGTGCCAGGGACTCCCTCAGGCAGGGCTCACGGAGGTGCAACTCTGGGCAGCAGGTTTCCCGGGAGGATGTGCCCTGCCTCTTGGCATTCTGGCTCTGCTCCCCGAGCTGAGCAGGTACAGGGGAAACAATGTGCAAAAGGAGCTTTTTCAAAGGAACCAAAGGGAAAGGAAATCTGTCTCCAAACCCGGACCTCCCTGGGGACAGGAGATGGAAGTAGGGAGATAGGGCTGGGCTGTGGACAGGTTGCTCACTCCAGTTCACATCTATTTCCCTTAACTTGGCCTTATTAGGGGCCCCTACACCCAAGTTTCTCATTGGTGTCCAACTGCGCCCCCCTACCAGGGCCTAGGAGGGACCGCAACAGACACAGGAGGACCATGCTCCTCCAGAAAGGTACATCTATGAACCTGGGACTGAGCTTCGGGGGTGTCACTGAAACCCCACAGGGCTCACCCTTCCTCTGCATCGTGGCACGGAGGTCCTGCCCGCTGGGCTGTGCGCCCCCACCAGCTGCCGTCTCCCCTGCGTCCTGGGCGTGGTCTGACTGGCCCACAGTCAGGATCTGCACCGGGCCTCGGGCCTCACACTTGTCTTCTGCCAGTGCTGCTGGCCCGCTGGTGCCTGCAGGCCACGGACACTCCTGAGTTCCGTGGGGATTCGGGGGGAGGGAGAGTCTGGATTCTCAGACATCCTTAAAGTGGGTGAGGGATGAGTGGGGAGACTCTCTGCAAAACTTTATTTGCAAAACTGATCTTTAAAAAAAAACTAATGATTGCTGCCAGCCTCTTAATGATCGGTAAGCTACGAAGGGACATGGACTTCGTTTCTTCTGCTGTTCCCCCAAGTTAGCTGCCGAGGGTTGGTTTGAAATGCTTCACATCCCTATGGAAAAGCAGCCATCTACAAAACCAACTGCACAGTGAAAAGGACAAGATGGAGAACAAAGATCGATTGCGACCAGACCCAAGGCCACCACTCGTTCACAGACGTGACCAGCTCCTGGTTACCAGTGCTGATCTCTCTCAATCTCTCTCTCTCTCCAACACACACACACCCATGCTGCTCGCTCATGTGCGCGCGCGCGCTCTCTCTCTCTCTCTCTCTCTCTCTCTCTCACACACACACACACACACACACACACACACACACACACACACACACACACACACAGTAACTCATAGACATCATTCGAAACATATGGGGCCTCCTGAAAAAGGTGGGGTTTGGCATACACTCGCTTTCCTACATGGAAGATCTCCTGTCCCACATCACCCAGCCCCAGGTGCCCAAGTAACAGAAGACCTGGCCCACACAGGTGGCAGCTGCCCTGCCTGGTTGGGCTGTGCGCCAAATGCTGTCAGCTCCAGAAGCCTAGGAACCCGGACACACCACTGTCCAACCATGGCCCACAGGCCTGGCAATCAATGGCCCCTGCCCAAGGGTTGAGGACACAGAGTGTCTAGCCAGCAGAGACAGGACTCGTGGCAGGAGCCAGTATAAAACTGTCCTCGATCTCTGGGGATCTTTTCTGGAGAGAGAGGAGCACAGAGAACAGACTGGTTTGTGGGCCCGGAGGGTGGAGTCAGGACTTGAGCAGAGAGTGGAGGAAGCCCACAGGGCAACCATGAGCGCTGCACAAGGATGGGCAGGTGGCCCGGGAGGCTGTGACACCTGCTGCAGGGAGCGTCCTGGGGCAGGACACAGGCAGCTGGCCAGGCAGGCACTGGGGCCGGGTGAGGGAGGTACTTCCCAGGCCTGACCCAGCCGAGATGCACGTCACTTCTGGCAGCAGGCAGCGCTTGCCCACACCCACAGGCCAGCGCAGGAACCCCATGAGCTAGACGAAGCCTGTGAGCCAGCTGGGTGGGGGCCTGAGTGCCATTCTGGGCCTTTGTGGAGGCCTCCCGCCCTGTCCCTTACCTCCAAGTCTGGAGGAGAAGCCTCCCCCCAACCCTTCAGTGGGAGCCAGGCCTCCTGAGGAGGGCTGTAGTGGAGGCAAGCCAACCTTTGTGCTTCCCCTTCTTCTCCTTCCTAGAGGCCCCGCCCTGGCCTCCTGCTGCTGCGGCTGCCTTGGTTCTCTTGGCTGAGGCTGGTGCTGTTGGGCGGGCAGCTCCCAGCTGTGCACTGGTAACTGGGTCGGCCTCTTGAACTGCTCAGGAGAGAGCCAGAGAGAGAGCAATGGGTGAGATCTAGGTGAGAGCAGAGGTCCAAGTGGAACTCACTTCTCAGCACAACATTTCCCAGGGCTGCACCACCACCTGAGCCCCACCGGGGCCTCTGAACCACCCATCTTGACAAGGCACAGGGGCCCAGGGCAGGCTGGGCCGGAAGGAGGTGGCACCCCCACTCCAGTGTGATAAAGTCACAGCAAGCTGGCCCACACCATGATCCATCAAGAAGCACTGCAGTCAGTCTCTGGGCCAGCAAACATTCTGAGCCTGGGCAGGGGGAGGGAGAAGATCCGGGAGAATGTGGGTCACTGAAAATGGTGAAGACAGAAAAGGCTGCATCTCCTAGAAGAGCCCAGAACTAGCAGGACAAGCACGGCGGGGAGCCTGCGCTGGCCCTCACAGGACAAGTCCACAGGAGCCTGGATGCTGGAGCACCCCCAAGGCAGGAGAATAAGTCTGGGACATGAAGAGTTGCACACACTGACAGAGAGGCCTCACAAGGATCACAGCTGGATGGCCTCCACGGTCTCCACACATCAGGACCCCAACCTGCTCAAAGTCCCTGAATGACTTCTCAATGCTCAGAACATGAAAATGACCAACATTCTCTTGTGAGTCTGGCCCCTCCAGCTCCCCTCCACTTGGCCTTGGCCTTAATCTCACACTCCTCACTTCTCAGGAGACCCAAGTCCCAGCCACACCAGGCTCTTTCAGTGCCTTGTGCACCCGGTCCTCCCTCTTGCCACAGAAGCCTTGCTCCAGCTGCCTGAACTGCCTTCACTATTGAGTGTCCCCTAACCCCAACTGAACTCCCACTCAACCTGTACCCTCCTCAGGGATGCTTTCCCTGACCCCAGTCTGGGAGTAGGCTCTCTGCCATTCACTCCCAGAGCCTGGTTTCTTTCTGCAAAATACACCTGTGACTATCTGTTTAACTCTCTCTGCCCTCCGAGACCTTAAGGTTCATGCATGAACAGAGACCACACCTGTTTTGTGCTTACCCAGGACCCTCAGCCTCTAATCCAGAGCTTAACATAAACCAAGCCCTCAAAATATATTTAAGAAACAAATATTTAACATGAACGAGCATGGCCAATAAATCAAAAACCACTTGCTGGGATAAACACTTCTGATTTACGTCAAACTCCCCAATCATCCTCTGGAAACGATCCCATTGTACTTAACACCAAGAGCCAGCAGAGGGCAGGGCGGGAGACAGCTAGGGCCGCAGGTGGGGGTGGCAGGTACTCTAGGACATCCCCAGCCCAGGCCAGCCAGTCACCTGTACGGCCGCCTCCTGGGGCCCTGCCCGCTGCTCAGAGCTGGGCAAACACTGGCCCTCCCGGGCAGCAGGAGGCACGCAGCCTGGTCTCGAGTCTCAGCAGGGAACAGCACTCAGCAGACTGGACTACTGTGGAACACACCATGGCCGCTTTAATGTTTCAAAGCCCCGAGAAACAGAATTATCCTCACTTTGCAATGGGAGAAAACAGACCCAGAGAGGGGAAATGACTTGCTCACAGTCACAAGTGAGCAGGTGACCTATGGTGGTGCGACCAGAAGCTGTGTCTTGTCACATGGGAGGCACACTCCCTCCGGAAGGGCTGCCGTCCTTCTGCGGGCCTGGCCCTGCCCCGGGCACACAATCTGTACTCAAGAAAACAGCTGCTGAAACAGCTGCATGGCAGTGACTTACAAGACTCCCAAAGCCTCAAGATGCCTGAGCACATGCAGGGGCCCCAGGCTCCAGGCCCCAGCCTCCCTCGGCCCGCCTCCCTCCACCTGAGCTGGGAGCCGCAACCAGCCTGAGCACACCCTGATGGGGTGAGCCCCTCGCCTGCGCAGGCAGGCAGAAAGTCCCTGAGGGGCTCCCCAAAGCAAAGCCAGGGTATGAAGCCACAGCACGGGGGCCTGCGCAGGCTGACCCAAGGGCAGATACCTTGGTAGCTGGTGCTGCCACTGCTGCTGAGGTAGGACTCCACCAGGGGGGCCTGCTCCTCCGACTGCCGGGCCCGCCGGCTCCGGGGCCGCCCATCCGCGTTGGCCTGCACCATCAGGGGTTCCTGACGCTTCTTCTTCTGCTTCTGCTCCAGCAGGGCCCGCTACAGAGGCACCGGACAGGCAGGGATGTTGGCAGGCCCTGAGAGGGCAGCCTATCACTTCCGCCCAGAGGGCAGGCTCCCAACTGGGATCAAAGAGAAGGCCCTGCTCACTCAGCTCAGTTCTAGAGGTTGCGATGGGATCCACAGCGCACTCCGGACCAAGGTACCTTGAGACTCAGGGTCCAGGAAAAGGAGGCAAAAGTGACCCCGGGGAGTTGCCCTGGCAGGACCCCAGCACAGATGTCCAGGGTTCCACCTGCAGTGGTCCAGCTGCCTATCCCACAGAAGCCCTGGGTTCTGGGGCAATGCTAATGCTGAGCTGGCAGAGAGGGCTTGCCTGTCTTCTGTGAGAGCCTCCTCCTCCCCAGACAGAGCCACCCCAGGAAGGGAGACAGTCCTCCCTCCCCACCCTTGGAGACTCAGGCCAAGACGGCAAATGTTGACCATGACTCCACCTGGCCCCAGCCCCACTCACCTGCCGGTCAAGCTTCTGCTGCCTCAGGTTGCTGCCCTCATCATCTAAGACACTGCAGAGGGAGAGAGCGGCACTCAGGGCCTGCCTACCACGTGCCAGGATGGAGCCCAGAGCCCACCCCCAGCACATCTGCGTTCTTTAAACCCCTCCTGTCATGACTCCTGGGTACATAGGAGAGGGAGGAAGGGTGGAGCCACCCTCTGGAAATTGGCTCCAGACAAAAAGGTGTGAGCCATATTTTAGCCACTTTAGAGCTTTCTCCTGCTGGGATCCCTGCTGATTTAAGGAATTCCTAGTCAGCCTGGCCCCAGTAAGTACAGGAGGAGACTTTCCCTTTGCGGCCATGAGCAGGAACATGCCTGAGATCCAGGAAACCTGTCCCAAGGCACCAGGCAGAAGCCGGGCCCAAGGCTGGGCTTCAGAGTCAGGCGCCCGTCCGTTCCAGGTGCCTCTCGGATCTCACCAGCTCTTCCCCTCTCTTTCCATCCTTTCTGGAGGAGGCTGGATCCTCTGGGGCAGACACCTTCCCCTTCTGTTCAAACTCCTGGCTTTCCGGGTGGCAGAATGGAGGTGCTAACACTGCCCACTCCCCTTCCCCACTTAAAGAGGGTTGAGGGTCCCCTCATTTGGGAGAGTGAAGCTAAAACACCAACCAGTCCCTTAGGGCAGGGCTGGGTGGGCATGTCTGCAAACAGACACAGCATGTCAGCGCATAGCCCAGCAACCAGCCAATATGGCGCCAATATGGCACAGGGGGCACCAGGGCATCAAATCCTTGAGTCCCTAAGGTCTTAGAACAGGTAGCATCACCTCACATACACCAGACCTGGCTCCCAGGAAGGTAAGCATAATCAGCGAGCTCCAACCACTTAGCCTTCCTTCTCGTCCAAGACACATACATGAGACCCAAGCCCAAATTCTATAAAAGCCAAGGTTAAGGGGTAAGATTGGAGCCTGAGGATCTGAGCCCTGGGAATCCCCAGGCTGCCCTGGCCCAGTTATGCTGGAGCCTGCCCCTGAACCAGACCTGTGTGGGCACCTGCACAGGCTTGCCTGAGTGCATCAGGTCTGTGTGTGAAGCTCTAAGTGATAGTATCTCATGCATGTGAACACACTGGAATGTGTGCAAATATAGGAGTACATCTACGTGGATAAGCACATACCTGGATATCAATGCATGTAAACACCTGCGTAAGAAGTGGGTGTGCTTGTGTGCAGGTGAGTACAGTGTGCATGTAAGGGGGAAAGATGAGGTCAAGTCGCCCCACAGACAAGGTAAAGCCATTTCCACCTCCTCCTGACAACAGCAACTCTTTCTAGCTGGACCAGTCATTGACTTGAAAGGACCCTTCAGCTCAAACTACCTGTGCATCCATGTGCTGGGGCAGCCGGCCCGGGGGGGGGCAGGAAGTCCATGGATTACACAGCTCACTGCCCACCTCTGGCTTTACGCACACACCTCCCTGGCCACAACCTATAACGACTGCATGTTTTTAACTGGCAGCTGTCCTACCTACTTGAAGGCCTTTCCTGATACCCATGGACTGCTATACACTCAAGAGGAGCCCCAACTGTGATCTGGGGCCATGCACAGCCTTATTCACCAAAATCCTTGGCTGCCAGAGCACAAGAGAAAACACTACTAAACAGACATGCTCGAAGTCAAGGGCTCAGTCCACCTAAAATACTCTAGAGCTGCATGTGGGACTCCCTGAAGGCATTGCCAGGGCCGAGGACAGGGAAGCAGCTCCTAAAAACGCAAGCTGTCTGGGCCAGTGAGTGCCGCATCAGAGAAATCAGGCATGATGGGAGAGTGGCAGCAAGGGTCTTGAAGAAAAGATGACAGTACTAGAGTGAGCAAGATGCCTGGGGGCCCTGCCAGGTCTGAGAGGCTACATCTCTGCCACTGGTCTCTCCACCTAAGTCAGTGGTCTGACTGAATAACACCAAGGCAAAGCGTCTGCTCCCACAGACTTCAACAGGTCAGTCCACAAACACCACTGTCTACCCTGGGCTGCTGCACGAGCAATGCATATTCAATTGTAACTTGCCAGATACAGATGGAGACTGCAGTCTGGACTCCATGTGGCACCTGGCTGACAGAAGCGACCGGGCCTGAAATCCACCCATGCTCTGCTTGCCAAGCTCTGTGCCTGGGTGCACACGGGGCGGCCTGTAATCTCAGTCACGTGCCAGTGGCCTGGCTACAGGCACCCGTGTCACCTCTGCCAGACTGCCGGCTCCAGCAGGCAGCAGGAGAGGCAGTCTCATGGCTTGCTGGGATGATGCGAGTCGCTCGTACTTTCACAGGGCAGGGCAGGGGGCACTCATCTGGGTCATCCTGGCACTGGGCTTGCTGAGCAGAGCAATGAAGATGCCTCCCATGGTGCTGACACTAAAATCTAGGGTCATTTAGAAAAGGGGACATTCAGGGGCACCTGGGTGGCTCAGTCAGTTGAGAGTCCGACTTTGGCTCAGGTCATGATCTCACAGTTTGTGGGTTCGAGCCCTGCGTCGGGCTCTGTGCTGACAGCTCAGAGCCTGGAGCCTGTTTCAGATTCTGTGTCTCCCTCTCTCTCTGCCCCTCTCCTGTTCATGCTCTGTCTCTGTCTCAAGAATAAACATTAAAAAAAAAATTTTTTTTTTTTAAAGAAAAGGGGACATCCATCTGAGAGTTAAGCTGACATTAGCAAAGCCACCTCCAGAACTGCTGGGTCACACTGGCAGCCGGATGGACAAAAGGTGGCTCCAGCCATGGTGGCCTTGCTGCCCAGTGCCTCTAATGTCCTTATCCGTGCAGGAGGGTACATTCCTACCCCAGGCTACTGTCCACTGCCACGGTCATTCTATAGTCACACCCAGGTAAGGAAGCTGCCTTGCTCTTCCTCTGGCCCCATCTCCTTTCCCTGATGGAGGAGAAAGATGAAGAGCTGCAGGCTTTAGCAGCTTTAGCAACAGTGATAAGATTATAAGCAGAATGGACTTCACCACCGGAGACGGACGGATGAACAGAAAGATGGATGAACTAGGGGTAGGCTTCTGAAGAGATTCCAGAAACTCGGCCTGGAGGTGCCTAGAGAGCCATCCACCATGCCTGTTGGAGCAGCCGTGGGGGCGGGGGGCGGGTACATGCAGGCTGGGGGCGGCAGTTGGGAGAAGCAACCTGTGCCCGGTGAGTCACAACGTGCCTGGCTGAGCAAGACCCACCCAGGAGGGCCGGCAATTAATGCACCTACATGGAGTGGCTCCGACAGCAGGCAGCAGCAGGTACAGTGAACAGGCTCCTGGCACAGCACTGTTTCTAGGAAAGCCACAAAGGCACGAGGCGAACCACGGTCCCCCAGCAGGGATAGGCTTGCACTGCCTAGCCGCAATGTATCCGGGGCACACGACACCCATCCCTGGTGGATAACGGAAACCCCGCAAACACCAGCTGCTGAGGAGCACAATGACAACAAGGATGGCTGTCTCCAGGGAGTCAAGGAAACCCCTCTCACCTCCTCAGCAGGCCCGGGCCCCACCCCTCCAGACAGCCCTGCCTCTCAGCTCCCGCTTCAGCACCTTCCTTTCTCACCGACACTGCCTCTGATGGGCACTATTCTAGGCAGCATTAAATGATAACCACAGAGGAGACAGTAATGGCTTTTTAACAATTCGGGCTCCAATTATGGAACCACTGCCAAACCCAGGCTGCCAGCTGCAGCCCCGCCAGGAGCCTCGGACAGGAGACAGGACACTGATGGATGGGGCCTCCAGCTGACCCTGGTGGCTCCTTCATTACAGGCTTCTCCTGCTGGGGACGAGACCAGGGAGACCCAGGAAAGCACCACAAAATTGCTATGGGCACTGGGGCCTGACTTGGCAATCCAGGACTGCTGGGGAAATTACCCCAGAGTCAATCCCTCACCTCACCCTCGCTTTTAAAACAAGAGACGTAAGTGATGCTAATGATCAGCCATGCAAATGAGGACCATGAGCCACACTGGCTCATGAGGGTCAGAGAAACCCAGGCTGCGGTGTCCATCAATCCATCCACTCTGCCCAGGACCAACAAGGTGGCCCCTTCACCTTCCAAGGAGAGCCCCTCCATACCCTCTTGCTTCCCTCCGAGATGCCCAACAGATATCTGGAGAGAAAACCGTGCTTGACAACAAATGAGAGTGGGGGCACTTCTTCTCCCATGGGATGGAAGGGCCAGACAGGAACAACACATTTAGGAAGCCGGTTCCCTGCCTCTCATCTCAGATGCCACCCTACATGCTCAGCTGACCCACCAGAGCTGACCAGAGGCCTGGGGGCCAGGCTACCCAGGGACAGGCCCATACTCCATGGCCAATTCACTCTCTCCCCTTTTACTCCCTCATTCCTTCCACTCAATCACAGTGGAAACTGCCCCTGTCGGACCCAGGGAATCAGGGAAATGGCCTACCAGAGGAGGAAAGACCACCCAGGGGGCCAGGCCACAACCCCTGTACCCAATGCCAGACTCCCCTACCCCCACCCCGGCACATTCAGACCTGTGCTTTCGTTGCTTAGTGGCTGCTTGGAACATCATGGAAACAGTACAGCTGGGAACAGAGGGAGCCCCAGAAGGAAGAAGAGTCCCAGCCTCCCCGGATGGACCCTCTCCGTTCCAACCACTGATTCCCAAACTTAGCAGGTGCGTTAAAACTGCTATGGGCACGAGGGCCTGACTTGGTAATTCAGAACTGCTGGGGAAATTACCCCAGAGTCAATCCCTCACCGCACTCTCTCTTTTAAAACAAGAAACGTAGGTGATTCTAATGCTCAGCCATGCAAATGAGGACCATGAGCCACAGCTGGTGCTCTCTAAAGAACAAAAAAGAAATTGGAGAGTTGCTGGAAGTATGCAAATGCAGCCTTATGTTCAGATGGGGGAAGAAATTATAGCCTGCAGATCAACGAGTCTTATGTAGGCCCCAGGTTAAGATCACGGGACAGGCCAAGTGAGCAGCTAGAAGACCCAGTGACCACCAGGAGCAAGCCCAGGCCACTGGCAAGTCAGGGCACATGCCCCCAGACCTATCAGGGAAAACGGGAGGACAGCACAGCCAGGCTTCCACACGGACTCGAAGGGACCAGTGATGGTCACCCACGGGCACGACGAAGCCACGTGAGTGGCATGCTTCTCCAGTAAGACAGACACTCAAAGATCTTTGCAACAATAGGGCATGCCATAGTCAGAGAAGGTTTCTAGCATCCTGCTTGCCCTGGTTGGCATGTTTACTGATGACCTAAAGACAAGGCAGGCCTCTCAGCAGACTTCAAATGACGCAAAGTAGAAGCGATACTAAACTGTTCATTAAGACAGTAGGGCTTCAGGGGCACGTGGGTGGCCCAGGTCATGATCTTACAGATCCTGGGGCTCTGTGCTGACAGCTCAGGCCCTGGAACCTGCTTCGGATTATGTCTCTCTCTCTCTCAAAAATAAACATTAAAAAAATTTTTTTTTTCTTTTTAAAAAGACAGTAGGACTTCAGAAGACACTGGAGAGCTAACAGAGTCTAACTAACAGAAACCTAACAGGAGAAGGTCATGTCTCACATGTGGGTCCCCGAACCTAGGTCTTCCCGACACAGGCAGAATGGGGGAGACAGGGCTTGACATCAGCCTGATGAGACTTCAGGGTTCTGTTTACAGAGGCCTCAAGGTGACTAGTCAGTGAGCCAAAGCCATTCCCCGAGAGGGGAGGCTTTGTGAGGACTCAAGGTCAGCCACGGCCCCGGGCCAGGAAGTAACAGCCTCCCTCCACTGCTGTGGGACAGGCCACACCCCGCAGGCTGCAGGTGCCTCTAGGCCTGTGCTGGAGGAGGGAAGAGACCAATCTGAGTGTACCAACAGGATGCCTGCTCCCCAAGTCCACTCTTACACCCCTGTGTTTCCTTCTCCTTCTGCCCTAAGCAACATCAGGAAGACTTCCCAGGGGGGTTTGGGCGGGGAGTGGAGAGAGATTCTGCTCCTCGCTCCTGCTGCCACAGGCAAAGCAGCAGTCCACAGCATCCAGGGCGCCCCGAGGCTCCCCACACAGGCAGAACTGAAAGAGTCAGGTCTTGCTTGGTCAGCGGCCATTCCACTCTCCAGAAAGCGTAGTGAGGAAGTGGTGAGAGGACCCCAAAAAGAGCCAAGAGGAGGGAACACCCAGAGGCATGCTGAGGCTCACCCCAAGGAAGAACTTTCTACTGGTCATAGCCATCTGATGGCAGGCTACTGCACAGAGCATTCGCACTGAGGACTGGACAGCAAGGGCCCTTCCAGCCGAGCTTCTCATTCTCTAACCTAGGCCCACACTCTTCCAGAAGTATTCCTTTTTCTGAGAGGGGAGTACTACATCCCTCGGGTGTGCTGACAACCTGGGTGTGGAGCCAGGAAAGCCGGGAAGTCCTAAAAGCTATCTGGGGATGCCTCTTTGATTCAAAGTAGCAGGCATCTTGTCTATGCTGGCTCATGCCAGGCACACAGCCAAGAACCAGATGAGGTCCCTGCTCTCCAGGAGTTCAGGGCCTGGCTGGGGACACACCAGACAACGGCCGCACGACCATGCGGACAGAGCACTGAGGACAGGGGCTGGCCAGCACGCCCCACTCTGAATACTCCACCTGCAGCTCATCGAAGGCTGTGAAGTCAGGAATGAAGGGCATTTAATACTCAAGAACAACATAGACGGACAGAAAATGGCAGAAGTGGAAATTATTAGTAGTAATAACAGAAACATATCAAAAGGCAAAACGCTCTTCTAATTGTTCAACTTTATAAACTAAATGGCTCCCTTCTGAGTCAGAATGTGAGATTAATCCGTAATCATTGTAAACTGGGCCACAATTACCCTTAAGAAGATTATCACCAACTGGCGTCGCTTAGAAGAAAATGAGCCAGGCCTAAGGAACGCAGGTGCAACCATCACAGAGGGAATAAAACCCCCACCAGGAGAGCTAATAAGAAATCGACCGGCTTCTCTCCCCCAAACCAAATAACACATTCCAGTTCTGACATGCTGTGACATCAGAGGGAAGCCTCATACCAAAGCGCGTGCACACGTGCCCATCCCCCTCATCTGCAAGTAAACTGCCTTGCCAGTCTTCTGCCCCAGTTTTCTGTGATCACACAGGCATGTGGCTTTAACTGCAATCAGCAGCCCAGTTAACCCAAGGAGGCAATTTGCATCTCCTCCTCTCAGCCCAGGCCTCCCCATTCTGGAAGTCTACACCCAAAGTCCAGTGCCGTCCCAGGCTCGGTGCACGCTCACAAAGACCCCAACAAGGCACGAGAGATTCGGGCAACTTCTGACTATAGCCTGCTCCCAGCTTGAGACCCACCCTCTTGGCCACAGAGCAAAAAGGCAGGGGTGACAGAGCAATGGGACAGCAAGCAGGCAGGGCCACAAGGGTGCCAAGCTGCTCCTCAGGGGTAGTCTGCCAGGGTGATAAGATTCTGTGCTCCAGGTGCAGTGTGCGGGCCCAAGAAGGGGATGGGCAATGGAGTGGTTGGACCTGGGCTGGAATAAGTGCCAACTCACTCCTTGAAGGATGCCAGTGCCCTGGGATTGCTGGAGGACAATGCCACTTCCCAGAGACAACCCCACTTCTCCAGGGCCCCCTTTCCTAGGGGCAGGATTAAGTCTCCCCTATTTGAGACAGACTTTCTCTAAGACCTATGCACTTACTCTATGCATTGCTTTGGTCTTTGGTCTTTGGCTCTTGGGAGAGGCTTCCTTGAACCACGATCTGGCCCGGCCCCCAGTCGGCCAGACCCTAACCACACCGTCGTGTCTGTAAGTGCTGTCCCTTCCCTCCCTCCGAAGTTAGTCTGTGGCCACCACCTGCCACCTGCTCCTCCATACTCGTACTCCCACAGCACTGGAGGCCACTCAGCCCACAGGCACTACCCCAGGCACCTCTGCTGGGTGGCTAGAAAAGGTTAAGGATACTCCTTGTGGCTGCACCCCCTCAGTACAGGTGTGTCAAGAAAGCCAGGATGTTCCAGAAACTACCTGTGCCCCTAGCCTGGATGCCCAGTGTAGGGTAGCAGCTCTTCTGAGTCAGCAAAGCCCCAGTTTCCTGATAGAAATATCTCCCTGATATATGGGAGACTCTGAGGTGTGACTGCATTAGGTCTTCAGGAAATCCTAGGAGTGACTTGTGTATGTGTGCACGTGGGTATGTCGGTGGGAGGAGCACCCACAAATTCTAACTTGGGAAACCCTAAAGCCCCCAAAGGAGCTGAGATTAGAGACAACAGTTCTTAAGAGAAACCCTGAATCCCCAGGCCAGTTGACAGGTGCTCGTTTGCAGAAGGATCTGCTTTTAACAAGCCTCAGGCGGCTTCAGCTGGTTTCCATTTTGGATGCTGTCTGGACAGACTATAGAAGAGCTCGGTCAGAAGTATTTCCTATCAGTGACTGGACTCAGGTCCGTCCCTCCCCAAGAGCTGGCTGCTACAAGGCGGGTCCTGAGGGTCTGTTCCTACAACCCACGGGCCTGTGCACCTAAGCAGACACTAACATAGTGGACCCTAGCAGTCCAGCACCTATTTTACACACATGCCTCTCTGGGAGGCCTAGAGACAGCCCCGTAGCCCATGGCAACCAGGAGCCAATAGGTGGCCAAGGATCTGGCGCTGCCATGACGATGAGATCTATTCCAGTGGTAAGGGAGAGAATGGAGTGCATGGGGGAAAGGCCTGCACCTGTGTGAAACCCCCCACACTCCTTCCCCACCCGGACCTCCACACAAGTAGCAAAGCCCAGCTGTCCTTGGGACAGACCAGAGTCTGGGAACACAGGGTGGCTGTGCTTTCTGTGTTTTCATGAGTGTTCTTATGCATGTAAAGGCAGTTCTATGTATTGTGAGTTGGTGTGCGTCCAGGTATGGACCTGTTAGCAAGTGGATTTCTGAGTCTCTGAAAGATAGGAGTAGTATCTGTGAGTGGGTAGCAGGTGTCAGGTATCGTCCCATACAGGATGTGTATGTGCACAGATAGTAGTATACCCGTGTGAGCCCAAGAATCAGTGTGTGGGGAGACGTACAGGGTGCATGTGTATATGAGCAGCCGGTGATCTTGGTTCAGAATAACTGTCTCCAGGAATTCATGCTTTGAGTGTGTGAACCGACCAACAGGAGCATCTTTGGCTGGATGCACTCACGGAAGGTGCATGCCTGCAGCTTGTACGGGGGGGTCTGTCCACGGCTACACTGGCATGTGACCCGGTGCGCTGGGCCTAGGAGGGGGCTTAGAGCAGTGCGCTCCTTCCCCAGGCGGCCACATGGCGCTGCCGGACCGAACCAGGGCCCACACAGGCCCAGAGCTCTGGACCCTTTCAGCAACCCCGGCGGACGGGAGATGAAGCAGGGCAGCCAGGTTCAGTCCGCCCGGGGCCCAAAGTTGGGATAGGAAGGCCCAGCGCCTCCAGCCCGCGCCCGCAGTGTTGGATGGGATGGATATGGGAGCCCTGCGCCCCGGGTCGGGGTGGAGGGCGCCCTCGCCCTCAGCGCTGGAGGGTAGTGGGCCGGGCCCGCGTCCCGGAGCCGAAGGGGAGGTGGGACGGGCTCCCGCGTACCTGTAGGGAATCCAGTCGGAATGCGGCTTGGAAGTCATGTCTCCCGGGGGCGGGGCGGCGGCTGCGGCTCTGGAAGCCGGGGCCCGCGGGGGCCGGCGCGGGGACCCTGCTCAGCTGCCGGGCCGCCCCGGGCCGCATCCTCCCGGGCCGGGGCGCTGGGCCCCTCCGAGGCCCGCGCTGCACGCCAGGGCCCCGGCCGCGGGCTCGGCGAGCGGCTGCCTGCGCGGCGCGACGGGCGAAGCGGCGGAGTGCGCGGGGCCGCGGCGGGCGGGCGGACCGGCGTGCGCGCGCGTAGAGGCGGGAGAGGCCGGCCCCCACGGCCCGGCGCTGCTAAAGGGGCTCGGTCCCGCGCCGACCGCCGGAGTGCTGCGTGGCGGCCCGCCCCCTCCCCCCTCGCCCCGCCCCGCCCCCCGGCGGAGACCCCACCCCCGGGCCGGCGCTGGCGTTGCGAACGCCCCCGCCCCCGCGCCTTCCCGGGAGCCGCGGGGCTCCAGCTCCACACACGTGACCGCGCCCGCGCCCACCCGAGGCTAAGACCAAAGCCGCTGGGCGGGTCCCTAGACCTCCGAGCGTCAGTTTCTTCCTCTGTGAAGCCGAGATAATTCTAACTCCTACCTGCCTGCCTAGCATACCTATCTCCGCTAAGAGATGGGAACCGCTGCTCAGATCGGGGGTGGGAAGAGGGATGGGGGAGGGGAGGGGATCCTTCGGTGCCGGAAAGGATTGAGGTCTGGAACAGAAGAGGTCCCAGGGAACCCGCTGGTCCAAACTCTAGAGGCTGGCCTTCCCTTCTTGGCCCCTTCCACTTCCCCACCCTCCCCACCCCCTCACAGGTCCCCGGGGAACCTCTGGTTTTCTGTGAAGGAGCTGCTTCCTAGCAGCAGTAGTCTTTCCCCTCTAAGCTATAGCAGTCAAGGAGAACATAAACCGTCTATTGCATTCCCAACCCTTATGAATTTATATTATTTAAGCTACACAACAGCCTTGAGAGGCAAGTGTTTTATTTCTATTTCTGGAGAATAAAGCCTCAATAGTGCTAAGATGCCCAAGGACAGAAAGCTACAAAGTGATGGAGCTGAAATAGAACCAGGGTCTCTGTCCTCCAAAGCTCTTTCTAGGGGATACACTTAAAAGGAGGCAAAAACTTATTAATAAAGGTCATCTTAAAGTCTCTGAGTGCTGAGGAAGTCTTGGCTGTGACTCACACCAACTTTAAAGCAAGCCGTGGCATGATGAGGTGAAGGCTAGTGAATCCACAGCCGGCTGACAGAAGCAGGGAAGCGAGGACAGGTGATCTGGCAGCGGTCTGCTGAGGAGCACTTTCTTCCCACTACATGTGGGTGTCCTCATGTGCGCCCTGGATTCAGCAGCGCACACACCCCGGTAACCATGCCAGAAGAGGGTCTGTGTGGTGACTCCACCACACCGGGGAGAGGGGGCGGGGTGTCGGAGGTGGAGAGTATGAGAAGAACCAGCTCCGCTGAAGGAGGGCCCCATCCTGCTGCCCTAGGTCCACGGCCAGGATTTCCCATCCCAGGACTCTCCCAGGCTTTCCTCCTGGCGGCCTTGCCCATTAACTATAAAAACAATAACCAAATGTGTGGAGCATTTGCTGAGCTCCAGGTGCTATCTCTACACTGTAACTGATTTCATCCTCACAACCACCCCAGGAGGGAGATGCTATTATCATACCCATTTTATAGCAGAAGAAACTGGGGCACACAGAAGGCAAAGATCTTGCCCAAAGCCATAGAGCTATTCAACGGTGAAGCTAGGATTCACACACAGCAGTCTGGGTCCACAGCCCTTGCCTTTCGCCTCCTTCCTCCCTATCACCGTTCGTGCAGTGCACATGGATGCACACCCAGCCTCTTTCTTCTGGTTTCTGGAGCGCACGACAGGTTAGATCCATCTCTGTCTGGTACAGCATTGACACTCTCTGAAGGCTGTGACCTCTGATTATTTATCAACCTCCAAGAGCTATCCCTGTCACAGGGGACAGAGGGCAGACAAAAGAAATCACCTCAGAGTGAGTGCAAGGGGGCAGAAAGCAGGGCTGTTTCCTTGCCTGCTGGGACATTTGGCATAGGCCTCGGTTCCGCTGATCAGGCTCCCAGGAAGGTCAGCAGAAAGGGACTGGTCCTTGCCTTGGAGGCCAAACAAAGCACTACCCTGAGGCCCTCTGTCCTGTAGGACTGGAGGACGGAGCCCTGCCCAGCAACAAGAGGCTGGTCCCACCATCCAGACCATGTTCCCCAAACTTCCATCAGCAGCTGCCACTTTGGTGATGACTAGAGCCTAGAAGATTTTCCCTTCAAGAATTTGAGGCTGCTTTCCCCCATTCCCAAATTATCTGACACCTTAAAGCAATCAAAATCAAGTTGGAAGATCTCAGGAGCCTGAAGTAATTGAATCTATTAAATAGATACTGTAGATTCTGTCCTAAGGGAGTAAAATCTGGAGGCAGAGTGAGGTGCAGAAATAAGACAGCTCCCCATGTCCTATAGAGGCTGTGTGTGCCCATGGGATGTGTGGGAGCCAGTGGGACTGTGCCATGTACGTATGAGTGTGCGGGAGAGAGACAGAGTGTGTGTGTGTGTGTGTGGTAAGGTGTCCCTGCATCTGAATGGGTCTGCACAAGAATGTTTGTTGGATGGTGTGTTGATGTGTGTGCATGGGGAGGATCTAAGTGTGTGCTTCTGTGAGTTAAAAGGGGTATGTGAGAGTTCACACTCAACTGAGAACTGCCAATGGGTTTTCCTGCTCAAATAGCTCCCCTGGTTGACATTTTATGTGTATGCCCTTGGCTTCCATCGAAAAGCCACTCCAGAAAGCCACATGAGGAATACTGTACTAGGCCATGGTTAAAATACAACTGCTATACAATGACCCTTGAGAAAGGGCCTAAGCTTTTCAAATTTAGCCCGCGGAACAAGGTGATCTCTATCGAAATGCTGCCATGTAGCAACCCCCAACGGCCTCCTCACCACTGTCCAAATCCTGCAAGGGTGAGATATTTTCTGTGAATTTAAATTCTCCTTGTTGCCTTTCAGGCATTCTCAGACAGGGCCATGGTTTGTGAGGGGAGTGAAAGAGTTTAGCCCCAAGGAGACCCTTATATCTGCCACCCCAGCCGAAGGACCCCAGTGCAAGCTGCTCTCAGCGACACTCATTCAGCCAGGGAAGAAAGTTAGCACCTTCTTCTGGCACTTTGCTACTTCCATGTGAAGTCTTAAATTTTCTGTTTCTAATTTAACAGTTTTATTGAGTGTGGCTCACCTCTAATCAATTTTAGAAACAAACGGATATGAATAATAAGTGAATACCTATTTAGATTGGGCACTAAGTCCCAAGGTGCCCTGCGTAGTAGCTTGGTGTTGCATCCTTGCAGGGTGAGGAAGGAAGGCAATTCGAATCAATCATATATCGACTGGACCCGACTGGGCTCGCAGGTCCACGCAGGGCTTGGGCAGGTGTCAGGCCGGTCCAGTGCTGCTCTTGGGGAGCATTCCATCTGGCAGGAGGGACTGAAAGCACCAAGGTGCTGGGGTTACAGTACAGGTGTACAAAGTACTGGGGGCACAGAGGAGGGGCAGCCAGTGGTACCAGAGGGAGGGGAAGTCAGGTTAGGACAAATCTGTCCTGAGAGTGAAAAAGATGACATTGGAATCGGGCCTTGAAGGATTCTGAGAGACTAATAAGAAAGGAAGGGGGAAGCTTACCAGTTACTGAGATTTTACAACTGGCCCAGTGCTGTGCTGGTCTCTGACCAAAGGGCATTCCAGACAGAGAAGATGACGTGAGTGAAGGCATCAGGATATGAGAATATGTGACCGATGCACTTGAAAACCAAAATGCAAACCCGTGTGGTGGCATGGAGGGTAGCTGTTCCACGTGGCAGGAGAAGGGCCTAGAAAGTTAAGGTAGGGCCAGATCCCCTGGCACCCTGGACACCAGACTGAGGAGTGTGGATTTTATTCTAGAGCTAATGAGGCATCACTGAGGGTTTGAAGCCAAGAGTAACCTTCCCAGATGTACTTTTAGAAAGACATAATTGGGAGCAAAATGGCGGACAGAGGGAGACAAGGCCAGAGGTATTGGCAACTGCTAGCGGGCTATTTGGAAAGTCCAGGACAGAAATGAGCGGACGCTAGACCAGAGCCCAGTGTCTTTTCAAAGCCATTGGGTAGACATCATGGCAAAACAGTAGCATATGTGGACAGCCGGACAGTGCCCACTGCCCCATTTCTCCACGATTAAAGTGAGGCAGATAGGCTTACTGACATATTTGAAAAAATGCAGCGTAAGCACTAGAAGAATTAAAAGCAAAATGTGTAGGGGTGCCTGGGTGGCTCAGTCAGTTAAGTGTCTGACTCTTTGATTTCGGCTCCAGTCATGATCTCACAGTCTGTGAGTTCAAGCCCCACATTGAGCTCATGCTGAAAGTGTGGAGCTTGCTTGGGATTCTCTCTCTCTTTCCCTCTCTCTCTGCCCCTACTCCACCCACCTGTACTCCCTCTCTCTCTCGCTCTCTCTCAAAATAAATAAACTTTGAAAAAATAAAAACAATACGTATATTTTTCCAAATAACTGCAGAAGATAATAGCAAATTAAAATCACGACCAACATCACCACAACCAGCACAGTCCACAGGAAAAATAAAATGGTAAAGCATAAAACAAGGTAATAGGGATAAAGTCAAAAGGAATAGTGATGAAATGAACGTAAGTGGGGAGCCTGTGAGCTGGGGTCACACGAGACCATCACTTGTTGAGTACATGCTATGTGCCTGGCCCTTCTCCACATGTTCCATAAAAAGCAAATAAGGGCAGTAGGTAATGATGAAATGCAACTCTCCAGTCGAGGCTCCACGTTAACAGATACAACATACCAAAGTGAGGTGGGATAGCCCCAAATGGGACTTGGAAGAGAGGCAGTGAAAACCTGGGTCTGTGACCAGGTGCCCATCACCCGCCTCTAATACATAAAAAAATATGCCAGTCTGCAAAAAATGTTGCTGGAGGTCTAGGAGGAATTTTAGAAGGAGCCTCAGGGTCCAGCGGACTCTCAGTGGGAGCACAGCAGGGTACATGGCCTTTGCCTCAAGTCCAGGGAGTGGGGCTTGGAGACCCCCCCCCCCAGGATGGCTTCATATGTGGCCATAATTGTCCTGAGGCCATGGGGCACAGGCAACTGATTCATGCCTACAAATCCAGAGAGCGGGTGGGGGGTGGCTGCCCTGATGGCCAAGAGGGCTCTGCTGACTCAGGGTCAGGTTTGTGGGCAAAGGATACGTGAGTATTTCGGGGGGCCCACGCGGGTCCCAGCAAGAGGACCAGATGTGGTTGTCTTAGATCCCAGTCAAGAGGACCCCCCCCCTTGTGGGAGGAGGTGACAGTGGGCAGAGCGGACAGGCCCGGGCTTCCCAGGGCCTGAGAAAGGAACCAGAGTGTCCTATGGAGGATAGAGAGCAAGCATCACTCACATCGAGGGAGCTGTGCTTACGGAGACACCCCAAACGATGGAATGGTCTCCAAGAACCTCAAAAGGCACTCACGTGAGAGAGAGGAGGAAGAATTTTCCTGCCCCTTTCCTCTCTTCTTCCCCTCCTTCCCTTCACTTTAGACCCTAGAAAGAGTCAGAGCTGCAAACTGGACCCTCTCCTGCAGGCAGCTGGCTTCCAGCAGATCATGATGGGTAACTCCGCAATTTAAGATTTGCTTATTGCAATAGACAGGACATATTAATTATTCACAGGACAACTTTTGGTTCCCTGAAAGTGGCCAGAGAAGTCATGGGACTTATCCTCAATAATTTCATCTAGGTTTGCGGGGGGGGCGGGAGGGGGGAGCAGCCCCATAGAATAAAATTAAAGAGACCGTGGGAGACAAAAATAAAGTTTGCTTTATGATGACGTCTCATGAGTCATGCCTATTCACACACATGGTTCCTCTCATTGAATCCTAACAACACTATGAGGTAGGTACTATTATTATCCCCATTTTACAGGTGAAGAAACAGGAGGTTACATAACCTGCTCAAAGTCACACAGACAATAAGTGGGAGAGTTCAAATTCAAGCTCAGGCACCAGAGAGTTCTAGAGCCACAGGCTTAACTGCAATCCTCTAGAGAAAACCAAATGATGAGAGCCTTAGCCCTTTGACTCATTAATTCCTGTTCTAGAAATCTAGCCAGGGGAAATATGCAACGGAATCAAAAGTTTGTGTGGTAGGGTCACCTCCCTAAGGAAAGAAGAAAAAAAAAAAAAACCTCAAGGCAACCTGACTATTCATGTATGTGACAACATTCCTCACAACCTTGTAACATGAGACCACTTAATCAGACTGCATATTTGTGTGTTACCATATATGGGAGACAAAAAAATAGAAAATGTATAAAAAACTATGCCACGTGGCATTCAGGGCTCAGTTCTTCGGGGACGAACCCAACTGAGTGGTGTCGGCACGAATAAAGTTGCTCCCTGGAAAGAAAAGCCTTGGTGTCACGACTCTGTGCAAGAATCCTGCTACATTTATGTACAGATAGTCATGACAGCTTTATTTCTAATAGGAGAAATTGGCAGGAGTTGGGGGTACAAAATGTCTATCAGTTGGGACTCGGTTAAGTAAAGAATTCTGTGTTCACAGGAGGGA
The DNA here is from genome assembly GCF_024362965.1 of Panthera pardus. NCBI lineage: Eukaryota > Metazoa > Chordata > Mammalia > Carnivora > Felidae > Panthera > Panthera pardus. Next base: position 50,357,525 of record NW_026526677.1, read on the forward strand.
TCATTAAGCACCCTTTATGGGGAGTTTTTAACGACAGAGGAACAGGTTTATGGGATGGGATCCGCTATTGCAGGAAATAATGTCCTATAAAGAAGTTCCACGTGCTGGCACACACATGAATGGTCTCATAAAAAGTTGCCCGGGGTGAGAGAGACACAGTCTAGTGCCATCAGCTAGGCCACCCTAGGACCACAACCTTTTGACACGTGGCTCCTCTTTCCAGGTGCTGGGTTTCCTATAAGGTCTGGGTTTCAGCTCCCATGAGCGCCTAGTAACCCCTAAAGAGCACAGAAAATACCCCTGCCCCCGTTGGGGGAAATGAACAGTAAATAAATACTGTCAGTGCACCATGGATGTCATAAACAAATAAATAATATTTTAAAAGCTGTGCAGTTGAAATATCCTTAGTCACCTAGTGGAGTATGATATAGCAGCAAGATGACACCCAGGTGACCACACTCTAAGCATGCAGGCACAAGAAATGCCTGCAATTTTGGGCCAGGTTGTTTATCTTGCAGGGGCACAGGGGATGTGCGGGAAGGATGCTGGATCTTAATACCTGCTCGGTCCCCAGTTCCCTGGCTCTGCCCTGAGAATCAAGAGAGTTTCCTGCTCAGAGGGCCCCGGACTGGGGCTGGGGGCCGGAAGACCCATCTTGGGAAAACTGTCACTCCCAGACAAGTTCTCCTGCCCACTTTCTGACAGGGCTTCTGAGCCCTGCTCTCCAGGGAGCAGGAACTGAAGTTATAAACACAAAAAGGCTTCTGAGGAGGAGCGTCCAGGCCCCTGAGCTCAGCCTGCCCAAGGGGTTTGTTTTCCTGGCATTATTGGATTTGCAGATAAGCAACAAGGAATTAAGCTGATCAGGAAGAGAGGGACACAGTTCTCATTTGTTCATAATGCAGGATTTATCTAGCAGAGCCCTCTCCTTTGTCAAACAGAGAGCCAGTGCCTTCATATCCTCCAGCAAAGAACATTTTATATTGTAACCTTTCAGAAAAGCCTATGAGTGTGCGTTTTTGACCTGTTATTCTTTCTCACCTAAGAAAACCATGGTTATTTAAAATGTGAAATGCATTTTAAACAATCCTACTCTGAATTCATAAACCAATCTCTCTAGCAAGAGGAATCAGACCCTGAAATGCAATTTAAACAATTTGCAAAGCATGTTACTTCCAATACAGCAACATTTCACTCCATGGCCTTCCCTTTTGCTGCAGATGGTTCACAAATATCAGACTAGAGCCACCAGGTTACTGAAGAAGCAGTGTCCTGAAAGGCAGTGCTATGGGACTGGAGTCAATAGTTTTACCTCTATGGCTCAGTTTTCCCATCTCTGAAATGGGGATAAAAGTTCCAAGACCTATAATAGTAGCGAGTATAGAGGAAAGAACACCTTAAGTTCCAGTGCTGGCTCTGTGCTGTGTGACCTTGAGTGAGTATTTAGCCTCTCTGTGCCTCATGAAAATCAGTGGGTAGAACCATTTTGAAGGCTACCTTCCGGTACTAAATTTCTCTGATATTTTGACTTTACAGGAGGACTGGTAGCAGACAAAGGGTTATGCTCTACTCTGAAATAAGGATTAAAGTCTTATATTTTATAGAAGAAAGTGAACATATGCTAGACTTAGGAGAGCTAAACTCTTGTCCTCTCTGTACTGCTAACTCACTGGGTAGCTAGGGACCACGGGCCCAGACTTGCCTCAGTTTCTTCATCTGTTAAGTGCATGTCTTATACTGCACAGGGTGTGTGAGGCTGAACTGAGAGGAGTGTGAGCCTGTGACCGCTGGGTCGAAAGTCCAAAGCACCATGAAGAGGTGCCAACAGTTAGTAATTAGAGCTCCTGCTTGCTGAGCCCTCACCTGGGACTGGCACTGTGCTAAGTGTTACTGTATTCTCTCACTGATGCTCACAGCAACCCCGAGGGGCCACCGGGCCCTCAGAACAGCGAGGATTTACTCAGTCCAGGCCAAAGAACTATGCCTCAGGGCCCGTGCCAGGCTTTGCTGAGGATGAGAACAGGAAGTCCCAGAGGCGGCTGCTTTGCCCGGGCCGCCTACCCGCCCCCGGCACTGCCCAGCTCTGGTGCAGGGAGGAGGCCATGTGTAGCCCCTTCCAGGCGATGAGGGGAAGTCTGGAGAGCTGGTGGCATTGGGCGGGGCAGGATCCATTGCTGCCTTTCTCCAACTCCAGGCTGCTTCGGATCTCTCTCTTCATCTCTCCCTGATTCCTAGTCCCCACCACAGCCTACCTTCCTGCACGTCTCCTCTGCAGGCACCACCCTCCCTGCTGCCAGAGAGCCTGCGCCTTCCTGATCCTGCCACATTGAGGCTGGCAGGGAGCGGGGCCCTGGAGACAGGGGTTCCACTCAGCAGCACGAGGCCCTGGATTCTGACCTGGTCATTGTACGTCATCGTTTTTGGAGTTTTTTTGTTTTGTTTTTTTTTACAGTTGACTTTTTAAAATTGTATTTGAGAGAAAGAGAGAGAGTGAGGGAGGGAAGGGCAAAGAGAGAGAATCCCAAGCAGACTCCTGTCAACACAGAGCCCGACACAAGGTTGAACCCACAAACTATGAGATCACGACCTAAGCCGAAGTTGAATGCTTAACCGACTGAGCCACCAAGGCACCCTTACAGTTGACTCTTGAACAATGGGGGGTTAGGGGCATTGACCTTCCACACAGGCAAAGGTTCACATATAACTTTTGATTCCCCCCAAAACTTAACTGCTAATAGCTTACTGTTGAGCCTTACTGATAAGGAGTCAATGCATGTTTTGTATGTTATATGTATTATATACTGTATTCTTACAATAAACTAGAGAAAAAAGATGTCAAGAAAATCATATACGTTTGCATTATTACACATGACATTTACAGTACTATACTATATCCGAAAAAAATCTGTGTATGACTAGACCCACACAGGTCAAACTCATGCTGTTTCAAGGGTCAATTGTATACCCTGGATTCTGACCTGGTCATCGTAGGTTAGTCGGCCCTGTCCTGGCTCTCACATTTGTAGGGCTTCAGGTGTCTCTCTGAAGACAAGCTGGGCCTGCCCTCCAAATGAACTTCAGAGGTCTCCATTCCCCAGTGGGCAGGACCCTGAGAGGTGCCCAATCACACACCCAGTCACCCTCTGCTCTGCCCCAGCCTCCTGACCACCTGCTCCAAAATCCCCCAGGTCTCTATAATGTGTCCCAGCTCCCCATACCCACACCTCAGCCCGTCTGGTTTTCATGAGCTATTGGTACCCGTTTCTCTGGCTCCACCAACCTGTCCTCAGATTTGTCCCACCCCCACCTCTTGGCTATGACACACTGCGGGATACTCCTCTGGCCCCCCACCAGGACAGACACTTGCTGCTCCCTCAGTAGCACTGAAGATGCCACTAATGTCTTGGATGTTGGGAAACCTGAGTTCCAGGGCTCAGTCCCTGGCCTCCTATGACACCAGACAAGTCCCGTCCCAGTTTTCTTGGCCTCAATGTATCAATTTGTGAGATTAATGTCCGGGGCCTTCAATATCACTAGAGTTCCATTATCTAGGGCCCCAACAGTCAATTTATATGAAAAGGACACACATTTCCAATTGCCCTTGGAGAGTAGAGAACACTCAGATCAGGCTCACCTTGATCTCGTACCCCCCGAGCCAAAGGTATGATGAGCAGACACCTATCCCTTATCCAGTCACATGCCCAGAAGACACACGGACGGTGCAGAATGCACCCTGGCAAGTGAGTCCGATTTCCCTCCCTCCCCATGAAAATAAGTAGGGGTGAAGTGTGCATGTGAACAACCCAGTGGAAAAGTGAACATCCATGTCCCAGAGAAACTCCAAATGGCCACGAACGTGTGGTAGAATGGGTACTTGATATCTCCCCCATCCTGATATCCAATCCATCGCCAGGTCCCGCTGATATTAAGTACTAAGTATCTCTTTAGCTGGTCCCCTTCTCACCACCACCAATGCCACCACCATCATCCAAACTACTTTGTGGATGGGACAAGCTGTGGTGCTTCAGAGTGGACCCTGGAGCCGGGTCTGCTGGTTCCAGACCAGGCTGAACCACCAACTACCTGCGTGCCTGGGAACTTGATAGTTAATATATATGAGCCACCGCAAACAGCGCCTGGCACATAGTGAGGAGACGTGTGACTTAGCTGTTGTTACATAATGCTGTGCACCCCCTTTCCCTCTGGCCGCCCTGCAGTCTGTTCTCACATGGCAGCAAGAGTGATCTTTTCACCGAGCAAATCTGCCATTGCACCTGCTGCTTAAAATCCTTACTGACTTCCTTGCTCACAGACCAAAAATTTTAAAGTGTTACCAGGCTGATCATGCTTCTGTTCCCCATACTGGCTTGCTTCCAGACAAGCCAAGCTCATGCTCTTTCCAGGCCTGCAGGTGCCATCTCCTTGGTCTGGAATCTACCTCTCACCCCACTGCTCCCGGGCCCTGGGCCCTGTTGCTGAGCCCAAGGTTGTGGTTATGTATTTTTTAAAAGTTCCTGAGGGCAACACTGATGAATAGTCATTAGTCTACTATATTAGAAAGGAGGAGTCATAATTTATGTTATGACAAGTGATATGCTGTATGGGGATCCTGAAAAAACATAAGGGGATCATCGAGAAAATCTCTAGAATCAGAAAGTTCAATAGAGTTGCCAGATAAGAAGATAAAAAGGGGCACCTGGGTGGCTCAGTCAGTTAAGCATCTGACTTTGGCTCCAGTAATGATCTCATGGTTTGTGAGTTCAAGCCCCTCAACGGACTCTCTGCTGTCAGCACACAGCCCGCTTCAGATCTCTCTCTGCCCCTCCCCCTCTTGCACTGTCTCTCTGTCTCTCTCAAAATAAATAAACTTTAAAAAAATACATAAAAAATAAAAGCCAATAACATTTCTGTTATCATTACAAAATAATAAAGTTTAACAGAATGATAATGAAGATGAGATAATGAAGACAAGACTGTGTGTAAAGGGTTTTAAAACAATATTGATGAGACTTATTTGTGATTCATATGAAGAAAATGACAAAATAATGGAGATTCTCAGTATATTCCTATGTGATTAGAAAACCATTTTAAAGACAGTACTTCTTCCTAAATTACATTTCATTTAGTTCCAAGCAAAATACCAAGGGGATTCTGGAACTTGATAAGGTGCAGGGATTTCTTAAGGTTCCCTTGGATGATGATCTAAAGAAAGGTGGCTGAACAAGCTGGTTTGTGAACGTGGGCTCTATGATAAGAAAGCCAAGGGACCCCCCCACCCCGCCTTGACTTGCTAATGTCACTCAACGGTGTTTCTAAATTTTGTCTCACAAAGCAGTTGGGTCGGTGATATAATTAGGTGTCCACTCTGTACCTCAACTGAGTGTTTTTAGCAGTAACAGGCTCTTAAGAGGAAAGGTAACAGCCCTTTGGGAGAGTGGGCAGTGAGAGGCAGAGCCTCGTACCAAAGCAAAAGGATCGAGGGGTGCAGACAGACTCATCAGGAAGTCAGGCCCGGGCCCGGGGAGGTGGGGATGTGGCCAGAGACAGCGGTGCATGTGCAGAGCTCCCGTGAGCCAGGCCCGCTCCCTAGACTTCCCCACTACACAAGAGGCTGCCCAAGGGGTCCTAGTCTCAGGAAAAGCCACAGTCCCAGGACAGCAGAACAGGGGACGATGGTGAGGGGAGGGGGGGTAGTCAGAGAGCTGGTGCCACTACTTCCTTGCTTGCCTGTTTCACCCAGTCAAGGGGCCTCTTCCATTTTCAGAGACATGAGCTAAGAGTGCTCAATACAGGGGCACCGGGGTGGCTCAGTCAGTTAAGTGTCCGACTTCAGCTCACGGTTTGTAAATTTGAGCCTCTCATTGGGCTCTGTGCTGACAGCTTGGAGCCTGCTTGGGATTCTGTCTCTCCCTCTCTCTCTGCCCTTCCCCTACTCTCTCTCTCTCTCTCTCTCTCTCTCTCTCTCTCCTCTCTCTCTCCCTCTCTCTCAAATTAAATCATTAAACTTAAAAAAAAAAAAAAAAGAGTGCTCAATTCAGGGGCATCTGGGTGGTGCAGTCAGTTAAGCATCTGACTTCAGCTCAGGTCATGATCTCATGGTTTGTAGTTTGAGCCCCGCGTCTGGCTCTCTGCTTTGGCGTGGAGCCCACTTTGCATCCTCCCTCTCCCTCTCTCTCTGCCCCCTCCCACAAAAATAAATAAACATTTAAAAAATTATTAAAGTGTGCTCAATTCAACTGACCTATGTCAATACTCCAGATTAGGGCAGCCTGGGATAAAGTAGTCACTGCCCTTAATTCCTCTAGAAAACCCAGGTGAAGATATTCTGGAAGCCAAAACAAAAGTAGGTAAGAAAACAAAGAAATTCTGATAATGACAGTTAACGAGAGGAGGACCAGTTCCACTAGATAGTAAAATACATGCTAAAGCTACCACGACTCAAACTGTGTGGTGATAGACACAGATCACACAGCAAACTTCAAGGGAAGAAAATAAGTAACCCAGAAACACACCCCATTCTCCCCAAGAACTTAATTTAAACGCCAGTTACCCGAAAAAGGACACTCAATAAGATAATGAGAACGCCCAGTGGTGACAACAAAGGGGTGAAGTGTGCACGCAGTTATCTGGAAAGCTGGGAGGACGCTGCCGCTCTAAGGAGACGGGTAACTGCTGTTACCACAGCAGGTGGCTGATGTAGAGAAAGAGCAAAGAGAAAATACAGCAGCTCAGCAACACAGCCAGGACTCTGGCTCAGAGGCCGGGCTCTGAATGCTGCCAGCTTTCAGGGCTTGCCCCCTTTCTGGGCCTCAGTCCAACGTTGCAAAGATAAAGGATTAACGCAGATGACCTCTACTGGCCCTTCCAGCTCAGCCATTCTGGGACCTGACAAGGTGGGAATCATTCCCATTTCTGGTTTCTGCAGCAGGACTCGATGGGAGAACAGAAAGATGTCTGGCCCTTTCCTGCCCCAAATCACCAAGTGATGCCATAGGCTGGCTCTGTTCATTCAGCGTTGGGGCTCACTCGGCACCCAGCCTGTCGGTCACCAGGACCCAGAGATGAATGAGACATGGCGCCAGTGTGTGAAGCCCACAGGGCAGTGGAGGACACGGCCTGGGTGGATGCAGACACAACAGAGGATAATCCCAGGTGGACAGAAGTCGGAGGTCTGGGCCAGTGAAGGTCCAGAGCTGTGGGGGCGCAGGGGAGAGGGCGGTGGGGTCTGGCCGGGGTGGGGGGTATCAGGCATGGCTTTGCAGCAGAGGTGGCATTTGAGGCTGCATTGAAGTTATGTTTGGTTTGTTTTTTTGTTTTTAAGAATGTATTCTTTCTATTTTATTTTTTTATGGTAGGGAGAAAGAGAACAAGCAGGGAAGGGGGCAGAGGGAGGGAGATGGAGAGGGAAAGGGAGAGGGAGAGGGTGAGGGTGAGGGTGAGGGAGAGGGAGAGGGAGAGGGAGAGGGAGAGGGAGAGGGAGAGGGAGAGGGAGAGGGAGAGGGAGAGAGAGAAACTCCCAAGCAAGGTCCACACACACTGAGAAGCCTGACACGGGGCTCAAACTCATGAACCGTGAGATCATGACCTGAGCTGAAACTAGGAGTCGGACCCTCAACCAACTGAGCCACACCCACATGCCCCCAGACTGAAGTTTAATATAAAGGTAAAGGGGGAGACACAGGAGGCAGGAGGGTGTTGAGGTGGGTGGTGTGGCTGGAACCCGTGAGCAGGAACTGAGGGGGAGGATAAAGGGGAGGTTATTTGGGGCCAGGCTGAGTGCTTGGCCTTGAATCTCTTACCAATGGGAAACCCCAGGGGTTGCTAGCACTGGGGACATGACATCGTCTAGCTCTGTGAGGGAGAAGTTCACAGCAGCCCTTGGAGCAGGGATCCGGGAGCGGGCTCACCACTCCAGAGTGGCCTGGCCCGTGGCAGAGAAGGGGGCGGGGGGGGGGGGGGGGGGGAGGGTCCAGGTGAGCCCGCGGGACCAAGGCAGGATTACACAGGGGTAGGAAAATCACAGCCTTTGGAGACAATTTCTGAGGCCAGATTGCATGGGCTTTTTTCCTGGCCCTATACTAACGGGGTCTTGGTCTATTTATTTAACCATCCTGGCCTCAGTTTTCTCATCTGCAAATAATGGGAACTATTTCTTAGGCATGTCAGGAGATTAAATGATTTTATAGAGAAAGACAAATATCGTATGAGTGAACTCATATGTGGAATTTACAATACAAAACAGATGAACATAAGGGAAGGGAAGCAAAAATAAGATAAAAACAGGGAGGGGGACAAACCACGCGAGACTCTTAAATACCGAGACCGAACTGAGGGCTGCTGGAGGGGTTGTGGGTAGGGGGATGGGCTAAATGGGCAAGGGGCATTAGGGAGGACACTTGTTGGGATGAGCACTGGGGGTTATATGTAGGTGATGCATCACTAACCTCTATTCCTGAAATCATTATTACACTATATGGTAACTAACTTGGATGTAAATTTTTAAAAATTAATGTAAAAAAAAGAAAGCCTTCAGAATTATGCTGACGTAGTAAGCGCTCTGTAAGAGGTGATGCCCTGATAATGGTGATGATTAGGGGACAGCTGCATATCTGAGGTGGGGCTGGAGTGCATGGGGACCCTCTCCAGGAATGTGGTGGGAGGAGCAGGTTTGAGTCCCTGTTTGGATGTACTAGGTTCCAGCACCTATAGGACACGGAGCTTAGTGGGGGGGGGGGGGTCAGAAGATGGAAATTCAGGGAGTCGTGGGGGAAGGTGCAGACTGAGAGCTAGGGAGGGCTGACGGCAGAGGTTTGAGTTTGTAACTGTGGAAACAAGAAGAATCGGAGCTCCCTGAGGGCAGGCATCTTCCCTGTTTCGCTCCCCGCTGTATCCCCTGTACCTGGGATAGCACCTGGAACAAGGTAGAAGATTGATAAAAAGTTGCTGAGTGAATAAGTGAGCGTAACTGTTCCAGTCACCCACTCCAAATTTTAGGCACAGAGTGATAACAGGAGCTAGCATGTATTAGACACCTACTATGTGCTAGGCACTATGCTAAAAAGCTGCATGTGCAAGGTCTCATTTAATCTTTATGGCAGCCCTACAGAGAAGGTTCCCATTTTACACATCAGGAAACAGGTTCCAGAAGGTGATACAACTTGCCCAAGTTCTGGCACAGCTAGTAAGGAGCAGAGCAGGGTCCAAACCCAGGGCCATGTGATCCCTGTAGGTGCTCTCCTTGACACGGGTGAGCAAGAAGGAATCTGGGGAGAAAAGAGTTCGCTGACGATCCCACTGTGCTAGAGCCCCAGTGCTCAGTAAAGAATGAGCGTTACTGATCTTGTTGGTGGAGGAAGGAGCCAGAAGCAGGAGCTGAAGAAGAAGGACCTAGTTAGTGTCAGACTTACACACCAGTGTCTTCCTGGAACCAGATGCTGGGCGAATGGGGAGCAGATGAGGAAGTGGGAGAAGAGATTGCTGGGGTTCCAGGTTCAGAATGGACGTCAGCAACACAGTGAGAGCAAGGAGGCCCACCTTTCCACGGGGATAGCTGTGAGCAGGTGTGTACAGGTGTGCACATGCTGTCAGGGGATCCAGGGAGCCTACAAGATCCTGGGTCTTCCCAGGAGGTGGAGACAGGAGGCCATTTGCAAGGTGCATGTCTGTCTACCCAGCAGGGACCGAGCTTGTGCAGGCAGATTTACATGCCTTCAGAGTAGTTTTGTGACCACAGCCAAAGTCCCGAACCTGCTGGTATTATTGGTGTAACAAGAAGTCTAGTTCCTAGACCATAAACTCCATGGGACCAGGTCCAGCTCTGCCCCCTGCTGCACGCCCAGCACAAGCACAACATCTGACACATGCGGGCATTTTCCAGAAAGGGACTCAAAGAGTCAGACAGGCTAGATCGCCTCAGGTCTCCAACTTGCAGGTGATGGAATGGGATTCAGAAACCTGGAATCCTCTTGCCCCACAGCCCTGGTGCCTAGAGCAAGGTGGCCCTGGGGGAAGGCTGAAGCCGCTTCAGGGCCTGACTCTCCAAACATCTGCATCCTTTGCATGGTCCTCCTGCCCCCAGAGAGGAGTAAGGTCCAACCCCTGTGCACAGTGAGGCACCAGGTCTGGGGTCAGGCCCAGGGCACTGGCAGATGATGCGTCCAGAGACAGAGCCCAGGGCCAGCTCCCTCTGGACTGCACGGACTTGGACCTGCACCTAGTAGGTGGCCCTATCCTCACCTACTCCTGACCTGTGCTGGGCACTCCCCAAATCCATCACCTTTCTGCTGCCTGCCTCTGGTAACGGCTCCTGCAGGGAAAAGGCTGTCCCACCAGGTGCCAAACCAGATCTCGGCCCAGCGCCTGAGCAGACTAGCTGGCACTTGCCACCGTCAGAATCCCCTATGTGAGAGAGAACTGCTGAGTGTCCCCTGGGCCCCCACAGGTTCCAAGGACTCCAGGGCAGCTTCCTCCTGGGTCCTCCCTCCTCAGCCACCTCTAGGATGACACGATCAGGCAGAGCGAACACTAACCACCATGCATGTGCCCTGTTCCATGTCTGTCAGACCCCAAGCTGGGCTCGGGGTCACAGAGAGAAACTCCCCAAGTCGATATGATTCTGGAGTCAACAGAGGTGTCAGCAGCCACAGAAACCACACTGCCACGAAAGTACGGGCCCCTGCTATGTGCGTGAGTGGTGCCAGTGAGTGGTTACATGTATTCTGGCTACTCTTCACCCAACCTCTGGGAAGTGAGATGTGAATATACCCGGTTTTCAAATAAGGAAATAGAGGCTCAGAAACCTGCCAGCATTTAACCCACCAACTTGCTGCTTCCCATGTTGTACACCCAACCTGAGCCCCAGGTCAAATTAACCCGGAAGCTGAGGTTCTATTCCAGCTTAGCAGGGAGCATGCTGCCCCTTCCACCATGCCCCCCTGCTTCCTCACTCCCCGACCCGAGGACCTCCTGGCCCAGGGAGGAGGTGTACCTGGGCCTAGCAGACATTCAACCTGCTCTAGGTACGTGAAGAGGCAAAAGGAAGGAAACTGGCATTTGCTGAGCAATAACTATGTGTGCTGAGCACTTTAGTATATATATATATATATATATATATATATATATATATATATATATTTTTTTTTTTTTTTTTTTTTTTTTTTTTTTTTTTTTAGAGGGAGAGAGAGAGAAAGAGAGAAAGAGAGAATCCCAAGCAGGTCTATGCTCAGTGTGGAGCCTGATGCAGGGCTCGATTCCACGACCCTAAGATCATGACCTGAGCTGAAATCAAAAGTCAGACACACAACCGACTGAGCCACCCAGGCACCCTCATGTATTCTTTGCTAATCTAATCTTTTCAACCATGCTGTAATGAGTATCTCCATTTCACAGAAGAGGAAACAGAGGCTCGGAGATGTTAAACTGAAGTCATGTGTAGTACCAGGATTAGACCAACTTATTTGAATCTGAAGTCCATACTTCTGCTGCACCAAAGCATTTCTCAACTCTGTCTAGTTGCCACTTGGGTATTCTGGGGTACCTGCACGTCTCCTCTGCCATTAGCACCTGCCTCAGCCCCACCAAGCTGGCCCCATGAGCAGCAGGCCAGGAATGAGAGGGAAAGGGGAATTGCTGACTGCCCAAAGCCTGGAGGACCTAGGTGGACCCAGGAGATCTCCCTGTTACCCAGTGAGATGCTTGCCTTACCTTCAGCCTGATGCCCACAATCTGGGCTTGCCCTCTGCAGACAGGAGCCCTGGCCAAACACAGCTGTTGGGCTGGAAAGTGGATCCCCTGGCCAGCTTCTGCCGATTCCCCTCTAAGAAGCTTGGCCCTCTTGTCTGTACCATATACTGACCCTGTGTCCTACCCTCCCCCAGCATCCTGCTTCCCCATGGAGAGGCCCTTAGTATAGAAACTGAACCCCCGTGGTTGTACAAACTGCCTACTGCTACTGCTCCAGTCTGCCCAGAATACCTTGGAATGTCCATATCTGTCTCTCTGTTCTCAGGTTTTCTGAGTCCTTTGACACTGTGACTTCAGCCTCACGTGCTATGCAAGTTGCCACTGCCCACCACCCACATCTGCTCAGACTTATCTTCCTCCCTCATCTGGCCTGTTCCGAGATCAAAGGGTGCACCGTGGCCCTGCCTGTGACAGCTGTGGCATCCCGATTTCTTTACTGGGTATTGTGCCCTGAACCTCACTGTCCCTCGCTTGAGTCCCTGATTGCATGATGATTGCATTGACCCTGTCTGCATTACCTTCAGGCCACAGTCTGGGATGCTGAGATGAGGCAATGTTCCCTAATGCCTATCTTGTCCCAAACTCCCCGTGCTTGGACCTCGGCCAAGACCGAAGGGCCCAGACCTCAATAAACACTCCTGGTCTTACCCAGCTGACCTCTGGTCAACATCCTGGTCTGACAGGCAGTGGACAAACTCTGGGTGCAGCTTCCCCAATGATCTTCAGGATCAAGACAACAGGCAAGTGTGCTATAAAGCCCCACACCTGGTTTATCTCCATGCCCACAGCCGCAAGCACAGCATGGCGATCTGTGCACCCACGAGGCCACGGCCAGGCAGGCGGCTGTGTAGTTCCCCCCAGCAGAGCATGCCAGGCCAGCGACAAGCAGAGGGCCACGGGATTTCCCTCTTCCCTTCATTTCAGTCTTCTCCCCAGGACAAGTGCTTCTGCTTCCAAAGTGCACCCAACATCAGAGCGTTTGGAACAGTGGTCCCGGGGTGCATGCTGGCCTCCTGCTGGGGGCTGTGAACCGAGTTAAGTCTGGAGAACCAAAACTTTGTTTCCAGGCCCCGGGCCAGCTCTTTGAAATGACCGCACTGTAATTCCTGTAGAGCAAATGATGCCCATCAGGTTCTCGGGGTCCTCCAGGGAACATCACACTGAAAACAAGGTTATAGTGCCACTCCTGACCAATATGACAATGGAGACAAATCAAAACAAAGTAATACAGCTCCCAACAAGTAAAAACAATGAACCTTAATATTGGAGGGCTGTAGGGACAGCCATACATAATCGGTGTCATGGTAAACAGGCTCAATATTTCTGGAGAACCATCTAGTAATATGTGACAAGAGCTATAAAATTGCTTGTGCCCTTTGACTTAGTAATTCCACTTGGGGAATGCTTCCCAGTAAAATACTAAGAAAGTAATTTGCCCAGAGATATTCATAGCAGTGATATTTATAATAGCAAGGAACTGGAAGGAGCCCAGAGGTTCAGCACTTGGGGATTGATGCAGCAAACTGGGTCGAGTGAGCACCTCAGATGCTCCACAGCCAGGAGGCCGGGAAGTGTGCAGCGTGGGGTGATGTGAATGCATGCCCCTGGACAGGCCGGACAGGAAGGAAATGGGCTCAGACCAACTCCGACTCCAGCTTCACCATGCGAATGTCCTGGAAGCTACCTCATGTCCATTCAGTGAAGTCAGTAAACTTCGTGTTAATGATGAGGGCTTTAAGGGTCATTTTAAATTAAGTGGATTCCTTTTTTTTTTTAATGTACTAAACATGTTAAAAAGCAACTCCACCAACTAAAATCCACAACTATCCTTGGGCATGCCTACCTTCTAGAAGTCCACTCTCTGAGCCCTATTCTTAGTTGTGTCTGTCCTAAAAGAGCCAGACTCGTCCACAGGACTGGATGGGGGACCATGCAGGGGTTGCCCCATGGGTGCCCTGAGCTCTGAGCCACCGGTCCGTGAACGTAGCCCTAGACACTGGGATGCAAGGGTCCTTCCTCCTGAGACCAGTCCTTCCTGAAATTTCTTCTCCTTCAAGGGCCCGCCCCATTCACCATGCTTTCTCTTCTTGTGCTCCAGGAAGAGGGTACTGAAAAGCACATGGGGTCTTCCCCTCATGTGAGATTCTGGATTGTCAGAGCATCTGTAAGGGTCAAAGCATGAGTGTCTAACGGTTTTGTAGGCAGAGGCCCGAGCCACCACACACCTAAAATAAGACTGGCCCAGGGTAGGCGTCCCTCCAGAGCAATGGTTTCCTCACTCAGCTACAGCAGTCTATCAACATCACCGGGGCGGGGGGTTAAAATGGAGATTCCTGGGCTGCATTGTAGACACTCTGGTGGTAGGGTCTGGGATATGTATTTTTCAAACCCTCTCATAGGTTCACATGAGACAAACCACTTTTCTAGAGACTTTGATGTCTAAGAAAGAAGTCATGGGCCTGCCTTCCTAGGCTTCTGAGTTCAGAGGGTTCTTAATTTGGGCCAATGGAGTCAGTAATCATAGCAGATACCACAGCCCCTCATGTGTGTGAACACACACACACACACACACACACACACACACACACAATGCTCAAGGGAATACCTCAGCCAGGCAGTCTTGAACACTGGGGAGCACCTGGCCTCCCCCATTCCCCAGAGGCCCAGAGCCAGCCTCTGCCTTGGCCCAAGCATTTGTGTTTCCTTGACACCAGCAGCCTCCCATCTCTCCAGGGTCCCCCACTCCCTGCTGCAGGGTCGCCTGCAGCAGGTGCTCCTGGTCCGTGCCCATGTCCCAAGTGGGGCAGTGGGGGCCTGTGGCCCCGCCTGCCCAGGCCATACTTACGGAGTCATTTTATAAAGCTGCGTCCTCCTCTCAAACAGCGACCCTCCCCAGGCCCAGGGCCACACCCCAGCCACGGGCGTGGCCTGGGCAGACTCCGTCTCACCGCCCCCTGTCTCCACGACACTCTTCAGCTTCACATTGGTGCTTGAGTCCCCCAGCCTGTTGTCAGGAAACACCGAGAGTCGTCACCCCTGCCCCCATGCAACCACCCTGCCAAGCGAGAACTGGTTGAAGTGGACCCTGTGGTCTGGGGAACCCTGAGAACATGGGCAAGAACAGGGAGGGACTCCAGGGTGGGCTGGAGGGGGCTCTTCTCAGGAGCCTTGGAGAAACTTTCTGAGTCCATCTAGGATACTAAGGAGAGCACAGGGAGGAAGCCATTCTGCTGAGCTCTTCCCCCAAACAGTTCCTAAGGTAGCAAGAGCCCCCAGAACCTGGAGCACCCCAAAGGCACAGTTTGAGCCTGGAACCCCGTGTGCTCTAGTTTGAGGGACAGACCACAGCCCCTCCCTTAGGGGGTAGGGTCAGGGGCTGAACCACCTTCCCAGCAATGGGAGGGGCGTATATGCTGGGACAAGAGCTTGGGCTGAAGGGGCATGGGATCTCTGGCTCCTCTAAGTTGGCTGCCCCCCATCCTGCACCCCCTGCCGCAGGATGCCAAAACCAAGGTGTGGGGCAGCTGCCCCTCCATAGCTCCTACCCTGAGGGAGGGGAGCCATGCCTGGGCTTCTCGGGGATGTGAAGTCACACAGGCCTGTTTCCCCCGTGGAGGCACTAGAAGGGCATCCTGTTCCCATTTGAGGGTCTCCCCTCTCATTGCCCCCCCGCCCCACTAGTCTGGACCCAGCCTTGCCTCCAGTTTGCTGATAGTACCTGGCTGTCAAGGGCATTTGGGGGATGCCGGGTGGGGCTGGAGGGAAGTCAGAGCAATACCCACTGAGGCCTCCAGCACAACAGTGGGCATCATCACTGAAGCCAAGCTCTGGGAGCAGCCCAAGTGTTTTTTGTGTCCTGTTCTAAGAACCTTTGCTCTGTCTAGGTAGAGACCATGGACAGAGCACATCAAGGGACAGGGAAGCTGACATGCTGCTTCACAGCCAACCTCACACTGCATTTGCCCTGGGAGCAGTAGAGAAGGGCTGGTGTCACACAGATTCCTCTAGGGACACACTAATGGCTGAGACTGGTGACCTGCCAGCCAGGAGGAGGAAGTAAACTGAACTGCACTGACAGCTGAAATCATCCACAAGCAGGCAGGGCTGAGTCCTATGTGACTAGGCATGACCATGACTTTGCTACATGGCGAATGGGTGCTGAGGCCCACACAGTGCTGTAGGAGGATACTTGGTTTCCTCACTGTGTTTTATTTACTCTTCATTCTCCATCAGTGTCTATGTTGACAAGGCTTCAGACTTGGGATCCTCTGACCCAGTGGTTTTCAGCCGGCAGCCAACACAGAAAACATAAAAGCAAGTGGCTCTGGATGAAGCTGGGGGTGGGGCAGGGGTGGGAATGCCCCACCGAGAGCTCCCCTTCCCCCCAGCACTTCCCTGGGGATACTTCTGGGTGGCCCTGGAGCTCCAAATGTCATTTGAAAGTCACTGGTCTGGTCCCACCTTCTCTTTGGCAGATGGAGAAGCTGAGGCCGAGAGTGAGTAGTGATTTGCCAAAGGTCACATAGCAAGTTGATAGCAGAGCCAGGACTGGAGCTGAAAATGGGGCCCTGTGACTCCTAACCATCATGGCTCCCAGCTCTTCACAGAAGACAGCCAGCTGCCTGCCCACAGTTCTGAACTTCTCCTCCTCCTCTCCAGCCCACTCTTCGGCTCTCCTGCATGGAGGACTGGTAACTGCCCCCTAACACCCACCTTCTTCCAGAAATGAGACCAAGATAAACACCTGGGTTCCTGGCCCTTCAAGACCAAATCTGGATGGCTCTCTGAGACACTTCTCGTTCTGTGTTCTCCCAGGCGACCTTTCCACTCCCAGAGCCCCACCACCTATCTGCAGGGGCTCCCAAATCTACTTCCTGGTGGCTCCTCTGAGTTCCTAATGCCTCTGGGCTCCTCCAGAACCACCAACTAAGTCTCCAGGTCCAAACCGCAATGTCTCTCACCCCAGATCTGCTCTTCTGCTGTTTCCAGCAACATTATCAGCCCTGCCATCGACTCAATCACCAGCCCAGAAGCCCAGATTCACCCTACCTCCTCTTCCTTCTAGCCCAGTTTATTGGACCTACGGTGCCCTCTTTTGGTCCCCTCCCCCTGTTCTGATGCCTCTGGGTTTAGGCCTCATGTGTCTCCAGCCTCTTCCAGGCTCCCTGCCTCCAGTTCTGCCCTCTCTAAGAGCATACACCTTCCAAAGTCAATCTGAGCCTATCACCTGTCTGCTGACAAGGATCCTTCGACGGCCCCTCATTCTACAGGATAGACTCCAACCCCCTTCACGCGGCCTGCTGCCCGCCTCTGTCGCCTACTCCTCTCTGCCCTCCCACCAGGCTGGCCAGCCTCTGGTTTGCTCCAGCCACCCCGACCTCCCAAAGGAACTTCATCCTCTCAGTTCACTGGAACAATGTTTCTCCAAATGTGGTCTAAGGGCCACCTCCTTCACCATGCCCTAGCATACTGCAGACTCCTGGGCACCTCCCTGTCTAGACGTGCCAAAAGAGTCTCTGCATGTTTAACAGAGAACCCTTACACACTCAGTGCCGAGGACCACTGCCCCAGGTGGCACACTCCCAGCCCAACTAACCTGTCCCAGTCTCCTTCCTTCTCCAGCCGGGCGAGGTATATCCTGCCTGCCCTACACTCTCCAGGGAATGACTGGCTGTGACTCGGTGTGTCCTCCCCCGGGCCATGGGCTCCAGGCAGGCAGTGAGCACTTCTTCCCCCTACCCGTGAATCCCCAGCACCGGGCACAGGGAGGGGGCTTAGGAAGCCAGCACAGAATGAATGTGCTGTAGGTGAGCTCTGACCACCTGGCCCAGGACCAGGACGAAGTCACAGCTGAGCTGGTGACAAGCCACAGCTTTTCTGGAAGCTGCTCCAATGCCTTTGCAAGTTGCACCTGCCCTCCTTCACCTCACCTCCTGTAGGATAAAGGAGACCTGTTGGGGGCTTGTGAGTAACTAGGACCTACTGAGAGCTTTCAACGGTGATGTTTAACACTCAGCTCTCCAAAACATGTTTGCATGCATACATATGTAAGTTTACTATAAATTTTACTGATCTAGGGATGTCTGGCTGGCTCAGAAGGGCATGTGACTCTTGATCTCAGGGTGGTGAGTTTGAGCCCCACACTGGGTACAGAGACTACTAAACTACAATATAAGTGAAGACAATATAGCAGCCACAGACAAGATACACTTTGAAGTTCATCTGCTCTCATAGCATCTCCCCCCATCTCTTTCGTAGATCTAGATAATCAACAAAACAACTCCGGTCTTCATTTGTAGCATTTCCTGACTACTATGGAGTAAATACACCCTCTGTGGCCAGTTGTGTGACACAAGGCAGAGCTGGGCAGATTATTTCTACTGCACAGATACAACAGGCACGAATCACCTCAAGAGCACAGATGTAGTCAAATGCAGTTTAAAAAAAAAAAAAGGGGGTGAGCTTTGTGTATCTGTCACCTTTGTTTTAGATCTTAATTTTATATTTTCACTTATTTAAGTTTATATAGTTTAAGCTTAACAGCAGCTACGTTTAACAACTGGCTTGCACAAACTCTCCTTTACGGCTGGGGAGGCACGCGGGCCAGCTGCAGGACAGTGACCCTGAAGAACTGAACGTGACCTGCCATAACCCACCAGGCCACCAGAGGGGCCAGGCCCAACCCCCACCCTCTAGAGTCTAGGCTGTGGGCTGCCAGAGATGGGGTCCCCTGTGTGAGCCTCAGATTCTTCAACTTTTAGTGGGAAAACCATGCCCACCAACTCTTGAGGTGTAGGGAGGGTTATACGCCCACTTCCCCTTCTCCACACACACTCTGCCCACTCACATACTAACTCATTTGCATCCCCCCCAACACACACACACATCGCCTCAGGCGTACCATGCACGTATCTTGAACCCACACATTGCCCTCCCCCTTCCAAGCCACACCACATACACTAACATGTCAGCCCTTCCTATGCCACGTGCAGACAAGTTTACGTGTGTACAGCTGCCTCCCATCCATTACCTCAGACACTCCGCATACATATTTGCCTCCAGCTGTGTCTCATACACACCCAGTATCCACCTGCCCAAACCACCACACAATACTCATACATGCGCACGTACTTGAAATGCCTTCACATGCTCCAAACATGCACACCCCCCAGCAAGTACCTATTACCCCCCAATTCAGGGCATTTCACGTATCAATGGATATGTCACCTTACCCACCACGCGGCCCCCATCACTCCAGACCTACCACACACAGTTCTCAGCCTCCACAAAACATACACACACGCCATGCATGCATATATACCATCACCTACCTCTACTCCTCTCCACACTCACATATCACAGGCACCCACACATGCCACCCCATATGCTGAGCTCATACACTCAACACGTCCCCATATCACCTCCATGTTCCAAGACGGAAGACCCCCCCACCAGCCCTTAAGCCTACCCCCTGGATCAAGGAGCATGAGGGGAATCCAGGCAGCAGGAGTTGGGAAAGCTGAGGTGAGCTTCCCTGGGTGACAGTTTGCTTTCCTGGGGGTCAGGCTCTGGTCTGAGATTCAGGGGAAGTAACAGGACTGGTAGGCAGAGGGGCGTAAGATGGGAGGGAGGGGACAAAGACTGCCGGCTAAACACCTTGGTTTCCTTTAGGCCCAGCCTCAGGCACCATGGGGGGGCTCCAGCAGCCCACCTCCTGGCTGCTCTCTCCAGCATCCCCACTCCCAAACAAAAATGCCCCACCTGCTTCTGGAAGCTCCTCCCACACCCAGCAACAGCAGGCTTCCATGGAGATACGTGGGCCTTGTTCAGAGGCTGTGCTCAGGCTCTCCTGGGCTCATGGGAGGGATCAGGAAGCAAGAGGCACAGGATCCTGGGCGGGGGACAGCTGGCAGGAAGACAAACAGGGAAGTCAGGACTCCCAACTACAAACCCCGCTGACACTCTCAGGACTCCAGGCCATGTCCCCTTCTCATATCTTGCTAGACTGAGGTAGTGGCAGAGGCACATCCTGTCCTTGGCTGTCCCAACTCTGAGCTCCATCTGAAGGTTGGGGCCTGTCCAGTCCATCTGACTATCAGCCTGTACTCCTACACTGTCTTTGCCACTTGGCCCACCAGCAGTGGAGGGGAGTCCTGGGGTGAAGGGTCCCATCACCCCAGTGTCTACATGGCCTGGGTGAAGTCCTCTCTCCTGGAACACCCCAGGTGAAGAGGAGGAGAAGCCAGTGTCCAGCAGATGCCAGGTGGGCTCCAGGGCACACGATGGGCAGATGTCAGCACACCTCCCAGACTTCTTCCAGCTCACTCTGAGAGCAGCCTCAGACTGGACCCCGATGAACACAGGGAAGCCATTTAATGGCACAGTGCCTCTTCTTACAGCACCACCCAGCACTGATAGGAGTAACAGAGCAGGCCTTAAAAGATGGGGTGAACACCTCCTTCTTTAGAAAGCATGTACTCATTTTCACTCTTGCATCCATGTGATATCTCTCTCTCTCTCTCTCTCTCTCTCACACACACACACACACACACACACACACACACACACGCCCAGAGACAGGGCATCCCTAGACTGGCCCACCCTAGTGCAGCCTGTTCTCTCTGGACAATGCATCCTGGTCCTCCCAGAAGACACTGCCTTCAGGTTTCCATGGCAACAGTAGTTGGTTCCCTGATTGATGTGTTACAAGTCTTTCCCTCTGCCTAGCTTGGGGTGTTTCAAGGGGACACGGGCTATGTATCTAGGTCTGGGCTTCAGACTTGGCTAGGCCATGACTCATCTTTGGCCTGGAGCAAGTCCCAGTCCTCTAGCCTCAGTGTCCCTGGGGCTCAGGGAGAGTAAGACTATACTCTGGCCCTTTCATCTCTGACACACTGACTCTAAATAATTTTCCTACATATCAGAAACATCTAGTTAAAAAGAAAACAACCAGAGATCTTACCCACAAAAGCAACAGAAGAAATAAGATATCCTGGGAAGCTTCAGAAGAAACATCTCAGATATATATGAAAGCACACTAAAATCCTAATAAATCAAACTAGAGATCTTACCTATATGAACACCCATGATAAAAAGTGACACACCCTCTGTTCCTGTACGGTATTGTCATTTGATCAAATGAATTTATGGATTCAATTGCCATTCTAAACATAAGTGCAGTAGGATTTCTGTTTTCAATGGGACAAATTTATTCCAAATAAGTCAATTTTCCAAGATAACCAAGAAAATGCAGTAAGAGAAAAAGAATAAGGACTTGCCATACAGGCTACGAAACTGTACTATGAATCTGAAATGACCCAAACAGCAGCACTAGCTCGAGAATGATCAAACAGGCCCATATGATGTGTAAACATACCCGCGTCTGCAGAAGAAATTGGGTTATGATGAAGCTGGCCTCACAAAACTCTGAAGAAATGTTACACTATTTAGTATATGGTTTCAAGATCAGCTTGCTATCCACTTGGGGGGACAAAAGTATACCCCTACCTCATGTGACTCACAAAAACACCTAACAGATGGATTAAAGACTTCTTGTAAAGAAAACAAAACAAAAACAAAACAAAACAAAACAAGAAGACTACAAGTAGAAAATGTTGGAGAATATTCCTCCAATCATGTGTAGGAGCTCTTCTAAGCATGTTCCTAAATCCAGAAGCCACACAGATTTATTAAGCTAAGAGCAACAGTGTCCTATATGGCAAGAGGCACCATGAACTGAACTGAATGTAAAGATGGCAGACGGCACTGAGGGAGGCACTTTGCAGGCACTTGCTGCGAGATGTCCTCATGGGGAGTCCTTCTGGAAGGAAATGTGATCCTAGGAACATATCAAAGACCTTTACTGAATATCTTTGAGGCACTCAGGCCTTTTGAGCCATGAATTTCACTTCCCTGAAGCTAGTCTAAGTAAGCAAGCAGGTAAGCATGGAAATTTATGTACAAAGATGTTCATCATTGAGGATTTTGAAATTACTGAAATAATCCAAACAGGAAAATGGTTAAATAAATTTCGATAAGTCTATAAAAAGAACTATTATACAGCCATCAAAACAATATTCGTCTAACAATATTTAATGATATATTGGGGTATCTGGGTGGCTCAGTCGCTTAGGTTAAGCGCCGCACTTCGGCTCAGGTCATAATCTTGGGGTCTGTGAGTTCGAGCCCCACATCGGGCTCTGTGCTGACAGCTCAGAGCCTGGAGCCTGCTTCAAATTCTGTGTCTCCTTCTCTCTCTGCCCCTCCCCTAATCTCTCTCTCCCTCTCTCTCTCTCTTTCTCTCTCAAAAATGAATAAATGTTAAAAAGTTTTTTTAAGTAAAAAAACAAAACAAAACAAAATAGTACCTTGACAGAACTGAAACCCAATTTTTTTAGTGAAGAATTTGCTGCAGCAACAACACAATACTAAACCACCTCACTCTTGCCATGTACCTTGCAAGGCTTACAGCTCGGCTCTGGGAAGCTCCCTGCCACTCAGGGAGCTTGGCACCTGCGACCAGACCCGGGCATTAGCTACCCGAGGCGCCCTTCCTGACCCTGACTGGAAGCTTCTCCTTTGTGACAGCAGCCTTTCTCTGAAGACTATCTGTGCAAAATTCATAAAAACGCCTCCTCCCCAACCATCCTGATGCTGTTGGCAGAACAAGTAAAAACTAAATGGCTGAGAAAAGCATAGGAAGAAAGAGCTAAGAGACAGAACAAGAGCAGACCAGATCTTTTCTTTAAGGTCTAAGTTAGACAGAACTTACTTTTAAGTAAGTTACTTAAACTTACTTTAAGCCCACTGAAAGGGAGAGGAGCATACGACTTTACCCAGATGCTTCTGCTTTATGGTTTACCTTACTCATTCTCCTTTTTCTTTTTCTTTTTCTACCCCCTCCTAGTGAACTAGAGGTTTCCAGGGTGGGCACATACGTAAAGGATTTTTTAAAAAATCCATGAGGGGTGCCTGGATGGCTCAGTTGGAAGAGCATGGGACTCTTGATCTCGGGGTTGTAAGTTTGAGCCCCATGTTGGGTGTGGAGATTACTTAAAAAGAAAATCTTTAAAAAAGCATTGGGGTGGGGGACACCTGGGTGGCTTTGTTGGTTGAGCATCTGACACTTGATTTCAGCTCAGGTTGTGATCCCAGAGTCATTGGATCAAGCCCCATGGCAGGCTCTGTGCTGAGCATGGATTCTCCCTCTCTCTCCCTCTGCTCCTCTCCCCTGCTCATGCTGTTTCTCTCTTTCTCTCTCGCTACAAAAAAAAAAAAAAAAAAAAAAAAAAGGTAAAAAAGAAAAAATGCATGAAGGAAAAGATGTTCAACTTTATTATTCACCAAGGAGATGCAATACCAATACCGCAATCAATACCACACATTCACCAGAATAAGCTAAGATAAAAAGACAGAAAAACCTAAAGTTTGGTGAGGATGTGGAGTGACCGGGACTCACATACTGCTGGTGAAAGAGTATCTGTAGAACCACTTTGGCAAACTCTGGCAGCATCTACTAAAGGTGAACACAAAACTCTACAATTTCACTCCTGGGTATATACCCCACAGAAATGCACACACATGTGCAAAGGACGTGTACGAGACTGTTCCTGGCAGCACCATGTGATGATTGCCAAATACTTTAAAATTCCAAAATTCCATCAACAGTTAGGTGGATATATAAATTGTGCTATCGTCACACAATTAAATTCTATATAGCAGCAAAAAATGAACTACCGTGTAAGTATATACATAACACAGATGAATCTCCCAAATATAATATTGAGCAAAGCAAGACACATTCAAACAGGATATAGTGAATTATTCCATTTATATAAATGCTGAGCACAAGCGAAATCAATCTATGATATTAGGAGTCAGGGAAACAGCTTTGGGAGGGGGCAGTCACCAAAAGGAGCTCAAAGGAAACTTCTAGGGTGCTGGCAACATTCTGTTTCTTAGTTTGGGTTTTATGAACATGACTGTTTTCAGCTGTGGAAATGCATTATAAGCTGTGCACTAAAATATGTGCTTTATTCTTTTTAATCTTTATTTATTTTTGAGAGAGAGAAATACAGAGCAAAAGTGGGGTAGGAACAGAGAGAGAGAGGGAGGGAGACACAGAATCCAAAGCAGGATCCAGGCTCTGAGCTGTCAGCACGGAGCCCGATGCGGGTGTCGAACCCACAAACCACAAGTTCGTGACCTGAGCTGAAGTTGGACACTTAACCGACTAAGCCACTCAGGTGCCCCTAAAATATGTGCTTTAAAAAAATTATTTTTAAGTAAGCTCTAGGTCTAATGTGGGGCTCAAACTCATGACCCCAAGATTAGGAGCCAGCCAGGCGCCCCAATTTGTGTTTTTATATATACCATATATACTTTGAAAGGTTAAAAGATAGAAATAAAAAGTTAACAGGAGTTATGTTTACATATTGGGATTATAGATAATTTAATTTTTCTTCCTTATATTGTTCACGTATTCCAAATTTACTACAATACTTCTTAAAATATTTTAATGTTATTTTATAATATATGTTCACACCACGTAATACAACCATGCTTCTAAAAAAGGTGTTGTGAAGTTGTTCTGGGTAAGAAGCTATCACTTCTTTTCCTGAGGAGTATCTACTTCCTTTCTCCAGAGTCTGGGCCAGTAGTTCCCAAATCTGTCTGGACATCAGAGTTCCCTGGGGAGCTCTTTAAAAATTCTGTTTCTAGGACCCTGCTCCCAGAGATCTGGATTCAGTTGATCTAGGATGGGCTCTAATATGGCACCCCGCATGCTCTAAAGTACTGGGACTATGTGCCACAGTATCTGAAGAGCTCTTCCTGCTGGACAGGGGCTGGGAAAGGCTCCCTGGGGCACCCATAGTCCCTCTTGGTAGGGCTGGGAAAGCCCAAGGTAGCCCTGCTTCAGCCAGACTACAGGACAGGGAGTTAGGCAAAGCCCTTAGGATCTACTTACGTGACAATGTGACCTTGGGCAACTTACTTATCCACTCATGTCCCAGTTTCTCCTTTTGCAAAATGAGAATGATAATAGTGTGTACCTTGCAGGGTGGTTGTTACCATTATATGAGCTAATATATGTAAAAGGCTTAGAACCATCTGTGATGTGCTGTAAGCCCTCAATAAATTTCAGCTGTTATTATCCATTTGACAATTATTTATGAGTTCTCAGTGAGTTGAGGACACAACAATGAAAAAGACAGACATGGCCCCTGCCTTCATGGAAGTTACAATCGAATCACAGTATACACTTTTTTAAGTGGCTGAGCAAGCAGGACCTTTCCCAACAGAGTTACACTGCATGGCCACACATCCCAGTCATCAAAGCCCTGTCCCACACCCTATTCAAAACCTCTTTTCAATAAGAATTTCCTGTGACACAGTAGGCTTCTTGTGCCATAGTTTCTGACCACCATGCAGGAGATGGTGGGGAGCCAAAAGTCCAGCCCACCCCAAGACCCTCCCTGGGACCCACACTGGCTGGGATGATGTCACAGGGCTCCCTCTGAAGCAGGTACAAATGCAGCCACTGGAATGCTCACATACGTCTAGCCCCTGTGTGGCAGAGCAAGGAAATAGCCTAAGCCCTCAAGCCCAGTACTGTCCAATTCTGGAAGGAAGGCTATCCTACACTGAGCCCTTCTGCTCTGGGCCAGAGAGCCTGGGGACATCCAGATCATTGGAAGGCAGCTGGTCTCGGGTCTCCTTGTTTCCACCAGCCATGGCTCCATACCCAGCTTTCATTCATTCCCCGCACTTACACAGAACACCTACTCTACGCATAGCCCTCTGCTACCGGTACAGAGCCAAGCAAGACAGGCCCTTACCCTCAGAGAGGTCACAGCCAAGTAGCATATTTGGATATAACCCATGATTAAAGTTGAGTAAGACTTAGGATAGAATTTAGCACTGTGTGTGACTAGGACAACTGAGTAAGCTTCCTAGCAGAGGTGGTACTAAGTCCTTCAGCATGATGGGAAGTTTACCAGGTGAAGATGGGGAAGGAACCACAGGTACAGGCCTGAAAAGGAAGACAGAATGTGAGTTTGCAGGACTGGTGCAGGTGGGGAAGAGATCAAATATTTGGCTCCGTGCTGAGCAGCTCATGCATGTGAGGGGACTATGTGAGACTGGGTAACGAATCACCAGGGAGGAGCAGGCCAAAGATTCCCAGAAACTCACAGAAAGCTGGGAATAGTTTGTGTTCCTACCAGCCAGACTGCAAGGACCTCCTAAAACGTAGGACATCAAGCAGAGTCCTCAGAAGAATACTGCTTTAGTAGCGAGGTTAAATTAGCCCCTGGCTAAAGGCTGCTCTGGACCTACCCTAACAAAGATGAAAAGAAAACCTCAAAAGGATCCAAATTCTAGATAATTTAACTGTGTCAGAACAAAGCCCCAAACAGAGTCCAGCACCCAACAATGTAAAAACGTAAAATTCACAGCACCTATCCTTTAATAAAATATGACCAGGCATGCAAAAAAGCAGACTAGAACACATAATTAGAAGAAAAATCAATCACAAGGAGCATACGTAGAAGTGACAAATATGATAGTATTAGTGGACCAGAATGTTAGAAGAGCTATTATAAACTTACTCCATAGAGCAAAGAAGGTAGAAGAAAATATGCCTATAATGAGGAGAAAAATGGAAGACGTAACTAAGATCCAAATCAAACTTGCAGAGTTGAGAAACACAATACCTAAAACAAAAGTACACTGCATAGAATTAGACACTGCAGAAGAAAAGATTATGAATTCAAAGACACTGCAATAGAAATATTCCGAAATAAAACTCGGAAAAAAGTACTGAAAAAAGAAAACCCAAAGTATCAGTGAACTGTGGAATATCAAGCTATCCAACATACACGTAAATAGAGCTCCAGGAAAAAAAGAAGGAAATAGGAGGGAGGCAGAAAAAAATATTTGAAGAAATAATGCCCCAAATCTTTTCAAACTGGATGAAAATTATAAACCCACAAGTCCAACAACCTCAAAAGACCTCAAGCAGGAGAAATATAGAGAAAACTATGCCAAGATCCCTCATAACCAAATTGTTGAAAACCAGTGATAAGGAAAAAAAGCTTAAAAGCAGCCAGAAAAGGGCAAACCGTAAGAGACTCTTAAATACAGAGAACAAACTGAGGGTTGCTGGAGGGATGTTGGGGTAGGGGATGGGCTAAATGGGTGATGGGCATTAGGGGGCATTTGTTGGGATGAGCACTGGGTATTGTATGTAAGTGATGGATCACTAAATTCTACTCCTGAAATCATTATTACACTATATGTTAACTAACTTGGACTGACGTTAAAAATAAATAAATTTTACTTTATATGGAAAAAAAAACAGCCAGAAAAGGAGAAGGGAATGCACACTGCCAACAGGAACAAAGAAAAGAATGGCAGCACACTGTTCATGAAATGATGCAAACCAGAAGACAGTGCAGCAACACCTTTACAGTACTGGAGGGCGGCGGGGGGGGGGGGGGGGGGAGGTGGGGAGCCCTGTCAATTTTAATTCTATTCCTGGTCAAAGTATATTTCAAAAATGAGAGCAAGATAAAGACTGCTTCATACAAATAAAATCTGAGAGAATGCATCACCAGCAAATCCGCACTATAAGGAATGTCAAGTCCTTCAAGGAAAAGGAAAATGATACTAGAGAATAATTTACATACACATATGAAGAGCCTAAGAAAAAGTAAATATGTAGGTACTCATGAAAAATTTTTTTCTCACAAAAAAAAAGAAACAAAAAACACTGAATCCAGCAATATATAAAAAAGATTATACATCTGACCAAGGAGGACTTATGCCAGGGACGCAAAATTGGCTTATCTAAAAATGAATCTTGGGGGCCGCCTGGCTGGCTCAGTCAGTTAAGAGTCCAACTTTGGCTCAGGTCATGGTCTCACAGTTCATGAGTTCAAGCCCCATGTCAGGCTTTGTGCTGACAGCTCAGAGCCTGGAGCCTGCTTCAAATTCTGTCTCCCTCTCTCTCTGCCCCTCCCCCTCTCGCACTCTGTCTCTCTCTTAAAAGTAAGTAAACATTAAAAAATTTTTAAAAAATCAATAATATCATATACAATATCAAAAGAATAAAGTATATTGGGGCGCCTGGGTGGCGCAGTCTGTTAAGCGTCCGACTTCAGCCAGGTCATGATCTCGCGGTCCGTGAGTTCAAGCCCCGCGTCAGGCTCTGGGCTGATGGCTCGGAGCCTGGAGCCTGTTTCCGATTCTGTGTCTCCCTCTCTCTCTGCCCCTCCCCCGTTCATGCTCTGTCTCTCTCTGTCCCAAAAATAAAAATAAAAAATGTTGAAAAAAAAAAATTAAAAAAAAAAAAAAAAAAAGAATAAAGTATAAAAATCCCATAATTGTCTAGGCAATAAAGAAAAAGCCTTTGAAAAAATTTAATACCTCTTCATGATAAAATCGTTCAACAAACTAGGAATAGAAGGGGATTTCCTCAGCCTGATAAGGGGCACCTGTGGAAAACCAAAAGGTGAAATCATACTTAACAGTGAAAAACTGAATGTATTACCTACCCCTAAGATCAAAACAAGGATGCTTGCTCTTGACAAATCTGTTCAATACTGTACTGGAGGTTCTAGCCAAGGTGATCAGGCAAGACAATGAGATAAAAGACATGCAGATTAAAAAGGAAAAATTAAAACCATCTGTCTTCATAGATGACAGGATTTTGCATAAAGAAAACCTAAGGTATCTACCCTAAGAACTATTAGAGCTAACAAATGAGTTCCACAAACATATGGGATACAAGATCTATGCACAAAATCAGTTATATTTCTATACACCTGCAGTGAATGATCCAAAAATGAAATTAAGAAAACAATTCAATTTTCAAGAGCATCAAAAGGAATAAAATATTTAGGAATACATTTTTAAAAAGAAGTGTAAGACTTTACAATGAAAACTACAAATTTCTTTGACAGAAATTAAAGAAGACCTGAGTAAATAAAAAGACATCCTGTTCTTATGGATCAGAAGTTTAACTACTGTTAAGATGGCAATATTCCCCAAGTTGATCTACAGATTCAACACAATCCCCATCAGAATACCAGCTGGTTTCTCAGCATAAATTGACAAGCTGATCCTAAAATTCATACGGAAATTCAAGCACCCAGCATAGCCAAAACAATCTTTAAAAAGAACAAATTTGGAGAGCTCACACTTCCTGAATTCAAAAACTTACAACAAAGCTATAATAATCAAGACTGTGTGGTCTTGGCATAAGGACAGACATGTAAATCAAGGCAGTAAATTTATAGTCTGGGAGTAAACTCATGTATAAATCAATCAATTTGTAGCAAGAATGCCAAGACCATGTAGGAGAGGAGAGAATAGTTTTGTTCAGCAAATGGTACTGGGACAACTGAGTATCTAAAATGAGAATGACCTGGGACCCTCTACCTCACACTATACACAAAAATTGACTCAAAATGAATCAAAGACCTAAACATAAGGACTAAAACCATAAAACTCTTAGAAGAACACCGAGACACAAATCTTCACGACCTTGGATTAAGCAATGATTTCTTAGGACACCAAAAGCACCAGCAGCAAAAGAAAAAATAGATAAATCAGACTTCATCAAAATTTAAAACTTTTGTGTTACAAAGGACATCGTCAAGAAAGTGAAAAGATAAGCCACAGAATTCGATAAAATATTTGCAAGTCATTATCTGACAAAGGACTTGTATCTAAATACCTAACAAATGGTTATACCTCAATAATAAAAAGACAAATGATCCATTTTAAAAATGGGCAAAGGATCTGAATAACCATTTTTCCAAAGAAGATATACAAATGGCCTATAGGCACATCATTAGTTATGATTAGTCATCAGGGAAATAGAAGTCAGAACCACAATGAGATGCCACTTCACACGCACTAGGATAGCTATAATAAAAACCACAGATAAAACATTTATTGGCAAGGATGTAGAGAAATTAGAAACTTCATACATTGCTGATGGGAATGTGAAATGATGCGGCCACTTTGGAAAACAGTCTGGCAGTTCCTCAAAAGGCTGAACATTAGAGTTTCCCAGAAGTTCTACTGCTAGGTATATACCCATGAGAAATGAAATGTGTCCATAAATCTTCACAGCAGCATCATTTATAACAGCTATAGAGTGAAAATAATCCAAATATTCATCAATTGATGAATAGATAAGCAAAATGTGTGTGTCCATACAGTGTAATATTATTTGGCAATGAAAAGAAATAAACCATTGAGACATACTACAACATAGATGGACCCTGAAAACATTCTGCTAAGGAAAGAAGCCAGCCACAAACAACCATATAGTATGTGATTCCATTCATATGAAATTTCCACAATAGGCAAATCTATAGAGAAAATAAGTTAGCAGTTGCCTAGGGCTGGGGGAAGGTAAAAGAGAGGAGAGTGATTGCTACTGGGTATGCAGTTTTTGGTGGTGGGGGGTATAGGTAATAAAAATGTTCTAAGATTGATTATAGTGTGGGTTGCACAACTTAAAACCCATTAAATGGAACACTATATATAGGTGAACTGTATGGTATATGAATTACATTCCAATAAAGATGTTACTTTAAAAAAAAAAACAACTGGGGTGCCTGTGTGGCTCAGTCGGTTGAGCATCCCACTTCAGCTCAGGTTGTGATCTCACGGTCCATGGGTTCAAGCCCCGCATCGGGCTCTGTGCTGACAGCTCAGAGCCTGGAGCCTGCTTTGGATTCTGTGTCTCCCTCTCTCTCTGCTCCTCCCCTGTTCATTCTCTGTCTCTCTCTGTCTCAAGAATAAATAAACATTAAAAAAATTTTTTGAATTGTTTAAAACAACAAAAATAATAATGTATTGTTGGGTTTGTATGAGAAATAAAAGCAAAATACATGACAACAGTTCAAAGGACAGAAAGGAGGAATGGAATCATACTATCGTAAGGTTCTTATGATACTCATGAATGGTATCAGATTATTTAAAAGGTGAAGATATATCATGTAAATTCCAGAGCAATGACTAATAAAAACAAATAAAACATGAACATAAAAAGAGTTACAACTAATGAGCTAAGAATAGAGATAAAATAGACCCATAAAAACACCCAATCTAAAAGAAAGAAAGAAGAGAAGACAAAGGAACAAAGAACAAGTAGGACAAATAGACTACTAATGGCAAGATGATAGACTTAAACTCAACCATAGTGATAATAACATTAAATGTATATGGTCTAAATACTCCAATTAAAAAGTCAAATATGGCATATTGGATAAAACTGACACAATTAAATGCTTTCTAAAAGAAATCCTCTTTTTTTTTTTTTAATTTTATTTAAGTAATCTCTATGCCCAACATGGGGCTCTAACATATGACCCCAAGATCAAGAGTTGCATGCTCTTCCAACTGAGGCAGTCAGGTGCCCCAAGAAACCCTCTTTAAATATAAAATCAGAGAGGTTAAAAAGATAAGGATAGAAAAAGATATGCCATGCAAACACTAGTCAATAGAAAGCAAGAGTGATTACACAAACCAACTGGAAATATTACCAGGGATAAAGAAGAACATTTCGTATTAATGAAGGGGTTAAGGTCTTGAGAAGATATAACAATCTTAAATGTTTATGCACCTGGAACAGAGCTTCAATACACGTGATGCACAAGGTAACGGACCTGAAAAGAAAAAATAAAACAAAGGACGAATGTCTAGGTAGCAGCTGTAGTCATCAGCTTCGAGATAGAGGTTGAAGCCATAGCAATCAAGTAGATCAGCAGAAACAAGCCTAAGGGAGAAAAGAGATCAGGACAGAATTCTGGACCAGTTCAGCATCACCAGGGTGAACAGAAGAAAAAACTCTCATGAAGAAAACAGAGAAATACCTATCAGAATAGGAGGCAGAAAAGGAGAGTGTGAGGTCATGGAGCTCAAGGGAAGAATGCTTGGAAAGGCAGAGTGCGCTCAGCTACATCAAACGCTGCACAGATAAAGTAGGACCTCACAGGCTGCACCAGGATTTACAGTTAGAATCATTGGAGACATGGGCATGGGAAGCATGGGTAGAGTAGTGGGAGCAGAAACCAGCCTGTAGCAGATTGCATACTCAGCAGCAGGACCTGGGAGATGGAGATCATAAGCACTGGTTTTGATTTCAATAGGCTTGGCTGAGAAAAGGAGGAGAGAGAGGAGGTTGTAAAGTCAAGGTATTTTTTATTTTAACTGGGTTACAATGGAAGGAGCCAGGAGAGTGGAGTCATTGAAGACACAGGGGACAAGGAATGAGCAACAGAAGGAAGTACTCAGGCAGGGGTCAAGGGGAGGGTTACCAGATCTCTGGGGGAGAGGTTGACTGGAAGAGGGACACCTATCTCTCAGTATAATGGGGCCCAGAGGCATGGATGGGCATGGATGCAGGTAAATTTGGAACCCAGGGCAGAGGTTAAAGAAATTCCCTCCTGAATTTTCCTTATAAAATTTTCTTTTCCTTGTAAAGAGAGAGTCTGGGTTGGCTGCTGAGAGTGAGTGAGGAAGCTGTGGTGTGGAAAAGAAGAGGGTTATGTGAGAGCTTTGAAACGGCTGGGGGGTGGAGTTTGGAGCAGGACTGCTTGGCACTGCTGAGGGCTCAGCTGGACCATGAAGTTGCACTAGCATCAATTCACGAAGGGATTTCCACCCACCACCTCAGCCCTATAATAAGCCAGGACTAAAGAAGGACGGCAGTTACCATGTTCTAGGGGTGAGGTCGGAGGCTGAGGGGCCAGGTAGTGAATGGTGAGCAGTTCAAGTTATAGGTCATAACATCCAAATTGGAGGGGACCAAGAGCTGATTCAGGGTGAGGGGAGAAAGTAAGAGGCAGGAGCTTGAAGGTCTCTGTAAACAGTCATGGTAGAGGCAAGGGAGACAGACAGCATAG
Source organism: Panthera pardus (assembly GCF_024362965.1). Classification (NCBI taxonomy): domain Eukaryota; kingdom Metazoa; phylum Chordata; class Mammalia; order Carnivora; family Felidae; genus Panthera; species Panthera pardus. The sequence goes on from NW_026526677.1 coordinate 50,390,191, forward strand.
GAGGGACACAGAGATTAAGACTTCAGAGGTGGAATGGTTTCAAATGATGACAAGATCACGGTAATGGATGACTGAAATAGAGGTGACAGTCAGTGAGCTGAAGACAAGTACCTCAGAACGAGGGTTTGGAAGAGCTGTTTTCACAGATATGGAAGCTCCTGGTAGGATGGTAGAACCTAGCATATAAACACTGGGACCAGATTCTTTTGCTTTGGCTGGGTCCCTAGGTGGTTGGACCATCTAACTTTGCCATTAATTATGACTACTCCCAACCTGCAGAAATATGTCCTTATAACTCAGCCTTCATCCCTGAGGCTGCCTGGGTCCTCATCTCCCTTGTTCATCTAGTTACAGCCTTGTGTGCCCTTCAGGACTGGTCAGCATGGGTGAAACATCATGTTTGTTGGCACCATCTTGAATTACACAGCTTTAAGAAATACTGGCAGAGCCTTTAAACACGGAAGAGCCAGAGTGGTACTGAGAGCCCTGTATAAAGTAGAGGCACCAAATCCCAGAAATTAGCCATCCCAGAAACCCCATATGACCAGAAGTCCCTGCTAGCTAGCCATCAGCTGTAGATAGATGGTCACAGTATGCTCAGAGCTTCTGTTCACATGAAGCAAGGTCATAACCAAAAGACCACATGCTCCCAGTAAGCCCCTTGACTCCCATACAGTGAGGCTGGCTCCCTGGCCTGCAGTGTAGAGAAAGAGCCTTGAGTAGGGGGCCTGAGTTCTAGTCCTGACTCTGCCATGAACTTGCAGTGTGACCCTGCCCTGAGGCCTCGGTTTGCTGGGAAACAAGGGACTGGCTGTGGGATCTCAAAGCTTCTTGCAGCCTTGACGGTCTGTGGGTTGTGGGTGCAGGAAGGAGACGCTCATCAGCTCACAGCGCTCAAGATGCATGAGCTGCAGAAAACAAATGAGCTGAAGTCTTCAAGCTTCATGAGAGTCATACTGTATAGTCCTCCCCCTAGGGTTCACTCCTTGTATCCTCCTCTTCCTCCTTCCTGAGAGCCTCTGAATTAAGCTCAAGGGATACATACCACCACCTCCATGCCTCCCATCTTCCTCTTCATGAGATTTTCTTTAAGCTAAAAACTCTACCTGGTTTGAAGCTCTGTGTTGAAAAGAAGAACATAGGAGGCCAGCCATGGGGCCATACCAGAGACCACTGGCTCTCTACCCTCTTAGGGCACCATCATCACAAACTCCATCAGAAATCCAGGACCAACATCCATGAGAGCTCCAGATGCTACCATATTTGTCTGGCCTGGTCCCTGGGAGGCAGGCAGATTCCTTGGGTCCCAGGGATCCTCAGCACCCCGTGCTGATGCTGGTGAGGGGATCCCATCATGTTGCCTATCGGCACCCAGCACTGAGCCCCCTCTTTCACAAGGCAGCTATTTCTGCCTATCGTTTGGACCAACAGTATGTCCTAGGGCTCCTGTCATGAGTGAAGAACAAATGAGGTCCTGTCAAGAGTCTTGGAAAAGACCCATTTCGTGACTGTAGAAGACAGGCCTGGGATGTCAGCCTGGTGCAGGTAGCATGTGGGTCTGGGGATGTGGACAGTGGGAAGGAATTCCCTCAGTGGTCCTGGGCCACACCTTGAGGACACCTCCTCTCTGGGAAAGGCCTGGCTGAGAGTCCCAGGATAGGCTGGGGAGCTGGGCCCTCTAGGCAGCTGGCTAGAGTCAGGGCAAAAAGACCCCAGAAGAATCTAAGAGGAACAAACCAAGGCCACAACAGCCATAGTGAGTGCAGCCTTTGGAGGGGTCACCCCTCCCCAGGACCCCATTTCACACACACACACTCAGCACATATGGGGTCCATAGCCCCTGAGCTGCTCATGTCCTTCCCACCACCTCCCTGCAGTCTCCCGTGAATGGCCCATTCGAAGCCAGCGCTCCCTCCTCCCCTGCCAGCTCACCTAGCGATCTCCCTTCCTTCCTTCCAGTACTTCCTCCTGGTTGTTCTCCTGGGGGGGGGAAAAGAAGGTGTGACCCCACGCCCTGTTGCCTCAACTTCATCATTCCTGCCCCTTGCCTGGCCAGACCAGGTCTTTCAGGCCTCTTTCAGGGCCTTGGTCTTGGCCACTTCAGATGGGGACTCAACGGGATCAGGGTGGAAGAGCTCTGGGACAGCAAGCAGGCAGCCCAGAATGGGGGCGGTAATGAGACCTGGGACAAAACAGGGGGCCAGATGCAGACCAGGAGGAGAAGCCCACCAAAAGAGGCAGAGAGCCGGAGTGTGGAGCTGCCAAGGGCAGAGGCCTCACCCCCATGGTGGAGGAAGCCCCTCTGATGTGGGGCAGGTGGAGGAGCAGAGCCTCCCTGTTCACCTGCCTAGCGCCTGAGGCTTTGGGAGGGCTGTGGGGGCCCGGCATGGTGATGGGGAAGGGAAGGTCTTGGAACTGCAAAGGGGTGAGGTCGGTGAGGGTAGGTGGGTGGGGTGGACCTGGGGGTGGGGTCCACGGGCTAAAGGCAGGGGTGTTGAGTGCTTACCGATCTCTTCGGTGGCCCCGTTTCAGGGGCCCAGGTATCCTGTGTTGCTTTGAATGCTGAGATCCCATGGGCCGGGGAGTGCCTCCTGGGAACAAAATCCCTGTCTCGGCAAAAGAGTGCAAACCCAGAAAGAAAGGAGAGGGTCCTTCCCTCCATGGCAGCCAGACGATGGGGTGAGTCTGGAGGCTGGGGCTGCTTCAGGCGGCACACAAAGACCTGGAGCCTGTTGCAGTTCCTTATAGTACTCAGCTCTGAACTGAAGCTCGCACCGGTGTCTCCCCCCATCACTGTGGCAACAGTCACACTAACAACCACCGTCACTGATTCACTAGGGCACAGAAACCCTTTCTGCTGGTCACAGTCCCCCTTGCAAGCCCTTCGGGACCAGACTGACTCCCCAAGGCCTCCATGGCCCTGCCACTCAGGGACACCCAACCGCTCGTTTCCATGGCAACACAGAGACCAAGTGTGCCTGCCTCTGTGGTTGCTATAGCAACCCCAGCAGAGCCAGGTGCACTGAGGACAAAGTCCCCATCTGGAGGAACCACAGCCGGAAAACACATCCACTGCTGCTCTCCGTGGCCTGCCCTGTGTTGGTAGCAGTCTCTGTGCTGGCGGTCTCCCACCTTGTGTCTTTGAGGGACTAGTGGGGGATCCAGGATTTCCTTGTCTGTGTCCTCAGCCTCTTGTCTTCTCACTCCACCTAAAGGGCACGTGAGTGATCTTCCCCCTCACAGGGCCTCACCTCCCACAACACTTCTATCAAGAACATACACTGCCTGCATTGTGGGCCCACCCCTCTTCCAAACTCCAGAACCCTCCCTCCACCTGCTCTCTGGACACATCTCCCCAGATGTCCTACAGCAGCTCACACTGAGGTATGTAGCTTAAGACTTCCTGTGAGTCCGAGCACTTATCTTCTCCATTCTGTCTCCATGAGTGACACATCTGGTCCCCAAGGTGCCAGCATAGCTTCCAGCTCTTCCTGTCCACTTTCCCCTGCCAAGGCCGGCAGGTGATCATCAAGCCCTTTGCTGCCAGCTGGCAAGCCTCTCTCAACTCTACCCCCTTCCTTAGGTCCACATCCTCAGCAGGGTGTCCCTGTCACCTGGATCTTGGCATCAGGATGGTGTCTGCCTCCAACTTGCTCCTCTCATAAGGGCCCTCCTCCACTGGAGTCAGAGTGAGCATTCTAAATGCAAATCTGATCATGTCTCCCGACCCTGCTTGAACCCTCCAGAAGTTCCCCACTGACTCAGGACAGAAGCTAAGCCAATATACTCTGCCAAGTCCTGACAACCCCTCCAGTGTCCCCGCGGTCAGGTGCCTACTGGAACTCCCGGATCATGTCACCTCTGCCTCTCTCCCCCCTACTCCCACCCCACCTCTTCCCCTTTCTTGCCTAACCCTGGCCAAGTTCTTGCGAAAATGAACCCAGACTTCCAATGAGTGCCTAGATCAACAATTAGAAATCTTTGGGATGTAATTTCAAATATCTGAAGGGCAATGATGTCTAGATGAAAAACCGCACATTGCTGACCCCACTCGGACTAGATCTGAAGACCTCAGCCCCTAGCTGTGCCAAGCAGACAGAAAAAGACTCGTAGAAACACCGTAAGTAGCTGTGGAGGAGAGGCAGATCTCATGGCCTCCAGAAGGCAAGAGAATCACAGACCATCAGCTGAGGAGGGCACCTCAACCCCTCCCCTTCATGTCACAGATGGGCAAATCGGGCTCAGGGGAAGGAAGTGTCTGAGCCACGTCTCCCAACTCTCGGCCTGCGGTTCTCTCCACTTTGACATGTGCCACAAAGCTCCAAAGCCAGCATGGGCCATCAGCACAAAGGGTTCATGCACAGATGTGTTGCAGGTGGCAGTTTCCAGGTAGGGGAGCATATGTGGGTGCCCACCTGGAACTAGAGACCTCATCCCTCCATCTCTTATAACTTGTCTTTCAGAAGTCTTCTGTCCTACTACGGGCAGAATGGAACTTTCCAGTCAGAGTCAAAGGGCATCTTAAACCAATGTTCAGGTCAGCACTTTCCCAAACACTAGGTCCTCCCCCACTCCCCCACCCCCTCACCCCCACCCCCGTTTGACTGCCTGCCCAAGTTCTCCGGTTTATACACTGGTCCATACGTTAAATCAGGGAACATGGAACAGGAAAAAGCCATATCCACTGTAAGAGAAGCCAGCTTCCTCATTTCCAGGGTGATGGGGATTGGGGTGGAGTGGGGCAGCTTCAGGACACCCTGGGAGAGGTCACAGTCAAGGTCACAGTCAAGGTCACAGCCAGGGGCAGGAAGTCCTTTGGAAGCAAAGTGGATGGACTGGTGATTATGAAACGTCTCCGTGCACACTTCCAGCATCAGTGCGCTCACTCCTAGAGTGGTCCCTCCTTCTCGGCGACTGGCAATTTCTTCTTCACTTCAACCCCAAATACACTTCCCCTTGGTTCCAGTTCTGACCTCCAGGGCCCCACCGAACGTGACTTTTTAGTCTGTCTGTCCTGGTGCTTTGCAGCTCAAAGCACTTTTACATATGTTAGCTCTTAATGGTGAGCACAACCCTCTAGGGAGGGCACTGTCATCGGTATATCACAGAAGAGGAAACTGAGGCCCAGAGCGGGCACTGGATGGCAGACTGCCAGTCTGGGTGATGGAGAGTGTGCCGACTCTGTGGGGCTGTGGAGAGAGCTCGTGGAGCAGAGGACCAAGGGCAGGGGCGCTTCTGACACATTACCTCCAAGACCCTCAGTGACAGCAACTGGACACTGAGTGGCCTGGCTCCCTAGGCCTGGACCTTGACGTGACAACACCCCAAGTCCCGGATACGATTTGGCATCCTGGGCACCTCTTCCACATTGATTTTCCTGAAATGTCTGTTTAGCCCTTCGACAAGCCGAGCACAGCCTGGGGGAAGGGACAGGGGAGGGCGGCATCCTCTGGTGAAGGTGCGCCTCAGCTCACCTGAGCTCACGTCCAGCTCAGCAAAACAGAAGCCGGGAATTAGACCTGTCCTCTGCAGGAGGCTGGTCAGCCAGCACCCCTGGTTACTTCAGTGCTCCCTCTGCCTCCCTGTCACAAACAGATCATCACAGCCTTCCTTTAGTGACTTGCTGTCCTCTCCCTGGGAGGGATTCGGAAACATGTGACATTCTCCATCCCTATACACAGGCAGCAGTGTGTTAGCTGCCTTTGAGATTCGTGCATCAGGGACTCTGTCAGGCATGCCTGCGCTTATCCAGCCCTGGCTGGACCCGATCTGGGACAGAAGCAAGACCTGCACGTTCTGTCTGCCCATTAATGCAGCAGTTACCATGGCAACCTGCGGCCTCTCAGAGGGATCTAAAGGCTGAAGCAAGTCCAGAGGGATGCAGTGGAGGAAGGGCCCCAGGAAGGCCAGCTTCTGGTGGGGGTCCCAGCTCAGAGAGAAGCTGAAATGGAGGGAGCAGGGGTTAGCGCCCAATTAATAGTGAGGGGGAGTTGAATGAGGAGCCAAATTTAAGGAGGTACCAAAACTCAGTGATCAAGATAACATTTAAGTCAACTTGAATGTAAAAATACTCTTGATAAGCAAAACATTGAAATTTTAAACAAAGACAGGTTCTGTGAGACTGGAATTAGAGTAAGGCAAGTGAGGCCAAATCCTGCAATCAAGGGTTGGATCCTCTATTAAAGTTTTGATTTTGTTCATTAGGGATGTTTTTGCATTGATTCTGATTTTTAAAAAGGATTGCATTGAAGGGGTGCCTAGGTGGCTCTGTCGGTTAAGCGTCAGACTTTGGCTCAGGTCATGATCTCATGCTTCATGGGTTCAAGCCCTGCGTCGGGCTCCCTGCAGTCAGCACAGAGCCCGCTTCAGATTCTCTGCCCCACTCTCTCTGCACCTGCACTGCTCATGCACACACACACACACACTCTCTCTCTCTCTCAAAAATAAATAAATATGTAAAAGAGTATTGCATTGAAATATTAGTTACATCAATTACTGAGCTTTTTGGTGGTTCCTTAAATTTTGTATCTGAGGTAAATGCCTCAATTGCCTCACCCTAGTCTCAGGCCTGAAGGGGAGGACAGATGGAATCGGGGGCAAGAGGGACCCTCATGCAGTTGAAAATACATCATATGACAAGGAGCCAGGACACATGAGTTCCTGTCTGCAAACTGCAGGGATTCCTCTCAGTTCTGACAGAATCAGATTCAGATTTCACAAGACTCTGCAACACAAAGATTGCTGTTGAGCAGCACAGATTCCCAGTGTGCACACGGGCCCCTACATATCGGGGTGATGGTGACTCAGAAGGTGGCTCCCATCTCCTGCCCTTCCTCAGTCTGGGTGCTTAGGAGAGAGGAGGGGAGAAGAGACGGGAAGAGGGAACAGAGGGGGCGGGCAGGGAAGAGGCTGGCAGTTCTGCACGGTGGGGAGCAGGAAAGGCAGATTAGCTGTAATTGCCTGAAGCTGAGAGAGGCTGTTGATAAATGTTACTAATAATCAACCTTCAGATCTGACACCCAGCTCAGGCTGGGATTACTGTTTTGAATGGAAATCGAACCCAAACCAGTAATTACCCCAGTGAACGATGCCAGTCTTACTGTGGAGCCTGTTCCAGGCAGGGAAATGGCACCTGCATGTCAGTGTCAGTCCATCAGGGAGAGGATTCTGCAAGGGGCCCCTTCCCAGGGTCACACCCAAGAGCACAGGCTGGCCTGGCCTCCACTGACTCAGTGGGACAGTTTCCACCCTTCTTCCTAGGAACTACAGTGGGTGAGGGACGCTCAACAATCACCCATAGTCTCTAGGCAAAGTCCAGACCTCAGACCTCACTCACACTGTCCGTCTGTCCTTGGGCTGGGTGGAGGTCCCTTGCTGACATCATCCCTGGCTATCAGAAGCAGTTGCTCGGGGAAGGGGTGGCTCTCTTCCCCAAAACAGATGCAGCCCTCCAAATCCCCATCAGGACCCTAGGTCGTACGACCACACAATTGCTCCCTGTTACACCAGGAGGCTCCTGAATGGCATGAGCTGTGGCCAGGCGAGAGGGGCAGGACCACCATAGGTTCTAGAGTCCTTCCCAGCCCCTGTCTCTGTTCTTGACGAGCGTGTGCCTGCTCCCAGTGCCAGACAAGGCCAGGTATGCCTGGACATTCTCCCCAGAAACAAGCAGCATCCTATAGCCCTAGCCTGTGTCCCTCGGCACCTCCTCCTCTCTAGAGGCCCCCTAGAATGCTGGCACCAGCAGAACCAGGCCAGAGGGGAAAGGCTACTCCTGTGTCTGAACGAGCTCCCCTCCCAGGGTCTACATGTGCCTGGGTACCTCCCCCCGACACACCCCCAGCTTCCCAGCAGATAGGACTGCTGGATACTAAAAAAGCATTCACTAGATGAACTGCAGCAGGGAGCAGTGATGGCAACACTCTGTCCGGCTCACATCACTCACCACCAAACACCCTCTCTGCTGTGACAATGAGAATAAGACAATCCCTGCCTCCAGGGAGCCCTGTGGGGGAGGAGGATAAGTAGGCTGATAATGACAGATCATTAGGACTGCAGGTTATCCCTAATGATCCCTTCTGACTCTTAGGTAAAAATGACCTGAAGTACAGAGTCTGGAGGTATCGATGAGCTGCCTCAGTGGACAGACAGAGCTGGTCAGGCCTGGTGCGATTCAGAATGTGGAGGACCACAGCCTTTCAGGCTGTAATTAGACTGGGCAAGTGTCAGAACACTCAGCCCTCCCCAGCTGGAGCTGGCACCTCGAGGGTGCCACCTAGTGATGGCGCAGCAGAAATGCAGCTGTCTTCAGGCCCTGGGGTTTGTTTCCCTCTGCTCCTCTCCTTCCCCTCAACTCAGCTGTGCAGGAACTCAGGAAAAGGATTCAGTTTTGTTCACAAAGGCTTGAGGCTTGGCTTAAAGAGGGCACAATGGGCCCCAGGGTCTGGAAGCTACAGGACAGCAGGCAGGGGAGGGGCCCGGCATCCGAGCTCCCTGGCTCCCTCCAGAGCATTCTGGTGCCCTATAATTATCTGTTCACACAGCACTGTCTCCCCACCGTTCCACTGGGACCTCAGCTGTCACCTGCTCCTGGCCCACAGGGAGAGGTAACAGGAAGCCCCTACCAAGAAGTGGTCTGCTCAGCCTCTCAGGTGCCAGACTTAGTGGTCCCAGGAAAACTGTGCTCACCATCAGCTAACCCACCTTGCTCCTGTGACCTAGGAAGGGGCTCACTTTCAGTCTGGGGTCAGGCAAGGATGCTGTAGGGGCTCCACCCTCAGCTCTCAGATATCCTATTGGATTTGGGAATACCTGCTGCCCCCAGTTATTTTCCTTTCTTGCCAGAGAAAGTGATAGTGACAAGATGTGAGGTAGCGGTCCCCAAAGTCTGTGTTCCCAGGTGTGGAGAGCACTCAGCCTGGGCCAGCCCTCGGTGTGGGGCATGCAGAGGGAGGCAGGCAAGAACCAGCTCAGGGAGAGGGTGAAAAGAAGCAAGGACTGGAGAATATCTGAGGGGTGGGGGGGCAAACATTTTCTTAAAGGGCCAGACGGTATATATTCTAGGCTTGCAAACTGAGCTGTACTCCACTCTGAGTTGTAGTGCGAAAACAGCCAAAGACAGTATGTAAACAAACAGGCAGGCCTGTGTTCCGTTAAACTATGTACAGAAACAGGCTGCTAATCTAATTCAACCTCACCACCCACCAGAATGGCTGCCCAGGCCCAACCACCCAAGGCCACAGCCCAGTGACTGCCCACTTGTGCCAGATGCTTAAGGACCACCAGCCCACTTGACCACCGCTGCCTCACAGGGCCAGGCTGGGTGTGGTGTCACAAGGGGTAAGGTGTGGGGGCTGGAGTAGAAGAGGTCAAGGTTGTGAGAAGCATGGCCAGCCAGGACCCCCAGACCTCAGTCCTGCCCTCTCCCTTTCCCAGCATGCACTCAGGGCTCCCGACACTCACCTGCAGCGGGAGGCTCTGCCCAGTCGCCGCTACTCCCCTTCTTTCCCCTAGGGGATCTCTGTCCGTCTAGCTGATGCCCCTCCAGCCCGTTCCTGAGCAGGAAACCCCCAAATCCGGGAGGGGGGATGGGACTGAACTGCCCCAAGGACAGGTCACTAGACAGATGACACCCCGGAGAGGGCGACGTGGCCCGAGGGGGGAGGAGGTGTAACCCGGCACTGGGATCCAGGGGCCTAGGAGAGGCCAGGCTGGAACCAACGGCCCTGTCCGGAGAGGCCGGGCCAGCAGGCCCCAACCCCGTCCCGGGACAGTCTACCCCAGCTGGCACCGGCCTCCCCACCCCAGCTGTAGTCCTCCCACAGGTGGCGCCGTCACGAGAAGATCGCGGTCGCAGGCTGGGGCTGGTCCCTGGGCTCTCCAGTTACACTAAAAGTGAGACCGAGGAAGATGGTATCGAGGCCCTGCGAAGGCGGCGTGGGCTCATCCAACATTGATGCGGCCCCGGATTGCCTCAGGAGCCCCTCGTGGCAGAGGCGGGGATCCTGCTCCCAGCTCCTCTGGGGCGATCCAGGAGGGTAGGGCAGGGTCTTCTGCCCGCACAGCTCATCATGCAGGGTCACACAGACAGCTATCAGCTCCGAGATCTAACTGGCCCCTCCTACTCTCCAGAGGTGCTTCTGCAGCCCTCCACCCCTGAAGAAACTGCCCAGGCAGGGTGGGGCAGGCTCATGACCCTGACCACGCCTATCTCGCACTGGGAGAAGGGCAGTGTACCTGTCCTCCCCCCACCCCCACTTCCAAGGTGCAGGGGAAGAAGACAGAGAGAGCAAGCCAGTCTCTCCCTCCCGCCTCTTGCAGTCACTTCTCTCCAGTTCACCTGCTTTCATTCAAATACCTGCCACTCACACACATCCACATAGCCACTCTTGTTGGCACATGTGCACCTCCCTCAAAGGTGCACAAGCTCAGTGGTGCATACACACCCCGGCACAACACGTTTACAGCCCACATACACAATTACTGGTGCACACGCTCAGCTGCATGAAAAACACACTGGCAGAAGCCCTCTCCCAGAGGAGCCCAAACCGTCACTGCATCTGCTCTCTGACATTTGGTGATGGGGAGAAGGGAATGCCACCCAGACTCTCCCACCCAGGGCAAACCAGACTGTGGAGGGAGGGGCAGGTGCAAGGACAGTGCCCTCCTGGTGCACTGTGGAATTCCTGGCCCGATTAGTTGGTCTGCAGTGCTGGAGAGGGCACAGAGGCAAAGCCAGGTTGGGATTAAATCTTTGCTGAGGAATGTGACCTTGTAAGAAGATAATACTGGGTCCCTCTTACCCTGATGCAGGCCCTGCCTGATTCCAAAGGTTCTTAGATGCTAGGCCCTCATCTGCCTGGCCTGAACTCTGGGCCCTTCATTCCGATGCTAGGTTCCAATCAGCCGGCACAGCTCTCTCGCGTTGTTCACGTGCAGAAGTCTGCCTCCTCTGGCAACAGCACAGGCAAGCTATTCCCTAACGCCTGCTAACTTCCCCACAGCCTGGCCTGGCACTCATCAACAGACCCTCCCCACCCACACACATACACAGAACCCTAGGATTTGCTCTGTCAATCTTCAGATTAGAGGAGACCAAAACATATGCCCAAAATATCAGAGTGAGGCTGATTGGGAACACACACCTGAGCTAGGAGATCTAACTTCTCCAACTGCAGCACAGCCCACACTGCCCGGGATGGAGGAAAAAGGTGTGCGTCTCTCCCAAGCACATGCTGGGTAAGAATGCCCCAGATGAGAGCCAGGCTCGGCATTTGTCTATCATCAGGGCTCAGGATTTTTCAGAACGAAGGAGTCAGATATCAGTGGGTTCCTATGAGCTCCTGCTTAGCAACTGTCCTCCACACTGTGCCCCTCTCTCCACCTTTGGTCACAGAAATGATGTCACTGCTCCAGGGTCTTTCTACCTTTGTTTAAAAGCATCCTGTCATCCTACCTGGGAAGCCACACTGCCTGATGACTTCAAACCTCAGTGTGGACAAGTCCCCAAAGACTTGAGAAATCTTTGTCTCACCTCCATGACTTGCTCTTCTCTCTATCCTTTATCACCCTGAGCCCCAACCATGCTGACTGCATGGGAGACAGACCACCCCCCACATTCCACCCTCCCCCAGAACTATTGCTTCACTGACCCTAGACCACCACTCTCATTTGACTGTCCTACCCAGTACAGTCATTTTGGTCCTACACTGCTATAAATCTGCCAAAAGGATAGTTATATTCCAAAAGTTCTGGAACAAAGCAGGACCTCCAACCACCTGGCTTTGGTGTCCACCCCAGCACCCCCCCCCCCCCCCCCGCCCCGCTGCACCCTGGAAGCTGGCACTGCCTTGGCCAGGACCTCCAATCCCAGCCTGCCCTATTCACATCCCTGCACCTTGGCCTTTCCAATCACAGAACACATAGAAGGCCCTGGGTCATGTACTTACAGAATACCAGAACTATAAGAGTGCTCAGTCAACCAGTCCAGCCTCTTCAACTTCAGAGGAAACAGGCCCAGAGAGGCAAGTGACTTGCCCAGAGCCAGAATGGAAATTAATGGAGTAGCCAGAATGAGATCCTCGATTCCTAACTCCCTGCACAGTGCTTTTCCCAACATCTTTCCCTGCTTCATAAAACTCAGTGTACATGGGGCGCCTGGGTGGCTCAGTCGGTTGAGCGTCCGACTTCAGCTCAGGTCACGATCTCACGGTCTGTGAGTTCGAGCCCTGCGTCAGGCTCTGGGCTGATAGCTCAGAGTCTGGAGCCTGCTTCCGATTCTGTGTCTCCCTCTCTCTCTGCCCCTCCCCCGTTCATGCTCTGTCTCTCTCTGTCTCAAAAATAAATAAATGTTAAAAAAAAAAAACAAAAACAAAACTCAGTGTACAGACAGTAAAAGCATCACCACTTTGTCTCAGAAGAAGCTGCTTGTGAACTTACATACCACAGTGGTCAGTCTGGCTGTGCCCAAGCCTGATCTTCCCTGCTACTGCCCTGTCTCTCCCAGCCTCTCTGCTGGTTCTGACCCACCAGCAGTAGGGACTGGAGTTAGTTGGCTTATCCCTATGGTTCCCTCTGTGTAGTCTCTCAACAGCTGTGGCCTGAGTCCAAGTGCTAAGGGAAGGGGCTGTTTCAGTGTCCTGATCCGCTTGTGAATTCTCCACTGGGGCTAAATGCTTGGCCCCCTTGAGGAAGCTAGACCTTGTCACCCACACTTCAGGCACTGGCTAAGGTCCCCACCCCCCGAGTTCTCATCTGACTTCGCTTTTCATCCCTAGCCCGGGGGTCCTGCAACTATGCCCCTCTCACCCAACTGGTCCCAGCTGGTCTTCATCAGCCATGCCTCTTCAGTCCCTGGACCGCTTCCCTAGGTACCTCGGCCTCCTTCCCTTACCTGCCCTTACACTCTCCTCACACAGCTCCACCTTGGGGCAGAGCCTGCCTGGGCCATGGCACTTATCCCTGTATCTAGGAATGGCCTAACTTTCAGATTCAACTGGACAGGAAAATGCCAATATTAATAGAGGAATCTCGTTCTGTGCTGGCTCGTAATAACAGCAGCCAGCACAGAAATAGCACTCACCATGTGGCGGGCACTGTCCCGGGCACTCTACATTTATCAAGCCTTACAAACATCAAGTCATTTACTCCCTACAACGGTAGGTACTATTTCCTCTAATACTATTACTTCCATTTTAGTGATGAGGAAATGGAGGCTCATGGCAGTTAAATAGCTTTCCCAAGGTCACACATACACTGTGCAAGTGATTTGAATACTGTGAAGGAACAACTTTCTGGAACGTTAGGGGACAGAAGCCAGAGCCATTGTTCGGGAACGTCCAGACACTGACTCGCTTCCCCTTCCACCTCAGCCTCGTCCTGGCCAAAAGTCGGTGGCTCTGCTGACACCAAGCTGCTGGCTCTAAAGAACCAGGAGAGCCTCGACATTTTTTTCTAGTGGCAAGAGAGTCTACCTTTTGAAAACAGAATATATTTTGTTAGGGTCAAGTACTCTCAGAATGATGAAGTAAGCCGTAAGTACAAAGGGCTACTTTTACAATAAGGATTTGGGTACTCTCTCAACTTGGCAGAAACCTGCCTGTGCACAGAATGTCGGCCAGCACTGCACGCCCTGGGTGGGAACCAAGGGGCCAAAAGAAAATCGCAGCAAGATGTGCTGTGGAGACTCCTGGCCGGTGTGGTCCCTGGTCACCAATAAGCTCTGGACCAGTTAAATTAGGAACTTCATTTTACCTAATCCTAGAGTGGGTATGTGTGTGGTCTGTTTCTAATCCACAGCCTACCTGAAAGGGTATACAAACATCATCTCATTCAAGTCTCACCATGACCCTTCGCTAGAAGAAAATCATCACCCCCATTTTACAGACAGGGGAATTGAGACTAAAGGACATTAAGTAACTTGCTACTTGACACACTTCTAAACTGTTTAGACTTTGCTTCTTTTATGTCTACAAATGGCACATAGGATTTTTATAATCAACCAAAACAATAAAGATTTCCCATACTGTGCTACATGTACACAGCTAATAAGAGGTGGGGCTGGGATTTGAACCAGGTCTGACTAATAACAAAGCCTGGGCTCTTTCTACTGCACCCTCTGTGCCATCTTGGCGACCTAGTCTCTTGGGAGTCACAGCCCTCCCTAGACATGTTTAATACAGGTCATGTCTTGCTTCCTTGCCCATCTCTCCTATTCAAAACTTATTACAAAGCTGCAATTAATCAAACAGTGAGGTGCTGGTATAAGGATAGATGCACAGACCAATAGAGTAGAATTGCACGTCCAGAAATAAATCCATACATCTATGGACAATTGAATCTTGACAAGAGTGTTAAGTCCATTCAATAGTCTCTTCAACAAATGGCAATGAGACAGCTGGATACTGGATTTCTACATGCCAAGGAATAGAGTTGGACCCACATCTCACGCAAAAATGAATTTAAAATGGATCAAAGACCTAAATATATACCTTAAAATCACTTAGGAGAAAACAGTGGTAAATCGTTGGATTTGGCAATGAATGTGTAAATACTACATCAAAAGTATAAACAAAAGAAAAAAATAGAGGGGAATCTGGTGGCTCAGTCGGTTAAGTGTCTGACTCCTGATTTCAGCTCAGGTCGTGATCTCAAGGTTTGTGAGTTCAAGCCTTGCATCTGTCAGGCTCTGCGCTAATGGCATGGAGCCTGCCTGAGATTCTCTGTCTCCCTCTCTTTCTGCCCCTTCCCTGCTCTCTCTCTCAAAAGTAAATAAATAAACATTTAAAAAAAAGAAAGAAAAAAATAGATAAATTGGACTTCCTCCAAATTAGAAACTTGTGCTTAAAGGGCATTACCAAGAAAGTGAACCTTTGTTCACTGTTGGTGGGACTGTAAATTGGTACAACAACTATGGAAAATGGCATAGGTTTCTTAAAAACTAAAAACAGAACTACCATATGATCTAGCAATCTCACTTCAGGGCATACTTCCAAAGCAAATGAAATCTGGACCTCAAAGGGATATTTCCATGTTCACTGCAGCATTATTCACACCAAGATATGGAAACAACTTAAATGTCCATCAACAGAGGAATGGATAAAGAAAATGTAAAATATATATATATATATATATATATATATATATATGGCTGAAATATTATTCAGCCTTAAGAAATAAGGAAATTGCTATGTAGGACAACATGGATGAACCTGGAGGACACTGTGCTAAGTGAAATATGCCAGACACAGAAAGACAAATACTGCACGATATCACTTTATGTGGAATCTTAAACTAGTCAAAGTCATAGGAGTGAAGAGTAGAATAGAATGGTGGTTTCCAGGGGCTGGGCAGATGGAGAAAATGGGAAGATGTTGGTCGGAGGGTACAAAGTTTTGGTTATCTTAGACAGATGAGTTCTGGAGATCAGAGGTACAGCATGGGGACTATAGTTAACAATACTATTTGTATCCTTGAAATTTGCTATGAGGATACATCTTAAGTTTTCTCATCACTCACACACACACACACACACACACACACACACACACACACGTGCACGTGCACACAAAGGAAAGAAAGAAAGAAAATTGTAACTGTGATGTAATAGGTATGCTCATGAACTTGATTGTGGCCATAATTTCACAATGTATATGTGTATCAAAACATCAAGTAGTACTCTTTAAATATATATATTTATAGAGTCTATATTTACATGTACATGTGTGTATATGCTTACATATATACAAAATTCCTATGTGTTAATTATACCTCAATGAAGCTGAAAAAAAAAGCCACCAAGAAATACCAACCAAAAGAAAGACATGCACTCAAATGTCCAGTGTTAATAATAACCAAAGCTGGGAAACATCTCAAGCATGCATCGTAGTGGAACGGGTGAATTGTGGTAAATCCATACAGAACTCTACATAGCAGTGAGAATGAACTAACTGCAACTTGATGCAGAAACACAGATGACTCCACTGTTAAACTCAAGAAGGAACACACAGGGGCACCTGGGTGGCTCAGTCAGTTTAGTGTCCGACTTTGACTCAGGTCAGGATCTCACAGTCATGGGTTTGAGCCTTGTGTCAGGCTCTGTGCTGACAGCTTGGAGCCTGGATCCTGCTTCAGATTCTGTGTCTGCCTCCCTCTCTGCCCCTCCCCGACTGACTCTCTCTCTCTCTCTCTCTCTCTCTCTCTCTCTCTCTCTCACCCTCTCTCTCAAAAATAAATAAACATTAAAAACAATTTTTTTAAAAAGAAGGAAGACACAAAAGAGTACACCTGGTACTCTTAAGTTAAAAATCAGCAAAACTAACCTCTCCAATTCGAAGTCAGCCTAACAGAAGTCAGGATGATGGTAACCCTCGAATTAGAGGGCAGAGATAGGATGGTTTCTGATTATAAGAGTGTATTCACTTTGTGAAAATTCACCAAATTCTTCACTTATGACTTGTGTGCTTTTTCATATGAGGTCATACACTTCAATAAAGAGTTTATTTTAAAAAAAAATGGGGGCAAAGGACTTGAACAGACATTTATCCAAAGAAGATACACAAATGGCCAATAAGCACATGAATAGTCATTAGGGAAATGTGAATCAAAACCACAGTGAGAAACCATTTCACACACCCTAGGATGGTTTAAAACCAGAAAATAACAGGTGTTGGCGAGGATGTGGAGAAATGGGAAACTCATGTGTTGCTCCTGGGAATATAAAATGGTGCAGTTGCTGTGAAAAACAGTTGGGTGGTTCCTCAAAAAGCTAAACGTGGACTTAGTATCTGATCCAGCCATCTCACTCCTACGATCCACGTAAAAGAATTGAAAACAGGGACTGGAACAGATGCTTGTACGCCAGTGTTCACTGTAGCACTTTCACTATGGCCAAAAGGTGAAACCAACCCAAGTGTCCATCAACAGAGTAATGGAGAAACAAAATGCGGTATATGCATGTAATATATTATTCAGTCCAAAAAGGAATGACGTACTCATATACACTACAACATGGATAGACCTTGAAAACATCACAGGAAGTGAAATAGCTAAATATTTTGCAAAAGGCAAAATATTGTACGATTCCACTTATAGGCATATATCTAGAATAGGCAACTTCATAAAGATGGGAAGGAAATTACAGGTTATCAGGGGCTGGGGAGAGGGGTCAATGAAGAGTTATTTCTTGATAAGTATGAAGTTTTTGTTTGGGTGATGAAAAAGTTTTGGAAATAGTGGTGATGGTCACACAACATTCGGAATGTACACTTAGCAATTAGTAACATGGCCAATTTTATGTTATATATATTACTACAATGATACAAACTGTATTGCTATACATTGACAATTAATTATTGGAAACTGAATTTAAAAATATTTAAATTTACATTTACATTTACAATATCATTGAAAAGTATGCAATACTCTAGGATAGATCTTATGAAAGAGGTGAAAGACTTATACTCAGAAAACTACAAAATATGCTTGAGAGAAATGAAAGATGATCTAAATAAACACAAAGATACATTATGTTTATAGGTTGGAAAGCCCACCATTACCAAGAGTCAACTTTCCCCAGATTGATCTATAGATTCAACACAATCCCAGTCAAAATCCCAGCAGACTTTTGTCTTTTTTGGTTTTTGCAGAACTTGAAAATCTCATTATAAAAGGAATGTGAAATTAACAAGGACCCAGAAGAGACAAACAGCTTTGAAGAAGACCATCCTGGTTTCTCCAGTGCTTGGATGAAACAGCCTCTCCCAGGCATTTCTTTTGTCTTGTTTTGGCTCCACACTCACCCAGAAACCTTTGGATTTTACTTGCCAAGTAGCTTGATTCTGGCTTGGGGATGGGCCCTGTGCAGGGCCGCCAACATTGCAATAACTACAAAGAGATCTTCACAATTCTAGGTTAATAAGTGGGTCTCTGGATTTGAAAAGAAGGAGGAGGAGGAGGAGGAGAACAGCAACAACATCAAAGTTGAGGATCCTAAGCTACCTGATTTCAAGACTCTTTGCAAAGCTATAGTCACCCAGATAGTGTGGTGTTGGCATTGAGAAAGGCAAATAGATCAGTGGAACAGAATAGAGAGTATAGAAATAAATACAACGACAATCCAGTTTTGATAAAGGTGCAAAAAAAGCAAAGTCCTTTCAACAAATGGTGCTGGAACAATTAGATAAACTTTAAAAAAAAATTTTTTTTAATGTTTATTTATTTTTGAGACAGAGCACGAACAGGAGAGGGTGACACAGAATCTGAAACGGGTTCTAGGCTCTGAGCCGTCAGCACAGAGCCCGACGCGGGGCTCGAACTCACAGACCGCGAGATCATGACCTGAGCCGAAGTCGGACGCTTAACCGACTGAGCCACCCAGGCACCCCACAACTTTTGTTTTTAAGTGAACCTCATTCTACATACAAAAGTTAATTCAACTGAAGCACAGACCTAAAATATTAAGCCTAAATTAGAAAATCCCTAGGAGAAAACCTTTTTCACCTGGAGTTAGGCCATGATTTCTTAGATGAGACACTAGAAGCACAATCCATAAAAGAACAAACTGTTAAATTAGACTGCACCAAATGTAAAATTCTGCTCTTCAAAATACATGAGACTGAAAAGAAAGCCACAGACTTGTAGAAAATATTTGCAGGTCACATATCCGATAAAGGACATGGATCCAGAATAAGCAAAGAATTCTCAAAACTCAATAATAAGGGTGCATATAACCCAGTAACAATTGGGGAAAAGACTTTAACAGATACTTCCCCCCCAAAAGATACATAGATGGCAAATAAGCACATGAAATGATGCTCAATATCATTAATCATTGAGGACATGCAAATAGACTCACAATGACACATGATTACATACCTATTAGAATGGCCAAAATTTAAAAGACAGAACATACGAAGTTGTCCCACAGATGTGGAGGAATTGGAACTCTCATACACTGCTCATGGGAATGTAAAGCGGTACAACCACTTTGGAAAAGTGGCAGTTTTTTAAAAAAGTTAAATGCACACTTACCAAGAAAACACATGTGCCTACCATGTGATCCAGCCGTCCCACTCATAGATATTTACCCAAAAGAAATAAAAACATATGCCCATACAAAGACTTGTACATAAACAATCACAAAAGTTATATTTGTAATAGCCAAAAACTGGAAACCACCCAAGTGTCTACCAACAGAGGAATGGCTAAACAGACTGTGGTATCTCCATATAATGGAGTACTATCAGCAGTAAAAAGAAATGAATGACCGAGTCATGCAACAACATGGAGAAATAGCAAAATAACTATGGATGCATGAAAGAAGCCAGACCAAAAGAAAAAAAACCCAAAAAACAAAAAAAGAATACACACTGAATGATTTCAATTATATAAAATTCTAGGATATGCAAACAAATCAGATCAGTGGTTCCCTGAGGATAGGAGGAGGGTAGGGTTTGGCGGAGGAGGAGGAAGGAAGTATTATAAAGGGAAACAAGGATACACTGGCCTCTTTGCTGTTCTGAAATACACTAGGCACACTTATACCTTAAAACCTTTACACCTGCTGTTCCCTTCTATAGAACATTCTTCCCCATTCACTCCCTTGTTTTTTACCTGTCTTTGCTGAAATATCACCTTATCAGAAAGAGTTTCCCCAACCAGATAATATAATACAACATATTCACCTCCACCCCAACCTCCATGTAGTGAGATTCTCTTCCTTTTGCTCAGCTCTATTTTTCTTCTTTGCACTTAGCATATTAGGTAAATCACTTAGCACTGACATATTATATACATGTTTTTGTCCGGGTCTATCTCCCCCCACTAGACAGTAAGAGTTGTGGGACTAGGGAATTTGTTTTGTTCACGGCTCTGTCTCCAACATCTATAATGTTGCCTGGCATTTAGGAGGTGCTCAGAAAATACATATTGAGTGAATGGACCACGTTCAAAGGCAGGTATCATTATTATCATCTTTCTGTATGCAGAAGTTAAGTTGCTTGTCTAAAGTCACACAACCAATTATTGAGGGAGCTGGGCTTCAAAGTCAGGTCACTGTGACTCCAAAATCCAAGTTCCAAGCAAGTTGTATACACTGTCTCAGAGTCTGGGGGGCCAGATTCAAAACAAAGAGATCACCATGAAACAATGCAGTTAGAGCCTCTGAGCGTGAGAATACACATCAATCCACTCCTTCTAGAGGATAATCTGGCAACAGTCACCCAAATCTGAAACTAGCAATCCCCCTTCAAGAAATTCATTCTAATCAAATAACCAGATATGAGGAAAAAATGTTACGTATATAAGGTTGTCTACTGTGGAATTATTTATAACAAGAGATTTGGAGATGACAAAAAAGTCCCCCAAAGGGTGTGACTGAGGTGGCGTGGCAGTGATGTGGAATCAGGAAGTTACAGAAGATTGAGCCCCATGTGAACAGTTCTCAAAGGAGCAGGAGGCAATATCATTTGCTTAGGGCCTGGGGGTGTGGAGTAAGGGTCAAGTAAGAGGGGCCCTGAGTGATGCAGAAGAACTGCTGTGGGGGATGGGAGTGATGCTAAGCCAGAGAAGGGAAAGACTGTTGATGGCACGGCTCAAGATGAAGCCCCAGAAAATGGCGACGATCATCACGGTCCTGCAGTTTTTGTGGCAGTGTTCTGATGCCCCCGATAAGAGAGGGGGTGGGGATCCTAACGCTGGCCCACAGGGGGCTGGAGTTGTGGCAAGCATATGCAAGGAAACAGAAAGCGATGGTAGTGAGTGGTTCAGATAATCTGCCAGGTGGTCCATGATAGGAAAGGAAGAAGAGAGGCCAGGAAAAGGCTGGCAGGAGAAAAAGCAGACATGAAAGCACTAGATAACTCGATAATGTGGTGGGAAGAATATATGAGGGAGACGCATGAGGCCAGAGATTGGGATAGTAGTGTGTATGATATCAGAGGTGAGGTGATCCCTGGAGCCAACATGTAGGAGTGTATTCTGTGAATAGCTGAAGAGAAGTTTCTAGAATGGGAAGGTCCAGAAATTGTGAGTGAAGACGGCTAGTTGGTAATTTACATAAACCCTGAAATCTTTGGGATAATGACTAGAGCTTGAATGGAGGCAAGATGGTTAACCAAGTGCCAAGCTCTTGAGAACACAGGGACTTGATGATATGCACTCCATGCCACTCATCTTTCATAGTCAGTTCATTTTATCTTCATAACAATCAGTGATATACATTAGACAGAATGGTTACACTTGGAGAGTTCAAAATCACTGTCAGAATTTTGAGGAGTTCATTGGCTAGAGGGATGCTGGATAGAGAATACAGAGTTACCAGTGAAGGATCTGGCTTTGAACCCATTCAGTTAGGGGTGTTGGTGGAATATCTACAGAATACCCACATGGAGATGTTTACAAGCATTTAGAGGCATGGTTAGGGCTCGACAAAAAGAGTGGAGTTGAAGATATTGATTTCTGTGTTAAAAGCACTGAGGTGATAACTGGGACCAGGGTGTAGCCTGAGAATAGAATGGAACACAGCAGAACGGAAGAGAGGGGAGCTTTGGCATGTGCTCACGTTGGGACAGTGGGGACCAAGAGGAGTGAGCAATTAAAGAAATGCAGGCCTCATATTGTGGTAGATTGCAAAAATGGCCATGAATTCTTTGCAGCTCCTCCCTTCAAGAGGTGAAGCTTATTCCTCTATCCTGAACATGCGCTGACATTTTGACTCACTTTGACCAATACAGTGCCACAGGGTGATGTGCACATCCTAAACCTAGGCCTCAAGAGACCTCGTACCTTCTGCTTTCTCACTGGGAAACTTCTACCAGCATGTGAACAAACCTGAGTGAGCCTGCTGGAAGATGAGAAAGGATTTCTCTCTTTTTGGGGAAGTTTCAGATGTGTTAGCTTTCACAGCTGAGGCACCACACACGTGAGTAAGCACGGCCAAGAGAAGCCAAGCCTAGGCCAGACCACAAACACTGCCCAACCGAGCCCAGCCCAGATTGCTGACACACAGAATCTCGAGTTAACTAGAACAACTATTATTTTAGGCCATTAAACTTAAGAGTAATTTGTTACACAGCAATAGATGACTGATACATACATGACCTGAAAAGCAAAGAGGGGAACAGATTCAAAAGAACACACTATATAATGGAGAGAGGCCAACTTCTAGGGGGGTGTGAAGGAGAGTTCAAATGTTCAGAGATGTGGTGGGGGCAGAAGTGAAAGAACAGAGTCAGAAAGTGTTAACTGTTAACTGTGTTTGCTTCTAGGGGTTAGGGGTGGGGACAGGGACAGCACAATCACAGAATTTCACTTTTAATATGGGGACTACATATATGTGTAGCTTATGTAGTGTTTTTAAAAGTTTACTGAGGACTGTGCAATTTTAAAATAATTCAATCCTTATGTTTTAAAGACTAAGCACTAACTGGAAAATGGAGGTGATATAGACCAATGGTTCCAGAGTAAAAGCCAAACCAGCTGTATCCGAATCACGGATTCTTGAGTTCCACATCTGGAGATTCTGATTCAGTTAGTTTGGATACGGACCAGGGAAGCTATTTTCTTCCCATGGCTCCCCAGGTGTTGAGATGATGTGGGTGAGAAGAAAAAGGTTCTGAGGGTAGAACCCCAGGAAAGGTCTTTATTTAGGGGTCTAAAAAGGAGAACACTGCTTTTCAAACTAAGCATCTATGGAAGACAGGGTTCTCAGAGACATTTACAATATTTATTAATACAACAGTGATAGATACCACTTATTACTATGTTCCCATCTAATTCTTATATTACTTCCTATTTCACAGAAGAAAAAAACTGAAGCCTAGAAAGGGAAAATGACTTGCTGCAAGTGAGCTAGGTGGAGTCTGGATTTGAACCCAGGCTGTCTGATTCCAGTGTCTTGCTGTTGTTTGTTTTTACAGGAAAAAAGTCTAGTTACTATATAGAATTGTCTCAATTTAAAAATTCCCTCCTATACACGTATTAGGTCCTTGGCATATGTTGCCACTTCTTTCTACTAGGATCTAGACTGGGAGCTCCTCTGGAGGAAGGAATTATGTCTTGTTATCTCCTTATCTCCAGGGCCCCACACACAGTTTGCAGTCAATACATGTTTGCAGAATAAGCAAATGCCTGTGTGGTTTGGGCTCTGAAGGCAAGCTCAGAGGGTTTGTTATTTTAAGTTGAATACTCCAATCATTTTAGAGTTCCTCTCCATAGGAAACACTATTTTTAAAAAGGGCACGTTCGCTGCAGTTGTGAGCTGGACAGCGAGCAGACGGCTAGGACTGTGCAATGCAGGGTTGGTGAGGAAACAGAATCAACCAATTTAGACATGTTCTCCCAAAGAAGGCGATGAAAGCAGAGAGGTGGACCAGTTGCACCCCTCTTTGAGGGAGGCGTCACAAACTTGAATAGGTTTACAGGCTGAGAGATCGCCAGTTAAGAATTAATGGTGAAAATGGAAAAAAGATGGAATCAATTGGAGGGCGAGTTAAAGGGGTCCTAGGGGGACCCTGTTCTCTGAATCTCCGAAGGTAGGGGTGTCAAAGATGCAGGAAGGCTTTTAGCAGTGAAGGGAAGGAGAGCACAGGAAGCAGGACTTCAGGGAGAAGAGAGCAGCCCAGTTAATGAAGTTTCTCTTCCAGCCCTCCCCAATTAGGACCATGGATCAGAAAATGTAACTCCAGAGATCCTCATGGGGTTGTGAACTTTAACAACAGCAACAATCTACTGTCTACTATCGTCATGGTTTCATTTTTAAAAGAGAGGGGACATTTAACACACCAAAAATAGGTAGAAAGGACAAAAATTTCAGAATGAGTCTCGGCTTGATGACCGACTCATTCTGTTGTCCTCATTTTTCTCATTTCACCTGGAAGGATGATTCTTCCCGGCAGGACGGGTGCGTGGGGAGCGCGACTCCCGGCCGCCCACGCCCGCAGCCTCTCCGGGTGCCCGCGGGGCGGGCGGGGCGCCTGGCAACACTGCGGGCGCCCCGAGACAGCCCGCCCCGGGCCGCCCTTCCGCTCCGCCCAGCCCGCGGCGACCCGCAGGTCCCCGGCAGCAAGCTGGGGCGCTCCGGCCGGCCGGCAGTCCTCACCCACCGCCCCAGGGCCCCTCCTCGCCCCACCGCGCGGCGCCGCCCGCCCCGCGGCCCCTCCACGCTCCCTCGTGCGGTTGCGGCGCGGGTGGACACCGCAGGGCAGCCGGGCTGGGATGGAGGCGGGGTGCGAGGTGGGGAGGCAGCTCGTCGGACCCGGTGCCCTCCTCCGCCGGCTCTGCCCCGTAGGTGTGAGGACACCCTCGCTCTGCTCCGGCTTCGCATATCCGCCGCTCCCGGCACCGACGAGCCGGACGCTCGAGGGTCCGGGTGCAGCCGGGGGTCTGAGCGCTGGCGGCCGCGCTCCCCGGGAACTCTGCTCCTCCCGCCGGGGTGGGCGCAGGGGAGGGCGCCCACGCAGGGCCACACAGAGAGCCCCGCGAGCCCACCCTGCAGGCGGCCGCCCTACCTGTCGTAGCTCCAGCGGCTGTAGGACAGGGTCCGGTGGCTGCTGACTCCCTCCATGACCACCTCCGGGCTCGCCTCCGGCTCCGCCGCGGCAGCAGCGGCTGCGTTGGGCTCGCCTTTCGCTAGCTGCGGGCCCGGCCGGGGCGCGGGCGGAGGACTGTACCATTCGCCCCCCTCCGGGGGGGGGTGACCCCCCCCCTCCGGCTCTGCCAATGGCTGGGACGCGCGGGCTGCGGGGACCCGGGCCCGCGGGGCCCCCTCCCCCGCGCTCCAGTCCCGCGGGGGCGCGGCTGCTGCAGCCCGCACGGCTTATTTATTTATTTCCGATGTGTGCTCCGTGTCGCCATGGCAACCGCTCCATCTTTTCCGGCGTCACTGGGGCACCGCTGCTTTCAAACCTTCCCGGGACTAGGATTGCTAAGAGGCTGTCTCCTCTCCTGCTCACCGTACTCAGGCCCCCTCTGCAGAGCCGCCCCCTTCTTCCTGGCGTGGAGTGTCATGCATTGACTCCTCTCAACCTTCCGCTTCGATTGACCCCCTTCTCAGGAGTGGAAATCCCCATCCCCCGAATTTTGAGTACTCCCGCCATCTCCCAGCCCCTTTTCCCCTAGTAAGTCTTTTAATTACCGGAGTCCTCCTCGCCTGAAAGTGGCGAGACTCAGCCCCCTCCTTACCCGAAGGAAAAGCCACTTCTTCCTCCCTTTCCCCCACTGGATTCCCTTGGCCCCGCTATTCAACATACAGTGGCCCCCTTAGGTTCCGAGGACCGGGCTCTGTAAACACACCCATTTCTAGGCCATGTCTGTTTATTTTCCTTATGCTTTCCCTTCATTACTACTAAAAATTCTTTGGAAAAAAATCCAGCCTTGTTGGCTCAACTAGCGGAGAGTGTCTTCTTCATCTACACCCGGCAGAAAAAGGCCCAGGGAAGGCTATGGGGAGAGGGGCGCAGACGTGGAGAGGGAAGACTGCCCCCTCCTTCTCTTCCCTTGCCCCACCCTGGCTGCCGGCTGCGGGGATTTACAGGTATAATCTTCTTGCAGAGGTCACGGAAGCCTAAGAAGGACCTTTCAGTGCAGCTGTTGTGACAGCAATAACATGCTGAGACCCGGGTCAGGGTGGAGGCGCCAGCGGTGGGGAGGAGGAGCGCAGGACAGTAGCCTTTGAGCTACACTAATCCAAGGATCAGGGGCAACTCTGTGAAACCAGACCTTCTGTGAACCCTGTGGGTTCCTGGCTTGCAAGGGACAGCACACCTGTTGCATCCAGCCCACAAATGTGGTTGTGTTTGTTTTCATTGACTAAGCTGACAACAATTAATGGAGAGATTTAATAGATTGAAACTTTTGTCCTCTCTTGAAAACTAAGAAAATCTGGCAAGCCTTGGGCCGGCCCTCCGCATGGCGGGCATACAGCCGAGAAGTGGCTGCTCTCCTTACAGGGAGAATGTGTTCTCCTATGGGCCTCAGGCCCCAGCCAGCCAGTTTCTTCCACTTACATAACTGGTCCCTGTAGCTTTGGAGTTTGCCACCCTGGGCAACAGTCCTCTCTGTAACCAATGGTTTCCCCGAAGCCCTCAGAGTTGTGCAAATGCATCATTAAGCAGTATTTACCAAGGATCAGCAAGATGCTGTAAATAGCAAGCAGACACTGTCACTCCCCTGTGGGGTTTATAGACTGACATGCATGGACTGACTCCCAAAGAGAACCACTGTTTCAGAACCACATCTTGATGGTGAGTCTCTTGGCCACGGGAGTGGTGGATTGGGACTCCAGAATCAACTCGTTACAAGTGCGGGAAGCCTTATTTCATTGTTTGGGTAAAGTTGAGGGGAGAACACTCCTATCTGGAGAATGTGTGGTGTTTGTGGGACCTCCCACAGACACTGCAGAACCAGAAGCCACAGCTCCTGCCCCATATGTTATCAGACAAGCATCCAAGGATGTTCTTTCCCCAAAACACTGATGGAAGAGCAGTAGAACCTAAGAAGGATATTCCCTCAACAAGAGGAGTCCTGCTCCAGCAGCATCACCCCACTCCAACACATGCTCACAGAGACCCACTGGGGCTGACGTTGGGCACTGGCTGCCAGGCCCTTCCTTGCAGCCTGCCTTGGAGGTCACTGGGGCCAGTGGTAATAAACACCTATTCTACATCACTAGGGAACCAAGTATTTGGTGCAAGACAAGAGTTCTATAGCTATAAGAGTCAGTAGCAGGTGTACTGGATTCCCAGACCTGCATCTCCAAATCCTGACACCCTTAGGTACAAATAAGAAGCCCAAAGTCAGGTTTCCTAGGCCTGGGCTGAGAGCTGTGGAGAAGCTGCATCCCAGACATGAGCCCTGAGCTAGGCAGATGGAAGAGCCTACCAAAGCCCCAGAGAATGGACCTTTGACCCTTATCAATTCCAGAAGTCATGTGTCAGCATTCTGTTGGGGGGAGATAGTGGCAGGTTTAAAGTACAGTCGCCGAATCTTTGACATTCCTCCTTTTGAGCCGGAAGGGTTATGTTACCTTACCATGAATCTCTATGCTATGTGATTTCTGAGGTTAAGTAATAGATGGCCTTTTAGTTTACTGGAAAGGCCGCCACGTAAAAAAGTCCCACGACCATGTAGCCACTATGCTGTGAGGAAGCCCAACCTACAAAGGAAGGTCATATGTAGATGCTTCAGTGGATAGTCCCAGCTGAGCCCAGTCTTCAGGTCACCCAAGCACCAGACATGTAAGCAAAAAAGCCTTCAGCAGATTATAGCCCCTAGTCCTTCGAGTCATTTCCAGATGCTTGAGTGTTCCCAGCTGAGGCCCCAAACATTATGGAGGAGAGATAAGTCACCCTTGAGTGCCCTGCCCTCACCCAGAAAATCAGTGGGGACATAGAAACGGTTGTTTTACACCAAAGATACCCAGACAGGCAGAATTCATCTCAGAGGAGCTGGTTCTTTTTCCTTGAAAGCTCATGAATGGGGCCTTTTGGTTATGATAGGAAGGGTCCCAGTTAGTTTACACAGAAGAGTGGCAACAGGGAAACTCGATTGTTCTGCATAGTAAAGCACTAGGAAAGTGGCAGTTGTCCTCTGGTGGCTAAATGATGAGTGGAAAGAAGGAGGTGCCAGCTGCCTAACTCTTGAGTTCTAGGACTTCACAGTCCATTAGTGCCAGAGGTCTCCGTTGGACAAGAACACTGTATGGGGTCTGTGGAAAGTTCCACTATGAGATCTTTCTGGCTTGAGAGCTAAGCCTTGCCTTCCACAGCACAGAATTACTCATGTTTGAAAAAGCAGCTCATGGTTTGCTACAGGGCTCAAGCAGAGTCTGTGAATACCTGATAGCAGGGATATCAAGACACTATATGACTAGAAATGTCTGCTGTAATCTGGGCCACCAGTCATAGACTGGGTAATTTCTGTTGACTAGTTCACCAGTCATAAGTGGGCAGTTCATTGTATGATGGGAATAGTACATTTGGGATTGGATCCAGACAGAACAAGAAGTGAGCTGCATGGAAAGATGACTCTATGTGTACAGCCCTGTTGACCAACCTGCCTCCACAACTCACATTCATGCTTGTGGGGGCGTTCCTTACGACCACTGTTACAGGAGGAAAAAATGTGGAGCCTGGAGTCTGTTTGGGTTGACTTCATACAATGGTACAAAACAAAAATGAATTGTAGCCGTACCACATACTCAGGACAAGTCCTAAAGGTGAGCGGTGAGGGAAATCCTTCTACTGAGCAGTACACTTGTCCATCAACTTCGCATGTAGGGAGGCATGGCCTGAGGCAAGAATGTACATGGACTTCTGGACAGCAGAGAATAACTCAACCGTATGAAGCAAGATTGGAGTACTGGAGAAGGAAGCCTAGGGAAAAGGTGCATGGATGGACTCACAGGAGAGATGTCAGATTGTGCAGATCTTTACGTGTCATGTCAATGCTCATCAGAAAGCTTCTGCTGCAGAGGAAGGATCAATAATTAGGTACACAGAATGACTGGTCTGCTGGTTTCTGTTTCAACCAGCAAAGTGCACGGGCCCATGAATGGAGTGGGGGTGTAGCCAAGAGGGAGGTGCTGCAGAGTCTCACCACCAGGGGCTCCCTCTCACCAAGGCTGATTTATCTACTGCAGCCGCTCAATGCTCAGCCTGCAGTCTCAGTCTCAGGGGCTGGATCCTCACTATGGTGTCATTTCTTGAGTAGATTGCCCCAGCACTTGGTGGTAATTTGATTACATCAGACTCCTTCCACCCTGCAGAAGGCAATAATGTGTTCTTACCGGAACTGAAATCTTTTTGGAATATGGATTTATCTTCCGTGCCTGTCGTGCTTCTCTAGTGGATTATTGAACATCTAATTATCAACCTGGGATTCTGTATCGTGAAGTATCAGTTGAAGGGTACATTTTATGGTAAAGGACATGTGACAATGGTTTTGTAAAAGAAGGGGTCTTATCATATACTTCATTGCCTGGAAACAAATGGTAGAAAGTGGGGATGGCCTTGTATTATTATTTTTTTAATGTTTGTTTATTGAGAGCTAAAGAGAGAGAACACACGCACAAGTTGGTGAGGGGCAGAGAAGGAGAATCCCAAACTGGCTCTGTGCTGTCAGCACAGAGCCCAACACAGGGCTCAATCTCACGAACCATGAGATCATGACCTGAGCCAAAATCAAGAGTCAGACGCTTAACCAACTGAACCACCCAGACACCTCAGGAATGGCCTTTTAAATTAAAGGCTTAGCTAAGAAGCCAGCTTTGGAGTGACATCCTGTGGAACAGCTGACATATAGTGCTATGTCCCCAGTAGTTAGAAGACACAGGGTCGGGCGCGCCTGGGTGGCTGAGTTGGTTGAGCGTCCGACTTCAGCTCAAGTCATGATCTCACACTCCGTGAGTTCGAGCCCTGTGTTAGGGTCTGTGCAGACAGCTCAGAGCCTGGAGCCTGCTTTGGATTCTGTGTCTCCCTCTCTCTCTCTGCACCTCTCCCGCTAGTGCTCTTTCAAAAATAAAATTAAAAAATTAAAAAAAAAAAAAAAAAGATGACACAGGGCCAAGTAACCAAGTGGTGAAAATAGGATTTGTCCCTTTCATCATCACTCTGGTGAGATCCTTACAGAAACATTTTCCCATTTCTGTGACTGGCTCTGTTGGATTTGAGATCCTGATTCTCAGGGAGACATTGTCAACTGGTTAACACAGGATTTTTCCACTTTGGGCCCCTCAAGGCAGTGGACCATCAAGTAAAAAGAGTTTTATTATACTGAAGGGAGCAATCATCCCTGACTGTCCAGAGGAGCTAAGGATGCTGCTGAATAGTGGGATCAGTGGAGAGTCATCTGGAACTGTGTGCTGGAGTGTCTCTTTGCGCTTTCAGCCCTGGGGATGATGCTAACTAGGCAATCACGGCCAACAAAGCCTGATAATGGCAAGGTAGACAAGGGCTCACCCCCTCAGGATGAGCCATCCAGACCAGCTTTGATGTTAGGGTTGTGGGGAAAGGAGATGATGAATATTAATTGTGGCTTAGGAGAAGCTGCAGGAGGGGAACTATAGTTTATTCCACTAACCCTCCTGTTGAAAGTTTGTTGTTTTTTTTTTAAAGAGCTTGCAGCTGACCACTGCCTTAAAAGAGTCAATGACAGAGTGGACTTATGTGGGGCAGGAGCAGATCTTAGCAATGCAAGGGGTGTACCTCTGCAGAATCTTTTGGTGCCCTGTGTCATAGCACGTGGCCTCCTTTCTTCTGCCTGGTCGTAGTGGACAGTTTCATGCATATTACTCTTATCTCAAGTTCTCCTTATCGGCCAGGAAACTACACGTCATCCACCTGTGGATGCAGTCTACAAGTAGGAGGAAGTTAACCTTCTAAGACATTCTTCAACCAGTGGAAGAACTGATTAAATGTCCCAGCTTTCAGGTCTTTCAGAATTCTGAGGGATATTTTACACAGTTCCTAGAGGGTTCTCGGTGGCATGTAAATAACCAGTTTAATACCTTAGATTGTATTGATTTTCCTCCCTCGTCTTCACATCTGCTTCTTGGATCATATTATGGGTTGACTGTCTCCCCCCAAAAGATATGCTGAAGTCCCAAACCTTGGTTCTTGCGAATATGGCCTTACATGGAAACAGGGTCTTTCCAGATGTAATCAAGTTGAGAACATTAGGGTGGGCCATATCCAATATGACTGGTGTCCTTATAAGAGGCAAATTTGGACACAGATGCACAAGGAGAGTGCCACATGGTGACAGGCAGAGACGAAGCGCTGCAGCTCTAAGCCAAGGAACATCTGGGGCTACCAGCATTTAGGAAAGGCAAGGAAGGATCCTCTTCTAGAGGCTTCAGAGGGAGCATGGCCCCACAAACATCTCGATTTCAGACTTCCAGACTCCATAAATTGTAAGAGAATAAATTTCTATTGTTATAAGACAATAAGTTTGTGGTATTTTTCTAATACAGATCACCTTCCACATAAACTACCTTCTTCCCCCAAGTCCCTGTCACATGCTCTGCTTTCAGGGGACCCAAATTAAGTATGTCCCCCCTCCAGCTGAGATTTTAGATCTGGATTTGGGGTTTCCACCCTCAGCTAACCCTTACCTCAATCCTTCTCTTGCTCTCTCAATCAGCTGAGTGGTCTTACCTGGGATGGTTTGGACAGGATACCACCTTGCACCTTCTTCCAACCTTCAGAGTTGTCGAGGGTTCCTCATTCACCTGCCAAAAACTAGTACCATGCAGAAAGGCCATCTTATTTAGGGGTCCCAGGGCTATACACTAGCTCTGGCACCATCCCTTCCCTGGATAGAAAGCCCCAGAAACCCCTTCTTGATCGTTAGGGCCTGGGCCAGGGTTTCTCCTGGGAAGTGGCAGCTCCAGAATTTTTGTATAGCAGGGCTTGTATATTATAATCTGATTAGAAAGGGAATGGTCCCTATGAGTTTCATTTAAAACTGTGTTTCTAGGGGCGCCTGGGTGGCTCAGTAGGTTGGACGTCCGACTTCGGCTCAGGTCATGATCTCGCGGTCTGTGAGTTCGAGCCCCGCGTTGGGCTCTGTGCTGACAGCTCAGAGCCTGGAGCCTGTTTCGGATTCTGTGTCTCCCTCTCTCTCTGACCTTCCCCCGTTCATGCTCTGTCTCTCTCTGTCTCAAAAATGAATAAATGTTAAAAAATTTAAAATAAATAAATAAATAAATAAATAAAACTGTGTTTCTAAACCATGTTTTGAAAACTAGTATGTGTTTATAGTGATTTTGTGGTGGGGCTACAGTAAGATAGTTCGGTGTCTTCACTCTGTAACCACATCAAAGGTAACCAAAGGTGGTTCTGGAGGCGAAGCATCTCTATGAGCTTTGGTCACTCATTTTGCACCAACCTAGTCTTTCCAAGGCAAGAAGTGCTTTTTCTGTACCAGGCCCTTAGAAAGCTGCCCAGGAACAAGGAGTGTGAGCTGGCAACCAAAGGCTGTTAAGTGGTGCAAGGGAGCCCTCTAGTGGCCTGACTCAGGCCTCAGGCATAGAGCTGGGCTCCATATGGGACTATTGGCCCATCCATTATAGACAGAAGGACCAACATGGTGGGAGAGACCATTATTAAACTGATGACCACCAACATGGGACAGAAACATAAGCATGGGGCTGGCATTCCCAATGAAGCAGAAGACAGACCTGGACAGATCAGGAAACAAGCAGCCCTAATTACAGCCTAGATCACCACCAAACAATTATCTTCCCATCTGGGGGACACACTGGTGTAGCCGGGGACAACTGGAATTTTGTTAGCCCTGTAAAGAATTGCATTACTGATCATGCATGGATTCCTAGGCATTGCAATGAGAAGCAATGCAGTTCCAGCAGTTTGGCACTGTTTGAACATTCTTGGAAATGCTGACCATGGCTAGTATGTAGGAGAAATGCTACTTTTTTCATCAGATATGCTAGAACCTGATATCACAGCAATAAGCTGTGAAGTCAACTGGAGTATGAATGGATCCCTTGATTCCTCAAGGAGGACTGAGTGAAGCTTTTTGGGGTTAAGTCTGGCTATTGTTAGCCATTCTGTGGGTGTTGGGAGGTGAAATGGTCTTGCCATCCAGGATGGGCCAGGTAGAACCAAGCAAGACGCCAATCCCCTGCTGAAGCCCTTGTCTCATACTCCCTGCCTCAGGGGAACAGGAAGACTCAGTTTACCTGTTCAACTACTCTTGTCCAGAGCAAGAATCCATTAAGAGCCCACATCTGCTTCCCTCAAGGGTCCACAGATCACTGGAGCATGTTCTCCGCAGGAGCCAGATCCTTGCTAGAGACCCCTCTGTACCAGCCTCCCAAGACTTCCCTGGCCCACCACAGCCAAAGTCCTAAAGCAATCCTCTCTCAGGACTCCAGCAGAGCCCAGGGCCTCTCTTGCACCCAAGCAGCCTATAGGCTCAGGAGAGCAGATAGGTTGGGGTTGATTAAAGGGAACCACATTCAGGTTTCAACATCCCTAGAATCCTTTTGCTCTCCAAAGCTACTTAGAGTTTTCACAGGGGCTCTAGTTTAGGCTGATGGAGGCAGACAGGACTGTGGCACTTATGGACCCACAGAAGGCAGAGGATCAGATTTTCTCTGGTTCCCTCTCAGCTTCCCACCCCCTCCCTCCACAGTAGAAAGAGGGTAAGCAGAAGCTGGAGATGTACTTTCGTAATGGCCTCCTTCCCATGCAGTGGTTTGGATGGTTTCTCAGGTGAGAATGTGCGACACAGAGTAGGGGATGCAAATTATTCTAAAGAAATAGAAATGCAGACATTTGTGTCTACACACACCTGTTCACCACGGAATGATGTATTAGCACAAAATTGGAAACTCACGTGTCCAACACTAAAGAATTGTATAAATAAGTTTGGCTACGTAATAAAAACTTATGAACCTATTCAAAATAAGGTTTTTGAAGATTTAATGACATGGACATTATTTTACAATGTTTAAAAATTATTTTATAAAATTCAGTTAAACTTTTAAAACACAAAGTTGACTGTAGGTTCAAAGAACTTCTAAGATACCCCACATGACTTTTGGGAGGACTTGTAAGCAGGTACATAGGAGCAGGACAACAATCTGTCTCGTGGCTGTTATTGCTACCTTATTTTACCTCCTGGCTGCTGTATCCTTTGAAGCACGATACTCCATACACGCCCCGAGTCCAGCTGTAGGCTGACAGCTCAACGCCTGGAGCTTGCTTCGGATTCTGTCTCCTCCTCTCTCTGACCCTCCCCCACTCATGCGGTCTCTTTCTCTCAAAAATAAACATTAAAAAAAAAAAAAAAAAAAGTGGCCAAAATAGAGTCTCTTACACAAGCCCATTTAGCATATGCTAGTCACCAAACCAAGACTCAGTTATGGTTTCTACCTTTCCCAGAAACAGACTCCAAAACCGAAGCACCTGGTCAGCACTAGTGAGGTAATCCGACAGATCCCTGCCATCTCCTAAAGGAAAGTGACCTTGCCACAACCAATCTAATGCTTGCTAATATAACTTCCTTGTTCTCACCTCCTTCTGCCTATATTTCATTTTGTACAGCCCCTCAGAGCTCCCTTCTATCTGCTAGATGGGATGCTGCCCAATTTCTGAATCACTGAATAAAGCAAACAAGATCTTTAAAACTTACTCAGTTGAAACTTTTTTCCTCTCCCATCCCTGAATTTATTTATTTTTAGTAATCTCTACACCCAACGTGGGGCTTGAACTCACAAGCCCGAAATCAAGAGTTGCATGCTCTTCTGACTGAGCCAGCCAGGCATCCCTTTGAATTCTGCTTTTTAACAAGAGTAAACACACAAGTCCAAAATGGTGAGATGAATGCTAAGATGTAATCATGGTACAGGAGCACCTTCCAAGAGGAGGTTTTCGGTTTAGACCAAAACCTAAAGGAAGAGCAGAAGTGAGCCAAAGGGGCATATATTTTAGGCAGAGGGCAGAGCAAATGCAGAGGAAGCACGATACTCCATATGAGACCCTCCCAGCTATGGAGGTGGAAAATCAGTCAAGGCCATGATGAGCTTTACAGGCTGTAGTAAGAAGTGTGAACTTTATCCTGGGCTGTGAGGGGAATAGATCAAAGAGAGTGAAGAGGAACTGTTTTTCTCTACACTTACTACTCACATCAAACAATTCTGCAACCAGATGTGCAGGTAATTTTCCCACACCAAGCAATTCCCAGATATCAGCTGAGTATCCTACAGTTTAACTCAATTCTGACACTATGATAGAAGATAGGATTCAGTAGGCAGGGAGGGTAAGATTAGGGCCTGAGGTCCCTGGGTGGGGGAAGAACACCTATTTTGGAACGATGCTGGGCATGTCTGACCTCAAGAGGCATTAAGGTTCCTCTTAAGGATGTAACAGACCCCCCCGCCCCCCAACCCCCGCCTCAGATTTCCCCTCTGGAATTTGACAAAAGACCTAAGTATGGTCACAGATAACCCCTCACACAGCGGAAAGGAGCCAATCAGGAATGGACAACCCAGCACCTGGAACTATCAAGCCAATAATGGTAGAACCTGAAAAGGTACAAGGGGGAAGGGATGGGGGGGGGGCTGACCAGAACCTTGTAAAACAAGGACCCTTGCCTATAGTCCTGGGGCATTTATTTGTGAATGTCCCTTCTGTAAAGAGAGCTTTTCTACTATTCTTCCTTTCTAATCTTATATGCTAATAAACTTGTCTGCTGCTCATTTTGTGCCCACCTCTTCATTCTTGGAAGCTGCAAGACAATGAATCCCAGGTATTGTGGTAAAAAAATATCCTGCAATAACACTACAAATACCTGGAGACAGTATCAGATTCCAAGGTTAGGGGCTCACTACTACAAGACTGCCTTCCCCTGCCCCTTCAGATACATGTCACAAGTCCAGGTTGTCACCTGTGCTTCTGACACACCAGATATAAATTGGACCTCCTTCTTGGGTTTGAGTAATTTACTGCAGCACCTCACAGAATTCAGGAAAACAGTTTACTTACCATTACCGATTTACTAAAAAACATTAAAGGATTCGAATGAACAGCCAGATGAAAATATACACAGGGTGAGGTCTGGAAGGGTATAAAGGACAGGAGCTTCTGTTTCTGAAGACTGGGGGTATACTACCTTCCTGGCATGTAATTGTTCCTAGATACATTCTTATTCACCAACCCAGAAGCTCTCCAAACTCTGTTGGACAGAAACACCACTACATAGGCATGACTGATTAAATCATTGGCCATTGGTGATTAATTCAATTGGTGACTTTCAGCCCCTCTCCCCTCCCCCCAAGCTGAAAATTCCAAACTCAAATCACTTCATTAACATAAACTCGGTGTGGTTGAAAGGGTCTGGTTAGGAATAACAAAAGACTCTTTACACCATTTATAGCTCTTATCACTTAAACAAATTCCAAAGGGTTTAAAAGCTGTGTTCCAGGAACCTGGATGAAAAGCCAAATATGTGTTTCTGTATTTTTGGTACAGTATCACAGAGGGCAAGACTGAAGGCAGAGTAGTAATGAACTAGTTGAAGCATGGAGGGGAGAATCAAGGATTCATCCATGTTTCTGGTTTTGACAACAGAATACCTGATGTGTCATCACCTGAGAAGGGAAATTCAGGTGTTGTGGAGGAGGAAGAGACAATCAGCTCAATATTGAACATGTTGAATTTAAGATGCTTCTGAGACACCCAGGGGAAATCTAGTGTTCATTTACCTAGTCTGCGATCAGCTCTGAATATGGGCCAGAGCTAGAGCTGAAGACTGGGCACCTTTAACAAACTGGCAATAATCGCAGTCAAAGGCTTCTATGAGACCTTCCCAGCACAGTGTGTAGACTGTGAGAAGGACCCAGGATGGAAGCCTGGGGAATGAAACCTTAAGGGAGGGTCAGAGGAGGAAGGATGAAGCAGAAGCACAGAAAAGGGGAACAGGAAAAAATAAGAGAACTGTGGTGTCTTACAACTTAAGCGACACATATGATCTCACCGAGACCCTTTCTGAAATGTTTCTAGCACATGCACAACCACACACAAAGAGAATGTGTGAACACACATTCACAGTAAAAACAAACTTGTGCACACATTAGCACAGGCTGTAAGGAAAAAAAGAGTTCCAGTATCATCCATTTTCTGTCAACCTAGGCATAGGGTATTTCTTTCCCTACAAACACCTCCCTAGCCAAGAGTCAGCAACGAAAGAGCCACATGGTCGACACTGTCTTTGAGCCTTTGGCAGTTTTCTGTGTCTACAATGCAATTTCCCTCTCCTTTTTCAGTCTGTTGCTTCTTCATTCTTCAAGTCCAGCTTGGATCTTACTTCCTAGATGGAAGACTTCCATGACCTCCAATGTCTCGTGACTCCCAATGCAATCATCTTTTTACTTGTTTGCCCCTCCAAAAGGTTCTAAGCAGGATTCTTGCTTAGCACCTTGCTGCCATTTGGTATTACATGAATAAATGAATAACTTCATTAACTCCATTGAGTAAATTCTTCAATCTTTCCTTAAAAGATTTGGTGTAGCCCCACAGTTGATCAAATAAGTCACAATTACTTAGTTGCATTTAAGACCTCACCATTTGGTCTGCTAAAGAACAAAATTCACCTGAGCAAATCTGAAGATCTAATTGGCTTTGCTAAACAATTCATAAATTGGGCAACATCCCATCTACCAAGCAGAGATGCTCCCAGGAGTTGTACAAAATGTAAGGTCTCATAGGAAAGGAGGAGGGCAAGTTACTGGCAAGGTTTTTATCATGCAGACTACCTCACTAGTGTTGGTCAGAAAATTTCATAGTTGGCTGTTAAAAGGTGACATTCCTGGGATAAGCTGAAACTAATTAAATCTTGGGGGGCAAATGACTTCACTTTGGGCTTTTTAAAACAGGTCCCAACCTATCCCTCTAACCTTAATTCTGGACACATCTCCACATGCTGTAAGCTTCCACCACTCTGGAGTAGCCAGCTTTTCCATATACTATCCCTTTAATCATCTTTATAAAATACCAGGTAACGTCTTAGATTCCCGTATCTCACCATTCAAGTTCAACCAGTCTCCAAGCCCTCCTGAGTCTGCCTCTTAACATCCTCTTCAATCATAGTCTTGTCGCCATCCTTGTTGCCACTGTCGTGTCCTCTGAACAGTCACAGTGGCCCCGATTCACCTTCCTGTCTTCTGCTTCTCTCCCTTAGCAGGGGATCTTCCTGAAATGCCTGATTAAATTATGCAGCCTCCTCCTCCCCCAAATTCTAGGATAATGTCCAACCTCCATAGTCTTGAGGGCTCTTATGGTCTGCCCCCAGAATATGCCTCCTTGGTTTTTGAACAGGTGTTTGCATGTTTCCTTTGCCCTGTTTATCCTTTCCCAAGTTCCTCGTAAAAAAAGACTAGCCCAGGTATTTATGTCCTGGGTAGAATCTTCCCAGACTCCCTAGGACAGACCTGGTCAACCTTTGTAATATGCTCCTGTAATGTTTCATTTTTGCCATATTATCTTACTGAGTCACTGAACTGTGAAGCAGAGGGCTACAGAGGAAAAAAAAAGAAAAATCCAGACCTGAATTAAAACCCCATTTCTTCACTTCCTAATTGTGTAGCCTACCTCGAGTAACATACTCCACTTCTCTGAACCCCAGCTTGTTCTGTGATATGAAGAGAAGACTGACCGAAACAGAACAGGTGCTCATTGAGGGCTAGATCCACACTCATTTTCTATTTTGCAACTACTTACTCTTCTGTTTTCTCCATCAAAATGTGAACTCCTTAATGCCAGTAGCATGGAGTGCACACTTACTGACCTAGTGCTAGCATACTATTTGGCAAACACTAAACACTTAATGCTTGAGTCAACAATATAGAGCAAATGGTGTTAGTGTACACGGGGTTACTATCCACTATCAGTGTCGACATAGTTTCAGAGACTCATTGCCATTTGGCATCAGCCTGCCAATTGGATTAGATGCTCCAGAGGCTCAGTGTGCCTGAGGATGCATTCCTGTGGGATCTATCTGTTCCTAAGATCAAGATGTCCCCGGGCTCAGGATACTTTATTTAGGGTTAGGCCATCCATTGATAAGGACTCTCCAAAGGTCAGAATGTTCATTGAAGCCCATCAGGGGAGGTACAGGAATATGCCATTTATGTCTAAGAAGCTAATGCTATCAAACCAACCATCAGAATGAAGCTCATGGACACTGGGTAACTGGTGTTGCCCAGCTTCTGCAGGGAAGAGGGAGTAAGTGAGAAATGGAGAGGTGGTGGGGCCATCACTTTAGTAGGGCTAGTTGGTTGCATAGTTTGTTGGATTGATTGAAAGGACTAATCAGTTTGGGTGGCTAAGGTCTGTGGAATGTTTGGACAGGATTTGGGGGATAAAGAAGATGGATTAGTATTTGAAGGTTGCAGTCTGGAAACACTTTGAACTCGCTAGCGGGGGTTCTTTGGAAAGTTGTTTGAGGAGTAGGGGAAGGG
The DNA here is from genome assembly GCF_024362965.1 of Panthera pardus. Classification (NCBI taxonomy): domain Eukaryota; kingdom Metazoa; phylum Chordata; class Mammalia; order Carnivora; family Felidae; genus Panthera; species Panthera pardus. The sequence goes on from NW_026526677.1 coordinate 50,429,171, forward strand.
AGACTTCTGCTAAAGATTGTTGAAGAGCCCTGAACAGGGAACCTCTTGTGACAGGATGGCCGGGTGGGGTGGGTAACTCGCCAGTTGCGGAGCATTATCTTCACTGGTGTAGGCTTGTTCCGTTTTTGCTTCGACTGTACAAGTCCCATCTTAGCCGTAACTTCTTAACTGTCCCCCATGGCTTGTTGCTGCTTCTCCCAATCATGGGATCCTCAGAACTGCTAGGAATCACTGCTCCCACTCCCCACTCAGTATGGAATGGTAATGTGAGGGGGGCAGGTGGTAAAAAATCCTCGATGTGTGCTGAACCAAGGCATGTCAGGCCATGGTCTCCCATGCGTTCTGCTTCATTTCCTGGGCCTCTTATGGTTCTAATTCAGGTTACTTGCAGTCCTCACTTGGACCACTCCAGCTACCTTTCTGATGACCAATGGCATCATCCTGAAAGGCACTCCTGCTTCTTTCAGAAACTTTTTTGCGGTCTCCCTTAGCTATTCTGGTGGTGACAAGCCCTCATCAACCATCTCTTGCTAGCTGTCCTTTGCACAGACCCGCCACACCATGTCTCTTCACTGTGTCCAGGCCAGTCTATCTCTGCCTCGTTCAGCTTATTCTCACCCCAGGGACAGCTGTGGTCATCCTTTAAGCTCCATTCCAGGGTTCTAGGTTTACCTCGTCGGTGAAAATCTTCTCCAGTGACTTTTCTGGGCTTCTGCAGCAGTTTATACTCTCAATTCCACAAGGGATGCTTTTGGCTGCCCTTGGCTTGAAGACCACATGCCTCCTGAGAGATGGTATTTCTTTTGTCCCCTGTCCTCTACTTCTCAGGAGGGTCAAAGCTACCAGGCTCTGGGCAGCCTCGAAGGAAAGAGGATTAGATTCTGCATTCTGACCCTATAGTATGCATTGTCTTCTGAGACTAGTCTTTTTCATTCAATGTTTTAAGATGTCCTGCTTACAGTTGCATGACAATTTTGTGTCCATATTTTAGGTGTATCTCACAAATAAAATATAGGTGGGATTTGTTTTTTAACTTCAATCTTTTTTTTCTCTCATTAGTTTAATCCTTTTTACATTTAGTGTGGTTACTATATTTGGATGTACATCTGCCATCTTTATTTGCTTTACCCAGTTTTCCCATGCTTTCTCAATTAAAAAAAATTCTTTCCTTTTTCTTATTCTATTATTTCCCATCATTTTCATTTGGAGATTATTTCCAGTGAGTAACCCTGGAATTTTATCATGCATATTTAAAAAAACTGAAGTTGGTATTAACCACCCACCCCAAAAATAGAACACAAACACTCTGAACTCTGATCAACCCTCTTCCCATTGTGCATGCTATTTTTAACCTCACAATTTGGCGTAACTATTGTCATTTCATGCCTACGTGTAAAAATGTATCATTACTATTCATAGCTTATGACCCCCAGAACTTGTCACATGTCTCAGAAACAGAATTACAATCTGGGCCTTTTTGATACCCACTTGCTTTCATTTACCTTTCCACTCCAACACGTAACATAACCGTAAGTCCCTGAATAATGACCCATTTCTTCTCAACCTAAGGTATTTCGCAGTGGCCAGGCAGAACACTCCAGCAATCAGATGAAAGGGCTGTTTGAAGTCTACAAAATCCCTGGGAAATATCATCTAGTCTTTGCTTAGATTCAGCCATTGGCAGAGCTCAACACAGCCTGATGGTGCTTTCAAGTTACACATAGTACTGAAGGAGTTTGCAGTTTGGGGGACATCTCTTTAAATTTAAGCTATAGATCCTAAACTTGCCTCCGCGAACCATAGTGGCAAATAGCTCCATTCTACTATTCAAGTAGTTTATGACCCTGACCACACTCTTTACTCTTTCAGTTCAGATCAAGCATTGAATTCCCTTAATTATTTTCCCTGCATGGATTCTCCTTTTCACTTCCTGTGGAAACCCCACATGATCCATCAAAAAATGGTTCAGAGTATTGCCAGTGGACACCTTTCCAGACTGAAAGCCAAAAGAAAAATTTGGTAAAATGCAGTTAATCCTCAGGAGAAGACTTTCTTCCCACCAGCATGTACTCATGGGTCCCAGGACTGAGATTTGTACCCACTCCTTTGTTCCTCTCCACTCACCCACCAACACATGCTCTAGGTCCTCCTAATTGTGCATAGGGCAACACTTTGTACTGTCATTCATGTGAGGCACTATGGAAGAGAAGTGACAAAAATGTTTTTTTGAAGGTCCAGTTTGCTCTAATCATAGGCAAAAGAGCGGGAAGAAAGTACCTCTGTGAAACCACTGTGCAAAGAAGGCTGTCTGGTCTGGGGGCAGGTGAAAAGTGGCTTGGACTTGGGTTATGGGTGCAACTACTGATGGCAAGTCACCAACACACAACCAACTTCTACCCAAGTATTCACTTCCTGGTTTTTGCATGAGCTCTCCCTCCACCCAGCAGTAAACTCATATAAGATGGATTCATTTACAAAAGGTAGGCTATGTTTATTTAGAGTCACAAGCAGTTGACTGACTCAGTGTGACTCAAACCACAAGGAAACCATCCTACGACACTCCATTCTGAGTCCTGGGGTGGCCCAGATTGGCAGGAGTGCTGCTTGGGGCCCATTCACAGGTTTACAAGTTTCTCATTGAGGGCAATCTGTGACTGTGTGAGATTGGCCAGGTAGGTCACCATCAGCAGGTCCTGGAAGAGGAAGAAGCCACAATAAGAGAGGGGTTGGGCAGAAAGGGAGAAGAAAGTCTGGGGTTGGCCAGCTCCATGGTGAACACCGGGTAGAGGGCAGTCCTGGATAAATAACAGCTCAGAAGAGGTTGAGCAAGACTCAAAGGTGGAAGATAAGAATGAAATGTTTGAGAACACTTTCTCTTCTTTACTGATACACTTATAAACGTGGGGTGCTTTAGCCAAGATCTGGGGTAAGATATGGGGAGCGGGAAGTCTGTGAACCCAGATGGGGAAAATAAGAAATTGCATTTTCGTTAACCTCTGAATTTAGCATTTCTTTTGACCATGAATCTAGATAGCAAGTCACAGTAGTATCAGCAGTTCCTGAGACAATGGAATCAAAGAAGAGAAGGCAGAAGACCTCCCCAAACACATGTACCATCTCTTCCTTCCTCCCAACCTGGACTGCAAGGGGCCAACGGCAAAGCCCTTTCTCCTCTGTTCCCCTCTAGGTCATCTCCCTTCACATTTGTGTGCATGAGCTGAGGTGGGGGAAGACACAAGCTCCCAGAAGCTCAGGGATGGCACTTACATTGATGTTGCTATTGAGCATGGTCTCAAAGTCATCAGGAACAATCTTGGGTACTTGGTTAACCAGACTCATCAAGAAGCGGCCCACAGTATTGTCAGCAGACACCTTTCCGGACTAAGCACCAAACAAAGATTCAGTGAGGCACAGTTAATTCTCACCACCAAGGACTGTCACTTCACCAGTACACCTCTCAGAGATCTCGGAGTGGAGATCTATGCCCTCCTCCTTTCTCGCCTTCCCCCTCCTCACCAGCACATCCTCTGCATACTGCAACACTGTGCTCAGGGCATCCTGGATGCGAGCCGATGCCCCTCCTACTTGCTGCAAGTCACTTGAAAGTCCGATCACCCGGTTGGGGCTAAAACAGGTCTTCATGATCAGGTCAACTGTGGGAACAGGTTGGGGGATAGAAGAGGCACAGACATTTCAGTCATTCCATCAGGGAAGAGACTATCTCTAATCATTCTGCTAACTTTCTCACTTCCCTCTGGATACAGCCAACTTCTCTGAAACCCTGCTCTGCTCTTAGCTGCTTCTCTTCCACCTGCTAGAGCTTAATCACTGGTTTTGGTCTTATATGAATGGCCACGTAGCCTGTGGTGCTGATAATTTCCCATTCTAATTGCACAAATAATTCCTGGAAGTTCGTTTATAATGGAGAACGATTGTGACTTTAATCATCACAGACTTTAGATCAACGGTTCCTCTTCAACCTACCCAAAGCCCTCCATTCTTGTTAGAGAGCAGCTACCCTGTGCCCTGAAAAGTGTCAGACCTCAAAAGAGGGTATGGGAAGGTTACTCACCTCCGATGCGTTCAGTGTCATAATACGCGTATTTCACGGTCAGAGGTGTGAACATGACCCCCATGGTCCTCCCAGGGACACCCATTAAAGTGCTGGGGAGAGAGAAGTCAAGGTAAATAAATAGCCTTGGGAGAGGGCTTCCATGTCTAGTCCAGGCTGGGAAAGCAGTCATACCAAGGTTATGGGTTCCAAGGTTCTGAGACAAGGCTGAAACCACCTGAACCTGAGGTCTCATGGGAGCAAGTCACATTTTTCCTTTAGCTCACTTCACACACAATGAAGCCTGGCCTGCGAGAGGGGACTCAGCCTGCAGATCTGACTTGGTCCCTTCAGAGGACTGTTTCACTCACTGCAATATCAGTGATGAAACAGGACGCTGCATTTCCCTGTGGAGCTGGCTGCCCAGATATCCACCCGTAGGTCTTCTATGAGACTGTGCCCTTCATTAGCACTGAAAAAAGCAAATTGACTCCAGCCCACCAAGACTAGATTAGGTGCTTTAAGAAATCTCACTAAAGGTGACTGCCTTTACTATGTCAACTATATATTTTCACCTGGACCAAAGTCTGTTACATTAGGTCACACGCAGAAAGTGCACCAAATCAAACAGCGTAAGAGATACGCTAAGAAATGCCTTCATTCTAACCAGAAAAGATAATCCTTCCAACTCTCCCAGCAGCCCCTTCTTCAGCATGCCTCCCCTGTCAACAGGAATTTTAACTGCCTGCAAGCTCAACGTGTCAATGCTATAATGTTATTGTCACCAAAACTGTACTCGACCCTGGGGTAATAGATGTAGTCACAAAGGACAGCCATCCTTTAATCTGTATGACTCTGAGTCCTGTGTATCCAGGAATAATGATTAACAAACGGTTACTCAGAAAAGCAGTGAACATGACCAAAATACCAGTGAGGATCAGCTATAGGAACCGTGAAGAGTTAGCTTATAGAAACGATGACAGGAAAAACATGACAGTTTGCTCAAATACCTAAAGGTCTGTCATCTGAAATTGGTTAAAAGAAATAAGTAGAAATCTGGGGTACAACTGGTATCAGCAAGTGGATATTTGAGGGACAAATTTTGTTTCAGAGTAAAACCCTTCTAGTGATAACTGTGGAGAGGGAGGAATGGGTTTCCTTATGAGGCAATGAGTTATACACTGAAGGATTAAACCTGCTTGGGGTGGAGGTGGGTGTCATCCAGGCATGGTAGGAACCAGACAGCCTTTTATGGCCTTGTGCCCCAAGACACCGGTCACCTGACATAGGCCTTGATGCTCATGCGGCCATTCTGGAGGCTCGTGTCCACGGTGAGGTGAATGGGGTTGGGGGCTTCCCGGCTATAGTACTCATGGATCAGCACAGAATGCTCTGTAATGTCATGGCCTGTAGCATACCTGGAAAATGAAACATAGTTGTGGATTCAAGTCTACATGTAACATTAATACCAAACACAATGGTAAAATGGATGTCTCTAGGTAGCATTACCCCCAGTGCAACCTAAACGCAAAAAGACTACACTGAAAACTGTATTAACTCAAATCAAAGGCTGACTCAGAGCTCTTGAAACATTACAAGTCATCAGCAAGGCAAAAATACTTGGCTCAGTAAAAGCTACAATTCAAAGTAAATATTCTTGGCCTCATGAGATTAGAACTGCCAGCAAGACACTCTAAATTCACAGATCCCTGAAGTAATACACTTTCAATACTCTGTCTCCAAAAGGGAGTAGAATAACTAGCTTGGTAGCAAAAAACCTTGGCAATCACGAACACTTTCCATTCCCACAACTCCAACTTACCAGCCCAGAATGAGCTCATTTGGAGAGACTTTCTTGTGTAATTCATACATGTTCTTAGCGAATTCCATGTCAACAGCCACCTTAGAAGAAAAGCAGAAAAGGAAGCTAAGAAGCTAGAAGTCCATAGAAAAAATGGATGAAAAGGGCCAGAGCCCACCCCAGCAGACAAGAGGCCCAGGAAGTATGTACCCATAGAAAGAAGGTTCTTTGTTGAACTTTTAGTTATAGAAGCACAACGTATTGTGCAGGAGAAGCCTTAAGGAGAGCCTAGCAAACAGTTATAGACCACACAGTGGCAGCTCAAGCTCCCACTCACCTCATCTTCTGACTCGTTGTGTGGCACTGAAAAGCAGTTAGTGACCTCCACTGAATGCTTGTCAACGGTGCCTGTGAGAGAGAATTGTCCACGTGTTACAAGACCCTAGGGCACTCGGCAGCCTCCGACCACTTTCCAAATGCTTTCAGAGGCCTCCTCAAAGTCAATGAACAAATTGAATTCGTAAATTCTAAGTTAGCCATATGCATCAGTGGGACCAGGATTCTCCAGAGAGCTGAAGCTCTGAAGCGATCTCTCTTTGCTTTAGCCATCAACATATGGGGTCTATTCTTCCTTCACAAGGTGGTCTTCTGCTTATCTGTTCCATCCTGCTACCAGTCCTACTCCAGGTCTTTTTTCTATGACCTTCATTTTCAGCCTCTAGACTTTCTCCCTACAATTCAATCTGCAGAACTACCTGGAAAATTCTAATAATGTCTACACAGGGCACCCATACAGTAGCCTAGTCCCAAAGCACAGTGTTAGGGAGCTTCACCTGTACCTCCCTTCAGTCATCTAGTCCCATGGTCATAACCTTAGCCCCATCACCATCCAGAAACCTTCTACCTGTGAACCTTAAACATGAGTATCAGTCTTTTACCACAAACTCCTATTCTAGTTTTGATACCCTTACTCCCATTACGTTTGTTTCTTGACCTAAGACTGCTGGTCCCTTGGGTTCTCCATTTTTTTCTAATCTACTGGCACTGCCCATACCAGGCTTCAAGCCCTGCCCTCTATACTAGTGACCACAATGCTGCCCACGCCTGTGTCTGTTTAATTCCACTTCGCTATGGTTTTTGCTCCCTTAGGTGAAACTACGTCCGCAAACCCAGTGGGTAAATACTTTTTCTCTTATTTGACCTCTCATCAGCATTCAATAGACTTGACCATTTCAGACTTCTGAAGCAGTTTTGAGTCTTCTATATTTCCATGCCGCTATAATAACCTTCTATTAGAGCATTTATCATATTGTATTCTAATTATTTGAATGAGTAGATCTTCATCTTGAATTGAAGGTTAGAGTAGATGTTGTTTTTTCAAACTTTAAATTACAAATATTTAAAACAATTTTATGGTACTTAAAAGATACCACTGACTTCTTTTAGCCAAATTAAATGTTTCATGAATTAATGTCTGAGTAAATATATAAGCTCCTAGTAAGAAGAGTCTGTTTCATTTTTCAGTAAGTACTATCCCTGTAACACCTAGCATTGTACCATGGTCCCAGTCCAGAAGAGAATCTTAAGATGTAGATTACAGGTCACTAAATAAGGTCACTATAGTATCTGGGGTACTTAATACTCTCCCTCAGTGGAGAACTGTTTCTTTAGTTAAATAGCTCATGCATGTGAGTTTGGAAAATTTGGCAGTGCAGCTGAAAGAGTAGTCTTTGTCAAGTGCCAAGTTAATGTTGCAAAAATCATTTGTTACAGAAGCTCAAAGCAGGACATGGTTACAGAAAGCTATTATACTTTGGGAAGTTAGGAGTGGGGGTGAGGGTGGCGGTATGGGATGAAGGACTGATACTTAATTAACACTTTTCCTGGGAACCTGGAAGATGAGTGGAACTTGGAACAAATGGGGGAGATCAGGGAAGGCACTTGTGGCAAAGAGAATACAAAGTCTTGGTTTCAGAAAAACTTTGGCAATGTTTGGAAGACAATGGATCAATTAAAGTTCCTGTAAAATGCTAAACCTTCAAAAATAAGTAAAGAGAGACTATGTTTGTGTGTTGCAGGGGTAGAGCCCTGATGTGGAGGATGGCAACTAATGGCTGTTTTGTAGCTCATGTGTCCCAGCAGTTAGATGCTCTTGGTAATAATTTTGCTCTTGCAAAGCCCAAGTCTAAGTAGCCCCCCCCCCCCCGCCCCCGACAGAACTAGACTTTAGGTAATTTGTTCCAAGGCACATGGTTAATATTTGGTGCAATCTACCTACAATCTTGTCTTCTTTGCAATACACCAATTGTCTTCTATGGTGGAAGAACTATTACATGTCACAAAGGTATCTAAAATTGGGGACAAAGATGGAATGAAAATGAATTTGATGGGATCAGCAGTACCCATAGAAAGAGGCACATTATCAGTAATCTCTCTCTAGTGCTTCTCCATTTTACAAATTACTTTAACATATTAGGGAGACTAATGGACAGAAGATCAGGCTTAACTCTGGAAAATAGTGCGGAGGTTCCTCAGAAAGTTAAAAATAGAACTACCCTATGACCCAGCAACTGTGCTACTAGGTATTTATCCAAAGGATACAGGTGTGCTGTTTCAAAGGGGCACATGTACCCCAATGTTTATAGCAGCACTATCAACAATAGCCAAAGTATGGAAAGAGCCCAAATGTCCATCAATGGATGAATGCATAAAGATGTATACACCCCTATATACATACAATGGAGTATTACCCAGCAATCAAAAAGAATGAAATCTTACCATATGCAAGTACATGGATGGAACTGGAGGGTATTATGCGAAGTGAAATTAGTCAGAGAAAGACAAATATCACATGACTTCACTCATATCAGGACTTTAAGATACAAAAGAGATGAACATAAATGAAGGGAAGCAAAAATAGTATAACATCAGGGAGAGAAAACATATGAGACTCTTAAATATGGCAGACAAACAGATGGTTACTGGAGGGGTTGCGGGAGGGAGGATGAGCTAAATGGGTAAGGGGCATTAAGGAATCTACTCCTGTAATCATTGTTGCACTATATGCTAACTTGGATGTAAATTAAAAAGATAAATAAAAATAAACAAATAAATTAAAAAGATCAGGCTTAAACCTTTAGGAAAACAGAGGATTATTGAAGCCCTAAACGAGTTTCTGACAAACCGGTTTACTTGTTCAAAGGGATGTCTTTTTACAGATCTCCCCACTCCTTTCTCAAGTGGTTAAAAATGTCTTTGTAAACACCTAGAAAATAAAGAAATTTAGTCCGTAGGAAAGGGGGGAAAACGTGGTCATTGGGTTTAGGGAGTCAAATGTTTCTGACTTCCTACTCAGCATCTGAACTCATTTTTGGTCATACTTGGCCTGAAATGCTACTGGGCAGATTAAAAATAAAATGTAAATCATTCCGCATACGGTTTTTATTCAATAACTAACTACTGCTTACGTATTTTATGCCACCCGAAGTGACAGAAATGTGGCAGGGAAGTTCAAGTTTCTTAAGGAGGTAAGTCGCGGCAGGAAGGTGGCATGGAAGAATAGGTAAGAGGTCAATGGGGATGGGAAAGGAGGGGAACAAGAGAAAAAGGAGGTGGGAGGAAGAAGATTCAGACGATTGTGTCTGACCACTCACCCAGCAGGGTGCCGATAACTCGGGCAGCGCCCTCGTTGCGTCGCTCGTAGCTGTCCACGATGGAGGCCAAAATGACCGGGTGCAGCCGGACCACACGGCCGCCGGGGAAGGGGCCTGGAAGAGCAGGACCGGGCAGTGACTGCGCAGGGGTCTGCGCTGGGGCCGGCGCTGAGGCCGAGGTCTGGCCCGGAGCCGCGGTCGTAACCGCTGCAGCCGCCGCGTCTGAGGATGAGGCTGGAGCCGGCGTTGGAGCCGGAACCGGCGCTGGAGCAGGAGACGGGGCTGGCGCTGAGGCTGGGGTTGGGGACGGGACTGGGACCGAGGGTGGGGTCGCGGCTGGAGCTGCGGCTGGAGCTGGAGTAGCGGCAGACGCACTCGCCGGTGCCGCCGGTGTGGCCATCTTGTCGAGAAAGAAGGAGCCAGGAACGGAAGGGAGTGAGTTGAAGAATATTAGGGGCACGATAGGCTGAATATGCACCACGTGAACCGGATCTTTGTGCCTATTGGTCACTGATGATGTTTCTCACGGCACTACAATTTCCTGCTGAGTTTGTGCTCTTTAATTTCTGTCCCATGAGCACTCAGTGAGAGGCGAGCTAAATAGTTCCGAGCAAACTTGGGACCCCCGCTGAGAAAGGGAAACAGCTCAGTCTGCGCAGCTGCCGCCAGATGGACCCAGAGAGCGGAGAATGGGTTGTAATTCCTGTTTTCAGACTTCAAAAAGGCAGTGAATTAAAAAAAAAAAATTTTTTAATGTTTATTCATTTTTGAGAGAGAGAGAGAGAGCAGAGCAGGGGAGAGGGAGAGAGGGAGACACAGAATCCAAACAGGCTCCAGGCTCTGAGCTGTCAGCGCAGAGCGGAGGCGGTCGAATTCTTCAACCGTGAGATCACGACCTAAGTGGAAGTTGGAAACTCAACTGACTTAGCCACCCAGCACCCCAGGATAGTGAATGGTAAAGTGCCTTTAACGGCACTTCTTGACAGAGTCATAAGAAGACAATGCGGTGGCTTATTCTATTCAGCAGTTTTAATATGTGGCAGATGCTGTTTTAGTCCCTTGGGATATATCAATGAATGAAACAAGGATTGTTGTTCTCCCAAAATTCACCATCTAGTGGAGGGAGGCAAATAAGTACATTATATAATATGTTAGAAGATAATGAGAACTATGAAAAAGGGAAAATTAGCGGGGAGTAAGGGGGAATCAGAAGTTAGGGTAGGTCACAATGAGAATGCAAGGTTTGAGTTGATTGAAGGAGGTGAAGGGGGTGGCTATAATTGGGGAGAAGAGCCTTCAGGTCGAAGGAACAGCAATGCAAAGGCTTTAAAGACAGGAGCAGGCCTGGAGTATGTGAGAAGACTATTTGGTGGCTGGTGTGTTCATATCATGATGGGGAATAGCAGAGATGGACCTTTGAATAGGAGTTGGGGAGCAGATCATTAAGGACGTACTAAGCCATGATAAGGATTTTGACTTTTACTCTGAGAGAGGAGGGGAGCCATTGCAGGGTTTGGAGCAGGGGAAGGCCATGATCAGTCTTAGTTTTAAAAGGATCATTCTGGATATTTTGAGAAGAATAGAATGGGCCAGGGAGAGGTGGTTGTTGAGGAGAGGAGGGTGAGAGAGAAAGAGCAAGAAGACTTTTTAGGAGATTAGCAGGTAGCCTAAGTGAGAGGTGACGGTGGTGGGAACTAGGCCAGTAACAGTGGAAGTGGTGACAGGTTGGTAGACTAGGGACATATTTTGAGGATAGAGACAACAGGATTTTCTGAGGAATTGTATGTGAGGTATGAAAGAGAAGAGTCAAGGATGACTCCATTTTTGTGTGTGTGCTGAACAACTAGTATGAAGAAGTTGTCATCAGTTGAGATAGTAAAAGCTACAAGTGGAGCAGTTTTTTGGGAAAAGATCCCAAGTTCAATTTGGGAGGTGTCATCCTTGAGATGTTTATTAGACATCCAAGCAGAACTGTAGTGTGATCAGGTGGAGATACTTGGGAGAGGGTTAAATGAGTAACCCTCTGTAAATCTCTCAGCATATGCCTGATATACAGCGGTTATTATTATTATTATTTTAAAGTTTATTTATTTTGAGAGAGACAAAACACAAGTGGGGGAGGGGCGGGGGATGGTGGCAGAGGATCAGAACCAGGCTCTGCACTGACAGCAGGGAGCCTGATGTGGGGCTCGAACTCATGAACCATGAGATCATGATCTGAACCAAAGTCAGACGCTTAACCGACTGAGCCACCCAGGCACCCCCAGCAGTTATTATTATTAAGTGGTAGCTATTATCACTGCTATGTAATGGGAGGAGCTCTGATTCTAGTGTACTATGTAACTTTGGGCAATCTATAATTTTTTCTGAGTCTTAGTTTCCTTCTCAGTACAATGGGAATGATGATATCTGCCTGTTAGGAAACCAATCAACTCCCTTAATTAGGTCAAGTCCTGGCAGCTAGTTGGCAAGGTGGGTGGGTGAGGTTGGACTTCTCAGCCCTTACTCTCATGTCCAAGAGCTGCTTTCTCTTTGGAACTATGTTCCATAATTAGAATTTATATGAGGGGCGCCTGGGTGGCGCAGTCGGTTAAGCATCCGACTTCAGCCAGGTCACGATCTCGCGGTCCGTGAGTTCGAGCCCCGCGACGATCTCGCGGTCCATGAGTTCGAGCCCCGCGTCAGGCTCTGGGCTGATGGCTCGGAGCCTGGAGCCTGTTTCCGATTCTGTGTCTCCCTCTCTCTCTGACCCTCCCCCGTTCATGCTCTGTCTCTCTCTGTCCCAAAAATAAATAAAAAACGTTGAAAAAAAAAATTAAAAAAAAAAAAAAAAAAAAAAAAGAATTTATATGATCCAGCTCCCCTGTCAATATTCTGGGCAGACATATGTTCTTTCTTTTAATTCCCCTAAACACAGGTGAACAGCCTATCAGAGGAGGATTGAAAAGAGACTTGGATTTTTTTTTAATGCTTTATTTATTTTTGAGACAGAGAGAGACAGAGCATGAGTGGGGGAGGGGCAGAGAGAGAGGGAGACACAGAATCTGAAGCAGGCTCCAGGCTCTGAGCTGTCAGCACAGAGCCCGATGCGGGGCTTGAACTCACCGACTGTGAGATCATGACCTGAGCTGAAGTCGGACGCTCAACTGACTGAGCCACCCAGGCTCCTCGAGGCTTGGATTTTGTAACTGGGATCTTTAACAACTCTAGCAGAACAGTATTTGAGGAATTGATGGTGGGGTGGGCATGGAAATCAGAATTCAGGTGGGAGAGAATGGTCAGTGGGAACTGATGGCAGTGAGTGCTGACTGCTCTCTCAAGAGAATTGGTAGAAAGGAGAGGAGACATTTAAGGCAGTAGCAGAGGGGAACAATAGGACTAGAGAAGGGGCCACTTCTCAGTCCCCTGGACTGGAAGAGTTTTAAGTGTACTTTAAACTAAGGGTGAAGATCTAGAGGAAAGAGAAAGATTGAATATACATGTGAGAAGAACCATCTAATGAAAGAAGGGAGGAAAGAGGACCTGAATGGAGAAGTCTAAATGAAAGAGATGTTCTTGCATAGAGTGAGGGACATGCAAGAGAGGCTGCCCCAGGCTGTGGCCTCCCTTATGGATGCTAGTGGGTCTGCCTTACAAGGGCTGATCCCCTGAGATCATCCCATGGGAAGAAGGCCAGAGGAGAGAATCACCTGTGATGAAGAGGTGTTGTTGCTCCGAACTGACCCTTGGGACCTCTATCTACTTATTTGAGTTGGTTGTGGATACTTCATCACCAAGAACTTTACCTTGATGTCAATATCCTGAAGACCTTTCTCTCTGGAAGGAAAAGAGAAAGGGGTAGATGAAGAAGCAGACATGGGGCGCCTGGGTGGCTCAGTTGGTTGAGAGTCCAACTTCAGCTCAGGTCATGATCTCATTGTTCGTGAGTTCAAGCCCTACATTGGGCTCTCTGCTGTCAGTGTAGAGCCTGCTTCGGATCCTGTGTCTTCTTCTGTCTCTACCCCTTCCTTGCCTTACACATGCTCTTTCTCTCTCTCTCAAAAATAAGTAAACATTAAAATTTTTTTTTTAAAAAAGAATCAGACACTTTGAATTGGGGAATGAAGGGAAGTTGCAGGACCTCCTGTCAAGTGATAGTTTTCTCAGGGAAGTGGAGCCATGGTGATCTGTTGAGAATGGAAGTGCAAGGGTGGGACTCACTCTTTGGGCAGTGGAAGAGGGGCCAAGAGTGAGTCATTAAAGGCATTGATCAATTATGAGAGAGCCCAGCTAAGCCTGGAGACCTCAAGGATCTGGTTAGCTTTTGTATTTTTCTCCAGCCACGTGGCTAAGAGGCAGGCAGGGAGAGATCATTGGCATGGCCTTCCTAGGAATGCTGACCAGCTAGGATAAGGAAGTACATACATCCAGGATGCTGACTTTTCAATCACTGACTGAGGGATCCAGGCAGGCTGAACCCTATGAATAGAAACTCTGAGGCCTAGGTTCATCATGAAAGGGCAGAAGGCATGGGGAGAGAGAAAAACGAGCTGTCCCCTTGAATATGGGAATTGTGTTGTGCACGTGGCGTACTGGTCAGGATATATATACATATATATATGTATATATATATATATATATATATATATATATATATATATATATAAAATGTTTTTTATTTTTTTATTTTTGAGAGAGAGAGAGAGTGAATGGGTGAGGGGTAGAGACAGAGAGGGACAGAGGATCTGAAGCGGGCTCTGCACTGACAGCAGGGAGCCCAATGTGGGGCTCGAACTCATGTACTGTGAGATCATGATCTGGGCAGAAGTTGGACACTTAACTAACTGAGCCTCCCAGGCATGCCATACATATATAATATACATATAAAATACTATGTGTATTATATGTATATATAATATATTTTAAATATGTATAAATATAAATAAATATATATGTTAAAATTATATATATATAATTTTTTTAATGTCTGTTTTATTTTTGAGAGAGAGAGAGTGTGAGTGGGGAAGGCGCAGAGAGAGAAGGAGACACAGAATCCGAAGCAGGCTCCAGGCTCTGAGCTGTTAGCACAGAGCCTGTCACGGGGCCCGAACCCACTAACCATGAGATCATGACCTGAGCCAAAGTCGAACAGTTAACCAACTGAGCCACCTAGGCATCCCTAAATATATACATATATTTAAATAAGGGATTGGCTCATGTGATTATAGAGGCTAGGAAGTCCTGAGATATTTACTTAACAAGCTGGAGACCCAAGAGAGCCAATATAGTTCTAGTCCAAAAGCAGGCCGACTCAAGACCCAAGCAGAGCCTATGTTTCAGCTTGAATCTGAAGGCTAGAAAAGACCAATGTCCTGCTCAAGCCTTCAGGCAGATGAAGTTCCCTCTTACTCTGGGTGGGGATCAGCTCTTTGTTCTATGCAGGCCTTCCACTGATTGGACAAGGTCCAGCAACATTAGGGATCGAATTCTGTTTAATTCAGCCTATCAATTTAAATGTTAAACCTATCCAAAAGACACACCTACAGTAATGTTTGACCAAATATCTGGAGATCCTGTGCCCTAGTCAAATTGACACATAAAATTAACCATCACACCTGGGATCCTGGTCATCTTGAGGAATATGCTTGATAGTCCTTCCTGAAAAGAAGGTCATAGCTACAGGCTCATGTTAAAATTGGGGACTGTAGCTTGATAAACCCATTCCACCTCTTCGATGACTGGCTGGAGTGAAGGGAGGTCTGACTACAGCTCCAACTACGGGAAGGCCGCAAGGGGGAGCCCGAAGCTCGCTCAGCGCTGCAGGTATGACTTGGGACTTATTGAGGCAGGGCAGTGCAGGAACCATACCTTGGTGGCCGACCACCTGTCCTTCTGTAGACTGGGTTTGGCACAGGCAGGCTGGTAGGCTGCCTCCCACAGTTTGTCTCTGCTCACTGCCAGCAGGTTTCAGGAAGTTGTGCACCTTACGCAGGCTCCACCCACTAGTGCCAGGATGCTCCTTTGCTATGCTAGACTTCTACACAGTTAAGGCTCTCTGCCTGGATGCCCTTTCAGACTGAGGTGGTGAGGGGCAGTGGCCACAGTTTGAAAGCAACAGTGTCACAGACCTCAAGCCTCATACCTGCCTCCCTGCATGGCAAATGTTCTCTGTTCTGGAGGGAACCTGGCCCCACCAACTGGTTACCCACCCTGTCAAAAGCCAGCCTGATCAGGCAACTCGTCACACGTGAGATTTGCCCGTCTCCAGTTCATTCTTGACTACTTGGCTAGGCATGCTATTTTCTTAGTTCTCTGATTTTCTGATATCCATATCTTAATTTCTACACTTGCTTCTGGTCTTCCCTCCCTCCACCTGGTTTTGGTCACTAGAGCTTCTTTCTCTGGCTTGCTATTCTCAGCTCATCCTTAATTTCTGCCTCTCCAGATTCTTCAGATTCTAGTCGCAGTGGGCCTGGCCAACCCCCTTGACTTCATGCCAAGGTGGGGGGCAGAAAATCACAGAGAGTTGCTCGTGTTTTCTGCCCTTTAAAAAATCTTATTTAAATTTTATTTAAATTATAGTGTAATAATGGTTTCAGGAGTAGAATTTAGTGATTCATAACTTACATATGACACTTAGTGTTCATCCCAACAAGTGCCCTCCTGAATGCTTATCATGCATTTAAACCCATTCCCCCACCCAACACCCCTCCAGCAACCCTCAGTTTGTTCTCTGTACTTAAGAGTCTCTTGTGGTTTGCCTCCCTCTCTGTTTTTATCTTAGTTTTCTTCCCTTCCCCCTATGTTTATCTGTTTTGTTTCTTAAATTCCACATATGGGTGAAATCATATTTATCTTTCTCTGACGGACTTATTTCGCTTAGCATAATACATTTTAGTTCCATCCACGTCATTGCAAATGACAAGATTTTATTCTTTTTGATCGCTGAGTAATAATTCCTGTGTGTGTGTGTGTGTGTGTGTGTGTGTGTGTGTGTGTTTCACTTCTTCTTTATCCATTCATCAGTTGATGAACATTTGGTCTGTTTCCATAATTTGTCTATTGCTGATAGTGCTGCTATAAACACTGGGGGACATGTACCTCTTCATATCAGCATTTTTGTATCTTTGGATAAATTCCTAGTAGTGCAATTGTCAGGTCATAGGGTAGTTCTATTTTTAACTTTTTGAGGAACTGCCATACTGTTTTCCAGAGTGGCTGCACCAGTTTGCATTCCTACCAGCACTGCAAAAGCGTTTCCCTTTCTCTGCATCCTCACCAACATCTGTTGTTTCCTGAGTTGTTAATTTTAGCCACTCTGACAGGTGTAAGGTGGTATCTCGTGGGTTTAATTTGTATTTCCCTGATGATGAGTGATGTTGAGCATCCTTTCATGTGTCTGTTAGCCATCTGGATGTCTTCTTTGGAAAAGTGTTCATGTCTTTTGCTCATTTCTTCACTGGATTATTTGTTTTTTGGTGTTGAGTTTGATAAGTTCTTTTTTTAAAAAAAATGTTTATCTATTTTTGAGAGAGAAAGACAGAGAGAGAGAGCAGGGGATGGGCAGAGAGAGGGGAACAGAGGATCCAAAGCGGGCTCTGAGCTGACAGCAGTGAGCCTGATGGACTGGAATTCACAAACCTTGAGATCATGACCTGAGGTGAAGTCAGACGCTTAACTGACTGAGCCACCCAGGTGCCCTGAGTTTGATAAGTTCTTTATAGATTTTGGATACTAACCCTTTATCTGATATGTCATTTGCAAATATCTTCTCCCATTCTGTTGGTTGCTTTTTAGTTTTGTTGATCATTTCCTTCGCTATGCAGATGATTTGTATCTTTTTTTTTAATGTTTTTATTTATTTTTGAGGCAGAGAGAGACAGAGCATGAGCAGGGGAGGAGCAGAGAGAGAGTGGGAGACACAGACTGGGAAGCAGGCTCCAGGCTCTGAGCCATCAGCACAGAGCCTGACGTGGGGCTCGAACTCACGGACCGCGAGATCGTGACCTGAGCCGAAGTCGGACGCTTAACCGACTGAGCCACCCAGGCGCCCCCAGATGATTTGTATCTTGATGAAGTCCCAATAGTTCATTTTTGCTTTTGTTTCCTTTTGCTTTTGCTTCCCTTGATGAAGTCCCAATAGTTTCATTTTGCTTCTGGAGACATGTCTAGTAAGAAGTTGCTACAGCTGAGGTAAAAAAGGTTGCTGCCTGTTTTCTCCTCTAGGATTTTGATGGCTTCCTGTCCTACATTTAGGTCTTTCATCCATTTTGAGTTTATTTTTGTGTATGGTGTAAGAAAGTGGTCCAGGTTCATTCTTCTGCATGTCGCTGTCCAGTTTTCCCAGCACCACTTGCTGAAGAGACTGTCTTTATTCTATTGGATACACTTTCCCACTTTGTCAAAGATTAGTTGGCCATACATTTGTGGGTCCATTTCTGGGTTCTCTATTCTGTTCCTTTCATCTATGTGGTTTTGTGCCAGTACCATACTGTCTTGATGATTCAAACTTTGTAATACAGCTTGAAGACCGGAACTGTGATGCCTCCAGCTTTGGTTTTCTTTTTCAGGATTGCTTTAGCTATTTGGGATCTTTTCTGATTCCATACAAATTTTAGAATTGTTTGTTTCAGCTCTGTGAAGAATTCTGGTGTTATTTTGATAGGAATTGCATTGAATGTGTAGATTGCTTTGGGTAGTATTGATATTTTAACAATGTTTGTTCTTCTGATACACAAGCATGGCATGTTTTTCCATTTCTTTGTGTCTTCTTCAATTTATTTCATAAGAATTCTACAGTTTTCAGAGCACAGATCTTTTACCTCTTTGGTTAGGTTTATTCCTAGGTATATTATGGTTTGTGGTGCATTGTAAATGGGATTGATTCTTTGATTTCTCTTTCTGTTGCTTCATTATTGGTGTATAGAAATGCAACCAATTTTTGTATGTTGATATTTATATCCTGTGACTTTGCTGAATTCATGGATCAGTTCTAGCAGTTTTTTGGTGGAGTCCTTTGGATTTTTCACGTAGAGTATCATGTCATTGGTGAAGAATGAAAGTTTGACTTCTTCTTTGCCAATTTGGATGACTTTTATTTCTTTTTGTTGTCTGATTGCTGAGCCTAGGACTTCCAACACTGTGTTGAACCAACAGTGGTGAGAGTGGACATCCCTGTTGTGTCCCTGACCTTAGGGGGAAAACTCTCAGTTTCTCCCCATTGAGGATGATATTAGCCGTGGGTCTTTTCTGCCCTTCTTGCCTAAGCTACGCTTAGGGGCTGGGTCTTGCCTGGCCCAAGAACCATGACCATATGGCTGTTGCTTATAACTTCAGGAAAGGAGACTTTAGGGTGGCCCCAGATCTTTCTGTGAATATCACAGGAGACATAAGTCTACCCTGCCTGGGCCAGTGTTGTAGCCCAGAGCTGACCTTTGAGAGGCTCTCCCAGTGAAGGAGCCAAGAAGAATCACCTCCATTGGGCTAGATGTGCCCATCTTCTTATTCTTGCATCTGCTGTGTTGCTTTAAAGTGAGGTGGTTCTTTTCAGGTGTCCATGGACCACACTCATTAGTGGAGGTTCTTTTGATACTTGATGTCCTCCAGAAACTTAGTGCTCTTTTTTCTATCGCAGGTATACAGAATTGTAATAATCATACTCTTTGGTTCATGACACTTGGGTTCATTCATGAACTGCTTTTTTAGTTCCATTCATTCATTCACTCATTATTTTTAATTTTTTAATTATTTTTTGCCTTTGATTGTTTTATTACTCAAAAAAGCTTCATTTCTTTATTTAGCTTTCTGACTCTGTGCTTGTGCCTTCAACACTTTCACAATGATTTTCTGCTCCTCAATAAGGAATGCACGTTTGATCCTGTCACGAACACACTCAGCACACATGGAACCACCGTAGGCCCTGCTGACATGTTTTTTCGTTTTGGACAGCCTCATAAGAACTTTAGGTCTCACAGCACTCCTCGAAGTCGGCCTGGGCACACGCCACATGCAGATTTTGGTGCTTTCCCAACCTTCTTGGTATAAAGGTAAACGATTCTGTTACCCGGGTTCAGGACAGCCTAGTTTTGTTAGAGGCTGTGTTGCAGGACAGCCTACGATGGTATGTCAAACGCTGGACCATTCTGAATGCCTACAGACGCCGTCCCCGGAAGAGGCACTCATTATTTTTTAAATAATGTAATGAACAGGACTTATTATCCAAACCAAGAACTAGAACATTCATTAATTTTTTAAAATGATGAACAGGACCTACAACCCAAACCAAGGATTAGAACATTATCAACAGCAGTATTATGAATTAATATATTAGAATATGAATTTATTAAAATAGAATTATATACAATAGAATTTATTACTATGAAAATTAGAACATTATAATAGGTAATATTATCATGAGTATTAGCATATTATCATTCAGTGGTATGCTAGTAAATGTTTAACAACCAGCTCCCTTAAAAAAAGTGACCCTAGTTTTGTTATCAATTTCCATAGTATAGATATTCCTATCATGGTTGATTTCAAGCTACTGGCTCTCAAAATTTAACAACTGGCTCTCAAAATTCCTGAAAATTTGCCAACTGGCTTTCAAGAGCTGGTATGGGTTGGATCCAGCACTGCTGCTTTACATATACCTATTGCTCATGCCCAAGATCTCATTGCCTTCCCGCCCCACCCTGATAAGTGACTATTCACCTGAATTTGTGTGTAACATCATTTGCTTAAAAATTATGGTTTATTTCAAATATATATGGGTTGACTAAGTAATATACTCTTTAATTCTTCAGTTTTTGAATTCCATAAATATGGCTACACCAGATTTCCCTTGATAAGTGTATTATATATCTTTTTTCCATTCTTTTGATTTCAAGAATTCCATATCTTTATGTTTTAGGAGGATCTCTTGTAAATAGCATATACCTAAATATTTAGAAAATCCAACTGCCCACATTTGAATTTTTTGGATTCCCATACCTAGACTATTATTTGGGTTAATTTCTAACATTTTATTATATTTTTAATTTTTTGATGTTTATTTTTGAGAGAGAGACAGACATACAGAGCACAAGCGGAGGAGGTCATAGACAAAGAGAGACACAGAATCTGAAGTAGGCTCCAGGCTCTGAGCTGTCTGCATAGAGCCTGACATGGGGCTTCAACAGGCGCTTAACTGACTGAATCACGCAGGTACCCCTCTAACATTTTATTGTTTATTTTTGTTACACTTTCCATTTTCTTTTTTTAACTTCTATTTGGCCTTATAATGTGGTTATTTGTCTGATTGTGTTTTCTTAAGGTTCTTCTGCTAGTTAAGAAACACATTCTAATTTTAGCATTTTAATTATTATTTTTGATTTTGCCATGCCTTTTCTTTTCTTATTTGTTAATTACTTATCAAGGGAAGTGATTCCTTAGTGTACAATATTCATATTTCATAGTTAAGGATTACAGGTCAGTGACAAACTTCTGTGGAACTCAATCCAAATAAAACCTTTATATTCCAATATCATTTTGCACTCTGAAAGACACCTGCCTTCTTCATCTCAAAATCTTTCATGGAATCAAAATTTCTGTAGAAATCCATATACACTTCTTTTTGTGGCTCAGGCACAACAAACTTAAAAAAGAGTGGAACCCCAAAGGGATACAATGAATGCTCTAACAGTATGGAATTGCAGAGGCTTGGCCAGAAGGGTATACATCTGAAGTTTTGTCAAAGCACTGGGAGCCATTATAGTTATTCTCCTCAACATCAACTCCCTGACCAATGGAGTGGTGGTGTTCCAGCAGCACACAGGTGCCAAAGTTACCATGCATTTTAACTCATTTGTTTTGAGTTTAAATAGCTGTACCAATGATACGAGGACTTTGAAATGTTCTAGCTCTGATATTTCCCATTCTGATTTGTGCATGTACTTTGCCAACCTGCCTGTTTTTCTGACCGCCATCTTGCTAGCAGTTGCCAAGTCACTGGGGACAATGCAGTTCTCCTTCTCCTCCAAGGCCATGTGGGAGTACTGTTGAGAAAAGGCAGCCTCTCATAGCAGAGATGGATACTTCCAAATGGCTATATGGAGTCGATCTCAAGAGGACCTTTAAACTTACCAACCCCATATGCTAACTTTGTTAGAACTGACCAAAGTATAAAAGAGAATATGGTGACCACCATAGGGGCCAGAAGGCACATTTTCAAGGGACCTTTGCATGGAAGGGATGGTCTGGAGTTGGAGCCCCTACCTCTATTAGGCAGTCCTGGAAGCAGGGGGGTTATGATGCATACTGAACTTTGCCTTGGCATTTGCCTCCATGGGTGAGGAAAGATGATAATGCAGGCACGGAATTCTGGTAGCTCAACTCAGAGACTTCAATCCCTCCACACATATTTCTAGTTACTCTTGTTTCTTGAGAGTTTGCTGTTAAGAAAAACCCTCTTTACAGAATAAGTGTATAAAGTGTGTGTGTGTGTGTGTGTGTGTGTGTGTGAGACAGAGAGAGAGAGAGAGAGCGCTTTCTGTTTCATCCGCTTATTTCTCTCTTCTGTCTTTTGTATTTCTTTTCTGACTGTTTCCACCCTTGGCCTCTGTCTCTTTGTCTCCACCCCTTCCCTTTCGAATTCCATTGCTCCAGTTTCAGTTCTGCCCACAGCCAAGCCAGGGTTGCCTCATTTCATGTCCTGTCTCCACCCTTCAATTAAAACCAGTCTTTTTACATCTCATTTCTATTCCTTCCAGTGTGACTTTCAATCCCTGACCCATCATCTCCATACTTGGATCCTTCTAGGGAAGGCCAGTCTGAGAGTCTTCTCAGTTAGTGGACTCAGTTTTCTGTGTCAGGCTATGTATGTGGCAATGTCTCATTCCATTTTCCCATTTTATCTCTTGGGCTTGATTCTTTGCTGTCTTGCTTCGGTCTCTAGCCTCAGCTTGGTTAAGTCTCTGGGAGAGACCAATTCCCATTCCTTCCTGTTCTCCTGGATTCTGGCAGAACTCACTGAGCACTGGGCACAGAGGCCTTGGGGAGATAGGGGGAAAGGTGCACAAAAGAGGCTCCAAGCTGCTCCCTTATGGCTTCTCCCCTCTTCACCAGCAGCCCTCCCACCCTTAGGAGATGCTCTTACTCATCATTCAAAGAGAATCCAGGGACAACCAGACATGAGTACCCTCACCTGACCACAAAACTCACAGACCCGCTTTGCTCTGCCAAATGACCCTGTCACTTTCCTCAGGCATGGATGGAAGATGTTCCCTCCATTCTCCTGTCAAAGGCCCATCTTTTGCTTTTGCTTTGAATCCTGCCTCAATCCACAGCTCAATTCTCTCCTCTGGTACTTCTCTCTCTTGCCTGTATTTCTAACCTGATTCTGTGTCAGATGATTTTTTATCAGCATCTAAATCCTTCCCATACTCTCTCACATTAAAACAAACAAGACCTTCTTTTGGCCCCACATCCCCCACATCTTCTCAGGACCTCTCAATTCCTTTTGTTGCCAAGCTTCCTGAAAGATATGTCTATATACATTAGTTAATGTACTTTCTTTTGTACTGAGGTTTAGTTGACATACATCATTATATTTATTTCAGATATACAACATTATGATTCAATATATGTTTATATTGTGAACTGATCATCACAACAAATCTAGCCAACATCCATCATCATACATAGTTCCAAATTTTTTTGTGTGATGAGAACTTTCAAGATTTACTCTTACTAACTTCCAAATATGCAATACAGTATTACTATCTCTACTTCTACCTCCTGTTCTTACTTTGCTAATTTTTATTTTATAACATATATGCTCATAGTTTAAAAGGTCAATTAACATCAAAAAGCTTGTGCTCCAAATCCAGTACTTTCCTGGTCCACTTCTCCAACCCCCTCCCTACTCCACTACCTCCATTCTCTCTTTCCTGAGGCAACTGCTTTTATATTTAAATTGTTTCCTCTTGTATCTCTGCACTTTTATTTTTTTATTTTACTATATTTACATTTATTTATTTTTGAGAGACGTAGAGAGACAGAGAACAAGTGGGGGAGGGGCAGAGAGAGAAGGAGACACAGAATCCGAAGCAGGCTCCAGGCTCTGAGCTGTCAGCACAGAGCCCGATGTGGCGCTCGAACCCACAAACTGTGAGAGAACATGACCTGAGCTGAAGTCAGATGCTTAACCAACTGAGCTACCCAGGTGCCTCTCATCTCTGCACTTTTAAATAATAAATGTCTACTGCTACCTTTTGTCTCATCAATTTTATGCACTATCTCTTGACTTCCTATGCCATAATATTCCACCACTGTCCTTTCAATATGGTTATATTATACATTTTAGTTAGATCAATATTCAGCGGTTCCATTATTATTTCTATGCAAACATTATTTACAATGGAGTGTTGTAGTTTATTATTATGTAAAATTCTTTCTTATTTTTTGTTTTTCCTAGAGCTAGAATTTCTATATTCTAGTTATTTGTTTAGTTTTCTTGGTATTGAATGTTAGTTTCTCCATACCTTCTAGTAGCCTCTCAGTAGGATCTTCCAGAGGGCCTAGAAGCATCTGTTATTCTGTCAATTCTTTTTTCCCCCTGGAGATGATCTGAGAGCCCTATTCTCCTCGGTCAGGGCTTCTGTCCTGTCCCCACTCTAGGCTCTCTGACCAGGTGCCCTGGGCAGAGTGGGGAGGGTGCTTTGTTTTCCTCCTTGTTTGGATTCCTGTTTCATGGAGCTCCTATATTTCTCCCTTTTCACTTTGGTGGAGCACATCCTCCAGTGGTTTAAACAATGTGAAGAAATGGTGCAATGCATGGCTGAGGACATGGTGGTGACAGTGCCTCCATTCCTTTGCCTTGCGAGTCAGACTGCCCCAGCCTGGCCCTGTGTCAAGTTGTAGGAGAGTGCTGGGGTTTCAGAGAGGGAGAGGAAAGGGCTGCTGGACTCTTTTTTTTTTCTTGGTGACAGAATAGGTCATCCCTTTGGCCATTCCCTTGTTTTTCAATTTACTATGTGCAGGAAGGAAGTCAAGTTTTCTTCTGATGAGCAGCGCTTATCTACTGAATGTTAGATGGAATGTGTGGGTGTTTCTGCTGCTCTGAGGCCCTGGGGTGCTTCATCTCTCCCAGCCCCAGATGGGCCAGGGCCTATTAGGTATGAAAGGGGAGGTGACGGGATTGTCCCACCCACCCTTTTAATCCCAGCACCACCAAGAAGAAGTGAACTAGTGGGTTTGGGCTAAGTGGACCCAGGCTTGGCTGGGGTCTGACTAGAAAAGAAGATCTGTTTCCCTCAGTGCCCAGGACCTGGCTTGTTGGGCTCCTGCTTAAGGGAGGTGAGTCATCCCTAACTCACCTCCAGCTCTTTGAGTCCAAATGGCCTGAAGCCTAGATAGCAGATCTCCTTGGCACCCTCTAGTGCTATCTTTTCTTGCTGTCTCCTGAATTAGCTCTGCCAACAGCAGAGATTTTCAGGGGAGCCTGAGAGTTTATTGTAAATCACTCCTGTGTCAATAGGCTTGCTTTTCCAAACTACCCCAAGACTTGCACCCAAAGTCCCTTGTATCCTAACATACTCTGAAAATTTTTTTCTCACTTTTTGGTGCATAGTTAAAATGCTGGCATTTGAATCTCAGTGGCTTTCCCCATATCCAAATACCTTTTTCTAGCTCTCAGACATTTTGCTACTGAGATGGATTTCCCATTGGTTATAGATCAGAGGGGTAGTTCTGGACTCTGAAGTCTTCTAATTGTTGCTTCTCTTCTTCTGAAGACTGCCACCCTGTCAACATATTAGCTCTATATTTTAAACACAATTCAAGATCCTGTTCTCTCTAGTGGGGGATAGCAGTTAGTCTAACGACATGGTTTCTGCATCTGTCTTCTATGGTTTTTCTTTTCACATCTTTCTGTTCCTATTTACCCAGGTCATAGACAATGATTTAAATCCTGCCTCTTTGCCCACTGGTCCGGCTCTGGAAAATTCTGGAAAACCACTTTTCTCTCAAATTTCTTATCTGGAGTAACCCCTAAGATAGTTTCTGTGATGATCAAGAGAGATAATACTTAGAAATCATGGGGAAAAATAACCCAGTGAAGAAATGGGCAAAAGACATGAATAGACACTTTCCCAAAGAAGACATCCAGATGGCCAACAGACACATGAAAAGATGCTCAACATCACTCATCATCAGGAAATATAAATCAAAACCACATTGAGATACCACCTCACATGGGTCAGAGTGGCTAACATTAACAACTCAGAAAACAAAAGATGTTGGTGAGGATGTGGAGAAATAGGAACCCTCTTGCACTGTTGGTGGGAATGCAAACTGGTACAGCCACTCTGGAAAATAGTGTGGAGGTTTCTCAAAAAATTAAAAATAGAACTACCTTATGACCCAGCAATAGTGATACTAGGAATTTATCCAAAGGATACGGGAGTGCTGATTCATAGGGGCACATGTACCCCAATGTTTATAGCAGCACTTTCAACAATAGCCAAATTATAGAAAGAGCCCAAGTGTCCATCAACTGATGAATAGATAAAGAAGATCTGGTTTATATATACAATGGAATACTACTTGGCAATGAGGAAGAATGAAATCTTGCCATTTGCAACAATATGGATGGAACTGAAGGGTATTATGCTAAGTGAAATAAATAAAAGAAAACCAGATATCATATGTGTTCACTCATATGTGGAACTTGAGCAACTTAACGGAGGACCGTGGGAGAAGGGAAGGGGAAAAATAGTTTCAAACAAAGAGGGAGGCAAACCATAAGAGACTCTTGAATATGGATAACAAACTGAGGGTTGGTGGGGGGGGTGGGGGAGGGGGAAATGGATGATGGACATTGAGGAGGGCACTTGTTGGGATGAGCACTGGGTGTTGTATGTAAGCAATGTATCATGGGAATCTACCCCCAAAACCAAGGGCACACTGTATACACTATATGTTAGCTAACTTGACAATAAATTTTAAAAAAAGAAAAGAAATCATGGGGCACAAAGTGAGCCCTCAAAGTGACTGTTCTTTTATTATTTGAACTTGTCTCCTTATCTGAATTAGAAAACTTCCAGCTTTGAAATCCTGTGTGTGCTTGAGTCCATGAGGCTGATTGCGAAGCCAATGGGTTGATGATATAGAGTTTCTACCTTCTTGCCAGAACTCCTCAGTAGTCCTAGCCAGTATGCTTCAACTCTGGATAGGTTCACAAAGTCAGGGAAGGGCTCACTTTGAAAACTTAAAGAAGTATATATTTTTAACCCAACTGTCTTAAGTAGGCATTTAGGGCCTGATAGTGTGTGTGAGAGGGAGAACGGGGGCGGAGGGAGAGATGGAGAGATAGAACCTATACACCCACATCCCTTCCTTCCTATTTGCTGGCACAGACACACGTCAGCTGACAAAGAAGCACAGCCGGGAATGAGTAAGAAAATTCCCTGCTGTCCCACCTACTCGCTTTTCTTGGAATTTTGCACACGTCTCTCTCTCCTCTCTCCTTGGCCTGGGCTCAGCAGCTTGCTAAACACCCAGAAAGGAGAGTGGCTGAGGTGCCTGCAGGCTGCTTTTCCCTCAGTGCTCACCTCTCTTCCCCTCTCCCTTGCTTCTCCAGGTCACTGGTCTCAACTCGACCCTTCACCCCAACACCATGGCCCTGGCCCACAGCCCCCGAGAGACATTGCTCTGGGTTTTGAGTGACCTTGAGGACAAAAGCTTCAAGCTATTCAAGTTCCACTTACGGGACAGAAGCCTGCTTGAGAGGCAGCCACAGCTGGCTCGGGGGGAGCTGGAGGACCTGAGCCGGGTGGACCTGGCTTCTTTGCTGATTTCCCTGTATGGAGCACAGGAGGCCTCAAAGGTGGTGCTCAGGATCCTGAAGGTCATGAACCTGTTGGAACTAGTGGACCAGCTCAGCCACATCTGTCTGAATGGTGAGTGCAGGAGGGGATGACAGGAGGTCAGGGTAGCCCCAGGACTATGTATGTAAGCAATGTATCATGGGAATGATACCCCCATGACATTTCCAGAGACTCCCACAGCCTGTGATTTATGCTGTCTCTTACTCTTGCCCTCTGTCCATGCCTAGGAGCACCAGTGCCCAGGGTCCTGGTGGTCTCCAGCCCAAGGCTCTGACAGCCTGAGCCGAAGGTGGGGATTTATTTACAGAAAGATTACTATTATCTTGTGGCCATAATGCCCCCACCTCCTGCCTCCAGTCATAGTGCCACAGAAAAGAAGAGGAGAGGAGAAGGACTTAGAGATTGGGGAAGATGTTGGTGAAGGGGATTCCGCTAAGCAGCAGAAATGGCATCAGGTGGTGGGGGTCTGACCTTGCCTTAGCTGCTGTCCTAGCAGGCAGCTCAGGCTATTTCCCACAGAGGACAGTCTGCTTCTGCGTCCTTCTCTCTCAAGGAACTGATGGATTGATGCCGCCCTAGAGTGCAGGATGGGCATGGAGCCCAGAATGTCTCCTGTCCCTTCTCATGGGGTGCTGGGGGGGTGCTCCATCCATAGACCCCTTTCACACCTGAGACCTCTTCTGGCACAAAGTCATGGCTTCTGCTCAGAAGCTGGTTTATCTTGAGCACCTGCTTTGATTACCAAAAATAGGTTTCTATTACTTCACTATCCTCCAGCTTCCCTTCCCTTTCTCCCCTCTCTGTCCTTATCATTTCAATTTTTAAAAAGTTTTTAATTGTTTTTTTTTAAAGTTTATTTATTTATTTTGAGAGAGAGAGAGAGAGAGATAGAGAGAGAGAGAGAACAAGGGGAGGCAGAGAACCCCAAGCAGGCTCCGCACTGTCAGCACAGAGCCCACACAGGGCTCAATCCCACAAATTGTGAGATCATGACCTGAGCCAAGTCAAGAGTCAGATGCTTAACAAACTGAGCCACCCAGGCGGCCCTGTCTTCACCATTTGAAATGAGGATGTTTCATCGGAACACTCAGTCACATACACAGAGACTTTTACACATATACATATTCTTACAAACACCTACTTGCTGATGCACACTGACATGCCTTCCTCACACAAAAATACACAAGCTTTTGGGGTGCCCGGGTAGCTCAGTCAGTTATGCATCCAACTTCAGCTCAGGTCATGATCTCACAGTTCGTGGGTTCAAGCCCCACATCAGGCTCAGAGCCTGGAGCCTGCTTCAGATTCTGTGTCTCCCTCTCTCTCTGCCCCTACCCTGCTCGTGCTCTGTCTCTCTCTCAAAAATAAGTAAACATTAAAAAAATACATAAGCTTTCATAGGTGTACTCTCATGGGCATGTGTGGATACAGTCACTCATACCCCACAGATACCCACACACACAAAACACACCCTTGCACACTCATATGGGTGTACACATGCACACCAGGCATGTAAATGTGTGCAGGTACACACACATACACATCTGTAGCAGTCACTGTCCTTGTGGCTGGAAGTATAAACTTCAGGAAGATAGAAGTTAGCATACAAAATGAAACTAGAGATCAGGATCTAGAGTGTGAACGGCCCTCTTGGTCCTTCTTTATCTCCATGTCACCCGCTAACACCCCATGTGTCTGGCTCAGATTACAGAGAAATATACCGAGAGCATATGCGCGGCCTGGAGGAGAGGCAAGAGGGGGGACCCTGCAGCAGCCACAGCCAGCTGCTCCTCGTGGCCAGGCCTAGCCAGGAGAGCCCAGAATCGTCTGCCCTCCCCGTTCTGGAGCAAGAGCTGGACTCCGTGTCGCTGCAGGCTCTGTTTGATCCAGGAGAAAGGCCTTACCAAGCCCCGCCCACAGTGGTACTACAGGGGTCTGCTGGCACTGGAAAGACAACACTGGCCAGAAAAATGGTGCTGGACTGGGCCACTGGCACCCTTTACCAAGGCCGGTTTGATTATGTCTTTTATGTCAGCTGCAGAGAAGTGGTCCTGTTGCAGGAGGGCAGACTGAACCAGCTCCTCTTGTGGTGTTGTGGGGACAACCAGGCACCTGTGGATGAGATGTTGAGGGAGCCAGAGCGGCTGCTGTTCATCCTGGACGGCTTTGATGAGCTGCAGAGGCCCTTTGCAAAGGGCTTGAAGAGGCTGAGTCCGTGCCCCATGGGGGAAATCCTGCACCGTCTAATTAGGAGAGAGATGCTTTCCACGTCTTCACTTCTTATCACCACCCGGCCCCTTGCTTTGCCGAATCTGAAGCCCTTGCTGAAACAGTCGCATCATATTCACATCCTAGGCTTTTCTGAGGATGAGAGGAGGAAGTATTTCAGCTCCTATTTCACGGATGAGGAGCAAGCCAGAAATGCCTTTGACATTGTACAAGGGAATGATATTCTCTACAAATCATGTCAGATTCCAGGCATCTGTTGGGTGGTCTGCTCCTGGTTGAAGGAGCAGATGGAGAAGGGCAGGGAGATCTCAGAGACTCCCAGTAATGGCACAGACATCTTCATGGCCTATGTCTCTACCTTCCTGCCGCCCAGTGACAACGGAGGCGGCTCTGAGCTTACCCGGCACAGGGTCCTGAGGGGTCTGTGCTCCTTAGCAGCTGAGGGGATCCAGCACCAGAGGTTCATGTTTGAAGAAGCTGACCTCAGGAAGTACAATTTAGATGGGACCAGGCTTGATGCTTTCCTGAGCAGCATGGATTACCAAGAGGGATTTGACATCAAGAAGTTCTATACCTTCCGCCACATTAGTTTCCAGGAATTTTTTTATGCCATGTCCTACCTGGTGAAAGAGGACCAGAGTCAGCTGGGGAAAGAGTCCCACAGAAAAGTAAACAGCCTTCTGGATGAAGAGGGGCAGGCAGGGAACGAGGAGATGACCCTCAGTACACGGTTTTTATTGGACATATCGAGAAAAGAGACCTCCTCGAACTTTGAGCTAAAGTTCTCCCTCAAAATTTCTCCCTCGGTACAGCAGGATCTGAAGAATTTTAAAGAAAAAATGGAATCTATAAAATGTAACAGGGCCTGGGATTTGGAATTATCTCTGTATAAGTCTAAAATAAAGAATCTGGTAAAGGGCGTTCAGATGAGCGATGTATCGTTTAAGATGGAACATTCAAATAAAAAGAAATCCCATGGCAAGAACTCATTTTCTGTCAAAACCAGCTTGAGCAATGGATGGAAAGAAAAGCAAAAATGTCCTTGTGACAATAATATAGCAAAGGCTCAAGAGAAGTCTTCTAATGGAAAAGGCAGAGAGGCAGAGGAATGAACGACGTGGCAGGTAGGAGCAGCATTTATCTGGGAAGCAGATAGAACTGAAGGGTTGGGAAGGTGGTGGGGGTAGGGACCGGGGGATAGGGGAATACAGGGTGTAAAAAGGAATGGACAGATGAGAGATTACACTAATGGGTACTAGGAGTGGAAAAGCAGAGGAACAAATCGAAAATAACATTGGATAATAGGGGATCAGAAAACTTGGAACATAAGATGTGGGGAAAGTCCATGTGGAATGAGTTCCCAGGAACAACCACATTTACCATCAATGGCTCAAAATCAGTTATTTAAAATCCCCTCCTCCTAGAGGCTGTTTATAACCTCCTATACCGTAGAGTTTCAGTAACCCCTCTTATGTATGTGTCAATGTCAGTCACCAAACATGTGATTTGACTCTTTGTATAAAATAAACTTCTAAATATAATAAACTATGGATTGTGCTTATTCTATAAAATGGGATAATGTGAAACATATCATATCAACATTTATTTTTTTTTTCAACATTTATTTATTTTTGGGACAGAGAGAGACAGAGCATGAACGGGGGAGGGGCAGAGAGAGAGGGAGACACAGAATCGGAAACAGGCTCCAGGCTCCGAGCCATCAGCCCAGAGCCTGACGTGGGGCTCGAACTCACGGACCGCGAGATCGTGACCTGGCTGAAGTCGGACGCCCAACCGACTGCGCCACCCAGGCGCCCCTCATATCAACATTTAAAGGAAATAGTGTACTGTGTCATACTGGAATA
The DNA here is from genome assembly GCF_024362965.1 of Panthera pardus. Taxonomy (NCBI): domain Eukaryota; kingdom Metazoa; phylum Chordata; class Mammalia; order Carnivora; family Felidae; genus Panthera; species Panthera pardus. The sequence continues at coordinate 50,460,616 of NW_026526677.1, forward strand.
TCCCTTTGACTTTGTACTTGTGATCAATTGCTGCTTAGATAGTAGCTCCCCATCTTTCTAGAAACTTCTAGAGTTTCCATGTTGGAAATAAGCCATATCTTGTTACAGATCTTTGGTCTTGGAAGGTCTACTGTGACTTGACTTAGCTTTGTACTAATACCATGTCACTTGTCCTCATTGGTGCCATTACCTCCCTTTTATTTTTGTAAAGACCAGTCAGTTCTAAGCGGTAACTCATAATCTCTTTTTCTTCTTTGGCTCCCTCTGTATAGAAAAGAAGAAGAATCAAAGGAATTCCAGATGTAGTTCGTGACTCATTTCTTAGATGAGGAAATTAAAGTTCAGTTAGGGGCCCTATCAATTTCTGGGGTTCCTCAAAGACATCTCTTAGTTCCCATACCTCAGTCAACAGTGTAGAGGCCCCTGAGGACCTTGTGCCTAAGCACTGCAAACCTATCCCCACCCCAGCTGTTGCTGCTGGTGTCAGCACAGCTGAGAATGTCGGTGCTGCTTTGGACCCTCAGTGCCCCACAGAAAGGTTATAGATACCCCTCGTTTTGCTTTTTACACATTTTTATTACTGTCATGACTCCTCACAAATTGATTCCATGTGTACCAATTCCAGTAATCTGCTGGACATGCCCAGACGTCTGAATCCAAGGGAACTCAGCCTTGGATGGTCAATTGGGACATCATAACACTAATTATTATTAATTCTTTTTCACACAGGAAGGTTGGTGGCTCCACATTTGATAATTAGATAGATTGCATATTGAACACCTAGATTCAGGGTACATGTAACAAACCTTATGCGTGTGCATGTACTTATTTGAAGAGTAATTTGTACTACGTTCCTACAGAGGCTGGTTGGCATCCAGTGAGAAAGGCTGTGTTGTCCCCTACAGAGCTTAGATGTTCACAGAGACCAACTCCCAAACGTCATACAGAATTTGGGCACAATGAAACAGGTGCTTAGCTACACTGCTGGATTTTCATGGGGCCTAGGAGGCCTGCTTCAAAAAACATGGATCTAAAAACCACTGAGGTTTAAACATATTAGGATTCACGTTCAATCCAAACTAGCTTAAGCAAAAATTAAATGACCCACTGTATTTACTTTTTAAAAAGTAATGATTTCTAGTTTTAGGTATGTCAGGCTCTTTTTATTTATTTATTTATTTAAAAAAAATTTTTTTAATGTTTATTTATTTTTGATACAGAGCATGAATGGGGGAGGGGCAGAGAGAGAGGGAGACACAGGATCGGAAGCAGGCTCCAGGCTCTGAGCCATCAGCCCAGAGCCCGACTCGGGGCTCGAACTCACGAACCGTGAGATCGTGACCTGAGCTGAAGTTGGATGCTCAACCGACTGAGCCACCCAGGCACCCCTGTCAGGCTCTTTTTAAACAACGACATCAAGGTTTCACTCTCTCTCTTGTCTGTTGCTCTTTTTATAGTCACCCTTTCTTCTCATTTCAGAGAGTGGCTCTTACATGTCAGAGAAAATGGCCATAAGAGCCATTTCTCTTATGGTCTGCTTAAACCATCCTTACAGTCAATGACCCTAAAGGAACAGAATTGTCTTTACCAACAGGTCTAGCAGAGAAGTTGGAAGAGGTTTCTGACCTGACCCTAGATATGTACCAAGCCTTGAACAATCACTGTGGTCTGGAAGATGAACTTCTCTGACTGGATAGCCCTAAGTCTCATGGTCTAGGCCACACCCCCATGGCTAAGTAAGAAAGGATCAGAACTTCCTGAAATGCATGGAATGGGAGAGTAGCTCCCCAAAGGGAAGGATTCTGAACAGGCAGAACAATATGTCACACAGACTTTACACAAATACAAGTGTGTCTGATGGTCTGGGATTCCCTGAGGGGGCTGTGTAAGAGGGAGATGCAATGAAATCCCTGTGGATAGAAGTCTGAAAGAAAGGGTCCACTGGGCTTCAGGACTTGATGGTCAAAGGGAGGAGTGATTCCAGGTACAGAGAGGGGCTGGCCTTACCTGGTGCTTACTTAGCCTCCCTCTGGGGAGTGGGAGGTGCCAACCATGGGAAAGAGAAGGCTGTGGTCAAAGGGAAGAGCTCTGTCCCTAGGGAACAGCCATGGGGACCCCCTCTGAAGGGGTGGGGTTCAAGAGTGGCAGGAGGAGGAAGGTAGTGAGACAAAATACAAGATGCCCAGTTACATTTGAATTTCAGATAAACTATATATATATATATTTTTTTGGCGTGGGACACACTTATACTAAAAGTTTACTTGTTTATCTGAAATTCAAACTTAACTGAGCATTATATATTTTTATTTGCTCAATCTGGCAACCCTTAGTGGAGGAGGGTGGTGGGGGAGCAGGCAGCAGCCATAAGCCACATGAAGTAATATATCAGCTGCTATAGCTCCAAATAGTCTTGAAAATTTTACCATATTTCTCCCTATCTCTGGGATTCTTAAAATGAAACCCACATTTTTTTGTAGAGCCCACAAACTGGTGGGGTTCCTATAGCAAGTTAAAAATGTGAATATTCTTGGGAATATTTGGAGAACATTTGCCAGGGAAAGACTGAATTTATTTTAGCAAATATGTGGCAATTTTGAGATTGGATCAATGTGCAAATCCATTTTTGTCACTGTTGTCATTGACTATGCCTTCTTAGACAAGTTAGAATTTCCTTTTCCCTTTTTGGAACATTGGCAGAAATGCAACTCCCTCCACACACACACACACACACACACACACAGACACACAAAACAAACAAACCAAAATAATCTACCCCGCAAACAACCCCTCCAAACACCACACAAAACAACAAATCAAAACAACAAAACAAAGCAAAACACCCTTCTGAGTTCATAACAGACTCAGAAAGATGATAATCTTTATGTTTCACACTGCCCATTCCCCACTTTTAGCCCCCAATGGATTTTTTTTTTCCAATTTAGTTAACATACAGTGTAATCACCCAGTGATTGATCACTTACATATCACACCCAGGGCACTTACATATGACATGTAAGTGCCCTCCTTAATGCCTGTCACCCATTTAACCTCCCCTCCCATCAACCCACAGTTTGTTCTCTGTATTTTTTTTAATTTATTTTAGAGAGAGCATGTGCAAGTGGTGGGGGCAGAGAGAGAGGGAGAGAGAATCCCAAGCAGGTTCCACACTCGGTTGGAGACCGATGCAGGGCTCCATCCCATGACCCTGAGATCATGACCTGAGCAGACGCTCAACTGACTGAGCCACCCATGTGCCCCAGTAAAGGTGGTTAAAGATAAATTTATTTTAAATTTAATTTTATTGTTTCCCTGTTCTGATTTGCTTCTATTCAGTGTTGATTTTTTAAAAATATAATTTATTGTCAAGTTAGTTAACATATAGTGTATACAGGGTGCTCTTGGCTTCAGGAGTAGATTCCCATGATTCATTGTTTAAATTTAACACCAGTGCTCATCCCAACAAGTGCTCTCCTTAATGCCCATCACCCATTTTTCCCTCTCCCTCATGCCCCCATCAACCCTCAGTTTGTTCTCCATATTCAAGAGTCTTACGGTTTGCTTCCCTCTGTTTCAAACTATTTTTCCCCTTCCCTTCCTCCATGGTCTTCTGTTAAGTTTCTCAAGTTCCATATGAGTGAAAACATATGATACCTGTATTGCTCTGGCTGACTTATTTCACTTAGCATAGTACTCCTCAGTTCTGCCCACGTTGTTGCAAGTGGCAAGATTTCATTCTTATTGCTAAGTAGTATTCAATTGTATATCTAAACCACGTCTTCTTTATTCATTCACCAGTTATGGACATTTGGGCTCTTTCTGTAATTTGGCTATTGTTGAAAGTGCTGCTATAAACATTGGGGTATATGTGCCCCTATGAATCAGCACTCCCGTATCCTTTGGATAAATTCCTAGTAGCGCTATTGCTGGGTTGTAGGGTAGTTCTATTTTTAATTTTTTGAGGAACCTCCACACTGTTCTCCAGAGTGGCTGCACCAGTTTGCATTCCCACTAATAGTGCAAGAGGGTTCCCCTTTCTCCACATCCTCACCAACATCTGTTGTTTCCTGAGTTGTTAACGTTAGCCACTCTGACCTGTGAGGTGGTATCTCAATGCGGTTTTGATTTGTATTTCCCTGATGATGAGCGATGTTGAGCACCTTTTCATGTGTCTGTTGGCAATCTGGGTGTTTTCTTTGGAAAAGTGTCTATTAATGTTTTCTGCCCATTTCTTCACTGGATTATTTATTTTTAGAGTGTTGAGTTTAGTAAGTTTTTAAAATATATTTTGAATACTTTTTATCTGATATGTCATTTGCACATATCTTTTCCCATTCTGTTGGTTGCCTTTTAGTTTTGTTGATTGTTTCCTTTGCTGTGCAGAAGCTTTTTATCTGGATGAGGTCCCAATAGTTCACCTTTGCTTTTATTTCTCTTGCCTTCAGAGACGTGTTAAGTAATAAGTTGCTGCAGCTGAGGTCAAAGAGGTGGTTGCCTGTTTTTTCCTCCAGGGTTTTGATGGTTTCCTGTCTCACATTTAGGTCTCTTATCCATTTTGAATTTATTTTTGTGTATTGTGTAAGAAAGTGGTCCAGGTTCATTCTTCTGCATGTTGTTGTCCAGTTCTCCCAGCACCATTTGCTAAAGAGTATGTCTTTTTTCCCCATTGGATATTCTTTCTGGCTTTGTCAAAGGTTAGTTGGCCATACTTTTGTGGGTCCAATTCTGGGTTCTCTATTCTATTCCTTTGGTCTATGTGTCTGTTTTTGTGCCAATACCACATTGTCTTGATTACAGCTTTATAGTGAAGACGAAAGTCTGGGATTGTGATGCCTCCCACTTTGGTTTTCTTTTTCAGCATTACTTTGGCTATTCAGGGTCTTTGGTGGTTCCATACAAATTTTAGGATTGTTTGTTCTAGCTCTGAGAAAAATGCCAGTGCCATTTTGATTGGGATTGCATTGAATGTGTAGATTGCTTTGGGTAGAATTGACATTTTAACAATATTTGTTCTTCCAATCCATTAGAGTGGAACGTTTTTCCATTTCTTTGTGTCTTCTTCAACTTCTTTCATAGGTTTTCTATAGTTTTCAGCATACAGATCTTTTACCTCTTTGGTTAGGTTTATTCCTCGGTTTTTTATGGTTCTTGTTGCAATTGTAAATGGGATCAATTTGTTGCTTTCTCTTTCTTTTGCTTCATATTGGTGTATAGAAATGCAACCAATTTCTGTACATTGATTTTTTATCCTGAAACTTTGCTGAATTCATGTTATCAGTTCTAGCAGCTTTTTGGTGGAGTCTTTCGGGTTTTCCATGTAGAGTATCATGTCATCTGTGAAGAGTGAAAGTTTGACTTTTTCTTTGCCAATTTGGATGCCTTTTATTTCATTTTGTTGTCTGATTGCTGAGGCTAGGACTTCCAACACTATGTTAAACAACAGTGGTGAGAGTGGACATTCCTGTCCTGTTCTTGATCTCAGGGAGAAAGCTCTCAGTTTTTCCCATTGAGGATGATATTAGCTGTAGGCTTTTCATATATAGTTTTTATGATGTTAAAGTATGTTCCTTCTATGCTGACTTTCTTGAGGGTTTTTTAAAGAAAGATGCTATATTTTGTCAAATGCTTTTTCTGTATCTATTGACAAGATCATGTGGTTCTTATCCTTTCTTCTATTAATGTGATGCATCACATTGATTGATTTGTGAATACTGAACCAGCCCTGCAGCCCAGGAATGAATCCCACTTGATCATGGTGAATAATTCTTTTAATATACTGTTGAATTCAATTTTCTAGTATGTTGTTGAGAATTTTTGTGTCCATTTTCATCAGGGATATTGGCCTGTAATTCTTTTTAGTGGGATCTCTGTCTGATTTGGGAATGAAGGTAATGCTGGCTTTATAGAGTCCAGAAGCTTTACTTCCATTTCTATTTTTTGGAACAGCTTGAGAAGGATAGGTATTAATTTTGCTTTAAATGTCTGGTAGAACTCCCCTGGGAAGCCATTTGCCCCAGGACTCTTATTTGTTGGGAGATGTTTGGCAACTGATTCCATTTCTTCGCTGGGTATGGGTCTGTTCAAACGTTCCATTTCTTTCCTTTGAGTTTTGATAGTGCACGGGTGTCTAGAAATTTTTCCATTTCTTCCAGGTTGTCCAGACTGTTGGCACATAATTTTTCATAGTTTCATTATTCTCTAATAATTGTTTGTATTCCTGTGGTGTTGGTTGTGAGCTCTCCTCTTTCATTTGTGATTTTATCTATTTAGATTCTCTCTCTTTTCTTTTTGAGAAGTCTGGCTAGGGGGTTATTAATTTTGTTTCTTCTTTCAAAAATCAGCTCTTAGATTCATTGATCTGTTCTACTGGTTTTTTGTTTTGTTTTGTTTTGTTTTGTTTTTGGATTATATATTGCTAATTTCTGTTCTAATCTTTATTATTTCTCTTCTGCTGGCTTTGGGGTTTCTTTGCTGCTCTGCTTCTAGTTCCTTTATGTGTGAGGTCAGGTTTTGTATTTGGGATTTTTCTTGTTTCTTGAGATAGGCCTGGATTGCAATGTATTTGCTTCTTAGGACGACCTTTGCTGCATCCCAAGGGTTTGGACTATCATGTTTTCATTTTCATTTGCTTCCATTTATATATTTTTAAAATTTATTCTTTGGTTGACCCATTCATTCTTTAGTAGGATGTTCTTTATCTTCCATGTGTTTGGAGGTTTGCCAAATTTTTTCTTGTGGTTGATTTCAAGTTTCATATCGTTGTGACCTGAAAATATGAATGGTATGATTTCAATTCTTTTATATTTATAGAGGGCTGTTTTGTGACACTGTACGTGATCTATCTTGGAGAATGTTCCATGTGCACTTGAGAAGAATGTGTATTCTGCCACTTTAGGATGAAAAGTTCTGAATATATCTGTCAAGTCCATCAAGTCCAGTGTAATATTCAAGACCTTTGTTTCTTTATTGATTTTCTGCCTAGATGATCTGTCCATTGTTGTAAGTGGAGTATTAAAGTCCCCTGCAATTACTGTATTCTTATCAGTAAGATTGCTTATGTTTGTGACTAAATGATTTCTATATTTGGGTTGTTTCAAGTTGGGGGCATAAACATTTACAATTGTTAGCTCTTCTTGATGTATAGACCCCATAATTATGATATAATGCCCTTCTTCATCTCTTGTTACGGTCTTTAGTTTAAAATCGAGTTTGTCTCATATAAGTATGGCTACTCTAGCTTTCTTTTGACTTCCAGTAGCATGATAGATGGTTCTCCAACCCCTCACTTTCAATCTGAAGGCATTCTCAGGTCTAAAATGAGTCTTTTGGGGTGTCTGGGTGTCTCAGTTGGTTGAACATCCATCTTTGGCTCAGGTCATGATCTTGTGGCTCATGAGTTTGGGCCCCATGTAGGGCTCTGTGCTGATAGCTTGGAGCCTGGAACCTGCTTCAGATCCTGCTTCAGATCCCCTCTCTCTGCCCCTATGCTTGTGCTCTCTTTCAAAAATAAATAAACATTAAAAAAATTTTTAATAAAATGAGTCTTTTATAGACAGTATATAGATGGGTCTTTTTTTTTTAATCCATTCTGATACCCTATGTCTTTTGATTGGGGCATTTAGTCCATTTACATTCAGAATTATTTTTGAAAGATATGGATTTAGTGTAATTGTGTTATCTGTAGGTTTCATGCTGTAGGTGATGTCTCTGATCCTTTGTAGTCTTTGCAGCATTCTACTCACAGAGTCCCCCTTAGGATCTATTGCAGGGCTGGTTTAGTGGTCAAGAACTTCTTCAGTTTTTGTTTGTCTGGGAGTCTTTATCTCTCCTTGTATTCAGAATGACAGCCTTGCTGGATAAAAGATTCTTGGCTGTATATTGTTCTCTGTATTTAAGAGTCTTTTCTGGTTTGCCTCCCTCTTTGTTTTTACCTTATTTTTCCTTCCTTTTCCCTATATTCATCTGTTGAGTTTCTCAAATTCCACATGAGTGAAATCATATGATATCTGTCTTTCTCTAACTTATTTTGCTTAACATAATAACTTCCAGTTCCATCTACATTGTTGCAAATGGCAAAATTTCATTCTTTTTTATTGCCTAGTAGTATTCTATTATATATGTATACTACATCTTCTTAATCCATCCATCAGTTGATGGGAATTTGGGCTCTTTCCATAATTTATCTATTGTTGATAGTGCTGCTATAAACATTGGGGTGCATGTGCCTCTTTGAATCAGCACTTTTGTATTTTTTGGATAAATACCTAGTGGTACAATTGCTGGGCCATAGAGTAGTTCTATTTTTAATTTTTAATTTTTTGAGAAACCTCCATACTTTTTCCCAGAGTGGCATTTTGCACTCACTATTGGTAGGAATGCAAACTGGTGCAGCACAGTAGATTTTTTTTACCATGGAGACGGTGACTGGGGCATCCATACTGTCAGACTCAGCCTGCTGAGAGAAAGGATGGTTAATCTCAAAAAGGCGCCTTCATTAGTAGGATGTGTAACTATTCACCCTTTGACTTTTTTTAAATAATCTTTTCCCCTTCACTCCTAGACTTGGGAACTAGACCACAAAATGTGTGAACTCTTTGAAGTAATTCATTTATAGACTTCTCTTACCCTGTTTCTAGTTATTTTCTATCGTTCCTTCATCAAGATTTGAAATCTTATCTTCTTCACCCACAACATCCATGTCCTTCAGGACACTCAATTCATCCTCTGCAATATTTCTTGTTTTACTCATCCATTCCATCCTATTTATACTTCCTTCCAGCCTGTCTTGCAAAACACGTGTGTGCATACACACACACACACACACACACACACACACAACCCCAACAACAAATGGAATTGATTGGGTTTCTTTGTATTCATGCAATAGTTGCAATGAGACAGTGTGCCTTTGCATATGTATAGGGGCATTTGAGCGTTGGCTCACCATCACTCATTGGCCTCCTTCCTCTACCAACAATATCTTTATTTCTCCTGGGGAATTTTTTCATTAAACTTTTTCAGGTGTGTACACTTGGGGTAGATGCTATCCTCAGCTATGGGGTAGGGACCATAAAGTGCATATTTGGCAGCATTTTCCACCCTCATTAGTCACATTGTCTGGTTCATGGTCTCTCATGTAATCCTACTACAGTGAATGATATGGGGTGGGGGGGGGTTCTTGGATTGGTTTTTGTGAATGAAAGCCTTTCCCCACAGAATAACTGGTATGTTTCCCATGGGACACAGATTGGAGAGGATGTATCTCTGTATTGGCAGCCTTGTTGTCTCTCAGAGGGGAGAGCCTCCTTGAGAATGTAACCTACCCTAGGAAAGCAGAGATGAGAAACAGAGAAAGGGAACCCAGATTCTGTTCACCTCATCTGAGTGTAGGATAAAGTCAAGCCTGAGGATTCATTCATCCCTACATTTTGCTGAGACTGAGCCAATGGTCTCATTGTTGTAGGCTGAACTCTGAGACCCTAGGTTCTTATACATACCTTGTGAGATTAATAACAGTATCTTAATTTCAGCAGAAAAGTAATAGGGCCAGAGAAGTTACATATTTTCTCAGTCATACAGCTAGTCTAGATGTTTTCTCTTCAAGTTAAAAAGCACCAACTATAAAGTAACCTGAATGACTATCCCCCCACCCCCCAATTTCAGTGTTTTCATACTTCTACTGGAAATATATTTAAAATTTTGGTAATAAAAATATCCAGGCTTTCCACACAGTAACTTCAACCTACTTGTCTTAATGTGTTTTCCGATCACTGCAGATATTGTCCATCCCATGCAATAAGTCTAGATAACCCTGCCTTTGTTCATAGCTCCATCCCTTCCTCTCTTCCTCAACCTGTTTAGTAACATTCACTCAGCCTCTGCTTTCATTCTTTAATGGGGGGGGGGGGAGGTCCTGGTGGAATTGGGTCTCTGGAGTGAAGAGATGTTTTTCCCTATAGGGCTCTGAAGGAGTGTTGTTTCAAGTTTATATAGCTGAGATTTTTATGTCCATAGGGGAAAGTCTATATAAATTGAGTATAAGTTCTCCAGAGAAGGGCTCTCAAAGGGCAAACATTTAATGCCCATATAATATTATAAAATCAGTGCATTCAATCACTGAGTTGTATTTATGGGAGAGGTTTTTTTGTTTTGTTGTGTTTTTTGTTTTTTTTTTTTTGTTTTTTTTTTTTTACTGAAGAGGTGAAACATCTGATTAAATGGGATGAAAGTCAGAACCAGTCCATAGGAAAGGAACTGAAGATTCTGTTTATGTACTTGTTAGTGGGTTTGCCATTTATAGTTCTCACTGATAATTGGAGATGCTTACCAGTGCTCAGGTGAGAATGTCAACTACTCTGCCTTTCATAGTCACATAAAACTTTGGGCAATAATTAGAGCTTTAAGTAGTTTTATTGCACTAATCATCAATTCATAGAGCTATGTAGCTGGGGTTGGAGGTGGTCAGAAATAAGGCCAGTCATGCACAAAGATGAAATCCTGAGGAAGGAGTGATTTGCCCAGGGTCATACAGAAAGTTAACAGTGGAGTTGAAAGGACATGTCATTGAATCAGTCAGGTTAGCATTAGGGTAACTCTTGTGAAGGGAAAAGATGGAGGGAGAATTCAGGTTCATTTGTTCATTTGTTCCTTTTTTCCTTTTTCCTCTCCTTTTTTTCTTTTCTTTTTCTCTTTCTTTTTCTTTTTTTCTTTCTTTCCTCCCTTTATTTCCTCCCTTTTCCTTCCTTCCTTCCTTCCTTCCTTCCTTCCTTCCTTCTCTCTTCTTTCTTTCTTTTTCTTTCAAGATTCTCTAAATTTTCATATTTTAAAACTTATTGGTTTTATATACTCGGTGCTTAATATATGTATTTTTTATCTACTAGAAAAGGTACTTACATGGTTTTTTTCTGCAAAGTCTACTAATTTTAGGAGATTTTTTGATATCCAATATGTAATTATTGAGGTTAATACATATGGTATTCGATTTATCAATACAGAGTTAAACTCTGTAAATCAACTTGCCTTCTACTATCTGTTAATGTTTTAATGATCTGAGGTCAAGAAAACAGTACATATCCTCAGCTTGCTTGTCCTTCTATCCTTCTGGCTTCATCTTGTCCCACAGTGAAAGTCTGCTCGTTTTCAAAGCACCCCCTTCAAGGCCAGGAGGCCCTCATTCTAGTACTGAGATGTATGTCATCGAGTACCTTTGATTCGAGCAAGTCAGCCTGCCTCTTTCTGCCTTCCTCCTTCCACTTCCTGGCCCTTCCACCCATGACATCCTGTGATTATGGTTGTTTACTTCCTCTTGCCATTCCAAAGTACTTTTTCCCTTTTAAAATTTCTAGAGCACTTGTTTCCATCTAGTTTCCCTTAAATGCCAGCTTGAGAAGTGAGCATTTTATTTTACCAATGAGAGGAGACTCTGAAGGTACTGGAAGGGAGGATATTATTTTGTCAGAGGTATGAAGGATAGATTGGAAGAGAAGTCACAAAATGTGGAGAAGCCAGTTAGGAGACTATTTAATGATGGGGGTAGGGTGGAGAGGGGCAGGCAAAGAAAAGAGGCCATGAATTGAAGCAGTGTTGGGGCAGGGGGGAATGAACTTGCTGAGGCCAGAGGGACTCCAGATTTTAAAGACCTCACTGTAGGCTTGACAATAAATAGGATGCTGGAGACATAGGTTTGGGTGACTGGGGAGGACAAGGGGGAGAAGTGAGGTGCTCCTTCTCTGCCAAGAGGTGCTCACTTCTTCTGCCCCAGGACAAGGGGGAGAAGTGAGGTGCTTCCTGGGAGGAAGATGGTCAGCTGGGCCTGGGACTGGTGGGCCCAAAGGACTCAGGCAGCATATATGCCTTCTAGGTGCCCACCCACTTTTCTACCTTCCCTTCAGCTCTGTCCTCATTTGAATGGAGGAGAAGCATGCAGTTTTCTGTGAACAAATCAGAGAAACACTCATGCCAGGTCCAGGGCTACCTTCCTGCTGCAAACCACATGAGTGAACCTGAGTACAGGAAGAGTCAAAGACTCATTTTGGAGGTAGTAGCAGAGTTAGGACCCCTATAGGGTCTGCAGGGTCTCTCTATTCCCTTGACTTATTTTTCCTTCAGACACTATATTCCTTGAAGGCAGAGTCCAGGTTTCTAAATTTTAATATTCATTCTTTGATATATTCAACAAATGTTGGTGTTGCATTTATTATATCATTTATTATCTGTTCCGGGCACTGAGAACACAGGAAAGTATAGAACAAAACAAAGTTTCTGTCTTTCTGGAGCTTACATGCCAGAAGGGGGAGTTAGATAATAAGCCAAAGCCCAAATACTATGTGTTATTTCAGCTGGTGATGAGTGTTATGGCAAAATATAAACCAGGGAGATGGGAGTCACAGGGTGCTGGAGTAGGGGATAGGGGCTGCGATTTTGTGTTGTGTAGCCAGGAAAGACCTCTCTGTTGAATTTATGTCACAAATGTATCTTTGAGGGTACACAGGCTCCCACATGATAGATATGCAATCAATGATATGTTTATTAAATTGTTAATGGTTAAATGAACTTGCTAATAGTGTGTGTGTGGTGGGGGGAGAGGGAGAGAAGGAGGGAGAGGGAGGGGGAGAGAGAGAGAAAGAGAGAGAGAAAGAGAGGCTAAATCACAGGATCAGAATAACTAAAAATGGAATTTTATATAGCCCCCAAAGCCACTTTATGGTCACAAGGATGGACGGTGGAGAACTGACCTCTAAATTTTCCCATTTAGATGTATTTCAATATAATTAGTCCCATTCTAACCAGAAATCAATATGCTTGAAACAATTTACTTATGTTCAGTTGAGATAAGTGCATCTAAAATTCAATCCCTTTTGAGTGTTTCTCTGCTTGTTTGGGTATATTATTCATGTATTTCATTTTTTTAATTTTAAAGTTTATTTATTTTTGAGAGGGAGAGAGAGAGAGAATGAGCTTGAGCAGAGGAAGGGCAGAGAGAAGAGAGAGAGAGGGAGAGAGAGACTACCAAGCAGGCTTCATGTTGTCAGCGTGGAGGCTGACCCAGGGCTCAATCCCATGAACTGTGAGATCATGACCTGAGCCAAAACCAAGGATCAGACATTCAACTGACTGAGCCACCCAGGTGGCCCTCATGTATTTCATTTTTAACAAAGCAAGAGAAATGTATTTTGAATTTTGGCATTTGTAATAAATATTCATCAAAATTTGTTTTAATTTTGAATTAATAGTTATAAACTTGTGTCTTTTTTTGTTATTTATTTCAAACACTTTATTGGAAAAATCACATGTAAATATACAATTGGAAAGAACAGAAATGCATACATGAATATCATGGACAATGGATTACAAGTTTTAAGAATGGAATTTATTTTCAACCTAACAAAAAAGCTGCCAGAGAACACTTGCTTTTCATAAACTGAAAGGAATATTTCTGAGACAAAATTCCTCATTTCATTTGTATTTGAAAGATTCACTATTCTAATATATTGGCTATTCTCAAGATTTGCCAACTTGAAGATCTGTCAAAATGAACTCACGATTACATCTTCTGCCAATAATTTCAGACTAAAACTCTCAGCTTTTGGACCGTGACTTCATAATTTATATACATATGTCCACAAAAATAATATACTCTCCACCACTGAAATGAAAAGGCAAAATCAAAGCTCTGTGGTTGAATTCATCCTCTTGGGCTTTTCTAACTTTCCTGAACTCCAAGAGCAGCTCTTTGGGGTTTTCTTGGTTGTTTACCTTGGGACTCTGATGGGAAATGCCATCATTATAGTCATCATCTCCCTGGAACAGAGCCTCCACGTTCCCATGTACCTGTTCCTGCAGAACCTGTCTGTGGTGGATGTGAGTTTCAGTGCAGTCATTATGCCTGAAATGCTGGTGGTCCTCTCCACTGAGAAAACGTCAATTTCATTTGTGAGCTGTTTTGCACAGATGTATTTTATTCTTTTTTTTGGTGGGACTGAATGTTTTCTCCTGGGGGCGATGGCTTATGACCGATTTGCTGCAATCTGCCATCCTCTGAGCTACCCAATGATTATGAACAAAAGGGTTTTCATGAAATTAGTAATGTTTTCATGGGTCTCAGGGATCATGGTGGCTACCGTGCAGACCACATGGGTTTTCAGTTTTCCCTTCTGTGGCCCCAATGAAATCAATCATCTCTTCTGTGAGACACCCCCTGTGCTAGAACTTGCATGTGCAGACACCTTTCTGTTTGAAATCTATGCATTCACTGGCACCATTTTGATTGTCATGGTCCCCTTTGTGTTGATTCTCTTGTCTTATATTCGGATTCTCTTTGCCATTCTGAAGATGCCATCGGCCACCGGGAGGCAAAAGGCCTTTTCCACCTGTGCCTCCCATCTCACGTCTGTGACCCTCTTCTATGGCACAGCCAATATGACTTATATCCAACCCAAATCTGGCTACTCCCCAGAAACAAAGAAGGTGATGTCATTGTCTTACTCACTTCTTACACCTCTGTTGAATCCACTGATCTACAGCTTGAGAAACAGTGAGATGAAAAGAGCTTTGATGAAATTGTGGCGAAGAAAGGTGGATTCACACATATTCTGATTGTGTTGAGAAGCTATGTGCTGTTTGGCCGCTGCTCGACTAAACTCTGTTTAAATATAATAAATGGCCAGTCTATATACTCAGTATTAACATGCTTAATTTGTTATTTTTCCAAGGTCAATAATATATTAGGGATCCCTATATTGGTAGTGTGTTATTGTCATTCATTTTTAAATATAATATATAATACAACAGTTAATCTGTTCCTCTGTTACGATCATCTAGGTCATTACCGGATTGTTGTCATTAAGACAAAACTTCAATAAACATCTCATTCCATACACCCATATAATCATACTGATATTTTATTTCTGACAGATTCTTCAAAGTGGGTCTGATATAACAAAGAGCATGTGTGCTTATAAATTTTACTAGCTATTAAAAGCAGAAGTACTTTTCAAAGTCATTGTAACTTTTCAGACTGACCTGAAGGCCCACTCTGTTGCACTAAGCACTGTAGGGCTTCACGAAACTGAGTAGATGAGATTTTTATTCCTGGAGTGAAACCTGTTCTGTGAATGAGTAAGAAAAGATACATTTATTTTGGGGTGATCAAACTGGTTCCACATCATGGACTCACACAGATTATTGTTCAAAACAGGATTTCCCTTGGTATATTTCTAGATATTCACCCAATGGTGGGGAGCAAAGAACTACACGAGAAACTTCCCTGAAGTCTCACTTAATACTTGAGTATCTTTTTTCACTTACAGACCACTGTTTTTAGAGACTTTTGTTAAATTTCCTTTGGTTGGCCCAAAGTGCCCCAGACACTTTGCTTATAAACATAGGATGATTCATTTCTTTTATTGTGGGAAACTAAATGATAAACTATTTGACATATTTTCTATGGTTGTGAGTCAAATCACTAACTGTTTGATCTTCCCCAGAACAATGTCTCATCTTGTAACATTTGACAGTTACTTGCTATTCTAATGTTGTTAGTCATAAATAGAGGGACCCCTTTATTGAAACAATATCACTTCTATATCAGCTCCTATTGTGTTAGTTTCTGTTCCAGGGATGGTAATAAAGGGGAAAACACTATTCCCATTGCCATTCAGCTGTGGGAAAAACAAATTTTTTGTAAATATTGCCTCTGTCAGAAATAAGAAGTAGAGATGCAAAACCGATTGGATTTTCACAAAAAGAAATTTCAACCATCAAATGGTTGAAAGCAGTTTGAATGCTATTTGAATGTTTATAATCTTTTCAGTAGAGCAGTAAATATGCACTTGGAAATTTTTTCATTAGAGTTTGTCCTGAAATTTCCTTTTCATAGTCCTGAGGGGGAGTGACTAAATAAGGCCATTCAGGAAAAAAAAAAAGTCTCTGAAAGCCTAATTCCTAAGCCAAATATTCACTTTTTACTTTTTGTTGTTTCCTTTGTTCATTCATTCATTCATTCATTCAATAAGTTTTTGTTAGAGGTGACCATTTATGGGACTGCCCTGGGTTTATACGGTCTCTGCCCTGAAGGAGTTCACAGCTTATTGGAAGATCACTGGCTCTGAGATATCATGAAAGCCACACCATGCTTATGTCTTCATCCCAGGTGAAAAACAGAAGTTGAACTGGCAAGGTCAAGGTTTGATTGAATAATATGATGATGTCTCAGAGTCATGCCAATTCTCTACTTGGTTTTAACTTTGACAAAAATAGCCAGTCTAAAAGGACCTTGTTGCAATTCTACTCCAAATGGCAGTCGCTTCGGCAGTACCAGCTTCAATCTCATGGCAGCTGGTAGGACTGACCCTTGAAATCATGCTTTCCTGGTGTCAACCACAATCAACATGGATAGGAAAAAAGTGGAACTTTAAAAGATAAATCTTGGGGTGCCTGGGTGGCTCAGTCAGTTAAGCACTCAACTTTGGCTCAGGTCATGATCTCATGGTTTGTGAATTCGAGTCCCACATCAGGCTCTGTGCTGACAGCTCAGACATAGCTTCAGATACTCTGTCTCCCTCTCTCTCTGTGTCTCCTCCACTATCTCACACACAAGCTCTCTCTCTCAAAAATAAATAAACATTAAAAAAATAAAGTGTAAATCTTATGATGTCTCTCCTTGTTGAAAACGTTTCAATGGGTTTCTATGTATTCAGGATAAAAAAGCCTTTAGTGTGGTGTGTGGAGCCCAGCTTAACTGGGCCTGCTATGCTTTCTTTCTTTTTTATTTTTTTAAAGTTTATTAATTTATTTTGAGAGAGAGACAGAGAGACAGAGAGACCCAGAGACAGAGACAGAGACAGCACAAGCAGGGGGCATGCAGAGAGAGAATCCTAAGCAGGCCCTGAGCTGTCAGCACAGAGCCTGACACAGGATTCGATCTCACTAACTGTGGGATCATGACCTGAGCAGATATCAGGAGTCAGCCGTTTAACCAGTTGAGCCACCCAGGTACTTTCTGCCTATGCTTTCTACTCATTCATGCTGCACTCTGCCTTTTCCACACTCATTCACTCACCTACATTCCTGGTGCAAGGTCTGCTTTCCATTTTTTGGTGTCGCGATCCCACTCTGAGCTGAAATTGTCGAAACATGCCTTTGTCTCCATCTGATATGTTTCTCACTCCACTTTTCAACTAATTCTTAATCTTCCTGCAGACCTCCCTTTCCTTATGGTGGCCTTCCTTACTTCTCCCATGTCCCAACTGTCCTTAATTTTTTTCTCCCTCTGAAAACCCTGTCCTTTCTTCATGGCCTTTTATCTAAATTTTCTTTTATGCAGCAGAGTGGGATTTTTTTTTATTCCTAGTAGGAACTTGCACCCAGTTTCTAAGCTAAACAGAAATGTTTGTAAAGTGACACATGGTGGGGATGTAGAGATGTCCTTAGCTTAGTAAGATAAAGTGCAAGACAACAACTCAAAGAAGTTCATCTTCATAGCATAAAATCTGATGTGTGCTTTTTCATTCAAACTGATCAGGCCATCTTGACGACCTCTGAAGAGTTCCACCTGCCCGCCTTCCCTAAAGCTCTCCCACTTAGTTTTCAATGGTTTGTTCACCACACTCAGCTTTTTTGTAATCTACCTGTGGGGGTCAAAGAAATTTTACAACAACTATAAAATTTTGTTGTCTTTTGATGTATTATCTCCCATCCCCTCCTACATTTCAGTGCCTCAATCATTGCACCAGCCAGTACATTTCCCTCCATAGTTATATAATTCCAAGTTATCATTTCTGAAAGTTTTTATCACTGAATTTCCTGTTGTGCTGGGAGATGTCTACACTCCACATAACAGAAGGGATGGGATCTATAGTCCAGCCAGGTGGTAAAGAGCCAGTCTCCAAACCCTATTTTACTGTCTGCTTTCACTGACTCTTTAAGTACCATCTGCACTGGTTGGGTTCTCTGACAAGCAGACACTGAGATGGGGTCTCCCCAGGGAAGGAAAGTACCTGGGAAAGATAAAGGGTTGAAACAAGATTGTGCTGGATAAGCCCTTTGACTGCCAACCAGGACTGGAAAAGTCTTCTGCACACCCAACAGGGAGCTCTGGATTGTCCATTAGAGGCATCCTGCGTGGGTCAGAATTAGTAAGACCCATGCTCAGTTGTTGACCAGGGGCCTTTCCCAGAAGAGTGTGGTTTGGCTTGGAAGCTGAGTTTGACCATGAAGGAGCAAGTATCAGTCAATCACCACCTCTGCATTCACCTGGGCTGTGAGTCTATTCTTGGAGAGGGATCTGAGCAGCACATTTCCATATCCGCCACAATGTGTCTAAACGTTTGATGTATAGATAGTTTAAATTGCAAGAGGGAAAGTATAAATTTCCAGCGATATACCAAGGCAAAACCATGTGGAAATAGATATTACTTACTATGGATTTGGCTGGCAACAAAAGCAGATATAAACAAAAGAACCTATACCGCTGTTATATGCTTGTCAAAAGCATGTTTGAAGGATATAGTAGAATGTTTAATGAGCTAGAAAACACAAACATAGATTAAGTATACATTTCTCATCTTTGCTAATTACGTATGTGTGAAATATGATTGAAGGGATAGCGTGGTTTAAGAGGAAACACCAGGAACACACAACAAGAGTTAAAAAAAAAAAAACCCTGGGGGGCGCCTGGGTGGCTCAGTCGGTTAAGCAGCCGACTTTGGCTCAGGTCATGATCTCGTGGTCAGTGAGTTCAAGCCCCGCGTCGGGCTCTGTGCTGACAGCTCAGAACCTGGAGCCTGTTTCAGATTCTGTGTCTCCCTCTCTCTCTGACCCTCCCCCATTCATGCTCTGTCTCTCTCTGTCTCAAAAATAAATAAACATTTTAAAAAAACAAACAAACAACCCTGGTCTCAAACACTGGCTCTGCCATCTTCCATGTTTTGCCAGTTACTTCTCCTTTCTGAACATTAGCTTCTTCATAATAAAAGCATGAGGATAGAAATAATACCATTTGAGATACCGTGAGGATCAGCTACAATAACAGTAATAGTAGTTACAGAAGACAACAACAAAAGGATCGCAAGCTGAAGGTCTTGTGTGTCAGGCATTGTGTCAAATGCCGGATACTCTTCTCTCATTGAATACTCACAACTATATGAGCTAGATACTATTCACATCTCTGTTCCTTGAATGATTTTTCTCTCTTCTCTTCCCCCCTCCCTCTTTCTCCTTTCTTTCTCTTCCTTCCTTCCTTCCTTCCTTCCTTCCTTCCTTCCTTCCTTCCTTTCCTTCCTCCCTCCCTCCCTCCCTCCCTCTCTTTCTTTCTTTCTTTCTTTCTTTCTTTCTTTCTTTCTCTTTCTTTCTTTCTTCTTTCTTCTTTCCTTTCAGGCTTCACTGACAGCACAGAACCAGGAACTCATGACACTGAGAGCAAACATGAGCTGAGATCAAGAGTCTGACACTTGGCCACCTGGGTGGCTCAGTCAGTTGAGTGTCCGACTTTAGCTCGGGTCATGATCTCACAGTCCATGAGTTGGAGCCCCATGTTGGGCTCTGTGCTGACAGCTCGGAGCCTGGTTCAGATTCTGTGTCTCCCCCTCTCTCTGCCCTTCCCCTCTTGCACCTCTGTCCCTCTCTCTCTCTCAAGAGTAAATAAACATTAAAAAAAAAAGTCTGACACTTAACCAACTGAGCCACCCAGGTGCTCCTTGAATGATTTTTTTGAATTTTTTAAATGTTTATTTATTTTTGACAGAGAGAGAGAGAGAAGGGAGAAGAGAGAGGGGGGAGGGGGAGGGGCAGAGAGAGAGGGAGATACAGAATCTGAAGCAGGCTCCAGGCTCTGAGCTGTCAGTACAGATCCCAAGGTGGGGCTCAAACTCACAAACTGTGAGATCATGACCTGAGCCAAAGTCAGATGCTTAACCGACTGAGCCACACAGGAGCCCCTTAAATGATTTCTTCAATAGTCTTTTAGATCTACTACTAGAACTGATAAATAAATACAGTAAGGTTGCAGGATACAAAACCAAAATACAGAAATCTGTTACATTCCTATGCACTAGTAGTGAAGTAGCAGAAAGAGAAACTAAGAAAACAATCCCATTTACAATTGCACCAAAAATGATTAAATGCTTAGGAATAAAGTTAACCAAGGAGACGAAAGGCCTGCACTCTGAAAACTATAAAACACTGATGAAAGAAATGGAAGAGGACACAAAGAAATGGAAAGACGTTCTATGCTCATGAATCAGAAGAACAAATATTGTTAAAAGGTCTATACTACCCAAAGCAATCTACACATTTAATGCAATGCCTACAAAAATACCAGCAGCATTTTTCACAGAACTAGAACAAACAATCCTAATATTAGGATTCCTAAAATTAGGAACTAATTTTAATAATTAATCCCTAAAATTAGAAACCACAAAAGACCCCAAATAGCCAAAGCAATGTTAAAAAGAGGAAAAAAGCTGGGGCATCACAATCCCAGATTTCAAGATATATCACAAAGCTGTAGTAATCAAAAGAGTATGGTATTGTCATGAAAACAGATACATAGATCCATTGAACAGAGTAGAGAACCCAGAAATAAACCCATGATTATATGGTCAATCAATTTTTTTACAAAGGAGGCAAAAATTATGCAATAAGAAAAAGACAGTTTCTTCAAATGGTGTTGGGAAAACTGGTCAGCTACATGCAAAAGAATAAAATTGGACCACTTTTTACACCATACAAAAAAGTAAACTGAAAATGGATTAAAGACCTAAATGTGAGCCCTGAAACCTTAAAAATTTTACAAGAGAACACAGGCAGTAATTACTCTGACATTGGCTGTAGAAACATTTTTCTAGATATGTCTCCTAAGGCAAGGGAAACAAAAGCAAAAATAAACTATTGGAAGTATATAAACATAAAAAGTGTCTGCACAGCCAACAATCAACAAAACTAAAAGGCAACCTACTAAATGGGAGAAGATATTTGCAAATGACATATCCAATAAACGGTTAGTATATAAAATATTTAAAGAACGTATACAACTCACTCAACACCCAAAAAATAATAAGAATCCAATTAAAAATGGGCAGAAGACATAACTAGACATTTTTCCAAAGAAGATGTACAGATGGCCAACAGACACATGAAAAGATGCTCAACATCACTCATCATTAGGGAAATGCAAATGAAAACCACAATGAGATATCATCTCACAACTGTGAGAATGGTTAGTATCAAAAAGATAAGATATAGTAAGTGTTGGAGAGGATGTGGAGAAAAATGTTCAGTTTTTCAATAACTTTTCTATATCAATCATAATGATTGGGAGACTTTTCTCCATTTCTCCATTAATGTGGTGAATTAGTTGATTGGTTTTCCTATATTTAACCAACTTTGCATTTCTGGGACTAAATAAACTTGGTCACAATGTATTACCTTTTTAATATACATTCCACTGATTACCTTTTAGGATTTCTATATCCACACTCATGAAGATTAGCCTGCAAATTTTCCAGTTGTGCACTGTCCTTGTTCTGTTTTGATATTGCAGTTATGCTACCTCCAAAAGTAGTTGGGAACTTTACCCCTTTTTAATTTTCTGATAGATTTATGGAGGATTGAATTTATTTCTTCCTTCAATGTTTGGTAACATTTATGAACAAATTTATTAAGCATGGGGTTTCCTGTTCTGTAAGGCTTTAATTACCAATTTCATATCTTGAATAGTTTTTGGACGTAAATTTTCTGTTCTAGTTGCAATTTGGTAAGTTCTATATCTCTGAGCATTCGTATGATCTAACCTTCAAATATATGGCACAATATTTTTCATAATGTCTGCACGTTCAGTGGTGATGCTCAGTTTTAAAGTTCCTGATGATGGTTATATTTCTTTTCTATCTTTTATTAATCCAACCACAGGTTTATGATTTACTGGACTTTGAACTGTGTTTGGCTTGGCTTTTTTGATCCTCTCTCTATGTGTGCTGCTTTTCCATTTCATTAAGAGATGCTTCTTCATGAATGATCTTCACTACCTCTTTCCTATGTTTTGTTGTTTTTATCTAAAACCTGGAAGTGCACACCTAATTCATCATTTTTCATGCCTACTTTTGTGCAGTAGATGCCTTCTGTGCTTCACTATTGTTTTCTGCAGAATACTTTCTAATTTTCTTGCCCATTCATTGTGTTTCAGATGTTATTTACAAAAGTAATCCTCAAGTTCAAAAAGGTTGTTATTTCCCAGTTATGTTCAATTATAGACGCCCAGGCAATAGCATTGTGGTCGCACAGCATCCTGTATGGTGTAAATCCTTTAACAGTTGTGGATAATTTCTTTGTGGCCCAGTTTATTGTCAGATATTTGAACACATCCTGCATGTGATTGAAGACGATGTGCTTTCTTCCCAGTGTTGGATACCCAGTTCTCTATGTGTGCTAGAGTAAGTTGTATGGTGAATATTTTCTTTGTCCTTATGGATTTTTATTTATTTCTTCTATCAATTACGTAAAGAGGCATGTTGCAGTCTCCTGCTATGAGTGAGAGTGCTTTAGGTTCCCTTGTGTATCTGTCCATATTTGCTTGTTATGTTTGCAGCCATATTATTGTTTATCACAGATTTAGAATTGTTCTATCTTCTTGGGGGGTTGAACCTTTTCTCGTTACGAAGTGTGACTTTCTTCATCCCTAGTAATGTTTCTCGCTCTGATAATGATATAGTTTTCTAAATTTCTCTTGGTTAGCATTTTGGAAGATCTTCCTCCAACTTTTTGTTCTTAACCTTCCCACGTCCCTCTGATGTAGATGTATCTGTGCTGAGGAATGCTGTGGAGAAAAATGAATCAGGACAGTAGGGTGGGGCTGGAGTTGATTTTTGCATATGTTGACTTAGGAAGATGTCCTGGAGAAGCTGTCCCTGGAGCAAAGAGGCATAAGGGAGTTAGTCTTTTGGTGAGTCAGAGTCCGTGTGCAGGGCAAAGCAAAGGCAATAGCTATGAGATGAGAACATAGCTGTTGGAATCGAGGACCAGCAAGCAGTCTAGCATGGCTGAGTGAGAGGGGACAAGGGGATGCAATGGAGCTGGCTCACAGAATAATGGGGGAGGAGATCGTTAATCCATGGGTTTGGCTTCTAACCAGAAGGGGACAGAGTGCTGTTGGAGGGCTTTGAGCAGAGGCAAGGCAGGAAGGAGAAGTTGAAAGGCCATGGCTATTATCCGATTGAGAGACAAAAGTAGCTTGGACCAGGGTATTAGCTCAAAGTAAGAGAAAATGCTCACAATGGATATGCTGTGTTTTGAAGACGGAGCCACAGATAGGTTATGGCGTTGACATGGGTTTGGAGGACAAATGACTCCTTGATTTTCAGCCTGTGGAACTAGAAGCTTTGAGCTGCCGTTCCCTGAGATGAGGAATGCTGAGTGCAGAGCAGGTTTAGGGGAAGACCAGGAGTATAGTTCTGGACACACTGATAAATGAAAATGTGATAAGTTCATTTGCAAATGCTATCTTAGTGGCCTGAATTTCATTTCCAACATCCTGTTAGCTAAAGAGATACTTTCAGGGTGTTTTGAAATTTCCAAGGCTTTAGTTTTCTTTTCTACATTTGGCTGTTGTTCTGCTGTTTTAGTGTATGAGTATGTCATGTGTACAAATGCCAACTATTTTGTATTTGTTTATATTTTCATTCTGACAGGTATATGATGACTCTTTGTAAATATCATATACATATTTTGGGAGGAAAACATAAAGTTAGCAATGTAAAAAATGTTGTTTCTCTCTTATATTTACTCTCTCATTACCATCTGTTAAATCAACCTTTTTATTGTTATAACCTTCTCATTTTTATGTCTGTATGGTCTGTTTTGTCTGCCAATCTTTGAGGATGGTGTGTTAATTTCTCTACATTTTGGTTGTTCTTCTATTTAGTACTATTGGCTATAAAATTATAGTTTGTCATTAATATTACTTCCTTTTTATCTCTTTTTGCATGTATCTGACATACTTGTACACCTTTCATTGACATCTAATCTACATGTAGGAAGTGCATAAATCCTGACTCTACATCTTGACCTATCCCAAACTGCATATCACCTGTGTTATCACCACTGACATCAAGAAACAGAGCATGTGTGACACAAGCGCTATGACTATGAAGGAGTGGTTCTCCAGGTGTGTGCTCTTGAGGTTTCTCACCTGTGGGGCCAAGGTCCAGCCTCTTTAGTCATCATGCCAAAATATGAGAAAGTGTTTATGAAGTGATTCCAAGTTCTCCAGGGAAGGATTCTATAGGGCATATGATTCAATGTCATATATAGTTCTAGAATCAGCACCCTGAAGCACTGAACTGTATTCATGAGAAGGTGGCTTTTGAGTGGAGTTTAAACTTCAGATAAACTGTTTAGAAATTTAAAGAGACAGAGTCAGTAGGTAAGAAAGGGAGGATCCGGCTGTGTGTATGTGTTTGTGGGTTTCCCATGTATAGTTCCTCTCCAGCGGATCATTGGAGATGCTGTTGAAGTATGTCTCTGTGCTCAGGGTTCACTAGACAGAGCTGACACATTTGACTCCATGGACTCCTTGGTTTTGAAGCTGGTTGATTTCTCTTTCCCTTCTTTGCAGAGAAAAGTTTGGGCAATAATTAGGGGTATAAAGACTTTGCACACACTAATCATCAAATGTTAGAATTTTGCAACTGCAAGGGAACTTGGTAAATAAATGCAACTCCTACGTTTTCATCTGAAAGTTTGAAGCCTATTTAGGCAGTGCTCTGGCTAAATATTTCTTTTCAGGAATTCTCCAAGACAGCATCAGGGTCTCTAAGTTACAGAGAAAAGGTGCAGCTACTGTAGTCAGTGATCTGTTACCAGTTGTGAACATTTTTTGCCCCCATCAGATGCTTACAATCAGTCCTACAAAGTTTTTCTATTTTATTTACATTATGCTTTAAGTTTTCCAATTTTCAAAACCTACCACTTTAAATATTTGGACCTTAATACACATTACTGTTTTTCTCATTTGAAATGGGTTTTAAGTGTTTGATCCTGTGACCATATTTTACTAATTTCTGGTGACTTTTCAAAATGCAAACTATAATCAGCATAGTTAATATGGACATGTGATTTTAATGAATGATATTGCCAAATTCATAAATAAATCAACTTGCTTTCCACTAATATCTTACTCTTAATATCCTACTGGTCTTTTCTCAGGACTCCGTGAAATGTCTTTAGCTTGCTGTGTCCTTCTGTTCTCCTGGGTTCTTCATCTCCCACAGTGTATATCTCCTGGTTTTCAAAACATCACACAAAGGCCAGTAGGCCTCCGTTGTGATGCTAGGATGTCATCCAATACTTTTGACTTGAATGAGTCCTCCCTCCTCCTTATGCCTTCTTCCACCTACTGTACCTTCTAGTGGTGACATGCTATGGTTGTAGTTGTTCGCCCCCCTTTTCCATTCAGAAGAGTTGGCTCTCTCACAGAAATACCTAATAGTCCCTTGTTACTACCTCTGCTTCCTAACTGTGTTGTTTTTGGTTTCACTCTTTTCAACATTGGATTCCTTACATATATATTGGATTTCCTCATTTTTTAATTCCATTATTCATCAAACATTGGTTTAGTATCAATACGGGCCAGGGACTGTTGTAGATATTGTGAATCTAGCAAGGAACGAAACAAAATTTTGTATCCCTAGAGTTTATAATTTAGTGATGGCGTTAGATTTTATATTATATAATGTGTAAAATTATAAATAGGTAATATATAGATAGGTATACATGTAAAATGTAACTTCCTCACTAAAATTACACACACACACACACACACACACACACACACACACACATACACATACATAAAAATAAAATATCAGTTGCTGATAATGGAGATGAACAGAGAAAGATAGTAGGGTAAGAATTAGAGTACTGAGGTAACAGTGGAATGCTATTTTATGTAGTGTGTCTAGCTTCCTGTGGAGTGTGGAATTAATATGTCCCTGATATTACTTAGTCTAGGAAATGGAAGGTGCTCAATCAGCAGTTAATGAATAATTAATGATTAAGTCAACTTTCTTGATGAGAATGGTAGTAGGAATGAGAGAAAAGGGAGACAGAGATGGAGAGAGAGAGAGAGCATGTTTAATCACAGTATTAGACTGATTGAAATTACATGATTCTTAAATCATTATGGTCATAAGGATTAGTCATAAAGAACTGGCCCTTAAAATTTCCCATAGAGGCCAAACTCACTATAATTGACCATGAAAACCTTTACAAAAATCAAGATGTCTGAAGGCAATTCACAGGATTTACACATCACCAAGATAGGTACATCTTTTTTTTTTAATATAATTTATTGTTAAACTGGCTAACATACAGTGTGTACAGTGTGCTCTTGGCTTTGGGGGTAGATTCCCATGGTTCATCATTTACATACAACACCCAGTTCCATCCCAACAAGTGCCCTCCTCAATGCCCATCACCCATTTTTCCCTCTCCTTCAGCACCCCCCCCCCCCATAAACCCTCAGTTTGTTCTCCATATTCAAGAGTCTCTTATGGTTTGCCTCCTTCTCTGTAACTATTTTTTCCCCTTCCCTTTCCCCACAGTCTTGTGTTAAGTTTCTCAAGTTCCACATATGAGTGAAAACATATGATATTTGTCTTTCCCTGACTGACTTATTTCACTAGCATAATACCTTCCAGTTCCAACCATGTTGCTGCAAATGGCAAGATTTCATTCTTCCTCATTGCCAAGTAGCATTCCATTGTATATATCAACCACATCTTCTTTATCCATTCATCAGTTGATGAACATTTGGGTTCTTTCCATAATTTGGCTATTGTTGAAAGTGCTACTGTAAACATTGGGGTACATGTGCCCCTATGAATCAGCAGTCCTGTATCCTTTGGATAAATTCTTACTAGTACTATTGCTGGGTCATGGGGTAGTTCTATTTTTAATTTTTTGAGGAAAATTAATTTTTTGAGTAAAATTTAATTTTTTGAGGAAAAGCCACTCTCCAGAGTGGCTGCACCAGTTTGCATTCTCACCAACAGTGTAAGAGGGTTCCCCTTCTTCCACATCCTTGCCAGCATCTGTTGTTTCCTGAGTTGTTAATTTTAGCCACTCTGACCCATGTGAGGTGGTATCTCAGTGCAGTTTTGATTTGTATTTCCCTGATGATGAGCGATGTTGAGCATCTTTTCATGTGTCTGTTGGCAACCTGGGTGTGTTCTTTGGAAAAGTGTCTATTAATGTCGTCTGCCCATTTCTTCACTGGATTATTTATTTTTAGAGTGTTGAATTTAGTAAGTTTTTTTTTTAATATATTTTGAATACTAACTTTTTATCTGGTATGTCATTTGCACATATCTTTTCCCATTCTGTTGGTTGCCTTTTAGTTTTGTTGATCATTTCCTTTGCTGTGCAGAAGCTTTTTATCTTGATGAGGCCCCAATAGTTCATTTTTGCTCTAATTCCCTTGTATTTGGAAATGTGTTGAGCAAGAAATTGCTGCGGCTGAGGTCAAAGAAGTGGTTGCCTGTTTTCTTCTCTAGGGTTTTGATATTTTCCTGCCTCACATTTAGGTCTTTCATCCATTTTGAGTTTATTTTTGTGTATGGTGTAAGAATGTGGTCTAGTTTCATTCCTCTGCATGTGCTGTCCAGTTCTCCCAGCACCATTTGCAAAAGAGACTGTCTTTTTTCCATTGGATATTCTTTCCTGCTTTGTCAAATATTAGTTGGCCATACATTTGTGGGTCCAATTCTGGGTTCTCTATTCCATTCCATTGGTCAATGTGTCTGTTTTTGTGCCAATACCATACTGTCTTGATGATTATAGCTTTGTAGTAGAGGCTAAAGTCTGGGATTATAATGCCTCTTACTTTGTTACTTTGGCTATTTGGGGTCTTTTGTGTTTCCATAAAAATTTTAGGATTGTTTGTTCTAGCTTTGAGAAGAATGCCAGTGCAATTTTGATTGGGATTGCATTGAATGTGTAGATTGCTTTGGGTAGTATTGACATTTTAACAATATTTATTCTTCCAATCCATAAGCATGGGATGTGTTCCCATTTTTTTGTGTCTTCTTCAATTTCCTTAATAAATTTTCTATAGTTTTCAGCATACAGATCTTTTACACCTTTGGTTAGCTAAGATAGGTACATAAGTACAAGTGCCTTTCTGTGTTCCTGTAGAGATTACATATGTAACCAAGCCATTAACAGGCATTTTGAACATGATAAATATTTATGATAAGTAAAAATCAACTCTGCTGTAACTTTGAATTATTATGTTGTTATCAAAACTTATGTGGGTATCTTTTTCCCTTTTTCTACTTTTAATACTTTATTTTTTGTAGTTTTAAAATTTCTACATGTATAAAACTGAGAAAACCAGATGATCCTGTAGCAATGTCATGGAACCTAAGTCATAAAATATCTATGTTTGTTTTAAGACTGTTTAATTTTCAAACTACGTATTGTGCAAGTTACATAAGAATTTTAATGTTATTTTGTACTTTTCAGACAAGACTTCTGAGCCAGTATTCTTCACTTCTTCCTTTTTATTTTAAAAACTTATTGATCCAAGTAATTGGCCATTTCCAAAATTGCCAAACTGAATTTAGTCAGGATATGTTCCTTTTTATGTCTTCTGTCAAGAGTATCTGGGGTGAATTTCAGACACAGATTCTTAGCTTTTGGACCGTGACTTCATAATTTATATACATATGTCCACAAAAATAATATACTCTCCACCACTGAAATGAAAAGGCAAAATCAAAGCTCTGTGGTTGAATTCATCCTCTTGGGCTTTTCTAACTTTCCTGAACTCCAAGAGCAGCTCTTTGGGGTTTTCTTGGTTGTTTACCTTGGGACTCTGATGGGAAATGCCATCATTATAGTCATCATCTCCCTGGAACAGAGCCTCCACGTTCCTATGTACCTGTTCCTGCAGAACCTGTCTGTGGTGGATGTGAGTTTCAGTGCAGTCATTATGCCTGAAATGCTGGTGGTCCTCTCCACTGAGAAAACGTCAATTTCATTTGTGAGCTGTTTTGCACAGATGTATTTTATTCTTTTTTTTGGTGGGACTGAATGTTTTCTCCTGGGGGCGATGGCTTATGACCGATTTGCTGCAATCTGCCATCCTCTGAGCTACCCAATGATTATGAACAAAAGGGTTTTCATGAAATTAGTAATGTTCTCATGGGTCTCAGGGATCATGGTGGCTACCGTGCAGACCACATGGGTTTTCAGTTTTCCCTTCTGTGGCCCCAATGAAATCAATCACATCTCTTGTGAAACCCCAGCAGTGCTAGAACTTGCATGCGCAGACACCTTTCTGTTTGAAATCTATGCGCTCACTGGCACCATTTTGATTGTCATGGTTCCCTTTGTGTTGATTCTCTTGTCTTATATTCGGATTCTCTTTGCCATCCTGAAGATGCCATCGGCCACCGGGAGGCAAAAGGTCTTTTCCACCTGTGCCTCCCATCTCACGTCTGTGACCCTCTTCTATGGCACAGCCAATATGACTTATATCCAACCCAAATCTGGCTACTCCCCAGAAGCCAAGAAGGTGATGTCATTGGCCTACTCACTCCTTACACCTCTGTTGAATCCACTGATCTACAGCTTGAGAAACAGTGAGATGAAAAGAGCTTTGATGAAACTGTGGCGAAAAAAGGTGGATTCACATGCATTCTGACTATGTTGAGAAGCTATGTGCTATTTGATCACTGCCTGAACTCTATTTAAATTTAATAAATGGCCAAACTTTCTATATTTCTCAGTATGAACATGCCTAATTTGTTATTTTTCCAGGTTCAATAATAGGGATCCCTATTTTTGATAGTGTACTGTTGTCATTCATTTTTCATATAATATAAAATACAACAGTTCATCATTCCTCTAGTATGATCTAGGCCATTACTGGATCATGTCATTAAAATGAAGCTTCAATAAACACCTTGTTCCCTACATTCATATGTAGTGATGATTTATTTCTGATACATTCTTCACAGTGATTCTGATGGGATGAAGCGTATGCGTCACATTAACATGATAGTAACATTCTTTATAAACATGTTAGTCAATTATTGCTCAGACACAAGGACTTCATATGAAATATAACAATGTAGAATCCCAGGTCTTACCCAGGACTTAGTGAATTCCAAGGGATTCATATGGATCCATAGGGATCCCTATTAAAAGGATCCCCAAGTGACTTGGATGCACTTTGAAGTTGGAGAAGCACCGGTGTACAACACAGCTGATATCTTTACAATAAAGATGAGCTAGTTGTTCCTTTACTATCCTCTGTCATCAGATAATCAGAGCTCACATTGCCCTGTATTATTCTCCTGTTAGATCACTTCCTGAAACCATGGTGTATTTGTGTGATCCTTTGATCATCCATGCCTACCTGCTTTTCCCTTGTGTCAGAGCAGATCCAGGGAAGCCTTTACCACCAGGTACCCATCCAACTCTCCTGGTTTAAATAGCAGGATGACTGCTCTGTCCACCATGGTGTGGTGCTTGTGATGATTCTCCATTGTAGTTGTAGGGAATCACAATCACCTGGATGGAGATAAAGACATAGATTTCTCTTCTCACAAAGAGTGTATGTTTCAGAGATCTGTGGTGGTACCTGCTAATTTGCATTTAGAATAAGTTCCTTGGCGGTTCTGAAGGTATTGGTCCAGGGACTAAACTTTCAGAACCCTAAGTTCTAGAGAACTCTTCTAGCTTTGTCCGAACTGCCCCTGTGGAATCCCCTCTGAATCTTCATGCATCATGTTTTGACCCTCACTGTTTTTGGCAACCCCTTCCACCTATTGTGATTTTGGATAAGATATGTACCAGTTTTTCTGAATATGAAATTTAGATTTATCTCATTACTATTGCTGTTTGGGGAAATTTCTAGGATGCTAATGCCATCTTTACTTTGATATTTACAAAGCTGCATTTCATTTTGTATTTTTAAACAAAAGCCTTGCTTTTAATTTTTTTACAAAGGTAATTATTTTTAAAAATTGGAAGAGTACCTAGATACATAAAATAATGCAAAGGTCTCTCAAAAGCACCTCAACTCTCATTCCTACTTCCATTGCTAGAGGTCATCACTCTAAATTGTTTATGTCCAGTCTCTTGAGTTTTTCTATGTACATTGAAGTGTTGGGTATGTGTACATACATGTCTTTTTATCAGAATAGGAGAACAGTTCACAGTCTATTTTCTAACTTTTCCATTTCATGCAACATTTTAAGGATATCATTTTATGCCTGTATGTATATTGCTTCATCCTTTTTTCTTTTTTTTTTAACGTTTATTTATTTTTCAAGGAGAGAGAGACAGAGCATGAGCGGGGGAAGAGCAGAAAAAGAGGGAGACACAGAATCCAAAGCAGGCTTCAGGCTCCGAGCTGTCAGCACAGAGTGCGACATGGGGCTTGAACTCACAAACCGCGAGATCATGACCTGAGCTGAAGTCAGACGCTTAACTGACTGAGCCACCCAGGCACCCCTCTTCATCCTTTTTAATAAATGCATCCCATTCCAAATGAGTAAACATAATCAATGTGACCTATTTCCTTAAGTGAATATTTTACTTCCAAGTTTTCATGATTATGAAACTGTTGTAATGAACATCCTTCCACACACCTTGTGCATTTAGTATCTACTGAATTTCAGGAAATAGAACTGCCAAAGAGTGTCATGCTAGATTACTAATGTGGTATTATGTTAGATTTTTCTCCAGTAAGGTTATTCCAACCACATCCTCCACAAGAGTATGTCACTTTGCAAAGTTCTTTCCAGTTCTAGATATTCTGTTTCTCAATACTTTATTCACCTGATTTGCATTTTGAATTACTAGTGAGGCTCAAACATTATTCAAACACAACATCAGAAGTCAACCACTCTGATAATCACAGTTGGAGCTTTCATCTTTTACAGCAACACGATGCAAACCGTAATTCAGCTATCTCACTATGGACTTTTTCCCAATGTAGAATTTAAACAGCTTTAAGATTTATTCACAAATACTTAATTCTTAGAAATATTTTGAAATTTTCATGTTCCAAATTTTTTTCCTTGTATATAAAAAACATTTTTGTAATAGCGATCCTGTCCTTTTTTGTCAGATTTATTACTAACTTGATACTTCAGAAATTTTTGGATTCAATTTTATACCAGTTACTGCTGTCCTTAGATATAAAGTTACTTTTGTGGTGACTCCTTATCCAGAACATGTGTTAAACTTTGTTGTTAATGGTAATACATCATTCTAGGATCATTAATGTGTTCTAGGCACATAATTATAGCATATGTGGAAGTGAGCAGTTTTATCTTCTCATTTCTAATCCTTCTCCTTTTAATTATTCCTTTTGCCTTACAGGCTACATGCTCCAGGGCAATATTGAGTAGAAACAGTGATAGTGGGCATCTTTCCTGTGCTCAGCATCTCAAAGGAAATGAGATTTCATATGTCTCTATTAAGAATAATTTTTGCTATAATTTGAGGAATCCATGATGAGACTGAGGGAGCTTTCTCACATCCCTACTTTACAAGAGAGTTCATCATGGATGGATGTTCAGTTTTTCAATATCTTTTCTGTATCAATCTTAATGATTAGGAGATTTTTCTCCATTTCTCCATTAATGTGGTGAATTAGTTGATTGGTTTTCCTATATTTAACCAACTTTGCATTTCTGGGACTAAATAAACTTGGTCACAATGTATTACCTTTTTAATATACATTCCACTGATTACCTTTTAGGATTTCTGTATCCACACTCATGAAGATTAGCCTGCAAATTTTCCAATTGTGCACTGTCTGACATACTTGTACACCTTTCATTGACATCTAATCTACATGTAGGAAGTGCATAAATCCTGACTCTACATCTTGACCTATCCCAAACTGCATATCACCTGTGTTATCACCACTGACATCAAGAAACAGAGCATGTGTGACACAAGCGCTATGACTATGAAGGAGTGGTTCTCCAGGTGTGTGCTCTTGAGGTTTCTCACCTGTGGGGCCAAGGTCCAGCCTCTTTAGTCATCATGCCAAAATATGAGAAAGTGTTTATGAAGTGATTCCAAGTTCTCCAGGGAAGGATTCTATAGGGCATATGATTCAATGTCATATATAGTTCTAGAATCAGCACCCTGAAGCACTGAACTGTATTCATGAGAAGGTGGCTTTTGAGTGGAGTTTAAACTTCAGATAAACTGTTTAGAAATTTAAAGAGACAGAGTCAGTAGGTAAGAAAGGGAGGATCCGGCTGTGTGTATGTGTTTGTGGGTTTCCCATGTATAGTTCCTCTCCAGCGGATCATTGGAGATGCTGTTGAAGTATGTCTCTGTGCTCAGGGTTCACTAGACAGAGCTGACACATTTGACTCCATGGACTCCTTGGTTTTGAAGCTGGTTGATTTCTCTTTCCCTTCTTTGCAGAGAAAAGTTTGGGCAATAATTAGGGGTATAAAGACTTTGCACACACTAATCATCAAATGTTAGAATTTTGCAACTGCAAGGGAACTTGGTAAATAAATGCAACTCCTACGTTTTCATCTGAAAGTTTGAAGCCTATTTAGGCAGTGCTCTGGCTAAATATTTCTTTTCAGGAATTCTCCAAGACAGCATCAGGGTCTCTAAGTTACAGAGAAAAGGTGCAGCTACTGTAGTCAGTGATCTGTTACCAGTTGTGAACATTTTTTGCCCCCATCAGATGCTTACAATCAGTCCTACAAAGTTTTTCTATTTTATTTACATTATGCTTTAAGTTTTCCAATTTTCAAAACCTACCACTTTAAATATTTGGACCTTAATACACATTATTGTTTTTCTCATTTGAAATGGGTTTTAAGTGTTTGATCCTGTGACCATATTTTACTAATTTCTGGTGACTTTTCAAAATGCAAACTATAATCAGCATAGTTAATATGGACATGTGATTTTAATGAATGATATTGCCAAATTCATAAATAAATCAACTTGCTTTCCACTAATATCTTACTCTTAATATCCTACTGGTCTTTTCTCAGGACTCCGTGAAATGTCTTTAGCTTGCTGTGTCCTTCTGTTCTCCTGGGTTCTTCATCTCCCACAGTGTATATCTCCTGGTTTTCAAAACATCACACAAAGGCCAGTAGGCCTCCGTTGTGATGCTAGGATGTCATCCAATACTTTTGACTTGAATGAGTCCTCCCTCCTCCTTATGCCTTCTTCCACCTACTGTACCTTCTAGTGGTGACATGCTATGGTTGTAGTTGTTCGCCCCCCTTTTCCATTCAGAAGAGTTGGCTCTCTCACAGAAATACCTAATAGTCCCTTGTTACTACCTCTGCTTCCTAACTGTGTTGTTTTTGGTTTCACTCTTTTCAACATTGGATTCCTTACATATATATTGGATTTCCTCATTTTTTTAATTACATTATTCACAAAATGTTGGTTTAGTATCATTTATGGGGTATGGGCTGTTGTAGACATTGGGAAAATAGCATGGAAAAAAACCCAAAATTTTGTATTCCTGGAGTTTAGATTTTAGAGATGGAGTTAGATTTTACACATGTATAATCTATAAATATTATATATATGTAATTTATACTTGTGTATACGTGTAAATCATATCTGCCTCATTAATATATAGATACACTGTCTGCTGGTAATGATAAAGGAGAAATGGAGATAATGATAATGGAGAAACACAGAACAAGACATAATATTGGAGTACTGACATAACAGTGGAATGCTATTTTATATAGCGTTTCCAGCTGTCTATTGAAATGAGGAATCCATTGTGTCCTTGAGATTCCTAACCTAGAAAATGGTAGGTGCTCAATCAGTGTTTGTTGAATAATTAATGATTACATTAACTCGTGAGAAGGATAAAAGGAGAGAGAGGAAAGACAGAGAGAGACAGAGAGTAAATGTTCAAATCACAGATTTAGAATGATCAAAATTGGGTGATTCTTCACTATCATGGTCACAAGGATTAGCCATAGAGAACTGGCCCTTAATATTTCCCATGTAGACCAATCTCAATGTAATTGGCCATGACAGCCTTTACAAAAATCAATAAGCCTGAAGGCAATAGACCCTATTTACAGATCATCTAAGATAGGTACATCTAACTAGAAACCCATTTGTAGGTTCCTGCAGAGTTTTCATATTTAACCAAGTTTCATACAGGTATTTTGAACATGATGAATATTTATAATAAATGTTAATCAACTGTGCTATAACACTGATTCATTAGGCTGTTTTAAAATTTGTTGTGTACCTTTCCCCTTTGTATACTTTTTAAGACTTTATTTTTTGTAGTTTTAAAAATACCTATTTATATAAAATTGAGAACAAGAGGTGATAGTGATAGCAATGTGATGGGAATGGAACCTCGGTTATAAAATATCTATGTTTGTTTTAAGTCTATGTTTAAAATCAAATTATATTAAGTTGCAAAAACATTTTGATATTATGTTTTGCTTTTCAGACAAGACTTCTGAGCCAGTATTCTTTACTTCCTCCTTTTTATTTTAAAAGCTTATTAATCCAAGTAATTGGCCATTTCCAAAATTGCCAAACTGAATTTAGTCAGGATGTGTTCCTTTTTATGTCTTCTGTCAAGAGTATCTGGGGTGAATTTCAGACACAGATTCTTAGCTTTTGGACCGTGACTTCATAATTTATATACATATGTCCACAAAAATAATATACTCTCCACCACTGAAATGAAAAGGCAAAATCAAAGCTCTGTGGTTGAATTCATCCTCTTGGGCTTTTCTAACTTTCCTGAACTCCAAGAGCAGCTCTTTGGGGTTTTCTTGGTTGTTTACCTTGGGACTCTGATGGGAAATGCCATCATTATAGTCATCATCTCCCTGGAACAGAGCCTCCACGTTCCCATGTACCTGTTCCTGCAGAACCTGTCTGTGGTGGATGTGAGTTTCAGTGCAGTCATTATGCCTGAAATGCTGGTGGTCCTCTCCACTGAGAAAACGTCAATTTCATTTGTGAGCTGTTTTGCACAGATGTATTTTATTCTTTTTTTTGGTGGGACTGAATGTTTTCTCCTGGGGGCGATGGCTTATGACCGATTTGCTGCAATCTGCCATCCTCTGAGCTACCCAATGATTATGAACAAAAGGGTTTTCATGAAATTACTTATAATTTCATGGCTCTTAGGTTTTATGTTAGGTACTGTGCAGACCACATGGGTTTTCAGTTTTCCCTTCTGTGGCCCCAATGAAATCAATCACATCTCTTGTGAAACCCCAGCAGTGCTAGAACTTGCATGCGCAGACACCTTTCTGTTTGAAATCTATGCGTTCACTGGCACTGTTTTGATTATCATGGTTCCTTTCGTGTTGATCCTCTTGTCTTATGTTCGGATTCTCTTTGCCATCCTGAAGATGCCATCGGCCACCGGGAGGCAAAAGGCCTTTTCCACCTGTGCCTCCCATCTCACGTCTGTGACCCTCTTCTATGGCACAGCCAGTATGACTTATTTACAACCCAAATCTGGCTATTCCCCAGAAACCAAGAAGGTGATGTCATTGTCCTACTCACTCCTTACACCTCTGTTGAATCCACTGATCTACAGCTTGAGAAACAGTGAGATGAAAAGAGCTTTGATGAAATTGTGGCGAAGAAAGGTGGATTCACATATATTCTGACTGTGCTGAGAAGCTATGTGCTATTTGGTCGCTGCCTGACTAAACTCTGTTTAAATATAACGAATGGTGGCAACAGTTTGCATTTCTTGGTATTGAGTATGCTTTACCTCTTAATTTCTACATATTTGATAATATATTAGGGCTATCATCACATATAATGTTTTATTCTTTTTCATAGATGTATAATATTTGTTAATATTGGGTGTAAACATTTCTTTAAATTTGTTTATTGGTGGCCATACTAGTGTTTGTTAGTTTTTTGTCCCTTGAAGTATGCTAAATAAAGAAACTAGTTTTATACAAATATAAATATTGTGCTTTTAATTCCTGCACAGTAGGTTTTACAATGTGGATTTGATGGGCCAAAACAGCTATAAATTTGCAAACTTTTATAAATATCACCAAATCACTTTTTAAAAATGTAATTCATTTTTGCTTTGAAAACCCACTCTGTCCTACTGACTGGATTGAGCTCCAAGAAAATGACAAATAAAGAGATGGCCTTTTAATCTTTGGAGAGAAGATCTTTTCCATGTAGGAGTTGAAAAGAGCAGTTCCTTATGAAGGGAGATCACACTCCCTCCATTCTGGGACCTATAGAAGTTATAGACCACATCTAGCTTTCTTCAGGTTGTCTTAGAATGTATTCATGTACTGTGTGACTAGAAAGCAGCATGGGATTGCTTCTGAAGGTCATTTATTTACTTGAAAACATTTGTTGAATGACTTATATGAACCAAGGACTGTGTCAGGTCCTGAGAGCACAAAGATTAGTAAGATAATCTAATGTGAGACAAACTATTAAATACACACACTAAAAATATAACTATAGTTGTGATAGTTGTGATAACTATTAAACAGAAACTGCACAATACACCCTGAGATCATCACAGGAAGACCTTATCTTACATGGAGGGTGTGCAGGGAAAGCAGGGTCACTGGAAAGACCAGGAAGTCCTCCCCGAGAAAGCAGCATTGAAACTGAGCCTCCTAGGCAGGTAGGAGTTATCCAGGCTCAACTCCAGGGTGAGGGGGAAGGGGATGGAGTCGCCCAAGAAGGATGGGTATGAAGGTTTGGATGGGAAGGAACTTGATGTCATTCCAGTAAAGGAAGGAGACTGTGGAAGGGGAAGGAAGGAGAGTGAGGGAGGGATGATATGAAGAGGTAGGCAGAAGCCAGATCAAATAAAATCTTGTCAGTGCAAGAACTCTGAACTTACCTACCAATGACAGGTGGGCCGTGAGTTGTTAAGCAAAGCAGTGACTTGGATATGTTCATACTTTTAAAATGTCTTTCTGGCTTATAATTGATGGAAGCGGTTCCAGAGTGGAAATAGGCAGGGAAGGCAATTGTTATAACCCAAGTGAGAGTGATGTTCTTGGGCTGAGGTGGTGGCAGTGAATTGGAGCAGTGTGGATGGTTCTACCCATACTTAAGAAGTCAAATGGCCAGGACTTGGTAATGGATTGTATGGGGAATGGGTGTGGGTAGAAGAGAGAGGTGAAGAATGAACACATATTTCTAGTTGGAGCAGAGAGTGGATGGAGTTTCCATTTGCTGAGATGGGGAACACTGGAAAGGAAGAGTTTTGGGGATGAAATCCAAGTTTGGATCAGTAAAGTTTAGATACCAGTGTGAAGTCAAAGTCAAGTAGATAGTTGGGATATATAGGTCAAGCTCAGAACAGAGGTTCTGAATTAGGGGAAGATGGGTACAAGGCAATACCTAGAGAGGGATACATGATTCAGGGAGGGTCTTCTCAAGGTGGGGAGACTCCAGAATGTTTGAAGTTCCGTGGAAAGAATCCAAAAGAGAAGAAGTAGGAATTCAGTGTGGCTCAGGCCTGATACTGAAATGTTTCTACCCGAGGAAGAGATAGATACAAATGAATAAAGTGTTGCATGGATCACAGAGAGAGGAAGACAGAACTGTGCAGCTGTAGGGGTTCCAGGGACCAAGGAGCTGATTTTAGGAGACTACAGGAAGGGTATCAGGAGTAAAGGAAGTGGATCTGGAAAGATGCTTCAGGATGGTGCCTTCAAGCCTTACATGGATGAAAGCTCCATGAGGGTTTTAGTGAACTATGCCCAAAGATAGAATAAAGTCTCAACGCCATCTAGTGGCTCAAGCATATAATTGTTACAACCTCACTGCTGAAAGCTTAGGGAGCTAAACTATTCAGGATTCACTAATATCATCTCTGATGAACTCATAGAAAGTAAGTGAATCAATCACATCAGCTCTGGGATCAAAGAATTTGGACAAATGCAGTGGCAGGTTTCATGTCCTTAATGGGTATAGATGTATCTTTTTGTTAGGCTTAGGAGCAGAAGGGCTGAGGGACATCCCAGTTCTTGTCTCCTTTTCCTATCTCTTTTGCCACCGCTGCCATGACCCCCGCCATCACCACCACCATCTTCACCATTATCACCATCACCATCCTCACCATCACCATAATCATGATCTCACATCCCACACATTATATATTCACACAAGTGGGTTATGTCTGCAATCTCATTTCAATATCCATTCATAAATTCAAAATCATTTATTGGGTACCTACCATGTGCCAGTTGCTGTGCTAGATATTAGGCACAACTTCTAGATTACTTTGAGTGATTGAAGCAAACAAATAAACTTAACCCCACTGTGTGGTGATGTCATAATTGTGGCTAACATTCGTGCTGTGAGATTTCACTGGATAAGACTCTTAAGACTAGGAGTCAGGGAAGGCTTCCTGGAGGAGATGATTTTGGTCATAGTTTGGTCATATTAAGAGTTAGTTATACGGCAAAAAACAAGAAAGAAGATTCTACATATAGAGAAAAGCTGGTCTTAAAAAGCATGATAGATTTTAAGATCTTGAGTGGAGTTATGTGACAGCGGCACAGAATACTTGAGGTATGAAAGAAAACGAATTCTGACTATAAATGACTTCATGAGCTAAACAAAGGAGTTTGAACTCAGTGTTGAAAGGTATGGAAGAGTCACTGAAAGATGTTACAGAGGGGAGAAACAAAACCAAACTTGCATTTTAAAAATAGCTAGTATTGGCTTCCTGAGAAGATGGCGGTGGAGGAGGACGCTGAGCTCACCGTGTCCTGCGGTCACTTAGATTCCACCCACACCTGCCTAAATAACCCAGAAAATCACCAGAAGAGGAGCAGAACAGAGTCTCCAGAGCGAAGCGCAGAGGAGAGGCCCACGCAAGAGGGTAGGAAGGGCGGTGAGGCAGTGCACGCTACACGGACTAGGGGGAAGGAGCCGGGGCAGCCCGCCGGCCAAGCAGAGCCCCTGAGTC
Source organism: Panthera pardus (assembly GCF_024362965.1). NCBI lineage: Eukaryota > Metazoa > Chordata > Mammalia > Carnivora > Felidae > Panthera > Panthera pardus. Next base: position 50,500,589 of record NW_026526677.1, read on the forward strand.
TGGCTGGCAAAAGCAGAGGGGCCTGACAGAGTGTGTTCTGACAGCAAGCGGGACTTAAGATCTGGAAGGTTATAAGTTAACGGATCTACTCAGAGAGCGGGAGGGCTGGAGGACAATGGGAGGGAGAGTTGTTGAGCCCTAGACAATAGAGCTCAGCTTGGCGGGGAACAAAGGCGCTCACCAGCGCCATCTCCCTCGCCCATCCCCCAGCCAAAATCCCAAAGGGAACCAGTTCCTGCCAGGGAACTTGCTTGCACCGCACAAACACCCAACGCTGTGCTTCTGCGGATCCATCCCTCTGGTGGCAGGTCTGACTCCCTCCGGCTGCCACAGGGCCCCTCCCGAAGCGGGTCACCAAAGGAAAAGCGAGCTGAGCCTGCCCCACCCCCCCCTGTGCACCTTGCCGATCCACCCCAGCTAACACGCCAGATCCCCAGCACCACAAGCCTGGCACTGTGCAAGTAGCCCAGACGGGCCACACCACCCCGCAGTGAATCCCGCCCCTAGGAGAGGGGAAGAGAAGGCACACACCAGTCTGACTGTGGCCCCAGCGGTGGGCTGGGGGCAGACATCAGGTCTGACTGCAGCCCCGCCCACCAATGCAAGTTACTCAAGACAGCACAGGAGAAGTGTCCTGTAGTCCCGCACCACTCCAGGGACTATCCAAAATGATGAAATGGAAGAATCCCCCTCAAAAAAACCTCCAGGAAATAACAACAGCTAACGAACTGATCAAAATGATTTAAACAATATAACAGAAAGTGAATTTAGAATAATAGTCATAAAATTAATCGCTGGGCTTGAAAACAGTATAGAGGACAGCAGAGAATCTATTGCTACAGAGATCAAGGGACTAAGGAACAGCCAGGAGGAGCTAAAAAATGCTATTAATGAGCTGCAAAATAAAATGGAGACAACCACGGCTCAGATTGAAGAGGCAGAAGAGAGAATAGGTGAACTAGAAGATAAAATTATGGAAAAAGAAGAAGCTGAGAAAAAGATAAAAAAATCCAGGAGTATGAGGGGAAAATTAGAGAACTAAGTCATGCACTAAAGAGAAATAATCTACGCATAATTGGTATTCCAGAGGAGGAAGAGAGAGGGAAAGGTGCTGAAGGTGTACTTGAAGAAATCACAGCTGAGAACTTCCCTGATCTGGGGAAGGAAAAAGGCATTGAAATCCAAGAGGCACAGAGAGCTCCCTTCAGACGTAACTTGAATTGATCTTCTGCACGACATATAGTGAAACTGGCAAAATACAAGGATAAAGAGAAAATTCTGAAAGCAGCTAGGGATAAACGTGCTCTAACATATAAAGGGAGACCTATAAGACACGTGACCGATCTCTCTACTGAAACTTGGCAGGCCAGAAAGGAATGGCAGGAGATCTTCAATGTGATGAACAGAAAAAATTATGCAGCCGTGAATCCTTTATCCAGCAAGTCTGTCATTTAGAATAGAAGGGGAGATAAAGGTCTTCCCAAACAAACAAAAACTGAAGGAATTTGTCACCACTAAACCATCCCTACAAGAGATCCTAAGGGGGATCCTGTGAGACAAAGTACCAGAGACATTGCTACAAGCATGAACCCTACGGACATCACAATGACTCTAAACCCATATCTTTCTATAATAACACTGAATGTAAGTGGACTAAATGTGCCAACCAAAAGACATAGGGTATCAGAATGGATAAAAAAAAACCAAGACCCATCTATTTGCTGTCTACAAGAGATTCATTTTAGACCTGAGGACACCTTCAGATTGAGAGTGAGGGGATGGAGAACTATTTATCATGCCACTGGAAGTCAAAAGAAAGCTGGAGTAGCCATACTTATATCAGACAAACTAGACTTTAAATTAAAGGCTGTAACAAGAGATGAAGAAGGACATTATATAATAATCACAGGGTCTATCCATCAGGAAGAGCTAACAATTGTAAATGTCTATGCGCCGAACATGGAAGCCCCCAAATATATAAAACAATTACTCACAAACATAAGCAACCTTATTGATAAGAATGTGGTAATTACAGGGGACTTTAACACCCCACTTACAGAAATGGATAGATCATCTAGACACATGGTCAAAAAAGAAACAAGGGCCCTGAATGATACATTGGATCAGATGGACTTGACAGATATATTTAGAACTCTGCATCCCAAAGCAACAGAATATACTTTCTTCTCGAGTGCACATGGAACATTCTCCAAGATAGATCATATACTGGGTCACAAAACAGCCCTTCATAAGTATACAAGAATTGAAATCATACCATGCATACTTTCAGACTACAATGCTATGAAGCTTGAAATCAACCACAGGAAAAAAGTCTGGAAAACCTCCAAAAACATGGAGGTTAAAGAACACCCTACTAAAGAATGAGTGGGTCAACCAGGCAATTAGAGAAGAAATTAAAAAATATACGGAAACAAACGAAAATGAAAATACAACAATCCAAACACTTTGGGATGCAGCGAAGGCAGTCCTGAGAGGAAAATACATTGCAATCCAGCAATTTTTCCAAGAAAAATCCCAAATACAAAATCTAACAGCACCCCTAAAGGAAATAGAAGCAGAACAGCAAAGACAGCCTAAAACCAGCAGAAGAAGAGAAATAATAAAGATCAGAGCAGAAATAAACAATATAGAATCTAAAAACACTGTAGAGCAGATCAACGAAACCAAGAGTTGGTTTTTTGAAAAAATAAACAAAATTGAGAAACCTCTAGCCAGGTTTATAAACCTCTAGCCAAGAAAAGGGAGATGACCCAAATAGATAAAATCATGAATGAAAATGGAATTATTACAACCAATCCCTCAGAGATACAAGCAATTATCAGGGAATACTATGAAAAATTATATGCCAACAAACTGGAAAACCTGGAAGAAATGGACAAATTCCTAAACACCCACACCCTTCCAAAACTCAATCAGGAGGAAATAGAAAGCTTGAACAGACCCATAACCAGCAAAGAAATTGAATCAGTCATCAAAAATCTCCCAACAAATAAGAGTCCAGGACCAGATGGCTTCCCAGGGGAGTTCTACCAGACATTTAAAGCAGAGATAATACCTATCCTTCTCAGGCCATTCCAAAAAATTGAAAGGGAAGGAAAACTTCCAGACTCATTCTATGAAGCCAGTATTACTTTGATTCCTAAACCAGACAGAGACCCAGTAAAAAAAGAGAACTACAGGCCAATATCCCCAATGAATATGGGTGAAAAAATTCTCAATAAGATACTAGCAAATCGAATTCAACAGCATATAAAAAGAATTATTCACCATGATCAAGTGGGATTCATTCCTGGGATGCAGGGCTGGTTCAACATTTGCAAATCAATCAACGTGATACATCACATTAATAAAAGAAAAGATAAGAACCATGTGATCCTGTCAATCGATGCAGAAAAGGCGTTTGACAAAATTCAGCAACGTTTCTTAATAAAAACCCTCGAGAAAGTCGGGATAGAAGGAACATACTTAAAGATCATAAAAGCCATTTATGAAAAGCCCACAGCTAACATCATCCTCAATGCTTTTTCCTCAGAGCTTTTTCCCTGAGATCAGGAACACGACAGGGATGTCCACTCTCAACGCTGTTGTTTAACATAGTGTTGGAAGTTCTAGCATCAGAAATAAGACAACAAAAGGAAATCAAATGCATCAAAATTGGCAAAGATGAAGTTAAGCTTTCACTCTTTGCAGGTGACATGATATTATACATGTAAAATCCGATAGACTCCACCAAAAGTCTGCTAGAACTGATACACGAATTCAGCAAAGTTGCAGGATACAAAATCAATGTACACAAATCAGTTACATTCTTATACACTAACAATGAAGCAACAGAAAGACAAATAAAGAAACTGATCCCATTCACAATTGCACCAAGAAGCATAAAATACCTAGGAATAAATCTAACCAAAGATGTAAAAGATCTGTATGCTGAACACTATAGAAAGCTTATGAAGGTAATTGAAGAAGATATAAAGAAATGGAAAGACATTCCCTGCTCATGGATTGGAAGAATAAATATTGTCAAAATGTCAATACTACCCAAAGCTATCTACACATTCAATGCAATCCCAATCAAAATTGCACCAGCGTTCTTCTCGAAACTAGAACAAGCAATCCTAAAATTCATATGGAACCACAAAAGGCCTGAATAGCCAAAGTAATTTTGAAGAAGAAGACCAAAGCAGGAGGCATCACAATCCCAGACTTTAGCCTCTACTACAAAGCTGTCATCATCAAGACAACATGGTATTGGCACAAAAACAGACACATAGACCAATGGAATAGAATAGAAACCCCAGAACTAGACCCACAAACGTATGACCAACTCATCTTCGACAAAGCAGGAAAGAACATCCAATGGAAAAAAGACAGTCTCTTTAACAAATGGTGCTGGGAGAACTGGACAGCAACATGCAGAAGGTTGAAACTAGACCACTTTCTCACACCATTCAAAAAATAAACTCAAAATGGATAAAGGACCTGAATGTGAGACAGGAAATGATCAAAACCCTAGAGGAGAAAGCAGGAAAAGACTTCTCTGACCTCAGCTGCAGCAATTTCTTACTTGACACATCTCCAAAGGCAAGGGAATTAAAAGCAAAAATGAACTACTGGGACCTTATGAAGATAAAAAGCTTCTGTACAGCAAAGGAAACAACCAACAAAACTAAAGGCAACCAATGGAATGGGAAAAGACATTTGCAAATGACATATCGGACAAAGGGCTAGTATCCAAAATCTATAAAGAGCTCACCAAACTCCACACCTGAAAAACAAATAACCAGTGAAGAAATGGGCAGAAAACACGAATAGACACTTCTCTAAAGAAGACATCTAGATGGCCAACAGGCACATGAAAAGCTGCTCAACATCACTCCTCATCAGGGAAATACAAATCAAAACCACACTCAGATACCACCTCATGCCAGTCAGAGTGGCTAAAATGAACAAATCAGAAGACTATAGATGCTGGTGAGGATGTGGAGAAACAGGAACCCTCTTGCACTGTTGGTGGGAATGCACACTGGTGCAGCCACTCTGGAAAACAGTGTGGAGGTTCCTCAAAAAATTAAAAATAGACCTACCCTATGAACCAGCAATAGTACTGCTAGGAATTTACCCAAGGGATACAGGAGTGCTGATGCATAGGGGCACTTGTACCCCAATGTTTATAGCAGCACTCTCAACAATAGCCAAATTATGGAAAGAGCCTAAATGTCCATCAACTGATGAATGGATAAAGAAATTGTGGTTTATATACACAATGGAGTACTACATGGCAATGAGAAAGAACGAAATATGGCCCTTTGTAGCAACGTGGATGGAACTGGAGAGTGTGATGCTAAGTGAAATAACCCATACAGAGAAAGACAGATACCATATGTTTTCACTCTTATGTGGATCCTGAGAAACTTAACAGAAACCCATGGAGGAGGGGAAGGAAAAAAAAAAAAAAAGAGTTTAGAGTGGGAGAGAGCCAAAGCATAAGAGACTCTTAAAAACTGAGAACAAACTGAGGGTTGATGGGGGGTGGGAGGGAGGGGAGGGTGGGTGATGGGTATTGAGGAGGGCACCTTTTGGGATGAGCACTGGGTGTTGTATGGAAACCAATTTGACAATAAATTTCATATATTGAAAAAAAAATTTTTTTTAATAAAAAAATAAATAAAAATAGCTAGTATTTATTAGGCATTTACTATACACCTGGCTAAGCCCCTTACATGGTTGAACTCATTTTATTCTTCACAACAATACCATTTAACAGCGGAGCCAAGAGATACTAAATAATTTGTCCAAATATTCAAAATTATTTTGTGGCTGTATGGGATAAGAACACACATCATGGATGTCAGAGTTCATGCTTTTGGCCCAGAAGCTTGCTTTACTGCATCTCATATGGTGCATGAAAAGGAGCTGAAGACACTCTCAAGTTGGGCTTACATGCCCCAGGCATTTCTCCAATGGCCACGCACTGAGCTGTTGTCCCTAGTGTACATTCCTGGCTGGAGCTCGTTTCTGGAGGTGGCCTCATTGAGTAGACCTGTAGTCCCAGAACAGGTTGTCAGCAGATTGTCAGCAGAGTTGTTCAGATCAAATACTGATCATTCTTGCTTGGGAGGTACAACACCTGGGGTCATCACGTGTCCTTGGGCACGTCTCCTGGCATCCCATCATCGTGGGCAATTTGGGCATAACAAACAGTTGCTTTGGGGAAGTAGACAAAGGCAATTCTTTTCAGAAAGTTCATGTTTCCCTTTTTTTCCCCCACTTTTCCGCCAGGCCTTAAAAGGCAACACCAGACATTCATTGCACATGAAAATTCTTTCAATTTCTGTCATTCCTGTTTCCAAGTATGACCTGCTTTTTCCCCTAAGGTTTTAGCCTTTGCTAATAAACTCTGTGGACTTATGATATTTGGCAATTTATAGAACATCAAGTCAGTGTTATAAAAATATAGCAAACTTGGTTTTGGTGTGAGGGCTTCTAGATGGGCTATTTCTCTGTTTTTCTGATTACCATCTAGAAACAGGAGCAGACCATCCCTGATCTCATTGTAACAACATCCCAGCAGCAGACGGGAACTCCTTGTAGGTTGCAATGGTCAAAAGCAGCGGAAATATCAACAGTAGGGCATAGACACTTCCATCTTAAACACTTTTTCAGCCTTTTTTCTTGGTCTATTTCTTTATGTTTCATTCAGGAATAAAGCTATTCAGTGATCATCTTTTATTGCAGTTTTCTTTAGAGTAGTGGTTCTCAAAGTTGGTTTGGGAACCCCTGAAGGACACTGAGACCCTTTTAGTGGTTCTGTGAGGTCAAAATTACTTAAAAATATTATTTGCTTTTTATCTATCATTCTCTCAGAAATGCAGAGTTTTCCAGAAGCTACATGATGCATTATATCACAACAGATTGAATGCAGAAGATGAGAATTCAGCTATGTTCTTTTATTAAGCCAGGCATTAAAGAGATTTGCAACAATGCAAAACAATTCCACTCTTCTAAATATTTTCTGAAAATATAACTATTTTCCATCAAAATGTGTTATTTCTATTAATGTACAATGGGTTATACTATTGTTATTTTTAAATGAATGAATAAGTAAATATTTATAAATGTCTTAGTTTTAATTTCTAGTATAGTAAGTATCAGTTATTCTAATCTGTATAAATAAAAGCTCTTTGAGGTTCTCTACAAATTGTCAGACTATAAAGGGGTCCTGAGACTAAACAGTTTGAGAATGGTGGTTGGAGAATTCACTGTAGACAATTCCTCAATGACTTTTTTTAGAGGAGGATACATGTCCTGATTGACTTGGCATCCCCCTCGTGCTAAAAGAAAGCAAGAGGCAGCAGAAATACACATGTTTACAGCTCCCTGGTCTCCTCGCGTCAAACATGCCATTCGGTACAGTTGATCTGTTTCCTTGGTGACTAAATGGTAGCTGCCTTGTGTGGCCTATTAACGTCCTCCCTCTGCTGGCTGGATTCCATAGGGTGATGCCTGTCTGGGAATAATTAGGGAACTTGGTAAGGAAGTTTCCTCAGGCAGGAAATTGGTTCCTCTGGAACTTGTTAAACATGAACTCCACAGCCAAATCATGAAAACATTTACTGAAATTAGTGATAGCGTTCAGGTCCCCTGAGAACATTTACCAAGGGTGAACGATATCAGGAATTGGGGACTATGAGTTTATTCTTAAAGGTTTGGGTGTCAGTTTTAAGATGTGATGATGGAGCAATTATGTTAAAAATGATTCCCGCATTTCTAATGAAGCCACACTTTGAAGTCTCTTCCCAGAGTTAAACACTGGTCTAGGGGAGGGATGTGCGGTGTAATTAAAGTCTATTTCAATCCAGATGTCCCCTTCACTGAGCCCCTTTTGTTACCACTGGAAAGTAAAAGTAACAAATGCTTGTTGATCCTGGAGAAGTGGGCCACACTTCAGATAGTCTCAGTCAATCATGAATTTCTAACAACTTGATCAGTTTCAAGTCTGAGTAGAAACCAATAGTTTTCCCTAGCTAACTCTTCAAGGCATTAAGACTTGTCTAACATAAGCATATGAACCTAAGGTAAAGGTGAAACAAATTGATAAGCAAAACACACCTACATTTTTCCTGAAAAAAAAAAAAAATGCTGAGAATGCAACAGAAGTGAAAAAAAAAAAAAAAGAAAGAAAAGAAAAGACAAAGAGCAGAGCATAGAGGCCTCTGCCTCAGTGACATATCCTGTCACCCCCCAGAAGGTGTCCATGCTGGGGGCTGCAGCCTGGGGACCCCAGCTCTGAACCCCAGTTCTGGTAGTGCTATCATCTCCTCTTTCTGGGTGCCATTCAAATGCTTTATAAATGGCCTGAAATGGAAGAGTTTTAGGAGCACCTAAAAGATTATCCAATCACATAGAAAAAAGTATGAGTGGACAAGGTGAACATTTCAACCTGAAGATTTTGAACAGAAGAAGAAAAATAAAGAAGTATGAAAATACAATAAATAACGCTGCTGAGTGCCTACCAGGAGCTGGGCAGGTGCTGAGTGCTTTTGTGCTGTTGCACTTAATGCTCTTCATCAATCCTCTGTCCCTACTGTGATGCTCATTTCACTCAGGAGGACACCTAGCTGTGGAGAGCTTACATATGTTGTCCAAGGCTAAGTGGCAAAAGTAGAAACAGAATATCTTTCCCTCTAATTCCAAGTTTTTGACCACAGCCTCCACTCATCATTCCCTTTTACTTCTTCTACTAATATTTACTCAGGCATCTCTCCACGCCAGACTCTAAAATATGGGGCCAAAGTAGACAGTGTTCCTGCCCACATGGAGCTCATGGTAAATCACAAATGATATAAATCAAATAACCACACAAATTAGCACATCATTGCAAGTTCAAGGTAAGTGTCTGAAGGAATATACAATACAAACCAAGGACTTCACACACACACACACACACACACACACACACACACACACACACCCATTTCACCTTGTCTGGAGAGGTCAAGAAAGATATCTCTAAGAAAGCGATACTAGCATTAATATCTGAAGTTTAAGTAGGAATTCACAAGAAAGTTTGTGGAGGGTAGGTGGTAGAAAGAGTGTTGTGAGCAGAAACAACAAAGGGTCTGTGGCAGCAAGAAGCAAATCCCAGGAAAAGAACCCAAAGAGGTGCAGTGTGTGATTTATGATTGGAGAGGTAGCAGGAATTGGGCACGTAGGAACCTAATAGCTGTGTTAAAGAAGTATTGAAAAAGTTCCATTGCTATGTTTTCATTTGGAGTTTTGTTTGGTTTGAAATTTCTTTGGCTGTGTTTTCTTCTGTGAGAAATAGTTCATGTATGCAGGACAAAGAAGAATGTAAGGACTATTCATGTAACCAGTACCAAATTAAACAAAGCATTATACTTAGAGGATGCTTTTGAATAATATGGCCTCAATTATCATTGAAATCTCTTGTATACCCAATGACATTGAAAAATTTTAAGCCAACGGCACACATGAACAGATTGGCATTTTGAAAATGTCTGTGCGTAGTTGTGGAGAATGAATTAAAAGGGAACAAGCATGGATGTGGAGAGTCCAGCCAGCTGATGAATGAGGCTGTCCTAGTGAATGGGGTGCTGGTAGAAGGGACAGGAGGAACAGACAGCCTTTTATCAAGATAAAATTGGTGAGGCTGTCATTGATTGACTGGTGAAGAGGAGAAAGGTGGTAGAATGTGGCTGAAGAGAACTTCTGAAATACTATCTCATGAAATAAAGTAATGTTTCTAGGGGGGAAAGTATCTATCCTTAAGGATGATCACCAGAATTAAGAAAAAAGTACAGCCAAATTAAAATAGAAACAGAACAAATAAAGTGATTGTTCAAAGTATACAGTTAGATTATGTGTATGTTCGATTTTTCTAGATTATGGTAAACTGTATTCTAATTTGCATCCCAAGGTAAATTGGTGTTAAGTTTTTGAATGAGTTCAATTCTGAAAAATTCCAACTTATATTTTAGATTGACACATTGTTCACCAATATCTCTGTCTACTATATCCTTCTCCTTCAGTAAGATTAAAACCATAGAATACTCTTATTTCCTTCTTCCCCAAACCCACTCTCTCACCCTGCACTATTACCTGTCATGTGGAGATTGTTTCCAGCAGTGATCACTTGGGTTTAATGATATATGATTTACTTACTTTTTACTTCATCACGTTGGGGTGTGTGGGGATGGGGGAGAGAGAAAGAATGAGAGGGAGGGAGGGAGAGGGAGAGAGAGAGACATCTTCCCTTAATCTGATATACCTGGAGTATATCTTTGAGTAGTCCTTTCAGGAAGATTCTGAGAACAATAAATTTTCTGAGTTATGTTTGAAAATGCTTTATTTATATGCTAGTTTAGGTATAGGATTTTAGGTTCAAAATCAACTTTCCTCAGATTTTTGATGTACTACTTTGTCGCATTCTTGAAAAAAATGTGTTGCTGAAGAGAAACGTGGATTTTTTTTTTTTTATTTCTTGAGAGTCAAATTATATTTTCTCTCAGGAAAAATTTATAGCATTCCCCTTTATTCTTGGTATTCTGAATTTTACCATGAGATCTGGATTGGATCCTCTATGACATTCCTCAGGCTCACCATCCAATGGGACTTTTTAACCTGAAGACTTTGTTTCTTCAGCTTGTATGGAATTTTCTTAAAGTTTGATTATTTCATCTCTTCCATTTTCTTTATTTGCTTTTCTGGGAACTCCTCCCAAACAGGGCTTGAGTTTCTGGATATATCTTTCATATATCATCTTTTCTCTCTGTATTGCTTTTGAGGGAGAATAACTCAATTTACTTGTCTAGCCCACTCATCCTTTCCTCAACATTATTCATTTGCCTATTCAGCCCATTCTCCTTCCTATCTAGTAAGTTCTCCAGTATTTTTTCAACGGTCATAAAGTATTTCCCATGTAATGGAGGTATTGTTTTATAACACATGTGTGATTATATTAACTGAAATAATTTTCACGTCTTTTTGTTTTGTGATTTTATTAGGTATTATCTCTTCTGTTTATAAAATTGAGTTCCTCTTTAAAAAAAAAATGTTTGTTTATTTATTTTTATTTATTTTGAGAGAGACAGAGAGAGTGTTACACAAGAGCAGAGGAGGGGCAGGGGGAAAGGGAGAGAGAGATTCCCAAGCAGGCTCTGTGCTGTTAGCGCAGAGCCTGATGCAGGGCTTGATCCCATGACCGTGATCATGACCTAAGCCTAAATCAAGAGTGGGACGGTTAACCAACTGAGCCACCAAGGTGCTCCTGGGTTCCTCTTTTTCAAAGCAAAGGGTTTCCTTGAATGCTTGGCATTTTTTGATTTTCATCTCACCTTTAGATTGAAATTACCAATTTATTTAGCTATGGCTCTGGTTTCTGATGAACCTCCTTTCATTGTTTGGAGGAACAGAACACATTGCCATCTGGAGTATGTCAATGGTTTTAAAATTTGTTTTCTTAGTGCCTCCATCCATCATGGTTTCCCCATCCTACCTGGAAAACTATCCTGTGTCTCTGTTCCCACTATCTAGACTCACTGCTTTAGTTTCACAGAAAACGAGATTTTGGCCTGCTGCTCAGCATAAGCAGAGGAGAAGGGATTGAACAACCATTGGTAATTTCTCATTAATCATTCCAATAATTAGCTCTAATGTCTCTTCTTCCTGCTTGCATCTATGGATTCTGAACTTAGAATTCCCCTGGACAACTCCTAACTCTTCTGCTTCTGTTTTTTTCTCAGAGTGTTTCCATGTTTTTCTCCATCAATTTAATTAGATAATAGTATGTGGAAAAAATGACAATTTTGGTCATTTACTTTCCTTCTTTTACCATTTTCTTCCTCTTCAGCTCCCTTTACCCTCACCTTGGCACATTGCATTGACTAGGACTTCTAGAATATAGTCTCCCACCAGCTGACCATAAATACAGATGTGCTGGGATGGCCAGCACAGATAATCAACTGTTTGTCTGTTGTGTCCAGGCACAGATAAAATCTCTTTTACAGCATTATGACACACACATTATCATTTTTCAAATATGCTATAATGTGAAAAAGATTGGAAACTACTGCTCTAAAACAGTGTGGAAAATAATCCCCTTCATTTATATGTTTTTAATTATGTTACAAAATAGCATCATATTGAACCTACCAAATTCTTTTTATCTGTGGTGATATATTTTTTCCTCATTCTAATTTTGTGTTCTCTTCTCTCTTTTCCTATATCTCTTTCTTTTCTTTTTAAAAAAAATCTTCCTCAGGCAGACTTGCCCAGGAGGTGCCAATAGGTCATTTCAAAGAAGGAGGTGTTTTTCCCCTTTAAACCAAGAATACACATTTCCTGAAATTTATCTAATTGGTACTTTTATATGTATCAGTTTGTTCTCTTAAAATTTTTTTAATGTTTATTTATTTTCAATAGAGAGAGAGAAATAGAGAGAGAGAGAGAGAGCGTGAGTAGGGGAGGGGCAGAGAGAAAGAGGGAGACACAGAACCCAAAGCAGGCTCCAGGCTCTGAGCTGTCAGCACATACCCCGACATGGGGCTTGAACCCACCAACTGTGAGATCATGACCTGAGCCGAAGTCGGACGCTTCATCGACTGAGCCACGCAGACACCCCTGTTCTTTTTTACTATATTAGCACTAGTATTTTTCTCACACTGACTGAATATTTCATTTTTTTTTCTTTTCAAATTTTTATTTAAATTCTAGTGAACATACAGTGCAATATTGGTTTCAGAAGTAGAATTCAGTGATTCATCACTTATATACAACACACAGTGCTCATCACAAGTACCCTCCTTAGTACCCATCACCCATCTAGCCCATCTCCCACCCACCTCCCTCCATCAACCCATAGTTTGTTCTCTAACGTTAAGAAACTCCTGTGTCTTATTTCCCTCTCTATTTTTTCTTTTCTTTTTTTCTCCTTCCCATATGTTGATCTTTTTTGTTTCTTAAATTCCATGTATGAGTGAAATCATATGGTATTTGTCTTTCTCTGACTGACTTATTTTGCTTAGCATAATACATTTAGTGAATGTTTCATTTTATACATAATTCTCATTTTTAAATAGTGCTAGGGCTACAGGTTATCTCCAGTGTACCATTTTGGACACACAGTGATATGCATTGCTTTCTTTTAATGACAGTGGTTCATTTCTAATTATGCCATAAAATCTAAGCTGTTTAAAAACTCAAGTCATTTATAAGAGAGGCATTTATTTCCAAGGGCTTAGAAACCTTATTTTTTTCTATTTTCCACTATCAATTTTCAGCTTTCATTTATTTTGGTAAAACACTGTACCATATGATTTCTAGCTCTTGAGATTTATTTAGATCTTCTTTGCAGCCTCATATGTGATTAATTTATGTAAGTGTATCACTGGCATTTGAAAAGCATATGTGTTCGCATTGGGATCTCACGTTAAGTACACACATTCACACACATGCATTCACAGGTACATCTCATGTTTCCTGCTGCATCATCACCCATCAGTGCACTTGATCATTTGCCTGCAGCCACCTGCTGGCCAGGCAGGAGCTCAAATGCCTTTGTGCTGCTGCTGACCTCCAGGCAGCCTGGTAGTCTTAGCTGCCTGCAGTGCCTCATCCAGAGTCACTGCCATTGTAGAGACGTCTCAGCTGCTGCTGGAACCTGGATAGTCTCGGAAGTCCAAAACAAAAATGGAGTTTGGTGGAGAGATTCAAGTAATGTTCACTGGAATCGCTAAAACCAGTATTTTATAGGTCATGAGACATTAGAAAGAGGGAAGAATCAATAATGATATATGATTTATGACTATTATGGAACCAGACAGCCTACATCATTTTTGTTTTAGTTGATTACCTTAGACTTCACAGGAAAATAATGATAATTTGGTCTGTTTACCTTCAATATTTACAGTCTTACAAGTCTGATGGCAGCTAAATCACGAGAGACTTTTCTGAGTCTCGAGGAGTAAGAAAAACCCAGCTGAGATCTAGGTTATAACAGCAAGCCTCATCTGACTCCCAGTCCTTCCAGTGAGCTGACATCATGGAGAATTAGAACAATAGTGTAGTGCTATCCAGGTGTAGCAGTGCTCAATGACTCACTTCCTCTGAGTTCACTCAAAGAAGATACGACTAGGGAGATAAGTCACCTCTAACAAGGATAATTCTGATTAGAAAGAATTTCTCATCAAGCCAACTCAGAGGATATTGCAATCACTATATGTTGGAGGAGGTCATGGAGAGGACACAACCACCAGTTGACCTAGGAGCTGGACCCCAGGCAATCAGAGCGTCCTCACCCTCTTTCCTGTCCTTGGAATATATGTTCTGTCCACTGTTCCCACAATAAGGGCCAGGTCCAAGGACACAGTCTCATAACAGTAAGGTGTTGTTGAGACCATCTGGATGGCATATGTAACTGAACCCAGTTAAGGCCTCTCCGTAAACTTTAAGATTATGGTGGGTGGTACAGACATCTACTCATCTTGCAGCTGCCCAAGACAAGCCTTGAATGTAAGTTCCCATGCTTATTAAACTTGCCACCTACCAATCTAGAGTGGTCTGCTTTTTTCTTTGGTCTGTCTTTCTCCAATTTCCAAACCAACACTATACCTTGTCAATTTTCAGTAACTTTGGGTTCATCCATTCTCTTAGGGATTGCAGGAAAGAGAAAGCACATTCATGGCGATTTGGAAGAGAATTTAATGAAGGTACTATTTACCAAGGTATAGGCAGGCTTAAGGGGGCCCATGAAGGATGGTGAGACACTCTCAGACTAGTAAAAACATTAACTAAAAATAAAGCCATTAACACCTGTAGGCAGGCAATGGTGAAAAGGAATGAGTTACCAGGCTGGAGCCATAGGGTTGCCTATCAGGAGTGAATGCTGGTTGTAGTGGGAAGCAGGCACTGCCAGAACCATAGTGCCTAGGCAGAGAGAGAGTCTGAGAATATATATCCTGACCTCCTTCTCCCACCACCTTCTAACCTTCTGCTGGTGTCTTAGATGGGCTGTATCCAAGCAGAACACAATAAAATTAACCATCACACACTTTTAGGACTTTTCCCCTTGGAATAAATTCTTTCAAGTGCAATTTTTATGTAAAAGGAAATTAAATTTTTAACTTTGATGAGTATTGCCAGATTACTCTCCAGAAAATAAAAATGCCCTTTCCTCCATAGTCTCACCATCGGGGATTTTTATTTTTAAATTTTAAATCTTGGCCAACCTGATGGGTGAGAATTTATGCCTCATTATTATTTTGTTTCCATTGTTTTGGTCTCAAATAAAGTCAAGCTTCTTATCCTACATGTGCTTTGTTTCTTTATGTCATGTCTGTGTGTGTGTGTGTGTGTGTGTGTGTGTGTGTGTGTAGATAGATGGATATATAGATACGTAGATGATACGTTTATATACATATAAATTTTGTGGTGGCCAATAAAAGTACAAAGGGAAGTTGCTGCTTTTCAATTTTCTGCTCTATTGTGCTTTTGGAACTTTTAAAACCACATGTATGTTTTGCGTTTTGAATTAAAATATGAAAACATGCATATAAATAAAAGTGTATATGCTCTGTGACTCAGCAATTCTGCTTTTAGGACCCTTATTCTGGAAACATTCATTATCCAACAGTTTACCACAGCAATTTTTGTAATAATGAGAAATTATCCATCAATAGGCTCATGATTAAATAAATTGTGGAATTTCTATATTTTGTCCTATGCTCTGTGTGGTTGGGAGAGTCCTTCTCCCCACCTTCCTGCCCTAGCCCAAAGAACAGGAATATTCACTGTTTGAGTATAGAAAAATGGGTTCCACCTTTCCCTCCATCTCTTAACGACAAGTGGAGATATGAGAGGAGAATGACTGACTTATCTGGTGAGACCAGAAGAGACTGGATTAGTCCTTTCTTAGATCCGTACATGTTCTCTTGTGTGTTCTGCAGTAAATCTTTGAGGGGAAGCTCCTTTATGCTGGGGGATATGCAGAAGTCTAGCTGGCTGGGTAAACATGTATTTAAAGAATTTTTTTAAGTTTATTGATTTATTATATGAGAGAGAGAGAGAGAGAGAGAGAGAGAGAGAGAGAGAGAGAAAGCATGGGGGAGGGGCAGAGAGAGAGAGGGAGAGAGAGCGTCCCAAGGAGGTTCTGTGCTATCAGCGCAGAGCCCAATATGGGGCTCCATCTCACAACCATTAGATCATGACCTGACCCGAAATCAAGAGTCTGACACTCAACTGACTAACCCAGTCAGGCACCCCTAAATTTTACTAAAATTTTTTTTAATGTTTATTTATTTTTGGCACACAGAGAGAGACATACAGACGGCTAGTGGGGGAGGGGCAGAGAGAGAGGGCGGCACAGAATTCCAAGGAGCTCCAGGCTCTGAGCTATCAGCACAGAGCCCAACTTGGGACTCAAACCCATGAGCTGTGAGATCATGACCTGAGCTGAAGTCAGACGCTTAACCAACTGAGCCACCTAGATGCATGCCCCTTTAAATTTATTATTTTAAAACAATAACCCTTGGTACTTTTGTTATGATTCATAAACAATAACAAAAACGTATTAATATATATTTTCACATCTTAGGCAATAGATAGCCTCTCCTGAATGTTGTTTCTTACATTTGGAGAACACTTTCAGTGTTTCCATTATAATGAATATTATAATGGAAATTTGCTATTTTTTTGCTATTTTTTCCCCCTTAGCATAGTTAATTATAATAACATAATTCTCGTCTACATTTGACCTCCTGAAATAAACCTTACCTGATCATGATGTTGATTTTTTCATACATTGTTGAATTCAAATGTCACAGATCGGACTTAGGACTTTGGCTCTATATTTATAACAGATTGGACTATGATCTCCCTTTTTTGTGTGCCTGGTAAAATCATCAAGGTTATTCTAGCTTCAAAAAGTGAATTTGGAAACCATGTAAATAAAACTTCCACACCTCCCACACTTCTGCTAGTTTTAGTAGTAGGATATGTTTACCCATAGGTCAAGTACTAAGTTCTGTGTTCTCATATTCTTGTTAAACCCTTAGTACCAACTGAACAGTCTCTTATATGTAATATTGTCTTTCAATTTTACCTCTTTCCTTGATTAGATTTTCTGAGAGGCATTCTCATTTACTAAACTTTTATATTTTATTTATTTTATTTTAATAAATATTTTTGAGAGAGAGAGAGAGAGAGAGTGAGCAGGAGAGGGGTAGAGAGAGAGGGAGACACAGAATCTGAAGTAGGCTCCAGGCTCTGAGCTGTCAGCACAGAGCCCAATGTGGGGTTTGAACTTATGAACTGCAGGATCATGACCTGAGCTGAAGTCAGATGCTTAACCCACTGAGCCACCCAGGTGGCTAGTAATTAATAATTACTAAATTTTTAAATAAAAGAATTGGCTTTAAATTTTTTTGTATATTTTATTATTTTCCTGTTTTCTAAGCATAGTTGACTGTTGAACAACATGGGGGTTAGGATTACCAACCCCTCACACAATTGAAAATCCCCATGTAACTTTAGACTCCCCCAAGACTTAACTACTGATAGTCTACTGTTGTCCAGAAGCCTTACTAATAGCATAGTCAATTAATATATATTTTGTGTTACATGTATTATATACATTATCCTTACAATAAAGTAGTCTAGAGAAAAGAAAATGTTAAGAAAACCACAAAGAAGAGAAAATACATTGGGTGCCTGGGTAGCTCAGTAAGTTAAGCATCTGACTCTTGATTTTGGCTCAGGTCATGATCTCTGGTTCTTGAGATCAAGCCCCACATCAGACTCTGCACTTACAGCACAAAGCCTGCTTGGGATTCTCTCTCTCCCTCTCTTTCTGCCCGTCCCCATGTTCGTTCTCTCTCTCTCTCTCTCTCTCTCTCTCTCAGAATAAATAAATAAACTTAAAAAAAGTGAAAATACATTTATGGTAAAATACTATAGTTGTTGTCTTCTTTGGTCATAACTCCTTACTTTTTATATTAACATGTTTTATTCTTTTTTTAATGTTTTGAGTTGAATGTGCAGTTAATTTTTTTTATTTTCTAGGTTTTGTAATAATAGTTTTAATAACAATAGCTTTAATAATTATGCAGATTCTCTGAGTACAGCTCTGATCTGAGGGACCCCTTATTTCTTTACCTGTCTCCGTGATTTGACTTTGATTTCATCCTGGTAGAGAGGGCAGGACTAGAGTGCAAGTTTGAGATACAGCTTGGTTGACTTTTATGTTTATGGTAGAATTATTTAAATAATGCTTTTTCCCTGTTCTCCATATTGGGATTCTATTCTTCTATTTTATTTTTTTTATTTATTTTGGATTCTATTCTATTTTCTTCATGTTGCACTGATTCTCTGAGATGAGACACATAAAAAATCCTATCATTCCCTGACATGATATGGTATATAGAATCCCAAAGACTCCACCAAAAAAACCCCACAACTATTAGAAGTAATAAACAAATTCAGTAAAGTTGCAGGATATAAAATTAACACCCAGGAATTGGTAGTGTTTCTATACACTAATAACAAAGTAACAGAAAGAAATCAAGAAAACAATATCATTTATAATTGCACCAAAAAATTAAAATACTTGGGAATAAATGTAGCCAAAGAAGTGAAAGACCTATACTCTGTAAACTATTGACACATTGATGAGAAAAATCTGAAGATGACACAAACAGGTGGAAAGATATTCCATTCTCATGGATTGGAAGAACAAATATTACTAAAATGTTCGTATTACCCAAAGCAACCTACAGATTCATTGAAATCCCTATCAAAATACCAATTGCATTTTTCACAAAACTGGAACAAATAATCCTAAAATATGTGTTGAACCACAAAAAACCCCAAGTAGCCAAAGCAAAGAGGAGGAAGGAAAATAAAGCTGTAAGTACCACAATTCCAGATCTCAAGGTATACCACAAAGCTGTAGTAATCAAAACAGTATGGTACTGGCATAAAAATAGATACAGATCAATGGAACAGAATAGAGAATCCAGAAATAAACCCATGATTATATGGCCAATTAATCTACGACAAAGGAGGCAAGAATATATACTTGGGGAAAGACAGCCTCTTTAATAAATGGTACTGGGAAAACTAGACAGATACGTGCAAAAGAATGAAACTGGATCATTTTTTTTACATCAAACACACAAATAAACTAAAAATGGACTAAAGACCTAAATGTGGGACCTGAAACCACAAAAAGTTCCTAGAAGAGAGCACAGGTGGTAACTTCTTTGACATTGGCCATAGCAACATTTGTATAGGTATGACTCATAAAGTAAAGGAAACAAAAGAAAAAATAAGCTATTGGGATTACATCAAAATAAAAACCTGCGTAGTGAAGGAAATAACCAACAAAACCAAAAGGCAACCTAGCAAATGTAAGAAAATATTTGCAAATGATATATCTAATAAGGGGTTAATACCTAAAACATATAAAGAATTTATACACCTCAACACCAAAAAAACCACAAATAATCCAATTAAAAAATGGGCAGAGGCCCTGAAGAGACATTTCTCCAAAGAAGATATACAGATGGCCAACAGACACATGAAAAGATGCTCAACATCACTAATCATCAGCAAAATGTAAATCTAAATCATACCGAAGTATCAACTTACACCTGTCAGAATGGCTAAAATCAATAAGGCAAGAAATAACGAGTGTTGGAGAAGATATGAAGGAAAAAGGTACCTTTGTGCACTGTTGGTAGAAATGCAAACTGGTGCAGCCACTCTGGAAAACAGTATGGAGGGTCTTCAAAAAATTAAAAATAGAAATATCATATGATCCTCTAATTCCACTACTAGGTATTTACCCAAAGATAACAAAAACACTACTCATAAAAGATAAATGCACCCCTATGTTTATTGTAGCATTATTTACAATAGCCAAGATGTAGAAGCAACCTATGTCCTTTGATAGATGAATTAATAAGGAAGATGTGGTACACACACACACACACACACACACACACACACACAGTAGAATATTATCCTGTAAAAGGATGAGATTGTGCCATTTGAGACAACATGGATGGACCTAGAAGGTATTATGCTAAGTGAAATGAGGCAGACCCAGGAAGACAAATACCATATGATTTGACTCATATATGTGGAATCTAAACAATAACATAAATAAACAAAAAGCAGAATCAGACCTGTAAATACATAGAACAAGCTGATGGTTGCCAGAGGAGAAGAGTGTGGGGGCGGGGGGAAGCAAAATGGGTGAAGAGAAGGGAGAGATACAGGCTTCCAGTTATGGAATGAATATGTCATTGAAATAAAAGGCACAGCATAAGGAATATTGTCAATGATGTCATAATAGTGATGTATGGTGACACATGGTAGCTACAGGCGTGGTGAACATAGCATAATGTACAAATCTGTTGAATCACTATGTTGAAGACCTGAAGCTAATGTAATGTTGCATGTGAACTTTACTTAAAAAAAAATGCTATCATTCCTGCCTGTGTCTGTCTAGAGTATTTTACATGCATGGTGGGAGCCATCATTATTAATACACCCCTAGCCCCACTTTTTGCTCACTTATGTGATTGTCTGATTGGAGGATTAACACAACAATCTGCACAACCTGAACCACAGAATTCAGCAGGTACGTGGTGTGGAGAGCTGAACTTGGGGAGCGAGAAGTTGAGAAAGGTAGGGAACCGCTTTTGTGGGCGGAGAGAGGATGGAGACTGGGGCGGGGGGGAGAATATGGGAAAAGCACCCCTACCCAAAAGCAGCTGGAGGGAAAGTGGAAAATTGGAAACAGCCACAGAGACTAAACTAAAAAGGGAGAAAGGAGAGGGTTTAAATTCCATTAAGACTGTAAACATAACAATAACATAAATACCGAGTTTTATAATAAGAAAATGAAAAGGATACCAGAAAGCACATCCAAATATTCAAACCACATACTAAACGAGATATATTCCCTGCCCATAAATGAATGCATACCTGTTTCCCTAGCATTTCCCGAATAAATTATGTGCACTTATCTTTATTTTAGGACTTGCTTCTGAGGGGACCCAACCTTTACTATAGATGGACTAATGATAGAATATTGAGTAATGATGTGAGAGCCATTAATATTGTTTTATTCTTATTATGGAAAAGTTCCCACAGATCCAAAAGGAACCAGAATGGAGTAATGGACTACTATGTACCCAGCACCCAGTATCAACAATTATCAAGGCAATAAGTGTGAATACCTATGGGCCAAAATACACAAAATCAAAGAATATAAAGTAAAATATAAAAAATGGAAAAGATGTCAGAATAATGGTGGGAGATTTTAATATAACTTTCTCAATATCTGACTCACATAGTAGCCAAAATAAGTAAAATATAAGTATCTTTGAATAACTTAATATTTACTCTTAACATTTAAAAAAATATTTATTTTTTGAGAGACAGAGACAGAGTGTGAGCGGGGGAGGGGCAGAGAGAGAGAGGGAGACACAGAATCTGATGCAGGCTCCAGTCTCCCAGCTGTCAGCACAGAGCCTGATGCATGGCTTGAAATCACGAACAGTGAGATCATGACCTGAGCTGAAGTCGGATGCTCAACCGACGGAGCCCCCCAGGCGCCCCAATATTTACTCTTTTAATACTTTTATAAAAATATTTGCCATTCAAAGTGATAATACTCCTTTTTAAATGTTTTTCTAAAAATTGATAATATAATAGTCATATAGAATATTTAACTAATTCCAAGAAGTAGAAGTATGGCACATGCCATTCTCTGACCATATTCAATAACGCTAGATTAACAAAATGTTAGTTAAAAACAATATAACCGCTTAGAAATGTAAAAGTTTCTTCTAATTTATTCTTTGTTCAAAATGAAAATGAAATTCTAGTAAACTGTTTCGAAATTATCATCAATGATAGGAATATAAATCAAAACTTTTTGGCTATAACCAAAGATACAGTCAGAAAGAGTTTACAGCCATATGTAATATGCTAATATTTAACATTGATTATTCTTTTTTGGACTTTTGGCATTGAAATCCCCTTCTGGTGCTTTTGAAATCCTAGCCTTTTGCATTGCAGTGGGAAGAATACACCTTGCACTACAGAGGTAGAAAATGCCAGGTGTTTCTGTAACCTCCAATCAGAGCACAGAGACATTTATCCTCGTTTCCTTCAGACTCTGAATCTGAAGCTCCTAATGTAAACAGTAGGACAGCAGAGAATTCACTCATGGCCAGTGGCTGTAGTTGCAGCAAGATCAAGTGGACAGAACAAGTTTCTGTGGGATCTGCTCTACTTTAGGATGACCACACAACCTTTTGTGAATCTTCCTTCACCTTGTTTCCTGGAACAATGGGTTGGATTTGGTGGATGCTTGAACCACGGTTATCCCTTCAATGGGCTGGCTTATAACCTGGATTGATGAAATGAGTGCACCCAGATGAACTGAGGCAGACAGCCCTGGGAACTGAAGTTAAACCTGGGAGACAGAGAAGGAGTCATGGGGCATCATGGCCACCAATCATTACAAAGATGTAGAAATTATTAATAGAAGGAGGGTGATAAGGAGTAGAGATCATGAAATATGTGACAGATATGCAAAGTCGATGGAAAAATAAGTGGGTCAGTGGTAAAAGGAGGGGGAATGAGTGTATAACAAGTAGCCAAGTCATTAGTGGCACCCACATACCCACATACTGGACACCCCTTTGCTCAAAACTTTCCAGTGGTTTCCTGGATCACTCAGAATCATTAGCAAGCCTATGAGTCCCTATATGCTCTGACCTCCTGCTGTGTCTCTATCTCATTTCCTGTCCCTCTCCTTCTTGCTAACACCACTTAACCATATCTACACATCCTGTTGCTCCTCCAGTATACCAGCCCACTTCTGCCTCTGAGCCTGCACGCTTTCTGTTCCCCTGCTGCTTGGAGCACTCTTTCTTCAGCTCTTCTCATGATCACTTCCTTCAGGCTTCTCTTCAAATGCCACCTTTTCAGAGAGGCCTTCCCTGGTCAGTCATCCTGTTACAGCTGCTTCATCCCTGTTACATCCCAAACATGCCATGGGAATTTGATGAGAATCCTTTCAGCTGGTTTTATCTAATGCTGCACCAGAAAGATAAATTCATGTTATTGAGCTTGGACCCAAGATGGCAGAACAGCATGGAAGCTTTTTGAGTGTCTCGCGTCCATGAAATACAGCCAGACCAACACTAAACCATCCTACATACCTAGAAAACTGATTGGAGGATTAACACAACAATCTGCACAACCTGAACCACAGAATTCAGCAGGTACGTGGCGTGGAGAGCTGAACTTGGGGAGCAAGAAGTCACGAAAGGTAGGGAACTGTTTTTGTGGGCGGAGAGAGGACAGAGACTGGGGGGGGGGGGAGAATATGGGAAAAGCACCCCTACCCAAAAGCAGCTGGAGGGAAAGTGGAAAATTGGAAACAGCCACAGAGACTAAACTAAAAAGGGAGAAAGGAGAGGATTTAAATTCCATTAAGACTGTAAACAAGGGGAGCACAAAGCAACTCCACAGCTCAATACCTGGCGGTGCTCTGGTGAGAAGGGCAAATCCCCAGGAACAGAGTGGGGTCCGGGAGGTTCTCGGGCCACATGGGGAAAAATGGTTCCACTGCTAGAAGGACATTTGGTAGAGGCCGCTGAAGCCACTTGGTCCCAGCAGACCCCAGAGGGTGGCCACATTCACTGGTACTGGGGCAAGGTCATTAAGGGTAAAGCCTGGTGCCAGATGTGTGTTGTGATTTTCCATAATCCCTGAAGTGCTGCTGCTACACTGTCTCACGAACACTTTCTGGGGTGGGTTAGCACCTGGCCACAGTCTCAGGGCACCGGCAACAACAGGGCCCAGTGGGCATTCCTGGGTGCAGCTGATATTCAGCCATTGACCATTCAGCCATTGCTCGCTGAGACCCTCCTGCAGAGGGGAGGAACAGGTCAAAGCTGTAGTCCTTTGGAAGTAAGGGACCGGGGAAAACTTGTGACAAAACTTGGGACAAAACTTGGGACAAAACTTGAGACAAAACTTAGGAGAGAGGTACTGCCTGGGGCCTGGTCATGGAGAGTGAAGAAGTGGGGAGTGGATGAAAGCTGAAGACAGAGGATGGGTGTGCAATTGCTGATCCGGGAGAACAGACTGGATAGCTGGGTGGTGCCATTTTCACCGCTCCTGCGCATGTGCACATGCACCTACGAGCGCGGCAACAATCCACCCCAGTAGGCTAGCAGCGCCATCTAGTGGAGAGCCCTGCCCAACTGGGCCAACCTCACTCTTCAAGAACACAAGTCTCACCACTGGCTTAGTTTATGGACTATAAAGTGCTACATAGACTGACTTCTAGGGGAAAATGAAGTAATTTCAGTCCTACTTCAATCTATTAGCAGGTCCATCTATTCAATTTTCTTTCTTTTTTTCTTTTTTCTTTTTCTCTTTTACAATTCTTACCTTTTTCTAGAATACAGAAAGATAAAAAATTCATTTTTATTTTCAATTTTTATTAAAAATATCTTTCGTTAATTGTTATTACTATATTTTTAAATTTTGTATAAATTTTTTCAAATTCTACTTTACTTCCATAATTTATTTTAGTCTACTTCAGTGTATTCACCTTTTCAAATTTTCAAACAATTTCCTTTTTTTCTTTTCTTTCTTTTTCTTTTTTTCTCTTTGTCATTTTTTTCTTGAATGCAGAAAGAGAAAAACTTCATTTTTATTTTCAACTTCTATTAAAAATATTCTTATTTAATTTTCATTACTATATTTTTTTGATTTTATGTAAATTTTTCAAATTCTATTTTACTTCCATCATTTTATTTTAGTCTACTACAGTGTATTAAATTTTTCAAATTTTCAAACAATTTACTTTTTTAAATTTTTTTAATCTTTTTTCTCTTTTTTATTTCTTTTCTTTTTTCTTTAATACAGAAAAAGAAAAAATTCATTTTTATTTTTAGTTTTTATTAAAAATATTTTTCTTTAATTTTTTTCTACTATATTCTTTACTTTTGGGTATATTTTTTCAAATTCTATTTTATCCCCATCATCTCATTTTAGTCTACTTCGGTGTATGCATTTTTTCAAATTCTCAAATGATTTCTTTTTTCTTCCCCCTCTTTTCCTTTCTCCAATCTGTCAAACCACTTTCAACACCCAGACCAAAACACACCTAGGACCTAGCATAATTTATTCGATTTGTGTGTGTGTGCTTTTAATTTTTAATTTTAATATTTTTTAATTTTATTTTTTTTAATTTCAGTTTTTCTACCTCATTAATTCCTTTTCTCCCTTCAAAATGACAAAGAAAAGTAATTCACCCCAAAAGAAAGAGTACGAAGAAAGGACAGCCAGGGATTTAACCAACACAGATACAAGCAAGATGTCTGAACCGGAATTTAGAATCACGATAATAAGAATACTAGCTGGAGTTGAAAATAGATTAGAATCCCTTTCTGCAGAGATAAAAGAAGTAAAAAATAGCCAGAATGAAATTAAAAATGCTATAACTGAGCTGCAATCACAGATGGATGCAGCGGCGGCAAGGATGGACGAGGCAGAACAGAGAATCAGGGATATAGAGGACAAACTTATACAGAATAACGAAGCAGAAAAAAAGAGGGAGATTAAGGCAAAAGAGCACAATTTAAGAATTAGAAAATCAGTGAGTCATTAAAAAGGAACAACATCAGAATCATAGGGGTCCCAGAAGAGGAAGAGAGAGAAATAGCGGTAGAAGGGTTACGTGAGCCAATCATAGCAGAGAACTTTCCTAACATGGGGAAAGACACAGACATCAAAATCTAGGGAGCACAGAGTACCCCCATTAGATTAAAGAAAAACCGACCATCAACAAGGCATATCATAGTCAAATTCACAAAATACTCAGGCAAGGAGAGAATCATGAAAGCAGCAAGGGAAAAAAAGTCCCTAACCTACAAGGGAAGACAAATCAGGTTTGCAGCAGACCTATCCACAGAAACTTGGCAGGCCATAAAGGAGTGGCAGGATATATTCAGTGTGCTGAATCAGAAAAATATGCAGCCAAGAATTCTTTAACCAGCAAGGCTGTCATTCAAAATAGAATAAAAAGTTTCCCAGACAAATAAAAATTAAAGGAGTTTGTGACCACTAAAACTGCCCTGCAAGAAATTTTAAGGGGGACTCTCTGAAGGGAGAAAAAATGAAAAAAATTACATATATATATTATATATAATATATATATGTAATATATATGTAATATATATATGTATACAGATCTATGTATATGTATATATATGTAATATAATATATATTATATTTATATATTATATTATATATATTATATATTATATTATATATATTATATTATATATATTATATTTTTATATATTTATATATATTAGTATATTATTATATATGTAATATAATATATATAATATTATGTATATATAATATATAATGTATATATATTATATAATATAATGTATATATATAATTATATATATATTGTATATATATACATATATATATTTATATAAACAAAAGCAACAAAGATTAGAAAGGACCAGCAAACATCACCAGAAACTCTAACTCTACAAGCATCATAATGGCAATAAATTTGTATCTTTCAGTACTCACTCTAAATGCCAATGGATTCAATGCTCCAATCAAGAGACATAGGGTAATAGAATGGATAAGAAAACAAGATCCATCTATATGCTGTTTACAAGAGACCCACTTTAAACCTAAAGACACCTTCAGATTGAAAGTAAGGGGATGGAGAACCATCTATCATACTAATGGTCAACAAAAGAAATCTGGAGTAGCCATACTTACATCAGACAATCTAGACTTTAAAATAAAGACTGTATCAAGAGATGCAGAAGGGCATTATGTCATAATCAAGGGGTCTATCCACCAAGAAGACCTAACATTGTAAACATTTATGCACCAAATGTGAAGCACCCAAATATATTAATCAATTAATCACAAACATAAAGAAATTCATTGGTAGTAATACCATAATATTAGGAGACTTCAATACCCCACTCACAACAATGGACAGATCATCTAATCAAAAAAATCAACAAGGAAACAATGGCTTTAAATCACACACTGGACCAGGTGGACTTAACAGATATATTCAGAACATTTCATCCTAAAGCAGCAGAATATACATTCTTCTCCAGTGCACATGGAACGTTCTCCAGAATAGACCATATACTGGGACACAAATCAGCCCTAAGTAAGTACAAAAAGATCGAGATCATACTGTGCATATTTTCAGACCACAATGCTATGAAACTCGAAATCAACCACAAGAAAAAATTTGGAAAGGTAACAAATACTTGGAGACTGAAGAACATCCTGCTAAAGAATGAATGGGCAAACCAAGCAGTTAAAGAGGAAACTAAAAAGTATATGGAAGTCAATGAAAATGATAACACCACAACCCAAAACCTCTGGGACACAGCAAAGGCAGTCATAAGAGGAAAGTATATAGCAATCCAGGCATTCCTAAAGAAGGAAGAAAGATCCCAGATACACAACCTAACCTTATGCCTTAAGGAGCTGGAAAAAGAACAGCAAATAAAACCCAACACCAGCAGAAGACAGGAAATAATAAAGATTAGAGCAGAAATTAATGCTATTGAAACCAAAAAAAACAGTAGAACAGATCAATGAACCAGAAGCTGGTTCTTTGAAAGAATTAACAAAATTTATAAACCACTAGCCAGTTTGATCAAGAAGAAAAAGGAAAGGACCCAAATAATTAAAATCAAGAATGAAAGAGGAGAGATCACAACCAACACAACAGAAATAAAAATAATAATAAGAGAACATTATGAGCAATTACATGCCAATAAAATGGGTAATCTGGAAGAAATGGACAAATTCCTAGAACCATATACACTACCAAAACTCAAACAGGAAGAAATAGAAAATTTGAACAGACCCATAACCAGTAAGGAAATTGAATTAGTAATAAAAAATCTGCCAAAACACAAGAGTCCAGGGCCAGATGGCTTTCCAAGGGAATTCTACCAAACATTTAAGGAAGAGTTAACACTTATTCTCTTGAAACTGTTCCAAAAAATTGAAATAGAAGGAAAACTTCCAAACTCTTTCTATGAAGCCAGCATTACCTTGATTCCAAAACCAGACAGAGACCACACTAAAAAGGAGAACTATAGACCAATTTCCCTGATGAACATGGATGCAAATTCCTCAACAAGATATTAGCCAACCAGATCCAACAATACATTAAAAAAAATTATTCACCACGACCAAGCGGGATTTATACCTGGGATGCAGGGCTGGTTCAATATCCACAAAACAATTAACGTGATTCGTCACATCAATAAAAGAAAGGACAAGAACCATATGATCCTCTCAATAGATGCAGAGAAAGCATTTGACAAAATACAGCATTCTTTCTTGCTAAAAACCCTCAAGAAAGTAGGGATAGAAGGATCATACCTCGAGATCATAAAAGCCATATATGAACGACCCAAAACTAGTATCATCCTCAATGGGGAAAAACTGAGAGCTTTCCCCCTAAGGTCAGGAACAAGACAGTGATGTCCACTCTCGCCACTGTTATTCAACATAGTATTGGAAGTCTTAGCCTCTGCAATCAGACAACACAAAGAAATAAAAGGCATCCAAATCAGCCAGGAGGAGGTCAAAGTTTCACTCTTCACAGATGACATGATTGTCTATATGGAAAACCCAAAAGATTCCACCAAAAAACTGCTAGAATTGATTCATGAATTCAGCAAAGTTGCAGGATATAAAATCAATGCACAAAAATCGGTTGCATTCCTATACACCAACAATGAAGCGACAGAAAGAGAAATCAAGGAATCGATCCCATTTACAGTTGCACCAAAAACCATAAAATAACTAGGAATAGATCTAACCAAAGAGGTGCAAAATCTATACGCTGAAAACTATAGAAAGCTTGTGAAAGAAATTGAAGAAGACACAAAAAAATGGAAAAAGATTCCATCCTCCTGGATAGGAAGAACAAATATTGTTAAAATGTCGATACTACCCAAAGCAATCTACATATTCAATGCAATCCCTATCAAAGTAACACCAGCATTCTTCACAGAGCTAGAACAAATAATCCTAAAATTTGTATGGAACCAGAAAAGACCCCAAATAGCCAAAGCAATCTTGAAAAAGAAAACCAAAGCAGGAGGCATCACAATCCCAGACTTCAAGCTATACTACAAAGCTGTAATCATCAAGACAGTATGGTACTGGCACAAGAACAGACACTCAGATCAATGGAACAGAATAGAGAACCCAGAAATGTACCCACAAACATATGGCCAACTAATCTTTGACAAAGCAGGAAAGAATATCCAATGGAATAAAGACAGTCTCTGCAGCAAGTGGTGCTGGGAAAATTGGACAGCGACATGCAGAAGAATGAACCTGGACCACTTTCTTACACCATACACAAAAATAAACTCAAAATGGATGAAAGACCTCAATGTAAGACAGGAAGCCATCAAAATCCTCAAGGAGAAAGCAGGCAAAAACCTCTTTGATCTTGCTTGCAGCAATTTCTTACTCAACACGTCTCCGGAGGCAAGGGAAAGAAAAGCAAAAATGAACTACTGGGACCTCATCAAAATAAAAAGCTTCTGCACAGCAAAGGAAACCATCAGCAAAACTAAAAGGCAACTGGCAGAATGGGAGAAGATATTTGCAAATGACATATCAGATAAAGGGTTAGTATCCAAAATCTATAAAGAATTTATCAACCTCAACACCCAAAAAACAAATAATCCTGTGAAGAAATGGGCAAAAGACATGAATAGACACTTCTCCAAGGAAGACATCCAGATGGCCAACCGACACATGAAAAAATGCTCAACATCATTCATCATCAGGGAAATACAAATCAAAACCACAATGAGATACCACCTTACACCTGTCAGAATGGCTAACATTAACAACTCAGGCAACAACAGATGTTGGTGAGGATGCGGAGAAAGAGGATCTCTTTTGCATTGTTGGTGGGAATGCAAGCTGGTGCAGCCACTCTGGAAAACAGTATGGAGGTTCCTCAAAAAACTAAAAATAGAACTACCCTACGACCCAGCAATTGCACTACTAGGCATTTATCCAAGGGATACTGGTGTGCTGTTTCAAAGAGACACATGCACCCCCATGTTTACAGCAGCACTATCAACAATAGCCAAAGTATGGAAAGAGCCCAAATGTCCATCCATCGATGGATGAATGGATAAAGAAGATGTATATCTTACACACACACACACACACACACACACACACACACACACAATGGAGTATTACTTGGCAATCAAAAAGAATGAAATCTTGCCATTTGCAACTACGTGGATGGAAATGGAGGGTATTATGCTAAGTGAAATTAGTCAAAGAGAGACAAAAATCATATGAGTTCACTCATATGAGGACTTTAAGAGACAAAACAGATGAACATAAGGGAAAGGAAACAAAAATAATGTAAAAACAGGGAGGGGGACAAAACAGAAGAGACTCATAAATATGGAGAACAAACTGAGGGTTGCTGGAGCGGTTGTGGGAGGGGGGATGGGCTAAATGGGTAAGGGGTATTAAGGAATCTACTCCTGAAATCATTGTTTCACTATATGCTAACTAATTTGGATGTAAATTTTAAAAAATAAAAAATTAAATAAAAAAAATTCATGTTATTGACACATTGTAAGAAAAAATGGAAAGAATTATTCAATAATCAATATTATTACAATGCTCATTCTGGGCAGATGAGATTATAGGTCACTTATATCATTTAAAATACTTTCTGATATTTTCAAGTATTTTCCAGCAAACACAGGTAACTATTCCAATATGAAGTAGAACTTCGAGCAATACAGACAAGAAAGGGATGCAGAGTAACTGAGGCCATGGGTGTGGTGAAGACTGAGGCATTTCTGGAGCCCCACTGACCATACAGCTCTTTCCCTGTCACTTTTAGCTCCTCTCAGGATATGTTTGGGTCCATTTCTCCCCTTTCCACTCCATCTTGATATTTCCCTCTGGCTCTTTGATTTCCTCTTTTTTTGATTTTTCTTTCTTTTTGTTTTTCACTTACACTGTTGTCCTTTCCTTCATGCCAGTCCCCCCGACCTTTCATTTCATTTCTTTTTTTTTTTTAAGTTTATTTGTTTGAGAGAGAGAGAAAGCATGAGCAGGGGAGGGGCAGAGAGAAGGAAGAGAAAGAATCTCAAGCAGACTCTGCACTATTAGTGCAGAACCCAATGTAGGGCTCGAACCCACAAACTGTGAGATCATGACCTGAGCCAAAGTGGGACGCTTAACCCACTGAGCGACCCAGTGGGTGATAAGGCAAGAAGGCTATGCATTAAGTAGCTTTGTCTTGTGTTATGTAATCTGCAAGACTACAGAGGCCAGCAGCCACCCTTCTGTGTAAAGTGGGCGTTTACTGACGGCTTACCATGTGCCAGGTTCTTCTGTGCTTTACACATGTTCTCTCATTTAATCCCCAGGACACCTATGCAGTTGGTACTATTGTTGACCTCATTTTATGAAGCTGAAACACAGAGATTACATGACTGGTGGACCCAAAATTCAAACTCAGGCCACCTGATTCTAGAGCCTTTAACCACTACGTAATCCCAGTAATACCATCCCTAATTCTGGCCAATGGGCTGTTGACTCCTGGTGCCACGCCTGGCCAAATGTTGTGGCATTATTCCTCATTACGGAAAAGAATTCTACATTCTTACTTTTCTGGGTCCTCCATTCACGTAATAAAAAAAGGTGCTCCAAGATTTAAAGGCATTTAGAGACTCCAGAAGTGTATTTACTATACATAAACCCTCTAAATGCTTTCTGAGGTTGAAACATTCACATTCTATCAGTCTTGTAAAACCATTATTTGATCAATAAAATTAGTGAACCTCAAGGTTTCCTGGTATTTTCAGTGGCTCCCTATGTTTTCTTTAGTTAGTGCCTCCTCCTGATTGCCTTCTAATGAATCTTGTCCTATTCCTGGAGGGTGTTTATGGAAAACACACCTTTCTCCCAAAATGTAGATGGCTCCTCTCCTACACCCAGATAGAACAAATGGTTTTCTTTTGCTCCCACTGTGCCCATACAGTCTTCTACCATAGCACACAGGACATATTTCTTCCACTTTTCACTTGTGAGACTCTTGCGGTGTGGGATCATGTCCAATTCAGCCTATCCACTCAGCACTGAGCCTGGGGCTGAGGACATATGAGAGAGAATGGTTTTGGAGGTATGTGTGTCATCCAAAAGGGGCTGACTTGTAAATGAACTATCATCCTTGCATAGGAACTCTCCCTTTGTCCCAGAGTTGATCTGATTTGTGGATTCTGAGTCACTCTAATAAAGCTCACAAAAGGCTTATGGATATATGGTCAGATGCCACTTTACTTAATTACAAGAAGGAAAATTTGAAATCTAAGTTCAAGTAACCTGGAAAACTTCCTCTCCCCTAAGGCTGGAATCAGAGTAGGGGAGTTCTGCTATGATGTAGCCATTAAATGGCTAGAGGTCCTGGTGTCTTGATGCATCCATTCTCTAAACCAGGAGGACCAGATATTAGGGTTGGATCCACAGGGCTCCTCTCCCATAGATGTTTGATGTGTTGTTGTTGTTGTTGTTGTTGTTGTTTTGTTTGTTTGGAGAGAGAGAAAGCAAGCAGGTGAGATGGGTAGAGGTGGGGGGAGAGAGGGGTAGGGGGAGGGGGAGAGGGAGAGGGAATTTCAAGCAGGGTCCACACTGACTCTGAGATCATGACCCAAGCCAAAATCAAGAGTCAGACACTCAAGTGACTGGGCCATAGATAATTTTTAGATGGTACTATTATTGGTGCCTCTGAAAACCTTTTTTCTTCCTTTGCTGATACATTCTCCTTTTAAATGGCACACTGTTCTGAAGTATGAACAATCCTGTGTACTATTCATTAAGGACCAGGACCATAGGATATGAATGGAGGATGATGTAAACATCAACAAAAATGAGAGAAACTGAGCATCCACATGAGATTATGATGCATTTCCTGTCCTCAAGGAGCTCACAGTCTGGTGGGAGCCATAGGCATGTCAATGACCATTGCAACATAAGTGGTGGGTGCAGTGGAGGAAGCCTGTGGAGGAGAGAGTGGACAGTTTTCTTCTGGCCTGCTCAATCTTTTGTTTTCGTATTATTTCTACTGGGTTCTTTTAGACTGTTACTGCTTTTATAACTAAGAAAGGCATACAAATAAAACCACTTACCAAAAGCAGAAATAACATGTGACTTGATGTAGAGTTTACAAAGGCTACAAAGACCAGGGGCGCCTGGGTAGCTCAGTTGGCTAAACAAAGGCTACAAAGACCAGCTCCTTTTCAAGAGGGTCCAAGTGCTGTAACTTTCCTAATAATATCCTCATAATTTTCTCAATAGCAGGATTAGTATTAAATCCCGGGGGAAAGTTGCAAGAACCCATTTTCTCAAGTTATTTAAAACTCAGACTTGACAGACTCCCCCCATTTATACCACAGTATGAACCTGGAGACCAGACATTCAAGGTAGCAAGGACATGCATGTACGTGGCTGCTAGCTGCAATGCCTCAGATCTTTTTTGAAAAGTGAATTTAAAATTATACAGCCCATAGGCATTATATCTGGCTTAAAGAAGATTAAAAAGTTAGATTTGAATTCATCAGAAGGAATGTGTAATATATCTGACAGTTAAGCTCAACTTGAATTTTAAATCAATATTTTAAAATATTTTTATTACAATATGCTTGAATTCTGCAAAGTTTTTAAGTTATCATAACTTGGAACATTTTTTAAACAATGCTTTAAAGGCTCTTAATTAAAATGTTTCTTCTTAGTTATGGGTTTTTTTTTTTCTTGCAGGGGCTTATGAATTATGTGTTGCTGCTCTACTAATCAAGCAAAGGTTTGTAAGGTTTTAGAGGCTGTTCCTTTCTTTTCTTTTATTCTTAGTCCAGAGTGTTAGCAATGGTTAGATGCTCATATATCACATCTCAAAATTTGATTTTCATTACAAAACTGGAAGGTTTAAATGGGATTTAAATTGTCAAAAAAATTGGGTCCACTCTCATGCTTTTTGAATCATGCCAGTAATTTGATCCTGTAGCTTAAGAATATTGAGAAAATGAGAGTATAAAGAAATATAGGGCTCAGACATCTCCTCTGAGGCCAATAATTTACCAGAACGACCCATAAGAGGAGACCCACCTCTTACCATAAGTAGCCTGAAGTGAGTGTTCTTTGGAAGAGAGGAGGTAAAGCCTTCAAAAAACCTGCAGAATATAATAACTCCTTATTATATTTTGGTCCCTGAGAACACTTGGGACAAAAGAACACTTCTGGAGCAGAGGGCGGACTGTGTATGGAAAGCTATGCTGTGCTAGGGTAACCACCAAGAACAGTCTCTGGCCAGGCCAGCCGGGCCTCAGCTTTCCTGTGTTCTCAGCACTGGGCTCTCCCACCTGAGCCATGGGGAAGCAGGTCAGTCCCACCAGGCAAGAACAATAGGTCACAGCCCACTACCACGCTCTCGGAAAGCAGTATGGGGTCCAAAACCAGCACCACCCTTTACTTTTGGGTTATACCCAACCACCATTCCAATAACATGCCTGCCACACTGCTAGATTTCTTCTCCCCACATTGGAATCTGACCTCCATCAAATGCATGCTCTGTGATCCAGGATGTGTCACTTTGCTTCTCCAACTTTGTTTTAGTTACATCTGCTATTGTGATGATGAAGGGAGACAGACCCTTGCAAGCAGAGTGCTCAGCGCCGCCTGAGAGCCCAACGCAAGGTAAGTGCGGGGGGGGGGGGGTGGTTAGACCCCTGAGAAGGGCCCACTTCTTTGGGGCTGATACCCTGGGCATTCTGAGCAGACTCCTTGGTGCATTCTCTATGTTAGTTAAGTCCAGCACACAATAAGGAAACGAAATATGTCAGTGACAAGTCCAGATGAGAAGGGCAGAGATTTGTGCTTTCCTAGGCACCAGCTGAATTCTGACAACTAGACAAGTGAGAACAGGAGGACTGGACTTCCTTCTTTTTCTTGAACCTGGAAGTCAGGGAAGACCTCTCTGGAAAAGTGGCATTGCAGTCCCAGGGCAGAACCCCCAGATAGAAGAAAGGCTGAGGTGACTGGGTAAAAGAGATCCGATTCTGATTGCAATGTTTTCTTTATTGTTTTGAACTGCCTTGATCAGTCTCTTCTTGGAATCTCCAGAGAATATTGCCAATAGAGTACTGATACATCAAACTATAATAAGGATCATATGGAACCACGTTCATCCATTAAAGAAACATTCAATCACCACTATGTTCAAGGTTCTGTGTTGAGTGTCTAAATACCCAGCATCTTCCAGCTAAACCATCTCCTCTTTGGGCCAAGGGCCTCCCTGTCAGACAGATCTGAAACTCCAGCATCACCTTTAACTCCTCCTTGTCTAATTTCCCCCTTTTCCTGCTATCCTTACTCACTATATATCTAGACTATGGTAGCATCCTTTAACTTGGCTCCCTGACTCTGGGCTTGAAATTGGGTATTAGAAAGGTAATTTGGAGTTAAAAATGTAGGATAGAATCTTGGCTAAGGGTTTAAGACTATATACGAATTCTTATTTTTTTATTTCTAAACAGCCAGTAAAAAGCACCTGGAAATGACCAATACCCACCATTGCTAGCAATTTGTATATCTCTATATATTTCACATAATTTTTAAAAATAAAATGATGTCATGTGCATAATTGGAAAGCCTTTATACATAAACCATGAGCATTTTCATGAAAATAAACTATACCCACATTTTTAATGGATACATTATTATATATACTATTGTATCACTATTCCTTAATTTATTTAGCAAATCCTTCATTGATTTACCTTTTTATTGCTACTGATGTTTTACTGTTATAAACATTATTATAGCAACTTACAAAATGCATAGATATTTGTACATTTCTTGGTGTATTTTCATCAAATAAAATCTCATATAGGAAGTTGCTGGATCAAAGAGGTATTTAAGGCTTTTGGTAAATAATGTCAAATTGGCCTCTGGAAATTTTATACCAATTTACACTCCCAAAAGTAGACTAGAAACATGGCTCTTTCCTATACTATCACCCAGTTATTAATATTCTTTAATATCTTTGCCAATCTGACAGGTGACAAGTGATATCATTATTGTGTTAATTTTGTATTTCCTTGAATACTAATGAGATTGAGCAATTTTTGCATATTTTAGGCTATTTATATTTCTTGTTTTTTGAGTTGTCTGCTCATATCCTCTCATT
This sequence comes from Panthera pardus, assembly GCF_024362965.1. NCBI lineage: Eukaryota > Metazoa > Chordata > Mammalia > Carnivora > Felidae > Panthera > Panthera pardus. Next base: position 50,536,980 of record NW_026526677.1, read on the forward strand.
ATACTGTATTGATTTACCTGATTTGTCTATATTAATTCTGCTATATATACATTAAATATTTTCCAACTTGATGTTTGTGTTTACCAATTATTGGAATAGAAATTTAAAATTTTGATTTCACCAAAACTGTAACACTTTTATTTATAATTTGTGACCTTAGTTTTTTTTTTTTGAAAGGCTTTTCCTATTTCCAGACTAGCAAATATTCATCTATTGTTTTATTCCAGTATTTTCAAAGTTACATTTACTACATTAAAATCATATTGATATTGAATTTATTTTGATATAAGGCATAAGATAAAAAAGTATATGTATGGCATCATTTGTTCTAACTTACTGATAAATCCATCATTTCCCCGCTGGTCTGAAATGCTGATATTATCACTGACTATACTCACACATCTGTGAATCTGCTGAGGATCTTTGAGGTGGGCAATTAGAAGAAAAGACACAGGGAGGTTCAGATATGAAGTTACGATAAGGGCGGTAATAGGAATGAAACGATGGGGATTATGAATGCATAGATTAATAATGGATAAATCTTCTCTTCTCCTTGAAATGTGAAGATAATAAGGAGAGCTAAAGAGTAACAATAGCTTTTTTTGAACCAGAAAAGTGTCATGCATAAAACTGTGAAAAGCAGGAGTTGGTTGTGAAATAGAAGATGATGATTATTTGATCATTAAGATTTTGAGCTTGTGGTCCCCATGGGGCATCTATGTGATGGTGATGATGATGATGATGATGATGATGATGATAGAGAGAGAGAGCGAGCGAGCCAGGGAGAGAGTGAGGGAGAGAAAGTAAATTAAACTAAGATTCAGATGAATTTTATTGAGCCTCTCCTGTATTTCATAGGCAATGCTGCAATTTCCTGGACGGTTCATTGGCACTTGAAAGATTTTGCTTTCTTCCTCAGAGAAGTAAAGCAATAGCCAGGGGCACCATGGAGTCTGAGAAATGGCGCATCAGCTACTCCCTAGTCCTCCCTCATCCTCCTCCCTCCCCTCCTGCCCAGCCTTAGAGCCTCACATCTCATGTCCCTAGTCACCCTCCTCCTGGTGTGAGAGGAGGTGGAAATCCCATCCTGGAAGTCCATATGGAAGGTCGATAACACTGGAGAGGAGACAGAAGGGAAGAGGCTTCTGCAGGACTGGCACTCTGGGGTTATCTCCCCTAAACTTCCTCCAAGTCTACGGCCAGTGCAAGCAGAGGTTGAGGAAAAGGAGCAGGAGAAAGTGAGCAAGAGCCCCAACACTGCTCCACCACACAGTCTGGCCTCCACCCCACAGCTCACTCCTAGTTGCTCTTTCACAGGCTGGGGTACAGCCAGAGAAGCTCAGGGTAGCCACGTTCATGGGCATGAGAACCCTGCCTTCCACAACAGTAGCTGTAACAAGTAGAAGTGAAGTTTCCAGTGGCCTGATTTGGAATGTCAGACCTTTGTTCTATGGGAACATGTGAGCTGAGTCGTTCAGGGTCAAAGAAATGTCTGTGGAGATTTATATGAATGAAGAAGACTTTCATGGTCTGCTCCCACATGCAACTATGTTTCCATGGACAGTGTGTCCATGTTCCAGGTCACTGACTTGTGAAAAGACATTAGGACTGAGGCTCCTGGAAATTGGAAATGGGCTGTACTAAGTTTTCCAATCAAGCAGATGAAATAAAGAAAATCAATCATTGGAGACATACACAAACTTCCATACTTCATTGAAACATTACAGGCAAGGATTTTCCAAATTCTTGCTTCAAATCAGAGATCCTTGAAGTTGAACACTAGTCAGAAGTAGTAGAATCCGGTTATTAAAAATAAATGCTTTATACTTTTAAAATGTTTTTATTTTTATTTTTGAGACACAGAGAGACAGAGCATGAGCAGCAGAGGGGCAGAGAGAGAGGGAGACACAGAATCCAAAGCAGGCTCCAGGCTCTGTGCTGCCGACGTGGGGCTCCAACTCACAGACTGTGAGGTCATGACCTGAGCTCAAGTCGGACACTTAACCAACTGAGCCACCCAGGCGCCCCTAAATGCTTTATACTTTTAAATGTTTCAACGTTTTTTTTAATTTATTTTTGGGACAGAGAGAGACAGAGCATGAACGGGGGAGGGGCAGAGAGAGAGGGAGACACAGAATCCGAAACAGGCTCCAGGCTCCGAGCCACCAGCCCAGAGCCTGACGCGGGGCTCGAACTCACGGACCGCGAGATCGTGACCTGGCCGAAGTCGGACGCTCAACCGACTGACTATTTTAACCCACGATGACCTTGCAAGAGATGATTTCCCCATTTTCTAGATGAAAGCTAAGACTAGGATGGACCAACGCACTTGACTGATACCATGGTTCAGAGCAGAACTAGGACTCATGAGGCCCTTGTGTTCTATCCCCACTCTCTATTACCCCACCAACATGCTGCCATCCTTGAAACTCTGCCTTTTGAGGCCACTTTTTTTTTTCAATAGCAAATCTTCAGCTCCCAGACCATACATTTTTTTCAGGCCTCAGCATGGTTTATTTTGCTTGTTTGGCATGCAGGCATCCGTTACATATCCCAAATGTGAATTTACAGATATGATCCGAAGTCTGTTATAAATTTAGCGAAGTGGCCACACAGACAGAGCCTCCTTTTGATAAATGTAACAATTTAATGTCCTGGGAACATGAATAGGCCAGGATATAAAAGCTTAACGGATCATGTTTTACTACATAATCAATGAAAACAGAGAACGTTGTACTCTTAGATAAATGTGTATAGTGTTCTTCTGTGTCTATGGACACTTTAGGACATACTTGTGATTTGTGGTAAATATAAGAAGGAAAGATAGCCCAAAGTTTGTGAAAGATACTTTAACATTTTTTATAAAAATCACTCCTCTCAATATAAATAGCATTAATCAGAATTTCTTTTCAAGTTGCTCCTCTATGGCTATATTAATTTTACCATTAATTTCAACTCCACTTATGAAAGACTTTTTAGGCAGGCTTCTCCCTAGTTTTGGTGAGCAGATGATAAGGAAAACATACTATTTATGGTATCAGCCTTCAGATGAAATAGGAAATGATATGATAAGGAGAGTTAAAAATGAGTCTACTAGGAAAGACACTAAGAATGGAATAAAAACCTGTGGGAAATCCAGAGATTAACCTAGGAGTTCTCCTAGTCTTGCCCAAGTATGAGAAGCCTGTGTTCATGCAGAGTTGAGTCAGACATGGGCTTGAGAGTGCAAGCCTGGCTGGCCCCTTGCCCTATCCCTTCTCCTCATACCATGTCCCATGTGGTCAGAAACAGGACTTCCTGTAAAGAGGGAAAGATGCCGCAAGTTGTTAGGTGTCCAGGTGCCAGAGTGGTCAACACACCCAAGCAAAGAAAGTGAGCTTGTAAGAATAAAACATTCTCTTTCAGGACACAGAATAAAACCATCTGGGAAGTGTCTGTTAGGACAGGTAAGCTGTTGCAATGGTGAGAGAGATAATTATTTGACTTTTATTTAATTTTTAAAAGTTTACTTATTTATTTATGAGAGAGAGAACATAAAAATGAGCAGGGGAGGAGCAGAGAGAGAGAGAGAGACAGACAGAGAGAGAGAGAGAGAGAGAGAGAGAGAGAGAGAGAATCCCAAGCAGGCTCTGTGCTGTCAGTGCAGAGCCCAACGCGGGGCTGGAACTCACTAACTGTGAGATCATGACCTGAGCGGAAACCAAGAGTCAGAGGCTTAACTGGTTGAGCCACCCAGGTGCCATGAGGTAATTATTCGATTTTTAAAACAAAAGATTATCATTTCCTCACTGCAATTTGCATTGTATCACCAGAGATGGAAGTTCTAGTTATTTTTAGAACATTTGTATTTTTACAGCAAGAAAAGAGCTTGGAGGAATAGGCTAAATCTGTCACCTTCCCAGGAGCCTAAAGTCCCCAAGTTCTGACATTCGTGGTTCCCTATCTCTCTGGTGGATGTGCCACTTAATTGTAGGCAGAAGCCACTCTGAAGCACTGAATTAACATTTTCCTGTCTCACCTTGCTCTCCAAAGAATGTTGGAATTGCACATCCAGGGCAGAGTTGAAGATTTGGGGGCACACATTTGAGATTTTAAAATTCTAAGTTTTTGAAATACTTACTATACATCAAATAATACAAAAGAAAATGAATAGTATTTGCCTTCTCATATTTCCTTTTTCATGATCAACATCATAAAAAAAATCCTCTTGGTATGTTTCTAAGTATGACAAATTACTAGCGTAGTAAATGAGGATAAATAAGACATCTAAAATTAAGCTGATTAAAAATTCAGCATTTATATGTGAATCAGTATAAATTTATAGACACATATGTAGGTGTCCAATGTTTCGGTAACATATTACAATTACTAATGGAAGTTGTCTATATGGTAAACATTGGCAACTAATACCTTTTTAGGATTACCATGAGGAAAACAGATTTCCATTTTATTTATGAGCGAGAGAAGTTTTATTTTCACTTTTAATGAAATGTTGGACTCTGAAAATCCAATGAAGATAAAACATTTTTATTTTGGCAACATTACATATTGAGTTATTTATTTTGGGCTGAAAAATTAGCATAATTATTATGAGTATTGATTGAAATAGGTTCACTTTATAAGTGAACAAAGATCGTATTGGTTTCTTATATGGCTTAAATATTGTCATGTTAATACTACACATGTGTATAATGTGCTATATATATTTTTTAATGTCACTAATTGATTAGAGAATTCTGCATCTGAGACTTTTCTTACCATAAGGCCCAAATCAGGGAGATAAACTTATAAGAGTAAGGAGCCCCAATGAGAAAGGAAATAGAAAATAGTATCTCAAATTCAGCTAATAATCAACTCTTCTTCATAATCAACTCTTTGTTTTATAGGTCTTCAGGAAATTTGTGAAAACATAGATTCATATCCTTCATAACCTATGAATATATTATTATTAAAATTTTTTTTAATGTTTACTTTTGACAGACAGACAGACAGACAGACAGTGAGCAGGGAGGGGCAGAAAGAGAGGGAGACACAGGATCCAAAGCAGGCTCCAGGGTCTAAGCTGTCAGCACAGAGCCTGATGCAGGGCTTGAACTCACAAACTGCAAGATCACGACTTGAGCCAAAGTTGGATGCTTAACCGAACGAGCCACCTAGGTGCCCCACTATGAATATATTATTATTAATTTTCTACTTTGTTTTACAGAAAATCAAGGAAGCACTTTGAACAAAGTCCAGAAATTCAACAGCTGGGAAGGCATTATGGAGAAAGCAATTTTGATGGGTTTTCTTCAATTTTCTCTAAAAAGAGCCAAAGAACTGATGAAATTTACTCTTAGACCAAATATTCCTTTAAAAACATGAGCACAATACATTCACCAAGAGACATGTGTTAAAACATGATATCTACTTACTATTTTTTTGGTTTCTAAACTAAACTGACATGAAACTAGTTCTAAAAATATTTAAGAAATGGGTATGATTTTTTATAGGAAACATAATTTTCTCATTTGAGTGTTGGTACCTGCTCATTTTCTTCACCTAAAAGCAACCTCTTCCTATTGTAATGGTCCCTTGCCTGTCACTGTCCATTGTCAGCTCTAGCTATTGCCATCTTCCCAACAGACCAACTTCCTGGATGCATCTTTTTCACTGGCCAGGATGTGTTGCATTCATACATCTTTCTGCCTTAAAGATGTAGCCTCCTTGGGGGGACATTAAAAAACGGTGTTCCTGTCATGACTGCTGTAACTTCCTTTTCTCTGTTGCTTCCCAACCACAGGGCCATTACTGGGCACCATGTCCTCCCATCCACCAGAATCAGGAATAAGTATGGAAGAGTTCATTTCGGTAGAGCAAACAGATATGGTGTTTCTGTTCTGCGCCAGGAACTGTGGTAGGTGTTGGGGTGCAAAGTGAAGAAATAATGTTTAGTCTCAAGGAGCTTATGGTTCAATAATCTGTCTCAAATTATCCTTCAGTGTGATCCTATCCACTTTGCTTGCTCCTTTCTTGTTCATTACCTGTGCAAGCTCTCCTAGGCTTGCTTCATATCTTTCCTCCCTTTGTTCTTTAATCCTGTAATATCTTTCTTTTTAACCCCATTCCCAAGTGTTCAGGAATACAGCTTGCAATGGAGGTCTCAGAAAGGCTTTCTGAGCTAAATAAAAGAAGTTATAAACATTTAACTGTTTTTTTTTTCTCTAAATTACCAGATCAAAAGCAGCAATAAAGCAAAAGATCACATCACATTATCTGAAGTGTTAATCTGGGGACAATAGGAACCTCTTAGTTTCTTGATTAATTTAAAATTTCTATGTAATTGATTGACAATATATGATCTTAGTTACTTAAAAAAATTTTTTTAATGTTTATTTTTATTTTTGATATAGAGACAGAGCATGAGCAGGGGAGGGGCAGAAAGAGAGGGAGACACAGAATCTGAATCCGAAACAGGCTCCAGACTCTGAGCTGACAGCACAGAGACCAACGTGGTTCTAGATGTGGGGCTGGATGCAGGGCTCGACACAGGACTCAAACCCACAAACTCAGATCATGACCTGAGCCAAAGTCGAACGCTTAACCAACTGAGCCACCCAGGCGCCCCTGGTCTTAGCTACTTTTTAAAAAATCAAAACAATAATCACATTTGAAAACAATTTAGGGAGAAAATCTAATGGTTTATGGAAGATTTGTACATCTTAAGAATTTTTTTGGATGAAATATTAAAACTGAGACTTGGAAAAACCATAGAATGCTCATATCCTTGCTTAAATAAGAAAAAATTAAAAGAGATTTTTCTTGTGCCTATCCCCAACAACAGCAAGAACCTGTAGATTTATAGTTTCAACTCTAAGGAAATTGGACTTCAGATCTGCAAAAACAGAAATAAAGAACATGGAAAATGTTGCAAAACTAAAGTATTTCTCTAGATTATTCAAATTATTTAAGACAATAATTTTATTTCTCAGAAACATGCATACTCTGGCCTGGTACCTTAGGAGACTCTCTCTCTTTCCCTTTCTTGAACTCAGGTAGGACTCCCTCCTCTGCCCTGTAAAATCACTGTAGCTGTGGTTTCCAGAGACTAGAAAAATTAAGCCCTAGATGTTGAATAAATGACCACTTATAGCATCTCTGAAAGTAGCCTAAACCTTATCTCTTCTTCTTTTTTTTTTTTTTCAAGTTTATCTATCTTTGAGAGAGAGAGAGTGAGTGTGTAAGTGCACATATTCTAGCATAAGCGGCAGGGGGTCGGGTGGGGGGTGGGCAGACAGAGAAGGAGACAGAGGATCTGAAGTAGGCTCTGGGAAGTCAGCACAGAGCCTGATGCAGGGCTCTAACTCACACACCATGAGATCATGACCTGAGCTGAAGCCTGACGCTTAATGACTGAGCCACCCAGATGCCCCAAACCTTATCTCTTCTAATTAAACAAACAATTTCACTGATTTCCCCATATTCCCCCAGTTTCCCCATATTTCACTGATTCATGGTTTTTCTGTTCTCCTCTCCACTTATTCTTACTATAATACTATTATTTCTATTGTTCATTGTAAGCATGTAGTATTTCAACTACATTTAGAATAAATAAGCTTCTTGCAACCTGGTCTTGAAACTTAACCACGATCTATAGTAATACATTATGAAGAAATATATTTAAGACTAACAAGTGATTTGCTACAAAACAGAGTGTTTTAAGCTGGAAAATATTTCTAACACTATAGATATTCATGTATGGATTTTGTACTTAGGTTCATTAATTTATAGTTTTACCCAGAATATTGCTTCTTAGGATCCTTTAAATTTTAGAACTCATATTATTATGTAATTGGTAATAAGTCACTTCACATTCAACATACAAAAGAAGTAGGTGTTAACAGTATAGCTTGTAAATCAATTCTGATTAGTCCATGATAATTGGTTGGATTCAATATTACGACATCAAGCAAGTGGTCCAGTACTTTTGCTCTTAAAAACATGCAAATTGGATTGACCAAATGGGAATAGGCTGCTAAATTTCCATCATGTTGGTTATACTATGTCAGAGTATCACACTTCCCCAATGCTACCTTATGACAACTCACTCACTATGGCTTTTTGCCTTCTAGCATCTTTTTCAGGGTGTCCTTTACTTCTGTGTTCCTCAGGGTATAGATCAGGGGGTTGAGCAGGGGAATGACAAGACTATAAAACACAGAGACTACTTTGTTGTACTTCCATGAATTCCCTGCTTTGGGTTGCTGCATGTACATGAAAAACAGCGTTCCATAGAAGACGATGACCACAGTGAGGTGGGAGGCACAGGTGGAAAAGGCTTTGCACTTGCCTTCAGAAGACTGAATTTTTATAATGGTAAGGAGGATGCAAATGTAAGAGATGAGGACAGTCAGGAAGGATCCACTGAGATTCACTGCAGAGAAGATCAAGAGCTGCTTCTCTTTGGTGTGGGTGTCAGAGCAGGAGAGGGCAAGGAGAGGAGGGTCAGCGCAGTAGAAATGGTGGATGATATTGGAGTCGCAGAAAGACAACTGAAAAGTCAGAACTGTTTGTAGTACAGAGTTCAGGAAGCCGTAGGTATAGACGCCTATCACCAACTCCTTGCAGACCTGCTGAGTCATAACGGCTGGGTAAATCAGGGGGTTGCAGATAGCCATGTAGCGGTCATAGGCCATTGTGGCCAAGAGGAAGCATTCAGTAGTGGCAAAAGCACTGGAGAAGTACAGCTGGGCAAAACAGCCTGAAAAGGAGATGGTTTTTTTCTTTGCCAATAAATTTTGTAGCATCTTGGGCCCAATGGAAGATGAGTAGCAAACATCGATGAAAGCCAGGTGGCTAAGGAAATAGTACATGGGGGTGTGGAGCCTTGGATCCACCTTGATGAGTAGGATCATGCCAAGGTTTCCTACCAGGGTGATGAGATAAATTACCAGGAATACCACAAAAAGGGGAAGCTGCAGCTCAGGACGCTCTGTGAATCCCATAAGGACAAATTCTGTCACTGTGGTACGGTTGCCTCTTGCCATTTTGTTCTCTCTCTTGTTGGGAAAAAAAAAAAAGAAATAAGGCTTCAAAATGATTAGACTAAACAAAAAGGTTCTTACCTCTTTGTTCCAGTACCAGATGACAAAAATTTGGCTTCACAATTCCAGTGGCTAAAGACTGTCATTAGTCATGGGGCTTTACTCTGCTCACTCAGAGGGTTGGAATTCATTCACTTTCTCTTTTGATGGAAATTGACCAATTGACCTCCATGTAAGTTGCACCAAGTTACACTCCCAAAAATGTTGTACAAGAATGCCGATTTTCCCACCAACCCAAAATCTTATCAAATTTTAAACCTTTGCCCCCATGATGGTGAATACTGGGCAACTCAGGTCCTCTTGATTTTTAAAAATGATGAGTAGGGATTAGCATTTTCTCAAACAATTATTTGCATGCGTATTTCTTTTTCATGACCGGTCAGTTCAGTTCCTTTGCTAATTTTACTATTAGGTTCTTGATCTTCTAAGCATTTTATTTACAGGGCCTCTTTGTTTATTAAGGAGATTAGCCATTTGTTTGCTACATGTATTGCAAATTAATTCTTAGTTTGTCACTTAACATTGGTATGGTATTTTTTTTTCTTTCTGCTACGCAGTAAATTTTAAAGGGTTTTGCCAACTTTATCGATCTGCTTTCTGAATTCAGATCTTTGTGACATAGTTAGATACATTTTTCTCTATTTAAACTTATTTTAAAAAATGATCTCTTGCTCTATTCTAGGGCTTTACGGATTTCATTTTTACATCATTATCTTTGCTTTATCCAGAGTTTAAGTTTGATATAAAGAATGAGGTAGTCAACTCATTTTACTTATTTCCCCAAATAGCTAGCTGGGTGTCTGTCCTAAGGCCGTTGGTTAGTGAAACAATTTTCTGGTTGATTCTGCTGATTTAAAACTCCAGCCTTAATGTACAGTAAAACATTCATAAGTACTTGGGTCAATTTCTGATTCTTTTTCTTTGTCCTCTCTTCTAGAACAAGGACCAAACATTTAAATCCGAAGCTATAAATTTAATTTTAAGATCTGGTAATATAATTTCTGGCTATTTTCACACGTATATTTTCAAGATGAACTTTGGCATTATTTTAGCAAGTTCCAAAAAAAAAAAATCCTGTTTTCACTTAGAGTGCTATTGCATTGAATCGATATGTTAATTTGCTGAGAATTGACAGCTTTACAATCAAAACTTCTATAACTAAGGAATGTATGTATTTATTAATGACGTCCCTAAATAGTCTTTCCTTAGAGTTTTCGTTAAACTTTCCAGATAAATATCTTATATTGTTCTTTAAAGTCTATTCACGAATGTTTTATTTTATTAACTATTGTAAATGAAGCTTTTTTTTTTCATTTTGTGGTTTATTTAAGTACTGTTTACATATGGAAAAACTACCAATTTTTGAAAAATTGATTTTATAACTATCTTCTTTACCATAGTTTCCTATCATTTAAAAATAGCTCTTAGTTGATTCTTTTGGGTTTTCAAATATAGATTCATATAATATGAAAAGGATATGAACTTTTTCCCTCATTTCTGTAGAGCATCTCTCATTTTTTTCACTTTTCGACTTGTATTGGCTAGTACTTCCAGAGTATTACCTTTCAACCTTTTAAAGCATGCTCTAAAAGTGCAAGGAGACCCTCAGGTATATAGACATACAGCATAGCCTTTGTAATATAACTGATGTTTGAGAAAGACAAGGCTTTAAAGAACTGCGCATATTTGGTGTGGTTAAAAAACTGACTCCCCAGGAGCAAGCCCACCTTTGACACTGGAAGAGCCCAGGGCAAGAATAACAAATGGGGGCTCACATATCTACGACTTAATAAGAAAAAGTTAAAAATGAAAATAGCAAATTAATAAGATATGTTCTAGATTTCCTCCTCAACAAATATACCCTCATAATAACCTGGATGATGGAATCCTCAGAATTCCATGCTGGAATGAGGTGGTGGGAGAACTTGTCTCCAGCTCACATGTGCACAGCCACACGTGTGTGCATCTGTTCACACCCCTGCAAATAGCCATCCCTTGGTTACCCCTAAGGCCTAAGCATGTGAATATCAGCATTGTGGTTTACCCTTACAAGGGTGATCTTGGAAAGTGACTCTTGTAGACTCTGGAAATAAGTTGAGGGCCATCTGGGCACGGAATTTTAGGGTCCTGTTACCTGGAAGATGGTCTAGAAGGGGTGGATAGGATGAATGCTGTGTGGGCACATCCCTTTGGCCTTGTCCACTGGAGTGTTTTACAATAGGAAGAGGCCCAGAATTTCCCTAAAGAATGTGACCAAGGCAGTGTCTCTTTTCTTTGGCTCTAAGGGTAACCAAACTTACAGGTTTGCCTATAAGTAAACGCATGTCTGGGCTAGATAATTGAGGGTTTCACTCATTTTAAGGAGTTTGGTCTGTATCCTATAGGGAGTGGGAAGCCTTGAAATGAACTGAGATGGTGATTGGAAAATGGAAAGAACCTCAAAAGATGAAAGATAGATTCAAGGAGAGCATTTTAGGAGGGGGGTTGAGTCAGAGCAGCTCAGAGCATGTTTGGGAGACTGTGCATCCCTTCTGTTAAGAAAAGTACATCTGAAAGAGAGTAGTGAGAAACAAACTGGAGGGGGGTAGGGGTGCTATATTGTTCAGAGCTTCCCATGTCAGGGAGATTTTAATGACTAGATCAGTAGTGAATGTGGACACAGTGAACATCTGAGCAGTAGAATGACTTGGCCAGTGTTCAACTTTTAGGGAGTTACTCTGGGAGCATGTGCAGGATGGGTTGAAGGGAGAGAATAGTCAGAGGGATACCAGCTAGGATATTAGGAAGGAGAGATAGCCCAAAGGCAGAGTCTGTGTCACTTGGCAATTATCTGGGATTCAAGTTTTAAGTCTGAAAGACCAGGATAATGGTAACCTGATAATTGGTAGTTTAATTAAATTTTATCTTTTATCTAAGGTGATCTGACACAATTTAAATACACACACACACACACACACACACACATGCACACATGCACCAATAATATTGAGAACATATTAAGGGGAAGATAAAAAGATTTCCCACTGTATTTATAACAAGTCACTGTGAGGTGGTGCTTTTAGTAGGAACAGAAAGTCTGGGCTAGGAGTGGAGTAGGAGGGAAGGAGGTTGAATTCAAATTGAGAGGATTGTGGATGGCTATCACACAGACACAGCTGGTGGCATTGATTTGGGAGTCATCAATGGACAGAGGATGGTAAAAGCTAGGGAATCAACGAGATGGTTCAGGGATAGGGAAAAAGGTAACAGAAGGTTCAAAGACAGACCTTTGGGAAAATTGTATCTTTAAGGTTTGGGGAAAGGAGCAGCAGTCTTAGATGCCTGAAGATGTTCAGGTCAGCTCATATCAGGAAATAGTAAGGGATCTTTTAATATGGCCTTTCTAGCACTCCTGGTGTATTTATGGTAGACAGGGCCTGTTTGGTTGTGGTTTTGCTTCTCTCATTAAGAGCTTAAAGCAAAACCAGACATGGAGATCTTCAGGAGTTACACATAAGCAATTTTTTAAAAATATGATTTATTGTCAAGTTAGCTAAAATACAGTGTATATAGTGTGTCCTTGGTTTCAGGGGTAGATTCCTGTGACTCATTGCTTACATACAATACCCAGTACTCATCCCAACAAGTGCCCTCCTCAATGCCCATTACCCTTCCCACCCCCCCATCAACCCTCAGTTTGTTCTCTGTATTTAAGAGCTTCTTATGGGTTTGCCTCCCTCTCTGTTTCAAACTGTTTTTTCCCCTTCCCTTCCCTTATAGTCTTCTGTCAAGTTTCTCAAGTTCCACATATGAGTGAAAACATGATATCTGTCTTTCTCTGACTGACTTATTTCACTTAGCATTATACCCTCTAGTTCCATCCACGTTGTTGCCCATAAGCAATCTTGCTCAGTAAAATGTTTGTTCTTCTGGATTCCATGCCATCTAAAGGCAGGAAGACATTCTTGCAGATTTCTAGAATCAGTCAAGACTTTCCGCCTCCATTTAAAGTGTGACCGTTCTCACTTCAGCTGTGACGCAAAGCAGTTTAGTAAGTCTGGAAGAACCCAAAGAGCCAGTAGATCGACTCTGGCTTTATTCAACAGCTCTTGTGTGATAGAATATTTTTCCTATGTTAGCTATCATGATATAATTGCATATTTGCCTATGAAGTTTCTAAAACATGGTTCATGCATTCTAATTTCTAGATTTAAAAAAAATTCTTTTTGAATAGCCATATATTTATTCATCATTTATCCTATGGAAATTTTTTTTTTGCATCCAAAAGACCTCTAATTGAATGCTTTTTTTTTAAAACAGTTTTCAACCCAGTACATACTCTGACTTTCTTCCTTGACAATTAAGTTTGAGGCTTACTGATAACATCATTGTTTAGCCTATTAGTTCTTAGAATATAACTAGACCTTATGATAAATTCAGGGAAAAACAAAATAATAAATTTCTCATAAAAAATATTTGACCTGTAATTTTCTACCTAAGAGAAAACTTATGGTCCCTTTAAGAAATAAAATACTAATGGAGCACCTGGGTGGCTCAGTCCGTTAAGCGTCTGACATGGGCTCAGGTCATAATCTCATGGTTCATGAGTTCAAGCTCTGTGTTGGGCTCTGTGCTGATGGCTCAGAACCTGGAGCCTGCTTCGGATTCTATGTCTCCCTCTCTCTCTCCCCCTCCCCCACTCATACTCTGTCTCTCTCTCTCAAAAATAAATACAATATCAAAATCAAAAAGTAAATATATTAAATACTGAGGATTCTGATTTAACTACTCTCAAATTTGGTGAAAATAACCAGTGATTAAATACTTTTTCATGTGCCAGAATCATTCAATTTTACACATTATTTTATTAAATATGTCATTATCATTTCCCCATTTTCCTAATGAGGAAACTGAGACACAGAAATATTCATTAGTTTTTTCCAAATTCACAAAGTAGAGAAAGTAGATGAGCCAGGATTTGAAACCAGGTAGGCTGATTCTAGAGCCCTCAGCCTAAACTATACTGCGTCCCCATTTATGATTCCCTTATGATATATGTATATATAACATTTATAGTGTTTAATATATTCAATGTCTGATGATTCAAAGTATTGGTTTGTGTTTTACCACTCATTATTTGAGTAATTCAAGTAACTTTGTTGAATGACCTAAGAAATCTTCTTAGCCCCTGGGAAGGGAGGGGCACATGAACTACTTTGAGAATCTGGTAAAAACTAAGTATCTGATCCTAGGAAAGTTTCACTCAGACAACATCCTGCATGCAATTTCAGAGGTTTCATGAGTTTATCAGGTGTATCCTATGGTTTCCTCATAGAATGATACACTGACAAAAAATCCCAGCTTTCCTAGGAGTCAACCAATCCTCTCCCATTGGCTTCTCCGACAGAAGGAAAGCATACCTGTCCTAAAGCCCTGTACTCTTCACAATCCCAAAACTAAAACCCTTCTCTTCACTGCCTTGCTTTTACTATAGCAGACTTGGAAATGAATACAACGTACCGAGCACCTATCGGGCAGTTAGTCAGGGTTTCCAACCTTCTGGAAGCATCCACCTCGAGTATTTCCAGTGAGACAAACAGACTTCTTCATGTCTGACTGGAAGACTTGGTTTCTATGTTCTGCACCGGCAAACCTATGAGTATTTATAAAATGTAATGAGTCTGTTATGTCTTGTTATTCCAGAGCTTCCTGGGTACCAAGGGAACGGTATATACAGAGTTTCTATGAGATATTTTACATTTGATTGAAACCACCCTTGGGAATTAAATCCCTGAATCATCCTGGTAACATAATGATGGCCTGGGTTATGATGCTTTGGTGCATGTACTCAGGATGACTCTCAGGTCCAGAACCTTCGGTGTGATACTTGGAGACAGCCTTTCTGCCCTTGGCAGGGCATATGCAGTGGGGTGGCCTTGAAACTGTGGCTGGGGTGGGTGCCCAGGGAATGTGTTTTAGGGGACAAGGTAAGATTATGCAGATTGTAGGACCAGGTTGCACATATGAGACATTTTTTGCTTGCAAAGAAAAGGTGGCCTTGGCTAGCATATTTATCACAACAGACAATGAAAGAGAAAAGCAGTCTTCATTTTCCCTATGGCTATATATTTCCTGTTGAACCAAATTAAGGAATAAAATCATATGCAAAGCCAGGTCAGCAACTAAATGTTCTAATGGCTCCATAGACCTCCCTCCCTTTCTCTCTCCCTTCCCCATTCCCCTCTGGATTGAAATTGGGGCAATCAGCACACCTGATATGGCCAGAGGCAGTTTTCCGGTTTTTGGATCCTGGCCCTCTAGGTCATTAATTGTAGTAATTTGGTACATTCTGTAAAGCATTGCTGCAAGGAACATTGCCCTCAATGTTGGCACTCAAAGCAAGGTAGAGCTAACGTGAGAGCGTTCTCCAACTGGAAAGTGCATTTGCTGTCTCCGGGCATTTCCCAAGTTCATTAACTCACCACACAAGAGGAGGGAGCTGGAAGAGAAATGTGTTTGTGTCAGACCTAGAGACATGGTTCTAGTGGCCATTCCTAGTCAATTTTTGCCATTTTAAGTAACTTACAGCAGGTAAATATATGGCTTTTCATTCTGGTTAGAGGAGAAAATTTCCAGGCTATAGAGGGCATAGACTGAAACAGAAGTTTGATTTGGCAATTAAAGTAGTCCATGATTTTGCAAATGCTATATCTGATCACAAGCAGGTTACCCTGACACTAAGAAACCGGACTTTTATTTTGAGATTCCCTAGGACTGCACCCCTATGTAGTGACCAAGAGGGCTGGAGAAAGGGACAAAGCAAGAGTCAGCTGAACTACTTCCTGTTCTGTCACATCTCATGTTTGGTTCCAGTTCAAATGATAATCAGTGTCCTTTTTATCAAGAATTGTTTTTTTCTAAGGATTTCTCATTCCCAAATGAGCCAATTACAGGAATTAAATATCTGGATGTGGGAAAAGCTAGGCCTCCTAAAGGCTGTTCTTGCAGAAATGCAGGTGACATTGTACATCTTGTCCGAGCAAATGCCTAGCAGGGGGAAGGTGAGGAGAGAAGCCAATACTGACAGAGCTGAGGAAAAGTGGGCCATGGCACTTTTGAGCCAGAACTTACACTGTGCCCCATTCCTCAGCCCAACTAGGAAAGAAGTTCTAGATCTAAGACTAGCGGATAGTCTCCAGTGAGATTCTGAAGGGGAAGGCATCTTGAAGAATCTCAGTCATGAGATTTCATTGCAGTTTTTAGGAAGGACTCGTATTAAAGGAAGGTGCACATATGATTCATGCATTCAGCTGGGGACAAACTTTAAGAAAGAGCATTGTCTGGGTAGGCAAGAATCTTGGTAACATTTGGATCTAAGGGTGGTGACTAGTACGGGCATCAGAGGCATAACTCAAAACCGTTCATATTTTTTGTTCTACCACAACCAGGAATCATACAGGTTTGTCGATTCTTTCACTGAACTGTGAATCAGTGGGTGCTCTGACTTAGTATGTTTGCCTCGGAGTAGCGTTGCACTTGGTTTGAGGCTTAAGTATACATTTAGATTTTCCTTGGTGGAAAGTCCCCATGTTAATAGGCTGGAGTAAGTTAAGCAACTGGGAGCGTTCACTTATAATTCTGTCCTACTGTTACCAAAAATTTAAATAGGTCTGGAAGAAATGTGGGTGTTATCATCTGAGTGGAAAAAGTGCAGCTTTCAGAGTAAAGAAAGGCTTCTTCACTCTTATATTTACTATCTTTGTGAGTCATGCCCGTGCTGCGACTTCCCATCAGTTTGGCTTGTTTGGCCTTTTTACGATCTGAGGAAAGAGACACGGTGGGCAGTGATTCTACTGGGGGTATTGCAATTCAGGTGCCTGACTGATGACATCCGCCTGTGGCCAATTTGAGTGATATCAACATATTGACCTATAGGATTTGTTCAATAATGTGCTATCAAATAATTTTGCAATAAAATGAGAACCCTTGGAAATGACAATTAATTTGATATGTATTTTCCTTCAAATAGAAAAGCCTGCAGATGAGAGTAACTCAGGATTTTCGCTGTTTACTTTGTAAGCTCAAAATAAACAAGGTATGTTCCACAATATGAGAAATGAACCCCTTCTGTATTTACTACCCACAGACCCCACAGTGTGCAACAGAGAAAAAAGGAGTGGTATAAAGAAAATTTTTATTTGAGAAAATAATAAATAAACAACCGCTAACCAAAATTTCTAATATGGACTGTTACTCTTGTTTTATGTGCAACATTTTGGTTTTCTGCATTTGATAGACTCTGTAATTCAAACATTGTATCCCAGTTTCCAAGGCCACTGACACCAGCTCAGCTTAATTATTAGCAGCAAGAACTGCTTTCCTTTGAAGTACACTCAACAATCTTTCTCTTTGGTGCTGTCCCTGAGAAATGCCTTCCCTAAGAAAGCCTTGAGGTGTGTGACAGGGGAGCCAGAATACTTAGGGCCAGAGTTACCTGGTCCAAGTCAGGACAAGATTTGAGCCAGTTTGTTTTGGAATCTCAAAGAAGAAAGTTGGATAGACCCAGGAATGAGAAGTGGAAGATGTAGCTAAAAAAAATGTTTCAGATGGGAGAATTGTTGGGACTAAAGCCAGGATGGATACCTGAGAGATGAAGACAGTCTTAATAGCACTAGGGATCTTTACAGAGACATAATAAAAAAGTAGGTTTTCTGTTGAGTAAAATTCCTAACATCCAAGAGCTAGAGTCTGTGGGACTATATAAGACAAGAGGTGGATGATGGTCCAGTCAGCAAGCAGCAGTAAAAAAGGCTATGATTGCATGTGCCCTTGAACTCAAGTGAGCCCTGGCCAGCAAGTTATTTTGGATTTCTTTAGACATCATGATTGCATAGTTCGTAAGGTGACCGATGGACATGCATTTCCCATAGGATACTCTGGCCAGGAGACAATCATCCCTGGTGAGTGGAGCACATAAGAAATGACATCTGTGTGAAGGTGCCCATAGTAACAATGGTTGTTCTCTGTAACAGGAGACTGTGCAGTAACCTGAGGGAAAGGCAGCGCCCCCTGCAGACTAAAATGTGCATAAGACAAGAGAAATTCCAACTAAATGGGTTTATCAGGATTGTCTCCTGTTTCCATGCAAGGATGATGACATTCAATGCTAAGAAAAACACAAAGAGGGACCTTTGATGTTCTTGATTTTTCTGGGAACTAATGGGGGAAGTGTTTGGGTCTGGTACACTGAATTTCTTCAGTCATTTTGTTTGTTCTTGAATTTTTTTTCTTCTGGAGGGGAGAATGAGAAAATAACAGACATTAAGGGAAACAATGAGTGATTAGAAGGATTGAGATTAGATGTCAACAGCGATCCCTCACCACTCCTCCCGTATCGTTAGTGTGGATAAAGAACATTGAACATAAACTTTTAAAAAATGACATTTGCTCCCATGGATCTTCTCAGTTATATTTTCTTCACTCCTTCCTTGAATTAAGCACTAGAGGCTTGCATTCAGATAACACCCCACGTACATTACAGACCAATTGTAGCAATTGATTTCTGAAGAATAAAAGTGTCCGGGTAAAGAGATGATCTAAAAATCTTCAATGGAAGGAATTCTGACGATAGATCATGGTTTGATCTTTACCTAAGAAGATATTAAAATAGCAGCTACCCAGCATAGTAAGTGCAAAAAAGTCACACACCAAGTTATACCATCATAAAATTTCAAATCCTAAAAACTTTTCAGAGAGAGAGATTTTTAAAAAGGTGTTAGAAAAGCATCAACACACCTCACAACGGCTATGCTGAAAACCGGAAGACAATACATTGGTTCAAAATGCTAATGCAAAAGTATTGCTCTCCAGCCAAGAATTCAGAAACTAGCCAAATTGTTACTCAGTTGTGAAAGATAGAATGTATTTTCAACCTCGAAAAAAAGAGGATATTAAGATATAACTGGCATGGGCACTGTTGACATCTTCATATGGTTTAAAGAGTGATGGTAAGATAAATAAAGATTGAATGAATCAGATAATAAGATGTTGGTATTTGGTGCTCCAGCTGTGTCCTCCTCCCCTACGGATAGATACTCAAAGAGCTCACAGTAGAGTTCGTTGCTGGACTAAACCATCACATCCATTTCTTTCTGCTCTTTGCAATACCAATTTATGTGAAAAATGTCCCATATTGACCAATTGAATTCCTAGAACTGTAACATTAAATAGCCAATTCATTGTTTCAAAGCTATTGTTGCATACTCAGCTCTATTGTCTCCAGCCGTTCTTTTTTTCAGAATTATTCTAGCTTATTCACAAGCACATGGAGTTAAATAAGAGGAACGTTTTGCTTCAGTCCATGTACTTACTTGTGCCCAATATGAAATTTCAAATTCCTTTTTTGTGCATCTCATATTGCTTTTGCATTTTCTGTTGTACTATTACTATATGTTTGGATATTCTTCCCCCAAGTACTTAAAGCTAAGTAAATGGACAAGCTTAAAAATACACTTTGCATGTAATTTGAAAAGAAAAACAAAAATTGAAATATTCATCTCCTTAATTGTAAGAGAACCCAGCTGAGAAAGGCAATTTGATAAAACAGGGCAGAATATGACATCTGTGAGGACAGAATATGAAGATGTCAGTAATTCTTTTAAGCATTTTATGGTGCAACAAAATGGTGAAAGATTCAGTATCTTTTTGGCCATGGGTTATTTCTACAAAGGCTTTTTTTTTTTTTTTTTTGAGAGAGAGAGAGAGAATGAGAGCGTGCTAGTGGGAAAGAGGGGCAGAGGAAGGGAGGGAGGAAAGAGAGAGAGGGAGAGAGAGAATCTTAAGCAGGCTCCATGCTCAGCGCAGAGCCCAATGCAGGGCTTCATTCCACACCCTGGGATCATGACCTGAGACGACATCAAGAGTTGGACGTTCAACTGACTGAGCCATTCAGGCGCCCCCAAAGGTAATATTTTTATGTGAGTTTTCAAATGCCTTCATTAGCCTCATTTATGTTCTTCTAGCTTCACTGTAAGTCAGATTGTATTTGCTCGAAACCTAGATCCTACCATACCTAGAATCTTTCTCATCTCTTGTTTAGTCAGCATGCACACATTTGCCCAGAACGTGGCTGATGTAGGAGAGGATTTTCAAGCCTGTGTTGATTCCTGAATGAAACCCAACCGGGTGTCCCCTCTCAGTGGTGGGGCAAGCTTCAGATTCAGATGGTACTTACCAGTCATCCATAAAGTCGTTAACAGAGATTTTAGAGATTTTACTAGAAATGCTAGTTTTGGGGGCACCTGGGTGGCTCATTTGTTTAAGTGTCCAACTCTGGATTTCGGCTCAGGTCATGATTTTATGGTTTGTGAGTTCGAGCCCCATATCTGGTTCTGGTATTCTGTCTCCCTCTCTCTACGCCTGCCCCACTTGCTCTCTCTAGCTCTATCTGAAAAAAAAAAAAAAAAAAAAAAAAAAAAAAAAAGGCCAGTTTTGTTTAATTCCAAAGAGCCAGGTACTTTCAGGCCTCAAGAGAAGATGAATTTCTCTAGTATTTGTAATTTCTGTTTGAATACATACACATATATATGTCTCTTTCTATGTGTGTGTGTGTATATATATGTGTGTATATATGTATATATACACATATATATACATATATACACATACATATACATATATATACACACACACACACACATATACACACACACACATATATATATATATATATATATATATATATATATATATATATGGAGAGAGAGAGAGAGTTAAGAATTAATGACATCCCCTGTTGGTCTAATGCCCCTGTTATCTGGGTAAGTGCTATGATTTGCAGATGTGTTACCTTGAACTGCTGGGGAGACAGAGATAGGCAGAGACTGTGTCTCACCTATGAGGCCTCTGGGACCAGTCTTCAGTTCTGTACCTCAACTTCAGTTCCGAATATAGGAGATGTAAATCCCTGAACTAATCCTCAGACACAGCTTGTTTTCTAAAATTGACTATGAGCAAAGGCTTCCCTGCTCCCCGAGGAGTCATTAAAGCCATCTACTCTGAGCCATCTAATCCAAACCTAAAGTCTAGCTTCAGGAAAACAACTTCCTCATCAAAGGCAAGTTGTTGTTCTAATGAGCTTGAAAACTTATTTGCTTATAATTGCAATAAGTAGGCCTTGGTTTCAGATCAGAGCCAGCATCCTTGTAGGACTGAATAATAATGCTAATAAAAAATAAGAGTAGCATCATAGGTAGTAGTAGTAGCAATAAATTAATTCTAGTGCAAACATTCTTTCTTCCTTTGAGAGTGGAAACCAGTGAGTGACAGGCATCTGTTACAGCTGGAGCAGTGAGGGGGCCAGGGTCCTAGAAGCAGAACAATGCCCATTATAAACTGGGTTACTTCTGGCACGCCTGGCTGGCTCAGTAGGTAGAGCATGCAACTCTTGATCTCAGGGTTATAAGTCTGAGCTTCACACAGGGTGTAGATATTACTTAAAAATAAAATCTTAAGGGGTGCTTGGGTGGCTCAGTCGGTTAAATGTCCGACTTTGGCTCAGGTCATGATCTCGCAGCTAGTGAGTTCGAGCCCCGCGTCGGGCTCTGTGCTGACGACTCAGAGCCTGGAGCCTGCTTTGGATTCTGTCTCCCTCTCTCTCTGCCCCTCCCCAACTTGCTCAAGCATGCGCTCTCTTCTCTCTCTCTCAAAAATAAACATTAAAAAAATAAAATCTTGAAGAAATTGAGCTATTTGTATTGTAAGTGTTCTTTATAATTTGATACAAGGCCCTAATCAGATGTATGACATGCAAATATTTTCTCCTCTTCTGTGTGTTGTTTCTTCACTGATTGATAGACTCCTTTTAAGCACAAAAATTTTAACTTCAACGAAGCAAATTTACCTATTTTTTCTTTTGTTGCTCATGTTTTTGATATCATCCCTATGTGTCCATTACTAAATCCAAGATCATGAAAGATGGAAGGAGTGGACAATACAGGAGCGTGTATGTGTATTAACGTGAATGGCAGAGGTGTTCAGAATGTCAGTTGATGACTATATAAAAACTTTGGCCCAACTAAAAAAATGGCATAAGCTATAGAAATACAAATTTTAACTTCCAAGCTATTTAATTCAGCCTTGACTAAAGTTAGAGTTACAGTCAGAGGGCTCATATCACTAGCTGCAAACTTGAAAGATTAAGAAACTGAAGTTTTAAGTAACACAGACTTTGAGGTGAAAATGAACTGAACTAGCCATTACATCTTGCTGTATAGATATGAGTAAAATGTTGGAAAAATACTTTTTACATATACATAATTAAAGAAACTAAAGACCCATTTTGAGGGAGTAAGATTTGTATTTCTTAGCTAGAATAAAGTTGAGATGCTTATAGGATAGGGAAAGATAGGATATAATAGCCAAGGAGGGAGGCTGCCTGGGTGTTGAGTGTCTGACTTTGGCTCAGGTCATGATCTCAGGGTTTGTGATTGAGCCTGCATCAGGCTTGCTGCTGTCGCCCTGTCAGCACAAAGCCCACTTCGGATCTTCTGTCCCCGCCCCTCCCCCACTCACTCTTTCTCACAAAAAATTTTAAAAAATAGGCAGAGAAGGAAAGGTTAGAAGTTAAGGTCTCTGGGTGGGCAAAAACACATATTTTGAAACAATGCTGGGAGCATCTGACCACAGTAAGCTTAAGGTTCCTCTTTAGAATGTAACAGTCACTCCTTGGAGGATGGAAAAGAATGAAATCTTGCCATTTGCAACAATGTGGATGGAACTGGAGGGTATTATGCTAAGCAAAATAAGTCAGAGAAAGATAGATATCATATGACTTCACTCAGGTAGAATTTGAGAAACACAACAGATAACATAGTGGAAGGGAAAGAAAAATAAGATAAAAAGAGAGAGGGAGGCAACTCATGAGAGACTCTTAAATACAGAGAACAAACTGAGGGTTGCTGGAGGGGAGATGGATAGGGGGATGGGCTAAATGGGTGATGGGCAATAAGGAGGGCACTTGTTGGGATGAGAACTGGGTATTACATGTAAGAGATGAATCACTGGGTTCTACTCCTGAAGCCAAGACTACACTGTATATTAACTAACTTAAATTCAAATTAAAAAATACTAAAAAAGAAAAAAAAAATGTACAGACAGCACCTACTCTCCCTCCCCCCCCCCCAGGTTCCCCTCAGGAGTTTGACAATCAAAATATCTAACCAAAATAACTAAACCATGAAACTCATGTTATACAAGGGACAGTATGACCACAGTCTGACTCCTCACACAGAGGAGTCAGGCCAATCAAGAATGGACAACCCAGCACCTAGAGTTATCAAGCCAATAAGGGTAGAACCTGAGAAGGAACAAGGGGGAAGGGAAGTGGGGGGCAGGGGGTAGCCCAGAACCTTATAAAGCAAAGACCCTTGCCTATAGTTGGGGGTATTCAGCTTCGAAAGCCCCCCTCTCTGCAAAGAGAGCTTTCATACTATTCTTACTTTCTAATTTTATACTCTAATAAACTTTTGCCTGCTGCCATTTTGTTCTGTGTCCACATCTTTGTGGGACCCAAGGAATTTAACAAAAATCCCCTACCCCTGGACAAACAGAGCAAGACTAGCTCCATTTTATGCTACACCCACCATCTCATGTATAACCCCCACATGACCTACTTATTGCTTAAGACACTCCCCCACCCTAGTCAAGCCGCTGAGCACACCCCTACTGGAAACCGGCTCATATAGGAATGCGGAACCCCTAACCACCAAAGAATGTAAACCCCGCCTTTTGCCCACCAAACTTGCGTACCAATTCTGACCAGAGTGATAGGCTAGTTCAAACAGTTACTATAGGGTAAATTGTAATTCAATTGGCCACCTGCGTGTGGACTGACATGGCTGACATGACTGACTGACATGCAACTTTCTGTGTGTGTTACAATCCCATTGGCCACTGGCCCCTATAAAACTGCCAAGCCTCTTAACCTAGGGGTCCAAGTCCCTGCTCCGCTGTGTCAGGTATACTTGGGCCCAAGCTCGAGCTTGCAAATAAACCCTCCTGCGTTTGCATCGGTATCGGCCCCTTGGTGGTCTCTCTGATTCGAAATCGGGGGCATTACACTCTTCATTCTTTGAAGTGGCGAGACAACAAAACCCGGGTATTGAGGTAAAGGATCCTGCAACACTTGCTTTTAATAAACTTGCCTGTGAGATTCATTTTACCTCTACTTATTGATTGCTATGTATCTTTCAAACTTGACACCACCCCATTCTAATGCTTGTCAGCTGTGAGAAATTATTTTTGTGTTTTATCTTTGAAAAACATTGAACTAAATGTATTCTCTCTTGATATCCAATCCTTGATTACTCTGGTCTGACCTAGTTTTAATAAACTTAATGTTAATAATATCTGTAATAATTCTTAGACTTGGAAAAACCACTGTTTTTCTTCTTGTAACAATTATGTTCAAATTAAATAAGTAGGGAAAATAGCAGTAAAGGTTCTGGTCATGAATTCCAATGTAGTGGGTGGGGGAGCCCCCATAACCACCAAGTAATTCTCTGGACGTTGACTGAGTGTCATACAATTCAACTCAATTCTGACACTATCTACCTGGAGGTAACATCAGATCCTACAGTTTAAGGGCTCAGTCCCACAAAACTACTGCCCTATTATCCAACTTCAGCTGCCAATACCAAGTACAGATTATCATCTGTGCTTCTGACCCACCTGCTATAGATTAGAGGTTCCTACAACCCCTACTTGGACTTCAGACACCAGTCACAAGTTCAGGTTATTACCTGTACTTCTGTCTGACTGGCTCTAAATTAGAGGTTCCCACACCCCCACCTTGGGTTTGATCACTTTGCTATAGCACATCACAGAACTCAGAGGAACATTTTACTTATGAGATTACTGATGTATTATATAAGGATACAACTCAGGAACAGCCAGATGAAAGAGATGCATGGGGCAAGGGATGGGGAAAGGGTGAGGACCTTCCATGCTCTCTGAGCAGGCCATTCTCCCCAAATCTCCATGAGTTCACCAACCTGGAAGCTCTCCCAACCCCCTCCCTTTGGGGTTTTATGGAAGCTTCATTTCATAGGCATGATTGTTTATGGTGGCTGATTCAATATCTCGCCCTCTCTTCTCCCCAGAAGTCGGGGTAGAACTGAAAGTTTCGGTTCCATTCGTCCATCTAATCACAGGGTTCATTCTGAGGGCAATGAGCGCTAATCCCTACTTGATCCAAAAGTCACCTCATTAACATAACAAAAGGCACTTGGTTGCTCTCACCATTTAGGAAATTCTGAAGGTTTTAGGAGCTCTGTGCTAGAAACCAAAACTAAGACCAAATATATATATATATTTCTTATTATTCATCACAATATCACAAACAAAACACAGAAATCCTAATTATTCTTTAGGAAACCCTCTGATTTACAGACACTGATGAATCTCAACCGTGAAGTAGTTTAAAGAGTCCAAAGTGGTTTCCTACTGAGAGTGGGAATTTGGATTTGTAAAGAACTGGTCAGTGGGCCATTGTTTTCTTTATGAGCCATTTTAACTAAGTGCATGTAATTATGTGAAAGTACAAAAAATGAATATTAAATTCTTTTAATAAATAACTCCCTCTGGCTGCTGTATGGAAGGCCAGATGTGCATATAGGAAAATCAATAAGGACAGCTAGTGTAGTGTTGAGATCCAAAGGGAGTGGACACATTCGATAGGAATTTAGGAGGTAAAATCAACAGGAGGTGCCCACTAATGAACACAGGACAGGAAATGAGGGTCCTGAGTTCTGGCCTGTAGGTCCCGCCAGTTTTAGGGAATTGGACAGAGTGTCAAGGGTAGAGAGAAAAATGTAAATCGAGGACTAGCTGGGAACCAGTGGTCATCATTGAGGCACTCAAGTCTTGAAGTTCACTAGATGACAGTCCTATTAAGAGTGCACGTTTTAGCATTTGGTCTGACCTGGATTTTGAACCTGGGTTTAGTTTTACCATTTGAGCACATTTGGACAAGTGGCTTAATTTAAACCTCAGTTCTCTCTTGGTGAAGTTGAAATAATGCAAATACTTGGTTTACTAAATTATCATGAGGATTAAATGAGAAGAGGTAAGTAAAAAGTCAAGCACAGTGCTTGGCAAGGAGTTAAGTCTGGATGAAAGTTGGTTAGTATTATTACTGGAAACCCATCAAGGTGCATCAGGAGAGCAAGATAGGACTTTCTCCAGTTAGGATTAGCAAGAGAATTAGAATGAGTCTCAGGTTGAAGACAGCTGTTTCTACCATTATTCTTCTAGTCAGATAAGCCACTAGCCAGCTCTTTGAGGCATGCAGGCTAAATCCAATCTGGAAGTCATCCCAAACATCATCTTACTTCACAGCTCCCTGTGTATACAATTTTAAAAGATACTCATTTCATACTTTTTGCTAGAAAAAAATGTATACATGTCTTTAAAATTGTGTTATTTAAAATTCAACTTTATATGGCATTCCATCCCAAATTACCCTGGGTAGCTAATGGAGTGTCTTACCTACATCACTATAAAATGCTTACAAAATGAACACATGTTGAATGAATGGAGCTAAAGTTATATTTTATATTTTTTAGTATTCCTTAACCTGAAATATCAAAGTAAACGTAGAGCCAATATTTAGCCAGGAGATTATTTATTATATTACACTCCCAGTAATTATCAAATGAAAGTGCACCAATACCTAGATGAAAAGAAAAAAAATAAAGAGATCATTTGAGAACTGACAGAACCGTTAAAGATTAGCTATGTCTGTGTGAAGGGAACTGCTCAATATTCACTGGAGAATGTGATAATGACCCTGGTGCTTGTGAATTTACATCTGAAACTTCAGAATCTTCTGAGAGATTTATCCCCAAAGACAAACAACAATATAAGATAGCATGGCTGCTAAATAACAATGACTTTGAATTTATTGCTCTAGGATGAATGAATTCTTATTTCAAGAGGTGAGGTTTTGGCTTTTACAGCTTAATACTATTTTCTAAAATTGTATCATTGTGGAGAAACAGGGCAGATGTAACCCAGCAGTCAGCTAACAAGTGACCTGAGCTGAATTAACCTAAATTTCTGCGGTCTATTTAGTGCATATAAACAGGCATACTTCAAGGTACCGGGATTCGTCATTTATCCACTCATAAGACCAGAAACTCACAAGGTCTTTTTACGCTATCCAAACTTGGAACTCAGCCATAATGCTAATAAATTCACTAGCTTTGTGATGCTTTGTGGACTTACTGTTTGTAAATATCTCATGGAAAGATTTCCTTTGTTTATTGTTCTGAATGCTTTAGCTTACAGGAAAACAGATACTTTGGACAAAGTCTAGAATATAAAACCAGAAAGCAATGGAGATGAGGTTCAACCTGACCACCTGCTGGGCAGACCTGGGTAAACTTCTTAACTTTTTAGGCTGGAACTTTATTCAGGTGTACGCTATGTCAAAAATAAAATTATTTCATTCTATAATTCTCCAGTGAGAAAACATTGCTACATCAGGAAACGATTTGATTTGTTTGAATAAATGTAGTTTAATTATGTCCTAGATATTAATCATCTATATTGCATAGTAATTAGGTTGATATATCAATCTACTTGGTAAAACAATATTTTAATGGTGAATATTACATGTACATAAGAAATTTACAATAGATGACTTCATTTATAACCTTAACTTGAAATTCCCTTCTATTTCTTATTTGTCCTATCAAGAAAATTGTATTTCTCCTTTTAAAAAATGGTCTTGTTTGGGGGTGCCTAAGTAGCTCAGTCGGTTAAGTGTCTGACTCCTGATTTCAGCTCAGGTCATGATCTCACAGTTCGGTTCATGAGTTCAAGCCCTTATTGGGCTCTGTGCTGACAGTGCTTGGATTCTCTCTCCCTCTCTCTCTCTCTCTGCCCCTCCCCTGCTTACCCGCACGCATGCGCGCATTCTCGCCCTCTCAAAATAAATAAATGTTTAAAAAAATGGTCTTGTTTTACTGGCACTGTAAACTTTGTGATTTACTAGTACCTTTTTTATACGATAAATAGGCCTATATCTACATATTATTATCGTTTCTGTTATGCTTACCATTCCTTTTGTTCTTTTCATAAATCTTACGTTTTTTTTTATCTTTAGCTTTAAAGCTACTTTAAATAGATTTTATAAATATATAATATAAAGACAAAAGAGTGTACCCTGTTTGAAGTTTCCCTAGTATTTCTGCTTAAAACTATTCTTAAGATATAGAATACTCATATAAATATATAAACTTTTGACTCTAAAGTCATATATAAAGGGTATACATTTTGTACTATAAAATAAAAAAAGTCCAAACTTAGCTTCAATATTAACTTTGTTATTGAATTTTTTAAAATGTTTATTTATGTATTTGAGATAAAGAGGCGTGAGAGAATGTAAGCATGAGTGGGGGCAGTGAGAAAGAGAGAGAGAGAGAGAGAGAGTGAGCGAGAATCCCAAGCAGGCTCTGAGATGTCAGCACAGAGCCTGGTGCTGGGCTCGAACCCATGAACTGTGAAAACATAACCTGAGTGGAAATCAAAAGTTGGATGCTTAACCAACTGAGCCACCCAGGCGCCCTGAATATTTACCTGTTTATAATAACCTCTTGGTGTCTTAACAAAAATGAAACCATCAAATTTGTAACTTCTGTAATGTTTTCATCAGAGCTTCAGTTCGGTAGCAGCTCTGTGGCCTCGTGGATTCCCTGGGGGATGGGAACCACACTGCAATGACAGGGCTCATTTTATTGGGCCTAACTGATAACCTGTCTTCTGAGCCATCCTCTTCATAACCATCCTTTGCATCTACCTGGCGACCATATCTGGCAACCTCAGTACAATCATTCTTATCAGACTCGCCTCTCAGCTCCACCACCTTAGGTAGTTTTTTCTGAGCTGCCTGCCCTTGGCTGATATGGGCTCTTCATCTTCTGTCACACGTCATATGCTTGTAAACTTCCTGATGGAGAGACATACAATCTCCTATCTTGGATGTGCTGTCCAGGTGAGTTCAGCTGTTTTCTTTGGGTCAAGTGAGTGCCTCCTTCTGGCTGCCATGACGTATGATTGCTTCATGGCCATCTGTGACCCGCTGCTTTATTCAACCAAAATGTCCACACAGGTGTGTGTTCACTTACTCACAGTGGCTTGTGTAGGTAGTTTTCTCAATGCTTCTCTTCTACTATTTGCTTCTCTTTTTTTACTCTTCTGTGGAACAAATCATGTCCATCACTTTCTCTGTGATTTTGCTCCTTTAGTTAAACTCTCCCACTCTGGTATCAGCACCTCCGCAAGTGTCCCCTCGTAGACGGCTGGCTCCATTGTTGTGGTCACGGTGTGTCAGAGCTGCCTCCTACATCTGTATCCTCATCACCATCCTGAAGATGTGCTCCACCAAGGGACACCACAAGGCCTTTTCCACTTGTACATCCCACCTCACAGCGGTCACTCTGTGCTATAGGACGAACACGCTCATTTATGTGATGCCCAAGTCCAGCTACTCAACGGACCAGAACAAGGTGGCGTCTGTGTTCTACATGGTGGTGATCCCCATATTGAACCCCCTCATCTACAGCCTCAGGAACAGTGAGATGAAGGTGGCTCTGAAGAGAGAGCTTGGCAAAGCTTATTTTATGATACTTGATATGATAATATGCTGTAAATATAATAATAAAAAGGAGAGAGAGTGTTTGTGGTCTAAATATATCAGTCCGTATGTCAGCCAGCATGGAGCTTTTTAGTCAAGTAAAATTTGTAAATCAGAGGCTTATAGTGAGTTACCTTTAACAAAATTAATTTAAATCTAAGTGATAAGCACAAATTGGTTCACATGAAAACATAATCAACTGAAAATCCTTCATAACTTGTATTCATATTTCTTCAAAATTTGTTCTCTGCATTAGTTAAGGTTATTGTACCTCTGAACCTTTAAGACTATGTCCATTTCAATCACAGCTTATCTTGAAATGAGCGTGATAATTACTAGGACTGAGTATATTCTGAGGGGAAATGACTAAGGGGAACCAGACAGTAAAACAACTGGAAACATTTTTGCAGTAAGGTTATCTGCTGGGGACGGGCTCTGTGGACCCATAAATGCTGGCCTGTTTGGGGACCCTGGCTCCAGCCTAGCTGCAGAGGGCCTCATAAAAGAACAGGACGAGATGCCCCGGCCTAACCTGTGAATGCCTCTGTCAGGTCAAACAGGTGACTTCTCTGTGGGAGTGAGTGTGATTCCTGAACTCCTCAGAGACTGAGTAAACAAACAACTCTTAGAGTGACGTGTTCATGGAGAGACTCACATCCTGTGAAGGAAGCTGGAGGGGAATGGGTTGTGTTTCCCCCCCATAAAGCTTAACTTTCCTTTATGTGCTGACCACTATCATGCTTATTTCTCTTTCCTAGCCCTCTCTTTAATGTTTTAGACAAAAATATTTTTGTCTAATAAAAGCCAAGCACAGCTTATCTCAAACTAAAGTATTATTTCCCACCCCAAATTGCTCCCTCCGATATTCTGTAACCCAGTAAGAGGTACCTCATTCAATCAGTTTATGGAGTCCAAACCCCAAAAAGAAATTGAATTCTTTCCCCGCCTTCACATTCCTACATCCGATCACAAAGTGTGATACATTCAGAGTCCAATATTTACTTCCTACGTCTTTTCATTTCTGTTGTCAGCAATTCTATTCCAAACTACTACCTCATACATTTATTGTACAGTAGAACTACTGTGATAGCTTACTTTTACTAGGCTATGGCGATCAGTTGTTTGGTCAAACACCAGTCTATGTGTGGCTGTGAAGGTATTTTTAGATGTTAGTAATATTTAATCAGTAGAATTTGAGTAAAGTACATTACCCTCCAAGGGTAATTCAATTAGTTGTCCAATTAGGGTTGTTCAATTAGTTGAAAGCCTGAAGAGAAAAAAACTGAGGTCCTCTGAAAAAGAAGGATAATACCTTTGGACTCAAGACTGCAACATCAACTCTTATGGAATTTCCAGTCTGCTGGACTGCCCTGTGGATTTTGAAACTGATTGTAACAACTGTGCGAACCACTTCCTTAAAATCTTTCTCTCTGTATATGTACCTACATACTCATATATATTTTTTTACTGGTTCTGTATCTTTGGTGAATCCTGACTAATACAACCCTAACTAGCTTTCCTCTACCATCTTTTACTCTCTTCCAATTCATTCTCCATACAACAACCATGACCATAAACCTAAAGAGATTACTACTTTAATTAATATCCCCCAGAGAGCTTAGAAAAGAGGCAAAATTTATCCGTTTAATTTTAATTCCAGTTTGGTTAACATACAGTGTTATATTAGTTTCAGGTGTTCAATATGGTGATTCAATACTTCCATCCATCACCCAGTGCTCATCATGACAAATACACTCCTTAATCCCCCTCACCTATTTCACCCATCCCCCACCCATCTTCCTTCTTGTAACCATTATATTGTTCTCTATAACTGAGGCTGTTTCTTGCTTTGTCTCTATTTTTTCCTTTGCTCCTTTGTTTTGTTTCTTAAATTCCACATATGAGTGAAATCATATGGTAGTTGTCTTTCTCTGATTGACTTATTTCACTTAGCATTATACTCTCTAGCTCTATACATTTTGCAAATGGCAAGATTTCATTCTTCTTTATGGCTGAAAAATATTCCATTGTATATATATGCCACCTCGTCTTTGTCCATTCATCTATCCATGGACACTTGGGCTGCTTCCATAATTTGGCTACTGTAAATAATACTACTGTAAACATAGGGTTGCATGTATCCCTTTGAATTAGTGTATATTTTTTGGGTAAATATTCAGTAGTGCAATTACTGGATCATAGGGTAGTTCTATTTTTAACGTTTTGAGGAACCTCCATACTGTTCTCCAGAGTGGCTGCACCAGTTTGCATTCCCACCAACAGTGCAAGAGGGTTGTCCTTTCTTCACATCCTCACTACTACCTGTTGTTTCTTTGTGGTTTTGATTTTAGCCATCCTGACAGGTATGAGGTGATATCTCACTGTGGTTTTAATTTGCATTTACCTGATGATGAGTGATGTTGAGTACCTTTGCATGTGTCTATTGGTCATCTGGATGTCTTCTTTGGAGAAATATCTGTTCATGTCTTCTTCCTATTTTTAAATTGGATTATTTGTTCTTTGGGTGTTGAGTGTTATAAATTCTTTATACATTTTGGATACTAACCCTTTACTAGATATGTTATTTGCAAATATATTCTCACATTCAGTAGGTTGCCTTTAAGTTTTATTGATTGTTTCCTTCATTGTGCAGAAGCTTTTTATTTTGATGAAGTCCCAATAATTTATTTTTGCTTTTGTTTCTCTTGCCTTAGGAGACATATCTAGAAAAATGCTGCTACGGCTAATGTTAGAGACATTTCTGCCTGTGCTCTCTTCTAGGATTTTGATGGTTTCCTGTCTTACATTTAGGTCTTTAATCCATTTTGAATTTATTTTTGTGTATGGTGTAAGTGGTCCAGTTTCATTCTTTTGCATGCAGCTGATCAGTTTTCTCAACACCATTTGTTAAAGAGACTATCTTTTTTTCCATTGCATATTCTTTCCTGTTTTATCAAAAGATTAATTGACCATATAAGTGTGGGTTTATTTCTGGGTTTTCTTGTCTATTGATCTATGTGTCTATTTTTGTGCCAGTACCATACTGTTTTGATTACTGTAGCTTTGTACTATAACCCAAAGCCTGGAATTGTGATGCCTCTGGCCTTGCTTTGCTTTTTCAGGATTGCTTTGGATATTTGGGGTAGCCAAATTTTTGTGGTTCCATATAAATTTTAGGATTTTTTTGTTCTAGTTCTGTGAAAAATGCTGCTGGTATTTTGATAGGGATTGCATTAAATGTGTAGATTGCTTTGGGTAGTGTAGACATTTTAACAGTATTTGTTCTTCCAACCCATGAGCATGGAATGTCTATTTATGTTGTCTTCAGTTTCTTTCATCAGTGTTTTATAGTTTTCAGGGTACAGGTCTTTCACCTCTTTGGTTAGGTTTATTCTTAAGGTATCTTATTATTTTGGGTGCAATCATAAATAATACTGTTTTCTTAATTTCTTTCTGCTGCTTCATTATTAGTGTATAGAAATGCAACAGATTTCTGCATATTGATTTTGTATCCTGTGACTTTACTGAATTAATTTATCAGTTCTAATGGTTTTTTGGTGGAATCTTTAGGGCTTTTCATATAAAGCATCATGTCATCTGCAGATAGTGAAAGTTGTATTTCTTCCTTACCAATTTGGATGCCTTTTATTTCCTTTTGTTGTCTGATTGCTGCAGCTAGGACTTCCAGTACTATGTTGAATGAAAGTGGTGAGAGTGGACATCTTTGTCTTGTTTCTGACCTTAAGGAAAAAGCTCTCATTCCCCTCCCCCCCCCCCCCCCCACTGAGTATGATGTTCTCTATGGGTTTCATATATGACCCTTATTTTGTTGAGATATGTTTCCTCTACACCTACTTTGTTGAGGGCTATTATTCTAAATGAAGGCTGTACTTCATCAAATGCTTTTTCTTCATCTATTGAGATGATCATATGGTTTTTATCCTTTCTCTTATTGACGTGATCACATTGATTGATTTGCAAATACTGAACCATCCTTGCATCCCGGGAATAAATCCTACTTGACCCCTCGGTCTTCTTTTAAATCCTTAAACATGTGCATATTCTTTTTTCCTTTTAATGTTTATTTTATTTTTGAGAGAAAGAAAGAGACAGAGTATGAGTGAGAGAGGAGCAGAGAGAGAAGGAGACACAGAATTTGAAGCAGGCTCTGAATTGTCAGCACAGAGCCTGACATGGGGCTTGAAACCATGAGATCATGACCTGAGCCGAAGTTGGACGCTTAACTGTCTGAGCCATCTAGGTGCCTCAAATATGTCTATATTCTTTGCTGCCGCAGGACCCTCTTACATGCAGTGTCTCTACCTGAATTCATTTTTCCCCTCACCTTGGTAACACCTACTTATGCTATAGATACCAACTTGAATGTTGTTTCTTATCCTCTGAGAAGCCTCGTTGAGGCTCCAGAACAAATTAACTATACCTTCAGAATTCTGTATATTTTCTTCAGAATACTCAGTGCACTTACAGTTACAGATTTAATATTTGCTTTCTCCACAATGCTGGAAGCTTTCCACAGATACTACAGTGTCTTTGCTCTTCCTCCATGCATCTAGTTTATACACAGCCAGCCTAAATGCGTATTTGAAATGAGTGAATGAAAAATTAATAAGTGAATGGATGACTGAATGAGCTTTTGCTCTGGCATGAACCGCTGACTCCACTGCCTTACAGTCTTGGCCACTGAGCTGCTGAATGCGTCACACCGGCTCAAGTAAGTGAACGTCTGGGTCAGATCCTGCTACAGTCATGAGAGGCTTTTACACAAACTCATGCTCACCACAATTATGCCACTGCCTCCGCAGTGTTTAACAGACTGGCAACTAGAATCTCATCCTAGTTTAGTAAAAGTTTTGTAATCGCCCTCCTCAGCCAAATGATGTCTCCCTCATGTATGTGCATGGCTGCAGAGTTAGAAGATCTAGAAATCAAATGTTAGCGAAAGAAGTAATACCAACTACAGTGGTATTTGCAGCAGGAGCTAACATGATGGGATTGTTTACTACACTCCAGGTACTGTTAGTGATTTACATGTATTCACCCAATTAATCCTCAGAATAACCTTATGAAGTCTTTTTTCTAACCTGTTTTTTTGTTTTTGTTTTTGTTTTTGTTTCTTTACAGAGGCTGTAACTGAGGTGCATAAAGGTTAAGCAAAAGCTCAAGGTCACAAATATCCTCTAAATATTTTGCCTTCTTTTAAGGCATGTACTCTCTGGAGGGCTGGAGTGAGGGGCTCCTTAAAACATCTTCACCGCTAGAGAACTTTTTCATCAGTCCCAGGTACATTCCTTTCCAGCCAACTCTTTCTGTTCAGAGTTCAGGGTAGACATTTCTGTGTTAGATATGTCAGGCTAGCTTGTATTAGACCAGCTTGTCATCACAACATAAATAAGAAGGTGGATAAATATCTTTAAATGTTTGAAAGCATAGACTTCTGGTTCTATTAAAGATGAAGTAGCTCCATTCCTCTCAGGGCCTCCCTCTTGTTGGCAAAAACAAAAACAAAAACAAACAAAAACAAAAACGGAAAAATCCCCCTAAACACTTACAGATAAAACAAATAAGCAAAGGAACTGAGTAACAAACAGCAGTGAGTCCCTGGGTTTCCTTCTATCCTGGACAGGATGCTACAGAAGCCTCCAGTCCAGAACCACCAAGAGACTCAGACAAAAAGGACGCTAAGAAAACCCAGGTTCTCCTAGCCAAAGTGGAAAAGAATGGCCTTAACAGAACAGAAAACCTTTTGGCAATACCTGCCCTACTCCAGACAAATACCTGTGGAAAATCATACCTGCTACCCACCTCCAGGTTTCGGTGGGGCCAAGCAGGTTGCTGATGTTCACCCCACCCACCCTCTGAATCCCCGGCCAGGGTAATGTCAGTGGAGTCCAGGGGCAAAATGAGCCTCCACTGTCACCTGGCAGCATGAGACTTAATGAGGGAGTGTGAGGTGACTGGTAATGGTATCTGCTCCTCGTGCCTCCAGCCCTACTTGGGAGTGCACCAGTGGGGAGCTGAGCTTTCCCCCATACCCTGCAACAATAAGGCAGAGTGAACCAGCTCTCTGCTCCCCTGCTTAGTAGCAGTGGAGCCCAAAAAAGAGCTGAGCTTACCTGGAGGCAAGGAGGCATGCGCCAGTGTCATACTCTCTGAAAAAGAGCCATCAGGGCTGAAGATGGCTTCATCATCAGGGATGAAGATCAGGGCTGAGATGGATCTGAGCCATGTGTGGGCAGGCAGCGTGAGTTGGCACTCCATTTTGCTAGAGTTGTGTCAGTAGCGCCCAGTAGGAAGCTGAACACACACACTCACATGGTGCTTGCAGCTACACCTCAACAGGGCTGAAAAGGCGTTTCATATGCCTAACTGCTGGAAGCCGAGCTATCCAACCAGCCTGATGGCAGAGCCCGGGCGGTGGACGGATCGGGACTGCATGGCGGCCCACTGACAGTGAAGCTTCTTGTACTCCTGCTTTTATGTAATGTGGCCTTAGCGTTGGTCGGGGCAGCCACCCTACCAATGAAAGTACCTGGGGATTTGTCGGTTGGGGAATTGCCCACGACAGTCCCCCCAGGTAAAGAACCATTGGGGAAAGAAAGAAGATTCCGCAGGGAAATTATGCGGCCCTACATCCAGCCCTTGCCACTCCCTATAAAGACTCCTCTACCTAAAGGAAGGATAGCCCCATGTATTTCCCAGCCAAGGAGGGGGACAAATGGGTTCAAAATCCCCACTCGGCAACAAAGGAATGTATCTATGGATACAAGTTACTCCAACCCCTAGGCCCACTTGGCCCCCAGGAGGCATTCCAGATGATAACTGGACCTGGTGGGTTAAGGTACAGAATGATTCATTAGTTCCTAGGTATACATTGTCTCTCTGGGAGCGCATAAGGTGTGGGTTCCCAGGGCCCTCCTGGCTCCCTCCCGGCACCCCAGACCAAAGTGAATACTTTTGTCCCTTGTACTGCAAATGGTACAAAGGAACAATTAAGAAGTCATGTCCTTGTAAAACATTCCACTTGAGGTGTTGAAAGCTAGATGACCTTGAAAGGGCAGGAGGGAATGTTACAAGAAAATAACTATGTTGTTCCCTAATGGGTGACTACACAAAGGAATATTTTTAGAATTAGGTAATGCCGAGAAACATAGATAACACACGCTACAAGGAATTTGCTAACAAATATAATGCCATGCTTGCTACAACAAAGCAGCCAGTCTAACACACTGCTGTTGTCTGTATCCATTTATTTTATTTTATTTTCGCCAATGCTGTTCATCCTTCAGGAACCCCTGGACCTGCTGGGGCTGGACCCCGGCACCTAACCTACAGAACACCTAGCCCAGCCTTCCTTACACATGCTCAGAACACTAGCACTAGCCTACAGTTGGGCAAAACCATTTGACACAATCCTATTTTATAATAAAGTAGTATCTCATGTAATTTATTGAATGCTGTACTGAAAGTGAAAAACAGAATGGTTGAGAGGAGTGCCGGAAGATGGCGGCGTAGGAGGACGCGGGGCTCACAGCGCGTCCTGCCGATCACTTAGATTCCACCTACACCTGCCTAAAGAACCCAGAAAACCGCCAGAGGATTAGCAGAAGGGAGTCTCCGGAGTCAAGCGCAGACGAGAGGCCCACGGAAGAGGGTAGGAAGGGCGGCGAGGCGGTGCGCGCTCCACGGACTGGCGGGAGGGAGCCGGGGCGGAGGGGCGGCTCGCCGGCCAAGCAGAGCCCCCGAGTCTGGCTGGCAAAAGCGGAGGGGCCGGACAGACTGTGTTCCGACAGCAAGCGCGACTTAGCGTCTGGGAGGTCATAAGTTAACAGCTCTGCTCGGAAAGCGGGAAGGCTGGAGGACAAAGGGAGGGAGAGCTGCTGAGCCCCCGGACGGCAGAGCTCAGCTTGGCGGGGAACAAAGGCGCCAGCGCCATCTCCCCCGCCCATCCCCCAGCCAAAATCCCAAAGGGAACCAGTTCCTGCCAGGGAACTTGCTCGCTCCGCGCAAACACCCAACTCTGTGCTTCTGCGGAGCCAAACCTCAGGCAGCGGATCTGACTCCCTCCCGCTGCCACAGGGCTCCTCCTGAAGTGGATCACCTAAGGAGAAGCGAGCTAAGCCTGCCCCTCCAGCCCCCGTGCACCTTGCCTACCCACCCCAGCTAATACGCCAGATCCCCAGCAACACAAGCCTGGCAGTGTGCAAGTAGCCCAGACGGGACACGCCACCCCACAGTGAATCCCGCCCCTAGGAGAGGGGAAGAGAAGGCACACACCAGTCTGACTGTGGCCCCAGCAGTGGGCTGGGGGCAGACATCGGGTCGGACTGCGGCCCCGCCCACTAACTCCAGTTATACACCACAGCACAGGGGAAGTGCCCTGCAGGTCCTCACCACGCCAGGGACTCTCCAAAATGACCAAACGGAAGAATTCCCCTCAGAAGAATCTCCAGGAAATAACAACAGCTAACGAACTGATCAAAAAGGATTTAAATAATATAACAGAAAGTGAATTTAGAATAATAGTCATAAAATTAATCGCAGGGCTTGAAAACAGTATACAGGACAGCAGAGAATCTCTTGCCACAAAGATCGAGGGACTAAGGAACAGTCACGAGGAGTTGAAAAACGCTTTAAACGAATTGCAAAACAAAATGGAATCCACGATGGCTCGGCTTGAAGAGGCAGAGGAGAGAATAGGTGAACTAGAAGATAAAGTTATGGAGAAAGAGGAAGCTGTAAGAAAGAGAGATAAAAAAATCCAGGAGTATGAGGGGAAAATTAGAGAACTAAGTGATACACTAAAAAAAAATAATATACGCATAATTGGTATCCCAGAGGAGGAAGAGAGAGGGAAGGGTGCTGAAGGGGTACTTGAACAAATTATAGCTGAGAACTTCCCTGAACTGGGGAAGGAAAAAGGCATTGAAATCCAAGAGGCACAGAGAACTCCCTTCAGACGTAACTTGAATCGACCTTCTGCACGACATATCATAGTGAAACTGGCAAAATACAAGGATAAAGAGAAAATTCTGAAAGCAGCAAGGGATAAACGTGCCCTCACATATAAAGGGAGACCTATAAGACTCGTGACTGATCTCTCCTTTGAAACTTGGCAGGCCAGAAAGGCTTGGTACGATATCTACAGTGTGCTAAACAGAAAAAATATGCAGCCGAGAATCCTTTATCCAGCAAGTCTGTCATTTAGAATAGAAGGAGAGATAAAGGTCTTCCCAAACAAACAAAAACTGAAGGAATTTGTCACCACGAAACCAGCCCTACAAGAGATCCTAAGGGGGATCCTGTGAGACAAAGTACCAGAGACATCACTACAAGCATAAAACATACAGACATCACAATGACTCTAAACCCATATCTTTCTATAATAACACTGAATGTAAATGGATTAAATGCGCCAACTAAAAGACATAGGGTATCAGAATGGATAAAAAAACAAGACCCATCTATTTGCTGTCTACAAGAGACTCATTTTAGATCTGAGGACACCTTTAGATTGAGAGTGAGGGGATGGAGAACTATTTATCATGCTCCTGGAAGCCAAAAGAAAGCTGGAGTAGCCATACTTATATCAGACAAACTAGACTTTAAATTAAAGGCTGTAACAAGAGATGAAGAAGGGCATTATATAATAATCACAGGGTCTATCCACCAGGAAGAGCTAACTATTATAAATGTCTATGCGCCAAATACCCGAGCCCCCAGATATATAAAACAATTACTCATAAACATAAGCAACCTTATTGATAAGAATGTGGTCATTGCAGGGGACTTTAACACCCCACTTACAGAAATGGATAGATCATCTAGACACACAGTCAATAAAGAAACAAGGGCCCTGAATGATACATTGGATCAGATGGACTTGACAGATATATTTAGAACTCTGCATCCCAAAGCAACAGAATATACTTTCTTCTCGAGTGCACATGGAACATTCTCCAAGATAGATCATATACTGGGTCACAAAACAGCCCTTCATAAGTTTACAAGAATTGAAATTATACCATGCATACTTTCAGACCACAATGCTATGAAGCTAGAAATCAACCACAGGAAAAAGTCTGGAAAACCTCCAAAAGCATGGAGGTTAAAGAACACCCTACTAACGAATGAGTGGGTCAACCAGGCAATTAGAGAAGAAATTAAAACATATATGGAAACAAACGAAAATGAAAATACAACAATCCAAACGCTCTGGGATGCAGCGAAGGCAGTCCTGAGAGGAAAATACATTGCAATCCAGGCCTATCTCAAGAAACAAGAAAAATCCCAAATACAAAATCTAACAGCACACCTAAAGGAAATAGAAGCAGAACAGCAAAGGCAGCCTAAACCCAGCAGAAGAAGAGAAATAATAAAGATCAGAGCAGAAATAAACAATATAGAATCTAAAAAAACTGTAGAGCAGATCAACGAAACCAAGAGTTGGTTTTTTGAAAAAATAAACAAAATTGACAAACCTCTAGCCAGGCTTCTCAAAAAGAAAAGGGAGATGACCCAAATAGATAAAATCATGAATGAAAATGGAATGATTACAACCAATCCCTCAGAGATACAAACAATTATCAGGGAATACTATGAAAAATTATATGCCAGCAAATTGGACAACCTGGAAGAAATGGACAAATTTCTAAACACCCACACTCTTCCAAAACTCAATCAGGAGGAAATAGAAAGCTTGAACAGACCCATAACCAGCGAAGAAATTGAATCGGTTATCAAAAATCTCCCAACAAATAAGAGTCCAGGACCAGATGGCTTCCCAGGGGAGTTCTACCAGACATTTAAAGCAGAGATAATACCTATCCTTCTCAAGCTATTCCAAGAAATAGAAAGGGAAGGAAAACTTCCAGACTCATTCTATGAAGCCAGTATTACTTTGATTCCTAAACCAGACAGAGACCCAGTAAAAAAAGAGAACTACAGGCCAATATCCCTGATGAATATGGATGCAAAAATTCTTAATAAGATACTAGCAAATCGAATTCAACAGCATATAAAAAGAATTATTCACCATGATCAAGTGGGATTCATTCCTGGGATGCAGGGCTGGTTCAACATTCGCAAATCGATCAACGTGATACATCACATTAACAAAAAAAAAGAGAAGAACCATATGATCCTGTCAATCGATGCAGAAAAGGCCTTTGACAAAATCCAGCACCCTTTCTTAATAAAAACCCTTGAGAAAGTCGGGATAGAAGGAACATACTTAAAGATCATAAAGGCCATTTATGAAAAGCCCACAGCTAACATCATCCTCAACGGGGAAAAACTGAGAGCTTTTTCCCTGAGATCAGGAACACGACAGGGATGCCCACTGTCACCGCTGCTGTTTAATATAGTGCTGGAAGTTCTAGCATCAGCAATCAGACAACAAAAGGAAATCAAAGGCATCAAAATTGGCAAAGATGAAGTCAAGCTTTCGCTTTTTGCAGATGACATGATATTATACATGGAAAATCTGATAGACTCCACCAAAAGTCTGCTAGAACTGATACATGAATTCAGCAAAGTTGCAGGATACAAAATCAATGTGCAGAAATCAGTTGCATTCTTATACACTAACAATGAAGCAAAAGAAAGACAAATGAGGAAACTGATCCCATTCACAATTGCACCAAGAAGCATAAAATACCTAGGAATAAATCTAACCAAAGATGTAAAAGATCTGTATGCTGAAAACTATAGAAAGCTTATGCAGGTAATTGAAGAAGATATAAAGAAATGGAAAGACATTCCCTGCTCATGGATTGGAAGAATAAATATTGTCAAAATGTCAATACTACCCAAAGCTATCTACACATTCAATGCAATCCCAATCAAAATTGCACCAGCATTCTTCTCGAAACTAGAACAAGCAATCCTAAAATTCATATGGAACCACAAAAGGCCCCGAATAGCCAAAGTAATTTTGAAGAAGAAGACCAAAGCAGGAGGCATCACAATCCCAGACTTTAGCCTCTACTACAAAGCTGTCATCATCAAGACAGCATGGTATTGGCATAAAAACAGACACATAGACCAATGGAATAGAATAGAAACCCCAGAACTAGACCCACAAACGTATGGCCAACTCATCTTTGACAAAGCAGGAAAGAACATCCAATGGAAAAAAGACAGTCTCTTTAACAAATGGTGCTGGGAGAACTGGACAGCAACATGCAGAAGGTTGAAACTAGACCACTTTCTCACACCATTCACAAAAATAAACTCAAAATGGATAAAGGACCTGAATGTGAGACAGGAAACCATCAAAACCTTAGAGGAGAAAGCAGGAAAAGACCTCTCTGACCTCAGCCGTAGCAATCTCTTACTCGGCACATCCCCAAAGGCAAGGGAATTAAAAGCAAAAGTGAATTACTGGGACCTTATGAAGATCAAAAGCTTCTGCACAGCAAAGGAAACAACCAACAAAACTAAAAGGCAACCAACGGAATGGGAAAAGATATTTGCAAATGACACATCGGACAAAGGGCTAGTATCCAAAATCTATAAAGAGCTCATCAAACTCCACACCCGAA
Source organism: Panthera pardus (assembly GCF_024362965.1). Classification (NCBI taxonomy): domain Eukaryota; kingdom Metazoa; phylum Chordata; class Mammalia; order Carnivora; family Felidae; genus Panthera; species Panthera pardus. The sequence continues at coordinate 50,579,303 of NW_026526677.1, forward strand.
AAACAAATAACCCAGTGAAGAAATGGGCAGAAAACATGAATAGACACTTCTCTAAAGAAGACATCCGGATGGCCAACAGGCACATGAAAAGATGTTCAACGTCGCTCCTTATCAGGGAAATACAAATCAAAACCACACTCAGATACCACCTCACGCCAGTCAGAGTGGCCAAAATGAAGAAATCAGGAGACTATAGATGCTGGAGAGGATGTGGAGAAACAGGAACCCTCTTGCACTGTTGGTGGGAATGCAAATTGGTGCAGCCGCTCTGGAAAGCAGTGTGGAGGTTCCTCAGAAGGTTAAAAATAGACCTACCCTATGACCCAGCAATAGCACTGCTAGGAATTTATCCAAGGGATACAGGAGTACTGATGCATAGGGGCACCTGTACCCCAATGTTTATAGCGGCACTCTCAACAATAGCCAAATTATGGAAAGAGCCTAAATGTCCATCAACTGATGAATGGATAAAGAAATTGTGGTTTATATACACAATGGAATACTACGTGGCAATGAGAAAAAATGAAATATGGCCTTTTGTAGCAACATGGATGGAACTGGAGAGTGTGATGCTAAGTGAAATAAGCCATACAGAGAAAGACAGATACCATATGGTTTCACTCTGATGTGGATCCTGAGAAACATAACAGAAACCCATGGGGGAGGGGAAGGAAAAAAAAAAAAAAAAAAAAGAGGTTAGAGTGGGAGAGAGCCAAAGCATAAGAGACTGTTAAAAACTGAGAACAAACTGAGGGTTGATGGGGGGTGGGAGGGAGGGCAGGGTGGGTGATGGGTATTGAGGAGGGCACCTTTTGGGATGAGCACTGGGTGTTGTATGGAAACCAATTTGACAGTAAATTTCGTATATTAAAAAACAAAAAATAAAATAAAAAATTAAATCATTAAAAAAAAAAAAAAAAAGAGAAGGGCACCTTTTGGGATGAGCACTGGGTGTTGTATGGAAACCAATTTGACAGTAAATTTCATATATTAAAAAATAAAAAAAAAAAAAAACAACAGAATGGTTGTGTGAGTACAGAATGGTTGTGAGTGTTATCGGTTGTGTGTTCTCCTGTTGTAACTCCATGCCGCCACCCAGTATCACAAGTGCCAGGAAAAGGTCAAAATTCAAAACTGAAGTATGGGTTCTATTGAAAGAAAATTGCCTTCACACCGATGTAAAGTTAAAAAAAATTACAAGCCAAAACTGTCATAAGTTAGGGATCATCTGTACTAAAAGCAAAGAATTGGCAAATGTATTTACAACTGGCAAGATATAGCCTTCAGAAACGAAGGAGTAATAAAGACATTTCAGATGAAGGAAAGCTATGAAAATTTGCTCTGTTTAACAAAACTACCTTTGAGTGATTGCTAAAGTAAGTTCTCTAAACAGAAAATAAATGGTAAAAAAAAAAAAAAAAGACCTGGGACCTCAGTATTTAAAAAACAACATACAACAGAATGAAAATAAAAAGGCAAATATCAATACATGTGAGACTCAGCTAAAGCAGTACTAAGAGGAAAATTCACAGCACTAAATGCTAAGCACTAAAAAAGAAAGGTCCTAGAATATATAAAATAATTTTTAAAGAGAAGAATAAAGTGGAGGATACTGATGGAAGTGTGGTACTGATGAAAGAATAGATGTATAAACCACTGAGGCTGAAGAGAACCCAGAGAAAGACCTATACAAGTGTGTTCAGCTGATTTTTTTAAAAGGTACAAAGGAATACAGTGAAAGGAAGGGCTTTCAACAAATGGCTCTGGAGGAATGAGACATCCATGGAGGGCAGAAGCACCTCAACATAAAACCTCACAATTTATATAAGTATTAACTCAAAACACAATAAGGACCTAGATGTAAAATGTATAACGATAAACCTTAAGAATAGGAGAAAAGAGGAGAACATATTCAAAATGTACAACTAGTCAAAAAGTTCTTAGAAATGACACCAAAACAATAATCCATTAACAGATTCATTCAGCTCTTACTGTGAAAATACTGTGTCACAAAACATGTTTTGATTCACTGATGCATTCTTATATGTATATATGCATACACACATATTTTTTATTTTTTTTATTTTTTTTATTTTTTTTTATTTTTTAATATATGAAATTTACTGTCAAATTGGTTTCCATACAACACCCAGTGCTCATCCCAAAAGGTGCCCTCCTCAATACCCATCACCCACCCTGTCCTCCCTCCCACCCTGCCCTCCCTCCCACCCCCCATCAACGCTCAGTTTGTTCTCAGTTTTTTAACAGTCTCTAATGCTTTGGCTCTCTCCCACTCTAACCTCTTTTTTTTTTTTTTTTTTTCCTTCCCCTCCCCCATGGGTTTCTGTTATGTTTCTCAGGATCCACATAAGAGTGAAACCATATGGTATCTGTCTTTCTCTGTATGGCTTATTTCACTTAGCATCACACTCTCCAGTTCCATCCATGTTGCTACAAAAGGCCATATTTCATTTTTTCTCATTGCCACGTAGTATTCCATTGTGTATATAAACCACAATTTCTTTATCCATTCATCAGTTGATGGACATTTAGGCTCTTTCCATAATTTGGCTATTGTTGAGAGTGCCGCTATAAACATTGGGGTACAGGTGCCCCTATGCATCAGTACTCCTGTATCCCTTGGATAAATTCCTAGCAGTGCTATTGCTGGGTCATAGGGTAGGTCTATTTTTAACCTTCTGAGGAACCTCCACACTGCTTTCCAGAGCGGCTGCACCAATTTGCATTCCCACCAACAGTGCAAGAGGGTTCCTGTTTCTCCACATCCTCTCCAGCATCTATAGTCTCCTGATTTCTTCATTTTGGCCACTCTGACTGGCGTGAGGTGGTATCTGAGTGTGGTTTTGATTTGTATTTCCCTGATAAGGAGCGACGTTGAACATCTTTTCATGTGCCTGTTGGCCATCCGGATGTCTTCTTTAGAGAAGTGTCTATTCATGTTTTCTGCCCATTTCTTCACTGGGTTATTTGTTTTTCGGGTGTGGAGTTTGATGAGCTCTTTATAGATTTTGGATACTAGCCCTTTGTCCGATGTGTCATTTGCAAATATCTTTTCCCATTCCGTTGGTTGCCTTTTAGTTTTGTTGGTTGTTTCCTTTGCTGTGCAGAAGCTTTTGATCTTCATAAGGTCCCAGTAATTCACTTTTGCTTTTAATTCCCTTGCCTTTGGGGATGTGCCGAGTAAGAGATTGCTACGGCTGAGGTCAGAGAGGTCTTTTCCTGCTTTCTCCTCTAAGGTTTTGATGGTTTCCTGTCTCACATTCAGGTCCTTTATCCATTTTGAGTTTATTTTTGTGAATGGTGTGAGAAAGTGGTCTAGTTTCAACCTTCTGCATGTTGCTGTCCAGTTCTCCCAGCACCATTTGTTAAAGAGACTGTCTTTTTTCCATTGGATGTTCTTTCCTGCTTTGTCAAAGATGAGTTGGCCATACGTTTGTGGGTCTAGTTCTGGGGTTTCTATTCTATTCCATTGGTCTATGTGTCTGTTTTTATGCCAATACCATGCTGTCTTGATGATGACAGCTTTGTAGTAGAGGCTAAAGTCTGGGATTGTGTGCATACACACATATTTACACATATTTTAAAACTATATATAGTTTGTACTAGAAAAAATGCTGGTGCCAGGATATATTAGGTAATTAGTTAATACTTCAAACGTTTTGTACACAAAGGGTTGATTTGATTAGAAATACTCCACTTTTTCCACTTTTATTTATCAACAGTCTGTACATTTTTAATGTCCAGTGTTCTTCTATTCCCCATCTGAGGGATGAACCTATTTGTCTTGCCTAATACCTTCCTTAGAGCTGTCTGCATGTCTTTGTTTCTGAGACTGTAAACGATGGGGTTAAGCAGAGGTGTCAGCACTGTGTATGTGACCGCCATCAGCATGTCTTCACGGAATGAGTCCCTGTCCTTGGGCCTCAAATAGACAAAGCCAGCAAATCCATAGTGTATGCACACCACAGTGAGGTGGGAGGAGCAAGTGGAGAAGGCCTTATACTTCCCCTTGGCAGAAGGCATCTTCACAACTCTGGACACAATGAAGACATAGGACATCATAATGAAAACAAAGCTGCCCACCAACACGAAGGCAGAGAGCACAAAAATAGCCATTTCGTGATGGGAGGTGTAATCACAGGCAAGGCAGACCACAGGTGAGATGTCACAGAAGTAGTGCTCGATGATGTTGGAGTCACAGAAAGACAAGTTGAATACAGTGATGACGATGCACAGAGAAACCAGGAACCCAGCCATCCAAGAGGCCATGATGAACTGAAAGCAGATCTTATGGGTCATCAAGACCTTATAGCGCAGTGGGCTGTGAATGGCAGTGTAACGGTCGTAAGACATGGCAGCCATGATGAAGCAGTTATTGGCTCCCAAGCCAAAGAAGAAAAACATCTGTGTGGCACACTCAGGAAGAGAGATGGCCTTGCTATCTGACAGCAAGTCCACTAGCATGCGGGGGATGATTGCCACAGTGGTACAAGTTTCTGAAAAGGACAGGCCACAGAGGAAAAAATACATGGGGATGTGAAGGTTGTGACTCAGCTTGATGGCCACCATTATGCACACATTTGCAGCTAGGATGGTCACATGGGAGAAGAAAATCATCACAAAGAGGAGACCCTGCGAGTCTGGGAAACTGGAAAACCCCCACAGAAGGAATGTGCTTGCTGTGGTATGATTGCCCATCATCCTAATGCAGGCAGCAACTTTCTTCCAAAGATGCAGAGCTTCTTGAGGTTAAGACTCTGAGTGGAGTCTTAACCTGCCACTGCACAGATCTCACCTAGACTTTAATCAGGGGAACTGGAGGAAGTTTCAGGTAACTCTTCATGGGAGAGTCTGAGAGAGGGATGCTAAATACACTGGATTGATGTCAAGTTCAGGAGTTAGAGTGATCAGAATGATTCTAGTATGAGAATCTGTATGAATAACTGAGGGTGGGCCCAAATATCTTCTTGGATCCTACTCACAAAACGCACTCTTATCTCTCTCTTTTCCAATCAGGATCTGAATGTAATCAGGAAAATAGGAATAAAATTGCTTTGTTCTCACCGACTGAATTTTGTGATGACACATTTTCAAATACTTTTTGAGATCTACTGGTAACTTTGTAGTTTGGTGCGCTTAGTAAACTATTGATTCAATGAGCAATATAATTCAAAAATTTAAATTGTTTAAAATGAATATGTCATTTAAAAAATTTAAGGAGGTTAATGCAATACTTTTTCATCAGTACATCACCATGAACCAGCTCCAAAGGTGATAACTGTAGCAATGAATAGACCATAGAAATGAAGATAACATGTTGTAACTTCTGCTAGATTTCTATCCATACCAGTATTCAGTTCACAAAGATTAAAAACAAAGAGATATACAATATTATTTGCTTTTTAATACATATCAATAATTTTAAAGTTCTTAAAAACTTCTCATTGAAGTTTTTTTCCATTGTGTATATACAATATAATGGAGTAGTTTGAACTTAACACGATTTTGAAAGTACTGTCTCATTCTAGAATGGCATATTCTGGTCATAACATTCTAGTCAACTTTCGAGTTTTTAGCAAAACATCCAGGATATTTTCTAGCAGGTATAGTTGTTATGTGGTTTGCCCTGAACTGCAGATCTGAATAGAATCAGCTCAAATTTCTCAGATCAATTTGGGAAATCATATTTCTATTTAGATTTTTCATTAAACATCTGGTCTTATAACAGGTGAGGACAGAGAAGTGATAGGAAGACACTTGATAGAATTTTAATTAAAAAATTTTGTATTATTATGTTTATTTGTTTTGAAAGAGGTGGGGAGAGAGAGACAGACAGAAAGACAGACAGAGTACAAGCAGGGAGCGGGCAGAGAGAGAGGGAGACACAGAATTAGAAGCAAGCTCCAGGCTCTGAACTATCAGCGCAGAACCTGATGCAAGGCTCAAATCCACAAGCTGTGAGATCATGGCCTGAGCTGAAGTTAGACGCTTCACCCAGATGCTCCAAGAGAATTTTAATTTTAACTTCAGTCACTGTTAAAGGTGAAGGGAAAGAAAAATAGTAAAGTATCAGCAGTGGAAAATGAAGGAGTGTACAAGAGAAAGAAATAAACACTGTCTGGAAATTCTTCTATAGGGTTCACAAAGATTAAAAACAAAAGAAGACAAGAAGAAAACAAATATATTGTGAGTTGAAGAGTTGCTGTTTTCTATTTGCATTGTTGTTTGTAGGCAAAGAATACAAGAGGAGTCAGGCCAGGTAACCAGTACCTGCTTAATACTTATAATGTGCTGGGGTTAGATAGAGCTGTCTCACATAATCCTCACCAGTCTATATGGAATTCTCATTCTGATTTCTAAAAGATGAAACCAAAGCACAGAGTGGTTAAATGACTATAGAAGTCATTAATTCATTCAATACATATTGACTAAATGCATATGATGTGCCAAGCATTTTTCTACATGGGAAACAACATGGAACCAGACCCATAGGATCTCTGTGATGTGAGAGTGAATGACTGCTTTTGTCTGTGGAGTCAGGGAAGCTCCCTCTCTGAGAGGGTGACATGCTTAAATGAAGACTAGAATGGCAATATGCCACCAACAGGTGAAGATCAGGGGAGAGAACATTACGGGTATGGTTCAGAGCCAACACAAAGATCTATGTGGCAAACTCATCCACCCAAGCGGTCTTTAACCTAGACCCATACCACGCTCCGTTTCCTTGGAAGGTTCCCTGTCTATTCACCTCTAAAGGAAATGTTTTTCCATTCTCATTGCTTCAGCTACCACTTACCTTGTGTGATTCTCCAATTTCTGCCCCCACAAAAAAGAATCCCCAATGTCCTCTGGCACATTTCCAGTGCCAGTGTGCCGTCTAAGTATTGAACGCAGAATTTTCATATTTCCCCCATCAGACCCAATTTTGACTCTTTCCTCACCTTTATTTACCATTAAGCCACTTACAAAATTCCAGATGTCTGATTGCCCTCATCTTTTTTTTTAATTCCCCCTGCTATAGTTCTGGAACTTTCCCACAGGGTGGATATGGTGCCTGCATAGTTGTTATTAGGCATAAATCTGTTGCGTCTTTATTTCATTCACCACCCTGTAACCAGATGTTAGATTCCTAAACACAGGATATGTTAAGTCACTGATAGCATCAAAAATAGTGAATAGCTGTGTATAGGAGGAAATCAATATACCCCAGCATGATGTCCAATCCTCATCACAACTGATCCCCAAATACTGCTCCTGGCTCAGTTTCTATCATATCCTTTTATCTACCCAATCAGGCAAAGTACCCTCCATTTTCCATGCACCTCACGATCCTCATGCTGCCGTGCCTTTTCTCTTTTTCAGATTTTCTTTTTAAGTTTATTTATTTATTTTTGAGAGAGAGAGAAAGAGAAAGACAGTGCACGTGCATAGGAGAGGCAGAGAGAGAGGATCCCAAGTAGGCTTCGCACAGTTAGCACACAGTCCCACCTGCCAGTTGAACCCACCCATGAACTATGAGCCAAAATCAAGAGTCGGACACCAAACCCACTGAGCCACCCAGGTGCTCCTGCTCTGCCTTTTTTACTTGGTGTTCTCTCTGCCTCCATTTTCCCTGCACCATTTTATTTCCTATCAGACTTTTACTCATTTTCCAGGCCCTAGTTTAGATTAATTTGACTCCTCATTCTTTCTTGTTGTCCAAATTTTCTAGGTTCTACGATCCTAACTAAAAAGTGTCTCCTGCATTCTACTCTACCTCTCGTTTGGATTTTTATAACAGCCTCACCTTTTCCTCTCCCAGTTCTATTCTTCGTCTACCGCCAACTTTTCTATGTTCTACCTACAATCATGCTACATCTCTTCAGTGTAGGCTTCTTTTAGATCTCCTTTGCTTACACACCAGATAATTCTAATAACTTCTAATCTTTATTGCACGAGTCAGTTACACAACCTCCTACATCCTCATAGCTATCCTAAGAGATAAGTACTATTACTATGATCATATTTGCAGTAATAAAACTACGGCTTAGCAAGGTACTTAATTTGCCAAAGGTGATAAGGCTGTAAGTGTGCACATGCAGTGTGTTTACAGCAAGGCAGTGAGTCTGGAGACCTATTTGCTTGATAATAGGGCTAGTTGATAATAAAGCCTCCCACACGAAAAGTGCCCTGGCATGGCATCCAAGGTCTTACCTGTCCAGCCTCATTTCCTGCTGCTAACCTTCTCCATATGGGGAATGTCCCACTGTTTCCAAAAAAAGTACGTCCTTCAAGACTCTCCTACTTTGCACATGTTGTGTTTTTTTTTTCAACGTTTTTTTATTTATTTTTGGGACAGAGAGAGACAGAGCATGAACGGGGGAGGGGCAGAGAGAGAGGGAGACACAGAATCGGAAACAGGCTCCAGGCTCCGAGCCATCAGCCCAGAGCCTGACGTGGGGCTCGAACTCACGGACCGCGAGATCGTGACCTGGCTGAAGTCGGACGCTTAACCGACTGCGCCACCCAGGCGCCCCAACATGTTGTTTTTTATAACCTGTAATGGTCTTCGTGCCCTTCTCTGCCTGCTAAAACTTAGCTCTCATGAGCAAATGATTCAATGTCTCCTCCCTCTTGAAGACTCCTCAGGCCTCCCTGGTTGTGTTGGTCATATCTTCTTTCAGATTCACATCTCATTTTATTGTGATGAGATGAGGCTTTTTAAAATTTTAAATTAAAAAAAAAGTTTTAGCTTGACTCCTATATTTGATAGGGCAGAGATTTATTTTAAAATTTTGTCTCTCCCAAGTTACAGGGTAAGCCTCATGAATGCACAGTTTTTGCTAAGATTAGTTCACAATCTGAAGGAACAAATGGGATAGCATATTCTCCAGAAAGCCTCCATGGTTACCACTTCAATGTACTCATCAATACACTACTTGGTCGACTCAGTATTTATTTTATTCGGACATGCACTGAAGATAATTAGTTGCTCTCTAAATAGATTTTAAGAGTAATGTTACCTAGTAGTGTGAGTGCATATTTAGATGCTTTATACATTCTTATTTTAATTTACAAGAGGTGAACAAAAAATTTCTCAAAATTCTAGCAGTGGTTGCGGAAAGTCCAGGAGAAACCATTTGTGAACTCTAGACATAACCCCTATTTACTATAGTATTGAATCACATTTGACCTACATAAGTGATCATCTACTAAGGGGCATCCCAGTATTGCTAGAGGAGCTTTCTGAAAACAACACATCTCCACTCATATCCACAAGTTTTTTGCAAGCTTCTCCGAGAAACGTCCAGGGTGTGAGGGTATATGTACCCTGTACAATCTTTCTCGCGGTTTTTGGTTGAAAAGGTTTGACTTTCATGATACATTATTTTCATATATGTTGATGGTAAATTCTGTTTTTAAAATACTATTCTAGTACATTAGTGGTAGAAAATTATGTCAATATGACATTATTTCCATTCTTCCCGATGACTTTGTTAGGTGCTGGAGAGCAAGACGCCTATCCAATTTCTCAGCCCTTCTGTTTGTTTTCCCCAAGCCCTGCCCTCTTTATTAACCTGGCTTTTGCCTTGAGTTTACTATCCTATTCTGTGTTTTCAGTTCTCCAAATCTTCCCTTGTGGGGTTTTTGGATTCCCTCTCTACCCAGAAGTAGGGAGTTGACATTTTTGATTTCTAGCTTCTCTGAGGCCACAGTTTCTTTAATACCTCCTAACATGCTATTAACCCTATGGGTACTTAATTATTAAAGAACATAGAAAAATGTTCATTATAGGGAGTAAAACAACTGTAAAATTCCTACCTTCCACAGAAAGATCACCTCCAGTCCTTTAAAATCACAAGGTATTAAGCTACAAGAACGTACAGTCTTGCAACTCAGGTGATTTTCTACAGTTCTTGCTGTGAGTTCATGTGTCTCCTAATTCAGGGATAAGTTTTAAGGCTATTTTTCCCTTTGAATGCCTGTGATGAGTCCCCTCTGACACTAGAGTCTCCTATAACATAAAAGGTTGAGTTTTCTCCATTCCTTAAGAATGGAACTCAGTACCATGAAGATTTTAATGAGAATTCTTGGGCCACTGGAGACCATTATCTTGAGACCACTGTTTTCGACACCAGGAGTCTTGTGCTCTATGTATCTAGTACCCAGTGTGATGTCCTCAAAAATATTTTTAAATCTCGAGGAAATCCAACATGCTGAAAATATATCTTGGGATATAGATATTCCCTCAGGGATGTTTTACTCCCTGTCAAATATCATTTATTTTGTATTTCTGAAAATTTGCCAAGTCCCTCAGATCTCCTCTGCCCTATACACAGGGCAATGGAAGGACAGGTCTGGAGAAGCTATTGCCTGGGTAAATGTTCAGAGGAAGGGGAGTAGGAAGAAAATGAACACACAGCAGGAGCACTGTGATTTCTCTCTCATGAGGCAACTCTGCTGGGGAAAAACTTGCTAAAAAAGAAATTCCCAAGCACTAACTGCTCTTCATGATATTCACAACAGCTCCTAATTGCCTCTCTCATCAGCTTGGACTTCCAAGTCTTCTTCCACCATCGGTGCCATTGTCCACCTAATGTGCAATCAAGTCTTTTCTCCAATATCTGCTATCATAACCCTCAATAATTGTGGCAAGCCAGTCACTACCCTGTCTCTTGATTACATTCTGTGCTTTCCTCATTCTGAAGTCTATTCTGTCTGGAAATTCCTTTTCCTGAGTTTACCTATCCAAACTGCTGCCCATTCTTAAAGGTTCAGAACAAATACCTATCCAAGAAGCCCTTTATTTGTATAAAGTTAAAAAAACAAGAGAAAAACTAAGGTCATTAAGAAGGAATTCTATTAGGAGAAATATTTTTATTTTCAAATTTTTGTTTAAATTCTAGTTACTTAGCATATAGTGCAATATTGGTTTCAGGAGTAGAATTCAATGATTCATCTATTACATACAACACCCAGGGCTCATTATAACAAGTGCCCTCCTTATTACCCATCACCCAGTTAGCCCATCCACCTCCCTCAATCAACTCTCACTTTGTTCTCTATCTTTAAGAGTCCCTTTATAGTTTGTCTCCTCCTCTCTTTTTTCCCCCTCCCAATATGTTTATTATCTGTTTTGTTTCTTAGATTTCACTTATGATGAAATCATATGGTATTTGTCTTTCTCTGAATGACTTATCTCTCTTAGCATAATACATTCTAGCTCCATTCACGTCATTGACGATGGCAAGATTTCATTCTTTTTGATGGCTAATATTCCTGTGTGTGTGTGTGTGTGTGTACACATACATACCACCTATTCTTTATCCACTCATCAGTTGATGGACATTTGGACTTTCTCCATAGTGTGGCTATTATTGATTGTGCTGCTATAAGCATCAGGGTGCATATACACTTTTGAATCTGTATTTTTGCACCCTTTGGGTATATATCTAGCAGTGCAATTGCTGGATCACAGGGTAGTTCTGTTTTTAACTTTTTGAGGAACCTCCATACTGTTCTCCAGAGTGGCTGCCCCAGTTTGCATTTCCACTAATAGTGCAAGAGGGTTCCCCTTTCTCTGCATCCTCAATCTTGTGTTGTTAATTTTAGCCATTCTAACAGGTATGAGGTAGTATCTCATGGTTTTGATTTGTATTTCCCTGATGAGGAGTGATGTTGAACATCTTTTCATGTGTCTCTTGGCCATCTGGATATCTTCTTTGGAAAAGTGCCTATTCATGTCTTTGAGAGGCACTTTTTAAAAAATTTGTTTTATTAAAATTTTTTAATGTTTATTTATTTCTGAGAAAGAGAGACAGACAGAGCACAAGCAGGGGAGGGGCAGAGAGAGAGAGAGGGAGACACAGAATCTGAAGCAGACTCCAGGCTCTGAGCTGTTAGCACAGAGTCCAACACGGGGTTGGAACTCATGAACCATGAGATCATGATCTGAGCTGAAGTTGTATGCTCAAATGACTGAACTATGCAGGTGCCCTAAGAGGCACTTACTCTGGATGTCCTCCACTGCATTCCAGAACCTCAGTCCTAACAGATGTGATGCAACAGTCTAGTGAGCTGTAGATAATGGTATGATGGAACTTTTAACCCAGACAGACATTTTTTGTGCTTTTCCTAGATGTCTCTTGCCAAGCCAGTGAACAGCTTCTTTGAGAGCTGGCTGCTAATGTTCACAGCCACACTCTTTTGAAAATTGCTCCCTGCTGAAAGGAGACTGGAAATATCTGGGGGTGCATGTTCTCACTCCCAGGGTGGCCCATAGCCAACAACTGAATGAAACAGTGATTTAGGAACAACGATGACAAACACACCCTATTGCTGCAGGGTAGGACAAGTCTGAGGTGCCATTCCTTGCTCCAGTGCTCCCTGTGGGATCAGAATGAAGCTACACTTCAGCAGAGCCCACAGCTTTATCTGGCTTCTCCTGCTTCTCTCTCATCCTTAATAGTTTTCCCTAGAGATCACTCCTCACTAAACCACTTGCATAAGAAGTGGTCTCTAAGGCTTTGCTTTTGGAGAACTTGTCATAAGACAGTCTCGATGCATATGCAGGAATGAGGGCTGTATATACTTTACTATGCACACATAAAATAAAAAAATATAAACATCAGGTTCTGATTGCTGCCTCAGGTTCCTCCTCCCTGAGAGACTAGTTCTAACACCCATCACTGACAGTCATGTCGGTGGAATTTCTGTCTGTGAGTCTTTTTGCACTTGCTCCTTGCTGTGGGGATTTCTATTTGCTGCAAACTGGCTCTGATTAGTGGAGTCTGGACTAACTCAAGTCAACCATTTTTTCTGTGATTTTGTTCCTTTAGTTTAGTTCTCCTGTTCTGATATCAGTATCCCTGCAGTTATCCCCTCATTGACAGCTGGCTCCATCATTGTGGTCACGGTGTGTCAGAGCTGCCTCCTACATCTGTATCCTCATCACCATCCTGAAGATGTGCTCCACCAAGGGACGCCACAAGGCCTTCTCCACCTGTATGTCCTACCTCACAGCGGTCACTCTGTGCTATGGGACCATCACATCCATTTATGTGATGCCCAAGTCCAGCTACTCAATGGACCAGAAAAGGTGGTGTCTGTGTTCTGCATGGTGATGATCCCCATATTGAACCCCTTCATCCACAGACTCAGGAACAGTGAGATGAAAGGGGCTCTGAAGAATGCGCTTGGCAGAAAAATATTTTCTCAATGCAATCTGTTATTTTATGGTATTTGATATAATAATATACCATAATAATAATAAAAGGAGGGGTGCGTGGTGGCTCAGTTGGTTGAGCATCCAACTTTGGCTCATGTCATGATCTCACGGCTCGTGAGTTCAAGCCCTGCATCAGGCACTATGGTGACAGCTCAAAGCCTGGAGCCTGCTTCAGATTCTGTGTCTTCTTCTCTCTCTCTGCCTCTCCCCACTTGTGCTCTGTCTCACTCTCTCAAAAATAAACCAACAGTAAAAAAATAATAAAAGGAAATAGTGCCTATGTTCTAAATATATTGGTCCATATGTCATAAGCCAGTATGGAGTTTTCTAGTAAATGAAGGGGGTGGATTTTTTTATATCAAATTGTAAATCAGAGGCCCATGGTGAGTTACTTTAATGAAATGAGATTCATAATTAGAAACACACATTGATTCATGTGAAAAATACCTTATCGAAGTTGAAATTCTTTTAAAATATAATTCACATATTTTCTTTAAAAGTTGTTCTCTGCCATAAGGTAGGGTTCTTGTACCTCCAAACCTTTAAGACATTTTCTATAACATTTTATCTTGCAATGAGTGTGATAATTCTAAGTATGACCGAGTACCTCTGAGAGGAAATGACAAAGTGGAACCAGATAGAAAATTGATGGAACTGTTTTCTTACAGGAAGGTTATCTGCAGAAGATGGGCTTTGTGAACCCATGACATTCTGGCCTGTGTACCTGATCTCTGGCCCCGTAACCATATGGTGGTACCAAGAGAAGAAGAGGAAGGGGTGTCCCTGACTGACCTGTGAATTATATCAGGCCAAAACAGGTGACTTCTCTGTGAGAATGAGCAGGGTTCCTGGCCTCCTTAGGGACAAGGAGTGAACAAACTCTTGGAGTGACTCATTCATGGCAACCCTATCCTGCTCAGGAAACTGGAGAGAACTGGATTTTGACTGCCCCCTGCATAGACTTAACCACTTTCATAGGCTGAAAACAACCACACTTATTTACTTTTCCTGTCCCCTCTTTAGCATTTCAGACACACAATCTCTTTTTGCTGACAAACTCAAAGGGCACTAATCATTTCATTCATTCATCTATTCTTTCATACATTCAAAAATCATATTGAATGATCTTTTTGAATGCATGAAAGAAATATAATCATAGTGAATGATCTTATATTCCAGGGATTGTCCTAGGCTAGGGAATATATATGGCAAGCATGCAGAGATACCTGCCTACCTGGAATGTATCTTCTAGCATGGGAAAGGCAATAACATAAAGAAGTTGGTGATACAGATTACTAGAAGGTAATACAGATTATTATAAAGCAGAGTAAGGAAGACTAATGTGTTAGGAGATGAGAAGGGTCAATGCAGGTCTCACTGGGAAGATAACATCTAAGCACAGATGCAGGAGGTAAGGGCATTTCTTGTCTTGTCAGGCCATATGGTTACCTGTGTGCACATGTGCAAGTTTAGTCTTCCACTCATATGCATATAGTTTACCTTTGAGGCAATGGCTAGCTTGACCAATCCAGTGGTGAGCACAACCAAAACAAATGATACAATGTTAAACATATCTTTAACACCACATTAGAGGATAACAAGGAATTGCCTCACCAGTGACTGTGAGAACCCAGAGAAGTAGACCTAACACTCAAAAATACTTTTGGGGGTGCCTGGCTGGCTTAGTCAGTGGAACATTTGACTCTTGATCTCAGGGTTATAAGTTTGAGCCCCATGATGGGTGTAGAGATTACTTAAAAAATCTTTATTAGGGTGCCTGGGTGGCTCAGTCAGTTAAGTGTCTGACTTCAGCTCAGGTCATGATCTCACAGCTTGTGAGTTGGAACCGCATGTCCGGCTCTGTGCTGACAGCTCAGAGCCTGGAGCCTGCTTCAGATTCTGTGTCTTCCTCTCTCTGCCCCTCCCCCACTTACACTTTCTCTCTCTCTCTCTCTGTCTCAAAAATAAACAAACATTTAAAAAATCATTATTAAAAAATGCTTTTGCCATGAGAGAATTTGACAAGTCAGAAGGAAGTGTTGTTATCAACCCAGGCTGTGGATTTAGTGTTCTTTTGGGACGAGAGGAGGATAAGTCAACATCTAGGACAACGTCTAGGTGACAATTCTGAACGAAACACCTCACCTGTATCCTCAGGATAAAGGGAAAACTGAAGTGAACAAGTCTTGTGCAGATCTGCAGCCCTGGAGATGTAGAGTCTCAAGCCTTGACTTGGATAGAAAGATGGCCAAGGACAGGTAGTGCCTCAAGGTGAACTGAATAAGCAAAGAACTCAAGCCTCAATTATTCCTATCAATGATTATTCAAATACGATAACTAGCACACAATGAAAGATAAAGACTAGCAAGAAAGGAAACAAGGTACCAAACGTCAGAGGCAGTGCAAACAACAAACAGCAGAAACAGAACCACTCAGATTTAAGATATGGGAATTAATAGACACAGACTGTAATAATACTTTCTTTACAAAAAAAAAGATAAAGAAGACGATAGCAATGTCAACATCCTGGATGTAGTATTGTACTATAGTTTCACAAGACGTTCCCATTAGGAGACATTGGGTTGAGAGTACACAAGGGCTGGGAAACGGACAATGCCCTCATTAAAAATATTGAAGGCATACAAGAGCTACAAAAGCAAAAATGGCTTGAGTGCCCATGATCCTGGAAAGCAGAAAAAGCCCATTCTGGGAGCTCACCATCCTGTATCACTTTTCACCTTGAGGAATTGGCTAAATGTAAAGTAGTGTCTGAGAGGCTAAAAAACATACAACCAAGATTACTTGCTGATAAACCAAACAGAGATTTTTGAAGCTGTAAGAGGCTGGGGAAGTTATAGTTCAAGGTCAAGCAAGGAGGGAGGGTCCCAGTAAAAATCCTATGTTTTCAACTGAAACACTCAGAGCATTTGACTTCGGCTCAGGTCATGACCTCACAGTTTGTGAGTTTGAGCCCCATGTCCGGCTCTGCACTGACAGATCAGAGCCTGGAGCCTGCTTCAGATTCTGTGTCTTCCTCTCTCTCTGCCCCACCCCACTCAAACTCTATATGTCTCTCTGTCTCAAAAATAGATACACAAACATTAAAAAAAGAGTTCTTAAAAAAATAAAGAAAAATTAATAATAATGAACAGTGATTTTATAAGTACCACCTTTCAAAGTTCTCTGCACAAAACCCAGAACTCTTACCTCATACACAGACAGAACACAGAATTTTTCATGACTGTTCCTTGTTAGTATACAGAGACACAACTGATTTTTGTATGTTGATATTATACTCTGCAACTTTCTTAATTTGTTTATCAGTTCCAACAGTTCTTTGGTGGGTCTCTCGGATTTTCTATATGTAAGATCATGTTATCTAAAAACAGTGACAGTTTTACTTCTTCCATTCTGATTGGATGCCTTTTAATTCTTTATGTTGCCTAATTGCTCTGGCCAAGACTTCCAGTACCATGTTAAATGAGGGATACTAAGAGCAGATATCCTTTTCTTATTCCTATTCCTGGAGGAAAGCTTCCAATCTTTCACCATCGGGTATGATTTTAGCTGTGGTCTTGTCATTTACAGCCTCTATTATGTCAGGGTCTGTTCCTTTAATTCCTAATTTGTAGAAAGTTTTTATTATGAAACTATGTTGAATTTTGTGGATTCTTTTTCTGCATCTGTGGAGATGATCATGAGATTTTAATTTTTTTTATTAATGTGGTGTGTCACATTTATGACCTGCATATGATGAACCATTCCTATACGCCAGGGATAAATCTCAGTTTATTATGGTATCTGGTCATTTTAACATGCTGTTGAATTAGGTTTGATATTATTTTATTGAGAGTTTTTGCTTCTGTGTAACTTAGGGAACTGGCTTCTAATTTTCTTTTCTATAGTGTCCTCATCTGGCTTTGGTATCAGAGTAATGCGGGCCTTGTAAAATGAGTTTGGGAATGTTCTCTTCATTCTTTTGGGAGAGTTTGAGGAGAATTGGTGTTAACTCTTCTTTAAATGTTTGTTAGAATTCATCAATGAAACCATGTGGTCCTCAGTTTTTCTTTGAAGCGATAATCAAAAACCTTCCAACAATCTCTACTCATTATTGGTGTTCAGATTTTCTATGTCTTCATGTCCAGTTTTGTTATGTTCTTTCTAGGAATTCATGCATTTCTTCTAAGTCCTCCAATTTGTTGGTGTTTAGTTGTTCATAGTAGTCCCTTATGATCCTCTGTATTCCTGTGGTATCAGCTGTGCTCTGTCCTTTTTCATTTCTAATTTTGAGTCTTTTCTCTTTTTTTATTAGTTACTCAAAGATTTGCCAATTTTATTTTTACTTTCAAAGAAGCATATCTTAGTTTTGTTGCTCTCTTCTGTTTTTTTTTTTTTGTCTCTTATTTATTTCTGTTCTTATCACTGTTATTTCCTTCCTTCTGCTAACTTTGGGCTTAGCTTGTTCTTTTTTTTAGTTCCTTGAAGTGTAAAGTTAGATTTTTCTATTTTCTTAATCATTTTTTGTGGAGATATAATTGACATATTACATTATATTAGTTTCAGGTATACAACATAATGATTAGATATATGCATGTATTGTGAGATATCATCACAAAAAGCATAGTTAACATCCAGCACCACACATAAACAAATTTTTTCTCTTGTAATGAGAACTTTTAAGATTTACTCTAAGCAAATTTCAAGGACACAATACATTAACGATAGTCACCATGTTGTACATGAACTAATAGTTTGTACTCTATGACCGATATTATCCCATTTCTAACACCGCTTAACCTCTGGTAACCACTCTTCTACAATTTGTTTCCCTCAGTTCAATTTTTCTAGATTCCACATAGATACCATGCAATATTTTTCTTTCTATCTCTTGCTTATCTCACTAAACTATATGTCCTCCAAGTTCATACACAGTATTGCAAATAGTAGGATTTCCTTTTTTGAAGGCTAATATTCCATTATGTATATATGTAAGTTTCTTTATCCGTTCATTTATCAATGGATGCTTAGGGTGTTTCTTCCACAGTTTAGCTATTGCAAATAATGCGGCAATGAACATGGAGGTGCAGATACCTCTCTGAGATATTAACTTCTTTTCCTTCATATATATACCCAAAAGTGAGATTTCTGGTTCATATAGTAGTCCTATTTTAAATTTCTGAGGAACCTCTATACTATTTTCAATAATGGCTATATGAATTTATATTCCCACCAACTGTGTACAAGGGTTTTCTCCACATCCTCACCAACACTCGTTATTCCTTGTCTTTTTGATAATTTTCATTCTAATAGGAGTAAGATGATATCTCATTGTGGCTTTGATTCACATGTCCCTGTTGATTAACGATGTTGAGCATTTTTTCATAAACCTATTGGCTATTTGTACATCTTAGAGAAATATCTATTCCATTCCTTTAACCCCTTTTTAATCAGTTTGTGCTATTAATTTATGAGGTTCCTCATATATTTGGATATTAATCCCTTATCAAATACATGGTTGGCAAATATTTTATCCCACTCCATAAGCTGTCTTTTTGTCTGATAATGTAATACACTACACCAAAGTAATGGATAAAAATCATATCTCAATGGATGCAGAACTAGCATTTGACAAAATTCAACATCATTTCATAATATAAAACTTCCAAAAAATTATGTGTAGAAGCAACAATCAACATAAGAAAGACCATGTATGACAAGCCCACAGCTAACTTCATACTTAATAGTGAAAAGCTGAAAGCTTTTCCTGTAAGATCAGAAACAAGTTGGAGATGCCTAAACTTGCTACTTTTATTCAACACAATTCTGGAAATCCTTGTCAGAGAAATTAGGCAAGGTAAAAAAAAAATAGAAGGAACATGAAATGAAAGATATAAAATAGTCTGTTTTTAGATGACATGATCTTATATAGAGAAAATCCTAAAGACTCTACAGAAAACTGTTAGAACTAATAAATGAATTCAGTAAAGTTGTAGGACACAAAATCAACATACAAAAATCAGCTGCATTTGTATACAAAAAAAGGAAAACTAAAATCTTATAAAATAGAGGGCATATGATTTGATCCCATTTGTATGGAATTCCAGAACCTACAAGACAAGCCATGGTGAAAAAAATAATCAGAACAATGGGTGCCTCTCTTAGGGGGAAGCTAGGACTCACTGGGGAGGGGTATAAGGGATACTGTTCCCAGGCTGATACTAATATTCTTTTTTTAATGTTTATTCGTTTTTGAGAGAGAGCGAGTGAGCATGAGTGGGGGGGAGGGGCAGAGAGAGAGGGGGACGGAGGATCCAAAGCAGTATCTGAACTGATAGCAGCAAGCCCAATGAGGGGCTCAAAGCCATGAACCGTGAGATCACGACCTAAGCCGAAGTCAGATGCTCAACCTACTGAGCCACCCAGGTTCCCACTAATATTCTATATAATGAGAGGTGTTTGAGTTACACAGATGATGCATTTACCAATTCATAGTGATCATACATTTAAGATTAGCATATTTTACTTTATGTAAATTTTCATAAGGTTGCATAGAATAAAACATGTAAGAGGTATTGAACTGTAGTTATTGATATGTGTACAAAGGTATTAAGGAGGAAGTGTACTGATGTCTGCAATTTCCTTTGTACCGTAAGATGGATTAATACATGGATAAAGTACAAAGAGACATGTGATAAAGCCAATATAGTAAAATCTTAATGTGTGGCATAATGTATTTTCCAAAAATGGTGACAGCAATAATTCCAGTCCCACATGTTCTTCCAGAACTTTGTCACTGTCCCATCAAGGGCCATAATCTCTTTTTACCTTCTAGAACCTGGGTATTACTTGCAGGCTGTCTGAATGAAAAGAATTCAGTACAAGTGAGGTGGAATATAAAAGTTGATATGGCATCCATTTGGCTCTCATGGAATGCTCACCCACTGAACCCAGCCACCATGCACATGCAGAAAGGTTCAATCCCAATGTAAGGTCTCACACAACAGCTAACCATCAACAACCTGATTAGAGTGTGCAAGATATTTGAGATCTCTGTTAATCCCTATTGAACCTCTCTGCATGAATTTAGTTAGACCCACTAAGATTTGGGTTTAATAAAATAGTGGATACTAAGAACAGTTTAGGTCCTGGATACACAGATGCCAACAAGATAATTATTGTAGCATGGCTTTGTGTTTCAAAAATTTCAGGGATCCTGGGTGGCTCAGTCAGTTAAGTGTCTGACTTCAGCTCAGGTCATTGATCTCGCCTGAGTTCAAGCCTCCAAGTTGGGCTCTGTGCTGGCAGCTCAGAGCCTGAAGCCCACTTTGGATTCTCTGTCTCTCTCTGTCTCTGTCTCTGTCTCTGTCTCTCTCTTTGCCCCTCCCCCTTGTGTTCTCTCTCACACAAATAATAATTTAGAATAGATAGATAGATAAGAATTTCATTACATACAAAATTTTGAGTGGCCCTGCAGTCAATGGAGGTTTCAATTACAGTGGATTTTCCTCTTCAGCAAGAGTTATTTCACAAGGAAGCAGTCACAACAACGTTCTGTGTTCATTATTTTTTCTCCACCTTTCTTCTGGCCAATTCCCCAGGCAACAGCCTGTATGACAGGCTCCTCTCCCTTGGCCTGCTCATAGGACAGAAAGACTTCCAGGACTTGGCACATTTTCAAAACTAAAAAAAATAATGGTATTGAATATGAAGTAAAATACTTGAGGGACTCCTTCATATTCCAAAATGTATTTGAACAAGTTGAATTTCAAATGCTTGATTTGTTTTTTCATATAAATAAGAGCAAACTTCCCTGAATAATCACTAAGTTATATCAAAATAAAAACAAGGTTTTGTGGACATCACAATGAGTTCTAGGTCCACAGAGAACAATCCTCCTGGTATCTAATAGAAAGGAAGAAACTCGGAGTAGTGTCAAGGGGTCATGGTCTCAGGTGACCACGAACCTCTCACTGGAATGTGCATGGAACTCAGCTCTGACCATAAGTAATAGAGAAGATGCTGCCCTAAGGTTATAAGAGACTTTGTAATTTCAGACAGAGTGAGCTCATCACAGTCATTCAAAGGACAAAATGGCTTAAACACTAATCTTTAAAGGGCACTAGAGAATTATAGAAAACTGTACATGAGCACAAGTTCCTCAAACAGCTTACTGTTTTCTTCTTTTTAAGAGTTTGGAAGTGACTCTTCTTTGACATAAGGTGGGAATTTTATATTTCTATTTATCACAAACATTGTGCTCTATCCACTAATAATGAAGTAGCTGTGGGGGTTAATCAGCAGTTAAAAGTAATGCATATACTAAGGGTACAACTGAATGGAGGGAAATGCTGTAGTTTTCCTATTCCTGGCACAATTAGCACACAGACAAAGCTATGAGAGGTTAGAAAGCTGCAGAGAACAGGACTGCAAACTCCATCCCAAAGCCAAGTGCGCAGCCGAGAGGGAATGACTCCGCACAGCCAATAAGCAGAAGGGCAAGTACAGCATCACAGGGGACTTGTGAGCAGGCAAGTGTTGCTGAGCCCCTGTTGGAAAAGTTGTCTCTACACCATGCGATGTTTTAGCAAATGGGAATGGAACTAGCAGGCACTTGTCACTTATTATCTGATAAGATAAGGATATGTGCATAGCATTGTAACCCTGCTAGGAGGTATATTTAGGGCCATGGAGAAAAGTAGCTACTTGCACATATGTAATAGAACAGGGTTTGGATGTGAACACAGGTCCCTCTAATTCTGCTCAATACCCCACCCGCCCCCACCGCCGCCTTACAAAACAGACTGCAATATAATTCCAGGTCTAATCTCAAGGCTAATTTGGTGATTTCATTGTATCAAAAGAATTAAGCAGGAAAGAGTAAAGAAAAACATTTATAAAATCCTGCAATTTCCATATTTTACCCATTATTTCATCATAAATTTCACTGTGAACCATTGGCAATTTGATTCTTTGTGGGACTCCCCCACCCCACATACCTTTTTCCCTTTGACTACTTGGTGGACCATTTGATTTCATATTTAGCAGTTGTGATGTTTAAAAACAAGTATTTCTTTGGTGGATCTAATATATAGCTTCATTAAAAGACCCAAGGAAATAAGTTTTCTCATATATATATATATATATATATATATATATATATATATATGCATATATATGTACACATATATATGCATATATATACACATATATATGCATATATATGCATATATATGTGTACATATATATATATATATATGAACTCAGAAAGCCATTTACAACTAGAGAAAACATAAGCCTTGTGAAACTATGTAAATCTTGTTAATTTCCTATAAGAATTCAGACCTATAAATCAATAAAGCACTCTTTTATTTTCCCATTAAAAATATCAGGGATGCCTGGGTGGCTCAGTGGGTTAAGCATCCTACTCTTGATCTCAGCTCAGGTCTTGATCTCAGGGTTGTGAGTTCAAACCCTGTGTTGGGCTCTGCGCTGGGCATGGATCCTACTTAAAATTCTAAAAATATCCCTATCTTCTCTGAAAATTGTTGAAAACCTAACTCAAAGCTGACTTTTCTTCTGATTGGGTTGGAAGAAACTTAAATGCACTTTTCCAAACACTCGGTTGTAAATATTCACCTTTGAATGTTGCCCTATGATCACAAATTAAGCGTAGCTGTCAGGAAAATTCTCCAGTTCAGGCTGGTGAGGAATGATGAGTGACATAGTGATCCCAGCACTCCCCAGACTGGCCAAGGTTTTGATGTACCTCTTGGGAGGTAGATTGGCTTATGGTGTCCACTGTGCAGGGTTTCGAATGGTAGTGGGACAAAAGAATCTGCCAGGTGGCTTACATCAAGATGCAGCCTCAAATTATGTAGGCCTCACTGCTAACTCAGAGAAATTAGACATACTAAATCCACCTGCAAGGGTGGGAGCACGGATAAACCAGGAAACGGGTTTTTCAGAAAAATAAATCACTTAGGTCCCTTTCAGTCTACAGAAGTGTTATAGCCCAAGGAGGGTGAGTTGATCACAAAACATCTCCTTCAAACTCTGCCCTTGGAGAGTGATTGGAAGTAATGAGAACGATGTCATACTGACGTATTCTCAATCACTTGCTCCCTTGAGTATTAGGAGGAAAGCAGGATTTATCATCACTACAAAGGAAAAAAGAAAGTAGCAGAGTCATAGAGTTTCAAATAATCCCAATTTCTCCTTATGTTTTTCTTTTCTCCTCTTTGAAAAACATGCCAGAAACCTGGGATGGATGTGAGTGAGGATATATAACTCTCAAGAATGCTTCCCTGGTGACCTAGATATGTCCCTATTATAGGAGAAGCTGTGGCAATTGTGTGCTATTTGGTCAAATAAATATTTGTGGAATTCATGAATTGGCTTTGGATAGCCAGTTAAACAAACCTATACCTTAGAGTCCATGTTTGTAACATCAGGACCGACATCCCTACCACAGAGTCACAGGAAGAAATTTAGTGAGAAAATTCTATCAAACGCAAAGCATATTTACCAGCATATTTCAGATGTGAGTAAATACTGGTTACCTGACTTGCCTCCTTGTATATTTTTGGCCCAGTAACTGAGTACACAAGGATTATACAAACTTTACAGCTAAAGGTATATTTTCTTTTTTTTCTCTTCAAGCTTTGTGGATTCTACAAAACATGTGTCTCTACCATTCTTTCCCCAAACTTCAACTGCACACCAATGTCTTCTCAAGGTTTTCCTTTCCTTTCCAGACAATAGTGCCTGAAACCAAACCCACATTGTGTGGGAAGTACCTGTGTTACTTTCATCATGTCATCTAACACACAGAGTGGATAGTTTAAGAAGCAATGGAAATGACCTGAAGAACTTGAGTTCCTCTAAGAGCTGGGCTGCAAAGAAGCTCTTGCCACCAGTGAACCCATTAGAAAATGTCCTGGAAATTTTCCTGAAAGTTCAAGAATTCAACAGGGTATCATGGACACAAATGAGCCATCCAGGATGGCAGAGCCTCTCCATAACCATTTTGTCTCTAAGATATGCCTGAATGGGAGACAGGGATTGAACACCTCCAGCCTCAACTTACTGTCATAAATAGGAAACCAACACAAATTTCAAAATGGTAAGTTCATTAATTACATCTATTCATTGGCATAATTGTTAGTCAAGCAGCCACTGCCTTCTGGGGAATAACTCTAGAGATTCCAGGAATGTTTGGAAAATCTTTTCCTTACTTCTTAAACTACTAGTGATTCAGTCAACATTGTTAGGCACTTCTGTGTGCCAAGCTAGGACTGAACCACATAAGCATTTTACGCCTGTTACTTCTCATACTCCTGTAGGTGAGAAAGTAACATTTTTTCCTTCATATTTCCCTCTTTCATGCAGATTCTCACTGTACAGGACAGAAAGGGGTGATATGAGGGGGTTCCCAGAATATATTTTAGCCTACTCTGTGGCATTTAGGCAGATTCTTCTACTAGAATCTTTCTCCTCATCACTCTGAACTTGAATTCAGCCAGATGCATTTAGCTCCCATTGCTTAGGTTCTCTCATTAACATTTGTCTTGCTGTTGCCCAGGAGCCCTTGATTAAAGGTCAGGTGACCTCAGTGCTTTTTATTATCTTGAGTATTGACCTCAAGAATGTCTGCACCTGTGGGAGAAAGTTACTGAGCCTAATGAATGATGGACAATCATACTACAGTGAGCACATTCCTTCTGTGGGGGTTTTCCAGTTTCCCAGACTTGCAGGGTCTCCTCTTTGTGATGATTTTCTTCTCCCATGTGACCATCCTAGCTGCAAATGTGTGCATAATGGTGGCCATCAAGCTGAGTCACAACCTTCACATCCCCATGTATTTTTTCCTCTGTGGCCTGTCCTTTTCAGAAACTTGTACCACTATGGCAATCATCCCCCGCATGCTAGTGGACTTGCTGTCAGATAGCAAGGCCATCTCTCTTCCTGAGTGTGCCACACAGATGTTTTTCTTCTTTGGCTTGGGAGCCAATAACTGCTTCATCATGGCTGCCATGTCTTACGACCGTTACACTGCCATTCACAGCCCACTGCGCTATAAGGTCTTGATGACCCATAAGATCTGCTTTCAGTTCATCATGGCCTCTTGGATGGCTGGGTTCCTGGTTTCTCTGTGCATCGTCATCACTGTATTCAACTTGTCTTTCTGTGACTCCAACATCATCGAGCACTACTTCTGTGACATCTCACCTGTGGTCTGCCTTGCCTGTGATTACACCTCCCATCACGAAATGGCTATTTTTGTGCTCTCTGCCTTCGTGTTGGTGGGCAGCTTTGTTTTCATTATGATGTCCTATGTCTTCATTGTGTCCAGAGTTGTGAAGATGCCTTCTGCCAAGGGGAAGTATAAGGCCTTCTCCACTTGCTCCTCCCACCTCACTGTGGTGTGCATACACTATGGATTTGCTGGCTTTGTCTATTTGAGGCCCAAGGACAGGGACTCATTCCGTGAAGACATGCTGATGGCGGTCACATACACAGTGCTGACACCTCTGCTTAACCCCATCGTTTACAGTCTCAGAAACAAAGACATGCAGACAGCTCTAAGGAAGGTATTAGGCAAGACAAATAGGTTCATCCCTCAGATGGGGAGTAGAAGAACACCGGACATTAAAAATGTACAGACTGTTGATAAATAAAAGTGGAAAAAGTAGAGTATTTCCAATAAAATCATTAGTTTGTGTGCAAAGCAATTAAAGTGTATTCTAATTGTCTGATATGCCCTGGTCTCACTCCTTTCCTATTACAAAACCACAGGTAGTTTTACAATATTTTAAGATGAAAAAATATTTAAAAATGTTATTACACATATGTGTACATATACGCATATAAATGCATATACATACAGGCACACACGCATGTAGTAAACATATCAAAAAGCAGTTTGGAAAACCATTTTCATAACCTTTGTTGCCTTTGGAAGAAGAAAAACATACTAAAATGGAAAAGGAGAAAAAAATGAAAGAGCAATGGAGAAGGAAAGAAAAAACACGAATTCACTTAGTCAAAAGAGGAAAAACTATAAGCACACAAACTTAGACTTGAAATGAGTGAAAGGCTACAAATATAGAGAAATTTCCAGGAATTTTAAGAAATACCTTGCTCAATTCTATTCAAAGAAATAAGGAAACTAGATGGGAATGGAAGAATTTCTGGAAAAATAAACTGATGAAAATTACTGCAAAAGACATTTTTAACATACCAAATTTCAGGAATAATATAGAAAAGTCTGTCAAAGAGCTATTTTTCCTATTGCCCAGCAAAGGAGTAGGCCGGATGGTTTCATAATTAACTTTCTCAAGACCTCAAAAAGCAAATAATTCAAACACTATTTGAGTTAGAGCATAAAGATAAATAGCTTCTAATTTATAAAAATCAGAGAGGTGGAATGTGCTATATATAACTGAAGAATCTAATTGAGGCCATTGTGGTAAGGTTCTCATGTGGACTGTGGAAGATGTTAGATGATGTCAGGAAGTCTAAGCATTTTGAAGTCACATTGTCTGATGGCACAGCCAGATGATATGAAGTTGCCAAAGCTGAAGGTCTGAGATGGGAAAAGATCAAGAGGTTGGTGGCAATTTGCTAATAAATAACAAGAAGTGGGGTGGTCAGTAAAAGACTCTGAGGACAACAGTGCAGTTGACCCTTGAAAAACATAGGTTTTAATCCACTCACATGTGGATTTTTTCAATGTAGTAGAGTAATGTAAATGTCTTTTCTTTCCTTACGATTTTCTTAAAAGATTTTTTTTTTCTCTACCCTACCTTGTTGTAAGAATACGGTATATAATACACATAACATGCAAAATATGTGTTAATCAACTCTTTATGTTATCAGCAAGGCTTCCCGTCAACGGTGGGCTATGAGTAGTTAAGTTTTGGGGGAGTCAAAAGTTTTTGACTGTGTGGGGATCAGTGCCCTAAACCTCTGCATTATTCAAAGGCCAACGATATATTATTTCTTAGCTGGGTAAGATTGGTGCCAATGAGGGAAATGTTTTGTCATAAATATGCAAACAAACGATTTAGAAATATAGTAAGAAGCTAGGAGAATGCCAAGTTGTGGCTGGCCTATAGAATAAGGAAGTGAGCAACTTCTGTTCAACAGAGCTGAGAAGCAATTGTGCCCTTCTCAGACAACAAGGTTTAGTTAAAATGAAGAGATAGAGAATGAGCTCTGTGTAAAGTCGATGGGTAGAGTGGAGAGAAGATTCCGGAATGGAAGCAAAACGTCTTGGGAGAAACCCCTGAAAAGAAATAAGAATCTCAAGAGAGGAAGCATGAGGTTGTGCTATAGTGAATACAGGTGAGGAGAGTTCCCGCAGGGCTTGAAACTGAGATTCAAATCACAGCTTCATTGATTATATGTGGTGTCACAGCCTATTGGGTCTCCAGGTCTCAGTCTTTGTTCAGCACTGAATTAAAATTTGGCTAGAAGTTCTCTGACCAACCATTTCACAAATTTCACCATTGCATCTTCACAAATGTCCCCTAATTCACACGAAAGTCTCTGTTTCCTCATACGATCAACTTTACCTTTTTCATCTCATTAAGTCTCAATTTTGACTAAAAGGGATTTACTCCTGGGATGCAAGGTTGGTTTTTTATTATTATTCTTATTACTAAAGTTTATTTTGAAAGAGATAGACAGAGAGAGACAGAGAGAGAGAGCGCACTCATGAGCAGGGGAGGGGCAGAGAGAGAGGGAGAGAGAATCACAAGCGGGCTCCATGCTGTTAGCACAGAGCCCAATGCAGGGCTTCACCTCACAAACTAGGAGATCATGACCTGAGCAGAAACCAAGAGTTGGACGCTTAATCGACTGAGCCACCCAGGTGCCCCAAGGCTGTTTTAACATATGCAAACCAATCAATGTAATACACCACATTAATAGAATGAAAGATGGCAGAGCAGCATGGAATTTTTTTTTTTTTTTTTTTGCCTCTCTCATCCTTGAATGCAGCTAGATCAACACAAATCACCTTGCACACCTAGGAAACTGATTTAAGGATTAACATAACAATCTGCACAACTTGAACCACAAAACTTGGCAAGTATAGTACAGAGAGGTGAGCTGGGGGAGAGAGAAGGCTCAGAGGGTAGGGGGCTGTTTTTGCTTGTGGAGAGAGAACAGAGATGGGGGGAGAGTACAGGAAAAGCACTCCCCCTCAAAAGCAGCTGGAAAGAAAGAGAGTGGACTGAACAAAAAAGGGAGAAAGGAGAAAGGGACTGCAAGGGAATGAACAGAGAAAGGAGAAAGGAGAGGGTTTAAATTCCATTAAGATGCTATAAAAAGGGGAGTGCAGAGTCTGAAACTCCACAGCTCATACCTGGTGGACCACAGAATACCACCAGAAACTCCAACTCTACAAGCATGATAATGGCAATAAATTCAAATCTTTCAGTACTCACTCTAAATGTCAATGGACTACACACTCCAATAAAAACATAGGGTAATAGAATGGATAAGAAAACAAGATCAATCTATATGCTGTTTATAAGAGATGCATTTGAGACCTAAAGGCACCTTCAGATTGAAGGTATGGGGATGGAGAATCATCTATCATGTTAATAGTCACCAAAAGAAAGACGGAGTAGACATACTGGTGTCAGACAATCTAGATTTTAAAATAAAGACTATAACAAGAGATGAAGAAGGGCATTATATCATAATTTAGGGGTCTAGCCGCCAAGAAGATCTAACAATAGTAAACATTTATGCGCCAAACGTGCAAGCACCCAAATATGTAAATCAATCACACACATACAGAAACTCATTGATAATAACACAATAATAGTAGGAGACTTCAACACCCCACTCACAGCAATGGACAGATCATCTAAACAGAAAATCAACAAGGAAACAATGGCTTTGGATGAGACACTGGACTGGATGGACTTAACAGATACATTCAGAACATTTCATCCTTAAGCAAAATAATACACCCTCTTCTTGGGTGCACATGGAACATTCTCCAGAATAGATCACATACTAGAACATAAATCAGCCCTCAACAAGTACAAAAAGATCGAGATCATACCATGCAAATTTTCAGACCACAATGCTATGAAAGTCAAAATTAACCACAAGAAAAATTTTGGAAAGATAACAATACTTGAAGACTAAAGAACATTCTACTAAAGAATGAATGGGATAACCAAGAAGTTAAAGAGGAAATTAAAAAGTACATGGAAGCTAATGAAAATGACAACACCACAGCCCAAAACCTTTGGGACACAGCAAAGGCAGTCATAAGAGGAAGTATATACCAACTCAGGCCTTCCTAAAGAAGGAAGAAAGGTCTCAGATACACAACCTAACGTTACACCTTTAAAGAACTGGACCCTCCCCCGTTCATGCTTTGTCTCTCTGTCTCAAAAATAAATAAAATGTTAAAAAAATTTTTTTAAAGAACTGGAAAAAGAACAGCAAATAAACCCCAAACCAGCAGAAGACAGAAAATAATAAAGATTAGAGCAGAAATCAATGCTATTGAAACAAAAAAAAAAAAAACAGTAGAACAGATCAATGAAACCTGGAGCTGGTTCTTTGAAAGAATGAACAAAATGGATAAACCCCTAGCCAGTTTGATCAAAAAGGAAAGGGAAAGGACCCAAATAAAATCAAGAATGAAAGAGGGGAGGTCACAACCAACACTGCAGAAATACAAATAATAGGGGAATATTATGAGCAATTATATGCCAATAAAATGGGTAATCTGGAAGAAATGGACAAATTCCTAGAAACATATACACTACCAAAACTCAAACAGGAAGAAATGGAAAATTTGAACAGACCCATAACCAGTAAAGAAATTGAATTAGTAAGAGATCTCCAAAAAACAAGAGTCTAGGGCCAGATGGCTTTCCAAGGGAATTCTACCAAACATTTAAACAAGAGTTAACACCTATTCTCTTGAAGCTGTTCCAAAAAATAGAAATGGAAGGAAAACTTCCAAACTCATTCTATGAAGCCAGCATTACCTTGATTCCAAAACCAGACAAAGACCCCACTAAAAAGGAGAACTACAGACCAATTTCCCTGATGAACATAGATGAAAAAAAACCTCAACAAGACAGTAGCCAACCAGATCCAACAATACATTAAAAGAATTATTCACCATGACCAAGTGGGATTTATACCTGGGATGCAGGGCTGGTTCAATATCCACAAAACAATTAACGTGATTCATCACATCAATGAAAGAAAGGACAAGAACTACATGATCCTCTCAATAGATGCAGAGAAAGCATTTGACAAAATACAGCATCCTTTCTTGATAAAAACCCTCAAGAATGTAGGTATAGAAGGATTGTACCTCAAGATCATAGAAGCCATATATGAAAGACCCACCACTAATATTATCCTCAATGAGGAAAAACTGAGACCTTTCCCCCTAAGGTCAGGAACATGACAGGAAAGTCCACTCTTGCCACTGTTATTCAATGTAGTACTGGACAATCAGAGAATACAAAGGAATAAAAGGCATCCAAATTAGCAAGGAGGAAGTCAAACTTTCACTTTTCACAGATGACATGATACTCTATATGGAAAACCCAAAAGATTCTGCCAAAAAATCACTAGAACTGATTCATGAATTCAGCAAAGTCACAAGATATAAAAATCAATGCACAAAAATCGGTTGCATTCCTATACACCAATAATGAAGCAACAGAAAGAGAAATCAAGAATTGATCCCATTTACAATTGCATGAAAAATCATGAAATACCCAGGAATATACCCAACCAAAGAGGTGTAAAATCTACATACTGAAAATTACAGAAAGCTTATGAAAGAAATTGAAGAAGACACACACAAAGAATGGAAAAATATTCCATGCTCCTGGATTGGAAGAACAAATATTGTTAAAATGTCGATACTACTCAAAGCAATATACATATTCAATTCAATCCCTATTAAAACAACACCAGAATTCTTCACAGAGCTAAAACAAACAATCCTAAAATATGTATGTGACCAGAAAAGATCCCGAATAGCCAAAGGGATCCTGAAAAAGAAAACCAAAGCTGGAGGCATTAGAATCCTGGACTTCAAGCTATATTACAAAGCTGTAATCATCAAAACAGTATGGTACTAGCACAAAAACAGACACTAAGATCAATGGAACAGAATAGAGAACCCAGAAATGGACCCACAAATATATGGCCAACCAATCTTTGACAAAGCAGGAAAGGATATCTTCTGGAATAATGACAGTCTCTTCAGCAAATGGTGCTGGGAAAATTGGACAGCGACATGCAGAAAAATGAATGTGGACCACTGTCTTACCCCATATACAAAAATAAACTCAAAATGGATGAAAGGCCTACACATAATACAGGAAGCCATCAAAATCCTAGAGGAGAAAGCAAGCAAAAACCTCTTTGACCTTGGCCGCAGCAACTTCTTACTCAACACGTCTCCAGAGGCAAGGGAAACAAAAAC
Organism: Panthera pardus; assembly: GCF_024362965.1. NCBI lineage: Eukaryota > Metazoa > Chordata > Mammalia > Carnivora > Felidae > Panthera > Panthera pardus. The sequence goes on from NW_026526677.1 coordinate 50,611,018, forward strand.
AATAATGAACTACTTGGACCTCCTCAAGATAAGGTGAGGTCCGAGGATGCAGAGAAAGAGGATCTCTTTTGCACTGCTGGTTGGAATGCAAGCTGGTGCAGCCACTTTGGAAAACAGTATGGATTCCTCAAAAAATTAAAAACAGAACTACCCTACAACCCAGCAATTGCACTACTAGGTATTTATCTAAGGGATACAGGTGTGCTGTTTCAAAAGGGCACATGCACCCCAATGTTTATAGAGGCACTATCAACAATAGCCAAATTATGGAAAGATCCCATATATCCAGCGACAGATGAATGGATAAAGAGGATGTGGTATATATATATACAATGGACTACTACTTGGCAATCAAAAAGAACGAAATCTTGCCATTTGCACCTATGTGGATGGAACTAGAGGGTATTATGCTAAGCGAAATTAGTCAGTCCGAGAAAGACAAATATCATAGGATTTCACTCATATGAGGACTTTAAGATACAAAACAGATGAACCTAAGGGAAGGGAAGCAAAAAGAATATAAAAACAGGGAGGGGGACAAAACAGAAGAGACTTTTAAATACAGAGAACAAACTGAGGGTTGCTGGAGGGGTTGTGGGTTTGGGGATGGGCTGAATAAGAGGCATAAGGGAGGATACTTGTTGAGATGAGCACTGGGTGTTATACATAGGGGATGCATCACTGGCATCTACCCCTGAAATCATTATAGCACTATATGCTAACTAACTTGGATGTAAATTAAAAAATAAATTAAAAATATAAAAAAATAAAAATAAAAAAACAGAATGAAAGATTAAAAACCACACGCTATCAATAGGTGTGGTATACATACACAATGGAATATTATTCAGCCATAAAAAAGAAGGAAATCTTGCCATTTGCAACAGCATGGGTGTTGTAGACATTATGCCAAGTAAAACGAGCCAGACAAAGAAATAAAAGTACCGCCTGATCTCACTTAGATATGGAATCTAAGAAAATCAAATTCATAGAAGCAAAGAGTAGAATAGTAGTTGCCAGCATTGGGGAGGTGGCAGACATGGGGAGATGTTGGTCAAAGAGTACAAAATGCAATTACGTAGAATGAATTTGTTTTAGCAATCTAAAGTACAGCATGGTGAATGTAGTTAAAAATACTGTATTTAATACTGGAAATTTGCTGAGAGAGTAAATTTCAGGTGTTTTCACCACACCAGAAAATGGTAACTATGTGAGAAAATGGGTATGTTAATGAGCTTGACTTCATTAATCATTTCACTATGTATATGTATGTCAAAAATCATCTTGTACACCTTAAATATATACATTAATAAGAAAATTAAACATTTTTACAGATTAAAAAATGGCAACTCGTACTTTATTCACATCATTTGAATGGAAACTATTGTATTTTTTTTTTAACATTTATTTATTTTTGAGACAGAGAGAGACAGAGCATGAACGGGGGAGGGGCAGAGAGAGAGGGAGACACAGAATCCGAAGCAGGCTCCAGGCTCTGAGCCATCAGCCCAGAGCCCGACGTGGGGCTCGAACTCACGGACCGCGAGATCGTGACCTGAGCCGAAGTCGGACGCTTAACCGACTGAGCCACCCAGGCGCCCCAAAACTATTGTATTTTTAAGAACCATTTCTTTGTGAACTTCTTGAAAGAAAAGCAAATGGCATACTCAACTTTGTGTTCTCAGTTCATAATCTAGTGTCAGGAATAGAGACTAAATAAATATTCACTGAATTAGAATTAATGTTTAACCAACAGATATTTGTCAAATGCTCGCTCTGTACCAGACATTGTACTTTGAGCTAAGGATAATTCATTCAACCTCCCACATCACTACTTTCACCCACCCAAGTTTCTGCAACTGCATTTCCAACTAGAAATAATCATTCTACTCCTATCTTTCTGTATGTCTCAGTTTAAATGTCATTTCACCAGTAAATCCTTCCTTGAGCCTCACAAACAAATGCATTTGCAAAATGATATCAAGAGGGATAGAGACTGAGCAAAAAGCTACAGCCTGGGGCTTTAGGCGGCATGGCAGGGTGAGTACATAGAAGTTTGAGGTTAGAGGGGCGCCTGGGTGGTTCAGTCAGCTGAGCGTCTGACTTCGGCTCAGGTAATGATCTCACAACTTGTGAGTTCGAGCCCTGCATCAGGCTCTGTGCTGACAGCTCGGAGCCTGGAACCTCCTTTGGATTCTGTCTCCCTCTCTCTCTCTCTGCCTCTGTCTCACTCTCAAAAAATAAATAAACATTAAAAAATTTTTTTAAATTAAAAAAAAGTAGTTTGAGGTCAGAGATGCCAAGGCAGCTAAGACTTTCGAGGCCAAGATCCTGGAGAGGAAAAACTGAAAAGATGTGAGCCCCAAATCCTTTGTGTAATTTCTTTTTAAGGAATGTGACTACTTCCGAGTTGCACAAGGGCTGGCGAGAGATCAAAACACCAAGTGGAAATCAGACTGTGGGAGGCAGAAGATCTTACCAGAGATTCTGGCATTTTGTAGTGCTGGCTTGATAGGCTGTTTAAGGTGGAGGGGACCTATAACACCTTATGCTTTTACTTCAGAGTCCTAAAAGACCATACCTTAGGGGTAATTGCTACATCCTAGAAATAAGTCAAATCCGAATTAGATCCTCCCCAACAAAGCACAGCGCCTAACCTACACTGGGAATACCACCACTGTTTTACTACGATGCAAGTTTAGAAGCTATTGTATAAGAATACATAGAGTTGTTTTATTATGTGAATGACCCATTTGGGGACTATAATTCCATTTCTTCAAAGGGATTAATCCAGTGCTCTATCTGCCTGCTAGAAGAATACTGAATACACTTTGGAGGAAGATAATCTCATCCAGAAACTCTACAATTTTTTATCTATACTGCCTATCATTCAAAACAAAACGATAAGGTATGCCAGTGATTTGCCAGGACCAAATGAATAAAAAACAGGTATTTCAAAATAAATGTTAATAACATATTTAAGAAAAACAGAAGAGTAACATGAAGAATCACACCAGAGAACTAAATGCAAAAACTTTTTTTTTAAAGAAAAACAAAATAAAAAGTATCAAGTTTAAATCTTGGAAATGAAAAATAAATTAGGACTTCAGCAGATGAATTCATAGTAGATTGGATACAGCAGAAAAGAGGGTTAGTAAACTGAGAGGTCAGCAGAGAACATACATGTTACTGGATGAAGAAAAAATAATAATAAAAATACAAAAAGTGTGAGAGCTATACTGGAAGTTGTGAAAAGATCTAACACATGTGCAATGAAGTCCGAGCCAAAAGGAGAAGAAATTTCTGAAGAAATATTCAATGATAATATTCCAAACACAAAAGACCATGAGCTACAAATTCAAGACATCCTGCATCTTCCAAATATGGTAAATGTAGGAACAATCACACTTCCGGAAATCATAAGACAGGAAGCCAAAAGCAAAATAAAGTGTGAAAAGCTTGAGGGTGCTGGTTTGCAAACCCCTCCTGGGAATTTTCAAGGTAAGATTTGAAGCCAGCCCCCTACACAGAGGGCAGCGAGAAACCAAAGAAAGATTGGACGCCACGTCCAGGTTAGAAGGTGGCAGTTGTAATAAGCAAGGGGAATTTACATACCAGGGCTTGTCTCTGGCGGCAGCAAGACGACAAATGGATCCCCACACCCACCAGCGGAACTTTAACAGCTTGTAAATAGGCCTTAAATGGGTGCAGTCACGCAGACCATGCAGGTGTTTTCAATACCACGTTACTATCTCAAGGCTGTGTTCCTTGGAGCAGCCTCTGGGAGCGGGAAAGGAGAGCGGAACCCACATTCCAAGGACAGGGGAGGTGCGAGCAGCCCCTGAATGCCCGGGTCCAGCTCCAGGGTCAGTGGGAGCAGCCCCTGAATGCCCGGGTCCAGCTCCAGGGTCATCCTTTTTTGATGACTTTTGATGTTCCCCAACAAGAGGGAAATGAAAGACATATTCCCTTTGAAAAAGAGGAGGGGAGAAGGAGGGAGGAAAACTGAAAGCTAAACTTTTTAGAGAAATGGTAGAAGCACGAGAACAATTACATCTTAAAGGTGCTTGAAGATATTTCACGGATAACCTAGAATTCTACCCAGAGTTATCTTCAAGAATGAAGGTGCACAGAAGGTTACCAATACATTGTATCAATGTCCTTTTCTTGGTTTTGTGTGGTACTGTAGTAAGCCCTGGGTGAAATTAAATAAAGGGTTCACAGGACCTCTCTGTACTATCTTTGAAGCTTCCTTGAATCTAGAATTATTTCAAAATTAAAAAAAAAAAATTAAGTGGAAAAAAAATGAAGGTGGAATAACTTTTTATGACCAACCCCCCCAAAACAAGCAAACAAAAAATCCCCAACCCCAAACCCACCTGAAACTGTTAAAATTCATCACCAGCAAACCTGTATTAAAAGAAGAAATAAAGTTTTTTAAGCAGAAAGAAAGTCAATGCTAGTATAGGCATAGTGCTGAAGAAAGGAATGAAGGGCACAGAAAGAATGAATGTCTGGGGAACTAGAGCAGGTGCAGTAGTTGAGGGAACAGCTTTGGGAAATAATTAAGAAATAGAGTTGGTCTACATTAATAGGCAGATGATAATCCTATCACCTCCACTGCCTGAAGCCTCAGATTAAAATGAGAAAGAACTGAGTACTCTCTTGTAGAATCTTCCAAAATAGCAACTTTATTGAAGTATAGTAATTTGCATACACACAATTTAAATCTACAGCTTGATGACTTCTGACAAATGTAAACACTTGTATAACCATCACCCCAATCACAGTACATGATGATTTCCTTACCCCCAAGAAATGATCTCTTCTCTTCCCCTTTGCCTTCAATCTTCTCCAATACTCCACTACAGGTAAGGTTCACAGAATGGCAGGAATGTCACTGACTTGCTAAATCCCAATCTACTGCAGAAGAAAAATTTCCTGAAATTTATATAGACTAAGAATATTTTAACAATACAACAGTTTTGGATCTTTAAAATTTTTTCCCAGGTCATACTTCTTTTTTTTTTAAGATATTATTTTTAAGTGATCTCTACAGACAACATGCTTCAACTCACAACCCTAAGATCAAGAGTCCCATGCTCTTCCAAATGAACCAGCCAGGTGCCCCACCCAGTTCATATTTCTGCCTTCTAAGTAGCAAACTACAATCTAAGTGATCAAGAAGCTTCCAAAAACATTTTTTTACAAAAGGAGTTTTTGATTGTTCCCAGTCTACAATCCATAGTAATCAGGAAACTTCAAAAAATAAAATTCTTACAAAAGGAGTTTTTGATTATTCCCACAGGGATATTCTTTTTTTAATTATTATTTTTGTAATGTTTGTTTTTATTTTTGAGAGAGAGAGAGAGAGAGAGAGAGAGTGCACGAGCAGGGCAGGGGCAGAGAGAGAAGGAGACACAGAATCAGAAGCAGGCTCCAGGCTTCGAGCTGTCAGCACAGAGCCTGATGCAGGGTTCGAACTCATGAACTGCAAGATCATGACCTGGGCTGAAGTTGGATGCTTAACTGACTGAGCCACTCAGGTGTGCCGCCACAGAGATATCCTTGATCCTTATTTTTTGATGTGCTGTTTGGGGAAAATGCTTTTGACCATTCCTAATATTCTCTATCCCCCTTTGGAAGAGATATCTACTAGCATAACACACTTAAAAAAATTTTTTTTTAATGTTTATTTATTTTTGAGAGAGAGAAAGAGAGACAGAGAGCACAAGTGGAGGAGGGGCAGAGAGAGAGAAGGAGACACAGAATCCAAAGCAGGCTTCAGGCTCTGAGCTGTTAGCACAGAGCCTGATGTGGGGCTCAAACTCACAAACCGTGAGATTATAGCCTGAGCTGAAGTCAGACACTTAACCAACTGAGCCACCCAGGTACCCCCATAACACACCTTTCTTAGCCTTCACTCCTTCCTTCCCTAGAAGTAATAAATTAGCTGATAGTAAATTTGGAGGGGAAAACTAGATATATAATAATATTAGCTCCGTACCTTAACAAAGTACCATAAACTGAGTGGCTTAAACAACAAAAATTGTTTCTTTCACAGTTCAGGAGTCCAAGATCAAGGTGTCAGCAGGGTTTCTTCTTTTTGAGGACTGTGGGATTCCTTCCATCTCTCTCACTTAGCTTCTGATGGTTTGTGGGCAACCTTTGCTGATCCTTGGCTTGTAGAAGCATAACCCACTTCTCTATTTTCATATGAGGTTCCCCCTATGTGCTGTCTGTATCCAAATTCTTCTTTTTTTTAAAAAAAAAATAAGGATACCAGTAATATTGGATTAGAAGCCCAGCCTCCTCCAATATGACTTCATCTTAACTAATTACACCTGTAACAACCATATTCCCAGGTAAGATCACATTCTGAGATACTGGTGGTTAGGATGAATTTTTGAGGGACACACTTCAACCCATAACAGAAATCCCAGCCTTTTGCCCTCCCCTTTCTCTTGGGAGTGAGTCTGCCCTCAGTGCTCTGGGCTGCTCTTGGCCCTGCTATAAATGGATGGAGACAGGCCTACTCTCACTGCAGAGACCAGGGACAGGGAAGGAGAGTGTCAGATTCTGGGATTCAGAACATGAAAACACATGTCCACAAATATGTGTCACATACTCTAATATCAGCTCCTTCATTGGTGTAGGTTAATATTTTTGCTCTCCCATATGCCTTCTCTTTTTGCCATCTCCTCGGTTGATTGAGAACTTGGGAGGGAAAAGATAAGTGTCGATGCCTATCCTCTCCACTAAAAGTTGTAACAGTGCCACACACCCTACACCTGGGTGATTGGATTATTGAATCCCTTCAAGTGGAAATATGAAGGAAAAAACCTCAGCATGGACTTACCACAATCAACTGGGGAGTCTTTACATGCCTAGACAGAAGAGACTTAGATATGGGAGACGCCAGTATGCAACATGTCTTCCACCTGACAGAAGGAATGGGGTGGAGGGAGGCAGACTATTTTGATGGGTGTGCAGTGAGAGTTGCCCCAAATCTCTTGCAGTACTAGGCCTTACAAAGAGTTGCCACTAATTGGGAAAGAACCAGAGGAAAAGGAATAATTTTGTGAGAAATACGATAAATATAGTCAGGGCACACTGAGTTTGAGAGTCTTGGGGGGAAAGGCCAGTGAAGAAGTTCATCTGTCCTTCAAGGAAGGTGTGTAGGAACTCTGTCACCACACCAGTGGCAGCTGAGCTCATGGGAGAAGATAAGATTACCTATGGGGATCATGGGGAGGAGGAGAGGGAAGAGGGCAGAAGATGAATCCTGGTGAAAAGCAAAGTATAGGAGGAAAGATGAAGACAAAGACTTCCAGAAACACTCATTGAAAAACTTCAACCACCAGAGTGCAGATCTCCCACCGTGACTCGAACATGCCCTTTTCCAAGACTGAAGTCATACCTTTGGGAGCCCTCTCTTTGCAAAGGGCTGTGTCCGTGCTGACTTTGGCACTTTACCAGCTCAGCTTGCAAAGTGGTCCCTCCAAAGTGTCTCAGAATTTGTCTGACATTATTCATATGCTAACAAAATATATTAGCTAAAATATTAATCATAAACCATTGTGAAAGGCATACAGGAGGCAGGGAATCAATTTAGAGGCAACTGCCATAACCAGACGGGATCATAAGCGCCAAAAGTTCAGTGGAAGAAGCAGGGACAGTGGACGCCTCCTTGAGAGACATTACAAAATGTGTGGCAAACGTATTATTTGCCTGACCCATAATTTCATGCCTCCTACCTATAAATTATTGCTGAAACAAAGTCCCAATGTCCCAGTCTCCCCCTCCAAAGAAACCTCAGCTTCTGAAATCTTACCCTAGACTCATCTGGTAAGACTTACATTGTAAAAAGAGTTGGTACAGGTGTATACAAGGTCTCTTCTGTGTTATCTGGGTTGGATCTCTTAATGGCCAAGCAGAGGAATCATGATCTTTGTTCTCACTTCAATAAAGTGCACATAGAGGCTTTCTGGAGACATGAACATCAATGCTCCCAAATGTTTAAATATACATTGACAAAGGCAAGGCAGTACCTTTAAAGGAAGTGGCCTGAACGTCCTGACTTGTCAATATTATCTTTTATTACAGATCTGTTGGGGACAAATTTTTTCCCCAAATGTTATTTAACTAGATGGAATTCAATTAAATCTGATCTTTGGTGGAAATAGCTCTCTGTATTTAATATAGGACTCACAACTGATTAATGAAACTATTTTGCAAGCAGGTATTCTTACCTTGAACAGTTCATATTTAATTTGAATGAAACAGATTTCCACATTAAATGATACATTTAACTTCTTATATGGAAGTAAACATTGGCTTTTTACATTTATAGGAGCTCTTCACTATCAAAGTGATGAAGTTAATGATAAATATCATTAAAGTATCCAGCACAAATGTTTCCCCGAATCATTGCTTTGTTATTTATGGATTTATATCTGATCTGATTCAGGAAAACCAGTGTGTTCTGGCCATTAGTTTTCTCATGGCCCCTTTCACCTCCTTGTTCCTCAGACTGTAGATGAGGGGATTCAACATGGGGACCACCACTGTATAGATGACAGATGCCACTTTGACCTGATCAGCTGAATAACTGGACTTGGGCATCACATAAACGAACAAAACTGTCCCATAAAACAAAGTGACGGCAGTGAGGTGGGAAGTGCAGGTTGAGAAGGCCTTCTTCCTCCCCTCAGTAGAGCGCATATTCAGAATTGAGTGGAGGATGTAGCTGTAGGACACAATTATGGTAAACAGTGTGCTTATGAGGACGGATGCAGAAGAGATGGCGGGAGATATTTCAGCAATAAAAACATGGCCACAAGAAAGCTTCAAGAGTGGAAAGAGGTCACAGAAAAAATGGTTGATTTTATTTGGTCCACAGAAAGATAGATTCATCAGACAGCCTGTAAATGATGAAGCGTTCATGCATCCACCCAGGTAGGAAGCCCCCAGTAGGAGGAAGCAGACCACTGAGGACATCTGGGTGGAGTAGAGTAAGGGAGAGCAGATGGCCACATAGCGATCATAGGCCATGGTAGCCAGCAGGAAGCATTCTGTAGTCCCAAAAGTGACATCAGAGCCAAGCTGGGCTATACAACCAGTGACAGGGATTGTTGTTTTCTCTCTTAAAAAACTCATCAGCATGATTGGTGTGACTGAAGTGGAATACCCAATGTCCACAAAGGCCAAATGGCTGAGAAAAAGGTACATTGGGGTGTGCAGCTGTGGGCTGCTTCGGATTAAGATGATTATACTGATATTTCCCACGATGGTAACTACATAAACTCCTAGAAAAATCACAAAGAAGATGGCACATAGTGTGGGATTATCTGTTAATCCCAGAATAATGAACTCTGTCACTGCTGTGTGGTTTTCAGTCTCCATCTATTCATTTAATGGTGGCTATTGAAATCAGAACCAGAGGAGATTAAAATGGTTGAAATTACCCCACATTTAATGAAGATACATGTAGAGAACCCTACAATTAAAATTTTTAAATGGTAACTTTGCCTCACTTCTAGAATGTGCACACAAATTTTCTTTTCAAATTCCATGAATATATTAAAATTGGAGACTCAATTACCTTAGAATTCAGCTATTTTACTCCTATACTGTATAAAATACTGTAGAGTAAGTCTTCCCCATGTGTACAAGAATATGTAAAATGATGTTACAGCAATACTGATTGTAATAACATAAACTGTAAATAACCTAAGTGATTATAGAAAGGTCAGCTCTTGATTTTCTACCCTCATCCCAAATGTGCCTCTGCACCAGTATTCTCTTTTCAGTAAATACTATCACCATTTATCCAATTACTGGACCAAAAAGTATCGAGTTGATTTTGACATGTTTTTCTGACTTGATCCTTTTCCTGGAATGAAAAAAAAATCACATCCTTAGTTATCATTGATACCAAGGGCTGGAAAGTGTTTATGTTCAAGCTGAATGGGCCAAACACAATTTTTCTTATTGTTATGAGCTAAATCCAGGATATTTTGCAAAATCTTCCAAGATTTATCTCTCACATCATACTTTTTCATGCTTCTTGGATTACATGAAGCAGAGAAGAGTCCAGGTATTTTTATGGACTGGGATTAATTGGAAAGTGAACTGAAGCATTTGGAGACCTACACTGGTAAGTGATGGTTTCATCGGTTGTAGTATGAAACTATAGGGAAATAAGAAGTGGGGGCATATGATGGTGATGGGGGGAGAGAGTAGTTAGAGAGGTATGGATGGAAGTAGCCAGCTAGGGAGGCTAGGAAATTGGATTGGAAGAAAAACGATCATTTCAGAATAATATTCCCTTGGTTCAAATTAGAGCACATAATCAAGGACAGGGGAGAGTATGTTAGTTACATTCGGCCATTTCCATGGCTTTTCTAGATTAAAGAGCAACATATTCTCCAGAATAATTTGATTTTTCTTGAAGAACTTCAATCTGAAGACTTAAGAAAACATACATACATAACTATCAGCAAGCATGGACATTTCCCCAAAAGTTGTGTGTGAATCATGACCATGATATCCTACAATATGAGCAGTACTAGGGTTATGTGTCTGAATTCTCACATTCTGGCTTTTGTTTTTTTTTTTTTAACAAGACAAAGCCTCAGCCTGAAAAGAATTACTTTAGAAAAAATAAATGTATGAAAGGCACAAAAGCTTTCAAAGTTGGATATGAGTGCCAGGAGGGAAGGCAAAGTGATGTGCACAAAGACCATGGACTTTGCAGCCACACAAACTTGATATCGGTTTCTAGCTCTGCCTATCACTATCTATGGAATCATAGGCACATTGAAAGACATTGTTGACCTTCTGTTTCCTCTTCTATAAAAAGGAAATAATGATACATACCTTATGTGATTCTTGCGTTAAATGAAATGATGTGGATGAAAATACCAAGCACTGTGCACACAACAAATAGATGCTCAATTACTAGTGATGAACTTGAAATAATCAACTTGTAACTTCTGGTACATATAAGAGAATCAAATATTTCAGTATCCCTTAACAAAGAACAGTATAAATTTGGGACACATCCACTACAACATTAGGGATAGGCTCCAAGGAGTTGTCACTGTAAAGCAGTGCCATATTTAAGTGAGGCTTATGTCATTTGAGATAAGGCCCAAATCACTTACGTCACTTGTAATTACAAGTTAATTTCTTTATTTGTCCTGGAAAACTACACTGAGAATCCACTGGGATAGAGAAATTACATGCACATATCTACTGGGACAGAGAAATAGCATGTAAACCTGATTATGTAAAAGTGTGTGAATGAAATACTTTCTCAATACTCTGTGGTTCCTTTTATTTTTTAATTAAATATAATAATTAAACATTTCAATTTAAATAAACTGAAAAATATTATAATATTTTACTACCATTGAAGTTGATTATTAGATCAACATGACTAATATGGCTGTGACAATTTGTGACATTTATGAAGTGTGGCTATATTCAGTGGCCCAGGTTTTCATGTCACCTATGTTTAGAGATAATGTGGGTTTCCTAGTACAGTTTAACTTATAAACATGAGTCCATTGGAATTGCAATATTATTTTCAACATAAGTGATGTAACTTTTAAAAAATCATATGTATTTTTACATGTAATGTGGATCTAGGACACTTCACATACATCCCATGCTTATTGGTGGAAGAGATTCTCACGCACATGCTATTCCCTCTCCCCTTTGCCAACCTTAATCCATCAACTCTTAATAAAACAATGAATCTCACACTAACATTTTTCTTAGAACCCTGCCTACCACAACTTCCACATTGACTGGCAGATTGTCAAAGATACATGGCCACAATCAACTCTGGTTGTATTCTTGAACCATGGCCACATAGCAGAACATTCTCTAAGGTTGAAGGTCAGGTACCTTTGATTCTGGGCTTGAAGAGCCCATTAGTCAATAACCTTCAGAACAAAGCTAAATGTGATAATTCATATTAGGAGGTTCTAACACCTCAAACACCTCAAAGCCACCAAATTAGGAAATGGGCATACTATGAGACTCCCTCTGTCCTAGAAAGATACTATTCCTTTAGGTTTTTTTTTTAATATGAAATTTATTGTCAAATTGGTTTCCATACAACACCCAGTGCTCATCCCAAAAGGTGCCCTCCTCAATACCCATCACCCACCCTCCCCTCCTTCCCACCCCCCATCAACCCTCAGATTGCTCTCAGTTTTTAAGAGTCTCTTATGGTTTGGCTCCCTCCCTCCCTAACTTTTTTTTTCCTTCCTCTCCCCCATGGTCTGTTAAGTTTCTCAGGATCCACATAAGAGTGAAAACATATGGTATCTGTCTTTCTCTGTATGACTTATTTCACTTAGCATAACACTCTCCAGTTCCACCCATGTTGCTACAAAGGGCCATATTTCATTCTTTCTCATTGCCAAGTAGTATTCCATTGTGTATATAAACCACAATTTCTTTGTCCACTCATCAGTTGATGGACATTTAGGCTCTTTCCATAATTTGGCTATTGTTGAGAGTGCTGCTATAAACATTGGGGTACAAGTGCCCCTATGCATCAGCACTCCTGTATCCCTTGGGTAAATTCCTAGCAGTGCTATTGCTGGGTCATGGGGTAGGTCTATTTTTAATTTTTTGAGGAACCTCCACACTGTTTTCCAGAGCGGCTGCACCAGTTTGCATTCCCACCAACAGTGTAAGAGGGTTCCCGTTTCTCCACATCCTCTCCAGCATCTATAGTCTCCTGATTTGTTCATTTTAGCCACTCTGACTGGCGTGAGGTGATATCTGAGTGTGGTTTTGATTTGTATTTCCCTGATGAGGAGTGACGTTGAGCATCTTTTCATGTGCCTGTTGGCCATCTGGATGTCTTCTTTAGAGAAGTGTCTATTCGTGTTTTCTGCCCATTTCTTCACTGGATTATTTATTTTTTGGGTGTGGAGTTTGGTGGGTTCTTTATAGATTTTGGATACTAGCCCTTTGTCCGATATGCCATTTGCAAATATCTTTTCCCATTCCATAAGTTGCCTTTTAGTTTTGTTGATTGTTTCCTTTGCTGTGCAGAAGTTTTTATCTTCATGAGGTCCCAATAGTTCATTTTTGCTTTTAATTCCCTTGCCCTTGGGGATGTGTCAAGTAAGAAATTGCTGCAGCTGAGGTCAGAGAGGTCTTTTCCTGCTTTCTCCTCTAGGGTTTTGATCATTTCCTGTCTCACATTCAGGTCCTTTATCCATTTTGAGTTTATTTTTGTGAATGGTGTAAGAAAGTGGTCTAGTTTCATTCTTCTGCATGTTGCTGTCCAGTTCTCCCAGCACCATTTGTTAAAGAGACTGTCTTTTTTCCATTGGATATTCTTTCCTGCTTTGTCAAAGATTAGTTGGCCATACTTTTGTGGGTCCAGTTCTGGAGTCTCTATTCTATTCCATTGGTCTATGTGTCTGTTTTTGTGCCAATACCATGTTGTCTTGATGATTACAGCTTTGTAGTAGAGCCTAAAGTCTGGGATTGTGATGCCTCCCGGTTTGGTCTTCTTCAAAATTACTTTGGCTGTTCGGGGTCTTCTGTGGTTCCATACAAATTTTAGGATTGCTCATTCTAGCTTCGAGAAGAATGCTGGTGCAATTTAATTGGGATTGCATTGAATGTGTAGATTGCTTTGGGTAGTATTGACATTTTAACAATATTTATTCTTCCAATCCATGAGCATGGAATGTTTTTCCATTTCTTTGTATCTTCTTCAATTTCCTTCATAAGCTTTCTATAGTTTTCAGCAGACAGATCTTTTACATCTTTGGGTAGGTTTATTCCTAGGTATTTTGTGATTCTTGGTGCAATTGTGAATGGGATCAGTTTCTTTATTTGCCTTTCTGTTGCTTCATTATTAATGTATAAGAATGCAACTGATTTCTGTACATTAATTTGGTATCCTGCAACTTTGCTGAATTCATGTATCAGTTCTAGCAGACTTTTGGTGGAGTCTATCGGGCTTTCCATGTATAATATCATGTCATCTGCAAAAAGTGAAAGCTTGACTTCATCTTTGCCAACTTTGATGCCTTTGATTTACTTTTATTGTCTGATTGCTGATGCTAGAACTTCCAACACTATGTTAAACAACAGCAGTGAAAGTGGACATCCCTGTGGTATTCCTGACCTCAGGGGGGAAGCTCTCAGTTTTCCCCCATTGAGGATGATATTAGCTGTGGGCTTTTCATAAATGGTTTTTATGATGTTTAAGTATGTTCCTTCTATCCCGACTTTCTCGAGGGTTTTTATTAAGAAAGGATGCTGAATTTTGTCAAATGCTTTTTCTGCATCGATTGACAGGATCATAGGGTTCTTATCTTTTATTAATGTGATGTATCACATTGATTGATTTGCGAATGTTGAACCAGCCCTGCAGCCCAGGAATGAATCCGACTTGATCTCCTTTAGGTTTTAAGGAAGCCCAACTGTGGCTGATAAATGACACAAACAGGTGGCCATCAATTCCACAAAAATATCTCAGATTATATCTGCGAGAATTAAATTCCCTTCATTCCTGTCCTCCTCTCAACATTTTGTTCACACCATTTGATTAGTATCCATTATAGTTGGAACATCTTGCTCTTTCCTTGGTTGAAAGTGCAGTGTCTATGACTATTTTTGTATCCCTCTTTAATGGTGCAACACTGAGAATGTAGGAGGCACTGAATACGTTTGTTGAATTAGTGTTAAACAATTTTTAGAAAATCTTTGTATGTATCAGATACTATACTAGGACCTAAAGATAAATAGGTACTCCCACAACTAAAAACCATTTTATGGTTATATTCATCACTCCACCCCCTTTCAACAGAAGACCAATTCCTAGTCACCTTAGGTCTCAGGTTTAAATTTATTTCACCGTTCAAACTTCTTCTGACACCCTAGACTAAGTCATAGTCTCATGGTGTATAGTTTCAGAGAATCCTGAAATATGTTTTGCATCTATTACACTTTTAATTATGATGATACTAGTGTAAATAATTGCTTCGGGTCTTTTATTTTTATTTTTATTTATTTATTTTTTTTTTTGGACTACTTTCCTACACTTACATGAGGGAAGGATCATGTCTGCTTTGTTCCACACTTTATGCTGAGGACATTGCAGAGTGCCTGGTACATAGCAGTACCAGTACTTGACACGAGACATCTCGACAGGCTTTTGGGTGTACAATACGGTCTTGTTGACTACAATACAACGTTCTGCAGCAGATCTTTAGAACGTATTTCTCTTGCTCAACTGCAACCTGATGCCTGTTGATTAGCAACTTCCCATCTCACTCCAATTCCAGCCTCTGACAAGCATCATTCCACTCTTGAGTCTGTGACTTTGAATGTTTTAGGTACACCATAAAGTAGAATCATTTAGTGTTAGTCCTTCTGTGACTGGCTTATTTCACTCAGCATAATGTCTTCCAAGTTCATCCATGTTATCACATATTGCAGAATTTCCTCTTTTCAAGACTAAAAAAGATTCCATTGTATGTATATATACCAAATTTTCTTTATCCATTTACCTGTGAGTAGACATTTAAGTTGCTTTCTCATATCTTGGCTATTGTCAATAGTGCTGGAGTGAACATGTGAGTGCTAATATCTCTGAGATACTGATTACAGTTCTTTTAGATAAATATTTAGAGTTGGGATTACTGAATGATACGGTAGTTCTATTCTTAATTGAGCAACCTCCATACTGGTTTTCATAGCAGCTGTACCATTTTGCATTCCCAGCAACAATGTATAAAAGTTTGCCCTCTCTCCACATACTCACCTACAATTACTTTTTAAAAAAAATTTTAAATTTTTTAATGTTTTTAGTTATTTTTGAGAGAGAGAGAGAGAGAGACAGAGCATGAGTGAGGCAGGGGCAGACAGAGGGAGACACAGAATCCAAAGCAGGCTCCAGGCTCAGAGCTTTCAGCACAGAGCCTGACACGGGGCTTAAACCCACAGATGGTGAGATCATGACCTGAACCGAAGTTGGACACTTAACTGACTGATCCTCCCAGGTGCCCTTCACCTACACTTACCTTTTGTTTTTTTGATAATAGCCATCTTGACACATATGAGGTGATATTTCATCATGGGTTTGATTTGCATCTATATGATGATGAGCGATGTTGAGTATCTTTCCTGGTACCTCTTGGCCATTTCTTGTTTTTGCTATTGAGTTGTCTTTGCTGAGTTGTTCCTTATATATTTTGGAAATTAATGTCTTATCAGATATATCGTTTGCAAATATTTTCTCATTCTGTAGTTACCTTTTCACTTTGGTGATGGTTTTCATTGCTGTGCAGAAGCTTTAAGTTTGATGTAGTCCCACTTATCTATTTTTGTTACCTGTGATTTTGTTTGCCTGTGATTTCGTTGGTTTTGTTGCCTGTGATTTCAATGTCATACCAAAAACATTATTGCCAAGACCAATGACATGAAACTTTTCCCCTGTTTTCTTCCAGGGGTTTTCTTCTTGCAGTTTTATTTCTTACATTTAAGTCTTTAATCCATTTTGAGTTTATTCTTTTGTTTACTTTAAGATAAGATTTCAAGGGAAGCAAAAATAATATAAAAACAGAGAGGGAGATAAGCCATAAGAGACTCTTAAATACAGAGAACAAACTGAGGGTTGCTGGAGGGATGTTGGGTGGGGGGATGGGCTAAATGGGCGAGGGGCATCAAGGAAGCCTTGTTGAGATGAGTACTGGGTGTTATCTATAAGCGATGAATCACTAAATTCTACTCCTGAAGTCATTATTACACTATATGTTAACTAACTTGTATTTAAATTAAAAAAAAAAAAGAGTTCAATTTCATTCTTTTGAATATGGATATCCAGTTTTCCCAACACCATTTATTGAAGAGACTTTCCTCACTGTGTATTCTTGGTGCCTTTGTTGAAAATTATTTGACTGCATATGCATTAACGTATTTCTGGCACTCTATTCTATTCATTGGCCTAGACGTATGTCTTTATGTCAGTACCATACTATTTGAATTAATGTAGCTTTGCAATATTATTTTGAATCAGGAAATGTGATGCCTATAGCTTTGCTGTTCCTTCTCAAGATTATTTTGGCTGTTTGGGGGCCCTTTGTGGTTCCATATGAATTTTATAATTCTTTTTTCCATTTCTATAAAAATTATATTGAGATTTTGGTAGGGATGCACTGAATCTGCCTGGAAGGTATGGATATTTTAACAATATTAAGTCTTCCAACCTAAGAACACAGGATGTTTTTACATTTGCTTGGGTCTTATTTAATTTCTTTTATCAATATTTTATAGTTTTCACTATACAAGTTTACAAAGTAAACAAAGGAAGTTTCACCTCCTTCACTAAATATATTCCTAGATTATTTTATTCTTTTTGGTGTTTTGTAATGGGATTGTTTCCCTGTGAGCAGAGAACTGTGACAGGTTGCATACCTGAGGGCAGGTGCATAGTCTGGCTTGCATTATACTGAGAGACCTTGAAGAGATGAGAAGGAATCAGCCAATCCTTATATGACATCGTGGACTGCCTGGACAGACAGAAATCAGAAGTAACCCTAGTGCAAAAGTAAATCATTTCACCCCAAAATTCCCTTCCCCTACACTCCAAGGAGTTTATCTAAAAAGCAGTCTTGCATGAAAAGACACTTCTCCAAACAACCCATCCAGATGGCCAACTGACACATGAAAAAATGCTCAACATCACTCATCACCAGGGAAATATAAATCAAAACCACGAGATCCCACCTCACACCTGTCAGAATGGCTAACATTAACAACTCAGGCAACAACAGAGGTTGGCGAGGATGTGGAGAAAGAGGATCTCTTTTGTACTGCTGGTGAGAATGCAAACTGGTGCAGTCACTCTGGAAAACAGTATGGAGGTTCCTCAAAAGATTAAAAATAGAACTACCCTACGACCCAGCAATTGCACTACTAGGTATTTATCCAGGGGATACAGGTGTGCTGTTTCGAAGGGATACACGCACCCCGATGTTTATAGCAGCACTATCAACAATAGCCAAAGTATGGAAAGAGCCCAAATGTCCATCGGTGGATGAATGGATAAAGAAGGTGTGGTATGTGTGTGTATATATATATACACACACACACACACACATAATGGAGGATTACTTGGCAATCAAAAAGAATGAAATCTTGCCATTAGCAACTGCATGGATGGAACTAGAGGGTATTATGCTAAGTGAAATTAGTCAGAGAAAGACAAATATCATATGACTTCACTCATATGAGAACTTTAAGATACAAAACAGATGAACATAAGGGAAGCAAAAAGAATATAAAAACAGGGAGGGGACAAAACATAAGAGACTCTTAAATACAGAGAAAAACTGAGGGTTGCTGGAGGGGTTGTGGGAGAGGGGATGGGCTAAATGGGTAAGGGGAATTAAGGAATCTACTCCTGATATTTTTGTTGCACTATATGCTAACTAACTTGGATGTAAATTAAAAAATAAATAATTAATAAAACAAAATAAAATAAAAAACAGTCTTGGAGGAGGAGCTGGTAATACAAGCAAAACCACATAGTTTCACACATTCTCTCAGTAAATATATGTGTTGGCTCTGCCCTTTTTAATTCATACTTGAAACAAAGTAAAATTACAGCCCAACTCTGAGTTTCAAAAGTATAAAACCTTTAGAATACATGAGAGAATATTTTTGTAGCCTTGGATTGGGAAAAGATTTCTTGAACTTGTCACTAAAACACAAAACAATAAGGAAAATGTTGTTACATTAGACTTCATTAAAATTAAAAACTTCCGTTCATCAAGAGACAATTAAGAGAGTGATAAGGCAAACCGGAATGGGAGTATAACTTCCAAATGCAGAAATCTGACAAAAGAGTTGTAGACAGATTATAGTAAGAACAAATCGATAAGAAAAGTACAATCTGAGCATAAAATTGGCAAAGGACTTGAAGAGACATTACACGAAAGGAGATATACAAATGGCTGACAAATGCTTTTTTAAAATGCTCAACATAAGAGGTCCAGAGCGATGAGGGGGAACGCCACCTGATTACTTCATTGTAAAACCTGGTGACTAGCCTCGGACTCTCTGGTGTTATCTTTCTAAAAAACTGTGGATAAATAACATCATCCACAGGAGACCTGAGTTACCAGGAATTCCTGAAGCTATTCCTTCTGCAAGTTGTCTTCTTATCCCTGACTGTTTGTAAAGAGTTCTTCTTTCACCAATTTATATTCTGGGAACATTGGATTGGGGAGAATTGGAATCCACATTTACTCTAGGATTCATACAACACACATCACTTTTGTAATAATTGGAAAACCATATTTTAATCTTTCAACATGATTAATCAAAAGGTTCTGGAGGCAGGGAAGTAATTCAGAAGGGTGAAAACTGTCCAGGCTCAATCATAAACACCTAAAATAAAGTCGTGACAGAAGTGGTGGCAATGAACACTTTGGGAGATATTTGGGAGAAGGATCGCAGGTGTAGTCCTTGCCTGCATCAGCCTGGGTGTCTTAATCCATAATTTTATACCAATTGGCTTGCTGAAAGAAAGTTCCACTGTACCTTAGCCTCCTCCCACCAATACTCCCCAGTAGTTTTTCCTACTATTCAAAAGCCTGTTAGCAAAGGTTCAAAGACAAGTCTTTGGAGACAAACTTTTGAAAAATATGAAAAATCTACTGGGAATTTTCAAAGGAACTCTCAAAGGCTCAGCCTTCAGAGTTCTTCTGTGTTACCTGGATTGAGTTGCTTTGGTGGCAAAGGTATGGAATAAATTCTTTTGGTCTCTTATTCTAGGTGGAAATAAAAATTTTCAAGACTCCATTTCAAAGGTTATGATAACCCTGTATAAGACAGGCCAAGGCTTCCAGAGAAAGTGACCTGG
The DNA here is from genome assembly GCF_024362965.1 of Panthera pardus. Taxonomy (NCBI): domain Eukaryota; kingdom Metazoa; phylum Chordata; class Mammalia; order Carnivora; family Felidae; genus Panthera; species Panthera pardus. Next base: position 50,630,933 of record NW_026526677.1, read on the forward strand.
ACTGACACTACTATCAATTGCATTTCCATTGAGTACACAATGCTTTCTAAGATACTAACTTACAAGAAGATATTTTAAAAATAATAACCTAACAGAAGAAAAATAAAACCCTCTGTAATCATGGACTCTAACCAATGAGCAAAGCAGAGAAAAAGTAAAACTATATTCTCTAGGTCTCCTAATGCTGAAATGTATACATTAAAATGAACCCAGCAGAATTTCATGAAATGATATATTTTGTGACCTAGAAAATTATAAATTAAAGTTGGTACTAATTAACCTACTGGCATTGTGTATTTAAGATAGTTCTTCACATAAAGTGATAAGGCTAATGGACAACATAAACATCTATTACATATGTTCCTGAAACTATAGTTTTTCAGTTTCTGGAATCACACTGAATTTCTTTCAAAACGACCTATTTTTTCTAGCCATCAATTTTCTCATTGCCTCTTTCACCTCTTTGTTTCTCAGACTGTAGATCAAGGGGTTCAGCATGGGGACCACCACTGTATAGAACACAGACACCACTTTAATATCGTCAGATGAGTGGCTTGACTTTGGTATGACATAAACAAATGTGACTGTGTCATAAAACAAAGTGGCTGCACTGAGGTGAGAAGTACAAAAAGAGAAGGCCTTGTGTCTTCCCTCAGTGGGGTGCATATTCAGGACCAAATGCAGGATGTATAGATATGAAACAGCTATGATAAACAATGTGATTACAATGATTGACCCACCTAAGATGGCAGGAGATACTTCAGCAACATAAATATGGGTACAAGAAAGCTTCACTAGTGGTGGGAGGTCACAGAAGACATGGTTGATTTTATTTGGTCCACAGAAAGTCAAGCTCAATAAACAGCCAGTAAATGATGAAGCATTCACCCATCCCCCCAGATAGGAAGCAGCCAATAAGACGATACAGACTCTGGAAGACATGTGTGTAGAGTAGAGAAGTGGAGAGCGGGTGGCCACATAGTGATCATAGGCCATGGCAGCCAGCAGGAAACACTCAGCTGTTCCAAAGACAACATCAGAGCCAAGCTGAACTATGTGGGTGCCAGTATGATATGGAAAAGCGTGATGTACTGTTGCTGCAATGAAAATAAAAGAAGACTTCAGAGCCAAAAGCTCTGGGGATAAATTTAAGGTCTGCCACCTGGCAGGTGACCTTGAAAATTATATAATCCTTCTGAGACTCAATATCCTTATTTTTGAAATTAAGATAATATTTGCCTCACATGGCTGCTGTTAAGTGAGATGCTGTATGTTAACACACTTAGGAATAGATAACAGTAAACAAATAATTCATAACTGAGAATCTATTTCAAATAAACAACTAGTAGCTCCTGCTACAAATGCACGGACGTTAATAAATCAATAACAAAGAATGACTGTTACCTGCTGGTCAAATATTATGACAGAGACAAACTCTAGGAGTCATCTCTATATGACAGGGTTTATTTACTCAGGATTTAGGACCATTTAGAATATAAAACTCTTACCTCAGGTCAGAGAAGCACAGGTTTGTCAACATCCCACTGAGAATCCAATGGGAGAAAATCCAACAAGACTGAGAAAATTAGGTGCGTTTATGTATGCCTACACCATTATGCTGTCTGAGGTTCATAAAGGTCTCAGGGGCTTCATTTAGTCTTCTCATTATTTGTATATAATAATGGAGAATATCAAATTTGTTTTGAAACTTGATTTGGACCAACACAATTAATGTGGGCTATCCTTTGGTCATCCGTGATATTTCTAAGAAGCAGCCTAGAACTATTTTCTTAAACACTATCTTGTGACTCACAGTTAGTTCCTGAGGAGTTGCAGAAGAGCCACAATGCTCCATGTGAAAGTGACCCATGATTTAATGCAGCATTGGCATTTCCCACTTATTATATAGATCCCCCCACCAAATCTCGAACTCCTTAAATAGAGATGCAGTTATTGAAGATGCTTCTTCCTTTTCCTGCCCCATATTTTTCTCTACCCCAGTCCCCCCTTTGAATAACCAAGAATCTCTTCCTTGTTCCTGATTTCCATATGGTTTTTCATGAGTGATGTTACTGTTTGTATTGCTCTGATATTGCTTTCTTTTACTCAAAAATATTTTTTAGGTAATTCCCTGTGGGCATGTACTAATCTCCTTCAATCTTTGTAATGATTCATAGCGTTCTAAGTGTTTGATCAGTATTTATTTAGCTATACCCTGCCAATGCTTATATACCAGTAGTTCTCTTGGGTATGCTCTAAGAAGTGAAATTATTGGGTCAAAAGCTTTGCGCAATTTAAATTCTGATAGATAATGCTAAATGGCACTTTTTCATTTTTTCATTTTTTTGCATAGATAAGTATATGATATTCTGGGTAATTCCTAAGATCTATCTTCCACCTCATTAATTCTCTCTTTAGTTATGTATAATCTACCGTCTAACCTATTTTTTCTGGGTATATTTTTTTATTTCCAGACTATCTGTTTGTTTGTTTGTTTTTTCAAATTGTTGTGGTCTTTTCTAAAACAAAAACCCATCTGAGGTTTCTTATTCTTTTATTCCTTTGAAAATATTAACCAATATGTTATACTGTCTACTAGCTCATTCTATTACAACCTGATGGTCTAAATCTGTTCTTTGATGTGTCTGCAAACATACCTTGTTTTTTACTGTTTGCATTTGGGTTTGTTCTTTTATAATTTCAAATTTTGAACACATCTTTTTTTAGTGGGGTTTTGTCTGCATTACTCTTGTCTAGCCTGGGTTAAAAGTATGTCCTCCCAAATAAGTTTTGCTCTTTATTTCTGTCACTTGCTTCTATATCACTGGTTCAGGATAAATTGTGATGCCATTTTCTGAAATTGAAGGTTTACAGAGGAGGAAGACAGTGTAAGACAGTATATTGACAGTATAAAGACAGTATTTTGAACCCCAAACCCATATTTGGTACAGATTTTTCCCCAGAATTCCCAAAAGAGACATTTTTATCTCCAAAAGATTTAACAGTTTGGTGGATGAAAAATTGACTTTATACTACCATGTCAAGCAGCAACACTTCAATATATCCCTTTCTGCAAGCAGCTACAATGTACAGTTATTATAATCCTTGGAACTCTGGGAGGCTTGGGGACCTGGCCTTATGGAAATTTAGTGTTCCAGAACCTGATACAATCTCCCTAACGATTTTAACAGCAAGGAGTCACAGTTTACACTCTCAAGAGATTAGATTACCAAACTTTTAATGACCAGCTTCATGTTGGGAAAGACTGTGTTGATAACACTGGTAATTATGATATGTGTTGATACAAGAGCTTAAAGGGAATGTCTTCCTCTGAACTGCAGGAACACGCAGGATCCCATCACATTTCTGTGTGGCAGTCAACAAAAATACCCGACTCTCACATGGCAAGGGAAATCTCATCATTTTTCATTTTGGATTTCTTTTTTCATTTTCATTTCATTTTTCATTTTCAATTTCTTTATTTTCTGGTACTAGAAACTGACATTAGTTTGAAAGCTCAAACGCTCTATGGTTTAATGGGGACTCCGTGCCTACTTGAGGCCTGTCCGCCCAGGCACATCCCTGGCACATCCCAGGCACATCCGAGGCTAAGTCTTCCTGCAATTTTTTACACTAGTATCACACAATAAGTAGACAAAATATAATGATTTAAAGTCAGGAAGGCCATATTCCTAGTCAAATTAAATTGGTCTGGAAAGTGATTGACAAAATATAACAGGACCTGAAAGATCACTTATACAAAAAAAAAAAAAAAAAAAAAGATTGAGATTTTGATTATAGTTTAGACATGGGTTGACTACTTCTTATTGTTGATACCAATCCCCATACCAACAGCCAAAATTTTCCAGCTTCAGGATTAACGTATTTGTGGAAATGTCTCAGTTGGGGATTTGAGTGTCCTTCATTTTGCATTTATATTATTTGCACGTGATGTAGTTTTATAGAATTGTGTGGTACAAGGGCAAAACTTGTCACAAGGACGTTAAAGCCTTCTGATTTGGCATTTGCTCTTTGGGGCAGTTAATTTGTAAAAGCTGACAGAAAAAATCTCCTATTCCCGTGTGGGCACACATGGCACTGGCCGATCCACAAGGGTTTCTCACACACTGACCATGTGCCAAGAACTCAGTCAAGGAAGAGGAAGACTTGTGTATAATCAGAGCCACTTTCCTGTGCCACATCGTCTACCAGGTGTAGAAGTGAAAGCGATTTAGTGTTTTCCTTCTACAAATATAAAACACGGTGAGAAAATGTAGATTCACAAATGCCCCAATCGACAGTATCCCAAATGACTGTCTGGTAGCTTGACTTCGTTCCTGAGTGTGCTATCAAATTATCTTTCCTCTCCTCCCCTCTCCTTCTCTAACACATAGCTATAACCGCCCATTTACAATTGGAAAATAAGAGAAAGAAAAATGTTTTAGCATATTCTGACGGGTTGTTTGCAAGCATGTAGTATAGCCTTGCAAATAAGGACAACTTTGATATTCAATCCTCTTGTAGAAAGTGGTAACCTATATACTAAGGAGCAAGTAATGTTTGCATATGAAACCTTAGACACCAACCACTTGGCTAGCCAATAAACTCCGGGGGAAGCAACATATTGATGTGGGTGTAATGGATCCATGTAATATTGCTGGATCAAGACTATGCTTCTGTGGTCGACTCCCCACATCTTGAGAAGATCTTTGCAAGAAACCACATTTAGAAACATTGTATGGACATGGTTGAATGACTCAAGTCTTGGTTAATAAATAACTTTCTTTTAAGCTGGTTTATTGCTGGTCTTACAGGCTTTCTATTTGGTGCTCTTTCATCTCTCTAAATTTTCAAGGAAAAACTCTGAGTCTCAAAATGCCTCTGAGCAAGAATAGGCTGATTTTACTACTTGGAATGCTCTGTGTGGAACAAGGTAAATCTGCAACTCTCTCTCTCCCCAAAGGTAAGTTCCAAACAAACACTATCACTGCCTTTGTCTGAAGGAATAACCTTTGCTGGCAATGGACATCACAACCCCAACTCAATATTCCTTTGGGAAAATAGAAGCATATAAATTTTGGAGATCTAATTGTTTTTCATGTAATTATTTTGAGCTTCTGTCCTGTAATCAGCGTATGAAACTGCATAAAACATTCACGGGATACAATTTGAACAAGATGCATTGATCTGGAGAGAAAACTGGGATGATTCACTTATTTGGACATATCCCACAATCCCATCTTTTTTCATGGAGCAAATTCTGGAAATCAGCATCTATTGGTGCATCTATTGGGAAGCACTGGAAATCTTTTGGAAAATTCTCCTATTGGGAAATATGAAGTCTATTTACTGTGGTGCATTATGAATGATCTTTTTTTCCTTCAAGTACCAGAAGGTGAGAGTAGTTCTTGGAAGGCTTCTCTATAGTCAGAGTCGTGCCAGCCCCAAGAATCATCCTGTTTTCTGTCTTTGCTTCAGCGAGTTCAGGAAATAGTCAACTTCATGTCTAATTTACTTATGATCCATTCAACTGAAACAGTTAGAAAATAAGTTTTTGATTCAATGTCATGCCTGCATTGGGTTCAGAACCAAAAAGGCTCAGTATTACAGCCATACTTTGCTGTTAATTAGCTGTGATTTTCTTAGATTCTTCACTTTCTCATCTGTAATTCAGGGGCGATAGTGCTTGATTCACAGGCATTGAATGGGGATTAAATGAGAAGTTATTTGAAAGAACTTTGTATATTTTACCATGTTAATCCAAATAGCTATGCTCTCAAGGATATGCTCTCAAGAAAAAACATTTGTTCACCCATCCAACTTTTCTAAGTGTCTACTGTATGCTAGGAATTGTGCAAAACCTTGGAAATACAGAGATGAATAAAACATAGGGTTTTTTTCCCTCATGTAGTTTATAGTCCAATGAGAGAGACAAACAACTCATTATCACAATACTGCATGGCAAAGTCTATAAAAGTGGGGAGGAAAGTGTACTACACAATACAGGAGAGATACTTACCACAGCTTGAGGAAACGAAGGAAGACTTCTCAGTTGAGGTGTTGCCCAAGTTGAGGAATAAGGATTAGAGGGTTCAGCCAGGTAAAGAAGCAGGGTGATTATAAGGCAGGGCTTTCTAGGCTCTCCTTGAAAACATGCTGAAAAGAATGACCTGCAGAAGGGGCAGAATTACCATCCTCGAATTACCAGGGAGTCCTAAACATCTTTAATCTATCTCATCTGCTAATTGAGGAGTCAAAAAACACATTGAGGTTAAATAAGTAAATGAAACCTTTTCAGGAATAAAGTCTTCTCCACAAAAAGGAAAGAGTTCTTTTTGCCATTACCTGGCAACCCTTCTAGCCTAACACCACTGTGGTGTGTGAATCAGGACATCTTCTCTCTGCCCCACTCTTCTTGAACAACCTGCCACTTTCCACGTGCATAAAGATTTAAATCCAATATCTGACAATGTGTCAGGCAGCATAGACCATGGTCTCCACTCAGTTTCCTGGGTGGAGCAAAGAAGATGTACACACAATTACAATCCAAGGCAGAATATGGCATCATCCACTTCACTACTTAACTGAGCAACTTCTATGCATAATGAACTGTTCTAGACATTTTGAATTTAGATATTTCTAAGGTTAAGCTCCTATATTTGAGAATACCACAGCCTAGCTGGGTTGAATGATGTAAAATTAACCATAATGGCATGTGATAAATGCTATAGGAGTACAGAATGCTGTAAGGAGCCTCTAAGAGGGCAGGTTGCTCAAAACCAAGGGGGCTATAGTCCTGCTAACCCAGTGGAGATCTACTTCACCTTCATATTAAAGGTGAGTCCCTTCACCTTCATATTAAAAAAAATAGGTGTCTTCATAATGTGCCCGTTCTATGTGAGAAAAGCTGAAGCAAATCTGACAATTAACATAAAGCCATTTTATAATATTTCTACATGCTCAATGTCCTACAGTTGCTTGCTCAGTAAAGTTTCCTGTATCCCTCATTTCCAGGAGCTATCTAACCACTAAATTTTTGTCTTCTCTCATTCCCAGCTCCCACTTGTGGGCAGAGTTTGGTGAAGGCACAGCCTTGGAATTACCTTAACATTTTCAGTCGCATTGTTGGGGGAAGCCAAGTGGAAAAGGGTTCCTACCCCTGGCAGGTGAGTCTCAGGGAACATTCTCTGGCAGGTAGACTATGAGCTGTCTCAGGACTGGATCTCCCAGAAACACATGCTATTCATCAGTGAACTCCATTCTGCCTACCTCATAACCAGATATCTCATGAGTGTGGGCCAGGATCCAAGTCCCTCAAGATGTCCATCCATCGAGTTCCAGAAAATGTGTGTTCAGAATAATCATATGCACTATTGGCTTGCTCCAAAAATTGGAAATGCCATCCCAAACTTTCAGCCCCTAAGACAAAAATTGCACTTCAATAAGCTAAAAAAAAAAAAAAAATCTCGTGAGTTTACAATTAAAAAAACCAATTTTCTTAGTCAACAAATATATTATATTGTTATAGCTAAAGATGCTCAGGAAAGTCAAAGCTGTCATATCCATAGGTCTAATTTCTGTTTGGAGATTTGTACCTATACCATAGGACATCTTAGGGATGTCCTTAGAAGCTGATATCCTAAGAATTGTCTCTCAATCTAATTTCCTGGTCTTCCCATGCCATAGAAATGCCTTTGTGCTTCTGTCTATAGCCTACAGTGTTCGCATTTATTGTCTTTGACATTCCCCCAGCTTTCTTTACCCTGAGAGCCGTGTTGTATTCTTGCCTCTTAATTTTGTGAGCAATAGCCCCTTGCTTTTACTTTAAGTCAGTCACATCAATTTTTGGTAAGTGGCTATTTAGTAATGATTGGTTGATTGAATTTGTGCTCAGTAGGTTGACTAAATGGCTGAGTCATTGTCATTTGATTAACTGATGAATTAATTACTTGGTTGAAGAGTCGATTTGATCCGTTGCTTATCTGGTCAATCGGTTGACTAATCAATTCAGAAGTTCATATTCAAGTCATAGTCAGTGGTTTTACTTCCTTTTACTTACTATTCTTCTCTGTATTAAAATTTTTAATAGTTTATTGAATAATTTTTGGTCAAAAAGAGACAGTTCTAATACATTGATTTTTTTCTAATTTTGACAATGGAATTAACAGCATATACTTGTACCCATTTTAGAGTCAAATCAAATATCATGAACAAGATAAACCAAAGATAGCAAGTAATTTGTAGAGGCAGATTAAAAAATAGGCTTGAAGCAGTGGTAGTTAGAAGCAAATAGTTAAAAGCATGAGGAAATTGTAGATACACACTATTCTCTAAGAGGCTTGGAGGAATTGAAGCATGTGTCGAAAGATTACCTTAGCCCTCACCTTGTTTTTCTCCCAAACCTCTTCATCTGGACTCTGCTATATCTTATACTTTTCTTTCTTTCTCTTCACTCACAGGCATTGTTCATATTATTAGGGTAACAGTCTGGGCCAACAGTATTATGAAAATAAATAAACAAACAAACAAATAAATAAATACCACCAGTTTTACTACCAATTCTACTAAACTCTTAACAGCCAACCATCTCAAATTAACTACCTCTTCTGTAGACCAGGGCTGGAAGTATTCTGGTTCCAACACTACCCTTCTGAGCTGTAATGGGACAGATTTTACTCCTTCACACTCCACAACTTCTAATATTTGTATATAAGACATCTGGGCCTATTTTTCAGAATATGCTCAGTCTCCAGGTTTTGTGGGGGGGTCACAGGGCATTGACTTGCTCCCACTTAAGCTCTTTGTAATCCAGGTGTCTCTGAAACGAAGGCAGAAGCACATCTGTGGTGGAACCATCATCTCTGCACAGTGGGTGATTACGGCTGCTCACTGCGTTGCAAACAGGTAGGAAAGGCCTAGTTCATGGATGAATGCCAGATTATCCACCTTCTCCTTTGGAATCAGCAGCAACAACTCTTTAACAACATGGAAATGTGTGATGTATGCATTAGCATGGGAACATCCTACATGCATGACACAAAAAGGGCTAAGTGACACTGTCAGAGGGTACTTAACTTGATAGAAAACATACTTTCTTTGCAGGAGTAGAAAATTTTATTTACTCAAACATGACTGGAAGTAACTAAAGAATAACATCCAAGTGAAAACAAAGGATCATAAAGATACATTTGTGAAAAGCCTCTCCTACATTTCAGTGAAAAAAAAAATCTGGTTCATTATGCATCCTAAAAAATTGGTAAAAGAACCCAGTGCTTCTAATTGTGCCTTTGTTTCATACAATAAAGTCTATATACAAAATGTGTATTCTGGAAAATATTGCTCCTACCAGTATTTTGCTTTTATAACACATGTCTGATCATACTGATCCCATTTTTGGAAGATTTATTTGTGATTTCTGTCCTTGTAAAAGGAGCTGACATTAAACATTAGTAATAGAAAGCCATGCCCTGGTAGCCCCTGGCCCTGACCAGCATTGTCCATGTTTAGTCATGGGCTCACTGCAGCTGTTGGAATGCAACTTTATATTTCAGTGACTCACTTCTTGATCCAACTTCTCTTCTTCCTTTTCCAAAAGTGTAAAAACAGTTCTCCCCCAAATGCAAAGGTCATTGTTGTTCTATTTTTTTTCCTTTGAAATCAACTTACAGCATTTAAAGATTAAGACAAAATTGATAGAGGAAACCAAAGGGAGGCCAGTAAAACATAAAGAAGTCTCTCATGTCTGCTTTTCTACTGGTCATGCCTCTCTGAGCTTCAGTCTAACAACTTCCATCTTTTATCCACTTTCCTGTGTGCTCTAAATGTTCTATTGTTTTTAGTGCTCTGGGTAGTCACTAGGCTGCAATCAAGTCCCATATTTGTTCTCTCTCATTTTAAGTCAGCAAACATCCCCTGGATATTCACTTGGCATTAGACACTTTGGTGGGTACCAAGATACAAAGGTAAGTAAGATGTAATTCCTGCCCACAGAGAGTTGATAGTCTAAAGAAAAGTTAATTGATAATTTCACTGTAGTGTGGCAGGTGGTTAGGCTAAAGAGATGCTGTGTATTAGGTTAGGTACCCAATATAGCCAAGAGCTGGAGGGAGTATACCAGGAGAAAATTACAACCTTTTCAGTTCTATATTAAAAAAAAGTCACTTCTGGGAATAAAGGGTGCCCAAAGACTGTAAGCCCAAAGTTCTTAATACAACTCAATGCATTCTACCGAGTTCCTTTTAGATAACTTTGCTACAGAAAGAATGGCAATAGAGTGGTCTTTCCCATCTCACACCATGTCTCTAAATTACAAACATAAAGAATGTAAGGAGAAGATCCTCACTTCCCATTGTGTTCATCAGTCCCAAAGCCTTAACTGTGCACACTCGCTGAGATACCAGAGTTTTGGTGTTATTACATCTTTCACAATGTACACTGAGCATTAGATCTCTGATATTAAAGCAGCATACTTAGGGGAATCACAAGTAATTCTCAAAGAATCTCACTGATATTGAAGCCAGGCCAGCCAGTTAGGGTAGCTGAATAAAGTCCACTATGGCTTCAGACCTCTGAGTTACAATATAAATGCATTTTTAGACATTTAATGAATAACATTGCAAAATATTCAATTTATCATATTATTGGCTCCATTTGAGGCCACTCTTTACTAGTTCCTCACTTAAATCGGGAATTTTGCACTTTTACTAGTAGTGATGGAATCATTCTCACTTTCTCTGTTCAGTATCCTCACACTCATATCATCCATCCATGTGATTTGAAAGAGGCCAGATTGTCAACCATTACGAGTATATTCAGAGGCTAAATGAAAGTCAGCCATTTTACCGCTTCTTCTTCATAGAAATATTGCATCAACTTTGAATGTTACTGCTGGAGAGTATGACTTGAGTCATATAGAGCCAGGGGAGCAAACCCTCACCATTGAAACCATCATCATACACCCCTACTTCTCCATCAAGAAGCCAATGGACTATGATATTGCTCTTTTGAAGATGGATGGCGCCTTCCATTTTGGTAAACATTAGAGGTTCACTCTGAATTGTCTATCCCATGTGCTCTATAACTTCTGTTCCATAGCACATTTCCTACAGCGTATGTTATGTAGCATACGTCCAACAGTTCTGGGTCATGCACTTCAAGACAGGAATTTGAGGTGGAGGGTCCCCTATGTGAAGCTCTTTTTGCTTGTGGCTTCAAATATAGGATTATGTGGATTCAGGAGAGAGTCTTTCTTTGTCTGATAAGTGGCCCCTGGAGGTGCGAGGCATAGCTATCACAACTCTCACAAGGTCTTTGGGGGAACCACCTACATACCAAATGGTGAGTGGCTTAGGGTGTCCTCTCCGTGGATGAGACAAACCCTGTCCTGCTCTTTTCTTCAGGCCAGTTTGTGGGCCCAATGTGTCTTCCAGAGCCAAAGGAACAATTTGAGGCTGGATTTATTTGTACAACTGCAGGCTGGGGCCGCTCAGCTGAAGGTAAGAACTTGTATGCCACTTCTCTTAATCAGATGTCAGAACTTCCTGGTGGGTAATTAGAAAATACAGTTGTTTTTAATTTATTTAAAACAACAACAACAATGGTGTAAACATTTCAAAAGAGAATATTCATTGTACATAGAAATTCAGGTCTTTCCAAAGGATACAAACCTGAATGTAGCATCTTCAATTGAGGAAGTGCGAGAGTGCCTCACTGGGGCTCTCATCTCTGTGTTTTCTAGATGGCGTTCTCTCACAGGTATTGCAGGATGTGAACCTGCCCATTTTGACCCAGGAAGAGTGTGTGGCAGCTTTGTCAACCCTAAAGAAACCCATCAGTGGGCAGACCTTTCTCTGCACAGGTTTCCCAGATGGAGGGAGAGATGCATGTCAGGTAGGTGGGAGTGGTCAGGCTGAAAGGTCCCTGGCTGGGCTTCCCTCAGCTTTGCCATCAGGTGAGGGGCTGAAAGAAGGCTACAGGCAAAACTGGATTCTTGTCAGGGGTGGCAAGGGAGGTCAAGTTGAAATAAAGTGACAGTTTTTACAATCTGTTTTTACTGGAGAGTGTGAATTCAGAGGAGGTCTTCTCCTTTTTCCAAAAGACCAACTAACAGAGATAGTGCCATCAGTGAGCTTAGGGTTCTCTACAGCTGAAGGATGGCTGGCGTTTTCCTACTTAGAAGTTTCCATCTAGTGGATAATCACTTTCCTTCCATTCCTCCCGCTGACCAAGATCTGGGATCAGTTTCACTACTGGGCAAGACTTCTCTGAGTCTGCAGGATGAGATAGGAGATGGAAGAAAGGGTGGAAGGGGAAGGATGGGGAAGAAAGAAGTAGAATTGATAGGCCCTAATGATATTTGAAGATTTAATGTGAATTGTGCTTGGCTGTTCTCCTGGCCACCGAGTCCAAGTTATTAGAAGTGAAGAAATATCATTGATCCTCCTTTAGCATATTCTTGGGGGGAAAGAGTGAGCACAGACACTGATAATGATGGTAATGGAGGCTTTTCCCCCTGCAGGGAGATTCAGGAGGTTCCCTCATGTGCCGGAATAAGAAGGGGGCTTGGACTCTGGCTGGTGTGACTTCTTGGGGTTTGGGCTGTGGCCGAGGCTGGAGAAACAACATGCAGGAAGATAACCAAGGATCCCCTGGGATCTTCACAGATCTTAGAAAAGTGCTTCCCTGGATCCACAAACACATCCAAATTGGTAATAAACCCAGCACATAAGGTCAAGAAGCTAGGGCCAGAGAGAGCGTCAGCAGAGTCTAGGCAAGACAGGACCACTGAGCAGACAGGTTTGCTTCTGTTTTTAGTGTAGTACATAAGAATTGTGACATTTATGAAATTTAAAACAAGAGTAAAATATGGTGTGCAGTCCAGCATACAAATATACAAAGAAACATGAATCCATTCATCCTAGACTTTGTCAAATTGCCTTTAGTTGAAACAATCAGCTAGAGATGTATTTTCACCATTTACTTCTCAACTGTGCTAGCAAGATTTATTAAGCTATAGAGAAATTTTGCTCCCCAGAGGACAATGTCTGCATTGGTTTTTGGTTGTCACAACGTGGGGGTGCCACCCACCTAAAGGGAAGGAGGTATGGATGTTGCTAAGCATCCTATAATGCACAGAACAGACCCATGACAAAGAATGATCCAACCCAAAATGTGAGTGATACTGTGGTTGAGAAGGCCAGGCACGGATCTGGGTACCATACGTCTGAAAAGATCAGGGTCTATAAACACCTTCTACTAGACTGATCAGGGAGTTAATTGAAACTTCGGTTCTGCCTCCACATCCAACGTAATTGGTTTCTAACTAGTAGCTTCCAGCTTCAATAGGGCTTCTGTTCTGTCCCAAAGGAGTTAATTAAAATTCATTTGGTAAGAACTTGGGTTTGTTATCAAGTGTACAGTGGCAGGCATCCAAGCCCTCAGCTCAAGCGGTGGCTACCCCAGTAACTCTTTTTTGGTTGTGGGCCACTTATTTTCATCTCCAGCATCCCTTCTCATCAACAATGGGAGAAGTAGACCAGATAACCTCTTCCTCTGTGTAACCTCCCAGCTAATCATGGCCTGATTAGTGCACTTAATAAAGAGAGTGAAATTTCATTAAAACACCGAGACCACGTTCCTGTTTTGTCAAATTATGCCTTCTGTTCTTTCCAGAGATCAGATTTTCATTAGTTGCATAGTGACTTAAAAACCCCTGCACTTTTGAGCCAGGGAAATGCTAACTTGTTGAAATATTGTTCAGGATACCACAGACCTTGAACAGCACGCTTCTTTTTCTTTCTCAGGGAAGCAGAGGAAGAGCTCCAGAGGTGGGTATTTCTTACAGCCTGCTCCACGGGGAGCAGGAATTAATATCTAGTATTTCTGAATATAAGTTCCTTTTGTAATCAAAAATCTTAGGAAGAGCTTTCTCTGCTCACTAGGTAGAAAACTACCCACACTTGGGGCACCCACAGCCATTCCCTGCCAGTCAGGGCAGCCCATCACCCAGAAGGAGCTCTGGATTCTCTCCCATTTCACTTCTTCAAGCCCTCCATCTCAACTCAGCAAACACTTGCCGAATCCTAGCTTTAGATCAGACACTCGAGAGGGAGCGGGAGGTGAGGTGGTGCAGATGGTCACTAAGCTACACGCCTTATCCCGAAAGTGTCCTCATGTGTACAGGGGACTCTCCCCCACATTGCCAAGTCTTCAATGAAGCTGCTCTGTGACTTTGGGAAAGCTCCTTCCTACCTCTGGACCTCAGTTTCCTTGTCCATAAAGAAAAGAATCTGGGAGCTTGGGTGACACAGTCGGTTAAGTGTCCGACTTCAGCTCAGGTCATGTTTTGCAGTTTGTGAGTTCTAGCCCCGCATCAGGCTCTGTGCTGACAGCTCAAAGCCTAGAGCCTGCTTCGGATTTCGTGTCTCCCTCTCTCTTTGCCCCTCTTCCACTTTGCGCGCGCGCGCTCTTTCTCTCAAGAATAAATGGTTAAAAAAAAAAAGTCTGGATCAGATAGTCTCTAAGGCACCTTTGGCTCAAATATTCAGTGTGTCTGTGAGTCTGTGGAACTAAATACAAAGATAGTTTCAGGAAAAAGAGTACCTTGAGAGCTGCAGAAGTAAGCGGCTGTGGGGGAAAAAGCCAGAGGAGGCTTTGGAACACAGATGCATTTTAAGCTGAATCACAACAAACAAACAAACAAACAACAAAACCACAAAGAACCAGTAGAATGCTGTCAGGTGGAAATGGGATACAGATAAAGAAAAATACTGCAGCTCAAGGAATCCTCTTTGTCGAAAGATGGATGCTAAAAGATGGAGATAGGAAAATGTTGGGGTAAGAGACCAGTATGTCAGTCAGAGCAGCTGAAGTGAGGGAGATTAGAAAATAAATGGAGACCAATTTGTAGAAATTTTGGATGCCTGTCAAAAAAAAGTTTGGATTTACTGAGTAATAGGAAGTTGATTAATTAAATAGATAGATTAGAGCAGTACTCTGGCGGTATAAGAACAGCACATAGGGGATAGGATGGAGGGGAAATCATTCAAGGTGGACTTATGAGATTACACATTAGTTCTAGAGGCTTAGGGCAATGGCCGGGGAATGAAAGGATGGGAATGGAAACAAGAAGAATTGGCACCTGGCAGTCACTTAGATGGGTGGTGGGGGAGACAGGGAGGAACCAAGAATGGTACCAAAGTTCTGAGCCTGAGAAACGAAGCAAAGGGCACCTAAAAGTAATCGAATCAGAAGTGGAAGCAGTTTTTTGCAGACCATCTGTAGCATGTTAAGGGGATATCTAGGAGATGGTTGAAAAACGAGGTCTGAAGTTCAGAAGTGTAGAATAACAGTTGAAACTCAGAGTATGGATGAGACTAGTCAGAGGGCCCGTGTAAAAAGAGATGAAAGCTAAGGATAGAGGGGCGCCTGGGTGGCTCAGTCGGTTAAGTGTCTGACTTCGGCTCAGGTCATGATTTCACAGTTTGTGAGTTTGAGCCCCACATTGGGCTCTGTGCTGATGGCTCAGAGCCTGGAGCCTGCTTCGGATTCTGTGTCTCCCTCTCTCTCTCTGCTCCTCCCCCACTTGCACTTTGTCTCTCTCTCTCCTCTCCAAATTAAATAAACATTAAAATTTTTGGGAAAAAAAAGAAAGCTAAGGATAGAACCAGGAAATACATGTATTTATAGAAGCAAGTTATGATGGAGTGAAGGAGAAGGAATCATTGAATCTCAAGGTTAAGCAGGATCTAAAAAGAACAAAAAAGAGTAAGGCATCACAGAAGCCAGAGAAATATTTGACAAGAGAGGAACCATGCATCATGAAGAACCAGGCACTTCTGTACAGGTTCTAGAAGGAGAGGACTATTGTGGCCAGTCACCACTGTTACCGATTCTCGTGGCTCTCTTGTGGCCAGTCACCACTGTTACTCTCTTTCCCAGCCTCATGCAGTGAGCAGGATCGTGTGCTCCGTGAGTCTCAGGGGGAGCTGCACTTCCCAGAAAGCCCCTACCTGTACTATGACAGGAAGCAGTGAGTAGCCTCCCTGCCACTCTTCCCCCAGCCCCCACCTCCAGTCTGGCTGTGCCCACTAACTGGACACTTTCTGTCTCGAAATAACTCCCTCTTAATGTATCTGCCTGCAGGCTGTGTCTGGATCCTGCTGGCACCAGAGAAGATGCATGTGCTGCTCAATGTTTCCCACTTGGATGCAGAGTCTTGTCACCACACTTACCTCTCGATATATTCCTTAGAAGACAGACTTCTTGGTGAGTGGATGCTGACATTGTCAAATGGATGTCGTGCTGCGAGGACTTAATCGGGCCGGGCTGCAGGCTGTCTGGCACTGAGGCATCTGTAAATACCACACTTTCTGTCTGCAAGTTTCAGACTCAGAATTGACAGTGGAAAGGAACTGATGTGAGCCTGTGTGGTGGTTGCAAGGCCACAGAACACTTCATTGGCTCCATCTGCTTCCCATGGAACCAGACTTCCTAGATTTATTTGCTGGGTCTGGGGCCTGTCAGGGGAAAAATACAGACATACTGCAGGACCTCTCAGACAGAATGCTGCTTTTGTAGGCATGAAAATGACCTTTACTGCATCATCCAGCTAAGAAGGGAAATACCGATGGATAACCATGAGCAGGAAACAAAGGCTATTTAGGCAAGAAACAGAAACAGGGGAGCATTTCTGTGGTTCTTAATAGGAGATTTTGCCCCCAGGAGATATTTGGCAATGTCTCAAGCATTTTTCGTTGTCATGACTAGAGACAGTATTACTGGCATCTGATGAGTATGGCCAGAGATGCCACAAAACATCCGATAAATGCACAGGACAGCCTGAGCACGAAGAATGTTCCAGTTAAAAAATATCAGCAGTACTGAGGTTGAGAAACCCTGGTTTAGATAACCCTATACTGTCTTGACAAATCCAGTTCAAGGCCAGTTCTCCTAAAGTCTCTTAACGGATGCTGTTTTCTAGACTCTGAACAAAGACTCTTGATTCTTACATTCCAGGGAAGTTCTGTGGAGAAAGCCTCCCTTCATCAGTTCTTATTGGCTCTAACTCTGTACGGCTGAATTTCATCTCTGATGCCACAGATCATGCAGCTGGGTTTAATCTCACCTATAAAGCTCTAAAACCAAACTACCTTCCTGGTAAAACCATTTGCTTATATCACGTACAACCCAGGCCTTTTAGAGAAGTTGGGGCCCCGCAGGGATGAAGTGAGGGGCAGGGAGCTCCCCCACAGGGTCTGTTTGGTTCCATCACGGAGGGGGCTACAAGGCAGGTGAGAAGCCATGAAGGTTCCCCTTCTCCCGTCCTGCTGACTCGTGCTGATCACATACCCAAGTGAGCTGAGAGGGCTGAACGAGTTCTGGAGAATCAGTGCACAGACGTCTTCCTTCTTATTAGCTCTGCCTGAGGAGTCAGCTGATGAGCCATTTGTGGGAGACAGGTGGAAGCACACAGAGGATTGATTCCTCTTGGCTTGAGTGATGCCATTGTTAGGACGTTTTCCCTTGTGTTTCAGATTCAGGTTGCAGTTCCCTTACTGTCCTTTTTGAAGAAGGCCTCATACAGAGTTTTCACTATCCTGAATACTATAGCAACATGGCCAACTGTGACTGGGTTTTTCAAGCCCCCAAACACTACCTAATAAAGGTACTGACCTCGGTTACCCTCAACTTTGCTCTGGTATCTCCACAGAAGAGCTAACATAAACACCATGAGGGGAGAGGTTTTGCGTTTTGTTTTGTTTTAATCAGATCTATTCCCTGGTACCCAGCATACAAAGTTCTTTGATATATACGTGTTGAGTAAGACTAGCCTATTTTCCCTGTAACTACCCACATATACCACTAGATGGCAGCTGTGCACTTTACTCTGTTGAAGGGCTGTCTCCATCTGGATCTGGTAACTGGTTTAGTCAGTTCCTGGTCCCTTCTAGAAACAAGCATTTCTTCCTTATTAATTAAACTGCTAACAAAACACTTTGTAAGTAATGGCTAACAAAAGTCAATGCCAATAAGACCTCAAACATCAAGCCTTCCATGCAGAGGGAACAGAGCAAGCACAGAGGAGCTAGCGTAGAACAGGCTGAGGGACTGGCTGGCCTCGAGTCAGAGCTGTATTGGGAAGGGTAGTGGAAGAGGAGCTGAGTTAAAAGTACAGAGGTTTTTGAATATCAGGATACGGAGTTTATTCAGCATTTGATTCGTAGCTTTTGTGGTTCGTTAAACACTAGTAGGCCATCTGCGGAGAGATGCCACCAGAGAGTTGAAGGTAAAACTGCGGCCAGAATGAGGTTGGAAAGAGGCATTTATTTAGAAGTCCTTCTCTTAAAATAATAATTGAAAGCGAGAGAGGATATGAAGGAGAGAAAGTAGACTAGAAAACAAAGGGGGAGGAGTAAGGATGGATAAGACCTCCAGGTTCCTATATATATATATATATATATATATATTTTTTTTTTTTTTTTTTTTTTTTGAGAGAGAGAGAGAGAGACAGACAGAGTTTGAGTGGGGAAGGGGCAGAGAAAGAGGGAGACACAGGATCCAAAGCAGACTCCAGGCTCCAAGCTCTCAGCACAGAGCCTGACACAGGGCTCAAACTCACGAACCACAAGATCATTACTGCAGCCAAAGTCAGACGCTTAACTGACTGAGTCACCCAGGCGCCCCAGGTTCTCATATATTTAAGAGGCAAAAAGAAGTCTGAGACTCAGGAGGAAGTGTGGAGTTAGAACAGTCCAGAGAACAGAGCCTTTAATTTAAAACACAAAGCAAGCAAACAAACAAAAAGTTGTGGCTGAGAGTTTGGATTTACCACAAAGTTAGGGTTTAAAGAGGAGGACTGAGAATTTCAGCCATCCAGCCCTCAGCTCATCTCCCAGCAAAAAAGTAAAATAATTGGATTGACAAGTGAACAATAGAGAGCAGGTGGGAGTGGGGGGGGGGCACCTGAAATAGCAAGTCTGATGTTCGGAAAAGAAAAAAGATCACTCAGGTTTTACACATGACGGGAGAAGAAAACACAGAGGAAATAAGTAGAGAATTTCTCTTTCTAAAAGCTTCTGGAACCCAAACATTCAAAAGAGAAATTTCAGGAGGAAGCAGCACTAAGGGAAGATTGGTTATGAGTAATGGAGGATAAAAGTTTAAGTATGAGCAGATTTCTGGAAGGAGGAAGACAAAATTTAGTTGAAAATCTGAACGTGCCAGAGCTAGAAGTGATTCAAAAACACACCTATTCAATAAATGCGTACTGAGTGCCATGCATCAGTGAAATGATGATTTCACACCCTGTAGTCAGTGACAGCACCAGTGTGCAGGACCCATTCAAGATAGGAATTTGGAGATTAGGATTACAAGTCAGAACTATGTGCATATCATTTGACTCGGAGAGAAAAGGGTTTACTACTGGAAAGTATTGTAGTAAGGATGTAGAAATGTTTGAATGGAACCTACTTCTGATACTCTCCTTTTCCCTGTGCCTACATTCACCATTAGTGATCACTTACCTCCACTTTGTCCCATCCATGCAGCCCTGTGTCTTTTGCTGAGTGTTCAGGCTCCATTTAATCCCCATCATCTGTGTGTTTAAAATATAAATTCCCACCTCATCAGCCCTATTTCCCACTGCTCTGCTCTTCAAAGTCAATTGAAGACCGGTACTATCAAATTGCTCAGATTGTTCTTTGCTGTTTCTTTGGTCTTCCTAGGAGGGCACCAGGGAGCTCAAATATTTACACCTTTACATTTGGTCCCTGTTTGGTAGCTTAGATGCGTCTAGAGTTTAGGAGTCTGTGGTATAGCATCTTCTCCTAAGTAATTTAACCTACTCATGAATGCCCCATTCACTTTCCTCTTATGGTCACACCCCAGAGCAAGCTGAGCACTCCACATTTCTCTGCTTACTCAAAATCAGGTCAATGGTTCATTTGATTTGCTGTGGCTGTAACGTGGAGTCTTGTCAGCTTTCCTTTCAGAGTCTGGAAATAGAAGAGAATGGAGATTGTTCTTCTGACTATGTGGCGGTGCACAGGGATGTGGAAGGACAGGAGGAAATAGGTCTGTGCCCCTGGAGCCTCGGCTCCCCTGGTTTGCCTTTGGACCCAGTCCTTTGGGGGGAATTGTTCTTGGGAGTAAAAAGGGTCTGGTTCAAGCTTCCTTCATTCCCCTACACCCCCTCCTTCCCTCCTCCCTAAGTGGTCACTACCACCACCCCTTCTCCCAGGTCAGGGGCAGGAAGGGCCAGAGGGAGAACCAAAGAGCTATTTGGACAGAAGGTGTGGAAGGCCCCCAGTGATCTAAGGGTCAGAAGGGGAAAGTGCCACTGAAATAAGCCCATTGACTCAAAATAGTTCCCTAAGGGGCATTCTCAGTGGGAGTCTTTCTATTCTGAAAATGAACTGTGACACCACAAAAAAGTTTATTTCTCAACAATTGCCTAAAGGTTAATTTTTTTTCCCTATCCAATGCCATGCCTATTTGCTGGGTCCTTGACCGCGTCTTGCCTGGGCTGGGCTTTAACCAGCAAGGTTTTGTGGTTTCGTTGCTCCTGCCCCTGTGCTGAGCTCCTCTGGTGTAATGCTCATCAGCTTCCAGTCAGATAAAAATGTGACCTACAGAGGCTTTCAAGCTACAGTCTCTTTCATCCCTGGAACAGGTAAGAAGACAGAGGCATCAACATCTTGGGTCCCGATTGCCATCCTCGTAATGCAGTAAGAATGGGAAGCCTTTACAGCCCAACATGGATGCAGTTGGTCCTCAGCATTTGCAGCATCTCTGTCCTATAAAGTCACCCTGAACACCAAATTAGTGATTACTGAACCTCTGCTCCGAGGAGTTAGGTTCCTGGGAGCCTCTGGTTTTATGGGTGTTTCTGTTTAAAGTCACCTTACATATTGTTGGTTCATTAACACTGAGCTCACAGCCAGTGAGCCTGTGCCTGTGCCTATAGCCTGTGCCTCAGCAAAGCTCATCTATCACATATATTTTCTCCATAAGGCACATCACAGCCTCCTTGCCCTTACAAACACTAGATGGCACTGCAGCACAATGTCTAGGGCCATTTCAAACAGCAAAATCACCAACAAAAGGCACAAAAATGCAAAAAACCCATGGCATTCAAGGGACCATGGAAAGGACACTTGTTTATAGTATAAGAGCTAAAACAAGAAGGCAGAGTGCCGCCTCATTAGACCTCAGCTAGGAATACGTGCATCAGGTGACTCAAATTGGTCACTGTTCTGCAGGTGTCCTTGAATGATCATGAAAGCACCATTCGTTCTGAGTTACAAATAAATGTTAGGGTGTAGGTGAATTTGCAAATGTGGAATCCATGAAGAATGAGGATCAACTCTATGCCTGAATCATGGCCTGTCCTTACTATATGTGTGATCTAAGAGTCATCTAAGACTCCTTTACTTCAGCCTCACCATGGAAGAATAATACATGCCTAGTAAGAAGGTAGAATTAAATCAGATCACCCTTGGCCATGAGCAAGTGTGTAACACATAACAGAGGCTCAGAAATGTGAAATGTCTTCACCAGCTCTCAGCCCCTAGATACTCGAGCAACACAACTCCCCTCCAAGTCCTCACACCCATGAGCATTCTGCCCAAATCCTACAAAGCCATCTGTTGGCTTCTCAAGTCGTTCATTCTTGTTAGACAAGCAGTTCTTTATGGCAAACCCAGGTTATAGTTAAAATACTCCACTTTTCAATTAAAACACCCATGGTCCAGCCGACTGAGATGCTCCAGAATTCTAACAGTAGTAATTTTCTGGTAAGTTCCAAACACTGGCCCTGTGTGTGTGATCTGAGAAGTTGTATATGCTTACACTCAGATTTAAACATCTCCAGATCAGAGGACAAGTCATTGTTTTTGGAGACATGGAACGTACTACCTGAAGATCACAATGCTTCTGGTAAGCTGTTCTGGGGAATGTGACCAAGAGATACCCACAGAGTGTATCAGCCAAGGTTCAACCAGAGAATCTCAAAAAGATATGTTGGAGTCCTAACCTCCAGTACCCCAGAATGTGACCTTATTTAGTGCTAAAGTCTTTACTGAGGTAATCATGTTAAAGTGAGGTCATTAGTGTGGGCCTTAACCCAATATGACTGCTGTCCTTATAAAAGGGGAAATTTGGACGTGGAGAGAGACACCCGCACAGGGAGAACGTCATATGGACATGAAGGTGGAGACTGGGGTGATGTACCATCTACAAGCCAAGGAACACGGGTGATCACTAGCAAACCACCGCAGGCTGTGGGAGAGGCACCATCACCACCCACAGAAGGATCCAACCACACTAACACCTTGATCTTGGGCTTGTAGCCTCCAGAACTATGACACAATAAATTTCTGTTCTTCTAAGCCAGCCCGTTTATGATATTTTGTTACAGCAGGCCAAGCAAGCTAATACACCAGGAATTGGCCAACATAGTTGCAGGGGATGACCAAGCAATTAAACCTATCTGGCAGGCAGTCAGAAAGAGAAGATCACAGGGGACACCTGGGTGGCTCAGTCGGTTAAGCGTCCGACTCCTGACTTAGGCTCAGGTCATGATCTTACCCTTTCCGTGGGATGGAGCCTTTCTTCCGGCACTGCACTGGGCAGAGCCTACCTGGGATTCTCTCTCCCCTTCCCGCCTGTCAAAATAAATAAACATTTGAAAAAGAAAAGAGAAGTTCACAGGACACTGAAATTCCACAGGCATGGGCTGAAGGTATTCTCCAAAGGCAAAATTTCTTCTCTTTTTCGGGGAAGCCTCAGCTCTGTTCTTAAGGCCTTTGCAACTAATTAGGTCAGGCCCACCCAGATTATCCAGGATGATCTTCTTTACCTCAAGTTCACTGATCGGGGATTTTTATTACATATGCAAAATACCTTTACAGCAACACCTAGATTATTGTTTCATTGAATAACTGGAGGCTGTGGCTTAGCAAAGTCCACACATCAAAAAAGCCACCACACAGAGCTATATGGGATGCAGTCATTGTCCATTTTGCTCAAAGCAACACTGAAATCTTTCTAGTCACAAGAAACAAAATTCCCATCTAAATAGATTCATTTCGTGGAAATGGGTAAACAGTGTGTCAAACTGGGGTCTGACTCACAAGATCTGTGCACTAAAAAAAAGTGAGTCCACCACTACGTTTTAATGCCAATGAGCATTGAGAAGTGCTGGACTTTCTCTTGTCCTTGTTTGCTCTGTGGCACCCAATGACACACCTGTGCCACATCCTGGTCCATGTGGAAAACCAGGTGAGCGGAGCAGGCAGAGGAGGGAGTACGGCAGCTTTTATGGTTTGCCAATTTGATAGTTTGTCAAGAGAAAATGCAAGCACCTTATTTTTATTTATTTTTTTAGTTTTATAATCTGTCTGACACAGAACATAATATAGAGTGTGGAGACAATATATTCCTTTTAATGAGAAGTAGAAGTAATCTGAGTCTTTTTGTTCTGTTTTCTTGGACCTCATGATGCATAGATACCTTAGGTAGAAAATCCTTGTAGTGTGGCTGCAGTGGCTCCTTCTCTTGACCACCATGGGGGTGCATTCAGCAAAGCCATTTTTCCCAGCCTAAACCAAGTACAAGATTTTCCAAGGAGTCTCATTACAATGCACAGCAAAGATTTATTCATCTTTTATCCACAGTACCTAGTGCAGTGCCCAGAACACGGTAGATGACAAATAAATATTTGGTGAATAAAACTATATAATCCACAAATAGCCCCTGATATAAAACCTCCATGAAAAAATCTTTCCTGTTTTTTTCTCATAGAACTCACACTTGAGGGCCCTTTTCCTTTATACAAATACCCATAAAAATGTAAGAAGTAAAAGAAAGAGTTTACATGTGCCCTGCTTTTTTTTAATGTTTATTTATTTTTGAGAGAGAGAGAGAGAGTGGGGGAGGGACAGAGAGAGACAGAGAGAGAGAGAGAGAGAGAGAGAGAGAGAGAGAGAATCCCAAGCAGCCTCTGTCCATGCTGTCAGTGCAGAGCCAGACGTGGGGCATGAACCCACAAACCTCGAGATCATGATCTGAGCCAAAGTCAGACACTTAACTGACTGAGCCACCCAGGCGCCCCTACAGGTGCCCTGTTTTAAAATTGGCATGCCTAACCTGGGTTACTTAAATCATTCAATAAGCAATTTTGTCCTCCACTTTTTCTTTTGAAATTTTGCAAATCTATAGAACAGGTGTTTTATAAGAACAAAACAATGAACAGCTGTTTATCCTTCACTTAAATTCATTAGTTATTGACATCCTGTCACACTGGCTTAATTCTCATTTGATACCTTCTTTTTACAAACCTCCATGCAAGAGCCCAGGCCATGGGGAAGGAGGTACAAAAAGGAACAAGATATCGTACCTTTCTTCAAGTGATTTACATCTTTTTAAAAAAAATTTTTTTTTAACGTTTATTTATTTTTGAGACAGAGAGAGACAGAGCATGAATGGGGGAGGGTCAGAGAGAGGGAGACACAGAATCTGAAACAGGCTCCGGGCTCTGAGCTGTCAGCACAGGGGCCCGATGCGGGGCTCGAACTCACAGACCGCGAGATCGTGACCTGAGCCGAAGTCGGCGCTCAACCGACTGAGCCACCCAGGCGCCCCAGTGATTTACATTTTAATAATGAAAATTATGTGTACAAACCAGACATGCAAAAAGATACTGTGTTACTTCTATTTACATAAAATGAAAATTACTCAAAACTAATAGATGGTATTAGATGTCAGGATACCAGTTACCCTTCCAGGGAGTAGGGTCTAGAGCAGCTGCTGGTGGGATTCTGCTAGTCTGTTTCCTGATCTGAGTTCTGGAGTTACTTTTTGAAAATTCAAAGTACTTTATCACTTGAGTGTTTTTCTGTGTGCGTTGTATGTCAATAAAATTCTCAACAAAAGAAAAAAAAGTGTACAGAAAAACTTAATACAAAATATACTGAACTTCTGGATGAGACAATTAGAAAACTGGCATTTGAAAAAAAAAAAGAAAAGAAAACTGGCATTTGATTTGGGCCTACAAGAATAATGTCGCTATTATTCTATACCCTGTGGGGAGCCCTTGGATGGTTTTGATCAGAGGAATCACATGGTCAAAGAGCACTTTCTGGTGGTTGATTTGGAATGTGTGGAAGCTAGGGAAACATTACCTGCAGGGGGAGTAATCCTGGTGAGCACTATGGAGGCCTCAAACTCCAAGTTAGGAGATGGATATGAGATATGTTGTGGATTTAGGATCCAATTATCTGGTTTGGAGACCAGATAATTGGAGCAAAAAAAGGGGGAGGTGGGTGGGGGGAAGGGTCAAGGTGAGCTTGATATTTTACTCTTGTGTGAAACACCCACTTCCAGTACTGTATTTATTTCTCTCTGTCTAGAATACAATAAGCATTTCTCATCATTCCCAAGTGTCTACTAAAGTGCCTGGCACAAAAGAGATGTTCAGAGAATATGATCTGGGCTTGATGGTGAGGAGGATCCGTGGGTAATAAAGATGAGTTTTCTTAGTCCCTTCCCAGGTGGTCTCTGCAGAACCACTCCCCACCCCCCAACCCCCGGACCCTTCCAGGTTCCTTTCCAGCCAGATGGTAGGAGGTAAGGAGGCAGGTCAGCCTGCAGATTGCCACCAGGCATCTGTGCGAAGGAACCATCTTTGGGAAGACCTGGGTAGTCACCGCTGCCCACTGCTTCACCAGGATGTAAGTACACCTAGAGAGTGGAACATGGGAGCTAATGGTTTAAGTTGGTTGATCATTAATTCTTCAGCCACCACCTCTGATATCCATCAGTCTGACACCACTTCCCCATTCACCACCACTGTGGACATTCCACCTCCCCAGCAGAACCTGAGCTCCTGAGTGCTCAGGAAAGCTCTGCCCTTTCACACTGTGCTCCTAGTTTATTTCAGTTAAACATGAGGCTGGCAATTAGAGACGTATTTATTTTATCAAGTTCCTCCCTAGGACTTTTTTAATCAGAAAAAGTATTACATTTTGTGAAATACTTTTTCGCATCTTTTGCAGTCATGAAGTGATTCCTCCT
The DNA here is from genome assembly GCF_024362965.1 of Panthera pardus. Classification (NCBI taxonomy): domain Eukaryota; kingdom Metazoa; phylum Chordata; class Mammalia; order Carnivora; family Felidae; genus Panthera; species Panthera pardus. Next base: position 50,657,006 of record NW_026526677.1, read on the forward strand.
TTGATTTATCAATATATCAAATCCTTAATTAATAGATTTCCTAAAATTCCTGCATTTCTGAAATGAATCCCACTTGGGCGTGGTGCATTCATCTCCAATATACTGCTGGGTTCCACTTAGTTCCACTTAGTTGTTTGCATCAACATCCAGAATTGAAATTGACTGATAGCAGAGGCTCTTAAAATGTGGCCTCGAGATGACTGGCGACCTCCAAGATCCTTTTAGGGAGTCTGTGAGGTCAAAACTGAGACATTATTCTCCCTGTCTACTCTCATTCTCTCACAGCATGCAGTGTTTTCCAGGGGCTACATACCACATGCCAGCAGGTAGGACAGGGGTCCCTGGGTGGCTCAGTTGGGTAAGCATCTGACTCTTGATTTCAGCTCAGGTCATGGTTCATGGGTTCGAGCCCCGCATCAGGTGCTGCACTGCCAGTGCAGAGCCTGCTTGGGATTCTCTGTCTCCCTCTCTCTCTGTCCCTCCCCTGCTTGCTTGCTTGCTCTCTCTCTCTCTCAAAATAAATAAATGAAGTTAAAAAAAAAATAACAGGTAGGACATCCTGTCTTCTATTTAGCCAGACATTAAACAATTTTAAAAATATGTGAAACTGAGGCAACTGGGTGGCTCAGTCGGTTGAGCGTCTGACTTCAGCCTGGGTCATGATCTCCCAGTTCACTAGTTTGAGCCCCTGTCAGGCTCTGTGCTGACGGCCTGGAGCCTGAAGCCTGCTTCAGATTCTGTGTCTCCTTCTCTCTCTCTGCCCCTCTCCAGCCCCTCCCCAGCTTGTGCTCTCTCTCTCAAAAATAAATAAAAAAACATTAAAAAATAAAAATATGTGAAACAATGTCAGTCTTATTTAAATTTTATGTTTTTTGTTTGAATAAAATAAAATAAGAGGTACAGAAAGGAACAAAATATGGTACCTCTCTTCAAGTAATTTATATCCTAATAATGAAAATTATATGTACAAACTAGGCATGCAAATAGATACTGTATTACTTCCATTTACATAAAAGGAAAATCACTCAAAACTAATATATAGTATTAGATGTCAGGATAGCAGTTACCCTTTAGGGGAGTAGTGTCTGAACAAACATGTAGTTATTTAAATAAACATGTTATTTATGCTAATACTTAATGGTTTTATTGTGGTTATCTTAAATAAATTAGCAAATACATAATTTTTTAAGCTTCTGCTTTAATTTCTAACATTTAGCTACTGATAAATATAACTTGTATAAACAAATATCTTTAGGATTCTCAGTGATTTTTTTTAAAGTGTAAAAGTGTCCTGCGACCAACAAGTTTAAGAACTGCTGACCTATAGCTTTATTTTTGTCTGCCTTTGTCAGACTTTGATATCAGTGTTCTTCATGAAAAGAACTAGAGAAATTTCCTTCTTGTTCTATACTTTGCATATAATGTATAATATAAGAATGATAAATAATGATGTCATGTAATTACATATATTAAACATCTATTTCTTGAAGCCTTAAAGGTAAATTTCTCAATTTCCTTCATTCTTACTGTCTTTTAGGCTTAAAAATTTCTCCTTCAGGCAATTTTGATGACTTATAATCTCCTACTAAAAGCTATAATATTCAGATTTTCCTACTACTTACTTTGAGTTGTACAAACCATTTCCTTATAATTAATACCTCTGTGTTTGCATGATTTTCTACTTTCCTAATTTTGTATATTATATAAATCTTTTAAAAAAATATTAGACTATCTAGGGGCACCTGGGTGGCTCAGTCAGTTAAATGCCTAACTCTTGATTTCAGCTTAGGTTATGATCTCAGTTTGTGAGACTGAGTTGTAAGACTGAGCCCCATGTTGGGCTCTGTGCTGACAGATACCCTGTTTGGGATTCTTTTCTCCCTCTCTCTCTGCCCCTCACCTTCTCTCTCTCTTTCTCTCTCTCTCAAATAATAATTTTAAAAAATTAGACTATCTACTGTTCGGTCATTTTATAGAGATTTTCTTTTTATTTTAGAAGATAGATGCTTTTTTTTTTTTTTTTTTTTTTTTTTTTACTGAACCCTTGTCCTCTGTACCCTACTGAATCATTTTAGCTGACCTAGATAGGCAAGCTGAACAGGGGCAGGGGACCGTGCCTCTGAGATAGTTCCTGCAGATGACTGATGGGCACAGCTATAATCTATGCTGATATTACAATGAAGCTGCAAGACTTGATTATGTTCTCATTAGAGCTCTTAACTCATCGAGTGATGTCAGAGAGATTGCTTCATGTTTCTGAGCCCTAGAATCTTTTACATACAAGGAAGAGAGAACATTCTCTGGAGCCTTGCCCTGCGACTGGAAGGGTTGGCTGTTGCTTTCATTGCGATGGCCAAAATGGTAGCCTTGCTATCTCTTTGATTGCAGGGCTCCTTAGAGAACCACCTCCTAACCCCACATATTTTATTTATTTTTTTTAGTATTTATTTATTTAGAGAGAGAGAGAGAGCATGAGTGAGGGAGGAACAGAGAGAGAGAGGGAAAAAGAGAATCCTGAGCAGGTTCTGTGCAGTCAGTGCAGAGCCCAATGTGGGGCTCGAACCTATGAGCTGTTGGATCATGACCTGAGCTGAAATCAAGAGTCATACGCTTAATGGACTGAGCTACCCAGGTGCTCCATAACCCCACATATTTTAGTGAAGCCATATCTGAGATTCTTTTTCCTCTTATTTTCCAAGGAGCAGCATGCAGCTGCCTGAATGGTGAATGGAAGAATCCATGATCTGGCCAAAGACTCCCCTCAGGTAAGAGCCCTAGGGGAGGATTCAAGAGTCAATGCCAAGTTTGTCAACCGGGTCTAGCTTCACAATGGAGGCCCTCTTCTTTTCCTGGAAGCCTACTGCCGAAGATTTGTCTGTAGGCCAACCTTTCCTTGTTTCCAGCCCCAACAAGACTGTAGAATGAACAACAGTTACTTAGGAAATGCTCCCTGAGGCCCATGTCCACCTGGTGCCATGCTGGGCACTTGCAACACAAGGGTGAGTCAGACACCATCCCACAGGGTGACCACTACCTGAACTTTAGGTTGTTTCCTCCTTTAGGGGAGTTGAAGCACCCAAGCTCCATGCACCTCCCTTCTTCACTGGGTCTATTTAAGGCTCCTTTTCTCTTATCAGAAAACTTCCATCAAGCACGTGGTACTCACTCCACCCTGCCTCCTACAGCACCACCTTGGAATAGGACTTGGCACCACTGTAGCTGGCTAATCTGCTTCAGTTCAGTGAATATGTTCATCCCAACCGCCTGCCTGAGATAGACTACGCAGAGTCACAGAATGGGGGCCGTCATCCAGGTCTGGGATGAGCCCTCACACCAGGGTCCTTGGAACTTTACCTCTCTGCAGTATTTCACAGACTCCTTCCTCATGCACCTTCTGTCAGTTGCTTCTCACACGGCCAATGTGCTGTGAAAGGTGAGGACACTTACCCCACGCCCAGAAAAATAAAAAGAAACTGAGGCGTATAAAATTGAAGTGACAGAGTGACACAAGTGCTAAGTGAGACAGAGCCCACACCTAGTTCAGAAAAGCCTAGTGATTTTTCCCCTGCCCCTACACTGTCTGTCTTAGAGAAGCAGTGGCTAATTCGACACCACTCTGGTGCTAAGCCGCCCTTCCCTAGCGAATGATCATTTTTTCTTTTAAATGGTCACATGCAAGTCTTCAAGGAGCACCATCTTCTTGCCAGACTTGCAATTAGGCTCTGGGGATGCGAAAGCAAATAGAAGGCAATCCCTGATTTCTCAAATAGGATTTGAGAGCCATGTTCAGCTGCCCCAGTACAAGGGGATAAATGCTGTAACAGATGTGGGCGCTAGTGTAGAGGGAGCACAGAGTAGGAAGTGATTTCCTAGGAGTATCAGGGAAGGCTTAGCTAAGGATTAGACATTTATGCTGGGTCTTAAAAGAATCATATGATGTTCAGGTAAACAGAAAAGGGAACACATTGCATTCAGGGGAACTGGTATGAACGAAGGATCAGAAAGGCTAAGCAGAGGGATATTTACGGCAAAAGGTGCCGTTCTGTGTGGCCAGTGCTTTGACAGGGGGAACTGGGGAGATTGTTTAAAATTACAGCCTAGGTCTCAGTTGTGAAGGGCTTTCTTTTGGTAGAAAGGAGGTTGGACTCCATCTTGTAGTCAGATGAAGGGAGTGATTGCCATTTCAGTGTAGAGGAGAACAAAATCAGACCCGACTAAAGAAGAAGTCAACAGGATGGATGGAGAAGGAGAAAGTGGAGGCCGGAAACAGTTGAGGAGATGCACAGATTAAGAACCCAGATAAAATATGATGGGGACTACAAGAGTGACAGGAGGGAAAAACAGGTTCAAGAAACACTGTGTTCATGGAATCGACAAGACCAGGTGACCACTTATGTTTAAAATGGAGGAAAGAAAAAAATCACACAAAAATGATTCCCACCAGGGCACCTGGGTGGTTCAGTCGGTTAAGCACCTGGTATCGGCTCAGGTCTTGATCTCAAGGTTCCGTGAGTTCAAGTCCCATATCAGGCTCTGAGCTGACAGGGTGGAGCCTGCGTGGGATTTTCTCTCACCCCCCTCCCTCTGCCCTCCTCCACTCACTCTCTCTCTCAAAATAAACAAATAATCTTAAAAAATGACTCCCACCTAACTCCAGTGATTGCATAGATAAAAGCTAATTCTTATTTACTCTAGGCCAAATCCTTTCTATGCGTTATCTCCTACAATCCTCTCAGTAAGTCTGAGAAATAGGTACTATTATTAACCCTAATTTTGCAGAGGAAGAAACTGGAGCTCAGTGACCAAGTCCTTTGGCCCAAATAAGTGGTGACGTCCCGCTCTCTGATTTCCCTTCTTTTAGGCTGCATGCATACATATATCATGTTAACTCTATCTTTAGGATAGACTATAATACAATGGCTCAGACCATAGTTTTCCTAACCATAGCCACATGGTACAGCCATCCACAGAATACTGCACCCTAAACAATGTGATCAGACTCCAGCGTTCCCTACTATCCTCAATTGTGCATTTATAAACAATGCCCTGGGTGGTACTGAGGCCCACCCAGTGTCTGCACGAAGTAGTAGACCCTGTGTGTCTCTGGAAGTTAGTAAGCCAACAAAGTCCTGGTTGTGTTCAAGGAGGAGAAGGGCATGCTTCCCTTCATTTCTCTCTTTTGGACGTTTTCCCTTCCCCCCCCCCCCCCCTTCCTAAAGGCCAGCCTTTCTCCAATTATAGATCTGAGGCTCCCAGCCCCACCCATCTGCCCTGGAAACTGCATCTGCTGCCCCATTTACTCCCTGTTGCCCCCACAGTCCAAGCTGTGAACTCACAAATTGCTACCGTCTGGACACTCTAGCCCAGCCCCCGCCAGAACAGATGCTGTTGGGGAAGAGTTGAAGCAATTGCTGTAAACACTGGAGGGGGACTTGACTGGCATTGCTGGGGTAGCTCTGCAGATGTAGCTGCTCAGGCGGGACTCCTCTGGGGGTGGGCGGGACAGTGGGCATAGCACTCTGCAAGCTATTTTTTGCCTCTTCCCAAACACACTGTGTCTGGCAGATTCTGCTCATTCCCAGTGTCTGGACACTCTTACCTTTCTACCATCTTACTCCGTCAGGCCCACGTCAGCCCCAGATCACCAGGTAAATGCAAGGTTTTCCATGCCACATTTCTTTGGTTCTACAAGTCAAGGCTGAAGATGGTCCAGAAAGCAAGGCGCTGCTATCGTTCTCTGCCCACCTGCAGGGTGCAGAATTCTGATTCTCCAGGGTGGGGAATTCTGATTAGGTGGTATCACGGCACTTTAGTTTGAAATCCTGAAATAGGAAAACCAAGGAAGCTCCAATTCAAGCAATGTTTTACACTGGTCATGGCATTGGGTGCTTGGAATGGGTGAGGTGCTCCATCAGTGTTCTCTCATAAAGCTCACCCCAGTCAACTAGGTTTGTCTGCTGAGACCCTTTGTTCAGGATGACATTTTTGCACAATGCACAAAGGACAGGCCAGAGCCAGGGTGAGGAGGGAGGGATGGAGTGGGTGGGCCACTCATATGGTCTGGCAGAGAAAACAAGCTGAAGACGTGAGTAGCAGCAGGAGGCTGCTGAGGGAGGTGGTTCACGGGAGAAAAGAGTCCCAGGGTTAGAGCAACAAGAGCATCAGCACCAGAGGGGAGGAGCACTTCCTGGCTTTTCTGATCCAAATCACAGGAAATATATTTCTGGAATAAAGCCAAGTATAAACAAACAAGCCCTATGAGACAAAACAATGGTTCATTTAGTATATTAGTTTCTCATTGTTGCTACAACGAATTGCCACAACTTTGCTATCTTTGAACAGCACAAATGTATTCTCTTACAGTTCTAGAAGCCAGAAGTATAAAATCAGTTTCAGTGGGTTAAAGTCAGGTATCAGCAGGGCTGGTCGCTTCCAAAGGCTCTCAGGGGAAATCCTTTCTCTTGCGTTTTTCTGATTCCAGTGCCTGTCTGCATTCCTTGGTCTGTGGACCCTCCTTCCATCTTCAAAACTGGTCACTCCAGCTGCTGCTTCTGGCATCACACTACCTTCTCTATTTCTTCCTGCTTCTGTCGTATAAGGAATACTGTGATCATGTCAGGCCCACTGGACAATCCAGGACAGTGTCCCCATCTCAAGATCTTGAAGTTAATCATAGTAACAAGGCTGCTTTTGCCACATAAGGCAGTGTTCACAGGTTCTACGATTTAGGATGTGAGTCTATTTGGAGAAGTTCATTGTTCAACCTACCACAATTTAGGCTTAACAGCTAGGACCTCAGAAGTGGCCATCCGTTCAGGAATAAAATGGAATTAAATCATTTTCAAGGTCAAAAAGCAATCAAAAAGCCCACAACAGCCTGGAAATTGTTTAGAGAGCATAGGCTCCTCAAGCTTTGATTTGGCCACAGCATCAGTCCTCCCCAGGGGAATCTCGGCAGTGGAGGTGGCTGGTCCCCTCACCGGAGAAGGTGTTTTGTGGAGGCAGAGCCTCACACAGCCCAAAACAGTGACAGATGTTCACTCTTTCTTTTTTTCAGCATTTTGTGAACCCATACTCGTTGTCAGGCCTTAGGACCACACTGTGGATTTAGAGAGTGAGACGTGTGCTCATGGTGTGTTTCGGGAGAGTACGTGAGTCTCTAAAAAAGTCTCTAAAAGACGTGGTCTCTAAAAAAAGAGGAGCCGAACCAGGCAGAACGTGAACATGCAAAGGGTGCATCTAGAGTGCGCAGGGGTGCTGAGGAGAGAGGGAGGCATTGCCTTCTAAGAGTTACTGGAAGCCCGGACAAACGCCTGCCTTTATTCTGCTCCAAGATTAACAAAGGGGGCTGCCTCTCTGGTAACATGGAGGGAAAATGAGAAGGGAGAACGGAGGGTAGAGGCAACTACTAAGAGAGCCACAGGAAAAATGATTCCAGAGCCCCCCCCAAAAATAGTTGATTGAATCAGATGGAGAAAATTAAGTTTATTCATTCATTCATTCATTCATTCATTCATCCAATACATATTTACTGGGCATCCACCAAGTGCCAGGCACTGTTCTGAGGCCTGGGAAACAGCAGGAATTAAAACAGAACAAGTCCTGTCCTCATGGAGCTTACATGGTAGTAGAGGAAGAGAAAGAGTAAGCAAGTAGGTAAGATATGTAGAATGTCATCTGAGGACATGTCTTACGGAGACAAAGTAAGCAAAAAAGGGGCACTGACGGGAAGGACTGTTCTCTTAAGCATTATGGGGCTCACTACCATGTGCCAGGCAGGGTGTTAAATGTTACAGGGCAGAGAGGAATTCATTCATTCATTTGCTATGTATATTCATCCATGTGACAGTCACTGTGCTTAGCCCTGGAGAAACAAGGTCTTTGCCATAATGGAACTTCTAGACGAATGTGAGAGTCAGCCATTTACAATTAAATAGTCAGGATGTATATTACGAGCTGAAGTAAAAGCCATGAATAGCATGTAATGTGTATATCTACTTAAATTGGGGGGTTGGATCAGGCATCTCTAAAGAACTGATATTTGAACTGAGACCCAATGTATAAGTGAAAGATATAAACAGTTGTAGTAAACTATTGTAATTAGAGCAGTATGGTATTGGCAGAGGGGCTGGGCAATGAGATCAAAGGGAAAGCTGATATATGACAGGGGTGGCGTTGCGGGTTAGTAACCAGGTATGGGCAATTCAACAAATATTACTGAGACAACACATAACCCATATGGAAAAAATTAAATTGGATCCCTGCTTCACATCATATACAGAAATCATTTCCAGGTGGTTGAGAGACTCAAATGTGAAAGGAAACACTTTACGTGTGTCAGAGAAAATAGAGACCATCTTTAGGATCTTGGGTAGGAATAGACAGGTCATGTAAAGCACTAGCCATAAAGGCAAAAGATTGATACATTGGACTACACTGCAATTACAAATTTCTATTCATCAAAAGACGGAGAGAGAAGAAAGAGAGGAGGGAGGCAGGAGAAAAAGAAAAGAAATAAAGAAAAGAAGACAAAAGAAAGGAAACAAGAGAGAAGAAAGTTGTACAACAGGAGAAAATATCTGTAACTGATATAACTGGCAGAGACGTGGTCTCTAAAATCTATATAAAAAACTCCTAAAAATTAGTAAGAAAAGAACAACTCAAGAGAAAAATGGGCCAAGGTCATGAGTAGGCATTTTTATTTTCCAGAAAAAGAACTGCCATGGGGAAAAAAAATATGAAGAATGTTCAACCTCCTATGATATTTGGTTCACAAGTTATCATTTTCATTTAGTAGGTTGTCAATAATAAGATATCCTGCGATAATATTTCAGTACCTGCAGATGTTAGAAGCAGCCACCATGTACGTGCCTGTGCCGGTGCGTGTTTGGGGGCTGGGGTTGGGGTGGGAATCTACTTTCTCAGTTTCCCTGTCTCCCTTCAGGTCCAGGAGGCAGGGATTTACCTTTGCTACCGGCAACGGGAGAACTGATTGGGGGAGAAGGGTTACCAATGTTCTGAAATGTGCCGCGGAGAACCCCCATAATCTATGCCTGCCATCCTGTCTCCTATTGGTCTGGTGTTGGGTACCTGTTATCTGTCTCTTTCCCAATGGAGAATGAATGATGAATGAACGTTGCAACGAATGTCTTAACTCCATTACATCTCAGCCTCGGGGAAACACCCAGCACTAGACCAGGCTCAGAGTAGGAGCTCTTTACGCGCGTCAAACGGATATATTCCTGTGCTCTTTGAATTGGCCTGAATTCCCCTTTCCTTTATCAGCATCCCCTTCTTACCACTCAGACGCCCCTCCTTTCCTCCAGCCTTGGCAAAGTTTCCACAAGGTGCAGAGAGGAGGTTCTCCGTCCGCGCTGCTCAGAGGGTGCAGGAAGAAGGGCAGGATGGAGAGGGGGTCACGAATAAACAAGGGATGGCCCCTGGGAACGGGGACCCCGCAGCAGTGGCAGCCCCTAGTCGCGTGCGGCCCCTAAGGGCAGGGCGGGGCAGAGAGAGAGTCACGCGACAGGGAACTCTTAGGGCGCCAAGGGGGTGGGGGGGTGGGTGAGCGGTGGGGGGTGCGGGGGAGGGGAGTCCTAGGGGGGCGCGCGGGCGGGGTGGCGGGGAGGGGTGCGGGGGTAAGCGAGAGGCTCCCCGGGGGTTCGCGCGGGGGACGGGGAGCGGTAGGGGGTGTAGGAGGGTACGCTGGGGGTTTCCACGGGGACGCTCGGGGGGGTCCACGGGGAGGCGCGCGGGGGGGTGGTTAGTGGGGAGGGGTGCGTGGGGGGCTACGCGAGGGGCTCCACGGCGGGGTCGCGCGGGGGACGGTGAGAGGTGGGGTACGCGGGGGGTTCCACGGGGGGCGCGCGGGGTGCTCCACGGTGGGGCGCGCGGTGTGGGGGTAAGCGGGAGTGGCCGGGCGCGCATCGCCGGCCGCGGTTTCGAGGCCTCCGCGTCCGCCAGGCGGAGCTGCGGGCGCCCGACTCGCCGCGGCCTCGCAACCAGCCCCACTTCGAAGACCTGTTCGGCGTCTCGTTCCGGGTGGGTGCCCAGGGCGCGGCGGCGGGGCGAGGCCGTGGGAGTCCAACGGGGCCCCGGGCGGGCCTGGCGGCCGAGGGCGTGGGCCGGTCGGCGCCGCGCGGGGCGGGGAGCGGGGCGGGCCCAAGCGGCGCCGGGGCAGGCGTGGCATGGCGGGGAGCGGGGCGTCAGGCGGGAGAGGGAGCCCGCGGCCCTTCCCCGGTCCCGCGACGGCTGGCTGGGTGATGGCCAGGTTGGCAGTGCTGGCGGTGGGGGCGGGGGCGGGAGCCCGGCGGAGTGGCTGCAGGTGAGAGTCCAGGCCTCCTTCACCTGCCTTGGAGGGTGCTGGCGTGTCCCGAGGCGCTAAGGTAAGCCCCCCCCCCCCCAGATCGAAGGTAGTCACCCCACCCCAACCCCGCCTGGATAGGGGAGTAGCGGGGAAGTGAACCCCATCCCTGCCTAGCCGCAGCCACCTCCTGGAGGAGTCAGCGCTTATCCCCGTCTAGTTCTGCCGTTGGGGACTGGGACCATGTTCCAGATTGTGGGTTAGAAGCAGTGTCATCACCTCAAGGAGGGGACTCCCAGAACTTGCACCCTCGAATGTAACCAGGATGGAGGCAGATGGGCAGGAAGGGCTGGCCTGGTGACATTAGCACTCCCTGGCCATCTGCTTGGTGTGGTCTGATGTGCAGCTGACCCCTCCCTACCCTCCGGGTCCACTGTAGGCTCAGCCTGCATTGTTTTATTACCTTTCCCTCTGTCTGGTTTCTTCTGTGCCTTTGGTGTGGGAGGGTACTGCTGTGCCTGAGCACAGTCCTTTCCCCCGGGGCCGGCAGGACCTGAGGTGCCCTGTTCACACTGTCTGCTAGGACCCAACCCTGCTCCTTGTCATCACTGTCCTTGGAGTCACAGTGCTTCTGTTGGCCCTGAGGAACATGAACTCAAGGAAGAGATGTATCACCCTACAGGACTCTGAAACCAAGTACCCACTGCCTTTGATTGAGAAAGAGGTAATGGAGTCAGCCCACCCTTTCCACTGTCAGCCTGTGAAAGAGAAGAGCACAAGAGTGGTGGGGGATGTGCTGGCTGGGAAGGCAGGGCAATGGGACAGGAGTTTCAGGGCCTCCAGTTTTCTCCCACTGCGTGTATGTGTGTGTGTGTGTGTGTGTGTGTGTGTGTGTGTGTGTGTACATCTATGTGTTCCGGGGTAGTCCCAAATAGAGCTCCTTTCCCAGGCATCTTAGTTGCCCAGAAAGGCTTCTAGAAAGCTGACAGTCTGCCTCTGTTTTCTATTTTATAGCAAATCAGCCACAACACCTGGAGGTTCCGCTTTGGACTGCCCTCACCGGACCATGTCTTGGGGCTTCCTGTAGGTGAGTGGGGTTTAGTATCATCGCCAGGACTGGGCCTTGCAGGCATTCTGCTCCTCTAAGAAACTCAGCTGGGGTGTAGCGGTCTTCTTGTTATCTTTCCTGACACGTGAGCTCAAGAGAGATAGGGAGATGGGCTTGGGGACAGTCCATTTCTTTTCTCACTGATTTGGGCTGACACAGAAGTGATATCTCAGCATTGAAAAGAAGTGAATCTAGGATCAGAAGGTCTGGGATCTCATCACAGGCTCCTTGCTGGGCAACCTGAGTCAAGTCCTTCAACCTCTCTGAGCCTCAGTCTATGAAATGGGGTTTCCCAGGCCTGTCCGCCGCTTGTGTTGTTGTGAAGGTAAAGTGACTGATGGATGAGAAAATTCAGAAAGTGCCAAGTGCTGTGTACATGTGAGGGGTAGAAGGAACTGATGTTCCCCTGAAGTCAGGAGAAAGGCCCAGAATGTGTGGAGAGGCAGGAGGGAGTCAAGTGTGTCTTCCCCACATAGTGTGGCTTTTCAGCAGGGACCTCAGATTCACACAAGGAGGGACCCACTGTGAATACCAGCCCTAGAGGTCTTAGAGTTCCGAGTTACCCCCTTTCTGGTCTGTACCACCACCAGACACCCAATTTCATGTTGGTGAGGTAGAAATCCTCTGCTAGGTCCACAGCCTGGGGATTCAGAGCTTTGTACAAATTGCTAGTGCTGCTTGCCAGCCTGGTGGAGATCCTAATCCACGACCTACTTGTCCTGTGTGTGTGGGACAAAACCTTGACCTCTCCTCAGGTGACCAGGCAGCCAGCCTGGCTCCTGAGCCTCCTCACTGCTTCCTCTCTCTGTCCCCATCCACAAGAGCTCAGTGTCCGCCTGCCTTCCAGCCCTCTGCCTAGTCTGTGGGGTGAGTCCTGTTGGCAAGAAGGCTAAAAGAATGAAAAACTTCGAGGAATAGAAATTTCTTAGAATCTGCCATGACCCACCCTCTCCTCTGCCCTGGTGTAGGCGGTGCAAAGTTAGTGTGACAGGTAGTTTAGAGGCTTCTGGGAGAGTCTGCTATGAGGACTCGGCGATCACTGATGCTTTCCAGGTCAGAGGAAATGCAGCAGCTTAGAAATGGGGCCAGCTAGGCAGCCCGTTTTCCCCGGGGACGGACACTGCCAGGCCAGGTCCAGGTTGGCTGCATCTGAAAGAGCCTATCTGAGGTCTCCAGGTTCAGATTTGTTCTCAGAAGGAAACTGCCTCAGGCATATATTTCTGCACATCCCTGATGCCCAGCCAGGCCACAGCCAGAGTCATTGAGCCTGTCTTTTCTTTTTTCCCTTCCTTTCTCTTCTCTTCATTTGAATTCCAGTATAGCGCTTGCCCTTTTTTAACCCCGAGTGTTTGCACCTCAGGCTTCAGGGCCTCCTCACAGACCTTGAGGACTTTCAAGGCTTCCTCCTCTCCTCCTTCTCTTCCTCCTTTCTGTGTCTCCCCAGGCTTCCGCTTCTGTCTGCACCTCTGCTCCATCTTTCCTGTGCATAGTTTCTACTCCCTTGGATGGCACAAAGCTTCATTTTGCCTCTGTCTCTTAGCATCTCTTGATGGCAGCTCCTGCCCTCACCACTGCTTGTCTTAGTCACTGAAGCTCCCACTTTAGATCCAGCAACCATCTGAGTCGCCATACCCACTATGTGACACTGGGTTGTAGTCACCATATGTAGGTCTCTGGCCATACCTGGTCCATTCGGTTCTACCCAGGAGGGGCAGAATTCCATGGCTCAAAACTTTACTGCTGCCCCTCGAGCAGAGCCATTGGCCAGAAAGACACAACACTCTTTCTAGAACTCCTGGTCTGCAGTATCCAAATCCCGGGGCCCAGCATGCCTGTGCGTATAGGGCGGCTCAAGCAGCAAGAGACAGATGAGGGGGTCGTGATTCACTCACAGACCCCACTGATCCACTCAGTCTAAGAAGAAATGACTTTGTGAAGGCAACATATTTTGCTTTAAAAGGGAAACACTCCTGGGATGCCTGGGTGGCTCAGTCGGTTAAGCGTCCAACTTCAGCTCAGGTCATGATCTCTTGGTTCGTGAGTTTGAGCCCTGCATCGGATTCTGTGCCAACAGCTCAGAGCCTAGAGCCTGCTTCGGATTCTGTGTCTCCCTCTCTCTCTGGCCCTTCCTCCCTCCCTCCCTCCCCCTCTCTCTCTCTAATAAATAAGCATCAAAAAATATTTAAAAGGGAAACACTCCTATTACTTTTAATACTCAGCCTCCAACTTTAATGAGGTCTTCCTGTTCCACAGAATATTTTGATGAGTGAGCGTGCATTCACATGAAGCTCACAGCTCCCCTGGGATGGGGGCAGGGCAGGCATATCGTCCCCACTCACCCAGAGAGGTGAAGTGACTTGCCCAGGGTAGCATGCAGAGTGAGAAGGGCAGGCCTAGGACCCAGGCCTCCTGGATCTGGACTCCTCCTCTGCTTGGCCGTGCTCCCATGCACCCTGCCACATGCACCCACTTCCCTGAAGCCAAGTCCTTTATGGGAATCCTGGGTCCTGTTTAGGTTGGCTGTGCTCACATTTAACACTGGATGCTTTTTCTGCAGGTAACTATATCCATCTCTTGGCCAGAATTGATGGTGTTCTGGTGGTCAGGGCTTACACACCTGTGTCCAGTGATGATGACCAAGGCTTTGTGGACTTGATTATAAAGGTAAATGATGCCTACTGGGTCCACCTGCCTCACCCTCACAAGCCTATTAAAGGTGGTAGGGTGGAGAGGGGACTCGTGTCCTGGGAAGGGCTTTCAAGCACTGTCATTTAACAGTGAAGCTGTTGATTTGGCCAAGTCTTCAGGGGGTGCTTAGAGCAACTGTGAGCACAGAGGATTTTCTCTGCAAGGTTTCCAGTGGCAAATGGAATTTTCAGTTGTATGCAATTGTGACCTCAGGTCTGCGTGTGTGAAAAACAGGCTGCTTTATTTTTTCAGATCTACTTCAAAAATGTACACCCCAATTATCCAGAAGGGGGGAAGATGACTCAGTACTTGGAGAACATGAAAATTGGGGACACTGTCTTTTTTCGAGGGCCCACCGGTCGCCTGTTCTATCATGAGCCAGGTACTAGGGGGTTTATGCTGGACTTCCTGCTGGGAGGAAGATTCCTGTGGTTGTTCTAGAAAACGTCTCATGTTTGGGTCATGTGCACTTGTCCTTAAAGTCTTCATACATTCATTTAACACACACACTTTATGAGATTGTAAGCTTTGTTATGGTAGGGGAGTGCTGGGGTTTTTCCTCATCACTGTCTATCCGGCACAATGCCTGATACATAAGAGGTGCCCGCTAATGCTGAAGAATGGATAGATGGATGCCATCCACACTCGCTCACTTACTCACATGTTCACCACCGACTCACTCTTTCACTGCTGTGGCTCAGTGCTCTGCGAGGCTCCATTTAATTTCACTGTGTCCCTCTCCTTCCTCAGAAGAAAAGGTCTAGTGAGTCCTCAAAGAAGCCCAGCCTCTGTTTCCACTTTGTGCACCAGGGCACCGGGACTGGTGGAATGGGCCACGCCGACTTGCTTCTCTGGTTTAGAATGGTGTGGCCACTTCCTCAGGTGGACTTTCCTCCTGGGGGTCCCAAGGAGCGTCCGGGATCTTTTGTAAGCTCTCAGGCAAGAGCTGCAGAAGTCAGAAGTATCCTCTGTGTTTCCAGGGAAGTTTTCAATCAAACCACACAAAACAAGTGAGCCTGAAGAAAAGGTGGTCAGTCACCTGGGAATGATTGCTGGGGGCACAGGTAAGAGGCTTCTGGGGCTTCAGCCACAGGGTGGGTCCCCAGACCTTTTTAACTTTGGACTCATTTGATGCTAGAAGGGGTGGCATGGGAGACCCTTTCCTAGCTGTTTTAGATGGAAGTGCAAGGTTGATGATAGGCCTGGAAACCAACCTCGTGTGCCCTGCTCCCTTTACTCAACATGGTGGCTGCCCCAGGAAGTCATGCTGGGGACCATAGAAAGGTCTGGGGACCGAGCTGAGTAGGCCCACACATGGTCCCCCAAGGGCTCCTGGATCCAGGTCAAGCCTGATGCTCCCCAACCCTTGAAAATGAATGCCTGAAAGAATGGAACGTGGGAACACCTACAATGTGCCAGGCACCACAACGGGCACTCGTAAAATGAACACATTTACTTGTCATTCTCTTTTACAAATGGGGACACGCAGCCAGGCATGTGACTGACCACGGTCAGACAGCAAGTGAGGGAGCTGGGTGTGCAGCCCACTTTCAGTTCCGAGCCAGTCTCCTTCCATCTTGCCACAGGAAAACAAGAAAGGGCCTTTCGATTTATTGTTGCATTGGAAGGGGAAACCAAAAGGAGGGGTGGTTTTCCACTTTGAGTTTTGGGGGCAGACATGAGAAAAGTAGGATTGCGGCTAAGGAAGACTGTTAAGGGGCTGCAGACCAGGGACTGTGGGCAGCAGAGAGGGAGAGAGAGCGGCTAGCTGTGTCCCACCTGCTACTATTCCAGGGATTACGCCCATGCTGCAGCTCATTCGCCACATCACCAAGAACCCCGACGACAGGACCAGGATGTCCCTCATCTTTGCCAACCAGGTCAGCTCTGCCGAATCAGCCCTGAGCTTGCAGGGGTGGGATGGAATGTTTGCTGAGCGGGGCCTCTGCCTTCATACCTCCCCCATACTGAGTTCTCTCGCTGCTGGGGTGCCTGCGGCCTTGGGGGAGGGCCTGGTTTTTCAGTTGTTTTTTTTGTTTTTGTTTTTAACTGTTCCCCCAGCCACTTTATGTACTAAGCTTTCCTTCCTTTCTTAATATGCAATTCTGGTTTTCTGAGTATAAAGTCATAGATGCCCTCAGTAGAAATTTCAGAAAATACAAAAATAAATATGACTTTTTTTCTATACATGCCATATATTTGCAATTACATCTATAACAGTTTTGTTTTTTCACCCAGCATTACCACACAGGCACTTTCTTCTTGTCAAAACTCTTTGTACATATTTTCATCAGTCTGTACCAAGTTGCACCATAATTTACTACATCTTCTGCCTTCAGATTGTTTTCAGTTTTCCCAGTTGTAAAGTATATGGTGATGAACAATATAGCCTAGGCTTGATGCCTTTTAGATTATTTTCTTAAACAGAATCCCAGGAGTAGGATTGCTGGTGTAGGAACTGTGAAGAGTCTTGAGATCCAGGTCCTCTGTGTGGTACCTCTGGGCCTGGCACAGGTTTCTCGTGGCTTTGGCTCCCTTTCCCCAAATGAAGCTCCAGCCTTTGCTTTCCTGTCCCGTAGCTCTCCAGTGCTATGGTGTTAGGTGCGATCTTCTTTCCGTATTACGGCCTTCGCCCCTTGCACTCCCTGCGAGAGGTCCTGGGCCCACACTAAACTCGGTCCAGCCTGGCAGGGTAGCCTGGTGCTCAGTGTGGATGGGGGCGGGGGGCTGGGCCATCAGAACGAGGCCACCCAGCCTGTGCACCTGTGCTCAGCCGTGTCCTTCCAGCTGAGGACAGTCACCGCCTCTGCCGCACAGCCCACCTCCTCCACCCACGAGAGAGGGTTGGTAGTGAGGAAGTGCCGCAGAACCTTCATTTGCCCCAGGAGCCGTGGTGACAGCATCCAACTGGAGCAGTGGCAGCTTGGGCAGACGTGTGCTGACCCCTGTGCCCAGTGTGGGGGACAAGCAGGATGTCCCTGGAGGGGCTTTGCTCACGTTCCTTCTTTTCTAGACAGAGGAGGATATCTTGGTGAGAAAAGAGCTTGAAGAAGTTGCCAGAACTCACCCGGAACAGTTCAGCCTGTGGTACACCCTGGACAGGCCTCCTGTTGGTACGATCCCCATTGTCCCCACTGTGGGTTAGCTCCAACCCTTGACCCACCTCAGGAACTGGTCCCTGGGTTTGGTTTTTGGATCTGTGCTCGAGGGCTGAGACCTGCAGCTCTGTCTCTGCATGGGAAATGGAGGGATTTGAGGGAGAGAGGATTTGGGATGACCTGTTTGTGAGAGCACTCAAGGGCATGTGTGTGATATCTCAGCAGCAGTCCATACACGCGCTGAACCTCAGGAGGGACTCAGAGGGACACTGAGTCACTGGGTCAGTCTGAACACCCACTCCATGCTACACTTGATACAGCATCCCACAGAGATAGCACACACGTGGCATCTAATATGGCCAGTGACCCCTTCTCCCTTACCACCCGGCCTCTCCTGGATAGCAGTCATCACGTGCTAAGCCCCAGCCAGCTGCCGAGACCCTAGCCAGCACGTGGCTACCACCAGGCACAGCCCACCATCAGTGGCTGTCACTCTCCTGCTGCGCTGAACTGCACCTGCCTTGTCATATAGCTCACTGCCCAGCAGAGGGCGCCCCCAACTGAGCCATAAACCTCAGTCTGCAGGGCCCCAGATCGCTGCCTTGACTCAGACCACACCCCACTATTGTGTTCTCCATCCCCGACAGTGCCGGCAGCATCGGACACCTGCTGGGGGCCTCAGAGTCCCAGCAGTGAGCCTGGGCTCTAGGGGTAGACACTTCTGAAGGCTGCCTGAGTCTACCACGTCCTTGACTTTGCGGCTTCTCTGCAGAGAACAGCAATGCAGGCTTCTAAGTCTTGGAGAGCAGCCTGGGTTCCTTGTCTAGGGAGGCCAGGCAGGAGGCTTGGGGTCAGGGACTCCACCTGGCACCCCCACAGCTTTCTTCTACTTCTGCTTTATCTCAGGCTGGAAGTACAGCTCAGGCTACATCACCGCCAACATGATCAAGGAGCACCTCCCTCCTCCCGGGCAGTCCACGTTCATCCTGGTGTGTGGACCCCTGCCCCTGATCCAGACAGCCGCTCACCCTAATCTGGAGAAACTGGGTTATACCAAGGACATGATTTTCACTTACTAATACTTCCCTTGCTCTTAGCAAATCTGCCTGGTCCCTTTCCTCTGTTTCAGAGTGAGCTCTGCCTCAGCACATTAAAGTGGCGTGTGTTCACAAGCGCCTGTAATGCACCCTTGGGCACATCGCTCCTTTTCTGGGTGTGGGCCTACGAAGCAGCATTCACAGGGTTGGAGATAAACTGGTTTCTGAGACCGCCTTGCTTGGGAGGCTCAATTCGTAGCTTTTCCCATAGTTTAGTGAAATAAGCTTCAGTCCAAAGCAGACAGCTCATGAGATGGGGCTTGTGGGACACCTGCTAGGCAGTTTTAGAAGGTTAGAAGGACTTGGCCAGCCCTACATGTGAACTGTTCTCTGTCCCAAGGAGGTCAGGACTGGCAAAAGTGCAGGGGCAGAATTCCAGAAGAATCCAAGTGGGGTCACGTCAGCTTCCAATCTGTCTCCTGAACACCCCTCTTCAGAGTGTTCTGTGTTTAAGGCCAGACCTACTGGAGGGCCTAGGGACCCTCCACGTGCATCCTTCCTTCCTTTGTGGCAGACCCTTGAAGTGGGAATGATGTTCAAATGTATTAGGGTAGTAGTAAATCCACAGGGTAGGCAGGCTCCAGGAATGCTGGACTCCTGGGCTTTGTGCAACAAACACAGGCCAGGGCTGTGGTTTTCCTGGCATCCCAGTGTGGTGCCCAGGGTGGTTAATATAGCAGCTTCTGAATTTGCAAACAAGAGTAGGCTCCAGGAGCTATTCCTTAAATCCTTCACGTTGCTAAACCCAAATCATACAACTGACCACGATGGCCTCTGCTGTTCCTGGCCAGGCTGATATGCTTCTCTGTTACTGTGAGTGGGTAGAACCTTTCTGCACTTTACTTCTCATCATTCTCATAACAAGCCAGAGATTCTATGGGGGGAGTTATTCTCCAAGTTACAGAGGAGAAAACTGAGGCTCCAAGATGAAGTTATTGCCCCTAGGTCATTCCAAAAGGAGGTGGCAGGGGTGGGCTTCAGATCCGGCTGTGTTTAATCCAAGACATTCCCTTTCTACAGAAACTGGATGGTAGTGTTGCTGCAACCTGGTGTCACCATGTGTGTGTGTGTGTGTGTGGGGGGGGGTACAGGACAAGGGAAAACGGCTCTAGAGATCTCACTGAAGTGCAGCTATGCCCTGCCTACAGGGATGATCCCCTGAGGGCCAGTAGGGGTGCCACGGTGGCAGGGCTGGGGGCGGTGAGCCTTCACTCATTTGTGTGTTCAGCACCCCCTCAGCGAATCCCCTACTTGGGGAAAGATACTCTGCCAGGCGCTATAGGGTGAGGAAGAGCCTACTTGAAGATATTTTTCTCTAACACACATCTTCCCATGCTTGTCCCCTGCTTTTACTAGTCCCCACCTGGCCACCTGTGTCTCCAAGATAAATCACAGGGACCTGGCTCACAGGGCCTTTCCTGATCTGACCCCAGCTGACTTCACCAGATTTTTCCTTCCCTGGGCCTCCCACTTTTACCCCATTCTGTGGCCCAGTGGTTCTCAGCTAGGGGGCAGTTTTGCCCCCCCCCCCCCCCCCCCCCGCCCCAGAACATTTGGCAAAGTCTGGAGACATTTTCGGTTGTCACAATCAGAGGCGGCATGCTGTTGCCAGACAGGGATAGAGGATGCCGCGAAACCTCCTACAACACACAAACCAGCCCTCATCACAACAAATTATTCAGCCCTAAGTGACAGCAGCGCAGAGGTTGAGAAACTGTTCTCTGGTTTTAGCAACTTTGGGCACTTCCTGGGATGTGCTGGCATGTTCCACATCCATCTGCCTGGAATGCCTTTCCCCTCTGGCACCCTTGGGGAACCTGATTCATCTCTGAAATCCAAGTCGTTTTCAGTCCCCTCCCCCAGCTCTCCATTAAAAAGGACACCTTGTTCTTTCAGGCTGTAGAGACTTCTACTGGAGCCTCTGTAACTTTCAGCGCACGCTTGTTTGAAACAGATGTGCACCCCCCACTAGACCATCAGCACCCTCAGACAAAGACCTTGACATTCATGCCTGTCTGTATCTGTAGCCCTTCTTAGCCTGGCATGGAACATGCTTAACCCGCACATATGAAGGGGTGGGTGGATGGGGAACTTGGCAGCATGGAGCCCCTAAGCAGTCTAAGGACCAGCATTGGCTCTTATTCCGGTCTGTACAGGAGCCCACGCATAGCAGGTTGCTTGGTGAGTTTGTGCTGAGAGGCTATGGAAAGGAAGACACAGTACTTCAGGGTGAGCCAAGAAGGGCTCAGGCTCAAGGGCAGACTACACAGTGGGACACAGGGACCTCTAACCAACACATCAGTGAAGGCTTCCTGAAAGAAGTGGTGTCATGCTGGGTCTTGTGAAGGGGACCACGGGGGAAAAGTAGGTCCCACGGTGGGGGAAACGCAGAGACACAGGCTACAGAGTGGCTTCTGAATGGCCTTGGGTGCTAGCAAAGGCTTTTGAACTCTACTCTGGCTTCTGGAACTGAGGCGTTCTGAGCATAAAGGTAACAGGATCAAAACAGTGCTTTGGGAAGGCCACTCTGGGGTAAGGTAGAGAACCTTTGGAGGGACCAATTGGGAGGGTAATGGACCAAGGAGGAGACCAGCGTTGGAAATCAGAGGAGAGAGGAGGCCCAAGCCACCACAGGGAGGAAGAGGACAGGGCTCTACCAAGTGGGGAGACCGTTTGGGAGGGACAGTATGGCTGGGGCATGTGGGGTGAGGTAGGAGACACCCCAGGGGAACAGGCTGCTCTGGGAAGATGGCGAGTGGCGGTGGAACCGTTGGTTTGGGGGTAAGCAAGCACTGTCCACTGGGGGGAGCCATTTGATCAGACAACCGCACTTTGGAGCCTGTGCTGCCTGTCAGCTAGGGTGAGCTTGAGTGCCTGCACGTGTTAGAGCGGTCTCTGCTCTGGAGGAGGCCCAGCACTGACAACCTCTGTTGCAGAGGAGGGTAGGATGAGGGCAGTTGGGGCAGTGGGAAGAGAGGCTCCTTCCCTGCAGTCACCCTGAACACCAACGCCCTAGCCAGGTTCCTGTGGATGAAGTACTCCCTGTGTGTGGAAGCAGCCCAGGAGGGGCCCCCTTTCATTCCAGCCACTCCAGTACAGCCAGAACATTGTTTCAGGATTTTCTTAACAGCAGAGCTTTTATGAACTCATTGCCCTTTCCCTTTGGTGTTAAGAACCTCCCAACTGTCTCAGGGAAGAGCGTGAGCCATTGAATCGAGTCTGTGCTGATGTCTCACTGCCCTCCCCACAGAAGTAGGGTGCAGTCCACGTATAAAAGTACAAAAGGTATAAAAGCTGTGAAGAGCACAGTACAGTTGAAAACATGGGGCCCCCTGGGCCCACCCCCTGACATCTGTTCACCACTCTGCTCGCTCCTGTCAGCACCCACGTTCCAAGATGTCCTGCCAGCCCGTCTGGACTCTGCGGGTGGCTGTGCCAGCCCCCCTTGAAGCAGAGACTTGGGGCCCCCACACGTGCCTCTCTGGCCTCTTGGCCATGAAGAAAGTCATCTCCAGTCCTCAGGGTTGGGAGCCGCCAGGCGAGAGTCGTTCAGCAGCTGGTCCTGGCTCAGCATAGTCTGAAAGGACACGGGCCCAAGGGGTAGTTGAACAGGGTTTTGGTCAGGGCTGCCCTGTGGCAGCTACATGGGAAGCAGTGGGACACATTGGTGTGGTCCCATCTGACACTAGCACCCTCTAAGTTCATGAGATCCAGGACCCCCACATATTGAATCAG
Source organism: Panthera pardus (assembly GCF_024362965.1). Classification (NCBI taxonomy): domain Eukaryota; kingdom Metazoa; phylum Chordata; class Mammalia; order Carnivora; family Felidae; genus Panthera; species Panthera pardus. Next base: position 50,679,035 of record NW_026526677.1, read on the forward strand.
AACAGACAGCACTATCAAGAATATGCACTGCTCATACCTTAGAGGTAAAATTGCTATTTCAAGACCACCAAAGGCCTACTAGTGGTAATGAGGGCAAGGTTGGGTGCATTCATTTCAGTGTATGAGCCAAAAAAAAAAAAAAAAAAAAAAGTTAAATAAAAATGGTCCCATTTGGATTCAGGGAGATCACCCTGCCTCCCCCTCTACTTCAGTCTTGCCCTTGGATACAGCCTTCTTAATGTGCCTCGATAGATAAGTGAAGGACAGTGACAGGAGCCTCAACATGGACAGATGATACACCAGTGGGCTCAGTGATGGGACCATCCAGGGACTAATGGGCAGTTGGAGGTACAGGGCCTCAAAAATGTGAATCTTCGCTGTGGATGGTCTTTTACTGCCAGCTCTAGCCTGCCTACAAGCCTTGCAAGGAGGATATTATGAGCTCTGCTTTACAGATAACTAAGCTGGGGTGTGGAGAGAGAATGCCTTGCCTGAGGTTCCAGAGTTAGTAGGAGGCAAAGCAGGGCCTTGAACCAGATTGGCCTCACTCCAAAGTGGCTCACTCCTCCCCAACACCATGCTGCCTCCCTGTGATACAGCTTGTCCTCATGAGGCACATCAGGACATGTTCACATGCCCATGATATCCACAAAGTCAGAAGCCTGACAGGAAATACATATGTCGAGGGTAGAGAGGGCAGAACAGTGTCCAGCAGGTCTGAGATGAGGCCCGGGCACCAGGCTGATAGGCAGGTGACCCAGAACTGCCAAGCACTGTGGTTTCCTCACCAGCCCTGAGCCTGGGAAGACAACTGAGACCCGGCACACTTCAGCTGGTTTCAGCTCAGGGCCCAGGACCTGTCTCAGTGCCCCTAGCAACTCAAGGCCCAGCTCAAGGCCCAGCAGCAGGCCAATGGAGAAGCTTCTGGGCTGCTTTCTACCACAGAGCTGGCTCCACCTCAGGCCACCATGCCGAGCACCATCCTGCGGATCCCTGGCAGAGGCACTGATGACACAGGTTCAGGGTGGGGTGGGGGTTCTCAGGCCTTGTGCACCACTGTACCAAACTCACGGGGCCACCCCGGCACCTGTCCTGCTGTGGAGAGAGGAGTCAGAATCCTACCGTGAGACGGTGAATGTCTTGGGAGAGGAGCCCTATCTGCGTCACAGTGCCTTCCGAAGGCGCCATCTGTAAAATGGGCAGCAGCCTGGTCAACACACGTGGACTCAGCTTGTGATTCACAGAGATGGCATGCAAGTCCTGTCCTGGGGGAGTGGGCGAGGAGGGGGCCAGGCTTGAGGAGTGACAGGTGGGCAGAGCACATGCTGTTTCTGTCCCTGGGAAGGGCAGGGCTTCTGGTCTCCCACACAGCCGTGCGCACACACTCCTTTGGGCCACGCCAGCACCAGCACTGGGGGCACACGGGAAGAGGGCACAGATGGCCTGTGAGAAGCAGCCCTTCCCTTCCGCACACGCTCAGTGCTCCAGCTAGCTCCAGGAGCAGGGAGCGGCAGGGATGAAGGTCTCGGGATGCTGAATACAACCACAATTTCCGGTGCCAATAGGACCCTGGACAGGTACAGGTGGGCACCTTCAGGGAGCTGCTCATAGACCTTCCTCACTACCAGGGGCCTCCCTCGACCCCTCCTCCTCAGGTAATGCTGGTCTGCTCCTTCCTTAAGCCTAGTTAGACACCGTAGATCTAGAAGCATCCTCTGAGGGATTTAAGTACAACGCTTCATTTTCTAGGTGGGAAAATTGAGGCCCACAAAGGGATACAGGCCTTGCCTGAGGCTGCACAGAGATCTAGTGATCTAATTCCATGTGGGGTTTGCAAACAGGCACATGCAGAGATTCTCTCACCAGAAGACTACAGGAAAAAAGGGCCCAAGCCTGCCCTGGGGCTCTATGACAGCAAGGTCCAGGTACCCGCCCTAAGGAGCACCTGTCATTTCGTGTCCTGGGTACTGGGATCAAGCACCAGCCATGCCAGCTGGAGAGTTTGTCCAGTTCTCACTGGTTGACTTCAGTGAGGGGGGGCGGGGGGACAGCGGCAGGAGGTCATGGCCTGTGGTCATCGGCCATCCCTGGGGCCGCTGGTAGTTTCAGAAGCAAATCTTGGCATTGTCTCCATCTGGGACAGAAGCAGAGTGTCCTCAGTGGGGCCATCGAGCCCTGCCCCTGCCGCCAGTTACGATGCCACTGTTATTCTGCAGACGAGGTCCAGGGGACCCGGCAGGGCCAAAACCTGCCCCAGGGCAAACTGGAATCTCATGAGCAGGAATCCAGACTGGCAAGATGTGTCTTTCCCTCAGTCCCCGTCCAGACAAGGCCCATCTGGAAGAGCCATTATCAGTTAGCCAGACTCTAAATCAGGAGGACAGGGCTGTTCCATTTCTGCCAACAGACAGACCAACCCCCACGCTGGTTATGGGCCCAGCCAGGCCAATAACAGAGAAGCTGACAAACCACACAAAAGAAAAGAGGCTATTATCAGCGAGGCCACTTTCTTGTCTCCCCCCACTCCCCCCAGGTGGCTCATGCCTCTGAAACAGAAACCAACTTTGGGGTCTGCATGACAGATGTGACCTACAGTCAGCACAAGGCTTTCCATGGCTTCATAGAGGGAGGTGGGTGGAGCCTGAAGTGAAGAGGCCATGGACCCTTCTGAAGAATACGGGGTCCCTCCTTGCTCCAGCCCCCTTGTCCATGACACTTGGCAAAGGCTGAGTGCACCTGGCCAAGGACTGGCACGGTGCTACCAGCTCTCAGGCCATGCCGTACACAGCACTCCCTCTCCAGCTGTGCCCAGCTCTCATCCCCCAGTGAGGTTAGAGCTACACGGCCCTGTTTGCTTTCTACATAAATATTGTTTTTATTACCAGAAAGAAGCGACCACCTCTGTATTAAGGCACAACACAGTTACACCATCACTGTGGCAGAAATCCCTGCTGCTGTCCCTTGGATCTCAGCCAAGACTCTGTGGCCACAGGCCTAAGGCACTTGAGATCGCCCCTCAACTGGAAGCACAGTGGAGGGCCCGAGAGCCAAGCCTCTGGGAATCATCCGTGACCTCTGGACCAGTGTCCAAGTTCGTGTGTTTCCACCGGTGCTGAACATGGCCATTAAGAATTACAAAAATATACAAGCATCTTTGTGTCTTTCCTCCCGAGTCCACCTCTGGCAACAGTCCCCAAAGCCTGGCCCCTTAGCAAAAGTGCAACTCCGTACCCTGGCCACCCTCAGAGTTCAAAGACACTGGCCTGGGGTACACAACAGCTGGAATGTTCTCTGCGAGGCATGCATAGGTGCAGGGGGTGAGGTGCAGTTATATGGTGACACACGCAGTGTTACTGTGAAGTTCTCGGGTGCACAGAGAAGACAGGTAACAAGGCCATCAGCTAATCTGTCCCACCTGGTCCAGCCCATCCAGTTCAGGGGCATCGAGGGGGCTGAGGCCCCGGTAGCCACTGTAGACCCTGTGACTGTCACCAGCACTGTCGCTGGGCTCCATTGGGCAAATGTAGTCTGTCGATTCATCGAATTTCTTTTTTCTTATGTTTCCAAAATGTGAAAATCCCAGTTTCCTTGGCTAAAACACAACAAATGTGAGATTATCAAGTCAGTGTGCAGACAGGACTCACAATATGGTTAAGAGCAGGCCCATGAGGAAAGGAATGAGGCAAACTACTTCTAGAAAAAAATCTCAACAAAATAGAGCTCCCAGCTAGGGACAGGCAACAGATAAATAATCTCGAACGAGGAAGGAGAATCTTGCTCCTTCAAGACTGTGTGCGAGAAACCCAGGTTCTGCTGTCCCATGAGTGACATTCTACTTCCCCCCCGGGGGTGGGGAGGCGCCTAGGAGCTTCTAGAGGGTGCTGAGGTGGAGGACCCGTCTCACACAGCTGCTGCATCAGCTGCTCGCAGCGCCCCCTGCCCTGGGGAGGCCATGCTGGAGAGCCCCAGGTGGCCCTTCCTGCTTGCTCTAGCTTCACCCAGCGCTACTTCTGCTGGTATCCCCCAGACACACTTCTGGTCCTGCTCCCTTGGGGAAGGAGGTCTGTGCGTGACTTGTAGCTAAACCTAGGCATCACCGTGCTGCTGGGGACAGGGCCAGCCTGGCCTCCAGAGATTCTGTCTGTGGGTCTTCAGTCTAAGAAGGACACGGTCTGAGGACAGTGCGGCTCAGGCAGTTTCTAATGGGCTTTGTGAGATTCAGAGACCCCAGTGAGTGGCGCTGGTGCCTGTATAATCTCTGGCCCCCTGGGCCGCTGTGTGTTGGCCACCTCCACAGCACAGGCAATCACGGCCAGTTGTGAACAGGAGCGCTCCCTGTGTTGGCAGGACAGCTGTTGTTCTTCTTTTTTAATGTTTTTATTTATTTGGTGGCGGGGAGGGGAAGAGAGGGAAGGGGACAGAGGATCTGAAGCAGGCTCTGTGCTGACAGCAGAGAGCCCAATATGGGGCTCAAACCCATGAACTGTCAGATCATGACCTGAGCCGAAGTCAGATGCTTAACTGACAGAGCCATCCAGGTGCCCCAGGACAGTTCTCAGACCCCATGGCACACAGATGAGCCTGACTGAAGGGAACTCAGAATCATGAACTCATCTACTTGCAAGATGAGTCAAGGTGGCATTGGGGTAGAGGACAAGTGCCAGCTGCCTGAGAAGAGATGCTTCCTGGACATGGTGTCTGTGCAAAGAAAATTGTACTCTCTTCCTTGGACCCGGGTATGGCAGGGAACTGGCCTAACAAACACGGACAAGGAGACCGAGCTCTCGGGGCAGGACCCGAGAGAGCCTCCTCGTCCAGGCAGCACACGCTGGTCTGGCTCCAGGCACTGGGCCAAACTCAGTACAACATGGGTGCTAGAAGGCGGGCCCCTGTGACCACCCCAGAGAGGGCCTGGCAACTCACCCGGACTTTGGCTGTGGTGGTCAGTGGTGTGTAAGCCGGGGAGGCCATTTTCTCTCGCTTTTCCTGTTCAGCCTCAGGACCAATCAGGGCATTGAATTTGGTGGTTAGGTGACGTCTGAGGAGCGTCTTCTGCGGTGGAATATTGAGAAGCATAGCCAGGGTGTCCCCAGTGAAGCGGGGCTCCAGGATCTAAGAAGAAAGCACAGACAGAGCCACGCAGTGATGACCACAGATGGCTCCAGGTGGTGACAGTGAGAAGCAGGCCTCCGTGGGCCCAGGGGTGCCTCCAGAGCAAGGGCTGAAGCTTATCCACTTGTCCTGTATCCCACTCCCCTCTCTTTTCCTGGCACAGGGCCTGGCTACCACATTTGTTGACTGACAACCTCATTTTCACAGGCCAGCAGAGAGCTGTGACTCTTTGGATAAGATGGTCTCCCAGGGTCCACTCTGACATCTGAACCATCCCTTCATTTCCCCACTGGCTTTACCACTTGACAGATCTGAGTGACCATCATGATCATATCGTGGCAAGCAGGAAGTTACATTTTGGTGGCCAGCCCCTCACTTCCCCAGCCGCTGCATCACTCTAGGTACAGTCTGACATGCAACCCATTTGTCCTGGGAATCCTCTGGGTCTATTGCTACAGAAGTTCTTCCAGAAACCATCCTGTTTCCATGAGGTATGTTAATTCCCAATTGCAAATTATCAAATATTTTGAGATTTCAATTGATGCAAGCAAGGGCTATTTTTTTACTAGGATTTATGTCTGGCCATTGAGAAATAAGTTTCTGAATAGCCCAGAAATAAGTTTCTGAATAGCATTCTGAATGCCAAAGCAGGCTAAAGAGCCACTCACAATGAGGCCTCCATGGACACCACTCCCACGAAGATTGGGCGCGTACTCCGCCAGGTCCACAGATCGCAACCACTCCATCACCCTGTGGTTAGACCACTGTACAACTTCTGAAGGAGAAAGGTTACTCTGTGAGAGGGAGAAGGAGAGTGAAAAAGTTAGGTCTAATAGGTCCTACCTGTGGTCTTCTCTGGGGGCCAGCCCCTGCGAATAAGCCTGCCTCAGATGCCTGACCAGAAGGCAGCCCTCATGCCCAGAGACCCAGGCAGCCATCCCAGCCATCCGAGAGCCTTCCCAGTTTCCAAGTAGTAGAGCTTTCACAGAATCTTGCAAGCTCTTCTACACTGAAATATCTGATGGCACAGAATCCTGAGACTCCCTAATCATCTGGTTAACACTGGGACCAGTAAATGAAGGCATGGAGTCATTCATTCAGTAATTCAACAAAACTTTAAAGAGGACTATCATTTACGAGCCAAGTGTTTTACAGACAAAAGATCTCCATGGCGTGGCCAAATGTTTTAGGGGAACACACATTAAGACGCTTATACATAAGTGGCATCTTGGTCTTCAGAATGTCCAGCACCGTGCCTGACACACAGAAGGCATCCAAAACATATTTGTATTCGACAAAAACGAAATGGAAGGTAGGGGTAGGAGTTTCTAATCCCTCAGGAAGCAGAGTTAATCTTACAGCAGGGTTATACTAGATCCTAGGAATATAGCAGACAGGGCCCAACAAGCGCTCTGAGGTAATATAGAACATTATCAGGCACTTCTCCAGAATGAGGGTTGCTGTGTTTACCTACGTGACTTCTGCTCTAGCAAAACCTGCACAGGGATCCCCTGTGCACCTGGACTGGAGGTCAGTTAATTTCATATCTGCAAGTAGGGGGATCTGTTCTGAAATGTCTGGTTCCTTTTCTCCTCCGTCTACTTTGACCCCATCTGTCTGTTTTGCTTTCCCCTCCTTCTCCTTTGCTCCACTTGCTCATCATCTTTGATCACTGCAATGGCTTTGAAAGACTTGCTGTTATCGCCTCTGGCCCTGAGCATGTGTCCCCCCAAGAGCGGTGGGAGCTTGGAGGTCTAATGTCCGTTGTGGGACACAAAATGCAAGCAACGGGTGTTTGGGGCACCATGTGGCACTAGCAAAGGGAAGAATCCTAAGTGCCCTGGTCCGAAAGGCAGCCATGTTGCGCTGAGGTCATTCTTGTTTTCTCACACCCAATCGTGCATGTGTCCTGACTCAGGGTTACCGGGATAGGTACTGTCCTCTCCTTACCTCATCAGCTGGCCGCCGGTGTAGGCAGTGGGGGTTGAACTTGTTGACATGTAGCACATGAATGGCACACTTGATGCTGAGATGATGTAGTTGGCTCGTGACTTTTAAGAAGAGGAGATCATTCTGGAAGAGAAATGTTTTGGTTAATAAACCCGAATTTCCAAAGTGACTAAGATCCTTAAGTTTCCTTCCCAGACCACACACAGACAAGTCTACCACATCTCAGGAAGGGGCATGTGGACACAGCAGCTTTTTGTAGCATGGTGTTCATACTCTGCTACTTCCGACCTCTTCTGTGATGAACAATACTATTTAAAGACCCTAAGAATATGAGGGAGGAGGTGGAATCAGGTTTAAAATAACTGCTGTGGGGATACCTGAGCTGAGTGCTTGCAGGGACAACTGAAACACTGAAAGGGAAAATCCTCACCACAGTCAGATATTGTAGCATTCGCCCATCAACTCTGGATTCATGAAATTGATCTTTGTATTGGGGTAAGCCAATATCATCAAGCCAACCTACAGAAACCAGAAGAAATGGGTGTGTTAGGGCTCCTAAGAATGGGAGACCATACATGCAAATAAATAAATAAAAAGCAACAAATCATCATCTTGAAGTGCAGCTGTATTCCCCATAAGGTTTAGTAATCTACGTGCCTTTCCCAAGTAGATTGCAGTCTGTGAGCCACATACTCCCAGGGAAATGCTTTTTTACCCTTAGGAGCTACTGGAAACATATTACATATACTGCCGGTCCTTACGTGTCACCCAGATGTGGTCGAGCAGTGCGGACTTCTCCTCCTGCTTGGTGTTGATGGCTTTCACTGCTAAAACCAGCTTCTTCCGGTGCAGAGGTTGCTTAATTCCTAACTCCTGAAATTGAAAGATGAAGACAGATATGAAATTCCAGCTGGCAGTTTGACCCTCAGAGGGCGTCATGGAAGTCCACCTGGGGACCCCTGCACAGTGCAAGGGATCAACCTGCAGTGACAGAGGAAATCTCAGCCTCTTCCACCCACCCTCGTGTGTGTGTGTGTAAGGGCAGGGGATAGAGAAGTGGGGGCCTCATCTTCCCAGACATTGGTTTGAGGAGAAATGGGAACCTCCTTCCCAGGACTCAGCCCTTACCTTTTCCATGTCCTGAGGGGTAGCTGACAGTAAAGTGTGGCCAGAAGTCACCCACTGCCTGGCAAAGATCACGTACTGACCCAGGCCGAAGTCCTCCAGCCACGCACACACACGCTCTGTGCTCCACTGGGCAAAGGGGGCACCAGCGTCACTGGGAAGCAGGAAGACAACATGTCCCTGTTAGTGGGAGAGCCTGAGGCTGCATCTGAACACAACGGAGCCACATAAAAAAGGGAACTAGGTTTTAAACCATCCCAACATGGGGTCTAGTTGTACAAAATTCCACTATAATTCTCATTTGCGGTAGACTCTAGAGTTTCCTTTGATAACACCTGGTCTGAATTTCGAGTCTGCAGTGACTGTCAGCAGGGGCCAGTTCTGCGATCCCCGGGAGGCTGTGTTTACGCGCCATCCGTCCACTTACTGGGCACCGTGTGCCACAAGCCCAGAGTCATGCTCCATTTGGAGGACGATCTACAACCAATCATGTTATTGACAAGATTTTTGTGGATCAACAGTGTTTTTAGGGAAATGTATAGAAAACTAGGAGAAGGGGGTCAGTTCTCTAACATTAAAAAAAAAACATTAAAAACAACTTCTAAACAACTAATCCTTTATTAATGAAACACTAGGGACATTCACATTAAAGTCAATAAAAATAATGTTTTTAATCAGGACTAATCACACTGGTCTGAGAGTGCAGCCAGTTCAGGAAGAGAGAGAAAGGAGGATACAAAGTAGAAGGAAAAGCAAGCCACTCTTCTCAGATGAGGTAACTGCCTACCTGGAAAATCTAAGAGAACTCAGTAAGGTGGCTACTTATAAGACACATACATAGTATTTATGGGACTTACAAAATCCATAGCAGAGATACTAACATTTCTCTTAAGGTAATTTAAAAGTCCCACTTATAGCAACCAGAATGCTAAAATGTCCAGGAGTTGCTTTTACAAGCAATGTGTACGTGTTGTGTGCTGGTGGGGGGGGGGGGGGGGGCGGTGGGGGGCAGTGCAGGGGGAGGTGGCGACTGTAACACTCAACTGAGCAGCATCGAGTCATGAATAAATGAAGAGCTAGCTCGTGTTCCTAGACAGGATGACTGGGTATTACAAAGCCATCAGTTCTTAAAGACATTAATTTTTCATTTAAAGTGTGACTATAATGGTACACTCAAAACCTCAATGGAGTCTGGGGTGAGGGAGGTTGACAAAGCGACTCTTATGTTCATTGGGAAAAAACGAAGCAGGATTTATGGAATGTAGAAAACCGGAGAGCCTGTAAGGTTCCTTCCAGAAAAGTACCCCAACACACTGGTTAAAAAAAAAAAAAAAAAAAAAAAAAAAAAAAAAAAAAATATATATATATATATATATACACACACACACACACACACACATATACATATATATATACATATATATACACACACACACACACACACATATATACATATATATATATACATATATATATACATATATATATATATGTGTGTATATATATATGTATATATATATATATATTTGAATGCCTGGCTGAGTTATTCTTAAAGTGAAAGAGTTAGAAGACCAGAATGACAAGAAAATGTGATTCTAGGTGCCTTGGGGTAAATACCAGACAACTGGGAGTCTAGAACCTGGATTGTAATGAGACATGAGTAGGTATAGATCCAGGTTTTGTGAGACCTAGAACTTACAAAATTTGGGGGGCCCTCTAAGAAAAGTACAAATAATGAAACTGAAAAACATTATGAAATCTAGACATATTTTTATTAATTCCTTTATGAGTTTGTTACCTTTGTCGATATATTCCATCCCATAGAAATCAAGACATTTCAGTTTTCCAGTGTGCTCATATGACTCACTTTATAGGAACAATAATCTAGGAAACTATTCATGGATTTTGTTTGGAATTTATCTTTTGCTTTCAACGAATTACCGCTTTGGGTATGATCTGGAATTTTGTTGTTGTTTATTGTTAATGTGAGAATACTTTCAATTTCAAATGTGCATTTTATCACTTTTCTTTCACATTCTATTAGTTTTTTATTGCATTCCTTTTCTGGTTTCTGGAAATTGGTAAAAATGGGTATTTGATATACCAGAGGAATATTTCAGCTCTGAAGGAAAAATAAGTGTTTTTGAGATAATTTGAAAATCTCGGTCTTGTACACATGTTCAGAACCTTCTAAAAATCTGGTGCTTGTCTTCAGCAGAATTCCCATGTCCCTCTTTGTAAATGGTCTCCACCCTCCCACCCCTGGGTTGTTCTCACAGTAGCAGACCCTGATTCTTCTTCACCTTCTTCCCCCTTCCCAGCCCTGCCCCCACCCCAGGTTCTCTCAGTTCCGGGGTCGCCCAGGGCCTTAGCTGAACAAACTTTTAAGTCATTTAGAGAGGACAGAGAAGGTACCTTTCAGACACAGCCAAATCCCTTGCTTTACTGACATGTTCCAAAACATCTTTCCAAATCGCAGTTAAAACGATGTAACAAGTTATCAGATATGCCTTCCCCGTGAAAGAGGGAGAACATATGAAGTATAAGCTTCGTTAGTGCATTTCTGCCTAGACAGAACTTCTCTTTTCCCTAAGTGTCCAAGAGAACTGAATCCCTTGCCTGGGATTTTGCAGATCTAACAACTGGAAAAAGTTTTCACAGAATAGCTTCTGGTTTTATACATCTGAAATGTTTCTTTTCCACCACCCCATACTTCTGATACTGAGTGCCAAAGGACACATTTATACTGGGACTCAATCTCCAACTCTGCCTTTTTATATCAGAGTGCATGTTCATACTGGGACATGATCTCCAACTGTGCGTCTTTGTATCAGAGTGCTGGGCAAACTGGCACATTGGGAAGTAGCAGTAATCCTGGAGCCATTTTTATATTGGACAGCTAGTCAACTAAACATGAAGTGAGTGCAAACCACATATGCACATCCCAACAAATCCAAACCAAATGGATACCCAAAACTCAACTTCCCCTTAGCCAGGTCCCCAAAATGCCCATGCTGCTCCAACGTCATTTGACAGAAGGCAATATGTAGACAATGGGAAGGTTGGAGTAGAGTTGGCAGTCCCAAACTGGACGTGTTAAAATACCTTAGGAAAATTTTGCGAAACCCATGGCAACACCAGCACATTGACTAGACTCTCTCTAGATACTAGAAGACACTCAGGTGCAAGTAAAGGACCTTGAAGCTAAGGCTTTCTCACATTCAGGATAAACCTGACACTGACCATGAATACAGGAGAAAGGCAATAAAATAGTCTGATTAGAAACCCTCATAAAGCTACAGTTTCAAAGGGCAGTAGACTCAGGAGACCAACTCAGAAAATCCCTGCACAAAGATGAGATCCAACCATGTGATGGAGTCTGCCTGACTTATACATTACACACTGCTGCTTTTTCTTGGAAAAATAAAATTACCTTTCACCACATACCAAAATAAATCCCTAAGAGAAGATTTGAACAGTTTTTTGCTCAGTTAAGCATCTGACTTCAGCCCAGGTCATGATCTCGGTTCGTAGGTTGACAGCATGGAGCCTGCTTGGGATTTTTCTCTCTCCCTCTCTCTCTGCCCTTCCTGACTTACCCTTTTTCTCTCTCACTCAAAATAAATAAATAAACTTGAAAAACAAATCGTCAAAAACATTTAATATGGAAGAAACCACAAAGGAAAAGTTCATGAACCTCAGTTTAAACATAAAAATTCCATATATCAAACTGTCAGAGAATAAAGTAAAATTCTGCGAGAAGCCTAAAAAATAATTTATCACAATGAGACATAGCTTAATATCTTAATATAGAGAGAGCAGACAGAAATTTGTCAGACAGACACTAACAAAAATGGGCAAAACAATGCAGACAGCTCAAGAAAAATGACAAACATATGCAAACGAAATTAACAATAAAAATGTAGTATTTTGTGGGTGTGACAGGCACCCTCTATAGCAGTGCCTCCTGGGATGCAAATCAGTAAAACCTGATACCAGAGGAAAAAAGACAATAAAATTCCTTCTTCTATAACCTCAGAGAGGAGTCCTATAAAGTGTCACTATCAAATATGATACTTAAAAAAGAAATATTTCATTAGGAAAAGAAAGAGATTGGGGCTGGAGACTTGCTGTAACAAAGTGTTTTTCCTACAGGGATGTTGTTGGCGATATTTTATAAGGCTATACCGAAACATCTATAAATACCAGAGGACCTTAGCTTCTATCAAGTTTCTGCTTCCGAGTAATAAAGTTCTTTCTTTTCTACCGGCCAACACATGTTGTTACCACCAGCACTGGTAGTATAAATGCAGCAATCTCCTCAGGACGTCATTTTCTTTCCCTTCATCATCACTGTTCCGGTTAACAAAGCACAAAGACATTCAAACAAAGCAGCTCTGTGGGTGGAAATGCCATTTTTCCTTCAGCAGAGAAAGTTCCTGACTTCGGTTACCCCATCCCAAAATGGTTGCCCAGAATGGCAAAATGGGCCCCCTAACTATGCAGTCCTATGTTAAGAAAAAAGGGCTGAAGGGTCTTAGAAAATTTCTTCTACCCCTGCCAGTGATTTCCCTTCAAGAATCAACCCTAAAGAAATTGCCAGATTTGGAGCCAAGGTTCATCATTCAACCTTACTGCAGATTGTTTTTTCATCTCTGAAGAATCAAAGATGTTGAAGTCTACATTTAAAAATTGCTAGTACATTGGAATGCTCTTGGAACGTATAAGCTTTCTCTGGCTCACTTTTTAAGGGCTGTGAATTGGTCTCTGCCTTCTCAAACCATGTCCTTAGATTCTCTTGCCTTGGAAAGCTAGCATTTACTGAGCATTTACATTTGATTAGAAGGGTAAACACCAACACCCTGATCCTCAGAGAGCAGAAACAGAAGTCTACACACCCTCACACTTCTCTGCAAGGCACCTGGAGAAGACGTCTGAGGACGCCACCAGAGTGCGAGTGGATGTGGAAAGGCCCCGTGTGCACCTGCAAAGCCTATAGAAGCCTGAGGGTGGCAGGGTGGGGGGAGTGTGCATTGGTGGGTTCCCTTCCTTGGGGGTACAGGTCTGCCAACAACATGATGCTTTAGGGAAACGTTCTTTGCTCATCATTGGGATCTAGGCTGTATTGTTTCTGAGAATTGATATCTGAGTTGTGCACATCTTACCACCTGCACTCGGCATTGGTGTGTGGCAATCTCAGAGGGATTAAATATGAGAGTTAATGTTACTTTTCACTGGTCAGATTTAAAATGGCACAATCCAGTCTTGAGGAAGGCCCCCAGAAGCCTGATCTTGGCCAAATAACTCAGACTTTAGGAGAACATTGCTGGAGACAATACACTGTAGAAATTGTCCGCTGGGAACAGAGGATATGGGAAGGGATTTTCCGAAAACACAGGAGTAAAGATTTGCCTGGGCAGATCTGAAGGGGGGCATGCTTTCTCAGAATAGGGTGACCTAAGGAAAGGGGGTAAAGCTAGTAACTGGAGGGTATCTACTAGGGCAGTCCAGGAAAAGTGTAACTTCTTTTAATGCTTTTTCGTTTGGGCACGATGGAAGAGTCATGTGAAAGTTCCCATTTTGATTCCAGCGCCCCATCCCCTCTGCAACCCCCTTTAGCTAACACCCTTCAGCAAACTGCGGTGCTTTGTCTTAGGAGGGATAATGGCAACAGGCCAACACCCTCCTGTGGAGGTCTGTGTGGGAGGGGGACTGACCCAGAGAGGGGTGGGAGACAACGCCCTTTCTCAGATTTCCTAGAAAAAGTGGACCCATGAATGGCAGACCACTGATGCTTGGGTTAGATGGGCAGTGGTGCATGTGATCCTCACAAGAACTCTAACAAAATACTTCTTTTTACCTCTCACTTCACAAATGAGGAAAATGAGGCAGAGAGAGGTTATATAACCTGGTTGAAGGCTCACAGCTAGGAAGTAGTTGAGCACATTCCAACTCGGGTCTATAATTCCAGAATCTGTGCTTTCAATGGCTGTACCAGTGTGCAAGGCACAGAGCTGCTGAGGTCCTCAGGGAGCCCAGAGGGCCCCCACCAGCCACCTTGGTTTGTAGGGAGCCTTTTGCCTTTACCTTAGTGTACCTGTAAAACATGAGCAATGTCTACTCGTGCCAAGTGGGAAAGGTTGAGAAGTTTTGCACTAGAAACTCCTGCCTTCCACCTCTGGAGCATTCAGCACCCCCTTCCCACTCCACCCTGGAGGGAGGTTTACCTTTTCTGACCCTTGGAGTCTCTGGTCCTAGAAAGCCTTGGCCCTGCGGTTGCCCGGAGCCCACCGCGTCGAAACTCTGCCATCCCCGGAGCATCAGTGTTGAAATTTCCTGACTGAGTTCTTCGGATTCTATGTGGAGAGGAATCCATGGAGACTGTCAGGGGACGGCCTGAGAGCATGCAGCCAGTGTACCAGCCCCCTACACAGGGCCACAGCAGCTGGACCCAGGACTCTCCACAGCACTTGTCCCCAGTGCCTCCCCAGAGGTTAAGGATCATGACTTGTGACAGCTCCCCAGACCCAACCTCCATTTTAATTCTGCCTCTGGGTTTCAGGGCACACCATATGGGGTCAAAGTGAGGAATGATGCTTGGTAGGAGGCCCCAGTTTCTGCCTCATTTCAAAGACTGAGTCAACTAGGACGGCAAATCTTTCTTAAGACACAGATTGACCCCTCAGAAAAAAGAAATCGGTCTCATCCAAGTGTCTCTCCCAAAGTACATTGTAGTGTAAACTACAGAGAATGCACTCAGGGTTTGTGGGACAGACAGATGCCTGGAATGAAGGACATGTAAGGCAACTGCTACATTTAATGAGTGCTTTCATAGTTCTCCTCCTCTGGGGCCTGCAAGATAACTCAAATCCTTCTAATGACCATTCTGTTTTTACTGCTGTTTCACCATCTGATTAAACAGGGGGTTATACAGTTCTTTGCCCATTCAAGAAGAATGCTAATTCTAAGCAATGTAATTATAATCACGACCACCAACTTACTTTCCCCAGAATTTCCTGATGCCTTTGGGGCTCCGTTTACCATCTGGCGTCAGGGGAGACTGGGGGCTTGAGTCAGTGCCCGATGATGTGGATGAGAGGTCATTGGCCACAGCAGTGTCATCCCAACCACTTTCTGTGTCTCCTGAGATGGGAAGAACAGAATAGTGTATCAATGAGAGGAAGAAACGGGTCCTCTGGAGACCTCCTCCCCAGGCCCGGGCCATCCTTCAGTGGGAGCGGGGAAGAGTCTGCCCTGCTCTGCCTTCAGGGAAGCACTTTACATCCAGATCTCAGAGACCAGCAGGGGGATCAGGCACACTCCAGGTTCTCTGAGGACTGGCGAAGTTAACGTTTCAAATTTGGGTGAGCTAACGTCTTCAAGTGCTAAAGGTTTTGGGGGTCCAAATACTTATGGATAACTCCAACAAGGAGCTTCCTCTTTTTCCAGGGGGAGATGCAGGAATGCAGGCAGGAGGGGGACATGGCTGAATGTTCCAGAAGGGGAGGGTGTTAGGGTAGGGAAACTAGGGCATCTCACTCTCCACCTCACCTGGAAGGGTACAGTACCTAATACGGGGGCACTGACACTCCGGCCACGATCTCCAGCCAATCAAGAAGTAGAGAAGCCACATGAAGAAGCAAGAGAGGCCAAAGTCCAGCCCAACAGAGTTATAGGGAAGCAAAGAAATAAACAAAAGAGTCATCGAGCAAGAGAGAAAAACTCAAACAGAAAGAAAAACAATCCCATGAGAAAAGAAGGGGGGAACAGGGGCTGAACTTGGCCCACAGGGTCAGTGCAGTGAACGGAGGCCTCACACGAGGGGCCAAATACTCCTGGGGCCACTTCCTGGCAGGCTGAGGTATCCACACACACACAGAGAGAGGGGGGGACAGTGGCAGGGGCTGATATACTGGGCCACGTGCACCTCTTCTCTTGTGTGGGTGCCAGTCTGATCACTTAGATCAGACTAGAATGGTCCAAAGCCTTTCCAAGTCCAGAGTCTCCGTATTATTAGGACACACTCATTCAAGAGCTTATTTGGAGTTCCTACAGCCAGAGGCAGAACTGGCCAAGGGCAGAAGCTGACACATGGGCTGGCTCAGGGAACAACCAGGAAGGAGGGGTCGGGTAGGGAGAGCTCTGCAGGGACCAGAATGTTCCCTCCTGGGCTCCACTGATCTGTTGTTGTTGAGGAAAGATGGCCTACTCTGCATGAAAAGCAGCAAAGACCTCCATGGTTCCAGGCCCTAAGCACCAAAACGGTACCTGTGGATGGAAACCCTTGCCCATTGGTCACTGACTCCATTTCCCTAAGGAAACACTCTCCCTTGGAAGAGCACATAATATCATCCTAATGGTAATAGGGAGGCTGCAAGAGGAAGGCGGAGACAGGAGAGCAAAGATCAGGATGACAGAGGAGGAGGGGTGGAGTGAGGGACAGGAAGGGTGCAGAAGAGGTCTAGGAGGAGGGAACAGAGGAATGATGGGATAAGAAGGGCCAAGAAAGGAAGATTGGAAGAGGGAAAATGGGGGTGGGGTGGAGTGCTTGCGGCTGGAAAGAAAGGGTGGACTCCCAGCCTGGGTTTCTGGCACTCTACAGTGTTTACCAAAGGAAATAGTGTGCCCAGACAAGGAGTCATTGTCTCAGCAAGTGACGCCACCCAGAGGGACAACTTATCTCGTCCACCCAACCCCCGCTCCCACATTCTCCAACCGTGGGTGCAGGGACCTTGGGCAATAACGGAATGTGCCAAGGCCACTGCTCCAGGGGCCACCAGCCCCAGGGCCTGGACACTCACTCAGCCTCAGCAGGCTGCCCCCTGTGGGGTCGGGCTGTGAGGCCATGGGAGTTGACTTGGCAGCCTCTCCATTGGGCGTAGCTCCCGAAAGCTTCCCAGGTAATGTGGGGTATTTGTGCTCTGCCAGAAAAGGGCCGTCCTATTGGAAGGAGAGAAAGAGACATGTTGAATCAGCTTATCAGGCTCAAAATCAAACCGAGTTAGGAAATCTCTGGATACAGGCACCACTTGGCTTTCTAAGGGCCATTTTTCACTCAGGTCAACTCAGAGACCTTTCAAAGATCAGTCAGTCCCGGAAAGGGGACCAAAGTTCTGAGAAAGGGCCATGCAATGAGACAGGGACAGAGTCAAGCCCAAATCCAGGGCCGACTGCAGCTGACTCCAAACAGGAAGTGGAAGCATCTCACAAAGGAGGCCTTTGCCATTTGGCCTAATGCTCGGAGGCTCAACGAATTACAGCCATGAATTATCCTTTGGGTGTTTTGAATATACAAACCCAAATTCTAATAAAAGTATACCTATTATATATATTGATAATACAGATCATATACATTAATTATATCTATATATTACAATAAGTTATCTTGAAAAATAGCAGATTAAGGCAAAGTGAGAAGGTACACACAACTCGGGAGAGAAAACAGACCAGGGGGCTCCATGCCAACAATTCCCTTAGGAACTTAGGATCATAGTTTGCCCAAGGTTCAGCCCCGGTGCAATGGGCTTGCGCACACACCCTGGCCATAGAAAGGGTCCCAAAGAAACAAGATAATGTAAAGGGAAAGAAGTGTACTTATTTGGTTAGGAAGGACAGAAGGCAGTCAGAGAAAGACAAGCACCATATAATTTCACTCATACGTGGAATTTAATAAAACAAATGAACAAAGTAAAAAAGAGACAAAAGAAACAGACTCGTAACTATAGCCAACAAACTGATGGTGATGAGAGGGGAGGTGGGTGGGGGGATGGGTGAAATAGGGATGGGGATTAAGAGTCCTGTCATCATGGTGAGCACTGAGTATCATACATACAGAAGTGCTGAATCACTATATTGTCTGCCTGAAACTAACATAACACTGTACGTTAATTATACTAGAATTTTTTTTAAAAGAAGGGCATAATGCCCCCTAAACCCACAAACCTAAGGGAAACCCAGTCGAATGCATGTCAGTAAGAACAGAAAATGAAGCAACATTACCAAGGAAATCAACTGTGGATTACTTGATTGGGCCCAGAAGAAAAGTAATACGCAAAGTTTGGATTTCACAACTGACAAGTCAGAAAAGTAATGGAGGGTTTAAAGGCTGAGACATCTTTTGAAGTTTCATTCAGTTAGAAGCCAAATGTCCAATGAATTTCTGAATTCAGTGTGCTTATAAATACATCATCCTAGAAACTGAAGTCTGATTCTCTCACTGAACATGGAGTGGTAACCCCTTATAAATAAATAAACTCAGAAAGGAGACATGTGAAAAAAGTAGACTATATTTCCAAGGTATTCTTTTTGTTGTCGTTTTTAAGTTTATTTATTTATTTTGAGAGAGACAGAGACAGTGAAAGTGGGAAAGGGGCAGAGAGAGAGGGAGACAGAGAATCCCAAGCAGGCTCCACACTCAGCATGAAGCCTGATGCAGGACTTGAATTCATGAAACTGTGAAATCATGACCTTAGCTGAAACCAAGAGTCAGGTGGATGCTTAACTGACTGAGCCAGGTGCTTCTTTCCAAGGAACTGTTCAAGAACTGGCTCGTGAGGTGGAAATAACCAGAGCCTTAAGAGAGGGACAGTGCATGCTTTTTACGTTCACGATGACCCACAAGGTAGAGACTGGACCTGATCATACACTGGCAAGACCAACAGTTTCCAAATGCTAGTCTGTGTACCAACTGCTCCACAGTTACCTGGGACACTAATGAAAACACCAGAGATCTCAGGTGTACCCGGTCCTGGGAATCTGCCCCTGTGGGACTGTACCCCAAGTGTCAGTATTTTTAAACTAGCATTTGAAATTACTCTGATGCACAGTCAGACCTAGAACCACAGACTGTGGGGAAGGCAATGTTCAAAAGGTTTCGTGAACTGTGACTCCAGGTTCCCATCACACAGGAAATATGGAGCAAGGAAGGGCTCTCAAAACCAGATTTCTGGTTGCACCATCACATATGCTCCCCGAAGACAGGGCAAAGATGACCACAGCTGCAGACGTGGGCTGCCCTGGGTGCTTGATGGGGAGCTGGGAGGAAAGGGACACAACCTAACTCAAGGATGGGCCATGCAGACCTGTAAGAAAGACAACAAAGGAATCAAGGGTAACAGAAAGGGCTCTCAGCTCTGTTCACCCAAGAAGGAAACCTGGGAAGGAAGTGCTCGCTGCCAGAGAAGGTCAAAGTCAGGATAGGCCACAGAAGGAACAGAAGAATAAGCCTGGTTGTGGGGGTAATGGAAATCCCAGACAGGGGGCAGTGTATAACTGCTCAGCTGCCTTAAGTTAGAACAGAGAGGGTAGCACACCAGAGTGACACAACACAGACTTCACATCAGACAGGACTCAGGCAACTCTCTCTCTCTCTCTCTCTCTCTGGAGCCTCCCAGAAACTGTTTCGTTGTTTCTAAATAGGGAACAATTCCTGCCTCAGGCTGAGCACACCAGGACAGTACATAAACAAAGGTACAGAAACTATCACATTCCCCAGGGTTTGGACTGACAGCAGGAACTATAAGAGCAGTCCCCAGCTCAAGGAAGGCACCAATTAGACACCATCTAGAATATCGTGCTCAAGAGTGGACCAGGCCACAAGCTAGAGAAACTAGTGCTGACCCTAAGGAGACGGAATAGAAACTCGGAAGGCTTGTGATCTGTGCACGTGAGAGGGTGTTCAAGTCAGAGAGGGCCTGAGGGACTTTGATTCTGGAGCAGTCAGCAGCAGGGGACACTGGTTCCTTCCATGGGCTCAGCTGGGGGAGAGCTGGGATCAGAGGACGCACGTTCTAGGGAAGTCCAGAAGATGTATCTAATAGAGCTGGGAAAAAACACAGGATGTGTCTTCTGATGTGATGAGCTCTCAGTCACAGAAAGCAAGTGCCAGACAGCAACATTAGGGGATGTCATAGGAAGATTCTTGCACCGGTCGCTGAGTGTGCCCCTGTGTTTAACCATGACACATCAGCACAGAAAGGATGAGAGCTGTCACACTCCTCTGATTATATGTGGAAGTCATAACATTCCCCCTTCCTAGCAATCAGATCTACAATGCCTTGGTAAAGATGGGTTTTTTCTGAGCCTGTAAAACGGAGATAATAATAAATCCTATCCACAGTCAGTGAGGTGAAATCACATTACACAGCGGGGTGCACATAAACAGAAAATGGTAGAGGAAGCTTTGTCTTTCCTCCCGCACTCTTACCCGTTATGATTAACATACTTTACAGTTACAAAAGCCGTAACCTGCTAAATGAAAACACACCAGCAGACATGTGACCACAGATGCATGACAGGGGGCATGCAGTTAATATACCTTGGGTTCTATCACTGGGGAGAGCTGGTTCCCATCGACACACTATGCAGTGGCAAGAAGGATTTCACACATGTGGAGAAAGAGAGGCCAGTGTTAGTCACAAACAACAACTCAGGACCAGCTGCCTGCTTATATCTGCAGGGCTCGTTCCCTCCCTCCCCATCTTTATGTCAGGTAATCACCAGCCATGATGGAAACACAGGCCACTGTCCAAGTCACGGACAGATGTTCTGGACAGCTGCCAGCAATCTGACCAGGAGGAGCAAGAGGCACAGGACCACAGGAACAGAGCCACTGAACGGGCCCAGTGGCCCCTGCCACCTCCAGCCTTCATGGGTTTCCACTGTAATTACCAGCACTGGTACACTGATCAGACCAAGGGACCGTAGGCAGCAGGGCTCCATTAAGGTGCTCCGTCAGGGAAGGACATCCCTGGTCTCCAGTGACCTTGCTCAAGAACCAGCATAGGGGTCACCCACATGGTCAAGGGCCACCCTCATATATGGGGCCACAAAGCTCTCCTCATATCTTTCTAGACTCTCAAAAAAGCTTCCTCTCCTGTCTTCTAAATTATCCCATAACTCACTCCTGGGCTCATCAACTTTATTCACATTACTTCCTCATTCAAAATCTCTGCAATGCTCCCAAGTGGCTCTGGGGATATAGAGTCAGGATTCAAGACCTTCCATGGTTTGATCTGACTCATGGCTCTAAACTGACATCTTCCTGCTCCCTACACCTCAACATCTCCATCAACTCCAGGAAGCATTTCCTGTCCTGCCTCTACAATGCCTTGGGCCACACTTGACCGGTTTTCTCAAAATGTTCATGTAATTCCTGTCTCCCCATCAGCTTTAGAAAAGCCTCTATAAAGTGGGACCTGTACATCCCAGCACTGCTGGGTAAGAAGTGACTCAGGAGTCTTTACGGAGAGGCTGACGGGCTGACCTTGTCCACAGGTTCACTTCTCAGGTCTTCTAGACTACAAGAGAGCTTTTTCTGAGCCCTGGAAAAAACACAAAGGGAACAAAGAAATAGAAGGAGGTGCATGGGGTCAGTCATGCAGAGGACATTCCAAGTGTTTTACCAATGTCAAGTGGGTTTAGGGTCAAGTTCAGAAAAAAACCACCCTCTAATCATAACCATTACATAGGAGACTGGCCCATTTCAGAGGACAGCCTGGTCAGACAACATGTTGCCGAGGGCATGAGAGCATCATTTAAATCCAAATCAAAAGGCCTTGGCATTTCTGAAAAATCTAGAATACACTCAGTTCTATTACATCAATGGGAGCTAACTGTTACGTAGTCATAAAAGACAACCTGCAGGGTCAAAAGAGAGGAAAGGTGCCAGTACTGTCTTGTCTGTGAGTCTAAGATGGAATCCAGGGAGGAGGGCGCTGTGCCACATTAAAGATGAGCACATTAGCCAGCCACAGCTCCAGAGCACCACCTGCTAGGATCTTCTCACCCTTTGCTCTGGCTCTGTATGCCCTGACTAGTCTGCTCAGGGGAATTTGCTTTCTTAGAGGTTATTTTGCAGCAAAGGGCACTAATTATACAGAGAAGAGGCAATGCCACTGGTGGTCACAAGGGTTACCTTGTGATAAGTCTCCTCAGCAATGATAGTTCTCTGTTTAGGTGAATAAAGCAGAATCTCTTGGTACATTGGTTTCTTGTGAGTCTGGTCAGTGTGAGTTAATCAGTGTTGACTTCCTCTTGAGTGAACTCATAAACTGGCCAACTGCCGTCGCTGACACTGACATTTTTCTCTAGGGCTGAAGGCTGAGGGAAACAGTGGCTCTCTAGAAAGTGGGGTCCTGAACACATACATTCTGGAGACTCAGCAGCATTCTAGAGAAGCTTCTGTCATACTTAAGGCCAATGTCTCCAGACACCTTGGCTGAAAGACAGCCTGCTCTTGACAGTAGAGCCTCTAGATCTCCATCACAGGGGGCCCAACTTGGAAATGTTCTAAATTGTTGTCATAGAGAACTAGAAATAGGTTCATTTTGTAGTGAACCAGGCAGATGGCAGCCAGGTAACCCCACAGGCCAGTGCATTATAAGCTCATTGCCATGTGAAGCTTCCCCAAACAACTGGACCAACCTCCCTATAGGAGAAATGGCTCTCCCTGGGGAGCCTGGACTGTCACAGGGCTCTAGGGCTCCTGAGAGCAGGAAGGACTTTCAAGAGGGCCTGATAAAAATGAGACACACGTGATGGGATGCTCCCAGCCCCGAGGAGCTGCTGGAGGGCACAGATGACCTGCAGCCAGCTCTCCTTTGAGAATCCAACCCCCGGCCAGGTCTTTTCTTAGTGACAATGGCCCAGACCCTTAGCCCACGGGAAGGAAAGCCCCTCTGTGGCCAGAGGAGGTAGGCACAGTTCACGACTGCTCCACGGCTTGGGCCACATTGTGGCCGCTTCTGGGGCCTGGCATGCTTCTCTGACAGTGAAAGGGCAGGTGTGCCCAGGACATGGTGGCCGTGCTCACCACCACACATGGCCAGTTCCTGCCATGCAGGAGCCCCAAGAGGGTGTGAGGGCACAGCAGCTCTGGAGAAATGATCAGGCCTCCTACCTGGTTTCCAGTGATTTCTGCGGGAGTGGAGGTGGCCCCGCGGTGGGAGAGCTACATCTTGGAGGCATCTGCACCAGAAACAGAAGTCACTGTAGAGGACGGTTACTATCTAGAGACCTTTCCCCTTCTTTGGACAATTCCCCTTGGGGAGTTGCACTTCCTCCCTTGGGCACAGCCACGGTGGCTGTGTCAATACGGATGCCTTGCTCTTTGAAGATGCCAAGGAGAAAGGAGTATCAAAAACCTAGGCCAACTGTCCCTCCTTCCCGGGCCTACGTCCACATCCCTGCAGTAGCGTCCTGACACCTGAACCCCTGGGGATCCTGCTGTTCCTGCCCTTTCTGAGCTCGGTTCTTCAGCTTTTCCTTTCATTCAAGGAGCCACCACACACCCTTTCAAAAACGTGCCTCCGTGGTGTAGGCTAGCCAGTCGATTTCTGTCGCTTGCGGTGAGAAGCACTACAATTGTTATGAGCAACATCTACTGCCGGCCAGGCCCCATGGGGGTGTGGGGGAAGCGCTCCCCTCACCAGACAGGCCATTAGGATAAAGATCAGCGTGCATGTCCTTATGGTCCTGATACCTACACTGCAATATGGGGGTAGAGGGGAGGGAGGGGATACCACAGAAGAGGGTTTCAGAGGGGAGAACACCTGAGAAACAAGAATGGGCTTAGTGAGAAGGCAAAAAGGGAAGAGCATTACAGGTGGACTAAACATGAGCTAATGGAGGTGTCTAAGGACAATAGAGCCTGATGTCTTCAGTACTGTACTAAGTGTAAAGATGGCCTTTTCTCTAGAGCCCAGGAAGTACCTTTTTGGTCTACTATAGGGAGAACCCTGGCATTATATAGGGCTGTTAAAAGCCTGAGCTTTTTGGCCAGATAGATGTGGATCCAATTCCAGGTTCTGCCGTCTACCCGCTGTGTGACCTAAAGCAGATTATTGACCCTCTCTGAGCCTCAGCTTCACCATAATAAAATAAGAATCCCAGTGGGGTGTCATGAGGAGAAACGAGGCGAGCCCTATGTACAGGACTCATCACAGGGACCACACTGAGGTACTGAGAGTCAATCACTGCTATTTTATTACTGTCAGCAATCTGGAATAAGCTCATTATAAGCTCATGTTGGGATGTTTGTCTGACTTAATAACTGGGTCACTCGACGACACTTTGCTCCTCCCTTAATTAAAAGGGTTGAG
This sequence comes from Panthera pardus, assembly GCF_024362965.1. Taxonomy (NCBI): domain Eukaryota; kingdom Metazoa; phylum Chordata; class Mammalia; order Carnivora; family Felidae; genus Panthera; species Panthera pardus. The sequence continues at coordinate 50,703,322 of NW_026526677.1, forward strand.
CTAGACCTCTGAGACCCTTTTTGTTGTGGCCATTCTAGAGTTTCGAAACTTTTACATCCTGGGCCAAAGCCCCTTCTCCACCCGAGATCTGGATCTATGAGTTTATTTGCTTATTTGTATCTCGTCTAAATGCAGAGAGGTTTGTATAAGAGGACCAGACTTTAAACAAGCAAAAGGGAAAGAGATCTGTATGCTGATTACAGAGGCTGGAGGGGAGGTCTGCGGAATAGGAATGTGTCACAGCAATAGGTGTGTTTATTCCCCTCAATGAGCAAGACACTTTCACTCAACAAATATTTGCATTCTCCTGGGCGTCAGACATTATTACAGGCACTAGAGAAACAGGGAGAAATAAAATGAAACCACCTATGGTCTCTGTTTACATCCCAGAGAGGAAGGACCAAAAGAAACAAGGAACTGGATTGAAAAGAAAAGTCCTACCCTTGAAAAGTCCAGTATCCACTATGCCACCCCTTGAGTGCTCATACAAATACTAACACTGTCTGCATGTTGCATTCAGCCTATGCTGCAAATACGACAGCCCTCCCTGCCCTGTGACCTCCTACAGGAGCCCATGTACCCAGAGACTCAAAGAAGGCTCCCAATGTGCCCCGGAAATCTGCCGGGGGAGCTTTTAGAACACAGGTCTGTGCCTGGGCCCCTCTCCACCCTCGATGCTTTCCCCCAGGCCTTGGGGGCCACTCCATCCATTTAATTTCTCACCTGTCAAGATTTCTACCTGACAGGTACCTGATTTGATCCTCCCCCAAGCTCAGCGCAAGCTCCTAGGGCCTGCTGAAACCCCACATCACGGATGGAAACACAGCACCTCTGGCTTAAGTAATTCGTCAGGGCCTTTGTTTGCACTGTTCCACTTTCGGAAACTTCCCTCGAGTTCTTCTTCATTGATTGAGAGAGTTCTGTCTGCAGGCCCTAGAAGCATTAACACAGAAGGAGGGGTCATTCCTGTGGGATTCATCTGAAACCTGTGATTACACCACAGATTTCTAACAGTGCTTCTTCATCAAGAAAAACTAAGACACATATAAAGGGACATTACAGGTGTAATCATAAGATTCTTCGGGGAATCTGAGAAAGGGCTGTCATGAGGGTCATCTCAAGGTCAAAGCTCATGGGAGGAACAGAGAGAAGGCAGCCCTTACTATTCCTCCCTAACCTTCTCATTCCTTGGCCATGGGTCATGACGCTCTGACTCGACCCCAAATACCAAAGGAGGAGGGAAAATAGGGCTGTGATACATGTGCAGGGCCAGCAGAAGCTCAACCAGAATGAGGTCCCTGAACACCCTCAAGGTGGCCCTCTCCTGTGAAGCAGCTGCTTTCCAGGGATCTGTGACAGGAGCCCGGGTCAATGACATGAACGGTAAGGCGGGCAGCCTGGCCCAGGCCCCACTGCGCTCACATGAACACTAACACTGCCCGCATGGTACGTTCAGCCTGTGCAGCAAATATGAAGCACAGATAGTCCTCCCTGCCCTGTGACTTCCTACAGGAACCCAGGTACCCAGAGACTCAAAGAAGGCCCCCAAAGTATCCTGGAAATCTGCTGGGGGAGCTGTCCGGAGGTGGACAAGCTCTAATCCCCAATGAGGGTATCGAACTGGTTTTTGGTCCAGGTTTGACTGCATTCATTGCCTCTAAAAGGTATCCTGGAAAAACACACAGGAGATCCCCAAGGATGGGGATTCCTAAGGGCTCACGTTAAAGGCTCTATTTTCTTGATAATATGCTTAGTCCACAGGAGCTCTGGACTATCATTAGACATAGTTTCTAGAAACCAATAGCTGCCAGTTTCCCACTGTCCAGGACAGTCTAACCAGCTCCATTATCCAGCAGAGGATCTTCTCCAAATGAAGGTTAATAACCTTCTAGCAAAATGCCCCTGGATTTAACACAATTGATGGAATACCTTTGGGAGAAAACAGCAGAATCCTCCTTTCCCTCACCTTGAGTTGCCATCACGATCTCCTTCACCCTCCGATACTGGTTTAACAGCCCTGTGAGCTCCTCTATCCGACGGTCCTGTCACGGTGGGAGAGCAAACTATATGTAAACACCACCACTGGCCCCATGGAGGATTTCATTTGGGGGCCCAGACTACATTCTGGGCACACTGAGAAGAGATGCTATGTGGAAACTAAGGGACATTTCGATGGGAAGTTCAGTGTCCAGCCTCCTTCCCACAGAGCCTGGGTTCCCAGTGGTCTGCCCCCTAGGCAGCTGCAAACATTCTTGCCTCTACCCAAAGGCTAGGAGTCCAATCCCTAGCTGTAAAACAATCCCTTCCAGACACAGCCTTCGAGGGGCTTAAACATTTCAGAGGCAGGAAACGCACTATCTCCCTACCCTCCTGAGGTAGCTTTTGGAATCTGTCTCCTGGATCGAATGCTGTCCTCTGGAGCTACATACAAAGAAAGATTAAAATAAAGCTGTCCTATTTATCCCCAATACCCTCAACCTGTTCCTTAGGAGCCCGAGATTCCTTGCACAACAGGTGAAGAAATTACCAGAGGAGATCAGTTCTTTCAGCAAAGGCCTGGGGACTTGGGAGGCCACGAAGATTTGGGCATTAGACAGACCTGGGTGGGAACCCTGGCTCCACTACCTACTGTTAACGAACCTTGGACAAAACTACTCAAGCACTTTGAAGGTCAGTTTCTTTATCTGTAAAATGCAGGGTTGTGATCCTCAGAGGTGATGGCCATCCCAGGTAAGTGCTCTATAATTACAGAGGTGGCCACTCTAGGATTACGCAGGCAATCAGATGTGAAGAATGGAAGGCGGTGGGGTAAACACATCACGTGCTGCCTAGTGTCTCCGTGACGGGTCTGTCACCAGATTGTGTGCATAGGAGATTGGTGGACTGCTCTCAAGTTTTGCCAAGAGTCTAAGCAGCAGTTATGGCATTTGGCAGTAACCACAGGGGTATTTTTTTTTTCCCCCTGCACCAGCACGAACAGGCATGACTTTATTCTGCATTTGGGAGATTTCGCTTAGGCAAAGTCCCCAGGCATCAAAGCCAAAAACAAACGGCTGAGGCTCAGTCTCCAAAAGGCAGAAGCCATTCTCCTGACACATCCCTGGGTCACTGGCCTGATGGGCATGACCCTGCCCAGAATATCAGAGACCAGTAGGGACGAAACAGCCTGTTAGCAGAGGAAGAATAGGGCTGCCTTGATGGACCATCTTACCTTATCTTCATTGGCAACAAGCAAAGTTTCCATCCCCATTTTCAGACGTTGAATTTCTTGGTCTGAAAGAATTTAGGTGTAGGGAGAATTATTTACACACAGACAGCCATCCCCACATGCTAAGCTGCTAAGAATTCCCTTGTGAATGAATTGCATGTGGGCTCCTTTACTTCTTTAAGAGCCCATGACGGTGTCTGGTGTAGTCATTCTCATTAAATATTTGTTGGATTACTAAATGAATGCACAAACCCAATCTCTCATGTTCTCTTTGTAGAAATTAGTGGGGAAAATACAAATTCCATTTACTCGAAGTTGACACAAAAGAACCCAAAAACCTTTCAAAACCAACATCTCAGAAGAATACAGACATTATTACTTGAGTGGGTATGTACCTGGGCTGCTAGCTAGTTTTAGAGAAAAATAATACAGTCCCATGGATTGTAGCAAAGGAGAATTTAAAATAAGAAAGAAAAAAAAAGTCTACAGCTGAATGAAGAAAAGAATGATTATGTAAAAGAGCTGGGTACTTGGCTTAATTTAAAATGCTATAGTCAGAATTGACTAAAGAATATTTAGACACATCTATAAATATATTAAAACAAATTCTACAGTTAAGGAAAACTATCTTATTTCAGAAACCCACAGAATATCTCTATGGGCCCAGGCACTTGTGTCAGTCTGTGGTGGGCAACCTAAGGCCTGCTCTCACTCTGGACCTAATAGGGGCTCTTGATTTCTTCCCAAACTGGTCTGAAGGACGAGGTCAAAGGCCAATGCCTAAGGGAGCTGGAGGTCAGTCTGCTACATATTTAGGTCTAGGGAGTGGCACATAGTGGAATATTCAAAACAAGGACCTATCCCCATTCCTAAACTGATTATTACAAAAGGAAGAGGGGGTGTCTATATGAGAAAAGTCCAGGAGACAAGGGAACCAAAATATAGGCATCCCATTTGCAACAAGAATAGGAAGAGTAGACTTGTGTAAATAGTCATAGGGATTCATTTTCAGAGGACAATACAGAGTGCCCGTTCACTATCTTAGGCTCTTGGCAGCTGAAGAGCAACCCCACAGCCCCGTCTGTGGGACGAGGGTGGTAAGCTTCATATGAAGAGTGGCAAACCTCAGTGCTTTGGGCAGGACCCAACCTGAGCAGCAAATGACCAAAGGACCGGCTCCAAGAGTTACCGGATGATGGATCAGAAGGCCTGGACTCCAGAGAAGCATAGTGTGGAGGGGGAAGGCTACCTGGCCTAGGATCAAGGCACAGAAAGCACTCTGTCCAGATTAAGCATCACAGAGAGTCTGGGATATGTTAGGGGGCCCCAGCATCCACCTTGAGCCATGGCAGGTAGGTGACACACTCAAAGGCTTAAGAAGACACTGAGAAAGACTAGGGGAGGCATGAACATATTGGTCACTAATTTTCTTCTCCAGCTTAAGCCACCGTTTCATGCTGCATAGCTTCCCACCCCAGCCAGGGACCCAAGCTAAGCAGTGCTGAGGCTGAGAGGGGACCCGGTAGTAAGGCCAATCCATAGGGCTACAGGACCTCCTCCAGCATCATTCTGCAGCCTCATGGGAAGAGGAAGGTATGTGATCATTTTGAATACAAGGTGGATAGCCTTAAATATTAAATATGTGTTAATAAGAGTATTTGAGGATTCATCCTCTTTTGAATCAGCAGACTTGGAACTGATGAGGGACCATTCACCATCCTTTCACTTACCCAGTATTTCTTAGGAGCCTACCATGGCTGAATGCTGTGTGAAGTTCTGTGGATATGGTCTCAAAGAGGACAGACACAATTCTTGCCCCACAGTGAGGACAACAATCTATCCAGAGACCTCCCCAAATGCAACCCTGATGAGTTTTAAGTGCTATGAGGGAAACAAAAAGAATGCTGAGCTAGAGAAAAATAGGACTGGGGGCATCTGGTTGAGGTAAGGTAGCCAGAAAAGGCCTTTCTGAGAGGTAACATTTAAGTTGAGATCTAAAGATGAGAACTAATGGATTTGTTTCTGTATCCTCGGTGCCTTGTATGAGAATCAAGCAGGTATCCATTCAAGGAGTGAATGGATTGCTAAATAAAGCCTCCCCTGTGGGAATGACACAAAGACAAGTCCTTCCAGTCAAGTGCAAAGAAAAGCTCCAGAGCTTAATGATCAGACTACATGTGGGAGAAGCCTTCAGGGTGAAGTCTTCTGGACAGGGGAGGGGCTCATGGCAATGGTTCCACAGTAGAACTGTGCTTTCTAGGCCCTTTCACGCACACTCACGCATGTATCTGTTCACTTGGACGTGTTTGCACACACGGGACATATGTGCACATCAGTAAGCCTACTCACATAGGCACACACATAATCATCCATAGACACACATGCCCAGAGGGCCCAGGGGCAACTCTCTCCCAGTCAAGCCAGTTACCTTTTTCTGCGTGGTCGCTGTGTAGGGCTGCAGTCCGGGAGAGCTGGCTGTGCAGGCGCTCAATTTCTGCATCCTTCAGGGCCACCTGCTCTTGCAGCTGGGCTACCTCAGCCTGAAAGAGCAACAGAGGATCCCCACCAGCTCAGAGGGACTACCAGACTGTGATGAAGTACCTCAAGTCATTCATAGCCCGGGACGAGTGGGTCCCAGAACATGCTGGGAAGTCAGGGGCAGAGGCGCCAGAGGTGAGCAGTTAGAGGTGCTTACCGCTGTCCCCACCACATGGGGCTCTTCAGACTAAACTCATTCTCCCTGGCCAATCCGGCCCTGCCCTCAGCTCCCGCTGGTCACCTGCATCCTTCTACCTGACCAGGCTCTTACCTCCCCTGCCTCTGAGGCCCAGTCGCCCCTGAGGCCCGAGGCGCTGGGACTGTGTTCAATGGGAGAGCTGCTGATGCACATTCTCTTTCCGGATGTGGACTTCCTTCTCTCAGGGGATTCATGCAACAGCACAGATGTACATCATTGCAACGAGTGCATGCATCTTTCATTTATCCACACCCATACAGGAAACATAGTGGCAATCAAATCACTACTGGTAGGTAGACAAAGAGTGAGCCAAGAGTACCTCCCTCATGTACTCTCTTCATGCACAGCCACGGCCTCTGCCCAGCCTCCATATGAGCACCTATGCACGCTCACCCGTATGTACCTCTATACAAGCGTTCAGATGTGCTGAGCAGATACGCTTTTGCAAATAAAGTATGTAAGTACAGCCACAGATGTGATACATACATTTATATGTAGACATGCACGGGCAGTTGTGCTAGGTGCTTCACACACCTCTACTAAGCACCGCAGGTTAAATCTCACATGTAACAGTAGGTGTGACTGTCCACGCCTTCCCACGCTTGTGAGAAGATCAGAACCGTGTAGGTCCCATCCCAGGGGCCACACTGGCTTTGGAGCCAAACAAACTTGGATTCCCTCATTTCCTAGTTGGAGGACCTTAGGCAAGTTAACCTTTCTGAGTTAACTTCTGAGTCTTGCTTCATCTCTAAAATGGGGAAAACAGCATTGACCTCAAAGGGCTGTGGGGAGGATTAAATAAGATAATGGTCACGGACAACTTAGCCTAATACTTGTTACACAGTAAGGGCTCAATAAATGCTGCTACTCTTGCTTCTCTCGTCTTATTCCTTTCCTAAGGGTAACCAGGTAGTTCTCTGAGCATCAAACCAGACAAAGAAAGGGGGAGAGGACCAACTCAGGAGCCAGCCAACATACAGCAAAGGCCTGTACTCTGGCCATCCCTCCCCATGTGGTAGCCCAATCACATCCCCCCTTCTTTCCTCAAGGTCATAGAATGGGGACGCCAGAGCTAACTTTCGAATAGTTTCAAGTAACCGAAAATGAGCACTGAGACTCTTGGTGGCTCCTCTGCCAACAGGCCTTGCGTTCAGTTTCAGGCACACTGACTGAGCGTCCACTCTGCCTCTGACCCAGTGCTCACTGATTTCTTACGTCCAACCTCACTCAATCCTCACAGGAGCCCATAGGAGGAAGCAACATCACTGCGTGTCGCTACCGGGGAGACACCAGGAAGAGTGCAGGATGCGATGCCCAAGTCACAGGGCCACTTAGTGACCAGGACACAAACCCCACCTGCTCGGGAGCCAGCTTCTGAATCAACAGCACAGATGAAGGCTACTATTATGGGCCGAGAGCTCCCTGAGCCCACCTTAGGCGTTCTGAAAGAACCTTCCCTAACATCCCTCAAATGGGAAAAGAGAGGGCCACGTAAAGAAAAAAAGAGGCAGCAAGGGGTAGGCTCTCCTTCTTCTGAAGTGCCCTATGGAGCCCTGCCCCTCTGCTCTGTGGCATCTACCCAGAGAGGCCAGAGAGCAAGCCCAGCGGTGGCAAGCTGCTAGCTGAGACCTACAGCCACGCAGCACTGTCCCCTAGCTCACTCAGGGCCTCGGTGCTTGCGGGCCTACAACTAACAGCCTCGGTGGCTTCTGAATACCTTAGCCTTGAGCCTTTCGGTCCAAATGCCTCTTATCTCTACAAGGACCATACTATTCTTAGAAGATCTTCTCCTAACCTTTCTTGGACCTTCCACGACCATTTTTCCCTTTCTTTGCAGACCGAGTGAGAGCTGGTCTCTGTTAGGAATCTGCATGCCTGATGCTGGTCTCTGGGACCCACAGAGGATCTCAGTGATATGGGTGAGGCAGAGCCCAGCACAATGAGGTCCCCTGTCTCTGAAGCCTGCCTCTGGGTGAGATCATCTATTTAAAGCTCTGTAGACTAGAGGCGCCTGGGTGGCTCAGTCTGTTGAACGCCAACTTCGGCTCAGGTCATAATCTCACGGGTTCATGAGTTTGAGCCCCGTGTGGAGCTCTGTGCTGACAGCTCAGAGTCTGGAGCCTGCTTCGGATTCTGTGTCTCCCTCTCTTTCTACCTGTCCCCTGATCATGTACTGTCTCTTTCTCTCTCTCAAAAAATAAAACATAAAAATAATTTTAAAAAATTAAAAAAAACCCCAACAACTAAGTGGCTGAGTCCCAGCTGCCAGGTGTCAATTTCCAGAGAATAGGCCAGAAATGACAGGTGCTCTGCTGTGCTTAGCATAGTACCTGTGCCCATAGCTGGGAAGTCTGCAACAGGCTACAAGCCCTCTACCTGACCACGAGGGCAAAGGATGCCACTGCCATGGCCACAGAGGCTGGAGCTGTGTGGCCAGAGGTCTGAGGCAAAGGTGTGCGGGCTGGTGCCAGGCAGAGGGGTGCTCCAGCTCCCTGCAAGTACTCAGCTTCGTTAAACCCAGGGATCACCCCTGATTGCTGCCCTGGAAGATGAGTCGCCTTCAGGGGCTGACAAGCTTTATGCAGAAGACTAAAGAACTTTCAAGAGTAGTACAGGCTTTTACTTGCAGGGAATCAGGATTTTATAAGAAAAAGAGCATGGATTTTGGAATGACACAGATCCAGGTCTGGACCTCACCTTGGCCACCTTGGGCTTTGGTTTTCTAGCCACTGAAATGGGGATAATAAATCAACAGACCTCACTAGGTTATTTTTACGGATCAAATGAGAAAATGTGGGCAAAGAGCTTGATGCATTCTGGCACATGGGAGATGCCCTTACCCAATAGTTACTGAGTAACCTGTAGTATCTCAAAGGTCTCTATGCCAAGGCAAAGAGCTCAGGTGACCTAAAAAGAGTTGCTTGGTTTTATAATACATGGTTGTACAACTTCAAAGGCTTCCCCAAGACAGGACTCGCCTGAGTGGAATTCTGTGACAGAAGGCTCTGAGCTATTTGAGAAAATCACTGCTGCTGGAACAGGTACAGCACAGTACACACAAGGGTGCACTTAGATAGAAACAGGGCTGGAGACAAATGTGCTGGGATTGCCTAGGTTGGTGCTGACTTGGTAAGATCTCGGGAAAGTTACTGAACTGCTCTGTACCTCGGCTTCCTCGTTGGTAAAACGGTTAAGAAAATCATTTTATACAAGCAATTATACAGATATCAATATCATGTTCAGAGTTTTAAGAGCATGACATAAATTGCATATAAATTATCAACACTAGAAATTGGAGAAAGAGCGAGCGAGATTCCCCCAAAAGAGAAATTCCTAGAAGGAAATATTAATAGTGGTAGCTCCTAGGTGGTATAAGAGTGACTTTTATCCATTTTTTTATGGTTTAAAGATTCTCTGTGATGAGTATTGTTTTCATAATCATTAAAAGTTAACTTACAGAAAAAAATACAAGTATAACCAGAAATTAGGAAAACTCTTAAGTACTTTTTAAAACCCTAGTAAGAAATAAAAATGAAAATCTAGTTAACACCTCTGGGTGGCGCTACAGAGGCCTTAGTCAAATAGCAGGTGTGCTTTCAGGGGGCTGCCTGGGCCAGGCTCCCGCAGGCAAGAATGCTCCTCCAGGGCTATTCCTTCCCCAGCCCAGGCTGCTGAACTCCCCACTTCAATAGAAACAAGGTTTAGTTAAAACAACAAAGCAGTGGAGTGCATTCAATGCTAAAATACAGCATGCCTATTTAAACCAACTAGTTATTAAAAGGGACCGCTAAATTTAAAGTGATGCAGCCGAGGTAACATCGACGTTCATCTGCCTTAAGACTTCTCACTTGCTCACAGCCCCTTACTGGTCCCATGTCAGGCTAGGGGTGCCACAGGACACAGCAAGACGAAGGAGCTCAGCTATTCCAGCAGTGCATGATCGCAGGGGGCTTTCCCTAGGAGAAGAGCCTTCCCAGATCAAAGCTATCTACTTGCACAATCTGCGCACTATTGCGTGTGCACACAGTAGGGTCAATCTGCACTTCTCCAGCTCAGATCCGGAGCTTGAACACAGACCCTCCCCACCGGGCCTCAGCACCTCTCCATAAATATTAGAACTGCCTTTTACCTTAGTGGCCTTCAGCTTCCACTCATACTGATTCCGTTCATTCTCCAACTCTTCTACCTTGATTTTGAGGTGCCTGAGCTCTTGCAGTAACTCCTAGAAGGATAAGGGACAAAAACAAAGTTCTGATGGTTACAGAGCATGATGTTCCCTGGATAACCCTGGTTAGGCTCATGCAGGGGATACCAGGGGCAAGAGATCCAGGGTCATGTTCAACACTGCAGCTCAAATCCTTAAACATGGTCCTGTTTCAGGAAAAGCTGTGGGCCATTCGAAAACAGAAGCCAGGGCTTGCAGGCATAAGAAGAGAAAACTTTGTTTTTTTTTTCTTTAGAACTAGTTCTGCCTGCCCGTTTCTGACATCCATGTCCTCTGTGGGGTGTGCCCAAATCATGCACAAATGTGGAGGTGCAGGACAAATAGGACTTGGGAGCCAGAGGAACAGAGATACAAAAATGAAGCAGCTTCTTACAGACAAAGTAGCAGGAAGCAGGCTAGGTGGACGCACCTCTTTGTGCTGGGGCGTGGGGCAAGGAACCCCAAGAGGGGTGTGTGATCCTGGAAGGCTCCAGAGAAGAAGGGGCAGCCAGCAGGACAGAAAACACTAAGATAACAAATGCCAAATACAGAGTGCTCTGGGCCAGGGGCGGGGGTCGGCTTGAAGAAAGGAGGGAATGAGAAGGCAGACCGGCAGAGGGTGGATGCAGGAGGCACAAAGGGAGACAGTCTGTTGGGCTAGGGCAGAGGACAGGTGGCATGAGTGGGAGGTAAGGCCAGAAAGTAAGGTGCAGCCCTACCAGAAAGGCTTTGGATGAAAATACAAAGAGCTCTGAGGCCATTCTTTGGCAGTAGGGAGCCACTGAAAGTTGCTGAGTGAGGAAGGGATGGTTGACCAACTTGCCCGGGGTGAGTTGGAAGTCAGGTTTGTTTCTTCCAACTACAGGGACCTTGCTCCCTAAACTACTCTTTCAGCAAAGACGACACCACTGAGCACCCTTGTCCCAAACCAGGTTTCCTTTGATGGATAATTGGTCCTGCCAACTGGCTCGTATCAGAAAAATTAATGTGTATGTGATCACTTCCAGACTTCTGAACTCCAGATCCCCACAGATTCCCGACCTAACACCTCTAGGCAGGCATCTCACGACTGTCATGGCCCAAGTGGAACACTTAATTCCCCCTTTTAGACATTCCAACCTCACTAAATGGCAGCTCCATCCACCTACCTCCCTGTGCCAGAAACCTGGGGTCCATCCTTGGCATCTCCCTCTCCCCAACAGATGCAATCTACCCCCAAGGCTTGTTAAGTCTATCTCCAAGGAAATGGATCTCTCCTTTCTCTCCAACTCAACCACCACTACTCTGATCTAGCAGTTCATGCCAACAGGCCGGGCAGTCTCTCCAGGGGTTGCTCGTCTGTCGTCTTGCCCTTCTTAAAGCCACTGTCCCCCGCGGCATCCAGGGGAACAACACAATTAAAGGATAAATCTGATCCTGGTGCTCCTCTGCTCCTCAAAACTCATATGCTCTCACCAGCACTGCCTGGCCTGACCCGGTGCCCTGCCTGCCTCTTGGATTACTCTCTCCCCCCAGTGATGCACCAACCAAACTGGATACTTTTTAGTTCCTCGTCTACTTGGGCCTTTACACACACCGCTCCCTCTTGTCTGGAGCAGTCTGCCAGGTGAATTCCCACCGATCCTTCCTCAGGCCTCCTCAGCAAAGCTATCCCAACCTGTACACCATATTCGGGTGTGGCAGAGTATATCCTTTCTGGTGTGGCACCCTGTATCTCTCCTACGTCACCGGCAATTAGATACTTACTGGTCTGATCGCTAATGGCTGGTTCTCCTCCTGTGTGAACTCCAGGAGGGGTTTGGGTAACTCCGAACGTGCTTTGCTCACCACTGGCACATGGTAGGTATGTATTATTTCCCAATGAACGAACACGTGAAATTCAGTTCATCGCTTAACTGACCTGGAGCTCTTTGTGTTCTGAGATAGTCTGCCAGAAAGTTCCACTGCTTACACTTGAACTTTGTAGGGTAATCCACTAAGATTTTCTTACAGCCAAGGTAAACATTTATTGATGCCTCTTTTTAAAAATGTCTTCGAAGCTAAGGTCATTGTACCCATGACCTGCAGCATTAGATTTTAAGGCCTGGTGGGACTTCCAGCCGACCCAGGATGGTTTTCTGAGAATGTTTCCGGCCCTGCCTGAGAGGCTGCCACCATGGAGACACAGAGCATGATGACGGCCAGGCTCTGATGACCTTTGGCACATCCTCCTCTTTCAAGGTTGTCTGTGTTGCCCATCATCGGCTATAAACACTAGTACAAACATTAGCCTCTTTTAGACGTCTTTCTGGATTGACCCACTCAACATGGGGCACTCCCAGGACTTCTCTATTCAAATCCACATTTACCTCTGGGCTCTCATTTCTCCCCCTTATCATTTAATGTAGGAGGAAATCTCCCCACCTCAACCCCCACCTGCCTCCAAGCTCCCCCTCTAATGTCTGATTCTGGGTAGAGTTTCAGCATGTTCCACGGTTGAGTATGGGTTGTGATAATTTCCCACAGAGCTGAGGCAGACCCTCTGTAATGTTCACAGCTACTATGACCTTGACCTTCCTTCAGGCTTCCAAGTCCTCTTCGACAGGAGGTCTCAGAGGCACAGACTCCTCTCTGTGCAACTGCCATCACCAGGTCCAGTCAGGTCACGCAGGCCCCGGCCCCACCAGGATGAGGGGACAAGTCCAGAACACCAGTCAGGTATACCCCATAGGGTCCAGAGGTCATGAAATCCCTCTAATGCGATCAGGTGGGGAATTTTTCCTAGAAATTCAGATGATGACCTAACTGTCATAGCAAAAGGAAACTGGTGTTCTATTTTCTCACTAGGGATTAACTTCCTTAAAAATAAACTTGAAAGGATTCTCTCATGATGCTATTTTTTCTTTAAAAAAGAAAATAAAAATCACACGAGATAAAACTTCATTTAATCTCCCAGCCCAGGAGGAGAATCAGCGCCTGAGTCACACCTGGGAAGGGGAATCCTGAGGCTTCCTTTTGCATGAATGCCCGTCCCTCAGGGCACCTGACACACCTCATTCCCAGCCCTGAGGAAGGCCGGTGCCACCACCTGGCCAAGGGTTGGCCTCACCCGCTCAGACCCTGCTCTCTGAGGGTGGCAGAGCTCAGCTCAGACCCTGAGGGGAGTGCACCAGTCCCAAGCTCTGCCCGGAAGTAACAATAGAGCCGTGTTAAGCCACTGCACTCACTTGTGGTTAGGAGAAAGCCCAGCCCCTCCACCAGTGAAATGCCCCCACACGCATGCTCTGATATACTTAAGTGTGGTTCCTACAGGTGACCCCTCCCAATAGGCACAGTCCTGGCTGCAGGGCGAGGGCTCGGCTGCGCCGTCACCAGCCGCCACCTCCTCAGGGCAGCCCCTACTGAGTAAGAGGCGCTCTTGAATCTGCCTGTGGATGTCCAGCTGCAGCCTACACATCTGCTCCTGCAGCTCACTGATCACATTCAGAACCGACTGCAGGAAGGAAGAGAGAGGAGAAAAGAGCACTCAGGGTCAGTCAGCTCTCAGACACAAAGCTCCCCAGGAGAGCGGCCCAGAGAGAAGGAAGCATGCAGGGGGCGAGCTGCAGGGGGCGACCCAGAGGTGACCGCCCACTTTCTTCACGGGAACCAAAAGACCTGGTATTTTTCCTGAACCCGCCCCCTCTATGGGGTGGTCCTGCAGTCTGAGCAAACCCCCAGCAGCTCCTCTGTGCCACGCAGTGGGGGTGCGGTGGGGGCATCCTTGCACACCAATGAGGCACCCGGCCAGGTGGCAGCAGCAGAGACAGGCGCACAGACACGACCCCTCTTACACACGCCCAGGTATAGCTGCCCCTCTCCCACCCCCCAAACACACCAACACCCACGCGGTGACGTGTGGCATATACCACGCTCGCACACGCTGGTACGTCCCCAACTCTAAACTCTCCCTCACGCCCATACCAGACCTTACTCCTTCACTTACCATTCCAAACCAGACTTCCTCTGTAGCCTAGAGAACATCTTGGCCCTTATATGGCCACTTTGAAAAGCTGCAGCCCCTGGAATTCATGCCTACTCAGTTCTGAACCCCTGTCACCCACAGGTCTGCTGGGATCTCCCTTTTCTACTCCCTAGACATTTAGTCACCGTGTAGAGGCACACACGTAACCATGACAGTCTGTGAGTGTCACCATCCTGAAAACCATGGGGTTTCCAGGGAGTAGTGAGTGGCTAGTTCTGTGTGGGTCAAGAGGAAGGGGCGGCACGAGTCTAGGTGATGTCAAGCAGACACCTCCAGACCCCTTGCCTGAAGGTGGGAATGGAGAAGAGACTGCCACACGCCTGGGTAACACAGCTCACGACAGTGCTGCTTGTGGCAGCCAGAAACTGGAAAGGCTGAGGGAAACTATGAGCAGCCCATGGGGCAGGGATGCGGACTTAAGGAAACATCACAACAGAGTGGAACAGAGACCTGGGTGGACAGGGTGGCAGCCAATGAACCTGTCAGGCCTCCCTGCCCACCTTTACTGATATTCTAAACACCAGCATCTGGTACTGGGGTCAGCCACTGGCACTGTGGGGACTGCCCAGGCACGCTGGGAAGAAATTGCCCATCCCCACTAGTGACAGCGGGGTCTAAGAAGAAAAACTCCCATCTCATACCTTGTTTTGTACATCCCCTTCTCCAGTGTAGAAGGGAAACGGGGTCTGAGCGGCAGCTCGGGGCTGAAAGGATGCTGGGCGAAGGTGCCCGCCCTCCTGTCTGGTGATGCCATTTGGACTCAGAGCTGCAGGGCAGTCCTCGCCATCGTCAGCAGGCCTGGGGCCTCCCAGCCACTCACCCTTTGAGCTAGCTCACCTGAATTGTCCCAGACAGCCCAGGCTGTCTTCCTCCAGGGTCATCTGTCTTATAGCATTTTCCTACCAAGATGAGAGGATTGGGTTGTGAAGTCAGGGTGGCCTTTCTGGGCCTAAGTGCCCTGGACCTCAGATCTCTACCCAGCTTCATTGTTACTGGTCCCTGCACCCTGATGGGCCACTTACCAATGGGCTGGGGCCATACCTGCCGTCTGTGTTCTCAACTGCAGTCCTAGTGGAGACACCGGGCTCTGACGTGGCCTTTGTTCTGTGTGCCACTGGGTTCCAAACCCCCTGCTGGCTTAGCACACGTGCCTGACAAGGGTAGAGGATTCACGCCTGACTGGCCTGAGCTACTAGGCGTCACAGGCCAGCTCTATCTCCTGTTGTGAATTTGCCACCGTTGGAAGGTGCTAAACAAGGACAGTCCACATTCAATTTGTTCGTGCTTTTTCATCTGAGAAGTCTCAGAGTCTTTTGGTACTTTAAATACTTAGCATACCTGCTGGGTGGCAAGAATTAAGAGGGAGGAAAGGAGCTGGAATTGGAGGCCCCAGCAGGGGATGGGGGTTGGGGATAGGGTTAGCTAAGCACAAAGCATGTATCGGGGGTTCAGGTAGACCCTAGATGAGCAACAACAAGTTAACAGAGATCTTTCCAATGGTCTTGATCTTTGTAAAGTAGGTAAGGTTGCCCTCTCAAAAGACATAGCAGCGAAACAAAAGGGGGTACAGATTTAGAACGTGTAGGCATGAGAGGAGGAAAGGTAGGTATGGATAAAAGCAATACTAAGGAAAGGGGAAGATTTAGCTGGGAATTCATTAGCATGGGGGCAATTAACAGAAAAATTATCTAATCCTCTGACCAAGAGCCCCAGGCCGGAAGGAAGGATGGCCAGTTAATCAAGGATAGAGCTAAAAGCAATCCCCCAAGGTAAAAGATCGGCATTTACGTCCCCAGAGAGGGAGGTCAGCCTGTTATGGGCGACTAAGCCACGACGGGCATAGGCATGATGCTGTCGAAGCATGCAGGCAGCTACAGACTGCCTTTCACTTTTGTAGAATGAGGGTCTATCTCATCAGGTTACCTCGAGGGGTTAACCAGGTGAGCCTTAGGTGAAGCACCTGGCACGGGGCCTGGCACACGGGAGGCATCCGACAAATGTGAGTTCACTTCCCCCACTGCTGCTCCTTTACCAGGTGTTTGATCCGTAAGAAATGAACCAAACTGGGAGAACAGAAAACACCCAATGGTGACCTAGTTAAGGCCCACGTGACATTGATGGCTAACAACAAAAGCCCAGCGGCTCCACACTCTTCTGGCATGCTCACCTTATTGGCCACTCTTTCCCAGAACGTTTAGTCCCTAAGTCCACTGGCCTTGCTGGTTTTCAGACCTGCTTGTCTCTCTTATAGAAGCTTCCCTCAATTGTTACACCTCTCAAATGAGGAGTCTAAACTTGCTGCCTGATTTCATCATCGCATTCATTCCCTCCCCTCCCCCTGCACAAGTGGCCTCCAGGCAGACCAGCTTTGTCCCCAAGACTGATGAGGGACAGGGCTCTTCCTCACGGCCCCAGGGCCCTCTTCCTGCTTAAATCACAGGCGTGCTCCTGTCCTCAAACTGCTTGCCTCCCTCTTGAAGTGTTTCCTTCCCTACCTTTAGCGATTTTCCACCACTCATGTTCTTACCTCTTTTACCCCTTTTCTGAGAACCTAGCTATTGCTCAAGTCTGTGTAGGTTTATAGATCCCAATGCCGGCTGGTCGAGTTGATTTTTCTTTGGCTTCATGTCATCACTGCTTTATGATTTTCTAGATCAGCATCCAAATTACACATTAAAAATGCTCAATTAGGGGCGCCTAGGTGGCTCAGTCAGTTTAGGGTCCGACTTCGGCTCAGGTCATGATCTCACAGTTCGTGGGTTCCAGCCCCATGTCGGGCTCTGTGCTGACAAGCTCAGAGCCTGGAGCCTGATTCTGTCTCCGTCTCTCACTAACGGTTCCCTATTCACACTCTGTCTCTGTCTCAAAAATGAATAAACATTAAAAAAATAAAAATAAAATGCTCAATTGGTAGGAAGAGTAAAGGCAGAGGACTCTCACCCTCTACAATAAACCTTCCTAGAGATGGTCTATAGATGCTATTATCATGGGGGTACCAATATGCCCATCTTAGCATCCATCCTATACTCCTCCAGTTCATCCACAAGACTCCCCAAGCAGGGTTTGTGCAATGCCTCACAGAAGTGTGCATTTACCAGGTCTATTCCACTGATGCATTCCCAGCCAGACACAGGAGGTCAAGCTGATGTAACTCACTATATTTTTTTTGTTTTTAATTTTTGAGAGAGTGAGAGTCTGCAAGCAAGAGAGGGGCAGAGGGAGAGGGAAACAAAGGTCCAAAGCAGACTCTGCACTGAGAGAGCACAGAACCCGATGTGGGGCTTGAACTCAGAAACTATGGGCCAAAATCAAGAGTTGGACGCTTAACTAAGCCACCCAGGCACCCCAATGTAACTCATTCTTAACACAATCCCTACTTGATCTTCTGGCCTCCCACAAACCATCATAAGGTTGGCCCCAGCCTCAACAGACTAAATTTTATGGAACCCATCTAACTTTCTTTGCCATCTGGGGAAAAAACAAACAAACACAAAAACGGTTCACTTCTAGTTTGCTAGCAACTCACCTGATTTCCCTGATACCTTAAAATTCACTTATAGCCAGCAGTTTGGGGACCACTGTCCTAAGTTCTTTGTGCCCGAGGCATCAGAACAGAGCCCATTCTTTCTTTGATCTTCTTATGGAGAACATAACTTTAACAAAAAGTCTCTCTCCTGTCCTCAGCATTGTCCTTTTGTTTAGGGTTTGCCCCTGCTGCTGTTACTTGTGCAGGTGCACTTTGTTCAGTCCTTTCTATTTTTTATTATTTTCTAATGTTTATTTATTTTTGAGAGAGAGAGTGAGAGTGAGAGTGAGAGAGAGAGAGAGAGAGAGAGAGAGCGCCGGCAAGGGGTAGAGAGAGAAGGAGACACAGAATCCGAAGCAGGCTCCAGGCTCGGAGCGGTCAGCATAGAGCCCAACGCAGGGCTCGAACTCACGAACCGCGAGATCATGACCTGAGCTAAAGTTGGACGCTTAACCGACTGAGCCACCCAGGCACCCCTGTCTTTTCTTTTATACGAGCCCCTTTGAAAACAAGTTTCTCTCAGGGTACTTCCAAGTTTCTCCTTTTTATCAGGAGTATTTGTGACATTGCACAGAGTTACATTATTTTTTAGTTCAATATTCTTGAGTCACCTTCTATGTTATTTCTGAACTTTCCAAGGTATGATTTATGAAAGTCTTGGCCATGCCTGGCTTTCCCTCCCTCCCTGTCATGGACTCACAGAATGGCCGCTCTCTCTCAAGGTACCTGTCACTTTTCCCTCCTAAACTAGTCTCAACATTACAGCCAGAGCAGCAGTTTCCCAGTTTCTTTCTCTGTCCTCTGGGTAGAAACAAATAGGGGGGTGGGGCACCAAGAGCCAACCTCTCAAATACTTAGGTTTTAAGCTGGAGGAGATTTTTAGGAACCATCCAAACTGCTGCGCCCTTCCATTTAAGCCCCTTGTCTGCTTCCATCTTTCTGGGGATCTGAACAGGAGTGCATCTATTTTCTTCCTCTGCTTGGGGTGACTATGTGGTGCATCCCAATGTTTCAGGGACATTCCCCTCTTATTCTCCCAACCCACGTGTTATTTTCCAGTATGTTCATCCTCAGGCTCAGCATTTCAACTTTCTTTTATACTTCGTTCTCTCCAGGGCTGGCTCACCTCCCCTCTTAACAGATCTGTTTCTCCTCCATAGGGCAGACCTATGTCTGTAGGTTTTGTAGCTGTGTCTCATTCTTGGGTCCCCTATCACAAAGTCCAGGTGACATTAATGAGGCTCTAAATGCCACTCTGTGTTGAAATCTTAGCTGGCTTTATGACTCCTGATTCACTAACCATCAAAGTTCTTTACGGTTCTTTTCTATGTGAACCACGGGGCACCTCCCATAACCATGTCTTTCCCACTCCCTCCTACCTGTTAAACTTGTTCACGATATTACTTAGTTCTTTCTCTCCCTCCTTTATGCTCTGCTTAATACTGGCCCGGCACTCTTACACATCACTGATGGGAACATAACCTCTACGTTCCACGAGACAAAGTGGAAATATCAGTCAGAATTTCAACTGCATGTACCATTCGGCCCATTGATTCCACTTCAGTATCCCCACGTGTGCAAGAACATTCACAGCAGCATTATTGGAAGTAGCAAACACTTGGAAACCACTTACATGTCCATCAAAAGAGGACAGGCTAAATTAAGGTACGGTCAGATAATGAAATAATAGGTATTTCTATCATAAGTTTTTTTAATGCACTTGGTGTGAATAAACTCCCAGCATGCTACATTAGAAGGTCTAGAATAGTGTGCATTTGCACAAAAATGAGGGAAAGAATGTGTGTGCATATGTGCATATATATCTGTCCACATAAGTTTGCTTGTCCACGGATAACTCTGGGAGGACACAAACTGGTCACGGTGGTTCCTGACTGTGGGCCTGAGGGGCGAGCATGGAAGGAGACTTTTTGCTGCATATACTTTTACGAACTCTTAATTTTTGAACTGCTGGAGATTTCCTAGGCTAATAAAAATCAGTAAGTAAAACAAAATCAACAGAACAGTAAGAATCTCCCGGTCGACTTCTCTGAACAAACACAATCTTCCCAGTCTCCACTCCGTGCTCCATATCCATCATTCTGGTTACCCCAGTTCAGAAATCAGAATCCTTCCCTTCCAAGGTGCTATAACCACAGGAAGGAAGAAGGAAGTCAGCACCACCCGTGCTGTAAGACACTCCGTTTTCTGCCAGAAATCCTGAAGACTCTTTCTGGTTCTCTTCTTCATATCTGTGTATAACCCTGATCAACTGCACGGACACCACTTTCCAGGACATGCTGGATCCCTGCTCCCTTCTTTACAGGATGCTGTAGTTATTACATGCAGAGCTCTTTAATCCCATAAAGAGATCCAGCTGTGGGGCCCCCTCCATCCCCAGGGCTCGGGGAAACCAGACTCCTCTCCATGGAAGACGCCTCTGAGGGACGTGCCTGTGATATAATATGCCACCCAGACATTTTCCTCTGCCTCTGGATCTTTTACATTCCATCCTCCTCATTCTCGTATTTACTTTCCGCGCCAGCCACTCCTCTGCAGTCCTGCTTCTCAGGAGTAAACCTAACTGATTAAGCTTGGGTCTCCTGGAATGACCCGGAGCCACTGCGAGAGGCTCAGGAGGAAAGGTAAACAGGAAACCCAGTATTCACCCACATCTCACTGACAGACTCCTGAGTGAGGCTGGCTGTCAGGATGGTCTCCATTTGACAAGAAACCTGCATCTTGACGTCCTTAGGTTTATAGACAACCATGTATAATCACGTCCATAACTTTCTACAGGCAGCAGGATACAGGCTTTGGGGGGATCAGAGTCCGACAGAAAGAACAGCCTGCAATGCTCTTGTTAACAGTATCCTTTTTCTTTTTCTTTTTTTTTAAATTTTCACTGAAACATAAAATGGAATTTGAGGATAAAGCCTGAGCTACATAGAGGAAATTTCAGATCCAGCTATCCTAGAAAACAAACAAAACAGAGAAAGATCCTGCCTTTCCAAACCACAAGCAATAGGCCTTGGGCTAAGTATATTCACTGGAAAAAACCCAGCAGCAATGCAGGCTGGGAAGCAGCATTCCCCTTGTTCACGGAAGTACAACCCCTGGTGACCTTAGCTCAGTGCTGCACTCACACACGTCCACACACATGACAATGGAGTCCCCACAGCAGTACTCGCCATGGTTTCAAGCCCCTGGTGCTGCACATATTTGCAAATAGTGGCAGAGGCTCTAAGCATACCAGCGACGATTATGTTCAATTACAAGAAGGAGAAATGCACTTCAGGTCATGTGGCTGTGCATGGAGTGTCACAGGTTTGAACAGCCTTAAAAAAACTTAATGTTTGTACTAGCAACTGGGAAGGGCCATTATCTGGTAGGAATGAAGCCAGCGGCTCAGGGTCTATGTTGCCTCATGCATGAACAGCCTGATGGAAAACAAAAACAAAAAATTCAGATTGAAACATAATCCCTCAGAAAAGGAAAAATAAAGCAAACAGCAAAATGACTGCTTTCGGTGTACTTGGCCCACAATTGGGAGCTCTCCTTTCCATCCTGTCTTCCCTGGAAAGGAACGGAGCTGGCTCAGGTTGGTACTAACTCTGCGTTCTTTCCCAGACAGATTCACGCACACATACCTATGTGCTCCCTAGTGGCTGGCTGGTTCGGAACCAGGCATGTGATCCAAAATGGCCCAGGGAGATGCAAGCCCGAGGCTTTTGCTGGAAACTTTGAGAAAAAGGTGCTCTCTCTGCCAGGTCTCCAGGCCGATAGGATGTAGTGCAGAGACCCTTCTTGACAATAAGGCTAAGTCAGAACGAAGACATACGCTAAGGCTGATTTTTAATGACATTGTGAGGTCACATGGATCTAGTGATATTGGACTTTAAACTCTGGACTCTTCAAGCTGTGTGACCTAATACTCTCCCACCTATACTTTTTTTTTTTTTTTTTTTTTTTTAATTTAAGTGGTTTTGACTTGCCTCTATCACTTCAAGGCGTCTCCGAGTTTACTGAATTCTGCCCCCAGAGCCCTAACCTATGTTCCCATGTCATCACACACCTCGAGACGTTGGTAAAAACACAACTCCAAACCTGGAGAAAATTCAGTTGCTTCTTTCTGAACATTTAAAAAGCAAAGTGTATTTGAGGTGCCTGGGTGGCTCAGTTGGCTAAGCATCCGATTTCGGCTCAGGTTATGGTCCTGTGGTTTGTGAGTTCGAGCCCCGCATCGGGCTCTGTGCTGACAGCTCGGAGCCTGGAAGCTGCTTCGGATTCCGTGTCTCCCTCTCTCTCTGCCCCTCCCCTGCTCACGCTATCTCTCAAAAATAAACACTAAAAAAGTTTTTTTGTATTTTTTTTTTTTTAAAGCACTCTATTTAACTAACTCCTCACAAAGATAAGCTTTCATTCTGCGGGACCTTTGCAGTTTATAAATGTATCTTAACCTACATGTCCATTTGCAGGATGCTTTGTGACACAATCAGAAAGTAATCGATAAAAGGTAGCGGTTACTATGTGTCCAGCACTATGCTAAGGACTATACATGAATTATCTCATTCCCTCCTCCAAACCACTCAGGAAATAGGAAGTGTTACTATCTCCACTTTACAGAGGGAGAAACAGGTTGTGTTATGCCTACAATGACAAAGCTAATGAGCAGCTCAGCTTGCATTACAGCTGGAAGATCTGATTCAAGGCCCCGCCCTCTTAATCACTACAAGACAGGGTCTTCAGGTTCATGGAGAGATCTTTTGGCACCTCTACTTACAATGAGCAGCTTCTCAAAAGCAATGCACAGAATTGCCCACCCATTTTAAGTGTCTCAATCACCAGCATTTACCACTGTGTAAACACAGCAATAGGGCAGGTTTCAGTGCACAATAATGGGGGTGCTTAATAGAAAGGAATGATATCCACTTTTAGATTTTGGAGAGAGCTAAATGTTGCGAGGGAGCATATATGAACCAAGTACCTACAGGATGCCAGGCACTATGATAGGGACTTTTGTGATTTTTATTTGGACTTCACACAGTTACCTACTTTACAGATAAATAAAGTCTCGAGAAATTAAGCAGCTAACTTATTGAATGAAATTCAAAGACCTATTAAGCAGTTAGGTTAGTGATTGAACCAATGTGCTTCTAAACCTAAAGCCTATCTTCCTTCTACATCTTACATGCCAGGTGCAAATATGGGCACTTGTAGGTAGAGACATATGGAAGGTGGTTATCTAAGGTTAAAACAGGATGTTCTTTCTCAACAAAAGCAACTCTGAGCCTAAAATTTACACAAAACATTTATCCTAAAAAGGAGTCTGGCATGTTCTGGCCAATGGCATTATAGAGTGTAAAACAAAAACAGGAACAATGCAGGAAAACATTAACAGAAGGCCTGTACATGGGCCTCCTCCTATAACCTATCAGGAGAAAAGAAACATAATCTAAGGGTTCCATCTAGGTCAATGAAAAGCACATCAAAGAATGTCTCCAGCCTCCTTGGATATAGTGATGGTGGCCTATTGGGCAGCTGACTTCATCCCAGATATATCCTCATTACCTTGGCTCTCACAGAGGACATCTTGGGTCCCTTCACATCTTGCCTGATCCTTCCCCCTCTAATGCTTCCCTTTCTATCCTTGTCAGCAGCTTGAGGGAGGATAAAGCCTTAGAGCCAAAACTGGGTGGTTTGGGCATTGCTGAAATCTGCAGCCACAGCAAAACCTGATAACTTGGTATTAACAGATCATTGTGTCTCTAGTGCATAGATGCTTCTGGCGCCCAGTGGCTGCCAGGCTTGGGGTTGACCAGATGGCCTGAATCCACATTAGGATAGTTTCCTCTGCTTTGAGTTTAGAACTGTATGGATCCCCCAGAATTTGGTCTATCACACTCACCTCTGCTTTTCTCTGCTTCTCCTCCTGCTCTCTCTGCTCCTTCTCCATGCCAACCAGCTTGAGTTTCAGCTCAGAAACTTCAGTCATCAGATCAAGCTTCTGGGTCTCAAGAGATGTGCGACTTAGCAGCTCCTGCAAGCAAAACCAGATGTCAAAATCAGAGCCTCCATGGCAACAAGGACAGCTGTAGCTCCATCCAGAGCATACAAGGCAAACTCTGTTGGACAACAGAGCTGAGACTGCTGCATATGAGCTACAGGGCTATTAGGGACAGGTCTCAGCTGATACTGGGTCACTCAGGGAGAGCACAGCCCCTGGCACCACCCACTGTGCTCTGAGAAACAATGTGAACTATAGCTCTCAAAAAACAAGTTTGCCATTAGAAGCCATTATTTCCAAGTACAGAAAAAGGGACAGTTTTGCTCAAAGAACGAAACTTCTCCACCTCTATTTCCAATGCAAAGCAGCGGGTCCTTTCAACCAAAACAAACAAAAAAACACAAACAAACCCAGGCTTACGTTAACAATATCTTTTTTAAAACCAAGGATTCCAAATCACCTCCTGGGCTCAATGTTCAGCCCACATTTTCAACAAATTTCTTTTTAAGGTCTCACTGCAAGGAGCCTAGGAGGGAGCTAGAGCATAAAGCAGATATTCAATGAGTATTTATTAAATGACAGAATCCTGTTTATGTGATACAGACTTTTCCTAGCCTATGTGATAATGGATCTTTTCTAGCCACTACGGTATGTAGGTAAGAAAATTGTTCTTCCCTTATTGTAAGACCAGACTCAGGAAGGTTATCAGTCCTGCCCTGCCATAATAAGAACAGTAGTAGACGGCAACCTGCCATTAATATATATAATTAATAAGCATAAATAAGACAAAAAACAAAGGTGATTGACAAAATACCTGCTGGGAACCACTAGGGATTTTGAAGGACCTCAAAAACCAGGAACATTTCTGGTCCAGGGGCAACACTTCCCCATTGGCCAAAGGCCATGGTCCATAAGCTCCAGAGTCTTGGCACACGGGAGACACGGTTTCCAGCAATGAGACTACAGTATGGCCATCAGGAGAGTGACCAACTAAATCAGCAGACAGAAAAGATACACTATTCCATCTCAGTATGAACTTTCTATATTAAGTTGGGCAACCTAACCCTCATACAAGAATGGTGATCAGCATTCTGACCAATAGCTATGATTTCACATATTCTGAACCATCCTCAGACTACAAACCAAACCACACAGGACACAGATCTTAACTAGGAAAACATGATTCCCTAGGCCAAGCCCCTCAATGTGTCAGAAAGCCAGGCTACAAACTCTTCATCTGCTAATCTGAAGGGACGGGTACCTAGAAGTTCAGCAAAATGAACTCACTGAGCACTGGGCAAAGGAGGACAGTTCTTCCTGTTTCAGCTAGACTTGAACTAGCTTAGAGCACAGAGGCAGCGACCCTGCCATGCGAGAACCGCAGCGTACTTGGTCATGAGTAGTCAGCCAGATCAATGTGTATAATGGTGGAGGTGGGGAAGGAGAGAAGACACACAGATTCAATGAGTGCCTCCTCTGTGCCAGACCCCACAGGGTACTTTACATACATGCTTTCAATAAACCCTCCTGGTGATTTGACAGTAAATACTATCCTGACCTGAGTAATAGACAGTAAATACTAACCTGGCCCAGAGACTGGCCTTGTCTTGACCAAAGACACATGCCAGTCAACAACAGCAGAGTGCGTTAGTTTGCAAACCAAAGTCTGTTTGATTCCAAAACTCTTTTCTGTCTAACGTATCACATGGTTTCCCAAACAGAGGAAGAAGTCCAAGGATTTTAAGGAAAATAAAAGAAAAAAAATACCTGCTGAAAAAAAAGCCAATCAACAAATATTCACGGAGTCACGGAGTGAGGAAATAGCCACTCAAACTGTTAAGATTTTGTTGAGCACACACTCTCTACCAGGGCCTGGCGCGAAGGCTCTCTGAAGATCTAATCCTCTCTGATACCACCTACTCACTCCCACCTCCTCTCTCTTCCTTCCTCACCTTCCCCTCTGTTCCACCACCTCATTCTACGTTTCTCTCTCCATCCTTTCATCTACCTGTTTTGTTCCACAAATGACTTGAGGCGGTTTGAATAATGGACAATTTAAGTTAAAATGTAAAATCATAAAAGTTAAAGCAGGCAGGAAAAGAAGTTGAGGCCAGAGCCACCGCTGGTATAAAACTCCTACCCTAAAGTTCTGTGGGTTGCTAGAGATGGACTATACTGTGTACGTGAGCTCTCCAAGCCACCAATGCAAAGGGGTAGAGAAGTAATTCTATAAATCAGATAGCAACAATTGCTTTAGAGTACGGACAATTGAGAAAATGTTGTTCCATTCCATTCCAGACTTCAATCATTTACTCAACATGTTTTTAAGTATCTACCAGAAGTCAAGGCCTAGGGATATGATTATTAAAAACACAGCCCACTGAGTGCTTGAATATCTTACATGCAGTTTGCCCGCTAAGCAACATTCACGATACTGCCGCCTTGGTGGGATCAAAAAAAGCCTCAGAATGTATCTCTCCTGAACAGTAGGAATCTATTCCACTTCTGTTATTGCCAAAATCCCTCTAGCTATTTTAGGTTGCCTGGTTGTAATTGGTCACACCAGTGTTCCCACTGACAAGGATAATATTCTAATTGGTTGTACTAAAGTTCCAATAGCCGTTCCAGTTGGTCACGGCAGGGTTCCAATTGGTTACACTAACATCCTAAGTGGGAGTTCCAGTTATTAGTGATTATATTCCAGCTATTATATCTATTAGCATATGCCTCTACCTTTCATTGTCCTTACCCCTCATCCTTGTCATTGGTAAGTACTGTCCTACTCCCTGAATTCAAAATCAGCCTTCAACAAGCTCATCCAGTCCAGCTCCACTTTCCATCTCCAGGGACACATGGTCCCCAGCCACTATTACGTGTTATATTCTCTATCATATGTGTCTAAAGAAGATTTACCCTAAATTTTCAACTGTTCCTTCTCCTTCCAGCATAAACTGAATCCCGACTTTTGCAGCCTATCACATACCCTTCCCAGTCATCTCAAGTGGAGTCCATCCTGTTTCGACAATCCAACTTTACCGGACATGCTTCCAGACCACTACTGTCCTTATTGATCATCTACATCTGCCCTCCTCTTCTAAAGTGGTGCCATTCAGTTACAGCACATTCCAGAACCCAAGACAACTTATCCAGAACCCAAGACAGTCTCTCATTTTCCTCAGGGCTTTTTTCTTTTGATCAATGGTTTCTCTACCTAGTTTGGGCACATTCCTTCTCCTCAGTAACTTCAACATCCTTGTTCCCTCCTTGTTAGTCTTCCAATATCCACTCTGGTTTCACCTTTCTTGAGCACAACACCAACAGGTTTGCTTCCACCTTGCCTCAGTTTCTCAGCAGGATGGCCATCACCTTAGCCATCATCTTTATCCAGAATGCATTTGCTCTGCTTCTAAAATCTTCAGCTCTGATACAGTCTCCTTTGGCCACAGTCCTCTAACCTTTCAAGTTTCCCATTTACAGACTCAAACAATCTTTCATTTCTTCTACTGTGGCCAATACTTACCTGTTTTCCTAGTTAATAAACTTCCTTTAAGTAGTATTTGCCTCCTTATCCATTCTATACCTGAGGTCATTTCAAGTGTATCATATCTGCACCAGAAAATTCCTCATTCCAGTTCATCCCTACCCTTAGACCTAAAGTGCATTTGCTTTACCAGAGCCCAGTCCATGCCAAACCTCAAAGTCTTTTGTCTATGTTTCTACTCCCTGTGGCCTGAAAATTGCTGGTAAAAGACACTTGATGATGCCAATTGGTTTCCATACAAATTTACGCTATCTAATTAGAGCTGATCTTCCAATACCGCCTGGCACCCTTGCGTTCATCTCTGGTTGGTTCCTTTCAGAGATTGTTCCAAATCTTTCCCATTCTCCTCCAGCCATAAACCTTACCCTTTCTTCCTCTTCTCCTCAAATAACCTCTCCTGTATACTGAAAAGGTATTTTAAATATTTATTTTTGAGAGGGAGGGAGGGAGGGAGAGGAAGAGAGAGAGAGAGAATGTATATGCAAGCAGAGGAGAAGCAGAGAGAGAGAGAGAGAGACAGGATCCAAAGCAGACTTTGTGCTGACAGTGGAGAGCCCAATGCAGGGCTCAAACCTGTGAACCATGAGATCATGACCTGAGCCGAAGTCAGACGCTTAACTGACTGAGCCACCCAGCCACCCCCGGAAAGGTATTTTAAAATAATCTGTTCATTTGTTGAGCTGACATCCCTTTTTTCAAAATCTCCTGGAATCATCTCTCATTCATGTCTCTTAAATCCATGTCTTAGAGCAAGCAAGTCCATGTCTCATGTTGGGTTCTTTCACCTTTAAGAACCACTCTCAAGCCTAGTAAGTTTCCAGGTTGCACATAGAAAGCATATGTTCAAGGACACAAAGATTCCAGAGTGTGCTCTGTAATTACCCCATCTGACCCTCCTTCCCATTGCTGACTATCTCTCAGTCTCTAGACTTCATGTCATACCCACATAGCTTGATGTTCAGGCTTTCAAGTTACCTCCCCGGTCAATCGTTAGTGTTTGGCTGTGATCTCTGAGTTCTGGTCCGGCTTCTCCCTCCAGCCGGTAAGTCTGAAGGACGAAGGACGACTACTCACATGGTCCTCGGCTCCCCCTCACCTCTGTCCTGACTGTGAGGAAGTTCCCACCCAGTCTGTGCTTCACAAGGGTAGGACCATTAATCATCTACTCTGACAGGCATTTAATCTCTTTCACCATCAGCTCCCATTCCTCAGGCTATAAACATGATCAAATTTCTGACATTCGAAAGAACTTTCCCTCTTGACCTTGCCTTCCCCTTAAGCAACCATCATCAACTCTCTTGTGCTCTCGCTAGGCAAATGCATGTTCTGTGTGCACTGTTTCTATGAATGCACTCTCTCCTCATCCCCTCCCTCACCCCTTCCCAGTCAAGTTCTAGAAAGAATAATCTAACCCTTGCTGCCTCTTCTTCCTCACCTCCCTGTCTGGATGCCTGCAACCCAGATTCTGCCTTCACCAGGTAGGGCACACAAACAGTTCTGGTTCTGGGGACCAATGTCCCAACTTTCAGACGCAACCTGTACTTCTCAGCTTTCAAAAATTTAACTCTTCACCCACTGATCAGTGTATGATAACACTTGCCATCCCATCCTTCCTTCCAATTTCCTGATCTGTCTTTTTTTTTTTTTTTTTTTCTTCTGTCTCTTTTGCTAGCTTCTTTTACTCCGGTCTACCCCTTAAGAGAAAGGTTGTTGGATCCCTAGCTCTCAGCCTAAAGACTGGATCCAGCCCATTTGTCTGGAGCATGAAGGCGAGGCTTGTTCCCTGCTCCAACCTACAGGGTAGATCTAGCTGGGAGTCTCTCTGAATCATGCAGCTACCATAATGTGGGGAGAGGTGAGGTGTGGGGAGACAGGGGGCTGGAGAGAAGGGGGACGGGTTTCATAAGCTGCATTAACTTCTGCTTTCCCAATTGTTTCTGGGTTGCCTAGGGACAGAGGGCAAGGGGAGAGGAGTGGATGGTACATGAGGCAGGTGATTTTTGTTACTACAAACCATGAAACTAGGTAATGAAACTTTAGGGGAAAAAAACAAAAAACAAAAACCAATGAACAAAATCATCACTCACCCCTCTCACTTCACCACTACCAGTAACCTCTTCCAGAAGGGCAAAGACATCTCCTTTCCTGGAGATGGAAAAAAAACTTACATCTCAGAGAAAACCATCATTTCCTTTTTCCAAAGCTCAGTCTGAGACTGGAGCTGATAAAAAGAAGTGGCCTTTCAATTTATTCTCTCCTTAAAGGGCCACATCTTGAAGCAATTACTTCCATCTTTAAGTGTGGAACATGACCCAGGGAGTTACTGACCAATGACAGAGGACTGGAGCCAGACTGGCAATCTGAAACCAGAGTGAAGGAAGGGGCCATGGAAAGACATGAAAGGAAAAAATGCATCCCTTTGCTCTTTGAAGTAAGAGGCCTAGGCTGTGCCAGAAAGCCGCTTTCATGAGTAACACTGCAGTGAGGGGCTTGTTGTCAACCTGGGTTCGAGTCCAGACTCAGCCCCCACTACGGAAACCATCTCTCTGGAACCTCAGCCCCCTTATCCGTGAACAAAGAACACCTACTTTGCATGGTGGTATGGAGATTCAACGTCGAATAAGATCAGCTTGAAGAAAGCAGTTATTTCTGGCTCCTACATCTCCCAGGGGGCAGGTTTGGGGAAGAACTGGCAAATCCTGGTTTTCTTCAGTCACAAATCAGGTGTCTCACCTCTGAGACAGAGTCGTGCTTCCACAGAATCAGGGGTACATAGCTCTGTTTACTATTCTTTTTGAGACAGAGATACCCCTTTAAAGGTAGTCTTGGAAAATTTATCTGCCAGGTGCTGACGACACTTTTGAGTTCATAAACCCGGACACATTGTCCTTCACTCAACTCAAGGGCAGGAACTGGGTATCTTAGGCCCTTAATCCGCATGCTCAAGATCTTTTTTTAATGTTTATTTATTTTTGAGACAGAGGGAGAGCGTGAGTGGGGGAGGGGCAGAGAGAGAGGGAGACACAGAATCTGAAAAGGCTCCAGGCTCTGAGCTGTCAGCACAGAGCCTGATGCAGGGCTTGAACCCACGAACCGTGAGATCATGACCTGAGCCGAAGTTGGACGCTTAACCAACTGAACCACCCAGGCACCCCGTGTGTGCTCAAGATCTTAAAACTGATGACTTGTGAGAGAGTTCGGTTTTAGCAAAACTGAAATAACAGCTCTAAGAAGTGGGCAATATGGAGCCCATATGATCATCCCTGTTCTCACTATATAAGAACACAGGTTTGACAACTTTCCTGGATCAACAGAAAGGCACGTAGACTGACTCCAAATCCCAGAAATTTGTCTTTCCACACCTCACCTGAAAGACAGCCAAAACAATGAGGATGCCTAACACCTGGGGCTCTAGGTCAGGTGGGAGGTCTGAAATCGAAGCTGTTGTCCTTCAGGATTTCCCCAAAGTTTGGGTTCCTCACAAGGAAGTTTGCATCCTTTACTTCCTCCCCATTTGGCTCTCCTAGCCTGTCCTCTTTTTGACACTGAACATTGTTGCTGCTCTCGACATTGGTTACATCTGTAAACAACTAGTCTCTTGAAAGTGCTCCATTTGGCTGTCAGCTCTGTATAAAGTCTATTATCCACTAAGTAGCATCAGCTTCTTCCTCAAAGTCATCATCCTTGGAGAAGGGTCAACAATCAGAGGCAGAGAAGTTTGCTGTGCAGGGCCCTAATAGACTCCAGAGGCCACTTTAGAAAAAGTCACCAGGGACCTCAATGCATCAGCGGGGCCATGGAGAACCCGCTCTGTGGTGTAGATTTCGTCACCAGCACGGTCTGAGCTAGTTACAACAAGGATATGGCTGGTCCATGCCTATATTCTCAGGATGCTAATTCTAGACAGCCCAGGGGTGCAGCTCTCAGAGATGCTGGTAGGCAATGCCTTGACCTGCTTAGGATACAGAAGGCAGAGGTCAGCCCTGTGAGCTCTGTACCCAGGCCAGACTGTCCCAGACCTATGAAAACAAACCTAGGCTGCGGCCTCTTGGAGACCCATTTATGGATTTCCTGGAAAATCCACACCTGTTCAGGGAGTCTGAGACCATCCCTGAGTAGGTGCTTCCAGAGGCAGTCCCCAAAGAGGCTCAGAGGTTCCTCTTTGCCACCCTGAATTTTGCAGGGGGCTGCAAATATATTTTACCCTCAAATGCATCCATCACCTATGTGCTGCTCACGTAGACCGGCTGGTGCTAATAGTATTTGGTTCTGGCTTGCCTCTCTAACCCCAAGGCCTTCATTCACGCTCTTCAGATGGGTTAGTGCAAAGAAGAAAACAGATGGGACCTGAGAGATCAGCACTCAGCAGGGACAGGCTGAGGGGTGCTAATTCCCTCCCCTCTTGGGCTCCTGCTGGAGGGAGGCGGACAAAGCAGCTGTGGAGAGAGATGGCTCAGTGGGGTTGCTGGAGCCTATGTAAGCACAGGGCATGGGCTATACTGGTTGGGTTTGGGTTTCCTTAAGTCCTCCAGGAGCTATTCCAGCCAGTGGAGGGGGTTAGAGGCTAGAGCAGGGGTTGTAGACTACAGGTCTGCGGACCAGGCTTGGCCTGCAGGTATGCATGGTGTGGTTCACACAGTATTTATTTTTTTCCCTTTAAATTAGTTGCCAATGCTTTAAAAATAGACTTATCTTTAAATCTGGATTTCCCACCTGCTGTGAAGAATGAGACTATCTTACAGCACCGGGCCTACGTGGGCAGTCAGCTAAAGGCGGGGAGCAAGTGCCTCCTTTAGACAAGGCCACTCCATGCATAGGCGTAGTGCTCCCAGGGATGGTGTACCCAAGGGCGGTGGTGTCAACAGGCAGTTGTCAGAAGGCCAGGCCTCACACTGATTGGGAAGGGGCCTCACTCAGAGCTCCGCAGGCCTCAGAGCAGGAGGCCAGGCTTGGCTCAGAGCATGAATAGTCTCCAAGGGCTGGCAAAAAGAGGCAATTGTTTGCGTCCCTCCTCCTCCTCAGGGCTGGGAGTCCTCCTAGTTCCTACCACCAGAAGCCAAGAGCCCTGCGGTCCAGGATATCAGCATCAGACAAGCAAGTCCCTGCCTGTCCTCAGTTCAGAGGACACATGCATAACATCCTGTAAGCTACAGACGGCATTACCTCAGCACCGTGGGGCAAGAAGGAAGTGCCTTTTCAAAGAGCATCAAGCAGATTTCAGGAAAGGACTGGCATGTGCCACAGAGGGTTCAACTCGGGCTTCAGAGCTGGGAACCCAAACGTCTCCAGCTCAGGTACCACCAAGCCCAGCAAACACACAGGTGGGAGCCGAGGCTCAAATAAGTCCCGTGAGTTGAACTCAGGAGGTGCCAAAGAGGAGTCTTCCACACTCCCTTCATTTTATCCTTGAAAGATGGAGGGAACACAGTGAACGTTATGAGCATAAAAATAACTTGGGTAAGTTCAAGGGAAGATCTTTAAACCTGAGAGGTGACAAATAAGACCTACCACACTCCAAAATATACCAAGCCAAGACATCCACCTCTGTGGCACACGCGAACCACAGGCCTGATACCTCACCCACAACACAAAAGATAATTGATCTTAAGACTTTTTCAAAAGTCTAAAATCCAGTCCATGGGCTGATGTTTGAAGAGCAAGACAGCCTAACCAGGTGGAGTTGGGAACCGACACCAGACTCCTTGACCCAGAGACGCTGACGAGGGAGAAGAACCACTGCACAGAGAGGGGTGTAGGGCAGCCCTGGAAGAGCAGCCGGGACAGGCGGTCAGGTAGCTCAGGCACCAAATGCGGCCATGCTCTGACCTCCGATCCCGGGGACTGCCACCAGGCAATGCCTTCCTGAAACATCAACCTGACGTTTTCCAGACACGTTCATTCCACATTCAAATCTTCTTTGTTCTCTGGGGTTTTGCAATACTCCATCCCCACCTCAAAGCCACACCTCTATCACTCTTTGTGAAAATGCTTTCCCGCCCTTTGAGAGCTTTCCATTTTCTTTCCTGGTTTTCAAAAAGAAGACCCAGCTTAAAAAAATAAACTCAACTCCTCCTGCTACTCAGGGAATAGGATGAGCAAGAGAAATGCACACAATTTAAATAGAAAAATCAAATGGAGCCACGAATGTGGTAACTTATTAATCAGAGATGAAAAGAAAGCAAACTAGAAAGCATACAGCTTCTGAGCTGTTGGAACTGGTTCCATCTAGTTGAGGACATCTACACAGAAGTACTGGCTTAAAAAAAAAAAAAAAGTTCTTCAAATGCACTAAAAACTAAGAAATACTTGGAAGCAAACGTTTCTCCTAAGACCAAAGGTCAAATGCAAAGCCTGTGTTCATTACCATTCTATCAAAATGCTATTTGAATTTTATGCTGATCATGACAACAAAAAACATTCGAGCTCTGGGGGAAAGATTACATATAAGCAGCCATCTACTTGAACCCATGCATGTTAAGGGACTGTCATTCTTTAAATAATTAGTGAGCACCTCCCATGCAACAAGGACGATTCCAGGAGCTCCAAAGCATAAACCGTGATTGAAGTTTGTGTGTTTGTGTGTGTGTGTGTGTGTGTTTCCCAAAATTGCTGAAAATATAAGAACCATTCAAGGAAGTTAGATCATCTTGATAGATTTCATAAAATTTCTAATCAGCCTCTCAAAAGATTTGGAAAAGCCTGAATAAAAACTCAACACCCCTTTCTAAAAATTCAGCTCATCATTTACCATACGGTAAAATCGTTCAAGGGTAGAAAAATGATTATTTTACTTTCCCTTCAAAAAAAAAAAAAAACCTCTCAGTGATAGTATACAGTAAGATTTAAAAATGGAAAAAACTTCACTCTGATGCTAAGCATACAAAATCAGAGAACCAAATCGTATCTGTGGTGTGCAGAGAGCTTTGTAAGTTACACCTATACCTGATGACAAGGAAGATGAAAAGGAAACAAGACATTTACGAGTTTTAATTGAATGGGATGAGAACAGCTCCATTTTTCATGTTGACAGCAATTAAATTACATTAAAATATTATGTGTGTCATACATCTTATCAAAGAAGACTACGCAAACTGGGAAGGGAAGAGGGAGGTGGGAAGGGGGCACACAGGAAGCTAACCAACTTCCTAAAACCCCAGATGCCACCAACAGTCAAGCTGTGGCTGGTGTCAGAAGGGTGACTTTGCCAGCACAGCGCCCCTGAACCTGAACCTGGCTAGATCAAGTGCCACCTGGGAATCTGTCTAACCAGCTCAACAGGTTATTCCTCTCAGGCCAGCCCTTCTCGCCCCTCCCTGCAAAGCTCAGTTGGGACAAGTTTCACCTGCTGTACAAACACCACACGCAGAGCGCCCAGCCTACCTCCAGGCAAGATGGGGGAGTGAGTAGTGAGAGCGGTGACTGGACACAGCGACTTTTAACACATGAGCTGCGTTATAACCCCAGGGCCTTCAGCCCTCACGCCCTTACCTGTTGAAGCATCTCTTCGGCGGCATTGAGTTTCACCTGGTGTCCTTCCAGGCACACCTCCAGGTCCCGAATCTTTTCTCCTTGTGCTTCCACTTGGTCTGTGAGGACACTCACCTGCCCCAGGAAATAAAGCAACGGTAGAGGAGCAGAAATGGCTCACCTACTGCTGAGAAACCATACTACTGATCCGTACATAAAAATGCCTTTTCTTTTTGGCGGGCAGCAGGTGGGGGAAGTGAGTGTCCTGGATGGAGAAACTCCAGCTGTTTTCTTACCTTGCCATTGCCTAACTGACGTTGTCACATTTCCTGCTCTTGACACACTCCAGAGAAAAATACCCAGCAGTCAGGAGAACTGCCTCCGGGCTGGACTCCCGCTCCTTAGTCCTCTTACAGAGCTCGCTCTGGCAGTCTGGACCTCAAGGCATATCTCTGCCGGCAGGCCAGGGCTCTGCCACCTCATGTGGAAGAGCAATCCAAACTCCTGGGGAAACTAACCAATGACCTTACCTCTCTCATAAGGGTGTGAGGGCTGCTCACCTATCAGGCGAGTGTTCTGAAGCAATTAAGGAATGTGGGATGTAAAGGGCATGTATTAGCACCGACAAAACTTGGCTCCAGAAAGGTTTTTGTGCTTCACAGGCCAAAACATGATTCTAAGTCATAACACACACATGCCACATTGCACATAGAGTGGCAGGAAAGTCGTCTTTCTAAAAATCATGGAGAAGATCTCTTGGGATTAATAAAGATCCATTTATAGGAAGTCCTTTAAATTATACCCTAACTACATATGGAGGATTTCCATAGTCTGCTCTAGTAGCAAACTGCCCCCAGATCCTCCCTTTTATTAAAAAGGTGCCTCAGAGCAGGAAGATGAAGAAAGAGAATGGATGGCCTCCCCAAATAAAGAAATCAATGACTGGTAAATTAAGATCCTTTAGACACTTTTGGTTTTCAACCAATGGTTGAGTCATTGTCATTTACATATAGATTATCCTAAATGATTTCTCAGTCTGTAAAGGAATGATAGCTGGAGCATGGAATTAATGTAATTCACTTATGAGCGTTTAAATAAACTATCAGTTATAGGGGAACCTGGATGGCTTAGTCGGTTAAGCATCTGACTTTGGCTCAGGTCATGATCTCGCAGTTTGTGGGTTCAAGCCCCGAGTCAGGCTCTGTGGTAACAGCTCAGAACCTGGGGCCTGTGTCTGGGGCCTGGATTCTGGGTCTCCCTATCTCTCTCTCTTTCTGCTCCTCTCCCACTCATGCTTTCTCTCAAAAACAAACATTAAAAAAAAATTACAAAGCTCCCTTTACAAAGGAAAAAAAACCCCAAATGAATACTGCTACTTTAAGCTCTCCATTTTTATGTTCCCAAATGGATAATGAATTATTGAAACCCATTCTTGGAGCTGATACACAGTGTACAAATATTCCAGTTATAATCCAAAAACAGGTGCCTTCTGCCAGTTAGGCCCATCTTGAACACAAACCTTTGTGGTG
The DNA here is from genome assembly GCF_024362965.1 of Panthera pardus. Classification (NCBI taxonomy): domain Eukaryota; kingdom Metazoa; phylum Chordata; class Mammalia; order Carnivora; family Felidae; genus Panthera; species Panthera pardus. The sequence goes on from NW_026526677.1 coordinate 50,739,541, forward strand.
GTTTTTTCAATCCTCATGACCCAACACTCTCAGCAGTCCTGGCCTTTTATAGCTACTAGCTCTACTTTCAAAGGGGTAGGAATCCAGAGGGTGGCCTTTCAGAGCTCCCTGGGTTTCAGAGTTTCTGTTTGGGAAGGTTGCGTTATGGTTAATCCTATTATGAGGATTAACACATATCATCTGCACCACACCTCAGGGCCATGCGCTGGCGGTACCCACATGACTATGTGGTCCCCAGCGTTCCATGCCCTGTAGCTCAGCTTACACACATGTCTGTGTGTAAGACTCAAGACATGCAAGGCTACGGGCTCTTTACAAAACTTTTTTTTTTCCTTACAAACTTGAATACTCAGTAGAAAGATCATGGAGAGAGGCAAAGAAAATTGGGACAACTGTATAAAGATCCTAGAAGGTGACCTTTATTCAATAAAAACAAATACTTTGAGTCCCTACTCTGTGCTAGGCATAATTTTAGGCACTGTGGGGAATACAGAAGTGGAAAAAAAGGGAGGGGGTGAAAATCCTTGTCTTAAAAAAATGACATTCTGATGAAGATATATAAGATTTTGATTTTAGTACATAGGCTGCCAAAGTGAGCACAGAAGATTTTGTGTGTGTGTGTTTTAAGTATTATGAAAACAAAGTAATTTGTTATGTGTGATTTGCCTCGTTCTTCTCCAAGTAGATCTAGGAAAACGTTCTGGGCCAAGTGATTGAATTAATTCAGTCTGGCTGAGCTGCCTTGTAAGTTAACCGAAAGGCTCTACCATGTTGAGGGTCTAACCGGCTCCATGGGTCACTACAAAACAGGGTGGTCACCTACGAGCAGCTCTGAAAGGCTGTTCACAAGCTCCTGGAATAGAAACCACTAGGATCCACTTCTGACTTCTGTGATTAGTTTCCCATGTGTGTTAGGACTGGAAATAAGGATTCTTCAAGGATTCAGGGTTTAAAAAAAATTTTTTTTAATATTTTATCTTATTTTTGAGAGAGAGAGAGACAGAGTGTGAGTGGGGAGGAGCAGAGAGAGAGGGAGATACAGAATGCGAAGAAGGATTCAAGGTTTAAAACAAAACTGTGAATGTCAAAGAGAACATTATCACAGAGGACTTTATTAAATTGTGTACCTTTAAACAGAATGTGTGGTTTCAGCCACAAAGGTTCCTGGTTCAAAGGTTTGTGAGTTCATACTTTTTGCCACAAAATTTCAAATTGGAAACTCTGATCAATTGCTTCATTGGGATGGAGTTTCAAATTACACATCCCTCAAAATATGTGCGATATAACGTGCTATATAATCTGCCCCCTCCTACCTCTCTGAAGGTAGTTCCTCCCCACCAGATTTCTTCACGGTCATCAACTCCAGCCACACAGACCCTTGTTGTTCATCCTATACACCAAGCACACTCCTTGCTCAGGGTGTGTGTGGGGCCAGCCTCCCTGCCTGGAATGTGCTTCTCTGGGCATCCACAGGGATCCCTCCTCCCTCGCTTGCTTCAGGACTCCTATCAGGGAGGTCTTCCCTGACTACATAATCCTTACCCTGCTTTCCTTTTCTCCATAGGATTTATCACTGTCAGAAACCTTTTATGTATTGGTTTATTGGAGAGACACCCCCCCCCCCCAAACACACACACACATTCTGTAAGAACAGCAACTTAGTTTATTTTCTTCACAGCTGCAACCCCAGCACCTAAAACTAGTGTCTGCCAAATTGCAGTCGCTTACATATACATATTTAACGTTTACTATATATTTTTGAGAGAGAGAGAAAGAGAAAAAAATGAGCATGGGAGGGGGAGGGGCAGAGAACAAAGGGGAACAGAGGATCTGAAGCAAGCTCTGTGCTGATAGCAGAGAGCCTGATGCAGGGCTTGAACTCATGAACGAACCATGAGATCACGACCTGAGTCGAAGTCAGATGCTTAACCGGGTGAGCCACCCAGGTACCCCTCAAATATTTTTTTAATTAACAAATTAATGGGAAAAAAAGATATAAATTATATAATTGCACATTTGGCCCAAGCTTATTTAAAATAGGGACAGGGAAAAAAAGAAAAGGCTAGGGAAAAAAGGCCAAAATGTTAAACTCTCTTTTTGACTTCCAAAATTCCTAAAATAATCATTCATTACTCTTACATTCATAAGATGAATAAGATGAAATAGAAGGAAAAAAGCCAAATAGCCTCTTAATTCCAGTGCTCTAAGCTAAAGCACACAGTGGAGGGTTCTAGAACCCTACCCTGCCCCCTCTCCCAATACACTACCAGCCCTGTCTACCACGCTTCAAGATTTTGAAGGAGCCAGGACTGGAATATGTCCTTTCTGATCCTCCAAATCATCAATCACAGTGCCTGATACATACCAGGCACTGAACAAATGCTTGATTTATGCGTTTGAGAGTGAACACAGCAAAGAGCCCCTATCACAACAAAAGGCCTCATGTAAGAATGCTCAACTTCATGTCCTGCCAAGGAACAGGAGTTTTCAGAACTGAAATGTTCCTTTGACGATCTTTCTCCATAACAAGTTTTGGAGTTCCTTTCTTTGAGGCAAGAAAGTCATCAAAGGCTCATTAGCCCATGTTACCAGCTCCAGGGGATCTGGCCTCAAAGTGATCAGTCTAGATCCAGCTCCAGACGATTTGGGCCTGATCCTGTCAGCATCCAACCTTACATCCATATTACTCATGGCTGTTTTATTAGAGACATGAGGACACATCTTATCTCCCTTAGAAGATTCCTGGGCTCCTAGAGGACAGGGCCTCATTCATCAGCCTGGCCACAGAGCTTCCAGTGTACAGGCTCAGTAGTACAAGGATGAGTAAAGGAACACATTCATGGCCCGAAAGCCAGTCCAGCGTTTCACTGTGGCCTCAGTGACTTTCTGCTTTGTTTCAGGAAGAGTCTATTTAAAAAACATACACTTCAGGAGCAGGATAAATCCAAAGGGAAAAAAAAACCTCTTGTACTTCCCTTCCACTTAGGGCACCTACAGAGGCGGAGGTAACAGGATAAGCCGTTTCCCATGAAAAAGGACCCACCTGTAAAATGAGGGACTCCTTATCTCCTTCTAGACGTGCCAAGCGTTCCTGGTACGTTTCATTACTAGCAGCACCGTGGTGATTCACCTGGGACTAAAAAGGGGGTGGGGGGGAAAGAATTATACTTAAAAGGTTGGGAAAACATCTTACCAACTTTAAAACGAAGTGTGTAATTTGTGAGGACAGCACATGCTGGTTGCATGTGCAAAACCACCCACCTAAACAGGAAGCCACAGGATTTCAAAACTACTACGAGGAGGACCATTGAAAGGTGCGCCTTGAAAGCTGGCAAAATAATCCCCCCACCCCGATGACCTCACCCTTGGCCAGGAAGGCCTGAATGGAACTCCAGACCCAGTGGTGCTTGACTTGACTGGGCGTGTTGGGTCTGGTTTAGGTGGAGGCACAGCCTGCCAGACGCACCAACTGCAATGAGGCTACTCTTTGCGGAGGCCGGGGAGCTGGTACCATTCACCAAGGAGCTATGTGGGAACAAGTTCTGCACAGATCTTGGTCTCTCCTAACTCTCACACCAGAGTTCTCCAGACCCAAGGCACACCTTACGGCATGGAGGCCCATCCTGAGCACCGCAGGGAGCACACAGGATGGGGGACACCAGCCACAAGGCCCTCCATCCACTCACACATGCCTTCCAGGAGTGGCTAATCCCTCCCCTCCATAAGGGCTCTAGCAGGCCAGGCTGGCATGCTGCATGCTTACTTCTCTCGGTTCTCACACTACAGGGGAAGATGAAACATCCCACGAAGACCCCAAATGATAGCCAGAGGGACCTCAAAGGACTAACAGGAAACAGAGAGATCCAGAAACCAGAAAACAGCATAAAGGGAGAAGAAATAAAATGGCAGATGGGAGGCAGAGTTCATAAAATGCTCTGAGCAAGAGACAGGAGGCTTCAGTCACTTTTGGGGTGTATCTGACCTGGTTATAGGCAGGGAAGAGGGAGAGAGGTGGCTGCTAATGTGACTGAGCTGGCCCAATGCCACCAACACTCCCTTCCTCCATGCTTAAAGGAAGGCCGAAACCTAGAGGCCCAGGGTAGGCCATTCAGGGGCTTGGCAGCCTGAAAAAGCAGATCTGATTGCTAAATGGGGAAGTGACAATCATCAGAATCTGGGCTAGTCCAGAGGAGTAAATGCTCTGAGGTTTATGAGGCAGTCTCCTCATTCCAGAGGCAAGTCATGGTTTGCAAAGGAGTGGGTCAGAGAGGAACCCAGGCGGAGAGGTGGGCCCCTTCTCCTGAGCCCATTTCCCCACATTCCAACCTTCAGAATGGGCTTGCCAACCCCAGGCTAGCCAGGCCTGCAGCACCTGCCTCGGCACCACTGCCTTTCACTCCAGCCTCTCTCCAGTGTGCATCTTGTTCACGGTTGTGGAAGCTCTTTCATACCAGAGACAAAAGGCCTTAACAATCACAAACGACTTCTTTGTGTTCATGGCAGTCTATTGTTGCTACATTAATTCTGGTCCTCATATGGTCAAACTCTGACTAGTACACAAGGATATAATTATAATCGAAGTATTCTCAGAACCTAAAACGAGAGAAAAATAATTCTTAACAGCAGGTCAAATGCTTCTCTGTCAAAGAACTCACATGATGGTGATTTTCAGGGAATAGCGAGAAAAGGACCCAGGCACCCAAGGGAAGCTGTGCACGTCTGATCCCACTACCAAAGTCGACACACGTATAGGGCCATCCACCCCTGGTAGCTGCCATTTCTCCAGCAGGAGGTGAAGGAGAGAAGACCAAAGGGAAGACTGCAGCAAGCCACCACACCACTGTGCCTAAGTAGGACCCATACAATCACCCAGAGGCACAGCTGTTTTTACTAACTGGCCAAAAAGCAAGTTGATGCCATAAGTTCAGTTAATACCCAAAATGCACGCCACAGAGTCTATAACAGATGACAGAAGTAGATTAAAAAACAAACAAACAAACAAAACAAAAAACGAATCTGGATCCACTCTAGCAGCTGAAGGAAAAAGACGAATATGGTAAATAAAGTCTAACTGGGAGAAACAGAACTATTCCTACAGAATGGAGAAACTTTCAGATTTTCAGAGACTCTATGCAATGGGATAAACATCCCAATATCCATGATGATATCCTCACAGTAAACAGAGCCCAGGAGAACTCACTGCTTTGCTATGATACCCTCTAAATAGATCAAAGGTTAAGGGATCATATAGGCTAAAGGCCAAAGCAATTCAATGGAGAACCAACCAATGCAATGTGGCCCAAGCAAAGGACAGCAGATCTATAGCAAGCACTTATATAGTACTAGACATGAGCCAGGTGCTATTGACTGTACTTTGCATGCCTTAACTCTTTTAATACTTCCCATAATCCTGTAAGATGAATGTTATTTTGATTCCATTTTGCAAACGAAGGAACTGAGGCACCAAATGTATGAACGAGGCATACATGGATATTTTGCCTAACTGACTACATGGGAAATTAATTTTCTGTTGTAGGTTAATTAAAGAGATCAAGTACAAATTTTGTTTTAGATATTGAGACTGTATGAAATTTCACTTAAAATAAGTTTTAAAACACTATCTGAACCTAAATGTCCATTAATAAAGGAGTGGCTAGAAAAACTACGGCTCATCCATATTGTGGACAACTTGTGGCATTTCAGAGCATGAGGTAGGTATTTATGAACCATCACAAAAATATCAGATATCTTGGAGAGTGAAAATAGCAAGATCCAACGAATCATACAGTGTGGTATTAGAAAACAGTACTACACAGCTCCATGGGTATATGGCAGATGTATGAAAATAAATAGACCAAGTGTCTGGAAGGCTACACAACTCAGAACAGTGTTGTCTCCTGGGGATGTGTCTGGGCTACAGAAAGCTGGGGGTGGGAGGTTCGGTCAAGGTGGGATTTTACTTCATCCATAAACATTTTTGTAAGAAGCTCAAATATTTTCTTGAGTAGTTAAAATACATTTTAAGATCTAGGAACACTGAGTACCAACAACAGTGGTTGCTGGTACTTGCTTCCTCTCATAGCAGCCTTGAGGGGCACACCCTCTCCCCCAGCAGTCACACTGGTCCACGTGATGGTAATCCTCATGGCAGAAAGGCACCTCCCTTGTCTCAAATCATGCTTCTAGAGTAATAGAGCATCTTCCTATCTTGTTCAGTCTACCAAAATCACTTCTGCTCTCTAGCAAGCTTTCAAGAAGTATTAAACAGCAGTGAGATGGAGAGGACATCCCAGACAGAAGTCTGCAGTATCACCATTCTTTGCTTTTCCTAACATACAGAGCCAGGTCTTCACAATATAGAAAAGATTGAGGTCTTGAAAACTGCAGTCCCTTAGAAAGGCACAGACCAGGATAAAACACCATCTCCACTTGAAGAGCCTGAAAAGCATCTGAGAACAGAACCAAGAAGAGGATTATTTTAGAACTATCTCGTTGAATGCCGATATTTATCGGCCGAAGGTGAGGATTTCATTACGGCATAAAAGACACGTGGTTAGGAAAATGTCATTCCAATTATTCAGAAACATATTCAAAGAGAGATGGGGAGGGCCTGGGTGGCTCAGTTGGTTGAGTGTCTGACTCTTGATTTCAGCTCAGGTGGTATCTTGTGGTTCGTGAGATTGAGCCCACGTCAGGCTCTGCACTGAGTATGGAGCCTGCTTGGGATTCTCTCTCTCTCCCTCAGTCCCAACCTCACTCATACTCTCCCGCTCTTTCAAGATAAACAAAACAAAAAAAAAGAAGAAGAAGAATTAGGACACAGTTCTGTCTTGTCCTACTTTAAAAAGAGTTTGTAGGGTGTTGGGGTGGTTCAGTAGGTTAAGCATCTGACTTTGGCTCAGGACATGATCTCGTGGTTTGTGGGTTTGAGCCCTGCATTGGGCTCTGTGCTGACAGCTCAGAGCCTGGAGCCTGCTTCAGATTCTGTCTCTTTCTCCTCTCTGCCCTTCCCTCTCTTTCTCCTCTCTGCCCCAAATGCTTGGTTTCTCTCAAAAATGAATAAATCTTAAAAAAAAAATTAAGAAGAGCTTGTTTAATCAGAGGGTATGCCAGTTTCCCTAATTCTAACAGTGGAATTGCAATAGAAGACTCAGATCAATTTGCAGATCTGGGTCCCTGAGTGACTCAGGTTTGGGTGTCTCTGAAAACTCTTGTCCATGTTCTCTAGGAGGTAAATCAGTGATAGAGTCGCTGCTCAGCTCTCCACACCTGAGGTTGGACTGAGAGACCCATGCTGGCAACCAACCAAGGGAAAATAGTCAAGTCAAATTCTGAAGGGTGCTACATGCTAAATTTCTATTCCTCCACACTCTGGCATGGCAGGGGAATTTAAAGGAGAGTTCTACCCTGTTCTACTCTATCAAGGATGCTCACACTATTGATGAGTAAAAACGAAATTATTTCTTATTTATATTCAACTAATGAGGTTAGCCCCTAGGCTAGATCTAAAAGACTGCTGATGTACTACTAGGTAGGATATACATCAATTTGATTTTCTGTTTTATTATTTCTACAAATGTGACAGAAGAAAAATGGATCTTCTCATTCAAATTTGCTACAGTCAGAGATGTTCCTGAATCTATAACTGAGGTTAGTTACCTGGTACATTGTGTGGGACCAAGAGATACTGTGTGGAAGCAAGGTATCTGTGTACTCTATGGAGGTGAAATGGCAAGTACAGATTGACATTTCCATGTCCTCTTGCATCTTGACAGAACGTCACAGTGAAACATGCTCCCTCTCTCGTATCACAGAACTTAACAGAATGGGGAATTCTTCTTGTATGTATGTTGTCAATAACTGAGTAACTTTAGCCAAGATTATTGAAGCCAAACCATCTTTGCCTTTATCAAGGCATTGCTCTCAAGAGTCTGGGAAATCCATCCTCTAAAAGCCAGAACTCTTGAAGGCAAATATGAAACACAGTCCAGAACTTTCAGATCAAGCACTTCCTGAGGCCTTGAGAGTGATGTTACTGTGAGTCCTCAGGAACAGAGAAAACACAGCACTTTGACTCTGGCAGGTTATGGATCTATTTTTAGAAGACCCCAAATGCTATTACTTCTAGGGCTGGGCAAGCATAGTATAGAGCTCTAACAATCAACAGTCTAAGGTGGGGCTATTTCCTAAGCCATTATGAAGCGGAAAAGAGAGGCTTTAGGATGATTTAGCAGCCATGTGGGGTGTTCTATGGTTGGGGGTCATGGAGTTGATCATAAAAGTTAATCAGTCTCAGTGATTAGGAGGGCAGGGAGAGGCGGGAGAGAGGACTGTGTGTGTCTAGGAAGGAGAGCACTGACCAGACAAGATTCCAGCATGGATAGTCTCTACATAAAAGGAAGTTTGGGCCAAACAAGGACACTAGTCTAATCTAGACTGAGTCCTGCCTCCACCTCTCCCAAAGGTTGGTGAATAAGCCACTTACTCTTAGTAAGTTCCTCATGCACAGAGAGCTGAATACCAACAGACCCAAGAAAATAGGCTTTCCATATCTTGGGGGTCACTGCATTTTAATTAAGGATGAGATTATCTGGGGACATTTAGAGCCCCCAAAAGAAACTTATTAGTTATAAAAAACAAAAAACAAAACAAAAAAACCCTCCAGACTAGTCAATTTCCCTCTTGTTTTCTTGTTCAGGGGGGGAATAAAAGACGAATACAGAGAATTCTTCTGAACCCTGGAATCTACTGTCTGTCTAGAATAGGCTGGGCCATTACCTTTACTGTAACCACATGGCACAGGTGAGGGCTGCCACCTTCTTAGAGATATTCTCACCCCTCCCAGCCACCTGATCTAAAGCATGGATGGTTGAATCCTTTTAAACTGAAATTTTAAACTTGGGAATAGAAAATGGTAGTGGTTGTGCTAGAAGGTTCTTACGTTTGTTAGTAGCCATGTCCTCATTCTGTGGAAGCAGCTGGTTTGCAGAAGTCAACAAAGAAACCAACATGCATGGAAACACAAATAAAAGCCAAGAAAGAGACTGGTGGCATTCTCATCTCAGATTCACGTGGTCTCAAGGCAGTGAGATTTCTGCCCTTCCTGTTGGTTCCCTCTTAACCTGCACTGGGTTCAAACTGAGTTTCTGTTGCTTGCACCCGACAGCCCAGTCTCATGCATTTGTCTAAAAAGGTGCTAAATCAATTGACCGAAATCTACTCCTTTGAAAACAAGAAAGAATTCCTGTGTTTTGGATAGAATACTAAGTTACAAAGAAATTCTGCTTACTGCTGATTTCCTTGAATGGGCAGTTGAGGACAGAATGGTCAGTTCTGAGCCAACTATAGTCAATACCAGGATCATTAGCGAAAGCCAGTGTGGCACAGAGTATGTCTGTGTGGGATGCACTGGGATAAAAATGGCACTCAGTCTCCTTCATGTGTGAAATGGAAGACTTCCTATCTACCATCTGTTGGCCTCCATTAGTTCGCATGTAGAGAAAGAAGGTTAAAGCAGGAGATAATACAAGATGTGATAGACCCATGAGTATCAACTGGTGTGTGTGTGTGGGGGGGGGGGGATAGTAAAAATAAATTAAAACACAACAATAAATAGGAAGGTAAAACAGAGCTAAAAGATGTAAGGGTGAATGAGAAACGAATAAATAAAGGGCAATAAGAACATGAAAACACCTAACTGCCATTTAAGAAGTTATATTGAAAGACTGACATGTCTGTACATGCTGTACAAATGTGAGGTCTGGGAGCTGGGGGGCCAAGAGCTGGGGTACCCACACCCACCCTTTGCCCATCTGGAATTCAAGGCAGGGGATCCCTGGAGACTTTGTTGTGGGCTTCCATATGCATGTGCAGAATTCCTATAGCCTCCTCCTACACAGGCATGACCTCTGCAAAATGACAGCTACGAATGTCTAGGAGGCAGGGCTGTACTAACCATGTGTACTCTTAGGTAGGTCATCTCATTTCAGGTTTTCCTATCCTTTAAATGGAAAAAATTATACCTCACAGAGCAATGTAGAGGGTCAGTTAGGTCATTAAGCCTCAAAATCTACAGGAATAAAGGCACAGAATGTTCTTTATAGAGGGATGCTCTAATATTTCCTGTCTAATACAAACAGCTTTTGAATGATGGTGGAAATATGGAAATCATTTAAACGGCTTTGTTTAAGCTAAAAGACCAAAGTACGGTTACAAGCAGTTCATCCCTTGTACTGACAGTTTTAATTAATTCATTCTTTTTGTTCAAGAGAACAAAAAGGCAATGTTTCTGATTAGGACACCTATGAAGTATCTGTAAAGATCTGTACAAACAGCCCAGGGGAACAATAACCAAAATATCTTCAGGCTATAAAGAAAGAAAGAAAGAAAAAAAAAAAAAAGCCCAAGTGACAACATAGAACTCACTGCTATCTAAGAGCTCTGGAATCATACTTGTGGTGTAAACAGCTGAGGATGTGTCACTTTTCCATCGTCCCTGAAAAGATGCCCATGCTTTGAGTCAGATCTACAGGACCACAAGTTTTTCTTCCTTGTGAGCATTTTACTACATATTGTAAGTAATATGTACTACATACATTACAAAGGAGCACAATGAGAATTTCAATAGCTGATAATCACCAATCATAAAAACTTGAATTTTTATTTCTGTTCTAATCTGGAAGTCAGGTCCAATTTAAGTTAAACATTAGCATTCTAGCCAAATCACCCCTGGCAGCTTCCCCAGAGCCATCACCCTCTGACTCTAGTGGCTGGTTAGATTCCATGATGCTTGCTCACTCTTGGCTGGCCCCTCCATTGTAGCTTGGCCAAGGAAGAGCCATGTTAGGTCTCTGCAGAGGTCTGGAGAAGAGTGCTTGATGCCAAGGCCAGGAGCCATGCAGAATCCCCAGGAGGACTCTTTCTCCTCCCGGCCAGATTCTACCAAAACGGCATGCCCTTTGCTTATGGTATGGTCCCCTCTCAGGAATGCTGGGTAGGCCACTTGTACAGTATTCCCCTGACTGGTACAGGCTAGAAGACCTCCTGTCAGCATCTCACTTCTCTGAACATGGGGAAAGAGCTGGTTCCAGAACAGTCAAGTGGGGCAGATGAGAGGTCACATGGGGGTATCATGGGGCATGCAAGCATGGAGTGTGGGCAAATCCTAAGGCTGTATAGTGTGACAGCTCTAGCCATCACGGTGTTATTCAGAGCCAACAGCTACTTCTCAGAGCTGCTGCCTTGGGCTCCAAAATACATCTGCCCCCATGTTTTGATACCAAGATCTTCAGTCTTCACAAGGTAAAGTCACATTTCCTTCAGTGCTTCTAATAAGCTGTGAATTCCAGTCCCCTCAGGATCCTGGCCACATTTCAAATACTGTCCCAACTGGTCAGATCATTTTATATGATGGCCTCTTGCTTGTAAATACATGAAGATTTTGAACAACATACTGGATAAGGCTCTCCCTTCATTAGTCATTAGGAATGTGAGATGACGTGTTTTTAGCTGAATAAGAAAACAAGGGAAAATGTGTAGTATTTCCAGGCTGCATAGTCAAGAGGATTTTATCAAATCCAGAAAACCAATTTTAAGTGAGTCATAGCTGCCAGGCACAGAAGAGAGGTCAGAGTCACTCAGGCCAGACTTCAAGCTCAGAAGTACCACTCACATACCAAACTTTTTAGAAACTTGAAAAATGTAGACCTTAAAAATAAACGGACCAAAAAAAATAAAAAGTGGGTCATGAGGCAATACTCAATTCCTGTTACATAGTTCAGGTTACCTATCACCAAGGGAACCAAGCAGTAGGAGTGTAGGTGGGTGCTTCTAAATAGGAAAGTCTCCCTAGATTTTTTGGTTAGGGAGTTAAAGGTTTTCTGTCAGTTATTATAAAACCAACTGTTCCCAGGACCAGTTCCACCTTTTCTAGGCAAAGAATAGTCAAGCCAGTTTACAATCTTTGGCACAGAGTTAAAGAAGTTTCTTCCAGATGCAGTAGGAGTGGAGTGCGATCAGCTTCTTGACTTCTCAGAGTCCAACAAGAGAAATCCTATCCTGACCTTGACCTCTTTAGGTCTTCCACCTCCTGGTTTCAATTATATCTAAGAGGAGGATAAATGTTGCTGGTAGAGGTGTCACTGTCAAATGATCTAAATGCCCACCTTTGAGGGAAAGTAAAGCAAAGTTCATAAATAGCAAACAGGTAGGTCAACTAAAGTTCATGTAATCACACATTCTTTCTTCACTTATCTATTCAATGACTCAAATATTCCTGAATACCTACTAGGTGCCACACTGTGCTAAACAAATGATTCATTCCCTGCCCTCAGAGAGCTTTGTAGTCTGACAGGGAGATGTGATAAGTACGGTCATAGAATAAGCCAGCAGCGGTGGTACAGGAGAGGGACAAATGGATTATACCCTCAAGGGAGAAGACAGGCTTTAGAGTGGAGTCACTGCTTGAATGAGCTTGGAAAGCTATGAAGGAACTCCCCCAGGAAAATGGGAGAGCAGAATCTCCGGAAAGTTTTCCTAATAAAGACTACCCATAAAGCCATGACCATCAACTACCCTTCAGACACTCTGGTTTCCCCCAGACTAACACAGAAAACAAAAGACCATCTACCTATAAGCTCCCTAATCAAGGAGTTGGTGTGATGTGCATGATGGCTCCTAAATGATCATCCTAAGGACGATCTGGAGTGAAAGAAATGCACTGGATTTACTAAGATCTTGTTCCAAAAGTATAGCCTTGGAGAAGCGTGGTCCCCACTACAAGCTCTTGATCAGGTGGCTGGATACAGAAGGGACCGACAGTGTTGGGCTGCAGAAGAAGTGGCATTTGTAAGTGCGCTGGTATCTTGTGAAGGGAGGACATTAAAGCCAGGGGGATAGTACAAACAGGAGGTTCTATGAGTGGTGCACTTTCCTCATCTTGCCAATACCAACAGACACACTGGCTCGTTGTTATTAGTAACATTTCAGGGACAGAGGGGTAGCATCAGGTGCTGGGGCTGGGGTGGAGAGCGTGCTGTGACTGGAGACATTAGAAGTAAGTGCCCAGTGCTTCTTGGACTGTCTGGACACTCTGAGGAGCCAACAGTCAAATCAGCATGAGACAAAGATCCATAGGTGGAAAACATGGGATTAGGTGGAAGGCCAGAGTGAGGAGCTGGTTCTCTGGTCACAAGAATCCTGTTAACCCTATGAAATTCTCAAATGGGAATGAATCCTGGGGGAAATGGATACTAAAAGTTGCTAGGGAATCGGAGGCAGTGAGAACATTATAGAAGGAATTTGAGAGAAGTCATTTGGGACAAAGCCAGTGTGCAGTGGGTTTGGAAATGGTCAGGAAAGAGTAGAATGGTAAGTTTTCAGCCCACTCTTTCAAGATTTCTGATGGGGAAAGGCAGACACGTTATCAGGCAGCCTGGAGAAGCAAGTACCAGGTCAAAGACAGTCGTGATTTGTTTTGCTCTAAGAACAGAGGAGAAGCATTTTCTGCCAAGGACACGGACGAGCAGGCAGGGCAGAGGAGAGAAGAAATGATCAGAGGCACAAGAGGCTGCGGAACCAGACTAGGTCAGGAGGACAGGATCCCAAGTTAGCCTTGGCCCATGAAACAGAAGTTGAAAATGTTGGCTGTGAACACAGTTACATTTTGTGGTGAAGGGGAGGGAAGGGGAGAAGTTCATCTATGGGTGGCTATTTTTCCCCCAGCAAAGTAGGTGGTGACATCAGTTGAGAGGGGAGAATGCAGGGAGGAGTCTGGGATCCCCAAACACTGCTGCCCACCAGGGAGCTACCAATGGCTGTGCTGCTCTACATGATGCATGAGCTTTTTAGCAAGCAGCCCCAGTATGATGTCACCTTGTTAAACCCTGCTGGGAAAAAGGCCTGAGGGCCTCTCCAAGAAGCTGAGAGACAGGAGTCACGGGTGCCAGATGTCAGAGATGGTAGAATTCCAGCTCTTATACTGAAGAATAGGATGGTTGGGCATGTTGGGTACATTGACTAAAAACGGGATGTACCTATACAAAATTGCAAACAGCTAGAACCCTTGAGTAACCATACCCACTGTTATCCTCCTCGTGGTCTTGAAAAACTTCTCCACCAGGATCATGGTGGGCATGTGGCTCTGGAGTAACCAAAAGCTGCCAGTTATGGTCCAGATCATCACCACCATAACTAATGCTTATGATGGATTTCCTAAGCACTTTACCTACATCAAATTATTTATCCATATTTTATGGTCAAGGTGATTAAATCCCAGGGAGGTTAAATCAATCATCTAAGGTCACATAGAGCAGAGACGTGAACCCAAGGAGCCGGACCCAGGGTGGGTGTGGTCAGCCAGTAGGAGAGACTTTCGCAGAGGCTGCTGCTTACTTCTCTCCCTTGCACTGCGGTCCAACCACAGTGCAAGGCGAGTCAAGGCCTAGAGCTAGGATGCCTGTGTGTCTGTTAATCCTTGGAGCCTGTAGCACTTCTGGCCCAGGCTACTGGATCAACCATTTGAGTGCCAGAGGACACAGAGTGAAATCTCGCATTAGCAGTTTGAGTTCATCCCATATCCTACTCCAGAATGCAAGCTAACTGCGTAGGGGAGCCACGGTAATTCCTTTTCCTTTGTGACTTTGGGCTGGAAGTTGGCTTAAACACTGAAAGTGCTAGAAGCCAGCAGCAGTGTGAAGAGGCTGACGGTGGTGGCATTTCTGTTCCTGGGAAAATAAGCTCCACTCCTCAGAGGGCAGTGGGTGGGCCCCATAGACCCTGCCTGGAGCTATTTTTAGAGACTCTTCACAACGCTGTGGGTTGGAGCCACTGTTCTCAAAGCAGGGCAGGTGTGAGCTGTTTGTCGGTCAATCAGGAACCAAACAGCTGAGGGGCAGAGGCCCTCTGGATGCTTGTGGCAGGAGATTCCCTTGTCCCTGGGCTCTGTCTGTTGGAGCTGGAGCTGGAGGAGCAGCTCTGGCCGGCCTTCACTTAGCAGCCATGGCCAAGCTGGCCAGAGCCAGCAGTGCTGGGGCCTCTGGTTACTCACAGCGAGCCGGGACACAGCCGCCCCTCTTAGGTCTTTGGTTTGAGACCTGGCATGGAATGCAGAAAGGAGTGGAGAGTCGTAGGAACCAATGGCCTGACATGTGCTGCTAGAAGAGAACCAAACTGGTGCCACTGTTCCACTTTCAACCCCCGCCCTCTAATTCCTCATAACGGCCAGTAGGAGTTAATGGTTAGTGAAGGTCTCTCCCATGCATGGTACTATGCTAAGCATTCTACAGACATTATCTTACCTGACCCTGTATGTGGCAGACACTGTATCTTCTTTATTTCATAGAGGAAGAAATGTAGGGCTTGAGGTAATCTACCTGAGATCACATAGCCAGTAAGTGTGGCAAAGCCAGATTCCAAACTTCAAACTGCACGTTCTTAATGACGATAGTACACACTATCTCCTCCCCCAAAGGCCACAGAACAACACCCCTTTTCCAAGCCCATGCTTCCCTTCTAGCTCTGTGCCTCCTTGGCCATAGGCATCTCCCTCATCGCCCCCACATTCAAAGCATTGGTCTTGCTCCAAGGCACTGACCTCTTAGACTGGTCAAAGGGTGACGGCTGCTAGCTTGTGCACCAGGCCACACCTCATGCACCTTTCCTAGAGTCACCCCTTCTGCATGGGAAGATGAAGGAGACAGTGTTTCCACTGTCAAAACCCCTGGGCCAAGAGAAACCAGTTCTCCAAGCCACCTTGGTTTGAAGACGAGTGGGAAAAGAGGTGTGTGAGCCAAGCAGATGGAATGTACTAGATACCTATCATGGAGGAGCCCACTAGAGGGATGGGGCCAGCAAAAGAGTGCTGGAAAAAGAAGAGCCTCAATGGAGTCAAAGTGCGTGGCAATTAGGAGGATGCTGGGCACAAGCTCAGAAGAGGGAGGGAACACACTTGGGAGCTCAGAGTAGATACACATGATGAGACTAAAAAGGTAAGTTGAAGCCGAGTTGCAAAAAGTCTCAAAAGCCAACCAGACAGGGGCGCCTGGGTGGCGCAGTCGGTTAAGCGTCCGACTTCAGCCAGGTCACGATCTCGCGGTCCGTGAGTTCGAGCCCCGCGTCAGGCTCTGGGCTGATGGCTCGGAGCCTGGAGCCTGTTTCCGATTCTGTGTCTCCCTCTCTCTCTGCCCCTCCCCTGCTCATGCTCTGTCTCTCTCTGTCTCAAAAATAAATAAAAACATTTTTAAAAATTTAAGAAAAAAAGAGAAGAATCTGTTTAGGGGGAGAGATACCTCTGATCATGCTGTCTAGGTCATATCCAATACCCTGTGCTTTGTTTTTTAATGATCCTTAACACTCTACAAGTGGAAGAAAAATAATCTGTCTTACTAGGAGTCATCCTAGGGGTTTCTGAAATCCCCTTGTTTGACTTCCAGCTATGCACAGGAGCCAATGTGCACAGCCTGGGTCTCAGGACAGAAAGGGCTCTCTAACATTGCAGCACATGCAAGATTAGTTCCTCTACAGACAGAACTTCTGCACGAGGTGTGCAGTTATATCCACTGAGACATTGAACATCACAGCTGGAAGACCTCCTGGTTAAAAAGCTTCATTTTCGATACAGGAAAAACAGACTAAGGGATGAGAAGCGTGCTTCTCACCTATTTTGCCCCAGGATCTTCAGTGAAGGCTTTTGAACGCTTAAGACAAAGGATACAAATCTTTGCCAAAATCTCTGGTCCCGCCAGCACGCTCTCTGCTGGCTGCAGCGCCCCCATCCCAAAACTGAGCAGGGGCTGAGCACAGACAGGGTTTTCTGCTGGGTTCTAAACCAACAATTTTCTACATATTTGGCGAAAGAGAGGAGGCCAGAGAACTGGAGTGGAAGACAGAAAGCAGGGTACAAGGTCAGGCTGCACCACGAATATCTCTAACATTAATAATCATGAGGTCCTTAGCCTCTCCCGGGCTTTGTTAAATGGAGGGTTTGTACCAGTTGATCCCAACAAGCCCCCAAAGCTCTAGTCTTGTTTAGCTGCCTTGCAACACAGCTTGCCCTATGCCACACCACAGCTAGAGTTATCGCCTTAAAATACAAATTGGATCTGCCTGTGTCCCAGGTCATTTCCCTGCCACAAGTCCCCTGTCCTATGAACCACATCCCCCACAACCCTTACCCTTCACTGCCTTATGAGACCAGCATCTGCCAGCTCCCCCATCGCGGAGCTCAGCCACACTGGCTTTCTCTCAGTCTTGAAGCTTGCCTAAATCCTTCTTACTTTAGGACCTTTACACATACTAGCCTCTTTGCCTGGAATGTTCTTCACCCCATCTTCCACCTGAGTCACTCCTACTTTTCAGGTTTCGGTGAAGGGCTCCTTGCTCAGAGGGCTGCCTCACTGCTCCTTCTCACTCATTCAAACCCCTCCATGGTGGCTAGTAGCAGTTTTCACAATTCTGTTCCTCAATGCACTTAATCTGTAACTTCAAGTTTATTTACTGGGATGGTTTAACCTCTGTCTCCCACATTGGATGGTGGATCCACAAGGGCAGAGACAGATTCTGCTTTGCTCACCACTGGACACCCAGTGCCCCCGTCTCTATAAATATTTGCAGAATGAGCACTGAAGAGAGCGCACACAAAAGCTGCAGGCCCCGTGTGCAGGGGCTGGAGTCAGGGGCCTTCTAAGCCGGACACCTCCTGTCCCTCCTGCTCCTCTCTGCTTACAATGTCAAATCTCTTATCTGTCGGCTGCCTTCGCCTTTCCTGCTTCTGAGAAACATTCAGCCTCGGCGTGAAAAGAAACAAACGGACAACCATCTTCGCCAGTTTAAAGATGGTCATGAAGGAGTGAAGAGCCTGAATTCTGCGATCATTCATGCTACTCCAGCCCCGACATTCATTTCCTTCATTCATTCGTTGCTCATGCCGCACTTGAGCTCGTCCCCCAAAGAAAAGGCATAAAGCTTGCAACCCAAACCCCTGGCTTCAGAGCATTCAGAAGAGAGCTCTCCCCAAGAGCCTGCCTCCGGAAACACAGAAGCTCTCCGGGCTGACAGCAATAACACCATCAGATAACATCAGAGCAGAGAAGTTCAACGAGGTCTGAATTCAGTGCACTGGAAAGGCAGCCACTTCTCTGTGTCCTCAAACCAAAAGGCAGTAGGGACACCTTTTTCTGGTCACGGTGTTTGGAGCCTCCAAATGTTTAAGTGCCAAAGTTAAAATAACTTTCTTCACCCCATTCGTGCCTTTCTGTACAGAGACTCATTCACCAGAATGTCAGCGGAGAAACAAAGACAGCTGACTGTTTTCTCCCCTAGTGCCTATAATTAGATTCTCATGGAGAATTTGGCCACGACAGGGTTTTGCCGGACAAATACTACCCCCCCAACCCCCCTCCCAAGCATCTCTCTTGCCCTCATCTCCAGGGAGACCCAGATAAAGCAGCCAGTCACTTACCCTCTTCAGCCACGCAAAATGCTTGTAAACATCAATGTCCCCATCCATGCTGGGCACCCATGTCAGCAGTTAGATTCCTTGGTTGAAAAAGCCCTTTTTCTGGCCAGAGACCAAATTCTCTCCTCTTCCTTGTTTCTGCCCCCTCCCCCTGGGGACGTCAAGCTGTGTTCAAGTTTCCCCACTTCCCTGGCCTGCGTCCTTCAGCCTTTCCCTAAACAGTTTCAGATATACAACGGCTCCGACCGGACCGTGCCGCTCCGGTATCCTCCCCCTCCGCCCCCAGACACACACAGGCACCAGCTCTGGGATCTGGAGCCTGCAAAGCAATCAAACCTAGCAAAAAGGTAGGGAAAAAAGACAGAATTGGACAGGAGTTGTAAACACACACACACACACACACACACACAGGAACATTCTTTTTGGTGATAATACCAGAGCCTGCCAGAGGGAAACAGTCCTGAAGAAAATTCCTCGTCTGGCTTCCCCTTTCTGCAGTGGCTGGAACTCATTACCGAGAGACCCCGATTTCCTGTCTCTGCTCCACTCTGCATTTACCCACAGGCTCCCAGCTGCTCTCAGTTTATTTGGGACTGGGGAGAAGACTAAAAATAAGTGCTGCTCTTGGAGGAGCTGCTGGTTCCCACACACAGCCTGACCCCCACCCTGAAGCCCACGCCTACCCCTTTTCCAGGCGGGCGTCGGGCTGGGCCCTGAGGAAAGCCTGTCATTTCCAAAAAAGAACACATTCAGAACCAGCTCCGCTCTGGGTTCCTGGCCCCACCGGGTGTCTGCTGTCCTTGGCGCTGGTGGCACCATCTGCCAGGGGCGAACCTCTGCTCCCCAGGAGACATCTGCCATCGGAGGCATCTGGCCCGGTGCTGCTGTTGGCCACCACGACCAGGGCTCCCTCGGGCATGTTTAGCACTGGGATGGGTACAGTTCCCGTTAAGTCCCAGGCCTTGCCGGCTGTCCCCCACTCTAGACTAGCTGCCTCAGAAGCCAGAGAGAGGGGAAGGTGAGGCCACCGCATGTGTGTGCCCATGAGATTTAGGGAGAGCTCTGGGTAGGAGCCCTGGGAAGGCAGTGGCTGACAGAGACGGGGAACTGTCAGTCTTCCTTCGCTGGCCTTCCAGGCTGGCCTCCCCAGCACCACTCCCCACCCCACCCCCTAGGCTGCCCTCCACCTTCACACCCCACCCCCACACTCCTTTCAGAGCTCCCCTAAACACAGCTTGTCTCCCTTGCCTGGCCCTTAACATGCGGCCTCTGGCTAGGCCAATTATGAAAGCGGTCCTTGATGTGGGTGCAGTGGGAATGTGGTTACACGCAAGGCCCCCGAGCACTGCTGCCATAAACGACTTGCAGATGTACATCTTGTGATTGTGTGGGCCTTGCCGGTGCCCTTGAGGGTCACCAGGGGGTTCCTGGAACTGCCGGCCTGAAGAGAAGTCTCTGCTGGGGGTGGGCATGCCCCCTAGCATGGCCTCGGCACCCACCGCTGCCCCAAAAAGAACAGAAACTGGCCTGGCAGGCCAGTCCCCAGCAGGCTGGCCCAGTCACAGCGATCAGAGGCGGCGGGAGGGCTCTGGCCAGCAGCTGGCACGAGGGGAGGAGTAAATTCCTGGAGACACACCCAGATCAGAGGCTAGAAAGGAAAAGCAGGCTCTGCTGTCCACACACTGGGCTCTGGGCCCTCCTCACCTCTGGCCCCACCTGGTTGAATTTCCCTGACCAGAACCAGGATAGGGTGTGTTGGTGAAACACCTCTCCATGGTTGCAGGGGTAGGTGAGCTTCCCCCCACCCCGCCAAAAGCCTCGGGAAGCTGAAGGAAGAATTCATTTGGTCAACACACATTTAACCAGCATCCAAGGTGAATGAAACCACCTTCCTGGCCTGAGTAAATACAGAATTACCACATGTATGTGGTAAAGGGGTTTCTGGGACTCTAGGGAAACAGAGGCAAGAGTGGGTTTGGGGGGCTGGATGGGGAATGCTAGGGCACAGTCCCAGCCCCTGCTCCCCTTGGAGGGGGCTCAGTACCCTTCAGTAGATTCTGATGTGAGGAGGCAAGAAAGGACAAGGGGGCAAGGTGGTGGCCCCTCTCAACCTTGCTAGCTCCCACCTGCCCATGGGGGTTGGCTCAGGTCACACCCTTTCTCCACTTCACCACCTGCTCTCTTGTACTGTTGACAGGTCTGTGCACTGCACTGGACTGGAGAACATGTGTCTGAGGCCTGACATGCTGCTCTGACCTCCATGCCTGGGGCAGTTCTTGGCACACAGGAAGAACTTAAACATTCTTTGAGTGAAAGAGTGAGGTCACACGGGAAGACTGGCAAGATAAACCTAAAATTCTACTTGGAGAACAGAAGTCTTGAAGGTGTGTTTCCCAAGGGTAAAGATGCTCCACTGAGAGGAAAAATAGGGCGGATTTCCATCTATTAGATCATCTCATGTGATGAATGTGGGGAGGGAGGGTAGAGAAAGGGAGAGAAGAGAAGGGAGGAATCCAAATCACAGCTAAATTCTTGACATATTTTTATGGTATCCTCAAGTAGCAATTCCTACCTCAGCCTTTAAAAATAAAGGTGTGTTTTATAAATCAATGCAAAATTCACAAAATAACACTCCAAAAGACCTAGGAGCAGGGCATGTGTTTGGCTGATGGGCTGAGTGAGACAGGACAGCAGAGCCATACGCACCTTTTTGCTCACTGACCCACAGGTGGCAGTTGGCCCAGGCATGGCCCGGTCATCCCGCTGGCAAGACAAACCCATGGCTGCACCACCCCCCTCAGAAGGCCATCCTGGCCAGGGGAATCTCACAGTGGTCCACAGGCAGGCTTAGGGGGGTTAGATAGGCCCCTGGAGAAGTTCGTAAAATGCATATAAAGTGCTATTTGGATGTTTAAGTCACTATTTTTCTGAAAACCTTATTTTCAGATTATCAAAATGATCTGTGACTCCCAAAGGGTTTCATCTGGCCTATGCAGTTACTCTGAAAGGTTTAGTCTTCCCTTAAAGGGGCGTGTTTGTGTCGGGGGTGGGGGGGTGGGGTGGGGGTAGGTCCTCCTTCCATGATACCTCCTTAGACCCACTGCTGGAGAGTGCTCAGGACCCACAGGGGAGACACAAACAGGGATCATTACAGCAACCCTAAAAGCCTTTGGGGCCTTCCAAAAGCAAGTCACCCACCAGCAGCCACACTCAGCTCATCACCGTGTAGAACATGAGGCAGCCAGCTGAGGGCAAAGAGCAGGACACGTGAGAGACTGACCATTTGGGGACTAAAAAGACAGCTAAGAGGACACAGTGGTCAGGTTTGGACAGGGAAACTCACACAGCTTGTCCTCTTCCTCATCCCAGGGCCTCGAAGGGGACCCCACGAATGTCCCCTACATGCTAGAATCCCACATAGGCATGGGAATGACTGGGGATGGGTTCCTGCGGTGTTGCTCCTCCTGGCCGGCTGCCTGGAGTCGGCAGCATCTGATCCAGCAGAACTGTGGATGGAGGGGTCTCGTGGGTCACCTGCGTCCTGAACTCTAGCTCAGCCCTGAGCCTCGGGCTCTGGGCCATGGTAACAAGTGTCAGGATGCCCCTGGTATGCCAGATACAGGTTTGTGTTCCACAGGTATGTTGCACATGGAGCCTGCCACTGCGGAGTGGAGGTGGAGGAGCCCAGCCCGAGGACACTGCCTGTAAAGCAAGTCCTGCTTGTAAAACAGCATCGTGATCACCACAGCCCAAGTCCTCATGGTTCACAGGCCCGGGAACCTACCTCCACAAGGAGTTAGGACCAGGATCGGCAGACTTTTCCTATAAAGGGCCAGATGGTAAATGTTCTAGGCTTTGTGGGCCATCTGGTCTCTGTTACACCCAAACTCAGCCATTTGTAAGTGCAAGAGCAGTCACAGCCAACACATAAACCAAAGAGGGTGGCTATGTGGATGCTATTTGTGGACACTGAAATTAGGATTTTAGGCCATTTTTGCATAAAAATATTCTTATGATTTCTCAATCATTGAAAAACATAAAAAAGCATTCTTAGCTCATGGGGCATAAGAAATAGGCAGTGAGCCAAATGCACACCATCGGTTGCTGACCCCTGGCTAGGGCACTACCTCTCCATCTGTAATGAATCACCTGGGTTGGAGGCTATTTCTTGTAAAAATGCAGATTCTGACCCAGGAGGTTGGAAACAGGACCTGAAACTGTGCATTATTAAGAAGCTCCCAGGGGATGCTCATATATGAGGAGCTCAGCACCATATTTGAATAGTCAGAGGTTAGGAAACCACTTTCAGAAGCACAAGGTATTTTTTTCTTAAAGCACAAGGTATTGAGCAAGTTTCCCTGGAAGTGTGAAGCCTCCAGAGCCTGTCTACCTACCAGTGGTGTCTAAAAGGGCAGAAGGTTGCTGGTGGGTGTTTGCATGCTCAGACCCCAAGTCATGCTAACCTGGCAACATGGGCCACCACGTCCCCTAGGTCTGAAGCAGGAAACTTGTAGGGAACGATTTATGTGCTTTTTCACTAGTGTTTACACATTCATGGCCATTTATAAACATTGGTTCTTAGAGACTGAAATAGTTTCTTCAAGTCAGGTCTGCAAGGAGCCAGACCTCTAGAATTTAGTAGGGTACAATTTACTTGGGGGAGGTCAGGGGTGGGGAGCCAAAACCCCAGGAAAGTTAAAACTGCTAAGTTTATACTAGCTGAAAGATCCCCTCTCTGAGAAGCTATGCCAGGAAAAATGTATTAAAAAAAAAAATCCAAGGTACAGGTGGTTTCTCCAGGGCAGGGCCTGGCAACACAGGGCCAGGAAATGCCTCCTGGAATGGAGGGAGTTATCCTAATAATGCCCCAGCAAGAAGCACTGCACTTAAGGGATCTGGAGAGGTCTTCTTTTTGACAATGGAAGGCCAGGTCTATGCTCCCAGGACCAGCCCTCAGCCCTCCCATTTCCTCTCCCCCAACACAAAACTCAGAGGCCTCTCTGGCTTGCCCTTTGTCTAGCAGGTTCCAAGGAAGATGGGAAAGAACTCCACCAACTGACCCAGGTACACTGCCCACCAGTTTCATTAATGAAAGGAGCTTAGGCCATCTCTCTAATTGAAACAAAGCTATTTTTCCTTGTATAAAGCCTGTACCTTCTTCCTTGGGACTTGGGATTCAGACTTTCTAGCATTTATCCCTGACTCCCACCTAGTGGCTTTATCCAGTACTGCATAGGAACAAAGAACCCGACAGGCACGCGGGCCCTGCTCAGGGAAGGAGCCTCTTGGGAGGGAAGCACGTGGGGGGGTGGGACAGAGTGGTGCCGACAGCTATGACTTACAGCTCTCACTCAAAGGAAAGGCAAGAAACACACTGGGAACTGGTTCACATAAGCCTTTCTCCCCCCCCCCCCTCCCCGCCACCCACCTTGAAATACAAAGTTTCTCCTTCTCTCAAGATTCAGAGAAAAAGATTTCCCTATAAAACCCCTGAAACTTTCCAAAATGAAGAGGTCCAACACACATTTATCCTGATCCATCTTAGTTCTAGGCCCCCGGGGTGGAGAATAAAGATCCAGAGACAAATCACCTGGCATAAGAAACAAGCTCACAGTTTGTAATTCAGAGAACAACCTTTTCTCCCTACCTTTTCTTGTAACTCCTCTGGCTTTTCAGTATGGTAAACAGATTTGCCTCTTTGGCCAGAATGAAAGACTGCACACTGAATCTGGCAGGAATGACAGGGCTTTGTTTGAGAAGCTGGGAGCTGAGGAAGCCACCATCTGTGACAAGGCAGTGGAACGAGGAGGGGGGCGGCCATGTGCCCTCCTGGGCCCAGGCCACTTTGTTTCTTGAGAGAATAGTGAAGAAGGGACTTGAGGGCACCCAAAGCTACTGCAGGCTGTCAGAGGTGAGCACATGTCCTGGATTTCCCCTCACTTCCCTGCCATGACATTCCACTGCTTCTGGGAGGTCACAGTCTACCAGACTGTGGGGCAGCTGCCCCTAGAGAAGCTCCCTAATCTGTTTCCACTTTGGAGACCACAAGGCCTAGGCTGTGGAAGGCAATGACTGGTGCCTACCAAAAAGCCAGCGCTGGAATGCTTGGCAGGCAGATTGTCAAAGCAGTGGTCACTTCCAGTAGGGAAAGAGTCCCAGAGGAGGGGAAAAGATTCATTCAAAGCCACATGCAAGTGGCAGAGTGCTGGCCTCTTGACTCATTCCTGCCTCCCATGATGTCTCACCCAAGTTCAGTGTTGCCCAAGCACGCTGACCAGGACACCTGTAACCTTGGGGAGAAAAGTCTGGGCTCCTGCTGGATGGCCAAGCCACTCCGTGAACCCTGCTTCCTTAGTGGGGCCTGGAGAACAGTTCTGCTATGGGTTCTCTGTTCACCTCCTCCCCTCACCCTGACCTGCCCTCACTCTACTGCTGCTGGGTTTGCCAGCCTTTCCTTAGACTTCACCTTGAGCCCCTGAAGCTCAGGTCTTTACCCTGGATTCCCGTCCACATCCAAAGCCATTAAACAGCAGGATAGACCTAGCACTTTGTGAGAGGAGAGGAGGGGTAGTTACTGAACGGTTAGAGAAGCACCCAGAGCTGCTCCATCTGGAGACCCTGCTGGCTCTGATAGCTCTTGGGCCTTACCCAGGGACCAGAGTCACCACCTCGATAGCTGGCTGTCCCCACTGGAAGCTGGAAGACCAGAGCCTCTATGGGCTCCACCCTGCCAGTCCAGCCCTGGATCTACCCAACCAGCCTCTGCCCAGCCAAGGCAAGCAGGTATAGAAGATTAGGGATACCCCTTCTAGACCATGGAAAAGCGTCACTCAAGGTATAGCCAGATTCCTGGAAGTGCCCATAGTGGCACCAGCTCCTGTGGTCAGGTCAGGGCCACAGATGAGCACTGGTCTCCTTTCTGGCCTTCAGGACCATCTGGTGGGAATGAGGAGCTCTTGACCAGAAACGGCCATGCTCTCCCTGAGGGCATCATCAGCACTTCACCACAGGCCGAGGAGGTGGCTGCAGGGAAATGAAGGAGTCAGCCCCTTGGTAGAACTCAGTTCCGTTCCCAGCACAGGAGAGATGCCTCAGCCCTCCAGCCAGAGTCTCAGCTTCATCCTCTGCTAGTACAGACCCTGAGGTTGGCCCTATCTACCCAATGTGAGAGATGACATTTCATCTCCTAAGGTCATATCGTTCTGCTGTACCACAGCACAGGACAGCCCCACAGAAGCTTCTCTGCCGGTCAGGCCCCAGTTCACCCTGAACCCCAGGACACTATCCCTACAAGAGGGCCTTACCAGAAGCTCCCAGGTACCCTACCAACTTTCTAGTGATAGGCCCAGAATTGAGACACAGATACTGCTTCCAGGGCAAGGGAATCTGGGCCCTTTGTTCCTTTCCTTATTGAAGCCCCAGAGGGGGGCCCCAGCTTAGAGAGCCCCACATATACTCTTCTAGGCCTGGAGCCCACTTTTCCTCATTTACTGCCTGCCAAGGAAGGGAAGACCCTGTTTTAGACCCTAAATCTCTGGAAACTCACTCATAACCCAGCACTGTTGAATCCTGGACAGGTCTGCTCTCCTTGGTCTTTAGGAGTCTGGCCTGTTTATAACTATCACTAGGCAGAGTCTGCTGCCAATCATTATCTGTCCAGCCCGCCAGCACCGACAGGGGGAGGACCAGCCCCACTGTAAAGAAACACAGCTGCCTGTGATGCACTAGGACCAGGGGCACCTTCTGCACCTGAGACAAAGGCAGGGCCCAGATTCCTGTTATTTGCTTCTATTCTAACCACCAACCATTCTCCCATATCCACCTCTGCCTCTTCAGCGCCTGTTTTCCTTATGCACAGATGCCAACATTGGTGTCTGAAGGTCTACAGTACAGAGGAGAGCATTTTTTTTTAATCACATGGTCCTCTCACCACAGCTAACTGGCCCTTGTGTGACCCAAGGGCAGCTAATCCACAGCCGTGCGTAAATGAAAGGTCTTTAATTTCCATTTCTTTTGCACTTAACATCTCTTTGTAGGCCTGGGGAACTTAGCTCAAAATTAGGAGCAGCCCAGGGCACCTGGGTGACTCAGTCAGTTAAGCATCCGACTCTAGACTTTGGCTCACATCATGATGTCACTGTTGGTGAGTTTGAGCCCCGCATCGGGCTCTGTGCTGACAACATGGAGCCTGCTTGGGATTCTCTCTCTCCCTGCCCCTCCCCTGCTCACACTCTCACTCTCTCAAAATGAAACAAACAAACTTAAAAATTAGGAGCAGACCAATTAGATTCTCTCTTCCAGGAAATGGAGTTCACACACACACACACACACACACACACAGGATAGAGTGGGAAAGAAAGAAGGGGGGGGGGGTAATGAATGCAGGAGAGAAAACATGAAAAGAATTTGTCAACAAGAATAAAAATCAAATCTAAAGGCCATGTGGCAGTTGCTCTGGGCTGTCTTTCTAAGAGCCATTCATTCCCCCTCCTTCCTAGTATAGTTCCTTTCGGACAAAGGCTACCTACCACTACGGTGAATGAATGTGCCAATACTGATTTCCCAGCCTCCCTTGCAGCTAGGGCTTACACATGTGAACAGATCCAAACTTTGGGACTATATGGGAAGTCTGCTGCAGGGCTTCAGGGAAGATTTTCCTTCCTAATTGGCGGGTGGGGGGTGGGGGGCGGGCGGAGAGTGGGAAAAAGGAAAGGACACGTCCTACCTCTGGACATGTGGCCTGGAGCTGCACTAGCCATCTTGTAACTGTTAGGTGATAGCCTTGAGGAAAAACCAACCCCCTAAGGATGTTGGGGCAGAAAGATGGAAAGAGCCAGAGCCCTTGAGGTCATCCCAGAACCACTGATTTGATCCTGGAACCACCCGTCTTCTGCCTATCTTGTTAGTGACATATAAACCTCCTTACTGTTTATGCCACTTCTCTGGAGAAGCAACACCAACTGCCAGAGAGGTCACGAGGCAGAACTGGACTATCCAGGACAACATATGACAAAGCAGTAATGGAGGCATATGGCAAAGCCAGTTGACTAAAGAAGAGAATAGCACAAACACGAAGGGACATAGATATCCTGGATGACAAGGCATAAGCACTAACTGCCTGACCCTTCAAGCTGCCTTATTAGTTCCAATTCTAAGCCACACATACTTTTAAATAATTTAAGTCTCTGTGGTTTATGGCAGCGTTTCTCAAACGGTAATGTGACTAGGAATCACTGGGAGATAGTTTGATGGGTATAGGTGTGGGGCTTCTGCCCTTTTATAAAAACACAAAGCAGCAAGCAAACGATCAGAGAGGGTGGCAAGGTTGCTGGTCCACAGACCACAGTTTAAATGGCAAAGTCTTCTGACTAATGGTACCCATCTAAAACCAATCCAAAATGGACCAGTGGGTTTGTTCACTACTTTGGACTCTATTTCCACACAGGGAAGACCTACTATAGAATGTGTGTGTCCCCAAATTATAAAAGGACTTTAGGTCTGCAACATGTAATATACAGACAGGCGGTCTCGGCCCAGAATCAAAACTTAACATCCTGTGCTGGTATCCTGGAATGTTTATATGAACTTCTGACCTGCCCTGAAAGTACACCATTCATAAGCTGCTGATGGGCCATAATTACTGTAGAAGACTCTGAACACAACTTTCAGGAAAACTCTCTTCAAAGGCAGGCATTCCCCCAACCACAATAACCCCAAAACAGATCTATAGATCTTAATATAAGTGGTTTTCAGCAACACATCTTGAAAAACTGATAACCATGTCGACTGTCTTTGGATCAGAAATATTTAAGATTCCTTTTTAGTAAGTTATCGAAGTTAGAATCCTATTTCACACCACACATTAAGAAATATTGCAGGTGAATTCAAGTGAACTCTAAGACACAAATCAAACCATGAACTTACTGGAGGAGGATACAGGTGAGTATTATTTGATCCAAGGTTAAAAAAGGCCTTTCCAGGGATAAAAACAAGAAACCCAAGCAGGAAAGATTGATAATTACAACCCTTTTAAAGTTTTGTCTCAAAAAGCAACACAAACAGCATTTTAAAAACAAAGTAAGAAAAATGCCACAAAGTGACCGCTCTTAAAAAGGTTAATATATAAGAAAAGCACTAAAATCCTCAAGGGGAGAGGGGAGAAGAACATAGAATATGAATAGATGAGGGTAGGGTAGGGAGATCCAAGGTGAACTCCGGGGTGTTGGCAAGAAAATATTAAAACTATTTTTCAACCTGTCCTTTAAAAATCTTTGGGGCTATGTTTTATAATTTACATACATTAGGAAAATACTGTGTATATAAATATGCATAAATGGAAAATGAATTTTTCCAGATAGGGGTAGGAGATCAGAACTTTGGATACCATACAAAAGAATACTAATAAATATAAAATGTTTAGCCTTCCACTAAGCAAAGAAATGCAAAGTGGTAAAAAGACACTTTTTCCTAAGAAATTAGTTCAGTTGGTTTTTAAATCTTAGTGATTGTTGTTGATCAAGATGTACCTCAAGCCCTGCCAGTGAAAATATAAATGAGCAAAATCTTGCTGAAAAGTGGTTTGGGAAGAATGTGTCAAAGGCTTAAAGATATTAATACCCTTGGATTAGAGTTGCCAGATTTAGCAAACTGCATAGGACATACTTATTAAGAATTACCCATTGCTTATCTACAATTCAAGTTTAATGGAGTATCTTGTATTGTGTCTGTTTACTTTAGTTCCACCTTTAGGACTCTATCTTAAGGAAATATCTAGAGGTAAAAATTGTTCCTGGACATTCTCTGCAGCAGAGCTACATATTAGTGAAAGATTAAAAATAACCTAAATGTTAATATTAGAGAAATGGCCACATAAATTCAGGCACATCCATACAAAGTACATAATCATTGTAAACTATACAGTGAAGAAAAGAACCAAGAGCTATTTTCTGTACTCTGGGAAGACTGGACTTTCCTGGGGAAGACACTCCAATGAATCTCTTGGTTATGTGATGGTAAGGTCCTGGGCAAGCTGAGAAGGGGCATTTAAAACAAGATGCTCAACTACCCCGCAGCCTGATGCAAGCAAGGGGTTCAGGAAACCGTGGAGAAGGCTGTTTGGGAGTTTCCAAGGGGCCCCAGGCACATGGTGACAGGACAGCCCAGGGACAGAAAGAGTCAACAGGGACTTTAGGAGAATTGTGGCAGTGATATCCGACAACCAACATTTGGTTTTAAGTTTTGCTTTCAACACTGAAACATTCCACGTAGAAGCTCACCATCCCTTACCTACAATTCTGAAACCCCAACAGCTCTGAAAACCAAGAGGTTTGTTTTTAAAAAGATAATGTTGGTGCCATTATTTGGCAGTCTAACTGGAACTGAACTAGCAAAATATTTAGTCTTTCTTTATCCCACTTCATGTGGACATTCAGGAGTTTTGCTGAAGAAATGTTAATGTGTTCCTGCTCCATATCTGCTAGAGATAGAATAGGTTATACAGCAGATATACACCACCTTACCCTTCTAAAGTTTAATAAGTCCTGACTTCTAAAATGCATCTGGGCCCAAGGGTTTCAGATGGAGGGGCTAAGGACCAGTAACTCTCTTGAGGCGTCATAAAGTTCCCCTTAAACATGGCAGCTAGAGTCAGTCAGGCTAGTGGGAACAGAGGGAGAGATGGGTGACCAAACCCGGGGAAAAGTAGGCAAAAGATGGTCAGAGGGGACTGGAGAGAAGCCAGGCACGATCTCTAGGGCCAGAAGTTCAGGAACATCCAGAATTCCTGGTGGAACTTGAGGGAGGCAGAGACCCTTCTGCCCTGGGACAGGAGAGAGGAACCAAACTCCCAAAGCCCCCTGCAACTCCTGACTGACCACGGGCTGGAAAGGGTGAGTGGAGGAGCAGGTGTGGCCTTCTGTCCGGTAGTGGCACAAGTCTGAGAGCCCACCAAGGACTATCTTCCTTTGGGGACAACACGAGGCAATCCGCAAAGCTAGATGGTAACAGGCCCACCCACAAGCCATCGCACAGCCTTTCTCACCCTCTTCCAGGCAGCACCTGGCTGTAGTTTCTATTGCTGCCTTAACAAATTACTACAAACCTTGTGGCTTCTACCAAGACAAACATACTGCCTTACATTTCTTGAGGTCAGAAGTCCCAAGCGGGGCTCACTGGGCTAAAGCAAGGTGCTGGTGGGAATGCTTTCCGTGCTGGAGGCTCTAGGGGAGAGGCCACCTTGCCAGCCCCCAGCCCCTACCTGCGTCCCTTGGCTCCTGACGCTGCTCCCACCTAGAAAGGTCGGCTCATGCCGCTCCCACACAGACTCTTCTGCTGCCTCCTTCCACTTATAAGGACGCCAGTGACTACATTGGGCCCACCTGTACAATCCACACTGCTTGCTCTTTGTTAAACTGTTAAACTCTGCTGATTAACCACATTAATTCCATCTGCTACCTTCTCCTTTGTCATGGAAGGTAATATTCACCGCTTCTGGCAATTAGCACAAAGATGTCTTTGGGAGGCCACTACTCTTCCTACCACACTGGTGTAGGTATGATACAGGACACCAGGCAGGCAGGCTATGTAACGAAAATCTTGAGTAACACATATGAATATAACAAATTCTTCAGTGTTCAGAGGAAGGCACGCATATGAGACTGTATCGACAATGTGCCCACCGCCACTGTGTGTTTTCACCACCAATAACGGCAGCCACCACCAAAGAGACGAATTCCCCCGCAGAAACGTACTGTCCAGCGAACTGCACATCTACACTTGTATGGATGCAACTTTGAAAGAACCGACTAATTTAGTAGAGGTCTACCCAGAAGCTAGAAAGGAGGGCACACACTTCAGTTTTGCAATTGTTTTTACAGATCCTAAAATAGCCTGGCTATCAAGGAAAGCAGACTGGCAGCACCATGTCCGGGAGGAAGGGGACTGATGACTCCATGACACTGCAGTCGCAGAAGTTCCAAATAGGAGACTATCTGGACATAGCAACCACCCCTCCAAATCGGGCACCGCTTCCTTCAGGGCGCACGAGACCGTATTAAACTTTATTTACTATTTCATGAATCATTTTCCATTCAGTTATGTAAAACGAACTTTTTCCTCCCCTCAAAAAAAAAGAAGAAAAAATGTCAGCTAGGACATCTGGGATGCAACCTGTCTAAGGGCAAGTGACTTAGCCTCTGGACAAGGATGTCTCAACCTCCTGCATTTCCAACATCAACCTCCTCCTCCCAGTAAAGTGGTCCCATTCCTGCCTTCCCCCTTCTGTGCATATTTTCCCATTTTGGATCAGTCTGCAGGACTCCAGCTTTAGAAGACTGCATTTTGGCTTCAGCTTCAGCTTAGGCAATCACATGCTCCCTCAAGCTTCCATTTCCTCCTTTCTGCCCCGGAATGGTTGCAGTTTCCACAACTCTTCAGCAGGCAAGCTCCTCACCTTACCCATTCCCAAATATCATCAGCTCTTAAGGTAGACCAGCTGGTCTCCACGGGGAAGGAGATAGGTAACCAAAGTCATATATTTACAGCTTTGGTTACTCCTCTCCTTCCCTTAGAGACTAGCAGGTGTACAGCCTTGATCCAGAGAGAGCAGAAGGGGAGTTAGGAAACCTGCATCCCACTCGGGACAGAATGCACCAGGGGAAAGAGGTCTGAAGAGCAAGGGCAGCAGTGAAGGAGTGGGTGAGGTGACAAGGTTCTATTGCAAGAAACAAGGAGTGGGGGGCACGACCAAGTATAGAGACCCCAGATGGGGATTATAACTCGGCATGTTGTACATGTAATCCTGCCTGGAAAAACGCTCATGCTTGCTCTCCTTTGACCCCAGATTTCCCCCTTCTCAGGGAGCATGACGGGAGCACACAGGCAGCCTGACTATGTGGCTTAAGCTGCTTGCCTGGGCTCTCCTTGCTTAAGCTGCTTGCCTGGGCCTTTCCTGCTGGAAAGGACCACCCAGTGGGAGCTGGCCAAAGCTGGATGGGAAGCAGGAAGAGGCTGCAAAGTGCACAGATGAGGCAATAGTCCCAGGCAGTGTGGCATGCTGTAGGCCGTGGTTGTGTGGTTATGTTTCCCAGTGGTTTCCCAAACAGGCCAGGGGCCCACTCACCAAGCTCTCCTTTATGTAGGCAGCTGTGGGGCCCGGGATCTGGCTCAGGAGGGCTGCTCTCTCCTGAGGATGCTCCAGCATCTCCAGTGCCAGTCTCAAGTCCTCAATGAGATGGAGCACTGGGAAAGGGTTCGTGTGGGAGGCCGGAGAGGCCAGTGCAGGCTCGCAGCTACTGTCACCGATATCTGCACCTGTCTTAGTGCCTGGAACGAAAGAGAGTCAGGAACTTTGGTAAGAAGGGTGGATGCCATGGGCAAGGAACTGGTAAAGGGCAAAGAGAGAAGAGATAGGGGAAAGAAGATTGGATAAGAAGATCACTAGAAAATCACTTCTGCCTCAGCAGAATCATTCTCAAAGTAAACTCGGCAGTAACCATCTTCCATCCTGGGCACGGCATGGCAGGAAGAGACCGGACTGAGGTGAACAACTTGTCCAAGGAGAATGATGTACAGAAGCTCACACCCCTAGACAACTGGGAGAACACAGCCGGCCCTTCCCAGTGACCTGAAACACACTGGCTAAAACAATGAGCTGCTATTCGTCAGCTTTTAGATCCATCAGTTTAAGTTAATGTGGTAGGGCTGTCTGCACAGATGGCACCAAAAATTCCTCTCCTCCCTGTATATGTATTCCTCTCCTCTCCTCTCCACTCCTCCCACAGTGATTCCTGACTCTAGCCTGGCCCAGTGACACGCTCTGTGCAATACAATGCCGTAGACTGCCAGTCTCAGCTCTGATGAGGTTTAGTGAATCAGAATCTTTCTGGATTTTCCCACTTGGGGGACCTCAACATCCCCTAACGTACTCACACTTTAAAGCTGCACTAGTTACAGTGAATCCATATCTCATCCTCCCTATTATGGACCATGAAACTCTGACGGCAGGGTCCCTGCCACAGTTGTCTGACTTCCTGCCATCACGGCCCCTGCTCTGCAGATGTCAAAGGGGCATCTGACTACATGCACGCATGCTTGGAGGAACAGCTAAGAGGAAGAGAGCTCAGACTGGGTCAGCTCTTTCTAATTTCAAGTGTCCTAAACAGGGGCTGTTTTTGCCTTTGTAAACCTCACCATTTAAACAAACAAACAAACAAAAA
Organism: Panthera pardus; assembly: GCF_024362965.1. Taxonomy (NCBI): domain Eukaryota; kingdom Metazoa; phylum Chordata; class Mammalia; order Carnivora; family Felidae; genus Panthera; species Panthera pardus. The sequence goes on from NW_026526677.1 coordinate 50,773,210, forward strand.
GTCTTCTTTGCATAAACACAGTGGTCTATTTTTCAAACCAAAGACTGGGGTGACACAGTCTGACAAAGGATTTCTGTGCTTTTTTCAGCAATAAAAAACACTTTAGAAAATGTGGTGTCGATAGTGGAATTTCTAGGACATTTGGATTGTTTGTAAGGCCAACAGGATAAAATACTTGGAATGCAGGGCTCTGCTGGAAAATATGGGCAATAGGGCCACCACATCCACAGTTACGGGCAGGCCTGACGTCTAAATCTAGGTCCCTCCACCCCGCTAAGAGCCAGCTTCCTAGTTGCCACGGCAGTTTTTGCAAGAAAAAATCCACACAGAAGGAAACAATTACTATTTGATTGCTGGTTTGCTTTCTGAAAACACAGGATAGAGGGAATTGTGGGTCACAATCCACAAACAAGTTCATGGCTCTGGGGAGCTGGGAAACTGCAGATTACCCACACTCTAGTGTATGATCAGCAGTTTCTAGGCCCTACAAATCTGATGGAGAGTTGACTATGAAGGGCCACAGCCAACCTCAGGGAAGAAAATGGACCGAGCAGAGGAAGATCCCCCAGTCTCCAATTCACTGAGTAATCCCTGATCATCCCAGACATGCTCCAACACAGATACCTTTATAAACAGAGGATAAGTCAGGCCAGTCAGGCCATGGGTAGGTGAAGAGACCAAGATTTTCATTAACTTTAGGTCACTCTGTGGTCTTGGACAAGTCTCTTCCTTTCTCTGGGCCCCCTCTCTGCCCTAAAGCCTTGGGATTCTTCCCTACCATTCAAGGGGTGTGTGTGTGGGTGTGTGTATCTGTGACTATTTTTGGATGTGGTGTATGTATACATAAAAGACTTAAATCCCTGTAATTTTTTTTTGCAATTTATATCAACATACAGGCTCACAAAATGGCCCAGAATGGTGAAACTCCTAAGGCCTAGCATTAACAAAGGCAACAATTGTCTAGAAGACTCAATTCCATACTCCACGCATTCCCTTCAGATAATTAGCTCCTATGGAAAAATTACAACCACAGGGGGAAACAAATCAGAATAGAACTACAAGCTACAACAAAGAAGAAAATATATGCCTTCATACTTGAGGGTAACAGAGCAATATAAAAGAGACAATAACATAACATATAACACAACATAGAAAAGAGACAAGGTGTTATTCCCCAAATTACTTCTCAGAAAAGAGCAATTCACCTTATACTCAAACCCTAATAAAGCTTCTCTTTGGGGGCACTTACTTTATTTTGAACAACAAAGCACTCTTTGGGGAAGATAGATTAGCACAAAGGTTTTCAATTTTATATGCATAGTGAGTTTTACAAACTATAGATGCCTGGGTCCTACCTCCAGAAGTTCTAATTGGTCTAAGATGTGATTTGGAATAATAAAAAGCTCCTTAGGTGATTTTAATGTGCAGCCTAAGTTGAAACCATCTAAGAAACCTGAAACCTACACAAATCACCACAATGAATACTAAATTTTGATGTTTAGGGAGGTCACCTGGTAATTTTTCATTTAAAGAGGCAAAACTAAAGCTTAATACAGATTTAGTAATTATTAGAGGAAATAAGACCATGTAAAATGCAAGCATAGGATTTTATTGAAAGCCTTTTAATGATCACTTCCAAAAGCAAGTAAGAAGGTCTGTGGTAATAATTAGGGTTATTTATAGATGTTTTGGTTCTCCTCTACTTGGGCTCACAGCGGGATTACATGTCTGCGCCTTGTTTACTTACGGCCACATGACTTCCCTTGGCCAATAAACATGAAAGTTTTTAAGGACCAGTACATAATTCCCCATATCTCTTCCACCTGCTCTGGCCTCCGGTAATGGTAGAGAGTGAATCAGCCCGTGTCCAAGAAGGATGATGACATGGACCAGAGCCCTCAGCAGATCTGGAGGGAACTTAAAGTATGAACAAGAAACAAACTTTGCTGTTTCAAGCTACTGATCTTTTAGCCTGTTCGGCTGCAGTAACAATCAGTCCTACTTCACTTATACAAAGTATGTATGTCACACAGTTCAGAAATACATATGTGAAAGATCAAATTTTTAAAAATGATCTTTTAATGGGTTCAAATGTAAGCAGCCATCAACTTAATGTAGACTGTTATATGTGTAAAATGTTAACCACAAAACAAAAACTGGTAACAGGTATGCTAAAAAATAGAGAAAGCAATTCAAGTATATCAGTAAAAAAAGCCAGCAAACCTTGAAAGAAAAGAGCAAGAAAGGAACACAGAAGAAATATAAAAACATCCATAAAATGAGTAACAAAATGGCAATAAGTACATACCTATCAATAATTATTTTGAATGTAAATGGGCTAACCGCTCCAAACAAATGACATAAGGTGACAGAATGGATAAAAAACAAAACAAAACAAGACCCATCTATATGCTGCCTATAAGAGACTCATTTCAGACCTAAAGACACATGCAGATTGAAAATGAAGGGATACAAAAAGCATTTATCATGCAAATGGAGGTGAAAAGAAAGTCTTAGTAGCAATACTTATATTGGAGAAAATAGACTAAAACAAAGAGTGTAACAAGAGAAAAAGGACACTATATAATCATAAAGGGAATAATCCAACAAGATATACCAGCTATAAATATTGATGCGCTTAACATGGGAGCACCAAAATACATAAAGCATCTAGTAAAAAAACATAAAAGGAGTAATTGATAACAATACAATAATAGTAGGGAACTTTATCATCTCACTTACATCAATGGATAAATCATCCAAGCAGAAAATCAACAAGAAAACAGTGGCTTTGAATGACATTTTGGACCAGATGGAGCTAGCAAATTTATTCAGAACATCCCATCTTAAAACAGCAGAATGCACATTCTTTTTAAATGCACATGGAATATTCTCCAGAATAGGTCACATATTAGGCCAAAAGACAAGTCTCAACAAATTCAAAAACACTAAAGTCACACAGTGCATCTTTTCCAACCATAACACTATGAAACTAGAAATGAGCCACAAGAAAAAGTCTGAGAAGAACACAAATACATGGAAGTTAAATAACATGCTACTAAACAATTAATGGGTCAACCAGGAAATCAAGAGGAAATAAAATAAGACATAGAGACAAATTAAAATGAAAATACAGTGGTCCAAAATCTTTGGGATGTAGTAAAAGCTGTTCTAACAAGGAAGTTTATAGCAATACAGGACACATCAAGACAGAAGAAAAATCCCAAATAAACAACCTAACCTTCACCTAGAGGAGTTAGAAAAAGAACAAAACCCAAAGCCAGTAGAAGGAAGGAAATAATAAGATTAAAGGAGAAATAAACAAAATAGAAACTAAAAAAACAATAGAATAGATCAATGAAACCAGAAGCTGGTTCTTTGAAAAAAATCAACAATATTAATAAACCTTTAGCCAGACTGAGCAAAAAAAAGAAAAAGAAAAAAATAGAGACAGGGCTCAAACAAACAAAATCATAAATGAAAGAGGAAAAATAACAACCAACACAAAAGAAATATAATGGATTATAAGAGCATAGTATGAAAAATTATATGCCAACAAACTGGACAATCTAGAAGAAATGGATAAATTCTTAAGGGCATACCACCAAAAACTGAATCAGGAATAAATAGAAAATTTGAACAGACTGATTACCAGCAATGGAATTGAATCAACAGTCAAAGAAACTCCCAACAACAACAAAATTCCCAACAAAGAAAAATCCAGGACCAGACAGCTTCACAAGTAAATTCTACCAAACACTTACAGAAGAATTAATACCTATTCTTAAGCTATTTCAAAAAACAGAAGAGGAAGGAAAACTTCCAAATTCATTCTATGAGACCAGCATTACTCTGACACCAAAACAAGATAAAGACACTATAAAAAAAGAACTACAGGCCAATATTTCTGATGAACACAGATGCAAAAATCCTCAATAAAATATTAGCAAACTGAATCCAACAATAGATTAAAAAAATCATTCACCACGATCAAGGGGGATTTATTCCTAGGATACAAAGGTGGTTCAATGTTCACAAATTAAGTAACATGATGCATGACATCAATAAGAGAAAGGATAAAAACCACATGATCATCCCATAAAAAGCATTTTCCAAAGCACAACATTCCTTCATGATAAAAACCCTCATCAAAGTAGTTTTAAAGAGAATAGATCTCAACATAATAAAGGCCATATATGAAAAACCGACAGCTAATATCATACCTAATAGTGAAAAACTGAGGGCTTTCCCCCAAAGATCAGCAGCAAGACAGGAATGTCCCCTCTCACCACTTTTATTCAACATACTACTGGAAGTCCTAGCAATAGTGATCAGACAACAAAAAGAAACAAAGGAATCCAAATTGGTAACTAAGAAGTAAAACTATCTTATTTGCAGGTGGCATGAAACTATATATAAAATACCTGAAAAACTCCACCCAAAACTACTAGAACGGATAAGTGAATTCAATAAGGTTGTACGATACAAAATCAATATACAGAAATCTGTTGCATTTCTACATACAAAAAATGAAGCAGCAGAAAGAACTTAAGAAAAGAATCCTATTTACAATTGCACCAAAAATAAAATACTTAGGAATAAACTCAACCAAGGAGGTGAAAGACCTGTATTCTGAAAACTATAGAACACTGATGAAAACAGTTGAGGAAACCACAAACAAATGGAAAGATATTCCATGCTCATTGATTGGAAGAACAAGTATTGTTAAAATATCCATACTACCCAAAGCAATCTACAGATTTAATGCAATCCCTATCAAAATACCAATAGCATTTTTCACAAAACTGGAATAATCCCTAGATTTGTGTGGAACCACAAAAGACCCCAAATAGCCAAAGTGATCTTGAAAAAGAACAAAACTGGAGGTATTACAATCCCAGATTTCAAGTTATACTACAAAGCTGCAATACTCAAAACAGTATGGTACCGGCACTAAAATAGACACATTGGTCAATAGAACAGAATGGAGAGCCCAGAAATAAACCCATGATGATATGGCCAATTAGTCTATGACAAAGGAGATAAGAATATACAATGGGAAAAAGACAGTCTCTTTAACAAATGGTGCTGAGAAAATTGGACAGCTACATGCAAAACAATGAAACTGGACCACTTTCTTATACCACAAAAATAAACTCAAAATTGGATTAAGGACCTAAATGTGAGACCTGAAACCATAAAATTCCTAGAGGAGAGCACTGGCAGTAACCTCTTTGACATAAGCCATAGACACAGTTTTCTAGATATGTCTCCAGATGCAAGGAAACAAAAGCAAAAATAAACTATTGGGACTTCATCAAAATAAAAAGCCTCTGGGGCGCCTGGGTAGCTCAGTTGGTTAACTATCCAAAACTTAGTTTCGGCTCAGGTCACGGTCTCGCAGTTCTTGAGTTTGAGCCCCACATCAGGCTCTGCGCTGTCGGCGTGAAGCCTGCTTGGGATTCTCTTTCACCCCACTCTCTCTACCCCTCCCCCATTTGCTCTCTTAAATAAACAAACAAACAAATAAATAGCTTCCGCGCAGCAAAGGAAACAATCAACAGCACTAAAAGACAACCTTTTGAATGGGAGAAGATGTTTGCACACAACTTAACACCAAAAGATCCCCAAATAATCCAATTAAAGAATGGGCAGAAGACGTGAACAGACCTTCAAAGACATCCAGATGGCCAACAGACACATGAAAAGATGCTGAACATTGCTCATCATTAGGGAAATGTAAATCAAAACCACACTGAGATACCACCTCACACTGGTCAGAATGGCTAAAATGAAAAACATAAGAACCAACAGGTGTTGGTGAGGATGTGAAGAAAAAGGAACTCTCGTGCAATGCTGATAGGATTGCAAACTGGTATAGCCATTATGGAAAAACAGTATGGAGGCATTTCAAAAAATTAAAAATAGAATTACCATATGGTTCAGTAATTCCACTACTGGGTATTTACCCAAAGACTATGAAAACACTAATTCAAAAAGATATATGCAGTCCTATGTTTTTTGCAATATTATTTGCAATAGCCAAATTAGGGAATCAGCCCAAGTATCCCTCAATAGATGAAAGGATAAAGAAGATGTGAGATATATACACATATATATGTATATACGTGTGTGTATATATATATATATATATATATATATACACACACATGTATATATTTATTCACATGTATATATTTACAATTTAGAAAAATTGTAATTTCAGTATAGTTAACATACTTCTCTGAATGACTTATTTCACTTAGCATTATACTCCTTAGATACATCCATGTTGTTGCAAATGGCAAGATTTCATTCTTTTTATGGCTGAGTAATATTCCATTATATATATGATCAATGACCATAAAATATCATCCACAACTTCTTTTTTTTAATGCTTATTTATTTTTGAGAGACAGAGAGAGAAACAGACAGAGTGTGAGCAGGGGAGGGGCAGATAGAGAGGGAGACACAGAATCTGAAGCAGGCTCCAAGCTCCAAGCTGTCAGCACAGAGCCCAACACAGGGCTCAAACTCAAAACCTAGGAGATCATGATCTGAACTGAAGTCAGACATTTAACCAAAGTCAGACACTTAACTGACTGAGCCATCCAGGTGTCCCTCATCTACAACTTCTAGAAAACCTGTCACTCAAGATTAAGAATAAAATAAGGATGGGCTCTGCGCTGACAGCACAGAGCCTGCTTGGGATTCTCTCCCTCTCTCTCTGCCCCTCCCCTGCTAGTGCACACACGCGCCTGCTCTTTCTCTCTCTTTCTCAAAATAAATAAACTTTTAAAAGAGAATAAAAAGAGTACATTTTTCAGATGATGACTCATGCAATTTATTACTGAATTAATTTTAAAGGATCTACTTCATGAAGAAAGAAACTATGGCAAGCAAAAAGGTGTGGGATGAAAGAACCAACTGTGTTAAAATTATTTGTTAAACAGAATAAACACTGCCAATTAAAAAACATAATAATTTGGAGGATATGGATTAAGATGACATTAGAACTCTGCACAAAAATAATGTGGACAATGGGGCACTGATAGAAATCAAAGCGTTCTAAGAGTCATGTATTAATGATGAAGCATTACTCTTCTTTAAAGATATTTATCTTTAGCCTTCATGGTAAGGAGGCATGTTAAATATATAAGTATGAGCCTTAAAAGAATAGTAATAGACATTTAACTTTCTAGCAGAGATTAAAAACAACAACAAAGGCCAGCAAGACAAAACCAAAAACAAATTTAAGACACACACACACACACACACACACACACACACACACACATTAACTGGATAAAATGATAAAAACAAATAAAAAATCATCTGAATAGTCCTGTAAAATAAATAATTTAAACTATAATTTGAAGCATTTGAACCATAATTTAAATTTCTTTTCCAAAGAACATTTCAGGCCGAGTGTTTTTACAAGTAAGTTCTATCAAACTTTCAAGAAGTGAAAAATTCTGCTCTATTTTGTTTGAGTGTTGGAAGGGACTGCTCCCAGCTTATATAATACAGAGAACTTGCCAGCACAACCTGTAGTCCAGAGTGTACATGGCGCCCCCGGAACCATACAGCTCAGCAGTCCTGAGCACAATGTAGGGGATTCCAGGCCTTCTCACTGAGGAACTTGGACACACAAATCTCAAACACAAATTTTAAAAACCAAATCCCATGGTGTGTAAAAAAGAGAGCATGTTGTGACCATCTAACCTAGGAAATGACAGATCAAGCAGAGCTAAACAGGAAATAAAAAATGAAGTGATACAATAGAACAACAAAGGACAAAGAACTCTGTCCCAAACAACGAGAGATGGCACACCGTGTTCAAGCACATATGAAATATTTTTCCCCTCAAACTGACCACATACTTATTAGAATGACTAAAATAAAGAAGACAAGAAATAATAAGTATTGGTGAAGATGTGGAGAAAAAGGAACCCTCATATCCTGTTGGTGGGAATGTAAACTGCTGCAGCCATTGTGGAAAACAGTATGGAGTTTCCTCAAAAAATTAAAAATAGAATTACCATACGATTCAGGAATTCCACTACTGGGTATTTACCCAAAGAAACAAAGACACTAATTCAAAAAGGTACACGTACCCCTGCGTTTATTACAGCATTATTCACAATAACCAAAATACAGAAGCAACCTATGTGTCCATGGATAGATGAATGGATAAGGAAAATGTGACATGTATAAAGGAATATTACACAGCCATAAAAAGGGGTGAGATCATGCCATTTGCGACAACATGGATGGACCTAGAGGGCATTATCCTAAATGAAATAAGTCAGACTGAGAAAGACTAATACCATATGATTTCACTCACATGTGAAATCTGAAAATAAACCACACAAATGAATAAACAAAAAGCAGAATCAGACCTACAAATACAGAGAACTGATGGTTGCTAGAGGTAAGGGGGCTTGGGGACTGGGCAAAATGGGTGAAAAGGAGGGGGAGATACAGGTTTCCAGTTAAATAAGAAGAGGGACACAGATGACTGGGTCAGAGGGACACGACCTGAGGACTCGACCTGTCACCACTCGCTCTGAAGATGGCAGAAGGGGATGGTGAGCCAAAAAAGGACAGCATCACAGCAGCCAAGGGGCCGGCAGTGGCAGACTAGTTGTACAGAGAAAACCCTCGAAGGACACCCCAAAATTCAAAAACCCATGTGCACACACCTTTTTAAGCAGCTAAACTGAAGGAAATCTTCAGAGCTCAGAACCTCAAGGGAAAGAGAGCATCTGAACTGGTGTTTATCCAGTATGCCACTGCCGGTTCCCTGACAGTCTAACACCTGGGCCACAGACCACTTGGGGGGACAGGAGACAAAGTTTAGGCCTGATCCAAGGGAGAGGTCAGATGGGAGACCTCTGCACGAAGCCAGGATACAAAAGGGCAACACCTTCAGTAAAGTAGAGAAGCCTACCCTGCAGAAGGAAACTGGGCCTGGAATCTGGAATAAGAACACATACAAATAATTTGATGTTTAAAAAAAAAAAAAGAGGGGGGTGAGTGAAGCCCAGAAAGTGTGAGACAAGTAGAAATCAGACAATAAGATTGTTGAAAAATGGTCAGATGAATTAATCATCAAAATAAATGTATACAGACGACACCAGCTGGTTGAAAGACAGGTATTGTTAAACTGGTTAAAAAGTAAAAGGGTACCTATATCCCATTGGCAAAAGATATATCTAAAACAAAAGCACACTGAAAGCTTGATACTGAAAAAGGATGGAAGAAGGTCAATACCAATATAATACCAAGAAAAACCAAAACAAAGTTGGAATGGACAGATTAACATGAGAAAAAATACTCTTCAAGACAAAAAACATTGCCAGAGATGAAGAGTGTTACTCTATGCTGATAAAAGTGTTCACCCGGAAGGTAGAACTCTAAAAGTGTATTCATATAATACAAAACACAGCTTCAAAATATAAGGCAAAATACTCAGAGTTATAGGGAGACAAAATCCACCACCTAGTAGAATTTTAATATGTATTTCTAAGAAACTGATGAGATCAAGCAGACCAAAACAATCTGTAATGATAGCAAAGATTTAAACAAAGTGGATGTAATGAACAAATACAGAACATTGCACCTGACAATTGGGAGAATGTACACACCTTTCCAGAACACCTGGGACATTAATGAAAGCTGACAGTGCTCTAATCAAGGCCACAAAGCAAGTATCAATAAATTCCAAAGAATAAGTATTAGAGACCACTTAACCACAACACATGGAAGTTAGCAGTCAATTGAAAACATATTATTATTGATTGGTTTTTTAATTCGGTTAAAAATTTTTTTAATGTTTTATTTATTTTTGAGAGGGGGGGAGGGGCAGAGAGAGAGGGAGACACAGAATCTGAAGCAGGTTCCAGGCTCTGAGCTGTCAGCACAGAGCCCGATGCAGGGCTCAAACGCAAGAACCACCAGATCATGACCTGAGCCAAAGTTGGACGCTTAACCAACTAAGCCACCCAGATGCTCCTTAATTTGGTTTCTAAAAGAGAATAGATACATTTAGGTAAGCAGAGAAGAAAATGACAAAAACCATTCAAGTAAGTTAAATATGAATATATATTAAGTATAGATACAGAATGCATATTTATTCACATATACTGTGGTGGTTAATTTCATGTGTCAACTTGGCTAGGCCAGAGTACCCCAGTATTTGGCCAAACCTTAGTCTAGATGTTTGTGAAGGTATTTTTTAGCCAAGATTAACATTGAAACTAGTAGGTTGTATCTAATGCAGATTGCTCTCCATAACATCAAATTGGTGAAAGGTCATAACGAAAAAGGACAGATCTCCCTGGAAGAAGAAGGAATTCTGCCAGCAGCTGGCCTGCAGTCTGGAACTGCAACATTGGCTCTTCCCTGGGTCTCTGGCCTGCTGGCCTATCCTGGAGAGACTGAACTTGCTAGCTCTCATAATCAGGTGAGTCAATTCCTTAAAATCAATCAGTCAACCAACCTTTCTCTCAGAGATCTCTTTCTCTAAACACACATGGACAGGCACACATACACACAGACATGCACGCACGTGCACACACACACACACACACACACACACACACTATTGATTTTGTTTCTCTGGACAACCTGGACTAATACATATACATATTTATGTATTTACAGAATAAATAATAAACATGCCACACACATACGATGGAAAGTCATCAGCAAAGTCAGTTCTTTGAAAATAATAATAATAAAGATAACCCTGGGTAAGACTGATCAAAAAATAGAGGGCATAATGAAGCACTATTAGGAATACACAACAGGTATAGCAGATCTTTAAAAAATATGACAGCCATGCTTATGCTAACAAAATGAAAGATCTTAGTAAAATGCACAAATTTTTAGAAAAATGCAACTTGCCAAAACTCAACTAAGAAGTTAAAACCTGTTTCTAACCATTAAAAACAGGAAATCTTTCAAGGAGAAAATACCAGGCTACATGGTTTTGTATGTCAGTTCCGATACCTACAACTAGAGCAGGTATTTAAGGAACAAGTGAGAATTCCAGTTTTACTCAGACTCTTTCGGGGAACAGAAAATGAGGCTGTGCAGCCCTGAAGGAGGGGAGGAGTGCTCTGTAGCAAGGGGAAAAATCCAAACGATGGTTGTTGAACAGTGCTTGCCACCATGGGCCATTCCGACCTCTTTACACAAAGGATAGATGGTCTTGATAGCTCAGGCCCCTGGTCACCTCCAAACTTCCACTCTGACCGTCTCCAGGTCAGAATCAGAGCACAGTGCTCTCCACCTGAATCTTGAGTGGGAAGCAGGCAAGGTTAGGTTCTCCCACCCCCTTACTCATGACTGCTATATGCCGATCTACCTCAGAGAGGACCTGGACCAGACCAGTTAACTGAGCATGTGCAGAGCATGGACTGATCAGCAGCCTTCAATGCCACAGCCATTCATCAGTCAAAGTGAATAATCTCAGTCTTGACCAGAACTTACCCTACCCCAAATCTAAATCTTAAAAAAAAAGAAAGAAAGAAAGAAAGAAACACCAGACACTAATCAGAGTTCACAGCAAGGCCCAGAGCAACCTCTTTTTAAAACTGTCACAAAACGGGCCCCTTTTAACTCTTCCTCATCGATGGGTACAGCTTGCAGATGACTGCATGAACGACCCCCTGCTATGGTGAAGAGGAATGAGTGGCCATCTGTGTTATGACCATGGGCTTCTCTGTACTACTGCAGAAATGGCCTCCCAGAGCAGCCACTGAACCTGTCAGCCCACAAATTAAGCCAGATGCAAAATGAGCATATGTGGCAGTTGCCCTGGGTCATGCAGGGCAATGTACTTAAGCAATATGTGGTTCAATTTCAACAGTCAACAGTGTAATTCAATTATAGTATTATTTGTGGGCCGAATCACAGGGATTAATCAGGAGCAAGAGCAAAGGTTAACATTGTACCGGAAGCTACAACAGTGGTCTTTTGTACTAGAAACATCATTTTTAACAAGGGTTCTGGGGTCTTTCAGTCACCTCCTTCCAACTTTCTGGCACAGAATTTTAGGGCTCCAATCAAGCACAGTCATACCCAGGAAACACCCATTCGGGTTTCAAAAATTCAACCATGTAAGGAGTTTCATTTAATGGTCCTGTTTCTGCTGGCAAGGGATTTCTTTTCCTCACACCTCCAGAGCCACCAAGTGCCCTGAGATAAGGGTCACCACACCGCGGCTCGGAGACAAGTAAATTTGACACTTGTGCATCAGGATGTCCTCTCAGGGTATTTCTGGCCTGGTTGTTTACAGTAGTGATAATCTCCTGTAGTGTTTGCATTGTTTACATTGATTTGGAGGAAGGAGAATATTCTTTTTTCCCCATTAAAGACCTACTTACATAAATACTGAGATCACATGCCCTAAGTATACTCTTCTAGGAAGGAGTTTTGGAAAGTGAACCTGAGCCTAGCATACTCCAGAGTAATTAATAAAGGGAAATCTCTTGTCATATAGTGTTGTGCCTAAGAATCATCATTGTTAAAGGAACTGTCCTTTTAGGAGGAATCCATGTTGTTTTTGCATAAATGCTTGCGATATGGGGTGTGCAGAAAGCCTACAAAAGTTTCTTCCATTGAAATAAAGTGGTAACTGTGTTTTCAGAAAGTGAGAGAACACAGTCCTTGGGTGCTCATTTGAGCAACTTAATGGATGCAAAAGCAATTGTGTTTTGGTAGTGTTGGCATCACGTGACACCATTCGACTTCAAATTAATAGGTGAATAGAAATACAGAAAGGACGATTTAAATGTTCACAGAGAAATGTCATTTCTGCAGGATTTGTGGCATCATGATGTGATACCACGGTTTTCAAATTTTCTCTTAGCTGCCACCCTTTCAGCAGAGGAACCCTCACTTGGAAGTCTCATGCGTCTGAGAGAGAAGAGAGCAAAGTCACTCTGGCTAGGGGACCAGGAGCAAGAACTGAACCGGACCCCGTTCCCAGGTAACTTTTCTCTCAAATGGCTTCACAGAGCCCCCAGAACTCCGCTACACAGCATCATAAAACCAGTGCAGGCATGAAAGCAGCCCAGAAGAAACTCAGATGGCCCTAGACTGGAAATCCAGCACTGCGACCCTACGTGGTAAAAATCATAATGTCAGTGCTAACCTCAACAAAACAAACTAACTTATACCAACTGAGCACTAAGTGCCTTACCTCCATTAATTTAATCCTCCCAATAATATGAGATAGGTACAATTATCACTATTTTATATATGAGGAAACTGAGCTCAGAGGGATTAAACAATCTGCCTAAAGATCCCATGGCCAGTCCTAAGTGACTGAGCTGGAATTCAAACCTCAACGGTCTAATTCCCTACTCCACATTAACAAGCATAAAATCTCTTTTTAGAAAAAATTTTTTAAAACGTTTATTTACTTTTGAGAGGGAGAGAGAGAGACAGAGTGAAAGCCAGGGAGGAGCAGAGAGAGAGGGAGACACAGAATCCGAAGCAGGCTCCAGGCTCTGAACTGTCAGCACAGAGCCTAATGAGGGGCTCGAAGTCACGAGCCGAGAGATCATGACCTGAGCTGAAGTCCGATGTTTAACTGAATGAGGCACCCAGGTGCCCCACAACCACAAAAACTCTTAAGCTCTTAGATCTAGTTTGGGCCAACCACCTTGAATATGAGGAGGGTATTAATAATCTTGCGGAAGAGTATCCTGCACAAAGGTATTCAATAATTATCATTCTTTTCATCACAAATGGCATAGAATATATACCCTCCAGACATGCACTAATTACTTCAATGTTCAATTATCTGCCAAATAGCTCCTGTCAAATGTCTGTGTGAGCCAATTATTACTTGAGAGATGGTTCACAGACATGCCAATCACTGAATCTTCAAAAAAAAAAACCAATTAGCGCTTTGTTATTCCAGAATAATCAGTGAAAGGTACCAAGAAAAGAATAAATGAAGTTCAGTACACAGGTAAAAGGATATATATATATATATAAACTAACAACTGCGCCCTAAAAAGGAGAGCCTATTCACAAAAGTAAATAAAACGTGTATGTGACAAATACTTATTAAACACCTAATATGTGCTGTGGACCAACGGAGGCACTAGGGATGGAGCAGCAAAGCCTCTGTCCCCATGAAACTTACAATCTGGTGTGGGAGGCTGACGATACACACAGGGAGGCAAATGTGAATGTAATAGGTCAGGTGGTGAAAAGTGCTATAAAGAAATATAAACAGGATATGAGGACAGAGTGGTGGGAGGAAAAGATGCTAATTAGAGAGGGTCAGGGGGGACCTCTGTGATGTGGTGACATTTCAGCAGCGATCATATCTGAGGGTATCTGGAGGATGGCATTCCAGCTAAGGGGGCAGCACGCACAAAGGTCCTGAGACAGCCAGTGTGTGGGCTAAAGGGAGATAAGCCAGGAGGAAAGTGGTAGGAGGTGTGGCCATACTTGCAGTCAAAGACCAGATCATGTATGGAAGGGCTGGGTCTGCTGAGGACTTCAGATTTTATCCTGAGATGGGAAGCCATTGACAAGCTTTGGAGAGAGGAATCTGTGGTTTGAAGTGAGTTTCAAGGATGGCTCTGCTGCTTTGTGGGAGACAGAGGGTAAAAAGGGCCAGGAGCCTGACAGATAACAGCTAGGACATGTTACAGTGCCACCAACAGGGGCAACAGCACAGATACCACTCAGAAGACCATGCATTAATCTTGCAAATCCCAGGCGAGTCTAGCAAGGCCCGCACAAGCCTTATGCAATGAAAAACACAAAACACAAATGGGTGAAACAAGGCCCTGAATAAATAAGAACTCTAACATGTCTCTAAAGACGTAACATAATAAAGATTTTTTTAATCCCTCATTAATTTCTCAAAAGTTAACATTTTATAGGGCTTACTACGTGCCAGGCACTGTTCTCAGCACCTTATGCATGTAAGCATAGCAACCTTCTAAGGAGGGTACTATGATTATTCCCATTTTAAATGTGAGGAAACTGAGGCACAGTCAGGTAAATAGGGTGTTGTAGAGGCAGGATTTGATCCAAGAAGTCTGTCTGCAGGTGTTTCTCCTGACCAATCTGCAAAGAATGCCTTAGAATGTAGACTGTTCCAGGCACAGCTGCCCAAGGAGCCCTTCTAGAAGGAAGCAGCCAGTGTGGATGATGAAGGAAAGAGAAGGAGGGAGCAGTTTGTGCTGGAAATGCAGGGGGATGGGCCTCCTGGGTTCTGTACCACCCAGTCCCAGGGCCCTTCCTCTTTGTCCATCCCAGATCCTCACCAGCAGATCCTGGGTTAAGGCAAAGCCCTGATGGTCACATGCTGCTCTCTCAGAGACAGCGTATTTTGCTAGAGGCTTCATCATTTTAGGAATGCCAATGTGGAGAAATTAGGAGGCAGGAAGCAGGACTGGCCCCACACCAGCTGTCTTCTTTAGAAGGTGTCCATTCAGCTTTCACAGCCATCCAAGAGCTTTGAGGTCGGAGGGCCTGACCCTGTGGCTCTGATCCCACTGCACATGAGCCCCTGATGGCTTCCAGATGAGACTCTACAAGGACTGCTAGGAAATCCGCACTCTTGACTGTTTCCTTTCAAGGGGGTTTTGGAGGCCCTAACCTAGAACAGGACATCCCAATCTGTAGAGCCTTGGAGAAGCAGAACATTATCAGGCCTCTCAAGAGCTCTTATGTTCACTGAGAAATGAGGAGCCTGACAGATGACAGCTAGGACATGTTACAGCGCCACCAAGAACGTGAAGAAGCTTCAACACACAGCCTCTCCCACCCAGGTGCCAACACCCACAACCCTCGGTGAATCAGACTGTCCTCACAGGGTGGAAGGAAAAGCAATTGCCCGGCAAGGGGCGGTGTCCAGTGCCCATGCACATCCTAGGCTTTAGCCACACTCAGCCCAAGCCCTCGTCCCCGAACTCCTCCAGCTGCAGCTCTGCACAGAGAGGAGCAAAGTCTCAAAGAAGCATGGCCAGTCAGCAAATAAGGCCCCTGACTTGTCATCTGGTCAGGGCAGAAAGAGGACCTTGGAGCCTTCCAGAAAGATTTTCAATGAGAGGTTTATTGTAATCAGTACGGGCTTGGGTTCCCCCCACCCCACCACCATCAAAGAGTTAATCAGCCCAAACAGCCCACTGGTGCTCCTTTCCAATTAATCAGTTTCATCGGATCTTTTCTGGGGACTATTCTTAAATGGCTAATGTGGACCTGAAGTCAAACAATGGCCAAACAGGTAAGAAACAATATGGCATAAGGAACATTCTTTAGGTGAGGAGGTGAATCCATACCAAACTGCCTCCTGATTCCCAAGCACACTGGAGACCAGCTGGGGAAGGGAGTGGACACCCGCATGAGGCACCAAGGTCTCCAGACTCTGAGTTTTGTCTCAGCTCACCTGTGATAGGCCAAGTTGTACTCTGACAAATTTACAGTAAAACCTCGGACAAATTTACAGTAAAAACAATCTTAATGCACCCAAACTGCATCTCGGCCAGGAGCCAAAGTGTGCTAACGTATGGCACACCCACACTGCCTCGGCAGAGACCTAACCTCATGCCAGGGATCAAGGTGTTCCACAAGTCTGAACTCAAAAAAAGAGACGGCATGCACAATAAAATCAAATAAATCAACCGAGGGGCTTCTCGCTGTGCCAGAAAGAAAGGTGGAATGAGAGAAAACAGTCTTTGAGGTGTAGAGGACGAGCCATCAGTTGTTGGGACCCCCTGACCCCCTGACCGTACCTGCAATGATCCCGTCCATTTGCTCCAGGGCAGCTTCTAGCACGTGACTGGCATCCGAAGCCATGGCTCCTCTCCCCTCAGTCTTCTTCTTGTCTTACTGAAAGTTCAAGCACAGGACAAAGGAAAAGTTGCAGAGAGGCCCACATTACGCAGGCAAGACCGCAAACCCTCCTCTTTCAACATCACGTGGGCCTCTCTAGCAAGAATCCGAGCCGGCCACCCTCCGGTTCTGCCGTCTCTAGAGCCTCTCCCTCCTGGCGCAAGTGATCCGTCTCCCGCGGCTTTAGCACACTATCCCATTCACATCTGAGATTAAGAGCCGCCATTATAGTCCCAGGTTCCAGAAGCTGCAGCCAGCACGGGGGAATCTCCCTTACGAGTTGGATAAAGGGACTCAGTGAGGACGTGCCCTGCAGCAAGCGGGCGTCAGGAGTCTCAGGAGGCACGTTTGTCTTAGAGCCGCATCTGTCCCGCACCTGCAACGCCTTCGTCGGGTAGGTGTGATCCAGGCCGAGAGTCCTCGGCTGCCACTTTCCTGGATGGTCAAAAGTGCCTGGCCTAGCGGACACACTGTTGTGGGGAGAGCTCCGTCCCAGGAACCTGGAAAATTCCTCTCACCATCTTAGTTCTAGACTACCCAACACCACGCAAAGTGCAGCATCCCACCTCCCCAGGACTGAAGAGCTTCTCCCAGGACACAAAGGCCACCCTCCCCCCAGGCTGAGTCTCCCGTCTAACGGAGATGGCAATTGGTTCTATCTCTGGACAACGCTGCCTCTACGAACGGTCTTTCAGCTAAACTGTCTTCCTGCAGCCTCTTCTCGTTTTATTGCTTCCCACCCACTCCCTGGTGGCAGGGAGCGACAACTGTATTTGTAATCCCTAGTTCACACCTATAAATGGCAGGCAGGAGCTGTTGTTTGCTCCTTCAGCAAAGCCTGTGCATGTGTCCAACGGGCATAAGTGCTGTGGAGAACCGGCCTGGCTCCTCTACCCAAGGATGGCCCGGGTCAGGAAACAGAGGGTCCTGGGGGTCTCGGCTCCTGTCCCCTGTTGATGTTGGACTTTCAAAGGGAAGAAAGGAAAGTGAGCAGCCACAGAGAAGTGGCTTTGGAGATGGTATGGATAAAGATTTTAGGACTACAAAGAACCACATTGGACTATACCAGGCAGTAGCTGTTAAAATAGACTGGGTTCAAACCCTGCTCTACCATTTACTATGTGATCTCTGAGCCTCAGTATCCTCATCTGTAACATGTGGATAATACCAGCACTTAACACACCAGGTTGATGTCATGATGAAATGAGGAATTAATATTTCATAGAAAGTACTCAGTACATTTCCTTACAGATAGTGAGTGCTCAACATATGTTAGCTGTTTTTGTTTTTGTTTTTGAAGTGAGGCAACGATCTCAGGATGTATTTGTGCCAGGACAGTGCACTGGATGAGAGACTTTAAACTAAATGAGGTAGGCTCAGGAACAGAGAACCCAGGTAAGTCCAAGAGGCTGGCTCCCCTGGAGGAGGTAGGCATGGCAAAGAGAGATAAGCAACTATTTGTATGGAGAGGGCGGGCAGTGATTCATAGGAGCAAAGGCCAAGGAAGGTCTGGGAACAGGCACTGAGCCTCGGCAGTCCAAGGGCCATTGCACAATCAATGCAGGGGCATGAGAACGGGAGCCTGCAGAAGGGGTGGGAGCCTCATCAGCACCTCAAGGCTGTGGCAGGAGCTACTACAGGAGGCTGCAGCAAGGGACAGAGCTGCCACTGCTGAGAAGAGCAGCCCAGGCCACTAGAGACCCCAAACATGTGCAGATCTCATGGGCTGAATAGAAGCAAGCTTGGGGGTTTGGGGGATGAGAGTAGAGGTAGCAGGAAAAGGGCACACAATCACACACAATTATTGCAGGTCAATAATCCACACATTCCCACCTGTTCAGAGATATTAAAGGTCTGAAATAGTTCCCTCTGAGGACTTCCCACTACTCCTAAGGAGAAGTCCACACTGCTCACTCACTGGGACCTTCAAAAGAGGCAGTGTAGGATCCGGCCAGGCCAACCCCATATTGCTCTCTCCATTGGTCATGTTCCAACAGCATTGGCCTCCTTTCTGTGCGCCACCCCCCTCCCCCCGCTGATACTCCAAGACCATGTCTTCTTCTGAAACTTCACACCTGCTATCCACTCAGCCCTGAGCTCGCTTTCCCAGCTCTCTGCATGGCTCATTTATTCTCATCTTCCGGGTGTCAGCTCCCATGTGTCATCTGAGACAGGCCTTCCCTGCACACCTCCATCTATAGCAGCCCCTTCCAAGTGCAGCACTTCCAAAGTATCTCGTCCGTATACTTGTATGCTTGCCAACTGGCCTTGCTCACCCTCTCCATGGAGGAAGTGGGGCCCTGTCTGCCTTGTTCACCCCTATATGCCCAGTGCCCAGCACAGTGCCTGGCACAAGGAAGCTTATGAGTGAATACTTGTGAATAAATTGATAGATCCCTTTCACCCACTTTCCCCGAACCCTGCTGTGCTGGGTACTGGGGAGATATTGACAAATCAGACCTAGTCTCTGTCCCCACGGACCATGCAGTCTAGTGAAGACAAAAGTATAAACAAATTAACGATGACACAGTATGGGGTAAGCTGATAGAGGCCGGTATGCAGTTTCTCTGGGTCTTGAAGGATGAGTAGAAGTTTTCCCAGAAGATAAGGGGGAGAATGCTATTCCAGGCAGAGGGGATGGAAGGGTGGAGAAGCATGTAAGGGCAGGATGTAATTGGCAAATATCAAAGTGGTTGATGAGATTACACCAGAGCATCCAGCTGCTCATGATGAGTCAAAACCTTTCACAGAATTCACATAAGTGTAACGAGGGCAATTAATAAGAGGAGCTTGGGAATCACACCCACTGCCAGTGCACAACAAACCAAGTGGCCTCAGATGTAAACATATCAGATCTTTAAGAAGATCTCGTATTTTAATAGGCAGGCCCCATTTGGGGCCTTACTACCAGGGTAGAAGGGAGAGGACAGTTAGAAGGTGCCAAGCCTGGAGGGTCCAGGCTACAACCCCCTGCAACAGAAGGGCCATAAGAGGAGGCCCACAGGCCTTCTGCCCAGGGATGAGTTTGTACTTGGCAAAGAGCAGGTTGGGTGGACCCATGGGAGGTGGTGTGAAGTGACACATGAGTCAAAGGTGTATCATATTTAAAACCCAGGAGCCCGGGGCCGGTAAGGTTGTGAGTGCTCAGAAGCCAGACCTGCTTAGGGCAACTGATGAGCTCAGTTCCAGACCTGCTGGGTCTCAGGTGATGGCAGGACACCTGTAAGAAGGGGCCCTGCCAGCTTCTGTCACAGGGCAGCTGTGAGGTGTCAGTGGCATGGGGTACAGAGAGACTTTTGAAGGGCCAAACATGCCATCAATGTGAGGCCTCAGGCCCCCATCTGTGAGCACAGACACTCTCAGAACAGGGAAGCCACAAGGTCACCAACCATTCCTATTCTGGCACCTAGTAGGCATTTTCTCCTCTGACCACTGTTGAGGTTAGAACTCCTGTCATTAACACACGATGGGACAATCATTACCCTCAGGGAGGTTGGAGCCTCAGAGGCACACATGTCACACACCACATTCAGTGTCTGTTCATCCCTGCAGGGGCACAGCACCTCCACTGGGAGCCTGGGTTCATCAGGGATGTGGAGCTTACGTGCACGAAGCTCCAGAAGTTGAATGCCTGGAGGCCTCCTGGAGAGAAGCTAGGTGAAGAGGCGATGACCCAAAGGGGCCGGGAGAGAGTCGGATTCCAGAAGCACCCCAAAGGCACAAGCGAAAAGCAGGGCAACTTCTAAGCAGGTGGTGGGGAGTGGAAGTGAAATCATGTTCTCTACCAATGAGAGGGGAGCTATAGCAGCCAGCCAGGGGCCTGTCACAGCGTGGATGCTGGGGCAAGAGATAGTGTGCCTGGGGGACTCCCTGGGGGCGGGGGGAGGTGCCCCCAGCCCAGGAAGGAGAGGAGCAGGCAGAGGATGACATGGCTCTTAAGGAGCTTAGTACAGTGACAGCTGTTGTGGCCCCAACCAGTTTTCATTCTCTCTGGACACCTGGACTATTAACAGAGCCCTGCATTTGATGGTGAAGGAACAGGAAGGCTTCTCTTCTTACCAAGTGACTAGCTCACGCTTAGCTACAAAAAGAAACCGGGAATGTTAAGAAAAAGTGTAGCCCATTCACCATTCACCCTTCCCTTCACCTGCAGGCCTCTCTAGATGCTGTCATCCTCCTATCTGAGATGATGTCCCACCAACATAGAGCTTTACCCTCTTTGCCACCAGCCAGACAGAAAATGACCCTGTAGCTATAGAGAGGAACTGTCTTGTTTCAGAATGACAGCATCTGGTGACAGACGTCATAGCCACATGAATTGCACCACGCAAAGGTCAGTTTGGCACCTCGAAGTTGATAAGGGTGTAGGATTAGGGTTCTGAAATTTAGAAAGTGAGCCTCAATTAGCCACCCGTTATCTGATGCACTCTCAGGCAAGCCGTGATTTAGATAGTGCATTAAGCTTTCATGTTCAGCAAAGTAGAATCAGAAGTAGGCAGGAACTGTTGATTCAGATAAGTCTTGGGCAAGTAGCCTTGACTTATCCCACCCACACTGAATTGCCAGCTTCCATTCCATTTTATAAAGTACTTTTCCTTTAGTAAAAGTGGTTAGAGCTGCAAGTGTTTCGGGCAGGCTGGCACTGGCCAGGACCAGAGAAGGAATCAGGAACAGATCCAGAGTCCCTGGTACCCCTGCTCCTTCAGGGTCTCCTGTGCCATGGACACAACTGAGCCAGATCTGGGATCGGATTCCTTGGCGGCTCCGTCCAGATGAAGGGATGGGGGTGGGGTAGGGTGGGGACAGTGTCCCCAACTAGAAGGCAAGGCCTGAAGAATGAACCCTGAGCCAAGAACCCACCACCACCAAACTTTGGACTCATCACACACCTCCTCCTTCTGCAAATGGCCATCAGGTGGTAAAGAAGTGTTGTGTTATCACAACCAACCAAAGCCTTTTCCCCATAATTTACAGATTGCCCATAAACCAGAACACTCTTAAACAGTTATTTTAAGAAATCCCTCTTGCTATGCCTCTGCTTGGGAGACAGCTTCTTAGAAGGATATAGGAAATTTATCTCTTTGGGATAAGAGAGCAAGAAAGCCATTTTCAGTATTAAGAAAAAATGAAGATGGAAGAAGACACAAGGGAAACTGATGGCGGAGCCTAAATTTTCAATCACATCCCATATCAGTCAAGAACACCTTTCTTTTCAAAGGACAAAGGAAAAAAGAACACAGTCTGGAGTTAAAACATGCACTCTGCTGCATAATGACTGTGGATCTTTAGACAAGTTATTTAACCCCTCTCAGACTCAACAGTCTCATCTGTATCAGGATAAAACCAATCTCATTGCTACCAGTGAAAGTAAACAAGATAGACCTCAGGTAAATACAGCAGATTGAACCCAAACATCTAAATTAGCTACCCACTGAAACAACAGTCGAGAAATTTATTTTGAAAGACATAAACCCACAGGGACACTGAGAATATGCTAGCAGAGATAAGGGAGATGCCAGGGCAACAGCTCTGCAGCAAACATAAAAGGACAGCTGGTCCATGTTGGAGAGCTTCCGAAAGCTCTGGGAGAGATTTCTCCAGCAACACGAAATTAACAGGACACCTCATGCTTCAGAACACCCAAAGAGATTTATATATGGGGAGGAATTTGTTTAATTCAATGACAAGAAAGTTGAAACTCAAGCCAATGACAAAAGAACTGCATGGAAACCAAAAAGTAAAAGTAACCATGAACCTTACAGTGAAACACCTCGTAGCAATCTAACCGGAACTGCAGGGGCAGCATGGGGTCGGGAGAGAGATGAAAAGTGGTTGTGGGCAGTGGAGGTGGGGCTGGAAAGGGAGCAGATTCCTCACCTCCTGGAGTGGGCACTCAGAAGTCACTAGATAATGACAACTGAAAACAATTAATAAAGCAGCAGAACAAGCATTTTTTCCCCCAGCAATATGGATAAAAATACTAAGAAATGTAAAGTGGCTGCTTCTGAGGAAGAGCAATGGGGTTGGGTAGGCAGGGAGACAACAGCTGTTTTAACAAATCGTATACAATTATTTCACTGTTTAAATTGTGTAGATGTATAGTAGTGATCAAAATCAAAACACTTAAAAAGTAATATGTGCAGTGTGCCTGGCAGAGAGTAGAGACTCCATGCTCCTTCCTCCTCTCGGGCAGGTGTCTGTTAGCTACTTGCTGGGAGTTTCTCCAACACTGTCTCACGTAATCCCCATGTGCCACTTAGGAATCCTCTCACTTTGCTGATGAGCAAAAAATTGGGCAGCTTGCCTGAGGATGCACACCGTTCTTCCACTTTGCCTCTGAAACGGGAACCCACTGGAGGGTTTTGAGCACAGGAGGATCTAACATACCTTGTTAAAAAGGAACACTATGGCTGAAAATGAACAGGGCTGGTGGGGGTGCAGTGCATCAGTGAACACAGGAAAACCAGGCATGAGATGAAGGTAGCTTGGACCAGAATAATGGTGGTAAATGTTCTCATTCTTGATATATGTTGAAGGCAAAGCCGGTAAACTATACTGATGGAGTGGACATGGGAGAGAGGAATCAGAATTACTATAAGGTTTTTGCCCTGAGTCTCTGGGAGAGTTGGAGGGACTGCAGAAGAAACCATTGAGGCAGGGGAAGGGGTCATCAGGAGACTGGTTTTGGAAATGTTCAGTTTAAGATGCCTAAGGACACCTAGGAAGATACACTGGAAATATGAGTCTAATGTTGGGAGGGAAGTTTGGGTGGAGAGAATTTGGGAGCCATTTGTATGGATATGGAATTTAAAACAACTGCATGAAGTAACCTAAGTAGTGCAGAGAAAGAGAGACAGAGACAGAGACAGAGACAGAGACAGAGACAGAGACAGAGAGAGGAAGGAAAGGAAAGGAAAGAAGGGAGGGAGGGAGGGAGAAAGGAAGGAAGGAAGAAAGAATGAAAAGGGAAAAGAAAAGCAAGAGGCCCCAGAACTCTCTGGAACACTACAACGCAGCCATCAGGAAGAAGAACCAACAAAGGGGACTAAGGGGGAGCAGCCAGGAGAATTGAGAAAGTGCTGCCCTAGAAGCCAAACAGAGGGTTCAGGATGGAGAAGGAAGCAATCAGGGGAGCCAAGTGCTGCTGAGTCAGACCAGAAACCATCTTCTTGCCCAGTGCTCACTGCTGGTGATCTCATCTGCTCCCACAGCCTCACCTGTCCCCACATTACCTCACCCTAGACTCTTACAAGAGCCTCCTAACTGGCTGCCTGCCTCCAGGCACCCCTGTCCACCCACCTTGCACTGAAGATTCACCTAACTCAGTGGTCCTCAAACACTGGTGTTCATCAGAGTCACCTGGAGAGCCAGTCAAGCACAGATGCCTGACCTTTGTAACCTGACCTAGCTCCTCTGGTGATTCTGATACTGAAAAAATCTGAGGGACACCTGGGTCGCTCAGTCAGTTGAGCGTCCAACTCTTGGTTTCGACTCAGATCATGATCTGGCGATTTATGGGTTTGAGCCCTGCATCAGGCTTTGTGCTGACCAAAGCCTGCTTGGGATTCTCTCTCTCTGCCCCACTCCTGCTCATTCTCTCTGTGTCTCTCAAAAATAAATAAACTTAAAAGGAGAAAAAAGCTGAGGAGCCAATGAGAGAATGCAAACACAGCTCAGGCACTTTTCTGCTTAGAAAAGTCTCGGAGGCTCACCATCAATCAGCCCCTACACTTCATGCCCTTTACCACATGGACTCAACCTACTGGGTTGCAATTTTAACTTCCATCCTAGCCCTCAGGCAAACCTCCACCCATCCCAACCAAATGTCTTGTCCTCAGTGGACGGATTCTAATTGTTCGTTAATTGACTGCACCAATTGCTTTCCTGCTGTATACCCAACCCAGCAGCTTTCTTTGCTAAATTCCCATCTTCTCTTCAAGATAATTCCTCCAGGAAACCAAACTTGATCCTGCCCACCTAAAGGTGGTCTCCTCATCTCTTTATTTTTTTAGGAAAGGGAGGAAAACAGCAGCGCGCAGCCATCTCCCCTGCAACTCTTCCCTGTGTCTCAGCCCCTGAGGGCAGCCCCGTTCAGTAAATCCTGAGGACACTCCCACAGATTCACAACTATTCATTGTCAGTAGGAAACTAAAGCCAGGTGCAGCGCCACCCCCCCACATAGTTGATGCCCACCTCCCTCTCCACGCCCTCACACTTGGTGGGCCCCAAAAGATGGTCTTCCCCAGTATGCTCCCCCACCCACTTTGGTGACGCCACCACAGTTGCCAAGCCAGAAACCTGGGAGTTTCCCGGGGCCTTCTGGCCTCTCACCCACATCCAGCAAAGTCTCCCTCATCACCTGCTCTCACATCTGTCCACTCATCTTCCACCCTGCTTCAGGCCACATATCATCTCCCGTCTGAACGACCACAATGGCTTTTTGACTGCCTTGCCTGCCTACAGCCTCACCCCCACACAGCCCTCATGCTCCACCCTGCTGCCAAGAGCATGGGTCTATTTCACAAACCTAACCAAGGCACTCCAGCACCTGTACAACCGTTCACCACCTCATACCCCAGAGACAAAGTGAAGGACCCATGAGGTAGTCAAGAGCATTCGCTCTCTAGTCAGGCTGCATTTGGGCCCACGTTCTTCTTGTCATGGGCTAGGTCCTTGGACAAGTTCCTCAACATCACTGAGCTTCGTTTTCCCTATTTACAAAGGGCAGGGGAAAATATACACATCGTGAGGTTACGGAGAGTCAGGGAGATAATGTGTGTAGAAGTCCTTTGCATAAAGCTGGGTGGGAGTTCACAACCACAGCAACAATAATTGTCTCAGCCGCACTTGGCCCCATTGGCCCCGAGCACTAACCATTTCACCCCACCTGCTTTTGCTGTGAGCTCCCCCCACCCCCGCCAACATGCAATGTTTTAGCCCAAGACCTCCCTTCCCCCTGGTCAATTCCTACTCCTCATTCAAGGTCCAGCTCCAATATCATCATTCTAGGGATCCCCTCCCATCCCCCCCATGAAATGACTGCTCCAACTCAGTCCCCCTCTTCATGCTCATGACAGACTTCCTGGACAGCGCCTGGAACTCTCTAGAGCGCTGGCTACTCAATATGTGCGACTACTTCGTCTGAATGTTAAGTTTTTTGTGGGCAGAGCCAGTCTCCAAAGCCCAGAGTTCAGCCCTGGACCTGGCTCAGAGCATGTGTGGATAGACATTCCCATTCCAAAAAGGAGAAAATGGAAAAAATGAAGAGGTCACTGGTCTAAACTGGAAGTTGAGAGGCTCCTGTGGGTGACAGGGGCCCCAGGAGGCCCTGAGGCCTGAGGTCCTGTCCAGTCTGGAGGACTTTGTCCCCAGATGGAAGGGCCTGCCGATGCAGTAAAGCAGCACGCATGGCCTCAGGGCAACGGCAGGGCCCGGCAGGCACTGGCTTTGTATCAGGACTGAAGGACAAGGCTACAGGCATTGACTTTCCATCAGGAGAGATCAGGGGACACAGAGACGTCCTGTCACAGGAGAGGGGTTGGAGCAGGACAGAGGGGCCAGGATGCCGAGGAAGCTGCCATCAGAATTACGGAATGCCATCAGTGAATATCGGAGTCTAATAAAAGCGAAGAGGCGGGGCCTTGATTTCTTTTGTCAATGAATAGAAGCTGAAGTAGCCTAAGTAAAACTGCACAGGAGAAACAGAAGAAAGCCTTTGAAGGTAGAAAAAGCCACTTAACTTGCACTGCTCTAATCACAGTATCAGTCATGTCTGATAGCAAACATTTGTTTGACGCTTTCAGCTTCAAACATATTTTTCACACACAGGCTTCTCATTCCCACCTAAATATCCCAGATCAGGCTGCTGTGTTTAGTCAGCCAGTTAAGCTGAGGCCGGGGGGCTGAGGTGTGCCAGAACCGCTCACGGGGCGCTAAGCTGAGGCACAGGCTGGCAGTGCCGGGGCCAGCGGGGGACGAAGGCAGTATTTCTTGCTAAGCGTCTCTTTCCCACTGTGCCAGGTTAGTGAGCTGTGTGCACTGGGCATTCCCAGCCACTCCCTGCGGGGCCAGTTCCAATAGATCCCTAAGAACATTTGTGCTGGAGCCCAGCTCCACCGAACCTGCTGGAAGGAGTCCTTTTTCTTTCTGCCCCTTCCATTGAAAACCTGGCCCAACTCCTGTCACATGTCACTGCTCCTCCACCAGCCTCCTTTGGCACATCCAAACCCAGATGCTTCCACTTAAGCTCTTACCCAAAGAGCTCAAGCCCTTCTCATCAAACCACAGCCCATCAAGCAAGGCTCCGTGACCCCAAAAAGCTCTCCCACCAACACGCAATCGTAGCAAGGGAATAGGCCACAGAGCTCAACTCCCTCCTCCGAAGAATGCAGTGAGTAGCATCAGGTACAGACACCTCACCTCCAGGGACTTCCTCCCAGCTTAGGTGTCCCCGGGACTCAGGAGCAGGGCCGACATCCTCCCTCTTGCTGGGAATGGCAAGCTTTTTAAGAGAAGCACCACCCTCAAAGATATGAGCATGAGACACAGGAGCCCAGCCCAGAAGGAGGAGCACGGGGTCTGGCCAGGAAACGGGTATGAGAGAGCGTGAGGGTGTCGTGGCTCACACCCAAGCAGCACATCTGACCTTCTGGGCTTCGGGAACACTGAAGACCTGATGTTGGGTTTCCTTCCAGGTCTTTGCTTAAGATTTTTAAACACTTGCTTCACCTTCCTCTGGCTGTTCTCACCACCCATTTCTGCTCTTAACATTTTGCCCCCAAGCTGGTCCTTTTCCCCAACCAAGGGCTTGTCATGGTGAAGAGCCCACAGCAATCTCAGTGACCAGGGCCATGGGCCTCAACCCAGGCCTGAGGAGGAGAGTCCGGGCAGATCTCTGAAGACAAGCAATGCAGACACTCCAAGTAGGAGAGGGATTGACGGGCAGACAGCCAGGCCCGAATCTCTGCCTTTGGGAAGAAGGAGCTGGGGAGCCAGACGGTGTCCAGGGGACAGAGTATCACCAAGCCCCCATCAACGTGCCTCTTAACACTGTGTTTACAACAAGTATGTCTGTGTCTTCACTACAGTGGGGCTCACTGCAGCCACTTAGAGAACTCGGGCGGAAGGTTCTCTCGCTTCCTTCTGAGAGTCTCGGAAACATCAAGTCCAGGGAGTAAACACAAATGAGCATCCCCTTCCAGGCTGGGATGTGAATGACCACGCCGCAGCCACAACACCTCACATGCTCGGAGATCTCTCTGCCTGCCCTGCCACTACCACCATCCACAGGACATCAGATGATGGCACGCTACCTCCTGCCCGTGCGGTTTCCACCTGTGTGCAAAAAGCTGCCTGTGCCAGAAGCAGCAGCCCCTGTGAAAAGACTCCATCCTCATTTCCTCATTTAATCTTCCTGGCCATCCTGTGTGGGATGTATTATAATTATCAGCCCCATTTTACAAAAGAGGCAACTAAGACATAAAGATGTTAAGACACTGCCTGAGGTCACATGGTTGCTGAAAGTCTTTCCATGGAGTCCAGTGTGTCTGTCACCTAAGTCCCTGCTTGCTGTCCCCACCATACTGCCTTGTTCTGCAGACTTGCTCAGAGCAGTGAACGGTGGGAAACAGGAAGCTGGCTTCCATGTCCAAACAAACAGGGCTCAAAACACCAGGGGCCAAGACACTGCTAACTTCTCCCCTTCATACAGTGTCTTCATGGGGATTCTGTGCACTGCCCTGACCCCCTTCAGCTGTTACAAGATCATATTTTACTTGAAAAAAGAAAACATGGGACAGGAAACTGTCATAAAAGATGCATGACTCCTAAAAATCAATGTATATATTTTTATCTATTTATCTAAATTTATCTATTTAACAAACACTATTTGCCCCGCATCATCTGTAAAACCCTGGAGTCGATGCTAAGAGGAAATGAATGAATGCTTCTTCTTTATCTTCCAAGGGTCAAAATGCTTTCGTTGCTCATCCACATCAATTAGAATGTGAAGGGTCCATGTAGAACTGGGCCTCTATCTGGGATCTATAAGGCAGAGCCAACAAACTTTGGCTTTACCAACTTCGACTTCAGAAATGGATAAGTTAATGGTCTAATTTTAAAGTCATCAAGGTATTCCTTTGTGAGAAGAAAAGCATCATTTCCCTGAAATTCCCATCATCCCTAAAATTAAGTTCAGATAGCAATTTAGTGCTAATGGCAATATTACAATGTCACTAGCTCAGTAAGCAAGCAACATGTAAAATATCACACAGAAGTTACTTTCAAAGAGAAGCTGAGTTTTGAAAATTGACCGTTTGCTCATCATTTTATGGGTAATAAGGCTCAGTGTGTCACCCACTCATACAAGTGAGGATCAGTCGAGGGGAAGCTGGTAGGTGCCAGGCACCATAGATTGCCCTGTGATTCCAGAAAGACACGTATGCGACAATACAGCACCCGGTATACTCCCGGGAGAGGGAAGCTGAGCATGTTCAGGGTCACAACCATGTGACCTCATGTTCAGGAAGCTGAGCGGCAGGAGGAAGGAGTGACCAGTGCAAGTATGGGCAATCCCAGAAAGTTTCAGGGAGCAAGTGTAGTATCTCTGATGGGCAGCACGCAGAAATGTGAACGCACTGCAAACGGAGTAAGGAGTGTACATATCCTAAAGTATGTTGGGGGACAGGTGTGTGTACGTGCATGTGCATGCATGCTCGTGAATGCATACAGCTTGGTGTGACCAGAGGACTGGGAAAGAATGACAGCAAATGAGGCCAGGACCAGCTTATGAGTGGTCTCTCTAGAACTTGGCTTTTACCCATCAGGCAATGGGAGTCACTGAAGGAATCTACCTGGAAGCTGCCTGTCCTTTACCAGCAATAATGCAGCAGGATGCTAGGACCTTCTCAGGGAAGCTCACTCAGAATTCCCCCTCCCCGAGGACCGGGCCATGGCAGGCTGTCCCTTCCACTGCCCACCTTAGGAACCTTCCCACACTCTCCTCTGACTCCATTTCCCCTTTCAACACCCCTGGACAGCAGGGATGGGCCCCCTACTGCAGGGGCCTGATGTATGTCAGCAGTCAGCACACAAGATCATTCCCTGAGACCTGCCCACCTCCCTCCAGCCACCTCCACAGCTCATGCCACCGGGTCACTGTTCACCCCATCTCCCCCTGCCTGAGAAGGCAAGTTCAGGAGCTTCAGCTCCGCCAGATCTTCCTGCACCTAGATCTTTAATCTGGTGCATCCTTCCTACCAGACTCTCCTCGGCAAACTACCACACATCTTTCTTTGGTGAGAAACCTAATCCCTCAACTCCCCTTCTGGCCTCCTAAGACCTCCCCTAATCTAGTACCACTGTGGCCCAGGCTCTCAGTGGTGTCCTCTCTACACTGACTGTGCCTCTGCCCCCTCTCCTACTCCTTCCTCTGGACCACACAAATATCAAAGCCTCTGTTCTCCTCAAACCCTTCCTTCAGCCACCACCTCATGTTTCTCCTTGGCTTCACTACCAAAGCTCTCACCTCCTCCTGTTCTCTCCAGGCCTGCTGCCATTAGATCTCCATTTTTGTGCCTTGATGATACTGCCCCCCACCCCCCAAGCTATATCCATTCTTACTCCTGTGAGAGGCAGCAAAGGGTGGGCTTAAAGCACAAGCTGAGCTGTAGAGCCGGACTGTGGTCAGACCCCGTCTCTAATGCTCCCTGGCCAGGGGTCTCCTGTGCCTCTGCTTCCTCATCTGTCAGATGAGGATAACTTAAGCACCTGTCTCAAAGGTGGTTGTGAAGGTTACAGGAGTTCATACAAGTAAAGCACTTAGACTGGCAATCAGTCAGTGTTGGCTAGGATTGCTTTCCTTGGCATCTCATCCACACAAAACCCCATGAGATGCTCTCCTCCTTTGGCATCTGGGACAAAAAGCTCTCTGGGTTCTTCCAGATCCTCTTCCTTCACTAAATGTCCTATGTCTCAGCTTCCACTCACCATCCCTGTGCTCAGCTCTCTTCCTGTTTCTTCTACAGTCTCTCCCTGGACAATCCATACTTCACCTCCATATTCACAACTCGTAACACTAGACTACTTTTGTAAGCTCCAGACCAAAGCATTCAAATGCTCTTCAGCTTTCTGGCTATTTCTTAGCAGCCCCAGAGATTGAGCATGATCAGAAACTCTCTCAGCATGGTCCTGCTCTCTCTTGGTAGCTCCTGGCCTGCTTGACCTGCACACTATGCGTTCCCCCGTGACCCGCCCTTGCCTTCAAACAGCAGACAGGCCCCTGTGGATTGCTCTGGGCAGGAGGCGCTGCTCCATATCATCCCTCCCACAGCAGGCCCAGTTGTGTTCAGGTGTCTGAACCTAGGCCTTGGAGGGCCTTCTCTCACCTGGCCTCTCCCACAGCAATCCAAGCTCATGAGTCTGGCATCTAAGCATCTGTTAGCTTACCCCAAATTGTCCTGGACACATGATGGTAATACTAACGGCTGCCATTTCTTAAACATTCATTCTGCACTGAGCTAAATATTTATGTGTGTCTCATACCTCAATATTTATAAACTATTGTTATCCAAATTTTACAGACAAGGAAACTGAAACTTGCAGAGGTTAAACGACTGCTCAAATCACACATCCTGGAAGCAGTGGAGATGGGATTGAACCCGGGCAGTACAACTCCAAGGTCATATTTGTAACCACTCTGCAGCACTTCCTCACCAAGCCTGGCCACTTCCAACTGTACCCTTCTGATTTCTTGACACTCCAGCCATAGGAAGGCATTCTCATTTTGCAGTGTCTTTCTCATGCTGTCCCCTCAAAATAATGGTCCCTTCTCTAGTCTCTATCCATCGAAACTAATTCTTCAAGGTGATTCTCCTTCCTTTATGACAGCATCCCTACCCCTACTTGTCTAAGAGCATCTCTGCTGACCCACAACTTGCTCACACCTCCGTTTTGGTTGTTTCATGTTGCCATGGGGATATCCAACAGGGGCTGACATCCTCTTTCTTGGACCGCTAAGTATCTGATTGAGGGAATGGGGGAAGGAAACTCCACCCTTCCCTCTCTTTTTCCAGAGCTGCCTTGTTCCAGATCTCTGGCCTAGGTAGATATGCCAGGTAAGGAAAGGGATGCACTGGGAACCCTACTGGCCATTCTCAACATCTTTATTAGCCCCAGAGCTGATATGTTAGTCTCCATCTGTCTGATTCTTGGTCTTACTTTTCAGTTGGTGCTAAAACCAGACAGCGCTTACGCAGTACAAATAATTATCAAACGTGCACCAACCTGGGTCACTCAGTGAAGGATGAAGTGGCAGTGGCCATAGGACTGGTCTGTGTTGGTCTGTATGGCACACTGGTGACCAGTACATCATCTCTGGAGGTATGAGTACTCGTCACTAGCAAGGAGGTCCCACAGCAGCTTGGGTGACCCCTACCATCCACACAGTGCCCTCTGTCAGGGAACCTGGATCCCCAGCAACCTGCAGATGACCCTGTAGTCCACCTGTGGGAAATGCCAGGAGGGCAGTCTAGGAGGACAGGTGTTTGTGCTGTGGCCACTGGGCAATGCCCGCCAGAGTGAATTAGTTCATTGCTATTTAGTTTATAGA
Source organism: Panthera pardus (assembly GCF_024362965.1). NCBI lineage: Eukaryota > Metazoa > Chordata > Mammalia > Carnivora > Felidae > Panthera > Panthera pardus. The sequence continues at coordinate 50,805,692 of NW_026526677.1, forward strand.
TTAGTCTTGTCAATTTTCTCAGCAGAGACCAGGCTCTCAGGCCACAGGCATCCTTCAGTGAGTGGATAATGAGGGTGTCCAACCCTGAAAACTGCCCCCCGAAGGCCATCCATGCCTCCACTCTCTCCCATGTCCACACCTCACCTGCCCCCTGGCAGACAGAACCTTACCCGCTGATGGGCACTGCTAGAAGTGTCTTTCCTCAGCCCCAGAACACAAAGAAGGCTGCCCTCACTGCCCTTCTCACAGCAGAGAACACACACACATGCACAATCTCACCTTCAAGGAGGAACAAACAGACATCAAGTCATTTCAGTGCCTCAACCTGATGACAGACAGACTCAGAGAAATATGCTTTAAATGTAGCCTCAACATGAATACTTTCAAGAAGCTTCATCACAAAAAATATCCCCTAAAAATATAACCAGCAAGGGCTTATGGTTGAAGCTGGTTGATAAGTAAATTGATTCATTATATGATTTCTTCTACTTTTGTGTGTGTTTGAATTATTTTTATAACAAAGGTTTCCTTGTGTTTGTTTGTTTGTTTTTTAAATCCAGCACTTAGGGATCTGAGCTTTTCCAGAGGGGGGCACAGGATTCCACCTTTCCTTGCTGGGGATCAAGAGAACCAGAACTGGGGTTTGAACCTCAATTCCTAGTGACACAAATGGCGCTTCTTGTACAGTGCCATTCAGGTTCTCTGTAGATCCTAACACCTGACCAAATGACCAAAGGCTCAGCTCACTCTCCTTCAGACCCTTATCATCTCTCCACCCTGCCTCCACCCTCTCCCTGATTGCCAAAGCTGCCTCCTCTAGGCTTCCTACTTCTGGTTGACTCTTGTCCAACCCACCTTTCCCAAGGCATTACTCCTCTGCTCCCAAACCCTCCATGGTTCCCCATTGGTTCAGGAACAAAGCTGTATTCCTTAGCTCAGCCATCTAAGCCCTCTTATAAGATCCACCTTCCCAGCTGCACTTCTCACCACACTCTTAGTTCAACCTCACTGAACCAGCTCCTACTCCCTAAATAACTGAAGGATTTCCCTATTCCTCTGTTTGGGGTGCTTTTCTCCAGCTATACTTTTAAATCTCACCCATTCTAAGACCTTATCCAAATGTACCGACCCAAGGAAGCCTTTCCTGACACCATCACCCCCCAGTGCCTGAAGGTGCTGGCTGGCTCTTCCTCTCTGCTTCTGCCATACTTGGTACTCACCTGCATCAACTTGCTTACAGCTCTGGTTGTCCAAGTCCTCGATATGTCTGTCTCCTCTTCTAAATTAAAATGCTTGAGAGCAAGGAGTATGTTCTATTCACCTTCCCATCCTCAGAGCCCAGCCGTGAACCCGACACACAGGTAGACACTCAGTATATGCTAGCTGATGAAAGATGTTAGGTGTGTGCACTGAGTGGAGGGCAAAAGGAGGAGGGGCATGTGAGAAAGAGCGCGAGCGAGCTTGGCCAACTTTCTGAATAAAGGTGGGAAGTCGTCCATGGCAGCCTCTCCCCTCTCACTTTCTCTGTACACGAGACCCCCTCTTCACGGACTAATCCTCAGAGGTGAAGGAGCTCTGCTGTAAGAATGACTTGACCGTGCTTGGCCCTGGCACGACCTAGGGACAAGTGGTGAATGCAGGTAGATTTCCACAGGACTGACGGGAGAAGAGAATGTAACTTCCCCTAACAGATGATAAAACCAGGCATTTCCACTTATTCTATTATTTTACAATGCTAAGCAACAAGAAAAAAAAAACATCTGAATTGGCGAGTTTTCTCTATCATCTAGTTCAGGGGCCTCATACATAACTGTAGCCTGTAGCTGGATACCTCCTATGTGCCTACCAAGCTGGCTCGGGGGGAGCACAGACCCCAGAATTTGGCAGCCTTTAGGTAAATACTAACTGGATTAATCAAAGTTTATTCTGTCTTTTGAGGCTTCATTTCAACACTTGTCAAACAGTTTAATTTTGAATCGATGCAACAGTTTTCTTTTTGCACTGGGGGGGAAAACGTTTAGACCAGTAAGAGACCAGGGAATTTCCCTAAAGGCAGGCTGTGTGCACTGGCAAGGACAGCCTGGCTCCTGCCTCTGTCAGGAGAAAGGGGCTTCCTCTGTAGGCCTGGGCTGGAGGGTTTTCATTAGTAGGGTATTAGCAGCTCTGTCTTCACTGGAGGCCTGAGGACCACATGGGAGGCAGATGAAGACGGCACACAGAACCCACTGCTGCTAGAGAGCCTAGACTACAAGGGAACTGCCTGGCCTGGACTTTTCAGGGCTGAGCCTTTGGACAAGGCCAATCAAGCCTCCTGCACTGACTGCGTTGGGCCTACCTTCCTCTCCTGGTGCCTCGGCAGGACTGGCAGTGACTGCCTCTCTTACCTCACCAGGACATGGAGGCTTGTTCACTGAGGATTTGGGAAACATCCTGTCACAGGCCAAAGTGTATCCCCCTCCCCAAATTCGTATGTTGAAGTCCCAACACCCAGTACCTTAGAAGGTGACTATCTTTAGAAGCATACTCTTTAAAGAGATAATTAAGTTAAAACAAGGTCATGGGGGTGGACCCTAATCCAACATGACTGGTGTTCTCATAAGGACACATATGGGTACAGAGGGAAGACCATGTGAGGACACGGGGAGATGACCATTTACAAGTCAAAGACAGAGGCCTCAGAGGAAACCAAGCCCACCGACACCTTGATCTTGGACTTCCAGCCTCCCGCCTGAGAGACAACACATTTCTGTCATTCAGTCCAGCTAATCTGTGTGTGTTGTTATGGCAGGGCTAACAAGCTAGGACCCACCCCGGTCTGATCCCGGACACACTAACCTGCAGACACAGGGCCTTCTCCCCAGAGATGTGGGGCCCTGTTGCCCATCCCTGTCAGTCTAAGGAAGACTTAAACAACATCCAGGTAGGGACAGTTCCTCATAGTCCTTTATCTATCTTTGCAAGTCAGCTCCAAATGGGACATGACCAGGGATCAAGGCCAGACTTTGTTGGGCTTCAAGGAGGAAACTCTGAGACGTGGCAGCTGACCGGCTCTTAAGCTGCATTCAAGGAGCTAAGTGCCCTGGGCCCAGCTGTCTCCTCTTCAACCCAACTCAAGAACTCCAGCGTGTGATGGGGGGAAGGAGGGCAAGGCCCAGGGCACTAATCTCAGCTCATCTATCACAAGACATTTGCCCCTGACAGCACTTAGGCCAGAGTGATGTGGGGGTTTTCCTGAGAAAAGCGATCCAGGAATCTGCCATTGCACACATACTCCTGCAAACCAAAGACAAGCCAGCTAGAGAATTCCCTTCTCCGGGTGCCCAAGAGGTCTCGCTCCTGGAAGTCAGTCGGTCTGATCCCCGGGTGGTGGGAGCGCCTGCAATTGCTCCTGGGGGCCTCTCTCCATATTTCTCACTTCTTGTCCATAGAGCAGGGTTATTTCCCATGGGAGATCCCCCAGCAGTTTCTCAGATTCATAGTGAAAGGGTAGAAAGGACCCACAGCAGGGGAAGTAAGTACCAACAGGAGATCCCTCCTGCCCCCTGCCACCCCTGTTCCGAACTCCTAGCTCCTGCACTCCTTCCCATGCCCCTGAGGAAGGAGAGGAGCAGGGGGAGGCAGTAGAATGAGTCCAAGCTTTGCAGTCAGACTTGCGTTTAAATCCTGGCTTTGCTCCTTAGAGCTGGGTTAGTTTTTGATCTTGGGTAATAGATATTAACCTCTCTGGTTACTATGTAACGGAGATAATAATACCTGCTTCACACAGGGCTGGTCGGAGGGTTACAAGAGAGGACAGAGTAAACCACCCCGCTCAGTGCCCGGCCCAGTAGATTTGTAACACGTTGCCTCTCTCCTCTCAGGGAACATGTCCCTAAGTGCACTATTCCAGAAGATGGACTTGGCCAAGACCTCTTATCAGGCCCTAACTGCTGGGGTTAGGGGAAAAAATATATGACACTGACTCCCTTTGAGAAGTTACCAAATCCCCTGGAGCCAGCCCCCAGTTAGGCAGAGCCTGGGGCTACAAACACAGCACACGTGCTCCAAACTTTCTGTGATTCTCTAGCAGTATTGGACAGAAAGGTCCAGGCCACCAAGTCTTCCAGAGCAGAAAGTGTCCCATTGATCTTGTGCTTACTCTTAGAGCCCCTTGGCAGCTTTCTCAGCCATTCCACCAGGGTCTCTCAGGCACCTCACTTTGGGACAGTGAGCAGGCAGGGTTTATGTTGTTCACGGGCCAGGCAGGCACCTGGCAGAGAAGTCACAGCCGGGAGATGGATTTGGGAGACCCCAAACATGGAGGCTGAAGCTGAAACTGGGCTCCTGGGGTTGGGGGCAGGAAGGGCCATGTCCTGACCACATTCATGGAGCAGGAGGTCCCTGGCCCTGGGCACTGGTGTCAGGAGAGCCCATTTAATTCAGAGGTAGCTTTGACAGAAGATGGTCAAGTTGTACTGGTGGCCCAGAGAGGCCCCACAATTGCTCCCTGTGGACATCACACTCTCACAGAACACCTACCTATGGCCAAATGGGCAATTGCTCCCGGGATTACTTAGGAAAGGTTGCCATACACGGTGTGTGACAGTGATGCAACAAGACGTGGGTCTCATGTAGCCTGTGGAAGCCTTCTCACGCCATCCCTCATTCAACTGTCGCTAGATTTATTTAAAATTCTCTTTCAGGGGCACCTGGGTGGCCTAGTCAGTTAAGTGTCTGACTTCAGCGCAGGTCATGATCTCATAGCTCGTGAGTTCAAGCCCCGCGTTGGGCTCTGTGCTGACACCTCACAGCCTGGAGCCTGCTTCAGATTCTGTGTGTCTCTTTCTTTCTCTGCCCCTCCCCTCTCTTGCTCTCTCTTGAAAATTATGTGGTTTTTACAATAAATTTCACATTTAAAAAAATAAAAAATAAATGTTAAAAAAAGTAAAAAATAAAATAAAATTCTCTCTCAAATACAAATAACCATGACATTTGAGGACTAGGTTCATGACCCTGGAGCAGCCCTTAACAGTTTTCAAAGTGCTCCTGATTAGTAGGCAGGACACAGAGGGAGGGCACTGTCCCACCTGAAGTCTCCTGTTATAACATGAGATCCCGAGTCTCTGCAGCCCAGATATTACCAATCTGCACCCAGCCTCCCTAAGGTGGTCTTCTCAGGCTTTCTCTCCAGGCTGAGGGGAAGCGTCCCATTGGGCAGCCTGAAGGACCCTTCTTTAGGGTCCACCCTAAAGAAGAGGCTGTGGCTGGATCTGGGTTCTGAGCTCCGGCTGTACGGCCAAGCTGAACAGAGAGGATGGGGTCCTGGGTAGACACAGGCACAATCAGCAATAAGGACTGGCTGGCTCTATAGCATACAAGATAAGGAAGGAGCCCACCTTCAGCAGGCAGCCACCACCAGCACCCACCTGCTCAGAGCCTGAACATGCTTGGTGGAAACGGTGCTCTCCTTTCACACAGGCACCCCAGCCCCCACTCGACACCCCTGTACAGGCAGGCTCCCAGCCAGTTTACTGAACAGTGTTGGCCTCTCTCCACCCCCACACCCCTACCTGGGTTACTGCCGAGGTTTCTCCGACTCTAGTCCCTCACCCCACCTTCCAACCCAATCCAGAGCGCCATCTTGCATATCCCTTTATGGCTGACACCCTGGGGTCTCCAACAGCTGAGGTGGGTTGTAGGCAACTTGTCACTAATGGTAAAGTAGCTAAGCCAAGAGGCTTTTTGTAGAAATTAGATTAGATTCCAGGTTATCTTGCCCCATTCTCATGTACTTTATAGAGTGGGAGGAATCCAGCCAGGAAATCAGCAATTGCCTATGGTGCTCAGGAAGTAACAGTTTCTATGGCACCACGGAACTATGCAACTTCCTACTATTTTAGAGACTTACTTCCAAATAGGTCTTTGTGTGTGTACATATATACTTATTGGGGCTGGCTGTGTATCCTTAACAATCTGGTCACGTCCACCAACTGCTTCTCACAGGTTAATGTCATCCGACACGTGCAGACTGACCATCTTCCCACCTCAACATGAAGAGTTGGATCTTCATGGTAAACTTAAGACTCTGAATAATCTGACCTCTCAACATGGTGGCAAGATAGAGTGGAAAAAACATGGGTTTGAGGATCAGGTAGACCAGTCATAAGTCTTATTTCAGCCTCTTGCCAGTTAGGGAACCTTAGGAAAGTCACTTTTCCTGCTGGGTGAAAGCCCTGAGAGGCCCCTGTGAGATGTACATCAGCACAGATGGCTCTGTGCTCGGTCCCTGACACCCGGCGGGGACTTAATAAATGATGATTTCCAATCCCAGTTACCCATATAACCCCATTCCTCAGTTGTAGCCAAAGCAAACCCTTGGCTGTTGTCTGCAACCGCCCCTTAATTCACCATCCCCACACCTTCCTTTGTGCATTGCTGTTCCCTGAGCCAGAAATGCCTTTCACCCAGAGGAAGGGGAGTCTCTGCTCCCCATCTTTCCTTCCAGACACATCTCAAATGCCACTTCCTCAGCAAGCCAGGTACCCCAAACGCTTCTTTCTCTGAATGTTCTCTCTGTGGTTTGGTCATTATTGCCTGTTTTGAGAAGGGAGTACACTCCTTAAGTGCTATCCAAGCAGAGGACATGTCTCACTCCTCTCATGTTCCCATCATCCCACTCCTCAGCATAGAGGATGGTCAAAAATCATTCAGTGCCTGAAATAATAAATGAGGTCACAAGTCTATTGCCTCCAGAGTACTTAGAATTATGCTCTACCTCTGCTCCTGAAAGGGGGACTTTCCTTAGATCCAGTGGGCCAGTTCTGACTTTAGGGCTTCCCTGGCCTCCCTCCCTGCCAACCAGGCCAGGATAGCGTGCCCCACAGGCATCCACGTTGCTTAACCACAACACTCTCCATCCTCCGCCCATATACCCCACCCAAAACCTCAGCCTACTTGAATAAGGCCCTGCTGCCCACAGCCCTTCCCCGATTCCTTTTAGGGCTGGAAGCTCGCTCTGCAGCCCAGGCTGCAGACAGACAGTCAGACTTCCCAGTGTCGTGCCCAGTGCCTTCCTGGATGTCTCCTTCCTATACCTGCCATCCCCTTTTGGATGCTGTGAGCCAGTGCCTCAGACCACATGGCCCAGGTTCTTCAGATGCCAGGATGCTGTGTTCTCAAAATCTTTAAGGGGTGACCATGAGTCTGTAAGAGACTTCGAGCCCCGGATAGGTGGCTGAGCCAAGGTAGGCATGAACAGAGAATACACAGAGTCTAACCACTTCTTTGGGGTCACAGCTTCAGAGTTTCAGGCCACAAAGCTTCTCTTCCAAACCCTGTTATGGGGCAGGACTTTGGCCTGTGGCTTGGGACAGAGAAAGTCCTGCAGAGTTTGCAGCCACCCCCTCCCGGCCTCCCACCTTCATCCCACCCTGCGTTTGCTGCAACTCATCTCTGCTCAGAAGCCAACTATCCCCCACAGTCCTGCCGTTCTCTTAGTTAGACCTCCCAGCAAATCTGCCTCCCCTACTATTTTGCAAACTTCTCTCTAACCAATACCGCTTGGACAACACCCTCTTTACATAGACCACAACACAGGCTGTAAGACTGCTGCCTCCCCCTAAAGATCAGCATGAATTCTGTGGAATTTCTTACATCAGTGCGAACTGAAATCTGCCTCTTCTCTAATTCTCTCTCCCATCACCACCATGGACTCCCAACTCTGCCCTCTGAGCAACACGCAACAAGATAGGTCCGACCTGAAAATCAGTCATGGCCCTGGTGTCTTCCTGTCAGTTCTCAAGTCCTTTCAAACCTTGCAGAGCACAGACTCCAGCTTTGCAGCAGAGAGCATCCCTCCTCCACCTACTCCCAGAGTGTGGTGTGTCCAGCCTTGGCCCGTGCAGGAAAAAGTGGGATGATCTTCTAGCAAGGTCTAAAGCCAGGACTTCTATTAATGCAACCAGGCTAAGGCAACCTATATGGGCTTTTCCACATGGTCAGGTAGGAAACTCACACCATTGATTTTTGGAGTCTACGGGCAGGACTCTGCACCTCCCTGCCACATGCCACATCTCACAGAGCTGGTTTGGGTGCTCAGCTCTCTCTGCTGCCTTCGTCCTGTACATTGGTGACCAGCCATCTGAAACCAGGCTCTCCCGCCTGCCATGTACTTCTGCCTTATGGACTCCCTGCTCACCTTCACCAGGGCTGCCCCTTCCGTGTCACACCTAGAGGCCCAGAGAACGCTACTTGCCCCGAAATTTCAGAATAAGCCCGCTAGATGATGTAAATCACTCTTCTTGACAACGTAGTTTTTTCTGGGCTTCCTGAGAAAAGGATGACATGGGATGAGCCAAGCACCACAGGCAACACGGTATGTGCATCCTCTCGTTTCATCATCACAAGAACCAAACGAAATAGGCTTATTATTGTTCCCATTTAACAGATGAGGAACTTAAAGCTCAAAGCAGCGACAGAAAATCCGTGTACAGGGGGATTTAAAGGGAGGCCTGTCTGGTTCAAAGTCCATACTCTAGAGCTAGCAGGGACCTCAGAGATCAGGGAGGCCAGGTCCTCATGGTGGAGAACACCTGCTGCCCGCCATGCTGGAAGGAGGAGGATAGGCAGGAGTCAGTTTCCTCATCTCCAGAAGCAGGACAATAATCCGCGCCCGAGGCATTGTGCAGTTCCAGTGAGCTGGCGCGGCGAAAACCTAGACGGACGCACAGGGTGGTTGTTGTTGTTACCGGGTGAGCGGCACTGCATAGAAGAACCAGATGTCTTGGCTGGTCACAGGAAGAGCTTATGTAATAAAACTTTTTCATGACATCCAGTCAAGGTCAGGTGTCAGAGCCAAGAACTATTCCTTTGCTTTGGTAAAATGTTGAATTAAGAAGAATCTTCCTTTCCCGTCCAAATTCAAGTTCTAACGTCTCCCCTCCCCCTACTGCAATCCTCTCTCCTCAGTCCCCCAGCCACCACCACCCCCCCCCCCCTTACCTGACCTGGTTGCTTACTGAATCTGGAGTTTGACACCACATCCCTGGTACACCCAAGATAGTTCTGTCACCCCAGGACCCCACCCATATTTGTCTGCCTCCTTTCTCTCTCAAGAGTGTCCCAATTTGGACAATAAATTAAATCTAAAACTCTGGGTCTTTTTTAAAAAATCACTTCTCTGGCACGTATTTGCCTCCCGTGAAATGGGAATAATATCACCCACCTCATGAGACAAGCCCTTTGTAAACCCCGTCAAAGCCGGAAGCCCCCCATATCCTTCCTCTGGAGGCAGCTTTCTGTGGGGCCAGTCTGCCGACACCTCTTTTGCCTTGGTGAAGCCACGCAGTGTCCAGCTAGCTATTCCTGCAAAACCTCTTTGATTCAGGGGAAACAAAGCCCTGTGTTGGGAAAAGGACTGTTGCCCCTGAAGAGAGTGGAGTTGCCACGAGTGCATGTAAGAAACAAAGGTAACCGATTCTTGGTGTTCCTGGCCTCAGCTGTGGCTCTGCCCTCCTCTCTTCCCTAATCCCTACAACAGACCTTTGGCTCCTATACAACTACCTCTTTCTCTCTCTCTTTCCCTTCCTTCTGTTCTTTCCTCCTTCCCACCCTTCCTTCCTTCCTTCCTTCCTTCCTTCCTTCCTTCCTTCCTCTCTCTCTCTCTCTCTCTCTCTCTCTCTCTCTCTCTCTCACACACACACACACACACACACACGCACACACACATGGTTTATCAACCTTAGGAGTTCCTTTTGGCAGAGATTTCTGGGCTTTTCTGCCAGAAGCAGGTTGGAGAAGCTTGCTAAGACTTCTTGAGATAGCAGTGCAGTCACAAGGGTGGCCCTCCCAGTTAGAGTGGTCCCTGCCCAGCTGAGAGGCCCAGCTACATGTGACTGGTACATTCCAACCATGCACACAAGTCACTGTGGATTTACGTTTTCACCCGGGAGTCTGGGCAGGAGTTCTGACTATGCCCACTGAGCACACTCCCAGCAACCAGTGGCTATCCCTGAGCAGACAGAGATCAACCCTGGGATTTTGGATGAACCCTTCCTTATGCCTGTCCTCATCACCAGGAAGAAACAGATATACCCAAAGCAGAGCCGCCTGAGACCGGCTCAGCAGCTATAGGCCCGAGGAGAGGCCAGGCTGCCATCAATTCCCCTGAACAGCCTCACCTGGGTTAAGAATCTGTTCTTGGAGATTTGTCAGAAGGCCCTCCACCCACTCACCTCTGCATAAGTCATTCCTGAGTCATTCCTGGACAACCCAAGTCCCAAGTCTGCAATCCATGGCTATCCTTGATTCTTTACCATGGATGAGAAGGCCCTGCACCCATTTTAGTATCAGTAAAAATAAATAATTAAATAAATTAATTAACAGCACAAAAACAAAAAAATCAAAACAAGATAAGGTAGAAACTTCCCAGAGATCCAGCTGCATAATTCAAAAGAGCCAGGAGGCTTGACAAGTTTTCCCTTGAAGTTGAACCCCAGGCTTCCTTGTCTTTGTTTTCACTTGGCAATTACCACATACCAGGCAATAATCTAAGTGTTTGACATGCATTAGCCCAGATCTGTCTTAGCAAACTAAGGTGACCGCTGTGCCATGGCAAAGGCAGGACCTGTCCTTGGGAGGCTGGAGAGTGAGGGACCTGGCCAGACAGAAAGGTGTGGAAGGGAGAGATGAGGAGGAAAGGAAATCCAGCCTCAGGGTCACTGAGTCTCCAGGCATCAGTCAGATTCTAGATAAGGTCTTCTCCCCTCCCCTGACAGCTATGGCCCTCCCCCATCCATCTGGCCCCCTGACACTGGCCCTACTCACAGGCCTCTGCTTGGAAGAACGAGGTCCCTAAGGCTGGATGCCTTCCCCGGATGGGTGCCACCCACCACCCCCCACTCCAACACTGCACAGGCCACTTCTCAGGACTGATTGGATGCATCCCTAAAGTTTGTCGGGGCGGGGGGGGGCAAAAGTGTGTGGGTTTTGGAATACATCTTTCCACGGAACTGACAGGTTGGCGGTTGTATTCCCAGAAAAACCATTCGATACACATGTACCAACATGGAGCACTAACAAGTATGAGTGTCCATACCATAAAACACTCCCTACTTTCCATCAGCCCACATATAGTAGGCCATAGGACAGAAAGGAGGACGCATGAGCCTTCAAACCCACATTGGCAATGGCTACCAACAGACTCCCTTCTGAATTCTTGACCTCTAAGATTCCAGCCTTAGCTGCTCTGCAGACTGAATTCACCCAAAACCTGGTCTTTTTCCCATTTTTCACTGCCTAATGGAATCTCCATCTGGACCTCTGGCAGCTCTTCTCTGGCCAACTCACAGTGCTACAAAGGACAGAGGCCCAGGCCAAAGGGCCAGGAGGCCCGGCTTCTGCCACCAGCAGCAGATGACCCTGCATAGGTTCCTTTGGGTAGCTTCACCATTCGTGTGTGTGTGTGAGTGTGTGTGTGTATGTGTGTGTGTGTGTGTAATATGAGAAACTACTTAAGGCTCTCTTCTGATTCCAAAAGGAATCAACCATCCTCATTTCCCTTCCCCCTTCCAAGAATCTCCTCCTTGCTCTCATGCTACTAACAATGCCTCGTTCTTCTCCCAGCACATTAGCACAAAGTGTCAGTGTCCAATTTGATGCCTTTCCCTCTCCCTCAAATCCAGTCAGTCACCAAATCCTGCAGGATTTCTGGACAAGATCACTCACTCTCCATCTCTATTGCCATTGCCTTGATTTACACCCTAAGCTACCTCTATGGGTTATTCCAAGAGCATGTTCTCACAGGAAGTTGCTCCTTGGCCCTGCAACCTGCCCTTTTCAGCCCTGAATCCTCCTGAAAGCAGAGAGTTCACCACGTGTTTTCCACACCAAAAGGCCTTCAATATCATGAGAAGAAAATGTCAATTCCTTAGCTTCAATGCTCAAGGCCTTCCCTGACCTCTCCCCAGCCTAAGACTGCAGTCTCACCTCTCCCGGTGTCCCCTCCCCACTCCACCCTCTGACTCTAGCCATGTGGGCCACTCCTCACTGGGCTTGTCCCAGTCTTTCAGGTTCTGTTCTTGTTTCTTCCCTCATCACCTGTGCAGAATAGCCTACTCTTTTCCCCTTTTACTGAAGCAAACATTGCAAAACCAGCCAGCTCCAGGCCCATGTTTATCACAAACTCTTCCTGGACATCTGCTAGATGTAGGGCTGCACACAGGAGTCTGGAGTGGGTGTGGACAGAGACACGCCAATAAAGCGCCTCAGGACCATAGCACAGTTCTCCAGTTGATGCTACATGTATGTACTAGAGAGAAGAGTAAAAGTGACTTGGAGGTGGGGGGAGGAGAGGTGCTTCAAGAGTTTGATCTGCATCCTGAAGTTAATAAGAGTCCGTTCAGCTCATGGGGCAGACAAAAAGCTTTCCATGAAGAGCAAATAGTGCGTGCAAAGACAGAGAGGCACAAAAGATAGGATCTCTTGAGCTACTCGGTTTGGGGAACAGTGGAGATACAGCTGGCGAGCTAAATTATTGCCAGCCTTTGCAGAGCCTGGAAGGCCAAAGAAGGATGTTATACTTTACCCTATCAAGGAGGCAACCCTATCCCATCTTGTGCAGACCTTCCATCCACAGATACGTTACAGGGCCAAATGACTACATGACATGGAACACAGTGATTAAGAGCATGGTGCACAGTGAAGAGTCAGTTCTCTGTGTGCATAAGGGCATACGTGACAGACAGAGGAAATGAAAGCAAGAATTATAGAGGAGCACCAAAGTAAGAATTACCTAGGAGCACTTAGTAAAAATCATAAATTTCCTGAAGACAAAGCTGTGTTAGCAGCCCCCTGGAAAATCGCAAGGCCTTGAGGAGATCTGGGTCTGAAGCTAAACAGATTGCATCTCCCAGATTATTTACTGAGTGTGTCAGAGATAAGAATGGGTGTCTTGAAGCTCTGCAAGGGCTAAGGAGACCTGGCTCTCAGAGTCTATAAGGGACACAGCCCACCTTTCTGAAACCACCTGTGGGCTCTTTGAAAACTGAGACACCTAGATGCCAGCAAGTGTTGAAACCAAAGACTGATGCCAGGAAACATAAAGTGGAACCACTGTAAAGAGGAAGCAGGAAAAATAGTGACTCCAGAAAAAACAAAGCTGCCAAAAGCTTCAGCCTAGTTGTGCCCACACCAAGTGGTGATAATGTCACATCTCCCCCCACCCAAGTGTCGCCTCTCGAATGGGGGTGCATAGTCTGGGAACTTAATAAATGTCTAGATACCTCATTAGTTGCATTCATATTAGCTTTTCCTCCTTATATTTTGCAAGAGGGGATCAGCCAGAGGATTTTAAGCAGGGAAGTCATGAACAGGTTTGTATTTCAGAAAAAAAAAAAAAAAAATTTCTGACATCCACGTTAAAACCAACTTCCAAATGTTATTATGTCAAATGGTATAGCCTAAAGGGCATGCCATTCTTCTCCAAAGCTGAATTGGCTCGGAATCATTCCCCTATCCTCACTGCTGGAAGCAGTCCGGTCAGTCTGAAGACAGATACCACATACTCCCTGGCCCCCTGGCCCACAGATTCTATCTTTCCAAAGTCTCTCCCACCTGTCCCACTCAGGCCCAATAGAAGGCCTCACCGCTTCTATGCTGGTGGATTTTCAATGTCCTAACTGGTCCCTCCATCCCAGGGTCTTTCCCCTCTGCTCACTCCTTGCCACAGCCACAGTGGGCTAGAGCAGGCTCCACCTTGGCCTTCATCAGAATCACCCCTGGGGGAACTTGGGAACACCATCCTGGACCCACTTCATCCAAACAGTTTAAAAGCTCCCCAGGTTTGCAAACCATGGTCCTTAATCCTTGCCATAGATAGTGAAGAGCACCACCCTGGAATGTGTTAGAAAGGCAGATCAGGTTCCACCCCTGACCTAGGTAGGAATCAGAATCTGCATTTGAATTAAGACCCCCCTCGTGATTCTTAAGCTTGTTAAAGGTTGAGAAGCTCAGCTCCAAAGGGTTGCCTGACCATTCATTCCACAAATATTTACTGGATTTTCTCCCCGTCTGGCTAGGGGTTGGGAGGGTCAAGGGCCAAGGTCCTGGACTTTGAGAAGCTCACAGTCAATCCCTTGATTAAAACCTGTCACTGGCTCCATGCTTTCTAAGTCCAGACTTCTGCACCTGGCTTTCACGGCCCACTGGGGCCATGTTTCATCCTTGTCACCAGCTTTATTGTCTAGCACTTGCTCACTAACTGGGAGTCCAGTTAGACCACTTGCCACTTCTCATGACTAGCTGGTGCTTGCCCTGCCTACACAGATCTCAGCCCAGGTCATGCTCTACCCACCTCTGCCTGGAGACGCCCAGGAGAAATCCTCCGAGATGGATCACACACATCACCCCTTTCTTGAAATTATCCCAGATCTTCCCTGCTCAGGTGAAAGACAGGAATTCCCACAACTCTTTGCTCTTCCCTCCTTCAGGGCATTTGTCATTGTACTTAAAACCAGTGCATTGTCTTAAAACCAGTGCACCTGCCATAGCTACCCCAGTAAAGAAGAGACCATGATTCTCAGTTTGTCCCCCCCCCCCCAGTAGCAATAAGCTAATAACTGGCACATCATCTAATTTCTAAGAATAATAATAATAAATGTATGAATAAAATGATGTATGAATGCAGTGAGAAATGCACTAATCTCTCTCATCTCCCACTTCATAGTTGTTTAAATATGAATTTAAGCAGAATACTAATGGGCTGCCTTCCAACCCCAAGAGAGAAATAATCTCGAAATCAAATAATATTTTGTTTTCCAGATACAAACAATAATCAAAGACTGAACATCTTGAAGATGAATTTTGTGCACAGCCAACTACCTTCCTGTAGTTGGGCATTTAACTTCACAAAATGCAACATACAATTTGGAAACACTTCCGATTTGTATTATAATCAATTAAGGAACTGGGAAAGGAAAGAGACAAATGAAGAGAAAGATAGGAAGTAGACCAAAATATGCAAAGGGGGACCCACCGATACCAAATATCCAGCTGCTCTGAAAGCAAACTACAACACTCTGGGTTTGTTTTTTAAGAGGATTAAACACTAGTTAGAGTACCTGTTTCAATCCTACACAAACTTTGGAAATTCTAGCTTTTAAATACATAATCTTATTTTCATTTGAAGAAAAACTGCAGGTCTGGAGTTGGGATGTCATGGAGAGGAGGAGCCCACTTTTAAGTAGGACCATCCCCATCTGGCAGTCTCCTGGGACTGCAGTGGCTTGAGACTTTGATGGCATGTTGCATTTTTGCAATTAGAGTATAGAGTTGGTCTCAGTCGAGGCGTTGCATCTGACCACACTGAACAGATATGCTTGGGCAAAGAGACCCTAAGCTGCCGGACCACTCCCCCCCCCCCCCCCCCCCCCGCCCCTTGTGCTCTCTAGTTACTCTGATGCTTCGGTGACATACCGCACAAAACTGAAGTGAATGACCACCCAGCGCATCTCCAGGGCCATGCTGGCACCTGCAGGGGCGCGGATTGTCCATGGATCCCCGGCAGGGTTGGGTGAAAATTCGAAGCAAATCCTCCTCGGGAGTTATACCCTCCTCCCAGTCTTCTGGCCAGAGAAGAGGAAGAGGGTTCCTGCCCTCGCGTCTGGGACCCACTCTGGGGCCCTAACTGGCACTGACCCCCACTCCTCCAGTGGTTCTTGAATCTGGGGACTTTCGGTTACCTAGGCAATGTACCCGCGGGGGGCTCCCGGTCCGGAACGCGCAGGGGACCTGGGGCGTGGGGACAGCCCACTGACCTGGGTGCTGGGCTCCTCTCCGGGCGGCTCAGGTGTGAGGGCCGCTCCCGTGTCCCTCCCACCTCCGAACATGAGAGCCGAGAACCGAGCTGCAGGCCACTGACCCACCGACCAACTGACCGACCAACCAGCGGACCGAGCGGCAGCGGCCGGGTCTGGAGCCCACGTGACGGGGGCGGGACCCACAGGAGGCTCGTCCCGGAGCCCCCGCTTCTCCCCGCCCTCCTTCCCCTGGGACCGCCCCTCCACTCCCCTTCCTTCTCGGGCTCCGCGGCGGTCCGCAGGAACCGGTCCACCACCGGTTCCCTTTCCTCGGGGACCGGCCTCGTCAACTCCGCCCTTTCGAACCTGCCTTCGCCTAGTCAGCCCAGCCGTGGCCCCGCCCCCTGGACGGTGCTACACCCCCGCCTCCCGAAGACCACGCCCCCGTGAGCCCCGCCCCGCTCCTGTTGCCTCCCCGCCCTGCACCCTTCCGGTCCCGGAGACACCGACTGTCTCTAGTGCTGCCTGTCCCCTGGGCTTCTTCAGCCCTTCAGCACCATTCATTCCCCGGCCGTAGGAAATGAAAACGAGGAAGCAGAAAAGCAATTTGTATCTAGAGTTGCAAAGAGAGAAGCCACGGAAAAACCGACTGGAGGCACACCCAGAGTAGCAACACTTTGGGTGTCCGGACTTCCCGGACCCGTAGGATCCAGTCCAAATTGAGGTTGGCCTGAAGGCAGCCTCATTCCGTCTCTGATCAACCCGTCTGGAAGGCTCTGCGTCCCACCAGAGTCCGGCTGCGCTCGAACCCCGCGACCTGGCGTGGAGGTCCCCCTAGTGGTCAGCCCCGACTAAAGACACTTTGCGCCTGGTCTGGCGAACAGCTAAGGGACAAGAAGCACTTCTCTGTGCTCAGCACCAAGGCGGGGTTCCATAGGGCCAAGAGCTTTGGCGACTTCTGACCACAGGAATGAATTCTGGAATCAAGGCGGGACTGGGCCTTGGGTACTTAGTCCAACACCTTCCCCTAGTGTATGGCCTGAATCCCCTTTGGTTGTGCTGCTAGGTTGTTGCCTTGCCTGGGCCTCCCAGGACCAGTTGCTCAGTTCAGCTGATTAAAATCCCTTTGGGCCGCAGATGGTATCTACACTGCACACTCTGGCATAGTCCCGAGCTCTGGCAGGAGTCACTACAGCCCTGGCCTCAGTTTTTATCTACATTTCTACAGGCTGGACAAACTCCGTAAGACACATCTTTTTTTTCAAATTACCCTGGTGGTCTGAAATTACCCGTGTGCCCAGAAGGCTTTTACATGTGAACAGAACTTAAGCCACCCTGCAAATATGAGACTCTGGTCACTGCCGGAACCTGGCCAGAAGCAGACTAAAGGCAAAGCCAGCAGAGGAAGGCTGGGGCCCACAAGAGTTGTGTTACAGCAGGACACCCTTCAGTTCTCTTTCACTTCCTTAAAATAGCAGCAGAGGCTTTTGTAGACCTAGGCGCTATAGTTCACATGAGTTCATGGGTGTTTCCAAATCCCACATGTTATTGCCCCAGTGGACACACTGCCCTAACCTCAGTCCCTAGAAAATGCTAATCTGCTCTCTGAATTATACAATTACTTTTTTAAAATTACCTTTAAAAATGGTGTAAGTCACTGGTTCTCAAGCTTATTCACGCTCTAGAACCATGTTGCAGGAGGGGGCTTAAAAAAATACAGCCTGGGTCCTACCCTCAGAGGTTCTGGCTTAATCGTCTGGGAGTATGGCCTGGTATTAGGAGTTTTAAAAGCCCCTCAGGCGATTCTTACATGCAATCGAGTTTAACTACTGCTATAGGCCATAGGGACTTTCATCCTGACTAAACTCCAGCAAGAGACCTCAGAGCTGAACAATTCACCCAAAAGAAGCCCAAGATAGTATCCGTGGGCCTGAATGCTTTGCTGCCCTGGCTCCCAGGAAGCAAAGTGGCACATTGACAAGGAGAAAATGTCTTGACCTAAAAGAGTGATTCTAGCTGTAGGAATTTAAAGCACCTGGGAGTGTTGTTAGTGGCAGGTGCACTCTGCAGAGTCGACAAGTTAAAGTATATCACAGATGAAGGGCAACCCTCCTCTGTGCCTCCAGAGGAATTATGTGTGCAGGACTCACACATAATTCCATTCACTGATAATCTCACTCTACCCTCCTCCCGAGGCAGTCCATGTTCCTTATCCCCGTGAAAATAGGTAATGTCATTTTACCCACGGAGTAGGTAATGTCCACAAACCCATGGAGTGGGGAACATTGCCATGTTTATTTATTCATACCTGCCTCATTCCACAACAGATTGGGGCTCTGTATCTATCAGAACTGTGGATAATTGTGCTGTATGCATGGGGTGAGTGATTCCATTCTGCCAGAGATCTACTTAGATGCTATGGGGGGCGGGGGGGAACATGTCTTCATTGCCTACAGTCCCGCCCTGAGCTTGGCAGAGTTGGCAAAACAGCTGCAGGCACACAAAGCCAACCCTCTCATGTGACCAACCTGGAAAAGACAAGGGCCTCAGCACATGACACAGACCGGCACCACAGCCTGAGCTTGTGACCCACACTAGGCTGAATTGGACAAATGCGTGGGGAAAGATTTGAAGAAGCCCCTCTGGACAGGCACAGCTGCCCTCTGTCACCTGTGCCACTTGGCATGCCTGCTGTGAGAGGGAGCCGCTTGCCTGCTACCTGGCTTCCATCCAGATTCCAGAATCTTTACCAAGGGCCTCAGTGTGCTGGGGAGCTTCACAGGGAATCCCAGCACAGACAGCACTTCCTGAGAGTTTGTATGCTAAGGGCACGTAGGCAAATATAACCTGATGAGGGTTATTTGCTTCGTGTCAGTTTTATTGTGTTTCTAGCAAGAAAAGAGACACAGGGGAAGGTAAAACAAGACGAGGCTACAGCGGGGGTCCTCACCCTTAGGCTGGTTTTCTGGGGGAAGTAGCTTTTGAAGGGCTTATAGGAATGTCTTGTGCAGACATGAAAAATGGCCAAAGGGGGCAGACCATTATTTTTAGGATGAAATGATGAACGTATTGCTTACAAAAGGTTGGGTGAGCAAACACACATATTCGATGCTTCCTTGGGCAATGGAAAGACTATGGGATTTGCAGTATCTTCTAGCCCTATTTTCATTTTGTGGCTGTGTTACTTTGGCTCACCTCAACTTTTCTCATCTCTAAGCTGGCAATTATAAAGACTTCTGTATGTCTCAGAAGAAGACATGGGATGGGGATTAAACGACGTACATAGGTGCAAACACTTTGTAACCAGCAAGTGGTATTCACATGTGAATGGTTTTGCTTCACTATTTTATCTACTTAGCTTGGTGGCAGGGCAGAGCTAGAGGAAGTGGAGATTCAACATCAGGAAAAGATTGTACTTTAGTGGGGCACTGACAGATGGAAGAATATCGACAGGTATTTATGAAAGAGGAAAGAACTTCAGGAAAGGCCAGGAGGGAAGCCAGGAGTACTAGGCAGTGGCCTTCATTTCTAATTGCTGGCTGAGGGGAGCAAAGAAAAGGATGGACGTAAGCTGGATCAGAATGTGGAAGGCCTAGAGAGCCCGGAGGTTTGGACGGGTGATGGAAGTAGAAAATGTCTGAATGACACACTCTCGTCTAAGGTCTTGGAAAACACCTCAGGCCATCACATCCAGGGAAGGATGCATATGCAAGCCTGCTTCTACACCCTATGCCTGTCTGTGATCAGAGGGACACAATAGTATAAAGGGGCTGTGGCCTCAATGTCCTGGAGAGAAGTGTCCACAGCCACAGTGCCTTTCCTCCTTGCTGTAACGCATTACTCCAGAGGTTGCTTTCTCTTTGTCTGGAGTTTGTAAATGATCTGGTTTCCATCATTCCAGGCATAGAGCTGCTTATCTCTGGGGTTGTAATGGATCACGGAATGACTTCTCGGCCTCCTGGGGAAGAACAGTTTGGGCAGATCCTCCTCACCGATAGTGCCCAGCGGATCATAGACACAGGTGACACGATGGGGGCCATGGCCACCAGAACTATAGACCACATAGAGAACCCCACACAAAAGGAATGCGGCTTCGGCATCCTGGCTTCTGCATGGGGTGTCCCATGAGTGTTCCACTCCCAGTGTGCCAGGTTCAATTTTTGTGAGAACCAAATGGCCAGAGATGCCTGGCCCTGCATGGATGGCCCAGAGCCCATGCTCATCCACAGCCAGGTCAATGTATGTTGACGGGGAGTGCTGGTAGACCAGCGCTCGGCCCGCCCCTCCCGGGAGCAGCATTCGATCTTCCACAGTCCTCTTCTGCAGATTATATTTGATTATCTCATTGAGAGTCCCTTGGTTGTGAAAAAACAGAAAACCTTTGTGGATCACTTGGCCTGTTCCCTGCCAGGAATGCGTTAGGATGAGCTTCCGTGGGGCTGGCTTGGTGCTATCCTCCATGAATGCCCGCATGTTTGCAAATTCCCACAGAGTTTTGTTTCTGGATCCGATTAGGAAATAAACCTTTTGGGAACTGCTGGCAGCATCTTTCATCCAAGAGCCATGTGTATCCATAGTCTTCTTCACTATTTTCAGAGACTTTATGCCCATCAACATGTTGTCACAGCCTGGCAAAACAGGAGAAAAAGGAGAGAGACTTTGTAAACATGAGAGGTCTGCTTTTCTCACAGATTTCTTTTTTTCCCCTGCTTATTGTTGCATAGTTTACACACTGTGTTACATTAGTTTCACCTGTACAACATTGTGATTCAACTTGTCTATATGTTATGCTTGCTTACAGCAAGTGTAGCCATCTGTCACCATACAACCCTATGACAATACCATTGACTATATTCCCTATGCTATCTATGCCTTTTATCCTCATGACATTAATTTCTTTTTTTTTTTTACTTTTTTATTCTTTATTTATTTTGAGAGACAGACAGAGCATGAGTGGGGGAGGAACAGAAAGAGACACAGAATCCGAAGCAGGCTCCAGACTCTGAGCTGTCAGCACAGAGGCCGATGTGGGGCTTAAACTCACAAACCATGAGATCATGACCTGAGCCGAAGTCAGACGCTTAATGGACTGAGCCACCCAGGCGCCCCATGATGCCTGGTCATTAATTTCTTAACTGGATGCCTGTACCTCCCACTCCCCTTCACCCATTTTGCCCTTTCCCTCGCACCCCAAATACTAGTTTGTTCTCTGTATTTATGGGTCTGTTTCTGCTTTTTTTTATTTTTAAGATTTCATATATAAATGAAATCATATGGTATTTGTTTTTCTCTGATTTATTTCACTTAGCATAATACCTTCTAGCTCCATCCATGTTGTCCCAAATGGCAATATTCCTTTCTTTCTTATGGCAGAATAATATTTCATTGTCTATATACCGTATCTTCTTTATCCACTTCTCTGTTGGTGGACACTTAAGTGCTTCTGTGTTTTGGCAATTGTAAATAATGATGCAGTAAACACAGGGATGCACATATCTTTTCAAATTTAGTGCATTTTGGTATTTTTGGGTAAAAAACCCAGTAGTGGAATTACTGGATTATATGGTATCTCTATTTTGAGGGACCTCCCTACTGTTTTCCACAGTGGCTACAACAATTTACATTCCCACTAATAGCACACGAGGGTTCCTTTTGACTCCACATCCTTGTTATTTGTCTTTTTTGATACTAGCCATTCTGATAGATGTAAGGTGGTAGCTCTTTGTGGGTTTGATTTACATTTCCCTGATGATTAGTGATGTTGAGCATCTTTTCATGTATCTGTTCTCACTGGTTGCTTTTTTTTCCCCTTCAGTGTCTAGAATAAAGTTGTCACACATAAATCAATCACAACTTATAGTTTGGTTCAAAGAATCAAAGAACTAAATGAATAAATGGGTCTCTGTTAAGGGAGTTGCTGTCGAATTATAAGAGTCAACATTTTATTCAAGTCAGGATATAAACAGCTATTTGCTGGGTCAGAGACCCTGTTCACTTTCTTGGGGTTGACACAGTGAGAATCACTTAGGTGTGAAGCCACCTAGTTCAATTCCATTTGCAAAGATCTTACTGGGTATCTACTGTGTACTTAGCTTACAAGTCTCCCAGAACCATGTTAACTAAGTATTGAGAATAAAAAAAATATATATAATATCAATCCTAAACCTTGAAGAGATCACCTTCTAGTGAAGGATTCTGGCCCTTAATACTACTAGAACTTTATAAGAACTCTATTCATCCATCCACTTATTTATATGAATGCACACATTTGGTCAGTCAGCAGACAATGGATACCTCCAAAAGGCAAGGTACTGAGATAGGTGTTATGGGGTACAATAGGCTGAGGTACAGTGATAAATCAAGAATGGTTCTTGCTTAAGAGGCACCTAACTACAATATGAAGTTTAAAGTGAATTTTTTACAAAAGGACAGAGAATGGTGCTGTCATTTAAGGAAGGGGATAATGTGTATTTGAATTGACCCTTGAAGGATGCCATTCAGAGATGGTTGGGAATAACATTCTTTACAGTTAACAAAACCACATTTGGGAAAGTCCTTCAGGGTCAGTGTTAGGAAAGTAGTGCAGCGTTTAAACCAGTATAAACTACATACTTGTTCTTGCCCCAAACTAGATGCATAAAACAAAATCGATTGAAACCAGCTCTGTGCCTGGAACACTGACGGTGGGGCTAAAGAATATAGATTTTATTGTATAGGCAGGTGAAGAGCTACTGAAGTTTTTGAGCAAGAGTGAATCCTGGTCAAGATTAATTAAGCTGGCAGTTGTGTGTATGATGGATACATGGGAGGGAAACCAAAATCAGGGAAACCAATTAGGAGAGTATTTCTATAATCCAAACAGGATCATAAGGGTCTAAAATAGGTGGAGGAA
The DNA here is from genome assembly GCF_024362965.1 of Panthera pardus. NCBI lineage: Eukaryota > Metazoa > Chordata > Mammalia > Carnivora > Felidae > Panthera > Panthera pardus. The sequence goes on from NW_026526677.1 coordinate 50,828,357, forward strand.
GATGAAGTTAAAAAAAAAGGTGGGGGGGCGCCTGGGTGGCGCAGTCGGTTAAGCGTCCGACTTCAGCCAGGTCTCGATCTCGCGGTCCGTGAGTTCGAGCCCCGCGTCAGGCTCTGGGCTGATGGCTAGGAGCCTAGAGCCTGTTTCCGATTCTGTGTCTCCCTCTCTCTCTGCCCCTCCCCCGTTCATGCTCTGTCTCTCTCTGTCCCAAAAATAAATTAAAAACGTTGAAAAAAAATTAAAAAAAAAAAAAGGGTGGGGTTACATTTTTCCAGCTTTTCTACTTTCCTTCGTGCAAAAACCCTCCCTTCTTGGGGTGCCTGGGTGACTCGATTAAGCGTTGGACTCTTGATTTCGACTCAGGTCATGATCTTACAGTTTCTGGGATCAAGTGCAGAGCCTGCTTGGTATCCTCTCTCTCCCACTCTCAGCAACAACCCCCACCCCCGCAATAAATAAATAAACTTAAAAAAAAAAAAAAAACCTTCCTTCTTTGTATCTCATGCTATCAACTCCTTCTAGTCTAAATCACTGAGAGCTCTCCAGGACACTACCCATATGCATTAGGAACCTGAGCACTTCCAACCTCTTCAGCTCCACAGTACCTTGCTTTCAACCTACTTTAGCAACCCCCTCCATGTCCATACTCTGGATCCCCACCCCCCCCATCCCCTGGAACTGTTCCCTATGAGAAATGTAAAATTCTACTATCCTACCCTCTGCAACAACACTTTGCCTTTCCATTTCTCACCTCTTTGCTCTTACCCCCTTTGCTCTTCCATTTCCCTGGGCCCTGGAGTCCCTTGACCTCTGCTTTCTCCCAGGCTGTCAGCCTCCTTTTCTATCCAACCTGGACCACTGTAATACTTCTCTCACTAGTATGCTTACCCCCCTAGTTATTCCACAATATGCACTCTACAAAAATCCGTGGCCTTGAGTCAATCCAAACCTCTGTCTGTGTCCCAGAGAGTTGTGTGTGGTGGAGAAGATCTCCCAAAGGTGCCCCTGCACATACGGCGTCTCCATCCTCAGCTGGGCCCTAAGTACATACTGCTCTTTTCATGGTTAGTCCCCTATCTTCCACATAGCAGGTATCTTAAATCCCACCCCCATACACTCACACTCTACCCCATCAGTCTCTTTACCAACAGCAGATTAATTCCTTTGCAAAAATAAATACCACCAGACATGAAGTGCCTCCACCTCTGCCCCTCACTTATAAACTTCTCTTAAGTTGTTCCTACCCTTGCTATCCTCCCACACATCTTAGAAGAGGCCACATCATTCCTCCTGTGCAAGACTAATTCTTTCACTTGTGCTCTGATCTCACTCTTTCCTGGCTTCTTCTTGATTCCCTCAATGAATTGCCTCCTTTCTGTTATCTTTAATTTCTCCTTCATGGCTAGTTCCTTAGCTTGTAAACACTTTGCCTATATTAAAAAACAATTCTCCCTCAATTAGGCCCCATTTTCTAGTTACTTCACTCTTTCTGTCATTTTACATAGTTTCTGTTCCAGAACAGTTTGTTCTCTGGATCTACTTCTTCACCTCCCATCTTTCACTTCAAAATAACTCCGCAGAAATCACCCTCCATAATGTCACTGGGGACCTCCAAACCGAAAACTCAGACCTTTACGTTCATATCTTACTTGATCTTCCCATAGAATGATGGTATTGATTAATTCCTTCTTCTTGAAGATTTCTTTGCCCTTGATCTTTGTGTCACTACAGTCTCTGTGTGTGCCTCCTACTTGCTTCTTCTCTGCTTATGGCAGTGACAGTATCTGTGTTCACTAAATGCCATTTCATTTTCCTCTTCCCTACTTCTATATTCTCAGCTTTCTTTGTAGTTAGGCTGCATCCACTGACCCGTGTTCTGTCCAAAGAGATGTGGACAGAAGTGGTGTGAGCCATTTCGACCTGGCCCTTAAATATGCTATCTTCCAGATGACCTTCATGTTTTGGAATTCTCATGGTGTCCAAGCTAAAGAGGGATATGGGCCAAGATGAAATTTGTTCCACTGGTCATTTCAGGACCCATTAGGACTGAGTCATCAGCTCTAATGATGAACTTGTTGGGACTGCACCATTAGACAGTCTACAGAGTTACAGAGATAGAGAGTGGTGGCTTACTAGAAGCATGAGGAATCCTGCAGGTATCCCTCAAACCTTGCCGAGGTCTGTATCATAGGTGGGACAGGAGCTGTATGGGCCTCTCTCCTTGACTCCTGGAGCATTTTGTAGTGGAATTACAGGTGTATAACAATCTTTCTGGGACAACCGAGCTCTCTGGGGGTTTCCCTCAAACCTTTGCAAAGGCTTGGTATAAGAAGCTGGATGGGCTCATGGGTTGTCACTTTCTTCTTAATAAATGTTTGGGTTCTGCAGGACAACTGGGGACTATCTAGAGTCAGAGGACAGAAACAGGGTGAAGGGAGAGAAACTAGACATGAAGAAGAGAGGTGCATACCCAGAGAAGTCCCAGAGGTTCTGAGCTAAGCATTTCAGCAAACTGCTTGTTCTGCCAGCTGTTTGGCCCGCCATCTTACCACAGTTCCTTAATCAATTCACCATACACTATTATTATACCTTCTCTTCCCTCCTCAAGCCTTCATCATACCCTCCTTACTTTCATATGAAGATCTTGCCTCTTATTTCACTTTCTAATGTACCCCATTTCTCTCTTGCACTTTATAATAAAACTCCTCAAAGGAGGAACTTCCTCACCTCCAATAATGCCCTAAGCCATTCAAATCAGACTTCAGGCTCTCACTGATCTAAACTTCCCTGCCTATGCCACAGAATCAGTTCTTCTCAAGGTCACCAACAACCTCCATGTTGCCAAATCCAGGGGTCAATTCTCAGTTTTCATCTTAACCAACTTCTCAGCAAAATTTGATTACTTGATTGCTACCTCCCCTTGAAACCCTTTTGTGTGGGTTCTGGAACACCCTTCCTCTTGTTTGTCTTCCCATCTTTCTGGATTTTTTTTTTTTTGCATCCATTGTTGGTTTCTTTTCCTCTCCCACCCATAAGTGCTTTGTCCTCACACCCCTTCTGTCTATAATCACTTTCTGAACCACCTCATTCTATCTCATGGCTCTGCATACCATTTCAATTCTAATTAATGATAAATTCTGAAGTTGTCTCTGGAATGACATCCTATCAGGATGTCTACTAAGTCCCAAACCCACTTATCCAACTGCCTGCTCAGTAGCCCTACTTGGATACCTTCAAACTTAACCTGTTCAACATAGAACCCTTGCTTTTATATCCCAAACTCTTTTTCTCCCTACTCTTCCCATTTTAAGCAAAAACCATCAACAAAGTTTCTTATCTATAAGTCATTTTTTTTTTTTTTCCGAAGGGCAGAGGGAGAAGGAGAGAAAATCCTAAGAGGATTCTTGTGCCCAGCATGGAGAATCCTCCACGTTTGGCTCCGAGCCTGATGTGAGGCTCCATCTCACAATTGTGAGATCATGACCTGAGCTGATATCAAGAGTTGGGGGACTCCTGGTGGCTCAGTTGGTTAAGTGGCCAATTTCGGCTCAGGTCATGATCTCACAGTCTGTGGGTTTGAGCCCCGCATCAGGTTCTGTGCTGACAGCTCAGAGCCTGGAGTCTGCTTTGAATTCTGTGTCTCCCTCTTTCTCTCTCTCTGCCCCTCCCCAGCTCATGCCCTGTCTGTCTGTCTGTCTGTCTCTCTCTCTCTCTCTCAAAAATGGGTAAACATTTAAAAAAAATTTTTTTTTTGTTAAAAAAATTTTTTTTTAAAAAGTCATAAGCTTAACCAAGCCACTGAGCCAACCAGACTCCCCTAGAAGTCATTCTTAACTCCTTTCTCTCCATCTTCCCACCACCACCAAGTTCTGATAGTAAAACTAACCTTTAAATTATGTTATACTTAAATTAAAATGCTCAAGGGGCACTTGGGTGGCTCAGTCAGTTGAGCCTCTGACTCCAGCTCAGGTCATAATCTCATGGTTTGTGAGTTCGAGCCCCACGTTAGACTCTGTGCTGACAGCTCTGACCCTGGAGCCTGCTTCAGATTCAGTGACTCCCTCTCTCTCTGCCCCTCCCCTGCTCACGCTCTGTCTCTCTCTCTCTCTGTCTCTCTGTGTCTCTCTCAAAAATAAATATTAAAAACAATTTTTTTAATGCTCAAATATATTTCTTTCCTCCTCTTCCCACCATTCATCCCTGTACTCCCTGAATTCTTCCCTCTTGCTTAGACCACTACAGTGGTCTCTAATTTGTCTCTCTGATTTTACTCTGGCTTACCTATAATATGCTCTCCACAAAGCAGTAGAAGTAATCTTTTTAAAAACATAAATTATGTGGCTGACCTGCTAAACCCATTCTCCTAGCATTCTTGGAATAAAATCCTAACCTCTTACTCTGTCCTAAAGTACCTACATGATATGGCAGCTGTATCCTCCACTCTCCGCCCCGGCTCACTGTGTTGTGATTACACTGGCTTTCTTGCTATTCCAGGAGCATGTCAAGTTTGTCTCTGCCTCATGGCTCTTGTACTTGTGATTCTTGCTGCCTTGGGTACTCTTTTCCTTGATCTTCCCACAGTCTGTTCCTCTCATCCTTCAAGTCTTTGTTTCAATATCATCTCCCTAAGGGGCTTCCTGTGACTACTGCATCTAAATTTAAAATGACCTACGACAACATCTTTCTTATTTCCTTGAGATCACTTGTCATATTCTGTAATTATGTCATCTGTTTTATTTATTAGCTTATTGACCTTCTCCCCCACTAGACTATAAGCTCCACAAAAGTAGGGCTTTTGTCTTCATGTTTACTGTTGTACCGCCAATGCCTTAACTCAGTGCTTTGTGGGTTCAATAAATATCTATTGCATTAATGAGGGAAATAGATTCATTCAAACAGATGTTTTTCTAGGGCCTTCATAGTACTGTGCATCTGGAGTTCTGACCACAGGCCTGTCTTAAGTAAATAATAATTTGTAAAGTACTTTAAAGCTTTTAAGATACTTTCAAATCCATTATTTCATTTAAAAATCTGACACAAGGTTCTTATCAAGGAGCATATGGCAGGAGTGGGCGTGGGGAGCAACTCTAGCTGGGGAGAGCAGAGCCTCAGCAGGTCAGTCCTTTCCAAGGTCAGGTCATCAGTGGCTGCTCCCAGATGCCCAGAGGCCTTGCCTGGTCCCTACCATGGCCAGGGACAGACTTTGGGACAAGGTATAGAAGTCTCTTAGCCATCAGTTGCCACCATATCCCCCTGTTGACATGCTTTGCCAGCCCGAGGGATTGTCTCCCCTTGCTTCTGGGTCCACTTCAGCCTGGTTACAGTCATCACCCCTCGTCTGTGAGGGATAGGTTCTAAGACCCCAGGGGATGCCTATATATCTATATCTGTATCTATATCTATATCTATATCTATATCTATATCTATATCTATATCTATATCTATATACACATACTATGTTTTTCCCTATACATTATACATGGACACTTGTGATAAAGTTTAATTTATAAATTAGGCACAGTAGAGATTAACAACAATTATAATAGAACAATTATAACAATATACTGCAATAAATGTTATGTGAATGTGGTTCTCTCTCTCTCTCTCTCTCAAAAGTATCGTACTGTACTGTACTCACACTTCTTAGGATGATGTGCGATGATAAAATGCCCATGTGATGAGATAAAGTGAGGTGAATGACATAGGCACTGGGACACAGCGTTTAGGCTACTACTGACCTTCTGACGTTCGTCAGAAGGAGGATCATCTGCTTCTGAAGTGCAGTTGACAGCAGTCACTGAAACTGTGGAAAGCAAAACCACAGATAAGGGGGGATTAATGTATAGGAAGCATTCCCCCTGGGGAAGGCAGAGAAGGCTGCTCCAGCTACTTTAAACCTTAGGCGCTGCAGGACTGCTAACAGAAGGCCCCTCACCAGGCTGAGCCTGGGAGGCGGGCAGTGGGGGGTGGGGGGGTAGGGGCAGCTCCAGGCTGTGGCTGGAAGAAGGAGGAGGGGGCTGTTCTGTTTATCAGGGCCCCATATCTGCCAGGTGAAGTGTACCTTTTCTCAGCTTCCCAAGCGGAGTCTGTCTCCTGCAGATGCTTTGCTCTTCTCACACTCTCTGGTGATCATGGAGGGTGAATGAATGAATGAATGAATGGGGGTTTAAGTTTACAACTGCTCATAAATGTCTTTAATGGGGAAGAGGAGGGGTCCATGGGCCACCAGAGAAGCTCAGAAACTGTTTCTGATTGGAGAACAAGCACAAAGCCTTGAGAAGTTAATAAATATGTACAAATACACATAATGTGCTTGGTATGGTGATACTTTATTTACATCAACTTGTCTAGTTCGTACAATAAGCCTAAGTGGTAAATATTTCAAACTCCATTTTCTAAAGGAAAAGAAAGGCTTGGATAAGTTACTTAGAAGGTCACATGGCTATAGGTTCTCCTAACTTAAAGTGCGCCAGGAGGCAGAGCTAACCAGGAACCCTCCAGCCAGCCCCAGGGCAGGCCCATCCCTACAGGAGGACAGTCAGCAGACTTACAGCCCAGCTACAGAGGGGGACTATGGCTAAGAACAAGGCACATTCAATGTCTCACAAGTGAGAAAATGTTCATTTAATATACAGCAGAAACTAATTCAACCATTCTTCTTTCTCCTTCTATTCCTCCTTTCTCATGCAGAATCCTTAGAGAAATAGCAAAACAAGAAGAGTGTTGATAGATGGTTTTGATTAGGCAGAGACAGTTGTGAGAGTGCAGAAACACACAACTGCCCCTTGTGCTCCTCCGATCCTTCCTTTGTAGAGGGAACCCAGCACTGGGAGTCAGAGACCTGAATGCTCTGAACCCCATCTCTGGTTCTCCATGTGTCTCCCTGAAAGTCCTTTGGCCAATCCGCCCTTACCTATCCTAGCCTTAAAATGAGGAGTTCAGCTGGAGTTTTTTCAGGGCAGATAGTCTATGGTTTTTATAAATTCCTCTTCTTTTTGGAATTTGGAGGAAATATACTTATAGTGTTTGAGTAAAAGGGTAAGTTAGAAGTCCCTTCAGTGCTTTTCTTCAGAGAGAGATAATTAGCAGGAGAAAAGAGCTGAGGAAGAAATACATTTAAAAGCTTTGAGCTCAACAAAGATGCAAATTATTTAACAGAGACAATGACAATGAAGGATCCAACTGCAAATCAGAGAATGCAAATCTATGGTTTTCCCTCAAGCACAATTGGAGACAGGCAATTAGGACAGAGTGTGGCCCAAGGCCTCACAGTGATTTCATATACAAATAACACTCTTTGAATTTTTAAAATACTTTTTCCCTTATTTAATGGCAATACTCTCCAGACCTGGTGAGACTTGTTCCTCTATAGGGAGTGATGCAACTCCCCCGTGGTTATGTTTTAGAAACATGGTCTGGATGTTGGTGGAGAATGGACTGGGGGTAGGGGTGGGAAAGAGGGGGCACAGGGAAACAGGTAGAGAGTCTGTAGGTACAATCCAGATCAGAGATATCCAAATAATGATGGACATGGCAAAATGAGTAAGGATTTGGGAAAACCTTAGGAAAATAGGGGTCAGGTCTTAGCAACTTGGTAGATGGAGGGAGCCCTCAAGGCTAGGGGCGATGGAATGCACAGGAGAGCAACAGAGAAGGGAACCCAGGTTTGCTTGGGGAAAACAGGGATGAATTCACTAAAAAAAAAAAGAGAGAGAGAGAGAGAGAGAGAGAGAGAGAGAGAGAACGCCAGGGGCACCTGGGTGGCTCAGTCGCTTGAGTGTCTGACTTTGGCTCAGGTTATGATCCTGCTTCTTGTGGGTTGGAGCCCTGCACTGGTCTCTGTGCTGACAGCTCAGAGCCTGGAGCCTGCTTCAGATTCTGCATGTCTCTCTCTCTCTCTCTCTCTCTCTCTCTTTCTCTCTCTGCTGCTCCCCCACTCACATTCTGTCTCTCTCAAAAACAAATAAACATTTAAAAAAATAATAAAAAATAAAAAAAGAGAACTATAAAACCATGAGTATTTTGACTGCTTCTTGGAATTCTGTGCTATGAAACTTGACTTTTTAAGCACCTGGATTGTATTCAGGTTAAACAGTCAATACCTATCAGGTGACAGTACAATGTTAGGCTCTAGGATGACAAAGATGGAAGCTCTCAAATGAGCAATTAATTAGAAAAGCTTTGAGCCAGCCAGTACAATGAAATTGTCAGCATGGACTTAATTTCTTCTAGAAATTAGGGCTGTTTCATGCTTTCTGCTACAGAATAAGTTTCAGATATCTCTGCACGGCACTCAAGGTCCTTCATCTGACCTCCTCTTGGCACTTCCCCACCACACTGGGCTGGTCACCGGTCACCAACTTGCCATGACCTCTTACAAGTCTTAGACTTCATCCATATTTTTCCTTAGCTTTCCATATTTTACCTTCACTCACTTGGGATACATCTACTGGTCCTTCAAAACCAAATTCTCTGGCTCCTACAGGGCAATCTGTTGTTCCTCCTTGTGCGTCCCAAGCACTCTGTGCAGGTGCCCCCCAGAGCAGTTCTGGTGCAGAAGTGGATTTGCTGCACCAGAGCAGCAAATTCTGTCTAATTTGTTTTTATCCATAGCTCCTGGGACCCACTACATATATCCTGTCTATTTAATCTCTTACTGCTTACTGTCCACAAACTCAGGAATCAATTTGATTCAGAGAATGCAGTATTAGTGTCCAAACTTACTATCCCAACTCATGGTATGCCAGCTTAGAAATCAGATTTGAATGGCAAGAGGTATGGGCAGACATGAGCAGGTGATATTTCACACTCTTGAGTGCCTGGGTAGATGGATGGCAGGAAAGAGGGAAGGCTGGCTTGTGGGAAATGGTACTTAGTGAGTGAGCCACAGTAGGATTTGGCTTTGCACGACTGTGAATCCAGGGCTTTAAAAGAGCCTGGCATACAGCATATGTTGGTTTTGGTGAGTCCTACAGAAGTCTGTAGTAAATCTATATTAGAGGTTTTTCTAGGTTCCCAGACTAACTTCAAACTATTCCATGGTACCCAGTGTCGTACCGTGACAGCCTCCCTTTATTGGTGATTAGCAGCAGCTTGTGAGAAAGAAAACAGACTTGATACATGGCTGGTAGCCTGCATGGCTCTGTTCTCCAGATCAAGTTGAGAACTTCACAGGAGCGGATGGAAGCCTGCGAGATGTGTGAATGCGAGTGTGAGTCTGGCCTGCTTCCACTGTGGGGTCCCTCTCGCTGGAATCCAACACAGCCAGACTCCTTCAGATGCTTCCTTTTGGAATTGGCCAGCTCTCATAACCTCCACACCTTAGCTGATTTTCTTCCATGGTATTTATTATCTTCTATCTGACATGCTTTAAATGTATCCATTAACATATTTATCGTTTGACTCCCCTCAATAGAATGTAAACCCCAGAAGGGCAAGGCTTTGTCTAATCTGTTGTTTTTACTGTTGTATGTCTGTCCTAAAAGAGTCATCTGGCACACACTATAATTTTTCTATTTTAATTATGAATACGGTAAGTGTCAACAGATATAAATTACATCAAGAAAAATTCTTTGGGGTCCTGAATAACTTTTTAGAAGTGTAAAAGGTTCCTGAAACTGAAAGTTTGAGAATGCTGTCCTAGCGGGTCCAGGCTGGTCAACATGCATGGGAAGTGAGGCATTGAAGTGGGCAGTCTCTGAGGAATTTCCGATCAAACAGTTCCATTTTGAACCAATTTTCTGACTGTTGCAACATTTAAGCATTCCAAGGTTATAATTATGAACATTTTTGTTTTTGTGTATTGTTCATTTCAAAAATGAGCTGGTTCTTGTGGGTTTTTCTTGCATAGTGTTTTTTTCTTTATTTTCTTCCTGTAACATTCTTACCAAACTAAAAAAGATGGAAATGTTCTTAGTTTCTAGGTGTGGTACTGCCATTCTCCCATTTGCTTGGTTGGAAAACAGAGTCATTTTGACATTGTACCACAGATTCTTCCTGTGAGATAAGTCTCACTTCATCCTGTTCTCATCCTTCCTGTCTCAAAGTCTAGGACTTGCTCTCTTGAACTTGAACTTTGCAGCAGCCTCAAAATCATCAGTCACACTAATGCGCAATTTACTGCTTCCATATAGAAATTGGCATATGTAAAAACTGATCTTGATTTCTGCCTCTTTCCAGGAGCATCAGGACCTTTTGGCTTTTGCCTTATGAGATGTTGTTGGAGGTTCTAGTGGAAGTGTGGGCTCTAGAGCCAGGCTTGGAACTTGCTTTGGCCCAAAGAATTCAGTACAAGGGACCAGACCTTTAGTAGGCTTGTGCCTCCTTCCTCAGAGGTCTGCCTCTATCATGGGAACAAGCCCGCCCAGGTTCACTTCCTGAAATATCAGGGACCATGTGGAGGAGACCCAAACCATCCCAGCTGAGGCCCTCCTCAACCAGCCATCCCCTGGGCAATGTGCCACTGAAGAACCCACCCAAGAGCAGCCAAGCCTGGCCCGGACCAACAGAACTGCCCTGCTGTCCTATAGACTCCTAAGAAATAATCAATGATTATTGTTTTAACACACTAAGTTATAAAGTGGTTTGTTTTGCAGCATTCTTGTGGCAGCAGAGAATTGACATGGGTGGGGGTGGAGGGATGGAGAGCAGAAATGGAGGCTGAGATGAATCTAGTGTGTCTGGGGCAGGGGAACACGCTCCTAGCCAGAGCGTGGGAGGGAGATGGGGCTGCATGAAATACTCAGCACCATAGTTTTGTCATCTAAAAAGAAGTCATAATTGTATCTCCCTGGCACGGGTGTGGTGGGTTTTGGGCAACATAACAGACAAAGGGCTTAATACAATCTTTGGCAATTAGTTGCCTCCATTCTCTAATAAACTATTCCCCAAGGTCAGAAAATATTGATTTCTACTCTGTTCCAGGCACTGTGATAGACTTGGAAAGCACAGTATGAATAATGTAGGGGTGCATGAACTATATTTTGTTTTCCGAATAGCACATCAGACACAGCATAGAGCATTGAGAGGATGCGAACAGGCAGTAGTGACATAAGATGAGGCTGAGAAACATTCAAAGTTCATGTGTTCAGCTGTTAGCATGTTATCTACCTTTTTACAATAAAGGTAAATACAGTAAATATAGTCTATATGATATTCATAGTTTTTATTTAATCAGAAGATGCCACTTTCATGGAGAATAACAAAATAGTTAAAGAAAGCTAGGTTGGGGTCAGGTTGTAAAGGGCTTTCTTTTTTTTTAAATTTTTTTTCAATGTTTATTTATTTTTGAGAGACAGAGAGAGAGATGGAGTGTGAGTAGGGGAGGGACAGAGAGAGAGGGAGACACAGAATCCAAAGCAGGCTCCAGGCTCTGAGCTGTCAGCACGGAGCCTGACGCAGGGCTCGAACCCATGAACCATGAGATCATGACCTGAGCCAAAGTCAGACCTTTAACCAACTGAGCCACCCAGGAGCTCCAGAGGGCTTTCTTTATATTATGTTATGGGGTTTGCTTTAACCCATAGGTTGTGGTTACCATTAAAGTTGATAAAGCAATGATGCAGTAAATCTGGCAATATAACCCTGGTAGCAACATAGGACAGAGCCCTGGAACGGGGAGAGGCTGGCAGCAGGAAGCTTGGTCAGCAGGCTCCTGCAGTAATCAGGACCAGAGATGATGAGAGAAAAGTGCAGATGGAAAAAATAAATTTGAGGGATGTTCAGAAGGAAATATGTACTGGATATGGTGACTGGTCAGATGAGGGCCAAAGAGATGCTTCTGAGATTTCTAGCACAGGAAAAGTGTGTGTGGAACTCTTCTGCTAACTCATGGGGGGACAGAGATGAGTGTTTTAATTTTAATTGTAAATGGGGGCACCTGGCTCAGTCAGTTAAGCGTCAGACTCTTGATTTCAGCTCAGGTCATGATCTGGCGGTTTGTGAGTTCGAGTCCTGCACCCAGCTCTGCGCTGACAGTGAGGAGCCTGCTTGAGATTGTCTCCCCCTCTCTCTGCCGCTTCCTGCTCCCCCCTCAAAAGTAAAAATAAGCAAATAAAAAATAAAAATTTTAAATCTAAAAATTTAAAACATAAAGTAAATGAAGGAAAGGCAAATAATTAAAAACCAAGGAGGTAGGGGAAAATTTTTGACCCTTCTTGGCCAGGGTTTAAAAGAATGATTTAAAGTAATCTGTTTGTGGGGCGCCTGGGTGGCTCAGTCGGTTGAGTGTCCAACTTTGGCTCAGGTCATGATCTCACGGTTCGTGGGTTTGAGCCCTGCATCGGACTCTGTGCTGACAGCTCAGAGCCTGGAGGCTGCCTCAGATTCTGTCTCCCTTTCTCTGTACCCCTCCCTGGCTCTCATTCTGTCTCTGTCTCTCTCTCAAAAGTAAATAAACATTTAAAAAAAAATTAAAGTAATCTGTGAGTAGGAATCGTCATCAAACAGTGACCAAGGGGAGGGACATGGTCTTCATATGTGTCCCACAACGAGATCACAAGAAGCTGGGCCTCCTGGGTGCAGGCACAGAGTCTCGGAACAGTGGGCTCCTACCTCAAGTGCTTCCGTGACAGGCTTGGAGATGGCCTGCCTGGTTCTCTCTTCTGTGTACACCCATCCTCCCCTACTGCCAGTCTGTTCCATGCACAGTGGCCAGAATGACCTTCCCCAACCTCTGTCTGAGCTCTGACACATCCCTGCTCACCACTCTTAAGCACAACAGCATGATGGGAGAGGTTAGAATGTGGAGGAGTCAGCCGCCTTGGTCTGAATCCCAGCTCTGGCATCAACTGGCTGTGAGACCTTGGACAGATTGCTCATCCTCTCAGTGCCTTGATTTCCTCACGTACAAAATGGGGGATAACTATAATACATATACATAGGGGTGCCGTGAGAATTGGATGATATAACCCAGTAAGGTAAATTCTTAAAGATTATTCAGTTAATGAACACTCACTAAATATTAGCTACCATGAGTCACATTATTTTCATTTCTCATAGCTTGAAAGTGTCAACTGGCTTAGCATGAAGCCCCTGCCCAGTTCTCTCATCTGCTCTCCACAACTTCTTCCTCCACCTGAGGTCTGAATGCCAAGCGCCATTAGGCCTCTGTGCTTCCGCAGGCTGTTCCATTTGCTTGAAGCAGCCTCTACTCTATTCTCCATTCAAATCGTTCTTTTCCATTATTAAAACTCGGCTTGAGGGTTACTTTCCAAATTCCACAGTCCCTCCCCACCCATCTCCACAGCAACCCTGACCTTGCTAAATTACTCAATGCCTGCCCCTGTGCTTCTGGTGAGAGCAGTCAACACTCTGGCTGTTACCCCGGGTTTGTTTAGATGGCCTCCCCACTTGGCTGTAGCTTCCTGAGGACAAGGATGTTACCCTATTCAATGTCCCATCTCTGATGCCTGGCACCATGCCAACGGAGACCTGGAATTCACTAGACATTTGCTGAATGAGTGAGCAAATGAATGAGTTATAGAGAGACTGAATGGGTGCTCACTCTACCTGGAGCCAAAAGCCATCAGCTGAAACAACTATGGGACCGTCTATTAGTATCCATAGTGATGGGACTGGAGGTATCTTCTTAGATTGCAGGCCTTCCAGATGGATAAACAAAAGAAGTGCTGTGTATATAGGCCCTTCTGGACCCAGCACGGTGACCTATTGGACCCTGCCGGAGATGGCCCAGGATAAGCATTATATACATCTCTGGTGTTGCTGGCCCTATATTGCAGCAACTTCTGGGTAGAAATGTGCGTGTGCACACAAGTGCGTGTGCACACACACACACACACACACTCTCTCTCTCTCTCTCCCTATCTCTCTGTCCTGCACTTACACTTGTGTGTACACTCTCAATCCCCTCCTTTATAGTAAATACATTGCCACAAATTAGAGTTATACCTCTCTTAATGTTTTGTGCCCTGTGTCACAAACTAGTGGACCTTGAGAGTTGACTCACAGAGATGTTTTATTTGGCTGCCAGGGGTTTTTTTTTTGTTTTTTGTTTTTTTTTTCGTTTTGTTTTTAATGGCTTTGAATATAGGGCAGGCACATTTATAATACCTGAATGGATCCCACAGGCATTTAAATGTGCAGCAACAGATTTTCTTTTTGAAACATGATCTAACAAAAGATAGGAGTTATTTAATTCAGGAGAGAGAGGGTTACTTGAGGTCACCTACATGCGGCCTTGCAATAAAAGTTGCTGTGCTGAAACAGGAAATAAAGTAAAATCTGCTATAATGGCTTGTTTTGACTGCCTTTAGAATTTTTCTTCACAAGCTATTTGCGAGTTAAAAAGAGGTTAATACTCTTATCCACACAAGAATGTAGCCTGCAGAATCTGCAAAAAACTGCTAGATAAATTCTCAATCTGGGTATCTGAGGCAATGTGCTTTGCCCTAAGTTGCCAAGTGCAATGCAAAATTTCTTTTTACTAATAACAGAGTGCCAAAGACTTCGAATGACTTTTAAATATAAGTTGGATTATGTACAGCAACGTTCAGTCATTACATTCTAAATTCTGTGTGTGTGTGTGTGTGTGTGTGAGAGAGAGAGAGAGAGAGAGAGAGAAAGGGAGATGGAGACTGAAGGAGAGAGGAAGAGAGAAAGTGTGCATGTTGGAGTTAAGATTTAAGAATTTGACCTAACCCCAAAACATCCCTGGGATTGCTGCCCTCACGTGAACACCATTTGCAGATTGTCTCTAAATAAAGCCTAAAGACTTGAGAACAGCTCTATAGGAAATGGCTTCATTACAGAACAATTCTATCTTATTTATCATCCCCAGTATCTGACCCTTTCTGGTTGACTGAGAAATATTCCAGGAATAAATGCAAACCATTTTAGACTGATGTCAGAATTTTCTCGAAGTATCCTGAGACACAGGGTAGAATCTCCCAAGGAAGCTGCGTCATTCTCTCCCTATGGGATTTCCAAAGAAACTCTCTCTCTCTCTCTTTTTTTTTAAGAGAGAGAAAGAGCGCAAGTGTGTGAGGGCAGAGAGAGAGAGAGAGAGAGAGAGAGAGGGAGGGGGGAGAGAGAGAATACCATGAGAGGCAGAGGGGCAGAGAGAGAGTGACAGAAGTGGGGCTCACCCGATATGGGACTCGAACTCATAAACCATGATATCATGACCTGAGGCCAAGTCAAATGCTTAACAGACTGAGCCACCCAGGTGCCCCCCCGAAGAAACTCTCTTTAGAAGACAGTGTATATGTATGAATGAAACCCTGTGATGTGAAACACCCTCCCTGGCCTATAATCCCAAGGTGTTTCCCCACACACAAGGGTGCTGACTTGAATCTTAAGGATTTTAGTGGGAGCTCTGTAGCTGGCTCAGTCCCTTCTCGCCAAGGTTAGAAGATAGGAAGATCAGAGCCTTGTAGGAAGAAAGTCGATACATGTAATTAGTGACACCAGCTAGGCCTAGTGGACTAGAGCACCAGGTAGGCAGAGTTCTAAGATGGCCCCCAAGATTCCTTCCCCTGGTGGACGTACCCTACATAATCCCCTCCCCTTGGCTGTGTGTGACATCTGTGAATATGACAGGATAGCACCCATGATTTGGTTACATAACAAGACAAAGGTGGAGGGATTTTGCAGATATAATTAAGGTCCCAAGTCAGTTGATTCTGAGCTAACCCAAAAGAAGGTTATTATGGGTAGGCCTGGCTTATATCACATACAAATTCTTAAGAGGGACTAGGCTGAAGAGAAACACTCTCCTTCTGTCCTTGAAGAAGCAACGACATTGTGAACTGCTGATGTCAATGGGCAACACAAGCCGAGGGCCTCAGTCTTAGAGCCGTAAGAGAGCAAATTCTGTCAAAAACTTCAGTAAGCTTGGAAGAGGACCCTGAGCTCTGGGTGAGAATGTAGCCCAGCTAATACCTTGACCGTACCCTCCCGAGGCCTTGAACAAAGGGAGGTGAAACTGTGCCTAGACTCCTGATCCACAGATTCTCTGAGATAATAAATGTACCTTGTTTTAAGCTGCTAAATCTGCAGCAATTTGTTACTCAGCATTAGAAAACTAAGATAGATATAGTTACTAACAGAAATGGCAAAAAAAGAGGGGCACCTGGGTGGCTCAGTTGGTTAAGCATCTGAATTCTGCTCAGGTTATGATCTCACAGTTCATTGAATTCGAGTTCTGCATGGGGCCCTATGCTGACAGCTCAGAGCCTGGAGCCTGCTTCGGATTCTGTGTCTCCCTCTCTCTCTGCCCCTTCCCACCTCGCACTGTCTCTGTCTCTCTCAAAAATAAATAAATGTTAAAAAAAATTTTTTTTAAACAAAAAAGAAATGGCAAAAAAAGGAAAAGTGGGGGATGGGCACAGAATACAAAACACAGAAAAGTCTATTCTTGAGTGGAGAAACTCTGAAAATAATACGTCAATACTAATCACACAATTGTGGTTGTTTACAGGTTTGTCTTCCCCTAAACTAAGCTCTGAGGCGACTCTGCCATCAGTATCTCCTCTATGGACAATTTTTACAGCCTCCTCCACGGGCCACACTGATCTAGACTCTGTGAATACAGACAGGAAGATGTCTGTATGTTTATGGTCTGGTTGAGGAATAAATACACACACATATGTGTGGTTGAAAGTATTAATGCTCCCTTGGAGGATTTAATGAGCTGCTCCAGGAGCACCAGAGGTCAATCTGCCTGGCAGAAGGGATTCACAGAGAATTCACAGCATTTTTGAGTCAAAAAGGGGGAATAAGAAAAACTATATATATAATATATATATTATAATATATAATATATATTTAATTGCAACTGCATGTGGGTAAAGTGTGAGAGAAGAAGCAGCCGGAAATGAACTTGAGTCATTTCGTAAAGGGCCTTTCTTATATAAAAGGCCAAGAGATTTGAATGGAAATTTTGGTGTTGATAGTTCTACACAGAGGAGTAATGTGATTAATTTTGTATTGTGGGGAGGTCTGTGTGACAGCAGATAGGAGGCAAGACCGGAGACAAGAGGAGCAGTAAGAAAGGAAGCTCAGAGGACAGACATGTTCTGCTCACGCCTTTATCCCTACTGTGTAGTACAGGGCCCGTCCAGGGGTAGGGGTCAAAAGTGTGGAATCTTAAACCAATGAATCATCAGTCAAGGGCTCCAGAGGGAACAGGCATGGAAGAAGCAATCTCTGAAAAGTTGAAAGTTTTCACTCACCATGGAAGAGGGAATATTTCAGGCCTCCAGTGTCTGAGGGATGAGGCAGATGATAAGGGTTCAAAGAGCAGCAAGTTCAGAATCAGGACCTCTGCTGGGCTCTAGCTGGAGAAGAAAGGGGCAACCCCAAGGCCTGAGGGGCTTAGCCAGTCCAGGGACCAGGGGCAGCTCAGGGATCTAATCTAGCACCACCGTTCAGGATCAGGGTCCTGCCTGACCCCTGGCAGGAAAGCTCAGGTACACTAATAATACCCAATCCTCCTCATCAGCTTTTTAGGCAGTCTCTGTTCATCCTCTCCTGGATCATCCTTACCCTTTCCCTCCTTCTCTCACCCCATGTTTATCCCCAGTTGCTCCCTCTCAGAGGATGATTCATCTCAAGATAATGTCAAGGCCAAAAAGGATCACTCATTCAACCAACTTGATCAACTGCTTCATATTATAGATAGGCACCCTTCTCTCTGCCTTCTGTTCTCCTTTCCATCAAAACCTAATAACTCCTCTGACCATGCTGACAGTCTCTCCAACAATCCATTCATTTGTTCACTTAGTTATTCACTGACAAATATGTGTTGAACACAGACACTGTTCTGGGCACTGGGGCACAGCATTGTGCAGGATCGTATAGAGCTAACATTCTAGATGCAGAGGCAGAAAATAAGCAGTGAGCAAATAAATGAACTAGAAGATTTCAGAGTAATAAGTTTTCTGAAAAAACAAATAGTAGAGTAATAGTGCTCCAAAACTCCTCCTGGGTTTCTTATCTCAACGTATTTGAGACCAACCACCCAAAACCTAAGTCAAAGATCCAGAAAGTGTCCTGGACTCATCATTTTCAGTCATTTTTCACCTTTAATTATGAGTCACCAAGCCATGTGGAGTCCAACTCTCAATGGCTCTCAAATCCATCCGCCCTTCTCTATCTCAATGACACCTAACGCAGACACCATCACTTGTTGCCCCAATTGCTACAGTAGTCCCCCACTGGTCTCCTTTCTCTAGTCTTGCCCTCTTCCTTCATGTCATGTCCCTGATGAACATTGTTTAGTGGTTCTCTATCATTTTTCCAATCAAGTTCAAACCCCTGAGCTTCACATGCAAGGTCTTTCATTGAACCCTACAATCTTGTTTCTTGTTTTGCAAATGCATCTGCCCCACTGAGCTTCCCTTCAGCCATATCTGCAGACCTACATGCCAAAGTGTTCTATACTCTCATGCCTTCAGTATATTGTGCCCTCACCTCACGTACCCTTTGCTCATGTTTCTCTAATACTTTGTTTAAAACTCAGATCAAGGGGCACCTGGGTGGTTCAGTCGGTTAAGTGGCCAACTTTGGCTCAGGTCATGATCTTGCGCTTTGTGAGTTTAGGCCCCAGGCTGGGCTCTGTGCTGACAGTTCAGAGCCTGGAGCCTACTTAGGATTCTGTGTCTCCTTCTCTCTCTGTCCCTCCCCTGCTTGTGATCTGTTTCTCTCTGTCTCTTAAAAATAAATAAACATTTTAAAAAAATTAAAAAAAACCTCAGATCAAGTGTCACATCATTTAGGAAGACCCATCTTATGATGACCCATGGAGTTCTTATCAGGATTACACTGAGAGGATATATGAAACCTTTAGCACAATGATGACACTCAGCTTTTATCTTATTTCTCTGATGGAATTTCTCACATTTGGGACAGACACAATTAACATATAAATAAAGTTTTCCTATTTGCAGTGAAACCATCTCAGAATACAGACTCTGAGCTGGGTGACTTGTCTCCCTCATTGTTTTAATAAAATGGACTCATGCACAGGAAATTTTTTTTCTCGCTTATGTTTTTCTTGCTTGATACTCGTTATTATAATTTGAGCTCCTAACCATTATTCTTAATGGCCTAGAAGGGATTTGAACAGGATCCCAAGATGGAAGACAAATCCCCTAGATATCACCATCCTGACAACACAGTAATGATTCACTGCAGTCCTCAGTCCTGAGGGTTGACCAATGCCATTTACAATTTCAGACTATTTCTTGGCACATTAGCAGCCGCTGCCTACTCTCAGGGCACCGGGGGAATCTGCCAACCTTCTACCCTCCCTGGAAGGATCTGGTACCACACACCTCTTCCAAACCAAGGTCTATCTGGAGATGTGCTTCCCTAGCTGACCTCTGACACTGAAGCCCTGACCTTCTATGGGGGCTTTAAGAACTCTCTATGAAAGGAAAAGCTGCTTTCTGAGAAGGACTTTTTCCTTCAGACACCTGTTCCCTGGTAAGGTTTCCCTCCCAGAGCCTGCCCCCAAAACTGTACATCTGGTTCTTACTCTCATACCTGGCCAGACCCCTATCTGTGCCGAGTCTGTGTCTCTGAATGTGAGTCCCTACAAGGGCTGTAAAAGACATGGTTCTCTTACTCGCATTCAGCAGAGTCCGGATCTTTTTCTCTTCTTCGGCCTCTTGGATGAGCTTTTCTGCCAGGGTCTTGTCCTCTGATTCCAGGCATATGTCAGCTTCCCGTAGGTACTCCAGGTAGTCTATCTCGCGCTGGGCACGTTCGACTCTCAGGGCCAGGTTAGCCACTGCACTCCTATACTCACTGGTGGAGGTCTGACATCTTCCCAGCATAACGGATATGTTTTTTGAGAACTCTTGGAAGTCGTGAATGTATGCCCTCGTTGCTTGGGTACATTTTTCCAGTCCTTGCTTCAGTCAGAAAATAAATTCTCAAATTATTGCTAGTTACTTAAATTGGTCAAGAATACAAATAGCTATCATTCGCAGAAAAATATTTTTAAAATACAAATAATCAGGGGTGTCTGGGTGGCTCAGTCAGTTAAGCGTCCAACCTCGGCTCAGGTCATGAGCTCGCAGTTTGTGAGTTCAAGCCCTGTGTCGGGCTCTGTGCTGACAGCTCAGAGCCTGGAGCCTGCTTTGGATTCTGTCTCCCTCTCTCTCTGCCCCTCCCATGCTCATGCTCTGTCTCTCTCTGTCTCTCAATAATAAATAAATGTTAAAAAAAATTTTAAAAATCCCTCAGGGTGAGAACTGTATTACTTTGTAAGTGTCCACATTGGTCAACAGTGACTGCCACCTGGGATTTGACTTCCTCTCCAAGTCTTGACCAGGGTGGGAAGATCTATAGGAACCATATCCCCATCTTTTAAAAAATCCACATTCATAGCAATCAAAGTGTCTGCACTTTATACCCTTTTCTGCAGAAAAACTTTTCAGGTATTGAGGGAAACCTGCAGGAATCCCAGGGCAAGCTAGTGCTAAATGCAGGGGGCCCAGGGTTGAGCCTAATTCTGGCACTTTCAAGGAGGTACCCTGGGGAGGAGCTGTCTGAGGAAAGAGCAAGTAAGGCAAGCAGCAAGAGGCCATGGCCTGGGACCATCTTGTTCCCTGTCCCCAGCCTCAGCTGGTTGGCTGGACATTAGGAAATGCGTTCAGCCTGCTCTTTGGAATTATTTTACTTAACCAGATCATCAACTAATTTGGACTTTAAAAATATTCATGAAGATATAGAAAATAAATATTGGAAACAAGAGTGTCTTTGGGGAAAAAAAAAGTGTCTTTGGAAAAAGGTAAAGAATTTATCAAAATTTAACTTGTACAAAAGCAAGGCAATTGAGTATGAAATAATGGCAACTCCAGGGGTATGCCAAAGGCTAGGGCACAGGGTTACATTTGTCGCTGGGAGCCTGTCTGTGCTGCAAAAATGGTGGGTTTTACAAATTTTAGTGAAGTGGCAGCTGCAACCCATGGGGAAGGGGACCCCCAACACTTTCTCTCTAACACTGCTGAAATCTACTCATTTCTTTTCTTTTGAGAGAGAGAGAGAGAGAGAGAGAGAGAATGAGGCAGAGCATGAGTGGGGGAGGGGCAGAGAGTGAGAGGGAGACACAGGATCCGAAGCAGGCTCCAGACTCTGAGCTGTCAGCACAGAGGCCAATGTGGGGCTCGAACTCACAAACCATGAGATCATGACCTGAGCAGAAGTCAGCGCTCAACAGACTGAGCCACCCAGGCACCCCTGAAATCTACTCATTTCTAAACCCAAGTGCAGTTTGGCAAAGGAGCTAAGATGTAGCCTCTTGATATAATACCATAACTTTTTACAGTGGCCTAATATTTTATCATAAAAAGACAAAAGGAAAACTAACATCTACTATCATACTGATATAGTAAAATACAAATAAAAAGTGACCAAAATTTTTAAATTATTTTTTGCTTTTAATGTTTATTTATTTTTGAGAGAGAGAGACAGAGCATGAGCAGGGCAGGGGCAGAGAGAGAGGGAGATGCAGAATCGGAAGCAGGCTCCAGGCTCTGAGCTGTCAGCACAGAGCCTGATGCAGGGCTTGAACTCATGAACTGTGAGATCATGACCTGAGCTGAAGACTGACACTTAACCGACTGAGTCACCCAGGCACCCCAGAAGTGACCAAAATTTTTAATTTTCATATTTAAATAATGGAACTATTGAATAATAACAACACTTTGTAACATTTACCGCCATGCCAGGCAATGTTCAGAATAGCCATAGGAGATAAATTCTATTATCATCCCCACTTTACAGATGAGAAAAACTGTCAGATCAGACCACAAAGTGAAGCCTGCTCAAAGTTTGAGAGTGGTGCAGCCTGGGCTCTGGAGCCAGCTCTCTGAACCACTAGATGATAAAAAATCTCAAGTGTAATGTTGGCAATGTATTTATGATTTATGTGGGGAAAGTGCATCCCAGTAGAGAGGGAAACAGGGGTAGGATAACATGACTTCCGGGAGGCATGTTCCCCGGATCAGGTGCACAGGTGATACCTACCTCCAAGACTTGAAAGCGCTGGTAGATGTAGTGCACCATGGCCGGGTCCTGGGCACACTGTGGAGGGAGCAGGAGAGCCGCAAGGAACAGAACCAGGAAAGCAGATGCTTGCTGAAGGGCCATCATTGTCCTGCAAATCACCCAGGGGTGGAATCTCCTGTGCTGTGCTTCTCCAAGAAAACTCAAGGGTCCAGGTAGCAGTCTCCCACTTTCTAGCCACTGCTGTGAAAATCCTCCACAAACAGCCAGAGAGCAAAGCCTGCTTGTTATTCCACCAGATGCGTGATCTCACTTTGCAAGCCAGTGATCAAGTCCAGCTGTTGGCAAGCCAGTCCCTGGAGGCCTTGCAGGTCGATGTGGGGTAGAGAGTTCCTTGGGTCCATCTGCTATTATCACCCTTCACACACACTGATCCAATCCAGGCTAGTGGCTGGACCCTCTTGCAGGCCTGGGTGAGTGTGCACTGGGGTGGGGGTAAGGGTGGGGAGGGCAGCCCTCCTCCTCTCCTTGGCTCCTTGCATTTTACTTCTGCTTTCCTCCTCCCTAGCGGATTCTGCAGTCCAATCACAGGCCTGACCCAACACAAACCAAACCACCCCCAACTTCTCAGAGTTGGAATTTCAGTTTAGTTTCTGGCAAAAATTCCCAGGATCCTTTTCCCAGAAGTCCGGTTGGGAGACCCCACCCCTCCTCCAGACTCTTTGCATTCCTGCAGCTCTTAAAGGCACAGCAAGGAAAAATGAAAGCTTGGAGACACCCCTGTGTCTGAACAGCCAGGGCACAGGGCTGACTGCCCCTTGGGGAGAGAGATACAATGAGCCGCAGGCCTGGCTGCCCCAGGTAGCTGAAAAATCGGAGGATGGAGCTCAGAAGAATTTTATTAAGGGACAAAACAACAGCTATCTGTACAGTGATGCTTCCAAAACCAAGCCTTCGGGACACTGAACTCCTCTGTAAGGAAGTCCTTGAGTTTTCTCAATCTCTAGAAGCAGAATCTCCTTCCTGAAGGTTCAGGTCAGCAATTCACAGGATGCAACTCCTGCAGGACCTGGTCCTGTTGAAGAGACATCATATCCCAAGGGCAAAGTGGTAAATCCTCCTTTTTTTTTTTTTTTTTTTCTGTCCAGGCCTTTAATTATCTCAATCTCTCCTTCTATGGGTGGGTCCAGAATACCTATGGTTCTTTCTCAATCATCTACCAAAGTGGGAAGCGTTGAGGCATCTATGAGACATGGGAAGAACTCTGACCAGGAGTCAGAAGACGTGGGTTTGCATTTGGTCCCTGCAAGAGACACCAAAAGACAGGACTTTCCAGGGTGTACTTGCAAGTCCCTGTCCCCATTGGATAGATGTTCCTCTCTACCTGTCTTCCACTTGACCTTAGCCCCTAACTATGCCTCACCACTAAAGTCTTAAACAATGGCTGCTCATCCTTAGGGTTAATTCCTCCTATTTCCAACAACCATCTTTAAACCATTCCCCAAATGAGGTGAACTTCTCCTGACCCCTCCTCTTAAATCCTCAGAAACAACACTGCCCGACTCAGCCTCTTTCTCCAAGTGGCAATGCTCTTTCAGAAACTTCTCATGCCCAGCATCTTGGAACCATCTCCTACGTTGAAGAGGCTCTGGTTCATTTTATTCATGAATGCCTCAAGTCCTAACGTTGAGACTGTAAACTCAGATGGATAAGGCCCAGTGATTGTATCACAACTAATTCGCGGTGGGGGGGGGAGGGGGGGGGCGGGAGCAGAGTTGTGAAAATCTTTTTCTTGGTTTTCTGTGGCATGTTTACATTATTTTCACAATGAAATATATATTCACTACCAGTGAAGTCTCAGGAATTATGGAGAGTAGGTGAGAAGGCAGTGGGAGACCACGAGTATAGCATAACTCCTCAGGCTGCACCCAGGGCTGCTGTGGCCCTGACATCTCCACAGTGGGCTTCAAAGAGCTTGGCCTCAGAGCCCTTCAGTCCAGTCTGGCAGGCACTCACTTGCCAGCCACCAATTCATGCCCTTCACCACTCTCTCTTCAGTCACCAGCTTCACAGGCATAAGGCCTCTCTGCTCTAACTGCCCATCCATGGTCTTAGTTGGAGAGCTTTACTCTTAGGATTCCAGATGCAGCAAAGCCCACAGCTGGCTTCCGGATCCCGTTAGGATTGTCAACCATGGGGCAGACCCAGAGTGGAAACCCTCATGTTCTTGTGTCCAGAGGTTTCATAAAGAAAGATTAAACTCCCTTTGAAGATAGTCACAAATTTGAAAGACATACAGTGGCCAACTGTGGCCGTCCTTATTCAGAGCAGGCCTTACTCAATGGAAAGTTGGCTTGGTGCACCTTAGCCTGCAGTTGGGATAAGATCATTTGACTGGCCCTTTTGTCTTCCTGACATCTAACCTCTGGCCTCGACCACTGCTATAAGCTCACTAGCGATGACAGTGACCAAGCACAGTGCCCCCCTGCTTTTCTCCTGTGCAGGTGTCTGATCCTTCCTGCTCCTTAAGGAAACTTAAGCCCTTGACAGCTACCACCATGTCCTCAGTGTGGTTGGATCTAGGTCACTAGTCCTTGATCTGTAGGCCCAGTCCTGAGGTGACTGCCCTAGATGACCAGTCAGAACCGGACCTGTGAATGCCGAGCCTGGTCAGCCCGCTGAGGATGATCTCATCCAGCTTCCCAGGCCTCTTGGAATTCTTTGCCACCTTGATGACAGGGGGCCTTTGTGCTGCTGTGCTTCTTTATTAATGGACTCCCAGATAGCTAGAGCCTTCTCTGCTCCCTGTATCCTCCACTTCACCAAGGAGTGCTAGCCAACTAGGAGGAGAACCAACCCAACAGAATCCCATCTGGGTTACTAGAATTCCGCATTTAGATCTGAACAAGATACTTCCTGTTTTATCCTCTCTCTCCCCCCGCCCCCATCTTTTCTGCTTTATCTTTTATTCCCCACTCTGGCCCCCACCCAGATAGCCCCCCCCCAATAGCTCTTTGCCTTAACATCATCCTCCAACCTTCCAGCCTTTTACAAGTAATTGCATTGTTTCCTGCCTGAGTGATCAGAGCAGCCTCTAATTCCCTGTCTATGTCTCTTCACATAAAGCAGTGGCTGATTTTATGCCAACAGGAAAGCGCTTTAAAACATGCCCTTGGCCAACCCCTCTTGCATCGGCTCTTACTACCATCCCCCACATTCAACCTCCACTACAGCTACATCTAATTGTCCCCAAACTCCCTCTGAAATTTAATGCCATGGTATCTTTGCTTAGCCTAAAATGTTTCTCCCCTTGGTAAACAGTGAACTCTTAACTTATCCTTCAAGTGTTCCTACCACCTCCTCACCATCATATCCCTGCAGAATAACCCACTCTTCCATCTATTTCTGTAACACGTTAAAGACAGAATCTTGGAAATCTGAGGGGAAGCCACCTCTGGACATTGGTGCTCTGTTGGAGGAGTGTTGGCTGGCAGCTTCCAGGGCAGCACTGTGGAAGGAGGATGAGAGGAAATCTTCTCATCTGTTTGACGCTGAACTACGTCCCTCTGCAAAATTCTTAGTTTGAAGTCCTAGCTCATAACACCTCAGAATGTGGCTGTATTTGAAGATAAGGCCTTTAGAAAGGTGATTAAGTTAAAATGAAGCCATTAGAGTGGGCCCTAATCTAATCTGATTGATGACCTTATAAAAAGAGGAAATTGAGGCACACAGAAACAGCACAGGTGCAATGGGCACAGAGGAAGCACCATGTAAGGACACAGTGAGAAGGAGGACATCTGCAAGCCAAGAAAAGAATCCTCAGATGAAAATAAATCTGTTAACACCTTGATCTTGGACCTCTGGCCCCCAGAACCATGAGAAATAATTTCCTGTTGTTATGGCAGCCCCAACAAACTAATATGAGCACCTGCTGAGTTGCAGAAAGGGGCAGTATGGGGACAAAATGGAAAAAGATTCCAATGGGGATCTACAGGGGATGTTGTTGGCAGGAAGTAAATTGATAAGGAATTTCCTGGGTGATACTCCAATGATTTCCAGGTCCAGGCTTACTGCTTAAGCTCCAAATCCTATTTTCACCTGTCTACTGGACGTTTGTATTTGGATATAGAATAAATATCTCAAACTTGAGCTGTCTCTATCTTTGTACTCAAACTTAAACTTCCTTCTGCGTTTTCTCTCTCCCCAAATAGCACCACCTTCTATCTACTTATAAATGCTGAAATGTATTCTAGACTTTTCCTTATTATTTTTTCTTTTAAAAATTTTTTAATGTTTATTTATTTTTGAGAGAGAGGGACAGTGCAAGCAGGGGAGGGGCAGGAAGAGAAGGAGATCAAGAATCTATAGCAGGCTCCAGGTTCTGAGCTGTAAGCACAGAGCCCGACACTGGGCTCAAATTCACAAACTGTGAGATCATGACCTGAGCAAAAGTTGGACGCTTAACTGACTGAACCATGCAGGCACCCTATCACTCTTATTCTTATGTTTAATCAGTCACCAAGACCTATTAATTTTATCACCTAAGTGTATATCAAAAAATGCCTTCTTCTCTTTTATATCCTTTTATTGCTATTTCCTTACTTAGAGCTTCCTTATTTTCTACTTCTTATTCACTTATTTAACAAATGTTTGGGAGTGCCTATTATTTTCCAATCACTGGACTATGCACTAGGGATATAATGACAGACACAACACATATATTTCCTACCCACAAAGAGGATGTAGTCTCAGAGGGGACACAATCACAGAGATGCATAATTAAATTATAATACATTTTAACTATATTATTTATTATTATTATTTTTTAGTGCTTATTTATTTTCGAGAGAGAGAGACATGGTGTGGGGTGGGGGCAGAGAGAGAAGGAAACACAGAATCCAAAGCAGGCTCCAGGATCCAAGCTGTCAGCACAGAGCCCAACATGGGGCTCGAACCCATGAACTGTGAGATCATGACCTGAGCCAAAGTCGGATGCTTAACTGACTGAGCCACCCAGGTGCTCTGCATTATAGCTATTTTAATTATGTGGTGATAGTATTGAGTGCCAGGACAGTATTAGAGATGGAGCACCTGAGCTCTGTGAATCAGGGAAGACTTCCCAAAGGAGGTGACACCTGATACTTGAAGCTGAGACTTGAAGGATGAGTAGGAATTAGCCTATCAAGGAGGTAACAGGGGGAAGAGGTGGGAATGGCTCTAAGCACAGGCAAGAACATGGGCAAAAACACATAAATGAGGACTTAGTGGACTTGAGGCACTGATGAAAAGCTCTGTATGGACTTTCAATGACTGAGTAATGATGCTGGGGAAATTATTGTAGTTAGGATCCCTAGGAAACAGACGTTGAGACCAACCTGCATGCAAAACATTTCTGGGGGTGTGCTCAGTGGACACTACCTGTGGGGGAGTGAATGAAGCATGAGTGAGCAAAAAGAGAAGTTAAATTGCAGTGCAGTTGCAACACAGGCCTCAAGTGATCTCACAAAGAGCTCCGGAACTAGGAGACCCCTTCAGATATGTCCCAATTTGATGCAAAGGGACCACGTCTTGGCACCCCTGCATCAAGCAGTCATTGGCAAGGACTGTTCATGAGTTGGGAGGATACATAATGTTGAGTGAGGCAGCTTCCTTTGGCTGAGGACAGTCCTGGAGAGGGACTGTGTTAATGGCAACACTCACACAACATGGGGAATAAGTGTCCTTGTCCTAGAGGATCATAGCATCCACTTTAGTAGGATAAGCAGAGGCCAGACCTCGCCAAGTTTGTAGGACCTGCCAAACAGTTTAGATGTTGTGGTAAGAACAATGAAAGAGCAATTAGAGAGTTTCAAATAAGTGAGTACATAAATAGGCTGATGTTCTAGACAGACCTCTCCAGAGGATGGATTGGAGGGTGACTAGACCAAACTCAAGGTGGGAGATTAGGAGGCTGTTACAGTGATTGCAGAGAGATAATTAGAGCCAGAACTAGAGTAGTCAGTAGAGAGAGAGCTAAATGGATATTATGGTATTGTGAAATAAAATAAATAAAGATTTGGTCTTCAACCATTGTTCCTGACACAGAGCTCCTAAAACCCTTGGAATTTCCTGTAATGAAAGCCATTAAAGTCTCTTTCGTTAATGAGGGCACTTTTGGACCACACCTAGTGTGGGGGCTGCTTGCCAGTGGAGTCAACCATGTGATTAGAGAGTTGGAACTTTCAGTTCTACCC
Source organism: Panthera pardus (assembly GCF_024362965.1). Taxonomy (NCBI): domain Eukaryota; kingdom Metazoa; phylum Chordata; class Mammalia; order Carnivora; family Felidae; genus Panthera; species Panthera pardus. The sequence continues at coordinate 50,856,565 of NW_026526677.1, forward strand.
AGACCTCCAGGGAGGGGAGAGGGTTAGAGATCAAGTTCAATGACCAACAGCCATGATTTAATTACTCGTGCCTATGTAGGAAGCCTCTATAAACACCCAAAAGGATGGAGTTTGGAGAACTTCCAGGTTGATGAACACGTGGAGGTTCAAGAAAGTGGTGCACTCAGAGACCATGGAGGCTCCACGCCCTATGCCCACATCTCTTCATCTCTTCCATCTGGCTGTTCCTGAGTCATATATTTTTATAATAAACTCATATTCTAGTAAGTAAAATGTTTCTCTGAGTTCTGTGAGCCGCTCTGGTAAATTAACACAAGAAGTGGGTTGTGGGAACCTCTAATTTATAGCCAATCAGTTGGAAGCACAGGTGACAACCTGGACCTGTAATTGGTGTCCAAAGTGGGCGAAGTCTTGTGGGACTGAGCCCTTAAGGTTGGGATCTGATGCTGTCTCCAGATAGTGTCAGATTTGAGTTAAATTGTAGGGCACCCAGCTGGGATCAGAGAATTGATGGTGTGGGGGGAAAACACGCATTGTAATTGGTGATCAGAATTGTAGATATCTTTGAGAAACGTTTAGGATGCAGAAGTGACAAAATTGGTTACTAACTGAATGAAGGATAGAGAGAGGGAGGAATCCAGTTTGATGGCTAGATTCTGCATTGTCTACAGAAGCCTCCATTCTGACCCCTTCTGGTCTATTGTCCACATTGCAGCCAGGATGATGGAGCCAATTTGCAAACCTAATTATGTAATTCCCCCTGCTTAGGGGCACGGACTGTCTGCCAATTCCTCCCCAATAAAGTCTAAATTCCCCAGGCTCATGGAAAGCTTTGCAAGTAAGTTACATCTAAATTAAGATCTATAGCATGAGCAAAATATCGGCAAAGGAATAGGGGTAAGTGTGAGGTACATTCCAAGTGGGGAGGGAGGCACACAGATAGCCCTTTACCTCTGGCTAGCAAGGCTGCCTCTTAGAATTGAGGATGCCTCTTTTAGACGAAATTTCTGCTTCTCTGCTTGTTTTTGCCATATGTCTGCTACTCAGCTCTTAGACTTTTGCTGGGACACATGTCCTTGCCTAGACTAATTCCTGAAAGAAAGAAATGTTTGCTCTTGGTCTGGGTTTCTATTTCCTCCAGAACAGGTCCCTTGTCTGAATCATGCTTGCTGTCACCTTGCAGCCAAGTCCTGTCACCTGACAGCCTCTCTGAAAGACACTTAGAATTTTGCATGGATGATGTAAGAACCTCAGGTCCATTACTGGGGCCCACTTAATGGATTTTAGCATTGACTTCAAACCTTACATTATTTTGAAGGACTCAGTACTCTCTAGCCCTTAGCAAACTGGACAGATGTGAGATTTCACAGTAGTTCAACATATTCCACATACCTATGAAAACCAAGTTCTCAGAAGTGTCAGATATACAAGCTATGTAGTGCTGTGGACATGATGGGGAAGATTTTACAAGGACAATCAAACCTCAAAACCTAGGACCACTTGGAGAGGAGGAGGGGCACTGAATGAAGGAGGGGGGCCTGAAACACCAAATTATTTAAAAAGTCAGTACTTTTTAGGACTAAAGATCCAGTTGTGAGGATCACAGTTGTTTGTACGTAGATGACATGTGTGTAGGGGACTTGAAACAGCCTCCTTTATTAATTACTGTGATTTTCCCCTTGATGGATTTATTCTCTTATTAATTTGCTACTCTCTTCTTTTCAGATCTTTGGATTACCTGGAAAAGAAGGAGGTAGGAGTGAAGCAATAGGGAGTGGTTTGTGTCATTTCATAGGACTAAATGCTGTTTCAGGATGTGATTTTAAAAAGAAACATACTATAGAAGGAAATTAAATTTGACATTAAGAAGAGTTTCTGACTGGGGTACCTGGGTGGCTCAGTTGGTTGAGTTGGCTGAGTTGGTTGACTTTGGCTCAGGTCATGATCTCACGGTCATGAGTTCGAGCCCCCGCACCAGGCTCACTGCTGTCAGCACAGGGCCCACTTCAGATCCTCTGTCTCCCTCTTTTTCTGCCCCTTCCCTGCTCCTGCTCTCTTTCCTTCTCAATAATAAATAAACATTAAAAATATTTATATAAAAAAGAAGAATTTCTGACTGATAATTCTGGGGCAAGAAGTTATTGAAGCAATTTGCGATTTTTCTAGTGGATAATGAGATATTTGAGAAATCATTTAAAAGTCTTTAGAGATCTACATTAGAACATAGGAAATCAGGACAGAACCCCCTTAGAAGGCCCCATAAAGGTAACCAAAAATGACAGTCATATATAAATGCTTGTGGAATCTCCAATCAGTGTCAGATATACCTTTAGTTACCTTCTGTCCCCATTCAGCCTTTGTCACCAGCCTTTCCGTTTATCAGTGATGATGTAATTTGACATGAGCAGAGCAAGAAGTTCCTGAGACACTTCCTTTGCCCCCATTCACCTCTTCTTATCCTACCCTCTCTCACTCTTGGCCTGACTCTACTCAGAGCACAGTCTTCTTTGTTAAGGACTACCTCCCCCTTCTCCTCCATGTTTTACTGGAAATGTCTTCTGGCCAGAATCCTCTCAAGTGGCCACCAGTAGTGCTTTTCCCCCTCTGAAGTGGAGAGCCTGGTCCTGTCTCCTGCAGCCTCAGGATGGGAAAGGTGCTGTCCAGCATTCCTTTGGTGGAATACTCACAGCCTCCCTCTTTGTTGTTGTTGCTGTTTTTTAATTGAAGTATAATTGACATACAATGTCCTATTAGTTTCAGGCATGCATCATAGTGATTTGATATTTTTATACACTATAAACTGATCCCCATGATAACTCTGGTTACCATCTGTCACCACACAGAATTACTACAATATGGTTGATTATATTCCCTCTGCTGTACATTATATCTCCATGACTTATTTAAGCATGTGCACCAGAGTCCCTAGAACTTCCCAAACCTCTCTTGGTGATCATTCTGGTTTGGCTTTTGAAATCCACCTGAGCAGTTTCCTATGAGTGGATTCTCATGGGAGCCAAGTGTCTGCTCCTAACTGACACTAGTCAAATGCTAGACGCGATGTGCCACGTGTAGCTGGTTGGGCGCGGGTGTCCTATTTGGAGTGTCTGTTCTCAGATCACCTGGTAACCACATCTCTGCCAAGAGCTCCTGAAGTTTTGCCGACATTCACTTAGCTTGGGGAGGTCTTGGAAGTGGGGGAAGGATGCACTGCAGGGAAGGGACTGATTAATGAGCATAGGACTCCTTACTAAGTAGGCCCCAGGGCCAAGGCTGGTCAGCATGTGTAGGAAAGCTGGGTCTTATACAGGCCCCGTGTCTTTTCCAGCATTGGACATACCCTTGGTTTCTGCTGTGAAGGTCCCCAAGAAAGTGGGGCCTCTGGGGACCGATGAGCATTTAGTCCACTGCGGACTGAGCCCCAGGACTTAACATCATGGATTACATTGTGTCCCCACAGAGTATCTGCTTGGGTGGTCTCAGTTCAGTGTTCAAGACCAAACATGGAGTCAATTTTGTGCAAAATATTGGTTTGCCACTAGGGGGCAAAGACTTTTTAGGCAGTTACCTGACTATGGCTAAAATGGTAGTCCTTTCTCTTTTTATATTTGAATAGGACTGTAGCCCATCTACAAAGAGTGCCCATAAACTTTCTCTCTCTTTAATTCTGCCTCCCTCAATAAATTTGATTGATATTCTCAATCAGATTGACTGAATCAATAGAACAGACTGAGTGGGTTAAATTAAAAAATGCTCTTGCAGTCCATAGAGTATCAGGCCCTAGAAATCCACATCTCAAACCAGTCACACGTGGGCTTGGGGGGTGGGCAGGGCTGGCTTGTGTGGACTGCAGATGGGAGAAGGGAGGTTCCTGCTCTTTGCCTACCCCCCACCCCCCAAACACCTCTGTCTTGATGTTATCAGGAGGACAGGGCTGAGATGCAGCAGCTGTGGACAAATCCATGAGGTTCCCAGGATAAAGATTTTTAAAAAAATTTTTATTAGTTTTCTTTATTTTTGAGAGGCAGAGAGAGACAGAGCATGTGTGGGGGAGGGGCAGAGAGAGAGGGAGACACAGAATCGGAAGCAGGCTCCAGGCTCTGAGCTGTCAGCACAGAGCCCGACATGGGGCTTGAACCCACAAACCGTGAGATCATGACCTGAGCCAAAGTTGGATGGTCAACTGACTGAGCCACCCAGGCACCCCCCACCCCCAGGATAAAGATTTTTATTGCAGCCCAAGGCAAGGGTTCATAGGCTGTTGCTTCACAAAGTAGGCCAGGGTGAGAGGCCACTCAGTGTTCCCCCTCTTTCCTGCCCCTACCTAGGAACCAACAGCCCAGACTGTCCCTCTTCATCTAACACCTACTTCTTCATCAAAATCTCCTCTTCTAGGGAGCTGCCCTCTTCCTACCCTCCAGCTTACTCACAGGACTATAATGAATTCTTTAGGGTATCTTGAGAGAATCTATGCTGGTATTGAATTCAGAATGGAATTGCCTCTGCCTGGAGTGCCAGTCCTGTGTCATGATCCACACTAGACATCACTGATTATTAAAAGGGATTTAGGTAATTCTCAAAATCAAAAAGTCCTTTCAGATCATTTGTTAAAAATGAAGAGCCAGTGAAAAGGGAACTGAGAAGCACTGGGAGAGGTGAGGAGAGAGCTGATGGCCCCTGGAGAGCATAGAAAACCCTCCCCTCACAGTCTACACTTGGGTTTCCAGGCAACAGGAGTCTAGGACTGCACAGGCCCCACCCCAGCTATGCAGCTTTCCGGGGACAGGGACAAGCAGTTCCTCAGACTCAGAGACACACAGATCAGAGGTAGAAGAGCACAGAACACATCAGGCCAAACTTCCCCATGTGAGAAGAAGCTGGGAACCACAGGAGTGGCCTTGGCTTCAGAGGCAGGGGCAAAGCCCTGGGCCCAGCCCCAGACTGTGGCTCCATTACATCATGCTACCTCTTGGTCCTTGCTCAATGTTCCTGATCCTTGAAAAACAACAGTTGACCTTGAACATGGATTTGAACTGGGTGGTTCCACTGATATGTTTTTTTTTCCAGTGCGGTACTGTAAATTTATTTTCTCTTCCTTATGATTTTCTTGATACTATTTTCTTTTTTTCCAGTGTACTTCATTTTAAGAATAATGTATAGAAGTATATAATACACATAACATGCAAAATATATTAACTGACTATGTCATTGGTAAGGCTTGTGGTCAACAGTAGGCTATTAGTAGTTAAGTTTTAGGGGTGTCAAAAGTTATATGTGGATTTTTTTACTGTGTTGGAGGGGTCAGTGCCCTTATCCCCCACATTGTGCCAAGGTCAAATGTACTACACATGAATGGCAATCTTTCGCCAGAAATGGTAGCCCTGACAAACCCTACATGTGATGCTGTAGTCTCTGATATGATCCTTTCTCGAACCCACATGTTGTGGCCCTTGAGAGGTGGAGTCATTGGCAGTGATGCTTTTCCTGGCCAAAGACTGGGTTATGGAGGTGAGTGTCATGTAGACTCTTGCATAAAATGAGAGTAGAGAGCTGCCATGAATGATGGTCATGGGTATCTAAGGAGATAAGAGGCTTTGAGAAAACTGGACTCCCTGTGCTAGTGGGCAAGAACACTCACAAAACCTTGCTTTATCTCTGGTATTTCCATGCAGTGAGTTCTAAAAGATCCAGAGAGCTTTTTGCTACAAAGATGTAAAGGTCAAGTCTCCCAGTTCTGCATGGGACCATGTTCTCCTCAATCATTTTCTTCTGCCTAGGAGGGACAGGAAGCTCTGCACCAGCCTCTGCCAAGCGCTCCTGAACAATAATTGCATTTGTGCTTATGTGTGTGCCCATGTACCGTAAGCATACCAAGCACCAAGAAGTAAAAATCAGTGAGAGACTGGGTCAAGGCAGAAAGTCCCATGTCACATTTCTGTTGTGTGCTTGAGCTCTTTGAAGACTGCCCAAGCCCTCTTAAGCCCAGAAGAGAGTGGGAGCCAAGTACTCCCACAAGTGTACTACTTTTTCTGTCTCAGGTATGTCTGTGGTCTGGCTGCACCAGGGACTGAGAAGGGTCTGGGCAGGAATCCTTGAGGGCTAGGGGTGTAGTAGGAAGGGGAAGCCTGGAGGTTACAATGTTGGTCAGTGGCAGAGTAGATTCTCAGCCCCACTGCAGGGCAGGGCTGTCTCCAACCAGCACTATGTTTGGAGGTAACTGATTTGAGGTCCTTCTGCATCTTCTAGGGCCATCTGGTCTCTACCACTGCTTTGGTCCACCAGCAAAGGGCAAATGTTTTTGCCAAAGCAGTGAGATCATGCACTAGAATAGTTTTAAGTGGTTGATAAAAGTTTAGTTAACTTTCCTTCCGGGTCCTTAACCCCCATGTAATTATACCTTTAAGCCTGAAATTGGGCTTTCCCAAAGTAGTGATTTTACATTGTCCCCTGGAGCTAAGAAGGTCATGAGTTCTTTCCTCATGTATACAAATGCCTTCCTCCACAAGGACCTGCCTTCCCCATGGAAACATTGGGAGACATGAAGACTGTGCTGGGGTTTCCTTAGCCTGCCCAAGCAGGTTCTTTCTTCTTCCAAATTAGAAAGGGCCCAAGAGGGGCAGTGGGTCCCACTGAGGCTTTACACACAGGAGCAGTCCTTATTAAGGCACCATGACACCTACTTTTACATGAGCAGGGAAATGATATAATGGAGCCATTCAGCCAAATGTCAAAGTCAATATATGCTCTAAGAGATGTAATAAATGCGTGAATAATTTACCTAAGTTTTCTGGTTTTATGGGACTCTTTAAAGTCACAGATATACCCCTTGGATTTCTTTTAAGTCCGTTGTTTACGTTTTAAAAAATTACATCTTTCTTCCTCTTAAAAATCCAAAATCAATGAACTTTAAAATGTGGGGAAAAGTTAAGGAGACTGCACTTAGTCTGGCTCCAGATGATGCGCACCCCCAGAACCCTGCACCCACACATGGTGGTTGTCCTTGTTGTTCTGTTTGGTGACACAATACACTCTCCTTTGCCTTGGAGTTCTGGGGACAAAAGGACGACCTGTCAGATTGGGGAGAATCAAAAGCAAGTGGCAGTTGCTGTCCAGATGGCATTATCCTGATGCAGAACCCCCAGAAGTTTTGTCAAAGCTGCTAAGTGGACCTGCTATTGCCAGCGGGCTGGGGCTCAGGGTTGGGGGGTGGTGGGGTGAGGCCAAACAAGTGTGATGAGCACTAGTTGGGGCCAGGATCCAGCAGGTCAGGCAGGCAGCTTCCTCTCCCAAACCTGCAAGACTAGGCACCTGACATGTAAGTGCCACTGGCTCCTCAACGTGCCTTTCAGGTGTGGGAAACACCAGGAGGCAAAGTTTACACGTCTTCTGGCTAATTCTACCCAAACAAACACAATTCTTTCAAAATCTACCAGTGCAATTCAACATAGGGTTTCACTTAATTTGCAGAGAGCAAAGCAAAACCAACACATATTTTGAAAAGAAAAAAAATATTTACTTTGGTTGAGGTATCTTCATTCCCAGAGTTCTAATTTGAAAAGTGGCATAAAGCAGCTCCTCTTCCTTTTTAAAGAGGAGCCAAGACATACCGTTGGTCTCCGTGGGGCTTGGCCCAGGGCTGCCTGCATCTTATTCTCAAGAAAACGTATTTTGTATTCGCTCTTTGCATCCAGAAAACGCTGACCATAATTGAACCACGCTACCCACAATCGTGACCATAATGCAGATCTGCAGCTTGGTTAGGAAGGTTCATGAACGTTGCTGGAGCCAGCAGACCCTGTGAGTCCTCAGCAGAGCTTTCAGTCTGCATTTGCAGACATGCAGATAGGTATAGCACATTTGTTTCCCTTTAAGAAACGTACACTTTATAGCATGGCTTTTCTTCACTGAGTTCTTACTCTGCTTTGCACTTTCCAGTGCACTTCTAAGGTAGGGATTATTTGAAATTTTATTTTATACTTTTATACTATCAGTGCAGAGCCGGATGTGGGGCTTGAACCCACAGACTGTTAGATCATGACCTGAGCCAAAGTCAAGAGTCAGACGCTTAACCAGTTGAGCCACCCAGGGTGCCCCTATACCTAAAAATTTTTAATTTAATCCTAAAAACTCCTGAGGGGGGAAATACATCTTAAAAATCATTACTTTTTTGAAATAAAGATTAAAAAAACTTGTTTCTGGAAGGTTTATTTACCAGTTTATGTAGCCCATAAGCTTGTCTCTGAAGCCCTGAATACAAGTATCTTCAGGTATTTATTATTCTCTGACAGCTTTGAGATTGGCAAATTAGAGAAATTGCCTTTCTTTGATAAATTCAAATCTGGAAACTGCTGCCACACAAGAAGAATTGTATCTAAATTGCGCTAATATCAGTGTCTTGAGATGATGTTCACTTGATAGGAAAAACTATCAGTATTACTATATCAGATGCTGATTTGGAAATAGCTTTAATGCAATTGATAATTATTGGAATAATAGCTACAGTGAATTTAGTATTGAGTCAAGAAGACTATAATTTTGTTTTACTACCTTTACTGTTTGGAATAACAGTTGAATTTTCAAAAAGTAAAGAAATGGTAAAAGCAATGTGATGTGTTCTAAGCTATAAGATGCAGTGGTTTATCATCAATAACTTTCTTACGAATAAACATACCTTCATAACTGTCTGACAACAGTGACCCAGCCTTCATGAATACAACTATCCTATGACAGAGTTTAGAAAGGCAGTAGCAATGACATAAAGGGACAGCATTTGTGGCCCATGTCCCTTCGGCTCAGAGATAAAGGGAGAAAAGCATCCAGCTTAAGCTTTTGAGCTCTCAGTAGGATGATGATAATCATATTTTTACTCCAAAGTTTCTTGTTTTATGGTAGGCTCTGCATCAGTGATAATCAGTTGCTTTTCATTAGATTTTGCTCTATTTAAGTGTCCATGGATAGCCCTTCCCCCTCTCCTCTGCCCTTTATTACTACCACACTCACCACCCCCCCCCCCCCATTGTATGTATTAAGACTTACATGTGCTTTTAAAATAAGAGCTATCCAGGAAGGCTTCTGATTCAGTGACACCTCCCTCTCCACTCCTAACCCCACTATTTCCAAAGTAGCCCTCATGAGCCACACTTTCTGATAGTCCATTCTTGTGTAATCTCTTCCCCCAACTCTAGGCTGGCCTGATGACTTGCTCTTGACCAGTAGTATGTGGCAGGGATGACTCTGTGATACGTCAAATGTTATTTAGAAGAACCTTGCAGCATCTACTGGGACCTCTTGGAATGTTAGCTCTGGGGAAGCCAGTGCTATGCAAACAGTCTAACTGCCTTGAGACCTCCATGTTGTGAGGAAGCCCAAACTAATCATGTGGAGAGATTATATGGAGAAGCCCAAACAGCAACCAGCTGTTCCAGTTATCCCAGTGAAGGAGCCAGACATGTAAGTGATAAACCCATCATAAATATTCTGCCTTGTCGGGCATTGAGATGATGCCACCTTCAGCTGCCATCTGATAGTAACCATGGGACTCCAAGAGAAAGCAATCACCCAAGCCCAGACAACTCACATAACCATGAGGGGTAATAACTTCCCCTATAAATCAGTAAGCTTTGTATTTTGTTACGCAGTGATAGATAACTGGGACATCCACCATTGCAGGACAGGATGGCCATGAAGATAGCTTTCCACATCTATCTTTTGTCAGTCTCCTTGGCTTAAGTATGAAAACATGCATAACTTTCTTATTTTCATATGCAATTTAGTTCTATTAATGGTCATGAGGACTAAGTCATTCCATTTAGAGTCATGATAATTGGAGCATTTTGAAAACATCCACATTGTAGAAACCACGCCTATCCCTCTCTCCCTTATTCCTGCTCTGATTGTGTACCAGTGTACTTCCTGGACAGCATATCACCCACTGAATGTGCTCAGCTCACTGGAGGGGAGAAGCTTAGGTAGTTACACACATCCAAGGCACATCAGCTTGAAGACAAAGGCAGCAAGAGGAAGGGGCTGAGAATCAGTGCCAGGTGGGTAGGGGAGACACTTGGCCTCTCCCATCTCTTGGCACCAGCTTTTCCCAAGGTCTTCTCCCAATATCTGACCCTCTCACTGCCATTTCCATTTTTTCAAGGTATGTTAATTTCCTTTTCCATCTTGGAAAAGAGGTTGGAGAATCCCCTTCCCTTCAAGTTCAATGAGACAAGGTTGGAGTTTTTCAAAAGGAACATTTACTAGGAAACTAAAGGGAAACCAAACAGAATGCAAGAGAACAGAGGCAGAGTTGCTGATGGGTTCAGGGAGTTCAAATTCAAAATGGCCTCTGGCCACAGCTGGACTGGCTAGATAAAGCTTTCTAGACACAAAGCCACCTGCCTGCCATGCAGACAGGCTTCTTTGCCTGCTGGCTCCTACACAGCCACCTTCTGTTTCATATCAATAAGCCAGTAACATACTCAGTAGTACCCAGGGCTGCTAGCTCTCTGGGCAGGAAGATCTTTGGGTGGGTGGGTGGGGTGGGGGGACAATAGGCACAGCTGCCCCAGGATCTCCTACCCAGGTTCTCAGTGCCAAGGACATGTCAAAGTTTATTGGGATGGCTGCCTGATATCTGCTGTGGCCAGTCTGGTTTCTCTGGGACCATTCTTCTGGGCTCATCTGCCTGGCTCTAGAGACAGTATATCTGCTGGCTATCCAGCTGGCACATGTCCTTCATGCTTTGGTTTGGAACACTGGTATGGTGGAGGATGTCTGAATGGGGAGGAAGAGTCAGAGTGGAACCTTGGGCAAGGAAAGTTGAATTCTCATGTCATCGGATGCAGGCAGAACCTTGGGTTCTCTTTGGATCCCGGTTGTTGAAAGCCAATCAGAGATGGAAATGGACTAGGCAGGCTGGGGAACACGTGAAGCTGAAGTGTGGTTAACACTGCCTTACAGAACCAAAGGCCTCTATTTAGATGTGAAATCAGTGTACAGTTTCTTACACCAGGCAGCTGTGGCAATAAGAACTTTCTGAAGACATGCAATGATCCTGCTTCTACCCAGTTAGCCCCATAGTGAAATGTTAATTCAGACAAAGATAATGAGCTTCCCAGGATGTTATCTTGGAGAAGTGGTGCAATGTGTGGTTGGGATACCCAATTACCTTGCACCCATGATGGGAGAGAGAGGACCACTAGGTAACAGCCACCTCCTCCCCCCACCCCAAGGTATGCTAAGGCCTTTGGTTTCATTTGTATGGAGGCAGAAGCAATGAGGATGAGGAGCAGAGCTGGCAGTGGGTTGGCTGATGTGGTCACAAAGGAAAAGCTGAGTAATGAATGACATACCCGGGGAGAGCCCTTGACCTTCACTCTTGTAGGTATTTCCATTCCCCAAGTGCCGTGAAAGTGATATATGTGTCTGGAAGTGAAAGGAAACCTGTCTGTGGCTTCCCAAGGCTATGCCCCTGGGTTGTTGCATATGGAAATACCCCAGAAAGCACTCAGACCAAGAAGGCCCAAAAGTTGTGCCTTTCTCAGGGGAGGGTTGTGTTACCTCTCCATCAACTCATCTCACACAATGGTACACCTGTTCTTGACACTGTTCCCCTGGTGGACAAATATGCCCTGAAAGGGTATTCCAGAATGCTTATGCCATTGAGATGCTTGCCTCACTAACAGAGATAGATGGCAATTAACTTTCATTCTAATGTCAACACCAGTTGCAAGGAAGTGGCTGCTGGCCATCTAGAAAACGCTGTTGAGGATTCTGGCTCCTCAGAATCTAGGTGCAGCACAAGAAACATCTATGATCAACTGGTACTCTCTGCCATGTGCATGGGAGGGGGCAGTGAATTTGCTGTGAATTAACCCTCCTTGCACTAGATTTTCTCTAGGGGAACAGCCTGTTTATCCTCTGACTCTCCTGGGTCTATTCCTTGCAAAGCTGGAGCACTTCTTGGGGTAAAATTATTTTCTGAAGACAGTTATTAGCTCAAAGGTAGTCCAGTATGAATTAGATCTGCTGCCTATTTAGCACCTGGATATATTTTTAAGTATTCTGTCCTTCCAGGGCATTCAAGCAAATAACATCATGTCAGAGTGACATTGCCAGAGCAGGTGCTATGACCCCATCACCAAGGGCCTCATGTTAATCACTAAGAATCCCAGTGCTCTAGGGTACTCTTAGTGTTCTCACTACATCAGGTTGTTTCTTCCACAGTCCAATCTTGGTTCTTGGCCATGACAGTCATGCTTCCCCTGCAGCACACCACCTTAGGCCACTTGAGGATGGCCAGGCCATTCATATTCACCAAACCTAATATGGAAAGAGGGCCAGTTATTGCTGTGGTTACAGCTCAGCATTTGGTCACTGCAGTCGTCCGGGTGTTGTTCGATGGGAAAAGTTACTTAAGATCTTTGTAAGGTGGTTGTCCCACTGTGTCCTCGGCACAAACAATCCTCTTACCAATAGTCATCGTTTCTGTAGGAAGAAGAAACAAAGAGAATGCTTTGGTTTTCATCCATATATATTCTTTTATTTTTAAAACTGAAGTATGATTAACATACAGTGTTATTTTAGTTTTAGGTGTACAATGTATTGATTCACAATTCTATACAACACTCAGTGCTCACTATGGTAAGTGTAGTCACCATCTGTTGCCATACAATGTTATTATAATATTATTGACTATATTCCCAATGCTGTATTTTTCATCTCCATGACTTATTTATTTTAGAACTGGAAGTTTGTATTTCTCAATCCCCTTTATGTATTTCACCCATCCCCTCCACCTGCTTCCCCTCTAGCAACCACCAATTTGTTCTCTGTATTTAAGAGACTTTTTTTTTTTGTTTATTCATATGTTTTGTGTCTTATATTCCCAATAGAAGTAAAATCATATGGTATTTGTCTATGACTTATTTCACTTTGCATAATGCTTTCTAGGTCCATCCATGTTGTCACAAAATGGCAAAACCCCATTCTTTTTTATGGTTGAATAATATTCCATTATATATGTGTAGACATACACACCACAGTTTCTTTATCCATTCATCAATCGATAGATACTTGGGCTGCTTCCGTATCTTGGCTATTGTAGGTACTGCTTCAATAAACATAGGGGTGCATGTATCTTTTCAAATTAATTAATGTTTTTGTTTTCTTTGGAATTTTGGTATTTTCTTTGGAGTTTAGTGGAATTACTGAATCATATGGCATTTCTAATTTTAATTTTTTGAGGAACCTCAGTACTGTTTTCCACAGTGGCTGCACCAGTTTACATTCCCACTAACAGTGAACAACAGTGCACAAGGGTTCCTTTTTCTCCACATCCTCACCAACACTTGTTATTTCTTGTGTTTTTGATTCTAGCCATTCTATAGGTGTAAAGTGATATCTCATTATGGTTTTGATTTGTATTTCCCTGATGGTTAGTGGTGTTGAGCATCCTTTCTTGTATCTGTTGGCCATCTGTATGTCTTCTTTAGAAAAATGTCTATTCAGGTCCTCTGCTCATTTTGTAATAGGATTATTTGTGGAGTTTTTTGGTACTGAATTATAGAAGTTATCTATATATTTTGCATATTAACCTCTTTTTGGACATATCATTTGTAAATATCTTCTCCCATCCATAAGTTGCCTTCTTGTTTTGTTGATGGTTTCCTTCACTGTTCAAAAATTTATTATGGTGTAGTCTCAAGAGTTTATTTTTGCTTTTGTTTCCCTTGCCTGAGGAGACATATCTAGAAAAATGTTGCTAAGGCCAACGTCAAAGAAATTACTGCCTATATTTTCTTCTGGAAGTTTTATGGTTTCAGGTCTCACATTTAGGTCTTTCATTCATTTTGGGTTTATTTTTGTGCACAGTATAAGAAAGTGGTCCAGTTTCATTCTTTTGCACGTAGCTGTCCAGTTTTCCCAGTATCATTTATTGAAGTGACTGTCTTTTCCCCATTGCATATTCTTGCCTCCTTTGTCATAGATTAAGTGACCATATAAGCATGGGTTTATTTCTGGGCTCTCTATTCTGTTCCATTGATCCATGGGTCTATTTTTGTATCTGTACCATACTTTTTGGGGTTTAGAGGGAATATATCTCCACATTATAAAGGCTATATATGACAAACTCACTGATAATATGATACTCAATGGTGAAAAACTGAGAGCTTTTCTTCTAAGATCAGAAAATAGACAAGAATATCCACTCTTACCACTTTTTTATTCAACATAGTACTGGAAGTCCTAGCTGTAGCAATCAAACAAAAAAGAAATAAATGACATCTAAACCGGTAAAAAGAAATACAACTTTCACTATTTGCAGATGACAGGATACTGTATAGAGAAAACCCTAAAGACTCTACAAAAAAACTGTTAGAACTGATAAATGAATTCAGTAGTTTCAGGATACAAAATTAATATACAGAGAGGTGTTGCATTTTTACACACTAATAACAAAGTAGCATAAAGAAAAATTAAGAAAACAATCCCCATTAGAATTACACCAAAACGAATAAAATACCTAGCATGGTCACACGACCATGGAGGTAAAGACCTGTACTTTGAAACTAAAACACCGATGAAAGGAATTGAAGACAACACAAACAAGTGGAAAGATATTCCAATGCTCATGGGTTGGAAGTATTAACATTATTAAAATGTCCATACCATCCAAAGCAATCTACAGATTCAATTCAATCCCTATCAAAATACCAACAACATTTTTCATAGAGCTAGAACAAATAATGCTAAAATTTGTATGGAACCACAAAAGACCCTGAATAGCCAAAGCAATCTTGAGAAAGAAGAACAAAGCTGAAGGGACGCCTAGGTGGCTCAGTTGGTTAAGCATCTGATTTCAGATCAGGTCATGATCTCACAATTCACGAGTTCAAGCTCTGCATTGGACTCTGTACTGATAGCTCAGAGCCTGGAGCCTGCTTTGGATTCTGTCTCCCTCTCTCTCTGCCCCTCCACTGCTTTACTCTGTCTCTCTCTCTCTCTCTCTCTAAAAATAAATAAGTAAATAAAGAAGAAGAACAAAGCTGGAGGTATTAGAATTCTAGATTTCAAGATATACTACAAATCACCCATACATTTTTTAATGTGCACCAAATAAGTGCTAGGCACTGTGATAGTTGCTGGGGATATAGATATCATGAGTGAGACACATGCTGCCTTTTCAAAGGGCTCACAGGGGGAGAAGTTAGAATGTGAGAAGCTGAATGACAGAGTTGTACATAAAATGCATAGGGAAGGACAAGGGGATTGGGGAGGTCTACAGAGAGGATTCTGAAAGATAAGTCAAGCTGGGCTGTTTAGGCTAAAGGGGAGTCCATCAGGAGAGAAGGAGGGAAGGCCAATTTGGGCAGAGGAAAGAGTTTGTGCAAAGGCACAAAAGCAGGAAAGGTGTATGTTTGGCCCATTGGAGGAAGTGGCAGAATTTGGAGTGAGGAATAGAAGGGGAGGAAGTAAGGCTGGGGAGGAGAGAGGGGCGTCTGTGCGGTGCCACATCCATTCCTTTTCTTCAAGCTGTGAAGGATGGGCTCTTTCAGTGGAGTCCAGACTTAGAGTAGCAGGATCTCTCATGTTTCACACTCAGTGGAGCATCAATTTAATTTAAACTCAGAGCATCTTCCAGTATAGATTAGGGGTATTAATGCTGCTGTCCCAGAGAGAAAGAAAACTGGAATCAGTCCCAAGGACACAGCAATAACAAAAAATATACATATTAACTATGGGAGATTCACAAACATTGTGAAACTAGAATACATGGACTGCATTTCAAGGATCAAATGTTCACATGTGAGGCTAAAACTTAGAGCAATAAAAGCTAGAGCATACACTGTAGACAGACTGTGACCTTCGAATGTAAAGTGTGTGCCTGGGCTTGGGCACACCCATACCCCTGGGAAAGGGATGTTCCTTTCTGAGTCTAGGAGGAAACTGTGAATGGATATTTGTCTTATATTGTGATTCAAAACAACCTTCCCAGACCAGCTAATGCTCTGGAGCACCCCATGAATGGCTCTCCTTCCCAGCCTACCACCCACATCCTGCAGGATCTTCCCAGAGCCCCTTTTCTCAGCTGTGAGACCCATACCTGCAGGCCCAGCTTGCCAGTCCGAGTCTTTCCTTATCTGGGAAGGCAAACTGTCAACAGGCTTAGCCTCACCAAAGAATTAATTGTGCTATTAGCCAACTAGGCCATGTGCCATATTCCTTCAGGTTTTGAGTACCTATTATGTGCCAGGTGCTCAGATATGCACTTTACAAATCCTTAAAAGGACCCTATGAGGCTCTTTACTGGAGGACATAAAAATATAGGAAGATTAATCTGCCCAAAGCCATACTGTTACTATGAGTCAGAGCTGGGATTTGAACCCAAGACTTGTAACTTCAAAGTCTATGCTTTAGCAATTACGTTGTTCCTAAATTCACTCTGTAAGTCCAGTCTATACATCTGAGCTTCTGCCTTGGTTTTCTAGATACTGTAAATCAGGAGAAGGAACACTAAGAAATCCTAGTCTGAGCCAGTAGCATGCAGCAGATACCATAGCCCACTTACAGCTTCCAACCTTACTACTCCATTTGGATTCCCCCGGCTAGTGACCTGCCCATGTACTTCATTTGCCCCCTCAATTTTATGCACAACCTCAGTCTTCCCTGTTCTGACTTTAGTTTCTCCTCTCCATTTGAAGCATTTGAAGCAGCCAAATGGCCAAATTATAGGGCAGCTCTGACCTGACCTCCACAGCTGGGTTTTGCTCACTTGGCGAGTTTCCTTGTGGAAAACTGGAATCAAACGCAGCCCCTGGGAATACTGTGGGGTGCCTATTCTCTTCTTTAGCTGGATCTCCCTCTTCTATGGTTGGGTTTATTTTCTGGGCCCTGATCCTGTCTGGTCCCAGTATCCTTTGTGTTCTTACTCTGGACAGTGCCATGAAGGCCCCAGAATGTTTTTGGTCTTCCAGCCCACAAGCTGACAGGATAAAGGAGTTTCGATGTCTGGTGGAATGGTGGTGTGGTCGTCTCTACCAGGGGTCTTGCAAGAGAAACTTCTCGGAAATGAACTTTTCCTAGGGAAAGTCAGATATACAATTCAGGTGTGGAAAAAGTAGTTCGGTTGTTACAGGAGAAGGGTAGTTTTGAATGTGGCATGGGTGAATTGTGCTGTGGCCCAACCTCTTTTGTTTGTCTTTTGTCGGGGGAAAGACCGGAAAAGCTCAACAAAACCAAAGAAAACGAAGTAAGTAAATTACAACAACTTCCCATACTCTTACTACCTAATGAGCTGTTTCTCAGCCAAAATTTCTATAAAATAAAGCGTAAGGAAAGATTTTTCTACAGTTCAGAAGAGTACTGACCCAGTAGGGCTTTGGTGGGGGGATAGGGTGGTAGAGACTGACAGCAATGGCAGCACAAACATTGGTGGCCATAAGTCTGGCCTAGCTGGTTCCAAGCTGGCACCAGGCCCATCTCAGTGGGCAGAAGCAGCAGTGTCCTTGTTATCAGACCAGTGCCCTCCCAGGAAGCACCAGGGGCTTGGAAGGTATCAGGAACTTCAGTGGCATCAACAGGAAGTAGTGGGTACAATCTTATCAGAACAGAGGGGAATTTAAGTGAATTGAATTGTCCTGAGACATACAGATCCGATTTAAATTAAATTGAATTGAAACCAAAGATGAGAACTGTCTCAATGAAAACCGTAATGTGAAGTGACATTTCGATCACAAAAATGACAGCTGATGTGAGACAGGCCATTGAAACTGACCCCAAATTAAGAACATGAAAAGACTGAGTGGATCATTAGATAATATCTTCCTGTGAATTTGAAAATGGGTTTTGATTACAGGAAGTATCTAAGGGCTTTGAACTAAGAGGCTTGTCAAAAATTGAAGTGACTCATTACATGATTCAATCTTACCTGGGCTTATTATTGTTAAGCTTGTATTTAAAATTTTTATTTAAAAATCACAAAAATCTCATGATTTTGTTGACTATTACTTAGCACTGCTTTGGAAATATATGAAGAAACATCAGGCCCTCCTGCTTACAATATGATTAGCTTCTTTTTTCTTTCCCCGAAGCGGGCATTCTTTATTCTTCATTGCCCCTCACCCTTTTAAGAATCATGTTAAAGAAATAAAGCAGGGTGAATGTGACTATTCTTTTAGTCAGGAGACTGGGGTGATAGCTGGAAAAGGAGAGTCCATTTGGGTAGTAACTACTATTTGTGGGGCACTCAAGTGCTCTCCTCTATCCTAAGAGCTTTGCATAGCTTACTTCATTCAATGCTTGCCTGGACCCTCTGGGATAAATATTACAGTTACATTTTTTACAGAGGTAACTGAGTCTGAGAAAGGCCAAATAACAAAGGTAGTGAATGGCAGAGCCAGGATTTGTTATCATGTGTTTACGGGTTCATAATGTATGCTCTTAAGTACCATGCCCAGGACAGCAAATTATCATACCCTGAATGCCAACTACATCATGGCGCCTTTCTTTTTTTTATTATTTATTTTTTTTAATGTTTATTTGTACTTTTGAGAGAGAGAGAGAGAGACAGAGCATGAGTGGGGTAGGGACAGAGAGAGAGGGAGACACTGAATACAAAGCAGGCTCCAGGCTCTGAGCTAACAGCTCAATGCAGGGCTCCAAACCACGAACTGTGAGATCATGACCTGAGCTGAAGTTGGATGCTTAACCGACTGAGCCACCCAGGCACCCCATCACAGAGTCTTTCTAAAAAGGATTTCCAATTCAGAGGATAATTCTGAACAGTACAGACTTCATAGGAAAGTGTATTAACATCCACTGTGAAGTCAACCTTGAGGGGAAAGGTGGTGAATGGTGGCGGCATGTATGACATGTACATTGTTACTGAGAAGGTTCATCAGAAACAAGCAAGAAGCAAGGGCTATAAGTGAGGTGTCATTAAAAAGGTATAGGGGAGTCCTGTCACAGTTTCCAGATGAAGGGCCAAGTTAGTGAATTATTGCAAGGCAAAGCTTACTCTACCTGATGGGAGTTGAGCTGATATTTGGAGTTTGTTACTCCGAGTTTATAATTTGTTACATTTATTCATTAATTCATTCAACAAACATTTATGGAGCACCAGGCAAATGTGAGGACCACTAGAAACACAAAGATGACCAATGCACACCTTATCCTCAAGAGCTTGCAGTTGTCAGTAAATGGCTAGAGAAACAGGCCACTGAGGAAGAAAAGAGAGTAAATGAAGTCTCATCAAGAAGCCTGATTGAAATTGCTATGTGTGGGTGTGTGTGTGGGGTGGGGGAGAGACTGTGTGTGTGTGTGTGTGTGTGTGTGTGTGTGCGTGTGTGTGTGCGCGCGCACTTGCACACATGTGCATGTGTACAGGATTCCATTTTCCCAAGTCGGAGAAGAAAAAGGAAAAAAGTTATAAAAAAAACTGGGTCAGGGTGAAAGTTGAAAGGTTCCTAGGATATATGAGATGCACTGGATTGTGACACGCAATCCCACTAAAAAAGCATGGTGTTCTCCCACTGACAGTACAGCTAGAAGCCAACTATAAGCCAACATAAGAAGGGACTTGCCTTGTTAAAGCACAGCTCTGGTGAAATATTCCAGGGGGCCATCCACGCCCTTCCCCATGTCCATGCACAGGTATCCTACCTTTGCAGTTTGGGACTTGGACCTCTCAATGGCCATCTGTAATCTCAGGTGCTACCAAAGACTTGGTAATTCTGATCGTATTATTTAGAAAATTAACTTTGTAACACCAGCAAGGTATAACAAACAAGAATTCAAAACAATGAAGTAATGATGCTTTTTTGTGTAAGTTATATTTATTTGAGTGTAAGAACACATTTTGTTATCACAGTTCTGCTTTATGTTGAGGTAAGTGCTTATAATATATTAAAAATTACAGGATTTATGATTTTAATAGATACATTTAGGAAAAGTTGACTTGTTAAATTTACTGAACATTTAAATGCTCAGGAAAATCCAATATACTAAGTTTAGAAATTTATTTTCTAAGATGTTGATATGCTTAAAGTAGTGTAATCTAAAAGTATATGATTTTATTTATTAGCATTGGAAGAGTTAACAGTGCTTGAGAACCATTTTGTTTAACACCTACTGTGTTAGATGTTTGAAGTGTTTGATGTAATCACTCTTTAGATTTGTGACTTCAGTTTGAAATGTTTAGGGAAATTAGCCAATCAATTGCTTAAACAGTGTTTAAGTATTAGGAGAATTTTACTTGCTAGATGTATAAGGTCTTTTCTTTAATTTGAAATGTTTAAGAGAATTTGATTAAGTGTGAAATCAGTGTTTAGCAGCTTAGGGAAATATAATCTGTCAAATTAGTGAACTAATTGAGAATTAAACATGGAAAAAATGAAAATGAGTACTTTAATTTCAAAACGAAATGATTAGTTTCATAAATCATTGTAATAGCTAATATCATATATAGCATTTAGTATGTACTGTTCTAAGAATATTACATCTATGAATTCCTTTTCTCCTCACCACAGTTCTCTGAGGTGGGTACTATTATTATCCCCATTTTACAGATGAGGAAGTCAAGGAACAAAGATGTAAAAGGACTACTTTACCAAGTGCTATGGAATGAACTGTATACCCCACAAAATTCATATATTGAAGCCCTAACCTCCAACGTGATGGTATTTGTAGATGGGATCTTTGCAGGGTAGTTAGGGTTAGATGAAGTCCCAAGGATGGGGTCATCATGATGGGATGACCTAAGAGATGGGATTAGCTAAGAGACATCAGAGAGCTGGTGCTCTTCCTCTCTTTCCACTTGCCATGTAAGGACACAGTGAGAAAGCAGCCATCTACAAGCGAGGGAGAGAGTCCTCACCAGAACCCAACCCTGGGGGTACCTAATCTTTGACTTCCAGCTTCCAGAACTGTGAGAAATAGATGTGGTGTAAGCCCCCCAGTCTGTGGTATTTTGTCACGGCAGCCCAAGCTGAGGCATCAAGTGCCTCCATTTCCTAGGGCTTTCATAACAAAATACAACAAACTGGGGGACTTAAAATAATAGGAATTTATTCTCTCACAGTTATGGAGGCCAGAAGTTTGAATTCAAGGTGTCATTGGGGCTGTGCTCTTTCTAAAGACTCTACAGAAGAATCCTTCCCTGGCCTCTTCCTGGCTTCTGGTGGTTGCCAACCATCATGGTGTTCCTCGGCTTTTAGTTGCATCACTCCACCATCTCTGCTCCGCTGTCACACTGCATTCTCCTTGCTAGCTCTCTCTGTGTCTTGACATGGTCTTCTTATCATAAGGACACTAGTCATTGAATTTAAGGACAATCCTAATCCAATAAGACCTTATTTTAATGTAGCTGAATATATCTGCAAAGATTCTTTCCAAAAAAGATTGTGGGTAGATTAGCATTTTGGAAGGACACCATTAATGCAGTATCCCATGTCACCAATATCCAGCACATTGATAAAGTCCATGTCAGTTCTCAGTCTTCATCTTATTTGACTTATTGGTAACCTTTGACAGATCTGATAACTCCCTTCTCCTGGAAACAATTTCTTCTTTCTTGTCTTTGGACACTCCTGGTTTTCTAATCATTTCAATGACTTTCTCCTTCTCAGTCTCTGTTGGTTTCTCTTTTTTTCCTAGCTTTAAGTGTTGGAATGTCCCAGTTTTTAATCCTTGGACTTCTTCTCTTCTCCATTTATATGTCAACCATCTTTACAACATCAGTTTGACCTTTCTCTGGAATTCTAGATTTCTGCATCTAACTTCCACTTGATGTCTCCCTGTAGATATTCAATATCTGATTGCCCTGCACAGGTGCTTGACCTGCTGCTGTCTTTTTCAGTTCACTTCCAGGTGCTCAGGCCCAAAATATTGAAATCATCCTTCACTTCTCTCTGTCATACTCCACATCAGGAAATCCTATAGGTCTCCTTCCAAAAATATATCCAGAATGTAACCACTTCTCACCATTACCCCACTTCTACACCAGTCCAAGCCTATACTGTTTCTGTCTGGATAATAGCAGCAGACTCCTAGTGGATTTCCCCCCTTCTACCCCTGCCCCCTACAGTCTATTCCCAACACAGAATCAAAGGGATCACTCATGACCTCAGATCACATCACATCTCTCTTAAACCCACGAACCATGAGATCATGACCTGAGCCGAAGTTGGGATGCTTAACCGACTGAGCCACCCAGGCACACCCACATCTCTCAAAAATCCTGCAATGGCTTCCTGTTCATCTCAGAGTATAAACTAGAATCCTTATAGAGATCTATGAGGTTTTATGTGATCTGAGCCCTGCCCACCTCTTACTTTTCTGATCTCATCTCTTATTTCCCTCCCTCACCCTTGCAACCCCCACATTGTTTTCAGTGTTCCATGTACAAACTTCCCTAAGGCCTTTGTATTGGTCATCCCCCATCAGCCTGCATACACATGTGACTTCCTCCCTCATCTCCTTTGCTCAGATGTTTTAATTCTCCATGAGACCTATGTTATCTCTATTAAAATTACCACCCCCTCTCTTAAAAAACAAAACAAAACACAACCAACCAACCAACCAACAAACCAAAAAAAACCACTACCATACTTCTGGCCCCCCCCTTACTTGCCCTATTTTATTTTTCTTTTTATTGATTAGTGACTATTAGCTTCAATAATACAGAATATGCTCACTTACAATGTTTCTTTTCTGGTTTTCCTGCTAGAATTAAGCTCCACTAGGGTAAGAATTTTTGTCTATTTTTTCTCACAGATGTATACCCATTGTAGGTAATCAATATTTGTTGATAAAGAAATGATTAAATCCCCCACATCCTTCTGCAAAGTGACTGTTTTAAAGGAAACTTGGTTGAGTATGACTTGAATAGAATGTCACAATATAGACAGTAAATGATGCAAATGATGCAAAGAGGCGTCTTGAAAGATTGCAGAGATAAGCAGCCAGCATCATTAAGTCCAAACATGGAGAAATTCTAGAGGACATGGTCATGGTTCTTCCAATCTCTTTTGTTTTGTTTGTTTTTTAAAGTGACTAGATTTTATTTTATTTATTTTAATTTAATTTAATTTTATTTTGCCTTGTCTTGTCTTATTTTAATTTTTGATTGGGGGGAGAGGCAGAGGGAGAGGGAGAGAGAAAATCTTAAGCAGTCTCCATGTTGCAGTTCTCAATTCCACGATCCTGAGATCATCACCTGACCTGATATAAAGAATGGGGCACTCAACTGACTGAGCTACCCAGGTACCCCAACCCCCCATCTGTTTTTTAAATTAAGATGATTCTGTCACAGAGACCTTTATGAGAACGCTCTGGGCATTTTTGTTGTCACAAATCTCACCTGAGACAAAGACTGGGAACTCGGCATTACTGTAATTCTCACGGGTGCTGCCTTGCACTTGGAGAACTGAGAGCTGGAAGGTAGGTAGAGCTCATTTTCTCCTCAAGAAAGTGGAGCTTCTTAGGCTTTCAGAGCTAACACTGGGTTACTTTTATAAATTACTAGAACCACTGTAGCTGTAGTTTTGAAAATATGACATGCAGAGTCCATCTAAGAAATCAACAATCATTTTCCAAGCTGTAAGATAGAAGAAATTGGAATTCTATCCAACAAGAATTTATTCAATGCTGACTTTGTGCCAGGTACTTTGCCAGGTACTGGTTATACAATGGTGAATAACAATTGCTATCCTCAAGGAGCAGCTGGCTGTACTGCAGATGACACGTACACAAATAATATCAAGTGGCACCAAATGCTATGGTAGGGGTAGGCACAGGGGACCAATGGGTGAGAACACATACAGGAGACATTTAACACCTAGTAGGAGGATCTCCAGAATGCTTCCTAAAGAAGATGACAACTGATCAGATGCTTAAAAGATGAGCTGGATGTAGCCAAGCAAAGAGAGGTAGCAAGGACAGCACAAGAAGTCAAATCAGGAGCAAGGGCATGGGGGTGAACAAAAAGTATGGGGTGGGCCACCAGAAAGTGGGCATGGCATCAACATAAAGTACAAGGAAGAGATGGATGCAGGGTCACAGAGGACCATGAATAGCAACATAGGGGACCTGATCTTGATCTGAACAAAGGGCAGCTATTGAAGTGGTCAGATTTGTACTTTAGGACTTGGACCCTGCAAGCAGTGCAGAGACTGGATAGGAGAGGAGAGAAACCAGGGTGGAGCAACCATGTAGGAGCAGGTGAAGCACCCCTCTTGCCTTTATAGTCCTCATTTACCCTGGCCTTGTAGAAGTGTTGGTCAGTGGGGAGGAGGTAGCTGGTTTTGGCTCCTGAGAGCTCTATTTGGCTGGTCCTGAGACAGGATGAGAGCATTTACATTCAGAATTTCCTAAAAAGGGACAAATGGAACTCTGAAAAATAATGAAGAGCAAGAAATATAAATATCAAAGAGATAATGAATGGTCATAACTACAACCCAACCCACCAATGTTTAGTGTACAATAAAATGGATGTTCGATCTGCTCACCTGTGAAATTGACTCCAGGATATCACCATTACCACTTACAGATGGTAGGCATTTTCTGGCTAAACAACAAGACCCCAGTATCCTCTAGCTTTTATTTGCCTGACATAAGGGAGACCTTGAAGGGAGATGCATTCAGCCTGCTGCACGTGTGGGTGACTTGTACCCTCCCCTCTGAGTGCTTCTACCCACTCTGAAGAGCTGTGCAGAGTCTATGTGTCTCAATCCTCCCTCAGGACTCTCACACTGACCAGTCCCCCTCCTGCCTGTTGATGATCACATTCTGGAAACTTCTCTAGGGACCACAGAGGAAAGGCTCAATCACCCTCTGCAGTAAAGATCCAGGAATGAGCTCATGTCAGCTAAATACATCAACTGGGTGAATAATGAAAGCCCCTACTTTTCACCATGGGGAGGAAGCGTAATCTCAGACCTCAAGGGGTTCACAGTCAAGAGAGAAGACAGATGACTCTAACGCACTAGAAAGCAAAAGCTAGAGGCAGTAAGTGATCAATATGAATCACAATCACAGTATCATGGGAGCACTTCATTCTAAGTGGGGTGTAGTTCACTTAAGACTTCACAGAGGAGGTGGCACTTATTAAACCCTGAGGATTATGTAGGATTTATATGGTAAGAATGTAGAGGAAAGGTACAGCAGGTTAAGGAAGCATCAGGAGAAAAGGTGAAAAAGAGAAAATTAATTTAGGCACTATAAATAGGCATGGCCAGCCAGTGGAAGCTTTTGAAGGAGGGAGACCTGGTAAAATCTGAGTTCTCCTGCCTAAGGAGAGTGGCTTAAAATGAGAAGGAAACAACCAAGGGGCTGTGGACATTGCTAGCATAGACTACCTAAGGGAGGGAAGGCAGGCACTGAGGGGGACCTCCTTCCTGGGCACCTGTTGGGACCAGCCTCACTGAACTGAGTGGTGGATACTCCCTTCAGCAGGTATGACCCAGGAGATGGTCAACCACACTGAGTTTACACAGGCCAAAGAGAACAGCTGTAGAATTCATAGTCTATTGCGATACCATGAGAGAGAAAATACCCACTGCATGGTGGCCTCAAGCAGGGGTCTCCCCCATAAATTACTCAGGCCTATCATGCTCCCTTTTCCTTCTGTGATTATGGATGTGTTTCCCTTAACTTAGGAGAAGTTCTCAGAATTAGCTTAAACACTGGGATGTCGTTGTATGGAATAAATACATCTAATAGGTTGAACAGAACTACGTTTTGAAAAGTCCATTAAATATGTGGTAATTTAAAAATAATATAATATCTTATAGCTTAGTTTTCTGTGTGAGAGAGAGATCCTTAAATATGTTTGTTGTTTGAAAAGAGGTTATGACATAAGCCACTTTCTTTCCCCCAAAGATTTAGAGGCTTATATTAAGTTATTCACAATATCAACATTTTGGGTTTTATTCCTGCCATTAACTTTTTTTTTAATGTTTACTTATCTATTTTGAGAGAGAGAGCGAGAGAGGGTGTGTGAACATGTGTGCATGAGTGGGGGAGGGGCAGAGAGAGAGAGAGAGAGAGGGAGAGAGAAAATCCCAAGCAGTCTCTGTGCTATCAGCATAGGGCCTGACTCGGGGCTCGATCCCACAAACTGTGAGATCCTGACCTAAAATCAAGAGTCGGATGCTTAACCAACTGAGCCACCCAGGTGCCCCCCTACCATTAACTTTTCATCTCAGCTTCCCACAACATCCAAAAAAAAAGCAAAACCAAAACCAAACAAAAACACCTATCAGCACACTTTTCTCTTATTTGAGTATCTGCTCTTTTCTGAAAAATCTGACTGATAGTTGGCCATGGAATGCATCTCTCTGCACAGTGCTGTTAACACTGGGCCTTTGCGTAAATTAGAACCAGGAGCCCCTCCAGGCACACTCACCACTTGGCAGTGGAAAGACAGCTGACTTCAGCTTTGTGTTTCCAGTCGGCCCAGCTCCCTGCTGCAGGAATCGCCTATAGGAGTATTTGCAAGGCCCTGGGGGAAAAGCTCTTGGGGGTAGAAGTCCCTTGGGGAGCTTAAAGGCCCAGACCTTACCTTGGCCTGAGAGGCTGTATTGTTCTGCTTAATGAGGTAAAGTGTCTTCCTTGCAGGCAGGTTCCCACTGGCAGAGACAACTATGACCTGAGGTGGATGTTTCTTTCCCTGATATAGGATTTTCAGTTTCTTATGATCTGTTTGTCTTGCAGTCACTCCTGTCACCCCCAGCCCTTAGGAAGGTTTCATTAAACACTGGCGCCGGGCGCTAGCTGTGCTTTGGGGAATTGCAGAGGAGCTGGGTCCATGCTGGGGGTAAGCAGCGCAGGGAGAGGCTGTGGGCTTGAAGAAGCAGGTCAGAGACCTCTGACAATGACCAGCAGAGAAACCAGGAGCGCGACTCGGGGCAGAAAGTAAGCAACAAGCAGGACTGATGAGACACAGAATTGCTGAGTGGTGTGGGGAAAGGAAATTAACAAGGGCAGACACAAAGGGCAGAGGCTCAGACAGGTAGGACCTGAGGACCCGGGACTTTCATCAAAGGGGCTGGAAATTCAGGGAGAAGGGAGAAAAGTGACCAAGGATGGAGAGAGTACTGGGAAAGGTGGTTCTTCCTGCATGAATTAGGGGTTGGTGTTACCTGTGAAGAAGCTGAACTCTCATAGCTCTGCCCTGAGCACCTGGCCTGGGAGACAAGATGAACCAGCAGAGTGGACAGGCTGAGGAGACTGAGCTCCATTCCAGTCTCCTGGGGCTCACGATGAGGGGTGGGGGAGTAGAAACCCCAGGGGCAGCCACTCCCCTTGCCTGAACCCGGAATCCCTGGGACTCCCTGTCCTAGCTACACCACCTCCTCTCTGCTCTTCCCAAGTCTTTGTTCTGTGGTCTGCTTCTTGTCCCAGGTCCCTGTTAGTGTCACTTCCCAACACCAAGGTGGCTCCATTCACCCCATCATATCTCTCTGTTGTATGTTCATCTTTGAACTTATCATGACCCATTTGTTTACATGTTCACGGTTTGTCTGTCTCCTTCCATCAGAATGCGAGTTTTACATTCAACACTGCATTCCCGGTGTCTGGAACAGCATTTGGCACGCAGCAGGTGCTCAGTGAATGCTGGCTGAATGAATGTGGGAGGGCAGACATCAGGACAGCTGAAGACTGCCGTACGAACTGATGATAAACGTGCCAACGGCCAGCCCTTGGGGTTTAGAGGAACATAGTTTGGAGTGTCTTCCCAGCTCACACTGTCAGCTCCCTCCCTGGGCCCACTCCCTGGGCCTAAATTAGATCATATCACCAATGTGACCAATGAACCAATGCCGGAGTGTGCTGACCAGACACAGCCTGGGGGGACACAGACACATTCCTGGAGCAGAGAGTATGGTTACGTCCTCCCAAACCACAGGGGCAGAGAGGGAGGTAGGGTGGGTCCTCAAGGCAAATGGGATTATTTTATCAGAAGAAGGAATGCTGCATAAGCAACACATAAATTTTCACTTCAGAGCCTTTGGCATTAAGAGAAAATCATGTTCTACTTTGAAGGAATCAAATCTTTGCTGCTACGAAGTTTAGTCTTATCAGAATACAACATTTAAAAACACATTTGCGGGAAAACCCCACAGAACGTAACAGGACTGCTAAAATTAAAAAAAGAGTAGTCCATTAGCTTTTAGGACTTTTTTTTTTTTAAAAGGTTTCAGTTAATCAATTTTACTGCATATTGTTCACTGCATGTCCTACTGGTTTTGAAAATCACGGTTATATTGAAGCAGCAGCTGATTAGGTGGGGAAGAAACAGAAGAAGCAAAACAACTGAAAAATAAATTAGCAAAAAAACTTACATGACGAATCATTTGGGAATGTGAGGTCACAAGGGAGAGGGCATGAGAGCCAGCAGGAGGAAAATGAAAGAATTTTCCAAAAATCCTTAGGCATTGTTGTAGCTTTACGTTATTAATTGAGTTGCGTAACAACAGCACAGAGGAAGAATCTTTTAGAACCAGCATCGCTATGTGATCCATAGATTGCCTGACCCTGTGAGGACCCAGTTGTGTCTGACTGATGTAGCTGCCTGACCAGCAGAGAGGCAGGTTTGAGAGATTTGCTGAGAGACTGGGTAGGTCCATACAGATTTGTTTCTAGGAAGAGGGGAGGGGAAGAAAAAGAAGAGAGCAACTGGAACAGCTATAGGCTGCCTGACTCAGCTTGATGAACAGAGGCAGAGAGAGCCTTTCCTAAGAGGGTGGAGGAGGTCCACATCCAGACCCACTCAGAATGGCCTTGGTGTCTGTGCCCAAGATGCATCGGGGCAGGAATCCGAAAAATCTGTATTAGTCAGCTTTTGCTGCAATAAAAACTCCCCAGTCTTCGCTGCTTATAAGAATGAACATGTCTTTCTTGCTCGTGGGTCTGTGGGCTGTCTGTGGCTCTGCTGGGCTCAGCCGGATCTGGCTCCAGACAGGTGGAAGTCGGCTTCTGTGTCTTCTCATTCCAGGGTCTAGGTAATTCCCTGACATATGCCAAAAGCCCAAGGGGATGAGTAGAGATAGGAGATGCTTCTGAAAGCCCCGCTTGGAGCTGTGACCCCACCCATAGTCTATATTGGTCAAAGCAAGTCACAGGGCCTCACCCAGAGCAACCAGAGTATAAGACCCTTAAGGAGTGTAGAGAGGGCATGTAACAATGGACAAATAATACAAGCTACCTCAGTATGCCAGCTCTATCACGGCTTTGCCTTATGATGTTGGAAAAGTTAGTTCAGCTTCAGTTGTTTTATCTGGGGAGATGCTATCGTCTACCTCACAGAGTGAGGGTGACATTAGATGATACATGTACAGTGCTTAGCACGACGCCCTGGGTAGAGTAGGTGCTTGATGTAGGCAAGCTAACGTGATATTATTACTCATCTGAGGTACTATGTCACAGGTAAGGAACTCCTGATTGTCGGGGGCGGGTGATGACTGGCACTAGGGAGAAGGCAGGACAGTGACTGACAGCTTAGATGGGCACAGTCTGGGGCAGCAGTAGGGGAGGTGGTGGTCAGGCAGGCAAGTAAGGATTTAAAGTGGTAGAAAGGCCGTGGACACACTAGACCCAAGCAAGGCTCACGAACACTGGGTGATTAATGAATGAATGGATGCGTGGATGAGAGATGGCTCAGGTTACGTCCCTCTTGAACAACTCTGGAAGAGCAGCTGGTCTCAGGGCTGTTGTGGCTTTATCTTCCCACCCCCAGGACAGCCTGGTCACCTTACTTCTTCCAGGGAAGGCACACTTTGCTCCCTGAGGCTGAAGCTGCCAGGCCTCACTCCCTTTCCTTCTGCCCCCACTGTCCAGTCACCTCATCTCTCTACCCTGTCACCCATATCCTGCTCTGTACTTCCCCTTCCCCAAACAAACCCCCTCTCCGAAACATCAGCAGCCCTCCTCTGGGGCTCTCCACATGCCATCCTCTATTATCCTTGACTCATTATTCAAACCTTCCACCTGCCTCCCTGCCTTAAGTTCTCCCTGGAAGCCATGGCTCTGCAGTCCTCTCAGCAGAAGGCCATTTTGTCCTGTGAGTTCCCTGGGTCCCAGGCTGGGGTGGGGGCACTGTCTCTTTTGCTCCTTGATGCCCCTGCCTCTCCATCTTCTTGTCAAACCACCTGCCTTCCCTCGACCTCTCTTCCCTGCTACCACCAGGAACATCCTTGGCCATGACTAAGACCCCTGCTGCCCCCCGCCTGCCACTGCTCCGCACTGACAGCCAGTCCAGGTAGGCCTCTCACCTGGGTGCCAACCCATCCCATCGTGAAGCCACAGCCAGCTGTTGTGACAGTGGTGGTGACAGTGGGGTGGTGAGGGAGATTCAGCTCTCCAGGAAAGCTGCGGAGAAATGGCCTCCAACTCGGCGTGCCCTGTTGCAAAATTATGTTGGAGGACCTATAAAAGGTGATTTATTTTGAGAGAATTCTTTGTGCTCTGTAGCAGAGGAGATTTTTCCCCTTTATCAAATGATTTCAGGAAGTCTGGAAAACAAAACTATGTACTACACCACGCTGGAGACACAGTGGGTACAGTTGCCATTTTCAGCATAGATTGAAGTGAGATAATCGCAGCATGAAATTGTAATAAATGGGCACAGTCATCTTGCTGAAGCCAGCACAAGAGCACGCATGGGCCGCTTTCTTCTTCAGAGGGGGCGTTGTGTGCCATTGCCCCATTCTCTGCCTTGTGGCGAGGGCACAGAGGCCAAGATCTGTGGCGGTGCTCTTTTCACAGGTGCCATCAAGGGCAATGATGTTCCCCCCTCCCCGAGCTTCAAGCCAGGTGCCCACACCTGAGTACCACACCTTGGATGGCAAGGCTATTCTGAGAACAGACCCTGAAGACGTTCTGGAGGCCACAGCCTCTATCCCCACTGCCTCTCCATCTCCTGCCTCCTTAGCTGCACAAGTGAGGTCACCAAATCATCTCAAAATGTGAAATATCCCGGAGTCTGGGGTCTCTGAAGCCCGGCTGTATTTCTCTCCTTGTGGACCTTACAGACTTTCCCTAATAGCCCTTCCAAAGAGGGAGATCCCATATCATGGGGCAAGACCTGGGCCTTTTCCATTCAGCTTTTCAGTGGGTAGAAGTTTGAACTGAAATCTGCTGGAATCATGCAGTGGCTGTCAGTGAAGAATACCCAGTGTGGGGGTCAGTCAACTGGGCCCCGCACGCCTCACACCAACCACGTGGGAAGCCGGGCCCTCTGGCTTTCTCTCATTCAGCCAATACCAAGCACCTACTCATTGCTGGGGCCTATAAAAGGGTCTAGGGATTCAGAGATGAATGGGATTCACTCCCTGTTCTCAGGGAGCTCATGGTCTATTCAGGAAAATGAATACGAAATGACAAAATCGCAGACACCTGGGTGGCTCAGTCAGTTAAGTGTCTGACTTCAGCTCAGGTCATGATGTCATGATGTCATGTTCATGAGTTCGAGTCCTGCCTCCAGCTCTGTGCTGACAGCTCAGAGCCTGGAGCCTGCTTTGGATTCTGTGTCTCCCTCTCTCTCTCTGCCCCTCCCCTGCTTGCACTCTCTCTCTCTCTCTCTCTCTCTGTCTTAAAAATAAAGAGACATTTAAAAAAAATTTTAAAAAGAAATGACAAAATCCCATTATGGGAGCTATCACAAAGGTATACATAGAGAGAGGAGGCTATACTTGGGTTGAATCTGAAGGAAGTACACATTTGCAGGGGAAGTTCTAAGGAGGTATCTCAGGCAGGTGGAACAGCCCATGCAAAAGCAGAGGGACATCACAGAACACAGTGTCTACACATCCCAGAAGCAGCTAGTGAGGCGTGGCTGAGCATAAAACGTCAAGGGGCAGTGATGGGCTGGGACTCCAGACAGACAGGGAGGGGGTCAGGTTGTGAAGGTCTCTGTGTGCACACTAAGGAATTTGGGTTCTACCTGTAACAGAAAGTCTGAGAGGGCAGGAGGAAAAGACAGAATCGGGGTGATGTGCCAGAGTGAGACACGTAGTGGGCAGGCAATTTCCAGATGCATTCACTGGAGCACAGGGAAGCTGGCTGCATCTGTCTCCTGCTCCAAAGGGCTCTAGTTATAAGGTTGAGACTGGCCAGACCCCAAAACATAGCATCTCACAGCACTGGAAAACCTGAGTTCCATTGGCCAGTGTTCTCACCTGTCCTGCAGCCTCACATACACTCGCAGGTCGCCAAACCCCATATGCCAAAGCAAAAGGATATGGGTGCCCTTTGGCTCCAGGAGTGAGAGTCATGTTGCATTCGTGGTCAGGTTCTGCTGGGACCCAGGGTGGATATTCCAGGTGGTGCTAGTGTCAAGGTGTGCACTTCCCTAGCTTCCCTAGCTTCACAAGGTGTGCGCTTCCTTCCCTAGCTCTTCTCAAGGATCAGGTCATTCCTGTCCACTGCATGGGCATTTGATTATTTAGGAATCATTGCAAGATACCTGGGGGACTGACCAAGACCAAGGTGGGCTCACAGAGAGGCAGGGCAGGAACCATCTCCCCACATAACCCAGGAAGAGCAGAGGAGGAGCAGGGAGGTCCCAGTGGACCAGCCTTGAGTTCCTAGATGGGGAGATCACAGAGTATCCCCTGCCTGTATCTCCTTGAGGGAGTCAACACAGGGGCCATGTCTGTGGTGGGTGTTGCGGAGGGTGGGCAGGGAGGGCTTTTTCTTCTTCCCCTCTGGGCAGTGCCAGGATCCAGGTACTTAAAGGACGAGTACCTGTGGTACCAAATGCTAAGTTTAGGGATCAGGAAGCTGTCATGATGTCACTGGGCCTGGACACCACTGGATAGGAGGATCAGCCCTTCCGAGAGGTCCCGAAGTTGGGGAGGGAGGGGTCAGGTATTCCCAGTGTTTCTGGCCAGGACTCTATAAGCCCCATGGAGCCTGGTTTCTCCTTTAATAACAATGACAATAATAACTAGTATCTATTGAGCATACACTAGGCACTAGGCATTCTTATAAGTGCTTTACATTTATTAACTCATTTAATTCTTACAGCTCTAGAAGGTAGTTAAAAAATAATCTTCCCAACAATAACCAAGATCACCTGTGGATGTAAAGACTGGACATCCGGCTCCATGACATCACTGGGTGGGAGCTTTTCACTTCCCTGCAGCCCTGGCTACACAGCTGTAGGATCAGGGGGGGTGCTCCAGGCTCACCTGGCACCTTGGCGGTGCTGTGCCTGGGGCTGGTTCCCAGCTTGGGGCTGCCACGTAACTGCTGCTTACGTTAGGGGTGGGGAGGGAAGCCCATCCTGTGGTCCGTGCCATGCTAGCCAGATGAGTTGGACTTTTTAGCAATTTCATTAGAAGGTGCACATACTGTGTGCAGAAGGGTGAGGCAGGCTGAGCCCAGACACTGGCCAGGAGTGGTGCTGCATCTGGAAAAGCTGGTTTCCAAATGGGGACTTCCCCAGGGCCCCATGGTGCAGAGAACATCTCTGGGATCCCAGCTCTAGGTACAGAGTCTCGACAACTAATTTGGCCTGGCAAGCCCTGACTATTAAAAGAACTGTCTCTCCATGGTCCTCTATATGGAAAACCCAAAAGATTCCACCAAAAAAACTGCTAGAACTGATCCATGAATTCAGCAAAGTCACAAGATATAAAATCAATGCACAGAAATCAGTTGCATTTCTACACAACAATAATGAAGCAACAGAAAGAGAAATCAAGGAATAAATCCCATTTACAACTGCACTAAAACCCATAAAATACCTAGGAATAAACCTAACCAAAGAGGTGAAAAATCTACACACTGAAAACTACAGAAAGCTTATGAAAGAAATTGAAGAACACACATTAAAAAAAAAAAAAAATGGAAAACTACTCTACGCTCCTGGATAGGAGAAACAAATATTGTCAAAATGTCAATACTAACCAAAGCAATCTACCTATTAAATGCAATCCCTATCAAAATAACACCAGCATTCTTTATAGAGCTAAAATTTGTATGGAACCAGAAAAGACCCCGAACAGCCAAAGCAATCCTGAAAAAGAAAACCAAAGCTGGGGGCATCAGAATCCTGGACTTCAAGCTGTATTATAAAGCTGTAATCATCAAGACAGTATGGTACTGGCACAGAAACAGACACTTAGATCAACGGAACAGAAAAAAGAACCTAGAAATTGACCTACAAGCATATGGCCAACTAATTTTTGACAAAGCAGGAAAGAATATCCACTGGAATAAAGACAGTCTTTTCAGCAAATGGTACTGGGAAAACTGGAGAGCAACATGCAGAAAAATGAACCTGGACCACTTTCTTACCCCATACACAAAGATAAACTCAAAATGGAAGAAAGACCTAACGTAAGACAGGAAGCCATCAAAATCCTAGAGGAGAAAGCAGGCAAAAACCTCTTTGACCTCAGCCACAGCAACTTCTCACTCACCATGTCTCTGGAGGCAAGAGAAACAAGAGCAAAAAGGAACTATTGGGACCTCATCAAGATAAAAATCTTCTGCATAGTGAAGGAAACAATCAGCAAAACTAAAAGGCAACCAATGGAATGGGAGAAGATATTTGCAAATGACATATCAGATAAAGAGTTAGTATCCAAAACCTGTAAAGAACTTATCAAACTCAATACCCAAAAAATAAATAATCCAGGGAAGAAATGGGCAAAAGACATGAATAGACACTTTTCCAAAGAAGTCATCTAGATGGCTAAGAGACACATCAAAACATGCTCAACATCACTCATCATCAGAGAAATACAAATTAAAACCACAATGAAATACTATCTCACACCAGTCAGAATGGCTAACATTAACAACACAAGAGACAACAGATGTTAGTGAGGATGTGAAGAAAGAGGAACCCTCTTACCCTGTTGGTGGGAATGCAAACTGGTGCAGCCACTCTGGAAAACAGAATGGAGGAGGTTCCTCAAATAATTAAAAATAGAACTA
Source organism: Panthera pardus (assembly GCF_024362965.1). Classification (NCBI taxonomy): domain Eukaryota; kingdom Metazoa; phylum Chordata; class Mammalia; order Carnivora; family Felidae; genus Panthera; species Panthera pardus. Next base: position 50,891,503 of record NW_026526677.1, read on the forward strand.
CCCTATGACCCAGCAATTGCACTACTAGGTATTTATCCAAGGGATACATGTATGCTGTCTCGAAGGGGCACATGCACCCCAATGTTTATAGCAGTGCTATCGACAATAACCAAAGTATGGAAAGAGCCCAAATGTACACAGATGGATGAATAGATAAAGAAGATGTGGTATATATACACGATGGAGTATTACTCGGCAATCAAAAAGAATGAAATCTTGCCATTTGAACAATGTGGATGGAACTAGACCGTATCATGCTAAGCAAAATGCTACGTCAGTCAAAGAAAGACAAATATCATACGACTTCACTCATATGTGGAATTTAAGATATGAAACAGAAAAACATAAGGGAAGGGAAGCAAAAATAATATAAAAACAGAGAGGGGGACAAAACATAAGAGACTCTTAAATACAGAGAACAAATGAGGGTTGCTGGAGGGGGTGTGGGTAGGGGATGGGCTAAATGGGTAATAGGCATTAAGGAAGACACTTGTTGGGATGAGCACTGGGTGTTATATATAGGGGATGAATCACTGGAATCTACTCCTGAAATCATTATTGCACTATATGCTAACTAACTTGCCTGTAAATTAAAATAAATAAATAAATAAGTAAAAGAATTGTCTCTCTAGCATCCACTGTATCCCAGTAGGTCACCAGCCCCCCTGTCCCCAAAAGCTGCTTTGTGTGGTATGGAAGAAACAGAAAGTGGCCTAAAACAGAAACCTGGGGCATGAATGTGTCTAACCGTAAGCCCACCAACTCATACAAGAGATAGAAAAGAACAGCTGGAGATGGAGGAGGACAGCAGACTTCTTCTGGGAGCCAGCGGGAGCCAGGAGAAGGCAGGGTCGAGGCAGAAGGGGCAGAGCAAGGCTGGAGTCGGGGGCTCCTGGTGGGTCACCACTGAGGGAGATGGAGGTCGAATGGCACAGCTGTGAAGTCCAAGCTGGTCAGTGAAGCCTGAGGCCTGGTGCCCCCTGCTCTCATCAGCCACTGGGCTTGAGGCAGCACATTACAGACAGTCCAGTTTTCCCTTCTGCTTCTCTCCTTTTCCTGAACATACTTGTATGTTAAATAACATCAGTGATCAAAACGTACCTAGTATCCTTTAAGGGCAGACATTGTGTTAAACAAACACGCCGCATTACTTCTCATTAAGTCTCAAACTGTTCCATTTGAGAGGGTCTATTGCTGTGCTGAGATGAATAATCTGAGGCTCAGAGAGGTTCAGAAACGTGCCCAAGGACACACAGCTCAGAAGCAGTAGAGCCAAAACATGAGCCCAGTGGTATGACTCTAGAGCCTGTGTTTTTAATACCATGGTTCCTGCACTGAAAAGACCTCATCCCTGGCTTTCAGTTAGTGGACAGTGGCCTAGGGCTCCTACAAAACCCCAGCAGGGGAGGGCCCTCCTGAAAGCCTGTTGGCAAGATGAGCCACTCTCTCATCTGGCCCCAGCAGCTGACGTCTAGGTCCCTGTAGTAACCCTGCTCTGAAAGATCATGAACTTCATGGGAGATCAAAGGCAAAGCTGGGTACCGCCTGCCAATCCATTCCCGCCTGACCCCTCCCATGGCTGGCTTCCAGGGAAGCAGCCACCACAAGACCAGAACATCCCTGGCTCTGACTCCACAGGGGAGGCACACGCGGGCCTCCACTGGTTCTGGAAATTGGGCAATTTTTCACTTAAAACCATCTGAAAACAAACTTCATGCCTTCAAAATTATACATTCACAGAACATTTCTAGACTCTGGAATAGGATTAGGCGGTAATGATTTAATTGATGGTTAAGTGCGTAGATAAAATGAATGTGCTGAATCCTTTCTGTAATTATCTCTCCAAGGAGCTCCGGCAGCTGTAATTACTGTCTGAGGCCGAAATTACAAACCAGCTGTAATTTTAAGCAAAACGTGGTGAAGCCCCTGCCAGATCCAGTGAAAGTCAGTCGCTACCAACCAGCACAGGGACACACGAGGACCCGCCAAAGGGAGCATGGCCCTTGTAGAGGCTCGTCTCTCGAACCTGGGGAATGTGTTCTCGCTATTGCTCTGTACCCCTGGCCCTGACCGCCACTACAATGCAGTCTACACCCTGTTGGTGGCCAATACACAAAATTAGGTTATAAATCCAGGTCTGGATTAATCAGAATGGCTGTCTACACTGATCAAATGAGTCTAGTCATGACTAAGTTCTTTGCAGAAGCTATGCTCCTGCCAGATAATTATGCACAGCTCATGTATTCATTCAACAACCACCGACAGAATTATGGTGTGTCTCCTATGTGCCAGGTGCTGTGTGAAGGATTGGGTATATACATAGGCGAACAGAGCAGACAGGGCTCCTGCAATATTGGACCATGCTGCTCGAGTCATTCTTGACTTGGCCAGAAACCTGCTAAAGATCTCACGCATCTGGATCTGCCTGTGGAGATGAGGAGGATGGGTACAAGACCATGTGACCATGTCAGGAAGGGCTGGGTGTCCTGTAGCTGAGAAGGCACAGGAGCTGTGGGTCTCAGCACACTTGTTGGGGGCAATGGGCTTGGTTCTTAGGCCTCTGGTCTGCACCCTCTGGCATGCATTCAGTACTTCCCAAGATGCTCACCACGTGTATAAGCTATGCTCCTCTCTGGTTCATTCCTTCTACCTGAAAACAATGGACCCCGTACCCGATCTTTGCTGTGCAGGACTCTTACTAGATATGAACAAGGCAGAACATAGCAAAAGGAAATGCTTACTATAAGTGTTACCAAACAATCTGTCTGATTACTTACTTTGTCTGTGTCCTTAGACTATAAATTCCAAGGGCAATGGGGCTAGCATTTTCCCCACTGTATCTCTAGTGCCCGTCAGAATGCTTGGCACCTGTTCAGAAAAATTTGGTTTATCAACGAAAACAAACTATAAAATGCCCCGGAGGAAGAAGGCAGACGGGGCTGGCACATTCCACTACTGGAGTGAGGTCAAAGGTCCCCAGCTCCATCCCTGAAGAGAAGGGGTGTTAGGTGCAGGTTCTGGGCGGTGAAGTCTGTGGAATGATGAGCAAATCTAGGCATCCCCAGGGGTCCACTACAATTCATCCATTCTCTGTCTCTCTGTCTCTCTGTGTCTCTGTCTTTCTACTTTTCCTCACTAGACCGTGCTCCTGGAAAGAAAGTGGTATGTGTTTGTATTGCTGAATCCTCAGTGTCTAGACATTGCGTAGTACAGAGTGGCCCTAAATAAATGTTTATTGAGTAAGAGCATCAGTAAAGCCATCAGAGCACTGAAAGGTTACCTGCAGTGATGCTGATGGCCAGGGGAGGGCAGCAAAGGGCAGCTGAGCTGAGGCCAGAAGCCCAGGAGAGGGCTATCTGCTCTTTGGTGATCACTTGGCATTGAGGCAAAAGTTCTATTATTCATGTGATCATTTGGGGACATGGAGGCAGCAGGATTGAAGAAGACTGCTGACAGAAGTCCAATGAAACCCAGCGTTATAAAGGAGGGAGACCAGTTTGAGTGGGCAGCTAGAGAGGGTAGGGGCCAGTGCTGGAATAGAGGTATGGGGAAGGAGAGGCTGATGGCCAGGATCTCAAGGGAAGTAGTCTAGGCTCACAGTGTTGGCAGCACAAGGCCTGTGCAGAGTACCTTCTGGAGCTCCAGACTTACTCTTGGGGCTTTGACTCTGGTTCTTATAGTGACAAGTGTCCTGGAAGTTGGGCCTGATACCACTGACAATACTGATTTGGGCTCAGGACCAGTAGGAGGAGAAGGCTAACACCAGATCGGGCTGCGTGGGGGGAGGTCCCTGCTTGGTGTGGGAATAGGCAGAGTGCCAGATCATTAGAAGTGCTCCTCATCTTGGTCAATTCTCTCTGGTGCAGAGTGCTGACAGCATATGCAGAGTTGTGACAGGCAGCAGGTGGGGTGCAGGCCATGGCTTCCTGCCAAGACCACCTCTCACCTGGAGAGGTTCTCAGTGGGGGCTGCTGGTCCAGCAGATGTGGGCTCCAGACTTGATTCGCTATCCTGTGGTGCTCATGTTGGCTAGAAAATGTTTCCAGGAGGGCAGACAACACTGAGCCCAGAGCTGTTGTGGACAGAAATCAGGGGAATGGAGGGAATCACAGCCGGAAGGTTAGACAGACATCACTAGGGGAAAAGGAGATGGTGTTTTTCGCCAGTATGAAGAAGGGATTCTGCTTGCGATTGGAAAACAGTGTCCTCCAAATCAAGGAAAGCCCTCTGTGCCTTGAAAGATGTCACATGGCCAGTTAACCCAAGTGGTAGGTAGGACACACATCCCTCCAGGATGCTTTAAGTGTCAGGAGCTTTGGGAGATCCTTAGCCCATGAGAATATGAAGAGGCACATAACCTCATTTTTTTTTTTTTTTGAGCAAAGCTTTGATGAAAGCAAAATTGCTGCATGATGCCTCAAAGTGTCTCAGTTGTAGAAAACAAGTAACCCTGAGTCAAGTTCATGGTTCCGTGAAGGAGCCCAGCTTCCCAGTAGAGACAGAAGACCAGATTTCTAAGTTCAGATCTGGCATGGGCCCCTCTAGGAAAGTGGGGAGGTAAGCAAGTTTCCATATTTCTAGAGAGTGGAAGTGCAGTGAAGAGGCAAAATGATGGGGATGAGGTAAGGTGGTAAGAGAGAGACAGAGAACAGGTATTAAGACAAAGGCAAGAATGTGCCGTCCTTACTTCAGTAAAGAAAAACCTTACTGAAAAGATTTTCTTTTCAGCCTTTGTACATACACGTCCATTTAAGACATCAGTGAGCATATCTTTCTCTGAGTCCTTCCCTTACTACCATTTGTGACTGCGTCAGAACAGCATTTTAGAGAGCTTCTCAAATACACTGAGTCTCTCTATCTAGGCTCCCAGCAACTGAAAATGTGTACCTATTTTTTTCTTCTGAGTTTTCGAAAATCTTAACTCAAAAGCTATGACAGAATCTGACCATATCCAAACATTATCTCTTTCACTACCATGATCTCTATGATGATGCAGTAATTTTCCCTGAGGGCCTAATTACTTCTACTTTCCCAAAGAGTTTTTATTTCTCAACACATTTTCTTTCTCCTTCTCTTTCTTACTTTGATATAGATTTTTTTCTGACCTGAACTCACTGTCTACATTTATCAGAAGATGTTTTGCGAAGCACACTGGTAATTACCTGCCCAGCACTAACTCCCCCCTAATTTCCTCCCTCCTAAATGAACCTTGAATTCGTCAGGTTTCCATTTCTCCCCCACACACCTATGTATCTCAAGGGAAGAGGATCCATCTCTGGAGTTGGATCTGTTTGGCCTACATAATCCCACTCCTTTTGCCAGGGACTGATTCAAAACTTGGCATCTTCTGGCTAATGACATGTAAAGGGAAAGTTTGCTGGGGGCTTGAAGAATATTTTCCTTTTCCCAACAGAAAGCTAGAAGAAGCACTTTTTCTTCTGGTTATTTACATGTCTAGACTTGATGCCTGGAGTGGCAACCATCTTGCCACCAACCTGAAGATGAACTGAAAAGGGAAGATGGCCCAGTAGCCCAGAAAGATCCAGGGTTCCTGATCCTGTCACTAACCACAGCTCCTTAGCCAAATGACACATTTCTCATTGTTTAGCCCAGTTTGTGGCAGGATTTTGTTCTTTACATCCAAAGTATTCTGATACATCTTGCCAGCAAAGCAACTCAAGAGGTTTTTAATCAAAGAAGACTTCCAGGACATGTCTCTTTGGTGGACTTCCTCCCTCATGCTGAGATTTTGCCTTTGTACTAGTGCTATGATTTGCTTTAGGAGAGCATTGCCCCTCTGCCTGCGATACTCCATTCAAGGGGTCACTCTGCTAAGCTCCACGTGTACCCTGCTCCTTGAGTTTTCTGCCTCAGACTTTCCAGGCAGGTTAATTGCCACTAACCTGACCGTTTTAAGTGATCTGCTGGCATGCCTGGGGTCCACAGGCCTTGCACTGGATCATTGTGCTTGTTCTCTGTGTGGGATACATTAGAACGCTGGAGGTCACTTCTGGCTGGTCTTCTGATCTTACCTCCCATGGATCACTGACAACCACTGATGCCAAAAGTCTTTTTCCCACATCCTACTTAATATCATCCACAGGGACTAGTCTGGTGTGTTATCTGTTTTGTTGTGTTGTTTCCCTTTTCTTCTTGGCATTCCCTTTTTAAATCATCTTGATGGGATTAGCTAATCAATAGCTAGTTCCCCCATGTCTTTGTAAGATCTGCATTCTTGGCTAAAAAGCATTTCTTCTGGTATGTTAAGCCATGGCTCAGAACCTCATCTAAACATCAGCCTGATTTTTTGCGGCCAACTGTTGATCATCTTTGAGGTATTCCTTCTAGAGTTCCAAAGGACATGAGGAAGAATAAGGAAAACACCATTTACGTTCTCAATTCCTTAATTTTCCCACCCCAAAATCATGATCTCTGAAGATGTATCCATGTTTCCTTCTAGTGGTTTGTCTATGGTTAGTGAGAAACAGTAAGTCTGACCAATCTCAGCTGACTCTTTATTATACTTTATTGACTATCAGGAAGCCATCTTGCTATCAGATCATTTGGGTCTATCTGTAGCTGCCTCACTACGAGGAATCACCAACCAGGCTCTTTTTAAGCTCCTTCCATGCAGCTTTCTTTACATTCAAGTTTTTGTTCTTCATCTGTGTTTCTCTTCCAGAAACTATAGCTTCCTCTCAATAGTTTAAATCTCCTTTCTCTTGTGTGTTATTCATTCTTGCTTCTTCCCTATTCAGGGAGATTTCCACCATTTTCAGGTTTCATCTTGATGAGGGAACATAAGGCAAGCTGAGGTCAAAGCGCAAGCTAGTACACTCCCCCCCCCCCCCACCCCCCACCCCCCCCCCCGCCCACCCCCCTGACCCCAGGTGGGATGTGTGCGATATTCCTCAGGCACTCCTGGCTGCCCAAAGACAAAGGAAAGGTCAGGAAACAAATGGTTAAATTGATAGTCTCCATCAGTTTACAAATATCTTGGTACAATTACAAGAAAAGGGCAATCTTATCAATAGCTAATCTCCAGGAACTCCCTACTGCCTTAAAGATAATGCTTTGCTAGAGGGAAAACAACCTTAGCTTGACAACAGCTAGGCTTCCAGTAATCTGTAAGTCTTTAGCATATGGAAATACCTTTAAGAAACTTCCTCTTGACTTTATCTCCCCCAACTCCACAGTATATAAGTAGTCACTCGTCATAACCCTAATGCAGCTCTTTCTGACAATGGGTCCTGTCCCCGTGCCTTAATAAAATCACCTTTTTTGTACCAAAGAGGTCTTTAAGAATTCTTTCTTGGCCATTGACTCTGAACCCCCACCACTACTCCAAAACCTCATCATTATGCACAGCTAGACCATGGCAAACTATGTGAAAACACTGAGTGGCCCAAATCCAACATCCACCAAATGTACTTCTGGGTGGCCCAAGTCCATACATGTTCTGCTGCTAAGCATTTGGGTTGTGAGTAATAAAGGCTCACTCAGAGTAGTTCCATATAAAGGTTAGCTAGGGGTGGTGGTGATGATTTCTTATGAAACCACTCATGGAGCAATAATGGAAATGGACTTTCACAGAAATTCAAGAGCAGGCACCCTGGTAGGAGTAGGTCCTAAGACCAACTGAGCAGGAGTTTTGTTCTGGGTCCAAGGTAACCCCTGGAACCTCAGTATCACAACTTCTAGATCTTGGCTCTGGTCCATTATTAACCTAATTCAGCTGTGCTCTCTTCTTTCTTTATTGATTGGCTTCTTAATCTTCTACTGAGCATATAGTTCTACTCACTACCATTTCAGCATACTTCTAATGTGTTTTTTCCATGGCCTACCAAGACCTCTAAAGTCTCTCTTCATCTCATAGTTCTGCTGATGCCTCATTTTCTTGATGTATCCAGGGTCAGTGGCAGTATCTAATGGACCCAACCCACCTTGGGGTATCATGTGACCACATCATATGTTGCTGGGCAGCTCATAGACAGGCTGCTGGGAGCATGTGCCCCTCTTGATCCAATCATCTCTGGCCATGAATACATTTTATAAACGATGGTGTTTAGAACTGTCTCTTCAACAGATGGTAGGGGGTGGAGCTGTGTGTGCATGCAGGGGAGGCTCAGACGGGGCAGGCACTGTGAGTAACATACTCAGTGCAATTCCCTTGCAAGGCTCTGCCTCCCATCTGCTCCGTGTCTCACCCTTGCTTAATTTTCCTGACCTCCAACTTTGAAGTCTGCTCAGCCTCTCCAGTCTCAGCTTACTGTTCCACTTCTCACCTTAGCCTGTCTTCTGATTTAGTGTTGCTGGACTGAAGCTCCTATGGCTTGGCCAGGGGGTCCACTCCCGTCAACCATTTCCAAGTAGCCTTGGTAGGTACAACCCAGCATTCCTGAGCCTTGGCCACCCAATGTGAAATCAGACATGCTCCTCTTCTCTCTCAGCCAACACTCAGTTCCAACACTGGCTCCTCTTAGCTTCCTTCTTATTTTCTGGAACAGAGAAAGCTGCCCAGAAGGTTAAATTCACATTCTAAGTGAAGATTTCACACCATTCTCTTCTATGGTGTGTGCATGCCTCAGTGTCTCAGTGTCTCTAGTGCCTCTTGCTTGTAGGATATCTTCCATTCTCTCTTGGAACTTTGTCTTCTCTATTAAGCTGGGTTTTTAGGAACATTTTTCCAGACTATTTCATCTCTTCCAATGTCTTAGAGTTTGTCTAATTAAAGCCAAAAGGGCACAGTGAGTATTTGTACTCTGAGTTGTGAGGGACAGCCTCTTGCATCAACATTGAGCCCTTTAGGACTCCAGAATAAATGCTCAAAGACTGTCCATAGCAGGACCTGCTGGAAGTGAATGTAGGTGGGGGCTGTGAATTAGAGCAGGGAGGAGAAGACTTAGCAGGAAGAAGCTTCTGCATCAAGGCTGATGCTGAAATCAGAGATGAGGTCTAGGCAGAGGTGTGGCACGTCCTTCAAGTGTCAGGGGTGGGACGTGGGATGTGCATGGGAGGACAGGGAGTAGGTCTCTGATCTGAGGGGCACAGTTTCAAAGTGCAGAGCAGAGCATCAGGAAGAGGCTGGGCTGTTCCAGATAATCTGATCAAAGTTGATGGAAGAATAAGAGTAACACCTAGATGCTGGCAAAAGGCTCAGCAGGACCCAGGTGGAGAAAGATGTCCTTTCAAGGCAGAGTCAGGTTGGAAGAGGGCAGGGCTGCTTTTAGGACACTGGAGTGTGCAGGAAGTATGCAGAGGACACCTGGGGACCCAGAGACATGGTAAGAGAGGAGGCAGGGGATCACCTGGGCCTCAGTTCTGCTCATTAGGGAAGGTAGAAAGGGGGCATTGCATAGATGCTGGGTGCTCTGTGCAAGGCTACTTGCAACCCTGCCTGTGGAGTGACATCTGTTTCTCCAGGATGGAGCCATGCTGTGCCCAAACCAGGTGGGAGGAGCATCTGTGTACTCTGGGAGAAAAGCTGGGTACAGGCCCAGGGCCCTGTGTCTCCAGGCTAACGCCCACACACCCATCATCCCTTTTCTCTCCTGCATCTTTGACCTTTCCTTTCCACTGGCCTTTTCCTCAGCCTATAAAAATGCTCAGATCTCTTGTTGCTGAAAAAGAAAATCTCACTCTCAAAAACTTTCTTTGTTCTCTAGTGATTGGCCTGTCTCTTGCCTTTCCATTTTGGCCAAGAAACTTGAAGGAGTTGTCTGTGTTTATTAACTCCTGTCTGTCACCAATCTGGATGCTACCAGATACCACTTCTCTGCTGAAATGCTCTCCTGGAGGGGAGGAGCCATACAGACATAAAAACTCACGGCAGTCAGCCCAACCAACCCGTGGATACAGAAAGACAAGAGCACTCTCTCTGAAGACATTTGAGAAATTTGAAGGAAAGCAGAGAGATGGGCACAGTAATGAGAAATGATTTTAAAATGCCATTAAGTTTAATTGGACATTGACTTGAACAGATTTTTCTAACCTTTCTTTTGTCCTGGCCTGCTCTGTGACATCACCCTGACACTGACTGCCTTAGTGTTATGCTGTCCCCTTGGGCCCCTCTCCAGTCGTTGCTCCCTCGTCCATGCCTTGTTTGGAGGGCACCCACGTGTCTGAGTGCCCTGATGACTGCTGTTTCAGAGTTACTTGTTCAGTCCTCACTCTAGGCCTCAGCAGGAGAGGGTGGCAATTCCAAGAATCAGCCTGTGTGAATGGACGGCCCTTCTCTTCTCTGTAGGGTCACAGCTGAGTCTGCATTTTCTAAGGCTGATACACAGGCCACTTGGAAAAACCCGCAACCTCCCCTAATTCAGGGAGAGCTTTCGTTGGTCAAGCTCAGGACTTTCTGACATGCTCTTTCCAAGGGATCGGGACTTAAAATCAGGCTAATTAGCCATTTGTCAGCAGACTACGGGCATAGGCATTTTTACTGCAAAACTGGGTGAAAGAATCTGCCTCCTTCCCATGGCCTTGGGCCCAGATTAGAATCTGATTGGCTCTCAGTTAAGAAAAGGGTAGGAGGTAGGAGTGCCATGTGAGCATGCACATGTGTGTCTGTGCATCTATGTGTGTGTGGTGGGGGGCAGTGGATGGTTAAAATTAAAGTAACTTAGCTGTGAACATTATATCTTTCAGAGGAGCATCTTGTAGAAGGTAACAAGCAAATGGCACACTGTGTCACATGTCACTGCTCTTGGCACATGCTGAAACTCCTTCATCCCTCCCCTGTCTCCTTGTCAGGCTCTGTCCTTTCATCCTCTCCCCAAACACCCTATCCTTTGTCTACTGTTCCGTGGCTCAGAAGACATCAGGACCATCCATCTGGTCAGCAGAGCGGCCTGGGTATCATCCCGAACTCCTCTCTCTTTGGCTTCCCATAAACCTTGGCAAGACTTTCTTCCCACCTCCTCCTCTACTTGTGCCCTCTTCAGGCCTGAGCATGAGCATAGCTCACCTTGACCCTACAGCTGTGTCTGCCTCCAACCTCCTCCCTCTTGCCTATGCTCCTCCAGATGGTCAGTGTGATCTTTTTAAAACATGGATTTGGGCAAGCTGTGCTCTTCTTCAAATCATTCCAAAGCCCCCTACTGCCCCAGCAGAAAGTCCACATTCCTTATCACAGCTGAACAAGCCTTTGCCTCCCTTTTGGACCTCATTTCCATCCCTGTGTACCCTGTGTTTCAGTCATCCTGAATTCCCTTGCTCCAGGCACCAACCTTCCTTCCATTCACATCTCCATGCCTTTGGATGTGTTCATCTCTCTCCTTCACGTTCCTTGTCCTCTTTGCTCAGCAGAAAGATCCCTACTCATTTTGCAGAGCCTGCCCAAGTGGGCCCAGCATGTCTCTCTGGTACCAGCCTTCTCCAGTGGGTGGCTGAGACTCTCATCTACACTCCCTTACAAATTTTGAAAACAGTGATTATACAATCTCCAGTCAGACCTCCCCAGTAGACTCCTTGAAAATGGGCACTGTGTCCCCACACCAGGCAGGAGTGAAGGAGTCTACGCAGAGACGGTTACCCCAGGGAACTCTTTTGAAGCAGTGATATACACATCCAACAGGAATCGCCTCTTCCTTCCTTCTGTGGTTTTACACAATGTTTTTCTTCAATTATAAACACACAGTTGGTGTCTCTGTGCTGTTTAAGCAGTGTAAGGCTAAGTACAGATCCAAACCAGAAGGTTAAATACTCGTGATTAAAAATAACCTATATGTGCTCATGCACATGAGACAACACAGACTCAGGCATGCAGTGTCCTATGCAGAGAAGTAAAGCCAGTGTTTCCTGATTAATATATGTGATGAAAAGCCTAGAATTCCAGTCTTTTGGAGAAAAAGCATTCTGGATGGACCTACAAAATGTAGTTATGTGGTTATGATTCCACATTTCCCTCTTAAAACTGCATCAAAATTACAGTGGTCTTTCGAAAGGTGCATATCCTGTTACTCCTGTGTTTTTCATAGTGTGAACTGTGACCCATCACTGACTGGGTTTGTGAAACCTTTAACGGTTGTGACCAGTATTCTTGTTTTAATGACAAAATTGTTTTAAAAAATGCATCAGATGTATGTGTATTATTTCATGAAACTTTTGTTTCAGTTTTATATCTGGTATGTCATGCTGTAAAATGTATTTCTTACTCTAAATCTAAGCTAAGATCACTTGAGGCCACTGCTTTATTATTTAACAATTGGGAGCTTATTGAAATATGGTGCCACCTCCTTGTGATCTCAACATCTAAGTCTCTGGGTAACACTGGAAATTCCAAAGGCCAGAGAGACGACATGTTGGGACATCCTTGGAAAAGTTACCTTATTTGAGCGCTGCAAGAAAGAGCATCAGCAACAACCAGCGGCTGCAAGGCTGGGCGGGGTTGTATTTTCCTACTTGTTCCAGACTTGTGGAGCATCTTCCACTGCCAGAGACTATTCTGGGCATGTTCATATATGCTGAATCATTTAATCAACATGGCAGGTATATAAACTAGGTACTGACAGTCCATTTTTGTCTAGGAGGAAACTGATGTCAGAGAGACCAGGGAATTTGCTTGGGAGCAGCAGTCCCGAGTGGTGGAGCGGGCGTCAGGCACCGGTAACGCAGCACAACCGGGCTAGCCCATTGGAAAGTGGGACTGGTCATGCCATCCTCTTTGATTCAGTGATTTTGCTCTCCACCTTTTCTGTCTCCTTCGACCACAGTAGATCTTGCATTTATCTGTTCTGCTCTTTCAGTTTCCAAATTAGATTGGACTTGAGGAAACCGTTCACCAAAACAAAACAAAATAAGACAAAACGAAACTACCTCCCCAAACTGGACACCACTATGTTAAACAATTAGTTTAAGCATTTCGAGGTATGCTTAAATTTGCAAAGAACTAACTTAAATTTGTACATTTACATATGCATATAAACAGCAGATTACAAATAATTTAGAATCACGTAGGACCTCCACGAACCCTTGAGTCCGGGGGCCAGACCCAACAAGTTCTCATATTACACTCCAAATGCAAATCTATGTCAATCCTACTGAAGACTTCCTGGAGCTATTAAAGGCTACCTTGTTTCTGGCCAGCAAGACTGAGTCCAGATCTCACTGAAATGCCTTTCATCTTCCACCATCCTCCCCTCTTCCACCAGGTTCCTTTCCTCGCGGTGGGCTACTGCCCCACAAATCTCTCCCCTAAACCTCCTCTTCCTTCAGCTTCTTCAACCACAGGCAGGGCCCCTTATGCAACCTCCTGCCCCATCCCACTCAATAGGTACTCAGCAGGCAGGTCCCACTCAGCAACACAGAGCTTTAAACACAGAGGTCACCTACTGTTCTCTGAGTATGGTGGGCTGGGCATGGTGGAGGGGGCCCAGCCTTTAACTTTCTTCTCCCTGGATGGGAATGGGCGAAGCCCTGAGTCTGATCCAGATCTGCTTATTCTTTCATAGCCCTGGTTCCCCAGCATTCCCTGGCTCATGGAGTCCCCTTGTGGTCTTTGCAGCTGATTCACTATGTAGAGTTAGAGGAGTCTCGGTCTGTAGTTGCTCAAGGACTCTCATAAAGCTCAGTGCCATCCAAGCTGACTAGAACACAGGGCTCAGCACTGCATTTCCAGTGCTACTCCTATTATTAATGCTGTCCCTAGTTCCTGCTACCGAGCAAGTCCTTATGCAACAGGGCAGTGTCCTGGGGCTCCCATGAACTCAAACACAATCTCCAGACAGTGAAGGAAGCTGCATATGTTCTGGGGGCTTTAGAGAACTATGGCTTAAAGCAGTAAGAGGAACATCTTCTGGGTTGAGTGGTCCTTGAAGACTCCCATGTGATTCAAAAGTCCTTTTCTTGCCTATTATTCCCTTTTTTGCTTTCAAGCATCTCCTCTGGCAGCAGCAGCTGGAGCTAAAAGCTATTTCCCTGTAACAAAGCACAGCTTTCCCAAGGTCCTTGCTATTAACACTTTGGTGCCCGCTGACATGTGAGAGCAGCAGCAGGATGGGAGGTGGAGGGGCAGGCGTGCTGTGCGGGATGGCTTAGATTCTGCAGGACTCAGTGAGTGAGGGCAGCATCCCAGATTTCCCCTTGTTATCCTGAGAGTGGAGTTTCCTCAGGTTTCCGGAGAGTGGAGAGTAACTATTTCTTTTGCTACAAGGATCTCCAGATCCTTATTCCTGATCTAAGGTTAGGTTCTAGGTATGCCCACATTCACACAATACTTTGGTTCCATACTTGAGAAGCAACGGAACTATCACATTATTTTTAAGCAGCAGCACACAAGCCATTAGCGCCAATCCCAGGAGTGGACATCTCACAACTTTAAGGAACATAACATTTAAAATGCAAGCGAAAGATCAGATTTCGTCATTCCCAATTACTCATGCTGTTGATATCACCCTGTAGGCTCCATCCAGGTGGGGAGGCAAAACTGTAGCTCTGTGGCTGCCCTGCCCTGCTTCAAGGTCCTATGATGCAATCTTCTACAGCACGGGGACCTCAGTTGTCAACCCATTCTAGAACCTTGTATGCCAAGATGAGTCAAACTCCACATCCTTTGCCTCCACTATCAGGTGAACCTCGCCTGCCAAGCTGAGATCCTACTTGGATCCTAGCTCAATCCTAAAGGTTTGCCATGAAGACCTCTGCCATTATTCTCTCTAAACAGAAGCCCGCCCTGATCCCTGCACTCTTGGCTTCTTTGTTAGAGGTTGAATCTGCAGCTACAGTCACTGCCACTGGAGGGCTCCACTCACTACCCCTAGATGGAAGCTTCCAGAACTAAGAAGGGAGTACCTGATGCTCTACCTTGATATCTTAGCTATGGACTCTGTGGGCTCCCTGCCCATCTTCTCCTTGTGAGTAGGTGTTGCCTGTTCCAATTCAGCTCTGTTCCTCAGTGTGACTGTGATTCCAGGCAACAAAGAGAGAATGTAGATAAGCCACAACTAAAACAGCACTCTGAATCCACATCTCCATGCCTCCTTCAGAGACTTCATTAAGCATTAATGACACGAAGGAAAATTCAGAATGTTTACACTGCTTAACTTGAATCAATTTGATCTCTTTGGATGGCATTTTCTTGATTGGTTTTATGATCTTTTCTAGTAAACCTTCTAAATCTGGACATTTACTGTCGGTATGTATAGTATTTAAGCACTCTCCACTCAGATCCTCAGCTACGTGGGGAGAAAAAAAAAAAGTACATCTTTGTTTTCCTAACCCTCATTCATAGCTGCTTCTCTTTTGATAATCTGAGCACAACTCACGGTGGTACTCCCTAAACCTACAAGTTAAAATTGCACTTTGTAATTGCTTTGTGATTTTTCCCCGTTTCCTTATAACATTTTTAAGCATTTCAATCATCAATGTCATCACATTTCATGTTCTGAATTTGATTTAAAATGGGAGAAAATATGTAACTCTACCACTATTGATTATAGGCTTTAGCCTGTGAGCTTTAGCTCATAAATAAAAATAAAATTATAAGAATAGGACTAAAAGATAATTTAGAGCTGCTAAAATATCGCTATTAAAAGAATATAGATTTTTATTTTCATTCTAAACAGAACTGTAGTACACGGTAGGGGACATCAACAGGAAATGACAGGCATGTGACTGATCTTCATTGCTGAGGAACTGTGTCTTTATCAACCCAAGGGAGCCACCATAAGCTAGAGAGCTGCCCACAGGTCCTGCAGGTTCATGCAGGGTTTGAATTTCCCTTTGCAAAATAAGATACAAATACGACAGGAAAGCAGATTTCCCCCTCACTTTATACAGCATTTGCATGTCATTAAGAGCAGAAAGTCTCTCTTCTGGCCATGACTGTTTCAACATGTGAGCTAAGCAATCAAACATTGACAATGTTTTCTTAGGAAAATTTCACTGAACGTCTATCATGTGCCATGTACTTTGTTAGATACTGGACATACCATAGTGGGCAAAACAGAAGAGTGGATCTCGTGGCAACTTTGGGAATGGTTCTCTTCACTCCAAAGGAACACCAAATGGGTCAGGAGTGGATGCTTACCAGTGTCCTAGAAAATATATTTGTTTTAAACAACAGAAATCCTACCTCATATTGCTTACATAGCAAAGGGAATTTATATGCTGACATATCCACAGAGGTAACACTATGTTCAGGAGTGGCTTGATCCAGCCGCTTGATCAAGGGTCTAGATTCTTTTTCTTTCTCTATTCTGCCATCCATGGGGTTGGCCTCACCCCATGCCCGGATCTTCTACAGATTTAAAAGGGCCACAGCTGCTCCTGGGGTATACGCTTCTTTGTTTACATCCAACAGGAAAGAGACAGCATCTTTGTCCAAACATTCACACCAAATGTTGTATAATCTTCTCCAACTGAATCAGCTTATGCAGTGCTAATCCCCCATGGATAGTTTGAGTGGTTTAGCCTCGGACCAGGTCATAGTTTCATCACCGAAGCCAAGGAGGGAGCTACGCTCCCTAGAATCCCCAATCAGAGCCATCAAAAAGAAGGTCTGATGCTGGGGAGGCAACTAATTAACACTCACACTGTCTGTGGGCACCTGCAGAACTGGGCAAAATCCTTGTCAGCTCTCTTGCTTCTTGTTCTTGGGATGTGAGAACTAAAGCCATCTACCCCAACACAGCTGTCTACAGAACACACTCTACGTCAACTTGACTGTAACTATTCTACTGTCTTCATTAACACAACTTTACTATTCTGGAGAGTCTTGCCACGAGAGATAAAAGTTGTAAATAACATCATTGCTTATTACAGGGAATTCTCAAGACCATCGAATTCTTCTTTAGTATCAAAAGACAAGTTTATGCCCCCAAACTCTTTGAATTTTGGTCTCACAATCCTCACCTTGCTGGTCTCACAATCCTCACCTAAATTATCACCTCATGATCTTTACAGAATCCTAACCAAGCTCCCCCGTTCCGTAGCAGGCAAGCAATAAACTCAGCTTTGCCCTATTAACAGGTTGTTCTGGTGATATTTGGGAGGCCGCAGTCAATAGGCACATCTCCCAAAAGACTCATTTCCAGGAGCAGTGGCCTTCCAGACATCCCCCTCCTCTGCCAAGATGCACCACTCTTGCTCCAGGCCCATCAACCCCCCAAGTTCCCTCTTACCCCTAGATACCACCTAGGGGTGTGGCTCCTTCCGAGGCTGGCCGGAACTCTTCTGGTGCATTTCATCTATGGGGGAAGAATTGGCCCATTGGCCCACTGTATAAACTGTCACCTCTGAATGCCACTCCTGGAGATGGAGATTGCTGAAGCCTCAAGCCCGTTGTTAACCACTTTTTATTTAATTGCTATTCAAGTGTGCAGCAGGTGTGCTCCAGGGCAGAGACTGCTGGGGCGAGGTCATTTGTGAGAGAGAGGAGAGTCAAGATGCAATTGACTTTTTGTTCAGGCAGAAATGTTATTTTCTAACACACTGTTATTATCTCTTATAACTCTAGCATTGCCCCAAATGTTTCCATGTTTTATATGATCACCAGCTTTACAGATACTCAGAAGAACCACTGGTTTTGCATCCCAGCTAAAGATGAAAAAATGCTTAGGGTCTTTTTTTTTTTTTTGATAACTAATTCAATACAAGAAAGAAGACTGCTTGAGAAATACTGAGTGCTCTTGGCTTTGTTTGCTGACCATTTCTTCCACCAGCTGGAAATACAATGCCTCATTAACACTAACCGTGCCTACTTGTCCAAACGGCACTCTGGTCACTTGTAACAATTGGCACAGATTCCAAAAGGTTTGTTAACGTTCTTCAGATCCCAAACATATAGCATATCTTTATGTTCTTTGCAATTGGTTTTGCTTCAGTGGTACTCCAGGTGTTTATGGATACTGGCATGCTAAATCTCACCAATAAAAATAGTTAATTTTTTCCAAAAAAAATTTCAACTAAGAGTCCTTTATTTTATCCAAAAAATCATTTTCTTCTATTTTTTTTATTTTTTATTGTCGCACGTAGGTGGAGTGAATCATTACATTGTGTAAAACTGCTGCTAAAGTGTTTCCCTGTTGAGAAAACTAACTTATGGATTAATGTCCTTGTCCCTCCTGATCGGTTCTCATTCAGGGTGCAGCTGTCTACCCTTCACCACAGACATCTCGGTGCTGTTTCTGCTTCCTCTGTCTCTTACAAAAGAAGACACTAAAATACTCTAGAACCCGGCCACCTATGTCAGCTCAGGGGGGTCCTTCAAGATTTAACAAGGTGTCTCTTTACTGTTCTGAATATTTTTCACTTTCACTCAAAATGCAAAGCTATCATCACCAGATGCAGTTTGTGATGAAAGAAAGAAAGAAAGAAAGAAAGAAAGAAAGAAAGAAAGAAAGAAAGAAAGAAAGAAAAGCAACAGGCTCAAATGGAGTCACTTGTGCAAACATCCCGCATCATCAAACAAGGACTTAATACCTAGCCTACCTGCAGTTCAGCCTCTCCCAGGAATGTGACCCGTAACCAATCAATCTGGACTTATCTGGTCAGTAGCACTAGTGAGGTATTCTGCCTGACCCCTATTTTCCCCCAGAGGAAGGTTATCTTATCTGAAACAATCCACTCTTTGCTAGAGCAACTTCCTGCTTCATTCACCTCCTTCTGCCTACAGAAGGCTTTCATTTTGTACAGCTCTTCAGAGCTCCTTTCTATCTGCCAGACGGGAGGCTGCTCAATTCATGAATTACTGTATAAAGCATGTAAGATCTTTCAATTTACTCAGTTGAATTTCGATTTTTTAAACAATGGGAACAAAGTGAGGAAATGGCCTCTTCTCATATCCTCCTTCTAAATGGAAAACAGTCAATCAAAATGTACAGCTAAATAAATTAGGGCCATCTCCATTTGAACAGCCCCCTGCAAGTTCTGTGTCAGGACCTTTTACATCTTTCCTTGAACTGACTTGTACTTTGAACTCCATCGAAAACTGTGGAACTTTAGAACTAAAGGAAACCAAATGCCATCACAATATGCCTCATTCATTCATTCTTTCATTCGTTCATCAATACTAATTCAATACCTATGTAAGAGGGATAGTATTTCCATTCTCTGCAAATCATGTTGTTCCATGCAATGAATTAATGCCATAGACTGCTATAAGCCAAGGGCAAATAACACAAGGTCAATTATCAGCCAGTCCCTCATGAAATAAGAGTCTGGAAAGCCAGGCCTTGTTCAGGGAAAAGAGATACATCTAAATTCCAAATGTTCCCTTTGCATGTTGAGAGGAAACCGTAGAGATCTGAACATAAGGCATAAGTAGAGAGGAGTCATGTTATGTATAAAGTAAGTGTAATAGAAAGAGTTAGGGGTTTCCCCAAAAAGAAAGACGAGATATAGCTTTAGTGACTTAAGAGAAGTCATTCTAGGTACCCAGCTAGTTTCCCTCATCTGTGCCTTACCTGGCTCTAGTAGCAGGAGCACACTTCTAGAAGAACATCCTAAGAGATATTAGAATTACAAAGAAATGCAAAAACCTCAGTAGTTAAGGATTTTAAGGGAACAAAGGGAATGTAAAAATCACTAGTCTCCACCAGGCCAGGAAATAGCCTCACCCTATCAGAGACAACCAGTGGTAAAACTCCCAGCGCCGGTTCAAAAGTAAGCAAGGCCCCGCCCTCCTTACCCAAGAGAAGGAGCCCCAAACCCCAGTCAGTTTATACCTGCTCTCAGAGCATACCCGTGTCGACAGTTACCTCTGCTTCATTATAATGTCACAGTATCAGCCTTAAATGGAGCACAAGCTTCTTCAACATGACATAGGATGAATGTATAGGCATGTTTTCTAAGTACACCTACACAACCTTGTGGCCCGCCTTCACAAGTGGTGACAGAGCTCCCCTTTCTGAATACTCATCCTAAACTCTAAATAAAAAGAACCTACTCATCCTTGCTTGGGATGGGGGGTGGTCATGACTTTGGAAGTTATTCCCTATGATCTCCTTACTGGCTGCAAACAAAGTTTCCTTTCTGTGAAAACTCCCCCTGGTGTGGTATCTACCTGTAACTCACCAAGGAGCAAACTCACATTAGTTCAGTTACAGAAGATTCTTCCAGCTGGGAGGAGGAAGTAGAGAGCTTTGGCAGAAGAGACAGGGAGAGGGGAAGACAGGATCTCCTGTGAGGCCCTGGTTTCACCCCTCAGGCCTAAAATCCCAAGTTTCAGGTGGATTGAGGAGGAAGCTGAAGGTGGATGTGTCTCTCTACCAACATGAGGCCAGAGGAACAACGTAGAAATGGCCATGTGGGGCACCTGGCTGGCTCAGTGGGTAGACAGTGTGACTCTTGATCTTGAGGTTGTACGTTCGAGCGCCATGTTGGGCATGGAACCTACTTAAAAATAAAATCTTAAAAAAAAAAAAAAAGGCCATGTAACTCAATGGACATGCAGAGGGCGTCTGTACTGTCATCAAGTCCCCTGAAGCTCCTATGTGTCTCTGATGTTTGGAGGGTGTGGAAAGGAGGGGACTATTGGCTGACAGGGTTCCAGGGGTTCCAGCAAGTGGGGAAGTGACCCCGTACCAAGGGGTGCAAAAACCTCCTAGGCCAGGCATCAAGTGAGAGCTGCTGTCAGACCTCAGAGATCCTCAGGGCTGGCAACAGCCACATTCAGGTTTGGCCAGCCTCAAAGGGGCCAAGCTCCCACAGAGTAATCAGGCCTGGCTTGGGCTTGTTCTGTGAGGACAGGTAGCAAGTTACATCAGCAGGGATCCTCAGCGCAGGCAGAGACAGTGTGACATCTGATGGCCAGAGACAAGAAGGAAAATGTCCCCTGTCAGGTGAAAGCATGCAGTCCACTCCTGTCACAAGGCCTTTAGGCTTCCCCACACCTGGATGGCAGCTTAGGAAGGAGGAAGGAGAGGAGACTTCCAGAAAGAAGGGAAATAGCTCTGGTAGAGAATTTAAGCATTATATTTGACTAAATATTTATCCCAGAGAAACCAAGATAACCTAGAAAAGACCAGAAATCATTAATTAGCAAGATCAATTTTTTTCCCCTTCCTGTTCTTTACCAGGATGGTATTCATTTTAGATAATAAAGAAATTTACATTTTCTTACACTACTTTAATGTACTTCAAGTGCTTCTGGTTCTCTCGGTTCCCATCCAGGCCAAGCATTTTGTTGTCTGAGTCACTGAGATCTTCTGTTGGATCATATTCGGAGGGGTGGGGGGTGTGTGTGTGTCACCACATGCAGAAGATACTGTGATAGCATGTGGCCCTCCAGGTACAGACTCCTCATTTCCTCCATCACTATCTGCTGACACACACATTAGGCTCATGCTCAGCTCAATGACCCAGTTTTTGGGCTACCCCTTCACAGGGCAAAGCATGTGATCGCCAGCCTCAGTTCATCCCTTACTTATCAGAACTGAATTCACGGTATTTCCAAAGACCAGCAATGGGGGTGCTGTAGGCACCTCAGGTACATCCTGCTTCTGTGTGGCAGCACTTTCCAGGGCTCTCCCTGTCCCGTCCTTCACTCCACACTTTCCCCTACCCAGTCTCAGTTTCCTTCTCTGGTAGTCTAGTCCTCACCTGGGCCCACGTCCTGCAATAGACGCCAAGTCCTCTGATGGGAACCTCATCGCCTGCTTGGTTCTTTCTAGCCAACCCCTCCCCGTTGTGGAGAATCACTTTTGTTTCTTCAGTCTCTTGTAAATAACAATTTCCCCAAAGTGCTAAAGCCTCTGAGTCCCTCACTTAAAAATCTGGGTAGCACTGCGTTTCGCCTGCGTCAACGTCTCCGTCCTGCCTGGGCCCTTCTCAGGAAGCTGGAAGGAGCACTGGCTCACACTGCAATGACCCCTGGGGCGGGGGAAGACACCTAACCCAACCGGAGCAATCGGATGCCTTCTCCCGGGAATGTGTGTACCTCGCAGACTTCAGGCAGGTTCTGCGGGGCACTTGATGGCCACTATCTAGAACTGGTTTCAACAGCCTGGTCGTGTAACTCCCAGTGACGTCTGGATAACTGATGCTTGCTGTCGTTCTACAGCTGTAAGCTTACACCTTCAAGAGGTTCCAGAGGGTGGTAGGTGAGTACTCTGGTCATACTGGGCCTCACTTGTCCCTCAGTTATGCCGGGAACTGCATAACTCTTGAGTTGTAGGGGGCACTGGGCTCAGTGAGGTGGCCCTGCGGACCACCAGACCAAGTGGGTGCAGAACCCCCTTGTATATACACACACATAGGAAAGGCTGAGCTTAGAGAGAGGAGACTTATCCACCCCTAAGCACAACGTGAATAGGACTCTGGGGTTTAGAATCTTGTATCGCCGCCCAGGATAATGTTGCTGATCTTCACTATACATTCTGATTGGATATTCTCTCTTCTCTCTTTTAGAGAAGTAACATTTTATTTAACCAAATGGTGTCTGTGTCCGGTCTTCCCATTACACCAGTTCACTGCTTGTTAATGCAGAGGTTATGCAGCACTACAGGGGGAAAGTGATGAAAACCTGAAACTATTTTTATTATTCTCACCGGGGTTCATGATGTAGGCCAGCTCCACTCCAGAAGGGTGGGAAGGGTGCTGGGCTGTGACCAGGCCAACACCATCTTCTCCAGGATATCAAAGAGGGGGGGGCTGTAGTGGGAGCTCCAAGAGTTCTACTACCTCCTGAGGCCCCCTGGAAGGGATATTCCTGTCCCCGAGTCCCAGGCAGCTGGCTCTAGGGGAGTCTGCACAGCTTCCCAAGCCTTTAACATCATGGAGAGTGAAGGGAGATGTATTGGCTGACCTTTGAGTGTGCAGTGAAGCCATCCAGAAACCCTGAGAGAGAAATGGATTTCTGAACTCATTGCCTTTGAAGACTCCATCTGCCACCTGCCCTGGCAAGGTCAGGGTGTGTTGGATGCAGCCCCGCCCGAGCCGGCTGCCAAATCTCTGCAGGGTTCAGGGTTCAGTCTTAACCTGGTCCCTCAGCCCCCAGCGGTGAAGAGCTTCTGCCAGGCCAGACTCCCTTTATACTAAATCCTAACTACCCCATAATCTCTCTCTGCCTTTCTCTCATTCACGTATACACACATGCTTATGTACACACACACACACGCACACATACACAAACACACACAGAACTGGGACTTAATTGCCGTTTTTGCTTTTACACAGAAAATCTAAAGGTTCTCAGACAGTGTAAGAGGAGAGGAGAAGAATCAGAACTTAAGGGCATGCATCTATGTCTAGCCCCTTCCCCCCATCTGAGGGTGCAGGGGGTGGGATTTCCAGCCTTCCTTTTACCCTCCATGGCAAACATGATGGCTGAGGGTTCCATGAGGACACACGGCAGCCCCTCACCATGCGGGGCATACATAGTACTGACCGTAACAGAGAACCTCCCTGAGCGTCTACAGCCACTGTGGCTTCACTGTCTGATCCTCATGACCACCCTTGGGAGACAGGTGCTGTTAGGGGCCACTTTGCAGAGGAGAAAACTGAGATTCAGAAAGGGAGGAACAACTTGTGAGTGGCAGCACTGGGATCTGACTCTAGGTCCATCCAACTCCACAGTGAGTGCCTCTGACCAACGGCTCTGAGTCCAGTTCCCTCCTTCCTTACAG
This sequence comes from Panthera pardus, assembly GCF_024362965.1. Lineage (NCBI taxonomy): Eukaryota > Metazoa > Chordata > Mammalia > Carnivora > Felidae > Panthera > Panthera pardus. Next base: position 50,915,064 of record NW_026526677.1, read on the forward strand.
CTGTCAGCAAAGCGCAATGACCTCTCCAATCCTGCTTTTCATCTCATCTGGTACCAGTGCCCCGATTCTGTTGGCTGCATGTTTATTTTTAAAAGGGAAAGTACCGCTTCCACTCTTGGGATGGATGTGGGGTCCTGGGCGCATACTTCAGAGAGACAGGAAGCAACGGGGCAGAGATGGCCCCCTCTTCACTTGCCCCTCACAAGGTGTGCAGGCACATCATTCTGGGGCAGCAGTTAAGAGACCACTGTTGTACCAGCTGAAGTCATTCTAGCTGCTGCAACACACGACTCCCAAGTTTCGGTGGTTTAACCCTAAAAACACTGATTTCTCACTTACATGGCTATCATACCCTTATTTGCAAAAAGTCAAGTGCCCAGGGTTTAGGGACCATCTCCCAAGCGAGCAAAGTCAGACAGTGCTTTTTCCTCAGGAGTGAAAAGAAGCCTCCAAGGCCCACATTCCACGCTTCCCGTTGGGTACCATGCATGCACCGCCACTCAGGGTCCCGTGCACAATACACCACCTGTCCTCACTCCCCGGCAAGGGCACTGAGAAGGAGCTGCTGTGCACCAAACAGGGGCTCCTGTCTCAGCCCCACACCACATCCCTAAACTTTACTCCTTTCCCATCCTGGGACCTGAGAGGCAGAGAGCTCTGTGACGTTCTGTGACACTCCTGATTACAAACAAGAATTAAAGTCAGCTGTGACTGAAGGGTACAAAAAGTCTATTACCACTGCTCTGATGGTCACTGGTACTGACAGACTCAGGCAGTATAATGAGCCCTCACATGGACTCCTTTGAGGGCTCCCCCCAGGAGCTGAAGAAGTGAGGGGAAGTTGGGTTAGCATATGACTTGCAGCTACTTCTCAGGTGATTCAGGGGGCTGTGGGTCTCCCTCAGGGATTAATTTTGAGTCCAGAAAAGAACGAGTCTTAACTTCACTGGCCCAGGGGCAGAGATATCCTTGGGGACCTATAAATTAGGGGGCCTTAGGTGCTGCTTGAATACACCCCAGGCCCTGAAGCTTAGAATCAGTCCATAGGTTCTATGCCGGTCTTCTCCATCAGGCACCATCTCCAACAAAGGAAGACTGTCCCTTCCTCCCCAGGGCCCCCTGCCTCCCCAGGTCTGCCTCAACCCGACCCTCCTGAATCTTGATGGCAACGGAACCCACACGACTGAGGTTTTGTCTTGGCCTCTCAGGATGGCTTTGATGGGAGTAGAGCTGCCTGTACTGGAAGAATAAGAGGAAAGTTCTCTGCCTGGAACCCATGCTCCCTGGAGTCCCGTTTTCCAGGGGCTCACTTCCCATCACTAAACCAAGAGCAGGAGGGAAAATGCCTTCCTGGACAGTCTCTCCTGCCACCTTTGTGCTCCTGTAGCACCTGATATGGATGTTAAAGCTCATGACTGTGCATTTTAGTGGTTAGTTTGCATGCCTTCTTCTGTCTCTTTTGTGGTCTACAAGCTCTTCACAGGATGGTTTCTTATTCACATCTATTCTCTTTACCTAATACGGCAATTGACTCTCACAGGTGATAAACGCAATTTATTTTTGCAATGCAATTTGCATTTTGCAAATTTGTAAATGCAATTTGTTTTTGAAAGAATGAGTTAGTACATAAATAAGAGAGGGTGTCAATGAGCAACGATGGATGGGGGAAGCATGAATGAGAAGTAAATGATGGGGGGGGTGGTAAATGAATGAATGAAGGTGTGAAGCAGAATGATGGCCCACTGGATGCAAGTATTCATTCATCTCTTCTTCCCTGCACACAAACCCCGGTTTTTAGTTGGGACTATTTACACCCAGTAAAAGAATACATTTCCCACATGTGTCCATGCGACTAAACTCTGTGACTAAGTTAAATATAAGTTGATGTGTCACATGAGATATCTAAGAAAATCCTTTGAAAGAGAATGTGTGTGCTTTTGGATCTTGCCTCTTTCTACCTTTGGATGACCTGAAAAGATATGTTGGAGCTTAGCAGCCATGTTGTTCAATGATTTGACCTCAAAAAAACCCCACACTGGGACAGTGAAGCAGAAAGACAGAAGTCTAGTTCTCTACTGTAATCACAGAGCCACTAGGCTGCCTTCTTCTGGACCTTTTTTATGTAAGAGAGATATACATTTCTATTTCATTTGTTGTTTTGTCCATTTTTATCACATGTAGTTGAATCTGATATTAAACAGCTTGTCCAGAATCACAGGTTAATGCTACAGCCAGTCCTGGAATCCAGGCCTCCTCTCTCCTAGTCTCAGGTTCTTTCTGATGCTACACATAAGTCACTATATGGCTACCTGAAATTCCACACTCATCCGGATCCTGTAGACACCTTCCAAATGTCAACCCAAAGCCATGACATGGAATCAGAGAATCTTAGTCATTCTTGAAGACAATCAAAGTGAGGGATGAGTGATCAATGTCCAAAACCCACTAGACAGATGGGGAGCACAGACTCAACCTCAGACTGAATGCAATTTCCAACGGCCTCAGAAAAGGCAACCAGAGAAACCCATCAGTGACTGTAGACCCCGGTACACTCACCCTCTTGGTGTCTTCTGCATTTCAACAGTAAAGCATTTATTCTTCCACAAAGTGGAGCATGTGGGAGTAGGGTCTTACCTCCACCAGGGAATGCCAGTGTGCAATGGGCTTCCGAGGATACGACAACATCTCACTCCAGTGGTCTCTGCCCAGCCTCTCAGCTTCGTTGCCTACTTGACACACGCCGATGATCTCATTATGACCTACACTGTGAAAACGGCCCACAATAACTTTTTCTTAAAATTTTGGTATGTAAGAGCAACAACTACTCAAACTGAGAGGAATTAGGCAAAGGGTGGTTCTTTTCATTCCTTAATTTAAAACTACAGGACAAGCTTAAAAGCCAGTAGAACTTGGGATCCAAGATAGTACTTGGTGGCACAGAGAGGAAGAGCAGAGGTTAGCTGTCACACACCTGAGCTTTTGTAACACTGGCATGGCTTAGCTTGTTCCTGATGCATGCTAGGGATGACAACTCTGGTTCTAGAATGAGGCTGACCTCCAGGTCTTCAAACCTATGTAATGAAAAGGAGGCCATCTGAAAGGAGTTCCTTGCATTAATGGCTGCTCAAATTCCTATAAGAGGCAACCAAGTATGTGTAAAAGAGAAGTATTGGGTAGGGCAGCCATAGTCTGGAGCTTACAAAGGGGGCAGGGTGGGGATACTTCCTGAGTCTTCTTGCAACCCCTCTCTTCAGGGAATGTGTGTTCTCACACTCTCCCCTCCTTCCTTCCAAGCCCACCTTTGCTTCTTTGACCCAACTTGATTTCCCTACTGTAGAAAGATACTTAGCTCCTTTAACTTTAGGGCTAATATTTCTGAAACTTTCCCTGGGTAGGTGCCTGCCTTGGGGCAATCTTTCTCCTTAGCAGTTTCTGGTTAGAAGTTGCCTGTGTAACTAGAATGATATGACCCATCCTTTAACTCTTTAGGATCCGAGCTCATGGACTTTCCGTTGTTTTCCTTCCTGCAAAGATGAGTAATTTTTCTCCTATTTGTATGTAGGGAGTAATGGCAAGACACGGGTGGGGGAGTGTGAAGGACATTTGAGTCTGTGCTCATTAAAATCAGTTGTGTGCAGAAGCCCCATGAATTCTGCCATGGATTTTTCCAGGCAGATTCATGAGTTTACTGAGAATTGAATTGAAGCAGAGCTCATATAATCAGATTTGTTGATGCGGGAATCTTGGCAATCGCTTGAAAAAAGCTGGCCTAGATTTCCACGGTTGGTGGGCAACGTCCCCTCCTGTGACCTGACACTACTGGTGTTGTGTTTCGTCCAGAGAAGACAAGATAAGGTTTATTGCTCCATGTGGGCTGTCACACCCATGGGCAGCTGAGCCAACCCATGTGTTCCCTGAGCTGGAAGACAGTTCTGTTTCACCTAGGCATCTGCTAGAAAGGGTGTTCAGGGCACTGATGCTGCCTTAGTGACATTTCAGGGGTATGTGGGAAAATTTTCAGCTACAAATAATATTTGTAAGATTATATTAGAAGTCAGAATGATTTTTTTTATACTTGTGCCCAGACCACGTGGGAGGTTTCCAATTAAAAAGAGACTCTGCATTTCAGTCCAATGACTGGTTTAACATGTCTAATTCCCTGTTGGTACTTCCTTTGCATATTAAAATGACTGTTTTTCAAATCTGTCCTTTAAATACACAATTGGCTACAATGCAGGCTATAAATATCTCTTCTGTGCTGTATTAATTAGAAAGTCGAGCATCTTATACATTTTAATGTACCCTGTCATCCATACTGATTCTAGCATTTTCAAGAGAACATTTCTGTTTGCTTTCAGACTTAAGTGGATGGAAATGATCTTTATTAAACACACTTGGAGAAGGGAAAAAATAACAGAGTTATGTATTTAGAAATGTTGATGGTGTGGCTAAAGTAATCACTCTGCTATTTTGAGTGGAATCTTCCCACGAAGGCCAGGCAGGATTGCGCAGGAGAAGATTAAGACCTGCAGAACCAGGTTTTTCCAAGCTGAGATTCTGGGGAGTATGCAGGAATGGAAAGGGGATGAGGTGGGGAGGAGGGGAGGATGGGGAAGGAGAAAGAAATAAAAAGGTGGAGAGCAAAGAGGCACTTGGGTAATATAACTCTAAAGCATGGTTTGGAAAATGGAGACTCCTTGTCAGTCAGCTTTCCCGGGGTGTCCATTTGACTCATTTCCTGCAGCCTGGGACACCAGCTAAGAACGTGTGGCTGCACTCCCCCTCTTCCCTCCCTGTCTTGGGCACAAGAGACATTTTCCGCCCTGAGAAAAAGCTCCAGGTATCTCACCGGTCATAGTCCATGACGGCTATGGACAAGTGGATTTGGTCAATGTTCTCGGGAGGGACGTCAAAGACTATGGCTTCGTTGTAAACGGGATTCAGAGTGTTCCTCTTGGTGGATGTTTTCCTCTTCTTCAGTCGTCTGCCATCACACATCAGTGACACTTTCACGTAGGGATCTGTACAACCATGAGAAGCGGGGGTACTGAGAGGATAAATGTGGATGTAGGGGGCAGTTCCATCACTGTGGAGTTCCACGGACTACGGGATGCAGAACTCCCTTACCTGCCTGTGGGCTGGAGTTTGGGGATTTTAATTAATAAGATGCCTGGGCAGTGACTACAGTTAGGATAATTAAGACATTCATTCAAGAAAAAGCACAGGACACTGTCTCCTCAAAGTGTGTGGAATTTAAAAATAGTGTGAAAATATCTGTTACCAAATTAGAAAATGTTCCAGCTAGAATTCCAGACTTGCCTGGCTGCAATGGGGAGAGATGCAAAGGTATTTCCAAGGCAGGAAAAACAGGCTGAAGGCCCCGACTCTGAACCACCCCAGACAGTCTCTTCCTAAACATCAGGTCTTTAGGAAAGGAACAGATAGAATGCCTAGACGACAGGGACAGCTTTGGGGAGTACAGGGGCTTCAAGCCCCAGAGCTGCCTGAAGTCGGGTTGCAAAGGGGGAAGCAGTTCAGCACAGCAGAGAAAGGACAAAGCTTGCTTATGGCATGACCTTGGCAAAGGGTGACAGGTGACAAGCTCGGTCTCTGCTTCAGGTGGGACTTCTCTGGTTCTACCTCACTATCCTTCTGCTCCATGGGGACTTCTCTTTTTCTCCTTGCCTGCACAACCACGTGTTTCCCTGACTCCCCATACACTGTCCAGGAGGCACTGAAAGGCCAGAAGGGGCCACAACTTTTTTTATCTTGGAAAAATACTGGAGGCCAGTAAGTAAGCAGAATATACTGCATCTGATGTCCATTGATTTCTGTGATCAACAGCCAATGGACTGGGTGTTCTATGACCACATTTTGGGAGCCCCTGAAGAAGTTGCTTGGGAATGTGTATAGTAGGACCTGCATATCAGGGCTTTCTTGTTATGGTTTAGAATATGTTTAGAATACCAAACTGCATAGTTCATTGACAGGCCTTGTAGGAGGATATATGATTGTTTTCAATCTTCCATAGGCCTGAGATGGTGATTACTTGTATCTGAAGAAAGACCCAATTAGATAAGCTGTGTCAGTATGTGTAAACTGTAGGTCCAGTTCACAACTATGGTGAAGAAGACGTACAAGAGAATAATGACTATTCCCATTAGGTAGCATTTCACATGTGCCAGGTACTGTTTTATGGCATTATATGCACTAACTTACTTAATCTTATGATAACCCAATGAGCCAGATACTATTATTACCCTCATTTTACAGATGGGGAATCCGAAGCTCAGACAGGTTAAGTGACTTGCCCAAAGTCATACAGCCATGAGGTCTAGGAGAGGAATTAAACCTAGGTAGTTTGGTTTTATGCACCTTATTACTCTGTTAGAGACTTCATAAATACTACATTAGAACCATGGGAGGAAGTCTGAATTTGAGAATGTCCCACCTGATGCTCCTGTTATGTCCATTGCCTTTAAATTCCTCGCTTTTATAATAGTGATGGTCAGCCTGCCAGCAGTTGGAAGGTAGCAGAGGGAAAACATCAGCTCTCCAAGATCCACATTGTCCTGTTGAGAAAGCACAAGCGGACTCATTGGAAACTGTCCTCAGCCTGGCACGCATAAGGACCAGCTGCAGGACAGCATTGGAAGGGACACCACTGGTCCTCAGCTCATCTTGTGAATCCCTGCTATCTCCTGCTTCACGTCGACCACAAGGAGGAGAACAAATGCCTGGACTTTGGGAGCCCCAGACCCTAAGGAAGTATAGCCTGTCCTCAGATGGCAAAGCTGTGGAGGCCGTCCAGGGCCTCTACCACCCTCTATCTATCTAGCCACTTGCAGCCCCGCACAGCCCCCAGGAATGAAGCCCCCAGAGCCTTGGCTATTTCCCATGTGGTTCCATTCATATTCCCACCACAATCCCCCAGCCCCCCCCCCCAGGACAAAGCTACCCAAAGAGGTGCTCCTTAGGACTGCAAAGCCCCACCAACGGCACAGATGTGCTCTGCACACAGCCCCACGCAGCCTCCTGCAGCCTCTCAACAGACCCCCACACAGCCTCTCCCTGTTTCCTATAGCCCTTCCCCCATAGTCTTCCCCACAGGCCCCACATGAGGGCAAAGTCCTCCAAATAGCCACGATCTGTATGCCTCCTTCCCTTACAGCCCTACACACTCCCCTACCCAGTCCCCTCAGGACTGCTGTCATACTTGCACACACTCCTGCAAATACCCCCATCCCAAAACACACACAAGTGCATGCAGGTGCACACATACACACTCAGCCAACAACCCTCCACCCAGCAGAGCACTGCACACAACCTGGACACGCACTATGTATGTAGACCAACACACGGCTCCACTGGATCCTGAAACACCTTGCCCCTACTATGTGGCTCTAGATAAGGACCCTGCAGAAGGCTGTGAGTGCCACCCCGTGACCTCATGCATGCCCTCCACAGCCCTGGACACACCCAGATACTCACCTGGCCCTGCCCAGCCTCAGACAGAGCCCTCTGTAGTCTCTACACAGGGAGAAATGGGTGTGACCCCCTACTGCTGGTCTTGGGGGTTCCCACTTAGCTGTAGCTCTTGCCTTCTCTTAGTGTGTCCCTAAGGAGCCTGTTTCCCTTTGCTGGGGAAGACATCTCCTCAGGCAGTGTGCAGCCATTCAAATAGGTCAGATGACATGGTTCTCTTTCTCCTTTATAGCCCAAGGAGTTACCAGAAAGGGGGAAAAAAAGCCAGTTCATTTACTTTCCATTTCTTTGATACCTAAGGTTATCGAGGTGGGTGTCTGTGTCTAATTAATACGGTTTCATACTGACAATGCTCTGGGGAGTCCGGGTTTTGCCCTCAACATCCACAGACTCCCCTCCCCTCCTCGAGTCTCCAAAGATGCTTCTATTTTTAGAAGCAAAGATTCAGTTCTGGAAGGTCACCTCGCCCAACCTCCCTGCCTTGACCGCTTCTGCAGGAGGATGAGGCGAAGGGAATCTGTTTGGTCGCTAAGGCAGATGGATTGCTCTGCATCTCTGCGCATCACTTGCATCGTGTAAATAAATGACCTCACTCTGCAAGCCAGGCTCTCCTGGTTCCTGGAACCTGGATCTCAAGACACCCAGGCGGCTGGGCCTTTCCCTCTCAGATAGAGTGAGGGGGAGAGACAAGAACTCTATAGGAGTGTGGGGTGGTGGCACACCAGGCAGGCGCTGGACAGTTTCATGCTGCTGGTTCCCTGTTGCAGGACAGGCGTCTGCTTTCCCTGAAGAGGGAGGATCTGATCCAGCTTCCTGCTGGTGGCAGAGGAGAAACAGAAACAACAGCTGTCCCCACAAATTATCTTTTTCCTTCCACACTCCCTGCCCTATTCCTTTGCCCTTTGGATTCTGTCTGCCTTAAGCGGAAAGGCCCAAACACCTGTTCCTCCCTCAGGAGGTTATTCACTGCACCTAGCTCACCACCCCCTCCTCTCATCCTGCTCAGAAAATCTCAGTTTGACAAAGCAAAACAGGAGTAACCAGAATCATGCCGATGAAGCTTCATCTCACCCATTTTCTCAGCATACAGTTCTGGAAGGTCCACACTCACCCAAGCTCTGTCGGGCTCAAGATGTGATGGGGCCTGCACTCCAAGCCCTGCCCTTAAGCCCAATGAACACAACTGAATGTGATGACTCAGGTTACTTTTGTGCTAAGTACATTTTCTTCCCAACATAAACCCCATTCACAAATCACTCACATTATGGCTCTTTGCTCATAAGTTTAAGGAAAAAGAAATCAAGCTTTGGACTTGGTGATACAGTATTCAAAAGGTCAACTAAAGTCCACATGTGTACTTAAAAAAAAAAAGCCAGAAAATTAAAAACATAGTTATCAAAGAGAAAATGTTTGATTAGACTTTCAAGTGTTTAGAAATAAAACAGTTAACATTTTCTAAATCATGAAAGTAAAAATTATGATAAAATTAATATATAGATATTTTTAGTGAAAGAACAAAATATCCCCTTTTCTTCTGTATCTGTTGTCACTCCTTTCCCCAGAGTGACACTGAATAATCTTTGTAGTTTTCTTTTCATTCATCCATCAATCCATCCACTCACTCACTTATTCTTTTAACATCGGCTGCGATGGTGGTGGTTGGGCATTGCTCTTTTCCAGGCGCTGGAGCTGTTTTTGCAGTGGGAACAACAGACAGGGTCCCTTAAGTGCAGATGGGCTTGCAGGGATATGGAACAGGGGTCGATGGTACATAATGTTAATTCTGCTTTTCCCCTATCAGCTGGTGCTGATTTGGGGTCAAGAAACTGTAGATCCCTATGTTTGCAAACATCCCTTTAAACCAATGGTTCTCAACAGTAGTAATGTTCCCCTGGGGGACATTTGGCCTTATCTGGAGAAATTTTTTATTGTCATAACTGGGGAGGCAGTTACTGACATCTAGCGAGTAGAGTCCAGGGATGCTGGTAAACATCCTACAATGCACAGGGCAGCCCCTTTTACTGCAAAGAATTATCAGGTTCAAAATGTCAATAGTTTCAAGGTTGAGAAACTGCCTTACACAGAAGTGCTTATATTGTTCGTAAAAATTTTTCCAGAGTGCTGATGAAAGTCAAATATAAAAGGGTGGTGGAATATTTGGCTTCTTTTTCAGCTTGACAAGAATACAGAGTGTCACTGGTGGCTGTGTGCCCTGGGGGATACAAGGGGAAGGAAAATGTCATATAAAGAAATGCTTCACTTGCTCCTGCTTTGTGTGGCCACGTTCAGTACTGTTTGCAAAATATACTGGGAATTTATAGCAAGTGCGTGAGAATTCTCTACCTGCCAATCTGTAATGTGATATGTTTGCCTGTAGCGGTCTATGATAGCTGTAAGTTTTGTCTAATTAGTGCACTTTGCATTCTTCTTCTTAGGTTCTTTTGGTGAGCTTCTTCCCAATTCTGTGAAGATCTAGAAGGGCTGCTGCAGGAATTCAGGTTTAACCAAATATTCATGGCCCTGTCCATATCTGTTTAGGGATAATCATGGAACCCAGGCAAGGCCACTTCAAATCTTCTCTGGGATTGAAAAATTGATATTGAAATGGAGCAATTATCATTTTATTGGGGTTATTTGTTGGGAAGATATGAAACTAGAATTGTTCTAAGGCTCTTATACTATATGTAGCACACATGGTATAATATTACTTTAAGTTAGGCTGTGTATATTAAAGATGAACACTATGGGGATGTCTGGGTGGTCAGTCAGTTGAGCATCCGACTCTTGATTTTGGCTCAGGTCATGATCTCATGGTTCATGGGTTCAAACCCTACATGGGACTCTACGCTGACAGCTCTGTCTCCTTCTTTCTTAAACATTTAAAGATGAACACTATAAACCCGTAAGAAATGACTATTAAAAGGATTTATAGCTAATATGCCAAAAAAGGAGATAAAATAGATGCTTTAAAAGTATTAAATTAATCCAAAAGGAGACAGAAAAAAAGGGAAAGAGAATACTACGAGAAGAGACAAACCTTACAGAAATAGAAAATGAATAACAAGATGGTAAATTTAATCCTATTATTTCCATAATTACATTAAATGTAAGTGATCTAGGCATCCAAATAAAAAGCAAAGATTGAGACAATAAAATAGCAAGACTCAGTTTTATGGTCTCTACAAAAAAAAGTACTTTAAATATAAAATATAAGTAAATTAAAAGTAAAAGAGTAAGAAAAGATATGCCATACTAGCACTAATAAAAAAATCTGGAGGACTATATTAATATCAGACAAGGTATATGTCAGAGCAATGAATATTACCAGGACAAAGAGTGATATGATAAAGAGGTCAATTCATCAAAAGCACATAACAATTCTAAATATTTATGCACCAGATAACACACTCTCAAACACATGAAGCAAAAGCCGATAGAATTGCGAGGACAGACAAGTTAGAGTCAGAGGTTTGAATACTTGAACAACACTAACAACTGACTTGGTGTAACCAGTGGCATTACAATAACACTCTATCAACCAGCAGTAGAATACACATCTTTTCAAGTGCACCCATAACACTAAACAAGCTAGACTATATTCTGTTCTAGGCCATAAAATGAGTCTCAATTAAATCTGAGAAGATTCAAAGTACATTTTCTGGCTGCAATGGAAATGAATTAGAAATCAACAGCAAAAAGATATCTGGAAAATCTCCAAATATTTTAGAACTAAATATCACACTTATAAATAATCCATGGATCAAAGAAGAAATCAAAAGAGGAATGAGAAAGTATTCTGAACTTAACTGAAATAAAAACATGACACATCAAAATGTGTGAAACGCAGCTAAAGCAGCATGTAGGGGGAAATTTATAGCACCAAAATGCTTATATTATGCAAGAAGGAAAGTCTCAAAACAATGACCTCAGTTTCCACTCTAAGAAATCAGAAGAAAATAAATAAATGAAGATTAAAAAGAATAAATAAAAACAAAGTAAGCAGAAGAAAGGAAATAATAAAGATTAGGTAAAATAATGTAAAGATGTATATTTCAAATAGAGTAATCACTAAATAACTAATAGATATAGTAAACCAAGACCAACCATATATGCTATATACAGGAAACCCATTTAAAATATCATGACAAAGATAGGTTTTGAAAGATTTTTCAAAATTAGGCAATGTAAACACTAATCAAAAGAAAATTTTAGTGACTATATTAATATCAAAGAAGATTTCAAACCAAGGAATAGTTCCAGGGAGGAAGGATCAGATCATCAAGGGGACATAATCTTAAATGTGTATGTATCTACCAACAAAAATTCAAAATTATTGAACAAATCTGAGAGAATTAAGAGGGAAACTAGGCAAGCCCACAAGCAGAGTTAGAGACTTCAACACTGCTCTATCAGTCATTGATTGAACAGGCAAATAGAAAAGAAGTAAGGATATAAAAGACCTGAGCAATAATATCAACAAACTTGACCTAATTGGCATTTACTTTACCCATTGATACTCCATCTAACAACAACAAAATATTCTTTTTAAGTATACACAAAACATCCACCAAGATAAATTATGCTCTGGGCCATAAAAATTTTTTTTCATTAAATTCAAGAAGATTGAAATCATACCAAATATGTTCCAAATAAGAATAAAATTAAACGAGAATTCAATCAATAATATCTGGAAAATCCCCCAATATTTGGGAATTAAACAATATTTTCTAAATAACCCACAAGTCAAATAAAAACCCCCCACAAGGTGTATTAAACATTAATTTGACCTGAATGAAAATGAAAATACAACATATCAAAATGTGCAGGACCCAGACAAAGCAGTACTATAGGGAAATGTACAGCATTAAATGTTTATATTCAAACAGAGGTATAATTTCAAAACACTGATCTGAGTTTCAAGTGAGGAACACACACACACACACAAAAGAGAAAATAAAACACAACACAGATAAAAGGAAGAAAATAACATAAGCATAGAAAACAATGAAATATAAAAAATGGAAACACTTAGAGAAAGTCAATGAAAGCAATATCCTAGCAAGACTGACCAGAAACAAAAATTAGAAAATATTAATTATCAATAGAAAATAAAATATCAAATGGAAATGGATATATCAATACAGATACTATAGACATTAAAATAATAAGAAATGTTATGATCATTTTTATCCCAATAGATTTGATAACTTAGAGAAGATGAACAACTTGCTTGAAAGACAAAAAAAAACCCCACCATACCAAACTAAAGAAAAAAATAGATAACCTGAATTGTTTTATATCACTAAATAAATTGAAGTCCCAATTAAAAACCTTCTCGCAAAGTAAAGTCAAACCCATTTAAGAAAAAAATAATACCAATTCTATATAAGCTTTTCCAGAAAAGAGAAGAACATTTCCCAGCTCATTTTATGAGGGCAGCAATATCTTGATACTAAAACTAGACAGATATTATAAGAAAACTACAGACTATTGTCCTCATGGACACAGACACAATTATCTTCAATAACATTTTAGCAAATTAAACCCAGCAATCTATTAAATAGGAGATATATCCTGAACGAGTAGGATTTATCCTGGGAATGCAAGTCTGGCTTAACATTTGAAAATATTAATCAAAGTAAATCAACATATCAACATACTAAAAAGGAAAAACCATATCAACAGACAGAAAACAATCATTTGAAAAAAGTCAATACCATTCAGGATAGATGCTCTCAGAAAACTGGAATAGAAGTGGACTTCCTTCTATTAAGAAAGACACCTGTAGGGGCGCCTGGGTTGCTCAGTCGGTTGGGTGTCTGGCTCTTGATTTTGGCTTGGGTCATGATCTCATGGCTCCAGTTTGTGGGCTCTGCGCTCACAGTGTGGGGTCTGCTTGGGATTCTGTCTCTCTCCCTCTCTCTCTCTTCCTGCCCTGCTTATCTTCTCTATCTCTCTCAAAATAAATAAATAAACTTAAAAAAAAGAGAGATAACTTATAAAAAAACTATAGTTAATGCTAAACTTGATGACAGACTATACATTTTCTCTCCTAAGGTTAGGAAACAAGGCTAGGACATCTGCTCTCACTACTTCTGTTTCACATTATACTAGAGGGTCCGGCCAGTGAAAGAAAACAGAAATAAAAGATACACACCTTAAAAAAGAAGAAGTAAAACTGTTTTATTTGCAGGTGCAATGATTACTTATGGAGAAAATTCTTAGGAATCTATAAAAAACTACTAAAACAAGTTTAGCAAGGCCAACAAGGCTAATATGAAAGCAAAATTATTTCTATATACTAGAAATGAAACAAGTATTGAAATTTAAAAATACACTTACATTTATACTCACAGATAAATTTAGCAAATCATGTGCAAGACCTGTATACTGAAAACTACAAAACAACGGTAAGAAAAATTAGAGAAGACATAAATAGAGAGATATTTCACATTCATACATCAAGAGACTTATTAACATTGTTAAGATATTGATTCTTCCATAATCTATAAGTTCAGTGTAATTTCAATCAAAAGTTCAACATACCTTTTGTGGATATTGACAAACTGATTCTAAAATTTATATGCAAATATAAAGAATCTAGAATAATCAAAATCATCTTGGAAAAAAGAAACAAAATGGAAGTACTTAACACTACCTATGAGGTGTAGAATAAAACAACAATAATCAGTAATCGAGGAGGTGTTCACAAAAGGACAGACATACTGATGAACGGAACAGGATGAAGAGGCCAGAATTAGACCCTCATTTACATGGTCAAATCACTTTCTAGAAAGGGAGCACATAATTTAATGAAGAAAAGATACTCTTTTAAACAAACAGTACTGGAATAGTTGGATATCTATTTGAAACAACAACAACAACAACAAAAGAACCATGACCTTTCCTTCACATGATAGGAAAGGATTTCATGCAAATGGATCATGTAAGTACTGAAACTATGGAAGTGCTAAAAGAAAGCATAGGAGAAAATGTTTGTGACTTTGGGTTAGATAAATATCCCTCAGATGGACACAAAAAGCACAATACATAATAAAAGAAACTCATACCGTTTGCTTCATTAATGTTAAAAACTTTTGCTCTTCAAACACATTCTTAGGAAAGACAAAGGTTAAGCCACAGGCTGAAGGATTATATTTGTATAATATACAGCCCATAAAGGAATTACATCCAGAATATATAAAGAATTCCTACAACTTAGAGAAATAACCTAACAAAAACAGGGGCAAAGATCTGAACAGGCATTTCCTCAAAAGAATGTTAAACCATAGCAAGATACCACTACACAACCACAAGAATAAGCTAAAATGAACGACTGACAATATGACTTATTGCCCATGATGGAGAGTAATTGCCTCTCAAGCTCTGCTGGAAATGCAAAATGTTAAAACCATTTGGGAAAAACAGTTTGGCAGTCTCTCTTAGGTTACACATACACATGCCAAATGACCCAGAAATCTCACATTTAGTTATTTCCCTAAGTGAAATAAAATCACACCTCCATCCAAAGACTTGTATGCAACTGTTGTGAGCCCAAACTGAAAAGAAACCCAAATGTAGCATCAAATGGTGAATGGACAAACAAAATGAGGTATATCCATACAATGGAATGCCAGTAGGCAACCAAATGGAAAAAACTACTAATAAAAGAAACAACACGAATACATCACAAAAGCATTAAGCTGAGTGAAAGGATCTCCAACAAAAGACAACATGTATGATTCCCTTTATATGAAACTCTGGGAACAGCAAAATTACAGTGACACAAAGTGATCAGTGGAAACTAGGGACTGGTGGTGGGAGGAGGGAACTGATCATAGAGGAGCACCAGGAAATCTTTGGGGATGAGAGAAATATTCCATGTCACGATTATGGTGGCAGTTACATGGCTGTATAATTGTGACAAAACTTGTACACTTAAAATTGGTTAGTTTTATGGTATATAAATTAATAATGGGCATTAACAATTCTGAAAAGACACATTTTGTAGAGGACTACACTTTTGTCTTCCAATTTTATGGCCTTGAGTTCACAGGATATGCCTTAATGATTTCAACCATTTAAAATATTATGTTATTCTGTCCTATCCTGTCTCATTCAGTTGTGCTTATATGTGCTTAATGTGTATTCTCTATCTGCAGGGGCCAAATTCCCATGTGTCTATTAAATCAAGCTTGTTGACTTTGTATCCAAGTCTTCTTCCTTCCAGAATTTAATTAATAATGCTTTGTCTTTTAAAACACATTTAAAAAATAAATAAAAATTAAAAAGTGTTTTTTATTTTTTATTTATTTTTATTTTTTGCTATTCCATTATGTTTCACAGCCAAATTAACAAACATTTAAGATATAGTTAAAATATTCCCATTTCTTTGCTCACTGCAGTTTCTTAAAACCCACATCCCCCCCTTTATAGAAACATTTTTCATTTTACTTGAGTATGTCCTTGAGAACTTTTTTTCTTTTTTTTTTTTTTCCAGTGAGGGATCACAGGTAGTAAAAATAATTTTTATTGTGGTCTAATTCTTAAAAGAAAGTTGGCTGGGCATAGAATTTAGGTTAAAATTCTTTTATCTTAGAATCATTTTACATTGTCACAATGTCTCCAAGCACTTCATGTTCTAGCTGGGATGAACATTTGATGCCATTCTTTTGTAGATTTTTTTTTCCCTCTCAAGGAGGTTTTAAGATGGTCTCTTTGTACTTTTATTTTGTACTTACACCTTCTGAAATTTTCCCAAAAGGTATTTAGATATCTTGTTTTCCTTGATCTTGCTTGGTCCTCAATGATCCATATTAATTAGAATTCTTTCTTTTCTTTTAATGTCTTCCGCCCCTCCCCACTCCCTTTCCCCCCACCCTGCCCCGGGATCAGTTGATCTGTTCATTTTGGACCATGATAGTGGTTTTCCTCATGGTCTAGGACATCCCTAATTGTCTATATTTATAATTAAAGGGTCAAAGGAAAGTCTTCTATTGCTTATGGCCTCTGTAATTCCTTTACTATTATTTTATGAGGGGCCTCAGGAGGCAATGCAGGCAATCTCGTTTTTTATCTGATGTATTTAACTAGGAGTTCTGATGAATTATTCTTTAACACTACCTGTAAGATATTAACATTACCAAAATTACTGAACTTTGGCATTACAGAAGGTTACACAAGTTAGGCAAAGGGAATCATTATCAACAGACTTATGATACTCCAGTTTCCTCAATATTTTTGAGTATCATTGTATTGGAGGTCCCCAAGACCACCCTGAAATTTGATGATTCACTAGAAGGACTCTTAGGACCCAGAAAGCTGTTATTCTTATAGTTAATGGTTTATTACAGCATAAGGACTCAAGATTAAAATCAACAAAGGAAAAAGATACAGGGTAGAGTCCGGGAGAAACCAGGCATAAGCTTCCAGTTATCCTCCTCCAATGGAGTCACACCGACAGCACTTAATTCTCCCAGTCATGATGGGTGACAACACATATCGAGTATTGCCAAATGGGAAACTTAACTAAACCTTGATGCCCAAGGTTCCTTTCCTTTAAACACTTCTGTTTTTTTTTTTTAAGTTTATTTATTTATTTTTGAGAGAGAGAGAGAGAGCATATGGGAGAGGGGTAGAGAGAGGAAGACAGAGAATCCCATGCAGGCTCCACACTGTCAATGCAGAGCCTAACATGGGGCTCTAACCCATGAACTGCAAGATTGTGATCTGAGCCGAAATCAAGAGTTGGATGCTTAACTGACTGGGCCACCCAGGCACCCCAATGTCCAAGGTTCTTGTTGTGGGTGGCAAAGAGTTCCCAAATGACTGACCTTAACAAGTCAGTCCTCATTTCCATCATCAGAGGTCAAACAGCATGGCTCAGGACCCTAGGTGAACAAACACAGTTGTTGACCATTATTGCATTGTTAACATAAAATATCTAATGTGGTCCAAGTTCTGTTATATAATGAACTCTTATCAGGCAGGATATTCTAAGGGCTTAGAGGTTATCTCTCAAGAACCAGTCAAGGACCAGTCCTTTCTTTAAAATGTGTAGAGTTTGAGGGGCGCCTGGGCGGCTCAGTCAGTTGAGTGTCCAACTTCGGCTTAGGTAATGATCTCATGGTTCATGGGTTCGAGCCCCGTGTCGAGCTCTGTGCTGACAGCTCAGAGGCTGGAGCTTGCTTAAGATTCTGTGTCTCCCCCTCTCTATGCCCCCAAGTAATAAAAAGAACTAGGAGCATCTTTTGTTCTATTGAAGCAACTCTGTGTGGGCTCTTGGATGGGGGCTGGTCACCAGAAAGACCAAGCCAGAATAAGAAGCTTCGAATTTTCAGGGGCGCCTGAGTGGCTCAGTTGGTTAAGTGTCCGACTTCGGCTCAGGTCATGATCTCATAGTTTGTGAATTCAAGTCCCGAGTCAGGCTCTGCTGTCAACACAGGGCCCATTTCAGATCTTCTGTCTCCCTCTCTCTGCCCCTCCACTGCTCATTCTCTGTCTCCAAAATAAATAAATACACTAAAAAAAAAAAAAAAAAAAAGAAGCTTGGAATTTTCAGCCAGAGGAGAGTGGGAGGAAAGGGGTTAATAACTGATCATGCCTACATAAGGAAGCCTCCATAAAATAGGACCCAATAGACCTGGGTTCAGAGACCCCCCAAGTTGGTGAACCTATCTATATACTGGAAGAGTGACATACCTGCCCTATGTATCTCTTCATCTGGCTGTTCATCTGTATCCTTTATCACATTGTTTAATAAACTGTTATGTTTCCCTGAGTGGTATAAACTGTTCCAGAAAATAATCAAATCCAACGAGAAGAGGTCATGGGAATCCCTGATTTGTAGCCAAGTTGCACAGAAGTTGTGGGTAACACAGGGACCTACTTTTTATCATTGGCATCCAAAGTGGCAGTCAGTCTCATGAGCCTGATCCCTTAACCTGTGGGATCTGACATTATCTCCAGATAGATAGTATCAGAACTGAGCTAAATTTTAGGATACCCAGTTTGTGTTGCAGAATTGCTTGGTGTAGGAAAACCCCACATGTTTTGTGTCAGAAATGTCATAAGTGTGGTAAGTGGTATCAGAGTAAAGGAGAAACAAACAGGAAGAGAATGGTAGCTTTTTTCTACATAAATGCTTAAAAATCAGATTAGGGAAACATTTTTTAGCTTTAAATGTATAATATGGAACAAAGTAAGGCTGATTATCAGTGATCAAAGCATCTATCTGAAGAACCTGGAAAAAGAACAACAAATTAAACACAAACTAGAAGGAAGGAAATAATATTAGAGCAAAATTAATGAACTGGACAACAAATATATTTAGAGAGAGTCAACAAAGCCAAACAAAGTTGAAGTTAGCTTCCCCCCCCCCCAGTTTATTTATTTTGAGAGAGAGAGAGAGAGAGAGAGAGGGAGAGGGAGAGGGAGGGGCAGAGAGAAAGGGACAATCCCAAGCAGGCTCTACACTGACAGCATGAACAAAATTATGGACAATTATGTCCATAACAGAACAAAGTGGGAACAAATCATATAATTATCTAAATGAATATAGACAGATATGATAAAATCAAGCATCTACTTATGATAAAAGCTTTTATCAAACCATATATAAAAGAGAAATTTGCTGATCTGATGTAGGGCATCTAAAAACAAGGCTATAGCAATGGTATACTTAATGGTGAAATACAGAAAGCTTCCCAATTAAATTATGAATAAGACACAGACTACTTCTATTTTACATTGTACTTGAGGTCCTAGTGAAATAAGGCATGAAAAAGAAATAAAAGGTATAAAGTTTTGATGTGAAGAATTAATTCTGTCATTATTGCCAGATAATATGATGTGTAAAACTATCCCAAAAACCTTACAGAAAAACCATTAGAATACATAAGCATCTTCATCTATGACTGATGGATTAATGGCCATCAGTGTCAGTAAACAAATATAAATTTTACTTTTATACCAAAAAAAAAAAAAACCAAGTTAAAAAGTAGAAAAAAAACCCTTATTTAAAATAGTTTTCAAAAAACCCATCAGCATCCTGCAGATCACTTAGATTCCACCCACACCTGCCTAAATAACCCAGAAAACTGCCAGAAGACTAGCAGAACAGAGTCTCCGGAGCCAAGCGCAGACGAGAGGCCCATGGAAGAGGGTAGGAAGGGCAGCGAGGCGGTGCACGCTACACGGACTGGCGGGAGGGAGCCGGGGTGGAGGGGCGGCCCGCCGGCCAAGCAGAGCCCCCGAGTCTGGCTTGCAAAAGCGCAGGGGCCTGACGGAGTGTGTTCTGACAGCAAGTGGGACTCAACATCTGGAAGGTTATAAGTTAACAGCTCTGCTCAGAGAGCGGGAGGGCTGGAGGACAACGGGAGGGAGAGTTGTTGAGCCCTGGATGACAGAGCTCAGCTTGTCAGGGAACAAAGGCACTCGCCAGCGCCATCTCCCTTGCCCATACCCCAGCCAAAATCCCAAAGGGAACCGGTTCCTGTCAGGGAACTTGCTTGCACCTCACAAACACCCAACGTTGTGCTTCTGCGGATCCATCCCTCCCACTGCCGCAGGGCCCCTCCCCAAGCAGATCTCTGAAGAAACGAGCTGAGCCTTCCCCTCCCGCCCCTGTGCACCTTGCTGATCCACCCCAGCTAACACGCCAGATCCCCAGCACCACAAGCCTGGCAGTGTGCAAGTAGCCCAGAGGGGCCACGCCACCCCACAATGAACCCCGCCCCTAGGAGAAGGGAAGAGAAGGTACGCACCAGTCTGACTGTGGCCCCAGCGGTGGGCTGGGGGCAGACATCAGGTCTGACTGTGGCCCCACCCACCAATGCAAGTTATTCAAGACAGCACAGGGGAAGTGCCCTGCAGGTCCGCACCACTCCAGGGACTATCCAAAATGACGAAATGGAAGAATTCCCCTCAAAAAAACCTCCAGGAAATAACAACAGCTAACGAACTGATCCAAAACAATTTAAACAACATAAGAGAAAGTGAATTTAGGATAATAGTCATAAAATTAATCGCTGGGCTTGAAAACAGTATAAAGGACAGCAGAGAATCTATTGCTACAGAGAGCAAGGGACTAAGGAACAGTCAGGAGGAGCTAAAAATGCTACTAATGAGCTGCAAAATAAAATGGAGACGACCACAGCTCGGATTGCAGAGGCTGAGGAGAGAATAGGTGAACTAGAAGATAAAATTATGGAAAAAGAGGAAGCTGAGAAAAAGAGAGATAAAAAAATCCAGGAGTATGAGGGGAAAATTAGAGAACTAAGTGATGCACTAAAGAGAAATAATCTACGCATAATTGGTATTCCAGAGGAGGAAGAGAGAAGGAAAGGTGCTGAAGGCGTACTTGAAGAAATAATAGCTGAGAACTTCCCAGATCTGGGGAAGGAAAAAGGCATTGAAATCCAAGAGGCACAGAGAACTCCATTCAGACATAACTTGAATTGATTTTCTGCATGACATATCATAGTGAAACTGGCAAAATACAAGGATAAAGAGAAAATCCTGAAAGCAGCTAGGGATAAACGTGCTCTAACATATAAAGGGAGACTGATAAGACTAGTGACAGATCTCTCTACTGAAACTTGGCAGGCCAGAAAGGAATGGCAGGAGATCTTCAATGTGATGAACAGAAAAAAATATGCAGCTGAGAATCCTCTATCCAGCAAATCTGTCATTTAGAATAGAAGGAGAGATAAAGGTCTTCCCAAACAAACAAAAACTGAAGGAATTCATCACCATTAAACCAGCCCTATAAGAGATCCTAAGGGGGATCCTGTGAGACAAAGTACCAGAGACATTGCTACAAGCATGAAACCTACAGACATCACAATGACTCTAAACCCATATCTTTCTATAATAACACTGAATGTAAATGGACTAAATGCACCAACCAAAAGACATAGTGTATCAGAATGGATAAAAAAACAAGACCCATCTATTAGCTGTCTACAAGAGACTCATTTTAGACCTGAGGACACTTTCAGATTGAAAGTGAGGGGATGGAGAACTATTTATCATGCTACTGGAAGTCAAAAGAGACCTGGAGTAGCCATACTTATATCAGACAAACTAGACTTTAAATTAAAGGCTGTAACAAGAGATTAAGAAGGGCATTATATAATAATTACAGGGTCTATCTATCAAGAAGAACTAACAATTATAAACGTCTATGCACCGAATACGGAAGCCCCCAAATATATAAAACAATTACTCACAAACATAAGCAATCTTATTGACAAGAATGTGGTAATTGCAGGGGACTTTAACACTCCACTTACAGAAATGGATAGATCATCTAGACACATGGTCCATAAAGAAACAAGGGCCCTGAATGATACATTGGATCAGATGGACTTGACAGATATATTTAGAACTCTGCATCCCAAAGCAACAGAATATACTTTCTTCTTGAGTGCACATGGAACATTCTCCAAGATAGATCATATACTGGGGCACAAAACAGCCCTTCATAAGTATACAAGAATTGAGATAATACCATGCATACTTTCGGACCACAATGCTATGAAGGTTGAAATCAACCACAGGAACAAGTCTGGAAAACCTCCAAAAGCATGGAGGTTAAAGAACACCCTACTACTGGGTGTTGTATGGAAACCAATTTGACAGTAAATTTCATATATTAAAAAATAAAAAATAAATAAAAAAAAAGAACACCCTACTAAAGAATGAATGGGTCAACCAGGCAACTAGAGAAGAAATTTAAAAATATATGGAAACAAATGAAAATGAAAATACAACAATCCAGATGCTTTGGGATGCAGCGAAGGCAGTCCTGAGAGGAAAATACATCACAATCCAGGCCTATCTCAAGAAACAAGAAAAATCCCAAATACAAAATCTAACAGCACACCTAAAGGAAATAGAAGCAGAACAGCAAAGGCAGCCTAAACCCAGCAGAAGAAGAGAAATAATAAAGATCAGAGCAGAAATAAACAATATAGAATCTAAAAAAACTGTAGAGCAGATCAACCAAACCAAGAGTTGGTTTTTTGAAAAAATAAACAAAATTGACAAACCTCTAGCCAGGCTTCTCAAAAAGAAAAGGGAGATGACCCAAATAGATAAAATCATGAATGAAAATGGAATGATTACAACCAATCCCTCAGAGATACAAACAATTATCAGGGAATACTATGAAAAATTATACGCCAACAAACTGGACAAAATGGAAGAAATGGACAAATTCCTAAACACCCACACACTTCCAAAACTCAAACTGGAGGAAATAGAAAGCTTGAACAGACCCATAACGAGCAAAGAAATTGAATCAGTTATCAAAAATCTCCCAACAAATAAGAGTCCAGGACCAGATGGCTTCCCTGGGGAATTCTACCAGACATTTAAAGCAGGGATAATACCTATCCTTCTCAAGCTATTCCAAAAAATAGAAAGGGAAGGAAAACTTCCAGACTCATTCTATGAAGCCAGTATTACTTTGATTCCTAAACCAGACAGAGACCCAGTAAAAAAAAGAGAACTACAGGCCAATATCCCTGATGAATATGGATGCAAAAATTCTCAATAAGATACTAGCAAATCAAATTCAACAGCTTATAAAAAGAATTATTCACCATGATCAAGTGGGATTCATTCCTGGGCTGCAGGGCTGGTTCGCAAATCAATCAACGTGATACATCACATTAATAAAAGAAAAGATAAGAACCATATGATCCTGATAATTGATACAGAAAAAGCATTTGACAAAATTCAGCATCCTTTCTTAATAAAAACCCTCGATAAAGTCGGGATAGAAGGAACATACTTAAACATCGTAAGAGCCATTTATGAAAAGCCCACAGCTAATATCATCCTCAATGGGGAAAAACTGAGAGCTTTCCCCCTGAGATCAGGAACACGACAGGGATGTCCACTCTCACCGCTGTTGTTTAACATAGTGCTGGAAGTTCTAGCGTCAGCAATCAGACAACAAAAGGAAATCAAAGGCATCCAAATTGGCAAAGATGAAGTCAAGCTTTCGCTTTTTGCAGATGACATGATATTATACATGGAAAATCCGATAGACTCCACCAAAAGTCTGCTAGAACTGATACATGAATTCAGCAAAGTTGCAGGATACAAAATCAATGTACAGAAATCAGTTGCATTCTTATACACTAATAATGAAGCAACAGAAAGACAAATAAAGAAACTGATCCCATTCACAATTGCACCAAGAAGCATAAAATACCTAGGAATAAATCTAACCAAAGATGTACAAGATCTGTATGCTGAAAACTATAGAAAGCTTATGAAGGAAATTGAAGAAGATACAAAGAAATGGAAAAGCATTCCGTGCTCATGGGTTGGAAGAATACATATTGTTAAAATGTCAATACTATCCAAAGCCATCTACACATTCAATGCAATCCCAATCAAAATTGCATCAGCATTCTTCTCGAAACTAGAACAAGCAATCCTAAAATTCATATGGAACCCAAAAGGCCCCGAGTAGCCAAAGTAATTTTGAAGAAGAAGACCAAAGCAGGAGGCATCACAATCCCAGACTTTAGCCTCTACTACAAAGCTGTCATCATCAAGACAGCATGGTATTGGCACAAAAACAGACACATAGACCAATGGTATAGAATAGAAACCCCAGAACTAGACCCACAAAAGTATGGCCAACTAATCTTTGACAAAGCAGGAAAGAATATCCAATGGAAAAAAGACAGTCTCTTTAACAAATGGCGCTGGGAAGACCTGACAGCAACATGCAGAAGAATGAAACTAGACCACTTTCTCACACCATTCACAAAAATAAACTCAAAATGGATAAAGGACCTGAATGTGAAGACAGGAAACCATCAAAACCCTAGAGGAGAAAGCAGGAAAAGACCTCTCTGACCTCAGCCGTCGCAATTTCTTACTTGACACATCCCCAAAGGCAAGGGAATTAAAAGCAAAAATGAACTATTGGGACTTCATGAAGATAAAAACTTCTGCACAGCAAAGGAAACAATCAACAAAACTAAAAGGCAACCAACGGAATGGGAAAAGATATTTGCAAATGACATATCGGACAAAGGGCTAGTATCCAAAATCTATAAAGAGCTCACCAAACTCCACACCCGAAAAACAAATAATTCAGTGAAGAAATGGGCAGAAAACATGAATAGACACTTCTCTAAAGAAGACATCCGGATGGCCATCAGGCACATGAAAAGATGCTCAACAACGCTCCTCATCAGGGAAATACAAATCAAAACCACACTCAGATATCACCTCATGCCAGTCAGAGTGGCCAAAATGAACAAATCAGGAGACTATAGATGCTGGCGAGGATGTGGAGAAACGGGAACCCTCTTGCACTGTTGGTGGGAATGCAAACTGGTACAGCCACTCTGGAAAACAGTGTGGAGGTTCCTCAAAAAATTAAAAATAGACCTACCCTATGACCCAGCAGTAGCACGGCTAGGAATTTACCCAAGGGATACAGGAGTACTGATGCATAGGGGCACTTGTACCCCAATGTTTATAGCAGTACTCTCAACAATAGCCAAATTATGGAAAGAGGCTAAATGTCCATCAACTGATGAATGGATAAAGAAATTGTGGTTTATATACACAATGGAGTACTACGTGGCAATGAGAAAGAATGAAATATGGCCCTTTGTAGCAACGTGGATGGAACTGGAGAGTGTTATGCTAAGTGAAATAAGCCATACAGAGAAAGACAGATACCGTATGTGTTCACTCTTATGTGGATCCTGAGAAACTTAACAGGAACCCATGGGGGAGTGGAAGGAAAAAAAAGAGGTTAGAGTGGGAGAGAGCCAAAGCATAAGAGACTCTTACAAACTGAGAACAAACTGAGGGTTGATGGGGGGTGGAAGGGAGAGGAGGGTAGGTAATGGGTATTGAAGACGGCATGTTTTGGGATGAGCATTGGGTGTTGTATGGAAACTAATTTGACAATAAATTTCATATATTAAAAAAAACCAAAAAACAAAAAACAAAACAAAACAAAACAAAAAAACAAAAAACCCATCAATACCTTGTAATATATCTACCAAAAAATGTCCAAGATTTTTTTTACAGAAAAAAGATAAAGCATTATTGAGTAAAGGAACTGTCTAAATAAATGAAGAGAGGTACTGTGTTCATAGATTGGAAGACTCAATATTACAAAGATATTCTCCAAAATGATCTACATAGTAAATTTAATTCCAATCAGATTACAACTTGATGAAGTAATTCTAAATTTTATTTGAACATGCAAAGTGCAAAGAACAGTCAAGATTCTTTTGATGAAGAACAAATTGGGAGACTTTACTCTACTGGATAGGAAAACTAGTAGAATTCTACTAGACTAGTGTCCAGAACAGACTGGACTAGTGTAGCATTTGTGCAAGGTAAACAAATGAATGGAGTTGTACAGAGAGCTCAGAAACTAACTTGTGTATATGGACACTTGTTTTATTGTAGTGGTTGTCTTCATTTGCCTCTGCACATTACTCCCTGCTCTATTCCCTAAAAGACTGTCCTCTACAGAAAGAAGTAAAATCTGTTGTATTTATTAAGAGAATGTCTGACAGATTTTGGGATGAATTAGTGAAAGGCACATGGGCATACACACCCTCATACAGCAAATAAAACCCATATAATTCATTTGTTTATTCTTCACTCAATAAGCATTTACAGAACACAATTATTTGCCAGGTACTTTTCTGGGTGCTGGGAATCCATCAGTGAACCAAACAGATAAAAATCATTTGCCTTCATGAGGCTTCTATTTCTTGTGAACCTAGGCAATGAGCAAAATAAATTGCACACACACACACACACACACACACACACACACACACACGTTCGTACATACACATAACACACACATATGGTGAAATGTAGAGAAGAAAAGAGTAAAGAAGGGGTTAAGTAATATTGAGGGGTTAAATAAAATATTAAACAGAAAGGCTTCAAACTGGAATGCCTTTTGAGTAAGGACCTGGGGAAATGAGGTGATAAAGGCAGCAATGTAGCTAACTGGGGAAGATTGAACACATACCAAGGAGCAAGTGCTTGAGGTAGGAATGTATCTGCTGTTCCTGAGAAAAGAAAAAGAGGGAAAAAGAGAGTAAAAAAGACAAGATGAGAGAGACTGTGAAGGACTAGATCATGCGGGTTATCAAAAGGATTTTGGCTTATCCTCTGAGTGGGAATGGAAGCCATTAAAAGGATTAAAGCAGAAAAGCAGCACAATGTGACTTTATTTTAACAGGATCAGCCAGGCTGCTGCACTGAGAATAGTCTGAGGGGACAAGGGCAGAAGCAGGGCCATCAGTCAGGAGATTACTGCAATGAACCTAGTGAGAGTTAATGTGGCTTGGTCCAGAGAAAGCAGTGGAGATGGTGAGAAGTTATCCGATTTTGAAGATAAAACAACAGGATTTTCTAGCAGATTAAATGATAGAGAGGAATCAAAGTTGATTCCAGTATTTTTGGCTTGAGTTAATGGAAAGGTGGGATTTCTATTAACCCTCATATCTACATGTAGGAGAAGGCAATGGGCTATGGGACAGATCAAGAACTCAGTTTTTTGTACATTACATGTGAGATCCAAATGGGGATGTCTCATAGCCAATTAGGTATGAGTATGGAAATCAGGGGAAAGAGCCAGGCTAGAGATACAAATGACCAATTCCTGGGGTGGGGGCAGGGGGGAAGAGAATGTAATCACAGCATACCACATAGTTCAGCTGTAAACCAAGTTTACATAATAATGACACAGACATGAATAATTACCTCCACAAATTTATGATAGAGCTAATGTTAGAAGATGGGGAAGAGTCTGTGGCTGTAGTGAACTTAGGAGCTATGTCCTCATCTTCTGCAATAAAATTCAATAAAGCTAAAACTAAAAATAAAATAAAGCATTTAAAAATATATGGAGGTATATTTTAAAAGAAACAGTTAAAGTAGCTGAAAGTATTTGCTTCTGCAGAGTGGGAATTGGGATAAGAGGTATAAACATAAAAATGATGACATAATTGGTATTTAAAGGCCCTGAGGTCACAGTACAGTTGATGGGAGCTGAGTTCAAGTCTCAGCACCTCATTTACTATTATGCAACCTTAACCAAACTACTTAATCTCTCAGTGTCTCAGTTCTCTATTCTCAGTCTCCTCAACTGGAGACTGAGACTACTGAAATTAGTGTCTAAAACACAGGGTTGTTAAAAAGATTAAATGAGAAAACATTTGTGTGTGGTCAGTACTGAATATGGGGCATCTGTTACCGCCTCTGCATTGATTACATGTTTCTCACTCTCACTGGTCAGTGTATTCTTCAGGGGAAGTCCCCTCACCCACCTGTCCCAGTGGCTGATTTTAGGAGTAGCTTGGTCAGTGTTTCCTGAATTAATGAACTGATGCACAAATGAAGAGGAGTGCAAGGGTCCTGGGACAGTTGCTACAGCCTCAGTAGCCTAGCCTCCTAGGACCTTTGGATCAAATTTCCAGTGAGGCACCACACTATGGTACATGCGATTGCTACAACCCCTTATGTTCTCCAGCACTACTGACTCCCTGAGAAATCCTATTACAGAGTCTTTTTCTCTTTTTTTTAAACGTTTATTTATTTATTTTGAGAGAGCAAGTGTGCACACACATGTGAGTGCATGAGGAGGACAGGCAGAGAGAGAGGGAAACAGAGAATCCCAAGCAGGCTCTGTGCTGTCAACACAGAGTCCGACAAAGGGGCTTGATCTCATGAATGGTGAGATCATGACCTGAGCCAAAATCAAGAGTGGGATGTTTAACCAACTGAGCCACCTAGGTACTTCCAGAGTCTCTTTCAAAAACAAACCCCCCTGTGAGATACAGCAGCAAGAAATCATTATTTAGCAAGTGGAGAGGAAATCCTAGTTGCAATATTTTTCTTACGTGTCATTAATCCACAAGTGTAATAAATACATTGATGGCCCAAACCTGCCTCACCTGTAACAGGGAAGCTGTTAATGATTTGATCATCCTGTTTTCTCAGAAACTCCAACTGTATTCCTGATACTTGCCACAGACATGATAAAATTGGCAAAAACACCCTTTTCCAGTGACAGATCCTACCAATAATTAGCGATGCACTGTTAAAGTAACTGTTGATTGCACTTTATTTATAGATATTAACATGATTAATTGCACTGGCAGTGTGCCTGGAGGATGACACTTTCTGAGTGGTACTGGGGCACAAGTGAACCCAGCAGCCCTCCCAGGGTGCTGGAAGGGATTGTGGTCAGCCCACTCCTTTTCCTTTTCTGACTCACTCCCTCAGATGACTCTGGGTCACATTCCATAGGACTGAGCCGACATTAGACAGCATTTACTTGGACTAGTGATATGCTTGCACGTGTGTAAAGCACTTCATGGTTGACTAAAACATTCAGTATCCCAATCTTACCTGATCTTATCCAGCTCCCTGGTTTACAGTGCTGACTCCAACATTTATGTCTCCATCCCAGGCTCTTCCCTGCATTATGGACTCATCCAGATGCTTTCTTTAGAGGTCAGTTGTCTAATAAGCATCCCCACCTTGACAGTTCACAAACAGGGCTGACTTCCCTCCCCAGCCTTCCCACCCAAGTCGTCTTCAGCTCAGTTTGGTAAAAACATCCTCCAGAAGCTGAAGCTCACAATCTGGTAGTCAGCGTATCTAAATTCCTCCTCTTCTCTCACCCTCCCACATCTGCAAGTCATGTTATCTCTCCCTCCCAGAATATCTAGAGTCTGCCCAATTTTCTCCTTCTCTGTACATGTCCCTTTTCCAGAATATTGTCGCCTCGCTCATGTGAACTACTGAAGAACAGTGAGGGCACAAGGAGAGGCGAGTCCATGAGGCTCTGTGCCCAGAGCACATGTTTCTGCATGGCTCACAGATGCCCTGCTGCTTGCTTACATATCCTCATGTCCCCATTGCAACAAGACTCTGAGTCTGGGACTCCCAGCGTGGTCTGGTGCACTGGTGAGTACTCGGACAGAGCTTCAGGAAAGGACTGGCCCCATGAGGGGAGAGGACACTGCAGTTCCCCACCTCCCCCCATGATTGGCATTGGTGCTTTCCCTCAAAGGCTTCTAGAGTATGACCTAGTGGTTGGGGAGCTCCCATCATGCCTCCACCACATAGGAAGAGGCTGTACCCTACTGATGCAATGGCAGATAGGATCGATAATAACACACAAGGGAAAACTTAATGATGAGAACAATGATAATAGCTCACTCTCAGCAACCTCTCTTCCTTCCTGTAAAAAAGAGGTAGATTTGGCTTGTCTCAAGTGACACGATGGCTGAGATTTGAGTCTTTCATATTTCAAAACACTACCTACACAGCCAGGAAGATGTGGTGATGTGGCAGACACTCTCTTCTGTGAAATACTTACTAGGTGCTCAGCTTTTCTCAGCACTAGAGGATGAAAGAAAAGCTTGGTGACTGGTCTGTGCTCTGTAGGAACTGCCCGCCTAGGATGACAGGCAGAGTGTCACCATGGGCAGAGGCTGGGTCCTCACTGGCAGAGAGGGAAACCATAGTCCAGAAGAGAGTTGAGCCCTTTTCTGGGAAAAGTAAACTTGGTGTTTATCTCAGGCATGTTATTGGGGTTATTTTAAAAGTATGGTTTTGGAGGCCCTAAAATTTCAATGAGTCTTCATGGGTACATTAAACATGGGGGGTAGTAGATTAACATCACTTCCTTCTTTGATTTGGGCTACTTGACCCCTATTATCAGGGCCCCTTTGTAGGCACAGTAAATGTGGACCTGAACACAGCATCTGGTGAGGTCTGTCCTGACCCCCTGGTATATGATCTGTATAACTTTAGGCTGGATGATAGTAAAACAAGGTGAATTCACTTGTAGTTGGACAATCAACCATAACAAAGGGTGCTGCCTAATGATTCAACACTGGGGTATTATCCAGTTCTATTATTATGTCAATAATTTAGAAGACCTAGAATTTGGGTGTGACATGATTGGCATAATAAGTACACTGGAGCCCAGAATCAAGATTCCTAAAAATCCTGATAGGTGAGACGGATAGAGCCTAACAATATAAATTGATTAAGATAAGTTATTTGAGGGCCTACCCAGTCAATGATGCCACCTCTTAAGTAGATGCAACCTAATTAGGTGAAAATAAAAGTCTTTATGGTTTAATCGTATTTCGAATCAAAATGTGATACAGCTACCAGAAACTAATTTTGTTTTGGGCTGCATCAATAGAGGTATAGTCTAGAAAGGGAGGGTGTATACCAGCCACCACACACCCAAAACATTAGTTCTGTTCTGGGCATCTCAATTTTAGAGATATGTAATCATCTAGAAGATGGTGAGAAGTGCAACCAGAGGGGAGAGGGTCAGGATTATAGACGGAACAATAAAGAGCTATGAAGCTCTAAGGAAGAGATTCAAGAAAGGTTCTTGTCAGCACATATTTGAAGTGGTGTCACATAGAAGAAGGACAGTACTTGTTCTTAATGGTTCCAAGGATTAGAACTAGGACCAAGAAAGGGAAGCCATGGGAAGATGTAGAACATTCTTTTCTATCACAATACAAAACCACAGTCTGCTCGTCTCTGAAAGTGGGAAATTCCCTTCCTGTTGGGCTGCTTTCTCTGCTCTAGAGAAGAATGGAATATCAAGAGGAGGGTTAAACAAAAGCAAAGCCTTTCCTAGCCCTGATATCCTGCAATTCCCTGATCTCAGAGATTAACTGATAGGCAAGAGAGACAATAAAGTTTTGGAGCAAGACAATTGTGTTATCAGAAGCATGATTAAGGATATTGGATTTGGTGGAGTGTGCAATTGCATTTGAGGGAAAGATCTGGAGACTGGGAGGTCAGAGCAGTGATGGAAGTTGACTGATAAAGTTTACTTGTGCATTTTAGGAACACGCATGCTTTAAAGGGGGACATGGGAAAGAGGAGGTGAATTCCAAGCCATGGTGCATCTAACACAGGAATATTGAGTGCTGGGGTCTCCCTGAACCTTCTTCTTTTTTTTAATGTTTATTTATTTTTGAGAGAGAGAGAGAGAGAGAGAGAGAGAGAGAGAGAGAGAGAAAGCACAAACAGGGGAGGAGCTGAGAGAGAGGGAGACACAGAATCCGAAACAGGCTCCAGGCTCTAAGCTGTCAGCACAGAGCCCAACATGGGGCTCGAACTCACAAACCGTGAGATCATGACCTGAGCCGAAGCTGGACAATCAACCAACTGAGCTACCCAGGTGCCCCTCCCTGAACCTTATTATTATTTCTCAACACGCTTTTCTAATAGATTCTTCGAGATTTGCACATGATTTTTTTTAATGTTCCTATTTTCCCAGGGAGCATGTCTAATCAAAGACTGTTGTCTGTAAAAACAAAGCAGATTTCAGAAGTTAAAGGGCTACAGAAAAGGCTTTAGTATTGAATTTGAATGCAAAATAATTTATTCTGAAGTCTTTTTATAGATCTATCAATTTTCAATGGGAATAAAAACCCAGAAGTAATTGGAGATGAAAATTTGTTGTTATTTAAAGCACAAATATCATTTGGGACTGTCGGAGCATCCTTAGAAGCTTGGGCATTGTATGATGGCTCTGGCTGCTATGACGTGTACCACTGGCTTTTGGAGAAAAGAAAACACTGAGATGAGTTAGAGATAATTATGAATTTATCTTGCACTCTAAACATCCTTGTCATCCAGAAAAGGTCTATCAAAACTAAGAATTCACATTTATTGGAGATGGGAGAATGAGATTCTTTCATAGAAATGCCCTCTAAAGAGAAGCATAGCAGTAAGTGAATGAAACAACCAACATGCTCAGTGATAGGAGCAGTCATCAAGAGAAACACATTATTTTTATTCTACCATGGATGGAGACCTGCTCCAAAGAAAATCACAGGACATAGGCTGTTTTTAACCTTTACACTGGAGACAAGCACTAGGCATCCCACTTCTCTTCCATTCCCATCAATTGTGCCTCCACCCCTACTACCATGTAACTCTTAGAGTTTAGTACGTGGGTCACCAAGTTGCTTCATCCAACCTCCAAAGTGTGTCTTGATTGCTTAAATTCCTTGCTTAAATCCTTGGGTTAAGAGTGAACCTCTTAGCATATCCTATAAATGATCTTCTGTTATTTCCCCTAACATGTTCAATTCCCCAATCAGTCTGAACTATTCTTAACTCCCTACACATACCTTACCCTTGCATTCCTTTTGTGTGCTGTTTCTTCTTCCTGAATGACTGCTCACTTCTCTGCTGGTGAAATGTTCTTTTGTATCTTTGAAGACCCAGCTTGCAAGTAATCCCTACTGTGCAAACTTCAGGTCTCTCCAGCCCTGTGCTCTCCACTCAGGAAGCCCTTTGTCCATATTTCTATTACCACAAGAAATTAGAGATATTTGTGTTAGATTGTGAGATGCTGAAAGCAAGAGCTATATCTTCTTCCTCTTAGCATTTTATCCAGGGCCCCAGACATTTGACAGAACAGAACTCTAGGTCAGAAAGGTTAAGTAACCTGCTCAAGGTCACACAGCTAGGTAGTGCTGGAGCCCCAGCCAGGCAGACTGACCGCAGACTATAGTGCTCCCAAGTGGAGAGCTCTTGCCTAGCCCAGGAGAATCTTAGAGGATGGTAAAGGGGAAGTTGGCCAGATTATTTTTTCTTGTGTGGTGGAGAGAGATGAGGAAGCACGTGGGGAGCTGAACTGGGAAACATTAGTCTCCAGATCCTTCCCTTTACCACACAAGGTCTTCATCCTCAGGGCTCACTTTCACCTTTTATCAGCAAGGACTCACTTCTGCCTTTGCAGCTAGTGGAGAAAAGAAAGAAAAGCAGGAGAAGCAACCTTGACGGAATCCTATTTGAGAACTAGGGCAAATGGGGCTTTAGCAAAAGAGGATCTGCCTCTCCTTCACATACAAGCATCAGACCATTTCCCTCCATATCCACTAAAGTCTCCTAATACTCTTTTGGGAAATAGAGATTTCGTTACAATAAAGGGAAGTGTAGGTATAATTAGGAAGCATTTCAGATATACTTCCAATAAAGACAATAATCATCTCTCTCATTAAAAATTAAATGAACTAATATATGTAAAACATTTAGCACGATGTCTGAAATATGTGGTAATGCATTATCCATGTCACTCCCACACTGCTCAAAGCAGTGCAAGGCACAGAGGAGGTCTCTAACTCTCAGGTGCAATGTATCAGTGAATGAGTGTCAATCTCTACAGGAAGGGAAGGAGAGACTGATCAGGGAAAGCACAGAGCAGAAACTCCTCTCCAACAGCTCGTCCCACAATTGAAAACACTCTTACATCCTGATCTACTAGCTGGATAAAGGAGACACACAGATGCTGCAAGAATTTCCTAGGCTATGAAAAGAATCATACAGGAAAGAAAACAAACTATCCCTGCAAAATGGTACAGTCCTAGGAGCTACATAAGGTTATCAGATACCATCAGAGAGGTTGAACAACCTGCCTGAGGTCACAAAGTGCACCAGTGTCATGAATAGGTCTGAAGATCCATTCTACTTCCCTGTGCTCTCTGTGACCCCAAGTCTTCATTCCAGGGTGGTGACTTTCAGGAGGTGTCAAACTATCCTATTAAGAGTTTGAGAACAAACATCCCACTCCAACTCTCACGACTTTTGCGGAGAGTCTAAAGCTTTCTCCACCTAACACCCCAGTTGAGACTCACAGGCATCTTCTAGGAAGAATAACTCAACTGCTACAGAAAGTCTACTTCTTGGTAATGGCCTTAAGCCATTCCATGTGTCGGGGTGTTTTGGGTGACAAACATGGACACCGAGGTTGCCCTGACCACCTGAGGAATTCTCTGACTCCCTAGAATCATGACAGTCTACGTTATGTAGGAATTCTAGCTTCTCTCTACAAAGGTGTAGTTCTCATTCATCTGGGACAAGAACAAAGGCAGTTATGTAGAAGGCAAGAGAGTCTTGGGAATGTTTAAAAAAACAGAGAGAGTCTTCACTTTAAATTTATTAATTCATCTATTCAACAAGTATTTGTTGAATATCTACCATGTACCAGGCACTATACTAGGTACTGGGAATACAAAGGGGGAAAAAGGGTAAGAATTCTTGCTGTAATAGAACTGCCATTGCAGTTGATACTCTAGAACTCAGACAACAAACAAATATAAAAAGTAAACTATATATTGTACATTAAATGGTAAAAAAAAATGTCAAAATTATAGTCAGACAGAGGAGATGGTGGAAGGAAATGCAATTTTTTTAATTTATTTTTTTTAATTTTTGAGAAAGAGAGAGTGTGAGCAGGGAAGGGACAGAGAGAGAGAAAGAATCTCAAGCAGGTTCTGCACTGTCAGTGCAGAGCCTGAGGTGGGGCTTGAACTCATCAAACTGTGAGATCATGACCTGAGACAAAATCAAGGGTCAGTTGCTTAACCAACTGAGCCACCCAGGTGCCCCAGGAAATGCAGTTTTAAATAAGATGGTCGGGGAAGACCTCAGAGATGATGACATTAAAAAGAAGACATGGGTGCCTGGCTGTCTCAGTTGGCTGAGCATCCAACTCTTGATTTCAGTTCAGGTCATGATCCCAGGGTGATGGAATCAACCTGTGCATTGGGCTCTGCACTGAGCGTAGAGCTGATTAAGATTTTCTCTCTTTCCCTCTGCTCCTCTCTCCCATGCTCTCTCTCTCTCTCCAAAAACAAAACAAAACAAAACAAAACAAAACAAAACAAAATTAAATTAAAATAAATAAAAGAAGACCTGAAGGAAGGGAGGAAGCAAAAGTGCAGAAGTGGCTCAGGCAGATAAAATGACCCTGAGGCAGCAGTGTGTCAACATTGGAAGGAGCCTCCAGTGTAGCTGTAGTGGAGAAAATATTTGGAAAAGGACTGGATATGCAGTCTGAGATAATGGGGCACAGGGTACAAATTCTGGAGGATTTTGGCTCTTATTCTGATAAAACTAGGAGTCATCAGAAGATCTGGGGCAAAGAAGTGAAAGGAATCAGCCAAAAATTTAAGAGGGATCATTCTAGCTTTTGTGTAGAGAACTGCATGAGGCAGGGAGGCAAAATAGGATCACGATAACTAACTACGAGGCCATTGCAATAAATCAGCAACTTATGCTATTCAAGCTTCCATTGTTTTTTTAGCTAATTTCCCAAGATTATCTGGATTTTATAAGGTGTTCTTAGTCATTAACAAGTGGCTTAATTGGTTATTGAATTCGTCATTGCTTTTGTTGTAAACAGGTTTCTGCTACTCATCTCATCAGATTCTGCGGGGTATGATAGGACATTCCTTTTGGTTAGGAAGATTCATGATAGAGGCCCCAGGAATTCTGCAATATCAAAATGTAACCCTCTAGGATAATCTAGAAAAATGTAAAAAGAGCCTTGAAAAATGTTCATCAGGAAAACTTCCCCAACACCAGGTGCCCCAGTCACATCACACCTAATGCAGGCATCTCCCTCTAGGGTCTCCAAAAGAAAAGATGTGAAGGTCTCCCCAGCCTCTAGTGCTTCCAGACATCTGCGAGGAGAGAGTTCAAGTATTAGGTTAAATTATGTGAAACTTCCACTTTTATAGGTAAAAAGTGATGGACAATATATTAGCAATTTTACATAGTTCAATCTCTTTCATGGTTCAGAGTCAGTGGGAGCTGACTCTAAATGTTCTGAGCTAGCTGCAGCCCTAAATGTTCTCACAAATGCCCTCAGACTTAGTACATGAGAAACTGTTCCAAAATAAAATGCAAGCCTCAACAGCTCAGGTCAGCCTACACAAAAGATGCTGACAACGTCTGTACCTGAAGCAATCAGACCAAAGCAGGTAAATGGGGGCTTGGAAACATCTGGAACTCAGCACTGGACAGTAACAATCTGGGAAGAGGAGGTGTGAGCTTAAGGAGATCACCCAAGGGTAAAACAGGTAAGGGAATAGGAATGAAAAGGTGACATATGCAATTGATTTATTTAAAAATGTATTCCAGGGGCACCTGGGTGGCTCAGTTGGTTGAGCCTCCAACTTGAGATCAGGTCATAATCTCATAGTTCATGGGTTTGAGCACTGCATCGGGCTCTGTGCTAACAGCTCAGAGCATAGAGTCTGCTCCAGATTCTATGTCTCTTTCTCTCTCTCTCTGCTCCTCTGCTGTTCATGTTCTGTTCTCTCTCTCTCTCTCAAAAATAAATAAACAACAACAAAAATACATATTCCAGAGGAGAATAGTAACAACTCTTATATTGAGTCTAGTATAACCCTGAAATAATATCTGACAAAGATGCACAAAAGAAACAAACGCCTTTACCAAAATAATAACAAACAAGCAAATAAACCTACAGGTCAATTTTTATATGAATATAGTTGAAAAATCCTATATACTAACAAATAAAACCTATTGGTATTAATAATAACCTTGAACAAGTAGGGTTTATTCTAAGATACATGGATGTTTCAAAATTAATAAATACATTAATGGATTAAGTAGGAAACATCTCAACAGAAAAGGTTTTAGATAAAATTCAACATCCATTCCTAATAAAACAATCATGTAACACGGAGAGCAGTATCATTGAATTCAAGATCAGAACAAGAATTCCTGCTATCACTCCCATTATTTGACAGTTTGGGAAGTTCCAACCAATACCATAAAGTAAGAAAAATACATAAAAGGTAAAACTATTACAAAAAAGGAGTAAAAATGATTCTTCACAGAAGCTATGATTGCTTGGTTAGAAACCAAAGATAACCACATGAGTAACTATTGAAACTAATGAAACAGGTGGCTAATTACATGTATGTAAAAACAAAGAACTCCTAGAAATCATAAGTCAGAAGCCAACCCAATAAAAATGGTCAAAAAGCTAAAACATACATTTTATAGATGATACCTGGAAAGCGAGAAAAGCTTGATGTCATTAGTCATAAAGGAGAACCACAATGAAATACTGTCACTGGAATGGCTAAAATAAAGACACCAATATTGTCAGGGACATGAAGGAACTAGAGTTCATACACACTGCTGGTGTGAGTATAAAATAGGACAACGCACTAGAAAACCATTTGCATTTCTTATAAACATATATCTATCTACCTTACGACCAAAGAATTTTACTCCTAGG
Organism: Panthera pardus; assembly: GCF_024362965.1. Taxonomy (NCBI): domain Eukaryota; kingdom Metazoa; phylum Chordata; class Mammalia; order Carnivora; family Felidae; genus Panthera; species Panthera pardus. Next base: position 50,952,682 of record NW_026526677.1, read on the forward strand.
TATTTACCCAAGAGAAACGAAATGTATCTCTCACAGATTTATACAAGAATGTTCATAACAGCTGTATTCATATTAGCCAAAACAAAAGCAAAGAAAAAAAAACCCCAAACAACCCAAATGTCCAAAAATAGAAGAATGGATAAACAAATTCTGGTGTGTTCATACACTGTAATATTACTCAGTTTAAAAAAAAAAAAAAAGGAACAAACTACAGATATACCCCACAACATGGCTAAATATCAAAAACATTACCTTGAGCAAAAGAATTCCCTCCTACACAAGTTATTAAGTACAAGAACAGGAAACTGTGGTGATGGAAGTCAGAAATTGGCTGCTGTCAGGGTAGGGTGGAGGGTCTGACTGGAACAGGGCATGATGGAACTTTCTGGGATGATGGCAATGTTCTTTACCTTGCTGTGGATGGTGGTTATATGGATGAACACAAATACTAAAACTCATCAAACTGAGCACTTACAATCTATGCATTTTACCAAATGTAAATTATATCTCAATTTAAAAAGTCTTTTCTATATATACCAGTGAAACAGATTTTGGAAGTGAAAAATTTTCCATTCTCAATGGCAGCAAAAATATGAAGTACACAGGAAAAATCTTAAAAAGATATGTAATGAATCCAGATAAAGAAATTTTACAAAATGGTATTAAATGACTTTTTTTTAAAAAAAAGTTATGAAGTAAATGGAGATATTCTATGTTCCCAGATGGGAATATTTAAATTTATAACTATGTTCATTCATACCAGAATTGTATGTAGACAAGTAAATCCCACAACAATGTCACAGTTCATTTTTAAGTATCTTTCCAAAATCATATAAAGGATTACTTGCAAGATTACATCGATGAAATACCCAGTCTTCTCACCATTTATTAGAATAAGATGAGACATCTGTCTTACTAGAAGTAAAATGTATTATTAAAAGGCTGTCATTCTAATATCAGTATACTGCTACCAAAAAAAAGTGAAGATGAGTGGGGAAAACCCATAAAGTACAAAAATAGACCAACTATATATGCAGACCAGCACTTGGGTACATAATTATCTCATTAAAATACAAGGGATACTCATGCACAAAACTCGAGAAACATACTTGGATATTTTTATAAAGGAGTTTCTATTCTCTAAGAACTACAGATTTTATTAAAACCCTTACCACATATTACTTTGATAGCACAATTTTTAACAGTATGTTCCCAACATTCTCTTTCATTCACAATAGATCGCAGAATCAATAGGCTAAGTGGAAGAGAGCATCTGTTTGAAGATAATAGTCAATTGCTTTCAAATTCTCACTACTTCCATATTTATCCCATTTTATTACATTTTTGAGGGTCATACTTTATGATTAATATCAGCATTTTTCAATTTCCCATCTTTGTGTGTGCGTGTGTGTGCACGTGCATGTGTGTTTGAATAGGGTGTAGGTTGTTGTCTTATTGTTTTAATTGCTTTGTTAAGAAATAATTTACATCCCATAAAGTTCACCTGTTTTAAGTGTAAAGCCCAACGAATTTTAGTACATTTACAGAATCTATAAACATCACCACGATCTTGGGTAGCCTGGGTGGCTCAATCGATTAAGTGTCTGACTCCAGCTCAGGTCATGAACTCACGGTTCATGAGTTTGAGCCCTGCGTCAGGTTCTGTGCTGATAGCTGGCAACCTGGAGCCTGTTTTGGATTCTGTGTCTCCCTCTCTCTCCACCCGCCCCCGCTCGCACTCTGTCTCTTTCTCTTTCAAAAATAAATAAAAATTTAAAATATTAAAACAATAACAACAAAAACATCATCACAATCTAATTTTAGGACATTTCTATTATTCTAAAAAAGAAACCTCATGCCTATCTAGTCTCTCCTCATAACCTCCCTAGCCCTAGACAACCACTAATCTACTTTGAACCTCTACAGATTTGCCTTTTCTGGACATTACATACTAATGGAATTCCATATTAATGGAATCATACAATCTATGTTCTACTGTGTCTGGCTTCAGAATAAGGGCAAGATGAGACTCAATTTTTAGACAATTATGTAAATACCACTAATCAAATGAAGATGAAAATCCTGCTGACACCGATCTGTTTCAGCAATGCCACTTAAAATAGTTTTCAAGAGCTTTATCAGCTGATGTATTAAATGTTAAATTTGGGTTACAAAAGGTGGTTTAGTGATGTGAATGTATAAGGCTCAAATGTGCAGACTGCACAAAAATTAAAAATATGAGTATTTGTTATGTGACAAATTGGCAGGTTAGGAAATGTTGGCTCAATCAGGGGGCTTGGTTGAAAAACCAATTATTTGGAAAAATTAGTTAAGATCACTAGCCTACACGTATGCCAGATTCATTCCAAATGGATTTGAGTTTCAAAGTAGAGAGTGCAGTTTAGACTGCAGCCTCTGGAGTCAGACGAGCTGGGCTTGATTCCAGGCTCTGCCATTCACTAGGTAACCTTGAACAAGTCACTTCACCTCTCTGTATCTCAGCTTCTTCATTTGTAAAATAAGTTATAATAATAGCATATGCCTCATAGGGTTTCTGTGATGAATAGAGAAGATGGCATGTGTGAAGCTCTTTGGACACAGGCTGGCAAATGGTTAAGTGCTCCGTAAATGTTATTCCCGAATGTTGCTGTGGTTGTTGACATAGGTGATTTTTGTAATTTCAGGAATGAGGGTGGAGATGGGAGGGACTTTCTAAGCATAACTCCAAAGGCAGAATTCCCTTTCTTTCTTTTGTTATTTTGGGAGAGAGAGAGAATGCCTGCAGGTGAGCAGGAGAGGCGCAGAGGGAAAGAGAGAATCTTAAGCAGGCTCCAGGCCCAGCGCTGAGCCCAACACAGGGTTCAATCCCATAACCCTGGGATCATGACCCGAGCCAAAAGCAAAAGTTGAACACTCAACCAACTGAGCCACCCAGGCACTGCTGAATTTTCAACAGAAGAACATTATGTATGTGAATACATAAACATTTAATAGGGTCAAAGAGCAAACAAAGACTGACATCTTTTTTTTCAAAGAGATCTTAAAAGTTACTAAGAAAAAACAAAAGTAAACCCCAATACAAAAACTAATAAAAGAAACAGACAAGTCACAAAAGAAGAAAAAGAAAAAACAAATGGTCAATAAATGTATACACTGATGTTTATCTTCATCAATATTATAAGAAACACAATTATATCAAAATTATATCAAAAAATCATGCTGTATTTTGCTTGCTACATTAGAAAATAATACAATTATGATAAGAGAAAACCTGGGAGCCCTACACAAACTGAAATAATAACTACAACAACCAGAAAAGGCAAACATCAAAACAGGTGAGAGAAATCCTCTGAAAATGTCAATAAGGAGAAAGCAATGAAAACCAAAAGCCCATTAAGGCTGGATACTCAGCAAGAAAAGTAAAATTAGTTCATTCATTCATTTATTTAAAAAACAACAACAACAAAAGTTGTCACCCACGAGATGTCAAGCACGGCACGAGGTGCTAGAATTTGGGGTTGGCAAATTCTAGCTAGAGTCCCCAGACCCTAAGGAGTTCCCCATCCCATTTGCTCGGAAGTGCAAATAAATTACAACCAACAATTAAACATAATGTTGTCACATAACCAGAACATGGTATACTATAAAATCTTAAAAATATTTTTAGGCTTGCAAAGACAGAAAATGAGAAATGTGATTTTTTTTTCTTTTTTGGCTGAGAAAAAAAAAACTTGAAAACGTGCTTTTCCCTATGAAATGGGAGGAGAATAAAGGATGTACTTTTTAGACTGGGGTGTCTGTTTTCCTGACACGTCATCTGTTCCCATTCTCCCAACCCCATCTGGAGGGTTTCTAAGTTCTTTCTTCAGTTTTTCTTCTCTCCACAATCCTGAAGACAAAAAAATGCATACACTCCATCATCACAGCTTTCCATGTCATTGGAAATGGAAAGGTTACTGCAGGGTCTCACTACCCAAGGGACAGAGGGGGGCTGAGAGTGGGGTGGGCCTGGGAGGAGGGAGCCTGGGTGCCTCTAAGGCATACTCACTCAGATACCCCCAGACACAAAGCAAGGGCTGCTAGCAATCCAGAAAACCTGTTCCGGGAGGCAAATCTTCACTGTCCGGATAGAAGGTTCAGTTTAGGACAGATCTTTTTTCTTCCCTTTCTCCCGCTAGCATTTGCTCCCTCATCCATCTGTCACAGCTGCAGAGTTCCCCAGCCATGAAGGAATCTGACCCCAAATTCTATTTTAGTCCAAGTGATGCCTTACATTTAACAGAAATAAATGTAACCACCGAGACGACAAACCCTGCTCATACAGGTTAGAGTTTTCAACTGGGTCACGAACGATCTTAAATATCCATATGAAGGGTAAGCAGGCCAGTGAAGGGATAGCAGAGAACTTCCAACAAGCCAGGGAGAACTGGAGTGGGTCATTTTGTCTTTGCCATGCTGTCTGATGTTTCAAATTAAAGTGTCAGTTGAAAGGCAAACAGATCAGGGGTTCAATCCCAACTCTGCTATCCACTAGCTGGATGAGTTTGGGCAAATTATCGAACATTTGTTTCCACATCTCTAGAGTGAAGGTAATAGCACTTGACTGGGTTTTGGGGATTATTAGAAATAACGCATGTCCCTGACACTAGAAATTTCAAAGAACATAAGCTATCATTTGCTGGTCAATCAGGCTTCCTACTGTTCCTCAAAACTCTGAACATTATCTGTATCTCAATATCAGCAAATGACTTTGTTTCTTACTTCATGGAGAAATCGGAAGTCATTGGACCAGAAGTCCCCGAGCTTGTTCACTCAACATCCTTACAAAGACCTCTGTGTCTTTATCCTCCTTTCTGCATCAGAAGACGCGTTCCTCATCTGATCAGGTGGGGGTAATATTCCACCCCACTAAGCCCGCTTAGAAACTTAATGATTATCTCTGCTCTTCTCATTTTTCACCCTTTTCTTCTCCAATGCAGCCTATGCGTCAGCGTTTAAACATACTCTCTAAATTTTTAAATAAATCTCTCCCTTGAAAACATGGCCCTCTTCCCAGCTACTGCCTGCCACTTTCTTGTCTGGCCCAACTTCTCCAAAGGGTGGTTTAGACAAAATAGCTCTAATTCCTTACCTGCCACTCAGTCTTCAACCCACCTTTACTTGGCTTATGCTGCCAGCGGTCTATCCAAACTGCTCTCACAGGGTACCCCCCACATGTTGCCAAATATAGTGGATATCTCTCCGTCTTCATTTTGACCTCTCAGAGGGCACTTGCCCTAAATGTTCACACATCCTTTGTGAACGTATTCACTTCCCCTGGATCTGACAACATTAGATTCTCCTGCTTTTCTTCCTTTTTTCTGACTCTACTGTTTTAGTTTCCCTTGAGAAGGTTTCTACTCCATTAGACCTTTAAATGTAGAAAGCCTCCATGGTGTGGTACCAGGAATTGCTTTCTTTTCCCTCTAGTTCATCTGAGATGATCCCTTTCCATGTCTTCAATATGCTCAGGCCAGCCATGCCTTTCAGTTTTAAACCCATACATCTAATAGCCTATCCAACATATCCACTTGGATGGCCCACAGACACCTCCCATTCACTATGTAAAAAACTAAATTCAGACCTTCTCCTCTAAACCTATTTCTAGTATTCTCCATTCCAATAAATGGTATCACCATTCACCTAGATGCTAATGTGATGCTAATGTGAAAAAACTTAGGATCATCATTTTCCTTGTAAGATTTCCTGGTGTTAAAAGTACTCAATTTGTACCAGGTGGATGAGTCAGGAGAATTTAGGTTAGTTGTTTTCTTACTAATTTCTCTATCTAGTTCTGTGAAATCACTCAGAAATAGTAGCAAGAGTGGATTCCAGGAGGCCCATTAGGAGACTATGCAGAGAAATGATAATAGCTTGGGCCAAGGTAGTAGCAATGAAGATTCAAGCTAAATGTAGAAACTGAGATTTACAGAAACTGGTGATTGATGGAACGTGTGAGAAGAACAAAAGGTACAAGGGAGACATTCTGAGTGCCGAATATACGTAACAGGTGCAAAAAAGGTATAGTGGACAACAAAAATAGAGGTCAATTCAATAAACAACAACAAGAAAAAAGAGGAGCCAAAAAATATCAACCATATTAACCAGAAAGTGAAAAATAGTAAGACAGTAAAAGAAATCTAAATATGTATAATTAATGGCAACATATATAGATGGATTAAATTTTCAAGTAAAATTGAGTTCTATGCTATTTATAAGAAACATCCCTAAAATGTAACAACATATTAATGTTGAAAGTGAAGAAATGAAAACTATATGTGAGGTAAATAAATAGTAACCAAAAGTTCACATAATATTGGGCAAAGGATCTTTAGGGTGAAAAACACTATAGGGATAAAATAGTATGGTATATTTGGCTGATTTTTCTGCCAAATGTTCAATATCTCCATTTCCTGACTGATGGAACCCCAATTTTGTTTGAGGCAGCAATGGGCCCAGTTAAAAATACCCAATTTTCTGGACTCTTTTGCAGTGAGGGATGATCATGACCATTTCTGGCTGAAAATATATAGGTGGAAATCTGCTGGATGGTACTTTTGAGAAGTATCCGATATAAAGGAATAGTCTTAACTGATATTGTCATTCAACTTTCTACCATCTTCTTATATATAATGCTGAGCTGATAACTGTAGGTAGAGCAGGCATTCAGTGACTATGAATCTGCAAGTACAATGTTAAGAATAGTAGAGTAAGAAGTTAGAAGGATCTGGGTCCTTGAAAACTTCCTTAAAGAGGGTGACCAGCCCTGAGTTATTATCAGATTTCTTATTTATTGAGAAAAATGATATTCTGTCACTAAGCCACTCTCATTGGTTTTCCATAACATGCAGCTGATCTCATTTCCAGCGGACATAATGATATAAGGAACGATTCATCATTAAGATATAATGATCCTGAACCAGTGTATATGTGCTAGAGATACCAAATTCACAATCATAGTGGGACATTATAACATAGCTTTTTAAGTAAATGATGACCCAAGCAAATAAATTATGTGAGAATACAGATTATTTGAAAAACACAGTTAATTGGGGCGCCTGGGTGGCTCAGTTGGTTAAGCGTCCGACTTCAGCTCAGGTCATGATCTCACAGTCCTTGAGTTCGAGCCCCATGTCGGGCTCTGTGCTGACAGCTCAGAGCCTGGAGCCTGCTTCGGATTCTGCGTCTCCCCATCTCTCGGCCCCTCCCCTGTTCATGCTCTGCCTCTCTCTGTCTCAAAAATAAATAAAAACATTAAAAAAACCCACACAGTTAACAAGCTTGATCTAAGGGTTATACATGGAAGCTTGAATTCAATAATAGGAGAAAACACATTCTTTTTTATACATAAGCATACATAATCGATTACATTGTTCTTATTATTTTGAGTCGTTATTTGTTAATTAATCTGTGAGATCAATTAAAAATAAGAAAAATGAAGGGCACCTGGGTGGCTCAGTTGGTTAAGTGTCTGACTTTGGCTCAGGTCATGATCTCACAGTTTGTGAGTTCGAGCCCCGCACCGACCTCTGTGCTGACAGCTCAGAGCCTAGAGCCTGCTTCAGATTCTGTGTCTCCCTCTCTCTCTGCCCACCCCCTGCTCAAACGCTGTTTCTCTGCCTCTCTGTGTCTCTTCTCAAAAATAAATATTAAAAAATTTTTTTTAAATTAAGAAAAATGGAAGTTTTTATTTTACCTTCACTTAGCTCTTCTCTGATGTTCTTCCTTTCTTTATACAGCTCCAGGTTTTTGACCTGTATTATTTTCCTTCTCTCTAAAGAATTTGTTTTAACCTTTTTTTACAAGACAGGTCTACTGGCAACAAATCCCCTTCAGTTTTTGATTGTTTGAGAGAGTCTTTATTTCTCCTTCACTTTTGAATAATAATTTTGCAGGGTACCAAATTCTTGGTTGCTGGTTTTTGCCTCTCAATACCTTAAATATTTCACTCGACCCTCTTCTTGTTTACACAGTTTCTGAGAAGAAGTCAGATGTAATTCTTATCTTTGTTCCTCTACAGGTTAGGTGTTTTTTCTTTCTGGCTTTCAGGATTTTTTTCTTCATTGTTGATTTTTCTGCAATTTGAAAGTGATATGCCTTGGTGTACTTTTTCAGTATTTATCCCACTTTGTGTTCTCTGAGCTTCCTGGACCTGTGGTTTAGTGTTTAACATTAATTTGGGGAAACTTTTCAGTTATTATTGTTTCAAATATTTATTCTGTTTTTTCTTTCTTCTGATATTCCTGTTTCATGTATGTTATACCTTTTGTACTTGTCCCAAAGCCTTTGAATATTCTGTTCTTTTATTTTTTTTTTTTCTCAGTATTTGTTCTCTTTGCTTTTCAGTTTTGGAGGTTTCTACCGAGATATCTTCAAGCACAGAAATTCTTTCCTCAGCCTTGCCCGGTCTACTCATAAATCCATCAAAGGAATTCTTTATTCCTGTTACAGTATTTATGTCTATCATTTCTTTTTGGTTATTTCTTAGCATTTCCATATTTCTGCTTACTGACCATCTGTTCTCTCATGCTCTGTATTTTATCCATTGGAGCCCTTAGCGTATTAATCATAGTTGTTTTAAATTGTTAGTCTGACAATTCCAACATCCCTTCCATGTCTGGTTCTGATGCTTGCTCTGTCTCCTTAAATTGTGTTTTTTGTCTTTTGGCATATGCCTTGTAATTTTTTATGGATAGATGGACACGATGTACTGGGTAAAAGGAACTGCTGTAAATAGGCCTTTAGTCATGTGGTGCTAGGTGGTGGGGGGAAAGGAAGCAATCTCTAGTCCTATGATTAGGGCTCAGCCTTTTGATGAGGCTGTGCCTCTGGACTGTGAACTTCACAAGTGTTTTTAATTTCTTTTTTCTCCCATCTTTAGGTGGGAGAGAATGGCTAGAGCTGACTGGAGTTGGGTATTTTCTTTCCCCCAGGTCAGTGAGGCTCAGGCTAAACAGTTTCTCCCAAGGGCAGGCCTTGTGAAGTAGAACAGAGTACACTAGCACATTCAGAATGGTTCTTTTTTCCTTCTGCTTGCTGGAAACAGGAAGAGATTTTTCTCTGATATTTACTGTGGAAACCTGGTTGAGCTAGAGGTAAATTTCACAAAATTGTGAAGTTCCATCATGATTAGGTCCCCCTGGAGTTTTTAATTCTCAAAGTTGTCTACACTGAGCCTTTAGCAATTCATCAGGTTTTCCTACCCTGGCACTGGTTCCAAGAGTGGCTCCCACTAGTGAGTCCTTACTCCAGGAAGTTGTTACTCTCTGTCCTTGCCTGTCAGTCTCTCCAGCCTTAGGGATTTGCCATGTGTCCTCACCTCTTTTACAGAGTCTATAAGAGTTGGTTTTTTTTTTCAGTCTGTTCAGCTTTTTACTTGTTAGGAGGGAGAGGCAATTTCCATGCTCCTCACATGAAGAACCAGAAACCAAAAGTTGAAAATACATTCTTTTTAGGGAACCATTGAACAGTTTATAAAAGCTGACCATGTATAAGGCTGCAAAGCAAGCCTCAGTAAATCCAAAACACCGATATTCTTCAAATCTCTGAGCAAAATGCAATAAGATTATAAATCAATAACAAAAAGCTAAACAGACCCACAAATTTGGGAATTTAAAAATCATACTTCTAAATAATTCACCACTTAAAACAGGGATTATAATGGGAATTAGAAGCTGCTTGGAACTGAATGACTCATAGGATGTAACAAAAAACCACATCAAAAAGTTAGACAAAGTATAACAGACTAACCAAACCAAAAACAAACACAAGACCAAAAAATTAGAGAAAATATCAAAAACAAGGACAAAAGGATCAACAGTACAAAACTCGTTCTTTGAAAAGCTCTAACAAATCAGTTAAATCCTTGACAAAGTAGGTAAACACACACACACACACACACACACACACACACACACACACACACACAGAAATAAGGAACAAATAAACTGTGTCAGAAATGTAAAAGAGGCCATAACTATGCCTATGTTAGGAACTTTTAGAAATGTCAGAGAATATTATGATCAACTTAATACCAACTCAATTCGAAAACTTAATGAAACATAAAATTATCTAAAAAATATAATTACTAATATTGGAATCAAGAATGGATAACTTGAAAAAATTATAACCATTAAATCAATCAAATCAGTTACTTAAAACCTACCTCAAAAAGCCCCCTATGACAGATAATTTGACAGGCAAGTTCTACCAAATCTTTAAGAAATCAATATTCTTTATCTTACACAAATTTTTTGAGAGAATATATTTAAAGAAGAAAGTTTCTCCAATTTATTTTGTGAAGCTAGTATAACATTGATCTCTTAAGCAGGCATGGACGGTGTAAGAGAGGAAAATAATAGGCCAATTGCCTTTATGAATATAGCTGCAAAAGCAGTAAAGAAATTATAAGAGAGGAAAATAAAGTAATATATGAAGGAAAAAACCATCACAACAAAGTTGGGTTTATCACCAGCATTCAAGGATGATTTAACATTAGATACTATAATACTATAAACCCACCACATAAAATGATGGAAATGGCATATGGAAAACAATAGTATCATTTAGACTCAAAAAAAGCACTAGAATTTAACACTCATTCATGGAAAAGATACTACTGAGCAAACTATGAATCTTTAATCTCATAAAAGTTACCTATCAAACACTCACTGAGACTATCATATTTAATGGTGAAATGCTAGAAACTTCCCTTTAAGAAGAAGACAAGATTCCCTGCTTTCACTGTTTCTGTACAATATTATACAGGAGTACTTAACAGGGCTCCAAATAAGAAAAATAACTGGCAGGAGTAATGAAGAGAAACGAAGTTGTATTTTGTTAAAAATTACAACCTAAAGAGAATCTGAAAACTAATTTAACTAATAACCAAATACAAAAGTTTGCTGGACATAAAATCAATGCTCAAAAAATCCAGAGCATTTTTATTCACTAGCCAAAACAACTGTAATTTAAAAGACAACTTTCACAGTGGCATCAAAAACTATATTGTACTGAGAAATAGATCGGTAAAAATTATTTTAAAACTTTAAGAAGGACATTATTACTGAATGACCAAAAAAGGAGTCCTTATATAAAACAGTACTAACCTTATTGTTATTCTTTATCCCTTTGCACACAATTTTTTCTTCTTCATAGTATTGATCACCTCCTAACATATGCATTTTTTGTTTATTGTCTGTTTCCCCTACTAGAATATCAAGTCCTCAAAGCTAGTATTCTTTTTGCTTTTATTCTGCTGCATAAGTCTCTGGAATAATGCCTGGTATACTGTATGTCTCATAAATACTTTTTCAGGGGCACCTGGATGGCTCAGTCAGTTAAAGGTCCAACTCTTGATTTCAGCTCAGGTATGATCTCCCAGTTCGTGAGTATAAGGCCCACATTGGGCTCTGCATTGACAGTGTGGAGCCAGCTTGGGATTCTCTCTTTCCTTCTCTCTCTGCCCCCCCCCCCCCCAACCCCTGGCTCTCTCTTTCTCTCTCAAAATAAATAAATAAATAAATGCACTTAAAAAAACAAAAAAACAAAAACAAAACTTCTTCAAGGGTGTCTGGGTGGCTCAGGTTATGATCTCCAGGGTCAGGAATTCGAGCCCCACCTCAGTCTTTGTGCTGACAGCTCAGAGCCTGGAGCCTGTTTCAGATTCTGTGTCTCCCTGTCTCTCTGCACCTCCCCCGCTCATGCTCTATCTGTCTCTCTCTCAAAAATAAACATTAAAAAAATTAAAAAAAAAATACTTCTTCAGTGAATTAATGAACATCTAACCCAATGGAGAAATAAAGTATATAAGGTAGAAAAAAAATCAGTATTATAAATATGTCAATTCTAGTCAAATTAATATATCAATTGAATGCAATTTAAGTAAAAATGTCTACAGTGTTTTTTATGAAGCTGAATAAGCTGATCCTAAAATTCTTCAGGAATAATGAAGGGCTAAAAATAGCCTATCCACATAAGAGGGAGGAGAGGAAAGTTGAGAACAGAATTGGGTAGGAGGAGACTCAACAGTTACGAAAACGCTATAGAAATCAATGAAATATAAACTGATAGAGAAGGGAAGACTGCCCAGCGGAAAAACAACGTATGTATGAGAATCTGTTACATGTCAAAAGTAGACTTCCACACTCACGGGAGCTGACACAAGTGGCTATTAAGATAGATTGATTGTAAAAATAGCTCCAACGCTCCACCCCTCTGTACATTCCTTTGGCAAAGTCATGTGTCAGCTCCTCCCATAAGGAGGAGGTGGTCTGTCTCCGCCCGCCCCCCCACCCCCCCTCCAGTGAATCTGGCCAACCCTGCAACTTGCTTTGGCTAATCAAATGACATCCAAGTGCCCATGTGTCACTTCCAAACCTATGCCTCTGAAAGGCCTTATGCGCCTCCACTTTTTCTCCTATTCTGGAACCTCTGCCGGGAGAACAAGCTTGGGGAGCCACGTGGAGCAGAGCTAAGGACAGTCGTCCCAACAAAAGCCCCAGATATGTGAAAGAGCCCAGCCAAGATCAGCAGGCCTGCCCGGCCAACCTCCAGCAGACAACACAGCCATGAGTGAGGCCCATTGGGCCCAGCTCTGCTCAGCACAACCAAGCTCGGGAGCAAAATCATTACATCACTGAGGTTTTGCGGCTGTTATGCAACATTACTGTGGCATTAGGAAATGGATAGTAGATACTTTTATGGAGAAGGATAGACTTTTTTTAGTGAACACTCACACTGCACACATAAAAGAAAAAAATCCACATAGATCAAAGAATAAACTGTAAAATACAAAACCTAAAAAGTTTTTAGAAGACAGTCTAAAAGTTTCCTTTTATAAAGTTGTTTAAAACTTAAAGCAGTCTAAAATTGCAGACCATAAGGAATAGAGACAATTCTGATTATATTAAAATTAAAGGCTTCTGTATGACAAAAGATACAACACACAAAGTTAGAAGTTAAGCTTTAGAATGAGAGAAGGTATTTACAAAATGCATAATAGAAAAATGATTTATAACTAGAAAGTAAAAAACAAACAAACGAACAAAACCCCCAAAACCATAACAATTAACAAATAAAAGTAATCCTAAAAGAAAAATGGCCAAATTATATGATCGGGCAATCCACAAAAATTCCTAATGGCAATACGTATAAACATAATAAACATATAGGGAAATGTAACTTAAAATAATGAGCTACAACTGTCAAAATTAACCCATCAACCAAGTTTTAGGGAACACATACAGACACTGAAAACTATATATTTCTGTTGGGAGTATAAACTGGCATAAATACCTGGAGAAGCAGTTTTTAAATACCTAATAAAAACTGAATTGTGTGTCTACTCCAGCCCTTACCAGTTTCATTTCTAGCAGTGCCCCAAAGGGACATGTAGAAGGATGTTCATTATAGATTTTTTTTTTTTAGCAGAAAGGGGAATTGATGCAACTATCCATCAGTCATGAGACAGATAAGCAAACTAACTTAATCACAAAATGGAATTCTAAATAACAAAGTAAATCATCTATATGTACAAGTATTAGTGCGAAATAAACCTTGAAAAAATCATATTAGAAGAAAAACAAGCTACAAAGGGACATATAAATTGTAATGCTACTTATTGAAAAAATGTAACATGTGGCAATATTATATTATATATGTTTAGAGCCATAACCATGTAGTAAAATAATAACAATATGCATGGAAAGGATACACACCAACTTCAGTGGTTAGGTCAGGTGGTTGGGAGGGGTTTGACTATGTCTGTACTATTTTATAACAATAAATATATTAGGATCAATATGGCAAGATATTAACATATGAACTTCTATTATGTCTTTTTTTTTTTTGCATTTTTCTGTATGTTAAAATATTGAGAATAAAAGACAAATAAAAAAGGACAATGGAAGGAATTAACATAGTGGCCACCCATTCTCTCCCCACCCTAGTTTTTGTGGATATTTTTGCAAAATGGATGTGGCTGATGAAAGACAAGCAATGGGTCTTCTTGGGTTATATCTTGATTTGTTAGCCTGCTGCCAAGGTGCCTATTTAAAAAAATTTTTTTTTGTTAATGTTTATTCATTTTTGGGAGAGAGAGAGACAGAGAGAGAGAGAGAGAGAGCGCAAGCGGGGAAGGAGCAGAGACAAAAGGAGATACAGAATCTGAAGCAGGCTCTAGGCTCTGAGCTGTCAGCACAGAGCCTGACATGGGGCTCGAACTCATGAACCGTGAGATCATGATCTGAGCTGAAGTCGGACACTTAACCAACTGAGAAAATGAGGCACCCAGCCAAGGTGCCTATTAGAAAAAGTAGGAGGAGAGAGTTTGGGGTCTCTGGTTATCTATTTGTCTGAAAACTATTATACGAGGGGTTTACTTCTCATTGCCTCTCTATCTTTAGGACACTCTTACCCAATTATGGCTGGTTCTTTTGCATTACCTCGCTTGGGGGACCAAGCTTAGTCATATCAATAATGTAAAAAAATGTTTATTATCAGGTCTTAAAGACCCGAGTAAACATAGTATTATTTTCTTCTTACGCTGGTATTCATATCCTGTATTTCCAAACAACCAGACTTTGGCTCCCTTTTGTAATTCTGCAACATTAAGATGATACCAATACAGTCCTTGACAATTTCCCTAGACACCTTACAATCTCTTCTTCACACAACAGCCTGAGGGGGTATTTTTAAAATGCAAATAATTGCATGTCTCTCTCCTCCTAAAAATCCGTCACTGGTTTCTACTTGTTGTTTAAGGGGGGAAAAATCCCAAATACTGAACATGGCTTGTTTTTCATCATGAAAGTCTCTTTCCAGAACTTCTCCTTTGTCTTCTTCTTCAGGCTAGCTTCAATTCACACTTCACCCTCAGCATAAACATTACTTCTTTGGGGAAACTTTCCCTGACGCCGCAGACCGAGTTTTGCCCTCTTGTTACTGGTTCTTGGAGTATCTGGTATTTTTTCTTGTGCCATTTCTCACACTTCCAATTAAATAGCAATCTGTGTAATTACTTGTTGGATATCTGCCTTTCCTCCTTGTCCAAACACCATGAAGGCAAAGACCCTCATTCACAGCAACCCAGCGCCTCCCACATACAAACCATTCAACATGTTACCGTGGGATGCACGAATTAGCATGTTTTAATATTACAAC
Organism: Panthera pardus; assembly: GCF_024362965.1. Lineage (NCBI taxonomy): Eukaryota > Metazoa > Chordata > Mammalia > Carnivora > Felidae > Panthera > Panthera pardus. The sequence goes on from NW_026526677.1 coordinate 50,967,883, forward strand.
TTGAGAAAAGTGACTTAAAGATAACGATTCTCTACATAACAGAAACTGCAAAGTGGAGTTTCAAGTACTGATGGTCATAATTACTTTCCATTACATCGACTGGAAAATGGTGATAGTTGTCTGTAAAGGACTCATTTTAGAAGGTTCAAAAAGGGGTTCTGGTTACTATCTCAAATGCTCTCAAGTCATAGGTTTAAGTACTTAGATCACAAGGGGGAAGCAGCATTAGTGGAGTACAGAAGGGTAATGTGCAAGAAGGCGTCCTTTTCTTCTTCCCTTGCTGGGGGGCTGCATCATATGATGGAGTCCAAGCCCTGCTGGGAAGGAGAGAGAGCAAGAGCAGAAAAGAGCAAGCCCCAAACCAGGTGAGGTAGGCTAAAGCCTAGACACTCACTGCTCCTATTTCAGATCACTGAAAAACAGAAGTAATCATTTCTCCCAAGGGAGAATCTAGATGCTGCATGTCAGGGTTGCAAAGAAGGTACGAAAATTAAATTTCAAGAGCTAGAAAGGTGACTCAAGTTTGAAGATGCAAACAGCAGACTCACCAACAGTTCGGTCTTTCTGTGTTAGAACTACATTGGGATCCAGACAGTTGGCCTTGCAGAGCTGCTTCCTCCATCCTCGACAAGCTCATTACCATTTGTGACTTTAATTTCAGTAACCAATCTCAACTCCTGGATAAGCTCAAACACATCATCAGTTATCTCGGCCCAGACCTGAGATGGTTGATGAGCACAAGAGAAACCACTATTCCACTGGAATGATTTTAGGTTGATTCCCAAATGAAATCCAGGGGAAAGGCTTAGGTGTGACCAGTCAAATTAAATAAGAAACATTTCATGAGCTCTACTCTGTCCAGGGCTCTGGGCCAGGCAGACCCAAGTCCATAAGGAAACGAATGGGCCCCCAAGAAGCTCCTGGGATAGCTGGGGAGAGAAGACACAGCACGAGAAATGCGAACAGCATGACTGTGGACTAGTTATGAGAATCTTGGCACTCCGATTCCAGCTCCAGGTGACTCTGAGCAAGTTATGCTGAGTCTTGATAAGGCTTCTCTCCTCTGTCTGTGTATCATTTGACCAGATGATCTCTCAAGTCAGTCCCATCCATCTCACTGTGCCCACCTCTTTCTCTAACCCAGTGATTGAATATAAGAGAAGTCCCAAAGCAGTAGCTGAATGTTTCTTCGATTGTGCAATCGAAGGATCAGGCAGTAACTGTCATAGAAGTATATGAGAGAAGGTGGGGTAATCTGCATCAGACAGACGCTTCTCTTCCTTCTGGCTGAGGAAGGCAAGAGACAGCTTAAGGGAAAGGTGGGATTTGAGTTGGGGCCAAAAGGAATAATGGGACAGCTAGGAGAAGAGTAGAAGGTAACTCTAACACAGTGCTTGCCTAATATTTTGCGTTGTGGCAAAGAAGCTATGTCTGTAGTGCACCCGAGAGAAAACCAGCTGGTGGGGAGGTAAGGGTGGAGGCGGGTATCACACTAGCAGAACTTACTGGAAATCCACCTCTGGAACTTGCTGGGAATCTGCCATCTAGGGACCAGGAAGAGCTGTTCATGGGAAGATGTCTCACGAGAGGCACTCTGCTACAAAACCAACTGAGGAGGGGCCAGGGGGAGCTGCTAACCACTGAGTGCCGGAGGGGCCACCTGTGCTGTGGAGCCCAGCACTGAAGTAGGTGCACACACCTGCAGGAACAGGGCACTAGGGAAGCTGCATGTGCTGCAGGAGCTGGGTGCTGGAGAAGCCTGGCCTCCTGGCAGAAGCTGGAGAAGAAAACATCAGAACTAAGAAGAAAAATCCCTTCCTCCTACATTGTCTGTCCAGTGCCCTCTCCTGACAGAGTTTAGCAATGTGTTAGGTGGTAAAGGTAAAACAGTTCAAGGTCCCAATTTACTTTTCCAGAGCAGGCAATGAAGGATGAATTTGGAGTTGAGAGGAAATAAATTTATAACTGGCACAAGCAGTATGAAAGAGTTTGGGGCATAATCCTCAATATATGTGTATTTACTTACATACAGCTTACATATAGACAGTTCTAACAAATGTATATAATAAACATACACAAAAAAGAGAAACAACCAAGATAATATAAGCAGAAATTCTAATATTTTATTCTTGCACCTCAATGTACTCCACCCAGTCAAACCCTTAAGGGACCAGAGCCAAACTACTTACTTGGCAATACCTTTCTCATATTTGCAGCTCATGGTAACCTCTCCATAGGTCCCATCCTTGAGTGAATTCTGCTCTGTATTGCTACATCAGTGTTTCACAGGTACATCTCATCTCCTCCAACAACCGCAGGGGCACTTGTTATACACTATTCCGCACTATCCCCCACAGGACTGGATAAAAATTATAGTTATCACAGCCTTGCTAATGGCTGACTCACTGACTATCCTTTTTTATTTGTACAACTACTTTATTGAGGCACACTTGACATATAAAAAACTAAACAACTTAGTGTATACAACCTGATAAGTTTGAAGATAAGTATATACCCACAAAACTATCACCACAATCGATGCCACAAACATACCCACCGTCACCAACTATACTTAAATAACGTCAATATCTACCGAACACCATTTTTCTTTATTTTTCAGATAATAACCAGCCAGAGGCAGTGCATGTATCCAAAGTTTAAACTATGATGTCTGGGTCTTGCTTTTTTAACTCACTTCCTCCAAGAATACAAGGTATTTAATAAAACATGTTTGTTGTTGTCAGCTTGAAAGTTTGCTGTACAACTTTCTGATGAATTTAGGTAAATACTCTCTCAATCCCAGTGCAGATGTTCAGGGCAGCTATGCAGACCCAGTTGCCTTGCTGGAAAGACCCTTATCTCTTCTTCATCTCTGAGTGCTTACACAACACTTGCATAGAAACTCCTATCACTCTAAAACTGTATGTATTTCTGCTTCTTTAGGAAGGAAAAAGCCCACTTCATTTAGGTCAGAAGTCAAGAGACTGCTTCACTGGGTAAAACCACACACACACACACACACACACACACACACACACACACAACTTCCCAAGTCCTCAGAGATGGCCTGTCGAGCCAATTGGGATTTGGCCAAAGAGACACACAACTGCTCACCATCTGGGCCCTCCTCAGGCTGATGGTGGACAGACACCTGCAAAGAAAAGCAAGGTCTGGTAGTCCCTCTGCTTCCCTCACTCCATCCTGCCCCTACTACTCCTGCAGGCTTTACTTCCTGGAAAAGACATTCACAAGCCAGTCACCCCAGCTCATCCATACAGCAGGCTTTAGCATAGAGTGCTGGTTGCTCATTATTTTTTTCTTCCTTTCTCCTCACTCTCAAGCCTGGCAATGTTTGTAACTTAGGTAGAATCCTCCCAGCCCTGGGTATTCAAATACCAGCACATCTTTCAACTAAGCCCACTGTCTGTGTGAGGATACTTTGCTTAACGGAGCGGCCAAATGTTGACAAAACAGAGCCTAGCCTCATCTCAAATTTCCACTTCCATCTTCAGAATCGATGAGCATTCTGGAAAGTGCATCATTAATCCCATTACATCATCTTATTGAAGACACTGGTGTGGTGTTTACAAAAAGAAAATGCTTTCTTTGCCCATAAAATCAATGATGACAGGCTAAGGGTCTGGGCAGGGAATGAGCAGTCTGGAGCTCCCGTCCAACACACAGCTCCCACACGGGGAGCCTGTAACTCAGGAGCTGCTCTCAAAAGTAGGCCAGCATCACCACTGCATCGTGCATTAGGTGACTGCCACCAGCCAGGCTGCCCAAAGCCACAGGGTCCTCTTGCACTGACTGCGGGAGCTTAACCCCGGCTAGCCACATCCTTGGCCAATTAGCACAGATGGCAGAGTCTTGAAAATGTAGCCACTGCCCCAAATGATACACAGATAATACTTTACTTGTACTAAAGATCTTAGAAAATATTGAACTATTAGTTTCTTCCTTCACCAGAGTTCATGATATTCAACCATTTAAAAATAAGAACTGCATATTTGTTTCAAGGTGCCAAAAAATGCTAAAATTATTTTTTAAACCCTGGCTATTCATATGGGAGCAGAACTTTTTTAAAAAAAGTTTATTTATTTATTGTGAGAAAGAGACAGCATGAGATGGGGAGTGGCAGAGATGAGAGAGAGAGAGAGAGAGAGAGAGAATCCCAAGCAGGTTCCATGCTGTTAGCACAAAGCCTGATATGGGGCTCCATTCCACAAACTGTGAGATCATGACCTGAGCCAAAATCAAGAGTCAGATGCTCAACCAACTGAGCCACACAGGTGCCTCAGGGAGTAGAACTTTTTTAAGGTGACCATTTTGATATGGATGTTTTTAAAACCATAGCATCCTATCCTAAGAATCACTGGTTTTATTACAAAGTGGATGCTTACCTCATTCCTGACCCCATTCCATGTGACTGTCACTTACAAATAGGATGAGGGTTAGAGACAGGGTCAGAGTTGAGAATCCTCTAAAAACGGTTGCTTCATACATTTTTTAGACAAGTTTGTAAAATCTGGAAGTTCATCTGTTCATGTTGAGGCAGTGTCAAAATGCACATACTATTTATTGTCTCCCTCTTGCCCCTCCCTCATTTCTTCTGGAAAAATCCTGCTCTCAGGCTGAAAGTTGGTGGTGGCAGCAATAGCAGCACCAGTCATGAAAGGAGCTGGGGAGTGAGCACTGAGGGAGGAGGGGTGGAAAGAGAGAAGGCCTGGGGAGGCCTTAGCAATGAGTCCTGAGATAAGGAAGATGAAGGAAAGTCAGCACAGGCCACAGGACTGCATTTTGGACATCCGTGTCTATGAGGCAGACGTGGGTGAACAGGACTGTGGGCTTTAGCCTGCAGGACAGACCAGTGCCTGTGGGCAGCTCAGGCAGGATTGACGGGCTGTCCTTTAAAATGGTATTATTTATATACCTGATCAGTGTTTATCGGAAGAGAAGTTGCCTGTACTGGTGGGTAGAGAAAAAAGGTTGTTGGAGGCAGCGCTGGCCTCCCCTCTATCACCTGACAGTGAAGCCTGAAGCTGGCAGTTAACTGGACCTACATCATCAGAAGACGTGCATTCACTGCAAACTGGGCCACTTGGAAATGCCAGTGCTCTCCCTCTGTGGCTTACGGTAATAGTAGTTCCAACTACAGAGAATATTCTCCTGGAGAGAAACTTTGATTAATAGTTTCCTCCACCACGGTGTTTTAGCATCCTTTATTGATTACTTCTCTGGATATCTGTCTGGCCAGCCTGCCCTTATTCAAGATCTGATGTATCATCTATTCATCAAAAACTACACTGGGCGGGGACAAGGTGCTATGGGGGGTTCCCGCTGACATGAGTGACTCATGGGGTAGAGGGGATCTATGGGGAAAACACCAGAAATATTAGTGGCTCTCATAAGTGTGCTACATGCAAACCAGGATGCAGACTCATTTTTATTCCAGAGTTTAGAAGGCATTGTTCAAAACATGTGTTTATGCTGGGATAGATATTTGGAAGTGTGGTGTGGAAAAAAAACAGAGGTTTTGGAACAGAGGCTCTAAATAGGCTTACATTCAAACTTTGTTTTGCCCCTTATTACCTGTGTGACCTTAGGCAAGTGATGAACTCCTTTATGCTCAGTTTCCTTTTCTGTAAAATGGGTATAACACTTCTTTCACTGTTTTAAAGATTCACTGGGAAACATAAAAGCCCTGAAGCTGGGGTCTGGCGCCTAGGACGCGTTCCTTAGTCCAGCGCAGAATCCAGTCCTAAGCGGGCACTGAGTGTGAAAGGTTCAACTGCTGTGCGGCTGTTCTGTGACTAGGCCAACGACTTCTAGGAAAGAAAAACCTCTTCTAATGAAAAATTTGTTTTTCCAGTGGGTGTGCTCAGCATCCAGGAGAGAGACTGGCATGGATGGGGTGGTGGGAGAAGTGAGAATTCAGAGAGAGTGAAATACAAGAGTGGATTTTGTGAGGACACATGTCCATGGGTGATGACCCAGGTCCCCAGGCTGAGAAAAGGCCAGCTTGCACCTCCTCAGGCCTCTTCCAGACTGGAGGGGCCATCCCTGCGATACTGTCTCTTCTGCTGGCTACAAGCCTCTTTGGCATCCTGATACAGGGTTGTTGTTTTTCTGCATTTTTTTTAATAGTGGAAAAGATATACATAACATAAAATCAATGGTTTTAGCCAGGGGTAAGTGTACAATTCAGTACAGTTAAGAACATGCGCAACGTGCAACCATCACCACAATCCATTTCCAGAACTTCTGTGTCATCCCAGATACTCTGTATCCATTAACCAATAGCTCCCCACTTCCCCCTCTCCCATCCCGACGATTCCCACCGAGGAGAGTACGTGGTGGCGACAATGGGCAGGGACCCACTTGAAATTTCCTATTCCAGACCCTCTTCTGAATTTTCTGACCCCTTCAGAAGCCACTCCTCCAAAGCCATGGCTACCTCAAAACCCCATCAGGGCGTGTGGCTCCTCTGCCTGAAGGGCCTTTAGTACCCCTCCCCACACCTCACCCTCCACCAGCTGTGGCTTGTACCCTCCTCAGTTTGTGGAGCTCAGCTCCCTTCCTTTCTTCAGGATCAAACTGACTTCGGCTACTTTTTGATAACTGCTGGAATTGAGAAATACACAGACCACAGCCAGGACTAGACCTGATCTGATGCCCATGGCTGGGTATGAAATCTAAAGAGACAGTAAAAGAAAAACCCATTTTAAAACAGGACTAGCTCAATTCCTAAAAACCACTCATCCACAATCTGAAAATATAGAAGGATTCTATTCTGTTTAAAAAAAAAGGGGGGGGGTCTGGTGGCTCTGATACCTGGAAGGGATTAAATGCTAAAAATAGCTCAAGGTATTAAGAATGCTGAGGGAGTACACAGTTCATGAAACAGAGAGCAGTAAAACCTGGCATTAAATGCTAACAAGAGAGGAGTTCTTCCCAAATGATTGGGATCTGTGAGTCACTAGGACCCTCCTCCATTAAATGAAAAAGCAATTTTCTTTAACAGCAGCACAATTATGGACCTTACTGTCCAACCCAGTGTTAAGAAAATACTAAATACTTAGGAAAGGATCCAAAACTGACCTGAAATGAAGGAAGTGAACTATGGATTCAATTCTCTAATGCCTCCCTGTCTTGGGTGAAACCGTGCTGATGGCCAGGTAACATTTGCAGGGCCATCTGGTGACATTTCTTTTTGGGAACAGATTAGTAGAGACTGGGGAGGGTGGTACAGAGACCAACACAAGATTCTCAGGTGGCTTCCTGGAGCCTGTGTATGTCTCTGAAGGCGGGGTGGGAGGGTATCCCCTATTTTTTTTCTGGAAGGGTGTGGTCAAGCTCTAGTTATTAAGCATTTGGGAGGCATCAGAGGAAACCCTCTGCAGAAAGTATTCGTTTTAATTCTGAGAGCATTTCTTAATACGAAACCCAGGTATTAAGAAAAGTTCCTCATTAGGAAATGTTCTCTCTCCACCTCCAACTCTTCCAGGATGAGAAGGGAGTAAATGCAGCTAGCGATGAATTGCTTCCTCTTGGAACGGCTTCCTGCTCTGATGCCACAGGCTTGGCCTCTGCCAGACAGTGGTGTTCTTCAGTTTCTATGGGTGTCCCAGAGCCTACCATCAAGCCTAATGTCTGTAGAAAGAACAAATGCTTCACTGGATCTTGGACCCTACTTTCCCTCATGCTCTGCTCTCACTGAGTTGGATCTCTGGCTCAATATGGCAAGACTCCAAAATTTCCTCTGTTAGGCCTCCATCCCCTTGACAAGCTGCTGTCCACATCTGCTGTGGAAGGACAGTGAGACCTTTCCCTCCAGGCCTATGTGGAAGCACCATAGAACTACACACTTCCCCACTCCCTGGGCCTGGCAGCATCCTTTAGTATAGGGAGGCTGGCCCCAAGACCCCAGAAGCTGCATATGAGATTTGCCCAGTGTCTGGCCCTGCAAGCATTACCCTGCTTTGATTGGAATATTTGCTAAGAACTGTTTGAAAGCACTATTGCCTAATTGGTCAGTGCCAGCTTCTCTTTTGGATATACTGACTAAGATCCCTCAGCCTCCAGAGAGAAGGAACAAGCCAGACCAGCTTCCTCCGGAGGTGGCACACTGGATTTGGGTTTGCCCTGGGCTGCCTGACTGCCAGCGAAGCCCTCACCTCAAGACAAGTGGACAAAGGGAACAAAGTCCTGTCCAGCTGTTCAGGGACAGAGGCTCCACCCACTTGCAGAGGGAGTCCTCTGAGATACACAACTGTGCATTCTGCTCCTTTCCTGAAACACACTAAAGCAAAGAGGCAGGCCAAATCATGTTACAACCATATCAAAACGGCCACCGGAGAGCCATGCTCAGAGTTTACATGGGAGAGACATATCCAAACTTTAACAGTGGTTATCTCTGGACAGAGGGATTATGAGTGACTTTGTACTCAGTATTATCTGCCCTTCTGCTTTTACTCAAGTTTTCTGGATTGAGCATATTACCTAAGAAAGGGAAAAGCCAACAAATTAATTTTTGAAAAGTAAAATATGTTCTAAAATTTAAAACAGACCAAACTGAGATTAATAAATCATGTCTTGCAGTTACCATAAAAGAACTCATCAGACCAGCACCAAGACCACAGGCTCCCTGAGGGCAGGGGCCGTTCCATATACACTCTCAGCATGCAGCTCCCTCTCATCCTTCTCGCCAGATGGGGCTGCGCTCGACTTCCTGCTTGTGTGGGGCCTCCCCGTCCCACTGTGACATGGGGGGAAGTGCCCTGTCCAAGCCAACCGTCAACGCTGTTCCTCCATTTGGGGTCCCATCCACTCTCACCTTTCACCAGGCTTCTGGCCACGGGGCGCCCGCTGCTCATCTTCTCTCTCCTGCACCTGATGCTCTTCCCCTTTACCTGCTCTTACCTGTCAGCATTTAAAATATCCCTTCCATCTTGACAAAACCCTTCTTTATTTCAATCTCTCTCGTCTTGGCAGACCCCCACCCCGCCTTCGCTCTCATGTGTTTCTTAGTCTGCTCCACTCTGGCTTCGTTTCTCACCACTAGCATCCCTTACTAGAGCCACCAAATATTTCTTGTCGAAGAATCCGACAGGTTCTTTTCAGTTCTTTCTTAATTGACATCTGTGCGGCTTTTGACCCACGTGACCACTCACAATTCCTCGAAATATCCTTGTGACTTTGTGACACAATCAACTAGTTCTCCTTTACTGCTTCAACTGTTCCACTTCAGGCCCTATGAGGTCTCAGGAATTGGTCCTATACTCTTCCTTCTTCACCCCAGATTCTCCTAGTAAGTGACTTCCTCAACCTATATGATCCAAATAGCATAAACAGTATATGTTGACGATTCATGAATTCTTACTTCCAAAACAGACCCTGCTTCTGAACCACAGCCTAGGGTATACGACTGCTTTTATGCCTTTCACTTGAATGTTTCATTGAAAGAACAAACCATATATGCTAGAAATGTAATGCATGAGCTTATCCCACAACAAAAATATAAATACCTGTTCTTCATCTAATGATTCCTATCTCAATAAATACCAACACCTTCCTTTGGGGGTTGCTTTCTCTAGAAACCCAGAAATTATTTTGACTACGTCCATTCTTTAAGTCTCAGAGAAAATGACAGGGAGACAGGAAATGAATTTACCCTCACATCTGAAACAATTCAAAATCTGGACAAAGTACATGAAATGATGATTTCTAAAACACTGAACACCAGGCCATGAGGATAAGTGATACTTGAATGACAGGAAACAAAGGAGACAAGTCCTACAATTAGCCCAGCTCACTACCTGGAACAACTTTTTTAAGACACAGCATAGCACCAGGCGGAGCCCAGTGGGCTCCCAGCATTGTGGAAATGCACTCCAGAAAGGCCAACCCAACTAGAGTGCAGGGCATAGTACAGAGGGGAGAAAGATGAACACAGAGAGCTCCAGACATATACTAAAAACATTGCTGAAGTAAATTACAGAAAATGTATTACATGGAGAGATATATATTCTTCATGATTGGGAAAACTCAGTATTTTTAAGATGTCTCTTCTTTCCAAATTGATTTTATAATCAATGAAACTCCAATCAAAATTCCAACAGCGTTTTATGCATGTGTATGTGTGTGTGTGCTAGGAGTTAACTATAAAATTCATGTGGAAATGCAAAGAACCTAGAATAACCAAAACCACTTTGAAAAAGTAGGACGAAGTTGAGCACTTATATTACCTGATTTCAGGACTTATAAATCTACAATAATCAAGACACTGTGGCATTGGAGTAAAGATAGACAAATAAACAAAGGAAAAGAATAGAGTCCAGAAATAGACCCATATATTTGATCAATTGAGTTTCTTCAAAAGTGAAAAAGGCAATTATGTAGATGAATTATAGTCTTTTCAACAATGGTGTTCGAACAATGTAATACTATATCAAGAAAAAAAATGAACTCCAATCCATAATTCATACTATATATAAAAATTAACTCAAAGCATATCATAGTCACAAATGTAAAAGCTAAAGGTATAAAACTTCCCAAAGAAAATGTGAGAAAATCAGACTATATAAATTTGAATTGGGCAAAGATTTCTTTGACATGTCTCTAAGTGCATACTCCATAAAGGATTAAATGGATAAAATGGACTTGAGCAAAATTAATGACTTTTCCCTTTCAAAAGACAATGTTAAGAGAATGAAAATACAAGCTATAGCTTGGAAGAAAATGTTTGCACATCATACATTTGATAAAAGATTGGCATCCATCATATACAAAGAACTCTCACAATACAATAACAAGAAAGCAAATAGCCCAATTAAAAAATGGATAAAAGGTTTAAACAGAAATTTCATCAAATGAGATCAGCTGATGGTAGATAAGTATATGAAAAGATGCTCAACAGCATGAGTCCTTAGGGAAATACAAATTAAACCCCAATGAAGACTCCATTTTACACCTGTTAGAATGTATAAAATTAAAGACCAACCCTACCAAGTGCTGGTGGTAATGCAGAGTGACAAGAACTTTCATACAATGCTGGTGTGGATGTAAAATGGTATAGCCATTTTGGTAAACAGTTTGGCAGTTTCTTAGGAGGTAAATATATAACTACCATATATATGCGATCCAGCCATTCCACTCTTAGGTAATTATTCAAGAAAAATGAAAGCATATGCCCATACAAAACACATGAATGTTGATAGCAGCTTTATTTGTAATTGTCTCAAAATGAAAATAATCCATTAATAATCCAAATAAGCAACAGATAAACAATAGTATATCCATGTGATGCAATAATACTCAGCAATAAAAGGACTGAACTACTAATACATACAATAAAATGCATGAATCTCAGAATAATTATTTTGATTGAAAGAAGCCAAATAAAACAGAGAACACACTGTGTACTTATTATGTGTATAAAATTCTAGAAAAATCTCCACTAACCTATAGTGACACAATCCAGAGCAACAGTTGCCTGGGGACTGGAGGATGGGTGGCAGGGAGGAGACACAGGAAGGGATTACCAAAGACAAGTTTTTGGAGTGACAAGTATGTTCATTATTTTGATTTTGGCAGTGGTTTCACAAAGCATATACATGTCAAACACTGTCAAATTGTACTCCTTAAACATATGTAGCTCATTGTATACCAATTCCTCAACAAAACTATTTTTTAAAAAATTCTTGTCTATTACCACCAGCCTGTGGGAGAAATCATCATTTCCCTCCTGGCCTTCTACAACAGCCTGACCTTTCCTTCACTGTTTCCTCTTGTCTGTTCTCTGCACTGCAGCCAGAGTGACTTTTTAAGAATGTGAATCTATTTGTGTCACTTCACTGCTCAAAGTCCTTCAAAAATTACTGAAAAAATAAAGACTGAAAGACTTACTCTTGTTCCTGCCTGAGTTCTAGTCTCTTTCCCATTGTGTTTCCCTCTTTTAAACCACTCTGTGCTTTCAGTTGCTGGAACTTGCCCAAAGTGTTTCTGTCTCGGGGCCTTTGTACATGCCAGTGCCCTTTGCCTGGGACTCGGCCCTTTTCCAGGTAAACCCCTAACCTGCCTTTAGTCCTTTAGTCTCAGTTTTGATGGTATCTCTTCTAAGCATCCTTTCCCAATGCACTGACCAGATCAGGTCTTGAAAGTAGCACCGACCTATGTTTCCTTTGTGGCACCAACTGCACATGTAAGTAATCAATTATCTCTGTAATTTTTTGTCTACTGCCCTTTCTTCCCACATTCCCATCTCCTAAGACCATAAGCTTCCAGAGAGTAGGGATCATTATGTACTTGATGCTTAGTGCATTGTCTTGCACACAGTAGGTACTCAAAAACACTTGTTGAATAAATGATAGAGACAGACCCAGAACTCACTCTCTGAGTTCTAAATTAGATTTTTCTCAACCCACACACGCAAAACCCATCCTTCTGTATCTGACAGCCAAGTATACTTTTTCTATAATTAAAACTTAAGTCTCAAATTGGTAAGAATTAGGAAATGTAATGAAGCAGTTAGCTTAAGTATTAAATAAAACAAAAGTATTAGACTTAGAAAGGTTAGTAATGTTTGACACAGCTGAACTGATAGATCAGTTGAGGTTTTTAAAAAGTCACTCATGCTCATTTTAAGAATACATTTATTCTGAAACTTACACCCCAAGACAGTTACAAAGTTAGTTAACAAGACAGTTAACAAAGCATGAAGGAAATAGATGGAGGTGCGGTGAGAGAGGCAGGGCCTTGCCGGAAATGCAGTCACAGCCTCCTGAAAGCTGACCACTGACCCAGCACTACCATGTTTTTTAGCAAAGCAGTGCCCTAGATTCTCAGTGTAGCTGAGTGTGTGGGGCTGAAAAGATAAAGATTGCAAACATGGCCATTTTCCAAAACAGCTTCCTAAGAAACAGCCTACCTTCCCCTCCCTTTCACTCCCCCACCATGTTTATAGACTCCCCTTAATTAGAGCATTTCAGCATGGAAGCATAATCCAATTTGAAAGAAAATTTCCCTTGAGAGCCATCTGTCAGAATTAGACTACACTTAAGCTACTGGACAGTAAGGCTGTATTGTAAATACCACAGACTGCTTTGATTCTCCAAAGGCTCAAAACTCATTTCTGAGCAAGCAAACACCAATCCATGGGATAAGGCTCTCTGTCAGGAACTGGCTTGCTATTTTGGACACTAATCCTTCCACAGGTAGAAGATCATTAAAAGCAGTCTCAAGGGAACATTCTACCTGACTAGTCTCACCCTTCTTCAGGGATGAAACTGCTGCCCTTGACAACTCCATTAACTTTTCCTTCAGTTGTTTCAGGTTTGCAGAAGATTTTTTTCATCAAGCTAGGTTGTCCCCATGTGCTCAACCATGGAGATATCTGATTGTGTACAGGGGGGGACCAAGTAGAGCCCACTTCAGCTCCTTGCAAAGCCAGCCTCTCTCTCAGGAGTGGACAGCTCACCATACAGACACCTGCCTTTGGTGCCCTTGCCCAGGCAGCAAGTAGACTCTTGGCTGCAAAAAGAGCATGTAGGATGGGGATGGTGGGGAGAAGAGGGTCCCTTCTCTCCATCATTTGACTCCACCTCAAAGATCACGTGAGTCAGCGTCTTTCCTGTGTCCCCATAACCCCTCTCCCACTGTGCTGTTCTATCACACTGCAGCAGACCCCACTGTGTCTCGACTAGATCCCCTTTACCAGGCTGGTGTGCCCATTCCTTAGCTGCTGTGACTGTTGGCCGCTAACATCCAGGGCTGCATCCTACTTGGGAGAATTCCCATCAGCTGAAGGCAGCCACCTTAAAAATGATTGGCAAGCCCGGAAATGGCCTGTAGCCAATATCGAAGTAGTTCAGGGTTTACAGGCAGCACCCCCCTCTTGACACAGGGTGGGATTCACGCTCCCACAGCTGCCTGTGTGATCAGGCTCAAGATAAGCTTTAGCCTCCACCTTTGCCTATCCCATTCCCCTTACTTTCTCACGGATTTCACGAGAGCCGTCCCTCAGTAAATCACCTGCACAAGAATCCCTCTCAGCCCCTGCTCCTAAGGGAATCCCACTTAAGATACACATACTACATTGGAGCCATCCTCATTTTGTTCATTTATTCATTCAAAAGCATTTATCATCTATTTCTCGGGTTGAGTAACAAAGATATAGTCATAGGCTTTGTCCTCAAGGTGCAACTAACTAGTTTAATGGGGTGGGCCAGGGTAAACAGATACTTACAATCGAGTGGGAAAAATGCTGTGAAGAGGTGCATGTAGGATACTTGAAGAGCACACAAGGGACACCTAATCTGTTCTGGGTGGATACAGCGAGGGCTTACTTAATGAGGTGGTGGCTGAGTGTAGGACTCCTAAGACGAATAACATTTACTTGAACAGGGAAGAGGAGCAGAAAAAAAGGTCACTGCGGACAGAGAATAGTGTGTATACAGAACACATGAGTGAGCAATTAGAGAGAATGAGCTAGAACAGCACAAGGGAATTGGTTGTCCAAAACTTATGGCAGTCATTGCTATCGGATCCTGGTCTTCTCATTTGCTGGGCCATGATATTGCTTCTTAAACCTTCTTCGTGCAGCCCACTAGTCAGCTACCGCCAGTTGATTAATGTTGGTCCTCCATATGAAAACTCCTTTCCATCCCTTTTGCACATAGGTTATGTTTTATCTTCCATTACACAGCTCCAAATCTACAAACTTCTTTGTGTCTGCCCCCACACTTCTCACTAACTCCTATAACAAAGAAAATGATGTCCCTGTATTTATCTAAAGTCAACCCCTATACCTGTATTTTGGATTCTGTCTCCTACCTTCTCAGGGAACTTTTACTGATTATCCTATACTCTATCGCTTCACACTGTACCTTTTCTTATTTTTTCATTTGATTTTTTTTTCTCATTTAATTATTTATTTTCCCCCTCAAAGGTGATTTTTAATTTTTATTAATTTGTTTTTAATTTAAAGACAGTAAAATTCACTGGTATGTTAGACAGTGGAATGAATTTTGACAAACTCGTAGAGGCTTGTACCCACCACCACAATTATAATGATTCCATCATTTCTCCAAAATTCCCTCTTGTTGCCCCTTTGTAGTCCCCCCATCTCCTTGCCCCCACTCCTGACAACCACTGATTTGTTCTCTGTCCCTGTAATTTTGCCTGGTTCCTCATATCCTATGGAATCAATGGAATCACACAGTATGGGGCTTTGTGAGCCTGTCTTCTCTCACTTAGCACAATGCACCTGCAATTCATCCATATTACAGTATGTGTGCATCATGCACACCCTGTTCCCTTCACTACTGAATAGTATCTTATTATCGTATGGATGTAACATTTATCTGATTACCCACTGAAGGCCATTTAGGTTGTTTCCAGCTTTTGGCAATTATGAATAAAGCTGCTATAAACATTCACATACCAATCCATACAGATATTTTTATAAATGTTTTTATTTCTCTTATAAATGTTCTCTTTTCCAAATTCCACCTAAAATAATCAAAACATGGGTAGATTTTATAGAGAAAAATATCAGTACCCCCTGCTACCATTTTTTTAAAGAATTTTTTAAGTGTTTATTTTTGAGATAGAGAGCACAAGCAGAGGAGGGGCAGAGAGAGAGGGGGAGACACAGAATCTAAAGCAGGCTCCTCGCCATCAGCGCAGAGCCAGAAGTGGGGCTCAAACCCATGAACCATGAGATCATGACCTTAGCTGAAGTCAGTTGTTTAACTGACTAAGCTACCCAGGCACGCTCCCCCACCCCACCTGCTATCAATTTTGAGCTGTGGTACTGTCTCCCTGTATGTACACAGGAATCCCAACAGAGCCAGCCTGCTTTCTCAGGTCTCTGCCCTGTCCTCCTCTTTGTGCAACCCAGAGCATCTAGATGGGATACTTAAGTTCAGACTTGGATTCAATGAAATGTTGCTGAGCATCTCCCTCTGGGCCACTGGGGCAGACACTATGCCAGCACTATAACCCCCTCATCTGGCCACATTCCAGCATAGGGGATGAAAAATGGAAAAATTATGTTTTCAATACCATTCTTCTTTTTTTTAATTTTTATTTAAGAGAGAGAGAGAGAGAGAGTATGTGAGCAGGGGACAGGGACAGAGAGAGAGCTTTTTTCTTAAGAGAGAGAGGAGAGAACAGGGGAGAGGGGCAGAGGGGGAGAGAGAGAGAGAGAGAGAGAGAGAGAGAGAGAGAGAGAGAGAGAGAGAATATTAAGCAGGCTCCACACTCAGCATGGAGTTTGATGTGGGGCTCGATCCCACAACCCTGGGATCATGACTTGAGCCTAAATCAAGAGTTGGATGCTCAACTGACTGAGCCACCCAGGCACCCCTCAAAACCATTCTTAAATGTGAATATGGTTATATGACACAGTTTTGGCCAATAAGAAATAAGCAGAAGATATCAGTGTGACTTTGAAGTCTTTCTTTCCTGATGGAAATTCCAAGAGGTAGTAAGCATTGCTTTTTTTTCTTGGCACTTTCCTTTTGTTTCAAATGCAGAAGTGATGTCTAGAATCATATTATTTTATTTTATAATTGTCTGATTGAAAATATTATGTAAGTAGATTGATAGTCTTAAAGAAATTTTTAAAAGATATCAAATATGTGAAAGAGGATCACGTAATTATACAAATGACCAAAGCTTTGGAAATCAAAGCTGCTAGGAATGAAAATTACATTAATAAATGGGAAATTCAATGGATTTGTTACATAGCTAATTAGAAATTGCTAAAGAAAGATTTACTGAACCAAAAGACAGATCTAAAAATGTTGCCTAGGATGCATCAGCAATAAAAAAAAAAGAGTAAACAAACATAAAAGACAGAGTGAGTAGGTCTAAAAATATCCAGAAGGAAAAGATAGAAGGTTATCAGGAAGAGACAATATTTGAAAAGATTATGGCTGGGAATTTTCAGAATTGATGAGACACTTATCCCCAGACTCAAGATAACCTGTGAATCCTAAGCAAAATATACAGCATCCACACCATCATAGAATTGCAGACAAAGATAAGTCTTAAAACAGAGAAGAGAAAGGTATATTACAATTAGATTGTAGCTGATTTCTCAAAACCAAGAGTTTGAAGGCAAGGAGACAACAGATTTATTGCTGAGAAAAAAATACTATCCTCCAGGGGGTTTTGGGTGGCAGTTGGTTAAGCATCCGATTCTCCTGGTTTCGGCTCAGGTCATGATCTCGCTGAGTTCAAGCCCTGTGTCTGGCTCTGTGCTGACAGCACGGAGCCTGTTTGGGATTCTCTTCCTCTCTCTCTGCTCCTTTCCCCATTTAATCTCTCTCTCTCTCTCTCAAAGAAAATAATAAATGTTAAAAAATTTTAAAAAGTTATTATCCACCAAAGACATGTATAGTCATGTTTTTTTTTTCACTTATAAATGTGAAATAGCAACATTTCCAGACAAAAAAATCCTGAGAGTTAACAACGACAGGCCTTCTCTTGAAGCAGTATCTTGAGGATGTGCTAAACATGAAAAGTCATCTTTAAGGAAAGCCTGAAGAAATGGCAAACACCAGTGATGAATATGTGATAAATGAAAACCATCATTGACTATGGAAAACATTAATTATAATGTCTAACTGAGGGAGTAAAAAAGCAAGGCAAGACAGAAGTAAAACACTGGAAAATGGTACCTGGAATGAGGGAGACTGCAGCTGAGGGCTCCAAGATATAAGTATAGTTTTGATTAACTCCTTAAGTTTATTAAATTAACCATGCATGTCACAATTTTTAGGAAATGACGAACAAACAGATTATAAGTTAGTGGAAGAGAGAAAGTGAAATAGAGAGAAAACTTAATTCAAAAAAAATAGGAAAAAATATCAGGACTAAAATAAGCATAATATAAAAGGGTAGAATAACCCCAAAATACTAATGTTTGCAATGACATAAACAGACTAATCTCACTTGTTAAAAGTAAATGATTTTCAGAAAGGATTTTTTCAAAAATCCACCTATACATTGTTTTCAGTATTTACAATTACTTATAAGAATATAGGAAATCTGCAGGTAAAAGAACAGAAAAAAATATATAAGACAAAACTAACTGAAAGGAAGGGTTTATAGTTCTATAAATACCAGAAAAGATGCACTTGGAAAGGTGCACTTAGAAAGCAAAAAATATTTCTCTAGGTAAAAGCAGGCACTAAATAATGATAAAAGGTTCAAATGGCCAGAAAGATATAAAAAGTGCCAATATTATAAACATAAATACATATATATACATGTATATATGAAGCAAAACTGATAGAACTACAAGAAGAAACTGAAAATCTACTATCATAGTAGGAGATTTCTAAGCATGTTTTTTGACAACCAATATGTTGGGCAGAAAAAAATATCTACTAAAATATGGATGTGGGTAATGCATAATCTTTTCTAGCACATATAGCATATATATAAAAACAGGCAAAAGAGAACATCAAGCAAGTATCAACACATATCACATAATATGCAAAATATAGTCTACATACCTGATCACATTCTAATTAGGGCAGTAACACTTAAAAAACTATTAAATATGAAATTTTTAAGACACGCTTTCAAGTAAAATATGTAGATCAAAGAAAAAAACATACTTGAAATTAGAAAACAGATCAGAATAATGACAATATTAAATATCAAAATTTGTAGACAGTTAAGGTAGCATTTCAAGGGAAATTTATAGTCTTAAACGCATATCTAAAGTTTCTGTTATGTAAGATACATAAATTCTAGAGATCTATATATAGCATTGTGCTTATAGCTAACAGTACTATACTGCATATTTAAAATTTGCCAAGAAAGTAGATCCTTTGCTAGTGTTCTTACCACACAAAAATAATACTATTACCACTACTCATAACAATAATAATAATAATAATAATAATAATGATAATAGAGAAGATGGGGGGAAACTGTGGGAGGTGATAGATATGTCAATGGCCTTGGTGGTAACAATGGTTTCATGAATGCATACTTGTCCAGAATATTCAGTTTTTCACATCAATCATGCCTCAGTAAAATAGGTTTAGAAAGGACCTAGAGATGTAAGAAATAAGAAATAACTGAATAAACCTAAGGAATAAAAAAAAATCATACCATCAAAAGAAGAAAGAGTAAATAAAAATTAAATATAATCAATAAAATTCAACGGTTCTTTGAAAAGACTAATAAAAACTGACAAACCTCCAATGATATTGATCAAAGAAAAAGAGAATAGGAACAAATAATTAATGTTAGAAATGAGAAAAAGGACCTAGCCAGGGATAAGGTAGAAAATAAAAAGATAAGACTATGAAGAGCTATAAGTCAATACATTTAAAACAGAAAAATCTAAATCACCAAATATGATTTATAAAGAAATAGAAAACTTGTATAGTGCAATAACAAAGGAACGGAATCAATTTCCCCCAAAGTAAACACGAGACACAGAAGGCTGATTGGGTCAATTCTACTAAACACTGAAAGAAAAGATGATTTCAATTGTACACAAAACCCTCAAGAGAATAAAAAGAAAGAATGCTCCATCAACTCATTTTGATCACAAAACCAGATGAACAGAAAACAAGAAAATAAAATCAGGGGCTGATCTCACTCATGAATTCAGTTACAAAAATCTTTAACAAAACATTAACAAACCAAACAACTGAATAACACACATACATTTATGTATATCTATGTATATGAAAAACAATACATCATGTACAAGTTGGATTTATCACAGTAATGTTTTTACCAAAATTAGAAAATAAAGCAATATACTTTATCACATTAAAAGATAAAAGGAGCAAAACATATGATTATCTAGATAAATTCATAAAGTCATCTGATAAAATTCAATATCCACTCAGGTTTTCAAAGTCTACAGCCAATGGCCTATTAGTATAAAAATTCAAAGTATTCCTTTTAGGATGGGAACAAGGCAGATTACTCTGTGGACTTTTGTTTCAGCAGTCCTGGCAAATACAATAAAGCAAGCAATAAAGATGGTGGGGAGAGAGAAGCCAAAAGGAGAGAAAAAACAAAACTGTCCTTATTCATGCATGGAATAATTGTCAGTGTACAATACTCAGAAGAGTCTATGGTCAATTTTTTAGAGAGTGACACAACACCAAGTGCTGGAGGGAGCACAGACTAACATGGGCTCACACACTGCTGCCGGGATTGTTGTTAAACCTCCTTGAGATATAATTATCTTTGATCTAGAGTATATACCCTAACAGAAATTCTTGCACATATTTCCCAGGAGACATGTACAAAAAACATACACACAGGGGTGTCTGGGTGGTTCAGTTAGTTAAGCATCTCACTTCGGCCCAGGTCATGATCTCACGGCTGGTAAGTTGGAGCAATGCGTCAGGCTCTGTGCTGACAGCTCAGAGTCTAGAGTCTGCTTCGGATTCTGTGTCTCCCTCTCTCTCTGCCCCTCTCCCAGTCATATTCATTCTCATTCTCTCTCTCTCTCTCTCTCAAAAATAAACATTAAAAAGAAATTTAAAAAACATACATTTAGCAGCATTTCCTGAAATAGAAAAAACTTAATTCAAATATCCATTGACAAGAGACTAGATAAATTTTTTTGAGAGAGAGAGAGAGAGAGAGAGGGCACAAGTGAGCAAGGGGCAGAGAGAGGGGGAGAGAGACAGAGACAGAGAGAATCCCACAAGGGGTAGAGAGAGAGGGAGAGAGAGAGAGAGAGAGAGAGAAGCAGGGCTCATGCTCACCCGAAGCGGGGCACTTGGGCTCATGAACCGTGAGATCATGACCTGAGCTAAAGTCAGATGCTTAATGACTGAGCCACCCACATGCCCAAGAGATGAGATAAATTATGGTACACTATACGATGAAATGCTAAAACACCCCTGCCAAAAAAAAAAAAAAAAAAAAAAAGGACTATAGTATATACATGAACATAAGCGATTCAAAACAAAATACTGAAAATAGCAGTTTGCAGAAGAATACATACAATATAATTTCTCCACAAAATTTCAAAAATAGGCAAAACTGAACAACCTGAATTTTTACGTGGTAAAGTGATTTTAAAAACAAGGGAATTGTAGCTCTAAAATTCAGTTTATTGATTATCTCTGGGGAAACTTGAGGGATGGAGGAAAGTCACACTGAGAGCTTCAAAGAGATAAACAATTTTCTCTTTCTTGAGCTAAATTCTGGATTGACTGATGTTATTTTGTTATTATTATTAAATCATACATATGCATTCTATATACTCTTGTACATGTCATCTATTTCATTGAAAAAGCAAAAGCTTTGTCCTAGGCAAGGATAAAAGCTATCAAAGTCTCTGTCAGAGACCTGCAGCTTTAGTAATCCCTTCCTTCAGATGTTCTGTTCTACAGTTTTGCCACTTTTCACTGCCTCTGAATAATCTTGACGTCGAGGGGTTGACATGTCTGAGGGATCATGACTGGAAAAAATGACAGGGTGGGATTCAGTGGATTTTCGTGAAGATTTAGCTCATGAGCCTCGGCGATGGCCGACTCCACTCACACCCACATTATGGAAGGAACTTGGCTTCCCTGTCATCAGCTGGAAGCCAGGGCTTTCTATGGGGTTTTTCAAATTGTTGTTCTCTTAGGATCAGTTATCCAACCAGTGTTAGTATTTTCAGCACTAGATGCAGTTGTGTGCTGAAGCCAGCTCTTATCAACAGGCACCAGCTTGCAAGAGCCAATGTGAGCATCTTTTGCCAGCTCCACCTTCAGTGATGTCACATTGGTAGCTTGAAAAATCAGCGCCGCTAGGAGTTATTTGCTCCACGGAAATAAAGAAATGCTACAAATCAGGTCCCCTTCTTGTCCCTCCACCTCTACCAGCCAGATGTTACACATCTACCAGGATGCCACTGAATCTGACATAGCTATACAATCATATGATAATACCTTGGACTCATGGTGCAATGGAATGAAACACGATTAAATTAATAAACTTCTTCAGTGACAGAGACTGCCTGCCCCATCTGCATTCAACTGGCTTCCCTGAATACTTATATTTCCTCCTGATTGGTTCCAGGTATACACCTCGGTCAGGTCTAAAAATGGCCTCAGGGACTTAGAAGACAGAACAGGAAAATTCCTAAATGAGCCACTGAAAGATATGGGACTTTGCAATGACTCACAAAGTCAAATTTTGATGGAAATGTACAGTTTTAAAATTCCTAATATTAAAAGAGAGTCTATGCTATTGTCAACTGTACCCTTCCCTCTTCTGAACTGGGGTCCATATGGGCACAGAGGAAACCTCATGGCTTCCACTGTTACTACGTGAAAACTCTGCCATCTCTCCCAAATTAGAGTGTAGCTGAGATGATCAGAGATTCCTAGAGAAAGTCTCTGAATCAGTTTCTAAGAGGGCCATTGAAAGAGAGATTCCTGAATGCTCAATGCCTATTCACCAGGGAGTCAGTGATGAGTGGGGTATATGAAAATGTCAAGACTCAGGCATGACAACCAACATTCACCCAGACCACTAAACTCATGCTCTCTCAACTTCAACCTTCCCCCTGATAATGTCTTCTCTCTTGTTGACTGAAACATATCCCACAGAGATGCATCACACTCTTATTGATTGATATAGCTTCAGTTGAGAGGTCCAATTAAACTACTGTTTTTACACTCAATAACTGCCATTTTGTTTCTTCACAGGAAGGTGTGAGGATTAGTTTTTATTTGACTGCTAACATTTGTAAAACCCATAATCTACTTGGAGAAATAAAGAACAAGATTTTTTAAAAATGGAAAGATTAGTTTATGGGTTTCAGCACTGCATAAAGCTCCTCTCCAACCAAATCAGTCCCTGGAGCCTCACCAAATTAGCCCCACATAAGGAGCTTCATTTTATTCAGTAAGTGCATATTAATTATTTTACTTCCAGGCACCATTCCAGAGGCTGGGCATGCAGTGAACATGCCAGACATGGTCTGCGCACTTACAGAACAGTCTAATGGGGAAGGTATGATGAGTAATGACAAAAGTACAGAGTGTCACGGAAACAAATACTAAAAAAACCTACCCTTCTAGTCCAGGTCTCAGATACAAATTCTCTGAGGCAGTGGCATTTATGGTGGGATCTAAGAGCTTAGTAGGAGATAGCCAGGCAAAGAGAAGCCAGCCAGCATGTATGATAATTTTGAAACATCTTTTCATGAACTGACTGAACTGGCTTGAAAACCTTTGTCCTAATTCCTGTTTGGCCATTATTCAGCTACGTGAGATTAGCTGAATCTCCTAATGGCCCTCCACCTCAGTGCCATGGGCCAAGTGAGGATTTCAGATTACAGAACCTCTAAGGTTCTTTCTGGCTATTCAATCACAAGGCAAACATCCAATACACAGATTACTATCCAGTTAGTACAGGTAACAACTGCTTTTTTGAACAATCTTTAAATATACTGTAGCACACGATATTTCCAACAACAGGGTAGATGCTCACAGAAACTCCTCCAGGTAAAAATACTGGATTACAAAATCCTTTTTTTTTTTTTTTAACATTTATTTATTTTTTGAGAGACAGAAAGATCATGAGCAGGAGAGAGGCAGAGAGAGAGAGGAAGACACAGAATCTAAAGCACACTCCAGGCTCTGAGCTGTCAGCAGAGAGCCCGATGCAGGGCTTCAACCCATGAACCATGAAATCATGACCTGGGCCGAAGCCAAGACACTTAAAAGACTGAGTCACCCAGATGCCCCTACAAAATCCTTTTCAATGCATGGCAGAGCTGATGGGACAAAAATGCAATTTTTCAGTGGCCAGAAACAGCAAGAAAGTATGAATCCATGGAGGTAAGTAAGCCCTGGAACTGGAGCTTTAATGAAGGTAAATGTGAATCTCTAGTGGTTTAGTGTGTGGTTTTTAGACGACTGTGGGAGAACCCTGCATAGAGCTGGAATCCTAAAGATTAAGGGTCACATCCTTAAAGGATAAACAAAAAAGAACTTCTACCCTGCATAAGTAGAAGCTAAAGATATATCCTGTCCTCGACTTGCTCTAGGGAAAGCAAGGAAAAAAGTCTCCCCTGCCAATTTCTAACCATTAATACAAGCCTGCACTTACACATTTGGAGCCTATATTCACCCTACTTCTCTGTTGCCCCCAAACCCTCAAGCTCAAAATTCAGTTTCGAATGGTTCCCTGTTGGTTACCTCACAAATCATCCCTGAAGGAATGCACTTTCAGAATGCAGAACATGAAGCACAGAACATGAAATTTTCTACTGACAAAGTTTCAAGCCATATGAACTCACAATCACAAATCATTAAATATAGGAGGCAACAAGGCATGATGAGTTAGTCAATGGAAATACCAAACAAAAAAATCAGAGCTACAAAGATTATAGCTGGTGCAGTTAGGAACAGAATATAAAAGTAACTTGTACATAATGGTAAAAGAAATTAAAAAGGGAACTGAAAGTATGTTGAAACAAAAAAAAGAGACTATTAAGGATACTAGGCAAGTGTGGAAACACCGCAAATGAAACTTCTACAAATGAAAAGAGGTAAATGGGTGAGAATTTTCTAGAACTGATAAAAGGAAACAATCTCATATTCAGGAATCCTGTAAATCAGTCTGAATAAATAAAAATAGCCACTTAGCAATGTGAGCAATTAAACTATGGAACACTAAAGAGGAAAGCAAGATATTGAAAGCAAAGGAAAAAAAACTGCATACAAAGGAATAAACATTATACTAAAGTCAACTTCTCAAAGGCAAATGGAGGTCAGATGACTATGGAATGATAGCTTTGTAATGCCAAAATCATTTTTGGCAATGCCAAAAACCCTATTTTTATACCCAGAAAAACATTCTAAAAACAATAGCAAAACAAAGACATATGCGGAACTGTGGCTTTCAGTTGAAGGTTATTGCCAGCCTACAGATACCCTAAGGAGGCTATGTAGGGGAATAAATATGCCAACCTTGCTCCCTTCTCTTCCTCACTACCTAAACCTCACTACTAGCCAGAGACTAAAAGAGTTATTTTCAGTTCAAAGAAAAATAAACAAACCCCAAAGCCTCCAGGAGCACTAAGGAAAAACAAAAGGAAAGTAGCCAAAATAATCCCCCAACTAATTTTATAAAACAAGAATTATCTTGGTTCCAACCCAGATAAGAACCATATGAGAAAGTAAATTACATGTATCACTCATTAGCACAGATTAAAAAAATGCTAAACAAAATATTAGCAAAGTGAACTTAATATGCAAAATAGGTAATATATCAAATCTAGTGTGGATCATACTAGGAATATAAGATTGGTTCAAAATTAAAAACCTGATCAATGTAATTGAGTAAAATAGCAAATTATAGCAGAGAAAAACCTCACAAGATCACAGCATTTGACAAAACAAATGTTTACAATAAAAAGTCTTAGTCATGAAGGAATGGAAGGATACATTCTTCTTCTTCTTCTTCTTCTTCTTCTTCTTCTTCTTCTTCTTCTTCTTCTTTGGGATACATTCTTTTTTAAAAACAATTTCTTTAATGTTTATTTATTTTTTAAAGAGAGAGAGAGAGAGAGAGAGAGACAGAGACAGAGTACGAGTGGGGGAGGGGCAGACAGAGAGGGAGACACAGAATCCGAAGCAGGCTCCAGGCTCTGAGCTGTCAGCACAGAGCCCAACGCAGGGCTCAAACCCACAAACTGCAAGATCATGACCTGAGCCGAAGTCAGATGCTTAACCAACTGAGCCACCCAGGTGCCCCAAGGGATACATTCTTAATATGGTAAAGACATCCACAAAACATCTACAGCAAAATTATACTCTATGAAAATGTTAAAAACATTTCACTTAAAAGTAGGAATAAGTCAAGGATGACTACTACCATAATTATTATTTGGCATTATACTGGAAATTCTAGTTTGTAAACTGAATTAAAAAATAAATAAAAGCATCCAGATTAGAAAAAACCCCCACAAAACTATCAAGTCACATGTCTGATTATCTATAAGGAAAATTCAGAAGATTTTACAATCAAATTATAAGCATTAATAAGAATTTTACAAGATTGCCAAATTGAAGATAAATTTAAACTGCATTTATATAACAACAAAAGTTAGAAAATGCAATTTTAGAAAAAATACTATGGTTGACCTTTGAACAATGTGAAGGTTAGAGTGCTGACCCCCCAAAACTTACCTATTAATTGACTACTGTTGACTGGAAACCTTATTGATAACATAGTCAATTAACACATATTCTGTATGTTATATGTTTTATACATTGTATGCTTACAATAAAGTAAGCCAGATAAAAGAAAATGTTATTAAGAAAATCATAAGGAAAGAAAATACATTTATAGCACTGTATTGCACTTACTGAAAAAAAATCCATGTATTAGTAAACCTGAGCAGATCAAACCTATGTTGTTCAAGGGTCAACTGTACCTAAAATAATGAAAAACATGGCACCTACCAATAAATCTAACAAGAGACATGCAAGATCCTCATGAAGCAAATTATAAGCCTCGAATGAAAGAATTTAATTTAATTTATTTATTTATTTCAAGTTTATTTATTTATTTAGAAAGAGCGCACCCACAAGCAGGGGAGGGGCAGATAGGGAGAGAGAAAGAATCCCAAACAGGCTGTGCAATGTCAGCACAGAGCCTGATATGGGGCTCAAACTCACAAACCGTGTGATCATGACCTGAGCCGAAAACAAGAGTCAGATGCTTAACTGACTGAGCCACCCAGGCGCCCCTAGAATTTTACAGAAATAAATAAATGAAACAAAATACACTATGGTAATGAATAGACTCAATATCATAAAGATGCACAATTTCCCTAAATTAATCTACAGACTTCATACAAGTCCAAATACCAGAAAGAATTATTAATTTGGCAATTTGATGCCAAAATTTATGTGAAAAGTCAAGTACCAGCCAACTGAATTGAAGAAAAATCAGGCTGGATGATTGTTCTTTCTGATAGTAAATCTTATCATAGAATGATAGTAATTTGCAAATTGTGCTATAGGTAGATTTAGTGAAAAAGAACAAAACAAAGAAAAAAGACTTCAGAAACAGACTCTTCGCTCTGCTTTCTCCAGCTCTTTCTTTCCTTTCTTCATTCTTGTGATAAGGGCCAGCAAAACTGAGTGCCACACTTTGCTTATGTGAGTATCAGGACAAAGCTGGCACCAGTATCTAGTGCCATGAGAAGAGAAGATGTCTCCTGGAACAGCCAAAGTGTGGGTGAGTCCCCAGTTCACAAAGGCAGACAAGAGTGAGAAGACTAGTGTGGGTAATTGGTCACCACACAGAGATTTTTGCGTGTTCTCTTCCAGAGCAGGATGAGAGCCTTTCACTTACTGGACTCCAAATTCAAGCTGGATCATCATCTGAGCTGAGGAAGGATTATGGAGCTTGGTTTCTTTGGATGCCAAGGCAGAGAAAGAAAACTATGCTGGCCTCAGAAGGGCTCGCATTCTAGAAGATGTGCGAGCAAAGTTGCCTGAAGGAATCTGGACTGATGTAAGAAGCAAGTGGCTCTAAAATATCAGCATTACCCAAGAAAGTCCAGTTTTCCTTCTATTTCAGCAGTGTCAATACATGTCTGCAGGAGAGTGATAAGGATGTAAATGGAGTAATAATATCACCACTGCAATCTCATTTAAAATGTAAACATGGGTGTGTGGTGTCACTGCCGTAGCCCTTCAGACCTCTCTCCTGAGCTCTAAATTGGATTTGACCTTCTATTGATTAGCTTTGCCAATATCTGCAGATCTTTTCAGACTGAACTCCCTGTCACTTTGATTCTGTATTTACAAATGTGGTACAAACTCTTGTCAACCATTCTCACTTCTGGGATTCAAGTTGAAGATCTGATCATGGGAAATGCAACTGAGCTGACCTGGGCACACAGGCAAGGACATAATGCTCTCAGAGAGCCTGGCAATGGTCTCGTAGCTGCAGATTACAGCGAATAGGATGCCAGGATCCATTTAGCACAAATAACCTAAGAAAGCTCTACAGAAAATGTGGCAAGGAGGGCAGATAATATCTACTGCCAGTTAGGGAATAGCTAAGAATTAGAAAGTAGAAAAGAGAGAACGTTGCTCTTTAATACTGTTTTCATGAGCAATTCCGGGAACTTTTAAAATGAATACTGTTAAAGGTCTGCTTCTGGGAAGTTACAAGGAAGGTTCTGAAACAACAGCTATCCAGACATGAAAGTGAGTTTTATACTTTGCCCCCAAAATAAAATAAGGTGTAAGTAATCTGTATGCATGCGGACCAAGAAGCCTCCCCCCAAATGGAGAAATGCTGGACTTACATTGGTGACATACTCGATATCCTTCCAAAGGATGCACTCCCTGGGGAAATCAGCCAAGTCTAAGAAGTGATCCACCACCACTTGGCCGATCAAGTCATGGCGAGAGAACCTGTCAAAGTCATACACAGAGAAGTGAAGCTTCCGTGCTGCAAGGTCATTGTAGGGAACCGGAAACAAAAACACTTCATCAAACACAGGGTTTAGGGTCTTTCTGTGCACTTTAGTCTGGTGTTTTGTTTTCCGATCAGGAAGCAAATAGATCTTGACATAAGGATCTGAAGTCCCAGAGAAGTCCTTGGCGGGCAAATTGACAGCTTTGTGAATCTTCACTATGAGCTGCTCTAAGTCACAGTCATATTTCAAAATGAAATTCAGTTTCCCACAGGCTTTGCTGTTACTCCTTGTCCCATCATCAGTATCCAGTGACCTCTGCTTATATAACTCTGGTTTAATTCGGCCAATTCCAGTCAACTGTTCCTGTTTTTGAAGCTGCTGGATATTGAAGTCCGGGTTTGACAAGTTGAGCTGTCTCCGGATTGAATTATGCCTTGAGTGAGGAGGAAGAGAGAAGAAAAGTTACAACCTCAATAGCTACGGGTCTTCCAGAAACTTGTGCCTGGGCTCGAGGTAGTCAGTTATGCACTGTTAAAAGCTCAGATCCGTGGGTTTTTGGTTTTGGTTTTTTTTGGCCTAAATTCAAAAGGCTCATCAATGTGAGTAAGCTGTTCCCCAAGGCTTGAGGCTCAAAATCGAGGCTTGGTATCAGGAAACGAACCTACTGCCACGTGACCTTGGAGCTGTAAAGGTTTAATGCACTTTCTAAACTACTATGCCAATAAAGAAGCCTATTCGGTTGGTGGAATGTAAAGATTTGTACAAACTGCTTTAAAAATAAAATTATTCACCTTTTATATATAATATCATTCTGAAATTGAAATAGTTAGCTATGTGTTGTTGCCTTAAGAAGAATGCATCTGTCTCTAAATTAGATAGAATTAACTGTCTCTGGCTTATAACTTTATTGGTAAAGAAATTCTTACTGGTTAAAATCAAAGCATTTCACAAGAGCACAGTTCTTGCCCTTGTGAGAATGTAGGTGACAGGATGTGTCCGCTTGTGCTGGACTGTGTTGGCTCTGACAGGTGCCACTGGCAACTCCATGACAGTGCTTCTGTCATACTATGTGGGTGATTAGTGATCAGGAGCAAGGGTTTTATTTCTGCAATAAACACTGACAGCATAACAATTAAAGGTAAGCTACTACAAACGTATAGAGGAATTCAAAGAAGGTTGGATACTGATATTGGCAAAGTGAGTATCTGCTGACAGAATCTAGTCTTTACTCTAGAAGCTTTTTGGTTTGGGTTAGTAGTGTCCCGGAAATTCTCTATGAAACCTGCCTTATCTGTGCGAGTCCTCATAAATTGAGAGTAGTCATTACACACAAGGTTGTTTTCCATGTTATTTTTGTTTGTTTTCAGCTCAGAGTCACTATACCATATTTTTCTGGGGTCTCCCAATAACCTTAATTAAAGTAGCCTCTGTCCACCAGTAGGTGAAAGAGAACAGCCAGGTTGTCTCTGAGGGACTTACAAATAGTTCGAGAGGCAGAGTAAACATTTGAGTTTGTCTTCTTTTCCTTTCTTGAGACTACTTTATGAAATAAAGATGGAAAATGGGATTAACAGACCCCCAAACATGTCTGAAATTATTCTCCCTGGTAATACAGATGTTGTTATACTAACCATTCCTCTTCATCTTCAACCTATGCTCCTGGTCACTAATTAATCACCTACATGGTACAACAAGAGCACAATCACAGAACGATCACATGTACCTGTCGGAGCCAACCCAGTCCACCGCAGGCAGACACATCCCAGGCACATGCATCCCCATATGTGCAAAAACCATGTGGTCTGAAAGATTCTGTTGTCAGATTTTAATTTCTTACAAAGAAATCCACAATCTTAAGTTTTCTCTGCATCTTACAATTTTTCAAGGGGGGGGGGGGCAGTCAGGGGATGCTGCTAAACACCTAAAACCAGCTGTCTGTGCTGGTACAGCTCAGTCACTCCCTTGTCCAGACATTGACCCTCTGCAGTGCCGGAACAGAGCTCCAGTCTCACTCTACTGGGATCTCTGGGCAGAAGGGACTGGCAGGGAACAGCATGTGTCCAGCTCTATGCAAAGGCCATAAAGGGGTGGTACCAGTTGTGGCCCCTGCTACTGATTTTTCCCGCCAGTCTGGATTCAAACAAGGGCCCTACTTGGGGCTGGTGTCAGTTCCCACTTACAACAAGCCATTCCAGAAACCGTCTAGTGATGCTGTTTAAATATTAAAAGTGCTTCCTTAAGGCCCACCTTCTTTGGACCAATGTCTGATGGGACACCAGTCCTGGGTCTACACTGGACCCAACCCTGCCACTCTGCTACCACTTTTCTCCCAACCTGGTTGCTGAGCTGACTTTCTGTGCATAACAACCTACCTTTGGGTTTTTTGAGTACTGCCTTTAGACTCATCACAGCAACATTTTGTCTTATATGTAGGACTAGGCCTGCCATGCAAATTTTAATTTTAATTTAAAATACACGACTCTGTTTAGCAATGGCACATATTCTGTTTTACTTGTACATTTTCTTAGACAGTAAATCTGAAGAGAAGTAAGTCCCATGTGCTCGGCTCTTCCTAACCACAATGGATTGCCAGGGGGTTGAGGGAGTAGACTGGGGAGGGCATCATGAAGAGATCTTACTTCAAAGACCAAACAAGATCCCAACCACACAGGATGCCTCCATTCAAAATTCTGATATAGCTGAAGATTCCTTTTAAAAACCAAGCACAGATATGAACACTATTATCTACCCAAATGTTTTCCATCACTAGTTTCATTCCCGATACTTCTTCCTCCATTCAGGATCACACTATTAGGGAAACAGTTGAATCCAACCGGAAGGTGGTGGCTTAAAGCAGACAGCACAGACTGTAACAGGCCATGACAGTTCTCACTCCCTGGGGCTCTCTTTCAATCGCTTTCAATTCCCTTTCAGGAGAGAGTCAGGGATTACCAGAGTTGGGGGGCGGAGGGGTGGGCGGGTAGACTAAAGAAGCTCAAAGGAGTAGGAACCAGGGTAATTCACCACCTCCCTGTATAACCTCTGCAGCTCTCTTGGCTGAGACATGAGCAAGTAGGGCACGGAAGCTGCCACGGGGATAAGAAGACGACAAAGGAGAAGAAACGGAAAATCAATATCCCATAATTTCATAGGCTATTCACATGGAGGTGGGATCGAAAGGCAAGTCCAAAGCAAGAGAAAGGAAAGATATGGAACAGAATATTGTGATCTGGCCCCTGTCACCCCAGGTGAGGTGGTTCTAAAAATGGTCAAAGGAGGTGGCCCTTGACTACGGTAAACCACAGGAATCCAGGGCAAGGGTCTGGAATTTTAATGCTACAGAGTGAGTGTGACAAGGAGAGATCTGAAGCAGACAGTCCTCTGAGTAGGTCTGGGGAGTCCTGTATTTTGGTATTCTCAGGACTTAATGTGCACAATTAAAGGAAGGAAAAGAAATGGTTTCCAAAGACTGGGGGTGCAAAGGAAAGCTGAGAGATGGGGTCCTCTGTAAATAAGTCACACTCTGACGCTGTCTTAGAGAAGCCAGCCACTGGGATTGAGACCCTCAGCTCCCCCTACCTCCCACTTTCCCTCAGTGCAGGCAGAGCACATTTTCCTGTTGTGGAGAAGTGAAAGATCGGGATGTGTTTGTCCCAGATCTGAGGTGGAAGATTGGTGGTTGAGCCTGGAGAAATCCTTATTTCAAAGATGATTAACAAAATCTGTAAAGCAGATTTCCTACAACAAACTCAAAAACACTTTAATGCCTGAAGGAATCTGAGCCTTGTGCTGAGATGCAGCCAAGGGTCAGTAGAGGCAGGGACCCAGATATAAAAAAGCTTTTCCAGGGGCGCCTGGGTGGCTCAGTCGGTTAAGCATCCGACTTTGGCTCAGGTCATGATCTCACAGTTTGTGAGTTCGAGCCCTGTGTCTGGCTTTGTGCTCACAGCTTGGAGCCTGGCGCCTGATTTGGATTCTGTGTCTCCTTCTCTCTCTGCCCC
Organism: Panthera pardus; assembly: GCF_024362965.1. NCBI lineage: Eukaryota > Metazoa > Chordata > Mammalia > Carnivora > Felidae > Panthera > Panthera pardus. The sequence goes on from NW_026526677.1 coordinate 51,000,325, forward strand.
TCCCCCACTTGTGCTCTATCAAAAATAAATAAATGTAAAAAAGAATTTTTTTTTTAAATAAAAAAAAAAGCTTTTCCTCCTCTCCTTTCCTCAAATTTGAGTTAGCCGGTTCCAGGGTCCCACTTTGAGTCCTCCAACAAACTCTTGGTCCCCGAACCATCACCCAAAAAGCCAACTACCTCCACTGGATTTTAAGTAAGAGGACATTACCACAATTTACCAAATATGAATGTGCAAAGCAAAGGGTCAGGTAGGGTGGAAGGCACAGACAGGCAAAGCCTAGCCACTGCCTGCAAGGAGTTGGCTGGCCAGGAGAGTGATAAAATAGTCAAACACTAACACACAGCAGGTCAGAAGAGGGAAAGAACTGACCAGATGTTAGGGAGCCACAGAGACAGATAGAGAGGCCTCTGGCTTGGGAAACTGTCATGGAGGAAATGGTACTCTCACTGAGCCTGGTTACTTAACTTGGCCTCATATTATCAGCTTCCAAGCTGGTGCTGTAGACCTCAGTAGGGAAATCAAGCAAGTTTCCACCTTGGCAACCAGCTCTTCAGCAGAATTGGATCTTCAACCCTTCTGTCCCCACAGCTTTCTCCTCATATATGCCAACATCTTCTGTCTAGGCTCTGGGTGAGAGCAGAGTCATCATTCCCACTATCCTTTGCACCTACAGACAAATTACACTCTTCTACCTGCCATCATCTCAGTGACCCCATCTTAGAGGTGAAACTTGGCCTATCCCTTCCCTGGTTCTGGGGCACCAGTGTTGACAGAGCTTCAAGGTTCAAGGGAAGGAAAGAGAGAAGCAAACTATGATTTCAGAACCACATGGGTTTCTTTATTAGGTTCAAGTCGAGACAGGGAAGTTTGGAAATGCTGGGGATGGGATTGTTTGCCTTCTTGAAAACTCCCCAGGTGACAGAGAGGAAGAGGTTGGGTTGTCCTGAGCTGTAGGCAGACACGGAAGAGGAAGTCTCAGAAGTGAACTCACTACAGGGCAGGAGGAAATGGGGATCTTTCTCAGTGCAGGATTCAGAGGTCTCCAGGCTGAGTGATATAAGAAAGATGTAACCATCACACCTTGGCCAGTGGAGGTGTAGGGTCAAGTGCAGTTGGATATTCTGATGCATGACCTGCTTCCTCCCACACCTCCCAAGTTAAACAAGTTTGAAATCTTGGTGTCATCTTCCAATGTTTTATTCCCTATTCTAAGATGATCCTATGTCCACCAACACCCTCTCTGAAGTAGCTCACAACGCATGCCTCTTTCTACTTCCATTGCTTCCAGGAGTTCAGACCTCATCATTATTGACCTGAATCAGCCACTATAGCCAGTCTTCACCCTATCTCAAGCCTCTTATACACTCTTGCCAGAATGATCTTCTAGAAAACAATTTGAGTACTTTAATGTGCATAAGTGGAAATAGGCTCTTCTTGCCTATTTCCCCAACTAAGCTGTGGATCTTTTAAGGTCAGGGCAATACATATATGTATATATATATATATATATATATATATATATATATATATATATATGTATGTGTGTACGTATATATATATATATATATGTATGTGTGTACATATATATATATGTGTACATATATATATATACACATATATGTGTATATATATATGTATATATATATACATATATATGTACACATATATATATACATATATATATTTGTTTTTTCATCTCTTTACTACCAGTATATGATATGGAACTTTTCACATTGAAGATGCTTAATACAAGTGTCTAGAATAAATACATGAATGCCAAGGAAATAACAATTTCCAATAATTAAACCCCAGTAGAGAAAATACACATTTACATCTAGTTTGAGAACCTCATGGGAGTTGAGAGAGGTCTAAGCAACTTCCATTTTCCAAGCTGTCAGTTTATTAAAATTTGGAGAAATATCTAAGACTCATCCAAAACACTGTTGTGTTTTAAATGTTCACATCTAAAAAATGTTTTCAACACACACACACACACAAACATAGCTTAATATAACTGTGGTCCTCATAGAGTAATTACAACATTCAGTCTCAGCATACCACTTACTGGAGTTGTGGCCAGTGATGGGACCCGAATCTAAAGTTCAATAATTGTCGAGGTGCCTGGGTGGCTCAGTCAGTTAAGCATCCAACTTTGGCTCAGGTCATGATCTCACAATTCCTGGGTTTGAGCCCCACCTCAGTATCTGCGTAACAGCTCAGAGCCTGGAGCCTACTTCAGATTCTGTGTCTCCCTCTCTCCCTGATCTTTCCCTGCTCTCACTCTGTCTGTCCCTCTCTCACAAATAAATAAACATTATAAATAAATAAATAAATAAAGTTCAATATTTGTCATCTTCTTTCAACTCTGTCAGTATATTTCTGTGAGTCTGTGGCTTGCTTAGTTTGGAGATAAGGCCAAAAGCCTAAGTGTAAGGCTCTGAAGTCAGGTAAGACTTGGGACAAAAGGCCTTCCACCGGCCTCATCCCATATAGGCCCTTCTTCGGTTTATACTTCTGGCCTTTTGCCATTCTTGTCAGTGGAACATGATAAAAGTGGCTGGATACTGATGAAGGTATTCTGTCAGCTATTCATGGAAAAAGTCTGCTCTAGGGGCGCCTGGGTGGCTCAGTCGGTAAAGTGTCTGACTTTGGCTCAGGTCATGATCCCGCAGTTCATGAGTTTGAGCCCCACGTTGGGCTCTGTGCTGACAGCTCTGAGCCTGGAGCCTTTTTCAGATTCTGTTTCCCTCTCTCTCTGCCCCTCCGCCCCTCATGCTCTGTCTCTCTATCTCTCTCTCAAAAATAAACATTAAAAAAACAAAAAATAAAAAGTCTGCTCTATGCCAGGGGCTGCACTAGGTGTTAGATATATAGGGAAAAACAGCGGCTATAGTTTTTGAGTTCACAGAACTCCTAGATTAGAGAAGGGGTACAGGCAACAAGCAAACAAGTAATCATTTAGTTAGAAAGGGAGTTTGATCCTGTGAAGAAATGCAGGCAAGGTGACATGTGAGAGAATGCAGAGTGGGAGGGAGTGGAGGAAAGAGCACATACTTCAGACAGGATGGTGGGGAGGCCTTTCTGAGGAGGTGATGCTTTAGGTGGGACATTAAAGCTGCAAAGGAGATGGAGGGGAAAAACAAAAGTACTCCAGGCTGAGGGAACAGCTTGTTCGTGAAGGCCTCAAGGCAGGAAAAGGCAGGGGATACTGAAGGCATGGAGAGAGGCTAGTGTAGCTGGAACATGATGAGCTTTTCCAGGTAAAGCTTCCTAGTGAGGCCTTGTCCTCTGGGGCAGCGCTGCATGGTGCTGAGGTGGGGAGCTGACAGAAGCAGACTGTGGCAATAACACACAGGTTCTAACAGGCCTGATAAAGAGATGGCAGTGTGGTAATTGAAATTTTTATAAAACCAAAGTGTTATATAAGAAGTTTGAGATGACTTAATAAAACAGGTTGGACTTTCATCTTGGGATGTGAATCAGGAAATGCATTAGATGCCTTGCAAAGGCTCCTTCTATTTTGAGGACCTAGGGATTTTTATATATTTAGAATAGAGATATTTAAAATGTTCTAGTATTGAAGCATTCTGAAAACAAATCCATATTTCCAGTATATTATACAAAAGGGATTTCATCTAAAATTGAAAAGAATTAACAGGGACTTTGGAGGGTTCTAATAGTAACTGAGCTAGCTAGAAACAGAATGTTAATGTGCTCGATCGTGGGAAAACAACAGGAAGTCGTCCTGACTAGAAACCTTCTGAGAAGACAAAACTCATCTTTAGGGCATTCCATAGACATCGGTGGGAGCTGCACATATTCATGATCAAGAGGCCAGGAGAGGGTGAGCTTTCCAATGTCAGTGCTGTGACAGAAGCTATGCTGAGGGACTGCAGGGACAGTGGGGATGCCCTTAACTGGGAGTCTAAGGCTTATGTGCTCTGGGTAAAGGAGCTGTCCTGGGACTCTGGGGACAAGTCCCCAGACAGCTGCAGGAAGGAAGCAGTAAGAAAGAAAGTGATTACAGTGAGGAAGTAGGAGCATTACAAGAAAAAAAGGAAGAAATAAGAACTAGCAGAGCAGACTGTTTAGAGCCATCTCAGCACAGTACCTTCTCCCTCCCCAAATCAGTATCGAGAACATTACTTAAAAAGAATGTTAAAAATTTTGGAACGTGAAGGAAATTTCATTCATTTCTCTCATTTTGTCAGTAAAAATGTTTTGTGTGTGTTTATAAATAACACAATTCCTAAAGAATGAGAAGACCATATACCACTCATTATGATAAGACCATAACTAATACATACATATTTCCCAACATAACCCATAAAACTAGGTCGGTAGTAATTTAGGTAAGAATGTTTTAAATGCACAATGATACAAATTATCAGTATTAGATCAACACAGCTGGAAAGAGTTTAGTTTTCTTACGGTAGATCAGATATTACTAAACTTGATTTTGCCCATCAGAAAGATAATTACATGACTCTCAAACTAAAATAAACCTAAATGTAAATTCATTTTATAGAAATAATTCCTTCGCTTTCTTCTTTTTTTCCCCTTCTACCCAATTTCTATAAATCAGTGGTGAAGATACTACAATTTTCATTCTTTCTTTTTTAAAGTTTTTTTTTAAAGTTTATTTAATTATTTTGGGGGTGGGGAGCAGAGAGAGAGAGAGAGAGAAAGAGTCCCAAGCAGGCTCCACTGTCACCACAGAGCCCGATGCAAGGCTCGAACTCACAAACCATGAGATCATGACCTGAGCTGAAATCAACGGTCGGATGCTCAACCAACTGAGCCACCCAGGTACCCCTACAGGTTTTATTCTTAAATGAAATACATTTCTTGATAAGTAGAGTACTTATATATTTTTCTAGAATAAATACTGTGATAATTATAGTGATATGATTGCTATCAATTCATTAGAATCATGGCAGAGTCCTCAGATCCATAATCTAATAAAAGCACAGTACTATCACCTTGTATTGATGGGACCTAGGTCAGAAAAATTAACATTCAGAGTAAAACCGAATAGGAAACAATTTCAATGGATACTCCATCTGAAAGACTCCAGTTATTGAAATAGTGAAGGGATTTTATTACGACTCTACACCACTGCATGAACGCCATGACAGCATCAAACAGAGCTCCAGCTATATTTAAGTCATATCTAAAGAGAAATCCTAGTGATAAAATCTGAGGAGTTCTTCTAAATCAAATGGCAAACAACCATCCATTTCCTCACAGAGGAATATTTTAGGTTTAGCTCTTTGATTCAGAATTGGAAATGATGCTAAAATAGGTTTGTAGAAAAATTAAATTATAAACTGTCATATTCCATCCCACTTAATGTGAATGAGCAGAGTCTCTAGGATAAACTCGATTAACATAAAAAAGGGTAAAATCTTACTTCCGTTTCTAGAGAACAAATAAAAAAGATTTTTAAAAAATGCCCCCAAACTGTGCTCGCACTCTCCAAATAACAGCACATGCTATTCCTCTGGCTATTGCTCAAGCAAATATTTTCATTTTAAAAAAGCTACTTCCTGTATCTCTTATCTTGAAAACTCCTGTCGAAAGTGAATTTTGATATCCGGGGATTGAGAATTGTCTGTTTAACGTGAAAGGCATGTTTATGCAACATCTGAGTCCTGGAAGAGGCCAGCCACAGGGCAATGATCACGACAAAAACAACACGGAAATCAAAATGGCCGTTCACGTTTTGGAGTACTTACCAGGTGCCGCCTATGTAAAGCATAGGATGTGCACGTTATTGCTTCATTCTTAAAAGCACCTATATGTTGGTATTATCACTATTTCTCTCTCACAGAAGAGGAAATGGAAACATATGGAGGTTAAGTAATGTGTCCAGTGTGTCATACATGTAAGTAAAGCCAGTTCACTTGACCCCAGAGCCCTGGGTTTTTATCACTGCACTACATGATTTCTCTACTGCTTAAAGAGGAGCATGCAGCCCACAGAAAGAAAGTGACCCGAGGCCTGGGTACTCTAGGCCTTACAAAGGCTGAAGATGCACAAAGACCTCCAGCCACTTTGTGGACTACAAAGACAGCCTGTGTGACAGCTAGGCTAGGTCAGAGGCACAGAGAATGAGTCCAATAGCACTAGGAGGATAGTGGGAAGAGTGGCTAAGAGGTCTCAGGCTCTGGTGTTGGTTGAATCAGGGTCCAAACCCTGAATGCATACCAATCTATGATGTTTTTACTTAAACTCTTTGACTTAAGTTTCTTCTTCTGTGAAATGAAAATAACTTTTGCATCTCATGCAAAGTTGTGAACTATAATAAAACAATGCATAAAGTTCTTAGTACTTATCATGGTTAATCTTGGCAATGTAACTATTATTATTATGGACTATTATTATTGTGGACCCTACACAGGGAACTCAAGAGAAGTAAGGAGCCTCACTAGAGCATAGGAAGCACCACATTTTCCCATATTCGCATCTCTGAAACTGAACGGACATGTGAAATTTCGGTTACAGGATCCTTGGCTAACCAACACTACTGCTGCCAATAGAGGGGAACGAGGTGGCCCTTGCCTTGCAGTCAGAAAGGAAGGGGGCATTACTGACCGGGCCGACGAGGTTGGCTCTGTGACTTGGCGCTGTACACGGACGCCATGGGCACAGTTCTCCTGGCCCCCCGCTTGGGTCGAGAGGGGAATGTCAGGGGAGGTGTGGCTGATCTTCATGGAAGAGTCAGGGCAGGGGGTGGGAGGGTCTAGGAAGCCCTCACTGTTCTCCTGCTCATTGGTCTCTGTGTCCGTGTAGTTAAGAGGTTCCCGATTGTCGTCTTTGCTACCAGAGAGCAGGCCTCGTTCTCGCCATGGAACCCAGCAGAGTTTCCAAGACACGAAGAGAGACACGCCAAAAAGCGCGAGGCCACAGGCAGTGACCACAAGGGTCAGCAGGCTCACTGAGATATCTGCAAAGAAGCAAAGATCAAAGGTCAGTGTGATTGCTCGTCCTGTGCCCATCCATTGCACAGTGCAGGCAGAATGACTCTTTAATCCATTCATCCCTCAGGAGCTGGCCGCAGGAGATAGGCCAGGGATGCTGCCGGGTCACTTGATTCTGGCGCAGGGATGGTGAGACTCAGACACAGCACAGAGAAAGTGACATGCAGGCCATGATTCAAAACAATGAACAGTCTGCTCTAGCAAGAGACGGGGTATATTCAGGGGGACTAGGAATGCCCTCCAAGTCAACTGAGACCCTACACCACAGCAATACAAATCATTGAGGCTTTGTGAGCAGGGCAGTTTCAACTGTCCTTAAAAATTACTCAATCATTTCAGAGAGCTGTATAATGAAATTTGGGAATTGTTTAAGTAACAACTTTCTAATACAAGAGAAACTAGAGTGCTTTCTTTCTCTTTTTGACATTGACTTTTAAGGGTCTCAGCAAAATGAAGCTCAAGTCCTCTGAAGCCTCAAGAATACCCCCATCCAGTGGTCAGGTACCTAGGACCCAGTGCTGACCACCGTAGTTTGGGTTTCCCCAGTAGCAGATCCTGAGACAAGTATTCAAGGGCAGGTGGTTTATTCAGAAGGGGAAGAAAACACAGGTAGGGGAGTAAGGAAGTGATCCAGGGAAGGCAGCCAGCGAAGGGGGCTTTACCAAGCCAGTTACCCAAGGGGCAAGGGGCTGGGCTATTTATAATGTCAGCTCCCTTCAGTCATGGATTGGAGGGCAGCTCTCAAGGGGCATTTCCCACCTGCAGCACGAGTGGCAAAGTAAGCTTCAGTGGCCAGAAAAATCGAACATTCAAATAAATGCAGGGGCTAGCCTTTGGAGGTGAGCGGGCATGTGCTGAAGTGGTGAGAGTGAGCAAATATGGCAAGGCAACCACGGCATCTGAGGCCCGGACTGTATGGCCTCAGCTAGGGTCCGTGGCAGTGCAGTGGCTGTGCCCTTAATGCCCAGAACAAAGCCCAACTCCCTCCAGGCTTCCACTCCACGCTACAGTAGACCCAGGGAGGCTAAGACATCAACCTGAACTCATTCCTGGGTGGCTGTAAGCCCTACTTTAAACGACACTCCCACCTGCCCTTACTGCACTCCATCACACGTAGGAGCTCCAAGGATTCTCCCAGGCTTTGCCTTTACTGTCCATCATCAATATTTGCATTGCTTCAGCCAAAGTTTTCTGAATGTCCATTACATGCCAGGTACTGGGCTAGGTTTTGGAGAGAGTACCATGGGGAACATGAAAGGCACATTCCATACCTTCCTCATAGACTCATATTCTCATGAAGAAGAAAATTAGGAATAAGTTAATTTTCCAATATTAATTATCCACAGCATACTGATAATCCATGACATGAGACAACTGACATTTCTGCTGAGGCATGTGAACTCCTACTGCAGGTCACTTACCTACTGAGTCACGCTGACCACCCACCATCCGTGTGCTTTTCAACATGACTCTGAAGGTACTTGATCATTCTTATGAAATGATAAAGCAGTTTCCTCATGAAAAATGGCTCTTGAGAGAATGCCAGCTGCCAGGACTGGTGATGGAGCTAATGTATCTCCTCTACGCCTCCCCATCAATCTCTGCCTTCTCAGTGAAATAATATTCTGTCTCTGCTCGACAACACTGGGGCTCCAGTTTCACATGGGTAAGTGAGCTCAAATCTGCCACCTTTCTCTCCTCAACCCACTGAAAGGGGATTAGCAAACTATACAACAATGTGAAACAAGGATGACTTCCATCAATCCATCAGTGAACCAGTATAACATTGAGAGGTTTCTAGAATTGTTTTAAAGGAAAATCCAATCAGTACTGAACATTCAACACAAGCAAATGAAGGGACACTAAGGAAACAATAAAAATTAAAACTCCCAGGTGCAGAGAAACAAGGGCAAGGATGAGGACAGGGAGTAGAGTCAGTGGGGGCAGAGTAAAGGGCACCAGAAATCACACCTCATGGAGCCCCAACATGAGGTAGGAAGAGAGCGTGGTATGGCCACAGGCTCCATTGGGTTCCATCAGCTCACACGGAGTATGGGAAATTCAACTGTGCAAACTCCTAGGATAGGTAGTAGTGCTCAGGACACAGAAAGGAGACTTTATCCTCATTAATCAGGTGGCCACAGCAAACATCAACTCCCACCTAGTTCAATAAAACACAAAAACAAAACAGGCTCCATACCATAGTGAAATCCCTTAATACATTCTGTAATCCAAATGGAGGTAAAACTCCTATGTCCTGTTAATCACTGTGGCACTTTCCTAACACAGACACTGCTAGAAAACACCAGCAAAGGCTGGGGTTGGGACACACTGGGAAGCAGTAGGTTTAGGAGTGTAATGTGATTAATTCTTTTGTTATTCACCAAATATTCACTCTCTCCCACCACAGTGCCCCCATACCAAGGAAAGAGCATAAATCCCAATCCCCTGATGTTGATTTTGTCCATGTGACTTGCTCTAGTCAATAAAATCCAAGGAGATATGGCCCATGCCAGCTCTGACCAGAAGACTCTTGGCTCCCACCTTCTGCCAGGAGAAGAAATCTTAAATAAAGCCCAGTCTTTCAACTTAGTTACTATCACAGGAAGACTTGTGGCACAGGCCCAAAGTCCAGAATGAGAAGCAAGCTTAAACCTTATCCACAGACTGGGGAAGAGCTGCAGCTGATCCACAAATCCATGAGCAAACCCTAGTTCATGTTTTAAGTCCCTAATATTTTGAAGGAGTTTGTTACCATGGCAAAAACAGTTAACTCATACACATGACCATATAATTTATTGTCCTAAGCTGGGACACCTTTAAGAGAGAGAGGTGTGATGTTAATAATCACTTGGGACAAGAGACTTTACCCAGTACCCAGGGCAAACCAGGGAATATGGTCACTCTGGACTTAAGCTCTGAACTCATCACTTGGGTACAGCATAACCTCTCAGGGTTAACGTGGCATAGACAACATGCTAAATAAATGAAATTAAATTAACCCACTTCTGCTAGTAACCACAGGGACCTGACCCAACACAAGAATGACCCAAGCTTGTTAGCTGACTCCCAGTTCATGCACCCAAAAAACAGCTTGCTCACCAGTCCAGTCATGGGGGGATCTATGAGAGCAGGAATCCCATCCATCTCAGCATTGAATGCCAAGCAACTAAAAGAACACTTGGCACATTGTAGGCATTGAGTAAATGCCTGATGGTGCCCACCTGAAGACCGCTATGGCCACCTACTACTTTTACCGTGAATTATGGTTGTGTCCTATAAGCTCTAGAGGTGTTAGTCACATTCATAATCATTATAGATTTTTGTGCAGATAGGTATTAAAGAGAATTTCTAGTAAATGGCAGAAGTGATTTCTTCTTATTCACACAAAGGTACCATGTGGGTTAGCAATGGGCCAGGGAATGCCTTTGAGGAGAAACCAGTAGTGACCTACACAGACATACCAACCACAAAGCAAAATCATCTGGGCTTCTGTTTTTAAACAACTCAGGGCACCCTCTGGACACTTTTCTCTCTTTTTTCAGAAAGAAGTATTAGAAAACTCCTGTTGAGTCACTAGGGCCACAGATACTACCCACCTCAGACCCATGACTTTAGGAAAGAGAGGAGAATCAGCTTAGAATCACATAACAGCCTTGCTTAGAAGAGATTTCTTAAGTTAGGTGGTAGGTACATGGCCATTTGTTTTATGATTGATCCTGAAACCATATGTATTCACTATATATACTCTTTGGCATTTATGCTATATTTCATAACAAAAACTGAAAAAAATAGTAACATCAAAAAAATAATTATTCTAAAGATAAATTTTCTAAAAAATGGGAAAGTATAATTAGTCCTTCTGTCCAAGAGCCAAGAGAATAACCAGATGGTGATTCAGGGATGAAAGGAGGCAAATGGCAACCCAGTTCTGATCCAGATCCCTGGAGGTGTTGCTGCTTGGGGGTGACTGTGCACAAAACTGCATCCAGATCCGCCACAGAGTACATTCTTCCAGGGAAGATGTGGCCTAGAAGACCCTGCAGTGAGGTCTGACCATCAGAACTCTCTTCTACCTGCTATTAGATGCAGCCACTGAACATGACGTAGTGTAGCAATATCCTTGATCTTGCAGACATCAGATACAAGATACCATGACATCCCTACCCCCAGAAGACATCCCAGCTGTACACCTAGAATTCTAAGGGATCCATGCAAGCCTAAATACTTGTTTTGGAATGGCAAATATTATTGTCCAATGAATGAAAGGCTTGAGCTTCCATATACTACACACAGGCAGATGAACAGTAGTTGTCCCCCTAAACTATGAAGGGCCAGTAAGAACACATAAACTGACAACCAAAGAAAAATAATGGGACAAATCAGCAGCTCAAAAGAGGTCAACCAAGCTGAGCCATCAGAATAAACTGGTCCTGACATTAAATAAAATAGTGATGAAAACTAAGAGGTATGGGTAAAGTAGTGATCAGAAGCAGATGGGCTTGAGATCCCAGCTGATCTAAGGAAAAAAGATTGGAGGGGTGCCCGGGTGGCTCAGTCGGTTAAGTGTCCAATTTCAGCTCAGGTCATGATCTCATGGTTCGTGAGTTCGAGCCCCACATCGGGCTCTGTGCTGACAGCTCAGAGCCTGGAGCCTGCTTCAGATCCTGTTCTTCCTCTCTCTCTGCCCCTCCCCCACTCACACTCTGTCTCTCTCTCTCAAAAATAAATAAATATTAAAAAAATGTTTTTTTAAAAAAAGAAAAGGATATTGTAGTCCTATAATTCTACAGCTAGCCAGACTATCACGAGGGAAAAAGAGGCATTTTCAAACAGACGATGACTCAGAAAATACACCATTCACATACCTTCTCCTGCATAAAATCTAAGCAAATTCTCCAAACAAACAAATAAAAATGTATGTCAGAATACAGAACTCAAGAAAGGAAGGACATATTATATTAGGTGTATCTATATACTATGTATCACAAGAATTAATGATAAACAAAGAAAATAGCACAAATTGCATTAAGTCTAAATAATTGCTCTTTATGAGGTTATGAAGCTTAATGTAACTGTTACGAAAAAAACACTTAAAAGAACAAAGCAATGATGCTATATACATACTCAAATTTCAACAATTCCAACAAAACATGGGAGGCAGAAGAAGGAAGGAAGTAAAAAGAAATTAAATGTTCTATATTATTAGCATGTGGAGACTATTGATACTTCAACTTGATGTTGATAAAGAAATACAGGTGTAAATATGTATATAAAATATTTAAGGAGGACTTTGATCCATGATGGTACATCTGCATATTTATATTAATATCCTCCCCTTCCTGAGACTCCCATCAGGTGATAGGAAGTAAATAAAAAATAGAAACCTACAGTCATAAAGAATATAGCACAAGATAATCAACAAACTAAAAACTTTTTCTTGAAGACTGTATGTGGATAGCAAAGTGATAGAAGATGCAACCTGACCTACTGAACTCAACCTCAGGACACAGACATTTCCACTATGGTGGCAGCTAAGACTGAGATACAGAACAAAAATATGAGCATGGATTAAAAATCTTCACCAAAATATTTCCCAGTCTGTCTAGGGAGAAACCAAGGCAACTAGCGTGAGAATTAATGCCCAAGACCAAAATCCTCCATGTTTTGACAAAAAAAAATGTAACTTCTTATGTTCCCGTAAAGTAAAATCTGCCTATTAAAATATCACTCACAGATACATAGCCTCATAGTTAGCTTTTCTACTGCCTCATTATTAAATATGATTAAGCTGCAAACAATCACCAGCCATGTAAGGACATCCTAGAGCAACCAGATCAATGTATAAAAGCAAAGAAAAGAGAGAGAGAGAAAGAGAAAGAGAGAGAGGTTCCCAGAGAAAACAGATAAATCAGTGAGGAAACAAGAATTTTTCATTCACAGGACATTTCCAGAAGATATTTGATCCATACATAAGATAAGAGTAGACTAGTGGTAAATTGAATGAAGAAGAAGACAATGTTCTTAGAAGTAAAATAATGTGATTGCTGAAACAAATAAAAAATTTAATAGTGGGCAGAGAGTTTCTGATTCAGTAGGTCTGCCTAACAAGTTCCCAAGTGCTGCTGCTGCTGCTGCCGCCGCTGGTCTGTGATACACTTAGACAACTACTTGGCCTGTTGCTGTTGAATTTCAATGACTTAACCAACTAATACGCATAAAGTGCAGAAAGGGATGAAGAGAAGACACACCTCCTCCTGTTCTCAAGAAGCTTAGATTATGGCTAGGGAGACAAACTGCAAATTGCATATTCGGGAACCATAAGCAACAAAGTGGAGAATCTGATACCTATGGAAATTCTAAGAGGAGATGCTAAGTAGACTACTGACCACTCAGTCGGACACTCTGGAGAAAATTTAGAGATATATTAGGGAGCTGTTGCCCATGGGATCACCCTTGCCTAACTAGTGATGGGAATTGATCGAGAAGTAGTTCTGATTTTTGTCTCCTGGATGGACAATTCTTAGAATTCTTAAGGATTCTGAGAAAATTGAAGATGAACAAGAAATAGCTGCTTGTCCATGTGGTCAACTCAAAAGCTCATCCTTGCACTTATTTTCCCTTATTTCCTACTTCATCCCTCTGTTCCTCATACCTTCTCTCTGGGATCACATTCCCAATAAGCTACCTGTACACACTCCTTTTTCTCAGTGCAATATTGTGATTTATAATAAAAATATATTTATTGGAAAAAATTTAATACAGGCAAAGTCAAGGAACATCTACCTGAATGTGCACCAAAGGCACAGGAAATTTAAGTGAAAGATATGAGATACAGGGTATGCATCCAGGAGGTCTAATATCTACGTTTCCTGGAAAGTAAAGACAGAAAAATGAAGGTAAAAAATACCAAAGAAATAAACTTTTAATTCCCTAAAATTGAAGGACAAATTATAGAAGTCCACTGAGCACCTACAATGAAATAACCCTATCTTAGACACATTATTGTGAAATTTCAAAACACAAAAATTAGAGGAAAATCACAAAAGCTTGAGAGACACAAGTAATATGAACATAAAAAAAAATTAGAACCACACTGGTATTGGAGTTCTCATTAAAAGCACTAGATAATAGACTAATGCCTATAAACTTCTGAAGAAATCTTACGCTTAAGTTAGATTTCTACACCCAATAATACTATCAATGCAGTATGAGGGCCAAAAATGTCAGCAAGATTACTTCCATGCACCTTTCATAGGAAGTTACTTGAGGATGAATGTATGAGATTACAACAGGAGAGAAGAAGACATAGTCTATAGGAAAAGTTGCACTCCACTCAGAAGACCAGTAAGGTCCCTGTGTGACAGGTGAGTGGCGGGCCTAGAGAGGAGCCAGTCCAGCCTGGAGCAGGAAGACTGGGCTCTAGGAAGGAGGTGTCCTCAGACAAAGAGGACTTGAAAACAAATACATGACATTATGGAGTATTCAGCTTCTAATGACATCACCATTTGTCTTCAAATGGTGGAAAAGAGAGAATAATTAGGAATTCCTGCAGTAAAACTGTTTGGGAAAAGGAAAAATAATCACAATATACCTTCTGGTTCTATGCTAAATAATATTTTATATTCATAATAATATAAATACCATTTATTGATTTTCAATGCTTAGAATCAAGTAATAGACAAAGTATGGAAGACGTAAGTACGGATGTAGAACTGAATGCACATTCAGCTTGGACAATTTAAACTTAATAGAAAAGATGTCAGAAATTAAGACGTAGAAAGAGAAAAGAAGCTAATAGCAAGACTGAAGGTTGCCTTCCAAAATGAGGGAAACAAGACATACCGTATAAAATGGATAGACAATCTGTACATATTGATATTTTCATGCTAATAGCATTGATTTTTACATTAAAAACCATGCAGAGATACAGCAAGCCATTTCTGTTGAGATGAAATTAGAAGGGACTTTCACTTTTTTTTTAATGTTTACTTATTTTTGAGAGAGAGAGAGCGTGTGTGAGCAGCACAGAGCTGGATGCGGGGCTCAAACCCACGAACCGTGAGATCATGACCTGAGCTGAAGTCAGACACTCAACCGACTAAGCCACACAGGCACCCCAGGGACTTTCATTTCTATATTAATTTTTTTACAATAAACAAATATTATTGAGAAGAAAAAAATTTTTAAAGCTACTATAGTATATAAAGTATATATGCCTTAGTACATTCTGGTGAACTTGGGTCTGTAATCCCAAAGCATTTCTGAAAACAGTCCTTATTTAATCCTCCTCCTTGGTTTATAAGGAACAAATGACTGAAAATCATGACAATCATTATAATAATGATCATCTCAGTTCCTTAGCACAGTTTTCCTTCAAAGTCAAACCTATAAAAGACATCCATCCTTTTCTACTCATCTTTGTTTGGACTTCTAGATTCATGAAAATAATATCAGAGGACTGACAAGAGCTCCTGGGTGGCTCAGTTGGTTAAACGTCCGACTTCAGCTCAGGTCACATCTCACGGTCCATGAGTTTGAGCCCTGCATCAGGTTCTGTGCTGACAGCTCAGAGCCTGGAGCCTGCTTCGGATTTTATCTCTCCCTTTCTCCCTGCCCCTCTCCTGGCTTGTGCGTTCTCTCTCTCTCTCAAAAATAAATAAACATAAAAAATTTAAAAATATATCAGGGGACTGACATAGGTTATCAACTTTTTACTTTGCTAATACTGATGTTAAAAGGTAACTTATTTATTATCATGGTCACTTCATACAAGGAGAGAAAGAAAGGAAGGAAGGAAGGAAGGGAAAGAAGAGAGCAAAAGAAAGAAAGAAAGAAAGAAAGAAAGAAAGAAAGAAAGAAAGAAAGAAAGAATTTTAACACTCCAAATAAATGGCATTGCTTTAAAGCACTATATTGAACTTTATGAATAAAACCATTCCACTGTCCTTATTTCGCCAGTTTGTTTCAGATCTGTGAGAACCCTGTAAAAAGGCTACACAAGGCACCAGAGATTGGGAACCACCTAGTCTCTCACATATCAGTCTGGCCCCATCTCTACTTCTTAACAACAAATACAGCTCAGGGCAAAACTGGGAAAGGGATGACATTTTTGATACCCACCCCCGCCTTCCTATCCTGAGCTCTCCTCTTTCAACTGTCCCCCCAACCTCATGTTGTCCCAGAGGACTGGAATTTTCAAAGAGACTACGTTGGAACCTAAAGATTCAGTGTCCGTGTCTAGTCCTCTCACCGCCAAAGGAAACTGACAAAGACAATGCAGAGGGGCCAGTTGAGGCTCAGGATGAATGAAATGTGGTATTTCCAGGGCAGGCAAAGGAAGCCAGGAATCACGATGGAGGAGGGAAGCAAAAAAGATCAGAACCAGAAAAATGGTTCTGTGCACTGGGACTGAGATGTGGTGGGGCATAAAAAAGAAGAGGAGACTCATGGTCAGAAGCTCAGATGATAGGGACTGGTTTGAAAGACTCATGCAAAATGAAGTAAGGCAAGGGGCTCAGGGTCCCTGATACGGTCATTTACATACGACTTACCTTTTGGGAAAAGGATTAGAGGCAGCTTAAAAAACATACACAACACAGTAAGATAAAATGTACTTTGTGAGGAAATCAGAACTGAAGAAAAAGAAAAGTAAAATGAAAATGAAGTCAGGGGTAAGGTACATAGTCAAAAAACATGCGTGAGGTTCTGTAAAGTTGCCAGAAGTGGCTACAGAATTGGCTCCCAACATCCTACTTGTCAGAGAAAAGAATGAAACATAACTAATTACGTGATTCAGCATCCAAAACACTATACAATTAAGAAACATTTGAGACAAGGAAAATTTGAACCAGAAATGTAATATTAGAGATTAATGTTAATTACTTTTCAAATATGATAATTATATTGTGGTTATGTTATGTAGATACATATGAAAACATTCAAATGACATGATACCTGGAATTTGCTTCAAATTATAGATGAAACAAGACTGAGCATGGGTTCATAGTTATTGAAACTGAGTAATAAGTACGTTGAATTTCTTATGTTATTCTCTCTACTTCTAACAATCTCTTAATGACAAAAAACAAAACTCGCTTTGGTCAGGAAAAATGTTGATCCATGACTCCAATCTTAGATTTTCTTATTTAATAGACCTTGGGTGAAGACCCTTAATCTCCATTTTGCATGATCTCCATGATGCAGATGGTATACAGATGATACTGAGTAAACCTGATCAAGTATATATATAGTCTACATACATATGGAGTACACACACACACACACACACACACACACACACACACAGTGGTTCAGAACACAAGATGCTTTCCTAATCCTAAAACAATTGTGTCTTGGGGGTTTAATAAAGATAACACTGGGAAATTTAGTTAGACAGTCAGACCATAGAGAACTTGAGACTATCACATGGTGCCTTGTACGGAAAGCAATAATGTAATTAGTTGGAGGAAACAGCAAGACCAAACAGTTCTGGGGATGAGCAGTCAGGTATTTCAGGGAACTGAACCAACGTGGAAACCCTATATTACAAGGAAACTTAGGGATCATCCACAACATTCCACAGCAGAATTCCCTCATCAACAATCCCTTCCATGTGACCATGAGGCCTTCATCTGAATATTTTCTAGGTTTTTTAAACTTAATACAATGAACATGTATTACTCTACAATTTAAAAAGATAATAACAATAATAATAATAATAACAACAACAACAACAACAATAATAAAATTGTGTTAAAAAAATCACAGCATTCTGGAGTTGTCTGGTGAAGGGAAACCTAGCCCTATAAACACCTCGACAGCCCAGAGGGCATCTTCTGGATGGTGACTTTGAGGCATATTGGATAAGAAGCATATAATAGACTTTAGGCTAAAATTAGATGTGTTGGTGTTTAAATGATTGCACTTAGGTTGTCTGGAAAATGCAATCTTGCAGACCTTTCCCTTTAATTATACGGCAGGCACCATAGTACAGTAGTTAGGAGCAGGCATTCTAGAATCACACAGTCAAGGACTGCAGCCCAACATCAATAGTGTAACCTTAGTTAAATTCCTCTTTATCTTGTTTCTCATTGTAACTTTGGGATAATGACAGTATTTACCTCTTGGGGTTGTAATGAGGGCTCAGAAAGGTTCTGGCACTCAATACATAACTTTTTTTTTTTAATTTTTTCATGGGGTGTCTCAGGAGTTAGCCACTCCATAACCAGACTTATTCTTACGCCAAGAAGTGGTCAACTTGGTTAATAAATCATGAGACCTCCTATAGCTTGATGAGTTGAGCTAGCAACAAGCAAATATCAGGTGCCTAATAGGTGCTTATTGAGCTGAATTACTGAGGACAAGAGAAGGAGCTCCTATTGGGCACCTGGTATTTGCTAAGGAATAAACAAGGGGTACAAAATAAATAAAACTCATTCTTGCCCTCAAGGAACCACTAGTCAAATCAAGAGAATTTCCACAACACTATTTATAATTCATAGAGAGCTAGTGAAGTCCAGAAGTGGGGATACAAAACCTACTCTGGGTTTCAGAAAAGGCTTACCATAAAAGAAGAGTGAGCCATGTCCTACTTATAACCACTTTTCTCTCTCTGTCTTTTTCTTTTTTTAATGCTTATTGAATTTGAGAGAGAGAAGGAGAGAGAGAGAGTACACACTTGTAGGGGAGGGGACGAGAGAGGAGAGAGAATCCCAAGCGAGATCCGTGTTGTCAGTGCCCAATGCAGGGTTTGATCTCACAAACCATGTGATCATGACCTGAGTCGAAATTAAGAGTTGAATGCTTAACCAACCGAGCCACCCAGGCGCTCCATCACCACTTCTCTTTTACAAAGACCAAAATCAGGTCATTGGCCATGTAGTCAAAAGACTTCACCAGAAGAAAGGCCAGGGCTTCTGTGTATGGTCACCCATGTTGCATTGGGCACAACTGCTCAACTATACACGGAGGGCCCAGGAAAGAAATGGAATGCTACAAGGGCTCCAGGACCAGCTTTGCCACCATTTACATTTTGTGACCTTGGGCAAGCCACTACCTCTCTATGGTATTCCTCATCTGTCATAAAGGTCCTGAGCATGGCTCTCACATTCTGTGGTTCTTGTGAAATTGCCAAATGACTTTGAGTTCACAGGAATGTCTGTATCTAGAGCTAAAGCCATTATAATAATTCCCATTAGTGACCACAAGCCAATGGGTGCTATCCAACTGGTGGCTACAGTTTAGGGCCATTCCTGCTTTTCATTCTTGCAGCAGACAGGAGGTTCCCTGAGCACTAGCTCACAGTGCAAATTGCAAGGATTAAGGAGCATTAACTTGCGCCTGCAGGGGCCATACCATTATTAAGGTACTGAGCCAGATAAACAGAGCACTTCACTGCCTTAACTCTAAGAAGCCTGTGAACTAATAAAATGAATTAGAACACAGAAATTGGCATCAATTGCATTTTCCAGCGATTGACATAAAAGGTAGACCATATTTTAGTAGGACTGTGTCTCTGTCCCTCAGATCCCTTCCTCAGAAGGTTGCCCAAATTGTTCTGTATGTGTTAACTAAACAGCTGGCCTAAAATTAGGTCGAGAGAACACTTTCTGTTGCACCTTCTATTTGCAAAGTGCAGCCTCATCAGTGTGACCAGCTCCTCTTCACACTGGCATCACCCACCCCTGCGTCAGCCAGATGGGGCAGGGGCTACGGAGACTACACACTGGTTGTAGCCACAAACATCAAGAGCTGGGGTTTTTTGTTTTTTTGTTTTTT
Source organism: Panthera pardus (assembly GCF_024362965.1). NCBI lineage: Eukaryota > Metazoa > Chordata > Mammalia > Carnivora > Felidae > Panthera > Panthera pardus. The sequence goes on from NW_026526677.1 coordinate 51,020,091, forward strand.
TTAAGTTTATTCATTTATTTTGAGAGAGAGAGAAAGTGCTCACACACGCACGCACGCACACGCTGGGGAGGGGCAGAGAGGAAGACAGAAAATCCTAAGTAGGCTCAGCACTGGCAGCACAGAGCCCAACTCAGGGCTCGAACTCACAAACCATGAGATCACGACCTGAGCCAAGACCAAGAGTCAGACACCCCAAGAGCTGGGTTTCAACTTTTGTATCCCTGACCTTCCAATCCTGTTGTACCTGAGCCCCTGCTGTCTGCACAACAGGAAGCCTCAGGGTTTATCATCAAGTTTGCTACTGAGTTTTCAGTCTCTTTTTGTTCTCTACAGAAATTATTTAATTGGAAACATGGCAGGTGTTTGCAGATCTACAATGTTCTTCATATCATGGAATTCTGGCCTATGCAGAGTAAATGGAAACACTCAAGATATACTAAGATTCTAACAAAATCATAGAAAATTTGATGTGTAAGGTTTTAGACAATGGGGACTTTTTGCCTGAAAAGAACACCATGAATTGAAACGCAAGAACAAGGGGGCACTGGGCACAAGCCAAAGAGGTCAGCAACCCACCTGGTGTGTCTGTGGAAAATGGGAGGCCCAGCCTGCCCAGCAGCAGAGGAGGACAGGGCTCAGCAACTGGAGACCTGAGGTCCACTTCTGTCACCTCTATAAGACTTTGGGCTGCCTGCAACCTCTCCTGGGTGGGATCTTTGCTTCTAAAATGGGGTGAAGGGTTGAAATTCCTCTTTGCCTGCCTCTTTGGAAAGTTAGGTGCATTTGCATATGTATAAAGCCTGCCATATGCTTTCATAGTGTTGTCTGAGATTCTTCTTAAGCCTGGCATTGCTGCATTGACCCAATAATTCACACCTCCCACAGGACCCCATAAGCTCCATCAGTCCCAGTTCTTTCCTAGGCCAGATCTGATCTTGCTTTGTTCCAGTTAGTGTTTAAATCTCTCATCTATCCTGTGGAACAAGATCAAAAAAGGTTGCTGACAACCACCTTTGCGAACCAGCATTTAGAAAAATCTCATAAAGCAATGTGTAATGTGAGAGTGGGAATCCTTCTTCCCATTCCTGGCTCCCACGAGGAGCGACTTTTCCCTAAATGCTCCTGGCCACCATCCCACCTCTTACTTCTCCATTCAGAGGCAAAGTGGGTTGCTCAATTAGAAAGCATCTTTCATTTACCATCCCAAATCCATCTCCTTTCCTCTCTACCTCACTCTGGGACATGGAGGCTGACCCATATGGACTATATCCAAGGGCTCCCTTGCCTTCAGCTTCTGTTGAGTTCAGCCAATAAGAGGCCCTAATGGGAAACCAGAGGGTGGGAAGAGAATGAAGTTACAATATTTATTTCCCCAGATTTCTTCCTGATAGGTTACCATGTTGCATGTGTCCCTCTACTGAGAGCCACAGCCCTTTTCCAGGTTCTTTCGGGCCTATGGGTGGCAATGGCTCCCTACTATTTCCAGCCCTGGAGTACTGTACTATCCCCTGCTTGGTTCCCTGCATCCTGACCATGCCTTTGTAAAAAGTCCTTTATTAAGCCCTCCTCAAATTACCTACTCTGACCACGGTGCCTGTTTCTACTGGGACCCAGACTGATATGCTGCAGAATGAGCTGTTTTCTATTCTGGGCCCTACCTCTTGTCACCTGAATAACCTCAGGGAATCTGAACGCGTATTGGAGCTTGAGTCTCCTAATATATAAAATCAGACGCAATAAGATGGAAGGGTCCTTCCAGATCTCATATTCTTGAAGTGAGAGAAATTTTATATCTAAAGTATCTTCTACAACTTATCATGATGTCTGGCACACAGGAGGCACTCAATGTTTGATGAATGATAAAATTCTAAGCTGTGTATCATTTCCATTTTTATATCCACTAAAAAATGTGCGTCAGGAAAAGAAACTGCCAAAGAAGTCGCGTGTTTAAGTATATATAGAGTGAGCGTTAAGATTACCTTTTCATCATGATTGAAAATGATACAATATTTCATGCTTCCCTGGATATTTAAGACTCCACAGAGGCAGGGCAGTGCAGTGCAAGGAATGTGGGCTCTGAAGACAGGCATTATTCATTATATCAACTTCACAACACACTGTATTGAGCTGCCTTTATGAAAATATTATGTAATTAGTAGAGTGACCTATTCAGAGTGTGTGAGAGAAGCCACATTTTCAGGAGACACTCTTACAGCCAAATAGTCTTGCTTTCAGGGCAACTCTAACCCTAGACTTAGGTCTCCTAAGAAACATTTCCAAGCTGCTTAAAGTCAGAACAGAGAGTGGACTGGCTCCAACTCTTCCCTATTTTCTTTCTTCTGTCTGGCTTGAACCCTGGTCCATGGCTAAAAACAGACTCCCTTCCAACATAAAACCTCTTACTAGGTTGGACATTCTATACCTGAAACCCTAATGTATCCCCCACCCCCACCCCCAGGTCATGGATCTGCCTGTGCAAGCACAATCAGGCTTAAATTATTGGCAACTGATTAAAAGCATGGGCTCTCATGTCTTTGTATTTCACTGTTAATTTGCTACAAATTATATGTTTTTAAGTCAATTTCCTTTCAGTAAAGATCATGCTGCTGAAATGACGATGGTTTATTTTAAATCGCTCACTTTCGTTAGTAGTTACACACAGAAATTGGCATCTATTCGACATCAGAATGATTAATAATACTGGTATATGACCCAAAAATGTAGTAATTGTTCTAAAAAGCATGGACTGTAAAGAAAAAAAATACTTTAGATTTCAACACAAATTACTCCTAACTGGAAGATACAAGGAATACCAATTCTTCTCAAAAGCGATCTCTTAAGGCCTGCCCCTCCTTGAGTCATGGAAATTCTGCCTAAGGCAGGGGACAGAACTATAGCCATAAGCAGGCGCTGATGTTGTCTCCTAAGACATTTCTTTAGTCCTAACTTCTTTTCAAATTGGGTAGGGTTTTTGTTTGTTTGTTTGTTGCCCATTCTCCTCCTCCTCCTCCTCCTCCTCCTCCTCCTCCTCTTCCTCCTCCTTTTTTTTTTTTTTTTTTGATTGTGGCAAAATTCTGCATAACAGAAAATTTACCATTTTAACCATTTTTTTAAGTTTATTTATTTTGAGAGAGACAGAGAGAGTACGAGCAGGGGAGAGGCAGAGAGAGGGGAGAGACAGAATCCGAAGCAGGCTCCGCACTGTCAGTGCAGAGCCCCACGCAGGGCTTGAACCCACGAAACCATGAGATCATGATCTGAGCCAAAATCACAAGTCAGATGCTCAATCAACTGAGCCTCCCAGGTGCCCCTTAACCATTTTTAAGTGCACAGTTCAGGGGCATTCCGCACATTCGCATTGTTGTTCAGACAGCTCCACTGTTCATCTCCGAAACCTGTTGTCATCCCATACTGAAATTCTGTACCCATTAAACAACCCCCAACCCATTCACTTCTCCACCCTTCCCCCCAGTCCCTGGCAACCACTGTTCTATCTTCTATCTCTATGATAAACCAAATAGTTTGCTTCATTTTAATGAAAGTTGGTCACTATGCAGGCTCTTCACCTCCCAAAAGTTCAGAGAGGAGCACCAAAGACAACACCAGCCAGAGAACACAGGCAGGCTGCTACACAAATGTGGAGTAAACTGGAGAGTCTGGGGTACATCCCCAACGATGCTTCAGAGACTTAAGTGGGACAGGGGGCCGCAAATAGGTGTTTTGCTAACATCCTCCAGGTTCTCCGACCCCGGGTGGAATGTGCTTTCCTGCAGCTGCAGAGAACTTCTCCCACTTTTCTGGCCTTCATTGGCATCCTGTAGCACTAGCGGTCCAAGCAGCACTGCCATGAGATGCTCTATACAAACTAGGCTTGAGAGGGGAAAAGTGTTTTCCTAAAGACCAAGACCGTGAGTGCCGGAGGCAAGAGTAGACTCCAAACAGCAAACAGGGAGGGAAGAGTTCTCACACATAAAAGGCAGAAGAGACTGAGGCTCAATCACTAGTGGTAGATCAGGACAGAACGGAGATTAGCAGGCAACTAAGGCAAGGATCTGAACGGGGGCAGCACTGGAAGGAAGTGACAGTGACAGCAGCAAGTCTGCATCAGAGGGATGACAGAGTGGCTCATTGTAAGTGGGATATTATTATCTACCATATTCCCCAGGGGAGACCTGAGGAAAACACAAGAAGTGTGAGGACAGGGGTCCTTCCTGTCCCGTAGTAGGTAAAGGATGATGGTCCAGCAGGCCTAGGTATAAAATGGTGAAGTCGTCTCATGGAGGCCCACGAGTGGGTGATTTCAGGAGATACTGAAGTTAATAATCAATTAAACAGAAGTAGGAATTATTGAAATGATCAGAAAGGATGAGACATTATCATAAAAATACAAGAATGACTAAGCAAGGAGCATGCTGATGAAGAGTTAGATTTCAAATAAATTCATGTAACTCCGTGGCTTTACTAAATACCAGTAACAGCCAGGTACACAGTCTCTCTCAAATCCTTCTTCCAAAATACTAGTAATGGAGTACCGCCCACCTCACAGTCTGGGGTTCTTCCCAGGGTTTCCCAGGGCCCTAGCACTCGTATACTTAGTCCCACTGTTATGATTCTGGAGTCTGTCAGAAGACCCTTCGACAATATTGCAATCTTTGCCATTTGCCATGAAGTCATAATGCTTCTTTCCACTGTGAACATATGGACTGCTATATATCACTTGGAAAATGTGGTGCATCAGAGCTTAAACAATTCCATTTCCATAAATAAGTTATAAAATATATAAGGAAATGGAATGAAAGCATGAAGTGTTTGATTGTCTTTATAACTTGCATACTGTTTTGGAAAGTTCTAGGTGTTTGCTGCTTTATAATTTGTTGGAAACTAGCAGGGAGCCCACATCTCATCCCAAATGAGAAAGAAAAAGTTGCAATTAGATACCACCATTAGTCAAATTAGGTTTAAAATAAGGATGCAGATTATCTCAAGGTGAAGAAGGTTATAGTAAGGGGTGTGATCCTCTTCTAAGATAGGGAACAACTCAATTTCTGCTCAGATCTTTGAACAAGTAAAGATAGAAACCATAACCACCAGCAAACTGAGAAGTCACTGTGGGTAATTATATCCAATCATTATTTAATGTTACCTTGGGAAGAAGTGGACTTTGCTGAAAACCCCTTCTGACTAGTGTCGGCCACAGAGTTCACTCAGAACCATTAATTTAATATGGGATTGAAAGAAGACAGAAGCCTAGCTGATCTTTAGTCTCAAAATTTCCCTAAAATAGGGTCTAGGGGTAGCTTGTGTTATAGACTGTGTACCCCCAAAATTCATACATTAAATCCTAACACCCAATGTGATGGGAGGTGGGACCTCTGGGAGGTCATGAGGGTGGAGCCCTCACAGATGGGTCCCTTTTAAAAGAGACCCCGGAGAGCTCTCTTGCCCTTTCCACCAGGTAAGGACACAGTGAGAAGATGGCCAGCTATGAACTAGCAAGTAGGCCCTCAGCAGACCCTGAATCTGCCTATACCTTAATCTTGAACTTACCAGACATCAGAATTGTGAGGAATAAATTTCTGCTACTTATATGTCAACCAGTCTAGGATAGTTTGTTATAGGAACCCAAATAGACTAAGATAGCTTGGCCCCTTAAGGATGTGGACATATAACCCAATGGCCTGAGTAAACTCATACTGAGTTGTTCTTCTGTTCCTCAATGCTCAAACTCCATGATTAGGTGCAGAAAATTATGGTGAAAGGGTCATGTAAAGGGAAAAAAAAGCACGGAGAAATGAGAGAAGGAAAACAAAAGATTCACCACAACAGACTCTTCTAATCTTTGCCTTCCAGGACATTAGGAGTATAGAGCAGAAAGAAAAAACTGCAAAGAAGCTGGGAAACAATGAGGATTAATCCAGGAGGCCCCCCAAAAGAGAAAGTGGAGAGGAAGAAATTCTCATAAAAATAACATTTCCCAGAGTGAAAGAAAGATTGTGGACCAAATATCCCAGAAAATGTTGAGTAAGATGAATGAAAGAATGCATATATCCAGACACATTGCTGTGAAATTCCAAAACCCCAGGGCTAGAGAGAACATCATAAGAGATCTAGAAGCAGGCACCTTTAGACTTTTAAGCAATTCTGTAATGCAAAAAGACCATGAAACAGTACCTTTAAATATCCAAGAGAAAATTATTCTCATTATAGAATGTATGCTTAGCCAAATCATCCATAAAAATGAGGGCAAAATAAAAGAATTTTTAGAATGCAAGGATTTAATATCTATATCCTATGTCCATCTTCTGAAAAATGTACTTGACGATGTACTCTGACTACATGGGGAAAAAAAGAGAAAGTAGGAAACTAATAAACAACTACTTAACGTTCAGGTGCCGGGCACATGGGGTCCCAGAGCATCAGCTCTGCGTAGGTAAGACAGAATATTTCTAGATGAGAAGAACAGGAACTCCTGGGAAGAATACCATCCAGAAGGGCTGCCTGGGTGGCTCCGTAGGTTAAGCGTCTGACTCTTGATTTCGACTCAGGTCATGATCTCATGGTTCATGGGATCAAGTTCTGATTCGGGCTTCATGCTTTAACAGCGTGAAGTCTGCTTGGGATTCTCGCTCTCCCTCTCTCTTTGCCCCTATCCCACTCTTGCATGCATGCTCGCTCTCGCTCTCTCTCTCTCTCCATCTCTCTCTCTCAAAATAAATAAAATTAAAAAAAAATTTTTTAAAGGAGAAAGTAGGTTCCCAATACCATATGTATGATAAAGAGACTGGGTATTTTTAATAATATAGTGAAGAAGTATATTTCTTTTTATTTACATAATATCCTAAGTATTTGTTTTTAGAAAATACAGTATAACCTTGGATTGTGAGGAACTTGTTCTGTGAGTGTTCCATGACGCTGAATGTCACGTGATCACAACTGAGCCAATTCTCCTCTCCTCTCCTCTCTCTCTCTCTCTCTCTCTCTCTCTCTCTCTCGTGCATGCACACTGCAGGATTGTGGGTGATCATCTCCCATACTTGGATGCTCAGTCTCAGGCCATGGTGTCTGACAGAAATCAGTGATTTTTCAGAATGTTGGAAGGTGCCCACAACAGGCACTAATGTATTTTTTGTCACTTCAAAGCATCTATGGACAGTCCTTTGCTTTTCCATACAAGAGTAAGCTTAGGAATGCTTCGTTTCATTCTAGGTCAGTCTGCCTGCAGACATAGACCCTTTCCTCTGCTCCCTTATTGCCAGTTACATTAAATACAGTATATGACAAGAGTTTATTAACACCGTACTATCAATACCCATTAGTGATAGTGAAAGTCATCCTACGCAATAACCCTCCTCTCTTGTCTATCTCACACCAGCCACAGATTTTCAAAGGTAAGTGCAGGTTAATTTGTTTATTTTTCTTTGTATTTTGTATTTTCTTTATTATTTTGTATTATATTACAGTATTGTAATCATTTTTTAATGTTTATTTATTTTTGAGAGAAACAGAGTGTGAGAGGGGGAGGGGCAGAGAGAGAGAGAGACAGAGAGGGAGACACAGAATCCCAAGCAGGCTCCAGGCTCTGAGCTGTCAGCACAGAGCCCGACACAGAGCTTAAACTCATGAACCCCAAGATCACGACCTGAGCCGAAGTCAGATGCTTAACCGACTGAGCTACCCAAGTGCCCCAGAATACAATAAAATTTTGAACAATCGATGGCACATAACTGAAGACTTTGGATACAAGGGACTGAATCCTTTAAGTGGCACAAGATTAACAACATAAACCTGTGTTTCCTTTTCCAAGGTCCAATCACACTTCATGGCTCAGTAGCTACTAATTTTTACAAAGTCACAAAATTATAATAGCAATAAAAATGGCTCCACCTTTGAGTGCCTAACAAGGGCCAATGCTGTAATAAGCATCACCTATGTGCTAGTTCACTGATCACTGTAAAAATCCTAGGATTACCACAATTTAACAGATGAGGAAACCTAGGGACAGAAAGGTTACTTGCTGAAGGCTACTCAATTACTGTATATACTCTAATGTTACAAGCTAAGAAGACTTTTAACTAATGTGGCTGGTGCCAGTTAATTGAAAAAAAAAAGTTAGTTAAAGGAAAAATCCACCCTCCTTATACCTCAAATATATTATCTTAATGTAAATATTTTGTTTTAACTTAAAATATGAATTCACCAGTTCTTTGATAAAGGGCAAAGTTCTTTTTTTTGAATACGGGTCCTTGGATTATTGTTGTATGTAGTTCTGTGTTGTCTTTCTTACATCAAAGATATCCACAATACAGTTTGTATTCATCTCGAGTTTGTTTAGAATAAGAAGTTATGGGGTGCCTGGGTGGATCAGTCTGTTAAGCATCTGACTTCAACTCAGGTAATGATCCCGCGGTTAGTGGGTTCTAGCCCCGTGTTGGGCTCTGTGCTGACAGCTCAGAGCCTGGAGCCTGCTTTGGATTCTGTGTCTCCCTCCCCTCCCTCTGCTCTTCCCCTGCTCATGCTCTGCCTCTCTCTCTCAAAATTAAATGAACATTAAAAAAATTTTTTTAAATAAGTTAAAGATATTTGTGAGGCAATCTGAGAGGAGAACCCTAGATTTTTCCATTGTTTTCAATCTTTCCCAGTTGCTCCTCTGCTCCTGCTTCAGCGGCATTTAAAGATATGACTTCCCTTTACTGAGTCTTAGAAAGCATTTGATTCAGTTTTCACAGAAACAACAATTCTCTTTTAGTACTCCTATTTCACTAGCATATGTAATATTTAATTAAATTACATAATTGAAACAATAAACACAATCAGGATAAACAAGTTCTGGAACAAAAATAACTGCTTCTTAGTAAGCATTCAGCTTGACTTATGGAAGCAGAAATAAACAGGAATAGTAGTGAAAATGCTGTTGTCTCTGACCACTCAGCCTCTCATGGTATTTACTGAAATGTTTTCTAAAAGAAATGGGAAGCCCTGATAATTCTAGCCTACCAGACAACCATAAGCTGGTTAAGAAAACTCCACATGTTCTATTAACCACAGTTTGTTGGTATGTAATATTTAGGATTAACATATGGACAAAACATGGATGGCTGCATGATTATAATACAGAATGTAAGAATTTTACAATCACAGCATAATAACAGTGTGCTAAACAACCCATATATCTTTATTTTACAGAGCAGAGGACCTGGAAATAATGCCTAAAGCTGATTCAATAGGACATGGAAATGTAAATATTTTTTTAGAGTTTAACGTGTAACTAATAAAAGGATTCAAAATATCATAACAAATATAAATTGGGAATGAGAATATTCCTCACCCTGTTTACATATATTCTAAAGCTGATAAATAAAAAACTGAAGCAAAATTATATTATTTACATTGTGAAGGAAATTACCAGAGACCCAAAACCAGTAAAGAGTCAATGGGAATGGTCGCCTCGGAGAGTGGACCCACGAGAAAGACATAAAGCTTTTCTTCTCTTTTTTTCAGTATTTTGTGATTTCTTGAAGCATTTTTAACCATATGTGTTACTTAGATAATTATATTTAAAAACTGCAAATAAAATGTGAAGAAGCTAAAAGCAATGCAAATAAAGAAAGCATGCTTTAAACTAGGAAGCTGGAACGTTCCCAATTCTGGTGAAAGAGGATCATTAAGGACCCAGAAAGGGCTCTGTCTCAACTGAAACAGATGCCAGAAAACACACAAAAGCACCTGGGAAGATTCCTGCTCTCAGAAACGTCCCATAGAGCTGCCTCCAGGTAACCCTGGGGTGGGGGACCCAGATGGCCTCCCAGGAGTCTCTGGGTCAGCGCCTGGGCGCAGTGCCCCAGGAGGTGCGCACTGGAGGATCTGTAATTAGGCACCGCCTGTCATCGGGCACGTGAAGCCCAGGGTGCCTAGCCTGCCATCTGTCTACCTGCCTGCTTCTGGAAACTCACACCTCAATACATACCCAGCCAAAGGATATTTTATAGAAGCCCTCCGTCATGGTTCCGCTTTTCACCCTGAACCAGAACCACAGAATCGGCTGCGCATACACTAAGAGAGCTTCTCTGAACATGGATTTGGCTTGAAGAGGAAAATGGAAAATGGTGTCAATACCGTAAAATGGGCTCAGGGTCTCCTCCCAGCCAAAAAGATTGCTGGGTTTCATTTTATGTTCTTTATTATATGAGAAAGAGTTTTTTGTTCATTTTATAAATGTAAAATTTTGTTACAATATTAGGAGAGAAGCTTTCTCACCTCAATTAAGAATCAGGGGTGCCCTAAGAATTTTAACTTTAGGAATTCGAGAGCCTGTAGAAGATGTTTTATGACTGAAATAGCAGGCAAGTTGCTGGATTATATAGCCAATATCCATAGCAGGAAAGAACAGTTAGCAACTTAAAGCAATTTTGTGTTTATATTTGTTAGGCAAAAGTCTATTTAAGTAGGCCCCAGTGCCATAATTACAAGGGTCAGTACAGAAAATACTGATAGAGCCTAGGTCCCTACAGTGGGAAATTCAAATGCACTTCAGGAAATGCTCTCGGGGAGAAGAATGAAATTACTCAACAATTTGCTTGTAAGCTTAACAGTGAGAAAACAGGCAGAAAGGATATGATTGTGCATTGGAGGCATATTACCTACTCCCTGACTATCCAAAAATTCTATCAAAGAAATAACACTGCACGGCACTGTCAGTTTTAATAAGAATTTAGGTAAAAGTGCAGCTCAAATCCTAATATCTTTGGATATTGCGGCCGATAGCCTCCAACTTCCAGCTCCAAAAACCTACAAACTGCAAATACATTCTGTATCTGGCTTTGGGCAAATGACTCCAAAAATCTACTCTAATGCCCACCTCCAGGCTGTCATCAGATTTTAATAATGAACTGACTGCCCTTTTACAGAACAGGTGTAGAAGAAAATGGAAAAGAAGCAAACAATAATATCATACTTGTATTCAGAAGGTCTTCTTGATTGGAGAGTGTCAAAATATCAAAAACAGTTTTGCTGAAATCAGTAGGATGCAACACAAGAGAGGTACCCTTACATGTCAGAATATCTACTGATGCAAAACACGAAGCTGGCAAAGAACATGAGTCATAAACAGTTTCCCAGACATGACAGGGGAAACCTGTTCTATTGGATCCGAACTCATCTGTTTAGGAATTCCTCTTCACTCTGATGCCCAGGGGCGGGACACATTTGTCGGGCGTGTTACTGCCATGCTCTGGCTTAGAAGAGCTGCATTTTATGCAAATATGAAAAAGCGCCTAAATATCATAGCTGTACTCCTGCATAAAAGCAGGGACAGAACCAAATAACTGATCTACAAGTTCAGAAAATTTGCCCCTATTCAGCAGTGGGCTAGAGCCAGCTCATAGCAGGTTATAAGAGCCAAGTGTTAAATTTTCAGGCATTTTGAAAGCTCGTTATTAAACACAGCCATTATTTAAAAATTATATAAACTTACAATTATATACATTACATTGAAAACAAAAGTGGAGGTGCCTGGGTGGCTCATTTGGTTAAGTGTCTGATTCTTGGTTTCAGCTCAGGTCATGATCTCATGGTTCAGGAGTTCAAGCCCCGCGTGGGGCTCTGAGCTGCATTGACAGTGTGGAGCCTGCTCAGGATTCTCTCTCTCCCCCTCTCTCTGCCCCTCCCCTGCTCATGCTTGCTCTCACTCTCTCAAAATAAATAAATTAAATTTTAAAAAAAGAACAAAAGTAATAAATACTCAAAAGTTGCCATTTCCTATTAATTTTACTACATTTTATTATTATCCATGTTCCCAAGGTTATTTAGATATATTACATCTGTATGGTGGGAATACTATACAATGATATGCCACTGCTCATGTCTTCCCAACCCTGAGTTCAGTGATGTCATGCTGGTAGGTTGAAATGGGCCTTGTTGGTAGAAGCATGTATATCATGGAAATTTCACACACCACAAATCAGGGCTTCATTTATTAGTTTGTTGATGAACTAGTCTTAAGAGAGTGATAGAGAAAATGTCAATAATAAAGATTAAAAGTGTGTCGTGTCTGTAGCCATTACATTGTGAACAGCACAAAAGACTGAAGACACATTCTTCCAGTATTCAAAAACTGTTACCTGGTTCAACAGAGAGGCTGCTCCCATTATCGAGGAATGAATGACGTTAGGATATGTGCCACTGTTGTGTCACTTTCATCTTGCTTGCTAATGTAAATGAAACTCAACCACCATGCAGGTCGGACCCACACTCGTTTGTCAATTGCAACCAAAGGTTGCTAGGGATACAAATGTTTGACAAAAATCATGGAAAGCCCTCTGTGAGAATCAATTATAATGCAATCAATAAATTATAATGTGCATTTTACTATGAACTGTGTGCTGCACAACCTTTATATCAGTAAAATTTATAATAAACTTGTGTACATATACTTATGCACATATTTAAAAATATGTGCATAAATGGTTGTTACCCATAGAGCAGTACTGCAATTCAGACAGCATGGAGACTGACTTTCTTAAGGAAGTGTACAGAGCTAAGTTCCTTCAAGTATGCTCCACTGCTCTTTACATGAGGTCTTTACCTGATGCAGAATTACTATTTTAGTGCTCAAAAGATTTGCTTCATCAGTCCTACTTTTTTTTTTTTTTAAATTTTTTTTTCAAACGTTTTTAATTTATTTTTGGGACAGAGAGAGACAGAGCATGAACGGGGGAGGGGCAGAGAGAGAGGGAGACACAGAATCGGAAACAGGCTCCAGGCTCCGAGCCATCAGCCCAGAGCCTGACGCGGGGCTCGAACTCACGGACCGCGAGATCGTGACCTGGCTGAAGTCGGACGCTTAACCGACTGCGCCACCCAGGCGCCCCTCATCAGTCCTACTTTTGTACCATAAATGGACTATCACCAGATGGCAACAAGAGTTTTGGGCCTGACCCTGGGCAATTAGATATAGAGGAAGATCAGAAATTTCTGGGTCATAATCCTATACAAAAAATGAATCTGCTTCTAAAACAACTAAAAAACCCTATACTTCACTAGCTGGGTAACATTCTTGACAGCAAATGATCTTATCTTTAAAGCAATAGTCCTAAAATTCATCTGTGCTTGATAATTGCCTGGGAAGTTTGTTAAAAATATAGATTCCTGGGCTGTGCCTCCAGAGATCCTGATTCTGGGTAAGGCCCAGGAAACTACATTTATTTATTTTTTTAAATATAATTTATTGTCAAATTGGTTTCCATACAACACCTAGTGCTCATCCCAACAAGTGCCCTCCTCAATGACCATCACCCACTTTCCCCTCTCCCCCACCCCCCATCAACCCTCAGTTTGTTCTCTGTATTTGAGTCTCTTATGGTTTGCCTGCCTCCCTCTCTGTTTGTAATTTTCCCTCTTCCCCTCCCCCATGGTCTTCTGTCAAGTTTCTCAAGATCTGCATATTAGTGAAAACATATGGTATCTATCTTTCTCTGACTGACTTATTTCACTTAGCATAATACCCCAGTTCCATCCACGTTGCTGCAAATGGCCAGATTTCATTCTTTCTCCTTGTCAAGTAGTATTCCATTGTATATATAAACCACATCTCCTTTACCCATTCACCAGTTGATGGACGTTTAGGCTCTTTCCATAATTTGACGATTGTTGAAAGTGCTGCTATAAACATTGGGGTACACGTGCCCCTATGCATCAGCACTCCTGTATCCCTTGGGTAAATTCCCAGCAGTGCTATTGCTGGGTCGTTACAATCTACATTTAAATAAACATTCCCAAGTTTCTCTGAAGGCAGTGGCTCACGGTTCACCGTTTGAGAAATGCAGTACTGTGGGACACTCTGAACATAGACAGTAGCTTATCTGAGTTCCCCACTCCTTGCTCAAGCAGATTCTAACTGGCTCCATCAAACTGGCCACAAGGAAATATCTTCCTGCCTCTCTGGCTTTTCTCTTCAGCTGACATGAGCCTCACCTTACATACCGTTTCCCCAACTCAATTTATTTGTTCTCAGTGAAAAAAGAACTTGTGTTGGGTATCCCAAGCAGCCTCATGAAAAATCTTGCTGAAATCCAGAGTGATTCTATCAAGAAAGGACACACAGGAAGATTACTACGACTTGGTTTTAACAAGCCATTCTGGGACACCTTTTCTTTTCTAGGTGCTCACAAACCATCTGCTAAATTGGCTTTGGACTTTGCCAGAGATGGACACCAAGCTCACAAACCTTGAATTTCTCGATTCCACACATCCTCCACCATGAGGACTGGGCCATCTGCCCAGCTCTATCTGCTGGCATTGCTCCTGCCTCTATTGGGTGTCTCCTGGCATCTGTTATTACTCCCTCTCCCCAGGCAGGAAGAGGTCTTCTTTCTTGGTTTGAACATAAATTAAAATAATACATTTCACATTATTCTTTGGATGTTTCCAAAATACCAATTCATTCTTGCCACCAGCATTCCTGGAAATACTTGATGGCATATGCCTCCTTAAAATCCCTGGATTATATTTGCCTGGCCTCTTCATTTGGGTGTCAAAACTCTTAAAATTTGTGCTCATTGGCCCTAGTTTCTAAAATGATAGGGTCTTCTACCTCTTCTCTACTTTTAAAGTTAGAATGTGAGGGGCACCTGGGTGGCTCCGTCAGTTAAGTGTCCGATTCTTGATCTCAGCTGAGGTCATGATCTCACAGTTTGTTGAGTTCAAGCCTGGCGTTGGGCTCTGTGCTGACAGTGTGGAGCCTGCTTGGGATTCTGTGTCTCCCACTTTCTGCCCCTCTCTTGCTTGTGCATGAGCTTCCTCTCTCTCTCTCTCTCTCTCTCTCTCTCTCTCAAAATAAATAAATAAACTTAAAAAAAAAGTTAGAATGTGAGAATCTAGAAGATCCTCTATGTTTTCCAGTCCTCTTGAGCTATTTAGAATCCAACTACATGAAATTATACCTAGTTCTATTCACTGAAAATTTTTTTCTAAGTTATAAAGTACAAATCCAGCTTTCTTCAGCCAAATCGACCCAAGTAGAGTATCAAAGGAAATATGTTAAAGAACCACCCTCTATACACAAGATACCAGTGTTGCTGCTTTGGTGCAGTGGGAATGAAGGGCAGCTTCAGTTTCACCCCTTAGGTCCAAGCGTGGCCAAGACAATGTTGCAGGATCTCACCGCTTACTAGCACACCACTGGCACTCAGTCAGTGAAGCGTCCAACTTCAGCTCAGGTCATGATCTCACAGCTTGTGAGTTCGAGCCCCGCATCGGGCTCTGTGCTGACAGCTCAGAGCTTGGAGCCTGCTTCAGAGCCTGTGTCTCCCTCTCTCTCTGCCCCTCCCCCACTCATGCTCTGTCTCTCTCTCTCTCTCTCTCTCAAAAATAGATAAACGTTAAAAAAAAAAAAACCCTCAAGGCTCACTAAAACAGAATTTTAAAACCACTGCGCAGATCTAAGTGCTTACCTCAGTTTAGGACTGACTTTCCTCTGCCATTTAAGTAATGTGCAGCTTTCATAGCTTTTAACAAGTTTACAGTATCATTGGCACAGTTCCTTTCTTGGTGAATCTCTACATGCCACTGAGACAGAACTGTTCAACTCAAAAAATTCTGGGCATGAATTCCAACCAAGTTGATGATAAAATTCTGCAACAGAAACATTTGTTTTTGTGTTGAAAACTCAAATCCAGTATGTACTCTGGGGGAAGGAATAGTAACTTTCAGCTAAGCATACCTTAAATCCTTAAGAAAATTGTCCACTAAGCCATAATGTCCATGTGGCTGACATAATACATGTTATAATAACAACATAATTACTTAACTATTGCAAAAAAATGTCCTTTTATTCTTGTTTGAGAAAAACCTTCAGATTCATAAGACACAGAAACCAATTGATATAATCTTCCAGTGGCCCTTTTTTCTGTTTGGTTATTATTGATTTGGGGTCTTAATAAGACAACAGGCAAGGTTAAGACATGGTATTTTCTGACAAATATAAAGAGAATGTTCTGTAGCATAAAGCACACAAGGAATTCCCATTTGCAGGTTTTAAAAATGCAGTTCTGTGCCATAACTTGATGACAATGACCAGACTTCAGCCAGAAACACCCATCTTGACAGGTTATTCATTCGCTCTTTCATCTATTCAAGTATTCATCAAGTACTTATTATGCTTCAGTAACTGGATTAGATGAGGGGAATAGAAAGATGAATAACACACAGTCTTTCCATCAAAGCATTCTCAATCAAATGAAGAGGGCAGATACATGGACAGATAGTGTTTTAAGTGTAGGTACAGTGAGAGGGAGAAGAGCACAGAGAATTCACGTGAAATAGACCCAAAGCTGAGTGTTAACAGAAGGATAAGGAAGATCCACTAAAAGGGAGGGGGCAGGAGGGTGAGGAGAGTCATTTCAGGCTAAGAGGACAGTTTAAGTAGGGGGGCAAGAAACTGCATGGCACACTCTGCTGTTAATGTAAAGCAAGTGATGGCATGTTGTGTGACTGGATTCATCTCTGACATGCCATGCTAAGGAGCTTGAACTTGATCCTGTAGCTGATTGGAAACAATGAAGAGTTTTACAAAAGAAAGCAGCAGGGTCAGATCTGCTTTTCAGAAAGATCACTCCAGCTTCTGTGGAGGCTCAATTTAGGTGGTTTATAACAGAGGCAGGAAGCACATTAGGTGCTCTAGTAATACAAGAGGGGAGTGAGGCCTGAAACAAGGTGATAGTCGAAGAAAGGGCGCTGGAAGACAGATTTGAGAAATAATTATGAGATCAATTTAGATGGAATTTGTGACTGTTGGATAAAGGATGGCAGGGACGACAGAAGTAATGGTGACAGAACTTTCTGGAATGACATCCTGGTTTCTGATTTGAGTGACTAGGGATGGGCATGGTGTCGGCCATCAAGATAAAAAAGTATGGAAGTAAGTCTGGGAGCAAGGGGATGATTTATTCATTCACTCAGTATTTGGGTACCTACCATGTTCTAGAAATTGGCCCAGGTCCTATAAATATAATAGTGAACTAGACAAAGAGAGCTTACATTCTTTTTTTTTTATTTCATTCAAAACTTTTTAATTGCTCTTAATGTTAACTATAAATTTTTTTCCAATATCTCTATTTTTTTTTAATTTACATCCAAATTAGTTAGCATATAGTGCAACAATGATTTCAGGAGTAGATTCCTTAGTGCCCCTTACCCATTTAGCCCATCGCCCCTCCCACAACCCCTCCCGTTGTCCCCCTCCCTGTTTTTATATTATTTTTGTTTCCCTTCCCTTATTTTCATCTGTTTTGAAGAGAGCTTACATTCTAATTGGGGGAGGAAAACACTAAACAAGTAAAAGTAATTCTATCATATTAATTCAGATATATGTGCACTCAAGGAAAAAAAAAAGCCAGAGAAGAAATAGGTACATATGGGACCTTTCTGAGAAGATGCTGACTGAGCAGAGAGACTCAAATAAGAGAGCAGTGAGCCCTGAGGGACCAGTGGGAAGCATATTCCAGGCAAAAGAGCATCAGGGTAAAGGCCAAAATGATGACTCCAGTTTTGGACATGTTGAATTTGAGGGGACTTTCATCTATCCAGATGGAGACATCCAAGACAATAAAATACACAGGGCTGATGCTCAGCAGAGTCTGTATTATAAGTGGATTTGGAACTAGGGGTGCATTGGAGGCTGCGGAATCTCGAGAGAGGAGGGGACGACTTTGGGAAAAATGCAAAGTGAGAAAAGCAGTGGCCAAGCTAGTTCATTAAGAAATACCAACAGCTAAGGGGAAAATAGAAAGAGAAAGAACCTATGAAGGAGAAAAAGAAGAGTGGTACTCAGTGTGGCAAAATGCAAGAGGGTAGGAAGCAGTGTTCACCATGTCCAAAGAAACAGCATTCCGATAACTGCAGTGTGGCCACTGGGATTAGCAATTAGCAGGTCCTTGATGACTGTGGTGAGAGCAGCCCCAGAGGAGTGGGGCGGGTGGAAATTGGATGACAGGGGTTTGAAGAAGATAAGAAGGAAACCCAGCAAATATAAGGCATCTTATGAGAGTGTGGCTGTGAAGAGAGAGAGGTCATATGGAGAGGGGACAGCCAACAGAGAGAACATCTACACTGGTAGAGTCCAGAGTCTATCAAGTCTGGAGAAATGAGCCAGGCCAGTACTGGCAGGCAAGGGGCATGCCCTAAACTGGAGCAGAGGCCATGACTACTTTTCCAGATGGTTTTGTGCAGCCCTGCCTCCAAAGAACTAATTCCAGTCCTTGACTTGGACTTTACAGAGCCAGGATAGAGTGGTTAAATCACCTAGTTTTCCTCACTCCAGTGCATTGCAAGAACCTTTACGAAGTCCCCCCAAATCTGTATTAAGGATTGGGTGTAATGGGAGACACTGTAAGCAAAACATAACAAATGATGTTGCTCAACCAAGGGGCCTGGCCATGAAGAGGTGGTTGGGAAGCCCATGCTGGGTTTCCTGAGAAGGTGGCCTTATGTGCGATGCTGCAACCCCTAAGGGAAAACTCCTCACTCTTCCATTTATACCATAAGGCATCAGCCCCAGAGTTCAAGGTCAGGTCCAGTTCCATGGACCAGGTGGGATGTGAGAGGTGCAGAAGGGAAAACTTGAGTAGTGATGGGAACGAAAACCTATCTGTTTGGGAAAAAACCAACCACACAAACCGACAACATCAAGAAAATATGAACTTACAGAAGTATGACCAAAGATAATACAATCATGACTGGTGTAAATTAAAGAAACATAGATATGGTCAACAAATTATGAAATATCAGAAGCAAAAGAGAAGCACTGGAAGCAAAGGAGGTATCAGGCTCCGACTAATCAAAGGCAGCTATACACAGCTCAGCAGGCAATAAATTTACCATAGGACTTCATCTTGAAGGGCATAGAAGCCGGAAATAAAAATAGACCCAAATGTTTAGATAAATTCAGCAATAACATAACCATGGTTGTTTCTTAAATGAAATTAGCTGATTAGAAATACCTCTCATCTTGAAGGTTGAGTTTAGACAGGAAAAGACCTTATCACCTACCCCCAAACTCTCATTCATACACTTCCCTTGGGACCAACATCAGTCCATGTTTCTGGCCATGGGACTCACTTAGAATGGCTCTTCTGCTTCTTGGAAAGAAGCCAATCTCCAAGTTCCTGTAGGCAACTCCTATAATACCAGAGGCTGAACACTATTTTGTTTGAATTGCCTTCACAAGAAAATGCATACTGGATTCTCTCTTCCACCACAACTATGTTCTCACATTTTGATCTCACTTGGATACATATAATTGACACATCATTGCCCAACTATGCTCACCAAAATATAAAGACAAGCAGAAAGACCAGAATCATGCAAAAAAAAAAAATGCAAGGAAACTTTTGGCAATAACAAACGCAATCACTACCAAGATTTCAAAATAAGATTTGCAATTGCTTTTTCATTTCAGACCCATGTTTACAACTTGTATTAACTATATACCACAAACATACATTTCTAAAACTCAACTCAGTCTCTCTCATTCCCTCAACCTGCTCCTTCTTGTGCATTCTGTATGACCTAGCTGCCTAATTCAGAAACCTCAGACTTCCTTTATACCTCTCCCCCTACTGTACTCCATGCCCTATGGATTCTATCATAAAATAGATCACCATTACCATTAGGATAAAATTCAAATTCCTTTTTTATAATTAAAAAAAAATTTTTTTTGAGAGACAGAGATAGTGTGAGCAGAAGGACAGAAAGAAAGAGAGGGAGAGAGAGGGAGAGAGAGAATGAATCCCAAGCAGGCTCTACACTGTCAGCACAGAGCCCAATGTGGGGCTCAAACTCACAAAACTGTGAGATCATGAACTGAGCCAAAATCAAGGGTCAGACGCTTAACCAACTCAGCCACTCAGGCACCCCAGGATAAAATTCAAATTCTTAACATAGCCCACAAGACCCCTACTTTACTTTCTTTCTCTCTCATCACATAAACATCCCCACTCCAACTCCCAAATTCAACTCCATCAACCCTAAACTCTTTCAGGCTCCCTAAGGTCACTCCCTACTTCAAGTATTCTAGCCTTTGTTTTCTTTACTAAAAACTCTTCTTCTGAATGCTTTGCTTGAGCTCACACTTCCATAACATATCAGAGTTTATTTACTTCTTGTCTGGAGATGCTGTTTTTGACACCACTCTTGGCAAGTTTGAGTTAGGTGCCCTTCCCATGTGCTTCCATAACATACCACATTTTCCCTTATGGCACTAATTGTAATGGCCTGTTTACTTCTCTATTTCCTCCACTAGAAGATAATTCATTTTTTGAGGACAAGGATCATGCCTTTTTCAGTCACAATAACTCCAGCACCAAGGACAGCATCCAACACACGAATAGCCAGATTACATTACATCCTCATTTATGAAGAGTAGCAGAAAAGAGCCAATAACAAATTTGGAGGATAAAATTAAGTAAGGGGGAATAAGATGAAGAAAAAGGAGAGAAAAAATAATGGAGTAAGACACCAGAGATGAGTGGAGAACAAGAAGAATGATTTATGGAAGAAGTAAAAAAGAAAGCAAAAATAAAGGATGTACATGGACTGCCTAGAATATGTTATTCCCTGAAAGTGTTTCATTTAGAAAGTATTTAACTATAGAACAAAGGCAGATTTTATGGTAAAAAAAAAAGAATCCTAAGCAGCAAATCTTATAAATGAAACTGTGATTTACCTTGTTATAGCTCAGCTCCTGCTTTTCTTCCTTCCTTTCTTACAGCTCCTTTGAGAGCAAGCAGACTGTCCTGAAGTCAGCATTTGTCAAAATCTTATATGGAACTGATACCAGGACCATGCATTCCTCCCCAGCTCCCTCTAGGGAAATGCATGGCCTAAAGGGACCTGGGTCATATCTGCTACAGGCTCCAAATGTGGGGTGTGAGAGTGCTGCTATCACACCAACCAGCAATCCTGGCCCATGCTACACAGTCCACCACTGTGTCTTCATGTCCTAGCAATACCCTCCAAAATGCACATTTCTAGAAATGCATGGTTTGCAACAGATATGGGCCTCAGCTAAGGCACCCACCAGGACCAAAGGAAAATGCTTCCTAAATTGACATTTAAAATGGGCTTGGAGCTAAAATATATATTGCATTATTTTATATTGGAAAAAGAACTGTTCTCTTTTTCCAAACTTCTATAACAATAAAATAGCTTTGTCATGACAGCAGTCACAGATGCAAAGGAAAGAAGGCTACTCACTCCTGTAGCTGAACAAAAGCTCATACAGTGGCTATTATGCCTCTGGTTCCTTCATTTTAAGTCGTCCCTCTCCAGGTAGAAGCAAATCCTTAAAAGCAGAGCCCTTGCAGCCTTCCCTCATCTTCCCTGCTTTTTGAATTTACTAGGCTTTGCACACTTTTATCTACAAATATTCTTTACATCTGATGAGATATATACACATGCAAACATATACATATATGCACACACACACACATACACACCCCACACACATATATACACACATATACATATTTCTTGTGCATCTAAACATCAAAGTCAATAGTTCCTCATGGAAGCACATTTTCACAAGAAATTAATTTTGACTGATTCAATTCATCATCTAACAGTGGTTACCAAGGATACCAAACAGCCAAAATCAGTTGGCTCCAACTTGCTTGTTAATCAGAAGATATTAACAGAAAGCTGTGAAGAATTATTGTTGTCTAAGTAATCTGGCCAGAAACAGTATCCCCTCCCAATGTCGCTCAGTCCTGAACTCAGTTAAAAACATTCCAATCTATAATAACTATTAAAAACACGCAAGGCTTTTTCTAGGATTTGAATTCAATGATTAGTATTTAGAAAAATGACCGCTAATGGTTTGACTTTAATTCACTGCTGATGAAGCACTGAACTAAGAATGGCTACTGATTTGATCTTCTTATCAATCTGAAAGCAGATGATTCTCACCATAGCAGTTAATTGAGCATTCAGGTAATCTAGCTGAATCTGTCCTAAATCAAACAGCCCAGCAATGTACATGTATTAATAGAGGATAGCATTAAACAGATAAGCCTAGTACGTGCCCTTGAAGGGAAGAGAAAAACACCCAAAACAAAAAAATGTTTCCCCTTGCTAAAAGGTCATGTTTTTTTTAAAAGTAAACAGAAGATTAAGTTTTGTTTAGTCTATAATATACATCTACAGAAGAACCAAAGAATTGATACGTTACTTCCAAAAGGCACAGGCGATCAAGTTACTAATTAGTATATCTGTTTACATTTTGAGAATATTAATTATATGTCATTCACTGCAATTATTCTGTCTCATTTTGTGATTTGCCATCATTTTGTTTATAACGCCTTTTGCAAAAGAAAACGCTGCTGCTATTGTGCTTGCCAAAATCTGTTAAGCTTGTCTTTTATGGTTATTGGCTTTGGGGGTCATGCAAGGAAGGCTTCAGCTACCTAAGTTATTCCTGAAACTGGTATTTGCCACCCAAAATCTATTTTTTCCTTTTCCCCAAAACAATAAAACTTAAATTGCACTTGGAATTTGTCTTGACAATATGTCAAGACAAAAGACTACATTTCCCAACTTTGGTTATGGCCGTGGGACTAAATTCTGATCAAGAGATAAGAGCACAACTGTTGACAGGGACTTCCAAAAAGGTTACTGAGGAAGAGCAGACTGGAGCTGGAGGTGGACTCTTTTGTTTCTCCCAGGAATGTAAATGTGAGTACTGGAATTCCAGAAGCCATTTTACCCCATGTGGTGACTTTGAGCTATAAGCCATGCACTAAAGAAAGCAAAATAGAAAGACAGAAGGAAGGTGGGTCTCATGACTACCTGGAGCCTCTCAGATCTAGGAAGCCTATTTCTAGGTATATTTATGTGAAAGAACTTTAAAAACGTACCTTCTGTGTTTAAGCCACTGTTATTAATGTTTTCCTGTCACATGTAGAGAATCCTAATTATAGGTTATCTTACAATTTCCTTTAAAATTTTAACAGTTTTACTTTTTAGAAAATTTAAAATACATGACAAATTTGGAGTATAGAGCAGAAATACGGTGTTTTTCTCAACATTATTTACTGAATAATCCATCCCCCCACCCCAATGATTTGAAATGCGATGTTTACTAAATACAATAATGCCATGTTACTCTATTTCTGTTCTATTAGGTTTGTCTGGTTTTTTGCATAGTCTTTATTTTCTCTGAGAAGTGGGAAGTTGAGGGTAGAGGTAGAGCTTGAGAGGAGGGAGAAAAGGGCAAGGAAGAAGCCAGATGACAAGTAAGAACTACCAGGAGGCACTGAGGGCCCAGATGAAATGAGATTCTCCATGTTACATTGTAAAGTTTGATGGGGTGGACTCTGCATCCAGAATGGCTACATTCCAATTCCAGCTCCAAGACTTAACTGGCTGTGTGGAGGCAGACACATCACTTATGCGACACTTTGGCTTCCTCTTCTGTAAAATGGAGATAACACTAGAACCTACCCCAAGGTGGCTGTGTTAAATGAGCTATTATAAAAAAATTTTTAACGTTTTTGTTACTGAGAGACAGAGAGAGACAGAGAGTGAGCAGGGGAGCGGCAGAGAGAGAGGGAGACACAGAATCCAAAGCAGGCTCCTCCAGGCTCTGAGCTGTCAGCACAGAGCCCAACGCGGGGCTCGAACTCACAAACCGCGAGATCATGACCTCAGCCCAAGTCGGTCGCTCAACCGACGGAGCCACTCAGCTGCCCCATAAATGAGTTATTATATAAAAAGCTTAGAGTAATACCTGGTCTCAAGTTCTATTATGTCTCATCAATATTATTATTGTTACTAGTTATAATGTAATTGTTAATACCATTGTTGTCATCATCATACTTAATATTAGGATAGCAGCTTTTTTCCCCTCAGGTATTAACAAAGAATAATATTGAATTTTATCATATAATTGTTATGGCATCATCTGACGTGATTATGTTTGTTTGTTTCTCTAAAAACCTATCATGTATTGTGAATAAGGCACCATGTCACACACTAGAATGGCTATCATAACAAAGATAATGACAAACGTTGCTGAGAATGTGGAGAAATGGGAACCCGCACACACTACTGATGCAAATGTAAACTAGTGCAGCCATTTCGGAAAACAGTTTAGCAATTCCACAAAATGCTAATGTAGAGTCATCATATGACCCCGCAATTCTACTTCTGGGTATGCACCCAAGAGGAATGAAAACATACATCTAAGCAAAGACTTGCACCTAAATGTTCTTAGTATCAATTATTCATAGTAGCTCCAAACTGTAAACAACCCAAACGTCCATGAACTGGCGAATGGATAAATAAAATGTGGTATATCCATATAATGAAATATTAACCAGTAATAAAAAAGAATTGATGACACATTGTACAACATGGCTGGATCTCAAAAAAAGTAGGCTAAGTGAAAGAATCCAGTCACAAAAGTGATATCAAATATTGCAGGATTCCATTTATTTGAAATCCAGAAAAGGCAAATTGATAGAGACAGAAAGTAGAGGTCTTCTGGAACCAGGTAATGGTGAATGGACATGAGGATTTAACTGGAACAATGAAAACATTCTAAAATGATTGATAATGATGCTTGCAGAACTTCATAAATTTACTAAATAATCACTAAATTG
Source organism: Panthera pardus (assembly GCF_024362965.1). Classification (NCBI taxonomy): domain Eukaryota; kingdom Metazoa; phylum Chordata; class Mammalia; order Carnivora; family Felidae; genus Panthera; species Panthera pardus. The sequence continues at coordinate 51,044,741 of NW_026526677.1, forward strand.
TACACTTAAAAGTGGCTGAATTATAGAAAATGTAAAATATGCCTCAGTGAAGTTTTTTTTTTAATGAAGGAATGGATGGAGACTGAGAAAAAATAGGAAAAGTTTATGTTACTTATCAAAACTTAAATAATTTTAGGAGTACCTGGGTGGCTCAGTCAGTTAAGCACCCGACTCTTGATTTCAGCTTAGGTCATGATCTCAGAGTTTGAGGGATCGAGCCCCGTGTTGGACTCTGTGGTGACAGTAAGGAACCTGCTTGGGGTTCTCTCTCTCCTTCTCTCTGCCCTTCCCCCCACTAATGCTCTCCTCTCTCTCTCAAAAATAAACTTAAATAACTTTATGTATTTTATACACACATATACACCCACACACACACACCCGAAAACCTATTCACACAATGAATGATAGGTTTCCTAGTGCTTTCCCATTCTTATATCCTCAAAGTAAACACCCAGGAGAAAATTCCACTGGGTCACAGTATATCATTAAAAAGCTATATTTATTCTACTATTACTTAACATACAACTTGGGCATTTATGTGCTTAATTGAGTTGTTGTTTTGTTTTGTTTTGTTTTGTTTTTTTTTAATGTGCATAAAGTTCTTTTTTCTTGGGGCATCTGGGTGGCTCAGTCGGTTAAGCAAATGACTTTTGATTTCGGCTCAGGTCATGATCTCACTGTTTGTGGGTTCGAGGCCCACATCAGGCTCTGTGCTGAGATTGAGGAGCCTGCTTGGGATTCTCTCTCTATCCCCCTCTCTCTAACCCTTCCCGGCTTGCTCTCTCTCTCTCAAAAATAATTAATTAATTAATTAATTTAAAGATCTTTCTTCTTATTGTCTTCGTTAGATTTGATATCAGGCTCATAAAGTGAACTGGAATGCTTTCTATATCTTTTCTATGCTATGGAATAGTGGGTTTTTTTTATTTTTTTAATGTTTATTCATTTTTGAGAGAGAGAAAGAAACAGAGCATGACTAGGAGAGGGGCAGAGAGAGAGGGAGACACAGAATCCTAAGCATGCTCCAGGCTCTGAGGTGAACCAACTGAGCCACCCAGGTGCCCCTATGCTATGGAATAGTTTTAACATTATGTGAATTGTTAATTCTTCCCAGAGGACAACTTGATAGTTTTGTATTGAATATTCAAAGTGCATAAGCTTAAATCTGGCAATTTCACTTCTGTAAAAAGAAGTAACAGTGACTCTTTCTGGACAATGAAAGTGGTAGTGACCTTTATCTAATTCTTGTGCTCATGTAAAATGTTTTGCAATGAGAATTTAAAACAAATTTGCAAAGACTATTATGGTTCCAACAAAGAAGAAGATGATGGATTACTTGACATTTTGATAGACTTGACCTATACAAATATGTGGGCCTATAAATTTGTGTGGCAAATATTCTTTGTCCACCATTCAGCGTCTTCTAAATATTTCTATACTTCCTCTGAGATGTTTTATAACTTCTACTCAATTTGTATTTCCACATCATTGGCATATATGGAATTTTCTTATGTTTTTTAATCTCTTCTATATCTGTCATTAAATCCTTTTTCTCATTCTTTTTACTCTGTATTTGTTTTCTCATTTTTTTTTCTTGGTCAGAACAACAAAATATTTACTTATGTAAATTTCAAAAAAAAAAGCATATCTCAGTTTTGTTTATTAATACCACTTTTGTTTGTGTGTTTGATTTTTCACTTTCTAATACATGAATGTTTTCTTTTGGTTTTACTAACGCTTTGCTCCTACATTTTGGGGGTTTTTAAGTTTAATGCTTGGTGTATTCATTTTCTATCACTCTATTTACTAGAATTAATGAAAGCTATGAATTATCATCTAAATATAGCTTTGACTGCACTCTATAGTTTTAATATATGTACTTTCATTTCCACAGTATTTTCAATGTCTAGAATTTTAGTTTCCATTTCTGATTTTTTAACTAAAGAGATCTCTAAAAAAGAGTTCAGTTTTCAGGAGTTTAGGCTCCTGGTGTTGTTGTTACCTGTTATTCACCCATTGATAGTTTTACTGCATTATGGTTAGTAAATGTGGCCTCTACAACTTTGATCTTTTGGAATGAATGTTCCCTTTTTATGGACTGATCAGTTCCCTTTATATGGTACTGAACCATTTTTTTAAAATGTTCCATGAACATTTTCTCTCTTTTGGTGACTAGAAAATCCATAGGTATTTATGAATCAAACTTTTAGCAATATTATTTCTGTCTACTTACTGTCTACTGATGTGTCATTATTGGTGAAGTATGATGGTCTCCAATCATAATTCTGATGTTTCTAACTTGGAAGTTTGAACAAACTTACCTGCATACACTTGAATACTACTTGATTCATTAAGTTAATGAGTGGTCTTCATTGTTTATAGCACTATTACCAACCTAAAATAAGTCTTATTTGATGACTTTTATGTCACATTCAGTATGCTTATTATACAGGAATGTTAGTTTAATTAGCATGAGGCCTTAGAAAAAAGAGCAGATAAATATAAAATCCACAGATATTTTGCACATGTTATTTTAAAACATTAAATGAAACCATTTCCTGAGCATTTAAAAAATCAGGTAGTGTACATCCAACTCGATCCTCCTCTGACATTTCCCCATGTTCTAAGCTGCATTATTAAGGCCACTATTTAACACCCACTTCTCCCTCCATTCCCTGAATCAAATCTGATGACTGTCCTTTAGTGCTGTGACTGCAAGCCCTAAAACATCTTTTTATTATAAAGGAATTTGCTATAGGGCCCTTGTTTTGTGAATCTGTCCAATTTAACTTCCCAGTTCCCACATACTGAGGCACTGGGAAGACAGCTATGATTGAGTCATTGACATATAATACAATATAAAAATTAAAAGATCAAAAAAACCAATGTAATGGAAAAAAAAAGCTGTGATTTAAATCTTTATCGGCCTGCAGAGTGGATCCTCTCAAACTGAACCTCTGGGGATTAGATTTCCCCCCAGAAAAGCCTACAGTAATCCACCCATAAATGGTCTCTAAAGCAGTGTGGAGTTACAATCAATGGATGCTTCTCCCAACAGCATGTGGAAGGAAAAAAGAAACACTTTGGGAGATTTTGTAGCTCTTGCTGTATACTCTCTGAAATAAATTCCATAACATGATGAGTTTTAGCTCCCTCCAAAATTAAAGTAATAGACACAAAGCACTTTAAAAGCCCCAGGAGAAGGATGACCTATAAATTTGGTATATTACAGTGACATTAAATCTAAAGTAGCAGTCATGGTGGAACAGATTAAAGAATAGCAAACAACAGTTTTCTCATTCCTTCTGAAATAATTTGGGAAGCATTCAGAGCTGGCCCAGCTATGCCATCAGTGGACTTCCATATTATTTGAAAAAAATCACAATTGAAAATATGTTGCACCTGAGATTTTCAGTGTCAAGTGTTAAAAGTGGTTCGAATGTGGTCCCCCATTTATACCTCTTTCTTTATTTCCAGAGTTTTTCCTCATAGGAAGTGAACATATCAGCAAGAACAAGTGGTAGAATATAGGAATCAAGCAATCGTGTCTTCTCTAAGCTCACGGCCTAGTTAGAGTTTCTTACAGAGCTTATTTACAGTATGGTTATCCTAAATTAAAAATAAATGACAATCATATTACATGTCTAACAAAAAAGAAGACCATGATTTTAGTTCGTGCCAGGGTGCTACAGTCACGTTCTACAGCAAAATTTTCTGCAGAATTTATTATTAGTTGTGCCAACAGCAGCTGTACTAATAATTTGAGATAACTCCCACTGTGGTTTAAAAAAAAAAAGAATCAATGATAGATAGTGAGAGCATTTTCATGCTTGGATTTCCTTGCCTAATATATTATAACAGTTTTATACAGATGGTTAAAGCATTTATTTTGACAATGGGGCTGTAAAAAGTAATTTCAATCCATAAAGGCCATAAATGCATGTCATTTGCAACCCTGGATGCACACCAGACTCATGCATAGAGACACTTTAGGCATCACCCCTGAAGATTCTGATTTAGTCAGTCAGGGAACAGGGCAGTATGTCTTCAAAAGTTCCCCAGTTGAGGGGCACCTGGGTGGCTCAGTTGGTTAAGCGGCCAACTTTGGGTCAGGTCATGATCTCACTGCTCATGGGTTCTGCGCTGACAGCTCAGAGCCTGGAGCCTGCTTCAGATTCTGGGTCTCCCTCTCTCTTTGCCCCTCCCCACTCTCTCTTTCTCAAAAATAAACAACAAAAAAAAAATAAGTTTCCCAATTGATTCTGATGCATAGCTGGAACTGAGAATCATTTTCCCAAACCCTTCAAGTTGGAAGGGACCTTAGTGTTCAACCATCTCTCACCCTTCCTGATTTCTAGTAACTTCTTCCCAATGGTCCACCAGTCAACAGACCTGGATGTCTGCATCAGATTTCCATACATCCTCAAACTTAACACATTTAAAATTAATCTTTTTTTTTTTTTTTGCATAAACCGTACTCAACTTCTTGTAGTAAACAATAAGTTACATGACCATCCTTCCAGACACTTATGCCAAAAATTGGAAAATTAGGATCCCTCTACTCCATATCAGTATATGGATTATTTTTACCTCTTAGATATGTTTTATATCAATCCCCTCTTCTCCAACTCCATTGCCTTAAAACATTCCTTTAACTCTTTTGCCTAAATACTAATAGTCTAATACTACTTCTGGTGTTCTGCAAAATCCCCCAGCTTTGAATCTCATATTGCCTGACTGCACCACTACCCTACACATACCCATCCCTGTCACAGACATCTATATTCCACAGTCCATTTCCCCACTTCCTCCCATTCCTGGCTTGGTGTCACTCTCTCCAATACTACTTTTGTCTTAACGTGTGGTTAATTCAATATTTCCCAAACCACGGTCTTTGTCTTCTTGCCCCTGTCTCTGTCTATAACTTGTCCTTCACCCTACCTTAGGGCCTCATTCCACAGTCACATCGCAGAGCTGGTTAATAACAACAACTTCAGTCCCTCCTCTTCACTATGCTCCCAATAATCATCCCACACAATCCTCTAAGCCTCCAATCTCTTTCCTGCCCCTGCATGTCTACTCTCCCCTCCTTACTCAGATGAGATTCCAGAGTCAATTGCCCCAGTTCCTCCATTCTTTATACCTCAACTCTTTTGCCACTCTCTCATTGTCATATATCAGCATGACCTTGCTTAAACGTAACTCCTGTTTCTTCATGCCTGCACAAACACAGGTGCACGTGGTGGGGAAAACATTCATGCTTAAGGTGGTGGGTATCACATCAAATTCATGGTCATGAACTTCAAGTGGGCCCATAACATCACCTGGCAAGTACGTTGTACTTCCCTGATCCATTTACTCTCCCATCTTCTGGACTATCATTTATACCTCTCCAGTTTTCAAACCTCCATAACCTCCCACCCCATCCTCACTCTCAGCTGATAACTTTGCTACCTCCTTTTTCACTAAGAATGGGAGAGCAATCAGAAGACAAACTTCTATATGATCTCCAAACCATATCTGCCCACCTGGACTCCTGACTCGCTGACAATGAATGAACTGTTGAAAAACCCACCTACTCAAGCACAGCACTCAGGTAATACAATCCCCTAAATCATTTTATCTCTTTTTTTTAAATTGAAGTATAATTTGCATACACTGTTATATTAGTTTCAGGTGTACAATATGATTCAACAATTCTCTGTGTTACTCAGTGTTCATCATGGTAAGTGTACTCTTGATCCTCCTTATCTATTTCATCCATCCCCCTACCCATCTCCCCTTTGGTAACCACCAGTTTGTTCTCTATATTTAACACTATGTGTTTTTTTTTGTTTCCTTTTTCTTTGTTAATTTATGTTTTTTCCCCTCAAATTCCACATATGAATGAAATCACATGGTATTTGTCTTTCTCTGACTGACTTATTTCCCTTGGCATTATACCCTCTAGATCCATGTTGCAAATGGTAAGATTTGCATCCACGCAATGCAATTGCATACCATCTCCAATGGTAAGATTTGCATCTAGATCTATGTTGCATCTATGTTGCAAATGGTAAGATTTTTATGGCTGAGTAATATTTCTGTGTGTGTGTGTGTGTGTGTGTGTGTGTGTGTATGCCTTCTTTATGCATTCATCCATGAATGGATACTTGGGTTGCTTCCATATCTTGGCTATTATAAATAATGCTGCAATAAACATAAGGGTGCATATATCTTTTTGAACTAAGTTGTTTTGTTTTCTTTGAGTAAATACCAAGCATTGGAATTATCAGATCACATAATAATTCTGATTTTAATTTTTTGAGGAACCTCCATACTGTTTTCCAGAGTGGCTGCACCAGCTTGCACTCCTACCAGCAGTGTATGAAGGTTCCTTTCTCTCCACATTCTCACCAACACTTGTTGTTTCTTACCTTATTGATTTTATCCATTCTGACAGGTGGTGTAAGGTGATATCTCATTGTGCTTTTGATTTGCATTTCCCTTATGATGAGTGATATTGAGTAACTTTCCATGTGTCTGTTTGCCATCTGTATGTCTTCTTAGGAAAAATAGCTATTCAGGCCCTCTGTGCTCATTTTAATCAGATTATGGTGGATTTTTTCAGTTTTGTTTTTGTTTGATATTTTGGTGTTGAGTTGCATAAGTTCTTCAGCTACTTTGGATATATCAAAATATCAATCAGTATCAATATCAGATATATCAAATGCAAATATCTTCTCCCATTTAGTAGGTTCCATTTTTGTTTTGTTGATGGCTTCCTTTACTGTGCAAAAGCCTTTTATTTTGTTAGAGTCCTAACAGGTTATTTTTGCTTTTGTTTCCTCTGCCTGAGGACACATCCTCTGCATCCTTTTTAACTTCTCTCTAGCAAACGAATTTGTAATCACTTTCTCCTTTATTTAAAAACCATCTATTGACTTATTTTCTCCTTCCTTTTCTTTCACTATAAAACTCAAAAATGTAGGGTATGTTCTCCAACTTTTCTTCATGAACTTCACTTGCCCACAACTCCTTCAGAATCCCTCAGTTCAAGGTCATCAATGAAGCTCCACGTTGCTAAATGCAACCAGTGCTTGGTTCTCATCTTGATCTATCAGCTGCATTTCACTTAAAAGATCACTCCCTCCTTCCAGGAATACTTTCTGTACTTCCAAGCCACCATACTCCTGATTTTTCTCCCACAGTACTTGCTGTTCCTTCTCAGTCTCTTTTGTCGGTTCCTGCTCATCTTACTAACCTCTAACTAGTAGTTTGACTTCTTCTTTTTAATCTTCATTCCTTCCTTGGTAAGTTCATCTAATGTCTTAGCTTTACATATAATCTCTATGCTGATGGCTCCTAGATGTATATCTGCAGGCTAGACTTCATCCTTGAGCACCTAGTAAAGATATCCCAATAGCCGCTCAAGGATACTGTTCCAGTGGCTCAGTTGGTTAAGCATCTGACTCTTGATTTCGGCTCAGGTCATGATCTCACAGTTCATGGGATGGACCCCGAGTTAGGTTCTCTCTCTCTCTCTCTCTCTCTCTCCCTCCTCCTGCCCCTATCTCACTCATGCTCACACACGTGCTTTCTCTCAAAATAAATGAATAAACTTAAAAAAAAAAAAAAAGAATGCTGCTCCAACAATTCTCCTGTTTTGTCCTACATCATGTATTTTTGCTCTCCACTAGATCATTCCCATCACATTAATTTAGAACAAAAAACAAAAACCCCTTGATCTTACTTCCCTCACCAACTACTACTTTTGCCAGTCAATTCCTCTTAAGTCTACACCAATCAGACTCTTATTCCCTCCTCTTCACCAAAACTGCTTATCAACTTCATTTCTAATGACCCCTACACTACTAACTGCAGTGGTCAGTCTACTTAACCTAATGGTAGCCCTGAAATGACTTTTATGCCCTCCTCTTTGATATACCTTTTCCTTGGCTTTTCATTTTGGCTTTCAGGTCAATACTCTTGGATTTTCTGGTCCCTCTTTATTAGTCTTCTTTGGCTGGTTCCTCGACTTCTCTCCATCCTCCTAGTGTTGGATGGATACCTCCAGAACTAGTGGTCCTCTTCTCTCCTGTCTTCCTAGATCATCTCAGCCAGAGTCATTTAAAATATCATCTCTATACCTACAATTCTTATATTTATATCTCCAGTCAGGCCATCTTTTTCCAACTCCAGGCTTATATATCCAACTTACTAATCTGTAGCCCCACTTGACTCACCAATAAGCATTTCCAACTTTACACATTCAAAACTGAGCCCTTAATCATTCCCCTCAAACTTACTTCCCCTACAACTCTATTCCCTTGCTCAGGCCAAAATCTTGGGAGTCATTTGGATTCCTCTCTGTCTTTCATACCCTACATCCATCCATTGGTAACTCCTATCAGCTCTACCTTCAAGCCACCTGGAATCTGACTATTTCTCACCACCTCCACTGCCATCACTCTGGTCCAAGCCACCATTATCTCTCACATAAATTATGATAGCAGTCAAATAACTGTTTTCCCTGACTCTACCCTCACTCTTCTACAGTCTTATCAGACTAATCCTTTCTATTCCTAAGTCAGATATTACACTGCTCTGCTTTAAAACTTTTCAATGACTTCCCATTTTACTCTGAGTAAAAGTCGTATTCATTACAATGGCTAATAGGGCCTTGTGATCACCCTGCCATCACTTTCCAGCCTATGTCTTTCTCTCTTGCCCTGGGCTAATACCTAGCATGTGCCTGATTCAGAACCTTTAAACCTGCCTGGAATGCTCTTCCCCTGACGTGTGCATGCCTTACTCCCATCACCTCCTTCTAACCTTTGCTCACATATCAGCTTCTCAGTGATGCCATTTTGGTCCCCATACCTATTCTCTTTCCATGTTTTATTTTTCTCCTTAGCACTTATTACCATCTAACATACTATGTAATTAGTTAACTTATTTATGTATTATAATTTTCCTCTCAGGAACACGTAAGTGCCATGAGGGAAAGCTTTTTATTTTGTTTGGTTCCCTACTATATACACAATACTGTATCTACATATCTAGCTATATACCATACCTAGAACAGAGCCTTGCACATAGGGGATGCTCAGTAATCATTTGATGAGTAAGTAAATGGCATTTCCAATCATGATCTCTCCAATCAACCTCCATCCTGTCTCCAGAGTGATATAATTAGAAGATAAATCTGCTCACCTTAATTTTCAGCTTAAAACCCTTCAGCAGGTCTGCAGTATTATAGGTGATGCAAACTGAAATGTCTTCAGTAGTCAGGCATATCCTATAAACGTAATGAGTAAAGTTTATGTGTGTGGGGAGGGGGTAAGGGAGGATAAAAAAAGTGGAAAGTGTATGACCCACCTAAGGGCGTTCAATTCAATTATTTTAAAATATATATTTTTTAATGTTTATTCATTTTTGAGAGACAAAGAGACAGAGAGTGAGAGGGGGAGGAGGAGAGAGAGAGGGAGACACAGAATCCGAAGCAGGCTCCAGGCTCCAAGCTGTCAGCACAGAGCCAGACGCGAGCTGGAACCCACGAGTCGTGAGATCATGACCTGAGCCAAAGTTGGATGCTTAACCGACTGAGCTACCCAGGTGCCCCCAATTCAATTATTTTAACAAATTGTGCCCACTACCTGGAAGCTCCTGTATTCAGAATAAATAACCATCTCCACAGCATGGCTTGGTGGGCACTAAGCAGGTCTGCCATGCTTACTCCCTCGTGGGCCCTATAATATCAGAGAAAACAGACTGTGTATATCCACATACTGTGTGGTTGCAATGTAACTGAACACGTTGCTTTTTCATTATTAAATAACCAGGCAAGGAAGCAAGATGTCACTGTTGGCATACTCTGAAATGATATCTAGAGCCAGATGTTTGAACCAGATGACTAAATTTGTTAAAGGCAGTTTGTACAATTATGTGAGGTAATTATACCTGGGTTTCAGGATGACATGATTGGGTATCTAAAACAAGGGATCTATCATTCAGTGACTCCAATCTGTCAAGACCTTACCTTTGACAAAAAAAGCAGCATCACCACCAACTTGAGCTTATTTCCCATGAGCAACCAAAGAGACTAGAGATGGGCACTCACAGAACCTTGCCATCCTGAAATCTCCCAGAGTACTTTGCTGAGAATGAGTCCTCTAGACCCATCACAGTAAATTATACTTGTTTTAAGATTTCCTCATCAGAGTTTTCTAGCCCAAGTCCTCAGTGGGACTTTGACAATGGCATACGATCTGACCAGTGTTTACTAGAACAGACTCCTCCCTCAACAGTCCCAACACATACTCTACTTACTATTATTACCAAAGACCCATTTCCTCCTGATGTAGGACCTTTATAAATTCCTAGAATGTCCTTCCCACCCACACATTCCAGGCAAAGTGCTCCACCCAAGAATTAACCTCTCTAGGAATCCTCTGCAGATCCACTCAAGCCAGCTAATTACTTCTCTCCTCTTTTCTTTGCACTGTTTCCCATATATATCTCCCTTCCTGTCTTCATTTTATTAATTGCAATTATTGTTTTATCTCAAAGCCATAGGGGCAGTAACCATGTCTAATGTATCTTTGAATTACTGATGCCTAACCGAGTACCTGGCAATTACGAGGCACTCCAATGTTTTCTTAATTTAACTTAATTATAATTAAAAAAGAGTGTTCTGGTCAGTGTAGCTAGAGTAAAGTTTTCATAATTGCTGGAAGGGGAAGACGAGTTGGAAAGAGGGAGAGAAAACATACAGAAAAAGAGATCCAAGTTGCATCACAATTTTTTTCATATTTCACATAAATAAAGGCAGTACTTTGCATTGGAAAGAATGTTACAGTTTGTCGATTTTTTTCTTTACCATTATGGGCAGAAAGTGAGACACTCTAAATTCTCAACATTGTTCAATTAAACCTTACCTCCTTCCCCCAAAAAAGAATATTACAGTGAATCCCAATTTGTTGATGCACCCTTCAAATTTCAAAAATCGGTCTAGTATAATGATTAACTGTAGTCAGACAAGGAGAGCTCATTCACTGAACAGTGAACTAATCCTTCTGTGAGCTGATCTGACAGAATATTTATATTCTAACTAATGCAAGTTAGTAGGAAAAACATTAAGATTCTCAAAAAATAAACTGCCACATGATAGAGATCAAACACAGAAAATTCACATAAGAAACAAAAGTAGGTTTAAAACATTGAAAATATTCAATTGCACCAACACCAACAAAAAAATATAAATGAAACGACAACTGGGCAGCCACTTAAAACCTGTTAAATTAGCAGGTTTTTCTTCACATTATTACCATCTAATGCTAGTGGGTTTGCTATGTAGCAGGGATAGTTGGCATAGATCTTGTGAAAATAATGGAAAACCTTACTAAAATGGAGTCAGGAGGTTTGGGAAGGGGAGCTCCCATGCCCTACCACTGCAGATCCAACAGGAAGAGATGGACTTGATCTTGCACATGGATGCTACTTTACTATCCCACCTGGGGAAGACATGCTTTCTTATCCCCACCCCACTCAACAGCTCAGCCAATGAGAAGCCACCAGTTTACTCCAATGGACTTTTAGTTTATGACAGCTTTCCCAATTTATCCCTTTTCTCCCTAAAAAGGTGTACCTTTGTTCTCCAGATTTCCCATGGTTTTGCCACAGGTTGTTTGTCCCATTGTGGCAATTCTTTCCTGAATAAGCCCATCTTTTGCTGGTAAAATAACTGGAAGATTTTATTTTTAAGGTGGAAAATTTACAGGAAAACAATCTGAACTCACTGTTGATAATTTATCATTAAGAAATATTCCACTTCTTCCTCTTTAAGGACATAGCCGAGCCGGTCAGTGGCCGCAGTCTTGTGGCAGATGTAGACATGCAGACCTTTGCGAAGACCCTGACAGGCAAGACCATCATCCTAGAGGTTGAACCCAATGACGGCACTGGGAATGTTGAAGTCAAAATCCAAGACGAGGAGGGCATCCCACCTGACCAGCAGCATCTGGTTTTTGTGGGCAAACAGCTGGAGAATGCCACACTCTCTCAGACTACAATATTCAGAAAGAGTCCACCCCATACTTACTGCATCGCCTGCGGGATGGCATCACTGAGACTTCCCTCCACCAGCTGGCCCAGGAATACAACTGTAAGAGTTGTATCTGCAAGAACCAGATACTGTACTGGACTGCCATAAGAAGTGCAGCCACCCCCACAGCCTGCACCCCAAGAAGAAGGTCTAATGAGGCCCCTCCACCAGCTCTCCTTTTGCTGTCAGGGTGTCCTCCTGCCAAAGCCCCAGGGCCCTGGGGCCTCAACGTAGTTTCCTTTGCATTGACTAGAGCAGTAAAAGGGAGAAGAAAATCTCCCAAAAGGGAGTAGGATATTATAGATACAAAATAGTATTTATAGTAATGAAAAATTAGAAGCTAGAAATGGCCAAAAAGCATGGTCAAGTGGAAAAGATTTACCTATTCTTCGGAATATATATAGTCATCATTAAAATTGCACAATAATGACTGTTCAACATGGAAAAATATAATAGTAATAATGGTTACTATATTGAACATTTATTATTTGCCAGGTACTATGGTAACTATTTCACACGTGTTGTGAGATAAATACTATAATAGGGTTTCCAGAGTTAGCAAATAAAAATATAAGGGGTACAGTTCAATTTGAATTTCAGATAAATGACAGGTATAGTATAAGTCTATCCCATGCAATACTACCCATTGTTTATCTGAAATTCAAATTGAACTGGGCATCCTATATTTTATCCGAACACTGGTAATCCATTTTACTGATGAGGAAACTAAGACACAGAGATCCACCTAGGGACATACGAGCAGTGATAAAATGCTAAGCATACAGAAAAAGTAGAATGGAAACTTCTGTCTATGAGTGATTAGAAATGGGTAAAACACATGCATGCCCATGGATCACAGCTGAGAAGAAGCATGAACAGATAAATACCAGGACCACCAAAATCTAGCACTTAGTCTGGGCACGGTGCTCCCATGAAGCCTTCCACGCCCGTTTTAATAGATGAATAAAGTGAAGAGTTAAATATTTTGCTCAAAGTCATAAAGCTAGTAAGAGCAAGATCAGATTCTGACTGTAAAGCTCTTTCTTTATCCCACTTTGTCATCTTGATTTCCTGGCTGAGTTTTTTCCCCCCTTCAGGTGCAGTTCCATCAATATTGATATAAAAGTTTTTGTGTGATAAAATACACGCACAAGGACACATGAATATTTCAAGGAGATCTGCAAAACCTAGTCATTAAGGGTTTGCTTTGGTTTAAAGTCATTCCTAGAACTAACCCCAACAAAACACTGAAAAGAAAAGGTTGTGATGCACATTATGGCTTAAATTGTGATTTCATTTAGAAAGTAAAAAAGCACCCTCCATATTAATCCATTTAAAAGTGAGATTGCTCTCCCACTTATGCCTCTCTCTAAGCTCCTCCCCTTTCTCTCTACACTTTAGCAAGTAAACTTGTCTGGTCCTTCAAGTAACTCAGTCAAGAGGGATTACAAATTTTTTTAGGCCAAGCATACAAGAAAGCACATGTGCACACACAAACACAAACGTGCCGATATGCTTTCACCATGAAAGAAAAGTCTATGCTCTATACAGAACAGGGCATTTTAGGTGATTTCCCTTAGGTGTCAGCTTAATTTCTCCTTGAGACGTTAGCCCACATCAAAAAGTTTGTGCTTTTGATTGTTTATTCTGAAAGAGGCAGCTGGCCACAGGACAGCCTGTGATGCCTTTACCACAGTTTGCTTTTGTTTTTCCCTCTTGATAATTACCTCATGACTAAACCACTCACTGGTCCATGTAGAAGAATCCCACAGAGATGAAAACACACTTGTTTAAATAAAATATTTATGAAGAAGCCCTCAAATGTCACTGAAGCAAATGCAAATTATCTTCACATATTGTGCAACCAATATGCCACTCATTCCTTAGAAGACTATTTCCTGATTGCAATTATCATTAATTTTTAAAAATTAATCCCATTGTGCATCATCATCCTAATGTCTATTCATAAAAATCTAGTGCTCTAAGGTTAACTCTCTTTTGACTATCTGTGAAATTTTTAATAAGACTAATATTTAATCTTGCTCATTATTTTGAAGTTTTCCCTTAGAAACTATATTTAATCATTATCTTATATGTACATCTTCTAATAAATTTTTTCATTCTAATTCAGTACCAGTTGACATTAGTGAGGGTTCCACATTCTGGCTTTTTAATGAAATACTGTTCGGACACGATTTTCTTAGTTTGTTCTTCTTTCCACCCCCAACCCCCCAAGTTGGGTGAACATAATGGATCTCATTAGATTTTCACAGAAACCTCAAAATAAAAATTGGGGGCAATATTATCAAAGGAAAATAAAGAATCAGTCGATGTGTACGGCAACCGTTAACAACACCCCTGACTTTCCATACCATCTTTCCTAATTTTTCAGGAAAGAAATACGAGCTGAGCTGAGCTGAGCAGATTAGGTGGTTTAATCCTTTGCTTGATGGTCTCAACAGTTGTCCTCCACTTGGAATCAACACTTTAGAATCAACAGAACTTAAAAAATATGCTGATAACAGGCCCCACCACCAGAAACTCAGATTTAATTTGTCTAGAGTAAAGCTCAGTCATTGGTAACTCTTTGTTTGTTTTATTTGTTTGCTCCTGAAATGTTGCTAATGTGCAGCCAAGGTTGAAAACCATTTGTTTAGAAAGAGCTTTTCCTGAGAAGGTCAATGTCCACTTGAAAAGAGAAGTCACTAATGATGAGCCATAAGGCTCTTCTTCACACCCTGACCACAAAATGAAGAAAAATCTCTAGAAACACAAAGCTGGAATGTCAACATAAAACCTAAAAATTAAGCTGAATCTTTACAACTGCGTAGAATTTAACCTACAGTTAGAGACTAAATCCTTTATAGAAGAACGCAATAGACAAAGGAGGTCTGAAGGGGGCTCTTATGAAAAAAGACCTAGGAAATTTTCATTGACAATAACTCTCAGATTCTTAGTACATATAATGTGTTTATCTAAGAAGCTACTTTGACTTAGACTCAACCCTTTCCAAATGGAACCCATGGCCTTGCTGCTAGTTTAGCTCTGAGCTTCAGTTTATTCATAAATACCAATCTCTTTTAGCCATGCTTCTCAAATTTGAATGTGCCTATAAATCATCTGAAGATCCTGTTAATACACAGATTCATGTGCAGTGGGTCTGGGTGGGGCCTGAGAGTCTGTGTTTCTCATAAGCTCCCAGATGATGCTGATGCTGCTGGTCCACAGATGAACACTTGGAGCAGCAAGGTCTTAGAAGACGTCATGAGGATTAAATGAAATGACCTACATAAAGAGTTTGGCATGGACACGGTTGGCACCCTAGAGAAGAAAAGGCTTATAAGGAAAATAATACAACGTGGTTAAAACCTAGAAATTACATGACACAATCCTCCCTTCTTTTCCAGATGTGGAAACAGTGGGTTAAGAAAAGCTAACATCTCTACCTCCTTACAGCCAAAGGAAAAAACCAATAGTTTTTAACTGGGGAAAAAAAAAGTGCAACCAAGGTCCATGAGTGAAAGTTAAACAGAACTCTTCATTCCATACCAGGAAAAAATCTTCTAACAATAAATGCTGTCCTACAATCAATCGGCCCACTTGAGGAGAGAGTGTGAAGTCTCCAGTTACAAAATGTGAGCATAGACCAGTTGATGTTAAAGAACACATTCATGTTTCAGGCGACTGTTGAACTGAGAGACATCACACACTTAATATTTTTAAAAAAATATTTTTTAGTAACACAGAAACCTCATTTCCTTCTTCCCTCCACCCCTTGAAGTAAATGGAGGTAACCTAGGCCAAAAAGCCTTGGAGTCTTCTTTGACTCCACTTCTCCCACCCCACAATCCATCCCATCCACAAATCCTAGCACAGCTACCTTCAAATGTGCCCACAACCCAGTTACTTGTCACCATCTCCATTATGACAACCCACTTCCCACTCTGTCTGCATCACGACAACAGCCTCCTATCAAGTTTCTGTCTCTCCCCTTGTTCTTCAACAGCATTTTCTCAGCAAAGAGCCCCAGTGCTGCCACTTCTCTGCTCAATCCCTCCCTTCTCGTTGAGAGTAAAATCCAAAGTCCTTCTGCTGGTTGACAAGACCCTACGTGATCTTTCCCCTCCAGCCCTCAACCATGTTTCTCATCATTCTCAATTTTTTTCTCTCTCCAGCCACCCTTATTAAACTCACTGTTCTTTGAATCACATCAAGGATGCCCTTATCTCAGGACCTTTGTACTTGCTCTTCCCTCTGTCATGAAGGCTACACTCTGGGATTTGCAAGTTTATGTCCCACATCCCCAATATATGAAACAACATAAAGACACTTAACAGAAGGATTCTAACTGCTCTCTATGGAGAAAAAAAAGTGCTCACACTCAGCTTAAAGATCAGCACTTTACTTTCATAGTTCATACAGATGAAAGCCTGGGTGAGGCATTCCAGATCCAAATGTGACTCAGCTTTACTTTTTAACACTGCACTTTCATCAAATCCTCTCTTAACGCCAAGTCAGGGGAGACTATGTACTGTACTCCCACATCAGAGCACCCCAGCTACCTGGGCAGGGAATAACCCTTCTGGATGGCCACTGATCTGTGACCCACGCATAGTTCACCTCTGAAAAAAATGAACAAATATCCCAGATGCAGTGTCCCTCTGCATACTTCCCCACAGGGAATGATGTCTGTGTTCTTCTTCTAAAACCAAAGTTCCTCGGTGGAGCTTGAGAAAATCTAACTACCACCAAGTAGGCATGGATAGACAATGGACAGAGAAAGCTGGCAAATGCCATTCAGTTGAGTCCCTTTGCAGAAAAGGAAGTCATTCATTTACAGAGAGGACTTTGTCAGGGACCCGTGTCCCAGGACCAGTGTGTATGCTTATTTTGGTTCACACTAGACAATTGCCAGGGCACCATGTGCAGTGTTGTGCAATGCAGCTACTCAAGCCACTCAGCTCTTAGAGCTCGAAATGAAAGCCACTCTTGGTTCAGACAATCAAACAGCTTCAGAGGGATAGAGATAAATGCATCTAATATAAGAATTAATGTGGGCAAGGAGAGGAAGGAGGGAAGTGAAGAGAGATCTGGCCTGAGCTGAAGTGCCCTGGGAAAGAGGGTGCACTCTGATGTGGGCTTTAGCCTCCGTCCCTCTCACCCCATGCTCACAGTGCCCCACTCCTGCCTCAGGAGCAGGCTACTTCCAGCCTGAACCAAAGATCCAGAGCGGCATGGGCTACCTAGAAACCACCATGCCCTAGTTAGGAAAGCACCATAGCGCTTTTAGGAACTCAAGGACTAGCAGGGCATACTCTTAACTGTGGCTTCTTCTCAGCCAAGTTATCAGACTTGTTTCTTGCAAGGAGTTTTTTTCTGTGACTCTTCCTCAAGGGCAACCCAGTGCAGGGGCCAAGCAAAGCCCAAGAACATGGAATCCAGCTTATATATTAAAAGAAGCAGAGGCATAAAATCAGCCAAAAAGATGTGGAGTGTTAAACATGGACTCAGGAAGAGGCCTCACTCATCTTCTCTTATAAAGAAAGCCAAAGGAGGCTACTTATGTGGGATAACAATGGGAATTTGTGGCACAGTCACAGGCAAGGAAGTGGGACATTTCAACACTAACACTTGCTCTGGGTGAAGCATGCTAAATAATTTTCTTGTTCCCGTGGCTCAAGGAGAGAACTTTCCCCACTTAGGACATCATCCAGGGCTCCCAGTTCACGAAACAAGGAGCTCTCACTGGTATCTGTGGTCTGTGCAGCACATCACAGCCAGCAGGAAGCCACACAAAGGCTGGGCATTGAACCTCCAGGGAAATTGTTTGCGATCAACAGTATTTCTTGACTTAATTCTGCAGTTTGAAGTAACATATTAGTGATCATCTGATAAACTTAATTAATGTAACCACAGGCAACAGGGAACAATAATCTTTCTTTTTCAATAGAAAAATAGACTTTGAGTAGGGAAAATCTGATATAAACTTTTGGCAGATGATTTGTCATCACCCCACCGACCCATTTTGAATATACTATCAAGGAAATGCTATGTAAGTCAGACTCGCTGTGTATCTCTTTATAAATCAAATAATTATCCTTTGTACAAGTAGATTTTTATATAATGGATTGGCTTAAAATGAGGTAAATTTGTACTGGATAATTTGCACAGCAATAGCTCCTTTCCAATATTTATACACAGGAACATCAAGGGGAAAGGCCATTTTCTCATCCCATCTTTAACGCATACTTTTTTTTTTTTTTTTTTTTTTTTGTATTTAGGTTGAGAGAATATTCGAGAAAATGATTTCTCCAGGTAAGAAGAATCTCAAGTAAGCATTTGGACTGTGTCTTCCAGTAAACAGCAGTGGATGAAATGTGGGAGACCCAGGGCCCTTAGGAAAAGCAAATGGCTCCACTAAAACTCCTTCCTCTAACCTTAATTGGTCAAATGCCAAAATAAACGAACTTTCCAAAGTTAGGAGCTGTGCAACTTCCACTAGGGATAAGTGCAGGTGCCCCAGCCATGACCAGCAAGCCCACCACCGACCCGTTTGTGCCCGGCGGCGGCAGCTGGTAGCTCCGGGAGCCCAGGCCCAGGCCGCCTCCACGCCAAACGACCCGCCGAGAACGGGTTCAGGCCGGGCTGCCCAGGACCCGGAGCTCCCCGTAGCCGGCCCCGAGCCAGATCCCGCCCCGCCCTTCCCACCCCAGACCGGGGAAGGGAAATGGGCGCTCAAGAGAGAGAGTGGGAAGTGCCCAGTGGGATTCAGCCGCAGCCGGGGCCGTCCCCAACTCCCAACTTCCCAGAGTTTCCTCCGGCCTCGTCCCCCTTCCCACCGCGGAGAAGCGGCCGCGGCCTCCCCTCGGCCGGAGCGCAGAGCCCGGGAAGTGGAGCGCGGAGCCGGGAGCTCGGGAGCCGCCCCCCGGAGCGAGGGCGACCGGAGCGCAGGTGGCGGGCGTGGTCCCTCCAGCCCTGCCCCAGTCCCCCCGGACCCGGCCTCCGCGCAGCAGCCCCTGCCCGTGTCCCCGCCCGGGTCCAGTATCAGGCCACGGCGAGCCGCTTCCTGATCCCCTCCTCTAGGTCGGCGGCCACCCCCCACATTCCCCCAGTCCGCGTCGCTCATCTGCCTCAGGCCCCGGTGCGGCCCCAACTCCCAGCACAGGGCCCTCCGGTCGCGCCCAGCAGCGGCGGCTGCACTCACCTGGGTCGCGAAGCCGGGGTCTGGCGCGGTCCCGCAGGTGGTAGATGAAATCCTGGCAGCTGTCGTGCTCCAGGGCCCCACGGGCACAGAGCTCGGCTAGCAGCTGCAGCGCCTGGTGACAGAGCGCGTCCCTGGCCCCGGGCATCGCCCCCCCGCATCCTCGGACCGAGCCGGGCAGGCGGGCGCGGGAGACAACCCTCCGCCTGCCAGCTCAGAGCCGCCGCCTCCGGGCCGTCAGCGCTCTCCGTCAGGGAGCCGCCAAGAAACGGCCCGAGCCCCAGCCCCGGCTGGCCCGGCCTCCCACCGGTTGCATGCAGCTCTTCGGCTGCCGGTCGGTCGGGCTTTCTCTCTCTCCCGCCCGTCCGCTCCGTCCCTCCCTCCCCCGGCACGGAGGGGGGGTGGCGCCGCACAGCCCCGCGCGCCTCTCTCCCGGCGCCCCGCCCGCCACTCGCGGCCGCCGGGGGGCGGGGCCCGGTCAGTGGCGCGCGCCGCGGGCTGGGATCCCGGTGGGCCCGGCTCGGGCGCCAGCGTTGGACGGAGGGCGCTCGCCCGCTCCTAGAGGAGCGCGGGACTCGCCTCCGGACCCGGCGCTCAGAGCGGCTGCGCCCAGGCTTGGGGAGTGTGATCGGGGGCGCGCTGTGGGCATTCTCGCCATCCCACCCCTCCGTCCTCTTGCAAACCAACACTCTCTCCCACCGCCCCTCGCCCGGTGCGTCGAAAGCACGTTCTTGGGTGCGCTGCGCGAAAGGTGCAATCTGAACCACACCCGCCCAAACTGGAGAACCTAGTCCCGGCTTCGAACTTGAAAAGCGCCGTCTGGACATAAATCACGGGCCTAAGGGTGCTAGACCCCCAAAGGCGGGTTCGGGGCCAAGATTTGCCAACAAAGGAAGAATCTCCCAAGTGCAGGATCTTTTCCACCACGGTGGTGATTTGGAGACGGTGGAGGCTCTCACATCAGAAATAAGGTCAAATAAATGGCTCCTGAGAAAGGGGCTGGGACACAGATCCTGGCTGGTTTTCTAAGCAACTGATTAGAAATCCGAGGATTGCCAGCGTGTCTCCTGCACACACCAAGTTAGACTATCACACAATCTGAGGTTTGGGGAAGAGAACGTTGGCTACCTCTTATGCACCCACCTCTTCACACTCCCAGGCAATAAACACAGAAATAACTACGAAGACTGAACTCCGGTGGGGAGGGGAGCAGGAGAGGGGTGCCAGGCACTATACCACAAGACTTTTAGATATAGAATCTCATTTCATTCCCTTGATAGCCCCCCAAGGTCTACATAACTGTTACCCTCATTTTACCAATGAAAAACCTGAGGCTCATAAAGGCTCAGTTCACCAGCCCAAGTTCATACTTGAGGAGGCAGAGTAACCTCTAATACTAGTAGTAATAATAAAGTTAATAATATTATTATTAGCTTTAAGTAAAACTCGTGTCAAAGCCTTACTCTAAAACAATTACAGTAGAATCTCTACAACTGGCACTCTCAACCATAGGTTGTGCTGTTGCTAGGGACACCTCATAGCAAATCATACTGTGCAGTTAGGTATTTCAGGATGCTACAGAGTGTTCACCCAACAGACAGCTTTGAAATCCTGCTGTGAATGGTGCTAGAGCCTCAGGATCTTATATTAGAACAGTAGAGAGAATGCAGAGTTATAAAGATAACTCCAAACAATGAAAAGACAAGCAGACTCTGTGTCCTAGGAAAACTAGGAGGGAGAAGAAGCCAGCTGAGGAGGAGCCTGTGGAAGATACAGAGCAGAAGCTGGTCCTTGAAAGGAAGGAAAAGACCATGTGACAGCGGAGAGGAAAGCAGAGAGTAGGATGCTAGTGCTAGTATAGTAATGGTGGGGAGGAGGGTGTGTGTTAAAACATGTAGAAATATACCACTGATGTGAGTACCTCAAAGACGAACTGAAAGTGAAAAGTCCAGTTAAGAACAAACTTTGATAAACCAGGCCAGATATGATAAGGGCCTAGATCAGGCCAAAGGCACTAGCTGATTGCCAAGAACATCTAAATTTGAGAAACATTTCAAGTTTAATTGACAAGACTGCAACCAATGGGATGAGACAGAATGAAAGACACAGAAGTTACACAAACTGACCTAGGTCGTACCTGGTAAGTAGCGGAAGATACTTAGAATTGGAAGCCTAGAGTTTAGTTGCCATATTGGATGGGTTCATCCAGGCAAGGAGAGCTGGAAAATTAGGAGAGAGCTTTGCCATTTAAAATGTGCTTCAGTAAGGAGGAGATTGAAAAAACCCGGACAGAGGGGAGTCATGAGAGCCAAAGGAGGAAGAGCATCTGATGGACAAGTGATCCACAGCATCAATTGTCAACAGAGCCTAGAGAGACAAAAACTAAGAAGTGCCCTTTGGAGGTAGCAGGCAGTAAGACATTTGTAATTTAGAGAAAATGGTTACTGTGGAACCAACCTTGTGGAAGTTACTTAAAATTTTTGTGCCTAGGGTTTCTCTTCAGATAATACTAATATGTGCATCAATGAATTCTTATAAAGATTACATAGAGTATTTGGAATATGCTGCCACATAATATGGGCTCAATCAACATATGTTTTTGTTGTTGCTGTTGTGTGTCTACAATGTACTAGATGATGCTAAACACACTTTCTTAATTTATTAGTGACAACATTCCTAAGAAGTCGGTGTTATTATTTCCCATTTTATAGGTAAAGCATGTGAAATCAGGTGGCTAAATAATTTCCCAAGGACAAATTGGTAGATTGTTTCCAGGGACAGCCACAACCATCCCTCTCACTCCATATGTCCTTTTTCAACATGACTTTACCACTCCTTGAACCAAGTAGTTGAGTCTGTTTCCCTTCCCCTTTGAATTAGGCTGGCCCTGTGACTTACTTTAACCAAAAGAATATGTGAAAGTGATATTCTGGTGTCAGAATGGTGGTTGACAAGGACGTGCAGAAAAGGGAACCTTTGTGCATGGCTGGTGGGAATGTAAATTGGTGCAGCCACTATGGGAGACAAAATGGAGGTTCCTCAAAAAATTAAAATTGAACAACCATATGATTCAGCAATTCTTCTTCTGGATACATATATGAAGGGAATAAAATTTCTATCTTGAAAAGACATCTGCACCTCCATGTTCATTGTAGCATTATTCACAATAAACAAGAGATGGAAACAACCTAAATGTCCATCAATGGACCAATGGATCAAGAAAATGTGGAAAATGTGACACACACACACACACACACACACACACACACACACACACAGGAATATTATTCAGCTTTAAAAAATAAAGAAATCCTGCTATTTCTAACAATATGGATAAACCTGGAAGGAATTATGCTAAGTGAAATAAGCCAGACTGAGAAAGACAAATACTGCATGGTATCATTTGCATGTGGAATCTAAAAATCAAAAACAACCAGTCAAACAAAAAAACCTGATCTCACAGAAACAGAGTAAAATGATGGGTGCCAATGGTTGGGGATTGGTAAGATGGAGAGATATATGCTAAACTCTCAGTTGTAAGGTTCTGATGTACAGCATGGTGATTATAGTTAATAATACAGTATTGTCTACTTGAAATTTGCTGAGAGTGATCTTAAATATTTTCACCACACGCACAAAAAAAGTTTTTAAAAGAGTAAAAATTTAACAGGTGATGCATGTGTTAATTCACTTGATCTTGGCAATCATTTCACAATGTATATGTACACCAAATCATCATGTTGTACATTTTAATTATAAGCAATATCACTTATCAATTATTCCCCAATAAAGTTGGGGGAAAAATAATTTTAAAAAATGAAATCTTATAAATCTTTCATGCTGCTCTTAAACTATATCCTGCTTCTAAGACCCAGATTCTGTTCTTGGGAAGTGGTTTGGCATTCCTAATGGCAGAACTTCGTATTCACTGGCATTTGTTTGATTCAGTTCCTTGCCAGGTAGTTGCCTTTAACAAAAGAAAACAACCGACATGACTTGTTTTTAGTGAGCCCATGCTATTTCCCAGTGATTACCACTCCTGTGAAATACTCCCAGACTTGCTTAATTAACCCTGATAGGAATTCAACCTCACACTTGCTTTAGAGCCTGCACTATAATTCACCTGGACCAGGAGACAGGAATGAACTCATGTTCTGTGACAACCACTCTCTCATCTTGGGCATCAATCTTGTAAATCTGTAAACTTAGTCCTTCCCTGTTTGGAGTGAATTTTTCTTAACAGATGAAACGGGAAATTTGGGATTGGGTGGCTCCGCTTTGCCTGTGTGTCCATTATCATTACACTAAATAACAGGTTGTTCTGGAATGTTCAGAATCTTTATTCTTCCTTCCTGAGCTGTGCTTGTTCCCTCCCAGTTTCATGATTGCCAATTATAAAGTTATAATTCCAATTCCTTTGACTTTAAAGAGAGTAGAGATTTATTAGCTTTAGTATTTAAAAGATAAACCATAAAAGGAGTATATTAAAAGGAACAGACGGCAATGTTCTGGGTCAGAGGGCCTGGCACTCCTCTGCTGTCTCCTCTTAGTAGATACTCAGGGTTCTACATTTTTTCATCTTTTCAGAATGAGGACTAGGGAAGGGTGGGGGAGGGAGCAGAGGTCAGATTTCTGCTGACTGAGAAAAACCTACACCTAAGTACCTTCTGCCACTAAGTAACGTTTTTGTAATACTTTTTGTGTCCCTGGAGCTGCCTTTCAAAGTGGCTAAAGTCCCTCACCCTAGACAGGTCTGGGAAACTGCTGGAGTCACTCTGGATTCTGGAAAGGGATAAAGTCCAAAACTGACTAGACTGTGTCACAGTGGTGATGAAACATCCAACTAGCTAAAGAGGCGCCAGAAGAAAAGAATACCTTTCCTTGTCTTCCACATCAAACTTCCTTCCATCCTCAGTGTTAAAAATAGGTTGACCTGCACTCAAGTGCTTGGTTATTAAGAAAAGGGGTCAATGTGCGTGTTTATGAGCAACAGTGTTAGCATTAAGCACTTAAAGAAGTGCTCAACAATCCCTTTCTTGATCTTTTGTTTATCAATAAATGGCTTGGACAAAAATGTCTGGTTATACAGAGAGAGTAATAGAGGGAGAGAGAGAAAGGGGAGGTAGGGAAGGAGGGAGAGAATCCATCTCAGTGTCTCTCTAGCCTTATTCAGAAGACCCTAAGACCATATATTTTTCTTAGCCTTCATTCTATCCAGAGAACCAAACTTTAGGTTGTCTGCTGAAGAGCTCAGTATTTAGTCATATTTAATCAGCCAACCAATTAATCATATGTCTACTGAGTCCTCACTAAATGCAAGGGTTTTTTGATAGAACTTCTGGGTTGAATATTAAATTTCCATATTTAAGCTTTCTTCTTATATATTTTATTTGTTATTTAAATGTTATCTTCTTAGTACTGCTTAAACTTTGAGTTATCCCAATGGCAAATTTTCCTGTCTTTTCTTTCCCTCCTCTAACCTACCTGCTCCTGATTTTCTTCTCTCTCATTTCCTTTCCATAAATCCATTCTTCAAAGCTTTTATCAGGAAGCAAAGTAGAATTTGGAATCTTAGAGGTCCATTTCAAATTTTTTATTATAATTATATTTTTCTATAGTTTTTTGAGCTAATGCTATGTGCTAGATACTCTAAAAAAATATTCTAAATATATTGCTCATATAATCTCCATAACAACCATAGGAACAGGGTATTGTTATTAACTATCTCTTCTTTTCAACTGAGGAGACATAAGCACAGAAATTAAATAGCCTGTGCAAGGTCACAAAGCTAGTCAGCAGTCATGATGGACTGTGTGACTCCTGAGACCTGACTTTAATACTGCTCTCCTTTACAGGTGGGTATGGTGGATTCAGGTAACAGCACAGAGTTCACGTCCTGAAGCTGAATGAACCCAAAGGTCAAAAGAGCAAAACTGGCATTGTGCCTTCACCAACTCTGGTAGATGTTATCAGATCTACATCTCGATTTGGTTTTCTGCATGTGAGGGTGGGTAGGATCTGACCAATGTACATTTATGTCCTGTGGGGTCTTTACAGATTGGCTTAAGTGTTCATTTATAGCTGGCATTTATTGAACAGTTGCTTCATACCATATACCAAATGTTGTGCTTTACGTTCTTGGCTTAACTGAATCACAACCATTTGAAATAGATGTTGTTATCATCCTGACTCTAGAGATGGCAACACTAACACCCTGTGATCTAAGTCACCTGCCTAAGGTCACACAGTTAGCAAATGATGAAATGAAGATTCAAACCCACGTTGGGGAGATTCCAAGACTTCAAGGAGAGTTAGATTTCAATTATCACACAATACATCTCCCCGTGAATTTCTTATCAGAAAAGTCTGGCAGGAGTTTTCAAGTTTTATATACATTCTTGGAGACCCTTATGATCCCCTTGGACAATTGCAGGAAAACCAAATCCACACTCTGCAATGAATTACATGTAGCTTACTGAAGAATTGATTGGGGCACCTGGGTGGCCTAGCCAGTTAAGCATCCAACTCTTGATTTCTGCTCACGTCATGATTTCACAGTTTATGAGATCGATCCCCACATTAGGCTCTGTGCTGACAATGCAGAGCCTGCTTGGAATTCTCTCTCTCCTTCTCTCTCTGCCCATGCCATGTGCTCTCTCTCTCTCTCTCTCTCAAAATAAATAAACTTAAAAAGAAAAGAATTGACTAAAGCCCAGCTGACTATGTGATAAACTACAAGTAAAACACTCTGATCTGTTATTCTGCTAACCCATTCCCACCTGACTAAGATCCCACTGCATTCTGGATTCTCTCCACTGGGTCTCCCAGAATGCATTCTCTTGCTACTTTTCTTCTGTACTTCTGCCTTTCGTGCTGGCATTAGAATTGCCTTTTTCAATACAGAGACCTCAACTTTTCTATCTGCAACTTATGAAACTTCAGATTTTGCACCAAGAGTTTCCACTAACCAGATGTAAGTTTTCCTGCCATTCAATAACTGCAAAATAATTGCTGTCCTCTACCACACAAATACTTTTTCTCTCTTTGTGCTTGGGCATACTTTACTGTTTCTCTATTATCTCTTTTCTCTCATTTCCCTATGGGTCTCTAAAATACATGCTGTGTGTGTGTGTGTGTGTGAGAGAGAGAGAGAGAGAGAGAGAGAGAGAGAGAGAAATAATCTCTGACTTCTTGTTGAAAAAAAGGAACTCTTTTCAGGGCTTGGCCAGTTGAGGAAGTAATGGACTTTCTCTGTTGCAGTACAAAGCAGCTTCCCTAGATACAGATGGATGTAGCAAATAAACTATTTTTTCTTCTTTTGAACCATTTTACTCCCCGTGGAAGGATATTTGTTTCCAAAAAAGGTTAGAAGTCTTCAGGTTCATCAGGGCACAATTGTAAGCCCAGGTAAGGGTTTATTTCTCATTTCTTGAAGGGTCTTTTGAAATCAGATCTCTTCTTTTAGAATGCAATGTATGGAAAGGAAGGGAAACTCATCAAGAGCAGATAATGAAGGTTTTGTGCAAAATCTGAACTTTAATGAACTGTAGATTGTTGCCTGGCTTTAAGGGTTTAATTAGAAGAAGAGGTGTACATTTTAAACTATAACTTTAGCTCTCATTGATTAAAATAAAAGCACAAGCCTTAATTTTCTTTTAGATATAAAAAAAGGGATCATTATATATTGGTTCTCCTGTTTGAAACAGTTCTATTTAAAGCAACATAATGTTATTTGTGAACGGCTTTAAGGATGCTGACTCAATAAAATAGCAAGAGGTGGTCTTGTTCATTTTTTGTTTTAAACATGCTTAGGAGGGGCACCTGAGTGGCTTGGTTGGTTAAACATCTGACTCTTGATTTCAGCTGAGGTCATGATCTGGAGGTTCATGAGATAAGCCCCTTGTCAGGCTGTGTGCTGAAAGGCAGAGGCTGCTTGGGATTTTCTCTCTCCCCCTCTCTCTCTGCCCCACCCCACCCTCTCCCTCCTTAGCACACATTCACCCATTCTCTCTCTGTCTCTCAAAATAAAAAAAAAATTAATAAAATAAAATAAATAAAATTTTTAAAAATTAAATGTTTTGGATATTAAAAGATATAGTCAAAGCTTGTTTTGTGAAGTTGTTTTTTCTTTTAGATTTTTATTATGCCATTTTGGAGAAAAATGTCTTGCACATATTATTCAAGAAAGAAAAAGTAGGGGCGTTTGGGTGGCTCAGTTCGTTGAGCGTCCGACTTCGGCTCAGGTCATGATCTCATGGGTCGTGGGTTCCAAGCCCTGTGTCCGGCTTAGTAATGACAGCTCAGAGCCTGGAGCCTGCTTCAGATTCTGTCTCCCTCTCTCTCTTTCCCCCCTCCCCCACTCGCATTCTCTCTCTCTCTCTAAAATAAACAAACACTAAAATATTTTTTAAAAAAAGAACAGAAAAAAGAGAGAAAAAAGTGTTTAAAGTGTTCTTTCTCCTTGAATTATGTTCCTATTTTCCTTTGGTTTCCAGTAGTATTAGGCTCACTTAAGGGTAAATCTGTTCTATGGAACTTCAAACACAAATGCAAGTTAAAACACAGAAGATGGCTCTTACCTTTGAACACAGACCTCCAAGGATAGAGTTGGGGTGGGGGAGAGGAATTAAAGCTGGAAAGGCCTAATGGCTGGGTATTCTCAAGACATGGCAGCTGGTTACCTCAAAGTGAGTTATCTAAGAGTATATCTAAGAACCCAAGATATAAGCCACAGCTTTTTATAACCTAATTTTTGAAGTGAGATATAGTCACTTCTGTCATATTCCATTAGTTACACAAACTAAACTTTTATATGGAGTGTGGGGAACTCCACAAAGGTGTGAATAACAGGATGTGGGAAGCCATCTTGGAAACTGGTTACCGCAGCGGGAAATTCTCCACAGTAAGAGTGTATAAAAGGAGCTTGATGGTCGGAAAACATGAAAAATGTTCATAAGTGCAGTGCTTTCCAATCTTTTTCACATTGTGGCAGACATGGAAAATGATGCTATTTATTCAGCAAGCTCAGGTTAATGGATGAGTCTGTTTGTAGACAGACCAACCCTGTGGCTTTGGCCAGCTCAGTCTTCTGGTTACACTAAGGACTGAAGGAATCAATATCTTTTACACCTATAACCTCTTTATGTGCTAAAACATTCTTCTCTCTTCTTCCAGTCTTGCCTCCTACAATCCTTTTTTCTAAGAGCAGCTACAGTGATCTATTAACTCATGAGTTAAATCACATCAATTCATTACCTAAACTTCAAATGGCTTCCAATTGCAGTGGAAATTAAAAATCCAAACTCCTTTGTTTGATCTATAGTGTCCAGCATAACTGAGTGGAATCCCCTCTGCCTTTCTGACACAACCTTGTATTACTCTCCCCCTTGCTCTCCCCAGTCACATTGTTTTCTTCTTCCCCCAAATACAATCAGTTCTCAGCTCAGTGGTGTTTCACTTGCTCCTTCCTCTATCTTAGACATATGTCCTCAGATGGCTCCTTCCTTTTCTTACTATTTTAGCTTAAACACACCTTCATAGAAAGGCCTTCCATGTTGACCCTATTTAAATGCCCTATTTCACACTAATCTATTTCTTTCATATCACTTATCACTATCAGAAAAAATCTTGCTAATTCTACCAAATCACAAATATTTATCAAACACCTACTATGCACCAGAAACTTCTAGGTGCCAAGTATCTGTTTGCTTGTTTTTTCCTTAATTCCATTCCTCATTGCTCATGATATATAGGGACTTTTTCTGTCATTGCTGAGAATCCAGCATCCAGGACAGTGCCTGACTCTTAGGAAGTATCCAGGGAATATTCATTAAATGAAAAAATGGTGGATGATGACAGGTAGCGCTCAAATCCAGATGGGCCAGGGTACTCACAGGGCAGTAGCTTGGAACACGTAAGAACCAGTGTCATATGCCAAAGAGTCACATGAATTAGGAGATGAGAATTCCAAGTGAATGCAGGACAGGGAGTAAGACTGTGGAGAACCAGAAGCAAGATGGAAGGAACTGGTTCATGGGGAAAAAAGTGAAGCTTCCCCCCATGGCCATGTCTTTTACTGTCAGTCTTGTCCCTGCAGACCCAAGCGAGCAAAGTGCAGTAACAGCTATTGAATAGCATCCCCCATCCCCCAAATTCATGTCCACCTGGAACCTCAAGAGAGTGACCTTATCTTAACACATAGTCTTTGAAGATGTGATGAGTTAAGGATCTAGGGTGAAATCACCCTGTATTTAGGGGGAACTCCTTCTAAGAAGAGGAGAGGGCACAGAGCAGATGACAGAGATGAGACTGCAGTGGTGCAGCTATAGGCCAGGGAATGTCAAGGAATTGCCAGCAGCCATCAGAAGCTAGGAAAAGGCAAGGGAAGGTTCTCATAGAGCTTCCAGGAGGAGTGTGGCCCTGCCAACACTTTGATTTTGGAATTCCAGCCTCCAAAATTGTGAAAGAATCAATTTCTGTTGTTTTAAGTCCCCAAGGTTATGGCAATTTGTTATAGCAGCCCTAGGGAGGTAATACAACAGCTGTGCTGTTATTTTTTTTCCTGGGCATAAAGCACGTGTTCAATAATTCAGCCAGGCAAATTTGTAGCCAACAACTTACCCAGTACTTGGCATGATGATTTCAAAATTTTTTGTTGAAATAAATGTTTGATGATTTGATGACCTGGTGTAATTTGGAAAAAAAAAAAAACCTTAGGAGAAATATATCAAAACTTTCAAGATTCTGTCTATGGATATGAAGAGTCAAAAGCACCCTGAGGATGCTGACCTTTTCCTGCTGGCTGAAATAAAAATGCATTACCTTTGTCCATATAATTATACAAGACCTAAGGTCAAAATGAATAAGAAAACAGAAGGGCTTGGAAACATGTCTGTAATTTTTATGCCAAGTTTGAAATATTTTACCTTGAATCTGCATCCAAGATTTAGTTCTCTATTACCTGTGTTGTTTTCTTGTGCAACAAATAGGGCCCTGGGCCAACAGCAAAGCTACCTGGACTATTTAGGATCAGTTCAGGCTAATGAACTGAGCACCTCCTGGATAATTATGACTGTGTCAGTCACTGTGACCTTTGAAAATATATAATATCAGCTCTTATCCTGTGGGACCTCCCAATTCTGGAGAAGGAACAGACCATGGTACCTAGATAAAACATAGAACCATGCTAAAGTTTTTTTTTTAAATATAGAATTATGAAACAATGCAGATGGATGGAGAGAGTAACTATATCAAAAAGCATCTGTCTATTATCCAGTTGTGTGGCCATAAGTAAATGCCTCTCTGGATATAGGTATTCCATTGCCAAAATGAACATGTTTTACAAGACAAGGTCCTTTTAGGCATTGACAGCATAACCTCGACCTTGGATTGTCTGTTTTAATGTGTGTGGTTTCATCTCCCCTGTTATGACTATGAGGGGGTAGATCCTGTTCCAGTGCCCAGGGTGTTGTCTGGCCCATAGTAGGCATCTGTTAAATGCGTGTTGATTGGTTGAAGACTGAAATTTGTCTTTCTCACCTATTCTAGTATCTCAGAATCGGGTAAAATTTCTTACCCCAAATTGACAGGTTTCAAATAACGGAAGTTAAAGACAAATAATAAATGCTCTCAGGGAGCTACTCCTGGCTTAGCACCTTACCCTCATGAATCCTGACAAAAGGCTTGAGAAGGGCTTTTTGGATCAGTTTTACTTTGATAGTAATCTGTCAAAAAGCTCCCTTTTCCAAACTGATGTAAGGCCCTCACCCTCCATGACCTTCTCTGACTCAACATGGTAGACAATGACTACCATGAGCCTGTATTTGTGAATGTTTCTTGAGGATGTGAGTGTTTAGAGGTGACTGGTGTGTGTGTGTGTGTGTGTGTGTGTGTGTGTGCATACAGGCACACACATATACACAAAACTTTAGAGTAAATGTGAAATTTAGTAATGTGCATGCAAGATGTATGAGAGAGACTCTGAGTGTGCACTTGTGTTGTTGATTAGTTCAGTAGAGGAAGGGAGTTCTTTATGCCCTGCAGAATTCCATGCCCCACCTCAAGCCTCCCTCCAAGTTAGCAGAGTTTATCCTAAAGAACAAGTTCCATGGAGATGGGGGCTCATGCCTCTTTCTTGTCAGTCTTTTTTTTTTTTTTTTTTTTAATTTATTTATTTTTGGGACAGAGAGAGACAGAGCATGAACGGGGGAGGGGCAGAGAGAGAGGGAGACACAGAATCGGAAACAGGCTCCAGGCTCCGAGCCATCAGCCCAGAGCCTGACGCGGGGCTCAAACTCACAGACCGCGAGATCGTGACCTGGCTGAAGTCGGACGCTTAACCGACTGCGCCACCCAGGCGCCCCTCTTGTCAGTCTTTGGGCCTCCATTCCCTATTCTTTGGGGGTAGGATTCAATGCACTGTGCAACTTTAGATAAAGATGACCATGGAAAAGTGGCCACTCTCAGGGAGTTGGTGGTTTTTTTTAGAGTATTAAAAAATAGTAAGCAAGCAAGCTTGGCTATCTCTAGTGAATAGATAATGTTCTGTCTGTTAGAAGAACTGTTGTCTGGAAAGTTTTTTTTTTTTTTTTTTTGCAGACATTTGTTTTCAGTTTATGACCTGCTCTGCTCCCAGAGGGGCAAGAGAATAAATCATCTGTTGTTCAAAAGAAAGAACCATAAAATAAAAAACAAAGGCCCAAAAAGCTGACTATTTTCCCAGTTTAAACCATGCTTGTCTGAGTGAATATGTATGAGTTAAGGGCCAACAGGGCTAAAGTGTAAGCAGGTCCAAGTCTGGGCCTCCAGAGACTATGCCATGAGTGTTAATATTAATCTGGGATTTTCAGGGAACACAAAACAGCCTTATGTCACACCACTAACTCTGTTTCTGGGTCAGGATGACTCCTGAGGCAAAAGAACTCTGTACTGGGCAAGCAAGCTTAAGGTTTCTCTTCTTGTCCACCAACACCCCTCCCCTCCCCCATCACTTGCTGTTTTATCACAAAACTAATGGCGAACAGAGAGCAAACCCATTTGTGGAGCTGTTGCTGTTCTAAGCACTTTACAAGCATTGACTCACTGAATCCTTAAAATAATGCTATCAGATAGGTGCTATTATTATCTCCATCTCATAAGTAAAGAACCTGAAGCCTAGACAGATTAAGTCACTTGCCTAAGGTGACACAGCCAGTACGTAGGAAAGCTAGAGTTCAAATCCAACCAGTATATATAGAGACTGCTTTATTAACTGCAACACCATACTATCTGACTGACCAGGCCCCTGTTACAGCCAGGTTCTAGAAATGGACTTGCAAAGTCAATATTAAATAAAATCACAGTTTAAAATAGAACAGAAATTTGGCATTAAGTATTTAGATATTGATTGATTTTTAGGATGATAACAAGGCAAATGTAAGGATGGGAAATACTGGGAATGTGTTGTAACAACCCATGGCTGTACTAAAAAACGTACTGATAAGAGTAAGGAAGCTTTAGTGTTTTCTCTGCCTCTAGTCTTTTATACTATCAACCTCATATCTCTGGATACAGTGCTCCCCCATCTGTCTATATTAAGCCCTCAGCTATGTTGAGTCCTGGGAATTGAATTCCCTAAAAGCATCCAGAAAGAGATGTATTACTGAGGACATTGTTGTGTGTGGCTGGAGTGGGAAGAGGTCCAAGGAGAGTGGCTCTTCTGCAGCCTTTGGTAGGTGAATGCCCTGGACCTCTTGGATTCTCCTCACTTAAGGCTCTCTCTACACTTTTGTGATTAGCTTTACTTGGTATCAACTAGATTTTTGAACAGTATTCCTATGTAACTTTCCATGTTTTCACGGTATGTCACTGAGAAGGAAGGGAAGACAGGCTCCTCCTGAGCCTTTGAGTTGTCTCTTCTAAAACACATTTACATACGTATCTTAAGAATCAAGTGGAATCATGAAAATAGATGTTTTGGTATAATATATTGTGGCATGCTGCTTTATACAATGATGCATCCTTCAACATATCATTGTATTTCCTACACTCTGACTCTATTAAACATTTAATTCCATTCAGAATCCCAAATCAGAGTCTTCAACCAAATTTATCAGCTATCTGGCATATACTTGATTATTTCTCCCACTGAAGTAATTATCTGTTATTGCATAACAGATTACCCTAAAACTTAGGAACTTAAAGCAACACACATTCATTTTCAAACAGTCTCTGTAGGTCAGGAATCCAGGTGTAACTTAACTTTCTGGCTCAAGGTTTCTTATGAGGTTGTAGGCAAACTGCAGGTCATGGCTATGGTCTCATCTGAGGAGAGACAGATGGGGGAGACAGTATCCCTTTCCAGGCTCATGTATGTGATTGTTTGCATGCTTCATTTCCTTGCAGGCTGTTAACCTGAGTGCCTGAGTTTCTTGCTAACTACTGGCTGGAAACCTCCTTCAATTCTTTGACATGTGGGCCTCTCCATTGGGCAGCTCACAATATGGCAGCTGGCTTTCCTCAGAGTGAGTAAGAGAGAATGCCCAAGATGAAATCTTCAGTCTTTTTGTAACCTAATCTTAGAAATAATATCCCATCACCTCTGCTGTATTTTATTTGCTAGAAGTGAATCACTAAATCTAATCCATAATCAAGGGAAGGGACTCACACAAAGGCATGAACATTGGGAGGTGGGGATCATTGGGGTCCATCTTAGAGGCTACCCACTACACCCTTTAGAGCAGGGCCATTTCAACTGGGAATTATTTATACTCAAGCATCTGCAACCTAGTACTTCCCAAATTCTCCATCTTTCAAGTCTTATCCTTTGCATATTGTCCAAATAAGATTGTTCAAGCAGTCACCCTAATATTGTACAAAGTACACCTACCTCTGCCACTGGTACGGTCCCTTGGATTTCCAGGAAGGGCTTATGTTCTGATGTTATGTTCCATCCTGAATCCCACTGACTCATCATGGCCTGCCCCTAAAAAGTTTTCTTTGTTTCTGGGTCTATATAGACTCTTTTCCTCTTCCTTCATACTCACAAAGTACCACAAACATTAGGTTATTTTAGATAACAGATTTCTACGGAAGGTTTAGAGATATTAATAGGTAACTATAGTCAGTAAAGAAAATACCCTCAAATTTGATAGCAGACATAATTGTTCCTAGAAATATATTAGCCATTCTCCATTATTAAAAATTTCTCACTGGCTGGAAAGCTCTGGACTAGCTTAACCTGCTGATATGTTATTTGGGTTCTTCACCCCTTCCAGCTCTGTCATACATCTCATATTTCTTCATAATATTCTAGGAACTCAAAAATTTTCTCTTCATTTGTTTACTTTGGGATGCTTGTGCTAGTTTGGGACCATCCTCATCCATTTCTGAGATTTTGGTAATGTTGATTTTTGAATGGGAAGGGGTTGAAACATTTACCTGTCTTCTGGGGCAGCTTCATGGCCCCTATTACAACTTCCCATTTTTTACTCAAAGACCAGATATCTCAACATACTTAGGGACACAGAAAAGGCAGCTGTGTGTGGCTCAGTCAGTTAAGCATCTGACTTCGGCTCAGGTCATGATCTCACTGCTTGTGAGTTTGAGCCCCGCATCGGGCTCTGTGCTGATAGCTCGGAGTTCAGAGCTCAGAGCCTGGAGCCTGCTTGGGGTTCTGTGTCTCCCTCTCTCTCTGCCCCTCCCCCACTCACACTCTGTCTCTCTCTCTCTCAAAAAATAAACATTAAAAAAAAAATTAAAAGAAAAGGCAGATGTGACAAAGATGCAAAAGTTTCTATTGTCCCTTATCCCTAGGGTGGCAAGTGCTTACTTGTCTAATATTTACACAATCAAGTAGGGGCATTCTAGCGGTGGGTCAAGAAAATTTGTTTCAATGTGAATTTCTGTGTCCATCTATACAAAGAAGCATTTGGCAGCTTCTATTTCTAAAATATTTTTAAAGTTCTCTTCCAGGCACCTTGTTACAAGAATATGATCTCATTTTAGAAAGAAGAAACTCTATACTCATATAAATATATAGAAAACAAATCTAGAAGAAAAACACAGCCAACTGCTAGAGTATTTACAGCTGAGGAGTGAGGTTATTTTGGAGGAGTTCTGTGAGAGGGGAATGGAAGGACTAAGTAGTAAGAGGGATTTTTGCCTTATGTATTACATATGTCTGTATATTCTTAAATAATTCAGGGGCGCCTGGGTGGCTCAGTCAGTTAGGCATTCAACTTCAGCTCAGGTCATGATCTCATGGTTCATGAGTTGGAGCCCTGTATCGGGCTCTGCGTTGACGGCTTAGAGCCTGGAGCCTGCTTCAGATTCTGTGTCTCCCTCTCTCTCTGCCCCTCCCTCACTCATGCTCTGTCTCTCTCTCACTCTCTCTCAAAAATGAATAAACTTAAATTTTTCAAAAATAAATAAATATATTCTTCTTGTGTATTTAAAATTTAAGAATAAAGCATCCTTGGGGCGCCTGGGTGGCTCAGTCGGTTTAGCAGCCGACTTCATCTCAGGTCATGATCTCATGGTCCATGAGTTCAAGGCCCATGTCAGGCCCTGTGCTGACAGCTCAGAGCCTGGAGCCTGCTTCGGAATCTGTGTCTCCCTTTCTGCCCCTCACCATCCCTCCCCCCTTTAAAAATAAATAAAATACATTTAAAAAATTTTTTTAAAAAGAATAAAGCATCCTGGCACTAAACAAAAAGAAAAGTTTGTAGACAAAGAAACTAAGGCCAGCTTCATAATACTCTTCAGCAATGTTAAGGACCAGGAAGTAATGGAACAATATGTGACAATTTTAATGGAAAAAAAAGTGTATGAGAAGAATTTTTGTCTTCAGCTATTTTTCCATTCCTGATGGCAACGGAAAGAAAATATGTGCATAATATATGTAATTCTATGTCTTATTGTACCTAAACAGGTCAAGACTCAAAATAAAAAATCAAAGAATGTGTAATTTGTAGTATAAAATGATTGAAGAAGAATGTAAATTTCAATAAAAGAGATAATTCATTAATTTATTTAAGAAATATTAATTTAAACTCCACTAAATACCAATTGTGTGTCAGGTACATTTATAAGATCTTAAATGCATCATATAAATAAAACAAAGACCTCTGCTCTTATGGAGTTTTCATTCTAATTACATAATGTGCTAGATGGTCCTATCATTATTATTATTATTTTTTTATTTTTAAAAAGGGAAACACCTGATAAAAGGCATCCAGAGTATGGGGAAGGAGGTGGCCAGGTTACAATTTCCAAAATGACAGTTTAGAGGTACATGTCAAATCTGGAATAAACCAATGAAAATAATATAGTAATATATTAGAAGAATTATATGCCCAGAATAGTATGCAGACTTTATTCTTTGAATACAAGTTCACTTCTAACTAACAAATTTATTAATATTGCCCATCAGTAATAGGTCAAAGAAGAAAAGCAGCATGATTACTCCCACAGTTGTCCTAAAATGATCCCATAAAATTTTGTATCTATCCCTGAGAAAAAGTCTTGGAAAGTAAGCAAGGGAGAAAATGTCCTTAACAATGAATATAAAAATCTAGAGGCAACATTCTGAATGCTGAAACAACAGAAATATTTCCTTTGAGATTCAGGAACAACAACAACAAAACCCTAATATCATTATTATTTAACATTACTTTGTAAATTTGCAAAACAATAAAAGAGCTAAAGGGAGATAGGTACCACTATTAAAGTAAGGAAAAGTTATTTTACAAATCACTGATTTGTTCTAGAAGACTCAAGAAATTTAAAAAAAAATATTCAAATTAATTAGAGAAGTTAGGAAGATGTTCAGATGCAAACATACATATAAAATCTTAATAGGTGCCTCTTTTTACCAGTAGTAATCTAATCAAAATTATGATGGTAAGACTATTTTATTCTATGTCATCTAAAATAATTAAGCACATTTAAAAGAACAGTAATAAGAGAGCTGTGAAAAGCAATTTAGAGAATTGTGTCTCATCTATATGAAGAAAATTAGAAAACAGAGAGACATAATAGGAGAATAAATGGAAAGATAAACCATGTTCCTGAATGGGAATATTAAAAATTATAAAGGTGATTATTTAATTCTTCTCAAATAATTTAAAAGTTTCATGTGATTCCAATAAAAAATCTGAGTTTTTCCAATTTTTAAGTGACAAAGTGATCATATAGCTCATTTTAAAAGTATATAGTTTTGAATAGTGAAAAAGTTTCAAAAAGATAAAATAAAACAAGACCGAAAGGGTAATAAACAGAGATTTTTCTTATGAGATAATAAAGCCTACAATAACCTTTCAGTTATCAAGATGTTGTGTCTCTAGGGCAAGAACTGAGTTTGATCAATGGAGCAATATAAATATTTTAGAAACCAACACTCTTCTATGTAGGAATTTAAAATATAGTTAAATGCCATTGTAAATCAATATGTAAATTGAGGAGTATTCATTAAATGATGCTGGAACAACTGGTTAGGTATTTGGCAAAAAATAAAGCTAGATTGAAATGACTTAGTAATGTGTTTAAAATTAAGACAAAATAAAACTCAACAAAAGTAAACTAAATTAAACTAGAATAAACTATAAATGAGTATTTTGCAGACTCCAGGAAGGGGAAATGTTTTCTAAGAACGAAAGACATAGAAGAAATCACAAAGCAAAAAATAAAAATTAAAAAAACACAAAGGAAAAACAGTATATTTAATTTCTTAAAAATCTAAAACATGTATATTACCATATACATATAAATTACCCTTAAATAAAATTAAAAGAAATTTGACAACCTGGAAAATTATTCATAGACAAAGTCTTAGTCTTCTTAAAATATTTTTTAAATTACTGTCAAATCAAGTGGAAAGGACAGACCAAAGTAACAAAGACAAGAAAGAAACAGAAAATCTCCAGAAATGACAAAACAAGTAATAAAATGGCATTAAATACATATCTGTCAATAATCACTCTGAATGTAAAAGGACTAAATGCTTCAGTCAAAAGACATAGGGTGTCAGAATGTACAAAAAAAATAAGACCCATCTATATGCTGCCTACAGGAGATTCATTTCAGACCTAAAGACACCTGCGGATTGAAAATGAGGGGATGGAGAAACATTTATCATACAAATGGATGTCAATGGAAGGCCAGAGTAGTAATACTTATATCTGAAAAGCTAGACTTTAAACCAAAGACTGTAACAAGAGATGATGAAGGGCACTATATCATAATAAAGGGGACAATCCAACAGGAAGATCTAACAGTTGTAAATATTTATGCACCCAACATGAGAGCACCCAAATATATAAAACAATGAAACAAACATAAAGGAACACATTGATAATAATATACTAATAGCAGGGGACTTAAACACCCCAGTTACATCAATGGACAGATAAATCATCTAAGCAGAAAATCAACAAGGAGACAATGGCTTTGAATGACACACTGGACCAGATGGACTTAACAGAGATATTCAGAACATTTCATACTAAAATAGTAGAACACACATTATTTTCAAGTGCACATGGGACATTCTCCAGAATAGATCACATGCTAGGTCACAAATTAGGCCTCAACAAGTACAAAATAATTGAGATCATACTATGCATCTTTTCTGACAACAACACTATTAAACTTGAAGTTAACTGTATGAAAAAATTTAGAGGAGCGCCTGGGTGGCTCAGTCAGTTGAGCCTCCGACTTTGGCTCAGGTCATGATCTTACGGTTCATGAGTTCACGCCCTGCGTCAGGTTCTGTGCCGACAGCTCAGAGCCTGGAGCCTGCTTCAGATTCTGTGTCTCCCTCTCTCTCTGACCCTCCCCCATTCATGCTCTGTCTGTCTCTGTCTCAAAAATAAATAAAGATAAAAAAATTTTTTTTTAATTTAGAAAGACCACAATTGCATGGAGGTTAAACAACATGTTACTAAACAATGAATGGGTCAACCTGGAAATCAAAGAAGAAGTTTAAAAATACACGTAAACAAGTGAAAATCAAAATACACAGTCCAAAACCTTTAGGATACAGCAAAAGTAGGCCTAAGAGGGAAGTATGTGACAATACAGGCCTACTGGGAGAAGCAAGAAAAATCTCAAATAAACAACCTAACCTTACACCTAAAGGAGCTGGAAAAAGAACAAAGCTTAAAGCCAGCAAAAGGAAGAA
The DNA here is from genome assembly GCF_024362965.1 of Panthera pardus. NCBI lineage: Eukaryota > Metazoa > Chordata > Mammalia > Carnivora > Felidae > Panthera > Panthera pardus. The sequence goes on from NW_026526677.1 coordinate 51,084,185, forward strand.
AATAATAAATATTAAGCAGAAATAAGTGATACAGAAACTAAAAAACAATAGAACAGATCAATGAAACCAGAAGTTGGTTCTTTGAAAAAAATCATTAAAATTGTTAAACCTCTAGCCAGACTTCCCAAAAAGAAAAGAGAAAGGACCCAAATAACTAAAATCACAAATAAAAGAGGAGAAATAACCAACACCACAGAAATATGAACAATTATAAGAGAATATTATGAAAAACTATATGTCAACAAATTTGACAACCTAGAAGGAATGGAAAAATTCCTAAAAACATATAAACTACCAAAACTGAAACAGGAAGAAGTAGAAAACTTGAACAGACTCATAACCAGCAAAGAAATTGAATCGGTGGGCACCCAGGTGGCTCAGTTGGTTAAGTATCTGACTCTTGATTTTGGGTCAGCTCATGATCTTGGGTCAGGTCATGACCTCATGGTTTGTAGGATCGAGTCCCATGTCTGGCTCTGCACTGACAGCAAGGAGTCTGCTCAAGATTCTTTCTCTGTCTGTCTGAGTCTCAAAAGAAATAAACATTAAAAAAAAAAAAAAGAAAAGAAATTTGAATCAGTAATCAAAAATCTCCCGAAAACAAAAATCCAGGGCCAGATGGCTTCACAGGCAAATATTAACAAATATTTAAAGAACAGAAGGGGTGCCTGGCTGGTTCAGTGAGTAAAGCATGCAACTCTTGATCTCGGTGTTGTAGGTTTGAGCCCCAAGTTGGGTGTAGAGACTACTAAAAAATAATATCTGAAAAAATTGTTTTAAAAAATAAATTAAAAAAGAGTTAATACCTATTCTTTGCAAAATACAGAAAAGGAAGGGAAACTTCTAAATTCATTCTATGAGGCCAGCATTACCCTGACACCAAAACCAGATAAAGACTCCACTAAAAAAGAAAACTACAGGCCAATATCCCTGATGAACATGGATGCAAAAATTCTCAATAAAATACCAGCAAACCAAAGTCAACAGTACATTAAAAGAATCATTCACCACCATCAAGTGGGATTTATTCCTGGTCTGGAAGGGCAGTACAATATTCACAAATCAATCAATGTGACATACCACATTAACAGAAGAAAGGATAAGAACCATATGATCATTTCAATAGATGCAAAAAAGCATTTGACAAAATACAGCATCCTTTCTTGATAAAAACCCTCAAGAAAGTAGGGATAGGGGTGCCTGGGTGGCTCAGTTGGTTAAGCATCCGACTTCAGCTCAGGTCATGATCTCACAGTTTGTGAGTTCAAGCCCCATGTCAGGATCCGGGCTGACAGCTTGCTCAGAACCTGGAGGCTGCTCCAGATTCTGTCTTCCTTTCTCTCTGCCCCTCCCCTGCTCACACTCTGTCTCTGTCTCTCTCAAAAATAAACATTAAAAAAATTTTAAAAAAATGAGGGATAGAAGGAACATACCAAATATCATAAAAGCCATATACAAAAGACCCACAGCTAATATCATCCTCAATGGGAAAAAACTGAGAGCATTTCCTCTAAGGTCAGGAGGACAACAGGGATGTCCACTCTCACCACTGCTATTCAACATAGCACTAGAAGTCCTAGCCACAGTAATCAGACAACAAAAAGAAATAAAAGGCATCCAAATTGTCAAGGGAGAAGTCAAATTTTCACTATTTGCAGATGACATGATGCTGTGTATAGAAAACTGGAAAGACTCCACCAAAAACCTGCTAGAACTGATACATGAATTCGGCAAAGTTGCAGGACATAAACCAACATACAGAAATTGGTTAACAAACAAAGTAGAGTTAGAGGGAACATGCTTCAACATAATAAAGGCCCTATGTGAAAATCCAACAGCTAATATGATCCTTAAAGGAGAAAAACTGAGAGCTTTACTTCTATGATCAGGAATAAGACAGGGATGTCCACTCTCACTACTGTTACTTAACATAGTATTGGAAGTCCTAGCCTCAGCAATCAGACAACAAAAGGAAATAAAAGGCATCTAAATTGGCAAGGAAGAAGCCAAACTTTCACTATTTGCAGATGACAGGATGCTATATATATAGAAAACCCAAAAGACTCCACAAAAAATTGCTAGAACTGATACATTAATTCAGTAAAGTCATAGGATACAAAATCGATGTACAGAAATCTGTTGCATTTCTATACACCAGTAATTAACAGCAGAAAGAGAAATCAAGGAATCAATCCCATTTACAATTGGACCAAAAACCATTAAATCACTAGGAATAAACCTAACCAAAGAGGTGAAAGATCTGTACTCTGAAAACTATAAAACACTGATCAAAGAAATTAAAGATAACACAAAGAAATGGAAAACCATTTCATGCTCACGGACTGAAAGAAAATATATTGTTAAAATGTCTATATTACCCAAAGCAATCTACACATTCAATGCAATCCATATACCAAATACCAACAGCATTTTTCACAGAGCTAGAACAAACAATCCTAAAATTGGTATGGAACCACAAAAGACCCTGAATAGCCAAAGTGACCTTAAAAAAAGAAAAGCAAAGCCAGAGGTATCACAATTCCAGACTTCAAATTATATTACAAAAGCTGTAGTGATCAAGACAATATGGTACTGGCACAAAAATCAGACGCATAGATCAACAGAACAGAACAGAAAACCCAGAAATGAACCCACAGCTCTATGGTTAACTGATCTTCGACAAAGTAGGAAAGAATATCCAATGGAAAAAAGTCAGTCTCTTCAACAAATGGTGTTGCAAATACTGGACAGCAACATGCAGAAAAATGAAACTGGACTACTTCCACCATACACAAAAATAAATTCAAAATGGATGACAAACCTACATGTTAGACAGGAAACCATAAAAATCCTAGAGGAGAACACAGGCAGCAACCTCTTTGACTTTGGCCATAGCAACTTCTTACTAGATATGTCTCCTGAGGCAAGGGAAATAAAAGCAAAAATAAACAATTGGGAATTCATGAAAATAAAAAGCTTCTGCACAGTGAAGGAAATAAGCAACAAAACTAAAAGGCAACCTATGGAATGGGAGAAGATATTTGTAAATGATGTATCCGACAAAGGGTTAGTATCCAAAATCTCTGAAGAACTTATAAAACTGAACATCCAAAAGATAATTAATCCAACTAAAAAATGGGCAGAAGGCACAAATAGACATTTTCCCCAAGAAAATATGACCAATAGACACATTAAAAGATGCTCAACATCATTCATCATCAGGAAAGTACAAATCAAAACTACAATGAGATATCACCTCACACCTGTCAGAATGGCTAAAATTAACAACACGAGAAACAACAGGTATTGGTGAAGACGTGGAGAAAGGGGAACCCACTCACACTGTTGGTGGGAATGCAAACTGGTGCAGCCTCTCTGGAAAATAGTATGGAGGTTCTTCAAAACATTAAAAACCTTATAACCCAGCAATTGCACTATTAGGTATTTACTCCAAGAATACAAAAATACTAATTTGAGGTAAACATGCACCCAATGTTTATAGCAGCACTATCTACAATAGCCAAATCGTGTAAAGAGTCCAAGTGTCCATCAACTGATGAATGGATAAAGAAGATGTGGTTTATATATAACGGAATACTACTCAGCCATCAAAAAGAATGAAATCTTCCCATTTACAGTGATGTGGATGGAGCTAGAGAGTATTATGCTAAGTGAAACAAGTCAGGCAGAGAAAGGCAAATACCATATGATTTCACTCATACGTGGAATTTAAAAAAGAAAACAAACAAACATAGGGGGGAAAAAGAGAGAGGAGAACCAGGAAACAGACTCTTAACTATAGAGAACAAACTGATGGTTACCAGAGGGGAGACAGTAGAGGGATGGGTAAAATAGGCGATGGGGATTAAGGAGGGCACTTGTGATGATCACTGGGTGTTGTATGTAAGTGATGAATCACTAAACTCTATTCTAATATTAGTGAAACCAATATTACACAAAATGCTAAACTGGAATTTTAATAAAAACATAAAAAATAAATAAGCACAATGAAATTACTGTTAAATCAAGAAGAAATACATTGCTAGATAAATAGATACCAATGAATGAAGGACATGGACAGATAATTCACTAAAAGAGACATAAGCAACAAAAAAGGTGAAAAAGTTTTGATCTTTTAGTTATGAAAAAAATGTTGGTTAAAATGAAACAATATTGGGGTGCCTGGGTGGCTCAGTTGGTTAAGCAGCTGACTCTGGCTCAGGTCATCATCTCATGGTTCGAGCCCCGCATTGGCTCTGTGCTGACAGCTCAGAATCTGGAAACTGCTTTGGATTCTGTGTCTCCCTCTCTCTCTCTGACCCTCCCCCACTCATGCTCGGTCTCTCTCTCTCTGTCTCTCAAAAAATAAATAAACATTAAAAAAATGAAACAATGTTTTCCTGATTCTGAATTTGAAAAAAATATTAAAAAGCTGTAAGACTCAGTTACTAAGGGTTATATGCAATAACATTAAAATCCTTCCTGGAAAATAATTTTGAAAAAGTATACCAAAGTAGTTACATATTGATATCCTTTGACCTAAGTAACCTTATTAACTGCAATTCATGTTATTAAAATAGGTGCTATTTTAAAAGTTTAATTATCTAACAATAAAATCATTAAACATGGAAAGATTAATATTTCAGCAATTATAAATCATATTCTTAAATAAATTAATAACATTCAAAAATATTCACAAGGCAAATAAAAATTAGAATGAAAACTGTTTATATACCATGACCACACATTTGTGTGCATCTGTGCACATACACATACAAACGGCCACACATACGGGGAACATGTCAGATTCTGAGCTCGGCAGGAAGTGGGACCAGTGTGTGGCAGATGTGGTCATGAAGACAGGTATTGGTTTTGGATTAGGACTTGTTTTCTCACTTCCCTGCTTTAAAAGAAGAATGTGGCCAATAGCCTTTGGTTCTGGCATGGAATGGAGAATGGCCTCACTCCAACTGTCAGCATGATTTCCAGGCTCCCCATCTTCTACATGGAAAATCTGTCAGAGAGCGGGAGCAGTGACTTAACACCTGAGAAAAACCCAGCGGGAGGAAAAGAGAAATCACGTTTATTCTTCAGGAATACTGAAGTGTCCCAGAGTAAGCAAACATTTTTCTATAACACTGTAATCAGTAATGCTTTTAAAAACTCTAGCATGCTGTTTATGTATTTGAAAGGAAGTCTGTTTCTTGTTTTGTATTTTGTCCCTAGAAATTTCAAGGAGGTGGTCTTAAAAGAAATACATTAAAAATAGGCAGCTCCCCCCACAAAAGAAACCCCAAATACCAACACATGTGCATGTGTACAAATGATGCAGGAAAAGGGTCAAAATCTAATTTTATCTTTATGAGTCCATTATGAATGTGTTTTCTTTTATTCTCTTTATTTTTTTTGTAATTTTGAAAACATGGAATATTATATTTTTATAATAATTAAAGAGTTTGGAGGAGAAGGAAAAGGGGATACTTCTAAAACTAGGAGACATTCATTCATTCATACACTTATTTAACAAATATTTACCAAGGGACTATCGGTGCTAGGCACTGGGTCAGGTCCTCAGTGTACATACAAAGGGCATGATTCCTTCCCCCAATGACCTGATTCTCAAGATTTGTATATTTGGTTTTCAGCCTCTCCTTTCTTAGTATTACCTCAGAATAAATAGATTGCATTTTTTCATACTCAGCAAGAAAAAAAGAAAAAAGAAAAAGAAAAAAAAAAGCTTGCTTTCCTGCAAAGAAAATCTAGCAACCAATTCTCTTAACTTGCTATCCTTTTGCTCTAATAGGCAGCCTTCCCTGAAGCTAATTTTTTTTTTTCTGAAAGATCACTGTGTCATCAGCAGCAGCCAAATTGCCAAATGACACCTTCCTTTCTCTCTGATGTGTTACCAGCCCAGGAGCTCAGTTTAGCAGAGTTCTCTGCTGAAGCTCAAAAAGAATGAATTGTTTCCTTTTAAATAAACAGTAAGATGAGCTCCAGGGAGAGCTACAGCCAGCTATACTTCCCCCCAAGATTTTGCTGATATTTCTATAATATAGTATATGTGTGTGTGTGTATGTGCAGGATGCATTAGTGCATAGGTGCTGGGTACACATAATATATGTGTGCTAGATTTCCCAAGAAACCCTTAACAATTAATGCAAAATCTATTTAATAAATGATTCCAAAATTAACCTTTGGTAAAGCTACTGCCCTTTTACTTACTGATTGGCTGGACCAGAATTTTAAATCATTATTTTTCCTCCAGTTAGAAACACCTTCTGTCAGGCAGTCATTTAACACTTAGAGAATCCCTCCCAAATGGCAGCGATGATCCTAGCCACTGGGGATATTAAGATGAATGGGCCAGTCTACAGTCTTAACCTCCTTACTGGGTTGAGCAGAGGCGTAGAAAATATTATAGTACTGTGAGCAAGGAATTTTCAAGAAGCTTTGGGAGCCAAAGGAAAGATCATCTCATAAATTCTCATAAGCATATTCTATTTGTGTTAAGTTTGCACACGTGTAGAAGCTTGAATGGCACACAAAATGGGAATAGGAAAAGAAGAGGCATGTGAAAAGTTAAGAAACCAGCAACAATATTATAAAATGTGAACCAGGATAATTTATGGACCTACTAATGGCTGATTTGTTTCTGCTGCTGTGAAAGAATTGAAAAGAATGTGAACTCTTTGTGGGGGGTGGGGAGGGCTGGGTGGCTCAGTCAGTTAAGGGTCCAACTCCTGATTTCGGCTCATGTCATGATCTCACAGTTAATGAGATCGAGGCCTGCTTGAGATTCTCTGCCTCTGTCTCTCTCTGCCCATTCTCCACATGTGTGTGCACGCTCTCTTCCTCTCTCAAAATAAATAAACAAAAACTTAAAAAAAAAAAAAGAATGTGAGCTCTTGTGTTTTTCTCATGTTTACTCTCCTCCACATTCTGACAAGTTATTGAGCACTCTAAATCCTTTTCTAGCTATTAAATTCAACCCTCCAGATAGCACCATGAGAGAGGAATTACCATCCTCTCTAGTTTACAGATAAGAAAACTGAAGCACAGAACAGATAAGTAACTTACTGCTTAGTGATAAACCAGAATTCAAACAGATTGAGTCAAAGCCTATATTCTACAAATACTACCCAAACAAAGGATTCATATGCAAAATATATAAAGATCTCCCACAATTCAAGAAGAAAAAAATAGAAAAACAGTCACAGGTAATAAAATTCATAGAAGAAGAAATCTGAATTGGGTTATAAATATGCAAAAAGATGTTCAAATTTATTTAGTTTTGTAAAATAAAAGCAACATCACAGTGCCATTTTTCCTTCATCAAATAGGCATATATTAAAAAGTCTTACAATGTTGATTGTTTGCAAACTTTTGGGAAAATGGAATAATTATATATTACTGGTAAAAACATAAGTTGGCATAAAAACAGTTGATAGTAGCTATGCAAACTTTGTGATCCAGCAGTCCACATCTAGATGTACGAACTAGAAAAAAATTCTTACATGTATGTACCACAAAACATGACAGCAATCAATCTATTGTTTGCGATACTATAAATCTGACCACCTAAATCTAAATCTCTATTACAAAGGGAACAGACAAAACTTGTTAGGTTGACACTCATGTTATGAAATACTCTAGAGTGAATAAAAAATTTGAACTATATATAGATTACCTATGTCTGTAAGCAATTAACCATCATTAATTCTGGGTTGTGGGAGATTAGGTATTTGTTATATTATTCTTCTTGTTTTTCCATATCTTTAAATTTTCTTAGAAAAATAGCACAATCTCTTAGGCAAGAGATCCCAAGGATCTTTCCATTCCTTAGAAAAAGACAATCTCTCTTGTATCTTAAGGAAAGAAGCATAAATCTCACAGGGTACCCTAAGTATCTCAGATCCAAATTGTATTTCCCACTTTTTGCCACTTTATTGACTTTATAGAGACAGATAAGTTTTTTGAAAGATTTGTGGTTATATGACACCCTCCTCCACCTCCCTTTACCTTTGGATTACTGGTTCTAGGGCAAAAGGGTAGCTCTTAACAAAGTCACATGCTGTCTTATTTATGCTATTTGACTGTTTTTGGATGGGCCATCTTGAAGCAAAACTTATACTTTTTGAATTGCAGAATGTTTATGAAGGGCACTAGAAATACCAAAACTGCTTCACTACCCTTACATTTTTGCACCAAGTCCCTTGAAGTCCTAGTTTTATAGTAGACAGAGTCTGACTCTAAAGACCCTATAGACAGTTTAACCAGCTGCTTTACAACCACTCAACCAAATTCATCAGCTTCTCAACAAGAGGCCTCACTATCCAATGCCCAAGCGCTTTGCTAGCTCTACAATCACAACACTCCAACCTCTGTACCACTTTTAGTATTAATCAGAATGTTTTTGATTATATTAAATGTTTGATATTAATCAGAATGCTGTGGGTTACATACTTTAGAAATTTGGAAATAACAGAAACCTCAAGTCAAACTATCTTAAATGAAAACTGAAGCCCATTGTTTCATATACCTGGGAAGTCCAGGGGTTAACGGCTCCTTCAGGCATGGTTAGACCCAGGTACTTAAACATTAGATCCCTCTTCCTCCTCCTCCCCTTCATATTCCTCTTCAATTTTCAATTCTACTATTGTCTGTGTTGGTCTCATTTTCTCCTACTAGAGATGGACTTTTTCTGAATTTAGGGAGGTGATTGCCAGCAGCTCCAAGTTTACACTCTCTTGGTTTAGCAATTCTGGTGGAAAGATAGACACTTTTTCTCAGTGTCCATATATCAATCCCAAGAATGGGTTGTGATATCCTTGTTTGGGCCAGGTGTCTATCCCTTTGACCACTTACTGTTGTCATGAGGTATGGGCACTGTGATGATACTCTTCCAAAACAAAATGCAACAGGAATGGGGCAGTTTCCCAAATGGAAGTAGGGTGCTATTACCAGACAAAAGGAAGAGATGCTGGGTAGCAGAACTAATTGGTACCACAAATCCACTAGAAATCCTATTTATCCCTAAACTTATATGTAACATCTTTCCATTAGTGGTTCTATGAACAATTAAAATGGAACTTTAAAGAAAAATGACCTTCTAGGATATATGCACCTCAATGTTTTTAGCAGCATTACCTACAATAGCCAAATTATGGAAATAGCCCAAATGTCTATCAACTGATGGATGCATGAAGAAGATGTGGGGTGTGTGTGTGTGTGTGTGTGTGTGTGTGTGTGTATGTGATATAATGGAATATTACTCAGCCATACAAAAGAATGAAATCATGCTATTTGCAATGATGTAGATAGAGCTAGAGTATTATGTTAAGCGAAGTCAGTTAGAGAAAGACAAATACGGATTTCACTCATATGTTGAATTTAGGAAACAAAAAAAAATTACCACAGGAGGTAAAAAGGAGGAAAAACCAAGAAACAGACTCTTAACTACAGAGAACAAAATGATGTTTACCAGAAGGGAGGTGGGCAAGGGTTTGGGTGAAAGAGGTGATGGGGACTAAGGAGTGCACTTGTCATGATACTGTGTACTGTATGGAAGTGTTGAATCACTATATTATACACCTGGAACTGATAGTACACTGTATGTTAACTGGAATTTAAATAAAAACTTAAAAAAAAAAGAAAAATGGCCTTCTCTGAATCATCCTTTTATTGAGACCAGCATGGTGGTGGCAGGATCAACATGATGGAGGATGGCAGGTCCAAACCTGTAGGTGATGGCCCCAGAGCAAAGAAAGTAGACACCCCAAGGCACTGATGAAAGTAGATTTGAGGAGCTAGATGACAATAGAGAAGTCTTAAGCATGAAGTAGCCTAGAAGTAGATATGAGACAAAATCTTAAGTACACGGAGAAGGAAAAGCTTGGGATGGTGTATTAGTCAAGGTTACCCATGGAAACAGAACCAATAGGATATATATATTCTGACATGCTTCTTTACAATGGAATGTATGTATATATATCCTATTGGTTCTGTTTCTCTGGATAACTAGTTAATATAATATAATATAATATAATATAATATAATATAATATAATATAATATATAACATAATATATAACATAATAATATATTTAGGAATTGGATCACATAATTATGGAGGCTGAGAAGTCCCAACATCTGCAGTCAGCAAGGTGGCGACCCGGGAGAGCTGATGTGTAGTTCTAGTCTGAGTCTGAAGTTCTGAGAACCAAGAAAACCAATGATGTAAGTTCCACTCTGAAAGCCAACAGACTCAAGACCCAAGAGCTAGTGTTTCCATCTGAGTCTGCAGGCTGGACAAGACCAGCTCAGTAGAATCAAGCAGGGGGGAGTCCCTTCTTTGGCCTTCAGCTATTCAGGAGCACCAGAGCAACCTGCTCTACTCAGTCTAACAATTCAGATGGCAATAATCCTGAAACACTCTCCCAGACACACCCAGAGTAATGTTTGACCAAATGTCTGGGCACCCTATTGCCTGGTCAAGTTGACACATAAAATTAACCATCACAGAAAGGGACAAGGAGATGTCCCTGCTTTTATACACCTGAAAATCACACTTTCTCACTCCCTTATGCTTCTTCATTTGGCTCTTTATTCCCTCTTTCATTCTTCTCTACCTCTTGTGCCCTCTTCCCCTCCTTTCTGACATGCTTTTTTCCACATTTCCTATTTTCTTAGGAAAATTTAAGTCTTTTTTGGTAAAGAAAATTGCAGACTTTTCAGGAAAGACTGTTACCATTTTGACTCAGTTACTAAACATGAGAAAACTAACTCTCCGTAGCTGTGACCTGTTTCAAAGGATGTGATTAAAGAAGCCTATGAGGATAACAGAAAGGTATACATAACTATATTAGCACATATTTAACATCATAAATATATCTCCTTGGGGAAAAAGCCTCTGGAAAATCCATGGAAGAAGGCCACTTCCTTGAGCATCTAGACTTCTTATCACAGAAGTAACGGACTCATGACTGAAAGATACCAAATGCCTTCTGAAGACCTGAATCAGGAATGGAGTGTGTCTTGAGTGGTTAGCCCACCTACTCTCAACAAGCAAGAAGACTCAATAGGCTTTAGTATTGGTATTTATATTGTGCCTGGCAGGCTAATAACCCACTTGTCCCCAGAGTTTAATTTTGAACTCAGCTATGCTCACAGTCATTCCACATTTCCTGGGTGTAGATCTCGTTCCTGTGTCCACAGTGGGAAGGACAAATGCACAGCTTTCCTCCTCCTTTCTATTCGGGTTGCATGCCGTAGCCAGATCCTGACTTCATGGCTGTCTAGTCAAATGGAAGTATGAGTACTTTTTTTTTTCTCCTGGGGGAAATATCTGCCCGCCCTTAGTGTGGCCGTGCTGTGAAAAGAGAGATTACAGAGTATCGCTCTATAGTCTCTTCCCCAGTAGCTGCTCACCACGCAAAATGTCAGAGCAGCTGGCGCTCATCAATTCACCCTCTGTGATTTCAAATACCAATTAGAACTGTGAACTCCTAATTGCCTCATTTCTATCCATTTTAAAGTAATTAATAAGTAATTGAGTAATGCGTTAATAATAGCCTCAATCACTTTTCCTATGATCAGCTCCCATATACAGTCATCTTTATGACCTGTGGGGAGCATTGCACTCAGGTCATGTCTTGTTAATAGCCCCCAAGCCAGCCCTGTAAAGCAATCATTTCTTACCAGGGAAATTTGCTTTCATCCCCCAAAGCAGTTTAAAAAAAACCCAAAAACAAAATTTTAAAAACCAAACAAAAAAACAAATTCAACCTTCAAGCTGTGATTTGTCAGAGATCCTTTAAAATTTTTTTCTTCCTCTTGCATGTCCTGTCCTTTCCTTTCATCCAATTTATTCTCCACTTAAACTCAGAGGGAGGGGTCAACATCCAGGAGTGATTTCTAATTGCAGTGAAGCCTTATCGCTTGACAGCTCCTGAGCACACAGTTCCTCCAGTGGTTGGAACTTTCACTTGAACTCCCAGTTTTGGTTCATCATAATTATAGTTTATATTAGCTGGGAGATGTGAAGGGACTTATTAACCTTTGGGTTTTGATTTAAGGGGAAGGATGACCACTGCAAAACTAACCAGACCATCAGGAGAGCTGTAAGCAGAAAGCACAGTCATAAATAGATCTCTCAAAGAGATTAAAACTTGTCAGTCTCATGATGACCCCCAGCAGCTGAGAGCAGGAGTGACCAAACCATTTAGAAATGGGTTGAGAAAGCACTGGAAGTCTTATCAAATACCACTAACCTTCAGTTTGAGGGGACTCAACCTTCAGTTGAGGCGTTTGGAGATGGAAACTCTAATTCTAAAGATGCAGGGGGTGCCTGGGCAGGTCAGTCCATTTAGCATCTGACTTCTTGGTTTCAGCTCAGGTCATGATCTCACAGTTTTTGAGTTTGACTCTTGTGTCAGGCTCTGTGCTGAAAGGGCGGAGCCTGCTTCGGATTCTCTCTCCCTCTCTCTATGCTCCTCCTTGGCTTGCTCCGCCCCCCCCCCTGAAAAAACAAATAAATAAACGAAGATGCAGGATAAAAGTTCTTGCTTTCTGAGTGTGAGATGAGACTATTGGAGAATAATTTACAGAGACTGAGTGAGTTGGGTCTTTTCAAGCAAGGTGCCCATCCATTAATTATTTCTTCTTTCCCCTGGATTCACAAATGTGCTCTCTCCACTGGTCTCTTTCATCTACAATATAAATATACTAAAGTACCTCTCTTAAACAAACAAAAGACAAAACTGCTCTTCTCGGCCCTTCCTCTCTCCTCTAGGGACTACCTCGTGTCATGGATAGGCTTTCCATCTGCAGTGCCACACCTTCTCAACAGGTCCATCCCAATGTGCAGACAGTTCCACAGTATTAGGATGGTGTTTCTCCAGGAGGTGATGGGGTGAGTGTGGGGTTCTCCAGGAACAATCTTTGCAACCAAGATTTGATGCAGGAGGTTTATTGAGGACTGTCATTGAGAATAATACCCGTAAACAAGTAGAAAAAAACTGGATTCTGCTAAGAGAGAGGTTAAAGTGGTATGTGTTTGCATTGAGGTTTCAGCCAATCTCATGGGAGCTCTGAAACTGAGATGGCTCTTCACAGATATCCTGAATTGCGGCAAGGGGGATGGATTCTGATAACCCTGCTTCAACAAGTCATTGAATACAGGTTGCCTCTGGGGAGGAAGCAAGGAACCTTGGACAAGGACAATTTCTGTGGAAGGATTCAGACATGAGCAAACAGCAGTCAACTTTCCTGACAACTGGAAGAATGAGTGCCTCGCTCCTGGAAGATAGATCTAGATGATGGGCCTCAGCATGCAGAATATTCACCCTTCTTCCCTTCACATCATCCTCCACAAGCCCATCCCTTCTTATGCAGAAGTATAGTAGGCTTCTCGCAACACTGATGTGACTTTGTTCATTTCCCTCAACTTGTTCTGTGAGAGCAGGATTTGTTTGTTTCTCTCTAGGAAGTGGGCTCCATTCACCTCCAACAACAAGCAACCACAACCACTATTTTCTTGCCAGAGTCTTCCTTCTAATCTCAAATACTTCCTCTAGAACCTGTTTGAAAGGGACTGATTAAAGTTAAATGCAATTCTAAGGAAAGAGATTAGAATACTTCCATATCCTTCATCTGTCCTTCCCTTTAATTAGAGTTTCAATGACTTCCTAATTATCAAAATCTAAGGACACTTTTTACTCCTCAACTCAATTTATGTCTCTAGAATATGAACTCATTCTACACTTTGAAACTTCCTTCTCTTCCTCCTTCATGTTTTTCTTTATCTCACATTCTCTTCACATTCTGTTTACTTCTGGCTCTAATATCTGAGATTCTAGATTTCTCTTTCTGTTTATCCCCAAGACACCAATATAGTATGTAGATCACACTAATAACCCAGAAATTGTATTTACTATTATATTCTCTCTATACACATTGGCCATATGCTATTGATGTTCCATATCTACAAATCTAGCTCATATATCCTTACTGAGAAATTTTGCTTTGTATGTGTGATGTGTGGTGTACATATTAGATATACTTGGACATTTACATTTAAATGCCTTAGATAAATTATACACAATATATCTTCTTTTTCCCTAAACCCAATTCGCTTCCTCTATTCCCTATCTCAAGTACTGTATCACCAGACATACACATCACCAAGCCATCCTAAGCACTGGCTTCTTCTTATTCCAAGTATAATCAAACACCAAGTCTGTTTATTCTCCTTGCTAAGTAGCTTTTAAATCTCTCCACTATTCTTCTCATTGTATGGTCCTAGTAGAAGCCTCATAAATTCTCACCTAAACCTTTTTAAGAGCTTCCTAATGGGTTTCCTCACTCCATTCTCCCCTCCTCCAATTCATTTTTCACACTGCTAATAGAATGATATGCTTAAAGCACACATCTAATCTTATTGCTCCCTTCCTTAAAAGCCTTCAACTTCTGATTGCCTTCTGGATAATGTTCAAATTCTTTGTCATGGCATTAAAAGAAACCCCAGGACCTGGCCCTTGCCCAACTCCCTAGCCTTATCTCTTGCCACACTCAACTTCAGACACACAGATCTTCTGTCATTTCCGAAATTTTTCATGCTCCTCATACCACCATGTCTTGTGTATGCTGATTCATTTGGACCATCCTTCCCACATATGGAGACTATTTTTCAGAAGTAGGTTTTAAGTCCACAGCACTTCTCATCTAACCACATTGTCCAAGGAGAAGAACTATATGGGTGAGGAATAGTTGGCGAGTTTTACCTGAGCATTCTGTAGCCCATACAATTAGAAGGGTGGAGATAAAAGGAGACAGTTCTTAGAGATGAAGAAATGTACCTCTATCACTTCAAAATTAAAGTTAGGAAAAATAAAGAGGATTCTGAGAAGATAAGAATCTAAATTCAATTTGCAACTAAGACAACCCAACAAATGGTGAAGGGAAAACATGAAAAAATTATTATCATTGGAAAACAGAGGGGGGTCAAACCAACATACCTGCAACTTTAGGTTCATAAAATATGTTCAAAGAAAAATGGATTTAAATTGTCTACAATGGTCTACAAGGGGTTTAACTGTCAACTGTCTACAATTAGTCACTGCATACAAGTGGAGGCTGGCTAGGTGGCAGCTCTCTTGGCTTACTGAGGCCCATGCTGCCTGACTGTAGCTACTCTACTTTCCTGGAAATAGATAAGGCCAAAATGACCCCAAACTACCCTTAGATGTCCACCTAGATTAAAGGTCCTGCTTCGCAGTCATATTTCTGGCACCTCCATTCTTTATAGCCTCCCAAGGAATTAATAGGGTGATGGGATGGAATTCCCACAGTCACCTATATGATCAGGGGGTCTTCTAGTCATTTAAGAGACTCACCTGAGGGAAGACCTGTGCATCTATTGCCTTGCATGAGTAGGCCTGCCAACTTCTCATCTATGGTCTTTTAGGAAATAAAATCAACTGCTGCTACTCTACATCTACAGTTGCCAGAATTACATAGGATTTGAAGGATTCTACCCCAGCGGGGAAAAAAAAAACCCAACTCTGTAGCTCTTCAAGAGGGAAGAAAATCATAGAGAAAATAAAAGTAGCACTTCAAAATACAGTATTAAACTGAGTACTCAAGGCAACTAGGCCAACATTTTTTTAAAAAAAGAGTTAATGTGGAAAATAGAAGACTAAAGAATTCTAAACCCTATTCTCTGTTAATGGGATATTGGATTGATAAAACTCAGCAGGCTGCCATACTAAAGAGCAATTTGACAATAAAAAAGTGTTTTTCAGGATGCCTGGGTGGCTTAGTAGGTTGAGAGTCCAACTCTTGATTTTGGCTCAGGTCATGATCCCAGGGTCATGGGATCAAGCCCTGCATTGGGCTCTGCACTGAGTATGGAGTCTGCTTAAGATTCTCTTTCTCTCTCTTTCTCCCCCTGCCCCTCCACTGCTTGCGCGCGTGCTCTCTCTCTCTCTCTCTCTCTCTCAAAAAAGTGTTTTTCAATGTAAAAATTGTATTTGCCAAAATAAAAAATTTCAACAGAGGCAATGAACAGAAGAATATATGCTACTAACACTGAATTAAAGTGTTTAATTATTGAAACAAACATTCCTCCCAGAATGCAGAGCATAAGGACCAAAATAGAATTAGGAGAAAACTCATAGAGGACAAATCTAGGTGCTCCAATCTGAATAATGAGAAAAGTGAAAGGAGAGAAAAGAGCTGATGGAGAAGAGACGGCAATAAAAGTTGAACTGGAAGAAAATTTCTCTGAGCTGAAAAACCAAATACTGGCCAAGATTATTGAAAAAAAATATCTACATATACTTAGACATATCCCAGGCACATTTTGGAATCAAAAGATAATGTCCTAAAAGCTCCCACATAGAAAAGAGCAGTTACCTAAAAAAACAAGAAAAAAATTAATCAGATTGGCACCAGTATCTTCATATATAATACTGTATATACAGTATCAATGGAGCAATATCTGTGGATCTTTTTTAAAAAAAGAGATGGTAATTATGCATTACTATATCCAACTGAGTTTCATTCATTGATGATGGCAAGAAATTTTTAGACATGCAAGGACTTAGAAAGTATCGCATCCATATTTCCTTTCTGAAGAAAAATAAAGATACTCATAAAAGTACTCTAGCCAAATGAAAATTGCATTAGCATAAAGATCTCAAGATGGTGAAAATTTAATATACAAGAAACAGTAGCAATCAATGAAACTAGTGGTGATTCAATCTAAATAACAGTTGGTACTATGGTCCTGAAATATGTGGGAATTGTTAAGAAAGACTTCTTGAAATAGAAAGGACATAATGTAAGAAAAAATGAATAACAATGTAAGAATAAATTCAAGAGTGCAGATCCTTAAGCCTAACTGCTACTTCCATCACTTTCTAGCTGTTATAATCAAGAGAAAATTACTTAACCTCTTGTGTCTTGGTTTCTTCCTCAGTATTATGAGCTTGATAATAGCATCTGCTTCATAAGGTTGTTGTGAAGGATAAATAAACTAGTATTTAATATTAGTCTTGGAAAAGTATTTCACATATAATAAAATTAGAACATATAAAGGGCTTAGAAAAGTATTCAGCATATAGTTATGTGCCTAATAAACATCATCTCTCATTATCATCATCGCTACTGTCATTGTATCATTGAGAGGGCAGAAACATAATTTCTGTTTAATTCTCAATACCACTAGAAAAAAAAAAGTTTCAAAATGTTATTTATTTATTTATTTATTTAGTTAGTTAGTTAGTTAAAAGTTTATTATTTTGAGAGAGAGAGCGAGCAGGGGAGGGACCTAGAAAGAGGCAGAGAGAGAGAATTCCAAACAGGCTCTGCACTGTCCACGCAGAGCCCGATGTGGGGCTCAAACTCACGAACCCTCAGATCATGGTTTGGGCCAAAATCCAGAGTAGGATGCTTAACCAACTGAACCACTCAGGTGCCTGTCAAAAAGTTTATTTAAATTAAGGAACCAGTAGAAAATTTGAAGTAGGTTACAGAAATTTGAAATCAATTGAAGAAAAGAGGAACACATATCACTTGATCAATCCAGCTAATTAACCAAAATGACAAATACAGGAAAAGAATTTTCTTTGAGGTGATGATTAGAAACCTAATTTTGGCCACACTGAATCTGAGAGTCTTCTTGGACAGTTAAATGAATATCTGGGACTGAAGATAGATCTGGACTAGAGACATATATTTTTGAAAATGAAGTTCACAGATGTAGTTAAGGCATGTGAGGATTTCAAGAAGAATTACAGTAATGTGCAGCAAAGAGGTCTGATAAAATAGTTTCATTTGGCCACAAGGAGATCACTGGTAACTTGGTGAGAACAAGCTTGATCACAGCAGACTGAAGAGGTGATTGGTACCCTGGCAGTATGGAGAATCAGTTGGCTAAATTTAGTAACACTACATGGGAAATGCTACACTCAGGGAAGAATATACTCGTCTCTGTGCAGAGGTGAAAACCTTCACACATGAAATGATATCCTTAGCATAGGACAGAGGCCACGGAGCAAACAGGCGATCATAACTTCATTCATTCAACATATATCCATTGACTACTTACGGGCTAGATGCTGCACTGGACTCTGGGGATACACTGGTGAATAGAACACACCTTCCCTCCCCCATGTATTAAGAGCTATAGCCATGAAAAAAGGTCTTTCCTCAACCCACAAGAGGAAGAGGCTTATTTCTAGATGTTAAACAAACAAGATAAACACTGAGTTATAAGAAACCTCCCACTTTTTTCTTTACCTTCTCAGAGAGAAATGTGAATTTTGATCCACATTCAGTACTTCCTGAATAGAGCATACATGGGAGATACAGGAGAGACGGAAAATGTATATCCCATATACATTTTAGGATGTTAACTACATGATACTTTGTGTCCCAGAATCTTGTGCATCTCATGAAAAGGGGCTCCTTCCTACTTGGGTGCAGACAACCCACTTATTATTTATTCTTAGGTAAGCAAACAGTAAGAAGAGCCTCTCTTTCAAGGCTCCCTACAAACTGTAGGTTGCTTATGCAAGAGAAAGTCTGGGCATTTCTTATGGACATTTCTTGCCCTCCTTCCATCCCATTCACTTTAAATCAGTCTTAGGAAGGAGACTGGGTCAAGGAATACCTTTTCTCACAATCCCTGTGAATACCCTACCAGGAATTCAAACTTCATAGTTGTCAGTTGTGTAAGGACAGCAGTTTCCTGGCTGTTAAGTTATTGTCCTCATATAATTGTGCTGCATTCCCTTTTGCAGGGGTGGCACAGTGACCATTTTTCATCAGTTTCCTTGAATGAGTAATGGAAGACTGGGAACTCAGAACTCCACGTATAAGTTCTGAAGATTTACTATATTATAAGACCAGGGACTGGAGCGAGAAAATCTCAAAAAAGTATGGAGGGGCACCAAAATCAAAGTCATGCATAAAGCCCAGGTGAGAGCATGAAGTCTGAAGAAAGCCAGAGGATCTGTCCTAATTTGTTAAAATCCAATGGGACTAGAATTGAATATAAAATTTGGGTACAAGAGACAAAAATCAGGGATGAAGAAAAGAGCACAGGCACAAAAGTATTGGTGATTGCCTTTATGAAACTGCTTACAGTTTAATTGGGATAAGATTTGCAGAGTTTTGAGATCTACTGAAATTGTATGGGAACTCCATGAGCATGAAACAATTTTCTTGGGAGGATTAAGTCAGAAGAAGTCTGTGTAGGGTTGTCGAAAAAAATGAGAACATAAATTTGCACCAGCTCCAGTAAGCATCCCTTAGATTCAGTCTGCTCTGGTTTCCTGGAAAATTATTACTATTGGAAGCTGGATATTCCATTGAATTATACATTATAATCAACTCACTCATTCCCTTATTGTTGAAAATTTATGTCATTTACATTTTTCACTCCTATAATACATGATTTACATCTTCATACATGGCATTTGTGTTTCTGTTAACTATTACACTGCATCCTTAGGATACATGCAGTTGCAGAATTTTAAGAAGGAATTTAAGCTGCTCAGATCAGGATCTTAGAAAAATAGTTCTGATTAAAGGGGAAAGAATTAGAAATAGGGAAACAAAATAGAAGATGCCAGCAATAGCAATTACTAATCTAAGGAATTGGCAGGGACAATGAATGTTTAAAAGAAGAACTGATAGAACTGGATGTCTGAGCAGATGTAGTAGGGAGAGAAGGGAGGGACTTGGGTAACTCGTTGGTTTCAAGGAGGTGAATATGTTGAGTTTTAGGTGATGAATTTGAGATACCCAGGAGATTTCAAGTGTTTGGTTGGGATGTACACCTCTAGAGCACAAGATGTGTACAAAGGGGAAGACACAACTATTATTTGTATGCACACAGGTGATACTTGAAACTGTAATTGCATAGATATGATTACCCAGAAACACCATGAAAAGAGGCCAAGAAAGGCCAGATTTGGAAGAAACACCAAAATAATATGGGAGGGCAAGGAAGAAGACCTTTTGTTCTTTCACAATAGAGGTCAATGATAGAGAAGATCCAAAATATGATGTGATTAGAGACACCAAGTGGGAGAGCTTCAAAAACAGAATAATATTTCCTAAAAAGGAAATATGCTAAAGAAAAGTCCAGTAGGATAAGAATTAGAAAACAACTGGTATTAAATGTTCTTCTGCTCCTAGATTCCTTTAGTAGTTCTTATTCCCAAATTGGATAGAACTAGATTCTCCATGAATTACTGAAAAATAAAATGCAGACTTATAAGTAATGATTATCCTATGCCTAAAATTCTCCAAATTATATACAATAAATTTAGTTCCGCTATAATCATTTTTATTATTGATTTATTTTATATATTTACACCACACAATACAGGCTTGTTTAGAATTCATGTATGAATTTAATCTTTTTTATGTAGGATACATCTTTGGTCCTTTATTGTACCCACTAAAATACTTTGTCTATTATTTCTTATCAAATATTTATTGGATTTATTTAATTGAATCTAAGACATAATTTGGAGCACCTCATAGACACTCAGTAAATGTTTATTGAATTAATATATTAGTGAATTGATGAGCTTAAAGTCTTAGTCCACAGAGACTAAGTATTTTATCTTCCTCCTTTTAAAGACATAATGTTATACTACATAGCCTGCAAGCCTTGTTGTAGCTGGAGGCAATGTACTATGATCGAA
Organism: Panthera pardus; assembly: GCF_024362965.1. Classification (NCBI taxonomy): domain Eukaryota; kingdom Metazoa; phylum Chordata; class Mammalia; order Carnivora; family Felidae; genus Panthera; species Panthera pardus. The sequence goes on from NW_026526677.1 coordinate 51,104,904, forward strand.
TGAGGCGACAAACATTAGTAATTAATCACTTACTGTGTGACAGTCATTGGGGACAAGCTTGTTGCATACATATCTCCAATCTGCACTTGTATTCATTCTCCTTTTTCTCTCCTATTGATGAATACTTTAAGTGCTTGCTTATTTAAGGCTGGCCCCTCCACTGACAGACTCAGTGGTACGTTCATAGATGTTAACATCCTACTCCTCTGGGGAAAAATAACCCAGATTCATAGCCCCTGCTGATTTCTGTGATGTAAATAGTTCCAAAATGGCCTATTTGATGTCATTGAACTTGGAGAGCTGAGAAGAGATGCTCACTCAAGAACACCATTAGATGTGCTAGATCTCACCTTTTCTTGTCACTCAAGGACATCATTCTTGCAATTTTTCCTTCTTGCTCCTGAAATAACAATTTCCCTCTCTTCTGGAAATTCCTCATTAGGTTGTGAACATACTATTACTTCTCCTACTAAAAAAGGAAAGAGAGAAAGAAAGAAAGAAAGAAAGAAAGAAAGTTCTCTCAACTCTACTCCTGTTTCCAGCTACTATGCCATTTTTCTACTCCCCTTACAGCAAAAATTTGTAAGGATCTGTATATACTCACTAACATAGTTCTTCTCTTTCCATTCTCTCTCATACTCAGTCAGACTTTGCCTCCCTGCTCCACTAAAATTACTTTTTAAAGACCATTAATGACCTCATTTTTGTCAGATCCAAAAATCCAATATTTAATTCCATGTTTAAATTCCATTTGATCCAATATTCATTCCACATTCTCATTTTACTTGACCAATCAGCAGTATTGGACACTTTGCTTTCAATGCTACATGTTTCCTGGTTTCTCTTCACCCCTACTGACCACTCCTTTAATCTTCATTCCAAACTTGTGTTGGTTCTTTCTCCACTTTTGATTTCTCAATGCTGGAGAACCTCAGGGTTCAGTCCATGGACTTCTCTTCTCTATTTATACTCCCTCTTTTTCTCATGGCTTTAAATATCATGTATAAAAATGACAACTCCTAAATTTGTTTCTAGTCCAGACCTCTCCCTTGAGCTTTAGATTTGTATATCTAATTGCTTTTTAAACATCTATACTTTGAATGTCAAGTGGCATCTCAAATTTATCATGTCCAAACTTGAGGTGCCCTTACGCAGCCCTGTCTTGTTCCACCTGCATTCTAGACAATCCCAGTTAATGGCATCCTTCCCACTGCTTAAGACAAAAACTTTACAGTCACGATTTATTCTCCTCTTTTCCTGATATCTCACATATATTCATCAGTAAATCCTTTGAACTCTGCATTTAAGATGTATCTAAATTCTGACCAATCTTCTCCCTATTCACTTTTATAATGCTCTCTCACCTGAATTTGGACTCCTTGTTTTCTTTTTTTGTAAGTTTCATTTTATTTTAATTCCAGTATAGTTAACATACAGTGTTATATTAGTTTCAGGCATACAATAATTATATTAGTTTCAGTGATTCAACAATTCTACACATTACTCAGTGCTCATCACAAGTATACCCCTTAATCCTGGTCTCCTGTTTTCATGCTTGTCCTTCTATTTATTCTCAACACAGTGGCCAGTGTAAATTTTTCAAAATGTAAATATGCTCACATCAACCCTCCATTCAAACATTTCCAATGGTCTTTCATCTCATTCATAGTAAAGCTGTGATTCTTACAATGACCAATAATGCCCTACATGATCTGGGTCTCTGCTACCCTTCTCCCCTACCCACTTTGCTCCAGCCTTACCAGTCTCATTGCCATTCCTTGAATATTCTTAAGGTTCCTTGAACCTAGGGCTGGTGTACTGGCTGTTCCCCATATCTGGAGCACTCTTCTCCCAAGGTGTTTGTCTGGTTTATTCCAGTGCATTTTTCAAGACTTTGCTGGAATGTCACTTTCTCAGTGATAACTTCCCCCATTCCCACCCCAGAACTCTGTCTCTCTTGACCTGCTCTGTGTCTCCATAGTATTTCTAATATTCTGTAACTACTGATTTTTGGAAAAGCAAATTTCTTGAGGGCAAAGAATTTTTTTTCTCATTTTTTTCATCAATATATCCCCAGCACTAAGAACAGTTACTGGCATGTAGCTGGTATTCAATAAATATTTGTTGAAAGAATAAATGATCTCATTTACCTCTCACAATACTATGAAGTAGGTGTTATGAACTTTCTTATGTTACAAATGAAGAAACTGGAGCTCATATATACTATCTGGTCCATATTCAAAGAGCTATGAGGCAGTGAAGCTGAAACTCAAATTTATTAGTATACTGAATAGAACACTAAGAATTATTGATACAATCTATAAGCTTCATTAAAATATGAGTCTTTGATTACAAGAGACATTTTTCATTACCTAAATAAAATAATGGTTACACACAATAATTTTGAATAATAATTATCTCTTCCAAAGGGTAGGGAGGTTGTGAAGAACTGATTCCAATGATTTGGAGTTGGTGTGACCATCCAGTTTCCTCCAATTACAGGTTAATGAAAATCATCTTAATAAATCAGGCATATCTCACAGAATATTGGTTGGTCAGTAGGTATATTTGGGTAGAACAATCTTCCCTTTTCAAACTGTAGGTTGAGATGGAGTGCCACTTGTTAGCAGAAATTGTGCCAGACTAATACCCTTATAAAATCCTTCACAATTAGAAATACATGCTTAATGTGAACTCTACCTTTTTAATGAAATACTATTCTCTGACTGTCATATACCCAGATATTTGAGGCAATGAAAGAGGAAAATTGGGCAGAAAGCGCGAAAGATCTCGACCTTACAAGATATTCAGAGATGTACATTGTACCAAGAGAGCACAGAGCAAACCAAGGTCCAATGGTGGGAAACTGCAGAGCGTTGTTCACGAAATGGAGCCAAGTATAATACAAAAAGAGATTGGGATGAGAAGCTGAAGAAAAACATGGGAGGTCATGGAAGTGATGCTAACTTGTTAGTAATGGGAAACCTTGAGGGTTTTTAAAAATGTGATGTATGTGCCATTGTGTGTGTGTGTGTGTGTGTGTGAGAGAGAGAGAGAGAGAGAGAGAGAGAGAGAGAGAGAGAGAGAGAAGAAGGAGAGGGAAAGAGGGAGGGAAGAGGGGAGAGAGAGAGAGAGATTGTAGTTGTCTACAACTACAACTTCCTACCAAAGGAAAGGAAAGAAATCAAACTGTAAAATTTGTCAGCCTCCAAAATGACCTTATTTATTTCCTTATTTATCCTGCACTTCAGTTAAAAAAATTAAAGAAATAGCTAGCAAATAGGCTATTGTGGCCCTCTGCAATGAGGGAAGCAAATGCTGAGAGATGTTATAGGAAATAAGACACAACCACTTGAAGGAAATAGAAGCAGGAAGCAAGTAATCTGAAACATAAGCCAATGCAATGGAGAGAAATGGAACTAGACCCAATGTAGGTAAACTAAGCATATGCATGTGTGCATACTCTCATGGACACCACACCAAGCTGCATTGTCAGAATGAAAGGCCTGACATGTGACTGCCACACACTAGGTGGTCACAGTCTGTATCTTCATTACATATGCAGAATGGCTGGTGCTGGCTGTTACAGCATGCAGAGGCTGTGCTGGAGATACAGACCAATAAACTGTGTGCCATCACAGCATATACAGACTGTTAGAATACAGGCAGGCTGACACATACTGGGCTGTCATGCTGCAAACTGGTCTGCTAGGATGTTATAAAATCTACCGAGCAGTCATGGTACCTTGTAGACTGCCTGAAATGCCTCCCCTCCTTGTGTAAAATGGGCTAATGCGGTTCATATAAGACTGTCCTGGTATATACTGAGCTGTCAAGGTACATGCAGAAGGTTGTCTGTCATAGTGCATGCCAGCTGATAGATCCTGTACTGTCGCAGGTTATATTGGCTGTCATGATGTATACATACTGACATACTCTGGGCTCTTATGAGTAAATATGAGAATGTCACAGTGAATGAGACTGACACACACAGGTCCACACAGTGTAAAATGGCTCTCCAGGTGCATCCAAATGGACCTATTCTGTGCTGTCATATATACACTTGGTTGTCATGGCACATGCAGATTGACACATAGGGCTGTCACACTGGGTAGTAAACTGGCATGGTACGTACGCACTGACATACTTTGGGCTAATAAGGCATATCTAGGGCCATCATAAGCCATGTGGGCGAACCTAGTGGGTTAATTTAATGACAGTGGGCCGTCATGGTGCAAGCAGGATGTTACATACTAGACCACCATCATGACGAAGTGGCTAAATAAGTTTCCTATTTTATGGCCCACTGATGTATACCTCTAACCCCTATACTAAACAACCATTGCAGTGCTAATATTGCATTGTTGTTATAAAAGTTGTTATAGGAACTTTAAGTTGTTATAAAAGTCCTTCCGTTCAAAAGGAAGTACCCAAATAGGGGAGCAATCATATTCTTTTCCCTTTCCCTAACACATTTAAGGGAATGCCTTTGGCTTTTCATTTTTCCTTCAGTTGATATATATATATATATATATATATATATATATATATATATATATATAATTTTACTTATCTAGGCAGATGGCAATAAACATATTGTGTTTTCCCTGACAGATAATTTGGTTTCCTACACTTAGAGTATACTATGTTTATACCAATACACTGCAATATTTATCTGTCACTTCTCAAAGCTAAATATACTTGTAAATTTTAAAGAAATTATTGATAATTTTCAAAAGTTTTAAGTATCAAAATGAAATAAAATGTATTTTTTATACATATAAACTTGTACGAGTATGAGAAAATGCATGATGTAATGTCATTTGGTTTGCATAATAAATATAAGTTTTAATGAGAGTCAAATAAATGCAATGGGACAAAAAATACAAATTATAATATCGTATCTACTAAGGATTCTGACAACTTGACCTCAGGTTTCTGTCAACATGATCACTGGATACGCTGAAAGGCATCTAAGGCATTTATACCTTTCTTCTGATAGTTAACATCTGGGTTCTAAAAAGAAGTATATCCTAAGTCGAGAAAGAGTACAGTGAAGGGTAGTGAAGAGGAGACAGGAGAGGGCAGCGTTGACCAGTGCTATGGTGAGCCATTTGAGAAAAGAAGCTGCTCAAGGCTATGGAGGTAAGCATGCATTGTGGGAAAACCTATATGGGACTGGATATGGAAGTTTGGTAGTTGATTTTAAGATGATAGAAAATCCCACAAACCATTTTATTCTTTTTGGCATGTGTTTTCTAGTTTGAAATCTCAAACTTACAGAAAAGTAGTGTGTACAGCACAAAAAAACTTTGAGAGTGAATTGTTGACTTGCATTTCCTACAAGCAAGGGTATTTTCTCAATAATCATAACCTGAACACCAAAATCAGGAAACCAACATCGTACATTAATACCATCTCAGTCTCACACCCCCATTAGGTTTTTCCAATTGTCCCAATAATGTCCTTTATAGCAAAAGGATCCAGTTTGGAATTAAGTGTTGCATTTAACTATTAGGAATTATGTATTCCATTTGTGACTTCTAAAGATTACAGGACAGTTATTTTGCATTATATCTCTCCATTTTGGTGAGTCTGATGTCTCCTCATGATCAGAATCAGACTAGTGCATCAGCGAATAATGCTATGCTCTTGTCATTGCATTCCATCAGGTAACACAAGATTTCAATATGTCCCATTACTGATGATGTTCACTTTCATCATTTGTCTAAGGTAGGTTATGCCACACTTCTTTACTGTGAGGTTACATTTTTTTCCCTTTGAAATTAGTAAGTGGTTTGTAAAGAGCTTCTTTGAAACTATATAAATACCCCATTGCTCATCAAATCTTCTTATTTATATCAGAATGGATTATCATTTCCTATTTTTTAAAAATGTTTTAATGTTTATTTTTGAGAGAGAGAGAGAGAGAGTGAGTTGGGGAGGGGCAGAGAGAGAGAGGGAGACACAAAATCTGAAGCAGCTCCAGGCTCCAAGCTGTTAGCACAGAGCCCGATGCAGGGCTCAAACTCATGAACCCTGAGATCATGACATGAGCCAAAGTCGGACGCTCAACCAGCTGAGCCACCCAGGCTTCCCTATTGTTTCCTATTTCATTCAATGGGCTATAATCCTTTACTCCCACAATTTATTTTGATGCTTAAATGTGATGGCCATCAAGATGGCTCTTGTGTTCTTTTGACAAGTCTCATCATTCTTTGAGCATTTCCTTGCTTTCTGGTATAAAAATATGTTATGGAGGGCACCTCAGTGGCACAGTCAGTTAAGTGTCTGACTCTTGATCTAAGTCCAGGTCATGATCTCACAGTTCATGAGTTCAAGTCCCACACTGGGCTCTGCACTAATGCTGGGGAGCCTGCTTGGGATTCTGTCCTTCCTTCTCTCTGCCCCTCCCCCACGTGTGTGTGTGTGTGTGTGTGTGTGTGTGTGTGTGTGTCTCAAAATAAGTAAATAAACTTTAAAAATTTTTAAAAAGAAATGATGTTCTGGGTTCATCCCTCTAGTCAGTCTCGGAATCGGCCATTTTTCCAGGAAGGACTGGTTTCTTTTATTGAAAAATGGCATTTAGAAGCCAAGATCTGGGGGGCACCTGGGTGGCTCAGTCGGTTGAGCTTCCGACTTCGGCTCAGGTCATGATCTCATGGTCTGTGAGTTCGAGCCCCACATCGGGCTCTCTGCTGACAGCTCAGAGCCTGGAGCCTGCTTCAGAGCCTGTGTTTCCCTCTCTCTCTGCCCCTCCCCTGCTCATGCTCTGTCTCTCTCTGTCTCAAAAATAAATAAAAACATTTAAAAATTTAAAAAAAAAAAGAACCCAAGATCTGGGCATCATGTGCTCATTGCTGTTGAGGTGAGGCCTCCAGGCCCTCATAGTCAACAGAGCATTCATTCACACACATTTATATCTACATTTATTTCTATATCTATATATATAGAGGTCCATGAATTCACATCAATATCTCTAATTCCAACCTAACGCCACAGGTTCATCCTAGTTTTATCTCTGTCTATATCTGTAATGTAATCTGTATCTGTATCTCTTTTGTGATAGTGAGAAATCTTGCTCCCATTATCTTCACTATATATTCTTACCTTATCAGCTCCATAGTATATAGCCAATCTCTCATCACTCTGACTATCCTCTTCTGTATGTGAGTGTTCTCCTCTACTTACTTTGGTTCTAGTATCCCCTGCCAGGGCACCTATGTGGATGCCCTCCCTATCCCACCTGGTCTCTGACTCCCATTATGCTGCCTCTTCATGTAAACACCCTCCACACCATGCTCTAGAATGCATTCCATACCATGCTGCCTCTCTACCCAGACACCTTCTCACCCTACTTGAACTCTGACAACCATGCCAAGCATCTTATTTATTCTTCAATGAATTACTGAGCCTATATATTTGGGATATGCTCTGACTAGACTGGTAATAAAGAAGAGAGTTTCAAATTTTCCATCTGTGCTAGGAAGTGGCCAAGTAGGAGAATTTATGTTGATTTACCAAGAAGAGATATTTGCCAATGCCTCCTTTAATAACCACATTCAATCACAAAATTCATATTGAGAATAAACTGTGAATCAGGCACTATGGAAGCTCTTCACTCATAAAGGCAACTTTGAAATGAAATCCTCTGTATTAAATCCTGGTATAAAGTAAGTGCTTAAATGATGTCTATTAAATAAGTTAATTAACATGGGACATTAAATCAGTGCTCATCTCATGATGCCTCCTGTTCTGTAGGCTACATATCAGGCATAAAGAAAATACAATAATGATTAAAATACATTTCCTCGATAATATGGAGGTGGATATCAACATATAAATAACTACAGTGCAATATAAAATAAATGATACGAAGAAAGCTATGAAGAAATGTGAGAAAGGAAAAATTTATACAGTGATGACCTCATGGATAAAGTGATATTGGAGCTGACCATGGAGGGATTAGTTAAGATTTTCACAGGTGGTGAAAGCAGAGGAAATTGTCCCAGACTAATAGCAGGAGCAAGGTGAGGACAAAAAAAGTGGAGCATGCATTTGAAGAAGAATGAGAAGAATAAAGTGTGGATACACAACAGTATACCAGGGAGAGTGGCAGGAATGAAGCCTGGAAAATAAGGATAAAATGAATATACAAGTCTTAGAAGATTAGTTTAGCCATCAGATTAGTTTTGTATCAGTTGACTAAATGTAACTGAGGAGATATTAAAAATCAAACAAATTAAAACTAAATCACTAAAAAATAATCTATGTAGTAAGGGTCCTAATTATATAAGCAAAAGAGCTTCATATTGAACTATCAATGATCTACTTAGTTAAAGGGAGGTAAAAATTGCTGAGGGGATTCATGGTTTAGGGTTGATAACTTGTAATATTTGGTGGTATTAATATTAATTACGCTATTTCTAACAATATCATTGTTGTTATTCTATGTTGAAATCAAAATGTCTCTATATTCTCAGAGAAATTAAAGAGGTCATGTATTCTCTGAATCAAAAGATCAACAAAGACACCAAAACAAACCCCAGAAGGAGTGGGGGTCATGGCTCAGGAGATGCATTTGGCTAGTGACTCCACATTTTATCTAGAAGCATATCCTACAACAAACCAACTTCCAATTTGAATGGTTTAACACAATAAAAAGGCATTTCTTCCTCACTTAGCAGTCCAACATAAATATTCCTGGTTGGTGCTTGTTGTCATCTACCTGTCATTCAGGATCAAAGGTTCCTTCTATCTTGTGGTTTCGCCTTCCTCCAAGGCCTTTATAGAAATATAAAGGGTGACCCTACAATCCAGCAATTGCACCATTAGGTCTTTATCCAGAGGTTAAAAAAATACCAATTTAAAGGGGTACATGCACCCCAATGTTTATAGCACCATTATCAACAATAGCCAAGCTATGGAGAGAGCCCAAATGTCCATCGACTGATGGATAAAGAAGATGTGGTATATACATACAATGGAATATTACTCAGCCATCCAAAAGAATGAAATCTTGCCATTTGCAATATGAATAGAGCTAGAATGTATTATGCTAAGTGAAATAAGTCAATCAGAGAAATAACACCATATGATTTTACTCATATGTGGAATTTAAGAAACAAAACAGATGAACATATGGGAACGGGGGGAGAAAAAGAGAAGAGAGGGAAATAAACCACAAGAGACTCTCAATGATAGAGAACAAACCGTGGGTTAATGGAGGGAGGTGGGTAGGAGACGGACTAGATGGGTGATGGGCATTAAGGAGGGCACTTGTAGTGATGAGCACTGGGTGTTTTATGTAAGTGATGAATCACTGAATTCTACTCCTGAAGCCAAAGTTGCACTGTATGTTAACTAAAATTTAATTAATAATTTAAAAAGAAAAACAAAGAAATATGAAGGGTCGAAGTGTCTTTTTTCTGCCACTTCTGACATTTCTCCAATTCTCCACACTAGCTGGTGTCCACCAATTCAATTCAATTCAATTCAATTCAATTTCACACCAACTATACAGATTTAGCACAAACCGCACAAGTTAGAGACTCAGTCCCATAAGATTACCCCCATGGATGATATCAGTCGTAGGTCCCAGGTCGTCACCCTGACTTCTGAATGACAGGCTATAAATTCAGGGGTTCCTACACCCCCTCCTCGGTTTGATAATTCACTAGAATGACTCTCAGAACTCAGAAAAGCACTTTACTTATTATTACAAAGGATATAGCTCAGAAATAGTCAAATTGAAGAGATGCATAAAGCAAGGTGAAGCAGGAGGGTACACAGGGAGGCAGGTGCAGAACTTCCATGCCATGGTGTGTAACCTACCTACTAACTCCATGTATTCACCAAACCAGAAGTCTCTGAACCCATCACTTAGGAGTTTTTATGGGGCTTCATTACAGAGGCATGACTGATTAAATCATTGGCTGTTAGTGATTAACTCAATCTCCAGCTTCTCTCTCCTCCCTAGGTTAGGAGGTGAGGTTGAAGGTTCCAACCCTCTAATCGTGGCTTGGTTTTTCTAGCCACCAGCCAGAAGCCATCTAGATCTCTACCCCTTCATCCAGGAGTCATCTCATTAGCATACAAAAACATTCTTCTCATTCAAGAGTTTCCAATGGTTTTAGGAGCTCCAAGTCTGGAACCCGAGACAGAGTGAATACATATTTTCACTATTATCACAGTACGGAAGACTTGTCTGCCTTTTAACCACTTCATCCTGACAGTGACACCCATGACTTGAGCTCACAAACCCTTGGTGAGAATTTGTCATGTGGCTACACCTAGCCACAATGGGAACTGGGCAATACAGAGTAGGTGTGTGCTCAGGCCCTCTGCCACAATGCAGACCTTTCTGAATAAAGTTTGCCTCAGTACACTAGCTGCTCCAGTCCTGGCTTCTGGTCTGTCCCTGACAATAAGTAAAATACTGTACAGAGATTATAAAGCATGACACAAATGATTCTCTAGCTCAATTTATAATGGCACAATTAAAATAGTGTCCAGATCACCAGAGAGGAGAATCAAGGAGAATTAACGCATGCTCTTCTTAAGCAAATAGAAGTTCCCATACAACTGATCCCTGGGCCTGCTGTATAACATATTTGCAGGGTCTACACTGCAACTACGTGGACAATACCTCTTTAAGCTGTGCTTAACTGCACAGCTATAGATGGTGGCCCTGCTCTCTATGCTAGACAAATAATTAGCAGAAAGGAAAGAACATGAAACATAGCATAGAAACAACACAAAAGAAAGCCTTGTAATCAAAACTGTCTCTACTTTCTCAGAGCAGTTAAAGAGGACACATATTCTTTGAGTCAAAACATCAACAAAGGGGAAAAAAACGTTAATGAAGAGTGTAAAAGATAAGTACTAAAAAGAAAAATGAAGAGTAATGCATCAAGCCACAGGATGTTGATTTGGCTAGTTGATTCTATCTGAAAGCATTGATCTGCATTAACAATCAAGAACCTGTTATAAGACAAATAATAAAAAGGGCTCGGCCAGCAGATATGAAAACAATACGATACAAGTAACAAAATTGAATAATATGCTGCCAGTGTACAAAAGAGGAAATAGATCAATAGGAACATAAAAGACAGTCCAGAAACTCATGCAAGTACAAATATTGTTTTAGTATTAAAACAGTGACATTTAAAGTCTGCAAGGAAACGACTGATTAGAAAAATGGCTTTTGGTATTTGGCTCTCTATTTGAAAGACAATGAAGGTAAATCTCTATAACATATAAAAAATAAATTCCAACTGGCTTGATAATCTCAAAGAACATAAAAGTAGGTACATACTAGAAGAAACCAAAGAGCACTATTTTATTGTCTTAGAGAGAGGACAGCATAAGACTGAGAGGTCATGAAGATTGACTGATTTAACAGAAAAACTAAAACTTTCTTAAGAAACCATATGCGAGTTTATAAGACAAATAATTTCAATAGCAAGAAGCATTTTGAATGACAGAAAATGGCTAGGTGTTTTACATTTTTACATGCAATATTTTAATTCCTATAATTACCACATTATGAGAAAGTTATTGTTATCTGTACTTTACGGTTATGAAAACTGAGGTTTGTGGGGTGGAGGATGGTTAAATAACCTCACAAAGGTTATTCAATGAGTTAATGACAAAGCTGAGTGACAAATTTTGATTCTATAACCTATTCGTTAAATAAGTATACTACTTTGCCTCCTTAATACACAAAAAACTGGAAAAATACTTGCATCACAAAATATCGAATGCAATAATACCTATAATGCCTACAGAACTTTGTTTTTGGTTTTGTTTTCAGTAGGAGCCCAACTTGGGGCTTGAACTCACAACCCTAAGGTCAAGAACTGAACTGAGATCAAGAGTCGGACGCTTAACTGAGCCACCCAGGCGCCCCCCTACAGAACTCATATATCATTTAGAAAGACACAAATAAACTCAGCAGAAAAAGTGGGCAAAAGACATAAACAGAAAAACCATAAGGAATATACATGAATAATACATATTTTTAAAAGTCAACCTAGAATATAACCAAAGAAATACAAATAAAATAAAAATGAAAATCAGAGAGGTTTTTAAAATATATCTTACCTGGAAATAGGGTGGAAAATTAATCATTTTTATTTGCCACTGGTAGGAGTACAATATTGGTACATATATGGGGAACACTTTGAAAATACTAGCCATCATTTAAAATATGTATATTTATGACCCAAATTTTTAGTTGTAGGAATGTAGCACAGAGAAACACAATACTTTTTTTTGAAAAGATATATATTTTTTTTATTTTTTATTTTATTTTATTTTATTTTATTTTATTAATATGTGAAATTTATTGTCAAATCGGTTTCCATACAACACCCGGTGCTCATCCCAAAAGATGCCCTCTTCAATGCCCATCACCTACCCTCCCCTCTCTCCCACCCTCCATCAACCCTCAGTTTGTTCTCAGTTGAAACACAATCTTTTAAGTAACCTCTGCACCCAATGTGGAGCTTGAACTCATGACCCCAAGATCAAGAGTTGCATGCTCTACTGACTGAGCCAGACAGGTGCCTGAAAACACAAAATTTTTAAAGATTTCTGCGTAATTTTTTCATTGCAGTATTATTTATAACAATGAAAAATAGCAATAATCTAAATGTCCATTAGTAGGAGGTAGATAAATAAAAGATGATATATACGCCTGGTCAGGTGGCTCAGCCTGCTTGGGATTCTCTCTCTTCCCTCCCCTGCTCGTGCTTCCTCTCTCTCTCTTTCAAAACCAATAAATGAACTTATTAAAAAAACTTTAAAAAAAAAAGATGATATATACATAAAATGGAAGGTGTATAGCCTTTAAAGTCAAATGAAGGCCAAATATCTGGATGTGAAATGTTGCCCGAAGTATGCTGCTCAAACGAGTGGTACTACACCCACCAGACTGCTAAAATCAAAGACAGAAAATACCAAGTTTAGGAGGCATGTGAAGAAAATACACCGGCTGGTAGTGGTGTATTAGTCGGAGTTCTCCAGAGACATGGAAACAACCAGATGTGTATATAGAGAGCGCGATTTGTTTTAAGGAATTGGCTCATGCAATTGTGGAGGCTGGCAAATCCAGAATCTGCAGGGTGGGCCAGCAGGCTGGAGACAAAGAGAAGAGCTGCAGTTCCAGTGTAAAGTGTGTCTGCTAACAGAATTCCCTCTCCACCCAAGTAGGTCAGGCCTTCAAGTTTTGGATGAGACCCACCTAACATTACAGAGGGTAAGCTGTTTTACTCAAGGTCTACTGATTTAAATGTTAATCTCATGTAAAATATACCTTCACAGAAACATCTAGAATATTCACCAAATATCTGGATACTGTGCCCTAGAGGAGTTGACACATAAAATGAATCATCATTAGGGATGGAAATGGACTTTGGGAGATATCTTGGAGGTGCACACCAAACATTATACTCTATGACCCATTCATTCTACCTCTTGGTTTAGAGTCAACAGAAATGCATATGCAGGATTCCCGAAAGGCACACACAGAATGTTCCCAGAAGCACTATTCATAAGAATTACAAACTGAACACTACCAGAAGCGCATGAAAAGTGCAATGGATAAATATGTTAAAGTTAAGTCACACAATGGAATGTTCGACAACAATGAGAATGAACAGTCTACCACTACTTATAGCTACATCTCAGAGATAGGACACTGAGCAAACTAAGCTAGACTCACACACGTACATTATCCATGTTGCTGCTGCTGTTGTTGCTGTTACAGTTATTTAAAATTATAGTTATTTAAAACTAAGGGCACTGGGTGGCTCAGTCGGTTGAACATCCGACTTCAGCTTAAGTCATGATCTCACAGTCTGTGAGTTCGAGCCCCGCATCAGGCTCTGTGCTGACAGCTCAGAGCCTGGAGCCTGTTTTGGATTCTGTGTCTCCCTCTTTCTGCCCCTTCCCCGCTCATGCTCTGTCTCTCTCTGTCTCTCAAAAATGAATAAACGTTAAAAAATTTTTTTTTAATATAAAACTAGTCACATGATTCAGTCCTGTTAGAAATCAGCACAGAGTAGTGACTGGAAAGGGGGAACGAGAAGGTCCACTGGGGGGCTGGTAATGTCCTGGGGTGGTGGTGGTGGTGTTTTATCTTGGAACTTGTTGCTCTTGTGTATTTGTAGATGAAAATTCCCTGAGATGTACAGTTGTGGCATGTGCACTTTTAAGTATGCAAATAATACTTCCATGAATTATACTTTAAAATACTTTTTTAATATTTATTTTTGAGAGAAAGAGACAGACAAAGACAGAGTGTGAGTGCGGGAAGGGCAGAGAGAGAGAGAGAGAGAGCGAGAGAGAGAGAAAGAGGGAGACACAGAATCTGAAGCAGGCGCCAGGCTCTGAGCTGTCAGCACATAGCCCCACATGGGGCTCTAGCTCATGAACCGTGAGACCTGACTGACTGAGCCACCCAGGCATCCAGAAATATATTTTAAAGTAACAGAATGTATATTTCTAAATATCAATATATCTCTATTTCCACCCATATTAGCATAAGGGTAGATATGGATTCTAAGATCTTAAGGTTAGAACTCAATCTGTTAACATTGCTTGTTCCTGGAGGCAGGTGTTATGCGAAATCAGTGATAGAAACACTTTCACCTTTTATTTTTTACTTTTCTGTAGCATTCGATTTATTTTTATTTTAGTTTATTTTTTTTTAATGTTTATTTTTGAGAGAGAGAGAGACAGAGCATGAGCGGGAGGGGCAGAGAGAGAGGGAGACACAAGATCTGAAGCAGGCTCCCGACTCTGAGCTGTCAGCACAGAGCCCAAAGCAGGGCTCAACCTCATGAGCCGCCAGATCCTGACCTGATCCGAAGTCGGACACTTAACCAACTGAGCCACCCAGGTGCCCCTCAACTTCTTTTTAAATATGAAATATGCATTTTTTTTTTTTTACTTTTCTTTAGGGGGAGTGGAGTGAGCATCCTTTTAAGCACCTCTATATTCATAAATAGGCATGCAAATCTATTATTACTTTACAGGACCTGTATTCTGAACCCTTCATTTTTCATTCAATAAGATCTTTCCAGTCAATAAATATAGAGTTCGCTTTTAAGAGCTGTATGAAATTCCTACATCATAATTTACTTTCTCAGTCCATTATCGATGGGCATTAAGGTTGTTTCACATTTTCAATATTGTAAATAGAGCAATAATGTGCATTCATCTCCTTAGGGTAAATTCCCGGAAGTGTGCTACAGCTGGAAATATTCTACATTTCAATATATACCACTGTACCACTTTGCTAAGGTGATGTGACTGTTTTACACTCTCGACAATATTGCAGGATGAGACTTGCTGCCCCTCACAACTGCAAATTTGAGTTTGTCAATAATTGTAATCTTTGTCAGATTTGATGAAGGGAAAAGACTGTTCACATTTTACTAGCATTTCTTTGATTATTCATGAGATTAAACATTTTTCATATGTCTTTGTGTTTCTTCGGTAACTTGCTTCAGAGTATTTTGCCCATATTCCTATTAAAACATTAAATATTTTCCCTATTGATTTTTAAGAGCTCTCTATTCATCTGAGATATTGATTCTTTGTCTAACATTTTGCAAATAATTTTACAATTTGTCTTCTACCTTTCAACTTTTGTGGTGTTTATTTTACAAAGAAGTTTCACTTTTTAAGTAGTCAAGTTTACCAATCTTCTCTATTATGTTTTCCAATACTGAGACAAACTTAGGTCTTTCCCAACCCAAAATTATACAAATATCCATCAGTGGTTTAGTATTTCATGGTTTCAGCAAGAATTTATTTTGGTATAGTAAGTGAGGTAGGAATCCCGATTTTTTTTTAATGGCTAGCTAATTGTCTTAATTTTATTCACTAATATGTGTTTTCCTTACAGATTTAAAAAGCTACCTTTACAAACATAAATTGCCCCCATATACACTTACTTCCAAGGCTGCAGTTCTATTCTTTCCATTGTTATTTGTTTTTGCCTCAGTAACACTTTTTTTTGTCCTAATATAATTTATTGTCAAGTTAGCTAACATACAGTGTATACAGTGTGCTCTTGGTTTCAGGGGTAGATTCCCACGATTCATCGCTTACATACAACACCCAGTGCTCATCACAACAAGTGCCCTCCTCAATGCCCATCACCCATTTTCCCCTCTCCTCCACCCTCCCCGTTAACCCTCCTCAGTTTGTTCTCTGTATTTAAGAGCCTCTTATGGTTTGCCTCCCTCTCTGTTTGAAACTATTTTTTCCCTTTCCTTCCCCCATGGTCTTCTGTTGAATTTCTCAAGTTCCACATATGAGTGAAAACATATGATATCTGTCTTTCTCTGACGGACTTATTTCACTTAGCATAATACCCTCCAGTTCCATCCACATTGTTGCAAAAGGCAGGATTTCATTCTTTCTCATTGCCATGTGTTATTCCATTGTATATATAAACCATATCTTCTTTATCCATTCATCAGTTGATGGACATTTGTGTGCTTTAACTTTCCTTCCATCATGGAGTGGGCAGACATTTTTCCTCAGAGTCATAGACTCAAATTCTGGGTCCAAATTTATTCCTTTTCCCGGTACTTTCACACAACCATTGGTGGATGTCAAGATTTCTTATTCACTGCTGGGCCATCCTACACAATATCATTTCCAACCAAGGAATATATTTTATAGCAGAAGTGTCGTAATGGGTTCTAACCACAGAATTCCCTAGTCTTACTGTATTTCTCATCCCTTTGAAGCAGCTGCGCTGCCAGGAGTGCCAAATAGCCTGGCAAGGCTTAGTAAGAGCAATAATTAGGGGACAATATTCTGTGAAGTATGGTGTTATACAATGGGATGCGGTATATGTCATATATGTATATATGCATATACAGTTACACGTAAATGTGTTTATACATAAATATATATTTAAATACATTTTTACTTTATATACAGGTATATATATATATATATTTTTAATTTCTTTAAAATAAATTTTTTAATGTTTATTTATTTTTGAGAGAGACAGAGTTCAGGCAGGGGCAGGGCAGAGAGAGAGGGGGACATAGAATCCGAATCAGGCTCCAGGCTCTGAACTCTCAGCACAGAGCCTGACGTGGGGCTTGAACTTACAAACCGTGAGATCATGACCTGAGCTGAAGTCAGACACTTAACTGACTGAGCCACCCAAGCGCCCCTTTTTAAAATTTCTTTTAATGTTTATTTATTTTGAGCGAGAAAAAGAGAGAGAGAGAGAGAGAGAGAGTGCAGAGGCAGGGAAGGGGCAGAGAGAGAGGGAAGAGAAAGAATCCCAAGCAGGCTCTGCACTGCATTGGGCATGATCTCACAAATTGTGAGATCATGACCTGAGCCGAAATCAAGATCTGGATACTTAAGCAATTGAGCCACCCAGGCACCCCTATATATTATATTACATATTTTATTTTAAGACATATACCACATGTTATGTATATAATGCCCTTTCTTCCAGAGAATACATGGGTTTGGGAACCAAAAAATAATGGTGGAAGGGGGGCTCCTGTCATTTTTATACCTTATAATGCACTTACAGAATGATTTTTACCCATCCTATCCTAGACTCTCTCTTCACATGTAGGGGTCGTCCTAGCTTCCTGCAGGGCACAGTGGAAATACACATCTCTTGTTGGCCCCCTTCATACACTCTCCGGAGTAAAACCCTGAGTGTGTGTTGGCTGTTTCCTGGCGGGACCCAACTACTACAACCTCCTTGGCACCGGGCAGCATTACTCACACTGCTCTGCTTTCAGGAGCAATTTTAGGGGCTGCAGTTCAGGACTGTGCCTCACTTCATGCCATGCCACCAAAATTTTCATGTTACTGACTGTTTCACTAATCACAAGAGGATAGGTCCTTAATATCTGGTTTGATTTAATTTTAATTCTCATCAGAATGTCAAACACAATTTCCCTTAATTGTAGTAGGGAAGAATGTAGTTCTCCTGAACCTGATAGTAAATCATGAACGTGGCAGATGAAGACCACTTTACAATTAGGATTATGATGAAAGAGACAGAGTGTCTCCAAAACACAGCTCTCCACATGGACTGCTGTGCTTTCTGCCTTCATGCAAGGATTTAACATTGTCACCTGTTCCCGAATAGTCTGAATTCCCTTTGTTATGGGGTGTCCCTGGGACTTCAAACACAGCAACAGCATAAAGGAAATTCTTTACTTAAAACTGAAGACTCTTATAGCCAAAGTAGTTGATATCTGTCCTAAAATTTTGTTACATTTGTTTGGTTTAACACTGTGTGCGTGTGTGTGTGTGTGTGGTTTAACATGAAATTAAAAATTCAGTTCCTCGGGGCGCCTGGGTGGCGCAGTCGGTTAAGCGTCCGACTTCAGCCAGGTCACGATCTCGCGGTCCGTGAGTTCGAGCCCCACGTCAGGCTATGGGCTGATGGCTCGGAGCCTGGAGCCTGTTTCCGATTCTGTGTCTCCCTCTCTCTCTGCCCCTCCCCCGTTCATGCTCTGTCTCTCTCTGTCCCAAAAATAAATAAAAAACGTTGAAAAAAAAAATTAAAAAAAAAAAAAAATTCAGTTCCTCCATCACTCTAACCACATTTCAAGTATTCAATGGCCACATGTAGCTAGGCATTGCAATATTAGGCAAAACAGATATAAAACATTTCTATTGTCACAGACTTATTGGACAGCACTGGTCGAAATTATGGAAATACTTACACAATTGTACACAATTAAATGTACAAGGTTGTTCATTGGAGCATTATTTGTAAGAGCTCAAAGATTAGAGGCAACAACAGTGTTATTCTGAAAGACAGTGGTTAAGTCAGTTGTAGAAATATTCATGCTATGATATAATAAGCAGTCATTAAAATGATATAGTTCTGCATGTACTAGCATGGAGTGATACTGAGTTATAGAAACATATATATAGAATATGATTAACTAGGATATTTTATACTTCAACACATATATTATATATTTTATATTTTATTTATGTTATATAGCACATATTATTTATGTCTTTGGATGCATACATATGTGTGATATACATGCATTTGCATTGTTATAGAAAAAAGTCTATGAATAGTTTCTTTCAAAGAGTAGGAGTAAAGTGGGGTGAGTTGTACAGGAGACACTCATTTCTCTATATACATTTGTACATTTTGAATTTTTTTAATTTGTGAAACAAAAATATGGAAAAGTATAATGAATAATACATATATGTCTATCATTTCTGGGAAAGATACCAAGTGTCACAAATGAATATCAGTATGATAGATGGAGAATGGAAGAGTCTCACAAGGTAACGAGGAAAGCTTTACTATAAAGAAAGACTCAATTTCGTGTGTCCTCACCAACTGCCATGTAGCCCAGACCCAGAGCCTGAAATGTCAGTTGCTCCCATAAGGCACCTCTTTTTTGGAGTCTGAAAAATTAATGAAATTTTAGGAAGGTATAAAAGTAAAAAACCACTGAACTTCATTTTGCATGTAACTCCAGTAAGAAAGAAGTACAAGAATGACAATCACAAAGAAATAAATTTAAAACCCTGGCTTAGACACTTTCTACTCGGGTTTTCTGGTGAGTGTCTGATCAGTGCTACAATAATTATATTGCATGTGCATTTTGACAGCTTTGTGAAATTGTAGAGCACTTACGAGATTCTGATATATTCAAAGGGATTCTAATTAAAGGTTTAGAAGTGTTTGATTAAGTTGGCAATCAACATTTAAATATTTGGGGAAATTTAATATGTTTAGTGCCTAAATGTGATTTATCAGTTTGTGTACATGCTATGTAAATATTCAGTGGGATGTTGTTAATATTTAAATGAATTCTAGATTCATATAATTAATAAACTGGAAAATAAACCAGTTATAAATATTTATTCCTCTTTCTGTCTAGAAATCATTTGGACATAATGTAATCTCACAATGATAAGTCATACTTTATTTCTATTTTTGGCCCATAATTTCTCCATAAGAATTTTAGAATTAGCTTAGTAAATTCTGTAAAAGTATTCGGTGGTTATTTTAATTGAAATTACACTGAATCAATAGATTAATTTGGAATTAATTTTCCTCTTCATGATACACATAGCATTTCTTCTGCTCCTGCTTTAAAAGGGAATGCTTCTAACATGTCTCCAATTAGGATGATGTCTTCTTGTATTCTGTGATGCTGAAGAAAAATCTAATGCCATTATTATTCTCATTCATTTCCATATGACCGAGATACCAAACCCTTATCAGAAATACAATTTGAAAATATGTTCTCTCATTCTGTGCTTTGTCCTTTTACTTTTTCATAGTGCCCTTTGAAACACAGAGGTTTTTAATTTCTATGAACTCTAATTTATTTTGTCCCTGGTTGCTTGTGCCTTAGGTATCCTATCTAAGAGGACACCTCAGAGGGAGGGGTCCAAATTCATTCTTCTGTGTGTGACAGTCCAATTGTCCAAGCCACATTGTTAAAAAAAAAAAAACCCACTTTTTCCCTATTAAATGGTCTTGCTATCCTTCTTGGATAACAATTGACTATAGATGTATGGCTTTACTTCTGGACTTTTAATTCTATTCCATTGATCTATATGTCTATCCTATGCCCATACCACACGGTCTCATGATGTTACATAATTTTCAGTGTACAAGTCTTACACTTCTTTTGCTGTATTTATTCCTAAGTATTATATTTTTTGATGCTATTGTGAATAGTATTGTTTTCTTTTTTTAATGTTCGGTTATTTATTTTGAGAGAGAGAGGGATAGAGAGAGAGGAGGGGAAAAACAGAGAGAGAAGGAGAGAGAGAAACCCAAGCAGGCTCTGTCTGCTCCGTCAGCATGGGCTCAAACCCACAAACCATGAGATCATGACCCGAGCTGAAACAAAGAATAGGACTCAACCAATTGAGCCACCTAGGTGCCCGAGTTTTTTTCTTTCTTTTCTTTCCTTTCCTTTTCTCTTCTCTTTCTTCTTTTCCTTCTTTCTTTCTTTTCCTTTCTTCTTTCTTTCTTTCTTTCTTTCTTTCTTTCTTTCTAATGTATATTTACTTCTGAGAGAGAGAGAGAGAGAGAGAATATGCCAGTGGGGAAGGGCAGAGAAAGAAGGAGATGCAGAATCTGAAGCAGGCTCCAGGCTCTGAGCTGTCAGCACAGAGACTGACATGGGGCTCCAAACTCAGGGACCATGAGATCATGACCTGAGCCAAAGTTGGATGCTTAACTGACTGAGCCACCCAGGTGCCCCCAGGGATTGTTTTCTTAATTTCATTTTCAGACTTTTCATTGCTTATGTATAGAAATACAATTGATTTTCATATATTGTATCTTGCAACCTTGCTGAACTCACTTATTAGCTCTACTAGTTTTGGGGGTGGTCCTTAAGGTTTTTAATATACAAGATCATGCCATCTGTGAATAGTGACAGTTTCACTTCTTCCTTTTCAATCTGTATGCTTTTAATTTCTTTTTATTGCCTAACTGCCCTGACTAGAATCTCCAAGTGTAATGTTGAATAGAAATGGCAAAAGCAAATAATCCTATTCTGGTCTCCTCATCTCTTAGTTACACAAATACACTTTTTAATCTCTTTGTCTCTCTGGGCTGTGTTCTGGATGAGTTTCAAATTTATTTCTTCCAAGTAGCCAATTCTCTTCTTTAGAGTTTATATTGAGTTTATTGTTTTCACTTCTTACTTTAATCTCTGTACTCTTCATTTCCAAGGTATTTTAATTGTTCTTTTAAAATCTGTTTTTAGGGGCGCCTGGGTGGCTCAGTCGGTTGAGCGTCCGACTTCGGCTCAGGTCACGATCTCGCAGTCCGTGGGTTTGGGCCCGCGTAGGGCTCTGGGCTGATGGCTCAGAGCCTGGAGCCTGCTTCCGATTCTGTCTCCCTCTCTCTCTGCCCCTCCCCCGTTCATGCCCTGTCTCTCTCTGTCTCAAAAATAAATAAATGTTAAATTAAAAAAAAATAAAATAAAATCTTTTTATCCTTTATTTCAAACTTAATTTATTTTTATTTTTATAACAAGAGGTTTGTCTTCATTTACCTCTTCAAATATATTTAGTACACTGATTTTATAACCATCTGTTCCAGAAATTTAATATCTGTAACAAACTTACACTTTTTGATTTTATAGGCTGTTTTCCTCACATTCAGTCTCTTCAGTTGTTTGAAGTTTGGTTTGTTCAATTCTGAATGTTAAAGATTTTTTTGCCTTTTCATTTTTTTTCCTTTCCTCTGTGCTTACCTTTTCTTTTTAAGGGTTTTGCAGATGCAACCCCACAATCCTCTAGTCCAGTATTCGGTCTTTTAAGGATTGTTCAGTTTACTGCTCCACTGTGACCCTGGGAATGGGGCAGAATCCCTAGAAGGTTCCCTCTGTTCCTGGTGGCCTGGCCCTCTCTGCCTGTAAAGCTTTGGGGTATAGCCTCGGGCAATATTCAGTGCACTCACCTGTACTCCCATTCTTCCCCTCTAACCTGGTGTCTTGCTAAAGAAAAGCTGAAAATATTTTTATTTGTCTTAGTCTTGACTAATAGTTTATCATTCAATATTATTTTTGATCTTCTGCCATCTATTGTCACCAACAAGTCAGCTACTAATTGTCACTGCTTTGTATTATAATCTGCATTTTTCCTCTAACAGTATTAAAGATTTCCTTTCATCCTGATGCTCTGCAGTTTCACTGTGAAATATGTAGGTGTGGCACATGATCCTGTTTGGTTCCAGGAGTACGCTTTTAGCCTAAAGACTCACATTTATTTGATTGTGAAATTTTCCATTTTTATCTCGAGATATTTATTTTCCTTCATTTCCTCTATTAGATTCTTTTGGACTCCTATCAAATAAATATCCTTACCTGCCACTTCACACTGCGTATATTAAATTATTTATCACTTTTTATTCCATTGTCCCAAACCAGCCATGTTGATTCTACTTAACCACAAGAGTGTTGAGAATGTGGGAGAGCAGGTGAAATATGGGGCAAGTACCCTGCCCCTGCTACAGCCAGTGCACATTGCATTCCGACCAGTCTGTTCCACTTTTCAACATCATCAGATCACCCTTGACTTCTTAGGCTACCAACTCCATCACCTTTTTTGGGCTATGCCCAATATTGCTCTGGACAGAAGCTCTTGTGGGGCCTTCAGAGACCAGGGCCCTGAGATTATTAATTGGATTGCATTGGCTCCCTTTACTACTAACGCTTTCTCTGGCCTATCTCTTCAGAGGTCTGGGAGAAAGGCTGTCCTATGAGGCCTTTGCAACTCTGTGCAGCCTCTAAGCCATAAGAGGCTGCAGTTAAAAAAGCACTGGTTTAAATTCAGAAGTTTTCATCCTGGCTTTGCATTTAACCATCATCGTAATAAATGACTATTATAATAATATCTGTCATACATTATTTGCTTGAGATGTGCTTATTTCTCCTCTAAGTACATTACACATATTTCTCACAAAGATTCTACAAAGAAGTATTATTTTTCCTATTTAATAGATAAGGCTTAGAGAACTATAAAACACAAACTACCTCTGGTGAAAACAAAAACCTTCCTTTCCTC
This sequence comes from Panthera pardus, assembly GCF_024362965.1. Classification (NCBI taxonomy): domain Eukaryota; kingdom Metazoa; phylum Chordata; class Mammalia; order Carnivora; family Felidae; genus Panthera; species Panthera pardus. The sequence goes on from NW_026526677.1 coordinate 51,128,481, forward strand.
TTCTAGAAAAGTAGTTCCCAAAGGGTTGTCTGGGGATCTGGGTCAAAACTATTTTCATAATAATACTAAGATTTTATTTTCCTCTTATACGCTGATTCTCTCAGGAGTGTTCAGTACACCAGATTAAATTCAGAAGCGGATTTAAGAATCCAGCTGTCTCTATTTAGCCAGACATTAAAGAGAATTACATAAAGGCAAAATAATGTTACTCTTCTCCCTAATTTTTTTAAATATTGGAAAATATGATTATTTTTCTATATAACATGTTATTTATGTTAACATGTAATGGGCTTATTGTTATAATTTAAAATAATAGGTATTTCTTTCAGGTTCTCAGTTTTTACTTCTGATACAGTAAATATCTATAGATAGAACCCACATAGACAAAGCTGCATGGGGTCCTCAGCAATTTTTAAGGGTATAAAAGAGTCCTAAGACAAAAAAAATTGAAAACCACTATCTTAGCATAATCTACTCTCCAGCAATAAACATATTTATGATTTTTTAGGTAGCTTCCTTTTTCCTCCTGGGCACATAAAAGCAAAAGCATATTTACATATACATATACATATACAGCTCTTTACCTTTACAAATAGAAATATACTATACAGCTGATTTTAAATGCTTTATTTCATATTTCTTGTTATATGTTTAGTAAATTTTATATCAATTCTTCAGGAAGCTCAGAATGTTGCACGAGAGGTAGCATGTAAGAATCACAAGGGAGGAAGAGAGGAGGTCAGGGTTAGAATAGTCAACAAGGGTCCACAGAGAAGCGTCCATTTTGGTGAGAGGTATAAATTTAATGTGTGTTGGATTAAAATTACTGGTTTCTCAAATTATTAACCAGTGATCAACTCATTGTTTAATAAATTGTCATTCTTTTTCATTTCTTCTGTGACACTATTTCATTACAGTTTTTAGAGTTCCAGTCTGTTTCTTATATTCTTTGGTAGAATTGGAAGCTGAGCATTTTAGTATCTGCCATGTTCTAATACTCGGTAGAACAGCCCTTTTACTGTCCCTTTGTAAGTTCTGTGATTGTGTGATGTGACCTCTTGTTTTTCATGGGAAATTTAGAAGCATTTTGTCATTTTCTAAGTTAAAATTTTGTTGGAGTGCTACTCAGAATTGTGCATAACGTTTAAATTAACTATTGGAAAATTATTCAGTTAGTTTGGCATTTGTAACACCGGTGGATGGGACTGCTAACTACATATGAAAGAGGATTTGAATTAGTTTTTATGGGAAATTCTTCAAGCTCTGCCTTACCACCCCATGCACGCCCTTCCTCCCCCCCAGTCTATTCTTTTGCTTTTTGAACACACTTTCATGTAGACCTTTGGCCCTGAACTTTGTTCTTTTTCCTTTATTTCTTTTATTTCTTTTATTTCTTCTTCTTCTTCTTCTTCTTCTTCTTCTTCTTCTTCTTCTTCTTCTTTTCTTCTTCTTCTTCTTTTTATTCATCACATCCCTTCAGGTCCTTGGTTTCCAGCCTGTGTTCCCTGCAAGGTGCTATTACTTTGATTCCATTATCTTAGATTATTTGCCAGGCTCTCCTGTTTTCCTCTTCTAGTTATAGATCCTAGAACTCCAGCTAGAGTTAATACATGTTTATTACCCTATCTATATTTGCTATATTTGCTCAAAACTTTTGTTTATATTTACCAAGATTTTATTATTCCCATTATGCAGCTATGTATTGTTATTTTATCCCAATGCCTTTATGTGTTTGTGTGTGTGCGTGTGTTGTGTTTGTGTGTATGTGTGTGTGTGTGTGTGTGTGTGTGTATTGAGGAAAGGTCTTTCTTGTTTAGACTTTCCATTTATTATTAATACATTAGAATACTATCGATTTTTTGGCAATAGACATGCCTTCTCCATTAACAAATTAATGCTTTTAGTTTATTCCAATTGTTAGAAATTTGTTAATAGTTATTAGCTACAGATAATAAAGTATTATTTCAACTTTACCATATTTATTACCCTCATCTATGGGAGTAAGAGAATATAGCATTACTAGCCAGACATCATATTCATAAGAGTGAACTTTGGTGTCATTGATGATGACAAAACACCTTCATTAGCAATGTGGGCTACAGAAGTACATGCAATCAGTAGATCCAAGAGACTTATTAATGCACACATGTGAGATGCTCACTGGAGACTTATGGAAATAATAGAAGGAGAATTTGCAGAGTGGGAAATGTATAATGGTAGGTGCAGACTATTATGGTAGGTAATAAACTAGATTTTGTTTATTACCGTTGATATGCTTCTTGGCCTTTGCAACCAGAGGAATGTGAAGTAGACAACATCAACTATGAAAGTATATAAGGACTGAATGACTTAGGTGAAAATGAAAAAAGAAGTATTATAAAAACTCCTGTAAATAGCAAAAAGGAAGGCAAAAAGACTCAGTAACTCCAAAGATGGAGTTAAATCTCAAATCTCAATCCTAGAGAAACGATGTAGATAGAGTCAAGAACAACTAACAGGCCTTGACATTAACTTAAAGGCAATGGCAAAGATTAGTGTTCCCAGACAACTGAATTTTACAAAGGTTTTTTTTCCTCCTTTTTAAAATTTGGAGTACTGACATAGCATTGTCATCTTTCTATTTACCCAAGTAAGAATGTTCTTTAAAAAATTACCATTTTTTTCACAAAAGAACAAGCATTTAGTAACCAAAACTTTAGGACTGACACAGCCTATGAATAGTTTTGTAAACTGAATACACTTATCTTTATTACAAACTAATTTTATTGTCCTAATATTTCTCAATTAGCCAGAGATAAATGCAAATTTCATCAGGGATTGGCACTGACTAGTGCAATGATAACACACTTGGGAGATATTAGATATATTTCACACCTGTATGGAATGGATACTAACCAATCAGAATGGACATCACAACTAGAATAGCTGTTAACCATACACAACCAGCTAAAAATAAACCTGAAGCATATCACAAATATAATCTATGCTGTGCACAATTGCATTACCCAAGGAGATGTGGGAAAAAATTAAAATAAACCACAATTATGAAACTAAGAACCTAATCTAGAACAAATTTCCTAAACTGATAAGAAGCGTGTATCCTAGAGCTTGAGACAGATTTAACATGTCTTCAATCATCAGCATCAAAGGAAGATAAGAATTACACATATGTTACTTAATACTTCACATTACAAAGTCAAGGAGCTTGAACTACATGCAGCCAGGATGAGAGGGGACCTAACTTTCAAAGGTGGGAAGAAAATAAGATATTTACTTTCATAACTTAAAGATTAGAGGACCAAAGAGTCTGGGAGAATACTTATAGAACACTTATGGGATATGTTATCTCGCCACAGATCAATTATCTTGCTAAGTTGCTGTTCTCTTTGAAGGGAGAAGAAAAACATTTCCCAAACCACAATAACAGAAAATACCATGCCTCTGGTGAATACTGTGATTGATTGATTGAGCTGGTTTTACAAAGAGGTACACGCTGAAAAGATAAGTGGCTAACATCTTAACATGGGTGGGCTAACAAGAGACAATTGTGAAGTACAAAATGTACTTTGATAACTATAGGATCCCAGAAAAGGATTCATAAAAGATTGTAAGATTATTGAGAAATTACAAGGAAAATTAGATGCAGGTAGGTATCAGAGAAGTACAGGAAAAGGGACTAAACAGTAAAACAAAAATAAAATAAAACCCTAGTTCTCCAGGTCACGCAAAGATTTTTTTTTATTAAGACTATTTTTTTAGAGCAATTTAAGAGTCAGAGCAAAAGTGAGGGGAAAGGACAGGGATTTCCCATATGCCCTTGCCTCCACTCATGCATAGCCTCCCCATTGTCAAAATCCTCCACCAGAGTGGTGCATTTGTTACAAATGATAAACCTATATTGACACATCATTGTCACCCAAAGTCTATGGTTTATATTACAGTTGACTCTTGGTGTTGTACATTCAAAGGGTTTGGACAAATGTATAATGATATCGATCCATCATTATGGTATCATACAAAGTATTTTCACTTCTCCCATATCCTCTATACTCTGCCTATTCATCCCCAACCCCTTGAAACTACTCATCTTTTTACTGTCTCCACCGTTTTGCCTTTCCAAAATGTCATATAGTTGGAATTATACAGTATAGAGCCTTTTCAGACTGGCTTCTTTCACTTATTAGTATGCATGTAAGATTTCTCCATGTCTTATCATAACTTGATTGTTCACTCGTTTTTAGCATTTAATAATATTCCATTGTCTGGATGTATCCATTTATCTGTCCATTCACTCACTGAAGGACATCTCGATTGCTTCTAAGTTTTGGAGGTTATGAATAAATGCTATAAACAGCTGTGTGCAGGTTTTTGTGTGGATGTGCATTTTCAACTCCTCTGGGAAAATACCAAGGAATGCAATTGCTGGTTGCAGGGTAAGAGTATGATTAGTTTTGTAAGAAACCACCAAACTATCTTCCAAATGGTTATACCATTTTGCATTCCCATCAGCAATGAATTAGAGTTCCTGCTGCTATAGCCAAATTATGGAAACAGCCCAAGTGCCTACTGATAGGTGAATGGATAAAGATGTGGTATATATATATATATTGGAATATTATTCAGCCATAAAAAAGAATGAAATCTTGTCATTTTCTGCAACATAGATGGAGTTAGAAAGTATAATGCTGAGCAAAATAAGTCAGTTGGAGAAAGACAAATACCATATGATTTCAGTCATATGTGGAATTAAAAAACAAATGAGCAAAGGAAAAAGAGAGAGAGGGAAATCAAGAAACAGACTCTTAACTATAGAGAACAAACTGGTAGTTGCCAGAGTGGAGGTAGGTGGGGGGATGGGTAAAATAGGTGATGGGGATTAAGAATACATTTATCATGATGAGCACTGAATAATGTATAGAATTATTGAATCACTACATTATACACCTGAAACTAACATTGTATGTTAACTCTACTGGAATTAAAATTAAAAACTTAATAAGAGGAACACAAACTATAAGAGACTCTTTACAATAGAGAACAAGCTGAGGGTTGATAGAGGGAGGTGGGTAGGGGATGGGCTAAATAGATGATGGGTATTAAGGAGGACACGTGTTGTGTTGAGCACTGGATATTATACATAAGTGATGAATCACTAAATCCTACACCTGAAACTAATATTAACTAACTAGAATTTAAATAAAAATTTGAAAAAAAGGAAGAGGTCTAAAATGAAAAAAAAAAAACAATAAAAAGTAAAAAAAGAGGTGAAATGATTTCATAATATATTGTATTTAGCCAATATACCCAAAATGATATTCCACCACGTAATAAATAATTTTTTTTTAAAAAAGAATTGTTGTTGTTCACATGCTGGTCAGCGTTTGGTGTTGTCAGTGGTCCAAATTTTGGCTGTTATAATAATAGGTGTGTACTGGTATTTCACTGCTGTTTTATTTTGCATTTCCCTGATCAGATACAATGTGGAATGCCTCTTCATATGCTTATTTGCCATGTGTATATTTTTTTTTGATGAGGTGTCTGTTAATGCCTTTGACCCATTTTTAAATCAGGTTGTTTTCTTATTGTTGAGTTTTGTGAGTTTCTTTTATATTTCAGGTAACAGTCCTTTATGAAATATTTTATGCAAAAATTTACTCCCAGTCTGTGGCTTGTCTTCTCATTCTCTTGACATTGTTTTTTGTAGAGATGAAGTCTTTAATTTTACTGAAATACAGATCAATTCAGTCTTTCAAAAATTGTACATTTGGGGTTTTGCATAAAATTATCGCCACACCCAAGGTCACCTAGTTTTTCTAAGTTATCTTCCATGGGTTTTATAGTTTTGTGTTTTACTTTTAGGTCTGTGTTCTATTTTGAGTTATTGTTTGAAGGGTGTGTGCAAAGATTTTTTTAACTGTTATTTATAAACAGGCATCAAAATTAAATGAAGGCAGTTAGGTATTAAGTTCAGATATTTTTAAAAATTGATTAGCTCCCTGTGGAAAGGACTTACAAATATTTATGCATTTACTCTTTGCTCAATTCCAATTCTAGAATTTACCCTGAAGATAACGTCTCTACAAAATAATACAACATATGAACAGGGCTACTCACTGCAGCATGTGCATAACAGTAAACTCCATGGAAATGTGGGACAGCACAAAGCCCTGACACAAACATGGTTCAACAAATTACAGCCATATAATAAAATACTATGCAGCTATAAAAATAATTAGAAAGCTTTCTACATACTGATACAGAGTAATTTCCATTTGAATTTCCACAGTTAATTAGGAAAAAAGCTGCAAAAGAGTATAGAAAGAGGGGTGCCTAGGTGACTCAGTTGGTTAAGCACCGGACTTCAGCTCAGGTCATGATCTCACAGTTTGGGGGTTTGAGTTCCCCATGGGGCTCTCTGCTGTTCCAGTAGAGCCCACTTTGATCCTTTGTCTCTCTCTCTCTCCCTGCCCCACCCTGGTTCTCATGCTTGCTCTCTCCCTCTCTCTCAAAAATAAATAGGCATCAGAAAAAAGGGAGTATATATAGAAAATGTGTCCTTTTGCATAAGAAAGAAGAGAAAATAAGAATATAAATGCATGCTCACTTTTGCAAAAATAAACACAAGAAGGATAAATGAGAACCTGACAGTGATTATCTAAATTGAATGGTTGCCTCATATGGTTATGTAATGTGCATGGGAGTAGGCTGGAGGGGGTAAGGTTAGGAACCAGTATACCTTTATATGTATGTATGTGTATATATACATACATATATACATATATATATATACACATATATACATATGTATATATACATATATATCATATATATGTATATATATATTATATCTTTATGTCAATACACCCTTTCACGTAATTTACCTTTATCTCACTATAGTGAGATAAATGCACTAGTGCATTTGTGAATAGTTTTGATTTTGGATTAATGTAAATGCTTTATATATTCAAAATATAAAGTTAATAACAAGGATTTAAAAAGAAAACACCTACAATTGAAAATAAAGATAAGGAGATAAAGATATAATGAAAGATATAAAAGTTATTTGATTCAAAGTTATTTGAAAAAATTCTGTTTTCCTGTGGCATATCATCAATTTCATTATATCTTTATATAGAGGCATCTATTCTGAGGACAAAATGAATTGCAAAGAAATCTTGAACAATTTATAATATTTTACTGTTATTAGTAATATTAGTATTGTAATTCTGAAATGGTTTTATGTATATTGTGGAATAAAGAGAAGATGTAGGTACCAAGATTTTCATTTTAAGGAAAAAGAGATGAAAATATGATATATATATATTAAAAAAATATATCACTCTTTCACTCTATCGCTCTATCACTTAAAAGTACCTATAAGTAATATTAGTCCAAATAGCAATAAACATTCTTCATGCACAGATTTCGGTTTCCAAATACCATTGCCTATTACAAGGAACAAAGTTTCCTTGGAGAAATGGATAATTCCAAAACTAGTATAGGAAATATACAAGGTGGGTATGGGATATCCACATATCAACCAAAAGCAATATGTTAATTTTGACTAGATCCTGTATCTAAATAAACAAAGATAGTTATAAAGACATTTGGTGACAGTTGAGGACAGTGGATTGTGGACTGGATAGTAGTATATGATGTTATGGGTTATTGCTGTTTTTATTTTTTTTTTCCTTTTTCAAGTTTTTATTTGAATTGTAGTTAGTTAACATACAGTGTAATATTGGTTTCAGGTGTAGAATTTAATGATTTGAAACTTACATAAAACACCTGGGGCTCATCACAAGTACCCTCCTTAATCCCCATAACCCACCCCCCACCCCCCGCAGGAGGTGGCAGGAGTGCAGGGGGTGGGGTGGAAAGCCCATCTCCCCTCTGATAACCATTAGTTTGTTCTCTATAGTTAAAAGTCTGTTTCTTGGTTTTCCTCTCTTCCCCCAACCCATGTTCATTTGTTTTGTTTCTTAAATTCCACATATGAGTGAAATCATATGGTATTTGTCTTTCTCTGACTTATTTCACTTAGCATAATACTCTGTAGCTCCATCCACATCACTGTAAATGGCAAGACTTCATTCTTTTTTTATTACTAATAGTGCAATGTTTTATTCAATTCATCAGTCTCTGGACATTTGGGCTCCTTCCATACCTTGGCTATTTATGGTTGATAATGCTGCTATAAACATTGGGGTACATGTATCTCTTCAAATTAGTATTTTTGTATGCTCTGGGTAAATACCTAGTAGGGCAACTGCTGGATAACAGGGTAGTTCTATTTTTAACTTTTTGAGGAACCTCCATACTGTTTTCCAGAGTGGCTGTGCCAGTTTGCATTCCCACCAACAGTGTAAGAGGATTCCCCCTTTCTCTGCATCCTCAACAATGCTGTTGTTTCCTGTGTTGTTAATTTTAGCCATTCTGACTGGTGTGAGGTGATACCTCATCATAGTTTTGATATTTATTTCCCTGATGATGACTGATGTTGAGCATCTTTCATTTGTCTGGTAGCCATCTGTATGTCTTCTTTGGAAAAATGTCCATTCATGTCTTCTGCCCATTTTTTAACTGGATTATTTGTTTTTTGGGTATTGAGTTTTATAAATTCTTTATATATTTTGGATACTAACCCTTTATCAGATATATCATTTGCAAATATTATCTCCTATTCTGTAGGTTGCTTTTTAGTTTTATTGATTGTTTCTTTCAGGTTATTGTTAATTTTTTAGGTGTAAAATGATAATGTACTTATGTAGGAGGATTTCTTTATTCTTTAGGTACTTAAAGCTATGCATATAATTTAAAGTGTAGTCCATGATATCTGCAACCTACTTTCAAATGGATCAGCAAAAATAGATCACCATTTTTTTTAATACTCTAATTGCTCAAAACTTGCCAGAGACAGACAGAAATAGAGAGAAAATAATTATGGGAAAAGGCTAACAATTAGTAAATCTGAGTTAAAGGGGATATGGGTGCTCATGGTAGTATTCTTTCAACTTTCAGGCATCTTTTCAAAATAAAGACCTGGGAGCAAGCACTAATGGGGACTTTCTAATGGCAGATTATCTAAATGCATCCAGCTCCCCTCTTTTCCATGCCCCTCCCCAATTATAAAAGAGGGATAAAATTCTTAAGGAGAAGGAACAGAGGATTAGAAATGACAACAACAAAATTTAGGGAGTTGGAAAACAAATAGACAAATGTAACTGACTTTGCCAACTGGAAAAAGAAAGCTGCAACCAATGCCAGAAAATGACAAATCCTTTTTCATGTTCATGATCTGCAGGAAAAATCTCAAACTTCTTGTCTTGACATACAAAATCCATTAAGGTCTTTGCCATGAATATCTTTCCATACTCATTTCCTCCCTCTCAACAGGCTTTGTGAACATTAAGAAAGCCAAACTACATGTGATCTTTTTCCTGTATATGATCTTTCTTAAATCCAGGACTTTATTTAACATGTTCCCTCTTTGCAGCATGGCCTTGTCAACTTAGTAAATTACTCTTATATTACCTTTCAAGACTCACTTCAGTGTCACCTCTTCCCAAAAGTTTTCTTTCCTTCCAAATCAAGTTTAAGTGTACTAGCCTCATTACTCTCTTAGATCCGGTCTATACACATGATAGCATTTGTAATTTGCACTACATTTACCAGTTTACATGCCTGTCTGTTCCCAAAGACTATAAACTACAAGGAGGAAGTGATACTGTTTCAGCCATCACGGTGTACCCACATCTACCTCAGTGCCTGGCACCAAGTAGGTACACAATACATGTTGGCTGAATGAATGAATGATTGAATAAAGGTTTTATAGCTGGCTGATTTAACATCTGGCAGTCAGGAGAAATAACTGTTGAAATAAAACTAAAAGCCTCCATCTCCCCATGCAGCAAGGAAAAGACTTCTATGATTGTTATTCATAGGCAGCTCCAGAAAACATTAGGATCACAGAGGAAAATCAGCACACTGCCAAGCACTAATCCCAGTGAGTTTCTGAAAGGCATTTTTATGGCCTAAACAAATTCCTGTAAGCCTTTTCTACATACAGTTAAGTTCTTATAACTCAAAATTTTAACTCATCAAGCACCTAAATCATTATATTGACGGGGCAATGGGAAAGGAGGGTATGCAAGGGCTAAATAGCACCACAGACTGTGAAGCAAGACCTCTGTAAGAATCAAGCAATTAAAGTTTAAAGAGGGAGGAATTAACAAGGTATTTAAGTAGTCTAGACAATTTAATAATAATAACCTGAACTAAGACAGGGATAGTGGGAATTGAGATGGGGTGATAGATTTGAGAGTTACTGACAAAGAGATTTGACAGGTTTAATATTAGAGGTAAAAAGAAAAAATAGGATGATTTCTGTATTTTTTACTAGCCTTAATGAATAGATTATAGGGTTATGAACTGAACTTGGAATATAATTTTTTTTAATTTACATTTATTTATTTTTGAGAGACAGAATGAGATAGAGCATGAGTAGAGGAGGGGCAGAGGAGGAGACACAGAATCTGAAGTAGTCTTCAGGCTCTAAGCAAGCATTTAGCACACAGCCTGATGAAAGGCCCGAACCCACAAACCGTGAGATCATGACGAGAGCCAAAGTTGGACACTTAACCGACTGAGACACCCAGGCCCCCCTAAACTTGGTATATAAATTGAGAAGCAAACATGATTTAGGACATGTTGAGCTTAAGATATCTGTGGTAGATTAATGTGAAAAATGCCAGATATGTAGTAACAACCTATGCATATGAATGAAATAATTCAAGTTAAGTGTTTAGAATAACAACAAATCCCAAAACATTGTGCTGCCTAATACCAAAATACACAGCTGAATGAAGAAAAAGGAGCTAGCAAAACCCTAGCAGAGGTAAGAAAAGAAAGAGAAAGTGGTTTGGAAGCAAGGTAGAAGGATTAGTCAACATGAAGTGCACGTATGTAAAGGACTGAAATGGATTTATTGGATTTGGCCAATCAGGGGTAGTTTGTGAATTTAGTAATAGGCATTTCGGGAGAGTAAATTCTGTGGCTAACAGACCATTGTAATTTATATCATGAGTAGAAGATGATGCAGAAAAGGGAAGTTAGGCTACTGTTTTATTTTATTTTTAATTTTGTAAATGTTTATTTATTTATTTTGAGAGAGAGAGAAAGAGTAAGTGCCAGTAGGGGAGGGTCAGAGAGAGAGGGAAAGAGAATCCCAAGCAGGTTCTGCACTGTCAGCATAGAGCCCAATGTGGGGCTCGAACTCATGAATCATGAGATCATGATTTGAGCCAAAATCAAGAGTCCAACACTTAACCAAATGAGCCACCCAGGCGCCTCAGTAGGCTACTGTTTTAAAAATTTAATTATGGGGGCGCTTGGGTGGCTCAGTTGATTGAGTGCCCAACTCTTTTTTTTTAATATATGAAATTTATTGTCAAATTGGTTTCCATACAACACCCAGTGCTCATCCCAAAAGATGCCCTCTTCAATACCCATCACCCACCCTCCCCTCCCTCCCACCCCCCATCAACCCTCAGTTTGTTCTCAGTTTTTAACAGTCTCTTATGCTTTGGCTCTCTCCCACTCTAACCTCTCTTTTTTTTTTCCTTCCCCTCCCCCATGGGTTCCTGTTAAGTTTCTCAGGATCCACATAAGAGTGAAAACATATGGTATCTGTCTTTCTCTGTATGGCTTATTTCACTTAACATCACACTCTCCAGTTCCATCCACGTTGCTACAAAGGGCCAGATTTCATTCTTTCTCATTGCCACGTAGTACTGCATTGTGTATATAAACCACAATTTCTTTATCCATTCATCAGTTGATGGACATTTAGGCTCTTTCCATACTTTGGCTATTGTTGAGAGTGCTGCTATAAACATTGGGGTACAAGTGCCCCTATGCATCAGTATTCCTGTATCCCTTGGGTAAATTCCTAGCAGTGCTACTGCTGGGTTATAGGGTAGGTCTATTTTTAATTTTTTGAGGAACCTCCACACTGTTTTCCAGAGCAGCTGCACCAGTTTGCATTCCCACCAACAGTGCAAGAGGGTTCCTATTTCTCCACATCCTCTCCAGCATCTATAGTCTCCTGATTTGTTCATTTTAGCCACTCTGACTGGTGTGAGGTGATATCTGAGTGTGGTTTTGATTTGTATTTCCCTGATAAGGAGCGACGTTGAGCATCTTTTCATGTGCCTGTCCAACTCTTGATTTCATTTCTGCTCAGGTCATGATCCCCAGGTTGTGGGGTGGAGCCCTGCATCACCCCACCCCTACTCTGTGCTGACCATGGAATCTGCTTAAGATTCTCTCTCTCTATCTCTCTCTCTCTCCCCTGCTCACATGTGCCCTCTCTCTAAAATAAATTATATATATATATATATATATATATATATATATGTGTGTGTGTGAACAGAATAAAATAGGATATTAACTAAACAGAGAACTGAGATAAAATGATTTTAGAACCTAATTACAGTGTAGTGGTGGTGGGGATTCCTCCCACATCCATCAAGCAAGTCTCATACACCACCAGGGTGTCTGAGAATTCAATTCAATTCTGACACTGTCTTCCCAGAAATAGGGTTGGAATCCACAGGTTAAGTGCTATCCTATGAGACTGCTCCCCATCCCTCCACACACACACCTCAGATCCCAGTCACAAGCCAGTGCTTCTAACTTACTGGCAACAGACTGGAGGTTTCAACTACCCCTTCTTGGACTTCAGATGTCAGTCTCAAGTCCAGGTTGTCATCTGCACTTCTGATAAACTGGCTATTAATCAGAAGTTCCCACAATCCCTTCTTGGGTTTGATTAATTTGTCAGATCTGCTAACAGAACTCAAAAAATATTTTACTTCCTAGATCGCTGATTTATTATAAAAGGTTATACCAGAACAGCCTTACAGAAAAGATTCAAAGGGCCAGGTATAGGGAAAAGGGGACCTACTCAGGGGAACCCTCTCCCAGCACTTCCTTGTGCTCACCATCCCAGAAGCTCTCTGAACCTGGTCCTTTTGGGTTTTTATGGAGGCTCCATCACAAAGCCACAATTGATTAAATCATTGGCTGTTGGCAACTGATTCAATTGTATCTCCTCGCCTGTCCACAGAAGTCCAAACCTCTTATCACATGGTTCGTTCTCCTGGCAACCAGTCCTCATCCTTAGATGGGGTATAAAAGTCACTTCATTAACATAATAAAAGACCCCTCTTACCCCTCCTCCTCATCATTAGGAAATGCCAACAGTTTCCGAAGCTCTGCCAGAAAGGGACAAAGACTGAATATTTCTTATTAAACATCATCAAATCACGTGAGATTTAAAGGAAAACCTTGGTTTTAAGAAGAAAAATAACAATCATTAACATGATTAAAGACTATGTGGAAAGATAAAATTCCTATTCATTAATAATTAAATAACAAGTGTCAATATATAATAAAGACAACTTATGAGACAAGGAAGAACAGAGATAAGGAGAACAGAGACCATGTAGCATTTAGCTTTGAACATGAAAAGGAAATCTTCCCCTATCTGAGACAGAAAGAAGAAACAAAGGGCACAGTAAAAGAAACAAACAACACAATGAAAAGGCAAGCCACTTACAGAATGGGAGAAAAAAAAACCATGCATATATGGTCAACTAATATTTGACAAAGGAACCAAGAATAGTCAATGGAATAAGGAAAGTATTTTCTTTTTTTTTTTAAACAAGTTTCTTTAAAAAAAATTTTTTTTAAGTTTATTTTTAGAGAGAGAAAAAGAGCAAGCGAGCAAGGGAGGGACAAGGAGAGAGGGAGAGAGAATCCAAGCAGGATCTGTGCTGTCAGCACAGAGCCCAACATAGGGTTCGAACTCACGAATCATGAGAAATCTGAGCCGAAACCAAAAGTCTTATGCTTAAACAGAAGTCAGATGCTTAACCACCTGAGCCACCCAGGTGCCCCAGGATAGTATTTTCAATAAATGGTGTTAGAAAAACTGGATATTCATATGCAAAAGAATGAAATTGGACCCCTATCTTATGCTACTCAACAAAAATTACCTGAAAATAGATTAGACTTAAATGGAAGGACTGAATCCAAAAAACTCCTAGAAAAAAACAGAGAAAAATCTCCTTGACTTGGTCATGGCAAAGACTTTCTGGATGTGACACCAAAAGTGCAGGCAGCAAAAGCAAAAGTGAACCAGTGGGACTCCATTTAACTAAAAAGCTTCTGCACAGCACAGGACACAACTGATGAAATCTGAAGTAGGGTTTGTAAGCAAATGGCTAAGAAAGAATTCTTGAGACTTTTTTTTGGTGTAAAAAGGTGATTTTATTATAGCACGGGGACAAGACCTTTGGGCAGAAAGAGGTGCACTGGGATTGTGAAGAGTGACTGATTATATACTTTCAAGTCTGTGGAGGGAGGCAGGATAGAGATAAAGTTAGTTTCTAAGGAATTTCCAGATCCTGACAGCAGGGTCTTATAGGACTCTAAAGATTTAGCTATGGCCAACATAAGGTTGCTTTTGGTTTTGAGTGACATGTAAACATTAAGGCATGAAGGCAGCCAGAAACTCCTTGAGGAATGTTATATGCTGTAGGTCTCTGGGCTGCAAGATGGAAGGGGATTTCATTTAAACTACATTTTTCTTATCTTTGTTTCCCTCATTACAATGAACAAAATGAAAAGGTAACCTATAGAATGGGAGAAATTATTTGGAAATTATATATCTGATAAGAAGTTAATATCTGAACTATATAAGGAACTCCTACAACTCAATACTGCCCCCCAAAATAACAATAATCGGATTAAAAATGGGCAGAGCACCTGAAAAGACATTTTTCTAAATAAGTCATACAAATAGCCAATAGATACATGAAAAGATCACTAATCATCAGGGAGATGTAAATCAAAATCACAGTGAGGTTTCACCTCACATCTGTTGGAATCGCCATCATTAAAAAGACAAGATGTTAGGGAACAACTAGATATGAGCAATAGAAGAAATGTCCCCAGGCAGAGTCCCAAGTCCTTGGGGTGGGGGTGGGGGGGATGATAGAGACAGGAGCTGGAGGCAAGGGCGGTAATAAATAAGCTACACATTGGGGCGCTTGGGTGGCTCAGTCAGTTGAGCATCCGACTTCAGCTCAGGTCATGATCTCACAGTTCGTGAGTTCGAGCCCCGCGTTGGGCTCTGTGCTGACAGCTCAGAGCTTGGAGCCTGCTTCGGATTCTGTGTCTCCCTCTCTCTCTGCCCCTCCCCTGCTCATGCTCTGTCTCTCTCTCTGTCTCAAAAAAACATTTTAAAAAATTTAAATAAGCTACACATTAAAAATTAAAACCTCGGGGGCACAACATCCTGAGCTTGTGGCTTCCACGATCTTGGGTCTGATAGACCAAGAGCCGCAAGTATAGAACACTTGCTCTCCTATTCCACCTCAGCCCCAGGCTAACTCCTAGACTCATCAGAATATGTTTGCATATGTTTGCATTGCGGGCCCAGCTGCCCCTATGGAGAAAGGCTCCTTGACTGTTCCTACAGTCTGTTCCTACAAACTTTGTAGGGTCCAAAACTCCCCCTCCCAACCTTTGGGAGGAGTTCCCCAAAGGATTGGAAGCAGCCTCCATCAGAAACCTCCTCCCAACCCCCCAAGGCAGACATAGCTCCTCCCAGCCCAGAGAGAGGCAGCAAATATCCAATCCTAAAACAACATAGGGCCTGGTCCACATCTCGAATCCTGTTTGCTCTACCCCCATGAGGGTATTTTTGTTTTAATAAACTTGCTGCTTTCCTTCTTGCTGTCTTTATTAGAGTGGGGATCCATACATAGATCTTCTCATGGGGAATCCAAACACCCAGACCTCCATTCACACAACACAGATTCTCCCACCATTAGCAAAGAGATTTTTAAAAGGAGATGGACACCTGGGTGACTCAATCAGTTGAGCATCCAACTCTTGATTTAGGATCAGGTCACAAGCTCACAGTTGGTGGATTAAAGCCCCTGTGCAGGGCATTGTGCTGACGGCTCCCAAGCCCACTTCAAGTTCTCTCCCTCTGCTCCTCCTCCCCATGTGCCCATGTGTGCATTCTCTCTTCCTCTCTCTCTCAAAATAAATTAAAAAATAAACTAAAAAAAAGAAAGACAAGAGATAAATACTGGCAAGTATGTGGAAGAAAGGGAACCCTTGTGCACTGTTGGTGGGAATGTAAACTGATGCAGCAACTGTGGAAAACAGTACAGAGGTTACTCAAAATTGGAAAAACAGAAATACCATATGATCTAGCACCCCCACCTCTGGATATATAGCCAAGGAAAATAAAATCACTACCTTGAAGAGATACCTGTACTCTCATATTCATTGCAGCATTATTCACAGTAGCCAAGATGTGTAAATAACCTGAATGTCCATTTGTAGATAAATGTGTCATATATATGTCACTCACACACACACACACACACACACAAACACACACACACACATACACACCATGGAACATTTTTCAGCCTTTAAAAAGGAGATCCTACTATTTGTGACAATGTGATGAAACTGGAGGGCATTACGCTAAGTAGAACAAGCCAGATTCAGAAAGACAAATATTGCATGATCTCATTTATATGTGGAAACAGAAAGGAAAAAAAAGTCAAACTCATAGTGACAGAGAGTAGAATGGTGATTACCGGAGGTTAGGGTACCAGGGGAAAAGGGGAGATTTAAAAAAGAGAGAGATAGAGAAAGAGAAAGGAAGAAAGTAAAATGGCGGTTGCCAAGGGCTGGAGAAGGAGTCACGGGGTAAAAGGTTTCAATTTTGCAAGATGAAAAGAATCCTGGAGACAGAAAGTCATGATGGTTGCACAACATGAATATACTTAATACTGCTGAACTGTATGTTTAAAATAAGTTAAGATAGTGAGTTTTATGTGCATTTACCACAGTAAAAAAATTGGAAAAAATTAAAATAAAAGATGTTTCAAAAAAAACCCCAAGAAGAATAGCAATAAAGAGAACACATCATTTCCTACGTTCCTCAGATACAAATCTGATATGCCTACTTGGCCTCAAAAAATCCAAAGGACCTGTACTTCCTGCCCCCACCCCACATCCCAGCCCTCCAACCTCAGTTCCCACAATGTTCTGGCACTCACCACACTCCAGCCACACTAAACTCCTAGCTATTCCCAGCCCTAACTGCCTCAGAGACCTAGATGTCGATGAGCCGCTACCTGGAGTGCACATGTATCATTCTCCACTTTCCCTGCCTCTACCCTATTCCAACTTGTCACATAGCTTAGAAAACAGAAGGCAGTTATGTGGAGGAAGACTGCCATGAAATCTGGAAGAAATATGACAATACATCCAACCTATGGTAAGGGAGGCTCCATTCCTATAAATGCCTGTGTATTTGAATGAGCCAGCCTCTGTATATATATGTGAATTATATGCTTAAGATATGAAAATGTGAAGTAGGAAACCTTCCCAGTCAGAGGTAGACTCCTATAGAGAAGCATTCTGCTGAGTATCTTTCTACAAATCTCCATTAACTGAACAGAAAAATTAAGGAAGTCAGCAAGGATTTCTTTTGAATATTTCTTTTAAAATACGTTTCCTTCCTATCTTTTAAAATTAATTTCCTTTTAAAACATGTTCCTTGAGGGAACCTGGGTGGCTCAGTCAGTTAAGCGTCCAACTGTTGATTTTGGCTCAGGTCAGGATCTCATGGTCGGCGAGTTGGAGTTCTGCATCAGGCTCTGTGCTGACAGTGCAGAGCCTGATTGGGATTCTCTCTCTCCCTCTCTCTCTGCCCTTCCCTTACTCATACACTCATGCTCTCTCTCTCTCTTTCAAAAATAAATTTTAAAAACTTTAAAAATATGTTTCCTTCATAAAATTCACAAGTTAAAATTTTAAAATTAAAAGAAAGAGGTGATTGGCAACAAAAAAATACAAGTCATGGGGTGTCTGGGTGGCTCAGTCGGTTAAGCGTCCAACTTTGGTTCACGGTTTGTGAGTTCAAGCCCCATATTGGGCTCTGTGCTGACAGCTCAGAGCCTGGAGCCTGCTTCGGATTCTGTGTGTGTGTCTCTCTCTCTGCCCCTCCCCAACTCATGATGTGTGTGTGTCTCTCTCTTAAAAATAAATAAACATTTAAAAAATTTTAAAAAATACAAGTCATTGCTGAGCCACATACTTAGAAGACAAAGCAGGATATTCTAGGCAATGTAGCCAGAAAGACCAAGTGTAGATATTTGGAAGAAGAAGTAGCCCAGGTAAAGTTTTTCCAACTGAAAACCAAGTAAGACAGAGTTGGCACCCATGTGTCATCATCAGGTAACAGGGAACATTTCATGATGGTAGAAGGGATGCAAGAACCCTGTGTTATAAGTGAAGTCTTCTTCATTAATCTTGTACAAGATCCTATTCAGCCAATGTTAGAAGGGATATCCTACCACTAAGAAATGCTACCCACAAGTCAATAGGCCAGACAATCCAAACAGGTAACTTGGCACAAGGAGGTGAAGATCCAGATCCTATTAGTTCAATCACTCAGAGCTACAGGGTTATCTGAGACATCTGCCAGTGAGATGCAAAGTGTTCCAGTGAAAGATACAGAATGTAAGAAGACTCCTAGATCCTTAGAAGCTAAATATACAGCATGGAATGACTAGTAGCATCTGTGAAGGAAGGAATCTGACCAGAGTTCTTCACTTTTAGCAACAAGGTAATTCTGGGAATGGGGAATAAAATCTAGAAAACAGACTATGAAGGTCAGAACATTGATGTTGGAAGTGGGATTTAAAGATTTAGAGAGGCTTATCCACTAATGAAAGCATTTTCTCCCTCTGGTGAGGCAATGGTAAAGTGTCACTAAGCAGGATGAGCACAGATCTCTCTCCAAGTTGTGGAACTCTAAGTGTATGTCATTCAGAGTGCTTAGTTACTACTACTTCTCTCCTCCTTCCCATTGCGGTAGTCAGTTGCTGGTTCTCAACCTTTTGGGTGAAAAACTTCTTTTTAGGTCATAAGTTGGATACAGTTTCAAAGCCCTCTCTGAGGCTTTGCGAAGCTTTCCTGCTTGTCTCTTTGGCTTTCCTATTATTCCTTTCCTCTAACTTTTTTATGGCATGTCCCATACTCTTGCACACCTCCCTGAACTCTAGAAACTTGCTTGATCTTAGACCTATTCCATTATTTCTCTCTTAACATTTAGGTTCCCTTGAAGAGATTCTGGCTCACCTTGACCTCTCATATCTGTGTGATCTAGTTGCCACCTGTGGTGGACCCAATGCTGCACTCACTGCTCAGATCCCATGTCAAGGAAAGACAAGCACCAGCTGCTTGGAATACTATCAGTAGGCAGCCTTTAGCTGTCAGACCCGTTAGGCATTGCAGAGCTGCCTTGTCTGATGGTGCACCTCTTCCTGGGTTGTCCCACAGGAGTATGAAGTCCTGGCCAGCTAGACCCATCTTGAGACAACTCTAAGAGGCCATTCTAGCTCCTGAGCTCCACCTGAAGTTGGAGCTGCATTGCAGCTTGACTTTTTCCTCTACACATTCCTGCTTCCTTTCTTCACCTCTCTTCAACAGGTATTGCTTCCAAGGACACTCCTTAATAAATGTCCTACATGGCAAATTCAATCTGAGCATCTGCTTTCCAGTAACTGCAATCTGCAATACTCCAGGTTATATGTATGTGCATGCATGGATCCAGACATATATTTGGACATTTCACTTACCTTTACAAAGAGTAATGAAAATTTTCTAATGTTCACAAAATAAGGAGACTATCATGAGCCCCCCATGTACACTTTGGTAATGTAATAGTAAAAACGGGTTTTGAAAAATGCATAGTGTCATATATACACCATTACACTGTCATATAGAATAGTTTAATTACCCTGGAAAAATCCTCTGAGTTTCCCCCTTCCTCCATCCTAAACCTCTGGAAACCAATGCTCTGCTTGCTGTCTGTATTAGTTTTTCATTTTCCAGAATGTCATATAAATGGAATCATACAGTATGTGACCTTTTCAGACAGCCAAAACAACCTTGGGAAAGATGAACAAAGTAAGAACACTCACTCTTTCTGACTTCACAACTTATACAAAGCAACAGTAACCAAGACAGTGTGGTATTGGCATAAGGACAGATATATAGATCAATGGAATGGAATGGACAGTCTAGGAATAAGCCTATATGTCTATGGTTAACTAATTTATGACAAGGGTGTCAACACTATCTGATGGGGAATCATTATTTTTTCAACAAAGAGTTCTGGGAAACTGGATAACCACATGCAAAAGAATGAAGTTGGATATTACCTTAGACCATTAATAAAAATTAACTTCAGTTTTTCTCCCCAAGGAAGTCATGGGTCTCTGTCCCTGCTTCATTTGCCTACAGACTTCTACAGTTGCTTATATCATAGCTTGAATCACCTGCTGTTTTGTGTGTTACTCCTTTGTGTCTTCTATCACACTGAATGGGGAAGATGATGTCTTCCTGTTCTGGATCCAAAAGCCTAGAACACACATAGTAACTGCTTAAGTAATTGTTAAAAGAACGAATGTAAAGAAATAGTTGGGTTAATAACAAAGATAAAGGGAATGGTTTGGTTTTGCTTTAGAATAGGAAAAAATTGTAAACGTTTATAAAGGTGTATTGTGATGGAACAAATTTAAGGGTAAGATATGAAAACTAGAGGTCAAGTTCTCCAGGGTAGAGCAGACCCAAGGGGTGTTATGGGTGGGACTGAAGGCCTTCTCTATGGTGGACTGAAGGTATTTCCTAATGTGGAGGCTCCTAATGTAAAAAGAAGGTCAAAGTTGAGGGACAACAAGGGCTCATGTTGTAGTTCTATTGAATGGCCATTGGAGAGAGCTGAAACTTGTCAAGTGCAATTTTTCTGAAAGCTGGCAGGAGAGTCTGTGGAATAGACAATAAAAAGTTGAGTCCCCCCAATCTTCAGAAATGTGGGAAGGTGACAAAATGGGAGGAGGACAACACAGATAGATAGCATAGATTGAAAAGGAAGGTACAGGCATAGCTTTTTTTTTTTTGTTTAGGGAATATTTTCTTGGAAGTGACAGTGTTAACTAAGTAAGTTTCAAGTTGTTTTAGCAGAGCCTCAATGCCACTTCCATAGTTCCTTCTAGGTCTGTCAAACAATTGTCCATCTGCAGTACTGTTTACAACAATACTCTTTAAAATGTCAAAGGATTTGCACCAATTTCTACTGATATTTATCTTCTGTTGCCTTGCCTATTACACCAAATTCCTTGAACCATCACAAACTTTGCATTTTAACCAGCATGAAAATCTTCCCTGGCAATTTTGTAGCACTACAAGCACTCTCTTGGCATATCTTTTAATAGCCAGAAAGGGTCAAAATATTTCTAAAAAATGAGTTAATAACAGTAAAAAGAACTATCACAGAAGAGCAAACAGACTTGTGAAGGTCATTCCAACTGGAAAGAGCACAAGCTAGCCCACTAGCACTCACTGGCTGAGTACAACCATAAGAATAAGCAATTACCACACGAACATTATTGAGGGCTTTCTCCATGTCTAATATGTTCTAAGCATTTTACATGTGCTAATGCTAATCCTCCAAACAGTTATTTGATGAGAGAATACTATTATTATCCCTATTTTTATGGAGGAGAAAATGGAAAGAGTGGTCAATATCAAGGCAATCCGATTCCCAAGACCATAGGAGTATAACCTATTATACTACACCCTTGTATATCTCTCTACTCTACTGGTTGATTGAACATGAGAAAGATATATACTAATTACAAACACACACACACACACACACACACACACACACACACACATTGGTACTCATGACATTAAAAATGCAATAAAGAATTGCTACTCTATAGGAAAACACTAACTGAGATATAACTGCATTATTAAAAGAATGTACTAGAGGGGTGCCTGGGTGGCTTAGTCGGTTAAGCGTCTGACTTCAGCTCAGGTCATGATCTCCCGGTTCATGAGTTTGAGCCCCACTTTGGGCTCTGTGCTGACAGTTCAGAGCCTGGAGCCTGCTTCAGATTCTGTGTCTCCCTCTCCGTCTTCCCCTCCCCTGCTCATGCTCTGTCTCTCTCTCTCAAAAATAATAAATAAAACATTTAAAAAAAGAATGTACTAGAAATTGGGCTGACATGACAGTAGAAATTCAGAAGTCTATTTCTCATTCCCTGAGCACCATTATCTTTAATACCTCTGTGCTTCTACACAAGTTTTTTTTTTCAATGCCTACACTGCCCTTTCCACCCTTAGCTGCCTATTGAATAATTATTACTATTCGTCCTTCAAGATACATAATATTAGCACTTCCTCCATGGAAATTTCTTCAAATCTTCCAAGCAGAATTAGTCATGCACTTGGCTAGATTCTCATTACTTTGTTTATATACTTTTTATACCATCTGTAAATGTTCAGTGCAGGAAACAGAAACCACCCTAAGTACTTTAGGCAGACTGAGATTTAATACAGAGGATTAGATGCTTACAAAGTTGTTGCAGGGTTCTAGGCTAAGCCTCCTGAAATGACTCTCAAAACACTATGGAACTCACCTTAGCACAAGAAAACACACCATACCTATAGTCCAAGGATCAGAAGATCAGGGTTGGAAAGCTGCCAATACTTCAACTGAAGTTGCCTGTTGGCAGCCACTAAGTTGGTAACTGGTCATTGGGATGCTGCAGCAGAATACTCACAGTCCCCAGGACCTTGCTTGCCAACAGAAAACAACCAAACAGGCAGGAATTTGCCCTTCTAAATCATATATGCATGCATCAAATTGGTAGAATATAACTTATCCAGAGACCTAGCTGAAAAAGAGTCAGGAAATATCATTTTTAGCTTTTCAGCCTTTGCAAAAAGCAACACTCACTAGACGGAAGAAAACTGAAGCTCAGTAAGATCATTCATGTCATGCTCCATGGAACCTTGCAGGCCATATTTTGATGTATCTGCTTTCATCAGTGGCTCATGGTTGCCATATCCCAAGAGAAGAAGAGTATATGCTGCAAAAACTCATATGATCTTCTGCATTCTATTGGAAAAGTACATCATTCTATTGGAAAAGGACCAGCCAGATTCAAGGCACAGGGGCATATACTTCACCTTTTCAAGAAGGGAGTTAGAATCGATGGACATTTGTATCTACCACACTCACTATATTCCACCTATTTCTCTATAAATTAGGTTAAAAATCTGCCATGTCTTGATGTTTATTTTCATATACTGAGTGCCTAACACAGAGCAAACTTCTCAATACGGGGCTGAACAAACAACAGGTTGCATGTTAGGCAGTGGCTGGAATACAAAGATATGTGGGCTACAAGACATGGTCCCTGCTCCCAAGGACTTTGCCATCTGGTAGAAGAGGGAAAATGGTGAGGCAAGATTCAAAGGATCTTTCCAAACAAAAGAAAAAGCACACTATTCCAACAGGAAAATGCCAAACAAATTCCCTTAGTTAGGACACGCAGGTCAGAAGAGCAAGCACACATTATACATGGTGACTGGGCAATTAAGACCTACTCTATGTGTTGAGGATAATATTTGGATTCTTAATAGTTAGGCATAATTAGTAGATGGAACCATGTGAGAAAGTGCCCAGGGATAAGAAAGCAAACTGTATGTTCAAGGAAGTAGAAGCTGCCCACTTTGCCTGGAGCAGGAGCTGGTGCTGAAGAAGGGGGCTGAAGGGACACCTTGGAATAGGGCTGCTTGGATTTTGTCTTGTTAGTGATAGGATCTTAAAGCAGAAGAGCATCAGGATAAATACTGTGTTTAGGGAGAGGACCATGGCAGTATATGTCAAATGGACAAAAGAGGGAGGGATGCAAATATGATGAGAGTTTAAACCTCATGCTGGCAGTGAGAATGGTTAAGAGGAAGCTAGGGAATTAAGTCCCTGCTGTTCTTTAAGATGTACTATTTCAGGGGCACCTGCATAGCTCAGGCGGTTAAGTGTCTGACTTTGGCTCAGGTCATGATCTAGCGGTTCATGAGTTCAAGCTCTGTGCTGACAGCTCAGAGCCTGAGCCTGCTTCAGATTCTGTGTCTCCCTCTCTCTCTGCCCCTTCCCAGCTTTCACTCTGTCTCTCTGTCCCTCAAAAATAAATAAATATTAATCAATTAATGTTTTTTATTTATTTTTGAGAGAGAGAGAGAGAGAGTGTGTGTGTGTGTGACAGGGGGAAGGGCAGAGACAGACGGAGACACAGAATCTGAAGCAGGCTCCAGGCTCTGAGCTGACAGCACAAAGCCCGACGTGGGGCTTGAACCCATGAACTGTGAGATCATGACCTGAGCCAAAGTTGATGCTTAACCTACTGAGCCACCCAGGTGCCCCTATTAAAAAAAATTTTTTTTAAGATGCACTATTTGATCATTCAAATATTTGATCATTCAATAATCCTGCAATGTAGATGTCAACCCCACTGTCTTACAGATGAGGATAGCAAAGTTCAGATAATTTAGATAACTAGCCCAAGACTACATACTCATTAATGGAATAGCTGGTTCTTTTAACTTTGAGTGAAAGGTTGTCTTTTGCTCTTCTCAGGATATAAAAATATTTTATTATCAAATTTTTATTTTTCTACAAGTTTGTGTGAGATTCTTGCCAACTGATTAGCAGGTCTCTAACATAGTAAGATGTTGCCCCTGCCCTCTTTATTTCTGTTCATGTGGTAAAAAAGGAAATGGGCACTTCAAACAAAATGCAAAGGACTGACAGGGAGAAGACAGAAAAAGGAAGACTGAGCACAGGAGCATTCAGCCACTTAGCTCCAACACAGGCATTAAACATTCATTCAGTATATATTTAGCACTTAATAAGTGCAAGCCCTGAGGAGGGTGATGGGAAGAAAAGATGAAGCAAACACTATTCCTATCTTTCCAAATAGTAGAAGAAATTGGCATGTAACACATGAATGCAATAACTACAACAAGGGAACGGATGGAATTCTATACACAGTAAAGTAACAGTAAAATAGGAAGGGATTATTTCTTGCTGAAGCATCAAAGAAAAGCTTCATAAAGAAGACAGACCTTGATCTGCATATTGATAGGTAAGAAGATGGCCAAGAAGCAAAAAGGAATAAAGAAAACTGGTGTGGAAAACAGGGGACAGTGACTGCATTATCATTCACTACAGGACAGGAATCACAGATAAAGAGGGACCAGACTTTGTGGGGCAGAGCAGTTTTAAGGGAGGCAGTATAAAACAGCAGATAACAGGGTAAATGCTAGGGTCGAATCGACAGGCTTCAAATCTGAGTCTGCACTTCTTCCATGTTTGGCTTGAAATCAGTTGTTCAACTTGATTAAGCCTCCATTTTCCCATCTGTAAAATGGAAATAACAATACCTTCCTCTTCTCTCTCCTGACTTCTGAACCAATTGAGGAATAGACAGATGTCAAATAGAAATCAATATGTAAGTTTTAATCTGATAATGATAAGTCTGGATTGGTGGATTTGGCTTGGATAGCTGAAGTTGCTGGGAAGGTACTTAGCATGAAGGACTGAAGCCTTCTCATACCCTGAAGACCCTTCTTACCCAGAGTATGGGCCACAGACCAGCAACATAGGCATTACCTGAGAGTTTAATAGAAAGGCAGACTCTCAGGCCCCAGCAAAGACAGACTGGATCAGGGTCTGCATTTGAAGGAGATGACCCAGCTGTCTCCTACACACATTAAAGTTTAAGAAGTGCTTCTAGAGATCGCTAGAGAAACAGGACAGGTAGATAAGAGACTCTCTCCATCTGGCCTATTAGATCCATCCCTCTTCCTATGGGGGAGGAGCCAGTGAGGGGCAGACACATGGCAGAGATTCTATGTAATACCTCTTGTGGTAAGTTCCCACTTGGGACTGGCAGGAATTCAGGATGGGTGAGAAGATGCTTTCTCCCCCAAAGGTAGACGTTGGAGAGGAATATGACCTCATGCATATGACTCTAGTGATTGGATGCCATATTCTCCATGATTGTGAGGATAGAACAAGGGGAAATTTTGAAAACACAGACTTTGGGATATTTTGTGGTTTAATTTTTTGTGCTTGAATCTTAGATACATCTAGAATTTCTTCTGAGTCTCTACTCAAAAGTCATCTAATGGGACATTCCCTGAGCACCTTATTGAAATCCCTGTCACTGCCACCACCTGAAATGCACAGCACTCCTGCTCCCCTTTCCCTGCCTTAGGCTGTCTGCCTCCTCCCCTCCCCACTTTAAAATGAGGGGTCCAGGAAGAGCTGTACCTGTTTTGTTCATTAGTGTTCATTAGCAGGAGTTCACCCGCTCCTACAATAAAGTGGCACTAGGGACATATGATAGGTGCTTGATAAGTATTTATTAAAGGAATGAATTTAAGTTTGAGATCTCATGGGACCTCAGGCAGAGTTGTCCAGTAATAACTGTGTTTATGAGTCAGGAGTTCAGAGGAAAATCTGAATTTGAGGTAGAGATTGGGAGTCATCAGCTCTTGATGGGAACTGAAGCTAGAGGGCTGGAGGAGATCACGTGGTGACAGCTCTGCATTTAAGGGAAAGATCTGCTTGTTTGGAGTGATTGATGGGAGATTCCAGGAGAGAATGTGGTGTCATCCCCACCCAGGCCTGTCCTTAGACCATAAGTGGGTCATCACGAATGCTAGCAAATATGGCTACTTCTTCCGGTTTTCCTTGGGCAAAGCTAGCAACTTCTTGGAAAGTTTTATGATGTCACAAGAGGCAAAACAGCCAACAACACCATTTATCATTTATGGAAAAGCACTTCAATAATTCACTGCTTCAATTAACATTTGCCGTTAATCAAGATTTCACGTCTGAAAACATCATACCCAAGCTCAGCAGGTCAGTTTAGAATCAAGCTCCATCTGTCTGTCATGGGCCCAGGGGGATGGACACAAAGACACAAATGCCAGGCCTACTTAAAGCTGGAAATGGGGGCTACCTTCCAAAGCAGGCTGCTCCTGGGAGCCAGGTACCCCACGGAGTTAGGAAAAGCAAACTTCTGCCTCCAAAAGAAGCCTGTACTTTCCAAAGGAAACAGCACAGTGTTTTTCTCTACATGAGAGGAAGAGATTGCTAATTAGTTTAGGTCTCTTTCACATACCCTTTAATACAAGATTATTTCACTCCATCTCTTCCTCTCCCACAAGCTGAAAAGACAATCTGTAACAAAACAGACAGAGCAGTGCTCGCTTCAGCAGCACATATACTAAAAAAAAACAGACAAAGTTTTGTCCCCATATTGGATCGTTTATAATCTGATCATTTGCTGATAACTGTTTCTGCCATAATGTAGCACTCCCCACATGAACAGGAAACAAGCAAGAAAGGATACTTTTACCAATTATTGTTACCAATGCTACCATTATTTATATTATTCTCAGATGTGTAGAATCTTACATAAAAAATTGTGACTGTTGTAAGCGTATTTTACTGAAATGAAACCATTTATTACCAGCTTACTAGATAGTATCATATGATCAGAGACTCTGCTTTGACTTAAATATCAGTTACTTCATCTCTCTGAGCCTCAGTTTCTCCACCTATAAAATGGAAATAATAAAGTATGTAACTCAGAAGGTTGTTGTAAGTAGTAAATGAAGCCCTGAAAACGCACTGTGCACATCACCTGTCTCCTGAAAAGCACCTGAATGTGTTATAGGTGAGCTGCATTTCGTACCCTCCAGGAATAAAGGTGAGCACACCTTCTTTACTTTTTCAGTTATTCACGTTGGCCCTTTCATTCATTCAACAAACCTTTATTGAATGACTACTATATACTAGGCATTGTTTTAGAAGCTAAGGATCCATTCAAAATTCTTGCTCCCATGGAACTTGCAGTTGAAGCCTAAAAGAGATAATAAAGGAATAAATCCATAGCTGGCCACTCATTCAATTATTCATTCATCAGTCACCACTCCCTCCCCACCCCCCAAACTAGACCATAAACTAGCAGCTGGCTTGGATTAGAGACATGGTAGATAGATAGCTTGGTAGATAAAAATAGCTAAGAAAATGTTAGGTGTTGATAAACGCTAACTTGAAAATATCCCAGTGATGGGAGTGGGGGATACCTTAACTTGGATGTCCAAGAAAGGCCCCCCTAATGATGTGACAGGGAAGCTAAGGAGTCAAAAGTGAAATGCAGGCAAACGTAACATCTGGTGCTCAGGCCCTAAGGTGGCAATAAACATCCTATTCCAGGAACAGAAAGTCACGTGGCTGGGGTGCAATGAGCAGAGGAAGAACAGTGAGAGAGGAGACAGGAGAGGGGGTCAGAACTTGGAGGGCCTATGGGCCAGTATAGGGAAATCTGATTTTATTATGAGCAGGCAGTTAAGCCATTGGAGTGTTTTAGCAGGAGAATGGCAAGACTGATTTATATTTCCAAAAGTTTACTCTGTGCAGGGGCACCTGGGTGGCTCAGTCAGTTAAGCATCCAACTTCGGCTAGGGTCATGATCTCACAGTTCGTGAGTTTGAGTCCCACGTCAGACCCTCTGCTGTCAATGCAGAGCTTGCTTTGGATCTTCTGTCCTCTCTCTCTGCCCCTCCCCTGCTTGCACTCTCTCAAGAATAAATAAGCATTAAAAAAAAAAAGTTTACCTTGTGCAGAGAGTGAATTCTACAGGGGTGAGAGGTGAAACAGAGGTTAGGCGGCTAGTAAACCAGGAAAGCAATGCCAATGGCCCAAACGAGCAGCATAGAAGTGGATTCATTTAGATTTCGGAGGTAGAATCATTAAGGATTATTGACAGATTAGAAATAGGGAAAGGAAAAACAGAATCCAAGATTTCTGGAAACTCTGAGAAATCTGGTTTCTCCCCCCTTGAAGCCACCATCATGTCCAAATATGCAAGAGCACTAGGGGCTTTCTCAGTTTGAAGGAATCCATCTTCCTTCCAAAAATACATGAAGAAAGACACTGGAAAGCATGTTCATCCCATAACCTACATTGTTCCCACTGCTATCTCATAGTATTTGAGCACTGGTTTCATCAGATCAGAGGATGCTTGTCTAGAGCTGCAACAACTATCTCTACAAAGATCCTTCGCTGCCACAGCACTGCCTCATCCTTGGATTCCAAGTTTACAACTTGGTCAGCACAAAAATACATGCGTAGCCTTTTCCCTCAAAGTTCAGCTGGGGTGGCTGAACCTGCTGTATTTGCCAACCTCAACCACATTTTGAAGCAAAGCTCCCAAACCCACTCAAGGCCCAAAGCATTGCACCCTTGGCCACCGCCAGACTCACCTATGAACAGCTCCTGTTTGGGGCCTTTTGTATCATTTTCAGCTCTGGGCCTCATGTTTGCCATGCAGATGGAACCTAAGACCTTTCCCAGCATCTAATCTTCATATGCAAATTATCTCACATCCTTTCCTGAGCTCAGCATTTGCTTAGCTACATAAAGAGGAAAAATGCTCTTTTAAACCTATAGTCCCAATGCAGAGTGGGCCTACTGGTCCAGTCATACATTTAAATAAATAACCATTCCCATGTTTTGCTCACAATGAGAGAAACCTTCCCAAACTGCTCCTTCTATCAGTAGAAACAGAAGACTGCCACAAAGCCAAATTTTCTACCTCAAATGTTACCTACTTCTATTTCTCCCCTAAAACATGTGACTGTGTGTAAATATGTTTTGAAAAATACAAGTAGTAGATGAGCCAAAGCAAATATGGAGACTGACACTCCAGAAGGAATGTAATTTATCTTGGTGGCAGGTGGGGAGCATGCCATTTTGAGGTGAAATGAACTGACTGTCAAATTAATTGGAGCAGGCAGCATCCATCCTGCATAGCGAGGAAGGGCCTTTTAGAGCTAGTGTGGTTCCTTCTGCAAAGCAGGCCAGGCTCAGAGATTGCCAAATGCTCTTTAACACAATAACACAATAATGGGGAGGTTTATTGTTCAAGATGGGCAAGGCTCAGAGTCATATTGATACAAATTATTTCTCTCTTGGCATATACTAAACTGTAGTGTCTTAACAAAAATAATAATCACTTGAAATGTGTTTATATACTAGGTTAAACGTTGAAAAAAAACAAACAAAAGAAAAAAAACAGTGACTCATTTTCAGTTTCCTCTTTAGGAAATTAAAGTTAAGCCTCACCTCACCTCTCCCAACATAGCAATGAATTGAGAAGGAAACCGTAAGGAGCACAGGAGAGAAACTGGGAGACTCTATTGGATTCTGCAAAATGCAGAGGATGAAACTCTTAATCCTGAAGCGTGAAGGGCGTTTCCTGAGTGCAGAGGGAGGATGCAAGCATGGTCCCGAATGACTTAGTGAGAGAGAGTTGCAGGAGGAAAGGTGGGGGAGCTGACACAGGCAGAGAGAAGGAGGAGTCAACAGAAGAGAGTGCCCACTAGGGCACATATATGCAGAGGATGAAGTGCGCCTTCCCCACACCATTCTCCTATACTGAGATGACCTCATCCTTCCCTTCTGTTATTATAGCTCTGCCTGTTTTTCTGATAGAGACAGCCAGGCACTGGCAGAGGCGCCAGAGGAAGACTTTATTGTTGCTAGTCCCATCACAGGGTTCTGGTTGAGACATTTTTTGAAGGGTGTTAGCCCATGCAGATTATTAAGTCACAACTGGTTTTTAGCAGTGACCATCTCAACAAAGATTGTCCCTCCAAATATGGGAGGCTCAATTACCCAGCACAGAGGAGCAGAGCTGGGAAGAAAAGACCCTGACACACGCAGATTACAGTGTGAGGCCAGGGGCTCCTCTCGTGTGTGACTACATGGCAGACTGGCAAATCTCCTTTTTTGCTCTTATTTCTTGGTTTATAGAACATATGTGCTCTAGTAAAAATCAGCTGTATAGTTAATTTATATAAACTAGACAGAAACTTCTCTTTTATTTCTGTTATCAATGTAGACATTATAAATCCAATGGAAGAAGTTTCGAAAGAAGATATTAGCAGATGTGTATGGAAGGTTTCTGTGTACCAAAAACTAATCCAACACTGAAAGACAAATGATAAACCAGAGGAAATATTTTCAGTATCCTAAAGGATCAAGTGTTAAACATTCAAATGACAACAATGATATTAATTTTTCACCTGTCACACTCAAGATTTTAAAATGAGAATGCTCAAAGCTGGAAGGGTGTAGTATAATGGTTTCTGGATAGCAATTTAGTAATTTAGTAATAGGTTTAAACCAAAATAGTAATAGGTTTAAATATGTTCATATGCTCTGATCTATGAATTCTACTTTTGGAACAGATGCTAAGGAAACAATATAAAATGGGATCAAAGATTTAAGCACACAACTGTCCTTGGAAGCATAATTTACAAGAATAGCTGGATGTCCAATATTTGGGGAATGACTGGGGAAGTTATGGTAAATCCACAGACTCAGACATGGTACTGTGATTAAAATTATGTTTGTGAAAGTTTTTAATGATATAGGAAAATTGTCATGAATGTTCTTTAAATGAAAAATGCAAGATGTTCATTTGTATACATAATGTGATTTCAGCTATGTAGAATTTCAATGCCAAATACCTGGGAAGGAACAGACTAAAATGCTGTCAGTAGCTCCTTTAAAATGTTAGGACTTTTTTTTTTTTTTTTTTTTTTTGCTTCTTTACACTATCATGCTACTTCCATACTTTCTGCAATGAGAATATGCAGAAAAAAATTATTAAATATGGGGCACCTGGGTGGCAGACAGTTGAGCATCCAACTCATGATTTTGGCCCACATCATGATCCAAGGGTCATGGGATTGGGCCCCATGTTGGGCTCCACACTGAATGTGGAGGCTGCTTAAGATTTTCTCTCTCTCTCTCTTTCTCTTTCTCTCTCTCTCTCTCTCTGCTTCTCTCCCCTGTTCATGCTCTCTCTCTTTAAAATAAAAAAAATTATTAAATATAAAATACAGATGCACTTTAAAAGCAACCAAGACTCTGGATAAATGGCTGAATTCAAATTTGCAGTATGAAGTTTATAAGATGAGCCTGCAGCATTTTGTTGGTACCCAGAAACAAGGACACTCTTGAAGACTGTTGAAATGGGTCATGTTTCAAAAGAACAGGGAGCCAATGTGAAGAGGCCTCCACAGGCCAAACATGACACAACTTGAGCTCCAAGAAGAAAGCAAATATCTGCAAGTAACTGAGACACATTAAATATGTCAGAAGCAATATTGAAAATATTGAATTGACAATAAAAATCACTGGTCCTTTGGAAGCTGCTAGGGAACTGAATTATTATTTTAAAAACTGGAAAATGAAGAGACATAATGAAGCACTTATTCTGTTGCTGTTGTTGTTATGGTTGCTTTCTCTACAAACTATACCTTAAGGCAGTGTTTCTCAATGTGTGGTACCTGGACTAGCAGTACCACCTGAGAATTTGTTCTCAGTATAAAACTCCAGGCCCCACTTGAGACTGAATCAAAATTCTGGGAGTGAGCCTGAGCCTAAAAG
Organism: Panthera pardus; assembly: GCF_024362965.1. Lineage (NCBI taxonomy): Eukaryota > Metazoa > Chordata > Mammalia > Carnivora > Felidae > Panthera > Panthera pardus. The sequence continues at coordinate 51,160,975 of NW_026526677.1, forward strand.
GGTTAAGAGTAGGTTCTCTGAGCATCACATCTAACTCTAATCCTCCTGTTTTTGTTCTGTTATTTTCTCAGTAACTACAAGGTTCTGGTGTGGCCTTTCCTTCTCAAAGAGATATAAAATTCCAGCCTCTTGGGTAGGTTCAAGAGGAAGAGGCTAGGTGGACATTTAAACCTGATTTCTTTCTTTCTTTCTTTCTTTCTTTCTTTCTTTCTTTCTTTCTTTCTTTCTTTCTTTCTTTCTAGTTTTATTTATTTTGAGAGAGAGAGAAGGAGAGCACAAGCAGGGAAGGACCAGAGAGAGAGAGAGAGAGATGGGGGTGGGGGGAGGATCTCAAGCAGGCTCCATGCTGTCAGTATAGAGCCCAGCACAGGGCTCAAACTCACGTACATCAAGATCATGACCTGAGCCGAAATCAAGAGTCAGTCGCTTAACCAACTGAGCCACCCAGGCAACCCAGCCTGCTGTCTATGTGGACATACAGATCAACGTGGCCTACGAGAGACTTCTCCAAGTACTCTAGCACCTCAACTGTGGATTATACTGGAGTGTGGGGCCAAAGTCCTGGCTGGTATATCAATGCTCCTCTCAGCTTTTGTCTTAGTCCGTGCAACATCCCTCAAATAGTACTGAGACTATACAAGTCCTCAAATAGTACTAAGACTATACATGTCACAGGTCAGTTTTTTCAAACCAGTAAGCAAATAATTCCAATCTATTACAAACTGTTCCACAGCTTAGAGAAAGGTGATAAAGCTGACATAATACTGATACCAAGACTGGACAATGATGCACTGAATAGGATGCTATCAACTAGTGCTGTGTATGAATAATGATTCAAAAACCCTATACTGGGTGGGACACCTGGCTGACTCAGTCAGTGGAGCATGCAACTCTTGACTTGGGGACTGTAAACATGAGCCCCATGCTGGGTGTAGAGATCACTTAAAAATAAAATCTTAAAAAACAAAACAAAACAAAAACAAAAACAAACAAAAAAACCCTACATTGGGAAAAACAGGTAAAATCCCAACACGATGTGGAGTTTAATTAATAGCGATTTTACCAGTGTTAGCTCCTCCATCATGACAAACGTAGCATGGGAATGTAAAATATCAATTGTATGAGAAATTGGGTGAGGAGCATATGGGCACGTTCTGTAGTGTCTTTGCAAATTTTCTGTAAATCTAATATTATTATAAAATTTAAAATTTATTTAAAAAATTGCAAAACCTACTTAAAATTTACTCATGCCACGCTGGCCAAGGGAGGGCTCAAAGTCATGGTCAGGTGTGTGGGCAAATGAAACATACTACTAGGGTCCTAGGGCATGGCCCTCACTGTATCCATCAGACCTGCTTGGCTTCCTGCTTGACCATGGCTAAAACTGAGGGACATATATTCCTGCCTGACATTTCTTTCCTGGATTCCTAACTATCATTGGCACCTTCTACTCCTCACAGTTTAAAATAGGCACAAAAACCAGCATGGGTAAAAACTAATGACAGTATGCCACTTTGGAGGCATGGAAATATTTCCTCAAAGGATCAGAAAGCTTCCCTAAAGATGTTCAAACTCTGTCTTCTAGATGGTAAGACCCACCAAACAGATGCCAGGTCCCACAAGCCTGAAAACTGGGTCAACAGAAGCCATCCTACCTTATTGTCCCACCCAAAAACACTTTCCCCAGCCTATTTTGTTGGACCAAGATGATCAGGCAGGAACAATAAGCATGAGCTTATATTCTGTCTGCAGTGGGGACGGGCTCCTGCTCCAAGCAGTGGGTGAACCTTCCACTTAGACACAGTGACTTTGCTACAACATCACCCCTGTGGACCACTGTAGATTATGTAAATACTAGGATGTTTTGTGGCTATAAATCTGGCCTGGTGCCCTATAATTCATTTCTACCTATGACATATATGCTTGAGTCAAAAGTAGATCTGAAAGACACCAGAAAGTTTCTAGGACAAACACCATGGATTACATAATGGAACCCACTATGATTGGGGAGGAGGAGTGCCGTTTCAACAGTTTCCTCTTCATTGATTATAGACACCAAAACCAATGCCTTAATTCTCTTTCACCACTGAATCTTCAGTGTAGGCAAGGTTCTTGACATGTAACATGTGTTTACTAAATATTGTTAAATATATTTGTTTAATTTCTGGACAGAAAATGCACTGGGACCGATATTACAAGAAACTTTGTATCCTTTGGACCACATAACTTCTCCTGCTAAATGAATTCTTTGACATATGGGTATTACCACAGTTGAATGAGTCAGTCTTCCCAAAGTCTTGATCTCCTTAAATTTGACTACAGGGCTTAAAAGCCTGTCTAGCCATGGGCTCCTCTTACAGATAGCTCTAGGGGATCTTGGCCTGAGATTAATAAAATTCCAATCTGCATCATCTTTTGTTTAAAATAAATTAGAACAAGTGTGAATTTCCCCACTCATCTACTTCTTCAGATGATTAGTGACCCTGGGAAAAGGTCGCCATGCAGGAACACTCAGAAAAAGATCAAACAAATTTTGGAGAGAGAAGTCTACCAATTACGACCTAAGATCTCTGAGATATCAAAGGAGTATGAAGTGGTTTAATTGGTTCCTCGAGAAGACAGCAGTTGGATCAGACATTGGGCCCCTAAACTACCCGCCATTGTGTTGGCTCACAGAGGCACCAATGATCTGAGCAGGGAACTTCCTTCAAACAAACCCTGTAGTCAGTGTGAGAACAAGTCACCCTCATTGTTCTATCAGGTGCAGGCTGCATTTATTCTGGGTTTGTTCTTTTAATCTTTGTGAGCCATCCACATGGGTAAGGCCTCTGGTCTATTATCGGAGTGTAATCTTTTCACTTTTCAAAATAGCTTCTCTCTGGAGCCAGAAAGCTTAAATAGGGCACCGGAGTGCTAATCAGCTCCTGTTCGTGTGTGGGAATGGCAAGCTATCTGTGTAACAGCCAAAACAGAGAAGCAAAGCTAGATTCCCTTGGTCTGACCCAGGGATGCAGTAATGCCACCTTCAGCTCCTATGCCAAAGACACTTGTCTGGGTCCCAACTAGTGGAAAAGGGGAGAAAGCAGTGGTACGGCAGATGGGATGCACTTCAAGGGTGGATAAATAAAACAGGCATCAACACAATTTCTCTGTAGTCATTAGACCACTGCTAGCATCAGAGGTTTCTGGGCTAAATTCATTACCACAACATGAAGGAAAATATTTCTTCTCCATCATCTATCTTTTGACTTGAAACAGAAACACAAGTTCATTTTCCTAGGAAATTCTCCTCCTTAGTAGGGATTTATGTGCCCATTTTCATTTTATGATCACCCAAATATTGATTCTTTAATCAAGAAAAAAGAAAATAAAATGCTACATTTACATATATTGTTAATCCTATCTTTCCCTGAAATTGATAAAAATTTCAGGACACACCAGAGGCCATTTCAATTAGTTTTGCTGTCCTCGTTTTTCAATTTGAGAGAAGAAAACCTGTCTAATCCTCCTTTGGTAGTTAGAGCAAGCCCCATAGGAGCAAATGACAGGGGAGGCCAATGCCAGAGCTGAAAGCTGGCATTCTCAATGAGGATAGAAAGAGTTGGCCACCAAAGGGCCTAGAAGTGGGTAACATAAGAAGGTGGGAATAAACCATGTCTTAGAGAATAATAATGACCAAACCAGGAACATTTCATCTCCAATACTCCATATACCCAACATCCAATCCAACAGCAAACTCTTTTGATTATACCTTCAAAATACATTGAGAATTCCATACTTCTTCCTGCCTCTACCATTGCAACCTGGTCTATGCCACCATCACTCTTTCCCACCATCACTTTTCCCCAGTCTATAATTCTTATAGACCCTTAACTGCTCTCCTTCTGATTGTACCTCCCCATCCCCAAACCTATTCTCCATATGACAGTACAAGTTATCCTTTCAAAACACATCAGATTATGGCATTTCCCTGCTCAAAATCCTTCAAGAGTTATAGTTTCAGGTTAAAGCCAAAGTCTTGACCATTGCTTGGAAGGCCCTACATCCTATGCTCCCCTTGCCTTCACTACTGCCATGACCTCACCGCTTACCAGTTTTGTTCTGTCCACTCTGTTCCAATGCCTTTACACTAGCATTTCTCTCTACTGAGATGTTCTTCTCACTAGAAAAGCATGATTCTCACTCTGAAGTCCTTCCTATCTCTGTTCAAGTGTCACCCTATTTGAGAGGCCTTCCCTGGTCATACTACATAAAATAGTAGCTTCTAGTACTCCTTGTCTCTCTCAGGCTGCTGTATCTTACTTTTCTCCATCTATCTATCTATCTATCTATCTATCTATCTATCTATCTAGATTACCATACATATCTGTATAGATATTTATAGATATATAGATAAATATTTGTTTATATTGTCTCCACCACTATAACCAGTATCAGAAGATAAGTTCCATAAGTTCCATAAGTTCCATAAGGTCAGGGACTTTGTTTTAGTCACTGGTATATCCCTACCACCTAGAACAGAGTCTGGCATGTGACAGACATTCAATTAATACTTGTTGAATAAATGAATGAATGAATGAATGGATGGATGCCACAGTTGGCATTTTACTCAGCAAGAAAGGTCTGAATTATAACCTAGAGACAAAGCTAATGACCAGACGCCAGGAGGACATAGAAACAGAGGGACTAGGAGCTAGAGCAGAATTTAACTGAGAAGGGTCCGTGGTTCAGACACCTGAAATTAACTTTTATTGCCCACCAGATTTTGATATACAGTATGTCAACCTGACTTGAAGCCTGAGTGTCCAAGAACCAGGAAGCTGGTACTTTAAGGATTCCACTTCATATTCCCCTTGGGGAAGTCAGAGCACTTCCTGATCTCCAGAACTTGTTCCATTCTCTGGAATTCCTCAGGCTCCAGGGAGACTATTTTGTGTTGTCTTCATCCCTGCATTTTGGATGTCTGACCTAGTGCCAGGCACAGGCCATGTGCTTGATAAATGAATGTTGAATGACTAAATTGTGAGTACATCAAGAATCCCCACTGCAAATCTGTGGAGGGTGGGATAAGTTGTGGACCTGGAGATGAGCTGGGCTCTCTGATGTCCATCCCACTCTGTACTGTCCCCTCTTTCCAGAGTCCTTATAATGCTTTTCATCCTAATATTATACCTTGAAAGACAAGATAGAACCAAATCAGGACTGGGACATCTACTTTAGAGTATGGTCTTTGAGCAGGGTCTGTTCTTTCTTAGAACAGGATCTGTTCTTTCATAGCCCGTGGCTAAAAGTAAAGCCACCCTCCCCTTCTTTGCCCCACTGCATTTTTTTTACAGTTCTAGCAAACTTGAGTGTAATTTTTCTGGACACAATTCTCATATGTCTTATCTTTGTCCTTCGTTTCAATCTTATTCACACAAATGTTAAGTTACTCGTCCGTGAATAGTGCCCACAAGGCAGTCTTTGGTCTAGTGTTCTTCTCTCCTCTCGGAATCAGCCTTGGGTATCTGAGCTGAGGAGACAGCTCCCTCTACAGTCTGCATGGCATCTTCCTGTGCCTCCTCCTTTTCTTTGCTAGTGTATTTTATATTTTTTTAAGTGAGAATTATCCAATTCTCTTAACGCCCAAATTCCATTTAAAATCTCCTGTTGCAAGACTACAATCTTCTTTTCTTCTTACCTTTAGAATGCCTATACCACTTTCAAATCTAATACTACCTTTTCTCTTTTTCTCAATGTTTACATCACTGACAAATTCCTCTTTATTGGTTACAATTAGGCCCTGTATTTGTCAGGATTCTCCAGAGAAATGGGATATATATATCATATGTAATATATATATGATATATATATTATATATAATATATATTTTATATATATATATTTTATATATATAAAATATATATATATAAAATATATATAATATATATATAAAATATATATTTATATATTTATATTATATATATTATTTATATATATAAATAATATATATTTATATATATAATTTATTATTTATTATTCTTTATAAACATATATTCTAATTATTGTTATTCATAAATTCTTTATAAATATAAAAATAATAAATATAACATTTGCCATCTAAATTTTATATATTATAAAAATAATAAATATTTTTATTTTTGGAATAAATATATACATATTTGATAGTGAGAGAGGAAGAGATTGATTTATGATAAGAAATTGACTCACATGATTATGGAAACTGAAACATTCCAAGATCTGCTATCAGCAAGCTGGAGATCCAGGAGAAGTGAGGTATAGTTCCAGTCCAAAAGCCAAGGGGAGCTGATGTTTCCATTGGAATCTGAAGAAAAAGAACAATGTTCTAGCTCAAGCAGTCAGGCAGGAGGAGTTCCCTTTCACTCAGGGGAGGGTCAGGCTCTTTAGTCTATTCAGGCCATCAACTGATTGGATGAGGCCCACCCACAGTAAGGAAGGCCATCTGCTTTACTAGGTCTAGTGATTCAAATGTTATTAGGTCTAGTGATTCAAATGTTAATCTCATCCAAAACAGCCTCACAGACACACCCAGAATAACGTTTGACCAAATATCTGAGCATCTGTGGCCCAGAGAAGTTGACACATAAAATTAACCATCATGGGCCATTAATTGCCAGGCCCCCTAGTTCTTTCTCTACTTCGAGAAAATAAAATTTCAGAGAGGAATCAAGGTCTTTTCAGACTGCTTTCAACCAGAGTTTTCCTCCAGATAAATAGCTGATTCTTTTTCCCTTTCATGACAATGTCCTGTCTCTGCCAGGTTCATGCTTTGCGGGAAGTATATATCATTCGGTCACTTATTCCAAAGGAAACATTTTGTACTGATCACCTATTATGCACCAAGCACTGTGCCAGGATCATGTACTCATTTCATCTCACCCACTGGCCTAGGGGTGTCCATGATTATTTCACTTCAGTTCCTTTTTCTTGCTGGCTTTGCCCACATGCTCTGTAGACAGGGTCCATGCTCAATCTCTGTGTTTTCTACAGGCACATATCTTCTTCATATATATGCAGTATTTTTTTCCCACTTCATGTCAGCTTTGTTCTTTCTTTCTTTCTTTCTTTCTTTCTTTCTTTCTTTCTTTCTTTTCCTTCTTTTTCCTTCCTTCCTTCCTTCCTTCCTTTCCTATTTTGCACATCTATTATGGCTTATAATTCATAGGCAAAGCTAGTGGCTGACTCACAGCAAGATAAATGTAGGTGGGGAAAGAAGTCACAACCTGGCAATAGACTCACCCACCTGAACAGGGCAGAGAGATACTGAATTACCCTCCTGGCTCACAGTGGTTGTCAAGCCATGTCCACAATTAATGGTATCTGAGCACTACTGACTTTTGGGCAAAAAGGACAGCACCGAAGAAGTTGCCAGAACAGCATGAGGTGGAGTCAGTGATGGAGAGTCTCCAGTGGGCAGAAACCTGAAGACTGCAGAGAGGCTGCCTGCAACCAAGATAGTCACTCATGTTTGGTTTGGCTGCAGTGAAGCTCAGGAAAAAGACCAAAGCTTCTGGAAAGAGAGCTGGCAAGAGCAAGGCCTAACCTGGGTGGTTCAGAGCACAGACTCTGAAGCCAGAATGTCTCATTTTATACACACTTTGGAGCTGAAAAATCTTGGGCAAATTATTTAATCTCTCTTTACCTTGGTCTTTTCAATTGTGAAGTGGAAAAGCTAACAAGATTGTAGTGAAGTTTAAATTAATATATGTAAATTAGGATTCATAAAGCTGAGCACAAACTAAGCATTCCAATTTAGCTGTTGTTGTTTTATAGATTTTCTAAACAGGGACTAATGCAGAAGATTAATTATAGGAAGTAAGTGGAGGTCAGAGTTGAAAGTGTTCCTCAAGTTTGAAACTTTAGTAAAGAATGATTGAATCAGAATAGGAGATTGATCAACATGGTCATAAATGTGGGAGTGAAAAAATCACCCTGGTACACTTGGCCGAGGCCTGGCAGGGCTTGCTGAACTGAGCACATGGCCTTATAAACAAGCCCAACCTCATGAGCAGATGTCTCAGAATCTCAGGGCAGGAGGAAACTGCCTCATCTCGGGGATTCATGCAGGTCAATCTTGAAATTGTATTTAATCTCTTTCCCTATCAGTTATTTGGTTGTTTTCATTATGAAATATATCATATACTGAAGAATATATAGCATATGTATACACTAAATAAGAATAATAAAATATACACGTAGATAGCCACCAGCCAATGTAAGATACAGATTAGGAAACTTTGAAGCCCTCCCATCTAATCTTCCCTAATAATAACCCTTTCCCTTCCCCCTAAGTTACTCCTGCTTGGATTTTCTTATAGATTTTTACCACCTATATCATATATGTCTAAACAACACACGGTTCAGTCTTTCAGGGTTTTGAATTTTATGTGCATGGAGAAAGTATGTCTGTATCTGTCTACAAGTTCCATGTTCTTCTCAGCAATGTCTCTGACATTTATCCATGTAGATGCATGTAACTATAGATTTTTCACTTTCATTGTGACTTGGATCTGTTAATTAATAAAAGTTTCAATGCACTGGGAAGACATTTTAAATTGTTTTAAAAATTTTTAATTGTAGGTACTTAATGACATGGCTTTAAAATATATGAAGCAAAATTTATTGAAACTATAAGGAAAATCAACAAGCCCACTATCACAAGGGAGAGTTAACTCTATTAAGACAATAGATTAAGCAGAGAAAAAAATCAGTAATAATAGAAGAGGCAGAAACAAAGAAACAGTTGTATAGGCAGCAAGGAGAAATTGGTGCACAGTTAAGTGAAGTATTATCAACAGAATAATGATGTGGTTTAGAGTGAGATTGTAAAAAACAAGCATTCACCAGAACATTCTTTTTATCTATGCCTCTTGCTAAACTGGGAATAGAACCTTAAAGACAATTATAAAATTTTCAAAACTTCCCTCATGCTACTTCTGCTTTTCCTAATTCTTCTGCACAAGAGGAACATTATTTTGATTAGTTGGAGCCATGATTAATAGTGATAGAGGGTCGCTATAGGTTTAGAGATTGCCCATATATTGGTTCTCTCTCCTCTCTTTTCCATTTCTTCAGCAAAACAGGTGAATGGCCTTAGGGCCACTCTATTCTGGTATGAGGACAATTCTGAGGTTGAGGCTTTGGGCTTCTAAGAAGGAGTGTGAAATAGAGGGCCCTTAAACCGTTTTCTCCAGCACCACTTATGAAAGTTCTCAATGTTAGGGCTTAAGGCCCAAGCCTAGGAAATAAGACTATTCTGCTTCCTATTTTGTCATTATTCCTTGTAGGCAGATTTTTTGTGGGAATGTGTAGCCATCATCTGGTGTGCTGAAATTCAATGATTCCTAGGTCCCCTGAAAATAGTAGTATCTATAGTTCACCAAATGTCACCATTTTTTTTCTGACAAGGATACATTCCTTATTCTGAGCGTTCTCCCCCAGAATCTGTCTTCCTCTCCATGGGGATCATCCTGATTGTGTATCTTCTGTTGTTCATAGTTTTTTCTGCATCATTATCACCTCTAGGCACCTTTGTCCACACTCCTAACTCTTGATTAGGCTTTAATTCTTCCTGAGGTCATTAGAATCCCATACTTTCAGATTTACTATTTATCATATTTCCTCCATTCTCTCTGGAGAACTCTTCCTCTTCCCTATAAATAAGAGAGGAGAGACTTTCTTAAACCCCTTTACTTCCATGAAACAGAATGACCATTTTGATATATATAAATAAACTGGCCCTTATATGAGAGAACAACTCACCTATCACTGTTTGTGGGTAACCCAGGTGTAAGGATAGTGTGTTTGCCATTTGCATGAGAAGCATTTCATTTGCATGTCATTTGCATATATTGCATCCTGCAATATAAAGTCATGGGTCTGTAGATAGGGAGCTGGGTCAAAGTGTCACCTGAAAGTCATTCCTGGTGTCAATCACATGAGAAATAAGCCCATTTTCTCAACTAAAAATCAAAATTGAAAAAGTAAACAACAGATATGCAAAGTCTCTCTTTTAGACTGCACTGAAAGTGACAAGATTTTTGTGGCGTTCATCAGTGAGCAGTGGGAACAAGGTAGCCAAAATTAAAACTGATACATAGAGACTGGCCAGAAACTAGGAAGGAGGGGACACAGATTTAAATGAAGTAGGGTCAAATAAAGAAATATTAACAAAGTAGATTCGATGGGACTGGATCCCTGGATTTTGTTGAATGAAGTGTTTTGACATTCCATCTATTTCCTGATTATTTTCCTATGCTTTTCCTTCATACGAACAAAAGCTTTGGGATTTTCCATCTGTGTTAGACCTGCTAAGAGCAAAGGCCTGGTGATCCCCAGGCCCACAGCAGTGCGCTCTGGTGAAGCTGGATGAATGAGAGAGCTTCCAAAGAGTGGATGAACCTCAGGGCACAGGGTCAATACTATGTTTAAGCAACCCGTACATTCCTAGCAATTCCTCTTCCAGAGATAAACCATACAAAGTCTGGATTTTGTTCTATTTAATGAGGTTAAATTCTTTAAAACTTAGTTCAAATGGAAAGAAAAGCATAGCATTACATGTTTCACATGACCTTATTTTGGCATTTTCCCCAGGTCTCTGGTGAAATTGAAGCCCTTCAGTTCTTGGGTTTCTGACCTGTGACCTGCCTCACCCTCCATTCCCTTTCTGGAACTGAGGCTCTGTAACATTCTTGATAAGCTCCATTTTGGAGTTAATTCTCTAAATGAATCCCCAGACTGAGACCCTGCCTCTGTGACTGGACCTTCCAAGTATTGAAAACATGCCAAGATACCTCCAAATACCATTTACATTGTATTCTTCTCCACTATGCTTTGTCTACATGTGAAGATGCACCACTTTCTTGGATTTGCCCTGGTTGTTCCCATGAAATACACGTTTTTTTGGTCAATATTGTAATAATTAAAGACACAGACTCAAATTTTTAAATTGACTCTGTTGTTTATCAGTATTTTACATGTGGAAAAGAGGAATCGCACATGATTCACACCTGGACAGCACCACTGTCAGAAATTCAAAATATCGGGGCACCTGACTGGCTCAGTTGGTGGAGTGTGTGGCTCTTGATCTTGTGGTCTTGAGCTCAAGCCCCACATTAGGTGTAGATATTGCTGAAATAAATAAACTTAAAAAAAAAAAAGAAATTCAAAATACCGAAGTGGCAATTATTTTCTAAACCTTGACATGAAACAAATATACAGAGCTACTTTGGGAACTTGGACAGCTATCAGGACCCTCTTTTCCAGAACTGCCTTTCTCTGTGGTTTAGGAAGGTAGGAGCAGGGGGGTTCTTTTATTCCAAGAACTATGCTTTCTTTTTCTATACTCCAGGGTTTCTTGTGATATAATCATCTATGGGAAGGACTATCCTGTGGCCCAGGAAGATTGTGGACACTTCCAGCAGGAGAAATGTGAATGGAGTCTTCATCCTTTGTCATACTCACTTTCTCTGCTAACCTTAGCAGAGACTGTTCTCCACAGCCCCATTTGGTAGAGCTAACAAGAGGTGTGTGTCACCTGGTCATTACCAACCAGGACTTTCCCACTGGTCTATACCAGACAAGAGAGGATAATTTGTTCATAAGATTGGGATTCATAAAATACCTGTGATTGTTTTGCAGGGTGAGAGGAAAGGTTGCACAGAATGGAGAGAACCTAGAGAGAAAACTGGCAGGGCCAGACAAAGAGTAAATGAAGGGGGTACAATGGTTCCAGAGACCTCTTGGAAAAGAACACATAATAACAGTAACCAGCTTTAGATCTTTAGAAGTGAAGTGTTGTATAATGAGTGAATGTAATACAGGAAGCCACACAGAGGACTTCTGGTTCAAGATGGCAGACTGAGCCTTCCCCGATCCCTAAATCCCACTAAAATAATAATAACAACAACAACAAAACCAGTTTTTAAATAGTATAAGCAAATAACAGCAAAGACAGTAGAGGGGAAGTGTGAGGATGCAGTCTCAGCAGACAAAAATATTTCCGCATATTTCTGGAAGCAGATTGGAGAGTGCTGACAAATGCAATAAACTGGAAGAAGTCATAGCCTGAATAAGGTAGCACAGGGAAAAGGAAACCGTATGCTTGGCAAAATCCTATAATCAGGAGGTGAAGGACGTTCTAGGGAAGATCCTAAACTCACCTTGTCCCACAGACACAACTAGGTAACACCCACAAATAACCCAGAAAACGACCCATGGATTGGCAGAACAGACTCTCCACAGCTAAATGTAGAGAAAAGGGCACACTGAATAGGGTAGGAAGGGCAGATACACAGTTAAGAGCTAAGTGGACCTGTGGGACTGTCACAGGAGAGAGGGACGCCACAGGCACAGAGAGGGGAGAGCACCAGACTTCCACAACAGATATCCAGGCACAGGGAACCTGCATGGTGAAGACAAATCCCCATAACACTTGACTTTGAAAACCAGAGGGGCTAAATTTTGTGAGTTCTTACAATCAGCAGTACTCAAAACCCAGAATTTAAAAAATCAGCGTGCTCAGCTCTAGAAGAGCTGAGCGGGCGATAGGAAACTGAGTCCCTATCCTTAGAGGCAGCATAACAAACAACCCCGCAGAGATACAGCATAGAAGCATCAGTTTGAAACTGCCTGAGGTATATGGGAAGGAGATCTACTTACTGATCTCAGAGTGTTTGCTGGAGGAGTAGGGATCTTTACAGGACGTCTCCAGGAACAAAGGAGATAACAGGCACCATTTCCCTCCCCATCCCCCAATCTAGACACACAGATACCTGTAGGAACCAGTGCAGCAGCCAACCCTCTCCACTTAACTTGCTAAAAGTGTGCCCTAGCCCATCATTCTCCAGTCAGGCCAGGGCTCTAGGTCCCCTCCCACAGAAGACCCAGGTAAACCTCACTAACACCACATGCCTTACCCCCCTCATCCCTACCCTCACTCTTCTGCATACCTGGCCCCTCCAATACACCCTTGGCCGAGCCCATCTGAAGTGGTACCACAGCCTGATAAGATGCAAGCAGCCCTGACAGGGGCTAGCACCATTCCAAAGTGACTCCTGCCCTGGGGAGAGGGGAAGATAAGCACACACACACCAGTCTAACTGTGGCCCCAGCAATCTGGTCTGATTGCAGGCCCAACCCACCAACAAAACTTCTCAGGGGGCACAGGGAAAGCACCTTACAGTTCCACGCTACTGAAACTCTGGCAAATGCCTGGTCTGATTCAAATCAAGCAGGAGGTGACGCCAAAGTGGCCCACTAACAACACAGGGACCAAATCCTGCCCACAACAGGCAGAGAGAGACATTGCAGATGACTGGATTGAAGGCAAAAGCAGCTTAGTCACAATAGCAGGGAGCACCCAACACACACAGGAGACACTCCAGAAGCGCCAGATTCTGGCAAACAGGGATACCACCTGCAGAGCATACAGAACCTCTTCTCATCCAGCCATTACATTGAAAAGCAGAAGTAGCTGCCCTTTTTAAAACACAGAAACAGACACAGGGACTTAGATAAAACCTGCGGACAGAGAAATATGTCCCAAATGAAAGAACAGGACAAAATCACAGCAAGAGACCTAAATGAAATGGAGATAAATAATATTCCTGATAGAGAATTTAAAGTAATGGTCAAAAAGATACTCAATGGACTTGAGAAAAGAGTGGAAGACTTCAGTGAGACCCTCAACAAAGAGATAAGAAAGAGATAGAAAAATTAAAAAGAATGAATCAGAGATGAAGAACTCAATAACTGAAATTCAAAATATACTCAATGGCATAAATAATAGACTATAGGAAGCAGAATGGACCAGCAACTTGGAGTACAGAGTAATGGAAGGCAATCAAAGTGAAAGGAGAGAGGAAAAAAATAATACAAAATGATAATAGACTTAGGGAATTCCACAATATCATCAAACACAGTGACCTTAGCACTCTAGAGATCCCAGAAGGAGAAGAGAAAGTAAAGGGGGCAGAAAATTTATTTGAACAAATAATAGCTGAAAACTTCTCAAATCTGGAGAAAGAAATAAATCCAGATCCAGAAGGCAGAGAAAGCCACAACAGACAAACCCAAGCTGGTCCGTACCAAGACACATAGCAATTAAAATAGCAAAAAGTAGTGATAAAGAGAGCATTTTAAAAGCAGGAAGAGAAAAGAAAACAATTACAAGGTGGAACCCCATAGGGTTATGAGTTGATTTGTCAGCAAAAATTTTGCAGGCCAAAAGGCAGTGGCAAGACATATTTAAAGTACTGAAAGGAAAAAATCTGAAACCAAGAATACTCTATCCAGCAAGGCTATCATTCAGAATGGAAGGGGAGATAAAGAGTTTCCCGACAAACACAAGTTAAAGGGATTCATCACCACTAAACCACCCCTAAAAGAAATGATAAATTGGACTTTTTGAGTGGAAAGCAAAGACCATATCTAAGACTAAGAAAATTAGGAAGCATGAATGCAGCAAAGTTAAGTATGTCTATAAAAATCAGTCAAAGGATACACGAAATAAAGGACATAAACCGTGACACTATATGTCATAAATATATACATATATATATATATAATGTTATATACAAACAAAATTGTAACCACAAATCAAAAACAGTAATAGATATGCAAAGAATAAAGAGAAAAGAATCCAAGTACACCACTAAAGAAAGTCAACAAACATGAAAGAGAGCAAGAGAGCAAGAGAGGAAAGGATCAGAGAAAATCTTCAGAAACAACCAGAAAACAAGTATTAAAACGGTAGTAAGTACATACCTATCAATAATTACTTTGAGGGATGCCTTGATGGCTCAGTCTGTTAAGCATCCGACTTCAGCTCAGGTTATGATCTCACAGTTTGTGGGTTTGAGCCCTGCATCAGGCTCTCTGCTATGAGCATGGAGCCTGCTTTGGATCTTCTGTCTCCCTCTCTCTCTCTGCCCCTCACCCGCTCATACTCTATCTCCCAAAAATAAATAAACATTAAAATAAACAATTACTTTGAAAGCAAGTGGATTAAATGCTTCAATCAAAAGGCATAGGTGACAAAATGGATAAAAGAGCAGGACCCATCTATATACGGCCTCTAAGAAATTCATTTCAGACCTACACACCTGCAGATTGAAAGTAAAGGGATGGAAAAGGCTTTACCATGCAAATGGAAGTCAAAGGAATGCAACCAAGAATACTAGATAAGGGTAGCAATGCTTATATCAGACAAAATAGATTTTAGACAATTGTTTTAAATGTTTTTTGAGAGATAGCACAAGCTGGAGAAAAGCAGAGAGAGAGGAGGACAGGAGATCCAAAGTGAGCTCTGTGCTAACAGCAGTGAACCTGATATGGGGCTGAACTCAGAGGCCAAACTCAGACCTGAGATCATGACCTAAGCCAAAGTCAGACACTCAAACAACTGAGCCACACAGATGCCCCCAGACAAAATAGATTTTAAAACAACGACTGTAACAAGAGACCAAGAAGGACACAATATAACCAAAAGGGAACAATCCAACAAGAACTTGTAACAATTTTAAATATTTATGCAAGCAACATGGGAGCACCCAAACACATAAAGCAGCTAATAACAAACATAAAAGGAGTAATCAATATTAATACAAAAATAGTAAGGGATTTTAACACCCAACTTACAACAATGAATGGATTATCCAAACAGAAAATCAATAAAAAAACAGTGGCTTTGAATGACACAATGGACCAGGTAGATCTAACAAATATATTCAGAACACTTCATCCTCAAACAGAAGAATACACATTCTTTTCCAGTGTACATGGAACATTCTCCAGAATAGATCATATCTTAGACCACAAAACAAGTATCAACAAATTCAGAAACACTGAATTCATACCATGCATTTTTTCTGACCACAACAATATGAAACTAAAAATCAACCACAAGAAAAACTCCGGTAAGAACACAAATACATGGAGGTTAAATGACATGCTACTAAACAATGAATGGGTCAACCAAAAAATCAAAGAAGAAATAAAAAAATACATGAATGCAAATGAAAATGAAAACATAAAGGTCCAAAATCTTTGGGATGCAGTAAAAGCTGTTCTAAGAGGGAAGTTTATAGCAATATAGGCCTACATTAATAAACAAGAAAAGTCTCAAACAACTTAACCTTACACCTAAAGGAGCTAGAAAAAAAAGGGACAAACAAAATGCCAAACCAGTACAAGGAAAGAAATAATAAAGATTAGAGTAGAAATAAATAAAAAATAAACTACAAAAATAGAACAGACCAATGAAAGCAGGAGCTGGTTCTTTGAACAGATCAACAAAATTGATCAACCTTTAGCAAGACTTATCAAGAAAAAGGGTTGGGGACTCAAATAAACAAAATCAGAAATGAAAGAGAGAAATAATAACTGACACCACAGAAATACAAACAATTGTAAGAGAATATTCTGAAAAATTATATGCCAACATATTGGACAACCTAGAAGAAATGGATAAATTCCTAGAAACATATAACCTTCCAAAACTGAATCAGGAAGAAATAGAAAATTTAAACAGACTTATTACCAGCAGTGAAATTAAATCAGTAATAAAAAACTCCCAAGAAACAAAAGTCCAGGACAGATGGCTTCATAATCTGTTCTACCAAACATTTAAAGGAGAGTTAATATCTATTCTTTCAAACTGTAACAAAAAATAGAACAGGAAGGATACTCCCAAATTCATTCTATGAGGTCAGAATTACCCTGACCTCAGGGTAATTTGATTAATCTGATATCAAAATCAGATAAAGATACTACAGAGAGAGAGAGAGAGAGAGAGAGAGAGAGAGAGAGAGAGAGAGAAACTATGGGCCAATACCTCTGATGAATTAGATGCAAAAATCCTCAACTAAATATTAGCAAACTGAATCCAACAATACACTAAAAAATCATTCACCAAGATCAAGGATGTATTCCTGGGTTGCAAGGGTGGTTCAATATTTGCAAATCAATCAACAAGTTACATTATATCAACAAGAGAAAGGATAAGAACCATATGATCATTAAACAGATGCAGAAAAAGCATTTGACAAAGTACAACATCCATTCATGATAAAAATCCTCAACAAAGCAGGTTTAGAGGGAACATACCTCAACATAATAAAGGCCATTTATGAAAAACCTACAGTGAATGTCATACTCAGTGGTGAAAGCTGATAGTTTTTCTCCTAAGATCAGGAACAAGACAAAGATACCCACTCTCATCACTTTTATTCAACATAGTACTGGAAGTTCTAATGACAGCAATCAGACAAGGAAAAGAAATAAAAGTCATCCAAATCAGTAAGGAAGAAGTAAAACTCATTATTTGCAGATGACATGATACTATATATAGAAAACTCTAAATACTCCACCAAAAAACTACTAGACCTGATAAATGAATTTAGTAAGGTTGCTGAATGCAAAATCAATACACAGGAATCCATTGCATTTCTATGCATTAATAATGAAGTTGCAGATAGAGAAATTAAGAAAACAATCCTATTTATAATTTCACGAAAAAGAATAAAATAACTAGCAATAAACTTAACCAAAGAGGTGAAAGACCTACTCTCAAAATTAGAAAACTATGATGATAAAATTTGAAGACAACATAAAACAAATGGAAAGAGATTCTATGCTTATGGAATCTCTGGAAGAACAAATATTATTTTTTTAAATATAATTTATTGTCAATTTGGCTACTATATAGTGTATACAGTGTGCTCTTGGTTTTGGGGGTAGATCCCTGTGATTCATCGCTTACAACACCCAGTGCTCATCCCAACAACTGCCCTCCTCAATGCCCATCACCCATTTTTCCCTCTCCCCCCCTCCCCCATAAACCCTCAGTTTGGTCTCTGTATTTAAGAGTCTCTTATGGTTTGCCGCCCTCCCTCTCTGTTTGTAACTATTTTTTCCCCTTCCCTTCCCCCATGGTCTTCTGTTTAGTTTCTCAAGTTCCACATATGAGTGAAAACATATGATATCTGTCTTTCTCTGACTGACTTATTTCACTTAGCATAATACCTTCCAGTTCTATCCATGTTGCTGCAAATGGCATGATTTCCTTCTTTCTCATTGTCAAGTAGTATCCATTGTATATATAAACCACATCTTCTTTATCCATTCATCAGTTGATGGACACCTGAGCTGCTTCTATAATTGGTATATTGCTTCTGTATATGGTATATATATACACATATATATGTACATATATACACACACATATATATGTGTATATATATGTATAGATATATATAGATATAGATTAAGAAGTGGTATGTTATATATATATATATATATATATATATATATATATATATATATATGTATATACAATGAAATATTATTCAGCCATAAAAAAGAATAAAATCTTGCCATTTGCAACAACTTGGATGGATCTTGAGGCTATAAGACTAAGTGAAATAAGTCAGTCACAGAAAGACAAATATATGATTTCACTCATGTGTGAAATTTAATAATCAAAACAAACAGGGGTGCCTGGGTGGCTCAGTTTGGTTGAGAGTCCAACTTCAGCTCAGGTCATGATCTTGCAGTTCATGAGTTCCAGCCCCGCATTGGGCTCTGTGCTGACAGCTCAGAGCCTGGAGCCTGCTTCGGATTCTTTGTATCCCTCCCTCTTTGCCCCTCCCCCGCTTGTGCTCGTTCTCTCTCTCTCTCTCTCTCTCTCTCTCTCTCTCTCTCAAAAATAAATAAACATTAAAAAACATTTTTTAAAAGAATCAAAACAAACAAGGAAAAAAGAGCCAAACCAAAAAAACAGACTCTTAACTATAGAAACCAAACAGATGGTTACCAAAGGGCAGTGTGTGAGCTTTGGTCAGATAATGGGAATTAAGAACACACTTAGTGAGTATGTTGTACACCTGAAACTAATATAACCGTATGTTCACTATACTGGCATTAAAATAAAAGTAGCAATTAATTAATTACTTTTAAAAAGGTGAAGGTCAAAAGTGAGGTTGCAAACAAAAAGATCAATTGAAGATCCGTGTGCACAACAGACTATTCCTGCCTCACTGCCTCAGGAAGAGTTTAGGCAGCCCAGAATTTGTCACCTGAAAAAATTTCTGAAATTAATTGAACTACTAAGGGAGAACTGAGGTGCCTAATGGGACTGCTGTCACGCAAAAGTTAGGCCCTATTTTTCACAAAGTTTTCCGTCCGAGAATTCAGTTTAAGGAAAATCAGCCCACCACACGCATATAACTCCTACTTGGCACATTCTATTCCCTCCATTCTTAAATATGAGTAGTTTTTAAGTTATCTACTGCTGTGTTACAAATTATTCCAGTATGTGGTAGCTTAACATGACTAACATTTTATCTCACACAGTTTCTGAGGGTCAGGAATTCAGATATGGCTTATCTGGGTTTTCTGGTTCAGGGTCTCTCGTGAGACCCCAGTCCAGATTTTGGCTGGGGCTATAGTTATCTGAAGGCTTGATGCAGACAGAAAGATCCACTCTCAAGCTCGCTAGTGTGGCTGTTACCAGGATGCCTCGGTTTCTTGCTACACAGACCTCTCCTCATGTTATAGTAGTTAGCTTCCTCTAGAAGGAGTATTGCAAGAGAAAGGGCGAAACAGGGAGCAGTAAGTAACAGTGCCTTCTAAGCCCCAACCTGTAGAATTGTATACCATCATGTCAGTCATATATACTGGTCACACAGATCAAACTTGATACAGTGGGAGAGGGAACAACACAAGAAATCAGAAAGTGACACCATTGGAGACTGTCTTGAAGCGTGGCTGCCCACAGTAGGCAAAAAAAGGATTACTGGATATGTGGAGAAAACCTGGGCATGAAAGAAGAAAATCCAGGGTAATAAAATGTAAAATGTGTTTCCAGATAAGCTCATGAAGGTATAGGAAAGAACATGTAAAAACAAAGCAAAAGAAACAAGTTGTTAGGATCATGGATCGGTATCCTTAGATATATTTTACAAGCAGCAAGAAGGGGTGATGGGCCAAAAGAGGATGGGGGGTGGTGCAAAAGAAGAGGATTTTGAAAACAGCATTGCATTAGATGATGTACAGGTGCTCTTTTCTATTTCAAGGTGGCATGGAGAGTAGGGCACCACTGACCCAGCTCTAAGAATTGACTTGGGCTATAAGCATAACTGCTGGGAGGCAGTGTAAGAGATGCTGCATTTTCTTGGGTCTTAGAATTAGTGTCTGTGTCTGAGGGTGTTTGTCCTAAGCTCCAGGAGGTCCTGTAAAACTTCAATTAAAAGTGCTACTTGTTTTGCTTTCATTGGATATGGGTATTATTGGAGTACAAAAGTATGCTTGCTCCATTTCTGAACTTGTAAATATGTATTACGCAACCGAGAGTTAAATGCTGAGGATAACTTACTGCTTTTCACATTTAAAGCTGCTACTGCTTTTTCTGAAAATCGATTACCATCATTTGAACTCCACTTCAAAGTCTGTTTCTACTCTTTCTTTGCACGAATTCTGGAAACTAACGTGTACTAGGCGTGGCACTAGGTGCTGCAGATATATTAATGAGGAAGACATGGAGCTTATACAGCGTAGGTAGGCAATTTTCACTACTTTATTAAAAAGCCTGTGAAGGTGGCAAGTACAGGGAGTTATAAACATATAAAGAAGGAGCTCCTGGCCCAGTCCTTGGGAATATGTAGTCAAGAAGGGTTTCCCGCCTCCCACCTCACTCTCTACTTGAATTTGCTTCCTAAATATGTCTAAGATCTATCCCAACTTCATTCCTACCACACTGTGTGACTAGGCCAACCTACTGTCACTGTAGGGGCCCAGGGCAGGCTGCCCCAAAATATACCACAAGGACATATTATTTTGAAGTTACTTGGGAAACAGCCAGTGCAAGGTCACTCAGACCCTCCTCTGTCCCCCACTGAGAGCAGGAAATAGATCTCCCATAGGAAAGGTACCCTCCCTGTACTAAGAAGTACAAAGATGTCCTTATCACCAGAGATAGGAACTTTATTTATTTATTTAAAAAAAATTTTTTTTTAATGTTTTTATTTATTTTTGAGACAGAGAGAGACAGAGCATGAGCAGGGGAGGGGCAGAGAGAGAGGGAGACACAGAATCTGAAGTAGGCTCCAGGCTCTGAGTTGTCGGCACAGAGCCTGACGTGGGGCTCAAACTCACGAGCTGTGAGATCATGACCTGACCTGAAGTCAGACGCCCAACCAACTGAGCCACCCAGGTGCCCCAGAGATAGGGACTTTAAAGTTGAGAAAGTTCTAGAAACAAACCTTGTTATTTTTCTTTTTCTCATCTACTACCTCAGCCTAAATTCTGCTTAGAATTCCTTACTAATTAAAGCTCCCAAACACCTGTTTTCTTTATCCTGTCAATTACTCACAAATTTATTGTCTATGTCTAAAATGTATAAAATCTGCCTGCCTAGGTCATTTCTTTGGGCATTAATTTCATTATTGGATTTTCTTGCACGGGTAAATAAAACTTTGGTTTGTTCCTCCTGTTAATCTGTTTCATATCAATTTAATTCCTAAGCCAGCTAGAAGAACCTGGGGAAAAGAAGGAAATTTCTGCTTCCCCTACATCATCAACTGCTTAAATTATTACAATAGTCTGATAAATAAATATCTTCCTGAATCTACTTTTGTCCTTTTGCACTGTGTTTTCCACATAGCAGCCAGGGTGTTATTTTGAAAACACGTATTTTATCATGTCACTTCTCTGTTTAAAATATGCTAGTGGGGGCACCTGAGTGGCTCAGTTGTTTGAGCTCTCAGGTCATGACCTTGCAGTTCTTGAGTTTGAGCCTCACATTGGGCTCTGTGCTATCAGCCTGTCAGCATGGAGCCCATTTCTGATCCTGTGTCCCCTTCTGTCTTTCCCCCTCCCCTGTTTGCACTCTCCCAAAAATAAATAAATATTTAAAAAATAAATAGGGGCGCCTGGGCGGTGCAGTGGGTTGAGTGTCCGACTTCAGCTCAGGTCATTATCTCTCATTCGTGGGTTCAAGCCCCGCGTCAGGCTCTGTGCTGACAGCTCAGAGCCTGAAGCCTGCTTTGAATTCTGTGTGTGTGTGTGTCTCTCTCTCTGTCCTTCTTCTGCTTGTGCTCTGTCTCTCTCTCTCAAAAAATAAAATATTAAAAAGCTTTAAATACATAAATAAATCAATAAATAAAATATACATGTCAGTGGCTTCCCATTGCTTTTCTTTAAATTTTATTTTAATTTCAATTCTAATATAGTTAACATACAGTATTACATTAGTTTCAGGTGTACAATATAGTGATTCAACAATTTTCTACATTACTCAAGTGCTCATCATAAGTGTACTCTTAACCCCCTTCACCTACTTCACCCATCACCCCACCCCGCACCTCCTCTCCGGTGACCATCAATTTAGTCTCTATAGTTAAAAGCCTGTTTTTATTTGTCTTTTTTTTTCTTTTGTTCATTTTTTTTGTTTCTTAGGTTCCACATGAGTGTGATCATATGGTATTTGTCTTTCTCTGACTTATTTCGTTTAGCATTATACTCTCTAGTACCATCCATGTCATTGCAAATGGCAAGATTTCATTCTGTTTTATGGCTGAATAACATTCCATTATATATATATATATATATATATATATATATATATATATATATATATATATATAAAATAAAGATAAATTCCTTAACATGATTCATCCGGTACCTATCTTTACAGGAAGATCTGAATTCAACATGCTCCTCCATCACTCATTTAACTCAAGCTGCACTGGTCTTTTGTGTACTACAGTCTGCATTCTGGCTGCAGGTTTTTGAAAATATAATTTCCTCCTGACTTCAATATTTTCCCTTCCTCTCTTTGCCTTTTTAACTCCATCTCTTTCTTCAAATCTCAACTCAATCTTCATTTCCTTGGAGCAGTCTTTCCTGACCTGCCTTATGTCCTTGGTAACATTTAAATTATCTTATTTTAGGGGTACCTGGGTGGCTCAGTCAGTTGGGCGTCTGACTTCAGCTCAGGTCATGATCTCACAGTTCATGAGTTCTAGCCCTGCATTGGGCTCTGTGCTAACAGCTCAGAGTCTGGAGCCTGCTTTGGATTCTGTGTCTTCCTCTCTCTCTGCCCCTCCCGTGCTCATGCTCTGTCTGTCTCTCTTTCTCAAAAAATGAATAAACGTTAAAAAAAAATAATCTTATTTTATGTTCTTTTTTTTCATTTTTTAAAAATTCATTTATTTGGAGAGAGAGAGCACAAGTAGGTGAGGGGCTGAGAGAAGAAGAGACAGAAACCCAAGCAGACTCTATGCCATCAACACAGAGCCTAATGTGGGCCTCGAACTCACAAACCGTGAAATCACGACCTGATCCGAGATCAAGAGTCAGACGCTTAACTGACTACACCACCCAGGCACCCTTTATTTTATGTTCTTATAGTAACATGCTCTTGTCCTTCATAACACTTGTTCCAGTTGTGGTATTTCTTCTATTTGTATTATTGTTTGACTAATGTCTATTATCCACATTAGACACATGCTCCATGGTCAGAAACTCTATGGGGAGCAGAGAGAATTGGGGGAGATGAGGCTTGGAAGTTAAGCAAGGGCTATACTGTAAAGACTTACATGTTAGGCTAGGGAATTTGAATTTGATCCTAAAATCAAGCAGTTTTCTATGGGCAATGAAGTATATTCAAGATGATTTTAAAATTTTACTGGAAGTCTTGCTTTTTACAACAGAAACTGACTTATAGTTATCAGATTAATCATCAGCTCAACAAGTTGTTATTCAACTTGTTATTGAACAACTGAACAAGTTATTAAACAGTAGAGAATTTGAACTTCCTCCTTAAACATGAGAAAAGTTTCTTTCCTTAAGTCTCTTAAATTGGAGCTAAATTATTATATAATAAGAAATCATTTGTTGTATTCTAGCTAAACATGATAATTATCTGACCAGAGGAACCAATTCATCCAGCATGCACTACAGGAAACCTTCCAGGTCCTGAAAAGGCAGTCCACCATTTTCCAAAGACAGCAGCTGGTGGAGAATGTCTGTGTGGGGGATGAGGTTATACCTCATGCCCCAACATCTGCCTCCTCCACACAGTTTTCTTCCAAAGCCCAGGAAATCAGACATATGGCATGGAACCGAACTTGCTCTGTACCACCTTCCAAGATCTCTAATCTTTCTTTCTTTCTATTCCTTAAAGTTGAAATTATAGAGGAGACATACTCTTGTCAGCTCTTACTCCCTTAAGAATAAGAAGGTTTGCGGGGGGGGGGGGGGGTGGAAAGGAATAACATTTAGTCTTTGTTGTCAATTAATGTCTCCAATTTTAGTGGGGTTCGCAGGGACAGATTCCCTTCAAGAACTTAGAAAAAAGCTGCAGATTGAGTTTTAAACAATTTTTTTAAATGATGGTTTTAATTAGAGATAATGTAAAGTTGCAATGAGCTCTGGCCAAGACTTGAACAAAACTTCATTAAGTGTACAAACACAAACAGTGTAGGAACATTACAGTCTTTAAGAGATTTAGTCAGGAAAGGAAGTTAAGAAAAGGGAACGTCAAACATTGATATTTACTTCACAGTGAGAAGAGAGTTTGCTAGCCCAGCATGATGACCAACCAGGGGATGTGGCAGGTATGACCCTCTGGCAGAGGTACACTCAGCAATCTTCAGTGCTTCATGACACAGGCATTGAAATCTCCAACTAACTGCTCTTTTTCTAGTTGCAGGCTCACTAAGCAGCCTTGTATTAATTAAGTTTTCTGTTTTCATTTTTCTCCAGAGAAAGCATTTATTTTAAGCCCATATAATGGCTAAGCTTCTTATTTTAAATTAATTGACACTGTAGGTTTTAGTCATTGGCCTTCATGAACTTGCTTAATGTGAGCCCACTCTGAGAAACAGATCTAGTTCTTATCATATTGATAATTATGTTTCAAACTGATGGCTTCTTAACTCTTATATTAATGTCTTTTGTTAAATTTGGGAAGATCTCATCCATTACTTTTTGAATACTTTTTCAGTCCCTTTCTCCTCTCTTCCTGGGACTCAGCCATAATCAGGCCTGTCATGAATTTGTCCAGGAAATGCCAACATGAAGGGATCTGTCTGGATGGCCAGCCAACTTCCAAAGAAGATGCTAGACTTTTCTCTAAGTGATTTTACATTAAAACGGCAATAATTCACGTGGAGATCCTCAACTTCTATCCCCACCTGACACTAACGAGTTGCTTCTCCCCCTCCCTAATGGAGAAGACAGAGGAAAGAATTAGTAATGAAAAAAGAGCAATAGTAAACTACAGAGGAAAAATAGGTTAAAACAAAACAAAACAAAAAAACAAAACCTAGAGTCCCAGGAAAAGAGGAGAAAGGGACTGAAAAAGTATTCAAAAAGTAATGGATGAGATCTTCCCAAATTTAGCAAAAGACATTAATATGAGTTAAGAAGCTGACCTAATTCCAAAAAAGGATAAACCCAAAGAAATCTACCCAAACGTAAATTAACTAGACTTCCAAAATCTAAAGATAAAGGAAAAATCTTGAAAGCAGCCTATACAGGAAAAGTCACTTCAGATGACAGATTTCTCACTAGAAACCACTGAGGTCAAAAGGAAGTTGCACAATATTGTTCAAGTGCCAGAAGAACTGTCAACCCAGAATCCTAGACCCAGTGAAAATATCCTTCAGATATGAAGAAGAAATCAAGACATTCTCAGATGAAGGAAAATGAAGAACTTGTTGTCAAAGGATCCACTCTAAAACAATGGCTAAAAGAAGTTCTCTAAAAAGAAAGGAAATAATAAAAAAAGGAACATTAGGAAAGAAGAAAGCAGATGGTAGGCAAAAATGAAAAATGTGGATAAATACAATATTCATAAATATATCCTTGGCCGTTTATATATTAGAAAAGAGGGAATGTCTCAAATCAATAATCTAAGATATCCTCTCAGAAACTTAAAAAAAGAAAAGCAAAATAAAACCAAAGCAAGAAGGGGGAAAAAATAACAAAGATAGAACAAAAATCAGTGAAAATGAAAGCAGAAAAAGAATAAAAATAATGAAACAAGATGGAAAAATCAATAAAATTCACAAAACTTTAGCAATACTGCAAAAGAAAAAAAAAGGAGAAGACACAAATTACCAATATCAGGAATGAACAAGGGATATCAATCAGATCCTGCAGACTTCAAAAAGTTAATAAAGGAATAGTATGAATAACTCTGCACCCATAAATTTGTCAACTTAGATGATATAAGCCATTCCTCAAAAAATATAAACTACTACAACTCATTTAATATGAAAGATAATTCTAGTAACTCTGTAACTATTAAGGAAATTGAATTCATAATTTTTAAAACTCCCAAAAAGAAATCTCCAGGCTCAGATGGTTTAGCCACAGAATTCTACCAAATATTTAAAGAATAATTAGCATCAATTCTACATAATCTCTTCTGGAAAATAGAAGATGAGGGATCACTTCCCAATTTATTTTATGAAACTACTATTCTCTGACCAAAACAGAGAGAGTATATTTTAAATATAAAGCTAAAGATCAATATACCTCATGAACACAGATGAAAAAATCCTTAATGAAATATTTACAATTAACAATCTATAACAAGAATTATATAAACCACAACCATGTTGGGACTATTTCAGAGACACAAGGCTGATTTAATATTCAAAAATCAATCAATATAATCTACCATATTAACAGATTAAAGGAAAAAAATCAAATGAATCTAACAATTAATACAGAAAAGGAATTAGGCAAAATTCATCATCCATTCATGGTAAAAATTCTTAGCAATATAGAAATAGAAGAGAGCTTCTTCAACTTGATAAAGCATCTATAAAAACCCCTATGATAACATTACAGTTAATGGAAAAAGACTAAATACTTTTCCAAACAACTGGGACAAAGTATTCACCACTTCTATTCAACATAGTGCTGGAAGTTCCAGCCAATGCAATAATGCAAGAAGAAGAAATAAAAGGCATATAGATAGAAAAGGCAAAAATAAAATCCTACATGCAGATGACATGATTTTCTAGACAGAAAATATCAAGGAATCTACAAAATTATCTTAGAACTAGTAAATAGGTTCAGCAAGGTAACTGGATACAAGATAAATATACAAATATTATTATGCTAATAATGATTACATGAATGAAATTTAAAATATAATACCATATACAATCACTAGAAAAATGACACACAGAAGTATAAATCTAACAAAACATATATAGGATTTGCATGTTGAAAATTACAAAATGCTGATGAAAGAAATCAAAGATTAAAATAAATGGAGAGACATATTGGGTTCATGGATTTTAAGACTCAACACAGTAAAGATGTCAATTGTCCTTCGAATTGATATGCTGGTTTAATACGACTTCTACCAAAGTCCCAGAAAGAATGTTTGTAGATCCAGATGAGATGAGACTATTTTAAAATTTATATGGAAAGGCAAAGGAACTAGGATAATTTTGAAAAACAAGAATTAGGAGCAAACAGTCTACTCAGTTTTAAGACTTTTTATATAGCTACAGTAATCAAGACCATGTTTTATTGGCAAACAGAACAATGGAAAACAACAGAGAACCCAGAAATGTCTGGGAACCCAATGCCTTGGAACCCAAATGGATATGCCTGATAGATTGTTAAAAAGATTCACAGGTAATATAGGTAATTCAACAAATGGTGCTGAACCAATTGGACATCCATAGGCAAAAACCTTGACCTAAGTTTCACATTTTATACAATATTAACTTAAAATGGATCATAGACTTAAATGTAAATGTAAAACTATAGTATTTTATAAAAATCTAGAAGAAAGTCGTTGGGAACCATAGCTAAGCAAATATTTCTTAGACCTGTCACCATGATCTATAAAACTAAAAATTAATAAGTTGGACCTTGATCAAATTAAATCATTTTCTCTATAGAAGCTGTTAAGAGGATGAAAAGGCAAGCTATGAGAGTAGAAGAAAATATTTGCAAAACCATCTATTTGACAAAGAAGTATTATATATAATATATAAAGAGTTCTCAAAACTTATCAGCAATAAAACAATCCAATTAAAAAACAGAAAAAGGGCATAAAAAGACATTTTACCAAAAATAATAAGTAAATGGCAAATAAGCACATGAAAAGATGTTCAACATCATTAGCCATTTTGGAAATTCAAACTAAAACAACAAATGAGATGTCATTACACACGTATCAGAATGGCTAAAATTAAAAACAGACACCAAAGTTGCACAGAAATTGAATCCCTCATACATTGCTAGTGTAAATGTAAAACGGTACACCCCTATGGAAAACAGTTTGGCAGTATTTTTAAAAACTAACATGCAACTACCATATGATCTAACAACTGTCCTCCTGGGCATTTATCCCAGATTCACACAAAAACCCGTGAACAAATGTCTACAGCTGCTTCATTCATAATAGCCAAAACACCCCCCAAATCCTTCAGTGGGTGAACAGTTAGTTTAACTGTGATACGTTCATATCTTGACATACTACTCAGCAATAAAGAGAAACGAACTATTGATACACACAAAAACCTGGATGAATGCCCACAAAATTATGATGTGTAAACAAAAAGCCAACTGCAAAAGGTTCTATGCTGTATGATTCCATTTATATAAGATTCCTAAAATTACCAAATTATAGAAGTGCATTAACTGTCTAGTGTCATGCAGAAGTCAAGGAAAGGGTACTCTGAGTAAATTGAGTAGAGGTAAGGTAAACTGGGATCTGTCTGTATTATTTCTCACAACTTAATATGAATCTATACTTATCTCAAAATAAAAAGTTAAAAAATTGAAACAATGTTAACTTCATCTTCAAAGATGACTAGATTTTTTTCTTCCAAATTTTGCCTTTATTTTGTCATTGCTTTATGATTCTTATCAGAATAGGAGCCAATATTTATTGAATACATTATGTGACAGGCATTCTAATAATACTTCATATGATGCTTACATAACACTGTAAAGCAAATAATATCATCCCCATTTTATATTTGTCTAAGGCTTAGAGAAGTTAAGTAACTTATATGAGATCACACTGTTCGGTTATTAGGTAACAGAGTCAAGATTCACCTGCAGACTTGTCTGGCTCTATAACTGGTGCTCTTAACCACCATCATACCCTTCAAAGACACTCTATGTTGAGTATCACTTGGGCAGGATTTTATTTTGGACTGAGAGCCAGAAGCATGAGATTTTAATTGTTTGTCCCTCATCCAGTTCTTTTTCCTTATTATCTCCTTTCCTACACTTCTCCTCTAAGCTCTAGTACAGATACATTTCTTGTATTCCAGAAGCACCACAAGCAAGCTGAGCTCTTTCTGCCTCACTGACTGACCTGATAAAATCCAATATTTCTTAAAATAAGCTTCTAAATAGCTCATGGAATCAGTCTTAGGCATTGCCTGCAGCACTGCATTTGTTCTGTTCTTCTGAATCTCTCACTAAAAGTAGCTGCCTCATTCTTCCCTCCATCCTCCCTATTCTCTGATGGTTCTGGGCAGTGGTAGCAAGTGGTTTATAAGTTACATTAACAACAACAACAACAACACCCAAACCACTCATTATTATAATTAATCAACAACCTCATGTAGGGGTGATTCCTCAGCCTGTAATACTTGAAGTATTGTAATACTTCTGTAACACAGAAGTAATGTAATACTTGCATTTTCATGGCTTGGAGACATTGAATTAATTCAGTATTATGTGGATGTGGGAGGTTGCATAGGATTGTCAGCCACACAAGCCACACAATATAGATTCCAGTAAACAAAATGCCACACAAACCAGCTATTCTTTAGTGGTAAGCTCTCTCAATAAGTCCTTTGAAAAAAAACTGAATAGATATTAATTTAGTTATTTGCCATATGCTGGGCACTGTACTAAGTGTTTTACATGTAACCATTAAATGATTTAATCCTCTCCAAACCATCATGAAATAAGCATTTGTATTATTCTCATTCTACAGATGAGGAAAGGGACATGGAGGGCTTAAGAGGCTTGTCTCAAAATCACACAGGGATGGGATTTGAACTCAGGCAGTCTGACAAAGAGCCCAGAAGCTTAACCATCATGTTTTATACTTCCTCATCCTATAGTTCACTAATTTGCTCCCATGTGCTCTGGGAATCATTAGAAGGAAGCTGCAGTTAGGAAATAAAAAAGGTCAGAGAAACAGTGATTTTTTTCCAAAACTTTTTTATCTTTTAGTAATTACCAAAGTTACAGAAAGGTTGCAAGAACAGCAAAAAGAACTCTTGCCTGCCTTCAGCCAGGTTTCCCAAGTGTTAACATTTGACACATGTTCATCATTCCTTCTCTATCTTTCTCTTTCTCTTGTGCCTCACCCCCACCACGACACACATTCTTTTCTAAGTTAGTGGAGAATAGGTTGCAGGCATGATAACCCATTACTGCTGTTTCCTAGAGGAAACGACACTCTCCTATACAACCATAAAATTGAGAAATCTAACACTGAGACCATAAAATCCATAAACTCCATTCAAATTTCACAAATTACCCCAGTAATGCATTTCATAGCAAAGAAAAGTACAAGGATCTTCTGGTTCAAGATCCATCTGAGGATCAAGTGTTACATTTCTTTCACCGTTACTGCTTTTTATTCTTTTTGTCTGGAACAGTCTCAGTCTTCCCTGGTTCCTGATGTTGACATTTTTGAACAGTACAAGGTAGTTATTTTGTAGAGTTCCCCTCAATTTGATGTTACTCACATCTCCCCAGTATTAGATTCAGGTTATGTATTTTTGGCAGGAATGTCACAGAAGTAATGCCGTGTTCTTCTCAGGGTATTTTAGCAAGAACACAATATTGATATGTACCATTCCTAGTGAGGTTAACTCTCATCACTGGATGAAGGTGGTGCCCATCAAAATTCTTCTCTATAAAATTACAGTTTTCCCTTGGTAATTAAGAAGGACTTTATAGGGAGATCCTTTGAAATTACATTGCTATCCTATTCATCTTCAAACTTTTACTCAAAAGTTTTTTTAGACTCTATTGATGGTTCTTGACTAAATAATTACTGTGATGTTTGCTAATAATGACTTTGTAACTCTATCATTTCTTCTATGCTTACTTGTTGATACTGTACTATAAGAAAGAGCTTTTACTTTTCCTATATTCACTTATTTGTCCATTCATTTAGACTAATTAATCCTTATTTTAATCCACAGGTTATAATCTGTTACAGTCATTACTTATTTTGATGCTCAAATCGTCCCAGCTGTTCTTCATTCTGGCTACTGTGTCTTTTTGACAAACCCTCATAAATTTTTATCAAATCCTTGCTTCAAATCAAGATATTTTGGGCTCATCTTATACTTTTGATGCCCCAACCTCAGGCACACAGGAATGAGTTCATGTTAGTGGCATTCATTGAGAATAGAGAAAAGAGAAAGCATTTCAAAGAGAAGATGAATTTAGTTTGTGATCTGTTGAGTCTGAGTTGCCTACTGAATATTTAGTAAGATACTGAGCAGTAGGTCTAGGGCTCTGAAAACTGAACAAGACTGAATATAAATCTCAGATAGCAATTTGTTCGTGGTAGAACTCACAAGAATAAATGACACAACCTATAGAAGTTTGTTGTGCGAAGTGAAAGAAGAGATGGCCAATGACACAACATGAAAACAAAAACTTCCAAAAGATGCTCAGAAATAAGACTTGCAGGGCCACCTGGGTGGCTCAGTTGATTGAGCGTCTGACTTCGGCTCAGGTCATGATCTTGTGGCTCATGGGTTCAAGTTCCACGTCAGGCTCTGCACTGACAGTGCAGAGCGTGCTTTGGATTCTCTGTCTCCCTCTCACTCTGCCCCTCTCCCACTCTCTCCTTCTCTCTCAAAAATAAATAAGTAAATAAATAAATATTTAAAAAAAAAAGAGGTAAGATCGGCAAAAGGCCCCTTGAAGGAATATGAGACAAGAACATTTGGAAGCTGATGGGAATGACTTCCTGCCTAAAATTACCTCTGCATAACTCCCCATAATACAGCCTCCCCAACCCAGTAACTCAATAAAAAGAACAAAAATGTACATTCAGCACCAAATGCTGAAAATGAAAACCAATACCTAATAATATCAGAATATTTTAGGAACCTCCAGTAACTTTAATCCTTAAAAACTTCCAGGCTTTGTTTCATAACACTGAGGCTCTGATAGCCAGGGTGGAGACTAAAATATAATTCACAGTCAGCTTAACTACTCTATAACCGCTTTTCTCCTGGAAGATTTTTGGATCCACATATCCATCTCCACCTCATCCATTAGGCTGCCCCCTTCCACTATACACCCTACATGCTTCTCTCATCACAGTAGACAATAGGGACTTGTGTCTTTTATGCTCCCTTCTCAAAGTTTAATGTGCATTCAAGTCCTTTGGGGATCTTTCTCAAGTGCAGATTTTATTTGTAGATGGAGTCCGAGATGCTACATTTCTAACAAGCTCCCAGGTGACATGCTGCAACTGACCTGAAGACCACACTTTGAGTAGCAAGGGTTTAGAGTACTCTGCCTTCTCTCCTATCTCCAACTATATATAACACACCTCCCTATACACCCTTCCTCAATCTCTATCACTTTTATTTCCCTATTGCTGCCTCTTTCAACCTCACTATGTTATCTCCTCCTTTTCTCTGACCCACTAGGCATCATTACTTTTATGCTGACATCCAATAATGTCATTATCTTCCTCACTTTATTCTTATCCCAGTAAAATTTCTATTTGTTCCTTCTTTTGGGTTCAATTTAGCATCAGGAAAGCAAGCTGATTAAATCAAAGCACACAAGAGTGTTAGTTTCTGAAAGCCAATTTATGTCTCTCTGGGAGTGTTTGTTCATCCAATCTCTCAAGAAAAAGGTTTAGTTCAGGGAGATTTTCCTTAAATCATATCAGCTGGCATCACTGTGCAAGACCAAGTCTGTGGGATAAAAGATACAAGAATATACTCTTCCAAACCCCCAGAACTTTCTCTGAAATAGGAAGGTGTTGCTATTTCAAACTTTCCATTCTCTAAACACTTTCTGGGGCCCGAGACTTAAAAATCCCAGCCATTCATAAAGAGGGAGTGAGCATTATGGAGATAATAGTTCACAGATTTTGTTCTAGGACACAGCTCCCCAAGCCTTTACAAATAGTATTATATTAAATCTTCACAGCAATCTATGTGGTACTATTTCTTACTACAACTTTACAGTTGTGAAAACAGAGATACTGAACGGTTTAGTGATTTACCCAAGGTCACATAGCTGTTAAATTGCAGAGCTGATTTGAATTCAGGCAGCCTGACTCCAGAGCCACTATATTATTCTATTTCTGGAAAAGTATAACATGGCACTCTTTCTGGACCTAATGCAAACAAACAATGACTTTCAGCATGGTGAGCATGACAATCTTGAGAGCAGAGCTTACAGCTGATTTATCTTCGCATCCCTCCCCACCACACCCCAGCTTTAGGCTTTGGTAGTTGGTCGGTATATTTTAGTTAAACAAAAAAGAGAATAAGAACTCTGTAGTAAGAGGCAAATACCTTTGAATGGAGAGTCAAATACAGTCACTAACAGAATCATTAAAAGCACAGAATTTTATTTAAGGAATAAATGGTAAAGATATTCAAATTCTTCTGTTCAACTTTTCCATTAAAAGCTCAGAATTCACCAACCTTAAAGCACAAATCCCTGGTAAAACTGGAATTCAAACTAAGGAAGTCTGTGATTTGCTCTAATTATTCCTTAAAAGCATATAGCCTATTAGACTAAAATATTTGCTCGTGGCCTTATTCTGTCTCATTACTCTAGAAAAAGAAATGGAAGAAGATATGAAAGAATTGACACTTTCTTTTTACATAGTTCTAAAAATATCCTAGAATAACATAATGCAAAAGCCACAAAGAAAGTCCTGTCATCAAATCCTGTCCTAGGCCTATGGAGCCTGATGCATCTCAAGAACGATGCACAGTACTGACATGGTGGTGTTTCTCACCAGAGTTAAATTTGTCATCGTTCTGTCAGCAACCTGGGCACTCTGTGGTAACGTGAGGACATTTCTCTTATTCTGCAAATAGTGTGGAGAAAGAGTCAGAGGTGACGAATCCAATAACACAGCAGGATTTTGCAATGTGGATAACATTCTAGAATAGGTATCAAATTGCCCATAAGCACAACAAGCCAATAAGGACACTAATTTCTGACCCTACAGAACTTACAGTTCAAAAATAGTTATTGGACTTGTGAAGGAGATTACTACATATGATACAGTTAAACTTGTCTTCTGTTTCCAGAATTATCTCTGTTCCCCAAGAGATCAGTTTTCAGTATGTATACCTTGGTTTTGCTGTAGGCATTCCTTAAATATCTGGTGATTCATAGTTGTCCATTCATCTTTAATAATAAGGGAATAAGACTGACTGGAAGTTCTGTATATGGGGTAGAAATTAGCAACTGGAAGGCTTTTACATCTGTTCATATATATTAAGTCATTAGTCCATGAGCCAAATCAGGACTCACATAGTAATTTTAACTTTATAAATTAAATTGAAAATAATTTAAATGTGGGAGTTTTCACATAAAAGTTGTATTTCTGCCTTCTTTTGAAAAATAGAGATGGCATCTGGGTGGCTCAATCAGTTAAGTGTCCAACTTCTGATTTTGGCTCAAGTCATGACCTCTCGGTTCATGAGATAGAGTCCCCCGTCAGGCTCTGAGCTGCCAATGGGAAGCCTGCTTCAGATTCTCAATTCTCTCTGCCCCTCCCTCACTCATTCTCTCTCCCTCTCTCTCTCTCTGTCTCTCAAAATAAATAAAGCCTTAAAAAAGAAGAAAAATAGAGAATAGCTGGCAACAGGAGGCTCACATTCTCAAATGCCAGTTGGCTAAGAGTCAGTGGCTATTCTGCTTGCAGCTCATGCTACCATGTGTGTATATGTGTGTATATGTGACCCATCTGGTTCCTACTGACAATGGAACTGAAGAAATCTCGTTGAGAGCGAGTAAGCTAGAGGCTGAACTTTCTGTTGAGCATCCTTACACACTAGGATACAGAGGATTTTATTCTGAAGTGCCAGACCACACTAGCTGCCCTTTCTCTTCCTGAACAGATCATTTATTTTTTCCTTTTATTAATATAAAAAGTTAAACCCCAGGTGCAGGGAATTGAATTGATGATGCTCCACAAGTCATTATCAGTTTGTGCAAGGCCATTCCCTTGTTATAGTTTATTTGTTTTTGGTTTTTTTCCTCCTAGTTTCCTATCCACTCTGCTATTCCTTCATGGAATTTTCATGGCATTTTCCTTCATGGGCACCCAGTCAAATGTATTCCATATAGTCTTGAACATGTATGCATTCCTGAAAAATAGAACTATCTTATATGTAACTTTAGTGCTGTTTTGCAATACGTGTTTTAAATTTACTTAAAGGATATCTTATTGTTAACCTCACTCTTGCTTATTTTGAAATCATCATTGTTTTAATTATCTATCCAGGCTGCTCTGTGTACAACACACTTATTGATTCTGACTGCTACCTAGTATTCCATCACATGCACCCATCACTCATTTATTCAGCATACATTTACACATTGAGTGCCTACTATGTGCCAGATGTTCTAGGCCCAATGAACAAAACAAAATCAAGTCCTGTTTTCATGGAGCTTCTATTTTCTTGGTGAAATAAGAAGATCAACAGTTATGAGTAAGGAGGAGGCCATATATGCTGGTGGTGTGAGAAGAGAGAAGATGTAAAAAAGTTATTAGAAGAGTGAGGGGATGAATCGATTGGTGACACTGGAAGCATTGACTCCACTTGATATGTATGACCATACACTTAAAGTGATACTAGCCAGGGGCAGGGGGGCGAAGGGGGCCGGAATGAGTTTTTCTCCAGTCATATTCAGCTCCCTTGGCACAGCTGTGGAGTATGAGGAGAGCTAGATCTAACAGAATTGGGATTTGCCACATAAGAATGTCAGAGCAAAAGAAGGACAAGGGGACTAAGGGAGTAATGAAGTGTTGGACCATGGACTATAAGCTGGGTAAGGAAGGAAATGAGGATACACAGGATATAAAGTTTTATGAAAATATGGTGTGTTCAAACATACTTCTGGTTGTGGCAATGATAAAGAATCATCAGATCCAAAAGAGTAAAATATAAGGCAGTGGATTATCTTCTGAGAGCAAGAAGTAGGAACTGAGATTATGGAGAGAGTGCATTCAAAGGCAATGACTAGATTCAAGGTCGGACAATGGGCTTGCAATTTCATGCCCCACCCAAAGCAGCAATGTATATTCATATACATGCCTCCTTATTAGACCCTGGGCTGGGTGGGGTAGTTGGGAGGGAGTTCTTTAGTTAATTCCCAGGGTCAGAATTATTCAATCATATAGCATAAGCCTTTTTAATTTCCGCTAATACTGCTACATTTCTCTCCAGAATGACTGTACTATTTTATACACTCACCAGCAAAGCATAAATGTTCCTCTTCTCTCACATTCAATTTCCAATTTTTGTTGAGTCTGATGAGTATAAGGTGGTATCTCATGGTTCTAATTTTCATTTCCCTAACTACTAGTGAAATCAAACAGCTCTTCACATACATGTTATCCATTCAACACTCCCCTTCTGTAAATTGTTCTCCTTTGCCCATTTTTCTATTTAGTCTGACATACATTGAATTCTATATTTTAAAGATATTGATCCCTTGCCCACTAGGTCTACAACTTTAGTATTTACATGTTAGTCTTAATTTATCTGATCTTAAATTTATCCATGTATATGATGTAAGGCAGTGACCTCCTATTTTTCTCAATGGAATGAACCCATTTTCCCCAACAACACCTAGTGAATAATCCTTATCCTCACTGTTACCTCTACTATATATGGAGTCTTACATATATATAATATATAACTACACTATACTATATATGGAGTCTTACATTTATATAATATACATATATATGTATATGATCTATACATAAAACCTATAACTATTTCTGGGCTTTCTATTCTGTTCCATTGTTCTTTTGCCATTCCCACCTTACTATGTAATAAGTCTTAAATTCTGCTAGGGTAAGTCTCTTCTTTTGTTCTTTTTCAAAAATTTCTTCACTAGTTGTGAATCTTTTTTATCTTGTTTATTTTTTAATTAATGAACATTTTATTTTCTAAGAGAAAAAGATGTGGGAGAGGTGTGCTTACAGGGCAGAATAAATGCCTCTTTCTCTAGGAAAAAAGAAGTGAAGAAAAAGAGGTGGGAGAATATCTTGTAACTTTGAGGTGGAAAAATACTTTTTTAAACGGACAAAAAAAAAAATAGCATTGATGGCTCTGTCTACATCAAAAATAAGGATTCTCCAGGGGAACCTGGGTGGCTCAGTCAGTTAAGCATCAGACTCTTGATTTTGGCTCAGGTCATGATCTCAATCTCAACTGAGCCTTATGTTGGGCCCCTCACTGGGCAGGGAGCCTGCTTAAGATTCTCTCTCCTACTCTCTCTTTCCCCTTTCCCCCCCACCACTCTCTTTCTCTATCTCAAAGAAAAAAAAGGATTCTTTTTTGGTCAAGTTTACCACAGACAAAGGTAACAGGTAACAGATGAATTATCATCTGGAAGAAGATATTTATATCTAAAATTGAGAAAAGATTAATATATGTAATATATGTAAACTATGTTTTTTGAGGAAAAATCTAGAATATTTGTTCAAATCTTATTTTATCTATATGTTAACATGTAAAGAATTTTAGCCTCCACAATGCTGTCAATCTGCCTTAAAAACATGGGACATTAAGTTTTCTTTAAAGGTTCTCATACAGCTTTTCTTTGTTTTTATTTATTTAGAGAGAGAGAGAGAGAGAGAGAGAGAGAGAAAGCATGCATGCAAGTGGGGGAGGGGCATAGAGAGGGAGAGAGAGAGAATCCCAAGCAGGCTCTGCACTGTGAGTGTGGAGCTGGATGCAAGGCTCAAACCCACAAACCACGAGATCATGACCTGAGCCAAAGTCGGACACCTAATCGACCGTGCCACCCAGGTGCCCCTAGGTTCTCCTACAGCTTTCATATTTTTCTACTTAAAGGTCTTTCGAAGACTTTGGTAGGTTAACTTCCATACAATTTATGCTTTTTTGCCATGACTATAATGTTAGCTTATTTTCTGTTTGCTAGAAATAATAACTGCCCATGTAGAAGAATGGTACCTATTTTTATAAGTTGATACCCAGCAATCTTGCTTACTCGCTTATTAGTTCTAACAGTTCATCTATTGATTCTTTGGAGTATTGTATGGACATCACCATATTACCTGCAAGT
The DNA here is from genome assembly GCF_024362965.1 of Panthera pardus. NCBI lineage: Eukaryota > Metazoa > Chordata > Mammalia > Carnivora > Felidae > Panthera > Panthera pardus. The sequence continues at coordinate 51,199,336 of NW_026526677.1, forward strand.
AATACACAGACTCACAGTAGAATAGAATTGTATCAGGCCAACCTAACCCTAATACCTAAACTAGAAAAGAAAAACAAACAAACACAAACTACAGAGTAGACTCACCTAGTAGAAGAAAAAGTTATAAATCAATATTAGAAAACTGAATCCAGCAGTGCATTAAAAATGATACATCATGTCTATGTAGGGTTCATCTGAAGATAGTTCTACATTATCAGTATAAAGGAAAACATATGACCTGTTTGATAGATATGACATAAGCAGGTGTTAATGCTAAACAACTATTCTTTGTTTTTGTTTGTTTGATTTTATTTTTGAGTAATCTCTACACCCAACATGGGGCTCAAACTCACAACTCCAAGATCAAGAGTCACACACTCTACTGACTGAGCCAGCCAGGCACCCCAACTATTCTTAGTTTAAAACAAACAAACCAAAACCTCTCTACTTGTAGCAAATAGGAAAAAGTAAAAGTCTCTCAACACACCCCCACAGCAAATACCATGCCTTATGTTAAATACTAGAAGGAATCCCACAAAACACAGTTAATGATGATTCTCATTATCACTGCTACTGAAAAATTTTTTATTGAGAGTTGTATCCATTTTAGTAAGACAAGAAAAATATAAAGATATAAATATTAGGAAAAAAGAGATAAAAAATGCTATTTTGCAAACTATGTGATTGCCTCCTCAGAATATACAATAGAATCAACTAAATAACTATCAAAAGTTATCAGTGTTGAGTAAGTTGGTTCTACATGGGAGAAGTCTACAGAGACCAATAGCCTCCTATACCAACCAGCAGTAATAATCAGAACAGACTTAAGAAAAGCATTCACTGTATGAAGAAAAAGTGTTACATTGAAATGAAGCTAATAAAATCTATACAAAGAAAATGACTCCATTTTACCTACAGGTATGAAGGACATTTTATCAAATAGAAAAAAATGAACTGTATTCTTGAATGAGAAAACTCAATATTTTAAAAATGTTAATTCACACAAAATTTATCTACAATTTTGATGTATTCCCAGTTAAAATATAAAATAAAATTGTAAGGAACTTAGCAGGTTGATTTCCAAGTTTCTCATTCAGGGAAGAACCCCACAAGACTGAAGATAAGAAAACAGAGACAAATGTGGCTACAAAGGGAAGGAGAATCATAGGGTAATAGCTAGAGAGAGTCTGGTGATCAAGAAGGGTTTTTTCACAGACTTGAGCACATTTAAATGCTGATGGAGAGGGGGACCTGGGTGGCTCAGTTGGTTAAGCATCTGACTCTTAATTTCGGCTCAGATCATGATCCCAAAGTCATCAGACTAAGCTCCACATCAGGCTTCATGCTGACAGTGAGCCTGCTTGGGATTCTCTCTCTCGGTCCCTCCCCCTTCCCGCATGCATGTGTGCATGTGCTCACTCTCTTTTAAAATAAATAAATAAACTTTAAAATATCCTGATGGAGGAAAACCAATAGAGGGGGAGAAGTTGAAATTGAAAAAAAATAGTAGCACAAGTTTCCTAAATAGCTGAGGAGTAGGATACATTCCCCAAATCCATAACAGCATGAAGACTTACACACTAAATAACACTGTTTCTGAATATACAAGACAGAACTATTGGTCAGGGTAGCATCATGAACATATTAGCTAAACTTCTATCTCCAATCCCTTCCAAATTCTAAAAGGAAATACTGAAGGGGGGGAAAGTCAATCAGTGAGGGGACTATGGAAGGTTATATTTTGCCTGTCAGTTACATTAGAAATATATTTAAAGATATAAGGATATAAGATTGGAAAAAAGAATACTATAATTTCCTGCAAAAGACTGAAAAGCCTATCTGGGAATAAGTGGAAAGTAATGCCAACGCAATTCCTAATTAATCAGAGCTAGTTCCCTAGTCACCTTCACTGCACCTTCATTTGGTGCTGAAAGGAGGGCAAACTTGAGACCTTGAAGGAAAGGAGGCCTATTTAATTCCTACTGACACCTAAGGGAAAATGACACTGTCCAAAGAAAGAATCCAGCCCCACAGCAGATTACCAGCTAATGAAGGTGAGCGCCCTGCTGTGGTGATATCTAAAACAGGCAATCGTGCCAATTATAAAAGAAAAAGAGTGTAGACTTAAGGCTATTTGAACCAACCTGACCTGCTCTGGAGAGATTAAAAGAACTTAAAAACTAAACTTTTGGACAAAATATATAGAACAAAAATAAATCTTGAATGCATCAAAGATCTGCCCAAATAGTAAAAAATGATCAGGCGAAAATGTAAGTAAAGAAACTTTTGCTAGGAGGACACTACCAAATCTCCTTTAACAGTAGTTTCCAAAGCTTTCTTTAGCCTAGGACAGAAGACCAAATCCAGGGTGCATTTCGGCAAGGATTCTAGAAGGAGAGCCTCCCTCCAAAGAGCTGTACCCTCAGGGTCATACAAAGACAGACAAAAAGCTGCCTCCTCTACCCCAAATACCCAGGGGATTGCTTTGGTACTGAGCTGAGCACCCATCACACTGACTAGTAAGTGAATGTGTGCTGACATTAAGAGTTGGAAGGAAGTGAGTTTGTGAGGTATTCACAAACATGAGTAGGTGAACTATATGTTGAGGCCACAGTACTTGAAAAGCAGCTTCGCATTATTTAGTAAATATTCTAGGCCCAGAGATACTGAGAGGGACATTGTTCAAAACTGTCCCAAACTGGAAATTATGCTGATATTTACAACCACAAAATGGGCAAATAAATGATGGTATACTTACACAATGTAATGAAAATTAGCACTGCAATGAAAATTAACAAACTTCTACTTCATTCAAGAACATGGATAAATACCACAAATATTGAGTGAAAGAATAAAGTCACCAAAGAAAAAATACAGTATAATTCCTTTCATATAAAATAAAACCCAGCATAACTAGATCACATTATTTAAGAACACAGCTAGGTTATTAAAGTATAAAGAAAACAAGAACGCGAGCATACAAAAGTCAGGAAAGTCTTTACCTCCGGGGGAGGGAGAGAAATTAGTTACACTGGGGAGTGGCAGTAGGGGAGTGACTTCTTGTGTGCTGGCTGGACCGGTAGTGATTACATATGCGTTCACTTTACAATTTTTCTCTAAACCGTATAAGTAAATTTCCATTCTTTTCTGCATGTATGATATATTTTTCAATAAGCATTAAAAAGGAAACCAAGACAAAAATAGATAAAACTAAGAGGAGGAGAATGGGAGCAGAGGAGCAGGAAGAAAAGGAAGAAAAATGAAAACACATTGTTCTCTAATTTGGGTTTTCACAACAAACATGGAAACCTATCTTTTCAGCACCAAGACAATGCTCCTTGCTTTGACTACTCCTAGCTCTACAGTTCTAATTTTCCTTACAGGCTTTTGGAACTTTACAATGGCAAAGTAAAACCTGACAAAATCTAGAATGGCTCCTTGTATATGTTGGTGCTTCAAGTATTTGAAAGGGACCAAAAGGGTCTCTGACTAAGGCCACCTTGCTTCCCCTCTGCTAAAATAGAGACATCCCTCAGCAGATAAAATGAAAAAGAGCAAAGATAATTAGACTATGAAAATATTCAACAGGGAAAAAGAGAGACTAAGCTGACAAATCTGAGCATGTCCCACCCCCTGGCCACCCCAAGTAAACAGACTGCTTGCCCTAAAAAGAAAAATCATTAGGGGTGCCTGGGTGGATCAGTCGGTTAAGCATCCAACTTGGGCTCACGTCATGATCTCACAGTTCATGGGTTTGAGCCCCACATTGGGCTCTGCGTTGACAGTGTGGAGCCTGCTTCGGATTCTTTCTCTCTCTCTCTCTCTCTCTCTCTCTCTCTCTCTGCCCCTCCCCCACTCACGCTTTTTCTCTCTCTCAAAATAAATAAACAAACTTAAAAAAAAAATCACTAGAGGGGCACCTAGGTGGCTCAGTAGGTAAAGCATCCAACTTCAGTTCAGGTCATGATTTCATGGTTCATGAGTTCAAGCCCTGCATAGAGCTCTGTGCTGACAGCTCAGAGCCTGGAGCCTGCTTCAGTTTCCGTTGTCTCCTTTTTTCTCTGCCCCTCCCCAGCTCGCTCTCTTTCTCTCTCAAAAATAAATAAACATTAAAAACAATTTTTTTAATCATTAGAAAATATACCATTCACCGACTTATCACGATTTTGTGGTGCATAATGATTTATGAAAATAGAATACAAAATTATAAGAAAAACACCATACGAAATTAGGAGATCTTTTTTAGGGTTTGAAAAACATGATTGTTAAATTTCTCAAATGGAGGTTTGCTATGACAAAAAACTGAGGTAACAAAGTAAATACATGTTCAGGAAAAACTCTTAAACCTCAAAATAAAGGATCCTGTGTGGACAGGTTTCTCCTGACAGGAGAAATACTAGAGGCATGGAAGACAAATCTAGCACATGAAACACACATATAAGAAGCATTCTTAAAAGAGAAATAGAAATGCATTCTCTATTTGGTTTCCTAAAAGCTTGTATCAAAAGGGATATTGAATTTTCATGAATGCTTCATTTGGGATCTACAGATATGATTGTGTGTTCTTGTTTCTTTTGGTCTACTGATATAAAAGATTATATTAATAGATTTTTAAAAAACCACATTCCTATTTGTTCATGGTGTGTTATTCTTTAAATATGTTGTGTGGTTCAAAATCAATTAAGTGAAAGAAAAATGCATCTTGGACTAAAAAAACACCTGAATTTTCAGGTTGAAGCGTTTCACTTTGTTCACAGCAAATGTAATGGGGAGGTGGGGGGGTGGGGAAGGTGTAATCTCATAAACCTTGTAATTCTAAGGATGAACAAATAAATGCAAACCAGCATTCAAGTAAAAAGAAAAGATGAACCACAAAGAGTCCTGTTTGCCTCAGATGTCTGCTCTACAATAATAAAAGCCAGAAAACAGTTTAGTGTTAACTACAGAATCTTTAAAATGACAGACACACAAACATTTTCTATCTGGTCTTGCAAGCATTCATTTGAGAATCCACTGAAAAACATTCCCAACCATATAAGAAGTCAAAATCTGACAACCACCGACCATAAAATAACTAAAGTTTTTAAAAACATAGTAAAAGGGAAGATAGTACAAAAAATTGGCGGTAAGTATTGAAAACCAACAAAATTTATACTACATAATTTTAAAATACCCTAATGGAATTAAATACCATTGTCACTAGTTTTTTTTTTTCTTTTTTAATTGAAGTATAATTAACATATAGTGTTATATTAGTTTCAGGTCACTAGTTATTTTTGCCAGAGGGGCTACATAAAACAATAAGCATCTAATATTCCAATGATTCAAAACTGCAAAGGGCAATGGGAGGAAACTAGGGTGGAGAAACATTCTAATTTTCTCTTTTTGAAAAATGAATTTTCTAATTTTTCTAATTAGAAATTTTCTAATTTTCTCATTTTGAAAAATGAGGGAGGTGGAAACTACTGTTTCATTCTTTTTAACTTTTTTTTTAATGTTTATTTATTTTTGAGACAGAGAAATACAGAGCATGAACGGGGGAGGGTCAGAGACAGGGAGACACAGAATCTGAAGCAGGCTCCAAGCTGTGAGCACAGAGCCGGATGCGGGGCTCGAACTCACAGACTGTGAGATCATGACCTGAGCCAAAGTTGGATGCTTAACTGACTGAGACACCCAGGCTCCCCTACTGTTTCATTCTTGACATTGAAAGCATAGCTCCTTCCTCATTTATGAGCAGTTAAATGTAAATGATCATGTTATCAGCACATCATTATATTTCATCTCCTTATTTAATTCCTTTTGCTTTTTTTCATATGCTGACACCATAAACAATACAAAATAATTATGATGGCAATATCTCTGCCTTATTTCTTACTTCAATCAGATTCCTTCTGCTTTAGTATTAAGAATGCTATCAGCTGATATTGCAAAATGGATACATTTTATCCCGTTATATTTTTGGCATAGGAAGAGTCTCTAACAAAAATGGATACTGAATTTTTATTAATGCTTCATTAGAGTGTATGGAGATAACTGTGACTTTTTAAATTTTGGTCTACTGTATAAAATATTATATTAGTAGATTTTATAAAACTACATTCCTATTTATTCATGGTACATTATTCTTTAAATGTTATGTGAACTCATTACTATGATATTATTGAGGATATATTTTTATCTATATTTACAGGTGAAAAGTGCCTGTAATTTTCATATTTTTGTCAGGTTTTGGTAGCAAGTTTATACTGGCTTGTAAAATGAACTTAGACACTATTGTTTAAAACACTTTTCAAGGGGTGCCTGGGCAGCTCAGCTGATTAAGCATCCAATTCTTGATTTCAGCTCAGGTCATGATCCCAGAGTTGTGGGATTAAGCCCTGTGTCAGGCTCCATGCCCAGCACGGAGCCTGCTTAACATTCTCTCTCTCTCCCTCTGCCCCTTTTCCCTTATCATGTCCTCTCGAAAAAATAATAAAAGAAGGGGCATCTGGGTGGCTCAGTCAGTTGAGCATCTGACTTCGGTTCAGGTCATAATCTCGCAGTTCATGGCTTCAAGCCCCACATCAGGCTCTGTGCTGACAGGTTGGAGCCTGGAGCCTGCTTTGGATTCTGTGTCTCCCTCTCTCTCTGCCCACTCATGCTCTGTCTCTCTCAGAAATAAAATTAAAATGTCAAAAAAATTTAATAAAAAATAATAATAAAAGAAAATAAATATTCTTCAATAACTTATGTAGCATGGGGAATTCTGTCTTTAAAATCTGAACAAAACAAGTGTGGTTTTAGAGAAATCTTTCACATTTTAGATTACTTCCATGATTATTATCCTATTTGTATATTCTAGGTATTCTTGGATCTATTTCTACAATTTATATTTTTTTATTAAATGCCCATTTTTACTGAGAGTAGGGAGAGAACCCAGGCAGAGCCTGGCCTTAACTAAAAAGCCCTGAGTTGAGGATCCAGAGACAAGAGTCCACAGGGGAACAAGTCCTTCACCACACATAGGCCAGAGGACCTGAGAGCCATGCAACACAACGACAGAACTCTGGACATCTGCAGAGGGTCCACTTGGGGATCCAGCCAAGTGTGGATCAGTGCACGTGTCTGAGTAAACAATCTGAGACTGAGAAAGCACAATCCAAAAGGATTAGGAAGGAACAGTACCTGGCCCTTACGCCAGGCCAGGAATAGTGGGGTTTTTTTGCCACAGCAGTGGCTCAGCCCTAGACTGAGTACTACTCCATGGCGACCCCTAATTATGTAGTTGTCCAGGTTAGCCTGTGCTCACATCCTTAAGGAGCTGAGGCCTGGTTAATTTCAACTCTCCTGGGCACCATTTGAGGCTTGTGAACATGGTTGTTTAGAAACATGTATAAAATCAGATGAGCAGTTCAATAGGGTACACCCCTCCCCCAAGGTTCATAAATCTAGCTTTGTTGCTAATCCTTCGCAGAAAAAAAGGAAGCTCAAAGGAGTTAATCCAAATATATTAGTTACATGTGAAGTGTTTACTCCACTGGAAATAATGAAAATAAATGAAGCAGTGTTGTTATTGAGGCCATAAAATCCATTTGGCAAAAACTAATCTTCTTAGTTTGCTATTTTGGTATATCAAAATGTCCATAATATTTATGATTTCCTTATATCAGAGTAATGATGTTTCCTCAAAGCTTCTAGAAAGCAATTTTTCAATTCACTATTGTTACGTATTTTTGGAGTTCTAGTGTCAAAAATACTTCACTTGACATAAAAGAGGAAACAAACAATAGTTTTATCCAGACCCTACTTCACTTCAGCCTTTTATTTAGCTTCATTTCTGGTCTTCAGTTTTCCTTCTGTTCTAAAGCAAAAGTCTGTTTTCTCCTCCTGATGTGAAATGTTTTCATTTGTACTCTTACACAGGAGTTGGGTTGAAATTGTTAGTTTGTGTTTTCTTCCCCACTGGACTGAAAGATAAATATTGAAAGGAAGAGACCATAATTGTGTCACCTATCTGCATTCCCACCTTTCAGAACCATGTTCAGCCAGTAGCAAGTGTTGAATTAATCTTTACTAAATGAATGAATAGAAAGCTGAGGACAATAGCAAGCCATGAGGAGGTTCCTTTTAACATGTTCTGTGCCCCTTCATTCCTCACCAGTGGGTTGGACAGTTTCTTGGAAACCACTGAGCATCTGAAAAGTGGAATTGTATGTCCAGCTTATCTAAATGCCCAGACTGATTACTACCCCAGGAACATTTCTCCCTAATTAAATATACAAATGGTTCCTTTTTCCAGGTCTCTAATTTTGGTAGAAACACCCATCACAGTATCAACTTTAGAAAGTTTAGAATCTCGCCCCAAACCAGAATGAGGTCTGGAGAAAAAGGCTTATAACAATTAAATGTCCAGATTAAAACAAAGGCTAAAACCCATACACTGCTACATGTGGCCCCAATAATGAAATAAAAACAAGTGAAAATAAGCGTGTTGTAATGATTGAGTTCTCCAGCACAAATTCAAGTCTGGGTATAGAATATTATTATGTATCTCAATGTTATTGGAAAAATAAAAGCAGATGGTATCACAATATAATGGGCAAATGAGGACATCTATGAGTTTATAATCTCCAACCAGACAGGAGTCAATGAGTTGCTGCCTGTGAGGTAACTGGAAGATCCAGGTGAGAATATGATTGAACTTAAACATGATAGAGAATCGAACACTGAAAGGAGTTATTTCAAATTACATCCAGACAACTGCCAGCACAAAGTGGTCAATATGAAGGTAGTGTGTGTCCCGAGATTCTGACAAAGTTGAGCTTCTCCGGATTCGATACCAAAAATCACTACAGGATTTTTAAAAACATACATTATAAATTACAATTCAAGATTCATTGTGAGATTTCTTAGTTCAAAACAGCGGTCATGATTGAGGGATAAGATGCTAATTGTAGAGAAATTAATGATAAGAATAGCCAGTAGCCAGCAGAGAGCCACAGCAGCCACCCAAGATGTGTTCCTGCTCTATCCTTATCATCTTGTCCTTGGAGGAAGTGTGAAGTGTGAGTTATAAAAAGATACTAACACATTGGGTGAAACCAGGGATTGGTGGAGCTTTATCTCTATTAAGCAACCTACATGCTAATTTTTAATATATTTCTTCTGATTAAATGTTTTCTATAATTGTGAAATATGAATGCCTATTAAATAGGAAAAGAATATTCCCCATTTAATAATTTTTCCTACAACTTCAAGCTGAGAACTGAACCACTTCTAGGCCTCAGTCTTCTCATCTGTAATATGGATATTAAAAAAGCTATCTACTGTTGAAAGTGCTAGAAATTGTGGTTTATATACAAAATGGAATACTACGTGGCAATGAGAAAGAATGAAATATGGCCTTTTGTAGCAACGTGGATGGAACTGGAGAGTGTGATGCTAAGTGAAATAAGTCATACAGAGAAAGACAGATACCATATGTTTTTACTCTTATGTGGATCCTGAGAAACTTAACAGAAGTCCATGGGGGAGGGGAAGAAAAAAATAAAAAAGAGGTTAGAGAGGGAGGGAGCCAAAAAATAAGAGACTCTTAAAAACTGAGAACAGACTGAGGGTTCATGGGGGGTGGGAGGGAGGGGAGGGTGGGTGATGGGTATTGAGGAGGGCACCTGTTGGGATGAGCACTGGGTGTTGTATGGAAACCAATTTGACAGTAAGTTTCATATTAAAAAAAAAAAAAAAGGAATCTACTTCCTAGAGCTGTGAAGAATAAATGAGGTAAATTCTCCCAGCGCCTGTTCAGAGGAATCACTCAAAAATATTTATTTGTGTTACTATCATTAGAACCAACAAGAAAACTTGGAGATCGTGTAGGTCAACATTATCTTCACAACTCTCCATTTCTTACTTTTGAATTTGAAAAATGTTAAGCTAAACAGATTAAATGATTGCATAATTTCCATTAATATTCTGATATTTATCCTAAATATATAACCCTCTTTTCTTTAACTGTATGGTTTCTTTTTTTTTTTTAAGTTTATTTATTTTGAGAGAAAGAGAGCAGAAGCAGAGGAGGGGCAGAGAGAGGGAGAGACAGGATCTCAAGCAGGCTCTAAGCAGGCTCTGTGCTATCAGTGCAGAGCCCAATGTGGGGCTCTAACCCACAAACCATGAGATCATGACCTGAGCTAAAATCAAGAGTTAGACACTTAAATGACTGAGCCACCCAGCGCCGCCCCCCCCCCAACTGTATGGTTTCTTTAGAGCAGTAAGTTCTAATATGAATTTAAACTTTAAATTTGTTAAAAATAAAATTGTAATCTATACATTACTTAAAGCCCCACAAAACCTCTATTCTTATTCAATTTTTTAATATCTTCTTAAAACTCATATTTCATGGGGCGCCTGGGTGGCTCAGTCGGTTAAGCGTCCGACTTCAACTCAGGTCACCATCTTGCGGTCCGTGAGTTCAAGCCCCGCGTTGGGCTCTGGGCTGATGGCTCAGAGCCTGGACCCTGGTTCTGATTCTGTGTCTCCCTCTCTCTCTGCTCCTCCCCCGTTCATGCTCTGTCTCTCTCTGTCTCAAAAATAAATAAACGTTAAAAAAAATTAAAAAACAAACAAACTCATATTTCATGTTTTCTCCCTGGGATAAACACACATGTGGCGGGGGAGGGGGGGGGGGGCGGGAACTCCCTTGATTAGGTCACATTACATGGCAAAGGAGGTAGGATGCCACCACTGTGATTCTGGAGATGCTATGCAGATGTTATATAAGATTAATGTTCTGTTCTGTTGTTATACAAGAGCCTACATTAGCAGACTGGAGAGACTCTGTTGCAGGCTTTGAAGATATAAGCTGCCATGTTCTGAAAGGGCCTGCGAGAGGGTCACATGGCAAGGAACTCGGGGGGGTAGTAGCCTCTAGTTGCTGAGAGCAGCACCTGGCTGACAGCTAGCAAGAAACCTCAGTCTTATAGTCCTCTAACCACATGAAGATGAATTCTGCCAACAGAATAAATATATATGATAAATCAATAAATTTTGAGGTTTATTTATTTGGAAACACTTTTAATCTTTATGCAATTAAATGTATCAATATGTAACTTTTTTTTAATTTTTTTTAACATTTATTTATTTTTGAGACAGAGAGAGACAGAGCATGAATGGGGGAGGGTCAGAGAGAGGGAGACACAGAATCCAAAACAGGCTCCAGGCTCTGAGCTGTCAGCACAGAGCCCGACGCGGGGCTCGAACTCACGGACCGCGAGATCGTGACCTGAGCCGAAGTCGACCGCTCAACCGACTGAGCCACCCAGGCGCCCCTCAATATGTAACTTTTGATACGTCTGCTGTTGAACTTATCTTCCCCAACTCAAGGTCGTGTGTATATATATACATATATATATATACATACATATATATATATATACACACATATATATACACATACATATATATATATACACACATATATATATACATACATATATATATATACACACACATATATATACATATATATATATATATATATATACACATATATGTGGAGAGAGAGAGAGAGAGAGAGAGGAGCTGCACACCTATATCTTCTAAGCTTATCTTTTACCATTTTATAAGATGAAAGGAGTTCTGTGGATGGGTGGCAGGGATGGCAGCACAAGAGTGTGAATGTACTTCATGCCACTGAGCTTTACACTTAAAAATGGTTAAGATGGTAACTTGTATGTGTATTTTACCACAATTAAAATTATTTTAAGCCTGTAGAAAAAGGTATCAGATTTGTGGTTACCAAAGGTGGGGGATGGGAGGAGGGGAAATTGAAGGAAAGTGGTCAAAAGGTATAAATTTCCAGTTACAAGTAAGCACTAGGGATGTAAAGTATGACATGATGACCAGAGCCAACACCACTGTATTACCTACAGGAAAGTTGCTAAGAGGGGACATTCTAAGAGTTCTCATCACAAGGAAAAAACTGCTTTGCTTTTTATTTTATCCAGATAAGATGATGGATGCTAACCAAACTTACTTCAGTGAGCATTTCACAACATGTAAGTCAAAACACACTGTACACCTTAAACTTACACAGTGATATGTGTCAATTATATCTCAATAAAACTGGAGATAATTTTTTTTTTTTTTTTTAGAGAAAAACCTTACCTAAAAAAAGTTAATCTACCTGGAACTTATTTTGGAGCATAAAAGTGTGTGTGTGTGTGTGTGTGTGTGTACACACATTTTTTTTTTCCCAAAGTACTTAGCCAATTAAATCAGCATTACTCACTGCATTATTATTTGTCTTTCCCTACCAGTTTGAATACTTGTATACACTTGAATATATTTCTGGTCTTTCCAACTCTACCCAATGCTCAGTATCTGATTCAGTGAAGATTTCCAGTTGCCCCCATTTAATTTCATTACACCCAGAAGGAAGGTACAAGCATCACTCAGCCGTACAGTTGTGGCCCTGGAGGTCAAGTTCTAGGTGGCAGATATGAGAAGGGGGAACCATAAAGCCACAATCCTTAAGCTTTTGGTGCCATCTTGTGGACTGTTTTCATGGTTAACCTCTGTTCAGAGTCTGGAAACACTTTCTCTACATAATTTTTTAATCCACGAGGGCAATTTTAAATATTAAAAATGTAAGCCTTATCATGTACAGGATGGCCCTCTGCCTCCAAACTTTCTCTGTGGTCCATCCTTCAGATGCCGGGGATATAACAGTCAAGTGCAGCTCACATCACCACTCCTGTCTTCAGAAGTTTCAATTGGCAATAGAATAAAGTAGATGTAAATTATCAGAGAGGGAAATAAAACCAGCAAAGATGAGAACAATCCTAAAATTAAATATAAGTAGAAAAAAATGGACCAAATTTTCTCTAAAATGTACAATATACACACATTGAGTAGGAGCTTCTCTGTTTCAGGGACAACCTAGAAATTCACATCCTCTGGAAAGCATTCCTGTAATCAGAATTCCTTTTCTCCCTTAGTACATTGCCCACACCTATCTCATAGCACTTAATCTCTCTCTGATTTGCACTGTAGGTAATTTGATGCAGAACAATCTGCCAACCGCACTACACTGTGAGTGTCTTAAGGATAAAGACAGGATCTGGTTCATCTCAGATTCAAACAGCCCTGACACCTTTAAGATGAGTGACTTTCTCCAGGAAGGTGACTCAGACTTCAAAAGGTTGACACTACAAATGCAGTTCATTCCACCTCATTAATCCCAACAGTCCATGCCTGCTTCCCAGTTTCTACATTTTCCCTGTTAATGTTTTCTTATTACTTTGACCTCAAACTGATCTATTTTCTGCCTTTGTTGATTCACTTGGCATTCCCCTTTTGTGCTCTCTTGGTTATCAGCCTCAAGGTATGCCTTCTTAAATTAATATGTTAGTGATTTATCTGTGTTCCTTCACCCTTATCCATATAGCTCAAACTTCCAGCAAAAAATATCTTGATGTCAAAAAAGAATAGCAACAAGAAAACCACAGCCTCTATTTAATGAGAGCTTCCTATGTGCTACATGCTTTAATATATTGTCTCATTTAATTTTCCTAGTGATGTAGCTTTCACTCATCCTTCACATCTGAATTCAATCATCACTTCCTTAAGGATGCATTCTCCAACATCCCGTACTACACCAGACCTTTGTTACTATACTATAGTATCTCACAGCACTAGGCAGCTCTTTCATAATGCTTATCACACTTACAATTTTGCCTTTTTTTAACCAAAGACTATCTCTTTTGAACATTAATCCCTTGGAGGATTAATGATGTCTACTTTTGTTCACCACAGTGTCTACATTGCTTAGCTAAAAGATGAGGATTAATTTATCCCAAACAAATCCCCAGCAGATTGGTCTCCCAGAAAGAGATTGGCCTTATGTGAAGTATCAGTGGAAACTGGTTAAGACCTAGTTTTCAAGGTAATCAATCATGGTCAGCTGCACAGCTTGGACCATAGTAGCCCCTACAGCTATGGTGTTAGAAAAGGGCTAATCCTGGTGGCTCAGCTGGTTGAACATCTGACGCTTGATTTCAGCTCAGGTCATGATCTCACAGTCATGGGATCAAGCCCCATGTGGGGCTCTGAACTGATCGTGGAGCCTGCTTGGGATTGATTGATTCATTCATTCCCTCTCTCTCTCTCTCCCTCTCTCTCCCTCTCTCTCTTTTTCTCTCTCCACCCCCCTCCCCAAATAAACAAATATAGGACTAATCCTTTCCCAATCATGAATGCTGATGTAGCAAATCCTGCTGCTAGTTTACTATGTCATTCAGCTTCAATTGCAAGACTTTGGCCCCATTTTCCCAACATCTCAGAAGAGGGGTTATGCGGAGTAATGCCTTCACAGCCATTATATTATAGTACCGTTTATTTTCTACTACCTCTGTCTTCTGCAGTTTCATAGGTAAGGGGAGCAAAGCAGGGAGTTATAAAGTAGCCTGACCAAGATCACAGTTAGTAAGTGGTGGATACGGGATTTGGATTCAGGTCTACCAGATTCCATGCTACTTAATCCAGATCACTACACTTTACTACAACTCAGGGATTTCCTGAGGTACACTGGGCCCTGGGTCAATTGTAAATAACAACAATAGCCAAGCTTTTTAAAATCCTGGCACTGTACTGGCTATTTTACTTATAAGGTACAATGAAGTCTACGCCAATTAAGCCAGAGAGTAAGAATTCTAAACCCTGCTAGATTTGAAGGAAAAAAGGTCTTGATAACATCTATCTGCCTCACTTCTGACTGGTTAGGAATGGGACACAGAGTCTGCTGGCAGAAGTTTTGGCTCACCCTAGCTGTCAAGAAATATAGAAGGCAGAGGCAGAGTGGGGGCTGTGAAGAGTCAAATATCTCTCCAAGATTTCAAGCTGGGTGAGAACACCTTGAATATAAATACAACAAAACTCTCAAGTTGAACTTTCTGGAGACTTCTAGTACATAAGCAATTTTACTGGTCAATGGAAAGGATAAATACCAAAGGAAAGTCTGAGCTACTGCTATTTGCACAGTGCCCTGTACAACTGTTTAGTGAACCCACTGCAATTCCAGTCACTGTGCTGCAGGCTTTACATGCATTATCTTATTTTAAACTTTCACAATTGTTATGAGATATCATCACCATTCGCACATGAAAAAAACTGAAGGTCAAAACTTGTAATAAAACTGCCCAAGCCACATAAGTAAACAGAATGAAGACTCTTTTATACAACCAAAAGATTACCCTTCGACTATAATGAGCAGCATCCAAACATTACAGGGAAGCTTCGCTATTTTTTCCTAATGCTGTCCCTAAAAATTTCATAATACATCCTCAGATTTGCTCATTCTCCTTAAGCACTTTAGTAAATCTGATCAGTAGTGCATTCCACACTCCTCAATGCTCTGTAGTTGCTATAGTTTATTTTTTGCACTTGATACCCATATTAAGTGTTACCCTCAAAATATTTATACTCAGAATAATTTTTAAAGAGTTGTTAGATGTGTTATACTATAAGAGAAATTATATTCAGAAACTACGTCACCACAAACAATACATGAATTCTGAAAGGAATACCGACTACCACTGAGTTCACACAATCTGATTCTGCTTGGTGAGTTCTTAAATATGCTCAAAAGAGTCAAGAACAGAGTAACTGTCCCCACAAAGGAAATTGCTGTGCAAGAGAAGGAAAATCACATCACCTTTTTTAATATAAAGACTAAAAGGGTAGCAGCATGAACCTCACATAATCTAATGGCTGAGACATATTAGAGGCCCCAGGTAGAAGGAATACAAGCAGAAAATTCTTCCCCATTTTACTTGGCCTGAGGCAAGGGAAGAAAGGGAGCTACTGTGCTTTAGAAAGGAGGTCTGCCTCCAGCACTCTAGGAGAGTCCCGGGACCCAAAACAGGATTCAGGCTGCAATCAGAGATGGAAGATGTTCAGGCCTCACCTGGTGGGGAACACTCAGTGATGTTGTTGGTTGCCACATGGACACTTTCGATCCTCCTGGAACCCTATTTTGGACAGAAGGAATGTGGAGATAGGGTCTCAGGAGTAGGCTGAGTCAAGCACAAGATAGAGAACACAAAGGTTTTGGCTAGGAGATGCACATTCTTTAAATTATATCCAGTGGGTAAGTCCTGTGAAACACCTGGTTTGCTCTCCCTCGCTCATCATCATGAAAGAAATTACAAGCAAGAGTTTTCAATTGCTAGATCTCTTATATACTTTCCTACAAAAATAGCTTTATACAGTAATTTCCAGTAAAGAAGAATTGGGGCTGCTCTATTGCACACATACATGAGAAATCCATAGCCTCTGTATGCTGTCTTGAACTCATCTAAGCTCTGCAGGAGTCTTTATTTCCAAATGTTTACATCACTTTTTAAAAAGCTATTAATAGTTTTAATATTCAGGAGATTAGGCTTCAGAAATTGGCATTTTGTTAATTGGAAAAAGGTTTTCATCGTTATTATACTTCAGAAAGAATGTCAAAGGGGAAAACTACACTCTCCTCTAAGATCTGGTTCTCAGACATGCAAATTCTACCCCTGAGGTTATGGTGAGCTAGCTATGAGCCCAGTCTGGGACAGGAGCTTCTATAAAGAGTCAAACAGAATAAGGCATCACCCATAAACAAAGTCAAGAGGGAGAGTCATTGTCAAGAGTGTTGCAACTGAAAGGCAGGTTCAGGACAATAGTTAACATTTTTGAGTAGCCATTACATGCTGGTGCTGTGCTAAGCTCTATTTTTCATATTAAAGTTTGTATTTACTTATATTTATATATATATCAAAATTATGGAATATCAAAGATATGCTAATGTACACACCACAGAAATTTAAGATGTCAACATTGTCATTTTTGCTTAAAGTCCACCTGTTAAAGAAATAAAACAATGCATATTCGGCTAAGACCCACTCCTCATCCATCCCACCTTCCTTTCCTCACACTGAACTTGACTTTTCATGTATCACTCCAATCATAGGTTTTTTCATTACACTTGTATTTATGCAATTTGCCTTCCCACCCAACAAATACTTTGATATTTACCTATGTTGATACATGTGGATCTGGTTGATTCACATTAGCTTCTACATTGAACTTTATTATAATAAGTCTCAGTTAATCCACTCCAGGCAGGCTGTTTCTACTCTTTTAACATTCAGAGGGCAGTGATCTTGTGGTTAACTCCTGGTGTACATGTGCGAGTTTCTCTAGGTCCTCTCCTTGGACTTTCTGAGTTGTAAGGTATGCACCCTCCAACTTTACTAGGCATTGCCAAAATTATTTCCAAAGTGATTATGTCAATTTCTACCTCTATCAGAAAGGTATCAGTCCTTTTGCCCCCTTATTTTTCCCTTGGTGTTTTCTTTCTTAATGGTTTCTAAGCACTCTTGGGGTTATTTCAATGCAAATATTCTTCGAATTTATGGTTTTACATTTCACTTTATTAAATGTCCTATCATTAAAAAATATCTTAAGAATATGGAAAATTCTAGCAACATGATTTCCTTCGAGGTTTGTGTTTATGTCAAAAGTTCTCTGCCCCAGGATGATAGTTTTTCTTTATTTTCTTCTAAATATTTTTTAAAAATTTCCTCTTCAGGTTTATATCTTCAAACCATCTAGAATGTATTTTTTGTGTATGCTCAGTTAGGGGATCTCATTTTATCTTTTTACAAAGAGATAGCCGTTAAAAACAAAAAAAAAGTCCATCCTTTCATCAATGACTTTTAAAGCTACCTCTGTCATATATCATGTTTTCGTATGCAAGTGGGCCTATTTATGGGCTCACTGTCTTGGCTCTGTTGGTCTGTCTACCCTTGTCTGTTGATATCACACAGCTTAAGTTACTACAGCTTTATAACAAGTTTTGATTATCTGGTAGGGTGAGTCCTTTCTAATTATTGTTTTTTTTTTTTTCAGAATCACTTTGGCTCTTCTTGCTCTTTATTCCACCATATGAAGCTTTAGATAAATCTCCCATTAGTGTCTTTTTCTTACCTGTTTCTTAAAAATTTGTGGTGAATGAAGTCATTTTCTTTTTTTTTTTCTTTTTTTTTTAGTTTTGTGGCTGGTTAGCCAAATCTTTTATTCAGTATTCCATCGTAGATCACACAAATAAATGGGTATTACTGGGAAAGAGAAGGGAGCTGTGTGGAAAAATCATGTTGTAACTTCACTTGAAGTTGTACTGATTTTCCAAATTAATTTGGTGAGGTTAAGAATAGTTATGATAAAAAGTGTTCCCAACCATGACATGATACAAACCTCCATTTATTTAGTCTTTTTATAGGTCCTTCAATAAACGTTAATAAGTTTTCCATAAAGGTATTACACATTTTGTCTGAGTGATTCTGGATTTTTTTTTTTTTTTTTTTTTTTTTTTTTAGCTATTTCTTGCATTTGATCTTCTGGGCCAGTAATGCAGCCTTTCCTATAATTCACCTACTTTATTATTTTGTCAAAAAGTCATGTTTTTGGAGTTGTGTATGTGAGTGTGTTACATTCAGATCTCTTTAAGTACTTTTTTGTTGTGCAGGTGCTCATCTGTTTCCTCCAGCAATTACTATGCAAAACATGAGTCCTACTATTTTAACCTGATCCTTCTTTCTCTGGCGACTAGAGCTCCTTGACTGTGCAATTACCTCTCTCTCAGATAAACGGGGAAATTCCACAGGTGCTGACTGGAAAAAGGTGTTTCTTGCCCTGAGGTTGGGGTAGAAAGTGGAGACTGTTACATCCCTCCTGAGGCACCCTGGGGGAAGCCTCTCTGATCTTTATCTGTTCAAGCCCTTCTCCCCAGCTTAACAGTACAGAACACTCAACCCATCCCCAGGTCCCTCACACCAGGATGAGTTCCTCAGACGTTGAAATGCCAAGCTCTCTCAAGAATTCTCTGAGCTTCTGAGCTCTGATGCTGCTTCACATTTGGTTCCTCCACCCCCAAGGGCAGAAGACTAATTCTCTCCATAGGAGCCAGCTAGCTGGCTCTAGAGCCAAGGGCAAGTAGCGTGGAGTTAGGTACAGAAGCCATTATGATCCCCAAATTCACCATTGGTGTATTTTCTACTTGGCTCTTAATAATTTGTTGGTGGTGAAAATAAATGCGATTAATTGATGTTTGTCTGGGATTTCTGCAGCTCTGTGGTTGGTTGGCCAACTCTGTAATTTAGTATTCCATCCTTGTTCAACATATATGAATAGTATTTTGGGGAGCAAGGGAACAGGAGATTCTGCAGATTCTCAAAGTAAAGGCAAAAAGACAACATATGCCCAGCATTATCCACTTGCTTTTTTTAGACTTAAGAGTGAACAGAGCTTTTTTTAAATAGGCATCTAAATGATTTTTGTTGTTGTTGCTGGTCATTTTTTTTTAAATACTGGGAACACTGAGTCTCAGTCTGAAAAATACCCTGAAATCTTAAGAGTAGCATATACCAGTGCCCTTCCATTCCCTGCCCCCCACCCCCAAATCTTGTTGCTTTCAATTAACAGACTGATCCATTTTTCCATTTTTGGTGGGCAGAGACTGTCTCATTTATCAGGAAAACTTAGAAGAGAGGAAGCCTTTAGAAGAATTTTTACTTGGAAATATAAGAAGACTAGTACGCAGGTTCAAGTCATACTTTTAACATGAGCTTGTTGAAAGAAACGTTAACAATTCCAAAACGCAATTAAACGAGTTTTAACTTTTTCCTCCCAAAAAGCACAAAAACTATGGAGAGGAAGTGAACAGGAAATTTTAAAATTTTTTAAAAGGTAAAAACAACTCTTCCTTGTACTAATCCTTGGGTAGTTAGCACACAACTGACTCTTCTTTTCGTTAGTTTCTTTGAAAACGGAATTTTCAACTCCCAAGTCTGTTGGTACTTAGTATCTGCTCCGGGCTCCCCCTCTCTCCGAGCGGCTTCCCAGGCGGCCTCCGCCCCTGGGGACCCTGCGGCCAGAGCGGCTGTAAGAATCGCGCGGGGGAGGGCACCCCCTTTCCA
Organism: Panthera pardus; assembly: GCF_024362965.1. Taxonomy (NCBI): domain Eukaryota; kingdom Metazoa; phylum Chordata; class Mammalia; order Carnivora; family Felidae; genus Panthera; species Panthera pardus. The sequence goes on from NW_026526677.1 coordinate 51,219,327, forward strand.
AGGACGGGGAGAGCCCGCGGTCGGCTCTGCCTACCCGGTCGCGGGCCCTCGAGTAGCGGTCGCTACGGCCGCCGCCGTAACTGTCGCGGCCGCCGCCATAGGCGTCGGGCGAGCAGCCCCGGTACTCGTCGTAGCGGCTTCCCCCGCCGTACGACAGCGGAGGCCCCCGCATCGCGGCGGCGCTGCGCGGGTCCCCGTAGCTCTCGAATAGGTCTCGGTAGAAGCCTCCGCTCGGATGGTCCGAGAAGTCGCGGTCGCGCCCCCCGTAGCCGTCTCGGTCGCCATAGCCTCTCGACGGACAGTTATCCCGGGCATTGGAGTGGCCGTAATCGCGGTAGGTGTACTCTCGAGGCGAGGGAGCAAACTCCCGGGGGTCGCGGGCGCTAGGGTAGTCTCGGCTCGAGTAGTTGTCTCTGGGCGAGCAGCCCTCCTCCCGGGGACTCAGGTAGGGGTCCCGGCGCGGGGGTGGCGGCTCCCGGCGCGGTGGGCCTGCATAGCCGTCTCGCCCCCGTGCGGCCGCGGCCCGCCCGCGCATTCCACCGCCGCTGCTGCGAGCCAGGCCCGACGGCGCGGCCCTCTTGGGGGGCGGCCCGGCCCTGCGTGGCGGCGGCCCGCGCTTCATGGGCAGCGAGGCCCTGGAGGACCGCGGGTCGAAATCCCCCGCGTAGCTGCTGTCGTCCGCCGGCCCGCCCCGGGATGGGGGTCGCCGCGGACCAACGCCGCCCCCGCGGGTCCCGCGCAGGCCCCTCGAGCGACCGCGGCTGCGGGACGGCGGCGGGGCGCCCCGCCGGCCGCTCTCAAACGCCGGCTTGGTGGCCTGGGCCACCTTGATGGCTTTACCATCCAGGGCCTTGCCGTTCATATCTCTGGAGGCAGCCTTGGCGTCTGCCGGGCTTTCGAAGGTGACGAACGCGAAGCCCCTGGACTTGCTGGTTTCTCGATCTTTCATCAAGAGCACCTCACTGATGCGGCCATACTTGCCAAACGCGGCCTCGAGGCCTTTCTCGTCGGTTTCGGGGTTGAGCCCGCCAATGAAGAGCTTCCCGGGGCGATCCGCCTCAACCATGTCGGCCAGTGGTGGGCTCGGTGGAGGGGTAAGGCAAGGGGCAACGCCCGTTGTGGCCCGGGAACCGCTAGCTGATGGCGGCTCCTACCGGTCGGGTGGAGCGTCGTCGCGTAAACGCGGTCGGCGTCCCGGCTGCGCCGGTGGAACGCTGGGGTGTATGCCTTTGGGTCTGGGTGCGCAGCCAGGCAGGGCTCTTTCTAGTCGTGATTGGCTGGTGGCCCGGGGTCGCCGTCGGGAAGGGCAGGGAAGCTTTGTGACTTTACTTCCAGCTTTTAAACTTTGGCTTCATAACCTGCCCCTGGCTTACAGCTTTTAATTCACCCCTGAAAGCTCAGCTGCAAAATGAAAAGCCGTTAAATGTGTGTGTGTGTGTGTGTATACATGTATATGTATGTGTGTGTGTGTGTGTGTGTGTGTGTGTGTGTGTGTGTGTATTCATTCCCTATGGGTCTTAATGACAGGAATTACAGTGCATTCTAATCCAATTTACCCAAACCATTTTCAAACGAAAAAACCCAACTGAAAAATGAAATAAACGTCGAAAAATGCAGTTTGTACGTGAAAGGTATTAAGAACAAGAATTTTTTCACTTGTCAATGGGAATGAGAAGACTTGATAGTGGGGGATTGGTTGTGGGAATAGGAAAAAGAGAGAGTCATTCTTTGGATGCATAATTTTTTCCTTCTGCACCATTTTCTTCAATTTGTCAGCCTTCAGAGGGCTCAGAGTTTTATGTAGTACTGCCCTTTAATAAAAAGGTATTTCACAGAAAGCCACCTTTAGGAAAAATAAAGAGAAAACATGAGAGCTCTTGGACATTCATCAGAGTAGCACCTTAGCAAGCATAACAAGCTGAAGCCTTTGCCTCTTCCTCTCAAGAGGAGGTACATCGCAATGAAACAGAACATTTGGGTTCAAAGAAAAGTACACCATTCAAGTTTGTTCCATATGATATTCTCTGAATGGAGTAACTTGGTGAACATAGCTTTGCTTGAGATTTGACACCTAAAACCACTTTCTAAAAAAAAAAAAACTATAGTATGTTTGGGGGCTTTTTACAAAAATACTTTAGATTTTTCAAAGGCTGCTTTATGAAAAGTTAACTGAATAGTCATGAGATGTCAATGTTTGTGTATGTAATATGTGTACATATACATGTGCACATATGTGTTATGTCAGTTTACTACTGCAGTAGATACACAGTATTGAAAGAGGTTGTGAAAGCAGGCATTTTTATGATTTTTCTGACTTTACGGGGATTTTTCTGACTTTATGTTTTTAAAGTTTTAAGATTTTTTTAATATGAACAAATGGAAGTTAAATGCATCACATCAGTTCATGTGATAAGTTACAGTAACAGATTTTATTAAATCATTATTGTATTTCTAAGGTAAGTCTACCTGTTTGGGATGTATTTATTTTTAAATACATTTATTTTTGTTTGCTCATACTTTACTTAGAAATTTTACATTTCTGGTTCACAAGTTCCAGACCCGCATTGGGCTCTGTGCTGTTCAGAGCCTGGAGCCTGATTTCGATTCTGTCTCCCTCCCTCTCTGACCCTTCCCGGCTTGTGCTCGGTCTCTCTCTCTCAAAAATAAATAAACATTAAAAAAAAAGTTTCCTCTAATTGCTGTATTTAAGTTTAAAACTACTTCTCTCTATATTACTTAACAGTATGTCCTGAGCTGTGATACATGGTATTTTCAGTTGTTCAGTTCCTACCATTTTCTCATTTTCATTTCTTTCTTGATTCATGAATTATAAAGAAGTATGTTTTCAAACTTTCAAAAACACAGATTTTGGGAGTTATTATTTCTTAACATGTTTTGTATGATTTCTATTCTTTTGTTTTTGTTGAGAATTGTTTTGTGACCTGCTGTCAGTGCGTGTGCGTGTGCGTGTGCGTGTGTGTGTGTGTGTGTGTGTGTGTCTGCCTGTCTGTGTAATGTTCTATATATGCCTGAGAAGAAAGTCTATATTCTCTAAATAGTGGGGTAGAATTCTTTCTTTATATTGTGCTGTTTAAATCTACCTTATCCTATTTTTATTTGATAGAATTGTCGATCACCAAGAATGGTTTTTACCTTTCCCATAATTGTGGATTTGTCCATTTCTCTTTATTTTTATGCACATTTTTGCTTCATGTAATTTAAGATTATATTGTTGGATATATATAAAAATTGAGAATTGCTATGTATTTCTGATAACTGCCTTTATTATGTAATTGATCCTCATAATCCGTAACATTTTTATTTTAATCTGTTTTGTCTAATACTTTCATAGCTCAGTGTTTTTCATATCTCTTTCTGTCAGCTTACTGTGTGATGGTAACAATGCCCTTCTTGCCTTTTTTTCCCATCCTTCTTGCATTCTCTTGTACCAAATGAATTCTTTATTCCTCTTTTTCCTCTACTAATATAGAAGCTTTGCCTTCTATTTCTATTCTTTAAATGTTTACCTAAATGTTTTTATTTAGGGCTAACTTGTAAGTTTATTTATAGAATCTTAAATTTACTGCCTGATTTTTACATATGCACATATCCATGTAACCATGACCCATATCAAGATCTATAGCATTTCCGTCACCCCAAATATTTCCCTCGTGTCCCTTTCAAAACAATACCTTCCTCCCAGAGGTAACCATAACTTATGGTGACTTATATCAACCATAACTTAGTTTTGCCTTCCCTTAAACTTTATATAAATGGAGTCATGTAAAATAAACTGTTATGTATCTGGCTTATTTCACTCACTATGTTATTTCTGTGATTCATCCATGTATTGCATGCACCAGTGGTCTGCTCTTTTTGATTTTCTAGTATTCACTATATGACTATACTACAATTTATTTTTTCATTTTCCTGTTGATGGATAGGGGCTTGTTGGGGTGGGGGTGATTCTTGTTTCCTCCAGTTCTCCCAGCACTGCCCCCCTATCCAATCAGTCCCCAGTCCCAAAATGCATCCAGACTGCACTCACTTAACTACTTCTGCACCTCTACTACCTTCATACAAATTATCACCACCTGAGGAACAATATATATACCCATTTACATACATGTACATATACATTTGGTTTTTGTCCCCACTTCCTGGCACAGAGCTCCTAAAACCTTTGGGATTTCCTGAAGGATAGATTTTCTTTTGTTATTCATCAAAGCCCCTTTTGACTACACCTGAATTTATGCTAGTAAGGTTACTCCTACTGGGGGTCCTAGATAGTTTCAGGATGGGAACTGGTAGCCTAAGGAACCTGTGATTACAGGGTTAGAACTTTGAGGTCCCCTCTACACACACACACACACACACACACACACACACACACACACCAGGAAAGAGTGAGAGGCTGGAGATGTTTTTTAAATCTTTCTTTCCAGACAAAGTAAGGGACCATCGTGTGTCTGAAATTTTTGTTTCCTTTTGTTCCAGGGCTCCTCTCAAACTACTTTGGTGATGTCCCAGGAGCCCAAAGAGGCCACTACAATTCAATACTGTCTTTGGGAAAGTTTTGTCAGGGAGAAAGAAAGTAAACAGTATTAGGGCCATAGCTGCAAAGCATAAAGTCTGCAGGGGTTGGAGGGGAAGGGTGCTCAGTGAACTGGCAAGTTCCCGTACCCTTAACTAATGGTATGTTACAAAGAGTCCTGGAGCTTTATCTCAACCTCAAGGGTATACCCAGAATCTTAACAATCAAAATATTTCTTCACTGTGCTTCCAGAGCACTGGATCAGGAGTCAAGACTCACCAGATACCTAAACAAGCAAGCATACTGGAGATAAAATGTCTCGATGCTTGCTAAGTCAGTCCAGTTGTCCTGTCCCAGGGTCCTTTGGTGGCTCCGATTCAGGTCTGAGTAGGGACATCATAGAAGGGTCAGAAACAGCACCAGACAATTGTTAAAGATGACAAGACAGACTTAAGTATAACTTAAACTGTATAAACTGAGCTCAGCTCCAACTCAAAGGAGACGTTTTTAAAGGGAGAAGAGAGGGAACAAAAAGGGGTGATGGAGAAGTAAAAAATGTGGGACTAACGGGCTATGGGGGAATGGAAAAATTACAGAGAGGGTTGTGGAAAATTACTGAAAATGGTTTGGAAATGTGGGTTGGGACAATATACATTTTGCAGTGTGGGAACATTGTGCTTTCTTAGACAAAGACTCAGCATGGGGGCTGGGGTCACCTTTAAAGACATGTCCCAACACAGGTGGAAACTAGGCTAGACTTACATGGAGTCTCTTAGCACAGTGTTTGGACAAGTCCTTTGTGCTGCATGGGACTTCCTAGTTCACAGAGTGACTAATTTAGGGTGGTATCTTTGGTTTTGAATGCTGCAGAGCGGAAGCACATGTTTGGACTGATACAGGACCCACAGCTCACTACTGAACAATCACTACTGGTATGGTGAAACATACCAAGTTATTCTCAAGAAAACAGCCAGCCTGGTGGATTGGTTAATATTGTAAAGTCTGAGAAGCAGGACAGTTCAGCTCCCCCCATAAATGCTAAGTGGAACACCCCACGTGAAGCATCTGATATGCTTCACATGTAAGCCATGTGGGACTGGCTTTAGGATAATCAAGATACTCACCCACTGAATATGCTGGTTACCCAGGTCATGGTAAATGTTGTGGTTAGGGGGCCCTTTTGCATAGGCATCTCATGTTACAAAATAGAGGGGCAGTCTGAAAAGCCTCATAGAATTTGTAATCTCAGCTTCCCCTCATGGGTCTTGTAGGTGCTAAAAAAAAAAATACTAGCAATAAAATGGAGAAAGGCAGAAAGAGTTAGGGGACTTGTCCCATGGTTATTAAGAAGTGACATAAATAGAATGGACATTGATAAGGTTAACGAAAGTCTTAATGCAGCACTATCCAAGGCTGTGTAGACCAATGGGATCTCCTGTTAGTCCTTCAACATCAAAGAGCCTCAAATAAATCTGCTCTATTTACCCCCAGTTTAGAAGCATTTTAAAAGCCTGAAAGTAAAGATTACAGTGAGAAACTGAATTGGAATCTCCTGAATTAACGGTCATCCAGATCAATTAAGATAAAGATTGACAAATGGCCTAGGTCCCTGAGCTGGACACGTGCTGGGAGCACAAAGTCTTATGAGTGGATAAATGGTCAGGAGTGGAGTAGTTTCTGGGACTCATAGACAAGGGAACCTCATGCACTGGGGTATCAAAACCCACTGGTGCATCCCTAACAGGAGCTGTAATCAGAATGAAAGAATAAAGAAATGTTAAGGGTTGATAGAGTTGAAATGGAAGTTTGGGTGAAAACTGGAATTTTTACAGAAAGTGATTGGGTCTCTGTGTCTCTTTCAGCTGAATGTATTAAATGGATGGATACTGTGTCTGGTAGGGGAATATTTCCCCTACCTAGCATTGTAAAATACAAGGCATGCCAATCCACCCTTCAAGGAATATTAGTTAGACATGCTAAATGAGGACAAATAAGACTGCCCAAACCCACACAGTGTAAAATAAAAACTGGAGTGCTGGTGTGGGACAATTCTCTGTATGAGAGACCTGTGTGGTGTGTAAACCGGGGTTATGGCAAAAGCCTATGAATGCCCCACAGTAATGACTACTGAGATTTTGGGATAGAGAATTTCCATTTGAGAGGCAGTTACTAGCTTGCTATTGGACATTAATTGAATTGCCTCTATGACTGAAGGTTATATATAATCACATCACCTCACACCCATTAGGATGGTTACTATCAAAGAACCAAAACAAACAAAACCCCACAAAATAACAGATGTTGGCAAGGATGCAGAAAAACTGAAATGCTCGTATACTGCTGGTAGGAATGTAAAATGGTGCTGCCACTATGGGAAACAGTATGGTGTTTCTTCCAAAAAATCAAAGTAGAATTACCATATGATCCAGCAATCTCTGGGTGTATACATATATCTGGGTATATACCCAAAGACTTGAAAACAGGGTCTCAGATATTTATAAACCCATGTTCACAGCAACATTATTCACAATAGCCAAGAGATGGAAACAACTCAAGTTGCTTCAGATGAATGCACAGATGAATGGACAAACAAAATGTAGCATTTACATACAATTTAACATTAGCCTGAAAAAGGAAAGAAATCCTGACACCTGCTACAACATGGATAAACCTTGAGGACATTATGCCAAGTGAAACATGCCAGTAACAAAAAGACAAATACTGAATGATGGTTCCACTTGTATGGGGTATCTAGAGTGGTCAAGTTCATAGGAAGAGAAAGTAGAGCAGTGGCTGCTAGGAGTTGGAGGGAGGAGAAATGAGCTGTTGTGTAATTGATATAGAACTTCCATTTTGCAAGATGGAAAAGTTCCAGGGATTGGTTTTGCACAACAATGTAAATATACTTACTACTACTAAACTGTACACTTAAAAATGGTTATGATGCTAAACTTCATGTCATATGTATTTAACCATAATTAAAAATGTTTAAATAAAAAATAATGACCTTAAAACCTGAAATATCAGTGATATCTTGGGTTTGGTCAGAGAAACATGCCAATGGGGAGAGCAGTGCCCAGAAGTGTTCCATAATAAAATGGAGATGGTTTTTACAGGAATATGCTACCAGAAGAATGCAGAAAGTTACCCAGTGGATTCACAAGCAAGCAACTAGACTTTTCCCCTTGGACTGACTTTGGGACCACATGAGGAGCTCCCAGATTTTATTCTACAGATAGTGCCCTATAAACAGTTTCCCGATTGACCAACAAAAAGCTGCTTGGTTAATGGATAGCAATTCCAAGGTGAACAGACAGCATCTTATTTGAAAGGCTAAAAACTGTGTTGGAGGAAGGTAAAAATAAATCTACTTGGGAGACTGAATCACATGCGGTTTTCTTAGCAGTGACTGAAGAACTGAACAATGATAAAAGCCCCTAGGTTTGAGCTTTTACTGACTCAGGGGTGGCGTCCAATGGCCTGGCCATATGGTCAGGCAGAAGAGCAGTGGAAAACTGGCCAATTAGAGATGCCCCTGGGGTACCTAGCTGGCTCAGTGAGTAGAGCATGTGACTCTTGATCTTGGGGTCATGATTTTGAGCTCCACATTGCACATAGATATTATTTAATAAATAAAAGGGTTTTTTTTTTTTGTTTTGTTTTTGTTTTTGTTTTTGTTTTTTTGGTAAAGAAAGAGATGTCCCTAGGAGGTATGGGACCAACTTTGCTTATCCAGTGGTAGATGCAAATGTTTAGAATACTATAAAAAAACCATAACAGAAGATATTGCACCAATTTGGATCACCAAGTCATATTTCTTCAGACCTAGGAGCATACTTACAGCCCATAATGTCCAACAATGAGTAGAGGGGAAACTTCCTCAGTAATAGTTTGACAGAGAATTGGAATGGGCAATTAAAACATTGGTCATCTGAAACAGGGAGATAAAGGCATGAAGGGCTCATGAGTATGTGCTCACACTCAACATAAGGAGGGCTAAGGAACTGTCCTCACTAAATACTCGTGTGTGTGTGTGTGTGTGTGTGGTGGATCTGGGGATGAGGATTGGAAGAGGATGGTAGAATGACCATGCATCTTCCCAGGGGAAGATGACTAATTACTGTAATTTTTTCCTTCTTCTTCTTATCACCTCAACTTTCTTTCTCTTACTTAATGGGTGCAGGAGCAGGTCTTCAGCTGTAAGTTCCAGAAGCAAGGATGATTCCTAAGAAATTATATTTTATTTTTAAAAATATTTTATTTATTAATTTTGAGAGAGAGAAAGAGGCAGAGTGGGGGCGGGGGGGGGGGGGGAAGAGAGAGAGATTGATTGATTGATTGATTGCCAAGCAAGTCCCATACTGTCAGCACAGAGCCCAATGCAGGGCTCAATTTCACCAACTGCCAGATCATGACCTGAGATCAAGAGTCTGGACACTTAACCGGCTGAGCCACCCAGGTGACCCTGTAACTAAATTTTAAACCTTATGTCAGAATTCCTAAGGATCTGATGGGGTATACCTTTACCCTATTTGGGAAAACCATGATTAGCACTGTATGCAGCTATGTCTAATGGTAAAAAAATACCCAATAATTCTGTACCTATGTAACCTTACTCTAAATAAATGGGAGTGGACTGAGGAGGAGGTACTTGCTAGACTAATATTGCTGTCTGCAATCTACAGCCGCACAGTGTGTGAACCTAACGTCCCTTCCAAAGGTGGAAAACGTTGGGAATAAATGGAGCGAAAATAAATAAATAAACGGGTTCTATAATGAGGGAAATTCAAAACTACATTAACACGTCAAAAGAGGCTCAAAGCAAGAGATGATATTTTCTCTTAGCTCAGTTAGACCAGATGCCTGAAAAATTAAATATTTTAATAATTAAAATTCCTGAAACTGCAACATTAAGTAGATGAGTATTTTATGTGTTTACATCTGTCCCCCATGTATACGTGAAAAAGAATGCTAATACTATTTTTCACTCCTTTTACAGCTACCTGCAGCAAACGGTAGTAGATCTGAATAGTTAATGAAGATGTGAATACTAGTGGACAGAGAAGTGTAGTGTTTAAATGGGGTGTCTCTTGATCAGATAGGGGGCCCCCAAATGTGGGGCAACAATCAGGTGGAAGCCTGTGGCCTGGTAGGTGGAAGAATTCACCTGAGGCAGAGCAAAGGAAACCTAAGTTTACACAATACAAAGCAGGGGAACATCAGGCAGAACAATAGAGAAGAGGCTATCTGCCTGAGGCAGTGGGTGTGGAACACACTGCAAGGGATAGGTGGGCAGGGCCGGAGGGGAGAGGCTATCTGCCAGGAGGCAGTGGGTGGGGATGGTTTTTAAAGGGGGAAGGTGAGGGGAGGTATGTCGATGTATGGAATTCTCCTTTTTGGTAACTGTGCCTAGTTGTAAATAGCCCATTGGTCAGTTAGGGCCTATGGATATTTTTGAGGTGGGTTGCCTGATGGGCCTGTCTGTATTCAGCCAGGAGGTCATTGTGGGCCCTTTCTACAGTCCATTGCTCAGGCCTGTTTGCCTAAAAGCCACCTTTACAGGAAGGGTACATTAAAGAAAGGAGAGCCAGGCAAGGGAGTGCAAGGGGATTCCCTATGGAGTATCTCACTGGCTACAGTATCCTCCACGAGAGTAACTGGACCAGGGAACCCTAGATGGGAACCCTAGATGTGGGTAGAGAAGCTCCAAGATGAAAAAAAGAAATCTATCCACTGTCAGGGAATATAGATGACATTTTGAGAAAAAGAATAATCACCTCCCTCCAATAATAATAATCATCTATGCAAAGGGCTATGCCTTGAGGAGGAAGAGTTGGAATACAAAGGAACTGCCATGAAGGTCTATTTCTCAGGGCAGAAATAGAGTCAACTGAATGAGATCCCCATCCTTCCTAAGAGGAAGGTCAGGGGAGTATCTCTGGAAACAGCACCAATACCTATGGCCTGAAACCCTAAATTCCTTTCCAGTATTTTCAGGAACTGAATTTTGGTCCAACCATCCAGACACATGGAGTGATCTCGTAACTCTATACTATGCCACAAGCTCCTTGACAGTGAAGAGGGAGCTTCCTGGCCACTCTGCAGCTTGGGCACTGCCTTTCTTAAATTTTAAATTTTTTTATTGTGGTAAAATACACCTAACATAAAATTTGCCATCTTAACCATTTTTAGGTATACAGTTCAGTAGTTGTGATGTTGTGGTTTATTATATATTTTTGTCTTGGTCCATAGTTTCCTGCTCATGCTCCTAAAACCCTTGGCATTTCCTGAGGATCAAGAGCAATAGGACCATCTTTTAATATTTAGTCTTTTGTCACAGATTCTTGAAATAGCTTCAGGACCATAAAGGTGAAGAGAGTGTCTTGTTATTCATAACAAGCCCCTTTCAACCACACCTAAGTTTATCATGTTAATGAGATAACTTTTGAAAGGATTTTAGGATGGAGTCTGGTTGCCAAGGGAACCAACCAAAGGATTAGAGGGCTGGAATTTCCAGCCCTACCCCAACCCCAACCTCTCTGGAGGGGAGAGGGACTGGAGTTTGATTAATTCATTGGCTAAGGTGATGGAACTCAATCACACATGTAATGAAGCCTCCACAAAAAACCAAAAGCAGTGGGTTTGGAGAGCTCCCAGGCACTCTTGCTCAGGGAGAGTGTGGAAGCAATGCATCCTTTCCCCATACCTTGCCCTTAGCTTATCTTCCATCTGGTTGTTCCTGAACTCAGGAAGATTTTGTAACAAACTGGTAATCTAATAAGTAAAATGTTTTCCTCAGTTTTGAGACACTCTAGCAAATTAGTCAAACCTCAAGAGGGGGTCCTGGGAACCCTGCTTCATAGCTGGTGAGTCAGAAGCACAGGTACAATCCGGACTTGTGACTGGTATCTTAAGAGCAGGGGTGTGGGGCAGTGATGCAGGACTGAGCTTTCAACCTGTGGGGTCTGAGACTATCTCCAGGTGGATAGTGTCAGAATTGAGTTGAATTCATTTGGTGAGTGATAGCAGGTATCCAATTTTGGGAAATCCATTTCTGCCCAACTTTAGGAAAGTGGCTTCACATATTGAGAACTCAGCTTTATTATGAGTGGTCAAATTGCCTAAGCGGAAAAGATCTGGGAACTAAAAAAGTAACGCAAGCCACTTAGGCCTCTGAGCGCTGTCCAGGGTCCTGCTTTCTCTGCCTATGTAGACCAGGTTGGGGTTGCCTCCTTACCAAGCACGTCCACGACGCTAACGGCGCCCCAAGCCGAAATCTGAGGGTGCTTGGCTCAGGGACACAAGTTTAGGGAGCGGACTACCCGACCCGCGACTCCCACTCCCCGCAAGCCTGGTCAGAACGGCCCGCGACCCGACGGGTCAAAAGCTTAGGCTTGCCAGCACCGCAGCGCCCACCCCCCCTACCCCACCCCCACCCCACCCCCGCGCACCTGTGCACCCTACCCTGGCCTCCCCAACCTGCTGAGCTCGCCTTCCCCCCTCCTACCTAGCCACAACCTCGGACACCCCACACAAATCTTCCGACTCCGTCTCCCTTCCAGGCTTCCTCCCAGGACCTGAGGGCAGATTCGCCAAACTTAATAATTCACAAAAGCCAACTGGAAACGAAGCACTCTCCTCTCCACCAGGGTTGGAATCCAGGGACTACCACGCAATGGGGAGAATGCAAATTCAGGGGTTTCCTAAGAGCAGGGCGTTCCCAAGCTGTGAGAGTCTGCGGTTTTTCCCAGGATAACAGTATCACCAACTTCACGGGGTTGCTAGTAAGTTGGATAGTAATACAGATGTCCTCAGGAGGAGTGGGATATTTTTGCTTTCATTCATTAATAGCCCACACTGCCAAGACACCGCGCTGTGGGCTGGAAACAGAACAGTAAAGAGCTGTGGTCCTGCCCTCACTGAAATTACACTGTGTTGATAAAAAGAGACAATAAGGAAATCTTTGTGAAGTCTTAGGAAATAAAGAAACATCAATGCTTTGTTAGAAAAGGGGGGCAAGCAGTGCTACTTCCGATTATAGTGCTCAACCTTTCTGACAAGTGATATTTATTTATTTATTTATTTATTTTTTAATTTTTTTTTTCTTCAACGTTTTTTTATTTATTTTTGGGACAGAGAGAGACAGAGCATGAACGGGGGAGGGGCAGAGAGAGAGGGAGACACAGAATCGGAAACAGGCTCCAGGCTCCGAGCCATCAGCCCAGAGCCTGACGCGGGGCTCGAACTCACGGACCGCGAGATCGTGACCTGGCTGAAGTCGGACGCTTAACCGACTGCGCCACCCAGGCGCCCCGTGACAAGTGATATTTAAACTGCAACGTAGGGGTATTTAAACTGCAACGTAGGGGTATTTAAACTGCAACGTAGGGGTATTTAAACTGCAACGTAGGGGTATTTAAACTGCAACGTAGGGGTATTTAAACTGCAACGTAGGGGCGCCTGGGTGGCGCAGTCGGTTAAGCGTCCGACTTCAGCCAGGTCACGATCTCGCGGTCCGTGAGTTCGAGCCCCGCGTCAGGCTCTGGGCTGATGGCTCGGAGCCTGGAGCCTGTTTCCGATTCTGTGTCTCCCTCTCTCTCTGCCCCTCCCCCGTTCATGCTCTGTCTCTCTCTGTCCCAAAAATAAATAAAAAAACGTTGAAGAAAAAAAAAATTAAAAAAAAAAAAAAACTGCAGCGTAAATGAAAAACAGTATGGAGATTCCTCAAAAAATTAAAAATAGAACTACCCTACAACCCAGCAACTTCACTACTTGGTATTTATCCAAGGGATACAGGTATGCTGTTTCAAAGGGACGCATGCTTCCCAATGTTTATAGCAGCACTATCAACAATAGCCAAAGTATGGAAAGAGCCCAAATGTCCATCGACTGATGAATGGATAAAGAAGATGTGGTGTGTGTATATATACAATGGAACATTACTCAGAGATTAGAAAGAATGAAATCTTGCCATTTGCAACAACGTGGATTGAACTACAGGGTATTATGCTAAGTGAAATAAGTCAGTCAGAGAAAGACAAATATCACATGTTTTCACTCATATGTGGAATTTAAGAAAACAGATGAACATAGGAGAAGAGAAGCAAAAATAAGATGAAGAGGGAGACAAACCATAAGAGACTCTTAAATACAGAGAACAGGGTTGATGACAGGGTGATGGGTGGGGGTATGGGCTAAATGGGTGATGGGTATTAAGGAGGGCACTTGCTGGGATGAGCACTGGATGTTATATGTAAATGATGAATCACTAAATATCCCTGAAATCATTATTACACTACGTTAACTAACTTGGATTTAAATTTAAAAAAACAATAATAAACTTCAGTGTAAAGGATGGTCCAGAGTTAGGTGCGTTGAAGAGTGGAAGAGCACAGTGGACAGACAGGATCACCAATGCAAAGGACCAGTGGTGAAAAACTTGGGACAAAGAATTGAGAAGAAATCACTAGGTTCTTTAGTGAGAGGAAAGAGGAACCAAATTATGCTCCTTTTAAATAAGGATAATTTGGCCCAACTCTCACATAATTCACTTATTCATTCATTCAACAAATATTTATTGGGCACCCACTATCATGCAGGCACTGTACTGGGTGTTGGAGATTCTGAGGTGAAGACAAATAGGAAAGAGGGATGTTTAATTAAACAACTAATTACATCTGAAAGACAAAAATTATTAACAATATGTGAATTCATAGTCTTTCTTCCTTCTATTTCTATAAAGGAATCTGCTAATTTCCACCCTTTAATCTGCTCTTAAAGGTAACTTATCTTCTGGGAGAGTATCTATGATCAAAAAATAAAGGAGTGAAGACTGAAGAGTGAAGAGGAAAAAATTAGAACATTATGTGCAAAAAAAGAGACAAAATGATAAGCCGAACACAGTATTACGTTTGAAAGTAATGTTAATTGTCAGTGGTTTACACTGTGTTTGGAGGTCAAGAGATAAAGCCGAATGTAAACTATCAGAGGCAGAAGAAGAGGGAAAAGACTTGAATATAGTTTTCTGTTTTGCTTTTAAAGAGAACTACTTTGAGAGTGGTGCAGAGAACAGAGGAGAACACAAGCCAGGAGACAAAACAGGAAATCGTGACCTAAAATAAACTGTACTAAGACTAGAAAGAAGAAATATTTTTAACCTGGTTTTCTTATAATTTTTCTCTTTCACTCTTAAAGAAGTGTATTGACAACATAAGGTGATATGAAAATGTTGGGTTTTGGGAGTGAACGGTCAAAAAAGAATTCTTGAGAGGGCTTCAGTACAAAAAAGGTGGTCCCATTAAAGCACAAAGACAGGACCTGTGGGCAGAAACAGCTGCACAGGGGTTGTGATGGATAACTGATTATATACCTATATAACTTCAAGGGACAGCACAAGTCTCTAAGGAATTTGGAAGCAAGGTTTCCAGGAACTTGAAGTGCTATTATTAGGAAAAGGTCATTTATTCCTATCTAGTAAAACCTTAGACATGAGACCCTTCACAAGTGTATCAGTGAACTATATGCTTGAAGGATGATTGCTAACATATACCTTGGGGGGTAGAGATAAAACAAGTTTCCAAAGGAATTTTTTATTTTTGAGAGACAGCGTGAGCAAGGGAGGGGCAGAGAAAGAGGGAGACGAGGCATACCAAGCAGGCTCCTCACTGTTAGTGCAGCCCAACTTGGGGCCAGAACCCACAAACCTTAAGATCATGCATGACCTGAGTGGAAATCAAGAGTCAACGCCTACCAGACTAACCCAACCAGGTGCCCCTCCAAAGGAATTTTTACATGTTAAAGTAGATTTACAGGATCCTGGAGGGGTCAGGATAACGTTAAGCTAAGGGTATTAACATCGAGGAGGTTGAATTCCTAAAGGAGGGTCACTCTGCCTGTCTCAAGA
This sequence comes from Panthera pardus, assembly GCF_024362965.1. Classification (NCBI taxonomy): domain Eukaryota; kingdom Metazoa; phylum Chordata; class Mammalia; order Carnivora; family Felidae; genus Panthera; species Panthera pardus. The sequence continues at coordinate 51,234,764 of NW_026526677.1, forward strand.
ACTTGTCAATGGGTTGTAAGTTGTAAGGAACTTTTTCTTCTTTTGCCTTTGTTCTCCACTTCATAAGGTACCATGTGTTTTTCCCCACACCACCAAATAATTCTCCTCAGACACTGACTGGATATACTACAAATTCACTCAATACAGACACTACCTAGAGATAGCATCAGATCCCATCAGTTAAGGATGGAGTCCCACAAGACTACCCCCACATCAGATGCTAATTGAAAGTCCAGGTTGTTAACCTGTGCATCAGACTGGCTATAGATAAATCAGTCTGTCAATGACCCTCTTGCTCAACTATAGACCTCCAATGGTTATTTCTTATTGCATTTTCCTGAGGCATGGATGATAACTGGAACATGCCAACAGCCAGACCAGAAGAGCCTGGATAGTAACTGAATACCTGAAAAAAACATACCCCTTCCCTGCCCATGATCATGGGCTGAACATATACCGACCCCCACTTGTGATCACATGTCCTCTGCCCGGTCTCTTGCACATAACCCCCCACCCAAACCTCTCTCAACAAAGCTCTAAGTGTCCATCTTGCTGTTGGAGAGGTCAGTTGTTAAGGGTTGAGCTCCCATCTGCTGTCACCCAAAATAAAGCTCTCCTGTCTCTTGAGTTATTGGCTTCTCTTATGACTCTTATCAGAATTTGTTTGGCAACAGTGTTGGCACACCCAGCCATAAGCTCTGCTTTCCATTTGTGCAGCCCCCTTGGGATTCCCTGGAAGGGAGGAGTTGGCCATGGCAGCATGCCAGGGCTCACCCATTCTTTCCCGAGCAAGTGGCTGTGACAGATCTTTGGTAATACCAAGGCCCCTCCTTGGGTTCGATTAACTCGCTAGAGTGGCTCATAGACTCAGGAAACCAGTATACTTATCATATAGGTCACTTTTAGGCAAACAGGCTAGAGTGATGGTGTGCGGAAAGGGCCCAAAGAGACCACCTGGCTGAATACAGACAGTCTCATCAGGCAACCAACCTCAAAAATATCCAAAGGCCCTAATTAAACCAATGGTCTACTTAAAACTAGGCAGCTACCAAAAAAAGGGAAGATTCCATACATCTCCATATCTCATCTCCCCCCTTTAAAAACAGCCCCTACCCACTGCCTTCTTGCAGAGGGCTTTTCCTTTGCTGTCCCTGCCCACCTATCCCTTGCGGTGTATTGAGTAAATCTTTGTTCTGCCTCAGGTTAATTCTTTCACCTCCTGCGCCACCAGCTTCTATAGATTGTCATCCCACATTTGGGGGCCTCCATTCAAACAAGAGACACCCCATTTAAACATCACACTTACCATTACTGGTCTATTACAATACAAGTGGGAGCAAGGTCCCTAAGAGCAGGAGCTTCTGGTCCCATGAAGTTTGGGGACTAGGAGGTTGACACATTTGGGTTCACCATCCTGGAAGTTCTTCAAACATTCTCTTGGGTTTTTATGGACACTCCATTACATAGGCATGACTCATGGAATCACTGGCTATTTCGCTATTGGTGATTCAACCTCCAACACTCCCCCATGCAGTTGAGCTATTACTGAAAACTCCAACCCTCAAATCCTGATTGGTTCCCCTGGCAACCAGCCCATCATCCTCAGGAGATTTCCAGAGATTACCTTATTAACATAAATTCTTGTAGTTGGATAAAAGACACCTGTTTCACCTTTTGGCTCTGAGGCAATTTCAGGAACTGAGGACAAAAGACCAAATATTATAACAAAAGATGTTCCCATTGCTCTTCTGGTTTAGGAAATTCCAAGTGTTTTGGGAGCTGTGAGCCAGGAAACTTGAAGACAAGAATGTATTTATCATAAATCACAGCACAGTTGGGTAAAGACAGTTGTCCTGCCTTCTCCTACTTCCCTCACCTTAAAGTTCATTCTCTCGTAGGCTAATATTCAAGGTCATTAGACCAATATTTTTAGCCTCCATTTTACAGATAACTCAAAGTATGAAAATAGTAAGTATCTGCCAACATTACAGAGCTTGCAACTGGTAGTAACAGGACTAAAATCTTTTGATCCCAGGATCACTTGACATTTGGAAAACCACTTGATATCAGTGGCAACCCTCAGTTAAAACCACCAAAAATCACTCGTTGGTAGCCAAATCATCACAGTTGAGATCCACTATTTTTTTTTTTTTAATGTTCATTTATTTTTGAGGGAGAGAGACAGAGCATGAGCAGGGGAGGGCAGAGAGGGAGACAAAGAATCCAAAGCAGGCTCCAGGCTCTGAGCTGTCAGCACAGAGCTCAACATGGGGCTCGAACTCATGGACCATGAGATACACTGTTATTAGAGGTGAGCATTAAGAAAACTTATCCAAGGGGCACCTGGGTGGCTCAGTCAGTTGAGCGTTCGACTTCGACTCAGGTCATGATCTCACACTCAGGGGTTTGCCCTGCGTAGGACCTTGTGCTGACAGCTCAGAGCCTGAAGCCTTGCTGCCTTGCTTCAGATTCTGTGTCTCCCTCTCAGTCCCTCCTCCACTGGCACTCTGTCTCTCTCGCTCGCTCTCTCAAAATAAACCTAATAAAAAAATTTATAAAGAAAAATTATCCAAAATCAAAGTAGGCAAAAGGGATTACTGGGTATCCTTTCATTGCAGTGCTAGGCATGGTCTACCAGGCTGGGAATTATCTGATTTTCTAGGGCTGTGTATTTCTGTTACATTAAACAAGGTGGCTAAGGGGAGTTTTGGCGTGGTGGTAGGGGTGCAGAGCCAATGGCCAAGAAAGAATTCTTGAGACATCTTTGGTGCAAAAAGGTGATTTTATGAAAGCACTGAGACAGGACCCATGGACAGAAAAAAGTTGCACTAGGGTTGTAAGGAGTGACTGATTATATATGGGAGTTGGGGGAGGTAAAGTGAAGGGGAAATTTCTAAAGGGATTTTCTTCTGCTAAAGAAGAGTCCCAGGATACTGAAGGCCTAGCTATTGTCAATCTAAGGTTGTTTATTCCCTCTAGCAGAGCATTAACATTAAGACAGTAGGGAGTTCCTGGAGAAATGTTATACTCTGCCGGCCTCAAGTATTTGTCAATGGGCTGCAGGTTGTAAGGAAATTTAATTTTATCTGCTATTTCCTTCTGTCTTTGTTTCTCACATCAGTGCCATTAGACTGAGGTGGTTCTAATATGTTAGCAGCAGGTTAGGGAGAGCAAGATGGCATCTCTCTTATCAAGCAATGGCCTGTGTCAAGCAATGACCCAAGCAGTTAGGGCATTTCAGTTGAGACCAGATATTGCCAAGACCAGCACCGGCTGATGACACATTCAGAACTTATAACCAGCAGAAACAGAGGAAGTTTGCAGGGGCCCAAGACTGACTAAACACCTTTAAAAAGGTAGGATTTTTGCAGCAAACTGTCAGACTCTCCAAACACTGACCTCCTCATGTCTGGTCATTTCAAAAAGGCAGCTGCTGCTGAAGGTTCTCCCTGACTTATCTCTGAAGAGAACAGAGATCCTTCATTGCTTGAACATAATAAGCAGTAAGTGCTGAGAGCTGACTTCCATGGGGCTGAGGACATAAGTATGCACTGGCTTTGCATTTGGTTAACTTCCTGCCCTCTGGTCTATCTTGTTTGCTCTAGAACTTGTTTTGTGCATTGCTTTGTGTGCTGTTTAAGAAGCCCAATTAATCACAGAGTGAAAGGTCATGGAGTTTGGAATTCTGAACCTGCTTCATAATTATGTTAACTTTATGACTGAATACAACTGACATTGTGGTGTCATGACACCTATCCAAGCAAATCAAAATATAAGCCTGTAACAGCCTCAAGGTTAAATGGAAACCTAAGGACAACCAACCTCAAATAGCCTAACCAAGGCTTTTCCAAATAAGGAATGTAATACTTCCACTGTACCCAAATAATTTCTTTGTATTGCTCTCACATTTCTCCCATTAAAAGACTTTCTCCTGGCTGTCTTCTGGAGCCCTTCTTGCCACTTCCAGTCTGGTGCTGCACAGTTCAAATTAATTTCCCCTCAAACTCTTAAATGTTTTAATATGCCTCATTTCTTTGACTCTCAATTAGCTATTTGATGAAGAGATTCACAACTAAGGGTACAGATTCTATGCAGAAACCTGACAGCAATGCAAATAATTCTTGTCAGCTAGCAATGCAAATGATTGCTGTAAGATTGAAAAGATAACCCCAAAGGTTATTTATTACCTTGTTGGACATTAACCAGTTTTATATTTCCCTTGAAATGTTATTCTAACTTTTTTTAAAAATGCTATTTCTGGTGGATATATAAACCTTTGTTCCTTAAATGCTTTTTATTTATTTTTTTTTTTTAATTTTTTTTTTTTTTTTTTTTTTACGTTTACTTCTTTTTGAGACAGAGACAGAGCATGAACAGGGGAGGGTCAGAGAGAGGGAGACACAGAATCTGAAACAGGCTCCAGGCTCTGAGCTGTCAGCACAGAGCCTGACGCGGGGCTTGAACTCACGGACTGTGAGATCATGACCTGAGCCGAAGTCGGCCGCTTAACTGACTGAGCCACCCAGGCGCCCCCCTTAAATGCTTTTTAAATCAACACCTCACTGGTTCTCTTACTACCGCATTGATGAATCTTTGGACAAGTACTCATTCTGCATTTAGGTAAGAACCATGATTTTAAATTCTTGAAAATGATATTTTACTGCATCACTGGATACATGCTGGACCAATTAGTCTTTGGAAGACTTTTTAAACCAAAGCAGTGGAATACAAGAACTCTTTTTTCATTGGTTGCTAAGCTGACAATAGGGGAGTTCAAATCTCCCTGTGACATAGTTCTATCACATTTACCCCATAACCACGGCTGCAAAATATCTAAAGCAAAAAGTTTAAGCTATGGTGGGGGGGGGGGAGGGGAGAAAATTCCATCATATTAGAATACTTATTCTTCTAATATTAGGAAAAAATATATTTTTTAAATTTTTTAATTTGAGAGAACAAGCGAGCACACCAGCAGGGGAGAGGGGCAGAGGGTAAGCAGGCTCCATCCTCAGCATGGTGCCCAACGCAGGGCTTGATCCCATGACCCTGGGATCATGACCCGAGCCGAAATCAAGAGTCAGACGCTCAACCGATGGAACTACCCAGAGGCCTCTAGAAGAAAATATTCTTAATAATTGATAGATTAAACAGCAAAGATTAGTATAGGAAGATTTGAACTGCAAAATGAAAAGATTAATGGATGTATGTGTGTGTGTGTATATATACATATGTGTGTGTGTGTGTGTGTGTGTGTGTGTGTGTGTGTACAGGCACTCAGTTATGGGAAGGTGTACATTCTTTTCAAGCACACATAGAAAACTGATTATAGAATAGGCTATAAAATCTATTTTAACTAATTTCAAAAAAATATTTTCAAACAGAACACACTGATCATAACTCAATTAGGTTAAAAATAACAAAAAGATAACTTTAAAAACCCTTAAGTCTAGAAATTATAATCACACTTCTATTGAGAAGGAAAGCTGGTAAATGCAGATAAAAAGGGCCAGCCAGATGTCCAAGGTTGGATACTCCCTTGGCATGCTTTTAGCTTCTGCAATCTTGCTTGCCTCTTGTATCAGCCGGCAGCCAGTAGTTTGACTATGCTAGTCCCGCCCAACCCGGAAGCACATTATGTATAAAAGATCAGTAAAACCCGAGCCAGATGCTCAGCCTAGAGGTGACTATGCCAGGCAGCTCAGTGGGTTAAGCATCTGACTCCTGATTTGGGCTCAGGCCATGATCTCACAGTTCATGAGGTGGAGCCCTGTGTCAGTCTCTGTGCTAACAGCTTGCAGCCTGCTTGGGATCCCAACTCCTCTCTGCCCCTCCCCTGCTTGTGTGCATGTGTTTTCTCATAGTAAATAAACTTAAAAAAAAAAAACATACAAAAATGTTAAAGTATAAAAAATAAAGAACCAACAAAGCTAAAGTTTGTTTTGGTCACCCTATTTGATTCTTGGACTATCCTTTTTGACTCCTTAACTATATTATTTGAAATTTCAAGCCCTTCCTTCTCCAGGGCTCGATTTAGGATGAGGGCAGTGACTTGGGTGATACACAAAATTTAAGGAGATACGGAAAAATTCAATCAAGGTAAACATTTTAGTGGAAAGGCGCCTGGGTGACTCAGTTGTTAAGTATCTGACTTTCGCTCAGGTCATGGTCTCACAGTTCGTGAGTCCAAGTCCCACATCCCTGTCTTAGGTCAGCTAAAACACACTTCGGGTAAAAACACAAGCCCCAAGTGAGCCCCACTTCTCTCTCTCTCTGCCCCTCACTCACTCAAGCCCTCTCTCAAAAAAAAAAAAAAAAAAAAAAAATTAGTGGAATATTCTGTAAATCAAAATTAACACAAAATACCCATGATAACCAAATACCAAAAATTTAGAGACTGTCTGACCCTGCACTTGTACTACACCCATCCTAGTCCCCTCCACCCTCCAGTAAGTGCCTCACTCCCATCACCCTAATCCTGACTGACGGGTTATCTGATAGCAGTGACACACAATCTGTGTTTCCAAAATTTAGTTATGACAGTGCTTCTAATATACGGTTACACTTTCTCACCTAAAAGAGATTCCTGAGTGGTCTCCCTGCTTCCCTCTTACAGTGTGAGAATGGAATGAAGAGTGATCTTTTTAAAATGCCAACCTGCTGGCGCGGAACAGGGAAGATGGCGGCATAGGAGGACGCTGGGCTCACCGCACGTCCTGCTGATCACTTAGATTCCACCTACATCTGCCTAAATAACCCAGAAAACCACCAGAGGATTAGCAGAACGGAGTCTCCGGAGCCAAGCGTAGAAGAGAGGCCCACGGAAGAGGGTAGGAAGGGCGGCGAGGTGGTGTGCGCTCCACGGACTAGTGGGAGAGAGCCGGAGCAGAGGGGCGGTCCGCCGGCCAAGCAGAGCCCTGAGTCTGGCTTGCAAAAGCGGAGGGGCCGGATGGAGTGTGTTCCGACAGCAAGCGGGATTTAGCATCTGGGAGGTCATAAGTTAACAGCTCTGCTCAGAAAGCGGGAAGGCTGGAGGACAAAGGGAGGGAGAGTTGCTGAGCCCCGGGATGACAGAGCTCAGTTTGGCAGGGAACAAAGGCGCTAGCCAGCGCCATCTCCCTCGCCCATCCCCCAGCCAGAATCCCAAAGGGAACCAGTTCCCGCCAGGGAACTTGCTTGCTCCATGCAAACACCCAACGCTGTGCTTCTGCGGAGCCACCCCTCCGGCAGCGGGTCTGACTCCCTCCCGCTGCCACAGGGCCCCTCCTGAAGTGGATCACCTAAGGAGAAGTGAGCTAAGCCTGCCCCTCCTGCCTCATGCACCTTGCCTAACCACCCCAGCTAATACGCCAGATCCCCAGCACCACAAGCCTGGCAGTGTGCAAGTAGCCCACACGGGCCATGCCACCCCACAGTGAATCCCGCCCCTAGGAGAGGGAAAGAGAAGGCACACACCAGTCTGACTGTGGCCCCAGCAGTGGGCTGGGGGCAGACATCAGGTCGGACTGCAGCCCCGCCCACCAACTCCAGTTATACACCACAGCACAGGGGAAGTGCCTTGCAGGTCCCCACCACTCCAGGGACTATCCAAAATGACCAAACGGAAGAATTCCCCTCAAAAGAATCTCCAGGAAATAACAACAGCTAATGAACTGATCAAAAAGGATTTAAATAATATAACAGAAAGTGAATTTAGAATAATAGTCATAAAATTAATCGCTGGGCTTGAAAAACAGTATAGAGGACAGCAGAGAATCTCTTACTGCAGAGATCAAGGCACTAAGGAACAGTCAGGAGGAGCTGAAAAACGCTTTAAATGAGATGCAAAATAAAATGGAAATGTCCACGGCTCGGACTGAAGAGGCAGAGGAGAGAATAGGTGAACTAGAAGATAAAATTATGGAAAAAGAGGAAGCTGAGAAAAAGAGATAAAAAAATCCAGGAGTATGAGGGGAAAATTAGAGAACTAAGTGATACACTAAAAAGAAATAATATACGCATAATTGGTATTCCAGAGGAGGAAGAGAGAGGGAAAGGTGCTGAAGAGGTACTTGAAGAATTAATAGCTGAGAACTTCCCTGAACTGGGGAAGGAAAAAGGCATTGAAATCCAAGAGGCACAGAGAACTCCCTTCAGACACAACTTGAACCAATCTTCTGCACGACATATCATAGTGAAACTGGCAAAATACAAGGATAAAGAGACAATTCTGAAAGCAGCAAGGGATAAACGTGCCCTCACATATAAAGGGAGACCTATAAGACTCATGAGTGATCTCTCTTTTGAAACTTGGCAGGCCACAAAGGCATGGCAGGAGATCTTCAGTGTGATGAACAGAAAAAATATGCAGCCGAGAATCCTTTATCCAGCAAGTCTGTCATTTAGAATAGAAGGGGAGATAAAGGTCTTCCCAAACAAACAAAAACTGAAGGAATTTGTCACCACTACCAGCCCTACAAGAGATCCTAAGGGGGATCCTGTGAGACAAAGTACCAGAGACATCACTACAAGCATAAAACATACAGACATCACAATGACTCTAAACCCGTATCTTTCTATAATAATACTGAATGTAAATGGACTAAATGCGCCAACCAAAAGACATAGGGTATCAGAATGGATAAAAAAACAAGACCCATGTATTTGTTGTCTACAAGAGACTCATTTTAGATCTGAGGACACCTTTAGATTGAGAGTGAGGGGATGGAGAACTATTTATCATGCTCCTGGAAGCCAAAAGAAAGCTGGAGTAGCCATACTTATATCAGACAAACTAGACTTTAAAGGCTGTAACAAGAGATGAAGAAGGGCATTATATAATAATTACAGGGTCTATCCCTCAGGAAGAGCTAACAGTTATAAATGTCTATGCGCCGAATACGGGAGCCCCCAAATATATAAAACAATTACTCATAAACATAAGCAACCTTATTGATAAGAATGTGGTAATTGCAGGGGACTTTAACACCCCACTTACAGAAATGGATAGATCATCTAGACACACGGTCAAAAAAGAAACAAGGGCCCTGAATGATACATTGGATCAGATGGACTTGACAGATATATTTAGAACTCTGCATCCCAAAGCAACAGAATATACTTTCTTCTCGAGTGCACATGGAACATTCTCCAAGATAGATCATATACTGGGTCACAAAATAGCCCTTCATAAGTTTACAAGAATTGAAATTATACCATGCATACTTTCAGACCACAATGCTATGAAGCTTGAAATCAACCACAGGAAAAAAGTCTGGAAAACCTCCAAAAGCATGGAGGTTAAAGAACACCCTACTAATGAATGAGTGGGTCAACCAGGCAATTAGAGAAGAAATTAAAAAATATATGGAAACAAACGAAAATGAAAATACAACAATCCAAACGCTTTGGGATGCAGCGAAGGCAGTCCTGAGAGGAAAATACATCGCAATCCAGGCCTATCTCAAGAAACAAGAAAAATCCCAAATACAAAATCTAACAGCACACCTAAAGGAAATAGAAGCAGAACAGCAAAGGCAGCCTAAACCCAGCAGAAGAAGAGAAATAATAAAGATCAGAGCAGAAATAAACAATATAGAATCTAAAAAAACTGTAGAGCAGATCAACGAAACCAAGAGTTGGTTTTTTGAAAAAATAAACAAAATTGACAAACCTCTAGCCAGGCTTCTCAAAAAGAAAAGGGAGATGACCCAAATAGATACAATCATGAATGAAAATGGACTTATTACAACCAATCCCTCAGAGATACAATTATCAGGGAATACTATGAAAAATTATATGCCAACAAATTGGACAACCTGGAAGAAATGGACAAATTCCTAAACACCCACACTCTTCCAAAACTCAATCAGGAGGAAATATAAAGCTTGAACAGACCCATAACCAGTGAAGAAATTGAATCGGTTATCAAAAATCTCCCAACAAATAAGAGTCCAGGGCCAGATGGCTTCCCAGGGGAGTTCTAACAGACGTTTAAAGCAGAGATAATACCTATCCTTCTCAAGCTATTCCAAGAAATAGAAAGGGAAGGAAAACTTCCAGACTCATTCTATGAAGCCAGTATTACTTTGATTCCTAAACCAGACAGAGACCCAGTAAAAAAAGAGAACTACAGGCCAATATCCCTGATGAATATGGATGCAAAAATTCTCAATAAGATACTAGCAAATCGAATTCAACAGCATATAAAAAGAATTATTCACCATGATCAAGTGGGACTCATTCCTGGGATGCAGGACTGGTTCAACATTCACAAATCAATCAATGTCATACACCACATTAATAAAAGAAAAGAACCATATGATCCTGTCAATCGATGCAGGGCTGGTTCAACATTCACAAATCAATCAATGTGATACACCACATTAATAAAAGAAAAGAACCATATGATCCTGTCAATCGATGCAGAAAAGGCCTTTGACAAAATTCAGTACCCTTCCTTAATAAAAACCCTTGAGAAAGTCGGGATAGAAGGAACATACTTAAACATCCTAAGAGCCATTTATGAAAAGCCCACAGCTAACATCATCCTCAATGGGGAAAAACTGAGAGCTTTTTCCCTGAGATCAGGAACACGACAGGAATGCCCACTCTCACTGCTGTTGTTTAACATAGTGCTGGAAGTTCTAGCATCAGCAATCAGACAACAAAAGGAAATCAAAGGCATCAAAATTGGCAAAGATGAAGTCAAGCTTTCACTTTTTGCAGATGACATGATACTATCCATGGAAAATCTGATGGACTCCACCAAAAGTCTGCTAGAACTGATACATGAATTCAGCAAAGTTGCAGGATACAAAATCAATGTACAGAAATCAGTTGCATTCTTATACACTAACAATGAAGCAACAGAAAGACAAATAAAGAAACTGATCCCATTCACAATTGCACCAAGAAGCATAAAATACCTAGGAATAAATCTAACCAAAGATGTAAAAGATCTGTATGCTGAAAACTATAGAAAGCTTATGAAGGTAACTGAAGAAGATATAAAGAAATGGAAAGACATTCCGTGCACATGGATTGGAAGAATACATATTGGTAAAATGTCAATACTACCCAAAGCTATCTACACATTCAATGCAATCCCAATCAAAATTGCATCAGCATTCTTCTCGAAACTAGAACAAGCAATTCTGAAATTCATATGGAACCACAAAAGGCCCCGAGTAGCCAAATTAATTTTGAAGAAGAAGACCAAAGCAGGAGGCATCACAATCCCAGACTTTAGCCTCTACTACAAAGCTGTCATCATCAAGACAGCATGGTATTGGCACAAAAACAGACACATAGACCAATGGAATAGAATAGAAACCCCAGAACTAGACCCACAAACGTATGGCCAACTCATCTTTGACAAAGCAGGAAAGAACATCCAATGGAAAAAAGACAGTCTCTTTAACAAATGGTGCTGGGAGAACTGGACAGCAACATGCAGAAGGTTGAAACTAGACCACTTTCTCACACCATTCACAAAAATAAACTCAAAATGGATAAAGGACCTGAATGTGAGACAGGAAACCATCAAAACCCTAGAGGAGAAAGCAGGAAAAGACCTCTCTGACCTCAGCCGTAGCAATCTCTTACTCGACACATCCCCAAAGGCAAGGGAATTAAAAGCAAAAATGAATTACTGGGATCTTATGAAGATAAAAAGCTTCTGCACAGCAAAGGAAACAACCAATAAAACTAAAAGGTAACCAATGGAATGGGAAAAGATATTTGCAAATGACATATCGGACAATGGGCTAGTATCCAAAATCTATAAAGAGCTCACCAAACTCCACACCCAAAAAACAAATAACCCAGTGAAGAAATGGGCAGAAAACATGAATAGACACTTCTCTAAAGAAGACATCCAGATGGCCAACAGGCACATGAAAAGATGCTCAACGTCGCTCCTCATCAGGGAAATACAAATCAAAACCACACTCAGATATCACCTCACGCCAGTCAGAGTGGCCAAAATGAACAAATCAGGAGACTATAGATGCTGGAGAGGATGTGGAGAAACGGGAACCCTCTTGCACTGTTGGTGGGAATGCAAATTGGTGCAGCCATTCTGGAAAACAGTGTGGAGGTTCCTCAGAAAATTAAAAATAGACCTACCCTATGACCCAGCAATAGCACTGCTAGGAATTTACCCAAGGGATACAGGAGTACTGATGCATAGGGGCACTTGTACCCCAATGTTTATAGCAGCACTCTCAACAATAGCCAAATTATGGAAAGAGCCTAAATGTCCATCAACTGATGAATGGATAAAGAAATTGTGGTTTATATACACAATGGAGTACTACAGGGCAATGAGAAAGAATGAAATATGGCCCTTTGTAGCAACGTGGATGGAACTAGAGAGTGTGATGCTAAGTGAAATAAGCCATACAGAGAAAGACAGATACCATATGTTTTCACTCTCATGTGGATCCTGAGAAACTTAACAGAAACCCATGGGGGAGGGGAAGGAAAAAAAAAAAAAAAAGAGGTTAGAGTGGGAGAGAGCCAAAGCATAAGAGACTGTTAAAAACTGAGAACAAACTGAGGGTTGATGGGGGGTGGGAGGGAGGGGAGGGTGGGTGATGGGTATTGAGGAGGGCACCTTTTGGGATGAGCACTGGGTGTTGTATGGAAACCAATTTGACAATAAACTTCATATATATATATATATAAAAAAAAGAAACCAATTTGACAATAAATTTCATATATTGAAAAAAAATAAATAAGTAAATAAAATGCCAAAAAAATATATACAGTTATAGTTCAGGGTAAAATTTCTTTATCATATTATGAAAGTACCTGACAACACAAGACTGAATGTTATTAAATGCCTTATCAACATATACTAAAGTGATTATTTGGTCTTTCTCCATCAACCAACTGATATCATAAATTACAACATTCCTCCTAATATTTGTCCTCTCTTGCACTTCTGTTGTAAATCATAATATTCGTGGTATATATATATATATTTTTAAAGCTTTTACTTTTAAATAATCTCTACACCCAATGTGGGGCTCAAACTCATGAGCTGGAGATCACGGGTCACATGCTCTACCAAATGAGCCTGCCAGGAGCCCCATTCATTTTATCTTTAAGGTGATTTTTGGAATTTTCAATATTTATATTTAGTCTTTGCATATGTATTCGTAACATCCAACTGTGAATTTCCTTCTGGTGTTATCTTTTTTGAGGCTCTCCTATCAAAGTTTTGTAGCTTAAGAAAGAAAATGGTAAAGTTACCCTCCTCAATGATGCTCTGAAATGGTTTTAAAAAACACAGGAATTTCCTTTGCCTGAAAGTTGGCTAGAAATCACCTTGATAAGAAGCATTTATTAACTCCTTTGTTAGAGTTTTACTTGGGAATCTTTCAAATCTTATTTTCTACGAAGGATAAGACGCTCACTGCAGCCCAAGAGTGCCTTGTGATGGGAGTGCCACATGTTAGCTGCAGACTTTCTTTTGTTTGTTATGATGGCCCCAGGCGAGCTCTCTCTAGCCAGCATGACTGTCAACACTGAGAATCAGCCTCAGCAGTGACCTCCCTCTAGGCATCATAGGTGTACATACCAGCCCCAGTAACACTACCTGCGAATCTTCCCATGACTGCCACTTGCCCCCTTCTAACTGCCATGGTTCACTCTTACCTCCAGCTCTGCCACATTGACTCAAGGGGCTATTGTACCACCTAAAAGGCTTTCTTATCTCCTACAGACAGGGAAAAAAATTGATAGTCTGTGGTAGACTAAGGAAGGCTACAAATTCTCTGACACTATGCTCATCAAGAAGTGACTACCCTTGCATCTGGGCTGAACTGGACTGTTCCAACCAATGGAGTATGACAGAAGTGACTTCATGTCAGTGCTGGGCCTAACTTTCAAGAAAACAGGCAGCTTCCACTTGGCCCTTCAAGCCCTAAAGCCCCATGAGAGAACTCCATCTTCCCTGCTGGAAAGATCATGTGGGAAGTCCTTAAGACTAGAGAGAAGAGGTGCCCAGTCAAACCTAACCTTCCAGCCATCCTTGCCCAGGCACCAGGCATGTGAGTGAAGTCACCTCGGAGCCCCCAGTACAACCTGGCTACCAGCTGAATACCACCAAGGGATTCCAAGTGATGTGTGGAGCATAAGAAATGCTTAGCTGAGCCCTTTCTGAATTCTAATCTACCAAGTCATGAGACAGAACATAGTAGTCACTCCTTTAAGCCAATAAATTTGGGGATGTTTTTTCACATAGCAATAGATAATTAAAAGTCTTTCACAGAAAATGTTACTGTGTCGGATTTCTGTCAAACGGAGGAAGATGTTTTTAGCTCTAATCCCAATAATCTTAGATCTATTTACATCTTTACAACAGGCTGCAGAAAATGTTCATGGAGGAAGTGGACTCCCATTTTGACTGAGACCATCAATTCTCACATAGTAACATACCTATAAGTTGCCTGGGAAATTATTTAAAATACCAGTTCCTAGGACCTTTAGATAATTCTGATTCAGTAAGTCCGATATGGGCTCTAGGAAACCGCATTTTAAGAAACACCCAAGTGATTTAGACGCCAGTTGTCCCAAGAACATGCATGGAGAAGCATTCAGTAAAGCAAGCCGGAGATGGTGAGGCTGTGAAGTAAGCCATTTGTGGGAGGGAGAGAAAGGGAAACAGGTGCTCTAACATAATCTTTCCTAGGCTCGTCCTCCACTTTCATTTCTAGGCTTCTCACATCAGAATTCTTGAGCTCTGCATTCAATTAAAAACATGTCATACCTTTCACCGAGGTTTAGGTTTTTCGTTTTATTTTAGCTTCTCAACCCCCATGTGAAGTAGAACAGAGCTTTCACAGAGAAGTGACTCACCTACATCTAACAGACATCAAACACAGTACGTCTGGGCATAAAGCATCTAAAGCTAAGATTCCCTCATCACACTGAGGCATTTTACTTTTGAAAAGTACATCAGGTTCTTCAAATCAGGGACACCGCCACCAGGAAACATCTTCATCACTGTGATCATTACAATCCCGCTCAATGATGAGCTGTGGATTGCTAACTCGCACAGCTTCCAGCAGTTTCTGGGCTTCCTCATCAAACGCCTCTTTGCACACCCTGAGAAAATAAGGGAAGACCTCTTCTCACACTCAGTTTTCCCACTGAAGAATTCATTTCTCAGAGAAAAACTGTTAGAGACAGAAGTGAACATGGCTGGGGAGTGGGGCAAGGGGAATGTGAGGTATAGACTCAGGGAGTGTGGCAGAGGAAGGAAAATGGAACACAGAGTAGAAATAAAAAAAGATTAAAATTGAAGAGGATCCTCCGAGAGCCTTTTTCTACTCAAGCAAAATACTACTTCTAATGATGACAACCGCTAACATAGAAAACAGTTAGGTGTTATATACTAGGCAGTTCTAAGTACAGGTATTCTTTGCTTTTCCAAAGGTCATGGCTGTACCACTTCACCTTTTTGAGAGACCGACATTAGTACGTGTTTTTGATAACTGAAAGAAGTCCAAAGATTTTGCTTTTACCACACAAAAAAGTTAAAAAGCGAAAACAGTGTTCAGCATTTGGGATGCAGTGAGCCATTATGGAGGCAGCATGAACCCAGGCAGCAAGAGCAGCCCTGCCCAGCTCCTTCCCCAGGGCCTGCGCTGCACCTCAGCACCCAGCTGCTACAGCTGTGAACTGTGTCTATGAGCATCTGGGCCTCATATCCATTTATTTTGTGCATGTGTTAACAAGATGTGTCCTAAGGTATCAGAAAAGCCTAAAAGAGAGGATGTTTTTGGGGGCCCAGGAATGCTCAAAATTTTTTCCATATAAATGGTAATTGCTTCTTTGCTTTACACCATTTTGGCTTATGAAAGCTTTCACGGGAACACTCTACCTTCAGATAGCAGAGGGACACCTGTACTGCCTATACTGACTCAGTTGATCAGTCCTCATAATAAACCATGAGTACATATCATTTCACCCATTTATAGACAAAGAAATCAAAACACAGAGACTGGAGACTACTGCAAGTTCAAATATCTAGTAAGTTCCAGGGCTACATTTCATACTCAGGTAGTCTGGCTTTAGAGTTCTCAGCTGTTAAACAGTATGCTACAGTATGTCTCTTAAAATTCAGTGTCCTATGGGAGGAAAAGAAGGGCCTCAAGAATACGCACAGATCCACAATCAGGTTGATTCTTAGGCCTGCAGTGAACAAGTAGCTTCCCAAATCCCTTGTTCCAGTAAACTTCCGCCCTGAGAAGCCAACGAAGACTTACCCCAGAACTTTCAGTTTACATTCAGGAGATCTCAGGACTTCACATAATTTCATAATTCCTTCATACCCTAAAGTGTTCTGTGTCAGGTTTATTTTTATCAGGTTTTGGTTGCTTCTAAGAGTACAGGAGAGATCCTGACAACACAGGGAGGTCAAACCACAATATTCCAACCTGCAGGGAAGAGAGACGAATGATAAAATTCATTTAACCCTGGGACAGAGAGCAAGCATGTAAGAGATCTGTGAGCTGAGAGTGCAGGAGGGCTCCAGGAGCTTAAAAAAAAAAAAAAAAACAAAACAAGAAACAAAAAACAAACAAACAAAAAGGCAAGCACAATTAGTGAAGATTCAAAGAATGTAAGTACTTATAATCATCATTACTAGATATTTATTGACTGAATTTATCTCTTCCTAAATCATAAATTACAAGTTCAAAATTATAAGTCCAGGGAATAAACAAAACAGGTAAGCACACCAAGGAAAGTCAAAGCAGTTGAATCTTTGATCATCATTAAAAATATAGACACATAAGTGAACTTTTGAAATATGGTATTGACTATTTTAAAAGCAAGGTATATAATAAGGTCTCTAACACCATGCCTTTATGCAAATAAAAGTGCATACACCAAAAGTCAACATTACATCTTTTACAAGGATACTCACAACTCCATGGCATATTTCAAACACACTAGGCCAGCTGCCTATATAGGGGAAGAATGATTAAAAGATAAATTAACCAACTAACCAACCAAAGTCAGTAGAGGGCCCTTGCATAAACCAATGATAATACCATGAACTGAAGTAGCATGTTAAACTTAACTTTCTACACCTGATGATGCTCCCAACCAATTGTCATTTTCACCTATGTTTACCTAGCCATTCCACAATTGAGTGCTTACATAGGTGCTGAGCATATAGAAACATTTAGGGGCGCCTAGGTGGCTCAGTTGGTTAAGTGTCCAACTCTTGATTTCAGTTCAAGTCATGATCTCATGGTCAGGAGACTGAGCCCTGGGTCGCGCTCAGCACTGGGTACAGAGCCTGCTTGGGATTCTCTCTCTTCCCCTCCCTTTTTCCCTCCCCAACTTGTACTCTATCTCTCAAAATGAACAAACTTAAAAAAATTTTAAGTTACTGCCCACATGAAACTGGCATTAATGTGATGGAGCAACAGTCCCATTATTTATGACACAAAGTAAATAAACCTAATACAAAATACACTGTAGGGTAAAAACACTAGGAGACAAAGGTTATCAAGAATTAATCAGGAAACAATCATCCTGTTTTTAGTCCTTAATAATAGTCTCAAAATCTAGAGGGGTGCCTGGGTGGCTCAGTTGGTTGAGCATCTGACTCTTGATTTTGGCTCAAGGTCATGATCTCAGGGTCATGGGACTGAGCCCTGCATCAGGCTCTGTGCTGAGCATGGAACCTCCTTAAGATTCTCTCTCTCTCTCTCTCTCTCTCTCTCTCTCTCTCTCTCTCTCTCTCTCTCTCCCTCCCTCCCTCCCCCACTCACACACTCTCTCTAAAGAAAAAAATTTTTAAATCTTAAAAATATATAGAGAGAAAACTAAAACTAACAGAACTACAAAGTGAAAGACACAAATCTACAATTATAATGGAGATTTTAACATACTTTTCACAGCAAGTGATTGAAGTATCTGGAAAAAAATCACTAAAAATATAGATGATTTGAATAACAGAATTAATGACCTTAATGAAAGTCATTTACAATACTGCAGCCAACAATTCTTCATCTTTTTAAGCACACCATGGTAGACATATAAAAACTGACTATATACTAGGGCACATGTCAACAAATTTCAAAGAAATGCAATCATACACAGTATGTTCTCAGACCACAATGCTAGAGATTAAATATAAAAAGATAAGAAACTCCTCTTATATGTTTCAAAATTAAGAAATACTGGGGTGCCTGGGTGGCTAAGTTGGTTAAGCATCCAACTCTTGGTTTTGGCTCAGGTCATGAGCTCATGTTTCATGAGTTCTAGCCCCATGTTGGGCTTTGTGCTGGCAGTGCAGAACCTGCTTGGGATTTTCTCTCTCCCTCTCTCTCTGCCCCTTCCCCACTCACTCTGTCTCTCTCAAAATAAATAAAAAAAAAAAAAAAAAAAGAAAATTAAGGAACACAGTTTAAAATAATCCATGAAGAAAAAAGCATAAGGAACTTAAATTTATTTTAGACTCAAAAATAACAAATGCTGCATATAATATTATAGAATGAAGTTAATGCAATGATTTCAAGGAAAAATCAAGTGTTGGAAAAGGAGGAAATATTTATGAGCTACACATTCAACTCAAGTATTTAAGAATGGTATTAAAAAGAAGACAAGGGGGGTACTTGGGTGGCTCAGTTGGTTAAGTGTCCAACTCTTGGTTTCAGCTCAGGTCATGACCTCATGGTTTCATAAGTCCAAGCTCAGCACTGGGCTTTGTGCTAGCAGCACGGAGCCTGCCTGAGATTCTCTCTCTCTCCCTCTCTCTCAGCACCTCCCCTGCTTGCATGCTTTCACAAAAATAAATGAATAAACTTAAAAAAAGAAAAAAATTTAAGAACAATCAAATAAACTCAACAAAAGTAGAAGATGAAAAATTAGATCATTGTTGTGTTCTTTAAAAAGTAAAATGAGAAAAAGCTCAAATTGCCAATATCAGGAAAAGAAAGGAGACATTAACAGATGTCTAAATCACTGGAGATGATTAGAAGCTGAGCAGATAATAAATTAGACACTTGCCAATAAATTTTAAAATTTAGATGAAATGGATAAAATCATAGGAGTAATCTTACCAAAAATTACTCAATAAAACATATATAAATGTATAATTATCTTAAAAATGAATCAGAAGTCAAATCTTCACAGAAAGCAAATTCCAGATCATACAGCTTCACCAGAAATTTCTACAAAGTTCAAGGAAGAAATAATTCTAATCTTACACAAATCTCCCCAGGAAACAAAGAAGGATCACTCCTGAACTCATTTTATTAAAATACTGTAATGTGGATGCCAAAACTTAATTGGGATTATACAAGAAGATTATAACCTAATCTCCATTATAAACAAAGATATTAAAATATTTACATATCAACAAAATAAAGCGCACAATGTATATAAGACATATCATGACCAAGTTGGTTTTGAGCCCAAAAAAGTAAGGTTGATATAGTAATAGATATAATATATATAATAAAATCCATGTTATTGACCACATTCGGCACATTTCATAGAAGTTCAACATATATTCATAATCTAAAAAGAAGAAAAATTCTTAGCAAACTAAAGATAGGAACCTTTTAAATTAATAAATGAGACAAACACTGAAATTTTGGTTTTGACAATGAAAATAACATAGGGAAGCCCACTATCTCAAGACATATTAACATTCTATCGCACATCTTATAAGTTACTAAGGCAATAAAAAGAAAAAAGAAAGAAACAGAAAAGGGAAAGACAACTATCATTCCCAAGAGAGAGGACTGTGTACCTAGAAAATCCAAGTGATAAAGCAATTCTAATCAACCAGAGGATGTGCCAAGCTACTGGGTGTGAAGTTAACACACAAAACCCAACTGTGTTTCTATGTATAAAGAATAAACAAAATGAAAAATAACAAGAATACCCATTTACAATAGTATTGCAATATAGCAAGTACTTAGGAATAAAGTCAAACAGCAAAATAAAGGGCTACCACAGGAAAAATTACTAAGCTTTATTGATAGAGCTAAGCTAAGGAGATCTATCATAATTGATAGATTCAATGCAATTCTAATCAAAATGCCAACACATGGGTAGGCATGGGAATATAGGGAGATGCACATGCATGTGTGTGTTAACTTGATAAGCTGATATTTAAAATTTTGTTTGGAAACACCAAGGAAAAACCCAGTAATAGACCCATGCACCAATGAAGACTTGATTTATAACAAAGATGGCCCTGCCAGACAGTGGGGAAAGAAAAACAGTCAATAAGTTTTGCTGGAAAGGAGGAGTATCCACATAGGAAATATATTAAATTGGATTGACCTCAAACCATATATTTGGGGGGGGGGGGGGGAGAGAACGTGCATGCACACAATTTGGGGAGGGTCCAATGGGAGGAGAGAGGGAGACAGGGAGAGAGGGAGAGAGAGGGAGGGAGAGAGAGAGAGAGAGAGAGAGAGAGAGAGAATATCTCAAGCAGGTTCCACTCCCAGCACAGAGCTCAGTCTCACCACCATGAGATTATGACCTGAGCCAAAATCAAGCATCAGATGCTCAACTGAGCCACCCAGGCACCCTACTAACCATATTTTTATATTAAAGTCTCAAATGCTTCATAAGCTGCCTTTTACATTTAGAAAATAATAGTAGAATGTCTTCATAATCCCAGAGTTGGGAAAAATTTTCCTAACCAATTACAAAAAGGACTAATAAAGGAATAATCTGATGTTACAATTAAGTTCTTTGGTTCTATAAAAGACATCATAAAGAGTGAAAAGAAAAGCCCAAGTTTTTGTCACATATCTAAGTCACAATGGCTAATAACCAGAATATATTGGAGGAAAAAAAACCCCCACAAATCAAAAAGGGGAAAATGGCTCACCCAATGGAAAAATGAACAAAATAAGTGAAAAAGCAACTTTACAAAATAGGAAATCCGAATGGCTATTAATCATCTCAAAAGGTGTTGAACCTCTCTTTAACCAGACAATTCTAAATTAAAACCACAAAGAGATGCCAAAACACACACCTGATTCACTAAAACTTTAAAAATTAAGTCAGACAAAATTGACAAGAATAGAGAACAGGAACTATCACACACTACTAGGGGCAGAATCAATTAGTACAATCTTTTTTTTTTTTTTTTTTTTTAAGTTTATTTATTTATTTTGAGAGAGAGATAGAGAGCTGGGGAAGGGCAAAGGGAGAGGAAGAGAATCCCAGGCAGGCTCTGCATTGGCAGTGCAGAGCCCAATGCAGAGCTCAAACTCATGAAATGTGAGATCATGACCTGAACCGAAACTCAGAGTCAGACGCTTAACCGACTGAGCCACCCAGGCACCCCAGCACAATCTTTTTGACAGTATCTAATAAATTTGAAGACCCATTCCCAATGATGTAATAAATCGCTGTTTTTCCTAAATATATACATATGTGCCTCAATTCATGTAGTAAAATATTCATCAGCAGCATTAGTCATAAAATAAATGAAAAACATCCATCTACAATAGAATGGTTACATAGTTTGTGATATCGTCATTCACTAGAATACTTTACTGTGGTAAAAATGAACTAACTACAACTACATGAAATGACTGGATGACAAATTCCTAACAATGAGCAAAAAAAATCATAATACAAAAGAATATACTGAGTATGATTATATATAAGGTTCAAAACCTAGCAAAATTTAACAATACATTGCTTAGGACTATATACACTCACACTCTACAGATAAATAAATGATGACCACAAAATTCAGGATAATAGTTTTACTTCTTAGGGAGGAGGGAAGAGATTTATAAAGGAGGAGTAGGGGAATTTAATTTCCTGGGAAAATTCAATTTCTGACACAGGTGAGATTACACACATTTGACATTTATTTATTTATTTATTCATTCATTCATGCATTTATTTTTTAACTTATTTTCTCAAAAATAAATAACAAATTAAGTAAAAAATAAATAAATGCAGGGGAGGGGCAGAGAGAGAGGAAGAATCTCAAGCATGCTCAGTGCTGCCAGCACAAAGCCTGATGAGGGGCTTGAATTCATCAAACCATGAAAGTTGGTATCAAGTTGATGCTTAACCAACTGAGCCACCCAGGCAATCCCTAACTTTTAAATAGTTTTATTGACTTATTTCTATGTATTTTATATTTCATAGTGAAAATGTTTAAAATATGACTTGGTAGATCTTTTTTTTTCTGTGTATAAACATTCCTTTTCTTCCCCCAAGTTTTTGTTCAAATTCCAGTTAGTTAACATACAGTGTAATATTTGTTTCAGGTGTAGAATTTAGCGATTCATCACTTACATACAACACCCAGTGTTCATCACAAGTGTCCTCCTTAACACCGTTACCCATTTAATCTACCCCCCCACCTACCTCCCCTCCAGCAACCCCCAGTTTGTTTTCTATAGTTAAGAATCTGTTTTATGGTTTTCTTTTTTTTCCAATGATCCAGCAATTTTACTACGTACTAGGTATTTACTCAAAGGACACAAATATACGGGTTCAAAGAAATATATGCACCCTGATGTTTATAGCAGCATTATCTACAATAGCCAAAGTATGGAAAGAGCCCAGATGTCCACTGACTGATGAATGGATAAAGAAGATGTGGTGTAAACACACAATGGAATATTACTCAGCCATAAAAAAGAATAAAATCTTGCCATTTGCAACAATGTGGATGGAGCTACAGAATATGCCAAGCAAAATAAGTCAGTCAGAGAAAGACAGATACCATATGATTTCACTCATATGTGAAATTTAAGAAACAAAACATATGAATACAGGCAGATCTTTAAAATATCAGAAGAGAAAAATAAAAATTATGGACTGTAGATGACACTGCAAGAAGCAGAAAGGGGGTCATCACTGCTGAAAATGAACTTAAAATTATGGGTTAGAGAAAAGTGAAAGGAAAATGAGTTTTAAAAGATTAGAAAAAAATTATAAAGACAGACAAAAGAGATCCAACCTAAGTGTAATTAGTGACCCTGAAAACAAATTAGATAAGCAGAAATTAAAACACAGGAAACCCTATAAAAAATACAATCTACATGTTGAAATGGCAGACCATTTCCTCAGGAAAATATTAATGAGGAAAATTCTACACAGGACAAATTATTGTTCCTAAAGAGCAATTCTACGGACATTCAAGCCAAAAAAAAAAAAAAAAAAAAAGTATGTTTAACCAGTAAGGACACTAAAAGGGAAGAATCAGTTGGCTTCAGACTTTTCTCTAACTAGATTCAATGCTAGCAGGCAGTGGACTTTCTGTAAAACTCTCAGAGGAAGGACGACCAAAATATGAACACAACCAAGCCGCCACTCAATGTCATAGAAAACTGAGACATTTCCAGATATACAAAAAGTCAAGGATAATAGTACTTAGATCTCTCATTTTGAAGAAACAATGAGCCAATAGTCAAGGTATTCAATGAACATTCCATGGTCCCTACCATCCACAGGCATCTGGTATTACTGAGCTCTGGAATGATCTTTCGAAATTACAAAGATCTGTGACCCTACCTCCCTCACCACCTCCTGGTCAACATAGTATAGTGGGGCATTTGGTCACTAAATATGGCTATCCCCTGAAATGGTTCATCTCTGTCTGGCCACTTCCTGAGTAATGATTACGATGAAAGGGACAGAAAGTCATATAAAACCTTTGAAATTTCATGATACTTTTCTTTCCATAACAGCAACTCCAGGCCAGCCTAACTGGTGTACCCTCCAGGTGACAGGCCAGCCACAAAGGACCTGTGGGGTTCAAACTTAATTTGGCTTCAGACACCTGGAGTCACCTTTGGATCATGAGGATAATGACCATTTGGTTGAGTATACTGCTTGAGAAGTCCCCCTACAAGCAAAGATGTAGAATAGAATGGGTTTATAGAAATATTATAAAAAATGCTTTATTTTTCTCCTGCCAGATCCCTCTGGACTGAAAGCCTGGGTACGAGCAGGGGATGATTGGAGAAAAAGCAAAGTTACAGGCACTAAGATGGGACACAATGATTTCAGGACTGTGGGGAAGAAGAGCCACACCAATACCTGGGGAAGTAACATCTCAGAACCTGTGAGATGCTGGGAGTGGGAAGAACAATTCATTATTTCTTTTCCTTCCCTAGACCCAACACAGCTGCCTGGAAAAATTATGTGGTCTGCTGAAGTAGCAGCTATGGCTGGCAAAGTGACCCACTGCCCAGTCTGTCCACATGCCACGGAAACAGAAAATTCCACGTGGATACGGCAGGTCCTAACTGTTCTGCTGCACCTGATGTCATCAGCGGCAGCCCCCCAGATCTGGACCTCTGTCACGGGTGTACAAACACAACCGGTACAAACCTTGTTTCAGTCTGTTACAAATTCATTAGCTTCTCTTGATGCCAGTGCAGCCTTGAGTTATGCGATTTATGTCTAACACTGTAACTACTCAGTGACACATAACCAAACCACTGTAATGGTGACCCAGATCAATAGAAAACATCCCACATTGAAGTGAATTGTGTTCCTTCAGGTTATATGTTTTTTATGTGTGAAGGTGTGGACCACTGAATATCTCTTTATTGGGGATGGGACTACTTTTGGCCAGATTTTGTTCCCTATATTTATTGCCAATGATACCAAGATCAGCAGGTCAACCTAAACTCCCTTTCACGAGTTATAATGAATAACAAGACTTCTTGGTCCTCCCTTGGTCTCATTCAGTTGGCCGGTCCAGGATGCTGAGGACATAGTTGAAATCAATACTGCAATCTGACCTCCTCCCATGCTTGGAGTCCTAATTATGGTGGCCTTAATTAAATGGCGTAGGAGACAAATTGAGCAGATTTGGCCTCAGCCTCTGTTGGTGAGATTAGTGAGCATGGCATATCCATGTGAAAATTAACCAAGACTTTATTGTGCAGAAAAAGGGGGCAGATATTTCTGGGAGACATTCTTCTGTGAGTCTTTTGCTCTCCTATTTATTGACAAAAATTTAAGACCCTGACAACCCTACATGGCCACTTCCTAGGGGGTGTGTGCAGTGAGCAGCCTTGAGGGATGTCTTCCTCTGGGGCAAAGAGCAGGCTTGCTTAGTGCTTGCTATAAAGTGGTGAGTCCCCCAAGCTCCATGGGATGCAACCCACTCCATGTGCAGGTGTCCATCTGGGCTATCCATATCCACCCTGTGGGACTTGGGGGACAAAGAAAACTGACACACATACACTAGTGCATATGCTGCTATGCTAGGAGTAATAAAGTCCTCTGTCTCCAATGGGACTCTGGGTTTCCTGCCAGCATCCATGAAACAGTGATAGGCTAACTTATTAGGTTATAAGCAGGATAAAATTAAATTTCAGATCCAATCATTACAATATCATCATTGTTGTCATAAAAATATATGAATAGTTAATGGAAACATAGGTAAAATAGCACTTTCCTGGAAGAGTCAGGGAAACATATCATAGTATTTGGGTTTCCCACACATAGAGCAAAATTCTTGACCCAAAGGTCAATAATTCATGCTATGTAAGAATGTACTAGCCAATATCAGTTCAAGATTCAAAAAGAAAATAAACACCTAAACAACACATGATTAAACATAAAAAGTACTCAGAACACAGGATAAGACCGTATTAGATTGCAGGCTCCTTAAGAGCCTAGATAGCATTTTTTGAGAGAAGACAATTAGCAAAATCTTCAATTTAATAAGAAAAATTAATTCAAAGACAGAATATCTGAAGGATATGAACATGAAACAGAACATGAAAGACCTTAAAGCAAGGACCTTTTACTTCATACATACCCCATCTAAGGCACTAAAGGGAACAGAAAGAAATGTGAACTATAGCTTTAATACTAACAACACATAATACACTGATGCATATATTTGAAATTCAGATTCTCATTTCTGAGAGTAACTTACCTTCGAGCCCCATTTATTTTTCATCCTCTCTCATGTACTAAATTTCTTCTGGCCACATTAGCTACCAAATAGGTATCACTTTCCTGATGGAAAACTGAACTCACCCAAGCCTCTGAATATTGCAGTTTGGATGTCTCAAAGCTTCGTACAGAATTTTGACTCCATCATCCTGCAGGTCATTGTTCCCAAGGTCCAGGCTCTGCAGGTGTGGGTTGTTCAGAATAGCAGAAGCCAAATCCAGACAACACATACTAGTGAGTGCACAGCCCATCAATCTGCAAGAAATATAAGAGACAAGTGAGACCTTCAGTTGTGAGGCTTAATTAGTTTATTCCTAGGAGAGAAGCCCAGGTATCTAAACCCTTTTCCTGACTCTTTTCTATCCACAATCCAAGATGCACACAGGAACATCTAACATTATCAGTAGAAACAAATGGGGTTTCTTAATGAGAAAAAAAACCCCATTGGGTAAAACTGCTTTCTCCCACAAACAGGCTGTTATCCACCAAGCTTCCCAAATCAAGGGTATAAACACATTTCTATCAATACTAAAAAATGGATATAAGTTTACCCAAGGAACCCAAAGATTTCTGTGCTTTCAGTTTCCAATAGAATTTTGAAATAAAAATACTTTAAAAAAATGTTAAGGTGTTACATTCTAAGAGGAAGCAGCCTACATATAAAAAGATATGTCTTTCAGTCTTTTGTAGGGCATTCAAGAGCATTCACAACCTGGCCTCAAACATTCTCTTTCCATACTTTGTCCCTAACCTATTTGCCAACCATACACCTCTGTGTTTCTGTTTTTTATTTTGTTTTTTTCCAAATTTACCACACCTATCTTCATTCCCCTTCTTTTCGCTCTTCCTACCTTCTGCCAAGGATATCTGCACACAACAAAATCCTCTTCGTCTTTCAAGGCTAAGGTAACTCAATCTCCTCTGTCCCACTCCTTGCTCCTTGGGACTTTTGTCATATCTTTTTTTTTTTTTCAATGTATTTATTTTGAGAGAGAGAGCAAGCTAGCAGAGGAAGGACAGAGAGAGGGAGAGAGAGAGAATCCCAAGCAGGCTCTGCACTGACCGTGTGTAGCCTGACACAGGGCTTGAACTCACGAACCAGGAGATCATGACCTGAGCCAAGATCAAGAGTCAAGATGCTTAACTGACTGAGCCACCCAGGCATCCCTGTCATATCTTTATGACAAATGGGATATATTATGATTGGCTGTATATTCATTTCCCTGCCATCAGCATTTTGTAAGTTACCAGAGGCAAGAGCATAACCTTAGTAATAATCTTTAATGCCCTCAGAATGTATTTTATATTTGTTGTAAATTTTGGTGGAGAGAACTGGCATGGCCTGCATAGAAGCTATGAAGGTAGCTACGAAAGCACAAATTTGTCTGTTTATAGCAAAGCTAAGGAGAGCAAGTGGACTAACCAAACATCTTGTGTATGTAGGTCACTTAGAAATTATAGAAATTGTGGCTGAAATAAAAGGTATTGGGTTTAAACATAATTTCCATGAAGTAAAATTTTGCCTTCTAGTTGAATAATAGTCAAGGAAACTTCAGAGAATTAGATCATATATATTTTCCTAAAGAAGGTAGAGATATGGGGCACCAGGGTGGCTCAGTCAGTTGAGTGTCTGACTCTTGATTTCAGCTCAGGTCACGATCCTAGGGTCATGGGATTGAGCCTCGTGTCGCGCTCTGTGCTGACAGTGTGGAGCCTGCTTGAGATTCACCCTCCCCACCCCCCCCCCCCGCCCCTCCCCTGCTCTCACTGTCTTGCTTTCAAAATAAATAAAAACATTTAAATAAACAACAACAGAATGACTGGATTATTGGATATTTTTTAAAATTCCCTTCCCAGTTTAAAAGTTGACCTAATTATAAACATGAATTGAAGAAAGAAAAACTAGTAGAGCACAGTTTCTGCTTCAGGGATGTAGAGCAGAGGACACACAGTAGATTCAGTGAGGTACAAACAGGTTGATTACAATTACTGTAGTAACTATTTAAGAAAAATCTGATGAACATACTTCCTCAGCTTGTCTCCAGCAGGAGGAGAGAGAGAGAATCAGCTGTGTATTCTTTTCTCTGACAGATATTCAGCTCAGCCCTTCTTCACTCATCTGTTAAAACATGGAAGGTCAGGTCACAGAAAACCTACCCCAGGTCCTGAAGGTTACAGCTGGGATGCCGAAAGACATCGCACAGAAGCTTTACTCCATCATCTTGTAGCCAGTTGGACCCCAGATCCAGATGTGTCAGGCTCTTGTTGCGTAGGAGAGAAGAGGAGAGATGTTGACCGCTCAGTGAGGTGAAGTGGCAACGCCTCAGCCTATAGGAAGGACAGTGTGAGGACACATGGAATCACTGCTTTACTGCCCAGACATTTTGCAAAGGTTTCATCCTGTGCTCCCTCACCTACTTGCCAACACTCATCTCAGAACAAATACCCTCTCCCTCATTACCTCTTTGCCTGTCTCACTTGGGATATTCTTCAGAATATCCTTCAGAATATTCACTTGAGATATCCATGTTCTTCAGAATTTTTCTTTTCAAATGCTAGATTTTAAAATTTATTTTGAAAGAGAGAGAGAGAATCTTAAGCAGGCTCCGTGCTGTCAGTGCAGAGCCCGATACAGGGCTCAACCTCATGAACTGTGAGATCATGACCTGAGCTGAAACCAACTCAGATGCCCAACTGACTGAGCCACCCAGATGCCCCCATAATTCTTCTTTACTATAAATGAAATGTTAACCTCTTCACACTGTGCATAAATACAGTACCTAATTGCAAAAGTAGCTATATGGAGAGGAGTAGGCATATGGAATAGAATGGGAGTAATCATAAAAAAGTACTTTTTTATATAATAAAAGTGGCATTTCCAATCAGTAGGGAAAAGATCTATTATACTATAAGTCATTTGGGAAAGCAGACCTGACATATGGGAGAAAATAAGTTTTAAGCCTTATAACAAAGTAGGAATAATTTAACACTTACATGTTAAAAATTAAACCATAAAGAATAGACATAAGTAGGGTTTTTTAAATAAAGGTATTTCCAATTATGACAAAACTTCTAAAAGTCATGAGGAGGAAGATAATGTGACTTCACAAGAATTTTAAACTTCCGTATTCTAAAAATGGCCACGAGAAAACACACAGAAACATGCTAGGTAAATTATTTGCAAAACAGAAAAAATAATGGCTATAATGTATGTGATATTAATAACCATAACATATACAACAGAAAACATACAGAGGAAAATGGAGCCTATGAAGAGGCAATTCCTAGAATATTAAAGGCCAAAAACATTTGAAAAGATGCTCAACGTTAAATTATTTTTATTTATTTATTTTATTATTTTTTTAAGAAGGCTCCATGCCCAAGGTCGGGCTTGAACTCATGACCCCAAGATCAAGAGTCACATGCTCTACCAGCTGAGGCAGCCAGGCGCCCCTCAACATCAAATCATTTTTAAAGTTACTTTCAATTATCTAATCAATACTGATAAAAAAAACAACCAGTAGATACTCGATGAGGATGTTAAAATGCAGACTTCTAGACTGCCAAGGAATTATGAACAATCTATTGGAGAAAATGTAACCACGTCTGACAAAGTAAAAATTTTGGCTCATCAATTCCACATCTGGGAATTCATCTAAGGGCAATGAACAGAATAATCACACTGTGATCCAGCCCTACCATGGGATGCTACATTCCTGTTTAGTGGTGTTCATATACATTTACCTGTTCTAGACCCAGAATATGGAGTTGGACAGGCAGACTTTAGTCCTGAATCCACCATGTTCTCATGAGCATGAGGCAAGCTATATAATCTTTCTAAGCCTCACATTTCTCACCTGGGGCTGAGAACTCAGTGGCCAATTTGACACCAACAGGTACATTTGTGCAGATTAAACAAATTTAGCACAGGGCCCAGCACAGAGTAAGGACACAACAAATGGCAATCATTAATACCATCATCCTCATCATCTGCATTATCATTATTGATAACAGCAGGGAAAATGCAAGGGACAGATTATATTTATAACACTGTCCCTTTTAAAATATATTTCAAAATGTACACATCAGCAGGATGAAAACTAGTGCTCACTTACACAAGGCTCTGGAGATTGCACTGTGGATGTTTCAAGGCATCGCTCACAAGCTTTACTCCATCATCTCCCAAGATGTTGTCTGCCAAGCACAAATGTGTCAACCTTTTGTTGCTGATGAGAGCCAAAGAAAGATCCTCACAACCAGCTACTGTGAGGCCACAGCTTTCTAAGCTGAAGGAGAAACACAGTTGGGAAGGGATCAGTCAAATCCCAAAGTTCATGTTTCTCATCCTCTTCTCAGGGACACTAGCTGATACTTACAGTCCTTATATCTCTACTATAGAATCAACCTTTCAAACCTACTAAAATTACAAATGCCCTTGCAGCTACATACAAGGGAGAGGAGGAGGAAAATAGTAATAAAAATAAGCATTCATGAAGAAAAGCAGCATTTAAAAGTCTAATGAGAGAGAAAGCAAAAGAGGACTTCATGTAGAGCTCATCCAGGATTGACAAATGAGCCAAGTGGTGTCCAGACCCAAACAGTTTGCCCATACAGCTCTTAACTAAGTCACACAAGACTGCCCAAAAGGACTGCAGGGAAAACAAACCAGCAAGACTCACGACAGTCTCTCTAGGTGACACTTGGGATGTCCTAAGGCCTCACACAACAGCTTGACTCCGTCATCTAATAGGTGATTGGTCGACAGATTCAGAAATACCAGGCTCCGGCTTCTAAGGAGAGCCTTAGAGATATTTAGACAACAAACTGTAGTTAGATCGCAGGATTCCAAGCTGAAAAACAACACAGGAAACCAGAGATGACCCTCCTCAGAGAAGAGTTATGACCACCACTCACCCAGCCAGATGGTGTGGGCTCCCAGACTTTGTGACCCCTTCTGAAAACCAGCTTCCCTACTTGCAATGAGTTATTTAGCTAAAGCACAAGGATCTGATAGGGAGCTAGGGGAGAGCAGAAAGCTTGTCTTTTCCATCCCTATCTCCCCAATTCCCTATGAAAATATGTATGGAAGTCCTAAAGAAGTATTTTTATATGATACTTTTTTTTTTCTCTAGGAGGAATTTCCTCCAACTACAACATGGAAGAAGGTGGACTGAAGGGTGTGGAGTCCTTGCACTCTGACTTCTGAAAAACATGGGGCAGGAAGTCAGGATGAAAAGCTGTGATTCCCACAGCTGTCTACCAAGAACTCACCTATTCATGGGAGTCAATCCATGTTTTCTGAGGAACCCAGTCCTTAAGAGTAAAAACTAGGAGTAAATCAGAAATAGGGGCACCTGGGTGGCTCAGTTGGTTAAGAGTCTGACTTCGGCTCAGGTCATGATCTCACAGTTCATGAGTTCAAGTCCTGAGTCAGGTTCCGTGCTGACAGCTTGGAGCCTGGAGCCTGCTTCAGATTCAGTGTCTCTCTCTGTCCCGCCCCACTCTCACTCTGTCTCTCAAAAATAAATGAAGATTAAAAAAAAAATTTTTTTAAATAAAAAGTAAATCAGAAATAAAAGTCTCTAAAAATAAAGCAAAAGAAGAAGGGAACCCAAAGAAGAAAGGAAGAAGTACATGAAGAGACCATATTTGTAGAGACTCCTATTTAGAGACAGCTTGTGCTTGGAGAAGGCTGGGCCTGGTACCAGCTCTTCGTAAGACGAGGAAGGTGACACCAGTGTTCTGGGAACTTGGGAGTCACTCTAGTTACTCCTTTGAATCAAGCACTTAACCCAGTCCCTCAGGAATTGTTTGTCTTCATCAGAATAAGGGTGTATATAGGTAAGAACAAGAGAAGCTCCCTCCTCAATCCAGAATTAGACCTCAGTGGATCACCTAAGGCTGGAAACCTCAACTTGCCCTGAAAAGGTGTTATGGACTGAACTGTGTTCCCCAAAATTCAGATGTTGAAGCTCATGTCTGCAATGTGACTATATTTGGGGACAAGGCCTTTAAGGAAGTAATTAAGGTTATATGAGGTCTTAAGAGGGGACCCTGAATCCGAAAGGACCAGTGCCCTTGTAAGAAGGGAAGAGGTACCAGGACTGCACACACATGAAAGAGGCACATGAAGGCACCAGGAGAAGGTGGCTGTCTACAAGCCTAGGAGTGAAGCCTCATCAGAAACATACCCTGCCAGCACCCTGATCTTCAACTTCCAGGCTCCAAAACTGTGACAAATAAATTTCCTTTGTTTAAACCACCCAGTCTGTGGTATTTGTTACGGCTGAACAGGGTGATACAAAAGGGTATTACAGCAACAGCCAAGCAGGCAGTTAGAGAAACAAGGGAAGCGTCATACACTGGGTTCCAGCTCTTCTAGCAGAGGAAGATTCCAATATTATGGGGCCTGTGGATAAAATGTTAAAGTTTAACTAAAGGACAGAAAATATGTACATGTATGAAAAACAGAAAATGGGGAAACAGAAGAAAATGTTTAGAAAAGCTTGCTTTACATCTTAAATGTATAAGGTGCACATTCTCTGAACAAGAGCACATCCTAAGAAGAGGTAACACTGAGAAAGGGAGCGGGTTTAAGATAAAGAGTCCAATGAGTTTAAAAACAGGAGAAAACTGGAATCCATATTTGAAGCAATAAAGAACAAAAGCAGTGAAAATATGTGAGAAACTCCTCAAGGAGGAAGGATGAAAAAAGATTAAAGTGACATAAAGTAAGTAAGAGTTATATAGGAAAGGAGCTACAACCAATGACTATGAGATGCTCTTGAAGAAAGAGAGCAAGAGAAACAAACCCATTTTTAAAAATCCAATTGAAAGAAAGAATTTCTGGGCAGAAAAAAAGGTTGCTAGCAGATCAAAAGGTACTTTCATGCCAAAGTAAGGAAAACTACCTGGACAACACCAATGAGAGAAAACTAACACGTATGAACCAGGAAGGTGGGCAGGAAGGTGAGGGGTTCAAGGGTCAGGTTATCCTCGGACTTTAGAACACCAAATGCTGCAGAGCAATGTACCAAAGTCAAAGTGCTAAGAAGGAAAATAGAGCCCTCAGACCCAGGTAAGAGGTCAATCATCAGGATTGCAGGGTGGCTCAGTTGGTTAAGTGTCTGATTTCAGCTCAGATCATGATCTCATGGTTTGTGAGTTCCACCCCACATCGGGCTGTGCACTGACAGTGTGGAACATGCTTGGGATTCTCTTTCTCTCTTTCTCTCTCTGCCCCTATCCTGCTCTCTCTCTCTCTCTCTCTCAAAATAAATAAACTTTATAAATAAACAAGAAGTTAATCATCTGTGAGGGCAATTGAGGGATATAAATGAAGTCCTAAAATATATCATTCATATACATTTCATGAAAATGGTAATTTAAAATTATACGGCCAATAATGCAATGAATGAAATGTAAGATTTTATACAGTAAGAAATGAAAGTTTAACAAAAAATACACATATACATTGATAAAAAGTATATAAAATTAAATTTGAATAATTGTTGTATTCATGTGCATCGCCATGACAAAAAGTCAGAAAAGTTCTGAAAGAGTTCAAAATGTAAAATGTGTAGCCCCCATAATCCTGATTAAATTAACATGCTGGAAATTGTATGACAGAGGTACATTAAATGCAATGCCTTACATAAGGGTATTTTAAATGCTTTAATCCTTTTAAATTTGGTAATTCAAACACACATTTGGAGGGAAAAACCCTGAAGGGTGATAATAATCCAATAAAAACAGGCAATATCCTACTTGCAAATTTCCAGACACACATACACATAGATCAAAAATGAAACACAATGTAATGCATCCAGGAAGCAAAGAACAGAAACGGTAAACACTAAAAAAAGGTTTTCAGCTGGGGATGTAAATATTACATGGCTCATGTTCTTTTGTTCATGATCTGTTTCGCTCTTATCCTTTCCATATTACAAGTTTGAGCTTCTCAAGCTTTCTTCTTTTCCCTTAGTGCTAACAGAATTTCAGCTATGGACTTCCTAATTCCTGACAAATGAAATCTCAGCCTCATAAGAAAATGTTCCCTCTTTCCCTTATAGCTACAAAGAAAAGCAGATGGTATTACAAGTCTGAAAATATTTTATTGTAAAAAAGAAGTCTTATAAGAAGACATGTGGACTTTAGAAATTGCTACTGTGTCTTGTGAAAACAACCCTTAAGTTCTAGTAAGTCTATAATTTTGACCAAGTGTCTTATTTAATAATGTGTCACTCCTGTAATACTCAAATTGCTACTTCTGAATTTCTAAATGTTACAAATATGGAACAGATTGTGTCAAATCAGAAAGATCATCAAGGCTCTCCTCTCCTCTCACGTGCATAAGGAAATAAAAAAATGTAACTCTGGTCTCTTGTTTTCTGAGAGTTTGAAGGTCTTGTCTCAGTTATGTTAATACAAAACATCAATCACCAGTAATTCAATCAAAAGTTGAGTTGATGACGGTGGCTCTAAGCTAACCCCTACATATGGGCCAGTGAAACAGAGGAGACACATTAACTTGCATTTGGGTTCTGGTGGGGAACTGACCCCAACTCTCTCTCTCTCTATAGTGCCCCTACAAGGAGGCCCTTGACTGAAAATTTCCAAGCAAATTATAATTTTTAATATTTGTTACAAATCTGTAATCATCAAGGCAGTATGGTACTGGCACAAAAACAGATACTTATATCAAAGGAACAGAACAGAGAATCCAGAAATGGACCCACAAATGTATGGCCAGCTAATTTTGACAAAGCAGGAAAGAATATCCAATGGAAAAAAAAGTCTCTTCAGACATTGGTACCGGGAAAACTGGACAGCAACATGCAGAAGAATGAACCTGAGCCGCTTTCTTACACCATACACAAAAATAAACTCAAAATGGATGAAAGACCTAAACATAAGATAGGAAGCCATCAAAATCCTAGAGGAGAAAACAGGCAATAACCTCTTTGATTTCAGCTGCAGCAACTTATTACTTGATGTGTCTCTGGAAGCAAGGTAAACAAAAGCAAAAACGAACTATTGGGACCTCATCAAGATAAAAAGTTTCTGCACAGCAAAGGAAACCATCAGCAAAACTAAAAGGCAACCAACAGAATGGGAGAAGATATTTGCAAATGCCATATCAGATAAAGCGTTAGTATCCAAAATCTATAAAGAACTTATCAAACTCCACACCCAAAAAACAAATAATCCAGTGAAGAAATGGGCAAAAGACATGAATAGACACTTTTCCAAAGAAGACATCTAGATAGCTAACAGACACATGAAAACATGCTTAACATCACTCATCATCAGGGAAATACAAATCAAAACCACAATGAGATACTACCTCATACCAGTCAGAATGGCTAACATTAACAACTCAGGCAACAATAGATGCTGGTGAGGATGCGGAGAAACTCTTTTGCACTGCTGGTGGGAATGTAAACTGGTGCAGCCACTCTGGAAAACAGCATGGAGGTTCCTCAAAAAATTAAAAATAGAACTACCCTATGACCCAGTAATAGCACTACTAGGTATTTATCCAAAGGATACAAAAATGTTGACTCACAGGGGCACCCGCACCCCAATGTTTATAGAAGTACTACCAACAATAGCCAAAATATGGAAAGAGCCCAAATATCCACTGACTGAATGGATAAATAAGATGTGGTATGTATATACAATGGAGTATTACTTGGTGATCAAAAAGAATGAAATCTTGCCATATGCAACAACGTGGATGGAACTAGAGTGCATTATGCTAAGCAAAATAAGTCAGAGAAAGACAAATATTATATGATTTCACTTATATGTAGGATTTAAGAAACAGATGAACACAGGGGAAGGGAAGCAGAGACTCTTAAGCACAAAGAAAATGAGGGTTGCTGGAGAGGTGCTGGGTGGGGGATGGGCTAAATGGGTGATGGCATTAAGGAGGGCACTTGTAATGAGCACTGGATGTTACATGTAAGTGATGAATCACTAAATTCTACTCCTAAAATCATTATTACAATATACGTTAACCAGTTTGGATATAAATTTTAAAAAGCAAGCAAATTATAAATTTGTTCTCATTGTTTTTGTTCTCATTGATTGCAGTCTGTGGCTCTGACCAGCTGTGACTGGGTACAGGTCCATTAGGTGGTCCTTGATGCAGCTCACTCAGAAGGAATCCATGTGTCAAGAATAAGCATCTCCTGGTGTGAGACACAGTCAGGGTAGGACTTTATCTGATGCATGATGCCAGTTTTCTCTAGGAGCTGAGGCTCAGTGGAATAAGCTCTTTTATGCTTCTGGCAGCACAGGATTAGAAAATTGCCACTCAAGAGGCATTGCTCAAGAGAAAGTGGCCCTTCCTCAGTTAGAAGGGTCTGCTGCCCTGGAGGATGAACACTCCAGGACCTCAGAACAGCTGTGTGAATGTTCTTTTGTGAAAATGTCTGCTATGTGGTCTCTAGGTTGCCCGAGAATTTTGTAACTTTTTATTTGAATGCGAGATTATTTTTCTTTTTTTTTTTTTTTATTTTTTACTGTATTTAAGAGCGGGCAGGCATGTGCACAAGCTCCCTGTCTGAGCGGGGGAGGGGCAGAGAGAGAGGGAGAAGCCAATATCCCAATCTCTGCGCTGAAAGCATGGAGCCCCACACGGGGCTTCATCTCACTAACCAAAAACCTGACCTGAGCCAAAAATCAAGATTTGGATGCTTAACCAACTGAGCCACCCAAGCACCCCTATTTTTCTGACAGGCATGAGAAATTGAGAAACAGCAGAAGAGTTGTTTCTAAAGGGATATGGTTGCAGAAATTGTTCACTGCAGGAGAAGGTCTTTGGATGAACAAGATAGGCTTCATGGACCTATTACAAATAAAGCTAAATCATTAGATTAAGTTAATTTGTTCTGTAACTTGAAACTTAAAAGATGGTTTTGGGACTCATTCCTGAATTTACCACAGTGAGAAATAAAAATGCAAACATAGATTTTAAGATCACATATGGCTTTGTATTTCTTTAACAAAAAAATCTTTATTATTTACTAATTTTTTTAAGTTAATTTATTTATTTTGAGATAGCACAAACAGGAGTGGGACAGAGAGGATAGACAGAATCCGAAGCAGGCTCCGCTTCAGTACAGAGCCCGGATATGTCAGTACAGAGCCCGGATATGGGGCTCGAACCCATGGACCATGAGTACATGACCTGAGCTGAAATCAAGAGTTGGACACTTAAGCAAATAAGCCACCCAGGCGCCCCTAACAACAACAAAAAAATCTTAAAGAACTTTCTAAATCTCTCACATTTCCCCTGTAGGTTAAGTATTATTTATATTAACATTTAAAAGCATATAAATATAAATCTCAGTACATAATTAAAATGAGTTGCATAAATGACCAACATATTTATAAACTGGAATCTTACAAATCTTGGAATCAGACAATATTGCAAATATTATGCTTTTTGAATCAACTTTTGAGGTGTACTGTGTTGCAATATTCTTAGCAGTGGTTATACTATCTTTAATGTTGACTTAAATATAGTTTCCAAATTTATTGATTTTGGAAACTTAGATAAATAACTAATTTTTAAAATATTCTATTAATCTAAAAATTTCTAAAAATGCTAAACTTCAAAACAAGAACATAAATTACTTTCTTACCAATTTGTTACAGTTTATTCTTCATATTATTCAAATTAAGATGGCAAAAGCAATTGTTGTCTTATATTCCTATTTATGTTTGAACTTAGGGCTTAAATCTTTAAATTACATTTCATTTAAAACCCTGTTTGGGGGGTGCCCGGGTAGCTCATTCAGTTAAACATTCAACTCTCCATTTTGGCCAGGTCATGATCTCATGGTTCATGACTTTGAGCCCTGCATCAGGCTCTGTGCTGATGGTACAGAGCCTGCTTGTGATTCTCTTTCTGCCCCTTCAGCATGCTCTCTCTCTCTCTCTCAAAAATAAACTTAAAAAAAACAAAAAACACTTGTTTGGTATGATTATGAAGCTGTGGATATATATCAGGGTTTATGAAAGTTAATGACTAAAACAGACGTTTTTGTAATAGAGAAAACAGGAATAGTAGTTCAGGTTCCAACTCAAGTCTCTGCCTGCTGGGTCATCTGTGCAGGTGGCAGAAATTCTGATTTCAAAGTATATACACTCTCACTTTTCCAAAGTCTTTTCATATTTACGAGGACCCATTATACTTTTGAACTCTTTATGGTTGTCAACAATTATAACACACTAGAACGATTCTAAACTCCTGGAAAAGCAAAAATTTTCCACTGGTCCATATGCTATCTACATCTTATAAACTATTTTATTCTAGTTAATAATACAGTCAAGGCTGTGGTTGTTATTCCCAGGCACCTTCCTCTTATCTGTTTTGTTTTAAAGTTTTTTGTTGTTGTTGTTGTTTTTTAATTTGAGAGAGAGAGAGAGAACAAGCAGGGGAGGGACAGAGAGCGGGAGACAGAATCCCAATCCCGATGTGGGGCTCATACTCACAAACTTGACCTGAGCTGAAGTCAAGAGTCACACGCTTAACTGACTGAGCCACCTGGGTGCCCCATCTTCCTCTTATCTTGATCAACTAATCAGTTTGTTCTTGCAACTATTTTAGATAGTACCCTTCTGGAATATTCTCTAATTCAAAATCTTTGAAGATGTAGGGAGTGTTTTACGTTAATACTGTTTCGGTACTCTTCACGTGGCTGTTTGGTGGAATCAACTGCTCCCTCACCTTGCTATTAACCCCCAATTGCAGAGCACAGGCAAAATAAGAAAGGATTCTGGGCACAATGAGGCATTATTAGTTTGCCCAAGGTTTTTGTTTTTCCCCTTATTTGCTCAACATACTTTACGAACTACCCTATCATCAGGCTCACAAGGTGGAAAAAATTATCAGGACAAGGAGAGTAGATACTTCTCCCCCTTCTGGAGGGGAACCTTTAGTACATAGTAGAGTGAAATCTTCACATGAAATTAGTGATTGTATGTACCTTTCCAGTACACTCACGTATAAGGGCTGATAGGAGTCTCTCAGCAATTTAAAGTTTTCTTAAATACTTTATATTTGCAAAGTTCCTACAGTAATTGGGGATCTTCTGTGAGGCAGCCTGGCAGAGGTCTACTGATTTATCAATGCTTTCGCTGCTCACATCAACTAGAATCAGTGGGAATAGTAAAACAGCAAAATGCAATTTGACAATGTTAAGCTCAGCATGAACTATGCTTAAACCAGACTACCGTGGCCAGTCAACTGTCCACAGCTGTTAGGACATGAGGTCTAAAGTAAACGTAAAATTGAAACTTTCTCCAGAGCGTTAATACGAAGTCTATAAGACTATCGATTACTTCCAGGAGTTACTCACAATGGGAGAGCATCCAATCCTACGTAAGGCAGTGCTCAATTATTACAAAGCTCTGGTGACTTCTGCCACCAAAAAATTTTATTTACTGATATAAGGAGCCCCACTGGTTGACACAGACAGATGGTTTCCTATTTGAAAGCCTAGTAACTGGGTCTACCTTAAGGCCTATCAGTGGAAAACATTGTTCAAATCTCAGCTGATGAAAAAGATCTTACCCCAGTCCTGCTGCTCTGTCAAGTGCCAAGGCATTTTTGTCTTGGACCCATGGCTCCCACTGTAAGAAAACATCTTTCCTTCCATTTAACAGTTTTTTGCTACTAACATGTTTCACTTGTAGACAGAAGAACCAATGACCTACTTCTCACTTGGGTTCCATACTAGAAGCTGCAGGTTACTGAAAATTCCTCACCATGTCCTAAAACTACTTCACAGATGGTAATACTAATACCCCCCAACCTGGCCTGCCGACAATTGAACTCAACCCATGTTCAAGAAGCATCCAACAACTTTCTGGATATGGTGTAAGTAAATTTCATCCTACAAAAACTGGGGAGACTTAAGAATTCCCAATGTTAATACAGTTCACCTGCCTATGGTCAAAAAGAAGGTCTTGTTCCACATTTTACTTGTGATTTCTACATATAGATTATAATTTGCTTCTAACAAATACAGACCTATCCTGGCCTTTCATGCATCAAGGTTCTGCCTTACTCCCCCACCCCACCCCACCCCTCAAATGAGTCCAGGGATAAAAACTTCTAAGGTAAAATTTATTGCAATGATTTTTTATTTTGCTTTGGTTTGGTTTTATTTTGTCAAAAACTGAATTAAAAACCCTTCACTGGAAAATAATATCTCCCTTGTAACCAGTCACACAAATGTGGGGACCTAGTAGGATTGCCAACCCTCTCACTTTCAGAGAAAATCAGACCCAGCACTAGGATCCACAGTGTGTGAGAATGAACAAACACCTTGACAGTTGACAGTCACTGTGCTCTTCCTCCTCGGCTTTCTGTACTGGTCACCGAGTTGCAATTATAAGGGGAGGGTGATTTGTTATCAAAACTTAAGTAAAACTGAGCTTGCTTAACACTGGCCCCAGTTAGCATTAGTACATTCTTTTCTGTAAGCGTTCAAAGATACAATAAATACACATATGGCTGCACTTAAATATAAATAATTTTAAATTCTGGGTCTGGTTTTTTTTTTAATTTAGGAAATGTTGACATGGAACCATACAACGAGGGGTCTTTAGTGGGGGGATGGAAGCAATTAAAAGTCCTGTCAGGAGAAAATTACCCTGAATCTGGGGATTCCTGCCATTCTATATCATGAAAATAGATTTAAGCTGGCCCTATGAATAGTAAATCCAGGCTGTAAAGTCTGTTTGGACAGACAAAAGTCTCAGTTATAACAAAAAAACCTCACAACTTACCTCAGATTCTGTAGTTTACACTCTGGGTTTTTCAAGGCTTCACACAAGGACTTTACTCCATTGTCCCCTACATCACTCCCTTTCAGGTCAAGATGCATCAGATTCTGGTTGTGAGTCAAGGAACTAGCAATATCCCGACAACCATCAGGGAAAGAAAGAAATCTCATCCTTCAGAATAAAAATAGGCAGGGGGGGATTACAAAATTATTCATATCCTGGTTATAGCACTCACTTTCTTTTCAAAACCAACTCTTAGATAACTAAATATTCCTGCCGTTTCTTATTTTACTGTGGATTTCTCAGATTTCACAATTTCTCAGAAATCTGAGTTTCAGGATGTTGCTTAGAAAAATAATTGGGTTACTACTTAGATAGCCATTACATCCTGACAACTGATATCCTCAACTTTTTTTTGACCTTGAAGGAAAAGAAGGTAATAACATCAGGAAAAGCAGAAGAGGAGGTTTTGAACTCTTAATCCTAGGAATGACTACCAGAAATAATGGGGGATATTCCAAATACTTCATTACAGCATTAATTCACATTGAATCCTTTAAATAACCCCAGGTGAGTTCATAATTAATATCAACTGTTTGATGTGCAACATTAACAAAACATATCACTGCAAAAGACGCTGTCATCTTGTGGACTTTAAGTGTACAGAGACAGCCCAAAGCTAAATATGGGAGGAAGTTAAGTATGCCCCTTTTTCTTCCTAGCTATTATCTGCTATTCAGTCACTGTTAGCTATATCTGATTCTTCTGTAAGTGCCTCTGGTAGTCCCAAATGCCTAATATGCTTACACTGCTACTAACTGTTCAAAACATCCCTGTGTAACATCACCTCTCCTCCCTTTCATCCACCACCTAACCTTCACCCTCACTCCCCTTCTAGCCAAGCACAGGAAAATAAAACTTTTACCTGTTTACAGCATTAACCATCATCATCCAGTAAAAGTGCCTAATGCACTCACTAAATATAAATTGGAAGTACGATTTCATGTGTTAAGGAAAAAGGACTTGAAGTAAGACCACATTGAGGTGAGAAAGACTAACAGCTACTTTCATGGTGTCACCCCCTAAGGGACCCTTGCACTGTAAAAGAGGGAGCCATTTAACCCCAGAGAAGGCAGTAGCAATTTCAGGGCTTTAGATTGGTGACTTTCAGTAAAAGGAAAATGTAGGGGAGATGCCTGGGGGTGAATGAAAAGGATTTCCAGGAACCCCTTGATCATGACATCTATGCAGTTGACTACACCATCTATGGTGCAAAACCAGACCAAATATGGTACTTTAAATCTAAGGTCAGATCTCACTGAAAACATGGAGATTCCAAGGGAAACATTTAGGGAGAAGCCTGTCCCCCTCCCCTAAAAAAAGAACATCAATCTCCAGTGCTAATCGTTTGTTCAGTATTCAATACATATTACTGAGCACTAATTAGGCCTTGAGCACATGGATGGGCATTGAATACAGTACTAAATAGCATCAGTTCCAGCTCTTAGTAGAGCCAGTAGACAAAAGGGAGAAAGCCATGCAAACCAGCAAATGTAAAAAAATGATAGGGTCTGTAGAATCAAATTAGGATATAATAAAGACAAGTAGCAAATGTTGGCCAGGATGAGGAGCAGGTGGAACTTTCATACATTGTCAGTAGGACTACAAAATGGCACAATCACTCTAAAGAGCTGGATGGCAATTTATTAACAGGTTAAACATCCATCTGTAAACTGGCAGTTCCATTCCTAAATATTAGCCCAAGAGATGAGAACATATATCACACACATGCAAAATTCATACAAAAATAGTCATAGCAGCCTTACTCATTATAGCCAAAAACTGGAAACAACACAGGAGTCTATTCAAAAGAGAATGAATGAGCTGCAGTAGGTCAAACAATGGAATACTCCCATCAGCAATAAAAAGAAACAGGCTACTAAAACATACAACTACATAGGTAAATTTTTAAAACATTTCGTTGAGCAAAAGAATACAGACACAACACGTACATACTACATGAAGCAATCAAAACTATTTACAAGAACAGACAAAGCTAATCTATAGTTATAAATTTAGAAAGTGGTTGCCTTTGAGACTGGATAGGGTAAGAAAACTAATAGAAGGGGGTAGAAGGAAACTTCCAGCGGTGATGGAATTATTCTCTAGCTTGTTTTGGGTATTGGTTACATAGGTATATGCAATCATCAAGCTTGACTAGACACTTACTATCTGTGCCTTTTATTAAATGTAAATTATTCCTCAATAGAAAGAAATTAAAAAGAAAAATAGTGTACTCCAGAACCTATCTTTGAAAATGCTGTTGAGCTGCCTAGAATGCCTTAGCTCTGTGTCCTTCCTCACGTACAAAATTCCTTATCGGGCCTCAAAAAACACATGTCAATAGCTGCTACACTCCCAGAACAAGTTAGGTATGCTTCCACATCCCCAGAGGTTTCCACTGGTGGTGTTCTTAAAGTAGTTTACACCGTGGATTTTAAATATTTGTTTACTATTGGATCCCCTAATAAGTAGTAGCCAATGGGACAAAGAAAGAAGGTGGAATAACTCCATTAGATTTTCTGATGCCAAACTTACAATAGCTTTTGTAGTTTACAGCTTGGATGCCTCAGTTCCTGATAAAAAGTCTTCATGGCTAATTCATTGAGGTTGCTATGACACAGGTCCAATTCTCTCAAGTGTTCATTTGTATGAAGCACTGAACAGAGATCTTGCCAGCAATGAGTAATATGACCACCATCCCTTCGCCTAGATAATTGAGAAAAAGAAAAGATGGATTTATCTGTTTCAACCAGGGCACCTGTCAGAAGATGGTGTTGGGTGAAAGGAAGTATACCCCGAAAATGGTGAGTACATCAGTGCAGGTCTGTTGTGGGCGCAGTCCACCCGAAAATCTTCCTCTTGGCACCCCAAAGGCTTTGTTTGCCAAGTAACTCTCTCACCCCCTCAACATATTTCTTCAACACACAAAACTACACTAGAGACTTCACTTTGGAGGAAGAGACTTAGGAAGGACAATCCGGAGGTCTTCAAATACCCAAAGAGCCAGTATCAAGAAGAAAAATAAGACTACAAAGAGTAAGAATAGGAGTAATAGGGAGACATCTGGGGACAGGGTGGAGACTAAGAAGCCCGGGTTTTGAGCTCCAGTTCTCCCGTTGACTAGCTACATCTCTTTAGGTAAGTCACATCAGTTCTAGGAGCTCTGAGCTCTCTTCATGTATGAAATGGAAATTCTATCTCCCTTCACAGGACTGTGAGGATTTAATAGTCAAATTTAGTACATACACAAAGGCACTCTGTAAATTTGTAACTGTTGTATAATTTAACTAATAGGCATACTATTGACAAACTCATTATAAACAAAGGTTAGTAAGGAATAAAGCAGAGGACATCCTTATAATTATAAGCAAAAGCTCTACAACAAAACAGTCCTGAGTCCCAACTCTGCCTTTCACTAAACTGGCTGATCTGGCAACATCACTAGCCTAGGCGAGCCTCAGTTTCTTCATCTTAAACAATGAAGATAATAGTATCTATTTCTTAGGATTACTGTGAAGATTCAGTAAGAATCTATACAAAATGCTTAACAAAGGTTTCCCATTGTAAATGCTAACAATCGATAGCTGTTTATTTATATTAAAATACATAAAAGTCTAGCATGTTGCCTTATACAAATAGTTGCTATAGGAGAGGGAAAAAAAAAAGCATCTTTTTCCCTGTGGCCTCCTAGGTTCTCCCCGGGGCCCTCTAAATTGGACGGGCAAAAGACAGATTAACAAGAGAAAAGCATACAAATTGTATTAGCATATGCATTGTAGACCTACATGGGAGGAATTCAGTGATGAGTAACTCAGAGATGTAGGCATTATTTGGGTTTATATAGCTAATTTAGTGGGGGAAAGGCAGAGGGAGAAAAGGCACTTGTGGAAAAACAAAGGAC
Organism: Panthera pardus; assembly: GCF_024362965.1. Taxonomy (NCBI): domain Eukaryota; kingdom Metazoa; phylum Chordata; class Mammalia; order Carnivora; family Felidae; genus Panthera; species Panthera pardus. The sequence goes on from NW_026526677.1 coordinate 51,279,456, forward strand.
TTGTTGGAAAGATAAATGGACCCTTAAGAGAACAGAGAAGAGACAGGATAGTTTGTGACAACATCCACCTGGGTGTGGTGCCAACTTGCCTCCAAGAAGAAATTAGAGAAATTGCTTGCAGGGAGGGGATTCATGACAGTTGAGTTCTTTTTAGAGGCTCTGCCTGTAGGCAGGTAAGGAGCTTCAGGAACTCAAATGCTTTCAGCTCAGAATACTTCTAATGGAAAAGTGGCATATTTTGGGGTGGCATATCCTGATCTCCTTCACTACCCAATAAATACTGGTTTCCCCATACCTTACTTAAAAATTGGATTGAATAACATTGCAGAGTGCTGGCCTCTGTTACCACCTGAGGTCTTAAATTTGAGAAAACTAGGCAATACATCATTCATTCAAACATTTAAGTGCCTACTACGTAGAAATGCTGTGGAAGGGGTGTGTGGGTGGCTTAGTAGGTTAAGTGTATGACACTTGATTTCAGATCAGTTCATAATCTCACAGTTTGTGAGTTTGGGCCCCGATTCAGGTTCTGTGCTGACAGTGCAGAGCCTGCTTGGGATTCTCTCTCTCCCTCTCTCTTTCTGCCCCTCCCCCACTCATGTGCATGCTCTGTGTCCAAAAAAAAAAAATATATATATATATATATATATTAAAAAAAAAAGAAATGTTATGGGATATAACAGTGAACAAGACAGATAGCGATGCTATTAAATTTACAACATTGTTTTGTTGTGGAAGACACTGACCTACCTATAATGTGCCTCTTGGAACACTGGGTTTCTCAGACTCTTATTTTAGCAACAAGGCCAACTCTAGTATTATATAACACTAGAACACAGATGAAGGGAAGGTAGCCTGAGGACTAGCAATATAATGGCCAGAATGTCTTCTTAATGTTTACTCTTGGGCATAAAATACATTCTAACACCCTGGGTTCAATCACATCTTTAAACAGAACCACTAAGTCAGAATTGAGAAGACAGACTGAATGAGATTACTTAGAACACCCCGAGAACAGTAAAGGTCATGGCATCCGAGCCTAGAATTTTCTCACAGCTAAGGAGAAATGAAATGTATGTCCTTACAAGGGAGATGGTTCTGTGATTGTACCTAATGGCAACAAGGCAGTGTGGGTTAAGCTGGAAAACCAAGGACTCACAATCCTATGTAGGACCTCAGTCAAATTAATATCTTTTGATACCTCAGGGTTTTTACTAGTAGGCTTTTACTAGGATTGTTGAGAGCCTAAATGAGCTGGGACTTAGAAGACTGTCAGCATATGGTCAAGCAGATGCTAGCTATTATCTGATGTGTGTTGAACCGACAATTGTGCACTTACTATCCAGGCAAACTTCTCTGAATCAAAGTTTTGTAATCTGAAAAATAAACTGAGATATGCTTTTGACCAGCATTGAACTGGGTAAGAGATTAAATTTCCCATGCACTAGACAACTATGTACCACATACATTGCCCTCAAGTTCAGTTAAATCTGGAGCTAATCCCATAGTTGAATTCTTCCCCCAGGCATAGATGGAGTCAGAAAAGGCAATTCAAGGAAGAGAAGAGGATAAAATAATAGGCATAAAACTCTAAAGACTCATTATTTCAAAATACTCATTCAGCCCCTACTATTTCTTACCCACATCGTACTCTCTCCAGTTAGGTGTTAAAGGGCTGAGACCTTTCATGAACTACAAAGCAAAGACTGACCTAAGTCTAGGCTACAGGGAAGGTGAGCTAGGTCAGCAGCTTATAGAGGAACAGATAGATACCCTATATAAACGAGCTTCAGCAAGAAATTCCCATTCCCTTGTTCTTCTGGAGGGCATTCTTTTTAAAAGTTAAACGTGTACCATACTGGATGCAACTTTGTGCTAGGATGTGACCTGAAGATTATTTCTAGTTAAGGGTGTTGACAGGTGATAGCTCTCAGCCAAGCCCCTTTCTTGATACTGCCCTCAGGCCAAGAGAGCCACTTCAGGCATATTTTTGTCCTTTCCTCACCAGTAGCCACTACTGGTCAATAAGGGGTTTCAGTGCTTCCCCTCCTTGCCTCAAGGTAGGACAAGCCTGAAGGGTTATCCTGGCTCTGGCACCTCAGCTCAACAATTCCCCCCCTCTCACCAATGAAATCTATTTCCCTCACTCCCTGACAGGGAACTTCCATGCTTACCAAATTTCAGCTAGGGGGCTTGAGTTTAACATCTTCTCAAATACCATGGTTACTGACAGTTTCATGGTCCGTAAACATTGGCAGTGCTTAAGGCAGAATGAAGATACAAGCAAATGGATTTTCCCACAAATATTAATGACAATCTTTTGGAAATAGCTCATTGCCTGGCTTATATAAGCTTCATCTTGAGTCTCATACAGATAGAAAAACAACTCCAGAAATTCCACCTGTGCTGGAAAATCTTCACTGTTTCCCATCATCTCCAGCCACTGAAGTATCTTCCATTTTATCTCTAGTGACATTTTACAGCTAAAAGTTTTCTCCAGTTGTTTTACTCGATCTTCATTCAAAAGGCCAAACAAAAAGCATTTCATCTGTGTCAGATGGGGGTCTTTATAACTGTTGCTTTCAAGCAACAGCTTCAAGTCTTCGAAAGACTGAAAGGAACTGTTCTTGGTTCCCCAGCTGTCTTGCAACATATAGAACATAGCTGCAAGAAACTCCTGAACGTGCAGGTGGGTGAACATGTAGCAATTTTCATACTCCATGTCCTTTTGAAGAATATTGAGGTCCAGGAAAATTGACACATCCGATTTAGATAAGCCATGCTTTCTGAGATTCTCCCTGTAAAATACAGATGTCATGGTCCACACTCCTTTGGCAGCCAAGTGGCACAGGCTGCTCAGTTGGGTTTGGCTGGGTAGACTAGCACTGTTTCCATCTACTGGTGGGAACAAGCTAGAGATATAGCAGATAAACAGCGCTGTTGTTGTTTTGCAGGTTAACGTGATGTCACCACCCTTCTCTATTTGCTGCTCCAGACAGGTACAAAGAAGCCAGCACACTAGGGGGACTTTACACATGCTAAAAGCCATCTCATTGCTTCTTAGTGAATTGAATACTTGCAAAGCTCTCTTCCGGTCTTCAAAACATTGGTAAATATACTCCTCTCTCGCACCCTTAGACATACCCAGCAACTCTACAGAATGCGGATTCTTCAACAGAGGCTTCAGTTTCTTACAAGCTGTGAGTCTTGTTGTCACCAATAAGGATGACTCAGGGAGCATCACTTTCCTCAGCAGACTACTGAGAAGGAAGGACACTGGGTGTACCTGGGTCCAGTCCTCACACAGCACAGACTCAGGTTCCTCAAAGGCGAAGTTCAGCTCATCAAAACTATCAATAATAAAAAGGAGACTGCCGGGCTGGGACATGATCCTTTCAATGGGGCCTTCTGTGCTGGGCCAGTCCTTTGATATCATTTGAACAAAACTTCGTTCTCTAAACTGGTTGATTTCTCTTGCATTGAGATAAAAAACATAGCTAAACCTCTGCTGGTAGAGATTTCCCTGGGCCCAATCTACCACTGCTTTTCTCACCAAGGTTGTTTTCCCAACTCCAGCAGGCCCCTGGAGCACCACTGTCTGTGGCTGCTCACCGGTTTTCACATCCACGTCAAACAGATGTTCCAACAGTTCTTGATCTTTCTGAGCAACTCCAGGATGTAAATCTTCAGGTTCTCCAAATAAACACTTCTTATCCCACGTGATACAATATTTTTCTGTTATTTGGGTTCTGTATTCTGTTCCATCACCTAAGTTAGTGAGAATGGAGCAGGAAAAAAAAAAAACACAGATACACATGATCAAAGCGAATTCTGTCAATTGCAGTGTCAAGAACACTGGACTTGAAGTCAAGAACAAGCAATAATGTGCACTCAAATCAAAGTGCAGCTGGTTTAGGTAAGAATATAAGTAAAACTAAAACATGTTCCTATAGATTTAAAACATGCATAAGAAACTGACAAAACAAGAATGAATTTATGGTGGAAAGTAAAAATTAGATTTGCTCTAAAAATGTGTTCTCTTTGGGGCATCTGGCTGCCTCAGTCAGTAGAGCTTCCAGCTCTTGATCCTGGGGTTGTGAATTCAAGCCACACATTGGGCATGGAGCCTACTTAAAACAAAAAAAGAGAAATATGTTCTCCTTGTACTCTTCCTCTATAGAGGGAAAAAAAAGATGCCTTATGCGGAGAGCACAGTCATCATCCAGATGAAAAAAGAACACAGGTCAATTAACAGTGATAGCCAGGGAAGACCTGAAGACATATCTGAATCTATAGATCGAAATAATCTGCCTTTTAGTAAACTATGAAGAATAATGAACATTGAAACATAGCCTGAAGAATATTTAAAGAAAAGAAAAATATTCCCTTTTCTAGATGTGTCTCCTTAGGTAAAGGAAACAAAAGCAAACCACTGGTTTGCTGCACAGCAAAATAAAAATATTCTGCACAGCAAAGGAAACAATCAACAAAACTAAAAGACAACCTACCGAATGAGAGAAGATATTTGCAAATGATATATCTGATAAAGGGTTAGTACTCAAAATATATAAACAACTTCTACAACCCGGGGTGCTTGGCTGGCTCAGTTGGTAGAACATGCGACTCTTGGTCTTGGGGTTGTAAGCTCAACCCCCATGTTGGGTGCAGAGATTCCTTTTTAAAAATTTTTTAAGTTTATTTATTTATTTTGAGAGAGAGAGAGAGAGAGAGAGAGAGAGAGTGAGTGTGTGTGTGCACAAGCAGGGGATAGGCAGAGAGAAGGTGAGACAGAATCCTCAGCAGGCTCCAACTATCAGCACAGAGCCTGACATGATGCTTAAACTCACAAACCGTGAGATCATGACCTAAGCCAAGATCAAGAGTTAGATGCTTAACCGACTGAGCCATCCAGGCACCCCAATAAATATTTTTTTAAAGAACTTCTACAACTCAATGCCAAAAAACCCAAGTAATCCAATTAAAAATGGGCAAAAGACATGAATAGACATTTCTCTAAAGAAAACACCCAGATGCCCAACAGACACAAGATTTTCATCATCACTCATCATCAGGGAAATACAAATCAAAACCATAATGAGATATCACCTCACACCTGTCAGAATGGCTAAAATCAACAACAATAGAAACAACAAGTGTTGGAGAAGATGTGGAGAAAAAGGAACCCTTGTGCACTGTTGGTGGGAATGCAAACTGGTACAGCCATTACGGAAAACAGTATGGAGATTCCTCACAAAATTAAAAATAGAACTACTATACAATCCAGTAATCCCACTACTGGGTATTTACTCAAAGAATATGAAAACACCAATTCAAAAAGATATATGCACCCCTATGTTTATTGCAGTATTACTTAAAAGAGCTAAGAAATGGAAGCAGCCTAAGTGTTTACTGATAGATGAATGGATAAATAAAAAGTGGTATATACATATGATGGAATATTACTCAGCCATAAAAAAGAATGAAATCTTGCCATCTGCAACAACATGGATGAGCTAGAGAGTATAATGCTAAGCAGAATAAGTCAGAGAAAGACAAACATCACATGATCTCACTCATATGTGAAATTTAAGAAACAAAATAAATGGACAAAGGAAAAAAAAAACAAAGAGACAAACCAAAAACTAGATTCTCAACTACAGAGAACCGATGGTTACCAGAGGAGAGGTGGGTGGGGGGATGGGTGAAATAAGTGATGGGGATTAAGAGTACACTTATCATGATGAGCACTTGAGTAATGTACAGAATTGTTGAATTACTACATTGCATGCCTGAAACTACTATAACACTGTGCGTTAACTATACTGGAATTAAAATTAAAAATATATTCCGAAGTGTCCAAGCAAAGTGAAAACATAGTTTCACCCTTACCTAGTTAAGTCCAATTCCTTCTTTAGATCTTAAATGTCACTGTTCAGAGAACCTGTCTCTGAACCCCAATGCTAGAATAGTTCTCTTTCATTTTTCTCAAAACATGCTATATTTTCATTCACAGTACATCTCACAAGCTACAATTACTTTTAAACGTAAATAATTCTTTTCTTTATTCTACCAGGGCATTCAGTACAAACATCTAACACAATTCATGTCCTACGAGATTATGCTTAGATCTCCTCCAGAAGAAGGTAGGTATTGCAAGGCAGATACACTCTACTAAATATTATACCATAAAAAGAGTAACACTTAAAAGAAAATTGGGATTATGAGGATGATTGGTTCTTAATTTTTAATGTTTATTTATTTTTGAGAGACAAAGTGTGAGTGGGGGATGGGCAGAGAGAGAGGGGGACAGAGGATCCAAAGAGGGCTCTATGCTGATAGCAGCGAGCCCAATGTGGGGCTCAAACCCACAAACCACGAGATCATGACCTGAGCCAAAGTTGGACACTGAACTGACTGAGCCATCCAGGTGCACCTATGAGGATGACTTACTTTCTTCATGGTACTTTTATCTATCTTCCAAATTTTCTAACAGTTAATTTCTACAAGAAGGAATCCTAATTTCCTAAATTTATGGTCAGTAATAAATACCATAAGAATAAACTTCCTTACACTGAATCAGAAATTAAGCTCAAAGCAAAAAGTTATCTTCAAGATCACTTAACACAGGAAGCATTTTTTATTTATTAGTGCTTGGAATAAAGCAGGTATCAATTACTTCTTGAGTGAAGTAATGTGGCCCAGGAGCACCTGGGTGGCTCAGTTGGTTAAACGTCCAATTCTTGGTTTCGGCTCAGGTCATGATCTCATGGTTCATGGGTTTGCGCCCCACATTGGGCAGCATCGAGACTGCTTGGGATTCTCTCTTTGCCTCTCTCTGCAGTCCCCCTGCTTGCTCTCTCTCAAATAAACATTAAAAAAAAAAAAAAAAAAGAAGAATAACGTGGCCCATCAGAAAGCAGCATAGCTGGGTTAAGAATGATTTCTTACTTGATCAAGTTTCTTTCTACTGTAATTCCATTTACAGAAACTAGAATTCAACTACATGGAATTTAAAACTAAGCAGGGGGGATGGAAATGGTATTGAACGAAGACTAAGAAGACCTGGTTCTAGAAACTACATGCTATACGGACTAGCTGGTCACCACTCTTGGAACTCAATTACAGCATCGTTTCTAAAGGAAGGAAGTAGATGTGATAAGCCGAATAGTCCCTGCCAAACTCAGGGACTCTCTAACTTGTAAATGAGACGCGAATATACCTTTCTTCATCAGACTGTGAACTTCTGACTGGGCGTTTCCAAATACTATGCTCACTGAGGACCTGAATTAACACGGCCCAGATTCTGACCTCAGCCAGAGAGCCAGTTTTGTTGACTCTTTTTGAATAACCATCAACAGGTAGTATATTAGAAGTTAAGAAGAGGTGAACAACTGTCTCCTGGGGCATAACCCCCCATCACATTTCAAACACTCAACCTCCTCCCAAATCTGACAACAAAACAAAAACCCAAACATCTGCTCACCCTGCACTGCCTCCTGCTCATCTTGTTCCTCTTGTGTCCTGGCATCCTCTGGTCCCAGGGAATGGGCTGTCCCTGCAACAGGTTCCAACAGGATTGTGAGATTCACCAAAAACAAGGAAAGCTTTACTGACAGCCATACAGGGGCCAGAATGGCCCTCAGTGGTCCAATTCTAGGACATCTGGGCTTAAGAAAAGCAGAGCCAACAGAGCCTCGACTCCACCAGCTTAGCCAGGGGAGAAGTGATGTGTCAGCACCACTGTAGCAGAGACCTCTTGCGAGGCCCTCCATCCTGTAGTTAGGGCAAGTGGTCTAGCCTAAGCCTGGTCTACACTGACCTCGCAGGGATATGGTGAGGTTCCTAGAAAATAATGAATACACACTTTGTAGCTGTAAAGCCTTGTAAAGCATACGAGTAAGGAAGTTTTGACGTCTATAATATTTCATACTTAGGAATGACCAGAAATATTGGCTTGGCTTATGCCCCTTAACAAAATTTTGCCCATTCCTCCTATGTTAGCAAAGATCTTAAATCATATTTGAAATTACTTAAAATTTAGTGCAACCTAGGACTGACTATCTGCAGCAGTTCAGGCACAGGAACACCAGATGGGACAATTATTATCACTCAGTTCCTTTAATCATCATAATTGGTACAAGATGGATGAATTACCCCCAATTAAGGAGCCAGGCTGAGTAACAATACTCAAAATGCTCCTGCCTCTTCAGTGTTTCTCAAATGAGCCAACAATGGTTCAATCCCCAAGTCCCTTTCATAGAATCATCCCAATGGGCCTCAGGAAGCACATCCTTCTCCCACCCCCAGATAGGTCCCCAGCATCACTCACAGTTGATCTCTGCTCTTGCTCTCTCATACAGATCCTTCAGGTTCATCTTGCCCAAGATTTTGAGAGCCACATCCCAGGCTTGTTCCCCCGGATAATATTTGTTCATCAAATTAGCCAAGTCCTCTCGCTTGGCCTTCTTCACCTCAGCCCAGGGTATCTGGCAGCACCCGGATTCCATGGTCTCATTCTTTAGAAGTAACTTGAATTTATTCAATTCCTCTTTGTTTAGCTCCTCCAAATACAAGAGCAGCCCAAAATCAGGAAAGAAGGAAGACGATGACCCATCTGTCATCTTGTCCACAGATCAATACTCAGGCTTCAGTGGGGGAAACAAAAGAATGTGAATAAACAGGACTGATGGAAAAGATTAGAAAAACAAAATGCCTATAAAAATACAAATTCAACAAATATGTTGAAGCCCGGTGTATTAGGCTCAGTACTGACATAGTGCCTCTTGGAACACATTTGCTGTCATAAAAACATGCCTTTAACACAGACAACTGTATGTTTCTTCCACCTTCCCAGAGTTACTCCCAGTCCCACCACCTATGAGCTGTTAAGAAATAGGGGCACCTGGGTGGCTCAGTCAGTTAAGCGTCTGATTTCAGCTCAGGTCATGATCTCTCACTCAGTTCATGAGTTGGAGCCCCATGTCGGGCTCTGTGCTGACAGCTCAGAGCCTGGAGCCTGCTTCCGATTCTGTGTCTCCCTCCCCCTCTGCCCCTCCCCTGCTTATGTGCTCTGTCTCTCAAAAATGAATAAATGTTAAAAAAATAAATAAAGGCAATTCATCTCTCTGAGCCTCAGTTTACTCTCCTGCAAAGTGAGAAGATCAGAATCACCCTCAGAGAAGCATGGTATGGATTAAATGAGGTAGAGTTCATATATCACCTGGCACAGAACAGGCTCCTACTAAGTACTGGCAACTCTCCTCATCCCTTCTCTCCCCCACCAACACCCGACATAGATCTCAGCCCCTGAAACACTGTTATTGCACCCCAGCAATGCATCATTATTCCTGAAGCTCATACAGTTGAGATATGCCACCACCTCCCTCTTCTGGTCATGTTATCTCTGGTCACACATCCATACACAGCCAATGAGGGTCTGTTCCCACCCACTTCCCAACACCACACATACTCTGGGTGTGTTCCAAGTTAAAGCCCACCCAAAACAGTGCTCTCTCATTTCCCATACCTCAACTCCCATGACCATATTCCACTCTGGCATTTATCAGCAAAGACTACTCACACTTAAACCGCAGGCTCCTATAACCCAGTCTCTCTCCTAATACCTTCCAGGTAACTGAGCAATTTCATGCTTTCACTCCCACTAGGACAGCTCTTCAAAAACTATCAAATCCTCCTCTTCTGAGCCCGGTTTTCCTCTTATTTATCAGCCACTTAAGAGCCTTATTCAGTTTTTTATTCAGCACAGGCACCTGCAGGTAATCGCTTAACCCAGGTCTCCAAGTGCCTTATCTCCTTTTCAGCAGTTGGCTAGAGAGTCAGAACTAGTAAGTGGTACAGACAGAATTGCCTAGAAATTCAGAAAACCTAGATCTTTCCCGTCTTCCATAATACCTACCCCTATTCTTGCTAATGGGCCTGGAAAAGAAGGATAGGGGAAAATGGAGAAGGGGATTTTACTTCTTAAGCAAAAATTGAATTACCTCAAAATTACATAGTAAATCAGGACTTTATCCTACAGTAATGAGGGAGCCATCAGTTGTTTTAGGATCTTGCCTTTTGTGTGTGTGTGTGTGTGTGTGTGTGTGTGTCTGCACTGCAGAGAATATTCTAGTTTACAGATTAGGATGGTACCAAAACAGTTTCCAACAATTTTTTTTAAAGAAGCAAAAAGCAAAAAAAAAAAAAAAAAAAAAGGAGTAAATCTGAGGAAACTTCAAAGGATAAATGAGATTTCTCCAAGACAGAAAAGCTATGGTAGGGGAGGGGAAATGAGGCACAGAACACACCCTAGGGTCCTGCCTAGAAATTTCCAGATTTCACTGTGCCTGGGCCAATATTTTTCTTTTTGTAACAAAGGGGCTCTTTCTCCTTTTGTAAAGCTCTTGGCTCCACTGGTGATCTGAACCTCATCAGCTTCTAATTGTTAAAGGACTTAATTCATTAGTGATCTCCTGTCTTAACGTCTCCCTGACCTCTCAGCTCTTCTCACTAACATTTAAACATGCCCAAGTCTAGCCTTACACAAATGTTCCCTTTACTCCACATCCCCTTCATCTTCATGCTCAAGCTTCTTCAGAGTCTTCTATACTTTACCTATCATTCCTCCTCCATCCACTGTGATCTCACTTTTGCCACCAGAATTCCACTGAGATAACTCCTACCAATTACCATCTTGCTACAAAACCCAACAGGTATTTTTGGATTCAACTTTCATATCTAGAAGAAAAATGACAGTACCTACCTCTGCAAAGATTAGAAGTTACTGCGTGCACCTAACTTACAGGGTGCCATACATATAATAAGAACCTTCTTGGTATTCTCTTTCCCCTTAACTTTCACAATCTGATACTTTTTTTTCCTCTTGCCTTTCCAGGTGTCTCTGTGAGCCAAGATCTAGATGGTTCTGAATCTTATTGGATTTATACTCCTACAAGATATGTGCAATTCTGACAGAAAGTACCATACACTTTGGCCTCCTTCCCAAAGGTTTTATGCTGTTCTTGAAGGAATTGTTCTTTTTCCTTGTTTTGTGGTCTTCCTTTGTTTGGAAAACAGATGCTGTCTGGTGTTGCTCCTCTTGTGTGAAGGCATTCATAAATTCCAACATGTTCTGAACTAAAATGGGAATCCATGGTCTAAGAGGATTTCAATTTGCAAATTTATTGATATAAATTTTTGCTCTTTATAATTAAAGCCTGTTCAAAATATTCATTCCTCACATGTTAACAATGACATTTATTGAGGATCTATTGTGTATAGGTTATGAAAATGTTCTTTAGTCTTAAAAATAGTCCTGAAGGTTTGGTTTTTATCCACATTTTATAGAATCAAGGATTCAGAAATTAAGAAACTTTCCCAGGTTAAAGAGTTGACAAGTAGCCAATCAAACTACAAAGGTCATTCTCCTTCTACTAGGTACCCCTTCCTTTTAATTTCACTCTTTTTCTAGGCATGGGGGATTCAGGGTTAAATGCAATCTGTGTGGCCATATTCTGTGATACTGGATCCTGTGCTGAACACTGGGCTACAGGAAGAGGAACCTCTAAATATGCAATGGCAATCTTCTGAGCTCTAATAGGACTCTAGAACACAAAGGAAGGAGGGATTCTTTTCTAGAAAGGGTAGAGATGAGAAGGTCTGGGGGAAGTGACACTTCATCTAGAAAATAGGATATTCCCACCCTTTTCATATACTCTGGCCTGATTTTCTTTCTTGGTTGCCCTTATGGAATCGCCATAAGGAATGGAGTTTCTCAATCTCACCACTACTAACATTGTTGGCTAGAAAATTCTTCATTGAGTGACACTTAGGTGCACTATATAATGTTTAGCAGCACTGCAGGACTCTAGATGTTATTAGAACCTTCAATCTCCCATAGTTGTGACAAAGTGTCTTCAGACATTGCCAAAGGTCCTCAGGGCAGCAAACTGCCCCCAGCTGAAACCATTTCCAAAGCCTTACCCTCTACTGCTGAGTATGTAACTCAATCAGTCCTTCTCTAGGATGCTACCATAATAAACAAATCAGAAGCAGAGTAGATAACTCAGGAAAAGACAATCTCAAAAGATTTTAATGTACAATAGAAGGAATACTATAATTGAAAAGGGAAGCATTCCAGTGCAGATTAGGACAACTGGTAAACCATTCAGAAACGATTAATTAGCATCCTCACAGAACTAATCTAGAGTAAATCAGTAAGCCATTAATACTTCAGACCAGAGGAGGAAAAATAGAGAATATTCATTATAGCTTAGGAGAAGGGGGACTTACCAGCTTGGGCACAATAAGGGAAATGATTGTGAACCAGCATGAATATTAGGAGATATAGTTAACTATGTTGAAGTTAAAACCTCTTGTCCATAAGAATTCAAATACAAATGGCAAATGAAAAAACAAAAAAGAGAGTGAGAGTGCAAGCAGGAGAGGGGCAGAGAGAGAGGGAGAGAGAGAATCTCAAGCAGGCTTCACGCCAAGTGCAGAGCCAGACACGGGGCTGTCTCATGATTGTGAGATCATGCCCTGAGCCAAAATCCAGTCCCGTGCTTAACCAATTGAACCACCCAGGCACCCCAACAGCAAAAACCTTATAGGAAATTCAGCAAATAGAGTTGGAGTGTAAATCAGTAAAACCACTTCAGAACTGTTGACATGAATTATTAAAATTGTAGCTATGCACCCAGACTCAGATCTTGGTTCTAATACTGTTCTTCAATAAAAGGAATCAGGGCTCCTTGAAGAAACTGCAGGTTCTAGGGTTGGGGCTGGGAATATATAAAAGAAGCCTAGAGCCCATAGTGCCAGAAAGGAAAAAAGGATGGAGTAGATCAAAAGGACACAGAAGCCAACTGGAAAGAGCTCCCACTGGCCAAAATAACATACTATATTATTATAACCCAAAGCAGAAAGCAAATATCCAGGAGTCCATATGGCTATACATGAATGAATGAATGAATGAATGAATGAAGGGAAAGAGACAAATCTCTTAAAGAATTCAAAATTTAATATTTTATGTAGATATTCCCTCCTCCTGGAAGTAGATCTTAACCCCGTTCCCCTCCTACCCAGGAGTGTGGACTATGCTTAGTGATTTGCTAAGTGGGGAAACCTGATAAACACTGTCTCAGCCTGGTGATCAAGGTTAATACAATCAGTCATAGGTCATTGTTAATAATATGTACCACTGATAATGATGTGAAGAAAATGGTACATCACCACTGTCATATTCCTCCCCTAAACCCCAAATCCCAGTCTACACATGAGGCAAACATCGGACAAACCCAAAATGACATGTTACAAAATACCTGATCGGTAGTTCTCAAAACTGTCAAGGTTATCAAAAAAAAAAAAAAAAATGGGCACGAGGGGGGGCGGTGGGGAGACTTAGAAACTGTCACAGACCAAAGGAGACAAGATGACCATATGTAATACAATATCCTGGAAAAGACCCAAGAACAGAAAAAGTACTGTGAAACAGTAGTGAAATCTGAATTCAGTGTGACTTAGTTGATAGTCTTCATTGATTGCCTTAGTGGTTTCAAATACACAATAGTAACACAAGACATTAAAATAGGGGAAATTGGGGGGGGGGGAGTTTCTGTAAATCTAAAACTATTTCTAAATAAAATGGTTTTATTTTTTTAATTGGAGATCTGCATCCCCTATGGCCTATAATTACTGTTCTCAGAATACACCCAACAGAAACATGGGTGCACAAACACTAAGAGATATTTAAGAATAGCCACAGCAGCATTGATTGTAATTCCCAAGTACTAGAAAGATCCAGGAGCCCATCTATAGAACCAATAAATAAACTGTGGTAAATTCATACCATGAAATCCTATACAGCAATGAACACATATGATATGCAGCTCCCTGTCACTAGGATGAAGCTCACAAATATCATCAGTGAATGAAGCCAGTCCCAGAAAGATTAAGTACCATGTAATTCCATTTATAGAAAATCAAAGCTTAAAAAAAAAAAACTGTACTGTTTATGGTTGCACGTATAGGTGTTAAAACCATACTTTTTACATGGGCTGGGGTAAGGAGGTAACTACCTATAAAAGTAGATCTAACACTACCTCTTCAGTTAGGGAGGTGTTGGTGATCAGGGACATGCCCTCGAGATGTTTGGATTCTGGTAAGTTCTTTTCCTTGGCTTCCTATGGGTCTACATGGATGACTCACTAAGCTGCACACATACGTTTAATGCAGTCTCCCATGTGAACTATAGTTCACACTAAAATATGGTTATTTTTAAAAGGTTCAGGGGTTCCTGGGTAGCTCAGGTGGTTAAGCATCTGACTCTTGATTTCCGCTCGGGTCATGATCTCCAGGTTTGTGAGTCTGAGCCCCAGATAGGGCTCCGCACTGACAGCGTGGGATTCTCGCTCTCTGCCCCTACCCTGCTTTCATAGGTACATGTGCACTTTCTCTAAATAAATAAACAAACTTAAAAAAGAAATACTTTACATAAAAAGGTTAATATTACCAGAAAGACATAATACAAATAGGTTATGCACTAAAACATAATACAGATACAAATAGGAAAAGCACTAAAAACAAATTATTGCTAATGGGCTATTCATACAGGGGGGAAAGAGGTAAATAGCTAACAAGTATTTCAGAAAATGTTCAAACTTAAGCAGATATCAAAACTAATACATACCAATGACATTTCACAATTATCAAAATGGCAAAAATATTTAACTTTAAAAAACCAAAACAACATGATGATGAGAATCAACTACAGCTGTATCTGTCAGTATGTTAATAGCTATACCCTTGGAAAGCTGCATGTCCGCAACTAGGAAGAACTTTAAAAACACTGCATGAGTTTTCAATCAGTAACCTCTCTCTGGGAAATTATCCAATGGAAAGAATCCCAATTATAGAAATAAAGTTTTATGCATAAAGGTATTTTTTAAAAAAGTAAATAATTGTCAAATTAAAATTATGATTAATGAAACAAATGCGTTAAAAATATGGCACACACTTGATTTTTCAGTCCTTAAAATGACCTCTTTGTGCAGCAACAAGCAACACGTGCTGGGTTAAAAGCATATGGTAAGGCAATCAGTATTAGATCTAAGTAATTCAAACAAAACCTCTGCATAAAAACAAAGAAAATATGCCAAAATATTAACCATGGTTGCGTTTTGGGTTTAAGACAATTTGTGACAATTTTAATCAGAATACATTCCTTAAATAAACCGAAAGGTAAAAGGAAGGCAACATCAATTTGTCAAATCCCAAAGAGATGAAGAAATGAATGCCCATCGACTGCACTTGAACTTGGCAGGTGGGAGCTCACTGGTAACCACTGTAGAGAGGGCAATTTTAAGTCACTGCTAGGGGACAAGGGTTGGGAGTTATTTAAAATCTCACTACTATGGGTAGATGTGACTGGTACAGGGAGCAAGCATGCACTATTCTTTCTAGAATTTTGCTAGTAAGGAGGAGAGAGAGAAACCGGTAGCGTGGAGCACAGGGTCTGTAAAGTTTTTGGCTGTTTCACCTTCAGTAGGATGAAGGGCTGAGAGTGAGCACAAAGTAGAGGAAAAACGGCAGAGCTCAGGTGGAGAGATTATTTCCAGATTGAAGGCCAAACACCTGCTCCCGGGATGGGATGTGAGAGGAGTGCCTTTATTTACCAGGTATGACGAAAGTGAGCATAATCCTACCACCTGACCTGTTAAGAAACAGGTGCTGCACGCGAGTTAAGGACCACACAAGGTCCCCACCCGAAGCGGACTCCTTACCCACG
Source organism: Panthera pardus (assembly GCF_024362965.1). Classification (NCBI taxonomy): domain Eukaryota; kingdom Metazoa; phylum Chordata; class Mammalia; order Carnivora; family Felidae; genus Panthera; species Panthera pardus. The sequence continues at coordinate 51,295,243 of NW_026526677.1, forward strand.
TACCCACTGGGGTTGGGGTGACCGCGGCCTCGCAAGGGGCAAGTGGTCTCTCTCGGTGGTCCGGCCCGCGTCCATAGGCCCACCGCGTTCTCTACCCGAGGGGTCTGATGGTTCCTCCTTCTGGACCACGGGTCGGGGTCTCCATTCCCTTCCCTGTCTTCCCTAAGAATATGGGCGCTGAAAAGGCCCTCACAAGACCTAACATGCTAGTTTAGAACGGGCAATACACCGTCGGGGAAGAGGAGGGTCATTCCATACCTTGGGTCACAGAGGGGGTCAAGAGCGGGTTAAATCCCAGTGCTGAAAGCCACGAGCCAAAGAGGGAAGGCAAAAAGTGAAAAAAACGCCTCAACAGGTACCAGCTGCTTGATGCGAAATGGGAGCTCACTCGGACTTTTTATGCGCGAGGTCCCTACGCAGCTGCGCGCTGGAGCAAACACGTGGAGGGCTGCGCCAGGCGCGGACACTTCTTCGCCGGGCCGGTGAGCCCCTTTTCCCATTGGCTGGCGGAGGGGGCACTGCGCCCACGCGCCCACGCCCCACAGGAGCCTCAGACTCGCCTGGCAGGCACAGCTCCTCCCAGAGGATAGTGTGCGATTAGGGTCCTCTGAGCGCAGCAGCCGTGCGGGCGCGTGACTCCTTCCCTTTCCGGTTAACCAAGAACACGTGCGCCAGGTGGGTCTGAGAGTTGGACCCTGGCTGCAGACGACCTTTCCCAGACAGGATGACCCCCAATAGGCAGCATCACTTTACTCACCCATCCAGGAAACCATATAATTACTGAGCACCTACTTCGTGCCTCGCAGTTTTCTGGACCTTTTCTAGCTGGGAATAAAACATCCAAAGTTCGCAAGTACATACATCTTAGGAGAAGCTAGGAGTGTTACAGGTTTAGGTTCCAAAACCATTTCCAACATGCTTATAAAACCATTAAATAGAACACATTTATACATGGAAAATAAACTGAGATGGTTAAAATAAGTTTCAGAAGCTGAGGGTCCCAAACTGTGCCTTAGTAAAAGTGAATTCGACTTTTTTCCCCCCATTTTCATTTAATTTACATATACCTGATGTATTTAATTTTACATAAGCACTTAAGTATAATATACATACATTTTAAAGATTTTTTTAAAGTTAATTTATTTATTTTGAGAGGTGGGTGGAGCATGGAGAGAGGGAAAGAAAGAATCCCAAGCAGGCTCTGCACTGTCAGTGCAGAGACCCATTTGGGGCTCGAACTCACAAACCATGAGATCATGACCTGAGGTGAAATCAGGAGTCCCATGCTTAACCGACTGAGCCACACAGGCACCCCAGTGTCATACATTTCAGTGCAACCCTTTTTGTTTCTTTTCCCTTTTGGTTTAGCCTTGTCATGAAAAGCCACCTTTGTGAGGAAGAGCATCACTTGCCTTTATTGCATTATCATTAAAGATAATTCGGCTTTGTTGTTTCTCTATTTTGCTACAGTTTAATTTTGGGGGGCTTCTTTGTCTTAAAGTGCACAATAATAAAATGGAAAATGCAAAACTTCTTAATAACTACTAGCAAAAAAGCATCTTAGAAAAAATGTTAACATGTCTCCTCATGCCCCTGCAGCTGGAAGGAGAGACACTATTCTTAGTAAAACTGCACTAATAAGGTGGGAAAATAATAAAGGCAATTAAAAGCACATGCATCATCTATGGATGAGGACGACAAAGCTCATAATTCATTTTTGTTAATTTTCTATGGACACTAGGGAAAGAAGTTTCTATATGCCTCTTAAATCAAGATTTTTAATTATACTACTCAATTTCTGTAGGACCTTATCTTTTCTCTCCTAGATCTAATTCTGACACAAATGTACTGAATTTTCCCACAGAATTGTATTTATCAAGTCCTCAGAATTTATAAATTTTTGCCTTATGTATTTAGCAGGTTTGATACTATTATGCTTCCTCATAAATTGTGCCTTTTATCAATGTATAAGAACCATCTCTTTGATTCTGAACTTTCAATTAGTTATCTGTAATACTGAAATTTCTGCTTTTTGTTTGCCTGGTAGCTTTTTGACCAACCTCACAGGTGTTTATTGTAAACAGCATATGCCTGGATTTTGTTGCTTGACCCAGTCTGTCTCTCCCTTTATATAAGAAAATTCAGTCCATTCACCTTAAGCACATGGGTTGATAATATATTGCATTATATGTTACTTTAGGTTCATATTTATTTTACATCATGAATTCCTCTGTTTCCTTTCCCATAATTTTTCTGATTTATTTCCATCTTTATTTGCTATTTGTTTAGAGTGCTTTCTTGAACTGTTTCTTCAGATGGAGGGGACCTGAGTGATACAGACTCTGAATCCTTTTGTTTTTTCAATTGTTTAATGTTTATTTATTTTTGAGAGAGAGACACACACACACAGAGTGTGAGCAGGGGAAGGGCGGAGAGAGGGAGATACAGAATCTGAAGCAGGCTCCAGGCTCTGAGCTGTCAGTACAGAGCCCAACGCAGGGCTTGAACCCACGAATTGTGAAATCATGACCTGAGCCAAAGTCAAACCCTTAACCAACTGAGCCACCCAGGGGGCCCTAAAAGTGCATTTTAAAAATGAGACTATAAAGAGTGACATTGCCAGCTAACATTTGATGTTTTTATGTGCCAGGAATGCTGAAAAGCAAATTGCATGGATTATCCCACTATTCCTTAACAATCAGGACTAATACTCTACCACTTGGAAGCAGTGTGGGAGAGCAGCCCACCTCAGTGCTCGCTCTTACTGGTCAATGTCTATGCATTCAGGATGTTAACTAAAATCTTATTAAAGTTTTCATCTTACACAGGAGAAAACTGGGGGTGAAAGATTAAATAACTTGCCCAACATCACTTAATGGGTAAAACCATGGAGTTTAAAGTCAGTTCTTTTAGACAGCAAAACCCAAGCTCTTAAGCTCTGTGCCATATAACCTCTGAATGGGTAAGCCAGAGGGGGTCCACACAGTGATTTTCAAAAGGTGATCTTGGGAGTCATAAGAAATTCAGGTGTTCATTTCCTAGTGGAGGCCAGACGGGTAGGCCCTGGACCACCCACTTCTGCTAAACGTTGAACTGTACATACATAGTTAACATTTATAGAGTACTTCCTATGTGCCAGGGACCAGTTTAAGCATTTTGACGACACTAACTCAGTTAATTCTAACAACAAGCCGGTAAAAAAAATTATTATGCTGCCTATTTTAATGATGACACAAAAAGGTTGTTATTCAGCCAAGATCACATCCTGAGTGGGTGGTGTGGTCAGAATAGAATCCAACGAGTCCCTTGCTTTTAAAGACTACCCTAAAAAACGTTCCTTGACCAATATTTGAATACTACTGATCCAGCCCAAGTTTGAGGAGAAGCGCCTAAGGAAATGAAAATATTTTCCTAAGAGAACATTGAACAAGATAATAGAAGAGCAGGTGATTGGATCTCTTTCTAGAGCTCCTTCCCACGGCTCCGCCTGGGTCCCCACCTTGTCTTTCTCCTCTCTGCCAGGAGTCTCCAGAGAGCCCGGGACTTGGCAGAAAGAGAAGAGGGAGGAAGGAGGAAAGCGCGACCCCTCTACCGAGTCAGCAGAAGCCAAGCGGATCCTGGGCAACCGTAACCTGGAATTTAAAAGGTCCTCTTTGTGCCTACGCGACTCCAACCTGGACTTTAAGGACAATGCTCGGGCCAGAGCTAGTGGGGTGCCTATTCTGCCGAGGGCTCAGGACAGCGGGAGCAACCACCTCTCTCCCCCAAAGGCGAAGTGACAGCAAGGGTTTCCCCAGGTTCCTGTTGGGGAGTTCCGCACTGGCGGGTTGTGAGGGTCCCAGAATTCTTCGAGGCTGGCCTCTCCATTCCGTGAATCCCCAGCCCCCCCCCCCCCCTTTCCAGAGTCCCTAAAAGCACCTAGAGTAGCCCTATTTCGTTAGCATCGGGACGGGGGGGCGGGCGGTGATTCGGTCCTATTCTCCACTCAGAGTTCGGAGAACTCAGGTCTCCGGTGCCCGAACGCCTGCGACAGACCGCCGAACTGAGTCCCGGGCCTTCTGTCCAATCAGGAGCCACGTTCTCCGGCGCTTTCCTTTCCTTTCCCGCCCCGCCCCTCCCGTCTCCATGGAAACACTCCGAGTGTCTATTTGGAGGCCCGGGGCTTCCTTTTCGGTCTAGCGGGGCTGCGGCCATTGTTTGTGTAGACGGACTGTTTTGGCCGGTCCTGTTCCCCCTCAGAGGTTCCACTAGTGACGCGGATTGTCGGGAGCACCGAGCCAGAAGCGGGGAGAGCTGTGGCTGAAGAAAAAGTGGCAGAAAAGGGAGGGTGTGGGGCCGAGAAGCGGCTCCCGGCTTAGAAATCCCGAAGACACCAGTGTAGGTGGGTCCTTCACAGTCGCCCTCCCCAAATTAAAACCGACTGAGGGGAAGAAGAGAGGAGGACAGAGGCAGCTTTGACCCCGGGACCGGGGTGCTTGGGACTGGAAGGTGTTGGGGCGGAGCTGGGGTCGGGGGTCTGGACGTGGAACGGAGGCCGCGCGCATCTGCGCTGCAGAAGCAGAGGCCACGCAGATCGGTGGCCCTGATGCGAGCAGATCCCGCTCCTTGAGAACCATTTGTGTGTCTGAATCCAAAAACACTCGGGCAGCCCGTGGCGCGTTGGGAGAGCCCAAAGCTATGCTGCTCTCGGGCCGTCCACGAATCGTTTTTTTTTTTTTTTCTTTCTAGAGAAAGAGGGCTCTTAACTGTTTATCATTTTCCCCAGGGACCTGTGATCACCAAGGCAGGACCCGGGTAGCAAAGGCTCATGCCCCCATTTTACAGGTGAGGAAAGTGAGGCCCTGGGAGGTCTAGAAGTTTGGTCATTTTCAAAGTTCTACAAGTGGTTAGTGACAGAGACTGATGAGGTCCAGGGATCGCTAGATCTGGGACCGTTCTGTAAGATTCTAGGAACTCTGATAGTAAATCCAGTATTTCTGTATATTAAGTAGAGAAGAGCAATGGAATTATCTTTCTACTTTACTGAACAAAATAAGAAAAATACTTTAAGAATAGAAAATAAGTGCCCTATTTCTATTATTTTACTATTTTTGTTAATAATTAATAAGGAAAGCCTTGGGGCTCAGAGAGGTTAAATTACATTAGAGAGCATCTGCATCCCTGGAGGGACTGTGAGATCAAATTCTGTTTTCATGCCCAAACAAGAATTGTACCTTTGAAGTTTTTAAAGGTTCAGAAATTAAGTCCTGGTTCCAATTCTCATAACTCTCCTATCTGGCCCTTGAAAAGGAACAGAAACGTTCTTATGTTCTTTCTGGCCTCTTTCTAGGAGGTTTGGGGGTCACACCCAGTTAGTATGTGGAGATGATTGCAAGGCATGCCCAGTCTTTCATTCCTCCTTTCTTCTCCCTCAGCTCAGACTCCTCAAAACTCCACCCTTCCCTAAAAGAGGAGCATACAGGAGGAAGCAATGTTCACTATTTTCTTCATAGTCTGATCCCAGGTGAGTAGGAATGTCTTTTCTTATTTATAAAATACCCCTGGAATTATCCATAGGTGGTGGGAATAGTGGAAGTGGCAGTGGGGATGGATGAACCAGAGTAGAAAATGTTCCTCACTTGGCTGAGAAACTTCCAAACCTCCTATTCCCACCCAGTGTCTTTTCCCAACATTTACTCATTTATTCAGCCAGTCATTCAGGTCTACTGTAAAATTTGTACCGTTCTTGATGCTCTGAGATCAAGAAATATAAGAATTTTTTTCTGAACACTGAGGAGATAAACCATATGAGGTCAATAATAATTTCTCAAGTTAGCAAACATTAATGTGTTAGAATGAGTGGCACTTAAAAGACAGGAATAGAAACTCAGATTTGAAAAAATCATCATGAACAGGAAGGTAGTATTCTAGATGGGAAGATCATCATTTAGTCTCAGGCAGAAATTGAGGGGAAAACTAAGAAAACAGAGCTAGTTACAGTAGAACCTAAGTATGCATGTATAAAGTGAGGTCACATTGTGGAAAGCTATGCTATTTTTGTTTAATTGGTTACTTATTCTTGTGCACCACTCAGTCCCCTGCACATCAACCAGAGGCAGCCATTACTGACATTTGGATCTATTTACTTATAGTCTTTTATTTAATATTCGATACAAATACATACTAATCTGTAAAAACACTAATATGTACACATACGTACAAAAGTAGACATATAGGTAATCTAACATGCATATATGTAGATTAGTATATATAAAAACAATTTGAACATGAGAAATAGGCTCCATGAAGGCAGAGAACATTTTCAGTACATAGAACTGTGCGTGGCATGTAGTAAGCACTCATTGAATATTTGTTGAATTATGGATGGCCAGTTTTTGTATAATTTTTTTCATTTAACATATAATTGAACTTTTTTCAAATGTCTTTTGGTAACATGAGTTTTTAAGACTATCTATTATTCCATTCCAGGTATGTGTACTGTACTCTAGGTATATATGTTCCCTTCCAGCTATATGTACTTTATTTAAATTTTCTTTTTTGGGGAAAAGTTAAAGTAATTCTCAATATTTTGCTGTTTATAAACATTTTCTATTAAATATTTTTATACATAATTTATTAAGTGTATCTCTCTTTATGTCTTTCAAAATACGCTTGGAGAAATAGGATAACAGAGCCAAAGAATATAATGTCTATATTTTAGGCTTTTGAAAAACTTAAGTTCTTTTTTAGAAATACTACATGAATTAACTTCTGTAACCATTTGATGAAAGATCCTCTCTCTCTGAACCTTTACCAGCTTTGAGTATTTAAGATTTTGCCTTTAATTGCATCCCTTTAATCTTTAGAAAGGTTGACCATTTTTTACATGCATTTACTGGTCATTTGCATTCTTTCTTTGACATAAATAATGTATGCCTCTTGACATGCATTACTTTTTTTTCCTACTGAATTTTTTGTTTCTATTTGATGAAAAGTATTCTTTGTATGTAAAAGATACAAACCATTTGCTAATTGCTATATTTCTCCCTTTTGTCATTTGCCTTTTGGGACTTATTCATGTAAGTTTCAAATCTGTATAGAGTGAAATCTTATTTCTTTTCATTAATACAGTTTTATGCTCTGAGAGCTCTTCTTCACCCTCAAATCTAATACATAATTACTTTCATTTTCCTCAATTATTTTTTTATAGTTTCAAGTATTTTAAAAGTTTAACTCTGAAGCCTTTCAGGTATTTATTTTGGTGTGAGAAATGATAGAACTTAAACATTCTTTCCCACCTCCCACTTTCTTATTTTTCTTACAACGTTTACTTTCTCCATTGGTTGTAGTGCTACTTGTTTATATACCAAATTACCAACTTCATTACATATACACACACATACACAGTTGTACACACAGATCACTTTTGGGGCTGTCCTGTTTCATGGACCCATCTCTCAATTCTGCTATCGACGTGTATTTAATTTTGTTCCTGTATATATATAGTGCGTTTAATGGGCAATGAAGAGGAATTTAGCCTTTCTTTTTCCTCATTTAAGGATAAAAGGAAGGAAGATAGCCCATTTTGGGAAAAAAGGAAGTAAAAGTTACTTATAAGTTTTAGATATTGAATATATTAACCTTTCAGTATGTTTTTTTTAATAAAGCATATTGGTCAAAATACAGGCTCTGGGTCCACTATCTAAGCTTGTTTCATGCTTCTGCCACTTCTGAGTTATGTGAATTAGATTGCATTACCTAACCAGTTTCTCATCTCTGAAGTGGGGAAATAGAACTTAGTAGGGTTAAGAAGGTTAAATAAGGTCAAATATGTAAAACCCAGCACAGTGGTGGACAAATAGAATCAATAAGAATTGGTTGCTATTATGTTAGTTATTATTTACAATATAATGTACAACTATTTCTAGTCGCTAAAACATAAGAATTGAGCAGGGAATCTAGTTTAATATATTTTTTTGGCCAATGGCTAGTCAGATATCCCGGCACCATATATAAGCCATCTTATCCCCACAAATTTGATATTACCTTTATCATGTTTGAATTCTCTGCTATATTTGGGTCCATTTCCAGATTTCTATTCTTTTGTATTGATCTTGTCTATTCCTGTGTCAACCTCATGGTGTTATAATTACAGAGTTACAGAGTTTTAATATGCCACTGGGTTAGTCTCCTCTCATTTTTTTGTTTTAATTCTTCTTCTTTTTTTTTTTAAACTTTACATCCAAGTCAGTTATGATATAGTGCAATAATGATTTCAGGAGTAGAATCCAGTGATTCATCCCCTACGTATAATATGCAATGCTCATCCCAACAAGTGTACTCCCTAATGCCCCTTGCCCATTTAGCCCATCCCTCCACCCACACTTCCTCCAGCAACCCTCAGTTTATTCTCTATATTTAAGAGTCTCTTATGTTTTGTCCCTCTCCCTGATTTTATATTACTTTTGCTTCTTTTCCTTTATGTTCATATGTTTTGTATCTTAAATTCCATATATGAGTGAAGTCATATGATATTTGTCTTTCTCTAATTTTGCTTAGCACAATAAACTCTAGTTCCATTCATGTAGTTGCAAATGGCAAGATTTCATTCTTTTTGATTGTCAGGTAATATTCCATTATACACATACACACACACACACATGCATGTGCACACACACATACACACACACACACCACATCTTCTTTATCCATTTATCTATTGATGGTCATTTGGACTCTTTCCATACTTTGGCTATTGTTGATAGTGCTGCTATAAACATTGGGGTGCACGTGCCGGTTTGAAACAGCACTACTGTATCCTTTGGATAAATATCTAGCAGTGCAATTGCTGGGTTGTAGGGTAGTTCTGTTTTTAATTTTTTGAGGAACCTCCACACTCGTCTCCAGAGTGGCTGTTCCAGTTTGCATTCCCACCAGCAGTGCAAAAGGGATCCTCTTTTTCCGCATCCTTGCCAACATCTGTTGTTGCCTGAGTTGTTAGTTTTAGCCTCTGTGACAGGTGTGAGGTGGTAACTGATTATGGTTTTTGATTTGTATTTCCCTGATGGTGAGTGATGTTGAGCATGTTTTCATGTGTCTTTTAGCCATCTGGATGTCTTCTTTAGAAAAGTGTCTATTCATGTCTTTTGCCCATTTCTTCACTGGATTATTTGTTTTTTGGGTGTCATTTCTTTTTAATAATGGTTTTTCTTTCTCCCACAAAAGTATTTGAAAATCAGTTTCTCAGACCCACCCCCAAACCTGTAAGTATCATTGAAAATGTAGATAAGTTTAATGAGAACAAAATTATGTTTATTTCTCCTACCTAAGATTGAGGAGTGCTTTCTAAATTTAAAAGCTACATTTATCTAGGTTCTAAGTATTTTTGTTAAGCTTTTAGGAATTTATATTTTTTTTAATGTTTTTGTTTATTTATTTTTGAGAGAGAGAGAGATTGTGAGCAGGGGAGGGGCAGAGAAAGGGAGACAGAATCCCAAGCAGGCTCTATGCTGTCAGCACAGAGCCTGGTGCTCGGCTTAAACTTACAAACCACGAGATCATGACCTGAGCTAAAATCAAGAGTCAGACACTTAACCAGCTAAGTCAGCCAGGCATCCCAGGAATTTTATTTTTTAATTGGTATTGTAAATGTCATTTTACAAATAACTTTTAATGACTATATGTCTGAACTTCACATGGTTACTTAATTTGAACTTTTATTGTGATGCATTCATACATGCAAAAGAACATACTAAAACATGTATGTATAAATTAAAATATAATAACATGAATGCCTACCATCTAGACCAGAAAATACTTTTAATTTTTTTTAATGTTTGTTTGTTTTTGAGTCAGAGAAACAGAGTGCAAGTGGGGAAGGGGCAGAGAGAGGGAGACACAGAATCTGAAACAGTCTCCAGGCTCTGAGCTGTCAGCACAGAACCCGATGCGGGGCTTGAACACACAAACCGCGAGATCATGACCTGAGCCGAAGTTAGACGCGCTTAACTGACTGAGCCACCCAGGGGCCCCTAGACCAGCAAATACTTTTAAAAGCCACCCTGCTAACCCCACAATTTCATTCCCTCCTTTTCCTAGAGAGGCAACTGCTATCTTAAATGTTATGTTTATTATTCCTTACCTATTTTTTTTTTAGTTTTATATAAATGGACTCTATATAACTATTCTGTGAATAGCTTCTTTAGTATAATGTTAGATTTTTACAGTGTATCCATGTTGATTCATGTACCTAAAGTTTTTTTTAACTGTTGTGTATGCTTTCACAGTATGAGCAACAACTTATTTATCCATCCTACTGTTGTTGGGCCTTTTGTTTTGCTTCCAGTCTTTTTGATATACTGAAAAACTTGTTGTATGTATCTTCTGGCATACATGTGTTTGTTTTCTAGGGTACAAACCTAGTATTAGAATTGACTTCCCTTATAATTACTAATAATTTTCAGTTGATTTTCTTTGGTTTCCCATATACCATACCCTCTACTTGCTTTGGGAAGTGGTTTCATCAGTGGTTTAAATATAGTGAATTTGCAGTATCTCTGTCAAGTTTCCAGTCTTATTGGGTATGCCTTTAATGTTTTACTTTTGGATTTGAGATATATTTGCATGTCTTTATTTTTATTTTGCTAACTTGATTTGTTTGTAGTTTTAAATGAAGGATCCATACCGAATTTTAAGAAGTACCTTTTTGGCACTGATTAAAATATATGGCTTTTCTTATTTAACATTGTTATGACAGTTTATAGTTAACATTTTCTTCATTTGGGCCTTCCTTTGTTTACCTTTTGGAATAAAGCACCATTCTGTCATGCTACAATTTGCTTTGATATTGTAGCAGATTACGTCTGCATTTTCTAAAGATGACCACACCGGTAACATATTGGACTCTTCATGCTCATCTTACGATGTGACTTAACACTCTTACCACCAAAAAGTAGGATCTGTGTCCCCTCTTCTCAAATCTGGCTGGGGTTTATGATTACCTCAATCAATGGAGTACTGCAGAAGTGATGCTTGTGACTTCCAAAGCTAAGTCATAGAAAGGACACAGCTTTTGCTTGCCTCTACATTGAGAGGTAGCCTAGGCCATGTGAACAAATGCAAAGAAACTAAGATCTTCCATCAACAGTCACAACCAGCCTGCCAGCCTTGTGAGTGAGCCACCCTGAAAATGAATCCTCCAGCCGAATCAAGCAAGCCTCTAAAAAAAAGTAATTGCTGCTCCTGTCGACAACTCAACAATCTCCTGAGGGATCTGAACTAGAACTGCCCAGCCAAGCCATTCCTGAATTCCAGGGAAACTGTAAAAAAATAAGATAATACTGGCAGTATGGCAGTATGTTATAAATATAGGTGTTGCTGGATTTTATTAGCCTTATATTTTACTTTATCCTTGAAGTTTATATCAATATTCATTAGTAACACAGTGTAGATCTATAGTTTTATGACTTTTACTGTCTCAGTGTTTTCCTCAATGTCTTAAAAGTTTTGATAGTTTTTCTATATGATTTGGAATAATTTAATAACTTTGAATATTCTGTTCCTTGAAAATTTGAGAGAATTTATGTTAGGAAACATTTGGGCCAGTTATTTTTGAAGGCTATAGTTCTTTGGTAACTTGAGCAATTTCTTTCATATAGCTGATCTGTTCAGGTGTTTTTTCTTTAGGACTTGTTGAATGGTTTTCTAGGAAAAAATATATTTCCTATTTCTATTAAGATTAATTTTTAAAAGAGCTGTAGAAAGTGCCCACCTAACATTCAGTTAATTTTAAGTTTTCAAGTTTATTTGTTTTGAGAGAGACAGAGACAGCATGAGTGGGGGAGGGGCAGAGAGAGAAAGAGAGAGAGAGAGAATCCTAAGCAGGCTGTGCACTGCCAGCACAGAGTCTGATGCAAGGCTCGAACCCACGAAACTGTGAGATCATGACCTGAGCTGAAACTGAGAGTCGGACACTTAACCGACTGAGCCACCCAGGCGCCCCACATTCAGTTAAATTTGTATCTGTTCCTACTTCCCCAATGTCAATTCTAACTTTTTTCTATTTATGCTCACTCCTTTTTTCCCCCTTTGGCTAGCTATCTGGTAATTTATCTATTTTATTGTTAATATTTTTCTTCCAAAGAACTGGCTCTTGGATTCATTTCATAATAGTAAATGTTTTTCAGTTCCACCATTTTCTTTATTGATTTCCCTTTTTAAATCTATCTAGTGTTCACATTGTATATGATACTAAGTTGTAATCCATGTTTATGTTTTCTCATATAGTTAATCAGTTTTCACAACACCATATAGTAAATAATCCATTCTTTCCTCTTTTATGTTTAATGCCATCTTTATTGTTAATGTGTTTTCACATATAAACAAACACAGTCTCTGAGTCTTCCATGCTGTTCTACTGGTCTTTTTTCAGTTTTGATTTAATGTTGTAGTTTCGTGGTATGTCACTATCTGGTAGGGCAAGTCTTCCTGCTTGGTTTACTTAAGTCTTTATAGACTTCTTTTCCTTCCCTGTAAATTTTAGGGGAAAAAGTATATTGTGTTCCTTAAAAAATCCAGCTGGAAATTTGGGGGTATATTGAATTTAATTCAACCCATCCAAGAACATGGAAGTATGCTTCTTCTTTATTTAGATCATCTTCTTTCTGTTTATTGGAATTTAAAAATTTTCTTCAAAGATTTCTTTATGTTCTTGGTTAAGATAGTGGTTTTTTGTTTTTGTTTTGCTTTTTTGTGAATGATACTATTTTTTTTTAATGTTTATTTATTTTTGAGAGAACCAGCGAGCACGAGCGGGGGAGGGGCAGTGAGAGAGGGAGACACAGAATCTGAAGCAGGCTCTAGGCTCCAAGCTGTCAACACAGAGCCCAATGCGGGCTCGAACTCACAAACTGCTAGATCATGACCTGAGCTGAAGTTGGATGCTTAACCTACTGAGCCACCCAGGTACCCCTATACCCTCTATTTTCTAGTAGTTGATTGCTGATACAATTATGCTGTCATTTTATTGTATCTGGTAATTTTGCTGAGGTCTCTATTTAGTTTGTGGTTTATTTGAATACTGTTCATTTTTCTACATAGATTTCAATAACATATGCAAATAATTACTTTTTTTTGTTTTTATTTCTAATTCTTATGCCTCTTGTTTCATTTTCTTATAGTATTTGTCAGACCTTTGGTACTATGTTGAAAGCAACAGTAATGGTAGTCATTCTTGTTTACCATAATAAAAGGAACACATACAAAGATTCTACATTCAAGTTCTGATTTTGATGAAGGTTCCTAATATGTAACCTTTACCAATTTAGGGAGTTTATTTCTACTTTCTAAAAGTGTTTATTTTACTTTGTTTTTTATTTTTATTAAATTTTTTTAAAAGTTTATTTGCCTATTTTGAGAGACAGAGACAGAGATAGCATGAGCAGGGGAGGGGGGCAGAACAAGAGACAGAGAGAGAATCCCAAGCTCTGACAGTGCAGAGCCCAATATGGGGCTTGAACTCACAAACCACATGATCATGACCTGAGCTGAAATCAAGAGTTGGAGGCTTAACCAACTGAGCCACCCTGGCGCCCTTGCTGAAAGTTTTAAATTTTTTTTTTTAATGTTTATGTTTGAGATAGACAGAGCATGAGTTGGGAGGGGCAGAGAGAGAGACTCAGAATCTGAAGCAGGCTCCAGGCTCTGAGCTGTCCCACAGAGCCCGATGCGGGGCTTAAACTCACGGACCGTGAGATCATGACCTGAGCCGAAGTCGAAAGCTCAACCAACCGACTGAGCCACCCAGGCGCGCCCCCCTTGCCCCTGCTGAAAGTTTTTAAAGATCATATATAGGTGTTGAACATTATGAACTTTATCACATGATTTTTCTGCATCAGCTAATTATGGTTTTCTTCTATAGTCTATTAATATAGTGAATTATGTTGATAGATTTTCTCTATCATGTTGAACTGTCCTTCCTTCCTGTAATAAACCATGCGTAATCATGATTCATATTTTTAATATATTCCTGAATTCAATTAGTTAATACTTTATTTAGGATTTTTATAGATTTATAAAATTTACAAATGGGATTGTAATTTTACAATTACTTTTTGATACTGTCTTTATCTGCTCCTGGAGTCAAGATTACACTAGCCACATAATGAGCTAGCAATTTTCACTTTCTCTTTTCTAAAACAATTTGACTGTAATAGTAATTAACCGCTAACAGAATGCTTGGTAGAACAATAGTATGTTATTTATTTATTGCAGTTTAAAATAACACACATTTTTTCATGTCACTCAGTTTCTAAGGGTCAGGAATCTGGGAGCAGCATAGCTGTGTGGTCCCAACCCAGGGTCTCGCACGGGGCTGCAGTCAAGCTGTCAGCAGGACTGCAGTTATCGGGAGGCTTCACTGGGGCCAGAGGATCTTCTGCTAAGATGTTTCACTCATGTGGCCGTTGGCAGAATGCCTCATTTCACACTGAGGACAGAAGCCTCAATTTCTTGCCACATGTTCTGTTCAAGGCTCCTAAGTATTTTCACCACATAGAAGGTAGCTTCTTCAAGAGAGAGTGATCTAAGAAAAAGGGCGAGGAAGCTGCAGTGCCCTTAAGAGCTAGTCTTGAAAGTTGCATACCATGTCTTCTTCCCCTTCTGTTTTTTTATGTAATATTCCTCAGAAGTGAGTCCCTAAGTCCAGTCCACTTTCAAGGGGTCGGGAACACTTCTTGGAGGGAAGGGAATCATATAATTTGTGGACATATTTTAAAACTACCACAAATAAGATGGACGTATATATGTACTGAAATGTGAAGTTGTACATTATATATTACATGAGAAATGCAAACCAGAATTGTCATGTCTTTGTTAAGAGAAAATTTCAGTGGGGTGTGTATGTATGTTTGTGTGTATGAATGAATAAAGGTCAGAAAGGACACAGTAAAAACTATCCTGGTTACTTCTCAACTTATTTAGGGAGGGTAGACTTTCAGTTTTTATTTTTTATTATTATTCAGAATTAATGAAAATTTTATGAATTTGTTTTCAGTAAGAGTGACTAAACTCTGAATCTCTAGTGTATTTTTTAAAGCAATTCTTAAACATTTTTAAAAATAATCAAAGCCAATAACAACAGGCCAACAGACCGAGTTTTACTTTTCTGTACTTTTTACAAAATAAGGAACCAGTGGGTTCATTTATTTTCTGTTCTAATTCCAGTTTTCACTCCTGTAGTCTGGGCTTCTGAGCATCCCAATTTACTTATTTCGTCTAGCTAGCTAGCCAGATATCTATGCATATTCATTTGTTTATGTTAAAATAGACTTACTATATTTTTTTTTAAGTCTATTTTATTCACTTTGAGAGAGAGAGAGAGAGCAGGGAGGCTCAGAAAGAGAGGGATAGAGAGAGAATCCCAAGCAGGCTGTGCACCATGTAGTCCGATGAGGGGCTCAAACTCACAAACTGCGAGATTGTGACCTGTGCTGAAATCAAAAGTTGGACGCTCAACTGACTGACCCACCCAGGCGTCCCATAGACTTATTATATTTTACATTTTTAACATTTATGTTATAAACATTTAAAAATGAACAGCATTGAATTTTCTCATTCTTGAGTTCTTATTTGTGGTTAATATTTCATTGTTGACGCATGGATTTTCATGTAGGTTTTTTGGAAAACAGTACCTGGGTGGTATACTTTAAATCCTTGAATATTTCAATACATCTTCCTTCTGTCCTTTTGTTAACACAATAAGGATGTACATGGAAATCTTGATTTACAACCCTTCACCAAGTTGTGTTTTACTTCTTTTACAGTAGGCCTGGGTTTAAAAACCACTATTTTGCAACTGAATGACCTTACACAAGTTACTTAATCTTGCTAAATGTTGGTTTCTGGGGCACCTGGGTGGCTCAGTTGGCTGGCTAAGCATCTGACTTTGGTTTAGGTCATGATGATCCATGAGTTCGAGCCCAGTGTTAGGGCCCTCCAATCTCAGGACAGAGCCTGCTTTGAATCCTCAGTCTCCCTCTCTCTCTGCCCTCCCCCCCCCCCTCAAAAATAAATAAACATCAGAAAAAAGAAATTTAAATGTTGGTTTCCTTATTCCTTTAGTGTTGATAATTATACCTTCTAGGATTGTTGTCATAGTAAATGAGATAACAGCCCTTTTCACATAACCTTTGGTATTTAACTGCTATGATTATAATGACTTGATGGTCATGATATTCTAGTTTTCCTCCATTAAAAGTATGTATTTTCTTTATTGTAGTATTTACTAAACATTTTTAATTGAATTTTAGAATTGAGAATATGTCATCAAAGAAATGTGTCACATAACCAACTTATGAGCTGTTCTTTCCACTAAGAGAAGTATTTTTAGGCAGTCTGAATACATACATTTATCTCTTCTTTCTAAAACTGCATGATGATAAAAAACTAAAAAAAAAAATGATGAAGTAAAGAGCCATTAGCAAATGAGAAATTTCAACAGTAACTTGGAAGGCAACAGGAGCAACAGTGGGAAGAGCTGCATAGAGCTAAAGACATTCCATCCTGGAATGCTCCACAGGGGAATAAGCATAAGAAGGATTTGATGAGCCCTGTGAACTTCAGGGAAGCTGAGGATACATCTTTAACATTGGAAGCAGAGGGTCAGTCAAAAAAGAGGATCCTAAAGTATTTCCAGAAAAGAAAGAAAAAGTTGGTTGCAAAGGAATTAAACAAACAAAAAGTCTTAGAAACAACAATGAAGGCTTATGAACGGTGAAACGATTCTGAGAAAAATTCTTTTTGCTCTAGAATTCAATACCCAGCCACGTGAATGATGACAAGGACTTCAAACATGCAGTGTAACCATGCTTGGAGATTCTCCTTTAAACCAAAAGTGTATCTTGAAAACCTTGTCTGTGTCTCACCTTTGCTTTTTTCAGTGGCCGTGGACTTACCATTCATAAACTTGATTGAACTAATTTGGGCCTGTGCCTTCCAATTAATGGAGTAATTCACAAATGAGGAAGAATCATATAATCTTGAAAATGGAGCACTAAAAAGAATAGCCAGCCCAGATTGGAGCAGGAAGATGAACATTTCCAGAATAAAAAGGGTTGGGGGGAATTGACTTAAGTTTTTTCAACTATTATTTACTAATTTTTAAAATAGGGATGATAATCGTATCTACAAGAGGGTCACTGTGAGGACTACTTAAAATAATATGTGAAGTACTTAGCCCAGTGGTTAGCAGACAGATGCTATATAAATGTTTCTTAAGATGGAAAGCCGGGTATCCGGCTTCAGTGACTGGATACATTATTTAGCCATCCGCTATTGTTATGTCTCCTCTTACCTTTCTTGTTTTTCTTCATTATTAAAGTTCTTTATTTTTTTATTTGCTTTGTTACTTACATTACGTGCTGAATGGCTATTGCTTTGTCCATCTTCTCATTTAGATCTCTTCTTCCTGGAAAATCTGATCTTTGACCAGATGGCAGTAACATTTGAAGATGTGACTGTTATTTTCACTTGGGAGGAGTGGAAATTCCTGGATTCTTCTCAAAAAAAGCTCTACAGAGAGGTCATGTGGGAGAACTACACAAATGTCATGTCAGTAGGTAAAGTTATCCCAGCTCTTAGGTAATAGAGTTAGTTTCTTCTGGGACCAGTTTTGTTGAGTATTTTGGTTCTTTGTCTAGGTATTGTATTGAGATAGGAGAAGTATCCTCAGAAATGGGTCTTAAATCAGATGACAGATAGAAGATAGAGCAACCTTCTAAGACACCCAGGCTATGTATTGATAGGTATTTGTGATTATTCTTATTTATTTTCTGGAATTCACTTAAAATACAGATCTCCACACATAATTCACTCTGTGTGGTTCTAAATTTGTTCTCTCTTCATACTATTTGTACAAGTTAGCTTTTGCTATATAACAAACTACCTCAAACTAGTGACTTAAAACAAACCTTATTATTTTCCATGATTCTCATTGGTTAGATGGAACTTCTATCATAGAGTGATTTGACTGGGGCTGGATGGTCTAAAATGAGGCTGGACAGTCTGACTCACATGTCTGGCAGTAGGTCGATATCAGTAGGGATAATGGAGATGTGTTGACCATACATCCTTCTTCAAGCAGGCTAGCCCAGGCTTGTTTACATATTGGTGGTCACAGAATTTTCAAAACCAGCAAGAGAGAGGACAAACCCCAGTGTACAAGCACTTTCAAGTCTGCTTGTATCACTTTTGCTATTGTCCCAGTAAAGAAAGCAAATTGTATAGCCCAGCTAAAGTCAGCATGGAAGGGGAACACGCAGAGGTACAGAATTAATACAGCCATTTTTTCACACAATCTATCACACTCTGCTAGAATAGAAAAATAGAAATATTTTATTTCTCATAACAATGCCCAAATAGAGTAATCTAATTAAATCTGTTTTTAAGATGATTTCCATGAAGCAGTCAGCCTTATTTTTTGATTTCTAACAGTATGTGGTAGTAGTAGATGCTTAGGATACATCTATGGATTGAATGAATAAGTGAATGAAGGGATTCACATATGAATAAACAAACACATGAATTTCAGACCTAAATCCTAAGTCCTAATCCTTCTTTCTGGATACACATATATTTCTGGAGGTCAGTGAGATACTTGGAAATTTTTTAACACCACCTTCATCTCACCACTGGATAATCTGCTTATTCTTCTAGGAAACTGGAAAGAGAGTTACAAACCCCAAGAAGAAAGATTCAGATATTTAGAACATGAAAATCATCCCTGCTGGCAAGGCTGGAGGAGTGCCAGCACTCAGATATATAAGAATAGAAGCTATATGGAAACCATCCAAGGAATAGATTCCAAAGACCTCAAGCAACAAGACCTTTCCCACCATCAGGAATGGTTGATACTCTCCACGCAAGTTCCAGGGTATGGGAACTATGAGCTGACTTTTGAAGGCAGAAGTCCCAGGAACTTAAAATATACAAAGTTTATACCCTGGCAGTCCTTAGAAACAAAACACACCCCTCAAGACTATGCTAGAGAAATCTACATGAATGAGTCACATGGTTTTCAAGGAAGCAGATGCCATCTTGGCATATCTAAGAAAAATCTCTCTATGGAAAAAGAACAGAAGCTCATAGTTCAGCATTCTTGTGTCTCAACAGGGGAAGCCCGTCCAGAGTACATTGGGGAGATATATCAACATGACTTACTGAAAGACTCTATGGAAGAGAAATACTGTGGATGTAATAAATGCAAAGAAATTTATTATTGGAACTCGCAGTGTGTTCTCCACAAGAGAAATCAACTTGGAGAAAAGTTCTATCAGTGCTCCATCAGCACAGCATGCTTCTCTCAGAGATCAGACCTATATAGACATCCAAGAATTCACATAGGTAAGAAGCTGTATGGACGTGATGAAGTTGATGGTAACTTCAGTCAGAGCTTAGGTGTTCACTTTCATCAGAGAGTCTGCACAGGGGAGGTTTCTTATATATGCCACATGTGTGGTAAGAGCTTCAGTCAGATCTCTAGCCTTCACAATCATCAAAGAGTCCATACAGAAGAGAAACTCTATAAATTTGAGTGTGGTAAGGACCTCAGTAGAAATTCATTACTTCACATTCACCAGAGACTTCACATAGGAGAGAAGCCTTTTAAGTGCGATCAGTGTGGTAAGAGTTTTAGTCGGAGTTCAGTGCTTCACGTTCATCAGAGAGTCCACACAGGAGAGAAACCATATAAGTGTGATGAGTGTGGTAAGGGCTTCAGTCAGAGCTCAAATCTTCGAATTCATCAGTTAGTCCACACAGGAGAGAAGTCCTATAAATGTGATGACTGTGGTAAGGGCTTTACCCAGCGCTCAAATCTCCAGATTCATCAGAGAGTACACACAGGAGAGAAGCCTTACAAATGTGATGACTGTGGGAAGGACTTTAGTCACAGCTCTGATCTTCGCATTCATCAGAGGGTCCATACAGGGGAGAAACCCTATACTTGTCATGAATGTGGGAAGGGCTTCAGCAAGAGTTCAAAGCTTCACACTCATCAAAGAGTACACACTGGAGAGAAACCCTATAAATGCGAACAGTGTGGTAAGGGATTCAGTCAGCGTTCACATCTTCTCATTCATCAGAGAGTCCACACAGGAGAAAAGCCCTATAAATGTGATGATTGTGGAAAGGGCTTTAGTCACAGCTCTAATCTTCACATCCATCAGAGGGTCCACACGGGAGAGAAGCCTTATCAATGTGCTAAGTGCGGCAAGGGTTTTGGTCATAGCTCAGCTCTTCGAATTCATCAAAGAGTCCACACAGGAGAGAAACCTCATAAATGCCATGAGTATTATAAGGGATTTGATCCGAATTCACATCTTCACAATAATCACGGACAGGAAAGCTTATAATTATGTTCATTTAGTTAACCTCTTTAATCAAAGCTTAACTTTAAGCCCAATAAATGCTGCTGGGAAGAAAATTCTATAAATAACCCAAGTAATCCCAAGCAACGTTTATAGTTTTCCCTAACTCCCACTAAGAAGCATTTGCTTCAAGAAGAAATCCTTAGGAGGATGCCTATGTATTTAAAATTAAAGTGTATTTACTTTTTCTATTAATATTATACATAGCCATTATAAAATATATGAAAGATTCAAGAAAACTCTTCATCCTTTCTAGTCTTTTTTTGTACATTTTTATGTGCATGAAATCATACTGTATATTTAACTTTGTATTTTCACTGACTTCAAAACATTTACTTACACTTTGGTTTGAATGGAAATTGGCTAGCTAGCTATGAAACAGCATCTTGACTCCCTGTAAAGTCCCTAGGAAACCACAGGAAAAAAAACACAAAACTTGAAACTTAACTGGTAGATAACCTATTGCTCAAATGTGGAAGCATTAACTACAGGGCCAGTACAATTCAGTTGCTTATGACATAAGGTAAGAAAACATTGCATGACCCTTTATCTGAGATAGGATGTCTTAGAGATGTTATCTCTGTCACTCAGAAAAGCCAGGAACCATTCTTTTGTTATAGGGGTGCTGTGCTGCATTTGAGGTGCACTCTCACACGTCCCCCTTCCCAGGTATCCCTCTCCCCAGGTTTCCACATTTATTCATAGGTTCAGACACCACGTAACAAGAAATGCAAAATTTAATGTGTCTAAATAAGGGGTGAAAGATGTTGATAAAAGCTGATAGAAGTGAATGCTAGATGGGGCACCTGGGTGGCTCAGTCGGTTGAGCGTCCAGCTTCGGCTCAGGTTATGATCTGGTGGTCTGTGAGTTCGAGCCCCACATCTGGCTCTGTGCTGACAGCTTGGAGCCTGGAGCCTGCTTCTGATTCTGTGTCTCCCTCTCTCTCTGCCCCTCCCCCACTCATGCTCTGTCTCTGTCTCAGAAATAAACATTAAAAAATTAAAAAAAATTTTTTTATGCTAGATAAAAAATGCTAGCTAGATCTGTTCAGCTATGCTGGACAGAATGCTAGATCTGTTCAGATCTGTTCAGAATTAGAGATTTAAGCAGTAGACTCTGATTTAATCTCAGTAGAACAAAGTGGTAATAGAGAAATCGCTGCTGGAAGCAGAACTGAACTCAGAGCTATGTGCAAAACTGAATAAGCTAATGATGTAAGACGAGAGAATTTGGCCATTATAAAATGGAGTAGTCAGTAGGAATACACAAGTCCTAACTACTCATAATATAAACATGTTTAGATATCACTGCCCAAGAGAAACTAAATTAAGGGGACCTGTTCAGGGAAATAACAGGAATTGCAGTACCAAAGAAATAAAACCATTGTGAAGAGTTGAAAATCGATAGCCCTGAAAATCAGCTATTGCAGTCTCCTGGAGAAATTGTCAAAACAATTGGTGTCCTGAGTAGCATGAGAGAAAACCTGTAATCAGTAAAACTAGACCAGAAATCCCTAAGTAGAGAAGAGCCTCTAAAATAAAAAGAAAACGAGGGACTACAGGGAAATTTAAAATGGATCAAAGTGAAAGGCAGTAAGGAGCAATTTGAATTAGCACTGCAGAATATCAAATAATGAATAAATTAAAGTTTGTTCTTAATATTTTTATTTTTGACAGAGTGCAAGTGGGGGAGGGGCAGAGAGAGAGAGGGAGACACAGAATCCAAAGCAGGCTCTGAGCTATCAGTACAGAGCCCAACATGGGTTTTAGACTCACGGACCATGAGATCAGACCTGAGCAGAAGTTGGACGCTTAACCGACTGAGCCACCCAGATGCCCCTAAATAATGAATAAATTTGAGATGATTTTCAATGTATACAAAAAGGATAGTGAGATGGGAATAATGAGAAAAGACAGATATGAAGTGCAAAGAATGGAGATTCAATGTAGGAATTAAAGGTGTTTTTAATATGAAATTTATTGTCAAACTGGTTTCCATACAACACCCGGTGCTCATCCCAACAGGTGCCCTCCTCAATGCCCATCACCCACTTTCCCCTCCAACCCACCCCTCATCAACCCTCAGTTAATTCTGTTTTTAAGATACCTTATGGTTTGGCTCCCTCCCTAACTTTTTTTTTTTTCCCTTCCCCTCCCCCATGGTCTTCTGTTAAGTTTCTCAGGATCCACATAAGAGTGAAAACATATGGTATCTGTCTTTCTTGTATGACTTAATTCACTTGGCATAACACTCTCCAGTTCCATCCACATTGCTACAAAAGGCTATATTTCATTCTTTCTCATTGCCAAGTAGCATTCCATTGTATATATAAACCACAACTTCTTTATCCATTCATCAGTTGATGGACATTTAGGCTCTTTCCATAATTTGGCTATTGTTGAAAGTGCTGCTATAAACATTGGGGTACAAGTGCCCCTATGCATCAGCACTCCTGTATCCCTTGGGTAAATTCCTAGCAGTGCTATTGCTGGGTCATAGGGTAGATCTAGTTTTAATTTTTTGAGGAACCTGCACACTGTTTTCCAGAGCAGCTGCACCAGTTTGCATTCCCACCAACAGTGCAAGAGGGTTCCTGTTTCTCCACATCCTCTCCAGCATTTATACTCTCCTGATTTGCTCATTTTAGCCACTCTGACTGGAGTGAGGTGGTATCTCAGTGAGGTTTTGATTTGTATTTCCCTGATGAGGAGTGATGTTGAAAGACAAAGAAACTGATCCCAATCACAATAAAGGTGTTTCTAAGAAAGAAAAGAACATGGAACATAATCATTGATCACAGAAATGAAGACATTTTACCTGAGCTAAAAGTATATATACTCACTAGATTTTAGGCAAAACCAATATAAAAAGCATGCTTAGAAACAGCTTAGGGAAAAAAGAATTGCAATCATGCAGAAAGAAAAATTCTGGTCATCTACAAAGCCAGTGAAAAGAGAGAATGGATAAAGAACTCTTTACCAGTAAATGTCAAAAGACTGGAATGACATCTTCAGAATTGTGATATTAAAAAAAAAACTTGTTATCACCTATTTTTTAAATCAACCAAATTGTCTTTATTGTCCAAATTGTGCAGGTAACAAATTAAATAAGAAAACAGAAAACATCATACATGTTCATTTCTTAAAGAGAGGTCAAGAATGTGGAGATTATGACATAAAACTGGTAATGAGTACTAAAATCAGTTAAGTATGCAGTTAAGTCAGAATTGTTAATTCGTTTACAAAATGTCAAAGATTTTAAATAGCTGTGCAAGAAAATCTTTAACAGTTTATATATAAATGCCTCATTGGGAGAGTTGGGTTGTCAGATAAAATACAGAACACCCAGTTTAGATTTCAGATATACAATGAATTTTTTAATATAATATATCCCAAATATTGCACAGGACTTGCACTAAGAAATTATTTGCTTATGAAATTCAAATTTAATGAGGCATCCTGTGTTTTTATTTGGAAATCCGCAACCCTGTGGGGGTAAGAATAGCAATATAAAGTGTGCTACATTTCTGATCTTAAATAGCAGGGACCCTACATCTTCTTAACAACTGGAGAAATGAGTGTAAAATATATATATTTTTTACAAAGTTAGGAATTGCAACTAACAGAACTAAAGCACATATACCTTTCAAAACAGAGGAGAAAATAAAAACAGTATTCAGTCCCCATTGGCAAAAGACAGAAAAAAATTAAAGCAAAATTATATTGATCAGTAAGTACCCATTATTGATATAAAATAGGCAAAGGTTTATTAGGTAAATATAAGGGAGTGCCTACAATATGTTTTTTTAAATTAATAAAAATAACTAAATCCATAAAGTGAGTAAAAATACAAAAACCAATAGTTTCCTGAGCTCTTGCTATAATCAGAAAATATAATGGGTGGAAAAAATATGGCTTGTAGTAACACTAAAATTTCTTTCTAAAAAAGAATAATTCAATGAAAACAATGAAGAAAATAAAAGAATAGAGAAGTCTTATGATTTTTTTAAGAGGAAATGTTCTTAATCTATAGCTTTATTGCAAATTTCACCAAAATCCCAATGAGATTTGAAATTTAAAAAAATCTAGTCTTTTAAGAAAAACAGACATTGGAGAAAAGCAAAGATAATTTAAGATTAATGAGATTGCCCTAAAATATATTGAAGTTAAAATAATGGAGAATTTTATTGTACACTTGAAAAAAAATGTTCAGAGTGCTGTCAGTAAATCACTTAGAAACAGAGAAGTATATGGATTACATATGTATATGTAACATATTTAGTATATATGCATATATACTTTACATATATATTATAAAGATCTATGAATAGGAGAAGGATTATTCAGTAAAGGGCGCTGAGAAAATTATTTAACTTTTTGGTGAAAAATAAAATTAGGCTTTCATCTCATGACCTACATCGTATATATATTAATCTAATATATATTAAAGCACAAATTTTCAGGCTGGATTCCACGAACCTCCATGTGGTTTCATGAAAGCTGGTTTATCAGAAACGAACTACAAATTCAACCCCATCTTTATCTGATTCATATTCAAGATTAGCGTTTCTTTTTAAAGAGGATTGTACTGCTTTAAAATAAAATGTTTAAAATGCACCAAAGTGGGTTTTTTTTATGGTTGAAAACATGCACAACACATATGTATTTTCTGAGAATTAGAAAATATACCTAGGAATTTGGCCACAAAAGTTTTTTAAACTGTAGGTGAAAAACACTGAAATCAAAAGTAGGAAAAATATTTTTCATGATTAAGACAGTTAAGAACTTTTATAAAATAAGGAAGATAGATACCTACCTACTAAAGATTGGCAAAGGACATCAGATTAAAGCAATGAAATGCCACTTTTATTAACAATTATAATAGCTATTTTCAGTGAGAGTACAGAGTGATGGATACTTACTACTTACGATGAAGGTAAATTGACAGACTTTGGAAAAGCTATTTGGCTAATCATAAGCCTTAAAATTGTTGATATCCTTTCCTTCAGTGATTTCATGTCTAGGCATATATTTTTTGGAAATAGATTACACATTATTAAAGCATTTCTATTTCCAAAGAAGAGACCCACTTCATTTATCTAATTCAAAAAATAGAGCTATAGAACAAACATGTTTTAAAATCTCACAGAAAAAAATCCAAGGACAGAAGCTTTCATATGGGAATTTGCTCTAGAATTAGTGGCCATTAGACAAAGCCACTGTTTCAAAACCGTGTTTCTCTTTGGGTAGCCTCTCTACTGTCTACGCACTGACCTACTCTTTGCAGGTCTATAATTGCCACCACATCCATGAATATGTATTTTTTAATTCCATTGCCAACCACTAACTTGTAAACTTCCTTCTGGGTCTCCCCATTCAGATTTCTGAGTGGGAGAAGATGATTGGCTGACTTTTCATTACTACCTCTACACAAGCCTTTGCGGCAGGCTAAACCATAGGCTACTGGAAAGGCTTTGGATTGGCCAGCTTTGTTGTCAGATGTTCACTCTGGTCCCTTCAGACATGCCCAGGGATGGATAATAAGGCATAAAACATGGCCTTGAAGGGCTGATGTTCCAAAAGTTTTCCCCAGAAAGTGGTGGGTCTGAGCCAAGCATTCTGAATTACATTAGAACACAAAGATATTTATTGTTCAAGATATTTATTGCAGTATTTTTTATTGCCCTCCCCCCCCAAAATAGGGGAAAAGTTGAATAAATTATGATGCATCTATATGTGTAATGTTATGCAGCCAGTAAAACTTATATTTTCCAAGAATCTTGTAATGATGATATACTTATGGTGTTAATTGAAAGTATAAGATATAGAACTATATATGGGGTAAGATTCTTTCTATCTATCTATCTATCTATCTATGTTTATACACATATTCCCATGGGGAAAAACTGGATATATACCAAAATGTTATAGTGGATAGGATGGATTGTGGCTATCTTTATGTTCTTCATACTTTTCTGTATTTTTTAAATATTTTTATTGATGTCTTCGTAAATAAAAATGGCATTTTTACATATAACATTTAAAATGTCAATGGTTGCATGATATTCCATTGTATTACTGTATCATAATGCTCAATTATATTATCAGGGATTTGGAATTTTTTTTTAAAGATTCCATTTTTAAGTAATCTCTACACCCAGTGTGGGGCTCAAACCCACAACCCCAAGATCAAGAGCCACGTGCTCCACCAACTGAACCAGCTAGGTGCCCCTGGACTTTTCATTTTTATATCATGAATTTAACTGCCATAAATGTCATCATGTATGAAGTTTCTGATTATTTTTGTCAATTTTTATAATAATTTTCTATATTCAATTATTGGATTAAACTATAGGTCACAGAAGTATAATTTGTGCAAAGAAATGAAATAATTAAATTACATGATGTAGACAGTCAGCTACAAGTAGCCTAACACTGTTGGTGTATAAAGTGTAAAAGTGAAAGGAGAGGTTAGAGAATGGCCAGATCATGAAGGACTTCCTGTGTCAAGCTAAAAAAATTTCTGTTGGTCATGAAGAGATACTAAAGAATCTTTTTTTAAAAAAAATGTTTATTTATTTATTTCAAGAGAAAGTGAACAGAGGAGGGGCAGAGAGAGAGGGAGAGAGAAAATCCCAAGCAGGCTTCACACTCAGCATGGAGCCAAATGCAGGGCTTGATCCCATGACCATGAGATCATGACCTAAGCCAAAACCAATGCTCAACTGAGCAACCTAGGCACCCCAGAAACATTACAGAATCTTAAACAAAGGTGCAACACTATCATTTTGAAAAGATGACTTTAACAACAGTGTGGAGATTGGCTATGTTGTTAGAGTAAGAAGAGAATGAGTAAGAACAGAGGTCACAAGACCATTTAGTCAATGAGTTTTGACAGGAGGAAGCAGTTTTTTATTTTATATAAGTTTTATTTATTTTGAGAAAGAGAGACCCCACGAGCGGGGAAGGGGCAGAGAGAATCCCAGGCAGGCTCTGTGTCACTCACACAGAGCCCGAGGCAGGGCTCAAACCCACAAAACTTTGAGATCACGACTCAAGCCAAAACTGAGTCCAACACTTCACTGACTGAGCCACCCAGGCGCCCCCTTTTATGTTTCTTTAATTTATTTTCAGAGAGAGAGCACGCGCGAGCACATGAGAGGGGGAGGGCAGAGGGAGAGGGAGGAGAGAGAGAGAATCCCAAACAGGCTTCACACTGGCAGCGCAGAGCCCAGATGTGTGGCTCTAAATCACAGTGAGATCATGACCTGAGCTGAAACTGAGTCTGATGCTTAACTAACTGAGCCACCCAGGCTCCCCAAGCCAATTTCCTTTTTTAATTGTTTTCATTTTTCCCTTAGTGTGCTCACCAGAGTAAATCTGGAAAACATACTCATTAAAAAAAATAAGGCTAAAGATAGTGTGAAAAGCCACTGGAGGGTTTTACAGGACATGATTTAACTTTACATTTTAACCGGGTCACTCTGAAGGTTCTAAGAATTGACTGAAGGGAGGGGCTGGAGCCAAAGCAAGGATTCCAAGGAGGTATTGCAGTAATGTCTACAAGAGAGAAGTGTTAACCCAGTGTTAACAGAAGTGAGAGAAATAAATTTTGGATATAATTTGAATATGATGAATATGTCAGAAAGTAGTTTCAAAATTGGGCTTTAGATAGCATTTTAATACGTAAAAAGCAGGCCAAAGTAGTTTACAGACAGGAGGAATTGGTTGTAAAAACTTGTAGTTGAGCACAGTGTTTTAGAAGAGTGAAATTATTCTGTCTAGATAAATGATTTCATGTTGGAGTTTGAGCTACTCCTCAAGATGTAGGGTTTTTTTCATCTGGATAATATAAAGCTCAAATTAGGCCATGGGCCTAGTCAAGCCCAACCTTAGGGAGGAGTTAGGGTGTGATTCTAATCTGAGATTGAATAAATTGAAATAACCTGGGGAGGAGGAGTTAGGGGAAGGGAGTTGGGTAAGTGTTTCAAGCGGAGTGAGCAAAATATGGACTCTTAGGAATTAGTACAGCCTGGTGGTTAAGAGCTAGGTTGCCTGAGCTCACATCAGTTACTATGAAAACAAGATATATTTCTACCTAATGCCAAATTTATAATCATTGGATCAGTGTGAACTAGGAGTCATGCAGACTATCATCAGGCCAACTATCAGAGTCAGGCAGATCTGCTAGAAATGCCTACCAAATTAATTAAATCTTAATACCTACTGAATATTGTACTAGGCTATGCACATGGCTGAAAAAATATGCAATCCACTCCAAATGGTAATGTGTTTTTGTTCATCTTCGCAGGTTCTAGAACTTAGAATACAGACCACTATGAGTCAAGTGTACAGGTGTCTTCCACTAAACATTAAATTCCAAATGAATTAGAACTTTAACATTTTTTTTGAAAAAAGCATAGTGGCTGAAAGATCTGAAGGACTCTGTGTTTAACCTAGGGTCTTTTATTGATGGCATGGCATTCAGATAATCATTTGTTTTCTCTGAGTTTAAGTATCCTTAGCTGTAAATTACAGAGATCGAAGTAAGAGTCTTAAAGCCGCCTAATAAACTTTTATCTCTAGAATAGTGCATACCATATAATAAAGTATAACTTTCACAGCACACTCATTCTGTGAAATCTTAACAGTTTGATATCATTTTAATTTCACAATCACTTCAAGAAAGGTCCTATTAAGTGCACACTATAGTCAGGGGAATTCCTGGCTCTAAAATGTCCACCCCAAGTGGAGAGGTCCAGCTGGAAACCTCACAAAGTCTTCAGACATCAAATGGCAACGGTTTTCATGGCACTGCGGACTAGAGGTCATGGTACACTTCTAATTACAAGTGTAAGAGAAGAGAAGCCCAGAAGTCAGAAGGGTTACCCAATTTTCCGAGGAAAGCTTGTGGTTTCCAGGACCAAAAAGCCGACTTGGATGCAAAGGAAAAACGACCTAGCGGGCAGAATCCCACCGCGCTCGAGCAAGAGGACGGATGAGTCTACACTTCTGGTCTCCCTGCCCCACCAAGGCCCCACGGGGGCAGTGACTTCTGGCTGGGATAAAACCTCAAGGCTATTTTCGTTTAAGAGTGCCTTAGGAATAGAGTCCAGTACTGTTTCTATAGTGGGCTGGCCCTTGGAGCCTCCCAGCCTGCCTTGCCCTCTCACACTGGAGGTGCTTCCAGGGCAAGCCTCAGAGGTTTAGGCTTGATTTCTTGTTTTTGTTGATAGGCTGAAGCTATGAATTGTAGACGCACTTACTACACATTAGGTCTCAGTCAGAACTTCCAACGTGAGCTCAGGACAAATTCTGGGAATGATGGACGGGTTTGGAATCCATCTATCCCCTCAAAGCGGTGGGAGTTCAGACCACTTTATAGTGTCTCTCCTAGAGAAGTGATCTCTCAAGACTACAAATGGGGCTGTCCCTACATTCTCCTCCCTCTGCTCCCCCTCTTACACATTTTCATTCAGAAGTCAAACCCGCTGTTACCATTTTGCCTCAATGAAGATATAAAGGAAAATTCTGTAATCTCTTATGATTTTCCTCACTTGCTAGGGTGGCACATAATGTCTATGGCAATTGTGGATCTTTCTTTTAAATTTCAGCCATTACAACTTCAAAATGAAGTAATGAGAGCAAGAGAAAACAACTTGGATATCAAGTACTTGGTGAATATTGATAGAGCAGAACTAGTACTGGTAAATTACTAAATTCAAAGCTCACATCTATGAAGATGATAGCAAATAGAGCCCAGTAAAGGCCTCTAATCAAATTCAATCATAGTTCAGGGTGAACAATAGAAGTATTTTTTTATTAAAAGAAATACAGAAACTTGAAAAAAGTACTGATGTTATAGTGGGATCCTTAGTATTCATTTAAAAGTGTCTTCATCGTTTTACAATGAGATGTAAAAAATAAGTGGTCAGGTCTATTTCCTACTTACTCAGTACTACTATTTGTTGCTGGCAAGTATAATACTTTTTATGGAATACTTGCCTCCCTCCAAACCACACTAAGTAGTAAGGGGTACAGTCTAAAACAATTGTGAGAGGATTACTGTAATGCTATAAACGTGTAAGTATGTTGAATTTAGCACATAGATTTTCACGTCTTCTCAGTCTTGTCAGAGGTGGCTTTCTAGAGGAAGAAATCTCTTTAGTTGAACCTGAAGGAGTGAAAAATAGCTGGATAAAGAGGTCTCCATGAATAGGAAATATCATATGGAAAATACTAGAGCTAAACGTATGCAGACGGGAAGCTGAAAGCTATTGCATGACTGACACATGGAGTGCAAAGGGTGCAGTGCAAGAAGAACATTAGAACGTGAAAGGCAAGATAGTCATTTCAGAGTTTAGATTTCACCTAAAAGTTCATGGGGAGTCTTTGAAAGATTTAAGCATTTATGTGCAATAATCAAAATTTGTTTTTCAGAAAGCTCCTCTGCCTGCATTTTACAAATTTTCAAGGCAGAAGCACAGTTGAAGTAATGTAAGGGAGAGGACAGTAACCAGAAATAGAAATATAGTACCAGTGTGTGTGTGTGTGTGTGTGTGTGTGTGTGTGTGTGTGTGTGTGTGTATGTGTATGCAGATAGGTACAAGGAAGAGTCTAAAAGATTTAGTGAGTATATTCACTAAGGTACAGGGCAACCTGTGGTGCAAAAGAAACTAACAAAACAAAACCAGTAGCTTATATATGACTGAAGTTTATTTCTAACAATCTGGAGGGAGATGGGTGGCCCAGGATTCCATTGTCAACACTGGTTTCCACTTGTAGTCCAGTGCAGTTACTACGGTTTTCCTTGTTTCCAGCCAGCAGGGAGAGGGAAAGGATTCAGAATAGAATGATGCCTAGCTGTTTGAACGCAAGACCTGGAAGTGACACACATCACTTCTGTTCATAAATAAATATATAAAAAGTTAGGTGGCTGTGTGTCCAGCTAAAATTCTGTAGCAGTGAAAGTGGAGTGAATAAATATATTGGATAACAACTAGCAGAATGCCTTAGTAATTCATGGGTTATGGAGTATGGGCCCAGGGAGACAGGGCAGGTTTTTGAGTCTGGACAACTGGTCCATTCTCTGCCCTGAGGCTGAATGGCCTATGGGCCATCCATATGGAGATGTCTTATAGGTCTAGAACCTGGGGAAGATATTTTGGCTTGAGATCCCCCATGAAGAGATAATAATTGAAGACAAGAACCCTGAAGAGCAACACCACATGGACAGATTGTCAGATACCAAGGAGGAACTACTGTCAAAGATGTGAAAGGAAAATCAGGATACTGTAATGACATAAAAACCAAGGGAAGTAAGTACCTCAAGAAAAAGGGAGCCATTAATAGAGTTAAACACCATATGGAGATGAAAGTGAGGGAAGATAAAGGCTGAAAAGTATGCTCGGTTCCAAAAAAAGAAGCAGTTGATTACTTTGTTAGCACTCTTTCATTAAAGGTAAGAGGACTATGACCAGATTGCAGGTTGTTGAGGAGTCAGTGGGCAGTGAACCAGTATGGACAAAACTTCCTAGAAGTGTGGCTGGCATGGAGATGAAAGAGAACTGTAATTGCTATGGGTAGTGGAGCAGAGAGGTTTTTGTTTTGCTATGTTCCTTTTCTAGTTTTTTAAGGTAGAGGTGATTTAAGCATTTGTATATCTTTTTTTTTTAATGTTTATTTTTGAGAGACATAATGTGAGTGGGGGAGGGGCAGAGAGAGAGGAAGACATAGAATCTGAAGCAGGCTCCAGGCTCTGAGCTGTCAGCTCGATGTGGGGCTCGAACTCATGGGCTGAGAGATCATGACATGAGCCAAAGCTGCACACTCAACTGACTGAGCCACCCAGGCACGCCGATTTAAGCATTTTTAACTACTGATGAGAAGATGCCAAATATAGAAGCTGAATTTAAAGATCTAAAAGGAAAGGTGATTGTGGGAGTGATTATTCTAAGAAAGTGAAAAAGGCAGGATTTAGAGGACATGGTATGGAAGGATAGTTCTTCCATGGTTACGGAGAACTGCATTCTGAAGGCTTGATGGCAGGATGTGGAGATGGTTTTGTCTGATGGTACCCAACTTCTTCAATGGAAGCAAGCTGATCGTACGGGAGCTGGGTGTGCTGATTTAAGAAGGTGAGGAGAGCAGGAAGGGTCTAAAATAGGGTGGGAAATGGAAAGGACTGCAGTTGGGGGAAGCAGAACGATTTCTGGTAAGCATCAATGCCCTGTAAAGAGCTGGATGACTACTTCAGACCACACATGGTGAGGTACATGGTGCCAGAAATGTGTTCACTGTAAAAGCTGAAAGAAGAGTCCTATGTTTGTCTTCTACGAACTCCCTGGGCACACGGCACAGATTTCTCTCACAGCAGTGATACAAGTCTATGGCACAACATGAGCTGTTAGTCCTATCCTTACAATCTAATATAGCTCAGTATTTTTCCCTGAGGACAGTTTACACATCTTATTTACACTTAAAAAAAAAATCAGTTGCCTTCTATACACTAATAATAAACTATCAGAAAAAGAAATTAAGACAAAAACCTCATTTAAAGGGCACTGGGTGGTTCAGTGGGTTAAGCATCTGACTCCTGATTTCAGATCAGGTCATGATCTCATGTTTCTTGGGTTCAAGTCCCATGTCAGGTTCCCCGATAAACATGAAACCTGCTTGGGATTCTCTCACTCTCCCTCTCTCTCTGCCCCTCTCCGTACACATACTCTCTCTCAAAGTAAACAAATAAATAAAACAAAATCCCATTTACAACTTCATGAAAAGGATAAAATACCTGTGGATAAGTTTAACCAAGGAGATGAAAGATCTATACGCTGAAAACTATCATTCATTGATTAAAGAAACTGAAGAAGGCACAAACACAAAGATCTTCCATGCTCATTGACTGAATTATTGTTAAAATTAATATTATTAAAATTACCCAAAGAATATAAAGATTCAATGCAACCCCTCTCAAAATTCCAATGGCATTTTTCACAAAAAAAGAAAAAAATCCTAAAATTTGTATGGAACTACAAAAGATCCTGAATACTCAAGGCAAACTTGAGAAAGAACAAAGCTGGAGGCATCACACTTCCTAATTTCAAACTATATTATGAAGCTATAGTAACCAAAGCAGTATGGTACTGGCATAAACACAGACACACAGATCAATGGAAGAGAACAGCGTGCCTAGAAATAAACCCATACATAAATATGGTCAATTAATTTACCACAAAGGAACCAAGAATATACAATGGGGAAAGGACAGTCTCTTCAATAACCAGTATTAGGAAAACTGGACAGCCACATGCAAAAAAGAAAATGGACCACTATCTTAAACCATACACATACACAAATAAAAAATGGATTGAAGACCTGAAATCATAAAACAAGTGAACACAGAATAATTTCCACATTAACTCATCATAAGTGTTCACACTCCAGTATACCTTTTCTGTTTTTGAATAAGATATGAGTTTTAACAAGCCACCATTCATTCATTGGGAATGTCTCCAATATGAACATTTTGAGGCAGATTAAGATAAGCCTCTTGGCTGAACACTGTTTGGGATCCTGAAGTAGCTTACAGAAGACAGAGGAAGTTCTAGTATACAGAGTATTATTTAATACAGAGCATTAACACACTTTACTAACCTCTTAATGTTTGGAATAAATGAGAGACCCAAGGTTATGGATGTCTCTCTAGCCTATATCCCAAAGAGTACTTTTAAAAATGCAGGCTTGAAGACTACATGTAGATTTGTTACTCTACTTCCCATTGCAGTTGATAACCCTCCACCAATTCTAGGTCCCACTCAGCACCAGGACAGCCAAGGATATTATCAAGAATGGAGTAATTTGCTGTCACTGTGGTCTCTGTCATTCAGAGTTCAGTTCCTCGTTAGTAGTCTTCCAATATTCTTGTGAGCTCGTGGTTTCTCATGACCTTCTCATAAAGACTGAAAGCTTGAGTTTTATTAAATATCAACTCTAAGGGTATTGCTTGGCTCCTCCCTACTTCAATAAATTAGGTGAATATATGGAAGCCATAGGTCCCATTTATGAAGTAGAAATGATGATGGCCATGATATCAAAATCATGATAGGCAAAGACTTTATGGTGATATATTTAAACTCCATACCCTTGTGGCTTCCTTTGGGAGACTGGAAAAGCTCAGACAGATATATGCCCAATAAAATATTTCCCTCTAATATAGTTCTGTCATATCAATTAAAGAATAATCCCTGACAAACGTTTTATTGCATTTACTACATTCACAGGATTCCCTCCAGTATAAATTCATTGATGTAGGTAATCCTGGGTTTCTTCCTTCTCTTGAGTATGAAGTTTTTGGTGTTTTTTAAGGTTTGAACTCCTATTGAAGGTCTTCTCACATTCCTTACATTTGAATGGTTTTTCTCCTGTATGAATCATTTGATGTCGAATAAGGGAGGAGCTCCGGCTGAAGGATTTTCCACAGTTAACACATTCGTAGGGATTATCTCCAGAATAAAGTCTGGAATTTTTATTACTATTTTTACTCTCACTGAAAGCTTTTCCACATTTATTGCCTTCACAGACCTTTGCTTCAGTATGAATTTTTTGATGCTTAGTAAGATTTGTACGTCTGTTGAAGAATCTCCCACACTCACTACATTTATAGGGTTTCTCTCCTGTGTGAATGATCTGATGTCGAATGACGGATGAACTCCGGCTGAAGGCTTTCCCACATTGATAGCATTCATAGGAATTCACTAAGGTATGACTTTCTGGGTGCTGAATGTCTATACTCATGCTCAAGGCATTTCCACATCTATTATATTCTAAATGTTGGTTACCTACTGAATCTAAATTAAATTTGAAGTTAGTTTTAAACTTATCACATTTTGAGAACCCCTTTTTCATAGGAATTCCCTGTTGTATATCAAAAATTGAATTAACTGACTCAACATCTAAGCTTTTCTTATTCTCACTACCTTCAAAGTTTCCCTCCTCAGTGTAGACTGTCTTGTGAACAAAAGCTTCTTCTGGCAAATTTATGTCCCAGTGTTCCTGGCTCCTGTATAGCCAATCATCACTCATCCAAGCATCTGAAGAAGGGGGTCCACTTTTGGTCAGTCTTCTCATAATTTCTCCATGAGATGATGATTCTCCAGAAATTCTCTCCTTTGTAACTGAATCTTGGTTTTCTGAAATTACCTCTCTGTCTAAAAAGAAATTAAAAATTCTATGAGCTAGCAGAAGGGAAATTGTTTAATTAGGAAAGGGATGCTAAACCACATAAGGAAATATGCAGATTTTATGGGTCTTAAATACAGAATGGAAATGTGAGGTGAGATTAGAAAAGGAGAAATACAGAAGAAATAAAAGGGACAAAAGTATTAAAAAGGAGGTTAGAAGATCATAAAATATGAGAAGAGCTATTCAAGTATATTAATGAGAATACATAGAGCTTGGGTCAAATATCAGCGTATGAACTGGGATAGGGTAGCATTTCATAGTTCACATTGTTACTGGTTCATAACTAGTCTGTGTGGATTACACATAGTTTTCCTTTCCCTAGCATCTTGTCTTTGTCTCTTTTAATCCATGCTGTTCATCAATAATAAATACACCCTTCTGAAACACCAATTTAATCATATCTTTAAAAACAATCTACATTTACAGGCTCCACACCTTAACCAGCTAAAACAAACTTGCAATCAGTGTCTCTATTTCCATACAAGCTGCAGTTATTCCTCATATTTAACAAAGGCAGGAAAAAAAAACTATAATCAAAGGTAGCAGAGAAACCACCCTTTTTGTGGGCTCAAAATCATTCCTGATTCTAATAGCCCTATGATACTTCTCTAGGTATTTCCTAGAATGCAAAACTTCACCTGTTCTAGTTATGATTTAATTCTCTTGTTTTCACCTGTCTTCAGTTTGTTTCATTTAATAATGTCCCACTTCCCTTCTCAGAATTGCTTTCTCACTTAGCTTCTGTATAAATACTTACATTCTAACAACTTTTTAAAAACTAAATTTCACTGACTTCCCTTTATCCTCTCACATATAACTTCAGGTTTATCTAATGCGTTTACTTCCATACTTCACTGGTAGCCAAAACACATCTTCCACTTGGTAGTCTCACATATATTATCGACCCCTGTTTCTATCCATCTCCAAGACAATGCCACTCAACTATCCTACTACTCTCTTCCAACTTAACAAATGAGCCTGAGAATTTCATCTTTCATGTGGAAAGAACTTCCCTCAATGTCCTCACTTGTTTAGTGAGTCACTGTCCTTCTAATATTTACACTAGAGTCCACAAAGAGATCTTGAATAACCATTGCTCTTTAGCTCTCATATCTAATGTGCCCTGAGGTACTATTTTTTTTATGAAATGATGTTTACCTCAAAGCAGCTCCACTGATATATCCAACTTTGTCAAATACCTATTAATTCTGCCTGGTTTAGTCTAATTTCTAGCAGAAATTATCTGTCTGTGTAATACAGTGGAAACTAGACCTTTAAGTCAGAATCTCCTGGGGTGGAGCCTAGGAATATAACGAGGGTATCAATTGTAGTTTCGCTGTTTCTGCCTCACCAGCGTAAACTGGGTGTGTGGGCAGATAACCTATAGGTCTTCAGTGAGAGAGGAATCTCTTCCAAACCTGGACCTAATTTAGATGGTGAGATCCTGGACTTCAAGCTTGATGCCATAATGAGGTCTTAGGAGAGAATAAATATATTTAATAATGGGGAAAAAAATAATTTGTGGCCAGAGGACAGATTATAGATCAAAATGGCTGCACATTCATAAAAAACTCACAGCTAACATCATACTCAAAGGGCGAAAACTTAGAAGCTTTCCCCTAAGGTCAGGAACAAGACAAGGATGTCCACTCTCACCACTTTCATTCAAAATAGTACTGGAAGTCCTAGCTGCAGCAATCAGACAAGAAAGAGAAATAAGAGGCATTCATACTAGTAAATAAGAAGTAAAACCCTATTTGCAGATGACATGATACTGTACATAAAAAACCCTAAAGACTCTATCAAAAAACTACCAGAACTGATAAATTTAGTGCAGTTGCTGGATGCAAAATTAATATACAGAAATCTGCTGCATTTCTATACCTTAAAACAAAGTAGTAGAGAAATTAAGGAAACAATCCCATTTACAACTGCACTAAAAATAAAATATGTAGGAATAAATTTAACCAAAAGGGTGAAAAACCTGTACTCTGAAACCTATTAAACACTGATGAAAGAAAATGAAGTTGACACAAAGAAATTCCATGCTCATGAACTGGGAGAACCAATATTGTTAAAAATGCCCATATTATACAAAACAATTTATAGATGTAATGCAATCCCTATCAAAATATCAATAGCATTTTTCACAACACTAGAACAGATACCATATGTTTTCACTCTTATGTGGATCCTGAGATACTTAACAGAAACCCATGGGGGAGGGGAAGGAAAAAAAAGAAAAAAAAGAGCTTAGAGTGGGAGAGAAAGCCAAAGCATAAGAGACTCTTAAAAACTGAGAACAAACTGAGGGTTGATTTGGGGTGGGAGGGAGGGGAGGGTAGGTGATGGGCATTAAAGAGGGCATCTTTTGGGATGAGCACTGGGTGTTGTATGGAAACTAATTTGACAATAAATTTCATAAAAAAAAAAAAAAGAGAATCCTAAAATTTGTATGGAACCATGAAAGACCCTGAATAGTCAAATCAATCTTGAAACAGAAGAACAAAACTGGAGTATCATAATCTCAGATTTCAAGATATACTACACAAAGCTGTAGTAATAAAAACAGAATGGTACTGGCATAAAAAATAGACATATAGATCAATGGAACAGAATAGAGAGCCAGAAATAAATCCATGATTTTATGATCGATTAATCTACGACAAAGAAGGCAAGGATATCCAACGGGAAAAAGACAGTCTCTTCAACAAATGGTGCTGGGAAAACTGGACAGCTACATGCAAAAGAATGAAACTGGACCATTTTCTTACTCTACACAAAAATAAACTAAAAAACGGATTAAAGGGGCGCCTGGGTGGCTCAATCAGTTAAGCGTCAGACTTCAGGTCATGATCTCACAGTTCATGAGTTCGAGCCCTGCATCAGGCTCTGTGCTGACAGCTTGGAGCCTGGAGCCTGCTTCAGATTCTGTGTCTCCCTCTCTCTCTCTGCCCCTCCCCCACTTGTGCTCTGTCTCTGTCTCTTTCTCCCTCTCTCTCAAAAATAAATTTAAAAAGGGATTAAAGACCTAAATGTGAATCCTGAAACCATAAAATTCCTAGAACAAAATATAGGCAGTAATTTCTCTTACATTGGCCGTAGCAACATTTTTCTAGGTAGGTCTCCTTTGGCAAGGAAAACAAAAGCAAAATTAAACTCTTGAGACTATACCAAAGGATCTTTTGCACAGTAAGGGAAACCATCAACAAAACTAAAGGATAGCCTACTGAATGGGAGAAGATATTTTCAAATAATATATTCAATAAAGGGTTAGTATCCAAATATATATGGAAGAACTTGTACAACTCAACACTAAAAAAACAAATAATCCAATAAAAAAAATGCGCAGAGAACCTGAATAGACATTTTTCCAAAGCAGTCATTAGATGGCCAACAGACTTATGAAATGATGTTCAATGTCACTCATCATCAGAGAAATGTAAATCAAAACCACAATGAGACATCAGCTTGCACCAGGCAGAATGGTTAAAATCAGAAACACAGAAAATAACAGCGTTGGCAAGGATGTGGAGAAAAAGGAACACATTTTGGGGGAATACAAGCTGGTGTAGCCACTGTGGAAAACAGGATGGAGGTTCCTCAAAAAATTAAAAATAGAAATACCATATGATCCAGTAACTCCACTACTGGTTATTTAGCTTAAGAAAATGAAAGCACTAATTCAGAAAGATGTATGCACCCTATGTTTACTACAGGATTATTGATAATAGCCAAGATATAGAGGCAACCAAAATGTCCATTCATAGAGGAATGGATAAAAAAGATTGGTATGTATATACAATTGAATACCACTCAGTTATAAAAAAGAATGAAATCTTGCCATTTGCAACAACATGAATGGATCTAACAGGTATCATGGTAAGTGAAATAAGTCAAAGAAAGGCAAATACCTTTATGATTTCACTCATATGTGGGATTTAAGAAACAAAGGAAAAAAGAAAAACAAACAAACAACAACAACAAAAAAGAGTCTTAAATATAATGAACTGATGGTTACCAGAAGGGAGGTGTGTGAGGGAATGGGTGAAACAGTTAAGGGGATTAAGAGTGTATTATCATGATGAGCGATGAGTAATGGAAAGAATGAATGAATCATTATGTTATGCACCTACAACTAACATAACACCATATTTTAACTATACCTCAAAAAAAAAAAAAAAATGGATGCACATTCTTTTACACTCTCCTATAGAGCAATGGAGTTAATTTTTCTTCCCCTTGAAAATGGGCTCCTTCTGTGACTGCTTAGCCTACAGAATGTGGTAAAAGTGATACTATGCCACTTCTGGGCCTGGCCTTTAGGAGACTGACAATTTCCAATTCCTCTCAGGATACTCCCTCTCAGAACCTGGCTGGCATGCTATGAGAAAGAAGCCCATGCCTCAAGAAGAGGCCACATGGAGGTACTCTAGTCCATGGGACCAGCTAAGTTCTCTGTGACAACCAGCCTCAACTTCCAGCCATGTGATGAGCCATTTTGATCATTCCATCCCAGCAGAACACTGTATCTTCAGCCAATATCGTATAGATCCTGAGAACTCCTAAGTCAACTCACAAAACTGTGAGAATTAATAAAATGATTGCTGTTTAAAGTCAGTAAGTTTGGAGGTAAGTTTTTAGAAACAATAAGTAACTGAAACAGTTAACTGTTCCAGTAGCATTTACTGAATGGCAAAATTCCTAAATGTATTTCTCTAAGCAAGTTTGTGATGTTCGCCTCATATTTCTATAACTCATTTTTCATATAACTCTATTATTCCCATTTTTAAAATAACTTTCATGTATTTTGTTATTTTCAAATCACTTAGTTCTAGCACATAGGAAAATTACCAATATTTTTATTTTACATCTAGCCACCTTATAAAACTCTTTAACAGATATAGTAGTTTTGACAATGAGTTTCTTGGATTTCTAGGTAGAAAGTTACCATTTACAAATAATAGCCTTTTTTCCCTCTTTTCTACTAGTTAAATTTCTCGTTTTTTGGTCTTTTTGTTCATTAGTTACATATTTCAGGTCAACATTCAACAGGTTGAAGCAGTGGCTGCTAACTTCCAAGAGAAAGAAGTGGAGTCCTATTACAGGCTAGACCCATAACTGGCAATGTCACTTCTGCAGCATTTGATTGATTAAATAGCTCAGTGCCAGCTGAGATTCAAAGGGAAGAGAAACAGTCGGCATTTTTTTTTTTTTTTGGTTTAATTGAAGTATAGGTGACACACAATGTTACATTAGTTTCATGTGTCCAAAGTCTACGTCTTGATGAAGAGAGCGACAAAGATTCCGTAGCCACGGAAGATAATATAGATTTAATTAATATAGATTTAAATTAATATGATTTAATATAGATTTAAATCACTATAATCCATTAACGGTTTTGGAAAATAAATGACATTTACAGAGGCAAATTCCAGATTGACTGAAGTATTATATTTAAATGATGAAATAGATGAAGTCAGAATAAAATCAGGAAATGTGTTTCTAATTTGGGGATGGAAAAATTCTTATGCATAAAACTAACAGATATAAAGCACTGGGGGAAAGATATGTGATAACATAAATTTTAAAAATATGTATGGCAGACACCATAAATAAAATAATAAAAAACCTGCAAGATCTCATTTGTTGTAACTATGATCAATAGTGAGAATTTACATAAATTTTATTATATATTATTAAAAACCTCTAAATTCTTAATAGATAATGGACATAAAACCATTTGCTGAATCACAAGTGACCAAAACAAATAAAATAATTTTCAGCTTTTTCATAATCCAATACACATCTATCTATCCATTTTTTTCCCCTTTTGTCCTATATATGTGCAAAAGCTTGAGATATAAAGGTAGGGCAAAAAGGGACATGGTCCCTACCCTCGAGGAACATAAAGCCTAATGTGGGAGACAATGACCTATACAGATACAAGTAAAATATAATTGTGACAAATGATAAAAAGAGAAGATTATGGTGCTATGGGAGTATATAACAGAAAAAACTAACTAGTAGAAAATGTGAAACTATCTGAGATCTGAGAGAAGACTAGGAGTCAACTAGGCAAAGAACAGGAGAATGAGATGAGAGATGATGATGGACTACATGGACTACAGTAGTGGCACTACGTATGGAGAGAAGTGGAGACATTCAAGGGACATTTAGAAAGATACACACACACACACACACACACCCAAGTACTAGACAGGTGAAGGAAGGAGAGGTTGTGTCAGGGATAATACTCTATACTTGTGTAACAGGATGAATGGCAGTGCTGTTTACTCAGGGAATAGAAAAAGACTGGAAAGGAAAAGTTATGACTTTGGTTTTATGGAACTGAAGTTATCTTTACGACAGCCAAGAGAAATGTCATGTCCTTCAGAAAAGAAGCCTGGGCTGGGGATACAAATTTGTAAGTCACCTATACATGTGTGGTAAGTGAAGGTGCAGTTGTGGATGTGATAACCTCAGGAAGAAAATACAGAGTAAGAAAACAAGACAAAATGAGACCAAATCTTGAGAAACGCAGGAATTTATTAGAGAGCTAGAGAAAGATTAGTCTGCAATAGGCAGAGAGAGAATAATCAGAAAGAGAGGAGGAATATCAGAAGTATTCCAAGAACCTACGAGTGTTTTAAGAAAGAAGAGCAGATAATACTGTCACTTGCTTTGGAGAAGTCAGTGAAACAAGGAACGAAAACATATCCACTGGATTTAGCTACAAAAAAAGTCATCTATGACCTCAGTAAGAACTGTTTCAGATGGATATTTGGAATAAGAGACAAGTGAAATGGACCGAGGACTAAAAGGTGAGGAAATGAGAAAAGTATAAAATATCTTGAGAAGTTTGGCTATAAAGAGGTGAGTGATAGAGAGGTTGACAGAACAATTTTTTTAAATCAGTAATGACCTAAAAATGTTAAAAAGCTAAATGGAGAGGAGTGCCTGGGTGGCTCAGTCGGTGAGCATGTGACTCTTGATTTCACCTCAGGTCATAATCCCAAGGTCTTGAGATATCCCAAGATATCCACGTTGCCCCTGTGCTGAGCATGGAGCCTGCCTGAGATTCTTTCTCTCCCCAACTCCTGTGTGCTCTCTAAAATAAAAATTTTTTAAATTAAAAAAAACAAACATAAAAATAAATTTAAAAAAAAGCTAATAGGAGGACTAGCTAATGAGAGGCAGAAATGGTGAAAATATAAGTGAAAGAAGACAGGGAGAAATGGAGTCCAAAGGAAAATGGCAGGGGGGATAGGCAAGGGAATTTACCTTAGAAAGGATGAAATTGAGTAATCTGCGTATCAAATTAATAAAGATTTCAGGTAAACAATAGCGTGCTAGGGTGCTAATAGATAATTAGTGAGTATGATTGGTATAACCTTTCTCTAGACAATATGGCACAAAGTAACAAGACCTTTAAATATATTCATGTCCTTTGATGCTGAAGTTTCTCTTCTAATAAGGCATATCCTATGGAACTTATCAGACACGCCTGAAAACTGGGCAACAACCTGAATGTCCAATGGCTGGGGGGAATGGTTAAATATATTATGATACTTGTATGTGATGGACCATTACATGTGAAGCCCCATTTCCACAGACTAGTGATAACACGTAATTGCCCTTGGTATCATATTAGGTGAGAAGAACAGAATAGAAAACAACATATTCCTGATGATCCCATTTTGGAAAAAAAGAAATCTTCATAAGCCACAGAGACACATCATTGCAAAGAAAAAAGCCTAATAAATAAAAAAAAATGTTAATATTGCATAGCTCGGGGTAATGAGGTCATGGGTGAGTTCTATTCTTCATACTTTTCTATATATACTAAAATTTATCATAAGCACACAATAATTGATAATCTCCCACAAATACAATGTTAATAAGAATAAAGAGATTATGATGAAGGTAGAAAGTTAGGGCACAAGAAGTTCTATAGTAAAAGAAGGAAAACTGGAAGATTACTAAAGTCACTCTTGCATAAAGCAGAGCTTTGTTTTCTTTGAAAGAATACTACTTAATGTTAGGTTGTCTAATGTTTGTTAGCACTTCCCATGCTCCAGGAACTGCTCTAAGTGTGCCACACATATCAACTCATGTAGTCCTCACAGGAACGTGGAGATAAATACTGTTATTAACTCAGTGTTACAGATGAGGAAACTGGCAGATGGGTTGCTCCAGGCCACAGAGCTTTAAGTTAAGTGTCTGCATTCCTCACCTGCAACATTCCTCCAATTACCCACTTATGAAATCGAATATGTGAATGAAAAGCAATGATGACTTTTTTCCTTCAAAGCTTCTGCGGTTTTATCATCACCTCCCCAACTCTTAACTCAAAGGCTGTTAACCTCACCGTGTGTTTAACAAACAGAAGATTCTTACAAATGCCTCATATCTGCCTGGTTCTCACCAAAAAAAGATGTGCTTGGGATTTCTTGCTCTATTATCCATCTTCTGTCCTTACTTTCCAACTCAGAGAGCTCAACTGGTTTGGAAAATACATGTTCTTTTCATGGGGAACATGAAAAAACAACAAACAAACAAACAAACAAACAAACAAACATGACACTTCCGACATTTTTATAGGGAAAAGAATTCCATCCCTATGTAGTAGTCTAAGAGCTGCTGAAAGATAAGGCCAGGGGTCACCACAGACTTGTGTATTTCTAGCTCTATATTAGAAAAGACTCTCCCTCAGATACAGCAGGAAAATCTGCTATTGTGCCCAGAGGACATTAGGAAACCTGAACCCAAACCCAAGTGTCCCTACCTACTGTAGTAGTCCTATAGCTTTTTAGCAGCAGATAAAGAAACTACTGATGGGCAGCATAGGTAAACACATAGAAGTCACCTTGATGCAATGAATTCAGGTTCCTATAGTTCTCCAGCATCAC
This sequence comes from Panthera pardus, assembly GCF_024362965.1. Classification (NCBI taxonomy): domain Eukaryota; kingdom Metazoa; phylum Chordata; class Mammalia; order Carnivora; family Felidae; genus Panthera; species Panthera pardus. The sequence continues at coordinate 51,339,800 of NW_026526677.1, forward strand.
GTCCCTGTACAGGTTCTTTACAGCAGGGTCCAGTTGTCCCCACTCTTCCTTGCTGAATTCCACAATCACATCTTTGAATGATATTGGTTCCTAAAATATTAAGTTTCTTTTTAATCAAAGGTCAGCCCCAAAAATATTACTAGAGAAGAAATGAATTTGGAAAGAATAGCGTAGGTGCCTAGAATATGTAAGAAATTGATGAAAATGTTTGGGGTTCTAAGTTTTGACAAACAGGTTATATTAGAGGCCTATCAACTTGGTACTTGCAAAAGGAAAATCAAGAGAAGTTTTAACCTGAAATTAACTTTCATTTTGGTTGAGGAGAAAAAGACAGTTGGAATAACTATGGAACAAAAAATTACTAAAGAGTAAAAATACTTGACATAAAAGGAATTCAGAAGAGAAAGAAAGAGTTTCAGATAGATTGACAGGAATTGTAATGAAGACGGAGGCTCTGCTAGCAGAAAAGTTAGGGCATTTCCTCTCGAGAAATATAGCCTGCTAACTCCTTACCATTCAGGTCACCCAGCCCAGCCCTTTCCTGATTACCCAAAGTAGCCACCCTCCTAGTCAGTGTCTACTGCATTATGCTTCTTTCTTTTCTTTGTAATTACTACTATCTGCAATTATCTTATTTGCTTGTGTTTGCCTGTCTACCTCTACTGTCATTTCTGCAAAGGCAGGGATCTCCTTTCGTTTACTATCACATAACCAGCCCTTGGACAAGTGGCATGTTAGACACTGTATCAATATTTGTTACAAGGGCCTTCACACCATCAACTGCTGCATTTCCCTCTTCAGCATTCTCAACCTTGTCATGACGGGCACATTTAATCACAATGAGATACACAAATCTTTTCCTTTCCTCTACCTCAAAGCCAGATGTCTCTAAGATATCAGAGGACCTTGTGAGTAAATTATCTAGGTTAGTTTTGCCTACTTCCTCATGTTTTTTCCTCAACCCTCCGCAACCTGGTTTCTATTCCCATGCCTGGTACCTCCGTGATGGTAAGTGAACGGGCACTACTCAAGCTGAATTTTCCTGAAATTTTAAAGGATTTATCCTTGAAATTTTCTCATCCTTGGCTTTCACTGACATCATATCTTCTTGGTTTTTCTCTACCACTCTGGTTCTTTCATTTCAGCATCGTCTGAGGTTTCTTCTGCTCCTGCCTATTAAATGACATTACTCAGCATTCTGCCCTTGGCTCCCTTCACTTTCAATTCTAAACATTCTCTGGGTAGGCTCTATTTCTCTGGTTTAAATTATCATCTACAATCCTGAGGGAACACATGCACAGAAAAATACAAAGATTCAATATTTTCCGAAGAGTGTATCACCAACGGAAATAAAATAGATCCAATGTCCTATGGAAGAAGTAATAGTCTTATATCCTTAGATGGACCTATGTTTGGCAAAAGTTCAAAAACCAAAAAGAAAATGCAGGTCATTTCAGTAGAGAGCAGAATTTTAATTCACCTGGGAATTGCTAGTCTGTGAGTCAGCTTCCATTTTCTCCTTGATGCTCCCCTTCTGGAGCGGGACAGAATCCTTGCAGGGTGTCTCTGAGGAAGATGAAGGAAAACATTATGGAGACAGATTTCCCCCGGAGAAACATTTATTGATTTACAGTAGTTTTAACATGCTATTCATAAAAATCATCTTTAAAACTTTGGAAAAATAATGACATCAGGCACTATAAGCAATCAGAATCTCTAAAGGTAAGAGCTCAGATGTTATATTTTTTATTTTTTTATTTAAAAAAAATTTTTTAACGTTTGTTTTGAGATTGAGTGCTAGTTGGGGAGGGGCAGAGAGAGAGGAAGACTGTAGAATTCAAAGCAGGCTCTATGCTGTCAGCGCAAAGCCTGACATGGGGCACGAACCCATGAACCGCAAGATCCTGACCTGAGCCAAAGTCAGATTCTCAACCAACTGAGCCACCCAGGTGCCCCTATTTTTTATTTTTTAAATGTAGTTTATTTTTTAAAGTTTATTTACTTTTTTAAGAGAGATAGAAAATGAGCAGGGAGGGGCAGAAAGCAAGGGAGAAAGAGAATCCCAAGCAGGATCTGTACTGTCAGCATGGAGCCTAATGCAGGGCTTAATTTCACAAACTGTGAGATCATGACCTGAGCCAAAATCAAAAACCAGATGCTTAACTGACTGAGCCACCCAGGCACCCCTAAAATTATTTTTTAATGAAAAAATTTGACAGGTAATCCAGTCCTGGGGATCCCAAGGGCTGCTGACAGGCTCTGAAGACATCTCTGGGTACTTGGAGGATAGTAGGTGTGAACTCTCAACTATTTGTCTTCCATTTGACCTGTGGAGACTAGTGTGGACAGTTGTAAATAAATGCCTTATGGCGTTAGCTATAAAATCTTAAAAAAAAAAAAAAAGTCACATATAAGTAGACTCGTGCAGTTCAAACCTGTGCTGTTCAAGGGTCAACTGCATAAGAACAGATCAACTGACAGTAAAGATAGTTTTACTTCTTTTCCAATTAGGATGCCTTTTATTCCTTTTTCTGGTTTAGTTGCACTGGCTAGTACCTCCAGTATAATGTTGAAAAGAACTGGCAAGGGTGGGCATCCTTGTCTTGTTCCTTATCCCAGGGCAAAGCTTTAAGTCTTTAACCATTAAGTGTGATGTTTGCTGTAGTTTTCCACAGATGTCCTTTATCAGGTAGAAGAATTCCCTTCTATTCCGAGTCTGTTGAATACTTTTATCATGAAAAGGCATTGGATTTTGTCAAATGCTTTTTCTGTGTCGAGATGATCTAGTGAGTTTTCCTCTTAATTCTATTGTGGTTTTTTTGTTTCAGAATTTAAAGATTCATCAGTTACATATAACACCCAGTGCTCATCACAAGTGCCCTCCTTAATGCCCATCACCCATTTAGCCCATCCCTCCACCCACTGCCCCTCCAGCAGCTCTCAGTTTGTTCTCTATAGTTAAGATCTCTTATGGTTTGCCTCCTTCTGTTTTTACCTTGTTTTCCTCCCCTTCCCTTATGTTCATCTGTTTTGTTTCTTAAATTCCACATGAGTGACATTATATGGTATTTGTCTTTCTCTTATTTCACTTAGCACAATACACTCTATTTCCATTCACATTGTTGCAAATGGCAAGATTTCATTCTTTTTGATAGCCGAGTAATACTGTATTGTGTATATAGGTGTGTGTGTGTATGTATGTATTTATAGAAGTAATGTATAAGTATATATGTATATAAATATATACACACAATACATATACCACCTCTTCTTTAGCCATTCATCAGACCATGGACATTTGGGCTCTTTCCATTTGTCTATTGCTGATTGTGCTGCTATAAACATTGGGCTGCATGTGCACCTTCGAATCAGCATTTTTATATCCTTTGGATAAATACTTAATAGTGCAATTGCTTCCCCTTAATTCTGTATGGTGTATAGTGTTGATTTTCACATGTTGAACTATCCTATATTCCTGGGATAAATAACACTTGGTCATGGTGTATAGTCTTCTTAATATGATGCTGGGTTTGCTTTGCTAGTTTTGTGATAGCTTTGTCTGTCTTTGGCATCAAGTTAAACTCATCATAGAATAAGGTAGGAAGTATTCCTTCCTCCCCTATTTTTTTAAAAAGTGTGAGAAACGGGTTCTGTGCTGACAGGTCAGAGCCTGGAGCCTGCTTCAGATTCTCTCTCTCTCTCTCTCTCTCTCTCTCTCTCTCTCTCTCTCTCCCTCCCTCCCTCCCTCCCTCCCTCTCTCTGTCTCTCTCTCTCTGCCCCGCCCCCACTTGCACTCAGTCTCTGTCTCAAAAATAAACAAACATTAAAAAAAAATTTTTTTTAAGTGTGAGAAAGATTGGTGTTAATTCCTTAAATTTTTGATAGAATTCACCAGTGAAGCCATCTAGTCCTTGTGTTTTCTTTGTTGAAATTTTTTTGATTACTGATTCTATCTTTTCTGTTGTTAAAGAGGAGTTCAGATTTTCTATTTCTTCTTGAATCAGTTTTAGCAGTTTGTGTGTTTTTGGAATTTTTCTACTTAATCTAAATTAATTTTTTGGTATATAATTGTTCATAGTATTCTCTTATAATCCTTTTGATTTATGCAAGGTCAGTAGAGATGTGCCTACTTTTATTCCTGATTTTAGTTATCTCATTCTTCATACTTTTCTTGTGTAGCTAAGCCTTTGTCAATTTTGCTATTCTTTTCAAATGACCCACTTATGGTTTCATTGGTTCTATTGTTTTTCTGTTCTCTAGTTCATTTATCTCTTTTTAATCTTTCTTATTTTAATTTCTACATACTTGTGAATTTTCCAGATATCCTTCTGTTACGGATTTCTAATTCCATCCTACTGTGGTCAGAAAAGATACTTTGTAGGATTTAAATGTTTCTATTAATTGTGACTTGTTTTGGCCTAACATGTGTTCTATCTTGGAGAATGTTCCATGTGGACTTGAGAAGAATGTACATACTGCCACTATTGGGTAGAGTGCTACTTTAGTTTATAGCATTGTTCAAGTCTTCTATTTCCTTTTTTATCTTTTTTCTAGTTGTTCTATCCACTAACGAAAGTGGGGTGCTAAAGTCTCCAACTAGTATTCTTGATCTCTTTCTCCCTTCCTTTCTGTCAGTTTTTGCTTCATATATTTGAGGGCCTGATTGTTGCAGTTCTTGCTCACTTAATTACTTTTTTTGAACTGATTTGTAAAGTCTATATTCTTTGTTGTGTGTGCCCACTTAAGTCTGTTCCCTTAGCTTAGTGGTCAGCTAGTGATTCCACATAGATTTCCTTAAATACCTGGAACCAAACCAAACCAAACAAAAACCCATTTCCTAGTCTTTGCAGATGTGCTGCATGTGTTGAGGCATGCCTTCACCACTTAGCCAGATAATTTTTTTCAACTTTACCTTCACCTTTAGTTCCTGCTTATGCAAAGCCTGAAGGCCAGTCAGAGGTGAGAGTTAAGGCCATATCAGGTGTTTCTGAACATGTGCCCAGCCTTCTAAATCTCTAGGGATACACAGAAACTTTTCAAATCCTTTATTCCCCAAAGCATCTCATACCCCAGCTTTCCCATTAAATGCTTTGACAAATGACCCCTAGGTGGCCACCTCAGCCCCGGGACAGTTCTGAGTCAGATAAAATAAGGGCAATAAAATAAGGGCAATTGGGTGGGTTCTTCAGAGAGCCAAGACAGAAACTAAAAACCTTTCTCAGTCCTCTATTACCCAGCAACCTCTCCTTTCCTTCTCAATTAAACTTCAAGAATTTTCTAGGGGCACCTGGGTGGCTCAGTTGGTTGAGCAATTGACCGGCTCAGGTCACGATCTTGTGGTTTGTGAGTTCAAGCTCTAAGCTGGACTCTGTGCTGAAATCCTTGAGCCTGCTTTGGATTCTGTGTCTCTGTCTCTCTCTGCCCCTTCCACACTCATGCTCTGTCTCTCTCTCTCTCTCAAAAATAAATGAACATTAAAAAAGATTTAAAAAGAAAGAATTGCCTATAGTCATTTTGACATTCATACTTTATCCATCCATTCTTTTTTTTTTTTTTTTTGGTGGGGGTGGGGGGGGGGCATGTGATAGGGAGAATAACAGATTGCAGAGTATGTACTGTGACAACAGAATGGAGGGTAAGAGAAGGCAGTTGGAAAGGACATGGCTCAGGGGAGCCTGAGTGGCTCCGTCCGTTGAGCGTCTGACTTCAGCCCGGGTCATGGTTTTGCGGTTCGTGCGTTCGAGCCCTGTGTTGGGCTTTGTGCTGACAGTGTGAAGCCTGCTTTGGATTCTCTGCCTCCCTTTCTCTCTGACCCTCCTTTGCTTATGCACACTCTGTCTCAAAAATAAATATTTAAAAAAAATAAAAATAAAAAAAGGGACATGACTCTCCACTGACAGCTTTCAAGATGGGGGTAGAAAATCATGAGGCCCAGAAAGGAATGCAGTCCTACCAATGCCTTGATTTTAGCCCAGGGAGACCCATGTTATTAGACGACTCATCTATAGACCTGTAGGATAATACATTCGCATTGTTTTAAGTCACTAAGTTGGTAGTCGTTTGTTATGGCAGTAGTAGAAAACTAATAAAACTAACTACAAATAAGTACCACCTCAACTCCTTCTCTGAAACTGTTCTAAAGCTTAACAATAACTTCATAATCAACAATTTCAGTAAATTACTTTCAACACTCACTTAAAAATTTTTTTTTAATGTTTATTTTTATTTTTGAGGGACAGAGAGAGACAGCATGAGTGGCAGAGGGGCAGAGAAGGAGAGAGACCCAGAATATAAAGTAGGCTCCAGGCTCTGAGCTGTCAGCACAGAGCCTGACGGGGGGCTCAAACTCACGAGCTGTGAGATCATGATCTGAGCCGAAGTCAGACGCTCAACTGACTGAGCCACCCACGTGCCCCTCAAAACTCATCTTAATAGGACTTTTTTGCTGCACCATTATTAACACTCACTTCCTGAAGATTTCTCCTTTCTTAGCTCAAGATACTAATATTTCCTGGTTCTCTGATGTCCTAGATTACTGTTTTCTAGCCTGCTTACCTGGCTTTTCTTCTTCTGTTTAATCCATTATTTCTTTTTCAAATAAGGACTACTGGATACCAACAATAATGACATCATCACTGTCCCCACTCAATAATTCTTTATCAAATATCTAATCAATTACCTCATGACTTATAAGGTCCACACATTCATATGACTGGTTATACATCTTTTACATTTCTTTTAATTTCTAAATCCCTCTTCCATACCCCTACTTCTCCCTTAAAATTATTTTGTTCTAGAAACTAGATTGCCTTGTAGTTTCTCAGAGTTTAGATTTTACTAATGGCATTCCCATGCTATAATTTAAAATGTTCCCCTCTCCTTTGTATTTCCTGTAATGGGTAGTTAGATCTATGGTAACTCTTAAATATTGATGTTCCCCAAGGAAATGTATTTCTCCTACTTCAATTCATACCTGTAAGTTTCCAAATCTTCTCTTTCTGAACACCAAAGCCACACTGTTAACTATGTGTTAGTTTATTCATTGTGTATGGCCCATAGAGACCTCAAATTCAACATGCCACATAATTACTGTATAAATCCCCTCCCATAAAATCTGCTACTTATGCTCCATTCATGTAAGGCTGAGCACGGACATTTACATCAAATCTTATCTCATTCACCCCTTATATTCAGCCCATAATTCCTTTAGGTTCAAACTCCTGTTTTCCCAATGCTCCCTCATTCTTTTCTTTTTTTTTTTTTTTTAATGTTTATTTATTTTTGAGAGAGAAAGAGCGTGAGTGAGGGAGGGGCAGAGAGTGAGGGAGACACAGAATCTGAAGCAGGATCCAGGCCCCGAGCTGTCAGCACAGAGCCTGATAAGGGGCTCGAACTCACGAACCATGAGGTCATGACCTGAGCCGGAGTCGGACGCTTAACCAACTGAGCCACCCATGTGCCCCTCAATGCTCCCTCATTCTTTAACACTTCATCTATCTTAACAGATTTTCCAGTTTTCAGAGCCCTCCTGTCCTTTACAGAAAAAGTTTATCAACATCTTGTTTAAAGATCCAGATAGCAAATATTTTGGGTTTTGCAGGCAATAGTTTCTCTGCTATACCTAATCAACCCTGGTCATAGTATGAAAACAACTGTGGCCAAAATGTAAATAAGTGGGCGTGGCTGTGTTCCAAAAAAACTACCTCCAAAAATATTGGCCTTTGGGCCATAGTCTGCCAACCACTCCCTCAATACTGATATCAAAATTTTTAAGTTTATTTATTTTGAGAGAGAGAGAGAGAGGAAATTCCAAGCAGGCTCCATACTCTCAATGTGAAGCCTGACGCCAAGCTTGATCCCACAAACAGTGAGATCATAACCTGAGCCGAAATCAAGAGCTGGATGCTTAAACAACCGAGCCACCCAGGCGCCTGGATATCAAAATATTTTAAAAGGCAAATCAAATCGATTTCCCTACCCAATCTGTGAGATCTCATTCTCTAAAAGCCAGGTAAGCAGGCTAGAAAGCTTTCTATTTCCCACAGAATAAAATCCATGCCTCCTGATAAAGTCCTTCATGATCTGGCCCTTGATACCCTCTAGCTTCAGAAAAAAGGAATTTCTTTTCAAATGGAAAGACTCCATTACTTTTCTTTTTAAGGTTCATTTTTTTTTTTCTTTTTAATTGAGGTATAATTGACACATAATGTCATACAGTTGACCCTTGAACAACACAGGGCACCAACCTCCTGAGCAGTTGGAAATCTGTGTATAACTTTTAATTCTCCCAAATTTTAACTACTAACAGCTTACCACTGACAGAGCCATAACAATCAGCACTGTAACGCATATTTTATGAATGTATTACATTCTGTATTCCTATAATAAAGTAAGCTAGAGAAAAAAATGTTCAAAAAATCATAAGAAAAAATACATTTACAATCCTGTCTGTATTTATTAAAAAATAATTCATGTATAATTGGACCCACACAGTTCAAACCCATGTTGTTCAAGGGTCAACTGTATTAGCTTCAGGTATACAACATCATGATTCAATTATATATATTGCAAAATGATCATAAGAAGTCAAGTTAACATCAGTCACCATATATAAATTTTTTTTCTTATAATGAGAACTCTTAAGATCTAATCTCTTAACAACTTCCAAATATGCAATACAGTATCACCAACTATAGTCACTATGCTGTACATTATATCCCCATGACTTATTTATTTTGTACTTGGGAGTTATATTTTATACCTTGTGACCCTCCACCCACTTGGCCCATACCCCACCTCTGGCAACCACCAATCTGTTCTCTTTATCTATGAGCTAATTTTCCTTTTTCTTTTTTAGATTCCAAATAAGGGTCAACTATTCTACCACCAACTCTTTACATTCTTACCTTCATCTTTAAGCATTCCAATCACATCCTCTATGAGGGTCACCACTTCCTTGCTGTTCTTTGGATGTTGTAAATTCACCCAAGTCCTAATGTCTTCAGGGAGAATTGTCAGAAATTGTTCCAGCACCAACAGCTCTAGGATCTGTTGCTTTGTATGAACTTCTGGTTTCAGCCACTGAAGACAGAGCTTCCAGAGTTGGCACAGGGCTTCATGAGGCCCAGACACATCCAAATACTGGAAATGTCTGAACTTTTGACGAGAGGCCTCAGAGTCACATGTTTCCATGACTGGGATGGATTCCTGCTGCCAAGACACATGTGCTTTCAGGGCCTCACTTTGTTCATGTAGAGTCAGGCTTTGAGGTTTTGAGATAGCCATCAACTTGTTCAGAGGCTGCATCTTCCCAGACAGAACTCCCACTATAGTTCCAATTTGTTTTACTGGAGGATTCTAATAATACTTGGGTGAAGCACATGTGTACTATATATATGTAATGTGATTTGAACCAAGTTCTATCTCAATAAGAGAAAAGTTCCAGGAGCTTCAGATACAAAGCCAACATTCTGGTACCTGAGGAAATGAAAAAAAGATACCAATATGACCTATATTTAACGAACATGTTTTAGCATATTGCCAAAAGATAAAATACAAGTAATATTCTTAAAATTGTCCAATAAGATAAATATTATGGATTATACTTCCATTCTTGTTTCTTTCTTATAACGAGAAAATATGCTGTCCCTTCCCAATCACCCACCAAAAAGAAAATAAACACAGACATCACACAAAAAGTGATAAATGAAATAGTCCTTTAAAAAAAAAAAAACCTCACAATTTAATTGCAATTAGGTTTCTCCTGTATCAGGTGACAACACATTTTTGCTTTAAAATTAAGCAAAACAAATATTCAGAAGGATATTTAGGTTATTAAGGCTTTATACTAGAAAAGCCTAAAAAATCTCTTTCTAAATTCTCAATAAATATCAGTAAGGTTATATACAATGAGTAGAACAGAACACACCACTAGAACTTAAGAAATAATTATTTTAAAAAATAAGAGAATAGCGGTGCCTGGGTGGCTCAGTTGGTTAAGAGTCCGACTTCGGCTCAGGTCATGATCTCATGGTTTGTGGGTTCGAGCCCCACATCAGGCTCCGTGCTGACAGCTCAAACCCTGGAGCCTACTTCAGATTCTGTGTCTCCTTCTCTCTGCCCCTCCCCCACTCCTGCTCTCTCTCAATCTTTCAAAAAAAAATTAATTAATTTAAAAAAAAGGAGAATAAATAGGAGTCATTCATTGTTGGGGGTAAATCAAAAAGTACATTCCAATGATACAAAAAACAGACACACAGATCAATGGATAGAGAGCCAAGGAACAAATCTACACCTCTATGTTCAATTCACCTATGAGAAAGCAGGCAAGAATACACAATGGGGAAAGGATAGTCTTTTCAATAAATGGTGTTGGAAAACTGGACAGCTACATGCAAAAGAATGAAACTGGACAACTTTCTTACATCATATAAAAAAATAAACTCAACATGGATTAAAGATCTAAATATGAGACCTGAAGCCATAAAACTCCCAAAAGAAACATAGGTAGTTAATCTTTTGGACATCAGCCTTAGCAATGTGTTTATGAATATGTCTCCTTAGGCAAGAGAAACAAAAACAAAAATAAGCTACTGGGACTATAACAAAATAAAAAAGCTTTTGTACAGTAAAGGAAACCATCAACAAAATAAAAAAGCAACCTACTGAATGAGAGAACATATTTGAAAATGACATCACTGATAAAGGGTTAATATCCAAAATATATAAAGAAATTATACAATTCAACATACACATATACACACAAACACACAAATAATTCAATTAAAAAATAGGCAGAGAACCTAAACAGACATTTTCCCAGAAAAGATACACAGATGGCCAACAGGTACATGAAAAGATGCTCATCAGGAAATGCAAATTAAAACCACAAGGGGGTATCATTTCACACCTGTCAGAAAATGGCTAATATCAAAAAAACAAGAAATAACAAGTGTTGGTATGAATGTAGAGAAAAGGGAACCTTACGCATTGTTGGTGGGAATGTCAATTGGTGCAATCACTGTGGAAAACAGTAAGAAGTTTCCTCAAAAAATTAAAAATAGAAATACCATATGATCCAGTAATTTCACTACTGGGTATTTAGCCAAAGAAAATGAAAACATTAATTTGAAAAGATATATGCACCCGTATGTTTACCGAATTATTTACAATACCCAAGATATGGAAGCAACCCAAGTGTCCATCCAGAGATGAATGGATAAAGAAGATGTAGTGTGTGTGTGTACATACGTGTGTATGTGTATATATATGTATATACACATACACATATATATAAATGGAATATTACTTAGCCATAAAAGGAGGTGATTTTGCTATTTGCAACAACATGGATGGATCTAGAGGGTATTATGCTAAGTGAAATAAGTCAAACAAAAATGAATTCCTCATGACTTCACTTATATGTGGAATCTAAAAACCAAAACAAATGAACAAATAAACAAATCAAACAGACTCTTCAATATAGAGAACTGGTGGTTGCCAGAGTGGAGGTGGGTGGTGGGGGGGTGGTGGGGATCAGCAAAATAAAGGGGATTAGGAAGTACAAACTTCCATTTTGAAATAAATAAGTCACGGAGATGGAAAGTACAGCACAGGGAATATAGGCAATAATATTGTAATAACGTATGGTGACAAACAGTGTCTACACTTATTGTAGTGAGCATTTTAAGTACTATATGGAACTGTGGAATCAATAGTTATCTACCTGAAACTAATACAACATTGTAGGCCAATTTTACTTCAATTAAAAAAAGAGTGCATTCCCAGACTAAAATGATTAGAAGTTTTCATTTGTTAGGACTCGTTATCGGCCAGTCTGCAATGCCCACCAGGGAAGTAATAGGCTCAGCTAAGCATTTAGACTCACATGACTACCATGGGCCATATTTGGCACTAGTTGTTCAGAAGGTCTCTGGACAGAAAACACAGCTTGCTAGCTGAGTAACTGGCATTGTTCTTCAGTGGGAGTCCTCACAGAGTATAGCTCAAGTCAAGAGATCTACATAGGTTGTGCAGAAAGCACATTGACTTAAAGCCTTCCCACAAGAGCCAGAGTCTTTTTTAACAACTCTGAGCACAGCACTCAGGGTTCCCCAAAGAACTTCCCCCATTAGGAGAATCATCACATTCAGGGAAGTTCAGATACAGCTTTCTACCTGATTTACAATTCTCCCAGTCTGAAAGCAATTGAACTTTCAGGGTTCATTTTTTTTTTTTAATATAATTTATTGTCAAATTGGTTTCCATACAACACCCAGTGCTCATCCCAACAAGTGCCCTCCTCCATGTCAGGGTTCATTTTTTACTATATACCTCTAAGCCAGTGGTTTTCAGGGGCAATTTGGTACCAGGGGAAATCTGACAATTCTGGAGACAGTTTTGGTTATCACAACTGGGGGCTCTTACTGGCATCGGGTCAGAGAAGCCCAGGGATCCTGCTAAACATCCTACAATGCGTAAGATGGTGCTCAATAACAAAGAACTATCCAGCCTAAAAGGTCACTAATTCCAAGGTAAAGAAATCCCTGCTATAGAAAATACATAGTGACAAAGAGTACATACTTTGGAGTCATACTGACAGGAGGTTAAATAGCAGCTGTACTAGTAACTACATGTATGAAATTAAGCAAATTAGTTAACCAAAACCTGAATTTTCTCAATTGTAACATGGATATAATAATATCTATCTGACTGAATTACAGTGATTAAAAGAACTCTCATCCACTTCTTGGAAGATAATAAATACTCGATACCCATTTTGTTGAGAGTTTTTATCATAAATGGATGTTGAATTTTGTCAAATGCTTTTTCTGCATCCACTGAAATGATCATATGATTTTTATCATTCATTTTCTCAATGTGATGTATCACATCGACTGATTTGCAGACATTGCAAATCATTTATCTGCTAAGAGATTAATATTCAAAGTATATCAGGAATTCATACAACTTTATAACAAAAGAAAATTAGACTTGAAAATAGGCAGAAGATTTGAATATTTTTCCAGAGAAGACATTTGAACATTTTTCCAAAGAAGACATACAGATGGCCAGCAGATACATGAAAAATGCTCAGCAGCATTAATCATCAGGTAAATGCAAATCAAAAGCACACTGAAGTATCACCCCACACATTTTGAAGGATTATTTCCAAAAAGAGAAGACATACCAAGTGTTAGTGAGGATGTGAAGAAAAGGAAACCCTTGTACATTGTTGGTGGCAGTGTCAATCGGTGAATCCACTGTGGAAGACAGTATGGACATTCCTTAAAAAATTAAAATAGAACTATTGTATGATCCAGCAATTCCATTTCTGGATATTTATTGAATAAAAATGAAAACACTAACTGGGAAAGATATATGCACCCTCATATTCATTGCAGTACTGTTTACAATAGCCAAGACATGAAAATAACCTAAGTGTCCATCAACAGATCAATGGATAATGAAATTGTGTGCATGCATGTGCATGTGTGTGAATATACATATAGGAATGTTATTCAGCCATAAAAAGAATTAAAATCTTACCATTTGAAACAAATGGATGTACCTTGAGGGCAATATGCTAAGTGAAATAAAGTCAGACAAAATACCGTATGATCTCTCTTATGTGTGTAACCTTAAAAACAACAACAAAAAACAAAATTGGTAGTTGCCAGAGGAGAAGGGTGGTAGGTGGGAGAAATGGGTATAAGGGGCCAAAGGTTAAATTTAAAAAAGCCTGAAGCAATGGGCAAAATATCAATTTTCAATACTTTCCATTGTGTTTTTTAAAAAAATATTTAGAGAAAGAGAGTGCGCGCACACACGCAACCCCAGGAGGAGCAGAGAGAGGACAGAGGATCCAAAGCGGACTCCATGCTGACAGCAGCCAGCTGCCAGCCCAATGTGGGGCTTGAACTCATGAACCACAAGATCATGACCTGAGCTGAAGTTGCACACTCAACCGACTGAGCCACGCAGGCGCCCCTCCATGTGTCTTATTGCAACCATATAATAACCACTTAAAAAACAAAACAAAACACAACAATCTACACTCAGTAGATTTTCATATATACGTGTGTACATCTGCTTGTTAGCAGATCTTACAGACTGGCCAAAAGTTAGTTCACAAAAGTATTTCCTGACCTCATCTATTGGCAATGTCTACCTGAAAGATTATTCAACATTCAAATAAAGATTAGTATATGGAGCAAAAGAACAATATAGAGAGGCCTATGAAAAGAGAGTGCAGAAGGAAAAATGCACAATGCTCAAAAAAGTCAAGGCAAGAAAACATTTTAGAACACGTACTGACTTTCTGAAGAAAAAAAAAACAAATATGGAAATGAGTGGAATCTGTAAGACTGAAGGCAAAAGAAAATATACAATAGCACTGTACTCTAGTTGATAAAGTTCTTTCCTATGGAGATATACATTAACAATTCTGATACATTATGCATGTATATCGGAATTGAACAATAAGTACATGCACTGCAGATTGTGAGAAGCAGCTTTCTTAATGTTTGAGTAGGAGTTTTCAGATAATCAAAGGAAAGAAGCTAGAATGGCTCAAGTGGTAATGAATTAGAGTTGGAGATATCAGTATGAACTTCTGTGTAGCTTACTATAAAGGTGGTTACATACAGAAATATTTATAGATATTTGTATATACAGGGATTAGTATGCATGCATATATTTCCTAGCTCTGTCAGCTGAGTTGGCCTAGAAGCAAGGACATCCCAGGACCAACAATAACACTTAGCTCCCAGGTCTCAGTTTCTAATACCATACTTCAATAAAAGGAACCAGGGCTCCACAGAAAAATGGCTGATTTTAAAACTGGAGAAAAAAATATACAAGAAGAGGTGGAGCATCTTGAAGTACTAAAAACTAAACAAAAGCTCAAAAACAAAAACACATTTACTGGGGCACATCAAAAGCACACCGGAGCCAAGCGAAAGAGCTCCCCATGGCCAAAGCTGGAACAATATTAGTAATAAACAATCTAACTATAAAATTAATGCCCATAGGCTATATTAATACAGATGACTGACTCAATAAATAAATGGGGTAGAATAGACAAATCTCCCATACAGAAGAGTCCAAATAATTTGTGTAGCTATTCAGCCCTCTAGGAGGTACAGAACTCTCTATCCCTGGAGTTTGGACTCTGCATAGTGAATTTCTCACAAAAAAGTATATACAGGAAAAAGGAAAAAGAGTAAATTTATAATGGAGAAACCTAAAATATATACCTCAACAAGTGATCAAAGTTAACACCAATAATGACAGGTCATGTTGACAGTATGTACCTTTGAGATGGTGTGGTAGAAATAGCACTTTGTCTCTGATTTTCCTTCTCTAAACCCATAACACCAGTCTAATCATGAGAAGGATTCTAACAGACAAATTCTAATAGATGGTCTTCCTATAAAATACCTGACCAGTACTCCTCAAATCTGTAAAGGTCATTAAAAACAAGTCTCAGAAACTATCCCAGCCAAGAGGAGCCTCAGGAGATATGATAACTAAATGTACTGTGGCATCCCAGATGGGATCCTGATCAGAAGAAGGACATTAGGTAAAAATTAAAGAAGTATGAATAAAGTATGGACTTCAGTTAATATACATATTTCACTGACTGTAACAAATGTACCATATTAATTTGTTACTAATAGGGTAAATGGGTATGGGGTGTATGGGAACTCTCTGTACTATATTCTCAAATTCAGTTAAGTAAGGTTTTACTTTGAAAAGTCAACACCCACATTAAAAGCCTTGGTTCTCCTCAGATGGTTTATTCAATTTATTTAGGAAAGAACTTTTTGTGGGAGGAAGGCACTGAAGCTGAACTGCCTCTTTATATAAGTGGGAAGGGAAATGGGAAGTTAGGGAGATGACTGAAATAGATGTTACACTTGATTCCTATGTTCTATTTGATTCTCACTCCCACACTCTGTTGGAACTGCTTATGAAACAAATAGGCAGTTTCCACCTCCACTGTGGTTACCTCATAGTACATTCTAAGTTGTGGCCTTTTCTACATTGTTTCTTAAAACTATGTTTCTCTCCACTCCCCATCTTGTAAAAAATTTTTTTTTACATTTTTATTTATTTTTGAGAGACAGAGCACAAGTGGGGGAGGGGCAGAGAGAGAATGAGACACAGAATACAAAGCAGGCTCCAGGCTCTGAGCTGTCAGCAGAGCCCGATGTGGGGCTTGAACTCACAAACTGAGATCGTGACCTGAGCCGAAGTCGAACGCTTAACTGACTGAGCCACCCAGAACCCCCTCCACTCTCCATCTGGTAGAGATGTACTGACACCGTTTATATGCTCCTTAGTACCCCTTTACATGTCTGCCAGACACAGGGCAAAGTGGATCAACTGAAGGAAGAATATTTGAGACCCAACACAAACCTTCTCTAAAGCTTAAGGAAAGCACAGGTTCATTAAAAAACAAAAGAAAGTTTCAAAGTGCTTAAGAGGTATCACGGAGTCCCAGCAAAAGACTAAACTATATGCCCAGATACTTTTTTAATTAACATAAAGGGAGAAAGCAGGGGTGAGGGTTGGAGGTGAGGGAGGTGAGCAGTTCACAGGCAAAATGTTAAAAAATAAAACGAAACACCAAGGAAGCACAAAAATTAAAAAATTAAAGGTGGAAAGAATAACAAGGATATCCACTATAATGGTAAATGTACTGGGTAAAAATTTTCACTATATAAACGCTCAAGAGACATGGAAAACAAAAGAACTGCAAAGGTACAAATAAAGGGATTAAAAACCTAACAAGCAAATGTAAACAATACACAGGGATAAAATGAATTAAAAAGCCCACAGGGCACCTGGATGGCTCAGTTGGTTAAGCCTCTGACTCGGTTCCAGCTCAGATCATGATCTCACAGTTCGTGAGTTCAAGCCCTGCATCGGGGACCACACCCATGGTGTGGGGCCTGCTTGGGATTTTCTGTCTCTCTCCCTCTCTGCCCCTCCATGGAGCACTCCTGTGTGTGTCCTCTCACTCTCTCTCAAAATAAATAATTAAAAACTTAAAAAAAAAAAAAAAAAAGCACAAGTATATTAAAGTAGACAAAAAGGAAACTTTAAATGAAGGTATAACTTATAATGAAATACGACTTATTAAATGTACCAAATAATGTAACTGGAATATGTTTATGGCAAAATCCTCAGAAAACAAAAGATGAAATCAACAAGGACACAACAAATAAATCCTTAGCAAATAAGCTATATCCTTAACAGGTAAACTAAATCCTTAATCCTTAACAAACTAAAATTAAGTAATAATATAGTAGATATGAAAAATGTGCTTAGTGTGATGTAATGTAGTTTCTATTCAAGCACTTATGAAAATGTTTACAAAAGCTACTATGTATGAGGCTACAAAAAAACTCAATAAATAAAAAGTATCTACCAGTGAACAGACTACATTTATCATCAGAATGAAAACTACAATTTGACACAAAAAACATTCTCAACTAATTCGAAATTTAAACTTTGTTTCTAAAATACACCTCAAAAGACAAAAACAATGGACATCAAAATCTATAGAGCACGGTTCAAGCTCCACTGTTAGGCAATGTCAAAGACTTACATATGTAATTAAATAATAATGAGATAAACATTCAACTCAAAGTGAGAAAAAGCAACAAAATATACTGGGAATTTATAGGTTAAGTATATAAATTAATAAATTACTCGGTACCAATAATTATAGAGCTGGAAGGACAGAGATGTTCAGGACGACATGCTTGCATTTAAGATTTCAAAAAGGGAACAGTTTGGGTGACAGAACGTCCAAGGTACGACTGTGACTGCGAGAAGCTTAAGTGGTCTGTAAGCGATGAACACGGGAATAAACAAAGTCAAGAACTGAAGTTTAAGCTCTAGTACTAACAGACGTCTTTCAGGATGATGGTGGCAGTCAGAATGAAGCGTTAACTGTGAGCCACTACCACTGGAAGGGAGGGTTCAATAAGGCGCAGGTGACAGGAATCTGGGGCGTTAAACAAGCAGGTGACACAGGTTCAAAGGATTTTATAGCATTGAGGAAAAATGGAACAGGGGCCAATTATGTGGGCAAGGTAGCATCTGTCGGTGAAGAGGGTTGTTTTAAACCTAATAGGTAGAGCAGAAGCTTGAGTTGAAAACAGCCTTGGAGATTAGCGCAGGTAAAGGAGCAGAAAGCAGTTTGCAAATGAAGCGTCTGAAATTTGAAAGACGCCTTGAAGTTTAACTGTTTGGAGGAGTAACAAGGAATGACTGGGAAAGAAGGCAAGTGGCAATGAAGGTTTCCCTATTTTCTTTTCCAGCTGATGGATCCAGTCACACTTGGTATTTCCACGAGGAATCAATACCAGTCATTCCCGAACCCACTAATGAAGATACTTTCCCCAGGTCAAGTGCCTGCAGATTGCCCCCGTTACAGAGTGGAAGTGAGGGTTGCACTAAACGCTGCTCAGGACTGCTCTCCCACGCACCGATTTCCTTCCGCAGCCCGCGCCTTCCCCGCCACTGGTGACCCCTCCAGGTGGTCCCGCAGAGACTGCGGGGCGCGGCGCCGGAATCCTCTTAACTGCGCACAAGCCGACGCCCTCCAGCGGGATTCCCAATTCCGCGCACCCGCGTCCTCGTCGCCCGCTGACCCCGGCGATACCTGCGGGCACAGCTCCCAGCCGGCACTCTGTTCACTCACACCCAAGCGCCAGTTCCGACAGGAGCCACGGAGGTCTCTGGCCTCGCGGGCGGAAAGAGGCGGCGTGGGTAATCACGCCGGAACTAAGAAGCCGTGACTACACCCGCCTATTAAACGCCAACGCCGCCGCCCCTCTGGGTCTCCTAAAGGCCAAGGCGAGCCTCGGGCGCACGCACGCGCACAGGCCCTGGGAGGAGCCCCCAGCGGCCCCTGCGGCCTCAGTCTGCAGAGTAGACTGGGGGCTTCTCCCAGTCCCTCCCCCTTCCTCAGCCCCGCCCCCTCCGTAGACTTTCGTCCAACCCCAGGGCCACGAACGAATGGATGCGGGCTTCCGGTAGGGTGGAGGCGAGGGTAAGGCGCAGGGAGAACGGCATCTCAAACATTCTTTGCTTCCCCCATCCCATCCCATCCCATCCCGGAAAAGTGTCCAAAATCTTCCTCACCTTTTCCGTGCCCCCCCCCCCCACCCCACTTGAGTGGAACCAAAAAATGTGACAGAATTTCGAAAGGATACCAATTTGTATATAACATGATTGTCACTGATTTTATTGATTCACTCATTCATTCATTCTGTTTTGCAACCAAGTAAAAAGTGTCGTGGAAGATCATGAGTTCAGTTTTGGCTGAGTTGAGTTTGAGATACTTTGTGACATCCAAGAAGCAATGTCAGATAGGCATACGGATCGAGGAGTCTGGAGACCTTAGAGGTGTCTGGGGCCAGTGGTGTAAAATTTGTGTCAATTCTGGGTAGATGATAGTTGATACTATGAGTGAGGATGACATTGTAGAAAGAACAAAAAGGAGAAAATACTAAAATGAAAGGGCCCAGGATTGAGCCCCAAAGGAAGAACTCAAAATAGTAAATCAGGGAGAGCCTCCCAGAAAAGGAGCTTTACATCTAGAGCACGAATTGACCAAAATAAAACAAAAGGGGAATTAGATATTTTTTTTGCCAACCTCCTCTGTGCTCACTACTATCATAAGCAAATTATAAATATCATCTCACTCATCACCACGGCACTATAAGGTAGATATTATCATTCCCCAATCTGTTGAAACTAAAATCTGGCAAAGCTAAGCTCCAAGCTCAGATCACTTCATATTTGCATCACTGCTATTCACTCAATGTTTCAATACTTAGAGAGCCATTAGTAAGTTTTGACAGAATTGTGGAATGACATTTTCCAAGATTGGGGGTATGGTGTGTGCTATGAATTGTTTGCAATGAGGCTGACCTTTATGAAAGTCACATTAAATTAGCTAGGCAAAACCAAAATTTTAACTTGTAAGTGTTGCCAGTAAATAGGCTCGAATATAATCTATAGCTGATTAAAGAGCAGAGAAATGGAAAAAGCACAAAGTAGGAAGGAGAAGGACCAGCCTTTCTCCTCTCATACCTTCACAGATATGAGGTTTCTGGCCACTTACCTTCAGAGGTCCACGGAAACACTGACATTGCTCTCTAATTGAATAGGGTAATTTTCAGGTTGCAGTCACCTCACTAAAGGTTTTTTTAGTTTATTTTTTAAAGTTTATTTATTTTGAGAGAGAGAGAGAGACGGGGGGGGGGGGGGAAGGGGGAGGGGTAGAGATGGAGAGGGAGAGAGAATCCCAAGCAGGCTCTGCATTGCCAGTGCAGAGTCTGACACGGCTCAAGCCCACCAACAGTGAGATCATGACCTGAGCCAAAATCAAGAGTTGGTTGCTTAACTGACTGAGCCACCCAGGTGCCCCAGGTCCAGATATTTTTTAATGGAACAATCTTATGATTGTTCTTGCAATATATGACTTTTATTGTGAAGGTAAAACTAACTGGGACTTGATCCTTAAGATTCATACAGTTGTCTGCTACAGACTCCATTTCCTTCTAGCATCATGAAATCTAGGTCTTCTGAATTAGAACCTAATTCAGCATACAGAGAAAACTTAAATCAACACTTTTCCTAGGCCACACATTCATTCAGCAAATTTTTATTGAGAATATGTGACTAGTACAGACATTGTACTAGCAGTAGGGAACACATTAGTAAACACAATCAGGGGTGCCTGGGTGCCTCAGTCGGTTAAGCGCCTGACTTCAGCTCAGGTCATGATCTCACAGTTCGTGGGTTCAGGCCCCTCGTCAGGCTCTGTGCTGACAGCTCGAAGCCTGGATCCTGCTTCAGATTCTGTGTCTTCCTCTCTCTCTGTCCCTCCCCCACTCATGCCCTCTCAAAAATGAATACACATTAAAAAAAAAAATTTAAACACAATCAGATGAGGACTGTCTTAATGCCCAACAGAAGCATTCCCTATTCTAAGCTCACTCAACTCTTCTGTGTTCTTCACTCAACATTCTGTATTCTACATATTCTCATAATGTTGTGTTATGTACATTATGAGTTATACTGGTCAGTTTGGAATGTATAGGTTGTCAAGACATTAGTGGGGGTGATTTGGTTTCATAGGCCATGGGTAATGGATATTTGTCAATTTTTGGCTTCTGATCATTTGAGTACCTTTTCCATATTTATGGCCTTCTGTGAATCATGGGCTAGTAACAACCTATCTGCCTCCACAGAAGCTGAATACACCTGAAATTCACTTTCTTTGCCTTAATTGCAGCTATTGTATAGCATGTAACTTGGACTCAATCAATTAGATACACTCAGTCTAGACTGAATTAAGAGCTAGTGACATGAAAAAGCAAGGACAGCAAACCATTTCTTTTCTTTTTTTAGAAATAGACTTTACTTTTCAGATCAGTTTTAGACTTGCAGAAAAACTGAGAAGTACCCTTAGTTCCTATATACCCACTTATCTTCCATTATTATTGTGGTATCTTTGTTAAAATTAAGAAAATCAACACTGATATCTTATTAACAAAAATTCATACTTCATTTGGATTTTCTTTGTTGTTCTTTTCTTTCCCCTCATATCCTTTTTCTGATTCAGGATCTCATCCAGGATGCCACATTACATTTAGTTGTCATGTCTCCTTAAGGCTTCCTTGGCTGTGACAGTTTCTCAGACTTGTTTTTGATGACCTTCACAGTTTTGAGGACTACTGGTCATATATTTTATAGGAAGCTCATGTATTAGAATTTGTCTGATGTTTTTCTCATGATTAGACTGAAGTTATGGGTTTAGGGAAGGACAATCACAAAGATAAAGCGCTATTTCCATCACATCATCTCAAGGGTATATATATATCAACGTGACTTATCACATTGCTGTTAACCTTGATCACCTGACTGATGTAGTGCTTGTCAGCAGATAACTTCTTTTTTCTTTTTCTGTCAGTGGCAGAGGAAGCACCAACTCCCAATTTCCAGCCTCAGCGAATCAGCAGCTTCCTCTGCAGGGCCTGGGCTGATGGTGTTGGCAGAGTAAAGTGCGCCATCTAGTGCTAAACGGCAGTGATGTTCCCATGACACCCATTCTGTGACAGGATTTTGGCCTGTAGTTCTGGCTGCAGGACCAGAATTACCATTGTTTCAGTATTTTTCCTTTTAGCTTAAATCACACATAGTCTCTATTACTTACAACTAAGAACCCTAATCATATATTATCTTTATTATTATTTTGGGGTGTATGCACTAAATTTTTTTCTTTAGAAGCATTCTGACAATTTATTCCCTCTCACTATAGCAGGAGATATATCATATTTTTTGTTGGTTTGTTCATTTTGAGAGAGAGAGAGAGAGATAAACTTCTATTAGTAATGTGAAAAATTCCCACTGGCATCTATTTTGATGGAATGAATGGGAGCATAATTCTCTCAGCATTTGAGTTATCCATTCCTGTGTAACAAACCATCTCAAAACTTAGTGCCTTAAAACAGTAACCATTTTATTTTGCTCAGGAGTCTGTGGTTTCAGAATTTGGAGTGGGAATGGAAAGTATTGGTAATGGCAATATTAAAGATATGACCATGCAGCGAATGGCTGAGATCATTGGAGGAATGAAGATCAGGGAATTCTGAGAATACAGATATTTGAATATTTGATTTTATGTGAAAATTAGATAACTAAGATCTATAACAGGAGTAGTGTCTTGGGAAAGTGACAGTGATCCAGAGCTTAAAGTCTTCAAGGAAAAGGGGGAAGTGACTTAGGAATCTAAAATAAAGTAAAAATCTCACAATCCCACTTTCTCAGCCACCCCTATTTCTTCCTTCTTCCCCATGGTGAGACTTCTCCAAATTAGTGTTCATATATTCTGTTCACATTGTCTTACTTTTCCTCCTGTTACTGAAATAGATTTCATTTAGATCATCACAGGCAGCCAAGTCACCAACTTCACATACTAGTGTTTTGTCCTTGTCTATATCACTTCAACTAGCACATTCTGTTTGAATGAGTTTCCTCTGATCCTCACACCCAGATTGGTGTTTGTCTATTGTAGTGCACCTCCAGTAATTTTAAAAGAATAGTAACAAATGCAAAAATGTGTATTAAAACACATTATGTGTCAGTCATTGTTCTGGATGTATTGGATACAATCAGAGTTGGATATGATAAAATAAGAGCTCAATAAGTTATTTTAAAATGAATGCATGGATGCATGAATGAAAGAAATAAGAAATATAGCTACTAGATTTTATTACTTCACTGGGGAGGTCTTCTACTGAAGAGTCAGTAGTTCTTGACTCATATCCATGGTAACTGTAGAATGGTTATCATGGAATCCCCTCTAGACATGTGATTGGCTAAAAGTTGGGGAAAAATATGCAAAGGGCTGTCAGCCAGATTGTTTGGACTAAGGGTTTATGAAACCTGAAGTAGACCCCAGAATTGACCATTGTAGAGAAGTTGAGACACAGTCAGATGTGGTTATAGGCATCTAAGCCTATGAAGGGGTCAGCCTAGGATTAGTAAACTCCAATTCCTCAAATTCTAATTTCTCTTTTGCTTTTGGAAGAAATATTCATTGGGTAAATAGGGCCCTTTCAAAAGAGGCTGACCAGAATGGTTAGAGGGTGCCAAAGCACATTACATGAAGGAAATTTAAAGAAACAACTGGGTGTTTGGCTGTGAGGATTGAATTTGGGCAAGTATAGAAACTGACTTCAGTGAATTGTGGTATAGTATAATGAAAGTTGTTCTAGGACTAAAACTAAGGAAAGTGGGTTCAACATAAAGGAAAATTGATTTTGACTTACCATAAGGAAGATCTTTGTAATAGCTAAGAACTATCTATAACTGACCCTTGAACAACACAGGTTTGAATTGCATGGGTCCACTTATATATGGAGTTTTTTCAATACAGTACAGTGATGTAAAGGTATTTTCTCTTATGCTCTTCTTAATATTTTCTTTTCTCTAGCTTACTTTATTGTAAGAATAGAGTATGTAATAAATATAACATAGAAAATATGTGTTGATTGACTGTTTATGTTATTAGTAAGACTTCCAGTCAATAGTGGGCTATTAGAAGTTAAGTTTTGGGGGAGTCAAAAAGTTACATGCAGATTTTCAAATATGTGAGGGTTGGCACAATCTAGTTCAAGGGTAGCTGTATAAATGAAAGAGAATAATCCAAGAGAGTAGGGAGATATATATTCTTGTTTCGGCAAATGCTGGACAATTACTCAATAGAAACATTATAAACTGGTTTAAGTCTCAGGCCTATGTTTGGAATTAATGACTGTGAAATTCCCTTTTTACTCTGATAGTCTATGTTAATATGAAATTTGGGATGATGAGATTAAAAAACTCATTTTTTTTGAGCTTTCAAGAGAAAACATCATGAACTAGGAAGTATTTTGCTTTTGGTACCATTTTACAAGCTGAAATGTTGAGCCATGAATGATCCCAGTATTAAAGACTCTTCCAAATATATTGGTTGTTTCTATCAGAGCCTATTCCTGGAGATTTATATGACTGGGACATCTAAATCTGAAATGTCTTCGATGTTAGTGTCATGTATGCAACTCATATTAGATGTTACTTCAAATAATCCAGTTTAAACCTCTTAGATTCAATTGTGACCATGCTTAAAACATCCATATTAGCTGAATTAACCACAAACACAAACTCCAAAATAGTACTTGATGTGTTTCATAATCAAGAAAACCTAACTTTTTATCATTTTATTTCTCCTCTGTGTTCTAGTTTAGCATGGAGTATTCATGGATTTTGGAACATGTCCTTCACTTTTATGCTTCTTGAAATGATCTAATTCATAACTGCCTACCAAAAGCCTGCACCTTTTTTAAGGATGTTACCATAGTTCTAAAAGTCAAACCCAGAGATCACTGCCTCTGAAAAAAGGACTTTCTTCCAGCTAGTTTCCTAAGAGCCCCTTTGACATCCTTGTTTCTCAGGCTATAAATTATGGGGTTCAACATTGGCGTCACCACTGTATAGAACACAGATACCATTTTATCCCGCTCTTTTGCGGTCTTGGAGTTTGGCCGCATGTAGTTGAATATTCCTGACCCATAGAAGAGGACGACAACAATGAGATGGGAGCCACAGGTAGAGAAAGCCTTGAGCCTCCCCTCCCCAGACTGCATCTGGATCACAGTGGAGATAATATTCCAGTAGGAGACAAGGATCAGGCAGATAGGAGCTAAGAGGATGACCACGCCCATTGCAAAGATGGCCATTTCTGTGCTATAAGTATCTGCTGAAGCCAGCTTCAGGAGGGCAGGAGGTTCACAAAAGTAGTGATTAATAATATTCTGTCCTTGATAGGGTAGTTGGAAAGTAAAGGTGGTATCCACCAGAGACACTAGTGCCCCACTGGCCCAGGATCCTATGGCCAACTGGAGACACACCTGGTGGGTCATGATAGTAGAGTAGTGCAGGGGCTTGCAGACGGCCACATACCGGTCATAAGACATCACCGCCAGCAGTGCGCACTCTGTACACCCAACCAGAAGGGAGACAATTATCTGTGTCATACATCCAAAAAAAGAAATAGTTTTCCTCTTTACAAGGAAGTGGACCAACACTTGGGGGGCAATGCTAGTAGAGAAACAGAGATCTGCGAAAGAGAGGTTTCTAAGAAAAAAGTACATGGGAGTGTGAAGTCGAGAATCCATGAAGATGAGAATGATGATGAGCAGGTTTCCAAATACAGTCAAAAGATAAATGATGAGAAAAAGAGTAAATAGCAGGATTTGGGTCTTCAAGTCCTGTGAAAGGCCAAAGAAAACAAACTCAGCCACAGAGGTTTGGTTTTCCTCTCCCATGAGATTTATGTCTGTTTACCTGTTGGTACAAATAAAAAGAACAAACTGTCGGTTTGTGACATCAAGTCCTATAGAAGAGTATCATTTAAGGCTTAGTTTAAAACCAAATTGGAGGGGCGCCTGGGTGGCTCAGTGGGTTAATTAACCCTCCAACTTCGGCTCAGGCCATGATCTTGCGGTTCACAAATTGAAACTCTGGCGTCCTTGGGCTCTATGCTGACAGCTCAGAGCCTTGAGCCTGCTTCAGATTCTGTCTCCCTCTCTCTGCCCCTCCCCCACTCACACACACTCTCTCTCTCTCTTTCTCTCTCTCTCAAAAATAAATAAATATTTTAAAATAAATAAATAAATAAAGCAAATTGGATATTTCTAGGCTTTTGCTATCCAAGTTGTTCTAATTAATATTAAATAGAATATTGTAATTCTTATTAGGTGGTTGTAATTTAAATCCGCTTCATTTTCTTCCAAAACTCTTCTTCACAGTGCCACTTATTTATAGATAACTATGACAGTGTTAAAGCCTTCTTGGCTAATTCTGATATGAAGATATTAGACTTCATGTGGACTTTACTAAATGGCTCTACACATACTGTTACAAAATGACTGTGTATACTGTTAGCACTGTTATCATGCATAAAATTGCACCACTAACTGTTCAAAATACTCCATCTTTAATTATAACATACGCTTGAAAGATGAGAAACAGCTTTCAGGCATCAAACTCAATTTGACCTCTTAAAAAACAACAAATTTTTCTTGGTTGAGAAATAAAGCCTTAGCATTTCATACACTAAGGATTGTTCTATTTTAACTAAAGAGAAAAATACGAAAAGTAAAACAATTAAAAAAACAGGAAAAATAAATTAAAATTCTTGTGATATCTAGATAGGATCAGACTGACACAAGAGCTGTCTAGGAAAACGTGAAGTTTACAACATAAACTGAAAGACTTCTGTGAGAAAATAATATCATGAATAAGATTAAAAGATAAACTATAAACTGAGGAAAATATTTGAAGGAGACATTATGTCAAACAAAAGTTAAAATACTTTATCACAGGGACATCCGGGTGGTTCAGTCAGTTGAACGTCAGACTCTTGATTTTGGCTCAGGTCATCATCTCATGGTTCGTGGGATTGAGCTGCATCAGGCAGTGCGGAGCCTGCCTGGAATTCACTCTCTCTTCCTCTCCTCTGTTCAGGTGCTCTCTCTCTCTCAAAATAAATAAACATTAAAAAATACCTTATTACATTAACATTACATATAAAACACTATGAAAATTGTTCAGTCCAAGAAATAATGGGCCAAAGACATGAACAGACTACTTACAAAGAAGAAATACAAAGCTGCGAAATTTAAGAAAAATACTCTATATTATTATAACTAAATAAGTACAACTACAACAATGAGGGATATATTTTTCACTTGGGAAATTAGCTAAGATTTCAACAAAATAATCACATCACAAAATAGTAACTAGTAGTTTATTGAAAATTTAACACATGACAGACACTATTAATCTTACTTTGCAGATGAGAAAACTGAGGCACAGAAAAGTTCAGCTACATTCCCCAAATTAAACAATTAATAAATGGCAGAATTCATTAACCATATAATGAGGGTGCAGGGAAAAAAAAGACATTTTTGTACAATGCAAGTGGGTAGGAAAATTAGTCCAATCTTTCTAGAAAAAAATGTTGTCAAATATATTTTAAAACTTAAATATTCATATACTTTGACCCAGTTCTCAATAGTATGGGGGAGGAAGATATTCTTTTTTTACTAGTCTTTTCTTCCCTGTGAGGAATAATCTGACTTGTGATACTCTAGTGTGTTGCTTGGTCCATATTTACTATTGGTTACAGTTATTGTGCTTTAAAAGGTCATGCATGTTCTATTTTCTCACTTCTTCATGGTACTGAACTGATAAAATGGACAAAGTCCCCCTCAAGTTGTAAGGGAGGTTGAAGATTTTGAAAGACTTTAGAGGAGACTGAGTACCCCAACCCAGGCTAATCAGAGTTCTGAATTTGAGTGACATTAGGGACTAGTGCAATTAACAAAAAGCAGTGTCTTATTTTTCATGTTTCTTGTTTCTTTTCTAGAACTCTAAGGAGAGGGGGGACCTGGGTGGCTCAGTCAGTTGAATGTCTGACTCTTGATTTTGGTTCAGGTCATGATCCTGGGGTTATGGGATCAAGTCCTGGGTGGAGTTTGTGCTGAGCATGGAGCCTGCTTAAGATTCTTTCTCTCTTTCTCTCTCTCTCTCCCCCTCAGCCTCTCTACCCCACTAGCACTCTCTCTTTAAAAAAAAAAAACAAAAAACAAAAACAAAACTCTAAGGAAGAATGACCAGGACTAGAATATTAGTATTAGTATTAGTACTATATTAATATTAGGAGTTCCTGAGTTCCCTAGGCCTAATATCATCTAATACCCCCAAATATTATCCCAATTTCTAAATACATTTCTAGGAATCCATTCTAAATAAATATTCTAAATTTCAGAAAAATGTTCACAAGAAAATATGTTTATTATGTTAGATAATAATGGTTAAAAACAGACACATAGACAAATGGAATAAAATAAAGAATGTAGAAATAAACCTACACATGTACAGTCAACTGATCTTTGACAAAGGTGCCAAGAATACACAATGAGCAAATGACAGTCTTTCCAATAAATGGTGTTGGGAAAACTTGATATCCACATGCAAAAGAATGAAATTGGACCTTATTTCATATCATATACAAAAATCAACTGAAAATACTTACGACCTGACACTAAAAAACTCTACAAAGACAATATAGGGAAAATTTTCTAGGCATTAGACTTGGCAATGATCTTGGATTTGACACCAAAAGCACAAGCAATAAAAGCAAAAGATAGACAAGTGAGATTAAAAACAAAAGAAAAGTAGACTAACTAAAACCTTCTGCACAGCAAAGGAAAAAATCAACAAAATGAAAAGGCAACCTATCAAATGGGAGAAAATATTTGCAAACCATATATCAGATATACCAGATAAAGGGTTAATATCTGAAATATACAAGGAACTCATACAACTCAATGACAAAAAAGCAAATAATCCAATTTTTAAAATGGACAAGAAAACTGAATAAACATTTCTCCAGAGAAGATATACAAATGGCCAACCGGTACAGGAAAAGTTGTACATCATCACTAATCATCATGAAAGTGTAAATCAAAACCACAATGAAATATTACATTACCCCTATTAGGATGGTTATTATAAAAGGGTTGGAAAAAAGACCCCAGAAGTTAACTAGTGTTGACAAGGATGTGGAGAAAAGAAAATCCTTGTACGTTGTTGGTGGGAGTGTAAATTTGTACAACCACTATGGAAAACAGTTTGGAGGTTTCTCAAAAAATTAAAAATAGAACTATCATATGATCCAGCAATTTCACTTCTGGGTTTATGTCAGAAGAAATTGAAATCAAGAAATATCTGAACTCCCATGTTCATTACAGCATTATTCATAATAGTCAAGACAGAAGCAATTTAAATGTCCACTGACAAATGGATAAAGAAAATGTTGAATAGAGGGTTCCGGAAGATGGCGGCGTAGGAGGACGCGGGGCTCACAGCGCGTCCTGCCGATCACTTAGATTCCACCTACACCTGCCTAAAGAACCCAGAAAACCGCCAGAGGATTAGCAGAAGGGAGTCTCCGGAGTCAAGCGCAGACTAGAGGCCCACGGAAGAGGGTAGGAAGGGCGGCGAGGCGGTGCGCGCTCCACGGACTGGCGGGAGGGAGCCGGGGCGGAGGGGCGGCTCGCCGGCCAAGCAGAGCCCCCGAGTCTGGCTGGCAAAAGGGGAGGGGCCGGACAGACTGTGTTCCGACAGCAAGCGCGACTTAGCGTCTGGGAGGTCATAAGTTAACAGCTCTGCTCGGAAAGCGGGAAGGCTGGAGGACAAAGGGAGGGAGAGCTGCTGAGCCCCCGGACGGACGGCAGAGCTCAGCTTGGCGGGGAACAAAGGCGCCAGCACCATCTCCCCCGCCCATCCCCCAGCCAAAATCCCAAAGGGAACCAGTTCCTGCCAGAGAACTTGCTCGCTCCGCGCAAACACCCAACTCTGTGCTTCTGCGGAGCCAAACCTCCGGCAGCGGATCTGACTCCCTCCCGCTGCCACAGGGCTCCTCCTGAAGTGGATCACCTAAGGAGAAGCGAGCTAAGCCTGCCCCTCCAGCCCCCGTGCACCTTGCCTACCCACCCCAGCTAATACGCCAGATCCCCAGCAACACAAGCCTGGCAGTGTGCAAGTAGCCCAGACGGGACACGCCACCCCACAGTGAATCCCGCCCCTAGGAGAGGGGAAGAGAAGGCACACACCAGTCTGACTGTGGCCCCAGCAGTGGGCTGGGGGCAGACATCGGGTCGGACTGCGGCCCCGCCCACTAACTCCAGTTATACACCACAGCACAGGGGAAGTGCACTGCAGGTCCTCACCACGCCAGGGACTCTCCAAAATGACCAAACGGAAGAATTCCCCTCAGAAGAATCTCCAGGAAATAGAAACAGCTAATGAACTGATCAAAAAGGATTTAAATAATATAACAGAAAGTGAATTTAGAATAATAGTCATAAAATTAATCGCTGGGCTTGAAAACAGTATACAGGACAGCAGAGAATCTCTTGCCACAAAGATCGAGGGACTAAGGAACAGTCACGAGGAGTTGAAAAACGCTTTAAACGAATTGCAAAACAAAATGGAATCCACGATGGCTCGGCTTGAAGAGGCAGAGGAGAGAATAGGTGAACTAGAAGATAAAGTTATGGAGAAAGAGGAAGCTGAAAGAAAGAGAGATAAAAAAATCCAGGAGTATGAGGGGAAAATTAGAGAAATAAGTGATACACTAAAAAAAAATAATATACGCATAATTGGTATCCCAGAGGAGGAAGAGAGAGGGAAAGGTGCTGAAGGGGTACTTGAAGAAATTATAGCTGAGAACTTCCCTGAACTGGGGAAGGAAAAAGGCATTGAAATCCAAGAGGCACAGAGAACTCCCTTCAGACGTAACTTGAATCGATCTTCTGCACGACATATCATAGTGAAACTGGCAAAATACAAGGATAAAGAGAAAATTCTGAAAGCAGCAAGGGATAAACGTGCCCTCACATATAAAGGGAGACCTATAAGACTCGTGACTGATCTCTCCTTTGAAACTTGGCAGGCCAGAAAGGCTTGGCACGATATCTACAGTGTGCTAAACAGAAAAAATATGCAGCCGAGAATCCTTTATCCAGCAAGTCTGTCATTTAGAATAGAAGGAGAGATAAAGGTCTTCCCAAACAAACAAAAACTGAAGGAATTTGTCACCACGAAACCAGCCCTACAAGAGATCCTAAGGGGGATCCTGTGAGACAAAGTACCAGAGACATCACTACAAGCATAAAACATACAGACATCACAATGACTCTAAACCCATATCTTTCTATAATAACACTGAATGTAAATGGATTAAATGCGCCAACTAAAAGACATAGGGTATCAGAATGGATAAAAAAACAAGACCCATCTATTTGCTGTCTACAAGAGACTCATTTTAGATCTGAGGACACCTTTAGATTGAGAGTGAGGGGATGGAGAACTATTTATCATGCTCCTGGAAGCCAAAAGAAAGCTGGAGTAGCCATACTTATATCAGACAAACTAGACTTTAAATTAAAGGCTGTAACAAGAGATGAAGAAGGGCATTATATAATAATCACAGGGTCTATCCACCAGGAAGAGCTAACTATTATAAATGTCTATGCGCCAAAGAAAATGTTGAATATACATACAATAGAATATTATTCAGCCTTAAAAAAGAAGGAAATCATGCCATTTGTGACAACATGGATGAGCCTGAAGGACATTATTCTAAGTGAAGTAAGCTAGATACATAAGGATAAAGAGTTAAAAAACAAACGAAAAAAGGACAAATGCTACATGATATCACTTGTGTAAAATAGTCAAACTCATAGAAGCAGAGTGGTGTGATCATTGCCAGGGGCTTGGGGAAGGAGGTAATTATTAGTCAAATTAGGTATTAGTCAAAGGATACTAAGTTTCAGTTATGTAAAATGAGTAAGTCCTAGAAATGTACTGTACAGCAGAGTGCCTATAGTTATTCAAAGAATAACTATTCCTCTCCCTCAATTATTTCTGAAATTCCAAAGGTAATATAATAACTTTTCTCATCACTATCAATAATGTAGTGTTTGTTATTTTCTTTTTTCCTTGACTTTATTGTCTAGCTGTTATTGAATACTACTATTTCTTCTCTTCCCAACAGAGGATGATTGATTTCATTAATAATAATAATGCCAGTCATCTTCCACTGGTACTTACAAAAAGTGGTTTTGCTAATGCCTTAGGGACCAATGTTAATATATGTTTTCAAAATGCACAGAAAGAAAGAACTTTCAAAAATTTATTTTTAAAAGTTTATTTATTTTTTATTTTCTTGAGGGGAAAAGGGAGAGAGAGAGGGAAAAAGAGAATCTTAAGAAAGCTCTATGCCCAGCGCAGAGCCCAACATGGGGCTCAATCTCACAAATGTGAGATCATGACCTGAGCCAAAATCAAGAGTCAGACACTTAACCAACTGAGCCACCAAGGCGCCCCATTTTTTTCTTTTTTAATGTTTTTGTTCTTTAATAGGCTATCTATTACCAATATAGGAAAAAATATAAAAATGGGTAAATCTATATAGCACTTAATTGAGGATGCTCTAAACTAAAGTCACTTTATTGCATCTGCTTTCAGTCTTGATAAAGTAACTGCTATAGGACTAGCTCTCTTGCTAGAAGCAAATATAAAACAAAATATGGAACAACTATATTCAGACATTGGATAATAGCCAGTTCAGAATGTAATCCTGTATAGCAAGGAAGAAAAGAAGGTGAGTTTCATGGTCACATTAACTTTATGCTTAGAGGCACTTTCAGAACCACAGTCCATGCAGCTGGAGCCTAAGCAGAACATGATGGCCTTACTGAGCTGAGGAGACAGAGACCCATAAATGATAGTGCCAAAGCATTTGGAAATTGTGAAAGAGCATCAGAAAGGAAGTAGTTGTACAGTAAAGGCACTTTAGGAATCTGAACAAGTCTTGGCTGCATAATAAGCAAAGCAAGCATAGGATAAGACAGGGAAAACGCCTGAAAAAACAACTATTAGAGGCCAGGTAAAGCAGCAAGATTTTGGAATTCTAGCCATCCAAAATTGAGGGGCTTCCTGGAAAACTCTTGGCAATGAGTTGCTCAGTGAGTTGCTTCTGGCAATGAGACCTCTTAGAGGACAGGTCTTAGGAATAAGCTATGATAAGTTAAAAATGCATTTTATAAACCCCAACATATAAAACAATAGTTATAGCAAAAAAATCAAACAGAATATATAAAATGGAATTGCAAAAATACTCAATTAAACAGAAGGCAAAAAAAGATGAAAAGAACAAGGAATACATGGGAAAAATAGAAAGCAAATACAAGATAATAGACTTAAACCTAATTGTATTCATAATACATGAAAAGTAAATGGATAAAACATTCTTATTAAAAGGGAGAGATTGAGAGCTTGGGAAGATGGCAAAGTAAGAGGACCCTAAGCTCACCTTATCCCATGGATACAACTAGATAACATTCACATCAATGTAAATAACCCAGACAATGACCTGAAGACCAGAACAAACTCCACAACTGAAGACAGAAAAAAGGGCCAAATTGAAGGAGGTAGGAAGGGTGAAGACATACTTTGAGAATGAAATAGACCATGGCAGTCTGCAGTGGGTAGGTAGCCAATGGCATGGAGAAGGGCAAAAAACAGATGTCACATCTGGGAGCCTGCACCGAGGAAGATGAATCCCTATAACATTTGGCTCTGAAAGTGAGAGGGACCAAACCTTGTGAGTTCTTATAACCAGCAAGACTTAAAGTCTTATATTTAAAAAAAATCAGGGGCGCCTGGGTGGCTCAGTCGGTTAAACCGCCGATTTTGGCTCAGGTCATGATCTCGCGGTCCGTGAGTTCAAGCCCCGCGTCGGGCTCTGTGCTGACATCTCAGAGCCTGGAGCCTGTTTCAGATTCTGTGTCTGCCTCTCTCTGACCCTCCCCCGTTCATGCTCTGTATCTCTCTGTCTCAAAAATAAATAAACGTTAAAAAAAAAATTAAAAAAAAAAAATCAGAAGACTCAGGTCTGGGAGAGCCCAGAGTGTGTTAGGAAGTGGAGTCCTGCCCTTAAAGAGATAGCACAACAAACAGCCAGGGAAGATACAGCATGGAAGCAGTAGTTTGAAAAATGCTGGGGGCAGATGGGAGGGAGAGTAATTTACTCGTCTCAGATGGCACAGATAGGCAGGGATCACAGGGAGACCCCTCCAGGAACAAAGGAGCTGGCAGGCACCATTTCCCTCCTTTGCCCTCCCCAGCATAAACAAAGGGCCACCTGCAAGAACCAGCACAGTGCTGACACTTACTAACTTGGTTATACCAAGCCTCACCCCCACTCCCACTTTGGCAGATCCATTCTTCCCAGTCACGCTTGCCTTAGTCCTGGCTCTATGGGTTCCCTCCCCCAAAAGACCAGCACAAACCCCACCAATGCCACATCTCTGGACCTACGTATTTTGCAGGATTTCATTTCTGGCAGCAGCAGCAGCAGATCTCATTTTGCAAGTAGACCAGTGCACACCTTGTTAAAAATGTGCCCCACTTGTCTAGGGACAAAATACTGCATACAACAGACAAAGATAGCCTCTGCGGACAACTGGACTGAAGAAAAAAGTGGTCAGGACTCAATAGCGGGTCATATGCAACACACATAGGAGACACTTCCTGAAGCACCAGCAAGAACAGGTCTGTCTGGAAGAACAGGAGACACTGCATTGCAGGACACTATAGGATCTAGTTGACTTTCCTAACACACAGAAACAGACACAGAGAGTTAGACAAAATGAAGAGACATCAGAATACGTCCCAAAGAAACAAACAAACAAACAAACAAACAAACAAGACAAAATCACAGCAAAAGACTTCAGCAAAATAGATATAAGTAATAGGCCAGAGAAAGAATTTAAAGTAACGATTATAAAGATACTCACTGGACTTGAGAAAGGAGTGGAGGACATCAGTGAGACCCTTAAGAAACAGATAAAAAAGAAACAATCAGATATGAAGAACACAATAAATGAGATTTAAAATATACTTAATGGAATAAATAGCAGTCTAGAGGAGAAGAGAAAAATGACCCATAAGACAGAGTAATGGAAAGTAATCAAACAGAGCAAATGAGAGAAAAAAGAGAACAGACATAGGGAATCAGTGACTCCATGAAGCCTAATAACATTTACATTATAGGGATTACAGAAGGAGGAAAGAGAGAAAAGGGGGCAGAGCATTAATTGAAAAAGTAATAGCTGAAAACTTCCCATTTCTGGGGAAGGAAACAGAAATCCAGATCTAGGAGGCACAGAGTTTCCCCCAACAAAATCAACCAAAAGAGGTCTGCAATAAGACACATAGTAATTAAAATGACAAAAAGTGTAGTAAAGAGAAAAATTTTAAAGCAGCAAAAGAAAAGAAGACAGTTACATACCAGGGAAACCCCATTAAGCTATCAGCAGATTTTTCAGCAGAAACTTTACAGGCGAGAAGGGAGTGGCTAATATATTCAAAGTGCTAAAAGGAAAAAATCTGCAGCCAAGAATATTCTATCCAGCAAGATTATCATTCAAAATAGAAGGGGAGATAGAGTTTCTCAGACAAACAAAAATTAAAAGAGTTCATAACCACTAAACTACCCCTGCAAGAATCATTAAAAGGTACTCCTTGAGTGGAAAGGAAAGGCCATAAGTGAGAATATAAAAAGCAGGAAGCACAAAAGCAGTAAAAATAAGTATGTCTGTAAAAATCAGTCAAGGGATTCACAAAATAAAAGGTTGTAAACTATGACATCATATACCCAAAACGTGGTGGAGAGAGGACTAAAGAATGAATTCAAACTTAAGCAAACATCAAGTTAATATAAACTGCTCTATGCAGAAGATGTTATATACAAACCAAATTGTAACCACAAAGCAAAAAATAAAGAGAAAGGAATCTGAGTACATCACTAAAGAGAGCAAACAAACCATGAAAGAGAACAAGAGAAGAAATATCAGAGAAAAACTACAAAAACAACCACAAAACAACTAACAAAGTGACAATAAATACATATCTATTAATAATTACTTTTAATGTAAATGGACTAAATGCTCCAATCAAAAGACATAGGATGACAGTAGATAAAAAACCAAGACCCATCTCTATGTTGCCTACAAAAGACTCATTTCAGACCTAAAGACACAGGCAGATTGAAAGTGAATAGATACAGGGTGCCCGGGTGGCTCAGTTGGTTAAGCATCAGCTTAACCTTCAGCTCAGGTCATGATCTCACAGTTGGTGATTTCAAGCCCCGTGTTGGGCTCTGTGCTGACAGCTCAGAGCCTGGAGCCTGGAGCCTGCTAAGAATTTTGTGTCTCCCTCTCTCTCTGCCCCTCCTCTGCTCATGCTCTGTTTCTCTCTCTTTCAAAATGTTTTATTTAAAACATATTGTTTTTTAAGTATATTTCTTTATTTTGAGAGAGAGAGAGAGAAAGAGAGCAAGTAGTGGAGGGGCAGAGAGAAAGAGAGAGAGAGAGGGAGAGAGAATCTCAAGAAGGCTCTGACTGTCAGCATAGGCCTGACATGGGGCTCGATTCCAAGACCCTGGGATCATGACTGGAGACAAAATCAAGAGTCAGACACTTAACTGAATGAGCCACCAAGGTGCCCCAAAAATAAATAAAACATTTTTTAAAAAATTAAAAATAAAAAAGAAAGTGAATAGATGGAAAAGCATTTATCATGCAAATTAAAGTACAAAGAAAGACAGAGTAGCAGTACTTGTATCAGACAAAATAGACTTGAAAATAAAGACTTTAACTACAGACCAAGAAAGATAGATCATTGGATAGATGATCCAAACCTAAAATCAACAAGGTAACAGTGGCTTTCAATGTCACAGTGGATCAGATGGATCTAAAAGATATATTCAGAACATTCTATCCTAAAACAGAAGAATACACATCATTTTTAAAGTGCATATGAAACATTCTCCAGAATAGGTCACTCACCTATTAGGCTACAAAATAAGTCAATAAATTCAAAAACACTGAAGTCATACTATACATCTTTCCAACCACAATACTTCGAAACTAGAAATCAAACAAAATAAAATATTTAGAAAGAGCACAAATACATGGAGGATAAACAACACATTACTAAACAATGAATGGGTCAACCAAGAAATCAAAGAGGAAATATAAAAAATACATGGAGACAAAAGAAAATGAAAACACAAATGTCAGAAATCTTTGAGATGCAGTAAAAGATTTTCTAAGAGGGAAGTTTATAGCAATACAGGTCTACCTCAAAAAGCAAGAAAAATATCAAATAAACAACATAATCTTACACCTAAAGGAGCTAGCAAATGAACAATAAATGAGCTTAAAGCCAGCAGAAGAGGTGAAATAATAAAGATTAGAGCAGAAATAAATGACATAGAAACAAACAAACAAACAAACAAAAAAAACAATAGAACAGATCAATGAAACCAGGAGCTGGTTCTTTGAAAAAATTAATAAAATTGACAAGTATCTAGCCAGACTTATCAAAAAGAAAAAAACAAAGGACTCAAATAAATAAAATAACAAATGAGAGAGGAGAAATAACAAATGACACCACAGAAATACAAACA
Source organism: Panthera pardus (assembly GCF_024362965.1). Classification (NCBI taxonomy): domain Eukaryota; kingdom Metazoa; phylum Chordata; class Mammalia; order Carnivora; family Felidae; genus Panthera; species Panthera pardus. The sequence continues at coordinate 51,377,481 of NW_026526677.1, forward strand.
ATTATAAGAGAATGTTATGAAAAATTATATGCCAACAAGTTAGACAACCTAGAAGAAACAGAAAAATTCCTAGAAACATATAACCTCCCAAAACTAAATCAGGAAGAAATAGAAAATTTGAACAGATTATCAGCAATGAAATTGAATCAATAATCAGAATACTCCCAACCCCATCAACTGATGAATGGATAAAGAAATTGTGGTTTATATACACAATGGAGTACTATGTGGCAATGAGAAAGAATGAAATATGGCCCTTTGTAGCAACATGGATGGAATTGGAGAGTGTTATGCTAAGTGAAATAAGCCATACAGAGAAAGACAGAAACCATATGTTTTCACTCCTATATGGATCCTGAGAAACTTAACAGAAACCCATGGGGGAGAGGAAGGAAAAAAAAGAAAAAAAAGAGGTCAGAGTGGGAGAGAGAGCCAAAGCATAAGAGACTGTTAAAAACTGAGAACAAACTGAGGGTTGATGGGGGGGTGGGAGGGAGAGAAGGGTGGGTGATGGGCACTGAAGAGGGCATCTTTTGGGATGAGCACTGGGTGTTGTATGGAAACTAATTTGACAATAAATTTCATATAATAAAAAATAAAAAAATAAAAAATAAATAAAAAAATAAAAACAGCAAAAAAAAAAAAAAAAATACTCCCAACAAACAAAAGTCCAGGACCAGACGCTTTCACAGATGAATTCTACCCAAATATTTAAAGAAGAGTTAATGCCCATTCTTTTCAAACTATTCTGAAAACTAAAGGAGGAAGGAAAGCTTCCAAATTCATTCTATGAAGGCAACATTACCCTGATACCAAAACCAGATAAAGACACTACAAAGAAAGCAACCTATATAGGGCCAATACATCTGATGCACATAGATGCACAAATCCTCAAAATACTAGAAATTGTATCCAACAATACATTTAAAAAATCTTTCACTACAATCAAATGGCATTTATTCCTGGGATGCAAGGATGGTTCAGTATTCACAACTCAACCAACGTGACACATCACATCAACAAGAGAAAGAATAAAAACCATATGATCATTTCAGTAGATGCAGAAAAAGTATTCGACAAAGTACAACATCCATTCATGATAAAATCCCTCAACAAAGTAGGTTTAGAGGGACTCTACCTCAAAATAATAAGGGCCATGTATGAAAAACTCATAGCAAAGATGGCTGCATAGGAGGATGCTGGGCTCACCGCACGTCCTGCTGATCACTTAGATTCCACCTACACCTGCCTAAATAACTCAGAAAACCGCCAGAGGATTAGCAGAACGGAGTCTCCGGAGCCAAGTGCAGACGAGAGGCCCACAGAAGAGGGTAGGAAGGGTGGCGAGGCGGTGCGCACTCCACGGACTGGCAGGAGGGAGCCGGGGCGGAGGGGCATCCTGCCGGCCAAGCAGAGGCCCCGAGTCTGGCTGGCAAAAGCGGAGGGGCCAGACGGAGTGTGTTCCGACAGCAAGCGCAACTTAGCGTCTGGGAGGTCACAAGTTAACAGCTCTGCTCAGAAAGCGGGAAGGCTGGAGGACAAAGGGAGGGAGAGCTGCTGAGCCCCCGGACGACAGAGCTCAGTTTGGTGGGGAACAAAGGCGCTCGCCAGCGCCATCTCCCTCGCCCATCCCCCAGCCAAAATCCCAAAGGGAACCAGTTCCTGCCAGGGAACTTGCTCGCTCCTCCACGCAAACACCCAACTCTGTGCTTCTGCGGAGCCAAACCTCCGGCAGCGGATCTGACTCCCTCCCACTGCCACAGGGCCCCTCCTGAAGTGGATCACCTAAGGAGAAGCGAGCTAAGCCTGCCCCTCCTGCCCCCGTGCACCTTGCCTACCCACCCCAGCTAATACGCCAGATCCCCAGCACCACAAGCCTGGCAGTGTGCAAGTAGCCCAGACAGGCCATGCCACCCCACAGGGAATCCCACCCCTAGGAGAGGGGAAGAGAAGGCACACACCAGTCTGACTGTGGCCCCAGTGGTGGGCTGGGGGCAGACATCAGGTCTGACTGCGGCCCTGCCCACCAACTCCAGTTATACACCACAGCACAGGGGAAGTGCCCTGCAGGTCCCCACCACTCCAGGGACTATCCAAAATGACCAAACAGAAGAATTCCCCTCAGAAGAATCTCCAGGAAATAGAAACAGCTAATGAACTAATCAAAAAGGATTTAAATAATATAACAGAAAGTGAATTTAGAATAATAGTCATAAAATTAATCGCTGGGCTTGAAAACAGTATAGAGGACAGCAGAGAATCTCTTGCTACAGAGATCAAGGGACTAAGGAACAGTCACGAGGAGCTGAAAAACGCTTTAAACGAAATGCAAAACAAAATGGAAATGATGACGGATCGGATTGAAGAGGCAGAGGAGAGAATAGGTGAACTAGAAGATAAAGTTATGGAAAAAGAGGAAGCTGAGAAAAAGAGAGATAAAAAAATCCAGGAGTATGAGGGGAAAATTAGAGAACTAAGTGATACACTAAAAAGAAATAATATACGCATAATTGGTGTCCCAGAGGAGGAAGAGAGAGGGAAAGGTGCTGAAGGGGTACTTGAAGAAATTATAGCTGAGAACTTCCCTGAACTGGGGAAGGAAAAAGGCATTGAAATCCAAGAGGCACAGAGAACTCCCTTCAGACACAACTTGAATCGATCTTCTGCACGACATATCATAGTGAAACTGGCAAAATACAAGGATAAAGAGAAAATTCTGAAAGCAGCAAGGGATAAACTTGCCCTCACATATAAAGGGAGACCTATAAGACTCGTGACTGATCTCTCTTTTGAAACTTGGCAGGCCAGAAAAGCTTGGCACGATATCTTCAGTGTGCTAAACAGAAAAAATATGCAGCCGAGAATCCTTTATCCAGCAAGTCTGTCATTTAGAATAGAAGGGGAGATAAAGGTCTTCCCAAACAAACACAAACTGAAGGAATTTGTCACCACTAAACCAGTCCTACAAGAGATCCTAAGGGGGATCCTGTGAGACAAAGTACCAGAGACATCACTACAAGCATAAAACATACAGACATCACAATGACTCTAAACCCGTATCTTTCTATAGTAACACTGACTGTAAATGGATTAAATGCGCCAACCAAAAGACATAGGGTATCAGAATGGATAAAAAAATAAGACCCATCTATTTGCTGTCTACAAGAGACTCATCTTAGATCTGAGGACACCTTTAGATTGAGAGTGAGGGGGTGGAGAACTATTTATCATGCTACTGGAAGTCAAAAGAAAGCTGGAGTAGCCATACTTATATCAGACAAACTAGACTTTAAATTAAAGGCTGTAACAAGAGATGAAGAAGGGCATCATATAATAATTACAGGGTCTATCCATCAGGAAGAGCTAACAATTATAAATGTCTATGCGCCGAATACCGGAGCCCCAAAAATATATAAAACAATTACTCATAAACATAAGCAACCTTATTGATAAGAATGTGGTCATTGCAGGGGACTTTAACACTCCACTTACAGAAATGGATAGATCATCTAGACACACGGTCAATAAAGAAACAAGGGCCCTGAATGATACATTGGATCAGATGGACTTGACAGATATATTTAGAACTCTGCATCCCAAAGCAACAGAATATACTTTCTTCTCGAGTGCACATGGAACATTCTCCAAGATAGATCATATACTGGGTCACAAAACAGCCCTTCATAAGTATACAAGAATTGAAATTATACCATGCATACTTTCAGACCACAATGCTATGAAGCTTGAAATCAACCACAGGAAAAAGTCTGGAAAACCTCCAAAAGCATGGAGGTTAAAGAACACCCTACTAAAGAATGAGTGGGTCAACCAGGCAATTAGAGAAGAAATTAAAAAATATATGGAAACAAACAAAAATGAAAATACAACAATCCAGACGCTTTGGGATGCAGCGAAGGCAGTCCTGAGAGGAAAATACATCGCAATCCAGGCCTATCTCAAGAAACAAGAAAATCCCAAATACAAAATCTAACAGCACACCTAAAGGAAATAGAAGCAGAACAGCAAAGGCAGCCTAAACCCAGCAGAAGAAGAGAAATAATAAAGATCAGAGAAGAAATAAACAATATAGAATCTAAAAAAACGGTAGAGCAGATCAACGAAACCAAGAGTTGGTTTTTTGAAAAAATAAACAAAATTGACAAATCTCTAGCCAGGCTTCTCAAAAAGAAAAGGGAGATGACCCAAATAGATAAAATCATGAATGAAAATGGACTTATTACAACCAATCCCTCAGAAATACAAACAATTATCAGGGAATACTATGAAAAATTATATGCCAACAAATTGGACAACCTGGAAGAAATGGACAAATTCCTAAACACCCACACTTTTCCAAAACTCAATCAGGAGGAAATAGAAAGCTTGAACAGACCCATAACCAGCAAAGAAATTGAATCGGTTATCAAAAATCTCCCAACAAATAAGAGTCCAGGGCCAGATGGCTTCCCAGGGGAGTTCTACCAGACGTTTAAAGCAGAGATAATACCTGTTCTTCTCAAGCTATTCCAAGAAATAGAAAGGGAAGGAAAACTTCCAGACTCATTCTATGAAGCCAGTATTACTTTGATTCCTAAACTAGACAGAGACCCAGTAAAAAAAGAGAACTACAGGCCAATATCCCTGATGAATATGGATGCAAAAATTCTCAATAAGATATTAGCAAATCGAATTCAACAGCATATAAAAAGAATTATTCACCATGATCAAGTGGGATTCATTCCTGGGATGCAGGGCTGGTTCAACATTCGCAAATCAATCAACGTGATACATCACATTAATAAAAAAAAAAGAGAAGAACCATATGATCCTGTCAATCGATGCAGAAAAGGCCTTTGACAAAATTCAGCACCCTTTCTTAATAAAAACCCTTGAGAAAGTCGGGATAGAAGGAACATACTTAAACATCATAAGAGCCATTTATGAAAAGCCCACAGCTAACATCATCCTCAATGGGGAAAAACTGAGAGCTTTTTCCCTGAGATCAGGAACACGACAGGGATGCCCACTCTCACCGCTGTTGTTTAACATAGTGCTGGAAGTTCTAGCATCAGCAATCAGACAACAAAAGGAAATCAAAGGCATCAAAATTGGCAAAGATGAAGTCAAGCTTTCGCTTTTTGCAGATGACATGATATTATACGTGGAAAATCCGATAGACTCCACCAAAAGTCTGCTAGAACTGATACATGAATTCAGCAAAGTTGCAGGATACAAAATCAGTGTACAGAAATCAGTTGCATTCTTATACACTAACAATGAAGCAACAGAAGGACAAATAAAGAAACTGATCCCATTCACAATTGCACCAAGAAGCATAAAATACCTAGGAATAAATCTAACCAAAGATGTAAAAGATCTGTATGCTGAAAACTATAGAAAGCTTATGAAGGTAATTGAAGAAGATATAAAGAAATGAAAAGACATTTCGTCCACATGGGTTGGAAGAATACATATTGGTAAAATGTCAATACTACCCAAAGCTATCTACACATTCAATGCAATCCCAATCAAAATTGCACCAGCATTCTTCTCTAAACTAGAACAAGCAATCCTGAAATTCATATGGAACCACAACAGGCCCCGAATAGCCAAAGTAACTTTGAAGAAGAAGACCAAAGCAGGAGGCATCACAATCCCAGACTTTAGCCTCTACTACAAAGCTGTCATCATCAAGACAGCATGGTATTGGCACAAAAACAGACACATAGACCAATGGAATAGAATAGAAACCCCAGAACTAGACCCACAAATGTATGGCCAACTCATCTTTGACAAAGCAGGAAAGAACATCCAATGGAAAAAAGACAGTCTCTTTCACAAATGGTGCTGGGAGAACTGGACAGCAACATGCAGAAGGTTGAAACTAGACCACTTTCTCACACCATTCACAAAAATAAACTCAAAATGGATAAAGGACCTGAATGTGAGACAGGAAACCATCAAAACCTTAGAGGAGAAAGCAGGAAAAGACCTCTCTGACCTCAGCCGTAGCAATCTCTTACTCGACACATCCCCAAAGGCAAGGGAATTAAAAGCAAAAGTGAATTACTGGGACCTTATGAAGATAAAAAGCTTCTACACTGCAAAGGAAACAACCAACAAAACTAAAAGGCAACCAACGGAATGGGAAAAGATATTTGCAAATGACATATCGGACAATGGGCTAGTATCCAAAATCTATAAAGAGCTCACCAAACTCCACACCCGAGAAACAAATAACCCAGTGAAGAAATGAGCAGAAAACATGAATAGACACTTCTCTAAAGAAGATATCCGGATGGCCAACAGGCACATGAAAAGATGCCCAACGTTGCTCCTTATCAGGGAAATACAAATCAAAACCACACTCAGATATCACCTCACGCCAGTCAGAGTGGCCGAAATGAACAAATCAGGAGACTATAGATGCTGGAGAGGATGTGGAGAAACGGGAACCCTCTTGCACTGTTGGTGGGAATGCAAATTGGTGCAGCCGCTCTGGAAAACAGTATGCAGGTTCCTCAAAAAATTAAAAATAGACCTACCGTATGACTCAGCAGTAGCACTGCTAGGAATTTACCCAAGGGATACAGGAGTACTGATGCTTAGGGGCACTTGTACCCCAATGTTTATAGCAGCACTCTCAACAATAGCCAAATTATGGAAAGAGCCTAAATGTCCATCAACTGATGAATGGATAAAGAAATTGTGGTTTATATACACAATGGAATACTACGTGGCAATGAGAAAGAATGAAATATGGCCTTTTGTAACAACGTGGATGGAACTGGAGACTGTGATGCTAAGTGAAATAAGCCATACAGAGAAAGACAGATACCATATGTTTTCACTCTTACGTGGATCCTGAGAAACTTAACAGAAACCCATGGGGGAGGGGAAGGAAAAAAAAAAAAAAAGAGGTTAGAGTGGGAGAGAGCCAAAACATAAGAGACTGTTAAAAACTGAGAACAAACTGAGGGTTAATGGGGGGTGGGAGGGAGGGCAGGGTGGGTGATGGGTATTGAGGAGGGCACCTTTTGGGATGAGCACTGGGTGTTGTATGGAAACCAATTTGACAATAAACTTCATATATTGAAAAAATAAATAAATAAATAAATAAATAAAAAAGAAAAACTCATAGCTAACATCGTACTCAATGGAGAAAAACTGACTTTCCCCCCAAGATCTCTTGACAAGGATGTCCACTCCCACCACTTTTATTCAACATAGTACTGAAAGTCTTAGACACAGTAATCAGACAAGATAAAGAAATAAAAGGCATCCGAATTGGTAAGGAAAATAAAACTTTCACTAATTGCAGATGACATAATACTAAGTATAGAAAACCTTAAACACTCCACCAAAAAAATATTAGAACTAATGAATGAATTCAGTGAAGTCAAAGGATACAAAATCAATATACAGAAATCTTTTGCATTTCTATACACTAATAATTGAAGCAGCACAAAGAGAAATTAAGAAAACAATCCCATTTACAATCGGAACAAAAAGAATAAAATATCTAGGAATAAACTTAACTATGCAGGTGAAAGACATGTACTCTGAAAACTATAAAATACCGATGAAAGAAATTGAAGACTACACAAATGGAAAGATATTCTATCCTTATGGATTGGAAGAACAAATATTGTTGAAATATCCATATTACCCAAAGCAATCTACAGGGTTTTTTTTTTTAATTTTTTTTTTCAACGTTTTTTTTAATTTATTTTTGGGACAGAGAGAGACAGAGCATGAACGGGGGAGGGGCAGAGAGAGAGGGAGACACAGAATCGGAAACAGGCTCCAGGCTCCGAGCCATCAGCCCAGAGCCTGACGCGGGGCTCGAACTCACGGACCGCGAGATCGTGACCTGGCTGAAGTCGGATGCTTAACCGACTGCGCCACCCAGGCGCCCCGCAATCTACAGGTTTAATGCAATCCCTATCAAAATACCAACAGCATTTTTCACAGAAGTAGAATAAATAATCCTGAAATTCACTGGAACCACAAAATAACCCAAATAGCCAAAGCAATCCTGAGAAAACTGTAGATACCACAATCCTAGATTTCTAGATATATCGCAAAGCTGTAGTAATCAAAACAATACGGTACTGGCACAACAATAGACACATAAATGTATGGAAAAGAACAGAAAGCCCAGAAACAAACCCATGATTATATGGTAGATTAATCCTCAACAAAGGAGGCAAAATATGAATGAGAAACACACATTCCTTTCACAAATGGTGTTGGGAAAATTGAACAACTATATCCAAAAGAATGAAACCAGAACACTTTCTCATACCATACACAAAACTAAACTCAAAATGGGTTAAGGACTTAAATGTGATACCTGGAAACCATAAAAATCTTAGAAAAGAGCACAGGCAGTAAGTTTTCTGACAGTGGTCATAGCAACATCTTTCTAGATATGTCTTCTGAGGCAAGGGACACAAAAGCAAAAATAAACTGTTGGGACTACTTCAAAATGAAAATCTTCTGCACAGCAAAGGAAACAATCAACAAAACTAAAGGGCAACCTACTGAATGGGAGAAGATATTTACAAATGACATATCCAATAAAGGATTAGTATCCAAACATATAAAGAATTTATGCAACTCAACACTGTAAAACCAAATAATACAATAAAAATGAACAGAAAACATAAACAGTCATTTTTCCAAAGAAGACATCCAGATGGCGAACAGACACAATAAAATATTCTCAGCATCACTCATCATTAGGAAAATACAAATCAAAACCATGAGAGATACCACTTCACACCTGCCAGAATAGCTAAAATCAAAAACACAAGGAACAAATGTTGGCAAGGATGTGGGGAAAAAGAAACCCTTGCACACCGTTGGTGGGAATGCAAACTGGTGTAACCATTGTGGAAAATAGTATGTAAGTTTTTCAAAAAATTAAAAATAGAACTACCAGGGGCACCTGGGTGGCTCAGTCAACTAAGTGCCCAATTTGGCTCAGGTCATGAACTCACAGCTCCTGAGTTTGAGCCCTACATTGGACTCTCTGCTGTCAGTGTGGAGCCCACTTTGATTACTGTCTCCCTCTGTCTCTGCCCCTCTCCCACTCATACTTTCTCTCTGTCTCAAAAATAAGGAAAAATATTTTAAAAATTAAAAAGAAAGAATTACCATATGATCCAGTAATTCCACTACCAGGTATTTACCCAAAGAATACAAAAAGACTAACTTGGAAAGATATATGCACCACTAAGTTTATTGTGCAACATTATTTACAATAGCCAAATCTTGGAAACATCCTAAATGCCCATCAATAGATGAATGGATAAATAAGAAGTGGAATATATATACTCAAACATTAATCATCCATGAAAAGGAATGAACACTTGCCATTTGCAACAACCCAGATGGGCATAAAGAGTATAATACTAAGTGAAATAAATCAGAGAAAGACAAATACCATGTAATGTTACTCAGCAGTGGAATTTAAGAAACAAAATAAAGGGACAAAGAAAAAAAGAAACCGAAAAATAGACTCGTAACTACAGAGAACAAACTGATGGTTACCAGAGGGTAGGTGTGTAGGGGGATGGGTGACATAGGTGAAGGGATTAACAGTACACTTACTGGATCACTATATTGTATACCTGAAGCCAAATCACATTGTATGTTAACTATACTGGAATTAAAATTAAAAATAAATAAATGCGTATAAGGTACCACAGTATTCCAAAAGAATAAAGCATCATGAACAAGTGACTTTTTTCCATGAATGCTCAGATAGACCAAAAATATTTCTTCATGTTAACAGATAAAAATGAGAATAAAAAAATCTCAGTACATGGTACAAAAGACGTTTGATAAAGTTCATCTTTCATTTCAAATGAGTATTTTTAGTAAAATAGGAACTTAGGTATACTTCATTTTAGAAGGAATTCAAGTACACCTCTTTTAATGATAATACGTATTATTTGAAATCAAAAGCTAGCACCATGCTCACAAGGAAATATTAGAAACTTTCACGTTAATTTCTGGGTTTGGAAAAGGTGTCTGTTTGCAATAGTTATTGCAAATAACTATTATGCAATAGTTATTGTATAACTATTAGTTACTACAATAGAAATTAGAAATAGAAACTAGAATTAAGATGTATAATTATTGGGGGCACCTGGGTGGCTCAGTCGGTTAAGCCTCCGACTTCAGCTCAGGTCATTATCGCACAGTTTGTGAGTTCAAGCCCCACATTGGCTCTGTGCTGGAGCCTGTTTCAGATTCTGTGTCTCTGCCCCTCCCCCAGCTCATGCTCTGTCTTTCTCTCCTTCAAAAATAAATAAACATTTAAAAAAAATTTTTAAGATGTATAATTATTTGAAAGGAAATAGTAAATCTATCATCATTTGTAAATGAATTTTATTTTGTGTCTAAAATCTTAATAAAATCTACTGAAAACTGATTAGAAACATAAGAAATCTGCAAACTAGTTATATATATATGTATATATATATATATATACATATATATGTGTATATATATATATACGTGTGTGTGTGTATATATATGCTTTTCTTATATATTAATATATATGTGTGTGTATATATGCTTTTCTTATATATTAGTGAGAATTAGAAAATTAATTAAATGTAGATACAATTCATAACAGCAATGTCTCCCAAACATTCAACTGTAAATTTAACAGAAGATGATCAAAACCAATACAAGGGGAAAATTCTTTACACTCTAGTGAGGAACACAGACATCAACATGAATAAATGGAAAAATACACCTAATTCCTAGGTGGGAAATTTAAATATTATAAGGGTATCATTTCTTCCTAAATCATTGATTCACGTATATTAATATTCCTAATAAATCTTTCTGTGAGAGTTTGTCAAAAATAAATATTTCTGAGCTTTGGAGATTTTCAGTAAGTTTGTGGTTGAACAAAGAAATCTGCTTTTTAACAAGTATTTTTGGTGCTTTTGATATGATTATTCTATGGACCATATTTTGAGAAACCCTGCCTAGAAATAGTCTAAAAATCACATGCAATTATAATCAAAATCCATAAGCAATTTCTGATGGAATATTTCACAAGATAATTCTGAAGTTTATCCAGAAGAATGCATGTGAAAATATTTGGGGAAAACATCTGAAAAGATGAAAATGAAAAGAGCTGTGGTATTGGGGAGAGTAGGAGATTTAATCTGATATTAAGACATACTATTAAATTTTATTATATATATTGTATTAGTTCAGAAATCAACATCTCAATGAATAAAGGGGACAATTAACAAATTCAAGAATATAAGGGAAAAGGTGTGCCTAGGTGGTTCAGTCGGTTAAGCATCCAACTCTTGATTTTGGCTCAGGTCATGATCTCAAGGGTCATGAGATTGAGCCCCACATCTGTGCTGTCACTGCAGAGCCTGCTTGGGATTCTCTGTCTCCCTTGTCTCTCTGCCCCTCTTCCCCCTCAAAAAAAAATACAAAAAAAGGAATATAAGAGAATGAATGATAAAAGATAAATTAATAGAGAAAGGCATATTATTTAAAAATAGTGTTAAGCTATCTGGCTATCTGTTTGGACAAAACATTCTCACATCAATTCTTATTCTCCCTCAAATCCAGATGGATTAAAATTCTCAACGTAAAACAAAATAAAACAAAAAGACACCATAACATTACTAGTACCAAATGTAGGTGAATACTTTCTGTCATCTTTCTTTGAGAAAGGACCCTCTAAGAGTGCCGTGAAAACCACAACCATTGTTATATTTTATTATAAAACAATTTTAAAATAATTGGTTAACTAAAGAACATATATGTTTAAAATATAAGCAACAAATAGGAAACTATGACATCCGAGAGCTTTAAAGAATCAAGAATAAGATGAATTCCAATGAAAATAATGCAAATGGGATGTTAAATAGGCAATTCACAGAAAAAATGCAAATGCCCAAAAACTGACTTAGAGAAATATAAAAAAAAATAATAGTTATTGTTTCTCTCACATTAGATTAGCAAAGGTGGAATAGATTGAATAAAATAAATAAACTGTATTTTTGAGATTGGGGCAAACAGATATGAAAAATGTAGGCATGTACATTTATAAAATCTCTCTGGAAAGCAATATGAAAATATTAAAAATTTACAAAATGGACTTGATTCTTTTTCTGAACAATGTTATTTTTAGGGCTTTATATTTTGGAAATAATTACAGGTATGCATAAAACTTTGTTTCAAAGAATATTCACATATAGGATTGCTTCCAGAATAAAACAACTTGCAGTCTAACAATAGGTGGTGTGTTAAATAAATCATTGTTTTCTGGGGCACCTGGGTGTCTCAGTCAGTTAAACATCCAACTCATGATTTCCACTCAGGTCATGATCCCATGGTTTTGTGAGTTCGAGCCTTGCATCAGACTCTGCGCTGACCACATGGAGCCTGCTTGCGATTCTCCCTCTCTCCTGTCCTTCCCCCAACTTGTTCTCTCTGTCTCTCTCAAAATAAATAAATAAACTTTAAAAAGTATTGTTTTCCTATATAATACAATACTGTAGAGAGAAATGGGTAACAGTAAAGATGTGTGAATCATACAGACAGGTTAAATACTTGTTCCCCAATTTTTAGCTCTGTGGCCTTGACCAATTGATTTAGTTCCTTTATGCCTCAGTTTCCTAATGTGAAATGGATATAACACCACAAATTCATAGTATGGATGTAAAGATTAACTTGAGAGCTTAATGGAAAGTAGTTTACACAATGTCTGACAACTACATTTTAAAAAATGACTTCTATGATGATGATGCCTTAACCTTAAGCCATTAAAAGGTAAGTAGATCTTTATTTCCCATAGAAAGATGTTGCTCACACTGTTGAGTTAAAAAAGTGGGCTGTGAAATAACATAGATGGGTATGATTCATACATATGGAGTGTGTGTGTGTGTGTGTGTGTGTGTGTGTGTGTGTGTGGGTGTTGTGTATCTTTCTATCTCTCTAGAGATAATTCTATTAAATAATACCCTTACCTCATTGATAAACTCTTAACACACAACAAAAACTTAGCATCCAGGTAGAGACTGTAGAGTATATTTAAAGAATGATGATCTCTCTATCCCTTAAAGGCAGGATTTGTACATTTATATACATATGTGTATATGTGTATTGGAGAAGGTATAGTTCTACCTCCAAATAGGAGAGTAATAAATGAATAAAAAAAAAGAGGTAAATAAGATGAAATGTAGTGTTGTTTATATTCCAAAGAAGGCCAGGGATAAATATTCTTTTACATTCTACATATTTCAAATAACTTTGTAAACTTTACTAATTAATTAAACAATAATGTCTCATTATCTAATTTGGAGAAAAAATGAGGAAGAAAAGCTCAGAGTACGAAAATACAATAAAGAGAATAGAAGTTAGAAGAAATCAGGGAATGAAAGCTGAACATAGAGGACAGGAATCTAGAGATGTGGAGGAAAAGCAAAAGAAGGAAGAAATACAAGAAGAGATCTGTAATTCTGGCTGTGTCCCCAAGTCAAAGGGACAGGCAATGCATCTTTTATCCTCTGAGACCCTAATGACATTGTAACTAATACGGCCTTTCCAGATACCTTCTCTTAGTGACTGTATCTCACACATACACAGTTGTGTACATGGCATTACTCCTTGTCATATATACACACCACATGCTACATGTACTTGCTCACTCTCAGCTTCACAATATCTTACATAAACACACAGACATCCACACACTGCAGATATAGTCACTGAAGTATTTAATATTCTTATTTATGTACTCTCATGGCCACCAAATCTTTGACAGTAACAAAAGATGTCACAGAGTAGGTACTGAGCCAACTGGATACTGACCAAGGCTGGATCTTTTGGGAACCCACCATGCATGACTTGTATGTGAAGGATACCACAGTATGGAGTATATGTGTGATGGCACCAGCAGTGGGAGCTAGTATCCTCTTCAGGACTAGAAGAAGCACAACACTGATTGTAATTGGCCCCACTCTCCACCTTCTTGCCCTAACTCACCAGCAGGTTGGAGGCAGCACTTGCTGGCATTCCTAGAACAGTGTGCCATATGGTCCTGATTCCTTCACATCTCCTAGACCCACAGAACACTTTAGAGCAAGGAGCTCTTGATGAGATACCTCAAAGCAAGATTCTTGTTTTCCTTCCAGACCCTTGCCTATTCAGTGGGGGATGGTGGAACAAAAGCAAGCTGAGAGAAACAATGAAGACTGACAAATGAAGACCAACAAATGAACAATGAAGGCTGACAAAGGAGGGAAAGAGAGAATCAGGCAGTTACTTTTCAACAGCAAGAGGCACAGCCTCTGTGATATCTTTGGAAAGAGCCCCATCCCTGAAGAAGAAAGTCTGGAAAAAGATTTGGAAGCTGGGATTCTGGAGAACAGTGAGAATAGAATTGTTGTCTCTGGGAGTCTAGCAAGGAAGAACATTGATGTGTAAGACAGTAAATGACAAAATTTACCTTTCTCATCACCATGCCGACCTCCCAATCCCCAGTTGGTACTGAATCTTCCTACAGACTGAGGCCCATCAGCAGCTTTCCCACTCTCACCTTAGGGCAGAAAGGAGGCAGCAACTGGGCTGCAGGGTCATGGGTGAAGGAATCACGGGTCAAATGTGGGAGGGAATGATTTCTGTAGCCTGAAGGTCCAGTCTTGAAGGACAGCACCAGTTGTGGGTTCGCTCCTTAGCAGTGCCTCCCAAGACCTGCACTAGAATCATCCTAAGAGTGTGACTCCACCCCAAGCCTTTCTGCCTTACTTAATTCAAGCCACAAACTCCAATTCTCCTAGGTCCTAGTTCTGAACAGAGCATTTTTTCTTCAAGGAAATATTTAAAGGTGAGGTCCTGAGAGTATGTAAACAAGGCATTCCCTGGAGCTTTAAAAGCCCTCAAATTTATTACCTTTCCATCCTCTGAGACATTGTAGGGCACTTGGTGTTTTATTTGAAGTCACAGACTAAAGTCTCCAACTCATACTAACACCCCTCTTTCAAACCTTACACCACTATCATTCCAAATGCCATCAGCAGATACATCCTCAGGGGCTCACAAGTTATCAACCTTGTGTTTTCATTTATATGGTCATTAAATAGAAATGAAAACGAGCAGATACTGGATTGTCTGGATGCCAACTTTCTGAGTACTACAACTTGATTGTGGGGATTGCACTTTGATTTTGGTTATGGTTGTTTTGATGCCATATGATCACCGTAAGTGGTGGAGTTGAATTTGGTTAGCATGGTCTTCATATCAATGTGATAATAGGAGTTCTGAGTCAGCTGTTATATCGAAGTTGTTAAATTTACTGGACATCAAGTCAAAGCTTTTCTTTTGTTGCAATAATTCACAAAGGACAATCTTATAGAATGAGACTTTTAAACTATTAAATTCAGACTTTGGTTTGGCCACATAAAAATTGAACTATTCCTATAATTCTCTCAAGCCAATGAAAACCTTTGTTAAAAGGTAAACTTTAGATCCAAATGATGCATTCATATTATCTGAGGGTCAAAAGATGTAAGAGAAGAAGGTAGAAGAATCAAATGGTAGTACGGCCATGTAGGATTAAAGGAAATGCCCTGAAGCAGTTAATTCTCCCAATCATATTTCAAGTGGCAATTTAGTTTCAGCAAAACATCATTTATGACATTAAGGAAATGCTAGTAATTTGAATTTTGTTGTTTTATTGGCTTTGTGGCTTGCCTTACACATTATTTATAGTTCAGTTTTGATTTCACAGCACATAGAAATCTAACTCATTGAAAACAAATGCATTATGTTCCATGGTATAAATATGCCATAATTTATTTAATCATATCCATATTAATGGACATATGGATTATTTACAATCTTTAGACATTAAAATAGCACCACAGTGAACCTCTGTGAACATATATCTTTGTGTCCTTGTCAAATATATTTGAAGGATAATTTCCTGAGGTTTATCTGCAGGATCTTTAAAATGTCAATAGATATTATCAATTGCCCTATAAAAAGTTGTATTAATTTACACTCATCAAACTTATATGAAAGTTCCTAGTTATACCTTTACTAATTAATTTGGTATTGTGAAACTCTTCAATTTTGTTAATCCATTAGGTTAAAAAATGGTGTTTCATTGCTAATTTATTATATGATACTTTATACTTGAAAATGAACATAATTTATTATGTTTATTGATCATTTTCATTCCCTTTTTTCTGTGAAGTGACTATTTCCTTTGCTAGTTTTCTTTTATTGGGCTATTCAACTTTTACCGCTGCGTAAAACCCTTGAATATTATGAAAAATTGGCTATTTGATTTTGTCTTAAAAATAAGTCTTTTTCTACTTTGCCTTTTCTGTTTTGTAGATTTTTGTATCACATGTTTATAATCTAATCTAGGCAAATCAATCAGTCTTCTCTCTTATGACTTGATTTTTGTGTTGATATTTGAAAGGTCTCTGTTGTTAAAAGGTTATGTTTTTTAAAAATCATCCCTTTTTTCTTCTAAGATTTTCATAATTTTGCTTACATACACGGCTTCATTAAATATTTATATATCTAGAATTTATTTTGACATGAAGAATGCTGTAGAGATCCTGCTTTTTTCCTCACAATGGTCACCTAGCACCATTTATGGGAAAATTCTCATCAATTCTAAGTGTCTTTTATATGAGATACTAAACTCTTGCTAATTTTTTTTTTTTTTACACTTGGTAGTCTGTTCCTTTACTGACTTTGTATTTCTGTACAAGTACCATGCAATCTTAATTTCTCCTGTTTTTTGTTTGCTTGTTCTCCAGTGTGGAGAACTGAGTTAATTCTATTTTTCAGTATATGACATGTTGTATGGTTAGTGATTTCAAAGGCCCTCTCTCATTTATTTATGCATTCACTTTATTGTTTGCTTAATATACACCCATACCTCACTCCCATTGACCTCGGAAGTACTCTAACGTAAGCAGTGCTTTTATTATGTCCTCAAAAATCATTTTTTACTTGTGCATATATTTTTAATTTATGTAAATGATATTGTTACATGCTTCTTTGCTTACCTTTTTCACTTGGCTCTGAGTCTTTAAGATCATTCGCAATGCCATATGTTCATCTAGACTTGCTCCCTACTGCTGTGCAATATCCTTGGTGCACATCTCTTGCATTTTCATTCATTTCCTTTCCTAGTGAAAGATGCCCAAATTACACAACACCTTATCAACACAAATAACAGAACCACAAATATTACAGGAGTATACCATATGACTATATCATTCTCTAAGAGTTTTTGGCTCCATATTTAGCAACAATTGTTACATCATAGAATACGTACAGGCATAGGTGACCAAGTAATACTAGATTCCTTCCCAGAATGGCTGAACCTTTCTACATTTCCCAAATGTAAATGAGTATTCCTTTATCTTCTACTTTTTGCCAACACTTTAAAGTATCTGACTTTCTAATTTCTGCATGCCTAATAGGGGTAAATAGATACCCCTTTGTTGCTTTAATTTGTATACTTTTCAATACTAATGAAGTTGAATATTGCTTTATATTCTTGTAGCCCTTTGAAGTTAATTTTTGTGAATTCCCTTTTTATATCTATTTTTTTTTCCATTGGGGGTTTCTTCCTTTTCTTCTTGATTTTTAGAATTTATTATGAATTCCTGATATTAAGTTCTTATGTCTTATTTGTTTTACATAATGCAAATATCTCACCCATTTTCTCATTTATCTTTTAACTTTGTTCATAATGTTCTTCGTTGAAGACAAATCCCAGATTTTGAGGAAATCAAATTCATGAAATTTCTCATTATGGTCTGTGCTTTGGAGGTTCCTCACTCTAGGTCATAAAGATGTTCTTTTATATTTTCTTCTACAATGTCATTGCTCTATTTTAACTTTTAGATATTTAGTCCATTTATTTTCTTTTATTTTTTTAAAGGGGAAGATAATAACTTATTATCTATCTATGTATCTATCTATCTATTTATTTATTTATCTTTGAGAGAGAGAGAGCATGTGAGAGTTGTCAAGGGTCAGAGGGAGAGGGAGAGGTAGAGAGAACACTAAGCAAGTTCTAGACCCTGCGCAGAGCCCTTAACAAGAAGCTCAATCCCATGACCTTGAGGTCATGACATGAGCAGAAGAGTCAAATGCCTAACTGGCTAAGCCACCCAGGTGCCCCCGTATTTAATCCATTAAGAATCTACATTGTTCTGTCATGTTAGGTAGAAATCCAGTTTTATTTTTCTCTAGGTAGTAAACTAGTATTTACTAATACTATGTAGTATTTAGTGGTAAACTAGTATTTACCAATACTCTTTACTAAACTATTTGTCCTCTTCCTAATGATTTTTGGAATTAACTTTGCTTTGTACATTAAATTTTCACATAGGTCTATCTATGAGCTCTCAATTCTTTTCCACTTATTATCCTCCCACCGCTATTTTTTTTCACCAGTGTGACCTGGCTTTTATTTTTGTGGCTTTGCAATGTTGCCAATAGAAAAGGAAGAGATTCTATTTCTAACTGTGGTTTTAATTTGCAATTCTCAAATGCCTTGTGATGTGCAACATCTTTTCATGTTCTTGTCAGCCATTTATTTGTATATCTTCTTTGGAGATATACCTTTCAAGTCTCTGTCCATTTTTAAATTGGTTATTTATCTTTCTTGTTATTGAGTTGCATGAGTTCTTTACATTTTCTGGATACTAGACCCTCCTCAGATATATGATTTGCAAATGTTTTCTCTCATTCTGTGACACATCATTTCACTTTCATGGTGGGAGTAAGTTAAACAACACAAACATGGTTTCAGTTGTCTTTTTCTTGGTTAAGCACTCAATCAGTTGCTGTAAACTTCTGTTTTCCAGAATCCAGATAAAGTTTGTTCTGATGGCATTTGTCATATTTTCTTGTATAACTTTGGAGGGAGGGCCCCTTGGATTCCCTGCTTTACTATTTTCCCTCTTTAAAATAATTTTTGATAAAGTTTTGGCTATCTTAATAATCTTTATAAAGAAAAATTAGGGATTTTATTAATCTTCTCATATTCAGATTTTGTTTTCTATTTCATTGATTTCTTCTTTTATTATTTACGTGTTTGTGCCTTTGGATTTGCCCTGCTATTTCACACCTCTGTCCTCAGAAGTTTGAATTAAATACTTAATTTCATTTTTTCTCTTCTCTCTTCCCCTCTCTCTAAATGAGGTATTACTTACATACAAAATATGCACCAATCTTCAGTATACTCAAGAAAATTTTATGTATGTATATATCTGTGTAACTATTATATAGATCAGAATGTAGAACACTCACAGCCATCAAAAGGCTCCCAGTCAACTCCAAATCAATACTCTCTTAAAGGTAGCTGTTATTTAGAGATCTAAAAATATAAATTAGTTTTGCTTGTTCTTGAGCTTCAAAGAGATGGAATCCTATAGAATATATTTCTTATGTGTCTGACTTCTTTTACTAAACATCTTTCTGTCTATGTGGTTGCATATAGTAGTAGTTCATTTTTGAAAAAATATTCAATAGTATCCCAGTGCATGACTGTATCACAATTTATCCTTTCTATTGTCCGTGGAAATATATATTATTTCCACTTCTTTTTTTAAAAATTTTTTTTTAAGTTTATTTATTTTTGGGACAGAGAGAGACAGAGCATGAATGGAGGAGGGTCAGAGAGAGAAGGAGACACAGAATCTGAAACAGGCTCCAGGCTCCGAGCTGTCAGCACAGAGCCTGACGTGGGGCTCGAACTCACGGACCGCGAGATCATGACCTGAGCCGAAGTCGGACGCTCAACCGATTGAGCCACCCAGGCGCCCCTATTTCCACTTCTAAGTATTATGAATAGGGCTGTTATAAAAATCCTTGTACATACTTGGGGTGGATATAAATACTCATCCCTATAAGGTATATATACCACAGAGGAGTGAAACTACTGGATTATAGAAGGAAGACATATTTTCAAGGATAGTTTTCAAGGATATTTCCAAATGGACTTTTTGAATTGATTGTACCAATTTATGATCCCATCAACAATGTAAATTGCTCCACATCCTCAAACATTTTAATCCATTTTTTTTCTTCCTTTTTTTTAATTTTTTTTTAATGTTTATTTATTTTTGAGACAGAGAGAGACAGAGCATGAATGGGGGAGGGTCAGAGAGAGAGGGAGACACAGAATCTGAAGCAGGCTCCAGGCTCTGAGCTGTCAGCACAGAGCCTGACGTGGGGCTCGAACTCACGGACTGTGAGATCATGACCTGAGCCGAAGTCAGATGCTTAACCGACTGAGCCACCCAGGCGCCCCTTTTTTAATCCATTTTTATGAAGCTTAGTGGTATTTCACTGTGGTTTTAATTTATATATTCTGGTGGCTAATTATGTTGTGTGCCTTTTCATATGCTTATTAGCTACTGGAGTTTTCTGACTTTTCTTATTTGTGGGAGTTCCTTATATATTCTGGACATTAAGTCTAAAATTTAGCATCAGGTTATTAAAATAAAATAGTTAAAATGTTAATCATTGAAGAATTCATTATTATCTGGGACACATCATATTCACATTCTACAAATGAAGTTCCTCAAAATCATACATACATTATGTAATAGAACAGGGTTGCAACCTACAGCCTAGAAACCAAATACTTAATTGCAACAATAAAACACTTCCCAAAAGAGAATACAAGTAAGAAGAACTGGTTGGTAATGGGGCTCATAAACAGAGATGTGAGTGCTAACTGCATGTTATTTTCTGTTCTCCTTATAACCATTTGGGAACCTCTGAGAGGAAACATAACTCAAGATCCACTGTAATGATCCAGAATTCTCCCGAGCCCTTCAGTCACTCCAGAGACTGTTCATAGTATCCTTCTGTTGACCTCCTTTAAATGGAACTATGCACAGTATGCCTGGTAGACAGAACACATTTTCCATGTGGGGATTTCCCTTTCTGCCTTGTCCCTGATCTTGACTTGGAGATTTTACTGAGCTCTTTGACTCAGATGACTTATGACAAGATGCCCACTGTCTTGTAGTCTCCACTCTGCCCCTCCTGCAGCCAACACACCTGCAGCAGTTTCCCCCTCAACAGTGAGATGTTTTTACTGACTTTGACATGCTAATTTGATCTTTTTTCCTCCACCTGATGAGAAAATGTTGGTAAGATTATTGAAGGAATGGAAAGAGAAGGTGCAAGTTGAAAAAAGTAATAACCTAGTATATTTTGGGAGTGGGTTGGTTTCAATCTCTTCATAAATTTGATTTTTAAAATTCAACTAATTTTGTCCAATCAGATTCTTAGGGCTAAGTCTTCTGTAATAAATCTAGCCAAGGTTTTTCCCACAGTGGATCTACCTTATCAAACCACAACCACAATGTCAAATTCCCTGTGAAGAAGAATCATGGTCCTCATCCAGGGGAGACATAACCCGAACTTCCATGGAGTCAGTATTGATCCTTTGAGTGGGAATTCTTATGCCTCTGTTGAGCTGGGCTTGGAAGACTATAAATGGATATGGAGGGTAGGGAATAAGTGATTTTGAGCACAAAAGATCTTGGAAACAAAACTGAAACTTAGTATTTTTTCTTGGTTCCTATGGATTCACTCAGAATCTTCTTCCTAAAAATAATTTCAGATTAGACAACACATGGCTCTGTTATCCTACCATATTGTTTGATTCATAATATATGTCACTTTTAGAGAAATGAACTTAAAAGTTGATGTCAAATCTAGGGAAAAGGCAGAATAAAGGAGAGGAAGTTTGACAATATAAATATGATTTTCTTTCAGAAGCTTTCTGACCCTGGGGGCAGATTCACAGTCACCTGGGGGAACATTTTCTCCTCCACATTTGCATTAGAGCATAATATGCTTTTAAAAACAAATCAAGAGAGGTCAGGGGTGTAGGCTTCTACTATGGTGCCAGGATCAGTGAAAGCTCCTATCTGACAGATCACAAGTCACACTCATCTCTGACTCACACTGACCTCTCTGTCTCCTGGTATTTTGGCTCAGGTCAAATTAGCTCAAAAGACATGTATTGTACACTTACTCTGTACCAGCATTTATCCTATTTTCTGTGAATAAAGATGAGTCAGATGTGGTCCCTGCCCTTGAATATCTTACCACCACAGAGAAAGAAAGTAATTTCAATGTAACGTTATTAGCTATGATGGAAGTAAATATATGATGGTGAAGGTACACTTATATATTTAGTTTGTGAATGTGTTTAGTTGTATATGCCTATACCTATATGTGTTCAGAGTGAGTGGGAGTGGGGAATGGGAAAAATGTGTGGATCAGAAAGGAAAGTATTCCCGGATAATATTTTTCTTGAATGTAATCTGTAAAAACATGTAGGTATAAGCCAGATGAAGCTATAGAAATCAGCAATATTCTGTAGCTGCCCTTTCATTAAGTCAACCACTGATTACAGGCATCACTTAAAGCTTTGTGACAGATGTTTAGTTTTATGTTATTTTCATCAAAACTGAGAATATTTGCTTACCATTTAATTTTCCCTGAGATTTAGAGACATGCATTAATTTCTTCCCTGGGAAGTGTGTGAACTGTGGTAGAGAGAGAAGCAAAGTCCAAAGGTCCTGGGGGAGACTCTAAGAACTAATCAGGTTAATACCTTCCACTAGATGGAGGTAATTCTGAAGTTACGTATCTTAAAATAGTGTGTGGTCTCAAAATGTATTTTTTTTTAAGTTTATTTACTCATTTTTGAGAGGCAGAGAGAGAGGGAGAGAGAGAGAAGCCCAAGCGGGTTCCACATTGTCAGCGCAGAGCCCAACATGGGGCTCGAACTCACAAACCATGAAATCATGACCTGAGCGGAAATCAAGAATAAGATGCTTAACTGACTGGGTCACCCAGGTGCCCCTCAAAATGTATTTTTATGTCAGCTATTTTGGCAATGGACTACATTTTTCTTTAGAAACAATTCTATATTAGTTTGATTTAAGTAATTGTTAGATAATACAGACTCACTTGGCCCAGTACATTCATTCAGTAAACTATTATTTTCTGTGAATCTACGATGTCCCTGAGACCATATTGTCACTGAGGATAAAACATGACTATAGTTTGATTCCTCCTATCTGAGATTCTTCGGCCTTAGGAGCTTGGTTTGTTTGTTTGTTTTCCCCAGTATCAAACATGTGTTTGGCCAATAACGTTTGATCAACAAATAAGCTGACTGAACATTCAAAGTGTGATGAATGTTCAAGGAAAGTGATGCTAACTTGAGTAGTGGGCACACATTTGAATAAGGGGATGATGCCCTACAAAAATCAGTGGGGTATAAAAACACAGTGTGTCCTACTTATGTGGTGAGAAAAGTGGCTGGAAATGTGGCCTATGGTCAGATAAGGGAACCATAAATGTGATTGTTTATATTAAGGATTTATTTATTCATTTATTCTTTCTGTGATGAATTGGAACCTTTCATCACTGACTCACAGACCTATCCAGATACCTAAGACTCCATTATCAAATTACATAGAATGTAATACTATCTTTTTGAGAAAACTGGGAATTTCTTTAGCCTAGGAGTTCTTAACTTAAACTTCAGAGTGTTCTTCAATTTAGATGTGAATGCTACTTCTTTATTTCTATTTTACTCTAACAGAAATTCAAATTTTCTTTCTTGTTTGAAGGTTGGTAATTAAGCCAAACTATCATTAGCAATATCTATGACTTTATCACCAACAGAAATTAGAGTTGTTAAAGATACCTCAAAATATCCTTTAAGTTCATTATTTTGAAAGTAAGGTGGTTATTAGACCTGTCACAACATTTTGAATTTTAATGTGTTAATAGGGAAGCACATGTGTTATTGTATATTTGCTTTCTAAAACGATTTTAATAACTGTACTTTAGTGTACTTTAATGTCAGCATAATCAAGGTCCATCCATGTTGTTGCATATGGTATCATTTCCTTGTTTTTTATGACTGAATAATATTCCATTGTATATATATCACAACTTCTTTAGCTATTTATACATTACTGGACACTTAGGTTGTTTCCATGTCTTGGCTATTGTTTTTGTTTTTTTGTTTGTTTTGTTTGTTTTCAAGTAGGCTCCATGCCCAGCACAGAGCCCAAGACTGGGCCCAGTCAGGGGCTTGAACTCATGACCCTGAGATCAAGACCTGAGCTGAGACTGAGTCGGACACTTAACAGACTGAGCCACTCAGGCATCCCCATGTCTTGGCTATTGTAAATAATGCTACTATGAACATGGGGGTACAGATATCTTTTCAAGTTAGTGTTTTTATTTCCTTTAGATATATTCCCAGAAGGGAATTGCTGGATCATATGGTAGTTCTATTTTATTTTTTGAGGGTCTTTTATACTGTTTTCCACAGTGGCTGTACCAATTTACAATCTTACCAACAGTGGATAAGGGTACCCTTTTCTCCACATCCATGCCACCATTTGTTATCTCTTGTCTGCTTTTGATGGCCTTTTTAACAGGCATGTGGTGATATGTGTCCCTGTGGTTTTAATTTGCATTTACCTAATGACTAATGGTTGTATGAGTTCTTTATATATTCTGTATATAAACCCCTTGTCAGATATACAGTTTGCAAATATTTGTTCCCATTTCATAGGTTGGTTTTCACTTTGTAGGTGGTTTCTTTTGCTGTGCAGAAGCTTTTTAGTTAGATGTAGTCCCACTTGTTCATTCTTTTTTTGTTGATTATGCTTTAGGTGTCATATCCAAAAATTCATTACTAAGACCTATGTCAAAGAGCTTTATTCTTGTGTTTTCTTCTAGGGGTTTCATGATTTCAGGACTTACATTTAAGTCTGATCCATTTGGAGTTAATTTTTATGAGTGGTATAAGATATGAGTCTATTACATATGAATATCAATTATCTCACTGCCATTTACTGCAAACACTGTCTTTCCTTCAATGAGCATTCTTTATTCCCTTGTCAAATATTAGTTGTCCATATACATTTGGGTTTAATTCTGGGTTCTCAATTCTGTCCCATTGGTTTATTTGTCTGTATTTATACCAGTACCATACTGGAATTGATGACTATAGCTTTTGATGACTATAGCTTTATCATATAGCTTTTTAGCTTGAAATCAGGAAGTATGATGCCTTTTGCTTTGTTCTTCTTTCTCAGGATTACTTTGGCTATTTTGGGTCTTTTGTGGTTCCATATAAATTTTAGGAGTGTTTTATATACTTCTGTAAAAAATGCCATTGGGACTCTCCATAAGGATTGAATCTATAGATAGCTTTTTGTAGTATTGACATTTTAATAGTATTAATGCTTCCAATCATGAACATGGGATAGCTTTCCATTTATTTGTGTTTTTGATGTCTTTCATCAATGTCTTGTAGTTTTCATAATAGAGAATTTTCACCTACTTAGTTCAATTTATTCCTAAGTATCTTATTGTTCCTGATGCTATTGTAAGTGGGATTGATTTATTTGTTTTCTGGAAAATTTGTTAATTGTGTATAGAAATGCTACTGATCTTGTATATTAATTTTGTATCCTGCAACTTTACCTAAATTCACTGATTAGATCTAACTTTATTTTTAATCGAGTCTTTAAGATTTTCTATATGTAAAATCATATCATCTGCAAATATAGACAGTTTTACTTCTTCCTTTCCAATTGTGATACCTTTTATTTTTTTTGCCTGATTTCTCTGGCTAGGATTTCTAGTACTATGTTGAATAGGAGTGGGCACCTTTGTTTTGTTCCTACAAGAAAAGTTTTCAATCTTTCACCTGAGTATGATCATCTGAGTATGATGTTAACTGTGAACTTGGTCATACATGGCCTTTATTATATCGAGATATGTTCCTTCCATGCATAACACGTTAAGAATTTTTATAACAGTGTCTCTTCCATATGGTTGTTCCTGAGTTATATCCTTTCATAATAAAATGGTGATCTAAGAAATAAAAAAAAAGTTTTTTTTTAATCACAAATGGATGTTGAATTTTGTCAAATGCTTTTTTCTGTATATATTGAGATGATCATATGATTCTTTTCTTTCATTCTATTAACATAATGGGAAATGTTCCACTGTCTGAGAATAGTTGGGTATGACTGCTTTCTCAGTTCCCTACCCAAGTGAGGGTGTAGGCTGGGCTCTGTGGTTGCCTGGATTCTCTGGTCAGGCTTACTAGATGATCAGGTCTGGGTATTATATTCAGTAATAGTATATGAAATAACTTCCCTGCACTGGCAGGGCAGTAGGACAGAACCCACTGTAAAACTCATTGTTTAAGGACCCCAATCAATCCAGAGTGTGCACTGAATTCCCTGGTCAAGTGAGGTCATCAGTTTTGCCCTGCAGATGAAAGAAGGCATAGCTGTGCTCTGCTGAAGTGCCACTGCATGTAGGGCTGTTGTATGGGCTATGCAGCTTTCAGTGTGCTCTGGTTAGCTTCTTTGGTTGGACAAGCTGAAAGCTATATTCAGTGATAAATGGGGCCACAGATTAGATTTCTTGCCTGAGCACAGTGAGAGAGCAGCTCTAAAGATGATTAAGTCTTTTGTTTGTTGTCTTTACATACCCTAAGTTTCCGGATGGAACAGAGCCACCAGCCTCTGCTCTACAAACTCCCAGTTCTGCCCACCTGCCTCTTAGCTTGAGTGCCCCTGGACTGGACTGCTTCTAGGAGTTGTCACCAGCCCTTTCAGTCAGATGGTGCCAGAAGAGACTCTTGACAGTGGGTGGGCTATGTTCTAGCTCTCCAGTCTGGGTGGGAGGGGAATGGCCCACTCAGGCTACTCTTAATTTCTCAGGCAGTCTCTTTAGTTGGGAAGGGCTGGAATTTACCTTCAGCCCAAGCTATGAATTAATGCCGCTGCCTATATGTAGCACAAGAATGTTCCACTGGTATTGGCTTTGCTCTGGATGCAATCAGTTGTGCCTGCCCTCTTCTCAGCTTGAGTGCTGCTGGACTGTGCCACTTTCAGGAGTTGTCATCAGCCCTTCTGGTCAGGTGGAGCCAGAGTCTCTCTTCACAGCAGATAGGGTTGTGATTGAGCTCCCTTTCTGGGCATGAGCAAACTAGGCTCTAGGGCCATCAAAACTCCTTTGAGGATCTGAAACAAGCAGATCTGCACCCCACCTTGTTCTCTGGTCAGAGTGTTCCCCTTATGTGGTTCTACAGATGAGCAAAACTGCTGGTTGGGATTAGTCTTTGGGGAGTGTAGGTATGAATTTGATCTGCCAAGATCTGTGTGCTGATTGTTGTGAGTCCCTCCTTCCTTCTCTATCACAATCAGATTCCCAATAGTTGAGCCCCACCGATTCCTCTGTAGTCCCTGTGGTGTGAGATCAGAGTAGGGTCTCCCTTATAAAGCAACCCACAATGTTGGGGTGGTGCAGACAGTCTCCCCTGGGTTTCCTACTAGAGGAATAGGAGGCTCAGGGGAGACCTCTTCACATGGTGCTGTGCTGGCCTGGGGGAAGGACAATGCAGTCAACAGGAAGCTGCTTCTCTTACCTTTCTAATGCCATCTTTCTTGGTCTCTGTGGTGCAAGGGTTGCTTCAGCCTCACCACTGTGTTCTAGGTTTCTCTCAGTGGTGTCTTATTCTTGAATAGTTGTTGGTTGTTCTTATTGTGAGGGGAACAAAGTCAGGAACAATCTATGTTGTCGTCTTAATGACATGAGAATCTGGTAGGCTTTTTAAACAACTCTACCAAACCATATGATCAGATTATTTTTATGTACTTTAATTAATAATAATTGATCAAATAAATCCCTATGCTATGTCTTAAAAAGGGCACAAAAATGAAAAAGATATAGTTTTCAAAGGACTTTTTAATCTCTGGGAGGAATACACAGATAATGCAAGGCAATGAGAGAAGGTGGATTAGTGCTATTTAGTCTGAACACAGAAAACTAGCCAACCTGGTGGCTTCAAATGGAAATGTTGTGATGGTTTGTCTGCTATTTTGGAAGTTTACTGATGTTTAAGATCTATATTTGGGAGTTCCAGCCAAAGCTTGGGATGGGATTGCCAAAGAGATTATGGCACACCACCCAGTTACTCCCTGGTTTCCTGAGTTTCAAAAACAGCTTATTTTCTCCAAGAAAAATGTCATTTCTGCAAGGCACTTTGGCTCTTTTTGATTTCTTATACCTTAGTGACTGTCTTGTCAGGGAAGAGACAACAGGAAAAGTTGTACACCCAAAGAATTAAAAAAAAACAACAACAATCTATACCATCATAAGACGGGAGAGGTGTGTCAATAGCCACATAAGACTCAAGGGCTTTAGTTGATAATGAAGTGAAATTAAATGCCGTCACTTTATATATTAATCAAATCTTTTTTTATTATTAGAATTTTGATATTCAGAATAAAGAAGATGATTATTTTGATCTACTCTACATTTGCAGATGACACTAAAAATGAATGCACCATCTTGGAAGCATTAAGTTTTGCAACACTGAAAATGTTCCAACTAAAACAGCGTGATTATCTATATAAAGGGGATGCTTGGAATGGCTGGTAGTGATTGAGGGCAATTCTGTAGCCCTTCAAATCTGAATTATATAGTTTTATAATAGTTATAAAACTACATGCTGAAAAAAGAGACTTCTTACTGAAAAAAGAGACAAACCATGAGAGAAACAAATCAGACACAGGTGACAGAATTCCTCCTTCTGGGACTTTCTGATGACCCACACACCCAGAAGTTGCTATTCATTTTATTCCTGGGTGTCTACCTCATCACTGTGCTTGCAAATCTACTTCTCATGTACCTTGTTCAGGTTGACTCCCAGCTTCACACACCCATGTATTTTTTCCTCTGCAACTTATCTCTGGCTGACTTCTGTTTTTCTACCAACATCGTTCCCCAGGCCCTAGCCCACCTGCTATCCCAGAAGAAGGTCATTTCATTCACACGTTGTGCAGCTCAGCTTCTATTCTTCCTCATTTTTGGGTGCACCCAGTGTGCCTTTCTGGCAGTGATGTCCTATGATCGGTACGTGGCCATCTGCAACCCTTTGCATTACCCTAGCATCATGACTTGGAGGGTGTGTGTCCAGCTGGCTGCAGGATCATGGACCAGCGGCATTCTGGTGTCTGTGGTAGATACCACTTTTACACTAAGTTTACCCTACCAAGGCAGCAATAGTATTGCTCATTTCTTTTGTGAGGCCCCTGCACTGTTGATCCTGGCATCCACAGACACTCATACTTCAGAGATGGTCATTTTCCTCATGGGTGTTGTGATTCTCCTCATACCTGTTTCCCTAATTCTGGTATCCTATAGTCACATCATAGTGACTGTGGTCAGGATGAAGTCAGCTGTGGGGAGGCTCAAGGCATTCTCTACCTGTGGCTCCCACCTCATTGTGGTCATCCTTTTTTATGGATCAGCAATTGTCACTTACATGGCTCCAAAGTCTTCCAAAGAACAGGAAAAACTGGTGTCTGTGTTTTATGCAGTGGTGACACCTATGCTTAATCCCCTCATCTATAGCTTGAGAAACAAGGACGTGAAGGGAGCTCTGAGAAAAGTAGCCACAAGGAATTTCTCATGCAGGCTTGAAATCTTCCACTGACAGTGAGACCCTCTTGGCTCCCTACTTATAAGACTTGCTGAGTAGTTCCCTTAGCAAAACTGGAATATTGTAAGATCCTGGGGGCTTGTTGTGGACCCACCCTCCATCCTTCATCTAGCACTTCCTTTATAGAAGAGGAAGGACAATAATTCATGGAGCAATACAATGAGGGTCTGCTCCCTTCTTGTTTTTTGTTTTTTTGTTTTTTTGTTTTTTTTGGCATCTAAGAGTTAGGAAACCCTGCAAGAAACAGTCACATTTTATAAACTCTGGAACCTGTAAAAATCTGTCTTTTTTTAAATCATGTTTTATATTACCAGCAATCTATCCCAGATCCTACTCCATCTCTTTTATCTTTTGAATCTCTCTGCATCATCAAATAATCAATAAATTAACAAACATTAAGTGTTTAATTAAGTACTTAATCACTTACTATGAGATAGGTGCTAAGTATATATGTGCCTGCACATGAGTCTGTATGTGTGTTTGAAGTGGGTAGTGAAGAGCATGGGTACAATGAAGCAGAATATATGAGTTCTGCTGTCCTTCTCACACTCTGCTCACACCCTTAATAAGGGACATGAATATTTTATCTATAAGATAAAGGTAAAGACAGAGTTTTGGAAGCTAACAGGAGATAGTGACATCCCAGGGCTAGAAAGAGTAAGAAAGAAGCTGGTACCAACCCTGGGCCTGAAGGACAATTAGAACTTGGAAAGGGTAGCTGTCTGAAAGCCACCAGACAGGAGCTGTGGGCTTAGATGTATGGAAGTGAGAAAGCCACAAGAATAAATATTTTGAGTTCATTCTCTACCTATCTTCTGATTTCCTGTTACTGTATTAAAAAAATCCAGGATAACCCCTCCATCTGAAGATACTTATTTTAATTCTGTCTACAAAGTCCTTTTTCCTATGTGAGGGAACATACTTATAGGTCCTAGGGATTAGGACATGGACATCTTTGGGGGACCATTGTTCTGCCTACCATACAAGGACAAATAAAATAAATGTAAAGGAGCAGTTAAAGTTTGGCTAAAATTGGAGATTATAAATGTATAGTGGTGTCAATCTACTTAGCTGTGTGATTGCTATTATCCAAACAGAACCCCATGATCTATATTTTCACTTGTAAATTCTTGTAGTAATAATTTAGAATGTGCTGCCTTTCTAGATCCCTTGCTACAAGAGACCCCTTGATACCTGTTACCTCCACAGCACACAGAGTTAGAGTTATTTATAGAGTTTGTGGAAAGGATATGTCTATGCACTGAATACCATTTTACTCTGTTAATTTCACTAATTAACACAAAGCTGTGGTGCACACATCCCAAGTCTGCTATTTTCCTGGAATCCAGAGTTGGACTATGTTCACTGGACAAAACCATAAAGACAGGCTGCTATACTGGTTGAGTGATATGCAAGCTTAAAAAGGACAGTTGATTTCACCCAATCACAAGATTACATACAAAATTTAGTAAACAAAGAATCTTTGGGTTATTCTCAGAAGTTTCCTAGAATTATGTCCATTTATACTCAACTTGGGATTCCTTTACACACTTTTTGTCAAGCAATTCTCATATCCAAGTTGAATAATTTGAGATTGAGGCAGTGTCCATGTGGAGCAGTCTTTCTCCAGATACTGTACAGACCAATTATTGTAGTAGAGGAAGAAGTCCTAATTTGCTATTCCTCTGAACACGGGTACTTTCTAAGCCAGTAGAATTTTTTAAGTATTGCTTTGTTATTTCTCTTTCCCACTAGAACATAAATTCCATAAGATGAGAAATTTGTCTATTTTATTCAGCAATCTGTATTCAGAGCCTAAACAGAGTCTGACACATGCTGAATGATGAGTAAAAATGCACTGAAATTTTGAGTTCAAACTCAAAGTTTGCTGAAAAAAGTGAGTGAAAGAATGAAACAAAACTCTATTATTTATTATCATCACTATCATAAATTTACCTTATAAGCAAAAAAGATCCTTGAGAGTTGCAGGTAGAGTTTTTGGACAAATAGAAAAATGTAAAGCTGAAGATTATAAAAAGACATGGGTGAAGAAGTTCAAGAAAAGTTAAAACAAGTAATGAATGGCAAATTGTAGCGATGTTATCAACCTCCGGATAGGCTCCTAATCTGTGTAAACTGGCGGCATCCTCAGATGCATTGGTACCACAATCCCACAGAATCCAAAGAATCATGATCTTTCATTGAGAAACGGATCCTAGTAGAGTCCAAAATTCTAGTGGGTAGAGCATTGCTCTTAGACTGAGGAGAGACCAGAACCCATTTGAGGAATTATTTTCTCTCTCCTTTGTCCTTGCCTTCCACCCCTTCAGTTTCCATGTCAGTCAATCATAGTTTCTGAGGGCCCAGGGTCCTGAGGATGACTCGCCTCAGTGCAGACTTCACTTCACTGTTCCTTAGGCTGTAGATGATGGGGTTCAACAGGGGAGTCACTACTGTGTAGGAGAGCGACAACAGCTTCTTGCTCTCAGGAGAGGTGCTGGACCGGGGTCGGAAGTATGTGAGGATGGCAGTGCTGTAGAAGAGGGACACAACCAGAAGGTGGGAGGAACAGGTGGAGAAGGCCTTGCGTTTCCCCTCAGCTGAGGGCATCCTGAAGATAGTGGAAAGAATGCGGACATAGGATCCCAGGATCAGCAAGAAAGGAAAGAGGATGAATAAGACAGTGGCTGTCAGAGCCTCCAGTTCAAACAGAGAGGTATCAGCACAGACCAGTGCAATGACAGGGGGGCTGTCACAAAAGAAGTGGTTCACTCTGTTGGGGCCACAAAAAGGGAAGCTGAAAATCCATGTGGTTTGCACGGTGGCCACTGGAAACCCTGAGAACCAAGAGGCAGCTGCTAGCTGGGCACAGGCCTTGCGGCTCATAATGATTGGGTAGCACAAAGGGTCACAGATGGCCACATAGCGGTCATATGCCATTGTGGCCAGGAGGCAACACTCAGCAGCCCCAAAGAAGAAAAAGAAATACATCTGAGAGGCACAGCCAAGGAAAGATATGGTTGTGTCTTGGATGATCAGAGTCCCCAGCATCTTGGGCACAATGACCAAGTTGAAGCCTATCTCCAGGAAGGACAAGTTCCTGAGGAAGAAGTACATAGGATTTTGTAGAGCAGAGTCAGCTGTAGTGACCAGGATGATGAGAATATTGCCCATTAGAGTAACCAGGTAAACAGTCAAAAAAAGGAGAAATAGGAGAGCTTGTACCTCAGAGGATAAGGTTGAAAAACTCACAAGGACAAACTCACTGACAATTGTCCAGTTTCCCCACATCATTCTTCTGTCCAGGATTTCATTGACATTCATGCTCCAGGAAGGTAGAAGTCTCCATATGTTATTTAGACTTCTATTATACCCTTAGAAAGCCTCCCATGGCCCCATTCTCTACCTTTCTTGTTATAGTTGTTGCAAATCAAAAGGTGTACTTTCCAAAATGTAAAAAAATAAGCCTGTCTATGGGATTCATAATTTTTGGAAGAATACTAACCTTTTTTCAGATTGAACTGAGGCACACCATATACCTATATATCTCCTGACTTTGCTCTATAGAGATCAAAATCACAGCTTCATGTTGGGGCTCCTACCTTATCTTTCTTCAACATTCAGTGGTACTAAAAAAGCAGCCAGGCCAAGCATTTCTCCTCAATGCACAATGAAACTCCTTTAATGCACAATGAAAGCTGATGAGGTGAGCCAGGGTATGTTTTCTGCAAAATTGAAGGGTAGGAAAGAGAAAATCAAGGAAAGTTACCAATGATCCTGAGGAAGAGAACTGAATGCGCCCTAATCTCAAGCAGCCAACCCTCAGGATGATTTCAGTATATTGGAGGAATACTCAATATATTCTACATTCAATGTAAATATATTCATTTCTAAACTCAGAATATTGCAATTTATACAAGGAGACATGAAATATAGAGACTGTGGTTTATTTTGATCCCTGGGATAAATATTCTCTGTATAGCTATATGTGATCAGAAAAGGGAACACAAACTCAAGACAGGGTCAGACCATAGAAAGAATCTAGATGTATCGCACATAAACCCTTTCATCAGTTTCTGTTGGTTGACTTGCATCTTGATTTTCAAGAAATATCACTTCAAGTTTTACATGTTAATAAATAAAGACCAACTCAAATATGTAGACTAATATCAAATCCTGTAAGAAATAAGTAGAATGTTTCATCATGGCATCAAGAACTAAACTTCAAAACTGAGACCTGAAATTGTGATAAATATAAACTTAAATGAAGGACTAAATCTAAAGCACTTGCATGTAACTGGTACATAACACATGCTAACCATTGTAGTCATTATGAGATAATGCTAGATTTGTCTTCCCAAATCTACTTCTTATCTCCTTATCTACTGCCCAAACTCACTGAAGTCCCTACTTTTTAATCCTTAAGAGAAAAGAATAGTCTATTCAATGAATACTGATTATCTTCTCTGTGCCAGACACTGTTTTAGATACTAAAGATAATACATCAGTAAACATAACAAAAAAAAAATCTCTGCCCTCATATAACTCACTTTCTAGTAGAAAAGACAGACTGTAAACAAGTCATGTAAATAGGATGTATAGTATGTTACGTGGCTGTAAGAACAATGGAGAAGAATAAAACAGTGGAGAAGGACATAGGCATTTGGGGTGTGGGGAGTGTCAGAGAAGGCTTCCCTGAACAGATAATGTTTGAGTAAAGTACTGAGCAGGTGCAAGACATGGTCAGGGTGGTGAAGGAAGGAGGGAAGTAAACAGCCAAAGCAGCAAGAGGGGCATCTGGGTGGTTCAATCACTTAAGTGTCCCACTCTTGTTTTCAACTGAGGTCATTCAGCTCACGTCATGATTTCACGGTTCATGAGTTCAAGCCTCATGTCAGGCTCTATGCTCACAGCCTGGATCCTACTTGGGATTCTCTGTCTCCGCCTCTCTCTGCCCTTCTCCTTATTCGCTCTCTCTCAAAAATAAACATTCAGAAAAAAATAACAGTGAGAAAGTGCTATTTAAAATTTTTTGCTGATTCATATTCATGTTTTTTTTAAGTTCATTTATTTTGAGAGACAGAGAAAAAGAGAGAGAGATAGAAAGAGTGAGAGTGAGAGTGAGAGCAAGAGTAAGGGAGGGGCATAGAGAGGGAGAGAGAGAATCCTAAGCAGGTTTTGTGCTGTCAGCATGGAGCCTGATGTGGGTGTTGTCAGTGTGGAGCCCCATGTGGGTCTCGATCCTATAGTTAGTGAGATCATGACCTGAGCCAAAACCAAGAGTCAGGCACTTAACCAAATGAGCCACCCAGGTCCCCACATGTTTTCTTTGAAAATTTTGATACTTTGTCAATTTCCAAGTAAGAGTTAACACTTAATGAGCACCAGGTAAGTGCCAGACACTATTCTAAGTGGTTTCCATGCATTATGTTAAATCTTGCAACAAACTAAAGATATACGGGTTATTAGTAGGTCCACTTTACAGCTGAGGAGGCACAGAGAGGTTGAATAATTTTTCCAAGTTACACAGCCAGCAAATGTTGGCATCAGGATATGCCTCCTGGGCAGTTTGTCTCCGAGTCATGGCTTTACCCATTAGGTGACTCACCCACTCTGAGAATGGAAATGAGTCTAGGCTAATAGGTGAGAGCAAACAGGAGTTTTTGGCATAAGATGGTAGTAATAGAGCAAAAAGCAAAACAAATTATAAAGAAGATCAGAAAGTTTCAAGGTATTAGCAACACCCACTTTCATGGACCTAATATTAGAATAATTGTTAACTTATGTCTCCATCTCATATTTTAGATGGTATACTACTTGAAAGTAGAAACTGTGTAGAAAATTTAATTTTTTATCTCAATTCCTAGCAAGGTAGATGCCCATTAAATTGTTACTCAATAAGTGAATGAAGAATGAACAAAATACAAAAAATAATCATGGAAATATCTGTATAGACAGAGTGTAGGCACAGTGATCCCCATTCAGAAGGAATTTAGATGCAAAGACTACACACATCAATGATACAGCCTCATATAATTTACACAGATTTAAAGAGTGATAAGGGTTATAAATTACACCCATCATCTTCCACTACCCCAAGCCTCTTCCTTTTATCTAACTCATTTCAGAAAATGACACCACCCAGGCTTCATGATGCAGGAGTTGGGACAAAAATCCTTTCATTTAACCCCAAAATTTATTATTTTTCCAAAAACACTGATTCAGTGTCACCTTCTACATCACTACTCTTATCTTCTCTGGCCTGGAATATTGCAGAAACTTGATTCTAGTTCATTCTCTACAAACCATCCTTGACTTGTGTGTGATCTGATAGCAACCCCAATTAAGTTACTCATCTGTTTAATGTCTTTCAGTCACTACCTATTATCCCTGGGAAAAAGTACAATACCTTTAACAAGGTCTTTTTCTCTGGTATCTGCTTATTTGTCCAGGTCCAAATCCCCTACACAGTTGATGCTCTGGTTACACAAAAATACTCTCTGTTCTGTGCATACCTCATATTCTCTTACCCCTTCTTGTACTTGTGCATGTTACTCTCTACTTTTGGAAACCTCTTCCTGCAATTATGTATAATTTCTTCTGGTCTTGCAAGTCTCAGCTGAAACATCATTTTGTTTGTGAAGTTTCCCTTCACTCCCTTGGCCTAATTAAGGGATTATTCTTTAAGTCTCTTATAACACTTTGTGTAAAACTCTACTAGAGCACTATACAATTGTGTATGTGTACATATATTTATATCATCTAATAGTTAATGCCAGGAGGGAAATCTATTCATCATTGTATCTTTTGCACCTGGCAGAGTGCTTAACTCCAAGTGCTTGATAAATAATGTAGTCTAAGGTTTAATCATTTTTATAGCAGTTTGATGATGCTATTGGGTCTCTAGTTGAGTCTACAGTTAAGACTTCTGAATGTGTGTGTGTGTTTTATAGGTTGTACATTTGGTTTTGTTTTCCAATATACATTTATTTAAAAATGTATTGCTATGTTCTGAGAAGATATTTTAAAAGCATTATTATAACAGCTTTACATCACTCACTGTGCCACAGATGTCCACTCCCCTGAAATATTTAATCAAAATGTTTCCTAGGACAGAGCCATGACTCTGGGGCACACCACTTAAGCCATATCCTAAAATGAGTTGGCACCAATTTTTTAATCTCTGCTTTTTGGGCTATTCAGCAAAACTATTTTTTTTTCTATAAGTAACTTCAAATAATTTCAGACATGAGTTGGGTATAAATAAACAGTTATATGTACTGTTACCTGGACTATATCTGTTTAATGTAGTAACAAAGATCTCATGAAAAAGTTCATCAAATGCCTTAGTGAAATTCAGATAAACCATATCAAATACTCATTCTTTAATCTAAGATCTAATGTCAGCTTCTTTGTGAAGCTTTTTCTGACAATCTCCTTCCCCAAATGGATAAATTACTATCTCTGTTGTGTTCCTCAGAGCATTTTAAAATACCCTTATTATATCAATGGTGTTATATTATAATTATTTTTATATTTGTCCTCTCCAGCTAATTGTGTACTCCTTGACATAAACCAAATGATATGCATCATTGTATACACATTACAATGCCTGGTACCTACAAAGTAATGATCAACATTTATTGAATCACTAAGTAACATTTATCTTAATGGCATTAGTTAATAGGTTTAACATGCTGATATTTATCTTTAAAAGTTAACTACGTTTTTAGTCATGAAATTCTTAGTGAATCCATGATGGAGCAAAGTAATCACTATTATAAGTATTTGTAAAAATATTTTTCTTTTTTTTTAAATTTTTTTAACGTTTATTTATTTTTGAGACAGAGACAGAGCATGAATGGGGGAGGGGCAGAGAGAGAGGCAGACACAGAATCGGAAGCAGGCTCCAGGCTCTGAGCCATCAGCCCAGAGCCCGACCTGGGGCTCGAACTCACGGACGGTGAGAACGTGACCTGAGCTGAAATCGGACGCTTAACCGACTGAGCCACCCAGGCGCCCCTGTAAAAATATTTTAAACAATGTTTTAAATTATTGTTTGGTAAGAGATGCGGAAATAAATGTACAATTATAAAACACTACACAAATTTGCATTCTCGCCATCACCACCACCACCATCATTGTTATTATCGATATTATTATAGTCTTTATAGTTTCAAAAAGACTAAACCAAATCTTTTGGTAAAGCAGTTAGATAGAAAAGAATCCAATAAAGTGTAGCTTTGATAGTTGAAACTGGAGAAAAACGGCAACATAACATAGTTTGAGAATTTCCTAAGGATACAACCAGATGATGCTACTTAGACACTGGCCAATGCGTAACAAAAGGCAAGGACGGAAAATGGTCTCAGGTCAGAAGTTCAGATGTTATCAAAGAAAATCTCAGTTAACTGGGGCGCCTGCGTGGCTCAGATGGTTATCTGACTTCCTGGGTCATAATCTCACAGTTAGTGAATTCGAGCTCCAAGGCAGACTCTGTGCTGACAACTCAGAAACTGGAGCCCCCTTCAGAGTCTGTGTCTCCCTCTCTCTCTGGCCCTCCCCTGCTTGTGCTCTATCTCTGTCTCTTCAAAATAAATAAACATTAAAAAAAACTTAAAAAAAAGAAAATCTCAGTTAAGGAAGCTGAGAGAAATGCATATTCATAGCACTAGTTTTTATGACTTTTAAAGCAGAGATGACCTTCCCTTTTCTTTCAAACCACATCCTACAGAGAATCTCAACACTTAAGTCCAATGAGGATGAGTAAGGGCAGAGGCAGGGGCTCAGAGCCCCACTTGCTTGACTTTCACTTTTCTCTTCCCCTGAAAGAGCCCCCTAATGCTGCTTCTTAGGGCCCTAGGGGTGCACAAAACAATATGAAAATGTGATTCAAAACCTTGCATCTGCCTCCCTCCCACAGTTGTAACTCCATATTTTCCTTCATTTGTTTTGATCCTTCTCTAACCATCCCTTTACATTGCCTTCTTTTGATGTAGCCTTTCCTCTCTCTCTCTTCCATCTCTTTCACCTTTCTCTTCATTTTTTAAATTTCTGTTTTCCCCTACTAAGCAGGGGAGAGATGGTGGAAGGGAGTTTGCTGGGATGATATTCTAAAGAACGGATCTTCCTGTAGCTCCATTAATGCAGTTGAGGTTGTCAGGATGTTATTGATGAGGTATAATTCAGCTACTGTTTTACTAATGGTCTTGCAAGCACAGAGCCTTGGATAAATGTAGTTGTGTTTGCAGCCATCAGAAGGGGAAAGAACTCTAGGGAAGGGGAAAGTATGCAGAAACCTAGCTGAGGTGGACTGGCCAGCTACACCTCTATCCAGAGTGTCTCCTTTCTGTGGTAACGTATTGAAGATTCCATGCACTGTTTCAACAAGAAAGAACAAGATAGCATACTTAAGAAAACTTGTGAAAATCCCACCTAAATGATAGTTTGAGGCCACATAGTTACAATAGCAAGGACTTTAGAGTAAGAAATTCAGAGTTAAAGTTCTAGTTATTATTTTTATCTGTGAGTCACAGAGCTACTGACATGACATTTTCTGAGTTAGGGTTTTCTCAACTGTAAAATGACTATTATTACAGATGCCCTATCCATCTGAAGGGTGGCTATGGGTGTGAAATGAGATAATATATACTCAAGTGCTTTGAACATTCTAAAGCCTAATACATAATCATTGTTTTCCATCCTTTCCCAGATTACCTAATTTGTCAAAAACTTCTGGTTATTTACTTGAGACCTCTGATCTCCTTTCTTGTTTCCTAGAAATGTGTCAAAGGAGACACATTTTCTTTGTAATAGGCCATCATCCTCTTCACAAAAGAGTTCAAGTCTGTGCTCTGTCCACTTTGCTCTTTACTTACCTCCTGCGAATGAAATTTGCATCATATTCCAGAGAACCCCCGGTCTGTGTCAGCTACCCTAGGCTTAGACTAGACTATGTTTGAACAAGTGACTCCAGGGGAGTCCTAAAATATAGCTATATCTGTGCAAGTCACTTCAGAAAAGCCCTGGGCTGTGTCTGTGCCAATCATCCCAAAGGTACTCTGGGTGTGTCTCAGTCCTCATTGCTGGCGAACTCTGGGGTTCTGCCTTGTCACATTCTCAAAGAAGCTTTGTCCAGGGGTGTGCCAGACACCCCAGGTAAATCCTGTCAGTCCCTATAAAGAAGTTCTGAGTTGTGCAGCATTAGTCACTTCAGAGAAGCTCTGGGCTGGGCCTGTGTCAATCACTCTAGAGGATTCCAGGCTGGGTCTCAGGACTATTTTAGTCCCTGGTGTTTACTGGAAGGGAGTGATTCCCCCAATGCTTCCTCATCCTCAGGTAAAGTCATAGGTTCAGTTTCTGACAGGTGTGAGTTTTGAGGAATTCCCAGACATGCAAAAATTCATGAAGATTCTGCAATCCCATAATTGGAGGAAGTGCTTTGCTGCAGCTCTAACTTTTCCTGCACTCATGAGGCTACAAGAGCAAGGGAAAAAACAGTGGTCTGTCTATTCTCCAAGGTTTGCACCAGAAAGAGAGATCAGAAGAGCATGCCAGTATTCCTTTTTCCCTCAGCTTTATTGAGATAAAATTGACATATAATGTTGTGTAAGTTTAAGATATATAATGTGATGATTTGATAATGGATACATATATTGAAATGATTACCACAATAGAGTTAGTTAACATGTCCATTACTTCACATAATTATCTTTTTGTTTATGTGTGTGGTGA
Source organism: Panthera pardus (assembly GCF_024362965.1). Classification (NCBI taxonomy): domain Eukaryota; kingdom Metazoa; phylum Chordata; class Mammalia; order Carnivora; family Felidae; genus Panthera; species Panthera pardus. The sequence continues at coordinate 51,417,829 of NW_026526677.1, forward strand.
AAATATTTAAGATATACTCTCTTAGCAAGTTTCAAGTACAGAATACAGTATTGTTAATGATAGTCACTATGTTGTATGTTTTGATCCCCAGAACTTATTCATCTTAAGTTTGTACCCTTTGACCAATGTCACCATACCCCCGTCTCTGATAACCACTATTCTACTTTCCTTCTCTCTGAGTTTGGTTTTTTTAGATTCCACATATAGATGAGATCATACAGTATTTGTCTTTCTCTGTCTGACTTATTTTACTTAGCATAATGCCCTTGAGTCTCATCCATATTGTTGAAATAGCCAGATTTCCTTCTTGGTTATGGCTGATTAATATCCCATTGTATATATGTATACATATGCCATATTTTCTTTATCCACTCATCTGTAAATGGACACTTAGATTTTTCCCATGTCTTGGCTATGGTGAACAATGCTACAATGAACATGGTAGTGCAGGTATCTCTTTAAGACAGTGATTTTATTTGTATCATTCCAGTATTCTTTTACATCTTCCTTCACTTTTGATTCTCATTGGGCTAATTCTTTGGGAGTGTTTCCGATCTGGATTCGGAAGTTTTCATGCATGGAGAGGATAACTCATTAATCACTGTCTAAGCCAAGTGGAGAAGCAGTTGGCAGGGGATACTGTTGGCTGGGGAGGCTAGTAACTCCTGGATAAGATGAAAACAAGAAAGTCTGAATAACAGTCTGAAAATCCTAACACTTCTTGAATAAGAAATGAAGTTGAGGGAGTAAGATGATGTCCATGCTTTGTGACAAAATTTTCCCAAGGTGATTAGGGCTTCATCCAAAGACTCTAATGCATGTCTGAACATTTTTTATAGTGTTTCTGAAACAGACATTTGACCACATGTTTCTTACTAAAGGCAGTAACCATACCTGACTTCTTCATTATTGTTTGCTTAATATTTAGCGAAGTGCCTGCAAATATGTGCTTGCATTTTTCTACAAGCCATATTTAAAATACTGACCTTCTGCATCATACTTCACCTATATGACCTGAGATTTCCATTTTAATTAATTAGGATGGCACATTCATCTTGCAGTTTGTTGTAGGGAAGTATACCACATTTCCAACAAAAGTTGGAATAAATAATAAAGGTGACTCACTGGATAAAAAAGAATAGCTATTTATTCTTCCCCTTCAGTGGTCCCTGGGAGTTTTAATTCTCCCCATTTCCTACTCTACAGTCTGCCAGTAGCCAGTGGATGACTGAAATGGGAGTACAAAAGCCTACTTCTTTGGCATGAAGCAGAACAAACTAAGCTTTATTTATTCCCTGGAGTTCCCTGCGGGAACTGCTGAGTCTGGAATTGCACCCAAAATTATATTTTTGCTCAGCTTCTTCTCCATTCCTACTCTACTACATTTAATGGTTTCTCCTTAATAATTCACTTGCACTTGAGTCCTTGGCTCCATATCTGGTTCTGGGATAACCCAATGAAATGAACTGATCCTGAGGCAAGATCAATTACTGTAAGTTTGGAGAAGATGTTTCTAAAAGGTGAGAAGAGATTCATAGCAGGGATATGAAGGAAAAGGTTTAACCTTTCTGGGAATAAAACCTCTTTCATGCCTCTTTAATGGATCTTCTCCAGACTTTCAGAATATCTATACTTTATTGCAGGAACTTGAGCACTGTATTTCTTCACATGCAATCCACCATCAAATCCTATCAATTCTTCCTCCAAAAATTATTTAGAATTAATTTGTATTGATACTACTCTATTCCAAGTCACCACCACTTCTCAACTGGATTACCCATTCGTTTGTTCATCTTCATACACTATTGAAAAACTATAGAATAATTTCATTGTAATGTAAAGTTTGCATTGGGCAAAGCAAACCAAAATATAACCTTCAACGCTGAATGTCACAAGGCCTTGCCATCAGGAGCTCTCTTACCTGTTTTAAAGAAAATTTTAGAAGTATGACTATAATTGAAGCTCCTTTCACAAAGAGAAGCATCTCTTGTTTTGTGCAGTTTCTGACTTCTGGAAAGTGGCACTGATTCCCATGACCATATAAGAAGCTGCCCCACTGGTTCAGAGCATCATATCAACTGCATTATCTCAGTACCAAATACTCTTTTACTAAATAAACCATCATTGACATTTTCATTCTATTGTTATAATGCTTGTTAAATATCTACTGTGGCAACCTTCAACATCACTGAACTGCATATCTGAGCAGTCTATGTTGTCTCTCCAGGTACCAGCTGTTGTTTCTGTTAATGCTCTGGCTTCAAACTTGCATATATTTTGAGTGGTATTCCCTAGCCCTATTTTTCCATAGTATTTTAAAAGCAGAGTTTTCCAGAACATATGGTTTTCAGGAATTCTCATGTCATGTTAAAACAAAAATAATTGTGCAGCTTTAATTTTTAAAGACTTACAGGTACACTGGGAAAAGACAAACATGTAAAAACCAGTACAGCATAGTATATGCAAAATTTAACTTATCTTTTGATAAAATTGGAATAGATGCATATAGCAGAGAATAATTTATGCTGCTTGAGGGATCACACCAGGGCCTTGAAAGATGAGATGGATCCGGCTAATGTACAGATGGAAAGAACTTTTCAAACAGAGAAAATGGAGTACCGGACATCACCAGCTGCTAATCATCTAAACTACTAACACAGAAGTATGAATGAAATTCACTATATTCTCTAATTTACTCAATCATTTCTTCCATAATCTTCAAAATTTATTTCCTTCAAATTAAAATTTTAGTTATTTTTTACCTATTATGTAAACAAAATTTCAAATGTTTGATGACAAATGTTATTGATGGGACAATAGGGAAAGAAGAACCCTTGTAAATTTCTGGTGGGAAGGTAAAATGGTATAATCAACTTGGAGGGAAATTTGCCAATATATAACAACATGGTACATGTATTCACCCTTTGCCCAATTTCTAGATTTCCATCTGTCAGATACACTGGTAAAAATATGAAAATGCTTGTGTATAAAGCTATTTTTTACAGCATGATTTATAATTGTAAAAGACTCATTAAATAAACTATGGTATATCTAAAAAATAGAGTACTATGAAATCATAAGAAGAATGAGAAATATTTTTGTGGTTAAGGAAGAGCTATGTTGCAGTTAGCTAGATCCATTTTAAACTTTGATGAAAACAGTATCACAATAGAAATTTATACTACTACTTCAACAAGGCTTAAGAACCTGAGTATGGGATAGAAAGCCTGTGAAAGCTCAGCTCATTCTTCCTGGGAAAACAGTAAGGACTAAAATGATTGTGGGGTTATAAAGGTGTAAGTATGGGCATTATCAATCCATGTTTCTATATTTATATCACATACCAGTGAGATTAGAGGAACTAACATGCTTCAAGGGCATGCAAACTGAAATAAGACAGTGATGACAGTTATGCATTGGTAAGGATTACAGGGTTTTCTCTCTGATGAATGGAGTCAGATCTGCCCGATGGAAAAGAAAGTGAGATGATGATTTTTCACTGGTCTTGTCCTCTGTTATTATGTATCCCCACAATAGGATTATAAGCAGTTTCATGCTGTTCACAATGTGGACATAGTAATGTGAATATCTGGAATTATATGGCACAGAATTATTGAAACACCAATAAGAAAAAATAACGTAAGCCTACAATGAACAGAGGAGTTTTCCAGGAGGTAGAAACAGGGCCAACCTACTTCTCTGCTCTTTTCCCTCTTCTGAGCTTCCCAATAGTCATTTCAGCAGCTGGGTTTCATCCCAACAGAGATGGCAAGGGAGGCAGAGGAATCCCAAATATGAAACTGATTGCTCCACATTGAGTACACTTTACTCTCATTTCTTAATGTCTATGGGATGCAAATTCTAAGGCCTAAAGCCTTGCGGAAAGTCCGGCCAAGGGCATTCTTCACCTCATTATTTCTCAGGCTATAGATGATGGGGTTCAACATGGGAGTCACAACAGTGTAGGACAATGACAGCAGCTTTTTGCTCTCAGGCGAATTATTGGATTTAGGCCGGAAGTAGGTGAGGCTTGAAGATACATAGAAAAGGGAGACAACAAGGAGGTGGGAGGAGCAGGTAGAGAAGGCTTTATGCTTCCCTTTAGCTGATGGAATCTTAAGGATGGCAGCAGCAATGCGAATGTAGGAACACAGGATCAGCAAGCAGGGTATCATGACGACCAGCACAGTTCCAACAATCGCATAGATCTCAAACATTGCTGTGTCTGCACACACCAGTCTCAGCACAGGTGGGCTGTCACAGAAGAAGTGGTTCACCTTGTTGGTGCCACAGAATGGAAAGCTGAAGAGCCAAGTGGTCTGCACAGTAGCTACGGGAAAGCCTGGAAACCAGGAGGCAACAGCCAATTTGGCACGTGTCCTCTGGTTCATGATGACTGGGTAGTGCAAGGGATTGCAGATGGCTACATAGCGGTCATATGCCATGGTGGCCAGGAGGACGCATTCAGCAGCTCCAAAGAAGAACAAGAAATACATCTGCATGGCACAGCCAAGGAAGGAGATGGTTGTGTCCCAGGCAAGCAGGGTCCCCAGCATCTTGGGCACGATGACTAGGTTGAAGCCAATCTCCAAGAGGGACAAGTTCCTGAGAAAGAAGTACATGGGGCTGTGCAGCATGGGGTCAGTCAAGGTAACAAGAATGATGAGGCTGTTTCCCAATAGTGTGACCAGGTAGATGATTAGAAATATCAGGAAGAGTAGTGACTGTATTTCAGTAGGTAGGGAAGAGAAGCTCATGAGGATAAACTCCCCAACTCTTGTCCGGTTTCCTTCAGCCATCAATACAGAAATGAATCTCCAGCTTCAGTCATGGAGAGAGATTCTTGATTGGAGGAATCAGAATCTTGGTTTGTTTATCAGACTCCTTTTTAGTGTCAGGAAAAGAGGCTGGGTCGGGATCTCAGTTGGAAAAGAAAGGGCCTTGAGCTGTCTAAGAATAAGACACAAGGAAGAATGGCCAGAGCTTAAGTTCTGAGATGGGCCTGGGCCAGCTTCTGGAAGAGTTGATATTTCCTTATTTGTACATTAACATGTACAGAATGGTCATACCAAATCAGAACCATAAGTCCCTGAAGGAGCCATCAAGGGGCACATTTTGGAAGAAATTATATTCCTGAAAACACCCCAACTTTTGAGATACAAGCCCAAAGTTCATGATTTCATTAAAAACACATACATGTGAATTTATAAAAACTTTAGAAATATATTTAAAATGCAGAATTTATATATTCAATGCAGAATACTGCATCTAATAAGTTTTCTACTCTTCATGAATCTTTCTTGCTGGCTGTAATTTGGGAGGTGAGTGAGGAGCATGTATTGAGGACAATTAACACATGCCTGTGTTTTGTCCTTTTATATATGCATTTTATAGGGGAGGCAACTTATCCCAGAGAAGTTAAGGAATAGCAGTGAAAGTGGTAGGTCTCGAACCCAAACCACATCTGTTGAATTCCAGAGTTCTCAGACTTCCACTGGACTGTGATTCATTGCACTATTCTACCTTGATCTGAAGACTAACTCATTAATGCTTAAGAAAATAAAATGGGAATTTCTGCAAAATCACATTTTGTATGATTTCTTTCTAATTTTCAACTTATTATCATATTCCCTTCTTTTCTCATTATTTTGGTAATCTAGAACATTGAATTCTAATGGAGGAATTATGAGATGAAGTTGGAAAATAAGTAATAAAGGAATTGGATGTGGTTAGGAAACTATTATACAAAAAATACAAGCTTAAAAACAGAAATAAAAACATTATTAAGAGCACTAGAAACCAGAATTGAAACAAAGTAAAAGAGAAACAAGCTTGTGGTCCTTGTTTTGAATATGTTACATCAATAGACTTTTATTGTATGCTAAGGAATTTGGACCTTATTCTATAGATAAAGAGAGCCGCCTGAATATATGAAGCATGGGAGTGACATTGTTATATATGCCACATAGAACACATAGAAACATCACTCTGACATTGAAAATGAATGATATAAGGTGAATTAGGGGAGGGATGAAATCTGTATACCTGGGATCAAGAAAATCAGGTGGTATACTCATCCTCCAATTTCATATACAATCCATTTTTAAGCAATAGACAAACTACTGAAGCTCAATATTAGTCAGGTAATAGTGAGTAATTTGAATTTGAAGGTTGTATTTAAAACTCCAAAACATCCATGAAGGAAGAGAAAGTCATTCTTGCCAAAGAATAATGATCAGACTGATCTAAGATTTCTCTGAAGCACTAAAAATTAAATGAAGCAATGTCTACAGTTTTGAGATCAACTTCAGAAAAACCAAATACAAGTTTCAAAAATTAATAATAATAAAAAGATCATTGATGCCACAAACAAAGAATCTTAATTAGAGACTCCTACTGTCATTCAGTACAACCCAGCCCTGTGCTTTTCAGAATAAGTAGAGAAAGTCATGAGAGGTATGAAGACACAATTCAAATTAGTGGAATAAATTCGAGACATGAGAACAGTTGTTCCCTTTCTCAAGAAAGAGTCTGAACGAAACTAAAGACATGTTGATTGTTTTCAATATGTACTCTCAACAAAGCCCCATAAAATATTGAATATTGAATAAGCAGTAATTAAAAATAACAGCCTTAGGTCAGAAAAGACCATGGTGGTTGGGGCAGAGTGGGGATGAGAATGGCAAACCATGATTATCAAATTAAAAGGTTGTGGAGTGTAGTGCTAGAAACTTAAGAAAACTGAAGTGATGAATTAGAATATAAGTTTGAGAAATCATGCCCACATCACTGAGAAAAATTTTGAAAATATGAAAATAATGAGAGTAATAATAAAGGAAAATACAGGAAATACAATCAACTTGCCAGGCATTTCAGAATGGCATGACAAAAAGGAAAGAGAGACAATACTCAGAGAAGTACCAGGGGAAGAATAAATATCTCTGAGCTAAAGGAAGGCATGACTTTGAACTGAAAGAACCCCTAAGCACAAAACAAAATAAATTTTAAAAGATTTACACAAACATTTCTTTATATTAGTGAAAGTTTTTTTTTTTTTTAATTTGAAGATAGGGGAAAATTCTGTTAAGTAACTGACTAGAAAATGATAAAAATAAAGCAAAATGAATTTTAAAGACCCCTATAAATCACAACCAAACAAAAACGTTAGCACAACTGCAAAGGAAAAAAATAAATCAGAGAACTCTTTCTAGGAAGAGAGGGGAGATATATTTTTCCTTATTCTTTCCACTAAGTGTCACTAAAACCCCTAGACGTTATATGTGAAAGAAACAAAAGAAGATTCTGAAAGATGGAGAGAAGTTGGACCAGCTAGATATCTCAGAACCCAAGGAAGGTCATGGTAGTTAAGTTCCCCAGGGTTTCATTTTTCCTCTATAACCCAAACTACTTTCTCAATACAATCTGGGTATCTATGTAGAAATAATAGACAACACTACACTTACAAGTAAAACATTAGAGCAGAGATTCTTAAATTTGGAGGATGACGCAACCTTTTGAGATTCTGACAAAAACTATGGAATCTCTGTCCTTCAAAAAATATATAATATTGAATGTATTTTGGAGGAAGCCTCAGATCTCCCGAAGTCCTTCTGAAGATTCCCAGCTTGGTTTCACAATAAGTTTTGGAATTTGGGCCAATGCAATAAGACTGGGAAAGTAAATAAGAAATAAATATTGGAAAGAAAAAGATAACATTATTATAGAGGAAGATGAAAAACTATCAATATTAAAAATTCAGTGGTTGACTAGTCATAGTACTAATATATCAAATAAGTGGTTTTCCAGTATTCATGAAAACAAATGCTAACTAAAAAAAAGTTTCAGTGTATCATTAAAATTCAAAGTACATTAGAATAAGCATTTTAAAAAAAGACATGCTCTTATGGAATGTAATGAACTGATATAATTGGAAAAATGTCTTGGACAAATTGAATGCCATATTGTCTTTATGAAGAAACAAGTAGTATTATAAAGATGTCAATCACCAACAAATTAATAGTAAATTTAATGTGGTTCCAAAAACATTAAGTAGAGCAAGAATATATATACCATTAGATATTAAAACACATGTTAATACTATCTCACAATATTTTGTTGTATTCTCTCATAATTTTAAAATACTTTAATATGTTTACTTGTGCATGCTTCGAAGAATTGTACGTTAGGCAAATAATTGAAACAAAATTAATCCTAGGAGCAGTGCATATATAAAAGGAATTCAGTAAACAGCTCTGGGGCAACTTGAGGGGAAAATAAATGTTACATTCTCACCTTAAACAATACAACAAAATACATCCAGTATGGATGATTTAAATGTAAATACAAAGTCATAGTTGAATTTGAAAAAAAATGTATGTTAATATTTACTTTAGCTTTCTGAAGGTCTTTCTCAGCATAAACTCTTAAACAGAATCTAAAAAAGGTAAGATCCACTGATTTGAAAATATAAAATTAAATGTTTGAACATTAAAAGCCTAACTGAGAAATTAAAGACAAATACCAAATGAAGACAATATCTAGAAGATAAATTTCAAGAGATTGTTGCAGATTATCTAAGAGAAAATTAAGTAAAGTTATAATCATTCAATTCACATCACCAGAAATCAAATGCCAAAAAACCCGTAAAGAAGGTTCAAAGTCATCAGAAATCAAATACAATTAAAAAAGAAGAGATTATTTTCCTTAAATATTTAAAATATTATATATTTATTTTGGGTAAAAGTGAAAGGATATAAACATTTGAACACTGTAGGTCCAGATGATAAGCAGATTTCACTGTATGTTTATAGTCTCTTTGAACTGGCAATTCCATGTCTACAATTTTAGATTAAGATTATGTGCAAATTTTATCTGTCACAATGCTCCTCTCAGTTTTATTTACAATAGAGAACTTAAAACAAAGAAACAGTAAAGAGTATTCTAGATATATAAAAATAGATCAGTGAAATAAATTGTATTACATCTATACTACAGAATGCTATGAAGTAATTTAAAAGTATGTTATAAGAATATCAAATGGCATGTGAAAATATTCAATATGTTTTGCTAAGTTGATAAATTAGGCTACAAAATAGCATACTCAATGTAAGACATTTATTTCAAAATGTATATATATATATATATATACACACACATACATAATACAAATATACATGCATATATATCCATATAGAAACCTTCAGTTCTATTCCTTTGTTAATATGTTAGTGGTGCAATTACAAGTGCTTTAAATTTCTTCTTTGTATTTTATATTTTTTATCCTATCTACAGTGAAATATATTGGTTTTTATTTAAGAACATTTGAATATAATAAAGAATAAAATACATATAACACAAAACAACCCATAAAAAAGGGAAAGATGAAAAATGGGAAAATATTTGCAATAACAGCAACAAATAATAAAAAGCATTTGTCTAATTGATAAATAATTAGCCATATAAGTAAATTTTTAAAAGACATGATCTCCCCAAAAGAGAAATAGAAGACACAAAAATTTATTTCACCAAAAAGTGCCAATGGCCAGTAAGCATATAAAAATTGCTCTATTTTGCTAGTAATAAAATTGAAAATTAACATATAAATTAAATTTCTTCATCATCTTTGAAATATTTAAAAATATGATATTCAGTGCTAGTCAGGGGTGGTGTAGTAAGCCATATCTTATTTTGTTTAGGGCTTTATAATTAGTATAATCTCTTTAAAAATCAATTTGGCATACTTGTGTGAGGATCCTTTACTGCTCATACACTTTGATGCAAGAACTCCTCTGGTAGAAGAGATGGAGGCAACGATTTTACATGTAAGTTTGTGCAGGGCCAACCATCATGAAAAAATAAGATGCTAACACTGCACACATATGATAAATTTCTAATTTTGGAAATATATTCTTGTAGAAAGGCTGAAAGGGTACATGCAAAATTAAAAACTGGTCTACTTCAAGTGGTAAAAGTGGGGATTTATTTTATTTTTATTTTCCTGGATTTCTAAATCTTCTACAGTGAGCTAGCTACATTTGCTATATAATAGCAATAAAAATATTACAAGTGAAAGTGTTGATAATCATACTCATGATGAAGCTGGAAATACCGACTGAATATATAAGAGATTTATGCTTTGTGCTTTATATTCATTCTCTCATTTTCTTCTTACAGCTATGATTTCAAGGCCATCATTATCGTTCCTATTTATTTATTTATTTATTTATCTATTACTTATTGTCAATTTGGCTAACATACAGTGTGTAAAATGTGCTCTTGGTTTTGGGGGTAGATTCCCGTGATTCACTGCTTACACACAACACCCAGTGCTCATCCCTACAAATGCCCTTTTCAATGCCCATCACCCATTGTCCCCTCTCCCCCACACCCCAGCCACCCTCAGTTTATTCTCTGTATTTAAGAGTCTCTTATGGTTTGCCTCGCTCCCTCTCTGTTTGTAACTATTTTTCCCCTTCCCTTCCCCCCATGATCTTCTGTTAAATTTCTCAAGATCCACATATGAGTGAAAACATACTAGTCATCTTCTCTCTTTCCTATATCTTTAAAAATATTTCAGTTATTCAGATATTATAATTGCCTATTTGCATCTTGATCTGTAAACTCCTTCAGAAAATTAACTGCCTCGGTCATCATTACAGGAGGAAGCCCAGGGATTAGCCAGATACGTGATTTGAGATGACTGGATGAATGAAAATACGAATTTGACAAAGTTTATTCTCTCTGGAGTTTCCATTCATCATTGAAATTCCTACTTTTCTCAGTGACTGCCCTCCCTTTAGTCAGAACTCCACTTTCATTAGAACCTCCATTTCAGGACAAAGTATAATGTTTGGTGCTGGTGAGGAGGATTGGGAAGGAAGAGGGAGAAGAGATGAAAGGGCCCACTGGGTTCCCACAGAACTTCTGGAAACTCCCAGGGAAGAAGAGATGGCACCCTGGCCTAAGACTGAGAGACATCACACAATCTGGTGGTCACGGCTGGCCCACAGGCTCCTTCCAAGTCCCTCCAGAACTTCTGCAGGATCATCCTTCTGCTAATCATTAGCCTGACTACCCCAGGAGTAGAAGCCCACTCTTCAAGGCCTTTTGCACCCATAAAATTTCCCTAAAGAAGTAGCATGCTCTGATGTGCTCTGCCTCATGAATGTCCCACTGAGGCAAGTCTTCCCCAAGTAATCAGAGGAAAGTCAAACTTGGAGGAAGTTTATGTCCTGTGGAGGCTGCAAGACTGGGTCAGAAAGCTTTAGAGGATAGAACTGGGAAAAAAACTAGTAATCTCAATCTTTTTGTGGTCTCATATCTCACTTATGACATAGAAAGAGAGGAACTTATGAGATCTTCCCAGTGTGGACACAAGAATAAAATGAGGTGTCCCTCCAAATCCTGCCAAACCTGGCCCAGTTGAGCACCTGAACTTGGAGAAGAGTCCCGGGCTAATCTGACCATTGGTAGAAGCCTTACCTGTGCCTAATAGGGATATCTGCCTTGTTCAGCTCTGCCTGATACCCATGCTTGCTTCATGCCTGCCCTTGAGTATTGGAAGAACTCTGGGTCTGATGTCAGAAGAGCCAAAAGAGGCAGCAGGGAAGTCTTATTTTCTATTCTGGATGAGCCATTACTGTCTGGACTCAAAGTCAGGTCCCTGCTGCCTTCAGGCATGAGTGAGCATATCTGTGAGCAAACATGGGTTGGCCATGCATTCAGTCCTGACAGGAGAGTTATTCCCAGCTATGTCTCTTTTATACTCAGGACCAGGTGAAGGGCTGGCACTTGCATATTCCCCCCAGGAATTATTGGGCTCACCTTAGCTGCTCTTTCTACCCTCCCACAAGGGTGCCTGACCTTTCTTAAATCTATTGTCCTTTGAGACCATGATGAATTTCAGATGCCTACAGGAAAACTTTCAAGAAAACAAAACAAAACAAAACAAACACACAAAAGCATCCTGGCTAGGGGACGTAGGATTTTGTAGAATAAAGCACTAAATTTGAAGTCAGAGTAATTTAAATTTAATCCTAGCACTAGATCTCTCCTGTTTGTTATACTCAGCAATTTTTATTTTTAAAGATTTTATTTTTATCAATCTTTACACCCAACTGTGAGGCTCAAACCCACAACTCCAAGATCAAGAGTTGAGGCTCCACCAACTGAACCAGCCAGACTGCCAATGTTTTGCAATTTTTTAAAGTAACAATGTAAAAAACATCATATACATATCGTACAACTGCATATATTTTATAAAAGAAAATCTCAACGGGCACCTGGATGGCTCAGTCGGTTAAGCGTCCTATTTCGGCTCAGGTCATAATCTCACCATTCCCAAGTTCCCAAGTTTGAGTCCCTCATCAGGCTCTGTGCTGATAACTCAGAGCCTGCAGCCTGTTTCAGATTGTGTCTCCCTCTCTCTCTCTCTCTGCCCCTCTCCCACTCACGCTCTGTCTCTCTCTCTCTCTCTCAAAAATAAACACTAAAAGAATAAAAAAAGAAAATCTCAAATATGTAAATAAAATTTATTATTAGAAATTTTCTGTAAAGATATATAGAAAATTGATGAGTTACCTCTGGGCAGGGAAATAGGGTGCCAGAAGTCAGTATTGAGACAGATATCTACTTTTGATTGTATATAATTTTATATTGGTTGAATTTTTGACTTAAAACATTTTTAATTTTGAAATAATTTTAGATTTATAAAAGAGTTGCCAAGATAGTAAGAATTCCTTTTTACACTCCATGCAGGTTTCCCTAGTTTTAACATCTTACATGATCCTGGTTCATTGCTCAGAACTTAAAAAATTAACATTGCTACAATACTATTAAGTAGACTACAGGCCTTATTTGAATTTGATCAGTTTTTCCACAAATGTTTCTCTTCTTTACCAGGATTCATTCCATGCAACTGAATTGCATTTAGTTGTTATATATCCTCACTTTTCTCTAATCTGTGATGCTCTTAGATCTTGTGTTTTCATGATTACATGGGTTTTTTGGTTTCGTTTCGTTTGGTTTGGAGAGGCGGAAATAATACCAGAGAGTGAAGTGCCTTTCTCATCACATCATATCAGGATGTACAGGATATAAACATGACTTTTCACTATCCCCTTTCCACATTCTATTCCTTCAATGTGGGTTGCTAAGTCCAACCCACATACAAGGAAGAGAAATTTATCTCCACCTCCAAAAGGAAGGAATCTGCTTGAATTTTTATCACGTGAAAGTATTTGGGTTTTTTTTTTAATAGAAAAGAGATATTTGAAACAAATATCTAAACAAAACTAACATTCTGGTTTCTTTCACTGCTTCCTAACCTTGTGACCTGGAAAAAATTATTCTGCGTGTCATTTTCATATGCATGAGATGCCCAGTACCTGTTGTGAGAAGAAAATGAGATAAAGTGTAGAAAACATGCTAAGCCATGACAAATGTCGTATATGGCAATGTTCCATTAAGATGCTATTTGACCTGGGCCTTGAAGGTTGCCATCAAAGAAGGGAAGGAGTATGCCAGTTAACTACATGATGACTAACATTACTACTAATACTGCTACCAACACCATTTCTGCAGTTACTGACTTAGATCTTTGTATATACAAATCCTTTTGATTTGTATATTATTCCTCTTTATTTTTAATTGGCTAACTCCTACACACTCTTCTGATACCACTTTAAATATCACTTCCTCGAGAAGAAGGAAATCTTGCCATGTGCAACAACATGGATGGAGGTAGAGAGTATTCTTCTAATCAAAAACCTAATCCACTAACCACTAACCACTAACAGCTAACCACTAACCCTTAACCCTAATCCTTCATCCTAACCATAACCTCGCCTTAAATTTATCCCTCTGGAGATGTCTCTAAGCTGCAGGATAATAGGTCCATACCCTCATACTGGCACTAATCTTAACCCCAATCCTTATCCTCGCCCTAAAGCAAACCCTTATCCTAGATATGAGGGAAATATATATATATATATATATATATATATATATATATATAATATGCATATATACATATATACATATGTACATTTATATACATACAATGGAAAAATACTCAGCTATAAAAAAGAATGAAATCTTGCTATTTGCAATGACATGGATTGAGCTAGAGAGTATGATTCTAAGCAGAATAGGTCTGTCAGAGAAAGCCAAAGAGCACGATTTCATTCATATGTGGAATTTAAGAGATAAATGAGCAAAGGGGAAAAAAAGGGAGAGGCCAACCAAGAAGCAGACTCTTAACTATAGAGAACATATTGACGGCTACCAGGGGGAGGTGGAGGGGAGATGGGTTAAATAGGTGATGAGGATTAAGGAGTGCACTTGTGATGAGCACTGGGTGTTGTATGGAAGTGTCAAATTACTATATTGTACACCAGAATGTAATATTACACTACATGTTAACTGTCTGGAATTAAAATAAAAACTTTAGAAAACATGTCACTTCCTTGATGAGGTCTTCTCTAGTCCAAATGCAAATTAAGACTCCTTCCTTTTATTCTTTCTCAGAGCACTAGGTTCTTTTCCTTCATAGCAATGATATCAACTTGTAATTACATATTTATTTGCACAGTTCTTTGTTTAATATCTCTCCTGTCCAGGGGTGCCTGGGTGGCTCAGTCAGTTGGGCATCCGACTTCAGCTCAGGTCATGATCTCACAGTCCATGAGTTCGAGGCTCGCGTCGGGCTCTGTGCTGACAGCTCAAAGCCTGGAGCCTGTTTAAGATTCTGTGTCTCCCTCTCTCTGCCCCTCCCCTGCTCATGCTCTGTCTCTGTCTCAAAAATAAGTAAAAACATTAAAAAATATATCTCTCCTGTCCATTGGACTATAATGACCCCAAGGGCAAAGACTGTCTTGCTCATCCCTGTAAATCCTGTACTTAGCAGTGAGGTTAAGGAGGATTGGGAAGGGAGCATGGAAGCAATGAGATCAGTGAGGAGGCTCTTATAATAATAGTTTAGAAATAAGAGCCTGGCTTGTGGTATGTAATGACAGGGACAATGAACATAGCAGTTGAGCCAAGGTTTAAGTAAGAATTTTGCCAGGAAAGAATGATCAGGATTAGGAGACGGGTTGAATATTTCCATGACAGTGTTTATCAAAGTGCAGAATTATGACATAGTGCAGCACTTTGTACGGCACTTTTTGTTCTACAACTTTTTGTGTACTTGTCTACTTTAAAAAAATTTTTTTTTAGTATTTATTTATTTTTGAGAGACAGAGAGCTTTTCCTCCTAACTTTTTTATAGTTTCTGCCTTTATATTTTGGAGAAGGCACATGCTATACTGACAAGAACATGACATTTTGGGTTCAGGTAGACCTGGATTCAAACATAAGCTCTGACACTTATTGGTTTTTTGTTGTTGTTGTTCTAGTCTGTACATCCTGATAATACCTGTGAAGAGTAAATGATACTTAATTTATAAATAGGTAACTCATATTTGACAGTTATTACATGCTAATTCCTTTCTTTACCCCGCTCTCTGGGAAATGGAGAGAACCTAATGATTTCCCTGTGTTACAATTAGTAGCAAACTAATTGAGAATGCTGCATAACTGACAATCTTACTTCAAACTGCAAGAAATAATAAAGAATAGACTCACAAAGTTTTACAAGTGGAAGTGGCTATTTGCTTGGTGCCTCTGTTGCCAGAGCATGATTAGTTTTAACACTTTCATGGCAGTTTTCATTGTTCAAATTTTCATCTTATCAATTCCATGAGGTGGGTATTATCACCTCATTCAAAGACAAAGAAACTGAGGGCTAGAGATAGAGAATAATTTGCATAAACATACATAGCTGGTAAACAGCAGACACAAAATTTGAACCCAGGTTTTTCAAAATGCTAATTGTTGAGGGGAATAAAAAAGACTAACTTTAGAGAAAGTGGAAATGCATGGTGTACGGGGAAAGAAAATAGTTCAGGAGGGCAAGAGTTGACTATTCATTCAACGATATGGTTGAAGTATGGTAATAACTGAAATTGGAAAAATAAAGCCAGAGCTGATGTATAAAGGGGCTCATATTATAGAAGAACATTCATTTTATTTTGAAGATGAGGGTGGATTGTAAGGATTTTAAGCACGAAAATGACAGATTTTCACAAGCACACTTAGAAAGAACTCTAGAGACGAGACGGTAAGGAGGATGGATTAGAATGAGGTGCATATGTAAGTCTGCAGTATCACTGGAGGCTGGGAGATCAGCTAGGAGGCTCTAGGAATAATCCTGGTGGGAGATAGAAGCCAATACCCAAATTTAATCTCCACAAGGAGGCTTCATCTCCACAGGATTTGTTGAAACCCTGGCAATGGATGGGATCTCTGAGATAGTACACAAGGAAGACGGAAGAAGAGGGCCAACCTCTGAACTCCCAGGACAAGTATAGTTCAAAAGGACTTGAGAAATAATACAAAAGAATCTGCACTTGGACGTGTGTGTGGAGAATAGCATGGAAATTCGTGGTTATGGAAAGCAAGACAACAAAAATTCCTAGGGCAATATTCCATTTACGCAAGCATCAAAGAGAACCTGAAAAGCATTTGATTTCCTCAAGAATCTCTGGCCCAAGTCTGCGATCACTGGACTCTGTTGTAATTCCTCCCCTCTCAGGCCTTGGCCCCTCCTGACTTCTAGCTGCAGAATCAGTCTCGGAGAGCTCCAAGACCCTGGAGGCCTGAGAGTGAAAGCCTAGGAGTCTCTGCTCTGAGGCAGCTCTAATGCAGGCTGAGCTCTGTTCTCACTGGCTTCTATCCTCAGACTCCTCCACTCTGGGGTTGTAGGCTAACCAGCCTATTAATGAGCAGTCATAGCCTGTGACCTCATTAAAAAGTTGTTAATGAGGCACACTGCTGTTTAGGGAGCAGTTGACTGAGGCACCCACTGGTCTGTCCCAGGGGCCAGAGGGAAAGCTTATGTGAATAGGTAGGATCAGATCTGGGGAGAGGGCTAATGAACTCAGGCTGCACAGCCACACCTCCTAACGAACTCATCTTGGAAAGCAGGCCAGCTTTGAAGCTCAAATCCCTGCTGGCCTGCATGCTTACAGGAGTAGATGCAGTCCAGACCAGGAATGAATTTACTCTGATCTGTCAGCTCTGCTGAATGCCTGCTCTGCTGACCCATTTTGATGGAGGACTTCAAATTCTGAGATTAAGAAGTGGTTTTCCTTGCACTGAATTTTGGTCTTATAATCTTTTAACTGCCCAATTACAAAGGTCTTTTGACTGGTGTCTATCTTATAGGTTGTGTCCCTTTACCACCCACTTTTCTCATCACTGCCAAGTAATATTTCTAAAATACAGACTTGATTTTGTCCTTATGCTGAAAACCATTCAACTGACCTCTCTTGTGCACAAAATAGTGTTCAAGCTCTTTGGCATGGAAGGCCTTTCAAGATTTGACTCCTACCAACTCCTCCCCTTCATCTCCCTCCAGTTTTCCCTCCCATGTCATAATTTCTATTATTCTCACTATCATCATCACTTCCCCCACCCAATAATCAGATCTTTATAATGGCTAACATTTCTATACAAACTACTATGTGTCCAACATTGTTCCTTAATGATTCACATATATTAACTCATTTAATCCTCTCAACCATGATGAAAAAGGGGAAGAAATAGGTGTTATTATTATCTTCACTTTACAGAAGAGGAAACTGAAGAAGAGGGGTGCAAAATAACTTGTCCTATATCACCAAGCTGTCAAGTGGCAGAACCAGGATAAAACCTAGGCATTTTAACTTCAGAGTTCATGCTTTTACCCAGATGTTAGCAAACTATAGCCTACAGGCAAATCCCACCGTCCACTGGTCTTTATTATATATAGTTCATGAGTTAAGAATGGTTTTTACATTTTTAAATGGCTAGAAAAAATCAGAAGAAGAATATTCCTTGATGTACGAACAGTATATGAAAATCAAATTCTAGTATCCAGAAATGTTTTATTGAAACGCAGCCATGCTTGTTCATTTATATATTATGGCTGTTTTCATCCTACAACAGTATAGCTGAGCAGCTATGTAGAACTCATATACATTAGTGGTACCTTCATCTGCAGCTAGGGGTATTAAATTTTTTTAAGTTTATTTATTTATTTTGAGAAAGGCAGAGAGCATGAGTGAGCAACGGAGAGGCAGAGAGAGAGGGAGAGAAAGAATCCCAAGCAGTCTCCATTACAACATGGAGCCAGGTGTGGGACTCAATCTCATGAACCATGACATCATGACCTTTGCCAAAATCAAGAGTCAGACACTTAACCAACTGAACCATCCAGATGCCCCCTATTTAGGGTGTTAAAAACCACAGTGATGCACAAGAAAAAAATATTTAACTACGTGAGGTGATGGATGGTAACTGAACTTTGGTAATTATTTTGCAAAGATACATATGTAAAGTCATTATGTTGTACATCTGAAACTTCCATAATACTATGTGCCAATTATATCTCAATGAAAATGAAAAAAAATTTTCCAGGAATCAGGGCAGGTGAACATAGGAGAGAAATGGTTACAATTTAATTAGTCAGTCTTGTTGTAGCTCTTGTCAAATTATAAGAGTGTGAACATGGCCTGGTCTGCTGCTAAGAGTAAATGACTCTTGCAAAAAGTAAGTATTAATAAGTTAAAAATTATACAGTGATGCAGTTATTACTTGACAGCATTTTGAGTGCCACAGGTGTCTCTATACTTCAATACTTTATTTACTTATATTATTATCAGTGCAAGCCCATGATGTCAAAATGAGAAAAGGAACTAAACTTCAAATGCCACATTTTAAAGTACAGTAGAGTGTTACTGGCACTTAAAGAATACAAAAATGCTAATTCAAAGGGATACATGCACCCTCCCTGTGTATAGCTGCATTATTTACAATAGCCAAACTATGGAAGCAGCCTGAGTGTTGACTCATAGATGAATGGATAAAGAAGATGTGGTACATATATACAATGGGATATTACTCAGCCATAAAAAATAATGAAATCTTGCCATTTGCAATGACATGATAGAGCTAGAGAGAATAATGGTAAGTGAAATAAGTCAGTCAGAAAGACAAATACCATATGATTTCACTCATATGTGGAGTTTAAGAAACAAGCAAATAAAAAATAGCAAAGAGGAAATGGGAGAGAGAGAGAGACAAACTAAGAAACAGACTTTTAGTTATAGAGAACACATTGATGATTAACAGAGGGAGGGAGTCAGGAGGATGGGTAAAATAGGTGATGGAGATTAGGAAGTGCACTTTTTATGATGAGCACTGGGTGATGCATGGAATTGTTGAATATTGTACACCTGAAACTAATATAACACTATATGTTAACTAACTGGAATTAAAACAAAACCTTTAAAAAAGCATGGTGGGATCAGATTATTCTGTTATCAAATTGGATGATAAATCATTGTGTTTATTATGTAATGATACTCTATGTTAAAGAATACAGTATACATAGACATCTCTAGATTAAATACTTATTGAAATTATTACCCACTGACAGAAAGAATCTCTAGATTAAATATTTATTGAAATTATTTACAACTCACAGAAAGTAACAGACAGATCTGAAAACTGTAAATGGAGTATCTAAAGTAGAATTTCTTCATAAAAATATAAAATGACAATGAGGCTGAAAGTAATTTAAGTTTCCAAAGGCTTATTTGTTAGCCAAACAAGGAAAACGTTTGCTGATGATGAGTTGGTAATATTGAGTATCATTTTTTGTAATGTAATATTACCTGGGAAAAATAGCCTGAGGAATGAATTGAGTAAGGCCCGTGGGATTATAAAGGAATATGCATGGAGAGTACTGTTCCACTTCCTCTATCCACATGAAACACCAACTAACTTAAGAGCCAGTACTGCCTCAGAAGCATACAAAATGAAATGAATAAATTATATAAACCTGGATTATAGGCTTTTTTCCAATGGAATGAAGTTAGACTTGTCCAAAACAAGATAAAGTGCCAAGATGACTTTGTGTCTCCCAAGTTCATACTACAAGCAGTTTCATATTGTCTCCCATGTTTGTCACATTGGCACACATTAACAAAGTCAATACCAGGAATAGGTTAGTCATAGAAGTGTCAAAGTGCCGCTGTACCAATAAGAAAAATAACGTAAACCTACAATGAACAGAGGAGTTTTCCAGGAGGTAGAAACAGGGCCAACCTACTTCTCTGCTCTTTTCCCTCTTCTGAGCTTCCCAATAGTCATTTCAGCAGCTGGGTTTCATCCCAACAGAGATGGCAAGGGAGGCAGAGGAATCCCAAATATGAAACTGATTGCTCCACATTGAGTACACTTTACTCTCATTTCTTAATGTCTATGGGATGCAAATTCTAAGGCCGAAAGCCTTGTGGAAGGTCCGGCCAAGGGCATTCTTCACCTCATTATTTCTCAGGCTATAGATGATGGGGTTCAACATGGGAGTCACAACAGTGTAGGACAATGACAGCAGCTTTTTGCTCTCAGGTGAATTATTGGATTTAGGCCGGAAGTAGGTGAGGCTTAATGACACATAGAAAAGGGAGACAACAAGGAGGTGGGAGGAGCAGGTAGAGAAGGCTTTATGCTTCCCTTTAGCTGATGGAATCTTAAGGATGGCAGCAGCAATGCGAATGTAGGAACACAGGATCAGCAAGCAGGGTATCATGACGACCAGCACAGTTCCAACAATCGCATAGATCTCAAACATTGCTGTGTCTGCACATACCAGTCTCAGCACAGGTGGGCTGTCACAGAAGAAGTGTTTCACCTTGTTGGTGCCACAGAATGGAAAGCTGAAGAGCCAAGTGGTCTGCACAGTAGCTACGGGAAAGCCTGGAAACCAGGATGCAACAGCCAATTTGGCACGTGTCCTCTGGTTCATGATGACTGGGTAGTGCAAGGGATTGCAGATGGCTACATAGCGGTCATACGCCATGGTGGCCAGGAGGACGCATTCAGCAACTCCAAAGAAGAAGGAGAAATACATCTGCATGGCACAGCCAAGGAAGGAGATGGTTGTGTCCCAGGCAAGCAGGGTCCCCAGCATCTTGGGCACGATGACTAGGTTGAAGCCAATCTCCAAGAGGGACAAGTTCCTGAGAAAGAAGTACATGGGGCTGTGCAGCATGGGGTCAGTCAAGGTAACAAGAATGATGAGGCTGTTTCCCAATAGTGTGACCAGGTAGATGATTAGAAATATCAGGAAGAGTAGTGACTGTATTTCAGTAGGCAGGGAAGAGAAGCTCATGAGGATAAACTCCCCAACCCTTGTCCAGTTTCCTTCAGCCATCAATACAGAAATGAATCTCCAGCTTCAGTCATGGAGAGAGATTCTTGATTGGAGGAATCAGAATCTTGGTTTGTTTATCAGACTCCTTTTTAGTGTCAGGAAAAGAGGCTGGGTCGGTATCTCAGTTGGAAAAGAAAGGGCCTTGAGCTGTCTAAGAATAAACACAAGGAAGAATGGAGCCTGAGCTCTGGAAAGAGTTCATCATTTCCTATTGTTACTCTTTTATGATGTATTTTCTGCTTTTTTACCATATTTTCTAAAACAAATCATATCGTATTTACCCATACCCATTTACTGTTACACACTTAATACCTTTGAGATGGTGTTAAGAGATATTTGCTCTCCCATGTTTATTGTGACATTAGTCACCATACCTAAGACATGGAAACAATCTAAATGTCCGTCAGTGGATGAAAGGATAAAGAAAATGTCACACACACATGCATACACACACACATGCACACACACACACACACAGGAATATTATTCAGTCATTAAAAAAACAACCTGCCATTTGCAACAAACAGCATGGATGAAACTTGAGGGCATTATGCTAAATAAAATAAGTCAGACAGGGAAAGACAAATAACGTATGATCTCACTTATGTGTGGAATCTAAAAGAACCAAACTCGTAGAAACAGATGGAGGGATATTGGTTAAAGGGTACAAATTTCCAGTTATAGGATAAATAAGGGGATATAATGTACAGTGGTGGTGGTGACTATAGTTAACAATATTGTACTATATACAATACTTGCAAGAGCAGATTTTTAAAAATTTTTAATGTTTATTTATTATTGAGAGACAGTCAGACAGACAAAGTGCGAGCAGGAGAGGAGCAGAGAAAGAGGGAGACAAAGAATCCGAAGCAGGCTCCAAGCTCTGAGCTGACAGCGCAGAGCCTGACACGGGGCTGGAACCCACAAGCCATGAGATCATGACCTGAGGCAAAGTTGGACGCTTAACTGACTGAGCCACCCAAGTGACCCAGATTTTAAATGTTTTTAAATGCATACATACACACAAGGTAATTATGTGAGGTTTTGGATATGTGAACTAACCATAATGTGGTAACCATTTCACAATACATTCATGCATCAAATCATCATACTGTATACCTTACACAATGTTAAATATCAATTATATCTCAATAAAGCCAGAAATAAAGGAATTTGGAAGAACAACGTATTTCTGCTGACAAGAAACATGACAAGACACAGTACATTCAGGTTAAAAAAATTTTGTAGGGGAGAATTAAGACTTATTATTATACCATAAAAATAATTAAAATAAATCAACTTGGTTTTCAAATCATCTAGAAAGCAAAATAGACACAGAAAGGAGGAAATAAAATTAAAAGCAGAAATTAATTTAAACATTGTAAAATTGGTAAATTATATCTAAGTTTATCCTTTGAAAAGTTAAAAATGGAGATAAATTGCTGGAAAATCTAATAAAGAAATAGAGAAAACAAAAATATGCAATAGTAGGAATAAGAAATGGAAAATAACCTTAGAAGTAGAATAAAAAATTTTAAATTATAAGAGAATAAAATTATATTAAGGTATAATTTTAAAATGAAATTGATGGTTTTCTACTAATAGGTAAGGTTCACTTTGATTTAAAAAATGACAAGGGATTCCTGGGTGGCTCAGTTAATTGAGCATCTCAATTTTGGCTCAGGTCATGGTCTTGCAATTTTGTGAGATCAAGCCCTGTGTCAGGCTGTGCACTAACAGCATGAAACCTGCTTAGGATTCTCTCTCTCTCCCTCTCTCTCTGCCCTTCCCCAACACGCACTCTGTCTCTCTCTCAAAAAAAGTAAATAAAGATTAAAAACTTTTAATGATAAAATATGAGTGGGTTAGAGTAATTTTATCAAAATTTACCAAAAAGGCCATGAGCTGGGATAGTTTAATGGATGTAATTCAGTCCTTCAAGAAGAGATAAATCTTGTGATTCAGAACAAAGAAAAAGATGCAGTGTTTCCCAATTAACATTATGACAATTACATATACCTGTTTTCAGAAGTTGAAAATATAATACACCAAAAAGTCCGAAGATCAATCTTATTTGGTAATACCAGTGCAAAAATATCAAGTAAACTGAGACCTTTGTTAATCTAAAATTATCTGTAATGCCAGTAGGATTTATTCTAGAAATGCAAAATGCAAATATGGTTTGCAATTTTAAAATAATCAAACATAATTAATCCCATCAAAAATTCAATTGAGAAAAATATGTTAATCTCAGTAGATCCCAAAAATGCTTGATGAATTCAACATTTACCTCTTAAGGGAAAAAAAGTGCAATCTAGCAAATTTTACTAACTCATAAATAGAAGAATACTTTCTCAATGCAATCTGAATATTTATATAAACAATAGCCAGTTCTGAGCTTCAGACTATAATATTAGAGAGATGGTTCTAGACATCTGCTGTACAATGTTGTGCTTATAGCCAACAATACTGTATTGCATAATAAAAAATTAAAGAAATATATCTCATCTTAAGTGTTCTTATGACAATAAAAATTTTTTTTAAATATTGAGAAAAAAATGTAGGCGAAGGATAAATGGCTATAAAACATAGATAAAATATAAGAAGTTACTGGCAAGTAGATGGAAATTAAAAACAAGATTTTTAGGAGCACCTAGGTGGCTCAGTTTGTTAGGTGTCCAACTCTTAATTTTGGCTCAGGTCATGATCTCACAGTCCATGAGATTGAGTCCTACATGGAGCCTGCTTGGGATTCTCTCTCTCCTTCTTTCTGCCCCCTACCCTTCTTGCACTCTCTCTCTCCTCAAAAATAAACATTTAAAACAAAATTTTTAGTCAGACTGAGAAAGACAAATGCCATATGATTCCACTCATAAATGGAATCTTAAAAAATGAATAAATATGAAGCAGAATCAGAACTATAAATATAGGGAAAAAACTGATGGTTTCAGAGGAGGTGGGGAAGAGGAGTTGGGCAAAATGGGTGAAGGGAAGAGAGAGATAGACGCCTCCAGTTATGGAGTGAGTAAGTCATGGGAATAAAGAGCAGAGCATGAGGAATGCAGCTAATGATACTGTAACAGTGATGTAATGGGACAGATGGTAGCTACATTTGTGATGAACATAGCATAATTTATAAACTTGTGAAATCACCAAGCTGTACACCTGAAACTAATGTAACTAATGTAAATATCCATACATAGAAAAATTGTAGTTGTATTCACTTAAATGTCAAAATCTTCGGGTTGTTAATATAAGTGTCTTAAATTTCTTCTTTATGTTTCGTATACTCTACATTATTCATCTTAATGATGAATAATTATTTATATTGAGATAAACACATATTATTAAGAATACAATACTTTTGTAACTAAAAACAACTCTCTCTTTAGGTTTCTTTTGTTTTTTTTTTTTAAGTAAACTCTATGCCCAACATGGGGCTCAAACTCATGACCCCAAGATCAAAAGTTGCATGCTTTCCCAACTGAGCCAGCTGGGTGCCCTGGTAACTCAAAACAACTCTTAAAAAAATTAAATACAAATGGAATAGTATTTGTAGTTATTCAACAAATAATTAAAAGCATCAAATGACTCATAAAGAGGTCATACACATCATTAAGGAAAACCGTTATTTCTGCCCACAAAAACTAGAGGCCACAAAGTTTTGATTTGCCAAAAATGCCAATAAGGAATAAGCATATAAAATTATTCAATTTTCCTGGTAGTAAAAATAAACAAAAATTAAACATATCAGTAAATAACACAGAAATTCAATTTTTCTCATCACACTTAGAAAAGTGAAAATAGTCATAATGCTCAGTGCTAGTGAGAGGGATGGTACAGATTTTGACTATAAGTCAATATAATTTTTCTGAAAAGCAGTTTACAAAATGTGTATGAAGTCCCTTAAAGTTTCATAGATTTTGCTTCAAGAATTTCCTCAGGGTTTCTAATGTAGGCCAATAATCAGAGCCATAGATAATGAGTTCACATATAAATGTATTCTGTTTTGTATCATTATAGTATCAAAATTGGAAAAAAACAGTAATCCATAATGTCTGGGTCAACTATGACTCAAACGCTTAAAATAACATGTGATTATTTTTGAAGGACATTAACTGCTATTCATATGATAGTATATATGATAGTACCTATCATATAATACTAAATGAGAAAAAACCCCAAGAATACACATGTACATATGTAAGATTCCAATTTCATAAATATGTGCGCAGAAAAAAATAGACTAAGAGAATGTGAAAAATTTTAGCAATAATCACCTTTAAGTGGTAGAAAAAGGGATGGGATTAGCCCATTTATAACTTCATTTTCTGGCTTTCTAAACATTTTACAGTGGGTTACATTTGTTATATAGCAGCAATAAAAGCAGTTGCAATAGAAATGAAAATGATGACCATATGTTGGTAGTGTTTACTGAGAACATAATAGAATTACACTGCGTATTTTTATTTTTACTTTTACTTTTTTCATGTTCTTCTCACAACAGTCTGGTTTAGATGCTATTATTATCCTCCCCAAATTGCCAATGGATGAACTGAAGTTTAGAGAGATTAAGTAATTTGGTACTTAAGGAATCTGGTAAATTGTCTGCATGGGCAGTACAAGGCAGAGACTGCACTCAGAACCATAATCAGAAAAAATATAATAGAAGCAACACTTGGGTTTTCAGCAAGACACATAATATGAATACAGAATAGTTCTTCATTCTTATCTTTTGCCTCCTCCTCATCCAAGCACCATAATCTCCACCAATGCTGCGTCTCTTACCATTTATTGATAATTACTTTGTTTCATGATTCTATACCAGAGGTCAACAAAGTTTTTCTGTAAAAGGCAAGATATAAAATATTTTAGGCTTTGTGGATCATGTGATTTCTGTGGCAACTGCTCAATATCTAAACAAATCTACACACACACATTTAAAATACCTAATCTACAGGTAAGCAAATAAACATTAGGTATACAAATATATGCAATATGTAAGCAAATGAGTATGGCTGAGTTCCAATAAAATCTTATTTATAGACATCGAAATTTGAATTTCATGTAATTCTCAGATGCTATGCAACATTATTCATTAGATTTTTTTAACCATTTAAAAAATGTCAAAGTCTATTTTAGCTCTGGGCCATATAAAAGTGGATTTCGTCCATGGGTTATGGTTGGCCAATCTCTGCTCTAATATCTTTGCATATAACATCATCTGTGTTTGCACATGTGCCCTCTACCTGGTTGACTTCTTCCTTCTCATTTTCAAAACTCAGATGTTTCCTCTGTGATGCTTCTAAATAGGGTTATTTCTGGGTACTTTTTAAAAGATGTAGTTATTCAGTTATGTGGGGTTTTTTTTAACGTTTTTATTTTTTATATTTTGAGAGACAGAGACAGAGCACTAGTTGGGGAGGGGCAGAGAGAGAGGGATACACAAAGTCTGAAGCAGGCTCCAGGCTCTGAGCTGTCAGCACAGAGCCCGACATGGGGCTCGAACCCACGAACTGTGAGATCATGATCTGAGCTGAAGTCAGATGCTTAACTGACTGAGCCACCGAAGCACCCCTCAGTTATGTTTTAATAATCTATTGATATCAGAATTTCCCAGTTTAATCTGCAAGTTCCTTCAGGCCAGTAGCTGTTTATTATTTATAGGCATAAACCCAATACATGCCCAGATTAAGCCATTTATATGTATTTTGGGATAAATGAGTGGAAAAATGAATACAAGAATTTCAGGAGGTTTATTATTCTTAGAGTTTCCATTGGATTCCATATCTACTCATATCCTACTAAACCACTTTAATTAGAAGCTCTATTTCAGGACAAAGTGTAGTGTTTGATACCAGTGAGGAAGATTGGAAAGGAAGAGGGAGGAGATATGAAAGGCCTGAAGGGTTCCCACAGAACTTCTGGAAACTACTGGGGAAGAAGAGATGGCACCCTGGCCCAAGACAGATACATTACATAATCCAGTGGCTCACAGCTATCACACAGGCTCCTTCCCAGTTCCTCCAGAACTTCTGCAGGATCATCCTTCTGTAATCATTAGACCACCCCAGGAGTAGGAGCCCACTCTTCTAGGCCTTTGTATCCATAAAATTGTCCTAAAGAAGTGGAGTGCTCTGATATGCTCTATCTCATGAATTTCCACTGACATAAGTGTTCCCTGAATTAATCAGAGGAAAGTCAAACTTGGAGGAAGTATATGTTCTGTGGAGGCTTCAGAGCTTGGAAGTTTTCTGACACAGAAACCTATAGAGGACAGATTTGTAAAACTGGTTAATCTCAATCTTTTTATGGTCTCATGTATCACTCACCTTATGACATAGAAAGAGGAAACTGAGGTCCAGGGAAGAGAGAAACTGATGAGATCTTCCCAGTGTAGATACAGAAGTAGAATTAGGTGGTTCTCCAAACCCTGCCAAACCTGGTCCAGTTGAGCATCTGAACTTGGACAGGGGCCCTTGGCTGATCCGGCCCTTGGTAGGAGCCTTACCTATGCCCAGTAGGGAGATTGGCCTTGTTCAGGTCTGCCTGACACCCGAGCTTCATGCTTGCCCTTGAGTATTTGAAGAGCTCTGGCTTTGTTGTCAGAAAAACCAGAAGAGGAACCAGGGAAGGCTTATTCTCTATGCTGGATGAAACATTAATGGCTGGACTTGAAGCCAGGTCCTTGCTGCCTTCTTTGTCAGGCACAAGCGAGCACACTACATGGATCGGCCATGTTCCCAGTCCTGACTTAGAGAGTTATTCACAGCTGTGTCTCTTTTGTCCTCAGGGCCAGTCTAAGGGCTGGCATCTGTATTTTCCCTCAGGTGTTATTGGGCTCATCTTAGCTCCGCTTCCTGCTCTTTCTCAAGGGTACCTGAACTTTCTTGCATTCTCTGTCCTTTGAGGCCCTAAAATATATGGATGTCAATAGGATAAAGCTCAAGAAACAAAACCCATACTCTAGGAATGTATCATTATGTAGAGGAAAGCACAAAAGTTTTGGATTCTGAGTGACCTCAGTTTAATTGCAGCACTAGAACTCTGATTTGTGATGCTTAGCAATTTTGTTAAACTCTCTGTATTTCTGTTCCCATATTGCTGAGACAAAGATAAAATGTTTATTATATAGGGTTGATATGGTTAGATGGGATATATTACTAGCTTTGATGTTCATATATTATATTACAACATATGTCTTAATGTATCATATGAATATAATGTTACAATGACCTGTCATATAGCCAATAATTGCTCATCAGCAAGTATGTATTGAGTGATTACTACATGCCAGGCATTGCTCTATACCCTGAGAAAGAGAAATGAACAAAACACAGTCCCTGTGCTCATGAAGCTTACATTTGAATGGGGGAAGCCGGGCATCAAACAAATAAACAATTAAGCTTGTAAGACCAGGAGAGAAGAAATAGGAAACTGCTGAAAGGATTCAGTCAAGTAGACTTCCTTTATTTCTTTTAATTAAATTTTTTAAGTTTATTTTCCTTATTTTGAGAGAGAGAGAGAGAGAGAGAGAGAGAGTGAAAGAGAGTGACAGTGAGTGGAAAGGGAGAAGAGAGGGACAGAGAGAGAATCCCAAGTAGGCTCCATACTGACAATGCAGAGCTCTTGATGTGGGGCTCATATCCATGAACCATGAGATCATGACCTGAACTGAAACCAAAAGTTGGATGCTTAACAGACTGAGCCATCAAGGCACCCCTATTTCTCTTTTTAGACTTCCTATATAATATAGGATCTTTTTTGTTGTTGTTGTTAATACTAGACTTGTCAAGGAAGATGCATAAATGGAAGATGTAATCCCTTGCCCAAAGGTTGATCAAGTAAATTGAGGCTATCTGCTTTTGAAAAGGCTGGTGAGCAGTATAAGATAGAGACAGTCTACAATTTCAGGCACAAGAAAGATTATAACTATTTTATTGTAGCACAATTTTCAACAGTAAAATAATGGAGAATTATCTTAATTCCATCAATAGGGGACTGATTCAAAATTACAGATTTTCCATTGGAATACTATGTAACAGTGAAAATATTATACTAACATGGAGTAAACTCCCAGATAAGATTTTATTTGAAAAAGAAAGGTGAAAAATATTATACACACATTATACAAATTTTATACATATATTTTATAGAAATAGATACACACACAGGCATACAAAACATGTAAATAGTAAATTTCTGATAAGATACACAGAGGTTGATCATTTCATTGCCTTTGAGGCAGAAATGTGGGGAAGCACACTGGTCAGTATTGAAAGGGAAATCTTTTGATCGTATGTTATTTTATACTTAACTAATTTTGTCATGTACATTTCTTAAATTTTTAATAAAAATGAAAGAGATTGAAACAAAATAACACTTTCATTCTGGTTCCTTCCCTATGAATTTCTAGCAGTATGACCTAGAGGAAGATATTAAAATTACTCTATGTCCCACTACCTGTTGTGAGAAGGAAATGAAATATAGAAAACATGTGAACAAACCCTGGTGAATGTCATATAAGGCAAGCTTTTATCAAAATACTATTTAATGCAAGACTTGAAGGTTTCCAGCAAAGAGGGGAAGAGGCATTCCAGCTGACTTTATGATGACCAACATCACTGCTGTTACTGCTATCCACACTATCTCTGCAATAAAACCTAATTTTTGCAAATTGACTACTTTCTTTTTTCATGCACCAAATACACCAAATTCCTTCCTGCATTAGGATCTTTGCATGGATTAATCCATTTGTTTCTAATGTTTTCCTCCTAATCTTCACCTAGTTAATTCCTACTCAATTTTCTGATACCACTTTTCTGATATCCTGTTGTTACTTCCTCTAAAAGGAGTTCCCTGACTCTCTTGTATTATTCCTCAAAGAATTTTGTTCTTTTACTTCACAGTAATAGTAGCATTATATAATTATATATTTATCTATTTATCTATGAATTCTTTGTTAAATCCCATGTAAATGGACTGTAGTGTCCTTGAAGGTATGGGCTCTATAAATCCAGTACTTAGTAGTGAGTATAAAAGGGACTATTGGTAAGTAAGCGTGGAAGCTGTGAGAACAGTGAGAAGACTTACATAATTCAGGGATAAGGGTCTGGCCAGGCCAACGGCAGTGGCAAATGGCAAAATGGGAATCGAAACAAAGAATGAGGAAGAATTTTGCCAAATAAGACTTAGCACTTAGAGACGGGTTGAATACTTCTGTGATAGCAGGATTAAATGCAGAATTATAACAGAGTAAAGCACTTTGGCACTTTTTGTTCTGTAGCTGTTTAATTACTTGTCTGTCTCCTTAAGGAGCTAAGCGCTCCTAGAAAGGCAGTATCTTGTTCATTGTTGTATGATCAGAATTCGGTATATAAATGTTCACTGGTTAAGTGAAAGAATATGTCAATGAAAGTGGAGTCAAAAAGAGGAATGAGTCATAAGGCCAAGGGCAATGGAAATGGAAATTAACACTACGGGATGAATAAAAAGTGCATTGCCAAGAAAGAATGTAAGGAGTTGAA
Source organism: Panthera pardus (assembly GCF_024362965.1). Lineage (NCBI taxonomy): Eukaryota > Metazoa > Chordata > Mammalia > Carnivora > Felidae > Panthera > Panthera pardus. Next base: position 51,448,654 of record NW_026526677.1, read on the forward strand.
GGCTGGTTAAATACTTCCATGACAGCAATTATTAAGTTGCAGTACATTAAATAACATTTTAGTTTTATACTTATTTCTCTTACTGAAAGAGCACCAACTAAATAGCAACATCTCATTCACCATAGTACTCTCAGAATTCAGTATATAACCTTTCCTTGGTGGAATATAAAAATAAATAAATGAAGAATTGAATCAAAAAGAGGAGTAAACTGGGGTGCCTGGGTGGCTCAATGGGTTAAGCGTCTGACTTTAGCTCAGGTCATGATCTCATGGTTGGTGAGTTCGAGCCCTTCATGGGGCTCTGTGCTGATAGCTCAGAGCCTGGAGGTTGTTTCGGATTCTGTGCCTCCCTCTCTCTCTGTTTGTCTCACACTCACACTCTGCCTCTCTCTCTCTCTTTCTCAAAAAGAAATAACCATTAAAAAAAAGAGAGAGAGGAGTAAATAGGGCCACCTGGGTAGCTCAGTTGGCTAAGCACCCAACTCTTGATTTAGACTCGGTTATGATTTCACCATTTTGTTTGTGAGTTGGAGCCCTAAACTGGGCTCCACATTGACAGAATGGAGCCTGCTTGGAATTCTCTCTCCCTCTGTCTCTGCCCGTCCCCCACTCACATGTATGCATATACATGTGCCCTCTCTCAAATAAATAAACTTTTTTTTTAAAAAGAGGGGTAAATAATAAGAAAATATTGTCCAGTTTTGGTGATTGGAAGAATGTATTTGTGTTTTATTCTAAGTAAACCTTGAATTCAGGATGTCATCATGTAAGCATACCACACAAGGGATTAGAGCTGCTTTATGGTCTGTATGGGATCCTCAGCTAACTAGCTCAGCACACTCCTGATGAGCTCTGATTCTTGATCCCAATGTTTCAAGGTTTGAACTTTTATGCTAAGTAGGGTGCCTAGGTGTTCAAGTGCACCTTTCTCCCATCCTATGGACTCATGGTTGCATCATTCACATTTTGATTGGTGATATTCAAAGTCTCCACACAATTACATTATGGGTAATTAAGTTGTTTACTAGTTTGGACTATAGCAGATGGTTATCACTTCAGGGTGAGTTGTTTATATCAGCATATGCAAATAAATCTTCACAAACAACATACACTTATCAGTAAAGGGGTAGCCATGTTTACATCTTTTGGCGGACATTTTGGACAATTCTGGTAGGCATTTTGGGTTAAAATTTGGGGGCTATAAATGAAACAAGCCACCTAGAGAAAGACAAATACCATGTGATTTCACTCATACGTGGAATTTAAGAAACAAAACAAATGAACAAAGGAAAAAGAAAGACAAACTAAAAACTAGACTCTTAAATATAGAGAACGAATAGATGATTACCAGAGGAGAGGTGGGTGGGGAGTGACACAGGTGAAGGGGATTAAAAGTACACTTATCTTGATAAACACTGAGTAATATATGGAATTGTTGAGCCACTATATTGTACACCTGAAACTAATATAACACTATATATTAACTACACTGGAATTGAAATTAAAAAAATTTTAACTGTTAAAAAAATTGACAGGATCTTTTGAGAAAAGCACATTAATAATCAAAACAGAATGTATGGTAGGAAATTACTTAGTGGAAAACATATTTCCTGTGTTTATTGTTATTCTTATTGGGGAGAATGAAACATTCTCCATAAAAGTGTATTTCACACATTATAGTTAGGGAGCACTGTAGTAGATAGATACTTTACTGCCTAAGCAGAAATGGCTTAGAGGCAGCTAGAAACTTGAAACTCACATTTGGCTGAGAGGTCACTGCTAGAAATAAAGATTTGGGATTTGATCATTCATTTCAATATTTATTGAGTATTAGTGAGCTCCAGACAAAGGAATGTGAACATAAATAAGAGGTTGTCCTTATACTCAGCTGATAGATATGCATGAAAAATACAATTAATTACATTGTCTTAAGTGATTGGCAGCAATTTGTCTAAGTTATGATGTGTGACAAAGGTACCTGAACTCACCTTTGTCTAGTGGAATCAGAGAGGGTTTCTAGAAGAAACCATTATAATTGTATTCCAAAGAATAGAATTAGAGCTGTTGAAAGATAAGTATACGTTGACTTAGTATGGGGATGAAGTGGTGAGAGGGAGGAATTTTAGAAAAATTGTGTAAAGACATAAAGCCTACTGTAAGACATAGTAAAGGGGACTCTTTGAGTGGAAAGGAGAGACCAAAAGTGATCGTATAAAGGTAGGAAACACAAAAGCAGTAAAAATGAATCTTTCTGTAAAAAAATCAGTTAAGGAACTCACAAAAAAGTATATAAAATATAACAACATATACCTGAACATTGGGGAGGTGAGGCGAAAAGAATGGGTTCAAATTTAAAGGACCATTAACTTAATATAGACTGCTATGCCCAGAAGAGGTTATATACAAACCTAATGGTAACCATATATCAAAAACCACTAGTAAACATGCAAAGAATAAAGAGAAAGATATCCAAATATATCACTAAAGAAAGTCAGAAAAACATGAAAGGAAGATAAGAAAGGATTAGAGAAAATCTTCAGAAACAACCAGAAAACAAGTAATAAAATGGCAATAAATACTTATCTATTAATAATTACTTTGAACACAAATGGATTAAATGCTCCAATCAAAAGACATAGGGTGACAGAATGGACAAAAAAACAAGACTCATCAGGACTCCCGGGTAGCTCAGTTGGTTGAGTGTCCAACTTTAGCTCAGGTTGTGATCATATGGTTCATGGGTTCGAGCTCCAGGTCAGGCTTTGTCCTGACAGTGCAGCACTGTCTCCCTCTCTCTCTGCCACTCCCCCACTTGTGCTCTCTCCCTCAAAAATAAATAAACATTAAAAAATTATTTAAAACAAAAATCCAAGACCCAGCTATATGTTTCCTACAAGAGACTCATTTTAGACCTGAAGACACCTGCAGATTGAAAGTGAGGGGATGGAGAAGTAGCTATCATGCAAATGGGTGTCAAAAGAAAGCCAGAGTATCATTACATATTTCAGACAAATAGACTTTAAAACAAAGACTGTAACGAGAGACAGAGATGGACACTATAATAATAAAGGGGACAATCCAACAAGAAGATAGAACAACTGTAAATATTTATGCACCCAACATAGGACACCCAAATACATAAAACAGTTAATAACAAACATAAAGGAAGAAATCAATAATAATACAACAATAGTAGGGGACTTTAACACCCATTTACATCAATAGACACATCATTTAGGCAGAAAATCAACAAGGAAACAACGGCTTTGAATGACGCACTGGACCAGATAGGCTTAACAGATGTATTCAGAACATTCCAGCCTAAAACAGCAGAATACACATTCTTTTCTAGTGCACATGGGACATTCTTCAGAACAGATCACATCTTAGGCCACAAAACTAGCCTCAACAAATTCAAGGAGACTGAAGTCATACCATGCATCTTTTCTGACGACAGTGCTATGAAATGCTAAAAGTCAACCATAAGAAAAAATCAGGAAAGATCACAAATACATGGAGGTTACATAACATGTTACTAAACAATGAATGGGTTAACCAGGAAATCAAAGAAGAAAATTAAAAAACATGAAAAAAAAATGAAGATGAAAACACAATGGACCAAAACCATTAGGATGCAGCAAAAGTAGTTCTTAGAGGGAAGTTTATACTAATAAAGGCTTACCCCAAGAAGTAAGAAAACTCTCAAACAACCTAGCCTTACACCTACAGGAGCTAGAAGAAAAACAACAAACAAAGCCTAAAACCACCAGAAGGAAAGAAATAATAAAGATTAGAGCAGAAATAAATGATTTATAAACAAACAAACAAACAAAAAACCCAGTAGGACAGATCAATGAAACCAAGATCTGGTTCTTTGAAAAAAATCAATGAAATTGATAAACCTCTAGCCAGACATATCAAGAAAAAAAGAGAAAGGACTCAAATAAATAAAATCACAAATGAGAGAGGAGAAATAACAGCCAACACCACAGAAAGACAAACAATTATAAGACAATGTTGTGAAAAACCATATGCCAACAAATTGGAATATGGAAGAAATGGATAAATTCCTAGGAACATATAACTTATGAAAACTTAAACAGGAAGAAATAGAAAATTTGATCAGACTTATAACCAGCAAAGAAATTTAACCAGTAATCAAAAAACTCCCTAAAAAGAAAAGCCCAGGACCAGACGGTTTCACAGGTGAATGCTACCAAAGACTTAAAGAACAGTCATATCTAGTCCTCTCAAACTATTCCAAAAAATAGAAAAGGAAGGAAAACTTCCAATTCATTCTATGAGGTCAGTATTACTCTGATACCAAACCAGATAAAAACACCACTAAAAAAGAGATAAGGCCAATATTCCTGATGAACATAGAGGCAAAATTCCTCAATAAAATATTAGCAAACCAAATGCAACAATACATTTAAAAAATTATTCACCATAATCAAATGGGATTTATTCCTGGGATGCAAGAATGTTTCAATATTCACAAATAAATTAGCATGATACATCACATCAATAAGAGAAAGGATAAGAACCATATGATCATTTTAATAAATGCAGAAAAAGCATTTCACAAAATACAACATCCACTCAGGATAAAAATCCTCAACAAAGTAGGTTTATAGGGAGCATACCTCAACATAATAAAGGCTACATATAAAAAACCCATAGCTAACATCGTACTCAATGGGGAAAACTGAGAGCTTTTCCTCTACGGTCAAGAACAAGACAAAAATGTCCACTCTCACTACTTCTATTCAACATAGTACTGGAAGTTCATAGCCACAGAAATCAGACAAGAAGAAGAAATAAATAGCATCCAAACCAGCAAGGAAAAAGTAAAGCTTTCACTATTTTCAGATGACATGATACTGTATATGGAAAATCCAAAAGACTACACCAAAAAATTGCTAGAACTGATAAATGAATTCAGTAAAGTCAAAGGATACAAAATCAATGCACTCTAGAAATCTGTTGCAATTCTATACACCAATAATGAAGCAGGGAAACGGAAGTTAAAGGAAAAATCCCTTATACAGTTGCCCTCAGCAAAATAAAATACCTAGGAATAAACCTAACCAAGAGGTAAAAGATCTGTACTCTGAAAACTCTAAACACTGGTGAAAAAAAAAATTGAAGCTGACACAAAGAAATGGAAAGACATTTCATGCTCATGGATTGGAAGAACAAATATTGTTAAAATGTTTACACTACCCAAAGCAATCTACATATTTAATGCAATACCTATCAAAATACCACCAGCAGTTTTCAGAATTAGAACAAACAATCATAAAATTTGTATGGAACCACAAAAGATGAAGAATAGCCAAAGAAATCTTGAAAAAGAAAAGCAAAGCTGGAGAATTCCAGACTTCAAGTTATATTACAAAGCTGTAGTAATTAAAGCAATATGGTACTGGCACAAAATAGACATAGGTCAATACAACACAGTCAAGAACTCAGAAATAAACCCACAACTACGTGGTCCATTAATCTTTGACAAAGCAAGAAAGAATAACCAATGGGAAAAGGACAGACTCTTCCACAAATGGTGTTGGAAAAACTAGACTGCAACATGCAAAAGAATGAAACTGGACCACTTTCTTACACCATACACAAAAATAAATTCAAAATGGATTAAAGACCTAAATATAAGACCTGAAATTAAACAAACCATAGAAGAGAACACAGGGAGTAACCTGTTTGACATTAGCCACGGCAACTGTTTTCTAAATATGTCTCACAAGGTAAGGAAACAAAAGCAAATATAAACTATTGGGACTACATCAAAATAAAAATCTTATGCACAGTGAAGGAAACCATCAACACAACTAAAAGCAAACTTTGGAAATGAAGAAGATATTTGCAAATGACATATTTGATAAAGGGTTAGTATCCAAAACATATAAAGACCTTATCAAATTCAACACACACACATACACACACAAATAATCCAATTAAAAAATGGACAGTATATATGAATAGACACATTCATATGTCTTCTCCAAAGACATCCAGATGGCCAACAGACACATGAAAAGATGTTCATCATCACTTACCATCAGGGAAATGCAAATCAAAACTACAATGAGATATCACCTCATACCTGTCAGAATGGTTAAAATTAACAACCCAAAAAACCACAGTGTTGGTGAGGATTAGAGAAAAAGGAACACTCATGCACTGTTGGTGGGAATGCAAACTGGTGCAGCCACTGTGGAAACCAGTATGGAGGTTCTTCAAGAAGTTAAAAATAGAACTACCATATATCCAGAAATCACACTACTGGGTATTTACCCAAAGATACAAGAACACTAATTCAAAAGAATACATGCACCCCAATGTTTATAGCAGCATTATTTACAGTAGCCAAATTCTAAAAGCAGCACAAGTGTCCATCAATTGATGAATGGATAAAGATTTTATATATATATATATATATATATATATATATATATATATACACACACATATGTTAAAATATATAAATATACACACATATAATGGAATATTAGTCATAAAAAAGAATGAAATCTTGCCATTTGCAATGACATGGATGGATCTAGATAGGATAATGCTAAGTGAAATAAGTCAGTCAGAAAGACAAATACCGTATGTCTATTATGTCTAATATGTGGAATTTAAGAAACAAAACAAAAGACCAAAGGGGAAAGAGAGAGAGATAACCCAAGAAACAGACAATTAAAGAGAACAAACTGATGGTTACAAGAAGGGAGGTGGGTGGGGAAATGGGTTAAATAGGAGTGCATCTATGATGAGCACCAGGTGATGTATGAAGTTGCTGAATCACTATATTGTATCTCTGAAACTAATATAATACTGTATGTTAACTAAGAGGAATTAAAATAAAAACTTTAAAAGAAAAAAAGATATGTCTTGATAATAATTTCTACTATTTATTGACCACTTACTCTGTGCCAAGTACATTTTTCATTCAGAGATTAAATTACTTTATGAATACTTCTAATGATCCCAAACAAATAGCTCCTCACACAGTAGATCATATCATTCTTATTTAAGTTGATGTCAACATTGTGTTTTCTTCTGTTTTGTTCCATTTGCTCCTTTCACTCTCCTAAGAGCTCTTTTAATCTGTGTTAAATTTTTTTCATGTTAAAATTATTTTATTTCCCCTTCTTTCTAGTTTCTACTTCTATATTTTAGAGAAGGCATTACGCAAAAATTTTAAGGTACATGATATTTTAGATTCAGATTGTAATTCTAGCTTTGACACTTTAATAGTTGTGACTGTTCAACAAGCTACTTGCTCTTTTGAAGCAAATACCCTATTTTACCAATTGTGATAAAGCCTGTGAGGAAAAATTGGTAATTCATTTAAAAATATTTAAACGCATATTTGCCTGTCAATAAATGTTAGCTACCTACTTATCCTGTTCCCTGGGAGGAGGTAGACTTTATATGGATTTCTCATGTTATAATTGCAGCAAACATCCATGAGAATTCTGCATAACTGATCTCCCACATTGAACTGAAAGAGATACTAATGTATAGAAAGGCTCACGAAGCTCAAGTGAAAAGAGTTGGCTTATGTAATTTTGATTTTATCATTATTATATTATTATGTGTTAACTTATTTGATTTTATCATTTTATATTATTATAGGTTAAATATTGTTATGACTATGTTGTAGAATTACATTATTATATCTCATAGATTGGGAAATATAAGGATAAAAATTTAGAGTAATTTCTATGAATTTGCATAACTGTTAAGTACCAGATATGGGACTTAAACCCCTGTCTTTCAGACTGTAAATTGTTGAGGGGAATAAAAAGGACTATATTTAGAGAAAGTAGAAGGGCACGGTGTGGAGGGAAAGATAGTTCAGGAGGGCAAGAGTTGACTATTCATTCAACGATATGGTTGAAGTATGGTAATAACTGAAATTGGAAAAATAAAGCTAGAGCTGATGTATAAAGGGGCTCATATTATAGAAGAACATTAATTTCATTCTGAAGATGAGGGTGGATTGTAAGGATTTTAAGCACAAAAATGACAGATTTTCACAAGCACACTTAGAAAGAACTCTAGAGACGAGACGGTAAGGAGGATGGATTAGAATGAGGTGCATATGTAAGTCTGCAGTATCACTGGAGGCTGGGAGATCAGCTAGGAGGCTCTAGGAATAATCCTGGTGGGAGATAGAAGCCAATACCCAAATTTAATCTCCACAAGGAGGCTTCATCTCCACAGGATTTGTTGAAACCCTGGCAATGGATGGGATCTCTGAGATAGTACACAAGGAAGACGGAAGAAGAGGGCCAACCTCTGAACTCCCAGGACAAGTAGAGTTCAAAAGGACTTGAGAAATAATACAAAAGAATCTGCACTTGGACGTGTGTGTGGAGAATAGCATGGAAATTTGTGGTTATGGAAAGCAAGACAACAAAAATTCCAAGGGCAATATTCCATTTACGCAAGCATCAAAGAAAACCTGAAAAGCATTTGATTTCCTCAAGAATCTCTGGCCCAAGTCTGCGATCACTGGACTCTGTTGTAATTCCTCCCCTCTCAGGCCTTGGCCCCTCCTGACTTCTAGCTGCAGAATCAGTCTCGGAGAGCTCCAAGAGACCCTGGAGGCCTGAGAGTGAAAGCCTAGGAGTCTCTGCTCTGAGGCAGCTCTAATGCAGGCTGAGCTGTGTTCTCACTGGCTTCTATCCTCAGACTCCTCCACCCTGGGGTTGTAGGCTAACCAGCCTATTAATGAGCAGTCATAGCCTGTGACCTCATTAAAAAGTTGTTAATGAGGCACACTGCTGTTTAGGGAGCAGTTGACTGAGGCACCCACTGGTCTGTCCCAGGGGCCAGAGGGAAAGCTTATGTGAATAGGTAGGATCAGATCTGGGGAGAGGGCTAATGAACTCAGGCTGCACAGCCACACCTCCTAACGAACTCATCTTGGAAAGCAGGCCAGCTTTGAAGCTCAAATCCCTGCTGGCCTGCATGCTTACAGGAGTAGATGCAGTCCAGACCAGGAATGAATTTACTCTGATCTGTCAGCTCTGCTCTGAATGCCTGCTCTGCTGACCCATTTTGATGGAGGACTTCAAATTCTGAGATTAAGAGATGGTTTTGTGTTGTACTGAGTTTGTGGCTCATGAACAGGTAGATAAGCCTTTTGACCATTCTCTAGCCAAAGGCTTTGTCCCAGGCCACTCATTCTCCATACTACTGCCAGGACAGGCTTTCCAAACACATAGCTTTGTTAATTCACACTTAAAATCTTTTAATAGAAATAGTGACGAAAAAGAATGAAATCTTGCCATTTGCAAAAACATGGATGGAACTTGAATGTTTATGCTAAGCAAAATAGTCAGAGAAAGATAAATATCATATGACTTCAGTCATATGTGGAATTTAAGAAACAGAATAGATGAACATAGAGGAAGAGAAGGAAAAATAAGTAAATAAGTAAATAAGTAAAAGTAAAAAAGTAAAAATAGGTAAAAGGCAGAGAGTGAGGCAAACCATAAGAGACTCTTAAATACAGAGAACAACCTGAGAGTTGCTGGAGGGGAAGTGGGTGCAGGGATGGGCTAAATGGGTGATGGGCATTAAGGAGGGCACTTGTTGGAATGAACACTGGATGTTATATGTAAGTGTTAAATCACTGGGTTTTACTCCTGAAACAAGTACTAGACTGTATGTTAACTAATTTGAATTTAAATAAGTAAATTTAAAAAATGATTCACAAAATAAATTAAGTCTTCAGCATAGAAGTGCTTTGAATATTTGATTCCTGTCTATCTCCCTATCCCAATCTCTTCCAGACTTCTCTTCCATGTTCTCATTTTCATCACCACTTCATTTCATTTCACTACTATCATCATCACCATTATAATGGTTACCATTATTATAATTAATATTTCTATAGTTCTTATATATGTTGCAGCATTTTACATATATTAATCATTTAAACTTCACAGCAACTCAATAAAGTAGGTTAGGCTATTAATCATCTCCATTTTATATAGATGACCCTAAGTCAAGGGATACTGTATAACTTGTCCAATGTCTTACAGCTTACTCAGAAAGATGACGCCAGCAGCACTTGGGTGGTTCAGTTGGTTAAGCGCCCAACTCTTGATTTCAGCTCAGTTTATGATCTCACGGTTCGTGGGATTGAGCCCCATGTCAGGCTCTGCACTAACAGGGTGGAGCCTGCTTGGGATTCTCTCTCTCTCTCTCTCTCTCTCTCTCTCTCTCCCTCCCTCCCTCCCCCACTCCCTCTCTTCCTCTCTCTCAAAATAAATAAACATTAAAAAGAAAGAAAGAGGGGGGCCTGGGTGGCTCAGTTGGTTAAGCATCTGACTTTGGCTCAGGTCATGATCTTGTGGTTTGTGGGTTCAGGCCCTGCATTGGGCTCTGCGCTGACAGCTCAGAGCCTGGAGCCTACTTTGGATTCTGTGTCTGCCTCTCTCTCTGCTTCTCCCCCACTCACACTCTGTCTCTCTCTCTCTCTGTTGCAAAAATAGAAAGAAAGCAAGAAAGCAAGCAAGAAAGAAAGATGGAACCAGACTTACAAGCTCAGGCATTTTGGCTTCAGAGTTTACACTCTTACCCATTTGAAGATTTAGGCTTCTGCACCTTTTGCGCTTACTACCTATTTGTCTTGCAATTTCTTATTTTACATATAATCTTAAACCTTGGCTGTCATTCCTTCTCTTACACTTCTTGGTTTGCTACTACTTCCAATCATTATGCATATATTATTATGCAGAATTCTGATGTTTGTATGTCTGTCTCCCCACTGGACTGAAACTTCTTGTGGACCAAAGATTGAGTTGGGTTCAGTAACTGTTATTATGGTTTTACTGAATCTTTTACTATTTATTATATTAGTTTTAACATACACAATGCTATATTCATTTTGAGAAATTGCAACGTGAATTCTTGACCTTTCTCTTGCTGCCCTGCCTCTACTGCCATATGTGCTCTTCCTACCTCCTTTTCAATCTCAATAAAAGGAACATCTAACAACATGTTATTTATCCCAGAAATATATATGTAGCTTTGGTACCTATACAAAAGTAAACTATCATCAGCTCTCCCCTGGTCTACTGCCATTCCTGCTAGTCTCTCTCTATACTCTTGCCACCTACAATAAATTATCTACCAGTAGACATACTTATCTTTTTTTTAAAATGCCCCTTGCTGAAAATGCTTCCATTGTTTTCCACTGCATTTATATATATATATATTTTTTTATTTTTTAATATATGAAATTTACTGTCAAATTGGTTTCCATACAACACCCAGTGCTCATCCCAAAAGGTGCCCTCCTCAATACCCATCACCCACCCTGCCCTCCCTCCCACCCCCCATTAACCCTCAGTTTGTTCTCAGTTTTTAACAGTCTCTTATGCTTTGGCTCTCTCCCACTCTAACCTCTTTTTTTTTTTTTCCTTCCCCTCCCCCATGGGTTTCTGTTAAGTTTCTCAGGATCCACATAAGAGTGAAACCATATGGTATCTGTCTTTCTCTGTATGGCTTATTTCACTTAGCATCACACTCTCCAGTTCCATCCACGTTGCTACAAAAGGCCATATTTCATTTTTTCTCATTGCCACATAGTATTCCATTATGTATATAAACCACAATTTCTTTATCCACTCATCAGTTGATGGACATTTAGGCTCTTTCCATAATTTGGCTATTGTGGAGAGTGCTGCCATAAACATTGGGGTACAAGTGCCCCTATGCATCAGTACTCCTGTATCCCTTGGACAAATTCCTAGCAGTGCTATTGCTGGGTCATAGGGTAGGTCTATTTTTAATTTTCTGAGGAACCTCCACACTGCTTTCCAGAGCAGCTGCACCAATTTGCATTCCCACCAACAGTGCAAGAGGGTTCCCGTTTCTCCACATCCTCGCCAGCATCTATAGTCTCCTGATTTCTTCATTTTGGCCACTCTGACTGGCGTGAGGTGATATCTGAGTGTGGTTTTGATTTGTATTTCCCTGATAAGGAGCGACGTTGAACATCTTTTCATGTGCCTGTTGGCCATCCGGACGTCTTCTTTAGAGAAGTGTCTATTCATGTTTTCTGCCCATTTCTTCACTGGGTTATTTGTTTCTCGGGTGTGGAGTTTGATGAGCTCTTTATAGATTTTGGATACTAGCCCTTTGTCCGATATGTCATTTGCAAATATCTTTTCCCATGCCGTTGGTTGCCTTTTAGTTTTGTTGGTTGTTTCCTTTGCTGTGCAGAAGCTTTTTATCTTCATAAGGTCCCAGTAATTCACTTTTGCTTCTAATTCCCTTGCCTTTGGGGATGTGCCGAGTAAGAGATTGCTACGGCTGAGGTCAGAGAGGTCTTTTCCTGCTTTCTCCTCTAAGGTTTTGATGGTTTCCTGTCTCACATTCAGGTCCTTTATCCATTTTGAGTTTATTTTTGTGAGTGGTGTGAGAAAGTGGTCTAGTTTCAACCTTCTGCATGTTGCTGTCCAGTTCTCCCAGCACCATTTGTTAAAGAGACTGTCTTTTTTCCATTGGATGTTCTTTCCTGCTTTGTCAAAGATGAGTTGGCCATACGTTTGTAGGTCTAGTTCTGGGGTTTCTATTCTATTCCATTGGTCTATGTGTCTGTTTTTATGCCAATACCATGCTGTCTTGATGATGACAACTTTGTAGTAGAGGCTAAAGTCTGGGATTGTGATGCCTCCTGCTTTGGTCTTCTTCTTCAAAATTACTTTGGCTATTCGGGGCCTTTTGTGGTTCCATATGAATTTTAGGATTGCTTGTTCTAGTTTCGAGAAGAATGCTGGTGCAATTTTGATTGGGATTGCATTGAATGTGTAGATAGCTTTGGGTAGTATTGACATTTTACCAATATGTATTCTTCCAATCCATGAGCAGAGAATGTCTTTCCATTTCTTTATATCTTTTTCAATTACCTGCATAAGCTTTCTATAGTTTTCAGCATACAGATCTGTTACATCTTTGGTTAGATTTATTCCTAGGTATTTTATGCTTCTTGGTGCAATTGTGAATGGGATCAGTTTCTTTATTTGTCTTTCTGTTGCTTCATTGTTAGTGTATAAGAATGCAACTGATTTCTGCACATTGATTTTGTATCCTGCAACTTTGCTGAATTCATGTATCAGTTCTAGCAGACTTTTGGTGGAGTCTATCAGATTTTCCATGTATAATATCATGTCATCTGCAAAAAGCGAAAGCTTGACTTCATCTTTGCCAATTTTGATGCCTTTGATTTCCTTTTGTTGTCTGATTGCTGATGCTAGAACTTCCAGCACTATGTTAAACAACAGCGGTGAGAGTGGGCATCCCTGTCGTGTTCCTGATCTCAGGGAAAAAGCTCTCAGTTTTTCCCCGTTGAGGATGATGTTAGCTGTGGGCTTTTCATAAATAGCTTTTATGATGTTTAAGTATGTTCCTTCTATCCCGACTTTCTCAAGGGTTTTTATTAAGAAAGGGTGCTGGTTTTTGTCAAAGGCCTTTTCTGCATCGATTGATAGGATCATATGGTTCTTCTCTTTTCTTTTATTAATGTGATGTATCACGTTGGTCGATTTGCGAATGGTGAACCAGCCCTGCATCCCAGGAAGGAATCCCACTTGATCATGGTGAATAATTCTTTTTATATGCTGTTGAATTCGATTTGCTAGTATCTTATTGAGAATTTTTGCATCCATATTCATCAGGGATATTGGCCTGTAGTTCTCTTTTTTTACTGGGTCTCTGTCTGGTTTAGGAATCAAAGTAATACTGGCTTCATAGAATGAGTCTGGAAGTTTTCCTTCCCTTTCTATTTCTTGGAATAGCTTGAGAAGGATAGGTATTATCTCTGCTATAAACGTCTGGTAGAACTCCCCTGGGAAGCCATCTGGCCCTGGACTCTTATTTGTTGGGAGATTTTTGATAACCGATTCAATTTCTTCGCTGGTTATGGGTCTGTTGAAGCTTTCTATTTCCTCCTGATTGAGTTTTGGAAGCGTGTGGGTGTTTAGAAATTTGTCCATTTCTTCCAGGTTGTCCAATTTGTTGGCATATAATTTTTCATAGTATTCCCTGATAATTGTTTGTATCTCTGAGGGATTGGTTGTAATAATTCTATTTTCATTCATGATTTTATCTATTTGGGTCATCTCCCTTTTCTTTTTGAGAAGCCTGGCTAGAGGTTTGTCAATTTTGTTTATTTTTTCAAAAAACCAACTCTTGGTTTCGTTGATCTGCTCTACAGTTTTTTTAGATTCTATATTGTTTATTTCTGCTCTGATCTTTATTATTTCTCTTCTTCTGCTGGGTTTAGGCTGCCTTTGCTGTTCTGCTTCTATTTCCTTTAGGTGTGCTGTTAGATTTTCTATTTGGGATTTTTCTTGTTTCTTGAGATAGGCCTGGATTGCGATGTATTTTCCTCTCAGGACTGCCTTCGCTGCGTCCCAAAGCGTTTGGATTGTTGTATTTTCATTTTCGTTTGTTTCCATATATTTTTTAATTTCTTCTCTAATTGCCTGGTTGACCCACTCATTCGTTAGTAGGGTGTTCTTTAACCTCCATGCTTTTGGAGGTTTTCCAGACTTTTTCCTGTGGTTGATTTCAAGCTTCATAGCATTGTGGTCTGAAAGTATGCATGGTATAATTTCAATTCTTGTAAACTTATGAAGGGCTGTTTTGTGACCCAGTATATGATCTATCTTGGAGAATGTTCCATGTGCACTCGAGAAGAAAGTATATTCTGTTGCTTTGGGATGCAGAGTTCTAAATATATCTGTCAAGTCCATCTGATCCAATGTATCATTCAGGGCCCTTGTTTCTTTATTGACCATGTGTCTAGATGATCTATCCATTTCTGTAAGTGGGGTGTTAAAGTCCCCTGCAATGACCACATTCTTATCAATAAGGTTGCTTATGTTTATGAGTAATTGTTTTATATATCTGGGGGCTCCGGTATTCGGCACATAGACATTTATAATTGTTAGCTCTTCCTGATGGATAGACCCTGTAATTATTATATAATGCCCTTCTTCATCTCTTGTTACAGCCTTTAATTTAAAGTCTAGTTTGTCTGATATAAGTATGGCTACTCCAGCTTTCTTTTGGCTTCCAGGAGCATGATAAATAGTTCTTCATCCCCTCACTCTCAATCTAAAGGTGTCCTCAGATCTAAAATGAGTCTCTTGTAGACAGCAAATAGATGGGTCTTGTTTTTTTTATCCATTCTGATACCCTATGTCTTTTGGTTGGCACATTTAATCCATTTACATTCAGTGTTATTATAGAAAGATACGGGTTTAGAGTCATTGTGATGTCTGTATGTTTTATGCTTGTAGTGATGTCTCTGGTACTTTGTCTCACAGGATCCCCCTTAGGATTTCTTGTAGGGCTGGTTTCGTGGTGACAAATTCCTTCAGTTTTTGTTTGTTTGGGAAGACCTTTATCTCTCCTTCTATTCTAAATGACAAACTTGCTGGATAAAGGATTCTCGACTGCATATTTTTTCTGTTTACACACTGAAGATATCGTGCCAAGCCTTTCTGGCCTGCCAAGTTTCAAAGGAGAGATCAGTCACGAGTCTTATAGGTCTCCCTTTATATGTGAGGGCACGTTTATCCCTTGCTGCTTTCAGAATTGTCTCTTTATCCTTGTATTTTGCCAGTTTCACTATGATATGTCGTGCAGAAGATTGATTCAAGTTGTGTCTGAAGGGAGTTCTCTGTGCCTCTTGGATTTCAATGCCTTTTCCTTCCCCAGTTCAGGGAAGTTCTCAGCTATAATTTCTTCAAGTACCCCTTCAGCACCTTTCCCTCTCTCTTCCTCCTCTGGGATACCAATTATGCGTATATTATTTCTTTTTAGTGTATCACTTAGTTCTCTAATTTTTCCCTCATACTCCTGGATTTTTTTATCTCTCTTTCTCTCAGCTTCCTCTTTTTCCATAACTTTATCTTCTAGTTCACCTATTCTCTCCTCTGCCTCTTCAATCCGAGCTGTCGTCATTTCCATTTTGTTTTGCATTTCGTTTAAAGCGCTTTTCAGCTCCTCGTGACTGTTCCTTAGTCCCTTGATCTCTCTGGCAAGAGATTCTCTGCTGTCCTCTATACTGTTTTCAAGCCCAGCGATTAATTTTATGACTATTATTCTAAATTCACTTTCTGTTATATTATTTAAATCCTTTTTGATCAGTTCATTAGCTGTTGTTATTTCCTGGAGATTCTTCTGAGGGGAATTCTTCCGTTTGGTCATTTTGGATAGTCCCTGGAGTGGTGGGGACCTGCAGGGCACTTCCCCTGTGCTGTGGTGTATAACTGGAGTTGGTGGGCGGGGCCGCAGTCCGACCTGATGTCTGCCCCCAGCCCACCGCTGGGGCCAAGTCAGACTGGTGTGTGCCTTCTCTTCCCCTCTCCTAGGGGCGGGATTCCCTGTGGGGTGGCATGGCCTGTCTGGGCTACTTGCACACTGCCAGGCTTGTGGTGCTGGGGATCTGGCGTATTAGCTGGGGTGGGTAGGCAAGGTGCACGGGGCAGGAGGGGCAGGCTTAGCTCGCTTCTCCTTAGGTGATCCACTTCAGGAGGGGCCCTGTGGCAGCGGGAGGGAGTCAGATCCGCTGCCGGAGGTTTGGCTCCGCAGAAGCACAGAGTTGGGTGTTTGCGCGGAGCGAGCAAGTTCCCTGGCAGGAATTGGTTCCCTTTGGGATTTTGGCTGGGGGATGGGCGGGGGAGATGGCGCTGGCGAGCGCCTTTGTTCCCCGCCAAGCTGAGCTCTGCCGTCTGGGGCTCAGCAGCTCTCCCTCCCTTTGTCCTCCAGCCTTCCCGGTTTCTGAGCAGAGCTGTTAACTTATGACCTCCCAGAGGCTAAGTCGCGCTTGCTGTCGGAACACAGTCCGTCTGGCCCCTCTGCTTTTGCCAGCCAGACTCGGGGCCTCTGCTTGGCCATCGAGCCGCCCCTCCACCCCGGCTCCCTCTCGCCAGTCTGTGGAGCACCGCCTCGCCGCCCTTCCTACCCTCTTCCGTGGGACTCTCGTCTGCGCTTGGCTCCGGAGACTCCGTTCTGCTAATCCTCTGGCGGTTTTCTGGGTTCTTTAGGCAGGTGTAGGTGGAATCTAAGTGATCAGCAGGACGCGCGGTGAGCCCAGCGTCCTCCTAAGCCGCCATCTTCCCTCCAACTAGTCCCATTGCATTTATATTAAATCCAACATCCTTAGGGACGCCTAGGTGGCTCAGGCCATTAAGCATCCAACTTCGGCTCAGGTCATGATCTTGCAGTTCGTGAGTTCAAGCCCCATGTCAGGCTCTGTGCTTACAACTCAGAGCCTGGAGCCTGCTAAGGATTCTGTGTCTCCCTCTGTCTCTGCCTCTCCTACGCTCATGCTCTCTCTCTCAAAAATAAAAAAAAAAGAATAAAAAAAACCGTTAAAAAATCCAACATCTATAATATAGTCCAAAAAGCTCTGTATAGTCTGACCTCTTTTTACCTGTATAATCAATTTTACTTCTCCTGTCCTTATTCATACATTTCAACCAAATGGATTTTTCCTGATTTTGATTTCATGGTTAATACTAACCTCACAGGTAAATTGGGAAGTATTCCCTCCTTTTTAATTTTTTTGGAAGAGTGTGTGAACGATTGGTTTTAATTCATCTTTAAAAGCATGGTAGAAATGAGCAATGAAGCCATCTGACTGTGGGCTTTTGTTTGTGGGAAGTTTTTTTTTTATTATTAATTCCAGTTCTTATTATTGGTCTGTTGAGATTTTCTGTTTTATTTTAGTCAGGTTTGGTTTGTGTGTTTCTAGAAATTTTCCCATTTCATCTGGGTCATCTAAATTGTTTCCATGCAGTTATTCATAGAGTCCATTATAACCCTTTTTATTCTAGGAAGGTTGGTGGTAATGACTTCTTTTTCATTCCTGTTTTTAGTAATTTCAGCCTTCTATTTTTTTCTAGAACAGTCTACTTAAATGTTGGTCAATTTTAGAGGTATTTTCCAAGAACTGACTTCTGGTTATGTTGGTTTTCTGTATTTTTATTCTATACTTCATTTCTGCTGTAAAATTTTTAGTATCTTATAAAAATCTTTATTATGTCCTTCCTTTTGCTCACTTTGTGTTTATTTTGCTCTTCTATTTCTAGTTTCTTAAGATGGAATATTAGGATATTTGTTTGAGATCTTTCTTTTTTATTGCAGTGTAATTGACATAGAACATTTTATTAGTTTAAGATATGCAACATAAAGGCTCAATATTTGTGTATATTCTGAAATGATCACCAAAATCAATGTAGTTAACATCATCACCATACATAGTTGCACATGTTTTCTTTATTATGAGAATTTCTAAGATTTACTCTCTTAGCAACTTTCAAATATGCAATGCAATGTTATTAACTACTGTCTCTATGCTGCATATTATATCCCATGACTTATTTACTTTATAACTGGAAGTTTGTACCTTCTGACCCCCTTTACCTATTTTACCCATCTCTTCACCCTTCTCTGGCAACCATCAATCTATTCCCTGTATCCATGAGTTCAGTTTTTTGTTTTGGCTTTGTTTTTCTTTTAGATTCCACATATAAGTTAAGTCATACAGCATTTGCCTTTCCCTGTCTGACTTATTTAACTTAGCATAATGCCCTCAAGGATCATTCATGTTGTCACAGATGACAAGGTTTTCTTCTTTTTAAGGCTGAATAATATTCTACTCTGTATAGATATCTCATCTTTTTTATCCATTCATCCATTGATGGACACCTAGATTGTTTCCATGTCTTGGCTATTGCAAATAATGTTTCAGTAAAAACAAGGGTGCATATATCTCTTCAATTTATTGTTTTCTTCCTTTTTTTTTTTTTGGATTAATACCCAGAGGTGGACTTGCTGGATTATATGGTAGTTCTATTTTTAAATTTTCAGGAACCTCCATACTGTCTTCCATCGTGGCTGCACCAATTTACATTCCCACCAACAGTGGAGATGGGTTCCCTTTTCTCCACATCCTCACCAACACTTGTTATTTATTGTCTTTTTGATAATAGCCACCCTACCAGGTATGAGGTGGTATCTCATTGTGATTTTGATTTGTATTTCTGTGATAATTAGTGATGCTAAGCACCTTTTCATGTACCTGTTGGCTATCAGTATGTCTTCTTTGGAAAAAGGTCTACTCAAGTCTCTATCCATTTTTTAATCACATTGTTCATTTTATTACTGAATTGTATAAGTTCTTTATATATTTTGGGTATTGATCCCTTATGCAAAATATTTTCTTATATTTGGGTAATGATCCCTTATGCAAAATATTTTCTCCCATTCTGTAAGTTGCCTTTTTGTTTGGTTGATGGTTTTATTTGCTGTGCCAAAAGCTTTTTAGTTTGACATTGTTCCACTTGTTTATTTTTGCTTTTGTTGCCTCTGTTTTTGGTGAAAAATCCTAAAAATCATCACCAAGATCAATGTCAAGGAACCTACCACCTAAGTTTTCATCTAAGAGTTTTATAGCTGATGAATTTACATTCAAGTCTTTAATCCATGATTGAGTTAATTTTTGTATATGTTGTAAGATAGTAGTCTAGTTTCATTCTTTTGCATGTGGTTGTCCAGTTTTCCCAACACAATTTATTGAAGAGACTATTCTTTCCTTGTTGTATAATCTTGGCTACTTTGTCGTAAATTAATTGACCATATATGCATAGATTTATTCCTGGGATCTCTATTCTCTTCCATTGATCTATGTGTATGATTTTATGGAAATACCATATTGTTTCATTACTGTAGCTTTGTAATATAGTTTGAAATCAGGAAGCATGATGCCTCCAGGTTTTTTTCCCCTTTTTTAAATGTTTGTTTGTTTGTTTGTTTGTTTGTTTGTTTTAAAAGACAGAGCATAAGCAGGGGAGGGGGTGTGGGGTGGGGGAGAGAGAATTCCAAGCAGGCTTAGCACATGGACCCCAACGTGGGGCTTGATCCCACAACAGCAAGATCATGACCTGAGCCAATATCAAGAGCCAGACTCTTAACTGACTGAGTGACTCAGGTGTCCCTGTTCTTCTTTCTTAAGATTGCTTTGGCTGCTGGGCCTCTTTTGTGGTCCCATACAAACTTTAGGATTATTTGTTCTGTTTCTGTGAAAAAATTCCATTGGAATTTTGATGGGGATAACATTGAATCTGTAGATCACTTTGAGCAGTATGGATATTTTAACAATGTTAATTCTTCCAATTCATGAGCATGGAATATCTTTCCGTTTATTTGTGTCTTCAGTTTATTTCATCTATGTCTTATAATTTTCAGTAGACAGGTCTTAAAACTTCTTGTTTAAGTTTATTCCTAAATATTTTATTCTTTTTAATGCAATTGTAAATGGGATTTTTCTCCTTAATTTCTCTTTGTAATAGTTTGTTTTTAGTGTATGGAAACACAACCGATTTTTTATGTGACTTGTATCCTGCAGTTTCACTGAATTCATTTATTAGTTCTAATAGTTTTTTGGTGACATCTGTAGGTTTTCATAAGATATGGTGTGATAGTTTTTCTTCTTCCATTCCAACTTAGATGCCTTTTGTTTCTTTTTCTTGCCTAATTGCTCTGGCTAGGGCTTCCAATACTGTCTTGAATAAAAGTGCTGAGGGTGGGCATCATTATCTTTTGCCTGATCTTAAGAGCTTTCAGTTTTTACCTTTGAGAATGAAATTAGCTGTAGGCTTCTCATATATGGACCTAACGTTAAGTGCATTCTCTCTATGCCTACTTTGTTAAGAATGGATATGAATATTGTCAGTTTTGAATACTGTTAGATGCTTCAGCATCTAATAAGATATTCATGTAATTTTTATTCTTTATTTTGCTAATGTGGCTAATCATGTTGATTGATTTGTGGATGTCAATCATATTTGCTTCCCTGGAATAAATCCTGCTTGATAATGCCATGATCCCTTTACTGTATTGTTGAATTCAGTCTGCTAATATTTTGTTGAGAATTTTAACATCCATGTTCATCAGGAATATTGGCCTCTAATTTCCTTTCTGGTGGTGTCCTTGTCTTGTTTTGATATCAGGATGATGCTGGCCTCATAAAATGAATTTGGAAATCTTCTCTTCTCTTCTATTTTATGGAAGAGTTTGAAAAGGACTGGTATTAATTCTTCTTTAAATGTTTGGTAGAATTCACAGGTGAAACCATCTTGTCCTGAACTTTTGATTTTTAAGAGGATTTTGATAGTTGATTCAATATTCTTACCAGTAGTCAATTTTTTCAGTTTTTCTATTTCTTCTATGATTCAGCCTTGATAGATTGTATGTTTATAGGAATTTATCTATTTCTTTTAGGTTTGTTATCATGTAATTGTTCATAGTAGTCTCATACAATCCTTTTTATTTTTGTGTATGTCAGAAGATGCCTAGTAGTGAGTCAGAACTTTGGCCACCACCCGACAGTAATGAGGCCACCCATTGTGGTATCAGTGGAAGACATATAGGAAGCAATAAGTAAGCAGTCTTACTCCTCCTGGGAAGGTGTCATTGGAATAATGGGTAGCTAAAACTCCCATCCTTGCCCAGCTATAGTGAGAAGCTCCACATTTGGATTTTAATGGAGGGTGAAAAATGAATCAAGAATTCTACCCAAACCTGGCAATAACAAGGTCATCTCTTTCTCATGTAGGAGAAATGTCAGAGAAAACCAGTTACAGCAGAAGGTTTAAATCAGATGAAAGTCTCATAAGAGAATACCAAATATATGCTGGTTTCAATACATAATTACTCATCATACCAAGAACAAGGGAGATCTCAAACTAAATGACAAAAACCATCAAGGGATGCTAATTCTGGGATTATAGAAATGTTAGAATTATGGAAAAAGATTTTAAAGTAGCCATTATAAAGAGGAACTATGAACACAAAACAAATGAAAAATAGAATCTCAGCAAAGAAAATAGAACATGTAAAGAAGATACAATTGAAATTTTAGAATTAAAAAACAAAATAAGGAAATAAAAAAGCTCAGTGGATGGGCTCAACATCAGAATGCAGGGGAAAGAATGGAGGGGACTGGTGATATTATAACAAAAGTTCTTGACATTCAGATTATCAGAGTCCAGAAAGGGGAGTGGCAAGAGATTGGGGCTGAATAAATACTCAAGTAGTAGCTGAAAATCCCCAAATTTGGCAAAAGACAAATCTACAGATTCAAGAAGCTGGGTGAACCCTAAATAGAATAAGCCCAATGAAATCCACAAGCCATACCCGAGACAAATTTATGAAAACTGAAGATAAAAAAAATCTTCAAAGCAGCAAGGGAGAAATACTTTGTCTACAAGGGAAAACAATTTGAATGACAGCAAATTTCTCCTCAGAACCCATGGTGGCTAGAAGGAAAGAGCATACTAGCTCTCAAATGCTGAAGAAAAGCAGTCAACTTTGAATCCAATATCTGGTGAAAGTCATTCAAGAATTAGGGAGAAATCTAGACATTCTCAAATAAAGGGAAACTAAAAGAATATGTTATCAGCAGACATACCTTTAAATAATGGATGTAAAAAGTTCTCTAACTAAAAGGAAATGATAAAAGAAGTTTGGAATAAGAAAGAATACAGAAACAAAAGCATGGGTAAATATAAGGCACTTTTTTGCTCTTCAGTTTTCCTTTTTTTAGAAAAAAAATTGACATATAAGTGACATACTACATTCTGTACGTTTCAGGTGTACAGTGTGTTGATTTCATAGCATTTAAATATTGCAATGTGATTACCACCATAGCATTAGCTAACATCTGCATCATATAACATAAGCTACAGTAATCAATACTGTGCGTAATTTATGGAGGAATAGACATATAGATCAATGAAACAGAATGGACAATCTATAAATAGACCCATAAACATAAGCTAATTGACTTTTGAAAAATGTGAAAAAGAAATTCAATGGAGAAAAGAAAGCCCTTTCAACAAATGGTGCTGGAATATTTGAGCATCCATGGATGAAGAAAACTAACCTTGACCCAAGTCTTACACCGTATACAAAAATTAACTAAAGATGGAACATGGACTTAAATATGAAATGTAAAACTATAAAACCTTGAAGAAAGACACAGGAGAAAACCTTTGGAACTAAGGTAAGACAAAAAATTCTTAGAATTCACACACCAAAAAATTCACAAAAGAAAAAATTGATAAATCAGATTTCATCAAGAGGGGGAATTAAATTGGTGAAAGAGTAGGGAGACCCAAAGTTCATCTTGTCCCTTGAACACAGCTAGAAAGTTATCAAATCATTCTGAAAACTGAAGAAATCAAGTGGAGTTCTGAAAGAACAAATCTGCAAGACTACAACTGTGACCACCTTTTGAAAGCTAGGAGGTGCAGAGAATTTACTGGGGAAGGTATTGCTCTGTGTATTGGTCTGTTTACATGGGGGAGGCCATGGGGAGGGAGCCTGTTTACAAAAGCTACCGCAAAAGAGTATAGGCAGCAGAGCGCAAAATTTGAACTTTTAGCAGTTTGCTGCCACCATGGGGGAAGTGCCTGGCTTAAAGGTGCTCAAGTGGTGAAGCAGGGCAGAATCCCAGGAGTGACAGCATGATCTGAGGATCCCTTGGGGTTACAAGAAATATGGGTCACACCAACATGCTGTGCTGTTTCCAGGCATGAGAGAAGAGACTTGCTCCAGCTGAGGGCAGCAAGCAGGGGTGTTGTCTTTCTGATCTGTTTAGACATAAACTGAACAGTTTCACAGTCCCACCACTGTTTTCTTAGCACAGGCTGACAAAACCATGGTAAGGCCCTCCCCCAGAGGAAAAAGGTCTGCTCTCACAGGAATCCCTAAAATTTGGAGTTTTGAAACTCAGTCCCATGCCTGAGGTAAAAAAGCTTGGACACAGGCTGGGTGAACATAGAGTTTTGACTGAAACCAGGGACACAGAGGGGTGATTAATTGCTCTTCAGTAAGGTTTCTCTGAGGAGCAGGGGGTGTGAACTTTCAGCTCTGGGCAAAAGAGTAGGGCGCCACATATTCATTCTGCCCTTCAGAGCTGAAAGCTTTCAGCTTTCAGGGAGAAAAACAGTGCCACTTAGTGGAGGCCAGAGCCACTTACACCAAGCCCTGCCTTCTTTTGCCCAAGGAAGCACATTTCTGCTGAAATAAGTCAGCATGAGAATCAGCACAGCAGGCCCTCCCACAGAAGACAAGCACAAACAACTCACTTGCACCATGTGTACTGATCATAGACTTCAGCTCTATAGGATATAGGATCAAACTTCCATTTTGCTTTTATTATTTATCTTTTAATTATTATTTTTTCATTTATTTTCTTATTTTTAAATTCCTTTTTAAATTTTTTACTATTACTATTTTTTGTTTTTATATATACATATTATTTTATTTTTACTTTATTGTTTATTTTATTTTATTATTTTATTTTATTTTTCAATCTAGATTCTTTTAACAAGCAGACAAAAACACACCTAGGGTACAGTTTTCATGTTTTTTTTAGGTTTTTATCTTTGTTTTCTTGTTTTTTTTGTTTGTTTGTTTCTTCTTTTCTTTTCTGGACAAGATGAGAAGGAGAAATTCACCTGCCAAAAAAAGAACAGGCAGTAGAACTCACGGCTAGGGATTTAATCAACACAGACATAAGTAAGATATCTGAATTAGAATTTAAAACCATAATTATAAAAATACTAGCTGGGGTTGAAAAAAGCTTAGAAGACACCAAAGAATCTCTGCAGAGACAAAAGAACTAAAATCCAGTCAGGCTGAAATTTAAAATGCTATAACTGAGATGCAATCTCAAATGGATGCCATGACGGTGAGGATGGACAAAGCAGAGCAGTGAATCAGTGATACCGAAGATAAAATTACGGAAAATAATAAAGGTTAAAAGAAGAGGAACATGAAGACAAAAGATCACAAAGGAAGACTTCCAGAACTCAGTGACTTATTACATAGGAATAACATTCCCATCATAGGAATCCCAGAAGATGAAGAGAAAGAAAAAGGGACAGGCGGTTTATGTGAGTAAATTATAGCTAAAAACATCTCTAACCTGGAGAAGGACACACATATCAAAATCCAAGAGTCACAAAGAATTCCCATTAAATTCAACACAAGCTGACTATCACCAAGGAATATCATAGTCAACTTGACATAATACTCAGACAGGGAAAGAATCCTAAAAGCAGCAAGGGGAAAAAAGTCCTTAACCTACAAGGGAAGATTAATCAAGTTAGCAGCAGACCTGTCCACTAAAATTCGGCAGGCCAGAAGGAGTGGCAGGAAATATTCAATGTGCTGAAAGGGGAAAATATGAAGCCAAGAATTCTTTATCCAGCAAGGCTGTCATTCAGAATAGAAGGAGAGGCAAAGAGCTTCCCAGATAAAGAAAAACTAGAGTCTGTGACCACTATACCAGCTCTAAAGGGAATTTTATGGGGAACTCTTTGAGTGGAGAAAAACAAAACAAAACAAAAGACCAAAAGCAACAAAGATTAGAAAGGACCAGAGAGCATCACGAGAAACCCCAACTCTACAGGCAACACAATAGCACTAAATTCATATTTTTCAATAATCACACTGAATATAAATGAATTAAATTCTCCAATCAAAACACAGAGTATCAGATGGATAAAAAAACAAGATCCATCTATCTGCTGCCTATAAGAGACTCATTTTAGACCTAAAGACAACTGCAGATAGAAAATGAGGGGATGGAGAACCATCTATTATGCTAATGGAGGTCAAAAGAAAGCCAGAGTAGCCATACTTATATCAGACAAACGAAAGATCTAAAACCGACACTGTAATAAAAGATGAAAAAGGGTATTATATCAATATTAAGGGATCTAACTATCAAGATCTGAGAATTGTAAATATTTCTGCCCCCAATATGAAACACCCAAGTATATAAATCAATTAATCACAAACATAAAGAAATTCATTGATAATAATACCATAATAGTAGAACTCTTTAATACCCCATTTATAACAATGGACAGATCA
Source organism: Panthera pardus (assembly GCF_024362965.1). Taxonomy (NCBI): domain Eukaryota; kingdom Metazoa; phylum Chordata; class Mammalia; order Carnivora; family Felidae; genus Panthera; species Panthera pardus. Next base: position 51,474,658 of record NW_026526677.1, read on the forward strand.
TCTAAGCAGAAAATCAGCAAGGAAACAACGGTTTTGAATGACACACTGTACTGGATGGATTTAACAGATATATTTAGAACATTTCATCCTAAATCAGCAGAATACACATTCTTCTCAAGTGCATATGAAACATTCTCCAGAATAGATTACATACTCGGTCACACATCAGCCCTCCACAGGTTAAAAAAGATCAAGATCATACCATGCATATTTTCAGATCACAATGCTATGAAACTTGAAATCAACCACAAGAAAAAGTTTGGAAATCCCTCAAATACATGGAAGTTAAAGAACATTCTATTAAAGAATGAATGGGTTAACCAGGAAATTAAAGAAGAAATTTAAAAATACATGGAAGGAAATGAAAATGAAACACAACAGTCCAAAATGTTTGGGATGCAGAAAAGGCAGTCCTGAGAGAACTGTACATTGCAATTCAGGCCTATCTCAAGAAGCAAGAAAGGTCCCAAATACACAACCTCACCTTACACCTAAAGAAGCTGTAAAATGAATAGCAAATAAAGCCCAAAGCCAGCAGAAGAAAGGAAATAATAAAGATTAGAGAAGAAATAAATGATGTAGAAACAACTCAGTAGAACAGATCAATGAAATAAAAAGCTGGTTTTTGAAAGAATAAACAAAATTGATAAACCCCTAGCCAGACTTCTCAAAAAGAAAGAGACAGGACCCAAATTGATAAAATCATGACTGAAAGAGGAGAGATAACAACCAACACCACAGAAATACAAACAATTACAAGAGAACACTATGAAAAATTATATGCCAACAAACTGGACAATCTGGAAGAAATGGGCAAACTCCTAGAAAATTCATACTACCAAAATTCAAACAGGAAGAAATAGAAAATTTGAACAGGCCCATATCCAGCAAATTGAATCAGTTATCAAAAATCTCCCAATAAGATTCCTGGGCCAGATGGCTTCCCAAGGGAATTCTATCAGACGTTTAAAGAAGAGTTAATACCTATTCTTCTCAAACTCTTACAAAAAATAGAAATGGAGGGAAAACTTCCGAACTCATTCTGTCAATCCAGCATTACCTTGATTCCAAAACCAGAAAAGACCCCACAAAAAAGGAGAATTACAAGCCAATATCCTTATTAACCTGGATGCAAAAATTCTCAACAAGATACTAGCAAATTGAATTCCACATACATTAAAAGAATTATTCACCATGATCAAGGGGGATTTATTCCTGGGCTGCAGGGGTGGTTCAATATTTACAAATCAATGAATGTGATACACCACATCAATAAAAGAAAGGATACGAACCATATGATCCTCTCAAGAGATGCAGAAAAAGCATTTGACAAAATATAGCATCCTTTCTTGATAAAAGCCCTCAAGAAAGTATGGACAGAAGAAACATATCTCAACATCACAAAGGCCATATACAAAAGAACCACAGCTAATATCATCCTTAATGGGGAAAAACTGAGAGCTTTTTCCCTAAGGTCAGGAATATGACAGGAATGTCCACTCTCACCACTGTTGTTCAACACAGTACTGGAAGTCCTAGGCCTCAGCAATAAGACAACAAAAAGAAATAAAAGGCACACAAATTGTCAAGGAAGAAGTCAAACTCTCACTCTTTGCAGACAACATGATCCTGTATGTGGAAAACCTGAAGATTCCACCCAAAAACTGCTATAACTGATATACAAATTTAGTAAAGTCGCAGGATACAAAATCAATGTACAGAAATTGGTTGCATTTATATACACCAATAACGGAGCAACAGAAAGAGATACCAAGGAATCGATCCCATTTACAATTGTGTCAAAAACCATAAGATACCTAAGGAATAAGTCTAACCAAGGAGGTATGCTTTTGGTATGCTATCCAAAAGATCTGTATGCTGAAAACTATAGAACACTTATGAAAGAAACTGAAAAGACACAAAGAAATGGAAAAACATTCCATGTTCCTGGATTGTAAGAACAAATATTGTTAAAATGTCCATACTACCCAAAGCAGTCTGTGCATTTAATTCAATCTCTATCAAAGTAACACCAGGATTCTTCAAAGAACAAGAAAAACAATTCCAAAATTTGTATGGAACCAGAAAAGACCCGGAATAGCCAAAGTCATGTTGAAAAAGAAAACCAAAGCTGGATGCATCACAATTCTGGGCTTTAAGCTGTATTACAAAGCTGTAATCAGCAAGACAGTATGGTATTGGCAGAAAAACAAACACATAGATCAATGGAACAGAATAGAGAACCCACAAATGGACCCACAAATGTTTGGCCACTAATCTTTGACACAGCAAGAAGGAATATCCAATGGAGAAAAGACAGTCTCAAGAAATGGTGTTGAGAAAACTGGACAGCGACATGCAGAAGAACGAAACTGAGCCACTTTCTTATACCATACACAAAATTAAATTCAAAATGGATAAAAGACTTAAATGTAAGACAGGAAACCATCAAAATCATAGAAGAGAAAACAGGCAGCAACCTCTTTGACCTTGGTTGCATCAACCTCTTACTTGACACATCTCCAGAGGCAAGAGAAACAAAAGCAAATATGAACTACTGTGACCTCATCAAGATAAAAATTCCTTATGCACAACAAAGGACACAGTCAACAAAACTAAACGGCAACCGTAATGGAAGAAGATATCTGTAAATGACATTTTGGATAAGGGTTAGTATCCAAAATACATAAAGATCTTATCAAACTCAACACCCAAAAAACAAATGACCCAGTGAAGAAATGGGCAAAAGACATGAATAGACACTTTTCCAAAAAAGACATCCAGATGCCAACAGACACATGAAAAGATGCTCAACATTACTCATCATCAGGGAAATACAAATGAAAATCATGATGAGATACCAACTCACACCCGTCAGAATGGCTACAATGAACAACAGATGTCAAGGATGCAGAGAAAGGGGAGCCCTTTTGCACTGCTGGTGGGAATGCAAACCGGTACAGCCACTCTAGAAAACAGTATGGAGGTTTTTCAAAAAATTAAAAATAGAGTTATCCTATGATCCAGCAATTGCACTACTAGGTATTTATCCAAAGGATATAAAATGCTGATTGAAGGGGCACATGCAACCCAATGTTTATAGCAGCACTATCAACAATAGCCAAATTATGGAAAGAGCCCGCATGTCCATGGACTGACGAATGGATAAAGAAGAGGTGGTATATATACACAATGAAATACTACTCCATGATTAAAAGGAATGAAATCATGCCATTTGCAGCACCATGGATGGAACTAGAGTCTATTATGCTAAGAGAAATAAATCAGAGAAAGACACAAATATCATATGATTTCACTCATGTGGAATTTAAGAAACAAAACAGATGAACATAGAGGAAAGGAATGAAAATAAAATAAGATAAAAACAGAAAGGGAGGCAAACCATAAGAGACTCTTAAATATAGAGAAGAAACTGAGGACTGCAGGGGAAGTAGGTGGCAGGATGGGCTAAATGGGTGATGGGCATTAAAGTGAGCACCTGTTGGAATGAGCACTGGGAGTTATATGTAAGTGATGAATCACTAAATTCTGTTCTTGAAACCAACACTACACTATATGCTAACTAACTTTAATTTAAATTTAAAAAATCAGACTTCATCAAAATTAAAAGGTTTCCTCTGTGAAATGCTGTTAAGAGGCCCAGTTTATAGCTGCACTATCAACATTAGCCAAATTATTGGAAGAGCCCAAATACCCATCGAGTGATGACAGGATAAAGAAGATATGGTATATACATATAATGAAATATTACTCAGTTGTCAAAAAAATAAAATATTGCCGCTTGCAATGATGTGGATGGACTAGAATGTATTATGCTAAGGGAAACAAGTCAGTCAGAGAAAGACAAATTCCATATGATTTCACTCATATGTGGACTTTAAGAAACAACACAGATGAACATAGGGGAAAGGGGAAAAAGATAAGGAGGCAAACCATAAGAGACTCTTTACCACAGAGAAGACATTGAGGGTGGGCAGTGAATGGGCTCAATGGATGGTGGATATTAAGGAGGGAAGTTGTTGAATGAGCACTGGGTGTTATATGTAAGTGGTGAATCATTAAATTCTATACGGAAAAAAAAAGCTGTAACAATCCAAGTAGAAAATGGGCAAAAGACACAAAGAGACATTTCATTGAGGCACATACTGGTAGCAAATACACATATGAAAAGATGGTTAATTTCTTTAACCATTAGAGAAATTCAAATCTTATCACAATTATATCACTATACAACTATCAAAAACACTAAATGAAAAATAGTGGCAATGCCAAATAATGGCAAGGATGCAGAGAAACTGCCACTCAGACATTTCTGGTGGTGAAGTAAAATGATATATCCACTCTAGAAAACAGTCTGTAGCTTCTTAAAAAACGAAACACGAAATTAACATATGAATCAGCAATTGCACTTCTGTGCTTTTATCCTTAGGAAATGAATACTTACGTACACATGTTTATAGCAGCTTTATTCATAAACGGGAATCAGCACAAATGTCCTTCTACTGGTGCATGCTTAAACAAACAGAGGAACATCCATGGCATGGAATACTGCTCAGCAATAAAAAACAGAAGTCGGAGCAACTGATACACAGAATAACCTGGATGAGCCTCAGTGAAAAAAAGCCAATTTCTAATGATTCCAGTAACGTTGCATTTATGAAATGACAAATTACAGAAATGGAGAAAATACAGTGGCTGCCAGAGCTTAAGGAAAAGATAGGGCAAGAGAAAAATGGGTTTGCTGATAAAAGGGCAACATGAGAATCCTTGTCATGAAGTTATTCTGTATCCTGCCTGCATCCATGTCAATAACCTGTTAATGTACTATAGTTTGTAACGTGTTACATTTGAGAAACTGGGCAAAGGGTACATGGATTTTAAGTAGTATTTCTTACAACTCTCTAACAGTTTTAGTTTAGTACTTTTAGTTTTCATGAGCTTAATCATATATGCAAATATTTTTGCATCTGTCTTTTAAATATGTATTGTTCATTTCTGTCATGTTGTACTGTATTGACAGAAACTGCCAAAGCACAATGAAATAACAGGTATGAAGAATATTTTTGCCATCTTGTTTTAATAAGAACATATCTAGTATTTCCCCTTTTGGTATATGCATGTTTTTATTTGTTTTTATTTTTTAAATTTAAATTCAAGTTAGTTAATATACCATGTAGTCTTGGATTCAGGAGTAGAACCCAGTGATTCATCTCTTAAACATGACACCCAGTGCTCATCCCCAAAAGTGCCTTCCTTAATGCCCATCACCCATTTAACCCATCCCCTCACCCTGCCCCCTCCAGCAACCCTCAGTTTGTTCTCTGCCTTTAAGAGAATCTTATGGCTTTCATTATTTAAATAGATATAGATTCTATAAGCCCTTATCTGCAATTACAAAATCCAAACAGCTTTGGAAACTGAGCATTTTCCCCTAAGTTTGGGCCCTAATAAACTGATCTTTAACACACCCTAGATTAAACAGAATATCAGCTACAGACATGAAACTAAAAGCCAAAAACCCTAACTCTCAACTCGGTGCTCCTATGATGTCAGGGAATTAAGAAATGTGACCTACATGGTATCAGGAGATAAAGGAAGAAACAATCTGGCATTGTTGAGTCCCTGTCATGTTCTACGCACTTGATACATCTCATAACATTTACTTCTCTCAGCAACTCTGTGAGGTACATTAATCCCATTTTACAGATTAAGAATCTAAGGCTCAAAGATGTTAAATAAACTGCCCAAGATTTCATGACTGAGCTAGGATATAAAGCCAGACTGACTTGGCCCAAAGCTAAAGGGTTTCCTTTAAACAGGAATGTGGCATTATAGAAAGGAGTGGAGACTGACAAGTGGGAGGCAAGGAGAGAAACTATGAGGTTGTAGGGTATTGTGACCACTTCTTCATGGAACTTTCCTGATAAACTTCTTTTTCCTAACTTTCCCAAACATATATTTTTGTCTGTCCCAGTCTTTTTTTGTTTGTTTGTTTGTTTGTTTGTTTTGGTCTCTTGGGCTCCTGCATCAAAGCCATCCCAAGGCATCAGAAGGAGTAGGGCAAAAGGGGACCATAAGAGGGAGGTGCAAGATAAAAGCACCTTTCCTGATTTGGCAGTGTTCTCTGATCATCGGAGGAAGAGAAGATGGAGTCTCTACACTATCTTTCTTTGTCCTGATGCATCAAATTTCTTTTATACACATTCCCTAAGTCCTTTCCTCACCAGCCTGGTCATCTTAGGAGGACTCTGAGGGAAAGACATCCAAATAAAGTGAGTGTATTCTATCATCTGCTTCATTCCTCTTCAAGTGGTCAATTTCCCCATGTTTTCTTTCTGTCTAATACATTTCTCTTCCTGTTACTGTCTACGCCTAATAAAACCCAAACTCCTATCAGTATTTTCCACATCTGGTCCATCCTAATCATCAGACTGATATTGCTTTCTACATGTTTTCCACTCATAGCTGGTTTCTTTATTTATTTGTAATGTGCCTGGCCTCCTTAAAGCTTTTATAATCTTCCATTCATAGTCAACTCTTTCTATGTGATAGATATCTTTGCCTAATCTTCTTTCATTGGATCTTTTGTCTATATAGCACATTTATCCTACCCAAATATGCTCTATATTATCTACAGAAATTCTAACCTCTTTGCACATAATCTTTCTTATGTTTTATCTGGTTCCTGTAGGTCTACTCATTCTTCTACATTTGATGTTTGTTTTCCTTACATATTATTCCAATTCTGTCAAGTTTTCTGGTAATCCATTTAAATTCTCTACTCCTGATCATTTCCAAACAACTCCTTTTTACATCATGCCTTCTTTACAGCCCATTCCTATGATCTGCAATTCATCAGTTTTGCCTGTATCATACCTTTCTCCATTTTCCCATCCATCCATACAACCATTTACCTTTACTAATGGCCATAATACCTTTACTAAAGCTGAGCTTATAATAGGAGCTACTGTCAAAAGGAGAGACAGATATATCAGTAAATAATCTATGTCTAGAAATATGGGTAGTTTTGGAACATGGTAACTAACAAACTGAAACATGAGGGATAAACAATAATTTCTAGGATTAGGGATAGGTATTTTTGATAGAAAGAAGAGTATGTGCAAATTCCACAGTTAGAGAACATCATGTCACACTTAGAAAAAGGGAAATAGTGGGCAATGACTGGATTATTGTAGGACAGTTAAAAGAAATATATTTGGGGCTTATTTTGTATGTATTTTCCCCAAATTGGATGCACTTGGGGCAGTGATATGGTCATACTTTTACATAAAATCTCACTCTAGAAACAAATGGCATTTAGATTTATGAGGGTTGAGACCAGAGGAAGAAAGATCAGGTAATAAGATACTGAAATAGCTAAACTGAGAAATAACAAGGACCTGATGGGCATAAGCGACTGGGGGGAAGGCTGTAGAAATAGGACAGGAGAGAAGGACAGACATGAGAGATAATTAAAGAAGAAGTTAAGATATAACTTAGATTAGTTGTGAGTGAGATGTGGGTTTGGGATGGGGAGAATAAATATGTAGGAGACTTTCAGATCTCTGGTATAGGTGACTGCATGGAAACTAATGTTATTGACTCTCATAAAGGAATAACAGGCTTAGGAAATATTTTTCTAGACATTTTCTATTTGAGGGACCCATGTGACATTAAGAGAATTATGTCCACTCCTTGCTATACCATTAAGGACATCTGAGGCACTTTGGCATAAAGTTCTTCCTGTACATCCACCTGAATAATAGCAGCAGTGATATAGCTAGTGAAATAATTGCTAGGCTTTCACAGGCTCTAATGGGAACAGTAATGAGAGGAACCTCACCAAACAAGTGTTAGGTGAAAGAAAGAAAGAAGGACAATTAATGCCTCTATGTGGAGATGCCACAAAAGCCAAGATTTGAAGGTTAATTCGGAGCTGGCCACCCTTATGCAGATTGCAGCATAAGCAAAGGTACAGAGGTGATAAGCATGCTGTAAAACTTTTTTAGTGTTTATTTATATTGGAGAGAGAGAGACAGAGTGTGAGTCGGGGAGGGTCAGAGAGAGATGGAGACACAGAATCTGAAGCAGGCTCCAGGCTCTGAGCTGTCAGCATAGAGCCTAACCCAGGGCTCAGAACTCACAAGCTGTGAGATCATGACCTGAGCCAAAGTCGGACACTTAATTTACTGAACTACCCAGGCACTGCCCACCCCCCGCCCCAGATGTGATAATCATATGGTATACCAAGAGCTGCAAGGTATAAAATACAATGTAGTCTGTGACAAGAGATACGGTTTTGGTAATAGAAGTGCATATCATGAGGTACTTATGTGCCTTGTTAAATAGCTTAAATGTTATTGTGTAGGCAGTGGGATACTATGAAAGAATTTTAAGTAGGGAAGTGAAATGATCAGATTTGAGCTTCAGGGAAAGATTACAGGCAGTGAGACCAATTAGGAGCCCACATGTGAGAGGCTGACTTTTTGTTTTTAGTGTGCAGAGCATCAAATATGAGGATAGAGAAGATTAAAGGATAAGCGGGAAGATCTGAGGCCAAGAGGGTTAAATGCACAACAAATAGTATATCAGGCAGGTATTGAGGAGAAAGGATCAAGGGTAAGGATATGAATGTAACTGTACAATTACAATTGTAATTTTTAGGTTCCCTTTTATGAAGCTGGTACATGGTATAATGGTAGGCATAGCAGTTTAAATTTTCAAGAATGAGAAGAGGAAGATATGTCCTCACCACTAGACTGTAAGCCGCTTAAAGCCTTAGTAAGTCTCTTGTTTGCCTTTTATGTACTAAAACTTTTAGTCTGTATGAGGTAAAGGTGTGTTAACTAACTTTATTGTGGTAAATATTTCACAATATATACCTGTATCAAATTGTCACATAGTATACCTTAAGCTTACACAATGTTATATGTCAATTATCTCTCAACAAAGCTAGAAAAAAGTCATTAGCAGGTTGAAGTTTGATATATGAAGTTTGATTTTGTTCTCAGAGGAACGAGCTTGAAACTAAAAAGTAAGGAAACTCCTTAGGGGAAATAGCACCCTGATGTTTAGCTGACTCTCTCCTATTCTCCTTTCTAATCTCTGTACTCCCTTCCAATGTATGACCATGTCGAGACAGTAGGGTGACAATAACCCCATGTGACTATGTCTGCTTCTGTTCCACATCAAATCCAGAAGAGCCTTGAAATTTTGAAAGGGCAAATTTTATTTTTGATACCAAAGTAAACAAAGAGAGTACTCCACTAAATGTATGCTTTTTTATTGGTCTTGTTACTGGCAAAATAATTAAACAAAGAGGTCATTAGACTGAGATGGCTCTCACGCCTTGGTTGCCTACTTATTAAGCAAACCAAAACTTAAGCTAGAGTCAATTGTAAATGTGTTCATATCCAAGAAAACAAAATTTAAGAACAACCAATCACAAACAGCCAAGGAAACTTTCCCAAGCAAGGCAACCACTTAAATGTAGCTAATCAAATAATGCCCTTGCCTTTCTTCTGAGTCTGCTCTATAAAAGTCTTTCCATTCATTAGCTTCCGTCACTAGAGCACAGTTTACTTCTTTCCGTTTGGTGCTGCCCAATTTAAATCAATTTTTCTCAAATAAACTTGAAACTTTCAATATGCCTCAGTTTAATTTTTGACAATACTCGAGAAGGGGGCTACTCTCATTCCAAGAGAGCACAACTTTCAGAACTGATGGGATTCTCAGTATTTCTACCATCCAGAATACCTTCCTAACATAATTTCAAGGTGCATCCCAAGTCCTCCTCTAAGTGCAGGTTTTGTAGAAGTTTCTATCCAGAGATGCTGTGACTTCTTGGGTTCTACAATGTTCCTTCTTTCTTGTAGTATGGAGTTGCTTGTAGCTGAGCCCCAAAGATCCTCTCCCCTGGATATAAATCCAGGATGGATCTTATAGTCCCTCCTTTGTGTTGCCTGAATATTTTCGAAGCTCTGAGGTCCTGACTTCCTGGTTCCATCTCTTACACTCTGTGTGACCTGGAACATGTTACTTAATCTCTTTATGCCTCGGTTTTCTTAGATGTTAAGTGGCGTTAAAATCGTACTAACTCACAGCGTTCTTCTGAAGATTAAGTGAATTAATATCTGCAAATATTTTAAAACAGTGTCCATACAATTAATGCATAGCAAATACTCAATTGTGTTACATGTTTAGTACTGTTATTCCTCCATTGTGTAACTTATTTCCTCAAAACAGAGTCACAATCTAGCTCACAAACTCTCACTTTAGGGCAGCCTAGACTCTCTTACTACTATATTTGGTTTTGATCTATATTCTTCAGTAACCAACTAGTGTCACTTTTACAAGTGTTTATCAGTATATTCTTCTCCAAGGGCCAGAACAGACTCTTACCCTATTCCCAGTATGAAGTAGTTCATTTTTGTTTACTTTTGTCTTAGCTCATTTCCAGATTACAGCAGAAAGTGACGTCCTCAGTTTGGTGATGAATGACACGCATACAAACATTCTGTCAATATAAACCCACCACAAGAAAGCCTGGGTTCTTGTTGCTGCCTCCTGAAGTCCCTCTGTTCTCTCTCCTAAAGATCAGTGGGCAAGACTGACATTATGGAGCAGAGGAATAAGAGTGGGAGGGTAAGTGAGTTTGTGTTGCTGGGCTTCCCGGCTCCTGCGCCACTGCGGGCACTTTTATTCGCCCTTTCTCTGCTGGCCTATGTGTTGGTGCTGACTGAAAACACACTCATCATTATGGCAATTAGAAACCACCCCACCCTTCACAAACCCATGTACTTCTTTCTGGCTAATATGTCCTTCTTGGAGATCTGGTATGTTACTGTCACTATTCCCAAGATGTTAGCTGGATTTGCTGGGTCCAAACAGAGCCAGGGACAGCTAATCTCCTTTGAGGGCTGCATGACACAGCTCTATTTTTTCCTGGGACTGGGCTGCACTGAATGTGTCCTTCTTGCTGTTATGGCCTATGATCGCTATGTGGCCATCTGCCATCCTCTCCACTATGCTGTCATTGTCAGCGGTCAGCAGTGTGTGCAGCTTGCAGCTGGCTCCTGGGCTGGAGGTTTTGGTATCTCCATGGTCAAAGTTTTTCTCATTTCTCGCCTCTCCTACTGTGGACCCAACATCATCAACCACTTTTTCTGTGATGTCTCCCCATTACTCAATCTTTCATGTACTGATATGTCAACAGCAGAGCTTACAGACTTTGTTCTGGCCATTTTTATCCTGCTGGGGCCACTCTCTGTCACTGGGGCCTCCTATATGGCCATCACTGGTGCTGTGGTACGAATTCCCTCGGCTGCTGGGCGCCATAAAGCCTTTTCCACCTGTGCCTCTCACCTCACTGTTGTGATCATCTTCTATGCAGCCAGTATCTTCATCTACGCCCGGCCAAAGGCACTCTCAGCTTTTGACACCAACAAGCTGGTTTCTGTACTCTATGCTGTCATTGTACCTTTGCTCAACCCCATCATTTACTGCTTACGCAATCAAGAGGTCAAGAGAGCCCTACGCCATACGCTACACCTATACCAGGGCCAGGATGCTAAGCGCAGGAAAGCAAGCAGAGATGGGTAGAAAATGCTCTTAAACTTGGCATCTATATCTTCTATGAAGTCCAGAGGAGTTCTTATGCCCTAAATTAGGGACTAGGGCTCAAAAACACCACCATGGAACTAATCCAGAAGGGAGAAGAGGGAAGGATTGCAAGCTGGCAGCTGGATTTCTGCAGGACAGCACTGTAAATACATGTTAGAATGCTCCATGTTATCTACTCTATTGTAATTTACATAGAACAGGTTCATGAATCATGCATCCTGATGGGATGAGAAGGATTGGCTCTGAGCAGAAGACTGACTGCACTTCAATATTTAAATAAGCAAACAAATGCAGAACTAATATCTCTAAATGGCCTTGCCTGGGTTTGCTCTTTGTCTTAGTTCTGTGGCTGAAGGTGTAGAAAAGGAAAGCAGAAGGAGGAAGCCATTCAAGGAAGCACAGACTTCATTATGGAATAGAATTAGAAGACTTCTGGTTAATCTCTTCTAGCTGCAAACCACTGACGATAGCTTATGAGGTAGCAGAGGTCCAGGTGATTATTTTAGTATGAATTACAAGGCAAGCAGATAGGAAACTGAGAAGTTTTGTGTTAGCAACATGTCACCTAGTGGACTCCAGGTATTTCTATAACCATTTCCTGATTTACCTAGGTCAGTGCACACACCAAGCTAGTGACTAAGTGCACTTATTTAATAAATCTGTTTTACTAATTTACTATAAGCTTATACTCATACATTAAGTGGAATACTATGTAGATCTTAAAACACCATGATCTACATAGAGCTAATGACAGAGAAATATTCTCAGTATAATAAATCAAAATATTAGGTTATGTAACAGCATCAAAAGTATTAGGCTTACAAATGGAAAAGGAAAATGTGATATAGATTTACACACACACACACACACACACACACACACACACTGAAATATTACTCAGCCTTAAAAAAGGATAAGATGTGTCATTTGCAACAATATGGATGGACCTCGAGGGCATTCATTACTCTAAGTGAAATAAGTCAGAATAAGTAAAGCTAATACCATATGATTTCACTCATATGTGGAATCTAAAAAAACAAATGAATAAACAAACAAAAAGCAAGATCAGACCCATTAACACACAGAACAAACTGACGGTTGTCAGAAGGGAGGAAGGTATGGGATGGGCAAAATGGGTGAAGAGGAGTGGAAGATACAGGCTTTCCATTATGGACTGAATAAGTCACAGGAATAAAAAGCACAGGATAGGGAATATAGTCAATGATATTGTAATAGTGATGTAGTGAGACAAATGGTAGCTACACTTGTGGTAAGTGTAGCATAACATATAGAGAAGTTGAATTACTGTGTACATCTGAAACTAATGTACCATTGTGTGCCTGCTGTACTCAAATTTTAAAAATTAATTTTAAAAAAGATCATGACTGCTCAGCATGAAACCAAGTATAGGCTTTTCTGAGCAAAGAATACTGTGAGATAGCACAGATGTTATACCCTGAAGCAGACCCTGGTTCTACCTGCAAAAATGCATCTAAAATCTGACCATCTCAAAAAAAGAAAAGTTACCAGTCTTATTGTTTGTTTAAATTAGGCTAGAAGGAAATTAACTGAGATGTTAGCTATAACCATGCAATTTAGCCATTACTCTTATAAACTGCCTTCTGTGCCAAAGGTATTGTTACCAACATATTGATTTAAACAAGCATTTCTTACCCAATAAAATACACAGCTTTATTCATCTGGGAAGACAGATGGATACAGGGTATCTCAGCATGGTGTTTAGAAACTTACAATGACCTAAGAATCAGAACACTGAAGACAACAGCCTACATGAAGCTTCTCTCCAGATGTGGGAAACTTCTGGTGTTGCAGCCTGTCTTTCCATAGTTTTCTGCTGTTTAATAAAGTCTGAAAGGCTACTAGCAAGGAAATCGAGCATTATTTGCTAGTTGCTACCTATTAAAAATTCTAGTATATGTATCTTTTTGTGCCAAAAGTTACATAACCTTATAAGTATTTTATTATAATTTGTTTTTATATTTTATTGTGTTATTACAATCTATTATAACTTACATTTATAATGACTAGATGAAAATTCATCAAAATCCTATCTCTTAACTGTCTCCAAGAATAAATTTCTGAAATGGGTTTACAAATCTGAGACTGGAGTGTCAGTCTCTGGACATCACTGTTGTAGCTATTATATGAACCTCCTTATAGGTTAACTCCAGTTAATAGGAAGTAAAAACATGATGTTGATTTCCTTCATTGTGCTTTTCTTTATTTTCCAAGCTTTTTACAGTAAAATGCATTATTTTCTCAAGTTTTAAAAAATTCCTCTAATTCTGAATTCAAAATTTAAAACCAGATACTTCAGGTATAGGAAAAGTGTCTAGCACATTTCCTGCATATATTCATCTTTCACTAACAATGAATGAAAAGATGCTTGAGTCCATGTGAACTATGGCAAGATCCAAACTTCTCTTTTGACTTGGACTGCATTTTCAAAGTCATGTGATTCTCATGGCTCATACTGAATTTGATGGCACAAAACCTAAGATTTTTCAAGTGAACTATTAACTGTCAGATGAAGTATTCCTCATCCTCCATTGATTAATTAATTTTGCCCCCAACCTAGATAGAGAATTTTATTTTATTCCTGTTACATTTGATCCTGTTTGTTTCAAACCATCTTTATAGGCTGCCATTCTTTAAAAATATTGCATAGATACTGTGACTTTTTTAAATTCCCTTTTGCAGGGCAGTGTCTGGGGGAGTCTCCAGTCTCCTTCTAGGAGTACTGGATCCAGACTGGATCTTTCAGGTAGGAGAGATACTCAGAGTGGCCAGAGGTAACTCACATCTATAGAACAAGAGAGGATCAACATAGAGGGTTCCATGCTCAAAAATACCTACTTGTTCCCATCAACTTTGATAAACTCCACTTAGTCTCCCTTTCAAGTTTCTTCACAGTATGTTTTGTTTTCCTTTTTTTTTCTTTTGGTTTTCATTTTAATATCTTACCCATTACAATCTTGTGAAAATGAATGTTAGATTGTATTTTTTTTTGCTTGAACTTTATAATCCAATTCTTTTATAATTTACTAACATTTCACATTGAACAGAGTCAGAAAATATCTAAAAACCTTTTGGAAAAGAGCATTTGAGAAATAACAGTTCTTCTATAGTACTGGAAACCCTATTTTGCTTAAACAGCCCTTATAGTTAGGAAGTATAAGACTGAGAAACTATCTGATAGAGGGGACTTAAGAAACAGAATGCTTAAGTGGAGTGTGATATTTTAGATTGGATCCTGTGACATTAAATGGATAAGGAAAAACTGGTAAATTCTGAATAAAACCTGGAGTTTAGTTAACAACAATGTAGTAGTTTTAGCTTCTTACTTTTAAAAGTGTACAGTGAAATGTAAGGTGATGATATTAGGGGAAACAACGTAGGGGAGGGAAATATGAGAACTCTTTTTACTATCTTTGAAACTTTTCTCTAAAATAATATTAAACCCAAAATTAAGTTATTTAAAAAATAAAATAAATTATTATTTTTTATACCAAATTATTTCATAATTCTGATTTCAGTGACTTCGTAATAATAGCAGTAAGCCAACCCTGTTTGCTTATGGTGATACATACAGCAAATATTTGGCTTTTATGTGCTATGTTGAAAACCTCTTTTTCAAATTTTCCTGGATTTTTAATTCTCATAAAATTCATACCTTGATGCTGTTTTATTTTGCTAATTTATAAGAGAGAGCTAAAGTATTTTTGACAAATATTTTTTGCTTCACATTTAACAACTCTAACAAAACCGTGCCAGCTCTTTCACATAGCATCATGTCGTGCAGGCAAGCATGAGCGGACAGTTTCATGCACTGCAGAGAAGAGAAGGCTTATAGCATAGGTGTTTCCATTTTCCTCAGGGGATAATTACCCTCCCTGATTTTGATATTCCATAGTCTCATTTCATGAGGACCCAGTGGTCCCAGCCTTCCCAGAATTAGTGCCAACTCACCATATGCCTTTAGACAAAGAATATGGGAGAGTGGGAAAAGAGCTAGGTCCATCCTTCTCCAT
Organism: Panthera pardus; assembly: GCF_024362965.1. Lineage (NCBI taxonomy): Eukaryota > Metazoa > Chordata > Mammalia > Carnivora > Felidae > Panthera > Panthera pardus. The sequence continues at coordinate 51,490,353 of NW_026526677.1, forward strand.
CAGATTCTAATTAGTCACATATAGACCTTTAGATCCTTTGTAGAATCTAAAGTTTCTCTAGGATTTTTCATATTTTTAGGCCCCTGCATCATTCCCTTCATCTACCTTTGGTTACTCAAAGAGATACAAGTATACTTCCTGGGCCTTCATTCTAACAAAACTTTCAGCCCTTGATTCTTAATTTCAGGGCTACTGACACACAATTAGTAGCAGAGACTGTGGGCTAACTTGGCTGTGAATAACCTGACAGACAGCAGGTGTCATTTCACACTGCTCTTAGCACACAGTGCCTGCTTCACAAACGTTCATCAAATGACTGAGTGCTTCCTAGAGACCAAGGTGGTGGCTGTGACCTCTCCTCACTGCAGAGACCTCATTATTCCACCATCTTGCTTCTCACTATATTCTTTCCTGTGCTGGTCTCTCGAAAGCCCTCTCACCTCATTTCTTCTGATCAAATCATGGCTGTGGCTCACATTCCAACACAGGCAATATTTACATTTGTATAGTTATCACAAAGCTGTTTTAGAATTGCTTTCACATACATATTATTTTTGAAACTAACGTTAATGATATGATGTTAACAAATGAATTATTGTTATCCCATTATATGAGTGAATAAACTAAGGAATAAGGCAATTTTAAAAGGTAAAAGGTCTTAAAACCAGTAGAATCCTAGATTAGGAATCAGATCTTCTCTGACTGCTGAGCCAAAATTATTTCCCATCACAGTACTTCCACACTATCTTTCTGTATGAGTCTGGAAAGACACCTCTTGATGAACCTTTTCTTAAATCCCTAAATTAGAAAGCATTAATCTCTGGGGCACCTGGGTGGTTCAGCTGGTTGAGTGTCAAACTTTGACTCAGATCATGATCTTGTGGTTCATGGGTTCGAGCCCCATATCAAACTCACTGCTATCAGCCAGAGCCCACTTTGGATCCTCTGTCCCCTTCTCTCTTTGTTCCTCTCCTGCTCGTGTTCTCTCTCTCTCTCTCAAAAATAAATAAACATTATAAAAATATATTTTAAAAAAAGAAAGCATTACTCCCTCATTGGAGTTCCTAGGGTGCTTTCTGCCTCTCTTTTGGTACATGTCACATCCTATGCTCATTATAGTGTATATTATTATTTTACTTGGAATACTACAAGTTCCTGAAGGGCAGAAACCATGACTTACATATTTTTATTCCAAAGTATGTATAGCACAGCACCCTGCATATAATAAGAGCTCAATAAACGCAAGTTGCAATTTCTGTAACCAATGAGCAAATGAATGCATTGGTTACCTTATTAACCTACTTAAGTTTCTTATCCTGGCTTTTGAATAACTTAGTGTTGCATTACCTTGCATATAGTAGTAAGAGGAAAAAAAGCCACATTCTACCCACAGGTATAAATAAACTTGGTCCAGGTATAAACAGGAACTAGTAGGTAATTGGAGATTTGGCTTTTCTATCAAGGTTCCCTGGACGTAGTCTTAGCAGCACATACAGAGTTTCCTTAGAGCCAGAAGAGACTGTCAGTGAGCCTCCTGGGAAGAAGACATGGGCAAGAGGCAGGTGAGTGTTAAATATATTCACCTGCCTCAGCTCCAGTCTTGTCTTAGTGCTGCAATACCTATCATGCAGTTTAAGCAGAGACCAGATGTGGACCTCTAGGAAGTACAAAAATATACAAACCAGTATATTTTTCCATAATTAGTGCATACATCTGCAGAACTTTCCACTCTTGAAGGGAAGGCAGGTGGAATATGGTAAGTGGTTGAAAATTCAAAGTGTTATTGGTTGATCCAATCTTGATCCAAGAAAGCTCCAAGGAAGATGAGGAGGAACCTGGGAAGAGTGGCTGCAAGCACCATTATTGGGAAATGGGTACTGTGGAGAATGAATGGGAAAATGAAGATTGAATACCTCTTTACCCAAGGTTGGGGAAATGTGGGCAGCTGTGGGATCTTTCGGGTACTGGACCAGGCCCAAAAGATATATTTCTTATTCCAGAAGAAGTCTGCCAGTGTCTGTCTTGTGTCTTGAAAATAAGCACATAAAATACTGGAAAAAAGTTCTATAGTACAATGAAAGGACTTCTTTCCTTAGATACCATAGAGACCCCAGAACTTAGTGCTTTCAGTTCTAAAAAACAAGGAAAATAGTAAGAAAGAATTCTTCATTTCTCCATGACACAAAATAGAACCTGCTGAGAGGAACATCCATGGCAGACAAAGTAGAGGAGATTATGACGTAACAGGGGCATACTTGAATATATATGAGAGTAATATGCTAGGGAGAGGATAAGAGAGAAAGCATGAGTGATCTGTAACTCAGAGCTCTTCTAAGATACTATAGTCCTGTTCGGGAAATTTGGCTTCCCTCATTCCCCCAGAGTACAACAGAAAAAAAGATGAGCAAAAGAGAGAGAATGGAAATCTATATGTTTATATGAACACCTGTGAGTAGCATGTATGAGTCTAGTGTGACATAATATAATAACAGCTAACACTTAGAAAAACCACGGGCCAAGTCCTATGTTAAGTGCTTTTTCTGTGCATTATCACATTTATTTTCACAGCAAACCAGTACGGTAGGCATGATTAACATTATTCTACTTTATAGCAATGGATCTTTAAGTCCATAATTGTTGAATATTCTGCTCATGATGACACGCCTAGTAGCTTGTTCTGACTCTGAAGTCAATGCTCTTAACTAGTATGCAAAGGTAAATGTGTGGGAAATTCTGTGACTGATGGCGGGAATGTGGAATGTTATACATATCCTGAAGGAAAGTCTCTATATTCTTCCTGCTGAGACTAGAACATGGGAAATCTCACTATTTTCTGTTCCCAGAACTAGTTGCTTTTCTCGAGGAAAAGAATTATGTCAAAGGCATTAAAAAACTCGGCTAGAAACCACTTTCTAATGAACTACTTTGGGGTGATAGTGTTGATTGGAGGCCTGGAGGTAAGGTACAATCCTTTTCCACCCAGCAAGCAGTACTGAGCTCTGCTCATGTGTGCTGCTATGAAAAGGAGGCAGTGGTGTCCATAATATGTATTTCAGTGCCTCGTTCTTTGCCCCTTGCCCTGAGCCATGGCCAGAAGATCTCTAGGCCAATGAGTCCCTGATCAGCCTCCCACTCTCTATGTGTCAAGAGAAGGGTATGGAGGACAAATTTGTTTGTCAGAAGGAGTAAACAATGTTCAAAAGGCAGGATCTGACCTCAGTCTTTATGGATGAGTGCGGTATTTAATAGAAAGACACATTCATTTATGTGTTTTCAAAAGATATCCTGTGACCACAGATTAAAATAGTTGGGCTACCTCACAATATTCTTCCTTCCAGCTTTGTAAGATCTGCCTGTCCTTACATTTTATTCACATGCCCTCTTGCCTCCCTTCTCCTTACTCCTCTAGGAGAACCTGAAACAATGGCTGATATTTACAGACCCAATCTACCAAGTTACCTGAGACCAGGGTCATATCCCTGGTTTTCAGACTGAATGGGTATGTTTGCTGTGACTACCCTGGGTATATAAGCCGAGGGTATGTCCAAAAGATGTGTATCCTGATAGATAGATAGATGCCTTCTGCCAGCAACATACCCTGAATTCACATTCCTCTGCCCCTGATCTACTTCCTGTGGATCCCAAAGCTCCAAGGGATTCATTAATTCACTTCTTAATCTATATTCATTTAATATTTATGTGTTTTCCAGTCACGGTCCTAGGCATTGGGCTCACAGTCATGAAGGCCAGAGTCTTTTTTCCCAAATTTTATTGAGATGTAATGGACATATACCATGTAAGTTTACGGTGTAGAATGTGAGGATTTGATACTCATATATGTTGTAAAATGATTATCGCAATAAGGTTAGGCAAAATCTTCATCGCATCACATAATTACCACATTTTTGTGGTATTTACTCTCAGTAACTTTCAATTATATGAAACACTTAAGATTTACTCTCAGTAACTTTTAAGTATATGAAACTGTATTGTTAACTATAGTTACCTTGCTGTACATCAGATCCCCAGAACTTACTCATCTCATAAGTGGAAATTTACCCCCTTTTACCAACATCTCCCTGGATTTTGGAAAACTGCAGTGTAATGAAGAGAAAACTCAATGCGTGAGGGGGTTGTGCACTGGGGGCAAATGCTTTTGAGGCACTTGACTGAGTTTTGGTGAGATGTCTCCTAAATGGAATCTTAAATCTTGAATCAGCTGATAAAGATTAGGGGATGGGCACAATAGTAAGAGGGAAAAGTGTAAGCAAAGTATGAGACTGATTGTAATGTGTTTCGGGAGCAAAAACTACTTGAATATGTCTGGATCATGGAAACCATTTACAGGGTCACAAGAGATGAGGCTAGAGAAATATATAGGGATCAATATATGAAGTACCTCCTATATATGACATTGAAAACATTTCCATTTTTATCTGAAAGCAACTGGAGAGTCATTAAAGAACTTTCCAAGAACTATTTTCTATTTCCACAAATAAATTCTGAAGAAAGTGTGCTGATCAAAGACCAATGGCTCACCCAAATACTAAACTTTGAAACTGTTTCTGACATGATCTTATACTTCACATTTCCTTTAGGCAGGAAAGAAATCTTTGTGAAATGACTTCCTAATTAAACAGAGATCTGGAATGAACAAAGGAGAGACCATCTATATTCATTGACAAAGGACCTGGGAATGAAATGAATAGTGACATTCAAATATTTAATCAGGTGAGAGGGATGGGAGTGCATTTTGATTCTGGGAGACTTTCATAAAAAACAACAAAAAGCCTTAATGGAAATGTGTGCTTGCACATTTAAAAGTGACTTTGTTTTAAAAGAAGTTATTTTATGAGTCATTTGGAGGAAAGTCTGATTTACTAACATGTTGGTCTCTTGTCTGATAGCATAAGCATCTCCATTATTTGTAGTATTGTTACAAGACTCCAATACTCCTCAGTGCTTTTAGTCATGCTGGGGAAAAACATCACTCTGGTCAGTGAATTCATCTTGGTGGGCTTCCCCACTGCCCCATGGCTACAAGTCCTGCTCTTCTTCCTCTTCCTTGTGGTCTACTTGCTGGTGATAATAGAGAATCTTATCATCATGCTCACTGTTTGGATCACTGGCTCCCTCCATAAGCCCATGTACTATTTCCTGAGTAGCTTGTCCTTTCTGGAGGTCTGGTATGTCTCTGTCACAGTCCCCAAGATGCTGGATGGATTCCTTTTGCAGAAACGGCGCATCTCCTTCACAGGTTGCATGACCCAGCTCTACTTCTTTATCTCGCTCGCCTGCACAGAGTGTGTGCTTCTGGCAACCATGGCCTATGACCGCTATGTGGCCATTTGCCACCCTCTCCAATACCCAGTCATTATGACCACAGGTTATTGTGTACAGCTGGTGGCGTTCTCCTATGTGAGTGGTTTCATGGTCTCTGTCATCAAAGTTTATTTCATTTCACATGTTGCCTTTTGTGGTTCTAATGTCATGAACCACTTTTTCTGTGATATCTCACCAATCCTTAAGCTGGCTTGCAAAGACATGTCCACAGCTGAGCTAGTGGACTTTGTTTTGGCTATTGTCATTCTTGTCTTCCCACTCATCACCACTGTCCTTTCCTATGTATACATTGTCTCCACCATTCTGCGGATACCCTCCACCCAGGGAAGGAAGAAAGCCTTCTCCACCTGTGCATCCCACCTCACTGTGGTCATAATTTATTATACAGCCATGATTTTTATGTATGTTCGGCCCAGAGCTATTGCATCATTTAATTCCAACAAACTAATCTCAGCTGTGTACGCAGTCCTCACACCCATGCTAAATCCCTTCATCTACTGCCTTAGAAACCAGGAAGTAAAAAATGCTGTCAAAAAGACCATGGGGGTTGGGCAGTGCCTCCTGCTTAGCTAAGCCCTGCTGCCTTGAGGAGGAGACAGTGTTTCAGCAAGGATATCATTCCTATGACACTTTTCATGATTCTGCTCATTAGTGTTATTCTATAGATCTACATTCTGAAAGAAATCACAGCATGGGATGAGAGGAAAAAAATTAAAACTAGGAACAGGACACATTATATATTGCTTTAATCTTGAATTCATTTTAATACATACTGTATATATATTTTATAATTACTTTGAAATGACAGAGTAATAACTATTTGACATATAAGTTGGTGTTATTATCACTTTACATATAATAAACCATTTTATTCCTAAAAGAGCTCTATGAGTTAAGTATGATTACTTGCCTGATTTATGGATCAGGACACTGAAACACACACGGAGAGGTTAAATAAGTTGTTCAACATTGCATACTTTTTTTTTAAGTCTATTTATTTTGAGAGGGAGAGAGAGAGAGAGGGAAAATGAGCAGGGGACAGGCTGAGAGAGAGAGAGAGAGAGAGAGAGAGAGAGAGAGAATCCCAAGCAGGTTCTGCACTGTCAACACAGAGCCCGATGCAGGGCTTGATCTCTCAAAGTATGAGATCATGACCTGAACTGAGATTAAGAGTCAGACACTCAACTGACTGACCCACCAATGACTGACAATGACAGACACTCAACTGACACGTGCCCCCAATCTTGCATATTTAATAAATATAGAAACCATTATTTGATAATGGAGTCTAGTTCCACAATCTACTATATTAGATTCTCTCTATATCTAAGAGTCTATGATAGTAGCTCTAGGGGCACATTAGTTAACACACACTGATGCCTGGAAGGAACAAGCAATACAATTCCAATCAGTAAGATATAGGTAGATGTGATGATAAGTGATAATAGTGTGGTAGTGGTGGTGGTGGTATTGGTGGTGATCATGCTATTTGTTACTGCACATTAATAATATTTTTATCATTTCACAATTTTTTTCCAATTTTAGCCTCCTTCTAGGACTGTAACAGCTCATTTCTCATTATAGGGATGGGATCAATAGTTTTATGACAGATGAAATGATTTGTATTACTACAACTTTTGCAGTTGATATGTGTCTCTTGAGAAACTGTCTTCTGGCTCTTGAATTCTTGTGGCCTTCCACACTGTAATATGACTATTATCAGCAAACAAATGGAATATCATTACATCAATGTATGTTAGTGCTGAAAGCCTCAATACATCAATATAAAATATGACCTACACATAAATAAGCTTAAAAGTGCATACAAATTTTTCTAAGACACATGAGATTGTTAGATACCATTGAGGGATCTGTTGATTAGAAAAAGAAATGTACCAGGGAGACTTCAACAGAATTGAGACTGAAATTGAGAAAAAACTGAAACTAAAATATGAAAAAAAAATCAGAAAGGGCTACCTTGCCTCTCTGTATCTTAACCTATTTTAAGTAGGGATCAAAATTGGTCTTCTGATTGTTGAATGTTAGTTTTTCTTATATGTATATTGCTCTTATAATGTTACTTTACTACCTAAGAATTCTCAATATGAATTAAATAGGACCTACTCTTTCTATTTATTATTGTTATTTTAGAATCATTCTAGCACTCATGAACCTTAATAATATCTGATCTTTTCCCCACCTACACCAACTCAATTTTGTTTTTTACTGATCCTCAAGATGAAACATCCATTTTGATCACATTAGTCACCTTAAAGTACTCAATACTTACAATATAATAAGTCTTATATTGCTTAACTTCATTCATTCATTATTTTTTGTGCCCCTATTGTTTGGACTATGATGACCTATGAGGATATACTGGTCAACAGCAACAACAACAACAACAAAAATAGACATAGATTCTTCTTTCAAACAGCTCAGAGACAAGTGGGTAACATGATTATCTTCAGTGTTATAAGTGTGGTGATGCAAGTACAGAGAAAATTTTTCAACAGAAGTAACATTTAGGCTAACACTTGAAGGAATTAGACAAATGAAAAATGGTGGGCAGTAGTGAAGGTCAAGTGTTGCAGAGATAGGAAAGGCCAAGGGACAAGAGAAGTAACAGCACACTCAAAGACCTGAAAGATGATTAGCACCAAGTGACATGAGGAAGAAAAAGGCCACATGAGGAAATAGATTCATGTTTACCTACCCAAATCTTACCAATTGTTGGATTTTCTTACTATCCAGATATAGGCATATAATAAGTTCTATACAGGCATTTTCAGTTTCTGCAAGTACTAGATCTTCAGCGCGAATCACTTCCATCAGGTCAATGGTAGTCACTGAGAGAGTGAAGCAGGGACAAGTCCTCAACTGCAGCACCTGTTCATTCTTATTGATAAATGTCCGTTTGCATTTGATTCCTCACTAGATTGTGAATTCCTCTAGGGCAGAAACCAACCTTTTTCATCCTTGAGTCTACAATGCCAGCCACAGTCCCTGACACTGTAGGCAACTGTGCTGGTTATTCTCTATCCTCTCTCCCAAGTCATCTAGTCTTTGCACCCCTTTAACCCTCTGTGTACCCCCCAACTCTCAGGGGGTGGGAGGAATTGATTCCATGAACTGTATAATTCTGGCTCTGTTGGCCTCCGATTTCCAATTTGGTTGGGCCAATATGAGACACCAGTAGGAAACTGAAGGATGCCAGGCAAGAGATGATTCCCTGGGTGGGTGACTGGTAATAACTACAGGTCCTGCAACAAGGGCACCTCTTCAAGGCTGCAGCCACCACTGGGTTTCTGCACTGCTAATCCTTACGTGACTCAACATTCTTTGTTGGTTGTCATCACCTTGCCCAACCTCAGTGAATAGTCATGGCATTTAATTCTACTCAAAAATTTCAGCAGATATCTCTTTCTGTTTCTTGCTGGAATTCTGACTGATATGGCACTTGATAAATATTAATCAAGTTGAAATAAATCTCATTGGTAATGCTTGGAATAAACATACCAGTCTAAAAACTCGTATGTGTTTAGATTTTAAATCAATAGTATCGCATAAGCAAACATTGTTTTCTACTTAAGTATGATATATGACAGAACTTGAATTAAACCATTGGGGTGCCTGGGTGGCTCAGTAGGTTAGGCATCTGACTCCTGGCTTCGGCTCAGGTCATGATCTCATGGTTCATGGGTTCAAGCCCCACCTCAAGCTCTACACTGTCAGTGTGAAGCCTGCTTGGAATTCTCTCGCTCCCTCATGCACTGCCCCTGTTTTGTGGAACAAAACCATTTGTTCCACACTTAATTTTTCACATATTTCTCCATAAATACCTTCTACTTTTCTTCCATTCACATGATACCACTGCCAAACTGAACTGATTGAGACATCTGAGCTAACACATTCAGCAAATTTAAACTCAGATGTTCAGTATATTGTTCCCAGTTCTTCTGCCATTTATTGTAAGACTGTATACTCCATTAGGAAGCACTTAGTTCCTGTCAAAAGTAGCTTAAGTTGGTTTACTTACTGCACAGAACTAATCCCTTACTCTTTCCTTCTTAGGTTGCACTTCTTTTCTTCTCAGACTAAGTTAAACCATATTTTAGGGTCTGTAAAAGAATTCCCCCAATATGTTTTTCTAGGTGCTTCTAACTCATTCACTCAGGTTTACTAATAAATAACATAATCGGGCTTTTAAAACAGTCTCACTGGCAATTGGGTACCTGGGAAAATAATTGAGAGGCAAATATTTAGCTTAAGCCTCTGACATTTCCAGTTGTTGGCTTCTAGTTTTAGTTAAGTTATTAGAATTTGGATTTCTTTGAGCTTCTGTTTCCTCATCTGTGAAATATGGGTCATAACATCTACCTTTAAAAGTTGGCATGAAGATTATATAAAAATGAATATATGCGATGAAGGATAAAAATCATATGACAATCTCAAAAGATGCAGAAAAAGCATTTGACAAAATTCAACATCCATTTATGATAAAAACTCTCAACAAAGTAGGTTTAGTGAGAACATAACTCAACATATTAAAAGCCATATATGAAAAACCCACAGCTAACATCATATTCAATGGTGAAAAACTGAGAGCTTTTCCTCTAAAATCAGAAACAAGACAAGGATATCCACTCTCACCACTTTTATTGAACATAATACTGCAAGTCATAGCCACAGCAATCAGCCAAGAAAGAAGTAAGAGGCATTTATATGCGTAAATAAGAAGTTAATCCATCACTATTTTCAGATCACATATTATGCATAGAAAATCCTAAAGACTCCACAAAAACCTACTATAATAATAAATAAATTCAATAAAGTTTCAGGACACAAAATTAAAATCCAGATATTAGTATAATTTTTGTACATGAATAATAAAGTAGCAGAAAAAGAAATTAAGAAAACAATTCCATTTACAATTGCATCAGAAAGAATAAATATCTAGCAATAAACTTAACCACGGAGGTGAAAGACCTGTACTCTGAAAACTATAAAACACTGAGCAAAGAAATTGAAGATGACACAAACAAATGGAAAGATATTCCATGCTCATGAATTGGAAGAATTAATATTGTTAAAATGTCCATACTACCCAAAGCAATCTACAGATTCAGTGAAATCCTTAACAAAATACCAACAGCATGTTCCATAAAACTAGAGCAAATAATTCTAACATTTGTATGGAACCACAAAGACCCCAAATGGCCAAAGCAATCTTGAGAAAGAAAAACAAAGCTGGAGTTACCACCATACCAGATTTCAAAACAGACTACAAAGCTGTAGTAATAAAAACAGTATGGTACTGGCACAAAAATAGACACATTGACCAACAGAACAGAATAGAGGGCCCAGAAATAAACACACACTTACATAGTCAATTAATCTATGACAAAGGAGGCAGGAATACATAACTGGGAAAAGACAGTCTCTTCAACAAATGGTATTGGTAAAACTGGACATCTACATGCAAAGAATGAAACTGAACCACTTTCTTACAACATACACAGAAATAAACTCAAAATGGATTAAATACCTAAATGTGAGGATTGAAACCATAACACTCATAAAAGAAAACATTAGGCGGTAATTTCTTTGGCATCGGCCATAGAAACATTTTTCTGTATATGTCTCTTCAGACAAGGGAAACAAGCAAAATTAAACTATTGGGGCTATACCAAAATAAAAAGTGTTTGCACAATGAAGGAAACCATCAATAAAACAAAAAGGCAACGTGCTGAATGGGAAAAGATATTTGCAAATTATATATCCAATAAGAGGCTAATGTCCAAAATATATAAAGAACTTATACAACTCAACACCAAAGCAAAACCCCAAATAATTTGATTAAAAAATGGCAGAAGACCAGAATAGACATTTTTCCAAAGAAGACATACAGATGGCCACAGACACCTGAAAAGATGCTCAACATCATTAATTTATTTGATAATAAATGCAAATCAAAACCATGATGATATTCTACTTTATACCTGTCTGAATGGCTAAAATGAAAAAGGCAAGAAATAACAAGTGTAGGTGAGGATGTGGAGAAAAAGGAAACTTCAGGCACCCTCGGTGGGAAAGTAAATTGGTATAGCCACTGTGGAAAACAGTACAGAAGTTTCTCAAAAAATTAAAAACAAAGAATTACCAGGGGAAGTGTCAAGACGGTGGAGTAGTAGGAAGACCCTGGGCTTGTCTTGCCCCTCAAACACAGGTAGATCAACATCAAATCATTTTGAACTCCTAGGAAATCCATTTGAGAATTAGAGAACAATCTTCACAATTAGCAGGAGAGACTATACCAGATACACGATGAAGAGAAGTGAATCAGGGAGAGAAAAGCCACAGTGGCATGGAGGGGAGGGAGCACTTTTCAAGGGGAGAAGATGAAGAGAAAAGGAGAGAGGTGGGAAGAGAGCAGCATATAAGGTTTGTGCAAGAAACACACACCTTCCCCAAAACCATTGACTGGGTGAGTCGAGAGAAGCTATCGCAAGTTTTTGTAACCAGAGGAGGATAAATTCTGAGGTTTTAGAGGTCTGTGCCATTCGCTAGAATCAAGCCAGGTGGGTGGTGGTGCTTCTGGGGAGAAAATGGAGGGTGGAGGCCCAGGAGTGGACAGTGGATAAAATGGTGTCAGTATCCCCTGGGTTGCACTGGTAAAGAATATTCCCCTTCTTGAAGTACCATTGGAAGAGGGTATATTGCCTTTCCAAGGACCAAAGACCTGGTGGGCACCATTAAGTCACCAATGGAGGACAGAGCTGGGCAAATAACCTGGCTGCAGCTTTTCACTCTGCCTTACCATAAACTCCAGGCACCTGTGTGACCATGCACTTGCTTTTCTAGGACAGAATGGAGCCAGGTGCAGTGCTGCATGGCTCTTCTCTAGAGGAAGGGATGGGTCAGTGCCTTGACAGGTCCTTTAAGATTTACAGCTTTTAATCCCAGCTGCATGCTAGAGATAAAACACAGGAGCTGTGGTGCCAGGTGTGCCAACTGCCCAGGCACAGAGTGAGTGCAGGGGTTTGATGGAAGCCTGAGACACAGGAGGGGAGATTGTTTGCTTTTCTGTGAGGGCTTCCTGAACAGCAGCAGGCACTAGCAACCCTCCCTGGGAACAAGAGAGCAGGGTGACACCATCTCCACTTCCCCTCCCCCAGCAGAGTCAGTGAGCAACACAGTGCCCCCAGTGGAAGCTGAAGCTGTTTACACCAAACCCTGGCCTCCTGCACCCTGCAGGTGCATCTTTACTAAGGCAGGTCTGACTGTGAACCAGCACAAAAGGCCTCTCCCTCAGAGGATCAACACAGGCCCCCCGCATGCACCATGTCTACTGATCATAGATGTTCTGATGTGTCAGCTTCAGTTCTGTTGGAAATAGGGCCAGCCTTCTTCTTTTTAATCAGTCTTATAGTTTTTTGTTCATTTGTTGATTTTTTAATTTCCTTTTCTCATTTTTTGGATCAGGCTTCTTTCTTTCTTTTGAATCAGGCTTACAGGTTTTTGTTTTCCTGCTTGTTTGTGTTGTTGTTGTTCCTTTTCCTTTTCCTTTTTGCTTTTTTTTGGGGGGCATCAGGGTTTTTTTAAAAATCAGGCATATTTTAACAAACAAATCAAAGCACACCTAGCTAAAGGTCCAAACACTCCACTGCAAGCAAGGAGGAACTCTGCAGAGGACTGACCCATGGAAAGAATAGCCAAAATGTAAGAGCAGAGTGCACACAGTATATATCAGAAACATTTCCTAAAGCACCAGGTCCTGGGTGGTGTATGACCTCTTCTTAATATAGATTACTTTCAGGAGCAGGAAACATAATAAACTTTCATAACACTCAAAAGACAGAAACCTAGACAAAATGACAACAAAATGGAGGAATGCTCCCCAAAAGAAAGATCAAGAAGAAATCACAATCAGGGATTTTCTCAAAACACATAAAAACAATATATCTGAACAAGAATTTAGAACACAAATTATAAGACTACTAGCTGGGCTTGAAAAAAGCACAGAACACACCAGAGAAACCCTTGCTGCAGAGATAAAACACCCAAAAACTAGTTAGGCCGAAATAAAAGTCTATAACTTAGATGCAAAACTGACTGAATGTAATCACAACAAAGACACAAGAAGCAGAGGAAAGAATAGGTGAAATAGAAGATGAAATTATGGAAAATAATGAAGCTGAAAAGAAGACGGAAATAAAACTATTAGATCACAAAGGTAGACCTAGGGAATTCAGTGACTCCATAAAGCACAATAATATCTGTATCATAGGAGTCCCAGAAGAAGAGTGGAGGAAAGGGGCATAAGGTTTATTTGAACAAATTATCGCTGAGAACTTCCCTAATCTGGGGAAGAAAATAGGCATTGAAGTTGAAGAGGCACAGAAAATTCCCCTCAAAATCAACAAAAACAGGTCAATGCCAAGTGACCTTTCATGTATCACAGCGAAACTTGCAAAATACAAAGATAAAGAGAGAATTCTGAAAGCAGGTAGGGACAAAAGGTCCTTAAACTATAAGGGTAGACACATAAGATTAGCAGCAGACCTGTCCTGTGAAACTTGGCAGGCCAGAAGGGAGTGGCAGGATGTATTCAACATGCTAAATGGGAAAAACATGCAGCTAAGAATACTCTATCCAGCAAGGCTATCATTCAGTATAGAAGGAGAGATAAAGAGTTTCCAAGATAAGCAAAAACTAAAGGAGTTCATTAACACTAAACCAGCTCTGCAAGAAATATTAAAGACCAAAAACAACAAAGACTAGAAAGGAACACAGACAATCTATAGGAACAACAATTTTATAGGGATTACAATGGCACCAAGTGCATACCTATCAATAAATACTCTGAATGTAAATGGACTAAATGCTCCAATCAAAAGACACAGGGAATCACAAAGGATTAAAAAAAACAAGAGCCATAGATATGCTATTTACAAAAGACTCATTTTAGACCCAAAGACACATCCAGATGGAAAGTGAGGGGGTGGAGAAGCAGTTATCATCCTAATGGACATCAAAAGAAAGCCAGAGAAGCCATAATAGACAAACTAGATTTTGTTTTATTTTATTTTATTTTATTTTAGACAGAGAACAAGCAGAGGAGAGAGGTGGAGGAGGGAGAGACAGAGAGAAAGAGAAAGAGAGAGAGAAAGAGAGTATCCAAGCAGGCTCCATGCTCAGCACAGAGCCTGATGTGGGGCTCAATCCCACAACCCTGGGATCATGATATGAGCCAAAATCAAGAATCAGACACTCAAATGACAGAGCCACCCAGGTGCCCCTAGACAAACTAGATTTTAAACCAAGGAGTGTAATAAGAGATGAAGAAGGACACAATATCATAAAAAAGGGGTCTATCCAACAAGATCTAATAATTATAAACATTTATGTCCTCAAATTGAAAGCACCCAAATATAAAAATCAATTAATAACACTTAAAGAAACTCATTGATAATAGTACAATAATAGCAGAGGACTTTAACACTCCACTTACAACAATGGACAGATCATCTAAGCAGAAGATCAATGATAAATGACACACTGGACCAGATGGACTTAACAGATATATTCAGAGCATTTCATCCTAAAGCAGCGGAGTACACATTCTTCTCAAGTGCAAATGGAATACTCTTCAGAATACATCACATACTGGGTCACAATTCAGGCCTCAACAAATACAAAAAGATTGAGATCATACCCTGCATATTTTCAGACCATAATGCTATGAAATTTGAATTCAACCACAAGATAACATTCGGATAGACCACAAATACATGGAGGTTAAAGAACATCCTATTAAAGAATGATTGGGTTAACCAGCAAATTAAAGAAGAAATTTACAAAATGCATGGAAGCAAATGAAAACGAAAACACAACAGTCCAAAACCACTGGAATGCAGCAAAGATGGTCATAAGAGGGAAATATAGAGCAATACAGGCCTTCCTCAAAAAGCAAGAAAGTCTCAAATGTACAACCAAACCTTACACCCAAGAAAGCTAGAGAAAGGACAGTAAATAGAGTCTAAAACCAGCAGAAGAAAGGAAATAATAAAGATCAGAGCAGAAATAAATGATACAGAAAACAAACAAACAAACAGTAGAAAAGATCAATGAAACTAGGAGCTGGTTCTCTGAAAGAATCACCAAAAGTGATAAACCCCTAGCCAGAGTTATCAAACAAACAAACAAACAAAAGACAAAGGACTCAAATAAATAAAATCATAATCTAAAGAGGAGAGGTCACAACCAACACCACAGAAATACAAACTAATATAAGAGGATATTATGACTAATTATATGCCAGCAAATTGGGCAACCTGGAGGAAATAGATAGATTCCTAGAAACATATAAACTACAAAACTCAAATGGGGAGAAATAGAAAATTTGAACAGACCCATAAACAGTGAAGAAATTAAATCAGTTATCGAAAATCTCCCAACAAATAAGAGTCCTGGGCCAGATGGCTTCCAAGGGGAATTCTACCAGACATTTAAAGCAGAGTTAATAGCTATACCCAAACACAGAAATGAAAGGAAAGCTTCTGGACTCATTCTATGAAGCCAGAATTACCTTAATTCCAAAAACAGACAAAGACCCCACTAAAGAACAGAATTACAAGCCAATATCCCTGATGAACCTGAATGTAAAAATTATCAACAAGGTACTACCAGCAAATCAATTGAACAACATTAAAAGAATGCTTCATCATGATCAAGTGGGATTTATTCCTGGACTGTAGGCATGGTTCAATATCTGCAAACCGTAATGCGATACACCATATTAATAATAATTAAAAAAAGGATAAGAACCATATGATCCTTTCAGTAGATGCAGAAATAGCATTTGACAAAATATAGTAACCTTTCTTAATAAAAACCCTCAAGAAAGTCAGGATAGAAGGAACATACCTCAACATCATAAAAGCCATATAAGAAAGACCCACAGCTAATATCATCCTCGATGGGGAAAAACTGAGAGCATTTCCCCTGAGATCAGGAACACAACAGAGATGTCCACTCTACTGTTGTTCATCATAGTATTGGAAATCTTAGCCTCAGCAGTCAGATAACAAAAACAAATAAAAGGCATCCAAATTGTCAAGGAAGAAGTCAAACTTTCACTTTCATCTTTGCAGACAAAATGATAGTCTACATAGAAAACCCGAAAGACTCCACCAAAAAATTGCTAGAACTAATATATGAATTCAGCAAAGTTGAAGGACATAAAACCAATGTACAGAAATTGGTTGCATTTCAATACACCAATAATGAAGCAGAAGAAAGGGAAACAAAAGAATCAATCCCATTTATAATCACCACAAACCATATGGTACTTAGGAATAAACCCAACCAAAGAGGTAAAAGATCTGTGCTCTAAAAACTATAGAACCCTTATGAAAGAAATTGAAGAAGACACAAAGAAATGGAAAAATATTTCATGCTCATGGATTGGAAGAATGAATATTGTTAAAATGTCTATACTACCCAAAGCGATCTACAATTCAATGAAATCCCTATCAAAATAACACCAGCATTGGGGTGCCTGGGTGGCTCAGTCGGTTAAGTGACAGTCTCTTGATTACTGCTCAGGTCATGGTCTCGTAGTTTATGAGATCGAGATGGAGGCTGCTTGAGATTCTTCCTCTTTCTCTTCCCCTCCCCCTCTTGCACTCTCTCTCAAAATAAATAAATAAACTTAAAAAATAATAACACCAGTGTTTTTCATAGAGACAGAACAAACAATTCTAAAATTTGTATGGAACCATAAAAGACCCTGTATAGTCAATATAATGTTAGAAAACCAAAACAGGAGGCATCACAAAACCAGACTCCAAGATGTACTTATACAACACAACACCATACAACAAATAATTTGTTTTTAAAAAGGACAGAGAACGTGAATAGATATTTTTCCAAAGAAGACTTACAGATGGCCAACAAATATATAAAGAGACGCTCAATATCACTCATCATTTGGAAACTCAAATCAAAACCACAATGAGATATCACCTTACACTTGTCTAAATGGCTAAAATAAAAAAGACAAGAAGGGTGCTTGGGTGGCTCAGTTGGTTAAACATCTGACTCTTGGTTTCAGCTCAGATCATGATCTCACGGTGTGCAAGTTCAAGCCCCACATCAGGCTCCTCTCTTTGCCCCTTCCCTGCTCATTCTCTATAAATAAATAAGTAAACAAACAAACAAACTTAAAAAAAGAGAGAGAGAGAAAAAGACAAGAAATAACAAGTGTTAGTGATAAGGGTTCCCTGAGGCAGTTGTTAGTAATACAGTTTTGGGGTCTCTTCCTCTGAACAGCAGGACTCCTTAGGTTTAGGGTAGAACCGGGAATCTGACTTTTTAACAAGCACCCAGGTGATTCTCACCTTCGTAGAATAGTAGGACTATAGCTAGGAGGTGAGGATTAAATAATTAGCCAAGCTACTGATTAATGTGAGTGAACAAATATTTGGTGAGGTTGTGGAGAAAAAGGAACCATGTAAAATTGATATAGCCACTGTGGAAAATACTATGGAAGTTCCTTAAAAAATAAAAAAAAACAACACCACATGATCCAATAATTCCACTACTGGGCATTTCCCAAAGGAAACAAAAATGCTAATTCAAAAATATATATGCACCCCTATGTGTATTGTAGTATTACTCACTATAGCCATATGGAAGAAACCAAAATGCCCATCAATAGACGAATAAAGAAGATGTGGTATATATATATATATATATATATATATATATATATATACACACACACACACACACAATGGAATATTACTCAGCTTTATAAAAAAGAATGAGATCATACAAATTATAACAACATGGATGGGTATTATGCTAAATGATATAAGTCAGTCAAAGAAAGACAAATACCATATGATTTTACTCATATGTGGAATCTAAATAACAAAACAAATAAAGAAACAAACAAACAAAAAGCAGAATCATACCTGTAAATACAGAGAACCAACTGACACTTGCTAGAGGGGAGGGGTGTAGGGGCAAAACAGGTGAAGGAGTGTGGTAGATATAGG
The DNA here is from genome assembly GCF_024362965.1 of Panthera pardus. Classification (NCBI taxonomy): domain Eukaryota; kingdom Metazoa; phylum Chordata; class Mammalia; order Carnivora; family Felidae; genus Panthera; species Panthera pardus. The sequence goes on from NW_026526677.1 coordinate 51,508,763, forward strand.
CTTCCAGTTACGGAATGAGTAAGTCATGGGAATAAAAGGCACGGTATTCAGAACACAGTCAAGGATAACGTAATAGTGTTGTATAGTGACAGATGTTAGTTATACTTGTGAGCACAGCATAACCTATGAACTTCTGGAATCACTATGTTGTATACCTGAAACTAACGTAACATTGTGTGTAATCTATGCTCAAAAAAATTGTAATGGTTATATGTGAGCATATCTGGCACAGTGTTTGACACATACTGTTTTAAATTAACAAAATACACTTAACAAAATACAAGATAAACAGTATTGCTCATAATATCTTTAAGACTTGGGAAGGAGTCCCAAGTCTTCCATGAAGCTTTCCTTATTTTTTTCTAACATCAAGCTTTTGCTTATTTATCCCCACACTATTAGAAAGAAACGATCTCTTCCTGTACTTAACTCCTATTTGGTGTGACAATATCTTGGTATAGCATTCTTCTAGCCTCTGTCTTATACTGATAGTAATTCAAATATACATATTATTTCTCATACTAGATAGTAAGTTTCTTACACCACAGATATTTCTGTATATTCACAATTACTAAATATTTATTTATTATCTATTCAACAGTCAATAGATATTTGATGAGTAAATCCCTCTCTGAATGTATGTCATACTCTCAGTTGATAGTCACAGTGCCCATACCTTCTAAATCTTTTGCCATAGTTCCAATTTTTAAATACCCTATTCTTTCAAATTGTTTGATTTTTAGACTAGGTAAATATCATAGATTAGTTCTTCATATCCATTTCAATACTTTCTAACATGCTGAGGCTGGAACTTAAAACTAAAGTTTTCAGGTTTTCATTCATGTTTAGGTTCCTGTCTTGTGTTCATATGAGACTTTGATTCACACATTAGTAACGTACAGAGGGAGGCAGAGTATGGGACATTCATTTATCTGATATAAAGTATGGCCAAAGTTTGGGAGCCAGTAGATTCTGGTTCATCAGCCCTGCAAAGGAAGCAGCAGCAACAGCAGCAACTTTCTCTATTGTGACTGAGAGGAGGGGATCCTGGAGGCTGAACATTGTTCCTGGGGCTCGCCTAATGTCCCCTATGCCAACTTTCACAATGATTTTAAAGAACCAAATTCTCTTTCTACTTCAACTAGCTAAGGTGAATTCTGTAACCTATAACAGAACACTGACAGATATAATCACCCTGGAAAAACTGCTCTATATTCTTTTTTGTTTGACAATTGGAAATATGATAGCATTTAATAGAGTTATTGGAAGCATTAAATTAGACAACACATATGTGAAGTCTTTAGCACATAACAGGCACACAACTTATTGTTAGTCTCTGTTTTCTGCAAAGAGTTGATCTTCCTCCTATGTATTCACAGATGTCCTTATCACCCTACTGACAGCATCCTTGAATTATTAAAATAGAGATGACCTTACTCATTTGATTGACTAGGGTATTTGGGGGCAAAGGAATTAAAGTTTAGAATACTTCAAAGGTTTCTGGCATGAAACTTCAATAGCATGAAAGCTTCTACTTTCTAAGATATCTGGAATTATCCCAGAGTTCCAGTGTTTCAGTTATTGATAAGCAAATTAACCAAACCAATAAACTTTATGAATTGACAGAGCAGGGTTCCTTATAAGCCTAAATGGAAAAATACCATGTAAGCTCCACATTAGATGAATGGTGAAAATAACCACATAAATATAGTAATGACTATTTTCTGATTGAATTTCATAATTATTTCACCTAAATTTATTTTTGATAAAGATTAATTGAATGGATAAACTGATATATTATATAACTGTGTGTTAAAATAAATCCACACATTAAAAAATTATTGTTATTCTTGCTCATGAATTTTAGTCAAGAAAATACATCCACATGAATGCTATGTAGATGACACCAAAATTCTACTTACGTTTGGTGGTGTTAACTCTAATAAAAAAAAGTATTTAACAGAGAACTAAGAAAAGTTCCAAATATTGGACAAAGCCTTCATCTGCTGCTACCACACACTTGCTGTTTTCAAAGCGAGACATATGCAGAGGGAATATTACAAGCAAAGACACATGCTGTCACATAAGATATGTGTCCTCAGTCTCTTAATTGATAAGCAGGCCTGGATCAGATCTGAGACACAAGGTCATTTCTTGTTCTGCTGACAAGTCTCAACAGCCTCTTTGTACTTCCCCCCAGACCCACAATGGCCCTCAAGGTCTTAAAACTTTGATAGTTAAAGGAGACATGGAAAGATTAAACAAGCAAAGAGGTTTTAATCTAAGGTTTAGCGCGAAGAAGCCATCAGCTGCCTGTTCTATGTGCCCTTTGCCTTGTCTCCTGCCCTCCTTTGCTTGGGATCCCAGTTTATTTTCTTCTTGGATCTCTAGAAATGCATATTCCTCCTTCTAAAACATCTTCCTCAGATTATTCTCAATAACTATTCACATGAAACACAAAAGAGAAGAGTATTATATGACATTTCAAAAAGAGTCAAGATAAGAGAATTTTCCTTAAAAGATAAGAGAATTGGCTACTACTAAATTTGCTTTACCCACCAAAGCTTGATACCTAGCCCTATGTGTAGTTGTTTGTCTTCCATGCTTGGGAGTACTCTTCTCTTGAGTGAAAGGAATAGAAAGAAAGTTGTGCTTCTCCCTAGAGTTTAGTGTACTGTTAACACTGTTCAATCATCTTTTGTGTATTTTGAGCCTCTCACTAGTACTTTCTGAGTAACATTAATGCCTTAAAGTCCTACATCATGAGTAATAGTTATTTCCCGAACAACCAGAGAGAAGGAAAATCAAGGCTTGCCAAAAGGATTAGGATGAATCACCAGGCTGATTTACTAGGAAGACGTTGTTCTCTGTTTCCCCATCTGATAATTATATAGCATCTTCTTTGTTTGTTGACCCTCAGAGATCACTAGGGAAATGTCTCTAACTTCTTTGTCACTGTTGCTCTTGAAAATCCTATAGCACTTGTGAACCAGGTCTCCAAGGATGTGTCTTTTAAAGAATGGTTGTCTCTACTGAGCAGTGGTCTTATTGCATCCTTGACCTGTTCAGCTATAGGTTCTGCCTGAATAAGGTCTGTGGGAAGAGTCAACATGCAAAGCCTGCCCAAGGTCAGTGGCAGGGAAACAGAATGAAAGCAAGAGAGAGAGGAATGGGAAGGGATATACCTCAAACAGCTATGGAGAAAAAACATACAAAACTGAAAAATTGCTCTCCTTTGGACTATCATCCAACAGGGGCATCCAACAGTCCCAGAAGTAACCTTTGCATTTTGGTTATATTGCATTTTTTTCAACCAATAGCAGAGTAATTTTTCATTTCTTTATTTTTTTTTTTTTAATTTTTTTTCAACGTTTTTTATTTATTTTTGGGACAGAGAGAGACAGAGCATGAACGGGGGAGGGGCAGAGAGAGAGGGAGACACAGAATCGGAAACAGGCTCCAGGCTCCGAGCCATCAGCCCAGAGCCTGACGCGGGGCTCGAACTCACGGACCGCGAGATCGTGACCTGGCTGAAGTTGGACGCTTAACCGACTGCGCCACCCAGGCGCCCCTCATTTCTTTATAATCCATCTGGACCCCAAAGTCTTTCCCAGGCAAGGAGAATTACAAAGTCATGGAACTCTTGAGTTTCATAGAGAAACAATTTTCCAGGATTTAGATCAGCCTCTTTTTTATTTGCTTTCCCCTTTCTTTCCCTTTTCCTTTCTGTAACTTATCTGCAAATCCTTTCAGGTGGAGAGGCAACACAGGCCATATTCTTTGAGTACCTCTCCACAGATCTGGCCACTGGGCAACTGAACCAAGGTCTCCAAGCCAGACTCAACCAAGATGACCTACTTCACCCAGCGTCCTAAAGAGAAGTAAACAATGCACTATGGTGAGACATCTAATCTTTTTTATGTAGATTTTTTTAAATGTTTTGCTTATTTTTGAGAGACAGAGAGAGAGACAGAGTATGAGCAGAGGAGGGGCAGAGAGAGAGAGAGGGAGACACAGAATCTGAAGCGGGCTCCAGGCTCTGAGCTGTCAGCACAGAGCCCGAAGTGGGGCTCAAACCCACTATGAGCTCATGACCTGAGCCAAAGCCAGATGCTTAACCAACTGAGCCACGGAGGCATCCCAAGTAAGACATCTATTCTTAATTAAATATGATAAATTATTTACTTATTGAGTGCCAACCATGCATCAGGACCTGTGCTAGATACTAGAGATAAAAGGACAAACAAGATGAAAATGGATACAATTGGAATTTTCAAGAAGTTCACAAATATAGTAGTGGTGAAATGTAAGCAAAGTGATACATGTTATCATGATTATGATGCTCTAAGTTCCAAAATGTTACAAAACCAGATAGCTAGGGATGATGGGCAGGAGGTAGGTGATAGTGGGAGTTGGGTGGGGTTAGGGTTGGTTTTATAAAGAGGATGGATCTGAGTAGGCACTTTACAGGTGGCAAGCGCTAAAAAGAATTTCAGGTAGAGGACAGAGTATGCACAACTGCACAGTCTTGAAGAAGGATGTTGCCCTGAAAAAATACAAATTCTTGAGCTTTGGTTGAGTATCTAACAAAAAAAAGAAGATTAAGATATGATAAATGTGAGGGTCAGATCATGAGAGACCTGCTATGCAATGTAAGGAGTTCAGATGTACAGTTGTCACTATAGGACTTGAATTGGAGAGTTACAGGATCATATTTATTTTAGCAAAATCACTCAGTCTGGAACAGGAATACTGTTTAGCGCCTATATGTGTTGTTTTAAATGGACAATATACTTTTTGCCAGACTCTGTATGGGTTCTAGCCCCTTGCAATGCATGTCCACTCTACCTCTGCTGAGACTTAAACTTTCAATTTTCCTTTCCAGCCTACCCTCTACCCGAATGACACAAACTACCTCCCTTTATTTGCACTATTCCCCTAGTTCTCACCTAACTTTCCCTTCCTTCTACTTCCCACCTACCATCTTCCAAGTAATACACATCAGTCTACTCCTTTAACTCAGCTAGGGAGCCCCTGCTCTGACCGAGACAAGATTCATTTCCTAACAAAGACCTTCAGAGTTAGGAAATGGTGGCTAGATGGAGCACAACACGTCAGTAGCTGGATCAGAGGTCAATGTGCAGTGGGAAAGGCCATGTAGGTTTAGACCAACATGAGGGTCTAACGAGGGATGAGGTGAAAAGTATCATAGTACTAGGAGGTCTTAAATGTTAGACATACTTACAAGGCAGGTGACTCATGGGAAATGACTAGATAAATCAGGTTTTGGAACTTTAGGTTGATCACAAAGGCTTACATGGATGTAAAAGCTATGAGGAGCTTGGACATAAAAGACTTGAATAAAAAGAGAAATTGGTTTTAGTATGAGGGTCAAGATTGAAGATCAGGAGAATGGGTGACATGGTAAAGAAATAAAGAAAGAGCAGACTGTGGATACACAATTTGGGTGTGAACTGGGGGCATGGCAGTGAGAAGACAGAGAGGTGGGAAGCAATACCTAAAGAGGGAGGATGATTGCTTAGTTGAAAGAGTATAGATCTGGGGCACTAACAGTTTTAGCTTGTAATTCCATTTCCACAAGTTTTTACTTGTATGAATTTAACCAAATTATTTACCCGATTATCTGTAATGTGGGACCAATAATATCTACCTTTATTAGGTTGCTGTGAGAATTAAATGAGTTAAAATATGGAAAGGACATAGTACAAATTCTGCTGTGTGATAGATACCCAGTTAATGATGAATATTTTTATTATTGGACAGATTATATTGGAGAAGGCAGAGATGAGGAGGGAAGGTGATGAAGGCCAAGTAGGAAAACTGGGAGAAAGTGAAGGACAGTAGTCCCAGGTGGCCCTCATTCATGTTCTCAGAATGGTGGGTGTATGTGAAGATCTAGGTCATGCCTGAGGAAATACAGCAATATCAACTTCCTCAAAATTTCAAGAATAAATTACAAATCTTAAAAATCAAGGGAATTCAAGCTAACATTAGAGAATATGTAAAGTGGACTCATCTTGTTTTCTACATCTGGTCAGTGTGATAAAAGTTATTTTGTCAGATGTTGTAGGATTCTGTGCTGGAAATGGGGAGGGAATTAGTAAAAAGTTAAAAAAATGTGAAAAGGACTGATCATATATAACATCCTCCAGCCTTATCTTGATGCATTTCTCTCCTCCATGCGCCAATTCTTTCTAATCAAAATGCAAATCATTCCATCATTAACTTTTTATATCTACTTTGTGCCTTTGGATTTGCTATTGTTTCTCCTTGATGTTTCTCCTCCACTCCAAAACTCTACAAGCTTCATTTCAGTTCAAATGGTACCTCCCCAGTAAAGGCTTTTTGAGTTCCTCTGACAAAGAGTTACTCTCTATCCTGGGTTCCTAATACTTAGTATTTGGTTGAGAATTAGAAAACTCGATATTCTATTGTAATGCTTATTACATTATATTCTAATTCTCTGTTCCCTTCTCTTTCTTCTTTACTAAACAGTGCCAAATTTATGTTTGTCGTAGTGTTCTCAGTGCCTGGAACTGTCATGGTAGGGTTGAAGGTGTGGGAGCTAAGTTTAGGCGAGGAGTCAGGGAGTGGAAAACTAAAGCTGACATTTTTAAAATGGTAATATCACCAGAAAGGTAGCAGCAATAGAAAATAGGCAATGGAGAGGAAAGAGGGATTAATTAATGGTACAGTGTTTTCAAGCAGATGCAAAAATATTACCAGTAAAGAAGGATTATTTTTAGAAAGACACATCATTGATTAACCAGATAAAAGTTGTAGGAAATGATTCAGATAAGAAGAATATGCCAGAAGCATTCTTAAAATATCAATAAGATCAGGTCATTTAACTGCTCAAAACCTTCCCAAGTGTCCCCAGTATACTGAGAGTAAAGGCCAACACGATTACACCTGCTTAAAAGGCCTGTGGTGACTCTCTCTCTCTAAAAAATAAATTAAAAGAACATCAAAGTCCTGTGGTGATCAGCTCATCATCACTTCTATCCCTTACTTCTCTGACTTCATCTCTCCCTTCCACTCATTCTACTCCAACCATACTGGACTTGCTGTTCCTTACATTGTATCTCACCTTAGGATCTTTGAACTGCTTGTTCCCTTTGTCTGGAAAGCTCTTCCATCAGACAGCCAAATGGCTGTCACATTCTTCATGATTATGCTCAATAAGGCCTATCCTGATCACCCTATTTGAAATATGAACCTGCTCAACTCTCTGCAGTTGTGATTTTCCTTACCTTGCTCTATTTATTTTATCCACAGAACATATCAGTTCTTACATTTATATCTCTATCGTGTATATTCAAAGTCCTGAGAAGTACCGTATTTACTACCTGTATCCTTCTACTAGGATGTAACTTCTTAAGATTAGGGCTTCTTTTTGTCTGTTTTGGTCAGGGAGCTATTTCAAGCATCTAGAATAGTGCCTGTCACATCGTAGGTGCTCAATGAATATCTGTGAAAATAATGAATTTAACATAAAAGAGATGGGGTCTCTGATAGATGGTTTTCCTGAAAAATGGGATCTGTAGAGCAGATGGAGGGACTGGTCTTAGATAAGAAGTAAAGAAGGAATGAGCAAAGATGTCAGAAGGTGAGCATAATGACTTGATAGGGGGAAGTTGAATAAATATGTATCCTAGAGCTTCATTTGTAAAATAGAAGGTAAAATTGTGCTGAGTGTCATAGTGGGAAGTTGAATAAATATGTATCCTAGAGCTTCATTTGTAAAATAGAAGGTAAAATTGTGCTGAGTGTCAGAGAAAAGAGTGAGGATGGCAGATTGGAGATCAGAGGCAAGAGTCTTTGAGAAACGTGGAGAGTGAATTGATTTAAAACATTGTGTAGGATAGCCATTGTTTGTGAACGAGTTGAGCTCCATGACCATAAATTTATGGCAGTAATCATTTGTCTTCTTTTTATTAAGTTTATTTTATTTTATTTATTTGAGAGAGACAGTGTGAGTGGGAGAGGCAAAGAGAGAGGGAGAGAGAGTCCCATGCAGGCTCCGTGCTACCAACACAGAGCCTGATGCTGGGCCTAAGCCAAAATCAAGAGTTGGACACTTAACTAACGGAGCCCAACTGAGCCACCCAGGTGCTCCTCATCTGCCTTCTTTTGTGAGTTTTCTCCAACAGGGCTCAGCTGCTCAGGTGCAAATAAGAAAGTCCCATTAGTTTTCTTCTGAAGGCAATATTAGGAACTTCTCCTATATACCTGAGTACATATCTTTTTTGTTTTAATGTTTATTTATTTATTTGGGTGGGGGGCATAGAGAGAGAGAGAATCTTAAGCAAGCTCCATGCTGTTAGCCCAGAGCCCTATATGGGGCTCGATCATACAAATCATGAGATCATGACCTGAGCAGAAATCAAGAGTTGGATGCTTAACTGACTGAGCCACCCAATCGCCCCAAGTATGTATCTTTCTTATGGCTGTAACACACTAAACTCTAATGGCTTGTTCACTTGTTTTTATCTTCTTCTCAAGACTTTGAATAGGGAAATATGACTTTTTCTTCTTTATATTTTCAAAATGCAGTGTGGGACCAGGCACCCATTAAGTATTCAATAGATCTTTCTTTTAACTATTAACAATACTATAAATTGTTTATGATTTGTTGAATTGTTTAATATTATATCCTTTTTTGACTCTTAAGGGAATTAAAATTTAGATAATCTGAGGTTTGCTTCAGATTATATAAAGTTAGTCAGAGATAGATCATGGACTAAAATTCAGGTCTTAAAATTATATGTCCCAGTGGTCTGTAGTTTTCTTCATGCTTTAGTACACTCTGAGTACTGGGGCCCCTTTGTCCATGTCAAGTCTCTTGTTATGTTACTCTTTTGTTTTCTATGATTCCTAAAATATCAGAAATGAATGAGTGTGCATTTACATGTAAAAATTCCTTCACAACATTGTACTGTAATTGTTCCAGTTTAGGCTAGGTGCTTCTATACTGCCTCACAACTGGGGTAAAAATGACCTCCCTGAGAGAGTTGTTAAAATTCATTAAAGGATAACTCCTTTTTAGTGGAGGAAGAAGTCAAATTTGAGTTATATTTTACTGTGGTAATTTTTCCCACACATATAACCAACTACTTTATTGGAGATCTGGGGGTTTTGGCCCACACAGTACATAATAAATCAGAAATCACTACTAAACACCTCGGAAATTTCACATCTTGTGCTTTTCAGTTCCCTAAATTCTGCTTTTCCCTTTCCAGGTCATCTCTATTGGTCTCCTCGAAAAAGATGTTTCTCTTTTCAGATTAATTTTGTTTATAATCTCAAGCCAACTTCTATCTCTATTTTTCTCTTTCTTCTATCCTCACTTGTGAAGAAAGTGTTTTTAAATTTCAGTTCTCTCTTTGATCCTATTGTGCTTTAGGAAACCTTCTGAGTTGTTGAATCTCCTGAGTCCCCACTCTCAAGGTAACTTCTTAAATGCAACTTGTGTTCAGCAATGTCCATATTGAGGAGGGTTTTCAGAGTCAAGGAGTAGAGAGAATTAATCAAGTAACACTTCTGACAGTATCAAAATTTTGAACCAGTCTTTGAAGAAGATATAGATGAACTGTACAAATTAATTTGGAATCAAATGTGAACCATTTTATATGTATATATAAAACCATTATATATGTATATATAAAGGCATTTTATATATACATATATACATGTACACATGTATATATAAAATAGTATAGTATATAGTATATATGTATATATAAAATACTATTATTAGGAGCCATCTAAAAAATAAAAATGTGCTTAATTATTCAAGAGAGCAGACATTCTTCATTCAATTTTTAAGTCCATGGCCCTAAAAATAGGCAAGTAATTGTTAACTACTTTGGCCAGCATCCTGAAAAGACCATCCTGAAGAGTGCACCAAAGGCAGCAATTCTCCTGGTCAGGAGGGTGTTTTCCAGTTGATATTTTATTTTCTCCAGAATTTTAACTACGCTGCTTCCCTGTCCTGCCCTTGGCACTTGTTCCAACCATGATGGTCTTTTGCCTTATAACAGCCTGTGAAACCTGGAAATATGCTGATAAGGAAAGTATTTACTCCTAGTACTACCTGACGACATTTCTCACCTAGATCTGTGGGACTAAATCCTGAACCTGACCTCATGACTCTGCTTTAAGATTCATTGTTTGTCTGTTTTGTGCTTTTACCAACTATTAAATCCTTTTTTATTTTTACAAGATTCTTATAATTATCACTTATTTCATCCAGTTGACAATCATAACTTATGTAATGATTTCCTCACTCTTAAGTATCATAATGTTATGAACCTCTTCATATATATGGTTTCTGGTATTAGTTTGAATTAAATTCTCATGAGTAAAATTATCTTAATAAAGGGTATTATTGTTTTAATGACTCTTAAACTTGGTATAGGGACTTTATAAACATTAACTTTAGCAAAATACATTAATTATTATTAGTTTATCAAAGAGAATTAAAATTTTCCTTTAACCACAGTTCCTTTTTTAAAATTTTTTTTAACGTTTATTTATTTTTGAGACAGAGAGAGACAGAACATGAACAGGGGAGGGGCAGAGAGAGAGGGAGACACAGAATCTGAAACAGGTTCCAGGCTCTGAGCAGTCAGCACAGAGCCTGACGTGGGGCTTGAACTCACGGACCATGAGATCACGACCTGAGCCGAAGGCGGACACTTAACCGACCGAGCCACCCAGGCGCCCCTAACCACAGTTTCTAATGCTATAATTTTGTAAGTGGGAAATTATGGTGCTGGGAGAGAATTATATATATATGACAGCTCAAGCGTTTTTGAATATACAATGATATTAGAGGAATAGAGAGGGTATCTCTTCAGCCTCATTTATGTTTGCCACTATTTTTTTAAAAATTTTTATTTAAATTCTAGTTAAAGTACAGTGCAATATTGGTTTCTTTGGATTCTTAACGTTGTGTCTTTGGTGGATTTGTTTTCAGGCTCTGTTCTGACATCTGATTTTCTGGGGAGGATCTTGTGGCCTTTCAGGACTGCCAAATCACACCCTGGGACCAGATTGTGGCACTAGGGTTAAGTTTAATGATAAAGTACCTACAGCCTGAGGGCCCCTTGCTACTAATGTGGATCTCATTCTTTGATTTGTGCTATTTTCATTAAATCCTTTGTCTTTTGGTGTCTTAGTCATGTCAAAGGAAAATACCACCTATGTTAGTGAATTCATCCTGGTGGGCTTCCATACTTCCCCTTGGCTACAGGTTCTGCTTTTCCTTCTCTTCCTCATCACCTACCTGTTTGTGCTGCTGGAGAATTTGGTTATCATTCTCACTGTATGGGTTACTGGGTCCCTGCACAAGCCTATGTACTATTTTCTGGGCACCATGTCCTTTCTGGAGACTTGGTATGTATCTGTCACAGTCCCTAAGATGTTGGCTGGATTCCTACTTCATCCCAATACCATCTCCTTCCTGGGATGCATGATCCAACTCTATTTCTTCATCTCACTTGCCTGTACTGAATGTGTGCTCTTGGCTACCATGGCCTATGACCGTTATGTGGCTATATGTTGTCCTCTTCGTTATCCAGCCATGATGACCACAGGATTTTGCGTTCAGCTGACCATCAGTTCCTGGGTGAGTGGCTTCACCATCTCCATGGCAAAGGTATACTTCATCTCCCGAGTTGCCTTCTGTGGCAATAATATCTTGAACCATTTTTTCTGTGATGTTTCTCCTATCCTCAAACTGGCCTGCATGGATTTTTCTATGGCTGAGATGGTGGACTTTGTGCTAGCCATTCTCATTCTTGTGTTTCCCCTCTCAGCCACTGTCCTTTCCTATGGCTTCATTGTCTCTACCATCCTGCACATTCCGTCAGCCACTGGGCAGTGGAAGACCTTCTCCACCTGTGCCTCTCACCTTACAGTGGTGGTCATCTTCTATACAGCTGTGATCTTCATGTATGTCCGACCTCGAGCCATTGCTTCATTCAATTCTAACAAATTGATCTCAACCATTTATGCAGTCTTTACTCCCATGCTCAACCCTATTATCTATTGCCTGAGGAACAAGGAGGTCAAAGATGCCATCAGAAAAACCATGTCTAGTGGCCAAGCCCTTTTCTTGAGAGATTGTCTTTGCTAAAGAGACTCAGACATGCCTTCTCTTTTCATTTAACTTAATCTCAAAAAAACACCTACATTAGGTAAAAGTCTGCAATTATAAACACACTGACTTAGTACACAATTGAAGGATAAGAGGCAAAAAAAAAAAAATATCAGAGGAAATCTCCTTTTCTTTCAGGCCTTAATTAAATGCTTCTTTTTCTAACGTAGTAAGTGAAATAACCAGAACTTTAAGAGACATATATTGGTACTGGAGTTTTAAAATAATTTTATTTTTATGAAGATGCTAAGAAATAATCAGTTATTATCCAACTAGTTTTTATAGTTCTATCCATTTTGATTTTGTTTTGTTTTTATTAATTTTTTTAATTTTTTAAAATGTTCTATTTATTTTTGAGAGACAGAGAGACAGAGTACAAGTGGGGGAGGGGCAGAGAGAGAAGGAGACACAGAATCAGAAGCAGGCTCCAGGCTCTGAGCTGGAGCTCAACTTTTGGTTAGTCAGCACAGAGCCCAATGCAGGGCTCTAACTCACAAACCATGAGATCATGACCTGAGCCCAAGTCAGACGCTTAACCAACTGAGCCACCCAGGCACCCCAGTTTTGTTTTGTCTTAAAAGCCCTCTTTTTCTTAGGGGGAGTAAACAAAAAGAGGTTCTGCTATCATTAACTTCATGGCTAGGACCTGTTTATTGCTTCCTAGAGGGTTAGGGGCCTGGTTCCTTTTGTAATTAATTGACGATATCTCATTTTAATCACTTTCTCAAATTTAAGAAAATATGAAAGAAAAACTTCTTTTAGGCTGTAACAGAAATACCACAAGGTAGACAGCATGCAACACTTATCATGGCAGAGAGAAAGCAAATTTAACATACATTTGTGTGTATATATGTGTTTGTGTGTATAAATATAGTTATATATTATTATATGCAGCATTTACACGTAACAATTATGTAATTTTAGAACATAAAAATGTATAGTTTCAATAAACTATATGTATTTAATATATAACTTCATGCTTTAGTTTTCTTCCTTTGTTGGAATTTCTACATGTGTAATTTTTCAGATGTTATAAAGTCAGCAGCTAGACCTTCAGAAAACCTAGTAGCAATTCATTAAAGCCCATTCCTTTTCAGGTAAAGGAAGCATTGACATTGACAAGAGGCCACAAAAGTGCTTTTGCTTAGATGGTACTTGGCCTAGATGTGCAGCATTTTCCGAGGTTTCCGAGAGCATTCCTCTTCTCATTTGTTTCCTTTTTGATTGTGGAAAGGCAGATGCAATATCCTACTATATACTTTCAGTCAGACATTATAAAATGATAGACGAGAGATGGATTCTGTCTGGCTCAGCAACAATATTGGATGAGTGAATTAATGAAATATAGTCTGTCGAGTGTTTAAGGATGGCAGGCATACTATTTTACCCCAACACTTTGGAAACCACATTACATAAGTTTAATTGGGTTATTGATACCGTATTTGCTTTGTTTTGACTTTATTTACATTGTAACTACATGGTCTTCCCATTCTGTATTAAGTTTTTGTATAACGTCACATGGGGTTGTTTTAATTTAATTTTATATAGATTATTATATTTTACAGACTGTGGTAGTTTCCAATTTACCTGAACCTGTTATTTCCTCCTGGTCTTCCTTATTTGTAGCCTAACAACTGTACATTCATAATAATATATATAATTTTTATTTTATTTATTTATTTTTTACTGTTTGCTTATTTTTGAGAGAAAGAGAGAGACAGAGTGTGAGTGAGGGAGGGGCAAAGAAAGAGAGGGAGACACAGAATCTGAAGCAGGCTCCAGGCTCTGAGCTGTCAGTACAGAGCCCTACATGGGTCTTGAACTCAGGAACTGCAAGATCATGACCTGAGCCAAAGTCAGATGCTTAACCAATTGAGCCACCTAGGTGCCTCTGTACCATTTTTCTTTAGTCAAAAAGAAGCGCTATGGGCCATGGCCCTCACACAGGCACTGAAAATAATATAAGATGCTCTATCTTGAATCATATCATTTCTACCCCAACTTCGAATTTTTTTAGTCTTTTTGTCAAAAGACAGCAGTGTTGGGGCGCCTGGGTGGCTCAGTCGGTTGAGCGTCCAACTTCAGCTCAGGTCATGATCTCACACTCTGTGAGTTCGAGCCCCGCGTCGGGCTCTTTGCTGACAGCTCAGAGCCTGGAGCCCACTTCAGATTCTGTGTCTCCCCCTCTCTCTGCCCCTCCCCTGCTCATGCTCTGTCTCTCTCTGTCTCAAAAATAAATAAAAACATTTTTAAAAAATTTAAAAAGATAGCAGTGTTATGCTGTATATATTTCTGCTTGAAAATCTTTGTTAATTCCTAATGGCCAATTAGTGCTATTTTGAAACCTCACAACATTATTTTTTATTCTTAAATTTTTTTTTAACTTTGGTTAGGTTAAGCAGTCCTGCCTGTGGTCATTTATTATTCTAATCTCAACTATCATCTATATTTATGAACTGACATTCCTTTTCTAGTCTAGACTGTCTGATTTTTAAAGTTTTCTATACAGCCATTAGATCAGTTGTTATACAAATCCTCTGTGTACTTACTTACCTTCTAATTTATTTGGTGAACTGGATTTCCAAGAGAGTTAACTTATTGTTTCTATAACAGTGCATTGTTCTCTCTCCATTTATGATGTGTTTGCTTTTTATGTTTCTTTTACTTTAATATTTAAAATATTTTACTTTCAAATGTTTAAAACATTCAGAAAAGTAGAAAAGGGTACAATTAACAATTTCATCCACAACTCAGATTTTAAGAATTAAAGATCAAAAACTATACGTAATTAGGTTTCATATTGTGCTACATATTTAATGTTATACTCCAGTTATAACTATGTTATTTTGTTCAAAATTCGAAGAGTGACATTCAAGAAGGAAAGACAGCGTGACTTGTATCTGAAAAGAAATATGCAGAGAAGGAGGTGGATAGAAAAGGCTATAGTTTTCCTGGATTTCCATTAGGCAGTGAACCAGCAAGAAAGTGATGGATAAATTGTCAAAACTCAGGGTAGCCAGAAGTTTTCTAGGTGACTAAATTGGTAAAATTTTCCCTTTACTGCAGAAAAATGTATATTGAATGTACAAGTAAGGGTGCAAACAAATAAATAGAACCAGTAGGAGATGTATATTAAGAGATTTATTATGCAGTTGTGGGGATGGCAAGGCAAATCTGAAATTTATAGGGCAGGCTGTCAGAAAAGGCAGCCCGGAAGTCTCAAGCAGCTAAAGCTGCTTCCCACAGGTGAAACTTCTTTTCCTCAGGGAAGTCTCAGTTCTGCTCTTACAGCCTTTCAACTGATTGAATCAGGCTCCTCTAGATTATCTAGAATAATCTTTCATACTTAAGGTCACCTGATTATGGACTTTAACCACTTCTACAAAATACCTTCACAGCAACACCTAGATTAATGTTTGTTTGAAAAATTGGGGACTAAAGCCTAGCCAAATTGACACATAAAACTGACCACGACGGTCCATCTCTTGTCAACTTGGCACTCATACACATCTCTTTAAACCACACCCTTTTCAAATAAAGACAGTAACGAAGTCATACTTCTACCTACCACAATACAACTTAACTTGTGTATATTCTAACTGAAAATATGCTAACTCTTGCTCCAGAAGATGCAAAGTCCTTAGAGGATGTTTGCTCTTCTCCTGTAACTCAAATACTGTGATATAAAGTTAATTTCTTAACATATCTTATGTTACGTGGTATAGGGATAAAGGAGATAAGGAAATGAAAACATATTTGTGAGATATATATACATATATATATATATATATACACACAAAATATTGTGTGTATTCATAATAGAAGAAATACTAATAACTAATAAACTATTATAAATCTCATTTTATTTCTGAAACTGCTCACAGGGTTTTAACTAGTATTTGTGATTGCCTTCTTCAACTACCCATTCCATATTCTTTTTGCTCTAAAAAAGCACCTCAGCTGTTCATAGTTTTTTGCTGGGTAGGTTAACCCAAACCTTCATTTCTGAAGAGTCTGAGTCATTAGATGTACTGTCTGGACTGGTTTGTTGTAATTTTCCATTAACTATAATCACAGTTGTGGTAGTTTTAAGAGATACCTAAGGAATCTCTTGTACCCCAGACATACTCCTTCCTTACCTCCATTATATAGTAGCAACCAATTTTCCCTTGGATTAGGATCAATCACCTATTGATTCAGAGACATGAGGAGACTAAAGTGACCAGGTGGCAGTCTCAAATTCCAGTTCAATGAAATTATTGTTGTACCTCCTAATGGAAACATACCTTCCTTTGGGACTAAGACCTCTAGGCCAGGAAAGTCACAGGGACAGGATGCAAAAATTTTACTAAGACTCACTAGGGGTAATAAGGAATGGAGCCACTCCTATTTTTACCCCTTGATTGCTGGATATATGCCTATTGGTAGTGGGAGAAATGGCACTATAGATTGGATGCTGATTCAGAGCACACACAGCATCCTGGAGGACATTTCTCCAGCCCTACAAAGTATCACCATCTAGCTGGTACTGTAACTGGCCCTTTAAGAGGTTTTTCCACAATACAATCCAACCAACTACTTCAGTGATGGTGGAGAAAATGGTAAGATCAGTGAATTCCATGAGGATGGGTCCATTGCTATAATTCATTTACTGTGAAGTGTACCGCATTTATTGATCTGAAGCAATGCTATGTGGAATAGCACGACAGTGGATAAGGTCATTCTGTAAGTCCACAGATAGTAGTTTTGACATAAGCATTGCATTTAGGAAAGGCAAATCTATATCCAGGGTTAGTGTCTCTTGCAGTGAGAACACAGTGCTGCCCCTTCCATGTTACAAGTGTTCCAATATAAGACCCATGTCAGAGGGATAGTTGTCTATTTTTTTCATTGATATATAACTTAGCATCTCACATCTGGCACATAGGAGTCCAATAACTGTTGAGTAAGAAAATTTAAAAAGAAAACATATCTATGGAGGGAAAATAAAGCAGGAAATCCTGTATGCATTTGTCTTAGTTAATTTGCTCTGAGATACTCACTTATGTTCAGTGAAAGGATTACCTCTTGGGGAAAGACTAAGAGTCTTGCTTCCACAGCTTTTCTGAGACCATGTAGGGTCTTCATTATACCATGGGTCTTGGAGCAGATTGGTAGTACTAGCCCAAGACATGGTCACTAAATGCACAGTCAGGGATGTGAAAATGGCCCTCTGTTTTCCTTTACAGGTGAAGGGTTCCCTCTGGGCCAGCAGAGCTCATTTACTGACAGAAGAAAGCAGAGGTGGAAGGTCAGGAATCATACCTAGGGGATTTATTAAAATCCTATCTCCTAGACTAGGATTTCTAGTGAGGGAATAAGTCAGCTGGGGAGAGATTTCCCTTTAAATAAAGCTTCTGGGGAGGAGAGGGAGATCAAAGTCATTGTCCTCACACAGGAAGGCAAAAGAACCACCCCCAAAACAGGGCCCTGGCTCACTGTGGCCCTCAGGGAAAGTGAGGCCAGTCATTTTAAGTTCTCCTTTTGGGTTTTCTCATATCCCCTTCCTTGGATTTTTCCTTTATTCAGCTTTTCCTTCAGAGCCCAATAGGAGTGGAAGCATTTTTAAAAGCCTAAGCAGTGACCTCAGCCTGACAATTGTTTGAGGGCTAGAAAAATTCCTTTACAGGGTAACTGATCAGAGAAGCAGCCTGTCCTAACTCCTCACACAAGAGAGGAGACAGGCAACCTCTTATTCCTACCTGACTCTTCTCTCAGTAGTATTGGCCATTCAGAGACAAGGCTACCCATTCCCAGAGAAGGTCTGCAAAGCCAGAGAAGGCCCTGTCTCACTGACCTCCCATACCTCCTCACAGCAGATACTTTCCCAAATTCTGGCAAAAGCCACTTTATTCACCAATTTCTATCTGCACTCCTTGGCTCCCTCATATAAGCTATTACATCTTGCAGTAAAATCTATCAGCAGTGTCTCCTGTCCATCTGAGGTAAGGATTTTATCTTTGGGAGATATGGCTTCCAGGCCATAAAAATAATAATAATAATTAATAATAATTACTAATAATAATAATAATAATAATAATTAAGGACAGGGAATTTTTTTAAAAGGTTAATGTTTATTTTTGAGAGAGGGAGAGAGACAGTGTGAGCAGGGGAACGGCAGAGAGAGAGGGAGACACAGAATCCAAAGCAGACTCCAGGCTCTGAGTCACCCAGGCACCCAGGGCTAGGAATTTTGAATAGGGGTGTGGAATGTGTTGAGCTGGATAATGTAAGTCAGCTGACAAAAATAAATACGTAGATAATACAGAATATTGTAATATTGTCATTGTGATGCATAAGTTACTTTTAATTCTAGTATAGATGCTAAAACTATGCACTTTGCAGGAGAAAACAGTCCCTCAGTTTTTCCCCGCTAAGTCAATACCTCTTTCCTTCTATCTCATTCATCTATACACACTGAGCAAATGGACTTCTCATTCTTATGGGATTTTCTGGTTCCTTAAACACTCTCAATTCTTCTATTTAAAACCTCCCAAACTGGCTTTTCTTGATTTATTTCCATTGCAAATATCTAGCCAATCACCAATTATTATTGTTTCTGCCTCCAACATGTGTTTATTATATATGTGCTATTTTCCTGATCCATCTTACCTGGATGACCACAATCACTTCTGGACATATCTTTGTTGTTGTTCCAAGTTTGTATTTAAATTCTAGCTAACATATAGTGTAATATTGGTTTCAGGAGTAGGATTTAGTGACTCATCACTTCCATATAATTCACTCTTGTCCATCTTCTACCCATTACTCCTTCAACTATAACCTTACAACTATAAGGGTTACTTTAAAAACTTTTTCAATGTTCACTTATTTTTGAGAGAGAGACAGAATGTGAGCAGGGGAGGGGCAGAGAGAGGGAGACACAGAATTTGCAACAGGCTCCAGGCTCTGAGCTGTCAGCATAGAGCCTAACCCAGGGCTCAAACTCACAAACTATGAGATCATGACCTGAGCCAAAGTTAGATGCTTAACTGACTAAACCACCCAGGCACCCCTAAGAGTTACTTTTAAAAATTGTCTGATGTCATATGTGTGTGTGTGTGTGTGTGTGTGTGTGTGTGTGCACTGCATTCCATATCCCCTAGAAGTACAAGCATGATTTGGAACATATCTATCTCTCCAAATTTATCTCAGTTACTACCTGACTCATCAGTCTTCATTTAGCTTCTCAGAAATTACAAGCTTTTTTCTATTTCATAGATTCTGCATATAATGCATTATATGCTCAAGAGCCTCTTCACTCGTCTTCATTTGAATCATTTATACTCATCTTTATTTTTTTAATTTTTTTTGTTAACGTTTATTTTTGAGAGACAGAGACAGAGCACAAGGAGGAGAGGGGCAGAGAGAGGAGACACAGAATCAGAAGCAGGCTCCAGGCTCTGAGCTGTCAGCACAGATTCTGACATGGGGCTCAAACTCACAAGCCCTGAGCTGAAGTCGAACACTCAACCAACTGAGCTACCCACGCGCCCCCTATGCTCGTCTTTAAAAACTGAGCTTGAAATTCACACTCTCAGAGAGGTATTTTCTTTTCTGTCTTTTTTTTTTTTTAATAAAAATAGTATTTTTTATCAAGTAGAATTACTCATCATGTGAGATGGGGCATCCCTTCTGTGAAGGCAGAAAGGGAGAAACATGATTTGATTGACACAGAAGAAGAGTAGAAATAGTCTCCCTTTTCTCATATTCTAAGCCTGCATAATACACAAAATATAATCCCTGGAGGATATTAACCATGTAAATCCTTGGATTGAGAGTATCTTGTTCTTCAAGTGTTCAAAAGATGAGCAAACATTTCTACTAAATTTTAACTTGATAAATGAGCAATTTTGCAATACAAATAGTATGTGAGGTCGAACATCACATGATCATAACTGAGCCAATGGTTCTTTTCTGTCTTTCTCTCTCTCTTTCTCATTGAGGGATTGTTGGTGATCATCTCCCATGCTCAGATCCTGGGTCTCAGACTGCGGTGTTTAGCAGAAATCAGTGATTTTTCAGAATGTTGGAAGATGCCCACAACTGACACTAGTGTATTTTTTGTCACTTCAAAGAACCTATGGACAGTCTTTTGCTTTTCCATTCAAGATTAAGCTTAGAAATGCTTTGCTTCATTCTAGGTCAGGCTGCCTGAAGATATAGACCCTTCCTCTGCTGCCTTCTTGCCAGTTACATTTTTTAAAATATAATTTATTGTCAAGTTAGCTAACATACAGTGTATGCAGTGTGCTCTTGGCTTCAGGAATAGATTCCCATGATTCATTGTTTACATAAAACACCCAGTGCTCATCCCAACAAGTGCCCTCCTCAATGCCCATCACCCATTTTCCCCTTCCCCACATCTCCCCCGCCATCAACCCTCAGTTTGTTCTCTGTATTTAAGAGTATCTTATGGTTTGCCTCCCTCTCTGTTTGAAACTAATTTTTCCCCTTCCCAACTCCCATGGTCTTCTGCTAAATTTCTCAAATTCCACATATGAGTGAAAACATATGATATCTGTCTTTCTTTGACTGACTTTTTTCACTTAGCATAATACCCTCCAGTTCCATCCACGTCGTTGCAAATGAAAAGATTTTATTCTTTCTCATTGCCAAGTAGTATTCCAGTGTATATATAAACCACACCTTCATTATCCATTTATCAGTCAATGGACTCACTCTGCCCCTCCCCCACTCTGTCTCTTTCTCTCTCAAAATAAATACATAAATAAATAAATAAACATTAGATATGTTCTTTCTATACCGATGTTCTTGAGGGTTTTTATTAAGAAAGATGCTGTATTTTGTCAAATACTTTTTCTACACCTATTGACAGGATCATATGGTTCTTATCCTTTCTTCTACTAATGTGATGTATCATATTGAATGATTTACAAATATTGAACCAGAGAGGTACTTTCTTAAAATTTTTTTTAATGTTTATGCATTTTGAGAGACAGAGAGATATGGAGCATGAGTGGCAGAGAGAGAGGGAGACACAGAATTAGAAGTAGTGAGATCGTGACCTGAGCTGAAGCTGGATGCTTAACCAACTGAGCCACCCAGGCGCCCCAAGAGGTATTTTCTTAATTACCAATCCACATGAGAACCACTATCTCTTCTTTTTCATTATGATAATTTTCACAGTTTGTGATTACACCTATTTTTTTTAGAGAGGAGAGGAGGTGCAAATGAGTGAGGGGCAGATAGAGGGAGAGAGAGAGAGAGAGAGAGAAAAGCAAGGCTCTCCCGAAGCAGGGCACGAGCTCACCTGATGTGGCACTCGAACTCACAGACTGTGAGATCATGAACTGACTGAAGTCAGATGCTTAACTGACGGAGCAATCCAGACGCTACTAAACCTATTTTTCAATGCCGTTCATAAGAACGTAACTGAAGATAAGTGCTCCTCAAGATACGTGTACACTTATCTTTTTTTTAAAATAGTTTCCTTTTTCTTAATGTTTTTATTTATTTTTGAGACAGAGAGAGACAGAGCATGAGTGGGGAAGGGGCAGAGAGAGAGGGAGACACAGAATCTGAAGCAGGCTCCAGGCTCTGAGCTGTCAGCACAGAGCCCGACGTGGGGCTCAAACTCACAGACTGTGAGATCGTGACCTGAGCTTTAGTCGGACGCTTAACCAACTGAGCCACCCAGGCGCCCCAAGTGTACACTTTTCTTGATGAGCAGTGAGTAATATATAGAATTGTTGAATCCTCTATTGTACATCTGAAACCAATTTAATACTATGTGTTAACTGTACTGGAATAAAAATTTTAAAAAATGAAGCCTGTGCCTGGGTGGCACAGTCGGTTAAGCATTGGACTCTTGATATCAGCTTAGGTCATGATCTCATGGTTTGTGAGTTCAAGCCTCCCATCAGGCTCTGTGCTGATGGTGCAGAACCTGCTTGGGATTCTGTCTCTCCTTCTCTCTGCCCCTGCCCCGCGTGTGCACACACTCTCTCTTTCTCTCTCTCTCTCTCAAAATAAAGATATAAACTTAAAAAATAAAAGTAAAAATCAGAGATGGTGAAAAACAAAAGAATATAACTTAATGTGGTCAGGTGTTCTATATGTTATGTACTCCACTCTATGCTTGGGAGCTATCTTGTGCTTGGCACACAAGAGGCATGGGATGGGATGGCTCTTTCTCTCTCCCAAAATTTGCTTCTATGTCAAGAAAATAGTAATATAAGATACCTAGTCTTTACTCTTTCCTCATTTCTTCTCAAGGAAGGGAGGAACATAATCCAATTACAGAATGAACTGAGATAAATTTCTTTTTTTTTTTTTTGGAAGATACAATTGCTAGTACTTGGCCTATCCTGTTCCCCTTTCCCACTCTTCCTTCCTTGTGGGAAAACTGACTTATTCCTATATTGCCTGTGATTGCAAAGGCAATTATGTCCATTTGGGGGTTGGTATTAGGAAACCCATTGCTGACTGACATATAGGCTTCATTCTCAAATTTCTGTTTAATGAAAAATAGGGGTGACACTTTGGCCTGCACAAATATCTTCTTTCTCAATTGGTTCAAAACCTGGGTGGGAGAGAGGGAAATACATCTTAGCCCTCTCAAAGACCCTGTATCTCCTGAAAAGGAGGCTGGTTAGCATGTGCCCAGATTTTCCCTTTAATCTTTCCCATTAACTTGCTCCACATTTTTCAGAAAAAGTAAATGGCAGAGTAGAAGTATAAGGCAGAGACAAGCCCAGAATTATTGCACAATGGGACTCCCCTAACATTGAGGGAAACATCAGAAGTAGGGAAGAAATGTGCTCTTTTGCAACATGTTATCGGTACATAATGGTGAGTTAATTCATGAATGAAAAAGTATAATACAATATGATAAATCAAACAACTAATCTTGCTGATCAAAGGCTATAATATTATAAAGCCAAGGAGTCTCCAGATATCACATCAGAACTACTTTACCTAGATCTTGTGTAATTTCAGACAAGCAAAGAAACCACAGAATGGAGCTCTGGAACTCCACCTTGGGAAATGACTTCACATTAGCGGAGATTCTGAATGACAGTGGGGTTCCCAAACTGCTTTTTGCCACAATCGCTGTCCTGTACATGTTGGCCCTGACCAGCAATGGCCTGCTGCTCTTGGTCATTATAATGGATTCCTGGCTCCATGTGCCTATGTACCTTCTACTTAGCCAGCTATCTCTCATGGACTTGATGTTTGCATCTGCAGTTACTCCCAAAATGCTTGTGGATTATCTGCATGGGGAGAACACCATCTCCTTTGAAGGCTGCACCTTTCAGATGTTAGTAGTTCTCACTTCAGGAGGTGCAGAGGACTTACTACTGGCGTTCATGGCCTATGACAGGTATGTGGCTATTTGTCATCCTTTGCACTACATGGTCCGCATGAGGCCAAGGATATGCTGGCTCACAATAGCCACATCTTGGATTCTGGCATTCCTGAATGCTGTGATACTCACCTCATATACTATGCACTTTCCTTTCTGTATGTCTCGGAAAATCAGGCACCTACTCTGTGAGATCCCACCCTTGTTGAAATTGGCCTGTGCAGATACCTCCATATATGAGCTCATGGTATATGTGATAGGTGTGATCTTTCTCATGCCTACCCTTGCTGCTATCCTTGCCTCTTATACATTTGTCCTAATTGCTGTCCTTCACGTGTCCTCGGGTAAGGGAAGGAAGAAAGTCCTCATCACATGCTCTTCTCACCTGACTGTGGTAGGAATGTACTATGGAGCTGCCATGTTGATGTACATCCAGCCCAATCACTACCATAGTCCCCAACAGGACAACATTCTCTCTCTATTTTATATTATCATTACTCCAACACTTAACCCTCTTGTCTATAGTCTGAGAAACAAGGAGGTAATGGAAGCCTCCAGGAGAGTACTGGGGAGATTCACTTCTGCCCAGAGATGGTAGATGCCAATGTCATGTGGAAGCCCTATAGCTTCTACATGGGACTCCATATCTGCACTTGGTCTTATGCTGGCATCTTCCACATTTTGAAAATTCTGAAAATCTGCCACACTGGAGATTAAGTCCTCATTTGGCCTTAGAGACACGAGTTTGTCTCCATTAGCCCTATGTTTCAATAGCTAAGGATATTTTCATTTTTCTGATCAATACCCCAGGATCTGGTTGAAATTCCCGTTCTGTTCTAACAGAGATTATCTTATTTTTCACTTCATGTTTTTCTTTCCCTCCCCTACAACAGTTCTGTATTCAACCACACAGGAAGTTGGCCAGAATTTTTTCTTGACGTTTCTATTTAAAACAGGAAATAAAAACTAAAGAGGAAAATGAAGATACTGAATGAAGATACAAATGTTAGACTTTACTACTTGCTGGTGAGGAAACTTCTCAGTTCTTAATTCTTTACTACTGTGAATCTGTAGTCATATAATGTTAAATGTTTTATTGTGGAGAGATGTTTCCAGATCTATTATCAGAGCTCTGGACTCTGGAAAAATTCCTATCAGATACCTATGTTCTGGATTGTAGCATCAGCTCCTTAAGCTGCCCATATGACATTAGGACAGCCATGTGCTTTCCATGTCACATTATTTATAAAGAAATTTCATTACAAAATACCGATGCCTTGAAGCTAGTATGTGAAAGCAGAAAGCATACATGGTAGTGAGAACTCTAATGCAAATGTTCTCTGCTAGGAACACCCTCTATAAAAGTCTCAGCCCCAGTTAACACTGAATGTGAACAAACGGTTGAAATCAACATCCGAAACAAAGATGGTATTCCCAATATCTTTCCTGGGTCTGCACCCTTGTCAATTATATTTTGGCCAGTGACTAGGTTTTTCTTTTATGACTCGTTCCTGCCCCAGTCCTTTCAAAGTTGTTTAAATTCCCAATTTAAAATGGGACTCCTTTTATTTTTATTTTTTTAAACAATAGAATCAGAATTTGAACTAAATTCTAGCTGAGACCCAGTCTCTCTTTTTCTCACTGCATGAAAAGAATTTAAACGTCTTTCTCTCCCAATAAAGTTTAAAGTCTTTACCTGCAGGATCTGTGACTGAAATGTTTCCATCATGAAAAATACCTAGTCTCAGTTGATGCTTAGTCATTTATTTCCTTATGTTTCCAAAAGCATTTATCAAACATCTTCCAGTTGCCTGGCACTAAGATGTGTTTCACAAACTCAAGAAATGTTCTTGTCTGCTACTATTGATCTATAAAATCCAGATTCAATAAAGCTGTTAAAATAAAACCATTCCAAAAAAATAAACTAAAAATTAAAATAAAAAAAAAAATGGGACTCCTCTTTATTCCAAGTCCCTTGCCTAAAAACCAATCAAATCAATTACTCTGTAATGCTTGAAGCTGATTCATAATGAAAAAGATCAAAAGGTACCTTTCCACATACATACAAACAGAATTAATATCTCCTTTGCCCAGGAATTAAAAAAAAACAAACAAAAAAGGCAGAACAGATACTAAAATTAATGCTCATGAAGGAAAGAGATATCATCATCTCACTCAGGTAAAAATCTTAGGAATCATTCAGAATTCTTTTTTCTCATAACTAATATACAATCTACCAGAAAGTCCTGCATTGTATTTTTTTTCCTGAATACATCCCAGATTATACCAGTTCTCAACACACAAAAATATTCCACTCTGGTCCAGATTTGATCTCATCTTGTCTGCCCTGAGCATTTACTACAGCAACTTGCTAATTGGTGTCCCTAACACCATTCTCCACAGGAGATATATGATATTCCTTTCATTCATTAATGCATTCAATATTTTTAATGCATATATATAATTTTTATGTATTGAACATCTAGCATTAGCAATACTGTTGAGGCTTTCTATTATTCTCTAACCTCTCCTCCTTGCCTCTCACCAAATACCCCCGTTCCTGATGGTAACAACATACTACTCAATTGTTTTGTCTTACCATACACATATCACAAATTGGATACATAGCTATATTTGTTTATTTCATCTTTCTTTTTCAGCTTTTAGGGATTGCTTTTAATTTTTGAATAAAAAAATCAACCTATAAAATAATTTCTAACCAGAGAAGTCTAGCTGACATCTCTGTCCAATCTATTCACTTCCACTTCGTATAGGTAGCTATATATATATATATATATATATATATATATATATATATATATATCTATCTTGTATTTTAACTATTCATTCAAATTTATTGAGATTGTGTTTATAAAAATATTTGCAATGTTTTGGGTACATTTGAAAGAAGATATAATTTTTATTATGATGGTTTACAGTTTGATATGTACTTATATTATCTACTTTACTGGTTATATTTTAGGTCTTTTTATTCTTGCTATTTTTGTCCTTTTGATCTGTCTTGAATTAGGAAAGGTATATTAAAATATTCTCTTTTCATGTATATACTTCAATGTCTATAGTTCAATGCATCTTCTGTACAGTCTGCTTTGTGAACATTATTATTGGATGTACAAATATTAATGACTGTTACTTTTTGCCTTTAGGCAAAACAGAAAAGACTGTTACTTTTTGCCTTATAAAGATATAAACAGGACAAATATTATCCCCCATTCCACATATACAATGACTAGTTCCCAGCAATGTTTGATGGCTTATCCATATTCACACAGCTATTAAATGTTCTCACCTAATCTATATTCACACAACCATTACATGTTCTCTCTAATCAAAGGTGGTTTCTCCTTTGCATCTGCTGAAAAACAGAATTTTATTCAGGGCTAACTGAGCATATATTCACTCCTCTGCTGACTTTCTGCCGTCTTGAACAGAGAAGTTATCAGTGAATACTTTGTTCAATTACTCTCGGATTGTTGCAAGAATTTCTTATTGTTGCTCGTACAAAAGTAAAAGTAAAGTCACTGAAATAATTATGAACAGAAAAGGTACTTAAACATTGTAATGAAACTGCTCGTATTGTTGAAGATCTATAACTAATAGGAGAAACATATCAAAAGAAGAAATAAATGTATCAATAAGTAAACAAGCCAGATAAATGTGTCTGTGAGTGTGTGTGTGTGTGTATCCCAAGATTTACACAGTAAGAACTTTTACTCCCAGCTGAGATGTAAATAATTTGTATGAGAAATAAATAAATCCTGATTGAAAGTCCCTGGACCTTGGTTGTTCTAGAAATTGCCATCATAAGACTCTCCCTCACCCATTTGCCCTAGGGATTTTCCAACAGATAATTTTCTCTCTTTTTTAAAAAATATTTTGAAGTTTATTTATTTTGAGAGAGAAAGAAGGAAGGCACAAGCAGGGGAGGGGCAGAGAGGGAGGGAGAGAGAGAGAATCCCAAGCAGAATCCACACTGTCAGCAGAGTCCGACGCGGAGCTCAAACTCAAGAACGTGAGATCATGACCTGAGCCCAAGTCAGATGCTTAACCGGCTGAGACACCCAAGCACCTCCAAGAGATAATTTTCTATTCCAATAATCATAAAATTGAAATTTATTAAAGACATTCATCAATAGGCTTTTGGTCCCACTCCCACCTTGGAGTGACACTCAAGAAGACTCCAGGTGAGGAGAGAGAGGAAGAGAAGAAGTAACAAATTCTGAAGGACCTATCATAAAGGGGATGGTGCAAGGGCAGGTTGAGAAAATACCATTATTTTTCACACTTACTCTTCCTTCTTGGGACTTGGCAACTGAAGACATGAATGAATTCATAATGATCCAAAATATAGACTTAACATGCACCTTTTATTCATCTTTTAATCAAGGCCTTATCTTTTTATGGGGTGGATAGAAGGTGTGGGAATGTATAGCAGAATTCTGCTTGGTGAGCCCATCTGAGCAACAGCCTTGAATTCTTACTATACTCGGTCATAGGAGGTAACTTTACAGTATACTCTCATTTCACCATAGTGATTTCTCTCTGGCATAGTAAATATGGAAAAAGTAATGGAGATCTTACATCCAACGCTATGGTCTTATTGCAACTGGACTCCTTGAAATTAATAATCCTTATGTCAAGAAACTGTCTTATTATAGAATGAGATTTCATTCTCCTGTGTGGTAATAACTGTCACCTCTATTGATATGTCTTTTGCTGACTCACGGATGCCAGAGGGCTAAACCTCACTTCACCACTGCTAATAAGGACTCTTCCACAGGCCATCCCATCTCTTTTCAACCAACTTTAATCTGGATTAATCAGACTTTGAGCTCAGATCACTTGTGTTTTTCATCCATTACTACTACAATCCATCTATATAAGGACTTTTCTTTTTTTTTTTTTTTTAGTGGTTTAAAATGACACATTTACTATTTCACAATCTCTGTGGGTCAAGCACCTTGGCACAGAAACAAAAGCAGCACAAACTCATATGTAAAAATAAATCTTACTAATCAGTTCAGTAAATATAAATTCACTAAATGCTGCAGTTAAATGACAGAGTATAAATGAATAATAAAGAAGGTAACTCTTTCAATTTGTTGTTTATAATTGAGCCACTTAAAAAGCCTGAGGCAAAAAAAAACCACCCAGAATGAATATAACAGTAAAGGATTGGATTATATATATATGCATTGATATGAACTAATATTAAAAAATATTATTTTGAGTAAAAAAATCATTTATAAATACATACAGGATCATTACAGTTTATAAAGCCTAAAAAGTTTGAAAAGTATACCATATATTATTCAGAGATATTCATAATCAATAAAAGGAATCAGTAAATGAATAAAGACAAGAGTACTGCATCAAAACTAGAATTTCACTGAATTGTTTTTAAAATGATCAATTGAAGAATTACAGTGCTAAATCACAGAAGACAGGAGTGCAAAAATATGTTCAAAAGAAATAAGAAACTTCCACAGTTTTCACTGAGCAAGGGAATGAAACTCCATCCAGCAAACACAAGCCATTGTAAAGTTGTATGTCTCTATAGAGCACAGTTGATTCATCAGTTTTATCATAGTAAAACACTCCAGTCTCTTGTTATGATTAGAAGTCTACAAAGCAAAATTCTTTTTTGTTCTTGTTGTTTATTTTGAGAGAGAGTGTGTGCACACCCGCGAGCGGGAAACGGACAGAGAGAGAGGGAGAGAGAGAATCCCAAGCAGACTCTGTGCTGTCAACACAGAGCCTAACACAGGGGTCAGGCTCAATCCCATGAGCCAGGAGATCATGACCTGAGCTGGAATCAAGAGCGGGAGGCTCAACCGACTGAGCCAACCAGAAGCCCCCACAAAATTCTAACCTAACATTAACAAGAGGCCATTTGAACACTGCCATGTAATCATACCTGAACTAGTTAATGACATGTCATTTGGTTGTTTTTGATTGTTTGTATGATAAAACTCAGTTATTTGAATAGTAACCCATGGGACTTGAGTCATAGTCCTTCCAGATATAAATCATAACCCTATAGAGACATAACTATAGGCCTTTTCAAGTGGGCCAGCTCAAGCCTTTTGCAATGGCTCCAAGAAAAGAAAACAAACAAACAAAAATTTTAGAAAGGTTCTAAGTTAATCAAAATTGATCAATATTTTTTAGTTCCTGAATCATCAAATGAATATAGAGTTAGAGAAGTAATTTAATTTGGTTGGCTTCTGTGGTTAATAAATTGGGTAATTTCAAGAGACAAACCAAAAAACAGACCCTTAAATACAAAGAACAAACTGATGGTTGCCAGAGGGTAGGTGTGTAGGGGGATGGTTGACATAGGTAAAAGAATTAACAGTACAGGTATCATGATGAGCACTGAGTAATGTAAAGAATTACTGGGTCACTATATTGTACACCTGAAGCCAAATCACATTGTATGTTAACTATGCTGGAATTAAAATTAAAATATATAAATAAAAGAAATTGAGTAATTTCTTCAAATAATCAATGTAGTTTAGCTAGATATGTAAATATTCATCCTACTTTGTAAGAAAATATAGCTTTCTCTCCATCCATAGAAATGGCAAAAGAAAACAAAGTAGAATTTAACAGACTTGGCCCTATCAAATCCAAGGTCCCACTTCTCAAATATTCTTAACACAGAAGACCCCAAAAACATTTAGGAAAGTATAGCAATAATACAGTCATGAAATCACAGTCAGGACCACCTGAACTAAGACAGTCTGGAGAAATAAAGAGAAAAGGGTGATTTTCAGAGTTATTTATAAATTAGAAATGATAGAACTTGGTGCTTGATTTATTATAGCTTAAGGAGATAATTTAGTGGCATAAAGATTATTTTATTTATGATATATATGAATTATGAGCAGACAACTAGCATTGTCTAGATCCTACTCACTATCCTGAAGAGAGACAGTAAGCAGCCACTGTCTTCTCTGAGTTCTGCACCAGTAATACATGAGGAGGTATGACTGAAGAGTCCTTACTGTTAGGTTCCCTTATATATCACACACACTTCTTGTTTCCCCAGCAGACTTAACAATCATGTGTCAGACAGGAGTGTGTTTCTTCCTCTTGAGGGAAAAGCAGAGTGGATGAGGTAAATGCTGCTTCTACATTTGTGAGGCCACAGGCACATTAGCTATCATTGCTCTTTCAGGTAGTCCAAGACCATCAGGTGGAGTGTTGGGGAGGGCAGAGTATTTTCATATCTCTCATTGTATTTCTTTCTCTGCATGTGCAAAAGACGAAAACTATTCTACTCCCATTTTTGAACTATTCTCAGCATATTTGCTAGCTCCTGTACAAGAAAAGAAACATGGTAACATTGTAGGGAGTGATACAGGACATGAATTTGGGCATACATTTACTGGTGACCAGGGTCCTTGTGTCCTAAGAGGGCCAAGTTTAAACTCCATATCCTTTCTTGCACTACTTAACATGAATGGGAAGGTAAAAAGTCATTGAACCTTCTGGGAAGGTTAGCCATTTCTTCTCTTCATTTCCTACGTCCATGCGGCAAGTATACAGGTCCCGGCCCACAGGAGTGGATTGTTCATTCTGGTCCATGTGGTTGTTGGGTAGTAGACTTAAGGGCTCACTAGATAACTCAGGCCGTTCTCTACTTTTATGCAGACATGCTTTCACATGTTTGTCCCAAGGTGTGAGATAACCCAGCCAACCCACATTGGCCTTCAAACTAATATATGAACGTTATGCTTGCTAAAGGACATTAAATATTAGGAAGTGGTACAGCATGAGGTAAGAGAGATAGCCTTAAGACTAGTCTTAAGGTTAAAGATTAGAGTCTGAGCTTATTTCAACTATGATTGACCTCAGACTAGCCCCTTAATCTATATGACTTTCATATAAGAACAATAATAATAGCTAGTCATAATAATTCTCCCACATATCCTTTATCAGGACAAATGTCACAAGTCTATAGAGCCTTCTAAACTAAATCTCAAATCTTGACTTTTTTTCTCATCCATCTCATTCAAAAGACAAGTTACCAGACCCTATAAATTCTACGGAAACGTCCAGTAATGACTAAAGAATTAAGCAATTAAAAACTAATAACATTTGAATCCCAGTAAATGGAAAATATAACAATATAAAATTTTCTTACCACATTCTGACAGTGGATTGAAAACATTCACGCCAAATTGATTTGAATAAAGAAAAAGCAACAGGGATGTAGTAGAGAGAACTTGAAAGGGTAAATTAGTCCCATTCCTCTGGATAGTCATAAGCATGTATGAAATCATCATGAGATACCTCACACCAGAATAAAGAATAATTTGACTGAAAAGCCAAGGATGAAAAAAATTGTCAAAAGTAAAGAGAAGAAAAAATTTTTTTAATTTTTTTAATGTGTACTTATTCTTGAGGGAGTGAGAGAGAAACAGAGAGATAGACAGACAAAGCATGAGCGGGGGAGGGGCAGAGCAAGAGAGGGACACAGAATCTGAAGCAGGCTCCAGGCTCTGAGCTGTCAGCACAGAGCCTGATGCGGGGCTCAAACTCACCAGCTGTGAGATCATGACCTGAACTGAAGTCAGATGCCCAACTGACTGAGCCCCAAGTCTGGTGCCCCAAGAAAAGAAAATTTTCATAGTCTATCTATAATAGAAAGGGTGAAATTTGGGGTAAATAAAGAAACAAAATGGGAAATATGGAAATATTTGACTGATAAAATGTATAAATAATGTTGAGCAATAAATAAACAAACATGTTAGTGCTGCCATTAAAGAAGCAAATGGGGAAAATTAGCAACACATATACCAAGGGTAACAATATTGTTCATATAAAAAGAAATAAACATTGACAAGAAAACACAACATTGAGTTAATTTCTTTTTTTTTTAACGTTTCTTTTTGAGACAGAGAGAGACAGAGCATGAATGGGGGAGGGTCAGAGAGAGGGAGACACAGAATCTGAAACAGGCTCCAGGCTCTGAGCTGTCAGCACAGAGCCCCGATGCGGGGCTCCAACTCACGGACCGCGAGATCACGACGTTAGCCGAAGTTGGCCGCTTAACCGACTGAGCCACCCAGGCGCCCCAAGTAATTTCAACCTGGAATCCCTCAGAAAAATAAGGATCTGTCCTTGCATTTGGCATATTGGCTCAAACACTTGGTTTTTACAGAGATTTTCTTAAACTATTGTTTTTTTAGGACCAGCTAATATTATGTAACAGTGGTCACTATATCTCAAATGAGCAATAATTTTAAACTCATTTTAATAGAAAAATACTGAGAGAGTGTGTAAACTTCCACTTTTCTGAGGATTTGAAGTAAAGAATGCACAGATGGGCCTGCATGTACTTTACATGCAGGTTCTAGGTTCCGCTCCCAAGAAGAAAACAAGAATGGTAGAGATAGATTGTTAAGTTATCCTGAGGCCCAGAACATATGAATTTTTTTCTCTTACAGAAAGTTTGGAAATAAAGGAGATTCACAGTATTCAATATGGTTGCCAAAAAACAAAAAATAAAAAGTCCCATGGTATTTCATTGTGTGTAGAGATAATAGAGTGAGCTGTGCTGAGGAGAACCCTAGGGACTATCCCATGTGCGTCACTTCTCAGAGCCTCATATTTCAAGAATCCTTTCATAATAAGATTCATTTCAGTGTCGGTGCTCGAAAGTAAGTGTTTAAGTCATCTGAGAATACAGCCAGAGGTTGGAATGGAAGCCACTGAAAAGTCCACTTCATCATATCCAGCTGTTAAGAGAGAGGGCTGAGAAATCACTAGGATCCAATACCCAAATCTGGATCTGTAACTTGGAGTTCTAGATTTCGTTCTTTTGTATTCCTATGTGAGGTACCCTCCCATGTAGCTCCCCTTCTCCAGAACAAACTCATCCCATGTCTCCAGGTAAGAAGAAAGAAAATACTGAAGGAATAAAGTCTCCCCAGAACCAGAAATCTTGTGTCTATCCTGGGAAAAGGGTCATATTCTTATTTTTAGAACCCACAGTCTATTTGTGAGAGCAGATTTTTCTTTTTCTCTCTTCTCTAGAATCCTTAGTCTTACAAATTTTGCTACTGGACTTTTTTAACGGATTAGCTTGTGTGCTGACAGGTGCAAAGAACCAAAAGATCCTCTGTCTCTCAAACTAGCTTACCCCTTTTCGATTCCCAGAATCTTCCTGTATTCTGACCTTTTATCCTTGTTATTATAGATGTTCTTTTCCTCTTTCAGTTTTCTGACACTCTTTGGGTGATACTGGACTCACAGGACACTGCCGAGGATGCACAACAGAGCTTCTCACAATGTGCTGTCCATTGTTTAGGAGGTGAGAAGGAGCCAGAGCTAAGTGAGTGCTAATGTTGGGTGTGTGGGCACTCCCTGCCCCAGTACCCTACTACTCAGGTTGCTACCACATTGCATATATCTTCTCAGAGGCGAAGAATGAGAAAGAGAATATGATTGCATATTGAGGATCTATTCCCCTGGAAGAACTACCACTTATGTACTCGCACCAGTAGTCCAGGTGATCATCCTTTGTGTTTATCCTTCTGATTGGTCACAGAATATCCCCATTCCAAGCTGGACCACATAGCTGGATCAATATCAGCTGTGCCTTCTGAATCTCATACTATGCTTTACATAGGATGATTAGCACTTAGGAGTTATTGAGTGGATGTGTGTGTGTGTGACAGAGACTATGTGTTGAGGAAGAGTTTGTTCAGTCCTGGATGCATTCAGTTATTTATTCACCCATTCAGTCTGTGAATAGTTCTTGAAAATTTACTATATGCCAGGTGATGCAGACATATGGATTGAGATAGGATTTCTACCCTGAACAAACTTATAGCCCAGTCAGAAGACAGAATTGTAAACAAACAATCATATATAAGTTAATAGCAACCTTTTCAAAGCACATTATTATGTACATATATCAAAACTCACCAGATTGTACACATGAAATATTCGTAGTTCATTGAATGCAAATTTACCATGATGAAGTAGTGAAAAACTGCACTTATCAATAATTGTTGGAAAATTAGTTTGGCTACTAGGTTAGAGACTTTATCAGTGATCTTCCTATGTATTTCAACTTATCTAAAGAAAAGATATTTCTCATTTAATTTTGCCAATTCCTCAAATCATTCCCTGACTCTGCCTTCCTGGTCCCTTAAAGACCAATGGACTCTATTGTAGGCTCAGACTGGACCCATTTCATTTCCATCTGAATGGAAATTCATGAATAGAAACCTCACTGTCAACTCATGTTCCTGAAATTAAGTCCTACTTGGCAGCTCATGAGCCAGTGGTCAAGGCACAATTGCTCTGACCATAGTTTTCCTATACTGCCCGCTAGAGGTAGGGTCTTACATGTGAAGACAAACCTTTCTAGTCTGTAGGCTCTGATATCTATCTCAAGATGGCCCTGCCAGGTGGGCTGACTTTCTGTTCTGACATCTTCATTCTAAAGGCCAATTCTAAGACTATTACTTCCACCCTTCTCAGGGATAGATGTCTCCAACCCTGAGTGCCAGCCATTTACCCATGCCCCCAGCTAACTTCCCTAACTCTTTATAATTTCCTTCTCTATTAGCTTATATCCAGCCATGTTATTCCTTGCTTGTTTCTGATGTACAATAATGTATAGAGTGAATAGTATTTCCTGCCTGGCTGCAAAGCATTGGACCAGTACCTGATTTCCTACTGATGTACCTAACCCATTGATTGGATACTCTGAAACAAACTGCAGCATGAATGAGCTCAAATACTGTCACACTAGAAAAGATACTGAAACTGTGCAGACAGCTATTGTGGTGGCACTTGGTCTCCACAAAGGGCTGTTCCTGCTTCCATAGGGTGTGGTGCTACTTAAGTCTGGCCTTGTCTCCAACATCTTGGCTCTGTAACAATGAGGGCCTATCATGCCTTAATCTTCAACACTGCCATCAAGGCTTGATTCTCTGATCCAGTGAAGAATTTAGAAAAGGACTAAATGTGTGGATTATAACATGATCTAAATGGTTTCTTAAACTTCCCTTCCTTCTTGGAAGGATGATAAATGATCCCTTAGAAACACAAAGGAAAAGATAATTATTGGTTCTGCTCCTTGATGAAATGAAAGTCAAAATCTGCTGATTGAAAAGTAAACTAGATAAAAGAAAAACCTGGGCTTTCTACTAAAGGCAGAACTCTTCATATTTTTTCAAATCCATATAATATGTGAGCATCTTTTTTCAAATAGCTTCCGTAAGAATTAAGGATGGAAATTTTGGAAAATCAAGTGTCTTAAATGCTTCCGAGATATGTTTTCAGTAAAACATATTTGTGCTTACAATGATATCTTCACTTTCAGGATTTGGTTTTCCACCATAGTCAACTTTTGATTCCTTTATTTGTGCTGATGTGTGGACAGAAATAAACACCAATGGGCACAGAAAACCAAACCTATCTGACTGAATTCATCTTGCTAGGCCTTTCTTCAGATTGGCAGACCCAAATCCTGCTGTTTGTAGTGTTTCTCATCATCTACCTGCTAACTCTGTGTGGGAATTTTCTCATCATAGTGCTAATTCATATTGACTCTCGACTTCATACACCAATGTACTTCTTCCTTAAAAACCTGTCGTTTACAGATCTCTGTTTCTCTACAACAGTCATCCCCCAGATGCTATTCCATTTGCTGGTAATGAGAAAGACCATTTCCTTTGCTGGGTGTTCAATTCAGATGATTTTTTTCCTAGTAGCTGGGTGTACAGAAAGTTCCCTCCTAGCAGTGATGTCCTATGACCGCTATGTGGCTGTCTGTAAGCCCCTTCATTACTCCACCCTCATGACCCAGAGGGTGTGTGTACAGCTGGTCATAGGGTCCTGGGCCAGTGGAGCCATTGTGTCTTTAGTAGACACAATATTTACTTTATGTCTCTCATACCATGGACAGAATATAATTAATCATTATTTTTGTGAACCTCCTGCACTCTTGAAGTTGGCTTCAGAAGAAACCTACAAAGCTGAGATGGCCATCTTGGCAATGGGCATAGTAATTCTCCTTGGTCCTGTCTCCCTCATCCTTTTCTCCTACTGGAATATTACCTCCACTGTGATTCGGATACAGTCAGGTGAGGGGAGACTTAAGGCCTTTTCTACCTGTGGTTCTCATCTCATTGTTGTGGTCTTCTTCTACGGCTCAACTATATTTACCTACATGCGTCCAAATTCCAAGAAGATAAATGAAGGGGATAAGGTGATTTCTGTGTTCTACTCAGTCATAACATCCATGATGAACCCATTCATTTACAGCCTGAGAAACAAGGAGGTAAAGGAGGCATTTAGGAAAGCATTTGGAAGATAGAGCCTCTCAGAGGCAATGATCTTTATATTGATACACATCTATGAGAATGAAGACATTCCAAAGTGGTTCAACATTTTTAACAGCTTTCTCTGTGAACTGTTTCTAAGCTGATGCAGAACTAAGGGTCATACATGTATCCTTGTATATCTAGGATGTTTTCAAGTTTGTCAACTGCATCTTGCTCAACCTTATTCTCTGTGGTTACAGCTTGCTTGCCTCATTACAGCTTTTTGCTATTATATTATATATTATAATATAAATTACATTTATATATTATATACATTTATATATATATACATTTATATACATTTTATAAATACATTATATATATAATTTATACAATTTATACATACATTTATATACATATATATGTGTATACACACACACACACACACACACACACATATATGAGGATCTTCATTTACACTGCATTACTGGTTCACTAATACATTTTCACCCAGACATAGTACCTTTCGGTTCTAAACTCCGTGGCTGCTTGTCAGCTTCATCCCATGCTAACATCATCTACAGCCATCCACAAACCTTGGAATACTACCTGATGTCATTATGCTAGACTCTACAATTTCTTGTGAGAAAATATCAATGATTTTTTTTAACCTTAAAGTTCTGATATGGAAATTTTGTTTTTGTTTTGCTGTATGGTCCCAAAATACTGTTATCATCAATTCAACTACACATGGGGGAGCTATTGGCCTAGACAATAATTTGTGGGATCTCATATTCAGCAAACACCTTCCATATATCACACACTTTCCCTCCAAGGACAATTGCTGGGTTGAGGGAATTAGAATTAAAAGGCAACCTTCCTGCATCAATATACCACACCAATATATCACAATATACCACAAATGACACCAATATACCACAGCTGTTGCCTCTTCAAACATGCTCTCCCCATTTCTGCAGGCTTGATGGTGCCAGTACCCATTAAGTTCTCATTTTGGGGAAGTAGCAAAGAAAGGCTGATATATGAGAAGCAATTCCAGAAGATATACATTGTTCTGTGGGATTAAATGGTCCCTAAGCTTTTTTTTTTTTTTTTTTTAAACAACTGCTGTAACCTCTTTATAGCAGAAGCACCACTGGTGATACTTATAGTCACTCACTGATGTTCAGCATGCACACTGCCCCTCCTTTGGAAGAAAATCTACCCTCAGCTGAAGGTTTAACTTCAGGTATTAAGTGGAATTGACCCAACACTCCATTGGCATGTAGAAACACTACCAATTCTCATCCCTGATTGCAGGGCCTGTGAGTCATGACAACATAGCTGGAGACTACATTCTGCCTGTTCATAGTTCTGCCTATTTCTCCTCCATGATTGTCTATTTCTCCAGGCAGAAGTCCCATGACACAAACATATTCCATTACTTTGTACTTCATTTGCCAGACTTACAAATATCCCCTGACTTGTCCCACCTTATCCTCCATGCAGCTGTTTCTAGGGATTCTTGTCATACAGAGAAGAGTGCTGCTAACCATAGACAAATCCTCCTTTCACACAGTGGGGAGAATATGGGAAATTTTATCTTTTACCAGGAGAAATTTCAACTTGGAGTTCTGCTCTCGCTTCATGACTATGAACAAAGCAATTATGGGTGAAGTATGGCATGAGCCAGAGAAAATAAGTCCCTAATGAAAATCAAGCTTGTCACATTGAGGTCTGGCTGCTCCAGCTTCAATGTCCATGGCCTATCCTGAGAATCCAATGCTATTCATTCTGTGCCATGATGTCCTTGCTGAATTGAATGACCTGTGTACAGAATGATTCTGCATGGGAGAACAGATGTGTGCAATAATAGATTCACTATGCATGTGTGAGGTACATTTTCAAATTATGTGTAACTAGCATGATCTTACACAAGGAAACCAAAACTGGTCTTGCACTATAGATGCTTTGAGAAGCTATGTTATAAATAATAGCATTTTCCTTTTTTAAAATTAAAATATAGATAACATACAATATTATATTAATTTCAGGTGCACAGCATAGTGATTTAATATTTATATATATTACATAATGCTCACCACAGTAAATGGAGATATCATCTGTCATCTGACAAAGTTATTACAATATTGTTGACTATATTCCCTATGCTGTACTTTACATCTCATGATTTATTTATTTCATAATCGAATGTATCTCTTAATCCCTTTGATATATTTCACCCATCCCCTTGCCTCCCTCCCATCTGGCAATCACCAGTTTGTTCTCTGTATTTATGAGTCTGTTTATGTCTTATTTTGTTTACTTGTTTTGTTTCTTTTTTGTTTGTTTCTTAAATTCCACATATATGTGAAATCATATGGTATTTGTCTGTCTCTAACTTATTTTACTTAGCATAATATCCTCTAACTCCATGATACACATATCACCTCTTCTTTATCCATTCATCTATTGATGGACACTTAGGTTGCTTCCATATCTTGGCTACTGTAAATAATACTGCAATGATCATAGGGGTGCATGTATCTTTTCAAATTAATGTTTTCATTTTCTTCAGTTAACTGTGGGACCCAAGGAATTTAACAAAAATCCCCTACCCCTGGACAAACAGAGCAAGACTAACTCCATTTTATGATACACCCACCATCTCATGTATAACCCCCACATGACCTACTTATTGCTTAAGACACTCCCCCACCCTAGTCAAGCCGCTGAGCACACCCTTACTGGAAACAGGCTCATATAGGAATGCAGAACCCCTAACCGCCAGAGAATGTAAACCCCGCCTTTTGCCCGCCAAACTTGCGCGCCAATTCTTAAATCCTGCCTTTTGCCCGCCAAACTTGCGCGCCAATTCTGACCAGAGTGATAGGCTAGTTCAAACAGTTACTATTGGGTAAATTGTGTTTCAATTGGCCACCTGCGTGTGGACTGACATGACTATGCAACTTTCTGTGTGTGTTACAATCTCATTAGCCACTGCCCCCTATAAAACTGCTATGCCTCTTAACCTAGGGGTCCAAGTCCCTGCTCCGCTGTGTTGGGTATACTTGGGCCCAAGCTCCAGCTTGCAAATAAACCCTCGTGCGTTTGCATCGGTATCGGCTCCTTGGTGGTCTCTCGGATTCAGAATCGGGGGCATTACATTAACTACCCAGAACTGAAATTGAATAGCATCCACTTCTACATATAATGCTGCTTCATGGCCATTCAGAAGCTCACTTCACCACTTCCTCTTTACCGGCCATTAAGTAAAAAAGAATTTATATCACATAATTAGAATGATCATTGAAAAAGTGCCCATGGATCACTGAGTTACATAAAAACTATACATCTGACCTCATTAGGGAATTGGTGGAGGCAAGAAGGTAAGAAAACACAGATACTGATATATATTTTAAAATGAAAACATCAGCCTCTGACTGAATAGCAGACTACCAATGACTATGCAGGGGCAGCTAGGCAACTAATAACATGTGAGAAACTAAAACACCATATACATATATATGTGTATATACATGTATATGTATATATATATATATATATATATATATATACACACATATATATGTATATATGTATATGTATATGTATATATATATATATACACACATATATATGTATATATGTATATGTATATATATATATATATATATATATATATATATATATACACACACACATATATACTGAAGTCACCATATTCTGGGTACTACCTTCGTCTTCTAGAGCAAATAGTTTTTCAGTTTTTAAAAGAAATTAAGTTTCTTTCATTTATGTCACAGGTTTATGACTGTTCCTTTTGTATTAAATCAACCCAATGAGCATTGATTTCAATAGCACAGTTTGAGTTCATTTATTCAATGAACATCTAATCATTTATTGACTTAATATTTATTGAGAACTCTTCTATGTGCTGAACATACAGGAATAAATGAAGTTCAAAATTCCTATACTCATAGAACTTACATTTTAGCAGAAGATGATAAAATAAACAAGTAAAACACATATGTCTGATGGTAATAAGTTATTATGAGGAAATAAAAGCAAGGAAGGGTTGGTTGCAATTTTGAGCAGGTGCTCAGGAAAGATCTTTCTGGGAAGATGACATTTCAGTTAAAGTACACCTTACATGTTAGAGAAATTAACATTTGTGCTGTGACCAGGATGTTCAGAAGAAAGAACCAAGACATTATTTGGGGGAAGAGGGTCCAGGCAGAGAGAACAGAGTCTGAACAGTTTGGATGGGAATAAGTTTTTTTTGAGATCAGAGGAGAGGAAAGTCAGAGAGAGTGATTAGAGGCTGATAAGTGCCAGGGAGAGTGGCAAGGAATGAGTTCACAGAAACAGGCAAGGACCAGATTGGTAGGGCTGTTTTATTAGTTTCCCAGGGCTGCCAAAACAAATTATCACAATGTTAGTAGTTTAAAACAACAGAAATCATAGTTCTTGAGGCCAGAAGTCTGAAATCAAGGTATCTGTAGACTCTGTTCCCTCAGAAGCCTCTGTTTTTGGTGCTGAGGTGTTCCTTAGTTTGTGGCAGCATAACTCCAATCTCTGCCTCTGTCCTCATAGGGCCTTCTTTCCTCTGTCTCTGTGTCTACCCCTTTTCTTAAAAGGATATCTGTCACTGGGCTTAGGGTTTACCCCAATCCAGGAGGATTTCGTCTTGAAATTTCCCTTAATTACACTGGCAAAGATCTTTATTCCAAAGGTCACTTTATGAGGTTCCAAGTGGGGATATATATATGGAGATAAATATATATATCTGGAGATATATATATGGGGATATATATATGGAGATATATATATGTATATATATATATATATATCCCCTATATAACCCCCATTTAGCCCATCCCTCCACCCACCTCCCCTCCAGCAACTTTCAGTTTGTTCTCTGTATTTTGAGAGTCTCTTATGGTTTGCCTCCCTCTCTGTTTGTATCTTATTTTTCTTTCCCTCCCGCTATGTTCATGTTACACTATTAAAAGGTCACTCTGAGTGTTGTATGGAGCGTGGATTGTAAGTGGACAAGCATGGAAACAAGAAAAGCAATCAGTAGGAGTGAGTTCTATTGCAGTAGCCCATGGTAGAGATGCTGGTCTTAACTAGGGTTGTAGCAATGGAGAGACAGAGGAGATAAGAAATGTGGTCAGATTAGATGTACAAGATGAAAAAAAGAGTAATGAAATATCCCTAAGTCTTTGACCTGAGCAATGTTGTGGACGATGAGGAAGACTCCAGAAGGGAGAAGTTTGGTGAGGAAATCAAGAATTCTCTTTTGGACTTGTTTATATGGCCCTTTGTTATATGCTGACTTTGTTCTCACACCACTCTTCTGTATTTGAATAGTTACAATAAAGCCTTCATTTAAACAGTCACACATCCTAAACTGCATCCAAAGCTGTTTAGGGTTGTGTTCCCCCCCACCCCATTAGCATAAGACTTCAAGCATTTGGGGTACAATGGCAGCCGAGTTCTGAAAATCCCTGGCAGTAGTTAGTTTAGTGGGTATCATCCAGATCATGCAGAATACACTTCTGTAAGCTTTTATGTTAGCATCATTATTGAAACCTCTATTTTTGAAATGGTGACAAAATTCAGAGACACCAGTTGTCCTTAGATTGGTTTGAGAAACACTACAGTAGTATATGATTATCAGATAAGGTTCAAGTATTTCACTTTGTGATTACAATGAAAAATGCCCAAGGGTAATCTCTTATTGTAGAAAGGTTTTAAAAAGTTAATAGCACGAATTGCTCAAGGGAATGCCCTGTTTACAATAGCTCTTAGGACCTCAGACTTAAAGACTTCCTGCCATGAAAATCCTCCAGTCTGGTTCTTTGGTGAATTTGGGGAATTTTATAAAATGGTGCTTCTTGGCTTGGGGTAGAATAGGACTCATAGCCCAGATGATGTCCTAACCTTCAGAATATTCGGTAAATGGCAGTGGAAATTGCCTGTTAGGATATGGATTAGCAGACTGCCAAAACCATAACTCCCTTCATTCATTAACTTGTTTCTTCATCACTGACCCCAGTGTCCTGTTTGGCTCATGCCAGTCCTCCATGTGAGAGTGGGTAAGGTGATTAGGGAGATTTAATCCTTTTAGAGAGTCTGAAATCTTGATTGTGTTCATCGGGGTGGGCTCTGCCTTTCACTCCCCTCTCTTTTTCATCTGGCTTCTACAGAAAATACGTACTCTTCTTTTTTTACTGATTCCGAGTGATAGCCTCCCAAATCCTGTTCTGCAACTCCTCTGGAGAGGATTAAGCTACTGACCAGGGATATTAGAGTGACTGCAGGGGCTGTGAACACCCATTGCCTCTTATTTGGCACCGAAAGCTAATCTGCCAGATTCTCCTCCCCCTGTTGCTGTCTCAATGTTCCCTTTTCAGGGCTTCCCTCCTTGTTCTGTTTTGCCACTGGGTTTGGACAGTGAGAGTAGGCAGGGCCAGGACAGAACCTGAACCGCCTGTCCTAGGGGACACAGGCAGCATCTTCTTGTCAGACATCCCCGGATGGCCACATAAGACTGTGTGAGTATGCTAATTTGTATGTGCAGATATACACAAATCCTATGTGACAGTCTTGTCCCCTGTCACACTGAACTCACCCTTCTTCATTTGGATGTGGGTGACAGCCAGTTTATTCATTCTCTTTAACCTAGTGATCAATCCTGGGATCTTCTAAACCAAGATCTTCCCAATCCCAGGTCAGAGTTCAACATTTCAACAGTCAACATAAGACCACTCTTCTCATTTACATTTCTCTTGAGAGAGTGAATGTGTTGGTGTGCTAATGTGTTGGTGTGGAGTGTCAGCAGGAGTCTATTTGTCCATTCATTTTAAACCCCTATCATGTCTCAGGTGATACTGATATTCAGATAATAAAGATTAAGTGACATCAGTTTTACTATCTTGAAGAAAAACTCAGTCCGGGGAGACAAATATTTAATCACATACTTAAAAGACAATGTAACAGCTTCATGAAAGATAGTACATACAAATATTTTTCTGGACATTGTGAATATAATGGTCAAGTCTACACTGTACACTGAGTAAAGAACTGTAAGAAAGTCATTATGCTAAAGCTTACTTCAGACAATTAACGGGTAGTTAAAATCAGAGGGATCAGAATGGTCCTGTGAAGGAAACTTCAGTTTAGGGGAACTATAGATTATTTCATTTTCTTTTGTTTTCTGTTCTTTTCTTTTTTTTCTTTTTCTTTTTTTTTTTTTTTTTTTTTTTTTTGCTGAAGCCTAGGATAAAAGGTTAGGGAAAGGTGTCTGTTGGCAGAAGACAGACTACTCAGAATTTGAAAAGAATTAGAAGAATGGTATGAAGTTGAGATGAGGATTCACAATTTTAATAGTAGTATCATTTGCAGTGTGTGTGTGTGTGTGTGTGTGTGTGTGTGTGTGTGTGATTTGTTCTCCCACATGGGATGTAGACAACCAGAAGAAGAAATCAGAAGTTAACAACTTGAGAATGGGGTTTAGAGTACATGATTAAGATATAGTAGAACACAAGAAAAGCAGTGAGATAGTCTTACATTAAAAGAAAGGAGAGGTCGGGGCGCCTGGGTGGCGCAGTCGGTTAAGCGTCCGACTTCAGCCAGGTCACGATCTCGCGGTCCGTGAGTTCGAGCCCCGCGTCGGGCTCT
This sequence comes from Panthera pardus, assembly GCF_024362965.1. Lineage (NCBI taxonomy): Eukaryota > Metazoa > Chordata > Mammalia > Carnivora > Felidae > Panthera > Panthera pardus. Next base: position 51,553,317 of record NW_026526677.1, read on the forward strand.
GGGCTGATGGCTCAGGGCCTGGAGCCTGCTTCCGATTCTGTGTCTCCCTCTCTCTCTGACCCTCCCCCGTTCATGCTATGTCTCTCTCTGTCCCAAAAATAAATTAAAAAAACGTTGAAAAAAAAAAAAAAAAAAAAAGAAAGGAGAGGTTTTAAGAAATATTTATAGTTAAATTATGCAAATGCCATAATTGACAAGGATATGCGTTGGGAGAAAAGGTCATTGCATGGATAAAAGAGTGTCCTTGGTTTCATTGCAGTCATGGCAATAAAAATGATACTGAAAAGATTTGAAGAGTCAATGGTGATAAAAAGTAGAAGTAGTAGTGTTTAACATGTATTTGATAATTCAGTAACAAAAATATAAGCGAAAGTTAGATAATAAGGAATACAAGGCATAGTATGATCAAGGGAGATTGTGCTGCTTTTCTCTTTTTTTTTTCCCAAGGAAAAATCACTTTTTGAAATTGTGGTAAAAAAAATAACCACTCAGCCACTTTTATTATAACCATTCAGCCACTGAATTTACCACTCAGCCACTTTTATGTATAGTTCAGCATATATGCATTAACTACATTTACCTTGTTGTTAACATCATTAAATTAAACCAATGTTTATCTTTGCCTTTCATTCCATATACTTTAGAAGGCTCTCCTATCACATTTGGCCTCAACATTGAAACTTGGAGCAACACAGTTCCAGTCCCAAAGGATGAACAAAGAGCAAAAGAATGCAAAGGTATTTTCATGCTAATAAAATATATTAATATTAATATCAATTAATATTGATATATAATAACATATAATATTTTATATATAATATTAATATCAATTAATATTAATATATAATAACATATTTTATATATAATATTAATATATTAATATTCCAGTTAGCTGGAACTTTGTTGTTTCAACCTCCATCCTGTCACGGCAGATGTAATCTGTTGTCCTCTTCTTTTTTATTTGTTTATCTGTCACAATATTTGTTACATCATTATTATTAACTTGTATATATCATAGTAATAGCCACAGAAAATAAATGGAAACAAGGGGACCACTGTGTTTATGTGACCACTGTGAAAGTTATAAGGAAAACAAAAACTGCCTGAGAAGATTATTGTAAATATTTCTTTATTCAGAGGTTTTCCTATAAAAAAATTCTCAATATATTTAGATGTACCTAATTTGTCTTCCTCTGTTTCTTTCTTTTTTTTTAATGACCCATGGCTGTCTACCATAGGCCCTCCAAAGCCTAAAATAGAACTTGTTTGGAATTTTTCCAAAATGTGCAAATTTATATAAATATATAAAACTACCTGGTGACAACTAAGGGAAAAAAAAAAAAGAATCCAAAGGGTAAAAACAGTGAGAATAAGCATCCTCCTCAAACACTGCAGCCATGTGTTCCTATGCTTTCTCCTTAACAGCTGTTTTCCTAACATGCAGGGATCTAGGGATCTAGGCCATGATCCCTTTAGTACAATGGGATATTACATAATATTATGAGCTAGCCTTGTTTACTGTCCGAAATTCTTTAAATGGTTTATATTTTATTTACTCCTTACATAAACACGATATGTTTTATTTGTATCACCAGCTCACAGATGAGAAAAACTAGACACAGAAAAGCTAAGTAATTCTCCATTGGTCACCCATCAACTACAAAAGCTGCATTCAAACCCTCCAGTTTAGTGGTAGAACCTGCATTCCCAATCAGTGAACTGTGCTGTTTCCTTACAACTGACAAGTCCCGAGCAATGGACTCTCACAGCAGGAGAAATGCCCATGGAAATACATACATACTGCAAATACACATGTACATACAAATATACATACATCTTCACACTCCGTTTAAAAGATTAAAATGATACATCACCGGAGTGCCTGGGTGGCTCAGTTGGTTAAGTTATCTGACTTGGGCTCAGGTCATAATCCTGCAGTTTGTGAGCCTGAGCCCCGCATGGGGCTCTGTGCTGACAGCTCAGAGCCTGGAGCCTGCTTCCAATTCTGTGTCTCCCTCTCTCTCTGCCCCTCCCCTGTTCATGCTCTGTCTCTCAATAATAAATAAACGTGTAAAAAAAAATGATACATCACATATAAAGTCGAATAGCTTTCCTTACATTTAATAACTTATCATAATCATCTTGTTATATCACTAAACTTGTATGTTATACCTTCTTAAATTTTACCTCTAAGCAAAATACAGTATCTCGTCTTGCTTTAATGTGCATGTTTTTGTTTCGTGTTTATTATTCACTTTTACTTACTTCTGTGAATGGGATATTTAAAACCTTCATCCATTTTTCTAATGGATTATATATCTTTTATTATTGATTTTAAGAAGTCTTTCTATATTAGGAATAATAGAAAAATTTTAAGTTTTTGAAAATACTTACATTTATTTATTTAATTTTGTTTATAGTAGTCTACTAAATAGAAATCTGATATTTTTAAATCATCAGATTTTATTTTAAAATGTATTTATTTATTTTTAAAATTATTTTTAAAAAAGTTTTATGCTTATTTATTTTTGAGAGAGAGAGAGAGAGAAAGAGAGAGTGCGAGCAGTGGCGGCGGGGGGGGGGGGGGCGGCGGGGGGTGGTAAGAGAGAGGGAACACATAATCTGAAGCAGGCTCCAGGCTCTGAGATGTCATCACAGGGCCTTATGAGGGGCTTGGACTCACAGTGAGATCATGACCTGAGCTGAAGTCGGACACTTAAATGACTGAGCCACCCAGTCACCCCTAAAATTTTTTATTTAAGTTCTAGTTAGTTAACAGACAGTGCAATATTGGCTTCCGGAGCAGAATTCAGTGATTCATCACTTACATACAACACCCAGTGCTTATCACAAATGCCCTCCTTAGTACCTGTCATCCATTTAACCGATCACCCACCCACCTCACTCCATCAACCCTCAGTTTGTCCTCTAGCGTTAAGAGTCTCTTATGGTTTAAATTGTCAGTTTTGTTAGTATTTTCCTTTATTATTTCTTTTTTTTCTTTCTTTCTCTCTCATTCTCTCTCTCTCTTTTGATGCATGTTTAGGAAAGCCTTTATGACCCAAAGATTAGATGGATGGATAGACACATGATAGATAGGGAGATGGACAGACTACCAATTTTCATTAAAAAAAAAACTTAGATGTTTTTAAAAATTAGATCATTAACACATTCGGAATTAATTATTGCTTATACTTACATTATATGTATATATAAACATGTATCTATGATGTTCTAAAAAGCATAAGTAATTGTCCCATGGCCTTTGTTAAGTAAATACACTTATTTAAGATGCCACCTTTACCATATATTAAATTTTCATACATATTAGGATACGTTTCAGTTCTATATGTATTAGTCAAGTGTTTTGTGCTTGCTCAGTATACACTATATTAATAAGGGAGGTAAAATTTACTATATATTTTATATCTGGTAGAATGTGTTCCTTATATCCCCTAATTTTTCTTTTCCACACTTTATTTTCTATCATAGAATTAGTCATCTAGATAAAATGTAGAATGGGATTATTAAATTCCCTTACAAAAAGTCTTCCGTGAACTTGGTTGGAATTTCAGTGCATTTATGAATTAATTTGGGCAAAATGAATACCTTGATAAGACTATGCTGTTTTGTTTACAAAATTAGTATGTCCATTTATTCAGATATCGTGTTTCATGATTTTCTTCAAATAGATCATGAATACTTCTTAGGTGTACACTTTGCTAAGTTTAAGCCACTGTGGAGGAATTTTTTTTTTGCTAAGATTTCTACTTGTTTATTTTGGTATGTAACACAGGACTGTTCAGTTGTACAAGACTGACCTTGTACAAGATCACATTTCTTACTGGTTATCATAAACTCAAATTGAACCTTTTGATTTTAATTTTTTTTTTATTTTAGAGATTATTTGTTTATTTTGAGAGAGAGAAAGAGAGAGAGGGTTGCAAAAGCAGAGGAGGGGCAGAGAGAGAGGGAAAGAGAGAATCCCAAGCAGGCTCTGTGCTGTCAGGGCAGAGCCCATCGCAGGGTTCCATCACACAAACCATGAGATCATGACCTGAGTTGAAATCAAGAGCCAGACACTTAACCGACTGGGCCACCCAGGCACTCCTCCCTTTGATTTTTTAAAGGTATACAATCAAGTAATTTACGAATAACTTGTATCACTTTTCTGAAGACTTGTTCCTTTAATTCTTTCCATTGTCCTTTGGGCAAGATCCCCCAAAATTATTTAAAAATATCTGTTCATATATGTCTGACTGTTATTTTTGTGCCTACAGAGAGCTCTGCCATAGTGGATTAGCTCTTAAACTCATAAAACGAAGGTCTATGGATCTGTCTTTTAGGAGTGGATGTGGGAAATAGGCAGAAACAACTGGGTGAAAGTTTAACCTTCTTTACAATGAGTTTTTGAGTAAGAAAGAAAAAGAATTGCAGATTACAGAAAGAGTGAGAAAGCTTAAAATTTTTTCTGAGTCTTTGTTTCATCATCTATATACTGGGGATGATAATAACCTCCTCAGATGAACAGAAGATTTAAAATAAGTGTAAAGAAACAAAGATGGCATCAGGACAGGGCCCAACACATTATAATTAGTATTGTTATTGGCAAAGGACCTTATGTAAAGAGAGATTATGTGTGGAGAACGGATTAAGACATATTTAAGGACGCTACTGAGTGCAACAACCACTGAGGCAGTTATTTCTACCAATGTTCCTGTGTACCCTCTTCACACTGAAAACAAATGAGGGAAGATTTATTTAAGGGCCAGGATCACAGACTACTACATCTTCCTTTAATTTCCCATTCGTTGCTCAGAGTGCTTCTTTAGGATTGTTTTGCAAAAATAATGAAAAAAAAATCAGCCTTCACAAATGTTATCACACAGTTTTCAGCATAACAATCGAACTGGTTTAAAGCAGCATCAATTTGTTTGCTTCCCAAACCTACATCAAAGGAAGGATGCACTGTGAGCGGCACTATAGTCTTGTCAGGACCATAAGTAGTCCTGCTAAGGTTTGGTCATGTAGCATATTCAGGATGATTTCTGACCCTCTGGTGCAACTAAAAGACTCAAGGGGATAGAAAATCAGAAATGACTTTCATCTGTCAAAACTACTGAGCAAAAAGAGAGCTCGGTCTTCTGACATATGGAATCTGTCAAGAGATAGAAATTAATAGCTCAGTTCTAATGCTGGTTAATAAAATACCAGATACATTTTTTTAAATAACTGATCAATATGTGTTTCTTTTCTTGGTGCTGACCTATAAACAGTAATAAATTTTCATGGGAGAAGAAAACCAAACCTATGTGACTGAATTTGTCTTCCTGGGCCTTTCACAGGATCCACACACACAACTCCTGCTCTTCTTCCTTTTTCTGATCATCTACCTGCTGACTGTACTGGGAAATCTGCTTATCATTGTGCTCATCCACACAGACTCCAGACTCCACACACCCATGTACTTTTTCCTTAGAAACTTGTCCTTTGCTGATCTCTGTTTCTCTACCACCACAGTGCCCCAGGTGCTAGTCCACTTCCTGGCAAAGAGGAAAACCATTTCCTTTGCTGGATGCTCAACTCAAATATTTGTCTTACTTCTGGTTGGGTGTACAGAGTGCGCACTGCTGGCGGTGATGTCCTATGACAGGTATGTGGCTGTCTGTAAGCCCCTGCACTACTCTTCTATCATGACACATTGGTTATGTGTCCAGCTGGCCTTAGGGTCCTGGGTCAGTGGAGCGTTAGTATCTCTAGTGGATACCACATTCACACTGTGTCTGCCCTACCAAGGGAACAATATCATTAACCACTTTTTTTGTGAACCTCCTGCCCTCCTGAAGCTGGCTTCCACAAATACCTATAGCACAGAAATGGCCATCTTTGCAATGGGCGTGGTCATCCTCCTAGCTCCTGTCTGCCTGATCCTTGTCTCCTACTGGAATATTATCTCTGCTGTGATCCAAATGCAGTCTGGGGAGGGGAGATTCAAGGCTTTCTCTACCTGTGGCTCCCATCTCATTGTTGTTGTCCTCTTCTATGGCTCAGCAATATTTGCCTATATGAGGCCAAACTCCAAGATAATGAATGAAAGGGATAAAATGATCTCTGTGTTCTACTCAGCAGTGACACCCATGCTGAACCCGATCATTTATAGTCTGAGAAACAAGGATGTCAAAGGGGCTCTCAGGAGAGTGACTGCAAAATAGTCTCTTTTAAGGTGAGGATCTTTAATCATGATGAGAATTTTAAAGATGTAGAGAGAAGTGATTTTCTTATAAACTTTTCCCATTTTCATCCCATTCCTCCACTTCTTTTCCTTCTCCTATTTGCCTATATCTATTCTAAGAAAATTTAGTTAATTGCCTATTCAAAGCAAGGCATATTGATAGACAAAGGAAAGAAATATAGAAGGGGGTTTGCATGGGAGGATGGGTTAAATAGTGATGGGGATTAAGGAGTGCACTTGTAATGAGCCCTAGGTGTTGTAAGTTTTGAATCACCAAATTGTACACTTGAAATTAATATTACCACTATATGTTAACTAACTGGAATTTAAGTAAAATCTTTTTTATAATGTTTATTTGTTTATTTTTGAGAGACAGAGAGAGAGAGAGAGAGCATGTGCACAGAGTGGGGGAGGGGCAGAGAGAGAGAGACACAGAATCCAAAGCAGGCTCCAGGCTCTGAGCTGTCAGCACAGAGCCTGATGCGTGGCTTGAACTCATGAACCACGAGATCATGACCTGGCCCAAAGTCAGATGCTCAACCGACTGAGCCACCTAGGCGCCCCTGGAATTTAAGTAAATTTTTTTAGAAAGAAATAAAAGGCATCCAAATCAGCAAGGAAGAAGTCAAACTTTCACTATTTACAGATGACATGATACTTTGTACAGAAAAACCCAAAGACTCTACCAAAAATTTGCTAGAACAGATACATGATTCAGTAAAGTTGCAGAATACAAAATCAATGTACAGAAATCTGTTGCATTTCTATACACCAATAATGAAGAAGAAAAAGAGAAATCAAGGAATCAATCCCATTTACAAATGCACCAAAACCCATAACATACCTAGGAATAAACCTAACCAAACAGGTAAAAGATCTGTACTCTGAAAACAATAGAACAGTTATGAAAGAAATTGCAGATGACACAAAGAAATGGGAAAACATTTCATGCTTGTGGATTGGAAGAACAAATATTGTTAAAATGCCTCTACTACCCGAAGCAATCGACACATTTAATGACATCCCTATCAAAATACCAACAGCATTTTTCACAGAGTTAGAACAAACCTAAAATTGGTATGGAACCACAAAAGACCTGGAAGAGCCAAGCAACCTTGAAAAAGAAAAGGAAGGCTGGAGGCATCACAATTCTGGACTTCAAGTTATACTATAAAGGTGTAGTGATCAGGGCACCAGTGTGGCTCAGTTGGTTGAGTATATGATTTTTGCTCAGGTCATGATCTCATCATGGAGCCTGCTTCACATGTTAGGTTTCCCTTTCTGTCCCTTGAGACCACCCCCCCACCAAATAAATAAATAAACATTAAAAGAAAAACAACAAAACAAATACCCCAAAAGTATAGTGATCAAGACAGTATGGAACTGGCACAAAAACAGATCTATAGATCAATAGAACAGAATAGAAAACCCAGAAATTAAACCACAACTATATGGTCAATTAATCTTTGACAAAGCAGGAAAGAATATCCAATAGAAAAAAAAGGTTCTTCAACAAATGATGTTGGGAAAACTGGACAGAAACATGCAAAAGAATGAAACTGGACCACTGTCCTACACCATACACAAAAATAAATTCAAAATGAATTAAAGACCTAAATGTGAGACAGGGAACCATCAAAATCCTAGAACAGAAAACAGGCAGCAACCTCTTTGACATTGCTGTAGCAACTTCTTACTGGAAATGTCTCCTGAGGATGGGAAACAAAAGCAAAAATAAACTATTGGGACTTCATCAAAATAAAAAGCTTTTGTACAGCGAAGGAAGCAATCCACAATACTAAAAGACAACCTACTAAATGGGAGAAGATATTTGCAAAGGACATATCTGACAAAGGGCTAGTATCCCAAATCTATAAAGAACTTCTCAGAGTCAACACCCAAAAAGCAAATAAGTCAGTGAAGAAATAGGCAGAAGACATAAATAGACGTTTTTCCAAAGAAGACATACAAGGTTTTTATTTTTCTTTAAAGTTTATTTATTTTGAGAAAGACAGAGACAGTGTAAGTGGGGGAAGGGAAGAGAGAGAGGGCGAGAGAGAGAGAATCCCAAGCAGGGTCTATACTGCCAGCACAGAGCCTGATGTAGGGTTTCGAACCCACAAAGCCGTGAGATCATGACCTAAGATGAAACCAAGAGTGAGACACTTAACTGACTGAGCCACCCAGGTGCCCCCAAAGAAGACATACAGATGGCTAACAGGCACATGAAATGATGCTCAACATCACTCATCATCAGGAAAATACAAATCAAAACCCCAATGAGATACCACCTCCCACTTGTCAGAATTGCCAACATTAACATCTCAGGAAACAAGAGATGTTGGCAAGGATGCAGAGAATGGGGAACCCTCTTACACCATTAGTGGGAATACAAACTGGTTCAGCCACTCTGGAAAACAGTATGGAGGTTCCTCAAAAAAATTAAAAATAGAACTACCCTACAACCCAGTAATTTCACTACTAGGTACTTATCCAAAGGATAAAAAAATGCTGATTCGAATGGGCACATGCACACCAGTGTTTATAGCAGCACTATCGACAATAGCCAAATTATGGAAAAAGCCCCAATGTCCATCCACATAGGAATGTATAAGAAAGATGTGGTAAATATACATATATATATACACAATGGAATATTACTTGGTGATCAGAAGGGGTTCTTTATGATGGGATAATCAGAGCATACTTGTATCCCTGTGATTATGATCCAGAAGTGAAGAAGATAATGGTTTAAGATTAAAGAGACTCTGCAGGAACAAAATCTTTGGTAGGTGAAATACTAGTGACGGGGTCAGCCTTTAATAGATAGTTGTAAAGGGGGAAACCAAACATGAACATACAGTACATACACGTGGGTGGGAGGTTTGAAGAGAAAAAGATAAGGGGCTGGCCTTTCTTATTTCCCTTCTCTTTCTTACCCCATACTCCACATTCTATTCCAAGTAAAGTACATATGGGGTAAGATAATCAGCTGAGACTGAGGTGTGAAAGAGTCATTTTCAGAAAGAAAAGAAGATTGAGTTCAGAAGGTGGAGTAGTATATACTATGTTCTGGAAGGCATAGCTGAGTACTGCAAAAAAATCCTAAATTACAAGTTACTTTACCAGTTGAATATATTCATGATCAAATTACCAATGGGTTTTTGAGGTGTAGATGACAGAATCAAATATCCTTAGAAAGAGTAAGGAGAGAAAGAAGCTAGAACTGAACAGATAGCCAAGAAATGTACCTTAATACTATGTTTATGAGACATAATACATGATTTAAAAAATAAATTCATGGAAAAGAATTATTGTAAAGAAAAGGGCAACTTTGGTGGCACCTGGGTGGCTCAGTTTGTTGAGCGTCTGACTTCAGCTCAGGTCATGATCTCAGGGCTTGTGAGTTCGAGCCCTGTGTCAGGCTCTGTGCTGACCGCTCAGAGCCTGCAGCCTGCTTTGGATTCTGTGTCTCCCTCTCTCTCTGCCCCTCCCCCCAACTCTCTCTCTCTCTGTCTCTCTCTGGCTCTCTCAAAAATAAATAAACATTAAAAAAAACGAAAATGACAACTTTGAAAAAAGTTAAAACCTCACCATATCAAGATAAATTAGAAACTTATTCTAAAAGTTAAATACAAATATAAAATTATGAAGAAAAAATAACATATATAAATTGTTACCTAAAGAGAGAGTAGAAAATTACATCCTAGCAGTAAAATTACTTAAAGAAAACAAAAAAGAAAAAGATGGATAGATTTCACTACACAAATATTTTCAGTACTTCTGTGTCTACAAATCCTTACCATGCAGATATTTGAAAAATAACACACTGATAAAAAGTTATCACCACAAACGTAACAAATTATCAGTGTCCCTAATCTGTAAAGAACTCCAAAAACTCAAAAAGAAAAATATAAATTTATCTATTATGCAAATTAAAGTAATATATTTAAATTTATACCTAGTAAATTAATAAAAACTGTTCAACTCAATATGAAAATGAGTTAAGTACACATATGTTGCTGGTAAAAATGCAGAATGTTTAATATGAAAAAATTAATTCATCTTTTTATGTCAAGAATATTAAATAGATTTTGACTTTGGTTTTAGTAATTCCACTCACAAGAATTTATTCTGATGGAAAAAATCAATCACTGTTGACTCAGAGGTCAACATTGCTATTTTTACACACACACAGTGTTGACTCAGAGGTCAACATTGCTATTTTTACACACACACTAGTTGTATATCAATGACGAAATAGCCAATTCTATTACAAAGCATCCATATGATGTAATGTTATGTCATTACATAAAAATATTTTCAAGGCTACTTATTCACAGAAGAGTTAAGATTTATTAAATACTCATTGTATGCCAGGTGTTATTCTAAATGTCTTACATTTATGTTTACTAACTTCTTTAATCCTCAAATGACTATGAAGTAGGTCTTACTATTACTGCCAATATACAGCTTAGAGATTTGCAGATAGGTACAGAGAGGTTAAGAAACACGCTCAACGTTATGTTAGTGGGGGCATACTGAATTCAAACCTCGGTACTCTGACAACTGACCCCAGCCTCTTTGTCACTGCTCTTTACAGCTGCCAAATAATGTAGGGGAAAAATTCACTATGTATTAATAAATGAAAAAATCTCTACTTTATGTGCACATATAAACTCAGGGAAATGCATGCCTGCCTTCAAAATGAAAGAAAATGTATCTAAAAGTGTGGAGGTTATCTCTGGGTAAGATTTTAGTTGGTTTTTGCCTATTTTTAATATCCCTAATTTTATTAATTTTTTAAAAGTCCTTAGTTTTACAGATGAAAGTGCTGTTATTAATTTTTAATAATTTTTTATTATTTTTTAAAGAGAAAGCATTAGCAAATTTCCAAAAAGAGCAATATTCCCCAAAATAGTGCCACTTGGATGAACCATGTTATTTTGAAGCTTCAAAACAACCTGCAGATTTTGTTTAAGTATTTCCAGGCTTACAAACAAACGGCAGTAGTACAGCATATTTAAGCCACTAGAAAATTAATTGATATGTTGTCCTCTCCTTTTCAGCACAAATACACATCCACAGACTCACACATCCACACATATTAAGCATATGAACCCTCTGCAATTTAGCTCCATTTCAAGACTGCAACCAGTTGTTTGTTTGTCTGTTCTGTTTACTGCCAAGGAGTAAGCATTGTTTCCAATGGACCTTGCTAATGAGATGTCCTTTCTATTTTATTCATTTCAGCAATATTTGGATTTTAGGCAGTATAAAAAATTTCCACATCAAAAACAAAGTCAAACAAAAACACCTGTTGGAGGGTCCAGGTGGGTCAGTTTCTGTAATGACTGTTTGGAAAAAGGAAGTTAGAACATGATACAAATCCATACAAACTACTACCAGTTTGGGCATTAATTAGGTTGCCTACCTGCTCTTGTAACAAGGTCAGGTGTCTTAAATTTGTGCAGATCTCAAGGTCTGCTCCCTTGATATGGGCCTTGTTTAGGCCCTTGAAACTTGAAACTTGAAACTTTCTTTTCTTGAAACTTTCTTTTCTTTGGTTCATACGTTGGTCCACTATGGACTTTCCAGTCAGAGGTCATGTCCAAAATTGGTAAAAGTTCCTTGTCTCATTCAACTTGGTAGCTAAATGGGAAAGTAGGCAAATTTTAAATAGAATGCAGATCATTTCTTATAAATTGCTTGATGGAAGAAAGACTTAAAAGAGCATTTGATAATGAGATATCACCTTGAATCCATCAAAATGTTGGAATAAAAAAGACAAAAAGTAAGTATTGACAAGGATGTGAGGAAAAGAAACCTTTGTGCAATGCTGGTGGGAATATAAATTGGTGCAGCCACTGTAGAAACGGTATGGAGATTCCTCAAAAAATCAAAATAGAAATATCATATGAAGCAGCACTCTCAACAATAGCCAAATTATGGAAACAGCCTAAATGTCCATCAACTGATGAATGGATAAAGAAATTGTGGTTTATATACACAATGGAGTACTACAGGGCAATGAGAAAGAATGAAATATGGCCCTTTGTAGCAACGTGGATGGAACTGGAGAGTGTGATGCTAAGTGAAATAAGCCATACAGAGAAAGACAGATACTATATGTTTTCACTCTTATGTGGATCCTGAGAAACTTAACAGAAACCCATGGAGGAGGGGAAGGAAAAAAAAAAAAGAGGTTAGAGTGGGGGAGAGTCAAAGCATAAGAGACTCTTAAAAACTGAGAACAAACTGAGAGTTGATGGGGGGTGGGAGGGAGGGGGTGGGTGATGGGTATTGAGGAGGGCACCTTTTGGGATGAGCACTGGGTGTTGTATGGAAACCAATTTGACAATAAATTTCATATACTGGGAAAAAAAAGAAATATTATATGATCCAGTAGTTCTACTACTGGCTACTTATCCAAGGAAAATGAAAACACTAATTCATAAAGATATAAACATCCCTGTTTTAATTGTAGCATTATTTACAATAGCTGAGATATGAAAGCAACCCACATGCCTGTTGATAGATGAATGGATAAAGAAGATGTTACACACACACACACACACACACACACACACACACATGCACATACAGTGGAATATTAATCAGCCATAAACATAGAATGAAATCTTGCCATTTGTGATAACATGGATGAACCTTGAGGGTATTATGCTAAGTAAAATAAGTCAGGCAGAAAAAAAAAATTCCCATATGATTTCACTTATACATGGAAAGAAAACAAAACAAAAGAACAAACAAAGAAACAACAGAAATAGACCATGGATACAGAGAATAAACTGGTGGTTGCCAGAACAGATGGAAGGATGGTGAAAATGGGTCAAGAGGAGTGGGAGATACAAGCTTCCAGTTGGGAATGAATACATCACCAGGATAAAAGGTACAGTGGGGATGAAAGGGAATACAGTCCATGATATTGTAATGGTGCTGTATGGTAACAGATGGTAGCTACATTTGTGGTGAACACAGCATAAAGTATAGACTTGTCAGGTCACTATGTTGCACACCTAACTAATGTAACATTCTATGTCAACTGTAGTTGAAAAAATAAAATAAAGTAAAATGGTAAAAATACAGACACACAAAATCATTTCAGAAGTCAGGTCACACTTCTTCATTTTTCTATTAAAAGATACACTCTGAGTTATAGTGTTTTCACCATGAGAATTAGCATATTTCTTCTGACTTCAAAGAGGAATAAATTTTGAGGGCTAGCCATAAGCTCTCCCTAGATGGTGGAATGTGTCTACAGCATGTATTTTCCCAGCACTCTCTTCAAAGCCCCCATGACTTCCTTATTCCTCAAGCTATAGATAAGGGGGTTCAGAGCTGGAGTGACAACTGTGTAGAAAACAGAGGTGATGTTGTCTTGCTTTGGGCTGTGGAGAGAACTGGGCAGGACATACATGAATGTGGCAGCTCCATAGAACATCCCAACCACAGTCAGATGGGAAGAGCAGGTGACTAGGGCTTTCTGCCTCCCCTCATTTGAGGGCATGTGAAGCACAGTAAACAGGATTAGTGCATAGGAAGAAATGATTGCAAGGAGAGGGGGCATCAGGAAGGTCACACCCATCACATACACAAACAGTTCATATCTAGAGGTATCTGCACAGGCCAACTTCAGCAAAGGTGGAATCTCACAAAGCAGGTGCCTGATGTTCCGGGCTTTGCAGAAGGGATACTGCATGGTATAGAAGGTATGTCCTAGAGCATTCAGGTATGCCAGTATCCATGCTGTGGCCACCATGAGCCAGCAGACCCTTGGCCTCATGAAGACCATGTAGTTCAGAGGATGACAAATGGCCACATATCTATCATAGGCCATGAAGGCCAGTAGCAGGTCCTCTGCACCACCCAGCATCAATGCCAGAAACATCTGAAGGGCACAGCCCGCAAAGGAGATGGTGTTTTCACTGCGCAGAAAATCCATGAGCGCCTTGGGAGTGACAACAGATGTGAAGAGGAGGTCCATGAGTGAGAGCTGCCCGAGCAGGAAGTACATGGGCATGTGGAGCCGGGAATCCACTGTGATGACCAAGAGCAACAGGCCATTGCTGGTCAGGGCCAACATGTACAGGACTGTGATTATGACACAGAGCAGTTCAGGAGACCCACTGTCTTTCAGAATCCCCATCAATATAAAGCCACTGCCCAGGGTGGAGTTCCAGTACTCCATTCTGTATTGTTTCTTTAGTTGCCTAGAACCAAACACATTCTCGGTGAATTTTTGCAAAGGTGGTCCCTAGCTTGTAACATCACAGGACCCTAAATGAATCCAACTCCCATTTCGAAAAGCCACATTTGGAGTGTTGTACCCAAGCCCAGAAAAGTCAGAAGAGACAGGGACATGGAATTGTGAGGGATCATGAATACAATGAGGTGTTGCCTTTCCTATTGGACTCTGACTTTAACTCTTGATCTCTCCGTTTCTGACACTTTTAATTGTATATTGATGAAAGAACCATCTAAATGGAGAGCAGGCATCATGGTAATAACTAAACATTGAGAGGTCATTATATGAAAGTATTATTCAGGACACCAAACCTGGACAAGTATCTTTCCAGAATGATTAAATTATCCCTCTCTTAAAGGTAGCTTATGTACTAGAAAGTGATATTTTAATACATAAGCCCTTGATTATTTTTGTACCTAGGTTTAAGTATAATGTTTGATGACTGATTTAAATTTTTTTTAACATTTATTTATTTTTGAGACAGAGAGAGACAGAGCATGAACGGGGGAGGGTAACAGAGAGAGGGAGACACAGAATCCGAAACAGGCTCCAGGCTCTGAGCTGTCAGCACAGAGCCCGATGCGGGGCTCGAACCCTCCATCTGCGAGATCATGACCTGAGCCGAAGTCGGACGCTTAACCGACCGAGCCACCCAGGCGCCCCTGATGACTGATTTAAATGCCCAGTTAGTGTCCTAACAGACCTATTCTGAATATAAAACTCTAAAGCAGGTACAGAAATGTTTTTTTCAACAAAGCACTTCCACTCATTTTCCATACAGACTATGTCCACATTTGTTTGCAGCACTCAAGGTTGTAGATGTAAGCATCATGAAAGAGTTAAGTACGTCCACCTTAGTCACCTCTCTGGGCCAGCTCCACACTCTCCATGTGCCTGAAAGAGAAGGAATTCTAGACTGTCTCAGACTAAGGGGTGATGTGTTTGACATGGTGTTGGTTTTAGGAGCTAAACCTTTTGGATGAAAGGACATAGGTGTTTCTTTACAGGCTATGACAACATGTGAGCCTGGGAAAACTCAAAAATCTGATAACTGATGAGGCTCTGCCCAGGAATATCAGAGTGTTTGTGTTTGGGGGAAATGGTGAAAGGTGCTGGCAACAAAAGAGCATGTGCTGTATGCTGTAATCAGGCTCATTAATCCTATCTTCCCTCTTGTGCACCTGACCCAGATCCCCACTCTCCTTCTTGCAGGACCAGAGTATCTCCACTGGATTGAAGGGTCGTGGGGATAGGGAGGATGAACTCCTGTTCTGGAAAGCCACGTTTGGAATGTGGTATCCCACCCCAGAAAAGTCAGAAGAGACAGGGACTTGGGACTGACAGGTATCGATGTCATGCATCATGGGAACTAGGCAGATAAGTCCAATTCTGAACATGTGTTAAAGAATCTGTAAGAGAAGCATGTTTCTCTAAATCTTTCCCCTATACTGTGGCTTCTATATTTGGACATTTCACTGGTTCCCCTACGGGTCTCTTCTGGGTCCACAGGATTTTAATGGCACAAAAGGTATTATTAGAGCATATGACGGGCATATCATTTGCTCTCAGAGGGCCCTTTGGAGACATTTTTTACCAGATAGGGGCAAAAATCTCTGAGCAGAGGGCAGAAAGCCCAGGAGTGCTAAAGATAGGTACTGGTATTTCCACCAGGAAGCAGACACCCTGGCCTGGGATGTGGCACAGACTCCTTCACCATTTTCACTGATTTTTCTTCATGTTCAGAAAACCAAGAATAGAGGGCATTAGGATCAAGTACAGGCCCCAAAGCACTAGAGAATCTGGAAGACAGAGTAGCTTAAGTCCTTAGGGTCTGTTTGGGGCTCTGTTTCTCAACTCGGCATTCCTAGAGGCTGCACACTTCCCTGACAGAGAGACAAAGCCCTTACCTCAGGTAGTGAGAAGCCCAGATGGCCAAACGTGCAAACTGCCCTGTGGATTGTTTGAAGGTGAAGGATTTTCCTGTAGAAATGGGGAAAGGGTGAGGCTTTTCCAGCAGTGTCCAACTGGTTTAAGTTTTGCTAAGCTGGGTTAAGAATCTGAGGAGTCTGACCAATACAGCTGTCAGGGCCCCTTCTGGTCCTCCTATTCTTCTAAAGGTCTTCTCTGGAGATGCAGTGGAGACAGAGGGCTAGTTCAGTCCTTGGGTAGTTTCTGTGGCGCTCCTACTTCAGTGATGGATTTCCTGCTCTCACACCCATAGAGAATTAGAAGAAACTGTTTCTGTCACTCAGTTCCCTAGGTCAAGAACCCATCCAGCTCTGGAGAAGTTGTCAGGCTGAGTTCTTGGGTCCAGATGCTCAGACTGCCATTTACTCCTGCTAGGGTCTGGGAGCAAGGATGAGAGCAGCAGGAATCTGGAAGAAGTAGATATTGGAAGAGCTCCCCAAGGGAGACCCTGCTGTGCTTGGCCTCACTGTCTCTGGGGAGGCTGTTCTGGCTCCTTTCCCATGACCCCTCACCCCTCTGCTTTATTCCATTCCTACATTCACAAGGACTTATCTTCTCAGCTGAAATGGCCTCCCCTGGAAATGCTGGTCCAGGAAACAAGATGTTAATGAGTCCTCTTGGGCATGTTTCCTGGCCTGGTATCCCTGCTCTTTTCTCTCACTAAATGAACTCAGATGCCCCAGGTATCTTCTATCCTCCCCTAAGGTGGCACTGATGGCCCATTTCTGAATTTCTGACTGGATAGGCCAAGAAGAAGGTCCTTTTCCTGGTCAGTGTCCTGCCCCAGATCTTAAAGTGGGTTTCGTGTCAGCTCTAGGATACTCCTTCCACCTCTTTCTGCACCCACCACCTCTACCACTTCCCTTTATGATCCTTTTAACCTGAACTTTTTCCAGTCCTCAGGACTGTGCCCTCTGAGCCGATAGTTATGAAGTCTTCCCTTTATTTACCTTTGGCTTTCCAATTTGGCTTTGCATGGATATGTGTGTCTTGGTGTTACTGTTGTCTACCGCCAGTGATTCTTGAAAAGACAGTGAGCCAGGTTCTAAGCATTGAGCAGGAAAAATAAAAACAGATACAGACAGTACTGAAGCTGCAAGGTCAATGTTAATTCAAATGTTTAATCGTTCCCAGAGATAAGTAAAGGCAGATGATAATGGTCTTTTACTGACAGTAGTAAGCTGAGATAAATACTGTCAAAAACAGTGAGGGAACGTAACCGTACACTTAAATTCTATGTACAGATAAATCATCATTAAACAGAGGACACATTAAACAAAAAATAAAAAAGTTATTGCCAAAGGCCCTCCCCAATAAAAATGTAATTCAGCCAGAAAAGAAGTGATGTCTAGAGAATAATATAATATAGGGTTCCATGGTACACAGAAAGAATTGATTCAGTAAATGAATTGGCAAACTTTCTTTTAGGTTTCTTTTTTTTTATTAACTTATTTATTTATTTGTTTAATTCTTTATTTACATCCAAGTTAGTTAGCATATAGCACAATAATAATTTTAAAAGTAGATTCCAGTAATTCATCCCCTATAACACTCAGTGCTTATCCCAACAAATGTCTTCCCTAATGCCCCTTACCCATTTACCCATCCCCCCACCCACAACTCCTCCAGCAACCCTCAGTTTATTCTCTGTATTTAAGAGTCTCTTGGGGCGCCTGGGTGGCTCAGTCGGTTGAGCGTCCGACTTAGGCTCATGTCATGATCTCGTGGTCTGTGGGTTTGAGCCCCGCGTGGGGCTCTGTGCTGGCAGCTCAGAGCCTGGAGCCTGCTTGGGATTCTGTGTCTCCCTCTCTCTCTGCCCCTCCCCTACTCATGCTCTGTCTCTCTCTCTCTGTCAAAAATAAACATTAAAAAAAATAAAAAAAGTCTCCTATTTTGTCCCCCTCTTATTTTTATATTATTTTTGCTTCCCTTGCCTTATGTTCATCTGTTTTGTTTCTTGAATTCCTCATATGAGTGAAGTCATATATCTGTTTTTCTCTGACTAATTCTGCTTAGCATCCACATAGTTGCAAATGGCAAGATTCCATTCTTTTTGATTGCTGACGAATACTCCATTGTATATATACACCACATCTTTATCCATTCATCTGTCGATGGACATTTGGGCTCTTTCCATACTTTGGCTATTGTCAATAGCACTGTTGTAAACATTGGGGTGCATGTGTTCCTTTGAAACAGCACACCTGTATCCTTTGGATAAATACCTAGTAGTGTAATTGCTGGGTCATAGGGTAGTTCTATTTTTAATTTTTTGAGGAACCTCCATAGTGTTTTCCAGAGTGGCTGCACCAGTTTGCATTCCCACCAGCAGTGCAAAAGAGATCCTCTTTCTCCGCATCCTCGCCAACATCTGTTGTTGCCTGAGTTGTTCATTTTAGCCATTCTGATTGGTGTGAGGTGCTGCTATCTCATTGTGGTTTTGATTTGTTTTTCCCTGATGATGAGTGATGTTTAGCATGTTTTCATGTGTCCCTTAGCCATCTGGATGTCTTCTTTGGATAAGTGACTATTAATATCTTTTGCCCATTTCTTCACTGGATTGTGTTTTGGGTGTTGAGTTTGATAAGTTCTTCATAGATTTTGGATACTGTTTATCTAATATGTCATTTGCAAATATCTTCTCCCATTCCATTGGTTGCTTTTTAGTTTTGCTAATTTTAGTGTACTTTGCCATGTAGAAGCTTTTTATCTTGATGAGGTCCCAATAGTTCATTTTTGCTTTTGTTTCCCTTGCCTCCAGAGACGTGTTGAGTAAGAAGTTGCTGTGGCCAAGGTCAAAGAGATTTTTTCCTACTTTCTCCTCAAGGATTTTGATGCCTTCCTGTCTTACATTTAGGTCTTTCATTCATTTTGAGTTTATTTTTGTGTATGGTGTAAGAAAGTAGTCCAGGTTCATTTTTCTGCATGTAGCTGTCCAGTTCTCCCAGCACCATTTGCTAAAGAGACTGTCTTTATACTAGTGGATACTCTTTCCTGCTTTGTCAAAGATGAGTTGGCCATATGTTTGGTGGTCCATTTCTGGATTCTCTATTCTATTCCATTGATCGGAGTGTCTGTTTTTGTGTCAGTACCATACAGTCTTGATGATTGCAGCTGTGTAATACATCTTGAAGTCTGAGATTGTGATGCCTCCTGCTTTGGTTTTCTTTTAGAAGATTGCTTTGGCTATTCAGGGTCTTTTCTGGTTCCATACAAATTTTAGGACTGTTTCTTCTAGCTCTGAGAAGAATTCTGGTGTTATTTTGATAGGGATTGCATTGAATATATAGATTGCTTTGGGAAGTATCGACATTTTAACAGTATTTGTTCTTCCAATACGTGAGCATGGAATATTTTTCCATTTTTTTGTGCCTTCTTCAATTTCTTTCATAAGATTTCTATAGTTTTCAGTTTTCACCTCTTTGGTTTGGTTTACTCCTAGGTATTTTAGGTATTTTATGGTTTTTGGTGCAATTGTAAATGGGATCAATTCCTTATCTCTCTTTCTGTTGCTTCATTATTGGTGTATAGGAATGCAACTGATATCTGTGCATTGATTTTATATCCTGCAACTTTGCTGAATTCATGGATCAGTTCTAGCAGTTTTTTGGTGGAATCTTTTGGCTTTTCCATATAGAGTACCATGTTGTCTGCAAAGAGTGAAAGTTTGACTTGCTCCTTGCTGATATGGATGCCTTTTATTGCTTTGTGTAGTCTGACTGCTGAGGCTAGGACTTCCAATACTATGTTGAATAACAGTGGTGAGAGTGGACATTCCTGTTGTGTTCCTGACCTTAAGGGATAAGCTCTCAGTGTTTCCCCATTGAGGATGATATTAGCGGTGGGTCTTTCATATGTGGCTTTTAAGATCTTGAGCTATGATATTTCTATCTCTACTTTTGTGAGGGTTTTTATCCAGAAGGTATGCTGTATTTTTTCAAATGCTTTCTCTGCATCTATTGAGAAGATGATTTGGTTCTTGTCCTTTCTTTTATTGATGTGATGTATCACATTGATTGTTTTGTGGATAACGAACCAGCCCTGCATTCCAGGTATAAATCCCACTTGGTCGTGGTGAATAATTCTTTTAATGTATTGTTGGATCCACATGGCTAGTATCTTGTTGAGAATTTTTGCTATCATGTTCATCAGGGAAATTGGTCTGTGTTTCTCCTTTTTAGTGGGGTCTTTTTCTGGTTTTGGAATCAAGGTAATGCTGGATTCATGGAATGAGTTCGGAAGTTTTCCCCCCATTTCTATTTTTTGGAACAGTTTCAAAAAAATAGGTGTTAACTCTTCTTTAAATGTTTGGCAGAATTCTCCCTAGAAAGCCATCCAGCCCTGGACTCATGTTTTTTGGGAGATTTTTGATTACTAATTCAATTTCTTTACTGGTTATGGGTGAATTGGCAAATTTTTAATTGAAAATATATATATTTGCATTTTAAAACACTGATTAATGAAAAAGAGGAGGACACAAAGAAATGGAAAAAACATTCCATGCCCATGGATTGGAAGAACAAATATTATAAAAATGTCTATAATATCCAAAGCAATCTAGACATTTAGTTCCATCCCTATGAAAATACCAACAGCATTTTTCAGAGCTAGAACATATAATCCCAAAATTTGTATGAAACTGCAAAAGATATGGAATAGCTGAAGAAATCTTGAAAAGCAAAGCTGGAGGCATCACAGTTCTGGACTTCAAGTTATATTACAAGCTGTAGTGATCAAAACAGTATGGTACTGACACAAAAATAGATATACAGATCAATAGAACCGAATAGAAACCCCAGTAATAGGCCCAAAACTATATTGTTAAGTAATCTTTGATGAAGCAGGAAAAAATATCCAGTGGGAAAAAAGTCTCTTCAACAAACGGTGTTGGGAAAACTGGACAGCAACATGCAAAAAAAAAAAAAAAAGAAAAAGAAACTGGACCACTTTCTTACACCATCCACAAAAAGAAAATCTAAATGGATTAAAGACCTAAAATGAGAACTGAAATCATAAAAATCCTGGAGAAGAACACAAGCAGTAACCTCTTTGACATTGGCTGTAGCAACCTCTTACTAGATATGTCTCCTGAGGCAAGAGAAACAAAAGCAAAAATAAACTATTGGGATTTCATCAAAGTAGAAAGTTCTGTACAGCAAAGGAAATAATCAACAAAACTAAAAGGAAACTTACAGAATGGGAGAAGATATTTGCAAATGACATATATGATAAAGGGTTAGTATACAAAATATATTGAAATACTAAAACTAAAAGTCTTAACAAAAATAATGAGACCAAAGTGGGATTTTTCTATGGGTACTTAAAGAAAGCTACAGAAGCAGAATATTAAAAGCCTCATTCATTTACATAAAATTATCATTTCCTATTTTAGAATTTTTTTGAGGTAAAATTTGCATACAGTAAAATTCGCCTTTTTTTAGTACACAGTTCTGCAAGTTGTGACAAATTTGTATAGTTGTGTAACCACTACTCAAATCAAGATATCAAATTTCAACAACCCCCAAATTATCAAGTGCTCACGTAAGCCCTGCCAACTGTCTGATCTGTTGACTATCACTATTGTTTGGCCTTTTCCAGAATGTCATTTAAATGGTATCATACATTTTGAGTCTAGCTTCTTCCACGTAGCCTAATATGTTTGAGATTCATCCATATTCCTGTATTAGTAGTTCATTCCCACCATTCCAATTGTATGGATGTATCATAGTTTGCTTATCCATTCACCAGCACAAGGACATTTTTGACGTTTCCACTTTTGTTAATTACAAAAAAAAAGTTATAAATATTCATGGAAAGGTTTTTGAATGAGTATAAATTGTTCACTGGGGTAAATAACCTCAGAGTGAAGTTGCTCAGTTGTATGATATGTATATGCTTAAGTTTATAAGAAACTGGCAAACTGTTTTCCACAGTGACTGAACCATTTTGCATTCCCAATTTTATTTTAATTTTGCATTTTGTTAAGCTGTAAAATACATGCTTTTTAAATAAACGAAATATTGCCTGCAGCCTTAAATTGCAAGTCCTCCCAATTAGCATTTAAAGAAACAAAAAGGAGTCTTGAGAAGTGAGCAGGATTGTTTATGCAAGTAAAGAAGGAGGCTTGATTCAAGACATAAAATCATTTGGGGAAACACACACACTCACACACAGAGCTGTGTGTGAGGTAATGATATTAAAATTCAAATGTACCATTTTATAAAATTATAAACTTTTTGGCAGCTGAATCATAAACCTCTGCTTTGTTGACAAGCACTGCAGGGTTGGGGGAATGGGCAAGCACAAGGTGGGAAGCCTGATTACCATGGCAAGAGTCATGAATGGTAGAAAAGGATGTGGAAACTAAAGCTATAAACATGTCTTTCAAGATAATTTTCTCTAAGAAATGGAGTATACCTGGAGGAGGGATGTGGTTCAAGGAAAGGTGCTTTAAGGTGGTAGAAACTAGTGCACATTGGTAATCTATGGCAAATGTTCCAGGAAATACGGAGATGATCCAGAGGAGAAGCAAGTAATTCCAAGACCAATTTCTTTGAGGAGTAAGAGAGCTAGGTATCAAAAGCACTAGTGGAAAGTTTGGCCTCCAATGGGCTTTTTTTTTTAATTTAAATTCAAATTAGTTAACATACAGTGTAGTATTGGTTTCAGGAGTAGAACCCAGTGATTCATCTCTTACATATAATACCAAATGCTCATCCCAATAAGTGACCTCCTTAATTCTCATCACCCCAAACCAGCCTCCCCTCCAGCAACCCTCAATTTGTTCTCTGTATTTAAGAGTTTCTTATGGTTTGCTTCCCTCTCTGTTTTTTTAACATATTTTATTTTTCCTTCCTTTCCTCTATATTCATCTGGGGTTTTTTTCTTAAATTCCACATATGAGTGAAATCATGATATTTGTGTTTTTCTCTATTTTGCTTACCATAATACACTCTAGTTCTATTCATGGTGTTGTAAATGGCAAGATTTCATTCTTTTTGATTGCCAAGTAATATTACATTATATATAGATGTACACACACACACACACACACACACACACCACCCCTTCTTCATCCATTCATCATTCCATGAACATCTGGGCTCTTTCCATAATTTGGCTATTTTTGATAGCACTGCTACAAACATTGGGGTGTATGTGCCCTTCGAATCAGTATTTTTATATCCTTTGCATAAATACCTAGTAGTGTAATTGCTAGGTCTTAGGGTAGTTCTACTTTTAATCTTTTGAGGCACCTCCATACTATTTTCCACAGTGGCTGCACCAGTTTGCATTCCCACTAACAAAGCAAAGTGTTCCCCTTTCTCTGCATCCTCTGTTGTTTCCTGAGTTGTTAATTTTAGCCATTCTGATAGGTGTGAGGTGGTACCTCATCATGATTTTCATTTGTATTTCCCTGATGATGAGTGATGTTGAGCATCTTTTTATGTGTCTGTCAGCCATCTGGATGTCTTCTTCTCCAATAGGTTCTTTTAAATGACAAAAAGCTATGTGCAGATGGGCTGCTAAGTTTGGTAGTGGAAGATGAGGAAGTCCCATATGACTCCTTTTTTGTCAAGGATGTATGATTCAAAGTCATAAGCTGAAAGTGAAGGTGTAAAATGGTTTCTTCAGAGAGTAACAAACAGATTATATTAGGGTGGTGCAATGGGATGATAAGACTATATTGCAAAAAGTCAAAGTTTCCAAATCAACTTGAGTTAAACACAACTGCAATGAATATACCAGTGGGATTTGGGGGACATATAGCTGACGATTCAAAAGTTAACCAGGAAGATTAAATAGATAATAAAACTTAAAAAAAGGTTGGTGAGGAAAAATGAGAGAGAAGAGTCTTGATAGACCACTACAGAACTAGTCCAGAGATAGTTTTATTGTTGCTATTTATAAGAAGATAGGTTATAGCCAAACAATTGTAAAAATAACAACAAATTAATAACATGTGAGGATTATTTAGAATGCTAATAGGAAAATTTAGCTATTTGGAAACACAATTAACTTAAAGCCTCACCATACTTCATGTACCAAAATAAATCACACAAAAACTAAAAACTTAAATATCACTTATGAAATTATTAGGCAAATCTAAAAGAAATATACGTAAATATTTTCTGAATTAAGAATGAGAATTACTAGAGTACAATCTTCTGAAGAATACAAGGGAAAAAAGATGGATATATACTAACTGCATAAATACTATAACATTTCCTAACCAACACATTTAGATTCAGTATCTAAATAAGAAACTGAAAACAAATGTTGCCTACATATATAACAATCAAGTTTTGCATAATCTTCATCTATAAAGAGCTACAAAAAAATCATTAGGATAAAACAAAATTAATATAAATTAAAACATTGCTATGTTTACTAAATTGACAAAAAGAGTTCATAAGACAGGATTAGAAAGACGACAGTGAGGCAGGTACCCTTGCATAATGCTAGTCAGAATGCAAAGTGTTTCTAACTTTCTGAAAAGTAATTTGACTCTTTACAACAATAATTATAAAGAGTATCTTTGCCATTTCTCAGTAATTTCACTCCTAGAAATTTGACCTAAGATAAAATCACCCCTCACATAAGAAAATTTGGGGGACCAAAACTAAATGTAAGCAATTGACTAATCATATTACAGAAGATTTATATGATGGAAAATTATGTAGTCATTTAAAATTAAGTTTTTTCAAGACTACTTACTATTTATTCATAGTTGAGCCAGCATGTTTTAAGCACTGTTTGCCAGGCTCTGATCTTAGTGCCTGATATATATTACCTTATTCAATCATACTGAAAACATCGTGAGTTCATCATGAGTCCTATTATCATCACCACTTTTAAGATAAGCAAACTGAGGCACAAAGAGTTTGAGTTAGTGTCCAAAGATGCACAGATAACAAAGGGAAAACCGAGAGTCACACTCACATACTCTGGCCCCCTCCTGCTGCTATTCACTTCCTCCCCCTAGACTATAATGTCCCCTTATAGTCCCATCCCCAAGGAATAAGGTTCACTAAATTTTATATTACAGACAAAAACCAGGACTTTAATCAGCATGTACATAACAACTGCATAAAATACATATATGGATAACAAAAAAATGAAAGGAAAACTTTACAGGTAATTTGTTCTCAATTTCTGAATTTCCCGTTTTTATGATGAACTTGGTTTAGTTTTATAAATTAGCTTTAGCTCTTATGATTTAGCTTTATAGATTAAGCAATTTAAGATTATCTCTATAAAGGAAAAAAAAAAGTATTTCTGAGTTTCACAAATTACTATCCTCAAAAAAAAAAATTCCAACTATATAGAACTTCTTACCTGAACAGATGTTAGTTTCCATGTTTTGTTACTAATCTTCCCACACTAATACCAAATGACAAAATAAAGCATATTTAAGCTAGCTAGAAAGTCAATTATATATTTTATTCCTCTTTTCCTATGGACACAGACATATACATACACTCACCTCAAGAATATGAGTTCCTTGCAATTGTTTTGATGTTTCAAAACGTGTCTGTATACAGGTAAGGTCACATTTTTTAAGTTTATTTATTTATTTTGAGAGAGAGAGTGGGGAAGGGGCAGGGGGCAGGGGGAAGAGAGAATCCCAAATAGGCTCTGTGAAAGGATGGAGCCTGATGCGAGGCTTGATTCCATGAAGCTTGAGATCATGACCTGAGCCAAAATCAAGAGTCAGCCAGGCGCTCTGTGGGTCACATTTTTTAAAAAATTCAAGTAATATAAAGAACAGATGTCTCTGTTATTATATCTACACCTTACTTCAAATCTGTCTCTGTGATTATATCTCTACCTTGCTTCACATTCTATTTTATTCATTTCTCTTTTTTAACTTTAATTTTAGTTTTAGGTAGTATAGAAATGCCCGATTTAACCTTATGCACTATCTCAGCCTATGTATTATCTTTATTTATGTATTCAATATGGACTGTTTCTTAAGACTGAAGTACAAATGCAGTTACAAATCTATTACTTTTTCTAAATAATCACTTGAAAAACCATCTGCCTAATAAACAAGAGCCTAATTTATCTTCTAAGGATACTTCTCTTTAATTGTCTAAGAATCTAGTTCAAAGAAGAGCAATCATCCTCTGATATTTAGAGGCTGCTGGAGATTGGTTAACTAGTTTTAGGCTGTTTTCCACTGCTACATGATATTGAAACTAATGCTGCTTCTCACTGCTACATGATATTGAATCTGAAACTTGGTCTCCTACTGTGTCTACTTGTTAATCATGTCAGGATGATGCCTCACCATGGAGTGAGTCTACGATACCCATCCCATGCTTTTCTTCTAGTTCCTTTCACAATGTGGGCTTCCAAGGTCACGGTGATATGTCCATATGAGTACAGCTTAAGATCTCAATGCTCACAACTAAAGTGTTTATATCTTCGCACACAGAATATCATATAAAGACAAACTGTGCACTGATTTTGATTTGGATAAGAAATGGTGAAAAATAAGCCATGAATCCTTACATTGTGGAGTGGGTTGGCAATATATAATTTCCTAGGACCCTCCTCAAGGCCCCCATCACTTTCTTATTCCTCAAGGTGTAGATAAGGGGGTTCAGGGCTGGAGTGACAACTGTGTAGAAAACAGAGATGATGTTGTCTTGCTTGGGGCTGTGAAGGGAACTAGGAAGGACATACATGAATGTGGCAGCTCCATAGAACATCCCAACCACAGTCAGATGGGAAGAGCAGGTGACTAGGGCTTTCTGCCTCCCCTCATTTGAGGGCATGTGAAGCACAGTAAACAGGATTAGTGCATAGGAGGCAATAATGGCAGAAAGAGGAAGCAAAAGGAAAACCACCCCCGTCACATACACCAAGAGTTCATATCTGGAGGTATCTGCACAGGCCAACTTCAGCAAAGGTGGAATCTCACAAAGCAGGTGCCTGATGTTCCGGGCTTTGCAGAAGGGATACTGCATGGTATAGAAGGTATGTCCTAGAGCATTCAGGTATGCCAGTATCCATGCT
Source organism: Panthera pardus (assembly GCF_024362965.1). Taxonomy (NCBI): domain Eukaryota; kingdom Metazoa; phylum Chordata; class Mammalia; order Carnivora; family Felidae; genus Panthera; species Panthera pardus. The sequence continues at coordinate 51,580,808 of NW_026526677.1, forward strand.
GTGGCCACCATGAGCCAGCAGACCCTTGGCCTCATGAAGACCATGTAGTTCAGAGGATGACAAATGGCCACATATCTATCATAGGCCATGAAGGCCAGTAGCAGGTCCTCTGCACCACCCAGCATCAATGCCAGAAACATCTGAAGGGCACAGCCCGCAAAGGAGATGGTGTTTTCACTGCGCAGAAAATCCATGAGCGCCTTGGGAGTGACAACAGATGTGAAGAGGAGGTCCATGAGTGAGAGCTGCCCGAGCAGGAAGTACATGGGCATGTGGAGCCGGGAATCCACTGTGATGACCAAGAGCAACAGGCCATTGCTGGTCAGGGCCAACATGTACAGGACTGTGATTATGACACAGAGCAGTTCAGGAGACCCACTGTCTTTCAGAATCCCCATCAATATAAAGCCACTGCCCAGGGTGGAGTTCCAGTACTCCATTCTGTATTGTTTCTTTGGTTGCCTAGAACCAAACACATTCTCGGTGAATTTTTGCAAAGGTGGTCCCTAGTTTGTAACATCACAGGACCCTAATGATGACCAATATGAACCCAATAAGGATTTATAATTGGAAACTGACTTTAACTCCTGATCTCTCAGTTTCTGACACTTCTAATTGTATCTTGATGAAAGAACCACCTGAATGGTCATATTCAGCTAAACATTTCTTAACAGAAAGCAATCTTGGGCTGCCTGGGTGCCTCAGTCGGTTGAGCATCTGACTTGGGCTCAGGTCATGATCTCACAGTTTGTTCCAGCCACGCATCGGGCTCTGTACTGATAGCTCAGAGCGTGGAGCCTGCTTTGGATCCTGTGTCTCCTCTCTCTGCCCCTCCCCCGCTCATGTTTTTTGCCTGTCTCTCAAAAATAAAAATAAAAATAAACATTTAAAAGAAACCAACATTGGGGTGCCGGGGTAACTTAGTTGGTTGAGCGTCTGACTCTTGATGTAAGCTCCGGTCATGATCTCCTGGGCATGGGATCGAGACCTGTCAGTCTTCACACTGTCAGTGGGATTCTCTCTCTCCCTCTCTCTCGCTCTGCCCCTCCTGCACTCATATTCTCTCTCTCTCAAAAAACATACATAAACATTTTTTTAAAAAGAAAGCAATACTCCAGTACATGAGCCCTTAATTATTTTTGTACCTATGTTTTAAGTATAATGTTTGATGACTGATTTACATGCCCAGTTAGTATTCTAACAGACCTATTCTGAATATAAAACTCTAAAGCAGGTACAGAAATGTGATTTCAATAAAACACTTCCACTTCATTTTCCATAACTTATGACTGCATATGTTTGCAGAATTAAAGGTTGTAGATGTAAGCATCATGAAAGAGTTAAGTACGTCCACCTTAGTCACCTCTCTGGGCCAGCTCCACACTCTCCATGTGCCTGAAAGAGAAGGAATTCTAGACTGTCTCAGACTAAGGGGTGATGTGTTTGACATGGTGTTGGTTTTAGGAGCTAAACCTTTTGGATGAAAGGACATAGGTGTTTCTTTACAGGCTATGACAACATGTGAGCCTGGGAAAACTCAAAAATCTGATAACTGATGAGGCTCTGCCCAGGAATATCAGAGTGTTTGTGTTTGGGGGAAATGGTGAAAGGTGCTGGCAACAAAAGAGCATGTGCTGTATGCTGTAATCAGGCTCATTAATCCTATCTTCCCTCTTGTGCACCTGACCCAGATCCCCACTCTCCTTCTTGCAGGACCAGAGTATCTCCACTGGATTGAAGGGTCGTGGGGATAGGGAGGATGAACTCCTGTTCTGGAAAGCCACGTTTGGAATGTGGTATCCCACCCCAGAAAAGTCAGAAGAGACAGGGACTTGGGACTGACAGGTATCGATGTCATGCATCATGGGAACTAGGCAGATAAGTCCAATTCTGAACATGTGTTAAAGAATCTGTAAGAGAAGCATGTTTCTCTAAATCTTTCCCCTATACTGTGGCTTCTATATTTGGACATTTCACTGGTTCCCCTACGGGTCTCTTCTGGGTCCACAGGATTTTAATGGCACAAAAGGTATTATTAGAGCATATGACGGGCATATCATTTGCTCTCAGAGGGCCCTTTGGAGACATTTTTTACCAGATAGGGGCAAAAATCTCTGAGCAGAGGGCAGAAAGCCCAGGAGTGCTAAAGATAGGTACTGGTATTTCCACCAGGAAGCAGACACCCTGGCCTGGGATGTGGCACAGACTCCTTCACCATTTTCACTGATTTTTCTTCATGTTCAGAAAACCAAGAATAGAGGGCATTAGGATCAAGTACAGGCCCCAAAGCACTAGAGAATCTGGAAGACAGAGTAGCTTAAGTCCTTAGGGTCTGTTTGGGGCTCTGTTTCTCAACTCGGCATTCCTAGAGGCTGCACACTTCCCTGACAGAGAGACAAAGCCCTTACCTCAGGTAGTGAGAAGCCCAGATGGCCAAACGTGCAAACTGCCCTGTGGATTGTTTGAAGGTGAAGGATTTTCCTGTAGAAATGGGGAAAGGGTGAGGCTTTTCCAGCAGTGTCCAACTGGTTTAAGTTTTGCTAAGCTGGGTTAAGAATCTGAGGAGTCTGACCAATACAGCTGTCAGGGCCCCTTCTGGTCCTCCTATTCTTCTAAAGGTCTTCTCTGGAGATGCAGTGGAGACAGAGGGCTAGTTCAGTCCTTGGGTAGTTTCTGTGGCGCTCCTACTTCAGTGATGGATTTCCTGCTCTCACACCCATAGAGAATTAGAAGAAACTGTTTCTGTCACTCAGTTCCCTAGGTCAAGAACCCATCCAGCTCTGGAGAAGTTGTCAGGCTGAGTTCTTGGGTCCAGATGCTCAGACTGCCATTTACTCCTGCTAGGGTCTGGGAGCAAGGATGAGAGCAGCAGGAATCTGGAAGAAGTAGATATTGGAAGAGCTCCCCAAGGGAGACCCTGCTGTGCTTGGCCTCACTGTCTCTGGGGAGGCTGTTCTGGCTCCTTTCCCATGACCCCTCACCCCTCTGCTTTATTCCATTCCTACATTCACAAGGACTTATCTTCTCAGCTGAAATGGCCTCCCCTGGAAATGCTGGTTCAGGAAACAAGATGTTAATGAGTCCTCTTGGGCATGTTTCCTGGCCTGGTATCCCTGCTCTTTTCTCTCACTAAATGAACTCAGATGCCCCAGGTATCTTCTATCCTCCCCTAAGGTGGCACTGATGGCCCATTTCTGAATTTCTGACTGGATAGGCCAAGAAGAAGGTCCTTTTCCTGGTCAGTGTCCTGCCCCAGATCTTAAAGTGGGTTTCGTGTCAGCTCTAGGACACTCCCACAATATCTTCTGTAATTGTTACCTTGATTCTGAATTCTCATGTTCATTGCCTGTCTCGTGTGCTCCATCGTATACATGTTCTTCTTGTTTTATAAGCTCTTCCTGCTACCTCATCAGCTCCCAAATATGATCAAGATCTCCCTGTTCAGACAAACAACAATTTGGATTTTCTTCCCTTTGGACTGTCTCTCTAAATGCCTCCCATTTTTTTGCCATACATTTTTTCAAAACGCATTTATAATAATTGGGTCTACTGCTACTTTAATTGCTCATTCATTATACACGAAGAGAACATTTGCCCAGAAAACCCAGAAATAACAGTAGCATAACCCAATAAAATGTATTTCTCACACAGGTAACAGTTCAATGCATATTTCTTATTTAGGGAGCTGTCCTTAATTGCTCTCTTCTATGGGGTTGGGTGGGGATCCAGGCTTTTCATTTGGTGGAGCCTACAACAGCTTCAGTAGGTGATTCCCAGGTTGACAATAATGCTCTCCATTCTGGGTAGTCTGAAAGGAAAGAGATCCTATGGCATCAAGTGTAGGTGTTTTTATGGCTCAGACTTCACTTCATGGCACACCTTGTGGCACACTTCACCTCTGCATTGTATACCTCGGCCCATTTGTATCACCTCCTGCCAAGTGCCCTACATGACTGAACTGACCTACTTTGTCTCAAGATCACCAAAATCTTCTTTGCCAAATCCTGTAATACATACTATTGTGTTACTGGGTTTGTTTTAAACTCACCAAATTCCCACATTCCTTTTCTTTTTTGCAAAAAGGCTAAAGACTTTTTCGTTCCATACTAGCAGGAATATTTTTTTTTCTTCTGATCTCTGTGTTAATCTGGTAGCACACCACGCTAGCATGATCCAGAAGGGCAGGAACTAGTCTGTTTTGTTCCCAGTCACATTTCTAGCTCATAGCATGGTAACTGCATAAATGTACTCAATAAATGTTTGCTAAATTAATAAAGGAGTGAATAAATGAAGGTTTCTACCACAGCTGCTGTCAAATTCCAACTAAAATATCCATGGGGAAAAAATGTCTATTCAGGTCCTCTGCTCATTTTTTAATCAGATTGTCTTTTTTTTTTTTTTTCTTGGTGTTGAGTTGTGTAAGCTATTTATATATTTTTTATATTAACCCCTTATTGAATACATCATTTGCAAGTATCTTCTCAGATTCACTAGGTTGCATTTTTGTTTTGTTGATGGTTTCTGTCACTGTGCAGAAGCTTTTTATTTTGGCGTAGTCCCAATAGTTTATTTTTGCTTTTGCTTCCCTTGTCTGAGGAGTCATATCAGAGTAGCTTATGTTGCTAAGACTGATGTCCAAGAGATTACTGCCTATGTTTCTTTTAGTTTTATGGTCAGATCTCACATTTAGGTTTCTAATCCATTTTGAGTGTATTTCTGTGCTGGTAAAAGAATGTAGTCCACTCTCATTCTTTTGCATGTAGCTATCCAGTTTTCCCAGCACCATTAATGAAAAGGCTGTCTTTTCTCAATTATATATTCTTGCTGCATTTGTCATAGATGAATAATATGAGTTTGTTTCTGGCTCTCTATTCTTTTCTATTGATCTATGTGTCTATTTTTGTGCCAGAACCATACTGTTTTGGTTACTATGACTTTGTAGTATATCTTGAAATCTAGGATTGTGATACCTCCAGCTTTGTCTGGGATTTTCCAGAGAACACACACAGGTACCCAACAGACACATGAAAAGATGCTGAATGTCCCTAATTATCAGAGAAATGCAAATCAAAACCACAATAAGATATCACCTCACACGAGTCAGAATGGCTAGTATCAAAATGACAAGCAGTATCAAGTGTTGGTGAGGATGTGGAGAAAAGGGAACCCTCATACACTATTGGTGGGAGTGTACATGGATGCAATCACTGTGGGGAACAGTATAGAGGTTTCTCAAAACAATTAGAGATAGAAATAGCATATGATCTGGTAATTCCAGTAGGGATATTTATCCAAATAAATGAAAACACTAACTCAAAAAGATATATAAATAATGCCCAGATGATGGAAGCAACCCAAGTGTCCATCCACAGATAAATGGATACAAAAAATATGTGATATATATCTATATAGTGATGGATTATTCTGCCATAAAAAATGGTATCAGGCATTTGCAACATGGGTGGACCTAGAGGGTATTGTGCTAAGTGAAATACATCAGACAGAGAAACAAATACCAGCAACAAATACCAGAAAACAAATATGATTTCACCTGTATATGGAATCTAAGAAGCAAAACAAATGAACAAACAAAACCCAGACTCATGGGGCACCTGAGTGGTTCAGTCGGTTAAGCATCCAACTCTCGGTATTAGCTCAGGTCGTGGTCTCATGGGTCATGAGATAGAAACCACATCTGGCTCTGTGCTGACAGTGTGGAGTCTGCTTAGGATCATGTTTCTCCCTCTCTCTGCCCTTCCCCTCCTTTCTCAAAAATAAATAAACTTAAAAAAAAACCAGACACATAAATATAGAGAACAAACTGACAGTTGCCAGAGAAGAGGGGAGTTGAGGGATGGGCAAAATAGGTGAAGAGAATTAAGAGGTACAAATTTTCAGTTGTAAAATAAGTAAGTCAAGGAGATGGAAAGTACAGCATAGGGAATATAGTCAATAATATTTTGGTAACAATGTACGGTAACAGATGGTGACTATATTTTTGTGGTGAGCACTGAGTAATGTATAGAATTGCTGGATCACTATGTTGTACACCTGAAACTAATATAACATTGTATGTCAGCTATATACCTCAATAATAAATATTTGAAATTTTTTTAAATAATAGTAAATAGTAACAATTATCTATAATCCAATTTGGCAATCTCTATATAGTACCTTTGCTCTATAATTGTTGTTAAATTCAATATTTGGTCTGGTAACAAGAAAGTAAATAAATAAATAAACAAACAAACAAAATATTCATGAAGATATAAGTGTATCTTAAAGCTGACTTCAGGTCAGTAAAGTAGAGACAGGAAAAGTTATGGGACAAGATTTAGAAGAAATGTTCACCAACTCTATATTTTAACAAAGAATATATTAAAAAACAAGTTTTGGGGCATCTGGGTGGTTCAATCAGCTGAGTGTGTGACTTCAGCTCTGGTCATGATTTCATGGTCCATGAGTTTGAGCCCTGCATCGGGCTCTGTGCTGACAGCTCAGAGCCTGGAGCCTGCTTCAGATTCTGTGTCTCTCTGTCTCTCTGCCCCTCCCCTGCTCGTGCTCTGTCTCTCTCTCTCTCTCAAAAATAAATAAACATTTTTAAAAATTAAAAAAATAAATAACAAGTTTTGCTTCAAACTTGGGAATTTAAAACTTGACATACCCAAATAATCTAGACTAAGTTTTATTTATGTTTAATTCCAAAATAAAGAGGTTTCCCAGACCAGAAAATGGAAAAATATCATCTAATGGTACAGAAGCTAGTCCAAGTCAGAGTTTTCCCCCATATTTTCCCTCTTTCTTTACCTCCTTAATTCAGACACCCAGAGGATACAGTTTTTTTTTTTTTAATTTTTTTTTTTTAACGTTTATTTATTTTTGAGACAGAGAGAGACAGAGCGTGAACGGGGGAGGGTCACAGAGAGAGGGAGACACAGAATCCGAAACAGGCTCCAGGCTCTGAGCTGTCAGCACAGAGCCCGACGCGGGGCTCGAACCCACAGACCGTGAGATCATGACCTGAGCCGAAGTCGGACGCTTAACCGACCGAGCCACCCAGGCGCCCCGAGGATACAGTTTTTAATTAACATCAAAGGACTGAGCAGATAGCATGCAGCTGAAACAATTTGTAGCAGGGGAAACATAATTTATAAACAATGAGTGTGTCTGGGTCCCTCAGAAGTTGACCATGAGCAAGGATTTGAATGAAAAAAGTTCATTTAGGGAGTGATTATAGTTTAAAACTAATAGGATGGGGAAGTGGGACAGAAAAGCAAAAGAACAAATAAAGGTTGTGTCATCAAGCAAGTTACTGTGGGCAACTGGATCTTAATCCTCCTGGAGAACTCTGAGAAAGAAGAGTAGAACATGTACCTCAGACGTATATCGCACCTAAGGTGTGAGGGATCTGGGGTATTCAGACACCAACTGTCACCAATCATCCAAGTCCTGGTTGCTGCAGGGGACATTAATTCCCTGGGCCACAGGCCTTCTGGGCATGTGAGCAGAACTGGCATATCGGCCAAAGAAAGTCTGGATGCAAAAGATGCTTATAGTCGCTAGTGGAAGTCAAACTGCCCTGAAACGATAAGGGTCACAAGCATATGTGGAAGGCACTGACCTAACTGCTATATTGTAAGACAATAATATTTAAGATAAATGACATTGCTCAAAGGTATAGTCTTAAATTTACTAGAATGTACAAAATGATGAAGAGATTTAAAAAATGGTTGAATAATGAGTGTCATGGAGAGTAAATAAATATAACATGGTACATTATTTTTAAATGGTACTACTTGACTGAATTTCCTAGAATTTCAGCTAGATTATTGCATGTATACTAATTTAATAGAACAGAAATATTATCTAAAATCCATGGAGGCATTTTTCATGTACCTCCAAATTCCAAACATTAGGGAAAACTTATATGGAAGTGATGAATAGATGATTTATAGGCAATAAACCTTAAACCCTACTATGGTATGAAAATAGACATAGTTGGAAGCTGGTGGAGAGGAATAATTTGAAGATATTTTTACTCTTCCTTCCATGAGAAAATAAGGTGCTTCCCCTCACCTCAAGTGACAAGAGCTTCAAAAGTACTTTTGTGTCTAATCTGGAATTTGATTAATGTTAGAACAAGTACCTTCTTCACAAATAAAAAATCTAAAAGTCAATTATGGACTGGTATAGTCTCCCTGGTTGAAGAGAAGAGACAGCATTCCACACCCCAGAATTTAACGAAATAGGAACAAGCATGACTCCACTTGGCCATATGTGAATCCTATGGAAGAGAATTAGACAAGTCTCTGTAAAAGGGACTCAGGCCAATAGAACCACTTGGTAGGTTTAAAAGCGACCTCTCAACAGAGGAAAAACTATTAAGGGGGAGTCATATGTGACCAGCTAATGAAGATAGGGCCTTTAAAGATGTGATTAGGTTAAACTTTGTCATTATGGTGGGCCCTAATCTAATTTGAGGGGCGTCCTTGTAAGAAAAGGAAATTTGGACACCCAAAGAGATATATGGGGTACAAGTACACAGAGGAAAGGCCCTGTGAGGACACAGAGAAAAGCTTGCCATATGCAAACTAAGTAGAGAGGACTCAGGAGAAACCAAACCTACTGACACCTTGATCTTGGACTTATGTCTTTTACTTTGTCTTTTCTCTCTTTTCTTTCCTTCTACCCAGCCCCAATTTGCCAATCTCGCCTTAATTCAGTGATTAATTTTTCCTCTCCAAAATATTTCCAGTGGTTGTTCACACCAGCCACTTTCAGTACCAAATCTTGTAATGACATTTTGGAGCTCCTGCCCCTATTATCAAACCCCAAACTTTCTATAATTGGTTTAAATATTATGCTATTGTCCTCCAACCTTCTGGTGCTAACAGTCTTCTACAGATTCATATCCATTAGGAAGAAGGTCGGCAGGATCTTTATTCAGATTCTTTTCACTGGGGGGTTAGTGAAATGTATCAGGAAAAAGAAACCCCATTCAAAGCAATGAGACTTATTCAAGTTCTTCATGTACATGAAGCAATTTTAATTTTTATTACCTCACCAACACTGCATGCGTTCTTGAGAAAGAGATAGAGAGAGAGAGAGAGAGAGAGAGAGAGAGAGAGAGAGAATTCTGAAAGGATAAAATTGACATGTTGACAGGACTTATTCCTTGAGGGGGAACTATGTGCGATTTTGTTTTTTAATACTCTCACATTATTCCTTTCATAATCAAAAAAGGAAACATTTACTTTTATTTTCTGAGGCGAATTCACCTGTACCCTCTACTCCCTCCAGAACAAAGTGATACATTTGAAATCACTCTCAAACTTATTCTGCTACTCATTGTAGCAGACAGCTACAAAACTGAGGAGGGCATGGAAAATAATTAGGGGACAGGTGAGACTGGCCTAAGATAATATAGTACTTAGTAAAGGGGTGAGAAGAAATCCGATTCAATAATATTGGTAGAGAATTCTACATAGTCAAGCTTACATGTCACAGACAACAGACACACATACACATGCAGACAACTGTACATACTTGCACACTCTTTCATACCTGTACACACTATGCACAAAATTATCCACCAAAAAATGGAGGAAGGAGAAAAGAGAAAGAAGAAAGGAATGCTTTAGAAAGGGTCATCATGCAGTACAGTTAAATTCATTGCCAAGGAGGGCCTGAAAGTTACAGAAACACTATAGGATTCAATCACTTTTAACTGGAAATAAGGCAGTTTGAGGTAATGCATCTATGGGTATATCTCATAAGACATCCTTATGTCTGAAAAGAATGCTGACTTTTTAACCAGTCACTGTTGATTTAGTCAGAAACGTGGAAACAGAACCTCAGCAAGCCCACAGGTGACTGTATGACAACTTGGGTTTCCCAGCTCATTAATAGGTGAAGGATGCTAGAAATATGTTCAGGGAGATTAATCCATTTTTTCCCTTGGTCCAACATTTCAACGGTGAGTTTACTTTGCTAGGAAAATATTTCCCTCAGGAAAGAACTACAAAAAGAGACCATAAGAAAACAAAAGAGTGCAAGACAGAACATGACTCTGTTGACCAAGAGGTAATGAAACCTTTTAAGGAAGACACCAAGTTTCACATATTGTGAGGTTCTAGACACAATGCTTGCACTGAATAGGCATTTAATGAATACGTGTGGAGAAGAAAAATCAACTGGAGCATATAAAGCGAGGGAAAGAAAGGACAAGGATAGTAGTAGAGCTATTGTTTTCAGTCATAAGCTTCCAAGTGCTTAAGAAAAATGTCAGAAATCACTGCCTCTGAAGGTTGACTATCTTCCAACCAGCCTCCTGAGAGCACCCTTCACGTCCTTGTTCCTCAGGCTATAAATTATGGGGTTCAGCATGGAAGTCATAACTGAATAGAACACAGAGATGACCTGATCCTTTTCATTCATTGTCTTGGAATTGGGTCTCATGTAGGCAAATATTCCAGAGCCATAGTAGAGAACCACAACAGTGAGATGAGAGCCACAAGTAGAAAAGACCTTGAGCCTCCCCTCCTCTGACTGCATCTGAATCACTGTTGAGATAATATGCCAGTAGGAGACAAGGATGAGGGAGAGAGGTGCTAAGAGGATAATCACACCCATTGAAAAGAGAGCCATCTCAGCATTGTAGGTGTCTGCTGAAGCCAGCTTCAGGAGTGCAGGAGGTTCACAAAAATAATGATTAATTATATTCTGTCCCTGGTAGGGGAGACACAGTGTAAATGCACTGTCCACTGAACATACAAATGCCCCACTGATCCAAGACACTATGGCCAACTGGACACAAACCCTCTGGGTCATGACAGTGGAATAATGCAGGGGCTTGCAGACAGCCACATAGCGGTCATAGGACATCACTGCCAGAAGTGCACACTCTGTACACCCTGCTAAAAGGAAGACAATTATCTGCAGTGAGCATCCAGCAAAGGAAATGGTTTTCCTTTTTACGAGGAAGTGGACCAACATCTGAGGAACAATGCTTGTAGAGAAACAGAGGTCAGCAAAGGACAAGTTTTTGAGGAAAAAGTACATGGGGGTGTGAAGTCGAGAGTCACTTTGAATGAGGATTATTATAAGCAGGTTTCCAAACATAGAGAGAAGGTAAATGGTAAGGAAAACACAGAACAGCAGGATCTGGACCTTTGGATTCTGTGAAAGTCCCAGCAAGATAAATTCAGCCACAGAAGTTTGGTTTCCTTCTCCCATTAATGTTTATTCCTGTTTACCTGTCATCAGAAAGAAAACACATGCATTCTGAATGTTCAGTTTTCACAATCTTTATAAACAAGCACAATGATAACAAGTGCACCTTGTTGGACTATTTGTTTTCAGATGCTTCCTGGTAGGTGCCAGTTGGCATTAGGATGCATATTGCTGTTACATAGTTTTTAAGCACGTCTTTCTTTGCTTGATCCATTTGGTAGGCTGAGTATCCTACTTGACATGGCTTCTCAATTAATCCTGATATCAACATACTTACATATTGCTAAATTACCGTGAAGTTTTATCGGGGAATTGTCTTTGGATCAATTTAATTTTTTTCTTCTCAATAAATATTTTGTATTTACCTGGATTAGCAGTCTGAGAATGAGGTGAACTTGTTTAGTCAATAAAACCACTTTTGATTTATAATTCAAAATCAAAACACAGAGGTCAATAATAAATTTGTTCATAATAGAGTAGGAGTTTCAAATATGGTTTCAAAGTCAACAGATAAAATGCAGCTATTAGTTCTGGCTTTTTTTCCGTAGCATCTTTATTTTTTATTTTTTTAATGTTTATTTATTTTGAGACAGAGAGAGAATGTGTGAGCAGTGGGGATGGTGGGTGGAGCAGAGAGAGAAGAAAGAGAGAGAATCCCAAGCAGACTCTGGCTGTCAGCATACAGCCTGATGTGGGCTCGATCTCACCAACTGTGAGATCATGACATAGCATTGGTCCCTTCCATAGCATTTTTAAAAGAGGCTTCTAAAGTAGCAATCCAAACAGGTAAAGGAAGAAAAGAAAAATATATACCCAGGGATCATAATCCTGGCCCTTGTATAAATATTTCACATGATTAAAAGGAAAAGTATCATGAAAAAATGTGACATTCAGAAATGTAACATAAGACTTCAGTGGCCAAGGCCCTATTCAAGAAAAAAAAAAAAAGCCAGTAATAAGCAGGAGCTTAAACTTCTGAACTAGATATTAGTGAATTTTACTACTCCATAATGCCCAGTTTCAGCTCGCCTCTGACCTTAGCGTCAGCTGTAGTGGACAATTCTGACTTGCTTGGCACTGCTGACATTCTACGTCAAGAGCTCCCTACCTTGTCTTTTAGCATTCTGCCCAAGATGTTGAAGTATGGGCAAGTTAATGCCCCAAAGGCAATCTTTAACCAGAGCGCAAAGGAAAATTGATGAATAAAGACACCAGGTATTTCTGGGAAGCACTCTGTATGATTCTTACAGGTTGAGCTCTATGGAGTTAAGTCCCCATTGTCTGTGCCATGTTTATTATTATTACTATTACTATTATCATTATTATTATAGTCCCTAAAGGACTTTTTCAGAATTTTGTTTTAGATGAATTCAGAATGAAATTTGAATAGCACAGATATACTGTACATCTATTTATATACGGCAGCCCTCTAGAGGACCACAAACCATTGCGATGTCTAACATTTCTCTCTTCTTCTAAGAACTTTGGGATTTATATTGCCCCCATACAGAATGCATGGTCTAGAGTATCAACTTCAATAATCCAAACTTCACTGGTGTTTAGTTGTTTCCTGTGTCACTCTTACTGTTTCCTTATACCACTTCCTGGAATCACTTTTCCAATAAGCTATCTGCACCAAAGTTCTTTTCTTAGCCTCTTCTTTCAGGAACCTAAACTAAGAGAAATATAGGACCTGAGATGGAGACCTGATGAAGACAATATTATTACAAGTCTGCCTTGTTCAACCGAGGAGTTCCAGCTGTGTCTGATGATAATGACTAACACTTACTGAATGCTTACTATGAGTCTGGCATAGTTCTAAGTACTTTATATGTGTTAGTTTATTTAATCTTCACGATAATCCTATGAGGAAGTATTTTTCAATCTCTATTTTACAGATAAGGAAATTGAAGTGTAGAAAGGCAAAGTAACTTACTAGTCACACAGATATCATTTACCAGAATTGGAATCCAAAGCCCTAGAGTCTTGTCTGGCATCTGAGCTTTTAAATCTTCAGTCTTATTTCAGTCACAATTCCAACTGCAGCAGCTAGTACTAAAAAATCCAATCATGTAGATGGACTCCCCACAGAGAAATCCAAGCAATATTCAAGAGACAAAGGAAATTATCCTCAATCTCAAACATGTTCATAAATGGCTTGGCTCCTAAAGTTGGCTGAGGTTAAGATTTTCACATGTTGCCAATTAGAAAATAAACTAGAAAGAACTAAGACTTGTAGTAAGGTTCCAGCCAACTTTCTTTAAGTTTAGGAAGGAAGGAGATTTGTAATGAAAGAGAGGATTCAAGATCCAAGTAGAACAACCAATCAGATTTAAGGGACAAATGGCATATCTGTTAGCAGGGTGAACATGGTGCTAAGGTCAATTTCATTCTGATACTACTGCTGACTATATGGTTGTCATAAATTTATCATTAACACTCAGATTACTAGATTAAATTTGTAATATAGAATATTTGGATTTGGTAAGAGATACAGGAGCCTAAGTATCATGTATAGGATCTTGTACACTAGGTAGCAGAGCTTACTCCTCCTCCTCCTCTGATCATAATAATAACAACACGGACTAAAAACTTACATTTCATGGCACTTAATATGTTCCAGGCACCCTTATAAGCATTTAATATTTATTAATTTATTTAATATTCAGAAGAGTTTCAAAGAAGTAGACTCCTAATATACTCATTTTATAAATATGGGTTCTGAGGGTCAGTGAATATATTTAAAAAAAAAATAAACTTTCAGGGCTACAGAGATAGTAAATTTTTGAATCAGGATTCAGTCCCAGGTAATCTGATTCTAGAGCCCAGCCCTGATATTGTTCTACTGAATAGGAGTGCGGATTCTATTTTAAAAATATACTCTGGAACCATGCTCTGTCTGAGTCCACAGAAAAAGCCATAAATGGAACACACCACAGAATTAGGATCTGGGAAAATGTAAGGCAGAGGCTGATGGTATACACAGAAAATAAACAAATACGCTATCTTTCTGTAGTGTGGAATCAGGTGGACAGGAAGCTAAGCAGTGTCAGTGCAAATATCCGCAACTTTTTTTTTTTTTAATGTTTTTATTTATTTTTGAGACAGAGAGAGATAGAACATGAGCAGGGGAGGGGCAGAGAGAGAGGGAGACAGAATCCGAAGCAGGCTTCAGGCTCTGAGCTCTCAGCACAGAGCCTGATGCAGGGCTCCAACTCACAGACTGTGAGATCATGACCTGAGCTGAAGTCAGATGCCCAACTGACTGAGCCACCCAGGTGCCCCAACTTCTTTTTTTTTTTTTTTAATGTTTATTTCTGAGACAGAGAGAGAAAGAGCATGAGTGGGGGAGGGGCAGAGAGAGACGGAGACACAGAATCAGAAGCAGGCTCCAGGCTCTGAGCTGTTAGCACTGAGCCCCACACGGGGCTCAAACTCAGAAACCGTGAGATCATGACCTGAACCGAAATCGGTCACTCAACCAACTGAGCCACCCAGGCGCTCCTATCAGCAACTTCTTAATATTCCTCAAAGTTAGTTTCCTGCTCTTCCTTCTTTATTTACATATTGTTCTTTATGGATCTCATTTACATCCGTTGGCTCAATTATCACCTATATCTAGACTGCCTCAAAGTCATCTGACAACTGACCACTATTCTTAGCTTGAATCCTACATTTTCAATTTTTTTTCTGGATATTTTTTCAAGTTTTTATTTAAATTCTAGCTAGTTAATATATATAGTAAAATTGGTTTCAGGTATAAAATTTAGGAAATCATTACTTACATACAACACCCAGGGCTCATCACAACAAGTACCCTCCTTAATACCCATCTCCCATTTAGCCCATTCCCCACCCACCTCCCTCTACCAACTTTGTTTGTTCTCTATAGTTAAGAGTCTCACGGTTTGCTTCCACTTCTTTCTTTTTTTCCCTTCCTCTATATTCATCTGTTTTGTTTCTTAAATTACACATGAGTGAAAACATAAGGTATTTGTCTTTCTCTGACAGACTTATTTCATTTAGCATAATACACTCTAGCTCTGTCCACATTGTTGCAATATTTACAGTAAAACATTTTGCCTCTGCTTGAAAAATCAACATATTTGGAATTTAAATTTTACTCCATAAATCATTTTTAACTTTAGGGACTCCATTCTTGGAAATTCCACTGTCACTTTTCCTAACCATCATGACCTTAAAATATAAAATCAGCTTTGACTTCTTTTATCCTCCTTGTTTCTGCAAGTTGATCAATCATCAAGTTCATTCTTTCAAACATCTTTCAAATCTCTAACTTTTCATTGTCATTGTCATTCTTGCTAGTCTAGTAAGTCATTCAGTTCTGCTTGTATTATTTCAATATCCTAACTTGTTGCCACACCCTAGAATCAAACATCTTGTATTCCACTAACTGATAAATCTTCCAAAGTAAATGGTTTCTACATCTAATGAAATAAACTCCAAATTCTCTAGATGAGCATTTAAATCCTATCTCATGCTTATCCCAATTTCCTTCCTTTTTCTGTCTTAAAAGTGTCTTTGTTTCAGTGAAATCAAATCATTAATAAACTATTCATATTAGATTCTAAGAGCTTGGTAAAGAAAAAAAAAGAAATAGAGATAACAAGAACAGGTCATACATCTATTAATAGAGAATAGTTTAAAAATTATAAGAGAATATCGTGTACTCATTTAGAAAAAAAGTGTTGAATTTCTAGGAACAAAAAAACAATTTTTAAAAAGTTCTGAGTTTCCAATTTTGCGAAAAAAAGGAAAGATATAAAGAGACTGACAACCATAGGAAATGGTTTTAAAATATTTATAATTGATAAGACTCTGGCAAATATAGTTTTACAGATGTATTCTATATAAACACCAAGGAATGGATAATTCTTAATATTTAAATTATACCAGGAGATAAAAAATAGGATGTTGAAAGTTTCAAGAAACAAAAACCCATCTCAACCTTTGTGAAAATAAATCTATTGCTCTTATAACTGATGAGAGCTGGATACAGAATAGGATTTATCCAAAGGTTTAACATGACAGGAAGTCTGAGTTTTCATTTCTTTTTTTTTTTTAAATTCTATCATTCTAGGTGTCACCATTTTCTTAAGAAAATCTCCCTTTATGATCTTAACATAATTACGAAAAGCTCCCACTGTTACCCCTTGTTCAAATATAAAAGGAGAGATAGAACATATGTGACCAAGATTTCTCCCAAAAGTTCTGAGAGTCAGCCTGATTGGAACATATCATTTTAGCAGTGGATGTGAGAGAGAAATTAACTCAGTCTAGGTCAAGTGCTGGAAAAACTAGTATGGAGTTATGTGTATAACTACCATGGCTGTAACCCCAACCACACCTCTCTTTAATATTTCCTTCTTCTTATCCTTTATATATGCTTTAAGGAAAATAGACTATCTCATAAAGTAGTTATCCTTAAAGGAGTGTAGGGATGAAGAAAAGACAAGGAGTAAGTTTCAGGGATGCTAGTAATTTTCTGTTTCTTAAAATGGGTGCTGATCACATGGCTATGCTCATGATGTGAAAATTCACTGAACTATACACCTGTAATTTCTGTGTTTCTCTGCAGATATGTTATGCTTTAATATAAAAGTTTACTTTAAAATAGAACATTTGGCAGGTATAATTAGCTGTCTCAGAAAAGAGCACTCTTTTAAGATAATTGATCCACAATAAATTGTCTAAATGAATGAACTATCGTTTATTTAAGGTTTCATATTATAGCGTATTATTTCTTAAAATTTTCTGGATTCAAAATCTCGAAATTATGGAAAGAGGAAGAGGAAGAAGGAGGAGGAGGAGGAGGAGGAGGAGGAGGAGGAGGAGGAGGAGGGGGAGAAACAGAAGCAGAAGAAGAAGTAGCAGCAGCAGCAGCAGCTGGAGGAGGAGGAGGAGAGGGAGGGGAAGGGGGAAGAGAAGGAAAAGGAGAAGCAGGAGGTGGAGGATGGAAAGGGAGTGGAGAGGGGAGGGGAGGGGGAGGATGGAAAGGGAGTGGAGAGGGAGGGGAGGAGTAAAAAGAAAAGAAGGTCATCATGAAAATTATAAAATGTTACCAACAAAACTCAACACAGTGGATTTTTTCTAACCTTTCCCATAACTAAGTAGCCTCAGAAAGTAGACTCAGAAAAGAATTCCCAGATACATGAGGCAAAGTGGTTATGTTAACAGCTAATCTAACAAGGGTTTTCCTAACTTTACAATAAGAGTGAGTTCTTTGTTTCCTTCACCCCACATACTTGACACAGTTAATTCTATATTTTACTGCTACTTTCAACACCTCACTTCTGATATCAAATTGTTATTATTAAAATGTGTGGTTTGTAAGTAAAAGGAAACGCAAATGCTTATCCCCAAAAAATGTTTATACAGAGTGCTTATAAAAACAATGAGAATTTATAGATTTTAATTACCTAAAATCCATAGCAGTGTTGGCCATGGGTGAGGTTCTATCCAGACACTCAATATATTTCTTTATAGCTTTTCACATAGTTCTCACCATTGTCACCCTTATCCTAACAGTTATTAGGGATACATGATTCCTTGCCCACATATAAAAATAAAAATAAAGTTTCTTTGCAATAGGCATTCCCACCAAAGGTACTGGGATAAAGTCTGATGTGGCATAGAATCATATTCCCTACAAAAATATGGATCCACAAAACATCAGCAAGTTTTGAGCAAAGGAAAAGTGCTATTAAAAACACAACTATCAAATATCTAATTCAGCTGTATATTTGTCTATTTTATTTTATTAACAAATTCTAATGCAAAAATCTGATAAAGAGAACACAGAGTGATAGAAATTTACCCTTCAATTATAGATGCAAAAATTGCAAATAAAATAATAGCAAATGATAAATGGAAGTATATTAATGAGGAATATATAATACCTTTGTAGAGTTTTACCAAGCAATGTAAGTATTTTTGAACATTAAGGAATAAGAAGCATATGATAACATCAACTGAGAAATATAAAAATACAAATACAGATTTCCAATTCTAGTAATTGTTTGATACCTGTTATAGACCAACCTTTCCACCAAAAGCAGTTATAAATCCATAAGACCTCAAGAGACAAAGATCTTGGAGAAAGAAGATGAACAATATCGTGGGCCTGATAGGCAGAATTATTTTTTCTCCTGTCTGTGGACTGTAAAGAAGCAGCCGAGAATCTGATAAACTCAATACAAAGTAGGGTCTGAGAAGCTGAAAAGTTGAGAAAATTTTTTCAACAGTTTTAAAATAGTGGGGGTGAGGGAGATAAAAACAGGAGCTTAAGACTTACCACATGTGATCCCAATCTTTACTTGGGCTACTTGAAGAGCTATAACTTTAGAATGGGGAGTGAAATGGAAATATATAAATCATCTCGTTTAGTCAATTCAATCTCTAACTTGCATAAGACAATCTTCTCTTTCCCTAAATCCCTGATGAAAGCAAAATAAGTTGTCTTTTAGAGAAGGTAACATATCAGAACCTCAAATTAGCTTTACAATATTCCCTGCACAATGTCACAGACTCAGCAAAATAAAATTATAAGGCATACCATAATATAAGAACCAGAACTACTTCTTAAAATAAAGGAAGAAGATAGAGGCAGAGGAGAAAGTAAGGAAGTGAGGAAGAGAGTGAGGGACAAGGAGAGAAAGAGAGAGACCACACAATAAACAAAA
The DNA here is from genome assembly GCF_024362965.1 of Panthera pardus. Taxonomy (NCBI): domain Eukaryota; kingdom Metazoa; phylum Chordata; class Mammalia; order Carnivora; family Felidae; genus Panthera; species Panthera pardus. The sequence goes on from NW_026526677.1 coordinate 51,599,743, forward strand.
TGAGCCAAGATGGGAAATCCAAATAGTTGTGTTATCAGATATAATCTTTCAAATACTGTCAGTTAAAAAATATTTATATTAGGGCACCTGCGTGGCTCAATCAGTTAAGCGTCTGACTTTGGTTCAGGTCATGATCTCAGAGTTCGTGGGTTCAGGCTCCCATTGGACTCTCTGCTGTCAGTGCAGAGCCGGCTTTGGAGCCTCTGTCTCCCTCTCTCTCTGCCCTTCCCCCTTGTGCACTCTCCCTCTCAGAATAAATAAATAAACATATAAAAATATATTTATATTAGATGACAGATTAGATAATTTAATCAGAGGATTAAAACATTAGGAAGAAATAAAGAATTTTTAGGTATAAAAAATAAAATTATTAAAATAACACAAAAGATGGTTTAACAGCATATTAGACATAGACAAAGATAGGTCCAGTGAACAAGAAGACAGATAAGAACAAAATATCAGGGAGTGCCTGGGTGGCTAAGTGTCCAACTTCGGCTCAAGTCGTGATCTCACAGTTTGTGGGTTTAAGCCCTGTATCGGGCTGTGTGCTGACAGCTCAGAGCCTGGAGCCTGCTTCAGATTCTGTGTCCCTTACTCTCTGCCCCTTCCCCACTCACACCCTGCCTCTCTCTCTCTCTCTCTCTCTCTCTCTCTCTCTCTCTCAAAAATAAATAAACATTAAAAAAAATTTTTTTAAAAAGAAGAAAATATCTGGATTGAAGGACAAAAAGACAAAAAAAAAGAAAAATGAGACAAGTGAAATATGTGAAAAATAGTCTAACAAGTATAACTGAAGTCTCAGAGAAAAGAGAAAATAGGTTGAAAAACATTAAAGAGGTAATAGTTGAGAATTTTTCAAAACTGATAAAAAATATCAAGCTTTTTTTACAAATATATATACATATATATTTAATAAATGTGACAATGTGAAAATAAATGATGTCTGTGTAAATTTAAATCTCATAGCGTATCTTACAATGGCAATAAATAAAAAAATAATAAACTACAAAAATCGTGTGCTTATTTTAACTAAAATACAGAGAATGCCTAAGCTTTAAATTACCCAAATTAGGGAGAAAAAAAATCCCACCAAATCCCAGAAAACCACCTCTTATACTCCTGATGTAAATCTTTTCAGAATGCTGTAACAGTCCAATGAAAACTGGGTGGAAAAAAAGAAAAGAAATACTAATAGAAAGCTCAAGACTGATCTATAATCATTGCCCAAAAGAGAAAGTCCTTCTTTAGTAAGGAAACACTAAAAACAGAGCAAAACAAGCAAGCAAACAAACAAACAAACAAAAAACTTCCTGAAAGATCAGAGAACTGACCATAGGGAAGAGTTTAAGAATGTGTGTGATTGAAAGTAGCAGTCTTGGAAAGGCATAATTTCTAGGAGAGAAGCAACCTTGGGGATTAGGGAGTGAAAGAATAAAGAAGCAAAAGGAGAAAAATTAGGATCTCTGTAAGAAAAAAGAGAACTAAAAATCAAATGGCATACAATCTCTCTCCACCTCACCCAAACAAAAACAAAACCATCCACCACAGAAATTTTACTTAATTACTCTTGTGTATTTTTGAATAGGGAAACCATCCCAAATCCATAAAATAAAGACTGAATTTATAGAAAATAATTATTTTTATACATATAATTTATTGTCAAATTGGCTTACATACAGCACTCAGTGCTCATCCCAACAGAAGGTAATTTAAATATTGTTGAAAAATATTAATGAACAGAATCAATACCACCTTAAGAAAATAATACATCATTAAAGAGTGGGTTATATTTCAGGAATGTAAGGTTACTTCTATATCAAGAAGCTCATTAAGATAAGTCATATTAATGGATATGAGAACATAATAAATAATTATGTTGGCATTTCAATTCAGTTAGGAAAAGAAAGATATTAAGTACATAGCTATATTTAATATGTTTTCATAAAAATAAAATTACATCACTACATCATAATATAAAACAAAATATATTACAGATGGAGCAATAATCTATATGTCAAAGCCATAATATAAAAATTTAGGAGAAAATACAAAGAATTCTGTTTTGGTCTTGGAATAAGAAAAAACTAATCATGACACCAAATCCACTAGCCATAATGAAAATAGGCATCTGACTACATAGTCATTGCTCTATTTATCCAACACATAATCAAGGGCCATATTCTAGAATCAAATTCTTCAAGAAGTCCACATTACTTTAATTTTTTAAGTTTTTATTTAAATTCCAGTTAGTTAACATACAGTGTAATATTAGTTTCAGGGGTACAATTTAGTGATTCAACACTTCCATACAATACCAGGTGCTCATAACAAGTGTATTCCATAATCCCATCACCTATTTTAACCATCCTCCCACCCACCTTCCCTCTGGTAATCATCAGTTTGTTCTTTATAGTTAAGAGTCTACTTCTTGGTTTGCCTCTCTCTCTCTTTTTTTCCCTATGCTCATTTGTTTTGCTTCTTAAATTCCACATGAGTGAAATCATATGGTATTGGTCTTTCTCTGACTTATTTCCCTAGACATAATACTCTCTAGCTCCATCCATATCACTGCAAATGGCAAAATTTCATTCTTTTTTGTGGTTGAGTACACACACACACACACACACACACCACATCTTCTTTATCCATTCATCACTCTATGGACACTTGGGCTGTTTCCATACTTTGGCTATTGTAGGCAATGCTGCTACAAACATAGAGGTGCATGTATCCCTTTGATTTAGTATTTTTGTATTCTTTGGATAAATACCTAATAATGCAAATGCTAGGTCATAGGGTCGTTCTATTTTTAACTTTTTGAGTAACCTCATACGTTTTCCAGAGCGGTTGCACCAGTTTGCATTCCCACCAACAGTGCATGAGTGTTCCTGTTTCTCCACATCCTTGCCAACACCTATTTTCTGCATGATTGATTTTAGCCATTCTGATAGGTGTGAGGTCATATCTGATTGTAGTTATGATATGTATTTCCCTGATGATCAATCATGTTGAGCATTTTTTCATGTGTCTGTTGGTCGTCTGCATGTCTCCTTTGAAAAAATGGTTATTCATGACTTCTGCCCATTTTTTAACTGGTTTATTCATTTTTGAGATGTTGAGTTTGATAAGATCTTTATATATTTTGGATGCCAACCCTTTATCAGATATGTCATTTCCATAGGTTGCCTTTTACTTTTGTTGATTGCTTCCTTCACTGTACTGAAGCTTTTTATTTTAATGAAGTCCTAAGAGTTCATTTTTGCTTTTGTTTCCCTTGCCTCAGGAGACATATCTAGTAAGAAGTTGCTACAGCCAATGTCAAAGAGGTTACTGTTTGTGTTCTCCTCTAGGGTTTTCATAATTTCTGTTCTCAATTTAGGTCTTTAACTAATTTTGAATTTGCTTTTTGTGGATGGTATAAGAAAGTGGTTCAGTTTCATTCTTTTATATGTTGCTGTCCAGTTTTCCCAATACCATTTGTCGAAGAGACTTTCTTTTTTTTTCCTTTGGAAATTCTTTCCTTCTTTGTTTGAGATTAATTGACCATATAGTTGTGGGAGAAAGCCACATTACTTTTAAAGAATTAATAGCAAAAGCAGGAAGCTTCTTTTTTTGTTCTTCAGAAATATCAATACAAGTTGATGTTCTTTTAGTTGTGTTTGACTTTGTTTTTCCTCCATTTATTACACCTTCAAATATGTTATAATATCCTCTATGTTAAAATGCATACAGGAGGAGGAGTTAAGATGTCAGAGAAGTAAGGGTACCCTGGGCTTTCCTATTCCCTCGAGCACAGCTATGTGTTCAGATCACTTGGAACACCCAGGAAATTGATCTGTGGACTGCCATAATGATCTCCATGGTTGGAGGCAGACAACATGGCAGGTGTGAGGGGTGTAGAAGTGAATTGGGGGAGAGGAAAAATGGTGGTGCTGTGGAGGGGAAGGGAACCCTTTCTATGGAGAGACAAAAAAAGAGAGGAAGAGAGAGGGGTTGAGACAGTGCAGCATCAGGTTCACATAAGAGGAAAGCTTCTGTGGACCATGGACCGGGGAGCAAGAGGTACTAAATGTTGCAGGGGTTTTTTCTTGTTTTTGTTTTTTGATTTTTTTGTTTGTTTGTTTTTTGTTTTTATAAACAGTGTTTGGAGCTCAAACTCTGAGATATTGGAACTGCACAGTGACCTTCTCTGGAGCAGAGCTGTGCTGTGCCCTCCTGGGGAGGAGGGAGCTGGCCCCAGAATACATAGCGGCAACCAGAGATCTCCAAGGTGAATTGGGAGAGAGCATCCCCCCCAGAGTACTTTTGGAAGAGGGTATATGGCCTCCCCAAGGCCAAAAGACCCTGCAGGTGCCAGCAAAAGGCCTTTCATCAATAGTGGACAGAGGACCAGAGGAAATAAAACTTTTGCTGCTTTTACTGGTGCTACACCATAGATTCTGCACATTGTGTAGGGTGGGACTGTTTTTCAGAGACACAGCATACAGGGGCTCTACTCTGGAGTAAGGGGATGGATATGTGTGGTGCTGTGTTAAGACTTTGAGTTTTGGATTCCAGCCACATTCCAAAGAAAAAATGCAGTGGAGTTGTGGTACACAGCAAGCTAACTGCCCTTACTATACTGTAAGGGCTGCCTCAACAGCAGGGGATGTGAGATCCCCTGTCTGTGGATGAAAGATTGGGGTGGCACCATTTTCCCCCAACACCGACATGGTTGGTCTTCAGAAAGCAGCACACCAACCCCCAGTGGAGGTAGGAACCACTTACATCAAACCTCACTGCCCTGTGCCTGGCAACTGCTTATTTACGGGGGCACAACTGACTCTGAGCCAATACAGCAGGCCTCCCCTCCAGAAGACAGGCACAGACAGCACCCAGAAAGCACCAAGTGTACTGAAAATCACGTGCTTCAAAACAACACTTGCAGGTCTGGTGGAAATAGGGCCAGGCTTACTTTTTTTTTCTTTCTTTCTTCTTTTTTTTTCTTCTGGAATCAGGTTCATAGTTTCTTACTTGTTTTTTTTTTTTTTTTTTTTTTTTTCATTTCCTTCTCTCTCTCTCTCTTTCTCGACAAGTTTCTTTATTTTTTGTTTTTTCTTTCGTTTTCTTTTCTTCTTTTTTTTTCTTTTATTTTTCCCTTTAGAATCAGCATTATCATTTTTTGATTCTCTGGGGTTTTTTTTATTCCCTTTCCTTTTCTCTTTTTTTTGGGGGGGGGGGGAGAATCAGGTTTTTCAATTTTTTTTTCCATTTAACCAGGCTTATTTTAACAAACAAATCAAAGCACACCTAGTTAAAGTTCCAAACATTCCCCACTGCAAGCAAGGAGGAGCTCTGCGAGGTCTGACCGGGGAAAAGAGCAGTCAAAATGCAATAGCAGCGTGCATACAGCATATACCAGAAACATTTCCTGAAGAGCCAGGCCCTGGACAGTGTATGACCTCTTTTTAATATAGCATTACTCTTAGGTGCAGTAATATAACAAGATTTTAAAACACCCAAAAGACAGAAACTTAGCCAAAATGACAAGTCAGGGGAATTCTCCCCAGAAGAAAGGTCAAGAAGAAATCACAGCCAGGGACTTGTTCAGAACAGATATAAGCAATACATCTGAACAAGAAGATAGAACCACAGTCATAAGACTACTAGCTGGGCTTCAAAAAGCATAGAAGAAACCAGAGAAACCTTTGCTGTAGAGATCAAAGACCTATCAACTAGTCAGGCTGAAATAAAAACTTCTGTAACTGAGAAGCAAAACTAACTGAAGACAGTCACAGCAAGGACTAAGAAGCAGAGAAAAGAATAGGTGATATGAAGGAAAAAATTATGGAAAATAATGAAGCTGAAAAGAAGAGGGAAAGGAAGCTATTAGATCATGAGGGGAAACTTAGAGAACTTAGAGAGTCCATAAACTGAAACAATATCCATAGCACAGGAGTCCCATAAGTAGAAGAGCAGGGGAAAAAGGCAGGAGGTTTATTTGAACAAATTATAGCTGGGAACTTTCTTAATCTGGGGAAGGAAAGAGGCATCAAAATCCAAGAAGAACAGAGAACTCCCATTAAATTCAACAAAAGCTGGTCATCACCATGGCATATCATAGTCAAATTCACAAAATACACAGACAAGGAAAGAATCCTGAAAGCAATAAGGGAAAAAAGTCCTTAACTTACAAGGAAAGATAGATCAGTTCACAGCAGATTTTTCCATAGAAACTTGGCAGGCCAGAAAGGAGTGGCAGGAAATATTCAGTGTGCTTGAATGGGAAAAATATTCAGCCAATAATTCTTTACCTAGCAAGGCTATCATTTAGAATAGGAGAGATAAAGAGTTTCCCAGACAAACAGAAATTAAAGGAGTTCATGACCACTAAACCAACCCTGCAAGAAATTTTAAGGGGGAGTCTTTGAGTGGAGAAAAAAAATAGTAAAAGACCAAAGCAACAAAGACTATAAAGGACCAGAAAACATCACCAGGAACACCAGCTGTATACATGACACGATGGCACCAAATACATATCTTTCAATACTCACTCTTTAAATGATTAAAAGCTCCAATCAAAAGACATAAGGTATCAGAATGGATTAAAAAAAAAAAAAAAAAACAAGATCCATCTACATGCTGCTTACAAAAGACTTACTTTAGACCTAAAAACATCTGCAGATTGAAAGTGATGGGATGGAGAGCCATCTATCATGTTAATGTAGGCTAAAAAAAGCCAGAGTAGCCATGCTTATATCAGACAAGCTATATTTTAAAAAAGAGACTGTAACAAAAGATGAAGAAGGCATTATATCATAATTAAGGGGTCTATCCACCAAGGAGATCTAACAATGGTAAACATTTACGCCCCCAACTTGGAGAACCCAAATATATAAATCAGTTAATAACAAACATAAAGAAACTCACTGATAAAAGATTTCAATAATACTAAGGGACTTTAATATCCCACTGACAACAATGAATTGATCATCTAAGCAGAAAATCAACAGGAAAACAATAGCTTTGAATGACACACTGGACTGGATGGACTTAACAGATATATTCAGAATAGTACCCCCTAAAACAGCACAATACACATTCTTCTCAAGTGCACATGAAACATTCTACAGAACAGTTCATATACTTGGTCACAAATCAGAATATTAAAGAACATACTACTAAAGAATGAATGGGTTAACCAGAGAATTAAAGAAGAAATTTAAAAATACATGGAAGTCAATGAAAATGAAAACATGACAGTCCAAACCCTGTGGGATGCAGCAAAGGCAGTTCTAAGAGGAAAGTATATTGCAATTCAGGCCCACCTCAAGAAGCAAGAAAGGTCCCAAATACACAACTAACCTTAGGTGTAACTAACCTTATACCTAAAGGAGCTAGCAAAGGAACAAGAAATAAAGCCTAAATCCAAACAAGAATGGAAATATAAATATTAGAGAAGAAATAAACAATATAGAAACAAAAAGAAAAACCAGTAAAACAGATCAATGAAACTAAGACCTGGTTCTTTGAAGAATTAAAAAATTGATAAACCTCTAGCCAAACATATCAACAACAAAAAAGAGGGAAAGGATCCAAATAGATAAAATCATGAATGAAAAAGGAGAGATCACAACCAACACCACAGAAATACAAACAATTATGAAAATACTATGAAAAATTACAAGCCAACAAATTGGGCAATCTAGAAGAAATGGAAAAATTCCTAGAAACCCATGAGCTACTAAAACTGAAACAGAAAGAAATAGAAAATTTGAACAGTCCCATAACCAGCAAAGAAATTGGATGAGTAATCAAAAATCCTCCAACAAACAAGAGTCCTGGGCCAGATAGTTTCTCAAGGGAATTCTACCAGATATTTAAAGAACACTTAATACCTATTCTTCTCACACTGTTCCAAAAAATAAAATGGAAAGAAAGCTTCCAAACTTATTCTATGAAGCCAGCATTACCTTAATTCCAAAAACCAGACAAAGACCCCACTAAAAAGGAGAATTACAGGACAATCCCTGATGAACCTGGATGGAAAGATTCTCAACAAGATACTAGCAAATCGAATTCAAGAGTATATTCAAAGAATTATTCACCATGATCAAGTGGGATTTATTCCTGGCCTGCAAGGGTGGTTCAATACCTGCAAATCAATGAACATGATACACTGCATAAATAAAAGAAAGGATAAGAAGCATATGATCATTTCAATAGATGCAGAAAAAGCTTTTAACAAAATACAACATCCTTTCTTGATAAAAGTCCTCAAGAAAATAGAGATAGAAGAAACATATCTCAATATCATAAATGCCATATACAAAAGACCCACAGCTAATATTACCCTCAGTGAGGAAAAACTGAGAGTTTTCCCCCTGAGATCAGGAACACGACAGGGATGTCCACTCTCACCACTGCTGCACTGTTGGTGGGAATGCAAACTGGTGCAGCCACTCTGGAAAACAGTATGGAGTTCCTCAAAAAATTAAAAATAGAACTATCCTTCAACCCAGCAGCTGCACTACTAGGTATTTATAAAGGATACAAAAATGCTGATTCGAAGGGGCACATGCACCCCAATTTTTATAATAGTGCTGTCAACAATAGCCAGAGTATGGAAAGACCCCAAATATCCATTGACTGATGAACGATAAATAAGATGTGGTATATATACATAGAATGAAATTTTACTTGGTGATCAAAAAGAATGAAATTTTTCCATTTGCAACAATGTGGATAGCTCTAGAGTGTATAAGGCTAAGTGAAATAAGTCAGAAAAAGACAAATATCGTATGATTTCACTCACAGGAAACTTAAGAAACAAAACAGATGAACATAGTGGAAGGGAAGGAAAAATAAGATAAAAACAGAGGGAGGTAAACCATAAAAGACTCTTAATAGAGAAGAAAAACAGGGTTACTGGAGGGGAGGTGGGTGGGGAGATGGACTAGATGGACAAGCATTAAGGAGGGCACTTGTTGGGTAAACAATAATAAGGATTAGATAATACTTTAATGATGTTGGGATATTGGCTAGCAATTTTGTTTAATCATGGATTTATTCCTTGTACATTTATTGAAATACACTATATATGGATCAAAAAAATCCATATATGCACATGCACACACACACACACACATGCACACACACACAGCCTTTCTTTGGTCCTGTTACCCTTTCTAGCCACTGCCTAATTTTTTTTTATTTTGTTCCCAAACTTTCCACTCACTCTGTTTTCTTTCATTGCCAAATAGATTCATGACTGAAATTTTTTCATCCATTTTCCCCTTTTTACCACTTTGCCACTTTTCTTTTTTTTTAAGTTTTTAATGTTTATTTATTATTGAAAGATAGAAAGAGAGCATGAGCGTGGGAGGGGCAGAGAGGGGGGAGACAGAATCTGAAGCAGGCTCCAGGCTCTGAGCTATCAGCACAGAGCCTGATGCAGGGCTCAAACTCACAACCGAGAGATCATGACCTGAGCTAGAGTTGAATGCTTAACTGACTGAGCCACCCAGGCACCCCCGACTGTATCCTCATTGGTTGGTTAGTTGGTTAGTTAGTTCGTTCATTAGTTAGAGTTTTTGGCAATTTGACACTCCTCTTTATCACAACTCTTCTCCATTCGATTCTTTTAAGTCTAATTTCTTGAACCTAAAGTCAGTTAATATTTGATTTTTGTCTCACTTATATGCCAGTCACTAGGTTAAACTACAGAATAATCACAACAAATGCAAAAGTTTCTTATTACAGCCAGTGTTTCCACAAACCTTGCACCCTTCTTTACTATTTCCTTGTGTCTTTCCAATACCCCTTCCATAGCTGGGGGAACAGAATTCTTTCCTAGTCCCCATCCTAACCCAACCCGGTTCCATCTCATCACTCCCAGGATTCTGTCTTTCTGACCATACCACAGAGAAATTAAAAGCCTCAACATAAATAAATTAAACCACTCACCTCTCTGACCACACATGCCTACAAACCTGTAGCAATCCATCCTTTCCTCACAGGGAAGAGTTGTCTTTAAAAAAAAATTGCCTTAGCTACAATAAGGGTATTCCCTGTGCTCAAAACTTCACATACTTCTTCTTTGGCTATTTCTCTAACAATTACAACCTCTTTTCTCCCTTTATCTTCCTTATCTCCTATGCTATTGGTTTTCCTTCTAATAAAAGAATAAATATATTTATCATCTTACCCTTCACTCTAAGCTTTCCCATGTAGTGTGCTTTTCATCTCTTTGATGAATCTGTTCTGCACAATTCAAAGACACCTTTCAATGGCCAAACATACTGATTTTGCTTTTGGTTATCTTGCTTGATCTCTCAGTCATAATTAAAACTATGGATACTCTTGAAGATGTATTTTCCCTTGCTTTCTCTTATTCCTTTTTTCTCTAATGACATCCTTTCCTTTATCATCTTTTTCCTTCTGCTTATCTTTTAATATTGACATTTCCCTCATTTCTTCACTTTCTGAGTCTACACTCTCTGAATGACCTCATTTCTTCTGACTTTGGCTATCATTTAATTGTTGATGACTTCTATATCTCCATAAGCAACTGAGGCTTTTTTTTCAGAGTTCTGATTTACACAACAAACATCTTACAGGACCTCACTGACAATTTCCTTACATATATAATAGAAATAATGATGATGATGGTAGTATAAGTTTTCAGAACAACTTGGTTTGAATCTGAGTTCTATGAATTAATATATAGATCTTCTTGAGTAAGTAATTTCAGTTACACAAACCTCAGTTTCCACATCTATAAAATGAGGATATTAGTATCTAATTTCTCCATTTGCTGTAAAAATTAAATGTAATAACTTATATAAACACAGTTATTATTTGGTATATGACAAGTATTAATTATCTGTAATAATAACAAATAAATATTACTTAATGCACAAATATGAACCAGTCACTCTACACACATTTTCTCATTTAACTTTCAATTTAGGACAACAAAAATTGAAACTATTATACTCCTCTGTTTTTTCCATAATTTATTTTCTACATAAATACTCCCTGTCTTTCTTATATTGACACAGATACTAAGACAGTCTCTCAGGCTGAAAGGGGGAGACATTTTTCTCCCTTCCTTTCTTTCTACCTACTAGACAGGTGAAATAGTCACTAGATTGTATCTCAGATCTCAAATTTCTCTCCTCCTCTCTATTCCCAGTTATCATCAACCTATTTTCTGACCCTATACTTTCTATTTGTTATACTTCTATGATCTCTCTGCCTCCTGTATTGCTCTTTCAAAAAATAGAATAGAAGTGGGGCGCCTGGGTGGCTCCGTTGGTTAAGTGCCCAACTCTTGATTTTGGCCCAGGTCATGATCTCACAGTTCATTAGTTTGGGTTCTGTGCTGGCAGTGCAGGGGCTGTTTGGGATTCTCTCTCTCTCCCTCCCTCCTTCTCTCTCTCTTTCTCTCTCTCAAGATAAATTTTTAAAAAGAGAATAGAATAATCTTTAGAAAGTGACAATCATATAATTTTCAATTCTCCCATTAAATCAATTCAGTGATTCTCCGTTGCTTATAGACTGAAATCCAAATGCCTGATCAAATCCTACAGCATCTCTACCTGACTGCGGCTGTCTGAAAGGCCATCCTTCCCCACTTCCTAACTCCTAATTCATGTCCCTGCTATACCCAAAGGTACAGGAATCTGTGTCTTTGCCTGTGCCATTTCCTCTATCGAAGTTCACTTCTGCCTTATCAACTAGATAAACTCCTAGTCATCCTTCAGTATTCTCCTCTGACACTTCTTCACCCAATCTTTCTAGAAGTCTACTAAGCTGAGCTGTTATTTTCCATCTCTCTCGGTTTCTCTAGGTTTTATACCTACCACTATTCATACATATTTTCTGTCATACAATATATATTTACTTTCAAGTCGCTGTTTTTTTCTAGTTTATGAATTCTTAAGACAAAGATTCTCAGTGACTTTATCCCCATCTCTTGACACAGATAACTTTTTCAATAAATCAATTCAATTTCAACAAATCAATATGTGTATATCCCATGCACATATTACCACACATTTTATACATATTTTTACTTATATTCCCAAACACAAACACTTATACAACCAGGAACCATAAAGCATGAAAGTAGGAAAAATAAGGCATGTTCACCTAGGCTTGGAGTAGGTAAAGTTGCACAAATAATGTTTTTTTTTTTTCTTCCTACCTTGAACTCAAGAAGAAAATTACCAATTGGCCACTTTACCTTCTGCATGAGATCAGGGTAAAGTATGTACACTGTGACAGAGATGATAGAGCAAACTATTGGGTCTTTCGGTAACAAAAGTCCTCAAAAGCTGTCATATTCATCTCAGTTTCTAGATCCAGAGATTTTCAAAATCAAAATACCAGGTTTCCATGTAGGCTTCTGCCTGTAGCAATGGGAAAAGTACAAGGGGATGGAAGCAGAGTCAGCAAAGGGCAGAGAAGTATCGGCCAGGGTCCAGTTGTTACAAAATGAGGTCAATGTGGAAAGTTATTACCATAGAGATTTTAGTGTAAAAGTCCTAATTTTTTTCTACTGTACAGAATCTGATCCCTGCAGGTACCTTGGAACAGAATCTCTGTACCAAGTTCTTGCAAAGAGAGTTAAAGATAAGTGCCCCACACATCAAAAAAGGAAAGTTCGTGTTGAAGAGGAAAGGCCAATTCTTCACAAATCTTGCAGAAGCTCCTAAAGAGATGTAGTCCCCTGGACAATTCCCTACTCTTACCTGCTGGGCTGGGCTAAGCACAGAGCAGTGGAGTCGCTGGTGAGGGGTCAAGGGCTGAGTATAGGATGGTGAAATCTGCAGTCTGAAGATCCAAATCCCACTTGGCACTTCTTCCAGGATTTTTATTCCCTGACACTCAGAACATTTCTCTATCCTAAACTGTTGCCAACCACTTGTCAAAGACAAAAACCTAAATTCTCTAAGGGCCTGAACAGTGGTTTTTCCTAAGAGGAAGTTATTAAAAATGAAGTCCTGAGAGCTGAGATAAACAGTACATTCCCATGAGTCTGGCTTCATAAAATTCTCTGAAGCTCTTTGTATTATGCTTGTAGACACAGATTACAATCTCTGGGTCTCCCTTGATTTTAAACTCTACTAAAAAGAGACAAAATTTAAATAGTGATATGGAATCCAATGTATATTTGTTATTCAACAGAGCAATTCTATTTCTAGGCTCCTACGAGAAATTAAATATTTTGTTCACAGAAAATTACAATTGTTCTTATCAGCTTTATTCAAACTATCCAAAAAACTCGAAAAAAACCCCAAATGTGTGTCAATAGATGAATACACAAATAAACTAGTGTATCCTTATAGTGCACTCATTTAACAGAATACTACTCAGGTTTTTAAACATATTTATTAATTTTTGGGATAGCACCAGTAGGGGAGCGACAGAGAGAGGGGGACAGAAGATCCAACGCAGGTTCTGCACAGAGAGGCTGACAGAAAAAAGCCCGATGTGGGGCTTGAACTCACAAATGACAAGATCATGACCTGAGCCAAAGTCAGACACTCAACCGACTGAGCCACCCAGGTGACCCAACTCAGTATTTTTTTTAATGAACTGCTGAAAAATGTAACATCATAATTGAATCCAAAAAACACTGTGCTGAACAAAAGAACTAATCACAAAAAAGTTCATACTGTATGATTCCATTTTTATGAAATTCGAGAGTCAGTAGCTACTTGGGGACCAGTGTATAAGAACTGACAGCAACCCAGCGTGCCCCTTCCTCACTGCCCTCCAAATCCTGCTGCAGCCATTGCTGCAACCACGATGCCGAAATAAAAGAAGCAGAATCAGTAGCAGCTGCCACCACCACAGCAGCCCCCGCTGCCAGAGCAGGAAGAGAGTAGAGTCGAGGAGGGTGGGAGTCCCATAGGACCACCCAGGATTCTGGGTGCCCCCCATGGCCAAATGGAAAGCCGGGTGACCCCAAGTCAGTCCCAAGCTGGAATCCTCCCACATGTCCACCATCAGTAGAATAGATAAATAAGTTGTTGTGTGTGCATGCAATGGGAGACTACACTGCAAGAAAATGAATGGACTCCTGCTATAGGCAACCTGGATTAATTCTCACAAACACGATGTTGAGTGAAAGGAGCCAGATAGGAAAGAATGCAGATTCTCTTCACAGAAGTCCTCCAGGATCAAGGGGACCAATGATTTCACCACTACTGAGTCTCAAACCTCCTCCCTGGGGCAGAGGCCCAATTCGGGGGGCCTAGGCCCCAGATGTGGCCCATATGGTCGTGGTTGGTGGGGGGCCAGTACTGAACCTCCTTTTCCTGGACCACGCCGTGGGGGTCCTTCCAGGGGAGGCTTTCACAAAGAGCAGAGAAAAATCCTCAAAAGCTCATAAGTTGGTCTCTATCTGCCCACCCAAGGATGGCCCCAAAGTTATGGAAGACAAATCCAACCACCCTGTCTGCTGACACTTTGCCAAAAAAGGGCCACTGTCGATATGAGGACCTCTGTGCCTTCTACCATGCAGGCATCAGTGGACCTCCTCTGTGAGACTGTGCCTTCCCATCCAGGCTGGAAAGAGCCATTTGGACCTAGCAGTCATATATTTCCCTGTGGCCCTGTGATGGCTACTGTGAGGCTGTTCCCCCCACCACCCTCAATCAGTGACACCCACCTCCATCCATCCCCTCCCCATTTGGGGTCCAGAGTTGTGTTTCATCACTGGTGCCAGTGTGTGGTCTTTCTTCTGATCCAGCCTCTAGAGACTCGCCTTCAAGACCCCATCTTTGCTCCCTTCAACTGCCTTCTGGATCCTCTTCCCCCTCACCAACTGACTGAACAGGAAACCTCTTTGGTGCTGTTTCTTATGCATCCGTTCACCCAGTCCCCAGTACTGTCCTTGATTCCTGAGAGCCCTGGAGCAGTTTCCTAGCACTCCCTTCTAGCTGCTTAAGTCCTTTTTAAAATGAAACAACCCTTACCTCCAAAGTTGCCAGTTGTCCTGTGAAACTCACCAGGTTGACCTGGGGTCAAGTATGGATGACTGGTTCAGAGTTACTCCCTGAAAGGACGCTCTCCCTGCTTTTGGATTTTGTAATTTCTGCATCAGTAGCATGATCTCCACCACTCTGGTCTGCGATCACTGTGCTTTGTGAAACTGCCCATCCCCTTGTATGCAGCCTCTCTCAGTGTCCGTGGCCTCTTTGTGACTTCCCAACACTAGAGTAAGTTTTTCTGCCAAAACAAATGAGACTTGGTGCCCTCTAGACTTTCCATACCTCCCAACATGGGAGAATTGTGAACCTTTCTGCAAGACTGCCTCCCTGGTCTCCCCATCCTGGCGTTGGTTTTTCTGGGTTTGACACAAGTCCATGAGATGTCCTCTAAAGCTTCTGACGAGTAACCCTATCTCCTCTCCAGCCCACTTTAGTTACACTATGTCATTGTGAGGCCACCAGCCCTTTCATCTGAATTCTGTGAATCTCCACCCGGCCTACCTTTGGGTGGAACCTGGGCAGTAGGGTTGCCTTCATCTAAGCTTCTTCCCTGCATCCCTGGCACTGGTTGCTTTCTATAAAAATAGCAGTGAACAGGCTCAGTTTTGAGCTGGCCCTGAGGAAATGGGTCAGGAGTTGTGTGGGCAAGAGGGAAGGATGAGAGCCGTTGGAGAACTGAGAATTAATTTTTTTCTTTTAAACATTTTTTATATTAGTAATAAATGCAGTGGAAACAATAACAAAAAAAGAACTGACAGCAAAAGGCCATAAGGAAATTTTCTGATGAAAAATTTAAATAGATGTATTATATATCTACTATATTATATTATAGATGTCTTATATTATATTGAAGTTATAAATCCATTCACTGTAAACTTGTACAGACACTGTGGAAAACAGCATAAAGTTTCCCCCCAAAATTACAAATAGAAATACCTTATGATCCAATAATTCCAGTACTGGGTATTGACCCAAAGAAAATAAAAACACTAATTTGAAAAGATATATGCTCCCTTATGCTTATTTCAGAATTATTTATAATAATCAAGATAAGGAAGCAACCTAAGTGTCTATTTTTTTTTTCATGAAATTTATTGTCAAATTGGTTTCCATACAACACCCAGTGCTCATCCCAAAAGGTGCCCTCCTCAATACCCATCACCCACCCTCCCCTCCCTCCCACCCCCCCATCAACCCTCAGTTTGTTCTCAGTTTTTAACAGTCTCTTATGCTTTGGCTCTCTCCCACTCTAACCTCTATTTTTTTTTTTTCCTTCCCCTCCCCCATGGGTTTCTGTTACGTTTCTCAGGATCCACATAAGAGTGAAACCATATGGTATCTGTCTTTCTCTGTATGGCTTATTTCACTTAGCATCACACTCTCCAGTTCCACCCACGTTGCTACAAAGGGCCATATTTCATTTTTTCTCATTGCCACGTAGTATTCCATTGTGTATATAAACCACAATTTCTTTATCCATTCATCAGTTGATGGACATTTAGCCTCTTTCCATAATTTGGCTATTGTGGAGAGTGCTGCTATAAACATTGGGGTACAAGTGCCCCTATGCATCAGTACTCCTGTATCCCTTGGATAAGTTCCTAGCAGTGCTATTGCTGGGTCATAGGGTAGGTCTATTTTTAATTTTCTGAGGAACCTCCACACTGCTTTCCAGAGCGGCTGCACCAATTTGCATTCCCACCAACAGTGCAAGAGGGTTCCCGTTTCTCCACATCCTCTCCAGCATCTATAGTCTCCTGATTTGTTCATTTTGGCCACTCTGACTGGCGTGAGGTGATATCTGAGTGTGGTTTTGATTTGTATTTCCCTGAGAAGGAGCGACATTGAACATCTTTTCATGTGCCTGTTGGCCATCCGGATGTCTTCTTTAGAGAAGTGTCTATTCATGTTTTCTGCCCATTTCTTCACTGGGTTATTTGTTTTTCAGGTGTGGAGTTTGGTGAGCTCTTTATAGATTTTGGATACTAGCCCTTTGTCCGATATGTCATTTGCAAATATCTTTTCCCATTCCGTTGGTTGCCTTTTAGTTTTGTTGGTTGTTTCCTTTGCTGTGCAGAAGCTTTTTATCTTCATAAGGTCCCAGTAATTCACTTTTGCTTCTAATTCCCTTGCCTTTGGGGATGTGTCGAGTAAGAGATTACTACGGCTAAGGTCAGAGAGGTCTTTTCCTGCTTTCTCCTCTAAGGTTTTGATGGTTTCCTGTCTCACATTCAGGTCCTTTATCCATTTTGAGTTTATTTTTGTGAATGGTGTGAGAAAGTGGTCTAGTTTCAACCTTCTGCATGTTGCTGTCCAGTTCTCCCAGCACCATTTGTTAAAGAGACTGTCTTTTTTCCATTGGATGTTCTTTCCTGCTTTGTCAAAGATGAGTTGGCCATACGTTTGTGGGTCTATTTCTGGGGTTTCTATTCTATTCCATTGGTCTATGTGTCTGTTTTTGTGCCACCTAAGTGTCTATTAATAGACAAGTGGATAATGAAGATGTGGTATATATATACAATGGAATATTACTCAGCCTTTAAAAAGGATGAGATCATGCCATTTGTGACAACATGTATGGACCTAGAGACTATTATGCTAAGTGAAATAAGCCAGTCAAAGAAAGGAAAATACCAAATCATGTCACTCATATGTGGAATCTTCCAAAAACCAAAAAAATAAAACCCACAAAAAAACAAAGGATTATTCAAACAGAAAGCAAAATCAGACCTATAAATACAAACAGCAAACTTATGGTTGCAAAGGGGAGGGGATGGGAGGATGGGCAAAATGGGTGAAAGGGAATGGAAGATACAGGCTTCCAGTTATAGAATAAATAAGTCATAGGAATAAAAGGCATAGCATAGGGAATATATAGTCACTGATATTGTAATAGTGCTGTATGGTGACCAATGGCAACTACACTTGTGGGGAGCATAGCATAGCATATAGAAAAGTTGAATCACTATGTTGTACACCTGAAACTAATGTAACATTGCGTGTCAACTGTACTCATTTAAACAAAAAATTTAAGTTGTACATCTTTAAAACTTATTTTTATAAAATCTCATCTGCATGCCAATTTAAAAATAGGGAGATTTCAGGAATAAGTTATGGGAATAGCAACTCATATGAAATCCATTCAGTGAATCATTCATAACAAAGTTATTGAAGCAAACGTGTTGAAGCCAGAGGATACAGATTTCCACGGTATGTCATAAATGTGAACAGTTTTAGAAATGGAAGCCATTAGCATACTGTAGAACCTTTACAAGTATTTAGAATGTAATGGTAAGCAACCTTAAAAATACTTGCACAACATAAAAAGTAATTGGTAACTTAGTTACAAAGTATGAAAAACAAAAATCCAAATTTTATGACTTTTGCTTGGTTGATAAGTGGATACCACTAAAACGGCATAAGAGATATTTACACAAAATAAATAGTTGTGATATCTCCCCTCAAGGAAAAGATGATATTGGTTTTTGCCATTTTCCTTCTTACACTGAAACATTCTATACCCTTCTATGCTCTGATAGTCTAAGAGGTGATCACTAAAGAATATATAACTGGGTTCTTTTCCTGGCTAGCTTCTGGTTGGACATAGACAGGGAGAAAGAAGTGCCAGCAGGGAACAAGAGAGCAGGAGTAAAACAGAGGTAGAGTATTTCTTCCCTGCTTACTCTCTGTTATGGGCCCTGTTTTCTGATAGTATTGATGTCCCAACCCTTGCAGGAGGATCCTCCACCACGCTGCTTCTCTCCCTAGAATACAGTAGTACATTATTTCCTCCATTCTCCCTTCAAGCTTAGGGTAGTAATGGTATCTTTGTGGTATCTTTGGATATCTCAATATCCCTTGGTAGTTTCTTTAATTCTGTCCTGACCTCTATATTAATCATTTCATTAACACTTCTGGAAACATCTAAGTTTCCTGCCAGGTTGAAAATGTTACAAGAACATTTTAATACTAAGAAAAAATGAAAGTAATCATCTAACTAAAGTCACAGTAAAAAAATCATTTTTGAAACTGGATGCTTAAAAATGCTTCTGTTTGTGTGATCTTGTGGCTAAAAATCACACGAAGTATGATCTTTAATCAAAATGGAATTAAACTAGATATCCATATCAGAGAGATATCTGAAAAAAACTCAAATATTTGAAAAGTAAACAACATAATTCTAAATGACCCACATTTCCACAGGGAAATACAAGGTATTGAAGTGAAACAAAAATAAAAACACAATATACAAAATTTTGTGGGATGCTATTTACGTATTTACTGTGGGCAGTATTTACGTATAAATTTATAGCACCAAATGCCTATACCAGAAAAGAGGTAAAATCTCCAATCAGTAATCTCAGCTCCCAACTTAAAACAAAAACAGAAAAAGAACAAATTAAACCCAAATAAGAGTAAGAAAAGAAATAGTGAAGATCAATTATAAACATCTGTCCAGATCAAAGAAAATAAAGAAAGAAAGAACGCTTATGGAAAACATGCTAGTAAGTTCAACAACTAAGATGATATGAGCAAATTCATTAAAAGACCCAAACTACCACAACTTTGTAAAGAAGAAATGGATAGCTTAAATAGCCATACACTGCTGCTTTTGTTTTTTTTTTTTGTTTTGTTTTGTTTTTTTTATTTTTTTATTTTTTTAATATATGAAATTTACTGTCAAATTGGTTTCCATACAACACCCAGTGCTCATCCCAAAAGGTGCCCTCCTCAATACCCATCACCCACCCTGCCCTCCCTCCCACCCCCCATCAACCCTCAGTTTGTTCTCAGTTTTTTTGTGTGTGTGTTTTTTTTTTTTTTAATTTTTTTTTCAACGTTTTTTATTTATTTTGGGGACAGAGAGAGACAGAGCATGAACGGGGGAGGGGCAGAGAGAGAGGGAGACACAGAATCGGAAACAGGCTCCAGGCTCCGAGCCATCAGCCCAGAGCCTGACGCGGGGCTCGAACTCACGGACCGCGAGATCGTGACCTGGCTGAAGTCGGACGCTTAACCGACTGCGCCACCCAGGCGCCCCTGTTCTCAGTTTTTAACAGTCTCTAATGCTTTGGCTCTCTCCCAGTCTAACCTCTTTTTTTTTTTTTTTTTTTTTTTTTTTTCCTTCCCCTCCCCCATGGGTTTCTGTTATGTTTCTCAGGATCCACATAAGAGTGAAACCATATGGTTTCTGTCTTTCTCTGTATGGCTTATTTCACTTAGCATCACACTCTCCAGTTCCATCCATGTTGCTACAAAAGGCCATATTTCATTTTTTCTCATTGCCACGTAGTATTCCATTGTGTATATAAACCACAATTTCTTTATCCATTCATCAGTTGATGGACATTTAGGCTCTTTCCATAATTTGGCTATTGTTGAGAGTGCCGCTATAAACATTGGGGTACAGGTGCCCCTATGCATCAGTACTCCTGTATCCCTTGGATAAATTCCTAGCATACACTGCTGCTTTTGAAGATGGAAGGAAGGACTAAGAGCCAAAGAATGTAGCTGACCTCTGGAAGCTGGAAAAGGCAAGGAAACGTATTGTCCCCTGGAGTCTCCAGAAGGAACCAATCCTACTAACACATTCATTTTAGGTCAGCAAAACTGATTTTGGACTTACGGCCTGCAGAACTGTAACAGAATAAATTTGTGTTGTTTTAAACCATCAAGTTTGTAGTAATTTGTTACAACAGCCATAGGAAACTAAAAGATGTGGACATTCTAACATTCATTATAACTACGGTACTATTTTATTTGCTCCATTATCCTTAGTACACATAAGTGTTTGGCATGTGGAGGAATTTCAGTAATAATTTATTGAATGAGTGGATAAATAAATGAATTTGATTAATAACTGTTAAAATGATGGAGATATAGCAATGAAGAAACAGACCTGAGGGACTGGATTCTAATAAGTTTGGTCAGCCTGAACTCATCAGGAAATAAGCAACATGAGGCAGAGAGGACATCTCTGGACAGGCTTAGAGACTGGGTAGGATTCATGGCTCAGCCACTAACACATTGTGTGAAACAGGCTGATCACAGCCTACCTCCGAGTCCTAGGCTTAGAAAATGGAGGGGTGGGCTAGAAAATCCCTAAAGTAATTTCCCATGAAAGTGAGAATTTTCTAAATATTGTGTAAAAACTCATCTGCCCACTAACTAACTGGAGCATGGGCACATTTTTGGCCTTCACTGTCACTGGAACTGGGCAAAACTGGCTACCATTCCCATTATGCTCCACTATGTCTTCTACTTGTATCTTTATCCTCAAACACATATGCAAATCAGGTCTGTGCCCATGTCCTCCACTACACACTTGAGGATTGGGATTTTGTCTTCTTAGTCTTTGAATAACAACATACAGTGCCTGGCATACACCAGATGCTTTAAAATAGCTTTTGACACACATTGAATGAATGAACTGAATGAGTGAATCAACGAGTGGATGACAATACTTTCTGTTTCCTCTGGGCTCCTATGCCACACTATAAAATAATTTCATTGAAGCTTAATCACATTTTTCCATGGTTGTGTCTGCCATTTTTCATAAATCTCTTAAGGGAATTTTCTTTTATTCATCATAATCTGCCACAACACCATAAGATACGTTCAATAAATGCTTATTTAAAAAATAAAAGTGAATATACCTCCTTGGCAGAGCCCACCCAGGCTTCCTTGGTGCCTCGGAAGCTAGGATGGTGGTAGGACACATGGGAGTCAGAGAAGAATCTGTCACCAGTATGAAAGCACTGTATTTCAATATTTAATACCGATAAGGACATCCCACAGCTTAATAGCTGCATATCATCTCCATATTAATAGGGCACTCGGACCACTAATCCTCTCTTAACATATTTTCCCTGAGTTACTGCATTTTTTTAATGGTTTTGACTGTGATCTATATGCTGATGATTCCTTAATCTAAATCTTCAACTCCAGACAGGTTTCTGGAACTCAGGACTGTGTAACCAGCTTAGTAGATACTTCCACCAGGATGTTAATGTGGTAGTTAATGTGGTAGTGGTTGGTTTTAGAACCAGGCTGTCATAGAACCTTGAACAAGTCACATCTCTGATTCATGTGTAAAAGATGGTACTTATCTTACCTCTTAGTGTTGTTATAAGTATTAAATTAAAAAATACATGTAAAGTACTTAGAAGAGTGTCTGGAAAATACAAAGCACCATACAATGGTGTTAACCATTATATTAATCTCAAACTCAGTGTATCAAAACTGAATCAGTCATCTTCCTCTACCCTCAGAGCTGCCCTGTACCTTGTAGCCTCCCATCTCACTAAATTACCCATTTAGGTACACACCTACGAATCACCTTCAAGACCCATACTTCCATTTCCACACACAATTAAAAAAGAAAAAAAAAAAGCCTTGCAATTTTAAACCCTTAAATTGATTTTATTCTATATCTTTTTCTTCCTGATAGAGTTCTACCCCTAACCCTCATCATGTTCTACTTATATCAAAACATTTTTCTCCTCTCTCCTCTTTCTTCCTCTTTCTTCCTCTCTGTTTCTCTCCTCCCCAATTTCCCTCAATCTGTTTGTGTATCCCTCCCTTCCTCTACCTCTGTCTCACAATCTTTTTTAATCTCTGTAGTAGGCTAAATAATGACTCTCCCCCAAATATATCCATCACCAAATGCCTGGAATCTACAAACTTTACCTAATATTGCAAAAGGGACTTTATAGATGTGATTAAGTAGAGGATCTTGGGGTGGAAAGATGATCCTGAATTATCCAAGAAGGCCCTAAATGTAATCACAGAATAGGGAAGCGGATGGAAGTTTTACTACAAAGGAGGAGAGAGCAATGTGACTACAGAAATAAGTACTGGAATGATGAAGCCACAAGCCAAGGAATGCAACAGAAGCTAGAAGAGTAAGGAATGGATTAGCCCTGGAGCTGGTTCAACCCTGCTAGCACCATGATTTTGGCTACATAAAACTAAGTTTAAACTTCTGACTTCCAGAACTGTAAGGTAATATGTTTCTGCTCCTTTAAACTACTAAGTTTATGCAAATTTTTCATAGCAGCAATGGGAAACCAATACAATCACCATCAAAACTTTCTCTCTCCTCATAAAATACCTTGGAATTACCAATATCTAAAACAAATGCATAAACAAAACTTTATTATGTGTACCATTCTTGTGATAGTCCCTTTCCTCTGCTTATATTAAGAGCAAGAAATATTGATCTTTAACTAACTCCACCTCCTCATCTCAAATCTTATTTCTACTCAGTTTTACTTGGCTTTCCCCCCACCCATGGAAATGGCTTTTATCAAGTTCATCTATGACTTTCACCTTAGAATACATAATGATCAACTCTCTACCCTTACCCTCTTGACCTCTCAGAAGCATTTAATATGGTTGAACACACTTTTGCCATACTTCCTTCTCCAGGTTTTAAGGATCCCAAATGTGTCTCAGTCCCTACCTCCTCCTCTCTGGATGCCTCTTCTTAGTGTCCTTTACCTCTCTTGTAAATGTTAGAATGTTGCCCACCACCAGCATCCTTCTTTCTCCTCTATCTACACTTTCTTTCTAGCCAAGCTTACCACTACCATTCCTTGGTATGGATGGCATCCCTTAAAAGGCATGGCCTACTTTAGTCTGCTTTCCATCTCCACTTACCTGCCTAATTGGTATCACAAATTAAATATGACTCCCAATCTGCTCATGGGGGTCATAAACTTTGACCATATCAGAGAATGACACCATCATCAACCTATTTGCTCAGGTCAAAATTCTAGAAATCATCTGTATTAATTTTCAATCTCTGCATAACAAATTACCAAAAACTGTAACAACTTAAATAGTTGTAAGACTGTGGATGTAAGACTGAAGTCCCCAATTTCTTGCTGACTATCAGTCCAGAATCACTCTCAGCTCCCAGGCACATGGCCCACACAGGCAGTTCACCACATGCTCTCTTCAGATCATCAGGAGCACACTTGTTGCTGTTTCTTGTGTCTTTTAAAAGCTGGCCTGATTAAGTCAAGCCCATGCAGTATAACCATCCTTTTGCCATATAAAGTAACATAATCACAAAGTGATAGCCCATCATACCCATAGGTACTGCCCACAGTCTCTTAACTGTTACAACTGCCTTCTTCCTTGTAACCCCCCTATTCTGTATATTCAACCAGGAGACAATGTAATCTTCCTAAAGCTCAACCAGATAATGTCATTCCCATGCTTAAAATGTTAAAATGATCCAAACGCTTTCCATGACATGGAAGAAAAGCCAAAATTCTTATCATGACCTAAAAGGCAGAATATGAATCAAACTTTCAGACTTTTATCTTCTTCCCTCGCCTGTTTTTCAATTTTGCCCCAGTCACAGTGGGCTTTTCCTGTCCCCTATAACACCAAACTAGCTTCTGTTTGAGTCCTTTGAATTTGCTCTTCCTCATTCTTGGAAGGTTCTTCTCCAAGTTCTACACATATTAGCTTTCTTATCTTCCTTCAGGTTTAAACTGAATTATTACATCTCCAGAGTATTCTTTCCCAAAAGTCCCTATCTTCCAACCCCAGTAATATTTTACATTACCTTATTCCATCATCTTCACAGCAAAAATAATCATACTAATATTTTTATTGTTTGTCTCTTGTTTTTCTCACACACTCCAACAACTACCCTGCCCTGATATGAAAGTTCTCTGTGGAAAGGAATCTCTGTCTCTTGTCCAGGATTGAATAACCAGCAATGGATCATTGCTCGGTGCATGATGAGCGCTAATAAATTAGTCAATGTGTTTTTTGGCACTAAAAATAAAAAAGTGATAAGTGAATTTTAGATGAGATTTTTCAGAAATGTTGGAAAAAATAAGCAAAAGTTAAAGTTCTTTTGACAATGATTACGTTTAAAAAAGTATTCTGATATGTACTGAGATGTACACAATGATGAATAATATATTATCTGTTGATAATATTGTTAAGATTGTAGATTTGGAATTGCAAAGACTTGTGCTTGAATTCTTACACTCACAGACTAAATTACCTTGGAAATCTTACTCTCACTCTTGATTTTCTTACCTATGATATGAACATAATACCTATTTCTTTGTTTAAAATAAATGAGATAAATTGTGCAAAGTACCTGCCACAGTACCCAGGATGCAAATGATGCCCAATACATATCAGTTGTACCTTTAAGTAAGAGTTTTTTTCAATCTAACAGAGGTAAATGGTTGAAGTAAGCAGATAACTATAATAACAAGACCAAATAGAAGTATCATAAGAATTGTGAGAGTAAAAATAGATAGCACAACATCTTTGGAGAAAAATCAAAACAGATGGGAAAATGACATTTTATAGTGACTTCAAGAATAGGCAGGGTTTTGATGAAGAGAGACAAGACAGATTACAGAAAAAAGTATTTTGGTGATAAAATAGATTTTAGTGATAATGGCATTAGCCTCAAATACTTGCTTGGAATAGGATTTTATCAGGCAAAGAGTAAGTGGGTAGCCATTCTAAATAGAACAGAAAAGCCAAGGCAAAAATGTGTGAAAGCAGGTTATGTTTGGGAAACAGAAAGTAATCTCGCATATATGGGCAGCAGAAAATGCAAGAGTGAGGAAATAGAAGCTAATGTGTTTCTGCCATCTTGTGGTCATGATCAGCCTTGAATTCCCTCAAACCTCCCACACTAGGGTATATGTGTTTAATTCAAGGGCTGCTTGAAAGGAAAAAATAAATATTACTGACAACAAATTATAAGATTTCCTATCACTTAAGTAATTAAAGAAAGGTATGGAAACACAGAGGACAGAAGGCTTAGCTTAGTCTACATTGGTAGAACCATCACGTAATGCTTGTAAGTTAAGGAAGATGAAGCCTGAGCCAAATTTAGAAGAATAAAAACTGTCAAGCAAAGGGAAAAAACTCAGGCAGGGGGAAGAGCTTAGATACTGAAGAAGTAAAGTTCACTATATGGTTAGAGCACAAGTTGTATGTGGGGAATGACAGGAAATTTAAGTTAGATAGAAAGCCAGGTCCATGTTACATAGGTCTTGTTGACCTTCATAAGAATATTTGTCTATCCTGGGTGGGACTTTTTAAAAGACACGTAGCTGTGCTGAACAATTTCCCTTTATCTCTTCAGGATCCTTGTCACCTCTCTACACTTTGCAGTGTATACCATGAAGCTAATTTCAGTGCTTTGAATCAACCAGGCTTCCTCGCCTTCTGACAACAGTTTGAGTTTGGCCAATGAGAGGCTCCTGCAGGTGACTGAGAAGTAGAGGGGGTTGGAGCAGATCTGAGTTTTTGTCCTTATGGTTCTCACTTTGGCAGACTCAGGTTGGCAGTGGCCTTTTCCTACAAAGATACATATTTTAGAATTTCTTTTCCTGCTGTTGCTAGCCCCTGGTATTTCACTATCTCTTCAACCCCTTTATAAGTAAACCCTTCATTAAATTTTTTTAATTACCTCCTTTGAATGTGCCATACTTTTGCAACTAGCTCAAATACATTTCATTTCCCAACTGTAAACTATTTTTTTGAAGTTAAGCCACTCTGTGTGAAGCACTATTGGCAACTCTTCTGAACACTTTTTGAAATGGATTTTGCACATGGGAGATCAAGTTGCTATATCCCTTGCATTAGATGCTGGTTGAATAGAATGCATATTTGTTCTTACTCATAACCTTAAGTTAGCTGAAGATTTTACACAAGTACGGATAGAAGAGAAATTCTGTATCTATTAATTTGGTTAAAGACGGGGGTACATAACATGTACTCTGAAAAAAGAATAGTTAATGGAATAATCCTAAGCCTAAAACTATGATAATACTAAAGTTTTTCCTAATTCTATTAATTTCTGCAATTAATGATTTGTGATATAAAAGGCATTCCAGAGATTGGTGGTAAAATGGAGGAGTAGGGTGACCCTAAGCTTGCTTCTTCCCTCCAACACCGCTAAATAAATATCAAATCATTCTGAACACCCATGAAATCCATCAGAAGCCTTAGAGAACAGGTTGCACATCTGCAAACAAGAAAAAGGACTGGTGGAAGGTGGTAACTTTATAGAATGAGTGGGAGAAAAGAGCCTTGGGCAGTACCCAGGGGAGGGAGCATTGAATGTGGTGGTAGTAGTGAGAAAAGAGAGAAAAGGCACGGGATGAAAAACAAAAAACAAAAACAGAGTGAAAATATGCACAGAGGACTACGCAAGAAAATTATTCCCCAAAACCTTTTGTGGGGTTACAAAGAGAGGGTTATAATACTGCCAGTTTTCTAGAAATAGTGGAGCAGATTCTGAAGTTTCAGAGGTCTGCAACATTGCCAGGTTCATGCTTAGGAAGGTGAGCGGTGTTCCTCTGGGACAGCAGAGCTGAGTCCCAGTAGCAGGCAGCCTGAGGATCCCCAGGGTCACAAGGAGAGAAGTGGTTCCCCTGCTTGGAGTGGATTGGTAGAGGTAATAAGACCTCTCCAAGGGCAAAGGACCCTGGGAGAGCCATCAAACTCTCCCACTCACCAAGACAGGAACAAAGATACTGGTGGAGGTCTGCAAACCCTGATGCAGACTGTGTTACAGTGATTTACCATACACTCTGATCCGCTGGCTGGCACCGGCCACAGTGCAGGGAGACCCTCCCCCAGAAGATCAATGCAAGTAAGGCCAGGGGTGGGATGGTCTCTGAAGTGTGGAGTTTTGAAACACAGAGGCACCTGACTTAAAACACGAGTGCTGTGCTATTTGGCAGGTGGACAGCTTGGACACAGACAGGGTAAAGGCAGGGCTCAAAAGGAAATCAGGGACACAGGCAAGGTCACTCTTTGCAGGTCTGTGAGGGCCTGCAGCTGTGGGCTGAGAGAACACTGTGAAGCCATTGTCTTCCCACACCCACCAGCCTGATCCAACTCAGTTAACTAACAGTGCCACCAAGTTGAAAATGGATCTGCTACATCAAGCCCCACCCCCCTGCACCCTGCAGGCACATCTTCACTAGGGAAATTGCACCTGAGAGTCACAGCAGCAGGCCCCTTTCCCAGAAGAATAGCACAAACCCCTAGCATACACCAAGTCTGTTGATCATAGAATGCTCTCACCTTCAGCTCTAGGGGGAAAGGGATGTGGTGTACTTTTGCTTTTGTTTGTTTTGTTTGTTTGATAAAGACCAATTTTTTATTTTTATTTTATTTTTTAAATTTATTTTAGTTTATGTATATTTTTTAATTTTCCAATTTTTCTTTCTTCTTTTTTCTCTCTTTCTACCTTTTTTCTATCAAGCTTCTAGTAACAAGCAGACCAAATCACACCCATGATCTAGCTTCCTTTATTTTATTTTACTTAAAGAAGTTTTTCTTTGATTTTTAAAAATCTTTATTTTGTTTTATTTTGCTTTTTTTCCTTCTCTCCAAAGCACAAGACAGAGGAATTCACCCCAAAAGAAAGAACAGGAATAAATGATGGCCAGAGATTTAATCAATGCAAATATAAGTAAGACGTCTGAACTGGAATTTAAAACAACAGTTATAAGGATATTATCTGGGCTTGAAAAAAGTACTGAAGACATGAGAGAATGCCTTACTACAGAGATAAAAGAACTAGAATCTAGTCAGGCCGAAATCAAAAATGCTATAACTGAGATGCAATCGCAAACGGAGGCCATAAAAATGAGGAAGGACAAAGCACAGGAGGGAATCAGTGACAAAGAAGACAAAATTATGGAAAATAATGAAACCAAAAAGAAGCGAGAAAAAAGGTCATGGACCATGAAGGCAGATTTAGAGAACTCAGCAACTTATTAAAACAGAATAACATTTGTATCATAGGAGTCCCAGAGGGGAAGAGAGAGTGAAAAGGGCAGAGGATTTATTCAAACAAATTATAGCTGAAAATTTCCCTAATCTGAGGAAGAACACAGATATCAAAAGCCAAAAAGCACAGAGAACTCCCATTAAATTCAATAAAAGCTGATCATCATGGTATATCATAGTCAAATTCACAAAATACACAGACAAGGAAAGAATCTTGAAAGCAGCTAGTGAAAAAAAATGTCCTTAACCTACAAGGGAAGACAAATCAGTGTGCAGGAGATTTTTCCACAGAAACCTGGCAGGCCAGAAAGGAAGAAATATTCAGTGTGCTGAATGGCAAAAATGCAGCTAAGAATTATTTATCCAGCAAGGCTATCATTCAGAATAGGAGAGATAAAGTGTTTCCCAAACAAAAACTAAAGGAGTTCATGACCACTAAACCAACCTTGCAAGAAATTTTAAGGGAGACTCTTTGAGTGGAGAAAAAAATAAATAAAAGACCAAAGCAACAAAGACTACAAAGGGCCAGAAAACATCACCAGAAACACCTATACATGTGTCTCTATATGTGACACAATGGCACTAAATACCTATCTTTCAATAATTACTCTGAAAGTAAACGGATTAAAAGTTCCAATCAAAAGACCTAACGTGTTAGGATGGATTAAAAAAAAAAAAAAAGAAAAAGATCCATCTACATGCTGCCTACAAGAGATTCATTTTAGACCTAAAGACCCCTGCAGATTGAAAGTAATGAAGAACCATCTATCATGCTAATGGACATGAAAAGAAAGCCAGAGTTCCCATACGTATAACAGACAAATTAGATTTTAAAACAAAAACTGTAACAAAAGATGAAGAAGGGCATTATACCATAATTAAGGGACCTATCCACCAAGGAGACCTAACATTTGTAAACATCTATGCTCCCAACTTGGAAGAACCCATATAAATCAATTATTAACAAACAAAGAAACACATTGATAAAAGAATATACTAATACTACGGAACTTTAACACCCCGTTATAGTAATGAACGGATCGTCTAAGCAGAAAAAACAAGGAAACAATCGCTTTGAATGACACACTGGACTGGATGGACTTAACAGATATGGTCAGAATATTACCCCTAAAACAGCAGAATACACATTCTTTTCGATTACACATGGAACATTCTCCAGAACAGATCACATACTGGGTCACAAGTCAGCCCTCAACAAGTACAAAAAAATCAAGATCATACCAGGTATATTTACAGATTACAACCCTATGAAACTTGAAGTCAACCACAAGAAAAAATTTGAAAAGCACTCAAATACATGGTTAAATACATCCTACTAAAGAATGAATGAGTTAACCAGAAAACTGAAGAAGAAATTTAAAAATACATGGAAGTCAACGAAAATGAAAACATGAGAGTCCAAACCCTTTGGGATGCAGCAAAAGGCAGTCCTAAGAGGAAAGTTCATTGCAACTCAGGCCCTTCTCAAGAAGCAAGGGTCCCAAGTACACAACCTACATTTACACCTACACACAATTCCTTTACATCTAAAGGAGCTAGAAAAGGAACAACAAATAAAGCCTAAAGCCAGCAGAAAAAGGGAAATAATAAACTTTGAGCAGAAATAAATTATATAGAAACAACAACAACAACAGTCCAGTAGAACACATCAATGAAACTAAGAGCTGCTTCTTTGAAAGAATTAACAAAATTGATAAACCCCTAGCCGGATATATCAAAAAGAAAAGAGAAAGGACCCAAATAGATAAAATCACGAGTGAAATGAGAGAGATCACAATGAACAACACAGAAATACAAGCAATTATGAGAATACAATGAAAAATCATACACCAACAAACTGGGCAATTTGTAAGAAATGGGCAAATTCTGAGAAACTCATGAACTACCAAAACTGAAACAGAAAGAAACAGAAAACAGAAAACAGGAAGAACAGTCCCAGCAAAGAAACCAGCAAAGAAACTGAATGAGTAATCAAAAATACCACAACAGATAAGAATCCTAGGCCTTCCCAGGGGAATTCTACCACACATTCTTCTCAAACTGTTCTAAATAATAGAACTGGAAAGAAAGCTTCCAAACTCATTCTATGAAGCCAGGATTACTTTGATTCCACAAACAGATAAAGACCCCACTAAAAAGGAGAACTACAGGCCAATATCCTTTATGAAACTAGATGCAAAAATTCTCAACAAGATACTAGCAAATAGAATTCAAGAGTACATTAAAAGAATTATTCACCATGATCAAGTGGGATTTAATCCTGACCTGCAAGTTTGGTTCAATATCTGCAAATCAATCAACATGATACACCACATTAATAAAATAAAGGATAAGAACCATATGACCCTTCAATAGATGCAGAAAAAGCATTTGACAAAATACAGCATCCTTTCTTGATAAAAACCCTGAAGAAAGTAGAGATAGAAGGAACATATCTCAACATCATAAAGGACGTATAGAGAAGACCCACAGCTAATATCATCCTCAATGGGGAAAAACTGAGAGCTTTCCCTCTAAGGTCAGGAATATGACAGGGACGCCCACTCTCACCACTGTTGTTCAACATATTACTGGAAGTCCGGCCTTAGCAATGAGACAACAAAAAGAAATAAAAG
The DNA here is from genome assembly GCF_024362965.1 of Panthera pardus. Taxonomy (NCBI): domain Eukaryota; kingdom Metazoa; phylum Chordata; class Mammalia; order Carnivora; family Felidae; genus Panthera; species Panthera pardus. The sequence goes on from NW_026526677.1 coordinate 51,631,163, forward strand.
GCATCCAAATCAGCAAGGAAGAAGTCAAACTTTCCCTCTTTGCAGATGACATGATACTCTATGTAGAAAAACCAAAAGACTCCACCAAAAAATTCCTGAAGTAATACATGAATTCAACAAAGTCACAGGATATAAAATCAATGTACAGAAATTGGCCTTTCTATACACCAATAATGAAGCAGCAGAAAAAGAAATCATGTAATTGATCCCGTTTGCAATTGCACCAAAAGCAATAAGATACCTAAGAATAAAGCTAACCAAAGAGGTAAAAGATCTGTACTCTGAAAACTATAAAACACTTATGAAAGAAATTAAAGAGGATACAAAGAAATGAAAAAGCATTCCATGCTCATGGATTGGAAGAACAAACATTATTAAAATATCTACACTACTCAAAGCAATCTACACATTTAATGCAATCTCTATCAAAATACCATTGGCATTTTTCACAGAGCTAGAACAATCCTAAAATTTGTATGGAACCACAAAAGACCCTGAATAGCCAAAGCAATCCTGAAAAAGAAAAACAAAACTAGAGGCATCACGATTTCAGATGTCAAGCTATATTACAAAGCTGTAGTCATCAAGACAGTATGGTACTAGCAGAAAAAACAGACACATAGGTCAATGAGCAGATTAGAAACCTCAGAAATGGATCCACTACTATTTAGTCAACTAATCTTCCACAAAGCAGGAAAGTATATCCAATGGAAAAAACTCTTCAACAAATGATGTTGAGAAAACTGCACAGTAACATGCAGAAGAATGAAACTGGACACCATACACAAATATTAATTCAACATGGATAAAGACCTAAACAGGATGCAGGAAACCATCAAAATCCTAGAGAAGAACACAGGCAGCAACCTCTTTGACCTCAGCCATAACAACTTCTTACTACATGTTGCCAAGGCAAGGGAAACAAAAGCAAACATGAAGGATTGGGACATCAAGATAAACAGCTCCTTGTTTCAAAGGGACACATGCACCCCAATGTTTATAGAAGCACGACCACAACAGCCAAAGTACGGAAAGAGCCCAAATGTCCATCAATGGATGAATGGATAAAGAAGATGCGGTATATATATACAATGGAGTATTACTCGGCAATCAAAAAGAATGAAATCTTGCCATTTGCAGCTACGTGGATAGAACTAGAGGGTATTATGCTAAGCAAAATTAGTCAGGGAAAGACATATATCATATGACTTCACTCATATGAGGACTTTAAGACAGAACAGATGAACACAAGAGAAGGGAAGCAAAAATAATATAAAAACAGGGAGGGGGACAAAACATAAGAGACTCTTAAAAATGGAGACCAAACAGAGGGTTACTGGAGGGTTTGTGGGAGGGGGGATGGGCTAAATGGGTAAGGGGCATTAAGGAATCTACTCCTGAAATCATTGTTGCACTATATGCTAACTAATTTGGATGTAAATAAAATTAAAAAAAATATATGAACAGCTTCTACAGAGTGAAGCAAACAATAAACAAAACTAAAAGGCAGCCTGCAAGTGGGAGATGTTTGCAAATGACATATCTGATAACGGGCTAGTATCCAAAATCGATAAAGAACTTACAAAGTTAACACCCAAAAAGTAAATAACCCAGTTAAGAAATGGGCAGAAGACATGAATAGACATTTTTCCAAAGAAGACATCCAGATGGCTAACAGACTCATGAAAAGATGCTCAACATCCCTCATCATCAGGGAAATATAAATCAAAACTACAATGAGATACCACCTCACACCTATCAGAATGGCTAAAATGAGCAACACAAGAAACAAAGGTGTTGGCAAGGATACAGAGAAAGAGGAGCCCTCACCATCCTGGTGAGGATGAAGAATGGTGCAGACACTGGGAAACGGTATCGAGGTTCATCAAAAAACTGAAAATAGAACTATCCTGTAATTCAGTGATTACACTATTAGGTATTTACCCAAGGAATATAAAAATACAGATTCAAAGGGGTATGCCCCCAGTGTTTACAGCAGCATTGTCAACAATAGCCAAACTATGGAAAGAGCCCAAATGTCCATCAACTGATGAATGGATAAAGAAGAAATGGCATATTTATACCACAGAATGTTCCTCACAGAAAGAAAGAAATCTTGTCATTTAAAACAACGTAAATGGAGCTAGAATGTATTATGCGAAGTCAACTAAGTCAATCAAAGACAAACACTACATGATTTCACTAATATGTGGAATTTAAGAAACAAAACAGATGAACATATGGAAAGGGGAAGGGAGAGGAGAGAACAGAACATACCACAAGAGACTCTTAATGATAAAGAACAAACAGTGTTGATGGACAGACGTGGGTGGGAGATGGGCTAGATACGTGATGGATATTAAGGAGGGCACTTCTTGCGATGGGTCCCGGCTGTTATATGTAAGTGATGAACCTCTGAATTCTACTCCTGAAACCAATATTGCACTGTATGTTGACTAAATAAAATTTAAATAAAATTAAAAAAAATTTTAAAGTCATTCTAACTGCTTATGCTCTTTTAAGTAACTTTATTGTTGGATGACGAGATGACCTGAAGGAAATTATTGTGGATCTCCTTTCTCAGATTCCCAAATGGGGCTGAATGATGGTGAAAGTGGAAGTGTTGACCAGGTGCCAACAAGATAAATGGTGCCTTTGGCAAAGGGCTATGACTTCCATCCGGTAGCAACCACTGGAATTCTGGACTAGAAAACTACCCATGTGTTTAAGGTATTTCCCCACTTGAAAGGCCTGTTGGCCTATTATTAGGTTTTAAAAGAAACCTCTTAAATTATGAAAGAACATAAAATATTTTGAGATCTGAAATACCCATTTTGTCCTAGGTTATAACATATCATCATTCTAAGAGGGAAGGAAATGCATGAAGGAGTTCTGTCATTAAACGGTAATACTACATTCAAGAACATATAACAGTGGGGACCACTGGGAATACCAATTGCACACATAAAGAGGTGGCTTTCATGACGTTGGTCCCTGCATTATATCCCCTGAGGACTTCCTAACCCCCCCAAAATAGGCCACAGTCGATAATGTTTTCAGACAACGTCAACAAGAAGTATAGTTTACGTACGGCAACTCAATGTTGGAGGGCCAAACATTCAACTTCTAAAGTAGATGCACTTAAGTTTGTTGATGATTGTATTATAACTTAGGATGAAAGAGGAAAATACACTCAATGGGCAGAATTAATAATAATTTCCCCATGGCATCAGAGGAACTAATAATAATGATGGGGTATGGATTTTTATCAATGCTTGGGCTTAGCCAAGAACTGGCAGTGTAGTCCAGAAAATGGGCTTCAAGTGACTGAAGGATAAAAGCAGCACTATGTTATAGAAAATTGTATGCATTTTGAGGGCAAAATCAAAGTTGGGTATCTCAATGTTCACTAAAAACTCTCTCTTCCCTGATATTATGTACCCTCTGATATTATATTTATGAGAAGGGCACATTGTCTCTGTGGTATTTTTACCAACAACACATAACCACAATATAAACATGAAAGGAATCCAAATTGAGGGAAATTATATAAAATACTTGGCCATTATTCTTTGAAACTGTTAATTAAGGCCATGATAAATAAAGGCCAGACTGAGAAACTATCACAGACCCAAAGAAAATAGGATGTGACAACTAGATGCAGTGTTATCCTGGAACAGAAAAAGATAATAGTGGAAAAACTGGTGAAATTCAAATCAACTCTGGAGTTCAATTAATAGTAATGTACTAATGTCAATTTCTTAGTTTGATAAATGTTTCATAGTTATGGAAGATGTTAACATTAGGGAAAAGTGGCTAGAAGGTAGGCAGAAACTAAACACACACACACACACACACACACACACATATATGTGTGTGTGTGTGTGTATGTATATATATATATATATATATATATATATATATATATATATATATAAAACTCACTCTACTATCTTCACAAATTTCCTTTAAAACTAAAATGATATGGGGCGCCTGGGTGGCGCAGTCGGTTAAGCGTCCGACTTCAGCCCGGGTCACGATCTCGCGGTCCGTGGGTTCGAGCCCCGCGTCGGGCTCTGGGCTGATGGCTCAGAGCCTGGAGCCTGCTTCCGATTCTGTGTCTCCCTCTCTCTCTGCCCCTCCCCTGTTCATGCTCTGTCTCTCTCTGTCTCAAAAATAAATAAACGTTAAAAAAAAATTAAAAAAAAAATAAACAACTAAAATGATATTCTGGAGGTTGGCTGGGAAGATGGTGAAGTACGAGGACCTCAGCTCACTTCATCCATGGATACAACTAGAGACCACTCACGTCCACATACATAACCCAGAAAATGATCTGAACACTACAGGAAATAACTGCACATCTAAAGGTAGAGAAGCCACATCAAAGAAGGTAGTAAGGGCAAAGATGTGGCCTGGGAGCAAATGGATCATGGTCATCCACAGTGGAGAGGGAACTGGTGGCACAGAGAAGGGCAGGAAACAGACTTTTACACCAAGGAACCCATAAAAAATCCCCATAATATTTGCCTTTGAAAGCAAATTTCATGAGTTCTTAAAACCAGTGGGACTTAAAACTTGGAGTTTTTATCAATTGGTGGGCTTGGCTCTAGGAGAGCCAGGAGGGTATTAGCAGAGTCCCTCCCCTTAAAGGGACAGAATGGCAAACAGACTGTGCAGATACAGCATAAAACCAACAGTTTGGTTTGTTTGCTTTTTTAAATATAATTTATTGTCAGATTGGCTAATATACAGTGTGTACAGTGTGCTCTTGGGCTTGGGGGTAGAAGAACCAGCAGTTTGAAAACACCAGGGGCAGATGGGAAGAAGAGTAATTTGCTCATTTCAGAGTATGGCCCAGAGACACAAGGATCACAGGGAGACCCTTCCAGGAACAAAGGACTGGCAGGCACCATTTCCCTCCCAACCCCCAGCATAAACAACAGCCACAGCGGACACTCATCGCCTAACTTGCTTACACCAACGCACCCTCCCCACCCCGGAACGCCGCTGTGCTTTGGGTGGTTCTGCCTTTCTTACACATACTCACCTTAATCCCAGCACTGTGGGCCCTGTCCCCACAAGAAGATTGGCACAAACCCTACCAACACCACATCACCCGACCCAAATGTTGGGTGGGCAGTTCCAGTGGTGGCAGGGAAGGTCTCATTTCCCAAGCAGACCACCACACACCTTGTTAAAACATGCCCCACCCCTCCCTGGTGGGGACCAAACACTACCCAAAAGAGGCAAACAGAGCCTCTGCAGACAATCAGAGTAAAGGAAAAAGAGGCCAAGACTCAACAGTAGTACTCTTCCTAGAGTGCCAGCCTTCCTAGAGTGCCAGGGGAACAAGAGACCCTGCAGTTCAGGGCACTACAAGACCTCTTCTTCATAAGGCTACTATCATTAAGAACAAGAGAAGTAGGGGTGCCTGGGTGGCTCAGTCAGCTAAGCGTCCGCCTTCAGCTCAGGACATGATCTCACAGTCCATGGGTTCAAGCCCCACTTCAGGCTCTGTGCTGACAGCCCCTCCCCTGTTCATGCTCTCTCTCTGTCTCAAAAATAATTAAAAACGTTAAAAACAATAATAACAAGAGAAGTAACTGACTTTCCTAACACACAGAAACAGACACAGAGTGTTACAAAAATAAGGAGACACAAAATATGTCGTAAATGAAACAACACAACCACACCAAAACAAGACACCTAAGTGAAATGGATATACGTTAATATGTCTGAGAGAGAATTAAAAGTAATGATCATTAAAGATACTCATTGGACTTGAGAAATGGGTGGAGGACATCAGTGAGACCCTTAACACAGAGATAAAAAAAAGAACGAATCAGAGATTATGAACACAATAAATGAAATTAAAAATACCTTTGATGCAATAAATAGCAGAAAATATGAAGAAAGGGAATGAATTAATGACTTGGAAGACAGAGTAATGGAAAGTAACCAGGCTGAACAAAGGAGATGAAAGAAAAGTAAGCAAATTCAGAATGGTCTTAAGGAACTCAGTGACTCCATCAAGTATAATAACATTCGGATTATAGGGATATCAGAAGAGGGAGAAAAGGGGGCCGAAAAGTTGTTTGAGGAAATAATAGCTGAAAACTTCCTGAATCTGTGGAAGGAAACAAATATTCAGATGTAGGAGGTAGAGATCCCCCTCCCAAATTCAACCCAAGGAGGTCCACACCAAGACACAGAGTAATTAAAATGGCAGAAAGTAGTGGTAAAAAATTTTTAAAGCAGCAAGAGAAAAGAAAGGAAACCCCGTAAGACTATCAGTGGATTTTTCAGCACAAACTTGATGACCAGAAGGGAGTGGCATGTTATTTTCAAAGTGCTGAATGGAAAAAATCTGCAGTCAAGAATATTTTATCCAACAAGGCTATCATACAAAATAGAAAGACAGATAAAGATTTTCTCAGACAAACAAAATCTAAAAGAGTTCTTGACCACAAAACCAAAAAATGATAAGTGAAATAGGGCAGTCAGAGAAAGACAAATACCATATGATCTCACTCATATGTAGAATTTAAGCAACAAAACAAAGAAAGACAGAGAGAGAGAGAAATCAAGAAACAGACCTTAACTGTAAGGAAAAAACTGATGGTTACCAGAGGAAGGGTAATTGGAAGATGGCTGAAATAAGTTATAAAGATTAAAGAGTACACTTATCATGATAAAAATAAAATAAACACTAAAATTATATTCTTCATTATTGTAGTTTTACAGTGAGTCTTGAATTCAAATAATTGAATTTCTCTAATTTTATTTTCCTTTTTCAAATCATTTTGCCTATTCTAAGTCCTTTGCATTTCCATACAAATTTTAAAATCTGCTTGTCAATTTCTTAAAAAAAAAAAAAAAAACTTTTAGGATTTCTCCCATTATCGAAAAGTACACTTGACGGGAAGACAGTGGAGTAGGAGGATCCTAAACTCATTTCCTCCCACAGATAAAACTAGATAACACCCACATCAGTGTGAATGAGCCAGAACACAATCCAAACACTGGTAGGCCAGACTTGCCACATTTAAATGTACAGAATAATCCACATTGAAGAGGGTAGGAAGGGCAAAGACACAGTACAGAGCTAAATCAGACTGTCCACAAGATGGAGGGACACCACAGCCACGGAGAAAGGAAAAAAACCAAACCCTCACTCCAAGCACTCGGGCACAGGCAAACTGGATGAGGAGGATGAACCCACATAACATCTAGCTTTGAAAACCAGAGAGGCATAATTTTATAAATTCCTACAATGAGTTGGACTTAACACCTGAAACTCATTTCTCTCTCTCTCTTTTTTCCCCAAATTTTTATTTAAATTCCACCTAGTTAACAAACAGTGCAATATTAGTTTCAAGTGTAAAAATTAGTGATTCATCACTTACATACAACACCCAGTGCTTTTCCAAAGTGCACTTAATACTCATAACTGGTTTAACCCATCATCCCACCCAACTCCCCTCCAGTAACCATCTGTTTGTTCTCTATAGTTAAGACTCTGTTTCCTGGTTTGCTTCCCTTTTTTTCCACGTTCATCTCTTTTGTTTCTTAAAGACAACATATCATTGAAATCACAGGGTTTTTGTCTTTCTCTGACTGACCTAGTTTCCTTAGCATAATACTCTCTAGCTCCATCCACATTGTTTCAAATGGCAAGATTTCACTCTTTTTCATGGCTGAGTAATGTTCCATGATATATATTCAATTTTGGATGTTGAGTTTATATATATACACACACTCCATCTTCGTTATCCACTCATTAGTCAATGGACATTTGGGCTCTTTCCATATTTGGCTATTGTTGATAATGTAGCTATAAACATCGGGTTGTGTGTATCCCTTTGAATCAGTATTTTTTTTATCCTTTGGGTAAATACCTAGTAGTGCAATTGCTAGGATGTAGGGTAATTCTATTTTTAATATTTTGAGGAACCTCAATACTGTTCTCCAGAGTAGCTGCACCAGTTTGCCTTCCCACCAACATTACAAAAAAGTTCCCCTTTCACCACATCCTCGCCAACACCTGTTGTTTCTTGTGTTGTTGATTTTAGCCACTGTGACAGACATGAGGTGATATTGTAATCTGGATTTGTAATTCCCTGATGATGAGTGATGTTGAGCACCTTTCCATGTGTCTGTTGGTCATCTGTGTGCCTTCTTTGGAAAAATGTCAATTCATGTCTTCTGCCCATTTTTTAATTGGATTATTCAATATTGGGTGTGAATTTGATAAACTCTATAGATTTTGGATATTAATCCTTTATCAGATATGTCATTTGTAAATATCTTCTCCCATTCTGTAGGTTGAGTGTTTTCTTCACTGTGCAGAAGAGGCTTTTTACTTTATGTAGTCCCAACAGTTTATTTGATATTTTGTTCCCTTTGTCTCAGGAGAAACATCTAGAAAGAACTTGCTACTGATGACGTCAAAAAGATTACTGTCTATGTTCTCTTCTAGAACTTTTATTGTTTCAGGTCTCACATTTAGGTCTTCAATCAATTTGAAATTGATTTTTGCGTATGGTGTAAGAAAGCGGTCTAGTTCTTTCTTTTGCATGTTGCTGTCCAGTTTTCCCAATACCATTTGTTGAAGAGACTATCCTTTTCCCATTGCATATTCTTTCCTGCTTAATCAAAGATTACTTGACCATATAGTTGTGGGTTCATTTCTGGGGTTTCTATTCCGTTCTGTTGATTTATGTGTCTATTTTGTGCCAGTACCACACTATTTTGATTACTACAGATTTGTAATATAACTTAAAGTCTATAATTGTGATGCTCCCAGTTTTGCTTTTATTTTTCAAGGTTTCTTTGGCTATTTTCAGTACCATACCAATTTTAGGATTGTTTGTTCTACCTCTGTGAAAAATGCTGGTGGTATTTTGATAAGGATTGCATTAAATGTGTAGATTGCTTTGGGTAGTATAGACATTTTAACAACATTTCTTCTTTCAGTACATGAGCATAAAATATCTTTCCATTTCTTTGTGTCCACTTAAATTTCTTTCATCAGTATTTTATAGTTTTCAGAGTACAGGCCTTTCACCTCTTTGGTTAGGTTTATTCCTAACTACCTTATGGATTTTAGTGCCACTGTAAAATGGGATTGATTCCTTGATTTCTCTTTCTGCTTCATCATTATTGGTGTATAGAAATGCAACAGATTTATGTACACTGACTTTGTATCCTGTGACTTTACTAAATTCGTGTATCAGTTCTAGCAATTTTTTGGTGGAGTCTCTGGGGTTTTCTACATAGAGTGTCATGTCATCGCAAATAGTGAAAGTTTGACTTCTACCTTGCTTGTTTGGATGTCTTTCACTTCTTTATGTTTCCTTATTGCTGTGATTAGAATGTCTAGTACTATGTTGAATAAAAGTGGTAAGAGTGGACACCCTTGTCTTGTTCCTGATGGCAGAGGAAAATTCTCAGTTTTTGTCAATTAAGGATGATATTCACTGTGGGTTTTTCTCATATGGCCTTTATTATGTTGAGGTATGCTCCCCCTAAACCTACTTTATTGAGGGTTTTTATCATGAATGGATGTTCCACTTTGTCAAATGCTTTTTTAGCATCTACTGAAATTACATGGTTCTTATCCTTTCTCTTATTAATTCTTTTATTGATTGATTTGAGAATATTAAACCACCCTGACAACCCAGGAATAAATCCCAGTTGATCATGGTGAATGGTTTTTTTAAACATATTTTTGGATTTGGTTTGCTAGTATTTTATTGAGAATGCATCTGTGTTCATCAGGAGTATTAACCTGTAGTTCTCTCTTTTAGTGAGGTCTTTATCTGGTTTTGGTATCAGGGTAATGCTGGCCTCATAGAATGAATCTGGAAATTTTCCCTCATTTTCTATTTTTTGGAATAGTTTCAGAAGAATAGGTATTACCTCTTTCTTAAGCGTTTGGTAGAATTCCCCTGTAAAGCCATCTGTTTCTGGAGTCTTGTTTGTTGAGAGATATTTGGTTTGGTTACTGTTTCAGTTTCTTTCCTATTATCAGTCTGCTCAAGTCTTCTTCTTCCTGTTTCAGTTTTGGTAGTTTATCTGTTCTTAGGAATTTATCCATGTCTTCTAGTTTTTCATAATATGCTCTTATAATTATTTGTTATTTCTGTGGTGTTGATTGTTATTTCTCCTCTCTCATTTGTGATTTGTTTATTTGAGTCCTTTGTCTTTTCTTTTTGATAAGACTGGCTAGACATTTGTCAATTTTATTAATTTTTTTAAATTTTCTCAAAGAACCATCTCCTGGTTTCATTAATTTGTTCTATTGTTTGTTTAGTTTCTATATCATTTATTTCTCTCTAATCTTTATTATTTCTTTCCTTCTGCTGGAAAGAATTCCTTCCTTTCTTTTTCTAGCTCCATTAAGTGTAAGGTTATGCTGTTTATTTGGGATTTTACTTGCATCTTGAGATAGGACTGTATTGTTATGTACTTCCTTCTCAGACCGCTTTTGCTGCTTCCCAAAAGTTTTGGCCTGTTGTGTTTTCATTTTCATTTCTTTCCATGTAATTTTTCATATCTTATTCAATTTCGTGGTTGACCCATTCATTGTTTAGTAGCATGTTGTTTCACCCCCATGTATGTGTGATCTTTCCAGATTTTTTCTTATAGCTGACTTCTAGCTTCATAGTGCTGTAGTCAGAAAACATGCATGGTATGACTTTAAAATTTTGTATTTGTTGAGGCCTGTTTTATGACCCAATATGTGATATATTCTGGAGAATGTCCTATACTCACTTGAAAAAATTGTGTATTCTGCTGTTTTGGGATGGGATGTTCTGAATATACCTGTTAAGTCCATCTGGTCCAGTGTGGCATTCAAAGCCATTATTTCCTTATTGATTTTTTGTTTAGATGATATGTCCAATGATATAAGTGAGATGTTAAAGTCCCTTACCATTATGGCATTATTATGGATTAGTTCCTTTATGTTTATTATTATTTTATATATTTGGGTGCTTCCATGTTGGAGGCATAAATACAATTGTTTAATATAATTAATATAATATAATATAATATAATATAATATAATATAATATAATATAATATAATACAATTATTATATCTTCTTGTTGGATTGTCCCCTTAATTATAATATAGTGTCTTTCTCTGTCTCTTATAATGGGTTTTGTTTTAAAGTTTAGTTTGTCCAGTATAAGTATTGCTGCTCCAGCTTTCTTTCGACATCCATTTGCAAGTTAAATGTTTCTGCATCCCCCTCACCTTCAGTCTGCAGGTGACTTTAGGTATAAATGGGTTTTTTCTAGACAGCATATAAATGGTTCTTGCTTTTTTTTATCCATTGTGACACTCTATGTCTTTTTATCAGAGCATTTAGTCCAATTACATTCAGAGTAATTACTGATATATATATATATATATATATATATATATATATATATACACATATATATATATTTCCATTTTATTACCTTCTTTGGTGGTGGTGTCTGGAGATTTTCTCTGAACCTTACAGTCTTTCATGTTTTGCTGAGTTTCTTTAGTGATATATTTGGATTTCTTTCTCTATTCCTTGTAAGTATATTATTGTTTTTTGACACATAGTTACCATTAGATCTATATAAAATCTCCTCTGCAAATTAACAGTCTATATTAAGTTGATGGTCATTGAAGTTTGAGTCCATTCTTTTCTCCTCTCCCTCTCCATGGCCCTACGTTTTAGGTACACATTATAGGTACACGTTTTAGGTACACATATTATATTTAGGTACCCCTTTTTGTGTGTGAGTTCCTCGACTCATTTTTACAGAAAGATTCATTTTTACTGCTTTTGTGTTTCCTGCCTTTCCATTGTCCCTTTTGGTCTCTCTTTTCGACTCAAAGAGTCTCCTCTAATATTTCTTACAGAGCTGATTTGTGGTCACAACTCCTTTAGTTTTTGTTTCATTCTGAATGATAGTGTTCCTGGATGCGATATTCTGGCTGCAGAATTTTCTGATTCAGCACTTTGAATATATCATACCACTGCCTTCTGGTTTGCCACATTTCTGTTGAGAAATCTCCAGCTAGCTTTATTGGCCTTCCCTTCTAAGTCAATGACTTCTTTTGTGTTGCTGCCTTTAAGATACATTTTTGTACTCTTTTTTGAAAACTTAATTATAATATGTCTTGGTGTTGCTCTGCGTTTGTTGATTTTGATGGGAGTCTCTGTGCCTCCTGAATCTGGATGTCTGTTTCCTTCCCCAGATTAGGGAAGTTTTCAGATATTATTTTTTCAAATAAATTTTCTGCCCTTTTTCCTCTCTCTTCTTCTGCTGGGATTCCTATAACACTAATGTTATTACATTTCATGCAGTCACTGAGTTCCGTAGGTCTATTCTCACTTTGCATAATTCTTCTTTCTCTCTTTTTTTCACCTCCCTTGCTTTCTATTGCTTTGTGTTCTAGGTCATTAATTCATTTCTCTGTTTCTTCCAGCCTGCTGTTGATTGCATCAAACATGCTTCCAATCTTGTTTATTGCACTCTTCATCTCCGATTATTTCTTTTTCAATTCTTTATCTCTGTGGTAAGGGCCTCACTGATGTCTTCCATTCTTTTTTCAGGTCCAGTGAGTATCCTTATGATCACTGCTTTAAATTCTCCATCAGGTACGTTACTTATATCCGTTTAGCTTAGATCTCTGGCCATGGCCTTATCTTTTTCTTTCATTTGGAATAGATTCCTGTGTCTTCTCATATGCCTAAGTATCTGGCTGCTTCTGTTATTAGAAAAGCCAGTTGTGTCTTTTGCTCCTGAAAGTAGTGGCCTTATGAAGAAGAGATCATGGAATGCCTAGGGCCTGGCAGTTCAGGGACTGTCTTCAGTATGTGCTCCATGCACTGTGCTTTTTTCTGGCTGCTCTATCCTTCAGGCCAGTCCTCTGCAGAGGTTCTCCTATCCTGCTGTTGGCAGTGTTTCGTCCCTAGTCTGAAAGTGGTGAATTTTAACTAGGTGTGCTGCTTATAAAATGAGACCTGTCACCACCTCTTCTAGAACTGGGGCCTTGCAGAACTCTCTGGTCAGGAAATGGACTGTGGGCAGGGGCCTGTGCTGGTCTTCTGGGGAGGCACCCACACACACACACTGGGACTGAGGCAAGCATGACTAGGTAGTGGGGTTCTACCAGAGCACGTGCGGGTGGGACTTGGTATATGCAAGTTAGGCAGCCATTGTCCTCCTACTGTGTGCTCCTTCCTGCAGGTGGCTCTGTGTTTATGCTGAGGGGAAGGAGAGGAGAATGGTGCAGGCCAGCTCCTTTTTTCTCAGAGAAGTGTCTCCATAAACACTGCCTCTCAGGGACAAACTCCAAGAAGAGCAAATATTCTCCTCACTGTGTGTCCAGGTGCTATTCATGACACTGTTTCCATGCTATCCACTGATGGGTTGTTTGCCTGCCTTCTCTCCAGAAGCAGGGCAGTGCCCTCCAGGCTCTATCCCAGCCAAACCCTCTGACCCTTAAAACTCCAGGCTTTAAGTCTTGCTGGTTGCAAGAACTCAGGAAATTTGGCATCTTCTGCTTTCCAAGTCAATGGCTATGGGGAAATGTTCCTCTTGTGCCTTCCACTCCACCCCGCCACCCCCAACACACACCATGTTCTCCTCTCTCTCACCCTCAGCTGTACCTAAGGCTCCCTCACCTCCAAGCTGCCATAATTTATTTCTGCCCTAAACCTCATCTCCACACTTCTTACCTTCTTTGATGGGGTCTCTTCTCTCCCTTCAGTTATGGAGTTTGTTCCATCAGTCTTCATACTATTTCTGGGGTATTTAGGATGCTTTGACAGTCATCTAGTTATATTCATGGGACAAGGTGAACCTAGGGTCCTCCTACTCCTCCCCCATCTTCCCATCAATGAACATTTTATATGTCTTCATTTATTCTTCAATTTCTTTGGAATTTTTTTTATAATAGAAGAGAGAGTTCATAAATAGACTAACACTTACATAGTTTTTTTTATAATTACTCACTGAACTAATATGGAAAAGATGTCTTCGAGAAATCGTGCCAGAACAACTAGATATTTGTACAGTGGGGGAAATGAACCTTCATCCTTGCTTCCCACCATTAACAAATGTTAACAGAAAATGGGTCACAGAAGTCAATATAAGAGCTAAAACAATTAATTTTGGGGAAGGAAACAAGAAAGAAAATCTTCATAACATTGGGTTAGGCTAGGCAAGACTTCCTTAAATAGGATACACAAAACACAGTACAAGAAAAATTGATAAAACGGCATTCATAGAGGTTAAAATAGTTTTACCCTCTGAATGACATAGTTAACAAAAGAAAATATCAGAGGCACATGGGTAGCTCAGTCAGTTAGTATCCAACTCTTGATATCAGTTCAGGTCGTGATCTCACAGTGGTGAAATCAAGCCCCACATCAGGTTTTGTGCTGAGCGTACAGTCAAATTAGGATTCTCTCTCTCCCTCTCCCTGCCCTCCCCCACTCTTGCTTTCTCTCTCTCTCTCTCTCAAAATAAATATATAAACATTTAAAAAAATATCAAGCCACAGAATGGGAGAAAACTTTGCAAGACATATTGGACAAAAGACTTGTATCCAGAATATATAAAGAACATTTAAGAGTCAAAAAGAAAAAAAAAGACAAAACTGGGAGAATATTTGAACAGACATTTCACAAAAGAAGATATACAAATGATCAGTAAGTACATAAAAATGTTCACAATAATTCATTACTAGTGAAATGCAAATTAAAACCATAATGAGATAGCACTGCACACCCACTCAAATGACTAACAATACTAGTGTAGACAAAAATATGGCCAACTGGAATTCACAAACACTGCCGGTAAGAATGCAAATGTAAAATGATACAGTCACCTTAGAAAATGTAGTTAACCAGGGGCACCTGGGTGGCTCACTCATTAAGGGTCTGACTTTAGCTGGGGTCTTGATCTCACAGTTTGTGAGTTCGAGCCCCGCTTCGGGCTCTATGATGACAGCTAGGAGCCTGGAGCCTGCTTCAGATTCTGTGTCTCCCTCTATCTCTGTCCCTCCACTATTTTTGCTCTGTCTCTCTCTCTCTCTCTCTCTCAAATATAAATAAACATTAAAAAATTGTTTAAAAAAAAAAGAAAATGTAGCTAACTGAAACCAAATTTGTTTTCCAATTCTCCATCCCTGAAAGACTCCAGACTCATTTTTGCAGCATAACTATATACTCAAAAACAAATGCCTATCTCATAAAATAGTTTGGAGAAGGGGGAAAAGAGAGAGCAATCGATTTCCTTTATAAGGGTATTTCATCGAGCCACCAAATTGGACAAGGACCCTGCAAGGAAAGAAAAGTATAACCCAAACTTATTCATGAAGATGCAAAAATTCTTTATGATAATGTTTGCAAATCACATCCAACTATGCCTAAAATGGAATAGACACAGCTCTTGTTCACAAGCAGCTCACAATCCAGGAGGGAGCAAAAATACAATGAGTTAAGTGACACTGAAGATATGAAATGTGACAGTTGGTCAACTGGTCAAATAGAGAACGCAACTGGTTGTTCATCCAAGAACTCTTTACAGGGAGGTAGCCTTTCAACTAGCTTTGGAAGAACAAGTTAGGCAAAGTTAGAAGCTCTTTTCTCAGTGTAAGACTTGGGGTGACATTCCTCATCTCTTGTGATTAGCATCTTTTAACTTCATTATTTACTTGCATATCTGTTTCCTACCCCTGCCCCATAAAACACAGTTTGTACGGGCAATGGTCAATTTATTCACATATTTCTGTAATATTAGCATAAGGCCTCACACTTAGTAGATGTTCAGTAAAGATTTACTGAAGTCTTAGGAAAAAGAATTATTAATCTTCTTATTCCCTATCTGCGTATGGAAGAGTCTTTTGAAGAGAAAGTAAGAAGGAAGAAGCCAGAAGACCTTGGAGCAAGGAAGATTAGAATACATCAGTTATCTCCCCATTGTAGGCCTGAAAATCCAGAGACAAACAAGATGCTGAGATGGAATGAATGTCCAGACAGTGGTAAGAAAAAAATACAGAGGGAATTACTTTAAGGGAAGCGAAAGTTTGTTTCCACAAGCCTGACCTCCATTCATGCCTCTAAAGAGAGCATGGCTAAAGTATTCCTTTGTCCTTTCTCTCTCTTCTAGATGACTAGATTGAGAGGCTGGAGGAAAGACATAGTGGGGGGATGTAGAAGAAATGTCCTGAGGAAAGACAATCTTGTCACTGAACTCTAAGACTTAAGTGACTCCCATTTCTTAACTCCACCCCAAACTCATCATCATCCAATCTCCTAGTAAGTTTCACAGAAAAAAATCCAAAGGTAGTTATTTCAGGCAGAGGTTAACCATGCCCCATCTTGCCCATGGGACTATACATAAACCAAACATATAAAACAAACATAAAAGGAAAATCCTAGGACCTGTAACGCAAATGCAAGTGAGGTGATGTTGATTTATTTATGGTACAAATGTCAGGAAAATATCATAGATTATAGTGTAGCAAATTGTTCAGATATCTGAACCTAGATTGTGTGGTTTGCTGAGCAGCAGAATTACTGTTTTTCCTCTATCAGGAAGTTGTTTCAGGGAGTTGATGGGTCAAAGGTTGCTGAGTGCCATAGATAAACTTTACACTGTTTCTTGGGTACAATTTATACCTGGTGAATTCCTCACCTGACCACCAGTCATCCTTACCACATTGAACACATTTCCTATAAGAAACCTAAGGGGAATGTCAAGCAGCCTAATAAACTCAAATATATCTCTTATCTCTGCAATTCTCTTAGTCATCCTTTGAATGATTTATAAATCCTATGAGTAACCTGTTGGGATGAGCACTGGGTGTTGTATGGAAACCAATTTGACAATAAATTATATTTCATATAAAAATAAATAAATGAATAAATAAATAAATAAATAAATAAATAAATAAACAATAAATCCTGTGAGTAGAGCTGACTGTGAGCTTCATTTTTGCCAGTTCTCATAGATGTACTCCTTAAGACATGATTTCTAAAGTTTCAGATATGAAAGCCTGTGCTCTTTCTACTATGCTGCACTAACTCTAGGCTGGAAAGGAAAAAGGACATTGGAATAAAGCACTATAATGAGGAGTACAACTCCTTTTTTGGGTGGTTGATATTTGACTGCTAACAACTTTTTAAACTCCTCTTTCATTCTTCCCCTTGTATCCACATCTGGGTTAACTAATGAGAAAGCCCGGATGTTCCCATATTTAGCATCAGCACAAATGCAAACCACACACACCCTTCCCAAAGTACATGAAGTTTTACCCAGCCCCACCCCTCACCACAATAAAAACCCAGTCCACTTCCTTTCCTTGCTCTTCAGACATTTCAGAGGTCCTCGAAAGTTCTTCCCTATTCTCCACAGAGACCTCAATTATGTAAGTAATGAACGTTTTCATTCAATGTGTGTGTGTGTGTGTGTGTGTGTGTGTGTGTGTGTGAGAGAGAGAGAGAGAGAGAGAGAGAGAGAGAGAGAGAGACAGAGACAGAGAGAGAGAGGGAGGGAGGGAGGGAGGGAGGGAGGGAGAAGGAGAGGGAGGGAGGAAAGGAGAGAGGGAGAAACATGTTATCAGTCATAACATCCAAACCAGATTTTGGAGGGGAAGTCCATCTGTGTGTGCTGATAGCCATACCAAGCATCCTAGGAAAATCTATTTATTCTAGCCTCTAGGACTCATAGAAGCATCCTTACCTCTTTCCAAACTTCCTTCTTTGTCATTTGGGGGGAAAAGATCACAGAATCTTAATTGTGCCGATTTATTCCACAAACATTCACAGACTTCACATTACAGGAGAGTAGTTAACAGCACAGGTGGGGGTCTAGGATTTCCTAAGCTGAATCCTGGCTATGTGGTCCGGACAAGTCATTTAACTTCTCTGTGTCTGATCTTTTCTTCCATTTCCAAAATAACACTATCTAGGAGTGGTGTTCAAAATGGTAAATGGAAAGGCAGAAGCACTGAACATTCTGGGTGGAGTCTGGCTCTCTATAGCACCCAGAATTAGCCTTTTAGGTGCTGTTGGATTGTGGGGAAGGGTATGCAGTCTGGATGACCAGGACAGCAAAGACACCCTTGAAGCAGCAGCTGTTTACCACTCAGTATGAAAGTATTTCAACATTTTCATAACCAGCGAGCTGAATGTGCACCAGTTTAGTTGATGATAATAACAACAATAACAGCAGCAGCAGCACTTACTTCAAAGGATTGTTGTAGAAATTACAATTAAGAACATTAATCCCAATGCTTAGTATCCCACAGTTAGCAAGGAATTAAAAATATATGAACTATTATTACTATATTACTGGGCTCTCCTCTAGGTATAACACAGCACACACAGACAGAAATAAACCTCTGTAAGGGAGAATATGATTTAAAAAAATATGATTTAGCTAGTTTTGTCAATGATTGACAACAAAGTCATATTTCTCATAATCAAGTAAGGTCTGCCATAACCAGCTATTCTTATTTAATAACAGATCAAATATCCATGAAAGTTTTCATAGATATCCAAATTCTTTGACATTCTTCACATCAAAAAGTAGGGTCTCTGTCCTCTCCTCCTGAAACTGAGCAGGCTTTGTGATTACCTCAACCACAGAGCACTGCAGAAGTGACACTATACAGTCCATTGCTAGGTCATAAAAATGCCATGTATTTTCCACCTTGTTTGCTAGGAACACTATCTTATGGGGTCTTTAGCCACCATAAAAGAAGCCCAACTACAATAAAGTTACCATCTAGGAGACAACATGAAGAGATCACACAGAGAAAGGGGGCAAAAAGAAATAGGACAAAGTCTATATTACACAACTATTTATATAAATTAATAATATATACTCATGTAAAAAAAGGACTATACATTTTACCAGTATACTTACATGGCCACACACATTACCATACATATCAAACCCATTAAAGTGGGTGTCTATGAAGGAAATGAGAATAAAAGTGGAGATGGAAATAAAAGGGAATAAACAAATAAGAGGATGTGGTAAAACTGAAATCTCCATTACATGGCTGGTAAAAATGTAAAACAGTGCAATGGCTGTGAAAAACAGGAAGCTCTTCAAAAAGTTAAACACAGAATTGCCATATGACCCAGCCTTTCCACTTCTAGATTTCAATTCCAAGAGACGTTCACACAAAAACTTGTAAACAAATTGATCATGGCAGCATTATTCACAATAGCCAAAAAGCAAAAATAACCCAAATGTCCATCAACTGATGAATGGATAAACAAATGTGGTAGACCCGTACAATAGAATGTCATTCAGCCATAAAACAGAATGAAGTACTGATGCATGCTACAACATGGATGAACCCTGGAAAAAACATGCTAAATGAAAGAAGGTAAACACAAAAGGCCACATATTGTATGATTCTACTTATATGAAATGTTCAGAATGGGCAAATTCATGGAGATAGAAAGTACATTAGTGATCTCTACTTTAGTGAGGAGGGGAAATGAGGAGGTACTGTTGAATGGAGATGAAGTTTCTTTGGGGTGATAAAAATGTTCTGGATTTAGATAGATGATTGACAGATAGAGATGAAAGAAAGAAAGAAAGAAAGAAAGAAAGAAAGAAAGAAAGAAAGAAAGAAAGAAAAGCAAGAAAGGAAGGAAGAAAGAAAAAATTGTCTCCTATTCATTGGATTGTCTCTTCACTCTTCTGGTAGTGTCCTTTGATGTACAACATTGTGAACATAGTAAAAACTTTTGAATTATACACTTTAAAATGGATAAAAAATGGTGAATGTTATGTTATGTGAATTTATCTCAATACATTTATTAGGATTTATCAGTACATATACTAAAATTGTAATAATACAGAGATTAGCGTGGCCTCTGGGCAAATTCATGAAGTGTCTTACATTTTTCTGTTTCTGGTCAAGAGCCATATTCACTAGTTGGCCCAATATTGTAAAATCATATGAGTCCTCCTCTCCAACTAGAAATATGAGTCATCCACAGCTTCTGCCCTGGTTGCATACATTTGTCTAATCTCAAGCAACAAAATCATTGTTTAACTAAAAAAAAAATTCAACACAGATTCATAATAAAGTTAGCACACTGACAATACAATGAAAGTTGTTTAATCGGGAACATCTCCCACAAATATATAGGAAATATCATATTTAATGGTGAAATGTTAAAAATATTCTCTTTAAAGTCAAGAACATTAAAATATACCCTGTATCCAAGTTCTTGTTCCACATTTAATTACAGCTCCAGTGATCACAGTAAGATAACAATTACAACATGAAGGATTAAAAGATAAGAAATAAAATGTCTAGGGGCACCTGGGTGGCTCAGTCAGTTAAGCATCTGACTCTGGCTCAGGTCATGATCTCACAGTTCGTGGGTTCGAGCCCCATGTCAGGCTCTGTGCTGATAGCTCAGAGCCTAGAACCTGCTTCAGATTCTGTGTTTCCCTTTCTCTCTGCCCCTCCCACACTCATTCATTTTCTCTCTCTCTCTCTCTCTCAAAAATAAATAAACATTAAAAAAATAAAGTTTTTAAAAGAAATAAAATGTCTATTATCAGCGGACAGTATGACTACCTGCCTAAAGAATTCCATAACATCTATAACCACATTGTTATGATTAACAGAAGGGTCAACAAGTTTGTTAGGAGAAAATCCTGATGAAAAAGTATAAACCTAGCCTAAGAAATTGGTGTTAACAGAATGACATGGAAGACACTTGTCACAAATACTCCATAATTAAATTCACAGGGTTTTCAGAGAATCCATAAATCATTTTGAAGATTCCAGCCAGTCTGCTCAAGGTCAGGCTGTCTAGATTTACCTCTTTGCTCGCTAAAAGTTAATTTGCTTATCAATGAAAAAAAGAGCAAGACTTAAGTGATCCCAGACTTTTACAAATCTGTTTTTGCAGTTTGTTCACTGACAACAGTCTACTCGTTGTATCTATCACATATGAGTACATTAGCATGTGAATATATAACTAAATATCACCTATATTATTCTTTCATGTCTGTATAGAAGCTAAATTTACAAAATTGTATGCCTGCAAGAAACCATACAGAATGTAGTTTTTATTTTTATTTATTTTTATATGAAATTTATTGTCAAACTGTTTTCCATACAACACCCAGGGCTCATCCCAACAGGTGCCCTCCTCAATGCTCATCACCCACTTTCCCCTCCCCCCTAACCCCCATCAACCTTCAGTTTGTTCTCAGTATTTAAGGATTTCTTATGGTTTGCCTCCTTCCCTCTCTATAACTTTTTTTTCCCTCTTCCCCTCCCCCCCGGTCTTCTGTTGAGTTTCTCTGGATCCACATATGAGTGAAAACATATGGTATCTGTCTTTCTCTGTGTGACTTAGCTTACTTAGCATAACACTCTCCAGTTCCATCCACGTTGCTACAAATGGCCAGATTTCAAGAACATAGTTTTTTAAAAAAGAGAAGCAAACCAAGAAACAGACTCTTAACTATAGAGAACAAACTGATATACTGGAGGGGAGGTGGGTGGGGGGATGAGTTAAATAGGGGATGGGGATTAAGGAGGGCACTTGTGGTGGTGGGCACTGGGTGTTGTATGTAAATAATGAATCACTAAATTCTACACCTGAAACTAATATTACACTATATGTTAACTAATTGGAATTTACATAAAAATTTGCAGAAAAAAATAAATATATATGTAGAAGCATTAAAAAAGGAATGTAATTTTAAAACCATGTCATTAACACTAACAATAGAATAATAAAGAATCTAAGAGTAAATCTACTGCAAGTGTATAAGAACTTCACCAAAGAAAGTTATGGAACTTTATTGAAGCACATAAAGAAACACCTAAATAATAGAGAAACAAACCATATTTGTAAAGACAAGTCTCAATAATGATGGCATTTGCCCCCCCCAAAAAATTCTCAAACTCAATGTAATTATAGACAAAAGCTTAACAAGGTTAAAAGTTTACCTTAAAATAATATGAAAATCTATCTAAAAAGTCAAAAGTAACCAACACTACTAGAAGAAAAAAAAATAAAGGGGAGGTACTTGCACTCTTCATATCTGATTGATTCTTTTTTAACTCTTTTATCTCTGTGGTAAGGTTTCACTGATGTCTTCCATTCTTTTCTCAAGTCCAGTGAGATTACTGCTTCAAATTCTCCATCAGATATGTTACTTATATTTGTTTCACTTAGATCTCTGGCTGTGACCTTATCTTGTTCTTTCATTTGTGATAAAACCCTTTGTTGTTTTTGTGTTTTATCTAAGCTAGTTATTTCTCCTGCTCCTGAAAGTAATGGCTTTATGAAGAAGAGGTCATGCAGTGCCCAGGACCCAGTGCTTTAGGGAGTGTCTCCCGTGTGTGCTGCATGCTCTGTGCTGTTGTGTTTCTCTGCTCTATCCTTCAGGCCAGTCCTCTGCAGAGGCTCTCCTTGTCTGCTGTGGGCAATGTTTCACCTCTGGTCTGAACGTGGTGAGTTTTAACTAGGTGTCTGGTCTGCTTATGAAATGAGACCTGTCACCACCTCTTCTGGAACTGAAGCCCTGCAAAACTCTGAGAGATGTAGTGTGCACAGGGGTTTGTGCTGCTCTTCTAGTGGAAGGGCTCATCATGCTGCCATTGAGGCAAGCATGAATGAGAAGGGCAGTTCTACTGGAGCACAGAGGATGGGGCTTGGTGGATAGAGTTAGGCAGCCAGTGTCCATGCTCTGTGTACTGCTTCCTGTAGGTGGCTCTGTATTTATGCTGATGGACAGGGGAGGGAAATGATGCCAGGCAGCTCCTTTTTTCTTAGAGAAATGTCTCCATGAAAGCTGTCTTTCAGGAAAATACTTCAAGTAGAGTAAATAATCTCCCCACTGTGTGCTCCAGGTGCTGTTCACCTCGCTCCTTCCACTCTATCTGTCCCTGGGTTGTTTGCCTGCCTTCTGTCCAGGAGCAGCACAGTGCCCTTCACACTCTACCCCAGCCAAGCCCCCTGACTTTTAAAACTCCAGGCTTTAAGCCTTACTTGTTGCAAGAACTCACAAAATCCAGCCCCTCTCACTTTCCAAGCCAATGGCCATGGGGAAATATTCTCCTTGTGCATTCCCCACTGTGTGCTCCTCTCTCTCTCTCCCCCCACCCCCCCGGCCTTCTCTGTAACCATGTCTCCCTCCACTCTGCAACAGCCAGGGCCCATTTCTCCCCTAAACCACATCTCCATACTTCCTACTTTCTTCAGTGTGGTCTTTTCTCTTCCTTTCATTGAGGAGTTTATTCTGTCAGTCTTCGTGTCAATTTCTGGGGTATTTAGGATAACTTGATAGTCATCTAGTTGTGTTCATGGGCAAGGCAAGCCTAGAGTCCTTCTATTCTGCCATCTTGTTTCCCCTATCTGGTACTTTCTTATACTTTTTATCTCCTTGTTGAAGTTCTCACTGTGTTCATCCATTTTTCTCCTCAGTCTGATGAGCATATGTATGACCATTACTTTTAACTTTTTACCAGGTAAATTATGTATCTGTCTCATTAAAGTTTTTTCCGGAGGTTTTACCTTATTCCTTCATTTGGAACTTATTCATTTATTTCTTCATTTTTCTTGATTCTCTATGTTGGTTTCTATATAGTAGATGAATCAACTATCTCTCCCAGTTTTGAAGGAATGGCCTCAGGTTAGAGGTGAGCCTTGTTGTTCAACCCTTCCTCAGGCCTTTGTTGTCTCTCAAACCTTTGTGCTTGTCCAAGTAATCTATTATATTTTTAATAGTTTCCAGTAGTTGAAGACGTGCCAAGACCTGTCACTGTTCCTAAAGGGATGATCTAAACACCTAAATTCAGGATTTTTAGAAGCCAAACCTTCATACAGCAGATTTTAAAAGAATGCAAATATATACAGTTCTGTAGAATCACAAATATAGGCCCCACTTGCCAGATAATCTAGTGGTGTCCCCAGGGTGCCAGTCTGAACAATTGGGGCTCCAGATGAGTATGTAACATTTTTTCTTGGAAATACCAGCAAGCTGGAGCAAGGCAGAGGGAAAGCCCCAATATGGCATCCACAACCTATATTCCTTGAGAGAAGCTCCACAGTTCACTAAATGTGTGCCAAACCTGAAGCCTGCCCCTCAGGCCAAACTTAAGGACAAGTAAGAAGCCTCCTTCACAGAAATACTGGGGAGTGGGTGGAGTACGCCTCAGGCTGCTATCTGAATACAGTCCCGGGGTGGTAGCCTATCAAGAATCACCTTTCTGATTGCCACAGTCCCATGGAACTCCTGGCCACCAGAGCAAGGTAATCAAGGGGCCCTGTGGAGCATGGCAGGAGAGCACAACAATAGCTCCTGACCTCCATGTTTTTTGGAAAGGATTACAGCCAGCTCTTAGGTGCATGTTTCATTAGAAGTCTGATCCTCAGGCTACAGCCATGATGATTAGCTAACAGGCCTCCTTCACAGAAAGACTGAGCTCCTAGGTCTGTGGCCTCTTGCTGTGCCCTAGGGGTAACAGGGGTTTAAAAACCCTTTCTCCTTTGATTATAGTCCTTTGGGACCAACAAGCATAAGCTCCACTGGCTTCCAGAGCCAGGTGATGTAAAGCTGTCCTCTGGCAACAGCCACAAAAATCAGGGTGCTGGCTAGGGGTATGAGCTCCCTTCTGGGTGACATTGACTACCACAATCCCATGAGACCAGGGCCTGAAGCTCCCCTTGACTCCAGACACAGGTAGTCAAGAGGCATCCCCTGAGAAAAACTGCCACAAAGATTGGGGGACCAGAAATATATAAAATCCCCCTTTCCAGGAGATACTGGTGCTCTGGAACACAGTAAAGAGAGAGTGCAAAGATGGTGCCCACCAGTCTCCATCCCCTGAATGTGTTCCAGCAGGTTCCCAAGTATGTGAGTTAAATTAGATGCCCACCCCTTAAGCCAATGCTTTAATATGAGCAGGTGAGTCTCCTTCACTTTAAGCCTGGACATGGTCAGCTATTTCTGAGCAGGACCCTAGGGCAGGTAACTCTGAGTGTGTGGGCCTTTTATTAGTTGTGCCCCAGAGCACTACAACTTTGTGGGTCTCAGCTCACAAGTCTAATTGGTTTTCAAAGTTAGATGTATTTGGGGGTTCATTTCTCAAGGGCAGGTCTAAAAGTTGAGGTGCCTGTGATGGGTTCAACCACTTCACTCTTCAAGGGAAGCTCTGGTTTTGAGGTTTTTCTTTTCCCATTTCTGGTTTGTCACAACAGGGGTAGAGATTATGGCAAAACTGTGTCCCAGCCTTTCCTCCCCACTTCAGTGTGGTTTTCTTCTTTTTGCCCATTGTGTAGTCATCACTCAGCCAACCTTGGTTTTTTTAAGAGGAAATTATTCCATATGTAGCTATAAAATTCAGTGTGTCCATGGAAGGAGGTAAGTTCAGGCTCTTCCTATGCTGTCATCTTGAACTGGAGATGAGTGTATAAGCTCTTTTCTGGGAGATACCAGTGAATTGGAACAAGGCAGAGGGAGAGTGCCAAGATGGTGTCCACAGCCTACATTCCACAAAAGCAGCTCCACAGTCCACTAGATATATGACAAACCTAAAGGGTGACCCTCAGCCTTGCTCAAGACAAACAGACTGGTATCCTTCACAGAAAGAATGAGAGTTGACATGAGGTTGAGAAATGAAACCCAGTCCTTTCTCAGTATTGGGGGTTGACCTACGTAACAGGAGCCAGCTGTATGGTGGAATGAATTTGCTTGTAAATCTGATTTTGAGGTCATGGGATTTCTTCACCCTCTTCACTAGTTTATACAACATTTACTGAGATCTTACCATATACAGAAAATGTGCTCATACCATGAAAGAATCTGAAGTGGATCAAACACACTCTGTCATCCATCTATATACTCATAGCATAGCAATAGAGAAGACATAAGCACTGAAACAAGACTCAGCAGAAGAGTGCAAAAAAAAATCCGCTAAGAACTGTAACATGGTAGCACTCATATAGAAATTCTCACAGATTCAAATTAAACACAAGGGAACACCGCACCTAGAGACATTTCCCTTGATGCCCCTTGTTCTCATAGAGTTGATCTTAAAACCAATTATGTGCTGGGGAGAAAATAACTCCTATTTGAATGTTTCTTCAGGCCAAGAAACTTATAATATAACCTATATCAATCTATTGTCATTAATGTAATGTGAGGTAGTACTACCAGAACAACTTCTTTCCATTACTCAGCTCCTTCTCACTGCTTAGGTCACCCTCCTCTCACCCAAGATTTTAGTAAATGTAGCTAGTTACTGTTGGTTCTTGGACCCAAATTTGTCTGTAACTGATATCAAAACTCTTGCTTATTAGAAAACAAAACACTTTCCATGGGATTTACATTTGAGGGAAAACTGTCAGCAATAACGTTACTAAAAAGTTCTAATATAAAAGATAGAGAACAGTGAAATTCTCTCCTTCTCACCATAAACACACAATATGTGTTTAACAGTTTAAGCTCGCTTTAGTGTTGAATCATCCAAATGAGCCAACACAATGTTAGGAATGTTGTTAATTTTCAACTCAACAACTGTAGAAAAACAACTTTAGCAAAAAAAAAAAGTCTTTTACAGGAAATAAAAACTAAATCTAACATAAAGGTCTTTCACAGAAAATAAAAGTAACAAGTTTTATTACAACTGCTTCTCTCTCTGTCCTTGAGTGACTTGTGAACTGGAACAGTAAAGCAGTTAAAGCACTTTTCCTGAGGAAGAAACTCTAAAGTGCCCATATCTTTTCTCCCTAATTCTTTACCTATCCTGTTTCTGCTATGTTTATTATCATGCGTTTACCGCCCCCCACCATTGGTACACACACACATACACATCAACTTTAGTCTTCTATTTACAGTAATTTTAAATTCTTTTAATGTTTATTTATTTTTGAGAGAGACAGAGTCTGAATGGGAGAGGGGCAAAGAGAAAGGGAGACAAAAATCTGAAGCAGGCTCCAGGTTCCCAGCTGTCATCAAAGATCCTGACACAGGGCTCAAACTCACAAACCGCAAGATCATGACCCTAGCCAAAGTCAGATACTTAACCAACTGAGCCACCCAGGTGCCCGTATTTGCAGTAATTTTTAAACCCAGGATATCTCTCTCTCTCTCTCTCTCTCTCTCTCTCTCTCTCTCTCTCTCTCTTTCTCTCTCTCTCTCTCTCTCTCTCTCTCTCACACACACACACACACACACACACACACACACACCAGGCATCACAATATAAACAAAAAAATAAACAGGATTCCTTTTAATCAGCTGGATTTTTTATTTTACAAACTTGATATGTTACATTTTGTAAATTTAAGGTGTACAGTGTATTACCTGATTCATTTATATATTGTAATATGATTGCCATTCAATATGATGTATAAATACATTTATACATCATTGTATCACAATATTATTATCTATATTCATTATACTATGCATTAGATCTCTATGGCTTATTTATCAGTCATTACAAGTTTGTATTCTTAAATAGCATCAGTTTTATTCCCCCATGCCAGCTATCACCAGATAACCATTTTACTCTGTTTTTTTGGTAGGTTTGACTTTTTTTGATTCAACATATAAGCGATATCATAAATACTAGTCTTTCTCTGACTTATCTCACTTAGCATAATGTGCTCAAGGTCCATTCATGTTGTTGCAAATGGCAGGATAACCTCCTTTCTTGTGACTTAATAATATTCCATTACAAATATACACCACAGCTTTTGTATCCATCATTCATTGATGGATATTTGGGTTGTTTGCATATCTTGACCAGTGGGAATAATGTTGCGATAAACACGAGTGTGCCTATATCTCATCAAGATCTTGTTTTCATTTCCTTTGGGTACATACCCAAAAGTGGAATTGCTGGATCGTATAGGTCTATTTTCAATTTTTTGAAAAACCTCCATATTATTTTCCACAATAGTAAGACTAATTCCCAGCAGTAGTATATAGGGATTCCCTTTTAACCCTACCCCTGCTAGCAATTGTCATGCCTTCTTGAAGATAGCCATTCCAATAAATGTGAAGTGATATTTCACTATGGCTTTTATTTGCATCTCACTCATGATCAGTGATGGTGATGCTGAACATCTTTTTATGTGTCCATTTGCCATTTTGATGTTCTCTTTGAAAAAATATATATTTAGTTCTTCTGCCCATTTTTTATCTGGATTGTTTGTTCTTTTGTTGTGTTAGTTCTTTACACATTTTGGATATTAACCCCTTATCCAACATATGGTTTGCAAAATTTCTCTCATTCTGCATGCTGCGATTTCATTTTGTTAATTGTTTCTTTCATTGCGTAGAATTTTTGCTATTGTTGGTGCTTTGGCCTCATTCCCACAAAAACCATTCCCAAGACCAATTTCAATGAGTTTCTTCTCTATACTTTCTTCTAGGGGTTTTAAGGTATCAGAGCTTATGTTTAAGTAATCCATCTCAAGTTAATTTTTGTCAGTGGTGTGAGATAGGAGACCAATTCCATCATTCTACATGCGTTTCTCCAGTTTTCTCAGGAGCATTTGTTGAAGAAACTATCCTTCCCACCATTGAATGTTCTTGGCTCCATTGCCAAATATTATTTGAGTATATATGCCATGATATAATTCTAGGATCTCTATTCTGTTCCTTTGGTCTATTTATTTTTACACTAGAGCTACATTGTTTTTTATTGCTATGACTTTGTAGTATAGTTAAAATCACGAAGTGTGATACCTCCAGATTTGTTCTTTTTTTCTTCAGGATTTCTTGAGCTATTCAGGGTCTTTTGTGGCTCCACCACAAATTTTAGGATTATTTCCTCTTATTCTGTAAAGAATACCTTTGGCATTTTGATAAGGATTACATTAAATCTGTAGATAGCTTTGAATAGATTGGCCATTTTAACCATATTTATTCTTAGGATTCATGAGCATGAGATGTCTTTCCATTTGTTTTATGTCTCTTTCAATTTCTTTCAGCCAAGCCTTCTAGTTTCCATTATACAGATCTTTCACATCCTTAGTTTAATTTATGCCTAAGTATTGTATTGTTTTTGAAGTTATTGTGATTGGGATAATTTTCTTTATTTTTTTTTTTGAAGTTTTTATTTAAACTCCAGTTAGTTAACATACAAGTGTAGAATTTAGTGATTCATCACTTACATACAACACCCAGTGTTCATTACAACTGCCCTCAAAACCTATCCCCCACCTACCTCCCTACAGTAACCCTCAGTTTGTTCCCTACAAATAGTTAAGAATCAGTTTCCTGGTTTGCCTCGTTTTCCCCTACGTTCACTTTTTATGTTCCTTAAATTCCACATATGAGTAAAATCATATGGTATTAGCTTTAATTGACTTACTTATTTTGCTTAGCATAATATTCCCCAGCTCTACTCATGTCGTTGCAAATGGCAAGATCTCATTCTTTTTTATGGCTAATTGGCTAATATTCTGTGTGTGTGTGTGTGTGTGTGTGTGTGTGTGTGTGTGTGTGTGTGTGGTGTGTACTCACCACATCTTCCTTATTCATCCATCAGTCAATGGACATTTGAACTGTTTCCATAATTTGGCTAGTGTTGACAATGCTGCTATAAACATCGAGGTGCATGTATCTGTTCAAATCAGTATTTTTGTATCCTGTGGGTAAATATCTAGTAGTGCGATCTAGTAGTAGTGTGGGTAAATATCTAGTAGCTAGATCATAGGGTAGTTCTATTTTTAACTTTTTGAGGGATTCTCCATGCTGTTTTCCAGAGTGGCTGCACCAGTTTGCGTTCCCACCAACAGTGTAAGAGGGTTCCCTTTTCTCCCCATCTTCACCAACACCTGTTGTATCCCATGCTGTTAATTTTACCCATTGTGACAGGTGTGAGGTGATATCTTACTGTAGTTTTGATCTGCATTTCCCTGATAATGAATGATGTTGGGCATCTTCTCACGTGTCTGTTGGCCATCTGTTTGTCTTCTTTGGAAAAATGTCTATTCGTGTCTTCTGCCCATTTTTTAAACTGGATTATTTGGTTTATGGGTGTTGAGTTTTATAACTTCTTTATATACTTTGGATACCAACCCTTTATCAGATATGTCATTTGCAAATATCTTACCCCAGTCCATAGGTTGCCTTTTAGTGTTGTTGCTTGTTTCCTTCATTGTGAAGAAGCTCTTTATCTAGATGAAGTTCCAATAGTTCATTTTTGATTTTCTTTCCTTGGCCTCAGGAGACATATCCAGAAAGAAGTTGCTATGGCCGATGTCAAAGAGATTGCTGCCTGTGTTCTCCTCTAGGAATTTGATGGCTTTCTGTC
The DNA here is from genome assembly GCF_024362965.1 of Panthera pardus. Taxonomy (NCBI): domain Eukaryota; kingdom Metazoa; phylum Chordata; class Mammalia; order Carnivora; family Felidae; genus Panthera; species Panthera pardus. The sequence goes on from NW_026526677.1 coordinate 51,661,499, forward strand.
TCACATTTAGGTATTTAATCCATTTTGAATTTATTTTTATGTATTGTGTAACAAGTGGTCCAGTTTCATTCTTTTGCATGTTGTTTTCTAGTTTTCCCAACACCATTTGTTGAAGATTTTCCCCTTGTATATTTATTCCTCCTTTGTTAAAGATAATTTTCGGTTTATATCTGGGTTTACTATTCTCTTGCATTGATGTATGTGTCTTTTTTGTGCCAGCACCATACTGTCTTGATCACTATAGCTTTGTAATATAAATTGAAGTCCAGAATTGTGATGCTACCAGCTTTGCTTTTCTCTTTCAAGACTGCTTTGACTGTTTGGGGTTTTTTGTTGCTTCATACAAATTTTAGGATAGTTTGCTCTACCTCTGTGAAAAATGCTTATGGTATATTGATAGGGATTGCATTAAATGTGTAGATTGTTTTGGGTAGTACAGACAATTTACCAGTATTTGTTCTTCCAATCCATGAGCTTGGAATGTTTTTCCATTTCTTTCTGTCTTCTTCAATTTCTTTTTTGTTTGTTTGATGTTTGCTGTTGTTTTTTGTTTTTTAAGTAGGCTCCATGCTCAGCATGGAGTCCAAAGTGAGGCTTGAGCTCATGACCCTGAGATCAAGACCTGAGCTAAGATCAAGAGCCAGACACTTAACTAACTGAGCCACCCAGGAGGCCCCTCTTCAATTTCTTTCATTAGTGTTTTATAATTTTCAGAGTATAGATCTTTTACCACTTTGGTTAGGTTTATTTGTAGGTATCTTACAGGTTTTGGTGCAATTGTAAGTGGAAATGATTCCTTGATTCCTCTTCCTGCTGTTTCATTATTGGTGTATAGAAATGCAACCGATTTCTGTACGTTGATTTTGTACCCTGAAACTTTAGTGAATTTGTGTGGGTATTTTTTGGTGGAGTCTTAAGGGTTTTCTATATCATATCATCTATAAATATCATATCATCTATAAATACTGAAAGTTTTACTTTTTCCTTGTCAATTTAGATACAATATTATTACTTCTTGTTGTCTAATTACTGAGGCTAGGACCTCTAGTACTGTGTTTAACAACAGTGGTGAGAGTGGGCAACCCTGTCTTATTCATAACCATAAGGAAAAGCTCCACTTTTTCCTCACTGAGGATAATAATAGCTGTGGTTTTTTCACAAGGCCTTTATTATGTTGAGGTATTTTCCTCCACCACTACTTTGTTGAAGGTTTTTATCATGAATGGATGTTGTACTTTGTGAAATGCTTTTTCTGCATCTACTGAGAGGATCATATGGTTCTTATTAATGTACTGTATCATGTTAATTGATTTGTAAATATTAAACAACCTTGGAGCCCAGGAATAAATCCCACTTGATCGTGGTGAATGATTCTTTTAATATACTATTGAATTTGATTTGCTAGTACTTGTTGACAATTTTTGCATCCATGTTCATCAGGGATATTGGCCTGTAATTCGCTTTTATACTGGAGTCCTTGTCAAGATAATGCTGGCTTCCTAGAATGAGTTTGATAGTTTTCCTCCCATTCTCTTTTTTCGAACAGCTTAAGAAGAATAGATATTAACTCTTCTTTAAATGTTTGGGACAATTTCCCTGTGAAGCCATCTGGTCCTGGAATTCTGTTCCTTGGGAGATTTTTAATTACTGATTTAATTTCTTTGGTGGTTATCAGTCTGTTCAAGTCTTCTATATCTTCCTGTTTCAGTTTTGGTAGTTTATATGTGTCTGGAAATTAATCCATTCCTTTCAGATTGTCCAATATGAGGGCATATGATTTTTAATACATTCTCTTATAATTGTTTATATTTCTGTGGTATTGTTTGTTATTTCTCCTCTCTCATTTGTGCTTTTATTTGTTTGGTTCCTTTCTCTTTTCTTTTGGGATAAGTCTGATAGAGGTTCATCAATTTTATTATTTCTTTTTTTCTTGTATTTATTTTTGAGAGAGAGAGAGTGCGAGTGAGCGCAAGCGGGGAAGAGGCAGAGAGAGGAAGACACAATCTGAAGCAGGCTCCAGGCTCTGAGCTGTCAGCACAGAGCCTGATGCAGGGCTCGAACTCACAAACCACGAGATCATGACCTGAGCTGAAGTCGAATGCTTAACTGACTGAGCCACGCAGGCACCCCCAACTGCATCCTCATTAGTTGGTTAGTTAGTTCGTTCATTAGTTAGAGTTTTTGGCAAGTTGACACTCCTCTTTATCACAATTCTTCTCCATTTGATTTTTTTAAGTCTAATTTCCTGAACCTAAAGTCAGTTAATATTTGATTTTGTCTCACTTATATACCAGTCACTAGGTTAAACTACAGAATAATCACAACAAATGCAAAAGTTTCTTATTACAGCCAGTGTTTCCACAAACCTTGCACCCTTCTTTACTATTTCCTTGTGTCTTTCCAATACCCCTTCCATAGCTGGGGGAACAGAATTCTTTCCCAGTCCCCACACTAACCCAACCCGGTTCCATCTCATCACTCTCAGGATTCTGTCTTTCCGACCATACCACAGAGAAATTAAAAGCCTCAACATAAATAAATTAAACCACTCACCTCTCTGACCACACATACCTACAAACCTGTAGCAATCCATCCTTTCCTCACAGGGAAGAGTTGTCTTTAAAAAAAAATTGGGGCGCCTGGGTGGCTCAGTCGGTTAAGCATCCGACTTCCGCTCAGGTTATGATCTCGCGGTCCGTGAGTTCGAGCCCCGCGTCGGGCTCTGTGCTGACCGCTCAGAGCCTGGAGCCTGTTTCAGATTCTGTGTGTGTGTGTCTCTCTCTCTGACCCTCCCACGTTCATGCTCTGTCTCTGTCTCAAAAATAAATAAACATTAAAAAAAATTTTTTTAAATAAAAAAAATTGTCTTAGCTATAATAAGGGTATTCCCTGTGCTCAAAACTTCACATACTTCTTCTCTGGTTATTTCTCTAACAATTATAACTTCTTTTCTCCCTTTATCTTCCCTATCTCCTATACTATTGGTTTTCTTTCTAATAAAAGAATAAATATATTTATCATCTTACCCTTCACTCTAAGCTTCTCCATGTAGTGTGCTTTTCATCTCTTCGATGAATCTGTTCTGCACAATTCAAAACCACCTTTCAATGGCCAAACTTACTGATTTTGCTTTTGGTTATCTTGCTTGATCTCTCAGTCACAATTAAAACTATGGATACTCTTGAAGATGTATTCTCCCTTGCTTTCTCTTATTCCTTTTTTTTCTCTAATGACATCCTTTCCTTTATCATCTTTTTCCTTCTGCTCATCATTTAATATTGACATTTCCCTCACTTCTTCACTTTCTGAGTCTACACTCTCTGCATGACCTCATTTCTTCTGACTTTGGCTATCATTTAACTGTTGATGACTTCTAAATCTCCATAAGCAACTGAGGCTTTTTTTTTTTCAGAGTTCTGATTTACACATCAAACATCTTACAGGACCTCACTGACAATTTCCTTACATATATAATAGAAATAATGATGATGATGGTAGTATAAGTTTTCAGAACAACTTGGTTTGAATCTGAGTTCTATGAATTAATATATAGATCTTCTTGAGTAAGTAATTTCAGTTACACAAACCTCAGTTTCCACATCTATAAAATGAGGATATTAGTATCTAATTTCTCCGTTTGCTGTAAGAATTAAATGTAATAACTTATATAAACAGTTATTATTTGGTATATGACAAGTATTAATTATCTGTAATAATAACAAATAAATATTACTTAACGCACAAATATGAACCAGTCACTCTACACACATTTTCTCATTTAACTTTCAATTTAGGACAACAAAAATTGAAACTATTATACTCCTCTGTTTTTTCCGTAATTTATTTTCTACATAAATACTCCCTTTCTTTCTTATATTGACACAAATACTAAGACAGTCTCTCAGGCTGAAAAGGGGAGACATTTCTCTCCCTTCCTTTCCTTTCTACCTACTAGACAGGTGAAATAGTCACTAGATTGTATCTCAGATCTCAAATTTCTCTCCTCCTCTCTATTCCCAGTTATCATCAACCTATTTTCTGACCCTATACTTTCTATTTGTTATACTTCTATGATCTCTCTGCCTCCTGTATTGCTCTTTCAAAAAACAGAATAGAAGAGGGGCACCTGGGTGGCTCCATTGGTTAAGTGCCCAACTCTTGATTTTGGCCCAGGTCATGATCTCACAGTTCATTAGTTTGGGTTCTGTGCTGGCAGTGCAGAGGCTGTTTGGGATTCTCTCTCTCTTCCTCTTTCTCTGCCCCTCCCCTGCTCATGCTCTCTCTCTCATTCTCTCTCATTCTCTCTCTCTCTCTCTCTCAAGATAAATTTTTAAAAATAGAATAGAATAATCTATAGAAAGTGACAATCGTATCATTTTCAATTCCCCCATTAAATCAATTCAGTGATTCTCCGTTGCTTATAGACTGAAGTCCAAATGCCTGATCAAATCCTACAGCATCTCTACCTGACCGCGACTGTCTGAAAGGCCATCCTTCCATCCTTCCCCATCCATCTTTCCCCTTCCATCCTAACTGCTAATTCATATCTCTGCTATACCCAAAGGTACAGGAATCTGTGTCTTTGCCTGTGCCATTTCCTCTATCGAAGTTCATTTCTGCCTTAACATCTAGATAAACTCCTAGTCATCCTTCAGTATTCTCCTCTGACACTTCTTCACCCAATCTTTCTAGAAGTCTACTAAGCTGAGCTGTTATTTTCCATCTCTCTGTTTCTCTAGGTTTTATACCTACCACTATTAACACATATTTTCTGTCATACAATATATCTTTACTTTCAAGTCGTTGTTTTTTTCTAGTTTATGAATTCTTAAGACAAAGATTATCAGTGACTTTATCCTCATCTCTTGACACAGATAACATTTTCAATAAATATCTATTTAAGAAATCAATAAGCGTATATCCCATGCACATATTACCACACATTTTATACATATTTTTACTTATATTCCCAAACATAAACACTTATACAACCAGGAACCATAAAGCATGAAAGTAGGAAAAATAAGGCATGTTCACCTAGGCTTGGAGTAGGTAAAGTTGCACAAATAATGTTTTTTTTTTCTTCCTACCTTGAACTCAAGAAGAAAATTACCAGTTGGCCACTTTACCTTCTGCATGAGATCAGGGTAAAGTATGTACACTGTGACAGAGATGATAGAGCAAAGTATTGGGTCTTTTGGTAACAAAAGTCCTCAAAAGCTGTCATATTCATCTCAGTTTCTAGATCCAGAGATTTTCAAAATCAAAATACCAGGTTTCCATGTAGGCTTCTGCCTGTGGCAATGGGAAAAGTACAAGGGGATGGAAGCAGAGTCAGCAAAAGGCAGAGAAGTATCGGCCAGGGTCCATTGTTACAAAATGAGGTCAATGTAGAAGGTTATTACCCTAGAGATTTTAGTGTAAAAGCCCTATTTTTTTCTACTGTACACAATCTGATCCCTGCACGTACATGCTTTATACCTCAAATCAGTCATTTCTAAGAGGCTTACCTTGCTTGCAATGGGCAGTGTTTGGACCTTAGCCAGAGTGTGGTGAGTTTTAACTAAGCATGCTCTGGTTAGCTTATTAAATGACATCTGATGCCACTTCCACTATAACTGAAGCCTTGCAGAACGGGGTGCAGGCGGGGGTTTCTGCTGACTCTGCAGAAGGGGCCCATTGCACCGGTGTTAGGCACACTTGCCCAAGAAAGGCAGAGCCAGCAGGGTGCAGGGTGAAGGGACATGTTGTAAGCAAGTTAGGCAGTCAGTGGTGGCTGTGCTGTTATTGAAGTTTATTTATGCTGGGGGGGGGGGGAGGGACATGGTGCCAGTCAGCTCCTTTGTCCCCAAAGAGGGGTCTCTGTGCTATCTTCTCTCAAAGAACTTCCAGAAGAGTGAATAATTTCCCCTCATGTGTCCCCTAATGTTCCTCAAATCATGTTTCATGCTGTCTGTCTCCAGGTTTCTTGACTGCCTGGACCAGCACAGTGTACTTTGGGCTCTATCCTAAGCCAAGCCTTCTGACTTTTAAAACTCTAAACTTTAGGAATGTGCTGTGGTGGGGGCCTGCCTTGGTCTTCTGGGGGAGTGTCTCTCTGGGCTGGGACATAGGCAGTTTTGACCAAGAACAACAGCTGCACCTGAGCGCAAAGGTGTAGGATTTGGAGCAAAACCATCTAAGGAGCCAGTGTCTGGGTTAACCACCCTCAGCAGGCATCTCTGCTCCTATGCTGAAGGTAGGGAAGGGAAATGGTGCTCACTGGCTCTGTTTTCCTTAAAGTGGCATCTCTGCAAATGCCACCTCTCACAGATGTGCTCCAAGAAGATCCAACAGTCTCTCCTGGTGTGCCTTAGGTGATCCTCAGATTGCATCATCTACCCCCGAGGTTGCTTGCCTGCCTTCTCTCCAGGAGTAGGGCAATGCCCTCAGGTCTCTCTTCCAGTCACGCATGCCAACCTCTAAAGCTCCAGTCTTTGAGCCCCACTGGTTGCAAAAGTACAAAAATCAGCTCCTCTCGTTTTTCCAGCCAATGGCTTTGGGGAAGTTTTCTTGGGCATATCTCTGTGCACCCCACTCTCTCTGGTCTCTCTGCAATCAGGGCTCGTTCCCCTCTGCAGTACCCACAATCCATGTCTCCCCCAAGTCATATCTCTGCACTTCCTACCTTCCTCAGTGTTGCCTCTTCTCTCCCTCTAGTTATGGAGTTTGTTCTGTCAATCCTCAGGTTGATTTCTTGGATATTCAGAATGATTTGATAATTATCTAGCTGTGTTCAAGGGACAAGACAAGCCAAGGATCCTCCTACTACACTGCCTTCTTAACTCCCCTGAAACTATTTCTTTTCCTAATGCTTAATCATTAGTGCAAAGGAATACCACTGATTTCTGTAAACTGATTTTGTAACCTGCCACTTAACTAAAATCAATCATTAGTTCCAATACCTTTTCAATTGACTCACTGGGATTTCTACATACAAGATCATATTATCACCAAACAGCAACTATGTCACTTCCTCCTTCTTGATTTGGATGCCTTTTATTCCTTGTTTTGCCCAACTGCTGTAGCTAGGAATTCTAGTACTATATTGAATAGGAGTACTGAGAGTAGGCAATCTTGTCTCTAGAGCTGAAAAAAACATTGCAATTCTTTTCCATTGATTATGTTAGCAGTGGATTTATTGCATATGGCTTTTATTATGTTGAGGTATGTTACTTTGATACCCAATCTGTTAAGGATTTTTACTATGAAAAGATATTGTATTTTATCAAATGCTTTTCTGCATCTATTGAGATAAATGTGAGTCACATAAATGTGAGATTTTTGCTTCTCATTTTATTGATGTGAAAATGTGATTAGTTATTGATGTGATTAATGATTTACATATGTTGGACCATCCTCACATCCCAGGGATAAGTCCCACTTGTTCATGGTGTATAATCCTTTTAATGTGTTAAGTTTGGTTCCCTAATATTTTATTGAGAATTTTTTCATCTATATCAGAAATACTGGTCTATAGTTTCCTTGTGATATGCTCATCTGGTTTTGGTATCAAGGTAATGTTGGTTTTGTAGAATAAGTTCAGAAGTGTTCCCTCTTCCTCAATATTTTGAAAGAGTTTGAGAAGTGGTGTCAATTCTAGAAATGTTCAGAATGCTCTAGGGAAACTGGTCCAGGAGTTTTAGTGTGGGGAGGGTTTTTTTGATTACTATCTCAATCTCTTGACTGGTATGGATGGGTCTTTTCAAATTTTCCATTTCTGGGGTGCCTGGGTGGTTCAGTCGGTTAGGTGTCTGACTTTGGCTCAGGTCAGGATCTCAGGGTTCATGGGTTCGAACCCCACATCAGGCTCTGTGCTGACAGCTCAGAGCCTGGAGATTGCTTCAGATTCTGTGTCTCCCTCTCTCTCTGCCCCTCCCCAACTCGTGTTCTGTTTCTCTTTTTCAGAGATGAATAAACATTAAATTTTTTTTAATTTTCTATTTCTTCCTGATTCAGTCTTGGTAGGTTGTGTGTTTCTAGAAATGTATTCATTTCTTCTAGGTTATGTAATTTGTTGGTATGTAATTTTCACAGGAGTCTAATTATTCTCTATATTTCTATAGTATCAATTGTAATGTCTCCTCTTTCATTTCTAACTTTATTTATTTGGGTCTTCTTTTGTTCTTAGTCTAGTTGAAGGTTTGCCAATTTTATCTTTTTGAAGAAGCAGTTTTTAGTTTCATTCATCTTTTCTATTATTTTCTGGTATCTATTTCATTTACTTCCACTGATTTTTATTATTTCCTTCCTTCTGCTAAATTTGGGCTTAATTTGCTTCTCTTTTTCTAGTTCCTTGAGGTGTAATGTTAGGTGTTTATTTGAGATATTTATAATAATGTCTTAATATATTCATTTATTACTGTAAACTTGCCTTTCAGAACTACTTTTGTTGCATTCCACTGATTTTTTTTAAGCAAAACAACCAACAAAAAGAAAAGTGAAACAGTTTTTCATAAATTCAGGCCCCCTGACACAGAGGGAGACAGAGTCTGGGCTGGAGGTTAATCACCATCCTACCAGACTCAAGGAAGGAACCTACTAAGAACATACTAACACATACTAAGAACACAAATATGAATCTGGCGTTGTCACTGTTCTGATAAGCAGCTACAGAGGCAGAATATTATCTACACAAAAAAGGAACTTAGGTTAAAAAAATACTGTTTGAAAGTATTATTGCAATAAGGAGAAGGAAACTTGCAATAAGGAAAACAATCTAACCACAGAGGTGCAAGAATCTCAAAGGTCAGGCAGAAAGGAATTTTCTTCTATGGGGAAATGTCAACAAGGCTAGAAAGAACAGGCTATAGAGGGAGTGGAATAATCCAGTAATGTTTTTTCCTGATTAAGTAGTTGTGTGCTGAGTCAAGATAAGAGTTGATCAAAGTTCAGAGCCCTGGAGAAAGGAGAGAAGCTTAACTAATGTTTAGTTAAATTACAAACAATTTACTTAGATTGATCAGTGTGGACAAACATCTCAGCTAACCTTTTATGAGACAAAAATGGGAATTTAAAGGGTCCATGTCTGTCCTCATTATTAGTAAGTTAAAAAGGGGGACCTCCATCCATGAGTCTTAACTAAGTCATACAGAGAAGAGTGGTTCTTTGCAGTAAGCCTTTACCAGAACACATTTCCAGAAGGACTCAGAAAAAATTTAATATTGTTATTATGATTCATGTAAGCATCAGATGCTATTGTAAACTCAGCCTAGGTATTAACTCAACCTAGAAGTATAACGGAAGTCTTCACAAATAAGGAGAACCTTGAACTGGGTCAGGAGCATAGAGTCCTGGGCAGAGAAGATGGGGAAGGGTTCATGTAAATAACGATGTAGGGGAGGGAAAATTTTCTCTTCTTTCCTTCCAGTTTTAGATTTGTTGGCTGGTCTAATAATTAAATTGACACAAGACAGATTAACAGAGGAAAACCAAATTTAATTATGTATATACAGGAGTTCCACAAAGACATGAAGACTCAAAGCAATCAGGAAATTAAAGCTATTGAGCTAATGAGAAGGAATTAGGGGCCTAGGGTTTCAAAGGGAAGGAAGACAACTCACAGGAATATGACAACAAATGTTTGGTAAACAATGCTTGCCATGCAATGCAGATAAGTCTTTCTGATATAAAAAGTTATTTCTGATAATAGCTCTCTTTCTGGGACAAATCCCCTATTTAAATTCTCTAAGCAATTAAGAAACAGGTAAAAAGCTTTTTTCTGGAATCTACTCGTTCTTAATTGCCTTCAGCTCAAAACAATCCACATGCCAAAGTGGCACATTTTGGGGTGGCATATTCTACTCCCCTTCAGTCGTGCCTTTGAAACTTCCCCAAGAAGTCTCACAGTCCAGAAATTGAGTTGGTAGATTGCTCCATTTCCCTGAACCAGTCTCTTAGTTCTGACAATGGATCACTTTCATTAAACCCATTTCAGGAGACAGTAGGCTCCCAAAATTAGGCTTATATTGTATAAGCAATCCAATATTTAATGAGGCATTTCTGTGGAAACAAAACGGAAACAATGGTTGATTGGAATCGACTATAATTCCAGTTTCTGAGGTGTGAAGGCAGCCAGTGAAGAACATTTCTAGATGTCAGGCTCAAAACATCTTCAAATGGAGTGAGGGCAGGCTGTGGCAGTCTGCCAGGTTTTCCTGGTTTATAATTTGAAGGTCTCTGATGGTCTTTCTGAATGGCCCACACAGCAACCAGAATGGAATTACCTATACATGAGTGGTTGGGGTGATTTCTTAGAAGTTTATATCAAGTTGTCCAACTTAACCTTGCAGAGCCTCTAGAAAAGGGTAGTTTCTCAATGATTCCAAGGCAGGAATGTGAGAGAAAATTGGAAATGTTAGTTTAGAGAGCTGTAGCCAAATATTGAAGGAAACTAGAAGAATTCAGAGTCCAGTCCAGTTTACAGGTAGAAAACAGAACCTCAAAGACAACTAACAGAACTAGAATCTGATACCCACCAGGGTGCACTATGGTTTTTGCTAAAACGTAATTTCTCTCTCTCCAGGCACCCCTGTTTCTATCAGAAATAACCAAAGTAGGGGCGCCTGGGTGGCGCAGTCGGTTGAGCGTCCGACTTCAACCAGGTCACGATCTCGCGGTCCGTGAGTTCGAGCCCCGCGTCAGGCTCTGGGCTGACGGCTCGGAGCCTGGAGCCTGTTTCCGATTCTGTGTCTCCCTCTCTCTCTGCCCCTCCCCCGTTCATGCTCTGCCTCTCTCTGTCCCAAAAATAAATAAAAAACGTTGAAAAAAAAAATTAAAAAAAAAAAAAGAAATAACCAAAGTAAAACTAATTTGTTTGCACAATAAGTCTAGTCTCATTAAGTTAACCTGATTACTTACGTAAATGCAGCAAGAATAGTAATTAACCATATAGGATCTTCTAGGTCTGCTTTGCTAGAACTTTTCATAAAGAATCTCAGACTAGACTTTTAAAAGCCTCTCAAGGCTAGGAAGCCAAGCCAAGTGCTAGCCATTAGACTTTACCTGTAATACCTATAGATTTGGGTGAATTCCTCTCTTGTCAAACTATCTTAAATAACCTGAGGTTCCTGGGACTGCCAGGAAGCGAATTTCCTTACTTACCTGCTAAAGCTTCTGGGAACCATGTAAGCAGGTACTAGGCCAATGTTTACTGGTTCCATAAAGTCAACCTTAGTTCCTTAAAGCTGTGTGGTCATATCTGGGTCTATTACATATCTGAGTATTACATCTCTCCCAAAGATGACATTCCAATCAAAGCCTTGGTAATATAACTAATGTTTCCAATTGTGTCCTGTTATAAGAAGAACAGATTCTTTTTTTTTTAAAGTTTTAGATTTTAATTCCAGTGTAGTTTACACACAGTGTTATATTAGCTTCAAGTGTATGATATAGTTATTCAACAATTCTATATATTACTCAGTGCTCATCATGTTAAGTGTATTCTTTAATCCCCATCACCTCTTTTACTCATCCTCCTACCCACTTCCCCTCTGATAAACATCAGTTTGAAAGACAATAGATTCTTATTAAACTTAAGCATAACTATATTGCCATGAAATAAGAATACTTAAGAGTATACTTAACACCATATTGAAAGCTTCTAAATTCTGAAGGTATCAGAAAGAGAGAAAAAGATAAATGTTTCACCTTTGTTCACAAAGGTATATTTTACCAAACTGCTGGTAGCTTGGGAGAAAAGAGAAAAGGGTTTCCTTAAATCTGGGAAAACAAAACACAAAGAACCAATGTTTCCAACCAAAAAAAAAAAAAAATCATATAAAGTTATAACTATCCTCATCAGTTCTTCAGTTCCATGTAATTAATTCTTATTGATCTTGATCTTTTGTTAGCAGTTTCATAAGTCATTAGTTTCTGCATTAGAGCTCTACAAATTCACACCCAATTTACTGGTATGATTTGAAAGGTTTCAGAGACCTGTACTTGTTAGAGTCGTTTCCATTAGTCTCCTTGAAGATGAACCGCTTTTACAGGAACATGTTGCAAAGCATTAGAATAAAACAGTAAGTGTCTGTAAATGACAAAAGACTAAGAATGGCTATGGTTAGGGATGCCTGGGTGGCTCAGTCAGATGAGTGTCCAACAGTTCATGGGTTCAAGCCCTGCGGTGCAGAGCCTGCTTGGGATTCTCTCTCTCTCCCTCTCTCTCCACCCCTCCTGTGCTCTCTCTCTCTCTCTCTCTCAAAATAAATAAATAAACTTAAAAAGAAAAATAAATGGCTATGGTTAAAGATCTGATGAGAGTTCATTATAATGCAATTGAAAAGGAAACCTGGTTATTTCTGTGGCATACACCTTAAGATGATAACTGGGAAAGGAAGACAGAAAAGATAGCCAACTAGGAGAATCCTGGGTTCATCTCCTCCTAAAGACACAACAGGCAACAACTATTGTATTGCAACTCACTCTGAAAATGATCTGAAGACTGGCGAACAGATCTTCCATAGCTAGGCATAGAGAGAAGGCCACTTTGGCCTTCTTTGGGATAGAGATGCAATCAGGAACCAAACTCTGAGTGGGACTACCCGCAAACAGGAGCAATATCATAAGCATGGAGGAGCAAGGTGAGAAAATCCCATACCGGCACCCCAGCCCTGGAGACCCCCACTTGGAAGGTGTGTCCCCATAACAACTGACTTTGAAAAATAGTGGGGACCAACTCCAGGAGGGCCAGGGGGTGAAAGAAAATTGAAGAGGAGGCTCCTGGGTCGCCCAGTCGAACATCTGACCCTTGATTTCAGCTCAGGTTTTTTTTTTTTTTTTTTTTAGTGTTTATTTATTTTTGAAGAAAAGAGAGACAGAGCATGAGTGGGGGAGGGGTAGAGAGAGAGGGAGATACAGAATCTAAAATGGGCTCCAGGGTCAGAGCGGTCAGCGCAGAGCCCGATGTGGGGCTTGAACTCACAAGCTGCAAGATCATGACTTGAGCTGAAGTTGGTCACTCAACCAACTGAGCTACCCAGGCACCCCAATCTCAGCTCAGGTCTTGATCTCAGGGTCATGAGTTCAAGTCCTGTATTGGGCTCCATGCTGGATGTGAAGCCTACTTTTAAAAAAATTACTTTAAATATAAATGGACTAAATGCTCCCATTAAAATATATAGGGTAGCAAATGGATAAAAAATAAGATGTATCTAATGTTGCTTAAAGACTCATTTCAGACCTAAAGATACATACAGGGATGGAAAAAGGCATTCCATGCAAATGGAAATGAAAAAGGTGGGGTGGCAATAGTCAGATTACATACACATTAAAACAAAGACCATAACAAGAGACAAAAAAAGGTAACTACATATGATAAAGGGATCAATCCAACAAAGGGATACAACAATTATAAATATCTATATACCCAACATAGGAGTACCTAAATATATAAAGCAAATGTTAACAATCATAAAGAGAGAAATCTACAATAACACAGTAATAGTAGGGGCATTTAACAACCACTTACATAACAGGGGATAGATCATCCAGATATAAATCAGTAAAAAAAAAAAAAATATATAGTGGCCTTGAACAACACCTTATACCAGATGGACTTAACAGATACATAGAGAACATTCCACCCAAAAACAGCAGAATGCACATTCTTTTCAAGTGCACATGGAATGTTTTCCAAAATAGATCACATAATATGTCACAAGTCTCAATAAATTTAAAATTAAAATCATATCAAACATCTGTTCTAAACACAGTGGTTTGAAACTAAAAATCAATTACAACGAAAAAACCTAGAAGAAACATAAAGTGGAGGCTAAATAACCTGTTACTACACAATCAATGGATTAATGTAGAAATCAAAGAGAAAATTTATAAAATTGTTGGAGACAAATGAAAATGAAAACATTATCATTCAAAATCTTTGGGATACAGCAAAAGCAGTTGTAAGAGGAAAGTTTATAGCAATAAAGGCCCACTTCAAGAAATGAAGAAAAACTCAATCTATCCATTCACATAGAGGAACTAAAAAAGAATGACAAACAAAGCCTAAATTTAGTAGAAGGAAGGAAATAACAAAGGTTAGAGAGGAAATAAATGAGAAATTTTTTAAAAAATTAGAAAAGATCAAAAGCTGATTTTTCAAAAGAGTTAATTCTTTGAAAAGATAAACCAAGAACTGATTCTTTGAAAGATAAACAAAATGTATAAACCTTTAGCCAGACTAATCAAGAAATAAAGAGAACTCAAATAAACAGTATCAGAAATAAAAAAGGAGACGTTACAACGAACACCATATAAATACAAAAAATTGTAAGAGATTACTATGAAAAAGTATATAACAACAAATTGGATAATCTAGAAAAAATAAATTCAGGGAAACATACATCTTCCAAGACTGAACCAGGAAGAAACAGAAAATATGAACAGACCCATTACTAGTAGCAAATCTGAACTGATAATAAACAAATAAAACAAACAAACAAACAAATGTCAGCACAAACTAAAGTCAGGATCAGATGGTTTCACAGGTGAACTCTACCAAACATGTAAAGAAGAGTTAATACAAAAAAAAAAAAAAGAAGAGTTAATACATAACCTTTCTCAAAACTATTCTAAAATAGAAGAGAAAGGAATGCTACAAAATTTATTCTATGAGGCCACCATGACCTTGATACCAAGAAAAACAAAAGCATTATGGAAGGAAGGAAGGAAGGAAGGAAGGAAGGAAGGAAGGAAGGAAGGATGAAAAAGAAAGAAAGAAAGAAAGAAAGAAAGAAAGAAAGAAAGAAAGAAAGAGAGAGAGAGAAAGAAAGAAAAAGAAAGAAAGAAAGAAAGAAAGAAAGAAAGAAAGAGAAAGAAAGAGAAAGAAAGAAAGAAAGAAAGAAAGAAAGAAAGAAAGAAAGAAAGAAAGAAAGAAAATTACAGACCATTATCCCTGATGAACATGGATGCAAAAATCCTCAACAAAATATTAGCAAACCGGGGTGCCTGGGTGGCTCAGTCAGTTAAGTGTCTGACTTCAGCTTAGGTCACAATCTCATAGCTCGTGGGTTCAAGCCCCACGTTGGGCTCTGTGCTGACAGCTTAGAGCCTGGAGCCTGCTTTGGATTCTGTGTCTCCCTCTCTCTCTACTCCTTCCCCATTCACGTTTTGTCTGTCTGTCTGTCTCTCTCTCAAAAACAAATAAACATTAAAAAAAAATTTTTTAAACATTAGCAAACCAAATTCAACAATACATTAAAGAAATAGTTCACCACAATCAAGTGGGATTTATTCCAGAAATGCAAGCATGGCTCAATATACACAAATCAATCAGTGTGATACTCCACATTAACAAAATGAAGAATAAAAATCATATGATCCTCTCAATAGATGCAGAAAAAGCACTTGATAAAATTCAGCATCTATTCATGAGAAAAATTCTGAACAAAGTGGGTATAGAGAGAACATATCTCAAAAACACAATAAAGGCCATATATAAGAAAACACAGCTTAACATCATACTCAATGATGAAAAGCTGGAAGTTCTTTCTCCTTAGATCAGGAACAAGACAAGGATGTCCACTCACCACATTTATTCATTATAGTACTGGAAGTCCTAGCCATAGCAATCAGAAGAAAAAAATGAAAGGCATCCAAAATAGTAAGGAAAAAGTAATACTGTCACTATTTGCAGATGACATGATACTATATGTAGAAAATCCTAAAGGCTCCGCCAAAAAACTATTAGAACCAATAAATGAATTCAATGAAGTTGTAGAAAACAAAATCAACATAGAGAAATCTGCTGTAATACAACTACCGAAAGAGCAGAGAGGGAAATTAAGAAAACAGTCCCATTTACAATTGTATCAAAAAGAATAAAATACAGTACTTAGAAATAAATTATCCAAAGAGGTAAAATATCTACTCTGAAAAATACCTAAGACATTGATTAAAGAAATCGAAGACAACACAAATGGAAATACATACCATGCTCACAGATTGAAAGAATTAATGTTGTTAAAATGTTCATACCACCCAAAGCAACCTACAGATTCAATGACATCTCTTTCAAAATACCACAAGTATTTGTCACAGAACTAGAACCAAAAAAAATCCTAAAATTTGTATGGAACCACAAACAGACCCCAAGTAATCAAAGCAATATTAAGGAAAAAAAAAGCTAAAAGTATCACACTCCCAGATTTAAAAAATTGAGATATAATTGACATATAACATTATATTAGTATCAGTTGCATATGATTCAATATATGTATGTATTAAAACATGATCACAACCATAAGTCTACTTAACATTGCATCACCATATATAGTTATAATTTTTTTCTTGCAATGAAAACTTTTAAGGTATACTCTCTTAACAACTTTCAAATATATAATACAGCATTATCAACTATATATCTATATAGTTGATATATATATCAACTATATATATACATATATATATATATATATATATATATATATATATATATCACCATATTATACATACTTTGCATACCCAGGACTCATTCATTTTATAACTGGAAGATTGTATCTCTTGGCCCCCTTCACCCTTTTGTCCATCCCCCACCCCACCCCCACCTTTGGCAACCACCAATCTGTTCTTTGTATCTATGAGTTCAGTTCTTTGTTTTTTAATTTCCACATATAAGTGAGATCATAAATACCTGTCTTTCTCTATCTTAATTCATTTAACCTAATGCCCTCAGGGTCCATCCATGTTGCTGCATACGGCAGGATTTCCTTCTTTTTTATAGCTGAATAATATTCTATTATGTATATACCAGACATTCTTTATCCATCCATCCATCACTGGAGACTTGGTCGTTTCCATATTTTGCTGCAATGAACATAATGGCATAGATCTTTTGGAGTTAGTATTTTCCCTTGGATAAACACACAGAAGTGGGATTGCTGGATCATTAAATTTTATAGAACCTGGAATAGGATGGACACTGCAAAAAGAGCCTAAAGCAACTCATAATGAGCAGTAGGGACACAATTCCTGAAATACATATTCTCTAACCACATGATTGAATGTAACCTCAAGTTACTTTCCCTCCTATTACCTGCTTATTTCTTTCTTAGCACTTAAAAAAATCTGAAGTTATTTTGCCTATTCAAGCATTTACAAATTTGTGGTCTGCTTCCTTCACCTAGAATGTAAACTCCACAAAGGAGTCTTATTCATCAATCAACCCACAGCACCAGAACATTTCCAGGCATACTGAAAAACCTCAATAAATATTTGTGGAATAGATGCTGGGATTTTAAACATATCTTTGCTAAGCCTCTGATCCATGGTACTTATATGATCTAGTTCACTTAAAGGCACATTATCATGATGGGTAGGAGAGGAGAGATAGTCAACAAAGAGAAGGTCCCTAGACAGGACTGAGCAGGATGAATACACTGGAGATACACCCTAGACTGGGTAATTGGAATGTATCAATACGGCTTAAGAAGAATTTTTCCAAAAAATTGTGAGGGCAGAAGTGAGACTAAATAATAAGTGCATGGGATGCACTCATCAGTTTATGTCATCAACAAATATTTATTGAGCCAGAAGTGCTAAATTTCAAGTTTCCTTCCTATTTTTCTTTAAGAAATCTATCATTAAAAAGAAAATGAGGAAGCTAAAAGCTTGTGGAAGAGGCAGGATCCAATTTTCATTTAAATGGAATGGGAAGAATGGTTTTCTTGTCCAAAGCAAAGCAACCATGAATGTAAGATACTCAAGATATTGTACACTCCAGATATAAAAATCAAGACTGAAACAGAGATAAGTATGAGCAGGATTTAGAGGACAGAAATTTTTTATGTCAACTTTATTGAGAAATAATTTGTGCACAATAAAATGCATCCTTCCATATTTTGATGAATTTTACCAACTTGAAACCACTGAAACCTTGAAACCATTCCTACAATCAATGCACAAAAAACATTTTCATCCTCCTAAAAGATTCTCAGTGCTCCTTTGCAGTCCATCCTTCCCTCTGTCCCACCCCTAGGAAACCACTGATTTTAGTTACTATAAATTATTTCGATATACATATATATTTTATATATTTTTATATATTTTTATATTTATATTTATGTGTAAATGTGTAATACATTATGTATTATATATGTGGAATAATACATTATGTATTATTTTGTTGATGGCTTCTTTTGCCCAGCCTAATTTTTTTTTTTTACTTTTTCAAGTTTATTTATTTATGTTTAAGGTTGTTGTTTTTTTTTTCTGAGAGAGAGAGAGAATGAAAGACAGAGCACACAAGCAGGGCAGGGACAGAGAGACAGAGAGAGAGAGAGAGAGAGAATCCCAAGCAGGCTCCATAATACCAGTATAGAGCCCGATGTGGGGCTTGAACCTACCAACCATAAGATCATGACCTGAGCCAAAGTCAAGAGCTGGATACTTAATCAACTGAGCCACTCTGGCAACCCTATTTATTTATCTTGAGAGAGAGAGAGAGAAAACAAACGAGTGGGGGAGGGGCAGAAAAAGACAGAGAGAGAAATTTAAGTAGGCTCTGCACTGACTGAATGGAGCACAACACAGGGCTTGATCTCATGAACTATGAGATCATGACCTGAGCCAGAATCAAGAGTCAGATATGTAACAGACTGAGCAACCCAGACACCCCCCCCCACCAGCATAATTTTTAAATTCAATCATGTTGTTGCAAGTATAAGTAATTATTCAATTGTATCGTTGAGTAGCATTTCATTGCATATCATATTGTGTTTCTCTATTTACCTACTGACTGACATTTTAGGGTATTTCCAGTTTGGGGCTATTATGAAAAAAGCTGCTATGAAGTCTATACAAAAATCTTTGTATGAACATAGATTTTTACTTCTCTTAAATGCATACCTATGAAATTTCATTGTTGTGTGGCAGGTGCATATGTAACCTCTTATGAAATTTCCAAACAATTTTCTAAAATAGTTACCACCAACAGTAATGAGAATTCTAGTTGCTCTATATTCTCCTTGACACTGGATATTGTCAGTCTTTTTAATTTTAACCATTCTAATGAGGAGTACTACCTTATTGCAGTTTTAGTTTGCCTTTCCTTGATGACTGATGTTGACCAATTTTTCATTTACTTATTGAACATTAAATGTATTATTTTGTTAACTGTTCAAGCTTTTGGCCCATCTTAATTACATTCTCTTACATACTGTTGAGCTGAAAGAGTCTTTATATAATCTGGATACCAGTCCTTTGTCATACATATACATTGCAAACATTTTCTTCCATTCTTTGGTTTGCCTTTTTTCCATTTTTAAATTGAGGTATAATTGACATGACATTATAGCCTTTTAATTTTCTTTTAATCTTTAATTTTTCTTGATCCTTTTAATGTGTTCTGAAATTCAGTTTGCTAATATCTTGTTGAGAATTTTTGCATCTATATTCATCAAAGATATTGGTCTATAGTATTCTTGTAGTGCCTTTATCTGGCTTTGGCATCAGAATAATGCTGACCTCATAAAATCAGTTTGACAGTATTCCTTCCTTTTCATTTTTTTTGGAAGAGTCTGAAAAGGTGTTAATTCTTCTTTAAATGTATGGTAGAATTTACCAGTCAAGACATTTGGTCCTGGGGTGTACTGTGTCTAGAGAGTTTGGTTATCAATACAATCTCCGTACTCATTGTTTGTGTGTTCAGAATTTTCTATTTCTCATTTATTTAGTCTTGGTAGTTGGTTTGTTTTTAAGAATATATTCATTTCTTCTCAGGTATCCAATTCATTGGCATATAAGTGTTCATCATAATCTCTTATGGTTCTTTGCATTACTGTGGTGTTAGGTTTAATGACTCCTTTTTTATTTCTGATTTTATTTACTTGAGTCTTTTTTTTCTTAGTTTAACTAAAGGCTTGTCGATTTTGTCTTTTTCATAAAACCAGCTGTTCATTTGATTGATTCTTCTACTATTTTTCTGCTAATTCATTTATTTCCACTCTGATCTTGTTATTTCCCTGCTTCTACTAATTTTGGGCTTTGTTTATTCTTTTTACAGTCCTTGAGGGGTAAAGGCAGGGTTTTTATTTGAGATTTTTATATTTCCTTAATATACCTATTTATAGCTATAAACCTCCCTCTCATAACTACTTTTGAAGTATTCCATAGGTTATGGTATGTTGTGTTCCTCTTCGATTCGTTTTGAGATATTTCTCTATTTCCCTTTCAATTTTTCTTTTGACTCATCAGATGTTCAGGAATGGGTTGGTTGATTTCCATATATGGAAATTTCCAACTCTCCTCTTATTGATTTCTAGTACCATACCATTGTGGTCAGAAAAGATACTGGATATAATTTTAATCTTAAATTTCCCAAGACTTGTTTTGTGTCCTATCATATGATGTATCCTGTTCCATGTACTCTTGAAAGGAATATGTTCTGCTGCTGTTGCATAGAATGTTCTATAAACGTTTGTTTGGTCCACTTGGTCTAATGTGTATTTCAAACCCACTGTTTCCTGGTGGATTTTCTGTCTGGATAATCTACCCATTGCTGAAAGCAGGGTACTGATGTCCCATTATTATTGCATTATTGTCTATTTCTGCCTTCAGATATGTTAGTATTGGCTTAATATATTTAGGTGCTCTGAGGTTGGGTGCTTATCTTTTTATGACGGTTATATATTCTTGATGAACAGACACTTTTATCATATATTATATATTTACCTTCTTTGTCTCTTGTTACCATTTTTTGTTTAAAGTCTATTTTGTCTGATATTAGTAAAGCTACCCCCACGTTCTTTTGGTTTCCACTTGCATGGAGTATCTTTTTCCATCTCTTCACTTTGAACCTATGTGTCTCCTTAAAGCTGAAGTGAATCTCTTGTAGGCATCATATAGTTGGGTCTTATTTTTTAATCCATCTAGCCATTCTGTGCCTTTTGATTGGTGAGTTCAATGCATTTACATTAGGAATGTTACTGATATGTAAGGATCTACTAATGCCATCTTATTAATTGCTTTCTGTTTGCCTTATATTTCTATTGTTTCTTTTTCCTTCTGTTTCCGAGTACTTTGTAAATTTGTTGTTTTCTGTGGTGATATACTCTGTTTCCCCTTTAATCTTTTGCGAATCTACCCTATGTTTCTGATTTGTGGTTATGATGAGGCTTATACATCTCATAAATAAAAGTCTTTTATGTTGGTTGCAATTTAGTTTTCATTGCCTACAAAGGGTCCCCCCTTTTTCTTCCTTCTTTTACATTTTTAATACCATAATTTACCTCTATTTATAGTATATATTATTATAATAGCTATAGTTATTTTTAATATTCTTTTAACTCTTATAGCATTCAGTGGTAAACACATTATGTTAGAGAATTAGAGTTTTCTAAATATTTATCTTTACCAGTATGTTATATTTTTTATAAGTTTTCATGCCACTAATTAGAATTTTGTTTCAGCTTGAGGAACTCCTTTCAGTATTTCTTGCAAGGCAGGGCTAGTGGTGATGAAATCCCTCATTGCTGTTTGTCTGGGAAAGCCTTTATTTCTCCTTCATATAGAAAGGTTAACTGCCAGATAGAGTATTCTGTTTTATTTTTTTAATATTTTTAATATTTATTTATATTTCGGAAGACCACAAGTGGGGGAGAGACAGAAAGAGGGAGACAGAAGATCTGAAGCAGGCTCTGTGCTGACAGGCTGACAGCAGTGAGCCTGATATGGGGATCGATCTCATGAACCATGAGATCATGACCTGAGCCAAAGTTGGACACTCAACTTTGAGCCACTAGGTGCCCCAAGCATTCTTTTTTTTAAATTTATTTATTTAAATTAAAGTTAGTTAACATACAGTGTAGTATTGGTTTCAGAAGTAGAACCCAGTGATTCCTCTCTTACATAGAACACCTAGAGCACATCCCAACTAGCGCCCTGCTTAATGCCCATCACCCATTTAGCCCATTCCCCCCACCCATCTCCCTTCCAGCAACCCTCAGTTTGTTCTCTGCATTTAAGACTCTCTTATGGTTTGCCTCCCTCTCTGTTTTTATCTTATATTTCCTTCCCTTCCCCTACGTTCATCTGTTTTGTTTCTTAAATTCCACATATGAGGGAAATCATACAATATTTGTCTTTCTCTGACTTATTTTGATCAACATAATACACTCTAATTCCATGCATGATGTCGCAGATGACAAGATTTCATTCTTTTTGATCGTCAAGGAAAATTCCATTGTGTGTGTGTGTGTATGTATATATATGTACACACACACACACACACACACACACACACACATATATATACATATATATATCACACATCTTCTTTACCCATTCATCAGTTGATGGACATTTGGACTCTTTCCATAATTTGCTATAATTGATAGCACTGCTATAAACATTGGGGTGCATGTGTCCCTTCAAATCAGCACGTTTGTATCCTTTTGATAAATACCTAGCAGTGCAATCACTTGGTTGTAAGGTAGTTCCACTTTTAATTTTTTGAGGAAGCTCCATAATGTTTTCCAGAGTGGCTGCACCAGTTTGCATTCCCACCAATAGTGCAAAAGTGTTCCCTTTTCTCCACATCCTCGCCAACATCTGTTGTTTCCTGAGTTGTTAATCTAGCCATTCTGGCAGGTGTGAGGTGGTATCTCATTGTAGTCTTAATTTGTATTTCCCTGATGATGAGTGATGTTGAGCATCTTTTCATGCGTCTGTAAGCCATTTGGATGTCTTCTTTGGAAAAGTGTCTATTCATTTCTTCTGCCCATTTCTCCACTAGATCATTTGTTTTTTGGGTGTTCAGTTTGACAAGTTCTTTATAGATTTTGAATACTAACCCTTTATCTGATATGTCATTTGCAAGTATTTTCTCCCATTCCATTGGTTGCCTTTTAGTTTTGTTGATTGTTTCCTTCGTTATACAGAAGTCTGTGTCTTGATGAGGTTCCAATAGTTCATTTTTTCTTTTCTTTCTCTTGCCTCCAGAGACATGTCTAGTAAGAAGTTGCTGCAGCTGAGGTCAAAGAGGTTGCTGCCTGTTTTCTCCTCTAAGATTTTGGTGGTTTCCTATCTCATATTTAGGTCTTTCATCCATTTTGAGTTTATTTTTGTGCATGGTATAAGAAAGTGATCCTGTTTCACTCTTCTGCATGGTGCTGTCCAGTTTTCCCAGCACCATTTGCTGAAGAGACTTTTCCATTGGATATTCTTTCCCGCTCTGTTGAAGATTAGTTGGCCATACATTTGTGGGTCCATTTCTGGGTTCTCTATTTGGCTCCACTGCTCTATGTGTCTATTTTTGTGCCAATATCATACTGCCACTCTTGATGATTACAGCTTGAAGTCTGGAACTGTAATGCCTCCAGCTTTGGTTTTCTTTTTTGACATTACTTTGGCTAATGAGGGTCTTTTCTGGTTCCATACAAAGTTCAGAATTGTTTGTTCTAGTCCTGTGAAGAATACTGGTGTTGTTCTGATAGGGATTGGATTGAATGTGTACATTGCTTTGGGTAATATATACATTTTAACAATATTTGTTCTTCTACTACTGCATGAGCATGGAATGTTTTTCCACTTCTTTGTGTCTTCTTTAAGTTCTTTCATATGCTTTCTATAGTTTTCAGTGTACAGATCTCTTACCTCTCTGATTACGTTTATTCCTAGGTATTTAATGGGTTTTGGTGCAACTGTAAGTGGGATTGAATCCTTAATTTCTCTTTCTGCTGCTTCATTATTGGCATATAGAAATGTAACCAATTTCTGTATTTTGATTTTATGTTCTGCCACTAGCTGAATTCATGTATCAGCTCCAGCAGTTTTTTGATGGAGTCTTTTGGGTTTTCCACACAGAGTATGTCATTTGAGAAGAGTGAAAGTTTGACTTCTTCCTTGCCAATTCGGATGCCTTTTATTTCTTTTTGTTGTCTCATTGCTGAGGCTAGGACTTCTAGTACTATGTTAAACAACAGTGGTGAGAGTGGACATTCCTGACCTTAGGAGGAAAGCTCAGTTTTTCCCCATTGAAGATGATATTAGCTGTGGGTCTTTTGTATATGGCCTTTATGATCTAGAGGTATGATCCTTCTATCCCGAATTTCTTGAGGGTTTTTACCAAGAAAGGATGCTGTATTTTTGTCAAATGCTTTTTCTACATCTATTGAAAGGATCATATGGTTCTTATCCTTTCTTTTATTTATGTGTATCATATTGATTAATTTGCAAATATTGAACCAGTCCTGCATCCCAGAGTAAATCCCACTTAATCATGGTGAAGAACTCTTTTAATGCACTGTTGAATTCAATTTGCTAGTATCTTGATGAGGATTTTTGCATCCAGGTTCATCAGGTATTTGGCCTGTAATTCTCTTTTTTAGTAAGGTCTTTGTTTGGTTTTGGAATCAAGGTAAGGCTGGCTTCACAGAATGAGTTTGGAAGCTTTCCTTCCATTTCTTTTTTTTGGAACACTTTGAGAAGAATAGGTATTAAACTGTTCTTTAAATGTCTGGTAGGATTTCCCTGGGAAGCCATCTGGTCCATAACTCTTATTTTGGGGGCCACTTAGAGTATTCTTGATTAACAATTTTTTTCTTCCAACACTTCACATAGGTCATTCCAGTCTCTCCTGGCCGGTAGGGTTTCTTCTGAGAAATGCACTAATAGCCTAATGGGGGTTCCTTTGTAAACTACCATCATTTTTTCACTGGATTTTAGGAGTTGCTCTTTATCTTTGATTTTTGACAGTTTCGTTATAATGTGTCTTGGAGGTCTTTTTGCACTGAGATAATAGAGTAATCTCTTGGCTTCATAAACTTGGATGTCCAATTCTCTCCTCAGGTGTGGGAAGTTCTTGGCTATTATTCATTTAAATAAACTTTCTGCAACTTTCCCTCTTCTCCTTCTGGAATCCTTATTATTCTGATTTTTTTTTCTTTTTATAAAATCCTATGCATCATGCAGATTTCACTCTTTTCTCAATCTTTTTTCTTTAATCTCTACTCATTGGGTTATTTAATTTTCTTGTCCTCTAACTCACTTATTCTGTCTTTCACTTGTTCTACTATTGTGTACATGCTCTCTATTGCATTTTCCATTTCATTCATTAAGTTCCTCAGCTCTACTCTCTAGTCTGTTGAGGGTGTATCACCAGACAATCTCATCCACCAGGGAAGTAAAGCACGAGCACACGTACTAGGACTGAAAGATGGTGAACTATGTCTTTGAAGGGTGAAGCCAAAGGAAACTTGGTGGAGGTCTGTAATGTCTGTAATGGTCTGTAATGGTCCTGATGTGCAAATTGGTTATCTGACCTGTGTATAGGGGCAACAGACTAATCGAACCATTTAGTAACTGGTTCCCTCCAAAGTTTCCCTCAGGATAGCTGGCATGCTCACACACAAACCTACAAGTTTTATCTAGTAAAGTGAATGACTAGGGTCTTCAACCACAACTATTTCAACCTATTCTCAAACTTCAAATGGCTAAGAAGCCTGCCTTGCTAGCATGGAGCCGGGAGAGGAATGTAAGTGCCTAGTGGGCTACTTTTGGTAAGCAGAAGTAGTGCTACAAGATGAATCAAATGCTTGGTTAAGGTACCCAATGCCAAAACTGATTAAACCCCAGAAAAGATATTGGTTGATATAAACAGGATAATGTCAATGGAAGTTGGAACCCACTAAGAAGTATGTAAACACCCACTTGCTGAATGACCTAGCCCTGAAAATGTTGGGAGTGATAGGCCCATACACAGCCATGGCTGGCATTTGGTGATGCATGCAAGAAGGATGGAAGCAAGTGGGGGCAGGGAACATGGGTTCCCCCCAGGGCCACCACAGCCACTATGCCACAATGAGTAGGAAGGCCACTGTGGTGAGACTTGAAGCTTTGGGCATGGGCCCAGGTGGAGCTCCCACTGGTGCAGATCTTGGTGATAGTAGCAAATATTCAAATGAGAACTTTGAGGGCTGGGGGCACCTGCATGACTCATTGGTTGAGCTCCTAGCTCTTGATCTCAGCTCAGGTCATGATTTCATGGTTCGTGGGATCAAGCCCCATGTTGGGCTCTGAGCTGACAGTATGGAGCCTGCTTGTAATTTTCTCTCTCTGCCCCTCCCCTGCTCTCATGTATGCACATGTAAGCATGCTCTCTCCCTCTCTTTCAAAATAAATAAATTTTTTAAAAACTTAAAAAAAAAAGACTTTGAAGGCTGAAGTGGAGAAAGGTTCCATGTGAACAGCAATTGAACATGGGTCAGTTGGTCCTGAGAGATGGGCAAGCGCCATTGTGAAAGGACAGGCAATTGCCTCCATTGTCTTCGGCCAATCAAAAGGGAGTCCATTCATATTTTTAAAAAATTCACCTAGAGGAGGATGGGGGCACAGTAGGAGGACCTCAGGCTTGTCTCATCCCAGGAATACAACTAGGTAACAATCAAATTATTCTAAATTCCCAAGAAACCAATCTGAAGATTGACAGAACAAACTCCATACCTAAAGGGGAAGAAGAAGCCACATCAAAGAAGGTAGGGAGTGTGGAGACATGGTTCAGGGGAGAAAAGTATCACAGGTGCTGTGGAGAGTAGGGAGCCATGGTTGTGGAGAAGGGTGAGAGAGGTCAGAACACACAAGGGAACACAAAAAGACAAGATTTCCACAAAGCCATAGGGTGAGAAAATGACAGGGCTGCTTTCTATACGTTCTTGCAACCAGTGAGTCTTAAAGCCCAAAGTTTTAAAGGTCAGCAGGCTGGACTGGGATAGAACCCTGAGGGCACTGCCCTGCTCCTGAAGAAAGGTCAGGCAAACAACCTAGGGGAAATGGCCTGGAAACAGTGACCTGAAGAATACCTGGGGCACACAAGGAGGGAGATTATTTTCTCTCCTTGGGGCACATCCCTAAAGGCAACATTCATGAAGAAGCCTCTACAGGGACAAAGGAGCTGGCTGGCACCATTTCCCTCCTCCACCCCTCAGCATAAGCACAGAGCCACCTGCTGGCAGCACGGCACAGACACTGGGGCCTAACTTTCTTACACCAAGCCCCAAACACCTGTGCTCTGACATGACTGACCTTCTTGGTCAAGCTTGCCTCAGTCCCAGTGCAGCAGGCCCCTCCCCAAGAAGACTAGTACAAACCCCTGTCCATGCCACTCCCTAAAGCCTGAAATTTTTAAAGTTATCAGGCTGGGCTAGAGCTCAGAGGGCACTGTCCTGCTCCTGGAGAGAAGGCAGGTAAACAACATAGGGGCACACAGTGTGGAAACAGTGATTGGAAAAATGTACACGGGGGAATTATTCCTTCTTCTCAGAGTGCTTCCCTAAGAGGCAGCATTCATGGAGAAGCTTCTAAGGGGACAAAGAAACTGGCTGGAACCATTTCCCTTCCCCATCCGACAGCATAAACAAAAAGCTACCCTGGGTAGCAGTCCAGCACTGACACTAGCTGCCTAACTTGCTTACATCTAGTCCCACACAGCTGTGGTCTGGCGGGACTGCCCTTCTCAATCAAGCTTGACTCAGTCCCAGCACAGTGGGTGCCTACCCCAGAAGACCAGCAGAAACCCCTACCAACACATCTCCTAACCACAGAGTTCTGCAGGGTCTCAGTTCTAGTGGAAGTATTATCAGGTCTCATTTAACAAGCAGACCAGACCCCACCTAGTTAAAACTTGCCACATTCTGACCAAGGAGCAAACATTTTCCTAATCGGGGTAAGGAAACAGACATCCACATCCAGGAGACACAGGGAACTCCTTAAAATCAACAAAACTGGCCAACATCAAGACATATTGTAATTAAATTTGAAAAATAGAGTGATAAAGAAAAAATCCTAAACGCAGCAAGACAAAAGAAGTCCTTAATTTACAAGGGGAAATCCATAAGGCTAGCTGCAGATTTCTCAACAGAAACTTAACAAGCCAAAAGGTAGTGGTATGATATATTCAAAGTGCTGAATGGTAAAAATCTTCAGCCAAGAATACACTATCCAGCAAGGCTATCATCAAAACAGAAGAAGAGATAAAGAGTTTCCCAGACCAACAAACACTAAAGGAGTTCATGACCACTAAACCAGCCCTACAAGAAATATTAAAAAGGACTCTTTAGTGCAAAGGAGAGACCAAAACTGACAAAAACAAGAAAGGAACAGAGAAAATACCCAGAAACAATTACAAAGCAAGTAATAAAACTGCACTAAATGCGTATCTATCAATAATTACTCTAAATGAAAATGGACTAAACTCTCTAATCAAAAGATATAGGATGTCAAAATGGAAATAAACAAACAAACAAACAAATAAATAAATAAATAAATAAATAATAAATAAAGAAGACTCATCTATACGCTGCCTACAAGAGACTCATTTTAGACCTAAAGACACCTGCAGCTTGTAAGTAAAGGGATGAAGAAACATTCATAACGCAAATGGATGTCAAAAAAAAAAAAAAAAGCCAGAGTAGCAATACTTACTTATATAAGGAAAACTAGTTTTAAAACAAAGACTATAACAAGAGATAAAGAAAGGCACTTTATTATGACTGAGAAAACAATTCAACAAGAAGGTATAACAATTGTATGTTTATGCCCCCAACATGAAGCACACAAATACATCAAAAAATTAATAATACACATAAAGAAACTCATTGACAATAATACAACAGTAGGGGACTTTAACACCCCACTTACATCAATGGATATATCATCTAAGTAGAAAAACACTAAGGAAACAATGGCTTTGAATGACACACTGGACCAGAAGGACTTAACAGATATATTCAGAACATTATCTTCAAACAGCAGAATACACATTCTTTTCAAGTGCACACAAGACATTCTCCAGAATACATTACATACTAGGTCACAAATCAGGCCTCAACACATACAAAAAGACTGAAATCATACCATACCGAAACCAGATAAAGACTCCACTAAGAAAGACACCAGGCCAATATCCTTGATGAACATGGATGCGAGCACTGTCAACAAAACACTAGCAAAACAAATCCAACAGTACATTAAACGAATCATTCACCATGTTCAACTAGGACTTATTCCTGGGTTGCAAGAGTAGTTCAACATTCACAAATCAATCAATGTGATACACCATGTTAATTCAAGGAATGACAAGAACCATATGGTCCTTCCAATAGATGCAGAAAAAGCATTTGACAAAATACAACATCCATTCATGATAAAAACTGTCAACAAAGTAGGGTTACAAGAAGCATACCTCAACATAGTAAAGTCTATACATGAAAAACCCACAGCTAATATCATCCTTCATTGGGAAAAACTGAGAGCTTTTTCCTACCATCAAGAACAAGACAGGGATATCAACTGTCACCACTTTCATTCAACATAGTACTAGAAGTCCCAGCCTCAGCAATCAGAAAAAAAAAAAAATCAAAAACATCAAAACTGGCAAAGAAGAAGTAAAACTTTCACTGTTTGCAGATGGCATGATACTCTATACAGAAAACCTGAAAGACCCCACCAAAAAGTTACTAGAATTGATACATGAATTCAATAAACTTGCAGACTACAAAATCAGTGTAAAGAAATCTGTTGCATTTCTATACACCAATAATGAGGCAGCAGAAAGAGAAATTAAGGAATCAACCCTATTTACAACTGGACCATAAACCATAAGATACCTACGAATAAGCCTAACTAAAGAGGTAGAAGATCTGTACTTTGAAAACTGTAACACACACTGATGAAAGAAACTGAAGAGGTCACAAAGATATGGAAAACCGTTCCATGTTCATATGGATTGAAAGAACAAATACTGTTAAAATGTCTGTGTTACCCAAAGCAATGTACACATTTAATGCAACCCCTATCAAAATACTACTAGCATTTTTCAAAGAGCTAGAACAAACAATCCTACAATTTGTATGGAACCATGAAAGACTCTGAATGGCCAAAGCAACCTTGAAAAAGAAAAGCAAGGCTGGAGGCATCACAATTCCAGACTTCAAGTCATATTACAAAATGCAGTTTTCAAGACTGGTACCAAAATAGACACATAGACCAACAGAACAGAATAGAACACTCAGAAATGAACCCACACTCTATAGTCAATTAATCTTTGACAAAGCAGGAAAGAATATCCAATGGGAAAAGGACAGTCTCTTCAACAAGTGGTGTTGGGAAAACTGGACAGCAACTTGCAAAAGAATGAAATTGGACCACTTTCTTACACCATACACAAAAATAAATTCAAATGGATGAAACACCCTGATGTGACACATGAAACCATTCAAATCCTAAAGGAGAACACAGGCAGTAATCTCTTTGACATTGGCCATAGCAACTTCTTACTAGATATGTCTCCTTAGGCAAGGGAAGCAAAAGCAAAAATAAACTATTGAGACTTCACTAAGATAAAAAGCTTCTGCATAGCAAAGGAAATAAATCTAAAAGACAACCTATGGAATGGGGGAAGATATATTTGCAAATGATATATCTGATAAAGGGTTAGTATCCAAAATATATGAAGAACCTATAAAACTCAACACTCAACAAATGAATAATCAAATTTAGGGTCACATGGCTGTATCAGTCGGTAGAGCCTGTGATGCTTGATCTCGGGGTTGTGAGCTTGAGCCCCATGTTGGGTGCAGATTACTTTAAAAAATAAAACAATATTTTAAAAATGAATAATCAATTTTAAAAATGGGCAGAAGACATGAAGACATTTTTCCAAAGAAGACACACAGACAGCCAACATGAAAAGATGCTCAACATAACTCATCATCAGGGAAATACAAATCAAAACCACAATGAGATACCAACTCATACCTGTCAGAATGGCTAAAATCAAAAACACAAGAAATAACAAGTATTGACGAGGATGTGGAGAAAGGGGAACCCTCTTGTACTATCCGTAGAAATGCGAATGGTACAGCCACTCTGGAGAACAGTACGGAGTTTCCTCAAAAAGGTAAAAATAGAACTATCCTATGATCTAGCAATTGCACTAGCTATTTACACAAAAGATACAAAAACGCTAATTCAAAGGGATAAAAGCACCCCTATGTGTATCGCAGCATTATCTACAACAGCCAAATTATGGAAGGAGCTCAAATGTCCATTGACTGACAAATGGATAAAGAAAATGTGGTATATATATACAACGGAATATTACTCAACCATAAAAACGAATGAAATCTTGCCAATTGCAAGGATGGTGATGTAACTAGAGAGTATAATGCTAAGTAAAATAAGTCAGAGAAAGACAAATACCATATGATTTCATTCATATGTGGAACTTAAGAAACAAAACAAAGGAGCATAGAGCAAAAAGGAGAGAGAGGCAAACAAAGAAACAGATTCTTAATTATAGAGAACAAACTGATGGCCATCAGAGGAGATGGGTGTGGGGATGGGTTAAATAGTTGATGGGGATTAAGTAGTTCACTTGTTGGGACGAGCACCAGGTGATGTATGTAAGTGTTGAATCACTAAATTGTACATCTGAAACTAATATTACACTGTATATTAACTGAAATTTAAATAAAAATTTAAAAAATAAAAATTTTTTAAATTAAATAAATAATTTATTAAATTTATTTATTTAAATAAATATATATTAAATTATAATAATTATATATAAATATATATTAATTATATAAATTAAATATATTAATAAATAATTTATTAAATTTAATAAAATAAGTAAAAATAATATTGAATGTTTATTACTCATCTGTTTCTTAATCTTATAAATTACAGCTTATAACTTTATTAATTTCAGTAATTTGTAGATTCTTTTGGCTTTTCTATATAAACAATTATTTTCAAATAAACACAATATTTTATTTAAAAAATTATAATAAAATAAGATAAAAATTGTTCAGCTCCAGAATTTCTGCTTGTTTCTTTTTTATGATCTAGTATCTTTGGTAAGTGTCATTTTATTTACATATCTCCCCCTGATTTCCTTAAATAGTCTTTCTGAGTTTTTGTTGCTCACTGATTTTCTTCAAAACAGGTATTTCAAATTCTTTATCAGGAAGGTCACAAAATTCCATGCCTCTGAACTAGATAATTGAGAATTATTATCTTTTGTTAATGACATGTTAATGACATTTTTCATGTCCTTGTAGTTTTGCTGCTTTGCATCCGAAGTTGGAAGACACTTCCTTAAATCTTTACTAGTTCCCTTCAGTCAGAGTATTCTGTGTATTGGTACTATTATATCTGGGGTTTTCTCTACCTTTGTATGGATACAACTGCTCCATTGTCTTGCTCTCTCTTGTGGCAGAATTATTAATCTTTTAGGTCTTGTCTGGTTGTTACAATTCAGCAGATTGGCTACTGGAAACTTCTCTTTTGTTTTCCAGAAGGTGGTGCTATGGCTCAACTGTATGGTTTCTCTCTTCCTCACAAATCCTGATCTGTTTTGCTCACAGCACTCTAAAAGACTAGCTCTCACCACTGAACTCAGGAGCATGCACAGGAAGTCAGCCACAATGGGAGGTGGGGTGTATGTGTCAGCTTAGCACTTGGTCATTGAGGGTGCCCTTGGACCTGCTGGGGAGTTCCTTGGGTGAGGTTCTCCCAAGAGGCTCATGGTGGGGGGGGGGGGGGGGACTTCCTGCTGAATTCTTGAGTGTAATCAACAGGGACCATGTCCCTTTAAAGTCCTTTGATATTCTTCTTTCCCAATCTCTTCTCCCTTCTCCCAGTCCTGACTTGATACTCTGGGATGAATACCCAGAAATGGATTTCTCTAGCCATGTCCCACACAATTGGGAGTAGATGGGCTATCTACTATCCTTTAGCCCCACTGGAGAGGTCACTGCCAATGGACAGTTCCAGTCCACCAATGTCAGCAAATTTGTGCAGGAATCTCCCATCAAGAGGGCTGGATTTCTGCAAATTCTTTCATCTGTGAGTATAGGACAGCACACTCCAGGTTTTTTTCGGAATGGGGCCAGGGGGCTGGGGCAGACTTGCTGGTTTTGCTGGTTCCATGGCCCATACTGAGGTCTTCTGCCTATTACCAGATTCACAGGAGGATGAGACTACTCCCATGTCCCTTGGCCTATGGTGCTGTATTTCACAACTCCCACTGAGGCACTTTTGTTCACAGATGGATGTCTAATAAGTTGTTTTAAAAGGGAGCCAAAAAAGAGGAACATCTTATACCACCATGATGCTGATATCTGCAAGTAAGTTAAAGGACAGGACAGTAAATAAATATCATAAAATGGCCTAAGAAGAAGTGACAGAAAGACAGGAAAGAAACCACTCAACACAGGTTTCACAGAAACTTGAGAGGAAATATAATTGGTGGTGCCACTCTTGTTTTTTGTTTGCTACTGAATAATTTTTTTTTAATTTTTTTCTTTTTGTTTTCAAGTTTTTATTTAAGTTCAAGTTAGTTAAGATACAGTATAATATTAGTTTCAGGTATAGAATTTAGTGATTCATCACTTACATACAACACCCAGTGCTCATCACAGCAAGTGGTCTCCTTACTCTCCATCACCCATTTAACCCTTCCCTCTACCCACCTCCCCTCCAGTAATTCTGTTTGTTCTCTGTAGTTAAGAGTATGTTTCGTGGTTTGCCTGTCTTTTTTTCCCCTATGTCCATCTGTTTTGTTTCTTAAATTCCCATATGAATGAAATCATATGGTATTTGTCCTTCTCTAACTTATTTCGCTTAGCATAATACTCTAACTCCAACCACATCATTGCAAATGGCAAGATTCCATATTTTTTTCTTTTTGTTTTCTTTTTTTCCTTTTTTTTTTTTTTTTTTTTTTTTTGGCCACTCTTGGTTTTAAAACAAACATCAGGCTATCAAACTCATGCATATTTCCAAACTCCAACCCTCAGCTCAATGCTTTCCATGCAATCAATTCTGTGTAATAGGAAATGCCAAAAGCCAGGCTTCAAGGTGCAACTCACCCTGGTAACTAAAAGGCAATCCATGTTGAGAACACCCACAAGGATGTCTTGCCAGAAGAAGAAGAAGAAGAAGAAGAAGAAGAAGAAGAAGAAGAAGAAGAAGAAGTAGTTTTAACAAAATATATTCATTGGAACAATGAAAGGAGGAAATGAGAAAGCCTTGGAGACTTGGATCTTTAGTACATTCACCCTTTGGCTATGTGACTTCTAAGGTCATAACACAGGCTAATAGTGTCTTTTCTTCCCACAGCTATGGCCACAGCGAAGTCCACCCCTGATGAGCCCCTGCTCAGAGGCAAAAGAACACATGATCTCCAGGAGATGTTGACAGAAGTAGGACTGGCACTCGAGTACTGGTTGCCCAAGTTGCAGGAACACCTAGGTGTGACTTGTGCCCAGGCCTTACAACACCTGGAAGAAAAAGACCTCCAGAAGCTGAAATCTCAAGCACGACATTCCTGGGAGAAAAAAGCCCTGGAGATGCTTCTTAACATGTCACACTCAAATAGTCTTTCAGAGTTACAGGAGTCTCGGCTGGAGATGATGAAGAAAATGCAGAAGCATGCAGAGCAGACACTGCAAGAGCTAAGAGACTTGCTGTCAGAAGGGAGGCAGCAAGAGGAAGAAGCAGTGAGGAAAAAACAGGCAGAGCTGAGGCAGGCAATGGGGATCCCTGACGAACACTGGCCACCTCCCCAAAAGTCCCTACAAGAAGTCATGGAAAACATTCAGAAACAACTCAACCTCATGGAGGGGACATTGTCTCACAGGCAGAACCTCCCAGATGGAGATCTGGTGAGATGGGCATCTGGAGGGTTGGCTCTGCAGGGAATTTACAAAACTAGCGATGAAAGGGGTTTGATAGAGAAGAGAGAGGAGCTACTCAGTGTCCCAAAGAACTTCTCACTCTTTGGCCCTGAGCAGGGCACACGGATGGAAACAAGAGAATTTACATCTTCTCAAGCAGAATCCACATTCACCCAGACTATAGAGAAGCTGGGCTTCAGTGCAACTGCCTCAGCCAAAGGTAAAGGTTGGGGATTTAGCCTGAAAGCGAGTGTACATCACAGCATACATTCAGAATCTAAGAAAACCCAACAATCACATTCTGAGCACTCTTATTTTTGCTCAACCAAGTTCAGCTACATCCCGCTGGCTTCCTGCCACTTTCCCACTGATCAGCTCCAGTTATCCAAGGCTGCTCTCCAGGAACTAAAATGCATTGAAGACCTTCTGGGTCAGTCTGCAGGCTCAGACAGACTCCCTTTGCTAAAGTCCAGGAGTGAAGCCTTCTTCCACAGGTTTGGCTCTCATGCTAACCAGGGCCCTCTGCACTTGGGAGGAATCTACTGGTGGAAAGCCATTTCAGAGGGTTTCCAAAGTGAACAGCTGGCAGAAGTGAAACAGCAGTCAGCCAAGGCCCTGGATATTTACATAAGGGGCAGCTACAGTGGCTTTGGAATTCAAGTTGCTACAGACGTGGCTGTGACAGACTCTCATTCAAAAGACGACTCTCAGAGCACAAGCTCCCAAAATCTCCAAACCAAAATCCAATTATCTGTGGCCCAGACAGGTGGCCCACCAGAAGCAAATGACCTTTTCCAGTGGAAAGCTGGCCTAGTTGCCAGTAATCGAACCTGGTGTGTCATTGACCGGGGAATTCAACTGGTGCCCGTCTGGGACATCATCCTCTCCAGCCACAGAAGTGATTTTAAAGATCCTCTTCAGGTAGCTATGTGCCTGAAAGACAGCTACACTGCTCTGACTGGCCTCACTACCCAGATCCAGAGTGGAGAAGAATTACTCAGTGTTGTGAAGAAGGCCAGGGTTTTCCTAGAGGATGTGAAATCCTGGGAGGTATCTGACCCTGAAGAGCAGCTTAAAAAACTGATAAATTTCATGCAAATGTTGAGTCAAAAACTAAAAAGTTATGACACTTGGATTAACATATGCCTGACAGATAGGGATCTGCAGAATTTTCTGGTAAACACTGTCAACTTTTGCAAAAGGTATTCCATTTATGAAACAAAATTTATTAAATCTCAGTTGCGCAGCCTTTTGGATCCTCACATCTATAGCGTGACAAACTTTCCTCAGGCTCATTCCATCATGCAGTGGATCTTCAGGTCAGAGTCAGAGCAGGAGTATATCAAAATCTCCCAATTTTCTGAATTAATTAAAATCTTTCAAAAAACCAAAAATGACTTCATGGAAGTGAAGATTAAGTCCGAGTCCCCGGAAATAGTGGAGGAAGCACAAAGAAAGGCCACGTATGAGGTCAGCCTGTCTCTTCGCTGCTTCTTGAATTACCTCCAAGAAACAGAGCAGCCAGACATACAGCTCTTGCTACTTTCCATTGCAACTGGCGCAGGTTACCACATGGTAAATAAGACTTTTCAGTATCTCCTGGGGTGTGATGAGTTAGACTTTCTAGTGCATGAAATGCAAACTGCCCAAGATAAATACCAGGAGCTCAAAAATATTTGCAGCCACAGGGCTCAGGCATTCCTGGTGCTCACAGGTCTGACAGCCACTGTTGGAGTTACAGCTGTTTCTCCAAAGGAGAAAACACAACGTTTGACATTTATAAGACAGTACATGGGACAATCATTGACTAAAGAAGTTGTAGATGTCCTCACCAAACCTGGAGCAGATCATGACTGGGTAAACCTAGAGAAAGACTTGAGTCTGCTCATTGATGGGAATTATGAAGCCACCACCCCTTCATTGAAAATGGATGAAGTGAGAAAACATTTGCAAAGTATCTTCCATGAAAAGGAACTGCCTCACGAACCACATGATAATGAAAACAACAAATGGGAGGCCACAGAAAATGGAGCTTTCTTAGAATTGCTCCAGCGTCTAGGCCTAGAACACTACTACCCAAAGAGGATGAGCAGAGCTAATTTCCATCTGATCTACAAGACTTCTGTGTACAACACCCAGCCCAGCTCTGAACGGGAGCTTCCCTTCTACTTCCTACAGAAGCTACTGATGTTGGATTATGGGCTGAGATATCTGGTCTTCAAAGATGATGGAAACACAGAGAATCAAGTCTATCTAAGTGCCTCAAAACAGAAAAATGAGGTTTTTGATCCATATGATGATTTTTTTGAAGACAATGATAGTCCCACTAATCCTTCAGATACTAATTCCAGACCCCATATTCACCCTATGGATATTCAGATGGCAATTCTTCACTGTGCTGATGATTTTGCTAGACAATATATTCTGGCCAAACTTTCCATTTGCCAGTTTGCCCTCCCTCTTCTTATACCTAATCCTTGCAATTCTCAAATTGAATTCTCTCTTTGGTCTCTCAGTCAAATTAGGAGAAGCTGGCAGCAAGCAAGGAAATCAACAAAAGAGGCAAAGAACAATTACAAGAATCAGCAAATGTGTCGTGTCTCTACCCCCATTGTGTCCTTTGTTAGGGTTGGAAATGGCTTCTCCGCTTCCAAATCTCAGATTATGAACTGTATTCTCAGTAAACGTAAACATGATATCTTTTTTCATCGCCATTGCAGAGGGAGTAGCAAAGACTGTCTCTTGATGGGGGGTGTAGTGGAAATCTGCTGGTTCTGTCCTGGGGGTGAAGATGAGGACAGATTTGACAACTGTCTGACCTTCACCAATCTTCATGGAGATGCCAAGGAACATGAGAAGCAACTCACCTTCCTGCAGGAGATCTCTTCTCTCATTGTAGTCCTCATGGCAACTTCTGATGGCAATCAAGAAAACCGAAAAATTATCCGTGGCCTGTGTGAGCTATCCAAACCTTTGATCTGTCTGCTTGATGACAAAGAAAAAACCACAGCCAGTAATTCTGGCCAAAAAGTGAGAATTGGGATCAGGAACAGAAATGAGGCAGAATTAACAGAGGAGCTCAAAACTACAATCAGACATTTGCTAGAGCTCTCTGACACTACTTTTAGCTTAGAGGACTGTGCCCAGATTGCTCGTAAGCAAGGATTCCTTATTGATGAAGACCAGAGAGACTGCAAGGAAGCCAAAGAAAAGGCAGAGGTTCTCATGGCCCTATTAGGAGAAATGCAGATATCTCAGATGAAGGAAAACTTACTACCCCTTCAGGGACACCTGTGGCATCTTTGGTGTAAAAAGGACAAAGAACTCTATCATCTGAGAGAAAAGGGAAATCGGAGCATTGAACAACACAAGAGTGAGATTGAGGCAGAAAAACAAATAATACGGCAGCAACAATTGACCAGAGCCTTTCCTCTCAATGAGTTAATGCAATCTGTCCTTGAAATTATCCAAAACCATTCAGAAACTCATACCAAACTCTACTTCTTACAATGGCTGAGTGTGTCTTTGGACAACCTGACTGCAGGACACTTGGAAAAACTGAATGAAAAGAAAAAGGCTTTGTGGTCACTGGTACAAACAGAAAAGAAAAAAGCACCAAAGAACACCTCCCTGAAACACTGGCAAAATGAGATAGAAGCTATTTCTACAGAGATTACTGACTGCACCTTGGGAATTGAACAACTTCTCAGAGAAATAGGCCAGATCTATGAAGTTCTGGAAGAAACTTTCTCCACAAAAGATAACCTTTTTCTCTCCCTTCCCCAGATTGCTGCAGATCTAATGATATCTGGTCTTCCCATTGAGCTGATGGATGGGGATGCGTCATATGTGCCTCTAAAGTGGGTAGCAGCTATTTTTGACAAGGTCTCTGAGAAACTTGGAGACAAACGACTGTTTGTTCTCTCTATCCTTGGCCTGCAGAGCTCAGGGAAGTCCACCCTGCTGAATGCCCTTTTTGGGCTGCAGTTCACTGTCAGTGCTGGGAGGTGTACCCGGGGTGCCTACATGCAGCTCCTGAAGGTGGAGGAGACATTCACAGAGGAACTGGGCTTTGACTTTGTGCTTGTTGTGGACACAGAAGGACTTCGGGCCCCAGAACTCAGCAGCAAATCCCAGAATCGTGACAATGAGCTGGCAACCTTTGTTATTGGACTTGGAAACTTGACTCTGATTAACATTTTTGGGGAAAATCCATCAGAAATGCAAGATATTCTACAAATAGTTGTCCAAGCCTTTCTGAGGATGAAACAAGTAAAAATCTCTCCTAGCTGCCTTTTTGTCCATCAGAATGTGGGGGAAGTTACAGCTAAAGACCAAACTATGGAAGGACGAAGGCGGCTAGAGCAGAGATTAGATGAAATGGCAGCAAAAGCAGCTGAACAAGAACAGTATTCAGATGTAACCCGATTTAGTGATGTCATTAAGTTTGATGTCAATACTCATGTCTACTACTTTGCTCACCTCTGGGATGGCAATCCTCCAATGGCCCCTCCCAATCCTCGCTACAGCCACAATGTCCAGGAACTGAAGAGTAGAATTCTTCTGACAGCCAAACAGGAATCTAGGGGAGGCATCATGAAGATATCAGATGTAAAATTCCGAGTCCAAGATTTGTGGAGAGCCCTGGTCAATGAGAACTTTATTTTCAGTTTCAGGAACACACGAGAAGTCATGGCCATGAGCAAATTGGAAACAATGTATAACTACTGGACCTGGGAGCTGAGGAGTCATGTGCTGGGCTTGCAGAACCAGCTAATCAACCAGATTCAGAATGGGAAAATCGAAACATTCAGAAAAAGCACATTTAAGGCGCCAGTCACAGAAAAATATGAAGCCATCAAGCAAGAACTTGAAAAATATTTTAATGAAGATCCAGATAGTGAAATACTGGTTCAGTGGAAAGCAAATTTTGAAAATAAGCTAATGATCCTTACAGAGGCACTTATTTTAGAAAGCCAAAAAAAAGCTGATGAACTTATTAGTTTTAAGAAAAGTCAAGAAAAACTGGACAGCAAAAAGTCAGGTTATGAAAAGGAATTATTAGAAAAAAGCCGAAGGTTGGCTTTAACTGTCAAAGGCACAGAATTGAGTGAGGAAGAGCTACATGAGAAGTTCAATCAACTTTGGCAAAAATGGGTCTGTGCTGTGTCCTCAACTCTCCCTCCAGTCACAGAGCCTAACATTGATGTGGATT
The DNA here is from genome assembly GCF_024362965.1 of Panthera pardus. NCBI lineage: Eukaryota > Metazoa > Chordata > Mammalia > Carnivora > Felidae > Panthera > Panthera pardus. Next base: position 51,701,429 of record NW_026526677.1, read on the forward strand.
CTGAAAACATCCTTTTGGAGTATTTCAAAAAGGAGAGAAATATTGTAGACACACTGAAGGAAAATCCTGGAGAAGAGTTTCAAATCAAATATGACAAACATGTCAAAATGAACATGAAATATTACATAATTACAAGGACATTAGAGGGCTATGATAAAATGTCCATAGATAAGACTACTGACCACATTATTTCAAGATATACTGAAACTATTAAGAATATTTGGACACAACAGCGTGATTACAATCCAAATTATTTCCATGAAATCCTGAGAATAATAGATGAGGAAGTGAAATCTGCAAACACTGATGGAAGATACACATTTACAAGTAAATATGAAATTGATTTATCTTTGTGTTTATTCCAAAAAGCATCAGAGACTTTTAAGAAGATGCACAGGGCATTCAAGAGAGCAAATGATCCTGTAAACTATCTGGAAAGTAAGAAAGAGGATTTCTTCATGAGTTTTAAGATATCTTGTCAAGGAGCAACTTCAGTCAAAACATTTGTTGATTTTCTGTGGCACAAACTCACTCCTGCTGTCTCTACCACCATATGGGAACAAATGGTCCTCAAAATTGCTGGGGACATGCGAGCTAACTGCCCAGCATTCAACGGAAACAAGTCTAACCTGGAGAAACATATTCTCATCTCTCTGGCAGAAGAAGAAAATTTTGATAATTACTGGGATTACCTTCATAATTCAGAATCATTTTTTAGGAATTACATTCAAAACCATATTAAAACATATTGTTCAGACAAAGGAAGTGAAAAAATAAAGACTTTTTTAAAAACAACTTTAGGTGATATCAAGACTGCCATCCTCTCAGCTATTCATAAATCCACAGTAATAGCCAAAGATAAAAGCAGCACTGTGTCTGGGTGGTTGGATTTGTTCTGTGATCACCTGGGGAGTAATGTGATCTTTCCAAGAAAAGACTTGATAAGCATTGAACACCAAGAGATAAAAGATATTGAGTTTCTCAAAGAAGCTATGAGTGAAGCTTTGGATCCCACAATGAAGAGAGTAGAAGAGAACTATTTGAATATGTCTGAACAAGAAATGGTTCTGGCAGTTCAGAAAATGCTCTCTGAACATCTCTCTGGCTGCTGGAAACAGTGTCCCTGCTGTGGAGCAATTTGTACAAACACAATCCCTAAACATGAAGGAGACCACAGTGTTCCCTTCCACCGTCCTCACGCTGTTAGTGGAGGGTATTTTTACAAAACAGACAATTTTGTCATTGATTGCTGTACTAATTTGGTAGCAAGCAATCTTCTATTGGTTTTGAGAGATGACTGGAAAGTCCCATATAAGAACTATCGACAGGCAGGAGGGGAGTATGCCATGTGGAGCATCACCCCAGACTCATCTACCCAGCCATACTGGAAATGGTTTGTCTCTCACTTCAGATTAAAGCTAGAAGAAAAATATCAGAAAAAATTTATAAATAAAGGTAAAATCCCTGATGCATGGGACAATATAAAAAAGCAGGATGTGCTCGATGACTTGAAAAAACAGTAAAACTCAATGAACCCCAATACTCAGACAATCCTAAAATACCTCCTCCTCACAGTAAGAATCCTCATTATTACATTTTTTCAAATGAAAAATCTAAAAATCAATCAATTAACTTTAAGTCTTGTGAAAAGACTTCATTTTTCATTGCCTCAATTCCTTCTGGCTCAAAAACATATTTCTAAAATATATGAACATATGATAAAATCAAATAAAACCCATTTAAAATATCTACTGTACATTTTAAACTATTATTCAGAATGTTTTTATTTTGAAATATATAATGTTATATAAAGTCTCAGAGAAAGTCATTTTCATAGGAGGAAAACAAAATCATTGCAGACTACTACAAATTTACAAATTTCTATAGAATAAATATATGGATATTTCATACAATATTGACTGGAAGCTACCAAAAGCCTTTTTTTCTTTAATCCTCTGAAACTGTGAGAAAAAGTTACTAATCCTCAAATGGAAAAACATTCATGGAAAATTCATGATCCCCAAGCATAGCAATATTTAGGCAGAACAGAATACTGTTCTGGAGAGGAATAAAACAGAGACTTTACCAGAACAAAGTCTGCATCAATTCAAGAAATGTTATCAAGCAAATATAGAAAACAGAAATCAAATAACTGTTCTTCTCATTTAATCCTCACCCTCTTCTTCCCTGGCATCTTGCCTATATATGTTAAAAAAGGGGGGGGGGGGTCACAAGAGCTTAGGTATTCAAAGCTTGGTGCTATATACAAGTCTAAGATAAACTGGCTTTTGGAACATAATTTATGACCAGGTAACATAATTTATGACCAGCTAAAAAGGGCCATTTTAATTGAAGCTGTGGATAGGGTCAAATCTGATTAAGCCATTGATGATTTTTTTTTAAAAAACTATTTCTTTAAGAATAAAATATCAACTATTCCTTTAAGAATAAAATACCAAAAACTATACAGTTTTTTGGTTCTAATATTTTAATAAGTAATTCTTTTTATACATTCAAGTATAAGGAAATACTCATCTCCACATTAGGTGATAAGTAACTTTTCATACTGTTTAAGTCATAGGGTCATGATCAGAATAAAAATGACAATCACTCTGAAGCTAATCAAGGACGTGAGAGGGGAAAGAAATAGCCATTCTACAAAACTACACCTTCTAAAACAATGACTTACACTAGGTTCTCAAAGCTGATGATCTAAAGGAATCCTGATACAAAGAAGAAAATTTATGTCGGACATAAGGGCATCCATTGGCTTCTATTTAAGACACACTATCAACCCCTCCATAGCCAGTGAAAACAAACAGCACAGGGAACCATAGTCAAAGGACTGGAATCTTTAAAGTTAGAAGATAGGAGTAATGACTCTGCTGTTTTATTACTCAAAAATTTTTCCAGAATACTATCAGTTTCAGGTAAAATGACCCATGTCTCCAAAAGAAATCCTGGAACAGAAAAATTATAAAGGATAAAGGAAACAGGTATTCTTGAACAGCACAATTTTCCTTTTGTTCTCTGGAAAATAATCGCTTTAAGAGTTGGAAGGACCTACCAATATGATTAAGTTGAAATGGTGATGGAAACAGAATCCCTGCATGGTTCCTGTCTCGCAAATCACTGCATCCTCAAAAACTGCAATGTTCAGTTAACATTTGCTGAATGTTTTTTGTATTTGTTTAATGAATCCAAAATCACCTTTAAGAAGTATTACATGTCATGTATTAACTTTGATTTTCAAGCCAAAATTGTGTGTAAATAAAGAAGATCTTTGACAAATTCCTCAGGCATTTAAGCAGTATGATTATTCAATGAGATTCAGACACTATGCTCAAGAAATCCCAGATAAACTGGCAAGAAGTAAATTGGGATAGAGAAAAGATGACTGTATAGGAATGGAGTTTTCTATGATAGTAATGGAGAGTGTAAAGCTGCCATAAAGGTGTAGTCAGGATTAAAGAGATTATAGTGAGAGATTCTTCCTTGGGAGATTACTAGAGTAAAATAACTTATTGAGAGCAAGGCCCTCATGATGGGATTAGTGCCCTTAGAAGAAGAGACACCAGAGAGACCTCTCTCTCCCCGTGCCATGAACCAAGGAAAGGCTATGTAAGCCCACAGTGAGAAGGCAGCCACCTGCAAGCCAGGAATATTGCTTACCACAAATCTAACCAGGTAGCACGATGATCTTAGATGCTCCAGAACTGAGAAATAAATTTCTGTTTTCTAAGATACACAGTCTATGATTATTTTGTTTCAGCAGCCCAAACCAAGACAGTGTGTGCCTAAAAATTCACCCCCTAAAGTTCTGGCAGACTCCTCCCTTGGACTATAAGAAAAGACACATGAATCATACAATTTTTTTTTTCCCCCTTGCCTCAAAATTGTAATTCCCTTGAATCATTCTAACCCTTTAGTAAGGTCTGGGAGTGTTGTGGTACATGAGTGAACAAGGAAGGGAAGGAAAGTGTGTGTATCACCATTGATATTATCATGATAATTACTAATACTGCTATCTTTGTAGCAGTGGTACCTGTGAGGCCTTGGGCATGTAATTTAACTTCTCTGTGCTCAAGTGCCCTATCTGTAAAATAGTACATTTCTCATGCAGTTGTTGAGAGAAATAAATGAATTGCTGTATATAAAGCATTTAGGACAATGGCATATACATAGTAAGTACCCTATAAGTAATTATTATGTTATACTCCCTCTCTCAGGTTCCTTCTTCCTTTGCTTTTGTGTAACATTTTATTAGAATCACATTGATAGGTTAAGATAGCCTCATGTGACTAAGGTTCATTGGCAGGAATATTTAACAAGGACTCCTTGGGAAATCATAATTAGGACATAGTAAGTTCTCAATAAATGTGATTATCACTTATAGCTCAAAATGCATCTCAAGATATCAATGTCCTTTGATACTTTATGAGTAGTTACAATGATTTCAAATACTAATCAACCAATCAAAAACTTAGAGGAGTCACTGCCAAAATTGTTTAGCAATGTGAAAACAATATGTCTTAAATTCCTCAGAAGCAGGCCTAAGGCATAGACTGACATAAAAGTGACTAATTACAAAACTTATCCCAGTAAAAATGAATAAGGGGAAGCAATGAGGGAAAGGTAATTTAAGGTGAGGGAATAAATAAATAAGTAGGTTTAAGTCAAGTTTTAAGAGTTAGGGAGTGTAGCTTGCAGTTGTAGTTAAGAACACAAAATCAGAAGTTAGATTGCTTTTACATAGGGCCTCCACAATTTCCTGGCTGTGTGATCTTGAATGAGTTCCTCAACCTGTCTCTGCTTTATTTTCTTCACCTATAAAAGGGTGCCAGCTCACGGAGGTGCGAGGATGACTTGGGACAACGTACATGACTGGCACACAGTACACGTTCTAATGACATTCGGTGGCAGTAGTAGTAGCATTAGCAGCAGCAGCAGCAGCAACAGCAGCAGCATAAGTCACATTAATAGAATTACAGTAATTATTAACATTATTGTTATCATTGCTATTCTACTAAAATGTAGTTATGCCTGTAACTTGTTCTGAACTCTAAGTTCTGAAAAAAGAGGGTCCATGTCTTGCTCATTTCCATATGCTCAGTATCTTGAATGGTACTTACCACAAGTGTCGGTGATAAATAATGACTCTTAAATATAATGGACAAGGTTTCTACATATTGGAGGTGAAGGTGATGACAGGTGGAAGGAAAAGAAAGAAACTGAAGATGGTTCTAATATTTCACACAGTGATAATGCAGCTAAATTAACTAAATAAAGGTCACCAATGGCCTCTGTTTTGTTAAATCCACTTTTTTTTTTACTTTCAATAATCTTATTTGATCTACCAACATCCTTTTATCACTCTCACCTCCCTGAAACACTTTCTCCACTAGGATTTGAGAATACTGCACCCTTGTTTTCCTCCTCCAGTCACTCTGCTTTACTGGTTCTTCCTCTACTATTAGAACTCTCAATGCTAGCATACTCTGAGGACTCAATCTTTGGTCTTCCTTCTATATCTAGACTCTCTCTCCCTCTTAATGTGTCACCTGTCCCCAAGGCATTAAAGAGCACCCATACATTGACGACTCCTAATATATATGTCTCACCAATACTTCTTTCCAAATGTCAAACACTTGCCTATTCAACACCTGCACTTGGAAGTCTTAAAGACATCTCAAGTATAACACGCTCAAAACTGGATTTTAAATCTCCCCTCACCTGAAACCTGCTCTACCCACAGCCTTCCTCATCTCATTTAAAGGGAAATTCATTGTGTCAATCCCCCAGGCCAAAAAATACTCTGATTCATCCATAATTCATCTCACCCCTCTCATTCATTGGTAAATCCTGTGGGATCTACTTTCAAAATATATCAAGATCTAACCATTTATCACCACTCCACTGCAAGCACTGAGGCTCAACAGCCTGCTAACAGATTGCCATATCTATAGCCTATTCTCCAGAAGGCAGTCAGAAAGCTTTCTTAAGAATTTATGCTATATCATTTCAATCTTTTGCTCAAAACCCTGAAATAGCTCCATTTCTCATTCAGTGTGAAAGCCAAAGTCACAAGAGTCATCAAGGCTCCTGGTTACTGTTCTGATCTACTCTCCTACTCCTATCCTCTTTGGTCACTCACTCCAACCATACTACTTGCTATTCCTCAAACATTCATTGTTCGGACCTTAGCTGTAGGTCTTACCTCTACCTGAAGGAATATTCTTCCCCCAGATATCCAATGTGAAAACTCCCTTATGCTCCCAAATACTTCTAAGTCTTTGCTCGTACTTCATCTTATGAATGAGACCTTTCCTAGAACCCCCTAATTAATAAAACAGTCTGCACCCCTACCTTACCTCTGGCATCCAGGTCCTTATGTATGACTTTTTTGTTTTTAAACTTACCATCTTCTGGACTCTATCATATACTCATTTGTTATTTCATTTTATTGTCTAGAATACAAGGTCCATAAGAGCAAGAGATCTCTTTTGTTAACTGTGACACCCTTGGCACCTACCACAATGTATACTTAGTTCAATAAAGGTACACAATAAATATTGCTGAATGGATAAATAAATGAATCAATCTGTTTTAAAATGAACAGAGTTGGGGTGCCTGGGTGGCTCAATCAGTTAAGCGTCTGACTCTTGATTTCGGTTCAGGTCACGATTTTATGGTTTGTGAGTTTGAGCCCCACGTCGGCCTCTGCACTGACAGTGTGGAGCCTGTTTGGGATTCTTGCTCTCCTTCTCTCAGTGCCTCTCTCTCTCTCTCTCTCTCTCTCTCTCTCTCTCAAAATTATAAATAAAACAAAAAAAACTGAACAGATTTGTTTTTTCATGTGATTTCAAATTACTCTCTCAGGCTCTTTGCTTTCAACCTAAAGAACTTCCTTTAGTATTTCTTTAAGATGTGTCTTCTAGCAACAGATTCTCTCACGTTTGTTTACCTGGAAATGTAGTTTGCCTTCATTTATTTAAAGGCAGTTTTTCTGGAATAAGATTCTTGATAAATACCTTTTTTTTTCTTCTAGCACTTTGAACATACCATCCCACTGCCTCCTGGCCTCCACTGGTTCTGGTGAGAAGTTGACTATTAATCTTATCAGGGTTCCCTTATACAAGATAAATCCATTTCCTCTTGCTGCCTTCAAAATTTTCTCCTCCTTTTTAGTTTTCAGCATTTGGACATGTAAATTAATATTTATAAATAAATTTGAAAAGTTTTTAGCCATACTTCTTCAAATACTTTTTTGCACATTATGTATGTGTTGGCATGCTTAATGTGTCCCACATTTTCCTGAGTTTCAGTTCACATTTCTTCATTCTTTTATTCTCTGTTCTCAGATTATACATACTTGCATAATCTCTATCAGTCTACCTTTAAGTTTGCTAGTTCTTTCTTCTGCTGGTTCATATCTACTGTTGAGCTCCTCTAGTGAATTTTTCATTTCAGCTATATTTGTCCCCCACCTTATCCACAGGGGATACATTCCAAGCCCTCCAGTGGATGCCTGACACCACAAATAGTCCAAATTCTATATATACTATGTTTTCTCAGATACATACACACCCATGATAGTTTAATTTATAAATTAGGCACAGTAAGAAATTACCAATAACTAATAATAAAATAGAAAAATTATAATATGTTGTAGTAAAAGCTATGTGAATGTGGTCTCTCTCTCAATATCTTATTATACTGCACTTACCTCCTTCTTCTTGTGATAACGTGAGATGATAAAATGCCAATGTGATGAGATGTAGTAAGGTGAATGACATAGACATTGCAATGTAGCACTAGGCTACTACTGACCTTCTTTTGATGTATCAGAAAGAGGATCATCTGCTGCCAGACACAGTTGACCATGGGTAACTGAAACCACAGAAAGCAAAAGCATGGATAGAGGGAAGGGGGTGGATTGTTCTATTGTACTTTTTAAACTCTAGAATTTCAATGGGTTTTTATAATTTGTTTTTATTGATATTCTTTATTTGATGTGACATTGTCATCATACTTTACTTCTCTAATCCTGCTTTTATTTAGTTCTTTGAACATTTTATAATGGCTACTTTGAAGTCTTCTACTCTAATTCTAATATCTGATTGCTCTCATAGGCAGTTTCTGTTGTCTGCTTTTTTTTTCTGTTGTATGAGTCATACTTTCCTCTTTCTTTTAACATCTTGTAATTTTTTGTTGCCAAGTAGACATTTTAGGCAATATATTATAGCAAGGTGGATATTGGTCCCCTTTATGGGTCTTGTTATTATTTGTGTGCTTAGTGACTGGCTGGACTGTTTTAATGAAGTGGATTCTCTATTCTCTTCCCCCCATTCTGCCTCTTTTGCAGTCTTATGCCTCTGATGCTCTTCCTCAGAGAATGCAGCCAGTGATAAACACAATCACCCTGGGGTGACTGGTTTTAGCAGGATTCTATTTGTCTCTTTCTCTGATCTGTTCAGTTTACCACCACCTTCAATATGACACCCAGCTGGACTCCACTAATTCCTCTCCGAAGGTTCCATTCTTTTCAACAGTGCCCTGGGGCATAAGAGGTTTCACAGTCTGCTCCAATAAACTGTGAGCAGGGTTAGTTTTTACGACCAATCTTTGAGGATTTTCTCCTGACCCCAGGGTGAGTCTTCCTGTCTCCTTCCCTAATTCTCTTTGTCAAACTTCCTGACCTATAGTTTAGCATGTTACTGTCATAGAGTTATTAGCCTCCCCTTAACTCTTACCACAAAAATCTCCATTGTTTTCAGAAGCACCCTTAGGTTTTAACTTCCCCTCACACTCTTTTAAATAAAGTCAATTCTTTAGGGGAGAGCTTCAGGGCTCTCTGTTCTTATGAACTGCCTATTCACCTAAAAATCTCTGAGCTACTCCATAGGCACTGAGTAAGGGCAGCAGTCTTCAGTCTTCTTGGCTTGCCCTTCCCAGCACAGAACACATTCCCTACAAGTGAGCTGAGGTCCCAATATATTCAGCCTGCCATCCCTGTGGTAGAACCTCCACACCTATGGGTGGGGCTAGGTGGAAGAAGGGAGCCCTAATTTCTCAGCAGCAGTCTCTTACAAATTAGCCTCTACAACTCGAAATTGGAGGGGATGAAAAATGCTGGCCACCTGCCCCTCCCAGTAAAATACCCTACACCTCTTCACTGGGAGCTGAGGGAAGAGGGAACCCCATCTTCTCATCCACATCTGCTTACAGTGGAAGGAAGGAGTGGGTCATGGATCATGCCACAGACTCTTGCTGTTCTTACCAACTTTTCAAAGAGTTTCCTGAATAAAATGTCCTTCATTTGCTGTATGGCCTTAAGATAATTCCCAGAAACTTATCATTGGTTGATTTTTTAAATAAATTTCACCAGCTATACTATTTCACTGAGAAATGGTTCCATGAAGTTCCTCACACTGCCATTTTAGAAGCAGACCTCTTTGAACACAGGCAGCGACCTCTTTCACCTCACACACAGCAACTTCTTACTAGACACATTGCCAGAGGCAAGGGAAACAAAGCAAACATGAACTATTGGGACTTCATCAAGATAAAGTTTCAGCACAGTGAAGGAAACAATCTACAAAATTTAAAAAGCAACCTACAGAATGGGAGAAGATATTTGCAATGACATATCTGATAAAGGGTTAGTATCCAAAATCTATAAAGAACTTATCAAACACAACACTCAAAAAAACACAAAATATCCAGTTAAGAAATGGGCAGAAGACATCAATAGACATTTTTCAAAAAAAAAAAAATCATACAGGTGGCCAGCAGGCACATGAAAAGATGCCCAACATCACTCATCATCAGGGAAATACAAATGAAGATCATGATGAGACACCACCTCACACCTGTCAGAATGGCTAAAATTAACAACACAGAAAACAACAGGTGTTGGTTAGGATGTGGAGAAGCGGGAACCCTCTTAACACTGTTGGTGGGAATGCAAACTGGTGCAGCCTCTCTGGAAAACAGTATGGAGGTCCCTCAATAAGTTAAAAATAGAACTACCCTACAATCCAGCAGTTGCACTACTACGTATGCAAAAGGACAGGATACAAAACTACAGATTCGAAGGGGTACATGCACCCCAATGTTTACAGCAGCATTATCAACAATAGCCAAACTATGGAAAGAGCCCAAATATCCATTGACTGATGAATGGATAAAGAAGATATGGTATATTGGGACATCTGGGTGGCTCAGTCGGTTAAACATCAGACTTTTGATTTCAGTTTAGGTCATGATCCCACTGTCATGAGATCAAGCCCTGTGTTGGGCCTCTGCACTGAACATGGAGCCTGCTTGATATTCTTTCTCTCCCTGTTTCTCTCTCTCTCTCTCTGCCCCTCCCCACACTTGCAAATTCTTTCTCAAAAAAAAAAAAAAAAAGGTTAAAAAATGTGGAATATATATACAGTGAAATACTATTCAGTCATCAAAAACCATGAAATCTTGCCATTTGCAATGATGTGGTTGGAGCTAGAATATATTATGCTAAGCGAAATATGTCAATCAGAGAAAGACAAATACCTTATGATTTCACTCATATGTGGAATTTAAGAAACAAAACAGATGAACATATGGGAAGTGGGGGGAAAGGAGAGAAGGAAACAAACCATAAGAGACTCTTAACAATAGAGAACAAACTGAGGGTTGATGGAGGGAGGTAAGTGGGGATGGGCTAAATGGGTGATGGGTACTATGGAGAGCACCCGTTATGATGAGCACTGGGTATTATGCGTAATATTGAATCACTAAACTCTACTCCTGAAGGACAGGGCTCCTGGGTGACTCAGTCAGTTAAGCGACGGACTCTTGATTTCAGCTCAGGTTATGATCTCACAGTCTGTGAGTTGGAGCTCCATATCAGGCTCCATGCTGGCAGTGGGGAGCCTGCTTGGGATTCTCTCCTTCTCTCTCTCTCTTTCTCTGCCTCTTCCCCACTCATGCACTCTCTCTCTCTCTCTTTCAAAATAAATAAATAAACTGTAAAAAAAAAAAAATCTATTCCTGAAACCAATATTACACTATATGTTAACTAACTAGAAATTAAATAAAAATTTGAAAAAGAAAAAAACGTAGAACTCATCTAAAATGGTACAGATTTGTGGAATCGTTAAGGAACAGATTTAAGAATGCCATTTAGGAGTACCTGAGTAGCTCAGTCAGTTAAGCATCCAACTTTGGCTCAGGTCATGGGCTTGTGAGTTCGAACCCCCCTTCACCCAGGTCAGGTTCTGTGCTGACAGCTGAGAGCCTGAATCCTGCTTCGGATTCTGTGTCTTCCTCTCTTTCTGCTTGTATCCTCTCTCTCTCTTTCTCTCTCTCTTTCTCTCTCAAAAATAAATAAATGTTAAAAAAAAAAAAAGAATCCCATTTTTTAAAATATTTATTTTTGAGAGAGAGAGAGAACACATGTCCACGCAAGTGGGGGAGGGGCAGAGAAAGAGGGAGAGAGAAACTCCTAAGCAGGCTCCTCACCCAGCACAGAGCCCATGCCGGGCTCCATCTCACCACTTCAAAATCATGACCACGAGATCACAATCTGAGCCAATATCAAGAGTTGGACACTTAACTCACTGAGCCACCTAGGCACCCCTAAAGAATGCCATTTAGAATATGCTGAGTTTGATCCCAACCTGTTAAAGAATTTATGAGTTTTCTATTGATTAACCTGCCTGGTCACCTCCCTGAGCTTCCTTCTTTATTCTCATAAGCTCTCTAGTAATTAATTTTGCTTTCATTTCTGCTCCCATTATCTTCCATTTGTATTTCCTCTCACCCAATGCCTGACTGCAAAAACAGAAACAAAACAAAACACATATATACCTGCTTCATATCCAATGTTGCATCCTACTGCTGCCATAGAGGTGCACCACTTAGTTCTCCTTCAAAAGAACCTGCTAAAGGACAGCTTCAAGGTGCTACCCTTTTGGATCCACTATGGTGTTCATACCAAAGTCACAAATGGTGTTCAGATGTGGGCTACCCCCAGCCAATGACTGAGCATGATGGGATTATTAGAGCTGCACTGTTCCCACCCACTGCAAGCTCCTCCAGCAAGCGATCTTTGCTCAGGACCTGAGAGTTTGCCAGAAGTGTGCTGTAATCTGAAACTTTTCCTACCTTATCCTTCTTCCCCCTCTCCTTTACTGATGTTAGACTAGCATTATGATCTCAAGGTGCTCACTGATAGACTACTTGCTCCCACCACTTTATCCTTCATATGCATGTCTCTCATTAAATCTCTTATATGTCTAATCTTATTTTAGTGTATGTTTCTTGAATAGCTCAAAGTTACAGAGATGGTACAGAAATGGTCCCAGAAATGGGAAATAAAATAGAGTTTAGAAATTGGCTCACTCACCACCCAGCTGACAAGAAGGATCCAACTTGAGTAGAATGTAAAGCACAGTCCCTCACATAAGATGGCAACCAAATTGCTAAATAATTTACCAGTGGCAATTTCATAACATTGTTATCAGTGTCATGATTCAGATATTTGAAAAATATGGAGAGAACACTCCCTATAGGAAAGTGAGGTTGACTGGTTATTAGAAAGTTGTACTGCCACCCTGCAGAGAAATAATGAGAAATTAGGGGTAGTTAACAAATAATTAAAGGCTGTGTATAAGAGTCTAAGGGACTCTTATGCAGCTTACAAAGAAGCCATTGTCCCCTGCAGTGGAAGAATGAGCACATTTAAGACACAGACTCAGGACTTAACAGTTAGAGTCACAGATATCCAGAGATGTTCAGCCAGGGCAAGTCTGTTTTGCTAAGGTCAGGGCCCTGACTGGGAAAGTCTAAAACCTGGAACCTGGAACCTGGAACATGGGATGGATCTCAGTGGACACCTGCAAGGATTACTGAGATTACATCCCAAGAGAGCTACAAGAATTAGTTAGTATGTATTAGCACCATATGATCCTCTCAATAGATGCAGAGAAAGCCTTTGACAAAATACAGCATCCTTTCCTGATAAAAACCCTCAAGAAAGTAGGGATAGAAGGATCGTACCTCGAGATCATATAAGCCATATATGTTAAGACCCAACCCTAATTATCATCCTCAATGGGGAAAAACAGAGAACTTTCCCCCTAAGGTCAGGAACAAGACAGGGAGGTCCACTCTTGCCACTGTTATTCAACATAGTATTGGAAGTCTTAACCTCAGCAATCAGACATACAAAGAAATAAAAGGCATCCAGATCAGCCAGGAGGAAGTCAAACTTTCATTCTTCTCAGATGACATGATACTCTATATGGAAAACCCAAAAGATTCCACCAGAAAACTGCTAGAACTGATTCATGAATTCAGCACAGTTGCAGGATATAAAATCAATGCACAGAAATCGGTTGCATTCCCACACACCAACAATGAAGCAACAGAAAGAGAAATCAAGGAATCAGTCCCATTTACAATTGCACCAAAAACCATTAAATACCTAGGAATAAATCTAACCAAAGAGGTGAAAAATCTAGACACTGAAAACTATATAGAAAGCTTATGAAAGAAATTGAAGAAGACACAAAAACATGGAAAAATATTCCATGCTCCTGGATTGGAAGAACAAATACTGCCCAAAGCAATCAATACTACCCAAAGCAATCTACATATTCAATGCAATACCTATCAAAATAACACCAGTATTCTTCACGGAGCTAGAACAAACAATCCTAAAATTTGTATGGAACCAGAAAAGACCCCAAAAAGCCAAAGCAATCTTGAAAAAGAAAACCAAAGCAGGAGGCATCATAATCCCAGACTTCAAGCTGCACTACAAAGCTGTAATTATCAAGACAGTATGGTATTGGCACAAAAACATTCACATAGACCAACGGAATAGAATAGAAACCCCAGAACTAGACCCACAAACGTATGGCCAACTCATCTTTGACAAAGCAGGAAAGAACATCCAATGGAAAAAAGACAGTCTCTTTAACAAATGGTTCTGGGAGAACTGGGCAGCAACATGCAGAAGGTTGAAACTAGACCACTTTCTCACACCATTCACAAAAATAAACTCAAAATGGATAAAGGACCTGAATGTGAGACAGGAAACCATCAAAACCCTAGAGGAGAAAGCAGGAAAAGACCTCTCTGACCTCAGCCATAAATCTCTTACTTGACACATCCCCAAAGGCAAGGGAATTAAAAGCAAAAATGAACTACTGGGACCTTATGAAGATAAAAATCTTCTGCACAGCAAAGGAAACAACCAACAAAACTAAAAGGCAACCAACGGAAGGGGAAAAGATATTCGCAAATGACATATCGGACAAAGGGCTAGTATCCAAAATCTATAAAGAGCTCACCAAACTCCACACCCAAAAAACAAATATTCCAGTGAAGAAGTGGGCAGAAAACATGAATAGACACTTCTCTAAAGAAGACGTCCGGATGGCCAACAGGCACATGAAAAGATACTCAACGTCGCTCCTCATCAGGGAAATACAAATCAAAACCACACTCAGATATCACCTCACACAGGTCAGAGTGACCAAAATGAACAAATCAGGAGACTATAGATGCTAGAGAGGATGTGGAGAAACGGGAACCCTCTTGAACTGTTGGTAGGAATGCAAACTGGTGCAGCCACTCTGGAAAGCAGTGTGGAGGTTCCTCAAAAAAATAAAAATAACCTACCCTATGACCCAGCAGTAGCACTGCTAGGAATTTACCCAAGGGATACAGAAGTACTGACGCAGAGGGGCACTTGTACCCCAATGTTTATAGCAGCACTCTCAACAATAGCCAAATTATGGAAAGAGCCTAAATGCCCATCAACAGATGAATGGATAAAGAAATTGTGGTTTATAAAAACAATGGAGTACTATGTGGCAATGAGAAAGAATGAAATATGGCCCTTTGTAGCAACATGGATGGAACTGGAGAGTGTTATGCTAAGTGAAATAAGCCATACAGATAAAGACAGATACCATATGGTTTCATTCTTATGTGGATCCTGAGAAACTTAACAGAAACCCATGGGGGAGGGGAAGGGAAAAAAAAAAAAGAGGTTAGAGTGGGAGACAGCCAAAGCATAAGAGACTCTTAAAAACTGAGAACAAACTGAGGGTTGATGGGGGGTGGGAGGGAGGGGAGGGTGGGTGATGGGTATTGAGGAGGGCACCTTTTGGGATGAGCACTGGGTGTTGTATGGAAACCAATTTGACAATAAACTTCAGATATTGAAAAAAAAAAAAGAAATTGTGGTTTATATACACAATGGAGTACTACGTGGCAATGAGAAAAAATGAAATATGGCCCTTTGTAGCAACATGTGTGGAACAGGAAAGTGTTATGCTAAGTGAAATAAGCCATACAGAGAAAGACAGATACCATATGTTTTCACTCTTATGTGGATCCTGAGAAACTTAACAGAAGACCATGGGGGTGAGGAAGGGAAAAAAAAAAAAAAGAGGTTAGAGTGGGAGAGATCCAAAGCATAAGAGACTCTTAAAAACAGAACAAACCGAGGGTTGATGGGGGGTGGGAGGGAGGGGAGGGTGGGTGATGGGCATTGAGGAGGGCACCTGTTGGGATGAGCACTGGGTGTTGTATGGAAACCAATTTGACAATAAATTTCATATTTTGAAAAAAAATAAAATAAAATGTGAAAAAAAAGAGAATTTACTGATTATAAGAATATAAAAAAAAAGTATGGTACTGGCACAAAAACAGACACTCAGATCAATGGAACAGAATAGAGAACCCAGAAATAGACCCACAAACGTATGGCCAACTAATCTTTGGCAAAGCAGGAAAGAATATCCATTGGAATAAAGACAGTCTCTTCATCAAGTGGTGCCGGGAAAACTGGACAGTGACATGCAGAAAAATGAACCTGGACCACTTTCTTACACCATACACAAAAATAAACTCAAAATGGATGAAAGACCTAAATGTAAGACAGGATGCTATCAAAATCCTCAAGGAGAAAGCAGGCAAAAACCTCTTTGATCTTGGCCGCAGCAACTTCTTACTCAATACGTCTCTGGAGGCAAGGGAAACAAAAGCAAAAATGAACTATTGGGACCTCATTAAAATAAAAAGTTTCTGCATAGTGAAGGAAACAATCAGCAAAACTAAAAGGCAACCAATGGAATGGGAAAAGATATTTGCAAACGACATATCAGATAAAGGGTTAGTATCCAAAATCTGTAAAGAACTTATCAAACTCAACACCCAAAAAACAAATAATTCAGGGAAGAAATGGGCAAAAGACAGAAACAGACACTTCTCCAAAGAAGACATCCAAATGGCCAACTGACACATGAAAAAATCCTCAACATCACACATCATCAGGGAAATACAAATCAAAACCACATGAGATACCACCTCACACCTGTCACAATGGTTAACATTAACAACTCAGGCAACAACCGATGTTGGCAAGGATGCAGAGAAAGAGGATCTCTTTTGCACTGCTGGTGGGAATGCAAACTGGTGCAGCCACTCTGGAAAACAGTATGGAGGTTCCTCAAAAAATTAAAAATAGAACCACCCTACAACCGAGCAATTGCACTACTAGGTATTTTACCAAGAGATACAGGTATGCTGTTTTGAAGGGGAACATGCACCCCAATGTTTATAGCAGCACTATCAATAATATCCAAAGTATGGAAAGAGCCCAAATATCCATTGATAGTTTAATGGATAAAGAAGATGTGATATATATATATATATATATATATATATATATATATATACACACACACACACACACACACAATGGAGTATTACTCGGCAATCAAAAAGAATGAAATCTTGCCATTTGCAACTACGTGGATGGAACTAGAGGGTATTATGCTCAGCGAAATTAGTCCGAGAAAGACAAATATCATAGGACTTCACTCATATGAGGACTTTAAGATACAAAACAGATGAACCTATGGGAAGGGAAGAAAAAATAATATGAGGGGGACAAAACATAAGAGACTCTTAAATATGGAGAACAAACAGAGGGTTACTTGAGGGGTTGTGGGGGGAGTATGGGCTAAATGGGTAAAGTGCATTAAGGATCTACTCCTGAAATCATTGATGCACTATACGCTAAGAAACTCGGATGTAAATTTAAAAAAAAAACAAAAAACATTACAATCAACACAGGGGATGGCAAAGATTAACACCCTCATCAAAGACCTAAAGAGGTGGTGGTCCCTATCATATCTCCATTTAATTTGCCAGTTGGCCCCTCTAGTAACAGATGGATCCTGAAAAATTATTGTAAACTCCTCCAAGATCAGGTGGTAGCCCTATTGCAGGTTTTGTCCTAGACATGGTAACATTGCTAGGGCAGATTAATAAGGCTAATAATCAGTTGCATAGTATGTATCATTGATTTGGCAGATGAACTCATTTCTATTTCAGTAATAAAAGACTTCCAGAAATCGTTCACATTCACATGGAATGGACAAAAATATTCTTTAAAGTTTTGCCCCAGCACTATTAATTTTCCCACTTTTTGTCATAACAAAATCCAGAAAGACAGGGGAGCATCCCATTGAACATCAATTGATCCATTCTATGGATGACATCGTATTAATCAAGCAGGAAAAGCAAGAGGTAACTAATGAATTGGTGGCCTTAAGACATATGCCCCAGAGGGTAGGAGATAAACCCTACAAAGAATCAGGGAACTGCCTCACAACAAAAGAATGTAGGGGTCCAATGGTCAAATTATCCCCTCCAAAATAAAAGACAAATAACTGCATCTTGCATCCCCTAACCTAAAGAACAAAGCACAGAACCCGATAGGCCTCTGATATATTCCATACATAGGAATACTTCTCTGGCCCATATACTAGGCAACAAAGAATGCTGCCAACTCTGAATGGAGTCAAGAAGTGGCAAGGACTCTGCAGTAGGTTCAGGCTGTGGTACAAGTTGACCAACTGCTGTGCTATATGATCCAGCAGACCACACAGTATTCGAGGTGTCAATGTTGGTAAAAGAATCACTGTGGAGTTTGTGGCAGGGCTCAGCAAACAATGGCCCATGGGCTAAACTGGTATGCCACCTTTTTTGGTACAAAATGTTTTATATTAATACAATCATGTAAATTCATTTGCATATTATCTATAAATGCTTTCATACTACAACGCAGAGTTAAGTAGATGAAGGAAGGAACATATGGCCACTAAAGCCTAAAATATTTACTATCTGGGCCATTACAGAAAAAGGTTGCTTATGCTTGGTTTATGGTAAACCTCAGTGAGAGAATCATAATATAGGGGTTCTGGAGTAAAGCCATGCCATCAGCAGCAAAGAATTATATGCCTTTTGAGAAGCAGCTCCTAGTCTGCTACTGATCTCTGGTAGTTATGGGATGTTTGATCTTGAGGCACAAAGAGATGATGCAACTGGAATTGCCCATTATAAGTTGGGTTATTTTGGACCCACCAAAGCATAGAGTCAGAAATGCCCAGCAGCAATCCATTATAATATAGAAATAGTATATCCAAGCAAGTTTGAGTAGAACAGAGGCCATGAGTAAGTACAACCAGGTAGCCCAGAATGCCAAGTCACCCACCCTGGTTGAACCAGGACCCCACCCTCAGTTCACATCTATGGCTTTATGAGGATCACAAACAAACAGCTAAAGGAAATGAGAAAAGCTCAAAAGTCCCTAAGAGACAGCCGCATCTGGGAGTCAGAATGCTCATGGGTAGAAATTAACTCAAGAGCTACAGAAAAGCTGCATCAGTCCCAGGGATAAGAGCTGTGATATTTGATTCTAGGATAAAGCTACAAGAAAAATTTATTTCATTGGGGAGAGAGAGACAGAGTTATATGAAAAACTCCAGAGGCAGCATCAAGGACAGAAACAGAAACAGATTAATGGTTTCAATGTCCAGCCTTCACAATGGTCATTGAGTTCACACAGAGAGAATCTAAGCACCTGGCTAGGCAGTAGAGCAGCCACCTGAGTATACTTGCCTTCTCATAATTAGCCTATGTGTTTGCTATCAGAAGAATCATAATTTTCATATTCTGTGGGGAAATTCATTCCATTTACCAATACAGGTCAGTCCAACTAAAAAAATCACAAAAACAATGGGAAAAAAAAAAAAACAGAAACTAAGCTGGACACAGAACTATCCCCAAGAAAACAGTTAATGCTGGAACAGAAAAAAAAAATTTTTTAACAAGCAAAATTAATGTACTATTCCCAGACAAATTTGAGAGACATCCAAAAACAAGATGCTTCCATAAAGAGTCATCTTTGACAGCCTCCTCTCATTATTCATATCTAATCTATAACCGTGATCTGTCAACTTTACCTCACAAATATCTTTCAAATCTACTCACACCTGTCTACCACCAACATTCTGATACAAACTGCCACCATCTCTCTTAGTCCCCTACCAGTTGGTCTTTCCTCATTCGTTGTTGCCCATCCAATCCAGTTTCCAAATTTTAGTCAAACAGTGGTTTTCAAAATTTAAATACGATATATTACCACCCTCCCTTGAAATCTTTGTTATGATTTCCCAAGCCTCTATGAAGAAAGGCCAAAATTGTTAATGACGTAGACAAACCCCTCCCCAGAGTGGATCCTGTTTATCTTTCCAGCCTCATCTTCCACCACTCTCCCACTTAAACATTATTATGGAGCCCCAATGGCCTTTTTAAAAATTTATTTACTTGAGTGCCCCATGTTTCCTCACTTACCACGGGGCCTTTGTGTACATTTCTTTGGTCTATAATGTTTTTCTCCACACTTCTTCCTTTTCTAGTTTTTTGACAGTTCAGCTGGAGTCACTTTTCCAAGGAAGGCTGCTCTGACCTCCCAGCATTAAGTCAGCATCCTCACCCATTCGGATACTCTACTAACCCTCTGTAGCTTTCTCACATGTTCTCTAACTACCATGGAATTGAATTAGAAGTCAGTAACAGAAAGAAATTTAGGGGGTGGGGGGGGAGCCTGAATGACATAAGAAAACCAGGAAAAGATGATGGAGAATGGTGGTGATGATGATATGAGGCTTGTGTCTTGTAAGCCAAAATGAAGAGACTGTTTCAAGTAGTAGTGGCTTGTCAACCCTGTCAAATCCTACTGAGAGGTCAAATGAGGCAACACTGAACATTTTCCATGGACTTGGCAAAATAGAAGATTTTACTGACCTTGGTAATTGTTGT
Organism: Panthera pardus; assembly: GCF_024362965.1. Classification (NCBI taxonomy): domain Eukaryota; kingdom Metazoa; phylum Chordata; class Mammalia; order Carnivora; family Felidae; genus Panthera; species Panthera pardus. The sequence goes on from NW_026526677.1 coordinate 51,721,601, forward strand.
CTCATCAGAGCTGTGGGAGAGTAGGTCAGATTAAATCGGGCAGAGAAGTGAGTGAAAGGTAAGTAAATTCTCTACGTTTGCTGTGACAGCAAAAGTAGACAATTCTTCCGATAAATTTGTTGTGAAGGGAAAGAAACAGAGTAGAGTACAGGGGTATATGGGATATAACAGATTAATTGTATGATTTTAAATTTCCCTTATCTTTACTTATTTTTGCCTGTTGGATCTGTTTCTGTAAGATATGTTTAACTGCCATTATGAATGTTCGTTATTTTTCCCTCCCTGTACATTTAAAATAACTTTTTCACTGTATTACTATTAGTTCTTCTTGCTGGATTTTATCTTTTATTAATTTAATTTGCCCCTGATAGTCTATGGCTTTTATCAGTTGCCTTTATTGTCAGCACTGATAAGCTTGGCCTTATTTTGACAATCTTATTTTATGGTTTATTTTTTTGTGTATTATTTCTGATTGTTTCTTTTTCCTTTTCTGGCCTACTGGATCAGTCAAATTTTATCTTTTTTTCCTTATGATATGCATTTTCCACCTTTATTCTACCATATGAATTTTTTTAAGTATAACAAATATACCTGGTTTATTGAATGAGTTGGAATCAGTAGGTACAAGCAAAAAGCAATTTTATTTTTCTCATGACTGCCTCATTTAGTCTGTGCAGTGGACTCAGTTCTCATCAACCATGGAGGAAATATCAAGTGAATCACCTAGTTTTCTCAGTGAATCTTAGTCTTTAAAAAGTTTAATATAGTCTACTACAATCTTATTCAATTGAAAACTTCTCTCTTTCACCAACTCCAGACCTGCCTCATGGCAACAGGAAAATAAACTGAGGTTACCTTCTTAACTATTTTCCCGACTTGTTCCTTTAATCTTCCTTCATTTCTGTGCTCTCACTACTCTACAGTTGAAAATGGGAAGATATATAAATGACTAATAAGCATACAAAAAGATGCTCAACATCATTAGTCATCTGAGAAATGCAAATCAAAAGCACAGTGAGATACTGCCTCACACCCACTAGAACAGCTATAATCGAAAAGACAAAAAAAAAAAAAAAAGAGAGAGACAATGACAAGTGTTGGTGAGGTTGTGGAGAAATTGGAACCCCTATGGGAATGTGAAAAGTTAACAGCTACTTTGGAAAAGTTTGTCCGTTTCTTAAACTGTTAAATAAAGAGCTATAATATTACCCAGGAATTTCACTCCTACACATACACCCAAGAGAAAGGAAACATACGCCCACAAAAAAAATTATGCACAGCAGCTTCTTCATAACAGCCAAAAAGCAGAAACAACTCAAATGTTCATCAACTGATGAATGGTAAACAAAATATGGTAGATTCATACAATGGAATATTACTCAGCAATAAAAAGGAATGAAGTTCTGATACGTACTATAACATAGATGAACCTCCAAAACATTATACTAACTGAAAGAAGCCAGACATAAAGACCAAATACTGCATGAAACTATTTATGTGAAATATTCAGAATAGGTAAATCTATAGAGACAGGAAGTATATATACTGGTGGTTGCCTAAGGCTGAGAAGTAGAGGTAGGGGGAGGGGAGGAATGAATACTAATGAGTTCAAGGTTTGTTTTGGAAGTGATGAAAACAATCTAAAAATAGATTATGGTGATAGTTACACAACTCCATAAATAAAATAAAAACTACTCAATTGTGCATTATAAATAAGTAAAGCTTATAGTATGTTATATCTCAATAAGGCTATTTACAGAAAAAGTAATTAACAACAGGCCATCAAAATGTCAGTATGCCCCCAAATATAGAAACTACAGAGGTTACATTATCTAAAATTAAGAACAAATACCCCCAAACCATTAACAACTTGGAAATTTTTAACTATCTCTCTATATAAAGTAGAAATCAAAGCCAAAATCACAGACTATTTATAAATGATTGACAACTATAATGTTGTACAGTGTATTACAAATATATGGGAAAAGGAAAGCTCTGAGGAAATTTTGGTCCTGTAGATACCTAAAATACTTAAAGTAATAATAAAAGTTAATAAAATTTTCAAGTAAACAATGATTATAATATATTTATTATTAAAAAAACATTAAGTAGAATTAAAGGTGGATCACTGAAATGAACTAAACACAGAAAAAATCTTTTGAAAAGTCTGAACAAGACAAAAGGGAAATATATATAAATATCAGAAATAAAAAACAGAATAGAACACTACTATATTAGTATATTATATATAGAATATACTATAATACTACGTTTCTTTCTGAAATATGTATTTCAAGAAAATATAAATGATGAAATATGGCTTTAAAATTGGTTTGGGGGGCGCCTGGGTGGCTCAGTCGGTTAAGTGTCCGACTTCGGCTCAGGTCCTGATCTCACAGTTTGTGGGTTCGAGCCCCGCAATGGGCTCTGTGCTGAACACTTGCTCAGAGCCTGGAGCCTGCTTCAGATTCTGCGTCTCCTTCTCTCTCTGCCCCTCCTCTCTTTCTGCTCTGTCTCACTCTGTCTCTCAAAAATAAATAAGTGTTTAAAAAATATATTTTTTTTTTTAAATTGGTTTAGGGATGGGGAGCCTGAGTGACTCAGTTGGTTAAGCGTCTGACTCTTGATTGCGGCTCAGGCCATGATCTCACAGTTTGTGAGATATTTTTTAAAAAATGAAAAGTAAAGAGGGATGGTGAGGGGAGGTATGGCAATGTATGGAATTCTCCCTTTTTTGGTAACTGTGCCTGGTTGTAAGTAGCCCATTTGTCAGTTAGGGATATTTTGAGGTGATTAGCCTGATGGCCTTGTCTGTATTCAGCCAGCTGTCATTGTGGGCCGTTTCCACATTCCATTGTTCAACCCTGTTTTCCTAAAAGCCACCTCTACACAGATGGAGAAAGAAAAGTAAAAAGAGGGACAAGAGGGAGGTAATGACAACACAGATGAATACCCTCTGGAAATAGAAGGGGGCATTTGAGGTGCCTTACAGGCTGCTCCCAGAAGTTTCCAATTATTTCTGATTATTAACTAGTGAGATATTGTGACATAATCATAAATATGTATTCAGTGTTTGTCCAGGTTCCTGGCACAGTGCTCCTAAAAGTCTTGTAATTTCACAAGTGATGGGGTAAGAGCAGTATCCTTTGTTATTCTTAATAAGTCCTTTTCAAACACATCTGAGTTTATGCTAATGAGGTAACTCTGGATGGGCCTCTAGATAGCTTTAGAATAGGGGCTGGTTGCTAGAGAAACTAATCATGTAATTAAAGGACTGAAACTTTCAGCCCACTGGCCCCTCTCCACCTCCAGGCAGAGAATGACTGGAGACAGAGTTAATCACCAATGGCCAATGATTTAATCAATTGTGCCTATGTCATGGACCCTCCATAAAAAAAAAACACTTAAATGAAGGCATTCAAAGACCTTCTGGCATGGTAAACATATCCACAGGCTAGGAAGGGGATGTACCCCAAACTCCACAAAGATAGAAGCTTCTGTATTTGGGACTCTAACAAACCTTACCCTATATGCCTCTTCACTGGTTGCTCATTTGTATCCTTTCTAATATCCTTTATAAATTAGCTGGTAAGTGAAACCCCTGAGTTCTGTGAGCCATTATAATAGCAAATTATCAAACCTGAAGATGGGGTTACCCAATTTGAAGCCAAGTTGGAGAAGTGTGGGTAACCAGGGACCTACGACTGGTGATTGGCAACTGAAATGGGAGGCAGTCTGATGGGACTGAGTCCTTCAACACTGGGGTCTGCACGAACTCAAGTACTTACCGTCAGAATAAAATTAAATTACAGGACATCTAGTTGGTATCCACAAAAACTAGAGAATATCTTGGTATGGAAAAATCCACACATTTGGGGTCAGAGTGTTTTGTGGGTAGAAGTAGATCTTAATAATAATAATGATCATTAGTAGTCCTTCTAATCAAAATAAAATTATGAGTAAGTGTCCTCATGATGTATGATATAGGTAATGTGAATTAAAAGTGATTTCAGAGGTGCCTAGGTGGGTCAGTCAGTTAAGTATCCAACTCTGTTTCAGTTCAGGTCATGATTTCATGGTTGGAGAGTTCAAGACTTGCATTGGGCTCTATGCTGACAGCAAAGGGCCTGCTTGGGATTCTCTCTTTCCCAGTCTCTCTGCCCCTCCTCCATTCATTCTCTCTTGTCTCTCTCTCTCAAAATAAATAAACTGTTTTTAAAAAGTGATTTCAAGAGAATGAAATAAAAGTAAAACGCCTATTCCAGCACCTGGCATTTATTCAGTCAACATTAATTAAGAAAAAGCAGCAGCATGGTAGTGGTTAAAAGCAGAGAATCTGGTATCAGGTTGTCTGGGATTGAATTCTGGCTCCTCCACTTACCAGTCTTGTGATACGAACAAGTTGTATCTCTGACTCTATATTTCCTCAACTATAAAATGGGGATTGTAATAGTAAGTTGTTAGGAAAACTTGTCAGTGTTGTGACTGAAGAATGTGAAATGGTTTCCAGACTAACAGAGGCAGCTAGGGAGGGTCATAAAGCAGCCAGATAGTTACAGGTCAGGAATGACAAAGAATTCAGTGTCACAAGAACAGCAACGGTGAGGAGCAGCAGGAAGAAAAAGATAAGGCTGCAGAGACAGGCAAGAGATCCCTAAGAGAAAAGGTTGAGATGCCAAGATTTGGGCCTCTGTGCAGGAGCTCATCCAGGGGCCTGAAGCTTATACAATTTAGAAGGCTCCCTTCAAGAAAAAGAAAACATGATTATAAATCCAAAGGTAGGTACAAAAAGAATTTTTAAAAAATGAATACTTATAGAAGAAAAGGAATGTAACAAATGACAAATGTTAAAAAGTGACAACTATAGGGACGCCTGGGTGGCTCAATCTGTTAAGCATCTGACTTCAGCTCAGGTCATGATCTTGCATTTCGTGAATGAGTTTGAGCCCCACAAAGGGCTGCCTGCTGTCAGTGTAGAGTCTGCTTTAGATCCTCTGTCCCCCTCTCTCTGCCCCTCCCCCACTTGTGCACACACTCTCTCTCAAAAATAATAACTACACATTTTTTTAAGTTGACAACTATAAACCACAAAATCCAAAACCAACATATTTGTATTAATTAACTGATTGATATACCTCTAAAACTTTTTCCTTCATTTTTGGCAGTGTACTTTTCATATGTTGACAACTTGGTATTGTTTTCCGTAGTAAGGATAGAAAACTAGTTGTCTTTCTTCTAACATGTTACCTAAATTTGTTATTATGACAGTTGGAATGTGTAAAAGCATACAGCTTCACACAGTTGTACAATTTGTAGTGTTTACATATGTGTGCCCTACGAACACAGAAATTCTAAAGAATTCTCTTTCACATGATTCCCACCAAAAAAGGAGGGGGGAGTTTAATGCATTTTAAATGGTAATGCTACTTAAATAAATCAAGTGTATTTAGGAATACAGAACTTGCATTTTGACTAAGTATCAATGAAAACCAAATCCTTGCTTACAAATCTTCAACACTGGAAGAATTCTCCAGAGATCAGCTTCTGGCTCCATATATTTCAATTCTTGTTTTTCTTTCTTTTTTTTTAAGTTTTATTAATCAACTTACTTATTTTGAGAGAGAAAGAGAGAGAGTTAGTTTGCACACAAGGTGGGTAGGAGCAGAAAGAGAGAAAGAGAATCCTAAGCAGGCTCCACACACAGCGCACAGCCCGATGCAGGGCTCAATCTCACAACACTGAAATCATGACCTGAGCTAAAATCAAGAGTTGGACACTTAACCAGCTGAGCCACCCAGGCACCCCTCTCTTTCACTAATACATTGTTCTAGTGCTAGCACCATAACACAGGTTCACAATGCATAGTACCTGGAATGTGGTCTTGTAATATGAACTTCCACTAAAACATACGAGGGCTTTTTCAAGAAATATCTGATTCCAAGTCTGGAGCATAAAATGTACAGAAGGGTCTAGAAATTATTTGCATACCAGATAGAAAAGAAGCTATCAAAAACAACTAAGGTCATGACAAAAGGACTCAGGAGCCAACTTGAAAGGCCTCTCACTAATTAAAGATTAGACAATCTGAGCTTCAAAAGAATAAAAATTATAATTTATTGAAATCTATCAAATATGTTTCACATTGATTGCTTTCAGAAAATATCAAGGAATCAATAATTCATTGTTTTTGAAAACATCACAATAAACTAATAATTAAATTACTAATTAATAAGTTAAAGAAAAAGAATCAACCATATATCCTTCCTTTCCCATTTGATCTCTACCCCTGGGCTACAAAGTAGTAGAGAAGGGGAAGTATTTCTCTATGAAAGGATTCTCACCTATAAATCAATGAAAATTAGAATTTTACCATTTTGCATCCTCCACTGAATTACTGCCTCCAAGCTTTGAGCACCAACAGCCACTACCACAAAAAGAGTGACAGACTATGTGCCTCCTAACTGAAAGAACATAAAACACCAAAAGGAGCAAACATAAGTCTAATCCAGTCTCTGGATCAAGCTGCCAATTTACACAAAATAGAGAAGACTGAAGCAAACTGAACTGCACCAACAGTATGCAGCCAGAAAAATGCACGGTGGAGGACTAGGTCGAGTATCATGCATTCGTAAGGAAACCTGTGAAGAAAAGAAAGGAAAAGAGGGGAAATCTTGTAGAATAATAGAAAATAGAAGAGATATCACATTGTTTTTTAATAGGTAGGATTAAACCATAGTGACTAGGGATAAACCCTCGGGAGATAAAACTATAAATAAAAGCAAGTAAGCAATTAATATAAAATTAAATCAATTAATATAAAAGTCAGAAGAGTAATTACTACTGAGGGAAGGAAGATTAAGGATTAAAATTGAAAAGGGGCACTTAAGCACAGAGAGAGGTAGTGAGTTCTATATTTTGACCTAGCAGTGGTTACAAATGTGTTTGCCTTATTGTCTCCTGTATTTGTATTTTATTTTCTCTAAATAAGATTTTTAAAAACACAGTAGAATTAAAGATATAAACCTCAAAAAGGGGATGAGTTTGGGAGGTGGGGAGGTCAAAGTGGCTAGGCAAGGACAGAATTAGAGCACTGCAGGTTCCTTGGCAATAGCTCCCTAATAGGGCCCAATGCCATTGTTATTGCTAATGCAATCTACGGGATTTGCATTTATTCAAAGTTGGAAAAGTTGTGAACCAGGGCACATTCTCTGGGAACAACCTGCCTAGTAGTTTAATTATCTTTAACGCCTTTCCTTTGAACCAGGAGAACAATACTATTCATCTTGTAATTTACATTGTGATTCCCACCAATTCTGCTGTGGTAAACACAGTAATGTGCCACCCAGATCTTCCTTCAAGGAAACACTTGCTGCCCACCTGAGGGGAACAGAACAGAGTAAGCAGCTATTCTTCAGCCGTCAGATCCTTCAAATCTGCCTCAACCAGAGAGCCCCTTCACCTGAAGTCATAATCTTCTTGGGGCAGCCTACATGCAGTGACTAAGCGAGACAGAATATAAAAAAACATCTGACCAGTGTCGCCTGACAGAGGATGCTATGATGGGCTACATTAGTTCCAGAGCTCCCCACCTGGCTGGTGATGGTTTGTGGGATTTTCCTCACAGTTTAACTTCTTCTGCCCCCTTTCTAGGTGTTCGTCCCTTAAACACGCTGCTTCAGCATTTGCTTCTGGAGAAACCAATCTGTAACATCCTTTAAGGCCTAGTGAGAAGACTGCTACATCTAAGTGGATTTGAACAACGAGGTTGTGGAAAATAAAGCGACCGTGCAGAAAAGAAATACGGGCTGCATAATATTCCTACAGAATGCCGCTGTCAGAAGAGAGCGGCATACTTTAAAGGGTGAGAGAATGCAGGCCTTCCAGCAGTGAACAGCAGGCAGGGAAGGAAACTGTGGCCCACAGCTCTGTTGAGAGCAGTGGAGAGGAGCATGAGATGTAGCTGCCAGGTGGGCAACTCATCAGTAAATGATAATTAGAAAACAAAAAACTGGAGGGTAAAAAAAGAGAGAGAGAGAGAGAAAGGTAAAATTGATGAGCAGAGCAAGAATAGATATTTTTTCTAAATGGTCTTGGAGGTGCAAGTGAAAAAGGCAGGATCAAATAAAGAAGCCTAGGCCTTGAAAATGGATTCTTGAGGAGGAAAGAGGTAGGGATAATAGTTAAATTGAGCCAAAACAAGGAGTCCTACCCTGGTTTCATGTGCTCTGGGCTACAATTATTCCTGAAGAACAGACTCAGCATCCTGTGTACTGGGGAGGCACCTCTATGTCCAATTGCAGATCCCCACCATCACCCCAGCTCCCTTCTACCTGCCAAGTTAAAAAAATCTGTAAAGATTACCCAATGCCTTTCTTGCTTCAGCACCTAGTTATTCAGGGTCTCTGGAGTCACAATGAAACTGGGAATCTTAATGTGGGGTTCATAAATAAACAATACCCACCTCATAAGAAACTACTGGTCTTAATAAAAACATCACAGACACTCTAAACCATGAATATTTCTTGCTTTTCTCTTGCCTCCCATTCTAACTATAACTATCCTTATAGCCTCCCCATCTTATTTCTGAAGCCCTAGTTCATCCATTTGAATTTCTGCTGAAGCTACATAGAAGTTGTAGACCCGCCACTTACCACAAGATGGTGGTAAAGAGCCTCATCAGGATAATTCTGATCTTTTTCTCAACTTCTGCACTGTTGACATTGGGGCCACCTAATTCTTTGTTGGAGGGGGCTGTTCTATGTATTGTAGAATGTTTAGTAGCATCCCTGGCCTTTACCCATTAGATGCTAGTAGCACTCCCTGCAGTCATGACAACCAAATATTTGTGCAGACATTGCCAAATGTCCCTGGAATATTTGGATTCTTTCGTTGAGAACCACTATGCAATAGGACCTTGAAGGGTTCTGAATAGAAGAGAGAAAGAGAATCAGATTTTGATGAAATTTTTTAAAAGCTTTGTTGGTTTTTTTAAAAATAACATTTATTCATTGAAAAAAATTACAAGAATGTGGAAAAACATTTAAAAAGGAATTTTAGGGGCACCTGGGTGACTCAGTCAGTTGGGTGTCTGACTTTGGGTCAGGTCATGATCTTGCAGTTCATGAGTTCAAGCCCTACATCAGGCTCGCTGCTTTAGGGCAGAGCACACTTCATATCCTCTGTCCCCCTCTCTCTGCCCCTCCCCTGCTTGCACTCTCTCAAAAATAAATAAAACACTTAAAAAATAAAAAATACAGGCACCTGGGTGGCTCAGTCAGTTAAGCGTCCAACTCTTGACTTTGGCTCAGGTCATGATCCCATGGTACATGGGTTTGAGCCCCATATCGGGTTCTGCGCTGACAGCACAGAGCCTGGAGCCTGCTTTGGATTCCATGTCTCCCTCCCTCTCTGCTCCTCCCCCACTCATGCTCTCTCTATCTCTCTCTTTCAAAAATAAACATGAAAAAAAATTTTTAGTTAAATAAAAAATAAAAAGGGAAGTCTAAAACACACAAAATCCAGCCACTCAGATTAACTTCTGTGAACATTTAAATGACCATCCTTCAAGCATATGGACACATGTGAAATAAGTACAATTTGTCATGCATGGTAATATATAGTACACATACTCTCCTATAATCTTCTTTTCCATTCAAAATCTACTATAAACACCTTTCAAGATCAACAATATGGCCTATTTTAATGCCTGCATAATATCCTTTTGCATGTAATCAACCAAGTTTCTACTGGTAGGCAGAAATTCCTAAATTTTCACTATTATAAATACCATTGCAATTTAATATCCTGGAACATGTGCATCTTTGCACAGCCTGAGATTGACAGTTTATACTCAATGTTTCTATTTATCTAGAATTTTGCCAGGGTACAGAGCTTTACAAAGTGAATTACACATGGATCTTTTTTTCTCTTAATGTTCATTTATTTTGAGAGAGAGAGAGAAAGTGTGCCTGCACATGGGTGCAAGCAGGAGGAGGGGCAGAGAAAGAGGAAAGAGAGGGAGAATCCCATGCAGGCTCTGCGTTGTCAGCATGGAGCGCGACATGGAGATCGATCTCACAAACTGTGAGATCATGACCTGAGCTGAAATCAAGAATTGGATGCTTAACCTACTGAGCCACCCAAGCATCCCTACACATAGATCTTATTCCAAAGGTGTACACAGACTGGTAGTGAAAAATGAACACAGGACAAAATAAAATGTGATAAATGGCATGGCGGAAATGTTGGCAGAAATGAAGAGAATATAACTAATTATGCACCTGGGATACTTTCACAGACATGGGCCTAGAAAGTCGGTATAAAAGTTAGTATCAGCTTCTCAAAGCTATGTTGAAATAGAAAACCCTAAAAGACTCAACCAAAAAACTGTTAGAACTGGTAAGTGAACTCAGTAAAGTTGCAGGATACAAAATCAATGTGGTAGAAATCTGTTGCATTCCTACACACTAATAATGAAAAAACAATAAGTGAAATTAGAAAACAATCCCACTTAATTGAACCAAAAATAACAAATTATCTAGAAATAAACTTAACCAAAGAGGTGAAGGACCTGTACTCTGAAAACTGTAAAGCACTGATGAAAGAAATTCAAGATGACACAAAGAAATGGAAAGATGGAACACATGGGTGGCTCAGCTGGTTAAGCATCCAACTCTTGATTTGGTTCAGGTCATGATCTCCCAGGTTCATGAGCTGGAGAACTGCATTGGGCCCCGTGCTGAGGGCATAGAGTCAGCTTAGAATTCTCTCTCTCCACTCTCGTCTGCCCCTCTCCTGCACATGTGTGCTCTCTCTCTCAAAATAAATAACTTAAAAAAAAAAAAGAAATAGAAAGACATTCCATGCTCATAGGTTGGAGAAACAATTAATGTTAGAAAGTGTATACTACCCAAAACAATCTACACATTTAATGCAATCCCTATCAAAATACCAACAGCACTCTTCACAGAACTAGAACAAACAATCCTGAAATTTGTATGCAACCACAAAAGACCCTGAATAGGGGCACCTGGGTGGCGCAGTCGGTTAAGCGTCCGACTTCGCCAGGTCACGGTCTCGCGGTCCGCAGTCCGTGGGTTCGAGCCCCGCGTCAGCCTCTGGGCTGATGGCTCGGAGCCTGGAGCCTGTTTCTGATTCTGTGTCTCCCTCTCTCTCTGCCCCTCCCCCGTTCATGCTCTGTCTCTCTCTGTCCCAAAAATAAATAAAAAACGTTGAAAAGACCCTGAATAGACAAAACAACCTTGAAAAAAACAAAAACAAAAAAAAAGCAAAGCTGGAGGCATCACAATTCTGAACTCCAAGTTACATTACAAAGTTGTAGTGATCATGACAGTATGGTACTGGCACAAAAACGGACACATAGATCACTGGAACAGAACAGAAAACCCAGAAATAAACCCACAATTATATGGTCAATTAATCTTCAACAAAGGAGGGATAAATATTAATGGAAAAATCTTCAACAAATGGTGTTGGGAAAACTGGACAGCAACGTGCAAAAGAATGAGACTGGACCACTTTCCTACACCATACACAAAAATAAACTACATCAAAATAAAAAGCTTCTGCAGAGCAAAGGAAACAATGAACTAAACTAAAAGACAACCTACCTACTGAATAGGAGAAGATAGTTGCAAATGATATATCTGATAAAGAGTTAGTATCTAAAATATATAAAAAACTTATCAAACTCAACAATAAAACAAATAATCCAATTAAAAATTGGCAGAAGACATGAACAGACATTCCTCCAAAGAAAACATCCAGATGGTGAACAGACACATGAAAAGATACTCAACATCACTCATAATCAGTGATAGGCAAATCAAAACTACAATGAGATATCACCTCACACTTGTCAAAATGGCTAAAATCAACAACACAAGAAACAAGTGTTGGTGAGGATGTGCAGAAAAAGGAACATTCAGGCACTGCTGGTGGGAATGCAAACTGTTGCAGCCACTGTGGAAACAGCATGGAGTTTCCTCAAAAAGTTAAAAATAAAACTACCCTACTGATTCAGTAATCACACTACCGACCATTTACCCAAAAAATACAAAAACACTAATTCAAAGGGACACATGCATCCTGATGTTTATAGCAGCATTATTTACAATAACCAAAATATGGAACCAGCCCAAGTATCCACTAACAGACGAATGGATAAAGGAGATATGGCATATATAGAATGGCATAATATTCAGCCATAAAAAAAAGAATGAAATCTCGCCTTTTGCAACAACATGGATGGAGCTAGAAAGTATAATATTAAGTGAAATAAGTCAGAAATACAAATACCATATGATTTCACTCATGCGGAATTTAAGAAACAAAACAAATGAGCAAAGGGGAAAAATAGAGAGAGAGAGAAACCAAGAAATAGACTCTTAACGATAGAGAACTGATGGTTATCAAAGGGGAGGTGGGTGGGTTAAAGAGTGATGGGAATTAAAGAGTAAACTAACAGTGATGAGCACTGAGTAATATACAGAATTGCTGAATCACTGAACTGTACATGGGAAACTAATATAACATTGTATGTTACCTATACTGGAATTAAAATTGTAAACTTAATTTTAAAAAGTCAGTCTCAGCTTGTTTTTCTTTAAGGGCTTGTTTGTAACAATCATTTGTTTAAATGTCTATTTCCTTGTTTCCCCTGCTCCCCGTGTGCAGGTGAAAAGTCAACTGTTTCTTCCACATATACATACACTGTATTTATCACAGAGCCTCATACTTACTGAATCTTCAGGAAACATTTGTTGAATGCGGGGTATATTTTGAAAACTTGCCTGCCTAGAGAGCATTCTTCTAAAGAGAGGAAAGGAAGAATCACATAGGAGCAAGTGGACTATGGATATAAATTTAAATTCCCTCCAAACTTCCCAAACTCAAAGACACACCAGAAAAGAGGGATGGGAAAGAGAAGGGAAAAGAAGACAGAAAGATAAGTTGATGTGTACTTCTATGGTGTTCTCTTTCCTCTTCTGAAAAGCTTATCCAAGGGGCGCCTGGGTGGCTCAGTTGGTTAAGCATCCAACTCCTGATTTCAGCTTGGGACATGATCTCACAGTTTGTGAGTTCACGTCCACATCAGCATCTGTGCTGACAGTGCAGATCCTGCTTGGGATTGTCTCTCGAGTGTGCTCTCTGTGTCTCTCTCTCTCTCTGCCCCTCCCCCAATTGGGCTGTCTCTCTCAAATAAACTTAAAAAAAAAAAAAAAAAAGCTTATCCAAGACGAAAGCTGAATGGCCTTTGCAGAAGGGCAATGTGGGATGCATCCTAAGTCTTACACTGCAACTCAGATGATACAGAAAAATACTTTCATTTCCTTATTTTAGTCTTATAATCTAATATCGCTCCCAAATCTCCATTCACTGGTGAAAAGGAGAAAAAAATTAATTAGTTTCAATCTCATTTAAACTTAATCCAATCTGACATTTTAAATATACTCTTAGGAAGTATTTGGTCTCTATTGATTAAAAAATGCTTGATCACTAAGACAGCCTCTCCTTCCCCTGCTTCTGTCCCCAAAAATATGGTGGTGAGAATGTATGCTCCTACAATCTTCTGGCATTGAGAAGAGACTCTAGCCTCATGCTGGTTTTCCTTGTTGTGGTGGCTGCCACGTGCTGGTCTCTGGAGCACTGTCCTTTGTGCACCCAATTGCTGAACATTCTGCAGCATACTGCTACTGAAATGACTAGTTAATATGGAGTCTAGACTTTTGGCAGGGACAATGTTCCTGAGCTATTGATGATGTACCAAGAATTCTTCTGGCTGCAGAACACTGAGCTTACTATCACATCTTCCACCTCAAAAGTTGGCCCAGCAGTCCAGTTCAGAGTTGAGTCAACTCACTCTGCTATTGTAGGCATATGGCAGCCCCCTGGGCTTCAACTAAGCATCCACAGCAAATAAAAACTCAGAGCATCTTTGTAAAGGTAAACCCCTGAGTCTCCCTCTACCTCACCATGTGACTGCATACTACATTTCTGTGAATGAGTCCTAAAGGTAATATGTGGCAAAACCCATTTTGGACATCAAAAACTAATTATTACGTCAGTCTTACTTCTTTCCACATTTCGTTGTAAAAAAAAATCCTAATCTCCCTCCTGACAAATAAGTGCCTCCGATTGACTAAAGAAAAGCCCTAATCACGCCACCTTCATCCACATCCTTATCCCCAATTTTGTTGTGTCTGATGACTACAAAGCCTGTGCTCTTTTCACTTCATCTCTAGACCTTTAGCCTGGAAAGGTTAAGGAGGTTTGAAAATCAGAAGGAGACGGACTGGAAGAAAACTGCCTGGTCACATCACATCATACTGGTCTTGGATTCTCACAGAAGCATCCTTAGTTATTGTTAAAATCCGTTACTGTAATTAAAAATCTGACATTTTGGAACCTTGACCATTCATTCAATACACACTCACAGAGCACCTATTATGTGCAACATACTCTGACAACGTAACCCACTGTAACTTTCCTATCGCTGCTGTGACAAATTACCACAAACTTGGTGGCTTAAAACAAGAGATTAATTCTCTTGTTTAATGAAACCTCTCTTGGGGGTTTCATGTTCAAAACTGAGTCTTATGGGGCTCATTTACTGGGGATGAGTTAGTGGCAGGGCCACATTCTGTTTGAAGGCTCTAAGGGAAAGTCCACTTTCTTGCATTTTCCAGATTCCAGAGGCTGTCCACATTCCTAGGCTTTTTACCCACGTCCATCATCAAAGCTAGCAACAGCCAGCCAAGACTTTCTCATGCTACATCACTCTATCTTTGACCCTCTCACCTACCTCTGATAAGGACTTTGTGATTACATTGGGCCCACCTGGAAAATCCAGGCTAATCTCCCCACCTCAAAATTTTTAATCATATCTCCAAAGTTCTTTCTGTCATATAAGGCAATATGTTTGCAGGTTCTGAGGATTAAGGCATGGACATGTTTGGGGTGGGGGGTGGGCGGGGGGGGGGGGCTTTATTCATCAATACCACACCTATCAGAGAGAAATAACCCTTAGTGAGTCAGAGGGTTATAAAAGAATACAGCTTTTCTGCCTTTTTCTTTTTCTTTCCTGCTTTCTTTCTTTCTTTTTTACTTTTTATAACTAAAATATAACAGTTATACTAAAAAAATACACAGGTTGTATGTGTACAGTTCAATGAATTATCACAAAATAAACACACTCAGATAACTACCATCCTGGTCAAGTTATGGAACACTACCAATATCCCAGAATCCATCCCCTCCCACCCAATCATGCCCAATCATGCCCTCTTCTAATCACTATACCCTCTCTACTCCAGAGGCTCAACCATAGATTAGTCCTGTTTTGAATAGGAAATTGGAATGACACAATGTATATGTTTTGTGTCTGACTTCCTTCACTCAACATGCTGAGATTTATCTACGTTGCTAAATGGAGCTGTAGTTAGTTCATTTTCATCATTGCATAATATCCCACTTGTGACAATATTGTAACGTATTTATCCATTATACTACTGATGGAGATTTGGGTTGTTTCCAGCTTGAGCGTATTTTTAATAGTAATGCTATAAGCATTCTTGCATATGTCTTTTGTTGTATCTCTATACACATTTACATTAGGTATATACTAGGAGAATTGCTAGGTCATAGTAGAAATCTACCTATCTATATATCTATACATAGCTTCAACTTCAGTAGAGAATACCAACCAATTTTTTGAATGGCTATGCCAATTTATATCCCTACTAGCAATGTTTGAGAGAGCCCCAGTTGCTTTTCATATTCACCAACACTTAGTATCATCAGTCTTTTAATTTTAGACATTCTGGATATGCAATAGTATCTCATTCTAATTTTCATACGCATTTCATGGATTACTATGAGGTTGCTCATAGTAATGAGTTTATCATGCTTTATTGACTATTTGCATATTCACTTTTATAAAGTTCCTGCTCAAGTCTTTTTACTGTCTTTATTTTGTAAGAATTGTATAGGATGTTTGCTTTTGTTTTTGTTTTGTTTTGTTTTTTACATATTTTGCATGCAAGTCCTTTGTCAGTTATATGTGTTGTATACATGGCTTCTGTAGGGTCAAGGGCAAGCTGCTCCAATATGGGCCACTTAGGCATATTGATCACTTTAAACAAAAGTTACTTCAGAGCCTGTGCAAGAGAAACACTCGGACTCTTCTCTGTCCCACTGAAAGCAGGAAATAAATCTCCCATGTGAAGGGTGCCCTCCCTGTACCAGGAGGTAAAGAGACATCCTTATGACTAGAGATGGGAAATTTGGAGCTGAGAAGATTGTATAACCCACCCCCCCTCCCACTTTGTTACTCTTTACTAGTTTACTACCTTAGCCCAAATTCTGTTTAGAATTCCTTTAACTGGGTGGTGCCTGGGTGCCTTAGTCTGTTAAGTTTCTGACTCTTGATTTCAGCTCAGGTCATGATCTCGAGGTGGGTGAGATCAAGCCCCATGTATGGCTCTGTGCTGAGCATAAAGCCTGCTTGGGATTCTCTCTCTCTCTCTCTCTCTCTCTCTCTCTCTCTCTCTCTCTCTCTCTCCCTTCCCCACTTACAATCTCTCTCCCTCTCTCTCTTAAAATAAACATTAAAAAAATATTCCTTTAATTGAAGCTCCTGAAGTTTTCTTTGTCCTGTCAATATCTCACAGATTTATTGTCTCTTTGTCTTAAAAATTATACAGACTGCCTGCCTTGGTCATTTCTTTAGATTTCAATTGCATTATTGGGCCTTCATGCACATGTAATTAAACTTTGGATTTTTGTCCTGTTGATCTGTCACATGTAAATTTAATTCTTAGTCCATCTGGAAGACTTTGAAAGGATAGAGAAGAATTTGTCCTTCCCTTCACTTCTCTGCCACAAATATATGAAATTTAAATGTTAATTGATTTCTTATGGATTCAGTTATCATTCTCATTTGTGTTAGTATACAACAAAACAAAATATAAAAATCTGTGTTAAACAAGTCTTACACAAAAAGAGTAAATTGTTATTGAAAATACATCACCTAAATAAATGGATGGGCAGGTTTTTTAATTAGTTCATGTATCCTTAGATGGATAATACCCACTGCTAAAGTGAGACTGGGTTCAGTGGAGATTAATAGCAAAAAAAGAGGGGGGGGGTGGGGAAGACAAAGAAGATATTGGACCACTTGGAAGTGCAAGGTTTAAAAAGGCACATTAGTTATTGTTGTTTAAGGCATTATTTACAGTAGAACTAACAACACACTCAAATAAATCTAAATCTCTTAAATACAAGTATATAGTAGGAATGAATAAATGACCAGAGAATTAGTTGAAAAATAACAGCAATTGAAAGATGTTAGCCAGGTGGTGCCTGGGTGGCTCAGTCAGTTGAGCATCAGACTCTTGATTTCAGCTCAGGTCATGAATCCATGGTTGTGGGATTGAGTTCCACGTTGGGCTCCATGCTGAACATGGAGCCCAGTCGAGATTTCCCTCTCTCTCTCTCTCTCTCTCTGCCTGCCCCTCTCCCTCACTCAAGCATGTGCACTTCCTCTCTCTCTCTCTCTCTCTCTCTCTCTCTCTCAAAAAAAAAAAAAAAAAAAAAAGATATTAGCCAGAATAAAAATGATATGCATTCACAGTACCCAAACTTTAGTCAAAAGCTAATGAAAGAACTTTTAATGGTATGTACATTTTACCTCAATAAAGCTATTTTTTTAAAAAGCCAAGTAAAACATTTCTTCCACCAGCCTGAATAAATGTCCATGACTAACTTACCTTCAGTACATACTGCTTTTCCTTTTGGATGCAACATTAAACTGTCAGAAATAAACAATTTTCATCTCCTAATTCCTGAAATCATATGAAATATGCAACCATCTGGGAGCAAGAATTCCTGTTCCGCAAAGGTTCTTCTAGCTGGACTAAGAATCAAATAACATGAAACAGATTAACAGAAGAAAATCAAATTTAATAGCGTACATATAGGGAATCTACACAGACACGGAAATTCCAAAGACAGTCACATAAAATGAGGTGTGTGTGTGTATTTCATATACACCTCATGCATACATACTTCACATATATTTCATATATGTATTTCATATACACACATATATATATCATTCTGAACTAAAGAGAAGGGGTGTAGGGATCTGGAATTTCAGAGGAAAGGAATGCACTTCACAGGGTGATAAGAGCAGATGGGTAGCTGGGAAGATGGTGGCAGAGTAGGAGGACCCTAGACTCTAATAAGTCATCCTAAATACCCTCAAAATTGACCTGAAGATTGGCAGAACAAACTCAACAACTAAAGGTGGAGAAGAGGCTACACTGAAGAAGGTAGGAAGTGCAAAGATATGTTTTGGGAGAGAAATGGACAGTGGCTGCTGCCATGGGGAGAGAGCCTCAGTCTCAGAGAAGGATAAGAGACTGACTAACAAATCGGGGAACACGTGGGGAAAATGAATACCCATAGCAATCAGCTTGGAAAGTGATGGGCTGAATGTTATGACTTCTGGCAACCAGTGGGTTTAAAGCTTGGAATTGTAAAGGTTAGCAGGTTTGGCTTGGGGAGAGCCTGGAGGCATTTGCTTTTAGAAGGAAGGCAGGCCAAATAGCCCACAGACATACATCATGCAAACAGCAGAAACAACAATCTAAAGAACGCCTAGGGCACACAGAGGGGAGATTATTTGCTCTTCTACAAGTGTGTCCCAGAGAAGCAGTGTTTATTGGGAGACCCCCTCTGGAAACAAAGGAACGGGCAGGTGCCATTTCTCTCCCACCCCCTCAGCATAGGCACAGGGCCACTAACGGGAAGCAGCGCCTTACGTGCTTACACCAAGCCCCAACCCCTGGCACTCCAGAGGAACCACCCCTCCCAGTCATGTTTGCCTCAGTACTAGGGGAGGTTGGCGGGGGGGGCTCCCCCGAAGACTGGCTCAACCCCTGCCAATACTTCATCTCCCAACCCTGGAGTTTTGTGAAGCCTTGGTTCTGGTGGCAGCAGCAGACCTGTCACAGGTTTTATTTCACAAGCAGACCAGAGCACACCTAATTAAAACTCACCGCGTTCAGGCCAGGGACCAAACACTGCCCCCAGCAGGCAAGGAGAGCTTCTGCAGATGACTGGCCTGAAGGACAGAACATACAGAACAGGGTACGTGCAGCACACATTGAAGACACTCCTGGAAGCATCAGGCCCTGGGGAACAGGGGACACTACACTGCAGGGCACTACAACACTTCATCTTCATAAAGCCATTACCATCAAGAACAGGAGATGTAGCTGACTTTCCTAATACACAGAAACAGGCACAGAGACTTAGAGATAAAATGAGAGGACAGAGGAACTTGTCCCAAATGAAAGAACAGGATAAGGCCATAGCCAGAGGTCTAGGTGAAACAGATGTAATTAACATGCCTGATGGAGAATTTAAAGCAATGGTCATAAGGATACTCACTGGATTTGACAAAAGAGTGGAAGACATCAGTGAGACCATTAACACAGAGATACTGAATAACATAGCAGGGATAAAGGCTCAATAAAGGAAATGAGAAACACACTTGATGGAATGAATAGCAGGATGGAAGAAGCAGAGGAACGAATTAATGACCCAGAAGACAAAAGTAATGGACAGTAATCAAGCTGAACAAGAGAGAGAAAAACAAATTATGCAAAATGAGAATAGACTTAGAGATCTCAGTGATTCCATCAAATGTAATAACATTCCTATTATAGGAGTCCCAGGAGAAGAAGAGAGAGAAAAGGGGGCAGAAAATTTATTTGAAAGATAATAGCTGAAAAATTCCCTAATCTGGGGAAGGAAACAGATATCCAGATCCAAGAGGCACAGAGAACCCCCAACAAAATCAACAAAAGTAGATCCACACCCAGAAATATCGTAATCAAAATGGCAAAATGTAATGATACAGAAAAAATTTTAAAAGCAGCCAAACAAAAGTCAGTTACATACAAGGGAAACCCCATAAGGCTATCAGCTGATTTTTCAGCAGATGGAATTACTGAATCACTATATTGTACACCTGAAACTAATATAACACTGTATGTTAGCTATACTGGAATGAAAACAAAACAAAACAAAATAAAATAAATAAAATAAAATAAAATAAGCAGATGTTTGGTAATGAGATGTTTGCCCTACCCTACAGATGGGTCACTCAGATAAAATTTATCTTTGTTAATAATTCTTACTCGGGGAAAGACCCCCAATTTAGATTCTTCTGCATGGTTAAGGGAGGGACAAATCTTTCTCTTGAGCCCACAGGATCTCCAGTGCATTCAGCTGAAAATAATCCACATACCAAAGTGGCACATGGTGGGGCATGGGGGGTTGCAGAACAGGACGCTGTCCTGAACACCTTCACAACTAAGATATAAGTGAATGAAGATATTCATTCAGCTTTTTCTCATTACTGAAATTAAGGAAAACACATAATACATTTTGTAGAAGGTTATTTCCCAGCATGATTTTTATAAATCTTGAATATTCTAAGATAGATTAGATAGACAGATTTTTTTACTTGGGGAACAGTGTACCATAATAAGATTCAAGATGGGCAAAAGGAATGACTTTATCTCTAGAAAATGAGGGAAGAGTCAATGTGAAAAGTGAGGTGCGAAAAAAGAACCAAAACGCTATTTCTACTACAGACACATTCCTAGGCAGATCAATTTTAGAAGAGACATGTAGAGGTTGAGGACTTGGTAGAAATTGACTTAAAATTGTCAATACATGTGTATCTCCTGCAAAGTCATTGTGTACCCCCAGGGGTGTATATATTCCTTTCAAAGATAGCTTTCCTAGAATATAAATGCTATGAATGCAGGAACTTGGTATAATTGTTTTTTCACTGCTTGTGTTGGATATTTTGTTTGCCTCCCTAGATGCACTTTCCATCCTTCTCTGTCCCAGGGTGTACCCTGACACTGGGCTTCTTGCTTGAAATAATCTACTTTTCAAACTTTCTTGTCTCATTTTCCTTCTGTCTGTAAAAAACCTTCCATTTTATACAACTCCTCAGGGCTCCTTTCTACTTGCTAGATGGGATCCTGCCAAATTCATGAATTCTTGAATAAAGCCAATTACATCTTCAAATTGACTCAACTGAAATGTGTTAACACAAGCAATGTACCTAGCCACAGAGTAAATCCTCTATAAATATCTATTAAATGAAAGACAGGGGGAGGGCATAAATAATTGTTCTAAATAAAGGTGGAATCAAGGGACACAAAGTTCTCTCTTTTTTTTTTTTTTTTACAAACATATCAAAAAGACTTAAAAAAGAAAAAAAAAAAAGCACAGAACTAGGTTGGAGGTAGAGAAGCAGGAGTAGGAGAGGAGATGCCTGAGTCAGAGTCCTTCCTTGACCTAGAAGGACCTTCTAATCCCAGCAGCAGGCAGTTTATTTCACTAATAATACAAGGAAATGAAGCAGGGAGGGGAATGAACACCACATGAAAGAGTAAGCCAAGCTGGAAACAGCTAGTCATCATTTCCAAAGGGAAACACACCATAGACAGTTATGCTGATTTCTGTCCGAACTCCATGTCCCTCTATAGCCCTGGACCACCTCAACATTAGATGCATATATATCAGTAACTTATTTTTCTAATTTCAACTGCTTACAAAGTTTCTTGTTTCCTTTTGGGATGTGTTTGATTTACAGTTATTCTCAATATCCCAATGACTCTAATTGTGGGAAACTCACTTTAACTTATTCTAATATGATCACAATTCTATTTGATACCAGACACTGACCCTGTCTTTACCTAATCCTTCCTGGAACACTGAATCCAGAGAGGTGTTAAGACCCTGACTTGAAAGTAAGACAAATATCAGGAGCCAGGACCTATGATACTTCTAGGATAGAACCACAAGTTGGCTTAGGGTCCAAATGACAATTGCTTCCCACCATCATCACCACATCTCTTGCTGGGCTCCTGTACTGGCTCCCAGGGCATTCTTCATGGAAGCTTCAGCAGAATACAATGCAGTCCTTCAGAGTACAGGAAAAAGCTTGTTTGTCTACTTATAACATCTCTGACACTAAATATGTGGGTTTTCCACATCAAGCAATTCTCTAATTCTCTATGGACACCGACTAGGGGTCCTACAAGTCAATTCTGATACTAACTACCTGGAATTAGCATAGACCTCACAGGTTAAGGGCTCAGTTCCCCACTTCAAATGCCAATTGCAAGTCCCAGGTTGTAACCTATACTTCTAACCAATCAGCTGTAAAATGGGAGTTCCCATGATCCCCTCCTCAAATTTGATAATTTGCTAGAATGGCAGGAAAGCACTTTACTTACAATTACTGGTTTATATAAAGGATACAACTCAGGAAAAGCCAAATGGAAGAGATGCATAGGGCAACGTATGTAGGAAGGGGTGCAGAGCTTCCATCCCCCTCTGGGCATGCTAAACCCCCTAGCACTTCTGTGTGCTCACCAACCTGGAAGCTCCCCAAACCCCATTATTTAGAGGTCTTATGGAGGCACAACTGACTAAATCACTGGGCACTGGTGATTATGTCAATCTCCAACCTCCCAGGAGGTGGGGAAAACACAACCCTCTAATCACTCTCATCACATAGCTAAGTTCCTCTATTAACCAACCCCCCTTCTCCAAGAGTCACCTCATTAGCACAAACTCAGTATGGTTGAAAGGACATTTATGAATAACAAAAAATACTCTTTCATTCCTAGCCCTCAGAAAATTCCAAGGGTTTTTGCTCTGTGACAAGAAGCTGGACAAAGACCACCCCCCCCCCCCACACACACGCATCTCATATCACAATATCACACAGGGGTTCTATGCAGTAATGTGGCAGGTCCAATCCCCTTCTCCCAGAAGAAGCTATGAAATTTCATGTATAACAATTTTCTCTGGACTAGGGTCTTTCTTCTTCAGCTGCCTCCCAGAACACTACTTGAGATCACTTTCTTCACCTCTGCCAGACTAACTACAGTCACTACCAACACCACCTCAGGGGCTCAACTTGGATTCTCAACAGAGCTACTCCAAGTCCTGGCTCACCCAGGAAACTCACATTCATCCGAGCACCTGAGGCTCAGCTGGACACTCAGAGCCATTTGGTATCTAGTGGGGAGTCAGGAGCAATCTGCCTTTCCACAAGCACAAGGAGGTGAACTATCTGTAAAGGATTTTAAAATAGTAATAAAACTAACCAAAAATTAACCTGACACAACAATGCTAAACAATGTTAGTGATAAAATAACACTTGCACAACAATATTTGTTGGTCGAAATTCTAAACAGTTGTTATGGTTACTGTTGAGTTATAATGATATATATGTAGGCTTCAAATGATCACTTTTTAAAACCAATTCACTAACAATTTTATTCTACATGAAAATTAATTTGGGGAACTATCAGTTACACAGTCAAATTCAGCCACATATGCTACTTTTCACAGTTAACTCATAAGAATTTATGAACTTCCAAACTCACTTCCGGTGCTTTTTGGACTCCAACCCTTCTAGTAGAACATAGCCCTGCTTTGAAAACAGTAAACTTAAAATAAACAATCTTAGGGGTGCCTGGGCAGCTCAGCCAGTTAAGTGTCTGACTTTTGGTTTCAGCTCAGGTCATGATCTTACAGTTCATGAGATCAGGTTCCCAATCAGGGCTCCTCACTGACAGCACAGAGCCTGATTGGGATTCTCTCTCCCTCTCTCTCTGCCCCTCCCCTGCTCACACAAGCACTCTCTCTCCCTCTCTCTCTCAAAATAAATAACAAACAAAGAACCCTTTAAACAATTTTAGTTGCACAAAATTTTTCTTTTCCAAGTTAATTTTTTAAGGTAACGTTTCAGATGAGGCCAATCAGACACAAAAATATCTGCAAACCACCAGGATAAGTCCTGAACAACATACAGTAAAACACCAAGGTTTAAAATTGTTCCATGAATACCAGCCCACAAAGCTATTAACTATGCAACCACAAAATGTAAGGAAGTTGACATACAAAAAAGAATCAGATTTTTGAGGACTGCCAGAAGAGACAAGAGATGAAGGCTTTCACATCCAAAAATAATAGAGGACAATGTTTGATACTGTATATCTTCACAAGGTGGACAGTCCTTTTAAAGCCATGATCAAATAATGTCAGTTGCAGTTCATGTTCTCTTAACTTTTGCAGAAGAAAATCTTCACGAGATTTTACCAATAGAAACTTACGATGAATTTTCAATCGTGGAAATCCTGAAAGCTGCAAGAATTGATCCCAAAGAAATAAGACACAGGCAGTATTGTAATTCCTGGAACTTATTGTGAAACATGATTTGTATAAATCTATGCCAATGTATCCATGTGTTTAAGACTTTTCCTAAAGGGGCACCCGGGTGGTTCAGTCAGGTAAGTGTTGGACTTCAGCTCAGGTCATGATCTCCTGTCTACTGAGTTCAAGCCCCACCTGGGGCTGCTGACAGCTCAGAGCCTGGAGCCTGCTTCAGATTCTGTGTCTCCCTTTCTTTCTGCCCCTCCCCTGCTCATGCTCTGTCTCTCTCAAGAATACATTTTTTTTTTTTAATTTGAAAAATTTAAAAAAAAAAAGACTTTTCCTAACTACTTGTGTATCTGTTGCTTCAGACGAAAGAAACTTTTCAAAACTAAAATTAACAAGAAGTGTTCTCTGGTCACTAATGAGCAAAGAGAGAGACAAATCTAAGTGTGCTGTCTACTGAACATGAGTATGTGAAGACCAGTGTGTTGGTCTCCTAGTGCTTCTATAACAAAGTGTCACGAATTGGGCAGCTTAAAACAAATTTATTGGCTCATAATCTTGAAGGCTGGAAGTCCAAAATCAATGTAACAGTTGGGCCATGAATTCTTTTAAGGATCTAGGGAAATTTTTGTTCCATGCCTTTCTTTTAGTTTCAGGTGTTTGTCAGAAATCCTTGGCAATCCTTGGCTTGCAACTGCCCAACTGGGATCGCTGACTTCTTGGTCACGTAGCATTCTCCCTGTGCGTGTCTCTAGTCTGCACAACGTTGTCTTCACTCTGTGCCTGTCTCTCCACTTGTGTTCTATGAAGACGCCAGTCGTTTGGATTAGATGCCCACCCTACTCCAGTATGACCTCATCTTAATTAATTGCAACTGCAATAATCCCCTTTCCAAATAAGGTCATATTCTGAGGGAAATGGGGTGGAGGTTGGGAAGGTTTAGGGTTTAATATATCTTTCTTGGAGGGTGTGGGAACACACAATTCAACCCACAACGAGGAGCAATTTTGACAAAGTGATTGCAAATTTGCAGACATTAAGGCTTAAAAACAGGAAACCAGAACATGACTGCACTTTAACACAAATGCATAGGTATGTTTCTTACCTTTAAAAAAAATACACTGACGCAGGTGAAAAGTATTAACCCATTAGTTTTCCTTAGAGTGCTGTCGTTTTTTAATTGGGATCGTTACTGTGTACTTTAACAAAAGAAAATTTTCACTAGCTTCGCTTCTTTTCTGAGCATCATTGTTTATTCGTTTCATTTCACCATTATAACGAAAAATAATTCTGTGGGAAAAAAAGTCACGCTTAGGGAGTCAGACACGCTGGCTCGCCAACGCTGGGGACTGGCAGGACCGCCGGCTACAGCGGCACGACCCCGGGCGGGGGGCGAGGGGGGGAGGTGGGGGGATGGGGGGGAGGGGGGGAGGTGGGGGGATGGGGGGGAGGGGGGGAGGTGGGGGGATGGGGGGGCTTCACCTCAGATACTCACTTTCCCAGCAGGCTCCGCGGCGGAGCTTTCCGTCGCCCTAGAGGCCACAAGACGACTGACTTAGCCCAAAAGGAATTGGACGGCACGCATCGTCCCACACTAGGTGGCGCCTGGTTCCCCTGCCCGACGCTGAGAGCTCGGAGCGCCTTGAGGCCCGCCCCCCTCGCCTCCTCTGGAAGGAACTAGCACCTCTTCTCCGCCCTCCCCCAGGTTGCCAGCGAGGCAGGCTGTGATACTCATGCGCAAACACGTCCACCACGCACGTAGGTACAGCGCATGCGTCCTCTCAAACCCGTCTCTCCGCAGCTTCTCCCTTCGAATTTCCAGTTCCGGCCTCACAAGGGCGGAGACAAGCTAGGAATTATGCGGCTATCGGTCGCAGCCGCCATCTCCCATGGCCGCGTATTCCGCCGACTGGGCCTTGGTCCGGAGTCCCGCATCCACCTGTTGCGGAACTTGCTTACGGGACTTGTGCGACACGAACGCATCGAGGCGCCATGGGCGCGCGTGGACGAGATGAGGGGCTACGCCGAGAAGGTGAGGGGCGGGGTCCTCTAGTCCACCGCGCGCGTCTGGCCTGAGATCCGGCTGGACTTGGGAGAGAAGTGGCATAGCCCTGGTATCCCCTGCCCAAAGGCTGGATCCCTTATTACCCTGAGTTGAGTCCACTCCTCCGGCCCCCAAATGGGCTACTGGTGAGAGCTGCGGAGTCAGGGGTGGCCTGAATTAGCGGGATGCCTTGCTAGGGGAATGAATGAGTTGTGACCCGGCACTAAAGGAGTAAGACTTGCGCCTCCTTTCTTGCTCGGGTTGAATCAGTGATGTTATGTCTTCTCAGCTCATCGACTATGGGAAGCTGGGAGATACCAACGAACAAGCCATGCGCATGGCTGACTTCTGGCTCACGGTGAGTGCATCCATCCTGTCTGCCTCCCATATCTTATCCTTTGCTCCCTGTGGGGAAGGGGATTGTTAGAGGAAGGACGACTGGGCAGAATTAAGCTAAGATACTCACTTTTATGGACACATATTGTAAACTAAGTTCGAAACGTGTGCCTTAAGTTAGTTGAATGCTATGTGAATCAACCTGCACAACTGCCTGTAACCTCTCTGTGTTAACTTTGACACTACCACTTTAGGGGGTGGGAGAGTTCAGTGTGTACATGTTTGGACCCTGCTTTGGGGAGTGCTGAAAGTTCAATGTGTCACTGCAGTGGTGCCTGACTGTCCTCTCTCCCGAATAACTCTCCCCCTCTAGGAGAAAGACTTGATCCCCAAGCTGTTTCAAGTACTGGCCCCTCGGTACCAAGGTCAGAATGGGGGCTACACGAGAATGCTGCAGATCCCAAATCGGAGTAAGCAGGATCGGGCCAAGATGGCAGTGATTGAGTATAAAGGGAACTGCCTCCCACCCCTGCCCCTGCCTCGCAGAGACAGCAACCTTACACTTCTAAACCAGCTGCTTCAGGGCTTGCGGCAGGACCAGAAAGCAAGCATCCACAGCTCCCACACAGCTCAAACACCAGGGATTTAACTGGAGCCAAAGGGTGTATAGCACCCTCATCAGTGCCCATGCTCACAGTAATCTCTAAGAAAAACTGGAGCTAGAGTCATTAACGGACAGTCTTAATGGAAAAGTTTCTGGGGAACCAGATAAATCATCTCTTTGCACAGTAGATAAAATTCATTATATGAATGTATGTATGTATGTATGTATATATTTCTTTTTCCTCTCCTTGGGATTTCTGGAGAATGAGAACTATCCAAATGCTCAGTCTCCTTGGGTTAGTGAATTCACTGCTTATGTTTCTGGCTCTTCATTTGGGTTGTTTGGTTAGCACAGTTTTGTTTTTCTTAATGCCAGTTTATATGGGGCACATATCCTATAATTCCAAACTGGCCTCCAAAGGTGATTGAGTTTTGACATCTAGCATAGAGATTGAACCCCTAGGATTTCTTAGAGAAAGATTACTCCCTGACAGGGACCTAGAATTGAACACCTAGAATTGAACCTTCCATAATAATCTGATACTTTGGGAAACTTCAAGAAACACTACAACTATTCCTCTGTTTCTAGGCAGGATCACAAATACCCCCATGTGTTCCCCTCAGCCCTGAATAGACCTTAGAGGACATGACCTGAGAACTCGGATGTACTACCCTCCTGGCCGGCGTCAGTGGAAGCATTCAGTAAAAGATAAGCCCCTTCCTCTTGGAGTTGGGGGTGGGGGAATAAAGGAGATGGTTGAAGTAGGAGAAGGATTAGGAAGTTAAATGTGCTGGGAATTTCCTGGAAGCTTTTATTGTTGTCAAATGTGGGCTTCTCTGGGAATTCAGAAAAGGGAAATCCGGCTTCCGAATGGCCACGGCATAGGACAAGTAGGAAGCTCCTTTATATCCACTAATTATTGTGAACCCAGACTTAGCCCAGCCAGGCTACCCATTCCTCAGGCTCAAAGGTTTGACTAGGGTAGTAGTCATGGGAAGACTTGTAACTATCATTCCTGCCTGAACACTTGACAGCAAGGCCTGACAATTCCTGTATCTCTAGCACAGTGAAAAGAAGAAATTTCATCTTAGGCTGGACCTTCAGAGTGTAATTGGCTTGCTGAACCTAACCATTGTCAGAAAATAAGGTGAGGGTTGAGGGGGTCACTGATCTAGTGACAGAGCTCTATGCTATGTCACTGCAGCCGCTCTAGGCTTAAAATTCATCTGCTCCCAACAGGGTTCTTCCATCTCTTTCCTCTAATTTGTCCTTCACACTATTGCCAGAAAGCTCTTTCTGACATGTTTTTAGTGGCATATCATAGATACACAAAGCATTTTTTCAATAAACCTACAATTCCGAATGCTTCCCCCCAAATTCACCCCCTTCCTATCCTCTTGGCATGAACATTCACCTCACCTAGATATCTTGGAGTAATCCCCAACTCCTAGAGAAAGTACTTTCTTTAGAATTAAAACCGCACCTGTTAAGTATTATCACAGGTGGGTTATGGCTGGACTCTACTAGCTTTTCCTCTCAGTCCCCAGAAACAGACCTCCCCTTGGGGCTTTCAACAATTCCTGAGCATCTAAGCATCTGCTACTATCCAGCATCATTTTAGTCCCTAGGGATACAATCTTGATCAACTGTTTGGTATATGTCAGGCCCTAGGCTAGGTACTAAGGATATAGAGGTGAGAAGAAACAACCTTTGCCGTCAAGGAACTCACAATCTAAAGTGCCACTTCTGCTGCCACGATGGCCTCAGGGACAGTGCATCTTTAATATTTTGGCCCATAAAAGAATACATGAGTCCTAGAACAGCTACTAAAGGCTCAAGGATAACACACGGGAAATAAACAACAACACATCCGTTTTCTAATCTGGCCTGTAAATAACTTTTTTCACCTCGGTGGAATATGCCCTCAAATCCATCTCAGTACCTCTTTAATAAATTCCAAACCCTCAAGAGAGGGGCCCAGATAAACTGGAGTTCCCTCTTTACTTTCACAGGTTCTCTGTCTTGGGCCCCAGTTCTTTATGGCAAGGTTGACAGCTATGCCCACTTCTTTCAAAAAATGACAAGTGTACTCCAGCTTCACCAAACCGGTGACGTAATGTAGTACAGCCCAGTATCCAAAGGAGACACTACAAAAGCCAGGCACTGCTTACTTACACATACTCTATAGTCAAATGAACAAGTCTTGTTGCTTTTATTTCCATAATGTTTCTAAAATCTGCAGTCATCTCTCCCTAGTCTGAAATCTAAGACATCTCTATCTCGGATTACTGCAAAAGCCTCCTTCCTAACTTGCCTCCCTCCACACTGCAGATGAAGTAAGAGAAATGTGATGTTTTAATTCTCTGATGATCTACAGTGCCTCCTCCTTTCCTATGGGGAAAGAATCCAGGTCCATTTCCTTACCATGGTCCCCTTGGTGACCAGGCATCTGTTCACTGCTCCATTTCCCTCCCTTGCCTCCAATTTTATGTTCAGGAAGCATGGAAGTCCTGATTTTGACTTTCCCTGTGCAGAGCTCCCCTTATTACCTTTTGTTCATGCAGTCTCTACCACCCAGAGAACTCTCCCCCTGTTACCTGCCTAACTTGTACATGGACTTTTGGCATTGGGGTGGCTCCTCTGACCATCCCCACACCTAAGTTCCTTGCTTTGTGAACCTAGGTGTTGCTACAATATTTCTGTAATGCCCTGAATTTACCACGTTGCACTCTAGTTCCCTACAGCTACAGCAGTTGGTTCCCAAACATTCATTAGTCAAAGGTAGTCCTAGTATTTCCATTCCCTTGCTGTTAATGGGCTCAGCGATGGACAGGCCTAAACTAATTTGAAGCAGTAAGAATCCGGTCTCTACTGTGCTTGATAAGAATAAGTTGCATGTTATTGTGAGTGCCATAACTGGCTTTAGTCTGAAGATAACACAGAATGGTAGGTCAGAACAACTAAAAGAAACTATATAGTAATAATCTTTAGTGATTCTTCCCACTTGCCCTGGGTTTTCTGTTAATTGCTACCAAAACTAATCTGATATATTGATTTGTACCACTGAGCCTTTAGTGTTTCTCAAAAATGCTTTACTATGACCCACAGATCAAAAAATATTTTACATCAGAGTACTATTCACATACATGTAATTGAAGCAAAAGCATCACAAAATATTATTTACCTTAACAAATATGATGCACACTGATATTGTCAACTCTTTTCTTGTTACTTTTTTTAAATGCTGGTGCCAGTTCGCTAAAATAACTTTTACAACTAACGGTTTATAACCTGTGTTTTGAAAAACACTGATCTGAACCAATATTACAGTGACTCACCATTGCCTTTGCTGGATAAAATCCAGACTTCTCTCGTGACACAAAGGCATTCGATGGCCTGGCCCAGCCGCCTCTCAGCCTCTTCTACCACTATTAATATGGTATCCTTCCTAGGAAATTACTTCTTCTCTGAATATATCATACCTTTGTGCACGAGGCTTCTACTATAGCTTGCCTCCTTTCACGTTACTTCTTACTAATCATGTGATTCTCTCCTCAGAAGTCACTTTTTTGAGGCTACCTCCAAACTTCACACAACCCTCCAAACAGAACTAGGTTCCTCCTTGTGTGCAGTTACAGTCTTCTGGGCATATGCCTATCAAAGTGCCTGTCTGCTTCACTGACTCCACTCAGCGGAGCTCCCAAAGCCGGGAACTAGGACTCAAATCTGCTGGATAACTCTTCCTACCATAGGGCCTGATTCATAATATGCTTATTAAGTGAGGAGGAGTGAGCCATATGTTATCCATGACATTCAGCTCGATAGCTGAGCTTGACAAAACCAATAAACATGGTACTATGCAGGAACAGCGCTAAGCTACACTGCTGGAAATACCAAGACTAAAGAAATGGGGTCCTTCCTCTCCAGGGATTTACATGCTCATAATGACTGTCAAGAGTGTGTGTGTCTTGCACGCGTGCTCACTCTCTTGCTCTCTCGCTCTCTGTCTCTCTCAAAATAAATAAACATTAAAGAAAAAAAAAGAATGTGTGTGTTTAATTCATTTCCCACACATTTCATATTCCAACTTCCTGAAATATTTCTTTTTTTCAACGTTTTTTTTATTTATTTTTGGGACAGAGAGAGACAGAGCATGAATGGGGGAGGGGCAGAGAGAGAGGGAGACACAGAATCGGAAACAGGCTCCAGGCTCGGAGCCATCAGCCCAGAGCCTGACGCGGGGCTCGAACTCACGGACCGCGAGATCGTGACCTGGCTGAAGTCGGACGCTTAACCGACTGCGCCACCCAGGCGCCCCAACTTCCTGAAATATTTCTAACCAACCTATAGGCAGAAGACACCTATACTTTTCCCAAGTTTTAACCAGAAGCTGAAATGATGTCTCTTGTGACTTATTCACTGAATTCCCCCAAGCAAAACTAGACATATTCCCGGTATTTCCAGTAGTCCAGTTTCATGTTGCACATCCTTCATTATAGCAATGACACAATTACATTGTTCAGCACCATCACTAGATTGCAAACTCCTTGGGGGTAGAGGGACATATCTAATTTACTATCATGCCACCCAACAGAGAACATGGGACAAAGTGGGCATCTATACACGTCTATTGACCGAATCAGTGCATTGTGCTGTTTGTCAGCCTAGGTCTGCATTTTGATTGGGCTCAGTAATTCCTCCCTTCCCTGGTTTCCTCCCATTTCATCTGAAAAAGAACTTCCTGCAAAGCTGATTGCCCATTGTTCACTGCAGGGT
Source organism: Panthera pardus (assembly GCF_024362965.1). Taxonomy (NCBI): domain Eukaryota; kingdom Metazoa; phylum Chordata; class Mammalia; order Carnivora; family Felidae; genus Panthera; species Panthera pardus. The sequence goes on from NW_026526677.1 coordinate 51,753,646, forward strand.
AATGTTTGTACCCTTAGGCTTTCCTCTCCCACCCTTAAATGCATGGGCATATTATAGCTCTCCTCTGACCCTGGGACTTGAATTTGGTAGTTAAATTTCAGATGCCCTAATAATAGAAATGGTCTGTGTGTTATATTTCAAGGGAAAAAGTTTAAACTTTTCTGACATTTTAAATTCTGTTTCATACTACATGTTTAATATAAAAAATGGTTTTCCTCTTACAAATTAAATATTGTAAATTAGACACACAAGTTTCCTGTCAAAATTGATGCTATAGGAAGATGAGCCTGTTTACACTGTGGCTTCACATTTACCCTGACACACTACTGTGTAGCCCAGCACAAGAAGCACAATGTTGGAGTTTTACTGCTATTCACTTTCAAGGAGATGAAAATACAAAAAAAAAAAAAAAAAAAAATGTTCCTAGAGAGATCACTGAAAATTTTCTGCCATTGTTCTGACTTAATTTGTAATTGCTTTTCCTTAAAATGATCTCAGAATCTTTCTTACAAGTATTTTTTTTTTTTTTTTTTTTTTTTTTGTCCCAGAAGGAAAAATGGTTTCATTTTTGTATGTGCTGAGTTTGAGATGCCTGAGAGTCTGGAGCTTAGGAAAGAGTTCTTCACTGGGAGAACATTTTGGGAGTTGTTGGCAATTAAAGCTAAGGAAATGGATGGGGTGACTCAGTGTATATACAGAAGGAAAGGAGGCTGAGATCAGACATTATGGGACAGACAGGATATAGAAGCTATGAAGAAGACTGAGAAATTGCCTTTAAGATAGGCAAGAGAACCTGCAAAATTCACAATTTCTAGTACAGTGCACGTAGGCACTCAAAAAAATAATGATCAAATCTATTTAGCAAGCGCATTCCTTCTACATTCAAAGCACTATGGAAATATAGAAAATACAGAGACCCAGCTGGCCATTTTGAGGGAGAAGATCATATAGTAAGACAGATACTATGAAAGTGGTGCACACAGGCATACTGAGTACCAAGAAAGAAGGTGAGCGTGGAATTTTTCAGAGGAAACAATACAAGGGCTAAATACTAGAGAATGAATAGGTATTCATTAAGCATGGGGGAAAGAAGTCAGCTTGGAGGACATTACAGGCAGCAAGATCTGCAGGTATAAATGCACTGAATTATGAAACAGCATGGAGTGGTTGAGAAATTCCAAGTAAGTAATTTGGTACAGCTGGGATTTAGTATTTGAGGAAGAAGTGGAGGAAATGAAGCAGGAAAGCCAAGCAAGATCAGGTTACAAAGGGCCCTGTAAGACATGATAAAGTGCTTAGTTTTTATACTGAAGACCAGGGAAAGCCACTGAAGGATTTTTAAATGGGGAGAAAAGGGATCAGATTTACATTTCAGAAAGATTATTCGTGCATGGGTCAGAGGGGCAAGACTAGAAGCAAGGAAACCAAATAGGAGGCTAGTTAATGAATCCAGAGGGAGTTGGTAGAAGACTAGATGAGGCCAGAGGCAGGGGAGATGGAGACAAGCTGACCAGACAGCTACAGAGGAGACAAGAGACTAGACATTGTATGTGGTTACATGAGGTAGAGGAAGAACAGAAGAGTCGAGGATGACACCAGGTTTCTACCTGGGCAGTTGGGTGGAGTAATTACATTCACAGAGAACAAGGATAGCAGAGGAAAAGCAGATTTGAGATCACTGTGCTGAACTTTGTTGTAGGCATATTTGTGTTAAGGAGCTGTCTCGTGAACAGTTATTCTGGAGGTCAGAGGATATGTGTAAGCTAACAATACAGATGTGAGAGTCACACACACAGGGGAGTTGAAGCAATTATACTAGATGAGATTTCCTACTCAAAAAATACACAGTAAGAGAAAAAGAAGGCCTAGGAGATAGCAACATTCAAAGGCCAGACAGAGAGAAAGAAACTCCCTGAGGAGGATGAAAAGAAGGACCACAACTAGAACACTGGTGTGTCAAAATCCAGAGAAAGAGGGTGTCAAAAATATCCATTTGTGTCTATCTCCCTCAATAGATTGAGTTCTTGGGGGCAGACACTAGATAATTTTGTATTCTCAGAACCTAATGTTGGCCAGGCTCCAGAGTAGTGGATTAGTGAGTATCTTTAGCCATTGAACTTGGAAATGAGGATGTTCACTGCTGACCTCTGATAGAGCAGTCTCTTGAGAGAGGCAAAATCAACAATCCTAAAGACAACTTGAGAAGTATGACAATGAACGGGGGGGGGGGGGGGGGGGGGGGCACCTGGATGGCTCAGTCAGTTAAGTGTCAAACTCTTGATTTCAACTCAGGCCATGACCTCATGGTTTATGAGTTTGAGCCCCACATCAGGCTCTGTACTGACAGTGTGGAGGCTGCTTGGAATGCTCTCTCTCACCATCACTCTCTGTCCCTCCCCCACTCATTCTCTCTCTCTCTCTGTCTCTCTCTCTCTCTCTTTCAAAATAAATAAACTGTAAGGAAAAAAAAAAAGAAAAGGGAAAACAGGGTAGAGATATACCAGCAACTTGAGAGGAAAGCAGATTTTAAAAATAAATTTTGAAGGTTAATGTATTCACTTTTGTTGTGGTCTGAATGTTTGTGTCCTCCCAAAATTCATATGTTGAAATCCTAATGCCTGATATGGCAGTATTAGGGGATGGAGCCTTTGAGATGTGCTTAGGTTATGGTGAAGCCCTCATGAATGAGATTAGTGTTCTTATGAAGAAGACCCACAGAGATTCCTTGCCCCTTCCACCATGTGAGATAACAATGAGAAACCACTGGCTATGAACCAGGAAGAGGGTCCTTCACCAGAACTTGACTGTGCTAGCACCTTGGTCTTGGACTTGCCAGCTTCCAGAACTGTGAAAAATAAATCTCTGTTGTTTATAAACTCTCCAGTCTGTGGTATTTTATTTTTGGAGCCTGTAAAGACTAAGACAATTTTATGATAAGTACCTTTGCCAAGCCTTAGTTATGGTGACACTTAAGGGTATATATAAATTGAGAGAAAAGTAAAAAATCTTGGGTTGAGGGCAAAGGGGGAGGAGGAGAGCTGTCCTATTCCCCATTGTGGCTTTATGGAACCCCATTGGTTCCTCTACCTTTATTGAACTTTCTTTCTCTTTTTGGACTCGAAGCACTGGTTATACCACCTTCTCCTGATGGTCTTCTGATGGTCTTGGCCTAAGCTGCTGAGGCATGCCTAGAGCACCTGCTGACCCAACAACCTACAGGAAGTCAGTTGGCAAAGCTTGCAGTTTGACATGTCTGCCTTTGATGAAAAAACATGTTAGTACAAATGAGGGGCGCCTGGGTGGCTCAGTTGGTTAAGCGTCCTACTTCGGCTCAGGTCATGATCTCCCAGTTCATGGGTTCGAGCCCTATGTCAGGCTCTGTGCTGACAGCTCAGAGACTGGATCTGCTTCGGATTCTGTGTCTCCCTCTCTCTCTGCTCCTCCCCAACTCATGCTCTGTCTCTCCCTCTCAAAAATAAATAAACATTAAAAGTATTTTTTTTTTAATGAATGGTTAAGTTCAGTCAGTCAGAGATCTAACATGATGGGCTACAGCAGACAGACAGAGAATAGAATATCATGAATTCAAAATATGACTCAGAGGTCAACATGGAACTAGCAGAGATAGAAGTAAAACGGAAAGGTCAAAGGCATCTCTGGAGGAGTTTTACAAACACTGAGAATCAGCTCCCCCCTCTACCCTTTTTATAACAGGCTGTGTCATTCATGCTGGGCTGATTGGGGATAAAGATAGGGGAACATAGCTTCTGATCACTCACACATTCAGTAAAGTCTCAGGTCCAGAGTCTTGCTCAGCATCCCAAGACCTACTACCATTCTATCAATGCGGATGCCCCATCCAAGACCCCACAGTTCTTTATTGTTCTTTCCTGAAACGCATTCATCCACCCCAGTCTCTTTAGCAGGACTCTGACCTTTCATGACCAGATCTACTTCACCCCTGATACTTTATCCTCCAGAAGCTCATTCTCTACATCCAGCTTCTTGCCTCTGGTTCTCTCATCCCCTTGCACACATACCAAACTTTCAACTTCTTGTAAATCTAGTTGTTTGAACTCTCTCTCCCTTTGTGTACCAGGCCTTTCTTCCTTTTCAACACAGCCTGGATGTCATGATCCAATACTTCCTCTGTTCTCATGGCAGTTCCTATTCAATCCCATGCCTTTCTCTCCCACCTACCTACTAATCCCAGATTCCTCTTCTCTTGTGCCCTCATCACTGAGAGATCTTAGGAAAAAATATTATACGACCATTGGAACTGGAATCAATAGAGCTGGACCCTGAGCACAACTCAACAAACCTGGATTGCTCAATCCTGTCATTTCTGTGACTTTCCTGCACACTTTCTCTGCTTTTCTTAAACTCTTTGATTCACCTTCATCTCTTACTTAACCTCACCTCATACTTTAAAAAAAAAAAAAAATGGAGACTGTAGGCATCATCTTCTCAATTTCCTATTCTCCTGACCCTTATCTGCATCCAGAACTAGGCAATTAGTTGAAAATCTACTACTGAAGACAATTCATCCAATGACCATGCTACTCAAAAGTCACTCAGCAATTTTTTCAAATCTATCAAACTTGCAGTTTGACACCAAAATCCAATTTGATAAAATTATCAAGTCACCAAAAATGTTTCTGTCAATAACTTACCTAATTTATAGAAATTGTGTTACATGGGAAGGTTTAATAGCTTTGTGTCACAGTTTCAATTCATTTCAGTTTGACTTACTGTACTTTTAGTTTTAGTTTTATCAGTCTTTTCATTAGATCTGTTGTGTACCAGATTTCAGTCAAACTCTGTTGAATGTCACTTTTGTGTGGTGCTCATATCAGACACTTAGAATTCAGATGCCTAAAATAAATAGATAATACTCACTTGATCAAGCTGATAAGTCAATCTATGAATTAAGAACAGCTAAAAACAGCACTTTCTAATTCATTCTGTGAGGCAAGTATTACCCTGTACTAAAACAAGAAAAAGACCTCACAAGAACACACACACACACACACACACACACCAATATCACTTAAGAATTTAGATGCAAAATTCCCCCACAAAATACTAGCAAACTGTATCCAACAACATAGAAACAGAATTATATGCTCTTAACAAGTGGTGTTTATCCCAAGAATATAAGGTCGGTTTACCATTCTAAAAGCAAGTAATGTAATACAACATATCATGTCAATAGAATAAAAAACAAAACCACATGGTTATCTAAGTAGACACACAAAAAGCATTATACAAACTCTGACACATTTTCATTAGGAAACATTCAATAAACTAGGAAAAAAGAGTTTTCTCAACATAAAAAAGGACATGTATGAAAAACGCACAGCTTACATCATACTTAATATTAAAAGACTGGGTATTTTGTCTCTAAAACGAGTAACAGGATAAGAATGTCTATTCCTACTACTTCTATTCAACATTGCATTGGAGGCACCACCAGAGTAACTGGACAAGAAAAAGAAATAAAAGACATATGTATTGGAAAGGAAGAAGTAAAATTATTATTATTTGCAGTAACATGATCTTATATGTAGAAATTACCAAAGAATACACAAAATAATAATAATAATAATAATAATAATAATAATAATAAAACTAATAAATGAGTTCAGCAAGGTTACAAGATACAAGATTGGCATACAAAAATTAATAGTATGCAAAAATCAGTTGTATTTCTACACACCAGCAAAGAACAATCCAAAAAAGGAATTATAAAAACAAAATTCTGTTTGTAATAGCATTAAAAAGAATAAAATGCTTAGGAATAAATTTAACAAAAGAAATATAAGATTTATACACTGAAAACTACAAAACATTATTGAAATAAATCTAAAAATGCCTAAATAAATGTAAAAATACACATTCATGGATTTGAAGTATTAATATTGGTAAGATGAAAATACTCCTCAAATTGATTTAAGAAACTCAGCATAGCCAAAATAATCCTGAAGAAAAAAAAAAGAATAAAGCTGGAGGACTTTACTTCTTGATTTAAAAAAATTCTACCATATAACCAAGTCTGTGTGGTACTGGCATAAGAAATAGTTCAATGAATAGAATTAAAAGGCCAGAAATAAACCTAAATTTAGGGTCAACTTATTTTTTGATAAGGATGAAAAAAAATTAAATGAGGAAAGATGTCTCTTCAACAAATGATGCTAGGACTAAATATCTAATAAAAAAAAGTAAAGTTGTATCCCTACCTAATACTATATATGAAAGTTAGCTCACATGGATTGTAGACCTAAAACTATAAAACCATTAGAAGAAAACATAGCAGTAAATTTGTCCTTGGATTAGACAATGGTTTCTTAGTTAGATATGATGCCAAAAGAATATGCAACAAAAGGGAAATTAGACTTTATCAAAATTTAAAATTGTCATAATCCAAAGCACACCATTAAGAAAATGAAAACAATCCACAGAATGGAAGAAAATATTTGCAAATCATATATCTGATAAGGAACTTGTACCAGGAATATATCAAGAATCCTCACCTCTCAAAAATAAAAAAGACAAATAACCCAATTTTAAAAAGGTTTTGAATAGGTATTTCTCCAAATAATGTATATAGCCACTTTCTCATTTGACAAGAATTGGGAGCCCCACCAGGTTCTCACTGTGAAGATCTGGAGAAAATTTCCTCATGCTTCCTGAAGGAGGACAGAATATGAATGATGCACAGAGCGGTCTGTCTGTTCTCTTTAGCAAGTCTTGCCCTCCAGGGAAACTATTTCACTAGAGCCTAAGCAACATGGGTTTACCAGAGTCTAACTGACATGGAGGAAGGAACATATCCAATTTCAGCTACTTCTAGCCTTCCTGTTGTAAGGTACGAAGGCTAAGGTGGGAAGTGGGGGAGAAAAGCTCAGAGACATTTGTGAAAGTCATAGCCCAAGGACACAAGCTCATTAAAAGGACTATAGAATAGTTCTTCTTCCCCCACACCTTATCTTCACATCAATAGGGCTCCTGTATAATAACAGGAATCAGGGCTAAAAGAACCGCAAGCCTCAGACGCTATTTAATAAGGAGTCTCTAGGGAAACCCAGCACAACAGGGAGGACAAAAACAAGGGCACTAGAGGAAAATTTAACCTCCAATACCACAGTTGCAGCACACAGTAAACACTACCTAACTCCCACCCAATAATCATAAAATCTCAAACTAAAGACATCTACCTCAGTTCCTTTTACCTGATAAATCATGTTCAGTTTCAACCAAAAAATTACAAGGTATGGTAAAAGGCAACAACGTTTGAAAAGACAAAGCAAGCATCAGCACCACACTCAATATGGCACAGATTTTGGAACTATGGGAAATTTTAAATAACTATGGTTATGTGCTAAGGGTGCTAATGGAAAAAGTGAGCAGCATGCAAGAAGAAATGGATGATGTAAGCAGAGAGAAGAAAGCTCTAAGACAGAATTGAAAGGAAATGCTAGAAATGTAAAACATTGTAATGGAAATGAAGAATGCCTTTGATGGACTTATCAGTAGACTGGACACAGCCAAGGGAAGAATCAATAAGCTTGAAGGTACATTTAATACAAACTTCCCAAGCTGAAAAGCAAAGAGAAAAAAGCAGGGGGCGGGGGGCGGGGAAGAATAGAATATTCAAGAACCATGGGACAATAAAAAAAATAACAAAAACTGGAACAATAAGAAAGTATATATAATAGGGGCACCTGGGTGGCTCAGTTGGTTAAGCGTCAGACTTCAGCTCAGGTCATGATCTCATGGTCTGTGAGTTCAAGCCTTGTGATGGGCTCTGTGCTGACAGCTCAGAGCCTGGACTCAACTTTGGATTCTGCATCTCACTCTCTCTCTGCCCCTTTTCCACTCATGCTCTCTCCTTCTCTCCCAAAACTAAATAAACATTTAAAAAAGTATATATAATGGGTATACCAGAGAAAAAGAAAGAGAAAAAAAGAACAGAGGAAATATTTGAAGTAATAATGGCTGAGAACTTTTTGGAATTAATGGCAGACACCAAACCACCAGATCCAGAAAGCTCCGAGAACACCAAGTATGATAAATACTGGGAAAAAAATTTACACCTAAGTGTAGAAAACTACAGAATTTTCAAACTACAGAAAATATTCAAACCACAGAAAATTAAAGACAAGAGGAAATCTTGAAAGAATCCACAGAAGAAGATATACAAATAGCCAATAAGCATATAAAAAGATGCTGAGGGGTGCCCAGGTGGCTCAGTCCCTTAAGCAGCTGACTCTTGATTTTGCCTCAGGTCATGATCTCACAGATCATGAGTTCAAGCCCCACGTGGGGCTCTGTATTGACAGAGCAGAGCCTGCTTAGGATTCTCTGTCTCCCTCTCTCTCTGCCCCTCCCCTACTTGCTCTCTTTCTCTCTCTCTCTCTCTCTCTCTCTCTCTCTCTCTCACACACACACACACACACAAATATATAAATAAATATTTTTTTAAAAAGATGTTAAACATTAGTCATTAGAGAAAGGCAAATCAAAACCACAGTGAGATACCACTCCACACCCAATAGGATGATTATAATAAAAAAAGATGAATAATAAGTGTTGGAGAGGATGTAGAGAAATTAGAACCTTCATACACTCCTAGAAGAAATGTAAAACGGTGCAGCTTCTGTAGAAAAGTTTGGCAACATTTTCTCAAATATTTCCTCAAAATGTGAACCACGGTTTACAATATGTGACATACCAGCAGTTCATTCCTAGGTATATACCCGAAGGAACTAAAAAGATATGTACACACTAAAACTTGTATATAAATGTTCATAGTATTATTCCTAATAGCCAAAAAGTGAGAAAAAATCCAAATGTCTATCAACTGATGAATGAATAAACAAAATGTGATCTATCCATCTGGTGGGATATTAGTCAGTCATAAAAGGGAATGAAGTAGTGATACATGCTAAAACATGGATGAACAGGGGCACCTGGGTGGCTCAGTCGGTTAAGTGTCAGACTCTTGATTTTGGCTCCGGTCATGATCTCATGGTTCGTGAAATCAAACCCCTCATCAAGCTCTGTGCTAACAGTGTGAAGCCTGCTTATGATTCTCTCCCCCTCTCTCTGCCCCTACCCCTCTCAAAATAAATAAATAAACATTTAAAAAATTGTAAAGTAAAACATGGATGAACCTTGAAAACATGCTAAGTGAAAGAGGCCAAGTCCTTGCCCGGCTAGCTCAGTCGGTAGAGCATAAGACTCTTAAGCGAAAGAAGCCAAACACAAAAGACTACATACTGTATAGTTCCACTTATATGAACTATGCAGAAAAGGCAAACCCACAGATACAGAAAATAAATTATTGGTTGCAAGGGGCTGAGGGGAGGAAAGAATGGGGAGTAATTGCTAGAGGGTATGGGGTTTCGTCTGGTTCAATGAAAATACTCTGGAATATATGGTGATGGATACACAACTCTGAATACACTAAAAACCACTGTGAATTGTACACTTTATAAAGATGAATTTCAGGGTATATAAATTGTATTGCAATAAAACTAAAACATAAAAAACAAAATCAAAGTAAAAACTATTTAGAAGAATAGTTTAGAATATTACTAAACTATTTAGTAATAACTACATACTCAAGGATAAGAATAAGTAAGATCTTTCTAACGTACAGTCTTCCTATTCTGATATGAATGGAACTGGCAGAAATTCTACAAATGCTTCTTAGATGTCACTATGGCACAAGGCTCATTTACCAATCGTCATGATGATATCTTAGAATAATTATCTTGAATTAATGAGTTTATATTAGAATTTATATAGTTAACTTTATCACTTATTATAGTAACTATTAATATCATCTACCAACCAGTAAAAAATAACAGTATGGTCATAATCAGCCCACAACTATACATTTATTAAAATTGCAATGGACAAAAAGAAGTTTTTAAAAAGGCAAATTATTGGAAAAAAATAAAAAGGAAAATTATTGGACTGAAAATCTTTTAGAAAAGGGGCACCTGGGTGGCTCAGTCAGTTAAGTGACTGACCCTTGATTTTGGCTCAGGTCATGATCTCACAGTTCATCAGATCGAGCCCCAAGTTGGGCTCTGCACTGATGTCAAGGAGCCTGCTTGGGACTGACTCTCCCTCTCTCTCTCTGCCCCTCTCCCTCCCTCTTTCTCCCTCAAAATAAATAAAAAACATTTTTTAAAAAAACAGGAAAAGAAAATCTTTTAGAAGATAGAACCCCCCACCATGATTGTTTACAAAAATTTTTTTACATTTGAGTCATCGCATAACACTTGTAGAGCAAACTACACAAGAAGTTCTCATTCCCAAAAGTCATAGATTCGAAGGAAAAACTTAGAATACACTAAACTTTGGCCAGCCATGCCAAAATGACTTCAGTGAAACAGCTGCAAATAAATTAAAACTAAAAGTAAGCTAAGCTAAACTTCAAATGAGTGAACCGATACTTTGTAGAAATCTTCCAAAAGTACTTAAAATCTGCCCAACCATGCAAGTTGTTGTAAACTATACATACAATTAAAAGAAATAAAATTTTGTTAAATTGACAAAATTGGTAATTTCAGCAAATTGATCACTGTGAATTGAAATTGAAAGAACCGGCCTTCGCGGAGCACCTGGGTGGCTCAGTCAGCTGAGCATCCGACTTCAGCTCAGGTCATAATCTCATGGTCCGTCCATGAGTTCGAGCCCCGCGTCGGGCTCTGTGCCAACCGCTCACAGCCCAGAGCCTGCTTCGGATTCTGTGTCTCCCTCTCTCTCTGACCCTTCCCTGTTCATGCTCTGTCTCTCTCGGTCTCAAAAATAAATAAACATTTTAAAAAATTAAATTAAAAAACTCTGGCTTTCTTTACTTCCCATTCCAGAGGATAGGAGTCCTTCCTCCTCTCCATGTTTAATCCCTCCACCTATGTTCTAGATCCTATCCTCTTCTGTTTCCTCTGGCTCTTGCTCTGTGGAGAGAATCAAAGTTTCCTTTTTTCTGTCCTAGAATGTCTATGGGGAACTGAAGTCCTTCAGAGGCTGGAAAATATACTTGGTCTTGGAAGATCCCAATTCAGACCATGCTGGACTCTGGCCATTTCTTAATACTCCTGCTCAGTTTCTCCAGGGCTGGGCTGGACCAAAGAGTTCTGATGATTGCAGCTTCTCATGAGCATTTGAACAGGGGGCTAAGGCGTGGAGCAGTCTGAAACCGAGCTCTGATGCTACCCAGTGCCTCTTTTGGCACTAAGAAGAAACAAATGAATAACAGAGCCAGCGAGAACTGTCAGCCCTTATTCTGTCATTCAGGATCATTGTTCACAAGTCAGGCCTTCTGGGTCATCTTTCCTTTCTCATTTGGTCATCCGCACACTGATCTTGCCCGTAGTTAAGTTTTCCTTCGGCTGCTTCCCTGCTGTTTAATCCTTTCCAAGGTGGACATACCTCCCAAGTTTTTCTGTTCTGAAACCCCCATTTCATGGTGACAACCCCCTAAATTCTCATTCCCTTTTTATATCTCTGAGCCCCCACTTCCTCTGCTAGAGACTGACTTTGCTTAAGCACATCCTTCCACATGGCAGGGGAGAAGAGGGATGGAGTCTCCAGTCTCAGGGCTCCCCAAGGTCCAAATACAGACAACCACTTCACACATGCACCAACCTTTGAGAATCACACCATGTTGTCATACAAGCCTCCACCCTCCTCAGTGCTGTCATGAAATGACCTCCCTTCTTTATCATCAAGGACTTTTGTGTGGCTATGGCTGTGTCCTCTGTCCTCTCACAGCATCCTCAACTGGCCATCAGTCTCCTTACCAGTGTCTCCACTCCTTTAACACTCACCTGAAGTTCCCTAACATATTGCCTCTCTCCCCAACTCCCCTCCAGAGAGAAGGAGATCGATCATTTGATGGCCTCAAATCCCTGCCCTGTCCACCCTCCTCCCCCACTGCCATCATACCCTCACACATGAACTTTCTGCATCCTCCCCAACTTCCCTTCCTATCTCTTCTGCTAAAAAACAATTGTTTCTTGTACTCATGATGACTTCTCCAGTCCCTCTTCTCTCCTCTGGGACCTGCTCCACCAGTCATTGCCTCTCTGTGAGCTCCTGACCTACGGTGTCAAACATGGTCCTGCTGCTTTCTTCCAAGCAGCTGTCCATTAGTCCTTCCCTTCCCCACTCTTCCTCCCAGCCTCCTGCTACCTGCCTCTCTCTCCTCACTGCACTCACTGAGTAGTGGTCCTTGATTCTGCTACCTCGGTAATATCCTTTCTTCAACTGTGGAATAGAAGCCCGCTTCATGTCAGTCATACCCTTAACAAATATTGACTGAACACCACCTATGTGCACGCAAGCAAGTCTGTGCTACAAAGGAGAACACACCAGATAGACTGTTTAGTGGCGTATTTAGGTATTTAATCACGTATTCACACACCAGAAACTTGCAATTGTGATAACTACCACAAAGGAGGAGTACCAGGCGCCATGAGAATCCATCAAATGTACTGATCTAGTTGGAGAAGTCAGGAAGGAGGTCTGTGACTAAGTGATGCTTCAACTGAGGTCTGGAGGTTAAGTGAGAGGTCACTTAGCCAAGGAAAGAACCAAAGCATGCCCTGGCCAAAAGGACAAGTTCATGCCAAAGCATTTTTAACAATCATTCTAAATAGGAGCTGCCATCCTCTTAATTGTTCTTGACTCTGCTCCCAAGATTGATCTAAATGGGCATGTGAGTCAGCCCAGACCATCTGGAGTCTTTCTCCAGGATTTCTGATTTTTTTTTTTTTTTGGTGTTTAATAAAACCTACTTACCTATTTTTTAGACTAATCACATATGTAATATTAATTTTAAAATTAGTGTAAAACATCAGGAAGGATAAGAGATGAATCTTCCAAACAGAGTAATTCCAAATAATATACTACATAATATAATGTAGATCATATGTGCCCCCCCTCCAGGAAGTGGAGCTTAATCTCCTCCTCCCTCACTATGGGACTTAGAAACTCACTTTCAAAGAACAGAATATGGAAAGAGAAAAAAAAAAGTAGCTTTACAGTACAAAGATCTGGCAGACACAACCTTAATGAAGCGATCAAAGTCAACATCACCAGTGATAATTCATGTTGCTATCATGTACATCCAATATAATGGAATGCGAAGGGCACTGTACCTCCCTGGCACCTCTTTCCAGGTGAATCATAAGAAAAGCATCCGAGAAACCTGAACTGAGGGATGTTTCCCAAAATGACTGGCCAGTACTCTTCAAAATTGACAAAGTCATGAAAAAAACAAAAACAAACACAAAAAACAAAGACAGAGAAACTGTCACAGACCAGAGGAGACTAATCGTGAAGATTAAATGTATTGTGGTATCCTGAATTGAACCCTGGGATTGAAAAAGAACATTAGTGGAAAAAAAAAACTGGTGAAATCAGAATAAAGTCTGGAGTTCAGTGGACAGTGATGTACCAGCGTTAACCTCTTGTTTTTGACAAATGTATCATAATTATTTAGGATGTTATCATTAGAGGAAACCGGGTGAAGCATACGTGGGAACTCTCAATATTATCTTGGCAACTTTGCCATCTAAAATTAACTCCAAAATAAAATAAAAAATTTAAATAAGTAGGAGAAGATGAAGCAAAATAAAATAAAATGAAAAACAGAAACTAGAGACACAGAGGAAGTCTTGGTGGTATTTGAGTTTTTGTTCCATTTGCCAGTCAACTCCCAGGTTTGGTACCCTGGGCCAATAAATATACCCTTCTTTCCTCAGTGAATTCAATTGGGTTTCTTTCACAGACCATGAAGTGTTCACTCTTACACAGTCACTACCGTTTTACCTCCACTCCCTCCTTCTCCCTCTGTGGTCTGGTTTCTTTCCCATTTTCTCTCTCTCTCTCTCTCTCTCTCTTTCTCTTAGCAAATTTTATTTATAAAATACAGTATTATCAACTATAGTCACCATGCTACACATTAGATCCTCAGACCTTATTTGTCTTCTAACTGAAAGTTTGCACCCTTTTACCAATCTCTTCCCGTTTTTCCCATCCCCCACCTATCCCCTGGTAACCATCATCCTATAAGCTTCTGTGAGTTCAGTTTTTTTTTTTTTTTTTTTAAGATTCTACATGCAAGTGATACAGTGCAGTATTTGTCTTTCTCTTTCTGGCCCATTTCACTTAGAATTATGGCCTCCAGTTTCAGCTATGTGGTCATGAATAGCAGGATTCCCTTCATTTTTAAAGCTAAATAATGTTTTATTATCTATCTATCTATCCATACCACATTTTATTTATCCATTCATCCATTGACAGACACTTACTTAGGCTGTTTCCAAGTCTTTGCTTCTGTCAATATTGCTATAATGAACATGCGGTGCAGATATCTATTTGAAATGATTTCATTTCCTTCAGATACATACTCAGAAGTAAGACTGCTGGATAATGTGGCAGTTCTATTTTTAATTTTTTGGGAAACCTCCATACGTTTTTCATAGTGGTCATACTAGTTTACATTCCCACCAACATTGTACAGGGGGTTGTTTCTTCACATCCTCACCAGCATTTGTTATCTCTTGATTTTGTTGTTTATTTTGTGCTTTTGGAATAGACATCCTAACAGGTATGAAGTGATATTTCATTGTGATTTTGATTTGCATTTCCCTGGTGACCAGTGACGTTAAACATCTTTTCCTGTGCTTAGTGGTCATTTGGATGTCTTCTTTGGGAAAATATCCATTAAGGCCCTTTGCCCTTTTTTAAATTAGGCTATGGGCTTCTTGCTACTGAGTTGTATGAATTTCTTATATGTTTTGGATATTAACCCCTTACAGGATATGTGGTTTGAAAATATTTTTTCCCATTCCACAGGCTGCCTTTTCATTTTGTTGATGATTTCCTTTGCTGTCTGTGTTTACTTTTGTTGCCTTTGCTTTTGGTGTCAAATCCAGAAGATCATTGCCAAGACCAATGTTAAGGAGCTTACCCTCTATGTTTAAGTGCTTCTAGGAGTTTATAGTTTCAGCTCTTACATTCAAGTCCTTAGCCCATTTTGAGTTGGTTTTTATGTATGGTATAAGATAGTGGTCTAGTTTCATTCTCTTGTATGTGCATAGCCACTTTCCCCAATACCCTTTATTGAATATGGTATCCTTTCCTCTTTGTATATTCTTGGCAGCTTTGTCAAAAATTAATTGACAATACATGCATAGGTTTATTTCTGGGCTCCCTATTCTGTTCCATTGATCTATGTGTCTGTTTTTATGTCAATACCACACTGTTTTGATTACTAAGCTTTGTAGTATAGTTTGAATCCAGGAAGTGTGGTGCCTCTAGATTTGTTCTTCACCTCCTCTCTTTTGATCGCGGAGATCATCAGCTCCACCCTAATTCCAAAATCTAATGGAACCTGCCATACCTCATCTTATTGTGGTATTTTTACTCTGTTGACAATTCCCATTTTGTAGCGGTTTCTTTCTTTGTCTTCTGTGAGAACACATTGGGCACTGCTCTCTTGTTCAATTCTTACTTGTTTGTCAGTTGCTTCTTCCCAATCTCATTCATGAATCTTCTTTTGTTATCCACCCCTTAAAAGCTGCCCACAACCTGTTTTCACTACATATTCCCCATAAGTGACCACGTCCATTCTCATGGTTCTACATAACCACCTTTAGTCTGGTGGCTCTCAAATATTTATCCTCTGAAAATACTCAACTGTCTCTTCTGAGTTCCAAATTTTATATTTAACCACCTACTAGACATCTTCATTTGGCTATTTCACATATGCCTTAAACTCATCGTTTCCAAAACCAGATTCATTATCTTATCTCTCTCTTCACAAACCTGCTTTTCCTTTGTTTCCCCAATTTTATGAGCAACATCACTAATATATGACCCAGGAACATGGAAAGCATCTTAGAATCCTCCTGTCACTACTTCTTCTAGTCAGTCTATAATTTCTCTCATAGTCTACTCCTCTTTTCTAATCTTACTATCACTAACTTAGGTTAGACCCTCACTGCAGTATAAGCTGGGCAACTGAAAGTAACTCCTATCTCGTCTCCTGTGATCCTCAATATTGCAGCCATAATGATGTTAATGTCACATAACCTACTCATTTTATTTCCTGTATTAAATAAAACTTTCAATGGCTGCTCAGAGCCTCAACCCTTTGTATGACGTATAATATCCTCCATGATTTGGTCCCATTTACTTTTTCTGGTTTCTCCTTTCATACTAGCCAATATTCCCTATACTCCAGCTAACTCAATCTACTCAGAACCACCACCACTACCACTTATACACCAATCTCCACGGCCAGAAACTATTTTCTTTAATGCTGTTGTGCTTTGGAACATGGTGCTGCTGTT
Source organism: Panthera pardus (assembly GCF_024362965.1). Lineage (NCBI taxonomy): Eukaryota > Metazoa > Chordata > Mammalia > Carnivora > Felidae > Panthera > Panthera pardus. The sequence continues at coordinate 51,770,025 of NW_026526677.1, forward strand.
TATTCTGCCTGAAAGTTGTTTCTCCAACTTCTTCATTTGCTATGCTTCTACTCATCCTACAAGATCCAGTTCCAATATCCTCTTTGTGACACCATTGGCTGACATCCCAACCCTGAGCTGGATGAGGAATCCCCTCTATGTGCACAATCCCATATTTTCCTCTATCATTATACTCCCCAGTACCAATTTGCAGATATGTCTTCACAGTTTACTCTTTAGTCATATCTTAAATATGTATCTTAAGTATAGAGCTGGCACATAGTGGGCACTTACATGTGTCTTCAGTAAATGAAGGAAGCAAGAAAATACATTTAGGTCCTCCCATTTGAAAAACTCTGGCCTCCTAAAATACCTGTCTACCCTGCCCCCCCCCCCCCTTGCTATTGATCTCTCTTCTTGCCTGCAGTCAAGCCTCTTTAAGGAGCAAGCAGGCTGTACTCAAATTCTTCAGGCCCTCACCTTTCGCTCACTCATTTACTGAGTGCTGACTAGTTTCCACTGCTACAACTCCACCAACCCCATCGTCCCCAAGGTCACCAGCAGCCTACCTCTGGCTAAATCCAGTGGATACTCTTCATCCTTACCTCTGGCCTCTTCTGTGCCATTCAACCTTGATGACCACTCCCTGCTTTTGTGACTTCTTTCTTGGCCTTTCCCTTGGCTTTAGTGGTACCACTCCCTTCCCTTTCTTTTCTCTCCCTCTCTGGCCACTCCTCACTTTTCTTTGAGGGCTGCTCCTCCTCTCTTCAACCTTTAAATATTGGAGCTTCTCAGGATCTGTCCTAAACACCCTTCTCTTCCCAATGTACATGCTGCCCCTGAGCAATCTTAGTCACTCCCTTAACTTCTCTTGCCATTTGTCACATTTACAACACAAGCAACCCAAAGCTAAGGTGATACCTCATTTTCCCAGTGAGAAAATCCAAAAAGCTTTTGACCAACCCAAAAACTTATACCTTTAGGGATGAGTATGAAATAATCAAAAGTCTACTTCTATTAGGTAATTGACTATACATATACTCTACATACTACAATAGTTAATTTACTATACACATATTTAAATTCATATATTGATTTATAAAATAATAAACTATATATATATAAATATATTGGCTTATATATAATGTAATAATATATTGGCTTATAGATTTGCTTTTTTTCCATTCTCATAATTCAGTAAACAATTTTATTCATACTCTTGGCATGCATCTCCAAAGCAGTGTCTTTCTTACTATTAGGGTCACTTTTAGTCATCTTACCCATTTTCCCAGAATGGATGATCTTCTCTCCAGTCTAAGTGAAGAGTTTGGGACAGGACACAGCACAATTTGAATCCACATATGATTCAGTCACTGGAAACTTTATCCCAAGTCACAAGGGCCATTTACATCACACTAGGGCAGTTGGTTTTTGGCCTGTATCCTGCAACAGTATGTTCTTGACCTCTAAAAACCACTTAGTGTATTATTGCCTTTTAAAAATAATTTCAATTGTTAATTTCCCTTACTGAAGTAACATTCATACAGCAAAAGCATAAATCATAAGTGTTCCACTCAATAAATTGTCACAAAGCGAAACACAACATCACTGAAGTCAAGAAATAGAACACTTCCAGCACCCCAGAAGCCCCTCCCAAGTACTACTGTATTATTTTTTAAAGCAATCTTTTAAAAGCATATTGAGAGACGTCCAACACATGCAGTTGTGAGGTCATACCACCAGGAATAGTTACCAAAGCTGTGTTAAATTTCTTTGACAATGGATTCTGTGACAAGTGATCTATACAAGCATCCAAAATAGCATTGTTGAGGACATTTCAGGTTAATGAGTCTTGCCACAAGAGTAAAAAATAGCACTTATTGAGCACTTACTATGTGCCAGGTGCATAGTCCTCTCTGTATATTAAATCATTTAATCCAGGGGTGCCTGGGTGGCTCAGTGGATTAAGTAATCAACTCTTGATTTCAGCTCAGGTCATGATCTGAGGGTCATGAGATGGGGCTCCTGGCTGAGCATGGAGCCCACTCAGGATTTCCTCTCTCCTTCTCTCTCTGGTCTTCCCTGCTCTCACTCTCGCTTTCATATTCATGCTCTCTCTCTCTGTCTCTCTCAAAATAAATAAATAAATAAATAAATAAATAAATAAATAAACAAACAAACTTAAAAAATAATTTAATCCTTAGACCCACTGTATAGATGAGAAAACTGAGGCAAAGGCAAGTTAAGTAACTTTTCAAAAGCCACAAAGCTTGTAAATGGCAGAGTCTGGACCCCAAACCAGGCAGTCTGGCTCCAGAGTCCACAAGCTTAGTCACCATACCATACTGCCCTATCCAGTGGTTTGTTGTTCAAAATAAATGAGAGCAAACCCTGTAATATGAGAGACTTTGTAAGGACTCAAATATAAGGTTACTCCCTCTTTCCTGAGGGAAGATTTTGGAAAAACAAAAAAGGCAAAACCTCACCCTGTATTCAAGCTTATACGGTATTTGCAGATGACTCCCAAATATTTATGCCCATCCAGGCCATTGTTCTAAGCTACAAAACCTACCTACCCAGCAGGCACTTCAAAGTCAGCAGCCCAAATGTAAAGTCATCATCTTTCTATGGCAACCTGCAAGCTACTGCTGCTCCTTTTGTCTCGCACAGTGAATGTCCTTGCCATCCACTCAGCTGCCCAAACCAGAAATCTGGATGTTACCAAGGACTCCAGCCTCTCCTTCACTCCTCTCTTTCCAAATCGCACCCCCTTCTGCTTTAACTGAAACTTTGTTTTCTTTTCTCAGAAGTTCCCAATCTCTCTGTACCATTTTTACACCTCTCAAGCACAGAATACTTTTGGACTCAGCCTACTCACAGTCATCAGGAAAGACAGAAGGGGAAGGGTCAAAACTCTCCCAGTTCTTTGATACTCTCCACCTCTGTCTGATTTCATTCCTTCCCATTTTCTCTTCCAAGTTGTCCCTCGAGCCCCTTCCCAACTCCCTGCCCAGTTCCTATCTCATTTTCCTTTTCTGGGGACTATCTCCTGAGTTAAACCATCAGCCGCAAATCTCTTCTTTCCAATACCTTCCAATCTGTAGCCTCAAATTTGGCATGAAAGAAGAGGGGAGTGAAAGAGAGCTGAGCCATGAAGAAGGGAAAAGGGATAGTGCATGGGATTAACAGAAGTGACTAGGAGGGAATGGAAAGACGAAGATGGAAGAAGACGATGGGGAAAGAGGAGGATCGAGAAAGGGATGGCAGAAGGGAATGGGGAGACGGTGAGTGGAAGGGGGCAAGACGAGACAGGGAGAATGGGAAGGCAGAATGGCTTGGTGATAAAGGGGAAGAGAAGAGAAGGACAGCAGGGGATGGGGAGACGGGGAAGGAAGCCGGGTACGAGAGAAGGGTTGAGAAACGAGATGGGGAGAATTTGATAGACAAGAGGTTAGGGAGAGAGAGGACTGAGCGGAGGGGATGGGAAGGGAAGAAACGGGTGGAGAGAAAAGGCTGAGGGAAGGGGTGAGAAGCAGGGGACGGGGAGAAAGGGAGAGGAGATGGAGAAAAAAGGGTGGGAGGGAGAAGGGCTGGGCGAGAGAGAGCGGGAGAACGGGACAGCGAGGGGGAAGAGGGACGTCCGGGCAATAGGGGCTGGGAAAGAAGATGGAAGAAGAGGACGAGGCAGAGGATGTCGAGATCGGGATGGGAGGAGGGGGCCGGGCGCAGTGACCGGGAGCAGGGACGAGAACGGAGACAAGAGGACCGCGCGGCGCTGGGGCTGGATCCGGCGCCGGGGACTGGGGCCGGGAAGTCGAGGGGCGGAGGGAGGACGGGCGGGCGGTGGGGGGGCCGCGGCGCGGAGCGCGGGTGGGGGCGGGGGCGGGGGCTCCGCGGGCGGAGGGGCGGGGGCTCGGGTTACCGCGCGGAGGGCGGGGGAGGGGAGGGGAGGGGGCGCGGGGCCGCGGCGGCGAATCTCGCATCCTCCGCGGGGCGGCTGTGGAGGAGGCGGCGCCCCGGCGGCGGCGGCGGCGGCGGCGGCGAAGGGAAGGACGGACCGACGGCCAGGGGCGCACGGACCGACGGCTGGCTGCCCGGAGCTGATCGCGGGCCCGGAGACAGCGGCGGGGGACGATGCGCGGCCCCAGGCCCCGCGCGGGCGGGCGCTGCCCGGGGGGCTGACCGCGGCCGGACGGCGCCCCAGGACCGGGCGAGGGAGCCCGCGCCGCGCGGAGGTCAGTGCCCGCGCCCGCCCGGCCCGTCCGGCCGCGCCCGCCCGGCCCTCCGGCCTCTCCCGGGCGGCGGCGGCGGCGGTGCAGCCGGGGGCTTTGTTCTGAGCCGGAGACAATGGGGGAGGGGGGGCCTGGGCCTGCGGGACGAGGGCGAGCGTGAACGTGAGCGTGGGGGCAGGGCCTGGGGGTCTTTGTGTGTGTGACATCGAGTCGGGTGTGCGGCGTGAGAGTGTGAGGGGGGTGTGGGTGCGGGGTGCGAGCAGGGTGTGTGTGTGCTACTCCGAGTGTGAGTGCATCAGCGGAGTGTGAGTCAGTGCGTGTCACTGGGAGGTTGTGTGTCCGTGTGTATCTGTCTGGTTGTGTGTGTATGTGCGTGTCACTCCGAGGGTGTGTGGGTCAGAATGAGTGTGTGTCATGGTGAGCAAGTCCCAGTCAGGGTGTGTGTGTGTATGTGTGTGTGTGTGTGTGTGTGTGTGTTGCCTGCCTCTTTGGAAGCCATGTGTCAGAATGTGGAGGATGGGTGTGTGACAGAGACAAACTGAGACAGAGACAAAGAAACTAAGGGGGAGAAGTAAAGAGAAACAGAGGAGAAACAGGCAAAGCCTGGAGTGGAAGTGGGGCATCCAGGCTGGTGCTCTGAGTTTGTGTCCAGGATGCTTAGATGAGAATCTTGTTCAGGAGACAGAGGGAGGTCACCACAGGCCTGGTCCCACGTGGAGGGGGTGGGGAGAGGGAGGTCTAGAAGCACAATGAAGTCAGTGTGGTGTGGGTTGGGCCTGCAGCCATGGGGTCATAGGCCAGAAAAATATTGTTACTTATGTCAACTCCCCAAATACCCACAGGGGACACAGTCATAGCCCTACTCAACCCACAAGGGACACAATCCTAGGCAACACACACCCACCAGAGATACCTTCACAGCCATCACATACCCCCAGGAAGTACTGTCAGAGCCAACACACACGCAGATGATGCTCTCAGGACAACACACACCCACAAGAGAATTGGTGCAGCCAACACATCCCCACAAGATCATGGTCAAGGCCAACACGTACCATGGGAGACACACTATTACTGCCAACATCTCCTTGTAGACACTGTCACAGCCATGCACATCCACTGGAAACAGTCACAGCCAACCCATCATCTAGGTTATACTTCATCAGAGCTGCCTGTACATAGCAGGTGTTCCAGAGTCCTGACACTGACAGGACGCTGTGTTGCAATGGCCCTTACCACACACCCACTGGAACAACCCCTGCTTTTTGGTGACATGAATATACCAGGAGTGAGCTGTCCCAATTGCTAAACAAGCTCCCATTAACTTACGATGCTCTCACTCCTCCTCCATAGACCCCTAGGCTCAACGTCTTGTTCCCTGAAAACTGGGGACCTGGATCAGTCTTCCCTTCATCCTATAGCCTGCCTTGATTTGAAGTGTCCTTCTAATACCCCAGCCTCACAGCTTCTTGAGCTCCTTAGCTCCTGTTATCTCCTTCTTCCCTCCCAGGACCACTTTGTAGAACTGGTCCATCTCTAACATTGTAAACCCCTCCTTTCCACTCTCTGCACACAGCCTCCTGTGTCCTTCCAGCTCTCAGATGCCCTCACTCCCATTATACTTACTCTTCAACCTCATAATGGCCTCTTGCCCTTGACCTCTTTGCTTTTTCCTCATCTGCCCCTTTCTGGCTTTGTGCTTTCCTTCCAGTATACACACCCGGGACTATTCCTTCAGACACTCCTTGGCCACTCTTTGTCTCATTGTCCTTGAGCCCACCCATCCCACAAAGTCTCAACCCAAATTCTCAACCACACCAAGTAATGCTTCTATAAATTCATGCTTCTATAAATTCCACCCTCAACTGGCCCTCCATAAATAAGTAAAGGAAATTTTTTCTATTTTCTTCATACCCCTTAACCTCACATCCCTCAGCCCATTGTTTTCAGATTAGTCAATCCACTGGTTTATTCATTCAGCAAACCCATATTAAGTACCTGCCCTGTGCCAGGCAGTGTGGTTGGTGTGGCATTACAAGGGTGAATGAAATGGACATGGTCGTTGCCCTCACGGAGCTTACAGGCTATCTGGTGAGTGCTGTGCCACGGTAGCACACAGCAAGGAAAGCTGAGAGAATATAGGGATGTCAGAAGAGGCTTTCTGGAGGAAATGACGTTTAAGCTTAAGCTCAATGGATAAATAGGGAGTCAGCCAAGCAAAGGAGAGGTGGAGATGAGGTAGACTGGGTGGAAAATATTCAAAACGATGGGAGCAAACATGGAAAAGCCCACTTGCAAGAAGTATTTTATGTCCAAGAGGTAAAGCAATCCAGTGAGCCTGGCACTAATAGTATGTTGTGAGGAGAGGTGAGAAAGTCTGGGAGAGGTGGAGAGACAGCTAGTCAGATCATGTGGTTCTTGTAGGTCACAGGAAAAAGATTATCTAACCCCAAAATAATGGAAAGTCTCCTAATGTTTTGAAGCTACAGTGTGATATGATCAGATCTGGTTTAGAACTACCAAGTCTGACAGCGTGGAGACTTAAGGGAGGGATCTGTAAAGGAGGATCGTTGGCTGTTGCAGGAAGCAGGAGAGGATGACACTGGCCTGAACTGGAATGGTAGCAGCAGAGAGGGAGAAAGTAGATGGTTTCAAGAGTTGTGTAGGCAGCAGGTTCAGCAGGGCTCAGCGGTGGGATGGATGTAGAGGTGAAGGGGAGGGAGGCAGTAAGAGTAGACAATCTGGTCTGTTCACTCACTGAGAAAAGTGAGGCCATCCAATTTGAATTTCCTCAGCCTTCTGCCTCCACCCTCAAATTTTATCTGCATTCCCCTCAATCTTTTCTTTTTTTTTTTTTTCCTATGAAGAGGTGTCTCTTCTGTTTAAGACTACTTCACCCATCCCCTCCTGCCTCCATGGGGACATCACTCCCCTAATTATCCTGTGTCTTATTCATTCTCCAGTTTCTCCCTTTGTACCCATTCCTCCTGCGAGCATACACAGAGCCTCCAGTCTCCTGTGCCTCCCTTAAGCCTGTAGTCCCCAATGAGCTAAGAGACCCTCTCATGTTGCTTCACTGTGAAAGGGTCTTCTGCATGGAGCTGTTCCCACTTCCTCACTTCCCCTTTACTCTTGCCCCTCCAGGGTCATGGCTCTCCCTAAGAGAAAGTGACCTCTCATCTGCCAAATCTAGAGGTTCTTTTCAAAAGTCCTCAACTGCCTGACCCCTTGGCGTGGTCTGACATTGTTGACCATTCTTTTCTCTTTGAGTCATTCTTGTCTTATGGCTTCTGAGCCACCATTTTATTCTGTCCACATTTAGTGAGGTCTCAAGTGCCAACCACAATGCCAGGTGATGGGAATATTATGAGAGAAGACACTATTCATACACTCAGGAAGTTTAAACCTCAGTGGAAGAGCCAGGCAGATAAACAGATGATTACAATATGATGGGGTCCATGCATCTCTCTCCCCGAGCTCCTCCTTGCTATTCCTTCTCAGTCTGCTTTGGAGAGCCCCTAAATGTTACTGTTCCTTAGGGTTCTGGTTTGGACCTTCTTATTGTCTCACTGTATATACTCCTCTAGGTGATCCATCTCATTCATTTCCAGGGCTTTAATTATCATCTCTATAGGCTGATGACTCCCAAATATCTACTTTTTCCGGACCTCTCTTCTGACCTCCAGACCTCCATATCTGCTTCCTACCTGGTCTTTGCTATACAGTTCAGAAGCACCTAAATGTCCAAACCTGAACTCATCATTCCTTCCCCCCACCACCACTGTCTGCACTGAGTTATCAAGCTACACATCCAGAAGTCAACTTCAGCCAATGCCTTGCCTTTGCCATCTGTCTTTCTCCAACCCAGAAAGTCACTGGAACCTGCTGGTCCTACCTCCTTTCCAGCGCTCTCTGGCATCCCATCCCCTTTGCTCCATGGCTTCAGCTACTGCCCTCACCTCATTGTCTGTTCACAAAAATTACTACAAGAGCCTCCTAACTTGTCTCCCTAGACTTCTACTCTTCCTCTTCCAGGCCATTCTTTTCAATGCAGCAGGAGGGATCTCTCTAAAGTGCAAATCCTGCCGTGCACTCCCTGCTCAGTATTCTGCAATGTTTTTCCATTATCTTGGGTGAATTCTCCACTTTAATGAGGCTCATGAGATCCCTCACGATCTGACTCCCCTCGGCCTTCCCAGTCTCATCATCTGTGTCATTTCCCTACCTTCCTCACATTCCAGGTTCTAGCCATATTGAATTCCTTGTAGTTCCTCAAAGACATGGCATTCTGCCAAGCTTCTGGCCCTTTGCACATACTGTTCTCTGCCCTAAAAGCCCTTTACTCCCCTCTTCTTATGGCTAGCCCCTTCCCATCCTCAGATCTAGTCTCAAACCCCACCTTTCCTGACTTTACTGTGCAGGCTTGGGATCCTCTTGTCTGACTGTTGTCATTGCCTCTTCCCTGTTCTGTCTCTCTGACTGGGCTGGGGCCTCTTGATGGCAGGGTTGCATATTATATATTTTCATCTCCCTGGGACCCTTCACATTCACATTAATGGCAATGAACAAATGCATGAATAAATGAAGCCGCTTACTGCGTATACCTCATCCTCATTCACTCTTTAGAAGATTGACATCTGGTCTCAGCTGCCCACACAATCGAGACATTTCCACACGTACCCACTTGTCCCACTGGAGACATTGCCACTCCTCTCCCCCACAAACTGTCCTTCCTCACCCTATGTTCTCCTCCTCTCTGCCCTTCACATGGGCTTCTCTTTTCCTGGATCTTCTTCCTCTCCCTCTCTGTACTTGATTTCTCTTTCATTCAGTTGGCAAATATTTAAGAAGCACCAGAAATTTGCAGATACAAATATATTGCTCCAGGTGCCTATTGGGGTTCCTGGAAGGAGAGGAAGATGAGGAAGCTGTGACCTGCCATCAGGCCACAAGGCACGATAGTGCCCACCATCTGCTCCACTCCAGCAAGCCCCCTTCCTGGGAGGTGCCATAGGCTGCTCCTCCCTCCACCACCCCTCACACACCCCCACTGTGGGTCCTCCCAAATCCTGGCACCCTTGGCCCTGCCCCTCCCCATATCAGGTGCCCAGACACCTGTGTGTGCCCTCTTCCTATTCCCTATCCTTCCTGTGGTAACAGAAGCAACTGGACTCTCTGATGCCCTGAGACCTGCAAGCAAAAGCCCCTCCCAGGAGTTCATGCTGCTGGATCCTATCTTCTTCCTGGCTTCCCTCTGCCTGCCCCTTACTTCAGCTCTACAGTCCATGTTTCCTCGGTAACCCTCTGACTCCCAGGCATTTTCAACTACTGACACTTGGGAGGGACTACTACTCAGTTCCTATGTCCACTGGTGAGAGGGTACCTCCTCCCACTGGTCTGCTTGGAACCCCCAAGCCTGGGTCAGGATGCCCCTCTGTGTTCACTTGGCACACTAGAATGTCCTTGTTTATGTTTGTCTCTCTAGGCTGCTCATGGAAGGAGCTAGACTGCATCTCCCATTTGGTTGGTGAGGAAGGAGGAGGAGAAGAAGGAAAGGGAGGAAGGAGAGGGTGTGGGTGTGGGTTGGTTCTGACAGTGCTTCCGGGGGGGATGTGACGGCTGTGAAGTTATTCCTTGTGGATGTGTGTTGCCAAGGACTGTGTCCTTTGTGGGTTGAGTAGAGCTGACCTTCCAGCCCCACCACTTACCACCTTAGCTTCTCTGAGCTCCCTTTTCCTCAGGTGAAAATGGAGGCAACATTCAGAGAGTTGCTTGAGAATTTAGAAAGAAAACAACTGGTAAGTGTTGAATGGTTAACTTAGTTTACTTCCAACATCTCAGTTCTTCTACTGTGTTCCCCTGACCCTCAACCTCTCACTTCCCTAAACTTGTTCTTTCCTCTTGACATCTCTGGGTTGTTTTCACCTTCTTTTCTTGCTCCAGCCTCACTGGCCTCCTCTGCAACCCAGACTATCAGGGTCATCCCTTGCTGCCCATCACCACCAGCCCTTGCCCTCTCACCCTGCCATGCCTGTCCCAGATCATGTCTCCCTACCTGTGGACACCATGAAGGCAGGGACTCTGTCTGTCCAAGTCACTGCTATATCTCTACTGCTTAGGATGATGGTTGGCCCGTTGTAGGTCTTCAATAGATATTTGTTGAATAAATCTATTAATGAATCATTTCACATGCATGCCCTGGGCCAGCTTCTCTCCATTTTTTCTTTGTCTTCTAGAGACCTCCAAGCATCCTCTGGCCCCTTCTCCTGTCTCACCACCTGACTCCATGCCCACCTGACCCTCTACTTGGACTGGCATTTCCTCATCACAGATCTCCTCCTCTAACCCACCTTGTGCACCCTGTAAGAATTATTCTCTTATAGCAGAATTCTGCTTGTTCTCCTTCCCTGTTGTGTTGCCTTGCCCTTCATTAGAGCATTCCAAGCCTTCCAGCAGAGAAGCAATATAAGGTAACGAAACACTAACTTTGGAGTCCATCAGAGCTGTGTTCCACATCTCTCTGCCACCCACTCTGACCCTCAGTTTCCTCATCTGTGAAATAACACTTATCCCAGAGTTGTCGTGTGTGTCTGGCACACAGGAGCAGCTGATATTTATTCAGCCTTCACTGTATGCCAGACAATGTGCTAAGTTTTTGGTTACATTCTTTCATTTAACTCTTGTGTCAACCATATAAAATGGACACTTTAATCCCCTCATTACCAAGGAGGAAACTAAGAAAGGTTGAACAATTCACCCAGGACTACACTGTAAGTGGCAGAGTCAGAATTTGCACTGAAGTCTGTCTCACAGCAGAGCCAATCTTCTTAATTATGCTTGGGCACTTACAAAACACATACTGTGTGCCAGACACTGTTCTAACAGCAAACACAGTGTAGGAAGTGCTATTATTGTCTCTACTTTATAAATGAAGAACTGGAAGCTCAGAGAAATTGAGTGGCTTTCCCAGGGTCACAAAGCTAGTAAGTGTGAAGCTGGGCAAAAAACATTTGGTTTGGCCCCAGAGTCCACGTTTTCACCACTATCCTGTCCTGCCCTACTGTGATATATTGCCTCCCTATCATAGAAGTGCAGTGTGTATTGATGAATCAATCTATGCTGTGTTGTTGAGTTGTTTAGTTGATTTATTCTTTATCATTTCCCACTGCAGGAGGCTTGCACCCTTCAGACTCTCCTGAAACTATTCTCTCCAGATCTCTAGTGAATTCCTTACTGATAAAATCAATGGCCACTTCTCAGCCCTCGTCTTGCATGAAGTCTCAGCAGCCCTGGACACTATTGATCCCTCCCTTCTTGTTGAAATATTTCCTCCCTTAACTTCTGTGATACTGCCTCCTCTTCTTCTTCTCTGAGAAGAATAAAGGTCTCCTCAGTCTGCCCCTTAAATATGACTACTCCTCAGGGTTCTATGCTAGACCCTCTTCTTCCTCTGCACATCCTAGCTGATGGGTCTCCAAGCCCATGGTTTTCACCTACCCCTGATTTGTCCAAATCCCTGTCTCCAACCCAGACCTCTCTCCTCCAGACCTGCAAATCCAATTGTGTCTGGGACATCACCATGTGGGGATCCCAATGGGCACCTGAAAAATGGCTTCTCCTCGGTGGTATCCTAATGGCACCACTTTAGTAACCAGGCCAGAACCCTGGGATCAGTCTAGACCCTTCCATTCCCTCACCCTTCCTGACGCATCAGTGGCCAAGTTTTAACCAACTTCACCTCCGTTATCTGTGTCTTCTGCTACTGACCTGGGCTGTCACAGACACCTCATACCTGGTCTCTCTCCTCCCATATGTTCTCTTCTTCAGGCCTCCATTGTCTTGCCAGCACTCCCTCCCTTCAGCTCCCCTGCCATTTCTTCCTTTCTTCATCTTTCCCTTCTCTCTGCATCCTAGGCAGCATGGAGTGCATAGTCTTGGGATCAAATTGGGGCTGTGTTAACTCAGAAAAGTTGTTTCACACTGAGGAAGGCAGGACACCTTCCTCACAGGGTTGTTTTGATTAAATGGGGGTATGTCTGTGAACTACCTGGCATAGAGCCCAGCACACCATTAAAGTTCAGAAAAGGGACTTTTCCTCTGCTTGTGTCTGTCCCCAGCCTCTCTGAAGTGGCTCCCAGGAACCAGTCCTCAGGAGGAACACAACCCTCCCATGAGTTTTCTCAGGGATATCCTGGGAAGCCAGTTTGTCAGCCTTCTCCTTCCTCCCTTCCTCACCCTCCTCTCCTCTCTGCCCTCCAACACAGCTCTGTCTCCCACCTCTGTTTACCTCCCCCACCTCTCCAGGCTAGCTGTGTCCACTCTGACTTAGCTCCCCCCTCTGTAGTAACTGCACTCGCCCTCTCCTTTGCCCTTTGCCACATGTGCTCTCTCCTTTGTCACACTGGCTTACTTTCTCTCAGTCTTGCCCCAGCCATCCCCACCAGCATTCTCACATCCCTTCCTGTCCCCGTTATGCCTAGCCCTCCCTTTGCTCACCAAGGTTACTCTCTTCCTCCATGATTTCTACGCCAATCTGCCTTTCTAGTCCCCCCCTCACTCTGTTGTCTTTCTGGTCCCTGCCCCTCCCTGGCCCTAGGACAGGAAGTTGAGGGAGGAGGCCTGGGCGGTGCCAGCTCCCCCAGCCTGCTTCCCTTCGGTACCTCGGCCACTCCTCTACTTCCTTCTGGAGCACCCCCTTCCTTTATGGTCCCCCTACTCCTCCCCCAACCCACCTCTCTTTCCTCTCCCATGTTCCCCCTGCTCCCAGGTCCTGTAGACACACAGGCTGTGGTGGGGGGGAGGATTGACATCACATCGCAGGCCCCAATGAACAGCCTCGCCCCTCCCCCTCCTAATGAGAACCAGCTGTGGTTCCAGAGGCCCAGATGTGGGGCTAGAGAGGGAGAGCGGGATGGAGCCAGAGGACAGAGCAACAGGACCAAGACACTGAGGGCATGCAGCAAGGCAGAACTTGGTGGGAGAGGACAAGTGACCGATCTGGGGGAAGAAAGAAGACAGGTCTGGGCAGGAGACAGGTGGACTACTGAGGCCAGATCTGGGGGAAGGGACAGGACAGACCTGGAGAAGGAAAGAGACAGGAACAGGGAGGAGGAGCCAGTCCTGGGGAAGAGGCACTGAAAAGCACCAGACAGATGGGGAGATGGTGCTGAGAGGAGAGTTGGAGACAGGATGAGACAGTCTCTGGAGAGAGTCTGGAGTGCGAGTTTGGAACTGGAAGTCCTGGAGCAGGAAGTGATGAGGCACAGTCCAGACAGAGGCCCCAGGGACCTAAAGGTCACAGCTGCAGCCACAGAGCTGACCACGAGTGCCCCGGCAGCATGTGCGAGAGCATGCCTGTGTGTGGGTGGGTCTGCGAGTGTATGCGTGCGTGCCTGCCAGTGTGTCTGCACACGTGAAAGTGTGCCTGTCTGTGTACCTGGTTGGGATGTGTATGTGAATGTGTCCGTGTGTATATTGTGGGGGGATATCATGCGAACATGCCTGCCCGTGTGAGGCTGGTAAGAAAGTGTCTTTCTGTGTGTACAAAAGCAGGCCTGTATGTGTCTTTGTATGCCTGCATATGTATGTGGGCGGGGGTAGGTTCCATGGGAATGAATATGCCCATCTGTGTGTGTGAAAACATGCTTCTCTGTGAGGGGGGGTGTATCTGCATATGTGCACTGGCTGTGTATATGTCAACGTAGCCCCTGTCCAAATATGTATGAGTGTATTGAACGTGCCTGTCTGTATGTGAGTCTGTGTAGCTGGCTGTACATGGGTCTGTGACTGTGAGTATGCACCTTTCTGTGCCCATTGTGAGATTATACTGGGCGTGTTTGCAATGGACAGGAACCCAGGTTATACAGGTTAGGATAAGGGGCAAGTGCCTGGGCCTGAATGCCTCCTCTTTCAAGGCTGATGATTCACCTGAGCTTTTATCTCATACCACTCATACATCCTTTCATTCAGAAAACATATTGATCACAAACTATGTACCATGCTCCGTGCTACACACAACGGTGAATAAGATACAATCCTAGCCTCTCACATAGCTGACATCCTGTCTCTGGGTGGGGAGACAGAGAATTATAATACAGTAATAAATACATCGGCCTCACTGTCCATTATCTTCTCTCCCCATCCACCATAACTGCTTTCTCTCCACTGACTGATTAAATAAATACAACCAACTCTTAACACTTGATCCCTAACCCAGTCTCTAGGCCCAGATCCCTGACCTGGGCCCCTGGGCCAACCCTGTGCACTCACCCTCTCCGCTCTCTGAGTCAGACCTATGTTCACTCACTTCCTTTTTCTGAATTCCTCCGACCTATTATCCAATGTGGCAGTTCCATGAGTTCCTCAGACTTGAGTCCCCAAGAAGAGTGCACACAGAGCAGCCCAGAACTCTGAAGCCAGGATGAAGGGATCCATCAGAGATGGTGTTGAGAGGTGCTGAGAAAGCAGCTTCCAGATGCCCGGCTCTGAGCTCCTTGCTTCCATTGCCTCTAATTCTCACAGAATCATCTGGATTAGGAAAATAACTCAAACTTCAGAATCCCTACTGTTTTTATTGCCTCACACAGGTGGGAGGGATGGGGAATGGAAGTGTAAGTGAGAGGTCAGAAACTCCCTTGGGAGGACAGGAAGTCCTAAAGCAGAGCTAATACATAAAAACCTGAGGACACACTTCTGTAGCCACAGGACTGACCTTGGTGCCTCAGGGGCACAGGCTCACGTGTGTTTGTGTATGTCATCTGAGTTGGCATGTCCATGGACATGCTGTGTCAGCACATGAGTGTGGTGGTGTAGAATTATAAGGCTCTGACCTTGCACTCAGCATTGATTGCCTGCTCAACTATGCTGGACAGAGTCCAACTAAGACCCTGAAGTTGCTGCCCTCAAGGAGCCTGTAATTCAGGGCTGCTATGCAGTTTATTGCCAGTGTGCACCTAGAGCAGTGAGAGCCCAGAGGCTCTGATGGTACGATGGGCTCTGCAGGTAGGGGGAGAGAGACGTCATAGAAGATTCCACAGAAGACAGGACATTGGAATTGGATCTTGAAGACTGAATAGGAGATGGCCACTTGGAGAGGACTTTTAAAGGATATCACAAGACGAGAGAGCTGTGCATACAGGGCGAAGAGTGGGGATGGCTTTAGTGTTGGGATGCAGGGTGTGGTGGAAGAAAGTAAAGGTAGGGCGCACTGGAGAGGTGGCAGGCTCAGATCAGGAAGCTATATATTAAGGACACTGTACTTTATCTTTTAGGCTAGAGGTTGCCTATGAACTCCCCAAAACTGCAGACACAGTTTGCGTGTATGTGTATGTGCATTTTTTTTTCTGGAGAGGAGCAGCAGTTTTTTGCCGTCAGTAATGAGGAACCCATGGAAGCCTCTCTTCAGGAGTGATTTGGTTAAAGCTGCATGGATAGCTCTGGTCAGGTGGAGATGGGTCAAAAGGTCCAAGCCAGGAGGCAGGGGGAGCAGTAAGTAAGGGGCTGCTGTAGGAATCAAAAGGACAGATGACTGTGTTCAGACTAGGTCAGCAGCTGCAAAGCAAGAGGAAAGGGCAGACTTGAGACATATCTTATTGAGATGGTCAGGTGTTGATGCTAACTAGAAATCAGACTGAAAAAAAGCAAAGAAGCAAGAAGAGCTGCTGAGTGGTTGTACTGTTCACAGGAAGGAGAGTGAAGGAAGAAAATCAGCTTGAGGTGAAGGTTAGGGATATGGTGTTCTGCAGCTCTCTCTGTAGGCCTGGAATCCACAGCCACATATTCTGTATGATCCATTCGGCCAAGTCTCACTGGTTCTTCAAAGGCCCCTTCCTCTGGGCTTCCACAGCACCTCATATGCCATCTGACACAGCACTAGTTACTAGTGTGTCTCCCTATCTAGACTGGGACCTGCCTGGGAACAAGACCGTGCTCTTTCTTTCTTCCTTGGGACCAGCACAGTGCCAAGCTTATAGCGGGTTAATTCTTGAATATATCACCTACACACTGATCTAATCCATCCTTCACCCTTAAAGCAAGTTAGCTCCCTAAAAACACAATCTGTAGGAAGGAAGGAGGGAGGGAGGGATGAAGAGGATTTTTAGGGTGGTGAAACTACTCTGCATTAATACCATAATGCATGTTGTTATATATGTCCATTATACACATATACATTATACATTTGTCCAAACCTATACAATGCACAACACACGGCTGAGTGTCCGACTCTTGATTTCAGTTCAGGGCATGATCCCAGGGTCATGGGATTGAGCCCCGCATCAGGCTCCAGCCTGCTTAAGATTCTCTGTGCCTCTCACTCTGTGCCTCTCCCCTGCTTGTGCTCTTTCTCTCTCTCAAATAATCAATTGATTAAATAAAATAAAATAGGAAAGTCTTCAACATATTTAAATGCTGATAGAAGTCTCCAAAAGGTGATGATTGAAGGTGAGGTTACCAAAAACACATGGTTATTGAGGTATTAGTCCTGAATGAGAAGAAAAATAAGAAAGGATTGGCCATATTTTTAAGTCCAGAGATGAAAGGAAGGGAGTCCAAGGGCATTGAGACCTGGACAATAGGAACAAAACAGTCTGCTGGGGGAGGAGGGTTAGGGTGGGATGGCAAGCTGCCAGGGAAAGACTGGAGCGGGTCCTGAGGAGTTCTGAAACAGGCACTTCTTGGACTCAAGATGGGTGTGCAACAGCACAAATGCCCTACGGCAGGGCTGAGCATGCCTCAGTCTTGCTGTGGCTTAGGTCCCAGTCTCCCTGGACCATTGATTCCGTTCCCCACCTCCCCAATCATGACTTTTTTCCTTCTGCTTTTCTCCCAGGTCAGGGAGCCCGAGCTGGAGCCAGGGCCCAAGCTGGACCTGATCCAAAACCTGAGATCAAGCTGGGCCCAGAGCCTGACCCAGAGCTGGAGCCCAAGTCACAACTGGATCGCCCCTGTCATGCAGAAGGAGCGGGGCATTGCGCCTTCCTGCACTGGCATGCAGAGCTCCAGGCACCTCCCCCTGCTACCACTGCTGCTGCTGCTGCTGCTGGGAGCCAGAGTGTCAGGCGCCTGGGGTCAGGCCGGGAGCTTGGACCTACAGATTGATGAGGAGCAACCGGCAGGCACATTGATTGGGGACATCAGTGCAGGGCTTCCACCAGGCACAGCAGCACCTCCCATGTACTTCATCTCCGCCCAAGAGGGCAGCGGGGTGGGCACAGACCTGGCCATCGATGAACACAGTGGAGTGGTCCGTACAGCCCGTGTCTTGGATCGTGAGCGGCGAGATCGCTACCGATTCACCGCAGTGACTCCTGACGGTGCCACCGTAGAAGTTACTGTGCGAGTGGCTGACATCAATGACCATGCTCCAGCCTTCCCGCAGGCTCGGGCTGCCCTGCAGATACCTGAGCATACAGCTCTTGGCACCCGCTACCCGCTGGAGCCTGCTCGTGATGCAGATGCTGGCCGCCTAGGAACCCAGGGCTATGCACTATCTGGTGATGGGGCTGGAGAGACCTTCCAGCTGGAGACACGTCCTGGTCCAGATGGGGCCCCAGTGCCAGAACTGGTAGTTACTGGGGAGCTGGACCGAGAGAACCGCTCACACTATATGCTGCAACTGGAGGCCTATGACGGCGGTTCACCCCCGAGGAGGGCCCAGGCCCTGCTGGATGTGACACTGCTGGACATCAATGACCATGCCCCAGCTTTCAATCAGAGCCGCTATCACGCTGTGGTGTCTGAGAGCCTAGCCCCTGGCAGTCCTGTCTTGCAGGTGTATGCATCTGATGCTGATGCTGGTGCCAATGGGGCTGTGACTTATGAGATCAACCGGAGGCAGAGCGAGGGTGATGGACCCTTCTCCATTGACGCACACACGGGACTGCTGCGGCTGGAGCGGCCACTGGACTTTGAGCAACGGCGGGTCCATGAACTGGTGGTGCAGGCGCGGGATGGCGGGGCTCACCCTGAGCTAGGCTCAGCCTTTGTGACTGTGCACGTGCGAGATGCCAATGACAATCAGCCCTCCATGACTGTCATCTTCCTGAGTGCAGATGGCTCCCCACGAGTGTCTGAGGCTGCCCCACCTGGCCAGCTCGTTGCTCGCATCTCTGTGTCAGACCCAGATGATGGTGACTTTGCTCATGTCAACGTTTCCCTGGAGGGTGGAGAGGGCCATTTTGCCCTAAGCACTCAGGACAGTGTCATCTACCTGGTGTGCGTAGCTAGGCAGCTGGATCGGGAGGAGAGGGATGCCTATAACTTGCGGGTTACTGCCACAGACTCAGGCTCACCCCCACTGCGGGCCGAGGCTACCTTTGTGCTGCATGTCACTGATGTCAATGATAATGCGCCTACCTTTGACCGTCAGCTCTACCGACCTGAGCCCCTTCCTGAAGTTGCACTGCCTGGCAGCTTTGTGGTGCGAGTGACAGCCCGGGATCCTGATCAGGGCACTAATGGTCAGGTCACCTATAGCCTGGCCCCTGGAGCTCACACCCGCTGGTTCTCCATCGACCCCACATCAGGCATTATTACCACGGCTGCCTCGCTGGACTATGAATTGGAACCTCAGCCACAGCTGATTGTGGTGGCCACAGATGGGGGCTTGCCTCCTCTCGCCTCCTCCGCCACAGTCAGTGTGGCCCTGCAAGATGTGAATGATAACGAGCCCCAGTTCCAGAGGACTTTCTACAATGCCTCACTGCCTGAGGGCACCCAGCCTGGAACCTGTTTCCTGCAGGTGGGTAAGTCCTGCACACAGCAGGATGTTGCTGTGGGCAGGAATGGATGAAAGGGTCACAGGGGACCTCAGAACAGAAACCAAGCCTTGCAGGTGCATCTGTTTATGGTGACTTATGTCAGAGGGTTTGGTCCTATCCTGTGAGCTCCAAAGTCTGTGCAGAGGGTGAGGGCTAACGACAAGATGAGAAAGCAGGGTTTGAGAGCTGGGCCAGGTGAGGCAGTTGAGAGAATTAAGATTGGATCAAGAGAAAAAGTGTCCTGTGGTGTCAAGAAGTGAGAGAAACTCTATCAAATCTCAAAGCTGTTCTGAAAGGCAGAGATGGAGATTCTGTACACCCATGTGGTTCCTGTTCCCCTAAGGGGATGCCAGTATTTATGGAGCCCTTGTCCAGTGCTGGGCTCTGCTGGAAGAAATCCCCATCTGTCTCCCTGGAGCTGAGCCTTGATGAGACATTTGGGCTCAGGCACAGGATAACAAGAAGTATTAATGAGATCCCAATATCCAGAGCAGGAAGGCCTCTCAACAGGAGGAGGTGAGAGCCCTGGACAGACTCTGGAAGCCATAGAGTGCTTGTGAGTCAGGCCTGGAGGAGACAGAGGGGGCATGAAACTAAAGAGGCAGGCCAAGGCCAGATTGCAGAAGTCCTTGGACACCAAGCCATGAGGTAAGATTAGGACTTTACTTGGAAGGCAAAGGAGGTCACTGAACTTCTTTGAGCCAGAAGAGGGTGTGATCATATTATGTTTTTTTTAATATTTTTTTATTTGTTTTGAGAGAGAGAGAGAGAGAGAGAGAGATCAGGGAAGGAGAAGAGAGAGAGAGAGAGAGAGAGAGAGAGAGAGAGAGAGAATCCCAAACAGGGATTCCCCACTATCAGTGCAGAGCCCGACAGGGGGCTTGAATCCATGTACCATGAGATCATGACCTGAGCTGAAACCAAGAGTCGATACTTAACTGACTGAGCCACGCAGGCCCCATTGTTTTTGTTTTTTAAAGACTACTTTTTGGGAGCAATTTTAGATCCACAGCAAAATTGAGTTGAGAGCAAAGATTTCAAATATACTCTCTGTCCCCATTCATATACCCTCCCCGACCAGAGTGGTTCATTTGTTACAACTGATGAACGTACATTGACACATTATCACCCCAAATCCCCAAAAATGGTTTACATTAGGGTTTACTCCTGGTGTTGTACACTGTATATGTTTGGACAAATGTATAATGTATATGTGTATAATGGACATATATAACAACATGCATTATGGTATTAATGCAGAGTAGTTTCACCACCCTAAAAATCCTCTTCATCCCTCCCTCCCTCCTTCCTTCCTACAGATTGTGTTTTTAGGGAGCTAACTTGCTTTAAGGGTGAAGGATGGATTAGATCAGTGTGTAGGTGATATATTCAAGAATTAACCCGCTATAAGCTTGGCACTGTGCTGGTCCCAAGGAAGAAAGAAAGAGCACGTCTTGTTCCCAGGCAGGTCCCAGTCTAGATAGGGAGACACACTAGTAACTAGTGCTGTGTCAGATGGCATATGAGGTGCTGTGGAAGCCCAGAGGAAGGGGCCTTTGAAGAACCAGTGAGACTTGGCCGAATGGATCACACAGAATATGTGGCTGTGGATTCCAGGCCTACAGAGAGAGCTGCAGAACACTGTGACGTGTTCAGGTGACTGCATTGTTCAGGTTGGCCCCAACTGTGCTGATAAGAGTTGCAGAGAGATGAGACAAAATAGTAGACAGGGACCAGATTGCAAGCTTTGACTTTGTTTTAAAAATCACAGGGGGCCAAAGAGGGGCTGTAAGCAAATCTGGTATGCCTTTTGAAATGATTGCTTTGGCTGCATCATGGAATATGGAGTATGCAAGAGAGGAAACAGGAGGTAGCGAGGCCTCTTAGGAGACTAGTGCTTGAAGTCTTTACATCTCAGAAGTCCACCAGACCCTTGCGCATCTTCTCAGGGCCTAGACTTCAGGCCAGTGCCTAGACCCAGCTGACGCCTTGCCTCTGGCCAGACTCTGGGTATTTGCCTGCCTGCTGCTGTCCAGCTCCCACCCACTCTCCCATGTGTTTACTCTCCCTCTTGGCCTCGGACCAATGGGTGATGACTTCCAAACTTTTTCCTCCTCATTAGTGCCTGAAGCAAGAAGGTAACTCTCCAAGGGGTTTCCTGGAGTTTTTACTATTCATAACTATAGGGAGGTGGGAGTTAAAAATGATCACCGAGTGTTCATACCTGTTCATATCTGAATATTAAGACAAGAAGTCTTAATATTCAATTCACTCAATATACATTTATCAAATATCTACCATGTGCAAGTCATTGCATTAGGGACACAGAATACAGTCATGAATGAGTCATTCACCCCGCCCCCTGCTTCATGGAGTTTATAGTCTAGAGTGGAGATTCATGTGCAAAGAAGTAGTTGTACTGCAATAAGAAAACCTCCATGATGGGGTCTTATGTGAGACAGGCAGTATGAATGCATCCCAAAAGAGGTGAGCCTCAAGCTGAGACTTACAGGATGAGCAGCAGTTGGTGAGGAGACCAGACAGTGGGGAGTGTAGGGCGGTGGTCCAGGCACAAGTGACACACGTGCACAGAGCAGTGGGAGAACCTGACTTGTTCAGGGGCCTACAAGTGGCTCAGTGTCTCTGGAGGTTAAGGTTTGGGATGGGAGACTGGGACGGAGACTGTGCAGGTAGGCCAGACAGTGAGGAGTCAAGCCAAGCCAAAGGGTTTGAGCACTTTTCTTTGGAGAACATTAAAGATTTTCAAGTGGAAGGGTAATATGATCATATTTGCTTTCTCAAAAGATCCTTTTGGTAGTCAGTATAGAACAGCGGTTCACAACTGGGCATGGTTTTGCCCTCTGGAGGGGACATCAGGCTATGTCTACAGACATTTCATTCTGACACATGAATGTCACAAGTGGTGTGATGCTACTGACATCTAGCGCACAGAGGCCAGGGATGCTTTCAAACATCCTGCAATGCACAGGACAGCACACAACAAAGGATTATCTGATCCAAAATGCCAGTTGTGCCAAGGATGAGAAGTCCTGGTGTAGAAGATGGATTGGAGGCTCAGGCCTCTATGAGAAGGGAATCACAATAGTCCAGGGGAGAGATGGCTCAGGCCTAAATCAGGACAGTGATAATGGTGATGGAGAGGAATAGACAAATAGGAGAGATAATGAGGATTTACTTAGTCCCTAGTTGATTGATATACCGGGAGAGAAAAAGGGAAGAACAGATTTCTGGCTTGAGCAACTGCCTGGATGGAAGAGTCATTAGAGAGGGGTTGGAATGATCATGAGTTTAGTTTTAGACACATTGGATTTAAGGTGCCACTTGGGACATCCAAGTGGGGATATTGAGCAGGCATCGATGTGCAGGTTTGGAGCTCAGAGGAGTGGTCCAGGTCAAAGTGCAGATGATGGTCAAAGCCACAGAAATGGAAGAGAAGGTCCTGAGGGAGCATGTCGAGTGAGAAGGCCAGGGAGAGATCCCAGGGAGCAAGTGTGTGAGAACAGTCAGGGAAAGGGGAGGTGGAGGAGTCTGTGGAGGGGGAGGCAGCAGAAGGAGAAATGGGAGACACCTGGGAGGGAGGTCAGGGTGGGGTGGATGCAGTAAGTTTGTGGTCTGCTAGGAACTTCAGAAAATTCACAGATAAGGGTGTTTACTTCCTCCTTGAAGTAGTGCATTCGATGAGAGCTAAAGGCGGGTGGGGATTAAAGGAGAGCTAAGTGGGAGAGGGGGCTGACCAAGGTTGGGCTGGGACGCAGGGCTGAGCGCCTGTTGAGAAGAGAAACTGCATTTGCAGTGGAGCCTCTGAGCTGGAGCTGCACAGGCTGGGAAATTCACTTCTGCCTTGGTCATTTCCAGTCAGTGGCCTCTATGCCTTTTGGGGTCACTTCCTGACAACTTCCCCTGACCACTATTTATTGCTTTCTTCCTGCAGGGAGTCAGAGGGCAAAGGTCTTTAACAGCTTCTGGAGATGATGCAGCAGCTGTGCTGCAGCCCGCCTGGATTGATGCAGGGGGATGTTTGTCTCCTGGGATATCTGGGCCCACAGCCACAGTAAAGAGTTAGAGCAGGAGCTGTTTTCCAGGGTTCAGCCATGGCAGGGTCTCTCCGGAGGGTAAACAGTGCTACAAATCACTTCTGTCAAGGGCCTGGGCAACAATCAGAAGTCCTTGGCTAGCCTCCTTTCTGAGGAGCATTTTCTGGCTACGAAAAGGGAACTCTCCAGCTTCCTCTTACAGCATACCGTGACCCTAAGACCCTTGTACACACAGAGAATACTTTGTCACAGGCTACAGCAGTCAACACCAGCTAACACACTGTTGGGGGTCTAATGTGCACCCAATGTATAAAACTTAGTTTGAAGGAGGTTTTTGTTGTAAGGGCAATCAGAATATCTGTTTGCTCATTCAACAAATATATATAGAGTACCTACTGTGTGCCTGGCCCTGTCCTAGGCTCAGAAGCTTTTGGAATGGTGTCTCCTGCTGCTCTGCTTCTGAAATGTTCAGAGGCTCCTGACATTGGTGTGCAATAGTTTACCTTTTCCTGAGCCAGTCTAGGAGATGCCCAAGAATTAACCAGGAAAGCCTTCCCCTACTTCTTGGTTTTGTGGAGCCTCCTGGACATAATGCCCTTGATGCCCCATGGACTTGCAATTCTCCCTCTCTCACTTCCAACAAGGTTGGCTTGAGAGGCAGTGGATGCCACAGGTGCGTGAGCCACATCCATAAATCCACAGAGCAGACCCCGATCCCTCCAGCGATTAGATTCCAGTATCAATCAAACCCTGCTCTGGAATGGCCAAACTCCAGAAAACGCAGGGCTAGAACATCAGTCCCAGTAGGTGCATCAGTCAGCTAGTTCTCTACTCAGAGTGATTATGAGACTTGGTGACGGTTATTAACTCCCTGTGACCCATCTGGAATTTGCAGTCATAGCCCAAGCACTCTCCTTTGTCAGTGCAGTTAGACCTCATCGTTTGCAGATTCTGCATTTGTGAATTTGCAGACTCTCTAAAATTTATTTCTAACCCCCAAAACAATACTTATGGAGCTTTTGCAGACATTTCTGGACACGTGCAGAATGATGAAAAATTCAAGTGGCCTGATGTGCACATTCCAAGCAATGCTCTGCCTTCATATTTCAGCTCATACTGTAAACAAGGGTCCTTTTTGTGGTCTATTTGGTGCCACATTTTTTGCATTTTTGTCCTCTTTGTTTGGTGATTTTGCTGTTTAAAATGGTCCCCAAGTGTAGTGCTGAAGTGCTGTCTGGTGTTCCTAAGCACAGGAGGGCTGTGATGTGCCTTATGAAGAAAATTAGTATGTTAGATAAGCTTCATTCAGATATGATTTATAGTGCCATTGGCCATGAATTCAGTGTTAATGAATCAACAATATATATTACATAGGTGTCTTTAAACAGAAACATGCATAAAACAAGGCTATGTATTGACCAGCTGACAAAAATGTTGTGATCAGAGGCTCACAGGATCCTAAACGAGGTGGTGAGGTTTGAGATGTAGTTGGGTTTTGGCCCATGTCCTATTAGTCCCCTGTATGTGTCCACCATCCAAAGACCCTGGCTCCCAGTTGGCCCAGGGCCTGCTTCTTCTAATTGCCACTTAACTCTGGCTCTTCTGGTCAACAAGATGGACATCACTCACCCCAGCCTCTCCCCAGGTGACAGCCACAGATGCAGACAGTGGCCCATTTGGCCTCCTCTCCTATTCCTTGGGTGCTGGACTTGGGGCCTCAGGGTCTCCCCCATTCCGCATTGATGCCCAGAGTGGTGATGTGTGCACGACCCGGATCCTAGACCGAGACCAGGGGCCCTCGAGCTTCGACTTCACAGTGACAGCTGTGGATGGGGTGAGTGGGCAGACCATGGGTAGGCTGGGTGTTGGAATAGGGCATTCACCAGAGCCAGACAAGGTCCACCTGACTTATGGCTGCATGTCTCCCTAGGGAGGCCTCAAGTCCATGGTATACGTGAAGGTGTTTGTGTCAGACGAGAATGACAACCCACCTCAGTTTTATCCACGGGAGTATGCTGCCAGTCTGAGTGCCCAGAGTACACCAGGCACAGCTGTGCTGAGGGTGCGTGCCCATGACCCTGATCAGGGGCCCCACGGGCGACTCTCCTACTACATCCTGGCTGGCAATAACCCCCCACTCTTTGCCTTGGACGAGCACTCAGGTGAGGATCCTCCCATTCCCAGGCCTTGCCCCCGGATCCCTCTCCCCACCTGCTTACATGAAGTATTGCCCCCTCTCCCATAACCTTTTTACTTCTATTCTGTTTCCTTATACGTCAGTGCTTCTATCCCTTCTCCCAGGGCTGTTGACAGTAGCCTGGCCCTTGGCCAGACGGGCCAACTCTGTGGTGCAGCTGGAGATTGGGGCCCAGGATGGAGGTGGCCTGCAGGCAGAGCCCAGTGCCCGAGTCAACATCAGCATTGTGCCTGGAACCCCTGTACCACCTGTATTTGAGCAACTACAGTATGTCTTTTCCGTGCCAGAGGATGTGGTGCCAGGCACCAGTGTCGGCGTAGTCCAGGCACGCAACCCACCAGGTATCATTTATCATTATACCCATTTGGTGCTGTACCCAGACACACCAACATAACCCATCTCAAACTACCCTAGAGTATCACAGCACAGATAACACGCAGGTTACAACCCCAGCACCTCCCTGGGCACAGTGCAGGCCCTCTGCTTCATCCCCAGGCACATGAATGTCCCAGTAGTTTGAAAGACACAGGTGTGGACAGTGCTTCTCCCTCCTTGGGATCAGAGTCTGGGCCCCAACTCGTTAGATGCCTCCCATCTCTTTCCTGACTCCTCTCTCCTCTCCTCAGGTCGCTTGGGGTCTGTGACCCTTGCCTTATCAGGTGGGGATCCCCGAGGACTCTTCTCTTTAGATGGGGCCTCGGGGCTGTTACAAACACTTCGCCCTCTGGACCGGGAGCTGCTGGGACCGGTGCTGGAGCTGGAGGTGCGGGCAGGCAGTGGAGTGCCCCCAGCTTTTTCAATGGCTCGGGTGCGTGTGCTGCTGGATGATGTGAATGACAACTCCCCTGCCTTCCCTGCACCTGAAGACACAGTGTTGCTGCCACCAAGCACTGCCCCAGGGACCCCCATCTATACACTTCGGGCTCTGGACCCTGATGCAGGCGTTAACGGTCGAGTCACCTTTACCCTGCTAGCTGGGGGTGGTGGGGCCTTCACTGTGGACCCCACGACAGGCCATGTACGGCTTATGAGACCTCTGGGGCCTCCAGGGGGGCCAGCGCATGAGCTGGAGCTGGAGGCCCGGGATGGAGGCTCCCCACCCCGCACCAGCCACTTCCGACTACGGGTAGTGGTACAAGACTCGGCGACCCGTGGGCTGGCTCCTCATTTTGACAGCCCCATCTACCGTGTGGACCTGCCCTCAGGCACCACCCCTGGAACTCAGGTCCTGCAAGTGCAAGCTCAAGCCCCAGATGGGGGCCCCATCACTTATCACCTTGCAGCAGATGGGCCAAGTAGCCCCTTTGGCCTGGAACCACAGAGTGGTTGGCTATGGGTGCGAGCAGCACTGGACCGTGAGGCCCAGGAGTTGTACACACTGAAGGTAATGGCAGTGTCTGGGTCCAAAGCTGAGTTGGGACAGCAGACAGGCACAGCCACCGTGAGGGTCAGCATCCTCAACCAGAATGACCACAGTCCCCGCTTGTCTGAGGAGCCCACCTTCCTGGCTGTGGCTGAGAACCAGCCCCCAGGGACCAGCGTGGGCCGGGTCTTTGCCACTGACCGAGACTCAGGACCCAACGGACGTCTGACCTACAGCCTGCGACAGCTGTCAGAAGACAGCAAGGCCTTCCGCATCCACCCCCAGACTGGTGAGCACTGGGGCCCAAATTCTGAGATCTCATAGCCTCATCCTCAGACTGGTGAATACCCAGACAGAATTCCCAGACCCCTGCCAAGAGGACCAGGACTCAGCCTGGACTTTCACCCTGGCATTCCCTCCCACACTCCCTAAACCCCAGCTTCTCAGCTGCAGGCCTCAGGCTGTGCCCATACATGACCCTTATCCTGCACTCCCAGGAGAAATGACCACACTCCAAACCCTGGACCGAGAGCGGCAGAGCAGCTACCAGCTCCTGGTGCAGGTGCAGGATGGGGGGAACCCTCCCCGTAGTACCACAGGCACCGTGCACATCGCAGTGCTTGACCTCAACGACAACAGCCCTACCTTCCTGCAGGCTTCAGGGGCTGCTGGCGGCGGCCTTCCTATACAGGTATGTGAAGTGGCAGGACCCTGCCCTGAAGAAGTGTGAGAGGCAATGGGGTGGGGGATCATCTCCCCACAGAGCTGTAGGTGTAGATCAGAGAGACTGGCTCTTGGAACAGGTGTGAGAGCAGAAAAGGGGCTCTGCCTGCATTCAGGTGAGGGGAACTTGACTCTGAGATGTCTCAGGTGAGGGAAACTTGACTCAAGAACACAAGGAAGGACACAGCTGTAGGTGAACTGTGTGTCCCCACAGGTACCAGATCGAGTGCCTCCAGGAACACTGGTGACGACTCTGCAGGCCAAAGATCCAGACGAGGGGGAGAATGGCACCATCCTGTACACACTAACTGGTATGGTGGGGGAGACGTGGAGAGAAGGGAGTTGGTGGGTGATGGCATGACCTCCCCAGCTCTGGGACTCATGCCCTCACCCTTCCTATACCTGTCCCCAGGTCCTGGCTCAGAGCTCTTCTCTCTGCACCCTCACTTGGGGGAGCTGCTCACTGCTGCACCTCTGATCCGAGCAGAGCGGCCGCACTATGTGCTGACTTTGAGCGCTCACGACCAAGGCAGCCCCCCTAGGAGCTCCAGCCTCCAGCTGCTGGTGCAAGTAAGGCTGCTCTTCCTTAAATCTGTTTACTTCTCCTTGGCCACCACTATGAGCTCCCTCCAAGAGCCACGCTTTCATGGAGTCCTTGTGCCCTCTAGTCAGGCTACTCCTACTGCCCTACCAGCTACCCAGCAGGCCAGCCCAGACCCCTTTAACTTGGCTCCCCTTGATTCTGTCCTTCCTCCTCTGTCCACAACAGGTGCTTCCATCAGTTCGCTCGGCTGAGCCCCCACCGGATCCCTCAGAGCCAGACCCAGCGGCTCCGGTGCCCGTCGTGCTGACGGTGACAGCAGCGGAGGGGATGCAGCCCGGATCCCTGTTGGGTTCCGTGGCGTCGCCAGAGCTGGCGGGGGTGGGCGCACTCACCTACACTCTGGTGGGCGGCGCCGACCCGGAGGGCACCTTCGCGCTGGACGCGGCCTCAGGGCGCTTGTACTTGGCCCGGCCCCTGGACTTTGAGGCAGGCCCGGCGTGGCGCGCTCTCACTGTGCGCGCTGAGGGCCCGGGAGGCGCGGGCGCGCGGCTGCTGCGCGTGCAGGTGCGCGTGCAGGACGAGAACGAGCACGCGCCAGCCTTTGCGCGCGACCCGCTGGCGCTGGCGCTGCCGGAGAACCCGGATCCTGGCGCGGCGCTGTACACCTTCCGCGCCTCGGACGCCGACGGCCCGGGTCCTAACAGCGATGTTCGCTACCGTCTGCTGCGCCAGGAGCCGCCCGTGCCTGCGCTGCGCTTGGACGCGCGCACCGGGGCGCTCAGCGCACCGCGAGGCTTGGACCGGGAGACCACACCTGCCCTGCTGCTGCTCGTGGAAGCCACCGACAGGCCAGCCAACGCCAGCCGCCGCCGCGCAACGCGCGTTTCTGCGCGCGTCTTTGTCACGGATGAGAATGACAACGCGCCGGTGTTCGCCTCCCCTTCACGTGTGCGCATTCCCGAGGATCAGCCGCCCGGGCCCGCGGCGCTGCACGTGGTAGCGCGGGACCCGGACCTGGGCGAGGCCGCACGCGTGTCCTATCGCCTGGCAGCTGGTGGGGACGGCTACTTCCGGCTACATTCCAGCACCGGTGAGTTGGGCGCAGAGATTGGGACGAGGGAGGGTGCTGATTTGGAGGGAATGTTGAGGTTTGCTTCCAACCTGCCCTACCCGCTCACCTAGGAGCGCTGTCGGTGGTGCGGTCCCTGGACCGCGAACAGCGAGCTGAGCACGTACTGACGGTGGTGGCCTCCGACCACGGCTCCCCTCCGCGCTCAGCCACGCAGCTCCTGACTGTCAGTGTTGCTGACGTCAACGACGAGGCACCCGCTTTCCAGCAGCAAGAGTACAGCGTCCTCTTGCGTGAGAACAGCCCGCCTGGCACTTCTCTGCTCACTCTGCGGGCGACCGACCCAGACCTGGGTAAGACCTGAGGGGATGAGTGGAGAGAGGCACATCTGGAAGGAAAAGGTGTATTTACCCGCTGACCCCCCCTCCTTGCTGCCCTTCTTCAGGGGCCAATGGGCAAGTGACTTATGGAGGCATCTCTGGCGAAAGCTTCTCCCTGGACCCAGAGACTGGAGTTCTCACAACTCTTCGGGCCCTGGACCGGGAAGAACAGGAGGAGATCAACTTAACAGGTACACACTGACAGGACCCCAAAAGCCTGAGGTGTTATAAACAGCCAGTGTTACATGGGTAGATGCTCCAAAGTACCTTCTAGAAGCTTCCACCTATTACAGCACAGCTTATTATATTTTTGGATCATCTTGGGGCAGATTGCGAGGTGATCTGACTATTAGACTGTCCCCATTGTCATCACACGAAGTCTCAAATACATAATGTCACAGCTGTGCCCTTTAGGATTCCCTCAGATTATACTGTGGCCATTTAACAGAGAAACCTATTGATTGTATCAGAGAGGTTAGGTGATTTGTGCAAGCTAACACAGCTTGGAAGTGGTAGAACTGGGACTTGAACCCACGTTTTTGATATCTCACTTAGTGTCTTTTCTGTCACACTACTACCCATCCAAGATACATCTTGCATGCACTAAGTTTGGGAGATTAGAAGGAAAAAAACATCTTCTGACTTGTATATTTATGTGTGCATGTATATGTGTAGGCACCCATGTGCTTGCAGAGTGTGGAGAGATGGACATTTTCTGGTTCATATATACACCTGGTGAACATGTGTGAACGATGTGTGGTATGGGTTTCTCCATGGGATGGGAGCAGGCTAGATCTCATTGATTTTGCTTCCCCACAGTGTATGCCCGAGACAGGGGCTCGCCCCCACTCTTGACCCATGTCACAGTGCGGGTGGCCGTGGAGGATGAGAATGACCATGCCCCAACCTTTGGGAGTGCCCACCTCTCCCTGGAGGTGCCCGAGGGCCAGGACCCCCAGACCCTTACTGTGCTGCGGGCCTCTGACCCAGATGTGGGAGCCAACGGGCAGCTGCAGTACCGCATCCTGGGTGAGAACTGTCCCACACCCACTCATCCGGCACCCACTTGCCCAGTTCTACTCCTTGTTGGCTTATGTCAGCCACGGTGTGTCTGGGTTTCCTTTCCCTTCTCTTTGTCTCCTACTTTTTCGTTCATGTATATATGTGTTTCTGTGTCTCTTTCTATGCCTCTTCAGTTCTTTACCTCCCTTTGTGTCTCTGTCTTTATTTTCCTGTTTCTTTTTTTTTCTTGTCTCTGTAGAGCACTTGTTCTCAAACTTTTTGCTTTCAGTAACTCTTAATATTCTTAGTTTTTGAGAATTCTAAGCATTTTTGTTTATGTGATATCAATATTTATTGATATAATAATGTGATACATTATTATACATATATATGAATACATATATAAATACATATTTATAATAAGCACATTACATAAATACTTATTATACTAGACATTAAAGCTAAGAACTATTTTTTATTATTTTTTTAAAGTTTATTTATTTTGAGAGAGAGAGAGAGGGAGAGACAGAATCCCAAGCAGACTCTGCACTGTGAGCACAGAGGCTGATGCGGGGCTCAAACTCATGAACTGTGAGATCATGACCTGAGCCAAAATCAAGAATCAGATGCTTACCTGACTGAGCCACCCAGGCGCCCCATTTTTTGTGGGTTTTTTTTTGAGAAAAATTTTAAAATGTTATTGTAAAACAAGCCAGTGAAGTACTGCTTGCCATATTTCTGCATAAGTACAAAGAAGTATTAGAGGTTCAAATAATTTGCTGGACAGCAATGAGATTGCAAAGATTATAGCAGGTGTAACTAAAGGTAAGCCAGCAAAAACCAAATTGAGTCTCTGAAAACATGTTTATGTTCTAAACTTTTTGCCTATACTCTAGAAGATGTAAGAATCATAAGCACACATTCCATTAACTATCCAAGTGATGTCATCACATGTCATGTAGTATTTGGATTCCACTGTACACTTGTGAAATACTAAGAATTTAAAAGGCATATAATGTCTTAGTATTGATATGAAACTAGTTTGATCTTATATATTCCCTGGAAGGAGTCTCCAAACACACTCTGAGAAGGGTTGCTTTAGCATATCTTCCTTTATCTTCTGTGGTTCTTTTCTCTGCCTTTCTCCCAGTTTCTCTCCCCACCACTCTGTCCTATTTGCTGTTGCCTGTAAATCACTCCCATTCCCATGGACTCACACGTTTATATGCACATGTACTTCTCTGCAGATGGGGACCCATCAGGAGCCTTCATCCTAGACCTAGCTTCTGGGGAATTTGGCACCATGAGGCCACTAGACCGAGAGGTGGAGCCAGCATTCCAGCTGCAGATAGAGGCCCGGGATGGAGGCCAGCCAGCTCTCAGTGCCACTCTACTTGTGACAGTGACCGTGCTGGATGCCAATGATCATGCTCCAGCCTTCCCTGTGCCTGCCTACTCTGTGGAGGTGCCTGAGGATGCACCTGCAGGGACCCTGTTGCTGCAGCTACAGGCTCATGACCCTGATGCTGGGGCCAATGGCCGTGTGACCTACTACCTGGGTACAGGTGCAGCAGGAGCCTTCCTGCTGGAGCCCAGCTCTGGGGAATTGCGCACAGCCACAGTTCTAGACAGAGAACAGTGTCCCAGCTATGCCTTTTCTGTGAGTGCAGTGGATGGTGCAGCAGCTGGGCCCCTGAGCACCACGGTACCTGTCACCATCACAGTCCGTGATGTCAATGACCACGCACCCACCTTCCCCACCAGTCCCCTAAGGCTGCGTCTGCCCCGCCCAGGCCCCAGCCTCAGCACCCCAACCCTGCCTCTGGCCACTCTGCGAGCTGAAGACCGTGACGCTGGTGCTAATGCCTCTATCCTATACCGGCTGGCAGGCACACCACCGCCTGGCACCACTGTGGACTCTTACACCGGTGAAATACGTGTGGCCCGCTCCCCTGTAGCCCTGGGTCCCCGGGATCGTGTCCTCTTCATCGTGGCCACCGACCTTGGCCGTCCAGCTCGCTCTGCCACTGGTGTGGTCATTGTTGGGCTGCAGGGGGAGTCTGAGCGTGGACCCCGCTTCCCTCGGGCTAGTAGTGAAGCCATGCTCCGTGAGAATGCACCCCCAGGTGGGTCCCCAATAATGTCTCCCAGCTTTGTATCCCTGGATGAGCTGGGGTTACCTACTAAAAATGTCTCCTAGTGGAGACATTAGTCTGGTGCTCACTGTCCAACCAATACCATCATCTCCGCAGGGACTCCCATTGTCTCCCCCAAGGCTGTCCATGCAGGGGGCTCAAATGGACCAATCACCTACAGCATTCTCAGTGGGAATGAGAGAGGGACTTTCTCCATCCAGCCTAGTACAGGTAAGGGGCAGGAGCAGGGGCTCTGTGAGGGAACAGGCTCCTGGGGAAGCTTCCTGGGCCTGAGAAAGCTCTGGTTGTGTAGGGGCTACCCTTGAGGAAGGGCCTCAGTGAGGCAGGCTCCAGGGCAAGCAAGAGCTATCCATGATGCTTTCTGCCGCCCCCCACAGGAGCCATCACAGTTCGCTCAGCAGAGGGGCTGGACTTCGAGGCAAGCCCACGACTGCGACTGGTCCTGCAAGCAGAGAGTGGGGGAGCCTTTGCCTTTTCTGTGCTGACCCTAACCCTGCAAGACACCAATGACAATGCTCCCCGCTTCCTGCGGCCCCACTATGTGGCCTTCCTGCCTGAGTCCAGGCCCTTGGAGGGACCCTTGCTGCAGGTGTGGGGTGTGATGGGAAGATGGGGGGCAGGGCTGGCCAGACTTGTCTGTGGCCAGCTCAGTGCCAGCAGCCTCCTCCTCCCACCAGGTGGAGGCAGATGACCTGGACCAAGGCCCCAGTGGACAGATCTCTTATAGTCTGGCCGCATCCCAGCCAGCACGGGGATTGTTCCATGTAGACCCAGCCACGGGCACTATTACTACCACAGCCATCCTGGACCGTGAGATATGGGCTGAAACACGGTAAAGCCTGGCTCTGTAGACCCCTGACACCCCATCCTGTGTCCATCCAGTTTCAAGCCCTGCCCTGTCCCCCCCCCCATCAACTCCTAGGCCACATCCTGAGTCCCCCAGACCTCTAGCCTGTCGGGTGTCCTCTTAGCCCTGCCCAAGGTTCTCCCTTATCCCCAGGCCCCACTCTTGTTTGTTCTCTGTGTCCAGACTGGTACTGATGGCCACAGACCGAGGAAGCCCAGCCCTGGTGGGCTCAGCTACCCTGACGGTGATGGTCATCGACACCAATGATAATCGCCCCACCATCCCCCAGCCCTGGGAGCTCCGAGTGTCAGAAGGTGAGGGCTGGGTAAAGTGAGAGGTACAAAGGGTAGTAGGGTGGCACTGTACCCTACCCTGGGGCTCCAGGGGTGTCTGGGACCATGCCAGACACACATGTCCTATGTATTACAGATACACTCTTGGGCTCAGAGATTGCACAGGTAACAGGGAATGATGTGGACTCAGGACCCGTGCTGTGGTATGTGCTGAGCCCATCTGGACCCCAGGATCCCTTCAGCATAGGTCGCTATGGAGGCCGCCTCTCACTCACGGGCCCCCTGGACTTTGAGCAATGTGACCGCTACCACCTGCAACTGCTGGCACATGACGGGCCTCATGAGGGCCATGCTAACCTCACAGTGTTTGTGGAGGATGTCAATGACAATGCACCTGCCTTCTCGCAGAGCCTCTACCAGGTATTGATGTAGCCAGATGTCCCCACACCTGGGCCCAGTGTTGTTCATGTTGGAAGGAAGTGACACAGCTAGAAGTGTCTGAGCGGGGGGAGGGAGGGCTGGATCTTGGAACTGACCTGAGGATGGAGCCCTGAGGATGGGAGGGTCCCATCTCAAACCAGTCTTCCACGTCCTAGGAAATGTGTCTAGGTACTTCATCCTGTGCCCAGAAATGGAGGAAGGTGGGAAGTTTGAGTACTGAGTATGGGCTTCAAGCTGGCATGGATGCCCAGCAGGGCTCATGGGATCAGGCTCTAGAACATAGGCTGAGTGGACAGTAGGGCAGCTGGGAAGCTTGGCCATAAACACTTGTCTTCACCCCTCAGGTGACACTGCTTGAACACACCCCCCCAGGCAGTGCCATTCTCTCCGTCTCTGCCACTGACCAGGATTCAGGTGCCAATGGTCACATTTCCTACCACCTGGCTTCCCCTGCTGAGGGCTTCAGTGTTGACCCCAACAATGGTACGTCCTTCCCAGGATCTGACCCCTTATCTTTGACTGTGATGGGCCATATTTTGACCTCCTTCCTAGAATTTCTTGCCTGAATTCTTAACTCCTGGATCCCTGACCCAGAGAGAAAAATTTCCCCTCCTTAGTCTCTATTTTAAACCCTGTCTTGACTGCATGTCTAGAAGCCATTTCCTGAATCCTGGAAACCATTTCATAAACTCCCAGCGCAGGCTATTTCCTGGAGTCTGACTTTCAAGGCCATTTCCTAGGCCCCAAAGGATCACCCCTCTGCTCACCTACAGTCTCTGCTGAATGCATATTTCTCTCCATTCCCTTCTCATCTCAGGGACCTTGTTCACAACAGTGGGAACAGTGGCCTTGGGCCATGAGGGGCCAGGAGTGGTAGACGTGGTGCTGGAAGCACGAGATCATGGGATGCCAGGCCGGGCAGCACGAGCCACAGTGCATGTACAGCTGCAGGACCAGAATGACCATACCCCTAGCTTCACATTGCCACACTACCGTGTGGCTGTGACTGAGGATCTGCCCCCTGGTTCCACCCTGCTCACCTTGGAGGCTACAGATGCCGATGAAAGCCGCGCCCATGCCACTGTGGACTATAGCATCGTCAGTGGCAACCGAGGCCGAGTTTTCCAGCTGGAACCCCGGCTGGCTGAGGCTGGTGAAGGTGGTGGACTAGGTCCCCGGGCATTGGGCTGCCTGGTGTTGCTTGAGCCTCTAGACTTTGAAAGCCTAACCCAGTACAACTTAACTGTGGCTGCAGCTGACCGGGGCCAGCCACCTCGCAGTTCAGCTGTTCCTGTCACTGTCACTGTGTTGGATGTCAATGACAACCCACCTGTCTTCACTCAAGCATCCTACCGCATGGCAGTTCCTGAGGACACACCCATTGGAGTTGAATTGCTGCATGTGGAGGCCTCTGACGCTGACCCGGGTCCTCATGGCCTCGTGCGTTTCACGCTCAGCTCAGGTGACCCTTCTGGGCTCTTTGAGCTGGATGAGAGTTCAGGTGCCTTGCGACTCGCCCACCCCTTGGACTGTGAGACCCAGTCTCGACATCAGCTTGTAGTGCAGGCTGCCGACCCTGCTGGGACACACTTCGCTCTGGCACCAGTGACTATCGAAGTCCAGGATGTGAATGACCATGGCCCAGTCTTCCCTTTGAGCTTGCTCAGCACCAGCCTGGCAGAGAACCAGCCTCCAGGCACTCTTGTGACCACTCTGCATGCGATTGATGGGGATGCTGGGGCTTTCGGAAGGCTCCGCTACAGCCTGTTGGAGGCCGGGCCAGGGCCTGAGGGCCGTGAAGCATTTGCACTGAACAGCTCAACAGGAGAGTTGAGGGCACGAGTGGCCTTCGACTATGAGCATACGGGAAGCTTCCAGCTGCTGGTGGGTGCTGCCGATGCCGGGAATCTCTCAGCCTCGGTCACTGTGTCGGTACTGGTGACAGGGGAGGATGAGTATGACCCAGTATTCCTGGCTCCAGCTTTCCACTTCCAGGTGCCAGAAGGTGCCCGGCGTGGCTACAACTTGGGTCATGTGCAGGCCACAGATGAGGATGGAGGTGCTGATGGCCTGGTGCTCTATTCCCTTGCCACCTCTTCCCCCTATTTTGGTATCAACCAGACTACAGGTGCTCTCTACCTTCGAGTGGACAGTCGGGCACCAGGCAGCGGGACAGGCACTTCTGGGAGTGGAGGCCGGACACGACGTGAGGCACCACGGGAGCTGAGGCTGGAGGTGGTGGCACGGGGGCCTCTGCCTGGTTCCCGGAGTGCCACAGTGCCTGTGACTGTAGATATCACCCATACTGCCCTGGGCCTGGCACCTGACCTCAACCTGCTGTTGGTGGGGGCTGTGGCGGCCTCCCTGGGAGTTGTGGTGGTGCTTGCTCTAGCAGCACTGGTCCTAGGGCTGGTGCGGGCCCGTAGCCGCAAGGCTGAGGCAGCACCTGGTCCAATGTCACAGGCAGCGCCCCTGGCCAGTGGCTCTCTGCAGAAGCTAGGCCGAGAGCCGCCCAGCCCACCGCCCTCAGAGCACCTCTATCACCAGACTCTCCCCAGCTATGGTGGGCCAGGAGCTGGAGGACCCTACCCCCGTGGTGGCTCCCTGGACCCTTCACACTCAAGTGGTAGAGGCTCAGCAGAGGCTGCAGAGGATGATGAGATCCGCATGATCAATGAATTCCCACGTGTGGCCAGTGTGGCTTCTTCCTTGGCTGCCCGTGGCCCCGACTCAGGCATCCAGCAGGATGCAGACGGGCTGAGTGACACATCCTGTGAGCCACCTGCCCCTGATACCTGGTATAAGGGCCGCAAGGCAGGGCTGCTGCTGCCAGGTGCAGGAGCCACTCTGTACCGAGAAGAGGGCCCACCAGCCACTGCCACAGCCTTCCTGGGGGGCTGTGGCCTGAGCCCTGCACCCACCGGGGACTATGGCTTCCCAGCAGATGGCAAGCCATGTGTGGCAGGTGCACTGACGGCCATTGTGGCTGGTGAGGAGGAGCTCCGTGGCAGCTATAACTGGGACTACCTGCTGAGCTGGTGCCCTCAGTTCCAGCCACTGGCCAGTGTCTTCACAGAGATTGCCCGGCTCAAGGATGAAGCTCGGCCATGTCCCCCGGCTCCCCGTATTGACCCACCACCCCTCATCACTGCTGTGGCCCACCCAGGAGCCAAGTCTGTGCCCCCTAAGCCAGCCAGCACGGCTGCAACCCGGGCCATCTTCCCACCAGCTTCTCACCGCTCCCCCATCAGCCACGAAGGTTCCCTATCCTCAGCTGCCATGTCCCCCAGCTTCTCTCCCTCACTGTCTCCTCTGGCTGCTCGCTCACCCGTTGTCTCACCATTTGGGGTGGCCCAGGGCCCCTCAGCCTCAGCACTCAGCCAAGAGTCTGGCCTGGAGCCACCTGATGACACGGAGCTGCACATCTAGCTGTGGCCCAGGCTGGGCCCCGACCTGGGATGCGCACAGTGTCCCCAATGCAGGCCCCATCTGAGCCTGCCCTGGGCAGCCTCGGACCATGATTGGCCACGGGGGAGGCCAGCTCCCCATCCTAAACTCCTCCAGTGGCAGCAGGTCCCACATCTCACCCTGGCCCCATCAGAGCACCAGTGCCACAGAGGCCCTGTTTGGCACTGACCCAGGGCCAGGTCCAGTGTGGGGAGAAGTATGAAGGAGGCAGCAGCCCTGGGTTCTCCTCAGTGAGGGCTTCCTGCCCTGTGCCAGCACCTTGAGGTGGAGCTGAGACTTTATTTATTGGGGGGTAGGGAGGATGGGGGGAGGTCCCTCCAACCTGTTCAGGCCCAGCTCCTTTGGGTTCCACTGACACCCCTGCCCCTGCCCAGAACCAAGTGCCAATTCTCACTCTGGAGCCTTAATAAACTGCAGTTTGTATCCAGTGTCCGGCTGTACTCTGTGGGAGCTGTCAGGATTGGGGGGGGGGGGGTGATTGCAAGGCACCCTATACATTGTGGACACCTCAGGAGGCACGGAGGGGTATTGGACGCAGGGGCATCTGGGGTGGGGATGGCACTGGGAGCCTGGGCCTAGCCTGAGGCTATCACATCTCTGCACTTGGCCTTTCCCTCTAACAAGGGCCGGAGGCCAGGGAGATGTAGCAGTGACCTAGAGAGGTATTGGCCAATGGGGAGAGATCTTGGGGATGATCAACTCTAGGCTTGAGGGTCCACATGTAATAAGAGCTCAAGCTTGTTGAACCTTTTCCTCATCAGGCTCTGGTGAGCAGTGTGTCTGCTTTATCGCTGTGAATTTTCACTGCAACCCTATGAGACAGAGAACTTTTAATACAATAGCTTTCATATTCTAAATGAAGCCTAGGCTCCAGGAGGTTGAGTGGCTTTCCTGATACCATATAGCTAAGCAGGAACCCATGTCTGTGGGTCTGTGTGCCCCAGAGCCCCTCTCTTCAGCACTGCCCTATACCCCCACGGTGAGTGCTGGCTGGACTCTGGCAGCAGTGGGGAGCCCTGGACTTACCCAGTGCTCCTTGAGCCACGGAGGAAGGATCCTGGTGGCAGCCCCACCCGTTCTCCAGCATTCAGGACCACCCATTTGAGGGAGGAGCCAGCACAGTCACCAGTTTCTAGGCAGATGCCGGTGGTGGAATATTAGAGCTCACGTGTTCTGTCACATGACAGCAGACCTCCAGAAAGGCAGAATGAGACTCCAAGCCTGGTGAGAATTAGGGGGCCCTGGGAGGAGGGGATCATGTTGGAGGGAATACGTGTTGGAGGGTGGGAACGCAGTGACAGTCCAGCTCCGGCTAAAACCCGCCTGCTGCCTCTGCAGCTTCCTAGGGCTCCTTGCCCTCTTCGTCACTGGCAAATGCAGTTACAGCCCGGAGCCTGACCAGCAGCTGGCGTAAGTTGACTTAGCACAGACCTTCCCCTTCCCTATGCCCTGTTTTGCACCCACTGTCTTCGTCCCAGCCTCCCTCAACCTCTTACCAGCTCCTGGTATCCACTGCAAAATCTTATCCCCAGTTGCCAGGCTCAGTCCTTGATCACTCACCTCTTGTGAGCCATATCTGCCTCTGGGATCCTACCCCAGGTCTCAGCCTCTAATCCTGAACCTTCCATCCCCACACTAACAAAGACCATGTTCATGACTCCTGACCCTGCAGGTTGCCCCCAGGCTGGGTGTCCCTGGGCCGTGTAGACTCTGAGGAAGAGCTGAGTCTCACTTTTGCCCTGAGACAGCAGAACGTGGAAAGATTATCCAAGCTGGTGCAGGCTGTGTCGGATCCCGGCTCTCCTCGTTACGGTGCCTACTGGGACTGGGGCTGGGATGTGGGATGCAATGGAGGGACCCAGGGCTGGGCTGAGCGTGGGATGGTGCACGTAATGTCAGGGTCGTGCTCTGGGTGCCTGGGGAGGTGGTGATATAGGGCAGTTGAATAGCAGTGGCTCTCGTCAAAGAGTTTCTGAATTTAAAAAAGTGAACTGGAAATAAACTGTCCAAAATTCACTCAAATTCTTCCCCCAAAAACTTTCCACGTGTGTCAGGCTAGAAACCTGAAAATTAAGAGCACAGTCTGTGTGATCAGATCTGGATTCAGATTCTGACTCTACTACTCACCAGCTACCAGACAGATTGGGAAGTAGTATGCAGTACAGATAGGTACCCATCAACTCAAATTCCTTACCTACCTTCCCACAACATGCCCATTTCCTCCTCCAGTCAGACTCAAGGGCTGTCAGTTCAGCTCTGAAAGAGCCTCGTCCACTTTTTACCATTGCCTGTTACTGCCAATACATTTGTTTTTTTCTTGCACCCAGACTGCTGCCCAGCCCCCTGAGCGGTCTGCAGTCTCTTCCCCTCCACCCCACTCCCCACCATGCTCCCTACTCTGCTCTAAAACAGTGTTTTGCTCCAGTGGTCATGCTGGATAGTGTCCCTCCCCTGCATGAAGCCCTTCAGGTTGGGGGGTGGGGAGGGGTGTTGGGGGGGCAGTCTCAGATTTACCCCGGAGCTATGTGCCTGGTGCTGTGCAGGAAAATAGTGACACACTATCACGTTAAGCTTAAAAACAAGTATGAAGACTGGAACTAAATTAGGTGTCATCTTATAATTGGTTCTGAAAGTTTTGAAAACTTTTACTGTAAATAAACTTAAAATGAAAAATTTTAACTTCTTAACCTTACTTGTTGGTTATGATCATGGCAATACATGCTCTGATGCAGCAATTGCAAACTTGTGACCTTTAGGGTAAATCCATATTTCTGGCCATAGCATTCCAAGTCTCCCTAGTCTTTTCTTCCCCTGGCCCCCAAATATAGCTTGCACCTGTACAACCTGCCTTTTTGCTAGAAAGTTCTCACCCATCCCTCAAGACCCTGTTCCAGTTTTCCTGGGAAGTCCCAATGTCTCCTGTTTGAGGTACAAAAAGGCAACTTGGAAAAGCAATGAATGAAGGCAAGATCCTCTACTGAATCTATGCAGGAAAATACCTGACCCTAGAGGATGTGGCTGAACTGGTCCGGCCATCACCATTGACCTTCCGCACAGTCCAAAAATGGCTTTTGGCCGCTGGAGCCCAGAACTGCCATTCAGTGACTACACGGGACTTTCTGACTTGCTGGCTGAGTGTCCGGTGAGAGGGAATGATTGCCCCATGGAGGGTACCAATCATCCCATCAGGGAGACATGTCACCCCAATGGGAGAGAACTGAGACCTAGGGTGAGGGGGGCAGGTACTTGTGGGTAAGAGCTAACACATGGGGAGACAACAATGAACAGTGATGCTCAGGCAGCCTCCTCTGCTCTTGTCCATGCTTTCTGACCTCTGTTTTCTGATCTCTGACCTCCAGACAGGCAGAACTGCTGCTCTCTGGGGCTGAGTTTCATCGCTATGTGGGGGGACCTGGAGAGATCCATGTTATAAGGTCCCCACGTCCATACCAGCTCCCGAAGGCCTTGGCCCCTCATGTGGACTTTGGTAACACCAAGTGGGGCTGGTGGGGGTTGAAGCACATAGAGCCAGGGGCTGGAAAAGTTTAGATGCCATGGTGGGTGTGGGGTGGGGTCAGTGGTAAAGTGGGGATTGGAGTCTAAAAGATCTCCTCCTCAAGGCTGACCCCTCCCCACAGTGGGGGGGCTGCACCGCTTTCCCCCCACATCATCCCTGAGGCAACGCCCTGAGCCACAGGTGTCAGGGACTGTTGGCCTGCACTTGGGCGTGACCCCATCCGTGATCCGTCAGCGATACAACTTGACAGCACAAGACGTGGGCTCCGGCACAACCAACAACAGCCAAGCCTGTGCCCAGGTGAGCTGTGCAGAGAGCTCCAGGGGCCTCACACCCTACCCAAGGTGCCTCCCCAGTGTGGGGCTTGCTCCCTGACTCCACCCCTGGGTTCTCACCCACTATCCTGTGACCTGGAGCAGTGTCCCCTGCCCTGACTTTGAGGCTGCATCCTCTGACCGATGATATCTGCTCTGATTCCCTTTGTAGTTTCTGGAGCAGTATTTCCATGACTCAGACCTGGCTGAGTTCATGCGCCTCTTTGGTGGGAACTTTGCACACCAAGCGTCAGTAGCCCGTGTGGTTGGACAACAGGGCCGGGGCCGGGCTGGGATCGAGGCCAGTCTAGATGTGGAGTACCTGATGAGTGCCGGCGCCAACATCTCCACTTGGGTCTACAGTAGCCCTGGTACTGCCAAGGGGACTGGTTGGTGGGGAGGTGGGTGGTGGGGAGTGTTGATCACTACTCCCTCAAGGAAATCCCATGAGAGAGAAAGAGATCCTGACAACCTCCCAAATGATTGCCCTTGTGCTTTCCCCCACCTCCCAAATCCAGGCCGGCATGAGTCACAAGAGCCCTTCCTGCAGTGGCTCCTGGTGCTCAGTAATGAGTCAGCCCTGCCACATGTGCACACCGTGAGCTATGGAGATGATGAGGACTCCCTCAGCAGCGCCTACATCCAGCGGGTCAACACCGAGTTCATGAAGGCTGCCGCTCGGGGTCTCACCCTACTCTTTGCATCAGGTGACCTCCTACTCTAAACTTTGACCCCACAGGAACTCTTGTGATCTCTGACTTATAATCTGAACTCAACAGGGACCACTGATCTGACCTCTAAACTTTGACCTCTTGCAGTAATAACTCTTTAATTTCTTCGCTGACATCTGAACACACATATCAAGCTCTGACCAATTAATCTGAGTGCTAAACTTGGTGTTTCTCTAGGTGACAGTGGGGCTGGGTGTTGGTCTGTCTCTGGAAGACACCAGTTCCGTCCCAGCTTCCCTGCCTCTAGGTAAGCACTCCAGCTCATCACTTACTTGTGACCACCAATCTTCCATCTATGACCTCATAATCTGGAATCTTTGCCTTGACCCCACCAGGTGCTCCTGTAGCTCAGCCCTCAGTTTAACCAGCTCTGGT
The DNA here is from genome assembly GCF_024362965.1 of Panthera pardus. Lineage (NCBI taxonomy): Eukaryota > Metazoa > Chordata > Mammalia > Carnivora > Felidae > Panthera > Panthera pardus. The sequence continues at coordinate 51,812,470 of NW_026526677.1, forward strand.
TACTGCACTCCCCTTTTCTTCCTATAGGTCTAGGTCCCTTGGCTCCTGAGTAAAACGCAGCTCCCAGTATTCCTCTTCCTCAGTTCCCAAGCATTTTAGTAGAAGATTTGGTGAATGTGCTGTAGAGAACAGTGTGCACCGTCACCTCAGGCCATGCCCCGAGGGCGCAAAACCTCTTAGTCTTCCCCCATGTACATGCTTCCCCCCAGAGTCCAGTGCCTCTAGCAAGACCCAGCCCATACTTACCCATCTCCACATATTTTGGAGGTCCCCTGGGCACCCCGACAAACTGAGTGTTGTCTTCTGCTCTCAGCCCCTATGTCACCACAGTGGGAGGCACATCCTTCCAGAACCCATTCAGAGTCACAAATGAGATCGTTGACTACATCAGTGGGGGTGGCTTCAGCAATGTGTTCCCGCAGCCTTCATACCAGGTGTGTATGTGTATTTGTGTGGATGGATGGGTGGGAGGGATCCTCAGTTCAGCAGACAAGACTCACTCAACAACACCTTTCAGGAGGAAGCTGTAGCCCAGTTCCTGAGTTCCAGTCCTCACGTACCACCATCTAGTTACTTCAATGCCAGTGGCCGTGCCTACCCAGATGTGGCCGCACTCTCCGATGGCTACTGGGTGGTCAGCAACAGCGTGCCCATTCCATGGGTGTCTGGCACCTCGGTAAGAATCAGCCTGGCTCCAAACCCCCACTCAGGAACCATCCTCACCCTCGACAAAGACCTTGCACCCAGAATCCCTGACTCTCCAGAGACCTCTGATCCTTTCAGACATTCCTCCCCCAAATCCAATTCCTCTGAACCCCTAACCTCTACTCCCACCCTCACTTTTGCAGGCCTCTACTCCAGTGTTTGGTGGGCTACTATCCCTGATAAACGAACATAGAATCCTCAGCGGCCGCCCCCCTCTTGGCTTTCTCAACCCAAGGCTCTATAAGCAGCGTGGGGCGGGACTCTTTGATGTAAGTATGGAAGGGAAGGGTGTGGACATTTTAATGAATATGGGGAGTACAAAGATGAACTTGAGGGCAGTTCTGATGGGGTTCTGAAATGTGAATACAAGGTAAGGGAGCTTAGTCTGTTAGTACTGGTACAAGATGTGATGCCCACCTTTTCCCTAGGTAACCCATGGCTGCCATGAGTCCTGTCTGAATGAAGAGGTGCAGGGTCAGGGTTTCTGCTCTGGCCCTGGCTGGGATCCTGTGACAGGCTGGGGAACACCCAACTTCCCAGCTCTGCTGAAGACATTAATCAACCCTTGACCTGTTCCCTGCCCCCCAGCTGGTGGCTCGGTCCCTTATTCTGCACTGTTGGAAGCCCTGTTGAACCATCAACCACTGACTGCTGCAGACAGCTTATCTTCCTAACCCTGAAATGCTCTGAGCTTGACGTGTCTCCCAACCTTACCCTGCTCCATCACGCTCAGGTCTCCCTACTCCTGCCTCATGTTCCTCTTACAGATGCTATTACCAGTAGTGTTACAGATGTTATAACCAGTACTGTTATAACCTACCCCACCCAAATCCCCTCCTATTTCTCTTTTCTCTTTTCAACCAAGCTTTTTCAAACTGTTGTCTGTGCTCTCTGTGTACACTTTCACTTTATGTTCTCTCAGTTCACTGCAATGAGACCTCTGCTCTCACTTTTACACTCTTTACTTCCCTGGCAATTACAAACAATGGTTGTCCTGCTGCTTCATCCAGTGCTCACTTCCCAGTCTTTGCTTTATGGGCTCTCCGTCAGAGCTGTCCACTTCTCCTTCTTTAGACTTCAGGACTTAACTTCTTTTCTGACTGTTCCAATTCGTCATTCATTCTCTCCTTCCTCACTAAATGTTGGTATACTTCATTGCTTCATCTTTAGTCTTTTGCTCTTCTCAATGTTCCCTGAAACAAATTAATCACCTGGTATCCACAGCTATCACAATCTCACAAAATCAGACTTTATATCCAACAGTAATTGATACCTCAAATGCAAGTTGTATAATACTCAATACTTCATCTCCCTCCTTTCCCAATTCCAGACTGTTCTCTTGTGTTCTTTCTTGGTAAATGATACTATGCTTCTTCCAACCAAGCCAGAAATCTAAGTGTTATCCTAGACTCCCATTTCCTTCACCTCCTCCTCCCCATTACTACTGTCAATCAATAACTCCTACTGACTTTATCTCTTAATTTTTTTTTTCAACGTTTTTTATTTATTTTTGGGACAGAGAGAGACAGAGCATGAACGGGGGAGGGGCAGAGAGAGAGGGAGATACAGAATCGGAAACAGGCTCCAGGCTCCGAGCCATCAGCCCAGAGCCCGACGCGGGGCTCGAACTCACGGACCGCGAGATCGTGACCTGGCTGAAGTCGGACGCTTAACCGACTGCGCCACCCAGGCGCCCCAGACTTTATCTCTTAAATATAGCTTTAGCAAGACACAAGTCCTGCCAGTTGTATTTCCTAACTATATCTAGAACTCATCTACTTCTTTCCATCTCCACTGCTATTACATTAGCTTAGAGCCATATTCTCTCCCCTGTGAATTGTTCAGAGACCCTTGCAAAAAGTGTCCTTACTTCCTGCCCATCCATTCCTCAAAACCATTTTCCCAGAGTAAAATGCAAATCTCATCAGGTCATTTACTTAAAACCCTTCAAAGATTACTGATCAAATTTGGGCTTTTTGCTATGATTCACAAACCTTATCCTTCTTGAATAACAAAGTGTTTACCCTCCTTGCGCTCCTTGCCCTCCCCCACCACCACTTTCACTTTTGCTCAAGATATTCTGCACCCTTAACATGAACTCTGACTCCCTTTGCCTGATTGGCTTCCAGGATTCTTTTAAAGACTCAGCTCAGAAGTCACCTCCTCCTGTGAACCTTTTGGCTCTCTGAAGTTAGTTGAAATTAGTTAAAAAAAATTTTAGCTTTTTTCACACCAAATCTGTTTGATTTTTCGTTCTGATGTAGACTACGAGAGAGCTTTGGGCAAGTAAGTTCATCTCCCTGAATCTTTTCTCTAATCTGTTAAGTGGGGATATCAATATCTGCCACTCACAATAATCAGGGAATAATTAAATGGAATAAAGTTGATAGAGTGCCTGACACAAAGAAGTAGGCAGTAGATGTTCGTTCCCTTCCTCCCTTGCACCGCATACTGTGTCTACCTCTAGTATTTTAACTCCAACATAGTACTGAAAATGCTTGTTTACCTGTTTGCCTCCCTTTCCAAGACTGTTGGTGCCTAGAGGACTAGAACCTCGTCCTACTTAACTTTGTATTTCCAGGCCCTAGCTCAGTTACGGCAATTGGGAATTAAATAAATGTTGCGTTGAAAACCCCACCCTCACTCGCTGTGATTTTGCATATGTGGTTTTCTCAAGCTGAAATATTTCCCTCCCCATCTACAGCAGCACCGTGCGCTGTCCTGTTGCCCTCACTTCTCTGGACAGCTGGAGGGGAGTGGGGCTTGCGTTCCAACCCGTAAAGGGCTGAGTAAGGGAACTAGAAAGGATGCAGACTACTAAGCAACCGGTGGTCGAGGACTGTCCGAAAGCAGTCTTCAAGCGCCAGGTTGCACAAGTGGTCCCAGACCCGCAGAAGAGCGTCCTCGACATCCACGGTTCCTATGCCGGCATAAGGGCCTAAGAGTACAGCGAGGTGGGAAGTGGCCCGTCTGCGCCATTTCGCGGGCAGACTGACAAGTAGGACGCGGGAGGCCCGAGAGACTGCAAACACGACTTGGGAGGGGCGAGGCGCGGGGCGTGTGACGTTACCCATGGTGTGTGCGTAACGTGAGCGGAAGCGGAAGCGGCTCTGTTCGCCGCCTCTCCCACCGGCCCGATGAGCTGCAGCGGCTCCGGCGCGGACCCCGAGGCGGCGCCGGGCTCCGCCGCCTCGGCCCCGGGCCCGACGCCCGCGGTCTCGGCCCCCGCAGCGCTGCCCGCCGGCACCGCTGCGGAGAACAAGGCCAGCCCTGCGGGGACGGCAGGGGGACCTGGGGCTGGAGCTGCGGCAGGGGGCACGGGACCCGTGGCGGCGCGGGCCGGGGAGCCGGCCGAGCGGCGCGGGGCGGGTGAGGACTGGGACGGGTGAGGGTCAGGGCAGCGCCTAGGTCTTGGGGCCAATAGTGGGTGAGGGCAGAGGGTTTGAGGCAGACCTAGCTGGGGCCCCGTGCCTCCCACCTCCGTGTCTCAGCTTGCTGGTTCTCCTCCAGCTCCGGTGTCGGCGGGCGGCGCGGCGCCCCCGGAGGGGGCCATGTCTAACGGGGTTTACGTGCTGCCGAGCGCGGCCAACGGAGACGTGAAGCCGGTGGTGTCCAGCACGCCTCTGGTGGACTTCCTGATGCAGCTGGAGGATTACACGCCTACGGTGGGCTTCCTGCCTGAACAAGGCTATTGACCCGCTGTCAGGCCAACTTTCCGCTACGCCACCTGGATTTCTAGCTTCCTTTTGTACTTGCTCCCCTACTAGCTCTTTGGTTTATACCCTCTGCCCACCCAAACTGTGAGCTTCCTGAAAGCCAGGCCTTCCACCCATTTCCCTCACCCTCTCAGCCCGGCACTGCACAGGGCGAACGCTGACTGTCGTCTCCTTGATCTCTCAGATCCCAGATGCAGTGACTGGTTACTACCTGAACCGCGCTGGCTTTGAGGCCTCGGACCCACGCATGTGAGTACAGTCTGGGCAAGTTAGAGTCTTGGGTGCTTGTGCGGAGTTTGTTGCCCCATCTCTTTCTCACACCGGTTTTTTTCTCTCTAGAATTCGGCTCATCTCCCTAGCTGCCCAGAAATTCATCTCAGATATTGCCAACGATGCCCTACAGCACTGCAAAATGAAGGGCACAGCTTCTGGCAGCTCCCGAAGCAAGAGCAAGGTGTGAGGGGAGGCTCATTGAATCAGTAATTACCTCCCACAGCATCGGAGGTTTAATTTATCCTGAAACTCCTTTGGGGAACCTGAGCCCTAGGGGAGGTGAAAGACCTACTCAGGGTCACCCACCTGGGACTGAAATCTGGGATTCCTATGCTCAGCTGGTGCTCTTCCCTCTTCCCTCAGGACCGCAAGTACACTCTAACCATGGAGGACTTGACCCCTGCCCTCAGCGAGTATGGCATCAATGTGAAGAAGCCGCACTACTTCACCTGAGCCACCCAACCTAAATGTACTTGTCTGTCCCCTTGTCCCCACACCAGCCTGTTTTCATAATAAACTTTATTGTGACAGGCAGGGCTGGTCCCTCCCATGCCGGGAGATACCGTGTGGCAAGTGACAAAGCTCTGAGCCTAGCCCCTTTGGGGGCTGCAGTGGTAGGGATGGGGGCAGGGGGATGGGCCCCATGGCTGGGGTAGTACCATGATTGGAGGCAGGGGAGGCAACCAGAAGCCTGCTGCTTTGGGGAGACACACTCCCCTAACCGTGTCCTGACACCTCTGGAGTTTAGGCAAGGACTTTCCAGCTCTACTTGTCCTGCATCTTCTCCAGGATGGGCACAATCATGTCAAACTTGGGCCGCTTAGCAGGGTCTTCATTCATGCAGATCTTCATGAGCTTACACACATGGGGGGAAATGCCTGGTGGGATGGTAGGCCGAAGGCCTTCCAGTGCCACCTGCAAATACAGGGAAAAATAAAATGGGTCTCAGGACTTGAATATCCTGTGGGGAGAGGCCTCTAGTCCTCAGGACAGGATTACCGTATATTCTAACAAAAATGGGAAGAGCCCAGCCCTGCTATAGTTATTGTCACTACCACCACCATTCCTCTGACACCAGTGCACACAGTTGTGCTCTCACCTTCATTCCAATCTCCATGTTGGAGAGGTCAGCAAAAGGTACTTCCCGTGTCACCAGTTCCCACAGAAGCACTGCAAAACTCCACATGTCTGCTGAGCGTCTGTTTGTATCTTCAGGCTTCTTCTGCAGAGCTGGAGGAACAGGACTTATCTATTCCAGCTGCCTGTCCTGTCTCTGCTCCCTTCCATTACTACTGAGTTGGCCCTTCTCTACCTCCCAACACGATGCCCTCACTCACCTTCAGGGGCCACCCAGGCAGGTGCATACATGCGCCCAGGGCATTGGAAGGAGAACTTGACGTCGGCCATGCTGATTCGGGCAGTCATGTCCTCATCAATCTGAGGAAGAGAAGATAGATATGTGGAAGGAGGTAAGTCCTATTCTAGACAGCGAAAGGGCTCTGGGGGCATGGGCCAGGAGTGAAGTGTGACCTTACCATTACACTACGGCTGTTGAGTGCATGTCGTGGGATGAGGGGCTCTAGAGTGTGTAGGAAGGCCATGCCCCTTGCCATGTCCAATGCAAACTTCACAGCCTGGCTCTGGTCCACAACGAAATCTAAGGAGGCAAGAGTTAAATAGTTTGGAAAGGCTCACACACCCTGCCCCCATCCCTTGAGATTTGGCATCCCCTACTCACTGGTGCCTTCATGTAACACATTGTACAAGGATCCATATGGCATCCAGTGTGTGATGAGGGTGGGGTGTGGAGCAGGTGGAGACTGACAGGCACCTAGCACTGGGAGCACATTCGGATGCGAGAAAATCCTGGAAGAGGGAGAGTATCCCTAGCTGAGATCAGCATAAAAGATCTCCCTTTGGGTGCTATTCCGGGTTCTTCAGAACCAGCAGCTTCCCATTTAGGCCCTACCGCACCTGAGCCGGGGACACTCCTCATTGAAGTCCCTGCTCTTCCTTGTACTCCAGTCTCGAACCTTTAGCACCTTCACGACGATGTCATTGCCCTGCCAACGGCCCTTCCATAGCTGAGAGACAAGTAAGGTTTAGGAGGCTTTAACTAAGGCCACTGGTTTCTTGTCCACTTACCGGAGGAAAAACTTAAGGCAGGTGAAGAGCAGGTAATTGGTTAGGGGTTGGGGAGGGAGGGGCAAGAAGGGCAGGGTCACCTCTCCAGAGTGATTCTCGTTGAGCTTTGCCAGGAAGTTGAGCTGTTTGAAGTCAATGCCGGAGTGTTTGTTCAGAGTCCCATTTCCTGAGAGTGTGGGCAGGTCAGGTACCCAAGCTTCCCCCTAACCCAGCCCCAGGAGCTCAAGGTTATTCCCTCAACCACCCCTCCCCTCCCCTTACAGCTGACTCACGGGGCCGAGTGCGGGTGGTCCCCTTCCAGAATGTGTCCTTGTATGGAATACGGTTAAGATTCTGGCCCATCTTCTCTGCCCGTTCTGGGGAAGAAAAACAATTTTCGCTTCAGTTGTAGTATGGGGCGAGGAGATAGGTGGGGGGACAAGACAAGAGGGTACAAACTGGGGGTGGGGGACAGACCTCGGAGGAGCTCTCTCAGGGGTGCCTTGGCTTTGTCCACAGGCATCTCTCCATACTTGTTACAAATGCTGACAAGGGCCCCGTTAGCCACTAGGTCCTAGAATGAAAAGGTGGTTGTGATGAGGGGCCCTGCTGCCTCCCTGAGGGTCACAACCAACCATGAATACAGATGTAGTATCAACTCTGAATGCCACACATTCAGCAGTACTCACAGGATGGATTGAAGGTTCTAGAATCTCCCATTCAGGCTCAGACTTTGCTTCCCACTCATCCCAGGGCTTCGGGCATGAGCACTCACCTCTGCGACCTGATCTTGTCCCCAAAAACAGGCATAGTGCAGGGGCACATTCCCATGCTCATTCACTGCATTGATGTCAGCTTTATACTGCAGCAGCTGGTCCCATGGACAAGTAGAAGAGGCAGAAGACACAAATGACAGACGGGTTGAACCATGCGAGGAGAGAGGAGTACATGTGCTTGTGACTGCCAGGCATGTATAAGATGTAGGTTAGAGGGAGCATTCATACATACCTTCTGCACAATATCACGGTGTCCATGACTGGCTGCCAGGTGCAGGGGGGTGTCATCCCCACGGTTCATCACATTGATTCGTGCCCCCCGCATGATCAGCATCTCAACCACAGCAGAACGGCCCTCTCGGCAGGCCCAATGCAAGGGGGAGAAGCCATGATCGTCCCTTTAAGGAAGGGACAATGGTTATTGATCTGGAGGGGGGATGGGAACAAAGGCTTTGACAGAAGAAAAACTGATAGTTATTCTGCATATTCTCTCCCGGAAACCTTACCTCTCCAGGACTGATTCTCATTCATGCGAGCAACTTCCAAAGCTATCTAATTAAGACCTTCCCCTGAGCTTCAAACCCAACCAACCACCACCTGAAATCCCAACAAAACCATATGATTCATTGTCTTCATCATCTCCCATGAGCCTTTCTCTCATTAAATGGTACCATTCTTCATTTGGTTTCCTCTGTATTCCTTTTGCAACATCTGTTAGTCCTTTCTGTTTCCACTGCATCTCATACATCCCCCTCCTATACCACTTGTGTACTGGATTGTAAAAATTGAATGGGCTGTCTTGTCTGCAAGACTGTGAACTTCTTGAGAGAAGAGACAAGTGTTTAATGCATATTAATGCAAGGGAAGGGTGTCTTGGAGAAGGAAGGCCACAACTCATGGGAAAGGGAGCAAGCTTCCTGATTGGCTCTGGTACTGAAACTTAAGATCTAAAAATGGACTGCAATGAAAATAATGTTTTGGAAGGGTTTATGATGAAAAAGAGAAGTTCTTTTGATAGGTCATTACTGATGAGGCAGCTATCAAACCAGGATTTGGTTTGGTAAAACACGATTCCTCTATTCAAACAATCCTGGGCCCAGAAAATGAGGAGAGGAAAATGAGAATGGCTTCTTTGGAAAGAAAACTGGATCAGAATTTTTCCCCCTAAAGGACATGTATTTTCTAAAGTAAAAGAACTGTACAAAAAGAAAAAAACACTTGGTGGGAGCTGGGTCTGCCTGACAGCCTGGGGCCATAAAAGGAAATTCCCTCCAGTACCCAGCATGGGCTCCGGTGAAGATCCAAGGGGCGGGGCAGGGGGCGGTCCGTGGTCTGGGACCGCAGCCTCCGGATGCCTTAGTGCTGCGGTCACTTCCCTTGTGGGGGCTCTGGGCATGGCCTGGAGTAGATCAGAGGTCTGGCCACTGCAGGCCACACAGATGTCCCCCTCCCTCGGGATGAGAGTGGGGCGTGGCCTTTAACTTAATGACTTCCCTCCACAGCTGCCCTCATCAGCTCACTTAGAGATAGCCAAAAGGTTTCCTGGGAGGTGGATTTCCCCCTCCTCCTCTTCTCTGAAGCAACTACTATCCTCTACTTATCAGTCAGTTTTGCCTCCCAGCTCTTTAATTTGTGCCCGGTTTATCAGCCTCCTGCAGTCTGTGGCAAGGAGCAGGCCAGAGCATGAGGGCAAAAGTATGGGCACAAGGGTTCTGCTCACTGTCAGGTTGCCTGTCATCGCAGGGCCACAGGCTGTAATCCCAAAGAGGCGTACAGGGAATTCACCTCATATCCAGCATTTAGCCTGCTTGGGTCCCCAAAGCCTATCTCCTCAAACCAGCACCAAAGCCTTCCAGTTTCACTAATGCCAGCCCTTCACGTTTTGGCACCAGAGTTTTACAAGATGCAAGTCCCACTGGACAACTTCAACTAAGCCTTTATAACCCTACCAACAAAATAATAAGGGTACTCACTCTTTACCAGAGCACCCTTTGAAGAATTATGAAAGAATTATGGAAATTATGAAAGAATATGAAAAATGGAAAAAGTGACTGGGAATTATGGAGGAATAGCATAGAGAACATGAGTGAAGCCTAGATGAAGATGATAGGTGATCCCTACCTCTCAAACTTAAATAGTAAACTCTCCTAACCTGAAGGAATAAAATTTTTAAATAAAAAAACCCTGAATCAAAACCACCAACCTGAATCATCAACACCACTACTGCTTTTCTTGCCTTCCTTTCTCAGCCAACCTTGTCTACATTCACTTTCTCTATTTCCTCACCTCCTGTTCAACCTGCCACCAGGCTGCTGCCTTGAGGGCTGGCATTATGTCTGATTCTGGGCCTCTAGAACCCAGCACAGGAGGTGTTCATAGTACTTTAAATGAAGGAACCTGGTGGTGTCTGGTTTCTTCCTCCGTTTCCCTGTATAACAGCCTTCACAAAGATCATCCAATATATTAATTGTAAATTCATTAGTTACTTCAAAGTGCTCAAGTTCATTGACCTCTCAACAGCATATTCTGTTGACCACTATCCCTTTGTTGAAAATTCACTTGTCCGAGCTTAACTAACATATTTTCCTGTTTCTCATACAACCTCCAGTGGCTCCTTTTCAGTCTTGTAGGCTTCTTATCCCCTCTCCTTCACACCTGTGTCTTCAGGTATTGTCTATACATTAATACCTCCCAAATCTGTGTCTCCAAGTCAGATCTCTGTCCTTAAATCCAAATCTGCATAGCCAACAATCTATTCAACATTTCCACTTTGCTGTACAGTCACTAACATATCAGAGCAGCACTCATCATCCTTCAGTCTTGTCCAACTCTGTAAAAGTAACCACAATCCACCCAAGTGTCCAAGCCAGAGCCCTTGGTCATCATCTTTGACCTTCCTCACTCTCCACACCAGGTCTCATAAATTCTTTATCCTAAAGATTTCAGGAATCCGATCACTTCTTTCTTTTTCATCTGCCCCCATTCTAGTCTAAGGCAACACCACTTCTGGGATGGACTAAGCAATTCCCCCTCCACATGGCCACCTGCTCCTCAAAAGTTATCCAAGATGACACTTAAATGAACAATCTCATATCACAGCAAGGGTTTAAACCCTTGTTCTTAGAAAAATGGCCTTATTATGGCCTAAATATCCTTGCATGATCTGGCTGACCCTTGCAGCAGACCTTTCCAGTCTTATCTCCTGTGGTTCCCCACTCATACCCAATGCTTCAGCCCACAGAAGCTCAGAGTTCTCTCCTGCAGCCATATGGACCTGTAGACAATTTCCAGACACTCTTGCCTCCTAGCTTATGCCAGTGCAGCTCACTGAAACTGGAAAGCTCTCTGCAGCCTCTGACTATGAAACTCTTATTGAGGAGCAGTCAAGAGTCAGCAGAAACACAGTTTTCTCTGTGGAGACCCTCTGCCCCCCACAGGCTGTGCTTTGCACTCTTCATGCTGGGTAGGAAAGTCAGCTGCCCCCAGCCAACGTGAGTACCCCACATCGCGGAGAGGAGCAGGTCTTTGCCCTTCTTCTCACCCACCAGCCACCTCAGCTCACCCCTGGTTGAGGTCGTTCTCCGTGTTGTCCAGCCACAGGCGAACGGCCACCGCGTTGCCCTCCCGGCACTGAGTGAAAATGTCGTCCATAGCAGCGTCCCGGCGCTGAATCCCCTAGATTGGGGAAGCCTGGGGACTCTGGAGGGATCCAGGGAAGGGGAGTGAACCCCGAGCTTTGTCCCCCACCAGAGATAAGTGTTTGTGTAGGGGGCGGAGGGTCCCGGCTGCCTCTCCGGCTAGTGGAGGTCTGGAAAGGAGTTGGGGAAGACGGGATGATCCCCGACTGTGTACCCTGGGCGCGAAGGAAAGGCGGGTCCGAACGAGGTAGGGGGTGATTAGGAAGTAGAGTCCCCTGAAGGGATGTCAGCGAGCAAGCACTGGGACCCTACCCGCCAACAGAGCTGGGGGAGGGGGAGTTCAGGCGCCCTATACCCTGTGAGAGGCGATCGGGGGTCCTTCCCGGGGGTGGCCCTCCTTCCCTACTCGGTATTCTGGCCGAGTGAAGGCTGACGGGTTGGCAGGGGTCGAGCCTTGGGGAGCGGCACGGGTGCTCTCGCACTCACCGGGACTCGGGCTGAAGGAGCCTTCTCCGGGGAACTCCCGTCCGGCCGCGCCCGCCGCCCAGCCCCGCCCCTGGCCCTCTCGGGCCAGAGCGGGCCCCCAACTCTCCCTCCCGCCTCCCTTGCCCTTCTAGCCAGCAGTGCCTAAACTCGATGGTTTTCGGCGCCGCGCCGGCCTCTCTAGCCACCCAGACTTGCACTCTTTGGTTTCCGGCTCAGTTCCGGCTACTAGGCGCGGTCGGTTTACAGGAGACCAGCGCTGCACGTGGAGAGCTGCTTGGCTCTCGCGACTTTGCCCACCCGACCCGCATGTTCGAAGAGCCGGAGTGGGCCGAGGAGGCCCCAGTAGCCACAGGCCTCGAACCTGTAGCGGCACGGCCTCGGCCTGCCGCAGCCTCGCAAATCAAGGTGAGTGACCCTGCAGGGGCACCGGGAGCTGTTTCAGGAGGAGAAGCTTACCCTGGTGGATCCGAGCGCTGGGACACTCCGTTGTCGGGGGGGGGGGGGGGGGGGGGGGAGGGGGGGGGGGACGTTGCGCCTGGGCCAACTGAAGATTCGACTGAGTGAAGTTACTGAAGTTACTGAAGTGAAGAGGGTTTCTTGGACAGGAAAAGCACGAGCAAAGGCCCTGAGGCAAGAAAGCATGTCCTGTTGTTAGGGTCACACACACAATGATCCGTGTGGATGGAGCATAGAGAGTAAGAGGGTATGCCTTTGAAGTTGGAGAGGAGAGTAGAAGTTCTGCGCATTTTAAGGATAGAGGCCAATGAAATGGATTTAGTAGGGGAGTGATTTCTTAAGATTTGCATTTTGAGAAAGTCATGCAAAGAGCAAGAGTAAATGACAATAAAGGATTATTGGCACTACCATTCTAAAGAAGTGGTGCAGAGTGGGTACTGAAAACCTCCAGGCTAAGTGTCTGGCCTAGGACTTCCCAGCAGGACTTCAGTCCAGGCCTCTCAGACAATAGACCTCCTTTAAGCCTTTGCACATGTGAAGGCTGTTGTACTTCCTCAGGCTCTTCCTACCTTTCACTCAACCTCCAACATGGAATTGGACTGCTTTATTCCCTCCTGTTCATCCCCTCATCCCACTGCTTTAATCCATGCCACTGGTCTCCGTCCATCGGCAGCTTGTGCCTTCAGGTTTGTTCTCTACACTACATCTACAGCTAGACTCATCTTAAATACACACGTGTGATCCTGTTACTCATTTTCAAAAACCTCCCTAGCTTTTATAGAAAGATAACCAGCTGGAGGCAAAAGCCTGACATTGAAGGTTGGAACTGTTGCTTGTGGCCTTACCACATTCCTGGGGGAGCTCCATTTTCTCATCTGCAATTTGAAGAAAGTGAGGTGGATGCTTTCTCTGCTCTCCAGCCTCCCAAAGATTGAGATGGTGACTTGAAAGTTGTTCACGGTCTGGCAGGCTTCATGACAAGCTAGTGAAGTTGACTAGGAATAATCTACATGCCTCTCCACCTCTCCCTTCTTATTCTCCATTGCCCTCTATTCACCTCACCCCTGCTTTCATCCCTTGTTTTCCCCCAGGGCTCCAAGCACCGTCAGCTCTTGGCCACGTTACGGGCCCTGGAGGCAGCAGCTCTTCCCCAGCAATCTCCTAGCCTGCCTGGCAGTGACTCTGAGGAGGAGGTAGTGGAAAGGAAGAAGAAACACTCAAAAAAGGCCTCATTTTCCAATGTTTCTATTGGAGTAGAGAAGAAGAGGAAGAAGAAATGTCAGAAACAGGGCCCACCTGGCAGTGACTCTGAAAAAAAGGAAGTAGAAAGGAAGAAAAAGTGCCTCAAAGGGGTTTTTAATGCCAGTGACTCTGCTGAAGAAGAGAAAAGGAAGAGGAAACACCAGAAACAGGTCCACTCAAACCCTGCCCAGCACCTGGACAATGATGACCAAACAGGTACTAATGGATGTGTACATGTGTGGGGGACAGGGAGGGGGATCAATGTATCCTAATAGATGACAGAGGTTACCTGCCACCATTAGGTTTGGGATTAGGCAATAAGAAGTACTTTCGTGCAGGCAACAGTCCCTTTCTCAAGGATAGGGGTATGGCCAGGATGATTGCCAAACCTCTGAATTCAGGGGATCTTACCCCAAATATGCTTTCCCATCTCCCTCCCTGTAGGTCCCAAAGCTTGGAAGAATAGAGATACAAATGACCTATCCCAGCCAAGCGCTGGGACCACTTCTGCCAACCCCTCCCACATCTTGAGTCGCAAGCAGTGGCGGAACCGGCAAAAGAATAAACGTAGGCATAAGAATAAGTTTCGGCCACCTCAGCCACCAGACCAGGCTCCAGCCACAGTCTCCACAGAGGAGACAGAGATGCCTCCTGACCCCAGTCCACACAGTCATGAGGATCGGGCGGGGGCTCTGCGAGCCCGCATGGCACAACGGCTGGATGGTGCTCGATTTCGTTACCTCAACGAACAGCTATACTCAGGGCCTAGCAGTGCTGCACAACGTCTCTTCCAGGAAGACCCTGAGGCCTTTCTCCTCTACCATCGCGGCTTCCAGAGCCAAGTCAAGAAGTGGCCACTGCAGCCAGTGGACCGCATTGCCAGAGATCTTCGCCAGCGGTGAATGGGGGTTGGGCACTGTGAGAAGCGATGTGGGTCAGTCATGGCTCAGACTAGACCAGTAAGTGATCCCTCCCCTCCACTCCCAGGCCTGCGTCCCTGGTGGTAGCTGACTTCGGCTGTGGGGACTGCCGCCTGGCTTCAAGTATCCGGAACCCTGTACACTGCTTTGACTTGGCCTCTCTGGACCCCAGGGTCACTGTGTGTGACATGGCCCAGGTAAACCCCTCTTCCTCTCTGTATCTGAACTGTGTCTAGACCCAGCCTCTGTGTGCTAATCTCTAATGCTCCCTCTCTCCGCCCTGCCTGCCCATTCTGGTGTCTGGCACTAGCACTCAGTGTTAGATTTCTGAGTCCCATATTGTGTGCTTTTTATAGTACTCCTACTCTCCACAGGTGCCTCTGGAGGATGAGTCTGTGGATGTGGCTGTGTTCTGCCTTTCACTGATGGGAACCAACATCAGGGACTTCCTAGAGGAGGCAAATAGAGTGCTGAAGCCAGGGTAGGAGCTCTCAGGACACGGATGCATATATATGTGCACATGCCTGTGTCCGTGCATTTACATAGAACTTTTTACCCTTCTCAGGGGTCTTCTGAAAGTGGCTGAAGTCAGTAGCCGTTTTGAAGATGTTCGGACTTTTCTGGGGGCTGTGACCAAACTGGGCTTCAAAGTCATCTCCAAGGTGAGGGCCCCAAGAAGTCTCCCTATTTTTGTCTCATGTGGTCCTTTTTTAGAGTAATAGTGTTCGGGAAGGAGGCCATAGGCACAGACACACACAGTTGCTTCTTGAAGGCATGACACATGGGAGAGCCCTGGAAGCTTTCTAAGTGAGGGCGGGACATGGACAGAAGTATTTTGAAGAACTGGGGTGAGGATTTGGAGCTTACTAGGTCTTTTCTGCCCCTAGGATCTTACCAACAGCCACTTCTTCCTGTTTGACTTTGAAAAGACTGGGCCTCCTCGGGTCGGTCCCAAGGCTCAACTCACAGGCCTGAAACTTCAGCCATGTCTCTACAAGCGCAGGTGACCTCTGGGGCCCCCTTGAAAGGGAGGCAAGTCTCGAACTCCAGGCTCAGAACTCTGAAGACTGTATCCAGCCAGGCTCTGACCCAAGAACGGGTACATCCCTTCCTCCATCCAAAGAACGAAGTGTGATGAAACCCCCTGGTTCGGCCCTGCTCTGTTGAAGGCTTCTTGGTTCCAAGATCATAAAGTCATTTGGGCTAGCTAAAGAATAAGGAGTTTATTGTGAAAATACAAGAGTGCTTGGGAATTAGGGATCTTCTAAATGTCATGGGAACTAGGTGGTTTGGAATGCAAGGCATCTCTGGGTTTGTCTCCTCTTTCCATCTCTCAGGAGCTACGTGGACTTTCTGCCCTGGCATCTCTACTCCCTTCTGATTTTCCATCTGCTGAGGAAATCTAAAGCCAGGGCTGAGTACATAGGAGGTGCTTAATAAACTGTAGCTATGGCTGTGATATGTTGTAAGCCTTACTATTTTCTAAAAATCTTCCCCTAGGTAGGGTTGGAGGTTGAAAAGTAAAGAATGAATTTGTTGATTGAGGAAGACTCTGCGAGAGCTCAAGATAGGGCTTTCAACAGGTTTTACTTCCCAGGGTATTTAGGGATTGCTGGTAAGATTCTGAGCTGTGCTTGGAGGAGGATGGTGAGGAACGTGGGTCTCTTCATAAATAACAACTGGTTGGTGCCATGGTCGGGTGGGGGTTTGGGCTGTCCATTGGCAGAAGGGTCTGTCTGTTGTTTCTGCCTTGCAGTAGGCCCAGATAAGCATGTCTTGGGATGGCTATGGGCAAGGAAGGCTGGCGCTGGAAAAAGATGAACTGGGATGGTAGACCCTTGGCCTCTCCCAGAGGGTATTTGCTGTGGATCCAGGTATAAAGATATAGCCTCTTTATCTGTTTCAAAGAGCAAAAACGGAGAGTGCCCAATGGGACACAGCTTCTGGTGCTCTGAGCCAGTCAGTACCTCCATTGAGGAGATGGAGACTCTGAGGAAGGCTGTCGGCCAGAGGACATGTTTGAAGGCTAGGCTGTGAACCATTCGACACATACCGCACAGTGTCTTCCCATGTGCTCCTCTCTCTGCCAAATACTTGTCTGACTGGCAGAGTCTTATTCATCTTTCCAAATAGCCTCGCTGTTCCCTACTCCACCCTTTCCAAAGCAGAATTAATTTCTTCATCTGCGCTCTCTAAACTGCATTGTGGTGGCTTTGTGCATTAGGCTGTAGTCTTCTCAAGTCATACTTATTTTTGTATTCCCAGAGCTTGTTGCTGAGGTGGTGATAAGGCATGACAGGATCCATTTGAGTGGGACTGATGAGAGTAGTGTGTTGCAAGAACCCAGGTTCAGAGCACAGTATGTAGGCACTGAGGACTAGGGACAAAGGAAGAAATAGGCAGATAGGAGAACTTGAGCAGGTAGAACAGGGGAAATGTTGAAGGTTGGTGAGAGAGAGGAATCTGAACTGAGTCTCTGGTTTCTCGCTTGAGCAAATAGTTGAGCTGGTGCTGCCATTCAAAATGTTGGGTTTCAGGTACTTGTTAGGTGTTCATTTGGAAGAGGGATGTAAAAGTGCCGGGAGAGAGCTGGCTAGCATTTGGGAATCAGCAGTTTAGAGGTGGTAATTCAAGTCAAAGGAATAGGTAAGATATCCAGAGTAAGGTAGTGAGAAGAGAAGATGGCTCAGAATAAAACTGAGGAATATTTAATGGATGGCAAAGGCAAATGGACGAGTGCAGGTTGACAAGATGAGAAGGTTAGGCCAGAAATGGAGGAGTAAAACCAGAAGAGTGGATGCTTTCAATACGAAAGGAAGGGACAGAGAGGTTGTCAGCTGTCAAATGCTGTTGCAAGATCTGTTAAAATCGGAGGCCTGGGTGGCTCAGTCAGTTAAGTGTCTGACTCTTGGTTTAGGCTTAGGTCATAATCTCACACTTTGTGAGATTGAGACCCACTTCAGGCTCTGTGCTGACAGTGAAGGGCCCTCTTGGGACTCTCTCTCCCTCTCCTTCTGCCTTCCCCTGCTCGTATCCATTGTGTCTCTCTCAAACATTAAAAAAAAATTTAGAGTGAAGTCAGATTGCAGTGGCGTACAGATTACTGAATAACACTGAGGGCCTGTGTGAGTTCATATGGGATTATTCATGACTTTATGGTTCCACCAGCCAGCCCAGTGGTGTAGTTATCTCTGCCTACTCAGGAGTCTAGGTGTAGCTGTGGGAAAAATGAGTACTAAGGGATCATCCAGAGTTGGAACTTTGCCATATAGTGGAAATGAAAGGAAAGTGAACATAAGTAAATGTTAAAAAAATACAAAAAACTTAAACATTAAAAATTAAAAAAAAAACAAAAAACAAAAAACACTCCCTCTCAATAATAAATAAATGTTTAAAAATTAAAAAAAAATAGGTACCTGGTGGCTCAGTTGGTTGAGTCCAACTTTGGCTCAGGTCATGATCTCACGGTTTGTGAGTTTGAGCCCCACGTCAGGCTCTATGCTGACAACTCAGAGCCTGGAGTCTGCTTTGGATTCTGTCTCTCTCTCTCTCTTTCTCTCTCTCCCTGCTCACATATCTTTCTCAAAAATAAATAAACATTAAAAACAATTTTTTTTTTTTTTCAATTTAAAAAACAATTTGAAAGTAAGCAAAGGCATTTCACACTATTCAGAAGTAACATTGCTATGCTGGACTGTGGAATTTTGTAGAAGAGGTAGGAGAGTGAAGACATAAGTGGGTTGTTGCACTGGGAGTCATTAAACAGGCCACCTGGGCAGACGGGAGGCAATGGTCAGAAATTGGAATGCTTGAGTAATTAATGTCCGAGGCCCAGCAGCTTTAGGCGGTGGCTGAGTCTAAAGCCACATGGGTCAGTGCCTGAGAGGCATGTGAGGCAGGTTGCCCCTCAGATAATGGACTGAGGGCTCTGGTATTGTGGGGAGGTCTTGTCTGCATGGACTTTGAAGTTCTTCAGGATGATGGTAGAAGTTGGTATGGAACAAGTGCCAACCTCTTGAGGGAGGGGGCAGATCCCAGAGATCTGCAGATAAAATGACAGGGAAGCTAGATGGCATGAATTTCAGAAGTCCAGGGGGTTTGGACTGCCTACTAGAGAGACTTCCATTGTGGGGGTGATGTGAGGCTGGTGAGTGGAGCTGGCTGACACCCTCATAGTCCTCTCCAGCTTGTCAGGATTCACTGTAGATTACTGGGGAAATGACGATTATAAAAGCTCCATAGGGCAGGAGCTTCCTGGGGTAAAGGGGAGGCAGGCCATCAAATCCAAGGAAGGGCGCTTGGGTGGCTCAGTTGGCTGTGTGTCTGACTCTTGATTTTAGCTCAGGTCGTGATCTCACGGTTCGTGAGATTGAGCCCCATGTAGGGCTCTGCGCTGACAGCATGGAGCCTTCTTGGGATTCTCTCTCTCCCTCTCTCTCTGTCCCTCTGCATGTGCTTTCTCTATCTCAAAATAAATTAAAAAATACAAGGAAAGTGTGGGAGTAGCAGTCATCTCACTGTGGGACACACATCACCTCTAATAGCTTACCTGTCTGTATTATTTCCCGAATGTTTATATTCCTAAATCTTGGTTAATTTTCCCTGTTTTCATTATGCTCAGCAGGACAGCTGGGACACCTTTCTCCTTTTTCTGTTTTTCTCCCAGAAAAGAATTTGGATTCTTCCTTTGCCTAGTCCTGTTCCACCCACCCGAGTAAATCTCTCTTTGGGTCTGATTCAGGCCTTGGGCCTCCCATAACTCAGCCCAGCCCCACTAGTGTCTCCATCAGTTGCTCTGATTCTGAAAGCAGGACTCCCCTGAGCCTGAACTGGGGCCTCCCAGCTCCATCATCAGCTTCAGGAGAAGCTCTTATGCAAGCCCAAGTTCCTGGGCTTCAGTGTTTAATGTTGAAAGCCTAGACTGAAAAGAGACAACAGTGTATATTTTCTTAAGAAATAACAGCATGCTAGGTCTTCAAAGAACAAACTAGTTTAAGGAATAATTTGAGAACACATTAAAGGAAAGGCAAGAGTAGTAAGAGATAAGTGGTAGGGGTTGCTGTACCACCCAAGGCAGTGTTAGAATCACCTGGAAGTCTTAGTATAATGCAGATTGCCAAGCCCTCCCCCAATTTCTGATTCAGAAGATCAGGATAGGGTTTGAGAAGTGCTATTCTGATTGCTTTGGTTTTTCACAGTGAAGCAGGAAGTAGGGTTGAGAATAGCAGTGAACAGGTTGGAGTTGTGAGGTGAGGAGAACATGAATATCCTTAAGAGAGTAAGAGGGAATGAACAAATGGGGGAAATAGAGTATGCTTGCTGGTGGTATTAATTGCATGCTTTTGGTTCAGGGTCAGAAAGAGGATGTGTGGGAAGAGACCATGCAGGATTGCTGTGTAGAGAGCTTATTGTGAGACAGCACAGCTGGACTGTCAGGACCCGCCCCGTCACCTCAGCTCTGACTGTGGACTCCACTGGGACCATTCAGGAAGCTTGAGGTATTTATTCTTTGGGCCTGCTGAGGAATGATGAACTTGGAGTCTGACTCCTGCCCTGGGAATGCAGAGGGCAAGCAGAGCTCACTGACTGCTTCAGTGGTGGGGCCAGGGGAGTGCTGCAGCTTTTGCAGGCCTGTGTTCCCAGAAGTTGCCGTAGCAAGCGATGCATGTGCATCCTGTGCACCTTGCAAGAGAGAGGGAAGCATGGGGTGGTCTTGGGCCCTGTCCAGTAGGACCATTTGAGGAGGCAAGGAGACCTCAGCGCAAAGAAGGTAGGTGTATGCCATGTGGGCTGAGGGAGTTGCTGGAGACCACCCACTAATGCTCCACCCCCTAATATGTGACCCCTCCAGGGTCAAGGGGATAGCTGGGATATCCCCTTTAAGTATCCGGATACCCAGATACCTGGGTGGCTGGGTATCTCAGCCACCTGGGTGGCTGGGTGGCTGGGTGGCTCAGTCGGTTAAACGGCTGACTGCGGCTCAGGTCATGATCTCAGTATTCGTGAGCTTGAGCCTTGCATCAGTCTCTGTGCTGACAGCTCGGAGCCTGGAGCCTGCTTCGGATTCTGTGTCTCCCTTTCTCTGCCCCTCCCCTGCTTGTCTCTGTGTGTTTCTCCCTCAAAAATAAACATTTAAAAATTTGAATAAATAAGTAAATATCTGCCAAGCCCCTCAGGCACAGAATCGCCTAGTCCAGCAGGAACTTTATCCCCTTTCTCAACCCTTCCTTCTCTGCAGCTATTAGGTAGAGAGGAGGTGAGAAGAGCCGAGAGCACACAGATTAGTCTCTTCCCCAACTCAGCCTCCTTGAGACATAGTAAGTGGGGCAGAGCTGGGAGGGGAAGACGGTTAAAGCTCCAGTGGGTGCACATTATTTATTGTTACCTAGGGTTAGATATCCTAATTGCTTGAGATGAAGAGGAGGTGAGAAGAGCAGAGAACACACAGATTATTCCTATTATTCCTCTTCTCCCCAGCTCAGGCTCATTGAGACATAGTAGATGGGGCAGAGCTGGGAGGGGAAGGTGGTTAAAGCTCCAAGTGGGTGCACATTATTTACAGTTACCTAGGGTTAGATATTCTAATTGCTTGAGATCGCGTAAGACCGTTAACTAAGAATAAGCTGAAAAGTCACAGGCTTGCTGCAGCTTACCTCCACAGCAGGGAAAGAGTGTCCCCAAATGAAAATGCTTTGGAGGGGTGGTGAGAGACAAGAATAAGCTTGGGTTTGGATGGCAGTCTGTGTCTTGTGCTTGTTCAGCATGCCTTTGAGAGGTTTCTTGCTGCTGCAGTTTTTGGTGTGCTCCAGCTCTTGTTCCTGTAACACAGTCCTACGGAACACGGTTCCAAAGGAAACAACATGATCTTGGCAGAGACACAGCTTAGCTCCAAACACTCAGCCATTTACATAAATGCACAGAGCCCTTTACAGCTTTTCATAGAGACCCACAATAGTGTTTTTTTTATCCCCAGGTGGCCCTCCTTCCCAGATGACTTCTCAGACTGGCCACCTGTTTCTAGGATATTCAACTACTGTAGCAATTGCCTTATTGGTCTAATTCCATCACTCCTGCCCCCAAAGCAATTTGTTTCCCACACAGCCAAGTGATGTTTTTAAAATGTAAATCAGATATGTCATTTCTCTGCTTAAAATCCTTCAATCACTGGGTTCTCAGTGCTCTGAGAACAAAAGACAGACTCGCTCCCAGGCCCTGTGTGATCTTGCTCAGGCCTTGCTCTCCAACTGCATCTTAACCCACTCCTTCCTCACAAGACTCCAGCCACGCACGCTTTCTTTTCATTCCTCTTGCATTCCAAGCCATTCCTGCTGGGTCTTTACACATACTGCTCTATCTTTTTACAGTACTTTTTGTGATGAGCTCATTTTCGTCTTCCAGATCTTCACACCAAATCCCCGTTTCTTCTTTGGAAGAAACTGGCTAGATGCTCACCAAAATGTCCTTTTTATGGACACATAGTTAACTATGTTTCCTAGCTCCTTGCATCAAGGCGGGGCTATTGTCTTCGCCAATGGAAAGTAAGTAGGAGTAATGCTTTACTACCAGACCAAGGCAATTAAAGAGTGGATGAGCCTTCTTCACATTCTCCCATCCCCTCTTCTGCCTTCCTGGGTGAGCTTGAAGCATATGTTTTAAAGACTGTGGAGTCAATTGCTTGGAGGAAATCTGCTTGACCAAGAACATCCACATTGGACTTTTCAACAAAAATAAACCTCTATTGCATTAAGTTACTGAGCTTTGGGAAGGTTACAGAAGTTAGTATTATGTACTCTGGCTAATATATCTTTTCTGGGCATCCTGTCCACCTTGCTCTTGACCACAAAACCTTTTTTTGTTTCCCTCAGGGTGCTTCAAACATGTAATTATCTTACCAGATGCCAGTCAACACTCCTACCTATCCTATAACTTTGAATCTTAATTGAGAAAAAAACGTCCACGTGAGGAAGTTGAGATACTCATTTTATCAGTTGCATTTTGATTGTGACCAGAAAAAAAAATCCCACTGAAGAATGTCCTAAACAAATTAGATTTTTTTCTTCTACTATACTTAGAAACCTGAAGGTAGATGGCTGCTGTCAGTGGTTTAGGAATTCAAGGATGTTAAGTTTTAGGTCTTTGTTGCTCTTGGTGTCTTGATTCTAATGGTTACAAGATGATGTGTTCTTGATTAGTCGGGGACACCCTACTTACTGTTACACTTCTTGCGAGTCTTGTTGATTGCCACAGCCCCTACCTTTTTGGCTTTACTTCAAGGGTCCTATGTTATTAATACTCTGGTATAAATATGTTTCATTATTCCCTACAACATAATTGAGGCCAATTTAAAATATTAACATTTTCTTTTCTATCTTTATTTTTTTGAATTTTATATTAAGTAGGCTTCATACCCAGTGTGGAGCTTGAACTCAAGACCCTGAGATTAAGAGTCACATGCTCTACCAACTGAGCCGTCAGGTGCCCCTAAAATATTAACATTTTTAAATATATTTGTCTCCCACACCCCTTCCCACACCTCAGTGATCTATTAGCAACTTACCCAGTTTGAAGCTGTTCTTCCTCCAGCCCAGTGGGGTGGGGAAGCATGGTCTTTATTTCATTCGTTACCTCCTCTGTCACTTAGGATTGGGATGGGGAGGACACACTAGAGGAGAAAAAGGTAAACACCATCAGTGTGCTCTACTAAGACAGGCACTTCTTTAAATGTTGGCTCTCATGTGGGGTATTGGGGTTCTTTGGAGCCCCCCAGTAGGGACTTGTGCACTGGCTGGCTTTGCTGCTTATTATACACAGCCCACACTCCCCCTCAGCTCTTCAGCTTCTGCCCCTGTCCATGAATCCATAGCCTCCTAATGCTAACATCCCTATCCCTGGCACAGGGGGAGGGGACCTGGGACAGTTTCCAACAAACACTTCAAGATTGGTTCCCTTTCAGGGAGCCCACCAGAAACTCATGCATATTTTTCCCACCAACACTGGCAGTGCAGCACAGTCGGCAGCTGACCCCTCTCCCCTTGCTTGCCTCAGCCAGCCTGACTGACTTCTCCATGTGAGAAGCACCAATCTCTATATGCATATGGCTCCAAACCCTCATAAGTGATTCAGGTTGTATTAACTCCCAAGAGGCCTCTGCCCCAGGCCCCACCTCAGTGGCCATATACAGATGGCTCTATTAAGTTCCTGAGTGTGGCAAGCCTCTAGCTCGAGAATGTAATCTGAATGAATGTAAAGCTTGTCCCCCTCGTGGAGACACAGAACTACTATAAATGGTTCTATTAGAGCCCTCCTCACTTGATTTAGGATGCCTTTCAGGGGGGAAAAGTTCTCTATTCCTAAAAAAATTCCCATCAATGCATCTTTCATTTCTTACTTCATATACAGTAGAAAGTTTGATGGTCTCTGGATCAGCTTTATTTTCTTAGAATAAATCCTATGTGGATGTATCCAGTATCTTTATTTAGAATGTGTCAGTGCCTATTACCTATGGTCTTCAGTCTTGGTGTATTATCCAAAGGTCTTAGACGACTGAAAAACTCATTTAACATCTTCTTTCTTATGTACATATTCTTAGAAAACGTGAACTGTGGGGTGCCTGGGTGGCTCAGTCGGTTGAGCATCCAACTTCGGCTCAGGTCATGATCTCACGGTCCTGAGTTTGATTCCCGCGTCGGGCTCTGTGCTGACAGTGCAGAGCCTGGAGCCTGTTTCGGATTCTGTGTCTCCCTCTCTCTCTCTTACCCTCCCCCACTCATGCTCTGTCTCTCTCTGTCTCAAAAATAAATTAAAAAAACGTTTAAAAAATTAAAAAAAAAAAGAAAACGTGAACTGCTTTATTTATATAGAGTATTACTGACAATGTATTCTTACTTTCCCTCCCTCCCTCAGCTCTGTTTTTAGTATCCATTCACGTATCAATCGGAGCCCTGTCGGGAAAATGCAAAGCATTTCAAGTAAAGGGCATTTATTGAGAATTGATTCCAAGTGTTGGAAGGATGAAAGAATAGGTCGAAGTTGCTGATGTAATTCAAAAATTAACTGGAGAATTCCGAGAGCATCCCAAGTCCTGGGAAAACAAACAAAAGTGGTGTAATCACCAGAAATTAGGAGCTCAGAGAAAGACCCCCTTTTGACTGATACTCACATCTTTGTGGGGGAAGCTCCTTCTACATACCTAGTGCTTGGACCTCTGAGGAAGGGAGTGACTGCCTGTCTGCTTCTACAATCTGACAAATGCGGCAAAGCTGCTGCTGAGTGCAGAAGCAGCTAATAGCTGGAGCCAGCTGCCTGCAGCTGAAGTAATGAGACAGCAGCTGGAAAACAGGGACAAAGGGCCTTCCTCCCCTCTCACTTTCAGGTTCCCTTTAGGACATCCCATTGACAGGAACTAATGGAACCAGCTGGCAGTAGATTCTGGGGAATAGACTTTGCAGACTCCCAGCTGCAGCAACACAAAGAGTGTGTGTAAGGGGGTGGGGAGTGGGGGTGGAGGGAGATCTGTAGAGGCCAGGAGCCCTAAGAAAATAGGAAAATAAGGGATACACTCCAGTAGCTGCTCTTATGCATACTTTGTTGCTTCTGTCAGCGGTGGGTCACCGTGGAGTGTTCAGGGTATACATCCACCAGAGTAAATGTATCCATTCACTTGGTTGCTTCAAATTCTTTGCTACCTGGAGAAATTAAAATCCCTGGAGCTGGGGTTCTGAGTAAAAACTATGTCCCACCAATTAGATGCGCTCATCTGAGGTTTGGGAGCCAAGGGGCATCTTCCTGCTGCTTGGCTGTTGCTGCTGGAGAGCAGGTTTGTCTAGATGTTGGGCTTTCTGTAGCAGCGTTCCCCTTGAGGCCAAGGACAAAGTAAGGATTCCCACTGTAATGGCTCAAGTTCAACATGGGACGGAGGTTCAACAGGCAAAATACAACTTACTCTGTGACACTATAACAAAGTGTGGTTAAGAAAAAAATGTACTGGGAGGATATCAGTTAAGTAATTCACAGAACTCATGAGAAGTCCGGGGAGTGAGGCTTAGAAAACAAACACGGACCAACTGCAAAACCTAAGGTCACACTTCAGAGAGTCTGGTTAGGATGGCACTGCTGGCACCGTGGCTGCTGGACTTTTTTTGTGTTTTTTTGTTGCCACATAGGTTGATGCTGAGAATTGAGTTAATCCTCCTAAATTTGTGGCCCTGTTTTGGATTGGCCCATGAAAGCCCTCTCTCCTGTTCTGTTATTTGTTTCCTTTATTACTTATTTGCTCTTTTTTCCTCACTCCCACAATATGTTTGTTGTGTGTCCCTAGATACGTATGTTAGCAACGTGCATGGTTTTGGTGTATATATGTTGTGGCAGGGACTTGGCAGCTGTTCCTCACACCCATTTTCTTCTTCCTGGGAAATTAGCTGGACTCTGTTTTCCAGCTCCCCTTATACTTTCGTGTGGCTACGTGATTGAATTTGGCCAGTTGGATGGTAGTGGAACTAAGGTATGCTACTTGCATACTTGGGTCCTTATATTTTGCTGCACATTAGTCCCCATGTCAATCCACTTTGGCCAACTTGGTGCATTTGCCCATATGACCTTGAAAGGTACATGTCAAACATGATGGAGCCAAAAGATGGAGGGAGCATAGATCCCTGAACAACACTTGGAGGAGAGCCACCTGTTTGGGACTTCACCTGAGTGAGAAGTCATTTTCTTTATAGATGAACCATTACACACTTGAGGGTTCGTTGTTACAGCAACTATTGATCTTTTTTAAAATTATTCTTAGTTGAACACATCGGAAACATAAGCAAAACACATACCCATATGGAAAAGTAAATGAAACCAAAATGTTTGACCCATGGTTTTATCATAGGCCAGCCCCATTGCAACCACCATCCAAATTGAGAAAGCCTCCGCCCCCAAAAACCTTTTATGCTACCTCCCAAACATCAACCACTTGTTTCTCTCAACCATACAGAGTTACCACCATCCTGACTCTCGTGACAATTTCCTTGCATTCCTTTGTGGTCTTACTGGTTAAGCATTGTGATATTGTGATTTATAATAACGAATACATATTTGGTCCTCCCATTTCTAGCACAGAGCTTCTAAAACCCTTGGGGTTTCCTAAGTGATGAGAGCTGGAACCGGTCTTTTGTTAGGTTAATGAGATGACTTTTGGAATGCCCCCAAATCACCTGGGATTGAGGGGTTGCCCTGTGCATCTTTTCCACCTGGACGTTCAGCTGTATTCTTTACTATGTCCTTTTATAATAAGCTGGCAAATGTAAATAAACTTTTTCCAAGTTCTGTGACAACTTGGACTTGGGACTAGCATTTGAAGTGCGGGAGGAGAGCAGTCATGTAGGACTGAGCGCTGAGTCTGTGGAATCTAATGCTGTCTCAGGGCAGTTAGTGTTAGAATTACGATGAGTTGTAGAACATCCTGCTGGTGTCTCAGAGAATTGTTTATTGGTGTGGGGGCTTTCTCCCATGGTGGAATTGGGTGCTCAGACCCTTTTTAAAGCGTGTACACCTAAATAGTATGTATTTTCATGTGTCTGGCTTTTTCACTCAACATTAAGTTTATGGGACTCATCCATGTTGTCGAGTACAAATGAATTTCATTCACTGTTATTACTATAGAAGTATCCTGTTCTGTAAGTAAATTACGATTGTAAACCATGATTGATTAATTCAATTGTTTAGGTAAATTTGAGTTGTATATCAATCAGAATGGGCTGTGCCATGCTGCAGGAAATTAAAATCCAGAATGTTAATGTCTTAACTCCACAGAAGATAATTTCTTACTATTGCTAGAGGCAGGGACTGTTCATAGTCATTCAGGAACCCTAGCTAATGCAATGCATGCTTCCAAAATCACTAGGAAAGAAAAGGGAACGAGGGAAATCACTCCCTGGCACCCAAAGTTTCAGCCCTTTTTGCCCCTATGTAATTGGCCAAAACAAGTCTCCTTGTAGAGTTCTCCATGTAGAACTCTGTAGTTGGTGAGAAAGTGTACTCCTATTGTGTGCTCAGGGGGAAGACAAACAAGGTTGGTGAACTGCCTAACATCCAGCTTGTGGTCCCTGCAAATAATGCTGTGAACAACCCAGAAGGTCTCTTACTATGTTCAGGGGAAGTGATGTTGGTGGAAGTCCTTATCTCATTCTTAAACTTGAAAGAAAAGCTTTCAGTATTTCATCATTGGGTATGATATTTGCATTGAGGGGACTTTTGCAGCAATGCTCAGGAGTGAACATAAATGATATTTTCCTATAAATCTTTTCTCACCACAGTGCTTTTAAGTGCTGTGCATGTTGCTATATGTACCTTTAACTCACTCTTCCTCCTCTTCAGATGCTCTAATGGCTTCCCATCTCACTCATAACATAGTCCAGAATTCTTACTGTTTCCTAAGAGGCCCTGTGTTTTCTGGATTCCAGTTATCTAACATTCACTCCCTTTACTGATGCCTTTTCAGAAATACCGTCTATCTTGCTATTTCTTGAATATTCTCAGCATGCCTCCCTGCCTCCGGGTCATTGTGCATCTATGCGGAATGTTATTTCCATGATATCTACCTGGCTCACTTAGGCACTTCATTCAAATCTCTGTTGAAAAGTCAGTTTTTATAGTCCCCCTCTCTACTGCCATACCACACTTAGTTTTTCTTCAAGGAACTTATCATCACCTTTTAAATTGCATATTTATTTGTTTATATGATTAGTGCGTATTTCTTCACACTAGAATGTAAGTTCCAAGACAGCAAGGACTTGATCTGTTTTATTCAGTACTGCACCCCTAGGATCTAGGCTTATTTGCCTCTGATGTCTGTTTAGTGTTCCAGAGTGTCTGTTTAGAACATTTAACATATCCATTTCCCTAGTTAAGGACATTTAGATTATGCAAATCCTTGTGACCACAAAAAAAATGAGTAAAGAATTTTCTTATAAATGTTCTCTTAAATATATATGTGTGAGTCCTGCTTCCAGAGTTCAACTTAATTTGTCAGGCTGGTTATTCCACTATAAAATATAACAAAATTAACAACTATAAAATCTGAACAAAATATAAACCAAAGAACAACTATTTGAAGACACTGAAAAGTGAAGAAAAGCAGGCAAAAACTAGAGGAGAATTTACCCTTAAAATACTTCAACTGCAATGGATAAAAATTATGATTTTGTGGTCTTTGCCTGAAAGTCTTTCCCAGCCCCACAGCATCCACCAGTTCCAAAGGCAAAAAACCACAGCCATACTGGCTCAAAATAGACAGAGGACAGCGTTCAGGGCTGGTAAAGCAGCTGGAAATTTAAGAGCAGAAATCCTGGAAGTGAGAGAGTGCCATGAGGGGTGAAACCAAAATATGAACATAAATTCTGCCCAAACCTTTGCATGACTGCTAAAATACACATGCATATAGAGGAGACTTAGGGGGACCTAACACATAAAACTGGCAGAGTCCAGAGAAGAGTCTACCCCTGAATGACAGAAGTGCACTGTGTGAGATGTGCAAATTTGCTTTTTGACTGAGTGCATTCCTCAATTTATGTCCAGCTTGGATGGCAACTGAAGTGTCAGAGGACAGGGTTTGGTAGTGGAGAGCGGCTGGAAATTTAAAAGGGAAACCCCAGAAGCAAAAGGACTGTAGAGGAGGTGAGCCCCAAAATCTGAGCCAAATTCCGCCTAGATCCTTGACCAGTGACTAAACTGTAAATGTGCAGGTGAGATGCTCTAGACCAGGCTTACAAAAAAAAAAAAAGAAGCATGCTGCTGCTATAAGCTGAAAAATAAGCAGAGACATATACTGTTACACAACACAGGAAATAAAAAATTTGCAATTTAGGCCTGCTCTCCCCCCAGAATGCCTGCTATAATAATACCAATAACAAATTTTTAGAATATAACAGAATGAAAACTTACTACAACATATTATCCACAATAACCAGCTTTTAACCAAAATTACCAGACATACAAATAAACAGAAAATTATAACCCTGTTATAAAAACATGAAATTATAAACAGTAATTTATACTCAGGGTAAAAGACACTCAGTAGAAATTAACTCCAGGGGACACAGATATTGGATTTAGCTGTCAAATACTTCAGAGTAGCTGTTATTAGTGCATTCAAGCAATGAAAGGAAAATATGTATAAGAAACTAAAGTATGGCCTCAATGGATATACAGATAAGGAACCTTCCCAGAGACAGAAACCAAATGGAAATTCTAGAATTGAAAAGTATAAATAACTAAAAGTGAAAAGAAAAGGACAATACAAATTACTCAATTTGAGTAACCGGGAAAATAGACTGAGAGAAATGGACAGGGCCTCAGGAACCTGTGGGACTGTAAAAAAAGGTCTAATATTGTGTCATCAAAATCCCAGAAGGAGCCGAGAAAGCACTTAATGAAAAACAGCTGAAAACTTCTCAAACTTTGGTCAGAGACAAGAAATAGAGTGAACCTTGAACAGGATAAATGTGAAAAAAAAATTAAACTTCTGAAAACTAAAAAAAAAATAATAAAAATATTGAAAGTGGCAAAAGAAAAGTGATAGCTTACCTAAGGGGGGAAAACGATTTGATTGACAATAGATTTCTTGTCCACCATGGAAGCCATAGGGAGTGGTACAGTATTTTTTAGGGTTTGAAAGAAAAGAACTGTTAACTCTGAATAGTATACCCAGTGAAAATATTCTTCAGGAATAAAGGGGAAGTTTGGACATTCTCAGATGAAGGAAAACTAAGAGAATTTGTCACCAGCAACCTACCCTAAAAGAATGGCTAAAAGGAGTTATTCAAGTGGAAAGGAAATGATAAATCTTGGAACATAAAGAAAGATGAAAGAGCATGTGAACAAAATATGTGCAAATTGAACTAGCTTTCACAATTCAGTTCTCTGAATTGTGTTTAATGGTTGAAGGAAAAGTTATGATGCTGTCTGATGTTCTAAATATATGTAGGGGAAATATTTAAGATAATTATAAATGGGGAAGGATAAAGAGAGGTGAGGTTTCTATACTTCTCTTGAACTGGTAAAATGACACCAGTAGACCATGTTGAGTAATGCGTTTATAATGCAATACATATAGCAACAACTGAGAAGCTATACAAATATATAAACTCAAAATCACTGTAGATAAAATAGAATTCTAACCTGTAGAAGGGATAAAAAAGAAAACAGGCAAAAATCGGGAGAAGCAATCAGAAAAGAAAAAAATGGCAACTTCCTAACATAGCAATAATTACATCTTATGTTAATGAACTGAACATTCCAATTAACAGATGAGCAGATGACTACTTTGTCTATGAGAAACTCAATTTAAAGCGCGCCTGGGTGGGTCAGTCTGTTCAGCGTCCTACTTCGGCTCAGGTCATGATCTTGCAGTTTCTGGGTTCGAGCCCCGTGTCGGGCTCTGTGCTGACAGCTCAGAGCCTGGAGCCTGCTTCGGATTCTGTGTCTCCCTCTCTCCCTGCCCCTCACCCACTCACACTCTGTCTCTCTCTGCCTCTCAATAGTAAATGAATGTTAAAAAAATTTTTTTTAATGTTGCAGTATAGGCAAATTGAAAGTAAGAGGGTGAAAATGATTTATCATGCAAAAATTAATTAAACCAGGAGTGGCTATGTTAATATCAGATAGAGTAGACCTAAGAGGAGAATTTGGCAAAGACAGGGAAGGACATTATGTAATGATAAATGAATCTGTAGCAAGAAGACATAACAATCGTAAATGTGTATATACCAAACAACATTGTACAAAATATGTGACATAAAACTGATATAGCAGAAAAAAGAAATTAGGCCAAACCACAATGCAGTTGGAGACTTCAACACCCCTTTCAACAACTGGTAAAACAAGACAGAAAATCTTACAAGTATACAGAAGGACTTAACTGTGAACCAATAGGATCTAACTGACATTTATAGAATATTCCACCCAAGAAAATACACATTTTCAAGTGTTCATGGAACATACATAGGTTCTATCTTGGGCCATAAAGTAAATTTTGACAAATTTAGAAGAATTGAAATCAGAGTGCCTGGGTGGCCCAGTCGGTTAAACCTTGGATTTGGGCTCATGTCATGATCTCACAGTTTGTGGATTTGAGCCCCGCTTCCAGCTCTGTGTTGACAGCACAGAGCCTGGAGCCTACTTTGAATTTTGTGTCTCCCTCTCTCTCTGTCTCTGCCCCCCCCCCGACAAATAAATAAAAACATTTTTAAAAATTAAAAAAAAGAAGAAGAATTGAAATAATATATGAGTGTTCTCTGGCCACAACAAAATCAAACTAGAAATCAGTAACAGGAAAATCTCCAAATATTCAGAAACTAAACAGTGTACTTACAAATAATCCATTGGTCAAAGAGAAGTCACAAGGGAAATAAAAAATTACATTGAATGTAATGAAAATGGAAATACAATAAATTGTCCACATTTGTGGGACATAGCTAAAGCAATGCTGACAGGGAAATTTTTAGCACTAAAAGCATACATTATTAGAAAAGAGATAATCAAGGTTCCCACCTTGATAATCCAGGGGTGGAAAAGAGTAAAATGAGCCCAAAGCAAACATAAGAAATAATATAGGTAGGAGCAGAAATCCATGAAATTGAAAATAGAACAGTGGAACTGGGGCACCGGAGTGGCTCAGTAGGTTGAGTATCCAACTTCAGCTCAGGTCATGATCTCGCAGTCTGTGAGTTTGAGCCCCGCATTGGGCTCTGCGCTGACAGCTTGGAGCCTGGAGCCTGCTTCAGATTCTGTGTCTCCCTCTCTGTCTAACCCTTCCCTGCTCATGCTCTGTCTCTCTCTCTCTCAAAAATAAAGAAAAACATTAAGAAATAAAAAAAAAAAATAGTGGAACAAACCAATGAAACAAAGGCCTGTTTCTTTGAAAAGATCAGTAAAATTACAAACCTTTAAAAAGACTAACAGAAAGAAACACAAATTACCAATATCAAGAGTGAAACAACAAATATTACTATAGACCTTGCAGACATAACTATATAAAGATAGAGTAATACTGTAAACAACTGTATAGACATACATTTGGCAGTGTAGTTAAAATGGGACAATTCCTCAAAAAAAAAAGTATTACAACTCATGCAATATGAACTAATTTAACCCTATGAACTGTTAAGGAAATTAAACTTACTATTTTAAAACTCCCAAGAAAAAGGATTTCAGGGCAAGATTGTCTCACTGGGGAATTCTATCAAGTGTTTAAAGAAGAAATAACACTAATTCTACACAATCTTTTTCAAAAAATTGAAAGGAACACTTCCCAATTCAGTTTATGAAGCTAGTATTACTCTGATATCAAAACCAGGAAGAGATGGTATAAACAAAGAAAACTACAGACCAATATCCCTGATGAATATAATCACAAAAATCTTTAGCAAAATAATAGCAAATAGAATACAGTAATATATAAAAAAGAATTAGATGCCATGGCCAAATGGAGTTTATTCCAGTAATACAAAGGCTAGTTCAATAGTAGAAAATCAATGTAATTCACCATATTTAAAGGCTAAAGAGAAAAACAAAACACAGGACTACATCAGTTGATACAGAAAAGGCATTTGACAAAATTCATACCCATTCATGTTAAAAACTAAGAAAATTAGGAATAAAGAGGAATTTCCTCAACTTCAGAAAGAATCTCTCTCTTTTTTTTTAATGTTTATTTATTTTGAGAGAGAGAAAGAAAGAGAGAACATGAATAGGGAAGGAGCAGAGAGAGATGGAGAAAAGTCCCAAGCAGGCTCCACGCCATCAGCACAGAGCCTGATGTGGGGCTTAATCTTACAAGCTGTGAGATCATGACCTGAGCCCAAATCAAGAGTCGGACGCTTAAGCGACTGAGCCACCAAGGCACCCCAAGTATATCTCTTTTTTAAAAATCTATATTAACATTACACTTAATGGTGAAAAAATGGAATACTTACCTGGAATGCAAGGATTCACCACTTACTCAAATTAGTGCTAGAAGTTCTAGCTAGTGCAATACAGAAAAGGAAATAAAAGGCATACAGAACAGAAGACTCAAACTGTTCCTCTTTACAGTTGACATGTTTGTCTATATAGAAAATTCTAAAGGATCTACAAAAAGATTCCTAGAATAAATGAGTTCAACAAGGTTACAAGATATAGGATAAACAT
Organism: Panthera pardus; assembly: GCF_024362965.1. Taxonomy (NCBI): domain Eukaryota; kingdom Metazoa; phylum Chordata; class Mammalia; order Carnivora; family Felidae; genus Panthera; species Panthera pardus. The sequence continues at coordinate 51,845,979 of NW_026526677.1, forward strand.
ACAAAAAAAAAAAAACAACAACAAACCCATGGTTTTGTACACTAAAAGTGAATATGTAGACACTGAAATTGAAAGTACCATTTACACTTGCTCACAGAGAAATTGAATATTTAGTTGTAAACCTAAAATACATTTATAGGACTTTTATGCTAAAAACTATACAATGCTGATGAAAGAAGTAAAAAATCTAAGTAAATGTAGAGACCTACCATGTTCACAGATTGCAAAACATAACATGGTAAAGATATCATTTGTGTACATATGCAAACCACAGAGGGTGGAACATAATTCCTATCAAAATCCCAGTGTGATTTTATGTAGTCACAGACAAGATTATTCTAAAATTTGTATGGAAAGACAAGGGAACTAGAAAAAGTAGACAGTTTTGAAAAGAGAATAATAACGTGGAAGGAATCAGTCTACCCAATTTTAAGACTTACTATATAGCTACAATAATCAAGACTGTGGTATTGGTGGAGGGAAGGATAAATACATAAATCAGTAGAATGGAATAGAAAACCCAGAAATAGACCCACACAACTATTCTCAACTGATTTTTGACAAAGATGCAAAAGAAATTAAGTGGGAGAAAGCCTTTTCAACAGATGTAGGTGGAGAACTTGGACATCCATAGGCAAAAAAATGAACCTTGATCTAGTCTCACACCTTATACAGAAATTAACTCAAAATAGATCATGGACTTAAATGTAAAGTATAAAACGATAAAAGAACTTTAGAAAAGAAACACAGGAGAAAATCTTTGCTATCTATGGTGAGGCAAAGAGTTTTAAACTTGACATCAAAAGTATGATCCGTAAAAGAAAATTGATAAATTGGACTTCATCAAAGCTAAATATCTTTGCTCTGTGAAAGATCCTGTTAAGAGAATGCTACAGACTGGGAGAAAATATTTGCAAACTATGTATCTGACAAAGGATTAGTATCTAGAATATATAAAGAACTCTCAAAATCCAGGAATAAAAAACCTGATAGCCTTAAATCTACTAAAGTTGAATTTAAAATTTAAGACTTCCCCCCACAAAAACAAAACTAAAAACTCCAGGCCTAGATGGCTTTACTGGCAAATTCTATCAACCATTTAAGGAAGGAAGAAATGTCAATCCAACACAAATTCTTTTAAAAAGTAGAGTAGGAGAGAACATGTCCTCACTCACTTTGTGTGTAACCCACTAAGACATAAACCTGGGAGCAGAATTGCTAGAAGATAGTAAATATATATTTTAAGTTTTTATTTTAATTACCCATTGTTCATCACAAGTGCACTCCTTTATCCTTATCACCTATTTAACCCTTACCTCTACCTACTTCCCCTCTATCAGAGTTACCTATATAAAAAGTTCTCTTAGTTAAGAATCTGTTTCTTGGTTTGTCTCTTTTTTTTTTCCCTTTGCTTTTTTTTTTTTTAATTTCACATATGAGTGAAATCATATGGTATTTGTCTTTCTCTTATTTTGCTTAGCATTATACCCTCTGGATCCATCCATGTTGTTGCAAATGACAAGATTTCATTCTTTTTATGACTGAGTAATATTCCATTGTATATATGTACCACCTCTTTTTTATCCATTCATTAATCAATAAGCACTTGGGCTGCTTCCATAATTTGGCTATTGTAGATAATGTTGCTGTAAACATCAGGGTGCATATATCCCATTGAATTAGTGTTTTTGTATTCTTTGAGTGAATACCTAATAGTGCAGTTGCTGGATGGTAGGATAGTTGTATTTTTAACTTTCTGCGAAATCTCCATACTGTGTTTCCATAGTGGCTAGACCAGTTTGCATTCCCACCAACAGTACAATAGGATTCCTTTTTCTCCATATCCTTGCCAAGACTTTTTTCTTGTGTTATTGATTTTAGCCATTCTGATTGGTGTGAGGGATATCTCACTGTAATTTTGATTTGCATTTCCCTGATAAGTGATGATGACCATCTTTTCATGTATGTGTGTTAGCCATCTGACTGTCTTTTTTGGAGAAATGTCTTCTTTGGAGAAATTACACTATTTGGTGGGGGCGTGTTGAATGCTATAAGTTCTTTATATATTTTGAATACTAACTCTTTATCAGATATATCATTTGCAAATATCTTCTCCCATTCTGTAGGTTGCCTTTTAGTTTTGTTGATTGTTTACTTCGCTGTGCAGAAGTTTTTTATTTTATTTTTTTTTTTAATTTTTTTTTTTTAACCTTTATTCATTTTTGAGACAGAGAGAGACAGAGCATGAACAGGGGAGGAGCAGAGAGAGAGGGAGACACAGAATCTGAAACAGGCTCCAGGCTCTGAGCTGTCAGCACAGAGCCCGATGCGGGGCTCGAACTCACGGACCGTGAGATCATGACCTGAGCCGAAGTCGGACGCTTAACCGACCAAGCCACCCAGGCGCCCCAGAAGTTTTTTATTTTAAATATTTTTTTAACGTTTATTCATTTTTTGATAGAGACAGAGCGTGAGTGGGGGAGGGGCAGAGAGAGAGGGAGACACAGAATCCGAAGCAGGCTCCAGGCTCCAAACTGACAGCACGGAGCCCGATGCGGGGCTCGAGCTCACGGACCGTGAGATCATGACCTGAGCTGAAGTTGGACGCCCAACCGACTGAGACACCCAGGCACCCCGAAGTTTTTTATTTTGATGTAGTCCCAATAGTTTATTTTTGCTTTTGTTTCCCTTAGCACATAGTATATTTAATTTCACCAAGTGCTGCTAGATTGCTCCCCAGAATAACTACACCAGGATAACCATCTACCAACGGTGCATGAGAATGCGTATTTTCCACTACACCCCCGACATTTGGTATGGTAGAGGCAATGGAAAGCTGTAAGGAGAATGAATTCTGAGGACAAATGTCTAGATTCATAAACTGGCTCTACCATTTTCTGACTTTGTGACCTTGGATAATTTACTGAATCTGTGTCTGCTTTCTCATCTGTAACATGGAATAATAATAGTACCTATCTTATAGATACCAGAGCTTCTTAGACATTAGTGGGTAAAACTGGTACTTTCTTCCCCCCATTTCAGACATTTCCCTCTATTTATCCTATTTCTGAATAAGGATTTCAAATTAGACTGAAAAGCTACAAAAATAAGTGAGTTTCAGGTGAGTTACAGAGCAGTAGTCCATGAAAGTATTGGTCTTCGGATTATTAGTGTATACAGTGAATACAGAACAGAATCACAAATTTCCTTACAAATTGGGATATGTAAATAAAATTTAGCTCCTTTCTTAGTTACTGGTCTGGTTTTCCCCACAAGCCTCACTCCCTCCTCCACTCCACTGGATAGTAGTAGAGTCTAGAAATAAATTCAGTCTCTTCGGGTTTCATTTTTTTTTCTACCTTTGCTCCTCTCCAAAGTGGCATCTGGGTATAGAAGGGAGGGCTTATGTGGCATTTTGGTATTAGAAGGAAGGAGTCCCCTGGCTTAATAATGGTTCTTGGATGTGCTCAAGCTGGAATCTTCTGGGTATGGCTTGCCCTGCCCCACACATAGGCATTCTGCCAACATCCCCTTCTAAAGCTGATGAATTGGTGGTCTCTGCTCTCAGGGCCTTGTGCCCCTCCCTGCCACTTTGGCCTCCTCTTTAGTGCTGCAGACCCCAGTGATTCTCTGCCTCATATTCCATCCAGCCAAAATGGTCTCTGTTCAGTATCCATACCATAGAGGGGTCAAAGGACACTTATTCCTGGCCATGCCATTCTGCCCTCTTCATGCTCTTGGGGCCATGGTAGGTCCATAATGCAGAGTAGTTTCCTTCTAAAGTCTCAGTAGAAAAAAGGGCAAATGCTTCCTTGCCCTCAGTACCTCAGTTTACTCCTTCATCCCAAAGTCCCAGATGAGGTTGATTTTGTCTCTACTTTATCTACCCCCATCTGTCAGGACAGGATGGGACCTGTTTCTCCCTTCTGTCATCTGTCTTCCTTCCTTTCATTGTTTGGGGCTTTTGATTTCCTAGTGGGGTTTTAATTTATCTGGTCGACAATTTCAATAGTGGAATTGTTAAATCTGGAACATTTTTACATAGCAGTCATTGTATTTGAGCAATGCAGTAATATGGTACTTATTTTATAATCTCTAATTGACTAAGTTTAATAACTTGGCTGGACATAATTCAGGAATAAATTTCTGTTGATTATACCTCAGTAAAGCTGAAATTGCAAAAATTTAAAAAAAGGAGAAGATCCTACATAAAAGAGAAAAAGATTGAATTTCAGTCTAGAGAATGGCATGGTTTTGTAGGAAATGTTCTGTGCTAACCAATTTTAGATCGTTGCTCCCTGCTCCCACTGGAGAAGAGATAGTAGCGATGGTATATATGGATAGAGCACAGGGTTCATTTATCCAAAAGGACCTCTTTAACACTCTGCCAATCTCCTCTCCTAAAGGAATAGCCATGCGTCTGGTTGACTGTGGAAAAGAAAAGGAAAGGGTTTCTGAGGAAAGTGGAATTTTTGCTCCTCTGCTCAGCCTTTTGTTAAAGGACATCAGTTGCATCACAGTCACTGGTGAAGGTGTGACTGGAAGAGGTTGTGTACCAATGCTCAGTAGACACTGCCATTTGCATTACTTCCCACCACATAGCTCATACCTAGCCATGCAGAGAGGGAAGTAGGTTGCACCTACTGAGTTTTGGTGCTCAGGGGCAAGGAGAGGAGCCCATGTAGGTCTTTAGCTCAGCTGTACAACTAACCTAGCTTTTATCAGAGAAGTTTGTCCTGGGATAGCATGCAATCAGTTAATAAGCATGTCAAAGTTTGAGCATATCAAAGCAGAACTCTTGATTCCCTACCCCCCAGCCAATTTCCCATCTCAGTTAATGACACCATGATCCACTCAGTTGTTCAAACCTAAATCTCAAGAGTCATCCTAAACTTGTCCTCTTCCTTCACTCTTCACATCCAGCCCATCAGCAAATCCTATGGCTTTGCCTCCTGAATATTACCTAAATCTATCAATTCTCCATCTCCGCTGTTGGGACTCTAATCCAAACTCCATCATCTTCCACTAGAATTACTTCAAGCCTCCAAATAAATATTCCTCCTTGTTACTCTGGAATTTCTTCTATCCATCCACCATAGAATAGCCAGAGTTATCTTTTCAAAATCCAAATTAGATCATGTCCTCTCATACCCAATACTCTCTACTAGATTCCTCATGCTTTTTAAAATAAAATACAAGATCATTATCACAAAAAGGCTGTATGTGGCCTACCCCTTTCTATACTTTTCCATCATTTTGTATCTCCCTGCCCCTCATTCACCACACTCCAGCTACATGTTCTGTCCTGCCTCAAGACCTTTGCACCTACTGAGGGCTCTATCCAGAAACTCTCCTCCTAGATCTTCAAGTAGCTCCCTTTCTAATGTTTAGGAAGCATCCCCTGACCACCCAAGTTATACTAACTGCTTCCCTCTAGTCATGCTCTAACACATCAGCCTCCTTTATTGTCTTTATAACACATAGAAATCATCAAATTTAACTTATCCATATGTTGACCTTTTCCTTCTCTGTCTTCCTGCTTTGGAACAACCTCATAAGTGCCAGGAAGAGCACGTGATCCAGAGGAGTGCTCAATAAGTAATTGTTGAATGCACATAAAACCTTGTATCTTAATTTGGCTTTTGTTTTTTATGTGTATGACTCACTGGGAGAATCCATCCCAGGGGAGGGGATGACTGGTAGGGCCAGACTGAGGCATTCTCAGTAATACAACCAAGGCTCTAAAAAATAATTTTTCAGTTCTAATGTTCTCTATAAAAATATCCTTTGTGAAAAAAAATGTGTGTGTATGTATGTATATGTGGATATATATATCTCCACCCCTTGTGGATTTAGCACAAGTACTGAGACCACAGTAGAAAGCTGGGCAAGGATTCAGGATCCTGTGTATTAGCCATCCTCATCTGCCTAGAGCCTTGGATACATGACCAACTCTAGGCCCATCTTCCCACGGGATACCCACATCCCCCTCTCAGTTGTGCACACTGGGGTTTCCCCTTAGCGTGTCAATTTTCCATGTGCACACCGCCTTGCACTACTAAATCTCAGAAACCTTTAATCGAATCACCCCAACTTTATTTTGGTTGAGGGCTCATGGCAAGGGTGGGCTGCACACATGGACTCTCAGTTGGTCACAGGTGGCGGGGCTGAGCTTCGTGGGCAGGGGCAGGTACATCAGGATGTTCCTGCTGTGCAGCCTAACAATGCCTAGGGGGCCTTCCATGTACACAGGGCAGGAATACACAGCCAGACCGGCTGGGGGTGTCAGGTCATTGGCGCCCCGAGCCTGGACGCAGACGCTGACCGGAGGCAGAGGGCAGGGCTGGCTGGAGGTGCTGTCCTGCAGGGCCCCTGCTAACGGGTCCCACTCAGCGTTCCGGAGCTGTAGCCCAATCAGCAGCAGCCCCATCTCTGGAACTGAAGGATTTGGGCTGTTCACCACCTGGGGGCGCAAGAAGCTTATCAGGCAAGGCTAGGAGGGGTCCTGGGGGTGCGGGGTATTCGAGCAGATGGGCCTACTAAAGGGGAAAGATCACAAAGAGGCAAGATGGGGTAATTGCACGATGTAATCAAGGATTTGAGGGGGAGGAAGTGTAAACGGAGGGATGGCATGAATATACCTGGAGGTGCAAAGGGTTGCTGTTCAGCTCCTGACGTTTATATGGGAGCCCACTGAAGCCAGGGCCTTGGCATTCAGGGAGATTCGAGCTGGGCACACGCTGGTGCAGGGCGCCCGTAGCAAAGGTAGCCTCCCAGCGCAGTGACAGCAGCAGGCGGCGCGGGTGGCAAAAGGCTGATAGGTGAAAGATGCGCCCTGGTACTTGGGCGTCCACCCCCAGGTAGCGAACCAACAGCTGCCCACGGCGGGACAGCTGTCGCAGCCAATGCCAGGGCGGCTGCGGGCCGGCAAGCGCATAGGGACGCCAAGGCGGGGGTAGGCGGCCAGTCCAGAGAGCGTGGGCCACCGCGGCACAGCGCCGGGAGGCGCACGGGGGCGCGCCTTTCAGCTGCTGCAACAGGCAATCAAGGTCGCATAGCACCGTGCACGCCAGCTGGCTCAGTTCCAGCACCTCGGTCTGGAGGAAGGCCTGCAGAGGCCGCTGCTGCGGCACCACCCACCCGGCGCCAGACTCTTCCGGGCGGGCGGTGTCCATGAGCAGAGCCTGCAGTGACTCCAGCCTCCTCTTGGCCTGCACTAGGCGCTGCCGCAGCCGCCTTTCCGTGCGCCTGGAACCTCCTCGAGCCTCAGGAACCCAAGCGGGTAGACTCCGCTGTAGCGCGCTCAAGAGAGCGCGACTCTTGCGGTGCAACAGCCAGGCCTGGGGGCCGGCACTCAGTCCGCAGCTCTGGGGTTCAGGAGGTGTGGGCAGTAGGTGCATCTGGGCCTTGCACTCTGCCAAAGCATCCAGTTCCCCTAGCTCTTGGAGGTGGAGAGAGGGAAGATAGATAGATAAGATGGACTCTGCCCCACCCAGACTCAAGGGAGTAGTCCTTCCTCTGACATTTAAGCCACCATCCCATAACTGTGTGAATATTGCCCCCTCCTACACCTTTGTAGGATGCAGCTCACATTCCTGAGAGAGTGGCATGGCATGGGTCCCCACCCCAACACAGATACCTGGCTGGAGCTTACCTGGGCTGGGCAGCAGGGTGGCCAGCAGATACTGGGGTGTGTGTGGTTGAGCCCAGCTCCTGCTGCTGGGGCTCAGACAGGCTTGTGTTAGGCTAGTCAGGGCCTCCCTGTCCTTGCTGTCTCCCACAGGACCCCCATAGAAAACTGAAGCTGAGAATGAGGTCAGAACCCCTCAGTTCTAGCCTCTCCAGTTTCCACCACCTCCCAAACCCAAACCAAAAACTCAGTACTCCCACTCCCCCTGCCCCTCCCAGGGCTTTCCATGGGGACAGGAAGATTCTCACCAGCCAGCTCCTGCATGGCAGCACTGGGATTGCTAAGGCTGGCCCACAGCTGGTCTTGGATCTGAAGGACCTGGGTCAGGGTCACTTGACTCCTGGGGGAGGGGAGCAGGAAGCAGGGTTTCAGAACCATTTATATGCTGAGGACTCTGGTCTGTCTAGCCCAAGCTCCCAACTCATAAGGGCTCACCAGTCATTTGCACTTAGCACTTCCAATATAACTTGTTTTTTTTGTTTTTGTTTTTGTTTTTGTTTTTAAAAGTAGGCTTCATGCCAAGCCCCGAGCCCAACATGGGGCTTGAACTCAGGATCCTTAGATGAAGAACTGAGCTGAGATCAAGAGTCAGATGCTTAACCAACTGAGCCATCCAAGCACCCCTCATACAGCTTGCTTTTTAACTGAAATCATATTTCCCCCATACCAGCCACCCAATTGTCTTTGGCAGAAATCTGGGAGGCTGTCTTGACTCCTCCTTCTTCTTCACTCCATATTTACTCTCTATCTCTACTATGACTACCCTAGTCCCTTCCACCCATACCATGGCCTTGTCCCTTGAGACTGCCAGAGCCTCCTTTAAAATTGCTCTGCTTGCCTCCAGCCCTATCCCATCTGGTCCATTCACACTGCAGTCAGTGAGAGTGATCTTTCCAACAGACAACTAGGATCACATTTCTTTTCCTACTTAAAACCCTCCAGTGGCTTCCTACTCTCCTCAGGATAAAATCCAGTCCCTTGCCATGATCTTAAAGGCCCTTTACCATAAACCTTGCCTGTCCCCACTCAACCCCCCAGCGTGTCCCCCTCAGCCACACTGAAATCTCCCTCCTGCTGAGCCTAGATCCCTCTGCTCAGAAAGGCCCCATCGGTACCTGATCTGCCTCTGCTTCCAAGACTCAGTTCAAAGTGAGATCTCAAAGTCCTTGGAGGAGACTTTCTTGACTACCCCCCTGCCCTCACACTTTGGTGCTTCCCAGGCATGAATTAGTCATACTCATCTAGGATGTGGAAAATGCACAATGTTTGCTGAGTGACTAAGCAAGATGGATGGGGTCCCTCACCAGCGGCCCCTGTGTGCCTGCAGCTTCATTCCATAGAGCTGCCGGTATAGCAGGAGGCCATGTAGGAGGACCAGAGGCAGCATCCTGGTTGGGGATTGTACATTCCGTCCTTGCTGGGCTAGCTCCATGCTGTTGATCAAGACATGGCCCAGCTCCAGGGACTGGTCCCAGAAAACAGGCATGGAGTGCTGAGTCAGTACAGCTGGGGCAGAAGGAGAGTGCTGGGTCAGCACAGCACAGGTACCATCCTCCTCCAATCTGAGAGACTATAGTGGGGAGCTCCTCACCTGGTAAGGAAGCAATAGCCTCTGCAGACAAAATAAGCCAAAGACGAAAATCTCTGTGGACAGTGGCCATGTTCCTGCTTGCAGGTTGGGCCAGAAGCAGTTCTGACTCCAGGTCCGAGACCACTAGGGGTCAAACATGGGGCTGAGATCAATCACTGGGTAAAGGGTCAGATGCAAATTTAGGGATCAGACTTGAGGCTCAAGGGTCAGGAGTCAGACACAAGGGACAGACTTGGAGTGAGGGGATCAGCCATGAGGCCTGAGAGTTCAAGGTCAGGCCAGGTACTGGACAGGGTCCAAGAAGCCATATTTAGGTAGCAAACGCACCCCTGGCTCCATCCAACAGCCTCCACAAAGGCTGTAGCAGCTCCTTTGGCCAGTGAGGCATCAGATGACAGTTCTCCAGCACCAGCCAGTGCCCTTTGTGCATAGCCTGGCATAGAGTGCTAACCACTACCGAGACTGGATCCCAGGCTTCAGAGCCCAGGGCGATCACCTCCAGATGCTTCTGTCCCTGAAGACCAACAGAGAGGTGGCAGAGTAACTCAAAGTGATCCTAGGTGACCCAAGGGACCCAAGGTAATGCCACAAATGACCCCCAAAAGTCCCTGAGTAAGCCAGAAAGATCCATGGGCATGCTGGGAGGGACCACCACACCCCATCTCAGTCCACAGAGGTCTGGTGTCTGTGTGGCCAACAAGCAAGGCTCAAACCTGCTCATGCCTGGCAGCCAGTTTCTGGATGACAGTCAGGGGATGCATGGTGGCTGTGGGGTGACCAGGTGGTGGCAACAAGATCAGCACGGGCTGAGTAGCCTGGCTGTGTTCGAAGGGTATGGTGGAGGCATCCAGGTTTTCATCCAGGGGCCGGCCCAGGAGGCTGGTGGTAAAGTCAGCCAGGGCCCTTGCCAGGCACTCAGGTCGCAGCACACGCCACAGAATCAGCTTCTGGAGGAGACTAAGTGGATCAGGTCCAGGCCCAGGCGCAGGACCCAGCACTGTGGATGACAGGGACAGATAAGCCTGCCAAACATTGGAGTGGTGTGCCAGGGATGCACACAGCCCAGCGAATGGTGGCAGCAGCTCTAACATCCTACATTCTTGCCAGGCTCTCAGCCCCAGCCAGGCTGGTCGAGCCACACTTGGCTTGCTGTAGCCTGTGCTAGGAGAGGCTGCCAGGCCAGGCCAAAGCGCCAGCCTCTCCAGCTCTGGTGCTTTCCTTGCCACTTGCAGCAGAGCCAGAGCACCCAAGGCACCCACCAACGGTAACTGGGTCAGGCCCAGCGCAGCCACAGTGCTGCCCAGTAGCTGGCGGGTCAGCTGTGTTCTCAGCTGCAGCAGATGGCTGGGCAGGTCCTCCCCTTGATGAATCTCATACTGCTCCATGCTGTTCAGGGCCCGCTTGGTGGCTGCTAGCCAGTTGTCTGGGTGCATACGGAAAAGTGGAAGCAGGTTCTGCAATGGGCTAAGGGCCTTTATAATGGCCATTCCATGCCAGACCACATGCCGATAGGGTGCCCACAGTACCACCTCCTGCCGTCTCATTTCTTCTAGCTCCTCACAGTGGGCACGCAGCTGACATAGCTTTGCCTGGGCCCTCACCATCTCCCGGAGGAATTTGGCTGGTTTCTGATGTTTTGGGTTCTGGAGCAGCAGCATCAGCAGCAGCCCCTCCTGCAGACAGTCACCTGTTCCATGGGTCTGATTCTTTCTCACGTGGTTCCCCCACCATCCACACTCATCTCCACCCCCATATCTGCCCACCCCCCCCCCCCCCGAGCTCATCCCCACCCATAACAGGACCCCCAGGCACCTCAGCAGCCTCCACAGCTTCAAAGGAATCCAGGGCTCTGATCTTTATGTCCTGCCAGCGGCTCTCAAGCTCGGGACACTCAATGCACAAGATTTCGTGCAGCATCTGTTCCTCTAGGATTTCCATGTTCAGGCTCAGATCCAGTACATTCAGCCCCTTCAGCAGCTCATAACCTAGCACTTGGGGTCACATAGGGACATAGGGGATGCTTAACCCCTTGACAGAACCAGGGTTGGGGTACACAGAGAGTATGGCACCCTGCTGCAGTACTGAGCCTGCTTGGGGTCAGACTGAGTGAACCTGGAGACCTGGTGTGTCCACAGAGCTGTGGTGGCAACTTACCCACTGGCACTCACCTTTTTCCAAGGCATTGAGGGGGAGAGTAGTGCTCAGATAGAGACAGAAGCTGGGTTGCACCTGGGGTGGGCTCAGCTTCTCCCGCTGCAGTAGCCTTTGTAGTTCTTGGCACCCTAGGCCCAGCTCCATGTTGGTCAGTAGCACGGGCAGGCCTATGAGGGGGAGGCAAGGACACCCTACTCACCATGCCAGCACGCAGCCCCCTCTCCTGTACAAAATCTGGCTCTCACTGGCTCCCCCATGGATAATAGGAGGATTCCCTCAGGGCTCTTCAACAGAGTTAGTGCTTGGGTTAAGGATGGGAGCAGAGTTCGGGCTGGGGGTGAGAGGCTTGTGGGGCCACAGAAGGGGGACATGGTGGGTGGGGACCAGTTCTCACCACTGGCAGCTGCCTCCTGGAGCTGAGGACCCAGCTCTGGGTCAGTGCCTGAGAGCACACAAAGGGAGGGAAGGGGCAGAGCCCCAGTCTCTGAGGCCGGCCTTGACCTCTGTCTCTCTGTCTTCTCCTCCTCCTCCTTCTCCTCCTCCTCCTTCTCCTCCTCCTCCTCCTCCTCTTCTTCCTCCTCCTCCTCTTCGTGCTCTTGCTTGTTTCCCTCCTCCTCATTTTCTCTGTCCGCTGTCTTCTGCTCTTTTGTCTTGCCCTTAGTCTTATCACTCTCTTCACTATTGCAAGCTTCCTCTTCCATGGCCTCTTCTTTTTCTTGATTTCTCACAAAGCCCATCCCTATGACAGAAAGATGGAGAGGAGCTCCTCTCAGAGGACAAACTGGGCTCCTAGGGAACACCATTCACCCAAGGGCTCTATCTCTTGAGGGAAGGTCCACAGGAAGACACCTCAGGAAAGTCACTTAAGCTCTTTCTGACTCAGTTTCCTTAGCTGCAACATGGGGTTGATATTAGTAGGTACCTCACGGAGTTACTGTGAAGATGACATGAAACGATACAGAGAGAGTACTCAGCTGGACATAGTAAGCACTCAACAAATGTTAGCTGTCATTATTATTTCCCTAAAACTCCAGGGAAGTCTGCTCCATTTCTGCCTTTCAGCAGTCGGTTAGAAGAATCCGTGTATCTCTCCTTTTGCCTAAGCTACTTTTATCATAACGAAAAGAATTGTTGCTAATATAGAAATCAGTGCCTGGAAGTAGCAACTGCTAAGTGAAAGACCATAAACTATGGAATTAGCCAAGTCCTGGGCCACGGTATGGTGGACACAGATGGCTGGCTCCCCAGCCACCTTCTCCTTTGCCTCCTCTACAGCAGGAGCTGGAAGAGAGAAATAATATCTTTTTAAGTATTAAGAAATTTAAGAATTTTTTAAAAGTATTAAGCATTAAGAAGTGGGCAAGTGGAGGTTGCTGGGTCCACAGTTTGGTGGATTCATTTCCTATTGCTTAACAAATCACCACAAATTACCACTTAGTAATAAGTGCTGAAAACAACACCCATTTGTTATGTTTGAGTTCAGGTTAGAAGCCCAGCACAACATGACTGGGCGCTCTGCTTGGGGTTACACAGGGCTAATCAAGGCATCAACGGGGGCTGCAGTTCTAATCTGGGACTTGGGTCCTCTTTTAGGCTTACTGGTTTTTGACAGAATTCATTTCTATCTCACACATTCCCTGTAGCCCACTGCATCTTCCACCCAGAAATAATAGTTCCTTGAATCCTTCTGTGTTTCAAGTTTTCCTGACTGCCTCTTCTTTCCTCCTTGCTTCTTTGAAGGGCATATGTGATTACATTGGGCCCACCCAGATAATTCAGGATATCCCTGTCCTTTGTGTGTGTGAGTGTGTGTGTGTGTGTGTGTGTGTGTGTGTGTGTGTGTGTGTTTAGCTTACTTATTTATTTTGAGAGAGAGAGGCAGAGAGACAGAATCCCAAGCAGGCTCTGTGCTATCAGTGCAGAGCCCGACTCTAGGCTCAAACTCACGAACCCTGAGATCATGACCTGAGCCAAGATCAAGAGTTGGATGCTTAACTGACTGAGCCACCAGGCAACCCCAGGATATCTCTTTATTACGGTCAATTGATTAGTAATCTTAGTTACATCTGCAGAGTCTTTTGTGCCATGTAACATAATCATAGGAGTAAAAATAGAGGACAAAGATGACAGGGGCCAAAACTCTGCCTACCACATGTAGCTGTTCAGATTTCTGGAAGATCTTTTGTTTTCCTGATGAAAGGGACAGAAATGGCTAGCAGCAACTCTGACATGATGCTTGGAAGGATAGCACCCAAATATGGTGGCTGGAAAAACCAGGAACTTATTTCCTCATAGTTCTGGAGGCCAGAAGTCCACAGTCAAGGTGTTGAGAAAGCTGTACTCTCTCTGAAGCTTTTAGTATATGTGCTGCCGAAGCAAGCACTCTCTCTGAAGCTTTTAGAAAAGACTCCTTCCTTGCCTCCTCCAGCTTCTGGTGGTTCCAGGAGTTCCTTGGCTTGTGACTACGTAACTCCACTGTCTGTCTCCCTCTTCATGAGGTCTTTACTTTCTGTCCCTATGCCTTCTCTTTTTTCTAAGGACACTTCTCACTGATTTAGGGCCAACCCAGATAATGTAGGGTAATCTCATTTCAAGGTTCTTAATTATATCTGCAAGACTCTTTAACATAGAGGTTCTGTGGGTTAGGACTCAACCCACTACATTCAACCCACTATAATGTGATAAGCCAACATGCTAGGGATTATTGAGCAGAAAGACAGAAGGATCTGGGTACTTGAAGGCAACACTGAAGGCTGGTGCCTGCTTATCTCAGTACTTCTTGTAATGTGAGATAAATAAATCCTTATGTCTTAAGCCATGGTAAGTTGGGCTTTTGTTACTGATAGTGATAGCATTTCTAACTGATACAGCGAGTTAGTGGGGAGGCAATGAGGATTTTTCTTTTCCCTACTAATCTGTGTGGTGGGTAAGAAGTTGGTTTATCTCATGGGATTTGGACCATATGCTCACTGAACTTCAGTGGATTTAGAAGAAGGCATGCTGGCTACTTCTCTACTTAGATGAGAGGAACAACCCTCAGGAAAAAAAAACTGTAAGAAAATTCCTTTCTGCTCATATCAAGCAATTTCAGACCACAAATGTTCAGATACTCATGCACCTTGCTGATTTGTAAAGATGGTTATCTACCTCATGTTGCATGGAATAGGAAATTACTGGCTATTGGAAGAGGCTGGAAAATCAGGGAAGGTAATTTTCCAGATCCATCTCAAGCACTTCTCTTTATGCATTCTCTGCTTGACAAATTTAATAGTCTCCCTTCCCCTTTTGATTTGGATACAGCCCCCAAGTATTCGGGGCTATGTTCCATGGCCAATTACCCTGAGCTCACTACTCAAACTATTTTCTTACTACAGCTCTGAGCTGAAGGCCAAGGTTTAGCTGGATAGCAATTAAGGCTTAGTGGAATTGCTCAAGCCCCCAGAACCAATGTTAAGAGAGAAGACAGAAAATAGGGTTTAAATTCAAGAATGAGAGTGTACCAAGATTTCTGGCATTGGTTAATAGCTAACAGAATCCTTATAGATGAAATCTGAAGGAAAGAAGATGAGAGATTTAGTGGAATTAGCCAGAAAATCCTCCATCTGGTAACAAGTGATCAGTGTTTGCTTAATTTGAAGACAAATCCTAAGCCCCCATCCCGTTCCGATAGGAGTGGCTATGTATGGCTGAATAGCTACAAACAGGATTCTTGACCAATGTTCCTTTCACAGATAGCCCTGGGTACAATGGACAAGGAACATCATACTGTTCATTAGAACACAGGACAGCTGAAGTGGCTGTCCCAAGAACTCACTCTATAGCCAGTGAAGTGATGCTAATCATTTGCCTTCCTATCTCTGTCTGGCATTACACAGTACATGCTAAAGACTAATTAGATAAGTGTGTGTTTCTTACCCTTATCCAGTTTCTAAACAGGAAGTTTACTGTAGTTATCTTGATTTGATTTTGCTTCACTCTGCATATTGGATGTACTGCTATGGTGAGATTGAGAGTGTACTCTGCCATAGGTTATAGAATCACAAAGAGCCACATCTAACTCTGATCAAGAACAATGAACACTGTTCACAGCTCCTGGACTCAGAATTGGATGCTGCAGCTAGATGTTTCTTCATTGTGTCCCTTACTAGAAAGGGTGTAAATTTACTTATAGTTGCACATGTGATAGTTATATACTGTGTATTTTCATAATGGTGTATGGGCACAATGGAAGGTTATGCTGCACAGCCAAGGGATGGAATGTAATAATGGTAGCAGTAATACATTAGTAGTAATACTAAAATTTTTGAGAAATTATTTTTAGGCACTATGTGAACCCCTTTTACATAAATTATCTCACTTAATACGATGTTTTGTAAGATGGGTATAATTAAGATGCTAATTTTATTGTCAAATAAATTTTGGCTTAGAGAGATTAAGTACCATGTCTTAGTTTGCATAGCTAGCAAAGAACAGGTATTTGACCCAGACAGTCGGATTATAGAGCCCACATTACAGACTGCTTTATTATGTACCTTCCATTGTAGATATCTATTACTGTCCCCGGTGCAACTCCCAACCCCTTCTGGGAAATAAACATCATTTTCTCCTTCCCCTACCCAATACCCTTGCTTCCTTCCCCTAGGAAACACCTCCTTCTGACACTCGACCCAGATAGGTCTCTGCTCCAGGCAGAGATAATAGAAATATTTCCCCAGAATTCCTGAACATGGGATAAATTCCGACAGTAAGGAAGGCTCCGAGTTGTAGGCCAAGTTTCTAAGAGTGCTGAGCAGACCAAGGAAGTGGAAGATCATGGACTGGTCAGACATGTAAAGTCAGAATCATTACAGTATAGGCCCCAAGATGCAAATGTGACCTAATTTATTAATATCATGTAGGCTGCTGAAATCTAGGATACGCTGGCTACAAAAATTTAGTGTCTTTATTATGAAAGGGAGGACCACCTGTGGCTGAGTGCTGGCGGTTCAGATACCTGAGAAGGAGAAGCATTATGTTCATTATCCCTGGCTTTATATCTGCACTTTACCTGGACCTGGGGCCAGGCATCTAGTCTCTTGCAGAGGCAGTGGGTTCAGCCAGATGGGGGCCTGGTTGCTAGGGTCAAGCAGCAGAGGCCAACGGAAGCTGGAGTAGTGGGTGTGACTTCGCAGGAGCAGGCCTGCCAGGCGGGCTGACTTTGCCTGGGGCTTCAGGTCTCGGTCCCACTGGAACTGTTCAGATTTGGAGCTAAGCAGGGTCAGAAGGTTGAAGGGAGAGCGTGTGGAGAGCAGGGGGTTCTTTGGTGGCATGATGGCAGATTTCTGCTTCTGCTTCAGGGCCTGTTTCACATCATCTGGGCCCAGGGGCTCCTGGAAGCCCCTGCACAGAGCCAGCCACTTGTCCAGTAGCTCCTGGCGCCGCAGTGCTGGGAAAGGACCCAGGTAGATGATGGCAGCTGAACACAGAAGGGCATCCCCGAACATAGTCGTGCAGTGCCCCTTCAACTTCTGGTGTGGAAGGGAAGAACAGAGGGCATGTAGGCCAGCGAGGAGGGTGCAGGCAGAGAGGGTCTGGTAGAGAGGGCGTGAAGCAGGGTATGCAGGAAAGCATGGCAAGGAGGGCAGTGGGACAAAGGGAGGCAGTGAGGGTGCAGGGAGGAGCAGAGTTGTTGGGGTCAGTGGGACAGAAATGAGCTTTGGGGGAAGACCGGGGCAGGAGCTGGTTACCTGGAGCTCTGTAGTCCAGGACTGCATAGGTGTGAGCAGTGCAGACTTTATGGGCCACTTGTGATATTGGCCACATTGAGCGCGAATGAGATTCTCCATCACACGGTTGTGCGAAACCCAGGAGTCTTCCAGCTTGTTGGCCAGATCCAGTTTGTGCTCCAGGGTCTCCTGGGCCTGGAACTGGCGGTGGCCCAGGAGGGCCTGCTCCCGAGCCAGCGTGGCCTCTATCTGCCGCAGCAGCAGGCCCGTGGGCAGTCCCCGACGCTGTGCCAGCCCATAGCGCAGGACGGCCCAGAGCCAGGCCGCCAGGCTCGCTGCAGGTATGCTTACTGCCCGCAGAGCTGCATCACTCATACCTGGAGCCTTCAGAGCTTGGGCTAACTTTATCATCTCGGAGTCTGTCATCTTCTCCTTGGGGAAGAACACCAGCTCCTGGGAAAATGTGTTAAGAGGGGTGGGGGCAGACACAGGTGTTCTGGACCTGGCCCTAACAGCCTCGCTCTGCCAAGTCTCCCCTTTGTGCCTCTGCTCTCCTCCTCCATCGTGCTCCACATTCCCTACCTGATAAAAATCCTCGGTGCATAAGAGCTGCTTGGCGCTGGCCCAGCCTGTTTCACAGTGGAACAGATCGCACAGGGCGTCGGTCACCCGGACCACAGATTCCGGTGGTACTCGATAGCTCCGTAGCTCCTCAAAGTCGGCTACCTGCAGCTGGCTCAGAGGCCCCAGGAATGCCTTGCCCATCTAAATGAGATATGCACTCTTGAAGTGAATTTCCAAAGTGTCCTCTTCCTTCAATGTGTTGCCAGGAGTGATCACCTCTTCTTAGGAGTTCCCATGAGGGACCATTCCTCAAGCCATCCTACTTTGCCCCTCCCCCACGAGACTGCATGACAAGTCACCCCATTCTTTCCTCTGGGCATCCTGTGAAGTGTTGTCCCCTCCCAAGAGAAGAGCAGCACAGGGCAGGCAGCAGCAAGACCCCACCTGCTCCAGGAAAGCCTCATACTGAGCCCGCAGGGCATCCCGCTGCTTGGTCAGGTTCTTGATGAGGTCCTCCTGCTGCTGACACTCCGCCAGCTGCCGCCTATACAGCAGCTTGTCTTGCTGGAGCTGCTGCTGAAGTATGTGGAGGTTCTGCAAACAGAGGTCCAGGCACTGCAGCTCCAGATCCTGGGCCAGGTGGGCTTACCCCAAGGGGAGCCCTGTGGGCTTGGGACTGCAGCATACTCCTCACTTGATAGTCAGGAGGAGCTAGTTGAACTCCATGTAGGCCACAAAGACTGGGCCCTGGAACTATCACTTACTGGTCTATGACTTACACACTTGGTGATGCAGCTCCCAATGGGTGACTGCTTCTCCTGAACTGCCACACAGGCCCAGGCAGTCTGACTCTGAAGCCCACATGCTTAACCATTATGCCATACTCTATCTTACTTGACCCATTAGTGGCATTTGTCATACAAGGCAGTTCCCTCCCTCTTGAAACATTGTCCTCCCTTGACTTTCATGACCCCGTGTACTCCTTTGGCTTTCTCCAACTTCTGTGGCTGCTCTTACTCAGTCTTCTCCTCTACCATCCCTTCAGTATTCCACAGCAATGTTTCAGGGCCCCCTTACCTTCTCATCCTACACTTCTATGTGCCCTCCCTAATCTCATGCCTTTCATTACCACTTAAATTTTAACAACTCTCAAATTGCTATCTCTAGCCAGATTTTTTTTCCTGAGCCTCACATCCATGTGTCCATCTGCTTCATGGCAATCTCCTCTTCAATGCCTCACAGGCCCCTCAGAGCCCACATGCCCACAAATGAACAACATATTCGCTGTGCCCTGCCAGATCTCTTGCAATCTTACTCATCTCCTCACCCGTTCTTTTTCACAGAGAACTGTGGCAAAACACAGTTTCCCAAGGAAGAAAATCTCATTGTTACCCTGGCTCCATCTCTTCTATTCCCCCAAACCCAACCCATCTTCAAGGCCTTTCTGTTCTACCTCCCACATGTCCATCATGTCTGCTCCCTCACTGCATCTCAGTTTCCACTTTTACCCCCTTCTTCTCCTCTGCTCTCCATGCCGTAGCCAAATACCATCATCATCATGTTTCAGAACATTTGCCAACTCTCCCAGTTGGTTTACGAGGACTCTGTGCCCAGGAGACCTCAACTCCGCTTTCTAACCTTGTGTCTGTCCTTGCCCCAGCACCCCACTCTCCCAGCCATTCCTGACTTTCAGCTCCTCCAACGTGACACACATTCTCCTGCTTCTGGGCCTTTGCCCATGCTTTTGCTTCAGCCTGTGACAGTCTTCCCACCCACCCCCACTCCCTTTTACGCCAAATCCTAGCTAACCTCCAGGCATCAACTTTGGTGCACTTCATTCATTTCTTTACATATTTAAGGAATGATTTTTAGTGCTTGCCGTGTTCTACACATGGCTCTGTGCTACTCACTGTGGCACTTTGCTTTCTCTAGAAAGTCTTGATACTTCAGAGCTCCCTGGACTTTGTGATAACACACTGTTATCACAGTAACAGTAATTGCCTAGCTGAGTCTATATGTTCCAGTAAACTAGGCACCATGAAGGCAATGACAGTGCCTTATCTTTCTTAATTAGGAGGAGCTATCATTTATTGAACTCTTACTATGTGCCAGCACTTAAAAAAATTTTTTTTAACATTTATTCATTTTTGAGAGATAGAGAAAGACAGAGCGTGATGGGGGAGGGGAAGAGAGAGAGGGAGACACAGAATCCAAAGCAGGCTCCAGGCTCAGAGCTGTCAGCACAGAGCCCGACGCGGGGCCTGAATCCATGAACCGCGAGATCACGACCTGAGCTGAAGTCAGCCGCTTAACTGACTGAGCCACCCAGGCGCCCCTGTGCCAGCACTTTTAAATGCTTTCCAAGTAAGATGTCATTTAATCCTCATCCTAACCTCTCTGGGTCTTACTTTTCTCGTCTATAAAATGGGAAAAAGGATAGCCACCTCAGAAAGTTTTGGCAAGGATTCTAGTGACCTATCTATCTAGATGTAGACATCGATGTAGACAGAGACATAAATATCAATGAGTGGCTGGATAGAAAAAAAGTGGAGTTCCCTTAATTGTTGTAGAGTACAATAATGAATAAATGAACCAGTGGAATATGAGAGAAAAGGGAGATGGAGGGCTCCAGAATGACTCCTGGGATTTGGCTTAAGTGACTAAATGGATGGTGATGCCATTTCCTGGTGTGGGGAACACTGAAAGAAGTACACACTATTACAGCTGTTGAGTGAATGGGCAAAGGATCTGACATTGAATGCCTCTGACACTATGAACCTCTCTCTCCCTCTCTCTCTCTAAGGTTTTATTTTTAAGTAATCTCTACACCCAGTGCGGGGCTCAAACTCAAAACCCCTGAGATCAAGAGTCACATGCTTTTCTAACTGAATCAGCCAGGCGCATCCACTATGAACATCTCTTATTCAGATTTTTGGGTTTCTTATGTTGTGCTCTGATATAACTGACTCAAAGAATAGTAGCACCTTTAAATCAGATCAACAATTCCTGGTATTAATCACTTTGGGAAATGGCAGGACCCAACACAGGACACTGGAATTTGGAAAACACTTGAATGGGCATTCCTGTCCCTCTGTGAACTTTTTTGTTTTGTTTTGTTTTGTTTTGTTTTCACCTTAATGAGCCCTGAAGTTTTATCTAAGCTAGTGACCCTTGGTGGTGGATGGTAGGAGGGTATCAGTACCGTGAGAACTCCAACATCATTTACAGAGAACACGTTGACAACCATGCATGTAGACACAATGGAAGCCATGCCCCTAGAGTTGCACAGCACTGGGTGATATCCCTGAGGCACCCATCAAAAGAGACAGACTGGCCACTGGGAGCTGTATGGCCCGAAATCCCAGTTGAGGGGAAGTATTTGTCCTTTTGTCCAACCCATTTGAACTAGTGAGTTGACCACTAGTTCACTTCTCTGCAGTTATCCCTGAACCTTCACCAAAGCCTTGTGTAGCAGGAATAAAAAGAAAAGCTATTTTGGAATTCTCTCTTATTAAGAACAAAATGAGATTTAAGTTTGGACGAGAAAAATATCTCTTGTTACATGAGAATTGTATTGGGAGAGTTCTAAAGGAAAAGTGGAGTGGTTGAATAGCATTGTGAATGGGCACGGGGAGAGGGAGGAGAAGAGAAGAGCTGGTTACTGGGAAATGCCCTGTGGAGGGTGACTACAGAAATTCAGGACATTGAGGTCTAGTGTACCATTCCAGTCTCTGGTCTGGTCTAAAATCTAAATTGACCCACTGCCATCGCCCATCCACATTTACTCGGTGGACACAAGAGCCTTGTATAGTCAGTGCTTTTGTGGAGGGAAGAGGTACAGAGACAAAGCTATATGGGAGAACAGGATGGCTATAAGAGGTGTGCTAACAAGTCATGATAGAGAATCCAGGAGAAGAAGAGATAAGAGTAGAGGTGATCATGAGAGTATAATCTCTGCCCTGTTTCCGTTGGGAATCCATGGAGATTTTGGGGAGTACACTGAACTTCCCATAGTCAAGGTACATACTGAGGAAACCAGAAGAAGACACTGGGGTTTCATGTGTTTAGAAGAATCGGCCTGATGTCAGCTGTGCCATGGGCAACCTTGAGCCTAAGCTCTAAAGGAGGTGATAGCAGAGACTAAAGAGATCCCCTGAGGAAAGGAGTACTCTTAAGAGATAAGAACTGAGGTTCAGAGGTGCCTGGCTCAGTAGGTATGAAGTGTCTGGCTCTTGATTTTAGCTCAGGTCATGATCTCACAGCTCATGAGTTCGAGCCCCGCGATTGGGCTCTGCACTGTTGGGATTCTGTCTCCTTTGCCCCCTTCCCCTCCCCTGCTTTCTCTCTATCTCTCTCTCAAAATAAATAAAAATAAACTTAAAAAAAAAAACCCTTAGGTTCGGTTTGGTTGGTCCCTCCAAAATCCCCCTTTGGTCTCCTGCTTTGACCCTACTGTGCATACCTCACAATCTTCTCCCCCTTTACCTTGCGGGAACTCTTCAGCAACTGTTCCAAGTTAAAGACAAAGTTGGTGTGGGCATTGTGCTTCTCCATAAGCATTCTCAGATTTTCCAGGGCATTCTGGATCCTGGAGAAACAATATACCAATTAGTGGACCCAAGGAAGCAGGAGGTACAGTGCAGGAAATGGGGCCACTTACCGTTGGGCCTTCTTCTTAATCTGCAGAGTCATCTGTTGCTGCAGCAGCACGAAGGTGTCCAGAAAGTCTAGGAATGTCTTGGGGGTGACTAGTGGCAACTCAGGGCATAGGTGTCCATGGTAGCTGGCAGCCGAAAGGTGGATGAGAGCCATGGCTTTGGCCACACTGGGAATTGACGCCTGGAGGTCTGGGCACTTCAAGGAGTCTGAAATGGGCATGACTTTAGCCTGGGCTTGTGAACTTGTGGGGGAATGGGAAAGAAAAGGGACCCTCTTCTGACTTAGGAAAAGGGGCAGAAAAGGTGAAGGGGGTCACTAGGTTCTAGGGAGAGAGAGAGACTGACCTGAATCCTCATTAAAACTTGGTTGGGATGTGTAGTGAGAACAGTAAAAAGGGCTCACCATCATCAATGGATGGATTCTGAGCACCCCCCAGGTAGTGCCGGACCACACTGATCAGGGAGTCTTGGTCCCAGGGTTCATAGCGGTCAATGCTAGCAATGGCCAGTTGAAGAAGCCTCAGGTAAAGGGTCGAGGGCAGCTGTTTGTGGGCCTGGTCATCTCCAATCAGGATGAACATGTGCAGGTGGTTGCACACTTGCTGGTAGAACCTGTGGGCCAGGAGCTCAGATACTGTCCTCCCCTTTATCCCTGTTTGCCCATCGAGGTCCCAACCCCAAACCTGACCCCTTATCCCTGATCTGAGCTCTCACAGCAGCTCTTAGATTTCTTTTTGGCCTTTTGGCCAGGACAGAGCAAGAGCAAAGCAGTTCCTAGTATGGGGTTCTTGGCCTCACCTGTGCAACAGCACTTCCTTCTTGATGTTCTGCTTGACACTAAGGTTCTCCTTGGGGAGATGTTCTTCAATACTTTCCAGATCTGCCTCTGTATACTGGTCAGGGAAACTGCCCGAGGTTGCCAGGGCCAGCAGACGATGAAGGGTAGTAAGATCCACACCCTTGGGCACCAGCAGGGCCACTGGCTGGCCTAACATGCCAGCATGCCAGCTAGCATCCCGTAGACACTGGAGAATGGCCTCCTCTGAGCCAGATGGCAGATGGAAGAGGCGGGCCTGATAAATGCTAGCTGCCAGAGTGATGGCAGTACGGCGCCCAGTACCCAAAGCCCCTGAGAGCAGTATGCCGTGCTGCCGAGGCCTGGCCAGCACCCGGACCAGACGGGCCACGTGCATGGCCATGGCGTGGCAAGAGGCAAGGGAGGCGTTCAACTTCAGCTGAGAGGCTGTGGTGGACAGCTGCTCCTCCAGGCTCTCCCACTGCCGTTCCAGGTACAGGCTGGGGCTCTCAGAGTTGGACCCTAGTGTCAGCTCCTGACTGAAGACCAGGTCAGAGGGCTTTTCCCAGGGGCAGAGTAGTAGCACTGGTAGCAACAGAGGAGAAACCAGGTCCATCTGGGCGGTTTTCTGCCACCAACTCTTGTTTCTGTTTAACTGAAGTTTGCAGCTGCAGGTTTTTGTGCCTTCATCCTGGCTTGTATCCTGACTTATAATTTCTGTGCTTTCCTTCTTTACTGGTGCTGTGGAAGGTGCTAGACCTGAATCATTGGAGGGTGAGCCTGTGGTGACCTGAAGGCCATAAGGGTCGTCCTCCTCCTCTGTCTCACTGCCACTGGTGCTTAAGTCCTCCCACTGGGCCAACTCCCCTTCAGATTCCACTTCGGGCACCCTCTCCTCCTCATTTTCTTCCTCCTCCTCATAGCCCTTGCCCCCATGCTGGGGTGCTGGCTCACAGCAGAAGACACTCTGAGCTACTTCTAGGAGCAGGTTGGCACAGTAGGAGCGTTCTCTAGGGCTATCCAGCCGATCACAAAATGTCCTCTGTGCCTCATGCAACCAAAGACGCACCATGTTACGTGTGGCCATCATGACTGTCAGGCGGGTGCCACGTAAGCCTGACACCCGGTGCAAGTGCTCCTGATGGTTGGGAATATCCAGAAAACCCCGGGAGCCCATCCTGGTTGGCAGCAGCTGCAAGCTGCCCAGTAGTTGGCTCACAGAGTGCAGGGAAAAGCGGTAATGTGGGTGGAGCGGGGAAGGCATAAAGCAGTTTCCCACAGCCTCCCAGGCCTCCACTGAGGCCTGGACCAGGGCTTTCGCTAGAACCCCCTCCCGTTCCACAGAGGGGAAGCGCTCAAGCCAGGCCTGGATGCTAGGTGTATGCCTGCTCAGAAGGATGGCCTGGGTCATGCTACCCAGGGCCAGCACTGTGAAGAGTCTAAAGAGACGTGGGCACAGTGGGAGCTCACAGAAGCCTGGTACTGTGGCAGTGGCAAGGAAGTTGACTAGAGGCTGCAGCATCTGCAATTCCAAGGTGCTGTGGGCATACACCGTGCCATCTATGGCCTGGCGCAAAGTCTCCAACACTGGCTGGCAGGTCTTCTCTGGGTCTGTGGGACATGAAGACTGACAGTGAGGACATGCAGGTGCACACATGATGGTGTCACCTGTTCTTCCTATTCCTGCTTCCCTGGGTTTACTTCAGGCACACACAGGGTTCTAAAGGAATTTTGTACACCGGATGTGCTGGGACTTTGTCACGTCTGAGTATATTGTTCTGTCTCCCCCACACCCTCCCTAAAAGCGAGTGATTTCTTCTTCCTTCTCCCTGAAAATCCTATTTCTGTGACCAATTATTTGTTAACAACAGGAAGTTTGGAAGCTGGGACGGATGGAAGCCTGATCTGACACAATAGGGGGAAAGTGCAGTCATCACAGTCAAGAGAGAGGAGTTCTCACACACACACTTCTGTGAAGTCAGTGTTAAACTATGACTTATGTAAAATAAAATGTACACATTTTAAATGTGTAGCTCACGAGTTCTAACAAATGTGCACACCTATGTAACCGCTACTCCAATGATATTTGGAACATTTTCATCACCTCAGAAAGTTCCCTCATGACCCTTTGCAGTCAGTACCCTGCCACATTGTCCCAGGAACTTCTATATGATCTGATTTGTATCACTATTGCTTAGCTTTGCTTGTTCTAGAACTTCATGTAAGGGGAATCGTATTGTATGTAGTTTAGCATGTCTGGCTTCTTTCACTCAGCATGATTCTGATATTCATCCATGTTTCACGTGTGTCAGTTTATTCTGTTTTATTGGAGTAGTAGTCCATTATAAAAATACCACAACTTGTAGACCCACTGACACGCTGATGGACATTTAGGTTGTTTCTAGGTTTTGACTGTGCAGAATAATGCTGCCACAGGTGCTGTTGACCACTCACTAATCTTTCTTTTGTGAAGTATCTTTTTTTTTTTTTTTTAATTTTTTTTTTCAACGTTTTTTATTTTATTTTTGGGACAGAGAGAGACAGAGCATGAACGGGGGAGGGTCAGAGAGAGAGGGAGACACAGAATCGGAAACAGGCTCCAGGCTCCGAGCCATCAGCCCAGAGCCTGACGCGGGGCTCGAACTCACAGACCGCGAGATCATGGCCTGGCTGAAGTCGGACGCTTAACCGACTGCGCCACCCAGGCGCCCCGTGAAGTATCTTTTATCCATTTTTAAAAATGGAGTTTGTTTTCTTATTGAGTTGTAAGAGCTTTTTTATGTATTCTGGGTATAAGTCCTTTGTCAGATATGTGTATTGTATTTTTGTCTATGGCTTACTTTTTCATTTTCTTAACAGTGTCTTTTGAAGGGCATAGGTTTTTAATTTTCACAAAATCCAATATTTGTGTCCTAAGAAATCATTGCTTCTAACCAAGGTCATACAGATTTTTCTCTAACATTTTTTTGTAAAGTTTTATAATTTTAGCTTTTACATTTAGGTCTTTAACTGATTTATAATTAATTTTTGTGTATGTCATGGGGTAGGATTCAGGGTTTCTTTTTTTTCACCAAACAGATATGTAGTTGTTCCAACTTCCCCATTGAATTATTTTGGCACATTCGTTGAAAACCAATTGACTATATATGATTATATAAGATTCTCTGTTTTCTCCCATTAGTCTGTCTGTACCCATGTCCTTATATGAATACCCCACTCTCTTGATTACTATAGCCCTGTAGTAAGCGTTGAAATAAATAGTGTAAGCCTTTCCACTTTATTCTTTCCTTCCTTCCTTCCTTCCTTCCTTCCTTCCTTCCTTCCTTCCTTTCTTACATTTATTTATTTTGAGAAACAGAGACAGAGCACAAGTTGGGGAGGGGCAGAGAGAGAAGGAGACACAGAATCTGAAGCAGGCTCCAGGCTCCAAGCTGTCAGTACACAGCCCGATGTGGGGCTCGAACCCACAGTGAGACCATGACTTGAGCTGAAGTTGGATGCTTAACCGACTGAGCCACCCAGGTGCCCCTATTCTTCTTTTTCAAAGTTGTTTTGTCTCTTCTAGGTCTTTTGTGTTTCCATATAAGTCTCAGAATAAGCCTATCAATCCTGTCATTTTATACAAAAAAAAAAAAAAAAAAAAAAAAAAAAAAGCCTGCTCAGATTTAGAAGATTTAGATTGGCATTCCACTGAATCTATAGATCAACTGGGGGAGGAGAATGAGCTCCGTAATGATATTAACTCCTCTGACCCATGAACATGGTATATCTCTTCATTTATTTGTCTCCTTTACCTCAGCAATATTTAGTGATTTTCAGTGTTTATATCTAAGTTTATTCCTAAATATTTTAAGCTTTCAGATGATATTTTAAGCTATATTTAAAATTTTTGATTGCCAATTGTTACTAGGATATAGAAATACTTATGATTTCAATAGATTTACTTTGTATCCTATGACCCTGCTAAATTAAATTCACTTATTTATTCTAGCAGTTTTGTAGGGTTGTTTTGTTGGTGGTGGTGATGGTGTAGATTACTTAGGATACTCTGTAGAAAATCATGTTGGGGCACCTGGGTGGTTCAGTCGGTTGTGTCCAACTCTTGATTTCAGCTCAGGTCATGATCTCACAGTTCATGAGTTTGAGCCCCACATCGGGCTCTGTCTTGAGATCGCAGAGCCTGCTTGGGATTCTCTCTCTCCCTCTCTCTCTGCCCCTCCCTGGCTTGCTCTCTCTCTCAAAAAATAAACAAACATTTAAAAAATAAAAAAAAGAAAGAAAATCATGTTATATGACAGTAGAGAGAGTATTAGTTTGTCTTTTCCAATTTTAAAATCTTTTATTTCTTTTTCTTATTGCACTGCTGTGGTGCACTGATGTGCACCAGAGACCCACTGATGGGCCTCTGGTGCAATATTGAATAGAAGCAGTGAAAGTGGATGTTATTGCCTTGTGACTGATCTTATAAAGTGTTCAATATTTCACCATTAAGTACGTAATTAGCTGTAGGTTTTAATAGATGTCCTTCATCAAACTGTGAAAGTTCCCTTCTATTCCTAGTCTGCTAAGAGCTACCATGAATAGTGTTGAATTTTATCAAATGCATTCTCTTTATCTACTAAGATGATCTTACATGTTTTCTCATTTATTCTGTTAATGTCATAAATTATACTGATTTTTGAATGCTGACTCAACTTTACATTCTGGGGATATAGTCCATTTGATCACAATGCTCTGCTTAAACTACATCCCACAGATTTTGATATGTTTTGTTTTATTATTCAGTTCAAAATATTTTCTAATTTCCCTTGTGATTTCTTTGATGCATGAATTATTTAGAAGTGTTTTGTTTAATTGCAAAGAATTTGGGAATTTTCTAGGTGTATTATTGTTATTGAGTTTTATTATTGTAGTCAGAGAAAATATTCTACAAATTTTAATCCTTTGACATTTGTTGAGACTTATTTTATAGCCCAGCATTATCATTTATCTTGGAGAATGCTCCATATACACTTGAAAAGAAAGTGTATTTTGCAGATGGTGGGTATAAGGTTCTGTAAATGTAAATATAGTTGATAGGGCTATTTAGATCTATATCCTTATTTCCTCTCTCCTGTTCTATTAAGTATTGAGAGGAGTATTAAATCTCCTGTAGTGATTTTGGACTTGCTATTTGTCCCTCATTTCTATCCATTCTTTTTCTTTGTATATTTTTGTATTTATTTATTATTTTATTATAATTTTTTTAATTTATTTATTTTTGAGAGAAAAAGACAGAGAACGAGCAGGGTAAGGGTAGAGAGAGAGGGAGATACCTCTATACTATACAATAGTATAATCAGAAGCAGGCTCCAGGCTCTGAGCTGTCAGCACAGAGCCTGACGTGGGGCTTGAACCCACAAACTGTGAGATCATGACCTGAGCCAAAGTTGGACACTTAACTGCAGAGCCCAATGCGGAGCTTGAACCCACAAGCTGTGAGATCGTGACCTGAGCTGAAGTTGGACACTTAACCGACCGAGCCACCCAGGCGCCCCTCTTTTTCTTTGTATATTTTGAAGCGGTTTCAGGTGCATACACATTTAGGACTTTTATGTCTTTTTTATTAATTAAATATTTTAACACTGAGATATCCAGTTCTCTATCTCTGGTAATACCCTTTGTCTTGAAGGACTTTTTGGAGTGCTTAGGACTTTACATTTAATGTAATTATTCATACAGTTGGTTTAAAGTCCATCATATTGTCATTTGTCTTCTAATCGTCTCTCTTTTTTTTAATTCCTCTATTGCTCATTTACTGCTTCCTTTTACATACTTAAATATTTTTATATTTAAAATATTATATATTTTAAATTATGCTCTTTGCTATTGTTATTGAGTGATTTTTCTAGGGTAACAATATGCCTCCTTAATGTATCAATACTTAGAAGTAATATGGGGCGCCTGGGTGGCGCAGTCGGTTAAGCGTCCGACTTCAGCCAGGTCACGATCTCACGGTCCGTGAGTTCGAGCCCCGCGTCAGGCTCTGGGCTGATGGCTCAGAGCCTGGAGCCTGTTTCCGATTCTGTGTCTCCCTCTCTCTCTGTCCCTCCCCCGTTCATGCTCTGTCTCTCTCTGTCCCAAAAATAAATAAACGTTGAAAAAAAAAAAAAAATTAAAAAAAAAAAAAAGAAGTAATATTGTGCCACTTCACACCTCATGCCTGACCTTCCCCAATTCCTAGTTCACATTTCACGAATGCAAGAACCTTACAATAGTATAATTTTTACTCACTGCTCCCACCCTATCCTTTTGCTACCGTTCCAGGTTATTTTCTACTTCTGCCAAAAATGTTATTACTTTTATTTTTAAACTATCAACTTTTTACATTTTTTAAAATGTTTATTTATTTTTGAGAGAGACAGAGACAGAGCGCAAGCAGGGGAGGGGTAGAGAGGGAGACACAGAAGCTGAAACAGGCTCCAGGCTCTGAGCTGTCAGCACAGAACAGAGCCGGACACGGGGCTTGAACTCACGGACCGTGAGATCACGACCTGAGCCAAAGTTGGACACCCAACCGACTGAGCCACTCAGGCGCCCCGACTATCAACTATCTTTTAAGGAAACTAAGAGATGAAAAAGAAGGTTACTTATATGCACCCACACATTTACCATTTCTGGTGCTTTTCCTTCTTTTCCATAGATCTGAGTTTCCATACAATTCTATTTCCCTTCTGCCTGAAGAACATCTTTTAGCATTTCTTATAGTGCAGTTCTAGCGACAGTAAATCTTCTCAGCTTTCATGCATCTGAAATACTTTTATTTCCTCATTTATGAAGAGTATCTATACTGGACAGAGAATTCTAAGGTAATTCTCTCCCCTTTTAGTACTTTAAAGATGATATTTCACCATCCTCTGGGTTCTGTTGTTTCTGATGGGAAGTTAACCATCATTCTTAATATCATTCATCTGTACATAATGTGTTTTATCTTTTCTCTGACCACTTTCAAGTGTCTCTTTGATTTTCAGCTGTTTGACTATGATGTGCCTAGGTGTGGTTTTCTCTTTATTATTTTAATTGGGGATAACTGAGCTTTCCCTTTCTGAAAGTCAGTATTTTCCAAGAAATTTGGGAAAATTTTGTTCATTATTTCCTCATAGGTTTTTTTCTGCCCTAATCTCACTCTCCTTTCCTTTGGGAACCCCAGTTACATGTGTGTTATACTGAAGCTGTATTCATATTCAGTATTTTTCTGTTCTTCAGGATTCACTCACTTTTGCTATTGCCAATCTGCTGTTAAACCATGCAGTGACTTTTTCATTTCAGTTATTGTGTTTTCCAGTTCTTTCCATTTCCATTTAGTTATTTTTGGTAGTTTCTATTTCTTTGCTGAGATTACTTATGCGTTCACTCATTAAGATCATATTTTCCTTTAAGAATCTGAGTACTTTTATAATAGCTGCTATAAAATATTTGCTAAGTTCTACTTCTAGACCATTTCAAGGTCAGTTTTTATTGACTTTTCTCTAGACAATGGGTCACAGTTTTTTGTTTTGTTGTATGTCTATTAATTTTTTTTTTATACTAGATGTTGGCTATTACCGTAGGACATCTCTTTTTAAATATCTTTTTAAAGTTTATTTATTGATTTTGAGAGAGAAAGAGAGAGAGAGGCAGAGAGAGAATCCTAGGCAGGTTCTGCACTGACAGTGCAAGAGCCCGAGGTGGGGCTGGAACTCATGAACCATGAGACCAGGACCCAAGCCGAAGTCGGACACCCAACCGACTGAGCCATCCAGGCACCCCCACCCTAGGACAGCTTTTACAATGCCAGCTGTAATATACTTCACTCCACAACATCGCTTGCAATGTTTTCAGCCTTCCTGCTGAAATCTCTTCTCAGCTGCTATTCAGATCTGAATTTACCCCTTCTATTTACAACTGACAATCTGATTATTTGTGCAAATTTACTGAAAGGGCCAAATAAGATAGTTGCAGAAAATTACAGGTCTTGGTGCTAAACAGACTTAATTTTAATCTTGGTTCTGACATTGTACTGGCTAGAGTATCTTGGGCAAGTTATAAAAATCTTTCAGTTTCTTCATCTTTAAAATGATCATAACAAATTTCCATCTTAATAGGATTTTATGAGCACTAAAGATGATATAAAGTTTGTAACACACAGTCCTCAATAAATTGTACCTATTATTATTAAGTGTGTCTACAACCTGATTCAAGTTTTCTACATTTCATAAAAGACTTCAGTGTCTAACTGGACAATCCAGCTAATACTTTGCCCTATACTTTACTTCTGCCCATTCCCATGGGCATATCTCATGGCCACATTCAAACCTGTCATTATCACTTTAGAAACTTTAAATTTTAGTATCCCAGACTTTTATCTCAATTTCCCCTTTCCTTTGTAATCTTTGCTTCTGTAAACTCTTAATGAGTACTTACTTCCTCTTGGGTCTATCAGAATGAATAAGACAAATCTCTCTTCTCATGAAGCTCAGAGTGTAGTGGAAAGGATCAACAAGTAAACACACAATCATAAAACCATGGTTGTCACAGATTTTTGTACAGAGCATGAGATGAATATCTAACCTAGCCTGCAGGCTCAGATTTCCTGGAAAAGATGTTGCCTAAGCTTATGTGTAAAGAATAAGGACTTATCCAGATACATAGAGGAGGGAAGACAGAGAAGACAGCAATCCCAGAGGCTAGAGGAAGCCTGACTTACTGAATGCCTGTACATAGTTGACTCCAGTTAGAGTACAGAGTGTCAGAGAAGAAAGCCTCATCGCAAGGAATCTTTCAAGAGCATTCACCAAAGTTCCAGGTAGTGACTGACTGAACCAGGGAAGATGGAATGGAAATAAGTGGACAGATTTGAGAGATATTTAGAATGCAAAATTGAGAGACATGGTGACTGGACTTCGGTAAGATGGCAGGAGATGTCAACAAGATTTCTGACTTAAGTGACTGGATGGATGGTTGTACTCATTACTAAAGGACAGGAACAGGTTTTCAGGGTCAGATGATGAGTTCAGTGTTGAGTCTGAAGTGCCAGTGGGACAAGATAGAGATATACAGTAAGTAGCTGTGTAAACAGGTCTAGCACTTAGAAGAAAAGCCTGGCCAGGGATAAAGATTTAGCAGTCAAAGCATAGAGATGGCAGATGAGGCCATGAGAGGGGTGTGATTGTTCAGGGAGCACATTTTCAATGAGAAAATATTAAGAATGGGATGCTGAGGTTTGGTGTGTAAGTGTCTGAGAGTCAGTAAATATCGTTAGGGATTTTACAGTCTCAAGAGATCACCATGACTCCTTTCTTCCTCCGCCCAGCTACTTACTAGAAGTGGCCAGGTGCAGATCTTCCAGCAGGAAGAGGAGGGAGCCTTTAGAATCCAGGTGCGGCCCAGGTGATGGGGCAGCTTGTGCTTGGCCCTGGACCCCTTGACTCAGCAGCAGGCGCAGGTGGGTGGGACTAAAGGCAGAGTGGATGGGGCTGTACGTGTAAGGGTGATGTGGCTCCACCAGCATCTCCACAAAGGTTGACTTCCCTGTTGCCGCCTCTCCAGCCAGCAGCACTGGGTGTCCCTCTGACAGCAGCAGGTCCACCACATATAAGAGCCGTTCAGTCTGCAGGACAGGAGCAGGGCTTACTGGGGCAGTGCCAATCTAGGCAGTAATCTAGGTGAAAGCAAAGGTCTAGGGGTATTGTCTTAGAGCTGCACCTGCAGAACACTTCACATATTCTTGTGATTGTGAAAACATATCGAAGAACAGAAGCAGGGGGGAGCCCCAGCTGGCGCCAGAACATAGACTCCCCCAGGATATCTCCTTGAGCCCCAAGCCCAGCTACTGCCCCATTGTCTTCACACCTGGGGAGAAGGGTTGAAGGTGCCCGGAATTCCTCTGATGCGGCTGCCCAGGTAATGGCCAGTGAAGGGGACCAATGTCCCATTTTCAGGGCATACATGTAGATCAAACACCAAGGCTGAAGGCAGTGGCTCCAGGTAGTTGCAGAGGCAACTGATAGATCCCCTCATGAAGGTATCAAAGAGGGGCCAGAGCCTGTTCAGATGGATGTACAGGCAAAAGTGTCAGATAGTTACAACAATTCCATTCTGTTTGTGACACACTCACACATTCCACCCTCCCCGACAGTCATGTCACCTGGGTTTTAACTCCCATGTGCCAGTCCATCTCAGCTCTCTGAATCCCCCACCCCCGGCCCCACCCCTGCAGATACCTGGAGGGAAGGTGGGCTCCAAAGCCCCAAACCAATGCAAAGAGAAAGCTGCTGACAGCCAGCGAATGCTCCTTGCACTTATTAGGTACATCATCACTGGCAACCTGGGATGGGTTCAGAGAGCTGCTTTTTGAGGACTTGAAGCTCTGGGCCACAGGATCACTACAGCTGAGGTCCTCTGCAAAGGTCACCATGGCCAGAATAGGAGCCCAGGTAGGAAAAAGTGGGGGGTGGAGGAAGTGAGTAGAGATTGGCTCTGCTGCCCATTTTTGGTCCCCAGGCCCAAATCAACTAAGGAACCCAGACCCCAGGCACCAGCTGTATGCCAGCTGTCCTCAAGGCCCCTTGTCCCAAGCCATCCCTTCTCTTTCCCTCACCTGAGACATGCGCCTTCTCCCCTTCATCTATGCGCAGGTGGGGGCCAAGCAGACCACGCAAGATACGGGCCAGGCTGGTCACTTCGGCCACACCTGGGCAAACGGCCTGCTGCCCATGAACCTGCAGCAGAGAGCTGGCGCCCTGCCGGGTGAGGAATCGAAACGTCGCTGGCACCAGTGCTTGAGCCAGGCGGTTGAGCTCAGTGACTGTCTGGGGTTGCAGGCGGTACTCGTGGGGCAGGGTTGCCATCAGAACACTAAGCATGCTTTGCCAAGTCTGCTCCCCGCCACACCAGACGAGGGCACACCGGCCTGCCACTTTGGGGGACATACCTGTTGCATCTCCCACCTCCATCAGGAGAAAAGTACCTGGGGGTCGTGCTATCTGCTGCCCGTTGGGGAGGCTGAGCTGGGGGGCATCGCTCAGGAGGCAAGTGATAGAGTCCAGCCAGGCAGCACTGGCGACCCCATCACATATTATCCAGTGCTGGATACCCACCGATTCCTGTGGTGGCCCCTTTGGGCCTGCAGTCTTACATGGATTGGCTGCACGAAACAGCCTGGGGAAGACGCCATGGTGCCAGCAGGGGCCCTCTAGCCATCCCAGGAACTCCTGGGGGCTGAGGACATTGGGATACAGGTGGGTGATCTCCACAGGCTGGCAGCCCTGAGCTGAGGTGTCCTCCCTGGCTGCCAGCCGATTCTGGATCTTAAATAAGCTATGCCAACAAGTGGTCTTGCCACTGCCTGCAGGGCCCAGGAGCAAAACACCCGAAACCCGGCTCAGAGCCTGGCTCAGCTGCTCCAGGGATCCCAAAATATCAGGGCTGGGATGGAGGCCTATCTGCTGTAGTTCCTCCACCAGCAATGGCTTCCTCAGCGTGTGGGTCACAGGCTCTGCCAACACCTGGCGGGCATTAGGGAAGAGCCCACAGAGCAGCTCTTGGAGGTTATGCAGGTGGACACCACTGAGGATGCTGAACAGTGGTGAGCGTAGCAGGGCACGCAATAGGGCAGCCTCCTCATTGACAGCTAGGCTGTGGGGCTGCTGGGACTTGGGCTCCTTGATCACATGTAAGTCTTGTATCGTGTCTTCCAGTACCTGCTTGAGCAATGGCAAGCGGCAGGGCAGGGATGCAGACACCAGCTCACGCTCTAGGGAGAAGAATTTAGACAAGCGGGAAGCCATGCGGGAGGCATCCCGCATCCCTGCACCCAGCAGGGTCAGCTCTGCCACTTGCTGCAAGTCAGGCAGTGTCAGTGCCACAGGCCGTAGCAGCAGGTGCAGGTTGGCAGGCACAGCAGGACTCAGGGAACGCAGCGTCAGGAAACAGCCATAGCAAAGGCGTATGTACACGTGATGTTTCTCAAAGACGCCACTGCCCAGGGGGTGTGTGGGGTCAACAGCGCTGGTACTTCGGGAGGCCTCCTGGTACAGTGGGGCACAGAGGTGGTGCAGCTGAGTGAGGCGCTGGCCCAGGGCAGAGAGCAAGCCGAGGGGCAGGCGCTGAGCCTCCTCCAACAGCAGCCAGGCACCACCCTGCAAGGCCCCGTTCAGGTAGTTGCTCAGGCTTTGGGCTTCTGTCTGAGG
This sequence comes from Panthera pardus, assembly GCF_024362965.1. Classification (NCBI taxonomy): domain Eukaryota; kingdom Metazoa; phylum Chordata; class Mammalia; order Carnivora; family Felidae; genus Panthera; species Panthera pardus. The sequence continues at coordinate 51,881,346 of NW_026526677.1, forward strand.
TAGGCAGGGCATTGTCACCAGCTGGCGTCCCAGGGCCTGTGCCATGCTCTTCACCATGTCTGTCTTGCCCACTCCTTCAGGGCCCAGTAGAGCCCCACAGGCCACCTCTTCCAAGGCCAATAACAGCACCAGGGCTGGCCGCTCAGGCAGCAGGCTGGGTAGAGACCCTAGTCTGGGACCCAGGTATTCATAATTGTACAGAAAGGACCGACCCAGCACATCTATCCAGCATGCAGCTGGTGACAGAGAAGTCTCAGTAGATGCAATAGTCTTGAGACTCTGCAGGGGTTTCTGGGGGGTGATGTGAGGTGAACCCAGGTGGTATTTGAGTTGGCGGGCCCAATGGAAATCTGTCAGATCACTGACCTGGTGCTCCTGCAACAGCTGTGCTATATCCCGGTGAGTCACTGCCATGACCAACAGAGCACTGAGCAGGCTGGTCTGGCGAACAGAAGACAGGGGCTGCCCACCCTGGGAGGCCCTGTGAGCCCGTATAAAATGCACCAGTGCCTCGAGCTTGCGCACATGCGTGGGGACCATGGCCAGGGTCCTCCCCTCTAGCAGAGCCTCCTCCATCTCCGCCCACCATACCACCTCCTCTGCCACCATCACACACTGCCAAGGGAAGGCCTGGACTAAGTCTAGCCAGTGGTGGACACACAGCTGCAAGGGCAGCTGGCCTTGCTGGGGCAGCTGCTTGAAGGCCTCATCTAGGGACGGGCCCAGAGCGAGACGGGAAGCCACACAGCCCTGCAGCATGTGCACAAGTGCCAAACGCAGGCACTTCTCCAGATGGGCCAGCCATTTGGGGAGATCCGGATGCAGAGGAACAGACCTCTGCAGCTTCACCTCCTCCCCACCCGCCCCAAGCACTGCAAATGCCTCCACCTGAGTAGATGGCTTTGGGCTTGAGTCCCGGTCATCCGTGTTTTTGTCAGTCAGGCTGGAATTGAAACTCACAGCATACACATGAGGGAAGCAGCGTCGTACCCAGAGCTGGGCCTCACATGATTCCAGGGGGGCAGCCAGCAGGGCTACCAGCTCACTATTGCTGAGGAAGAAGAGGCGGGGGAAGTCAGCACACACCCCATAAAGCACGGTCTCCAGGGCCATGATGATGCCCTCCAGCTCCACCGAGCCCGCTTGCAGCAGTTGTTGTAGCTGCTGGCCTCGGAAGTGAGGGCTCCGCTTGATGCTGGGCACTACAAGTGACAGAACCAGGGGGTCAGCTACAGAGGTCTGCATCAGGATCCGATACTGATCATCCATGGCCTTGAACCGGGAGTTCTGCAGTGAGGGAGGGGGTAAAAGTGAGGGCAGCTCCCCCTCCCATGATAAGCCCCACTATGCAGTAGCCCTTGTCCACCTGCCTCACCCCTCTTTCCTACCAGGTCGGAACTAGGAAACTTGATCTTCATCTCATACAGAACTTTATTCAGAAAAATCCACTTCTGCTGGAAAGTCACCCACACCTCCAGCAGGGCACCTGTGTGAACACCAGAGGATCACTGGAGGGAGGCTAGGGTTCCAGCTTCCGCAAGGTCCAGCTGACCCTGACCTCTCAGGGTGCCCCACCCCCAAATACTCAGCAGGACCCAGGGACCTTCCTTGGAGAGCAAACTTGTCCTGTAAATAAACTTTCACCTGGTCACCTGAGCCCAAGAAGTAAGAAGAAGGTCCTCGCTCTGTCCTTCTGGTCTTCCCCCACCCAACCCCTACCTCTCACCCCATCCCTCTGGGCATTCCCGCCCTAGATCCCACCCACTCTCCAGGCTAGAGGCCTGCACTCACTCAGGCTATGCATGATGGTCACCCACTCCAAAGCTATTTTGTTTAAGTCTCCTGACTTTTGGATGGCCAGGATCTTGAACAATACCTGAAGACTCTCCTGGATAGAATCCTGCAAGCTGCTGTAATCTGAGGAAGAGTGGGTTCTAGCTGAGCGGAGCTGGCAGGCAGATGGGGCAAGGGCAGGGGTGGTGAATACCCAAATTATACTGAAACTCAGTTCTCAAGCTATTCCCTAGAAGACTCAAACATTTTTTCTTCCACTAGTTGCAAAGTATGCTCTCCTAGAGTCAGAGTGTGTTTAAAGCCTGTCCATGTGAGTTATAATCTTAATTACAGAATTTGATCTCATATTATGTTAACCACTGAAATATGGGTGAGGAAGAGTTGCTGGTTCTATGGAAACTATGGAAAACCTTCAGTAAAGGTGAGCTGATAAAAACATGATATTAAATTAGGTATACTCCAATTTTTTTTTTTTTTAAGTAGGCTTCATGCCCAGCAGGGAGCCCAATGTAGGGCTTGAACTCACAACCCTGACATGAAGACCTGAGCTGAGATCCAAAGTCAGTTGCTTAACTGTCTGAGCCACCATGTGCCCCTAGGCCAGTCAATTTTTAAAACTTGGGAAACTATAATAAAATCTAGAAAAATTTTGGACTCCAGCAACTTCACAAGTGTCTTCATGTCACTGCTCAACTTTACAGAAGCTGAAAGTAGAAATGGTGGACAATGCATTAATGCAGGAAAGGCAGTGAGGAACTTCTATCAGTCGACTGCAAATCAAGGTCAAGCCCTTGTCCTCAGGCTAAAAGGTTATGTTTATATGTTTTAAGCTAAAGTAAAAATTTTAAGCCATGTATATCTCATATTTTATGATCTCTCTATTTAGCTAACTTTGAATTTGCCAGTTGAGTTTCAAGTGGATTGGATAAGACAATTAATTTCTCCTCTACTGGCAGTTCCCTAACTATACCATCTTGGGTGCCTGTACATATGCTGTTCTCTCTGCCCGGCATGCCCTTCTCTCCTTGTAAGTTTGGCAAACTTCTGCTCCTTCAGGAGTCAGCAATGAGGCCTTTACCTGCGGGAAAAGAAGATTCCTCTGACTCTCCCCAGTCCTTTGAAGCTAGTCCTCTTTCTGAGATTCTACTGCCCTCAGTTAAATTCTCCATCATGCACTTATCTCTATTCTATCATCCTCTGTCACTGGACTAGGAGCTCCTAGAGGACAGGACTTGGACTGTAAATCTCAAGGTCTCTTGTGTTTGGCTCCGAGAAGGCAGGTAGGTTTGATGCAGGAATGACAAATGAGTGAATGAATGGGGCAAGAGATCCAACAACAGGATGCAATCTAGAGGAAAGAGCACTGGAAAATGGAGAGACATGACTGTGAGGGATTTTTTTAGTCCACCCAGAAAGGGAAGGACATTTGCTGAAAGGGCCAGGCATTGGGTAGGAGGGAGGGAGCAGGGGGCTCCCAAGATTAAGACTATACAGGTGCTACATGGAAGAACTGTCTCAGAACAGACAGATGTCTCAGGTTGCTCAGTAAGGATGGGGCCCTGGCTAGAGAAGCCAGATTGGGCAGGGTTGTGTGGATGTGGTGGACAAATGTGGCCCCTAGCAGAGGGCTATAACTGGACAACAAGAGCTGGGTCTCACCTGAAAGGATGAAGGTGCCGCTATCCTTGCTCACCACCTCCCACTGGGGGCTATGGAACATTTGCCTCTTGGAGCGCTCCAAGGCTGGGGGCTCATAGGGTACATACAGGATGAAGTTGATCAGTCGCAGCTGGCGTGCCTCCCAGACCCGCTGCAGCCGCCGGAGAGTTTCTTGGGCACGGATTTGTTCGTTTTCACACTGCCAGATCTGGAACAGCTGGGTCTCAGGAACTAGCACTGGGTGATGGCTCAGGGGATAGCCTTGAAAGTGGGACTCCAGGGCTAGGGCTCAGGGGAATGGAAGTCTCAGAAATGTAGAGTGGGACCATTTGGCCTCAGGTAGGACATCGGCAGCATACTTTGACCTAGGGCTGCTGCCTTGAAGCCTACCCTTTTGCAAGGTTTCAGCTGAGCAGATAGTGCCTTAATCAGTTCATACTGGAACAGGGCAAGTGTTGGAGGACATCTGCCATCCTGTGTGCCCACAAATTTGGGGCTGCCACCCAGTTCCTTCTGGGGATGGGGCATGCTCTCAGGCAGAGTCTGAGACCACCCATCAGATCCCCACACCCCACAGGCAGGACCAAAAACTCAACCTCCCGCCTTCCCACCCACAAGCCAGTATCTACTGTCCCCTGTCTCAAGGGGCTGCTGGGACTTAACTGGCTCTATTAGAGTTTAGCACATAGGTTCTGGGCTTGGATCAACTCCTTCTCTCTGGAGGGCCCCACCTGATTGATTTGATCTGCAAATTCGAGCAGCGGACAAGTTAGCAGCTGGCCCAGTGTAAGGAGTTCCGTGTTCTGAAGACTGCCCAGCCCTAAGGCTGGAGGTAGAGGGGACAAGTCAGAGCAACACTCAGTACATGGCAGAATCCAGCCCATATCCTAGAGCCCAGATCTGCAACCCTGAGCCCAGCCCAGCCCAGCCCAGCTCCCAGACAGCAGATCTCAAAGCACAACATAGAGCCAAGAACCCAGAACCTAGGGTCCAGAACACAACACAGAGCCCAGAGCTAAGACTGTAGCTTGAGTTTAGCCCAAGTCAGCAGAGGAGACTCACATGGTGTGCATGAGGTTAGAAATGTTTATCCCTGTGGGGCAAAGGCAGGGAGCAACCCAGGGAGGAAAGGTGTTTCCTACAGGAGCAGCAGGGAACTGAGTCCTTACATTGTTCTAATCCCCCTGTACTTCCCTTCCCCTCCCCTCTGACTCTATCCAAAACACACCTCGCAGGAGGACTTGGAAGTTTAAGTTCTGCAGCTGGAAGCTGCCCAGCCTGCTAAGTATTGGCAGGTAGATGCGAAACTCCTCCAGCATGTGCATACAGCGCTGCAGAACCGGGCTGTGCAGCCCCAGGGTCGTGCTCAGCCGGGCCGCCTCTGTCAGCCAGCCATCTGTCTTCTCCTGGGCCATAGTCATGCTGAACTGGAGGGAGGAAGGCTCACTGTTAGCTGGATACCCTTCCCCCACCATCCCCTGCAGACTCTCCACTCTGAGGCAGGGGCTCCAAGAAAGGGTGTCAGCACCTTGGCAAAAGCCATGCACTTCCATTCACTGATGTTTTCAGAGATGACTCGGTACAGGTGCCAGATGCGCTGCTGCTGCACGATTGGACGGGTCCCGCAGACTGGCAAGGGCACAGGACTCTCTTCCCCTGAGGGACAGGGCAGGTTAAGGCCTGGGCTGGGTGCAGGGGAGGGGCACGACAGGGAGTTGTCTGTCAAGAGCCCATAATGGCAGGAAGGAAGGTCCTGAAAGTGCCAGGGATGGGGTGTCCAAAATTGTCCAGTGGGGACTATTGTAGGTGGGGACCATCTAAGAGATAGTTATTCCAAGGAAAGGCTATCTGGGAAAATGTGATGGCAGCAAAAGGGAAGGGTTCCTCTTCTGTTAGTTTCCATCTCACTCTGCTCCAGACACACCAGGCTCTTTGCTGATGCTTGTATACACCCCAGGTATGCCCTCTCCTGCTGAGAGCCTCTGATGGGTAGCTCATTCTTTCTGGAACACTCTTCCCTTAGAAAACCATATACCTCACTTCTTCACCAAATTCAAGTCCATCTGCATGAGGCCTGTGTAGCCCAACCCGTTAAAAACCGCTTTCTACCCTCTCTGGCATTCTCAACACCTCTTACCTTCTCTATTCTTTTTTCTATGCCACTTATCACCTTCTAATGTACTCCATAATTTGGTTAGATACATACATATATTTTTAAGTTTATTTATTTATTTTGAGAGAGAGCTGTGTGCAAGTAGGGGAGGGGCAAAGAGAGAGGGAGAGAGAATCCCAAGAAGGCTCTGCTGACAGTGCAGAGCCTAACGTGGGACTTGATCCCACAAATTATGAGATCATGAACTGAGCTGAAATCAAGAGTCAGATGCTTAACTGACTAAACCACCCAAGGTGCCTCCATAATTTCGTTATATTTTATGTTTATAATTTGTTGTCTTTCTCTCCCTGCTACAATGTTGGGCCCATGAGGGTGGGTGGGTGGGGGGGGGGGGGATGTTATTTATCTATTGATATACCTCAAGCCTGGTGCACAATATAGGCACTCAAGGAATACCTGTTAGACAAATGAATAAATCCAGTGAGATGCATATGAAAAAAGATCTGGTCTATAGAGAGGACCATAAGGGGTAAATGGTGATGCTTCCTATTTTGTGTACTTCTGGCCATTATTCCCTCCCTTCATCTCATAAGCTGCTGCATAATCCTTGACCAATTATTTATATTTGGTTGTGAGATATGTGTCAAAAGTAATTTGCAGTTAATAATAGTTATGGTACTGAGATTTGTAATTTACTTAAAATATATCTGACTAGACTCAAGGATATTACAGTAAAGTTGTCATTCTCATTCATCTGAGTTCCAGTATACTTTCTTCAGTGAGAGAAAAAGGGATAAAATAATACCCAAATGATGGGAATCATGAATCTTACATGTGTAAGCATCATCCATCATGGAGAGCAGAATAATGAAAGACTGAGAATCACTATCAGGCTATCAAAGCTCTCATCTGACCAGAAAAAAAAATGATAGTAAATTTAAACCCTTCCAATCTTCCTTTGTCTGAACTCAAAAGATCTGGCTAGAGACTCATATAATCTTTGATAGCAGTTGTGTCAACATCAAATCTTGGACAAGTGAAGAACTTCCTCTGTAAGAAAGAGCAGGCATTGGGGCACCTGGGTGGCTGAGTCGGTTAAGCGTACGACTTCAACTCAGGTCACGATCTCACGGTCCGTGAGTTCGAGCCCCGCGTCGGGCTCTGGGCTGATGGCTCAGAGCCTGGAGCCTGCTTCAGATTCTGTCTGTCTCTCTCTCTCTCTGCCCCTCCCCCCTTCATGCTCTGTCTCTCTCTGTCTCAAAAATAAATAAATGTTAAAAAGATTAAAAAAAAAAAAAAAAAGAGCAGGCATTGTATCCCCAGACATGTGAGAAGATACACTCTTGAGGATTAACAGCAAATATCCTCTGACACACATTTGCTGTGGTATCTACTCAGTAAGTTTCATTGCATTTTAAAACTTTATTTAGAAGTGATTTCAAATTTTTTAAAGTTGCAAGAAAGAGCAGTAAAAGAATATATGTATACCATTTGTTAACATTTTACCCATTTTATCACTTGTGTTTACAGGCTCTGTATGTATATGGGCATATGTATACACCAACACACAATTCTTTACTGAGCTATTTGAGGGTAAGTTACATATATCATTTATCCCCCAAATACTATGTATTCCCTAAGAATAGGGATATTCTCTTATATAACTATAATTATCAACTTCATATATTATATTGATACAATTCTTTAACCTATAGTCCATGTTCCAATGTTGTCAATTGACCTAATAAGGTCCTATAGCATTTTCCCCCTCAACTACAGCACCCAGTCCAGAATCAAGTACCACATTTACTTGTCATGTCTCTTTAACTTCTTTTAATCTAGAACATTCCCCATAGCTTTAATCTTTTCTAACAGACATTTTTGAAGTATATTGACCCTTTTCTCCCTTTTTTGTTAACAGAAAGTTCCTCATGTTGTGTTTATATGATTCTTTTCATGACTGAAGTTATTCATTCTCAGCTGGACTACTGAATAGGTAATGTTGTGTTCTCTGGGTATCATGTCTGGAGGCACATGATGTCTGTCTCTCATTGGTGATGTTAACTTTGATCACCTGGTCAAAATGTTGCCCAATTTCTCTACTAAATAATTGCTAGTGTTTTTTCTCCCCTCCCTTGCAACTAATAAGTAGTCTCTGTAGGAGAATCTCTAAGACTGTGCAAATATTCTACATCTCATCGAATTTGCCCCACTGATGACTTTACCTGATCCAACATTTACCAGAATGTTTGCAAAATGATGATTTTTCCCTCCAATTTTTCTCCTTCTACATTTATCAGTTGGCTCTAGGCATTCTATTGTAAGTGCAAGTCCTCATTTCTCCCTCACTTATTTATCTACTTATTATCAGTGTGGATTATAAATTCCTATTTTTCCAATAGTTTACTTTGTACTTCAGTGCTAAAATTGCCTCAGATTTGGACAGTTGGCATCCCTTCTGTGTCCTTAAGACCTTAAAAAGATATTCTAGGCTCATCTTGTACCTACCCTGTGACAGCCCTGGAGTCACCCATTTTCTGAGGAGCCCTGGTAGGGAATGATATTAGCAACTAAGACCAGGACACAAAGTTGTTTCTTGCTGTTGGAGTGTCTTTGCTTCTTAGTCTCTTCAGTAGACAGGGCTAGGAAATATATTCAGGTATATATTCACATATGCATATACTTATATACATATACATGTGCACATAAGCATGTGTATACATATAATATGTGTGTACTTCTAAATGCAATGGAAATTACAGAGTAGATGCCAAGAAAATGGAAGTTTATAAGATAAGCTCATGATATTTCCTCAGAATTCAGAATAAAGGAATGAATGATGCTGAAGATAAAAGAAATGGAGAAGAGATCCAGAAAATCCAATATACAAGTATGAATTCTGGAAGGAGACCAGAGCAAATCTAAGAGCCATTATCAAATAACTGATAAACAGATTACCTGCCCAGGAAAAAAAAAAAAAATCAGATTGATAACAGATTGGCGTACAATGCTAAATATCAGAAGACAATGATGCAATATCCTAGGTTTGGAGAAAAAAATGTCTGTGGCTTCAGAATTCAATATCTAGCCAATCTGTGATATAAGGACATTATAAAGTCATCCTAGACATAAAGAACTTAGAAATTTTAACACCTCTAACTCCCTTCTTAGAAAAAATAAATACTCGGGGCGCCTGGGTGGCTCAGTCGGTTAAGCGGCCAACTTCGGCTCAGGTCATGATCTCACAGTCCGTGAGTTCGAGCCCCGCGTCGGGCTCTGTGCTGACAGCTCAGAGCCTGGAGCCTGTTTCGGATTCTGTGTCTCCCCCTCTCTGACCCTCCCCCGTTCATGCTCTGTCTCTCTCTGTCTCAAAAATAAACGTTAAAAAAAAAAAATTTAAAAAAAAAAAAAAAAAAAAGAAAAAATAAATACTCAAAGAAATATTGCTGCCATTTAAGAATGAAAATAATGAAAAGATGGGGTATTTCTAAAAATGGTAGTGCAACAACATGGATGGACCTAGAGGGCATTATGCTAAATGAAATGAGTCAGAGAGAGAAAGACAAATACCATGTGATATCATTCATGTGTGGAATCTAAAAAAACAAAACCAGTGAATAAACAAAACAAAAAGCAGAAAACAGACCCATAAATACAGAGAACAAACTGAGAGCTGCCAGAGGGGAGGGAGGTGGTAGGTTGGGCAAAATGGGCGAAGGGGAGGGAGAGTTACAGTGCCTGGTTATGGAACGGAAAGGTCGCAGGGATGAAAGGCACAGCATGGGGATATAGTTGATGGTACTGTAATAGCGATGTGTGGTGACAGATGGTGGCTACACTTGTGGTGAGCACAGCAGAATGTATAGAAGCACTTGTCAAATCACTATCTTGTACATCTGAAACTACTGTAACATTGGTTGTCAACCATACTTTGATTAAAAAAAACAAAAGGGAGTGGGTAAACAAAACCAGTAAACCTTATATGTGAAAATAGTTGATAACTTGGTTATAAAACCAAGCAAATGTCAAAAGTATTAAGATTGGGGTGCCAGGGTGGCTTAGGCAGTTAAGTGTCCAACTCTTGATTCTGGCTCAGGTCATGATCTCATGGTTCATGGGTTCAGGCCCTGTGTCAGGCTCTGCGCTGACAGTGTGGATCCTGCTCAAGACTCTCCCTCTCTCCCTCTCTCTGTCCCTCCTCTACTTGTGTTCTCTCTCTCTCTGAAAATAAACTTTTTTTAAAAGTATTAATTAAAATAAGATACATAATGGAAAATATAGAGTAGTATTAATAATCTAGCTTTAAGATACTGGATTATTTTAACAAAAGCTGGGAGTTTGGTGAAGAGCTAGGGATGGACGATGGAACTAAAAGCATGCTCTCCGGCTTCCTGGGCCTAGCATCACAAGGCTTGAGGCCCCTACTCTGCCTTTTCACAAACATACCCAATCCCTAGAGGAAAGTTTAAGGTTTGTGGTCTATGTCAGTTAGAGGGTCTCTCCATACTTGGCTGAAGAAAAAAGTCCCTTGCTTAAGGATGGTCCCAAGGTGTCCCCTCCACCCTACATTTCGCCAAACGGCCCTGGGACTAGGGATGCCCACAGGCAGAGTTGGTAATAGTTGGTAGTTGGCAAAGAGGCAACTCAGAAGCAGTGTGCCCTTCCAGGGGATAAAAGTAACCAAAAGAAGTGACTGAATCTGAAAGGAGAAACTTGAGCCCACAAAGTTCTTAATGTGCAGAAGGGAACCAGTCTAGCTGCACCCCTTTGTACAGAGGGCTAAGACCAATAGTTCTGCCCTGGTCTCCTCTGTGGGCCAGGGAGACCCTCGGCAGCTGCCCCTCTACACTACATTGGCTGGAAGCAGGGGCTATGACTTATCAAGACCTATTTTTAGCTGGGACCTGCAGCCTGGTACAGGACTGGGCTGGATCAGCTAAGGACTACAATGAGGGCACCTTTACATTTCCCCTGCAGAGGCTTTTAGCCCTTCAGCCCCATCACATTCTAATGTAACATTCACCTATTTGCCTTCCCTACCAGACTGTGAGCCCTCTGTCTTCCCTCACTAAGCAGAGCCCTTAACATAGCCAATGTACAAAGGTTCTGTCCTGTAATTTTCATTTATAAAAGAGACTAAAATGAAGGTATGTGATTCCCGAGACTTGCTTAGGGACACTCAGGATACAGGACCCTTATCTCGGTTGATGGGTCTCTCACAGGATGGTGGTAGAGGGAGCAGGGATCCTCAGTACCGGTGAAGGTGGCATAGGCATGGTGCAGTTCACTGAGGTGACTGGCTGTGTTCTGGAACTGACGCTCCAGGGAGATGAGCTGACGCTCCATGCTCCTCTGTTCTTGCGCAGGATCCATGAAGGGGCCAGATAGGGCGTTCTCAATCAGACCTTCCAGCTCCACAAGTGCCGCTGCTATTAGCTGCTGCAGCTTGGGCACAATGGCATGTCGCTTGCTGAGCAGGAACTCTGAGGCCTGGCTTTTCTCAAATTGAAATGCCTCCCACACATCCAGTAGCTGTGGGGCAAGGGGAGTGCGGTCAGGTAGGTGTGGCTGTGGGGGAGGGAGACTGGGAGGCATGGGTGACTTCCCCAACTGCCTTCTCACCGAGATGTCCAGTGCCTCATTCTCAGCACTAAAGAGGCTAAAGTGGTTGCGGATGAGTTCGTGGAGTGCCCGTATGTATTCCATTCGCTTCTCCAGCTCTGCATACTGCTCGTTGGCCTGGGTCAACTGCAGGGGGCTACAGCATGAGACCGGCACCCCCACAACCCTGTGCACCAGTTTGGGCTCATTCTGAGGGGAACTCCCATCTTCTAGGGGCCCCAGACCCCAACAGCTACCTTTACCCAACTGGGATCAGGGGCATTGTGGGATCAGATCCCATCTGACCCAGGTCTCTCTGAAGACAGCAGGCTCCTCCCCCACCAAGTCATTACCCTGATGACAGGGTGACAGATCCCTAGCTGACTGTCACAGAGTCTCTCTCACACCAGGGCTTCTCCCTGACATGAGGAAACTGAGGGCCACGAGAACAGAGTGAGAGTTAGTAAGGACAGATCACATATGTGAGCACAGTTTACAAGCATCAAGCCCCAATGGGAGCTCAGCAGAGACCTGAAGAGAGTGTGTTGAGCATGTGAGCAAGATGGGCCCCTGGATAAGCTGGGAAGGAAGGATGAGAAAAGCCCACCTTCTGGGAGCACCGTGCAATGGTATGTATGTCTGAGTTGATGGTTTGGAAGACCTCCGTGAAATCTGTGAGCTCCGTTATTAGTTGCTGACTGCGGGTCCAGCACTCATTCTGCACATGTGTAAGAATGTCCTTCCTGATGCCATCCAGCTTGGATTCTGAAGACAGGAGAAGGTTCGGTGTTAGGAGGTGCATGAAGAGAAGGGGTGCTGGTCAAGCGCTGTGGGTCCACAGTGGGGGAGGGGTAATGGGGAAGCCAGACCACAAATTCATTCCCTGACTCAGTGAACACTTACTGGACCCCCGCCCAGTGTCTGGCCAGCTGCTATCCACTGGTGCTATCCACGGCTATCCACAGCTACTAAAGGCTATGCTGGACACCGGGAGACCAGAGTGGGTGGGTGAGACAGAAAATGTTCCCGCCCTCAGAAGTTCACAACGTGGTGGCAGAGATAGACAAACAAATGGACAATCACAAACCAGTGCGATAAATGCTCTGCAAGTGCCCAGCCTGACATAGTGAAAGGAGAGGAGCCCTGAGGAAGCTGGGAAAGGCCTCCTCCAGCAGGGAACACTGGAGCTGAATGCTGTGAGGAGCTAATGCTCCAGGGGGCAAAGGCATGCCAAGCAGATGAAATAGCACGTGTAAAGGCACGGGAATGACATGCTCATGAATAGTAGAACAACCTATCCAGATAAAAGTTTTCTGTTTGGGGAGTCTTAGTGGCTTTGCTCTAGTAGAAGAAGTAGCAAGAAGAATGTGTAATCTGCGTTTTGTTTTTAAGGATTAGAAAAAAAAAAAAAGAAGCTGTCAGGTGGATATGGGGCTTAGAAAGTAATATTGGAGGCTGCCTTTGGTGATATGAGCAACTCCACTGTTTCCAAGGGCAGGAATAGCACCAGTATGCCTCACCAAATCACTAACACCACTAAAGTAACACTGATTATAAGACACATCATTATTTTATATACCATGCAAAAAGAAAAAAACAATGCCATCTGGACTCTGACATGCTATCAATCATAATACACCTCTTAAGTTCAGAGATGTTAAAATATGCCCAGGACAGCAAAATACAATACAGAAATATGATACGCAGTATACCACGAAATACAGTATAGAATGCTTGCTTACTACATGCCATATACAATGTCAACTACTTTGCTTATATTAGTCCTTTCAATACTCACAAAACCCTTTGAGGTAGATACTATTATTGTCCCTGTTTTACAGATAAGCAAACTGAGCCTCAGGAGAGGTTCAATAGCTTTATCAATATCACATAATGTCAACAAAAGTCCAGGACAAGATGACTTCATAGGCAAATTCTACCAAATATTTAAAGACAAGTTAATACCTATTCTTCTCAAACTATTCCAAAAAATAGAAAAGGAAGGAAAACTTCTAAATGTATTCTATGATGGCAGCATTACCCTGACACCAAAACCAGATAAAGACACCACTAAAAAAGAGAACTGCAGGTCAATATCCCTGAACACATGTGCACAAATTCTCAATTAAATACTATCAAACTGAATCCAACAATACATTAAAAAAATCATTCACCTCGATCAAGTGGGATTTATTCCTAGGTTGCAAAGGTGGTTCAATATTCACAGATCAATCAATGTGGTACATCACATTAATAAAAGAACGATATGATCATTTCATTAGATGCAGAAGAAACATTTGACAAAGTATAATATCCATTCATGATAAAAACCCTTAACAAAGTAGATTTGGAGGGAACATACCTCAATATAATAAAGGCCATATATGAAAAACTGAAAGCTAATATCATCCTAAATTGGGGGAAATGTGAGCGGTTTTCCACTACAGTCCATTCTCAACATTTTTATTCTACATAGTACTGGAAGTCCTAGCCATAGTTATCAGACAACAAAAGGAAATAAGAAGGCATCCAAATAGCCAAGGAAGAAGTAAAACATTCACTATTTATAGATGACATGATACTATATATACAAAACCTGAGGAGCACCTGGGTAGCTCAGTCCATTGAGCGTCCAACACTCGATTTCAACACTTGATTTCGGCTCAGGTCATGATCTCATGGTTCCTGAGTTTAAGCCCCACCTCCAGCTCCCTCCACATTGAGCTCTGCACTGACAGTGTAGAGCCTGCTTGGGATTCAATCTCCTGCCCCTCCCCAACTTGCACGCATGCGCATGTGCTCTCTCTCTCTCTCTCTCTCTCTCTCTAAATATATAGATAAATTTTTAAAAATTAAAAAAAAAAAAAGAAAACCCAAAAGACCACTAAAAAACTGCTAGATCTGAGAAACAAATTCAGTAAAGTCTCAGGATATAAAATCAACATACAGAAATCTATTGCATTTCTATACATCAGTAAAGAAGCAGCAGAAAGAAAAATTAAGGAATTAATCCCACTTATAGCTGCACCAAAAACAATAAGATACCTAGGAATAGACTTAACAAAAGAGGTGAAAGATCTGTATTCTGAAAACTATAAAACACTGATGAAAGAAACTGAAGCTGACACAAAGAAATGGAAAGACATCCCATGCTTGTGAATTCAAAGAACAAATATTGTTAAAATGTCTATACTACCCAAAGCAATCTACACATTTAATGCAATCCCTATCAAAATGCCAATAGCATCTTTCACAGAGCTAGAACCAACAATCTTAAAATTTGTATGGAACCACAAAAGACCCAGAATAGCCAAGGCAATCTTGAAAAAGAAAAGCAAAGTTGGAGGCATCACAATTCTGGACTTCAAGTTACATTACAAAGCAGTAATGTAGTAATCAAAGCAGTATGGTACTGGCATAAAAATAGACACATAGATCAATGGAACAGAATAGAAAATCCAGAAATGAACCCACAGCTGTATGGCCAATTAACCTTCACAAAGCAGGAAAGAATATCCAATGGGAAAAAGACTATCTCTTCAACAAGTAGTGTGGGAAAACTGGACAGCTACATGCAAAAAAGTGAAACTAGACTACATTCTTATACCATACACAAAAATAAATTCAAAATGAATTAAAGACCTAAATGTGAGACCTGAAACCATAAAAATCCTAGAAGAGAATACAGGCAGTAACCTCTTTGACATTGGCCATAGCAACTTCTTTTTAGATATATCTTCTGAGGCAAGAGAAACAAAAGCAAAAATAAACTATTGGGACTTCATCAAAATAAAAAGCTTCTGCACAACAAAGGAAAACAATCAACAAAGCTAAAAGGCAACTTACAGAATAGAGATGATTTTTGCAAATGACATATCTGATAAATGTAAAATATATATATAAAGAACTTATAAAACACAACACTCAAAAAATGAATAATCCAATTAAGAAATGGGCAGAAGGCATGAATAGACATTTTTCCAAAAAAAGACATTCAGAAGGGTAACAGGCACATAAAAAAATGTTCATCATCACGCATCATCAGTGAAATGCAAGTCAAAACTATGAGATATCACCTCACACCTGTCAGAATGGCTAAAATCAACAACACAAGAAACCACAAGTCTTGGTGATAATGTGGAGAAAGGGGAACTCAATTACACTGTTGGTAGGAATGCAAACTGTTGCAGCCACTGTAGGAAACAGTATGGAGGTTCCTCGAAAAGTTAAAAATAGAACTACCCTATGATCCAGCAATCACACTACAAAATATACAAAAATATACAAAATATACAAAAATACTAATCCAAAGGGATATATGCATCCCAGTGTTTACAGCAGCATTATCTACAATAGCCAAATTATAGAAGCAGCCCAAGTTCCATCCATTGATGAATGGGTAAAGAAGATGTGGTGTGTGTGCGTATAGAATAAAATATTATATATTATTATATTATATATGATTTATGTTAAATAAATTATATCATATCATCTTATTCAGCCATAAAAAGAATGAAATCTTGTCATTTGCAACAATATGGATGGAGCTAGAATACTATGCTAAGCAAAGTAAGTCAGTTGGAGAGAGACAAATACAATACGTTTTCACTCATATGGAATTTAAGAAACAAAACAAATGAGCAAAGGAAAAAAAAAAAGAGAAAGAAGGCAAACCAAGAAACAGACTCTTAACTATATAGAGAAGAAACTGATGGTTGCCAGAAGGGAAGTGGGTGAGGGGATTGGTTAAACAGGTGATGGGGATTAAGGAGTGCACTTGTGATGAGCACTGGGTGCTGCAGAGAAGTGCTGAATCGCTATATTTTACACCTGAAATTAATGTTACACTGTATGTTAACTACCCAGAATTTAAATAAAAACTTAAAAAATATATCACACAGTGGCAGGGCAAATATTCAAACTGAGGCAGCCTGGCGCCATTCTGTTCTATTTTATGTTTTGAGGGGTGAAAATAAACTGACTTATCCTGTATGAGCATCTCTGCAACTAGAAAGTGAGGTAGTGAGTTCCAGGGACAGATAATTGAGACACACTGGGTATGACCCATCTGGAGCTTCGAAGGAAGTAACCAATAGGACTCAATACCAAGAGATGAGACCGAGAAAACCAAGAGAGAGGGAAGCCATGGAGGGACATCCAAGGTTGAACAGAACACAAGGAAGAGAACATCTCCTTTTCCAGACTATCCCTGTGCCCTCTAGCAGTAGCTAGGCTGTTGCAATTGTGCTGCTTAAAAAAAATTTTTTTTTAATCTTTATCTTTGAGAGAGAGACAGCACATGAGCAGGGGAAGAGCAGAGAGAGAGGAAGATACAGAATCTGAAGCAGGCTTCAGGCTTTGAGATGTCAGCACAGAGCCCGACATGGGGCTTAAACTCACAAACTGTGAGATCACGACCTGAGCCAAAGTCAGACGCTTAACTGACTGAGCCACCCAGGTACCCCTGTGCTGCTTTTTAGACCAGCAGTATCAGGCAGGTGATGGCAGAAAGGAGCTCAACAGCGACATCATATGGTGTAAATCAGCGACTGACTGAAAATACCAGAGGGCTGCTGGGGGTTAGAAGTTGGAGATGGATGGGAAGACAGGTTTGAGAGATATTTAGGAGGTAGAAGAATGGAAGAGATTTGGTGACAGGTTGTATGTGGTGGAGTTAGGGAGAGGGAAGAATAAATGATGAACACTAACTCACAAGAGTGAATAATTATGTCATTCACAGTGCAGGGAAGCCCAGGCAGAAGACGAACAGAGTTGGAGGACAAGTAGACAAAATTAGATCACAAGAAGAATGAGAGTAGACAGAAGGGGATAAGGTTAAATGAAAAAATCAAGCACCTGTTGCATGCCTTATTCAATGCTAAAAACACTGCAAAAAATATCTCATTTACTCCTCCTTATCATAACCCTGTGGGTGACTGCATTATCATGTCGTTACAAATAAATGAACTGAACAGTGACCTGAGGTCACACAGCCAGTGAAAAGCAGAGCCATGATTCTGAACCCCATGGTTTTCTCTCCATCCGCTCTTCTTGAAGAGGCCAGCTGATCTTGGACTAAGGACGAAGAATCTAACAAACTAGAAAGAACAGAGGCTTCCTGAACAACATTGGAGCAAAGCCAAGGTCAGAAAGAAGGTTGGCTAACCACAGGCCCTCCCTATTCCTCCCATGCCAGCCTGAATCCCCTATACATTTAGGTGGGGTTGAGGAAGGGCAAAGTGGGGAGTTTGTGGCCCAAAAGCTACATAATTTGGCATGTGCTTTTATTTGTTGAAAAGGAAAGACAAGGAGGGTGGGGCAGGCAAGCACTTTCAAGAAAGCTCTTTCAGAGCCACCCAAAGCCACCCACCTTCATAAAGAAAGCAGCCCTGGGGACCATGGGTCTGATAGAACATTCTTTCTGCAGGAAGCAGACACTATTGGTTATTGGGAGCTAGGTGAGAAAATGGAACCACCTTTCTGTTTCCTAGAAGTGCAAATCAATGGCTTCCCAATCTACCCCACTGTGAACCTTTCTAAGACCAGTTTCTAGGCAGAGACACTTTAGCTAGTAAACAATAGCATTAGACATCCTTCCCATTGGAAAGGAGGGGGGAAAAAAAAGAGGACCAAAACTAGGTTTTAAACCAGATTTCTCAGAGACCCAGAGAGACCAACAACTAGGCCTTGGTCTAGTGGGGGTAGATAAGAGACAAGAGGGAAACTGAGATGGTTGAGGAGGAAACAGATTACAGAATGGGTTTCAGCTCCACCTTCCATGTGGAACTTAGGGAAGATATCACCTTGCAGATTGCCCACATGCTAACATGAGATATCCATAGCAGGGTAGAAATCATGTGATGTGTTGCAGCAGAAAGAGGGCTAAATACAATGCTCCCAAAGTCCCCCATAACTTCCAAATGGCAGGGGATACATAAGATAATAGAGATTTAATAACCAGTGGGCCTGGATGGGTTCCAATGTAGAGGGGTGAGGGACCCTGAAGCAGAAGCTATGGGAGTGGCCAGCCCAAGACAAAGATCGAATGAAGGGTTGACTAAAATCCCATGGATCTGCAAAGCCAGCAGGATCCAATGCAGGGCTGAGTTAGCAAAGGTAGACATTCTGAGCTCCTACTAGCCAAGAGAACACACACAGTTACACTAGCTCAGGCCATAGCTGCACCAGATGCTGCAGCAGCAATGTCAGAAGGAGGGCAGAGACCAGGAATGGATGTATCACACCGCAGTAAGGGTTGACAGAAGTCAGCAAAGAAGAGCACACAGCCCAGCAGCCCTCTCCAATGCCAGCTGCCATCTTGGGGAGGAAGAGGAGCAGAGGACACTTGAGAATAAAAACAACTCAGAACTGTAGTATGAATTTTGAATTGACCAAATACCCAAAATAGACTGAATTAAACCAAAAGTGCTGCTTTAAATGAAAAGTGCTTTCATTTTCAATTGGAATACATTCTTCCGCCATCTGCAGAAGTTAGGACTACAGAGTAAGAGGACATCAGTTAAGGAGACTAACATTTTATACATGCAACTTATAGTGTCAATTTTGACTCTGCTGCGTGTGGGGAAGGGCACTCTTGATTCCTGAGAATATCTGCAAAGAAACTGAGCTCACTAGCCTAAGGAGTAGGCTAAGATTTTTCTCACTCACATTTGGTTTGAACTACTTCCATGCCAGAAAAATAGAAAGTGTCAGGTGACAGAAACATGTTTCCCAAAGAGCATGGGGAATGAGTAGTGCCAAAACAGATGGAGAGGCTATCATCTGTAATGATCACACCTTTACTTGCAAAGGGAAGGGGCTGGGACCTGGGACTTTGGGAGGCTCTAGAGGTCCAATGAGGGGCCTTCACCAAAAGTCCTTGAAAGGACATTTCCAGGCCCAAGGAGGGCCATGCGGATGAGATAAGGAAGGTGGAAGGAAAGGAAAGAGGATAAGCAGCACTCACCCATCTCTGCCTGTATGTGATAGCAGTTCAGCTGCAGCAATCTGCCTTTTGTGATCAACTTCTTAGGTATATTGGAGACATCCGTCTGCCACATGTTCACGCGGCTCACCAGCATCATGTAGTTCTTGATGGGACAACCTCTCATGGACTCCAGCTTCTGAGGCCCCCAGGCTTGCAGGAACTTATGAATGCCTGTCATCCAGTGATGTTCCTTGCAGAATTCCTTCACCTCCCACAGCATGCCCTAGGTACAGACAAGGTGCTTAGGGCAGAGGTGGGTGGCTATGATTGGTATTAGTGGGCATGACCCCACTGCTTAAACCTCTTTTCTCACCTCCAGCAAGGCCTGCTGCAGAGTCAGTGCCTGCTGGATTCGAGGACTGTTGTCCAGGTCTTCTTGCAGCTGCTTATAATTGGGGGGCAAGTACTGACCCCGCAGCCGGCACCCACGGACCTCCAGGGCTTCACTAACTGTGTGAGACTTCCAGGGCCACACCAATCCTATATTTGGGCCACAAAAGATGTGCACAGCATCGCTAGGCTGGCCCTGGAGCTTGGGCATGATGAATTCCTTGTTTGAGTCCTCCTCTTCATCTTCTTCTAGTGGGACACATGCCAAAATTGTCCATGAGTGCCCTTCAGGGCCTCCACACAACCTCTCTCCCTACCTGAGTGTGTACATTACACACACACACACACACACACACACACACACACTCCCTGCTCCTGAGTGAGTTTACACATACATCTATATTACAAACACCAACCCACTGAGGGAATTTACTAGTTATGGCTCAGGTTCAGAAAACAGAATTTAGTTAGTATAAGCAGAAAGGGAATTGTTATGGGATATTAAATGAGTTGCAAATAGTTGGAACGTCTGACAAACAGAAACACTCGAGGCTGAGCATCTATGGCTCTGTGCTGCCTGGCAAATTGGGATGTCACTGCCATATCAGCAGCTACAAAAGCACACTACCTCTGTTATGATCTCCTCCAGCAGAATGGATGGCATATGCGTTGGCTCTCTCCCCCTCTTACCTTAATTCTGAACTGAAATCTCTTGGAGATCTCAAGCACATACAACATCTAGCTATAAGGAGATCTGGGAAAAACTCCAGCCTCTGTGGAACAGAGGAAGAGGTGGCAAAGATGTTGAACATGCCAGTCCTCAGTATGTCTTAAGGAATATCCTTGAGCCTGGCTTTTCCTTTAACCTCTTAGAAACCGGCTAAGTGCCAATTTCAGTATTTGTGTTAAAACTTTGTGCAAAAAGGGGTTGATGGGCACCTGGCTGGCTCAGTCAGTTAAGCATCCCACTTTGGCTCAGGTCATGATCTCACGATTCATGAGTTCGAGGCCCACACTGGGCTCTCTGCTGTCGGCACAGAGTCTGCTTCCCCTGTCCCCCTCTGTCCCCCTCTCTCTCTGCCCCTCCCCCACATGCACTCTCTCTGTCTCTCACACAAAAAATAAACTGAAAAAAAAAAGTGGGGGGAAGCATTGAAATGTTCAGAAATTAGATGCATAGTACCAACACCTAAACATACATTCCCCCCCGCCCCCACCAACAAGTCTCAGTTCTCAGGTCTCTTCTCTTCTCCATCTGTAGTTTCTAGGAGAACTCATCCAGTTTCATGGTTTTAAATACCATCTATTTGTTCTCAAATTTATGTCTAGTTCAGATCTCTCACTGAATCCCAATCCCATTTAAACAACTGCCTATTCCACATCTCTACTTGGACGTCTAACATGTACCTCAAGGGGCTCCTGGATGGCTCATTCGGTTAAGCATCCGACTTTGGCTCAGATCATGATTTCACGGTTTGTGAGTTTGAGCCTATGTCAGGCTCTTTGCTGACAGCTCAGAACCTGGAGCCTGCTTCAGATTCTGTGTCTCCCTCTCTCTCTGCCCCTCCCTGGCTCACATTCTGTCTCTCTCTCTCTCTCTCTCTTTCTCTCTCTGTCTCAAAAATGAATAAATGTTAAAAATAAAAAAAAAAAAAAGATCTCTGATTTCTCCCTTACCCCAAACTACTCTACTTGCAGTCTTCCAACTTCAGTAAATGGAAACACCATCCTTCCACTTGCTCCAGTCAAAAACTTGAGTTATCTTTGACTCTTAACCTAACATACAACACACCCAACCATCACAAAATCCCACTGAGTCTACATTAAAAATATATCCAGAATCCAACCAACTCTCATCACCATTACCACCACCTGCCCCCTTACCTCAGCCCAAGTCACTATTAGATTTTCAGTTAGAAGGGCATTACTGCAATGCCCTTCTAACTCCTCTCCCTGCTTTGGGCCCTTGCTTCCAACACCTTACAGTCTCTGCCTCACATAACATCAAGAACGACCCTTTAAAAATAATACTAGGAGGGATTCTGGAAAAATGGTGGGAGTGACAGCACAATTTTGAAATCTCTCCCAAATTCCCACATAAAAGGACATAAAAGTGACAGATCAATTAGACAGTGAAACCCCAAACCCAATGATAACATTTTAGTGAAAATGGGGCTAAGAGATCCTTACAAACCCCAAAATGCAAGTGGGTGGGGACAAAGCACCTACAGCCTCAAGAGTTACATGACATTGTCATTTGTAGGGGAGGAAGCAGAGGGGAATAAAGACACAACTGACAGACCTGAGACTAGGAAAACTCCAATACAGCCCAAAGGCATTTCCTGGGGATCAGAGGGCAAATCTGAGAACAGGAGGTGAAAGTGGAGGGAGTTTTCCCACTCCAAAAGCAATGAAGTCTGTAGGAGCTGAAGCAATCTATGCCCGATGGACTCCTGAAACCAACTGGCCAGGGTCCCTTCTGGGACAGAGCTTGACAAGAAGGAGAAAGTGCTGGGGGTGGAATTAAAACTGAGCAGAGTGGAAGCAATAGAGAAAAAGAGAAAAGGTCCAGACAAAACTGGGAGAGCAAAACAGAAACCAGGAAATCTCAGAATGCTGGCCACCAGTTTTTGAACACTACAGAAAAACAATAGAAAAGGAAACAGAGAGGTTAGAAAGCCATTTTGAACCTCACCTCTTCCTAAAAGTTCAGAAAAGCCATTTTTTCAAAGGTGAGCAACAGAAAAGTATCAACATCAAACTCGTACAAAACTTTTATAAGAAAAAAGAATCCGGACAGAATAACATCTTTTTTTTTTTTTTTTTTTTTTTGAACGTTTATTTATTTTTGAGACAGAGAGAGACAGAGCATGAACGGGGGAGGGGCAGAGAGAGAGGGAGACACAGAATCAGAAGCAGGCTCCAGGCTCTGAGCCATCAGCCCAGAGCCCGACGCGGGGCTCGAACTCACGGACCGTGAGATCGTGACCTGAGCCGAAGTTGGACGCTTAACTGACTGAGCCACCCAGGTGCCCCCAGAATAACATCTTTAAAGACAATGGAAACATATCAAGAAACAGTAAAACAAGCCCATTGCAAAACAAGATAAAAGACACTAGGAAACTTATATAAGTCATGAAAGAAGAACACATATCAGAAAAATTCAGAAATCATTTGATAGAACTCAGGAAATAATTAGAAATAAAGGGAAAAATCATTTCAGAATGGAAACTTAAAAGGAATTTGAGAGCAAAGAAACTTAACAGGTAATACCTTAAGAGAAATAAAATGTAAAAAAAAGGATAACTATAAAATAAAAAGGAAATAGAGGTTGTTTTTTTTTTTAATTTCAAGATAAAGGGACAAATATTTGGGATAGATGATAAGGATCTAACATACATGTAACAGGAGTCCCTAAAGAAAAAACCAAAGCAAGGGAAGAGATCAATACTAAAAAACTTCAAGAAAACTTTCCTGTGGGGCACCTGGGTGGCTCAGTCGGTTAAGCGTCTGACTTCAGCTCAGGTCATGATCTCGCGGTTCGTGAGTTCAAGCCCCATGTCAGGCTCTGTGCTGACAGCTCGGAGCCTGGAGCCTGCTTCAGATTCTGAGTCTCCCTCTGTCTCTGACCCTCACCTGCTCACGCTCCATCTCTCTCTCTCTCTCTCAAAAATAAATAAACATTAAAAAAATTAAAAAAAAAAAAAAACTTTTCTGAAATAAAAAAGACGTAAAATTACATTTTGAAAGAGCATACCTGAGAATACTGCCTCAGAATGTTCAATAACAAGCATACTCTACTAAAATTACTGAATTTCAAGAAAAAAAAGAAAAGAAATGTTTCAGGCATCCAGGCAAAAGGGGAAATAAAATTTTGCTTCCACAAGCCCTTCCTGAGGAATCTAAAGAGAATTAGCTTCAGACAAACAAAATTACTGAGAGACTGATCAACACAGACTGCTTAAATACATTGTTGCTTGTAGAGCTAGAATTAAATGAGATTTTACTAAATATCAGTTACTAGAAGGGAAACAATATAGTATGAAATGATGCTGTGGAGAATGCTGGTAATTCTCTTGCTTGCCAGGTTTTGAGAATGGAAGACTAGAACCTTGGAAGGCATGTTGGCTGACTACCCAATAGCTATTCCCTTCTCCCTTCTTCTGTGGTGGTAGAGTCCATCTTCCACGAGAAACTAGAAATGTCAGCCATTTGACTTCCCAGCCCTTCTTGCTGCTGGAGGTAGCCACATGACCTAGATTTTTACAATGAGATGTAGAAGTGTGTCTGCTGGGGAGTTTCTGGAAAAGATTTCCTTTCCTGATAAAATGTGAGAGTTAGAAAAAAAAATAGTTTCAAACGGAGAGGGAGGCAAATGATAAGAGACTCTTAGATACAGAGAACAAACTAAGGGTTGATGGGAAGGGTGGAGGGGTGGGGAAATGGGTGATGGGCATTGAGGAGGGCACTTGCTGGGATGAGCACTGGGTGCTGTATGTAAGCGATGAATCATGGGAATCTACTCCCGAGGCCAAGGGCACACTGTATACACTGTATGTTAGCTAACTTGACAATAAATTATTTAAAATAATAATGATAATAATAAAACCTTTAAAAATATTTTTTAAAATCTGAGTCGGGCAGGAAGAGCTTTCCCTCCAGTGTTTGTTTCCCTTTCCCCTGATTTTGCTTAAGAATGGGATGCTTGGAGTTGGAGCTCGTCTTGCATTTATAAGGCAATAAGCCTAAGGATGAAAAAAAACTTTTTTTTTTTTTTAGTTTAATCTATTTGAGACAGCCAGAGACAGCACAAGTGGGAGAGGGGCAGAGAGAGAAGAAGAGAGAGAGAGAATCCCAAGCAAGCTCTACCCTTCCAGCCAGTGCAGAGCCTGACACAGGGCTCAAACTCACGAAACTGTGAGATTATGATCTGAGCCAAAATCAAGAGTTGGATGCTCAATCAACTGAGCCATTCAGGCGCCCTGAAAAAACTTTTTTGATTACAGCCTCCCCTACCACACACACCACTCTAAGAGGCTCTGCCCTTACCTATAGCTAAAACCAGAAAGGAGCAGGGGACAGACGTGAGGAGCCTGATACTTGATGACATTTTTGAGCCACTGAAACAACCTGGAAGCACCTACCTGGAGACTTCTCATTATGTGAGAATTGTTTTCACTATTAGGCTACTCTCAGGACTTCTGTTACTTCCAGCTAAAAGCATTCTCGGTGACTCAGAATTCAAACACATAAGCAAAGTCAAAAGACAAAGAGAAATAAAGCCTCAATGACATTGCCTGGGTGCTGAATCCAGCTCAGCCTGAATCCAGCTGCATCCATGTATTTTTTTAGTTATGGGAGCCAATAAATTCCCCTTTTTGCTTACGTAGCTCTGAGCTAGAAACATGTTATCCAAACCCAACTTGCACATTTAGGCCTACATAATGTAGGTGTATAGCCAATACAAGCATAGCTAAAGATTGGAGCCTCCTCTACTATACATACCCTTCTAAGAGGATCTGCTGTTACCTGTAGCTAAAACCAACTAGTTTGTAACACAACCCATTCCCCTTCCCAGAGCTAATGGATATGTGGTTCTCTCTATAGGGTAGGTTAAATCAATCATATTCCTTCTCTTGAAAATTTGAAATACGTCAGTCACACATACAGGAAAACTTAACTGACAGATCATCTAGAGTCAAGGATGGGGTTGGTACCACAGGACGCCCAAGTCATTTGGAAGCAATAGTTATAAGGGAGCAGAAAGTTCAAAGAAAGCAGAGACAGCTAGTTTTAGGAGAGAATCAGGGGAACTGGGAAGAAGCACAGAGAGAAGTAGAGATAAAAGGATAAGCAGCAATTTGAGAGATGTGGCTCTCTTCCTGACTTTCTAGTCTCCATTTCTGTGAAGAGTGGTGCTATTACATCTTTTCTGCCTTTGAATTTGGTAACTTTCTGTTTTGTGAGCTCCAAAACACGAGACAAGGTTGAAGAACTATGATTGAAGGTACCAAGACCCACAGGAGCACTCAAGCAATACGGTGCGATACAGTCAATTCATGTGTGATTCTGGGCCATGGAAAGAAAAGCTAGTGTATTTTTAATACAACTTGGTGAATGCAATATCCCAACAAAACAAAACAGAAGTCACTAACAACTTCATAGCCAAGTGAAAGAAAGAGTCAAATAAAGCTTTCTTATGATAAGAAATATGATATCAATTAAATCAAAGAAACATAAATTACCTGTCACCACTGAGGGATTTGGGCTTCAATTTAAAATAGATATGTATCAGTATAATGTGTGTGTGTGTGTGTGTGTGTGTGTGTGTGTGTGTATAAGTCAACCTGGAGCTGCATTTTTAAATATCAATCTAACTGTGAAAAACCAAATAATGTAGACCTTTACTGTAGGTTTCCTTGAATGAGTCACTCAGACATTGAGTCACTCAGACTGCTGCTCAGTCCACAGAGCAGCAAAAGCTTCTTGTCAAACATATTTATATACTTTTCATGTCTTCAGTATTTCTTACAGGATGATTGGGAAAAAAGTGTCTCTTCTCTTCCATTTCTGGTCTAGTCACTGTTACAATGCTTACCTCTATTCTTCCTCTTGCTGGTCATACTCATTATGTGTCACACTCCCAAGAGACCCTTCCTGCCACATGTAGCCCCTTGGCCAAAATATACAGTAAGGACAGTTTAATTGTTTACATTCTATCTCTACACTAACTTCAACACCACCCCAACCAAAACATACAGGAAAGAGTTTATAATAAAAATGGAGCAATCCTTTGTCCCTTCTCAGTGTAACAGATTTATCTTACCACAGATATCAAAAAGATACACTGATCTGGGTAAAGTTAACGTAAGAACCTCAAGTTCCTGAACTTGACACCTGCCAGATGAGAAGAATCATTATCTGATTGTATTTTCCTATTTTTAAACTGCTCAAAATTCCTGAAACGATTGTAAGGGTAACAATATTGATCATCTTTTTTTGGTTCTAGTACTAAGACTGTTCTGTGGAAAATGTTGGAGAATGAAGCTTAAAGACTGCAAGACATGTTGCAACTATGTTATTAGTAATAGATTGAGTCTTCTTCTAGGGGTCAGACTCTAGTCAGTGTGTAAGTTTCTACTGTAAGGGGCTGATTTTTCATGTTTGTATGTATAAGTAGAGCTACTGAAATTATTTTGTAATTTGGCTAAAACGATGTACACATTTTGCCTCACTTAAGTAACAAATTTCTCAGATAGATGTATGTTTCTTAAACACCACTAGTTCTGTTTTAACTGCTAGATATTTAGTTTTATTAAATACTACTCCAATTTTCATCAAGAATTTAAGAAAAATCCTAAATCAGAACTTTGGTTCTAGTTCCTCCATGATATTACTGTGATTTTCCATGTCGATCTTTTTTTTTTTTCCTTCAAATGTTGGTTTTGAAAAATCTCAAATATGTAAGAAAGTTTAAAAGTACTACAAACCCCTTTTACCCATCCACTTTGATTCAACAATTATTAACATTTTGCCCACATTGCTTTCATTTTCCTTTTCTCTTTCCTCAAAAACATTTGAAAGTAAGATAACAAGCATCAGGACATTTCATGCCTAAATGTACCAGTCCGTGGTGATCCTTTAAAAGTAGAAGGGATAGGGGCGCCTGGGTGACTCAGTCAATTGAGCGTCCAACTCTTGATTTCAGCTCAGGTCATGCATGATCCCAAGATTGTGGGATCAAGCCCTGAGTTGGGCTACTCGCTGACCGTGGAGCCTGGTTAAGAGTCTCTCCCTCTGCCCCTTCTGTGTGTGCTCTCTCTCTCTCACTCTCTCTCTCTCTCTCTCATTCTCTCTCTCTCTCTCTCTCTCAAAAAAAAAAAAAAAAAAAAAAGTAGACGGGATAACCCAGGACATTGCAAGTGAATATTTTCACTTTCATTATAATTTAGAATAAAATTTTAAGGTTTTTGCTTGTTTTGCCATTCAAAGAAAAATACTACAATATACCAAAACATGAATTAGTAAAAAATATGAGAGAATAATGTGAAATTTCTGGTTTTCCTCAGTCCTTAATACTAATAATGCTAAGAAGTTACTATCTTTAGCATGTATCATTATGTGCTGAGCACTACACTAGACATATCACCTCTTTTAATGCTGCAAGTTAGGTATTTTAACAAAAATATCTAATTCCCATTTTACAGGCTAGTAAACTAATGTGTTTGGTTCTAGAGCCCTACCTCTTTCCACTGACCATGTAAAACAAATATCAATAGTCTCTACCATTTAACCTAGATTCGCTTGAGAACAAATATGCCCCAATTGGTGTGATTTGTAAAAGACATGTGCTGCTTTCAATGAACCTTCCACTTCCTTGTCATCTATTTCCTAAAATTGACTTCATGTCTTTATTTTTAAAAAATTTTTTAATGTTTATTTATTTTTGAGAGAGAGAGAGAGAGAGAGAGTCAGAGTGTGAGCAGGGGAGGAGTGGAGAGAGAGGGAGACACAGAATCGAAGCATGTTCCAGGCTCCAAGCTGTCAGCACAGAGCCCGACACGGGGCTCAAACTCACACACTGTGAGATCATGACCTGAGCTGAAGTCGGAGGCTTAACTGAGCCACCCAGGCGCCCAACTTCATGTCTTTAAATCATCCTGCTGAAAACATACTAGTTGAGTCAAGGCGGTGGTGGGGGTTAAATACTTACATGTCAGATGTGCCTGAATGCATGTAATGGTTTTATTTGTAACTGGGTTAGTATTGCAAATAAAGGAAATGTGAACATGTATTTCCTCCCTGATTGTTAACAAGTTTGAGGACTGAAAGCCAGTAATAACTGGTCACCATAATAGCTCAATACTAATAGATTATCTTACATGAAATGAAAAAGAGTTGTCTGAAATAAAGCAAATATCAAATAAGCAGAGTTCTTCAAGTAAGTACAAATTTACTTGGCAATCAAATTTAATAGTAAACAAAATGCCATTCTGACATTAGAGAGTAATTTCACGGATTTTGAATGAACGAGAGGAAGGACAATGTACTTACATTCTTTTACACACCTCTCATTCCACTCAACTGGATGCACACACATGCACACAAGCACAGGCATGAGTGAGCAAAGACACACCCACACTAACCCCCGCCCCCCACACCTGTGTGCAGTACCCAGGTCATAGCTGCTCCCTCCACACCTAAGGCCTGACTCTGTGGCCATGCCATTGGCACTGTGCATGTGACTCTCCCTGCTCCTTCCACCCTTCCTACTCCCCTGCCTGTGTCTCCTTACTTAAATACCTTCAGAAATCAAGGAGTCCCAGGGGGTCTTCAGGTCTGTAGATTGCATTACCTTCACACCAAGGCAGGTAGAGGGGGGCAGAAACAGAAAACAAGGAACTAAGTTCAGACCAGGCTGAGAACTTCTGATTACACAGGGGATTAGAATTGGGAATTCCTGCAGCCAGCCCCCCTGCCCAGTCCAGAATACCTTCAGGGCAGAGGCCTTGACAGACTGCAGGCCCCCAGTTAGAATCTGGATCATGTTTTCAATACATGGCTCATGAGATAGCTGGCCACAATCGTCAAAGACCAGCTCTGCTGAGAGAAAGGGATTCTGCCTTGGGGCCTGTCAAGAAAGGTCAGGACAGCTCGTGGGGCTACAGGTCAGTATCTGCTGTCTGCCATGTGGCCTTGACTGCCTGTCCCGCCTCCACACATGCCATCCACTCCCTTACCTGCAGGATGTTGGCCACGAAGGAGGTTATCTCCTCCTCTATGATAGACACAAGGTTCTGGCCAATCATGTGGTCCACCAGGCGGGCCAACTGTCCCAGCCGCAGCAACCACGCCTCTGTCTGCCTCAGCTTCTGCTCCAGCTGCTGGCCCTGTTCCTTCTGAAGATACACCGAGAGTTGGTCAGTCCTGATCCTCTTGCAGTTTTTCAGCCGCTCCTGCAGGCCCTGTTGCATGTGATACGTATCCTCGTGAACCTGTCAGAATAGAGAGTGGAAAACTCACTGGACAAAGGGAAAAGAAAACAAACTGGCTACCCGCTGGCCTGTGCAAAACTCTTGGGTCTCAGAGTCTGAAACCTAGCACCTCGATATACCCACGGAAGGCTGCTTTTTGGTAGAGATTAGCCCCCGAAATCCTTTAGTGACCAGAGAAGATGCAAAATGGAGAACATACATTGAGAGGCCACAGTGCTAATTTGATAGGCCAGGCCTGTCTGCTAAAGGCCTCAAGGATCGAACTCAGAGAGAAAATGTGTGTGTGTGTAAACAGAGAAGCTTACTAACACACAGGCTACACAAAAGAAGAGAAAGATTGGATAAGTAGGGCAATAATTCCAGGACACGGATTCCAATCAGCAGGGCTGGGAGGTGTGGCCTGCTGGCTAGCATAATACTCCTTACGTGACAGCAGATGCTGCCTCGGGGCACCGACAGAGGCTTTCCACTGGGGGATGAAGAATGTGGGATAAAAGTCTAAGAGCCTCTTGGTGGCTCTTTCTCACATCTGGGAGGTTGCTGACAGTTGCCACCTCTCAGGATTTGTCCTGTTGAGGAACAGAGGGGAGACACCAGGAAGACATGCTTGGCCAGATGGACCTTCTGTCCCTGAAGCTCTCCTGTCTGTTTTGATGCTCAGTAGACTCTGTGATTAGATTGTATTCTGCTCAACCTGAGCTCAAACCCCAGTCTTCTGAGACCCAGACATAAGGCACTTGAGGCCTGAGCCACACATCATACACAAATGTGCCCTTGGGCTTGACAAGAGGTTCTCTTTCACGCTCTAGAAATACCCTCCATACTTTGAGTGCTTCCCACTTCACAGCCCATAGTGCGACGCATCACCACTAGCTAGTTACTCGTGTCACTCGTGCACTGCACTGGCAATTCTACAAGGACGAGGCCTCTGTCACATCTTATTGCATTTATTGCTTCACATAATGCCTGGCACAGGTGGTTCCACAGGACATATAAAAAGAATGTATCTCTCAAGCTGAAAGGGCTTACTGAGTGACAATTAGGATAAAACCATACACAAAGCAACAATAATTACTACACAAGTATGTAATCAGTATACATTTTTAAAGCCTCACCACTAAGGGGCAATATCTTCAATACCTTCAAAGTTCTGAGGAATTTTTTTAACCTGTAATTCTGTATCTAGCCACAGTATCACACTGAAATTTGGGGATGAATAAAGACATTTTTAGATATACAAAGACTCTAAACATTTACCATCCACAGATTCTCTCTGAAAAAAATGAAACAAAACAAACAACAGTATATTTTTGACAGAGGAAAATGAATATAAGAGCTACAAGAAGCTTTGATGAGCAAAGACATTTGTAAAACATATTGCCAGGTCTAAATGAGCAGGCTACAAAACAAGAATGTTCATAACAATCCAGAATTAAATTCCAGAAGATCTGAACATAAGTGGAATAGGGAGGGTGGAAGGTGGGGAGAGGAAGAGAGGAGAGAAAGGAAATTAGAATACAGTAAAGGTTCTTATTCTGCTAGGGAGAAAGACATGGATACAAATGCACACTTGGCATTCATTCACTCAAAACACTCGCTGAGCACCTACTATATGACATAACCTATAAGAAGCACTACAGATATATCAGTGAATGAAACAAATAAAAATCCCTACCCTCTTGGAGGTGGGGGGAGAAATACAATAATATATAATATAATAATATATAATAATAAATAAGTAATTTATATTCTATATAAAAAGGTTATAGGTGCTATGAGCAAAGGAAACACAGAGTAGAAAAAGGGGTCAGGGATGCTGGTGATAGTGGGGGTTTGCAAGTTTAAATAGGGTGACCCAGAGAAGGCCTTCTTGACAAAGTGCTTTTAGAAAAAGACATGAAAGAGACATTGTTATAAAAGTGTAAATGGAACAGCTACATCTTTTGAGCAGGTGTATACATTTCTTACATATGGATTCAGCTGCAAGTGACAGAAAACTGGAAAAAAGTGCAGTTTAAGCAAGTAAAAGGTTTATTTAACGCAATAAGAAATCCCTTAATGGTATATTGGCCCAACAGTATCGATAAAAACAACACTCGTTTTGGGGCACCTGGTGGCTCAGTCGGTTAAGCGTCCGACTTTGGCTCAGGTCATGATCTCACTGTTGGTGGGGCTCAAGCCCTGCATCGGGTTCTGTGATGACAGCTCAGAACCTGGAGCCTGCTTTAGATTCTGTTTTTCCCTCACTCTGCCCCTCCCTCACTTACACTCTGTCTCTCTCTGTCTCTCAAAAATAAAACATAAAAAAAAAAAAGCTCCTTTTATGTTCCTTCTCCTCCATCTTTAATATGACTTTTGCCTTTATCATTGTGTAAAAGCTTCTCTATCACCAAAAATTTCATCCAAGGGTCAGACAATAAGTCAGGAGTAAATGCTCACTATGACATCCCGGTTAGATATGCCTCTAAAAGTTTTCTTGGTGACTTACACTTAATGTTTCATTGCCCTGAACAGAGTTAAGTGGCTTCCTCCAGCACAAGTTTATGAAAAGAAACAGTCAAGATTCTAAAACTAAGAAGGATGAATAGGCATTGAGTGGTTCCTGGGCAACTATGAGAAAAATAAAATGTATAACATCCAAATCATTAGAGGACAATAATGGCAACAAAAATGTAAACAACCCACCAAGAGACAAGAAACACAAGGAAGAATCAACCAGAAATTGCAGGAAATAGAAAACATCAAAATAAGATGGAAAAAATAAGTCCAAACCTATCAGTCATCATAATAAATGAGATAAATCTATTGCGAGACATAGACTCTCAGACTAAATGTCTTCCAGCTATTTGTAAGAGATACACATAAAACAAAATAACAAAGGAAGGTTGAAAACAAACTAATAGAAAAAGATACATGGAGCAAATGCCTGATGTAGTTTACCTCAAACAAAAGAGAACTCTAGCAGAAAAGTAGTAACAGAATGCAGACTTTTCATAGCAATAAAGTCACCAAGAAATACTATTATGAATCTTTATGCATACAACATGATTTTGAAATACATGTTGCAAAATGAAAGAACATCAAGGAGAAATGAACAAATCTATAGTCATAGGAGGGGATGTTTTTAACATGCATCTCTCAGAAACTGAAAGATAAGGTGGATTAAAAAAATTATTGTGGTCGTAGAATATTTGCACAGAACAATGAGTGAGCTTGGTCTAATATATACATTTTCTTAGACTGAGTTCCCTAGAAGAAGAGCCTGAGAGAGGAATTTGGGGAAATATGATTTATTAAAGAAATGATCTTCAGGAAACAAACCTCCAAGGGAAAGCGGGAAGCAAAACAGGAAAGGGGAAAGTGCCAAGCAAGAGCTCAGCAAAGGCTGTTCTTGTTCTGATGTGGAGGGGGAGGTGGCTTTGGAATGAAGACCCTATTGTACGGCTGTCCCACCATGAGACAAGGAGCCAAAAAGAAGGCAGAGGAACTGTGACATATGAAAGAGACTATGGAGAAGTGACCATTAAATGCAGTGCACAATTTTGGACTGCATCCTGAAACAAAAACAAAACAAAACAAAACAAAACCAAAAAAAAACAAAAAAAAACAAAAAAAAGAAAACAGTTATAAAGGACATTTTTGGAATAATTCGCAAATTTCTAGGAAGGACTATGGGTTAGATAACAAAATAGTATCCAAATGAAATCTCCTGATGTTTGATCATTGCACTGGAGTTGTGGAAGAAAATGTCCTTGTTCTTAAAGAGAAACACACTGGCATATTTAGGGGTAAGGGAACTTACCATGTGCAACTTAAAACTCTCAAATGGTTCAGGAAAATAATGTATACTTACATAGAGAAAGGAAAAGAGCAGAAATGATAAATAAGACAAACGAATAATCTGGGTAAAAGGTAAGTGAGAGTTTATTATACTATCCTTGCAACTTTCCTAATAAATTTGAACTTATATCAAAATAAAAAGTTATACAAGAAAGAAGTAAGAAGAAAAAAAGAAAATGGGTTTGTCCCAGTAATGCAAAGCTGGTGTAACACCAATTATTCACCATATTAGACTAAAGGAGAATAATTCCCATAAACGTTTAAACAGAATCAGAAAAAAAAATCACTGGACAAAATTCAACACCCATTCGTGGTAAAACCTCTTAGCAAACTAAGAATTGATGGGAACATCCTTAAAAATTGATAAAGGTTATCTACCAAACACTCACATTTTATATCATTATTTATTTAGTGTTTCAAATCTATTTTAGTTATTTAATAATGCTACAATTTATTGGGCAGCAGCATGCTTTTATTAGCACAGAGTACAGGCTTGGCTCTATAACAATTCAGTTGCCATTTGGGATGATTCCTCCTTCTCCCTCTCCGCTGCGCCACCCCTCACCTTTGGGGTGACTGCCAACAGGGACAAGTTCCATTCCATTCCACACAGCAGCACAGAAAGTGGCTCTACATGTTGCATTTGCTTGTCTTTTCACTTTTCCTATGGTGCTTTTTAAAAAGTTAATTTTAATTTTTTTAATGCTTATTTATTTTTGAGAGGGAGATAGAGCATGAGTTGGGGAGGGGCAGAGAGAGAGGGAAACACAAAATCTGAAGCAGGCTGCAGGCTCTGAGCCGTCAGCACAGGGCCCCACGTGGGGCTCGGACTCACGAACCATGAGATCATGACCGGAGCCAAAGTTGGACGCTCAAGCAACTGGGCACCCCAAAAAGTTAATTTTAGTACAGACAAATGTCTTGATATTTTATGGTTTACACTTTTTAATATCTTAAGAAACCCTGAGATAATAAACATGTGATATGGTCTTCTGAAAGCTTTTTGGATTTTCTTTTCACACTTAAGTCTTTTATATACCATGAATTAATTTTTGTGTATGGTGTAGCAACTATTAGAAAACAATAATGTTTTAAAATACCATTTACAATAGCAACAAAAAGATACCAAATATCTAGTAATAAGTCTAACAAAATATATTCAAGACCTCTATAGGAAACCTATAAAACCTCAGTAGGAGAAAGTAAAGAAATCAAAATACATGAAGAGATCCATGTATATGAATTAGAAAATGAAATATTAAGATATCAATTCTCCCTCGAATTGATATACAAATTTAAAACAAGCCAATAAAAAAAATCCCAGGAAATTATTTTGTGGAAATTAGCAAGCTGATTCTAAACTTGATATGGAAATTTAAAGACCCTAGCACAGCCAGGGAAATCTTGTATAATAAAAACTTATAGAACCTATAATACCAGATATCAAGACATACCGCAAAGCTGCAATAATTAAGATAGTGTGACACTGACCAAAAGACAGACTAATCAGACACAAGACAGTCTAGAAACAGACCCACACATATACAGTCATCTGATTTAAGACAATGACACCACTGTAATTAGGTGGGGAAAGGATATTTTTTTCAATAAATGGGGAAAATAAAACTTGGCTCTTATGTCACACCATACATAAAAATTAATTTGAAATGTACTATAGACCTAAATGTGAAAGAAAATATAATAAAAGTTCTGGAAGAAAACAAGGAAATATCTACATGACTTTGGGGCAGGCAAAGATTTCTTAAACCAGGACTCAAAAGGCACTAATCAAAAAAGATTGACAAAATGAACTTCAAGAAAATTAAGAACTTCTGTTAATCAAAAGACACCATTAAGGGACACCTGGCAGGCTCAATTGGTAGAGCATACATCTCTTGATTTCAGGGTCTCAGGGCCATGAGTTCAAGCCCCATGTTGGGTATAGAGCTTACTTAAAAAAAAAAAAAAAAAAAAAGACACTATTAAAATAGTAAAAGGGTAAGCCACAGACTGGGAGAAAATATCTATTTTATATATATATATATATATATATATATATATATATATATATATATATATATATATATATTTGATACAGGATGCATATCTAGACTATCTAAAGAACTCTTACATATTAATAGGAAAAAAACAGACAACAGTTAAAAATAAACAAGAGACTTAGACCATCACAGAAGAAGGTACCAAAACAGCCAATAAGCATATGAAAAGACGCTCAACAACCTTGGTGATCATAGAAACACAAATTAAAACTACAGTGAGGGGCACCTGGGTGGCTCATTCGGTTAAGTGTCTGACTCCTGATTTCAGCTCAGGTCATGATCTCATGGTTGTGAGATCAAGTCCCGCATCTGGCTCTGCACTGAGTGTGGAGCCTGTTTGATATTTTCTCTCTCTCCTTCTCCTTCTGCCCCTCCCCTGCTTGCATGTGCTCTCTCTCTAAAACAAACAAACAAACAAAACTACAATGAGATACCACTATATACCAGTTTGGCTAAAATTAAAAACCCTGACAATACTAAAGGTTGATGAGAACATAGGACAACTGGAAGTCTCCTACACTGTTGGGGGAATACAAACTGGTACAACCACTCCAGAAAACTGTTTGGTACTGTAAAACAGACATGTACCTTATTCCAGCAGTTTCACTCCTAGAACACATACTCCAAACAAATGAGTGCTTATGTCCACCAAGGGACATGCACAAGAATGTTCTCATCAGGGGCGCCTGGGTGGCTCAGTCGGTTAAGCGTCCGACTTCAGCTCAGGTCATGATCTCGCGGTCCGTGGGTTCGAGCCCCACGTCGGGCTCTGTGCTGACAGCTCAGAGCCTGGAGCCTGTTTCAGATTCTGTGTCTCCCTCTTTCTCTGACCCTCCCCTGTTCATACTCTCTCTCTGTCTCAAAAATAAATAAATGTTAAAAAAAAATTAAAAAAAAAAATGTTCTCATCAGCATTATTCATAACAGCAAAAGCTGAAACAAACTCAAATGTCTATCGATAGGAGAATAAATTGTGGTATATTCATACAGGAAATACTACATAGCATACAAAAGAGTGAACCACTGCTTCCTAGAAGATTATGGATAAACCTTGCTAACATAATGTTGAGTGAAAAAAAAAAATGGTGATTCCATTTATATGAAATTCAAAATCAGACTAAATTAATCTATGGTGACAGAGATCAGAGTAGTAGTTACCTTTGTGGGGGTATTGACAGGAGAGGTACCAGGGAGCTTGCTGAGGTGCTGGAAATGTTCTACATCTTGATCTGGGTGGTGGTTACATGGATGTATATACATGTAAATATTTCAACAAACTGCACACTTACAATTTGTTTACTGCATGCAAAATTTACCTTAATTGACAAAATAAACCTCTATTTTTATTTATTTTTTATTTTGAGAGAGAGAGAGAGAGAGAGAGAGAGAGAGAGAGAGAGAGAGCAGGGGAAGGGCAGAGAGAGAATCTTAAGCAGGCTCCATGCCCAGCATGCCCACAACCATGGGCTCATGACCTGAGCTGAAATCAAGAGTTGGATGCTTAACCAACTGAGCTACCCAGGTACCCCCAAAGTAAACTACTATTAAAAAATTTTAATATTTTTGTAACATTCAAACAAGAGTGGGATTTAGGAACTGGGAGGTACAGAAAGGCCATGGAATAGCTTGCCCCCACCTTTGGCCCCATTCAGCTTAGTGCAGTGTGAGGTCCAGCTGTTATTGTCTGGAGGCTGAAGGCCATTTCCCTGTATGAATCTACCTAGGGCTTCTCGTACATTATTTCTCATGTACTAGATCTCTCTCAGATCTAGTTTACCTAGAGACAGCGATCAGCCAGAGAACTGGGTAAATATCCAGCCCCACCCGACAGACAGCAAACTATTGTGACAGGAACATGTAGCAGGGCCTCCAGGAGCCCTAGGCTGAGGGCAGGTACCACAGATGCAAAGTAGGCATAATTAGGAAGGACTCCATCACCGGATGCTTCTACCA
This sequence comes from Panthera pardus, assembly GCF_024362965.1. NCBI lineage: Eukaryota > Metazoa > Chordata > Mammalia > Carnivora > Felidae > Panthera > Panthera pardus. The sequence goes on from NW_026526677.1 coordinate 51,918,678, forward strand.
GCCACAGTGGCCTACCGAAGATTCAAAATAGGTTCAAAGATAAGCCTAGTACCATGAAAGATCCAGACTCCAACTTTCAAATTCCCTAATGCCCCTGGCACAAACAGCTAAAGAAAACCATTGCTATGTTCCTTCTCCTCCCTGCTCAAGGCCAGGACCAACCCTTAGGGAAAAGGTTGGGTCCAAGCCTCTGCCCGTCTGTCATTGATCCATCCACCCCACAACAGAGACTGCTGGTGCTGGGCAGGACAATGGCTCTGGGCCAACTTCAGAGTCCAGACCACACAGGGGATCCCAGGAGAAGCGTGAGCCAAAAGGAGACTGGGCCTCTGGCAAGCTCAGCTTGGGGAAAAGGTTCACAATAAATTGCACTGCAGCCTCTTACCAGGTGCAGGATGGATGTGCAGAGGTGCAGGCAGCGATGGAGCAGCTGCAGAGCCTTGTGGTTCTCCTTGGCTAGAGCCCGTTGCAGGTCCAGCAGCCCATAGCATTGATCGGGGTCTTGGGGGAGCCAGGATACAGAACGCAGCTCCTGCAGAAGCCTGCAATCAATGGCTAAGCTTGTCAGAGCCGGCATCTCAGCCTTCTTTCCTTGAACACTTCTGACCTCTTCCTAGCCCAGCACACCGCAGAATAAGCAAATATTTAGAAAGATTCTAACATTCCTGGTGACCTACAGAGACAGATTCCTCTTGAGAATTCTTTGGAAGAATTCAAGCTGAGGAAGTTGCTGGTCAGGGAATGCTTTGGGAAAGGCCTGGAGTTATGTGCAAATGTTTCTACTGACTGACCTTTCTGCCAGGAGAGTGTCTCCTTGAAAGGCCTAAGGGCCCCAAAAATCTAGATGGGCAGATCAGTTTTAGGATCAAAGGTGAGGAACCTCTAACTTCTCTAAGGGCTGACCATCCCTGAGAAAACCTGCTTCTGTTATCTACTCTCTCCATGAGAATTCTACATCTCTAAAAATCCTTGAAAAAGACGAAAGATCCCCAATAAGCAAAAGGTGATCATAATGGGTATCATTTATTCAGCACCTATTAAAAGGCATTTAACATGGTACTTTATATTTACAATCTCACTTCTCACTATAGCTGCGTGGTAGAAACGTTTATCCCTAGTTTTTATATCAGGAAACGAGGCTCAAAGAGTAAAGTCCTTGCTAGGGTTCAGGATTTAAATTCAGATCTGTCCAGTCTCCACGCCCTTATGCTTTTAATTACACTATGATGATTAGGCTAGACTGGAGGATTCCCAGAGCAAAGGTTTCAAACTAGTAACCCGTGGGTCAAATTCAGACTGAAAATGTTTTCATATGTTCCAGTAAGAGTTGGCCAGCACACTGTTTTAATAAAAATTTGAGTTAAGTAGGTAAAATTAAGACATTTTACAACAAAATGTGGATTTCCAGGAAATCCTGAAAAACAAGGCAGCTGGCATGCTGTACCCATATTCCCAGAGGCAACAGACAACTGGAACTCAGTAGTGACTGTCCTATTTAGATGCAGTCTCCAGACTGTATTCCCCTGCTCCCTAATGTCTTGCACCTAATCCACTACGTTTCTTCCATAGCTCCGGCTCAGGCCCTGTGGGCATCTGAGTTTGCAACTTCTATCACAGAAGAGAATTAGAGTGGCTGAGAAGTGCAAGATAAGTAAGAAAGTACTGAAAACAGGAATAACTAAGCTTTTCTTCAAAAAAAAGAACCCAAAAGGTACCATGGGAAGAGCAGAGAATTTGAATTCAGGCACCTGAGTTACATCCCTAGATCCAATACTCAATAATTGTGTGGTCTGGGGCAAGGTGATGTAGGAATACCTAATTACATGAAAATATGCTCAAGATACATTATTCATAAAAAAAACTGGTTACTTAACAGTATGTCAAGTATGACCACATACGTATATGTGATAGAAAATAAGACCAGAAGGGAAATGTGCAAAATGTTTGTCGTGGTTATTTACGGTTGGTAAGATTAAAGATTTTTTTCTCTTTGTGCTTTTTCATGTCTTCCAAACCTTCTACAAGGAACATGTTATTGTTTTTTTGTAACAATAATTCAAAAGGTCCATTGACATTGTATTTTGAAGACCTTACCTGCTAATATGCAGAAGCCCAGCTCCAAAGTGGGGCACAGCAAAGAGCAGATGCTTCCCTAGGAAAGTCCGGTGCCGGTGCAGCCCGTGCAACTTCACACTCCTCTTCCAACTACAGACCAGAGGGCAGCGACAGCATGCTACTGCTCCCCACAACACTTCTCCCCACATCCCATACTGTCACCACCTACCAAGCCAAGGCCTTGTATAAGAGGAAATATTTGAAGAACGGGATGGACTGGAGCTGCTGCCAGAGGACAGAATGGCGGTGCCAGGTGCCCAGCGTGATCGTCTCACTGCCCTCCACAGGATGGACATGCAGGATCCCAAAGGGAGAGAAGATGTAGTACTCAGGGTTCACCTTCTTGGGTGGCACCACCACCAGGCTGTAGGGCCTTTAGAAGAGAGCTCTGGTCAGCAGGAGCCCTGGGAACTCTTGCAGACGTCAGGAAGGGACAAAAGAAGGATGGAGAGGCGAAACATGGCAGCAGGAATGAAGGCAGAAGAAAGTGGGAAGAAGGGAAAGAGAAAAGAATGATCTTCAAACTCAAAAAAGGAAACAAATATTATTAATGTTTTAAAAGTTTATTTATTTATTTTGAGAGAGAGAGAGCAAGTGGGGGAGGGACAGAGAGAGAGAGAGAGAGAGAGAGAGAGAGAATCCTAAGCAGGCTCCCTGCTGTCAGTGCAGAGCCCCACACAGGGTTCCATCCTACGAACTAAACCGTGAGATCATGACCTGAGCCAAAATCAAGAGCCGGACCCTTAACCAATGGAGTCATCCAAGTGCCCCAAGGAAATAAATATTAAGAATAAATGGAAGCCAAAGATGGAAGGGAAGAAAGAAAAAGGCACCCAGCCAGGTCTAAGAAGATCATATCTCCAGATCCAGATACCTTACATTCCATCAAACCTAAGATGCCATCAGTTGTAAGCTGCAGCATTAAAAAAAAAATGAAACATTAAAATGCTGCCAATGTGATACTCCACCAATTTGTAAGATGCATCATAATTTCAGAGATGTTAAAATGTAAAAAAAAAAAAAAAAAGTACATCTTAGAAATGATAAAATATGTATATCTCTAGGTACTGAAATAACATGCAGAGAAAAATCAGTGGGTGCTGTTGGGAGTAACTGAGAATGGGGAAAAGCAGGGGGTGAATAGAAGACTCGACACAGGCAAATAAAGAGGAAAACTGCAGCCAAAAGAACCAATCAAGTACCTCCGGAGCCACCTTAAAATCCTACTAAGTTCTCTTACTTCAGCACAATGCACCTGCATCCCAAAGTAAATGCCATTTATATAGTTGTATCTAGTTGCAGGAGACTGGTTAGCATAATGCTGTTTGGGTACATTCAATAAAGTATTTATCAACTTTTATTTTACAGTTTTATTTTCATAACTTGGAGCCAATAATATACTTAAGCATTAAGTATATTTGAAAGCCCTTTATAAGCTTTGATGTCCCAGTTCCTATGCCTATAATGCCTAAGAGATAAAATGGCCGTCTTCTATCTCTTCCCTCTCAACTTTCTAGAATACATGATTAAGCAAATGACTGAAGAACATTTAGATAGATCCAGAATGAACTCACTAAGTCAAGTCATGTAAAACTTTGTTTCCTTTCTGACAAAGTGACTAGATTTTCCCAAGTACTCTTTTCCCCCAAACCATTTCTTCTGAAACAAAAGGAGCCATAACTTTTTCCAAGATAGTTAAGGAAAGAATATAGGATTTAAAACTGAATCTACCTGACTCAAGTCACCTCCCTTAACCACTGGGCTGCTTAGTTTCCCACAGTTTCCTGTACTAATTGAACCCTGGCTCCCCCAAGGGGTCATTCCTTCCCTTATGACCTTCTTAATGAACACTACTCTTTCTTTTCTCTTTTTCAAAAGCTGCTTTCTTCTTCTTTTTCTCCTCCTTCTTCTCCCTCTTCTCCTTCTTCTTCTAGGATTTTAAGTAATCTCTACAGCCAACATTGTACAACCAAACTTACAACCCCAAGGTCAAGAGTTCCATGCTCTACAGAATGAGCCAGCCAGGCACCCCTAAATGCTACTCTTCCTGCACACGGTCAGGATAGAGGGTACTCTTCTCACTCCCCACAGCGAGTGCTCCTTTGGGGGATAGTTATTCATTCGACTGTGCTAGGCACTAAGGATATAGCAGTAAACAGGAAAAATTCAGTCCCTGACTTCATATGGAATTTAATTAAACCATTTATCGAGTTTCCCTTCTGTCCAAGTGCTGTGATTGGAGATGAGGACATAAAAATAACTGCTACATAGTCCTTGCCCTCAAAGGGCTCAGATCAATTGGAGTATTAAGTGATGCTAGAGAGTATTCAACTGCTTCCCAAACACCTCAAGCTCTCTGCCTTACTGAAACACGGCAAGTTCTATATGGAACTCATCATCTACTTGCCTCCATGCCTGTTCCTACTCTGGATAATTCATTCATTCATTCAACAAATGTTATTGAGTCTCTACTCTATGCCAAATTGTTCTAAACCCTCAGGGTATGCTGTTAAACATAACAAACAAAAATCCCTGCCCTGACAGAGCTCTCATTCTATTGAAGAAGAAAGATGATAAACATAATAAATGAGAGGGGAAGAAAAGCACAGGAAAAGGAGGTTGGCAATGCCAGGGGAGGACAGGAGTTTTGGGGGGAGGGCGAGGGAGGGAGAGGTGACACTTGAATGAAGACTCTAAGGAAGTGAAGAAATAAATTCCTATCTGAGTATGAATTAACATCCAGGACATACCAATATAACACTGTATGTTAACTATGTTAGAATTAAATGAAAAACTTAATTAAAAAACCTGGGACAAATCCAAGAAAAAATTGATAAATTCAAACACATTGAAAAAAAAAAACAACAAACCCATTACATGTCCAAGAAACAAAAGGAAACAATAAAGGGCAGGGTTCTGCTTTAACTAATGGTGCACTAGAAATTTAGAACACTCTCACTTGAGAACAACTAGAAAAAGGCAAAATAAACTGGTAAAATATGAAAATCATCTGTATGGATACATCAGGGAAGTCCAAATTAAATGCCGTGGGTTCTGGGTTTGTACCCTGGTCACATTATAGGTTGAAGCAGAAAACATGGCTTTCCTGGGTGTGGGTCCCCAGCTGCAGCCTCTGATCTTTGGCTGTCTGTGCCTACCCAAAGCTCGGCTCAGGAGCTGACAGTAAAACTGACACACAATCGCCAATAGTGGGATCCACAGGCGCCTCTGGGGAAAAGCACCACCAAATGCTAAACTCACTTCACTGGATTTCCTTCTTTGGCAGAGTTCGTCCTATAATTATTCACTGCCTTTTAGTTCTCTTGCTCATGGTTTCTTGTCTCTCCGTGTGCCTAATTATCTTTGATTGTGCTGCTTCTCTGATTATGATGGAGCTGATAGTTTAAAAGTTCTAAGCTTGTAATTTTCTTGGTGTGAGCTCTCCACTGCAGTCAGTAAGCATCCCGTCCCACACCGCCACTGTTACTGGTCAGGTGTGGTGGCTGGCCACTGGGTGTCAGTAGGTAGTTCATCACAGTCAGCCACAAGTGATCATTTCATTAACTGTGATGCCACTACATGGCATGGATTTCTAGGACCCTATACACCATTTGCACGGAGCTCAGTACTGTTCAAGGCCAAGGACATTACCAAGGCAATATCAGAATCCCATATTTGAGGCTCCTTTCCTTTCATGATATCAGTAACAGTCCAATCAGGAAAGCAGAAACCAAACAGGGCATTTCAACAAAGTGAATTTAATAGAGAGCTTTTTTTTTTTTTTTAAGGTGTCAAAGAAACAAACAGCCAAAAGGGAACACCAAGGTGGCACTGATACAATAACCGCAGGAATGGATGCCAGCTCGAGAATGAGAGGAACATAGGGAAGGGGTCTGGAGTCTCCGAAGCTATGAGCTTGGGGGAGGGGCTTGTAGACCTGGGGCCTGGATTTCATTGGAGGCACTGCCACACTGGTACTAGTGCCTTCGGAGTTTGGAGGAGGGGCAGTCAAGATACAGAAAGCTGATGGGCAGGTGCCACCCAGCTGGCACTGGTGCCGTCAGAATCATGAAGAGGCTAATTCAGAAGGTGCCCACTGCCGCCAGGGTGGAGGACCAATCCTGACAGAAGGAGCAAGCAAGGGAAAGAGGAAGTTCCTTCTCTTATCTTGCTGTCCAGTCTCCTTCTAGCACCCCCTACTAACCAAACCTAACAGGGGGCGCCTGGGTGGCTCAATCAGTTGAGCGCGACTTTGGCTCAGGTCATGATCTCCTGGCCTGTGAGTTTGAGCCCCGTGTCGGGCTCTGTGCTGACAGCTCAGAGCCTGGAGCCTGCTTCGGATTCTGAGTCTCCCTCTCTCTCTGCCCTTCCCCCGCTCATGCTCTGTCTCTCTCTCTCTGTCAAAAATAAATAAACATAAAAAAAAAAAAAAAACCTAACAGGAGGCCAGTTGAAAAAGGAGGAGTAAAGTTTGCAGTCTCAGCCCCAGTGTCATGAAGTAGTGAGAGAAGAGCCAAAAGACAACTGCTTAATAACTGGCACAATGCTTTCAGTGAGAACTTGTTAAATGACCTGATCAGTAAATGCATGGATGATATGCCCCATTAGTGCTACATAAGCTCAGGAGAAAGACAGCAGTGTATGTAGGAAACAGAGCCTTCTGGGAGGGTACACGACATACTGCTGAAGAGCATGGACTTTTGAGTTAAGACAGTGCTAGGTTTGTCTGTTTCTACCACTTAGTATGTGACAAGTTACTTAACCTCTTTATGCCTCAGGGTGCTCGTCTCATGTATGGAAATAATAACAGCACAGTGCTTGGGAAAAAAATTGATTAATGGTAATTATTATTTCTGAGAAGAGATGGGATTTGAACAGGGCTTTGAGACATACATAAATTTTAGAGCTAACAGAAGAAAATGAACACCTCCTGAGTCATGTGGAAGGAGGGGACTTGTTTTTATAGCCCCAGAGCTAAAACCAGGACCAGAAGGTAGAAGTTAAAAGAAGGCAGAGCTTGGTTCAGTCTAAGGAACAGGGCCCCTTGGGAAACTCAAAGCTTCCCCTCACTGTTCAAACACCAGATTTGTGCACTGGAGTTGGAAGAGATCCCCATTAAATTCCCTTCCGAGGCTACAACCAAATGTTTCTACCATTTTAGGACAGAATAAAGAAGACAGAACCAAAAGTAGAAAAGGCTGTGAGAGCAAAGGGAGCAAAGAAGAGGTGCAGAACGGAAAGGAGGAAGCTGAGAAGGGAAGAGGGAGGCAAACTGGAAGAAAGAGGAGAAGCAGCCAGAGAAGAGAAAGGACAGGAGAGGAGTGGGTAAGGAGAGGAAGCCGGGTGGGAGATAGCATGGGAGGAAAACAGGGAGTGGCCAGAGTAAAAGCCATCTGGACTTACCTAAAGTGCCGGCTGGGACCTACATTGAGATAGAGGAAGTGGATCTTCTTCAGGTATCTCTCTGTCTTCATAATGGTCATCACCTGGCTACCCAGGAGGGAAGTCTGAAATGAGAAGCCAGAGCTTCTCTTCTGTAACGTTTTCTTCCCAGGAACTTGTGTATCAAGCTGAGACCTGTATGATTAAAAAAAAAAAAATCAGGAGAAAAGAGACAGAGCAAGGAGTCAGCTTGCCACTGTTAGCCAGTGAAAGGAGGAGCAGATTGGATGCTGAAGAGGATGTGATGTGGTATTGTCAGAGCCTATACCCTACCCTACCACCTATACCCAAAGGTATTCACATACCGAGCAAATACCGTCAAGCAGCTATATTCACACAGACCAATCAATGAACAACCCTTCCCTTTCTGACAAATGAATAATCATTCTGGACTTCTTATGATTACTATGAAGCTATTATATAATACTGAATGAAATGGGAATATTTTGTTTTCCCAGCTCATCATCTAGCAAGCCCACAGGCCTGATTTCTCCACCACTGCTTCCTAACCTAGATCTCCTAACCATTGCCCCCATTATGCCTGCTTTCCAACTCTGCATGATTCCATGCCTGTGAGTCTTTCTTGCTCTTCCCCCATCACCACCTAACTTCTGGTTTCACATCCTTTCCTTTCCAGCCAGGATCCAATGGTGCATTCTTCAATCCCCTCAAGCCTACACCAGTACTTTCAGTCTTTTTACCCTTCAACGCCAGCCAACAAAATTGATATAAAAATTAATTTTCCAAGAAACCAAAAACTGAATACCTAGACTATACTAGTCAAGTATATAGCGATGTCACTAATTGACCCAAAGCTAGATCAACAGAACAAGTTACCCCAGAGATAACAGTGCCATCCTATTCTAAAAGTTCATATCAACAATAGGGCTTGTAACCTTGATGTTGGATCGGGACATTTGAACCGTGTAACAGCTACTGAAGTTTCATTTCCTCAACAGTTAAGAGTCCTACATGATCTAAATTGGTTCAGAAGATTACTGAACCAGGAATATCAGCTCCTCGACGGATTCCTGGTATCTGATCTCAATTATGGGCTCATGCTGCTCTGGTATCTTCATACAAGTCTTCAGGCACCCTGTATCTTTCAGTCCCCTCAGCTGCTATTCCAGACCTCTACCTACTCCCATGCCCAGCCCTGCCAGGCCCCACTTCATTCCCTTTCCTGCCTCCTTCCCTGCCCAGAGAGAACTGAGGTTCTCAGCCATCAACTAACTTCCCCTAGTTCAGCTGCTTTCCCACACATTTATCTGCCCAGATTCCCATCCTAATCCCATCCTAATCAACTTGAGAGGAAGCAATGCCCTTTCTTCTCTGTAAGAAATTCCTCCATTTGTGAAGTGGATCATTTATCCATGCTATATTTTCAATCTCTTTCTTTTCTTACTGTTAGCCTATATTTATTCATGCACTGTGCAAAAAAATTTTGAACACCCACTTCTCAAGCATTGTCATAAGGGCTATGAACATCTATCTTATTTTTTTTTTAGGAGGCCTATCCAGACACCAGTGTCCCATTATCTCTCTCTCCCTTTCAAGCCAACCTTCATGAAAGAATAGTAAAATGTGATTTCTACTTCCTTATCTCCCGTTTGCTCCTGAATGCACTAAAATCTGGCTTCCCCTTCACAAAACTGCCTGAAATAAATCACTTTCACCAACCTCCTCCTTGTTACTAAAACCAATGAACATTTTTCAGGTTTTTCTTACTTGCTTCAGTAGCATTTAATACTAACTGCTTCCCCCTCCTTGAAACTCTCCTCTTATTTCACCTCATAACCTGCAAGATATTTTGTTAATAACTTCAATCTAAACCAAAGTGCCTCTGATGTGCTTTCCGCTACATGTACACACACACACACACCCGTATGCATACACACACACACAGGAGCAGCCAGGGGAAAGGCGGTGTTCTCTTTATTATATAGCACTTATCACAATTTGCAATTATATTTTATTGGCACCAACTTATTTAATATTATTCCCCCAACTGAACTGTAAAACCCCAAAGAAAGAGAATGAGTGTGTCTTGTTCATGTCTGTATCTCCAGCATCTAGCAGTTCCTAATACGTACTGGGTCTCCAGTGATACTTATTGAATGAATGGATGTCTGGAGGAACAGACCTGGAGAACTTCATGCAAGCTAAGCCACATTAGCTAGGCCTCAGAGACTTATCACCAGGTCCAAAGAGAAAAAGCAAAGAACTTGACCCCTTTCCAACATCTCAGTCCATTCTCACTTCAGTTACATACTCCCAGGAAACATATTCAGGGCACAGGGCAGGTCTTGGAAAAAGAAAGGATCTGCTGGGGATCTTGAAGATATAAATTGTCAGCACTGTCCCCTTCTATCAGAGCCCCAGGAGCCTACCTATCTGTCCACCATTACAGCTTTAAGATTTTAGGAAAAAATTTGACCCGGCCATAAACTTAGAGCAAAAACTGAGGAAGCCAATCCAGATTAAAGGTAAAGCTACCCTTCTTCCCAGTGAATGTGTACTAGACAAGTTGCAAAGCACTTAGAAAATCAGGCCAGACTAGTATCCAAAATCTATAAAGAACTCACCAAACTCCACACCCGAAAAACAAATAATACAGTGAAGAAATGGGCAGAAAACATGAATAGACAGTTCTCTGAAGACATCCAGATGGCCAACAGGCACATGAAAAGATACTCAATGTCACTCCTCATCAGGGAACTACAGGTCAAAACCGCACTCAGATACCACCTCACGCCAGTCAGAGTGGCTAAAATGAACAAATCAGGAGACTATAGATGCTGGAGAGGATGTGGAGAAACGGGAACCCTCTTGAACTGTTGGTGGGAAGGCAAACTGTTGGTGGGAGCGGTGCAGCCGCTCTGGAAAACAGTGTGGAGATTCCTCAAAAAAATTAAAAATAGATCTACCCTATGACCCAGCAATAGCACTGCTAGGAATTTACCCAAGGGATACAGGAGTGCTGATGAAGAGGGGCACTTGTACCCCAATGTTTATAGCAGCACTTTCAACAATAGCCAAATTATGGAAAGAGCCTAAATGTCCATCAACTGATGAATAGATAAAGCAATTGTGGTTTATATGCACAATGGAATACTACTTGGCAATGAGAAAGAATGAAATATGGCCTTTTGTAGCAACGTGGATGGAACTGGAGAGTGTTATGCTAAGTGAAATAAGTCATACAGAGAAAGACAGACACCATATGTTTTCACTCTTATGTGGATCCTGAGAAACTTAACAGAAGACCATGGGGGAGGGGAAGGAAAAAAAAAGTTAGAGAGGGAGGGAGCCAAACCATAAGAGACTCTTAAAAACTGAGAATAAACTGAGGGTTGATGGGGAGTGGGAGGGAGGGGAGGGTGGGTAGTGGGTACTGAGGAGGGCACCTGTTGGGAGGAGCACTGGGTGTTGTATGGAAACTAATTTGACAATAAACTTCATATTAAAAAAATAAATAATTTTAAGATTAAAAAAAAAGAAGAAGAAAATCAGGCCAGAGGATGGGGGCGGGGGGGAATTCTAAGACTAGTGTTAAAGAACTCTCAGAAGAGGAGGTCGCTGTAGACACTCTGAAATCTTGAAAGGAGCAATGAGAGCCCGATTGGGGGAAATAATTGGCACTCAAGGGGCCAGGATACCCACACTGGCAGGGCAGGAAGAAGGCTCTGAAAAGGTCAGAATGAATGTCGCATTTGCCTGAGCTGCCAACTCTAATGTGCTTTGGGGCTGGCTTAGCTCACACACAAATGTGTGGGAAGGTCCCTCAGACAAGCATTCACCTAGGAGCGTCCTGAGGGAAGAACCTGTACACAACATCCAGCACCCAGCCCTAGGCAGGCCCAGCGGAGAGGGTTAGGGATTATGAAAGAGTGAGAAAAAGAACTAAAGAAGCTTCTAGCACCATCTGAGAAAGATCTGGAAACTGTGGAAACTCAAGCTGTTTTCTGATGCCTTGGCTTCCTTATAGCTGACTTTTGATTTTCATGAATTTCTGCATTGCCTGAAGGGGATTAACACTTAGAACACTCGGTTTATTTGCAGACAAAAAGGGAGAAAGAAACAGCTACAACCAGCATAGCTTGGGGTTCAGGCTAATGCCTAAAATCAATAGGGAGCTGGCCCTAGACTTCGAAGGAGGCACCCGTTAAGTTTCTTCTTTTTCCCCTCTGCTCAAAGCCCCACTCTGGGTCCCTCACTTACTTAGTCTCTTTTCTTCCAACAGGCTCCTCCTCTGCATCATCAGTGTCCCTGCTTTCATACCGTACGGGGATGTCTGTGGCCAGTGCCAAGGGCAGGAGGCTAAGGCCATCTACCCACCAGGTCTCTTTCAAGGCCACCTGGGCACCAACAATACCCAGGCTGCGCTGTAGCTCTGGCAGTGTCAGTGGTCGCAGCCATGTAGCCAACTCCTCCCCCACGTGCTGCCCACCCCAGCGGGCCTGCACAAAAGGGCAGGCTGGGTGTGGGGGCCTGTGACGGAACTTCTGCTTCTGGGAACAGCACTCAATATGTGAGGCACTCTCTAACAAAGAGGTGTCTGGGGGAAAGGCCTGCTCTATGGCATCTAGTAGGTCCAGCTGGAGCTGGGATTGGACCCAGGGTGCCCAGTGGGACAGCTGCTCCAGGAAGGGCAGCAAATCAAGGTGACCAACAAGCAGCACACGATATGGAGGCAGCAGACGCAGCACCGCATGCAGGTAGTGCCAAGCTGCAGGGCTGCCATCCCTCAGGACAGCTGAGAACAGAGTTTGGAGCTCAGCTACCAGGAGCTCCAGCACTGTGGGCTGCTCTGACTGGCTCACTGCCTTTGGGGACTGTCTCTGTGTCCTCTGACGGTCCTGGAGCTGCTCTTCCGTGTCTGGAACACAGACGGAGTGCTGAGATTCAAGGGCTTCAGGTGATGCCTCTTCAGGAGACAAGTCCGCCTTTGGCTCCGAGACCAAGAGGAGCTGGGCATTCAGCTGCTGTCGAACTGACCTTGCCCACTGTTCAGGTTCTGACTGCCAGTTCCAGGCTCCTGGCTGCTGGGTCTCACCTGCTTGGCCCAGCCCAGAACAGGGGTGAGAGAAGGGGCCTTAGGTTCTGGGCTAGGAATGTCAGGGTCTAAGGGGCTGGGGGACAGGGGAGGGGAGGGACTTAGGACAGGGAAATGGATGGAGCTGCAGGGCAGTTGCAGGGCAGAGCCAGAACAGCAGAGGACAACAGCTTCCCCAATGACCCTGGTAAGAAGCAGGCCCAAGACAAAGGCAGGGGCCCTCTCTGCACAAGAGTTCCTTCCCACCACCCAGGACACAGTCCCCCTCACCTGGTGTAAGGGGTACAGGAGGCAACGGAAGGGAAGAGAGACTGATGTGCTGGTAAGGTTTCATCCCAACTGCCTGTTGGAGAAACTGGTGAACCAAGACTTGGGTCCCAAGCACAGGCTCACTCTACTCACAGCTGCCCATACAGAGAGACTGGCACATGGAGGAGTGATCACTTGCACAAACTGATGCACACTTGGAAAGGGCTCACTCAGAGAACTTTGGTAACAGCAAGGAACGTCACTGGGAGTGGAGCCCAGGGATGGCCTGAAGGGAGGAACAGGTGGTCACTCTGTGGCAACAAAGCCCCAGTGCTGTCTGAACATGGGCTGAGGGGGGCTCTTGGGAACAGAAAGTACAGAGAACTACATGGTTCAGATGAGGTTGGGGGGAGTGTAGAGAGGAAAAAGTGGCAAAGGACCAAGCTGGAAGGAGGAGGAGGAGAAGGAGGAAGGGGAGGAGAAAGAGGAATAGGAGGAGGAAAAGGAAGGAGAGAGGGAAGGGGAGAAGAAGAGGGGAGGGGCAGGGGGTCCCTGGGAGTGTGGGAGGAGGGGACCTTCCTGGGGGCAGTGGCAAGGGAGATCTGAGGGCAAAGGGAAGAGGATTATAAGCTGGAGACTCACCCGCAGCTCCATTCCCTCCCAGCTGTTAGAACCGTTACAGGGTCCCTAAAGGCCCGAGCCTTCACCCCAGAATTCCGGAACCCTCAGAAACCGGAAAGGGGAGGAGTCAGCATCCGTGCTGGTCCGGGGTTGCACAAAGGCAGGGCTCGGGGCTCGGGCGAGGACTGGGAAGCTGAAGCACTGCGGCCCAGACCAAACCTGCTGGCTGCCCACACGCTTTGAGAATAGGTGATCAGTCTGGCTGGGTCTGAAAAAAAAAAAATGACACGGTGATTTGGGGAAGTAGCAACCGTGAGGGCGTCGTGGGAAAGTATGATCCCTGTGCCTATTTATGCATTCACTGAACGTCTTAGCTGGCACCAAGTACCAGCAAGTTATGTCTTTGGGACCCTACCTGCACCCCATCCACATATCCACCAACCCTACCTTACCACCTCCCCCACAAGCAAACTCCTAGTAAGACAAAATCCTTGATCATAAGAAGTCCAAAATGGGGGGTGGGAAGGTCTGAACGATTTAAGGAAAGAAGGAAGGAAGGAAGGAAGGAAGGAAGGAAGGAAGGAAGGAAGGAAGGAAGGAAGGAAGGAAGAGAAAGAAAGAAAGAAAGAAAGAAAGAAAGAAAGAAAGAAAGAAAGAAAGAAAAAGAAAATTCAGCATATGACACAGTCCCACCTCTGCCCTGCAATCCAGATTTGTACGTCCATCTGCCTCCTTAATGGCTCTACTTGGATATCTGATAAATAACACAAACTTAAAATCTTAAAATGTCCAAACCAGACTTCTAACTACCACCTCCCTCCCGGTGGCAAAAGAAACCTACTCCTTTCACTGCCTTCCCCAAAATGACAAGTCCATTTTTCCAGTTGCTTGGGTCAATACCTTGAAATCACCTTAGATTTCTCTTTCCATCCCTCTCTTCCCACCTCAGCCTACCTCCCATGTTGAATCCTTTGGCAAATTCTGTTGGCTATAGCTTCAAAATCTATCCAGAATCCAACAATTCCTCACCACCTTAAGTGCCACAACCTTAGTCTGTGTCACTATCACTTCTCACCTGGATTATTCCATAGCCTTCTAACTGGACTCCCTCCTTCGACCCTTGTCCCCACAATCTGTTCTTTTCAGAGCAGCCAGTGACCCTTTTCACAGGGCAGCTCTTGTCACTCCTCTGCTTAAAACTAATGCCCTATCATCTCATTCCCTCCGGTGAAAGCCAATGTCCTACATGGCCTACAAGTTGCTATGTGATCAGCCACCTACTATCTCTACTTCTCTCCTATTCTCTCTCCTCATCCACTCCACTCGAGCTGTGCTTGGATTACACCGAGGATGCTCCCATCTCAGAGCCTATGTATCAATTACTCTGCTTGTGTATCTATTAGGAGACATACAAGGTTTCATACAAGTTTTCTGTGCCTGTGTAACAAATTACCACAACCTAAGTAGCTTAGAAACAAATACCCGTTTAGTACCTTGTAGTTCTGCAGATCCATGTTTAGCATGGCTTGGCTGTGTTCTTTCCTCAGAGTATCAGAAACCTGAAATCTAAGAGTTGGCTGGGCTGAGTTCTCATCTGAAAACTCTGGGGGAAAATTCTTTTCCAAGCTCATTCTTGCTGGCAGGATTCAGATCCTCACAGTTGTAAGACTAGGTCCCAATTTCCTTTCTGGCCATCAGTTGGGGACCATATTCAGGTCCTAGAGGCCACCTTCCTTCCTTGCCATGTGATTCATCCACCTTCAGGCCAGCAAACATGTCTCAAACTCTTTGCAAGCTTGGAATCTTTCTGAATCCAGCCAGAGAAATCTCCCTGCTTTTAAAAAGTCCATGTGGTTAGGTCAGACCCACCCAGATAATATTGCTTTCTTACAGTCAAGTCTGCCATATAAGCTGTCATATTCATAGTCCTAGCGATTATGTAGCATATGCACACAGGGAGTGGAAAATTCAGGACCATCTTAAAATTCTGCCAACCACATATGTTGTAACAACAAAAGGACCCCAAAATACAGTGGTTTAAACTATATGGAAGGTTTTTTTCCCTCTTACATAACTGCCCAAGTATAAATACTTGAGGGCTAACGTGGCAGCCTTTCAGTTGTTCTACTTTCTCCAAGAAGGTGGTCCTTGTCTTCCGTGTCCAAGAGAGTTCACCACCATGCTGCTAGGTCCCATCACAGTCCGTGGAGGAAGAATTAGGAGCCACACCCTTACTTTTTTTTTTTTATAATTTTTTTCATGTTTATTTATTTTGAGAGAGAGAGAGAGAGAGAGAGAGAGAGCAAGTAAGGGAGGGGCAGTGAGAGAGAAAGAGGGAGAATTGCAAGCAGGCCCCACAATGTCAGTGCAGAGCCTAATGCAGGGCTCAATCTCATGAACTGTGAGATAGTGACCTGAGCCAAAACTCAAGAGTTGGACACTTAACAGACTGAGCCACCCAGGCACCCAAGTAGGAGGCACACCTTTACTTTTAAGGGCACAATCTGGCAATGCACGCATCACTCAAACACATGGACACACCTAGCTGCAAGGAAAGCTGTAAAATCTGATCTTTATTTCCAGTGGCCATGTGCCCAGATAAAAGTCAAGAGTCAATTAGTAAAGAAAGAAGGAGACAATGGATACTGAGGGACAATGAGAGGCTTATACCACAGGGAGCACTCTTCCAGATGTCCCCAAGGCTTATTCCCTCATTTCAAGTCTCTGTTCAGAGACCTTATCAATGAGTTCTTTGACTATCCAGCATAAAATAACAACACTGTTCCTACCTTCCTTACCCTTTCTACCCTGCATTATTTTTCTCCACAGCACTTAGTACCATCTCATATAAATACTTAATTTGCTTACTGCCTATTTCCCTTGACCAGAAACATAAGTTCCATGGTGGCAGAGCTTTTGATTGCTCTCTGTTGCATCCCCATTCCCTGGTGCTGGCACCATGAGTAGGTGATCAGAAAATATTTATGGAACAAATGCATAAATGTATAGCAGTCTTCATTGATGAGAAAGGGGATCACCTCTGGAGTCAGACTGTCTGGATCGAAAACCTGACTGTACCACTCACTAGTTGTACGGTATTTTGCCTCCATTTCAATTAAAAAAATTTTTTTAATGTTTATTTTTGAGAGAGAGAGAGAGACAGAGTGTGAATGGGCAAGGGGTAGAGAGAGAGGGAGATACAGAATCCGAAGCAGGCCCCAGGCTCCAAGCTGTCAGCACAGAATCTAACATGGGGCTCAAACTCATGAGAGATCATGATCTGAGCCAAAGTCAGACACTTAACCAACTGAGCCACCCAGGCACCCCATCAAAAAATTTTTTTTAAATAAAATGAAGGTAATAACAGCATTTACCTAACAGGGTTGCTGTGAGGATTAAATGAGTTAATGTACGTAAAATGCCTAGAATAAAGCTCAGTGAAGCTATGTGTTTTTCTTGTTTGTGGCACTCTACCAAGTGCTGTTTAGGTAAAGGTGGACAAGACATAATAGTGTTCAGTGAGGGCAGCAGCCCTTCCTGGAAAGGGCAAAGAAGAGTCCCAGAGTCACAGCAGGCCTTGAAATTCATGGCCCTAAAACAATGGTTTTCCAGACAGACAAGGACAGAAGGGAATCATGTTCAGTGGCCTCTACTGAGCCCTCAACACTGCCTAAAAATTGAATTATAGTTTTTCTGTCAGTCTACTCTTCCATTCTGTGAAAATTCTATTTCATACGTGTACTCTTTCATCTTCCATTTTCTTGTTTCACTCTCCAATGATAACTTCATCTCCTATTAAAAAAAAATTAGATGCTGTTTCAGAGTTCTTCAGAGAAACAGAAACAATAGGATACACACACACACACACACACACACACACACACACACGTAGGTAAGTAGGTAGGTAGATAGATTTATTTTATTTTATTTTAGAGAGAGAGGGCATAAGTGAGGGGCAGAAAGAGAGGGAGGGGAGAAAGAGAGAATCCCACAAGGAGAGAGAGAGAGAATGAGAGAAGAGGGACTCACCTGAAGCAGGGCTAATTTTTTTTTTTTTTTTTTACCTGAAGTGGGGCTCATGCTCACCTAAAGCAGGGCTCGAACTCACTAACCCTAGATCATGACCTAAGCTGAAGTCAGATGCTTAACTCACTAAGTCACCCAGGCATGTCCCTAGATAGATTTATTTTAAAGAATTGGCTCACATGATTGTGGGGGCTGGCAAGTTCAAAATCTATAAGATAGGTCAGTATGCTGGAAACTCAGGCAGGAATTAATGCTACGGTCTTTTTTTTTTTTTTTAAGTTTGTTTGTTTACTTATTTATTATTTTGAAAGAGGCAGAGACAGCATGAGCAGGGGAGGGGCAGACAGAGGGAGATTGAAAATCCCAAGCAGGCTGCACACTACCAGTTGCAGAGCCTGATCCAGGGCTCAAATGCACAAACTGCAAGATCATGACCTGAGCCGAAACCAAGAGTCTGACACTTAACAGACTGAGCCACCCAGGCACCCCAATGCTGCAGTCTTGAGACAGAATTCCTTCTTTGAGAAATCTGTTTTGCTTTTATGGTCTTCAACTGATTGAATGAAGCCCACCTTCATTAAGAGTAGTTTCTGTCATTTAAAGTCAACTAATTACAGATGTTAACCACATCTATCAAATACCTTCACAGCAATACCTAAATTAGTATTTGATTAAATAACTGGGCACTGTAACTTAGCCAAGTTGACACATAAAAACTAACTATCACACATGGTATTTAAAAGAAACTCTCTTAGGGCACTTGGGTGGCTCAGTTGGTCAAGCATCTGACTCTTGATTTCACCTCAGGTTCATGATCTCATGGTTTGTGGGATCGAGCCCCACATTGAGCTCTGCGCTGATACAGATGGGATTCCCTCTCCTCTCTCTGCCCCTCCCTTCCTCGCACATGCTCTCTCTCAAAATAAATAAATATTTAAAAAGTATATTAAAAAGAATGTTTAAAAAATAAACTCTCTCAATCTCCCAGTACCAAATTAAAAAACCACTTAGATCTGCTTTATCCATCCTCCATCCTTCCTGTTACCAATGAGATGCTCCTCCTTTCTCTAAAGCCAAGCTCTAGACCTTTGCTCTGGAACTCTCTTTCTTACCTTCACTTAGTCAGCAAATAATTATTGAGCACCAATTGTTTTAGGCACTATTTTAGGTCTTTGGTTACATCAGCATACAAAGCAATAGCATTGACAAAACTCCTAATTTATGATTTATAGAACGTAAATTCTAGGGGGAGATACAAGTAATAATAAACAAAATGAGCCCCCTTACCCATTTCACCAATGGGTGAAGGGGACCAAAAGGTAAAAATAAAAATAAATAGAACTTAGGCACAATATAATTGTAAGCCACAGGACTGGTCAATACATAGGGTATGATTTAAAACTCTCAATTTCCATAGAAATATTATTGATCTTAATCTTCACCCTCTCCAGTAGGATCACCTTTAGAGAATTTATATCACTAGTCTTGGGAATGAAAATAATACTTTAAATCTGAAGGAAGAGAATTACATGCAAAAGCCCTACAATTGTTTCTATCCTAACCTAGTTTCTGTTTAGATGATAAAACAAGCCTATTCCAAAAGTCCACACTATGTACTGTTTATGTGTGATAACAGTCCAAAATAGTCTTCCAGGAAAAAAAAAAAGAAAACAGTAATGTAAACCACTGCAGGAGACAATGCCAATATAAACAATTTTGTATAATCATGGTAATATATGACCAAATTTTATAAAATCTTGATCCAGAATTAAGAACAAAGAACAAAATGAGTAAACTACATAGTATGTGAGAAATGATAATGCCATGGAAAAACAGAGAATAAAGAGAATCAGGAATGTCCAGGGAGAGGATGGGTTGCAATGTATATATGTATGTATGTATGTATGTATGTATGTATGTATGTATTTTGTATTGTTTTCAGGAGTTGAATTTAGTCATCACTTACATGTACCACCCAGTGCTCATCACAAGTGTCCTCCTTAATACCCATTACCTATTTAACCCATCCTGACCCACCTCCCTCCATCAACCCTCAGTTTATTCTCCATGGTAAAGAGTCTCTTATGGTTGGTTTCCCTCTCCTTTTCCCCCCCTTCCCATAAGTTCATCTGTTTTGTTTCTTAAATTCTAATGAGTGAAATCATATGGTATTTGTCTTTCTCTGACGGACTTATTTCACTTAGAATAATACACTCTAGCTCCATCCACATCGTTGCAAGTGGCAAGATTTCATTCCTTTTGATGGCTGAGTAATGTAATATATATATATATATATATATATATATATATATTTCTTCTTTATCAATGGACATTTGGGCTCTTTCCATAGTTTGGCTATTGTGGATACTACTGCTATAAACACTGGGGTGTATATACCCCTTCAAATCTGGTTTTTTTTGTATCTTGGGGTAAATATCTAGTAATGCAATTACTGGATCATAGGGTAGTTCTATTTTTAACTTTTTGAGGAGGCTCCATACTGTTTTCCAGAGTGGTTGTACTGCGTTGCAGTTTTAAATAATGTTATCAGAGGGGCACTTGGGTGGCTCAGTAGGTTAAGCAGCCGACTTCAGCTCAGGTCATGATCTCTTGGTTTGTGATTTTGAGCCCCATGTCGGGCTTTGTGCTGACAGCTCAGAGCCTGGAGCCTACTTTGGGTTCTGTCTCTCTCTGTCTCTCTCTCTCTCTGCCTCTCCCCAACTTGTGTTCTCTCCCTCTCAAAAATAAAGATTTTAAAAAATTAAATGATGTTATCAGAATAAGTCTTAATAAAAAAGGCTTATTCTAAGCAAAGACATGAAGGAAAGGAGGGTAGCCCTTCTCCCTGTCTTTTGCTTGATTAATTCTAACTCATCCTTCAGATCTCAGCTTCTAAATCACTGCTCTGGGAGGCTCTCTTTCATCCCCCACACAAGTTCCTACCACTGTATGTTCCCATTACGACACATATTTCTTCTTTGTAACATGATTACTCATTCTATATTGAACTTCACCATACCTGTGTTAAGTCCCAAGAGAACAAAGATTGCCTCTTTTATTCACCTCTGTATCTACAGGGCTTAACAGTGCTGGAAAACGCAGTCACTCAGATATTTGTGAAGTACTGAATATATGAATGCAAGTGGGGCACACTCAGAAAAGGAAAAAGAGTCCAGAATTGGCATGATGTATCTCAGTACCACAAATAAATTGATCCTTTTATAACCAAGGGTGAGAAAATCAAAAACTGAGAAAAGGGGGTTGGAGATGAGGCAGAGAGATCACCTGAAACCTGATCACCCAAGAAAGCCTCAGTTATGAAGCTAAAGAGGCTGAAGGTCATGGAAGGCATTAAGTGGATGAGGATCATTGTTAAATTTATATTTTGCAAGAATCACTCTTGATTAATGTGGAAAACAGATTGGTGGGTATCTTCTAATAGCCATTCTCTTCTTTGTTAGTAACAGAGCTCCCATTTTTTAACTGGGTAAAAAAATGATGAGTAAGAATAAAGTGACATCTCCCAGCTTTCCTTGTGACAAGGTCTGACCACATGACAAATTTCTGATGTGCAACTTTTAGGATGTGTCCTTAAAGGGAGGGGGGCATGCCTCTTCACCCACCCCCTCCTCCATTCTGACCCTTGGAATGTTTATGTGATAAGTAAAACTCCATCTTGGGTCACAAAGTTGAGAGTCATACCACTGATACAATAAACAGAAAGCTGATGAGTATCGGTTCTCAGTTGACTGTGATGCCACACCAGTTTTGGACTAGATTTTTACTTGAAAGAATAAAAGTTTGTAAGTCACCGTCATTTTCAGTCTGTTACGTATACCTTAGCTAAATGCTAATCAAAGCAGTCCAGGCTCAAGAAAGAAGCTGCTACGTGATTGCTGCTGTAATCTTTAGAAGAGCTGATGAAAGTTTGACTAAGGTAGTGACAAAGGAGATGGAGAGAAAAGAAAGGGTTCAAGAAATATTTAAGCAGAACTACAATACTTAGAAAGTGAGTGAAAACTAGAATGACTGATTTACTCCAGATGGAGGCTTTCAGGTGTTGACTGATCTGTGAATATGAAGGGTAGAAGATACCAACCAGTGAGATTTTGAATGAAAAACACCTCCAAATCATTGGCAAAAGATCAAAAGTTCAATGAAGATTCATTTCTGTCTCTTCTCATATAAAGCCTTTCTCTTGATATGTAAATAGTAAACTGAGCTGGGAGGAACTTGAAAGATGTTCATTCAATATTTGCCAGGCACATATTATGTGCCATATTATGTGATAAGGATACAATGGTGAGCGATACAGACATGGGACTGTGACCTCATGAGGTATATAATTAATTACCAACTGTTAGAAGTGTTACATGCAAAAAACAAGAGCAATTATGGGAGCTGGAGTCTAGGAAGAGTTATCTGAAGAAACAGCATGTGAACTAAGTACTCAAGAATGAATAAAAGTTAACTACGTAAAGTAAGGGGGAAAGCACTGCAAGCCAGGAGATAGCAGGTGCAAAGGCCCTGAGATTGAATAGCACATGACAGATTAGAACTGAGAAGGCAACGTGGTTAGAGCACAGAGAGGGAACAAGTGAGGTGTGGTTCAATTCAACAAACAGTGCTGATAGTCCAATGTTTGACAGCCAATAAAATAAAGCTGAGATGGGCAAGGGCTGGATCATACAAGGCCTCACAGGTCACATGTAGAATGTGTTTTATCCTAAGAAGAATGGGAAGCTATTGCAAGGTTTTAAGTATCAGTTTGTGTTTTCTGACCTATGAATGGAGAACAGATTGGAGGGATGCAAAAGGGGACATGAGGTAGTAGCAATTGCAGTAACCTTGGTGGAAGATTGTGAAGACAGGGAGAAGCAGACAGAATCAAGGGCTATTTAGAAATGTAAAATGCAAACTGATGGGATTTGGCAACTGAATAAGGGGATGAGTGAGGTTCCTATCTTCTGCAACTGGAGAAGTACTAGGTATAAGATGAAAATTGATGAGGAAAATATGTTGAGGTGGGGATGTCAATCAAGTAACTCAGAAGAGAGATCTGGGAGTCATCAGTAATTGAAGCTCAGAGTAGGGAGGAAACGATTCTAGAAAAATGTCTGAGAAAGAACAGGCCCTAGAGAAATCTTTAGATGTAAAGGCCAGAGACAGGTGAGCCTCAAAGGAGGCTATGAAGCTGCAGTGAAAGTAGCAGAACCATGACTGGAATCACAGACACCAACAAAAGACTGCTAATGATGAGGAACTAGTCAATACTACCAGATGCTATTGAGAAGTGAAGTAAACTGAGGACTGGGAAATCATCACTGAATTCAGAGATATGAAAGTCACTTGGTGAGCCAGGGTAACCTCATTAAGAAGGGTTTCAATATAAAGGTTGTAGAAGTCAAAACAGAGTGGGTGGATGAATGCGAATGGAGAGTGCCGAAGTATCCAACTGTTTTTGAGAAGTTAAGCTATAGAGTGGGGGAAAAAATAGGATGGTAACTGGAGAAATAAGGTAGGGTGGTTTGCCTGTTGTTACAGGAAGTCTTTAGCATGTTTAAACAATGGTGAGAATATAGTAAAATAGGAAAACCGATGTCGGAGATTCCCAAAGAAGGAAGGACTAGGATTTAGGGCAGGAATAGGCATTGGCCTGAAGAGGCATGCTTGCTCTGTTTACACAGGAGGGAAAGAGAATGATGCAGATGTAGGTGGGTGACCAAGTTTTGTTGAGATTTTGTGGGAGCTCCCAACTGATAGCTTCTACTTTTACCTATGAATTAAAAAAATGTTACCTGTAGAAAACTTGAGAGAATGGTGAGGGTAATAAGAGGTTTAAGAATATTGGTTTGAAACAGTCATTGCAGGGAGAGACTAGAAAAAATCTGGTGGGATTATAGGGGTTGAGACCCCAGTTGACGCTGGTAATCATGAATTCATTGTGATGTAAATCTGCTATGTGGTGATTTCCTTGGGCTTTTAGCTGTCCAAATGCAGGCAGACAAATGTCTTATTTTATCAGATTCCAACAAAGAGATGACAAAGAAATTTAGTCTGTTCCAAGAGAGTGACTGGAATTTAAGCTGGACAGGAACAGAAAGACATAAGGTGTTAGTGGAGAGAAGGTAGAATCAATGGCTTGAATGCTCCAGTGAAATCAAAGAATAATAGTAGAGAAATAGATCAATAAAGTGGAAGGAATACAGTGAGTGAATAAGATGCTGGTAATTGTGTTTTAAAGATGGAGCAGTTTGGGGTAATGACAACGGCCAGGACATAACTAAGGGAGTGGGTGGCTAAGATAGAGTGAAAATTATTGGAGACTGGGTGAAGGAACTTGACTGGGTCAAGAAGCCAAAATATTGAATGGATTGTCCATGTAATATTAAAGTATCAAGGGATTGATAGGAAGACCAAGGGCTAGCTATTTAGAGGAAAATAGGAGAGTGGTGGTTACTAAGGACAGTAATGAGAAACTGTAGTACAGCTGAATAGGTTCCAAGGAATCAGACTTTGCAAACAAGTTCTAAAGCTACAATGGCAAGAACATGAACGCTGTCTCCAGTATGTACACATAAGGGATAAAGCTTTAACACTTATTCTTGTGTTGTGCTTGAAACATCACATTAGGGGCGCCTGGGTGGCGCAGTCGGTTAAGCGTCCGACTTCAGCCAGGTCACGATCTCGCGGTCCGTGAGTTCGAGCCCCGCGTCAGGCTCTGGGCTGACAGCTCGGAGCCTGGAGCCTCTTTCCGACTCTGTGTCTCCTTCTCTCTCTGCCCCTCCCCCGTTCATGCTCTGTCTCTCTCTGTCCCAAAAATAAATAAAAAAAAAAAAAAAAAAGAAACATCACATTGTTTTCGTTATGCCAATGGCTATCACTTTATGGCAAGACCGGAAGGAGACGTGACTAGAGCAGATGGATAACAGGGATAACAGGAGTAGGATTCTTCTTCCAAGTACTGAACATATTTATAAACAGAGAGGAAAGAAGAGGTTAAAAAGTTAGAGATTAAATGATGGATTAGATTGAGATACCTGTTTTTCCCCATGCCTAGGGACAGGTTGGGTACAGATGAACAAGCAAAGATAAGCCTCTGCAAGTTCAAAGCCTTTAGAGCCAGACAGATTTTGTTCCTGGTCCTTCTCCAGCAAGCAGAAGTTATATGGCATGGAAACCCAGACAATTCACAATGGAAATTTACTGGCGCAAGGATACACACGAACATCCATGCGGAAGAGTCCTCTCAGCAGCAGCAAAATATTCTAGGTCCCCATTCCCATCTTAGAATTGTTACATTTACAAGTGGTTTCACCTGCACTTGTACTTTTCGAGGACAGAACTCTATTGAGTAGACATGAAGCCACTCAGTAGGGAAGTTCCTGGTCAGCAACTTCTACATTCCTAACAAAACCTTCTGTTCAAAGTATAGCAGCTAAAGAGGCAAAAAGCTGTTTGGAGCCACTTTTCTCAAGAAGTAATTATGTATAAGATGGGGTTCTGGTACATTCTGGATTCTTGCTTCTTCATCCATTAAATGGGAATAATACCTCTTACTTGTAGTTTTGCTATAAAGATTAAGACATATCACTATCAGAACCCATATGAATTGGGTGGTTTAATGGATATTTTGAGGCAGCCTGGTGTAGTAAAAAGAACATGGATTTTAAAGTCAGATCTAGGGGCACCTGTGTGGATCAGTCGGTTAAGCATCTGACTCTTGATCTTGGCTCAGGTCATGATCTCATGGTTTGAGAGTTTGAGTCCCACATCAGGCTCTGCACTGACAGCACAGAGCCTGCTTGGGATTCTCTCCCTGTCTCTCTGCCCCTTCCCAACTTGTGCTCTCAAATATAAACAAACATTAAAAAAAAAAAAAAGTTTAGGTTTATATTTTAAAATAGGGTCTGCTACTAAAGAATTTCAACTTCCTGATCCACACAGGGGAGAAAAATGTCTCTTTTGTGCATGGTTATAAAGAGTTTAATTATTGTGGGAGCCAATGTCTAAGAGCTTCCATTTCCTCTGTAAAAAATAGAACATGGTCACCTGATGGGGGGTAGTTGAGGGTGAAGTGGGGGATGAGAGCAGTGAAGGTGTAAAATAATTGCCATAGTAATTATAGGAGATGAAGGGCACCTGGGTGGCTCAGTCGGTTAAGCCTCCAACTTCAGCTCAGATCATGATTTCATGGCTTGTGAGTTCAAGCCCCACATGGGGCCCTGTGCTGACCCTCGGAGCCTGAAGCTTGCTTCGGATTCTGTGTCCCTCTCTCACTCTGCTCCGTGTCTCTCTCTCTCTCAAGAATAAATAAACATTAAAAAATTTCTTTAAAAAAAAAAAAGAGATGAAACACACCACGAACTGAGAAAGGATTGATTGCCTGTTGGTAGTGAGGGCTTGGTTGAGGTTGGAGACCTTGAATATTTAGTGGCATGCATTACACAGCCGTGTTTTTCTCTGGCAGTCTGAACAGAGGACCAGAAAAGATAAAACAGCTGGAATGATACAACAAGGACACAGAGGAGGCAAGAAAATGTGGTGACAGAGTGATAGGCCATTCAGGCTGGTGAATACAGAAGTAAATTCCACAAGGAGGGCAATAATGAGGGAAAAATGGAGAGGCTCAACATAGAAATAACAGAACAGAGACAGTGGAAACAATATGGGATAGAGGATAGAAGAGCTGGAATTAGATTATAGACATGCAGGTAACATTAAAGAGGTCCCGAAGATTTGCATTATCCCTTTTGCCCCCCAATAACTACCATCATCTACTTCTCCCTTGGGTTCCTCTCCCTCAGATCTGGCTGTATTGCAGAATATGGTCCCTCAAGTTTCCCCTTTCTGACCGCTCCTGAAGACAAGCACACAGACCTTCTCTATTTAAATGCTGTACTGCTTATCCTGGGGAAGAGGGAAAATAGTAAAAAAGTAACAACTTGGGGAAATGGTTGAAGTTCCACAACACCCCGAAATTCATATAGGTTTCATCTCTGTTCTGGGACTACTGACTTCCCAAGAGGCAGTCCCTAGAAGCCCTGTGATTTCTTGATCTGTTGTCCTTAGAGATCTCCTCTTTTCCCTAAATTTAGCAGAATTTCTTCTTGAAAGATAGAGTCCATGAAAAAAATAGTTATGAATGAATGCATACCTGGCTCACAAATGAGCCATTTAAGTCAGACAGACTTAAGTGAAGGACAGCTAGAAAGAGCTCTCATTTTCTCTGTCATTTGGGCAGGAACCAGCTTCCTGTTGCTATTACCAACATTAAAATTGTACCCACAGACCTTGCTTTAACCAGGCGCCGGGGAATCTTCTACACATAGAAGGCAATTTCTCCACTGCCAAGGCTGAGGCCAGCAGATATGCAATAACTGACAGAATAAAGGATGTTGCCAACAAAGTGGGCAAAGCTTCCTGCCCAGAACATAAACCAAACAGAGTAAAAGCGGGTTTATTGGCTCCAGGAAAAGGAGCAATAGTACCCAGCTCTCAGGCAATCCCTCACTCTACATACAGGCTGCATTCAGCCCAAGGTCCACTGGCTCCTTCAATTTGAGGGTCCATCCAGTGCCTCCCTTCCTGGGGTTGAGGAGGGCTAGCTGCCTGATGGTGAGGTTCCGGGCTGTTCAGCAGCAACACCTGGCCCAGCTGAGGCAGCCTCGTAGTCTGCGATGCGGCGCTGTACCAGAGCAGGCATGAGCTGCACGTAAGCGGCCATGAGGCGGTGGTTGGAATGGATCAGCTTTCCAGCACAGCTGTGCAAACAGGCCTCCTGGAAGGAAGACAGGGTGAAGCAGAGGCCAAAGGTGTCCTGTCGGGTCCGCCTCCTTCCTTCCCATCCCTAACCTAAGGGTGAGGGTCGTAGAAAGGCCAGGACCAGAGGCAGGGGGAGTGGCGGTTGGGAAGGATCTACGGCGCACCTCCCTACAGAGTTTCCCGCCTAACCTCCTCAGCATCCAGAGCTCGGTGGTGCAAGCTGGGCACGCAGCGCTGGAAGCAGAGTTCCGTCATCCGATTGTAGACCAACAGGAAGTCCCGCAACTAAGAGAAAAGGGGACAAAGAACTCAGCGGTAAGGGGGCAACTCAAGGCCGCATCGCCCGAGATTTCCCAGGACCCTGTGCCACAGCCCTACATTCCCAGCCCTCAGATCTCCAACCAAACGGACAAGGATGCTGGCTGAACTTAATGGCCCTGCAGCGACTTAGCGCGCACTCACGTTTCTCAGCTGCTGCTGCTGCTGCTGCTGCTGCGGCTCCTGCGGCTCCATCGCACCACCCGCGCACCCTACGTCACTTCCCCACAGCTTCTTGGTAACGCCCCGGAAGTGATCTCTCCTCCCTCCCCAGGGAATGAGGGTTTGGCTCAAGGATCGCCCTGCCCCGGGCTTTAACGTCATCTCCGCCCTTATAATCTGCGACGTGGCCGGCTTCTTCTGCCCGGGAGGGGACGTCACTTCCGCCGAATCCCTGACCTGCTGCTAGGATCGCGACGGGAACTGGAGCCCGAGGTCCCCGCGCGGCCCGGGCCTGGCGCCCTGAGGGGAAGAGCGGCCCGGCCCGAGGTGAGGAGGACAGACTTGGGCGAGGGGAAGTTGAACGCACGAACCTGCCCTGAGGGAAAGATGCCACTGAGCTCTGGGGAAGGATGAGGACACACCTGATGCCCAGGTGTGAGGGGTGGGGTGGGCGGGGACTCACACACCTGGGGGACATAACTGACTTTGGAAGGGATCACCTATGTCTTGGGAAAAAGAGGCTTTACTCAGAGGCCGGGAATATACACCAACTGATTCAACTAAGGCCTGGGGGGGGGGGGGGGGGAACGAGGAAGAGGAGGTGCATGAGATGGAGGAGAGGGAGACCCCTGAAGAAAAGGGGAAGAAACACTACAGGAGTGTGAAAGGCCAAGCAGCAATGGAGAACATACCTGAATGGGAGGAGTAGGCTCCTGAGCCTTGGAAAGGGGTTAATCGGATGGGGGGAAACAGCTGCATGGGGATAAGCTTCAAGACAGCACAGACTTTATCTCTCTTGGTCACTGCTGTGACCTCAAATAATGCATGAGACATAGTAGGCACTCATTAAATGTCTGTCAAATGACTGAATGCATGAATGATCACCGGGGCCCTGGTGGGATTGAGGGTTCACAAGAAGACACCTGGGGCCCGGGTGTGCATGTGTAAAAATAATGCACCTTGGAGAGGAGAAATACATATCTGTGAGAAGAAAGGAGTCGTGGCCAAACCCCAGAATACTCAAGTCCTAGGACAGCCTCCAAAACTTCTGAAATGGTGGGGAAACCTTTCTTTCTGGAGTACTGGCCAGTTTCCAGAATTGTCTGTGTTGGGCTTTGCAGGGCGCTGGGGTGGAGACTTTGACTCCAATCCCTTCCCTAGCCATGACGGACGGGATCCTAGGGAAGGCAGCCACAATGGAGATCCCCATCCACGGGAACGGTGAAGCGGGGCAGCTTCCTGAGGATGATGGGCTGGAGCAGGTGCTTCTGTTTGATTCTTCTCCATATTGTTTCAATTTAGGAATCCCAAATCATAAGCCCTGGCCTTTCACCCCATTCCAGTAGCCTTACCCTAACTTATCTAACTCCCTCCAATCTTTTTACAAATCTTCGTTCTGATTCTATGCAGACTTCCCTTGTGTGCTCTCTCTGTGATGCTTCAAGCTTGTTCTCACCCCCCAAATGCTTCAGCTGCCCCTATGTTCCTGAAGCCCCCCTCTTCTCTGGCCTATAGGACCTCCAGCAGGTGATGGTGTCAGGACCCAACCTCAATGAAACCAGCATTGTGTCTGGTGGCTATGGGGGCTCTGGTGATGGACTCATCCCCACAGGTATGAATGATCAGAACAGGACAGGAAGCTTGAGTGGAGAGAGGGAGAGGAATGGTTCTGGGGAGTATAGGATGTGTCAAAGAAAGCTTGAATTATGACTGGAGATCTTGGGAACTTCTGCTAGTATGAACCTTATGGACTGTCCTCAGCCCAGGGTTGTCCAGTTGCTCCCACTTGCCATTTAGCCCCTGAGATGTGTCCATTTGTTCTTTCTCTGCTGCCACCACCCAAATCATGTTAAGAACTCTGTTTCACAGAAGTTCTCCCTGCTCTAGAGCTTGAGCCTGATTTGGAACTCTGAAGCTTCTTAGAGTTTTACTTTAGACTCTAAAACTTAGAGGAGCAAACAGCCCTGAATCTCACACTGACTAAGATTCCACATGGGAATGTTAGGTTTCTTGCTATCAGGATCCACCATCCTTGACCTGCCACCCCATATTCAGTGTATTTTTTTCTGTTTCCTCTGTCCCCATACACCAGCAACTCCCTCCCCCACTCCAGCCCCCATCACCACCTCAAAAGGAGGCCAGATGTATATTGGGATATGGGTCTTAGGGCACAAGGTATGAGTTCTTCCTAGTGAGTAGGAGAATCTCATTGTCCCTAGTTTCTGCTACTTCAGGGAAGCAATTTTCATATGCTGGGTGGGAGGTACGGGTGGAGCCACAGAGACATCTGATTATGTCTGAGAGAGGCTGGTGTCAGAGAACTTGGTCCTTTAGGGTCTGGCCGCCATCCGTCTCACAGTACCACTCCTGCTGGCCCCGGAGATGAGGTGGCTCGGGGCATCGCCGGAGAGAAGTTTGACATTGTCAAGAAATGGGGCATCAATACATATAAGGTGGGATTTAAGTACCTTTCCCTTCCCCCAGACTTCCCCTGGGTACCTTTTCCCCATCTTCTGAATTCCACTATCCCATCTACGGCTGAGACTAGGAGCCTGGGGATGCTAGGGTAGATACCTGTTTGGAGGGGCGGCGGGGGGCAGGGTGCTAGGGTTCTGACTTATTCTCCCACTTCCCAATCAGTGCACAAAGCAGCTGTTGTCAGAAAGATTCGGCCGAGGCTCCCGGACTGTGGACCTGGAGCTAGAGCTGCAGATTGAGTTGCTGCGTGAGACGAAGCGCAAGTATGAGAGTGTCCTGCAGCTGGGCCGGGCACTGACAGCCCACCTCTACAGCCTGCTGCAGACCCAGCATGCACTAGGTGACGCCTTTGCTGACCTCAGCCAGAAGTCCCCAGAGCTTCAGGTGCCTTGGTCAGGCCAAAGAGGGTGGGGAGACTGGGCCCGGGCCCTCCCAGGCAGTCAGCCCTCAGCCTCCCTCCCTCCCTCCCTCCTGCAGCCCAGAGGGAGAACCCCTCCAGGGTGGGCCCAGCCCTACCCCCAGCAGCACTCACCTGTGGAGGCAGCCTAAGGGTTTGTACAGAGGTTCAGAAGTTGGAGGGGTGGGGGAGATGGCACACTAGATGCCTCACAAGTAACCCTTCTCTGCATCAGTGCTCGGCCTAATCAGAGCCCCTCCCTTGCCTGCTGCACTAGCTTTCCCTATTCCAGTCCTGTGAACTTATCTGAGAACCCCACTCCCACATTCCTACCCTAGGCATTTCTGGGTGGTCCCACTAACTTTCTGGCTAAGAGAGCCTTGCTGGAGGCAGTCCTTGGTTGTTCCAGTTTCAATGGCTGTTTCCTTCCTGGGGAGGAGGGGAATGAGGGCCCTACAGCTTGATTCAGGTAGGAACTGTTACTCAAGGCCTGTCCTCCCCTTCTGCCTTCAGGAGGAATTTGGCTACAATGCAGAGACACAGAAGCTGCTGTGCAAGAATGGAGAGACACTGCTAGGGGCTGTGAACTTCTTTGTCTCTAGCATCAATACATTGGTCACCAAGACCATGGAAGACACACTCATGACTGTCAAACAGTATGAGGCTGCCAGGTGTGGGCACCAGCAGGGCCCAGGGTTTTGGGAGTTGGCTGGCATGGGTGGAAGTTTGAGCTTTGGGGTCGTAAGAATTGAGGAAGGAAAGGAAAGTATGTGTGGACACAGGGGTGGAGACCAGCCTGTATTACCCTTCCCCAGGCTGGAATATGATGCCTACCGAACAGACTTAGAGGAGCTGAGCCTAGGCCCCCGGGATGCAGGGACGCGTGGTCGACTCGAGAGTGCCCAGGCCACTTTCCAGGCCCATCGGGACAAATATGAGAAGCTGCGGGGAGATGTGGCCATCAAGCTCAAGTTCCTGGAAGAAAACAAGGTGCCAACCCCACCCCTTTGACCCCAGTCCACTTTCCCATCTATAACACTGACCTTCTACCCCTAAGACCCTCCCCATCACTGGATGGGGAAATGCAGCCTGGCTAAGAAGTGGGATCTTTCCTCCAGCCCCTTCAACTCCTGGACCTTTCCAGTCACCTACCCTCCAATCCCTGGCCCTTTTCTATTGGAGGATTTGGTTGCTGATCCCAGGAACATAACTGGGAAAAATCACCTCACCCTGGGCTGGGGTACCAGAATGCCAGACCCGGCAAATCAAGTCAGGTTTCTCCCATCAGATTGCCCTTATCCTTTGACTCCGTTAGTGGAGGTCAACCCCCACCCTGAAAGCACTATCAGAGCAGAATCCATGTACCCCTGGTCTGGGCTCAGGCTCAAGAAGGGCATCTGAGTCCAGTCTCAGCTGACCCTGCTGGACCCCCAGATCAAGGTGATGCACAAGCAGCTGCTGCTCTTCCACAATGCCGTGTCAGCCTACTTTGCTGGGAACCAGAAACAACTGGAGCAGACCCTGCAGCAGTTCAACATCAAGCTGCGGCCTCCAGGAGCTGAGAAGCCCTCCTGGCTAGAGGAGCAGTGAGCTGCTCCTAGCCAAACCTGGCTATCAAGAAGGACATTGGGAGAGGCAGTCCCAGGGTGGGAGAGATTGGACATGGGACATCCCTTGCCACCTGCCCTCTGGCTTGGGTTCCCTTTCCCTTGCTGGGGCCTCATACCAGTTTTGCCCACACTGCTGTGGTAGGGAGGGGGCCTGCAGGCCCGGCAGCTGCTGCCCTGTCCTTTATCTTCCTGGCCACTGGGCTTCATTCCCAGATCTTTTCCTTCCACTCCACAGCCAAAGGCTATGACAAAACCACTCCCTGGCCAATGGCATTACTCCTCAGGCCTATCCCCAGCTCCTGGGGTGTGCCCCCTGACCAATGGCAGAGTCTCAAAAGGCCCTGTCAGCCAATGGCAGCTCTTCTTGGGCTCCCCTGAGCCAATGATGTTGCCTCCAGTACCCTTTGTCCCTCCTCTATGCGTCCCCAATGCAGAGAAGGGGACTGGGACCAAAGGGGTGGGGATAATGGGGAGCCCCATTTCTGGCCCTGCATCTGAATGGGCTTCCCCTCACCAACCCACCCAGTTTAATTGTGCTTAGAGCCCTGGAAGATTGGGACCTAGCACTAGGAATAAACCTTTCATAAAAGCAGGCCCAGTGAGGTCAATTTGTGGGGGGGACTCTAGGAGGGTGGGCTGGGTGGAGAAATACTCAGTCTAATCATACACCAAAATCCTATCAAGTCAGAAGAGCAGAGGCCAGATAGCTGAAGTCACAGGTTTCAGGAACAGTCTGAGATCCTACTCTTCCCCCAGCCCCAGCTGGAGCTGAAGCTTTATTTGCTCTTTAGGCCAGCACCGAGATAGCTATGGTCTTAAGAGCATGGGGCCTAGAGGGGGTTGGGCCCGCTGACCTTCATCATCCATTCATTCATACAGCAAATATTTACTGAGTGCTTTTATTTGCCAGGCACTGCACTAGACCCTGGGGAAACATCAGTGAATAAAACTCAGTCCCTGCCCAAGCGCTCATGGCCTAGTGGGGGATAGAGACAAGTAACCAGGCAACTACAATACAGTAATGAGTACTAGGATACAGAAGTTCAGGGAACTATGGGAGTGCAGAGGAGGGGTGTCTAGCCCAGTCTGCAACGGAGATGGGATGTCAACTTGAAAACTAAGAACTGAACAGCAAGTAGGCACAGCCAGGCAAGCAATAGGGAGAAGAGCAACCTAGGCAGAGAGGCCAGTGTATGTGTTAGCCCTGATAGGACCAGAGTGCAATTCACTTTGAAATGAAAAGTGGAAGGGGAGTGGCTAGAGGAGGGCTAGGGAAGTGAGGCAGCAAGGAGTCACACTGGGCCTGTTCAGGCTCATTAAAGACTTTTGTCTTTAGAGGAGAAAGGTAGCTGTGATGCTTTTTCAAGCACAAGTTTGATGGGATGGGAGAAATCTAAGGTTGTGGAAAGTAGTCCTCATGAGGCTTGAAACAGTGTTATACAGACCCTGGCTCCCTTACATTGGATAGTCTAGTGGCCCTGGCCCAAAACCCCAAAGCAAGCATGAATGCTGAGACTCATTCACAAACATTGGAGCACCTGTGCTGGGTGCCAGACCTCATCAGGTGGATGAGAGGTTGAGGGTGCACCCAGGTGTTGAGCACTTATCAACTTTGTGTGGGACAAGAAAGTACCCCCAACAGCACTTTGATTCAGTCAGGGCCTTGGTACCATCACTTCTGTGCTTCTTGGTCAAGGAGAGCTCCAGAATTTTTCAACATTCTCCCCTACCTCTCTCAAGAGCTGGAAGAAGGGGACAATCCAGTCAGCAGATTGTCATAGCACTGAGATCCACACAGCCTGATTTTGCTCTTTGTCACTGACTCTGCAGCTTCCAGGCAGCCTTTCTGGGTTTTGGTCAGCCTGCAGTCATCTGACTGGAGCTTGATTATTAGGTTGGGTGGTCCACATACAACCCCCCACTTTATGGGCCACTGGGGACTTCCAACATGAAATGTACTGAATCTCCAGGTGATTGGGGGCAAGATCTAAAGCAGAGCTCAAACCATAGCTACACCACTTTCTAAGTGAGTTAGCTGATCAGGGTTAACGTCTGGGGAGCCAAGGGCCCTCAGTTTCTTCCGCTGTAAAACACATCTAATAAAAGAAGATACCTATTAAGATTATGAGTATTAAGGAGATAATATATGTAAAGTGATTCGTTATGTGTCTGGCACATAATAAGCACTCAGTCCCTGTTAACTGTTATTATAATTTTTATTATTTACCACCGGGGCTGCTTTTCCACAATGTGATGATTCTGAATTGCTCTGGTTTTTTGGAGTGTGGAAGGGAGTCGCTGGATGGTTTGAACCATAATCTCCTCGCGAGGGGTCTCCTCACCTATAGCCAAATCAAGTCCCCCACCTTTCACCACCCCGTCCGCCCCTTCTCATAGCGCTTTGGGTGCTGTGCTTCCACCTGGAGGCCCTTCCGTCGCCCAGAGATCCATGCCGAGGTACGGACTATCCCGTATCCCCCTGCCGCAGCAGAGAGCACACTAGCATATTCCCAAGGAGCCCCTGAAGAAAGCTGGGAAGTGCACCTCCTGGAGGGCCCGGACCGGCTCCCAGAGTCCGAAATCTCTGCTGCCCAGCTGCGTTTCCTTGACGGAGCCTCAGCCCAGTTCCTGAGACCTGCCCCGGAGCGGTCGGGAGCCAGAGGCAGCTGGCAGAGATCGTGGATCCGGGATCCGGCTCACGCGTTCCCCAACCCGCCGGCTGAGGCAGCTCCCGTAGGAGCCTCGAGGGGGTTGGGGGAGCCCGGCGGGTGGGGTAAAAGGGGGCGGGGCCTCCGCGGCGGCGGGCGGGCCGTGGGTGGGTCTTCAGCACTCGAGCCGCCCCCTCCCCCGGCGGGTCCGCAGCCCCGCCCCGGCCCCTCCCTCCGGCCTGTGCGGCGGGTCCGGCGGCGGCGCCGGCGCGGGGACAGGCGGAGGCGCGGGACGTGGGGCGGCGCCGCGGGCAGGGCCGGGCGGACGGGCGCTGGCAGCGGGAGCAGCGCCGCGGGCCGCTCCGAGTGGCCGCATTCTGGGCCTTGGCCCTCCCATCCTGCTCCGCCGCGGTGAGTGCGACGGGCGGCCCCCAGGGGTGCGTTTGTGTCCCTGTTTGCTCGGGTCCGCGTCCAGGTCCGAGCCGCGGTGTGTCTGTCCGAGTGTCTGTGGGTGGGGGCACAGATGCTTTTCAAAAGCTGTGCCTGTCTCTGTCCACGTGAGGCGTGTCCGTGTCTGTGAGAGCAGTGGGGGGATTCTTCGGGCTGTGGCTGCTCACGTGAGGTCCATGTTTGAGGGGGGAGGCGCGGGTGGATGGGTGATGGTTCCTTGGAGGAGCGCGGGGTTTGGTAGCTTGTGTATGTTGGCGGAGGGTGTCGAACGCTGCGGCCGAGGGTGGTGGTGGTTTGGCGGGTGGGGTTGCTGAATGGAACTCTGGAATCTTGTGGCCCAGCTTGTCTGAAGGGTTCCTTTCTCCCTGGGTGCAGACACTTCCACCCCTAGCTTCCCCCACCATCCTCCTCAGCCACCCAGAAGCCCACCAGCTAGGGTGGAGGACACTCTTTCCTCCTCTAGAGCTGCTCCCTTGACAGGAAGCCTGATCCGGAGGCTGCCTGTTGTAGGAAAAGACCCCTCTGGTTCCCCTTCAGCCTGGGCCCTGCCTGGAGGACCCCAGGCCCCTCCCTGGTTCCAGCCTCCTCCCTTCTGGACTTGGCTTCAGATCCTGGGCTGCAAACCTGCAGGGACAGATGGTTGCAGGTTGGAGGGGCAGGCTGCACCCCAGAGAGGTCGGTCTGACTGAAGGCAGGTCCTGGGCTTGTTCCTGGTGTGGGGGTCTCTGATGTGGACAGCATACGCCCAGGACTAGCCCCAGTAGGAAGATGAAATCTGGAAGGTTGGAGTCGGTGCAGAGGTCTTTTTCACAGGTCTCTCCCCCTGTTTGTGTGTCCAGCTCACCAGTGCCCATTCATCCCCTAAGTAGGGCTCTGGTTTGCTGCAGAATTGCAATCAGAGCTGCAGGCCTGACAGGTGCCCTGCCTCTCTTGGCTTACATGCCACCAGTGACAGAGCACTTACTACCTTATGCTGTGGGGAGGCTTTTGTATGTTAAGTAGAGGTCTTTTTCCTTGGAACTTTGTTCACTTGTCTTGTTATTGCCTGTGCTTTTGAGTCTCTGTCTGGTGAGAGGGAACTGCAGTGATTTAAACATGGCTCTCCTGTCACCAACATATACTGAGCACCCTCTGTGCCAGGTGCTGCCTCAGCCACTTAGGGGACAATGGCATTCTTGCTGAGAGAAGAGCTTGAGCAAAGGCCCATGGTTGTGATAGTACAGCCTGTGTTCAGAAAAACAGAGCAAAACCATATGGCTAGAGAGAGGGTGTCCAGAGGGAGTGTCATGGGTGCCCTAAACTTAGCAAATGTTTATTCTGGAAGGGTGGTGGAAGCAGCTGCACACCTAGCCTTACCGTGGAAAGCAATCAAATCCTCAAGGTGGTACAAGATGGGATTTAATCATGGCACATATTACAGTCTGTAGGGACCTTTGGCTGGAAAGAGAACCCAGGGGATTGCAGATTTGGAGAACAAAAAGACCCTCCCCATCCCAATTTACAAGTAAGGGGCTGGAGTAGAAACTTGCCCAGTGTCTTACCTTGCCTTAGTGAGATTAGTGTCAGAGTCAGGATTGGCTCCTAAATCTCCTGACCTTTTAACTTTGACACATTTTAGAAGCAGAATATAGGATATAGTCATAGCTGGTATCTGAAAGGTGAAAGAACAGGAAGAATTGAGAAGATTCCCAGGGTTCTGGCTGGTGTGGCCAGGTGGATGATGGTACCTTTTGTTGAGATAAGAAACGCCAGCAGGAAGAGTAGGTTAGGGGGAAAATCAGTTTTAGACTAATCTCTATGCATCATCCACGTAGAGATTTTTAAGATAGAGCTGGGTATATGGGTCTGGTGTGCAAGTAAGTTTTCTGCACAGGAGATAAGGCTTTGAGAGTCAAGTGGATGGTTACTGAAGCTATGGGAGTTGATGAGATTTCCCAGGCAGAGTATGAAACTAAGAGAAGAGGTCCTGGATCAAAGACCTTAGGAACTAATAAACATTTAAGGAATGAGCAGTGAAGGCACAGCTAGAGAGGCAGGTGGAGAGCCCTCCTTGAGTGGGTTGTGAAAACATCTAGGACAACCTCTGCCCTTTCAAGTCTTGCTCTCTCAGTCTTGCTCTCTTGCCCCAACTGGTCCATGTTTCTTAATTTTTCATGCTTCTGTTCCTTTACTCACTGTTTTCCCAATGTACCTGTCAAACTCCTTCAAGAGTCAGCTCATATATCTCTTCCTCTGGAAGCCTTCTTTATTCTCCCCCACCACCTTCAGAGTTAGATACTTCCTCCTCTTTTTGTCCATAATAGTTAGAGTATATCAGTATCATGACACGTACCACATTATAGTACTGTATTTCCATGTCTCTTTCCCACGCTAGTCTGAGAATTGGTGAAGGACTGGGAGTGCAGCTGTTTCAGCTCTGTGTCTCCAGTTCCAAGTTCAAGAGCCTGGTCCAGAGTATGCCCAGGGAAGTTTGATTGTTTGATAGGTTAATCAGCTGATTAAATGGTTCATCCACCTGCTCATTCTGGCAGTGATGGGGGAGATGGCACTGTGAATTGCATCACTTTCCTTCCCTGCCAATCTTATTGAAAGGATTCCTTTGCTTTCAGGACTCTATCCTTCTAAGGCTTCATCTGTCCCAGAGAAACCCCAAAACTGTAACCTGTAGTCATTTGTCACTTTTCTGAGGTCTCCAATGATCAAATACCCTTGGGGGCTAGTGGACAGGAACGAGTCATTTTAGGAAGCAAGTGAGCCTAGATGACCTCTTGCATTGTTTTTTAACAATGCCGTGGTCACCTACCTCCAGTCACAGCTGTGTGAAGCATGTATACTGAGACTCTCGTAAGTCTGTAGGAGGAAGTCATGGGGGAAATTGGATGCTGCTTGAGAATTTGGAGAAACCGAAAAGCCTTGAGACACATCCTTTGCAGATGCCAAGGATCTAGTGGAGTCAGCACTGGCTTTCTTCATCTGCTCAAAATCAACTTCCTCCTCACCCTCTGGATCTGGCTTCCTTTCCTCCAGCCCCTGGAAACCATACTCCCTAAAGTTAGTGACAGCTTCTTTTTGGCTTTAGATCCTGGGGATTCTCTGCAGTGTTTCACAATGAAGATTGTTCCCTTATCCATGAAGCTTCTTCTTCCTTGGTCTTCATGATATCTCTCTTTCCTGTTTCTCCTGCCTCTCTGGCCATAACCTTTTCAATTCCTTTGCAAGCTTTGTTTCCTGGACCTATGCCTTGAATGATGAAGTTCCTCAGAGCACAGTCACAGTCTCTCCTTTCTCTCCTTATGCTCTGTCTGGGTGATGTCAGCCAATACCATGGCTTCGGGCACCATGTCTACACCAGTAACTCCCAAATCCCTATCTCCAGGCCGCTCTCTTTCCTAGGCTCCAGCCTAACTTTCCCACTGCCAGCTGGACCTCTCCACTCAAAATGCCCAATAGGCTTCTCAGATCTGTCTTATTAAAACCCTGAACTTATCCTCTCATCCAGCTGCTCCTCTCCTAGAGTTTCCAAGCCAGAAAACAAGGAATCATCTCCAGTTCTTTCTTCTCCATCTACTCTTCACATCACACCAACCAGTCATCAATTTCTGTTGATTCCTCCCTGTGAAATCTACTTCTCTCCACCTCCCCTTTGCTTCTTCCCTAGTCAAGGCCACCATCACCTCTCCTGTGGAATATCATGCAGTCTCACCTTTCCCCTGGTAACTTCTCTAAACAGTTTTTCACACAGCAGTCAAAAAAGCTACTCTTTTGACTCTATTACTTTCTACTTAAACCCTCTTTGCCCACCTAAACCCCCCACCCCCCCACCCTACCCAAGGTTTCCTTTGCTCTTTGGATGAGGACTTAATCCCCAAGCAGGGAAGAGTAAAGTCTAAACTCTTTAATAAGGCCAATAAAGCATTGTATGATCTAGCTCCTGCCTATCACTCCATCTCATTTCTTAGCCCACCTCTGTCACAGTGCGTGATTCAGTCTCCTGATGCAGAAGGCACCATGCTTTGTAACTCTTACACATCCTGGAGCTCTCAGCATGAAAGGCACTTTCTTAGGAGAACTCCTTTGACTCCCAACCTCTAGTAACCCCCCTCCCCTGCCCCAGCTCTAGGTTAGGTGACCTCTGTGCTCCTGGAGCAACCTGTGCTTCCCCACAAAGCCTTCCATATTACATTGCAGTCACCTATTTGTTAGACTGGAATCCATGAAGGCTGCACTGTGACTATTTATCTTTGTGTTCCCAGTCCTAACAGAGGTGTTGAGTGAATGCTGATTGGGGAAATGAAGTGCCTTTAGAACTGAGCCATAAAAGATGGGTAGGATAAGGGATGCAGGGATGGCAGTGGCAGCCTGAGGAAGGAGGGTGGAATCTCAGGTTTAAGTTCAAGATCCTCCAAGTTTCTGCTGTGATAAACAGTCCACTTAAACCATTGCCTAGAGGACTTTGGGGGCAGATCTGTAGGGCACAGTGGGATGGGAGAGATGGGAGTAAGAGCCCAAGAGAAGAAGGGAATCTTAGTGATTCAGGCTGGGGTATGGCCTCAGCAGTTGCATGCCTGGCAAGTCTGGGTGGGGAACTGAAGCAGGAAGGGGAAGGGAGGGAGGAGCTGTCCGTCCTGGATGTAGCCCAGTCCCCGCCCCTGTGTGACAGGCTGGGAGAGCCCCTTGGGCTTGGAGAGAGGCGGAGCCTGACATCCAGC
This sequence comes from Panthera pardus, assembly GCF_024362965.1. Taxonomy (NCBI): domain Eukaryota; kingdom Metazoa; phylum Chordata; class Mammalia; order Carnivora; family Felidae; genus Panthera; species Panthera pardus. Next base: position 51,958,724 of record NW_026526677.1, read on the forward strand.
TGCCCTGGCAGGGCCCAGTAGACTACTCCTACTCTTCTTCCCAGCCCTCCCCTTCATCAGACAGAAGCTTCAGCTTGGCTCCCACCTCCTGTTCCTTCCTCCAACCCTCAATCTGTCCTCTTCCTGCTATGTTGTCCTGGTGTTAAGTCTCTCTGGAGAGAGAACGTCTGAGTCCCAGTGCCCACATCAGGAGAGGATGCTCTCAGGGATGCCCTTCCTATCCTGTTCCTACTCATTCCCACCCTTCTACAAACATAAGACACATGCAGTTCAGCCCCCTGTTCCTCCTCAAACCTGGAGAGGGCTCTGGACTGGCCCCACTGCATGCATGTATTCATTCATTCATTCATTCATTGTCTTTACAGAAGCCCATGATACATCTAGCTGGGCACAGATAGTTGTTACCTGATTCTAGTCACCTCCTATTTTGAAGTAGTCCTGCTATTTTTCTGCCTTTCTTCGTGGCCACATTTCTGTCATGAATTGTCTATGCCACTGTGTTAATTTCTTCATCTCCATTCATCATTCAACAACTCTAACCTGGTTGCTGTCCCTACTGTGCCACCGGAAGCAAACCTGGTGGGCATTCCAGTCTTCATCTTACTTCACCATCTCTTCTTTCTGGAATCACTCTCTTCTTTGGAAGAGTCCCACAGTCTCTTGGTTTTTTTCTATTCCTTTGGGTTCTCCTTCACTCTCCACTCTCTGTCTCTAGGAGGCCTCATCCATTCTCATTGCTTTAAGTGCTGTTAATATGCCAATGCTTCCAAAACCAGACAGGTTCTATTCTATTCCTTACTTTACATCTCTACCCAGATATCATATAGCGTCTCAAACCTAGCATGCCAAAACCGGAATGCCCCAGATCAGTTCTTCAGCTTTTACTATCTCTAGGCATGGCCTACCACTTCCTTAAGTGAAAAACCTGGGAGTCATTACTGGCATTCCATTATCCCTCTCACACCCAATCCGTTGTGATGTTTTTTTGATTCAACCTCATGAATATTTCTCAAATCATTCTACCTTTTTGCCTATATCTCTGCCAATACCCAACATCATCTGACCCAAAGAACTGAGGCAGCTTCCTAACTGGTCTCCCTGCTTCCACTCTAGCCTCTCCGCAATCCTCATAGCTACCAGAAGAGCTTTTTAACTTTGTTTTTATTTTTTTGTAAATTGGACCATCCCTCCTCCTCACCCCCAATCAGGATAAAGTCCAAATTCTTAACCACAAGGTCCTTGGTGATATCATTTCAGCCTCATTTCCCGGACTTACCTCTTGTCTTTTATTCACTTTGCACTGATCACATGGTCCTTTTGGGTTCTCAGTGAGCCTTCTGCCTAAGAACTTTCATTCCTGCTGTTCCTTCAGCTCAGAATGACTTCCTTCCCTCAGTCTTTGATGCCCCCACCCTCATCCCTACCATTTTCCTTCCAACCCTCAGAGCTCGGTTTACAAGTTACCTGCTTGGAGAGGCTTTCTCTGATCACCCAACCAAATCAGTGTTGTTTCTCATAGGATCCTTTCTTTTTTATAGCACTTCCTTCCCCTGCAGTTTATAAGTATGTATTTGTTTATTTACTTTTAAAACATCGCCATTACAAGGACAGTGACCATATCTGTTTTGTTTACGCTCTATCCCTAGTGCCTGTACAAAGTAGGCACTTAATAGATATTTGTTGAACTATGGAATAATTATTCAATAAATATAGATCAATCCTTTATGTCAGGCTTTCTGCTAAGTGTTAGGGATAAAAAAGTAAAATATCATGCCTGCCTTCAAGAACTCTTCATGCAGTGGAAGAAGTAGAGCAGTTACAAGGATATTATAATACAGCATATTTGGGCTAGAATGGAGGAAATACAGGGTATGTAGGGATACAAAGATGGAATACCTAACCCAGACTTCAGGAAACCAGGGAGGACCTTCTGGAGGAAGTGACATTTATGTGGAGACCTGAAAGATCAGTGGGAGTCGGCCAGACAAAGGGGGGCTTGTAAGAGGATCTCAGGCTAAGGGAACAGAATGTGTGATGGCCCAGAAGCAAAAGAGAACAAGGAGTTTTCCAGGAACTGAAAAGAAGCCAATGTGATTTTTTTAAATAAATGTTTATTCATTTTTGAGAGAGCGAGAGAGCATGAGTAGGGGAGGTGCAGGGAGAGAGGGAGAGAGAGAGAGAATCCTAAGCAGCCTCTGTGCTGCCAGCGCAGAGCCTGAACTGGGTCTCAAACTCATGAACTGTGAGATCATGATCTGAGCTGAAATTAAGAGTCAGACACTCAACCGACTGAGCCACCCGGGCGCCCTGTGACTGATCATATATAATCATGAGACGTGAGGTAGTAGAGGGAGGTATGGAGCAAACAAAGCTAAACCTTGTTGGCCAACATAAGGAGTTTGGACTTTGTTCTCTGGACAATGGAGAACCAGTGAGGGATTTTAATAGGGAGTAAGTAACAAGATAGAACCTGTGTTTTAGGAGCCTTGGTCTAGCTGCAAGGGAGATAGATGAGAATGCACAAGCAAGGAAACAAGGATACCAGTTAGGAGGCTGTTGTTGTATCACAGGAGAGACTCAGTAGGATGAGGATTCGGGGAAGGCAGAGGAAGTGAAAGATGGGTGTGTCATTGAAAGTGGGCATCCTTGTACTATGTACTCAATAAGCACTATCGCAGATTCTCAAAACATCCATTTGAGGTATGGATTATTCCCATAATTCCAAATCAGGAGACTGAGGCTCAGAGAGGTTGTATGAATTGCCCAAGGTCACATAGCTGGTAAGAGGCTGAGCTGGGTTTGAAACTCAGTCTAACCCTAAGTCTGTGGGTTTTTTTTTAAATTTTTTTTTTAACGTTTTATTTATTTTTGAGACAGAGAGAGACAGAGCATGAACGGGGGAGGGGCAGAGAGAGAAGGAGACACAAAATCGGAAGCAGGCTCCAGGCTCTGAGCCATCAGCCCAGAGCCCGACGCAGGGCTCGAACTCACGGACCGTGAGATCGTGACCTGAGCCGAAGTCGGACGTTTAACCGACTGAGCCACCCAGGCGCCCCTAAGTCTGTGGTTTTAACCAGAGCACCATGCTCAGTGGTCACTCAGCCCACCTCCCTCACCCTGTTCCCTCCCAATCACTGCCTGTCCTGCCTCTGTCTGGAAAGAAATGGGGTTAGTTCTCTGCAGGGGATTTGAGTGGTGAGATTAGGTGAGGAGAGGAAATGTGAGCTTCCCTAGAACTGACCATGTCTCTGTACACAGGCTGGTGTGAGTGGTAGGAGTCATCCGTGAACACCATGGCGAAGAGGGAGGACAGCCCTGGCCCAGAGGTCCAGCCAATGGACAAGCAGTTTCTGGTGTGCAGCATCTGCCTGGATCGGTACCGGTGCCCCAAGGTCCTGCCTTGCCTGCACACGTTTTGTGAGAGGTGAGAGGGTGTGTGTACCAGGGAGCGATGAGGACCTTGCCGCCTCCCCTGAGAGGGGGTGCATGTATAAACCTATAGGAGGTGAGGAAAATGGGTATACATGTAGGGGAGCAGATGTACCCCAAACTGCAGGAGGTGAGGGTTTGGTGCAAGAACGTGTGAGAGAGGACCAGAAGCTGCTAACACTGGGCTGTGGTCTCTGCCCCTTCCCAAACCAAGGCAGCTTTCAACACCATCAGAGAAATCAAACAGAGCCCAGACTCTCAACAAGCTGCAGCCTCAGAAGAGTTTGTCACCAGTGGGAGGATAGAAGAAGGCCTGTCCTTCCTTCCCTGCTTATCTTCATGGTTGTTCTGAGGCGCTGAGTGAAAGGCAACCACCCCCTTTAGGCTTTATCGATTATTTACTCATTCAACAAATATTATTTATTGAGCATTTCTATGTGCCAGACCTGTCCCAGGCACTGGGTATGATAAGGAAACAGGTATCATACTTGCTTTTAGAGTATAGTTAAACAGAAAGCCAGTGATCAAAGGATCATACAGCCAGACTATAGATAAATGTAAGTATTGCCCCCTTCATAATGCTGCACCTGAAGTGCTAAGATATGAGAGTTTAGGTAGGATCTATTATAGTGTGGAGAATGAGGGAAGGCTTACCTAAGGTGTGATGCAGAGGGTGCACTATAGTGAAGGGTGCACTAAAGTTAGCTAAGCGAAGGGAGCGCTACGAGCATCCTAGGCAGAAGGAAGAACGGGAGAAAAGGCGTGTGGCTTGAGGAAATGTGTCAGGTAAGAGGGCCTGGAGGAAGCCAGGTGAGTCTGGAGCACAAGTGTGACTGAGGTGGTGAGGGTGAAGCCAGACAGGCAGGTGGGGCCCATACTACAGGGGCTTTGTACACCTGTTAGGGAACTCTGCCTTTACCCTGAGAGCCTTTGGTCCCTGGGTCTTCTTGCCACTGCCTCCACCCACACCTTCCCGCTGATTCCTGCCTTCGTGGAAAGCTGGCTCTGCCACAGGGACACTGCTCCCCTTCCAGTGCCCCTTCACCCCCATGCTCTTTAAGATTTCAGCTCTGCTGCTCTCTCTCCTTTGTCAGCTGGAAACACTCTCAGCCTTCTGGCCTATTCCAAGCTCTTCCATCAACCTGCATGGCTTCACGACTCACTTTGGCCTCTTGGTTCTCGACTGTTTCTCCAGGAACATCCTCCTTACCACCTCAGTCATACTTTCTCCCAGTTGTGCCTGGACCTTGCTATCACCCAGAATAATATCACTTCTGTGGTCATAACTCTGGCATCCCACTCCTGGCTCCCATTACTCCACTCCCACTATGGCATCTTTAAGTGGGTGTAGACGCCTAGCCCCCTCAACTCTTCCTTTTCCCAGCTGCCAGCTCCATCCCTTCCCCCTGGGATGGCTGACCATCTGATTGGCTGCCATGTTCCCTCAGGTCTTTGTTCTTTTCAGAACCTATGCAGCAAACGTTCAAAACTGGATCAGAACTGTAATTGGACATCTCTGTGCCTCCTCATAGGCCCAGATCACTGACAACTCCTGGAGAAAACTAGTGCCTGAGAAATTATGATAGTAGTAGCTACCATGTATTGATTGCTTATTATTTGCCAGGGACTGGCTAACTGATATACATGCATTGAATTACTTAATCCTCACAATAGATACTTTATTACCCCCATTTTACAGGGGAGTAAACTAGGGTTCAGAGCCATTGAGTAATTAACAAGTATTTCTGAGGCTCTGTAGTAAGTAAGTAGCCAAGGTCTGAATCCAGGTTTGATTGTAGGGCCTTCACTGTTAATTACTACTCATTCATTTATCTCTTGGTCCCTGCTCTCAAAGAGCTTATGCTCTAGTGGATGGTGACTGACAGTAAGCAAGCAAACAATCCAACAGGAGAGTCACAGCTTGTGCTAAGTGCTTTGCAGGAAATAAACAGAGTGTGTGGGGATGGTTGGGCCAGGGGCTCTTCTACATAGAGTCATCAGGGAAGGCTTCCCTGAGGAGGTGACATTTGACCTCAGACCCAAGGATGAGGAGACAGACTTGCAGATTGTTCCAGGCAATGGGAAAAACCCATGCCAAGGCCTTCAGGAAGGAGTAGACTGGGCATGTTCAGAGATCAAAAGAAGCGAGTGTGGCTGAAAGAGGAGGATGAAGTGAGGTCCAAAAGCATCAGGACAACTCATGGAGGAACTTGGTTTTAGGGAAGTGTTTAGATTTTATTTTTAAACACAATGGGAAACGATGGGAAGAGATTTTTTTTTTTTAAGGCAGGGAAATAATGTGAGATAAATTAGATTTTTAAAGCTCACTCTGGCTGCTGTCCAGAGAATAGATTACAGAGGAGCAAGAATGGAAAGAGGAAACCAGTTAGGAAGGTAGTGTAAGCCAGGTATGCTCAACACATAGGAAGGAGGTCTTGACGAGTTTGCAAGTATTTTGGCTGAAATTCAGATTTCAGGGTTGATGCAGTGACTGGAGATGAGAAACAGGAGGTGGGGGAAGCATGGGAATAGACAGCTGAGGTGAAGTGGAGGAAAAGATTACTGGGTGTGAGGAGGTCAAGGAATTAAGAGATCCTGTTGGTGGATGGGTCACGTCGTGGATGTCAGAGCCCCTGAGAATGATGGCAGGAGTGCATGGATGGAGGGCCTATTTTTTTTTTTTTTTGTTATTCTCTGATTTATTTCAGTTAGCATAACACCGATGGAGGGCCTATTGGGGGGGTGGCAGTAACAGAAGAAGAGAGTGAGCCAGAAAAAAGACTTCAGTAACTGGGGAAGCACCCATGAGGTCAGTGGAGATAATAACAGGAGGGGTGGTAGAGACAGAAGGCTTGAGCTTCCAAGGAGAATAGAAATGTCCCAGTTGGGGGCAGGGAGGACTCAACCCCACCTGGCCCTAAGGAATGTGGAATGTGAGACAAGCCACTCTATACTTGAGAGGACTGCAGGGAAAACTAGGTCACAAATAAGTTAATATTTGTGAAGCACTTAGAATCGTGCCTGGCACCTCATGTTTGTTAAATAAATAAAAATTAATTAATGCAGATTCAGAGGTGTAGAGAACATTAAGAGGAGAGACTGAGGATATGGGAAAGTGTGCACCATGCAGATCTTCCCTCCACAGATTCATAGTCTCCCAACACAGCCACAGTCTGTGTGTTTCTAGCAAGCTGTCTCTCGTCCTCCCTCCAGTGACTAATCCCAGCCCTCACCAGTCTCCTGAACCCCTCCTTCACTCTCAACAGCTGATCTTGCCTGAGGCGAGTGAAGCATGGTGTCTAACTTCACCCCTGTGCTCAAGTGCATTCACCTCTCTTTCTCTCTTCCCCCATTCACAGGATGGCCTCTTCAGCCAACCTGAACCATTACCCCCTCTCAGAGACCTGTCCACACTTCTTGTCTCTTCTATGTCTCCCTCTCTACTGGCTTCTCAATGCATAAACATGCTCAAGGCTCCCATTACAAACAGATAAGAACTCTCCTTTGTCCCTTTGTCCCAGCTAGCGGCCAAGCAGTCCTTCATTCCCCTTCTTCCCCAAACTCCCAACCTCCCATTCATTCTTCAACTGGCAGCAGTCAAGCTCTCCTCCCCCCCACCCCTACCCCACACTCACTCACCCAGTTTTCCTTACAGACGAAAGTACTCTCACACTGGCCAAATTCAGGGGGCATTTTCCAATCCTTTCCTACCCTGACTCCTCAGCTGTTTCTGACACCGATGACTGCTTCTTCCCTCCTTCTGGAAATGCACTAGTCTCTTTGCTGTCTTGACAGTGTCTCTCCTCTTACCTCTCTACTGGTTCCTCTGCTCTCCTTGTTCAGTATTTCCTGTGTGCTCTGCATGCTCTTGGCACTGAATCCAACTTTTGGGCTGATCTCAACCTCTTCTGTGGCTACAGAGGCCTTCTCAGTGTTGATGGCATCCCCATCTCTCTGTAACCTGCCTTTTCCCCAACTGTCTGCTGCGCCTCACCTCCTGGATGTCCCACTGTTCCAGGTCAAAGCTGAAAGCCTTTATAAACCACTCCTTTTTCTGTGTTTCTCATCTTAGTGATTGTTACCACCATCCACTCAGTCCTCTAAGCTAGGAATCTGGGAGTCAACCAAGACTCATCTCTCACTCTCCATATCTACTCAGAGCTAACACCTCCCACTGCTTTACTTCTTAAATACTTCTTAAATTTGTACCAGCTCATAGTCTACACTGCTACTGCCTAATTCCAGGTTTTTCTCATCTACCACAAGATCTTTTACAAGATGATTGCAAGAGTATCTTGGCTAAACACAAGAGTTTTGTCTTGGATTTGAATCCAGGCTCCAGTGCTCACTAGCTTTGTTACCTTGGATGACTCACCCTTTTTTAGTGTATTAACATAAACATAAAGCACAAAGCATAGCACCCAGCACTTAGTACTTAATAAATGGCAACTGGATGATGATGATGATGATGCTACCATACCCTGTCTGCTGTCTCACCATGTTCAAATTTATTCTCCACACAGAGGCAATGAGGAGGATAAAATGTAAACCTGGCTGTACCATGCTCCTACTGCTCCCTATTGCTATTGGGATAATTTCTAAGTTCCTTATGTGGCCCATGTGGCCCTCCATGACTGGCCCCTGCCTCTCTCTCCAGACTTCTCTTACATTTCTTGCCTTGGACTTGGTCTCCATCCATCTCAGACTGCTTCCCTACTTACATGATGCTGTTTCTGGCCACCTTCTGTGTCTGGAACACTCTTCCTCTTCTCCCTGCACTTCTCTTTGGTTAGGCTAACAATGATTTATCCAGGAAGATTTAGCTTACAACACTTCTTCTGAAGCTTTTCCTGGCTGTTCTCTTCTCCCACCCTGGGCCAGATGCCCCTTCTGTGCATTTCCTTATCACTGCATGTACAGTCTTCTTTATGTTAATAATAAATAATATAATACCCTGCAATATATAGTGGTTGCCATGAGTCAGCATGTGAGCACTTCATATTTAATCCTCCCTCAAGCACCCTGTGAAGTCTGTGCTGTCTCCATTTTACAAAGCAAGGATCCTTGGCTCATAAAAGTTAAGTAACTTGTCAGGGGTCATGCAGTATAATAGATGACTGACCTAAGAATTGAACCCAAACAGCCTAACTCCAGGACCCATGCCCTTATCATTATACTATTTACTTCTCTAAACTCTTTCTGTGACTTTTTTTTTCTCTGTAGATTTGGAAGTATTTTAGAGATAGGCACTGTGTTTTATCTTTGTATTGCTAGAGCTTTGCACAAATTTGGCAAGAGTAGGCAGTAAATGTTTAATGACTTAACGGGGGGGAGGGGCTAGTTGCACATTTTCTATGAGAAGGGTTTGTAAACACCTGTGGAAGGTGAGCCTGTGTTTGTACACACTGTGAGGAATGCAGATCTGTCTGCTCTCCTGAGAGAGATCAGGGATGTGTTTCTACTCAATTGTGAAAGGTGAGGCCTTTTACACCCGTTGGCAGGACAAGATGTACGTGCCAACCAGAGAGGTTTCAAAATGAAGTGTACAATTGCAAGAAGGATTGGCATCCTTGGACGGCATGAGGAGGGATACACTGTTTGCCCACCCCTCCTTCCTTTGACTCCCCCTCCTCCCTGGTCAGATGCCTCCAGAACTACATCCCTGCCCAGAGCCTGACGCTGTCATGTCCGGTGTGTCGGCAGACGTCCATCCTCCCCGAGCAGGGTGTCTCCGCACTGCAGAACAACTTCTTCATCAGTAGCCTCATGGAGGCCATGCAGCAGGCACCTGATGGGGCCCACGACCCCGAGGACCCCCACCCCCTCAGCGCGGTGGCTGGCCGCCCCCTCTCCTGCCCCAACCATGAAGGCAAGGTGGGCCCAAGCAGGCCCAGTGAGGCCAGGACTTGGGGTGGAGGGGGAGGAGAGGTTGGGGGAGGGGCTGAGTGGCCGTGGGTGAGAGGGTGTTTCTCTGGATGAGTGGTCCAGGTAGGGGATGCACCTGGAAGGCAAGGGGCAAGGAGGGCAGATGGGGAGGGGAGAAGACAAAGAAGCTTGGGGTGTAGCCGTTGCCTGACTGGAGTGCTTATGCCACCAGACGATGGAGTTTTACTGTGAGGCCTGCGAGACGGCCATGTGCGGCGAGTGCCGCGCGGGGGAGCATCGAGAGCACGGCACCGTGCTGCTGCGCGATGTGGTGGAGCAGCACAAGGCAGCCCTGCAGCGCCAGCTCGAGGCGGTGCGCGGCCGGTAGGAGCCTGCTGGGGACCTGGGCTAGGGGGGCCATGGGCGAGCGTCTCAACCGGGGCAGCGGGGAAGGGGAGGGACGTTGGGGAGGCTAGAAATAAAATTCTTAGGGAAGGCAGGGAGGTTGAGGTAGGGCGTCTCCTAGAGGGCACAGTATAGGGTGCCCCCTGAGAAGGAACGGTTTGGTGAGGGCATCCTCAAGCAACCCGGGTATGAGATGTTTCCCTTCCCCAGACTGCCACAGCTGTCCGCAGCTATCGCCTTAGTGGGGGGCATCAGCCAGCAGCTGCAGGAGCGCAAAGCAGAGGCCCTGGCCCAGATCAGCGCAGCCTTCGAGGACCTGGAACAGGCGCTGCAACAGCGCAAGCAGGCTCTGGTCAGCGACCTGGAGGCCATTTGTGGGGCCAAGCAGAAGGTGCGTGTGTTCACCCTTCCCTACCACCACCCACTGTGACATGGCTGTATTGCCTCCACGCTTTCTCTGCTTTCCACACCTGGGCAACCCTTTCCCTAGACTATACGTTCTGCCTCCCGACACGGTCCCATTGGTACCGCGGTATCGGTCTCCTGCCCATACTCACCTTGCAATTCTTTCATGCTATAGTACCGTAAGTTCCTAAGGAATCACAGAGACCCTCTCTGCGCGACCAACCTTCCCCTGTCCCCTCCTCAGGTGTTGCAGACCCAGTTAGACACACTGCGTCAGGGGCAGGAACATATCGGCAGCAGCTGCAGCTTCGCGGAACAAGCCCTGCGTCTGGGCTCGGCCCCGGAGGTGTTGCTGGTGCGCAAGCACATGCGAGAGCGGCTGGCCGCGCTGGCGGCTCAGGCCTTCCCCGAGCGGCCACATGAGAACGCGCAGCTGGAACTGGTCCTCGAAGTCGATGGGCTGCGGCGATCGGTGCTCAATCTCGGCGCGCTGCTCACCACGAGTGCCACTGCACATGAGACCGTGGCCACGGGCGAGGGCCTGCGCCAGGCGCTAGTGGGCCAGCCCGCCTCACTCACCGTCACTACCAAAGACAAGGATGGGAGGCTGGTGCGCACAGGCAGCGCGGAGCTGCGCGCAGAGATCACGGGCCCCGACGGCACGCGCCTTCCTGTGCCGGTGGTGGACCACAAGAACGGCACGTATGAGCTGGTGTACACGGCACGCACTGAAGGCGAGCTGTTCCTCTCAGTGCTGCTCTACGGCCAGCCTGTGCGTGGCAGCCCTTTCCGCGTGCGTGCCCTGCGTCCTGGAGACCTGCCACCTTCCCCAGACGACGTCAAGCGCCGCGTCAAGTCCCCCGGCGGCCCCGGCAGCCACGTACGCCAGAAGGCGGTGCGCAGGCCCAGCTCCATGTACAGCACGGGTGGCAAACGGAAGGACAACCCCATTGAGGACGAACTTGTCTTCCGAGTTGGTACAGATGGCTGAGGGCTGAGCCAGATGGGGGCGGGCAGTGGGCAGGGTAGATCTGGGAGGGAGGCTCAAAATGACCTAAGAGTGAATTCTTTTTTCCCCCCTCCCCTGCCTTCCCCACAGGAAGTCGAGGAAGGGAGAAGGGTGAATTCACCAATTTACAGGGCGTGTCGGCAGCTAGCAGCGGACGCATAGTGGTAGCAGACAGCAACAATCAATGTATCCAGGTAAGCATCTTTCCTGCTCTCCTCTGACCCAATAAAGGTTCTCAAACTATAGCCTCCTGAAAAAACAGGGTACAGGTCACCTCCTGAAAGGTGAACCAGTCCTTAAAGATACTATCAGTCCTTAAAGAGCAATGAATCATAGCACCACCCCGCACCCACCCACTTCCACTGGCCACGCTATCCAATACCGTGGCAGTTAGGCCCCAGGGTGTTCCTGTGCTTGCAGCCTCTACCTCCCAGGCTAGGGCTCAGGCCAGACCAGCTCCTGGACTCCGAATATCTGGTTCATTCTTCACACCCCTCTGTCTGCATTTGAGCCTCCACCTGGCTGGCTTACTTACTCCCCTTTACGTGGTCAGGATGCAGGCTCTGCCCTCCCCTGCTTCCTTCTCATGCCAGCCTGGCTCCAGAGTGTCTGTGTGGGTCTCTGCAAACATCTGGTTTGGCTACCCCCAAATGGGGGTAACTTGTGAAAAGAGGTGTCTTCCAGAGGCTGCAGTGTAACCTCACAGGTGGTCCTGCTCTCCGTGCTCCCAGTCTCTCACATACCTGATTCAAGCATCTGCCATACAAATGGACGTGGCCGTGCTGCGCTTTGAGCTCCTTAAAGCCAGGAAGCGTGGTTTTCTCTCTGTATTCCATAGAGTGAGCCCAGAGCCTAGTGACAGGCACCAGCTTGGCAAACACGGTATAGCAGTTAAAAGCTCAGGCTCTGAAACCAGACACCTGGGCTTGAATCCTAGCTCTGCCACTTACTGACAAGTCATGTGACCTCCCTAGCTTCTGAGAACTCATGTGTAAAATTAGGAAAAGAATACCTCATGGAGTTGCTGGGAGCATTAAAATGACATAATGCACTGTGCGTGACACCTGGTGAACCTTCTAATGTTAGCTATTGTTAAAAATATCATTGTCCAGGTGGAGACTGTAAACAAAAGCCAGGAGGTGGGAAAGTGCTGGAGGAGGTTGTTCAGGGAACTGGAAGGATCCCAGCCGGCTAGAGGTGGATTACTATTAGAAGCCCAGTAGCTGAGGTAGCGTTGTAAATGGTTTTAGAGAGGATGCTGTGGAATTTTAATTTTATCCTGTGCAGGATTGTTTCTAACTACCATGCACTTCATTCAGTTCTTGCAAACATTGTATCAGGTGGCAAAACTTTTCTTGAGGATTCTTACTTCACTACACCTATACATTTAAAATGTTTTTAATGTTTATTTATATCTGAAAGGGAGAGATACAGAGCATGAGTGGGGAGGGGCAGAGAGAGAGGGAAACACAGAATCCAAAGCAGGCTCTGTCAGCACAGAGCCTGATGCGGGGTTCGAACCCACAAACCACGAGATCATGACTTAAGCTGATGTCAGACGCCCAACCAACGTGAGCCACCAGGTGCCCCCCTACACCTATACGTTTAAAGTCCTTCCTAACCCTGACTGAGTACTCCTGTCATACTTCCAGCTCTGCCAAAGGTCTGTCACCTTAGTGTCAGCTCCTCCCAACCCCTGCTTTCCATGTAGCAGGCTGAAGGTGCCAGGAACTTTTCCATGACCACATTCCCTGTACTGTCCCACCTGCTTTGATTCCTCTGCTATTCCTAAGAGCAGAGGAATGAAGAGGTGCAGGGTAGCACATGGCAGCATTTGGGTCCAGCCCAGATAGCGAGGGAGGGATGAGGTGAGTAGGGCTGGTGCCAGGTCCCTACTCAGTCCCACCCTTCACCTTCTAGTTCTTTTCCTTCTTCTTATGCCAGGGATGCCTTCTGGCACAAGAGCTGAGATTTGGGAAGCCTTCCCAGGTGTGCACACACATGAGTGCTCGCATGCACACAAAGATGCATGTTGCTTTGTCTCCCTGATGAGGGGCTGGGGAATTGAGAAAGAGGGCCTGGAGCAGCCCCCCTCCCCTCCAGATACCCGCCACTCCTGTGGCAGCCCTCCTTCTCATTCCTACTCCCATCAGCACCCCAGCAGCATAACCACTAGGACCTGGACTCTCAGATCCCCGAGCTGAGTTTCTGCTTCTTTTATTTTGGGGTCCCCCAGCTTGGTATGGACCGGGCCCCAGGTGGATGTTGCCTTCCCACTTCACTTCCCAAACAGAGGTTTTGTGACCTTGTGAACTTTTCCTCCTTTGGACGGTCTGTGGTGACAGCTGAGACAAATCCCTTCATTGTGCTGAATCAGCATCAGCTGACAGAAGGGAAAAATATTTTGTGATTTTGAATGAAGAATTTTATTTGTATATATTATATCCGTGTGTAGTCATCTTAGTCCAGAAATTTTATCAGCTCTTCTGTGAAGACTTCCTCGTTTCCTTTAGGAAGAATATTAATCACATTCTCCTTTGAGTTCCCTCCACCTTTGCTGTCACATTTTTCATACTTTACCAGAATCACTAGTTTGTTTTGTTTTGTTTCGTTTTACTAGTCTGTCTCCCCTCAACTAGACTCAGATCCTGAAGTTACTTAGTGCTACTGTGGTATAGGAGAGAGATGTTAAGGACCAGACTAGGGCACCAGCAGATTCTAGAGAGGTTAAGAAAACAAATGTGTCAGGTGATAAGGGCCATCACATGTCAAAGGAGAAGAAGGGGTCAAGAACGGCAGGACTTGGTGCACCGGGTAGCTGGTGCTGCCTTTCAGGAGCAGGCCTGGGTATAAGTTGATGAATTCTCTTGCACACATGTTGAGTGTGATATGGCTGTGTGGCACCCTAGTGGGGATGGCCAGTTCTGTCTGAGCTTGAGCTGAGGAATTCATGTACTTGTTGCTGTACCAGTGCTGCAAATGCAGTAACAAATAAGGCAGACAGTCCCCGTTCCACCTGAGGCTTACATCCTTTGGAGACAAGGGTGTTTAGCAGTTAGTTCCAGAAGTGTCATTTGTTAGCAAAAGAAATGTAAAGCATGTATCATGGAGGCCTACCTTTATGCGTATATATTGATTTAAGGGCTGGAGTTGGTCATTAAAGGCTTTTCTGAAGAAGCGACCTGGAAATTTCTAAGAATCAAAAGATGAGTAGGAGTTGGCTAGGTGTCAGGGGTGGGATAGGATAGGATGGGAAGAGCCTACTCCATTCCCCCTCACCCCTACTCCAAGCCTCAGCGTTGAGCCGGAGACTGAGCTGTTCAGACTGGAGGAGGCACACGTGCAGCCTCACTGCTGATCTGGCAGCACCTTTAGTCCCTCTTGCAAGATGGTGCCTCCCTCTCGTGCTAGCTAGTGCTGGCCTGCCACAGGGGACCAGGGCAGACCCTGGGCTGTGCTGGCCTGTCAGCTGAGGGCATGATAGAAGTCCACATCAGGAGGGAGGACTAGTTCAAACAGCCCTGCAGGCATGAGAGATGGAGCAGGGGCAGGGAGCCTAGCCCACTTAGGGGGAGCAGGTCTGGATGGAAGAGCAAGGGCAAGGCCCAGAACTTGCGTTCCCCAAGGCTGCTCCTGGCTCTGACTCATCTTGTGTCCCTAGAGTCTATAACAAAGCAGAGCATGTGAGACTTGTGTAGTGAGTGATGTTTTGGCTGTGAAGGAGAAGCAAGAGGCTATAGAGGGAGGGAGAATTGAAGGATGGGAAGACCTGAGTATGTTGGGTGGCTAAGAGAGAAGGTAGGAGAGGGGAAAAGGTCAGAAGGTTCACTCTGTCCAGGAGGAAGGTTACCTTGTCAGCCCCTTGGCCTGAATGTGCTCATCCTTGTCCACCACCCTGCCCTTTCTTGTGTGCTACCAAGTCCTGTTGTCTTCCTCCCATGTCTCCTGAGTCCATCTTCACTCCAGCAAGTACCCTGGTCAAAGCCATCATCACTTCTCACCTGGACTAGTGCAGTGCCTCTGGCTACCCAGCCAGTGTCCAGTGTTGACCCCTCCCTGCAGCCAGAGTGCTCTTTCTTAAAAGCGCCCATGTGGTTTTTTCAATACCACCAAGCAACTCTCAGTGGACACTGACCAGGTGTCCTGCAAATTTAACTCCGTTTTGACACTGTTTACCTATAGAGATAGCATCACTTCCCACAAGACTGCCCTCACATCAGATGCCAGTCACAAGTCTGGGTTGTTACTTGTGCTTCTTACTGACCAGCTATAAATTGGAGTGTCATATGACCCCCTCCTCAGGTTCTATTAATTTGCTAGAGTGACTCATGGAACTCAGAGGAGCATTTTATTCCGTTTACCAGTTTACTACAGAAGATACTATAAAGCATACAGACGAACAGCCAGATAGGGAAGTACAGAGGGTGAGGTCTGGAAGAGTCATTACTGCAGGAACTTTGGTCCCTGTGGAATTGGGGTGCACCACTCTCCCGGCACCAACATGGAGGCACTTCAGATCTGTACCATTCCCCTCTTCTCCTTCTCAGAGGTTGGTGGATAGGGCTGAAAGTTCCAACCCTTTAATCATCAGGTCTTTCCGGTGACCAGCCTCATCCTGAAGCTTCATAGGGGCCCCACCCTAAGTCACCTAAGTCACAAGGGGCTCCTTGTGAATGACAAAAGACAATCCTATTAATCAGGAAATTCCAAGAGTGCCAAGCACTGGGGACAAAGACCAAATATATTTCTTGTTATACTACAAAAGCAGATCTCATCTTGTCACTCCTCTGCCCAGAAACTTTCAGTGAATTCTCATTATACCCAGGGGGAACTTTACTCCTGCTGTTCATGGGAGTGCTCCCTGCAATCCAGCCTCACTGGATGAGCAGTGCCCATACTGGACCCTGTGCCTTTCACACACTGTTGACTCTGCTTAAAGTGCCTTTCCACCTCCTTTACTGGCCAGCTTTGGTTCATCTCTTGGCATCTTTATTAGGCTATTAGCTCAGATATTCATCTTTCAGAGCCTTTCCTGGCCAGTCCCCCTCATCTCTCTCTTATTCTTTTTTTTTTTTTTTTTTTAAGAGACAGAGTGTGAGCAGGGGAGAGGTAGAGAGTGAGGGAGATACAGAATCTGAAGCAGGCTTCCCGCTCCGAGCTGTCAGCACAGAGCCCAATGCGGGGCTCAAACCCACGAACCATGAGATAATGACCTAAGCTGAAGTAGGATGCTTAACTGACTGAGACACCCAGGTGCCCCATATTCCCTCTCATATTCTTACAGCCCTGTTCATACCTGTGCTACATGTCACCTCAGGTCTGCAGCCTTGTCTGATTCTTCACTGTACCCCCAGCATGGTGTCGGTAAATGTTTGTTGAATGACTGAATGAAAGGGGGGGTCTCCTCCCTCAGGATCTTGCTCCCTTCCCTCTGTGCCCACAGTCTCTCCCCTCCTCCCCGCTCCCTCCCTTGCTCCTCTGCTCCAGGTTTTCTCCAATGAAGGCCAGTTCAAGTTCCGCTTTGGGGTCCGGGGGCGCTCACCTGGGCAGCTGCAGCGCCCTACAGGTGTGGCAGTGGACACCAATGGAGACATTATTGTGGCAGACTATGACAACCGTTGGGTCAGCATCTTCTCCCCTGAGGGCAAATTCAAGGTGAGAGGCCTACTGTCACTGTGCTCTGCATTCCTAATGGCCAGCTCAGGTGACCATTCTAGTGCCTCCTGCTGGTCAGGGTCTGACCATCCCCAGCCCAAGGTTCTCCTTTAGTGTCCATCCCCAGCCCAAGGTTCTCCTTTAGTGTCAGGCTGGGACTATTCTCCCGACAAGGCAGGATAAAGGCCCTAATGGGTATCCCCTTCTTCCAGACCAAGATTGGAGCTGGCCGTCTCATGGGCCCCAAAGGAGTGGCTGTAGACCGGAATGGACATATCATTGTGGTCGACAACAAGTCTTGCTGCGTCTTTACTTTCCAGCCCAATGGCAAGCTGGTTGGCCGTTTTGGGGGCCGTGGTGCCACTGACCGCCACTTTGCAGGTATTGGGGAATAATTCAGAGATTTATTCTGATACCCCAGTCCCAGAGAACTACCCCGGATACCCCAGCTTCAACTACCCCCCCCTATATCTTGGCTCCAGAGGACCCCCTCCCTTCACTATACCTTGGTACCATACCTGTCAGCCTCTGAGACCCCACCCCTTTTCCAACGCCCCAGCTTTATCATCCCAGATATTCTTCTCCATCCCACGCAGTATCCCATTTTACTGCCCTAGAGACTGCTTTGTATTTTCAGGGCCCCATTTTGTGGCTGTAAACAACAAGAATGAGATTGTAGTGACGGATTTCCATAACCATTCAGTGAAGGTCAGTGTCTTTCTTCCCCCTATGACCGCTGTCCTGACATCTTTTCCTCTTTCACAAGACTGCTCTCTCCCTCACCATTTTCCCCCCTTGAGATAATTCATTTGAACAATAAACATTTATGGCATGGCTACTTTGTCCCAGGTGCTATGCTAGAAGCTGGGGATACAGCGATGAATAAAGCAAATACGCTGTGTTCTTTGTTATGGTTTAGTAGGGGAGAGGTAAAGCAGCATATTGCTGTGTATTATTATATTACAGTATGATGTGATAGATTCTGTGGTAGGGCAGTGCAGGGCACTGTGTGAGGGCATGGTAGAAGCAATTGATTCAGGTGAGACTGAGAACCACCTAAAGCAGCAGGGGAACTAACCGGAAGGGAGAGAAGGAGGAAAGGATTTGAAGCAAGGAGGACAGGAGGAGCCAAGATTTGGAGATGGGAACCCTTAACAGTGTGTTCGAGAAACCACCAGTAGTTCAGACTGGGTTTGAAGAGGGAAGTATGGATCAAGTGTGGATGAATCTTGTGAACCCTGTTAAGGGGCTTGCTCTCTTCCTAAGAGTTATGGGGAGTCACTGAAGGGTTGTAGGCAGCGGGGTAATGCAGTGCTATGTCTTCGATCACTCTGGCTGGGGTGAGACTGGTGTCAGGATGATCCGTCTTTTGTAGTAATCTAGATGAGAAATGTTGAGGACCGCTGCAGGGGCAATATATACAGTAGGGTGCAGTTTTGAGAGAATCAGCAATTTGTGTTAATTCACTGGCCATCAAGCAGAGGAGAAGGTGGAGTTGAGAACGACTCATGGCCAGATGGGCATTGCCATTAAAAAAAAAAAAGAAAAAAAAACGCGGGGAAGTTAAGCTGTTAGGTTTGATAAGCCGAAGGTACATTAGCTGGACCTATTCAGTAGGCAGTGGGAAACATGGATGTGAAGCCTGGGATGAAGAACTGGGCTGGAGCTGTAGACGTGGGGGTCCCCAGCCCTGGGGCTTCACCCTCCCCTCCTTGAAGGCTCTGCCCGAGGCCAGGTCCCCAGTCCCCAGCCCTTTCCCCTGCCAGGTGTACACTGCCGACGGAGAGTTCCTCTTCAAGTTTGGCTCCCATGGAGAGGGCAATGGGCAGTTCAACGCCCCCACAGGAGTAGCAGTCGACTCCAACGGGAACATCATTGTGGCCGACTGGGGCAACAGCCGCATCCAGGTAAGGCCCAGGGATGGCATGGGGGTGAGGCTTCCTGCTGTGCTCCGTGCACCAGCCCCCCCTCCTGCAACTCCCCTGCCACACCCCTGCAAATGCCTCTCATCCACCTGATCTCACCTCTCCCTCCATTGTCCACTCATTCCCCAGGTATTCGACAGCTCTGGCTCCTTCCTGTCCTACATCAACACGTCTGCAGAGCCACTGTATGGCCCCCAGGGCCTGGCACTGACCTCAGATGGACACGTGGTGGTGGCCGATGCTGGCAACCACTGCTTTAAAGCTTATCGCTACCTCCAGTAGCTGCACAGGGGCCCTGCCTGGCTCATGGAGGGACAGACATGGGGGGATTGGACAAGAGGGTCTGGCCGGGAGTTGGGCCGGACCTGGCAGCACTGAATGTGGGCTGTGGGCGTGGGTGCGCCCAGTGCCCTCCCTCTCCCCGTCTCCCAACCCCACGGTTGCACTTTATTTATTCGGTTCTTGCTTTGGTGACTGGGTGGGCCTGGACTGTGGTCCCAAGGATGTGTGCAGAGCTTCACCGTTCCCCCTCTCCCCACCTTACACGCCTGCCCTGTCCCCTCAGTCTGCCCCCCACCCCCCAGCCTGGGGCCAGAACAGCCTCTCACTCCAGGGCAAAAGTCCCTCTGGTTGTCTCCCTACCACACCATACACACTGACAGAGACAGCAATACCCCACCCCCCATATTAAGTAAATGTGTTCACCAAGATGGTTTTGTTGCTTTCTTGTGGGGTGGGGCTGCAAGGGTATGGGAGGGTGGGACTCATTCTGAACTAAAAGGTGGGCAAGCAGGCAGGCAGGTGATCCAGAAGCCTAAGAGCCCTGATGTTTTAAAGTTTCAGGAGTAGAACACAAGAGAGGGTGAACCCCTGGGACTCTTAGCCACCTACCAAGTCCCTGTCCCTGGGCCCATATCTCCTACAGAAATAGTAAGTCCTTTGGCTGTGTGCCCTACGGCTGAGAAGGAGCTTGGGAAAAAATGACCCTTGCCAAGAACCCAGCCAGCAGCTGCAGGGAGAATAGTTTGAGGGTATGACAGTAATTCCTGAAGCCCAGGCCTGGGTTGGGGACCTTGGGGCTATCCCAGGTGGAAGCCAGGTGTGGGAGACTCCATGGCCAATTTTCAAGCTCACTGCTGAAGCTGTGGAGCCCTGCTTCATTCTCCTGTTCCCCATTCCATGATCATCGCCCCTTCTCCACAGTGGAATGAGAATCCTCATACCACTCCTGAGTTCTAGTCCCCTGGAGTTGACTACCAGTTCCAGAGATAATTATAACCAGCACTCAGTGATTTGGGAGTCAGGGGCTCTGACTTCTCCCTCTACAAAAGGCTGAGGCTCAGAGGAATAGGGCATATGGCTGATGAAGGGCAGAGCCCAGACTGGAATCTGTAGCTGTCACACTCCTAATCTGAAAGCTGTAGCACTTAAACTCATCCTTGCATTCCTTGCACCTGGTGTAGTAACCGGCAGAGAAGGCACTCCACAAGGTTTGGGGAAGGACAGATCAGGGAAGGTTGGTTATGAGAAGCCATGGGAAAGCTCGACATTGTCCTGGTGTATGATTCCTGGGACTAGGATGGGAGGACCTGTCCACGGAGACCATGGGGGCTTTATAGAGATCAAGGGAGCACCATGCAGACCACATGGAAGTCTTGGTTATTTTCACCTCCCTGAGCCTCTTTGTCCCCACCAGTTGGGACCTGCTAGGCAGGTGTAGGGCCAGATGAACTCTCTGAAGTTCTAGGGCAAGTGTTCTTATGGGGCCTGCACTTCTGTCTCCAATTATGAGTAGGACTGCCTAGACCCATGCCCTGACCAGCATGGATAGTGTGCTCAATTATCAGTCACTCGGCACCAGTGCAGTCTTCCCCTGGGAGCTCTCAGGTGATAGTTTATTCCTCCTGCATTCCCTTCTTTATATTTATTTTTTTATTGAAGTATGGTTGACACATAATGTTATCTTAGTTTCTTTTCTTTTTTTTTTTTATTTATTTTTGAGAGACAGAGTGAGACAAAGTGAGAGTGGGGGAGGGGCAGAGAGAGAGGGAGACACAGGATTGGAAACAGGCTCCAGGCTCTGAGCTGTCAGCACAGAGCCCGACGCGGGGCTTGAACCCACAGACCGTGAGATCATGACCTGAGCCGAAGTCGGACGTCCAACCGACTGAGCCACCCGGGCGCCCCATCTTAGTTTCAGGTGTATGTACTCCCTTCTTGACAAAGCACCAGCAGTGGCATTGAGGATGGAAACTCAAAGTTCCCAGCCCTCAACTCTCACACGCTTACATCTTGACACCTAAAAGTAGCAGGGGAATAAAATGGCAATAAAAATGAAGTCCTTTGGGTGGGAAGCCCCAGATGGCTTTCCTACCAGCACAAGAATAGGCTGCTGGGGCTGATTTCCATAGATACCAGATTAGGTTGTCTGCCTAAGCCATGCAGAAGGTGTCTCAGGGTAGGGTTACTCACTTCCTCTTAGACTTGATCACAGTGGGCATTTTTTCTCCCAGTTCAGGCCATGGGCCCAGAAGTAGGCAGAAGTGGTGTCTGGAAGTGGAGGCTATGCCTTCACTTGGTTGGCATGTCTTAAATAATCTTTACAGACTTGGATATTGCAGCAGAGCCCTTGCTGGGACAGGTCAGAAAGTTATTCTGTGGTCCTGCAAGGACTAACACCTGCTTATGTAGGTCAATCAGATGATTGCAGAACAGCCTTCTGGACATATGTGGCCCGTGGGCTCATGTTTTCATTCAGTAAGTGCTTGTATGCACTTAGTCAGAGTGGTGGGCCCTGAGAATACGGACAGAACTGTTCTTTGCCCTTATGAAGTTGATAGTATGGTGGGGAAGGCAGGCAAAAAAGTAAACACAGGAAGTAAATGTATAGTGGCAGTTTGTGTTAAAGCTGTGATGGAAATGAATAGAATGCAATAAATAAAAGAATGTTATGTTAAATGGGGTAGGCAAGGAAGGCTATATATATATATATATATATATATATATATATATAAACAATTTTCTTTTTTTTTTAAAAGAGAGCACAAGCAGGGAAGAGGGGCAGAGAGGGAGAGTCTTAAGCAGGCTTGACACTCAGTGGGAAGCCCAATGCAGCGCATAATCCCACAACCCTGGAATCATGACCTGAGCCAAAATTAAGAGTTAGTCACTCAAGGAGCACCTGGGTGGCTCAGTCAGTTAAGTGTCCAACTTCGGCTCAGGTCATGATCTCACGGTTTGTGGGTTCGAGCCCCGTGTTGAACAAAGAGTTGGTCATTCAACCCACTGAGCCACC
Organism: Panthera pardus; assembly: GCF_024362965.1. Taxonomy (NCBI): domain Eukaryota; kingdom Metazoa; phylum Chordata; class Mammalia; order Carnivora; family Felidae; genus Panthera; species Panthera pardus. The sequence goes on from NW_026526677.1 coordinate 51,980,712, forward strand.
CAGGTGCCCCCAAATAACTCCTCTTTGAGCAGTGACCTGCAGCCTGGGGTGGGTGGTGGGTAGGGAACCACCTGTGTTAAGAAGAGGAGGTAGAGGGGCATCTGGTTGGCTCAGTCGATTAAGCATCTGGCTTTTGACTTCAGCTCAGGTTATGATCTCACAGTTTGTGGATTCAAGCCCCACATCAGGCTCTGTACTGGCAGTGTAGAACTTGCTTGGGATTCACTCTCTTCCTCTTTCTCTGCCCTTCCCCTCTCATGTGCTCTGTCTCTCTCTCTCTCAAAATAAATAAACTTAAAAAAGAAGAAGAAGAAGAGGTAGAGATTTCCAGATAAAGAACAGGTACAAAGGTCCTGGGGAATCAAGATCTCAGTGTTTGGGAGGACCTGAAAGGAGGCCTCTGTGTTGGGGAAGAAGGAAGGTGGAGGGAGAGAGGAAAGGAACAAGTTTGGAGAGTCAGGCCTGCGTTGGATCATTTAACTCAGATAAAGGGTTTGGATTTGATCTGGAGTTTAATAGTAAACCACAGAAAGAGGTGAAAGGGTGTCTTTTGGGATGGACTGGCTGCTGGACAATGACTCTGTGGGGTGGAAAGAAAAGTGAGAAGAAAGAACAGAAGAAAATCCAACATCTCTAAACTATTCCCCTCGTAGACCAGAGATACTCTAAAATCATCTAGAGTCTTCCAGTTCTAGGATGTTTTCAAAGGAAATAATTGGGCAAAAGCACTAAGAGGTGTGTGTACCAATGTGTGTCACAGCTTTATTTATAATAGAAAATAATAATCCCAGAGAAACCTAAATGTCCACTAGCAGGGAATGGCTATATCAAGTTTTGCTTAAATATATAATGGAATATATGCATCCTTTAAAAATGCTAGTGTCCAAGATACACTAAGGAAGAAAAAAGCTTTATAAAATTATATCTTTGTTTCTAAAGGGATGTTAAGGGAATAGAAAAAGACTGGAATAGATAAAATATTAATAGTAGTGTTCCTGGTTAGTAGAATTAAAATTGATTTTTGTCTTCATGGAAAAAAAACTTTTAAGCAGAAGCATAAGGTTGTTTCAGGTATGTTTTTGAAAATTACTGTTCTTGCTATGAAGACTATTGTAGAGGGGCAGAAGTGATTTCAGTGATCAAACAAGAAATGATAATGTTTGCACTTCAAGGGAGGCAGAGAGAAGTACATAAATACATAAGTACATAAGTACTCAGAAAGTAGGAACAGGATTCAATATTTATTAAACATATATTGTGTTTCAGGCACTGCTCTAAGTACTGCAGATACAATGGTGAATAAAGCAGATGACATCCCTTGTCCCATTCATTAAGGAAGTCTGGTGGGCAGTGGCGTGCTGGAGCTGGCTCATATGGCTCACGAGGGCTTGTTGTTGAATTTTCAGGAATTGTGACAGCTGGTTGTTGCAACCCAGCCATTATTAAAAATTAAATTATGTGAATTTGAGGTTAAGTACATTTTATGAAAATCAAATGTAGTACTCAAAACTCATCACTTCCTAATATTTTTACTGCATTTTATTATTACCTGTGCTCTTGAGGTTATTTACATCTATTGTATCTGTGTGGTGGAAATGCCATATAGTAAGTAGTACGTTACTGTGCATTTTTTCATAATTCCACTTTGATGGTGTCATTTGTAGCTTGACGGTGGCCACGATAGGAGATTTATACCACAGAAATTATCAAATGCTACAATCAGGGCTTTTTCCATTCTGGAAAGCTGGCTCTTATGTACTAGTATACCCTTTGAAAGGGTAATGAGCATACCCCAAAATGTCAGGCAGCCAAAACTTAATCAGGGCTCTACCATTTGCTAACAATGGGATTTAGCTACAATACCTAATATTAGTTACCTCATTTATAAAATAGGACTAATAGTATCCTGTATGTATATATGTCATATATATGATTTAATGAAATAATCCACGTCAAGAACACTGCCAAGCACATACATGTGTCCAATAGATAGAGCAAATTATTACTATATTTATTCACAGAGAAGCAGGAATAGATTATGCAGGAAGGCCCATTATGACAGAACAAGAGAAAATGTGCATGTTGGAGGAGTCAATTGGGAGCAGCTAGCTCTTTTTTTTTTTTTTTTAATGTTTATTATTTTTTTTTTTTTGAGAGAGAGAGAGACAGAGTGAGAGTGGGGAAGGGGCAGAGAGAGGGAGACACAGAATCCAAAGCAGGCTCCAGGCTCTGAGCTGTCAGCAGAGAGCCCAACGTGGGACTTTAACGAGAGATCATGACCTGAGCCAAAGTCAGAGGCTCAACCGACTGAGCCACCCAGGTACCCCTGGAGCAGCTAGCTCTTTTTGGTGCCTGGAGCTTTATCCCAAGCCTTCTAAGTCAAGGCAAAGGAATCCAGGCTCTGCTTCCAGGAGTACACAGCTGGGCTGCAGGCCCAGCACACCCAGCATTCAGTGAGCCCCAGGAGAAATGACTGAGATCAGAGAACTCAGACCAGGGGTGGGACCGGCTAGACAAGCCATTCCAGGGGATGGTGGGTGAGTGTCCAGCTTAAATGTAGCCCGTGCAATGCAAGAGGAGATTCTGTCCATGAAGACGTTTGCAGACCCACATTCAGACCCCCTTTGTGGGAAGTCTGAAAGTTGCTGGATAAGAGGATTCAGAAGACCACAAGGAAGGGATAGTTGGCTCTTTCTGGGCTTGAATTCCCCAGGAAATCAAGCAAGAGACTGAGGTTCCCAAACCTGCTCAGGGCAGCAGAGGTTTGCAGAGGAAGGGATGTACCATTAAGGCCCCACAGCCAGACTGAGAGGAGGGGGGAAAGAAGGCTGTGGAGAGGAAAACTGGCCTCCGGTTGAAGGGTGGGTGCACACTAAATCCTGTGGCCTCCAGGGGGCGCTCTGGCCCAAGTATGGAGGAGCCCTTTCTCAGCCCAGCCCAGAGGGCTGGGAAGGACTCAGGATAAGCAGAAATGGCCACCTCAAGTGAGCAGAGAAGCAAGGCCAGTCCTATTTGAGTCCCCTGAGAAGAGTTGTCTTGTGCTCTGTGACCAGCACCGGAATGATCAACATACATATCCACAGCCTGGGTTCCCAAATGGACACAGTCCTCTGCCTCTTAGCTCCTGCTCAGAACTTGAGCTTGAACAGAACTGCCTGCCATGCAGAAGACTCTGCTGGTCTAGTCCCTGGGACGGTGGGGCAGGGGAAATGGGGTAGGGGGATGACGGGGAGGGGGGGTTGTGGGGGCAGGGAAGGAAGAGAAAGACTCCTATAATGGTATCTAAGCCCCCTTAGGGTAGACAAGAGAATTAGGAAACAACAGTGAGAAAGTGCCACAAATCACTCTTCTAGGATAGATAGACCCAGGGATGCTGTGAAGGGGACCAGAACTGTGTGGAGAAAAAGAGCCCAAGCTGAAAAACCACCATCCAGTATGTATGCTGTCTCCCCTCAAAAAGTCCTGCTAGGCCAGAGGGGAGGCTTCTCCCCTGGGGCAGCAGGGCCATGCAGGGCCCTGATAGTACAGCTATTGAAGACCCTCACTGTGGATTTTCTGAGGGGTGTTTGTGACTCAGTGTGAAAACCTCCATTCCCCTGGTAGGCTCAGCGAAATCTTGTAGGGCATGTAGGCACAGGTCTGGAGCTACAGACAGTGGTTTGAGGGGGTTTCTGAGGAAGAGTCACTGGGTGCTCAGGAGGGAGAATTCCAGGAAGGTTATATGAGGTTTTAGAGACTGAGAGGCAAAAACAAAAAACAAAAAACAAAAAAACAAAACAAAATAGGTGAGAGCAAGTCTGCGGGTAGTGCTCCCTGTGTCCAGTGCCTAGAAGCTGGGGCAGAGCAGGTCCAGCCAGGGATGCCCTGCAGTGGGGACAAGGTGGGTGTCAGGCATCTGCTATAGGAGCTCTGACCTTTTTTTTAAGTATATATATAAATTTGTATTGGTTATATACCTTGAAGTGGCATTGCAGAGTATGCATCCTAGAGTATGCATATAATTACTTTTGGTAGACGTTGCCAAGTAGTTTTCTTTTTTTTTTTTAATTTCATTTTTTATTTTTTAAAATTTACATCCAAATTCGTTAGTGTATAGTGCAACAATGATTTCAGGAGTAGATTCCTTAGTGCCCCTTACCCATTTAGCCCATACCCCCTTCCACAACCCCTCAAGTAACCCTCAGTTTATTCTCCGTATTTATGGTGTCTTCTGTTTTGTCCCCCTCCCTGTTTTTAGATTATTTTTGTTTCCCTTCCCTTATGTTCATCTGTTTTGTCTCTTAAAGTCCTCATTTGCATGAAGTCATATGATACTTGTCTTTCTCTGACTAATTTCGCTTAGTATAATACCCTCTCGTTCCATCCACGTAGTTGCAAATGGTAAGATTTCATTCTTTTTGATTGCCGAGTAATACTCCATTGTATATGTATACCACATTTTCTTTATCCATTCATCCATCGATGGACATTTGGGCTCTTTCCATACTTTGGTTATTGTTGATAGTGCTGCTATAAACATGGGGTGCATGTGTCCCTTCGAAACAGCACACCTGTATCCCGTGGATAAATGCCTAGTAGTGCAATTGCTGGGTCGTAGGGTATTTCTGTTTTTAGTTTTTTGAGGAACCTCCATACTGTTTTCCAGAGTGGCTGCACCAGCTTGCATTCCCAAAGGAGCCCTGACATTTGCCTATACTGCCAAGGGCTTGGGAAGTCCCGATTTGCCCACTAAGGAGGAATGATATTATAAAGGCACATTTTCATCTGTAAGTCAGGGGAGAAGACTGAACCTGAGAGCAGAGGCCTAGTGACACATTGTTCCAGAGGTCCCAGAAATCTTTGTTTTTCTGTTGGGAGGAAACTTTGCAGAGTAGGAAGGGATCTGAGACTTTTGCTAGGGTTATATAGGGGAATGTCAGGGGCATAGGGCCATCTGAGAGGAATCAGGCCCCTTTCAGGGGGGCTAGGGAATAGGGGTCCTGGAACCTCAGCCTGGCCCATACCAGACTGCCTATATTTGTCTCCTGACTCAGCAGCCAAGTCTCAGATGGAAATGGGGCAGGCTTTGGGAGTGGCCCCAAGGAGTACTGAAGATAGCCGATACTAGAGATAGCAGGTGAGATACCAGGGCTGGAGAGAGAGAAGGATATGGGGATGGGACACTGGAGAGAGAAACAAGACCATCAGATGAAGGGCAGTGACAAGGGGACATATGACTCCTTGATCACAATATGCTTCCCATCATTAACACACCCCCAATTCCTGATATACCCCTTTCCCCAGAAGGAAAACAAATTGTCAGAAATTTGACTGCAATAATAGCAACAGTAGTCAGTACTTGAAATCCGTTTTTTTCCCCCATTCAACAAATAATTATTGGGCATCCATTATGCACCATTATGCACCAGGTACTATTTTAGATGGATAGAATGTAATGGTAAACAGGATGGGCAAAACAAACAAACAAAGCAACAAATAAATAGATGAAATAATTTCAAGATTTAATAAGTGACATAAAGGAAATATGCAAGTGTCTGAAATGGCTAGATAAGGTGGTCGAGAAAGACTTCATTCAGAAGATAGCATTTAAGCAAGACTCAGCAGTAAATATTGTGAAACCCCAGTTACAGTTCTATTTATTCTGTGATGGGTAAATAAAGTACTTTTCCCTTAAGGTGGAAACTACCAAGAAAGACTAATTACTAGAAATGCAATCTGGGAGAGAGACACCTCTTTCTGCCCCATTTAGCCCTTCCCTCCCAGGTGATTTTTCAAAGCTCTTTGCCAGTAGGGGTGGGGCTGGGGGCAGGACTTGGACATTTGGCGACAGCGAAATATTATTGACCCATTAAGGGCAAAGCTGAAGAGATTTGGGAATGCCCCCAGAAAGACCCTTGATAAAGCTTGGAAAAAAGCTGTTCTCTGAGTATGTCTAAGTAAGTTTGTATGAATGTCTGGTTGCTAAATATGTGTAAGTATCAGTGTCTTTAGCTATCTTAGAGCAGGGCTTGACACTTAGTACACAAAAGTGGTAATTTCCTCTTCTCTCCTCCCCCATTATAGAGGTAAATCCAACCACAGAAAGGTGCTTCTCAATCCATCTATGCCCTTCCTTGACCTTATGGGCACCTGGATCCATCACCAAGGTGATGAGAGTCACAACTGGGCATCAATGGCAGGGGCTAGTTACTGCTCAAAAGTCATTGAAGGGGGATGGGGCCTCTTGCCGGGAAGAGTTAGTCTTGGACTCAGATTTCTGTCCAGACCCTGACCTTATTTGCGCTGATGTAATCAGCCAATATTGGCATAGTTCTGACAGACAGGACTTGGAGTTTCAGCAGGCTCGTGGTGGGGGTGGTGCTGCTGCCATCTCTATATAGGGGGCTCATCCAGGTGCCCAGAGCTATCCTGTGGCATCTCAGCATGGCTCGTGCACTGGGAGTACCAGTTGCACTGGGGTTGTTGGGCCTGTGCTGGTCTCTGACCCTTGCCCACCCTCTTCCTCCGTGAGTAAAGCTGGGGTTGGGGAAGGACTGGGGACTGGGCTAAAGTGGGATAGGGCCAGTTTTTAGGGCCCTGCAAGTTTGAAGACAGGAGCTAAAGGAGAGGGATTTGGCCCAGTGGATCCAGACAACTATCTGTCTTGTCTCTAGGGATGGTACCCCTGGGAACGGAGCTGAAGGTGGGAGTGGGGCCAGAGTGAACACAGATGTGACAGGTGAGGCCCCAACTCCCTGAATCTGTCTGTCTGTCTGTGTCTCTGCATTGTATTACCTGACTGGTCTTTTACTTGCATCTCCCCACCTCCATCCCAGAACCCTGTTCGGATGGCTGGAGCTTTGATGCTACCACCCTGGATGAACATGGGGCCATGCTCTTTTTTAAAGGTAGGAGGGGCTGGGTTTGGGGCATTTGGGACTTCAGACTTGGTCCCATTCACCGAGGGTGTATCTGTCTGTGGAAGATCTCAGAAATTATCTGAGGGTATCACACACAGCTTCTCTGTAACTATCTCAGTAGGCCAAATGTTTGTTCTGGGTCCCTCAGTGAGTGTGTGTTTTTCAGGGGAGTTCGTGTGGAAGAGTCACAAATGGGTCCGGGAGTTAATCTCAGAGAGGTGGAAGAATTTCACCAGCCCTGTGGATGCTGCATTCCGCCGTGGTCACAACAGTGTCTTCCTGATCAAGGTACTTCTGGGCCAAGGTCAGGGCTGGGCCGGGAAGGGCTAGAATGGACATTATAGAGCCTCCCACAGGTGGCCCTAGCATGGACTCCTTACCTGTAGGTTCCAGATTTCCTCCCCCTGTGCCTTATTTTCCTGAAGAAGCTCAAGCCAAGCGAGTGTATGTGCATGTGGACCTGGCAGGCACAGCATCCAGGGGCTATTCTTCAGGCCCAATCTTTATACAGACTTCTCTGCTACTCCTGATGCTTTTGGCCATCCTTTCCTTCCTGGTAATTTCTTCCCTTGATTTCCATGACTCTGCATCAAGTACTCTTTGTATGGTGGCCAGGCTGTTCATAACAATGGCATCTGACTAGGGTGTGAGTGGAAGATGAAATCAAGTCTTCTGTGCTCACCAAGTCCCATGCCCTGGCTCAGGCTATGTCTGCTCAGAGGAAGGGGTGCCTTCTCCTAATTTGCATAAGGTGCTGTGTGCTTGGGGCAGCCCTTGCTGCCAGCTTGATTTCCCCTCCTGCCTCTTTCTTGCTCTTATCCTCAGCCAGTCCCTGTATGTTCCTTGGAGATCTGTCCCAGATATACCCTCCCTGGGTGATCTCAACCATTGCTACAGCTCTGAGGACTCTCTGTGTTGTGGACACCAGATCTGGATATCTCCCAGAGCTCCAGACATCTCGTTCCTATTTCCTGCAGACATCTTCGACTTAGATGTTCTGTAGCACCTCAAATTCAATATCTCCCAAACTGAACTTAGTATCTTTCTCACAAACCTACCCTTCCTGCTGTGTCCCCTGTTTCACTAAGTGGTACCACACTGTGCCAATTCCTACAAGTCAGGTACACATGGGGCTCGAGTTCTGGCCTATGGTTATCTTTCCAAGCTTTTCTCCTCCCCCACCACATTCACTGTGTGCCAGCTACATGAGACTACATGTAGTTGTTTGTGCAGGCTTTGTGCTGGCTGCTCCCTCTGCTCCCTCTGCTGGTAACACCCTTTCCACACTTGTCCACCTGAAAAATTCCTACTCAGGCCTAAATGCTTCCTCCTCTGTGAAGGCTTCCAGGAATTCTCTAAGTAAGCTTAAACACTCTGCCTATATTCCCAATGCACTTCACATGTTTCCACTTTGGTGGCTGCATGGCTAGGATTGTAGGATCCTTTCTGCTTTTCTACAGTGAACTCTTTGAAGGCAGAGACAATCTTGTTATCCTTTTATCCTCAGTGCCTTTCACAATATCTGGCATATGGTAGTCATTTAGCAACTGTTTCTTGAGTGAATGGATGAATACATAGATAAACAAATGAATGTATGAATGGATGGATGACTGCAGGATGACTATGTGTGTGGATGTGTTTGCCAAGACTAATGGTGTTACAGATAAGTGTGCCATGGGAGTCTCTGGTTGTACACAGCCAGATGTGTGCATGTATTATAGCAACAGTGGTGGGATTTGCACAAACTAGTATTTGTGCAAGGGGTCAGCACATTGTTATCCACAGGTGGATCGAAAGTGTGTAGGCCTACAGGAGGACATTGTATAGATGCAATATATCAAAGATGTTGTGTGTAAATGCAGAATGGCAGCATGTGGAGGTGCACAGTTAAAAATAGAGTGATTTATATGCAGGGGGACAAAGTCTGGGTGTACCCTCCGGAGAAGAAAGAGAAAGGATATCCTAAGTTGCTCCAAGAAGAGTTTCCTGGAATTCCATCCCCAGTGGATGCAGCTGTGGAATGTCACCGTGGGGAATGCCAAGATGAGGGTGTCCTCTTCTTCCAAGGTCAGTCGAGGCAGGAATAAGAGAGACTGGAGTAATAGTCAGTTGGTGGTGATTGAGGTAACACAGGGATGGTAGAGCCACCATCTGGCTTCCCAAGGAAGGGAAGAAATAGAGATGCCAGTTATGATCTAGAGGTCAAATAGGGAAAGGAGAGGAAGTCATCCTGGGTGAGGTAATGGTGCAATTTTGCTAAAAGTTCTTCACTGTTCCCCATGACCCTTAGGATAAATCTGTATTCCTTAGTCTTACATAAAAGGTTCTCCATGAGCAAGTTCCTACTGACCCTCCAGCCTCGACACTCATCATGCCCTTACCTTGAATATGAAGTTCCAGAGACACTATGCTGTTCCCTATACACCCAATTTGCTTCATGCTTCAGACTTTCCTTTCTCTGGAGTTCCTTTTCCTCCTATTCTCTGCCTTGTAACTCCTGCTTCAGGTATTAATTTAAATATCACCTTCTCTGGAAAGTTTTCCCTCTCTCCTCACCGTACTTGTTGAGCCAATCATGTGCATTTTCCTGCTGAATTTTATTGTATGATCATTCTCAACTGTTTCCCTGTGGGCTGTGAGCTTCACATGGCCAGGATCATATCTGGCCCAGCCTGGGCCCAGTGCAAGTATAAGGGAGGGTGTAGCCTGGCCCACTGAATGCTTGTTGATTGATCGGACAAAGGTAACCACACATGGTTCTGGGACTCGACTACGAGAGCCACAAAGGAGCGTTCCTGGCCGGCTGTTGGGAACTGCTCCTCTGCCCTGCGATGGCTCAGCCGCTACTACTGCTTCCGGGGTAACCAATTCCTGCGCTTCAACCCTGTCACGGGAGAGGTGCTTCCAAAGTACCCTCTGGATGTTCGAGACTACTTCATACCCTGCCCTGGCAGAGGTGAGAAAGCCCTAGCCCCTGAAACCTACTGGAATTCATCTACCTCCCCTGAGTTTTCATACCCCAGCTCCTACCTAAACTCTCTGGTATAGTACTTTGGCCCTTGCCCTAGCCCCATCTCCATGCTGGATCTTCCCAGTTGTCCTCCTGTGGGAGAAGCCTACATTCCCACTAATCCTTGCCATCTCTTCCAGCTCAGACTGCATTCTGACCTCTGACCTCCCTCTGTGTTCCCCCTCACCTATTTCTCTTCCCAGGCCATGGACACAGGAATGGGACAGGCCATGGGAATGGTACCCACCCTGGCCATAGGGATGTGCGCTGTGGCCCAGATCTAGTCTTATCTGCACTGCTGACTGACAACCATGGTGCCACGTATGCCTTTAGTGGTGAGAGATAACCCTAATTCCCCCATCTCTGCCCTCCATTCCTCCCATCTCTTTCGCATGTATCTCCCATCTCTGATGTACTTCCTCCACTTTCATCACTGCATCCCTTATTTGTCCCCTTGGACCCCATCCTTAGCATCCTCAGCATGCAATTTTTTTATTCCTCATCTCTTCTGATGCATATTGTTCAACCTTGTCTCATTGCCCAGGCCTCTAACTTCATCTACCTGTCTGCTTCCCAGTACCCTCTACTCTCAGGTCTGTGCCCTCTGTGGGGCCATATAACTCCTTATATTATATTCCCTTTGCTCTTGCACATCTTGCCAGGTCCTCTAGCTCCCCCTAAGTATATCCTTAGGAGTTCCATCTTTTTCCAAGTGCTTGTTCTTAGTTCAGGCCTCTGGGCACAGCATTACCTGGGGATGAGGTGTTCCTGTTGCTGAGAACCTGCAACATGTTTTGGGTCCCTTATACCTTCACTAGCCCAAGGAGGTTTCTTCTTTTAGTGACTGGGGAGACACCTCTCTCCAGACCTGTGGCACTAATTGGTAAAGGCCATGTAATGATACCTAGGGATGTTCTGGGTTTAGTGAGGCACAAAGTGATGAGTCTTGATCCACACTTGAGGATAGCTCCAAGAGAAGGAGTAAAGCAACCAAGTTACATTCAGCCCAAGATAAATGTATGATCAGGTACAAATGTAAAATAGTGGTGAGAACACAGAATGGTGAAAATCCTGTTTTGCTCCTAAACCCTGGACAAATCTGATCAGACATGACTACCAAGCTATACTGAAAAAGACACAGTCATGAGGAAAGTATATCTCCACAACAGAAACGCATGCTATAATGAGAACATTCATCCATGATGAAACACACACCTGCAGTGAAAATAGAGACTTATACTGTAAATACATGCCATGGTAAGAACACATAACTATCAGACCATGAAGCTATGGTGAAAGCATAGGACCACCAGGAGAACACACAGAAAAAGTGAGACAGAGATAAAGGAAAGGAGGTAGAGATCATTGAGAAATCAGGGCCATAGGGACCACATGGGGATGTAGAGAGAATACCCAGCCATGGAGAGATCATAGAACCTCCAGGCCATGTGGCCCTGAATAGAATTTAGCTGTACTCCCAAATCAAAAGTATTAGATATGTTCCCTAGTTGATGACAGAGTACCAGCTATGGAGAGAATACCATTATGTTAAAAATCCCCAGCTGAAGTGAGAATTCACTATCTTGGTGAAAACATTCATGTGACTCAGCTACTTAGCATAGGGCTGGTCCTCTCTTCTCTCCAATATATCTTTCTTTCTCTGCGTCATAGCTTCTTACCTATTCTTCCCGCCTTTTCACAATGTTGGCTTGCACGAGGACCATCATGCCCTCTTCCTTCTCTCTATTCATGATCTTTTAGCCTCAGATCCAACTGGAAACTGCCTCACTTACTCTTTTTCCTACTTGGGTTGCCAGAGAGCAAATCTGACCCAGCCCATATTTTTATTCCAGACCACATTGAAGTGATTGCTGGTCAGTGTGTGCATTGGCTAGTGATGGAAAAGGGGCTCATCACTTATTTCCTCTGTACAAAGAGCACCACAGCCCATTCTCAAAATAGGGGCCACGAGCAGGGTAGTTTCGTAAGGAGGTGAAGGTGGATATGGAGTCTCCATGACATACCCAGTAAACAACTATAAAGAGAACTTGTGGGTAGGGTGAGAACATCAGCTATTTATTCAACAAATAATGATTGAGCACCTGAGAGGCACTGGGCATTTTTCTAGGCACTGGGATACAGTAGCCAACACAGCAGATGAGACACATGCCTTCATGGAGCTTGACTAAGGAAGACAGGGCAATAAGAAAGAAAAAGAAAAGAATAATTTAGGTAGTTGTGAAGTGTTCTGGGAACATCAGAATGTTTCTTATTCTCAAATACCATTTGGTATGGATTTAAAAATTGTTGATGTTTTTAAATATGAAATTGAAAATGTTAGGTGTCAAAAAAAGCTGCGAAGAAATTAGGATAGGATAATGAGATAGAGGTGAGGAAAATGAGGGTCCCCTTCTTTGAAGAAATGCTTTTGAGCTGAGATTTCAGTGATAAAAAGGCATTAGGTACATAAAGCACTGGAGGAAAAGCATTTTAGGGAAGGTAGACAGCAGATACATTGATGAATCAGGAAAAGAGGCCAGTGAGGCTAAGGAACAGTGAAGGAGGAGGTGAGTGGTTTGAAAAGAGGGAAGCAGGGGCCAGATTAAATAGGCCTGATAAGGATTTTCAACTGTGAAAGAAAGCCAGGAGGGGGCCTTGAGCATGACTGTGATATGTTCTCACTTATTTTTTGAAGATCATCCTGGAGGACCCAAGTCATTAAAGATACAATTGTATAAGCAGGGAATCCAGCTAGTACTTCTTGCAGTTGTCCGGATTAGACACAATAACAGCTTGGACTAGGATAATAGCAGAAGTGGTGAGGAGTCATCATAATATATTTTGGAGGTTGAGCCAACAGCATTTTTTAAAAAAAGTTTATTTATTTTTGAGAGACAGAGAGCGCTCATGAGAGAAAGGGAGGGGCAGAGAGAGAGGAAGAGAAAGGATCCCATGCAGGCCCTGTGCTGTCAACACAGAGCCCAGTGAGGGGCTCAAAGTCACAAACCGTGAGATAATGACGTGAGCCAAAATCAAGAGTCAGATACTTAACTGACTGAGCCACCTAGGCACCCCTCGAGCTGACAGCATTAACCAATGGATTGAATATTGGATGGAGTGGGGAAGGGAAAAGAGAGGTTTCAAGAAATGACTTAGCTTTTGGGGCCTGGGCAACTAGGTGACCGGTAGTTCCTTTTCCTAAAATTGGGAAAGACTAGGGAAAGAGTAGGGGTGTGTGTGCGTGTGTGCGTGTGTGTGTGTGCGCGCGCACGTGCGCATACGTGTATGTATTTGGCAGGGGGCAGAAATCAGTTTGCACAGGGTAGGCTTTTGGTGCCTAATGGACCCACATGGACATGTTGGGTAGGCAGTTTAGTTTAAGCCTGATGCTCAAAGGAGAGGTCCGTGAAAGCTGAAGAAGACAGATCAAAAGTCATCAGCATAAAGATGGTATTTAAAGCCCTGGACTGGGTGAAATCACCAAGGCAGTGAGTGTAGGTAGTGACAAGGCCCAAACTAGAGGATTCCAATATAAGATACCAGGCTAAAGAGAAGAATAGTCAAAAAAAATTTAGAGGAACACTGGAAGAGGCTGGTATCACAGGAGCCAAGATCCAAAAAAAGATCTTTCAAGAAGGGAGTCGTGAGCAGTCAAATGCTGCTGAGAGGCGGAGCAGGATGGAGACAGAATCGACGATTAGATTTGGCAAGTTGGAGGACACTGACGACCTTGAAAAGTACAGTTTCAATGGAGGAGGACATAAGTGTAAGTGAAGTGGGGTAAGGAAGGAAAGATAAATGGGAACTTAGACAATTCCTTTAATAAGTTGTTATGAGATGGGGAGAAGAAAATGAGGATGCTGGTCTGGCTACTCCCTCATTCTCCTGTCACCTCAAGGGATTAGAGAACACCACCAGAATGAGAACACTCAGTGGGAGTGTGCTGTGGTGCTTTCCTTTCAACTTCTGGTTACTGTGTCTCATCTGTAGTACTTTTGTACATGGATGTCTGAGATGCGTAGGGAGCATCCACCAACCTTCTTGGGACTTTGGCCACTGTTCTCCATGCTTGCCCTTCTGTCAGGCCCCCAGTGACTCCAGCTCCAATCAGGTCACCATGCCCAACTTTGCTGAAGTCCTGCTCTAGCTCCTCTCACCTGGCCTCTTCACTCTTGGCCTCTGGATGTTCTCTCCTCCTTCTCAGGACCTATTCCTGTACCTGTTACTTGCCTGTTCACTGCCTGGCCTTTTACCACCAGCACTAAAGGTACCTCTGATACCCAGGGTCCCACTACTGGCGTCTGGACACCAGCCGGGATGGGTGGCACAGCTGGCCCATTGTCCATCAGTGGCCCCAGGGTCCTTCAACAGTGGATGCTGCCTTTTCCTGGGATGATAAACTTTACCTGATCCAGGTATGTGTTGAGAGAGAAGCTTGAAATGGTGACTGGGAGAATATCCAGCTCTATGCTGATTAATGTCCTTTTTCCTCCAGGGCACTCAGATATATATCTTCTTGACTAAAGGAGGCTATCCTCTAGTACATGGTTATCCAAAGAGGCTGGAGAAGGAATTTGGGAGCCCTCATGGGATCAACCTTGAGGCTGTAGATGCAGCCTTTACTTGTCCTGGGTCTTCTCGGCTCCACATTATGGCAGGTGAGGGGCATCTGGATACTAAAGGGTGACTTATGCTGCTATATCTCCATGGCATAGATCCCCATCAGGGCATAAGAAGGGCAAGATCAGGATCCCCATGATGTGTAAGCCATGTTATGTCTGATGCCTTCTTCCCAGGACGGAAGCTGTGGTGGCTGGACCTGGAGTTAGGAGCCCGAGCCACATGGACGGAGCTTCCTTGGCCCCATGAGAAGGTTGATGGGGCCCTGTGTGTGGAAAAGTCCCTTGGCCCCAACTCATGTTCTGCCAACGGCCTTGGCTTGTACCTCATCCATGGCCCCAATTTGTACTGCTACAGTGATGTGGAGAAACTGAACACAGCCAAGACCCTACCCCAGCCCCTGAGAGTGGACAGCCTCCTGGGCTGCAGTCATTGAGAGGAGGGCTCTTGACATGAGTCTGGCATAGCCCCTTCTGCCTATTTTCCTTACAATAAAGCCAGAGTGCTTCTTTGCTGGACTCAAGGGGCCCTGGTTGTGGAACAATCTCACTTCTTCCTTTGAATTAAGAAGCTAATGACATCTCTTTGGAGGCTCTCAAGTTCAAATGAGGCTGTGGGAAGCAAGGGAGGGGAGGGCTGAGAGACAAATCCCTGGAAGTAGATCCACACTCCAAACCACGGCCTTATCTGGTTTAAGGCCAACCCCTCCTGACCTGGGGGCCCCTTGTTTTGTGGGAATTTGGTGGCTAGAACAGTAGACTGACAAGCTCCAACTGCCATACAGGGCTTTGCACTGGGAGGCCAGGTCATAGAGTGGTTCTTGATATGCACCAGTCAGTCCTACTGGACCAGGAGACTGCCTAAGGTTCCTTCACCAGCCTCAGTGGCTGGGAGGGAGGGAAGGAGATGAATCTGGGCCTCTTAGATCAGGATGGACCCAGGACTTGAGGTTGGCTGGGGCTGGGAACAGAGGTCAGGGGTGAGGCACCAGAGCTGTGGGGTCCACTCCCAAGAAGAATCTTGAGCTTTCTCCTTCATCCCTGATGATGTCTGGATGATTATCCTTATAGGGCTGGCTGCCCTTCCTTCAGTCTGAGGGGTAAGGATAAGGCCAGAGTCTCAGGTCTGGGCCTCATTCAGTTGATGTACTACATCTAGGGCCATCACTATATCATACTAGAGAGCTTGGAGGTGTCTAAACAGTTATCCAGAAATTCTGGTACTCAAGGTTAACTTTCTCCTCTCTGAGGAGGAAATCTAAGTCTCTTTATTCTCTTCTCCCACCTGCTCTGTCACTTGGAAGCCTCTAGATTGTTTCCAAGGAACTCACAGAAAAGATCCTACTCATGCTTCTTTCATCCACTTACCTCCTATGTGCAGAGCAGTGTGTCAGTCAACGAATTACAAGTCCCTGCCCTCAATAATCTCCAACTCTATATCACGGTCAAGAGGGGACCCCAGACAAGGCATTAGACAAATGCAATAAAGTGAGATAGAGATTAAGGTGGAAGACTGTATATACAAAAGAGAGTGGAGCCAGCACTGCCTGGGATGAAGGGGTTAGGAAAGCCTTTACACATAACACTTAATCTGAGTTTCAAAAGAGGAGTAGAATGTATGGAATCCCTTTAGCAAATATATATTCACTGCCTACTATGCAGTACCATTCCAGGAGCATTATAGGCAGGAGGGAACACAAGCAAAGAAAAGCCAGAGCAGAAGAAATACCCAGGATTGGGAACCACAGTAATTCAGGGGAGCTAGATGAAGGGCTGGTGGGAGATGAGGTTGGAGAAGGAAGCAGGGGCTTATGAGTTCATGCCAGGCTAAGAAGCTAAGATTTTGTCTGTCTTTGGGGGCAATGAAGACCTACTGAGGGATTTTAGACATGGGTATGGAGTGTTGAGGTTTACATTTTAGAGAGATCACTGTGACTGGGTGAAAGGAGGCCACAATGGATGTGAGATCACTGAGGAGACTGGTGCTGTTACTAGGTGGTAAATCACATAGACCTGGACACTGGGTGGTAATGGAGATGAAGAGAAGTAGGTGGATCAAGAAGCATTTAGAAGACAGTCTATAGGGCTTGCTAAAATATTGGATAGAAGGCTGAGGGGGAAGTGAGAAATCTCACCTCCAAACTGCTCTGTGGCTCTTTTTCCCCACTCATAATTGCACTCTCCTTCCCAAACTTCTCATGGCACCCTCTTGAATTCACCCAATGGTTAATAAGCTTCTCTATATTCTCTATACACTCCATAGTTAATACACTTCTCTATCTCTTTACCTCCAGCTTTAACTGAGATCAGGCTCTGCTCCAGGGTCCCCCCTCCTTTCCCTTAGCTGTCCCAATAGATGGGCAACAATATCAGTATTAGTATGACTCCCATACACATGTGTACCATTTCTCTTCCTCTTTAAAAAAAAAAAGTTTATTTTGAGAGAGAAAGAAAGAGGGTATGTGCATGCATGCACGAGAGTTGGGAAGGGGAAAGGAGAGAGACAGAGAGAATCCTAAGCAGGCTCCATGCTGTCAGTGCAGAGCCTGATGCGGGGGTGGATCTCATGAACCATGAGATCATGGCCTGAGCCGAAATCAAGACTTGGATGCTTAACTGACTGAACCACCGAGGTGCCCCTCTTCCTTCCTTCCTTCCTTCCTTCCTTCCTTCCTTCCTTCCTCCCTCCCTCCCTCCCTCCCTTTTCTTTCTCTCTTTCTTTCTTGTTTAATATTTATTTATTTTGAGAGAGAGACAGGGAGAGAGACCGAGAGAGGAGGGGGAGGGGCAGACAGAGGGAGACACAGAATCCAAAGCAGGATCCAGGCTCTGAGCTGTTAGCACAGAGCCCAATGTGGGGCTCGAACTCACGAACTGTAAGATCATGACCCGAGCCAAAGTCAGACACTTAACCGACTGAGCCACCCAGGTATCCCTCTTCCTCTTTCTATGCGGGTTAAATTCCTAAATTCCTTCTTTGACATCATGCAAGTGAGCCATACCTCTCTTTTTTTTTTTTTCTTTTTATGTTTGTTTATTTATATTGAGAAAGAAAGATAGAGAGTGAGCAGGGGAGGGGCAGAGAGAGAGGGAGAATACTAAGCAGGCTCTGCACCATCAGCTTGGAGCCTGACATGGGGCTTGATCCCTCGAACCACAAGATTATGCCCTGAGCCAAAACCAAGAATCCGACGCTCAACTGACTGAACCACCCAGCTGCCCCAAGCCATACCATTCTTTTTTTTTTTTAATGTTTATTTATTTTTGAGAGAGAGAGAGAGAGAGAGAGAGAGAGAGAGAGAGAGCATGAGTGGGGGAGGGGCAGAGAGCGAGGGAGACAGAATCTGAAGCAGACTCCAGGCTCTGAGCTGTCAGCACAGAGCCTGATGTGGGGCTCTAACCCATGAACTGTAAGATCATGACCTGAGCCGAAGTCGGACGACTAACCAACTGCACCACCCTTGTGCCCCCATACCATTCTTATGGCCATCATCTACCAACCTTCTGCTATGTCCTCTCAGTTGGTGAAGCCATCCAATTAGTATGACCAAACTCTGACCCTACTCATTATTCACAATTGCTCTTCCTGTGAAAAAAATGCCTTAAGTTCCACCATCCCACTTGTGACCACAACCTCTTATCCTTATGTTTCTGCCTCCTGCACAACTACATTCTCCTTCTCCACCTCCTTGATTTTATAGAGATGTTTGATCCCTTAATTATCTCCCAGTCCTCCATCCCCTCAAAGCCATTCTTTCCTTACCCTAGGTGAACATCAAGATTGATCACCTGAACAATTTACTTAACAATACTTTTCTCTGTCCCCTCTAATTTCTACTTAATCTAGCTATAAAAAAAGAAAAGAAATATAAAAACCAATGTTAGGTCAGAAAAAGAGTGAGAACTTTAGAATCAGTCATGTCTGAATTCCAATCTTAGCTAGGCCACTTACTAACTCTGTATATTTGAGAAATTTAGCCTCTCTGAATTTTGTGAGTGGTGTATGTGTGTGTACATGCATGTGTGTATGCAAAAAAGGAATGCATATTGTATTGATGGCTGTTCAATAAAAATACAGAAATCATTCCAGATATAACAAGTAGAGGAGGATTTAAAGCAAAGAATTTGTTACAAAGTTGTAAGGGGGGGGGGGCAGCTGGCTGGCTTGGTCAGTAGAACATGTGACTCTTGACCTTAGGGTCATGAGTTGAAGCCCCACATCGGGTGCTGAGCTTACTTAACAACAACAACAACAACAACAACAACAACAACGTAATGGAGATCTGCAGAAGCATAAAAGGGAAAACAGAGTTATTCAGAGACCAGGAAACTACCATTCACCTTGGTTTAGAGGGGGAAAAGGGAGAAAAGTTATTGCCCAAGAACCAAGGAGCTGTAATGTACACATCTACACGAGTGGATCAAGGAGCTGGAGCCTACAAATCTGCACTAGCTGCTGATGCGCCCGGAGTTTGCACTGCTGATGCTACTGGAATCACCTCTGCTTTTGCTGGGCAGGAACCACTGCTGCTGATGTTGCCAGAGGCACCTCTCCCTTCCCCCTACTCTCCTCATGCTACAAAGGCATCTGAGAAATGTGGCTTTCAGATTTCCAGCCCGGTTAGTACAGGGGAGGCTACAGAAGAGTGGGTGTGGGGATGAGTACCAATAGGCAGCATCTGCCACATATATTCATCATATATGAGTTGGGTGATAAAACCTAACTCAAATTAGTATTAATTAAGCACAAAGTAAATTTACTGACTTATGGGACTTTAGGCAGAGGTAAATATAGGTATTAAATTGATGTTGTCAGGCGTCTGTCTCACTCCACCCCTTAGCTCTGCCTTGAGTTGGCTTTGTTCAGGCAGGCTCATCCTTCCCTGTGGCAAGATGTCTACCAGGTTTGCCTTCTATGAACACCTCTTGCCCAACAGTTGCAGGAAACTGCTCATATTCCATCATGTACCCATTTCTGAATTGATCACTTTGACCTGACGCTAGGTTAGGGATCCAGCACTGACATGGATATGGGACTGAGATGATTCCCGTCTGAACCACACAGAGTGGGGTGGGGATGGATCTTCAGAGAAAACTGATGTGCTGTTACCAATAAGAAGGGGGTGGGTGCCATGCAGATAACAACAATGGCAACAACATGTTCACGACAGGGTAATACCCACCTTATAAGGTTTTTCTTGTTCTTCATCCAAACATATTCCTTCCTCAGATAAAGATTTTGACAATATTGATATCACCAGGTGCAAAATCCCTCAACCTCTTGCCTGCTCCACTTTATTAATTACCCTACCTATACCCTTGTCTTCATTCCTATCCATTCAGCCCATAAAGTTAAGGTGTCTAATTCTTCTCCATGAACTCTTGATCTTATCTCCTCTTATTGCCTCCAGGATCTCCCTCCATCTCTCATCATCTTTTTTATTTCTTTTTTTTTAAAGTTTACTTTGAGAGAGAGAGAGAGAGAGAAAGTTGGGGTGGGGCAGAGAGAGAGGGAGAGAGAATCCCAAATAGGCTCCGTGCTGTCAGCACAGAGCCTGATCAGGGGCTCAAACTCACCAACTGTGAGATCATGACTTGAGCAAAAGTAGGATGCTTAAATGACTGAGCCACCCAGGTGCCCCTCATCATCTTTTTTATTTTCAAATTCATCTTCTCCACTGGTATCTTTTTGTAATTTATACCCATGTTCAAGTCTCTACCATCTTAAAAAGACAAAACCAGAATCTTTAAATTCACATATCACTTTTCAGCTGTCTATTCCTTCTTCCAAATTTCTTGAAAGGGGGGGGGGGTCTGCACTTATTTATTCTACTTCCTTATTTTCATTTGTTCAATGTTCTTGCATTGTGGCTTCTGCCCTCATTTTCTGCTGACACAGATCATATCATGAGGATCCAGGCCTTCAATGTTGCCAAATTCAAAGGATACTTTTTTATTGGAAATCTTTGCTGCATTCAATGCTGTTGACCACTTCTTCCTCCTTGAAAGTCTTTCCTCCCTTGGATTTCTTCCATGACATTACTCTTTGCTGATTGTTCTCTTACTGTGTCTTCTCAGTTTTCTTCTTAGCCTTCTTTTCCTCTGCTGGCTCCCCAAATGCTGGTGGTACTCCTAGACTTCACCTCAGTCCTTTTCTCTTCTCACCCTATATCCTCTTCCCAGGAATATACTAAAATAGTTCTGTTCAAGAAGGGCATTAAGCAAGTCCTTGCTAGGCCTAGCATCTGACTTATGAATGCCACTCCATATAATATTTGGAAATATTTTACTCCTTATAGATTTTTCAAATCATAACAACCACCCAGAAGAGGGTTTATTGAATAAACTACAAGAAAAATTGCAGTATCAAAGCAATACTTATATACAGTGGTATAAAAGGCTGCCTTTGCATCATTAAGTGTCTTTGCTGCTAATAGAGATGAAAGATCTATTCTTCCATATAGGTGACACAGGTGCCAACTGCCTGGTAATGTTAAATGGCTGGTTTATTAATCCAAAAAGCGTAAAGCCAGTATTCTTGGTATGTGATTTTGGATAGATTTGCTTTTTTTTTTTTTTTTAGTTTATTTATTTATTAATTTTGAGAGAGAGATAGAGAGAGAGAGAGGGAGAGAGGTGTGTGTGTAAGCAGGGAAGGGGCAGAGAGAGAGGGAGAGAAAATCCCAAGCAGGCTCTGCGCTGTCAGTGTGGAGCCCGATGCAGGATTCAAACTCACAAACTGTGAGATTATGACCTAAGCCGAAACCAAGAGTTGAGTGCTTAACCAACTGAGCCATCCAGGTGCCCCTGGATAGACTTGCTTCTAAATAAAGTTTTTTCCTAATAGTTTCAAAGTAATAACTTTAAAAGATTGCTGCCTCAGAGGGATCTACATTGGTCAGAACCACACACTGAGCATCTGAGGCAGTTCATAGGCTATTGATTGCTCTGAGGCCATGGAGAGCATTAGAAATGGAGAAGAGATACAATAGAGAAAGGATGGGTGAAGGACACAGTTTGACTCCCCATTATTCAGGAAGCTTTGCAGACTCACGAAGGGATCAGGGATTCAAGAAGACTGTGTGTAGGTCAAACTGCACTATGTGTGAACTGTACAATTTCCTTTTTTACATCTTAGGTAATTAGACTCCTTTCCCCACCTTCCCCACCCTGTACTGTGTGCCTCTGGTTATCTGAAGAGATTTCCCTGAATACTGCAGCCATCCTACTCAATGGGATTGGGAAGACAAGTATTCTGATTTGTAAATGGGTGATATTTCTGGATTTTCATTTGCTCCAGCAGAAATCCAGAAGTCATCTCTTTATTCATACTTCCATAGCCAATCAATCAAATGATCACTATTTTTGTGAATTCTACCTACTGAATTTTTGTTAAACCTATGCAACTTTCTCCATCCCTACTCCCACCACTATAATTATTTGCTACCTAGACTACATCAATTGCCTCCTAACTGGTCCCCACACTGCCAATTTTGCCCTCCTCCTATCTATTCTCCACTTAGCAGCTGAAGTGATCTTCTAAAATACAAGGGGGAACATTCTACTCCCCTGCCTCAAACCCTCTGATAATTATTTATTCCCCTTAAAATAATGTCCAGAACGCTTAGCCTAATATACAAGGCCCTTTTTGATTTGGTACCTATCCACCTTTCTAGCTCATCTAATAAGATGAGAATACTTCTCCATTCTCACATCCATATTGGCCTTCTTGTACTTCTCCTTGGCCTTGGAGTGATTTCCTCTTCTTCTGGATGACCTCCATCTCCTTTACCCCTTCCCCTCTCATAAGTGCCACTGCCTTATAAAAGCCTTCCCAAACCTCCCAGGCCAAATTTAGTCTGCTCCTAGCATCCTGTCCATCTCCTTCAAGATAGTCATGACATTTCTAACCACATGTTAATGTCTCTTTCCCCTGTTATTCAAGTTTTATGAATGTGGGGACAATGCCATGTATTCTTGTTTCTTTACATGTTCCTAGCACCAAGGACAGTGCCTCACAATTATTTGTTGAAAGAAAGAATGAATGAATGAGGAGGACACCCTTCCTCTCTTGGATAATTCTTACTCATCTTTCAAGAACCAAGGTCAGATATTATATCTTCAGATTGGGTTACAGTAAAATCTGATTCATCTTTGGATCCTTAGGTTGTAGGTTGGGACCTGGTACATGGTTCATATATCATAAATGTTTGTCAAGTCATAATAAACTCTTGGCCAGGAATTAATAATTATTGAAACTGAATGATGGGTATATGATGGTTCATTATACTGTTAAGTCTCCTTTTGTATATATTTGAAATTTTCCATAGTAAAAAAATTTAAAACATTCATATTCACCTCAAGTCAAGTGAAAGTGTAGTCAAGGATGATCTTGAGGCTTCTGGCTTGGACAGTCCAGTAGAGGGTGGTGCCATTCACTGGGAAGGGCGAAGTAAACTGTATCCAGGCTACTGTGTATGTGTGTGTCTGTGTATGCGTGTGTTGGGGAGAGTTCTTTTTCACCACAGTGAAACTTCTTAGAAGGCCAATAAAAGGATGAGGTAATGAATTTAGATTTGGACATCTTTAGTTTGAAGTACCTTGAGGGCTTCTCCAGTCAGTTGTTCAATGGTTAGCATTTCCAATAAATTGAAACCTCTGCCTTAGAAGAATGCACCAGGCGAAGATTTCTGGATGGTAACATTCCCCCTCATATCCTTGATGGCCTCCTGGCCGCTGAGAACTATCCCACCATCCAAGGAGTAGTCTGTGCAGCATGGAGCCCCTCCGTACCTTCCTTCCCTCTTTTCACCCACATTCTCCCTTTTTCCTTCCCTCTCATGAATTTCTACCAGGGAGTGATTTATTCCAGACATTCTAAAGCCCTTGGGTGTCGCAGCTTTACCTTCAGCAGCAGGGGTAGAGTGTTAAGAGACATATGGGTTTCAGTCTGATTTCACCACTTACTTGTGACTGCAGTCAAGTCGCTTTACCTTTCTTAATCTCAGCATCTGTCTCTGAAAAATAAGGATAATAGTGGCGACCTCACAGGGCTGGTGTGAGGATGCATGCCTGTAAAAGGTTTAAACACAGAGCCTGGCACAGTGTAAGCGATCAATAAATACGATCTATTATTATTATTATTATTATTATTATTATTATTACCAACCCTGTGTCCTCATTGCCTCTCCACCAGGACGTCAGGGACTGTTGCCGCAAGAGTGGAGCAGGCTGTCTCCTCGGGGCCCCTCCCCGCGCCGCCGCGGCCCGGCCACCGCCACAGCCGCTCCCGCTCCAGCCTCGTCGGTGCGGCGCGCGCAGGAATGCGGGCCCTGGGCCCTGCGGGGCGCGCTCGGTGAGTCCGGCGCCTCGCCACAGAGGGCGGTGCCGGGCTGGACAGGGGTCTGTGGAGGCAGGGGCAGAGCTCTGGGACCCGGGGACCCGGGCGCAGGGCTGGCGGCTGACCAGGGCGGCTGGGCCGCGGGGCGCCCTGAGATCCGAGCGTCCCGCAGGGTGCGGCCCTCGGCTAAGCTGCGGCAAGTGTCGCCCGCGACGGGCTCGCGCGCCCGTTCCCGCGCGCGGCCCAAGATGGCGCCCCTCCGTCCAAACCGCACCCCCCCCCCCCCCCGCCCCGCGCGCGCCTCCGCCGCTCGGGGCGCGGCCCCGCGGCCCGCGCGCTCCAGGGCGGGGGATGTTGTGATGGAGAAGCCGCCGCGGAGCCGGAGCCCCGCAGCCTGAGCCACCTCCGCCACCTGGGCCTGGGGCCTCCCCGCGCAGGTAGGAGCTGCCCCTGCCCGGTCCCAGCCCCGGAGTCCGGATCCCGACCTCCCCAGCGGTCGGCGGACCCCGCAGCCCCTTCCCCACGCGGCCTGGGTCTCCCCCGGCCAGGCCCCATCCTTGCGGGCGGTCCTCCAGCCGCGCACATTCCGACCATCCCCCTTTCTCTCCCTTGTAGGCTCCACCTCGGTCCTCACAATGCCCCCTCCCCGACCTTTACCTGGTGCCCCTCCGGGCTGGAGAGGGGCGAGTATGGGGGACCCGAAACGGGAGCAGGTGGGGGATGGGGGTTGGGGGAGGGGAGGTCAAGGGCTGGGAATGGGACGTGGGGTGAGGTGGACAGAACCCTGGCGGATTTCTCCAGGGTCCCAGGCCTGGAATCTGTCAAGCCGCATTCTGTTGCCCTCGGCGACTAAGGGGTGTGCCTTGGGGCCGGCCGGCTGTGTCCCCAGCTCGGCGAGAAGGCCTAGCACTAGCTGAAACACTCCTCCAGGGCAGCTTTCCCACCGCCAATTCGGAGGTTATTCGGAACGTATTTTGCAACTGCCTGTGCATTTCTTGCATTCCCAGCCCCTCGAGACTAGTCCCAGCTCTCTCTACTCTTTCAAAGCCGAAACCTTGCCTACACTTGCTGTCTTCATTTCCTCACTTCCATTCATTCTTAAAACCTCTTCAATTTGGTCTCTGTCGCGGACACCCACTGAAACTGCTGGAGCCAAGGTCACCGGAGACCTCCAGGTGGCCAACTCCGAAGGACACTTTTCTGTTATCCCCCTTTACCTTTCAGTAGTATTCAGTGGTGTGTGGTAACTGTCCTGGAAGCATTTTCCTGGTTTCTCTTGTCCGGCATTGTCTGCTCCTTCGTGGTCTTCATTTGTTACCTCCTTCCCCCCCCCCCCCCCCCCCTTTAGATGTTGGTAAAGCTTTTAGTTCCATCTTGAGCTATCTTCTCTCATTATGTACTTTCTCCTTGGGTATTTTATTCACTACCAAGCCTTCAAATTTCATATATATATTCTGATGATTCTCAGATGTTTATATCTGGCCCAGACCTCTTTTCTGAACTCCAGATCCAGCTGCCATCATGACATCCTCATTGAAGTTCAACAGAAATTCCAGACCTACAGATCCGAAGCTGAATTATCTTCCCTGTGTTCCCTCTCTACCCTTCTTCCAAACCTGTTCTCCCTTCAGCTTTCAGAAATGGCTACTTTCCAGTCAGTTATCCAAGCTGGAATACTGGGCAACATTCTAGATTAACCTCTCTCACCCTCTGTATCCCTCACCCTCTGTATCTAATGTCACCAAATTCTGTCACATCCACTACCTAATTTTCAGATATTTTCCATTCATTTCACTCTGTTCTCACTGATACTGAATTTAATCTAGGCCAAAACTCTTTTTTTCCCTTCATTGCTCTAATAGCATAACCTCTTGCCTACCTCCCCTTAAATACTCTGAACACAGTGTGATCCTTTAAAAAAAATGGCATCTATCTGATCAGTTATTCATTCAACAAATATACTTTGAGCACTTTTTATATATCTGGTACTGTGTTAGGCACTGAAGATATAATTATGAGCAAAATAGACTGGGATCTTGTCCCCACAGAGCTGATAATCCAGGAGGGAATCAGAGAAGAGTAAAATCACAAGTGTAATAAATACTGTGAAGGAAAGGTGGATGGTGCCTTGAGAATACATAAAAGCACAAGCTAAACTGGTCTGGGAGATAGAGAGAGGGCCAAGGAAGGCTTCTCTGAGAACATGACATTTGAACTAAGATGTAAAGGATGAGTATCAGTTAGTTAGGCTGAGTGAGGGTTAGCAGAAGGAGGTTCCAGGCAGCAAGGAAAAATCACATGCAAACACCTTGTGAAAGGAGAGAGCATCATGTCTTCGAGGAATCAAAAGAAGGCCAGTGAGGCTGGAGAGCAGAGTGCTGATACTGGAGAGGAAGGCAGAGGCCACACTGAGCAGGACAATTTAGGCCTTGTTAATAATTATGATCTTAAGGTCTTTGTCCTTGGTACAGATTGTGATAGTAGTGGATGTGGAGAGTAGATGAAATCCAGAAATTTTCCTCAGAGAGAAAATTATCAGTATCTGGGGATGGATGGAATGTGGGGAGTGAGGGAGAAGCTAGTGTCAAGGATGGTACCCCTGCTGCACAACCGGAAAGGTGGTTATATCACTCCATGAGCCAGGATCCTAAAGGAAGACTAGTTAGGGTGTGGGAGAGAGAAGCTTAAGCAGGCATGTTTGTCTGAGAGGCCTTTGAGACATCAGATGGAGATGTTGAGTAGGAAGTTGAATGTACATGTTGTGGAGCTCAGATGAAGGGTCTGAAATGGAGATGTAAATTTGGAAATGAGCAGTGTATAGGTGGCATCTGAAGCTATGGGCATGAATAAATACATTGAATATTTGGTGAGAAAGAGTAAAGGGCATAAGAACAAGCCATGAGAAACCCTAGTGTGTGACAGTTGGTAAAGGAAGATGAGCCAGCATAGGGGGCTAAGGAGCCACGGGGCAAGAACTAGAGTGTAGGAAGAAAACCAGGAGATGTAGTGTGGGGAAGCCATGGAGGAGAGCCATGGATGAAAGTTGGATGAGAGGCAGGGTGTTGAGTGGTGTTGAGAGTACAACCAAGATGCTGTGTGGGTTGGATTAGATGACACAGGGTCCTGTTGACCTTGGCAGGTGTTACCGAGGTGTGCTGGGAATGCAGGCAGGGTTGGAGACGGCTGAGCAGTGAGTGTAAGGTGAGGAAATGGCAACAGTGAGTAAAGACAGCTCTTTCAAGAAGTTTGCTTAAGCTGGGGAGAGAGAGCAGCTAGTGGTGCTGGAGGAGCATCTGTCAAGAAACATTCTGTTTTTAAGCTGGGAGATAGTGAATCCCATTGAGAAGGAGAGGTTGATTATATAGAAGAAAAAATGGATAAACAGTGGTAGAAAATTCCTGGAAAGGCATGAAAGGAAGGAGCCAAGTAACAGATGAAGCAGTTGGTCTTAGGAAGAAGGAGAAAGGGGTAGGTGCTGAAGTCAGCAAATTTGTGTTTCTGGACATTCTCCAACTGCTGGCTTCCATTTCCTCTGTGAAGGAGGAGTGGGAGGTCTTCCGCTGGCAGGGAGGGGTGGTACAGGGGGTGGTCCAAGGACAGTTGTGTTTTTGTCTCAACTTAAAGGTCCCTTCCTTGGGGCGCCTGGGTGGCTAAGTCAGTTAAGCATTTGACTCTTGATCTTAGCTCAGGTCTTGATTTCAGGGTCGAGTTCAAGCCCTGCATTGGGTTCCATGCTGGGTGTGAAGTTTACTTAAAAAAAAAAAAAAGTCCCTTCACCAAGTTGGGTCTTTGCCGATGTCTAGGCTGGAATAAGCCTCAGACTCCTATAGTGCCCTGTTCCTCCCCCATCACAATACGCCATCATTTATTCAACAAATAGGGAGTGCTTATTGGTGCCAGGGACTGTTCTAGACACTGGCACTACACTGCTAGATTGTGTACATCACTGGGGAGAAACCATTTCTTTATAATTCATCACTCTTCCCCATGCCTACTACAGTGCCTCACAAATAGTAAGCTGGCAGGCTAGAGGACTCTTGACCTTGAATAGGACTCACCCCTACCCCTGTGGTCTGATATCAGCTCCTTCAGGCTTAGTGGCCACTCTTTTAGCTCCTTGCCTTGAGCCAGAATCCATGTGGATCTTTCCATCCTTTGAGAGGGATCAGGGACTCCCAAGGAGAAGGGAGAAGCTGGCATGTGCCCCTTCTTAAAGATACTAGTCATCCTTTGACCTCAAAAACTTAGGTGATGGTACCACACAGTGTCTTGAACCAGGTGCTCAGGCTTCAGTATTTGTTGACAACAGAGCTGCCTCATTTCTCCCCCAGTACTTTCTGCCCTGGTGACCGGAGGGACAGGGATGCCCTGGAGTCGAGCTGGCTCTTCACCGTCTCAGCCTCACAGTATATGTGCCCATCCCAGATCACACCTCCAAGTGCTAAGGAAATTGGTCCCATCCTGACCTCTTAGAAACCTGGAACCATATACTGCTGCTTCAGAGAAGGGCTCATCATCTCCATCATTCTCTGAGTTTGCCAGAGTCATGGGGTCTTCTACATCCTGGAACTCATGGAGATCCGACTATTGAACAGACTCAAGCCAGGATGTTGGTTTATGCTGACTCCATCCCTCCCTTTTTCCCTAGATCTCGGTCCTTGCTGCTCTGGGATTCCTGCCTTCATCATTCTCCAGCACCTTACCTAACACTCCTATTGCCCATCCCCAGCCCACAGGACCACACAAACCTGTCTCAATGTCTGTTGCCACTAGTTCTGGGCCTCCTAATTCCTTTCTTCCCATATCTGTCTCCTCCATCTTTCCCTTCCATCCACACCAAGGGCCCACTCTGTCATAGACGCACAGCACACACTCCTTGGTAATGGGAATGTGAAGTTGAATAAGACTTCACTGGGGCACTGGGTGTCGTGAGACAGAGGAGGGAACAGTCTCCTGAGCATGAGGAGAGAGGACTGAACCAGAAAGGCTCACTGCTTAGGGGCTTTGACTGCTGAGCCAACTTTTGAAACATGAGCAGAGATTCTCACATGGGGACGTAGGATTCCAAGCTGGGGGAGCACTATAAACAAAGAGCCAGGGTTGTGAGGGTACGACCAATTCCGGAATCTGCCATACTTTGTGAGGGTGGAGTGTAAGGTGTGAAAGAAGGAGGGAAGGGGGAGGAGGTCTGAGAGGTCATAGGGATTGGCTCAGGTAGGCTCTTGGTGTCCTGCTAATGAGCACAGACTTTATCCTGAAGGCAGCACTGAGCCATCTAAGTTTTCCAACTGAGGAGTGACACAATCTGGTTTCCATTTTTGGAAGATTACTGTGGTTCTAGGTAGCGGCAGAGCCATTTATTTTTCTCATTTATACCAGTGACCGTGAGTTTGCTTATTGCCCAAGTGGAGCCACACCAAGCAGCCAGCAGTTACATGTGAGGCAGATACACAGACAACATGTTTTCATCTATGCCCCAGACGTATACACAGCATTGTGCTAGGGGCGGAGGAGCTGGGCAGGATGGAAGGGTAGACTATGGCTCCTGCCTCAGGACCGCGCACTGCGCCTGAGAGACAGCAGAATGTTGCTCAGGCAGCCAAAAGCACCTCACCAGCAGCCTTGGCTCAGGGCTCAGAGCTGCACTGAGGTGCAGAGAGACCCGGGGCCAGAGGTTCTGAGGGAAAGAACTCCCCAGTGGGGCCAGGGGGAGAGAGAACTCTCAGGTGAGAAATCAGGGAGAAAGAGCCATATGGTAGGAGTCAGAAAGAGAGGTGTGTGTTGAGGGGCAGTCAGTGAGGGAGAGCTGTGCTGGGGGGAAGGGTCAAGTAGGAAGAGAGGACTCCAAGAGAGGGTATCAGGGAGGGGGAAGGGTGACACAGTAGGAGCTAAGAGGGCCAGGATGAGAGAGAATTGGGTAGTAGTTGGTCAGGGAGAATGACCTGTGAGGTGGTGGCAGGGAGGCTCCAGGAAGTAAGCACTTTATAGTGGGGGGGGTCACTGAAGGAGAGCAGCAGAGCAATGGAAGGTCAGGGAGATGCGGAGGGGAGGGTGAGGCCTTGATGGTGGGATTGTTGGGCTATGTGGCTGGAAGGATAGGTAGGCAGAGAAGGTGGTCCACAAAGGGCTTGTAAGGAGATGGGGTCCAAGGGGATAGGAAGTGGGTGCTGTCACTGTGGAACAGGAGATCCCCTCACCTGAAGGGCAGATGGGGTTTAGTTGGGGCACTGTTGAGACACAGTAACATGGCCAAAGTGTGCTTTCTGAAACTGGGAGAGGAGATGATAAAATGGGGCCTTTAGGAGATGGGAGGGTGGAGTTATACATTCATTCAACAAATATTTATTGAATTCTTATTCTGTGCCAAGAGTGTGTTAAGCTCTGAACATATTGCATTGAAAAAAAAAGACAAAATCCTCCACCATGGAACTGAAATTATAGTCATGAGGAGATAATCATAAAACAGATAATAATAATAATGTTGATTAATAGCTTGACAGTCTAGGCACTAGGGAAGGTTTGGGTGTAGCTGAGAGAGGGATTGGTGGCCTTCAGTTTTAAAAGGGTATCAGGGAAAGTGTCACTGAGAAGGTGACAGTTGGATCAAGACCTGAAGGGCTGAAGAGTATAGGTCAAAAGCCCCTGCAATGATCCAGGCATGGGGCATTATAGGAGCTGGCAGATGGAGTAATGCCCATGGTGAGACACTTTATAGAAACAGTCATCAAAATGTAGCTTCAACTGGCCAAAGGAGCCACGGATTGGAACTGAAGGTCCTTCCTCTGTGACCTTCCTTCCTAGGTCCATGCCCTTGAGGGATGGCTCTGCAGCTCATTCTCTCCTATTCTTACAGCCCCTAGTAGGGGTGGGCTTCAGGGCTGGTTGAGCCCAGTGATTTAACAACAATGGGAACACAGCCTGGGGAGCTCACAGTAGGGGGCTGTGGATAGCAATGTGGCAGGAGGAAGGGAGCAGTGAGTGTCCAGTGTCCAGAACACATGAGCCAGTCCCACGCCAGCTGGGTCCCTGGCACAATAAGCACCGGTCGGATAAGCTGGGGGTGGGGATGCACAGAGAGCCATTGTGTGGAGGCTCTGCTGTTGGGAGCGAGGGCAGAGCAGGGGCTGGCTGTACTGTCCCAGAAAGCTCAGGGCTGGGGATTTAGGGCCGGAGTGGACTGTGGGGCCTGGCCCCAGCCTTTGGTGGAGATAGGGTTGAGCAGGTGATGGTGAAGGGGGACAGCAGTTGGGCCTAGTTGTTGTCATGGGAAAATAGCTCACAGGACATGGAGTGGTGGGTGCTGGCCTGCTGTGTGTAAGGGAGATGAGGAGGTGCAGAGCACAGCCCCGGGCAGAAGCAAGGGTGCTGCTATCCAGACCTGGAGGCTGAACATGGTCTCCTCTCCCCACCCCGCAGGATCTGCCAAGGCCATGTCTGTTCCATCGTCACTGAGCCAGTCGGCCATTAATGCCAACAGCCACGGAGGCCCCGCCCTGAGCCTACCCCTGCCCCTGCACGCTGCCCACAACCAGCTGCTCAACTCCAAGTTGCAGGCCACGGCTGTGGGACCCAAGGACCTGCGCAGTGCCATGGGGGAGGGTGGTGGGCCTGAGCCAGGCCCTGCCAATGCCAAATGGCTAAAAGAGGGCCAGAACCAGCTCCGGCGGGCTGCCACGGCCCATCGTGACCAGAACCGCAACGTGACCTTGACCCTGGCAGAGGAGGCCAGTCAGGAGCCTGAGATGGCACCCTTGGGCCCCAAAGGCCTGATGCACCTGTACTCTGAGTTGGAGCTCTCCACCCACAATGCAGCCAACAGAGGGCTCCGAGGATCTGGTCTGATCATCAGCACCCAAGAGCAGGGGCCAGATGAAGGAGAGGAGAAGGCAGCAGGGGAGGCCGAGGAGGATGATGAGGAAGAGGATGAGGAGGAGGAGGAGGAGGACTTGTCTTCTCCCCAAGGGCTGCCTGAGCCCCCGGAGAGTGCGGAGATGCCCCCCAGACCCCAGGCCCTTGCCGACGGTCCCCGAGAGCACAGCAAGAGTGCCAGCCTCCTGTTTGGCATGCGGAACAGTGCAGCCAGTGATGAGGACTCAAGCTGGGCTACCTTATCCCAGGGCAGCCCCTCCTATGGCTCCCCGGAGGACACAGGTACCTTAATGGAGCTTCACTTGGGGAATATGGGAGGGCAATAGAGGCCAGGGCCAGCCTGGGGATGAATCACAGAGCACATGTCCTCAGTCCTCAGCAGACCATATCCAGCCAGGTTTTCCTGAACGAAACCATTCCTGCATTCAGAGTGCTTGCACAAGTTGATAGATCCTCCCGTCATGCACACCCTGATGGATGGTAAACTAGGTGCGTTTATGGAGTACTTACCAGGTACTGCCCTGTGCTCAGCATTATCATATTTAATCCTCACAGTAATGTTGTGAGGTAGAGACTGTTATGATGTCTGTACTACAGATGACAAAAAAAGGAGGCCTGGAGAGGTTAAGTAGCTTTCCTAAAGTCACAGACAGTCTGGGATCACAGTAGAACCGAGTCTAGACCTGAGCTCTTGGCCCTGCATACCCTGCCACTGATGCACACAGCACGATGAACCAGGTGCGCTTGAAACAGGTTTTAACAGGCCGGGTCTGGAGGCAGCAGCAGCACCTCCCCACAGAGGTCTATTTGGAAAGACTGAGGTCGGGGATTATGTGCAGAGACCCCTCTGGGCATTGCAAGGGTACCATTTTGTATCCTTTGTATCAGGAATGGAATATTGACTAAAAGGAAGTAAAGGAAGAATAAACATATTCTTCTTTGTAGGGTGGGTGGGGGGAGAAAATAGATATTAGGACTCCAAAGATTGATCATTAAATGTGTTCTATTTAAGTAAATTGAGTCTCCATATTTGCTCATGTCACATAGAGATGCAGACAGGGCTGAGGAACAAAGGACAGAGATAATGGGCTGTAGCTACTATCCTGGACTTCTGTGGGCTGGGGTGTAAGTAAAGATCAGGAAAGACTCTTGTGTGTGCCTGGCAGCAGGCACCATACCAGGCCCCAAATGGTAGAGCCTTTGCAGGGGGACATGCAGTTCATGGAGGTGAGCAAAGGGCAGTACACCATCCCCTTTCAAAAAACTTGTTACAGACGTTTTCAAACATCTACAGAAGTCGAGAGAATAGAATAATGAGCCCAATTTACCCATGACCCAGTTTCAACAATTATCAACACATGACTAATCTTGGTGCATCCATACCCCCACCTACTCCTGGGCCCTAGCCTAGGTTATTTTGAAGCAAACACTCAAGCCCAAAAGTGTTTACCCATGCATTTCCAAAAAACAAAACTCTTTTAAAAAGATCTACAACATTATTGTCATGAACACAAAATTTTAACAATAATTCCTTAATATTATCAAATATCCAGTTAATGTTTATAATTTCCCAGTTGTTTAATAATGACCCCCAACTCAGCTATTTAAAAAAGTTTTGATTGTTTGAATCAATAACCAAAGAGTCCCAGACCTTTTGGCGGTGGATGTGTATCTTAAATTTTCTTTTGGATCTGTATATTGTTGTTTCATTCCTCTGTCTGTCCTCTATTTTTGCTTGCAGGTTGTTGTTGTTGTTGTTGCTGTCATTTTAAATTGGAGACACTGTGTTTTTTGTCTTGGATTTTCCATGGTCTGGATTTGCAGACGCTCTCGCTGTGGCAGTGTTGAACAGGTTTCTCTTCCCCTAGATTTCCTGTAGATTTGGGAGTGAGTTCCAGAGCCTTGATCAGACTCAGATTTGAGAGGTTTTTTGTGTTTTGCTTTTGCAAGAACACTTCATAGGTGGTATTGAGTACTTCTATCAAAGACAAAGTCCGATTGCCTCTCTTTTTGTGATGTTAGTGGCCTTCGATGGTCATTGCTTGGACCCCCTTTAAAGGGAGCAGCTGCTAGCTACTCCACTCTAGCTTGTTTTTTATAGGGTTGGTGGGGGGAAATGTAGTTGCAGTGGAGCCAGTTCATGCAACTTTTCTAGGTAAATGGAAAACTGGACATTGATGTGAAATATTCCAGTTTCTTTTTTTTTTTTAATTTTTATTTTAATGTTTATTTATTTTTGAGAGAGAGAGAACGTGAGCAGGGAAGAGGCAGAGAGAGAGAGGGAGACACAGAATCTGAAGCAGGCTCCAGGCTCTGAGCTGTCAGCACAGATCCCGACGTGGGGCTCAAACTCCTGAGCTGTGAGATCGTGACCTGAGCTGAAGTCAGATACTTAACCGACTGAGCCACCCAGGTGGCCCCCCCCCCCCAAATTCTTTTTTTTTTAAAAGCACCATGCAGGCCCCACCAAATCTGAGTCTTGTATCGGTCTATAGGCTGCTGGTTTGCAGCCCCTGTCCTAGCGGTGGGTATGAGTCAGAGGCCTGATTGCTCAGGGGCTGCTAGGATGGTCACTGCAGTAGCTGCCCTTGTGAGTCTTCTGGGAGAAGGAGGATAGAACTGCTGAAGGAGTGGGAAGGGTATGCTGGACACGGGCATCAACCTCAGTGAGAGACAATGGTCAAGGATCAAGCTCTGGTGGAGACTGTGGAAGTTCAAAGTAGTGAGTGGTGTGGGGCCAGCCTAAGGAAGGGGATGAGTCACTGCTTACTCTTTTGTAATTGTGGTACTATGACCATGAAGGCCACAGAGGAAGTCTGGACTCCTGAAGGAATGGAGTAGAATTGAACAAAAGTATTTTCTCCTTCCCATCTTAGGATCTCCACAAAGTTGTTTATTGAATGCATAAGTGCATGAATAAATGAATGAATGAATGGTGAACGGATGAGCAAAAGAACTTTATTGCCTGTGTTGGGTTCATACTCGGCACCAGGCCTTGTCCTAGATGCTGAGAATGCATTCTACAAGGGACCTGCCCTTATGGTACTCACAGTCTAGTGGGGGAGACAAAGATAAACAGGCAGTTCTGATCAGCATGGTGAGCACTGGGATGGGAGAGATGCAGGAGGGGCACTCAGCCCTGCCTATGTGCATGGTGGGGGGAAAGGGGTGGGCCAGTTTTGAGAAGTGACCTTTACATGGATGCCTGAAGGAGGAGTGGGTCATAGCCAGGTGAAGATTGAGGGAGGGAGGCTGGACTTGGAAAGGATGAGGGGCTTACCAAGCAGGGAGAGAGAGAGACAAGGAGGGAGCGGGGGTGATCGGAGATAAGGCTGAGGGGCAGAGGCTAGGGGCTCATAACAGCACCCAAACCCTAGGAGTTTAAGTTCTATCCTGAGAGCAAGAGAAAACAATTAGGAATATTAAAGTGGAGAGTAGTTTAGCATTTTGGAACAATCAATTTTGGGGTGTAGTGTGCAGCCCAGATTGGTGGAGATGAGGTTGGAGGAGGGAGCCCACCTGTGAGGCTGTTGCAGTGATCTGGGTAAGAATTCCAGGTAGTAGCTTGGACTACTGTAGTGACATGGGAGTGGAGAAGAGGAGAGAACATTATGCGATTCATTGACTCCTGAGTAAATGGCCACTCCTGGTTTCACCATGAAGGTGTGCATGGATGAATGAATGAACACAAACCTTTGAATTCGTGCGTGAGTGCCTGAATGAGTTGATGCAGGAGTGAAGATTCCTGAAAAAAATGTGTGCATGTGGCAGCAAAGGCCTGAGTGGGGCTGTGCTTGGAGGGAGATGTGCCAGGCTCCAGAAGGGCCTCCCAGATGGTCAAAGGGGGGAGAGCGGCCCCTCCAGGACAGAACGGAAGGATGAAGCTCTTTGAAGCAGGAAGGTACAGGCTACCAGGGATGGCAGATGGATTGGTATGTGTGACTCAGTCAGAAGATGGTGAATTGGTCTCCAGATTCAAAAGGTGTATGACCCTTCATGAAGAAGGGTGTGGCTGTGTAAGGCATGGTTGCCCTGGGTGTTGGTGTTCCTGAAAGGTTTGATAGGAGAGCCCTGAAGATGATGGAGGGCTCCTGGGGAAGAGCAGGCATTCTAATTCCCTGGGGCCTCAGGAGAAGGGAGGGTGGAGGGAGAAGAGGTGGTAATGGCTACCTAGAAGGCTGGACAGGCAAGAAGAGCCCCTCCTCTGTGAACCCACCTCACTTGGAAGCTGAGGGTGGTGAGATATCTTGCTCAAATAAATGACTCTCACATTAGGTGTGCATCCACCTTGGGTATCCGCGCCTGCTCCCAGTCTCTCTGTGCCCGGTTGCCCAGCAGCCTGGGTCTGGGGACTGCCTGTATCCTCACTGCTGCCTCTTGGACCAGTCAGGATTCCTGGTTTCCTTGGTAACGGGAAGCACGTCAGCAGTCTGGGCGCTCCCAGCCATCCTGGTGCTGCGGTTGCCGAGGAGACGCTGCAGCCTAGCTGGGCCCTGGCAGGTGAGGGGGGCTGTGATGGGAAGCCCCAAGCCCAACCTGAAGCTTGCTAGGGCCCAGCCCTTAAGGCCCACTTTTGGCCTCAAACTGCCGGGCAGGTTCTGGGCCCGGGAGGGAGCTCTGGGAGCCCTGAAGCCACACCCTTTTTGTTCTGAGAGGTACAGGCTTTGCAGGGCCCCAGGTGGCTGGGGTATTCCCGAGGGGTTGAGCTTCCTGGTGTCCCCAAGACTAGGTTTAACTGTGGTGCTGTGGCGACTGCTGCTGCTGCGAGGTGGGATGGAGATTCAGGATTGGGGGAGGGGAGCCAGGATTAGAAAGAAGAGATGTAAGCAGGATGGGCTGGGGTCTTATGAGGACCCTCCATCCCCACACCAAGGAGGTCCCCTCCCGTGGTGGTCCTGGCCCCTCCTTGGCAAGCGCCAGGCGGGGGAGGATCTTGCCTGGCAGGCGCTCTGCCCTGGTGAGAAGGGGGTGGGATGAGCTTTCCTCTGCAGCCCAGCACCAGGCTGTGAGCCCAGCTGTCTGGGCTGGAGGGGCTGTGAGGAGGGAGGGTGGAGACAGGAGGGGCTGGGAACCAGCGCCATGTTCTCCCAGGACTTTTTCCTGGCCATCATCCTGCAGGACAGCAGTCCAGGTGAGGGGTGGCATGGGGCTGGGCATAATGTGGGGTGGGGCTGGGTAGGAGGAGAGGCAGAGGAGGCATAAGCTGGGCCACAGAGCTGGAGTGGTGTGGCTCTGCTAGGGGACGAAGAGTGTATGTCACAGGTATGTGTGCATGTGCATGAAATATTTGCCTGCGTCTGTGTGTGGTAAAGGGTCTGGGTGTGAGTGTCTGTGGTATCTGCACACGTGTGGCAGAGGTTGAGTGTGCACTCACTATTTGTGTGGTACCCACACATGCTGGGGGTTGTTGTGGGTGTGGTCTCTGCGCACATGTGGTGGGAGCTGATATATATAACTGTGTGTGTGCACACCTCTGTGTATGGTGTCTGCATTAGTGTATGGCTGGAGTTGGTGTGTGTATGTATGTTTTTGCCCTTGCACATGTGGGTGCCCCTGACTTTGATACCTGCCGTCTATATTGGCATTTTCTATGTGTGCACATCCTTGTGTTTCTGTGTTTCTGTGGCTGCACAGGTGTGTAGTAGGGCTTGTATGTGTTGTGTGCCTGAGTGCACATGTGTGTGCAGGAGCTGATATGTGTGTGCACCTGAGATATGGATATGTATGATAGGAGGTCAGTTGGGGTCACCCAACCTCCCTCCTTCTCTCTGCCTTCCTCCTTCCCTCTATGTAGCCACATTAGCTAGGCGCAGGGTCCAGGGGGAGACCTGAGTCATGTCCCCTGCGGGTGGTCCCCCATGTTGTGATTCCAGACTGCAGGCTCTAGGAGGAAGCAGGAACCTTGTGCTGGAGCCCTCCCCCCATTCCTCCCTCTGTACAGTGGAGTGTCAGTGAGGGGACTGGGCATAAGTACCCACTGCTTGTTGGGTGGGCACACCCTCATCAGCACCCCCCAACCCGGCAGATTCCTTCTGGAACCCCAACGCCTTCGAGACGGATTCCGACCTGCCGGCTGGATGGATGAGGGTCCAGGATACCTCAGGGACCTACTACTGGCACATCCCAACAGGGACCACCCAGTGGGAGCCCCCGGGCCGGGTCTCTCCTTCACAGGGGAACAGCCCCCAAGAGGAGTCTCAGGTGAGCTCACAGGTTTTTTGTCCAGGGATGGAGGGGTGGTGCTGCTGGAGCAAGATGAGCCACCCATTCATTGCTCCCATCCCTCTTCCTAGCTCACTTGGACAGGCTTTGCCCATGGAGAAGGCTTTGAGGATGGAGAATTTTGGAAGGTGAGGGGACCTGCTTTATAATGGGGGAACTGGAGAGGGGGCATCATTTTGGTCCTGACTCCTCTCACCCCTTCCCAAGGATGAACCCAGTGAGGAGGCCCCTATGGATTTGGGGCTGAAGGACCCTGAGGAGGGGACATTGTCCTTCCCAGCTCAGAGCCTCAGGTGAGTGGGAGGGCATAACACAGTGGGCTAGCCGGGGGATGGATCTCTCTGGGAGAGGCCTTGGGACAGTTCCCTGTTTGGTGATCCATACTAAGTGTTACCATCTTCCTCCAGCCCAGAGCCATTACCCCAAGAGGAGGAGAAGCTGCCTCCACGGAATGCCAACCCAGGGATCAAGGTTTGTTCAAGACCAATGCCCATTCCTCAGGCTGGAGCTCCTGTGTGTGTGGGAGACCCCCCTCATGTCATGTTCTGGGAGTATCTCTAGTCTCAGTAAGCTCTCCAGGTCCTGAGTTAGGAGCTCCTCTAGTCTTAGCACAGACCCCTGTGTCAGGACCAGAGGCATGTCAGTGTTTAACTCAACCAGCCCAGTGGCTTGGCGGGGGTGGGTTGGGGGTCCATCCAGGCTTGGCTCAGATGCTTGTACTAGCAGCGGTCTCCTCTGAGACCAGCACCCCTCCCACCAACCATATCCTGTTTGGGGAGCTCAACATACCCTCCCAGATTCCATGTTCTGAGTCAGGAACTCCTCTGCTCTCAGCAGGAGAGTGTCCCATGTTGGGGGTCCTCCGGTTCTAGCTCAGACCCTCTACCTCCCACCCCCTCTTCTGTGTCTGGCAGTGTTTCGCCGTGCGTTCCCTAGGCTGGGTGGAGATGACCGAGGAGGAGCTGGCCCCTGGACGCAGCAGTGTGGCAGTCAACAACTGCATCCGTCAGCTTTCCTACCACAAAAACAATCTGCACGACCCCATGTCTGGGGGCTGGGGGGAGGTGAGGGCTGAACTGGCAGGTGTGGTACAGTGGAGAAGGGAAGGGAGCTGTGAGGGAGAGGAGAGCTGGGCTGCCTGAGCAACGGCGGGGTGATGGAGGTGTCAGCCCCCCAAG
The DNA here is from genome assembly GCF_024362965.1 of Panthera pardus. Classification (NCBI taxonomy): domain Eukaryota; kingdom Metazoa; phylum Chordata; class Mammalia; order Carnivora; family Felidae; genus Panthera; species Panthera pardus. The sequence continues at coordinate 52,019,849 of NW_026526677.1, forward strand.
TGACAGCCCTGTGACATGGGTGTGTGATCCCAGGTTGGGGCCTTGGGAGATGGTTTCTAACAGTGACTAGATGTTAAAAGGAGTCACATAAGAGATGACAGATGTGACCTCTACTAGAGTGAGGCTTGCATGGTGGGTGGTCCAACGCCAAGGTTGGGGGTGCCCTGAGCTGGAGGTGGCAGAGATCAGCACCTCCCCAGCTGGGGCTCCACTGAGTGCTTGCTCTCTGGGCCCACAGGGAAAGGACCTACTGCTACAGCTGGAGGACGAGACACTAAAGCTGGTGGAGCCACAGACTCAGGCCCTGCTGCATGCCCAGCCCATTGTCAGCATTCGCGTGTGGGGCGTCGGGCGGGACAGTGGAAGGTGGGAGCTGGGCCTGGGATCCTAGGGCGGGGACTCATCCATCAGTCAGAGTGGGGGCTCTCCTCCCTAACTTTATTCTTTGCCTCTCTTGTGCTGCCGGACCCAGAGAGAGGTACTTATGCCTGCCTAATTTACCTTCCTGTTCCTCCTCCCACACTTGGACCAGACACCTCAAAGCACCTGAGGTCCCCTATTCTGCCCTGCCCCTTCCTGCCCGCTGTGCTCACCCATTTTCCCCTCTTCAGCATGCTTGCCTGTCTACCCATCAGCCAGAAGGCAGCACCCACAGGACACCATCCCGAGGCTGGAAGCCCTGAGGAGCTGCGATGGACAGGGAGGGTGTGGGTTTGTAGGGATGATGCCTCGCACTGGATGGCACTGGGAGACACTGAGGTGCCCCTCCCCCAACAGGGACTTTGCCTACGTAGCTCGTGATAAACTGACCCAGATGCTCAAGTGCCACGTGTTTCGCTGTGAGGCACCTGCCAAGAACATCGCCACCAGCCTGCATGAGATCTGCTCTAAGGCACGGCCCCCTCCACTCCTTGGACTAGCTGCCACCTTTGCTCTACAAGGATGTGGGTGGGGTCACTGAGTTGGGGTGGGGGGGCTCCAGGGCAACGAAGCCCTAATGGATTCTCCCTCGCTCCTCCCCTCCGCTTCTCCCTTCCTCAGATCATGGCCGAACGGCGTAATGCCCGCTGCTTGGTAAATGGACTCTCCCTGGACCACTCTAAACTTGTGGATGTCCCTTTCCAAGGTCAGTGACACAACTTTTCCAGATCCAGCTCAACTGTGTTAGCAAAGGTGCGGTGACTCAAGAAAAGGCATGTGCTACTACATGAACATGATAAAAAATGGGCACATGGAGACTGAATTCTTTGGAGCAAATAAGTGAAGGGACTCTGGTTAAAGGCAGATGGGGAAGGGGTGGAGGTGAGGACTTGGCTGGGTGCATGTCCAGCTTATGCCCTCGTGGTGGGGACTGGGGGGTGAGCAACACCTGCCACCACAGTTGATCCTCCTTTTCTTTTCCACAGTGGAATTCCCAGCACCCAAGAATGAGTTGGTACAAAAGTTCCAAGTCTATTACCTGGGGAACGTGCCTGTTGCTAAACCTGTTGGTATGTGTGTTCTTTACCTAGGGACCACCAACACTGATCCCAAAGCAATGCTCCCACCTTCTGCCTCCCAATACCTCTTTTATCAGACCTTCCTCATGCTTGATGTCACCTTGCCCTTTAAAGGTACACCTCCTGTACCTCTGTCCCATCTGCACTCTGTGTCCTGCCTATAGCAGCAATTGGCATGCCTTTATGGAGTGTGAACCAATGAACTAGGCAAGGGAGACCAACTCTTGCATCCCGTGGAAAAACTTTGATTGGGTTGGGAGGTAGGTCTTAGATGACTGGAAACACCAAGTAGCAGCTGGGAGCTGGGTTTGGTATTACAGCACTATGAGCTGTGAGCACCTAGAGAGGAAGCAGTGAGCATAATTGTGAGATGCTTTATTGTTTGTGAAGTACTTCTATATATGTCATTTAAATTTTATTTTTATTTTTTTAATGTTTATTTTTTTGAGAGAGAGACACACAGAATGCGAGTTGGGGAGAAGCAGAGAGCAAGGGAGACACAGAATCTGCAGTAAGCTCCGGCTCTGAGCTGTCAGCACAGAACCCGATGGGGGGCTTGAACTCGTGAACTATGAGATCATGACCTGAGCCTAAGTCGGATACTTAACCGACTGAGCCACCCAGGTGCCCCTTTGCCATTTAAATTTTGATGATCCTATGAAGTTGGGATTTTGGTAATACCCATTTTGTAGATAAGGGGACTGAGAGTAGAAATCTGGTTCTCACTTATATTTCCAGTGCTTTCACAGTACCTGTTATTTATTTGTTCATTTGGCTAACAAATACCTATAAAGCCTACCATGTGCTAGGTCCTGGGAGAACAATGGCCACAGCTTTCATGGAGGTTACAGCAGAAAAAAAAAGGAATTAATCAAATAATCATATTAATAATAAATGTGTAATTACAAATGAACATTCATTGAAAGAAAGTAGCAAGGTGCTATAAAACTTGTAACAGAGGAACTTCATTTTGTTTAGAATGTCAAAAAAGACTTTCTTGAGAAAGTGACATTTGAACGAAGACCAAAAAATGAATAGGAGCTAATGTGGCAAAATGGGATAGAGATGAGAATAAAGCAGGGGAAGATCATTCCAGGCAAAATGAACAGTGTAGGGGAGGACCCATAGTGGAAGGCATTTTGGTACTTCAAAGGCATTGAGAGAAGATGATTGGTGCCAGATGATGCTGGGAGCTGGGTAGCAGTCAGACACTGTGGGACCCCATAGGCCATGTTAATGATTTGTCTTCATCCTAAGAACAGCAAGGAGCTATAGAAGAGTTTTCAGGAGGCACTTGGCATAATCAGATTAGAATGTTGTAAAAGCTTGCTTTGGCTATGCCATGGAGAAAGATGTTTAGCAGGTGGAAGTGGACGTGAAGAACTCAGTTGAGAGGGTCTTGGAGTAGTCATGGCTGGTAAGAAGAGTATTGTGGACTATGGTGGAGCTGAAGAAGAGTGTGCAGATTCAAGAGATGTTTAGACAATTAAAATTAAATATCTTGGTGATTGACTGAAGGTGGGACGAGGGACAGAGGCATTCAGGCTGACTCCTGACTTCCTGGCTTTGGGAACTAACTGGATGGTGATGTCATTCTCTAAAGGTAGCAGACTTTGGAAGAGGCCAGTTTTGGTATAGAGATTGGAGTTCAGTTTTGGACATGCCAATTTTGATGTGCCTTGGGGAAGCTGAGTGGCAAACTCAGGTTGGCAGCTGAATTCACAGAGGAGAGGTCTGGGTTGCAGATTCAAATGTGGCATTATTGGGTTATAGAGGTAATCAAAGCCATGAGTGTAGAGAAGACTGACCCCCGAAAGTAGGCAACCCACAGTGAAAAGAGAAATGAGGCTAGGCTTAGCTTTTAGGTCCTCCAGCATTTAATGGACAGTACAGGAGGATGAAGTTTACAAGGATAGTGAGAGCAGCAGGAGAGAGGCCAGAGGAAAAAAAGAGACTGCTTCAAGATGTGGTCAGTTGTCACATCAAAAGATACTTAGGAAGAACTCAAAAGTGTTTGGTGAATGGATAAACAAATCAAAGAATGAATGAGACTTGCTTCAAATGACATGACCAGGACATGGTAGACCTAGGACTCAAACCTGGTCATCTTCAATTCTCTGCTCTTCCCCTCAAACAATACTGACTTTAATGACCAGCATCTTATATCCAATGAAGGAACCCTTCTTGGAAAGGATGGGGATTGAGGTGGGGTTTGAAAGAAGGCCTGGATTTGCAGCGGGCAATTGGTATTCCAGTTAGGTTCAATGGCACTGCCACAGACATGGAGCTGGAGGTGAGAAAATCATGTTCAGGGAGCAGGAAGGAAGCTTGGCTGACCTCTTCACCTTTGCTTTCGTTTCTTTCTGCCTTTCACCCTCAACTTTCAAACCCTCATTGCCTCTTCCAGTTACTACCCCTACTCTCTTGTCTTTCTGCCACCTTACGTAGGTTCTCATAATGATGAAGCAAGCATCTGCAATCCTTGACGCTCCTCTGCTGCCTGTCACCTTGATGGGTCTGCTCTGTTGAGTCCCTAACCTCACTTCTTGGTTTGTCTTATGCTCCCTTTGTAACCTCTAGGAGTTTAGCATTGGCCCCTCCTAAAGCTGCAATATTCACTCAATCATTCATTTATTCAATGAATAAGTATTGAATGCCTGATTTGTGCCAGACACTATTCTAGGTTCTTGGTATACATGAATGAACAAAACTGACAGACTACTGCCTTCAGGTAGCTGACATTCTAGCCAGGAGAGAGAGGCAATAACAAAATTACATACTATGTTGGAAGGCAACAATTGATCTGGAAAAAAAAATGCACAGTAGGATAAGGGGTATTGGGAATGCAGGGCTGGGGTTCAGGGTGTAGGTTTCACTCCTGAGTTGTTACCAAATATGGCAGACTTTCTAGGCCACTTGCTCCACTACTTTCCCCCCCTCCACGCTGATCCTCCCCCTCCTCTGAGGCCAGGCCCCATCCCCACAGCCCCATGAGCTTGTTAAGCTGTTTGACTTCGATATCTTGTCCACACTCATGGTCTTCAGGAGTTTCCATTGAGTGGTATAAATGTCGAAAACACCACAGCCCTTGGCAGTCGGATCTGACCCACTCAGGACTGCCTGTGTTGTCACCGTTCTGTGGGCTTCTAGGTTCCTCGGTTATGCCAGTTTGGATGCATTTGCCCATGTTGCCTTCAGGGTGACTTGCTCGTACATCTGGAATTTCTTCTGTGCTAGGGTTGGGGACATGGGGATGAATTAAACTTGGCTTCTGTTCTTGAGATGGTCACAGCCCAGTATGGAGAAAGGTTTTCTAGCAGTTACCAGATGTGCTAAGAGTTGTTCCTGCAACATCCTCTCTCTTCCTTGCAGCAGGGAAGGCTTCCGGGCGGGACTTGGATGAACCCCAAAGGATGAGTATCGGGAGTTTCTCAGTCAAGAGGGAAAGGGTACTCCAAACCGAAGCTTTTCCACAGTTGCAGCCTGTGTCCCTCGAGGGCATCCTCTTCTCTTATTCTGCATTCCCCATTTGCCTAGTAGGGCATTTGCCAGGACTAGATGTTAATAAATGCTACATAAATCATTTGAAGCTCCGGGAGCAGTAAAATATGAGGCTTGACAGCTCAGATGAGGCCAGTTTTTGGAGGACCTGCATGCTTGGGAGAAGAGTTTGGCCTTGATCCAGTCAGAGGTGAGATGAGCAAGGCCAAGATGAGGGAGGACTTTCGAGGAAGACATTTGTCCTCTTCCTTGTCCTCTGCCCAAAGAGGGTCCATGTAGTCTGCTCCTTTGGGAGCCCGGAGGCACTGAGAGGGGCAAGAGGGCCCAGGAGTGGCCCACAGGGCTGCATGCCTCCACGTAGGCACTGCTTATTCTAACCTTTTAGCTGCGAAGGTAAAGACCAGTAGATCACACTGCCTGTTCATGAGTAGTGCAGGGACCAGCACCCATGCAGCACCATGCTATGTGCTTCTCCTGCCATGGTTTTCTGCTGAGTGCAGGCAAAAGTGGGATGCAGGAGTGAAGTGTTGAATAACAGTTTGAGATGGAGGAAACCACTGTGTTACAGAGGAAGTTGATTGATCTAAAAAACCAGGAATCTTGCATTACTTCCTTTGAGCACATTATAGAAATTACTGAATCCAACTAAGATTTGACATTCCTTCTACTTCTGAAAACTAGGAATATAAAGAAGGGAACTTTAAGCATTAGTTTCCTTATCTGTAAAATGGTAATAAAAGAACCAATTGGGAGATTGTCATAGGTGTAAATGCAATTGTGCACTATAATGATGTAGCACAGTGGGACACAAAAGTCAACTTACCTCAAGTGGATACAAAACAAACCAAAGTTTGGGTCTTGGGAGAGGAGTGGCCTTTAGGGGCTGATTTGAGAGTTGTTGTAGTGTGACGTATTTGAATGTCTGAATGTGGGTGAACACTGAGCCAAGATGTGGGGAGGTCAGAGCTTTGGGGGATCAGCTTATTTAGGAGGCTGAAGGAAGAGTCAGAATCAGGTGAAGAAAACCAAGCCTAGGATTCAATATTGAAGAAACCAGAAAAGTGCTAAATTACTGAAGCCAAGTAAGAGGGTACCAAGGAAGGGATATCTGTGCAGCATTGTACAGGGCTGTAAACTGGTGAAATGGGGATGGAGCAAAGGACCTGGGGTAAACTCTCCCCACCCCTAGTGGTATCATGTTTGTGTCCATATCTTCCAGGGGTAGATGTGATAAATGGGGCCCTGGAGTCAGTCCTGTCCTCTAGTAGCCGTGAGCAGTGGACCCCAAGTCACGTCAGTGTGGCCCCTGCTACCCTTACCATCTTGCATCAGCAGGTAAAGACTGGGATGGGAGAAGGCATGGCTGTGCCTCGCCATGGAGGGGAGCCTGGGGTGGTGGGGGAAGAGCTGCCAGTAAGGTGGATGTGCTCAGTGGAAGAGAGGGTTGGGCTGTTCCTTTCTAACTGGGCTCCCTCCCTCCAGACGGAAGCAGTGCTGGGGGAATGTCGGGTGCGTTTCCTCTCCTTCCTGGCTGTGGGCAGAGATGTCCACACATTTGCATTCATCATGGCTGCCGGCCCAGCCTCCTTCTGTTGCCACATGTTCTGGTGCGAGCCTAATGCTGCCAGCCTCTCAGAGGCTGTGCAGGCTGCCTGCATGGTAAGTGGGTAGGGTGATGGAGTGGTGATGCCCACCCCACATGGGGCAGGCTGGAGAGTGACTGCCGCACCTGCCTCTTTGCAGCTCCGCTACCAGAAGTGTCTCGATGCACGCTCCCAGGCCTCCACCTCCTGCCTCCCGGCACCCCCTGCAGAGTCCGTTGCCCGCCGTGTAGGGTGGACTGTCCGTAGGGGCGTTCAGTCGCTGTGGGGTTCCCTCAAGCCCAAACGCCTGGGGGCCCATACCCCCTGAAGTCCTCAGTCCTCCCTCCACCTGCTTGCATTGGGCCCCAGGGAACTCAAGGGTATGGGGCAGGGAGGGGCCCTAGAGGCTATTGTTAGGCCTCAGGCCCCCTCAAAGCTGCCCCTCCCTAGTAGCTGGGATTCCCTGCCTAGGGGCTGGGGAGAGAGAGACCTAATCCCTTCGGGGAAATGACAATATCGGATTGATAAGAGGAGCAAGAAGCAAGGCCAGCCCCAGGCTCTCCACCCCCATGTTTCAGGTGGAGCAGGAGGAACTGGTCTAGGCCAGGCCCTATCTTGGTAGGGTCTGGCAGGGGCAGAAGGGGGACTGGTCCAGGCATGGGTCCCCTCCCCACTGTTCCATGGGCACCTCTGCTGTACTGATATCACTAATAAAGTCTGTCTGCCCTGCTAAGGTGTGTGCCTTCCTGTGCCTGCACCATACCATCACCCCCAGTACCCTGATCCCTCAGTTAGGATTATATTCCCAAAGCCCCCTTCCCCTGCCTCCTTGAAAAAAAGAAAGTGGGACACTTGCAGAGGGGTCTGGAGTCCAAGTCTCTTATCTTTATTTTAATGGCCTGACAACCAGGCAGCAGCAGTCCAGGGTTCCTGGCTGGCCAGCACAGGCCTGGGGTGAGAGCTCCTGTGTGGTCTGCTGAGGCAGGACCAACTTAGACCTTTGCTCCATAGTTATGAAAGGCAGCAGTCCCAGGGCAGCTTAGATGCTGGGCACAGAGCAGCCACCCTCTCTCCTGTATCTTGCCAAACCAGCTCCATGAAAGAAGGTCCTGTTTCCCCGGTGTGCTTGGGGCTCAGGGATAGGGTTTTCCACCAGATGCTCTTCTTACCACAGCTGTCCTCTGGAGTTTTTGCAGCTTTCCTCACATTTGCACTTTCACAAATCTGGGCCATGGGGTACTAGCAGAAAGATGGCCTTGGCTGCAGGCTCTGGACATCAGGGAGGCTTCCATCTGGCACCAGATGGCGACATAGAGCAGGGCTATCCGAGCGAGCTGAGAGCTGGGCGCACAGTGTAGTCAGGCGGCAGGGCATGCCACAGGGCTCTGAGGGGGGGTGGCCCTTATGGTAGAGAAACCAGAAGGTCTGGAAAAGTTGTGTGTCACCCCGCATGCGGTACACCAGATCATGCCAGGCGGCAGGCAGTGCATTGGGCAACCCGTAGGTTTCTCGAGCTCTATAGAGACGCTGCCAGTGTGGTATGGCTCCTGGCTCATTAGCCTGTGTCAAGTTCAGGATGTAGGTCTCATGATCTAGGACCACATGAGAGCTCCCCGGATAATTGCCATCTATTTGGTAGACCCGGTAACCTGCAAGGAGGGAGGGCTGACTGGAAAGGGAAGGAACCAAGGCAACTCCAGGGAGAGGTCATATGTCCCGCCTGCCCCTTGCCAGCCATGGCCCCAACTCTGTTTCTGCTTCCTCTATCTCAACAACTCCCACATCACTCACCAGGATTAAGGCCGATGTAGGTGGTGGCACTGGGTGCCAGGAAGGCTACAGACAGTGGCCGGCTCAGGGTCTCCTCATCATAGAATACCTCAAACTCATCCACGTGGGTGTGGCCAAAGAACTGACCAGCCAAGGTGTTCTCATACCTGGCCAGAAGACACTAATTAGATTCAGAAGGTTTTAGGGACAGGGAAGAAATCTGGGGAGATGGGATGCTTTCTTTCTCCACACATTGAAGTAAGTAGCCTCTCTACCCCAAAGGGGCACCAGGAATGATAAAATACCCAAAGGAGTTTTCAAATGAACTTCAGACTCTTCATCTACCCCTCTTCTCCCCACTTCCCTCCTACCTGGCTACAATTCGATAATAATTCCAGCTCCAGCTTTTCAAGCAGTGCCCTGGGGGGATGTGGCCAATTATATGTACCTGCAGGGAGAGTTAAGGGAGGTTATCAGGGAGAATGCCCCTCTATTTGCTAGATGGAATGCTGCTTGGTTCATCAATTGTTCAATAAGGCCAATTAGAACTTGAAATTGGGGGGGGGGGGGGGAAGGGGAAGGAAGGTTATGAGGACAAGGAGGGGTCTAGGCAGCCCTGGCCAGGAGAGTTGGTACTCATCGCTCTTACAACAGCTATTACTGCTGGCCAGAGACGGGGAGTGAATGAGAGCTCCTAAGGGGGACCAGGAGCTGAACTCCCAGGGAATCCTATTGTTGGAACTCCAGAAAATCAGGCTTCTCTGCTCACAGATGCTCTGGCTCCAGATAGGAGTATGGTCATAAAGGGCCTGCTTCTCCCCGCCACCCCCATGGAGCACCTATCCACCATGTTCTCACCACTTTCCCTCACCTTGTCTCCTCGATCCTCAGCTGCCTGAAGCTCTCCTACCAGCCACTGGAGCTGTCCAGCAGGATCTGTGGAGTTGATCAAGAGCCAGAAGTTCTCACGGGAACAAAAATTCATATTGAGAGAGATGAGGCGGAGGCCAGGGCGTGGGGAAAGGGCATAGAACCCCCCAATTCTGAAACAAAGTGAACACAAACGGTCAGCACTCATTCATAATCCTGGTCCTGTGCTCACAGTCCTATACTAAGCATTTGGGTGGAGGGCAGAGGCATACGGGACATCATCCCTACCAAGGGGCTCACATTCCAGCAGAAAACCAAACAGCACCAATTATAGGGCCCATATGACTGGGCAAATGGCTCAGAAAGCTAAGGGCTCTAGGCCTCAGAGATAAAAGAGAACTATAATGGGAAGCAAGGGCCATTCAGAAGGAGTATGATCTGGACCTGGAAAGTTGGGATGTTAAAGTTGCAGGGGGAGGGGAGGTGTTTTAGAGGGCCAACATGAACAGACACAGACTAGCATGGAGAAAGTATGCTGTCAATCCTGAGGGAGAGTGGCTGGACAGACATAAGGGTAGAGGTGGAGTATGGGGTCAGAGCCAGTGAAGACAGCTGAGGACTCATGCTAGAAGAGTCACAGGTATGCCCAGGTCCCCTGCTCCCTTCACTATTATCCACTTTCTTTTCCCTTCCTGGGTTTCCATGGACCTCAACTACCTGAGGGTGTGAAGGGCTTCAGGAGGGAGCCAGGACTCCCATGCCTTGGCCATTGCCTCATAGAGCCAGCTGGAAGAGTGATTGCCCTCTATGAAGGGGGGAGGGAAGCCATTGACAGGTGTGCTCTCATGGTTGCCCACAGCAGGGTACACAGGCACTGGCCCCAAGAACTTCTTCACAAGGGCTGTGACAGTGGTCAGGGCCCGAAGCTGGTCCTGACGTGATTGGTGCCAGATATTGTGGGCGGGGATGTCTCCTGTCCAGTACACCATATCAAAGGGGCCGGCAGGGCCCAGCCCGCTCAACAGGCTCTCCAGGGTCCGCAGGGGCAGGTCACACTTGCTGTACTCGCCCCAGTATCCAGCACCTGGGCGGGAGGCAGGTGGCAGGCCAGAATCCTGGCGGCAACACAGTGGGTTCTCACAGTCAGGATCTGTGCCCTCCAGGTAGTCATGATCCCAGTGCAGGTCAGTGAGAAAGAGGATGCGGCTGACAGGGGCGCCTGGGGCCGGGGGCTTGGGTGGTTGTGGGGCCGGCTTTGGTACAGCTGGCAAAGAGATGTTCCAAGATGAGAAGACGTCCCAGTGCCCACAAGTGGAGCCCAGGAGCAGACCACAGGCCTCAGATGGGCTCAGCACTGAACGTGTCCACACCTCCACCACATCATCTTCAAAGAGCTGGACAGTTGACTGGCACACAGCGGGCGGTGCTATCTTCAGCAGTTTGCAGAGCTTGGTGGCTATGGAGCCCACCCACTCCACACTGGACTCCTTCTGTGGTGGGAAGAACCAGTGACGAGAGGTCAGAGACAGCACAGGGACCAGGCCAACCCCTGGCTACCACCATCTGTGCCTTCATATCCAAACTGGGGCCAAGCCAGACTCAATGCCACTGTGGTGAAGAGACCTCAGAGCACCCCCTGACTCCCACAGATATTGCCCTGTGACTCAGGCAGCACCAGGCCAGTACTTCCTCTTCAGCTCAGTAGGCAGTGGCATTTCAGGCCTTTTGCTTGCCTGGCTGGCTTCCTCAGTCACTGTCTGCAGAGTGCCTTGAAATTCGGGCTGGGCAATATAGCTGTCCAGTTTGGGGACACACACAAAGGCAGGTTCCCTGGGGAGACCTGCAAAACTCACCTACCAACCAGCATTCATCATCCCATCAGGGTCAGGGCAGCCCCATCTACTCCCACACCCTTGGATCTTTCTGAATTCAAGTCCCTTTTGAGCAGCTAGTACAGGCATGGTGCTCCGGATTAGCGATGCCAAATGTAAGGCACAGGGGGATTCAGAGTCAGATATACCAGGAAAGGAGTCCCAGCCTTGTCGCCAGCTATGTGCCCTCGGTGAAGTTACTTCACCTCCCCCAGATGCTCTTCATTTGGCAAATGGAGATACTGTAATGAAAACACCTCACAGACTTGACTTGACCTGTATAAAGTGGCTAGCACAGTGCCCGGCATATAATTTGAGCTCTTTCCTTACTTCACAAGGTCACAATGGAGGTAGTGGTGGCGTGTAGACATGGGTGTCCCTAAAGGAGAGCAAATCCGGTAAAGGCTTGTATCCTTCAGCCTCTTCATCAGGGATGCTCTTCATGACCCCAGCCCCAGCCCATCCACTCCCCGCCCCCGCCCCCGCCAGCGCACCCTTGGCTGCTCCACTGCAGGCCCTTTAAGCGCTCACCTTCAGCCCAAAGTCGATAGCGGTGAACAAGCTTTTGCAAACTGGGCAGCTGAGGTTCCACCACCCAAAGGCGTCACGGAGCTGGGGCACTAAGCGACCGACGTGTTGGCTTTGGACGGGAAGAGGGTGGGCCCCGGCTGGGGCCCAGAGAACCAACGCCAGAATCAGAGGCAGGCCCATCCACAGAAGCCTCAGTCTGGGGGATCCTCGGGTCCGGTCCGATTCCTGCTCCGGGCCGGACCTGCGGTGGCCCTGGCCGGGAGATACTCCATGGCGGGGCATTGCCCGGCTTCCTAGACAGGGCTGGTTCACCCCTCCGGGTCCCCCGGGTCTCGGCCCTGGCTAGCTCTCAAAGCGCGGGGCAAGACCAGGGACTGCCGAAGAGCCCCCGAGGCAGTCGGCTGACTGCTCCGCGTCCAGCCGCAAGGCAGCTCCGCCCCTTCCTCTTCCTGGGTTCCCCAGCAGGAGATCTCCCCAGCAGCCGGGATCCGGGTCGGCGAGGGAGGCTGAGGGGGCGGCGCGTACCAGGACCCCGCCCATGCCCCGCCCCGGCTCTGACCGGACTGCGCGCGCAGCTGAGCGGAGGGAAGCTGTGTGCGCCCTAACCGCGGGAGGTCGCTGTCGTAGCCCTTGTACATGCTGTGGAGGCAATCAAATGTGGCTGGTGAAAGGCTCGCGGAGGCTCCTAGGCGCCTGCTCTCTTCAAACCTGGACTAAATTCCTGGAATAGCTAATTGCCAGGCCCACGTGGCACACTACTGGCCCACCACAGGGAAGGAAATCTGGAGAACAGCACGCCCTAGTAGGGCAGGGATTCTCACACTGAGTGTGTTGCCTCTGCCCTGAGAGCGCCTCCCCTCCATCTCCCCTGTTCTGCCACAGGCACCAGGACCCTTGAGTCACCCTGACTGAGAATCTTTGAGTCACATTTGATGCAGAGTTCCTGATGGAAGGGGCTCTGAACTCGTGGGGACACCCATACATTTACCTTACAGATGAGGAAACTGTGGCTCAGAGATGGTGAAGTGACTAAAAAGGAGTACAGATCATACAGCGAGGAGGACCAGGAACATGAACTAGAACTTGGGTGTCCCTTGCATCTATGATGGTGAAAGTAACATTTACTGAGCTCTATGCATGTTCCGGCACGGATCCAGACACTTTAGAGTTACTGTCTTCAATTGGAACAACCCTAAGAAGTAAGTATAATAGTATTATTACTTCCATTTTGCAGATGGGGAAAATGAAGCATGGGGAAGTTAAGTGGCAGGACAGCAGTTAAAACCTGAGCTGTTTACCTCCTAGAGTGCTTCTCCAAGATCCACAGAGCTACCAAAGTCCTGTCAGTTCTTTCCTTTGAGAATTTCAAGTGACTCTTTTCCTGAGTTCATCAGGGCACCATCTCAGAGTAATTGTAGTATAATAAGTATATTTGGTCTTTGTCTCGAATTCTAGTTCAGGGCATTGAGCTCCTAAAACCCTTTGAATTTCCTGGGTGATTGAGTGCTTTTGTTATTTATACTACCCCTTTTTCAATCACACCTAAATTTATGCTAATGAGCCTGAAGATGGGGCTGGTGACCTAAAGACAAAGTGATTACAGGGTGAGAAGTTTCAGCTCCACCCTCAACCTACAGGGAAGGGAGGAGTGGAGATTGAGCTCTTTATCTCTTTGATAGTTTCCTGTTGGTGAATTTAAGGAGTTGCTAGTAGGGTGGCACACCTGGAGAGCACATGACAGCTTCATGACATCCCCCCCCCCCCTTCTGTGCCTTATCCTGTGGATTTCTTCCATTTGGCTATTTCTGACTATACCCTTTATAATAAACTGGTAAATGTAAGTAAGGTGTTTTCTGAGTTCTGTAAGCTGTTCCAGCAAAATATCAAACCTGAGGAGAGTGTCCTGGAACCCCAGAAGCTGGACAATTCTGTGGGACTGAGTTCTTTAATTTGTGGGATCTGATGCTGCCTCTAGGTAGTGTCGGAATTTAATTGAATTGTTGTATAGCCAGTTGGTTTTGGAGAATTTGAGAGTTGTTAGGTATCACCAGAAGTGGTGTCAGAAGTAGGATATGCTGGGGTGCCTCGATGGCTCAGTCAGTTAAGCATCAGACTTTGGCTCAGGTCATGATCTCACGGTTCATGGGTTTGAGCCCTGTGCTGACAGCTCCAAGCCTGGAGGCTACTTCAGATTCTGTGTCTCCCTTTCTCTCTTTGCCCCTTCCCTGCTTGTGCTCTCTCTCTTTCTCTCCCTCTCTCAAAAATACATAAATAAACACTTAAAAAAGGATTTGCTAAAATAATAATAATAATAAATAAATAAAATAAAATAAAATAAATAAAGAAGTAGGATTTACTGGCCTGGCCCTAGCTTATGAAAACATGTGTTTTGGGAAAAGAGAGAATGAAAGGGTGGAGGAGAAGAGGAGGAACCTTTGATTCCTGGGTGGCAATGTTCACATAGTCACCCATAGTATCAAACAGTAATTGTGCTATAATCAATTACTAAAGGTAAAATTTACCAATGGAATTTAGAGATGGATCTAACTCCTGGGAAATTGATTCACTGGATGCTTAAGGAAATGGAAACTAATAAAAAAGCAAACTATATAATCTCTCTTTCTCTCTTTATTTATTTTTGAGAGAGAGAGAGAGAGCACTCACAAGCGGAGTAGGGGCAGAGAGAGAGGGGAACAGAGGAACCAAAGTGGGCTTGGCACTGACAGCAGAGGGCCCAATGTAAGGCTTGAACTCACCAACTGCGAGATCATGACCTGAGCCGAAGTTTGATGCTTAACTGACTGAGCCACGCAGGTGCCCCCAAACTATATAATCTCCTGGTTGTTGTTATCTGTAATCGCTAAAATGAAAGAAAGGTAGAGGGCTGGGTGAGACCTTGATGCTGGACCAAGCTCAGATTTTGGTTAGTCTGGGTTTTGGCTTATGTCGGGACTATTGAGAGTACCTCTAAAACTCTGTCATAAGAAGATGGGCCACAAGGGAGAGGACAAAACCAAGAAACTACTGAAACCAGGAGGTATCATGTGAGGGAGTTGTTTTATTTTGTAGATTAGTATCATCAACTTCCTGAAGAACCTTTACTGAAATGGATTGTGAGTGTGACTAATTTAGGGGCAGTATCTTTGTTTTTACATGCTTCAGCATGGAAGAGCATGTTTGGGTTGTTACTGGACCCATAGCTCACTATGGAAAAATCGCAGATGGCCATACAGAGACACAGAGGGTTATTCCTGAGGAAATGACCAGCCTGCTAGATTGGATAAAACCACTCCCATCCCCCACCCCCCACCCCCCACAAGTAACTTTCCTGCTGCAAAATCAGTCCAAGAAGCCTTATCAAATTTGGTGTCTAAGCTTCCCTTCATGGGTGTTACTGATGTTAATAAAAACATTAGATTAACAAGAGAATGGGGAGACAAAAAGGGGAGAGTCAAAGTTCATCTTGATGGACAGCAGGATGGACATATCTAGATGGTTATTAAGAAGAAGATTTCAAGTAGCCCCATTTGTCCTTAACTATTGTTGCTCTCAGTCTCTGTCCTTGCTATGTAAGAGGACATTGATGACCCTCAGGGCCCAAATTCTACCTGTTTTCCAAGATCTTATCCCATGAAGTCCTTTCCTTTGCTCACATACTATTTCCTTAACAGTATCTTTCTTGCTCACTCCCTTCTTGCTCATTTGCCCAATTCTCTTTCTTACAGTGTTCTCTTTCTTACAGTTCATATAGTTGGTTTTGGTGGAACCATTATCGATGCATATCACACACCCTTATCCTTCTGAGTAGGTGATCAAAAGCCCCTCTTCCCCTGACATGGATGACATTATTCTTCAGGAATTGAATTAGATTCTGAGACAAAGATGAACATGCAAGAGATTTCTTCAGGGACGCCTGGGTGGCTCAGTCAGTTAAGTGTCTGATTTTGGCTCAGGTCATGATCTCATGGATTGTGAGTTCAAGCCCCACGTTGGGCTCTGTGCTGACAGCTCAGAGCCTGGAGCCTGCTTTGGATTCTGTGTCTCCCTCTTTCTATGCCCCTCCTCAACTCATGTGTGCGTACGCGTGTGCTCTCCTTGCTCTCTTTTTCTCTCTCAAAAATAAATAAACATTAAACAAAGTTTAAAAAAAAAGATTTTTTCAGAAGTGCTTTTGGCATCTATAGCTGTGGAAGGATGGGAAAGATAGTGGGATTGAGCAGAGGGACATGTTGAGCTTTGATGCTACCTCAGTAGAGACCTCAGCAGACCCAGTGGGAGTTCTGAAGCTGGGATGACCCTTCAAAGTTGTCCTGAAATGGCATGAGGGGGCTTGCTTCATTTGGGGAAGTTCCTGTGGGTGCTGATAGCTGAGGGCTTTCTGTTGAGAGCAGGCCTAACAGATGGGAGAATAAGTCCTTCGTTCCTGGAGGGAGACCAGGCGGCAATGACAGTGTTTACCACAGTCCGTCCACCTCGTGTGCCACTTGGATCCATTTCTTCATATAAGTTCTGGGAGCAGTTCCCCCAGCATTGTGGTGAGCCTCTCTCTTCATGGTGGAAACTTAGAAAAGGAAAGCTGGTAGGAAGAATTATGGTTACTGTAACTGATAGCAGGATAGCAAGGGATACCCATCATTTTTCTTTTCTACCGCACATTCTAGATTTCCTTCCTCCTTAGCTAGCACCTCTGCTGATTCAGTGGCTTTACCTGACGGTGTGATCCAGACTTTTACTCCTGAGGTGTGTGAGCATCTGGTATCCATGCCGTCCTCAAGCCATTGCTTCTGCATTTTTTTATTTTACCATCAAAATAGAGGAGGAGAGTGTCAAGAGGCTCCCG
The DNA here is from genome assembly GCF_024362965.1 of Panthera pardus. Taxonomy (NCBI): domain Eukaryota; kingdom Metazoa; phylum Chordata; class Mammalia; order Carnivora; family Felidae; genus Panthera; species Panthera pardus. Next base: position 52,036,314 of record NW_026526677.1, read on the forward strand.
AGTGGACAAGCTGATGCCAAACTATTTCTCCTCTATCTCTTTTGTGTAGCAGCTGCCCTGCCTCCTCTATTCTTGTAATTAGTATCTACTCTGTGGCCAAGATGGTGATGCTTCTTCTTGCCCTTCACACAAGGAGCCAAAAGTTGCTGGGCAGCAGCTATACTCTCTCCCCTGTTGGACACATTTTCCCTTTGGGAATCAGGACCTCTAAACCTGTGGGGCCTAGCACTGTAGGGACAGGAATCACAAATTCTCCAGGCAGATCATAGGAGTAATGGTAAGAAGCCAATTCCTGCTTCCTCCCTTGTTTTTGGACTCATGCGTTCTACCTGTTGGGCACACTGCATAATATGAAGGTTGCTATTTTAAAGTGGACACTGCATGCTGGAAGACAGCACGCTGTCTTCTCTAGGTATCACTTTCAAGTTTATGCTTTAGCTGTGCCTTCACCAGCCCATTCCATCACTGTATCAGGCTGGCAGTTTCTGGGTTGTGTGGTATGTAATGTGACCAGTGGGTTGCCTAGTCATGGGCTCACTTTATACCTCCTTTGCCAAAGACTGGGTCCTTGGTCTGATGTGATGGGATTCCATGCCGGTTGTTCAAACACTGTAAGCTCTTAGATGATGGTGATGGTTGACTCCCAGTGGGCAGGAAAGGTAAAACCATGCCTGAAATATGTTATTTATTCCTGACAAAACAAACTGCTTCACCCTTTAGAGTGGAAGGAATCCAGTGTAGTCAACTTGCCACCAAGGGGCTAGTTGGTCTCTTCAAGGTATGGTGCCATCTTGGAGACTTGGCTTCTGTTTTTGCTGCTAGCAAGTTTGCTGCTAGCAGGTTAGACACTTGACATTTGGCAAAAACCTTTATCAGGTTTGGTAAGTGGGAGCCCACCCTATTGGGCGTATGGGAATGGGTTTCTAATGATTAATGCTGATGCCTAGCCTCTATTTTGGGAGGAGACTCCTATCATTTCTATTGCTGTCAGTGAGTCCACCAACTCAGCAGTAGTGTTTTCTGCCATCAGCCTTGGCCTATATAGTAGAGCCATTATGGAATGTCTTGGTGATGCTGGTAGCCCTCCTACCAAACATTCCTTATTACTTTGGCAAATTATGTATCCTGTGGAATATAGTTATTTCATGAGTTTTCCAACCTTATAAAGTCTATCCTTCTTGACACCCACTTTCTGAGCCTTTTTATCTTTCCTGTCAGTTACGGCATTTCTGCCTCACTTGGTGCAGGCTGTCACTTTCTCCGTGCTTTTAGTTGCAGATTAATTATTTTACACTTTTCATTACTCTTTTCTAGAGCATCCATGAGCTTAGCTATAATCACTCAACTTCCTTATTCTTTTTTTTTTAATTTTTAAAATGTTTATTTATTTTTGAGAGAGACATAGACAGAGTCGACCAGGGGAGGGGCAGAGAGACGGAGACACAGAATGGGAAGCAGGCTCCAGGCTCCAAGCTGTCATCCCAGAGCCCGATGTGGGGCTCAAACTCATGGACTGTGAGATCGTGACCTGAGCCAAAGTCAGACGCTTAACTGACTAAGCCATCCAGGTGCCCCTCAATTCCCTTATTCTTATAGTTACAGATTCCCTCATGTTTCTCAAAAATCTGATTCACTGAACCAGCCAGTGCATTTCTTTTGCATCCCAATTCACCAGGGACTCTCCAACTCCACCTAACTGATGCTGGGTCCCTGTCAGCTGGGTGGCGAGTGATCCTGCTCTAAAATCCCATGTTAGCATCTGCTTTCTTAGAGCATCCTGGCACCAGCTGCTGCAGGTTGGGTTATCCATAGCAGACCCTAAGATGGAAATGAACTTGCTGGAGGTTTCTTAGGGAGTACTCTCAGGATAACCTCTGTGAAGGAAAGGAAGCAAGTAGGATTGGGCACGGGGAGAGGATGAATGTTGAGGCAGTCTCTGCAGAGGCCTCAGCCAACCCTACAGTGGGTTCTGAAGCTGAGAAGACTTTTCAGATTGTTCCAAGCTGAATCAGGGGGACTGAGCCTTTGCTCCCTTCTAAATTAATTGGTCATAGGATGCTTCAGAAAGGGGGTATGACCTTGGGCAAGGTGGCTTTCCTAGGTGAGGGCTTCTGTATGGGCTCATCATTGAGGGCCATATTCCAGCAGCACCCCCAACAGCTGGGGGGGCCAAGTCCTTCATTCCTGAAGGGGAACCTGGGTGACCCATAGCAGTGTCCACTACACTCCTATTCCTAGGGTCCATCTTAAGAAAGGACATAAATACAACTTGGATATCCTATGGCCTAAGAATCATTATGAGCAGAGTTCTGTGGGGCTAAGAGTGAGAGTGGTAAGGGCCACTTTATTATTTATTTTCTCTGGATTTTAGAAACTCTGAAACCTATTTTGGAGGCTCCTAGGCTACTGGACAATGGGTAAAACTCAGGGAAGGGGAGAGGAGCCTGGTGTTAAAGATCTAAGGCTCACACAGCCCCTGCTTCCATAGCAAATTGGGTGCCAGGCTTGGAGAGTGATTGGCATGGGAATAATATGCCTGGTTGGGACAGAGAACTTCCTAGTTAATTTGGACTAATTGGATCAGGTACCACTAGGGTACCTATGCTCTTTTGTGTCAGGAAACCTGTTCAAATTCTGTGCAGGTAACCAGCCAACTCTCCAGCTGCCTTTAGAACTGCAGATTAAATCCATAATCGCCCCTCCTCCCTGGCAGCAGCTTAGAACTGATGGGAAGAGGTCCCCCTCTTGTGGATATTTTAGGGAGTACTAGAGAACTAGGAATCTATGGATTCCAGGGCATGGACCCTGAAGAAATGGAATCTTCTGACAGGCAATTGCAACAGTGTGTCCCAAACCCTCCATGGTAGGGACTGTGGCTGTGGGGATGGGCGTTAGATTCAGTCTCCTGGGTTAGAATCCTGGCTCTGCTGCTCACTCATTGTGTGACCTGGAAAAAACACATCACTTTCTGAGCTTTGATTTCTTCCTAGATGACATGGGGATAATAATGGTGCGTGGTGGTTGTGAGATTCAGTGAGATCCCAAGGACTTAGAACAGTATGTAGTGTCGAGGAGGTGTTTAGTGTCTGATGCATCCTGTTAAGCTACATCTTCCATCTGTACTATCATTGCTTTAATGAGGTCCAGCTCAGGGCTCCCGGCTACCCATGCCCCATTCATAGTATCCATTGCAGGGGAGAGGAACTTACTGTGGTGAGGTGAAGGCCAAAGGAAAGAATGTGGGAAGAGGCATCTAGGTGGCTCAGTAGGTTAAGCATCCGACTTCAGCTCAGGTCATGATCTTGTGGTTTGGGAGTTCGAGCCCCGTGTCAGGCTCTGTGCTGTCAACTTGGAGCCTGGAGTCTGCTTCAGATTCTGTGTGTCTCTCTCTACCCCTTCCCTGCTTGTTCTCTGTCTCTGTCTCTCTCTCTCTGTCTCTCTCTCAAAAATAAGTAAACATTAAAAAAATGTTTTAAAGGAAAGAATGTGGGAAACTTTGAAAAATCCTTTCCCTCACTGCCCTCACTTCCACCTAATTACCCATGGAAGATGTAGGGAGCATTTACCTAACAGATGGTGACTTGGCTCCTTTTATTGCCAGGCAGTCATACATTTATTAGCTCAACACACACACACACACACACACCCCACACACTCATACTCTGTTTGTCTAAACAAAAACCTCACAGAATTCAGCCTCCCTAGAAAAGCCCTTTAGTCATCTACTGTTATTCATGCAACCTCTCTCTCCCCACCCGAATTCCTTATGAAAGGATTCTTTCAGTAACAACAATTCCCTTCAGAGGGGGGAGAGAGAAATTTTGCATCTAAGAGAAATAGAATTTAGAAATTTCCCTATATTGTTATACTAGTAACTGAGCAATTCTAACCAGTCCAATAGGAGTTTCCATGGGGGACATGTGGAGAGTTGTGGGAGCAGAGAGGAGGCATGTCACCTGGATCTGAGGGCCTTCGTGCAGGTTCCCTAGGAAGTGAGTTACGTCTATGCTAGGACCAAAGAATGGAATGAGACTAATGTCCCTGCAGAGGGAACTGCAAGTGCAGTCCTGTGGCAAGGAAGGGCTGGCAGGTTTGGGAACTGAGGCAGAAGACAGTATGACCACAGGAGCCCTGGGAGGGAGTTGGAAGGTGTATGAGGCTGAGGCTGGAGACTGGCACTGGCCAGAGTAGGAGAATTACATTAGAGTTTAGTTTTAATCCCCAAAGGAATGAATGCATTTATTATTAATTAATTAATTATCCAGCCATCCAGCCAGCCAGCCATTCAGGTGACACATATGCAGAAGTTTATTCTGCGCCAAGTGTTGTGCCAGGGACCCTGAAACACAGAGATGACTGTGCCCCAGCACCTCCCACAGACAGCTCATGGTGGTGGGAAGACACAGACATGAAGCACAGACCTACGAGAAAGGGCTTCTGGAGACAGCTTTCTTGGTACTGTAGAAGCCAAAGGAAGAAGTGGTTGATTCCCGCTAACTGCAGAGAAAAGGTTCATGGAGTTGAGGACATTTTTTCCAGGAGGCCAGTCTTGAAATATGAGTTAGTATTTGCCTGGAGAACGAGATTGGGAAGAGGTTTCTCCTTCCTTTTCAATGCTTGAGATGTACTAACCATCTTTCAGAGCCTAAACAACAGGCTCCCAGATTTCTCAGGGCCTTTGCACCTATACTGTTCCTTCTACCTAAAAAGATCTTCCCTCTCCTTTCACTTAATTAACTGCAACTCATTCTTTTAAAAAAATGTTTATTTATTTTGAGAGAGAGATAGAGAGCAAGCAGGGGAGAGGCAGAGAGAGAGGGAGACAGAGAATCTCATGCAGGCTCCACACTGCCAGCACAGACCCGGATGTGAGGCTTGAACTCATGAATCATGAGATCATGAACTGAGCTGAAATCAAGAGTCAGACGCTTAATGGCTGAGCCACCCAGGCACCCCTGCTACTCATTTCTTAGTTCAACTGTGACTTCCTTGAGGATGCTTTCCCTGATCTATTTTTTTCTTTTTCTTCCTCTTTCCCCTTTCCCTCTTTTCTCCTCCTCCTTCTCCCTTCCCCCTCCTCCTTGTCCTCTTTCTATCCTACCCCCCCTTCTCTTCCTCCTCCTCCTCCTCCTTCTTCATCCCCCACCATAGTTCTCATTGCAGTTATAACATTGCATTTGTTTATGTGCTTATTTAATTACTGCCTGCCTTCTCCAGTACACTGTAAGCTTCATGAGAGTCGGGACCATGTCTAGTCTTGCTCCCATCGTATCCCTAGTATTCACCACAATGTCTGCCAGTGCCTCCATAAGATTGGTTGCTTGAATAAATTGGAAGTGAGAGGATAAGCAAAGGGCCAAAAGCATGAAACACTATGCAAAAGAGGAAATTTCCAAAAGTTTAAATGAAGGCTAGTTGTGCAAGGAGATGCAGGGAGATAGGCACGGCCCATGTGTTGAAGAGTTTGGTTGCAAATTTGGACAACTGAGTATTAAAGGATTTTATTGGAGTTTGTCCCGAAGGCTATGGAACTTCAGTGAGGAGAGCCAGAGAGATCAGCTGGTAAAGAGGGTGATAGGTGAGGTTAGAGATGATGAATTCTGAAGTGGGATTTAAGAGGGGTGTTTGGCAGGGAAATAGATAGAAGAGATACCTGGAAAGCAGCATCCACAGAACCACCTGGATGCTGTGGGAACAGGGCTCTTGATGCCTTCCAAGTGGCCACCTCAGATCTGTACGTAAACAAATGAACACAGGGAGCACTTGAATTAAAGACACCAAGGTTTTTGTTATAGCTGATAGGCAGATGGAGCACACATGTAAGAGTTGGGCTGGCACAAGAAAAGGGATGCAGCTTCCTCTGAGGTTAAAGGTAGGTGTAGGAGGACAGAAAACAGAAGGATTGCAAAGTCCAGGTGATCTTTTAGGAATTGAGGTCACGTAAGCCATAATAACCTGCTTCCTCCCCCATCTGCCTAGTTCCTTGTCCATCAAGTTTTACCTTAGTCACTCTAGCACACACAGGGCACCCTCCCTATGCTTCACCCGAATCACACTCATCTAGCACCCAGCACTACACAATTACTCAGTGGTTTCCCCAGGAGATCACAAGTGATGGGGGGTAGGGGGGCAAGACCTTCAGTGTCTCCCATTTTATCCCCGCTCCCTGGCATAATGCCTCGGGTATAGTAAAGGCTTACTGTTTATTTGTTCAAAGAGAAAGGAGAGGTTTTCTAGTATCTAATCTAATAATTTTATATACATACTCCCCTTTCCCTCAGTAAAACCTCATTCCCCCCAAAGAAATTTTTTCAACTGTGTTTCTTGGAAGTTTAGCTTCCTTGAGGGGAAGTTTGAAATAAAACTGTAACCTTTGCTTGAAATCAACTTGTGTAAGTTGCTTTAACAAAGCCCTTGCTTTGCTTTATGTGAGTAATAACACCCACACTTTTTTGTTACATCAGTGTGAGGACCACACCCTATGTGTTTCATTTTGAAAACCAGTTTTCTTAAAACCAGAAATGCAATATATTCACATGTTAAAAAATTTGTTTTCAGGTACTTAAAGGGTTTACTTTAACTAGAGAATGCTTCTTCCTACCCCAACTCACTGAGCCTTTCTTTGGAGAGAAACATGGTTCCTTTTTTGTGTGTTTTTTAGAATGTTTCTAGAATGTTTCTACTATAGAGAGAGTGTGTGTGTGTGTGTGTGTGTGTGTGTGTGTGTGTGTGTGTAATAGAATGTTGAATGGGACTTCTGATGCCTCAATTAAAAAAAATTTTTTTTTAATCTTTATTTTTGAGAGAGAGAGAGAGAGAGAGAGAGAGACAGACAGAGCGCGAGTGGGAGAGGAACAGAGAGAGGGAGATGCAGAATCCCAAGCAGGCTTCAGGCTCCGAGCTGTCAGCACAGAGCCCGATGTGGGGGTTGAACTCACAAACTGTGAGATCATGACCTGAGCTGAAGTTGGATGCTTAACCGACTGAGCCATCCAGGCGCACCAGTGATGCCTCAATATTTTGACCAAAGCTCTAAGGTTAGACAATATACATACCCAAAGGATTACTTAAAAGTTGGCTGAGCAGATCCTTTCACCCTCATCCTAACATCCACCTTTGGTCTACATAAAAGAAGTCTAAAAATTCTATGGCAGTTAAGCACAGGGGCAAGTGCTGTGATTCTTCTAAGTATGTGTATGTTTGTGTACATGTGTGGATGGCAGGAGGAGGCTGCTAAGGAAACCACTAAGTGATTGGTAATCTAGTATCTTTCTTGGGGAGAAAGGCTTGGGGAGTTGCAGAGGCTTATACCCAACGCAATCCCAATACAGCTACCACAGCCAAGTATGGTGAGAGAGTTCTTGGAAGAGCTTCATATGTGACATAGACTCTCCTGCCTCCTCTCCCACCTGTATGTTTCAGGCGGGGAGGCTGGCTGGAGTAGCCCTCAGCGTGAGGGCGAGGAGAGAAGGCAGTGATGGGGTAGTGTGCGTGCTAACAGTATGTGTCTAAGTCACATGAATACCAAAGAAAAGAGCTGAATGGGAAGGAACCTTGTGCAAGGGGGCACTTGGTACTGCAAGAGGAGACAACAGAGTATGCTTCACTAGAGAGGAACTGAGGACGTGGGGACTCAGGACATTCACTGGAGGGTGCATACCCCTTCCTGCTCACTTCTTCCCCATCCCCCAGGTCAGAAAACTGGACACTGTCCATATCCCTAACAGGGCCTCTGAAATCCACACATGTCCCCAAGAGAGAGCCATATTCAGACACCTCTATACAGAGGGTTATGCAGAGCTCAGTTACAGCAGGCCAGTGCCGCAGTATAAGCTCACACCCACACACCCCATGTGGACTCTGGAGGAGCCAGTTGCAGAAGGTGAAGGAGGTGGATGGAAAATGAAAGCACTGTCCACACCTCTTTTATTATTACCAGTTCCCAAACCACAAGACTGGCCTGAGATGGAAGTGCAAGGCTGGTGGGGGAAATTTTGAGTTGGAATCATTTCAATACACAGAAGTAAGCTTAGTGTTAATTATCAACTTGAAACTATTTTCTATCTGAAAGTGACTGTAAATTTATGGGATTAGTTTGAGACATCATGGGAGAGGGCTTGTGAAAAGGGCATTCAGTGGGGCGTGTGTGAAGGCTGTGTTCAGAAGGAAAGCTGAGGCATGTTTGTGCTCCACTGAATTCATTTCATTCAATAAATCCATTGCGTCTGTGTTTATAGGCTTGTAATGCAAAATACACAAAGGAGACAACAGTACATTGTTTCTTCTGCTTAGCAAAGTATCTTTTCATATCAACTGGCAGAGAGCTAACTTCTGGATAGTTCCAGGGAAACAGTGAATCACATGGGCTTTTCACTGGATTCTGAACAGAGGGCAAATGCCCAGGGGCAGACGAGGATTGAGGTACACTATCTGCTTTAACCTGGTACTGTACTGGAGAGGGATGCTTGGGCCTGAGGCCACAGTGAGACTTTCTATGAATCTTCTGTCCTGGCCAGCCTTCAGCTAGATTTAGACTTTGGGATAGGTCCAAAAGATGGGCTTGGCCCATGGCCCATCTACTGGGAGAGGAGAGCAACACATCTTTAGGACCGTCTCTAAAATAATAATACCCTGGGGCTCCTGGGTGGCTTAGTCAGTTAAGGTCTGACTCTTGATTTCAGCTCAGGTCATGATCCCAGGGTTGTGGGATCGAGCCCCATGCTGGGCTCCGTGTTGAGCATGGAGCCTGCTTAAGATTCATAACAAAATAAAAAATAAATTAAAAAAATAAAAATAAATAAATAAAAATAAGCATCTGCCACACACACACAGAAAGATTCTCTTGCTCTCCCTTTGCCCCCCTCCCCCTCTTCCTCACTCAGGCTCTCTCTCTCTCCCAAAAATAAAAATAAAGATAAAAGAAAATGAAGTGAAATACCCAAACTTTTTATTTGCAAATCCCTATGAATAAATGATTTTTCAGCACTCATCCTCAAATGTTGCTTCGTTTACAAATTATATACAAATTTATAGTCATATTGTTTTTCTTTAATGACTTATTAGAATATAAATTTGAGAATGAAATAAAAGTAAAAATAAATACCCGTTCTAATAACCTAGTGTATTATTCTTTCACCTCCATGGATTGGCCTACATGCTGTACCGCCTGGGATGCACATACTCAGCTGCTCCAGAAGGAGGATCTAGGCCTGACTTGAGAACAGAAGTGGCGGAAGAGATGCTCCATGTGGGCCTGCAGGTCCCAAGAGAGAGCAAGAGCCAGGAGCCTGGGCTGTGGTTTGGCAAACACGGCTTCATCTCACCAACTGAGTTACAAGTTCGATGAGAGGAAAAAGAGACCAGAAGTGCTCTTCCAATAGAGTTTTCTCTTGGAGAATGGAACAGAATCCTTCCCCTCCTTGAAAACTTCAGGATGATAAGAGTGATAGACAACTCCTCCTACTTTAAAATTTAAAATCAGTGTAGTATTCCACTATCATGAGATATCTTGGAATATTTTTCTTTGTGTGTGTGTGTTTTTCCTTTCTGCATGTTCCAGCTCTAGACTGGGGTGGGAAGATTGCCATTCATGGGCCAAGTCTGGCCTGTTGCCATTTTTTTGTGGGGGGACAGTCTGTAAGCTAAGAATGGTTTTTATATTTTTAAATGGTTAAAGAAAACCAACAGAAAAATGGTATATTAGGACATACAAAAATTATAGGAAATTCAAGTGTCAATATCCATAAATAAAGTTTTATTGGAACACAGCCACCTTCACTCATTTATGTGTGAAGAATGGTAGAGCGGAGTCGTTGCAACAGAAGCCCAATGAACCTCAGACCCAAGGTGTTTGCCGTCTGGCCTTTTACAGGAAACGTTTGTTGAGCCTTCCTCTAGAGAATCAGAAATAGCCATAGTATTTCAAGGAAAAATAGGATTGTTGTAATAGTAGGAATGCAAGTAGAAGCAAAGGGCTAATGTTAAGAGTGGTGCGTTTGTATCTGGGGTGTATGTTTATTTTTAAATAAGTTTTTGAGAATAAAAAAGAGAAGGGGAGAGGTGCCTGGGTGGTTCAGTCAGTTAAGGGTCCCCAACTCTTTTTTTTTTTTTTTTTTTCAACGTTTTTTATTTATTTTTGGGACAGAGAGAGACAGAGCATGAACGGGGGAGGGGCAGAGAGAGAGGGAGACACAGAATCAGAAACAGGCTCCAGGCTCCGAGCCATCAGCCCAGAGCCCGACGCGGGGCTCGAACCCACGGACCGCGAGATCGTGACCTGGCCGAAGTCGGACGCTTAACCGACTGCGCCACCCAGGCGCCCCGTGGGTCCCCAACTCTTGATTTCGGCTTAGGTCATGATCCCAGGGTTGTGAGATCAAACCCTGCATCAGGGGCTCTGCACTGAGCATGGAGCCTACTTAGGATTCTCTCTCTCTCTCTCTCTCTCTCTCTCTCTCTCTCTCTCCCTCTCCCTTTCTTCTTCTTCTTCTTCTTCTTCTTCTTCTTCTTCTTCTTCTCTCTCTTTCTCCCTCCCTCTGCCACTCCTCTGCTCATGTGAACTCTCTCTCAAACAAAACAAAACAAAACAAAAACGGAAAGGGGAATCAAGGCATAGACTTCATGTCATTACAGTGATAGGGAACAGAACAAGGCAGGTAATTTAATTCCCCTTCTCCTTGCCCTGGAGAAACTAGAAAAATCTTTGGGACTTCAGATTGCAAGGAGTTGGTGGTAAGAGGTGGGCTGGGGGTCTGGAGGAGAAGATCAGACTGGGAGGAACTGTTATGCCAGGGTCAACATCAGATGGATGAACAGCCTGCCCCACCACCGTCAGGAGGCCGTTTATCCAGCTAAAATTCATAGATTCAACTACCATGGAATTTGGGAGAAAGGCTATTGGAGGACATTAATAGTCTCAGCCATACTCCCCCCCTCTGGCATCTTCAACCTCTCCTGCTCAATTTGAAAATTCAACTGACACTCCCTCTTTAAAAATGAAGTAAGCAGGGGCGCCTGCGTGGCTCAGTTGGTTGAGCATCCGACTCTTGGTTTCCACTCAGGTCATGATCTCCTCATGATCTGAGGCCCCACATAGGGCTCTGTGGGTTTGGAGCCTGCTTGGGAGTCTCTGTCTCCCTCTCTCTGCCCCTCCCTTGCTTGTACATGCTCTCAATCTCTCTCTGAAAATAAAGAAATGAAAAAAAAAAAAACTTAAAAAAATATAAATAAATAAAAATAAGCAAACAAAAGTAGGACAAAACAAATGCAATCCCCTCTCTGGACCTAACCTGATCTCCAACTATCCCCGTTTCTCTGCTCTCCTAAACAGGAAGCATCTCAAAAGAGCTCTCCACACATGCTGTCTCCACTTCCTCACCTATTTGTCCTTCAAAACACTCCCATCTTGTCTTGACCCCACCAATCTACCAGAACAGCTAAGGCACCTATGACCTAGGTGGACAGATCTAATGGACACTCTTCGGTCTTTCTCTTCTGGATCTGGACATATTTGATTGTCTTCAAGCACTCCCTGCTCTCTGCTTCTCTGACATCTCAGTTTTGGCTTTTCTCCATTTCCCCGCAGCCTGTTCCTTCTCAGTCTTTCACAACATTGACTTCCTGTGTCTGCCTTGAAGAAAACCCTGTGAACAGGAGGTACTGCAAACACAAGGTAAATGTACTGTTCACACATTATCTGATTTCACTGATGGATGAAAGAACCTTGTTGTTGTTGTTTTAAATGTTTATTTATTTGTTTTGAGAGGGAAGTGGGAGGAGCAGAGAGAGAGAGAGAGAGAGAGAGAGAGAGAATCCCAAGCAGGCTCAGGGCTGTCAGTACAGAGCCCAAGTCAGGGCTTGATCTCAGGAACTGTGAGATCATGACCTGAGTTGAAATCAAGAGTTGGATGCTTAACCCACTGAGCCACCCAGGCGCCCTGAAAGAACCTTGGTTTTATAAGCTACCTGCTAACCCAGCCTAGCATCAGTGGAGAGTTCAAGATGTAAAGAAAAGAATCTGGGCTGATATGTGAAATCATGGTTCTTCTCTTAGCTTCAAATAGCATCAAAAACTCTAGATCCTGTTTATGACACTCAGTTCCCAGTATTGCCCTTTGTTAGGGCTTTATGCTCTTTCTCCTTAGAATGCTTAATCTCACATAGGCAACTTGTAATATACTTGTATTTTGCCCTTGTTGGGATGGGAGAGGGAGCTTCCTCTTCACCAAGGCAGCTAATCTCAGCCTCTATTACCTAAGAGTATATGAAGTCATTGTCTGACATAAGGACAGATCCCATAATTGGGCCTCCTGCTTGCCTGGCTCAGAACCTTAGTCCCCTTATCTTTCTTGTCTTGCTTAAATCTAAGCCAAGAGTCAAGGCAAGTGTCTTATTTTCTGCAACAGTTTTCTTTTTTTTTAGTGGTTTTTCTTCTAAAAATATCTCTTATCTATACCTCCCTTATGACCCTGTATGCAGTGTTACTAGTAGCCAATGATGGACTTTCTTTTGCTTTTTATCTACTGAAGAGCTCCAGCCAAAATCAGGCTTCCTGTTTTAACTTTCTTGAGCTGATGTAGACATTTCAACCACTCAAAGATGCTTAGAAATCACTGGGGCTGAGGTGTGTAGGTCTCACCTCACTGCAGAGTTGGCTGCTTTCCAAGTCCTATGATGCTGTGCAGCATGGGTAGGGCAGGTGACCTTCTAGAACTTGCCAGGCCTGTTGTATCCTTTATGTTGAAATCTTATTTGTCCCTCTCGCCATTTCTTTGGATTGGAAATGTTCAAATTCTTACTTTCATTTATTGTAGTCAGAATTTAATCCACATAGTCTGGAGGTAGTGGGGAATAAAATCAGATTCTGGGCTCTAGTGTCTTAGCAGCTAAGAATGGAAGGAGGAAGCCTGGAAGCTGAGAATTTAATCAAATTATCACAACATGACCCTGAGACAGGTACTGTTATCATCCCTAGTTTATAGGAAACGGAGGCTTGGAGAGATTAATTGACTGACTGGTAGAGTCAAGTCTTGGGACTTGCTTTCAGGTTGTCCAAACCCTGGCCATGCTCTCAAAATTCCAATGTCCACATCCCATTGTGAAAGTCTTGCCAGATAGAAACAGGCCTATAAAATGTCAAGCTTTCCTCCAATTTAGGAAATAGTTGTAGATATCAGGATGCCATGTAAACCTCTCAGAGAGTGTGCCTCAGGGACTGGACATCATTGAAAAGGGGGGAAATTCATGTGAAACTCCAGTGTCTACCAAGAACGTAATGAATAACTTTAACATAACAAAAAAGGTCTTTTCTCTACCCTTGGTTCAGTAAGAAGATATCTAGAGTTGTAATAAATGACTAAGGAGGTGGTCTGATTCTTTAGCTTAAAAATAGAGTTTTGGTTTTCTATCCTTGGACAGACAGATCCCTATCACTGTAGTATGAAGATATAAATGAAGAGTGTGGATGGGAATTTGCTGATTTGAGGAAAGTTAGAAAGTTGTGGATAGCACAAAAGCCAGTTGATTAGGGAAACATAGTTAATATTGTGGGACAATTTTGGCTTTGTAGGACTATTACTCTAGTTCCATACTTGTGTATTAGTCATGATAAGTAACATTGGCTGCTTTAAGAAACAATCCTAAAATGTAAGTGTCTTAACACAATATGGGTTTACTTTTGGCTCTTGTCACTGTCCACTGTGGTGAAAGAGAAGCAAGGAGGACACAGGTAGGTGGAGGTTCTATCACCTTCAACTCATGACTTCTGGAATTGCCTGGATGTTGAAATCCAGGCATCAGGTGGGGATGGGAGTGAGGGTGGGCAGAGAGAGAGAAAGAGAGAGGATCGTGCAGATGATCTAGGCTTGGAAGTAGTTTTCATGAAGCACCAGACTTGGAATAGTGCCTGCTGCTACTGCCCAAATTCCCTTGGCAGGAAGTAGGGCAAGGAGGAGGCCTGGGGAGGTCTGTGGACCAAAGTGGAGAGAACAGGGATATTGCAGAGCATTGCAGCCTCTGTTGCAAGAGCTAATTGAACTTGACATTCCCTCCTTGCATTCTCTCACCTTCTCAGTGTCTCCACCTACAGGAGCTCAAAAACTATGTGGAATTGTTGAATGACTTAGTGCTCAAGCTTGGATAAAAATTCAGGCTTTCTAATTTTTAACTCAGTGTTCTTTTACCCCCTGTATTTACCTGATTCAGACTGTATAAGAAGATGACTGTTTGGCGGGGGAGAGGTCAGTGTGGGCTAAGGTGAATGAGAAAGGCTCCAGGGGAAAGCAGAACTTGAAGTGGATCCTACAGTTTGTGTAGGATTTGGATGGGCCAATCAGAGGCACAGCACATTCCAACCCAGTTTGCAGACATAGAATTGGGCTCAGCCAATGAGTTTATTTATTTATTTATTTATTTATTTATTTCAATTTCTAATCTTTTATTGATTACAATAATTTTAAATAAAAATTTTTTAAAGATAACACATTTGCATGGTTCAAAATTCAAAAGGCACCAAAGGACATAGAAATGAAAACAAATCTGTCTCCCATCCCTATCCCCCGCCCCCATTAGCTCCCCTTCCCAGAGGCAAACATTGGTGTCTTTCTAGAGACCTGCGCATTTAAAATTAATATTTGGATTGCCTGTCTCCTAATAATTTCACCATAGCAAAGCATTATATTTGCTAGTAGGATCAGATAAAAAATTGTATTTCAGAGTTGTTTTAGTTTGTACTTTAAAGAAATTTTTTAAAAATCTTTATTTATTTTTGAGAGAGAGTAAGACAGAGTGGGAGTGGGGGAGGAACAGAGAGAGAGGGAGACACAGAATCTGAAGCAGGCTCCAAGCTTTGAGCTGTCAGCATAGAGCCCAATGCAGGGCTCGAACTCGAGAACTGAGACATCATGACCCAAGCCAAAGTCGGCTGCTTAACCGACTGAGCCACCCAGGTGCCCCTAGTTTGTACTTTTTTTAAGTAAAGTTGATCATTTCATATTTAGAGCTGTCCGTATATTGTTTTATCTGAACCCTTTCCTTTGCCCATTTTTCTGTTGGATTATTATTCTGCTGGTATTAATATGATTAATTTCTAGGAGTTTTTTTTCCATATTAGAGAAATTAGGACTTTGTCACTAATATGAGTTTCAGTTTTTTCCAGTTTGTCTTTTCTTTTATGGTAGTTTTTTCTTTTTTTTTTTTTTTTTTTAATTTTTTTTTTCAACATTTTTTATTTATTTTTGGGACAGAGAGAGACAGAGCATGAACGGGGGAGGGGCAGAGAGAGAGGGAGACACAGAATCGGAAACAGGCTCCAGGCTCGGAGCCATCAGCCCAGAGCCTGACGCGGGGCTCGAACTCACGGACCGCGAGATCGTGACCTGGCTGAAGTCGGACGCTTAACCGACTGCGCCACCCAGGCGCCCCTATGGTAGTTTTTTCAATGCAGAATCTCAATTTTGTGTTGTTAAAATTTTGATCTTTTCTTTTATGGGTTATGAGTTTTGGGGGATACCTAGAATGATCTTCCATCCTCCAAGATCCCTTTTACAAAAATCCTGTTTCTTCCTCTGAAGGGAGGAAATAGGGACCATGGCCACATGGATCCAGACACAGACCCACCGACAGCACTGCTGGTCTCAGCTAGTCCCAGGCACCAGAGGACACAGAAAACTTTGATCCCTCGAGTCATGGGGTTGGAGCAGGGGCCTTGCTTATAGGAATCCAAAGGCCTTACTGGTTCACTTCTGACCAAGGGGGGAAAAATAAGAAAAGGGGACTCTAGCTGTCTACAAAGTGATAAAGAAGATCTGCTGCCTATTCTGGGAACTTTTTGGGGGGGTCAGTTTGACCCAGAATCAGCATTCCTTTGTCTCCTGAGAGCCAGATGATCACAGCCTCACATACATTTTATGTGTTGATGAATTCCAGATTTATATCTCCAGTCCCAGCCCCTGAGTGCAGATATCTCTAACTTAACTATTTCTAAAATGGAATTTGAGATCTTTCATCCTGAATTTGGCACTGCTCCAGTCTTCCAAACCAGGGATTAGGTGCCTCAACCTACATAATGATTTGTACCAGGGACTTGGAGTCATCTTTGGCATTCATCTCTCTTTAGCTCTAAATTTTATTCATCACCAAGTCGTATCTATTTCCCCTCCAAAATCTGTCCTGAATCCTGCTACTGCTAACCTCTGCAGCCACTGTCTTAGCCAAAGCTGTGTCATGTCTTGGGTAGATTGCTTCAAGTTATCTTAACTGATTTCCTGCATCCATCCTTGCCTCCAACCTCATAGTCTACTTCTCATAGCTGACTCTTCAGGTCTGTCTTCTCCCTCCCTCCCTGCCTGCTTTTCATGTTGTGCCCTGCCAGATGGATATGGAGTTCTCTGAACAGCCTGGCCCACTGTGTACTATATACATCAGTTCCTTCTTCAAATACCTTCGTATCCTTTGACCCCCTGGCAGACTCCTACTCACCCTTCACATCTGAGCCCTTTTCTGCGCTGCTGTCCCCTGCATGCAAACCCTCAAGCCCTCATTTAGGTGATTCCAAACACATGTAGAGGCTCATTTAATGTTTGTTTGAATGAATAGATGAATTTGAGTGGAATGAAGACCAAGGAGGGAAGGGCCTGACTCATGCTGGGGTATGGAAGAAAGGGACAAGGGAAGAGTTAGCAGTAGGGCCTGGAGGAGGTATCAGGCCTGGTGAGATGCTGGGTCTGAGGCCTTTGCATGGCAGGACCGTGGTGATGTGATGGAGACCTTGTCTGTGATGGGTCTGGGGAAGTGTGGGGCTGACACATAAATGTGTGGTCTGGTGTTGGGGGGCCAGCAGAAGTGAGCCCCAGGTGGTAATGGGTAGGCCGCCCTGCTATGGAATCTGGTCTTCTCAGGCCAGAGTTCCTGGGATGGGATTAATTGCCTTAGCAGAGCCCAATTTCCTCATGAGACCAGGGCACAGCTATGGCCATATCTGAAGCAGGGACCAGGAGTAAAGGCCAAAAAAAAGATGGAAATCCCTGGTGACCAGAAGCCTCTGTTTTGGACACCAGGGGGAGGGAGCCAGGAGCTCCCCAAAATGCCACTCCTTATGCCCACTGGGCTCTGAGTAAACGTGTCTAGTTGCCGAGGTACAGAGGGTTCTGAATGAGGGGCTCCACGTGACTGAGGGGCCGCAGGTGACTGAGGGGCCCTGGTCTCTGGGAGCCATAAGCTACAGGTCCTGGTCACTGAATGGCCTGTGTGTAAGGCCAGGTCACTGAGGGGGCCTGAGTGAGAGACCCTGGTTACTGTGTAGCCTGAGTGAGGGGTTCTGGTCATTGAAGCCCAAGTAAAGGTTTCTGGTTATTATGGGGCCTGAGTAAAAGGCCCTGGCTGCTGGGAGCTGGAATTAGGGGCTGAGTGAGGGGGCTTGATCCCTGGGACCTAGGGGCCATGGCCACTAAGGGACATGAACAGGGTCCTCTGATCACTGCAATCTTAGTGAACTTGAACCTTAGTGCCAAGAAATTTGGCAGCTGGGTTCTTAAGGGGAAGGCCACTCCATTAATCCTGAGCTGAGGTACTTGGGGAAAGCTTCCCATTGCCCCCAATCTGCCCAGCACACTCTGCATGTTTTAGGCCTGACCAGCATGGCTCACAACAGACAGCAGGTGGCACTGTGGCCCCATGCAGCCTGGACTCACAGAGGGGCAGCTGGCAAGCAGTCCTTGGGGTAAAGTTCAGCTGAGACAGGCTCAGGGGCAGACTCAACCAGCTTTGGGAGCTGCAAGGCCTGGAGGTGGGGTTGGGGGGCATTAGGTGGACTCTAACCAAACTCCCTGGGGTGATGGTCCATGGCAGATCCCCTGGAGGCAGAGGATTCCGTGCTGTGGGTTAGGAGTCCTGTGTCTGTTCCATGTCCCAGGAGCCAGGGCAGGCTTGAGCAGTAGTTCTGGAGCACAGAACAAACTTTACTCAAAATCTGGCCTAACACACCCAAATGCACTTTCACCTCTGGATCGGTTCAGCTATCCCAGTCCACAGATCCAAGACAAACCAGGATCCACGCTAAACATTAGAGCTGTTGTTTTGCATAACATTCAGTGCCTTGTGAAACTCAGATAGAATTAGAGTCTGTTCCTTGCCATAGCCAGAACTTGTCACAGCCCAGAACTTGTCAGTACCTCACATCCCAGGGCCTGGTCACATTCCAGGACCATGTCACATGACAGGGCTTTGTTGTACCTCAGATACAGCCACAGAGCAGGGCTCTGTTATTTTTTGAATAAAGGCACATCGTAGGACCTTGTCAACAGCCTAGATAGAGCCTGTCCTGTCAGTACTTCCCAGGATCCTGTCACAGCCCATGCTTGACCTTGAGCTGTGACAGTATTGGGTATGTGACTGAGCCCTGAAATGTGCCTGAATTTGAGAGATACAGGGCCCAGGGCTGTGACTGTATCCACAATGTACAGTAACTGGTCCACAGACTTGCACCTGTGGTTTGGCCGTCATCAGCAAGTATTCAGGATCAGCCTCCGTAATGATCATGGTGACAAGTGCTGTGGGGGCATACATATAAAGCAGTTCTTCTCCAACTATCTGTGGGGACCATTTTTGTTTTTTAAATTTCCATTTTGGATCCATTACAGACTGACACTTTTGTAAAATGCAGTTAAATTGCTCAGAAAATGAAATTTAAAAAACACACAAAATATAAGCCCATAACTTTTAAAAATACAAGCTTCATTTTAAAATAATTTTAGATTTACAGAAAAGTTGCCAAGAGTATAGAGATACTGTATAGCCTGCACCCAGCTTCCCCTAATGTTACCGTCTTAGATAACCAAGGTACATTTGTCAAAATTAACAAATTAACATCAGCACAGTATTATTTCCTAAACTACGATTCTCTTCAGATTTTAGTAGCTTTCCTGCTAATGTCCTTTTTCTATTTCAGGATATAAGCCTGTATACCACACTGCATTTAGTGCACTTTTTTTTTTTAATGTTTATTTATTTTTGAAAGACAGAGTGCAAGCGGGGGAGGGGCAGAGAGAAAGGGAGACACAGAATCGGAAGCAGGATCCAGGCTCTGAGCACAGAGCCTGCCGTAGGGTTCGAACCCATGAGCCATGAGATCATGACCTGAGCTGTAGTTGGATGCTTAACCGACTGAGCCACCCAGGCACGTCTAGTGCATTTTTTATTATTGGATTCCAATGACATAATTATTCTGTCAAATTGCTATATAAGTTTCTAAGCACTTAGTCTTAATTTTGGAACTTATGTCATCATGGACTGGTACAATTTGTGGCCTGGTACTGGCCCACAGGCCACACCTTAAGTAGCACTGGCATGAAGAATAGTTATTATATTTTTAGTGGTATAGCAGGGGAGTGAGAAGGATAGGAGGCAGCTGGCATGAAGTTAGAGTACGGGGTACAAAGGAAGATGGTAGCCATGTGGGTGGGCCTTGGGATGGCCTGCTTAGAACAAGATGGTGGTAATGGAGGCATTTGGGAAAGAAGTCCCAAAAGATACCCAGTAAGGCTGTGAGTCTGCATTTGTTTGCATTGCACTGAGGTTTGCATTGCACTGCTGCTAAACACTGAGGCTACAGCATAAATATCTGCAACAACCAGCAGGTCCTGATGACTATGGGAACTCACTGAGCTATAAAGGTGTTTGGGTGGAGGGGTGCCTGGGTGGCTCAGTCGGTTGGGTTGAGTGTCTGACTCTTGATTTCAGCTTAGGTCGTGATCCCAGGGTGGTGGGATTGAGTCTGAGTTGGGCTCTGCGCTGAGTGTGGAGCTTGCTTACAATTCTGTCTGTCTCTCCCTCTGCTCCTCTCCCCTGCTTACACACACTCTCTCTCTCCAAATAAAGTTAAAAAAAATTATATAAAGGTGTCTGGGTGGAGAATATAAGACTTGAAAAGATAATGATGCATATGGGGCCAGAGATTCCAAGGTCTGACCCACGGCCCTGCTAGTCCATGGACTCTGGTGAGTCTGCACAGTCTTAGGAAGACTCAGGTCTAGGATCATATGACAGGAGACCAGGAAGCATAGAGTTTCAGGGATGGGAGCAATCCCCTCACCCCTTCCGAGGAAGGAGGAGACCAGGACAAGGGGGCTGTGTTCATGCTTTAGGGCCTCCCTTCATCCTGAATATGTTGTGATCTGGGCCTCCAGCAAGTGGGTAATGTAAACACTTTGAGTGTGTGTCTCCCCATGTAGGCAGGGGGGTAGATAATGCAATCTCAGGGAAGGTTCTGAGAATGAAATGAAAATCACATGGAAATGCTGTCATGACACCTGCGTGGAGAAGGAGCTCCTTTGTCCTGCTCCAGACAGCCAGCTAGAGTCATTAGTTTCCTGTCTTCACCTCTTTCTTTTCCTCCAGGAGCTGGAATCAAGTAGGGGTGACCTGGCCCAGGTCCCATTACATCCCAGATTCTGCCAGCCCCCTCTTCTTTGCATTAGTGCCACTCAATCCTCCGGTGTCCATCACCTGTAAGATAAACAGGTTGCTGCTAAACACTTTCCACACTTTATCATCACTGCTTATTTTTTTTTAAATGTTTATTTCTGAGAGAGAGAGAGTATGTGAGTGGGGAAGGATGAGGGAGGGGGGGATAGAGGACCAAAGCAGGCTCCATGCTGACAGCAGTGAGCCTGATGTGGAGCTTGAACTCATGAACCATGGGATCATGACCTGAGCTGAAGTCAGACACTCAACCGACTGAGCCACCCAGCTGCCCCTCTTCATTGCTTATTTGATTGTGAGAATAGCGATGGCAGAAACTGCCTGGCTTATTCTCCAGTCTGTTTCCAGCACCCAGCAAGTGCCTGGCCCACAGTCGATATTTAACCAGTATTTGTTGAATGAATAATTGGGAGGAAAATATGTGATTTCTTTCTTTAGACATTTTCGAATGTAGTTAACAAAGAGTAATACAGAATGTACAGTCAAGTGTCAAAATAATTGTTGTTTGGAACAGAAAGGTTGCCTGGAAAGAAGATGGCCCTGATACACATGAGTTCAATAAATAAAGGTGGAATCAGGAATCACTGGTAAAGGAGCATATTTATTCTATACATGGTCTGGGAAAATGGGCTATCATCAAAGAAAAAATAATTGACTCTTGCTTATGTTATATGCCCAGAGCTTTCCAGATGAGCTGAAGAGCTTTAAAAACCTCAGAAGCACTAAACTGTTTATCAAGTCTCTAGAAGGAAGTAAATTTCCATCTTAGAAGTAACAGAAGCTGACACCAAGGGGAAGGTTAACTGACTGGACTAGAAGTATTTCAGGGGCAGCTGGGTGGCTCAGTTTGCTGGGTGCCCAACTTCAGCTCAGGTTGTGACCTCACAGTTCTATGGGTTCGAGCCCCATGTCGGGCTCTGCGCTGACAGCTCAGAGCCTGGAGCCTGCTTCAGATTCTGTGTGTGTGTCTCTCTGCCCCTCCCCCACTTGCAGTGTCTCTCAAAAATAAATAAATGTAAAAAAATTTTTTTAAAAAGTATTTTAAACTTTTGCATGTTAGAAAAATAAAGGCAACCCAAATAAAAAGGCAAAAAAACTAGGGAAATATTTGTAGTCAGCTGCTGTAAGAACTTCTATAAATTGATTTTAGAAGAATACACTGAGGCCCCAATGAATAAAGAGGCAGAGTATATCAGGTAGTTTCCAAAAGAGGAAAGACACAATGACACTTAATCTTAATAATTAAAGATAACCAGGGGTACGTGGGTGGCTTAGTCGGTTAAGCGTCCAACTTCAGCTCAGGTTATGATCTCGTGGTTTGAGCCCCACATCGGGCTCTGTGCTGACAGCTCAGAGCCTGGAGCCTGCTTTGGATTCTGTGTCTCCCTTTCTCTCTACCCCTCCCTTGCTTACTCTCTCTCTCTCTCTCTCAAAAAAAAAAAAAAAAAAAAAAAAATTCAAGATAACCAACCCCAGGAGGGAAAGGTCCATGGTGGCCAAAAGAGTCAAGGACAATTCCATAGGTGAGTTGGAGTGTGGGCTTGTTCTCACAGATGTGGCCTGATGGAGGTGGAGGGAAGGGATGCCATACATTTGGGTGGCACATCCTGCTCACTAGCCTACCCCGGCTTCCCTCTGAATTTGCAGGGCTTTTGAGGCCTAGAGCTGGATATTCTCCCTACTGTCTCCCTGGCCACCATTATCCATCTGTAATGGAAGCAACTTCCTTCGTGGGGAAAACCACTGTAGAACCTCCGGGAGGTCTAGCAGAGGGGTGTTCTGGTAGAAGAATTCTGGCGGTGGGGGTAGGGAGCTGGCCAAGGACCCTGACTTGCCCTGTCCCACCTTCCCCACAACCTTGGAGTTTTCTGACCTAAAAAGCGCTTGCCCACCTCTGCCTCCAACTACTAACTGGGGTTGAACTCATTTTTTTACAACTTTTCTGGAAATGTGGGTAAACTTTTCTTTATTTTATTATTATTTTTTTAATAAAGAATATTGATTTTTTTAAGTTTATTCATCCTTTGAGAGAGAGAGAGAGAGAGAGAAAGAGACAGAGAGCATGAGTGGGGGAGGGGCAGAGAGAGGAGGACAGAAGATCCAAAGTAGGCTCTGGTGTTGACAGCAGAGAGCCCGATGCGGGGCTTGAACTCCCAAGCCATGGGATCATGACCTGAGCCAAAGTCGGATGCTTAACTTACTGAGGCACCCAGGCACCCCCAAAACTTTCTTTAATTCTTCTGAGTATAACTCAAACTATCATTATCATTTTAGAGTCTTTTCTTTATATGACTTAAAATGTTTATTTATTTATTTTGAGAGAAAGTAGGAGTGGGGGAGGGGCAGAGAGGGAGGGAGAGAGAATCCCAAGCAGGCTCTGTGCTGTCAGCATGGAGCTTGAACTCACGAACCACGAGATCATGACCTGAGCTGAAATCAGAGGTGGACACTTAACCAACTGAGCCACTCAGGGGCCCCATCTTTATATAACTTTTAATAAATGTCTTTTAAAAAATTATGCAGGCCATACATATTCATCAGAGAAAGTACAAATATAGCTGGCACTTCTGAGTTTTTCTGAAGAATCAAAAGGAAGAGAAAATAGAAAGTTCACCACCAATCAGATTTCCAAGGACAGCACGCAGACCCCACAATAAGGAGACCCTGCTCTGCTCGGAGGCTGTTCAGGCACCTAGGCTGGCTTCCTCTCTTCCCAGTTCCAGACCCACCTATAGCTGGGCACCTCCACTCCTTCCACATCGGAGAGGTCTCCTGACGTCATTGTTGCCTCCAGAACACAAAACCCTGATTCATATTTGCAGCTCCTTCCTGCTGGCCTCCCACTTAGCTCTCTTCCTGGCCGAAGGAGCTAAACTCATTCGCAGCCATGTGCATAAGCCATTCTCAATCTTTTTTCCACCCACTACGTGTGATGGATGACATCCATATTCATACACACTCTCAAAGGTTAAACCCAATTTTATCTAAACCTGGACAGGATTTTTGCAGGAAATGAAAGTCGGTGGTAAAAATAACTATTACATCTCAATGCAGTACGATGATTTGAAATTGGCCTGTTAGCAATCTGCCCACTCCTGGCTACTGCACACGTGGCACAGGCTTTGGAGAAGCAATACCTGAGTACTGGCATGATGCCACTCCTTCTTCTCCCAAATTAGTGAAGGTGTCATTATTATAGGGATAATCTTAGTAGTTATCTAAGACTCCAATGCCTGACATTGATCAGTGCACACTTATTGAACACATGAGTGAATGAACCCATTTTGGTGTGAAGCCTGCATGCCTCTTACCCTGACTCTTAGAAACCTTGCCTTCCCTTTATTCCTCTCTCCCTACCCAGCTGGTTCTACCAGCAGCTCTCTGGGGGTACATTTTTCTAAACTTAGTTTGCTTTCTTGTTTGGCCTTTTGGTGCTAGTCTGGCATCCCAGCCCTGACTGGTTGGCCCTGTTTTCTGGACTTCTTTACCCACATTTTGTCTTTCCAGTCACCAGGATATTCTCAAGGACTTTATTTAGAGTGCAAGATTTCTCCAATCTTCTCCTCCCTTAGCAAGAGCTCTAGGTTGGCTGTCCATCTAGATTTTGACTCTTTGACAGTATCCTTATGCCTTATCCACTTCTTTTTTTTAATGTTTATTTATTTTTGACAAAGAGAGAGAGAGCGCACGCACACACACACATGTGCATGAGAGGAGGAGGGGCAGAGAGAGGGAGACAGAGGATCTGAGGCAGGCTCTGTGCTGACAGCAGTGAGCCCAATGCGGGGCTCAAACTCACGAATTGAATTGTGAGATCATGACCTGAGCCGAAGTTGGACACTCAATGGATTGAGCCACCCAGGTGTCCTATGCCTTATCTACTTCTTTTATAATCCCCCAGAGCATGCAGCATAGCCCTAGATACATGTTAGGCCCATCTTCTTTGCAGCATGTAACATACTGTTTATTAAATAAGTAACAGTGTAGTTTGTCTAACATCTGTGTCTCCCATTTGGAGGTACATTCCACAAGAACAGGGATTCTGACAATTTTATTCACTGTTGTATCCCTGGCATCTAGCATAGGGCCCAGTACATAGTAGAGTTCAATAAAGATGTGTAATCAGAATGATTGAATGAATGAATGAATGAATGAACTGAATGATTAACCCACAATGACTTTGATAGGCAGGGGATGGTTTTGTTTCTTTGAAAGGAAGCCTTAATGCTGAAGGATCTGTTTGTGAAAGATGAAACAGGCCTTGGGGCAGTTGGCAACCAAGAGCAATGGTTGATGCTTAAAGGGCCTCCATGGGCAGTCTGGTCAAGTGCAGGGGAGCCTACTGGGCCCAAAATAGAGGGAACAAAAGGTTCTGAGAGGGCTGGGAATGGGAATGGGATGGTGAGTCACAATTTCCTATATCCATTGCACTGGTTTCTTCCATAATCATATTTACTTTGGACACTGTACTATGTTCCCAGGGGATCTGGGTAAAAGTAGAAGTTGGTTTGTTTATCTGTTATACTGTTCATGTGGATTAGTGTTTGGCAATAGCATTTCAAAGACGGTTATTGCTAATCACTTCTGATGCACATGGAGTGGGGCAGAGGTGGCCAGAACTGGTCATTTGGGAGATTATCTCTGGGAGTTACCAATTAGCCCAGCAGGCTCACACTTCCTCATGGGACATGGGCCCAGCTGTGGTCCCTGTCTGGACAAGGGGCCCAGGGACAAAGCAGGAGGCAGAAGTCCTGGAGGCAAGGGGCTTTGGCAGTTTCTTAGGGGACCAGAGGTGAGCAGAAAGTAGATGGGCAATCTGAAGGGACTGTCTAGCTCTTGTTACACTTACTAGACCTTAATTAAGTCCGCTTGATCTCTGAGCCCCGAATGATGGGCACCAGGTCCCTGAGGGAATGGGGCTGAATCAAGACTGTTAAAGGTCTAAACATGTTTAAGATTATTGTCGGTCTCCATATGTCATTCAAAGTAAAACAGTTAAACCATAAAATAGGTGCAAGGAAGGTCAATACAGTTAAGGTTTATCCTGTGATGGTCATATTGATGTTTTTCTGCAAATATCAAATTCTTATTAAAAACTTTTTTTTCAGTTCTGTTTTGGTGGCTCTTCTTCAATAATTCTATAAGGTCTTTTCCTTCAGCCTGTTGAGGAATCCATCCCTGTGGAGGGGTCTGAGGTAGAGGCCCTTGTCACTGAGACCTGATTGAGAACTGGCTCTCTGAGAGGCCAAGTGAGGGGCTAAGGGGATGTAGGGAAGAGCTTGGATAACTGAGTGAGGGGTCTATGTGAGGGTCCTGGTCACTGAGGGGGTTGGCCTAAGATGTTGTCATGGAGGTCTGAGTGAGGATCTCTAGTTGCTGACAGTGCTGAGGGTGGGCTCTGGTCAGTGAGGGGCCTAACAAGGTGCTCTGGTCACTGAAGACCTGAGGAAAGTTTCCTGATCACTGAGGCATGCATCTGTCAATGGCCTTGCTTACTGAATCTTTTGATGGAGGCATCTGGTTACCAAAGACTAAAGGAGAGGTTTCTGCCAGAAATTCTTGAGTGTGGTCAACAAGCCCTAAGTAAGAGGCTTTACTCCCTGAGAGGACCAAGAGGATGTTTGGGTCACAGAATTAGGGTTGCTACCTTCTGAGGGGACTGTGGGTTGAGGGTCCTGGCTTTGAGAGGTTTGAAGAAAGAGCTCTGACCACTGAGATATGGCTGAGGGTCTTGGTCAGTGGGAAATATAAATAAAGTCTCCATCAAGTCTGGACTCATATAGGTGGAGAAAACTGCCCAGTGTGGAGTCCAATAACAGATTCTATGGCCAGATTAAACCTCCCCTTCCTCCTTCATTCTGATCTGCAGGCCTCCTAGTCACCAGTAGATGGCACTGCAGCTTCACACGAGGACAAGGCTGCTGGCTTGCGTCCTAAGGTGGGGTCCAGGTGCAAGCTGGTAAGATCAGAGAGAATTAGTTGGTCCTCTGACCAGATTCCCTGGAGACAGGGAGGAACCAGGCTATGATGGACGAAGCAGATCCCCTAAACAGAGGCCACCTAGAGGCCAAGTCCTCTTAATCTCCAGGCCAACTAATTCTAAATGCAGTGTGACTTTTTATATTTGATTCATTTCTACATTCATTTGTTCAGCAAGTCCAGTACCTAGTAGAATTTGTGCTAGGCACTGAGATACAGGGGTGGTTAAAGAAGGTTGCCGTTGTTGAGAAATCTATAATCTTGGAGGTGAAACATTAATGTAAACAAAATAATTACAATACATATGATAAGGACTATAATACAAGATGTACACTATGCTGTAGAAGTCCAGGGAAGGAAGGAATACAGCATTTGGGGAGTTTGTGAACATAAGAGAAGAAAGAAGTGACCTTGACCCAGGGTCTCAAAGTATGATCAGGGATTTTGTTTGTGAGACACCAGTGAGGGAAGGTGTGAATAAAGATGTGGAGTCTGGAAGAGTGGGATCTTTGTGGACTCCAAGTGTCTACAGTAGAAGGAACAAGATGGGGATGGGCTGGAAGGGTGATAAGGAGTAGGGATGACAGATACATAGGTGGGTAGATCATTAAGAACCTTATAACCCACGTTTAGGGATGCAGTCATGGCTGTTTAATGCATGAAGATTCAGGAGGGTTTTCAAGTAGGTAGATGGAAGTCACCTCTCTGTTTAATTCACCAGTAGCCAAGGTGTGGGAGGCTTAGGGAGGAACAGATTGCATGCAGGAACCAAGGTAGGCAATCAAGTTAGAATTTATTGGAGTTAAGTAAAGAAGGGAGATAGGGAGAAGAAAACAGATTTGGGGGTATTTAGAAGGGAGGATGAATAATAGGATGTTGTGCCAAAGTAGATGTGAAAAGTTAAGAGGAATGAAGAATTTAGGAAAATAATAAATGTGAATATTTACTGAGCATTTAATATCTGTAACACTTTATATCAGTCATTCTGACAGCACTCCATAATATAGGAATTATTATCCCCATTTTCAGATGGAGAAACTGGAGTTCAGCAAGGCTATATGACTTGCCAAAGGCCACACAGCTAGTTCTAGCCCCAAACTGGTTTTCCTGTCTTCAGCCTTATCCTTCTCTAGATCACCCTCCACACTGCCATGAGATAGAGCTTCAGAAAATCCTTCCTGAAAATGCTTCAGTGGCCCTCTACTGTGTATAGGGCAAAATAAAGCCAAAGCGCTTCACAGTTGCACGTAAAGTCCTTGGCTATCCAGTTCCTGCTACCCTCAACCTTCCCCCACCCCATTCTAAGGATCAGGCAGACAGAGCTGCTGGCAACTAACTCCCTAAAGGGTCCCCTCTTGTGCCTGTATGCACTCGCATATGTGGCATGCTGGTGATGCACATCCCACCCAGAAACCCTCACATATACTGACCCTTTTCCTTACCTCTACCTATATCCGCCCTGTTGCCTGACCAGCTCCCACTTGCCTTCAAGTCTCAGCTTAAATGTCACTTCCTTAGTGATTTCCTTAAATGTGACTTCCTTAGCCTTTTGTGACTCACCCTCAACCCCACAAGGTTAGGTCTTTGCATAGTGTCCTGTCCCGGCATTGAGCACTTTTCTAACATTTACCACAATTACAACTCAGTATTTATTTTCATAACTATTGACTTAGTATTAGTCTCTTCCACTAGACTATCAGGCTCTTTGGTAGGAGGGCTCTATCTGAGGATATTCATTACAACTTTTTTGTAACAACAAAAATACCTGATTTGCAGAAAGCTCTGTAAAGGACACAGATGTCCTTTGGAAGAATTGGAGCATCCTTAGTCATAATTATATTTTAATAACCATTCTCAAAATGTTGGCTTCCTGACTCCAAGATTCTTTTACTACCCAAGTCAGGAAAATTTCCACTAAGGTGTTGTAGCAATGATTCCACTAAACTGGAAACTGGTCATTTTACATTTCTGTAGACACACAGCAGAAAGGGAACAAAAGGTGTCCTAGTGTTGTCTAGGATGATTAATCTTGGCGACTGTTAAAGAACAAAAATTCAACTGAGTGAATCTGAAGATTTAATGGGCTTTATTAAGCTATTCATGAATCCTTGAATTCATGGGGCAGCACCCATGTAGCAAGTAGAGAGATGCTCTGAGGAGTTGTACAAAAATGCAAGATTTTTATAGGAAAGAGGGTGTGGCAAGACATTTAATTTTAATTAATTAATTAAATTATTTATTTTTATATTAAATATAATTTATTGTCAAATTGGTTTCCATACAACACCCAGTGCTCATCCCAACAGGTGTCCTCCTCAATGCCCATCACCCACTTTCCCCTCTCCCCCCACCCCCCATCAACCCTCAGTTTGTTCTCAGTATTTAAGAGTCTTTTATGGTTTGCTTCCCTCCCTCTCTGTAACTTTTTTTTCCTCTTACCCTCCCCCATGGTCTTCTGTTAAGTTTCTCAGGATCCACATATGAGTGAAAACAAATGGTATCTGTCTTTCTCTGCCTGACTTATTTCACTTAGCATAATACCCTCCAGTTCCATCCACATTGCTGCAAATGGCCAGATTTCAGTCTTTTTCATTGCCAAATAGTATTCCATTGTATATATAAACCACATCTTCTTTATCCATTTGTCAGTTGATGGACATTTAGGCTCTTTCCATAATTTGGCTATTGTTGAAAGTGCTGCTATAAACATTGGGGTACATATGTCCCTATGCATCAGCACTCCTGTATCCCTTGGGTAAATTCCTAGCAGTGCTATTGCTGGGCAGATCTATTTTCAAATTTTTTGAGGAACCTCCACACTGTTTTCTAGAGCGGCTGTACCAGTTTGCATTCCCACCAACAGTGCAAGAGGGTTCCCCTTTCTCCACATCCTCTCCAGCATCTATAGTCATTTTTAGTAGAAAGAAAAGAAAGGATTGTTTCAGGCAAAGTCACTTCCCTTCTAGGGGAATGGCAGGGGGTCTTTTCATGCAGATTAGCTCATCTTCTTTGGCGTAGAGCATGGAGAGGGCCCACATGATGGATATCCTCATTGGTGCTGACCAGAAAATTTCTCACTCACTGGTTAGTATTACATTTCTATAGGAGGTTGAAATTGCGACTGTTACTGAACTCAAAGGGTTTGCAGCTTGGGAGGCATCAAATTGAACACAACCCAAGGAAATTTGTAAGCAAAGAACTTTTTATTACTTGTTACAAGTAGGGAGACATGGAGACAGCTCTCAAAGCACTATCCTCCTGTGGGGTTAGTACAGGAAGCTTTAATTCAGTATATTAGGGGGCGGGCAGAGAGCTGAGGCACCTTTGGTTCAACTGCGCATGCCTGCCATGCCAACATCCTAGTGCATACATCATAGGTTTAAAAAATGGTAGAAAACTCCGCCAGTAGAAGGAGATCTTAGTATTGAACTAAAGGTAACTTCAGGACAACTCTGGGCGGGGGCTTCTATACAGGTCCTCAGCTCCAATCTGGCTCAAACTGGCTTAGTAAGGGGCTATCAGGTGAGTCACATCTAGCAAGAGGCTATCAAGTGAAACACCTAGTTGGGCTTCTCTTCACCTGCACCTGTGGGTTCTGCAGAACAAAATACATTCCTTCCCTGCTTTTGTTCCTTCCTTCCTCCCTTCTGCTGATAGCTTTTACCTCTTATTTGAGTAACTTCCTGTTGCATCCTAGCTAACACAATTAGGTTACTATTAAGCCCTGGTTTGGTGACTTGGCTTAAGTGACTCCATTTTGGTCCTATGGTTTGTTTGTTTCTTTCTTTCTTTCTTTCTTTCTTTCTTTCTTTCTTTCTCCTTCCTTCCTTCCTTCCTTCCTTCCTTCCTTCCTTCCTTCCTTCCTTCCTTCCTTCCTTCCTTCCTTCCTTCCTTCCTTCCTTCCTTCCTTCCTTCCTTCCTTCCTTCTCTTCTTTCCCCAATCCAACACCACAGTGTTTATTCCACCCTTCTCTTTTTCCTTGTTTGTAATATATTTCTTTGACAGGAGAAATTGGCTCTCATTACCTACATTATATAGTGGATCAACCCTAGTATATGCATAATTTCAGAACTGGTAATCAATATCATTATGAGGAACACATCTTTGAAATACAGTATACATTTATGGACACTACTTACAGGATCTTTCAAAATATAGTTTTCCGAAGTAAATTTGGTTTCACCTCCTTCATTGTAGTTATATCATTCGTTAAACAGGTAGGTTGATTTACCGTAGTTTGTATTTTAATTTGCGTTCTCCCCACTACCTGGGGTATTAATTTTTCCTTTCTTTAAAAAAATTTTTTTTAATGTTTCTTTATTTTTGAGAGAGAGAGAATGTGAGCAGAGAAGGGGCAGAGAGAGAGGGAGACACAGAGTCTGAAGCAGGCTCCAGGCTCTGTGCTGATAGCTCAGAGCCTGAATTGGGGCTCAAACTCGTGAACAGTGAGACCATGACCTGAGCCGAAGTTGGACACCCAACTGACTGAGCCACCCAGGCACCCTAATTTTTCCTTTCTATACAGTAATATTTACTCTTTGTGGGATACAGTTTTTGGCAAATCCATAGGATTGTGTAAACATCAATGCAGTGGTGCCTGAATGTGATCCACACATGAACAGTGATCTGAAGTGTATAGTTCAGTGCATTTTGACAAATGCACAGACCTATGTAACCTATACTTCTGTCAAGATATAGAATATTCTCAGTTGGTCAGCCAGTGGGAAAGGTGAGCTGGAGGCCGAACAGAGCAGAGTGCTCCCCAGTATATAAGAACTGAAGATAGTGTGGAAAGAGCAGGTGGACTGGGGTGGAGGTCCTCAGGCAAGTGGTGTGTGCCTACGGTTTTCTTGTTAACACTACTATTAGAGAAAAGTGCTTTTCCCTCCCTCTCAATGGTTTGTTTCATATGGAGGGAGCTCCTCTGGAATAACACCCTTGGCCTCTCTCTCTCTCCAGAAGAGAAGTCAATAATTTATTGGAAAATTTGAGAACAAACTGAGCACATTGCTTCCACTCCTCCATTTCTCTCTTCGGAAGTTAGACTGACCACAGAAGCATGCATTCTGTAGGACGTTGTAAAGGGACTTGTCCAGCAGGGAGACTTCAGTTTTCTAGGATAATCTGTAACTGGATGGGTAAGCCTCTCTTTATTTCTAGGGTTCACTATTAGAAAGTTAATTTACCCAATTATGTAAGTCACCTTCTCCAGTAATTGCTTTATCAGTAATAAAAGTAATATGTTGACTTCTATCTTTTAATTGGTTTTGAACTCAGGAGAGGGAAAGAGCGGGTTATTGAGTGAGGATCCATAGAACTTCAACATTCAATTCACTGGATTAGAAGCCTTAAGAAATAACCAGGGAGTAGAATTTGGGGACCCAGCTAACATGTGAAGAGGCTTTTGATGAGGCCAGGATGCATAGCTTTAGTAAGCATGTATTTGTGATTGCATGGTTTGTGGCAGCTTACATGGAGCCATGTGGCTGGCTTGTTTATGGATGGAGGTGATTTTTATCAATTGCAACTGGACAGGCAACTTCAGGTTTTTGGTGCTAGATATGTGAGACTTTCTCTTTGGTGGGTCCCCACAACTCTCAGGACTTTATCCACAGGTGAGGATCTGTTTTTATGGAGGCAGGACTGTGGGTTGACTTTAGGGTACAAGGGCGGGTCTTTCCCTGCCTTCAGCCAAAATGCCTCTAAGTGTATGTGGGTGGCCTCAACATTTGTAAGGGCAGGATTTAGGCAGACACGACTCTGGGCCAGGGTGCTAGGGGAGTGGGGTGGGTAGGACACGGCTCAGCTGACTGCCCTCAGCAGATGCCTGCTACACAGGATCTAGCAAGCACGTGCTGGCCACACTGCTCTCAGAAATGGCACAATCACAGTAAAAGTGAGAGCCTTAGGTATAATGGCTACAGTTTATCCTTGTACTACACAGGTATTAGAATTAGAATTAGCATTTGTGCATGGGCCATGTAGGTCACAGAGATGCTGGTGGATTACAGTGCCTTAAAAAATGGGTAGCTGAAGCAAGGCTTCAATCATGGAGGAAAGAGAGTCCTTCTGTATATGAGCTTTCTAGACATGCGGGGTGCAGAACAATTGTGTATCAGTTGTATTATTCATCAGTATGGATAGGCTTCTCCAAATTTGATCCAAAATAATGTTGTTTTGAAATTACTTCACTCAAGAAAGGGAACCGTGGAGAGACTAACCTTCTCTTAGACATGTTGAGAAAACCAGAACGGATGAATAAAAATGGGGAAAGGAGATGCATCTTGATCTAATTGCTCTTGAAGAGGATATAAGGACAGAGTAAGATGTCTGAATCTTTATTAGCTCAGAAACAGTGATTAGATCCTAAATAAATCTAGAAAGATAAAAAAGTCTAGATTTTGTAGCTCATGACTGGAATGACTCACTCAAAAGGATTCCAAATTTAGTAAACCATTAAGAGACAGCTTCTTAAATTGAGAGAGATCATAGTATGAGCAAATTATAAAGTTGTAGCTTATTTTTGTGTGTGTGTGCCAAAAGTATTCTATTGACTTACCAGTTTATCTACTGAGATCGTTTGCCAAGAACATTCCAGTTTGACTCTACCAGGTTTTCTCAGTATCTTCAACTGTATGAGAATTCAAAACACTTACAAAACCCCACACACAACCACAATGCCATTCTGACACTCAAAACTTATTTCCTTAATATTATTTAATATTCAGCTAGCATTACAAAATTCAATTAGCATTCAAATTTCCCAGATTATGTCATTTTTTTTTCCTGCTTGTTTTAGAATTGGAATCCAAATAAGATCCAATCATTAATATTAGATTATAAGTTTCTTAGATCTATTTTAATCTATGCATTTGCTTCCATCTTTTTTTTTCTTTGAAATTTATTGGTTGAGGAACCTGAGTCATTTATCCTGCAGAATGCCCCACAGTATTCATGAATTGCTTGGATATTATTGAAAATGTTCTTTGTCTCATATATTGCTTGTGAATTAGTAGTTAGATCTAGAGACTAGATCAGATTCAGATTTGCTTTTTGATTTGACCTCTTGGGGCAAAGAGGTCATTTCTCTGGGAAGCTTGGAAAGAATGAATTGGCTATGCTCAACACAATTCCTCTGGCTCTCTTTAGCCAGACTCTGGCAGGATACACATATTCTGCTCTCATCCATGAAGTAAAATTTAAAGGGGTCTTTCTTGGATGGGGTGGGAGATGGAGTGGGGGAGTAGGGAGTGCTACAGTTTTCTTGTACAATCTGTGAATGAGTGGGCTAGTTTCCCTAATCCTGGGGTTCAGGATCAAGAAGCCCAGTTACTAAATGATAAAGCCACATCTGTCAATGTCAACTTTATTAGTAGTGTTGTTATTTTAATCTCTCATTTGCTTATGCTTTTGCATTATTTCTCAACTGATTCAGAACTAGGGCAGAAAATGGGGTGGGGATTATTTACTGGAGTCTCTAAACTCTATAACAACCACCAAGGATCAATAGATGAGCTACTTACATTAGACAAGCTTCTGTGCCTGTCTTGCACACAAGTCCTGTAAGAGTTGGTCATATTGACTGTATTCATCTCATTCTCTCACCCCTGGGCAATAACTGATTGGACCTGACCCAAGGCTACCAGTTAGATGCTCACTCTTTTTATCTTTCAGGAAATTCTACTAAGACACAGTGACTTTAATCGTTTGACAGTAGGCACTCGAGCTGGATTTGGATGGCCATTTTCTGGCCCTGTGCATCGCTCATAACTAGGCACAGAGAGTTAGCTTTAGGGAAGCAGCATGGAGCAGGCACACAAAGAAGAGTGGAGATAAGAGATCAGGAGGCCTTTGAGAATCAGAGGGAGAAGCCTGGTTCTCTGACCTCCTTATTCTAGTCCCCCAGGCTTTTTTTGGTCTTAGAGTCTGTGAGGTGGTCACTTCACCCTAAGTTGATGAGATGGAGGAATTATACTCATTGTACTTGCTGAAGAGACATCACCATAGTTTTCTGGAAGAATTTCATGACAGGCTCACTTGAGGTAGAAGGTGAGAAGCCAAGGAGTCCGAGTATGGACAAAACATCTGCTGGAGTAAGGAAAAGCATTTGCTTACTCTGGAGAGAGAGGGAAGAAAGAGAGTAAGAGTGTGGAGGGTAGAGTCTGTGACACTGATGTGACACTTCCCATTTCTACCCTTCCAAAGTTCTAGAGTTCTTATCTCTTCAAATAGGAAATTTTCAATGTTCTTAGTGAAAATTGATGAAGGGGCTGTGCTTGATGCCTGGATTCATGTGGAAGAACCAAGGCAGCATGAGGGAGTGTGGGAGCCCTGAGTGTGTGTGGATGTAGTAGAAGTGGATCAGAGTGTATAGAACTTTGGGCTTGAAACTGAGATTTAGAACTAATTGTAATTGGATGCCATCGGGTCACTTGGAAGGGAAGCCTCCCTCACTTCCTCTTTTAAAGGGCAGTGTCCTCTGATCAATATGAAGACCTCAAAGCTTTGGTCATATTGCCCTTCAAATTTATCCTCTCTGCTAGGCTATCTGTCGTTGTGGTTATTTCCCCCTGCCCTCAGCGTAGCCTGTCACCACCAGGAGCTCCTCCTCACAGACACCTTGAGATCTCCAGTACATCAAAGGAGGAGGTGTTTGGGGCAGATCTTCCCTCCCCTCACAGGTCTCTCCCTCTAGTCTCTCTCAAATTACCAACAGCCTTAATGGTTATATGCAGGTGTCTTCATGGAAGAGTTGAAGCCATTCAGAAGGGAGATTCACTGTCAGAGAGGGGAAGGATAAAGTGCTCCTAAATTTTTTTTTGAGAGTTTTCCTTTAGTTCTCAAAGGGGTGGTATGTACAGCTCTAGATCATTCAGGCTCCTTGGATTTCAGCTGTATAACTTTTCCTTCTTATGGGCCTCCTTTTAAAATTTGTTCCATTTGAAACCCCACCGGTTTCCTCACCTATCATATAGGAAGGGATCTCACTTCTTGGGTCTTCTCTCTTCAAATTCACCATCCTCACCGTACCCCAAAGCCCCAGTCTCTGTGTGTCAATTTGAGATGAGCCCCCAGGACGTTAAGCTAGTTAAACATGGTGACTGTTGTCACTCAAGTCTTGAAGAATTGTGTGTGTGTGTGGGGGGGGTGGGCGGGGGTGGGAGGAAGGAAGAAGAGGAAGAGGTTCTGGATCTGTACTTAGTTGTGGATTTAGATTTTTCTGGCCAGATTTCCTTTTCCATATTCCTACATGTGTGAGCAGGAATCATGTCAGTTCATTTGATGGATAGAATTGTTATATTAGCTCATCCACTGCTCCCAGGAACAGACATTAATTTTTAGAGAGTACTATCTACACTCATATTGAAAAAGGATATATTTCCTCAATTAGAAGGACATCTCGCCTTTTTCCCAGAGTTAGTGGGCCCCATTATTGTTCAGAAAAGAGGTCTGGTTTCTTTCCTGCTCTGCCTGGGAAGCTATTGAAAGAATAAATAAGCTATATTATCCTTTAATGGCTCCTCCCTTTTGTTAATTCAGGAAAGCCTCCAGACTCAATAAATTGTTTCAATAGTCTGCGTTGGGAGCTGGGGTAGCTGCCAATTCTTTTACAATAAACCCACCTTCTCTTAAATTAACCAAGATAGTTTCTGTTCCTTGCAACCAACTGATCCTTGTCTAGAAGTGAAAGGGGTTCTGGCAAGCATGTTTACAAGCAATAGAGCCTCAAAAGATGTGGATACCATCTCCAGCATTGCTGCATGGTGCCAAGCGGTAAAGATTCTTTTATCCTGGGAAGAGCAGTTTGGTGAAGTGTAGCCAGCTTGAGTGGGCTTCTGCTTATTGCAAAAAAGTAATGCCTGAGTAGAATCCAATATAATAGAGGCCTGGAGAAATATGTGAGGAACCCTTGGCATGATTTCTTATTCTGCCATGTCTGGTAGTAAAGTTAACCTTTAACATATTAGCACAATTCTAGGCGAATTCACCAAGGGTTCAGACTCTTCTGGAATGAAGGTTTGGGTCAGTTCACCTCGTAAGGAAACCCTACTGGTTAAAAGCCTAGGTAACATGAGATTCATTATAGAGAACAGACAAAATAAAGACCAGGTTTACTTCTAAAACTCAACCATCATTTTCTCATCCAACTGGGATGGGATTTTATTTGAATGTAAATTGAGCTTATTTTTATTTTGTATGTTTAACTCAATCTGTTTTCTGAGCTGTTTAACTCCAGTCTTAACCAACTTCCCTTTCTCTGTCTTTCTTTCCCTCTTCCTCACAATATTTGACACTTCAAATCTTCCCAGTTTCTTTTGCCCTCTCATTCTAATGGTCCCTGACTGACTGAAAGGGTATGAGAGGGAGTCCCTGACTTGGCGATCACAAGCTTCAGTCAAGGACACTGTAGTGCAGACCACTTTTCGAGAGAGAGAGAGAGAGAGAGACAGAGACAGAGAGAGAGAGAGAGACAGAGAGAGAGAGAGACAGAGAGAGAGAGACAGAGAGAGGTGTCAGGAGGTCTTTCTGCAAGCCTCCTCCCCAAGATCCAGGTCCTGCGAAGTTTGTGCACTACGTGGGTAAGTGGAAGGTTCCCCTCTGGTTATCGCTTTCAGTTTCAACCAATACACTATGTGTTGGCCTCTTGAGGCATCTTCTGGAGGCTTAGGTCCTAGATCTAGCCTGGGATCATGGGGAAGCTTAAAAAGTTCAGCCATAGAAAAAACCTTCTTTTTTCCTCCCCTTCACTCAGGTGTGTAGATGGAACAATCCAAGGCCCATGAGGAGCCTAAGCAAAGGGTTATTTACAGAGGAGGAAATAGACACAAAGCAAAGTAGTGCATTCCTTTCTATACTTTCTCAACTTGAAAAAAAATTTTTTAACGTTTATTCATTTTTGAAAGACAGAGAGTGAGCGGGGGAGGGTCAGAGAGAGAGGGAGACACAGAATCTACAGCAGGTTCCAGGCTCTGAACTGTCAGCACAGAGCCCTACACAGGGCTCAAACCCACGAACCCTTGAGATCATGACCTGAGGCGAAGTCAGATGCTTAATTGACTGAGCCACCCAGGCTCCCCCCTTTCTCAAGTTTTGTTGCCAGAATATCACCGTAGTCGACAGGCTCTCCTTCAGTGTGGGCACGTCTGGCAATGAATGTGATGGTGACTCCTCTTGGACTGGTGTGCTGCTTCAGAGAAAGCCAAGGAGCATCAGTGACACCAGCAGGGTTCACTACTCCAACCATTGTAGTCCTGACCTGTGACCGAACTCAGTCTGCCTATGGTGTTTCCCAGACCTCTGTCACTGCTTCTCACTGGTCTCTCTCTCCCAGGGTTGCCTATCAAAAGCAGGGGCTTAATTCTTACTAACATATTTATTCCTAAAGACTGTCATTGCAAGCGTGATCTACTGCTTGCTGGTGCTCTACCTTTAGCAAAGCAAACTTTGTGTTATTGTTTTTTTCAATCAACAAGTTTGTATCGGGCACTTTCACGTTCTAGGTTCTTTTGTGCTTAATACTTGTTATTAAAACTAAGAACTAAAATATGTGTGGTAACCAGTTGTGGATAGATGTAAGATTACATTTACTTTTTTATTCAAAACTGTATGCTCCAATCTAAACATACTCATCCTTCTCATAACCCTCACATCCCTTTCCAGGGTGAGGCAGGCTTGCAGTGAACATCCTAGATTGTTTTCATTATAGCAACTTCAGCAGAAGGTTCTTACAACACTTCCCCCCAAAGGATAAAATCAACAATAGTAATATTCCCACAATCAAGGTAAACCATGTCAGAAGGTATATATTGAGAGTGCTGATCGAGGTCCTGAAGAATTTCAGAAACTGCTCTCCTGTATTCTTACCTACCAATTTTAAATGGTCTCAAATTCTGATGGAAGAAATCACTTCTCCATTAATTGCTTTGTGATTTTATTCATACTGATCATTTCTTGTCAAGATGTGGCTTTCAGGTAAAATGGAAGATTTCTTTGTCTCATCTATCAGAGAAACTTGTGAGATTGTTATTGGTAACATTTGGGGTGGCTCGCTCACCCCATAGTATTAACTAGAGTAATTCATTAACTAAGGGCAGTATTAACTAGAGGTGTGTGGGTCAATAGGGTAGCCATTTGCCACATGTGGCTGTTAAGCTCTTGAAATGTGAGTTGTGTGACTGAGGACTTAATTTTAATTATTTTTATAAAAATTTTTTAATGTTTGTTTATTTTGGAGAGACAGAGAGAGACAGAGCAGGAGCAGGGGAGTGACAGAAAGAGGGAGACACAGAATCCGAAGCAGGATCCAAGCTCTGAACTGTCAGCACAGAGCCATATGTGGGGTTAGAACCCACAAACTGTGAGATCATGACCCAAGCTGAAGTCGGATGCCTAACTGACTGAGCCACCCAGATGCTCCCCTAATTTTAATTTTTAATTGTAGTTAAAATTAAAATTTAAACAGCCACATTTGGCTAGTAGCTACCATAACTGGACAGTGCTGGTTAGAGAAATCCTTAGACAGATTTAGGAAAATCGGTTTTGGATCACACTGCTTGTATTAGGTTTTACCAAGCAACACTCTAATCTGACTTCCTGAGGATCCTTCACCTCCTAGCTTAATTGCAAAGAGCAGTTTCCATTCTTCCTTTGAGGATTTACACTGGAATTTTACAACATTTGTAAGTATAAGCAGCATCCAGACATTGTAGTTTTCTATCTCTATAAACTTTCCTATTCTAGTTGGAGCCATATAAGTATATGGTTTCCTCCATATATTGTACAAATTTTCCAGTTGCAGAAGTGTAGATCAGTATATATCTATCTTTCCCTTTTCCTTCCTTCCTTCCTTCCTTCCTTCCTTCCTTCCTTCCTTCCTTCCTTCCTTCCTCTTGCCCACTACCATACCCTTCCTTCTTTCCTTCCTTCCCTTCTTTCTCGCTCTCTTTTTTAACATAAATCTCTAGCCCACATCAGGAGGACAGCTCCACCCCCCTCCTATATTCCCCCACCTAATGAACTTCCAAGCAAACTAACTTTTGGCTGAATTTCATGCCTCTAAAACCAGCTCCTCCTCTTCCCCTTAGTCTCTTTCCTTGGTCCAGGCCCTGAAGCAGCCCTGTGTACTCCTATGGAGCAGGAGTGCCTTGCTTATTGGTCTCTGGCCCATTCATTGTGTGGCTTAGATGTACCTTGATGACAGCAAGGATGTATTAAATGTTGTGTCCTGACTGTGTCAATTAATACGTCTTTCATCTAACTCTTCACAATAAGGAGAAGTCATAATTAATCTGCAGCTTCCACAAACAGACAAATTGACTAGCTTGGGGCAGTAGACTGATTTTGTATAGTATATTATCTCCATGAGATTCAGTGGATTACTGTGATACCATCACATTTGGGACTTGATACCACAAAGCTGGGATCCCAGCCTCAAGGATCATGCCATCTGTCACAGGGACCATTCTCACTCCTGGATTAAATGGGTAAATTTGCAGACCTATGAAAACATTGTTACTTTTTTTTAGAGCCTCTCAACTGCCATACCTGGCTGGTTTAGTGAATGGATTATTATTCATATGGTCTGGTTCTGAGAGTTTTCTCTTCTGCTTTTAAAATTCACTGAATCCACACAGGCTAAGAAATATTCAGTAGGGTACTTTGTGTTTGTAGTATTGCTAAACTATGCCAAATGCCTTAAAGTAGGATGGGACGGCACAGCCAAAGCTGCTCTTTGGTAGGATAAAGTTCACTTCTCCCACTTCCCTAGTTGAATTGATTAGCAGCTATGTCTTTTTAAGACACCAGACAAATGATAGTTATTTTTCAAACAAAATCTCACAACTAAACACCATCCAGCTAATGTAGTGCTAAATCTTATGAGTCCAGGGGCACCTGGGTGGCTCAGTTGGTTAAGTGTTCGACTTGAGCTCAGGTCATGATCTCATGGTTCATGAGTTTGAGCCCTGCTTCATGAGTTTGAGCCCCGCATCGGGCTCTGTGCTGTAGCTCAGTGCCTGGAGCCTGCTTTGGAGAGCCTCCCTCTCTCTCTGCCCCTCCCCTGCTCTCTCTCTCTCTCTCTTAATCTCTCTCTCTCTCAAAAATAAACATAAAGAAAAAATCTTATGAGTGCGATTATTTCTCAGTTGTGATAGACACTGGGTAGTACATAATGACTTCTGGTACTTCTTGGGTCCAGCCTGAGATATACAGGGGGCTCTTTGTACTAAGATGAATGTGGTTTCAGGACTCTAGCTTGTACAGTTTCCTGTTTGTCGCCACTGG
The DNA here is from genome assembly GCF_024362965.1 of Panthera pardus. NCBI lineage: Eukaryota > Metazoa > Chordata > Mammalia > Carnivora > Felidae > Panthera > Panthera pardus. The sequence continues at coordinate 52,077,052 of NW_026526677.1, forward strand.
TCTGGAATTGCTGCCCATGGCACTGTGGTCAAGCCTGTCTTCTGTGCTCCATTCTATCTCTCAGTCTAGAGGGCTGCCCTGTGAGAGGTAGGGCACACCATTTCCTAGTGATCCGCCCTCTCCTTTATTATTATTTCGTCCTGGGTCAAAGGCTATAGTTGAGAAATGCCATATTAGCTTAAGGCAGAGGGCTGCAGTGGCTTTGATGGTGGTTATCTGCCCAAGAATGCCTCCCCCCAACTTAGAGCCCATTGAGTTCCTCAGATTACAGAAGGAGGTTCAATAGAGTCTATTCAGTAAGTGCTTCCAGGCTTTTGACCTTTTGGAAGGTCCTAGGACATTTTTGTAGGAAGAGCTCAATTCCCACATGCTGATAGTTGGTTCCAATAGCAATAATTACATACTCTAAAACTGGGCTCCTGCCAATCTCGGTTTCATCTCAGGTGCATGATGCTCTAATGTGCCCAGTGTCCCTCGGCCGAAACATCTATCCATGACATATTGATTAACTTCATTGTTAAAATTGTTTTTTCGGGGCACCTGGGTGGCTCAGTCGGTTAAGCGGCCGACTTCGGCTCAGGTCATGATCTCACGGCCCGTGGGTTCGAGCCCCGCGTCAGGCTCTGTGCTGACAGCTCAGAGCCTGGAGCCTGTTTCAGATTCTGTGTCTCCCTCTCTCTGACCCTCCCCTGTTCATGCTCTGTCTCTCTCTGTCTCAAAAATAAATAAACGTTAAAAAAAAATTGTTTTTTCCTCCTCTAATCCTTTTGGTAGGTGTCTATATGAGTAATGGTTTCCTAGGGCTGCCATAACCAATTACCACAAATTTAGTGGCTTAAAAAATAGGTATTTATTCTCTCCCAGTTCTAGAGGGTGGAAGTAGGAATCAGTGTTGATAGAGGTACACATGGCCGGAGGTTCTGAGGGAGAATCCATTCTATGCCTGTCTCTTAGCTTCTGGCAGCTGCTGGTGATCCTTGGTGTTCCTTGTCTTGTGGCTGCTCTCCAATTGCTGTCTCAATCTGTATATCATCTCTTTTTTTTTTTTTCTGTGTCTCTGTGTTTTCTCCTTTTCTTACATGGGCACCGTTCATTGAATTTAGGACTTATTTTATTTTAAATTAAAAAAAAATGTTTATGTATTTGGAGGGGGGGAGGAGCAGAGAGAGGGAGAGAGAGAATCCCAAGCGGGCTCCATTGTCAGCACAGAGCCTGACATGGGGCTTGATCTCAAGAACCTGTGAGATCATGACCTCAGCCAAAATCAAGAGGCAAATGCCTAAACAACTGAGCCACCCAGGCACCTCTAGGACCCATTTTAAAACTGGAATGATCCTATCTCAATATCTTTAATGTAATTACATCTGCAAAGACTCTATTACCAAATAAGGTCACATTCACAGGTATCAGGGGTTAGAACTTGGACATATATTTTTTGGGACAATATTCAACTCACTAAAAATACGAGATACAAAAATAGTGGTTTGATTTAATAGTATGCCTGAATTTTATAAAAAGCATCCTCAAGCCTTTTGGTCATAATTTACCATTTTAGGATCTTCCATCCAGTTGGTGATTTTGACTTCTGGAGTCAATTTGGATTCTTAACTTCCTGTTGCCCCAAACTTCTAGCTCTCTTAATTGCCAGTGGCACAGAGCTCCCTCATTGTGTGGAATGGCCTTACCCCTTCCGTAGACAGGATGTTTATGACAAAAGGTGGAAGGTAGTGCCTGTCCACTGAGGCTCATTCCCTGTTAAATGCATGGTTCTGCCTGTGTTGTACACTGTTACTTTTGATTCAAGGGTAAAGTCCCTGGAGGATACCCAGTTTGTTTGGGCAGCTGAAGGTAAGGTTCCAGGTCAATTAACTCACATAGCCATTCCTCATCCTTTCTTGGACATTCCACCCCCCACCCCCACCCATTTAATAATCAAAGACTGACAGCCTGTATTGCTACGTGAGACAGAGAGTTCCAGTTTACAAAATAACTCAGCAACCTCTGGTGAATCTCTCCACTAGCTTCTAGTGGTAAGCCAGCAACTGTTTTTCAAAAACAGCATAATTCTCAGAGGCTGGAAACATTGTCTTAGCCTAAAACCCTAAATATTTCTGCTATATTTTTCATACTAGGGTCTGCCTACCCACCCCCCTACCCAAAACATTTTATGAGAGAGGCAGAAATCACATAGACCTCAAGTCTTATCTTTCTTTCCAACTTATGGGACCCAAGGGCTCGAGCTGACCAGACTGTGCCTTGTAACTTGGCCAGGGCTGGTCACTGAAGCTCCTCTGAACCCTGTCCAAAGTATATGTCCTTTTGGATAACCCAAGATATGGAGTAAGAATTCCAAGGTGGAGCATATGCTGACTCTAAAACCCAAAGTTAATGGAACCTGAAGACTCCTTGTAGAAAATAGACAATTAAATTAACAGTTGCCCAAATATAATGGATCTTGCAAAAATTAATGGAATGCTTCACTACCTGTCATAGGCTTAAGTACCACTACTTCTTAATCCCTGTCTTCTGGATTCCTTGTAGTGGGTCCCGAGACCTGATGGCACATAATCATCCCCTCAGGTATAATATTAAGAACTGCAGTGCCTCTGCCACTTTTGTTTCATGGGATCTTTTCAACATCACCTGACCAGTGAGAAAAGAAGAGAGAAACAAGGATGCAGAATGATACCATCTAAGGCATTTGTAACCTAGTCTGTCCCTTTTAGTGGTTTCCTTTGCCCTCCTCTGATTTAAAGTAAAGGGAACATCCAACTATTCTTTTTGTTTAATGTTTATTTATTTTTGAGAGAGAGAGAGAGAGAGAGAGAGAGAACGAACAGGGGAGGTGCAGAGGGAGAGGAGGACAGAGAAAATGAAGCAGGCTCCATGCTGACAGCAGAGAGCCTGATGCAGGGCTTGAACTCATGAACTGTGAGATCATGACCTGAGCCAAAGTTGGATGCTTAACCAACTGAACCACCCAGGTGCCCCTCCAACTATTTTTGATACTGGCAGAGACAGAGGGCCATCCTTGAGCAGATCTTTGTTAGGCAGACATATTCCAGGCAGATTTAACCCAGATGAAAGGTGTAGTGGCTTTTTTTCTTTTTTTAACAAAGCCAAATCCTTCCTCATGGTATGACAAATTCTAGGACAGGGATGGACCAGTGTAGAAAAGGAACCCTTAACAAGTAGAGTAGGCAATACCTTTGTTTTAGTTTTTTAAAGCATGTGTTTGCTCCACCACCATAGCATTCCATTCATTTTTGCAAGATCCATTATTTCTGGGCAACTGTTAATTGAATGGTCTATGTCCTAAAGGGAGTCTTCATGTTCTATTAACTTTTCCTACAGAGAATTTCATACTTCTACAGAATGGAGAAGGCCATTGAGGGGGCAACCTATGTAAGGGAATACTGTGATACTATGGTGATTAATGAATAGATACATTAGTTTCCCAGGGTTACCAAGGTAAATTACCACAGACTGTGGCCTAAAACAACAGAACTTTATTCTCTCACAGTTTTGGAGGCTGGAAGTCTGAAATCAGAGTGTTGCTGGGCCATGCTCCCTCCAAAACTTCTAGGGAAGAACCTTTCCATGCCTCTTTCAGCTTCTGGTCATTTCAGGCCTTCCTTAGCTTCTGGCAGCATAATTCCAATCTCACTTCCATCATTGGATGGTGTTCTCCCTGTGTGCCTTATGTCCCCTTCTTATAAGGATACCAGTCATATTGGATTAAGGACCCATGCTTCTCTAGTATGATCTCATCTTAACTTGATTACATCTGCAAAGATCCTGTTTCCAAATAAGAACATATTCACGGGCATCAAAGGTTAGCACTTGAATATATATATATATATATATATATATATATATACACACACAATTTTTTTGGCGGGGGTGGGGGACACAATAAACCTACAACCAGTGGGTTTCTACTTTTAATGCCTACACCAAGGAGTTTGAGGGAGTGGGTAGCAGCCACACTCCAGAAATCTTTAAGATCAAGTTATACTGCCTTAGGGGGTATCGTTCTGCATTCTTGTTTTCTTTTTCCCTCATCTTAATTGGAAACTGCAATATGGCTTCTTCTTGGATACTCCATGATCAACATTGTAATACTGTAATTTCTGTCAATCTGGGCTTTGTTGACTCGGCATTCTTCTGGGTTGCCCCAAGTTTTTTTCTTTTTTTTTTTTTAACCTACCTTTTGGGCTCCCATTTTTCAACACCAGCCAGTTCCTATGACTTTTATACTTAAGGTTTTAGAGAGACCAGTAGAATCATCAATGGCTTTATTCCTAAGTTTTAAGCTCCTTGTTCTACATATCCAGAGAGGGATTTAGCAGGCCTTTGAAAAATACCTACCCATGTAGTCTTGCTTCCAAATGCTTTTGACTCCCTTAGCATTGCTCAAGGCTGGTGATTCTCTCATATGCTTCCTCTGGTAGCATTTTGATTGACTAATTCTGGCAGTGCTGAGATTTTTAAAACAGATATCCACTTTTCTTCCCATACCATCCATGTTTCTAGGGAAGCTCAAGAAGTGGGCCTAATTTGTCAAAAGGTAATTATCAGCTCTCTGATCACTGATGGGTGAAGGAATTCAGGCTAAAGCCTACCAATGCATGATACTTTCCTAGCTATAGAATTTGGTTCTGAAATGGCCATGTAACCCAGTGGAAGGCAAGTAGATTCTGGGTGGCTCCTGGGAAATAGATGTCCTAAATTGTAAGATGGTCCCTTTTTTTCTCTTGACGGTGTGCATAGATATGAGGCCTGAAACTGCTGTAGCCACCTTGTGCCTAGCTTGGGAATGAAGCTGACACTTGTAGGGGGGAACAACTGAGAGATCTGTAGAGAACTAGATTTGAAACTGTGACTGATCCACAATTAATCATCACTCTATGGTAGTGTTTTTCAATTATGTTTAGATTGGATTTCTTGTTTTTAGGAACTGAATTGGGTTTTCTGTTCCCTTAGTTTGAAAGCGTTTTATCTGGCACATCCTGATGGGTCTCTTTGAGCAAATACAGGTCTAATGGAAGAAATGGTGATTCCCATCAGGCTCCCAAGGGAGTCCATTTCCTCTGTGCTAAGCAGAGGACTCAGGCTCCATAACCTCATATCTGTAGAAGTCAGTCATCAGCTTAGCACCCCCCAGAAATCTGGCAATAGATGCCATCCTTTGCAGTACTTCTGTGTCAGACCATGGATTTTTTCCATGTAATGATGCTAAGTAATACAGTTTCTTCCACAATTGTTATCAAGCACCCCTCATAGATTGGGTGAGGAGAGGAATAGAGTTTCCCAGGATCAATGGATTGCTTGGATTCCTGAGCCTACACTCAGTTTACCAAGTACTGTTAAAGACAAGACGGGATTTTCCAAACAGATGACAGTAACAATTCATAATCCACAGTAAGTGGATCCTCTGTGTGCACTCTCTCCTGCTCTACAGCAGCAGTTTCAAATCTTCTTCACTCTCTGCAGATATTCTCACCAATTTCTAGAAAAAGTAAAAAAAAAAAAAAAAAAAAAAAATCAGGCAGGAGCCACAACCAACCTCCATGAAAACAAAGACATACCAGCACCTGCTCTAACCCTTTGTTTTTTAATGTGTATTGATTTTGAGAGAGAGAGCGAGCAAGAGCAGGGGAGGAGTAGAGAGAGAGAATCCTGAACAGGCTCTGTACTGTCAGTGCACAGTCGTACCCACAGGGGCTTGATCCCACCAACTGTGAGATCATGGCCTGAGCAGAAATCAGGAGTCAGTGGCTTAAGGGACTGAGCCACACAGGAGCCCCTACCCTAACCCTTTTAAGGGTTTCAGAGGAAGAAGAGGTGTCTTGTCTGCCCTCCAAGCTTAGGGTGTAAGAGCTAGGTGTCCCGGGGCTTTACCCTTGAAACTCAAAGAAAGGGAGGTAAGAGAACTAGAAGAAAGAAAACAGGGTAATGCTACCCAACAGTAAGAGCTAGAGAAGCAGTAAAGGAGGCCTGTGGCTAAACCCTGGCGATGACTACTATTAGGAAAATACCAGAGGATGCCCCGCCTGCTGGTGCGCTTTGAGCAGCCTGTGCGGTCGTAAAGCCAGGCCTCCAACCTAAACGGTCTGGCGTCTGAGTCTGTAGGTTAGCTTCCCAGGGTGTCCCTGCCTACCGCTCCCAGCCCGAGGGCACAAATACAATCCTCAGAAGCGAGGGAGGCCGAAGGCGGTGGCTGTGGAAGCCCCTCAGGTTATCCTTGTGCCTCTCTTACATAGTTTCTTTGCCCACTCGATGTGCACAACAAAATTTTCCATGGCTCACCCTTTGCGGTGGTGAAAGTACATTCCAGAAAGAGACACACCAGCGAACTGGGCCCGAGGAGGGGAACTCAAACTTACAGGGAGCAAATTTGGGGAAGGGGGGCGGATACTAAGCCAACCTGCTGCCCTGCGGGGGCTACCGGGGCGGGGCAGCAGAAGGGGGAGCGCTTACGAAGAACCCCGCCGCCGCCATCCCGCGCCCCCCCTCCCCGTCCTGCCCCCCCAATCCCCACCCCACGCCTCCCGGGACGGCCCGCTCCGCCTGCCTGAGTCATGGCTGGAGCTGGGGAGGAGCCGGGAAAGGAGGCCCCAGCCCAGAGTGCAGCCAGCGGCCGCAGGGAGAGCAGGCAGGGAGGCCGGAGATCATGGGGGAGAGCGCGCTGGAGCCGGGGCCTGTGCCCGCAGCGCCGGCGAGGGGCCCGGTGCACGCCGTGACGGTGGTGACGCTGCTGGAGAAGCTGGCCACCATGCTGGAGGCGCTGCGGGAGCGGCAGGGGGGCCTGGCTCGGAGGCAGGGAGGCCTGGCGGGCTCTGTGCGCCGCATCCAGAGCGGCCTGGGGGCGCTGAGCCGCAGCCACGACACCACGAGCAACACGCTGGCACAGCTGCTGGCCAAGGCGGAGCGCGTGGGCTCGCACGCGGACGCCGCCCAGGAGCGCGCCGTGCGCCGCGCCGCCCAGGTGCAGCGGCTGGAGGCCAACCACGGGCTGCTGGTGGCGCGCGGGAAGCTCCACGTCTTGCTCTTCAAGGTCAGTGACCACAGGCGTCCCCCACCTCCCGGCCACCATCTGGGCCAACCCCACCCCCCACCCCCCTTACCCGGCCGCCTACCACACCCGCATTCCTGACCCCATCCGGTGGAACGGACTTGCAGAGCCGCACCCACTTCCCACCACGCTGCCCCATCCCTCAGAGCCTGAACGCAGCCTGGCCAACCAGGGTCGGCCAGCTCGAGCTCAGGCCACGTACACCGAATTTGCTCCAAGTCCCAGCCCATCCCTGAATGGAAATAACGGTGGCGGAAGTGCATCCTGCGACCGTTCCCTGCCTCCGATTCTTGCCCCTGCGACCACCAGCCTGCTTAAGCGGGTCCCACCTAATTTCCAAACTTCTGCAGTTTGCCAGTAGCTCCCCCCTCTCCACCCCTGCCCCCTGCTCTCCCACGCCTGCCTTTTCTATGCCCCTTGGGCCCGCCCCAAGGGTGGGGCGGTTCCCCGGTGTAATTGAGGAGTGAGGCTCAGGCTGCTGCGGGGTAGGGGACTGCCAAGGTCAGAGCTGTGTTCATCACATGCAGGAGGAGGCTGAAATCCCAGCCAGCGCCTTCCAGAAGGCGCCAGAGCCCTTAGGCCCGGCAGACCAGCCCCAGCCTGGCCCAGAGCAGCCGGAGGCCGAAGTTGAGGAGAGCTCAGACGAGGAGCCTGTGGAGTCCAGGGCCCGGCGGCTTCGGCGCAGCGGGTTGCAGAAGGTACAGAGCCTGCGAAGGGCCCTCTCTGGTCGGAAAGGCCCCGCAGCACCAACGCCCACGCCAGTCAAGCCACCTCGCCTAGGCCCTGGCCGGAGGGCTGATGGCCAACCAGAAGCCCGGCCTGCCCTGGAGCCCAAGTTGGAGCCAGAACCTCCACAGGACACCGAGGAAGATCCCGGGAAATCTGGGGCTGCTGAAGCCGCGGTGCTCCAAGTAGAGAGTGCAGCCTGAGGGCTGGTGCTGTCTGCTTCTCTTGTGCCTATGCCTAGTCCCCAAATAAATCTCCCTCTCCCAATGCAGCATTCACGCCCAAATAAGGAGTGAATCCTGCACCCATAGCCCAGCTCTGGCCTTCCCTTCCCAGTGCCTTCAGTTTAGACTGCATCCTCTAAAAGAGAAGCAGCTGCCCACACCTGCTTGCACTCCCCTTCAATAAAAGTAATGTCACCTAATCCAGACTCCATGTGAAGGGGTGGGAGGAAAAGGCTTGGAGGAGTAAGACAAATGTCGGAACCTGGAATGTGCCTTCAATTTCAACCAGATCATTGTATCATTTCTCAGGTTCCCACTGAGTCTTGGGCACATAGAAAAAACCTGCTGGCCCTTTGCTTCTTGAGCACTTTACTCGTGGAGAGGCATCCAGTACAGTCTCTTGCTGTAGGTGCTCAATAAATGTCAACAAGTGGTTTTCCTTTTAGTTTCTTCTTCCTTTCCCATCTCTTAAAAGTTGGGCTTTCCGCTATTCTCAGCCTTCTCATTCTGGGTTGTCCTCTGTGAACAGACTGACTCCCAGGCCTTTGCCACCAGCCATACACACTCCAAGACCACTGTCCTGAGCCGCAATTGAAATGTACCTCAAGTCAATGTGTCCAAAGGAAGCAATCTATCTTTTAATTAAGTTCAATTTCAATTTAGTATTTATTGAGCACTTAGTATGTATCATTCAAAATGGCATCTCCTGTTGCGTTTTCTTTACCAATGAATGTCACCACCATCCACACAGAAACCTGGGAGTCCTCCCTGGAGGACTCCCTCTCTCTCTCAATCCTCTCCCCCATGGAAACAGTTACCTCTGCAGTCTGACCACTTTTTGAATACCCATGGCCACTGCTCTGTTTTAGGCCTTATCTTTCACCTGACCATTATTTGAACTGCCAATCTGATCCCATCATCCTCCTGCTTCAGACCCTCAGTGGCTCTTCATCACCTTCAGAATAAAGTCTGAGTTCTTGAATATTCCTTCAGCATCTTTAATACAACTTTTTGTGATCTGGTTCCTGCCCATTTTTGTAGCCTCATCTTTTGTCGCTTCTCCTCATTCTATTGAATTACACTGAGCTGTGTGCTCTCATTCTCATCTCTAACTCTCCTGCAAAACTCAGCAAGGCACCCCTGTTTCAGGGTCAGGTGCTTCTCTTCCTTGCTCCCAAAGCACCTCCTCTACACCGCAGTGCTAACTGTCTGGATTGTGATTGATTGCAGTTACTCTCCCCATCCCATCCCACTACACTGTGGCTCCTCTGCTGTAGGGATTGTTTTATTCATTTCTGTATTCCCCATGCCAGATACCATGCCTGGCCCACAGTAGGCCCTCATGCAGCAAGAGCATCACAGAAGAAATGGGAAGTGTGAGGGGATTAGCTAGGGATAGGAGCATGGTTGTCAGCCCATTCAATCAGTTATTGTCATATGAAAACATTTTTGAGTACCTAATGTGTTTGTAGGCCCTGAGGCCTTTAGGGACTTCAGAGTTTAGGGAGATGCAAACATGATGATGTAAGTGTAGTGATTGTTATGTTATTTTGAGACAAAAGAGGGAAGGGATGCAACCTAGCCTGAAGGAGGATAAGTGGGGGATGTTTAAGGCCATATTCTTGGAAAAGGTAAATAGCGAGATGGAAAACAGGAATGGTGTGTGGCAGTAGAGCTCAGTGGTTATAGTTTGGCTTCTTAGTTCCTTCATCTTTTTTTTTTTTTTTTTTTTTTAAGTTTATTTATTTTTGAGAGAGAGAGTGAGAGTAGGGAAGGGGCAGAGAGAGACGGGGTCAGGATATGAAGGAAACTGCTGACAGCAGAGAACCCGATGTGGGGCTCGAACTCAGGAACGGTGAGATCATGACCTGAGCTGAAGTTAGAGGCTCAGCCAACTGAGCTACCCAGGCGCCCCTCTTCATCTATTAAATGGGCAAATGATAGCCTCTATTGGGCTGTTGTGAGGATTAAGTTACGTAAGTATCTAGCACAAGTGCCTGGAGGAGAGTTTGTTTTAGGTGTATAATTCGTTCACCCAGTTATTCAACAAATATTTACTGAACTTGGAATTTCTGCCAGACCCTGTTTTAAGAGCTGGGGATACAGTGGCACATGAGAAAGACAGGATCCCTGTCTTTGTGGAGAGTGTAGGGGGAGACAGGCAATAAAGAAGCATACTATGAGACAGACAAAAACAAGCAAACGGATGTACTAGGTCTTTCTGGTTATGGGCCCTGAAGGAAAGAAAGAAGTAAGGATACAGATAATGACTGGGGTAGGGTAGTACTTTAGATGAGGAAGTTGGGGATTTAAATTTAAAAAAAAAAATCTTTTTAAAATTTTTTTTTTTTATTTTTGAGAGAGAGAGAGAGCAGGGGAGGGGCAGAGAGAGAGGGACACACAGAATCCGAAGCAGGCTCCAGGCTCTGAGCTGTCAGAACACAGCCCGACATGGGGCTCCAGCTCACAAACCTTGAGATCATGACCTAAGCCGAAGTCAGATGTTTAACCAACTGAATTACCCAGGTGCCCCAAGGAGGTTGGGGATTTAAAATGGGAGCAGAATTCACTAGTGACTTACAACTTTTTTTCTGATGAATTCAGTTAGAAGAGTCTAAGCTCCCACTGACTATGACTGGCGGGAAGTCTATTATCAGTCACTTTAGGGCTCCTCTCCTTTCTTAGGTTGTACAGTTATACCAGGAGGTTCACACCATTTCCTGGTCTCTCAGACCTTGGATGCCTCTGCTGCTATTGCTTCTCATGGCCACACGATGCCGCTGTTGGGGTACCAGTGTCCTGGTTGTTGTGTCAACAACCCAGAGGTTTCCTGTCCAGCTCTGTACCTAGAATCCGGGGTCCTTCCATAGAGGCTGGCTCTGCTGTAGCTCCATTTCCTTTGGAGAAATTCAGGACTCGTTCTGCAGGCTTCCAAGCCTTAGTATGCAGACTGTATCAGCTTCCCGGCAGCCACTCCTTTTAAGGTTCTGCCATCACAGAGGGGCTGGTCTGAGTAGGCTCATTTCTCTATCCCCAAGGAAAAACAAATTCTTGTTCTTTTTCCAAATCCTTGGAAACCTACCCAGTTTCCCTCTTTCAACTCGTAGACAAATCAAGAGCCCAGCTGCACATTTCTTACATAAAATGTCTTGATAGTTCACGGGGAAGCACATGAAGGCTCAGAGAGCCTGCACTCTGACCTTAGGAACCTAAAGCCTCAGCTAACTTGGATGTGTGTGTGTGCTACTTTTTATTCCTTCCTGGTGCTTCTACAGCAGAAGTGATAAAAATCAGTTAAAACAAAACTAACTTATTTTCTTAATAGTTCTCTTTGTTACATTTTGTTCTTCATCATTACCACTATTGCTGTTGTTATTAATATAAACTAAAGGGAGTGGAGACTGACACAGAGTACCAACTTGTCATCCAACATATGTGGCATTTAGGTGGCTGCTTTAAGCAATGGGGAGGCACACTGGTGGATTACCAAAATTCAGAGTTTGGTTCTCAGTTCTTCAGATGAGAAGCACAATTTATTATGTGTTCCAACGTGATTAGGCTGAGAGAGACTGATCTGCAATAACTGAACTTAGAAAACACTGGTTTACCTTGAGTGCTGGATTCATTACTTTTTGTGAGAAATCCAACTGCTAAGTGAAGTAGAATAGTCTAACTAGCTAGTCAGAACCTTTTCCATCCTGCAACATGGGAAGCCAAAGTAAGATCTTAAAGTGTAAGGAAATAGAATTGTAGAAATGGGATGAGGAAAATCAATAGGATTATCAAACCTGGTATGACCATTTTCTGCTGTGATATTCCTCCTACATGGATAAGAATATGTACATTCCTGGCAGGAAATTTCTTCCCCTGTTAAGTACTGGAGATCCTTTTGACTTTCCTTTATTGAGACTTGAATCATATAACCTTATCATTGAAGGGAATCCAAAAGCCATACAACCCACCTGCATTTCCATCACAACATCCACTACCATTTTTTTACCTATCCTTAGCTGGCCTGTGCTTGAAAAAGGCGGGTGACAAGGAGTTCACTACCTCTCAGGCAACTGTGTTTTTGGGCAACTTTGGTTGATAGGAAACTTCTTTATACTGAGATCAATATCTGTCTTTATGATTTCTCATATGTGGCAGTTGGCCACAAACAAATAAAGAAACAAAATTTCTTTATTTCTATGATGTGTGTGTCCTTGGAGTCCAGCTTCAGTGGGCCACACAGGACTGACTCATCTAAAACATCCTTTACATCATCTTCCTCGGGTGAAACACTGCTGGTTTATTCAGCCATTCGTTGTGATCTATTATCAATCTTGGTCATTCTTTTTTGGATTGTTTTCATTTACCCATATCCATTTGGAATAGGGATGTGCCAAGGTGCATAGAAAAAAGTATGGCTTTCATAGTCAAAGACATGGGAGCTTCATTGCTGGTGAATGATAATTTCCTTTTTTCGGCTTTCCTATGAGGATTAAATAAGATTTTTTACTTGCCCATTCATTCATTTTATATTTGTTGTGCTAGGTGATGGAGATGGATGGTATAGTATGTGGATCGGGATATAATAGAACTGTAATAGAGCGCTCATAGAACTGGCAGTTATAATAAAGTTTTAAATAAATGCTATGATGCTAGAAGTATAAGTTGCTATGGGAGCACACAAATGCAGCCTCTAACCTAGCAGGGGTGGTAGTAATTACAGAGGAAGTTCTCCTGAGGAGAAATGATCTTCCCTCCAACCTGATTTCTATTTCTTTTTTGTCCTATTGAATTAATTATATAAGTTTCTCAAGTGACTTTTTAGAAGGACCTGAGATATAGTAAAAAAAAAAAAAAAAGTATACTTATCTCAGTATCTCATAGGAAACACTAAATGCAACATATCTCAAACTGTGCTCATCTTTTCTCAGAAGTCAAGATTCTCTTCTGCATTTACTTTAGAAAGTGTTAGAACCAAAGACCTGACCCTTTGCCCCCACCCCAGCCCACCCCAATCCTTACATCCAATGAGTCACCAAGTCCTGTAGATTCTTTATTAAGAATTCTTGTGAACTTTTCTCTCACAAATAACTAATAAATTTGGACCATTATGGAAACTTGAGAAGAAACCCTGTGCCATAGGAAGGCAGAGCTGAGAAATGGAGAGACACTGCATATCACACTTTGCTTGTGGGCAAAATGGAGTTAATAGCACTGTCTACTTTGTGAGTTTGTGAGTTTGTGAGTTAAGTGAGTGGATATATGTAAAATGCTCAGGATGGTGCCAGGCATGTGAGAGCTTAATGTTTGTGGTTGTTTGCTTATGCTCACTTGTTCCCTAAATTTAGTCAGGCAGGAACTCAGCACTTGCCACAGACATTTTCATTTATGTGAGCTAATAAACATACTTTTTGTTTAATCCCAGTTTTGCCTTTGTGTGTGTGTGTGTGTATTTGGTTTTCCCCTGCAAATGAAAGATTCCTAATAGACATAGCTCCATTGACACTGGAACCAACATGGAAGGCAAGGGCAACATCTTATTGTTCGTTGTTATCTCCAGCATCTAGCGCAGTGCCTGGCACAGAGTAGGCATTCACTGAATATTTGGAGGATATGCAAATTTATTCCAGTGAGGTGCTGGGAACACAAGGATGAACAAGAACCTGCCTGGAGGAGTTGGCTCATGGATGAGCCCTGTTTATTGTTCTTTGGAACTCTGTTGTTTCCTCTCAGGGTCAATTAAGGCATAGTAGAGACAATGGCTGGGGCCCACAATCCTTTCTGGGCCGTGAGAGTGTTAATTTTTATGATCAGAAGAAAAAAAAATGAACTTTTAGGTAAAAAAGTGTTTTAATATGTAATGTTAATGTATTGGCCTTTACCTTTATACCAACATAATTGTAAAATATAATTTTTTTAATGGATGAAGGAGTCCATGAGGGCAAAAGTGCCTAGAGCCCATGGAAGCCACAAGGCAGTCTTGCTTCCTTGGTCTTTTGTCTTCTTTCTCCTTGGAGTTTTCAGGAATTTTTTTTTTTTTCCTCTCACACTCATTCTCACATACTCAGTCCCTTAGTTTGATTCTAGCTTTCTCTTTTTTTATGTTCTTTGGCTATTGTTTAGAATTACCCTCAGAGGTGCCTGGGTGACTCAGTGGGTTAAGCATCCTTAAGTATCTGACTTTGGCTCAGGTTATAACCTCACAGTTTGTGAGTTCGAGCCCCACAGTTCCTGATGAGTTCAGAGACATTCAGGGTTGTCGGGCTCTGCTTTGGATTCTCTGTCTCCCTCTCTCTCTCTGCCCCTCCCCTGCACTCTCTCTCTCTCTCTCTCTCTCTCTCTCTCTCTCTCTCTCTCAAAAACAAATAAATAAGCATTAAAAAGACAATTAACCTCAATTATTTTTTTATTAAAAATGCAGTAGGTTCACTATATGTCATTATTTATTTTTATTTTTGTTTTTTTTTCTTAAAGATTTGTTTTAAATAATCTCTAGACCCAGTGTAGGGCTGGAACTCCCAGCCCCAAAATCAAGAGTTGCATGCTCCACCAACTGAGCCAGCTGCCCCTTGTCCTTTTTTTGTTTTTAAAGAGAGAATTTGTTTTACTTATTAAATTTTAATTCCAGTATAATTAACATCCAATGTTTTCTTTTCAGGGGTACAATATAATGATTCAACAATTCTATGCATTACTCAGTGATCATGATATGTGCACTCTTAATTCCCCCTCACCTATTTCACCCATGCCCCCTCTCCCAACCTCTCCTCTGATAATTACCGAAGTTCTCCATGGTTAAAAGTCTTGTTTTTTAGTTTTATTCTTTTTAGCTTCCTTTGTTTGTTTTGTTTCTTAAATTCCACATATGAGTGAAATCATATGGTATTTGTCTTTCTCTGGGGCTCCTGGTTGGTTCAGTCAGATAAACATCCAACTCTTGATTTCAGCTCAGGTCATGGTCTCATGGTTGGGTTCATGAGTTTGAGCCCTTCACTGGGTTTCCCACCGACAGACGGAGCCTGCTTGGGATTCTCTCTCTCTCTCTCTCTCTCTCTCTCTCTCTCTCTCTCTCTCTCTCTGCCTCTCCCCTTCTTGCACTCTCTGTCTCTATCAAAATAAAATTTAAAAAAAGGAAAAAAGATATTTGTCTCTGACCGATTTATTTCACTTAGCATTATACTCTCTAGTTCTACCCATGTTGTTGCAAATGGCAAGATTTAATTCTTTTTTATCGGCTGAGTAATATTACATTATATATACATACATACACACACACTACCTCTTCTTTTTCCATTCATCAGCTGAGGGACATTTGGGTTGCTTCCATTCTTAGCTGTTGTAAATAATGCTGCTGTAAATATGGGGGTGCATGTACCCCTTAGTGTTTTTGTATTTTTGGGGTAAATACCAAAGTAGTGTGATTATTGGATGGTAGGGTAGTTCTTTTTTTAACTTTTTGAGGAACTGCCATACTGTTTTCCACAGTGACTGCACCAGTTTGCATTCCCACTAAAAGTGCACTAGGATTCCTTTTTCTCCATATCGTTGCCAACACTTGTGTCCTTTATATGCTTTCTTCATTCATGTAGCCATATCCATGCTGCCTCAGGCCCTCAACCACCAGCCTATGTTCAGCTCTGCAAGCTTTATTCCTATTAGAATGAAACCACTACTTTAAGGAAGCTCCTTGGGCCAGCAGCCTACAGACTCTATTCTCATTGCTATAAACTAAATTTTGTGTATTCTGCACTTCAGAATGTGCCCATTCATCTTGGAGAAGTACGTTCTGCTGGTTCTGCACATGTTCATCTTCTGGGATTTGCGGTTGGGATCATCCTTGCTCTGATCTTCGCTGCTAGATCTTGTGGCTCTTACAAATTTCCTAGTTTCATTAAAGATGCAGAGTTTGCATTTATGTTCCTCTTTGCTGCTTTAAGATTTTTTCCAAGATGATAAGATGATGAGAAAAATACACAGGTAGAGCAAATATGGGGCCTGGTGTAGTAAGTATGTACCACTTCCTTCCCCCTGACAGTTTAGGAAACTTAAAAATTGATTTTATAGACTATAAGTCCAAAGAAGGTGTTAGAATCATCTGAACATAACACAAATACTCCTGAAAATTGAAGGAAACTGTAACCTCATCCAGAGGATTGCTAGGGAACATGAAGCCCAGAGTTACTAGTTACTCCAAAAGTTGGAGTACTAATTTCTCATACAGCATTCCCATATAATTAATGGAGACTAGTAATTAATAGATAATACATACAAAACTTATTGATGGAGTTTTCTCTAAAATTTCCTAGCCCTTACAATTTTGGGGGATTAAATTATAGACTTAATTTTTCCTTAGAGTCCTAATTTGAACCTGCATAATTTTTCATACATGTATTACACACACAACCTACATAGAGATTTTAAAACATTTCAGTAGTTGCTTTCATTGGATTCAGTTTCATGGAAAACCTTTGGAGACCTCTCTATAGCTATACACGCACATGTATACCCATATACATATGTATGAATACACACATATATACTTACATATCATATATATACACACACAAATACATATACAAACACACATATATGTCTACCTCAGAAAATATTTCATAAATATTTATTTAATTTCACTATATTTCATAGATTTCATAAATTTCCAAAACCAGTTAAGAATGTCAAGTTACAACTAAATTGATATAACATTAAAATGCAATCAAATCCATACTGAAAATTATTAGAGAAATAGTTACATTTCTGAAAACTTAAATAAGCAAGTTTGTGTAGAACAGTATCTGTAAGTCCACCTTATTTTCACAAACTCAATTCACAAAGGACATTTCACTTTTTATTTCATGATATCATTTACATTTAGTTCTCCCAAATATCAAGCCAGATGTTGTATAATTTTTTATATAAAAGCAGATAGAGAACATTTAGAAAACTTCAGTCATAAAAAATTTCAGGCACTTCAGTTTTGGCATAAATAATAACTGACTCTTTGTATGGATTAAAATATGTTCTTTTCATATCTTGCAAATGCATTTTCTATAATAATTTTCATAATTATGACAGAGATGAAGCATGTGGCCATCTTTAAGGGTTAAGGTTTATAATCTATTTCACCATTAAAGAAATACCCAAGTTGAAGAATAATACATCTTTTAGTTCTGTTATATGCTTTCACCACTATATCTTTGGGTTTAAAACAAAACATTTAGGATAAAAGTTACTAAAATTGGAATTGTGCAAGTTAACTTAAGAAACTTCATAAAGGAATTTCACTAAAGCAGGAGTTGTGATAGATTCCCTTCCCTTCTTGATTCTGAAGCAGCTCTCTCAAGGTAGAATTGTTAAGTGGTTCAAAAGACCCCCCTCCACCTTGTTTCTCCCTCTAGAATCTCTATATGGGAGAAATGTCTTGATAATTGTCTGGCTATATTTCATTTTAAGTACCTGTATTTTTCTCCCTGTATGTTGCTTAATTCAATCTATCAAGATCATACTTATCCCTGAAAGAAAAAAATCATTAAAAAATCATTCTGAAGAAAAGTCATGACTTTAGACATGATTTAACTCATAATGACATTTTACTTTCCTTAAATGGACTCCACCTTACTTACTTCAGTATACTTGAGAACTATAGATCATTCTGGAATACACAAAACTAATAGTTTTAAAAACTGTTTTGACAGGCAAATCACACATTTAGGTAGAACTGATAAGACTTATAATTTCTCAACTTCTCACATATATAAATCACACATTCATTCTGGTCAAAACACGCTCTTCAAAAAATAAGTTTCAGAAAGGAGTTTTTCATATTTATGAATGGAAATTTAATGTTCCCAATTAACTATTTTTAAACATTTGCTTAAAAGGCATCTATTTAAGCAAATGTATTTGGAAATGATGTCACATAATTTCAAGGTCAGAATACCCTCTCCTGTCCCCCACTCCTGTTACTCTCCTCCATGGACAGAGAGATTATGTATAGACATTCCAAATAAATAATTCAGAGTTCAAAAGCATCAATTTACAATCAGCATAGACATAAGTACTCATAATTTCAATGTTTAGCTTGTTTCCAGTCTTTTCTTTGCCATTCCTTTAGAGAGGGTCAGTAAATTTGGAGACTATACATATCTCTACTATTATCCCCCCTCATGTTTAAAACCTTGACTTCTATCCAATTTCCTTTGCTAAGTTAAGATTCTTCATTATTTCAGATATTCTCTATTTTATTTATTTTTTTAAGTTTATTTATTTATTTGAGAGAGAGAGGAAAAAAACTCGAGTGGGGGAGGGGCAGAGAGAGAGAGAGAGAGGGAGAGAGAGGGAGAGAGAGAGGGCAAGAGAGAATGGCAAGATGGCAAGCCAGCTCCATGCTCAGCACACAGCCTGATGCAGGGCTCGATCTCATGAGCATGAGATCATGACCTGAGCCAAAATCAAGAGTCGAATGCTTAACCAGCTGAGTCTCACAGACACCCCCAGATTCCTCTCTATTTTAAAGTTGACATATAGGGGCATTCTACATAAAGTAGGGAGTATTACTTCCTTGATTTGGTGGAATTTGTTTTTAAAACTTGCAGAACATTATGTGGATCTCAAGTAGTTGATGTGCCCAGGGATATGCAAGAAGATCAGAGGATAGAGACATTAGCAGAAGGGAAAAAACCCAAATAGTATCCATTAAGGGTAGCTCTTAAAAGATCATAGCACCACCTGGCAATATCATGCAAGAACAAGATCTGTTAATAGGAAATTCCTAATCCCTAAACGATGATGTAGACTCAACAGAGTCCATGATGAAAACTGTGGCAGGCATGGGATACATTTGTAGGGTGTGTGTGGAAACTGCTTCCCACCACCAAAGCAGCCTCCTGTTGGGTCAGTGGACAGATGAACTGCTTATATAGTGCATACTAATGGAAAGGACCCTCTGCATATCTACACAAAGATGTGCACTATGATTATTATTCAGTTACTGTTCTATGAGTTCTACCGTAGGTAATAAGAAAGAAAGAATAAATATGTGAAAAGATATCATTAATGGTAACTTAGAAAATGTAGAGTAATATAAATTGTGTGATTCCATTAAAAATATATATGTATAATATATATGTCATAGAAAACAATTTACTTTTTGATAGTGGGATGGGGAAATATACACTTGTATTTTTCATTTTTGATTCTTCGATTATTTGCACTTGTGAATATGTATGAATTTTGATAATAAAAAGTGGAAAATTTTACCATTCTACTTAATTCAGAAGTCCTTAGACTATAAATAAAATAGCTCTATCTTTCCTTTTTTTTTTATTTTAGAGAGAGTGAGTGATGGGGGAGAGGGGCAAAGGGAGAGAGAGAGAGAGAGAGAGAGAGAGAGAGAGAGAGAGAGAGAATCTTAAGCAGGTTTCATGCTTAGTGAAGAACCCAATGTGGGACTCATTCCTATGACCTTGGGGTTATGACCTCAGTCAAAACCAAGAGTTGGACGTTCAACCCAGGTGCCCTGGTCACTTCATATAATCACTGTCAATTTTTTTTAATATTTCTTAATCAAACTGTATATATCTTTCACAGCAGAAGTATGAGCAGAAATTTTGAGTTAAGAATTCTGTAGCTTTTTTCTTTATATAAATTTTGGCTTTTATTCTTTCCTTTTTCTCTTGTAACTATAGGACTATGCATAGCCCAGGAAAATTCCATGATGAAGAATTAAGTAATCAGAATAGGAGATAATACCACAAAGAAAAATACAACATTCACAATAATGAAATTTCATGCAGCTATCAAAATTATGGTTTAAAATCATTTTAATTATATGAGAAAAATTTCAAAATACAATGGTTTGAAGTATGAGGAAACCAAATCATTTATGCAGTATGATCCCAGCTACATTTTATTTTTTTATTTTATTAAAAAAATTTTTTTTATCTTTATTTATTTTTGAGAGAGAGAGAGAGAGAGAGAGCGAGTGGAGGAGGAAGAGAGAGAGGGAGACACAGAATCCGAAGCAGGCTCCAGGCTCCGAGCTGTCAGCACAGAGCCCAATGTGGAGCTCAAACCCATGAACCGTGAGATCATAACCTGAGCTGAAGTCGGACGCTTAACCAACTGAGCCCCCCAGGCGCCCCCCAGCTACGTTTTAAAATTAAAGTGTGCTGGGGCGCCTGGGTGCCTCAGTCGGTTAAGTGTCTGACCCTTGATTTTGGCTCAGGTCATATCTCATGATTTATGGGATCGAACCCTGTGTGGGGCTCTGTACTGACAGCTGGAGCCTGCTTGGGATTCTCTGTCTCCCTCTCTCTATGCCCCTCTGCAACTTGTGCGTGCTTGTGCATGTACTCTCTCCCTCTCTCTCAAAATAAATAAATAAACTTAAAAAAGAAATTAAATTAAATTAAAATGTGCATAGGAGGAGGAAGACTAGATAAAAATGTTAACTGTGATGATAGGATAAATCACATGTTTTCTTCTTTATACTTTTTCCTTAGTTTCCGAATCAAATTATTTCTGAACAAGTAAAGGAAAAAGTACATATTTAAAACATGTTAAACAACAATAAAACATAGACTCAAGTAAATAAACGTGGTCAGAAATGAGGATGGAATTTATGAGTGTGAAGTAAAGGTAGGAAGATAGAGGCAATTCTATGCTGAGAGGCTCTATTTAGTAAGAGGGCCTCATATGATTTATACAGAATGGGGTCTTGAGCCTGTACATTTGTTTTTCCAGCATCCAAATAAGGGGCTTTCAGATTGTGTTGAGAAGCCAAAAAAATGCAGAAGATAGATAATCTTTAGTTAGAGCCCTAGTCTCTGCAGGCAGCTGTCCCTCTCTTGACAGAGCTTCAGTAGTGGAGCGCTCCTGCAGGCATATCTCCATCTTGTCAGCACAGAGAAGAAAATAAAACTGCAGGCATCTGAGTTACTCATAGGGAGCTAAAGCTAAATAAAGAAGAGACAGGGTGGAGGTGGGTGGTGATGGCATGGATCCTAAGCATGGCTTTCAAAGCATAAATACTTATGCTGCACAGACTATCTACAAACTGGGGATGTAATTGAACAGACAGCATGAAAAGACAGGAGTCTTCACTGGAGAAAAAATAAGACAAGATAGCCACACCCTGTATGATCACAAACCTCTTACATATACCACATTTAAAGCCGGGGTCTCAGAAAACAAGCTTGTCATCATCCACTCCATTTCCTTTTTTCTCCCTTACTTCTGTCATATTACTTAAACAAAGAGGCCATTAGACTGAGGTGGCTCTAATGCCCGGGTAGTCCACCTAAGCATACCAAACTCTAAGCCTGTAAATGCTTTGAGGTTGCAAAATTGAAACCTAAGGACATCCAGTCACAAACAGCCAACTAGGCTTTTTAAGCAAGAGCCAATCAATAATTTCCTTATCTTGCTTCTAGAGGCTCTCTATATAAGTCTTTACCTTGGCTCCTGTCATGGAGTTCTCCTAGTCACTTCTGATTTGGCACTATCCTGTTGGAATGGATAAATGCTTAAATAAACTTAAAAATTTTAATATGCTTCAGTTTTGTCTTTTAACACTTCTGTTAACCTTACCTCCATTGTCCCAATTCCCAATGCTCAAACATTTTGTCTCCTCTGCAAGCATCTCATATATATATATAATTGGGCAACAAATCTTGAAGGAGCTAGGTATGCAACATTTCACAAATCTAGTCTCATTTCTGTTACATTGCCATTATCCTCATTTAGAATCTTGTTTCTCATGTGGGCTCTTGAAAGCATCTCTTAGATATCCCTATTCAAATCTATGTCATATAATCAGTTGGTCAAAACACTTGATTCAATTCTTGATTTTCTCAAAAACTTGTGATCTCTTCTTCTTAGCCAAAGTTGCATTGTTGTGTGATACTTGTTATATTCTGTTTGTATAATTGTTCCATTCCCCACAATGCTGTTAATTTTTCGAGGGCAGGGATATATTGAATTTATCTTTCAGTCCTCCATAATGCTACATGTATTTAAAAGTCATAAAAATAGGGGTGCCTGGGTAGCTCAGTTGGTTAAGCATCTGACTCGTGGTTTTGGCTCATGTCATGATCTCAGGACTCATGAGTTTGAGCCCTGAATCTGGCTCTGTGCTGACATCGTGGAGCCTGTTTAGGATTCTCTGTCCCCCTCACTCTCTGCCCCTCCCCCACTCACGCTCTCTGTGTCTGTCTCAAAAATAAATAAATAAACATTTAAAAAGTCATAAAAATAATTGTTTCATGTAATAGTGGGCCTTTGGTATATAATTATTAACTTAGCTTCCCTATCCTCTTACCTCAATTCTAAGAAACTCCTCCTAAAAGCATGCCTTAAGTAAGAGAAATAAGGCTGATGCTTCCTCTTGGAACCATAAAAACTACATCCTGAGCACCTGTTTCCCCCCATATCCTCCATCAGTGGTGGAAATACATTAATGTGCAGTCCACCCAAGATACTGAGGTTAACAAAAGACTCTTAATGATAGAGAAAAAAGTATGGGTTGACCATGGGAGGTGGGTAGGAGATGGGCTAGATGGGTGATGGGTACTAAGGAGGGCACTTGGCTTGTGATAAGCACTGGGTGTTGTATGTAAGTGATGAATCACTGAATTCTACTGAGACCAGTATTGCACTGTATGTTAACTGAAATTTAAATTTAAAAAGGGGGGGAAATCAACTTAAAAATACTGAATTATCATCCCTTTTCCATAATTGCCTGTTTGCTGGAAAGTGTTAGCACCTCTATCTCTGTTGGGGATTGATGCCCATGAAGTGTTTACTACTAGGCACAAGTAGATGCAGATCCTGCAATTTGATAGACCCAAGTTCTTTATTTTATTTATCTATTTTTTTAGAGAGAGAAAAAGAGAATAGAGAGAGTATGAGTGAGGGAGAGAGAGAGGGCAAGAGAGAGAGGGAGAGAGAGAGGAGGATCATAAGCAGGTTCCATGCTCAGTGTGGAGCCCCATGTGGGGCTCCATCCCATGACCCTGGGATCATGACCTGAGCTGAAATCAGGAGTTGGACACTCAACCAACTGAGTCAACCAGGCGTTGTGATAGACCCAAGTTCTTAACTGCACATAGTTCTGGACTGACTGCTATTATCCTGTCACTACCACGCAGGATGCTCTGCTTACTTTCCTATAAGCTCTTTGCCCTGCCACTAGGAATCTCTGTTCCTCACGTTCTCTTCCACTCTGCCGTTGCCGGTGGGCCAGGATTCTGCAATAGAGTTGAATCTCCCTGCTCTTGCTCCAGCCGTGGTTGGAGGTGCTCTCATTATGTCCCTGGAAGCTCATTCTTTCAAATATTCTTATTTTAGAAGGCATACCTGTGTTACAGGATTTTGCTGTTCTACCAAAAACTCAGTGCAACCTTTCTCTCAAGGGAAGGGCTGGGATCTGGATCTTTTCTCTAGATCAGTGGGTTGGGGGACTTAACAGAATACCTCAAATAGACTCATGGCTCTTTGACTTTCAAGTATATTACTCAGACAGACCATTATATGTATTAAACATTATGATAGTGTGTGTTTGGGGGGGTAGTTTGTTCTTCTTAGCCTTTGCTTTTAGCCACTAATATAGTCCCAGACTTCCAAGGTATATAAGCAAGTAAGTATAGGATATTTAGTTATGACCATTCCTCCCCCCCCACCCCCCACCTTTTTTTTTCTTCCTGGAGGACAGACACAATAAGGCCCATATGTTTGCCTAGTACTTTTCAGGTTATACTAATGAGAAGGAGTTGAATAGGAAAAATGGAGCTCTGATCTAGATGAAACAAAAGTCAAAGCTTTTTTGAAGATGGCAGAATACTAAAACATAAGGATAATAGAAATGCCTGAAAATGAAGAAGAGCTTCCAAAACAAGACAAGAAATCTCAATACCTATTGACAAAAGTAAAACATTAGTATAATAACAAATTAAAGAGCTTAACACCATCTACAAAGAACAAAGCTACAGAAGCCAAACCCTAGAGGGAATCTCTGCAGTGTGGTAGATGTTGAGTGGATGCATTTTCCAGCCACATAGAGACATTAAGGGGGCAGCCACATAGATCCAGCTAGAGTTATGTTCTAATTTACTGATCCCTATTTCCCCTGGTCACAACTGACCGGCCCAGGACGAAGCATTACATCCAAGCTAGGTCAATCACAGTCCTTTCTCTAGACCTTTGGTTCTCAATTAGACATGATTTTGCCCCCAGGGGACAGTTGGCAAAGTCTGGAGACACTTTTGAGTGTCACGAGTGGCATCTAGTAGGTAGAGAGGTCAGGGATGCTGCTAAACATTTTAAAATGCACAGAACAGCCCCCTACAGCAAAGAATTAGCCTGTCCAAAGTGTCAATAGTGCTGAGACTGAGGGGTGCCTGGGTGGCTCCGTCAGTTAAGCATCCGACTTCAGCTCAGGTCATGATCTCACAGTTCGTGAGTTCAAGCCCCACGTTGGGCTCTGTGCTGATAGCACAGAGCCTGGAGCCCACTTTGAGTTCTGTGTCTCTCCCTCTCTCTCTGCCCCTCCCCTGCCCCTGCCCCTGCTCACACACACACACACACACACACACACACACACACACACACACTCTCTCTCTCTCTCTCTCTCTCTCTCTCTCAAAAATAAACATTAAAAAAAATTAAAAAAAATAGTGCTGAGGCTGATAAACTTCACAGTTGATTGAGCCTTACCCAGACTGCTCCTCACATGGATACATACAGTTTAAAAATTGGGTGAAAAATATTTCCCTGGTATGTGATGGTGAGATGGGGGAGCTTTAAGTTTTACTTATTCTTGACTCACAAAGAAGACATTGCCTAGGATTCACAAAAACATTATAAGGATCTAAGTTGTAATTCAGATAAATTGTTTGGTAGAGAGTTTGGCTTATTTATTTTTTCTTATGGCTCTTTCTCCACAGCATTCAATATAAGAGACTGTGTTGAAGCATTAACTGAACCGTTTTTACTGTCAGTTCTAATGAATCCCTTACTCAATCTGGCATCCAGTAATATGGAACCAGTTATTTCAGTGAAGACTATAGCCTATTCCTCTGCCTATGGTGCATGATGGAAAAAGATGCAAAGTTAATTTAGGGTAAACTTCTGCTCCACCAATGATATTACATTAACAACAACAAAACTCAGGTGTGTATGGAAGTAGTCTCATAGGAATTGGGGAAATTTTCTTTTTCTTTTCAGAAGTGCTGGTACCCCTTACTAGGATACCTACCTGAGTCTTTATTATGATGCTACAGGGTTCTGGGATGTGCCAACAAAAAGGCACCGATGAACAAACAATATCAGAGCCACCAGTAAAACGAAATAAAAGTAACAGTATGTAAGATTATTTGCAAGAAGGGTTTTCCAGGGCAAGAAACAAAAAGACAAGAGTATGTATATATATATGCATTTTTCAGAGGTATTTAAAAACTTTTAAATGCTTTATGATTGTGATTTGGGCGTGATTACACAGAAGGCAGAAAGAGACAAGGTGTAGATCTAGTGTAGATACACGTCACCATCACAGCGGGAATTTAAAGGAGGCTTAGTGATGTAGAAAAGAGCATTAAGGCCAGTGTATGTGACCAGACTTGTCAGCAGTTTGTCTGAATGTAACAAGGAAGATTTTAAGACAGAGCCTCTTGCCCACTTGAGAGTTGTGCCTCTTACAACTGTAGCTGTTGTGTCAAAACAGCCACATCACCATCATAGTGCCTGGTTTGCTGGATTGTCCAGCTCAACCAAAACCCAGGGGAGGAAACAGAGGGCTTCTGAGATGGAAAGTACTGAAATGCTTAGGGGAAACTCAGTGATATCTGGAGGGAGATATATTTCTGGAAAGCATTAAGCACTGGAAAAAGCTTATATAGATCATACTGGGGCTACTGAATATTTCTGTTTTATTTCTGTTTAACTTCCCAGATGTCCAAGAGGGGTAGAGATAAAATAAAACCCACAGGTAAATAAGTCCTGAATGTTACATTCAGCTGCAATGGATTGGAGAGAGTCAAACAAATCATTGTTCTTCTGTTGGGGATGGCAGTTGAGCTGCATGTAGGAACTTATCTAGTACATATTTCAATGTTAGAGTAACTCAACTGTTGTTGCAGATGTGTTC
This sequence comes from Panthera pardus, assembly GCF_024362965.1. Lineage (NCBI taxonomy): Eukaryota > Metazoa > Chordata > Mammalia > Carnivora > Felidae > Panthera > Panthera pardus. Next base: position 52,103,213 of record NW_026526677.1, read on the forward strand.
TCAAACTTAGTAGGTACTGTTAAGAAGAATGGGGGTGAACAGAGGACAAATAAAAACATTTTTCTGGTCAGGTAGTGAGCACCAAACACCTCCTGTGTCCAGAGTAGGGGCTTAGGGGTGTCTAACATGTGATCTAGGGTGAGAAGCTGTTGGGCATATAAACCTTTAATCTTCCCTGAAGGTGTCAGAAGCCAAGGCCTTTCTGATAAGGGGGTATCACTCACATCTTTTACACGGCTCTGAGTCAATGTTACATGGATACTGAGTCAGGTCTCAACAAGATGGCCCTGAGCAAATGAATACTGATCCCTTTTATTGTGTTATGCTGCACCATCCTTATGGCTGTATGTGAACTTGGAAACCAGAAACGTAGCTCTTTTATCATTCCTCTCATTGCCACTTCTTTTCCATCAAAGATTATGCTTTCTTGGCCCACAGTTGAGGGGTTATCTAACATGCCATGCCTGCCAGGCATCTTGTTAGGTACCACTTCCTGGATGGCTTTGCTGTGATCAGAGGAACCAGGTTGCACTTGAGTCAATGGTTGTTCTCCCCCACCCTCTTATGGCTATAGGAACCCACAACCCTGTGAAACAAATCATCTTGGAGCATCATTACAACAGACCTTTGGTTAGTTCTCACAATGTGGACAGACTCAGGTTTCTAGTGTGTTGTTCATTTGGGCATGACCCATTACAAAAAAAAAAAGAGGGGGTCATCTCCTGCTTCAGTTCATTTTTGGGTATGCCATTATCCTATCACCTCTGGAACCCTTGGGATGCTCTTTTGTTGGGTGGTCATAAACATGTCCTTAACCTATGCCTCGTTTCACAGTCTGGGAAGAGGATACACTATAGTCATGAATTCACAAGTCTTATCCTTTTGTGAACAAGACCAAGCACTGCTGTGGTGGGTAGTGAAGATTGACAGTGTTGATTTTAAACCATACTATTTTGGACTGAGGAAAGCATAAGTGTACCCCCACCCTGGGGCTATTTTGTATTGTCCTGATTTCTAGGATGCTTAGAAAACTAATGTTCATCTGCTCCTGCTTGTGTATTGTCCATTGTATGAGGAAAGTTAACAGTCCTTATAGGGACTTTGTGTCCAGTGGAACCAGAGTGATTGACTCATCCTGGTCTTCCCATGAGTGTCCCTACTTTACCACCAAAAGTCTGGATCCAGGAAATTCTTCAGTCTCAGGCAAATCAACCTGGTTACCCATCCTGAATAAATAGAACTCAATATGGCTCTGGTCAAAGTGTATGGAACTAACAAGATTTATGAGGTCTAGGATTTTTTTTTTAATTCAAGTTAACATACAGTGTAGTCTTGGCTCCAGGAGTAGAACCAGTGATTCATCATTCACATATAACACCCAGTGCTCATTCCCAAAAGTACCCTCCTCAATGCTTATCACCCATTTAACCCATCCCCTCCAGCACCCTCCAGTCTGTTCTCTATATTTAAGAGTCTCTTATGGTTTGCCTCTGAGGCCTAGCATTTTAAAGAAACTTTATATAACTCTAGGTAAGTATGTTCATCGGCAATCCATGCTGTAAAAAATGAGGCTTCCATTTCTAAACCATGAAGGGCTATATTGTGAGGATATTGAGTTAAACCACTATGAGATTCATTCAACAACTATTGAGTACTTAGTATGTGCCAAGAATTTTTCTGAGTATTAGAAATAGATAAATAATCAGAAAAAAAGTCCTTTCAGAGAACAAATTTTCAGGAATACAATCAGAGGCAGGTTGGCATGCATGCTCTGAATGAATTGTGGGCTAAATGAGCATAATGGTCAAACCTTCCCGATACAAATTTGGTGAGGAAGACTGGGAAACCCACTAGCAAGATGTTTTCATGTTTTGAAGATATATCCCAATGTTTTCTAATCTTGATTGTGCATCCTAGAAGAAAAATGTTGGGCATGAATGTTCAATATCTGAATATTTATAAATAGTATACATGTTCTACTATACTAATAAACATATACACAAAAATAGAAATAAAGCCTGTCCTGAGTCACCCCTGAGATATTGCATCCAACTTTGTTTTTGTTAAGTTTTAAAAAAGTTTTTATTTTGAGAGAGAGAGGGAGAGAGAGAGAGTGCACAAGCGAGCATGAGTTGGGGAGGGGCAGAGAGATAGGGAGAGAGAATCCCAAGCAGGCTTTGCACTGTCAGTGCAGAGCCCAATGAGGGGCTTAAACCCACAAAGTGTTAGATCATGATCTGAGCTGAAATCAAGAGTTGGACGCAACTGACTGAGCCACCCAGGCTCCCCTGCATACAACTTCAGAGATGACTAATATATTCTATGTCAGTTCATAGATGATGTGATAGTGGCTTCTGGAAGAATGCAAAGAATTCTGTACAGCTCAGACTACCTGCACTTCACACATATTTCACCATAATATGTGCCCTCCTGGGGCTTCAGGATTTGCTTGACTATGTACATGATCATTGTCATTACCAAAACATGCATCCCTCAGTAGAGAGCTGGATCTTCCTAACATGTCCTTAAGTATCAGAGTATTACCAAGCAAACCCAGAAGTGAGCGCTACCTTGGGAGCAAGTCAAGGCTGACAGTTATAAAAGCCCCAAGTCAGCAGTTGGCAAGTCTACTGTCAAGGCTAAGGGCATGCTAGCACAATTTTGACAATTTGGGAGACTTTAATTATAGTGCAGGGAAGAAACCCCCCGCAAAGCATCTTTGTTTAGCACAAGGCTTTTCTAACAGGTGAGTCAAAAGTGGGGGGAAAAATGAGAAGTTGTACTGTGAGCATGTCATTATTAACAATTTGCTATACAACCTATCATGACTGAGTCCTTTGTTTCTGGATCATCTAATTTGGGACAAAGCTATTTTGTGGTGGGAAAATAAACTTATGGAAAATTGAGAAAAGACATTGTTAGTGGGGGAAGGTTTCTTTCCCATGCCTCTGGTTTTCAGAAGAAGGAATTTTTCCTTAAACCCTCCAGCTCTAGGCCTTATTCCTCCTTATGTGAGTTAACTGAGTTTGGGAGGGAACTGGGCATGTTTGCCTGGCCCTGACATCCCTTTCGCTCTAGGGTCCTGCCCGTTGGTGGTGAGTAGGAGCCTTGCTGGTTGTGTTTGATTCCATGGGTTTTCAGGCTGGACTGTAACTAGGTAAATCTAGTTCCAGAGTTTGGGAATGGGGAGTCCTCTTTTGCCACATATCTAAGCCATGTACTTCCAACCAAGCTTTGTTAGTGAAATTGGTTTTTCACCTCCGTCTGCTTTACTCCTTCAAAAGTTAGTCAGGGCCTTCTAATATCCCAAAATTTATTATCAGAGTTTCTTTATAAAACTGTACCTGTGAGGGGCGCCTGGGTGGCGCAGTCGGTTAAGCGTCCGACTTCAGCCAGGTCACGATCTCACGGTCCGTGAGTTCGAGCCCCGCGTCAGGCTCTGGGCTGATGGCTCAGAGCCTGGAGCCTGTTTCCGATTCTGTGTCTCCCTCTCTCTCTCTGTCCCTCCCCCGTTCATGCTCTGTCTCTCTCTGTCCCAAAAATAAATAAACGTTGAAAAAAAAAAAAAAAAAAAAAAAAACAACTGTACCTGTGAGTGTTCACTTCTGGCAGTCATTGTATAGGGAGTACAGTGCAGTTTACCTAATGTCCAAATTAGAAAACAGCTATGGAAGGTTATATGAAGAACCAATTCCAATGAATTATGAACATAGTGAGTGTGGGTGTGTAATGGACAGAGCCTATGGCAAGAGTATAATTCAACAATGCTTTCCATGTCCAGAATGTCCAGAATTCCAGAATCGTAAAGGATTCTGTAAACATTGTTCAAAATGTGCCCTGCCAGGGAAAGAGAAACCACATCACAAATGTGAATTCTAAATACGTAGTTCTTTTAAAAAACTACCATAACTAATTATAACCATGTTGGCTCAGCAAATATATCCCCATTAGGTCATCTTTTTTTCCGGAAGCATAATACCACTAAGAACCCCTACAAAATATTCTCTTGGTAGGCTTAAAAAGTTCCTCCCCTGGTAAGTACTGCCTGAGAATCAGCCTTATGCAAATGCTTTGCAGGCTATGCACATCTTACATACTTAGGGAAGGGGTATCTTATATACTGAAGGAAGGGGTATAATATTCCAGGACACAGGTGCTAAGCACTGTAGTAGAGTAACTTGGATATACTAGAATTACTTATAAAATCATCCCCGCAACAACGAAAATCCTTACCATGTGTTACTTGTGATTCTTAAAGATAATCCTCACTTGAAGGGAAATATTTCTCTTTTGATATACCAGGCTAGTATTACAGAGAGAGCAAGAGTTGATTTAAAAAATAAATGGAGGGTTAGCATTGCTAGGAATTTACCCAAGGGATACAGCAGTGCTGATGGATAGGGGCATTTGTACCCTAATGTTTATAGCAGCATTTTTCAACAATAGCCAAATTATGGAAAGAGCCTGAATGTCCATCAACTGATGAATAAAGAAATTGTGGTTTATATACACAATGGAATACTACTTGGCAATGAGAAAGAATGAAATATGGCCTTTTGTAGCAATGTGGATGGAACTGGAGAGTGTTATGCTAAGTGAAATTAGTCATACAGAGAAAGACAGATACCATATGTTTTCACTCTTATGTGGATTCTGAGAAACTTAACAGAAGACCATGGGGGAAGGGAAGGGGAAAAAAAAAGTTAGAGATGGAGGAAGCCAAGCGATAAGAGACTCTTAAAAACTGAGAATAAACTGCGGGTTGATGGGGAGTAGGAGGGAGGGGAAAGTGGGTGATGGGCATTGAGGAGGGCACCTGTTGGGATGAGCACTGAGTGTTGTATGGAAACCAATTGGACAATAAATTTCATATAAAAAATAAAAAATCAATAAATGGAGGGGCATCTGGGTGGTTCAGTTGGTTAAGCATCCAACTTTAGCTCAGGTCATGATCTCATGGTTTGTGAGTTTGAGCCCCGCATCGTGCTCCACACTGACAGTGGCAGTCCTGCTTGGGATTCTCTCTCTCACTCCCTCTCTCTTTCCCTCTCTCTCTGTCCCTTCCCTGCTTGTGTGCTCGCTCCAAAATAAACTTAAAAAAAAAAATGGAAAATAAAGTCAGTTGCCCTTCTGATCAAAAGATAACTGAGTGGGAGAGGGTTTTCCAGGGCCCTGCTGAGTTTAGCTGCACCCTAAGTCAGGAGACTGTTGGCCAGCCTCTGTTGAAGTAGGGAAGTGGTACCAGGAACTCTGTCATCAAAAGGTAGTAAAGGATAGTTCCACCCTCTTTGACCATACTTCTACCTTGCCATCTGGGCACAACAATGAAGTTTTCTGTGACTTTGATTTAAACAAACTTCTAAATTCCCATGTGGCAGTTGCTTCAGCACTACCTTGCTTTGTCTGTGACAGTTAGAATATGAGGATCTTTAATTTGTATTTTCTCCCTGAAGTATACTTCTGGAGTGTAAGCAGCCCTTTTTAAGAAAACTGAATGACCAGGACAATAACTGCCAAGAAGTCTCAGGCTACCTCAATCAGTAGAACAGAAAAAACACTAAGTAGTTTCTGAACAGGGCTGCCACCATAAAGCTTCTAGAAAGTTTCTGTGTTAGGTTGCTACAAGGTCACCAAACCGGGTTGTCTCAAAAGTCTCTTGACACTTGTCTGAAAGTCTCTAGGCCCTCTGTGGCTGACGCAAAGACACAGGGTACACGTGACCAACCATTAAATGGCGATTTAAATCATTAAAAGTTAATTTTTAAAAGCAGGCATTAAAAGTTAATTTTTTAAGCAGGTAAATCATGACTCTGTTGCAGGTATTAAAAAAACAATTGATGAAAATTTTATTTAGCTTATTCATGAGGAAACTAGTGGTGTGTTACAACCAGGTCAAAGGAGAATCCCAAGAACAGACATAGGTCTGGAAAATTGTAAGAGATGTGCAAATAGAGCCAAAATTGGTTTTTCAGTTCTTTCTTTCCTGGACAGAATTTGTTTGCATGTCTTTGGATAAGAATTCTTTGGCATTTCTGTGTGTTATCTATAATTTACATAATCAGCATCAGACAATCAGCTTTAGAATGACCACACATAATTTTCCATTGGAGCACAATTTTTCCCTACTTTTGATTAAAAAGAATCTTAAAGATTCTTGATCATAAAATGAGTCTGGCCTCATTACACTAGGCCTGATTATTTACATAGTTGCAGTAAGAATATTTACCAAAAGGCCTTTTTAAATTTTGCTCTCTTGTTTCCATAAGGAATCTTAGGTTGGACTTCTAAAAGTCTCTATTACTTGCTGTCCTGAGGCTAGGAGGCCAAGTCCAAGAAACTTTATCCACCAGATTACTTCTACAGTAACCATCCATTTTGGGTGACTTCCTCTCTTCTCAAAGTCCTCAAAGAATCTGCAGGCTCCTGGCCTACCATGAACATAAACTCCCTTACCAGCTCTAAGGTTGGAACCTGTAAACCAGTTTATCTGGGAGGGTTTTGTCAGCACTGTCTCCATAAAGTCAACCTTCTATAAAAGTGACTGATCAACAGCTGGCAACAACAACTTCCCCAGGTCAACAAGGAGCCGCTCATCTCTCTTCCCAGTGGCCATGCCCACCTAGGGGGCCTGGCAATGGGGTGACTGATGGTGTAGGCATCCTGTCCTCCACAGAGCTGCTGCTTGGTGGCTGGGGACACCAAAAACAGACTTGGAGCATCCAGAAGTCAGCCTCAGGGGTCTGAGCAGGGTGCAATCCTCCCCTGAGACAGAGATAGATTGAGACCCTCAACCTGCCCTTGGTTGTCTGGAACTTTTAACAAAAATGGCAAAATGAGTGCCGACCAATTGTCCATAGTGCTCCTGGTGAAAAATGTGGTAAACTCCCTCCCACAGAGAATCTTCAGAAAACTTCCAAAAATCATTCAGCAGGAATATGAAACACAAACAGGGAGGACCTGTAAACCACCACTTTGGTCTTCAGGACATGAGAATTTTGAATTTGAGCCACTTTCTAGCACTGTTCTGATTCTTGAGTATGGACCATCCTGTGACTGATGATTGCTTTTGTGTCCTGTTTAGGAAATCTTTGCCTATTCCAGGGAAATCTTCCTGTCAAATCTGTGGAGGAAGATTTACCTCAATGACAGGAACATTAGACCATTGAGCTGAGTCTCAAAATTGAGTAATTTAAAGCAGTACATTAAAAAAAAGATTTAAGCATAAAGAAAATCTTACAAATGCAATGGTAAATTGGACCCATGAAATATCACCCAATTGGGAAGTAATGCATAGTAAGAAAAAAGTTTGAGAATTGGGGTGCAGGGATTGCTCCCTACTGTTCATGGTAAAGGTTCAGAGTCTAGCTGTATCACCCCTGATAGTGGTGATACTATCACCACCAAAGTAACAGTGGAAAAGCTTTGGTGAAACACATTCTTTCTAAACATGATATAGAAGGTGTATCTGTTGATGATCCAAATGCCCACCACAATTAAGCTGGACATATCCTATGCATTTCCATCTCTACATCTTTCAGAAAGATGGTCTGAATCAGAGTATTTTTCTGTATTATCTAAGGAGTAAATGCATGTTACACACCTGATGTTGGTTGTGTCCAAGGGATGTCCTTCATCGAGGCGGTGCTCATTCTCAATTTGGAAGAGACAGTTGCCTTCACTATATTTGGAAGTTTCATGAATAAGCCATGCCAGCTGGCCTTTTTCTCTGTGGACTGCAATAAGGTGTTGAACATTTGAAGTCTTCTTTGGGGAAAATCTCTTCAAAGTGCTTCTTCATATCAAGTGTTATGGTCTTAATATATATATCACCAGACATATACATGATAAAGGACTGCATCTTCACACTGTATCACAAACCACTACTCTACATGGTCCAGCTTGTCCATTTTGAGAGTATTTCACAGAGATGGGGAAGAATTTTTGTTTAGAACTGGGCTTTGTGTCCATAATGAAGGATGTTAAGGAAGGAGACAGGAATAACAGCACTGCTTTGAACAGCTAATCTTCATAAATCACAGACTGACCGAAATGTAAAACAAGTATTTTTGGTAACAGTTTTTGTTTCCTATGTAAAAAGCATGGAGGAAAGTTGGAGAAATCCAAAAGAATCAAGAGATGGAAAACAGCTGATGTTGAATGTTGTGTCCGAAGTAAAGGAAATGAGTAACCTGTTAACAATATTATTAAGAAAATATTTTGTAAGCAGAGCCATTTTACAAAGGAGAAAATGTAAATTCCTAGTTCATACTTCATAATTTGGGGTGGACAGTTGAAAGCAATATTTTAAAATAGTTTTGGGGGAAAAAGTAGTGGCTGGTAGTACCCCATTAAATAAGGGTCATTCTCAAATATGACATTCCAGACAAGGCCTTGGTTGCATACCAAATTTTCCAATTAGAGCCAGTAAAAAGGTGGTTAGATTCTTACTGAACCTATGCAAATAACTCTATTACCATCTAAAAGTAAGTGCGTATAATAAACGTTTCTGGATTTGGGAGGGGGTGTCAGGCAGGGAGAATATCATTTAAGAATATTCCATTTTAGGTCACAAAATCAGAATCTACTAAATTGTTATGGGTTATTGGATACCTTACATAAGAGAAAGGGCTTCCTTTTATATCCAGAAAATACAACATTAAAACAACATCAACAACATTCCAAACAAATACCTACAATCATCTTTTATCAGTTCATTCAGTCCTGTGTAATTAAGTCTTGTTCTTCTGGATCTTAGGTTAGCAGTATCATGAACCTATCAGCTTCTTGACTACAAAGAATTTTGGAAATCTTGACTTAACCCACTGTACAGTCTTAAAATTGTTTAGGCAATGACGTCAGAAGCCTGTACCCAAGATCTATTCTTCAGAGTGTCAACAGTTTAAAGTATCTAGTACAGTCCTTTTCCATGGGCTCTGAGATCATGCTTCTTTGTTGAAGATGTAACTCTTGTCTGGCCTGCAGCTCATTGCAGAGCCTTTGGGGAAGTATCTGAGTAATAAAACTATCTGTAGATGCCAGAGACTTAAAATGACCATGTCAATTACAGAAGAGCGTTCATAACCAGACTGATGCAACTGACAAAGAATTTTGGTTATTTCAATGTCATGCAAAACAAAGAGGTATCCAAGAAAATAAATAAAGCTTTAGTCAACATATCTATACATATAATGATTAAGGCCATTTTCAAAGATAATAGTGAATATGACATTTGATTTATAATAACAGATGAGCACGCTTTTTTTTACAGAGGAAATATTCTTGAAATATGCAAAATTCCTGAGTCATAATATATATATGCAGTATACTAAGAACATACACAAAATGTATCAACAATATTGAGAGATTCAGAGTAGGTCTTAAACATCAGTATTTTAATAAAAACCCTATAGATAAGTCTGATGTTTATCCCTAAATGAAAACCAGTGGTCTCTATGTGAGGTCCAAATGAAAGAAGTGAGGTTTCAAGTAAGTAACCATTTAAAATAACTGAAATTATGACTGGTCACACCACATTCCTGTTGCTAACATGAGACAATGCACCATCAGGATGCTGATAAATAGAAACACTGACAAATCTTCAGGGACTTCCCATAATATTTATAGTAATATATTTATAGTAATTTATAGTAAAATATTTATAGTAATACTATTTTACCTATATAAATCTAACCTAGGGAAGACAGAGCATCTTTTCTGATTTGAATGACTCTTTCCATGAAACTCAAAGAATAACATAACAAATAAAACCTAATTATCTTTAACACCTCTCTTTTATAGGTTAAAAGAACAAATCTTTGGATTTTAGAGAGGCAAAACCCATTAAGTTGTCAGGAGATTTCAACAGTTAAGATAGGATCATGGGTACCTAAGAAACAATGGTTGGCTTCATTTCAAAGTGACAACAAAACATCTAAAAATAAGCGTGATTGTAAAGAACCTTAATTCTTTCCTAAGTAAGGAGATTGTTTGCTTTTTAAAAATAATCAAGAACATAATAAAGTTAACATAAAGCACAGAAAATTATTCTGTTAAGACAACCTTATGCAATCTAGACAGTTTACACAGAAGAAAACGTTTCATGTTAGAGGAGAAGGCAATAAACAGTAAACCAAGGAAACGAGACCATCAAAACTGGGCAAACTTTGCAAAGACTTTAACACACTTCACAGCTTTTCAGACTCAGGTTTTATAAACCAAAGCAAATAAAATGTATTTCTGGACAGAAAGTAGAATAGTGGTTGCTAGGGTCTTTAAAAAAAAAAAAAAAAAGTAAATGCAGAAATCCCAAATTCTACCAGGCCTGGTATGAAAATTGCCTTCTCAGTGGGCATAAGACTCTTGAGTGGGGCTCAAAACAGACAAACAAATGAAAATAACTGGGGAGTTTTGTTTAATGGGTACAGGGTTTCAGCTTGGGAAGATAAAAAATTTCTGGGGATGGATGGTAGTGATGGTTACTTAGCATCATGAGTATACTTAATGCTATTGAACTGTACATTTTAAAGTGGTAAATTTCCAAGTTATGGTCTTCATTTTATATTCTGGAACAAATTTATACGTTATTATAAGATCCATCTCAGGGCATCTGCAATGTCAGAACTAGTTGTATAATATTCTTAAGATGTTATTAATATGCAGTGCATTCATTTTTGCTATCTTCAAGTGATTCAATAAATAACTATTTCTCAATTTCAATTTCTAATATGTAAGTGTTGATAGTTAAGACCCCCCTATCCCCACCCCACAGTTTCCAACATATACACACAAAGCTTAAGTTTTAAATTACCTAAAGCTCTTGGAAATTATCTTTAAGCTGACACAGTACAAAACAAAATTACCACTGAAATAAAACGTTTTTAAGAATAATGATTCAATTTAGCTATGCACAAATTTCCATTTTTTTCATAATCTTGAAGATTATGAGTAATGTTAACTTATTTGATGATCAGTAAAATCTGTATAAGTTTAGAAAAAAAAAGTATCCAAGTAGAATACTGTTAGGAATTACACTTAACACTAATAAATCAGAGAAAACATAGCTATTATTAAACCCCAAATATTAAACTAATTTCATTTTGTGAAGATGTATTTAAATTTGTGTACTTGAATTTTTAAAAGGTTATTGAGTTGGTGTAAGAATATATATTTTAATGTAGCACTTTTAAAGTATTAGAAGTTTAGTTTCACTGCTTTCTGAGAATTTTAGGAATATTTGCTTTATGCACATATTTATCCCTATTAGCCAATCAGAAAAGAACTCTTTGTAATCAAATATATTAATACCTCTAGTGGTGAAAAATATTATACAGTCATACAATGAGAGATGAAAACCTTTCTAAACTACAGACACATACACATACAGAGACAGATAAAGAAATAAATTTCAGTCAAAAGTAATAAATATAGGAGCACCTGGGTGGCTCTGTGGTTGAGCGTCCAATTCTTGATTTTGGCTCAGGTCATGATCCCAGGGTTGTGGGATTGAGCCCCATGTCAAGCTCCATGCTTAAGATTCTGTCACTCCCTCTGCTCCTGTCTCCTACCTGCGTTTTCTCTCTCTGTCTGAAGAAAAAAAGTAAATGCAGAAATCCCAAATTCTACCAGGCCTGGTATGAAAATTGCCTTCTCAGTGTGACTCTTGATTGGGGCTCAAAACTGACAAACAAATGAAAAGGACTAACAATCCAGATTCTCCATTGTCTCTCACCCAACAGAAAATAGATTTCTATAACCCATTAACCCAGTTATAAAGATCACCAATGGTTAGACCATAAGAGCAGATTCTCCCATCACTGCTGCTACTAATGAGTACTGGCTATAAATGAACCAAAACCAAAACATAAATTAATAAAGAGGAAAATTTAAATTAGGAAAATAGCAAAGATGCCCTGTCACTTTGGATACACCTCCCAAGAGCCAAGAAGAGATATGCCCAGGCTTAAGCAGCCCATAGGAAGTGCACTTCTCTGGTTTATCTGGCTCTCTGTCGGATGAATCCATTGGGCCTTTTGGGCAAAGACCTCCAAAACTGTAAAAAGGTCATTTTCAAAATAAAAGTACGACTCTCCTGCACATATGCATATTAAAGATTCTTTTGTTTTAATGTTTTATTTTTGAAAGAGAGAGAGACAGAGTGCAAGCTAGGGAGGGGCGGAGAGAGAGGGAGACACAGAATCTGAGGCAGGCTCCAGGCTCTGAGCTGTCAGCACAGAGCCTGATGCAGGCTTGAACTCAGGAACCAATCATGACCTGAGCTGAAGTCGGATGCCTAACTGACTGAGCCACCCAGGTGCCCCTTAATGGTTTTCTTTAACTCATTAATGAGGAAGCAGATGAGACGTTATAACCAGTTTAAAGGGGAATCCCTTTAAATCCCTTGTGTGTGTAGAGGGGGTGGGGAGTGGTGTCCGCGTCAGGTGTTTTGCATTGCTATTACCTCCAGCTCTGAACTGTAAAATAGCTCCAATAGAATTAGAATCAGGTAGTGGGAAGGATAGTATTATTGAAGCTCCACGTTTTTCCTGTATAAGGTTATCATTAAGATTGAGATGCTGGTGCCACTCCATATGCTAGGAAAGATATGGTCCTACTGGACCGGCCTATACTTCAGCCACTCCCAGGTACCACCTCATTACTCCAGAATTATGTTTACCTCCCTCCTCCAAGCCCAGCTAGCCCCATGGCTTTCATCTAACCAGGCAGGCACTCCTACCTCGCACCCACATTTTCACCAGCCTGGACACTCACATGGGAAAACAACAACAACCTTTCTCCCATGTTTCACCTTTCTCCCATACTTCTGAATCCTGATGCGATAGCTGAAAATTAAAATATGTATTTTTAAACTTGAATTTGTTTAAAAATCCCAACTTTAGCTCCAACGTAAAATGAAAATACCCATAAATCTAAAAGTATTTGCCTTAAATGGCTTTCAGCAAGAAAAATAGAAGGATTCTCTTATTTCTCTGAAGCCCAATTCAGAGTCATGGTAAATTGTCCAATCTCATTCCTAAGTGGTTAAAAAAAAGAAAAAAGGAATCCTCCTCCAAAATACTGTAATAAACTGTTAATAAGGACAGAAAGACAAAAAGGAAGGCAACTTGTCACTCATATGTTTAAAATAATGCTCGAAAAAGGTAGAGATGCTTCCTTCTCCTCCGGGGGCTTTAAAATGAAATCCCGAGGGTGCATAGCTAGAGCTAGAAAGCACATGTTAAAATGAGAGATGTCTTGGATGCAGCCAGGTGCAGCCGAGGCCCAGGGAGAAGGAGAAAATAGTAAGTGACAGTTCCCCTTAGTTCAAGGCAGTTTGTAAGACCACCTACAAGACCAGCAAAGCAGCTAGTTGGTGACAGTCTTGTGACCCTGAGATTAACACCGACTCCTCAACCCCTCAAGGTCTGAGGTTTGAGGAATTTGAAAAAAGACTTTGGGAAAAAGTAGTTGAAGCACTGTGGCCTTCCCTCCCCACTGCCTCCCTGGGAGGCTGAGCCTTTCCTCATCTCAAGTCTCCGGAGAAAGGGCTTTCAAACATTAGTTGGAAAACAGTGTTCCTTAGAATTGAGAGGGCCAAAGCGACTGGTATGGGACCCATGCCAGAGAAAATTAAAAGCAAAAGGCCGTGGCTAGAGTCCGGGATGAGGAGTGTGTACACCATTAAACGCAGAACAGAAAAGAGCTTGCACCCCGTGGGTCGCCTGGGGGAAGGGAGAATATAAGCATGAGGGTTTTTTCAAGGAGCCCCTGCCCAGGTGGGCTTCCCACCAGAGGCTGCTAAGCAACAGGGGCTGGAATCAAATGCAGAAGCCAGCAGAGCAAGTGGCGAGCAGAAGGCGGCGTTGTCATCCAGTGTTGTCCCTGGAACTTAAGTTCTGAGTAAGAGGAGTCTGTATTGAACACCCACCGAGGTCCTGGAACACCACCACCAAGCACTTCAGTTCCCCTAAAGGCCCTTCTTCCTCTTATTCTTTCCTCCTTTTACCTCCACCCCAAGTCCTGTAGGACCCACACCCTAGAGGGAGTGGAGGGGCAGCAGAAGCATTAGGTGGGAAAGCAAACAAGCCAGCTGTACCACTCTGCTCCTCTGGCCCCTACTTCCCTCTCCCTCAAGTCAGGTTTCCAGCCTGAATCAGCCTGGCTGGGGAAGTAGAGGAAGGGGAAATATTTGCCTTAAATGAAGTTCAGAGTTTTAACTATTACATGGGACTGGACATTTCAGTGACTGAAATGAGACTATTTTATGACTAAAAGTGACTTTTTTTTCTAAGGGTGTCTGGAAAAACTACAGGGACCTACCTGAGAAACCAGCTTCTGAGCAGAGAGAGCAGGAATGAAAGTGAAGCTGTTTTATGATCACACCCTATCAAGGCTACCTTTTTTTTTTTTTTTTAAACATAATGGCTATACAAGTTTACTCCAAAGAGGACAGACAGCCTCTTTCCCAACCTCTAATAAGCCAACCACTATTGCCCTAAAAAGGTTCTGCAGGACTTCAGAAATTTCCATCCAAGCATATCCAAGCTGGAAAAACACCCTGCAGGCTTTAAGAAACTTGTCAACCACAAAGGACACAGGAGCCAAACAGGAAAATAATAGCATGGTTTCACATCTCTTTGGGGGGTCTTCTTATTTTGAATATTCCATGAGATTCCTCAGACGGGAAGTTCTAGAGCTAGCTTTACCAGAGGAGGAAAAAACCCAACAACAATGCTGGCTCATCCAACTGGTCAAAACCATGGAGAAATCAAACCATACCAAAGATGCAACAAATTCTAAAAAGTCACTCACAAGGCAGTTCCTTGTATTTTCTGAGACTTATATCCTAGGAGGCATGCCAAGGAACCTTTGGGTGAATTCCAGAAACACTGCACCTTGGGAGTGGCAGGCAGACACCAGCTACAGCTAGAGCCCCTGTCAGTCTCTCTGCTGAGAGCAGTAATGTCCTCAAACCAATCTCTGATACAAGTTATAGGTTGAGGAAAAAATTAGCTTCAAGGACCATGCGCGTACACAATTTCAGTGTAAGCTATGCTATTTATTTCTAACCACAGTGAATGGGTGCATTTACTAATGCAATAGGCGCATTACCATCATTTTTCCCTCCATAATATCTCCAAGTATCTTAAAACATATGTGATGAAGAGGGGCTTACGGAGTTACAGGTGCCGATGATTTCAACATTCCTTCAAAATCTACCGTTTACCTGTATACGATAACCTATCATACTGGGATGGGTTATTTTTTAAATCACTAGGGTACCTGTAAAGAGCAGATGTCAGGCTGCTTACGTGGAATCCCTGCAGGACTACCATAGCAGAGACTGCATGGGCTCAAGCAGCCAAGGAATTCCTGTACAATAACCAGCATATGCAAAAAGGGGGGAAATTCAGCAACTTGGGCTAAAAATGAACTTGGATCTGAATAACTAGAGAGGAAGAATTCAAAAATTGAATCCTATGTTTCAGTATTTCTCAAACTTGAGTGTGTAGAGTAATTACCTGGGGGTTTTGTTAACATGCAGGTTCTGATTTAGAAGGTCTGGGGATGGGCCTGAGAGTCTTCATTTCTAACAACTTTCCAGGGGATGCTGACTCTTACTGAAGGGAATAAGTTGAAGACAGACAAGAGGGAAAAATGGAATGACATGGAGGATCGGAAGGCCAATACTCACCCCTGGTCATGCTCCGAGGCCACTTCCGGGGGAGTACTTTTAGATTCTTTAGCAGCTAAATCTTCTTGGAGGAGGCTGTTGCAGAATCCCCACAGGAGAACAGTACCACCCCATTTATCTTGGATCTGTGTGGCGTGGAGTCAGGAGTAGGGTGTCCCCTACATTTGGAGGAAAATGTCATGGCTCCTGGCTAGTGAAACCCTAGCAGCAGTGACAGCAGTGTTCTAGGAGAGTGGAGTACTCCAAGGCGTGGAATGGATGAACATGGCAAACGCCACACAGGAATTCATGGATTGCATGCATGAGACATCACTGGTGAGTCCCAGACATGAATTTCTTGTGGCGGGGGAAAGGGGGAGTGGTTTAATGGGCATAAGAGGTAGAGAAATATGTGACCTCTCAAGAACCACACGTGTGCTCTGTAAGAGCCAGCACTCAGAGGGCATCGTGGCAAGCTGCTTCAGCCAGAGAAGCAGAAACCTCCTGCAGAGAAGGGAACACAAAAGCATCACTCCATCAAGGAAGGCAGCACTTGCCTGTTTGCTTTTCCTTCTTCCCCAACACTAGAGGGAAGAACTTTTTTTTTTTTTTAACGTTTATTTATTTTTGAGACAGAGAGAGACAGAGCATGAATGGGGGAGAGTCAAAGAGAGGGAGACACAGAATCCGAAACAGGCTCCAGGCTCTGAGCTGTCAGCACAGAGCCCGACGCGGGGCTCGAACTCACGGACCGCGAGATCATGACCTGAGCCGAAGTCGGCCGCTTAACCGACTGAGCCACCCAGGCGCCCCTAGAGGGAAGAACTTTAAGATGTGGGAGTACCTGAGACTCAGACTGTGCCCCTTTCTCTCCTCCTCTCTACTCTGATAATATATATATTTAAAATGTTCAACATTTTTTTCTGTGATTTTACAATTCTGGAATCCACTTTTTTTTTTTTGCATTTTCTTATCAATTTATAAGACCTCTTTAGGTATATTAATAAAAGGAGAACTTTCTTGTGGAAAAAAGCCCAATGGCTTGAATCTTAGAGGTGATTCGTTATTAGCAACAGTAATAATGGCAGCTAACTTTTATCAGCCACTATTTTCTAGATACTGTTAGATGTTTTACTGTTAGATGCTCTTATAAATCCTCCTCACAACCCTGTGAGGTAGGAACTGTCCTCTCAATTTGACAGGAAAAGGAAACTGAGATTTAAGCAGTGTAGTGTAGACCACTTGTCCAGTGTGTCCCAGTCGGTAAATACTGACATCAGGATTCGAACCCAGGCACAAGCTCTGGAAAAGGAGGCAGGAAAGGCATTAGGGTCTTGAGAATTCAGAGGATCTTGGAGAAGCTTAGAGTCCCTTTCCCTGTCTCTTTAAAATAAATATGGTGAGAAATTGCCCTGGGCTAGGTACTGAGCAGAGAATGGGGAGGAAAGCAGACACAGCCACAGAGCTTACTGTGTGACCGAAGAGAGCCACAAACACAAATAAGAATGTCATCTTAAGTATTTGTGTGAGCTATGAAGAAAAATTCAAAGGGCATCTACAGAGGAGTGGAGGACCATTTAGACCAAGTGAGTAGGAAAGGCTTCTCTGAATGAGAAGTATATAAACAGAGACCTGACAAATGAGTAAGTTAGTCAAATAAAGTAGGGAAAAACATTCTGGGCAGAGGAAATTGCTGTTGACAAAAAGTATTCCAGGACTTTTGAACACATGAAAGGTGCAGGATAGGTGGGGAGGGACTGGAGTAGGCAGGGACATATTTAAAATCCCAGGAGGGGATCACAGGGTCTCTACTCACTACTGGGGTAGATTAGTGAGTTTCGGCATTTGGGGGCTTAAGTTTCGGGATTTGCCAGTCAGTTATGGGGTCAGAAAGCCCTCTCTCAAGGTGTGAGGATCAGGGTCCTGAGGCAGAGGTCCTCATCTTGGGTTTTCTCTGACTCAGAGGCTCCTAGTCTCATGGTAGGGTTTTCAGGTTTCTGCTCCCTCTGCCCACCCATCCTTTCAACCCTAACCTTGTAAGATCTTCTGCACTATGTTTTCAAATTGTTCGTTCATTTCCACCTGGCCCTTTTTCACCTTCCTGTCCAGGCATTTCCCCTGTACTTAGGAAAGGAACAGCTCAGTTTTCTTGCTTTCACTAGAACCAACTTGGGCATTTTATACCTTTATTCCTTTGCTTAAAACTATTTTTCTTTCCTAGAATTCCATTTCCTATTTATAATTCACCTGAAAAAATTCTGGAAGTCTAGACAGTAGTCTAGTTTAGAGTGTACTTCCTTTACAAAGCTTTCCCAGGTCCCCGACCATCAGAACTCCTATTTTGTATGCTATTGGCCATCCGATGGTAGCCTAGCCTCTTGCCTTAAAATATTTTATGCACATTTATGTCTCTCAGTTAGTGAGCCTGTCCAGACATGAGCCATGTTACATCCATACCTTCACAGGTCCAGCCTCTTATTTGTACTTTATTCTCCCCTTTCCTACAGCAGGAAATATTTATTCACTCAGATTAATCAGTAGCTTGGCCAGTTATTTAAGCCTCACCTCCTAGCTATAGTCCTACTCTTCTACGAAGGTGAGAATCACCTGGGTGCTTGTTAAAAAGTCAGATTCCCGGTTCTACCCTAAACCTAAGGAGTCCTGCTGTTCACAGGAACAGACCCCAAAACTGTATTACTAACAACTGCCTCAGGGAACCCTTATCATGACAGAGTTTGGGAAAATTCTACTGAGTATTATTTAGGTAGGGGAATTATCAGGCACATCCTAAGCTAAATGTTTGTTCACTCACCTTCCCCCCGCTCCCCTCCCCCAGCTGAACAGATGTTATTGCAATAGGAGTTGTTTTTCTGAAGCCTCCAGCCCTTCAAAAGGGAAGGAAGGAAATATGTTTTAGGTATAGAAGTATTTCAAGATAGATGTTTGGAACTGGAGACCTAGAGAATAAATTTGCATAGAATAGACCAGAAACACAAATTTGGGAGAGAGCCTGTGCAGAACAGAAGCACCTAATTACACCAGGAATATAATTCTCATAATCATCCTTATAAAGTAGGTTTTATTATCTACATTTTCAAGATCAGGAGACTGAGTTTCAAAGCGGTCAAGTGACATAAGTCACAGAGCTAGTAAAGCATAAGAGCTTCCAAGTAATGTGTGATTATTCATTTAACAAATATATAATAGGTGTCTCCCATGTACTAAGCATGTTTCTTAAACATAATTTATCCTTTTCTCTAGCAGCTTTTAAGCTTTTCTTTTTTTCTTTGGTATTCTAGTTTGATTATGATGACTCTAGGTGTTGATTCCCTTTGTATTTGTTGGGATTCAGTGGGTTTTCTTAATCTGTGGCATTCTTGCTAGAGGCTGCCCTAAATTCTCTGCCACGTGTCTACTAACAAGACCAAGTAACTAACAAGACTGACACTTTTATAACATAACAGTCATGGGAATGACATTCTATCACTTTGCCATATTCTCTTGGTAAGATTAAAGTCGGAAGTCCCTTCCCTTACACTTGGGAGTGGGGTGGGAGATACCTTAGAGCCTGCTCACCACAGTCTATTAATAGACTCCCTACTTGGCCAGTCTGTGCCTCTGATTTTCGTACCCTGAGACTCATGATGCTGTCAAAGTGGTCTAATTTGGGGAATATGAGAGTGCCTTCAGGGCAAAAGTGGCTCCCATGCCTTCTTACCCATTCTTAAGTCTTCCCTTCACTTTTTGGCATGACAATTCCTTATTGTTTTGTCATCTCTTCATTGATCTTAAAAAAATACTTCTTATATTTTGTTCAGTTTTCCTGTTTCAGGTTGTTTTCAGCTATAGGGTCGATCCAAATAACATAGCCCACCATTATTGGGAAAAAGAAGTCCTGATTTAGTGTTTAGAAGATCCACACTCAGACTGCTGTTTGAGGAAGGCCTGTAAGGATGCAAGCATTGAAGCAGAAAGATTAAGTAGTTAGTTACTTTAATAATCCAGGTGAGAGATGATAGTGACTTGGTATAAGGTAGCAACAGTACAGAAACCTTGGACAGAAGGGGTAACAAACATTTAAAAATATGTACGGGGTTTATATCATTTTCTCTCAAGTGTAACAGTTAAGACTAGAATTATATAGAAGCTCGTTAGGACTCTGGATTCTACTAGGTGATGGTATATTCCAGCATTTTTTTTTACCCTTCAGTTCATTATGCTCCATTGCAACCCTACCTACCATCAGACAATCAGTTAAAACTCTATGTAGTCAAGCTATAAATTTTTAGAGGACAATCCCTGAGCTAGTGAATAGTAAACTTCCATGTACTCCATTGACAATGTAAAAGATTTTCCATTTTTCTATAGATAACAGTGGGGAAGTGCATCTCCAGCCTCAGAGGTGGATGCCCCCCCGAGTCCTCCTGAGAGAAGTCTCTTAAAACAGTCTGCAGCTTTGAATTGGGTTTGTGGTTTAAATATCCTCTCAGACACCCTTCTTTGTCTAGGTTTGAGAGGTTGGTGTGTTCTTAATAAGGTTCTTCAGGTCACTGACACTCTTGTGTTGGACTCTAGTGGTCTTTATGTTTCCTTCTGTTCACCCGACATCATCTTCATTTAGATGGTTTCAGCCAGGTTGGCCTGGGTTTTCTTGTTTCACCACCTCTGCTGTTCTGCAGTATTCAGCTGGGGCTTTGACAGGGACATTCCTATCTCTTCCAGGAGCCCACCCTAGCTCAGATTTAATACCCTAGACTCCAAGCTGTCTTCCCCCCAACTGTAGTTTGATCCCAGCTGTATTCCCTGACTTCATTTTATGCCACTTTCTGCCCTAGTTATTGTGCTCCAGCCTTTTGGGGCCTCTGTTTCCTCAACTCACCAAGGTCATTCCTGCCCTATAGACTCCATCCTCTATTCCATCCGCCTGGAAAGCTTTCTCTAGACCTTCCTGTACCTGGCTCCTACCCACCATCCCAAAGTCCCTGAATCCTCTCTTGTGTTCATCATCAAAAGATTAAAGGAACACCTAAGTTATACAGATCCTGCGTACCAATCAGAAGAAAGGTCAAGCACATTGTAGAACAATAGGGAGGGCAGGCAAGCCAGTTTAAGACACAGATAGAAGGCTGTAGCACTGCCTCACCCCTGAAAACAAAGGAATGGCCGTTTTGCTTGTGCATATTTGATACCACTAACCAGTGAGTCCTTTATAGCTCTGCTATGGTCGGAATGTTTGTGTCCACCCAAAATTCATATGCTGAAATTAACCCCCCAAAGTGATGGTATTAGGAAGTGGGGTCTTTGGGGGTTATTAGGTCCTTTGGGCAGAGCCCTCATGAATAGGATTAGTACCCTTAGAAAAGAAGCCAAAAGGAAGCTCCCTTGCCGTTTCCACCATGTGGTGTTATAGAAAAAGATAGCCATCGAGGAAGCAATCTCTCACCAGACATGGAACCTGCTAGCACCTTGGTCTTGGACTTCCCAGCCTCCAGAACTGTAAGAAATTTCTGTTGTTTATAAGCCACCCAGTCTATGGTATTCTATTATGGCGGCCCAGACAGAGTAAGCCTCCCAATTTCTAAATTGATGCCTGATAGAGGGGTCTCAGAGATGCTATAGAGGGACCTGGAGACCTCAGGCCCAGGGTAGGGGTATCTGCCTCCTGGGCTTTATCAATGAGAAGGTAATGATTTTTTTGAGTCTGGAGACTTTATTTTGTGGGCTCATCAAGTCATCACCTCTGTGTTACCTCTTGTCGCAGAGTCGCCTCCTGCTATAATTATCTTTATTTCAGACTGCCTGATACCGGCTTCACTAAAATCTCAACCAACCTATTGTTTCTACTCAGTCATTTACTTGATCTATGACTCTGGGCAAATCATTTCACCTGAGTTTAACTTGTTTGCCTGTAAAAAGAGGGCAAGGCAACCATCTCATGATCTTACCAAGGCTGTCGCAGGGACTGGATTAGAAGATGGGAAAGCACTTTGAAAGGGTTAATTACACATTATGTGATTGGGAGGTAGGATTATTACAGTTATCTGCACTTTGCCAGCTCAAAACAATTACAACCTAACTCTGTAATAGTTTCAGCAGTGTCTTCCAAGTCCTGCTGAGTGAGGTCTGCCAGTCATCAAAACATATTAGAATTAAGGCTTACCAAGGCAGCTACTTCTGGACTCCACTGGAACACTTGTTTTCCTGTCCCCGGTGATCGACCCTCCCTGCTGGAGTGAGCACAGAGGCTCTCCTCCAAAATCCTCTTTTACCCCCTCAGGAGAACTTCCCATTCTCTGGCTTTCCTCTGCTCCAGGCCCATCGATCCGCCTTTCCTATGGATCACCCAATCAAACCGCCCCTCCTTCCTCTCCGATTCCCCTCCTGGGCTTCCCATTCCTACAGAGCCTCCCTTGCGCTCACCCTCCTCCCCTCTCTGCCGCTTCCCTGTCTCCCAAAAGCCTATTTCAGCCAGCGATCGCTCCGTGCTTCAGCTTCTCTCCCTCTCATTTCAACCGTTCCCGGCTTCAGCCGTTTCCCGCGCGCGGTTCGGGTTCTCCCCACCGGGCGTTGTAAGTTGAAAGCTCTCGCGCGCCGGTGGGCGCGAGCCCAGGGGGCGGGGCGAGGTTAGGGCGGGGCGACCGCAGCCGAAAAAGGCGCGGATGCTTTATCCCTGGGGCTGCCCTAAGAGAGGTGACCGTACCAGCGGGAACCCGAAGATGTATGGCAGAGCCTGGCACCGAACCACCTCCCCTGAGGACGCCTCGTAACTCTGCGGCTCCTGCTGAACTGGCTTGGGGCGGTCTCTCCTTCAGGCCTTGCCCTTGCGAGGACTTACCAGAGACCAGGCCAGCAGGACCCAGTACCCATCCATGGGAGCCGTCTGGATGAAATAACTTATTTTATAATTGCTTTACTAACTGGTAAATTATAACTGTTACAATTAAAGTTAATATTTGAGGAAAACACTATGCTGATAATGAAATTGTACCTTTGTAAGCACCAGCAGTGTTTGCTTCTTTGGAGACCAAAATTTACCTCCAGAAGCTGACCATCCAAGTTGGACACTTCCATAGAAAAGAGGCCTAGGGTACCTCCCAATAAAGATTACACTTTGAATATAGGCATACAATTTTGCTCCCCTTTTAAACCCCACCAAAACCACAGTAAACGGATTTTTTCAACTAATGCATTATTTGCAATATGAGTGAAACTGAGAGGAAGCTAGGAAATAGGATTTCCTCATCCTCCTAGGCCAAGATGTAGAATGCATCCCCATATCCTATGCTCTGTTACCCTCTGGTGCCATGCTGAGCATTGCCCTGATCCCCAAACTGACTTTAAAGGGATTTTTATTTTAGTTATTTATTTTTTTTCAAGGGATTTTTAAAGTCATAAATCCTCAGAGATGGTGAGAAAAAGAGAAATGACAACATTTTGGGAACTAAAAAATAGATGGACAGGTGTCTAATGATTTAATAGAGCCTATAACTGTACAGGGTAAGCCAAGAACTCCACAACTAAATGATAGATCCCTCAAAAGGCTTAGGATTTGATGTTCAAGGTATCTCTGGAAATGGGGTAGAGGGAAAATAAAAGAAGATTGATTGAAAGCTGTTGAGAAGAAGGTACTGCTCTTCTAACTAGGCAGAAGCAGGAGATCTGTCTGGAGAAGATAAAACTGAAAGTCTTTCAGGCATAGTTGAAGCCAGGGAGACCACAAATACTGGACACTTAAGTACACATGAGCACATTAAAGGCCTGGTAGCCACCCCACTCCACCCTGCAGTCTTCCTCCACTGGCTCCCCAGGTGATGGGACCCAGGACTTTATTTTCTGTTCATAAAATAGGAAAAGTTTTCTCTAGGTGATCTGACCAGCCTAAGAGGAAAGACTTAAAGATCCCAGCATCTGGAGTTCTCCAACAGCCCAACCAGGTCACTCTACAATAAAGCTCCAAGTTGACAAGCTCCATCCACTGCTCAAAATTGCCCATCAGCTGTTAGTCCTCCACTTTTAAATTAAATCCTGTCCTACTGTGAATAGGACTGACATGTATAGCCAACAAAATTCCAAAATTGACAGCCACTGTGCAAAGCTGAACTTTGAACTTCATAGAACACCACCTTCAAAATATTGGTTAAAAAAAAAAAAATCCCAACCTATAATTATATACCTGGTTAAATTATGAAACCACTGTGAGGCTAGAATTAGGGATATATAGACAAGTTTTCAAAAATTTACCTTCCATGCATCCTTTCTCAAGAAGCAATTAGACTATGTTATGGCTGGGACTAAGGTAAAGTAAGTGAGGTGCCTTAGGTGCAAAATTTAAAGAGGTACCAGAAAATTTAGCAATTAAGATAAGGAATTTTTAAGTGTCATATTGAGGAAAATACAAATTAATGCAAAAAAAAATCCATGATGAAAAAAAAAAAAACATCAGAAGGTGAGATAAAGATAGGACCCAACAGGGCTGGGATTATGGTGCAGGGAGTGGGGCTAAGTAATGCAAGTGCAGGTGTGGGTCCTGCCTTTATTAAACATTTTGATATTATGTTGGTTATACAAGTTAACCCTACTTTATGTGGGACAGGACTACATAAAGACATGAATACAAGGAGGTGAGCATCATCGTAGATCAGTTTGGAGGCTAGTCATCACGATAACAAAAGTTATGTGACAATTTTATTGGGTAGAAAGGGGAGTATAGGAGTATGTGTTTCTGGTGGGCTGGTGGTAGACATGAGAATTAACTCCTCATATTCCATGGTGGATAGTCAATACATAATACTGCCAAACAGAAGAACCGAGAAATAATGTTAGCATGTTATGAAAAGATATGGGGATAGGGGCGCCTGGGTGGCTCAGTCGGTTAAGTGTCCGACTCTTGATTTTGGTTCAGGTCATGATCTCATGGTCATGGGATCGAGCCCTGCATGGAGCTCCGTGCTGGGCCTAGAGCCTGCTTAAGATTCTCTCTCTCTGCTCCTACCCTGCTTGCATGCTTATTCACACTCCTGCTCTCTTTCTCTCAAAAAAAAAAAAAAAAAGATACAGGGATAAATACTAAAAAAAATGATAAAAGATTTGAAAGTGATTCCTTCTGGGGAAGGAATATGGGAGAGGAGCAAGACAGGGGGCTGGGGACTGCTATTTGCCTTAGTGTTGTAGAACTAGTTGACTCTCTATGTTTTGTACCCATATGACTACTAAACAATTATAAGTAAATGTTTGACATTTCAAATGAAAGTCTCTGAGGTACTCATCATGGGGAAGGCAGAAGTTTGTTGGACTTTATTATATGATGTTATGACTAAGCATTATTTTTACTTTGGGTTACATATGGAGGTGGGTGCTAGAATTGTTTTAATGTTGGGGCTTCCAACAATCTTCCTGGGCTTGTACGTTTTCCAGGGGAGATAGCTTCTCCATCTCTTGTGACCCTCACAACTACATAATAAGGCATGAACTATCCCCGGATGAGGGATACTGTCAGATGAGGGAAACTGAGGTTCAGAAAGGGAAAGTAACCAGTCAGAACTAATGGTTACATAGTTAGTAAGTGGCATTGAGGTAGACTGGGTACCAGATCCTTCCAGTAAGACCAGTTTTCATACCAGGAAACTGCCATTAGCTCCCTATACTGTAGCTTCCTGTTGGTCTCCTCTGGCCAGATCTCCACTATTGCTGTCTAGTTCTGGTTTGACCTGTACCAGCATTCCAAGTTTGTGTGTGTGGCATGTCCCTGACATGTGTGCAGGGTCCTCCACCTCTCTGACTGCAGGAACTAAACATTCCAGGCTTAAAGCCAGACTTCTCTGCTTCAACGACCCCATCGCTTTTGCTCTTGCCTTTTCGGGGCTGAACTACAGAGCCACACATGTAGGTGGCCTGGGGGCTGCTTCAAATGCCCTGAAGAGCTGTTCATTACTTCAGGGCTGACTAATACTGCTGCATTTGGAAGCATTGGGGAGTTACTTCTGGTTTGAGGAAAGGGATCCCCCCACCCCCAAACTGAGTTCCACCTGGAAGGCCCTGCCCATCTCCAGGTGAGGGCTTTGCATCTGCCTCTCCCTGCCCACACACAATGTTGTAGCCCTGTTTCTTGAAACATAGATGGGATCATGTATCTGATTGGGAATATCTTATGTTTCTGGCTTTCTCATGTTGCTTACAGCTTACTTGTTTCACCCTGGGAAATTGGACAGCCTTATCACTCAAACCAGCCTCATCGTTCAAATGTATACTTCTCAAGATCCCTTCCATGTCTTATCTCTTATTACTTATATGCCTAGGTGGGTTCTGGGACTCAAAAGTGTTTGATTAAGACAAAGTAGTACTTCACTGGGCCTAATCAGTAAGCTATTTTCTTCCCTCAAAATGTGGCTACATGGCTGGGTTAGATTCTGTTTCCAGAAGACTCACCCTACCAAGGCGGAGGTGCTGATCTTTGTGCATGATGAAGAAGAATCTGCTGACCAAGTGTCTTCTTAGGTTTGGGGATACTGAATAAGGCTCAGAGAATAAGAAACAGCTAAAGGAACATTGCTAGAATCTGCAATGAAGGCCACCATTTCCAGGAGGTCCCCCCTCTAGGCATTATATCCCAGCAACAAAGATTTGATCCCAGCTGGCTCCTGCTTTCTTCCCCAACCTTTATGCTTGCTTTCCTCTCCTCTCACTTGTCCTCTGCCAGAAATAACTCCAAGGAATGAAGTCTGTCCACAAAACATCCTTGCTTCTCACTAGTGAGACCTGACTAACCAGAGTGTACAGTCATCCAAGACCCTGGCTTGAGTTGTCTATAGGAGGGGCCAGCTTTTGGCCTAGGCTCCTTCTTGTGCATGTTCACTTTGATGCTTCCCCTTCTCTGATTTGACCTCATATCTGAGACTTAGCTAGGAAACCTTCCTTCTTAGAAGGTTTGAGGGGGTGAGATTTTCAGGACAGTTGTCCCCATCTTGTTTGGGGAAGTGAATCTTCAGGGGCTTTCCTCCGGGGATGGTGATGCTAGAAGTGGGGCTCACCGAGGGATGCAGGTCTGCAGAATAATAGACTTACTTGTTTTTCTACTTTGAGCCCTGAGAAGAATCCTGCCTGAGTGGTTCCAAATCGCTCCCAACTTTCCAGCCCTGAATGACTGAGATCAGAATCAGGATGCATAGTGAAAAGAGCATGGGCTTTGGGGTCAGGCACATATGGATTCAAATTCTGACTTCATTACATTCTAATACCATCTCTTAGCAGGCCCCAAGCTTCCTATTGGACCCAGAGTTCTGCTCCCTTCAGTTAGGGGTGGTCTCTGTCTGCAGAGGACCTTGTTTCCTACTGTTATTCCTGCATGCTGGTCTTAAAGCAATCTTGAGTCTAACCCTTGTTATGCTATGTGCCTGATGCAATGATAAGAACTTTTGAACATTGCTTTATGTAATTCTCAAAATGGCAGTGTGAATTACGATTCAGACATCGATTACAATGTGTTTTTTCCCCCCACACCACCAAGCAATGTTCTGACACCAGCTGGATGACCTACAATTTAACTCAATCCTGACATTATGTACCTAGAGATAGCATCAGATCCCACAGATTAAGCGCTAAGTCATACAAGACTGCCCCTGACTTTAGATGCCAGTTGGAAGTCCTCGTAGTTACCTGTGCTTCTCACTAACTGGCTATAGATTGGAGGTTCCAAAACCCCTTCCTTGATTTGATTAATTTGCTAGAGCATTCACAGAACTCAAGAGAGACATTTTACTTACTAAATCACCAGTTTATTATAAAAAAATGTAACTCAGAAACAGCCAGATGGAAGAGATGCACAGGGCAAGTTGTGGGCAAAGGACACGGAGCCTCCATGCCTTCTCCAAGTGGGACTTCTCCCCAGTCTCCACATGTTCACCAACCTAGAAGCTCTCCGAGCCCTGTCCTTTTGGGTTTTGTGGCGGCCTCATTATGTAGGCAGGTGTGATTAAATCTCAGACCATTGGTGCTTGAACTGAATTTCCAGCCCTCCTCTCCTCCTTGGAGGTCAGGGGCAGGGCTGAAAGGTCTAACTCTAATCATGTGATTGGTTCTTCTGGCAACCAGCCCCCCCCCCCCCCTTTTTTTTTTTTTTTGACAGCCCACAGAAATGAGTCTATTTATTCATAGAAGGTGGACATTAAACTAAACCCATACAACTGGGGGCACCTGGGTGGCTCAGTCCATTAAGCATCCAACTCTTGGTTTCGGCTCAGGTCATGAGTCACGGTTCGTGAGTACCAGCCCAGCATCAGGCTCTGTGCTGACAGCATGGATTCTCTGTCTCCTTCTCTCTCTGCCCCTCCCCCCGCTCACTCTCTCTGTCTCTCTCAAAATAAATGAACCTAAAAACTAAATAAATAGCTGTATAAACCCATACAACTGATATATAAAACCAGTCAGCAAAGGAGATTAGATATTTCCAGTAACAGATGGAATGTTCCTGTAGGATAACACTTCCTTCTTTTGAGCCAGCAGATTTCTTAATGTGTTCTTTCTTTATTTTTATTTTTATTCAAATTAGTTAACATACAGTGTAGTCTTGGCTTCAGGAGTAGAGCCCAGTGATTCATCTCTTACATATGACACCCAGGGCTCATCCTGAAAAGTGCCCTCCTTAGTGCCCATCACCCATTTAACCCATCCCCCTCCTCCAGCAACCCTTAGTTTGTTCTCTGTAGTTAAGAGTCTCTTAAGGTTTGCCTCCCTCTCTGTTCTTAAAGTGAGCTAGAGGCTTTAGGAAAGTCAGTTCATCAACAAGTCAAAAAGCACCTTTTGGGCTCTCATCACTTAGGAAATTCCAAGGGTTTTAGGAACTCTGTGCCTGGAGAGGGGGTAAAGACCCAACGTATATTTCTTATTATAAATCACATTTCACAGAAGTTAACGTAATTATTTTTGTTTTATAGCTGAGACTGAGACTCACTGAAAGAACTTGCACAAAATCAACTTTTAAAAGGCAGGCCAGGTCTACTGGAACCCAGGTCTTTAAGCCTTGAAAGACAATGCAGCATGCCTGGAAAAAGAAAAGGTTTTGGGAGCAGACACCTGAGCTCAGTGTTGCCTCAGGACTTCATGTAAGTCCATTAAGCTTTCTCAGCTTCACCTTCCTTTTCTGTCAAACAAAGAGAAATGTTGTGTAGGAGAGAATGAAGTGAATTGGTATATGTAAGATGACTGTCACGCTGCACTGAGAAGCTCCACATTTCCCACCCCCTCTGTCACCCCGCCTTCTAGCCCAGGCTGTCATTTTCTCACCACATTATGCTGTTCCCAGCCCAGTATGGGAAATCAGGCAGGAACACAAGTCAATATGATAGAAGAGAGAAAGCAGTAAGTACTACAGGAGCAGACAAGCTTTGTGAGGATGACCAAGAAGGACTTCTGGGAGGCAGCGATATTAAATTTGGACCTGAAATGTTTGACAGATTTTAAGAGACAGAAAATGGATGGGAGGTCCCTGAGATTCCATATCTGGTAACTAGACAGGGCTTGGGGGAGGGGGTAAGGTGATGGCTGTGTAAGTATCTGGTAGACCAAAGGGCAGCACTGTGTGCGAAATGGTGTTATTCAGGCCATGCTTTTGTGCTACCTTCTAGGCTAGCCCTGGGCCACAGGTACTTCAGCTCACACTGGACTTGGAGCCCGACCCCACCCAGCTTCCCACTGCCATCTGGTGGTCATCCGGAGCCCAGGGCCCAGCTCCTGATGGGCCTTCATCAACAGTCTCCTTCAGAGTGCTGCAAAGCCTGTGGGCAACCCTACTTCCGCCCCTGAAAAAGTTGGCATGAGAGAGAAAGGCCCAATATCTTGCCTCCAGTAAGTCAGACCAGCTGGGATTCTATTTTTAACCTGCACTGTTGTAGTTGACAGCTTGGAACGCCTTCTCCCTCCTTTTCTTCCTGCATCCTGCCTCTTGCAGCCCAGGGCCCTGTAGAAAGGATGGATGGGAGCAGCCTCAGCACTGGTAAACAAAAGACCACTCTCCTTTCTCATTGTCCTTCACCTGGCCTTTGTCCAGCCTAGTTAGTGGGTGGAGTTAGAGGTGTTACTGGCTGTGAGGTTAACAGAGGCTTAAATCTCTGGGCTTCTCACTGCATAGGCGCCTTCCGTGGCCCTGGTCAGTGTCCTGGCAATTTTGTATCTGTCATTTTGTATTCTTTTTCTTAAAAAGGGCACCCGGTTTTATAAGCTCCAGGCCCCACAAAACTTGGGTCTGCCTCATGATGGGTATGGCTTGTTTGCCATCTGAGCTTAGTGTCTACTTCAATAGGATTATTTCTGTCTTGTTCTAATTTATTGTATGACCTTGAACAGCTTTCTTTCCTGCTCTGGGTCTCTATTTTCCCATCTGTTACAAGACAAAGTGTCAAGAAACCCTCTCACTCTATCATACTTCTCATTATCCATGTATATCCCTGGTGAGGTCATCTGTTCTTCCCTACCTGTCATTGTGTGTGTGAAGGGATGATGTTGCTGTCTCTGCCTCTCTCTGGGGCTGGATCAGTCTCATAGTCAAAAGGAAGCCTGGGCTCTGGGATTCCTCTTATTCAGATCCAGCATTCTCCCCACCTTTGTTGCTGGCCAGTAAAGGTGCTTCCACGGGGCAGAAGCTTGGCCAGATTCTGACACCAGAGAAGAGTGCATTAAAAAAGTTCCTACTAGGGGCGCCTGGGTGGCGCAGTCGGTTAAGCGTCCGACTTCAGCCAGGTCACGATCTCGCGGTCCGTGAGTTCGAGCCCCGCGTCAGGCTCTGGGCTGATGGCTCGGAGCCTGGAGCCTGTTTCCGATTCTGTGTCTCCCTCTCTCTCTGCCCCTCCCCCGTTCATGCTCTGTCTCTCTCTGTCCCAAAAATAAATAAAAAACGTTGAAAAAAAAAATTAAAAAAAAAAAAAAAGTTCCTACTCTTTAACTTGTACACTTATGATCTGAGTCCTGGTATTTGAAACACACATTGAATAAACTGAGTCTTATTATACAGTGCTTCCACTTACATTTCAATAAAATTTTAGTAATTACCTATTAATATAGTACCTTAGCAATGGCACCACTTTAGGAGAATGCTTAGGAATCATGATGTGTCATGGATATTCCGCCTGCCACCCCCATCCCCAGCTACTATGTATGACACTAGTGTGTAGGTGGGTCCAGGATGACAACCCAGACAAAATACCCACATCCCCATTTAGCCTCAGACCATGGGCATTTTGGCAGGGGGTCATGCACAGGAGAGACCATGGAAGAAGGACCCAAGAGGGAGAATTCTACAAAATCCCATGCCTCCTCACCTGCCCGCCCCCCCCCAAAAAAAAAGTCCAGAAAGGAAGTTCAGGAGGAAGCCAAGTCATTTATTATTTCTTGAAGAGTTTGGGTGATGGAGGAGGGTCAGGGCCATAGAATTTAACTGGAAAGGAATGAAGGGACTTTTCAGTGCAAAACAGCCTGTTGGTCAGGGAGGTGTGAGATTAGGTTGGTTGGTATT
Organism: Panthera pardus; assembly: GCF_024362965.1. Classification (NCBI taxonomy): domain Eukaryota; kingdom Metazoa; phylum Chordata; class Mammalia; order Carnivora; family Felidae; genus Panthera; species Panthera pardus. The sequence continues at coordinate 52,134,385 of NW_026526677.1, forward strand.
TTTCAGTGCTGAAATGGGGAAGGGCACTGTGAGGTCAAACTGGGGGCGGGGGGGCGGGCAGCTTGGAGCATCTCAGGAGTCAGTACCGTGCCAGGCTCCAGAGCCCTAAAGAATCAGTGCCATTACTATGTGTATATGAGAGGCAGGCCAGCCTCTCTCAGAATTTCCACTATGTACGGATAGTCCATTGCTAGGGATGCTGTGTCTGTGTGCGTCTAAAGTCAGTGCCCTGTTTCTATGTGCCAGGCTTGGTCCCATATCAAGAGTGTGCCTTATTTCCTGTGTGGGGATCTGGTTTGTTTCTTTTGTGTCAGGTAAGCCACTTTTGTGTGTGTGTTGGGATTAGTCCATGCTTTTTGGGTGTCAGTCTCCTGTGTCAGTGGGTCTGTGTCTCTCTTGTGTCTGGATGGGTCCCTACTTGTAGGAATTGGTGTGTTCCGCCTCAGCCCCCACTCCCTCTCTACCCCTCAGCCAGGCCCCAGCGTGCTGATGGTGGTGTAGCTCAGCCTGGACAGTGAAGCGATGGAGGGGGTGGGCGGGTCCTCATCTGGAAGAGGCCTGGGGCGAGCTCGTGGAGGCCTGGGGCAGCAGCGGGCACATGTCTCAAGGCAGGCCTGGCGAAAGCGACGGTGCATGAAGCAGTAGACCAGGGGGTTGACACAGGCTGAGGCGTAGCTCAGCAAGTGGATGAAAGAGATGGGCGCTCCCGAAAGCGCGCGGTGCGCACCAGAGCTGTCAAAGGCGCGCCACGTGTTGGCACTGTACAATGGCAACCAACACAGGAAAAAAAGCACAACGATCACCAGTAGCATCCGCACCACACGCTTCTTAGCCAACAGCTTGGCCTGGTAGGGCCGGGGGCCACATCCTGGCCCAGGTGTGGGCGCCGTCAGCGCGGACAGCTCCAGGGTCTGACGAGAGCGCGGAAGCTGCACGTAACAGCCATCGCCATCCTCTCCAGCCAGCCCGGTCTCCGGCCGGCAACGCCCATTGGGTTGGGCAGAACCTGAGTACAGAGGGTAGGCTGTCAAAGCAGCAGGCTGGGTCCTCTCAACCTCCAGCCCAAGAACCACCAGACCCCGATTTCCAGCATCTGCGTGTCAGGCTCCTTTCTGCCCCACCCACTCTAGGCTCCACCCCTTCCCAAGGCCGGTGGTAGGGGTGGGGGCCGGGAGGGGAAGCTGGATATCACCCACCTGGCCCTGCCCCGCTCCGCAGCCCTCTTTGGCTTCTGACTCGGCTCTGGTTCTCATTGTCACTGTCTTCGTCAAAGCGAAGCCCTAAGTAGAGCTCACGGGAGATGAGCCCGTAGGCCACAGCCATAACCACACCCGGGACGAAGAACAAGAGCAGGAGCAGCAGTACGGACCTGGAGACAGAGCAGATCAATCACACGGGTATCTGTCCACCTGTAATCACAGATGGAAGAAGAGCAAGGGATCCTTTCTAGGGCTGGTGACCAGGCCCCTGAGGTAGAAGTAGGATTTGGGGGTCCTGCTGGGAAGGGCTAGAGAACTGGGGAGGGACCCCAAATGGGAATCCCAGGGTGGTGGGTGAGGAGAGGGAATCAGAGTATTGGAGCAGCTGGAGGAAGATTCTGGGGAATGGTAGTAAGCAGCTGATGGAGATGGAGAGAGGAATTCCCAGGAATGGGCGCCCTCACCAGGTTTGGCGAACATGTGCACTGGGCCAGCGATGCACGCACTGCAGCACACGGGACCCTACTGGCTGTACGGCGGTGTACACGGGATAGGGCACCATGAGCAGTCCAGAGAGCATCCACGTGGCTATGATCACACGAGCTGCGTGGGACCGTGTCTGCCACACTCGTGCCTGCAGTGGTCGGCAGATGGCACTGTATCGCTCCAGGGCAATGGCCACAAGGCTTAGTGTGGACACGCTTACAGACACCCCTAAACAAGGGAAGAGGAAGGGGTCATTCAGGAAACTTGTACTACATACTCAACCAGTGATTTGCTCAGGCCCTACTGAGAAAGACCCCTATGTGCAGCAAGAACTTTAGGTAAGGAGGGGAGCAGGGGGTTGTCTCACCTACCCATGAGGTAGGAAACCGCCTTACAGACGACTGTGCCAAAGATGAATGTGCCCATGAGATTGGGCAGGAGGGTGAAGGGCATGCAAGCCACAGCCAGCAGGAGGTCGCTGACTGCCAGTGAGAGCAGGAAGGCGTTGGTGACAGTCCTCAGGCGGCGGCTCAGTCCCAGGACCACGATGATGAGCACATTTCCTCCAACACTCATCAGAAAGATCACTGCATAAAGGGTGATCCTGATGGCCAGCTCCAGTTCTGGGTAGGAAAACAGAGGGGTGGCAGCAAGGAGTCTGGCTCCCACTCAGCCAGACCCTCCAAGCCCACTTATTCCCCACATCTCCTACCCAGCTAGATCCCTCTGCATCCCAGGAATACCTCCTCCCACTCAGCGGATGGGTTCACTTGAATCCTTTAGGTTTCTAACCCCTTGAGGCTTAGGGAAATTGGCTTAACTCCTCCTCTCCTTGAGAAGGTCTGTCTCTTCTCAAGCTTTGCTTCAAATTCTCCCTTCTCTTTACAGCCAAGCTTCTTGAAAGGATTATTTGCATTTTCTCATTCACTCCTCAGTCGATTACAGTCCAGTGCCCGATCCATCTCCTCTCTGCCCCCCATCACTGTTTGGACACTTCTCAAGATCACTAAGCTTTAACTGCCAAGTCCAAAGGTCTCTTCTCAGCCTATTCTACTTGATCTCCCTGTAGCATTTGACACTATTGATCACCCACTACCTTTTGAAACATAGGTCAGGTCAGGTCCTTATTGTCTAAAAAATCCCTCTTCACCTTCCCTGTACTATCTGCAACCCTTTAGCATGTCTTCCAGATCCTCTGAGAACTGTCCTGTCTCACCTCCTCTTGCAATGCACCCACTTAAGCCACTGGATGACTCACTTTCTTGAAGGCATCATGCACCCTCATGACTTCCTCCATTGCTAACATTGATTTCTCAGCCTGGAATGTTCTTTCACCAACTGCCACTAATACCCTCCCCCCATCACAAATTGATTTTCTGTATCTGGTAAATTCCTATACACCACTGCCCATCAAGACTCAGATTAACTGCCCCCTCTTCTGTAAGGCCTTTCTGGATGCCTCATTTGGAGTTAATCTCCCCTTCCTCTGACCCATGAGTGTTCCTTACACATCTATCAGAATGCTTTTTATTTTCTACCTTGTATTTTAATTATCTCCTAACATTCATTTTCACTCAACAAACATTTACAGAGGACTCCCTCTGTGTTAGGCATTGAGGACAAAGAGATGGACATGACAAATTCCCTGCCATCTGAGAGTTCACAGTCCAGAGGGAAATTTGGGTACGTAAATAGACAACTGCCACACAGTGGGATAAGGAGTAAAGCTGGGGGATATACAAAGTGTTGTGGGAGCTCACAGGAAGGACACTAGTGTTGCTGGGCTAGACAGAGGGCTGACTCCATTCATTTGTGTCATTGTCTATTAGGGGATGGATCCATCTTTGGGCCTCTATATCACAACCAAGCAGAGCCAAACAAAAGTGAATTGAATTAAGCTGGACTCAGTCACCCAAGCCCATGGCCTCAGCGTGAGAGACATGAGAGCTTGAAGGGAGAGAAGGCAGGGCCAGAGCCTTGCAGGTTGTGGGGAGGGAAGGGCTCAGAGCTGCAGCTCCCCCTTCTGCAGCCCCATACATTGACTCTTGTCTTAGGCTCTGAATTAAACTGTTCTTATAATGATAACCAACTTATTCAGAAACAGCTGTAGGCATCAAGTACATGCTATCTACAAGAGATTCCTGAACAGAACCCAGCAGTGACATTAGTTCTCAGATCACACAGTCAAGTCAGGTGTTGAATCAGAATAGCAGCTGAGTCTCCAGATCTCCAAAATGCTTTGCCTCCTGCTGCTCCCTCACCCCTCTGTCATTCATCATGCTGCCTCCTTCCCCAATCAAATCTCAATCTCAGTGCCTCTTTCTGCCTCTCTGTACTGCAGTGTGGCATTGCTCACTGTATTATTATGTTTAATTCTCTATCTCCTCCACTGGACTATGAGCTTCTTGAGGACAGGGGCAATGCCCAGATCATTCTTCTCCATATCCCTGGCACTTAGCATAATGTCCTGCAAATAGGAGGTGTTCACACATGCTGGCTAATGAATCTTGAACGAATCTCTTTCACTCTCCACACAAATGCACCTGCTTTGTCCTGCCCCATCCATGCTTCACCTCTGTGCCTCTAAAGCTCCAGCATGCCCTCCTCTCTGCCTCTGTCTCTTTGGAGACATGTCTCCCTTTCTGCAAGGAAGGCTTATGTGTAGCAAATTTGAGGTGTGTGTGAGCTAGTATTCTATCCTGTACTTTTTGTGTCTCCTTCCAGTCTACCGCCCCCACCCCTCCACTTTCCTTAATCTCTCCATTCTATCATCTTTTTCAGATCCTCCTCTGGATGTCTCTCTTCAACTAGTTCTTGAATCAATAACCACACCTCAAGTTGGTACACACCCTGAAGTATGAAAAGCACATTTCTCATTCATTCACCCAGCTGATGTATCCCATGTGTGTCTTGGAACTTGGTGGAGCAGAAAGATGAGATTATGCCCACTCTTATCAAGTTCCCAATCTGCATGGGGACTCCTGAAAACTAGAGGGACAAAGTTCCAGTAAAATTGCCCAGCGATCATACAACACTTTGCTATTTTTCTGGGCATTCCCAGCGATTAGCTTATTTCCAGCCACTACTATCTCTCCAAGTCTTTGCTGTTGAAAGTTAGGAGATGTGAAAAAGATTAATTAAAAGCACTCTTAGAGCCAGTGGCTCAGGGAGAGGGTAGGAGGGATGAAAAGGTAGAGCACAGGGCTTTTAGGGCAGTGAAACTATTCTGTACAGTACTCTAATGGTGGATAGCTGTTACTATACATTTGTTAAAACCCATAGAATAGAGGGGAGCCTGGGAGGCTCAGTCAGTTGAGTGTCCAACTTCAGCCCATGTCATTCTCTCATGGTTCATGGGTTTTAGCCCTGCATGGGACTTTGTACTGATAGCGCAGAGCCTGCTTGGGATTCTGTCTCCATCTCTCTCTGCCCCTTTCCTGCTTGTGCACGCCTGCACATTTTCTCTCTCTCTCTCTCTCTCTCTCTCTCTCTCTCTCTCTCTCAAAAATAAACAAACATTAAAAAAAATCTTTTAAAACCCATAGAATATACAACCCGAGAAGGGAACCCTGATGTCAACTATGGAATTTAGTTAATAATGTATCAATATTGGCCTATCAATTATAACAAATGCGTTGCATTAATGCAAGGTATTAATAGTAGGGGAAACTGTGTGTGTCTCTCTGTGTGTATATGGAGGGGGGGGTGGGAATCTCCCTGTGCTTTCCATTCAGTTTTTCTGTAAACCTGAAACTACTGTAAAAATAGCCTATTAGTTTTTTCAAAAGTCACTAAAAAGCAATTAGAATGAAGACTTGTGTGTGTGTTTTTGCCTATGTGTATGCATCCATGTGTGTTTGTGTGGTGGAATAGGAGTGATCATGGTGGCTTCGGCAACTAAGAACTTAAGGTAGGGGTGGAAGAATGGGAGTGGCACCTTATAGATTCTAGTGCCTTGACTACCTCTGGGCATCATCCTGCTGGGCCAGAGAACTCAGAAGACTGTGACAGTTCATTTCTGTTTCTGGGGTCTAAAAGATCTGCATTTGTTCTTTCCAGATGGTGGCAGAGAAGTATGAGCACAAAAATCCAGATAATGTGCCAAACACAAAAATCAGGACTTTATAAGAAACAACACCGAAGCTGCTGATGCCTCAAATCCTGCCTTCCACTGGCATGTTGGATCTGGTCACCCATGAACACAGACATCAAAGCAATACCGATGTGTCTGTGGTGATCATGGACAGCATGCAACTGATTGTGGATGATAGCTGGGCAAATGGTGATATCCAAATGTCAATGGGTACTCACTGAAGGAGCAGAAATAATATGGAAGGATGTACAGGTAATATCAGAGTGAACATTGGATAATAATTTAGTTTTTGAGATAATATCTAAATTCCTAGGTGGGTGAGAGTAATACATATTTTTGTGGACAAGGTCTGAGAAGGGTTTAACTACGTGTCTGTAGATAATGCCTGACTGAGAGTGGGCAAATTTAGACTGTGCAGAGGTAATATGTCTGCGGATAACATCTTGTTTTGTAGATAACATCTTCAGAAAATGTGGATTATATTCAGAGGTCTGAACTGAATGGGGGAATATCCAAATGATGATGGTAGTAGCTGAGTAAGCAGAAAGTAATATTCAAGTATGTGTAGGCAATATTTAGGTGAGCATTGATGTGAGATGTTAACATGTTGAGATGTGAAGTGAGAGATCAATCTGACTGAGTAAAATAACTCAGTGCCTGAGTGAACACACGTGATATCTGAGTCTTTGTGGTTAATATCTGAATGTGTGAGACTAACAACCATGATTTTATGGGTGATATCTGGAAAAAGTTAGTTAAGTGAGCATGGGTGATATCTATGTGTGGATGATAAAATGAAAGCAAGTGTGTCTGATGGGTGAGTGACATCTAAATGACTATGGGCATTGTTAAAGTAACTGTGGGTGATACCTGGTTTTCAGTGGTGGCATCTGAGTGAACATTAGCACTCTGGTCTATGTGGGTAACATATAAGAATAATGTGGGTAACATCCATATTTCTACTGGTAACACTGGAGTGAGCCTGGCTAACATGTAGAATCTGAGTGAGTGGCAAACAGTCTTTGTGGGTAACTTCTGACTGCCTGGGTAACATCCACTCTGTGTAGGTAACAACATCCAGATAAGCAAGGCCAATTCTTGCACCTGTGCTCTGAATCACTTCATGTTCTGCTTTCTCAGGGTCCCCTGCTCTGCGGACTGTCCCTGCTCTCTGCTGAGCCTTTGACTTTCCTTTCCTCTGTCTTGGCCCATGCTGCATCAACATTTTAAAAAGACTCTTGCCTCTACTGCACACACATATACCCAAAGACAACCCCCACCACATACCATTCCTCAGTCCCATGCTCTTTCTGGCACTATCCTATTTTTTCTTTGCTTCTCTCTCCCTCCCAAATTTCTGGAAAGTTTCATCTACACACCCTGGTTCACTTCTCATAACCTCCTCATGCACCCTCCCAAACCTCAACCAACTGTAGTCAGACCTTAATACCCACAACTCCTCTTAAGGACTTCTTTGTTACTGGATCTGAAAGATGCTGTTCTGTCCTTATTCGACTTATATCAACACCATATGACATCACTTATCCTACCCTGCTTGAAATCTTTCCCTTGCCTTGTCCCTCTGATGGTTTCATCATGGGCTCTCCATCTTTTGCCTGGCTTTTAAATCTCAGTCTTTTTCAGGGTCCTGCCCCGGGACCTGTTTTCTTTTCATCTTGTCATCTTTGTATGATTTTAGCTATTCCTGTGGCTTCCATTACCTTCTGTAGGCAAAGACCTTTTAAGTCTGTATTCCCAGCTTGCACCCCTCCCCTAAGTTCCTGACCACCAGATTCAACAGCTTACTGGCTACCCCCACCTAGGTATCTCAACAGCACTTAAACTCAGTGGGTTTCAAAGTGAATTTATAGTTCTTCTCTTTCAAATTTGTTTCTGTTCCTTTGTTATCTTTCTCATGATATAGCACCAACATCCATCTAATTGTCCAAGCCAGACACCTGGATGTCATCCTTTGACCTCTTCCTCCCTCTCCATTTCTAATGAATCCCTACCAAGTTCTGTTGATTCCACTTCCAGAAGTGCCTCTCGAATCCATCCACTTCTCTCCATCCCCACTGCCAAAACCTTAGTCCAAGCCCATATCATCTTTTATCAGAGAAACAGAATAGCCTTCTAAAGTGTCCACCCCATCCCCCACCCTTTCATGTCTTGTCCTCCAATCCATCTTCTACACTATAGAACTAATCCTGGCTGTACTACGGAGTCTTTCAGTAGTTCCAATCATCCTCAGGATAAAAATCTACACTCCTTAGCCAGGTCTGTGAGGCTCTTTGTAAACCCTCTAGGTTGGTGCTCATCCTGAGTATTCATTTTTCCTCTCTTTTGATGTATGTTTCAGGCACTCAGAAACTGACACACTGAACGAAAGTACCATGGATTTTAACTTTGGGTGTTTACACATATTGTTCCTCTGCTTAGAATGCTTCTTGCCTTTCCTGCCCCTTCACTTGTCTGGCTTTCTCTTGTCTTTTTAAATTTTTCTTCAATTACCTTCTCAGGAGGCCCACTTTGACCCCCAAGGCTAAGCTAGACTAAAGCTCCTCTTCTGTGTTCCCACAGCCTTAATCTAAGGCACATCCCGCTTTGTGCTGCAATTCCCTGCTTACTTGTCTGGCTCTCCCACTAAACTGTGAACTCCATGAAATAGGAACTGTGTTCATTTTTTCTCTGGTTCAATAAATATTTGTAGAATGAAGCAATCTAAGTGAGAGTGTGTAAAAACTGGTCTGAGAAAGCATATACATTATTTTGTGGGATAAATACTCAAATTAAAATTTATTGCCATTTTCCCTTCTTGAACGTGGAATAATTTCCTTCTGCTCAGCACTGCTCCCTCTCTTAGAATCCCCCCTGCTTCCTTTTTCTGCCTACTGAACTCCAACTTCAAGACCCAGCTCCTGGGTTCCTTTGTCTATGAAGTTCTTGGATCCCATCTCCTTTGGATGCCCACAATTCAGACCCTCTCCTGGGACTTCTCAGAGTGACTGTGATTTTCCAACTGGTTTGTCTCCCTTCTGCACTTGACTATGGACCGATGAGGGTCCAGACTGGGTCTGTTTCATCCCTGTGTCCCCAGCACCTAGCTCAGCGACAACAGCAGGTGTCCAGAAGACATTTAAGGAAAGAAAAGGTGCAGGAAGGGAAAACATATATCATGAGCTGGGTTGTGGAGAAAATGCGGCTGTTGGCCCGTGGGAGGAGTGAAAGTCATTTTGGGGACTGAGTGAGTGGAAGCAGTGGGGGTGGGGGAGATGGTGGCACAAGAGATAGGAGATGAAGGGGGCAGCCAGGCTCTAGGAGGAGGAAACCTAAGGAAAGGCAGGTTGGAGAGGGTGCTTGGAGGGGACTTGGAGACAGAAAAAGAGAGGGGACAGAGCTTTGATTAGAGTTCCCCTTTGGGAGGCAGGAGGATTTGAGGAGGAGTGAAATGGAGACTGGCATCTCTAGGGTGCAGCCCCCAATGTCCAGCCTAATTCCGGTTTGAGGATCTCTTTTGGGAAGGCTAGGGGTGGGGCAGAGGACACAGGAGATTATATAGCTCTAACTTCCCATTCAAGCCTTCCATAGTGCTCCCTCCCTCAACCAGCCCTCTTCTTTTTCCCAGTCTTGCCTTCTTTTCTTCCTTTCCTTCACCGCTGTGGCTCTGTGAACTGGATTTAAAAGGAAGAGACCTGGAAGGATAGGCAAGAGGAGGTCCTTGCTTCCTGGCCGTCTGTGTCTAGGAGGGGGCTCTGTGTTGGGCAGGAGGCTGTGTTTGGGGATGACCAGTGGCTCTGGGTACGACCAGGAGACCAGGGTGTGAAGGGGCTCTGATCAGGTGGTGTGAAGCTGTGATGGAGTTTTTATGAGCCGTGGAGGGGGTGGGGGGGGGGCAGAAGTGTCGGGGGAGCTGTTTAGGGACTGAGGGAGTACTATGAGGGGATGGTGTAGGCGTTTGAGGAGGCAGTGGGGGCCTCTATCTCTATCAGTGTGGGGTGCAGCGAGAAGGAGCTGGTGGAGGGGGCTTAGGGAGGCACCCACCTCGTGTCCCGGCTCCGCGGATGCGAGGGGGATCGCAGCTGAGGTTGCCCGCACCGCTGCTGTTGAGGAGGGCCCCCCCGGGGCGGCAAAGGGAAGCCCCCGGCCCGGGTCCGGACCCCTGCGCGCTCCGGTTCAGCTTTAGCAGTTCCATGGCCCCGGCCCAGCCGCTGCCTCCCCGAGCTCGGCCCGGCGGGCTCCCGCTGCGGCTCCACCTGCTCGCGCCGCGGTTCGGGCGGAGGCTCCCGCCCCGCCTGGTCCCCGCCCCCAACCTTGGCCCCTGCCCCGCCGCTTCTCCTCTGCTCGCCCCGCCTAGGCTCGCCTCCCTCCAGGCTCGTCCGCCTCGGTCCCGCCAGGTGACTCTCCGCCCCCCTCCCACGCTCAGGACTTCTGCGCTCCCCTCACCCACAGGGACAGTCCTCCAGGCTCGCCCCCTCCCTAGCCTCTCCGGTCTTCTCTTAGAGATTTCCTTCCCACCCACTCCCCTTCACCACCGTCCTGGTTCGGCAGAATTCTTGGGAGTGTGAGTGTGTGCGTCCGTGTGTGTGTGTGTGTGTGTGTGTGTGTGTGTGTGCTGGCGAGGGTAGCAGTACGGGTGTTGGAGAGGGAGATGCTGGGTGGGGGAAGGAGGGTCAGAGGGAGCGGCCGCCGTGGGATCTAGCATCTTTCCCCGGTGGGTCAGGGGATGTGGAGGTGGCATCTAACATGGTGGCATCACCCACGGTTACTATACTATGCCTCAGTGGCACCAGTGACCTGGACACCATCGCTACCGTAGTTCTTGCATCTCCTCTCCAAAGGGCTGGGGTCGCCCCTGCATCTGCCTGAGCACCCTTCACCTCCTACCTCAGGGCCCAACACCCAGGTTTCTACCCAAAGCTTCCAAACAACCGTCCTCAGCGGGCAAGGATGTGGGGGCAGCATTTGTTCTCGGGGGAACCTTGACAGGCAAAAGGGCTGCCCAGAGGAAGAGTCTGACTTTGGTGTGAGGGCAGCCTGGGTAGCAGTGAGAACAGCTTAGAATAAACCAGTGAGGGGTGGGGTGATGGTGGGGTTTGGTTCTAATTCTGGCCCAGCACTGGCACAAGAGGGGAGGAGGCGCTGGCTTTTGTGGTCTCCAGGCAGCGCCCACCCTCAACCGACACAATGACGCTCCCTGTTTGCTCTTAGTGCAGGTGGAGCAGCCTGTGTGGGGCGTCAGGTTCCCATGGGAGGGGACCAGAAGGGGAGCAGATCACTGGGGTGCAGCCGGTGCAAAGCTTAAGGGGACATGCACAGAACTGAGGTGTGTTCGGTTCCTTGGGCAGGACTTGCCTCCACTAAGATTTCTGCCCTGCTGGCTATCCATTCTCCTCCATTACAAGGAAACTCCAATATGACCCTGAAATTCCACTCTGCGTGCGGCCCCCAGCAGTAGCTGTTGGAGGTGGGAGCATCAGTCAAAGACCAGATTAGACTGTGGATGAGGTCTGAGTTTACGGGGAATTCAGAGAGCCCTATGCAAGCTGTCTTTCGGAGAGGACCTGTTCCAGCTAGCACTGAGTTTACAGGGGCTGGGACATTGAAGGAGGATTTAGGCTTGAGGTGGGTGGGGATGTCGTCACCTGTCTCCCCTAACTCCCCTCCTCCTGGCACTGCCTGCCTTCCCCATCAGAGTGCCCTGGACCAGAAGAGCCTGATTTGCTGTTTGTTCAGCTCCAGCACAGGTGGCACCTCAGATAACCTGCTGGACTTTTCCCACATTGGATGGCGGTAGGGTGTGGGGGTGGGGAGCAAAGGAAATGTAGGAGAGAGAGGAGTGGAAATAGGAGTAGACAGACATTCACTTATTCAGCAAAGTATGTGCCAGCCATAGGGCTGTGTACTCACTGTTTGATACGGTCTGTGCCCGAGTAGCTCCCACCCTCCTGGGGGAAAATGACAGGTAAGCCAATGATTACAATATATGGTTGTATATCTGCTAAGATGCAGAAATCAGAAATTTAGGAATCAGCCTGGCTGCCTTACTCCCTTATGCTCTTTTACCTGTAGTAGAGGCTGTGACAAAAAGTCCAAACTCCTCTCCAAAAATGAGGGATTTATTCTGCACTGCCAGCTGCTTTGGGAGTTGGCTGAGCTCAGGAAAGCCTGCTCAGGCAAGGTCATATTCCCTTCCTGAGGCATCCTACATCCAGTGACTGCTCAGCACAGAGGTACAAAGGTTCAGCCTCCTCACCCCAACAGAGGACAACTCTGAGAGACATGCACAGCTCCTCGTGGGGTTGACCAAAGCCTTTGTGGGGACTGAATTGCTGCTCAGCTTCTCCCTTCACCCAGTCCTCCTTTCCTTGCTCTTGCATACGTGTAGACTCCAAGAGCGCTCCTTAGTAAACATCCTCCACAGTAATCTCTGTCTTAGTCTCTGCTTCCTGGGGAACATAACTGCCTCCCTCCCATAGTCAATCAATCATGAAGTCCTGTTGATTTTAGCCACTGAGCGTTCCTTGACTCGGTCTGCTTCTATCTGCATGGACATTATGGCACTGTTTCTGCACTGCTCTTCTGGCTTCTTCAGTGGTCCACCACATTTTATAGATGCCCCCTTACCTCCATCCTCCACCTTAGAGTCAGAGTGATATGTGCAGAACACAAATCTGATTGTGCCACTCTAATGACCTCTGCTCTGGGGATGGAGAAAGCCTTTTCACAGAGTCTCTGAAACCTGCATGGTCTGGCTCCTAGTGGCCTCTGTAACTACCTCATTTTAAGTCACTGTCCTCCTTGTTCTCTCCCCTGTAGACACACTGGCCTTTCTTTAGTTCATTTTTTTGGGGGATCTGTGTCCTCTGGTTACATGACTTTTGCACATGCTCTCTGGAAACTTTTCCTTCCTTATCTAATTAACTCCTGATCATCCTTCTCATCTCAGCTCAAGGCATTGGCATTTCTCAGCGATGTTTTTCTGGCTTCTCCTCCTGTGGTAGGCGGAATTACAAAATGGCACTCAGGATTCTCACTTGTGGGTAGAACCTATAAATATGATAAGATGCTACCTCCATGATGATGCTATATGACAAAAGAGATTTTGCAGATGTAGTTAATGTTACTAATCAGTTGACCTCAAGATAAAGAGATTATCCAACTGGTCCTAGCCAAATCACAAGAATTTACTCTGGTTGGCAGCAGAAGAGGAAGTCAGAGAGATTTGAAAAAAGAGAAGGACTTGACACACTATTGCTAGCTTGAAGATGGAGGGGGTCACGTGGCAAGGAATGCAAGGGGCTGTGGCTGGCTTGAGGAAGGAGCCGGGATTGCACCTCAGGAGCAGGTGCCTGAGATTGGCCTCTAGCTGAGAGCAGTCTCTGGCTGAGAGCCAGCCAGAAAATAGGGACTATAGTCCTACAAGCACGAGGAACTAGATTCTGTTAATGACAAGAATGAGCTTGGAAATGGATGTTCACCCCAGAGCCTCCAGAAAAGAATTTCACTTGCTTGACATCTTGACCTCAGCCTGGTGACACCCTAAGCAGAGGACCGAGCCATACTGTACCAGACTTCTGGCCCACATGCTTGCGACCTAATAAAAAGATGTTGTTTTAAGCTTCCAAATTCATGGTAATTTGTTATAGTAGCAACAGGAAACTAACACACCTCTCAGGAAGAAAGTAGCAAATACAGACCTTGCAAGCCACCCAAGGATGAAAGGATGAATTGGAAGCACTAGAAATTTGTTAACCTTTAGAAAGATTTGGGGTAATTGTTATGGCAGCTGGTGTGGAGAGCAACTTAAGGGGTAGGACCCATTGGGAGTCTATGACAGTAACTCAGATAACAGATGATAGCATAGCGCCTTGACCTAAGTCATAGAGGCAGTGGAGAAGATGGATCCAAGAGATACTTAGGAGGCAAACAGAATCTAGAGGATGCTTCCATGTTGAGGGTGAGGGAGAAGGATGAGATTAAAATGAATAAGGTTTCTGGTAACTGGATAGGGACTCTTTGGTGATTACCTACTCTGTTCAAAGCACATTCATTACTTTTAATCCTCACAAAGAACTCTGCATTTAAGTCCGATATGATTGATTACTATTTTAGATGAAAAAAACTGTGACTCAGACAGAATTTAAGTAACTTGCCCAAAGCCACAAAACTACTAGGTGAAAAAGCTACAATTCAAAGCCAGGGATTTTGGACATCAGAATTCAGGTGCTCATACTATGATGCTTCCCAGAATGATCAGAAGTTTTACTAAGTTTCTCTGATCACCTTCTTTCTCTCATTTTACATAATATTTTTTTCAAATTTTCTTTGGACTTGTAAAATCTCTCATTTCATGTCACACACACACACACACACACACACACCCCACATGCACACATGCACATACACCATCATTCACTCACAATAAATAACCCGCCCTCCCACTTCATAGAGAAAATAGTAACCATCAGATAGCAACTCCCACCAGTGAATCTGTTCCCTTTTGGACATGGTAAGTTTCAGATGCTTTATTAGACATCTAAGTAGGAATTCCAGTAGGAAGTTGAATGCACAGTTTGCATAAGAAGTAATGCAAACCATAGAATTAATGAGAGTGTGTTAAATAAGAATAAATGAGGAACCAGATCAGAAATCTGAAAAAGACCATATTTAAAGTCTGGATAGGGAAAGGCCAGCCTGCAAAAGACAGGTGGGAGGAAAACAAGGGGAGCAAGCATCATGATCGAGAAAGGGAAAACAAATAAAAGAAATGAGAGGGGGAGGAAGAAGGAGAGAAATTAATTAATTTTGAATGCAAGATTCCTGAGAAGGCAAGAAAGTGTGTAATCCAGAGCCCATGTGGAAGATTCTAGGTTTTGATAAAAGTAGAGCCTCAATTGTAAGAGGAAGATAGAAGAAAATAGTTATAGATTAAAATAAGTCATGGCCAACCAGCTAACAACTATTATTTTCTAGATGCCTTGGCAGCTAAGCATGGCTTTATGACCATATTCTGGACAGGGTTGTGGGTAGCAGTGATAAGTGCAGCTTCCAGATCAAGCTCTTATAGGAGAGGAGTGGACTGTTTCTTCCTCATTGTCCTTTCCTGCAAGTTGAATGTGAATGTGAGGGTAAGCCATCTCCAGTCATGTCATGAAGGTAACACACCAGGGGTGGTGGAGTGATAAGATGGTAGGAGCCTGGATATTTCATACTCCAGTTGTTTTACTACCCCAAGTTCTTTCATATGACAAAGAAACTACACTCTTAAGGCCCTACATTTTTTTCTCTTCTTGTTATAGCAACTTTTTCTGTATCTTAATTAACGCAGTAGGTGCATAGATTTAATGGCAGCTGCTATCTTATATTTTCTATTTTCTCTGTGAAGTTGGAGATCTGGTTATCAGTGACTGGTGTGTGTGTGTGTGTGTATGAGTAGATAGGATTGAAATTTTAGAAGTCAGGATGGCTTAAGAAAACTGTATAAAATGGGAAAGAGGGAGGGGGCACTAGAGGCATGTAATAAGATAACTGGGACCCACTTAGGAGTTGGTGACCATGAAGTCCCAGTGGTATCAGTTTCTCCAGGAGCGCTCAGATAGTCAGATGCAAGCATGGAGAATACTGATTGTTCAATTCGCCCAAAGTTGAGATTTTGCCAGTTGGGTGGGATGGAAAAACAAAGGGACAAGGGCACAATAATGGGCAGGACAATGAAGTAGGTAACACAGTCTAAAGTGAGTAATAAGTAGGCTTCAAAAGGTTGCAGCGGTCCAAAATGAGAAAGGGAAGAGAGTAGGGCAAAGAACATATCAAGGAGTGTCAAGGAGCAAAGAGGTATTGAGAGTGAAGAAGCAGCATTGGTGAGTGCAGAGGACCCCAAATCTGTGTACTGAGTTGTGAAACCAAGAGTTGCTACCCCTTTTTGCAGAGGGTGTACCATCCTCACAGGACTGCTGGTTTTAGCCAACACTGGAGTTGGAGGAGTGTTCAAAGAAGCTGATGTTGGAAAAGGGGTTATGGAAGACGAAACTCATCTGAGAAGCTTTCCTGAGTTAGGTGCCTCTCCTATGTACTTCTGTAACACCTTGTACCTCTCATTATGGTAATGTTTACAATTACATGTTAATAGTTGTCCTCTTGCTTACGTTTATTCCAAAGGTCTGGCTCCTGTCATTTTCTCCAACAAGTTCTCAAAGCACTCTCCACACTACTCTCATTACTTATTTGCAGTCTTTGTGCTCAAGGAACCTTGAGTTGTTTAGAGTTTCATGGTGCAGTCCATGCTGTTCATCACGCTTGCTCATACTGTCCTCTCTAACTAAATGCAGTTGGGCGATGGGGAGGTGAGGGCCAGGAGATGGTGGCTAGAGATTGTTTCAAGAAGATGGTTTATAAGAGGAAAACAACTCCAAATAATAGTTGGAATGGAGAAGGGGGAATACTATGAGCATAGGAGGGGATGAAAATGCAATGCTAAGAGGGTGGAAGTTCGTTTCTCAAATCAGGAAATTCCATCAATGCCAGGGATTGAGCCAGCATTCAGGGAGAATGGGATTGCTCAGGACCAGGAAACAGGGGACTTTAGACCAGAGCAAGGAGGGAACTGCAAAGTCAATATGGGTAACCAGAGGAAAAAGACGTTGACCCTTGTCCCAGAACAAGTCAGAGACCAAAGAGGTCAAGGAAACAAGTGCAAGATGTCCTGATATAGGGCCAACCTCAGTTCTGAGGGAAGCTACTTTTTTGATTCAAGCCTTGACCTGCCAAGGTTGTCATGTTTTTGCTTCCCCTCTGTGTGTGGGTGTGTGCGCGCACACGTGTGTGTGTGTGTGTGTGTGTGTGTGTGTGTGTGCATGCGTGTGTGTGTGTTGTGAAGGGGAGTGCTGGCCCACCCAGCTTGACACCTATAGCTAGAATAATTTGCTTTTCCCTTGGGGAAGTCTCAATCACCTAGCTACTGCCACACTGGCTCAAGTGTGGGCACATGATCCTTCTTTCAATATTCTATATCACAATTGAGATAAGAGGAGAACGTTTAAACAACACTTCAGTAAATGTTCTGGGGAAACAACTAAAGAGAGGAGAATATAGTGTGTAATGTACAGCCAGATAGACTGCCTTGTAAGTTACTGCTTATTCTAGGAATCTTTCAGGTCCACAAAATATCAGCGCTTTACCCAGGAAACCTAGTATTCACACACAGCGGTGTCAGGGTGGTGGGATAGGCTCTGGCTCCTCCACCCCTGACTCTCTCTCTCTCTCTCTCTCTCTCTCTCTCTCTCTCTCTCACACACACACACACACACACACACACAGCTGGGATCCAGTGCTAGGAGAGGAACCAGTCACAGTTTAATCCTTGAGGTGCCCGCTCAGCCCTTCCCTCTGTGGCTCATTAGGCTGCCTTCTCTCCACATCTTTCAAGGCCTTCTCTTGTCTGCATTTCTGTGATGTGCAGATATGCTTCTGTGCTGAGCTCCTGCCCACACTCCCTGCCCACGTAGGAGGCCCTTCTCTTGGGATAATTAAACAAAGAGGGAGCAGGCTGAAAAGACAGACCGGCTGGAGCCAGAGCAGGCAGGGATGTTGGTCAGAGGAAAGAAACCAGGGAAAGGACTACCTTCCGGAGTCTGGGGCTTGTGCTAGGGAGAACAGAGCGCGCGCGCGCGCACACACACACACACACACACACACACACACACACACACACGGGGGCTTGCTCTCACTCATGGTTACACTTGGCTTCGGACATGGGCTTTCGCAGGTAGGTCAAGAGGGGCCTGGATCTCCCATGTCAGGGACTCATTTGAAAGTTAAAAAAGCCACAGGAAGGCTCACTCAGGGAATCACCAGGGAGAGGGCTTCCATGAACACACCCGACTTATTAGCCTGTGGTGCCCTATGGCACCTGTTGGTGAACAGCAAGGCTGAGGACAATAAGCCAAGATACTGAAACTGGAAGGGCACTGCCAGACACAGAGAAAGCCCACGCGTGTTAGATGAAAAACACAAGGATTTTTCCTGTAGGGAGGCAGTCCTGAATCCTCCCAGCCAATCAGTAGGGCGACCCCAACAGGGCTGCCTCCGGCTCTGACTCGGCACAACTTCCTCTGTAATGGCTTTCAGCATCATCACTGCTGCGTTTTAGTCTTTGCTAAAAAATCAAGTGTTCTTACAAACCAGTTGAGACCACTATTCTGTCTGTAAGATTCCATTTCTCCCTGTCCCTAAGATTCTAGCTCTTCCAGCTTTACAAGACAATGCAATTCTGAGGCAAGGGCAGGAGGTAGAAAGAGGGGAGGAAAGGGGAACCCTGCGCCCTCTGCTGGCCAGACCTGGCATCGACAGTCCAGTCCAGAGGCCCAGGGCTGAGTAGGGCGGGACAAGGTGTGCCCCCACTGCCTCAAAGGCGCAATCTCTGCTACAGGGACAGGGATAACCGTCATAGCTACCATTCATTATTAAGCAGTTGCTGCTTGTCAGGCACCAGCAGCCAGTTTACAATCATTATCTCATTTACATTTTAATTCTCCAAGCATTTCTTTCAACAACCCTGAAAGTTTGTGTAGGAGGCTGAGAGTCCCTCAGCTAGCAAGTGATAGTTCAGAACTAAAATCGGACTCAGATTGGCTCCAAGCTCTTTCCTATCTGTTGTGCTTTTAGGCCAGCCTAATACTTGCCCTGACTTGGGCCTTGACTCTGACCCCAGCTCTAACGTGGCTTAACCATCCTCCCCTGATCTGAGCCTCAAGCCAAACCCTAGCTTCAGCTTCAATCTAGAATCCACCCACTTTGTCTCCTGCTCCTGGCATCTAGCATTTGCACGGCATCTTTCCTTGGGTTGGATGTCCCTTCTCCCTATGAATCCGATTTCCTCCTGAGCTTGATACTTTATTTCCATCTGCCTCTTGGGCGAGCAGCCAAACTCTCAGAAAGAAAAAGATGAAGTGGGGAGGCCAAAGGAACATTGAGGAGGAGGGTACATCTCAAATCTTAGCCAGGCCAAGGTGTCCTGAGGTTAGTGATCCCAGGACAATGAGTGAGGCCCTAGGTCCTGTGGGAGGGAGAAGAGCTAAGCTGGAAGCAGCTGGGCTCTCAGCAGCAGGGCCCTTGGACAGTTCTTGTAGGACAACTACAGCTCACCCCTGTAGGAATCTCGCAGCAACTCCAAAACTTCTGCCTCCCTCCCAAGCTGTATGTGTGTGGATGGGAGAGCTGGAATTTGCAGCTCTTCTCCAGAGCACTGGGTGGTCCTTTGTCTTTGGCTGCAGCCCTGAGCTCAATGCTTCAACACATTGGGCAGGCTTGCTGGTGATTCACAAACTTTGCTCTGCGCTACTGGCTTCTTCTCCCCTGGTTAGCCCCCCTGCCCCCAACCTCCTTACTGCTGGCAACAGTCATTCTTAAGAAAGGAAGGAGCGTGTCTGGCCTCAGCCTCAGAGGAGGCAGTCCCTTACTTATCTCCCTAAAAGAAACAGTAAGGCAGACCTAGGTTTTATTCCATGTGACTTAGGAGCCCTGTGATATTGGGCAAATTATCTAGTCTCCCAGAGCCTTGGATTCCTCATTTTGTTTATTTATTTTTAATGTTTATTTATTTATTTTGAGGTAGGGAGGGGCAGAAAAAGAGGGAGAGAGAGAGAATCCCAAGCAGGCTCCAAGCTGTTAGAGCAGAGCGCAACATGGGGATTGATCTCATGAATCATGAGATCATGGCCTGAGCCAAGATGAAGAGTTGGACACTTAACCAACTGAGCCACCCAGGCACCTTTTGTATTCCTTATTTAAAATGGGGTAATAATGACCTCTTTCTCATGTAGTTGTGAGGATTAATTGAGATAATGCACTTAACTCAGGACCTGGCATAAAATAGCTTCTCAATAAATCACATCTAATATATTTTTAATTGCTCTATGCATTTCAGTTTCCTGATCTGGAAAAATAAGCACAATAATAATTTAAGCTTCCTAATGTTATTATAAGAGATAATGAGGTAATTTATGAGATAGTAGTTTGTGTGTGTGTATATATGTGTGTGTGCGTGTGTGTGTGTGTGTGTGTGTGTGTGTGTGTATGTGTTACATAACAGTATTTTTAAAAATTGGAACTTTCCTTGATTCTCTAAATCAGACAAGTCTCATGTAAGCTTTTAACCACTTACCTTATGGAAGACTTAATTTCCCTTTATGTTTGCTGGCTTTCTTTCCACTCTCTTTTCCCACAATTTAGCACCTTGCAAAAAGTTTCTGGGGGATTTATGTTGGATAGAATATGTGGGTAAGAGGAAGAAGGCCTGGGTTTAGAGATCATGCTGGTTACGTGGGTATGCACCTTGTTCAAGCCTGTGCTCCCACTGGGTGGCGCTGCTCTGAGGCTCCCGTGCTGTTTTGGGCCAGGATCATCTTTCTCCTGTTTCCAAAGACCCAATTCATAGTGTTCCCTATTCTGGGCCCCCTGTGAAAGTGGGGTCCAGGCTGTTTTCCTCCCCAGAAACCCTGTGACAGGTAGAATTTTGGCTCCCATTACCTTGCCCTCTGGTGTTACTCCTGTGATTATGGAAAAAAAGAACTTCGTGGATGTAATTAAGATTAATAATCAGCTGACCTTAAAGTAGAGCCATTATCCTGGATTATCTAAGTGGGCCTAGTCTAACTACATGAGCTCTAAAAAGCAGAGATCTTTCTCAGCCTTGTAATAAGTGGGAAGTAAGAGATTTGAAGAATGAGAAAGATTTCACAACAACTTTGTTGGCTTGAAGATGAAGGGGCCATGTGTCAAGGAAACAAGGACATCAGTTTTACAACCAAATGGAATTGAATTCTTCAACCTCAATGATCCTGGAAGCAGGTTCTTCCCCAGAAAAGAGGCCAACTTGCACAACACCTTGATTTTGGCCTTGGAAGCCCTGAACAGAGGGCCCAGTTGAGCCACAATGTGCCAGGATTTCTGACTCACAGAATTGTGAGATTATAAATGGGTGCTATTTTTTTTGAAGAATTTAATTTAATTAACTTATTTTAAATGTTTTATTTATTTTTGAGAGAATAAAAGTGGAGGAGGGGCAGAGAGAGGAGGACAGAGGATCTGAAGCAAGCTCTGCGCTGACAGCTCTCTCAGCAGTGAGACTGATGTGGGACTTGAACTCACAAACTGTGAGATCATGACCTGAGCCAAAGTCAGATTCTCAACTGACTGAGCCACCCAGGTACCCCTAAATCCATGCTGTTAAGACAGCTTAAAAGCTCTTAAATTTGTGGTAACATTATTGCAGTAAAAGAAACCTAATATTCAAGAATCCCATTCCTTTTCAGTCTTGGGGAATCTCCTTTCCTCAGGCTCAGAAGCTCCTGCTTCTTCAACTTTAACCCCTCACAGACAGTTGGACACAGTTCACCTAGGACCCTGGTCATCACAAACTAAAGTTAAAGCGGAGAGTTTCTGAAAATTTCTATTTTTGACTCTGTCATTCAAAAAGTTTTAGGTCTAGGGGATACAGAAACCTAGGTTCTTTCTTATGATGGGACAAGGGATGAAATGACAAAACCCAAATGAGTATCTCAATAAAGTTTTCTGTGACCTAAATAGGTACTTAATACACAGTATTAATACACAGTAATAATACACAGTAATTAGTATTTTTTTGGACCAAAAGATTCTTGTTTTTTGTTTTCATTTTGGTAATTCCAGGACCTTAAAATTGTGTTCTGTTCTGCCCATCCTGACCTAACTCTATTCAGTTTGATACCAAATTGTCAAAACAGTGTCTGTCA
The DNA here is from genome assembly GCF_024362965.1 of Panthera pardus. NCBI lineage: Eukaryota > Metazoa > Chordata > Mammalia > Carnivora > Felidae > Panthera > Panthera pardus. The sequence goes on from NW_026526677.1 coordinate 52,155,933, forward strand.
TCCAGTGATGGAAGTCACTCCACTACTAGAGGGCCCCAGCTTATTGCTGGTATAAGACATATTCAAGATGTCTTCTGGCCTGGGGGCTCTACCATAAGGAATCCTCCTCATCCTGGAACTGCTAAGGCAGAGCTAGATGCACATCTGGCCCCAGAAGTGTTTTGTTTTTGTATCTAGGACAGAGAAGATGGCCCATAATCACCTTCCTTATGCTATAGACCAGGATTCTATGGGGATAACAAAAGCAACCTGTTCTAATAGAGCCTTCTCTCGGACAGGGGTGAACATTGTGGTGTGCCAGTGGAAAGCTTATTCTCAGCTCCCTAAAAAACCCATCAGGTACCACAAAAATGGCCCCTATAACATACCCACCCATTCTGGCAGAGGTGGTAGGAAAAAGCTCTTAAGAAATTGACACACATCTTCCTCCAACATTGGTTACCAAATATATATTTGAGTACATACTACGTGTCAGGCACAGTTTTGGCCTTGAGGATATAGAGATGAATAAGAAAGACTGAGTGACAGCCTGTGGATCTCAAATTTTGTGAGGAAGGGATCACAAATAACTACAGATTTCTAAATGGGTTAATGTGCAATTACCCTCATAGTCCCTCCTGACAACCTTGACTCCAGCCACAGACTGAGTTCCTATGGCTATCTGAGAAAGTTTTGTTCCAATCTTTCATGTCTGAGTGCACCTATGTCACTCACATATACAAAAGGTTGTTTGGTTTTGAGGACAGCAACAGTTCTGAGGAAATATCTCCATAACTACACATCAGCAGATGCTCCCACACATCCTTCCCTGACAGCACTGAGGGCCCTACCCTTCATTCTCTTATAGTACCTGTAACGATTGTTCTTGATATCCTGTAATTGATGCTTTGGCATCCTGAAATCATGGGCCAACCTGATGACCAGAGTTGTTTACATCTCCTCTGTGGTCTCCCTTTCATGGGTTTTTGAAAATCATATTATAAGTCCTCCAACCCCAAGCCCCCAAATCTGTTTTGCTTCGTGCCCAAGAAGGGATGTCCTCACCTAAAAACTTGCCACTGCTAGCAAAGTAGGAGCTTTTTGCCCATGTTTTCCCCTTGCTCCTTCTGCTTCCTCACTACCCTGGTGCTTCCCTGAGTGGCCTGGCATGGTGCAGCGTGCCCCCTCCTCTTGGGAACTATAAGTAATAAACTCTTCTTTCCATGGCATTGACCTCTATGTGTCACCACTCACATCGTATTGATAAATTAAATCCAAGGTACATTCTAAAATGCCATCTGGCACAGCTTAGACCAAAGACTTGCCAGGCCTTGGAGGAGCCAAATTTGTGGCCAGGTGAATATGATTCAGACATGATATAAGATTCCTCCTCAGAGACCCCACAACACTTTCTCTGTCCCAAACCTACAGGTCTCCCTCCAAGTATGCCAAAGTTACTTAAAAACTCCCCAAACACCAATCTCCAGTTGTCGCCAACCATGATGGTCCACTCTACTTAGTCTCTGTTCACCACCCTGTGTTTTGAAATACCATCCTAGAGAGGGAGGGCTGGATTTCTGGCAGTACCAAGGCCAGCTCCAACAACTGACAGGGTACAGCAGGGCCAGGTGAGTGGCCCTGTGTATTCTCCCTTTGAAATCAGTCCTGAACATGGGGTAGCCCTAGCCCCAGACTCCAGGGCAGGGCCAGAGGAAGGAAGAAGGAACAGGGGTGTCTGCTCTGGTTTACTAAGCTAAGTCAAATCACTCAGAGCTCACAAAGTTAAGGATACATACTCTGGAATGAAATACAAATGGTCAGTGTATATATGTGAATGTATCTATGAAAGCATGTGCACACTTACAACAGTGTGATGCATAACCCTGCTTTGCCTTGGCTCAGCACTGATTCTCAATTCATCATGTACCCCAGCGTCTTTGAATCAAACCTACGAGCTACTGCACAGCCCATGCCCTTCACCCCCATGACTCAGAATTCAGACAGAATTCATTCTGGCCCACCATTGGCTTTGCCTTTTCCTGTCACCCCCATAATGCTTAGGGAGGAGGAAAATACTTTATTGAAGTAAAACCTGCAGGCTACATTTGTGAACTTCCCATTGGGAGGCATTTAAAGGATATCTTGGAAGAAGAGGGCTCTGGGTGTGTTTTTATGTGTTCACAAGGGTATGCACACCTGTGGAAGGCATCTGTGTGTCTGTTGGTGTGTGTCTCACTATATGTGTCTTTATGAGGTGCATGAATGTATGTATGTATGTTATGTGGGTATTAGACATACCTATGTTTGTGAGAAAGGATATGTGTTCTGAAAATGGAAACTCCAGAGAATTTTATATGGAATGCAGTCTTGGGGGGCAGTATGTGTACATTCAACTGTGTGTGTGTGTGTGTGTGTGTGTGTGTGTGTGTGTGCTGGTGAGTGGGGGATGAATGGATGCTATACTCTTTTACTTCTAAGTGAGCATCTATACCCCCAACTCATTCCTATCTCTGTACCTAGCAGACAGGGTGGCAGAGTTTCTGCAGGCAGATTTTCCTACAACTCTGGATTCCCTTGGAGATTGGGGTCCTAGAGATAAGAATGGGGTCACTCTGGGTCTGGGGGTCCCTCCTGGGCACTCCTGCCCTCTCCACCCTGAGAGGTTCCCTCCCCAGGCTCGCCCTCATCATCAGCCTCAGCCAGTTCCTCAGGCATTGGCCACTCTCGAGTCTGCCACTCTAGCCGTTCGATGCGATAAGCAATCTTGAGTGCGCTGGACTCCAGCTCAGCCAGGAGGCGAGCAAACTTGGTCTGTAGATCATCGAGTTGCTGGTCAAGGCCTCGCAGCCGGGACTCTGTGGCTTCCTGTAGGGCAATCTCGGCTGCCTCGGCATTTACATCCAACTTGTTCATTTTGAGCAGGATCTCACGGCCCTTTTCCTCCATGACGACCTGGGCCTGTGGATACTCGCTCAGGACTTCCCTCAGGTCCTCCTTGCTCAGGCAAAACAGGTCTGAATAACCTAGACTCTTGATGTTGGCTGTGCGGCGGTTCCCAGACATGTTTCCTGTGGCCCGTGGGCAGACACATAGGAGGACAGTTAGTCGGGTGGGTGTGAGGGGGGCTTTTACTCATGAATCAGGACCCCCCATCTCCCTGCTTGTACTTTTGAGCCTCTTTTTCCGTCTCATTAATTCTGTCATCATTCAGTAATATACTGGGGACCAGGCCCTGTACTAGGTGGGTAGCAAAGAACTGCCTGCAAGAATTCAGTCTGGAGGCGATAGACATTGAACCGGATAGTTACAAAATAGTATAGCTGGTGCAGTGTGGACGTATGCATCCAGTGCTGTGAGAAGACAGGCAAAGAGCCCCTAACAAGCTGGCAGACACGTTGTGGAAGACTGAAGGAAGTGATGCCTGACTGAGAAGGAGGTAAGAGGGGAAGGGCGGGGACGTGGGGGGCATCCCAGCAGGGGAAGGATTATGAGCAGAGGGATGGAGGTCGGAGCCAGTTAGGCGGCCACAGCAAACAGTAAGCAGTCCAGAGTGGGTGAAGTGCGGGTGCAAGCAGAGTGGAAACAGGAAGGGAGAGCAGGTGATGCCGCATGTGGTAAGCCACCGCAGGGAGTTCAGACCTTATGCTGAGGGCAGTGGCAAGGTACTGAAATATTTTAAGCAGGGGAGCTGTATGATATCATTCACATTTTAGAACGATATTGCTGAGGGGTTGGGGGGAAAACAGAGTAGGCTGAAAGCTGCAAAGTCTCAGAGCTAGAAGGACTCAGAAGGGTACTTGCCAGGCACCAGGCACTACAATCATGCTGATGACTTACCCGTGGAACTCATTTAATCCTCACAAATAACTCTTTGGGTTTTTAATATCATCCCTATTAGATAGATGAGAAAACTGAGCCCTGGAAAAAGTGAAATAACTTGTCCAAAATCATGTAGACAGCAGCTGACTGCATCCAGGTTGTAGAGCTTGAAAGATCCTTGGAGGACAGATGTGAGGCCTTTGGAATAACTAGAGAGTGGGATCCCCAGGCTGAGAGCTCATCTGGCTTCAGTCAGTTGACAGTGCGGTCACCCCTTGCTGTGTTCTCCCATCTCCTGGGCCTCAGTGTCCCTACCTGTGATTAGGCATATGAATGCCTACTGTGCAGGTGGATGGAAGGAATCAGTGAGCCCGTGTACTGTGCCTGGCCTGGCCTGGTGTTGGTGGAGTGAATGGCAATGCCTTCTTACTACCCTCCTTTCCATTTGGCTGTGAGAAAGTTCCTCCTACTGACTCCCAAGTGTGTGTACTTATTACCTCAATGGTTTTGGACAGTTTCCCAAACCTCTCTGTACTCCAATTTCCTTGCCTTTAAAATACAGATAATGGTAACTACCTGAGTTACTGTGAGAATATAATGAGTTGGTACATGTGAAGCACTTTGAACATGGCATGCAGTAAGTGTGCAATTAATATTGGCTATTATTATTATCATCTCTGTCACTTGCCACTGGTGTATTGGTGCCTTGGGTTGACACACACTAAAGAGATCTACTTCCTCTTCCCGAGGACCCACACTGTGCACTAACCTTGGCTTGGCTTCTTCTCAGGGAACAGACTCTCCATGTCCTGCTTCTCCCGTGAGCCCTCTAGTGACTCAGGCAAGGACCAGGTTTCCTAAATCTGCAGGCCCTGATGTACCATTTGGTCTCAGTATGGGGTTCTGCTATCCCTGCCCCCTCCCTCAGCCCTGTCCCAGAACAAACACTGAGGTACCCACCTTTGATGTTGATGATGCTGATCTCCCCAAAGTACAGCCCTGCACCAAGCACAGCGTACTGGGTGACACCATCATCTGCCACCACGGCCAACTGACCTTCACGGATGATATACATCTCCCGGCCAATGTCCCCCTTGCGGCAGACATATTCGCCTGGTGAATAGGTCTGGGGCTGCAGCTTCAGCACCAGCTCCTCCAGCAGGCTGGCCTCACAGTTCTGGAAGATCTGCACCCGGCTCAGAGTAGACAGGTGTACAGACACAGCCACTTCGGCCCGCAACCGCTCAGGCAAATGCTGTAAGATGGCTACCTCGTTGGTCATCTTCTTGTTGATCTGCAGGTGCTGGTACCTAGGGACAAGAGCAGCAGTAGTTCCTCCCCAGCCCCCAACATGCCTGCCCCTATTCCTTCCATCAGGGTTCAGCTCAGCTTCAGCCAAGAGATCACACTGAGATCTCACAGGGGTCATGGGAATACTTGACAGTTGGCTGATGAATATCTTCACTCCAAGGTCTGCTGGTCACTGATATGTTTTGACCTTTTCTCCCTCAACCAAGGCCTGGAAGCCTCCACCAGTTGACAGTGAATAAGACACCCTTTACCTCCTGTCAGGCTTTATCCCACCTACCACCATTCAGTGACGCCTTGTATATCCCACTGATAGCCACTTCAGTCACCAGGCCCTGTATCTAGAGGCCCTCTGATTTAGCTCCCCGACTTGCTGACATTTCCTTTTGTTCATAGCATAGCATGGATGCCTATGACATAGTCAACCATCTTGTTGGCCATTCCCTGGGAGGTATCACTCTTCTCCCTTTACCTCTTCCAGAGCCATCTGAGCCCTACCAGGCAATGGCAGTTTTTACTCCATGGTCCCCAGGTTATCCTTCCTTGTGTATGAGTTCCTCTCCCTATCAATCTCTTATCCAACCCAGCCCCCCAAGTGCAGATACAACTAATGGAAGACATGCTTTACTAAGCCCCACTCAGTGAACCCCCCAATGCATGCCATGCCCTACTTGCCCTGCCTGGACCTCTAGGCAGTAAGGACCCAGCCATTTTCCTCAGGCTCTATCCAGAACACCTGTCCCTGTCCTGGTCTGGAAGCCCAGCATCCTCACCAGTCAATAACTCGCCGCTCCAGCCGGCGGTTGACGTGCTGCTGCTTCATGTACTTCTTCACCAGTGCATGGTCTGGGTAGAAAGCCGCATCTGCAGTGTTCATATTGTAGATGACAGAGCTCATGCTACCCATGATGGTGGCAAAACCCATGACAGCCAACAGGAAGTCACCCACCATGAAGAGATACTCCTCCTCCCGTGCTGGCAGTGGTGTATCGCCCACAGTGGTCAGGATCAGGGTGGAGAAGTAAAAGCTATAGAGGTACTGGCGCCGCAGACGCTCAAAGCCAGGCTGTGCGGGATCAGGGTACACCCAGGCGTCACGCCCGAAGCCCAGGTACCGGGATAGGGCAAAGTATAGGCAGCTATTCCAATGGATAACAACAAAAATGTAAAGCATCAGTTTGGTGATGCGAAATGCATTTGGGTAAGCCGTGCGGGTCTCTGTGCGGTCAAAGGCCTCAAAGAGGCGAGGCACACGCAGAAATCGGTTCAGCCTCAGCATAGGGGTGTGCAAGCCCAGCTGCACGTAGGCCACATCTGTGGGCATCAGGGATGCCAGGTCCAACAGGAAGCTCCAGGTGCGAACATAGCGACTTGAAATCCTACCCTTGTCCACCACCAGGATGCCCTGGTCTAAGAATCCTGGGGAGGGGGAGGGGGAGACAGGCTGGGGTCAGTCATAAGATGGGGTCAGGTATGAGGCTGAGTCAGGACACCTACCTGCTCTAGTAATAAGGGTGAGGGTGGGCAGGCCAGGGTGGGACAGGGAGACAGACATGGGGACAGGGTGAGGGAGGGCATAACCCTGCCCCAGGGTTACTGGGATGAGCATGGGGGTGTTGTGAAGCATGGAGGCATGCGAAAGTGCTATAAAGGGGTCACTTATGACTAGTCACTTTGTGACTAAGAGGCCCTCTTTTGGAAGGTAACATGGAACAAATGGTCAGTCTTGGGCTCACTGACCTGTGTGAAAGTGCACCACGATGTCCAGTAGGTATAGAAGGTCACTTGTGTAGTCCAGTACTAACCAGGCCACCAGATAACTGTGTTGCAAGTCAGGAAAGCAGGCTCTGTGTGGCAGGGACAGAAGAGATTGGCTCAGGGCATCCTCTGTGTAAGGCAATCTCCCCAAGGCACTCAGCACTCTGCCCTGGGCCCTCTCTTGGGTGCTGCCCCTCCTTCAGGCCCTAGCCAAGAGCCCGCCCCTTTCCTTGGCTGGACACTTGAGCCCTTATCTCTGTTTAAGGCCCTTCCTTTAGCCCCATGCCAAACCTGCACACGATGATGATGAGGTTATACATCACTGGGAAGACCATTGTATTCAGCCACCAGTAGTAGTAATCCCCAGATGGGTCTAGGACAGGCAACAACTTCCTGTGGGCAAGAGGAGAAGCAGTGTTTCATTTTTTTCACCATTAATGTTGACGTTGTCACTGGGGGCACCAAGAAGAATCAGGCTCCATCGAGTTAGGCAGACAGAGATGATACAGGGAAGCAGGATGTCTCACCTGGCCTTGGATGAGGCAGGGGGGCTGGACTCTGTCGTCTTCACTTTGCTCTCCTGGCTCATGCTTCCGTGGTCTGTTGCCTGGATGTGAGATATCCAGGGCTTCTACCTGTGGGTAGCTTCAGGAGGTGGGGGCTAGTGCCTCCCTGCCTGGAAGAGGCTGCCCTTGGTCTCCACTGTGACTCCTCTGTCTTTGGCTTCTGAAGCTCTTAGCAACACAACCAGGGCCAGCCACTATAGAAGGGGTGGAGGCAGTGTGGCTCCATCACCCCGCCCTGTCTCCCAGGGCCTGGGCTTACACCTGCCCAACTAAACATCTCTAATGAGGTCCCAGGAGAAGGTGGGGGTGCATACTTCAGAGGTAAGGCTGGGCCTTGTTGCTCCCCCCACCCCACCAAACTGAACTACATAGGGGTCCTCTAAGTCAGGAGACATGGGTGCCAGTGTAGGCTCAGTCATTCTGTTTTACCTTGTGCAAGTTCCCTGCTTAGGCCTCATTATTTATTCATTTAACAACTATTTACTGAATGGCTCATTTGTGTCAGGTGCTGAACTAGTCTCTAGGGACAAAGAATGCTTGTCACATCAAATGTGAGCTCTGTTTTCATTATCTGCACCCTTATCTACATCACACCCACCTTACCTCATTTCCTACTGGATGAGTGTGATGGGGGGCCATCCTGTGGGGTTTTGCCCCCATTCCTTTCCTGTTATCTCTAGTACCTGATCCTATCAGCTATTCCATGTGTCTTCTAGATCCTCAACCTCCTTCAAATTTCCCTTTCTATGAACATGCTTAAATCTCTCCTATACCAAAACAAAAAAATCCTAAAAATTCTCCCTTAACTTGATTTCCCTTTGACTTCTATCATCTCAGTCAACAAGTCATAATCAGAATACCTGCTTTGTGCCAGGCCAATATTGTGCTCAATATTGGGGAGATAAGATGAATGAAACACATTCTCTGCTCTCCAGAAACTCGGAGTTTGGTAGGGGAAATAGTTGGGTAGATAGGCAATTACATATTCACTTGATGGTTGCTCTATTAGGTGGATATACAGATGGCTATTACACTGTAAGAAGGGTCCCAACTGAGCCTGGGTTCTGTAGGATGAATAGAAGTTAGGTCTATAGTGAAGAGAGAGTGAACAGGACTAGAGGCAAAGTGCATAGAGTGGGCAAAGGCACAGAGACTTTAAAAAGCATGGATGATTGGGGGACATCAATTGGTTTCTGTAGAGAACCTGAGTGGCTAGTGTTGAAAGAGAAGGCTGAATGGTGGACAGGGAATAGCTAGGGAAGAGCTTTGTCAGCCATTTTATAAAGCCAGGGTTTTATCTTAAGGCAATTTCTTGGTTTTTTTTTTTTAATGTTTATTTATTTATTTTTGAGAGAGAGAGAGAGAGAGAGGAGGAGAAGAAGAAGAAGAAGAAGAAGAAGAAGAAGAAGAAGAAGAAGAAGAAGAAGAAGAAGTAGTAGTAGTAGTAGTAGTAGTAGTGGGGGAGAGGCAGAAAGAGAGGGAGACAGAATCTGAACCAGGATCCAGGCTCTGAGCTGTTAGTGCAGAGCTTGACGTGGGGCTCGAACCCATGAACTGTGAGATCATGACCTGAGCCAAAGTTGGACACTTAACCAACTGAGCCACCTAAGTGCCCCCTTGCTTTTCTGTCTATTTTTTTCTTAGTCTTTTCATAAGCCCATCTGCCTATCCTTTCTGTGTTGGTGTTTTTTAGAACTCTGACCTAGGTGTCTTACTCTCTTTCTGTGCTCCCAGCTCTCTCTGGCCAATCTTGGTTATGCACAGGATCTCCCTTCCCATCTACTGACTCCCAGGAACTCTGAGCTGCAGGCTTATCTATACCACTAACTGCTCACTGGATGTCTCCACTTGGATATCCCATAGTCACCTTTAGCCCATTGGAACTATAACTGAGCTTATGTTTTTTCTCTTATAATCCTTCTCTCTGGCCTTTCAGCTCAAACATCTAAAACTAGTATTTATTTTTATTGCTATCATTATGATTATTATATGATTTTGTGGCAGTTTTAAAAAATGGTCACAAATTCTTTGACATTCTTCCCTTGTGACTGTTTCAACCAATAGAATATAACAAGAATATAACAGAATATAACTGGATCATAAAAGGCCATACAGCTTCCTTTTCTTAATTCTGTTGGGCATGCTCCTTATCTGGAAGTCTCCTGTCAGGATATTCCTTCTTGGAACCTAGTTGCCACATTGTGAGAAGCCCAAGCCATAAGGAACAGTCATATCTCTGTACTGTGTTTGACAGTCCCAGCTGAGTTCAGCCTTTGAGTTGTCCTAGCCCAGGCATCAGATAAGTGAGTGAAGAAGCCTCAGATGATTCTACCCACCAACTTCAAGTCACCCTCAGGCATTCAAGTGTCCTATATGAGGCCCCAGGAATTGTTGAATAAAGATACACCATTCTTGCTGTGTTTTGGTTGAATTCCCAGAATCTGTGAGCATAATAAAATGGTTTTTTTATACTACTACATTTGGGATGATTTGTTATACAGCATAGCAACCAGAACAAACATATATACAAAAGTGCACATTTCCTAAGTATACAGCTTGATGAATTTCACAAAGTGAACATACCCATGTAACCAGCACTACAAGAACCCTACTCTTCCCCCTTTCAGGCAATGCTTTTCCAAGGGTAATCACTATCCTGACTTCTAATACCATAGTTGAGTTTTGCCCGTGAATGAACTTATATAAACTAAGCATCAGTTTTTATTCCTTCTGTTTTCCTTTCATATTCATCCAGTCCTCAAGCCCTGGTGCCCTATCTTCTAATGTCCACATGTCCATTTCTCTGTAACTTTACAACTTCAGTTTGATCCTTATCAGTTTAACCATGTATAAAATTTTTATAGTTCTCTATTATTCAATAAAATCTAAACTCCTTAACATGGCCTCAAAATCTAATAACTGACTTCTATCCATGTCTTCAGCCTCATCTCACAATGTTTCCTCTGCATGTTCCCTAGGCTCCAGACATGTTGTACTCATTATAGTTTCCAGAGCACCTCCTGCATTGGTATGGGCTGATCTTTTGGGCTGAAACTGCCATTTCTTTTTCTTTTTTAAAAAAATTTTAACCCTTATTTATTATTGAGCGACAGAGAGAGACAGAGCATGAGCATGGGAGGGGCAGAGAGAGGGGGAGACACAGAATCCCAAGCAGGCTTCAGGCTCTGAGCAAGCTGTCAGCACAGAGCCCGTTGCGTGGCTGGAACCCACAAACCGGGAGATCATGATCTGAGCCGAAGTCAGACGCTTAACTGATTGAGCTACCCAGGTGCTCCATTTCTTTTTCTTTTTAACTACTTTATATTTTAAACTAATTTCAGGCTTACAGAAAGTTGCAAAAAAGGTAAAAAAAAAAAAAAATAAAGTTCCCCTAAACTCCTCACCCATGTTCCCCTGTTATCATATTATATAACCAGGGAATTAACATTGGTACAATACTTTGATCTAAGCCATAGCCCTGATCTGAAGCTTTCATTTCTCTTAGTTTCTCATGCTCTTGCTTGTTTCTTTGCTCAGACGTCATTTACTCCTCAAAGGCTCCCCTAAGCCCCTTCACCCTTCTTTGCCTTCATCCTCTGTACATAAAATCATGTTAAGTGCTGCTCCTTGATGGCAAATATTACACTACATTGCAATTATCTGGCTAAAGGGCTGAGGTCTTGCAGGGCAGAGACGGATTCTAATTGATCTGGAATCCTATCCGGCATGGAGGTGCTTATTCCGTGTTCCTTGAGTAACTGAACAAGACAGTATCCAAGGGATCACGGGGCATTAGGTGTTGGGGAAGCTAGGGAGGGGGCGGTCACCAGCCCGGTACTGTCGTCCAAGCCATGTGTGCAGATGGAACAAGAATGAAGTAGGCCAAGGGCGCCTGGGTGGCTCAGTCAGTTAAGCGCCGCTCTGGATTTCCGCTCAAGTCATGATGTCACGGTTGGTGAGATGGAGCCCAGGGCTTTGCGCTGATGGCGCGGAGCCTGCTTGGGATTCTCTCTCTCTCTCTCTCTCTCTCTCTCTCTCTTTCTCTCTCTCTGCCCCTCCCTCTCACGCGCTCTCTACCTCTTTCAAAATAAATAAACATTAAAAAAGTGTAATAGTCTTACTGCAGTCAGCTGTCTCTTGGGCTCAGCTTTTCCACAGGCCCTGCCCACCTACTGACTCCTCCCCTCAGGCCTACCCCTTCGTGCTAGCCCCGCCCACTCCAGCCCGCTCTTCCATCCTAAGCACCACCCTGGACCATTGGCCCCGCTCCTTCACGTTAGTCCCTCAGCCTCAGCTCTCTCCCAAACCCTGCCCCTTGGCCTTTCCCTGCCTCTTAAAGTTGCGTCCCTCCTTAGGTCCCGCCTTCTGCCCTTCTGGTTCGACCTTTCCTCCTCAGGCTCCGCCCCCCGCCCTGTGGGCCTCCGCCTTCCCAGGAGTCTTCTCCTATGACACGCTGGAGTCCTTCAGAGGGGCGGGGTTTACAGCACAAGGGGCGGGACCTGGAGAAGGGGTGGTACTCCTCGCTCGGAACGCCGTCGGCGACCCCGCCCCTGCGCTCGGCCGTTGCCAGGAAACAAGCCTCGACGCTCCGGCTCTGGCCGGGTCCAGCCAATGAGCTGGCACGCCACTGCCCAGCGGTGCGTCGCTGGGCGGTTACGTGTGGTGCGCGGGGGCGCGGGTTGCGTGTGGCGCGGGGCGGGGCGCGGCTGGTGCGCCTCAGGAGCGATGGCGGCGGCCTGAACTCACCTAGCACGGCTGCGGCGTTCGGGCCTGGTCAGGGTCGGGATTCTGTGAGTGAACAGCAAGTATGGGCCGCAGGGCCCGGAGATTCGCATGAGGGGCTAAGGGACTGTGGAATGACGGCACCGCATTTATTGACTGTACCGGTTGTGAGGGCACTGGGTGAGGGGCTGGCATGTGGTGAGGGGCCGGGTGTGAGTGTCTAAGGTAGGGGAGCAGGGTAAGAAGAGCCTGAGGATGAGTGGGCAAGTGAGGAGCTGGGTTGTAAGAGGGGCTGGGGATGCTTTTCAAGAGACGAAGGGAAAGGGACTTGTGAACACAGTTTACTGAGGGGCTGAGGCACCTGTGGGCAGAGGTGAGGGCAACGCTGGGACCAGAGTAAGAGGGTACGGCCTGGGCGGGAAGGGGAGAGTAAAGGGCAAAGGCCGGAGCATGCGGGCTGCTGGGGAATGGGTGAGGGAGTTGAGGGTAGGGCATGGAGGGAAGGAATGAGGATTGTGAGGCTTGGATAAGGGTGAGGTAAGTAAGTCCTTCTTCGATGGACTGTCCTGCCTAGTGAGAGCAGTAGTTTCAGATCGAGTAGGACAGCCTGGGTGGAAGTGTTGTGCACTTGGGTTTTTGAGGACAGAAAATTGAAGGCATCGTGGGCAGTAATAACTAGGATAATGAAAATAATTTTTGAGGCTTAGTTTTCAACCAGAGTAATCACTGAAACTGCCGGTTTCTCAAGTTCCTCTTTGGGACTGCAAACTTGAAGATGGTTCCTCGCATGGAGGTTTTTTGGCTATGACCGCCCATGTTTGTTTTCTCTCCACCTGCTCTGGGCGGTCTTACTCCACTGCTGCTCCTCACCTATGCTTAGCTGTGCTCTGACGGTTGTCATCTAAATTGGACTAACCACTTTGAGTTGCTAATTCTACTTTTATGAAAGTCACATGGTTTGTTACATACAACACTATGTTTAGGTTCTCAAGCAGAATGGCTTTGCTCTAAGTCATTTTCTTACAGTTGAGTTAAAAAGAACCCCTACTTTATTGAGGTAAATTGATATACAGTAAACTGCTCATGTTTAAAATGTACATGGGTTTTACCATATGTTTACATCTGTGAAACCATTACTACTTTCAAGATACAGAACATTTCTACTACACTCAGAAGTTTTCTCCTATCCCTTTGCAACTCATTCCTCCGTGCATGACACATTTTGGGGTTCATTTTATTAGTATCTTGCAGGTCCCTTTCTCCCTGCCAACCACATGTACATGAACATTTTTAAAGTTCTAGGGGTGCCTGGGTGGCTTAGTTGGTTAAGTGCCCAACTCTTTGATTTTGACTCAGTCACGTGTCTCATGGTTTGTGGAATTGAGCCCTGTGTGGAGCTCTGTGCTGACAGCATGGAGCCTGCTTGGGAGTCTGTCTCTCTCTCTCTCTCTCTCTCTCTCTCTCTCTCTCCGTCTTTGTCTCTCTCTCAAATAAATAAATACATACAAACAAAACAAACAAACAAACGTTAAAAGTTCTAGAAAACTGAGTTGGCACTCAGTTTTAATGGACAGTTTGCTTTCCTACCACTACATTTTCCTCTGTAGTCACAGTTGGCCACAAAGCCTAGATACCATCCTCAACCTCAGGGAGATTTAGGCCTTTCCTGTCTGGACAATTCTCTTGAGAATTAAGGGCAACCCAAACCCAAGTGGCCAGTCCGTTCCAGAGTCTCAGCCTCAGAACCAATTGTTCTGACCCATGGTATGTTTTCATTGCTTCTTTCCAGAGGCCAAACATTTTTATGCTAGTGTAACCCTTGACCACCTACCCTGGTGGGCAGAACACTGTAGAACCAAATGTATCATAACAGGGTTTAGAGCAGTGATTCCTAAACTCTGGGCCAAGGACAGTGCCAGTCCATGATAAAGTTTTCATCCATCCAAGGTGGAAGGAGAGAAAGATAACATATGAAACATGAGTTTTTCATAAAGATAAGTTTATTCTGAGATTATTCTATTCTTTTAGTGAAAGTGCTTTCTGACTGATGAAATAATGGTGATGGTAGATGGTGGGTTTTCAAGAAATGGTCTTATTTACCAAAATAAAAAGTAACAACCCTATTTGTAAAATTTTTTAGAAATTATTTTTATTAGTTCCTGAAATCCAGAAATTTAGAGTGATGATGGTGTGGCTGTTGTATCATGTTGAGGAACATGTGCTTATACAGTAATTCTATATAACTTCTGACATTTGAACAACATACATTCAGTTTCACATTTCACTGGGTTTACACACTTTGTGAAGTAGGCAAGGGCTGGAATTCTTATGTTATAGATGAGGAATCATATTCATAAACCAGAGGTCACATAGTATACAGTGGCAAGGCTGAACCCAAAATTTGGTCTCCTGAGAGTGACTTGGGGAAAGAAGGTTTGTAACAGAGTGAAGGTGATGTGGACTAAAAGGCACGTTAAGTATGGGAAAAGTTGTGATGACATGAGGGCATTATATTGGCAAAACCATTTTTTATCATTTGTAATTAATGCAGTTCCAAAAGAGATTAAAGACACTTTGAGGGTGACAGAGAGATGGGGTTTCTGTTTAATATTGTGGCAATGACATGGGAACAGGTATACATAATACCTGGTTCACATTGTGATGGTGACAGGACAAGTCATGTCATCAGAAGGTTCTTAGGGGACTGTAAAATTCTTGGGTGTTCCAGAGAAAGTACTGAGTTTGGTAAGCTGTACTGAACTCTGCTGAAATAGTAGTGTAGTAAGTATAATGGATTTTGACTTACATATGCAGCTAGGTGGTAAATCTGAGAAGATGTAACATAAATGAGGGTGATGATACCTAGATAGAAACATGTTTGGAGTGCTTTATGTAATCATTTATTGCACATCGGCTATTCGCCAGGCACTCTAGTAAATACTGGAAGAACAAATTCATTCATTCATGTATTAATTCCTTTATTCATTCAGAAAATACTTTTTCAGTATGTAGTCTGTCCTTGTGATGCTCACATTTTATGAGATAACAAGATAGAGAAGACATGGTCCTCTGTGGTCTCAAGGAATTCTAAGTCAGGTTGAGAGAGGTAGATACATGAAAAGACAATTTCAGTTTAGAGAGAGAGTGTTAAATACAAAAGTATATCATGATGGGGTGGTTACTTCTTTATCTAGTGTGTCTCTCCCTGTATTCCAGTCATATATATTCAGTGATCTACCATATATCTCCACAGGTATCATAAAATTAACATGTCTAAAACAGAACTCACTATCTTTGCTCTGAGAGCATGCTTTTGTAGCATATTCTGTGTCTCAGTCTAGGCAAGGACTTCAATGTCATCTTCATTCTTTCTGCTCCTTTATGCCCTGTATTTAGTCAGTCACTAAAATCTTTATGTTTCCCTTTAAATTATCTCCTCTTCATCTCTGTGGCTACATCTTCACTGTTAAAGCTTTAGTTTACTTCCTCCTCATCTCTGATCTGGATTCTCACTCCCTCCCCCCAACAGTCTCCTGCCTTCAGTCTTGCTCTTTTCTAGTCTTTCCCTAGAATGATCTTTCTAAAAATACAAATGTAATCATAGAGCTCCTCGCTTAAAAACTTTTGGCTCTTTGTGTTCTGTAGGACAACATCCAAATTGCTTAATATGGCATCATTTGGCCTCAACTCACCTCTCCAGCCTCATCTCCTGCCACTCTCTACTTTGTGTTTTAGCTTGAATAAAGTCTTCATAGTTCCCTAACATGTTACTTTTTTTAAGCCTTGAGATCTTTGTAATAGCTTTTTCTCTAACTAGGGACACTTTTTCTTCTCTGCCCAGTGAACTTACCTTGTTCCTTAGGATCTAGTTCAGTCTCTTCTCCTCTCTTTGACATCTTCTTTGTAATCATCACCTAAGAGGGGTGGAGGGAGAACCATGTGTGACATAGGGATTTACTGTTATAAAGGAGAGTCACCATGACTGAGGTTCACGTTGTTGTGTAAGTCAGGTGAGATTCCCTGTAAGAAGCAGAGGTGGTATTGGGGAGAGGGGAGGGAGTGAGTTGGCACCACACATTGATAGCCCATTTGTCTTATGCATAGAGGCTGAAGGATGGACAAGCAGGGAGGATATATGTAAGCTGAGCTCTAGATTAGGCTCCTGTGAGGTCCCCCCTCCTTTTGTATTCCTATGAGGTTTTAACCAGATCTTTCTACTTTCAGTATTTACAGTAATAGCTCATTCGTGCCTCTAATGTCAGTAGTCAGTCATCTTGCCTGGGAAGAGCCACTGTAGGGAGAGAAAGCTCGGGACTTTACTGACCTGTTCTCGAGAGGTCATTTTGATTTCTCCCTGTCTGCTGTAGGTATCGCAGGTGTATCCCTGTCCCCAGCTCCCTCCCTCTCTTGCCTCTCCCAGGGCAAAGGTTCCTCAGTAAAACTGAGCCACCTCCTTCCTACCTGTGCCTGCTATTCTGAGGTTGGTAGACACCCTTGCTGAATGTACCTGTAAGGTACATTTTGTGCCCTAAGATGAGTGACTGAACTTGGCTATTTGTGGGTCTAAAAGATTAGCTCTTTCTTACCCTTTTTCCCCTGTGACTGAGTCTGATGGTAAATCTGGGAAGAGGGGTATACTTTTTTATAGACTTTGCTGTGGCAGGAAACGGCACAGTAATAGAGTGGTGATTCCATTTTCTTTGTCTTGCTTTTGAACTTTGCACAGTTAGCTGGGAATGAGAGAGTCTTAAGTAGGTGACAGGAACACCAAGCTATGGTCTCCTTTTGTATTTTTACAGTTTGTGAAGGGGGCCCGGGTTAAGTGTTAGCTTTTGGGTTCTGAGACACTGATTTCAGTATGGCTTTTCTTTTTGAGGTCTTTGAGAAGAGTTGGGGATCGGGAGGGGTGAAGAAAGGTCCTGGAGGCTAGTCCCTCTTGAGTTTGTGAGCAGTGCCCTTGGGGCGCCTGGGTGGCGCAGTCGGTTAAGCGTCCGACTTCAGCCAGGTCACGATCTCGCGGTCCGTGAGTTCGAGCCCCGCGTCAGGCTCTGGGCTGATGGCTCGGAGCCTGGAGCCTGTTTCCGATTCTGTGTCTCCCTCTCTCTCTGCCCCTCCCCCGTTCATGCTCTGTCTCTCTCTGTCCCAAAAATAAATAAAAAAAATGTGAGCAGTGCCCTTTGTTGGTCAAGTAATAAAGCAAAAGTGGGCACCCCAGTTATATTGCAAGGTAGGAATTAGTTGTTAATCTTTGGAAATGAGTCCTAGCAGCTAAAGGCAGTTTAGTTTTGGACATGATCAAGCTTTACTTTGCTGACACTGGATGCTTGGCTCATCTTTTGCTTACCAGGGTATGAGTGTGAGGTGGTGGGGTGGACAGGTCAGAGCAGGCTAGATCTCTCCTCTTAGAGGTGAGGGTATCTTGGTCAGATAGGATCAGGAGAGGGAATGGGGAAAGGAAAATGCCATTTACAGAGCACCTGCTTTATATGCCTAGTGTGCTACATAGGTTATCTTATTTAAATTTTTTAAAAATTTTTTTTAACGTTTATTTATTTTTGAGACAGAGAGACACAGAGCATGAATGGGGGAGGGTCAGAGAGAGAGGGAGACACAGAATCTGAAACAGGCTCCAGGCTCTGAGTTGTCAGCACAGAGCCCGATGCGGGGCTCGAACTCACGGACTGAGAGATCATGACCTGAGCGGAAGTCGGACACCCAACTGACTGAGCCACCCAGGCGCCCCTCTTATTTAATTTTTAAAACAGTAACAACACTTATTTCATCAGGAGTTTATGTAAACTGAGGCTTTGATGTGGGAGGTGATTTTTTGTAAGGTCACACAACTGGAAAATGGTGGACTGGGATTCAAACCTTTATTTGAGGAACACCAGAGCTCCTGCTTTACCTACTACTTTGTGTTATTCTTACTTGATGTTAGGGCCTCTCTTTGTTTTCAGTCCTCAGATGAGATTATGATTGAGAAAGCATTCTGTAAGCAGTAATAGATACTCTTCTGTTATTCAAGGTCTTCAGGGGGGCAGATTGAATGCATTTGGTTTGGGAAGAATTTGATAAAGGGATTATATTTACGAGGGCATAGGCAGAGTTTAAGGAAACCAATAAGACATAATGCTAATAATAGTGAGAGAGCTAGTAGAAGGGGACATTTCTTATTAGTATTCTCAACTGTTGGCTTTGCCCTCCCCAGCCCATGCTTACTTGGTATCTTCAGTACTTGGGCAGACAGATAAGTACCTTTTCAGTGCATCCCTGCTGCTGGTAGTTACCAGTCTGTATGACTGTTTGATGGTTTATAGGAAACCACGTATGAAAGACTGAGCATCTGTTCTGTGGCTCTACCACCTTCTCACCCCTTTCTCTTCCCCACCCCGACTCTCCTGGGTGAGTGAGAGAGTGAGAGAAGATTAGGTGAGTGGTGGGGTGGTAGTAGATATTAGCTTCCCTTTTTCAGATTTCAGATTTACCTGAACTGGCACCCATCCTTTATTACTATTTTCCTTCTCAGAGAAAACGGTATACATACTTCTTTTTCTTAGACAAGCGCTATACCTGATTTTTCTATTATCCCCATTGTATTTATCCACAACCTGTTACTTTTCTTCATACTTCTTTTCCTCACTTGACAAACAACCTTGAGGCTCCCCATAAAACCAAACCAAACCAAACAATAAAAACTCTTTTTCTTGGCTTCCCACCTCCAACCCCTCCTAGTTTTTTTAAGCTGTTGGCTCTGTTTGCATCCTTCTATGTCACTGACTTTCCAGATAATTGCATTTTACATTTCTTTGGCTCTTGGTCATTCTTTAACTAATTACTTTCCTAAGTTTATCTAAAACTAGATTGCTAAAACTGACTGTTTTCAATCTTCATTCTACTTAGTCTGTCTGTAGACTCTATGTTATGGCAATCTCTAGTTTCTTGAAACTTCCTTTCCTTGATTTTTAGATTATCATTATTTCTTGGATTTTTCCTTCCATTTCTGGCTACCTTCACAGTCTTCAAAAACACCTCTTCTTTTGTTTTCCTAATTCCTGGTTTTCCACAGAATGTTACCCTTGGCTCCTTTCAGGATCTGCTGATGTCTTTGGATGATTCCATCCCTCTCTATAGCTTCATCTATCACCAATTAGTTGTTGACTTCTGGATGTATATCCCTATTCTTGATTTCACTCTTGAGCTCACGTATAATATTTCTATTTGCTTTCTGGACATCATGGATATCCTATAGGTGTCTCAAAGCTTAACATTTCCAAAACTGTATTCATCCTTTTTTCTAAAACACTGCTCCCTTTGTTATGTGTTCCTTGCCTGTTAAGCATTATCTTTTACTGAATCTCTTAGACTTCATATCTGAGTCTTCTCTTCTCCTCCATTCATTTGTCAGGTCTTGTTGCTTCTACTTCATGGCTAAGTTAAATGTGGAGGCAGATTATCTGCATTTGCATTCTAGTCTTGCTTACTAGCTAGCTAACTTTACAGTAAATCTAACCTTTCTAGGCTTTGATTTTCTTATGTGTAAAATGGAGATACCAGTACATCTAGAGTTTTTATGGGATTTAAATGAGCTACTATATATAGTACTTAGAAGAAAGCCTGGCACATAGTAAGTGCTCAATATATGTTAGCTATAATTGGTTTTAATTCAGTGTTCAGCTCCACAAGTATTTTTGAATGCCAGGCACTGTGTTGGCACTGTGATTGCAAAGAATGAATGATAATGGTCCCTTTTGAAGGAGCTTGGTATTATTGGCAGAGATATTACAGGTGTAAATAATTTCATTATCACATGGGACATGCAAAGATAAAGGTGAATATCAGATTTATCTTTTCTAATCCTGCTCTTACTTCATCTGCCTTCTGCCTGTCTCATTCACCTTATTATACTTCTATCTGACATATTTTTAAAGGCAAATTTGATCTTGTCATTTCCTTGTCTAAAAAATCTTTTTTGTTTCTGGGATGTCAATAGATAAAACCTAAACTCGTTAGCCTGCTATTCACTGCTAATTATAAGCTTCACCCTTATTTACCCTTCAATTCCATATTGTTTCTCTCTTCTCTAAGTAGTCTGTGATTATGCCATCCCCAAGTTGGAACTGTTTTTCAGATTTGTCATGTTCTTTCATAGTGCCATATTTTTGTACATACTGGTTTTTTTTAATTAAAAAAATTTTTATTACTGCTTACTTATTTTTGAGAGAGACTGAGTGAGAGCAGCAGAGGGGCAGAGAGAGAGGGAGATACAGAAGCAGACTCTAGGCTCTGAGCTGTCAGCACAGAGCCCAACATGGGGCTTGAACCCACGAACCGTGAGATCATGACCTGAACTGAAGTCAGACCCTTAACTGACTGAGCCACCCAGGCACCTCTCTACGTACTGTTTTTAGCATGAAGGTCTTTTCCTCTACTCTCTTTGTTGCCAGTATTTCAGTTGTTAAAGATTTAAGTCAGAAGTCATCTCTTTTCTGGAATCCCCATTATAGTCTTTCATGCAGAATTACTTGCTTTCATATCCCTGTGATACTTTTGTAAATACCTCTGTTTATAATATTCGTTGGAGGTATTGTTTATGCTCCCCTCCAACTGTTTTTATCTGTCTTTGTATTTGCATTGATTATTTAGCAGAGTGCTCAGTACATTATCAGTACGGATGTACAGTGAGTGAGCCCTGGCTGCTGTTTAGGGCTGGCCCTGCCCTTTATAAAACTGTCTCCTATTTTACAGAAGGCTTGCTTAAGTATAGTTGCTACCTTCCTTTGGTTGTGAGTTGGTGGTAACTGTAAGAGAGAGTATCTGGGTGGAAGGGGATGGTGGTAACATAACCCGAGGGCTAAGTGTGGGGCTATTGCCAGGTCTCTAGGTTCCTTCAGCCCTTGTTGAGCTTAAAGAGGAAGGACAACTGAACCACGCCTTTCCTCTGAAGTTTTTGTACTTGTGAGAGATAATACTGCTGAGGCGGTGAGGGGTGTGATGGAGAAGGAACTGTGAGCCATGGTCTAGGCCAACAGCTATTTTGGTACTTTTTCCCTTTCCCTAGTGAGGGTGTCATGTCATGGCCCCAGGAGTGAGTGTTGGCTATATCTGGCAGGAGTGGGGTATCTGTGTGTATATGGGAATGTGTCCCTGTGCTCTTCGCTGGAATGAAAATTGTTCCACTCTTTCGGTTGGCTCTGGATTTCTACCCCTTAAGAGTGTTCAGCTAGTTAAGGGTCTCTTGGGTTGTTTCCTACTGGGTGGGATTCTAGGGAGGGACTGTGATAGGTAGAAAAATATTTCTTCCTCAGTAGTCTCGGAGGGCTGGAGTCAGATCAAGATTGGGTTCCTTCTTTCCTTCCTTCCTTCCTTCCTTCCTTCCTTCCTTCCTTCCTTCCTTCCTGATTTTATTTTTAAGTAATCTCTACACCCAACACCCAACGTGGGGCTTGAACTCACAATCCTGAGACCAAGAGTTGCATACTCTACCAACTGAGCCAGCCAGGCACCCCAAGACTGGGTTTCTTGTTCCTTCCTTCATTCATTTGTTTATTCATTCATTCACTTAAGCATCCACACGTTGAGCAAATATTTACTGAGTCCCTAGGTATTGCTCCAGGTACTGGGGATACAATAGTAAACAAAACAGACAAACCTTGCCTTCAGTGAGCTTACATTCTGGTGGAGAAGCTAGACAAATAAGTGAGTAAATATTTTTTGATAGTGAAAACTGCTAAGAAGGAAGATTAGGAAGCTAGAGAGTGAAGGTGGGAAGATATACTACTTAAATAGAATTAAGTAAGGCCTCTCTGAGGAGACAGCATTCGAAAAAAATGGAGTGATATGAACAATGTGAAGATCAGGGAAGAGCACTCCAAGCCCAGAGAATAGAGTATTCTAGAAGGCCTGTGTGAGTAAAGTATGAGTGAGGAGGAGGATGGTAGGAAGTTAATACAGATTAGATCATAGAGTACCCAGAGGCCAAGGTAAGGGACTTGGATTATTACTAGTGTGATGGGAAATCATTGGAGGGTATTCAAGAGAGGAGAGATGTAACATAAGTTAGGTTTTAAAAATATCACTCTGGTTACTTTGTGTAGAATAGACTGTCAGGGGAGGGAGAAACAAGACTGGAAGCATGGACACCAGATTGGAAGCTATTGCATAGTAAGACATGCTTTGAGGGTATAGGTGATAGGGTTTGCTGATAAACTGGACATTGGAATTAAGGAAAAGGAGAAATAAGGATGATGTTCAAGTTTTTGGCCTGAGCATGTAGGTGAATATTGGTATCAGTTCTTGAGATGGAGAAAGCTGGAGGAGTGATAGGTTTGGTGGTAGGAATGAGTTCTGTTTTAAACACGTTATATTTAAGGTACTGTGTGTTTGCATATGTGCGTGGAATTTTCAGTGGATTGGTGGCTCTGAGTTCTTCCTGTTGGGGAGAGGAGAGAGGCAAACTCCTCTGTTGATTTCTTCCTTTCTCTCTCTCTTTGAATTAGATTTGTAGGTCTGGACTGGGCCGTGACCTCTGGGCTCGCTATTCCAGCCTGGTGTATCTTCTGGATCCATGGCCAGCTACTGGCCCCTGCAGACCGGATGAAGCAGACTAGAGACACAAGTGGAGAAAGCTGCCAGCTGGCAAATTCTCAGAGTGTGGCCCTCTGGCTACTGGCCCTGCCCAGCCTGCCTCATGGAGAGGATGAACTGGTTGAGCAGATTGGCCTCCCGGGGCCCTGGGCACCGTGTACCTCAGGGGTCCAGTCTGCAGGCCCCTGTCATGGCTGACCCTGAGACCTGCCTCATGGTCTTCAAGAATCACTGGTCCCAGGTAGGAGATTCTATACCAAATGGCCTAATCCACTGGCTCCCTGAGTTCTCCTAACCTTCTGTTCACTCTCACCATCCCATTTAGTCATCATATCATCTTAGATTCCTTCTATCTTCTGTTTCTCCAGGTAGTGCGAATCCTGGAGCGGCAAGGCCCTCGGGCAGCTCCTGGGGGTGCAGATGATCTCAGTGCTGTGCGCAACCACACTTACCAGATGTTGACACTGCTGGTAGAAGATCGTGTGGTCCCCTCAGCCCCCACGACCCCTGGGCCCTTGCTGGAGTTCGCTTTGCGTGAGGACCTGCTAACCCGTGTGTTGGTTTGGCAGCTTCAATGGGATGAGCTTGGGGATGGGGTTGAGGAACGGCGGGCTGAGCAACTGAAGCTGTTTGAGATGCTAGTGAGTGAAGCTCGCCAGCCACTGTTGCGACATGGTCCAGTTCGTGAGGCTCTGCTGACCTTGCTGGATGCCTGTGGCCGTCCTGTGCCCAGTAGCCCAGCACTGGATGAAGGCCTGGTGCTACTTCTCAGCCAGCTGTGTGTGTGTCTGGCCCGGGAACCTTCATTGCTCGAGTTCTTCCTGCAGCCACCTCCTGAGCCTGGAGCTGCCCCCCGCCTTCTCCTCTTTTCTCGCCTTGTTCCCTTCGTCCATCGGGAGGGCACACTGGGCCAGCAGGCCCGTGATGCCCTACTCCTGCTCATGGCTCTGTCGGCCGGGAGTCCCACTGTGGGCCGCTACATTGCAGATCACTCTTACTTCTGCCCGGTCAGCACCTCCTGGGATGGGGGGTAGGGTATGGTGTATAGACACTAGACAGCACCTTGCTATCCAGAAGATGTGGAGGGGCTATGTACTGGGTACTTTTCCTTTAGGTGGTAGCCCCCTGGGTTTGAAAACAGTGCCTGGAGTTGGGGTGGGGATGAAACATGGGCTTAGGTGGACAGCATAGATACTAAGACTCTTCATGGACCAGTGTTCCCAGGTGATGTCCTGGCACATTGGATAACTAAATATCTGCTTGAGGAATAGTTCTTTCCCCTTGTCCCATCAAAACTCTGGGTTAATAGCTCCCCTGGTTCCCTTTTATGTATTGTCTGAGCTTTTGGTAACCTGTCCTTGGGGATGGCCCCCAGGTGCTGGCCACAGGGCTGAGTGCCCTGTACTCCTCACTGCCCCGCAAGATTGAGGTTCCAGGGGATGATTGGCACTGCCTGCGACGGGAGGATTGGCTGGGAGTGCCAGCCCTTGCGCTCTTCATGAGTTCCCTAGAATTCTGCAATGCAGTCATTCAGGTGGGATTGCATCTTCCCAGGAGGACTGGTTCTTGGTCATTCTGGGCAAATGGGGTGGGAAGGGGGCACATTCCCTGGAGTTCTGCTGTTCTGCCATCTTGGGGGTGGGGTGCCTGCTTGTACCATTCTATTCCCTTCCAGACAGTGGCCACCTCACATTCTTCCTCCTTCTCTGTTGTACCCCTACAGGTGGCTCACCCTTTGGTGCAGAAGCAGCTAGTTGATTATATCCATAATGGGTTCTTGGTGCCTGTCATGGGCCCTGCCCTGCATAAGGTGAGAGTTATGGGTGGCAAGGCTGAGGGGTGGTGACCCCAATGCCAGGACCAATGTGGGAAGCAGTGGGCTGGGTACTCTTCCCCTTTTCCCTATCTTCTCCTGGTTCCTACTTAGAGCTCGGGGAAAATAACTTAGTACACGTTCAGGGAAGCCCTAAATTTCCAAACTTTCCCTCCCCTTCGTCCAGACCTCTGTGGAGGAGATGATCGCCAGTACCGCCTATCTGGAGCTTTTCCTACGGAGTATCTCAGAGCCTGCTTTGCTCCGTACCTTCCTGCGATTCCTGCTGTTACACCGGCATGACACCCACACCATCCTTGACACCCTCGTTGCCCGTATTGGCAGCAACTCCCGGGTATGGCCCCTACCTCTGTCCTGGCTTACCTGGGTGAGCCTTCTTCTCTCTCTGAACTTTGTTCTGGGAGGGTGTGCCTGCCCTTCTTTGGCCTTTGTCTCCAGCAGTCACTTCAAAGTTAGGTGGCATTTACTTTCCAGTATTAAACTTTTGACCACTTTGGGAGTAGCTCCCTTGCTTTTGTAATATATGAATCTAGAACACATTACTTTTTCTGGATAACTGGCTCCTCATCATGACTAGGGGTTTTGCCATTGTGCTGTACTTGCAATGTAGCATTGGCCTGGGGTTCTCTTCAGCTGTGTATTGTACTGTGGCCTGCTGTGGGTGACTGAGATCACTTCCCCAGGTTTTGTGTTTGCTTTGATAGGTGATCCAGCTGCTACTGGTATGCTTAGCTTTTTTCCCCTTTGGATTTGCCACATTTGAAGTGCTGTAACTTGGGGCACCCATCTCCCCACCTACCTACTTAAACATTCCTTCCTCCTGAACATTTTTACTGAATGTTTTACTTACTGTTTTCTCCTACTAAGGATAAGTGGTAAACAAGGTAGGCATAGTTGCTGGTATCATGGAGCTTCCTTCCTTTATACAAACCCATTAATAAAATAATTGCAAGTTGTGGTCACTGTTATGAAAAAACCAAACAGCTATTTAGAAAATAATAGGGTGGTCAGAAACCTTTCTGAGGAGGTGACATTGAGCTAAGACCTAAAGATCATGAGGGAGTTCACCTATTGAAGAACAAGTGGAAGAAGAGTCTGAGCAGAGGGTGCAGCATGCACAGTACATGAGATGGGGATGAGCGAGTGTATTTGAGGAAATAAAAGACCAGTAAGACTGGAGGTGTAGTGAGCAAGGGGGAGAAGGGAATGAGGTGGAAGTAGAGAGGTAGGTAAGATTCAGTCATGCATGGCCTTGTAGACCATGGTAAGCAGTTTGGATTTTAATCAGTAGAAATATGTATGAAAGAGGAGTAAGTAGTTTCCAATAATAAAGACCCAGAGTCTTTCTAGGGGAATAAAGCATTCATTTAGTCATGAACTTTATGCCATTTATTTAGCTCTGGAACCATTTTTTTGTTTCCTTCTTATAACAAATTGAGGTTCCCTAGGTCCTTGTATTTAAAATAGAAGTTCTCAGATTACTAAAGGTTCTGGAAAACTGTTGAAAATCATTCAGATACATTGAGATACCTGGTAGTAGGCCTCTTGGTAGGTGAGGTTTTGGGATAGCTGTTTTGTGTAGGTGAGGTTTTTGAATACTAAGGGTATGGATGAAGTATTCTACACTGACTTTGATTAGACCAGTGTTTCTGAACCAGGTGCACACTTTAGAATTTGAAAATGGCAACAGCTACAACAGTTTCTAGGGTCCCTGCCTTAGATTTCTTGGATTATAATATACAGGGCATGTGTATTTTTACAGTATTCCAAAAAGTACTTATGATACGTGCCTGGGTTAATTAGGAATTATTGTCTAAAATCAATAGCAAATAGATGTCAAAGCTTTAATTTTACAAAGATACCAATTTCGCATTATGCTAAAGTTAGACCATGGTCTTTTATCTATTCAGCCTGATGGAATGTCCTCTTCGTGTTTTGAGACAGTTAATTTCCTTCTTGAGGTTGATTTTTTTTTTTTCCCTATGTTGGGCTATCTCCATGTTCCTTTTGTCTTAATCTTATCCTCACTTCTTTGACTCTCTCTCATTGTCTTTAGTCTTCAGCATTTGATTTTATTAGTCTTGCATTTGGTCCTCTCGTCTCAGGAGCCTTCATGTTTTTGGGGTATTTCTTCTTGTTTCCTGCTTCTTGGAGGACAAGATTGTTTCTGATTTCAGGTTGCCGGGGCTTTCCTTTCTACTGTTTGGCCTTTTTTAGTCTTGATTCTGCTGCCCTGACTTTGAACTTCTTTAAGCTTGTCTTTTGTGGCTTCAAGTGAATCATGCTGGCTAGTCAGTCTCTGTGCCTGTTTTAGTTTCCCATTGCTGTCATAACAAATCACCACAAACATAGTGTCTTAAAACACACAAATTTATTATCTTACAGTTCTGTAGGTCATATGTCTGACACAGATCTCACTAGGCTAAAATCAAAATGTTTTCAGGGCTGTGTTCCTTTCTGGAGTCTCTAGGAGTGGATCTGTTTCCTTGCTCAGTAGGGTTGCTGGTAGAATTTATTTCATTGCAGTTCTAGGACTGAGATTCCCATTTTCTTGCTGGCTGTCAGCTGAGGACCATTCCCAGATTCTAGAGGCCAACCAAATTCCTTGGTTTGTAGCCCCCTTCTTTCATCCTCAAAGCCATCAATGGTGGATCAAGTCCCTCTCAAGCTTCAGATATCTTTTTGACCCAGCTGGAAAAGGTCCTGTGCTTTTAAGGACTCAACTGATTTGATTGTGCCTTCCTGGATAATCCATGCTACTCTCCCCACCTCAAATTTCATAACCATAATCATATCTGCAAAGTACCTTTTGTCATGTAGGGTAAAATACTTACAGGTTATGGAGATTAGGACCTGGACATCTTTGGGGGACCATTTTTCTACCTACCTCACAACCTTTCAGTGAGTGTGAATGTTTTCATTGCTAGTTAAAATGGTTATTTAGGGTAAATCTGAACATCCTTGCAAATATCCAAATATGTGAACTGATATCTAATCTCTTTCCCGCTGCAGTTGGCTTTTAATCTTCCCACATTTATTTAGTAAATGATGAGCATCTAGACTGTGCAGTGTGCCCTGGCCTAAGACCCAATAGTCGTCTTCAGGGAGCTCTAGGTATACCTGCCATAAGGGAAGTAGAGAGAAAGTGCTGTGGGGATTCAAAGGAGTAAGAGAGTGCTTACTTGTGTCTGTTGTCTTCCACTCTCTTCGCCTAGCCAGAGAAGAACCACCCTTCTTATTTTCTAAAACAAATGGTTTCCTCTATTCTGGACCCACCTATTTTTTCCTTTTCCTGTCAGCTGTGCTTGAGCTTTTCTTTCTTCTACCTTCTTAGAGATACATCAGTGTTGGAGAGGTGACTCAGACTCCATGTTCACAGCCCCGCCCACTTCCCAGCTGGGATTCTTCCAGGTTCCCTCTGGTTTCTTGTTGGTAGGCATTTAGTTACTGTGCAGCCGCAGTCTCTGCTGACAGGCATTCACTTAGTTATCATATTGTTGTTGTCTCCTGTTAGTCATTCACTCAGTCCCAGTATTTCCTAGGGTCTTTCTTCATGGGTATTCATTCCATTAAGTACTACTGGAATCTCTGCTGACAGGGGTATGTAACCAGAGAGTCTGCTGACATGTGTATGGTCTGTAGAAATACAGAACGTGACACATGGTTCATTCCTATCTGTGAATAGTGAGGTCTTGCCTACAAAGATCATGTGATCATTTATTTAATACGCAAATGATCATTATGTGCCAGGCCCTATGCACATGCTACTCTAGGAGTGGTTGGTTGGGCCTGGGGTTGGGGGGTTCCCATTTGGTAAACACCTTGGTGGGTAGAGAGCTCTTATGGTGACTCCCTCCCTCCTCCCCCACCCCCCCAGCTCTGCATGGTCTCTCTGAGTCTCTTCAGGACCCTACTGAACCTCAGCTGTGAGGATGTCCTGCTGCAGCTGGTTCTCAGGTACCTGTGGGGGCAGGGCTGAGGGATGGCTGATCCTGAACTCTCAAGGCCTTGTGCATTGCTGGGGCGATGGGTTGTATTGGGGTTGCTCATGTGGAGCATGGCTTAGCCATGTAGTTCCATTGGCCTGGCTTAGCCATGTGTTTCTATTGGCCTGATGTTCTTGGAGCCTGTCTTGGCCATGTAGTTCCATTGGCCTGATGTTCTCCCAAGCCCTGTCCTTCCTTCCTGATCTATCCTGTGCTCCTTTTTCTGCTTTCCCAGGTATCTTGTCCCGTGTAACCATGTGATGCTGAGCCAGAAGCCAGCTGTACGTGATGTGGACCTATATGGACGAGCTGCAGACAAGTTTCTCTCCCTTATCCCACGCTGTTGTCGGCATCGTGCCCCTAGCCCACCCCGTCCAGAGCATGCCTCATGGGCACGAGGTGGGCCTAGCAGAGAGGCAGGGAGAAGGGAGGACACAACGGGTATGGCCTGGGTTCTGGGGAGCCTAGCAAGAAGGTGGGGTTTGGGTGCGGGGAGGGAGATGGCCATGAGTGGCATTTTCATCTTTGGGGAGGTTGATGCCTTAAATCCACCAAAGAAATTTAGCTTCTGAGCAAAGCTGTTCCTCTTCTTCATTCCAGTCATGTATTGTTTCTATTTTCCATTGTTTCTTTGGTATTGGGGGTGGTGAGAGGGGGTGGTGGATACAGAAAAGCTTAATTTGGAGGGTGGAGAATCAGCTGCCTAAATAGGTCACACTTCTTTGCTGTTTCACTGCCTTCTCTCTTAGTCTCCCTAGGTGCCTTATTCCTCCTCCTGGCCCTCTGTCTCTTTGATTCCTCTTATGTTTTTTTTTCCCTCTGT
This sequence comes from Panthera pardus, assembly GCF_024362965.1. NCBI lineage: Eukaryota > Metazoa > Chordata > Mammalia > Carnivora > Felidae > Panthera > Panthera pardus. Next base: position 52,185,312 of record NW_026526677.1, read on the forward strand.
AGGCCCTGGAAGCCCGAGTGTTGACTCCTCTTCTGTGGTGACAGTGCCCCGGCCCTCCACACCATCTCGTCTGGCCCTCTTCCTGCGACAGCAGAGTCTGGGTGGCTCGGAATCCCCAGCTCCAGCCCCTCGCTCACCAGGGCTTGCTGCATCCCCAGCCTCCAGCCCTGGCCGACGGCCCAGCCCTGTGGAGGAGCCTGGTGAGCTGGAAGACAATTACCTGGAGTATCTGCGTGAGGCGCGCCGTGGTGTGGACCGGTGTGTCCGAGCCTGCCGTACCTGGTCTGCCCCCTATGATGGCGAGCGGCCCCCTCCTGAGCCTAGTCCTGTTGGCTCCCGGACTAAGAAACGCAGCCTACTGCCTGAGGAGGACAGGGACAATGTGGGGGAAGGGGAGGAGGAAGAGCTGGGGAGTGGAGGGCTTTCTGGGGGTACAGGGGAGGGCCCTGGCCACCTGCCCCCTCCCCAGCTCAATGGGTTGCCAGGACCATGGCCTGAGGGGGCCAAGAAGGTTCGTCGGGTGCCTCAGGAGGGGGCTGGGGAACTGCCAGAGAGCACCTCCGAGGGCATGGCAGGACTAGAGGGCTTTGGGCAGGAGCTCCGGGAACTGGAGGTGGCATTGAGCAATGGGGGGGCTGGCTCAGAACCCCCGCTAGAGCCTCCACTACCTCTTGAGGAGGAGGAGGCCTATGAGAGCTTCACCTGTCCCCCTGAGCCCCCCGGCCCCTTCCTCAGCAGCCCTTTGCGGACGCTCAACCAGCTGCCAAGCCAGCCCTTCACTGGTAAGCTACTTAGCCTAGGCCTTCCCCTTTGCGTACTCTTTGCATGTATTCAACATGTTTGTGCTGATTTCTGAGACTTCTTGTCCATGTCATTTCCATGTACTTGCCTAGCTCCTCATCCATTTTGCTTGGATCCCTTCCAGATACATGTCATACTTGGGTCTCTGTGTCTGTCTATGTGTCTTCCTTGCTTGTGCTGGTTTGAGTATTAATTTATGTCTGAGCCTTGTATGTTCTATGTGCATGTTCCTCCTCTTCCCCAGTCTGGCCATTTCCTGAGATTGTGATCAGGATGTGTTTGGTGTTTCCTGGTAAATCACAGCAATATATCTGAACAATACATATGGAGGACATATGTGGTGTTCTGTATGTGAGGCATCTGTAAGCCATGCTGTTCCATGCTGTTCCCACCCGTATATTTGTCTGGGTGTTGGGTCTCCTATCAACTTTTCTGTGACCTAGGATCATCTCTTCTGGCGTTCTTCCCCCTACTCTGCCCTGGCCTCCTTTCTTCTCCTATCTCTTTAGAGAAGGACTCAATTTCAGGTTTTTCCTGTTTTCTGTCCTTGTACCTTGTTGGTTGCTATAATTACCCAGTAAGACTTTCTTACAGACTCATCATTAGTAGTAAGGACTGAAGCAGATAGAGTGAAATGCCTCTTTGAGGGCAAATGACAAAAGTGTAGCTCTGATCTCCCCAACTGAGCTCTTTTGGTCTTTCTAAAGACCCTGGAGTCAGACCTGACCTGAGTGACTGGGCTAACTCCTCTTTGTTTTTATTTGAGATCCAGCTTTACCATCCCAGCTCTTATCTGGTTCTTATCCTTACTCCCCACCTCACTCTAGGGGGAAAACAAACAAACAAAATACACCACCTCTGAGAAGCAGTGTCTAGACACACCTTGAGTTAGTGTCCCTTCATATCATTGACGCATGTAAACCACTTACTGTGATGCTGGTACCTTGGGAGAACTCAGCACGTGGTAGCTTTTTACAAGGATTGTCATCTTTTGGCTGCAAGGCAGATATAAGTTGACCAAGGTATACCCCCATCTTCTGGTTGTTTGTAGTCAAGTTATTGTGCCTTGAGCAGTACATGTCCTAACTGGGCCTGGGATATGCTGCCATCCTGCTTGCATAGCATCAAGGCTTCTGCTCTAGAGTCACGACAACTCCGTCTTGCAGACTACAGAAAATGTGTTTCCATTTATTTAAGCTTTGCTTCTTCCTGCTCAGTACCATTAGAAGGTGGTATGCAGGTTTTACCACATTCTTGAAACATTAATTGAAGCTGTGTCCCTTTTCTTCTTTGTAAACTCTTCTGAGCTTTTTGAATTTTCTCATGTAAGAAAGTCCCAGGAAATGAGAGAAACAGAAGGACAGAGTTATGGGGTGTCTTAGGACCCTGTTAAGCTAGAGTTGTATGGAGCTAAGGCCAGTCACGTGCATTTGGAGTGGAGAATGTTCTAGGATCTTTTTTGGAATTCATTGCCTCTTTCCCTTCGTTGCTCTCCTGTCTCAGTTCATGGTGCAGTTCTTAGGTTTAATCCCTTTCCCTTACAGATCACTGGTCAGACAGACTGATGGCTCTAGAGTCCTCCTGCTGGTAATCTGGCTCAATTGAGGCCAGTTTTCCCAGTAGATCATTCTAATCCCTTCTGTTATCCTCTCACCCAGCAAAGAGTCTGTTCTGAGTCAGTTTTCTCTGGCTCTGAACTAAACTTTTTTCTACAAATTCTCTTCTACCTTCTTGGTTCCCAGTTCCTGAACAGAGCTGATTTCTTCTTTGGGGTTCCCAGAGATTTCTCCCCTGTCTTTTAAGTTGGCCTTCGTAGTTACCTTTGTCTTTGTTACAGTTCATTCTTGCTTTCTTTCTGATCCAGGTGTAGTGTTATCCTCTGTCTTGTGTGTAACCTGATTCTTCTTTTGGTTCTAATCACTTTCTTGCTTGTTCTTTCTTCTGTTATGTCTCTTGGGTGAAACTTTTTAAAATACTGAGAGACATTATATAGTGTATAGTTATTACTGAAAACTTTTAATTTGCTACATCTTGGGCTAACTGCTTTATAGGAATATTTCTTTGATCCTTTTAATAACCCTGTGAGGTGGGTATACTTTATTTTGTTAAGTAGGACACTATGCTTAGAGAATTTTGATTCATCCAGCAGCTTAACTAGTAAAGGATAAAGCTGGAATTTGAAACCAGGTCTGTCTGACTCCAGAGCCTATGATCTGGCTCTTCATCCTGAGTGTAAAGCTGGCATGTGGACTTTTGGGTCCACATGGTATCTACCATTTCATCTCTTCCAGAGTAGGTGATCACAGGATACTTAAATATAACCCAGACGCTGACATACAAATGATTTTCATCTAGTGGCGGGGGGTCTCTCGGTTTTGGGAGGAATGCGTGTGATGTGCATTGTGTTCAGGCCTTGTATCCTTGTGCCCAACCTCCCCAGGCCCCTTCATGGCTGTGCTCTTTGCCAAACTCGAGAACATGCTGCAGAACTCCGTCTATGTCAACTTCCTGCTGACGGGGCTGGTGGCCCAGCTGGCCTGTCACCCCCAGCCCCTGCTCCGCTCTTTCCTGCTCAACACCAACATGGTCTTCCAGCCCAGTGTCAAGTCCCTGCTGCAGGTGTGCGATGCATGCATGCATGGGTGCGTCCAGGCTCCATGGTGGGCCAGGCCCGCAGCTGGAGTGACCCTGGGGGGGCTGGGAACAGGCCCAGTGGGATTAGAAAGGACCGTCAGTGTAGAGCCACACAGAAATGTCATGAAGTTGTGCTTCATAGGTGCTGGGTTCTGTGAAGAATAAAATTGAGAGCTTTGCGGCCTCCCAGGAGGACTTCCCAGCACTGCTATCTAAAGCCAAGAAGTACCTCATTGCCCGTGGCAAGTTGGACTGGGCCGAGGGCCCTGCAGCAGGACCTACCCCCCGCCGCTCCGATCCCCTAGGTGAGGCCTACCCCACCACTCCAGTCCTCTTCCTACCTTCCCTAGATAGCTAATTAGCCCAGGTTAATTGAACTCTTATTAAGGGTGAAACCTTGTGCCATGAACTGAGGAGTTGTAGAAAATTGAGTCTTGATGTTTGTCCTGTGGCTTCTGGTTACAGGATAACATACAGTTGTGTCCTCTAAGAGCCAAATCAGCAGCACTAGCAAAAACTGCTAAAGTAGTAAGACAGGCAAGGGGACAGAGTAGTCTCTAGGTTGAGGTATTGTTACAGCTTGGGAACAGGAATGGCATTTGACATGGTTCTTGAGAGATAGATAGGACTTGGGTAGCCAAAGGAGTGGGATGGCTTTTTTCTTTTGTCCAGGCAACAACACGAACTATTTTGTTGGAACAGGGGATTTGGAAGGTGGTGAAACAGTTGGCAATAAGGCTGGAAAGATATGGCCAGAGTTCAGATTAGGTTCTCAGATTAGGAGTTGGACTGGGTAGAAGTTGTGATCTTTTGGTCAGTGAGAACCCACTGGAGGTTCTTAGATATGAGAGTGGAGAGATAAGCATATTAGTTCATGTGCTAAGTGAATTGGAGCCAGGAGAAAATAGAGTCAGGAGGCTTCTGCTGAAATGCATCTGTGACCTGCAAGGCTTGAATTAGAATAGTGGGAACAGGAAGGAAGAATTTGATAATGTGGAAATGAAAAGGAAGTCTTGGCAGAATTTGGTGAATGGTTGTGAGGCACAAGGAGGAAGGAAGAGTTAAATGTGACCATGCAGTTTTAAATCTAGATCTTCCATCTGCAAGTGTCTGAGCATTTGCTGTATGTACTAGCCATTGTCTTTGGTACAGGCTACTCAGGGAGGTATAAGATGAGACCTCTGCTTTTAAAGAGCTGACAGTCAGTCTGGAGAGTGACTAGAGAAATGTCATAACTGGGGAAGCAAGGTCCCAAAGGTGGTGGAATAGTGGGATCCGTTGCACCAGGAAAGGAATAACTTTGGGCAGGAAAAGATTTTTTTTCCTCCTTTTGAGGCAAATGAGGATAGATCAAAGGAGGAAGTGATATGTACCCATGGAGTTGTGAGGTGTGGAGGGAAAAGTCAGGAAATTGAAGTCTTTTATTTGCTAATCAAAGTAGGAAGCAAAATAATATGCTAAGAGCAAGAGAGCAGGGGTGAGATGGAGGTATTAGAGATGTGGGTTGGGAAGACAGTACCAGAACGGTTATTATTCAGCTGTGAGGACCCAGCTGAAGTTCCTTAGCATGATTTCTTCATGTGAATATGTCTTATTTCCATAGTGCTAGTATTGTGTTCACTGTAGAATAAATAAGAGTCTAAGCCCTTGAGCTCACAGATTACTGTATGAGATAGAAGACCTATATATAAACTAGAAACAAGTTATTACAGTACAGTATGATAAAGGCAGTGAAATGGGAAGTCAGTGGAGGGCAAATCAGAGGTTTTTCAGAGGGGTGGGGATAATAAGATTAGGCCAAGGACGATGAAAACAGGGGAGAGCAAAATTAAGGCCTAGAAGGCTACAAAAGCATGAAAGAAGCCTGGAGGGTTCCAGGAAGAGCAGATCTGTGTGGGCACAAAAGCAGGAGTGGGTGTAAAGAGTTTGGAGAAGGGGTTGGAGGGAGCATGTGAGCCTGGTTGTGAAGGGTTCTAAATGCCGTATTTAGTTGGCCTGTACAGCGTACCTCTGTAGCCAGTATTAGAGATAGAGAGTGGAAACTGTAACATGATCTAGAGACTAGATCCCTAGAGTCTAGGCCCTAGAGATGGGACAAAGATCCAGAGACAGGAATCTAGGAAGAAAATTAGGAGAGACAGCAATGTTTTAAATGGTTCCTTTGAGTCTAAAGTGAGGTGAAGTTTGTCTGGCCATGTGAAGTTGCCTAAACTGACATGAGGTGGGAGTAGGCTTTGGTGGATCTAGGAGAGAGACTGGTGGTTGGCGAAGTGATGGCACAGGAGATCAGATTCTGGAGGGATAGTGGAGTATGATGGAAGTGGTAAAGCCCCTGGACTGTGATTGGATATACACCCTGTAGGTGTTGAAGGAGTAGAGGGTGTGGGTCCTGTGTTATAGATAGTTCAGGAGCATAAGGTAAGCCTGTGTTATGGACTGAGGAGATATAGCTTAGTGATGGTAGAATAGCAATTGGAAAGGGAGGAGCAGTTAGAGAGTCCCTCAGGGTGAGAGGGCATGGAGAAGGGGTCTTGGCTGGGAATGAAGCAGTTGTGTTGACTGAGAAGACTAAGGGTGATGGTTGGCTTGGTGGGGAGGCTGGATGGAGGGAAAAATGCTGGGCAGGCAGCATTTTGGTTTTAGAGTCCTAGTCCAGATTACTGTGAACCCAGGGAGGGGGGCATCTCTCAGACCGAGAGAGCATGCCTTACCCCAGCACCTTCACGATCCCTGATACCCATTTATTCCCAGTGAAGAGCCGGAGGCCATCCTTGGGGGAGTTGCTCCTGCGGCATGCACACAGTCCAACCAGGGCCCGGCAGGCGGCACAGTTGGTTCTTCAGCCTGGGAGAGACGGCGCAGGACTTGGCCTAGGTGGGGGCTCCCCTGGGGCTTCAACTCCGGTTCTACCCCCTCGGGGTGGGGCCCCTGAGCGCCAAGGTGAGGCTCTGCGAGTCAAGAATGCTGTCTACTGTGCAGTCATTTTCCCTGAATTTCTCAAGGAGTTGGCTGCCATTTCCCAGGCCCATGCTGTCACCTCGCCTTTCTTGTTGGATACTTCAGAGGAGGGATCTGGTCCTCCTGTCTCAGGCTTTGGGCCCCTCAATCCTTAACTTTCTTCCATGGACAATCAGGGCCTCCAGTGGCCTGGGCTGGGGCCGGGGTATAGGCTCCTTTTTATGTTTGGAGGCAGTGGTAAGAGGACTTTTTAATTTATTTCTGATGAATGTTTTATGGAGAACTTGTTGCAATATGTATAAAAGGGAAATCTCTATTCTCTGCTCATTCTTCTTTCCCACCCTTTTTCTCTGGGGCTGGGGCCCCAGGAAGGTTGTACATAAATAGGAGGTCAGGGGTATTTTCTCTCTTGTGAGGACATTGGTTTTAAGGTTTTAAGGTGCTTCTTACACCGTTAAAGGGTGAGGGGTCATGGAACCTAGGGGAAAAAAGTAGGGACTCTTCTCCAGCCCCAAGACAGAAGAAGCAGCATGGGCCCAGGATGGTTTGGGGGAGCAGCAGCTGATGTTTATTGGGGACCAGTATCCCTATGCCGGATCTTGGGGGCCTTGCCCCCTGAATCTCTCGCCTCAGCTTCATTCGTCGCTGTCGAATTCTGAGGACAGACCCTGCAGCAGGGGCAGGGACATGGAGTGCCGGTCGGGGTCCCCGGGGCCCCCACCCTGGACTCCTGGTGCGGGGCTGCGGGGGCTGAAGAGCCAGTTCTCTGCCAGGGTTGGGGATAGTCACAGCTTGACTCATGCCCTGGTCTTTCTGCCTTCCTGGTCCCTCCCTCTGGCCTTCTGCTGTGCCCACCCCCTCACCAGGACCATGCTTCCATCTCACCACCCCTGGCTCCCTCCATCCCCTTCACCAGGATCTGGTGTGGTATTAGGGGTGCTCCACACATTCCTGGGGCACACATTCCTATATTCCCTATGCCCTCTCCCTCCACCAGATCCCATCCGTCTCAGCTTCATATCCCCTAGCAGTACCTGACAGCATCTGGGGCCCCCTGCGGAAGGGGTTTCGGCCCTTGTAGGAGAATCTGGTGGGTCTGCCCTCTGGCCTTTCCTGAGGAGGTGGTGTAGGTGGGGCTGGGGCAGGTGGGGGCACATCAGTAGCTTCAGCGGTATCGGTAGGGGTTGACATGGGGGCCAGAGGTGGCATGATCCCAAGGTTGGGTCTGACCCAGTTGGCCCCATGGGGCAGTGTATCTTTGGTCAGAGGCTTCTGTGGTCCCAGCACTCCTTTGGGCTGCAGTGAAAACTTGAGGCAGGAGAAGGCAACAGGCAGGGACCGTTGTAACCGGAGCAGCTGGGGCTCTTGGGCTGTAGGCAACAGCCCCAGCTGCAGCCAGGAACAGGAGAAGACCTGGTAGATGACATAGATGCTGTGGGTGCTTCGGAGCCAGGGAAGATTTTGCTGTAGGCTCACCTGAGCTGGTGGCAGCAGCAGGAAGGCCACCTTCTTGCGCAGACCACCCATGTGCAGGCGGATCCTGCAGGGCTGCCCATCCAATATTCGCATTTCTTCATAGGCTATCTCTTCCCGGCCGTTTGGTGAGTATTCCCGAGTGCAGTGGGCAAAGGCACCCTCAGATCCTACCTGCTCCAGGAGGTTTGGTAGTGGCCCTACTGGTTGTAGTGCCCGCCGACCCTGCCGAGTTGGTAAAGCCAGGCGAGTGTGGGCTGGTCGGGACTGCTTCACTAGCACACCCAGTAGGTCATAGCAGGCTGCATCTGACAGGAAAGGTACTGCCACTACGTTGGGCCCAAAGCGCTCCTCGATAACCTGCAGATGGCCAGTTTATAGGTCAGGGACTGAGTTAGGGTCAGGAGTTACCTGGTAGCCTACTCTAGATTGACCCTCCTGCTGTTCCCTGTGCAATTATATCTCTACGATGTGCTCAGACGGGTTCCTGCTTATTTCCTAGTTCTCTCCTGTAGCAAAACCTTGAATATACTATGTGCCAGACCCTGCTGGATATTGGGAATACATAAAAGCATGAAATTTTGACCTTATCCTATTATAGCCCGGTCTGATGGAGGAGACAAATATGTACACAGTAGTCAGCTAAGTAAGATAATAGAGAACACGGGTGTGGAGGAGATGGGTAGTGATTTAACAGCTTTTTTCTTTGATAGAAGAGGATCAGAGAAGGTTTCTAGGTGGTAATACATGAGCTTTGAAGGAATCAGCTAGGTAGGAGGATGGTCAATCCAGGGAGAGGATACAACCAGTTTAAAAACCAGAATTTATTAACTAGGTGGGGCACCTTCAGGAACACGTAATTTCATTGCACTTAAACATAGGGTATGAAGAGGGACAGGCACACAGCAACTAGACTGAAAGATCTTGTTTGTATGCAATGTGACAGGAATTTGGTCCTGAGGGCAATGGAAAACCACTTGAAGGGCTCTGGGCAAGAGGGGAAAGATCAGAAAGGCGCTTTAGAAAGTTAATTTTGAGCAGGAAGACAAAATAAGGGGAGAGAAAGATCAGTTAAGAGTATTGTAATACTGCAAGCAAAACATGGTGAGGCCTTCAACTAAAATAATGGGGGAAGATATTTAGGTTATGGAATTAGTAGAACTTGATCACTTTAAGGAATGTGAGAAAAGGAATCCTGAAGGATTAGTTATTAGATGATTGATTGGGTGGGTGATGTCATTCACCACAAATGGGTACACAGAAATAGGTTGGAATGACCGTTCTTAAACATTTTCTGTCCTAACTGCAGGACAGAGTTCCTTTAGGGATTTGAGGCCTCATCTTTGAAATGCTGGTTCTTCTAGTACGCTTTCAGGGATTCTAGTTCCTCTAGGTTTTGTCCTTCTTGTCTTGGCCTTTTTTGGTTTGGTTAACCCAGTTCTGGAAAGTTTAACTTCATGACCGACTGGAAAATCTTGTACGATCCTTTCTAGTATTTGTACTTAGATGTGATCTCAACTCATCAAAGATACTGCTAGCTCAGACTTCTGGCTCTGTGGTCTGCTAGCCAGTACATAAAATTCCTTGTTTGGATCCCTTTCCTGTTTGAGACCTGTTCTGTTTTCAGAATAGCATTTTTGCTATGTTCTACTGCCCTTCCTCAGCTCCCAATTCCCACATGCCTGTCCCCTGGCCTTGCCCAGTTTGCCAGCCTTCTGGTAGAGTTCATCAATGATCCCTTATGGTCAATCTGTTTTTTGCTACATAGAACTGTTTTTGGAAGTGCTGCCCCATAGCATAAGAGGAGGGAGGGTCGCTAACTGATCTAGTTGTGTCTGCACTATGGACAAGCTGAAGTAGCTTGAAGAGTACTGTCCTTTGTCACCTGGCCAGGGAAATACATGGTGCTTTTTCTTTTTTTTCCATTTGAAATACTAGTGTTTATCATGGTGCTTTTTCTTAATCTGCATGGAAGAATTTCCCATAATTCCTCTTCTTTGCTTCATTGGGACTGAAATACTTTATTTTTGGTGGGGGCATCAGGCTGGAGAACAGTTCTCTGAGAAGCTCTGAGAAGGGCCAGTTGGGTTACCAGGGGTGAGAGCAGAGCATTGGTGGGTTGGCATTTTTGTTTAGAATGTTCTGCTCCATGACAAAGAAAGCATAGTGACCAAATATAACTTCAGAATCCTACCCTAGCTGCTCCTTTGGTCCCTAGGATCCTATACAAATAAGACAAATAGGAGTGTCTCCAGGAGGTACCTCTTTAGTGGGATTTTGACATTTAAAATACCTATTCTTATGGTCCAAGTTTCTGATCAGGTGAATCCCTGATTTAGCTGGAGGGTTTTTCCCAGAATAGACATGAATTTGCCATGGTGGGGAGGTTTATAGGCTCTTTTTCTTACCCTTGAGGCCCCCAGTGGTTATCCTAAAATAGGGAAAATAGGGCACTCAGTTCTATGCTAGGGGGACTGTTCTTTGTAGAGTCACCATGTGAGACCACTACCTGTTCCCACTGCACCTTTACTTCTGGGTAAAAGTTCTGTGGAACATAGAAGCCTGCAAATTTAGATCTCCCAGGGGCAGCCTGGGAAAGTGAGGTTGGAAAACTTTCTTCCTGGGTATACCTCGGCTGGTATGAATTCTGAATGAGGAGACTTCAAGCCATATTTTGGTTAGCTGTATGTTCTACAAAGTGCGCAATAAACTATCAGTTCTGGAGAGAGGAAACCAGGTTACTCAGAGGTGTCCTGCTCCTTGAATTTGCCACATATCACCAGTGATTTATTGTGTATCTCTACTTTGCCTTTCCTGACAATTTTCCATTTAAATAGGGAATTTTTCTGATGCTCAGAGATGTAGCTGTCTGCTGGTTGATGACTGCATTTACTTTCATCGTAATGAAATGCTTGATCTTGTCCAGGACCAACCTGCTGAAGCTAGGTACTCTGATATTTGTGAGGGCCTTGGCTCTCCTGTTTCTGCTTCCCTGGGAAGCTGACCTTTGTGGTGAGCTCCATTTCTAATGGGAGCTATATCTATTAAGGCTGTTTGAGTCTAGTAGGCACTACTTTAAGATGGTTGTTTTAAACTTGATAGAAGGGCTGCCTTCTATGAGTGCTTTAAATTCACTGTCCTTCAGATTATGTAACCAGAACCTGATCCCTAAATTCTCCAAGTTCAGAAATTGTGGCCATCTAGATTTGGCAGGGGTACTTGCAACTCAGAGCTGACATCTGCCTGCTCCTGAAAATCTCCATATTTGGCTCAAAACCCAAATTTCCCATTTTGTGGATGTTAAGGTGGAGGGGGTATCTGAAGAAGTCCAAGCTTTTTTAGAAAGCTTACAAGGCCCTTCATGATCAGCCTCTGTACCTCTTTGACCTCATTTTCACCACTACTCATGTGAACTCTGCTCTACAGACTATTTGCAGTTCACAAATATGCAATTTTTTTAAATCCTCTCCTGGCTTTTGCATATGCTGTACTTTTAATTATACACTGTTCACTCGCTCACCCACCCACCCACCTGCTCACTAACTCATTTAGGTGTTTATTAAACATTCCTCTTTCCTCTATGTGAGAATAATTCCGACTTGCCTAGCTAGAACGTCACTCTCTCCAGGAAGCCTTCCTGACCTCATAACTCCTACCCTGACTTAGCACTTGTCTCTGTTCTCAGAAATTCTTACTGCCTTTGAAGGAACTTCTTGCTGTTTTTTGCAATTGTGATTAAATTGGAGTGTGTACAAAGCACTTAGTACAGTGTCCAGCGTGTAAGTAAGCACTGAGTAAATATTATTATTATCTTCAAGCTACCCACCACTTCCTACGCATAAGTTGCTCAGACCCATCTAGGTCACACTTTGTTCCTTTCTCTTTAGCTTTCTTACTTTATCCTTGATGAGGGTCCAGGCGGCATCGGCTTCATCCAGTGTCAGCAGGTGGGGGGTACCAACCAACATGGTGGGGTATGGGAGAGGTTAGGCAGGGCAGTGGCTGCTGCAGGAACCCCAAGCTGCCCAGAGAGGTGAGGCCCCAGGCCTTAGGCTTTGACCTACTATAGCATGAGGTCATAGAGGTCCTACTAGATAATGGGGCTTTGGGTGAGGGGAGGGCAGTCACTTTCCTAGCCTCACTATATGCACAGCATGAGTCCATACCCTTGAGTCACTTATCCATTCTCCTCCTTAGGGTAGGAAAATGCAGGGGTGCTTGAGTGCATTTGTGTGTGTGTGTGTGTGTGTGTGTGTGTGTGTGTGTGTGTGTAGTTCTTGGTCTGAGTTCTTAAAGGAAGCAGAATCAGGCTTCCCCCTTCAGCAGCCTTATTGAATCAATTTGCTGTGCTGCCTTATTAGCTGCAGGTGACTTCTTCATGAGGTTGGATAGGGGTCCTGAAGGACACACTGGAAGTATAGATCAGGACTTAGACTGAGAACCAAGCAGTAGTTCTTAACCTTGGTCATACTTTGGAATTACCTAGGAGCTTTAAAAACTATAGATGCCTGGATCCCACCCCCTGAGATTCTAATTTAATTGGTCTGGAGTGTGCCTGGGCATCAGGATTTCTAAAAGCTCCTCAGGCAATTCTGATGTACAGCCTGGGTTGAAACCCATTATTAATGAGTGGGTTACAATTGCAATGAATACCAGGTGTATGTGTAGGAGGGTGTCATGCTGAGTGGTGACAATGTGGAGGATAAGAATCTAATTGGGACAACGTAGCCTTAGTAACTGGAGAGGACTTTCAGGAAGCCAGAATTACCCAGGTAAATTTGAGGAAATTTTTCTTCATGCACCACTCCATGTCCTAGGGAGATCTGTGTCTGTTTGGCACTTACCTACTGCAGCCCTAATCTATGTGTGATTTCCCCTTGTGTCTCTGTCCAGAGATCTCAACCTGGTGTTTGCTGGAGAAGAAGAGTGTTTTTTCCTCAGAGAAGAACCACTCTGGAGAGCCTTTCTAGTAGCTACTCTCTGACTCTGCCTCTTATCTGTCTAAAGAGTCTTCTCTTGAGTCCCTTTTGAGAGTCTCCTGCATGCCTAGGAAGACCACTTCTGTTTGGGGAGCATCCTTTCCTATGCTGGCCCAGCATGTAGAGCTGTCCCATAAAGTCGGTCATCGTCTGAGCTGGCTGAGGTATGAATATGAGGCACAGGGCATGGTCCTACATGATGTTACTGGCCTCAGGGTAGGTTAGAGCTAAGGGTATATATGGGTGCTCCGTCTTTAAACAAAAGTTTGGCTGTGGGCATGGGACTGCGCTCCAGGAGAGGAATTAATATCAAATATCCCATGTTAGAAGCTATGCCAAACACGCTGAATCTGTTATGTTGGTTAATCCTTTTAGTAACCTCTTGAAGTAGGTACTATTATTTCCTCATTTTACAAGTGAATTAAAAGGCTCAGAGAGGTTAAGTAAATTAGTGCAAGGGATACACTGAGTTAATGGAGGATCTGGGATTCAAGCCTAAGTCAGCCTGATTCCAGCTTTTAAGTTAAAATTTAAATGGTAGTCCCTTTTTGGTGAAGGGAGAAACTGCTGTGTTCCTTCTGCTCTTGAGTGTGTGGTGGGAGGGCGCCTGCTCCGTGGATGTTCAAAGTGGTGTAATGAAAAGGAAGTGGGCAAGGTGAGAGAAATGCTTCAGAGACCAAACCAGAAACCCCAGGCTCCTTGTCAGGACAAGCACAACCAGATCTCTTCCTCTAGTGCCCTCTTAGCCCTATACCAGGAGGGATTATCTGGTATAGCATAGTTGGCACCTCTGTTCCCTCCAGAAGGGAATCCTGAGTGAGGTAGACAGCAGTGGGGAGAGAGACATACACTAGGACAAGGCACACAGATGTGGGGCAATACAGACAGTGCAGGGAGGCAGAGATGCAGAGGTCCAGAGACGGGAGTTCCTGATAAACACGGGTATCCAGATCCTGATAGGGTTCCAGAATGAGAAGGGGGTGGAGGGTAGGGATAGGGATGATGGGCTGTTGGTGAAATGTGATAAGAATTTCAGATTCTCATCAGGGGGCCTCAGAGGGGAAATTGGGTACAGATGAACTCTCAGCCAGAAGCCCATATCTTCTGTTTTGCTGATGATCATGATTCTTTAGGCTCCCTGCATTCCACACTTTCCTACCCTGACATTAAGTGAGACTGTATTTCCCTTTGGCTCAGAGTCTGAGACTGAAAGTTACTGAAGGAAAATAGATGACAACTGAGTGCTGGATGGAGTTGATGAGCCTCAGGACTGGGCTGTTCGGGCCATAGCCTGCTCATGGGGTTGCCTCCAGTGTGGCACATTTGGGGGTTTCCCTGGACACAGATCATCTGCAACGTATCTGAGTGGCGACTGGACCGGACAGCATGCGAAGAGAGGGGCTGGTTATTTAGGGAACATGAGGTTCTCTGCAAGAGGCTTCAGGGCAGTATAGAATCGTGTTGATAGCGAAGACTTCCGAGGGATAAAGAGCCCTAACTTCTCTCAGGCTATAGGGATAAGTGTACAAGTCCCAAATCCCTTATTTGAAACCTCCAGGGACAGATGTGTTTTGGACTTCAGAATTTTTCAGATTTTAGAAAGGGAATATAGTGCCTTTATTGTATATAAAGGAGTACTCCACTGAGGTTTAGGACAGTGCCCTATAATCAAACACATCAATGTTTCTGCAGCTAAATGTATGAATATTCACACCAAGTGAAATACATAAATACTATAAATACCATCGTGATGTTTCAGGTCAGGTTTTTGGCCAAAGTTATGAAAAAAAACATTGTTTCTTCAAAGATTTTTATTTTGGAATTGTGGATAAGGGATTATGCGCTTAGAATTACTCTCAGGTTTTGTGAGGAGTAGGGGATTGCTGGTAGTCTTCTAAACACATCACATGGTAGGTATGTGTGTGCTCTCCATCCAGACAAAATACTAATGTCCAAGGGTGTGGATTTTTGGCTTGAAGAAAGTTCTTGCAATGAACAATGCACAACCTTGGACTCAGCTGTGCTGGGGAGCTGTGCACAACCAGAGAATGAAGGTGCCTTAGACAAGAGGTTTCCTGTGGTGGGAAGGTGACAGAATTCATTGCTTGTGAACATTGGCTGCGTAGGATTTCCCTTTTTCATGTACCAGAGGGGAGAGGCAAAAAATGTGTGCGTGTGTGTGTGTGACAAGACTGTCACATGTACATTTCTTTATAATAATGTTGTAATAAATATCTTACTGCATACATCTTTGTTCACATCTCTAATTATTTTGTCAGGATAGATTTATCAAAGAGGAATCCCTAAGAGAAGGATATGGACATCTTAATGACTCAGTTCCGATCAGGATTAGAATTTTGTCATAATTATCCACAAAATCATTGCCTGAGGAATTTTTTCAACTCAGAACTTCATGAAAAAGATTAGTCTTGAGAATGACTGAGGCCACAAAGGAAAACTGTCGATCTTCTCAATGTGACAACACCTCTGAAAATCACGCAGAGCTTCTGGGCTTTCTCTTTAGCTCCTTGTTAGTGAGGACCTGGTGAGACCCCATGTGGCCCTGAGAAGATGTCACCTGCCTTTTCAGATTTGCAGCCGCCTGTTCTGTGTGCTTTCCCGTGGTACTTGGTCCAGCTGTTTGTGCTGAGTGGTTAGCATTGCACTTGGCTTCAGGTCCTCATGGCTGACTCCAATACCTGCAGTTATGATAGTTTTCCCAAAGAGCTTGGGTCTGCCTGTGCAGCCTGCAGCTTTCCATGACCTTCTAAAAGTGAATTCCTGCTTTTTGTCTGAGATTATATTCATTCTGGGCTCCACGCTGGTGTGAAAGATCTTTTGCACAATGTCCCTTCCATTGTAATCTTAGCTGAAGGTCAATCCCCTGTTACACCATGTGTAATATCTCTATTCTCTGGTAGCCACAGCAGTGTGAAATATTCCTATACCAACATCCTGTGCTTCTAGTGATGTTGGCCAGTCCAAATGGGGGTGCTGATATAGATTTTATTTGGGAATTCAACATTCTTGGCTGAGGGTGCAGAGAAGAGCAAATTGGTAAGAGACCACAGTGACTAGACCTCAGGCAAGCAGGTAAAGTGGCTACAATGATTTCCTGGGATATCAGAATTTCTTTAAAAAATTTTTTTAAGTGTTTATTTTTGAGAGAGCATGAGTGGGGGGTGGGGTACAGAGAGAGACGGAGGCACAGAACCTGATGTGGGCCTCAAACCCACGAACTGTGGGATCAAGACCTGAGCTGAAGTCTGATGCTTAACCAACTGAGCTACCCAGGTGCCCCTCAAAATTTCTTTAAGTTGGACCTCTGGCTCCTAAGGGAGAGTTCTAGCCATTAATTCTTGAGATATTGACAGGAGAGTGGAGGTAGGGGAAATAGACCCTAACCCATGAGACCAAGGGGATTCTCTGAACTAGGAATGGCCAATTTTGGGACCCCTATCTGGACACATTATCCAGATTCTCAGAATGTGGGGAATAAGCCTGTAACTTCTTCCCTAAGGACAGAATCTGGTTCCAGGAATGAAGAGGGCTTTGAACCCAGAAAACTACCCAAGCACTTTCCTCCAGAGGCAGCTTCACTCTTCCCAGGTCCCCAGGTCTAGAATCAATAGAGGAGCTTTTGTGTGGAGACATGGGCAGACTTAGGTTAAAATAATGGAAGGGGTGGGAAAGGAAGTTTTCTTTAAGTAAAATCTTGTGTACTATGAGCCATGGTAATTCCTGATTTTATTTTCCTGCATGGTAACATGTAGCCCCCTGCCTCCTGCCTCCCAAGCAAGATATGTGGATAGACCAAAGTCTGCAGATGCTAGGGATATGTGTTGTAGAGGCTTCACAGCAAATAATTTATTGAGTGATTATCACAGTCATATGTAGACAGTGGGACAAAGAAGACATAATCCACACCTCCAGGCCCTGGACTCTTCTGAATATTCCTTCACCTCCACCACCAGGCTCCACTGTTTTTTGTTTTTTTTTTTTTGCCCATTAGAACTGGCTTTTTCTGAATGTGAAGATTTCTAGGAGTCGGTCCCTGATTTGCTTGGTGCGGACCCCATAGATGAGTGGGTTGAGGGCAGGTGGCAGCAGCAAATAGATATTAGAGAGAAGGATGTGTACGGGCTTTGGGACAGTGTGACGACCAAAGCGATGTGTGAGGTAGGAGAAGAGACCAGGTACATAGAAGGCCAGAATGACACATATGTGGGAACTACATGTGCCAAAGGCCTTAGCACGGGCCTCCTGGGTAGGCAGCCGCAGCACAGCATGAGCAATGAGCCCATAAGAGCCAGTGATGCCCAGGATATCTATACCAGACACAGCCAGTGAAAGCGCCAGCCCATACAAATTGTTGGCCCGTGTGTTGCCCACCACCAGTTCTACCACCGCCATGTGTGCACAGTAGGCATGGTCTATGGTCTTGGCCTGGAAGTGCTCAAATTTCGCCACCAGCAGAGGGAAAGGCACAACAATAGCCACAGCTTTCAGTGCCAGTGCCAGGACTACATAGCCTACACGGGCTTTGGTGACTAGGAGAGGGTAGTGCAGTGGACGCCCTACTGCCACGGCACGATCACAGGCCATGGCCAGCAGTACACCAGATTCTACAGCAGTCAGTGCATGAACAAAGAACATCTGGACCAGGCAGGCACTGTATGGCACACGCCGGGGCCCAAGCCACAGCACAGCAAGCAACCCTGGGGCTATAGATGTAGCTAAGCCCAGGTCTGTGGCTGCCAGCGCGGCCAGGAGTAGAAACATGGGCTGCTGCAGTGTGGAATCTATCTGCACCAATGTCAGCAGTGCTCCATTGCCCAGCAGGGCCAACAGATACATGGGCCCGAAGACCAGTGTCAGCCAAGCCTGGGCAGGCCCTAGCCCTGGAATGCCAGTCAGCATGAAGAAGGTTGGGCGTGGGAAGGTGGAGTTGGAATGTGGACCTTCTGCCATCCTGTGGAGGGGGCAAAGCTTTAGGGTTCATGGGGGCATGACCCCTGAAAGGGGAAGGATAAAGGGAGAGATTTTGGGGGGGTATCACAGTGGCAGAGACCCATCCATGGAGTATGTGTAGGGGTAGTGCAGGGTTGGGGGACCACAGGGTTATACCTTTGGTTGGGGGTTTTGACAGATAATCAAGGTCACTACACTAGCTTGGATGGGAGAATCCTTTGTGCCTGAAAGCCCATGAGTGTCATAGGGGGAGACCAGGGGAGACACTGGTCATGAGGAAGGAGGGCCTCACTGCTACAGTGGCTGGTACAGTTGGAGGTCAGCTGAGAGCTGTGGCTGACATGAAAGATTTTCTTCCTTAGGATCCAAAGTAGAGTCCATCTCAGTCTCTGTATGATGGGGAGAAAGCCAGAGCTGGTTGGGTATCAGGCCCCAGGCTGCACTGTCCTTGACTGTATACGCTTAGGCAGAGTTTCTGGGCCTCAGTTTCCTCAGCTCTACAATGGGGGTGGGCACAGTAGTTGCAGTGTTGTCCATCTTTAACATTCTGGGCATCAGCCCTGGAGAAGAAAGTAAAGAGAAAAGGAGAAATAGGAGGGTGAGGAAGATGGGACTGAGTGGAAATGGAAGCCTGATGTGACCAGAGAAAATCTGGTGGGTTTTGGGGGTGCTTACATTATTTTTAACTTGATACTTAAGTAGTAAACTTGAACACCAGCTGGAGGTTTGAAGTTGGGCCTAGGAAGGAACAGAGAAAGAGAGAAATGGCAGCAAAAAAAAAGGAACTTCTCTGACTCCCTACCTTCCTCATGATCCAGAAGGGGGTCCCGCTAAAGTCTTATTTCTGGGGTGCCAGAGGGAGTGGAGGTGACAGAGGGGGAGGAAATGGCACTCAACCCAGAGTAGCAGCCATACGTGGAAGAAGCATCTCTGACGGAGGAGGCAGGGTGAGTAGAACTGATTCCACGCAGACTCTAGCTTACTGAAGATTAATAAACATGGAATGGATAAATGAATGAGGAGGAAAACACCAGCAGAAGACTTGACTGGAGAAAGAACCTGTGCACTGGGTGTTGGCAGCTTCTCTTCACCTTGACCAGTGCCTATGGGGCCCTTTATGAAGCTGTTCCACTGGCTTCCCTCAGGGCCCTTACCCCTCCCACCTGTGCCACATTAACTCTTCCCTGTGCTGCCTCCTTGCTCTGTGCTGACAGGTAAGTTCAGGAAGTAGAGCAAGGAGGCAGAGATGGGGGCAGCAAGGAAAGAAACAGACTCCCTGAAGTCTGGGGAGAAGACCTTGCTATATTCTTGAATAGCATGCGTCCCCCTCTGTTGTAATTACTTCTCTCTCTCTCCCACTAGGCTGAGTTACAGGCAATGCTTCTTATTAGCCAGTATCTCCACTGCTCATCACAGTACCTGGCATGTCGTTGTCCACGAATATATATTTATTGCTTTTATTTGTGTGACAGTACTGCTGGCCCAAACAGCATTTGTTTGCTGACCAACATGGGCTCCTACAGTTTCAGGAGCCTTAGGTATCTATGGAGATGAGAAAGAAAGACATACCATCAACCCCGAGTCCACTGGGTATGACTCTGCTCTAACGAGGTAGAGCCTAAAAATCACCACGTTATACAAAATAATGCAGAAAAAACAGGACTTGCGGGAAAGGTGGCAGTAGGGCACAACATTCCAAAACATCACCAGTGACACATTTAAAAAAAGGATAGGACCCTAATCAAAATGGTGGCACCGTTCTACATATGTTACCTGGTTAGAAAGCACAAAAACACACCAGTAACTATGACACATTACCTTGAAAAAGACAAGGAATTTTCCTTGTGGAAACATTAGAAGCAGCTTGTGAATAACTGAGAAACGGTAGAAGGGGAGACTACGGGAGTCCCCCTTATCTGTGGTTTCGCTGCTGCAGTTTCAATTGATTGCCCGCTGCCATCAACTGCGGTCTGGAAGCAGATGATTCTCTTTCTGACGAATCGTCAGAAGGTCATCTGTAACCTAACGCCACGTCACAATGCTGCGTCATTCCCCTCACTTTATGTCCTCACGCATTTTATCCTCTCACGCATCATCACAGGAAGAAGGGTGAGTACAACACAGTAAGATATTTTGAGAGAGACCACATTCACATAACTTTTATTACAGTATTTTGTTATAACTATTAGTTATTATGGCTAGTCTCTTGCTATGCCTAATTTATAAATTACACTTTGGCATAGGTAATGCATGTATAGGAAAACACGGTACAAGGCATACCTCGTTTTATTGTGCTCCGCTTGATTGCGCTTCACAGAGCATGGTTTTTACAAATTGAAGGTCTGTGGCAACCCTGCTTCTAGGAAGTCTATCGCCATTTTTCCAACAGCACTTGTTCACTTTGTGTCCTTGTCACGTTTTGGTAAATTTTGCAGCATTTCAAACTTTTTCATTATTTAAAAAACTTTTTTTTTAATGTTTATTTTTTATTTTTGAAAGGGGGGGAGAGGAGGGGCAGAGAGAGAGAGAGAGAGAGAGAGAGAGAGAGAGAGACACACACAGAATCCAAAGCAGGCTCCAGGCTCCTTCGCTGTTAGCACAGAGCCCAAGGTGGGGCTCGAGCCCATGAACTGCAAGATCATGACCTGAGCTGAAGTCAGACACTTAACTGACTGAGCCACCCCGGGCACCCTGCAAACCTTTTCATTATTATTATATTTGTTATGTTGATCTGTGGTCAGTGATTACAACTCAATGAAAGCTCGGATAATGGTTAGCACTTTTTAGCAATAAAGTTTTTAAATTAACGTACTCTGCATTTTTTTTTTTTTAGACCTAATGCTATTGTACACTTACTAGGCTACAATACTGTGTAAACATAACTTTTATATGCACTGGGAAACAAAAATTCATTTGACTCTATTGGTATATTTGCATTAACTGCGGTGGTCTGGAACTAAATCGGCAGTATCTCTGAGGTATGCCTGTGTATGTAGTTTGGTACTATCCATATTTTCAGACATCCACTGGGGATGTTGGAACGTATAACCTGCACATAGCAGGGGACTACTGAATCCGAAATTGGGTGGAATGTTCTAACACCAGATGTGAATGAGTGTGGTTCATAACCTGAGTGGTGATAGGTGTTTTAGGTGTGTGGATGTTGGATTTTCCTTTGCTGCTTTGTTCAGCAGTTTTGAATGCAGTTTTGTGCATTCACCTAGTTTCTGGCAGAGGGAATCATACAGTAAACAAATATGAAATTCACTCAGTTCCAACTTACTCAGTTGCCTAATGTAGCAATTGGTTGGAACAAATTTGCTCTTCAAAACCAGCTTTATAGCAGATCTGATTGAATCTCTTTTGTGCCTGGCCCGGTACCATATGGTGAGGATACAATGGCAATAACAAGGCACTGCTGCCCTCAAGGAGCTCACTGTCTAGTGGACTCAGTGATGCAAACTGTTGTTGGAGGGCTACTTTAGTCATTGCATTCATTGAGGTTAGTATCAGGTATGGTGGGAGCACAGGGAAAGGAGCCTTTCCCTCTTCTCTGAATTATAGTAGTGACTGCAGTTTCCTATGTGCAGGCACTGCTCTAAGTCCTATTCCTACAACATGTATTTGCAATGGGGTACAAAGATTCCTCCATTTTACTGACAAAGAACTAAGGCACAAAGATAAGTAACTTACCCAAGGGCGCACAGTTAGTAAATAGCAGTTAGATACCAACTGGGTCTGACCCTAGCATTCTTGCTCTTAGCCACTGCTTTAAACATTTCTGCTGAGATTTAGCACATGAATAAGAGTTTTCTAGGATATCTGGGGCAAAACGATCTGTTCCTGGGAGGGGAAGTTCAGGTTGTCCTAGGATTTCTGAGGGATTTGAGGAGCACTTGGGAGGTAGGGACAGTGGGTGGAGAGCTGAGAAGGAGACAACTGGGAGAAAAAAAGCCCTTGAATGCCATTATATCCAATGGCCTCAAGAGACTAATGGGACTTTTGGCTGACATATTCTTGTCCTGGACATAACTGTACAAAAGATTGTTCATAAGATAAATCACAGATTCTTTAAGCCCAACAAAATTGAAATCATTAAGTTCCTGCAAATCTGCTATATTCTGTGTTGCCCACTGTCTATTAATCCAGGCTGTATTGGGGGATATCATTGACTTTTTCTGTGGAAAAGTTCCTGTTTTGGTTTCCCAGGCCCCAGTTCAACATTACAGAAGCTCTCTGAACAGATTGGGGGATCACCTAGCTGGTCTTTCCCTCTGACATTGGCCATTGGAGGAGGGTATCTGACAGTACACCTGTGACTTTGTGGGGCTATATGTCAGAGCCTGCTCCCCAGGGGTGGATGCCAGCCCTGTAGAGGGGGTGAAGGTAGAGAGGAGGAGGAGGAGGGCTCATTGGCTAGGAATCAGAGGGCTCTGGGAATTGACCCTGAATTTCTCACTTCTTTGACAAATGCAGCTACTACCACCATCTGCTATAGAATAGTGTTTCCAGAGATCAGCTTGTGTCGTATGAGTCTGCTCCAATTTTCTGCTTACAGTGACCAGTGAACAACAACATATAACAGTAGATTATCCATTTATAAGTAGATTACAGATCAGAAAATCTTGGGTCCTAGTGGTGCCACTCAACACTGAATCCTTTTCTAGAAACCTATTAAGACAAACTCTTAATTGGTCAAGTCTCAATTCCCAGGCGAGTATGAGAGCCTTCTGTGACCAGTAGCGCCCCCAATAGCCCAGGCGTTTCACTTCCCCTCAGTTTCTGGTGGGGTAGAGAGACTCTATAAGCCCAAGGTAAGATCAGGTGGCACTCCATATCCTATGGAGATGTGGATGACATGGAACCACCATACCACTCAGTTTTCTAGGTCTTCTAGCTTCACTTCCCTCCCCGATCTGAGGCTACCCAGTCCTTCCATGAGAACATCTTTAGTATTCCATAAAGCTCTGGGGGTACTGGGAGCCCCCAATACCAAGGATAGTGGATATTCTGGCGCCAGTGTTACAAATTTGTGAGAGGAATTATTCTCCCTATCATAATAGGATCTAGTAGAAGTCAGTTTCTGGTAGGGGTATGGAATAGGTCAGATCTAATTTTTATCAATTCTCCTATAGTATTGTCTGCTGTCCTTATCCATTTTCCCTTCCTCTGCAGTGGGGTCAGTCCTTTGGATTGACTCTTTGACTATAGACAGTACTGACTCTAGTGTT
This sequence comes from Panthera pardus, assembly GCF_024362965.1. Taxonomy (NCBI): domain Eukaryota; kingdom Metazoa; phylum Chordata; class Mammalia; order Carnivora; family Felidae; genus Panthera; species Panthera pardus. The sequence goes on from NW_026526677.1 coordinate 52,208,359, forward strand.
CTCTTGCATACTGAGGTCACAGTTCCTGTCTTTGTCTCCCAGACAACACTGTAAGACAGAAAAATTGGGTTGTGGTGTTGAAACCTCCCTCTTAACTTGTCCAATCATTCTTTCCCTTCAATGTGAGGCACGGAAGAGGCATTTTCTAAGTCTCTCTGATCAATAATTGGCTAAGGAGACCAGTGCTGGGTTGGTCTTCCAAAGACTTTTCTTACAGAAGACGAGTAGTTCTCTCTAAAGGCTCTCTAGCATTTAGAAGGGGATTTCTGAACTATGTTTACTGGGCCCACCTTTTGAGAAATTAATTCCCTGAAGTTCTTTTCTGAGGTAATAGGTAGCACCTTTATCTTTTCCACCATTACCTCCCTTCCTGTAAGCTCACATTGCATGGCTGAAACTCTTACAACCAGGAAAGTACTAATGTCATTCACAGAATCCAGCAAACATTATTACGAACTCATTACGTGTCAAACATAGTATTATGAATGGGGAAACAGCCTCTCTTATAACATTCACACAGCCACTGAGGCCCGCTTCCTTAAAGAGCTTGTGTATCTGCCTCCTTTCATCCCCACTGGAGTATGTCCCATTGTACACCCCACAACCTTAGAATATTGCAGCAGCCTCGTAACTTGTTTTTAATATTCTTCATTGTTTTTTTTGTCATGCTTTTACTTGAGAAGTGGTTAATATATATAAAAGTACAAAGAATAACCAATGCACACATTATCAAGACGTTCAAAATTGATAATTAACTACCATTTTGTCCCCCCTGTTTTCAGTTCCTTTTTAATAAAGGTAATAAAATTTACATATAAAGCCTCTTTTATCTCCTATAGTGTTTCATTCTCACCTTAGAGACAATTATCATGAATTTTGTGTATCTTTCGAATTCAGTTTTTATAATGCTTTTGCTAGTTGGTGCTTTTAGATGTTTACATAAATTATTTCCTACTGTATACAGGAAATTATGTTTTGAGTTCTGTTTATGCAGGTTTACAGAGCTTTATCATCCCTTTACATGTCTACATGGTTTTATAGCATATGATTATGCCAAAATTTATTTCTTTCTTTACTGGTAGACTTACTGTTTCTGGAGATTTTGCTGTGTATACTGCTATTTAATATTTTTGTACATGCCTTTTTTTCCACATGGATAATAGTTTCTCTTAAACAAACATCTAGAAGTGGAATTTCTGGGTTATTAGATATGCACATTTATATTTTTAGCAGATATTGTTAAATTGTTCTTCAAAATAGTTGTTCCAATTTGTACTCCCAGTAGCAGTTTATGAGAGATCCTGTGTTTCAGCATCCTTGACAGCACTTTATATTATCAGACTCTTATGTTTTCGTCAATCTGATTAAGTAGAAACATGAGCTCATTATTTTAGTTTATATTTTAAATATATTTATTGGTCGTTTATATTTCCTCTTCTGTTAATTGTATGATCATTTCTTTTGCCCATTTTTCTGTTCAGTTGCCTTACCCTCCCCTCTATATTTTTTGTACACCTTTTCTGTATATTCTAGATACTAATCCTTTGTTTATGTTGGAAATACAATCTTCCAGTCTGTTAATGATCTTTTAATTTTGTTTATGGTGTCACTTGCCTTACAGAAAATTTGAATTTTAATAAAAAGCACCTCTAGGCCATGTACTTTTTGTGTATTATTGAATAATTCCTTTCCTACCCTGAGATTGTAAAGGTTATACATTTTATGGTGTGTTTAGACATTTTTTTTACATTTAATTCTTTTAATCCATCTGAAATTTATTTTTGTGTGTATGATATGAGACCAGGGTCTAGTTTTATTTCTTTATTTTTCTTAAAAGGAAACTTGGTTGTTCTAGTATTTTTCTACAATAATATACAATTATTACACACTAAGTTCTTATATATAATAGATTTGATCTAGGCTGTGTTCTCTATTACATTAATGTTATATGCTAATTCCTCACCAATATTACTGTAATTATCTTTATATCTGTCAGGCAAATCACTTTCTTATTCTTCTCTGTGTGTGTGTATCCAGAAATATCTTGGCTTTATTTGTGCCTTTATTCTCTTACATGATTATTAGAATCACTTTGTTAACTTCCATGAAAAATCTTGTGTGATCTTAGTTGGGAGTAAATCTAGCTTATAGATTAATTGAGGAGCATTGCTATCGCCTGAATATGGAAGCTTTCCATTCATAACCTGTTATATCTTACTGTTTATTCAAGCCCCCTTTTATTTTATTCAATAAAATTTAATGATTTCTCTGTGATGACAATGTACTTCTTTGGAAAACTTATTCTAGGTCGCTAACAGTTTTAAAAATCAATTTATTGTGGTAAATGCGCCCATATTAAGTATATAATTTGATTTTAAATTTTTTTTTTTTTCAACGTTTTTTATTTATTTTTGGGACAGAGAGAGACAGAGCATGAACGGGGGAGGGGCAGAGAGAGAGGGAGACACAGAATCAGAAACAGGCTCCAGGCTCCGAGCCATCAGCCCAGAGCCTGACGCGGGGCTCGAACTCACAGACCGCGAGATCGTGACCTGGCTGAAGTCGGACGCTTAACCGACTGCGCCACCCAGGCGCCCCTATAATTTGATTTTAGACACAAATGTATATACTCATATAAGCACCATCCCAAACAAGAAATAAAACATTTTTATCATCCCCAAATGTTCCCTTGTTATTCTTTGTGGTTAATTCCCTGTAACCCTAGCCCCAGCCCCAGCCTCAGGCAGCTAATAGTATACTTTCTGTTTTTTTAATTTACTTTTACTTTTTCTAGAATTTTATATAAATGAGATCATGTACTATTTTGTATATGACTTCTTTCGCTCAACATGTTTTTGAGAGTCATCCATTTTCTTGAAGGTATCATTAGTTCATTCCTTTTTATAGGTGAATAGAATTCCATTGCACAAATATTCCACAATTATTTATCCATTATTCTTTTGATTGACATTTGGGTTGTCTTCATTTTTTAACTATTATTAATAAAGCTATAGTGAATAGTGGCATACAAATATTTGTGTAGAAATATTTTTGTTTCTCTTGGGTAAATACCTAGGAATCGTATCATGTGGTAAGTGTATATTTAACTTTATAAGAAGCTAAGAAATGCTTTTCCAAAGTAGTCATACCATTTTTCATTCCCAACAACACTGTATGACATTTAGAGTTATTTTACAGCCTTGCCGGCACTTACTGTGATCAGGCACTGGACTAAGTGCTTACATGTATCACCTCATTCAATATAACGTCCCTGTGAGGTAAGTGCAACCATTATTTCCATTTTACAAATAAAATAACTTACATGTGGATAGCTGACTTCTGATCACAAAACTTTGAATGAGTCTGGATTTGAATCCAGGTCAGTGTGAGTCCCAAGTGGATCCTTTTCATGACTATATAGTATCAGAGTTACATTGGCTTCATAAAACTAAATCAGGTTGGCTTCCATCTTTTTATCATGGGTAATTTATGCTTAGCCTGCCTTTCGCCTTCCTTCCCTAGACCAATGTACCAATTCAGGATGAAGGACCACCAAACTTGCTTTGTCTAAAATCTGTAGGTGAATAAGATAGCTTTTCTCCTAACCTCTAAATTTTCTTGAATATTCTTGCATCCACTCAAATCAGTGCCTTCTTTCTCTTCATTATAGCTTCTGTACATAATACATTTAGGACTTATCTGCCCCTCCTCTGTGGTTGCATTGTGAATTTTATGTCACACAACTCCTTCTCCAAAAGCCTGCAGCTGTGCCCTTTAGCTTCCCTAAAGACACACTCAATGTTTCATAATTCCCTGGCCAGCATCCCTTCTTCTCTTCCTTCCCTTGTGCACTGAAAGCAATGTAAAACACCCTGTAGAAGTTGCTACACTATAAGTGTGTCACTGACCTGGGCTGAGGATTCATTGCAAATGTCAGTTTTGTCTCAGTTTTCATGTCACTCAAGTCTGTCTTCTCAGCAACGTGAACAGTGCCAGTGCCACTTTCTGTATTTTGATAGTCACTTTTGTGTATGTGTTCCCAATCCATCTTTCTCCCTTTTTGTGTGGAGGGAGCAATACCATAGAGTTGTCTGATAGTCTAGGGAGCCTGAGTATGTACTATCTCTTGAGTCTGGTGAATTTATTGTCACACAGTCATCTTCCTTGTTCTGATTGCTTCTTCTGCTTAGTCTGTAATCACTTAGTCTCAGCTTTCTTCTCACTTTGGGGTCTCACCACCACTTCCCTGAAGGTAAGAGCTGCATTTCCCTCATTTTGCAAACTTTGTATTATTTGAATATCAGTGTGCTAATAGCATCCAACAGTCATATTCATACATTCATATTCTTTGACTTTCATTGTTTTGGATTGTTTGACTTTTTCCAAAAAATCTGAAAATATTTAAAAAAACCACCTTTTCATAATTGTCTCTTCCCTAAATCCCCAAATTTCATGGGTGTTTACTGTAAGCAGAATTCTAAAGATTACCAAGAAAAAATTTAATAATCTCTCTTCATCTTGTCCTCTTTCCAACCCTTGCTCTACTATGAAGTAATTTTTCTTAACATCCTGCATTCTTTTATGCTTTTCTCCATGCTCATATGTAGTTATATAAACACTTAGAGTTTTAGTTTTTAATTTTTATAATTTTGGGAGCAAATAGTATATTTTACATAATTTTCTTTTGTTCATTTGACAAATATTTATTGCAGCATTTACTTTTATCAAGTACTACACTTAGGTGCTTAACAGTAATATATTGTATATTTTTCAGGTCAGTGTGTTCTTTTTAAATAGTTGTATATGCACATACAGAAACACACACAACACATATTTTTGATTTTGAGGTAATTATGGTTTCATATGCAGGTATAAAAAACAATGCTGAGAAATTCTGTGTAATATTTATTCAGTTTCTCTTGGTAGTAACAAATTGCAAAACTATAGTGCAATACCACAAAAAGGAAGTTGACATTAATACTGTCAAGATACATAACAATTTCATTACCACTAAGATCCCTTTTCTTGCCCTTTTATGGGCACACCACTTCCTTGCCTCCCTTCTACACCCCTTTCCATAACTTCTAGCAACTGATTACCTCTTCTCCATTTTTATGCTTTGTCATCTGTACAATGTTATATAAATAGAATTATATTCGGGATTGTTTTTTTGACAGCATAATTCACTTGAGATTGTTGTATGAATCAGGTAGTTCATTCCTGTTTATTGCTGAACGATATTTTATGGTATGGATATACCACAGTTTGTTGAACCATTCATTGTTGAAGGACATCTGGGATGTTTCCAGTGTTTGGCTGTTCCTGATAAATTTCTACAAACAATCATGTATGAGTTTTTGTGGGAGCATAAGTTTTCATTTCTCTGGGATAAATGCCCGAGTGTTCAATTGCTGGATTATATGGTAGTTGCGTGTCTAGTTCTATAAGAAACTGCCAAACTGTTTTACAGAGAAAATGTGCCATTTGTATTCCTACCAACAGTATATAAGTGATTCAGTTTCTCTCATTTTTGTCAGCATTTGGTGTTGTCACTATTTTGTATTTTTAGCTGTTGTAAGAGGTGGGTATTGAATATCTTATCATGATCTTAATTTGTATTTCCTTCATGGCTACTGATGTTACACATCTTTTTTGTGCTTATGTGCCATCTGTATATCCTTTTCATTGAAATATCTCTTCCTGTCTTTTGATAATTTTGAATTGGGTTATTTTTGCTGTTGAGTTTTGAGAATTCTTCATATATTCTAGATAGCAGTCTTTTGTTAAACATGTGGTTGCAAATATTTTTCGCTCAGTCTGTAGCTTCTCTTTTCACCTTTTTTCACAGGGTCTTTTGCAGAGCAAATTTTAAACTCTTGACTTAGTCTAACTTACTTTTCCCCTTTTATGGACTGAACTCAACTCTAAGAACTCTAAGAACTTTATCTCAACTCTAAAAACTCTTTGCCTAGACCTAGATCCCTAATACTTTCTCCCATGTTTTTTCCTTACAGTTCTTATAGTTTTAGTGTTTTTTACTGGCCTGTGATCCATTATGAGTTAAATTTTGTATGGGGTGAAATTTAGGTCGAGTTACACTGTGTGTGTGTATGTGTGTGTGTGTGTGTATGGATGTCCAGTTGCTCCAGCATCATTTGTTGAAATGGCAGTTCCACTGAATTGCTTTTACACCTTTGTGAAAACTCAGTTGAGCATATTTGTGCGGGTCTGTTTCTGGATTCACTATTCTGGTCTCTTGATCTTGTCCTCTGTCAATATCACCCTGTTTGATTACTATAGCTGTACAGTAGGTCTTAATAACAGCTAGAGTAATTCTTCCTATTTTATTTCTCCTTTTTGTCAAGACTGTTTTAGCTATTCTAGATTCTATATCTTTCCATGTAAATTTTAGAATAATTTGTCTATGTCTACAAAGAAATCCTGGATGAGATTTTGATAGGAATGTCATTAAATTTATAGACCAATTTGGGGAGAATTGCTATTTTTAGTGTGTCCTGTCTTCCAACCCAGGAACATGGCATGTCTCTCTGTTTATTTAGATCTTCTTTCTTTTAACAAGCATTTGTAATATTCTGCATAATGATCTTATTCATGATATAAATTTACCTAAGTATTTCATTTTCTTTGGGGTGATTGTAAAATTTTTTTGTCAATATCAAATTTATTAGTTTATCTTTTTATTGTCATTCCCATCAGATATTCTTTTTTTAATTTAAATTTTATTATTTTAATTTACATCCAAATTAGTTAGCATATAGTGCAACAATGATTTCAGGAGTAGATTCCTTAATGCCCCTTACCCATTTAGCCCATCCCCCTCCCGCAACCCCTCTCATAACCCTTTGTTTGTTCTCCATATTTAAGAGTCTCTTATGTTTTGTCCCCCTCCCTGTTTTTATCTTATTTTTGCTTCCCTTCCCTTATGTTCATATGTTCTGTGTCTTAAAGTCCTCATATGAGTGAAGTAATATATTTGTCTTTCTTTGACTGACTGATTTCGCTTAGCCTAATACCCTCTAGTTCCATCTACGTAGTTGCAAGTGGCAAGATTTCATTTTTTTGATTGCTGAGTAATACTCCATTGTGTGTGTGTGTGTGTGTGTGTGTGTGTGTGTGTGTATACATCTTCTTCATTCACCCATTGATGGACATTTGGGCTCTTTCCACACTTTGGCTATTGTTGATAGTGCTGCTATAAACATTGGGGTGCATGTGCCCCTTCAAAACAGCACACCTATAACCCTTGGATAAAAGCTAGCAGTGCAATTGCTGGGTCGTAGGGTAGTTCTATTTTTAGTTTTTTGAGGAACCTCCATACTGTTTCCCAGAGTGTGGAGTGATTATAAATTTTATTGTAGTTTTTTAAACCAGTTTTTTTTAAGGTATTGTGGACATATAAAAAGTGGTACATATTTAATGTATGCAATTTGATGATTTTAGGTATAAATACACACCCATGAAACCATCACCACAATCAAGGCCATAGACATATCAATCTCCTCCCGTAGTTTTCTCTTGTACCCTTTATTATTATTATTATTATTTGTGTGTGTGGGTGTGTGTGTGTATAGTAAGAACACTTAACATGAGATCTACACTTTTAGCAAACTTTAAGTACATAAGACAAGATTGTTAGCTCTAGGCACTATGCTGAATGATAAATATATAGAAATTATTTATCTGCATGACTGAAAGTTTTCATCCTTTGACTATCACCTCCTCGTTTCCCCTTACCTCAGCCATTGGCAACCACCATTCCATACTCTGATTCTATGAGTTTTGGGCACCTGGATGGCTTGTCAGTTAATCTTACTTTGGCTATGCTGACAGCTCAGAGCCTGGAGACTGTTTCAGATTCTGTGTCTCCTTCACTCTCTCTGCCCCTCCCTCAATCACGCTCTATGTCTCTCTCAAAAATAAACAAACATTAAAAAGATTTAAAAAAATCTATGCGTTTCACTCTTTTAGATTCCACATATAAGTGAGATCATATCTTGTGTGTCTTTCAGTATCTGTCTTATTGAACATAGCATAATGTTTATTCATGTTATGTTGTTGCAAATGGCAAGGTTTCCTTTCTTAAGGTTCAATAATATTCCATTGTAGGTTATGCCATATTTTCTTTGTCTATATCTCCATTGATGAACATTTAGGTTATTTCCACTCTTGACTATTGTGAATAATGTTGCAATAAGTATGGGAGTATAGCTGTCTTCAGGATCCTGGTTTTATTTTATTTTATTTTTAAATATAATTTATTGTCAAATTGGTTTCCATACATCACACAGTGCTCGTCCCAACAAGCGCCCTCCTCAGTGTCCATCACCCACTTTCTCCTCTCCCCCGCCCCGCATCAACCTTCAGTTTGTTCTCAGTATCCAAGAGTTTCTTATGGTTTGTCTCCCTCCCTCTCTGTAACTTTTTTTTCCCCTTCCCCTCGGTCTTCTGTTAAGCTTCTCAAGATCCACATATGAGTGAAAACATATGTATCTGTCTTTTAAGGGAATTAAAAGCAAAAGTGAACTATTGGGACCGCATCAAGATCCTGGTTTTAATTTCTTTGGATAAGTATCCAGAGGCGGGATTGCTGGATCACATGGTAGTTCTATTTTTTATTTTATGAGGACCCTCTATACAGTTTTCATAATGGTTATACCAATTTACTTTCTTACCAACAGTGTACCATGGTTCTCTTCACTCGTTGCCAACACTTGTTATCGTTTTTAAAATACTATCCATCTTAACAGGTGTAAAGTGATATCTCATTGTGGTTTTGTCTTTTTTTTTTTAAAGTTTATTTATTTTGGGAGAGGGAGAGAGAGAGAGTGAGCAGGGAAAGGGCAGAGAGAGAGGGAGAGAGAGAATCCCAAGCAGGCTCTGCACTAACAGCTAACAGCTAACAGTGTAGAGCCCCATGTGGAGCTCAATCTCATGAGATAATGACCTAAGCTGAAATCAAGAATTGGATGCTTAACCGGCTGAACCACACAGGCACCATTCATTTATTTACATTTCTCTCATGACTAGTGATGTTGAACACCTTTTCACATACCTTTTGGCTATTTATGTGTCTTATTTTGTGTGTATGTGTCTTCTTTAGACACATGCCTATTCAAGTCCTTTGCCATTTTTTACTTAAATTGATTCTTTTCTTGCTAGTAAACAGAACAAGTTCTTTATATATTTTGAATACTGAGCTTTCATCAGATATATGGTTTGCAAACATTTTCTCCCATTCCATAGGTTTTTTCATGGTGTTGTTTCCTTTGCTGTACAGAAGCTGTTTAGTTTGATGTAATCCACTTTGCTAATTTTTGCATATGTTCACTGTGTTTTTGGTGTCATCCAAAAAATCATTGCTAGGACCAATAAAAAGGAGATTTGTCCCTATGTTTTCTTCTAGGAGTTTGTGGTTTCAAGTCTTTTTTTTTTTAATTTTTAATTTTTAAAATTTACATCCAAATTAGTTAGTATATAGTGCAACAATGATTTTCAGGAGTAGCTTCCTTAGTGCCCCTTACCCATCCCCCCTACCACAACCCCTCCAGTAACCCTCAGCTTGTTCTCCATATTTATGAGTCTCTTCTGTTTTGTCCCCCTCCCTGTTTTTATATTATTTTTGTTTCCCTTCCCTTATGTTCATCTGTTTTGTCTCTTAAAGTCCTCATATGAGAGAAGTCATGATTTTTTGTCTTTCTCTGACTAATTTCACTAAGCATAATACTCTCCAGTTCCATCCATGTAGTTGCCAATGGCAAGATTTCATTCTTTTTTATTGCCAAGTAATACTCCATTGTATATATATACCACATCTTCTTTATCAATTCATCCATCGATGGACATTTGGGCCCTTTCCATACTTTGGCTATTGTTGATAGTGCTGCTATAAACATGGGGGTGCATGTGTCCCTTCAAAACAGAACACCTGTACCCCATGGAAAAATGCCTAGTAGTGCAATTTCTGGGTCATAGGGTAGTTCTATTTTTAGTTTTTGAGGAACCTCCATACTGTTTTCCAGAGTGGCCGCACCAGCTTGCATTCCCACCAACAGTGCAAAAGGGATCCTCTTTCTCTGCATCCTCGCCAACATCTGTTGTTGCCTGAGTTGTTAGTGTTAGTCATTCTGACAGGTGTAAGGTGGTATCAATTGTGGTTTTGATTTGTATTTCCCTGATGATGAATGATGTGGAGCATTTTTTCATGTGTCAATTGGCCATCTGGATGTCTTCCTTGGAGAAGTGTCTATTCATGTCTTTTACCCATTTCTTCACTGGATTATTTGTTTTTTGGGTGTTGAGTTTGATAAGTTCTTTATAGGTTTTGGATACTAACCCTTTATCTGATATGTCATTTGCAAATATCTTCTCCTATTCTGTCGGTTGCCTTTTAGTTTTGCTGATTGTTTCCTTTTCTGTGCAGAAGATTTTTATTTTGATGAGGTCCCAATAGTTCATTTTTCTTTTGTTTCCCTTGCCTCCAGAGACGTATTGAGTAAGAAGTTGCTGCGGCCAAGGTCAAAGAGGTTTTTGCCTGCTTTCTCCTCAAGGATTTTGATGGCTTCCTGTCTTACATTGAGGTCTTTCATCCATTTTGAGTTTATTTTTGTGTATGATGTAAGAAAGTGGTCCAGGTTCATTCTGCATGTTGCTGTCCAGTTTTCCCAGCACCACTTGCTGAAGAGACTGTCTTTATTCCATTGGATATTCTTTCCTGCTTTGTCAAAGTTTAGTTGGCCATACATTTGTGGGTCCATTTCTGAGTTCTCTATTCTGTTCCATTGATCTGAGAGTCTGTTCTTGTGCCAGTACCATGCTGTCTTGATGATTACAGCTTTGTAGTATAGCTTGAAGTCTGTGATTGTGATGCCTCCTGCTTTGGTTTTCTTTTTCAAGATTGCTTTGGCTATTCAGGGTCTTTTCTGGTTCCATACAAATTTTAGGATTATTTGTTCTAGCTTTGTGAGGAACGCTGGTGTTATTTTGTTAGGGATTGCATTGAATATGTAGATTGCTGTGGGTAGTATCGACATTTTCACAGTATTTGTTCTTCCTATCCAGGAGCATGGAATCTTTTTCCATTTCTTTGTGTCTTCTTCAGTGTCTGTTATAAGCTTTCTATAGTTTTCCGTGTATAGATATTTCACCTCTTTGGTTACATTTATTCCTAGGTATTTTATGGTTTTTGGTGCAACTGTAAATGGGATCGATTCCTTGATTTCTCTTTCTGTCACTTCATTGTTGGTGTATAGGAATGCAACCAATTTCTGTGCATTGATTTTATATCCTGCAACTTTGCTGAATTCATGAATCAATTCTAGCAGTTTTTTTGGTGGAATCTTTTGGGTTTTCCATGCAGAGTACCATGTCATCTGCGAAGAGTGAAAGTTTGACCTCCTCGTGGCCAATTTGGATGCGTTTTATTTCTTTGTGTTGTCTGATTGCAGAGGCTAAGACTTCCAATACTATGTTGAATAACAGTGGCAATAGTGGACATCCCTGTGTTGTTCCTGACCTTAGGGGTAAAGCTGTCAGTTTTTCCTCATTGAGGATGATATTAGCGTTGGGTCATTCATATATGGCTTTTATGATCTCGAGGTATGCTCCTTCTATCCCAACTTTCTTGAGGGTTTTATCAAGAAAGGATGCTATATTTTGTCAAATGCTTTCTCTGCATCTATTGAGAGGATCATATAGTTCTTGTCCTTTCTTTTATTGATATGATGAGTCATGTTAATTGTTTTGTGGATTTTGAACCAGCCCTGCATCCCAGGTATAAATCCCACTTGGTCATAGTGAATAACTTTGTTAGTGTATTGTTGGATCTGGTTGGCTACTATCTTGATGAGGATTTTTGCATCCCTGGTCATCAGAGAAATTGGTCTATAGTTCTTTTTAGTGGGGTCTCTGTCTGGTTTTGGAATCAAGGTAATGCTGGTTTCCTAGAAATAGTTTGCAAGTTTTCCTTCCATTTCTATTTTTTGGAACAGTGTCAAGAGAATAGGTGTTAACTCTTCCTTAAATGTTTGGTAGAATTCCCCTGGAAGCCATCTGGCCCTGGAATCTTGTGTTTTGGCCAATTTTTGATTTCCTTACTGGTTATGGGTCTGTTCAAATTTTCTATTTCTTCCTGTTTTAGTTTTGGTAGTGTATATGTTTCTAGGAATTTGTCCATTTCTTCCAGATTGCCCATTTTGTTGGCATATAGTTGCTCATAATATTCTCTTTGTATTGTTTTTATTTCTGTTGTGTTGGTTGTGATCTCTCCTCTTTCATTCTTGATTTTATTCATTTGGGTCCTTTCCTTTTTCTTCTTGATCAAAGCAGCCAGTGGTTTATCAATTTTGTTAATTCTTTTAAAGAACCAGCTTCTGGTTTCATTGATGTGTTCTACTGTTTTTTTGGTTTTGATAGCATTAATTTCTGCTCTAATCTATATTATTTCCTGTCTTCTGCTGGTTTTGGGTTTTATTTGCTGTTCTTTTTCCAGCTCCTTGAGGCGTAAGGTTAGGTTGTGTATCTGAGATCTTTCTTCCTTCTTTAGGAAGGCCTGGATTGCTATATACTTTCCTCTTATGACCGCCTTTGCTGTGTCCCAGAGGTTTTGGGTTGTGGTGTCATCATTTTCATTGGCTACCATATGCTTTTTAATTTCCTCTTTAACTGCTTGGTTAGCCCATTCATTCTTTAGTAAGATGTTCTTCAGTCTCCTAAGTATTTGTTACCTTTCCAAATTTTTTCTTGTGGTTGATTTTGAGTTTCATAGCGCTGTGGTCTGAAAATACGCACAGTATGATCTCAATCTTTTTGTACTTACTTAGGGATGATTTGTGTCCCAGTGTATGGTCTATTCTGGAGAACTTTACAGGTGCACTTGAGAAGAATGTATATTCTGCTGCTTTAGGATGAAATGTTCTGAATATATCTGTTAAGTCCATCTGGTCCAGTGTGTCATTCAAAGCCATTGTTTCCTTGTTGATTTATTGATTAGATGATGTGTCCACTGCTGTGAGTGGGGTGTTGAAGTCTCCTACTTTTATGGTATTACTATCAATTAGTTTCTTTATGTTTGTGATTAATTGATTAATATATTTGGGTGCTGCCACCTTTGGTGCATAAATGTTTAGAATTGTTAGGTCTTCTTGGTGGATAGACCCCTTGATTATGATATAATGCCCTTCTGCATCTCTTGATACAGTCTTTATTTTAAAGTCTAGATTGTCTGATATAAGTATGGCTACTCAGGCTTTCTTTTGTTCACCATTAGCATGATAGATGCTTCTCCATCCCCTTATTTTAAATCTGAAGGTGTCTTTAGGTCTAAAGTGGGTCTCTTGTAAACAGCATATAGATGGATCTTGTTTTCTTATCCATTCTGTTATGTCTTTTGATTGGAGCATTGAGTCCATTGACATTTAGAGTGAGTACTGTAAGATATGAACTTATTGCCATTATGATCCTTGTAGAATTGGAATTTCTGGTCCTTTCTAATATTTGTTGCTTTTGGTATATATATATATATATATATATATATATATATATATATATATTCATCTTTTGTCCCCTCAGAGAGTCCCTCTTAAAATTTCTTGTAGGGCTGGTTTACTGGTCACAAACTCATTTAATTTTTGTTTGTCTGGGACACTTTTTATCTCTCCTTCTATTTTGAATGACAGTCTTGCTGGATAAAGAATTATTCTTGGCTGCATATTTTTCTGATTCAGCACACTGAATATATCCTGCCACTCCTTTATGGCCTGCCAAGTTTCTGTGGATAGGTCTGCTGCAAACCTGATCTGTCTGCCCTTGTAGGTTAGGGACTTTTTTTTCCTTGCTGCTTCATGATTCTCTCCTTGCCTAAGTATTTTGTGAATTTGACTATGATATGCCTTGTTGATGGTTGGTTTTTGTTGAATCTAATGGGAGTCCTCTGTGCTTCCTGGATTTTGATGTCTGTGTCTTTCCCCAGGTTAAGAAAGTTTTCCGCTATAACTTGCTCACATAACCCTTCTACCCCTATTTCTCTCTCTTCCTCTTCTGGGACCCCTATGATTCTGATGTTGTTCCTTTTTAATGTGTCACTTATTTCTCTAATTTTTAAATTGTGCTCTTTTGCCTTAATCTCCCTCTTTTTTTCTGCTTCATTATTCTCTAAAGTTTGTCCTCTATATCGCTGATTCTCTGTTCTGCCTCATCCATCCTTGCCACCGCTGCATCCATCCGTGATTGCAGCTCAGTTATAGCATTTTCCTGGCTATTTTTTACTTCTTTTATCTCTGCAGAAAGGGAGTCTAATCTGTTTTCGACTCCAACTAGTATTCTTATTATCGTGATTCTAAATTCTGGTTCAGACATCTTGCTTGTGTCTGTGTTGGTTAAATCCCTGGCTGTCGTTTCTTCTTGCTCTTTCTTTTGGGGCGAATTCCTTCATTTTGTCATTTTGAAGGGAGGAAAGGATTAATGAGGTAGAAAAACTGAAATTAAAAAAAATTAAAATTAAAAAAATATTAAAATTAAAAATTAAAAACACACACACACAAATTGAATAAATTATGCTAGTTCTTAGGTGTGTTTTGGTCTGGCTGTTGAAAGTGGTTTGACAGATTAGAGAAAAAAAGGGGGGGGGGAGAAAAAAAGAAATCGTTTGAGAATTTGAACAAATAAGTACACTGTAGTAGACTAAAATAAAATTATGGAAATAAAATAGTATTTGAAAAATTTACATAAAAGCAAAAAATATAGTAATGAAAATTAAATAAAATTATTTTTAATAGAAATTGAAAATAAAAATGAAGTTTTTCTGTTTCTGCATTCAAGATAAAGAAAAACGAGAAAGAGAAAAAAAGAAAAAGAAAGAAAAGAGAAAAAAGGAAATTGTTTGAAAGTGTATACACTGAAGTAGACTAAAATAAAATTATGAAGTAAAATAGAATTTGAAAAAATGTACATAAAGGTAAAAAATAAGTAATAAAAATTAAAGAAAAATATTTTTAATAAAAATTGAAAATAAAAATGAATTTTTTCCTCTTTCTGTATTCAAGAAAAAGAAGTGTAAAAGAGAAAAAACAAAAAAAGAAAGAAAGAAATTGAATAGATGAACCTGCTAACATATTGAAGTAGGACTGTAATTACTTCGTTTTCCCGTAGAAGTCAGTCTGTGTAGTGCTTTGTAGTCCATAAACTAAGCCGGCTACGAGACTCGTTTCTTGAAGACTGAAGTTGGCCCAGTTGGGCAGGGCTCAGTATAACAGCTCTGCTCTCCACTAGATGGCGCTGCTAGTCTAGTCGGGTGGATTTTTGCAGTGCTGGTAGGTGCATATGTGCATGCGGGGGAGAGGTGAAAATGGCGCCACCCAGCTACACAGTCTGTTTTCCTGGATCAGCTATTGTGCACCTGTCCTCTGTCTTCAGCTTTCATCCACTCCCTGCTTTTTCACTCTCCGTGACCAGGCCCTAGGCAGTACCTCTCTCCCAAGTTTTGTCTCAGTTGCAGCTGTTTTCCCTGGCCTGTTACTTCTGAAGGACTGCAGATTTGACCCGCTCTGCCCCTCTGCAGGAGGGTCTCACTGAGCAATGGCCGAATGTCGGCAGCACCCAGGAATGCTTGCTGGACCCTGCTGCTGCCGGTGCCCCAAGGCTGTGGCCAGGTGCCAGCCTGCCCCAGAAAAAGTTCGTGAGATAGTGTAGCAGCAGTGTTTCAGGGATTATGGAAAATCAGAACACACATCTGGCACTAGGATTCACCCTTAACGACCTTGTGCCAGCACCAACGAATGTGGCCATTTTCTGAGGTCTGCTGGGACCAGGTGGCTTCAACAGTGTCCACCAAAGTCCTTCCAGCAGTGGAACCACTTTTCCCCGTGTGGTCTGAGAACCTCCCAGCCCCCACTCTGTTCCTGGGGATTTGCCCTTCCCACCAGAGCACCACCAGGTAACAAGCTGTGGAGTTTCAGCCTTTGCGCTCCCCTTGTTTACAGTCTTAATGGAATTTAAACCCTCTCCTTTCTCCTTTTTCCCTTTTTAGTTTAGTCCCTGTAGCTGTTTCCAATGTTCCACTTTCTCTCCAGCTGCTTTTGGGGTGGGGGTTCCTTTCCCATATTCTCCTCCCCTCCCCTGTCTCCATCCTCTCTCTGCCTGCAAAAGCTGCTCCCTACTCTCCATGGCTTCTTGCTCCCAAATTCACCTCTCTGCACCACATACCTGCTGAATTCTGTGGTTCAGGTTGTGCAGATTGTTGTGTGAATCCTCCAGTCAGTTTTCTAGGTGTGTAGGATGGTTTAGTGTCGGTCTGACTGTATTTCATGGACGCAAGACACACAAAAAAATTCCATGCTGTTCCACCATCTTGGCTCCCAGCCTGTGGTTTTAAGTCTTACATTTAAATCTTTAATCCACACTGAGTTGACTTTGTGTATTATGTAAGATAAGAGTCCAAGTTTATTCTTTTGCATCTGGCTATCCAGTTTTCTCAATACCAATTATTGAAGTTCTTTTCTCAATTTGGCTTCTTGGCATCTTGAAGATTAGTTGACTGATATGTATGGGTTTTTTTCTAGGGTCTCTATTCTGTCCCATTGGTATGTGTATCTGTTTTTATGTCAGTACCCTACTGTTTGATTACTATAGCTGTAGCATTGTTTTTTTCAAGATTGCTTTGGCTATTTATAGTTGTTTATGGTTTCATATGAACTCAGAATTGTTTTTTTCTATTTCTGTGAAAAAATGCCATAGGAATTTTGATTGGGATGGAATTGACTCTGTAGATTGCTTTGGGCAGTATGGATATTTTAAAATATTAATTCTTCCAATCAATGAATGGGATATCTTTCCATTTCTTTGTGTTCTCTTCAATTTTTTACCAAGGTTTAATGGTTTTTAGTGTATAGATTTTTTACCTCCTTATTTAAATTTATTACTAAGTAGTTAATTCTTTTTGATGTAACTGCAAATAGGATTTTTTTCTTGATTTCTTTTCCGGATAGTTCACTGTTAACATATAGAAATGCAACTGAGTTTTGTGTGTTGATTCTGTATCATGAAACTTTACTGAATCCATCTATTATTTTTATTGTTTTTTTTTGGCGGAGTTTTTAGAATTTTCTATCTATAATATCATGGTATCTGCCAACAGAGACCATTTTACTTCTTCCTTTCTGATTCAGATTCAGATGATGTTTATTTATTTTTCTTGCCTGATTGTTCTAGCAAGGATTTCCAGTACTATGTTGATCAGAAGTGGTCAGAGGAGGCACCTTGTCTTTCTTCTGATCTTGGAGGAAAACCTTTCAGCTTTTCACTCCTGAGTATGATGTTAGCTGTGCCTAACATATATGGCCTTTATTATGTTGAGATACATTCCTTCTTTAAAATTTTTTTAATTTTTGTTTATTTTTGAGAGAGAGACACAGAGTGTGAGAAGCAAGTGGTAGAGAGAGAAAGGAAGACAAAGAATCTGAAGCAGGCTCCAGGCTTTGAGCTATCAGCACAGAGCCTGACATGGGGCTCAAACTCATGAACCATGAGATCATGACCTGAGCTGAAGTTGGATGCTTAACCAACTGAGTCACCTAGGTGCCCTGAGATACATTCCTTCTATATGTAGTTTATTGAGAGTTTTTTTTAACCATAAATGGATGTTGAGTTTTGTCAAATGCTTCTCCACATCTATTGAGATGATCATGATTTTTATCTTTCATTCTGTTCGTGTGGTGTCTCATATTTATTGATTTGATATGTTGAAGCATCCTTGCATCCTAGGGATTGATGCCACTTCATCATGTTTTATGATTTTTTAATGTGCTGTTGTATTTGGTTTGCTAGTATTTTGTTGAGCAGTTTTGGTATCTATATCAGGGATATTGGCCTATACTTCTTTTTTTCTTGTAATGTCCTTGTGTGATTTTGCTATCAGGGTAATGTTGAGCTTGTAAATGAGTTTGGAAGTGTTCCCTTCTCTTCAGTTTTTTGGAAGAGTTTGAGAAGGATTGGAATTAATTCTATAAATGTTTGGTAGAATTCACCAGTGAAGTTATCTGATCCTGGTCTTTTCTTTGTTGGGAGTTTTGGTTACTGATTCAACCTCCTTACTCATTATTGATCTGTTCAAATTTTCGATTTCTTCATGATTCAGTCTTGGTAGGTTGCATGTTTCTAGGAATCTATCCATTTTTTGTAGGTTATCCAACTTGTTGGCATATAATTATTAATCATCCTTTGTATTTCTGTGGTATCAGTGGTAATAGATTCTGTGGGGGTTTTTTTCTTTCTTATTTTGTAGGCTCTTCTTTCATTTCTGATTTTATTGTTGAGTCTCTTCTCTTTTTTTCTTAATGTACCTAAGGGTTTGTCAGTTTTGTTTATCTTTACAAAAAATAAACTCTTAGTTTTGTTGATCTTTTCTGTAGTTTTTCTGGTCTTTATTTCATTAATTTTTTCTCTAGTCTTTATTATTTCTGGTAACTTTGGGCTTAGTTGTTTTTCTAGTTCTTTGAGGTATAAATTCAGGTTGAGATTTTTTTTTTTTTTTTTGCTGCATCTTATAAGTTTTGCTACGTTGTGTTTTCATTCAATTTGTCCTAAGCCTTGAGTTGCTATGTTAACATTTGAAGGAATCATCTCCTCCAGTTTTTGCTGACTGGCTTCAGGAGAGAAAGATTCACCAGTCATACTGGTGCAGAGATTCTAAAGGTCTCTAAGACCTTTTCTAATAAGGCTGCTCCATTTTTCTTGTTCCCTCTTGAGGAGAAATTCTTAGGATTGTGTGTCTTCTCTTGATCCCACCAAGCCAGGCAGGTGCTGAGAGCCTCGCACTTATTTTCATTAGGGTGGTACCCTGAAGTGTTGTGCACCTTCTCCATACCGGGAGAGTCTAGTTGACTGCTGATATCTGTGTGCTGTGTGTGGACACACACACACCATCTGCAGAGGAGTGCAGGGTGCTGGCTATGGGGAGGACTCACGAAATGCTGGGGCACACACTGGCTACTTGGGGGTGTCCATAGGTGAAGTGTCCTTCAGGGTTTGTGGATGGGCTCTTGGTGGAGACTGCAAGCCAGTTAGGAGGAATTTTGGTTGAGATCCTTGTGTTGGTGGTCAAGAGCCCTTCTCCCTTTTTCCTGCTTGTAACTATCTCCAGACGATTCATCCAGGCTGGTCCCCTTAGCGTTCTGGAAGGGGGGTAAGACAGAAGTGTTCCTCTTGGGCAGTGTCCTACAAGGCTGGGGAAACTGGGTGCTGACTTCACTCTTTTCTGTTTTTGTGGGAGAGATTGCGAACTGAGGGGGGTCTCTCTTGGCACTGAGTTGTACTGTTTTGGGGAAGGAGTGATGTAATCAAAGTGAAACCATTCTTCTTATCCTATATAATGTCTTTATTCTAATTCTTTTCTTTTTCTTTTTTCCCCTCAAACAGAGTGCTGGAAACTTTCAGTTGGATTCCTGGGCTTCCACAAAGGTATTTTTGTCTATGGGTGACTGTTAGAATTGGAGTTTGTGTGGGGGTTTGAGGGTTTAAATCTATTATTCCACCATCTTGCTGTCATCACTAAATGGTATTGTATCTTTTTAAAAAAATTATTATTTTTTTAAATTTACATCCAAGTTAGTTAGCATATAGTGCAATAATGATTTCAGGAGTAGAATCCAGTGATTTATCCCCTACATATAACACCCAGTGCTCATCCCAACAAGTGTCCTCCTTAATGTTACTTACCCATTTAGCCCATCCCCCACCTACAGTCCCTCCAGCGACCCTCAGTTTGTTCTCTATATTTAACAGTGTCTTATGTTTTGTCCCCCTCCCTGTGTTTATATTATTTTTGCTTCCCTTCCCTTATGTTAATCTGTTTTGTATTGTAAAGTCCTCATTTGAGTGAAGTCATATGATATTTGTCTTTCTTAATTTTGCTTAGCATAATATTCTCTAGTTCCATCTACATAGTTGCAAATGGCAAGATTCTATTCTTTTTGATTGCTGAGTAATACTCCAATGTTTGTGTGTGTTTGTGTGTGTTTGTGTGTGTGTATGTATATATATGTATACATACATATATACACATATATACATATATATATGTATATGTATACATGTATGGCACATCTTCTTTATCCATTCATCCATCGATGGACATTTGGGCTCTTTCCATACTTTGGTTGTTGTCGATAGCACTGCTATAAACATTAGGGTGCATGTGCCCCTTCAAGACAGCACACTTGTATCCTTTGGATAAATACCTACTAGTGCATTTGTGGGTCGTAGGGCAGTTCTATTTTTAATTTTTTGAGGAACCTCCATACTGTTTTCCAGAGTGGCTGCACCAGCTAGCATTCCCAGCAGTGCAAAAGGGTTCCTCTTTCTCTGCATCCTTGCCAACATCTGTCATTCCCTGAGTTGTTAATATTAGCCATTCTGACAGATGTGAGGTGTTATCTCATTGTGGTTTTGATTTGTATTTCCCTGATGATGAGTGATGTTGAGCATTTTTTCATGTATCTATTAGCCATCTGGATGTCTTCTTTGGAAAAGTGTCTATTCATGTCTTTTGCCCATTTCTTCACCGGATTATTTGTTTTTTGGGTGCTGGTTTGATAAGTTCTTTATAGATTTTGGATACCAACCCTTTATCTGACATGTCATTTGCGTATATCTTCTCCCATTCTGTTGGTTGCCTTTTAGTTTTGCTGATTGTTTCCTTAGTTGTGCAGAAGTTTTTTATCTTGAAGAGGTCCCAATAATGGTATTGTATTGTTGGTTTTTGGTTTTCACATGTTTTTTTGTTAGCATGTAGAAATGTGATTGATTTTTGTGTGTTGATTTTGTGTTTTAAAAATTTGTTGAATTCACTTACTCATTCTAGGAATATATATATTTTTGTAGATTCTTTGGTATTTTATATGTATATAATAATGCTATCTGCAAATAGGGACAGTTGTGTTGTTGCTGCTGCTGCTGTTGTTGTTGTTATTATTATTTTGGTCTTATTTCGAGTATCACGTGAATAAAATTGGTGAGAGTGGATATCTTTGCCACATTCCTGACCTACAGGGAAAATATTCAGTCTTTTAGCATTGATAAGATGTTAGTTGTCAATTTTTTGTACATATTCTTCATTATGTTGAGGATGTTCTCTATTCCTGAGTTGCTAAGAGCTTTTATTATGAATGAGTATTGAGTTTTATAAAATGCTTTTTCCTATTTCACTTGATATGATTATTTGATTTTTCTTCTTTAGCCTGTTAACTTGCTGAATTACACTGCGTAATTGTTGAATGTTGAACCAGCCTTGTATCCTGGGGGGAAAAAACATCACTTGATTGTGGTATATGTAATTTTTAAAATATATTGCTGGATTTGATTTGCTAATATTTTGTTGGGGAATTTTAAGAGATACTGATCTGTAGTTTTATTTTTTTCTACTGTCTTCATCTGTTTTTGATTCAGGGTAAAGCTTGCTTTATGAAATGAGTTGGGAAGTATCTTCTCCTTTATTTTCTGGAAAAGATTGTGTTAAGTTTGGTGTTAATTCTTCTTTAAAGTTGGTAGAATTTTGCAGTGCAACCATCTGGGCCTGGAAATTTTTTCAGAAGATTTTTAATTAAAAATTCAATATTGAAAAGAGTTAGAGAGGCATTGGTTAGTTTCTCCTAAATAGTCAAATTTGTGTAAAGTTGTTCAGAATATTTCCTTATTATTAGTAAGTAATAACAGAATTTATAGTGATATATTCTCCATTTCATTCCTGATACTGGTGATTTTATCTTCAGTTTTTATCTTTGCCAGTTTTGCTAGAGGTTCATTAATTCTGTTGTTTTTAAGGAACCAGCTTTTTATTTCATTCATTTTTCTCATTTTCCAATTAATTAATTTATGCTCTAAACTTTGTTATTTCCTTCATTCTGTTTGCTTTGGGTTTATTTTCCTTTTATTCTTCTAGTTTCTTGAGATAGAAACTAGATTCTTGATTTGAGATCCTTCCTTTTTTTTTTTTTTAATGTAGGCATTTGATGCTATAGAAGTCCCTCTCATCCATTGATAGATACATGGATTAAAAATGTGATATAAATACATACAATGGAATAATATTCAGTGTAAGAAAGAAGGAAATCTTGCCATTTGTGACAACATGGATGGACCTTGAGTGCATTATACTAAGTGAAATAAGTCAGAGAAAGACAAATACCTTATGATCTCACTGGTATGTGGAATCTGAAAAGACAAAACAAAACAACAAAACTGAGCTCATAGATACAGAGAACAGATTGGTAGTTGCCAGAGGTGGAGAATAGGGGAAGGGTGAAATGGGTGAAGGTGGTTAAAATGTACAAACTTCCAGTTCTAAAATAAATGTCTTGGGGGTATAATGTACAGTATAGTGATTATAGTTTACACTACTGTGTTATACATTTGAACATTACTAAGAGATTGGACATATGTCAATTATATCCGAATAAAAATGCAAAAAAAATCCCTCTCAGGACTGATTTAGTAATATCCCACACATTTTGATATTTTATATTTTCATTTCCATTCAGTTCTGTGTTTTTAAAGAATTACTTTGATGACTTCCTGTTTGACCCATAGTTTACTTAGAAGTGCATTGTTTAATTTCAGGTAATTAGAGATGTTTCTGTTCTGTTACTGCCTTTCAGTTTGATCCCATTATGGTCAGAGAACATAATATATGTGATTTCAGTTCTTTTAATTTGACTGATATTTAGCCCCAATTTGTCCAATTTAATTTGGCTTTGTTTTTTCTACCTCTACTCAAGCTTACAATATTCCCTGGTCACGAAGAATAACTACTTATTCAGGGAGTATGTCATATTCTTTAATGACTCTTTTACATATTTTTCTTTCTTTGTCTTACATTTATCTTGAACTCCTATTTTCCTTTCAAACACTTGGCTACTCAGTTCAAATATCTCTTCTTGTGATATGTTGTTCTCTAACTCCATGGGAAGTAATGGGTGTTTCCTGCCCTGTTTTACCATAGAGTTTTGTGTACATCTTCATTAAAGATTTACCAGATTGTTATCATTTTTGCTTGTAAATTATAGTCTTCCAATATTGTAAGATACTCCAGAGCAAGGACTACATATTATCTAAATTCTGTAACCAACACCCATACTCAATCCATGCTAGCAGTTCAAGTGTGTATGTGTGTGTTTTAATTATTTGATTGAACGAGTAAAAAAAATGAATCATATATTAATCAGGGTTCTCCAGAGAAAAGGAAACAATAGGATATATCTCTTTCTCTGTCTCTCTTCCTGTTATCTACCTACCTATCTATCCATCCATCCATCCATCCATCCATCACCTATTTTTCTTTGTTTCTTTTTTTCTTTTTCTTTCTTTCTTTCTTTCTTTCTTTCTTTCTTTCTTTCTTTCTTTCTTTCTTTCTCTCTATCATCTATCATCATCATCATCTGTCTATAAGAGAAGATTTATTATTGGAATAGACTCACATGGCAATAGATGCTGAGAAGTTCTATGATCTGCCATCTTCAAGCTGAAGAATCAGGAAAGCCAGTGGTATAATTTAGTCTGAGTCCAAAAGCTTGAGAATTGGGTGGCTGATGGTGTAAGTCCTGATCTGAGCCCAGAAGCCTATGAACCTGGAGCACTGATGTCTGAGGGCAGGAGAAGATTGATGCCTCAGCTCAAGTGGGGAGAGTGAATTCACCCTTCCTCTGCCTTTTTGTTCTACTCGAGCCTTTATCTGGATTGGATGAGACCCACATGCATTGCTGGGGGCAGGCTCTTTTATTTGGCCTATTGATTTAAATTTTAATGTCTTCCAGGTTTGCCCTCACAGACATACCAGAAGTAATGTTTTACCAGCTATCTGGGTATCCCTTAGGCAAGTCACATTGACATATAAAATTTAATATCACACTTTTAAAATAATTTTTACACATTGTTTTAGAGCTGTGTACTTTAAGTTTTTTAGGGAATGCTTAGAAATATAGAAAAATTTAATAAGGTGAAAATAGAGCCACTCTAATTGTAACAAAACACCATCATTACTAATTTATAGTGTTTTATCTCCACCAATTTTCTTATGTAAACCAATAAATTCCAATGATGTAAGAATGCTTCCTTTTGGCATTTAAATAAATGATAATGTTGCTGTTATGTGGTGTTTAATTAAAAGAAAATATTAATAGCCCTGCAAGTTCCATTTTCCTTAAAAAATAAAATCAAGTCCTCCAAAATTTAGTATATTTTTAAACTGTTATCCTTAATATTTTTCATGTTTGCGACCCAGGGAACATTTTCTAGTTTTTACAATAAATAACAATATTAAGTAGGAAAATCACCCATTTCAATAGCATTGTTTTATAAATGGAAGCAACTCAAATAATGAGAACAAGTCAGTAGTCAATATTACTATGATATCACACATCCCTTGACTTAAATGCCTCACCACACACATTAAAGAGAACTTTAAAAAGAATAGCCTGGATTAACAATAAAGTTCAGTTGAATATACATATGTTTCCAAAACATAAACTTCAAAATTTTTATAATACAACTCTTGTACTCTTATAGAAAAATTAGAATGTAGGAATAAGCAAAAAAATAAATAAATAAACAACACTCCTAATATCACCTTTTAAGGAACTTACTCATTGTTAATATTTTCATGTACATGTTCCCATGTTTCTAATATATGCCAGCTATATTAAAAAAAGACCGAACTATACATTTTGGTTTTTTTCAAGCATTTGTCCTAACTCTATATGTAAAATTATGTAAATATTGGGAATGATAAATATTAGACGTCTGACATGAAAAATTTTCCTGAGGTTTGTTTTATGGCTGAGGATAAGGTCTATCTTGGTAAATGTCGAAGGGTGCTTGAAAAAAAAATGTGTTCTATTGTTGTTGGGTGGATGTTCTATATACTTCGACCAGATCATGTTGACTGATTGTGTTGGTCAGTTTCCTATATCCTTGTTGACATTCTGTCTAGTAGTTCTAATAGTTGCCCAGATAGAACTTCAACACTGGGGAGGCTATTGAAGTTGCAAATTATAATTGAGTGTTTTCTGTTTCTCCTTTCAGTTCCAGAATCTGTTTTTGCTTCATGTCTTTTGAGGCTCTGTGTTTGGTGTGTATATACTTAGGATCATTGTATCTTCCTGGTAAATTGATCCTTTTATCATTATGTAATGTATCTCTTTGTTACTAGTAATTTTCTTTGCTTTGAAGTCTACTTTATCTGATGTTAATATAGCCACTCCTGATTTTTTTTTTCTGATGAATGCTTGCATGATATATATTTATCCATCCTTTTATTTTCAACCTACCTACGTCATTGAATTTGAAGTGAAATTTTTGTAAACAGCATGTAGTTGAGTTCTTTTTTTTTTTTTTTTTTTTAAATCCAGTCTCTGTATTTTAATTGATATATTTAGACCATTTACAGTTAAGGTAATTGTTCATTTGTTAGAGCTTAGGCCTACCATCTTACTATTTGTTTTCTCTTTGTTTCTTCTGTGTCTCATTTCTCTATTTCTGTTTTCTTTCCTTTCTGTGGGTTATTTGAACATTTTTAGGATTCCTTCTTGATATATTTGTGGGTTTTTGAATGTATGGTTTTGCCTGGTTTTCTTTGCGGTTGTTCCATTCACATGTATACATGTGACTCATAGTCCACTGGTATCAACTTTTTACCACTTTTAGTAAAGTGTGAAAACCACAGTTCCACTTAGATGTCTCTTTGCTCTTTCTACTTTTAAATATCATTATCTTAAGTATGATATAATATTATAATTTTTATTTTAACCATTGAATGTTAAATAAAAAACTATGAGAAGAAGAATTTATGCATATTTCTGCTCCTATCATTGCTCTTTGTTCCTGATGCTCCCCCCCCAAATCCTTCTTTTGACAAATACAGATACACATGAAACTCACACTTCTCCATATGTAGAATATTTTCATCAAAGAAACTCCCTCTTCTTCATCCCACTCCAGAGGCAATCATTCTGATTTATGTTACCACAGACTAGTTGTTGTCTGCTGTAGACCTCTTATAAATGGACGCATATAGTGTGTAGCCTTTGTATCTGGCTTCTCTCACTCAACATAATGATCTTGAGTTTGATTCGTATTAATGCATGTTTTAGTAGTTCATTTTAATTGCTGAATAGGATTCCATTGTATAAATATATCACAATTTGTTTATTCCATTCTTCTATTCATGGGCATTTGGGTTGTTCCTAGTTTTTGGCTACTATGATTAAAACTGCTATGAACATTTCTGTACAAGGCTTTTGTGGATTTAAGATTTATTTCTCCTAGGTAAATCCCTCAAATTTGGGTTGTTGATTGGGTTGTTATTTCCTTTTTTCCTTATGGGGTTCCTAGCAACTTTTTGCCCTGAAAGTTGCAAGATAAGTTGGGAAGAATTACTTTCCTCTCAGTAATATTAGAGTACTTTAATACTCTAATCAAGTGACCAAAGTAAATTTTGGTTTTAATGGAGCAAACATTTTTTTAAAGTTTTTTTACTTATTGGGAGAGAGAGAAAGAGAATGAGTGGGGGAGGGGCAGAGAGAGAGGGAGGGAGAGGGAGAATCCCAAGCAGACTCCATGCTCAGCATGTAGCCCAATGTGAGGCTTGATCTCATGACCTGGAAATCACAACCTGACCTTATATCAAGAATCAAAGGCTTAACTGACTGAGACACCCAGGTGCCCCAATGGTGTAAACATTTTAATCAATATTTAATTTATTCTGTTCTTTTTTCTTGAGTGATTGATCCTGTAGGGCTGGTTTCTTCAGAATTAGTCCTCTTAGCTCCCTTAATCAGTGTTTCTGGACTGAATCTGAACACTTTGACAAGTTCACTTGGGGACTTTGTCTTCTCCTCTTATCAGCTGCTTGGTGTCTGTAAACCTCTATACTTTTATCTGCCAAATGATTATAATAATAGTCCTTATCTCATTGGGTTGGTCTAAGAATTAAATGAGATACTTTATGTCAAACCCTAACACAGTGACAGGGATGTAATGAAGGCACATCAAATGTTAGCTGTTAATTGTGTTAATATTTTATTGCTGGTATTTCTGTCTGTTCTTATGCTGTCTTCAAGTACTTTCTGTGCACTTTTTCTTCTGGAGTTACTAATTATCCCTAGAGTTAGTGTTCCCTGTTGGCATTAGAGGAAGAGTTTTCTTTTCTCCTTTGGTTCATTGACCCCATGCTTAATAATCCCAGGGGTGACTCTTGACACCTGCCTCCAGAAGAAGGAAGCATGTGTCTCAGTCTAAATATAAGCAGGAATAGTGATACCCCCTCATGTCAAGATGATCAAGCTCCAGCTTTCCCTTTCCTTCTCATTCCTCTTCTCTCAGAACAAGCAATGTTTTGAGCTCTGTTCTATCACTTTGTCAGTGCTTCAACTGATACTATGATATAGTAGGTGAGTTTAAGAGCATCGAGGGTGGCAGGGGGAGGGATTGGCAGGAGTGTGAGTGTGTGTGTTTAGGAGTATCTGTGAAGAACAGAGACTAGAACTGGGAGAGAGGAAGTAGAGATGTGAGAATGAGACAAAGGATGACAGATTGCAGTATGGCAGAGCACAGGGTGGGAAGGATGGACACTGGGGGAAATGTCAGTGGGACTAGGAGGTGGCATGAGAATGCAGAATGGGGAAGAATGCCAGGAGAATGTGGGGGAAAAGACTCTTCTTGATTAAAAAAAATTTTTTTTAAGTAGCCTTCGTACCCAGTGTGGGGCTTGAGATCAAGAGTCACATGCTCTACTGACAGAGCCAGTCAGGAACCCCTGATAAATGTTCGAGGGCAATTTATAGAACAATCAGAATCAGGCTGTACCAAGGCAGGGTTTATCAGTGGGGGCTCTTCATGAAAATGGCTCAGATTTTGATCACCACCTTGGTGAAACAGGTAAAACTACTGGTGAAAGATTAACTTACTAATTCCATGGTCATTTGTTCAAATTATTTCCTAAGTACCTATGATATGCCAGACTCTGTGCTTAATGCTGTGAACTCCCGGTTCCAGAGTGAGGAGGACTCTTGAGGAAACTTTTCTTGGTAATCTGGTTAGCAGGTGTGTCTAAGCCAGAAAAGTTCTCCCCTTTCTGTCTTCCGTCCTGTACTTTGCAGAACAAGTATAGAGACTGGGACAAGAGAGTGTGCTTTGGAGCTGGGTTCTCCATGTTTTTGCCATCACAACATAAAAATATGGTGGATGATATTTACACATGATACACCACCATATGCTTACTCAGATTTTTACAAAATCTTCAAAATACAGGGAGTGAAACAAATGGGTAGGTGGAAATTTTTCTTGAGATATTTATTTATTAAAAAATATGAGTCACTATGTCAGTGAATTAAGGGTATATCAGCACCTCTACAGTATAGATAACACTGACTTAAGATTATGAAAACATTTTACATCCTGGCTTTAAGTGCATGTAAGAGTGAAGTTATTAGAGACAAATCTGCATTTGCTCCAATTTATTAAAAGAATAAACCATTCACAAATTTTTGTACCTTATGTACAAAAGGAATCTCTTGTGACACATCTTATAACTAATCTTTCCTATATATTTTGCTGCAAACAGAGGCCACCCTTTTAACGTGGGTTGAGGGGCAGGCTGTTTTATCCATTTGGGACATGCTTCAGGGTGTAGAGCCTGTACTTTTTGAAGAACCTAAGAGTGGTATGGGGTGCCTGGGTGGCTCAGTCAGTTAAGCATCTGACTCTTGATTTTGGCTCAGGTCACGACCTCATGGTTTGTGAGTTGGAGCCCTGCATTGGACTCTGCATTGATAGTGTGGAGCCTGTTGGGATTCTCTCTCTCTCCCCGCCCCTCTCTGCTCCTCTCCCGCTTGTTCTCTCTCTCTCCCCCCCCACCTCCCAAAATAAATAAACTTAAAAAGAATAAGAAAAGAACCTAAGAGTGGTGAAAACCACTTGAGATCTGAAGCACAAAGAAAATGGCAAAATAAAATTACTACTCATTTAAGTAAATATCTACATAATACAACTAGGCCAAAAAGTAACTGATTCACTCCTATATGGTTATCTAACAGTTATACTGGATGTGGTTTGTGAGTGCATTTTAATATGTTGTTCTGATGTTAGGAGAGTCTTCCAATGTTAAAACTGCATGAAGACATAAAAAGCTTTTACATAACTCCCTAAAGAGAAAATGGGAATAACCAAAAAATAGAGTTGGTTGGTACTTGCAGGAAGAAAAGAAGACACTAGGAGGAAAAAGAGACAGTAAAGTCTGCTCAGGGAGCTGTGGAAAGAAGTGGCTCCATTTCTCCTTAGTCTGGACTAAGTCTTTCCCCTGATGCTCTCTCCTGGCTCTCCTTGATTCTAGAGCTGAAGCTCTGACGCCCATCATTCCATCCTGGGATTCTATAAATGATGGAGACAGTCTCTGTTTCTCCTGACAGATGGGTGTTTTTCAAAGCTTACCAGAGAAGCCTGCCAGGTAGTTAGTTGTGACCCAAGCTAAGTTCATCAGTGGTGGACCTGCCTGGTGCATCACCCAGCCCTCAGGTCTTGGTTCTGAGACACCAGGTCCATCTGAGAGATCTATTCTCAGGCTGTTTTTCTCTCTTTGGGCACTTTTCTCATCCCTTTGTACTCTTCTTTATCTTGGGAAAGGAATTTTCTTTGGATATTTGGATGAAGAATAAGACTTTAATGTTGCTGAATATTCATTAAGGTGTTTTGCCTATTGAGGAAAACAATGGGACAATGGTCAGAGAGGCTTATAAATAATAATAACAAGAACAATAACCTAGTCTTTGGAGCACTTTATCTGAATTAACTGATTTAATCCTCCTAATTACCGCACGCAGTTCATTGCTAGTCACATGTTACAAATGAAAAAAGGTGTGCAGGAGTAAAGCAACTTGCCCAAGGTCATGCAGCAAGTCAGAGAAGAACTGGGAAACTAACCCAGGAAGTCTGGCTCCAGAACTTAGTGCCCTCACATAATGCACCTCTTCCCTCCCACTTAGTATGGCTCCTTGTGCCTTCTCCACCATTCTGGATCTTCTCTCTCATCTAGATATTCTCTTAGGGTCCTGGGAGGTACTTTCTGTGAGACTTTGGATGTCCCTCTTTGTGCCTGTGACTTTCTTCTCTTCTTATCCCTCTTCCTAAATGAGCCTGGAACCCTCTTGCTGAGAATACTCAGCAGGGTTGAGATGGGGCCCTCAGAAGCCATTGAATGAAATGAAAGTCCTTCATCACACAGACAGTAACCTTCTTTCTGCAACCTCAATAACAGCTATCCATGCCTCGATGCGTTTCTCCCTGCCTTGCCTTTGCTGGCTCACTATTGGAATTTTTAAACATCATTAGAATTATAGCAGAGAGCTGGAGTTGTTTTTATGAGGACTTATATCAAGTATTTTTTTATTGAGAAGGGATGCATTAATAACTAATGGGGTTAAGAGAAGTGAGGAAAACTTTCAGTGAATTTTCTTCTAAAGAAAATGAATTTGTTTTCTGGTGGCGCTTTTGTTTACATAAATTTGGTGCCAATGCTTTAGAATAGAGGCAGAACAATGCTACCAGTGGCTCTTCTTCTCTGTACTTATCCCAGCAAAGCTCAGCCTCTCATCTAAATAGAAGTTGAATGAATATTTAAAATATACTGGCTGGAAATATGTCATGTTATTAGCTCACCTGGGGACCACACTTCCCTGAATCTGGCCCTGTTCCCATTTCTGTCCCCACCTATATAGTCCCATTGATTCCTTCCCACAGCCCTTCATGCACTGAACAAGCGCATCTGCATAGGGGCAGGGGGATAGCCTCATAAATTGGGGCTTTCATTCCTTTCGATGCCTTCCTCCCTGGGACGCTCTGAACCATTATCAGTAGATCCAGCTAGTATTTATTTGGTAACTTTATACTTCTTATTCTCTCCTTATTCTCTCTTATGGTCCCTTTTCTCCATATTCCCTTCCAGAGTTTTAATCATCTTTTCTCTAGTCCTAATAGTTGCAGATGGTCTAGAGCTTCAGAAGGAAACAAATCTTACCTGAGTAGTGGGAAAAGCTAAGGCAAGAAAGACTTTATGCTTACCCTTTCTTATAGAATGGAAACCTGGATCTTTCTGAGGGTGAAAACAAGTGGGGTAGGAGGAGGGCTATCTTAATGGAGAGACAGGGGAGTGTATTGGTTCCCTGTACTCAGAGTAGTACAGAGTACTACTCAGAGTAGTACAGAGTAGTACTCAGAGTAGTTCCTGGGGGGCTCTTAAGGATAGGGAGATCTAGCCTAGAGACACCTTTATGGAACCATTTGGGGAGGAGTATGAGAAATCACAAGGAGCAGGTGATGAATATGGCCCCTCTCAATTTCTTTGGTTGCTCCATTCCTTGCTGCCTTTAGGGAAGATTTTAATTTGAGTCAGTGTGGAGAAATACATACCTTAAGCTTCTTCTGGATATCATTTGGTGCTCCATTTTCATGCATAGGAAGCCACAAGTGCCAAGATATTAGGCCAGTCTCATGTGAAATATTCAGAATAATATCCAGATAAATTTAATATGATTAAATATAATCAAATTAGAATATAGTTTAGCTAATAGATCTTCAGGAAGGAGATACATTGTTATGAACATAGGCCATTACAACGTGGTGAATTTTAAGGAAGTATTTTAAGGTTAAAATTTGAGTAAGTAGAAGTGGAAGGGAAGGGAAATTCAGGTAAATAGAGAAGGAGCAAAATCTTGGGGGACAGGAAAAAATATAACACAGGTAAGGGCACAAATGCCACTTGTATGGAAATGGTAGAATGAGGTCAGAAAGGTATGGTGGGGCCAAATTTTGGGAGTAGGGTGACGGAGGCAGGGTGAAGCCTCTATTGTTTTGTTTTTTTAAATATTTATTTATTTTGAGAGAGAGAGACAGAGACAGAGACAGAGAGAAAAAGGCAGAGAGACAGAGTGACCCAAGAATCCCAAATAGGCTCTGCACTGTCAGTGCAGATCCCGATACAGGGTTTGAACTCACGAACCGTGAGATCATGACCTGAGCTGAAACCAAGAGTCAGATGCTTAATTGACTGAGCCACCCAGGTGCCTCTGTCTCTATTGGTTCCAGAAGCATGACTGACACAGAAGGTCTACATGCTAATGAGGCATCAAGGGTCAGAAGTCATTCCTACACTCAAGTGAGCATTCTCTGGGAGAACTTGCCTGTGGAGAGTCCCATGGTTTAGAACTTGATGCTCTCTTGTATGATCTCCATACACACTCAGAGATCCTTTCTGTTCCTGTCACCTTCAGCAGACTCATCAGCTTCTGAGTCATTATAGAGAGGACTCTAAAGTGCATCATGACTCACACCAACTTTACCATCTTTCACCCTGCAGTTTTTGTCCTACTGGGCATCCCTGGATGGGAGGCTTACCACATTTGGCTGTCAATACCCCTCTGCCTCATGTATATCACTGCCATTGTGGGGAACAGCATCCTGATAGTGGTCATCATCACAGAACGTAATCTTCATGAGCCCATGTACTTCTTTCTCTCCATGCTGGCCATCACGGACATCCTGCTGTCCACCACTACCGTACCCAAGGCTCTAGCCATCTTTTGGCTCCATGCCCATGACATTGCCTTTGATGCCTGTGTCACCCAAGTTTTCTTTGTCCATGTGATGTTTGTGGGGGAGTCAGCCATCCTATTAGCCATGGCCTTTGACCGCTTTGTGGCCATCTGTGTCCCCCTGCATTATACAGCCGTGCTAACATGGCGTGTTGTGGGAAGGATTGGTCTGGCCATTGTCACCAGAAGCTTCTGCATCATCTTCCCAGTGATCTTCTTATTGAAGCGGCTGCCCTTCTGCCGGACCAACATTGTCCCCCATTCCTATTGTGAGCATATTGGAGTGGCCCGCTTGGCCTGTGCTGACATCACCATTAACATCTGGTACGGCTTCTCAGTGCCCATTGTCATGGTCATCGTGGATATGATCCTAATTGCTGTGTCTTACTCACTGATCCTCCGAGCCGTGTTTCGTTTGCCCTCCCAGGATGCCCGGCACAAGGCCCTTAGCACTTGTGGCTCCCACCTCTGTGTCATCCTCATGTTTTATGTTCCATCCTTCTTTACATTATTGACCCACTGCTTTGGACATAACATTCCTCGACATGTCCATATTCTGCTGGCCAATCTTTATGTGGTGGTGCCACCAATGCTCAATCCCATTGTCTATGGTGTGAAGACTAAGCAGATCCGGGAGGGTGTAGCCCACCGGTTCTTTGACATCAGGACTTGGTGCTGTGCTTCCCCTCTGGGCTAATGGCTCCTCAGGAATCTGTCCTCCAAGCTTTATCAAGGAAATTAAGTGTGAAATACAGGGATTTCCTGGACTAAGAGGGCTTTTACTTCTCTTCCTCTTTTTCTTCGTGGACCTTCTTTGTGGTCCTCCTCCAACTTTTCTTTTTTCCTCTTCTGGTTCTTCATCTTTGCCTTCTTCTCCTGTTTCTTTGTATTCTTTATCTTCTTCTCTTCTCACACCCCTCCTCCACAACCCAGGAATAATAACTAAGCATACATGCTTCTGATGTGAACATTTGGTATCTTCAGTAGACCAGACGTACTCCAGAAACACAGAGAACTGAACATAACATGAAGTGAGTTATGAGTACATGGATAAAAAGTTTTAACATCTGAAGAGATTACAGTTTCTTTTTTTTTTTATCTCCAAATGTGCGTTGATTCTTTGTACAAACTCAAGTAGCTCTTCACTCACTTTTATAATGGCAGTTGTTTTTGAAAAACAGTCATACGTGTCCTTCAGCCATCTGGAAAACTGCTCATTCTTCAAATTTCAGATCAAGAACTACTTTCCCTGAAAACTCTTTCCTGACTTTTCCAGGCAGTCCAAGGTTCCTATCTTTGTACACTGATTGCATCTTGTACAAATCTCAAAATGTATGTAGTGAATTGTAATAGGTTGTTTATTTATTTGTACCCCTAATTGATTGTAAATTCCTTGAAATCAGAAGAGTATGTGTCATTCATATTTGTACTCTCAGTGCATTATAAAATGCCTGGGACACAATAAATGTTTGAAAAATGAATGGGAGCACAACTACCCAATTACCTCCTGATGTTAGAACAGCATTTCTCTTATGCACTTAAATGATCAGCTAAATTAGTCCACACACCAGGGATGAGTAAACCAGTTCCTCACAAAGTCACTTTGGTGTCAGGGAAGTAAACAAGCTGCAGATTGCAGAGTTTCTTCTTGCATGTTTGCTGTAACACAGACATCAGGGAATAGACTAGAGTAGGAGGAAACAGGTCACTCTTGATTTTCTCTTCTAACCTTGCTCCTACCCTTCTCATTATTAGTAATTATAGCACATTGTTCCTGGACAGGTTAGCAAAGTTGGAGTAGTCTCTTGGAGTTCACAGTCTTGACCTTCATTCTTTCATGCTTTTTCAGAAAAGGTCATGTACACTCATTTCTTCAACCACCACTGATGCAAATGAGTACAACATCTCTTTCTCCATCCTAGAACTCTTTTTTGGGGTATTAGATGTGTAAATCTACATATTAACTGGATATCTCCTCCAGAATGTAGAACTATATCATTCAGGCTAGCTTTTCCTCCCGTTCCATTCCTTTTCTTAGGAACTAGATTATGATGATTCCAGCAACTACATTGAGCTGGAAACCCTGGGGGAATTTCTCAAATTCCTCTCTGTCCTGTTCCTCAAGAAGTTAATGATTGTTACCAATATTGATTGTACCACTAAATAGCTATGTGGATAATACTTGGGAGTCCTGTCAGGATTAAAGCATTGCCCCTATTGCTTTCTAGCTGTATGAATATGTGAAACATATTTCATCGGTAAAATAGGGATAGTAATAATATCTCATAGGGTTGTTGAGAGGATTAAGTGAAATAAACCATATATGTAGTAATTAACACAATCCTTGTCTCATCATAAGTATCTGAGAAATATTTCATTAATGCTAAGTTCTTAGTATTGTTAGTCTTCTTTGTAACATTGCCTCTACCAATTAATTATGTCTGTTATCATCTTTCACCTCAGATACTGCATTAGCTTCTTAATTGATTTCATTGTTTTCAGTCTTTTACACTGTAACCTAAACTACCAATTGACTCGAAGTTAAACATTCTAAAAGGCATGGCTAATGATACTGCTTTCTGTCAAATACTTTCAAGTAATCTTCATTACTTATAGAACTGTTTTCCATAGAATATTCTACAGAAATAGCGGATATCATAATGGATATTTAATAAAAAAGTTTCATGGTCAAATAACTGAAAAATGCTTACACTCTGTGGTCATGCACATGTCTGTCCAAGGGAAGGCTAGAGTTTGCAGCGTATCTCCACACTAAAGTGACCATTGATACTTGTGTCCACATCCATATAATTTTTCTGAGAGCACTTCACTTTATATCTCTAAAATAACCTACTGTTCCATTAGCCACAGTTTAGAAATCATGGGACT
This sequence comes from Panthera pardus, assembly GCF_024362965.1. NCBI lineage: Eukaryota > Metazoa > Chordata > Mammalia > Carnivora > Felidae > Panthera > Panthera pardus. The sequence goes on from NW_026526677.1 coordinate 52,243,893, forward strand.
ACAGGGTAATTTCTAAACTAAGCATTAACTTCATAATCTAGTCCTAACTGACTTTTCCATTACTATCTCAAAACACACCATATAGTAATACATAGATAATAATAATAATTAAAACAATACCTAATGTTTATTAAGAGATTAATCTATTCTGGGAACCATGTTAAGTGCTCTGCTGCATTAGCTTATTTAATCCTTATACAGCCTTATGAGATAGTACCTTTGCTATCTCTGTTTTATACACAGGGGCACCCAAGGTTCAGAGAGGATGAGTAATTAAAGCCATTCAGCTGGCAAATGGTAGAATATTGATGTCAATTCCTTTTTGAAGTCTTCGCCAATACCCCCCAAGTCAGAGGTGATAACTTTGTCCTCTGGTTCTCCACAGCAATGACATTAATGGTTTCAACTGAATATTAATTACTCTATGAAGTCATCAGAACTTGGGTTCTGTGAGAGTAGAGAATATGTCTTACTCATCACTATAGTTCCAGCATCTAGCATAGGGTTCCCTATGTATATTTATAGATTGACTAATTTGAAATGTTGGTGAGATGTTTGACCTCTGGACCCTTCACTGTTAAATATTGTCTAATTTATGACTGAAAATCATTTGGACGGACACACACACACACACACACACACACCACTTAATTCCTTGTGATCTATTATTTCTTCTACATCTCCACAGGTTTCTATGTACACTGAGGTCTAGCAGGTATAGGCAGGGTTTTAATGTTCTATGTATTGACTAGCAGCAACTCAAATCCAGTCTGTCCATATCTTAGCCAGAGACATGGAGTCTCTGTGCTCCATGTTGCATCTGTCTGGTTCTTTCACATGTTGGGGAAGAACTTTCTCTTGATCTTGGGTAAGTTTCTGGGAAGGTGATAAATATTTGGTTCTCAAGAATTTTAGGTTTTCCTGAAATAAACTGAATAAACTATTGATTCAGATGAGATCTTCTTGAGTCCTCTGGATAATGTAGTATAAGTACACACTTGACCTCTTAAACAGCTGCAGAGATTTTGACTATGCAGAGCGGGGAGTATGGCTGATTTTTTCCCCCAGAATTAAAGTGGTTTAAAAAAATATTGAACACTGAAAAGTAAGTGTATTAAAACTCAAAGCATTAAGTTTAAATATACTATTTATATAAAAGTTAGAATTTATTATACTTTTACTGGCTTTGGTGGGAGAAATTCATAGATAATGCTGCCAAAATAAAATTAGGGAAAAAATGAACCATTAAAATCACATACAACACACACATATATATAGGTGCTCCCATTTTCCCTTTTGTCTTGGGCTCTGATATGGTTCAGTACAGCATGGTCAATTCTGTCTTTACTTTAAATTTTGATATATTGTTCATCATGGATATTTTGCATTAATTTTGATTTAAAAATTGTATTAAAATATTACTTATGCTGTTTACTGATATTTTGGTGCCTGCTTACATTTTTCGCTGAGCTAAGTTCTCACTCATTTCCCTTTAGTCCTGATCTTAGGAGACTCAACACCTGGACGGCAGAGCACAGTTACAAAGACATGCAGTCCTGCTTCAATCTTTATAAACCTGATAGTTAGAAACGTACCTTTCAGTTTCAGGAGCAAAGACATTTCCCTTTGTGTTCAAGCCAAAATGAGGTGGGATTTTCTGTTACTTATAACGTGAAGTGTTATCATGGATACAAGAGAGAAGAAAAGAATTATTCATTTTAATTTTCAGTTTGCTTTTTCACTTAACTGTACACCATGGCTGATACCTTTTTTCTTAAAAATGGAAACAGAACATTCTATTGTAATGTATATGCCATGATTTATTTATTGCTTGACTGATGGATATGAAAGCTGTAATAATTTCTTTTATTACAGCAATGATATAGCAATGAATATCCTTATAGATATATCTTTATGTTCTCATGCTGTGCTACCAGCACTGGGGCTAATTGTTTTTGTTGTTTTCCAGTCTGGTAGGAAAGCTATGATATTTCAATATGACAGATTTTTTTTTAACATATTGAACATCTATTCTTGTGTATATTGGCCATTTTTCTTATAGTGTGAATTGCCTATTTTGATTCTTTGTACATTTTCTGTTCATTCCTCATTCATTTATACTAACTTTTAATGTTTAAAGATATTAACCTTTTGTCTATTTTATGTTTTATAATTTTTTCCTCCTAGAATTATTTATTCTTTTGGAATTTATTCTTGTCTACATTGTTGCATAATTGCATCATTCAATTATTACTATCCATGAAATATCATTTTCTTATCGTAGAAAGATCTTTCCAGACTTAAAAATATTTTCCTATGTTTTCTCCTATGAACTTCCCTTTAATTTTTAATAGTTTTTGGTTTTGTTTTTAAAATGTACATCTTTGGGATGCCTACGTGGCTCAGTCAGTTGAGCGCCTGACTCTTGGTTTCGATTCAGGTAATGATGTCATTGTTTTGGTTTTGTGGGTTCAAGCCCTGCACTGGGCTCTGTGCTGACAGTGTGGATCCTGCTTGGGATTCTCTGTCTCCCTCTCTCTCTGTCCCTCCCTACTCGTGCTGTCTCTGTCTCTTTCAAAATAAATAAACTTAAAAAATTAAAATATACATGTTTAATTTATCTAGAGTTTTTATTTGTTTAGTGAGGGAGGTGGGAACTAATTTTATTCTTTTACAAAAATATCATTGTTCAATATCCCAGTGCCATTAAGTAACTAGGCCTTCCTTTCCCCACTAAACTGAAATGTATTTTATCATATTTAAAATCCCAAGTATATTATTTTTTGTGCTCTCTATGTAGCTGTATTGACCTGGACTAACAATAACTGACATTTATTTAGTATTTTTATGCTAGGCACTACACTAGGAAGTTTAAAGAAAGTATTCAATTTAATCCTTTCAGGATAAGTATGAATAGTTCATTTTCACAGATTAGGCTAATTTTCTGAAATGTGAAAACTTGCCTTTTGTCAGTAATCAGAAAGTTGGAAGCCCAGAATTTGAACCTGGGGAAGGCTTCTCAGATGATAAATATTTAAGCTGTGAATTGGAAGCCCGGTAGGTGTAACAAGCATCAAAGGTAGAAAGTATTTTCCAGATTAAGAGAAAAGCTTGAGAAAAGTTAGGGAGGTTGGCAAACTCAGGTGTTGTGTGGAGAATAGATCATGGTCTAATTTAGATGTGTCAGGATGCCTGAAGGAGACTAAAGCTAGAGAAGAGAGTAACAGTGGGATTGTGGAAGGCTTTGCATGCTTGAGAAGTTGGGCTTTGTCTTGTAATCAATAATTCATTAAATAAAGGTTGTAAGAGAAAACCCAATAAGATTTTTGTTTGTTTTGTACATACCACCCGGGCCACAACATAACTGATGTAAGGGTTGAGGATAGGAAGCTGGGAGATGGGGAGCCCAGTTAGTTAGGATGCCACTGCACCAGAACAAGTGAAGGATGATCAAAGCCAGAATAGGAGGCTGTAAGTGAGAATGGGGAGGTATGTATGGATTCTAGACATTGCTGAGGTATGACCAGAAATCTTTATTTATATTTATATTTGCAATGATAATGTAGGAGGTAAAAGCATAACATTATATGTTCTAAGTCAAGGCATTAGTGATTGATTTAATTATCTAATGTTCAACTTTTGGTGAAGTTTATTTGTTCTGCCCACTGACTCTCATTTTCTATAGTCTTCATAGAGAGACTCCCAAAGAAGGCCTGTTTGGTGCTAACTTCACCACCTTCCGCCCCACCGTGTTCATTCTACTTGGCATCCCAGGACTGGAGAACTACCACACCTGGATTTCTCTCCCCTTCTGTCTCATGTACATCACTGTAGTCTTGGGAAATGGAGCCCTCATCCTTGTTGTCCTCAGTGAGTGCACCCTCCATGAACCTGTGTATGTCTTCCTATCCATGCTGGCTGGCACTGACGTTCTGGTATCTACCACCACCGTTCCCAAAGCCCTGGCTATCTTTTGGTTTCATGCTGGGGAGATTGCCTTTGATGCCTGCATCACTCAGATGTTTTTCTTTTTTTTTTTTTAATATGAAATTTATTGCCAAGTTAGTTTCCATACAACACCCAGTGCTCATCCCAACAGGTGCCCTCCTCAATGCCCATCACCCACTTTCCCCTTCTCCCTCACCCCCCATCAACCCTCAATTTATTCTCAGTTTTTAAGAGTCTCTTACAGTTTGCCTCATTCCCTTTCTGTAACTTTTTTTTCCCCTTCCCCTTCCCCATGGTCTTCTGTTAAATTTCTCAGGATCCACGTAAGAGTGAAAACATACGGTATCTGTCTTTCTCTGTATGACTTATTTCACTTAGCATAACATTCTCCACTTCCATCCATGTTGTTATGAAAGGCCAGATTTAATTATTTCTCATTGCCAAGTAGTATTCCATTGTGTATATAAACCACAACTTCTTTATCCATTCATCAGGTGATGGACATTTAGGCTCTTTCCATAATTGGGCTATTGTTGAGAGTGCTGCTATAAACATTGGGGTACAGGTGCTCCTATACATCAGCACTCCTGTATCCCTTGGGTAAATTCCTAGCAGTGCTATTGCTGGGTCATAGGGTAGATCTATTTTTAATTTTTTGAGGAACCTCCACACTGTTTTCCAGAGCAGCTGCATCAGTGTGCATTCCCACCAACAGTGCAAGAGGGTTCCCGTTTCTCCACATCCTCGCCAGCATCTATAGTCTCCTGATTTATTCATTTTAGCCACTCTGACTGGCGTGAGGTGGTATCTCAGTGTGGTTTTAATTTGTATTTCCCTGGTGATGAGTGACGTTGAGCATCTTTTCATGTGTCTGTTGGCCATCTGGATGTCTTCTTTGGAAAAGTATCTATTCATGTCTTCTGCCCATTTCTTCACTGGATTGTATGTTTTTTGGGTGTGGAGTTTGGTGAGGTCTTTATAGATTTTAGATACTAGCTCTTTATCCGATATGTCATTTGCAAATATCTTTTTCCAATCAAAATTGCACCAGCATTCTTCTCAAAACTAGAACAAACAATCCTAAAACTTGTATGGAACCACAGAAGACCCTGAATAGCCAAAATAATATTGAAGAAGAAAACCAAAGCGGGAGGCATCACAATCCCAGACTTTGGCCTCTACTACAAAGCTGTCATCATCAAGACAGCGTGGTATTGGCACAAAAACAGACACATAGTGGAATAGAATAGAGACCCCAGAATTGGACCCACAAAAGTATGGCCAACTAATCTTTGACAAAGCAGGAAAGAATATCCAGTGGAAAAAGGACAGTCTCATTAACAAATGGTGCTGAGAGAACTGGACAGCAACATGCAGAAGAATGAAACTAGACCACTTTCTTACACCATTCACAAAAATAAACTCAAAATGGATGAAGGACCTGAATGTGAGGCAGGAAACCATCAAAACCCTAGAGGGGAAAGCAGGAAAAAAACTCTTTGACCTCAGGCACAGCAATTTCTTACTTGACACATCTCCAAAGGCAAGGGAGTTAAAAGCAAAAATGAAGTATTGGGACCTCATGAAGATAAAAAGCCTCTGCAGTGCAAAGGAAACAATCAACAAAACTAAAAGACAACCGATGGAATGGGAAAAGATATTTGTAATTCTGACTTGAAGTTTGTTACCTGAGGAGGATGTTTTAGATGTGATGCATGTGAGAATTTCAAATATTTCTAGCGGCTGCTCTGCCTTCTGCTTACCTTCCAATACTGTATGGTAGCCATCATCATCTCCAACATTATTGCCATTATAACCACAAGTTTGCTCTATGAATAAATTTAGGTAATAGATATAAAAGAGTGCTTTTTAAAAAAATTGTTGAAAAAGACTAAGGTTGGCATTAATTACATTTTACATGTAAGGAACTATCATCATATATTAAAGACATTTCTTAACTCATGCAGGAGATGCACTGAGTGACACAGACACAGCCATTACCCTTAGAAAGCTGGTTGTCTGAGTTGGATACATGAATGAAGAACTAGTTATGGAGGTCTGTGCTCATAATACAGAATATGATACAACACACAGATATTCAGATGTTAAAATGATGAAGTAAACTAATAATCCATGAATTATGTCTTCTTCTATATTCATACTTCCCCCCCACCATTAGTGACAGTTGTATGGCTTTAAATTCCATTTCTAAATTAGAACGACTTCTAAAGTGATATCTTATAGCCTATACTTTTGCTTTGAAATCCACATTCATATATTCAACTGTTTCTTGACATCTCCAGTTATATGTCTCATAGGCATCAAAAAATAAGCCTGTCTCTATTAGGATAGCTTAAGCTATGCTGTATTTCAGTGAATTAGCAAAACAAAGTTCATTCCTCTGTCATTTAAAGTATGGTGTGTATCAACAGAATGTATTCTCTATTAGGGAACTCAGGAATCCTGGTTCCCTGTCTTGTGAAGTATTGTCATAGCAACATGCATTTCTCTAAGTTGCCAAAGCAGGGAAAGAGAGGGAAAGGTGAGGCACTCCAATTATTAATTGCCTTGGTCTTGAAGTGATTCATCTTTCTTGCTCACATTTTCCTTGGTGAGCATGTTATCTTACCAAGGCCACAACTCAATTGCAAGGGAACATGGGAAACGTAGGAGAGCTCATGTGTTTGAAGTGGGTGCTCCTTATCTGTGCACTTGTCTGCCTGTGCTTTTGATCACTTAATATTTTTGTGTTCTCTTCTTCTCATGTATAGAACACACTCAAGTCATCTCTACTGGAGAAACCCTAAAGTCTCATCGGGGCACTTTGCCCAGCTCCAAGTGTAGGATCTTCAGGTGATATACAAGAACTTCTCTGTCAGGAGTGCCTGGGTGGCTCAGTCGGTTAGGCATCCGACTCTTGGTTTTGGCTCAGGTCATGATCTCATGGTTCTTGGGTTTGAGCCCCGCACTGGGGCTTCATGGTGGCAGTGAGGAACCTGCTTGGGATTCTCTCTCCCTCCCTGTCTCTCTGCTCCGTCCCCCTCTCCCACTGCTCACATGCTTTCTCTCTCTCTCTCTTAAAATAAATAAATAAACTTAAAAAAAAAGTTATCCATCAGATATGGTTGGGGTTTTTCTTGGTCTGGAGACCTATGATTTAAATTTTTTTTAAGTTTATTTATTTTTGACAGAGAGAGAGAGAGCGAGAGCGCTAGTGTGAGCTAGGGAGGGGCAGAGAGAGAGGGAGACACAGAATCTGAAGCAGGCTCCAGACTCTGAGCTGTCAGCACAGAGCCTGATGCAGGCCTCAAACTCACGAACCAGGAGATCATGACCTGGGCCAAAGTTGAACACTTAACCAACTGGCCCACCCAGGCACCCCTGGAGACCTATGATTTAAAAGGAAATTTATCTGCTCACTCCTCACTCCCTTATTAAATATATGGTAGAATAACAGGGACATTTAACAACAATAACTTCTCCCATTTGGAAAGATGATGAATATGAGACACACATTAATCATTAATTCATAGCAATTTTAAAGTCTCCACTGGGCAGACACTGGGAAGGCTCTATGGCCTGGGTTTGGGAGAAGTTTCTTTTCTTTTTTGGGAGAGGGGAATGGTGGAGCAGTTTCTACTCTCTTGTCCATTCCTCTCTGTGACCCATGGAAGCAACTCTCTGGAAGCTTCCTTCTTTTCTGTTATCTTCTTAGGCCATATCTAAAATGGGAATTGGGGAATATGTCCTTGGGGACAACACAGCTTTCTCAGCCCACTTCCTGGTGCTGAAATGCTGGGTCCCAAGAGTCAGGTTAACTCTTCAATAGTGAAGGGATTTTTTTAGATGAGCTCTTGCATTTTTTTTTTTTTGGCAATATATGTTGATTAAAAACCTAGTATGTTTCCTTTCTATTTGGTTCCACTTATGCACCAGTAAACATACCCCAAATCTTTTAAAGACATAATTCTCAAATTTTCTCTATTTTTCCCTTCATCACTTCATGTACATCTCTGAACTAAATGGAGGCTAATTTGGGACTATGATGCCTTAGTGGGAAGCTACTACCTTTAATTTGATCTTTGCCCTCACTTGCTTTATCCATCTGAGATGTTTATTGAAGAGCACACTCATAACATGATTTTTATCTAAGAAATTTTGCTTGAAGCTTTAAAAAGCCATTTCTTACTTTTTAGAAGTGGTTATGTTAGGATATGTGGCAAAGAGGGATTAAGGTTGCTAATCAGCAGATATTACGCTGAATTTTTTTGGCAAGGCCAGTAATCACAAGGGCCCTTATAAGGGAAAGAGGCAGGCAGAAGGGTGAATGAAGTGTCACTGAAATAAGTCAGACAGAAAGAAAGACAAATACTTTATGGCATCATTTATATGTGGAATCTAAAAAATCCAAACTCATAGAAACAGTAGAATAGTGGTTACCAAGCATGGGGGGGGGTTGGTTAATGGGGAGATGTTGGTCAAAGGATACACACTTCTAGTTATACAAAAGTAAGTTCTGGGGATCTAATGCACAGCATGGCAATTATAGCTAATAATATTTTATTATATACTGAAAGTTGCTAATAGAGTAGATCTTAAATGTTCTTACCACTAAAAAAATGATAATTTTGTGATATGATGGAGATGTTAGCTAACACTACGGAGGTAATCATTTTGCAGTACGTAAATATATCAAATCAACACACTGTACCCCTTAAATTTACACAATGTTATATGTTAATTATATCTTAATAAAGTTGGAGAAAAGAACACTTGAAAGAGCCATTAGTAGTCTCATTCAATCTGCAATATCATTTTTTCTTTTCTGTATGAATAACAAATAATGTTTTATTGTATTAAATATCCAAAAAGTTGAAATTGTATTATTTTTAATACAGTCACTAAATTAGTCTGATTCTCAGGATTTTTGAATGGCGAGAAGCATATCTAACAGGATTTTATGAAGACTAAATGATACTGTGTTTGGGGCAATTTTTAAGCTGCCAAATACTATATATATAGGGCATTGCTATTATTCTTATGCTCCTGCCAGGTGGACACATGAAAGATACTGGGTTAATCTCGAGGCTTCTTCAATGAATACCTCTCTCTTCTCCCTACACTCTGGAGTCTGAAATTGCTGATCATTGGTGGAAGGATCACCCTGAGCTGGAAAAGGATGCAGCTTCTCTCCTTATTGCTGCCTCTAAACATAGCTCTCTTTTTCACCCATCCCAGTTGAAGAACTGATTACTTGTGGCTCTGCTGTGGGCTTTCAGCCTCCATGTCCTGCCCTGCATTAAACCACTCTGGCTGATCATCTCATGGTTTCTACCACTGCTCCACATCCATCTGGATTCTGTCCTCCGAGGAGCTGATGCTCAACTATGGATTCATCTATAAGTTTCCTGAAGGCTCCCCTCAGTGAATGGTCCAGAATAGTTTTTTTCTGATGCACTAGGAAAAGCTACATTTACTACTGTCCTGTAACACACAGACTTTGTTAGGCAGTTGTATGGTACAGAGCCCTGTACTAGATATATTGTTTTGTTTATAATTTCACTAGAGAGGTAAAAACAGTAAACAATCATCTAGTCTCCACCAAAGGTGTACATGGAATCATTTGTCCAGATTTTGAGTTTTATTGCAAAATAACTTTAAATACCTCTATGTGGATTGCACTTTCAAGGCATGTTCTCTTCCATTATCTTTAAATTCTATCAGTATCCTAGTTATATAGGGAAATAAGGCTATTCCCAATGTACAAATGAGAAAAAAAAATAGAGAAGTTAAGTAAGTGGCAAAGGACGCTGTTCTGCCGTTTGGGTTGCAGTTGACCAAAATAAAACACAGGTTGTAAGCAAAATTGGAATCTATGAGCTTGAAGGAAAGATTTAAAAATTAGGCTGTTGGAGGGGCAAGCATATTCAACCATAGGAAGGACTGGAACTAGTCCTGTTCATCTGGCATCTCTATTTTCTCTGTGTGGTAGTTATATATCATGCTACAGGTTAGTTTCTCTACAGCCTGGAAACACAGTTTCTGAGTTTTACATTTAAAATTTTTGTTCACTGCAGAGTGACTGCCTAAAAATTTTGGAGAAGGATCTCTTTGGCTTAGTTGAAGTCAGATGCCTACTCCTAGTCTAAAATGTTGGGAGGAAGGAGTGGTGCTGCCTTGTCAACTGTATGAGTAGGGAGGATATTTTTCAGAAAAGCAAATACTGAAAGCTAGCTGTCAACTACAGTTGCGTGGCAGATCAGGGGCAGAAGGGCAAAGGATCTATATTTTTTTATTCTTAGAGACTGCTATATTTAAGTGTATTTATGCATTTACTGTCTATATTCCCTTTCAGACTATAAACAGTATGAGGGTGAGGTCATGTCTTCCTTATTTACTACTTCATCTCGAGCATCTCACACTCAATCAGAAAAACTTTATCATTTTTTTTTTTAAGTCCTTTTATCCCAGTAAACTCTACACTCAACAGGGAGCTTGAACTCACAACCTCAAGATCAAGTGTCAGGGTCCCTGAATGGCTCAGTCGGTTGAGCATCTGACTCTTGATTTCTGCTCAGGTCAGGGTGTCACAGTTCATGGGATCAAGCCCTGTGTCAGGGATTCTATCTCTTCCTCTCTCTCTATCCCTTCCTCACTCGCATTTTCTCTCTCCTTTTCAAAATAAATAAATAAACATTAAAAGAAAAAGATCAAGAGTCACATGCTCTACTGACTGAGCCAGTCAGGCACACCAAAAGCTCTATTATTCTTTCACCAAAGCATATCAAATAGTAAATGTGACAAAGGGAGAGAGAGAGTGAGGAGAGATATCATATTGAAAATAGTTTTTAGTTTTATTTTTAAATTAATATTATTTCATGAGAATTTCCCCTTGTAATTATAAAGTCTTATAGACATGCTTTTTATGGACTGCATTTTATTTTTTGAGTAATGATGCAGTAAACATTTTTCTAAATATAATTCAGGTTTTATTTAAACATGATTTCCTTTAAATAAATATTTAGGATGGGTTACTGGTTTTGTTTATTTTCCTTATTCTTTTTTGTAGTCTATTTCATTGATTTCTATTCTGTTTTTATTATTTCAGCTGGTTGCTTTAATTTTAATTCTTCTCCTGATTTCTGAAAATAGTTTACAGATTTGAGATTTTTCTTTATTTATTTAAAATATTTTTAATGTATTTATTTTTGAGAGAGAGACAGAGTGCGAGCGGAGGAGGGGCAGAGAAAGAAGAAGACACAGAATCTGAAGTAGGCTCCAGGCTCTGAGCTGTCAGCACAGACAGAAGATAGCTCGGCCCACAAACCGTGAGATCATGACCTGAGCCAAAGTTGGATGCTTAACTGACTGAGCCACCCAGGCGCCCAGAGATTTTTCGTCTTTTTAAATGTACGTATTTAAAGCTACATTTAAAAAAAAAAAAGCTATAATTTTCCATCTATGCATGCTGTAGCTGCATTCCATACATTTCGATATGTTGCATTTTAATTTTCATTTAATTAAAATTATAATTTCCCTTATAATTGTCTTTTACCCCTGGCTAATTTAGGAGTGTGTTATTTTATTTCTAAACATCTGGAGATTTTTCAATTTTTTTTTTTGAATTTCTAATTTAATTCTTTTGGGATTAGAAAACATATATGTAGCAATGTGGATGGAACTGGAGTGTATTATGCTGAGTGAAATAAGTCAGTCAGGGAAAGATAGATATCATATGTTTTCACTCATATGTGGATCTTGAGAAACTTAACAGAAGACCATGGGGGGAAGGGAAGGGGAAAAAATAGTTACAAACAGAGAGGGAGGAAGGCAAACCATAAGAGACTCTTAAGTACAGAGAACAAACTGAGGGTTGATGGAGGGTGGGGGAGAGGGGAAAGTTCCGTGATGGGCATTGAGGAGGACACTCGTTGGTATGAGTGCTGGGTGTTGTATGGAAGCCAATTTGACAATAAATTATATTTAAAAAAAAAGAAAACATTTTGTATGATTTCAGTCTTTTAACTTTTTTTCTCAATATTTGTTGAGGCTGGTTTTATCATGTAGTCTGTGGTCTATTCTGGAGAAATATTTAAGTGTACTCAAAAAGAAGTACATTGTTGTGTCATTGGGTGGAATGTTGTATAAATATCACTTATAATTAAGTTGATTGATAGTGTTGTTCAAGTCTTCTGTATTCTTTCTGATATTATGTCTAGTTATTCTATCAATTACTGAGGGTGGCATATTAGAATCCCTAACTATTGTTGAGCTGTTTCTCCCCTCAATTATGTAAGATTTTGCTTCATATATTTCGGGGGGGTGTATTGATAGGTGCCAAACATTTATAGCTGATATATCTTGCTAAGGTATTGATCTTTTTAGCATTATTAAATGACTCTAGAAATATTTGTTTTAAAGTCTATTTTATCTGACATTAGTACAGTTGCTCCAGCACTTACGATTTTTATTTGTATAGTTTATATATTTACTTTTTTTGTTTTAAACTGTTTGTACTTTCACAGTACTTTTGATTATAGTATTCAGTCCCTGAATATTTGATGTTATTATTTGTATGTTTGGATTTATATCTGCCATTTTGCTTTTTGTTTTCTATGTGTCTCAGCTTCATCTGTTTTTTGTTCCTCTATTACTCCTTTATTACCATTTTACTTATTTTGCAGGAAATAATTTACCTATGTATTTACCATTCTTAGTTTCTTCATTTCTTCCTATGGATTCAACATATTGTCTGATATTATTTCCTTTCCTCCATAATTTTCTTTAATATTTCCTATAAGGCACATATGCTGGCAATGAGTTTTCTCAGTCTTTCCCCTCCTCCCCGCCCCCGCACACCCCGTCTGTGATTGTTTTTATTTTGCCTTCATTTTTGAGGGATAATTTTGCTGGATATTGAATTCTTGGTTGACACCAAGAACTTTTAGAATTTGGGCTATGTCATTCTATTCCCTTCTGGCCTCCAGAAGTCATTATTATTATGTGTGTTTGTGATGAGTTATTTTTCTCTTGCTGCTTGCAAGATTTTTCTCTTTGTCTTTAGTAGTTGACTCTTATGTGTGCAGATGTAGATCTCTTGGTTTTTATCATAGCTGGGACTCTGATTGTCTTTGATATGTAGATTAATTTTTTTTCATAACGTGTTTTTTACCAATATTTTTTCAGAATATTTTCTAGCTCTATTCTTACCCTCTCTTTTTATGAGAATTGCATTACACATAGACTGGTATCTTAGGTCCCTGAGTCTCTGTTCATTTTTCTTTAATCATTTTTTCTTTTTGTACTTCAGACTGTATACTTTCTATTGATTTATTTTCAAGTTCACTGTTTTTTTTCTTCTGCCATCTCAGATCTGCTGTCGAGTCTCTCTGGTGAGGGTCCCCCCTCCCCTCCCACCAGTTATCATACTTTTCAACTCCAGAAATTCCATTTGATTAATATGTATAGTTTCTGTCTCTTTATCAAGATTATCTGCTTGTAGAGTCACTCTTCATATTTTTTTAAAAATTCTTTAAGTATGGTTCCCTTTAATTCTTTGAACAAATAATAGCTGTTCTGAAGTCTGTCTTTGATAAACACAACATCTGGGTTCACTGAGAGTAAGTTTTGATGATTACTTTCTTGTCTCAACCCTGTACGTCATACTTTCTTCTTTCTCTACATGTCTCCTACTTAAGAAACAAATTTTCAAATTTTTAAATTTTAAAGTAGACTTTTTAAATAGCTTTTTTCCCTGATTTTTTTCCCCCTGTGCAAGTGTTGCTGGTTTGTTTGTTTGGAGTAACTTTTCCTGACATCTGTGGAACCTGTCTCTCCCACAGAGCTCACCTGACTTCTCTGCTCAGATATTTTTAAACTTAAAATTTCACTACTAAGCCTAGAATTTTATAGGTTTCCCTGTGTCTGCATAACTTAGTGGGCTACCAGTGATATATCAGATGTTGTGTCTAAATACCATTAGCCAGTAACAGTTGTGTCCTTTGCTGTGGATCAACTTGGGAAACACATTCAAAGTTCAGGCAGTTTTTAAGTTTGCCTCAGCTTTTATTTTCTGTCAGTCTCCTTGAATGTTTTATGCATTTGTACTCAGCTTCTGGACAGCTTAGGATGTGTGGAGAGTTTGGGCTCTCTTTGTTCTCCCTTGAATGTTTGTACAACCCTCAAGTCAGGTGGGCGTGTGTGAAAAGCTTATCAAACCCTCTGTGCTTCTCTCATTGCTAATATCTCCCTGCAAACCTCTGGCCAGGCTTCCAGTCTGCTGTTAACTCCAACTATGGCATCATCCTCTGGCTAGGATGACTGCAGGGCTTTCCCATTTGGTACTGGATATGGCTTTTCCACTCTTCCTTCCAAATCAAGTCAGCCCCTTCTGGTAGTGAAGCTACTGATTTTACACCCAGTCTTTCCCTGGTGACACTGTCATATTGATCAAGCTTGGAGGAGGTTGGAGGAAGTTAGATGGGAGCCATTCCAGGCAAGAACAACAGATTCCTGTGCCTTCTACCTGACATTCAACAACTGTTCAGTAGATGCCTTTCAATTTGTGGTTTTCTTAATGGTGAAATGCATAAAGAATCTTAATTCATTGTGTAGGATATTTGGGTATTTCCCACTCTTTGGTAAGCTGATGGTTTTCATTTTAGTAGTGGTTGCCCCAGTTTATCAAGGCAAAATTACTAAAATACAGGACACTTCCTACAACATTAAAAGCTTCCTTGTTGTATTTAATGGCATAAGATTCTTCTACTTATGGTTCTCTTCTAGCATAACATCAGATGCCTGGGGCAAAAGATGAAAGGAAGCCTTTTACATATCATTTTTCTGCTCTTCCTTAAATCTATTTACTAAATTTGATACAAATTTCTCTATTTCTTGATGACATTGTTTTGAAATAACATTGTTCATAAATAGAATCTGTAATAAAGGTCCATCTAACTTAGTATTATTCACCAGTATTGCACTTGGTCACGTCAGAATGTTCAATTTTCTTTTAAGTTCTTTTTTTTTAATTAAAACCATTTTTTTTCAATATATGAAATTTATTGTCAAATTGGTTTCCATAAAATACCCAGTGCTCATCCCAAAATGTGCCCTCCTCAATACCCATCACCCACCCTCCCCTCCCTCCCACCCCCCATCAACCCTCAGTTTGTTCTCAGTTTTTAAGAGTCTCTTATGCTTTGGCTCTCTCCCACTCTAACCTCTTTTTTTTTTTCCTTCCCCTCCCCCATGGGTTTCTGTTAAGTATCTCAGGATCCACATAAGAGTGAAAACATATGGTATCTGTCTTTCTCTGTATGGCTTATTTCACTTAGCATCACACTCTCCAGTTCCATCCACGTTGCTACAAAGGGCCATATTTCATTCTTTCTCATTGCCCTGTAGTACTCCATTGTGTATATAAACCACAATTTCTTTATCCATTCATCAGTTGATGGACATTTAGGCTCTTTCCAT
This sequence comes from Panthera pardus, assembly GCF_024362965.1. Lineage (NCBI taxonomy): Eukaryota > Metazoa > Chordata > Mammalia > Carnivora > Felidae > Panthera > Panthera pardus. The sequence goes on from NW_026526677.1 coordinate 52,259,319, forward strand.
AATTTGGCTATTGTTGAGAGTGCTGCTATAAACATTGGGGTACAAGTGCCCCTATGCATCAGTACTCCTGTATCCCTTGGGTAAATTCCTAGCAGTGCTATTGCTGGGTCATAGGGTAGGTCTATTTTTAATTTTCTGAGGAACCTCCACACTGTTTTCCAGAGCGGCTGCACCAATTTGCATTCCCACCAACAGTGCAAGAGGGTTCCCGTTTCTCCACATCCTCGCCAGCATCTATAGTCTCCTGATTTGTTCATTTTGGCCACTCTGACTGGCGTGAGGTGATATCTGAGGGTGGTTTTGATTTGTATTTCCCTGATGAGGAGCGACGTTGAGCATCTTTTCATGTGCCTGTTGGCCATCTGGATGTCTTCTTTAGAGAGGTGTCTATTCATGTTTTCTGCCCATTACTTCACTGGGTTATTCGTTTTTCGGGTGTGGAGTTTGGTGAGCTCTTTATAGATTTTGGATACTAGCCCTTTGTCTGATATGTCATTTGCAAATATCTTTTCCCATTCCATTGGTTGCCTTTTAGTTTTGTTGGTTGTTTCCTTTGCTGTGCAGAAGCTTTTTATCTTCATAAGGTCCCAGTAATTCATTTTTGCTTTTAATTCCCTTGCCTTTGGGGATGTGCCGAGTAAGAGATTGCTACGGCTGAGGTCTGAGAGGTCTTTTCCTGCTTTCTCCTCTAGGGTTTTGATGGTTTCCTGTCTCACATTCAGGCCCTTTATCCATTTTGAGTTTATTTTTGTGAATGGTGTGAGAAAGTGATCTAGTTTCAACCTTCTGCATGTTGCTGTCCAGTTCTCCCAGCACCATTTGTTAAAGAGACTGTCTTTTTTCCATTGGATGTTCTTTCCTGCTTTGTCAAAGATGAGTTGGCCATACGTTTGTGGGTCTAGTTCTGGGGTTTCTATTCTATTCCATTGGTCTATGTGTCTGTTTTTGTGCCAATACCATGCTGTCTTGATGATGACAGCTTTGTAGTAGAGGCTAAAGTCTGGGATTGTGATGCCTCCTGCTTTGGTCTTCTTCTTCAAAATTACTTTGGCTACTCGGGGCCTTTTGTGGTTCCATATGAATTTTAGGATGGCTTGTTCTAGTTTCGAGAAGAGTGCTGGTGCAATTTTGATTGGGATTGCATTGAATGTGTAGATAGCTTTGGGTAGTATTGACATTTTGACAATATTTATTCTTCCAATCCATGAGCAGGGAATGTCTTTCCATTTCTTTATATCTTCTTCAATTACCTGCATAAGCTTTCTATAGTTTTCAGCATACAGATCTTTTACATCTTTGGTTAGATTTATTCCTGGGTATTTTATGCTTCTTGATGCAATTGTGAATGGGATCAGTTTCTTTATTTGTCTTTCTGTTGGTTCATTGTTAGTGTATAAGAATGCAACTGATTTCTGTACATTGATTTTGTATCCTGCAACTTTGCTGAATTCATGTATCAGTTCTAGCAGACTTTTGGTGGAGTCTATCAGATTTTCCATGTATAGTATCATGTCATCTGCAAAAAGCGAAAGCTTGACTTCATCTTTGCCATTTTGATGGCTTTGATTTCCTTTTGTTGTCTGACTGCTGATGCTAGCACTTCCAACACTATGTTAAACAACAGTGGTGAGAGTGGGCATCCCTGTCGTGTTCCTGATCTCAGGGAAAAAGCTCTCAGTTTTTCCCCATTGAGGATGTTAGCTGTGGGCTTTTCATAAATGGCTTTTATGATGTTTAAGTATGTTCCTTCTATCTCGACTTTCTCGAGGGTTTTTATTAAGAAATGTTGCTGAATTTTGTCAGAGGCCGTTTCTGCATCGATTGACAGGATCATATGGTTCTTTTCTTTTATTAATGTGATGTATCACATTGATTGATTTGCGAATGTTGAACCAGCCCTGCATCCCAGGAATGAATCCCACTTGATCATGGTGAATAATTCTTTTTATATGCTGTTGAATTCGATTTGCTAGTATCTTATTGAGAATTTTTGCATCCATATTCATCAGGGATATTGGCCTGTAGTTCTCTTTTTTTACTGGGTCTCTGTCTGGTTTAGGAATCAAAGTAATACTGGCTTCATAGAATGAGTCTGGAAGTTTTCCTTCCCTTTCTATTTCTTGGAATAGCTGGGAAGGATAGGTATTATCTCTGCTTTAAACGTCTGGTAGAACTCCCCTGGGAAGCCATCTGGTCCTGAACTCTTATTTGTTGGGAGATTTTTGATGACTGATTCAATTTCTTCGCTGGTTATGGGTCTGTTCAAGCTTTCTATTTCCTCCTGATTGAGTTTTGGAAGAGTGTGGGTGTTTAGGAATGTGTCCATTTCTTCCAGGTTGTCCAATTTGTTGGCATATAATTTTTCATAGTATTCCCTGATAATTGTTTGTATCTCTGAGGGATTGGTTGTAATAATTCCATTTTCATTCATGATTTTATCTATTTGGGTCATCTCCCTTTTCTTTTTGAGAAGCCTGGCTAGAGGTTTGTCAATTTTGTTTATTTTTTCAAAAAACCAACTCTTGGTTTCGTTGATCTGCTCTACCGTTTTTTTAGATTCTATATTGTTTATTTCTGCTCTGATCTTTATTATTTCTCTTCTTCTGCTGGGTTTAGGCTGCCTTTGCTGTTCTGCTTCTATTTCCTTTAAGTGTGCTGTTAGATTTTGTATTTGGGATTTTTCTTGTTTCTTGAGATAGGCCTGGATTGCGATGTATTTTCCTCTCAGGACTGCCTTCGCTGCATCCCAAAGCGTTTGGATTGTTGTATTTTCATTTTCGTTTGTTTCCATATATTTTAAAATTTCTTCTCTAATTGCCTGGTTGACTCATTCATTCTTTAGTAGGGTGTTCTTTTTTTTTTTTTTTTTTTTTTTTTGTTTGTTTGGTTTTTTTTTCACTGAATATCTCTTTATTTATTTATTTATTTATTTTATTTTATTTTTTTATTTTTTAATATATGAAATTTACTGTCAAATTGGTTTCCATACAACACCCAGTGCTCATCCCAAAAGGTGCCCTCCTCAATACCCATCACCCACCCTGCCCTCCCTCCCACCCCCCATCAACCCTCAGTTTGTTCTCAGTTTTTAAGAGTCTCTTATGCTTTGGCTCTCTCCCACTCTAACCTCTTTTTTTTTTTTTTCCTTCCCCTCCCCCTGGGTTTCTGTTACGTTTCTCAGGATCCACATAAGAGTGAAACCATATGGTATCTGTCTTTCTCTGTATGGCTTATTTCACTTAGCATCACACTCTCCAGTTCCATCCACGTTGCTACAAAAGGCCATATTTCATTTTTTCTCATTGCCACGTAGTATTCCATTGTGTATATAAACCACAATTTCTTTATCCATTCATCAGTTGATGGACATTTAGGCTCTTTCTATAATTTGGCTATTGTTGAGAGTGCTGCTATAAACATTGGGGTACAAGTGCCCCTATGCATCAGTACTCCTGTATCCCTTGGGTAAATTCCTAGCAGTGCTATTGCTGGGTCATAGGGTAGGTCTATTTTTAATTTTCTGAGGAACCTCCACACTGCTTTCCAGAGCGGCTGCACCAATTTGCATTCCCACCAACAGTGCAAGAGGGTTCCCGTTTCTCCACATCCTCTCCAGCATCTATAGTCTCCTGATTTCTTCATTTTGGCCACTCTGACTGGCGTGAGGTGGTATCTGAGTGTGGTTTTGATTTGTATTTCCCTGATAAGGAGCGACGTTGAACATCTTTTCATGTGCCTGTTGGCCATCCGGATGTCTTCTTTAGAGAAGTGTCTATTCATGTTTTCTGCCCATTTCTTCACTGGGTTATTTGTTTTTCGGGTGTGGAGTTTGATGAGCTCTTTATAGATTTTGGATACTAGCCCTTTGTCCGATGTGTCATTTGCAAATATCTTTTCCCATTCCGTTGGTTGCCTTTTAGTTTTGTTGGTTGTTTCCTTTGCTGTGCAGAAGCTTTTTATCTTCATAAGGTCCCAGTAATTCATTTTTGCTTTTAATTCCCTTGCCTTTGGGGATGTGCCGAGTAAGAGATTGCTACGGCTGAGGTCTGAGAGGTCTTTTCCTGCTTTCTCCTCTAAGGTTTTGATGGTTTCCTGTCTCACATTCAGGCCCTTTATCCATTTTGAGTTTATTTTTGTGAATGGTGTGAGAAAGTGATCTAGTTTCAACCTTCTGCATGTTGCTGTCCAGTTCTCCCAGCACCATTTGTTAAAGAGACTGTCTTTTTTCCCATTGGATGTTCTTTCCTGCTTTGTCAAAGATGAGTTGGCCATACGTTTGTGGGTCTAGTTCTGGGGTTTCTATTCTATTCCATTGGTCTATGTGTCTGTTTTTATGCCAATACCATGCTGTCTTGATGATTACAGCTTTGTAGTAGAGGCTAAAGTCTGGGATTGTGATGCCTCCTGCTTTGGTCTTCTTCTTCAAAATTACTTTGGCTACTCGGGGCCTTTTGTGGTTCCATATGAATTTTAGGATTGCTTGTTCTAGTTTCGAGAAGAATGCTGGTGCAATTTTGATTGGGATTGCATTGAATGTGTAGATAGCTTTGGGTAGTATTGACATTTTGACAATATTTATTCTTCCAATCCATGAGCAGGGAATGTCTTTCCATTTCTTTATATCTTCTTCAATTACCTGCATAAGCTTTCTATAGTTTTCAGCATACAGATCTTTTACATCTTTGGTTAGATTTATTCCTAGGTATTTTATGCTTCTTGGTGCCACTGTGAATGGGATCAGTTTCTTCATTTGTCTTTCTGTTGCTTCATTGTTAGTGTATAAGAATGCAACTGATTTCTGCACATTGATTTTGTATCCTGCAACTTTGCTGAATTCATGTATCAGTTCTAGCAGACTTTTGGTGGAGTCTATCGGATTTTCCATGTATAATATCATGTCATCTGCAAAAAGCGAAAGCTTGACTTCATCTTTGCCAATTTTGATGCCTTTGATTTCCTTTTGTTGTCTGATTGCTGATGCTAGAACTTCCAGCACTATATTAAACAGCAGCGGTGACAGTGGGCATCCCTGTCGTGTTCCTGATCTCAGGGAAAAAGCTCTCAGTTTTTCCCCGTTGAGGATGATGTTAGCTGTGGCTTTTCATAAATGGCCTTTATGATCTTTAAGTATGTTCCTTCTATCCCGACTTTCTCAAGGGTTTTTATTAAGAAAGGGTGCTGGATTTTGTCAAAGGCCTTTTCTGCATCGATTGACAGGATCATATAGTTCTTCTCTTTTTTTTTGTTAATGTGATGTATCACGTTGATCGATTTGCGAATGTTGAACCAGCCCTGCATCCCAGGAATGAATCCCACTTGATCATGGTGAATAATTCTTTTTATATGCTGTTGAATTCGATTTGCTAGTATCTTATTGAGAATTTTTGCACCCATATTCATCAGGGATATTGGCCTGTAGTTCTCTTTTTTTACTGGGTCTCTGTCTGGTTTAGGAATCAAAGTAATACTGGCTTCATAGAATGAGTCTGGAAGTTTTCCTTCCCTTTCTATTTCTTGGAATAGCTTGAGAAGGATAGGTATTATCTCTGCTTTAAATGTCTGGTAGAACTCCCCTGGGAAGGCATCTGGTCCTGGACTCTTATTTGTTGGGAGATTTTTGATGACTGATTCAATTTCTTCGCTGGTTATGGGTCTGTTCAAGCTTTCTATTTCCTCCTGATTGAGTTTTGGAAGAGTGTCGGTGTTTAGGAATGTGTCCATTTCTTCCAGGTTGTCCAATTTGTTGGCATATAATTTTTCATAGTATTCCCTGATAATTGTTTGTATCTCTGAGGGATTGGTTGTAATAATTCCATTTTCATTCATGATTTTATCTATTTGGGTCATCTCCCTTTTCTTTTTGAGAAGCCTGGCTAGAGGTTTGTCAATTTTGTTTATTTTTTCAAAAAACCAACTCTTGGTCTCGTTGATCTGCTCTACCATTTTTTTAGATTCTATATTGTTTATTTCTGCTCTGATCTTTATTATTTCTCTTCTTCTGCTGGGTTTAGGCTGCCTTTGCTGTTCTGCTTCTATTTCCTTTAGGTGTGCTGTTAGATTTTGTATTTGGGATTTTTCTTGTTTCTTGAGATAGGCCTGGATTGCAATGTATTTTCCTCTCAGGACTGCCTTCGCTGCGTCCCAAAGCGTTTGGATTGTTGTATTTTCATTTTCGTTTGTTTCCATATATTTTTTAATTTCTTCTCTAATTTCCTGGTTGACCCACTCATTCGTTAGTAGGGTGTTCTTTAACCTCCATGCTTTTGGAGGTTTTCCAGACTTTTTCCTGTGGTTGATTTCAAGCTTCATAGCATTGTGGTCTGAAAGTATGCATGGTATAATTTCAATTCTTGTAAACTTATGAAGGGCTGTTTTGTGACCCAGTATATGATCTATCTTGGAGAATGTTCCATGTGCGCTCGAGAAGAAAGTATATTCTGTTGCTTTGGGATGCAGAGTTCTAAATATATCTGTCAAGTCCATCTGATCCAATGTATCATTCAGGGCCCTTGTTTCTTTATTGACTGTGTGTCTAGATGATCTATCCATTTCTGTAAGTGGGGTGTTAAAGTCCCCTGCAATTACCACATTCTTATCAATAAGTTTGCTTATGTTTGTGAGTAATTGTTTTATATATCTGGGGGCTCCCGTATTCGGCTTATAGACATTTATAACTGTTAGCTCTTCCTGATGGATAGACCCTGTAATTATTATATAATGCCCTTCTTCATCTCTTGTTACAGCCTTTAATTTAAAGTCTAGTTTGTCTGATAGAAGTATGGCTACTCCAGCTTTCTTTTGGCTTCCAGTAGCATGATAAATAGTTCTCCATCCCCTCACTCTCAATCTAAAGGTGTCCTCAGATCTAAAATGAGTCTCTTGTAGACAGCAAATAGATGGGTCTTGTTTTTTTATCCATTCTGATACCCTATGTCTTTTAGTTGGCGCATTTAATCCATTTACATTCAGTGTTATTATAGAAAGATACGGGTTTAGAGTCATTGTGATGTCTGTATGTTTTATGCTTGTAGTGATGTCTCTGGTACTTTGTCTCACAGGATCCCCCTTAGGATCTCTTGTAGGGCTGGTTTCGTGGTGACAAATTCCTTCAGTTTTTGTTTGTTTGGGAAGACCTTTATCTCTCCTTCTATTCTAAATGACAGACTTGCTGGATAAAGGATTCTCGGCTGCATATTTTTTCTGTTTAGCACACTGTAGATATCGTGCCAAGCCTTTCTGGCCTGCCAAGTTTCAAAGGAGAGATCAGTCACGAGTCTTATAGGTCTCCCTTTATATGTGAGGGCACGTTTATCCCTTGCTGCTTTCAGAATTTTCTCTTTATCCTTGTATTTTGCCAGTTTCACTATGATATGTCGTGCAGAAGATCGATTCAAGTTACGTCTGAAGGGAGTTCTCTGTGCCTCTTGGATTTCAATGCCTTTTTCCTTCCCCAGTTCAGGGAAGTTCTCAGCTATAATTTCTTCAAGTACCCCTTCAGCACCTTTCCCTCTCTCTTCCTCCTCTGGGATACCAATTATGCGTATATTATTTCTTTTTAGTGTATCACTCAGTTCTCTAATTTTCCCCACATACTCCTGGATTTTTTTATCTCTCTTTCTTTCAGCTTCCTCTTTCTCCATAACTTTATCTTGTAGTTCACCTATTCTCTCCTCTGCCTCTTTAAGCCGAGCTGTCGTGGTTTCCATTTTGTTTTACATTTCGTTTAAAGCGTTTTTCAGCTCCTCGTGACTGGTCCTTAGTCCCTTGATCTCTGTAGCAAGAGATTCTCTGCTGTCGTGTATACTGTTTTCAAGCCCAGCAATTAACTTTATGACTATTATTCTAAATTCACTTTCTGTTATATTATTTAAATCCTTTTTGATCAGTTCATTCGCTGTTGTTATTTCCTGGATATTCTTCTGAGGGGAATTCTTCCGTTTGGTCATTTTGGATAGTCCCTGGAGTGGTGAGGACCTGCAGGGCACTTCCCCTGTGCTGTGGTGTATAACTGGAGTTGGTGGGCGGGGCCACAGTCCGACCTGATGTCTGCCCCCAGCCCACCGCTGGGGCCACAGTCAGACTGGTGTGTGCCTTCTCTTCCCCTCTCCTAGGGGCGGGATTCACTGTGGAGTGGCGTGGCCCGTCTGGGCTACTTGCACACTGCCAGGCTTGTGTTGCTGGGGATCTGGCGTATTAGCTGGGGTGGGTAGGCAAGGTGCACGGGGGCTGGAGGGGCAGGCTTAGCTCGCTTCTCCTTAGGTGATCCACTTCAGGAGGGGCCCTGTGGCAGCGGGAGGAGTCAGATCTTCTGCCGGAGGTTTGACTCCGCAGAAGCACAGAGTTGGGTGTTTGCGCTGCGCGAGGAACTTCCCTGGCAGGAACTGGTTCCCTTTGGGATTTTGGCTGGGGGATGGGCGGGGGAGATGGCGCTGGCGAGCGCCTTTGTTCCCCGCCAAGCTGAGCTCTGCCGTCCGGGGGCTCAGCAGCTCTCCCTCCCTTTGTCCTCCAGCCTTCCCGCTTTCTGAGCAGAGCTGTTAACTTATGACCTCCCAGATGCTAAGTCGCGCTTGCTGTCGGAACACAGTCCGTCCGGCCCCTCCGCTTTTGCAAGCCAGACTCGGGGGCTCTGCTTGGCCAGCGAGCCGCCCCTCCGCCCCGGCTCCCTCCTGCCAGTCCGTGGAGCGCGCACCGCCTCGCCGCCCTTCCTACCCTCTTCCGTGGGCCTCTCGTCTGCGCTTGGCTCCGGAGACTCCGTTCTGCTAATCCTCTGGCGGTTTTCTGGGTTATTTAGGCAGGTGTAGGTGGAATCTTAGTGATCAGCAGGACGCGCAGTGAGCCCAGCGTCCTCCTACGCCACCATCTTCCGGACCCCTAGTAGGGTGTTCTTTAACCTCCATGCTTTTGGAGGTTTTCCAGACTTTTTCCTGTGGTTGATTTCAAGCTTCATAGCATTGTGGTCTGATAGTATGCATGGTATGATTTCAATTCTTGTATACTTATGAAGGGCTGCTTTGTGACCCAGTATATGATCTATCTTGGAGAATGTTCCATGTGCGCTCGAGAAGAAAGTATATTCTGTTGCTTTGGGATGCAGAGTTCTAAATATATCTGTCAAGTCCATCTGATCCAATGTATCATTCAGGGCCCTTGTTTCTTTTTTGACCGTGTGTCTAGATGATCTATCCATTTCTGTCAGTGGAGTGTTAAAGTCCCTTGCAATTACCACATTCTTATCAATAAGGTTGCTTATGTTTGTGAGTAATTGTTTTATATATTTGGGGGCTCCCATATTCGGCTCATAGACATTTATAACTGTTAGCTCTTCCTGATGGATAGACCCTGTAATTATTATATAATGCCCTTCTTCATCTCTTGTTACAGCCTTTAATTTAAAGTCTAGTTTGTCTGATAGAAGTATGGCTACTCCAGCTTTCTTTTGGCTTCCAGTAGCATGATAAATAGTTCTCCACCCACTCACTCTCAATCTAAAGGTGTCCTCAGATCTAAGATGAGTCTCTTGTAGACAGCAAATAGATGGGTCTTGTTTTTTATCCATTCTGATACCCTATGTCTTTTGGTTGGCACATTTAGTCCATTGACATTCAGTGTTATTATAGAAAGATATGGGTTTTGAGTCATTGTGATGTCTGTATGTTTTATGCTTGTAGCGATGTCTCCGGTACTTTTTCTCACAGGATTCCCCTTAGGATCTCCTGTAGGACTGGTTTAGTGGTGACGAATTCTTTCAGTTTGTGTTTGTTTGGGAAGACCTTTATCTCTCCTTCTATTCTAAATGACAGACTTGCTGGATAAAGGATTCTTGGCTGCATATTTTTTCTGTTCATCACATTGAAGATCTCCTGCCATTCCTTTCTGGCCTGCCAAGTTTCAGTAGAGAGATCGGTCACGAGTCTTATAGGTTTCCCTTTATATGTTAGAGCACGTTTATCTCTAGCTGCTTTCAGAATTTTCTCTTTATCCTTGTATTTTGCCAGTTTCACTATGATATGTCTTGCAAAAGATCGATTCAAGTTATGTCTGAAGGGAGTTCTCTGTGCCTCTTGGATTTCAATGCCTTTTTCCTTCCCCAGTTCAGGGAAGTTCTCAGCTATTATTTCTTCAATTACCCCTTCAGCACCTTTCCCTCTCTCTTCCTCCTCTGGGATACCAATTATGCATATATTATTTCTTTTTAGTGTATCACTTAGTTCTCTAATTTTCCCCTCATGCTCCTGGATTTTTTTTATCTCTCTCTTTTTCTCAGCTTCCTCTTTTTCCATAATTTTATCTTCTAGTTCACCTATTCTCTCCTCTGCCTCTTCAATCCGAGCCGTGGTCATTTCCATTTTATTTTGCATGCCGTTTAAAGCGTTTTTCAGCTCCTCCTGACTGTTCCTTAGTCCCTTGATCTCTGTAGCAAGAGATTCTCTGCTGTCCTCTATACTTTTTTCAAGCCCAGCAATTAATTTTATGACTATTATTCTAAATTCACTTTCTGTTATATTATTTAAATCCTTTTTGATCAGTTCATTCGCTGTTGTTATTTCCTGGATATTCTTCTGAGGGGAATTCTTCCGTTTGGTCATTTTGGATAGTCCCTGGAGTGGTGGGGACCTGCAGGGCACTTCCCCTGTGCTGTGGTGTATAACTGGAGTTGGTGGGCAGGGCTGCAGTCAGACCTGATGTCTGCCCCCAGCCCACCGGTGGGGCCACAGTCAGACTGGTGTGTGCCTTCTCTTCCCCTCTCCTAGGGGTGGGATTCACTGTGGGGTGGCGTGGCCTTCTGGGCTACTTGCATACTGCCAGGCTTGTGTTGCTGGGGATCTGGCATATTAACTGGGGTGGGTAGGCAAGGTGCACGGGGGCAGGAGGGGCAGGCTTAGCTCGCTTCTCCTTAGGTGATCCACTTCAGGAGGGGCCCTGTGGCAGCGGGAGGGAGTCAGACCCCCTGCCGGAGCGGTGGCCCCGTAGAAGCACAGCGTTGGGTGTTTGCACGGTGCAAGCAAGTTTCCTGGCAGGAACTGGTTCCATTTGGGATTTTGGCTGGGGGATGGGCGGGGGAGATGGCGCTGGCGAGCGCCTTTGTTCCCCGCCAAGCTGAGCTCTGTCCTCCCGGGGATCAGCAGCTCTCCCTCCCTTTGTCCTCCAGCCTTCCCGCTTTCTGAGCAGAGCTGTTAACTTATGACCTCCCAGATGCTAAGTCGCGCTTGCTGTCGGAACACAGTCCGTCCGGCCCCTCCGCTTTTGCAAGCCAGACTCGGGGGCTCTGCTTGGCCAGCGAGCCGCCCCTCCGCCCCGGCTCCCTCCTGCCAGTCCGTGGAGCGCGCACCACCTTGCCGCCCTTCCTACCCTCTTCCATGGGCCTCTCGTCTGCGCTTGGCTCCAGAGACTCCGTTCTGCTAATCCTCTGGCAGTTTTCTGGGTTATTTAGGCAGGTGTAGGTGGAATCTAAGTGATCAGCAGGACGCGCGGTGAGCCCAGCGTCCTCCTGTGCCGCTATCTTCCGACCTGTTTCCTAAAACCATTTTTTAATGTTTAATCATTTTTTGAGAGACAGAGAGAGACAGAGCATGAGCAGGGGAGGTGCAGTGAGAGAGGGAGACACAGAATCTGAAGCAGGCTCTAGGCTCTGAGCTTTCAGCACAAAGTTTGATGTGGGGCTCAAACTCACGAACTGTGAGATAATGACTTGATCTGAAGTCGTTCCCTTAACCTGGGCACTCCTTCTTTTGAGTTCTTGTTTCTCAAGGAGCTGCTCCAAGGTTTCCTGGCACTGCACTGCCTAAGAGACTCCAGCAGCTCTATGAGGCTGGCCCCATTCTTCTCTTCTTCGCTGCTACTGTTGTCCTTGAAATGGGTGTCTTGGATTTAATTTAAAGGTCTAAGATTAACTCATTATTTTTCATTGTGCTATTATACCATGTCTCTTGTTTCTGGAAAATGTTCAGAAAAGAACAACTGAGATGGCCATAATAAATCCTGAAAGGAAGATTACAGAAGAAGCAAAGAAAGTCAGAGGGGAATTAGTTCATGGCTTCATGTCAGTTGTATTTTTTTACATGGAGGAAGAAGATGTGGACAAAGCAGATGTAAACATGAATATTCTGATTTTTCAGGAGGTAAACACTAAAGACAAAATAGATACAGCCCTTCTTGGAGGTCTTTCAAGGAAGAACAAGAATTCAAAACAAGAATTATCATAATGGTATTCTTTTGGATATGGTTTAGATGTTTTCAAAAAAACACATTTGAAAGGTATTTTTCAAGTTTGAGGAAATTGAGGTTCACAGAAAAAAATGATTTATTTGAGGTCAGAGTTTTAAATGATAAATGAGCTGGAGCTAAAATCTTAGTATTCGGTATTTAGCTGTTATGCATGTTTTGTTAAACTATTGTTGATAGCTTAATAAAAACGGTTCTTTCAAGGTATAACCTTCTTTCCCTTTTTAATTGCAAAAGTTAAATTGAAAACATATTAAAACCTATATTTTTCAATTTATTCATTTTTAATACTGAGATATGTAAGATGATTAAGTTAGCAATAATTTCCTGCCACTTCCAGAGTTTAGTAGGACTTTTCCAAGAACATTATTTATTATTTATTTATTTAATTTTAAATACTTTACTTAATATTTTTATTAAATAGGATTATTTTTCCCATGTAGTCATTTAGATTTTAACTGACAAAACTGATGGGTACCATAGAAATGTTAAATGAGAAAAATAATGAAGTTTTGCCAAAGTTCCCCCTTTTGTAAGTTTTTTAAAAAATTTAAATCCAAGTTATTTAACATATAGTGTAATAATGATTTCAGAAATAGAATTTAGTGACCAAGAGCATTATTTTAAACATATGTAATACCATATATATCCTTAAATGAATTTTAACATGTACTAGATTTAATTACCATAATTGCCATAGATAGTTACATTTAAATATTTAGATATTTGTACTTAAGTGAAATCATTGTTCACCATATATCTTTTTGTAACAGTACCTCCCCATTTGTGGGGTCTTTATTTCAGTTCAAATCTCACATGGCTATAGAACATTTTCCCGTTATTTTATCAGCAAGGGAAAATAGGCAATATACCTTGAATGAATTAGAAAATCATCTTTAATTCAGAATTTTGATTGCTATTCTCATTGCTTTTTTTTCTTTTTTTTCCTTTTTTTTATTGGTTCATTACAAAAGATGTAACTCATTTATCTTGAAGAGATATAGTCTATAGTGGGAGGAATATATTTGTATTGTTTTATTTTTCTCCAAATAGAACAATGGTTTTATTTTTTTATTATTTTTTTTTTACATTTATTTATTTTTGAGAGACAGAGAGAGCACAAGTGGCTAGGGGCAGAGAGAGAAGGAGACAGAATCCAAAGCAAGCTCCAGGCTCTGAGCTGTCAGCACAGAGCCTGACACGGGTCTCGAACTCACAAACTGTAAGATCATGACCTGAGCCAAAGTCGACGCTTAACTGACTGAGCCACCCAGGCACCCTGTAAAATAATGTTTTTAATTTCTTTTCCCATTAACTACTGATACCTCCTTTTATGTACAGCAAGTTCTTATGTACACTGGGTCTCCTCATTCTGTTCTATTTTTTCTACCTGTGCATTGTGATGAGATTACCATAGTGAACAAAACTTCTCTAGATTTATAAGAGATTTGACATACAATAGCTCTCTTTTCCACTAATATTTTACATTTAAAAATTTTAAACTCTTATATTTAGACTGCCAGCAACACCTAAATTCTTTTGTTGATTTCCAAAGTATCCAAATTTAATTGGATTCCTACAAGATATGAAAATTAATTTATAAAAATTAACACAGTCCATAAATTGGCTATTGTAAATAAAGCTGAAATAAACATGGGGATATGTCTGTGTTTTGAATTAGTATTTTCATTTTCTTGGATAAATACCCAAAGTGGAATTGGTGGTTCATATGGTAGTTCTATTTTTTTCAAGTTTATTTATTTATTTTGAGAGAGACAGAGAGAGAGAGCAGGGGAGGAGCAGAGAGACAGGTAGAGAGAGAGAATCCCAAGCAGGCTCCACACTGCCAGCTCAAAGCTCAAACACACAAACCATGAGATCATGACCTGAGCCAAAATCAAGAGTCAGACACTTAATCGACTGAGCCACCCAGGTGCCCCAGTAGTTGTATTTTTAGTTAAAAAACGTTTTCCTTTTTGTTCAGCAGTTTGATTTGTCGCTTACTTTACTTAAATTTTCCTTTACATGTGTCACTAAAGGACATTAATTTATGTCTCAACATTTCACATTTTTAAAAAACAACTCTACTTGAAGTTTTTCTAATGGAATATTTTTCTAGAGTTTATTTTCTACTTAACTGTTGCTAGTACAGAGGAAACTTGCTGATTTCTGTTATTTTGCTTTGGGTTAGCTTCATTATTTTAGTGTCCACTATAAATACTTTTCAGTTCACTCTTTTGATTTTTCAGTAAAACATCATTAGTATTATAAAAATGATAATTTGGGCTTTCTTTTCCAAATATACCTCTCATTTTTGGTCTTCTGTTTTGTTTTAATGAGAACGATTTTAAACAATAGTAGCAGCCAATTTCATTTCCCCCATTGATTGATTTAATATAATCTTTCATATTTTATACCAAGAATGGTGTTCGTTTTTGTGTTTTACAAATAAAACCAATGAAAAATGTATCTTAGGGTGCCTCAATTGGTTAAGTGTCTGGCTCTTGGTTTTGGCTCAGGTTATTATCTCATGGTTTGTGAGACTGAGCCCTGCATTGGGCTCTGTGCTGACAGTGAGGGGCTTGCTTGGGATTCTCTCTCTTCCTCTCTCTCTGCCCCTCCCCTGCTCACACACCTGCATTCTTTCTCTCAAAATAAATAAACTTTAAAAAATAATATATTTTATATACTGCCAAAGTTCCAAATCATGAAAGAATTGAGACTCATGTTTCATAAAACCCTCTTATTTTGGGACTCTGTGTGTCATAAGTTATTATTCAAGACTCACTTAGCTTGGTCATTTACTTACCAAATTTTTACTGAGAGCCTCCTGCATGCCTGATACTGTGACAGCCAGAGTTTGTTTGTTTGTTTGCACATTCCCCTGGCTGGAGAGCCCCACTGTCTGCAACATGGCCATGTCAGAGCTCAACCCCAACTCTTTGCCCTCATTCCCAGATATAGCTCTTAACCCTTTGCCCAGGTGGAGAGACCAATGGAAGGTAATGAAAGGCAAATTGAGAAATTCAACAGTGAGCCAGATTCATAGAGTGGGACAGAACCCTGGGGAGGTGGACTGCCTCCATTGATCCCCTCCCAGAGTCCTTGACAGTGGCTGGTTTACTTACTACTGCAGGAGGGGCCATGAAGATGTCCCCAGGCTGGTTCTTCCTTCTGGGCTCCTTCCCCTCTCCTGGCTATCGCTGCCTGTGCTGGGCCTTTTGTTGCTGAGAGCAGATCTGTCCCTCTCTTACCACTCTTGGGTTTGGGATATAAATCATAGCCATGAAATCACCTGGTCTCAGTCTGACTCCCCTGGGCCCACCCCATGACACTCCTCAGTGTCACCCAACTGCCTCTGGGGCAGGTCATCTCACTCCAGCAGGAGGAGCCTGCAGTGACTTTGGAGGCCTCTCTTGGCCACTCTGGGAACAAACCTAGTCCTAGGACATGGGGCCCGCAGGTGGACAGCTCTGCCATGTTGGATTGTTGGAAGAAAGGGTGTCCTTGTCTCAGCTTGGTTTCCTCTCCACTCAGTCTAGCAAGTAGTTAGTTCTGTTGTAACAGGACACAGGAGTTCTTAAGTATCACCATGCTATGCAAAACCCCACACAAAGAAACCACAGGATTTATGGAAAATGGAGTTAGGAGCATAGTACCCAAAAACATTGTCAGTGACACATAAAAAGATAGAAAACCAGGTAAACCATAGCAGAG
This sequence comes from Panthera pardus, assembly GCF_024362965.1. NCBI lineage: Eukaryota > Metazoa > Chordata > Mammalia > Carnivora > Felidae > Panthera > Panthera pardus. The sequence goes on from NW_026526677.1 coordinate 52,275,258, forward strand.
TTTGACACATGTTAAGAGGTTGAGAGAAATACAAATGCTACAATGAACACAACACTCTACGTTGAGAAGGCCATGAAGTTTGCTTGTGGGCATGGACAGAAGAAGGGCTGCAGCTTGTGAGTTATGGTGAAGTGATAAGAGGAGCTTTGTCTGAAATCAGATAGAAAGTTGTGAAGTGTGGGAAGGTAGTTGATGGGTGTTAGCAGTGTGTGTGTGTGTGTGTGTGTGTGTGTGTGTGTGTGTTGTGTATCCTGTAATGCTCACTCTCAGCTTGATACAGTTTCTGTGTTTGGATTGCACAAAGCCAAGTGTGAAACTCAGTTATCCTCAAATTGTTTCATAATGTATTGCTGGTGTTGGCACATGTTTGTACATTTAAACCAAGTGACATAGCAGAACTGACTGTATCTCCCTTTTCCTGTGTCAACAGTCTTCCACTTTCCTGAATCTTCCACCTCAATATTTGAAGATTTTAAGGACCAAGAACTTAAAATAACAATCTTCACTGCACACACTTGTGCATGTATCTTTCCATGGCACTTCCCAGTTGCACCCCTGTATCTTCAGGATCTGCCTTTCACTGACTCAGCCTCTGTAAGAGTCATCTTTGTATATTGCCCTCACTTCCTCACCTTTTTAATCTGTAACTATAAAAATCTGTCCTATGGCTACATTGAAACTACTTTTGCTAATGACTTCCATATTGCCTAATTGAATGTGCACTGTAGTAGATAGAGAACTAATAGGAAACAGATGGCCCACTCAAATTAAAAAATTTTTTTGAATTAAAAAAATTTTAATTGAGGTATAATTGACAAGGAACATTATATTAGCTTCAGGTGTACAGCATAATGATTCAACATTTGTATATATTGGGAAATGATAACCAAAATAAATCCAGTTACCATCATCCATCACTATATGTAATTACATTTTTTTTTCATGTGATGAGTACTTTCAAGAGTTACTCTCTTAGCAACTTTCAAATACACAGTACAATATTATTAATTATAGTCACCATGCTGTACATCACATTCCCATGACTTACTAATTTTATAACTGGAAGTTTTTAACTTTTGACTCCCTTTTCCATTTTGCCATCCCACCCCTGCCTCTGCAACCATGAATCTGTTCCCCGTATCAGTGAGCTTTTTTTTTTTTAATTCTACATATGAGTGACACCATACAGTATTTATCTTTCTCTGTCTGACTTAATTCCACTCAGAATAATGCCCTCAAAGTCCATCATGTTGTAAATTGCAAGATTTTATTTTTTTTTATGGCTGAAGAGTATTTCTGTGTGTGTGTGTGTGTGTGTGTGTGTGTGTGTGTGTGTATCTCACATATTTATCCATTCATCCACTAATGGACATTTAAGTTGCTTTCATATCTTGGCTATTGCAAACAATGCTGAAATGAACATGGTGGTATGTATGTTTTTGAATTTGTGTTTTCATTTTTTTTTTGTAAATACCAAGAAATGAAATTGATGAATATATAGTAGTTCTATTTTTTTTTTGAGGAACCTCCATACTGTTTTCCATAGTGGCTGTACCAATTTACATTCCTACCAACAGTGCACAAGTGTTCCCTTTTCTTTACATTCTTGCCAACAGTAATTATTTCTCAAATTAGAATAAATAGAAAATTTCCAGTTAATTTAATTAGAATAATTTAAGAAGGCTTTACTTACAAAGGGACTGTTATAAGGATGCCATTAGTAATATCCTAAGTGATAGTGTAGTTACCTAGGGCTAGTGACAGCACTTATCACCACCTCTATTGTGAAGGCATGGGTCCCTGGGATCCTGAAGTAGAGAGTTGACACAGAGAATTTTACCTTGAGAGTAGCTTTTTTGGTTGATGATGTTGAATTTATCTTATCTCTTTAGGTGTGAGTTTTGCTTATTGATTTTAATGTCACTTTTTCATGTTGATTTTGCTAAAATATCAGGTTGTATCTCGTGTTAAATAAAATTGTACTGGGCATGAAGAGCAAGTGGAAGTTGATTTTTTTTTCTTCTGCTGTTGCCAGCAGTGGGGAAGAGAACACAGATCAAGTCTGGATACCCAGTTCCACTAACACAAAAAGCAGGGTTGAGCTGGGGTAAAGTGTCAGGGTGAATAGATTTAAGCCCTGGGGTGAGAGTGGAAAAGTATTGGAGGATTTCAGGGGGAAGTTAATCAATGGGATATGTCAAGCACATTGAATTATTCCTGAGGACTGCCAATGTTTTTGTCTGTGATTAGGCCATCTGTGATTGCTAATTGGCACTCTTAGAAGTTAGGCTGGTGCCCTCTACAGGGACAGGGAGATGGGGTGCTATCTCTTTGAACGTTTACATTTCAGGAGATAGTTCCCAGGTCATTGAGAAAGAGATTTCCAAGGTTGCAAAACTGGCAAGAGGTTAGGAGAAGACTTACATCCACTTCAAAGGGTGAAAGAAAGAGTTTACAATAACAAAATATTTTTAAGTTTTATTTATTTATTTTGAAAGAAAGAGCACGAGCAAGGCAAAGGCAGAGAGAGAGAGGGAGAGAGAGAATTCCAAGCAGGCTCTGCACTATCATTGCAGGGGCTCGGACCCACAAACTGCAAGATCATGACCTGGGCTGAAACCAAGAGTCCAATGCTTAACTGAGTCACCCAGGTGCCCCTATAATGACTAGTTTTCTGAAGCAAATACCGGAAGTAAAGGGAGACCAGGGGCTTATAGTCATGAAGAAACCTGTGTACAGTTTAGACCAAGCCATTTCCATCTTTGGTTGGTTGTTTTTTCTAGTAGACAATCTTGGGATGTTGCTGCATTTGTTTGGTGGAACCTGTTTTAAGAGAGATATGAGGTATACTAATAGCTTGATTTATGCTTCAGCTTATTTCCTATGCTTCATGGGGCATGGTTGCTTATAGCCATGTGGGTCATTGTCATGTTTTATGACCCAATCTCTAATGTTCTGGAACACTCACCAGTGTTTCTTGACTTTTGGCCTATTTCTTGGTTCAGGAGTGCATGTGCATCAGGAGAGACCTGCCTGGTCTTACTCTTACTGGTTAAGAGTGACTGCCTGGTAGCACTCTTACTGTGCTACCCATTCATCACTAGGTTGGTTTGCTCTTGGCTCTCTACTTCTCTTAGTCAGACATTTCTCTGTCTGAATCTATTACCATGCACCTTTTAGGCTTTCATTTTTCCATAATTCCACCACAGTTGCTTTTCATCTTTGGAGTTTTCCCATATTTTTTGTGTTTCATCAGTGGCTTTCCATTTGTTTTGTGTTATTAGTTGATGTTATTAATTTATTTATTATAACATATGTTCTTAGTGATTGCTAGGTTTTGGAGTGGGAGTAGGAAGCTGTAGTAAGTGTTGAGATTGTCATATTGATCCAGAAATCCTTGGAACTTATTTACTCTTTGGAATTTTTGAGACTTTCTTCATTACCCAATATTTTATTAGTTTTTGAAAATATTGCATGAAAAGAATATGATGTGTATTATGTTATTACTGGGAATTAGTTTATTCAGCACTCATTCAAACCCACCTTTGCATAACTTTCCACTATCATAGAGGCTGGGAATCTAAAAGTTTTGTCTTTTGAGTCTTTCTTGCAACTTGAGATGAGCAGCAGACTCATTTTTGACCAATCATATGTGAGTAAAATCTGTTGAGCTTTCTTTTTAAATTTCTTCTTCTCTGGAATATGGAATTATATATGGAGTACAGTAGCATAGTTTAGAATGGCACTGCAGAAAGTACAAAGACCCTGGTCACCTGATGGCACTGTAGAGCTGCCTTAATCTCTCTGAACTGCCAGATTGTGTGTGTGTGTGTGTGTGTGCGTGTGTGCGTGTGCATGCATATATCATGAGATAAATAAACACCCAATTTGGCTAACCACTATATTCTGTTGTGTCTTATATACAGCTAAACACAATCCTAATTGACAGCTTTTTTACTCACAGAAGGAAGCATATGTTTTCCCTTTTTGGTGTTTTGTGCCTTTGTGCTGGCCAGTCCATTGTCATAACTCCTGGTTTCTGTTTACTTTTTACTTGCTGTCTGGAGTAGGGGAGTGTTTTAATCTGAGAAGTTAATGTGAAAAAGAAAAAAAAAGGTCTACCAAGAAATTGTTAACATTTAGTTAATTGACAGAGCATACTGAGGAAGAGGGTATAAAAATCTATAACTTGGGCACCCCACGTACATGTTTTGGTGGTTAATTTTTTTCCCCTTTTCCTACTTATAGCCAATACAGGCTTTTGGAAAGAAGTCACTATACATTTACGAAGTGAGGAATTACAGGGGTGCCTGTGTGGCTCAGTCGATTGGGCAGCTGACTTTGGCTCAGACTCCACACCTCCTCACTGCTCAAAGGCTCATAAGTTTGAGCCCCACGTCAGGCTCTGTGCTGATAGCTCAGAGCCTGGAGTCTACTTTGGATTCTGTGTCTCCCTCTCTCTCTGCCCCTCCCCTGCTCGAACTCTGTCTCTGTCTCTCAAAGATAAATAAACATTAAAAAAAATTAAAAAAAAGAAGTGAGGAATCATGCTTCACCTACTTGAGAGTGGTATAGTTACATAAATTATTTGGAAATTTTCTGCATGAGAGGTTTGTTTATTCTCCCCTATGTACTTATTTATTGTATCACTTATTTATATCAGCATGGACTCATGGATACTTATTTTATATTTTAGTTATAATCTAATATGAGAACTTCTGATACATGAAGAGCTTTGAATCATCACTCCTGTCCTTACACCAAAAAAAGCTGAAGAAAAGGAAATTCAAGGACTTTTCATAGAACCATCAAAGAAGTGACATTGCAGGGCAACTGCCACCCTGAAATTTGGAGAGACAGGTGAATACAGAGAATATGGCTAGTTGGAGAAGGTGCTGGAGGCATAGACTGGTAGGTACTTCCAGGGTAATTTTTACAAATCCTGGAGTACAAGTGTAGTTTAGCATGAGATAGAAGTATTTGGAGGCTGCATTCTTAGGGAGGCTCTATACCTTATATCCAGCAATCCCAGCAGATTCTCACAATAAAGATGCAAGAGGGGTCCCCTGGAAAGTTAACATTGTGAAATAATTCCAGAGCATTTTCCTTATCTCCAGAGGAAGAAATATTATTGGAGCAAAATACAGGCTAGCAGATCCCACCCCCCATCCCTCCAGGTAGAATATGTGTGCTATTCCTCAGACACTCCTGGCTATCCAAGAACAAAGGAAAGGGATTTAAGTGCTTGCCATGGTAATGTGGGAAACTAAGGCAAATAAAAATTAAATTCCCTTAATACCTACAGCCCATTGACAAATCCTTGAAACCGGCAGAGTGACCTCCCTCTAGGAGCTCAGTGGCCTTGATGATGACACTTTGCTTGGGGCAAAAGAGAACCTTAGCTTAACTTTATCCCAATCTCTAGGATCTTTAAGTCTACTTCTTTTTATCTCAACTGCCCCAAGATATATGCTGGCAATCATACTCCAAGTTTATGCCCCGCCCCCCATATGCATCTGAAGGGTCTCATGACTGAGGTTTTATTTAATGATAATAAATAGCTAGCAACAGCTAGCCCCTCAAGGTCCTGGAAACCTTGCTTCCAAAATTCCTTAGAGACTTTATCCCTGACCCCCTGTCAACCTGAGGGTATATAATGAGTTACCTGACACGACCGCTGTGTAGCTCTTCCTGCCCATGGGTCCTGTCCCCATGCTTTAATAAAATCACTTTCTTGCACCAAATACGTCTTCAATAATTCTCTCTTGGCTGTCAGTTCCGGACCACCCCACCATCACCCAAAACTTCATCAGAGCCATTTCCCACCTAGAGGAAGGGTATTCCTCTGACTCCAGGAAGTGAGTTAACCCTGTCAACCTCAGTTTTCTGATGGATCCAAGAAAAGTGGTTGGTTTTCCAGCTTTAATGTAAGGATGCGAGTGACACTTCTAAATTTTCTCTGCAAGTTGGAGCTAAAAGGAAGTTTTCTGAGTCTCACATTGTTTTTTAATTTGTTAGTTTTCTAGTCTCTCTATACCCATTTAAAGATGTTTGTCCATCATTTCTACTTGTTCTCACTGGGAGGCTTTGTCTGAGTTATCCTGTCAGCCATTAGTGGAAGTGGAAATCCAATCCCTTGGATGGCCAGAATAGAAGAAATTCTAGTATCTTTCTTTTGAGAATTATTTTTTCTCCCTGAAATGTCAAAAGGATCTCAAGTACTTAATCCAAACACTGTGTTGAAAGAGTAACAGGCAATTTGACCCGTCCATTAGTGCACTACTATTTATCAACAGTCAGTGCTTCTGTTCTTGGTGTGTGGGATTGTTGTGGGGTTGTTGAGTGCAAGGGGCAAGAGAGAATTCTTGAGACTTTGTAAGGTGCAATTTAGTAAGTTTATTTGAGTAGCAGGGGACAGGACCTGTGGGCAGAAAGAGCTGCACTTTTTGCTATGTGAAGCTGGTGGTTACATGGTTAGTGCTTAAGGGAGAGGGGATGTACAGGGTGTATTAGATCATAAATGTCTTCCTCAAATTTCTACTTGTGAAAACTACTTCCGCAAGATTTCTTAGGTGCTTATTGATGTGGAAAATATTGGGGTTTGGGACCGATGGCCAAGAAACAACACTTGAGTGTAAAAAAGTGGGCAGAAAGAGCTGCAGTGGGGTTGTGACTGGTAACTGATTATATACTTTCAAGTTGGGAGGGGGTTAGGGATAGCCTAAGTCGCTAAGGAATTTTGGAAGTAAGGTTTGCCAGACTTTGTAGGGGGCTAGCTAGTGTTATGCAAATGTCATTTATTATTGTTTAGTAGACACTCAGTCATGAGACCTTTCAGATATATATCAGTGGGCCATATGCTTGGAGTATGATTGCCAATATATATCTTGGGGGGACAGAGATAAAGGAAGCTTCTAAAGGAATTTTTATATGTTAAAGTAGACTTGTAGGATCCTGGGGGACAGGCTCATTTGCCCCTAGCAAAGTGTCAACATGGAGGCAACTGAGCTCCTAGAAGAATGTCTCCTTGTTTCAAGGACTTGTCAATGAGCTGTAGGCAATAAGGAGATTTAACTTTTCGTTTGCCTTTGTTTTCCACTTCACTTATCATTCGGTTTAATATTAACTGTCTGTAAGATATGTAGGCACTCATGAGACCCTTTAAGGATGTAGCAACTAGCACATATTTAATCCCTATCAGAACTATGCAGGCTATAGGTCAGCCTTTTGGGCTACAGGTGAACATTTTTTATGCTTCTATCCTTCATCAAGTTCACTGTTAAAATCAGGTAAAAGCACATGGTCCAATTCTGCCTTGTCTATAGATATAATAAAGGCCTTCCTATCCAACTCAAAAGAAAGATGATTCAGTTCTTTGAGTTTATTAAAACTAAGTTTCTCAGTCTTGGGCTTTGTGATTTTGTGATTTGTAAGGAATATATATTTGGTTATTCAGATGACCAAAATATATTTTTCCTTTGTATTTGGTCTTATCCATGGTTCCTGTATCACAGCTTCTAAAATCCTTGGAGTTTCCTGTGATAAGAGAGATAAAGATGTCTTCTGTCATGTTAATGAGGTGACTTTTGGAAAGCTCTTAAGTAATCTAAAGATGGGGGCTGTTTGCCTGGAGAACCAACCATGTGATTAGAGAGTTGGAACTTCAGTCTCACCCCTATTTCCCAAACTCTGGGGAGGAGGGAGGAACTGTAATCCCCATAAAAAAGGACTGGGTTCAGATCTCTACCCAGCTGGTGAACACATGGAGACACCTGGAGCGGGCATGGAAGCTCTATGCCCTTAACACATACCTTGCCCTCTGCATCTTGTCAGTCTAGTTATTTCTTGCTTATATCTTTTTATAATAAAGTGGTGGTCTACTAAGTAAAATATTTCTCTGTGTTCTGTGAACTGCTCTAGCAAATTAAGGGAACTCAGGGAAGAGGTCCTGGAAGCATCTGATGTAGAGCCAGTCTGTCAGAAGTACAGGTAACATCTTGGACTTGTGACTGGTGTCTGAAACTCAAGTAGGGGTCTTTAGAAACTCCAGTCTGTATTGTTGGTCAGGAATTGCAACTGGGCATCTGAAGCAGGGTGGGGAGGGTACTTTGATGCTATTCCCCAGTAGATAGTGTTAGAATTGAGTTGAATTCTCAGACACACTATAGTGTGTTGCTAGGTGGTGTGTGTGTGTGTGTGTGTGTGAGAGAGAGAGAGAGAGAGAGAGAGAGAAACCCCTCCCCTCCAGCTCTATGTTGGAATTGGGTCTGGGAACTCTAGAAGAGACTTATAAGTTTATTGGCACAAGTTAGGTTTTTCTTTCCAAAGTCTGTCACGATGGCCGTATGATTAGGTCAGGGGACTTTCTCAAACTTATTCACATGTTAGTTTGGAGCCAAAATTTCACCCTTGGTGGTCTATATTCTGACATTAAAATAAATAAAAAATAATTTTACCAACTTTCTTCTCTCTCTGTCCACAAACTCATATCATTTCTCTTATGGGGACAGTTCTACTTTAGAGAACTTTGCTGACCTGTACATGCCAATGAACTGCAGCACCTCACTGGGATTTTCTTAGTTCGTTAGGGAAGTTCAAGTAATGTTGAATGTTGAAAAAGAAACTTTTAGTTTTTAATGCAGATTGACTCAAGAGTTGTTAAAGAATTAGTTGTTAAAGAGTTGTTAAAGAGTTGTTAAAGACTGGCACCACCCACGGCGCCCCCAGTAGGTTGAGCATCTGACCCTTGATTTTGGCTCAGGTCATGATCTCATGGTTCATGGGTTTGAGCCCTGTGTCCACCTGTGTTGAGAGCACAGAACCTGCTAGGGATTCTCTCTCTCTCTCTGCCCCTCCCCCACTCACACACTCACTCTGTCTCTCCTCTCTCTCTCTCTCTCAAAATAAATAAACTTAAACAAACAAACAAAAAAGAGTTATCAAAGAGTTTGTAAAGTGACAAAATAATTCCTGTCAAATACTTGACTTAGATAACTAACAGAGTCCTTTAGAGTGACACTTTCTAGAGTGACTCTTTCTAGAAAATTTAAAATCTGCTGTATTTTCCATTAGACAGGAAAACTGCTGCCAATTTTATATATTTTTCAAATGTTTATTTTTGAGAGAGAGAGAAAGAGAGAGAGAGAGACAGAGCATGAGCAGGGGAGGGGCAGAGAGAGAGGGAAACAGAATCTGAAGCAGCCTCCAGACTCTGAGCTGTCAGCACAGAGCCCAACATGGGGCTCAAACCCACAAACCGCGAGATCATGACATGAGCTGAAGTTGGATGCTTAACCAACTGAGCCACCCAGGCACCCCTGCTGCCAACTTTTTTTTTTTTAATGTTTATTCATTTTTGAGAGAGAGACAGAGCACAAGCAAGGGAGGGAATAGAGAGAGGGAGACACAGAATCTGAAGCAGGCGCCAGACTCTGAGCTGTCAGCACAGAGCCAGACATGGGGCTTGAATTCACAGACCACAAGATCATGACCTGAGCTGAAGTCAGACACTTAACCGACTGAGCCACCCAAGTGTCCCAACTTGACCTACATTCTTATAACTGATAGGGATCCTATAGAGTGACTATAGAGGATTTAAAATGTGCCGTGTTTACTATTGGACAGGAAAATTGCTGCCAACTTTTAAATGGAATATTCTTTTATTAAAAGACAGGAGATTTATAATTTCACTTGGAGATCATTCCTTTTTATTGTCATCTTAATTTATGTTTTTAAAAGTTAGTAGTAAGGTTGAATAGAGAGAAAAGGGTAAGGGTTAAGAACAGAGACTCTGGAGCCTGAATGCTTAGGTTCTAACCTCACTCTGCAACTTCCTTCCCATTTGACCTTGGCCAAGTGTCTCAACTTTCTTGCCTCACCTGCAGAATGTGTAAATGACAGTTGTACGTGTTTCATAGGGTTGTTGTGCAATTCTATGAGTTAATATTTGAGAAATGCTTAGAACAGCGCCTGGCACATAGTATACACTTTACAAAACAGGTGAGTTAATTTGAATCAATATTGCTAGCAACTGGGAGACATGGAATTTTAACCCAGGGCTGTTGTGCTCCAAAGCCTGTGCTCTTTCTGTAATACCAGTTGTAAAATTCTGCCATCAAAAGTTGGCTCACTTCCTGGACACATTCTCACCCAAACCAAGCACCCTCTGGAAGCCCACTCTCAGCTCCTGGGTCCGTAGGGCATACACCATGGGGTTAAAGGCTGGGGGCATAACATTATGCAGCACGTTGAAGAGAACAGGGATGAAGGGGACCTTTCTTCCTGCCAGGTGGGTGACAGACAGCACAATAACGGCTGTGTAGAAGAAGACAATGAGGATGAGATGGGAGCTGCAGGTACTCAGGGCCTTCGATGTTGCTTCAGCGGAGTTCAGCCTCAGCACTGAGCGAACAATCAAAGCATAGGAAGCAAAGACCAGACCCATGTCACCCCCAAGTGTAACCCATGCCAAGACCAACTGGTATACTCTGTTAATAGTGACGTCATCACAGGCCAGACTAGTGACCCCCAAATTAGAGCACAGACAGTGGTCAATTTCATTTCCGGAGCAGTAGTGTCGCTGGGCAGCCAGTACAGGCAATGGGATGGTCAACAGGCCATTCCTGAGCACCATGGACAGGGTGGCTTTGATCACCGAAGCCTCATTGACTATGGAGGAGTACTGAAGGGGGTAGCAAATGGCTACATATCTATCCACAGCCATGCAGAGGAAGATGCCTGACTCCATGCACATGAAAGTATGGATAGCATAGATCTGAGCAAAGCATTCGTGGAGGCTGATGGCCTTGGCATCAAACCAGAGAATGGCCAGGATCTTGGGCATGATGGTGGTAGCCAGGCCAATGTCCACGATAGCCAAGATGCCAAGGAGCTGATACATGGGCTGGTGCAGGGAAGGCTCATGTTGGATGGTGATCAAGATGAGCATGTTGGCAATGAGAGCTAAGATGTAGAGCAGAGCCAGGGGCAGGGAGAGCCAGTGCTGCCACTCATGAATGCCTGGGAGCCCCACCAGGATGAACTCAGACACTTGAAGCCTTGAGCTATTGGTTATACTCAGGGTGGTATCCATATCATGGGATGTCTTCTTCTCAGCATCTGCCTATGGATTAAGAGAAAATAAGAATAGGCAGTAGTAAGCTCAGCTGAGGCTCAAAGTTTGTGTAGAGGTAGAAGATTCAGATAAGTCCTTTTTAACATAATGTATCCTCAACCCACTTGGACCCTTGGAAAAAGTTCAGATAAGAACAACAGAAGAGGAATGCCTGAGTGGCTCAGTCAGTTAAGCATCAGACTTCAGCTCAGGTCATGATCGCGCAGTTTTTGAGTTCAAGCCACGTGTTGGTCTCTGTGCTGACAGCTTGCAGCCTAGAGCCTGCTTTAGATTGTGTGTCTCCCTCTCTTCTCTGTCTGCTCTTCCCTTGCTCACACTCTGTCTCTCTCCTTCAAAAATAAATATATATATATTTATAGTGACACCCAAATTGTATAGATAGACATATAGATAGATAGATATAGATAGATAGAACAGCAGAAGAGCCAAAATAGATTCTAAGAAAATGATTTTAGCAGAATAAAAGTGAAGATTTACCGGCTTTGTTTTCTGGAAATTCTGGATAGATTTTTTCATGCGTCAGGGAATACAGACACAAACCAGAAGACTAGTACATTATAAAGATCCCAAAGTTAGAGGGCAGAGCTGTTTTCTCCATTGTTGGGGATCTTCAGGAGGAGACCAGGCAGCCACAGGGAGAATGCTGACCATGTTTTTATTTTAAACAGTGCCTGTAGTTGACAAATAAGTTTTGACAAAAATCGTGTCATTTGACCTTCCCCAGACAGGGGTTGTTATTTACATATAGGGATATAGAGGTTGAATGATTTCACTAGGTAAGAGTCCTATATATTGAAAACACTAATAAGTGAGAAAGTTTCAGCAAAATTTTAATCTCTGGCATGAAGTCATAGCTAAAAGGTCAGTACTATGTAGGAATATCACTTGTTTCCTCCTCTGATTATGAAAGTGATGTTAAAGGCATATATAAAGCTATATTTTAAAATCATCAATTTTATTAATAGATGATCTAAGGAGACAAAATTACCACCATACTTCCCACCACTTCCAGATTTTTGTATGGTATAGGTTTAAAGCAGCAGGCATTTATGACACAGTTTAGACTGATTTGGGTAAGTTCACAGCTCATTTTTGATACTCAGTCCACCTCATTCTCTCATTCTCAATTTTGTTCACTCTTGAATTGTGTGGACTATCTCTCAGAGTTTGTATCAAAATGTGTACAGGCATTATGGTTTCAGGAGCCTTTAATACCTGACAATACCTGAGAATTCTTTTTCTTTTTTTACCTTTATTTATGAATAATACCTTGCCTTGTTAAATATTTAGGTATCAATATTTCCCTTCCAAATCTGTATCTGTGCTGTGTTTGATGGCATTAAGTATAAGATCAAGGTTCCAGCCCTAACCACCTGTGTGAAGAATGAATGGCTATGCCATTTATAATTATAATAAACATATAGTACCATGAAATTGATAAAGACAAATAAGAAAAAATAAAACCATAGCACTTTTAGAAAACAAAAAAAAAAAGTTGAGAAAAATAATCATAAATCAAAATCCCAACAAACAAAGGTAATGGTTTTTAACATTTTAGAATATTTAATTTTCAGCATTTTTCTTCATTGAAAGAAAATCTTTTAAAAAAGTTTTTAATTTATTTTAGAGAGAAAAAGAGAGCATGAGTAGGGGAAAGGAGCAGAGGGAGAGAGAGAATATTAAGCAGACTCCATGCTGAGCATGGAGCCCAATGTGGGGCTGGATCCCACGATCCCAGGAGTCAGACACTCAACAGACTGAGCCACCCAGGTTCCCCTCAACTCTTGATTTCAGCTAGGTCATGATCCTAGGGTCATGGAATCCAGCCCTGCTGCAGGCTCCGTGCTGAGTGTAGAGCCTGCATAAGATTCTCCCTCTTTTAATAAGAATTTATGGGTGGTCTCCATAGGAATCTGTGAATTTTTTAAATTTATGTGGAAAAACTTTTACATTATTCTGAGGAGATCTGTTTGGCTTCTATCAAATTCTCAAAACATTCAATTATTCAATCAAAACACAGTTACAGAAAACCATTCTTTACTCAAAATTTTGGCCAAGATTCACTTCCCTATGACTTTTAATTTTTAATGCTTGACCTTCTGGGTTGTTTTTTTTTTTTTTACATTTATTTATTTTTCAGAGAGAGAGAGAGACAGAGCACAAGTGGGGGAGGGGCAGAGATGGAAGGAGACACAGAATCCGAAGCAGGCTCCAGGCTCCACAGACTCCAGGCTCCGAGCTGTCAGCACAGAGCCCGATGCGGGATTCAAACTCACAAACTGTGAGATCATGACCTCAGCCAATGTCTGACGCTTAACCGACTGAGCCACCCAGGCACCCCCCTTCTAGTTTTGTGATGCAACTTATTTACATGGAATTAATTTTGCTGTTAATGAGAGGTATGTAAATAAAGTGATTTTGCATAATTAAACAATGGCTTCTACATCCCTTGACAAGTGGTTATTATGCCTCTTTTGTTGCATAGAAAGTTTTGTATGTATAAATTGTATCTGGGCACTCACATTTTTTAATTTTTTTCTGATTAATATTGTGCCAATATCAAACTGAGTTAAAAATTTTAGTTTTATAATAAATTTAATACAGAAGAGAAATATATTCCCTTATTATTTATTCTTTTAAAATTTAAAGGCCTTTTTATGTGCTTATTTTCCAGATTAAACTTAGAATTCCTGCATTGGTTTCTAAAATAACAATTTTGGTTGGGATCATGTTAAATTTGTGGCTTAATTTTGAAAAGCCAAAAGTTGACATACTATCAAGTTCTTACATTCAGCAAATGTGGATTCTCTCTGCCTTTGTTTATCTTTCAAATCTTTAAATCTTTAAAACATGGTTATTAAAATATTTTATTTCTGCACTGTTCTTATGATTATTAGTATTTTGAGATATTCTGAACAAATATTTATCTTTCTTAGTGTTATTATATTGATTTTTGTTATTTCCTTTTGCATTCATTCAGTTTGCTAAACTTGTACTAGTTTTACACATTTTGTGAGTTTTTTTTTCTTCTATTACCTCAACAAATTAATGGCTGCTGGTAAACTAAACATTTTGGGTTTATTATTTTATAAATTGCAATTTTATTTGTTTTGTCATTTCTGTCTTGTGTATCATCATTTGCTAAACTATTATACATTTTTAAATTTTACCACTGATTCTCTTTTTCTGATTTTCTAAGTAGAACAAAAAGTTGCTTGCAGGGGTGTCTGGCTGGCTTTGGTGGTAAAGCATGCAACTCTTGGTATCGGGTTTGTAAATTCAAGCCGCATATTGAGTGTAGAGATTACTTAAAAATAAAATCTTGAAGGGGTGCCTGGGTGGCTCAGTCAGTTAAACATCGACTTCTTGATTTCAGCTCAGGTGATGATCTCATGGTTGTGAGTTTGAGTTCCATACTGGGCTCTGTATTGACAGTGCTGAGCCTGCTTGGGATTCTCTCCCTCTCTCTCTGCCCTTCTCTGCTCACACTGTGTCTATCTCTCAAAATAATAAATCAACTTTAAAAAATCTTAAAGAAAAAAGAAGCACAACAAATAACTTAAAAATTGCTTGCAAACAATGCTATTTTCTCTCTTTACAAATATAAATATATATTAATCTTTGTTTCATATCTCAGTGAAATGGTTGGAAATTCATGATCAATGTAAATTAAGTATGATTAATTAAGTAAATTAAGTATGATTAAGTAAATTAAGTATGATTAAATTAAGTAAATTAAGTATGATCGTTTAGTGTTTTGTTCTAGGAATCTTAGATATAGAATTTATTATTCTAGACTCCTTGGTTTATCATTGACTTACTAACAGTCTTGGAACTCAGCCTCATTTCTCTGCTGTTTCCTAATCACAGAACTTGGTTTCTACAAAAGTGAGAAGACTGAGAGAAGGGAGGTAGTAGAGGTGAAGAATCAAATATGGAAAGCCATAGAAGGCAAGGATAAGGTATATATTTATTAATCAAATTCAGAGAGGAGGATAGAACTGCAGGAAGTTGGAAAACATCCATCCCCTCACCTCTCAGGATGCAGGTCATTGACTGGTTTATGTACTACTTCAGGAAGGTCTTTGAAGAGGCTCTCAGGCTGCAATGCCTTCTATGGATGCTTCTGCTCTCTGAGCTTCAGCTGTCTGTGTTCAGCCTTTTGTTGTTCAGAACAAATTCCTGTCGTTGCTTGCCACTCCTGGAGTCTGTGGTTTTTGTATAAATTAGATCGGTGAGATGCCTGATCCTGGTGTGGTACTCTTTAGGCCCTCCCTACTTTATAGCAAGCATCCTCCAGGGTCTTTTTTTTTTTTTTTTTTTTTTTTTTTATTTTGGCATTGCAATGGGAATACAACCCAAGTACTCTTAGTGGTTAGTCACATAATGTTGGGTCCATTCAACTCTAGTCCCAGGGCAGCCCACCAGATGGACGGCTTTTCACTCCAGGATCCTCACAGAGTAATTCAGTTTTGTCTGATGAATAGTGCCTCTCATTGTGGGAAGGTTTTGAAATCTCCCTATCTCAAAATATGTCTTCACTCCATATCTTTTCCAGAGATTGCCTCTATCTATTTCCTGCATCACAAATATTGGAAGTAACCTCTTTTATGTTGCTTTCTTATCCTTGCCTCTTAAAGATTTCTTGTCTCACTGCAATTTTACCTTTGTTTCAACATCAAATAGACATTGCTTTTTCTAATGATCTCAATTGCCAAAAATATTGGATATTTTTTAGAAGTAATCTTACCTGGGGGGTGCCTGACTGGCTCAGTTAGTTAAGTATCTGACTCTTGATTTTGGCTCAGGTCATGATCTCATGGTTTATGGGATTGAGCTCTGTGTTGGGCTCTGCACTGACAGTGTGGAGGCTGCTTGGGATTCTCTCCCCCCACCACCCCTCCCTTGCTCATGCTCTCTCTCTCTTTCTCCTTCAAAAATAAATAAACTTTAAAAATATATATTTAAAAAAAGATGTAATCTTACCTGAACACTTCCTGGTATTTGTCTGTGTTGATCAGTTCCTTTTCCTAAGACCACTTGCCTCTCTTGTCTTTCATGACATCAAAATTTTAGTGTTAATTAAATTGGATAAAAGAATGCTATTGAATTTGTATTCAGATCAAATGTTCCTTAATGAGAGATGCATCCTCTGATCATCTTACCTAAAATAGCAGTCCCTGACCCTATAATTCTCTATTTTATCGATCTGTATGCCCGATATTACATGTCATATTATGACGTCATTTGTTTTTCTTTTCTTTTTCACATTAAAATGTAAGCTCCCCCAAAGCATGCTTTTTATAATTTTTGTTCATTGCTCTATCCCCAGCACCTACACCAATTCCTGGCACATAGTAGGTATTTTATGAATATTTGTCAAATAAATGAATGAATATTGAGAAGAGTGAATAAAGAAGCAGTCTAGAGGAATTTCAAAGTGTGATGCTTTTGTTCATATGCAGTGACATTTTACTCTTTTCTGTATTCTATCTACATATACTATCATTAAATAAAACTAATTTTATCTTAATTTTCTTAAATTAGCTTTAGAAACACCCATTTACTTCTTTGTTACT
This sequence comes from Panthera pardus, assembly GCF_024362965.1. Classification (NCBI taxonomy): domain Eukaryota; kingdom Metazoa; phylum Chordata; class Mammalia; order Carnivora; family Felidae; genus Panthera; species Panthera pardus. The sequence goes on from NW_026526677.1 coordinate 52,291,971, forward strand.
TAAAGACTGTCAGATTCTAATAGTCAAAAATTACTAGAAGCACAGTAAAATTGCAATGGAATGGAATCAATATATATTTTTTAGATTTTTATTTTAATTCCAGTTAGTTAACATACAGTGTTATATTAATTTCAGGTGTACAATATAGTCATTCAACACTTCCATACATTGCCTTGTGTTCATCAAGATAAGTACACTCCTTAATCCCCATTACCTATTTAACCCATCCCCAGCACACCCCTCCCCGCCCCCCGCTCTGGTAGTTATCAGTTTATTCTCAGTAATTAAGAGTCTGTTTCTTGATTTCTCTCTCTCTATCTCTCCCGCCCTCCTTCCCTTTCTTATTTTTCCCCTTTATTGTTTCTTTTGTTTCTTAAATTCCACATGAGTGAAATTCTATGGTATTTATCTTTCTCAGCTGACTTACTTTGCTTAGCATTATACTCTTTAGCTCTATCCATGTCATTGCAAATGGCAAGATTTCATTTTTTATGGCTGAATAATATTCCATATTATATATATACACCACATCTTCTATATCAGTTCATCATCAGTTCATCAGTATATCATTTGGGTTCTTTCCATAATTTGGCTATTGTTGATAGTGCTGCTATAAGCATAGTATGTAACCCTTTGAATTAGTGTTCTTATATTCTTTGGATAAATAGCTAGTAGTGAAATTGATAGATTGTATGGTAGTTCTATTTTTAACTTTTTGAGGAACCTCCGTACTATTTTCCAAAGTGGCTGCACCAGTTTTCACTTCTACCAACAGTTGAAGAGGGTTCCCCTGTCTCTGCATCCTCACCAACACCTGTTGTTTCTTGTGTTTTGATTTTAGCCATTCTAGCCAAAGTGAGGTGATATTTCATTGTAGTTTTGATTTGTATTTCCCTGATGATGACTGATGTTGAGCATCTTTTCATGTGTCTGTTGGCCATCTGTATGTCTTTGGAGAAATGTCTGTTCGTGCCATCTGCCCTTTTTAAAATTGGATTTTTTTGGGGGGGGGTGTTGAGTTTTGTAAGTTTTTTTTAAAATATATCTCGGGTACTAATCCTTTATTGAATATTTCATTTGAAAATATCTTCTTCCATTCTGTTGGTTGCCTTTTAGTTTTGTCGGTAGTTTCCTTTGCTGTGCAGAAAGCATCTTTGAGTAGTCTCAAAAGTTTATTTTTGCTTTTGTTTCTTCTCCTTGTCTCAGGAGAGCTATCTAGAAAGAAGTTGCTATGACCTATGTCAAAGAAGTTAGTGCCTGTGTTCTTTTATAGGACTTTTATGGTTTCAGGTCTCAAATTTAGGTTTTTAAACCATTTGAATTTATTTTTGTGTGTGGTGTAAAAAGGTGGTCCAGATTCATTCTTTGGCATGTTGCTGTCCAGTTTTGGAATAAAATCAATATTTTGATCAATGTGTGAAATTCTTTTTTTTTTTTTTGCTACAACCAAAGATACCTAATATTTCTGCAATTTTGTTTAATAGAATATTATTGTGTTTGGGTTTTGTAATATGTTGCAAAGTGAGGTTTAGCTTGCTAAAATTAAGATATACTGAGTCATAAATTATTATTGTCAAGCTGTAGCCAAAGAAAGTCACAGATTTATCAGAACATTAGGGAAATTTGCTTCTTTGCTTCTTGATTGTAAATAAGCAAGAGAAGTAACAGTTCTGGTAGAACAGCAATTATTTATGTTCTTAACTTTGCTAACAATGAATTTATATACTGATAAAAAATTTGATGTCACAACCAAGAAGGACTTGGGAATAACAATGTGTTGTTCAGGACCTTGTGGGAAATGCTATGGCGAGAAATGGCGTAGATTTTCAAAGGAACAACATTGATAAGCATTTCACAGCATTAAATCTCTATACTGAAATCACAAGGTATTTCAGAAAATCTACAAATATGTAAAATAACCTTCACTAATAGAATATCAGTTGCTCTGGGAAAGATTGTTGTCTGATAATTTTCACCAATGAACTTGCCCAAAGGAAGGTAAGTCTGCTCAGTGGGTTTCTTCACAGCATCAGAGAAACTAAATAATAATGACAGTATAATGGGATGGAACTATTCTTATTTTCCATCATAGACAATGAATTGCCAATGTGGCCTGAATGGATCTTTGATGGCAGAATAATAAGAGGAATCTCAGTATGGCATCCAAAATTATGAAACACTATGAACGTGGAAAAAGAGAATGCAAAGGGGGCATATTAAGACTCATTAGCAAAACCCTTTTGTGAACTTAGAATTGGCCTAGCATCCAACAAGGAGGTGAGTTTTTAAATTTTTTATTTTTTTAATTTTAGATAGCTAAAGAGAGAGAGAGAGAGCAAGTGGGGGAGAAGGGCAGAGAGAGAGAGAGAATCTTTAATTAATTAATTAATTAATTAATTAATTTAACATCCAAGTTAGCATATAGTGCAACAATGATTTCAGGAGTAGATTCAGATTCCTTAATTCCCCTTACCCATTTAGCCTATCCCCCTGCCACAACCCCTCCAGTAACCCTGTTTGTTTTCCATATTTAGGAATCTCTTGTGTTTTGCCCCCCTCCCTGTTTTTATTGTATTTTTGCTTCCCTTCCCTTGTGTTTATCTGTTCTGTGTCTTAAAGTCCTCATATGAGTGAAGTCATATGATATTTGTCTTTCTCTGACTAATTTTGCTTAATGTAACAACCTCTAGTTCCATCCATGTAGTTGCAAATGGCAAAATTTCATTCTTTTTGTTTGCTGAGTAGTACTCCATTATATATATATATATATATATATACCACATCTTGTTTATTCATTCATCCATTGATGGACATTTGGGCTTTTTCCATACTTTGGCTATTGTTGACAGTGCTGCTATAAACGTTGGGGTGCATCTGCCGCTTCGAAACAGCACACCTGTATCCCTTGGATAAATATCTAGTAGTGCAATTGCTGGGTTGTAGGGTAGTTCTATTTTTAGTTTTTTGAGGAGCCTCCATACTGTTTCCCAGAGTGACTGTACCAGTTTTCATTCCCACCAGCAGTGCAAAAGAGATCCTCTTTCTTTGCATCCTCACCAACATCTGTTATTGCCTGAGTTGTTAATGTTAGCCATTCAATTGACAGGTGTGAGGTGGTATCTCATTGTGGTTTTGATTTGTATTTCCCTGATGAGGAGTGATGTTGAACATTTTTTCATGTGTCTGTCAGTCATCTGATGTCTTTGGAAAGTGTCTATTCATGTCTCTTGGCCATTTCTTCACTGGATTAGTTGTTTTTGGGTGTTGAGTTTGATAAGTTCTTTATAGATTTTGGATACTAACCCTATATCTGTTATGTCATTTGTAAATATCTTCTCCCATTCTGTCGGTTGCCTTTTAGTTTTGCTGATTGTTTCCTTTGCTGTGCAGAAGATTTTTATTTTGATGAGGTCGCAATTGTCCATTTTTGCTTTTGTTTCCTTTGCCTCTGGAGACGTGTTGAGTAAGAAGTTGCTGTGGCCGAGGCTACAACTGTTGCTGTGAACAGTTATAGTAATTAGAACTGTAGTAACTTTAAATATTTTGTTTGCTTTTCATATGCAAACTTTTATTTTTGCATGTGAACCCTTCTCTTTTTTATGTACAAGTTATTGGAAGTTAACTTTACAGTTTAGTGTTTAGATAACAGAATATTTGATTGGACTCTGACTGAATTTGAAGAATATGGTATTATATCCAGCAGTGTATACAATGACTCTCGGGAATGTGCATCTTGTTACTTTGGGGAAAAGGTGAGAACTTCTTTATATGTGGAATAGTTGTATCTTTTAAAATAGAAGTATTAAATTGTTTTCTTGTTGTATGGGAGTTCAAAGGTGTGTAAAATGGTGCACGTGGAAGATGAGTAGTCAAAGGTATGAACTATGCTGTTAATCAGTTTATTGTGATGAAGTTACAAACCATTCTTTTTGGCCAGCTCTGTGAAAATGGATCAGTGTTCTTTAAATAATATGCCTTTGTCCACTGTAATGATGCCAAACTTTGGCAGTAGAGGGCACTGGAGAGACATCGTAAGAAGAAAGGTTTTTTTTTTGTTTGTCTTTAGGTGAGGTGAAATTCAAATAAGATTCAGTATTTAAACAATTTTAAAGTATATAATTCAGTGGCTTCCAGTACATTCACAATACTATTGTATTGCAATTACTACTTCTAATTACAGAAATTTTCACCATTCTCAAAACAAACCTTTTTGTAAACAGTTGTTTCCCATTTTCCTGTTCCTTTAGTCCATGGTAATCACTTATCTGCTTTCTGTCTATAGATTCACCTATTTTAAATATTTATTACAAACGGAATCATATAATACGTGTCTTTTTCTGTCTGACTTTTTTTCATCTAGCCTAATGTTTTCAAGGTTCACCCATGTTGTAGCATCTACCAGTACTTCTTTTCTTTTTCTTGCTGGATAATTTTCCATTCTATGGGTACACCACATTTTCTTTTCTTTTTTTTTTTTTTTTTTACTGCATTCATCACTTCATGTACCTTTATGTTATTTTTATTTTTTGGCAATTATGACTAATGTTGCTATAAACGTTCAGGTACAAATTTTTGTACCTGTTTTCAGTTCTGTTGGGTATTTACCTAAGAGGAAAATTGCTGGGTAATGTGGTACAATCACTCAAAGAGCTGCCAGAGTGTTTTCTAAAATGGCTGCACCAGGTTGTATCCCCACCAGCAGTATTTTTCTCCATAACTTCACCGACACTTACCATCTGTATTTTTAATTATAACATCCTAGTGGGTGTGAAGTGATATCTCATTGTGGTTTTGATTTGTACAATAATGAAGACACAGCTAATGTTGTTTTGAAAAGACAGATCCAAATTAAATTATAAACCAGATGTGAAAATAAATGTGCAAGAAAAGACAATAGGCAATTGAAAATAAAATAGTGTGATGGTATTAAAATCATATAAGGCAAAGCAAATGAGTAAATATAACACACATGGCAAAGAGGAAGAATTTATAAAGATAAAACAGAAAGCACATCCCTTTTTATACTCATGGCACATAGAGTGGAGAGAATAATTAACTGCTCTTATCTTTCTGTTGTGTCAGAGTTTTTGCTGAAACTCCAGGTTGGATGTTAGATGTTTACATATTTTCAAAAGGACTGAGAGACACATCCCCACAGAGCTGTTGAGAGTGGTCTACGCTTTGGGCTCCTACATATAGACTCATGCTGTGTGTTTTGAATGAATGAATAAATTAAAATATACGTGAATGAAAGTTTAGAGCTAGATTTTAGGATGGCCAATATTGCTATTTACCAGCTGATGAACTTGTATAATCATTCAACCTGAGCGCCTATTTCTTTGTGAAAAAGTACTAATGCAGTACTAAAGCAGTAATGCTTCCTAACTAAGAAGGCTGCTATGAAGACTGCATGAAATTAGTTGATCCACTGTGGGAAAGTGTTCTGCAAACTGTACAAAACTCTTGAAGGTTAGATGTTGTTATTATCCTGCTCCTTTGGACTAGAAACAGTGGATGTTGGGTTAAGTTCAAGCCCTATTCTATAACTGTCTCTCCCATACCTTTTCTTATTGGAGGATTGCCTCAATCTAAATCAATGGTCATTGTCCGTCAAGGGTGAAGTAACAGCTGCTTTTGGAGAAAGTTTATAGTCCCTGTTCTTGGGTGAGTTTCCAAGCATTACTCTTAGGATGGTCCCACATTATGGGTTAACTTCCTGCAGGTCTGCTCTGCTGCCCAGCAGTCACTTCCCTGGTGGGATGAGCTCATGGTGTTGCTTCAGTCCTGGGCTGTCTTCTGAGAGCTTGTTCTCCAAAGTGGACTCATGAAAACTTTCTGAAGTCATTCTTCGTACCATGCTCTGGTATATTTGATACATAGTTCGGCAGACTATGTTATACTACTGATCAATCACATCATGAATCAAGTATTAAGTGTACATTGTGTGCAAAGTTCTGTACTAGGCTTGGAGAAGGTAAAAAATGAACATGGATCAACATTCTTGTACTCAAAAGTATGCATATCTGTTAGATGTGCAATCGGTAAAATTTCATTTAGATTTAATTAATTGGTTATTTGGAGCTACTTTTCTAAGGTATTTTCTAGGATAATTTTCTTTCTTTCTTTCCTAGATGAAGGTTTTACCACATAATTAGATCAGTTTTTACATGTGCATATCACATCTCAAAGCCTGTTTTCTTTATTATCTCTTTTGCTTCGCATGGTATGCTGTGACTTAGTTCAGCAAAATGCTCTGATTGTCACTACTTTTAACTTGAAGAATTGAAGCAGAGGGAGATTTCATAAGTTGCTCAGAGTCATATAGAAATTCTGGAACAGAGCAAGAGTAAGAGGGAGAAGACTGCAAAAGTTGTGCGATCACACTTGCAAGGAGTAGAATCCCAGCTCCCCCACTTGAAAATTGTGCTGATGGGGCATGCTCTGTAACCTCCAGGGCCCTAGATCCCTTAGCTATACGTTAGGAATAATACCGTATGCACCTCACAGGGTTATTGTGAGTATTAAATTAGATTGTGTGTGTGTTTTCTGGCTTATGAGAAGTACTTAGCACTTGTTAACCATTAATTAATTAATTATTATTATTGAAATTCTCTGCTACAAAAACGAAACTTTTCTCTGTCTTTTTATTTATTTTATTATTTTTTTGTTAAAAAAATTTTTTTAAACGTTTATTTATTTTTGAGACAGAGAGAGACAGAGCATGAACGGGGGAGGGCAGAGAGAGAGGGAGACACAGAATCGGAAGCAGGCTCCAGGCTCCGAGCCATCAGCCCGGAGCCCGTCGCGGGGCTCGAACTCACAGACCGTGAGATCGTGACCTGAGCTGAAGTCAGACACTTAACCGACTAAGCCACCCAGGCGCCCCTTCTCTGTCTTTTTAGAATAAACATTTATTTTCTTTTTCTTATTATGAAAATGACATGAAAAACAAATATGTACAAGTTAGAGTAAATTCACATAAACAGTTTTAAAGTCTTCATTTTTTACTACTATTAACAATAACTTTTTTATGAATACATTTTTGCTTACATTTAGACTATTTTTTAATTTATTTTAGATAAAGAGACAGAGTGAGAGAGCATGAGATGGGGAGGGGGCAGAGGGAGAGAGAGAAAGAATCTCAAGCAGGCTCCATGCACAGTGCAGAGCCTGATGCAAGGCTCGATTCAATGACCCTGGGATCATGACCTGAGGCGAAATCAACAGTTGGATGCTCAACTGACTGAGCAACCCAGGTGCCCCAATTTAGACTATTTCTTTTAGATATTTTTCTAAAAATAGAATTACTAGATGAAAGAATAGTAACATTTACAAACACTCCAGTAAATTTTGTCAAATTGCTTTTTGGTACATTTGGGCCAATTTACAGTCCTACCAGCTGTGTATGAGTATCAATCTCAGAATTGCATCAGTGGTCAGCAACATTTCACTTTTCTATTCTTACTTATTTTATAGTAAAAGGAAATTTCATTGTGATTTTCATATGTATATTTTGATCTGTGAGACTGACAGTTTTCATGATTTTATTGGCTACTTTTTTCCTAGTGAGAGATAAAGGCACATCACAACCCAGGTCTATCGACAGCTAAAAGCTCTATCCTTTCTTCACACCTTAGTGGACTTCTAAAGCTGGAGTTACTTAGTGGACATATCTTCACTCAGTCCAAGCAGTCTCTGGAAGCCCAGTCTGAGCTCTTGCATCCTGAGTGCATAGACCATGGGATTGAGTGCAGGGGGGATGACATTGTGCAGTACATTAAGGAGCACAGGGATTAGGGGCGTATTTTTCTCTGCAAGGTATGTGACAGACAGCACAGTGATACCTGTATAGAAGAAGAGGATGAGAATGAGGTGGGAGCTACAGGTCCCCAGAGCTTTGATATTGCTTCTGGTGAGTTCAACCTCAGCACAGAGTGAAGGATTAACACATAGGAAGAAAAAACAAGAGCCATATCACTCCCAATCAGGATCCATGCTGAGATCAGTTGGTAAAATTTGTTCACAGTGATGTCATTACAGGCTAGACTGGTGACCCCCAAATCAGAGCACAGGCAGTGGTTAATTTCATTCTTGGAGCAATAGTGTCTCTGGGCAGACAGTATTGGAACTGGGATAGTAAACAGTCCATTCCTGAGCACCATGAATCCTGTGGCTTTGACCACAAAAGTGTCAGTGACAATAGACAGGTATCGAAGGGGGTGACAGATGGCTATATATCTGCCCAATGCCATGCAGAGGAAGATACCAGATTCCATGAAGAAGAAACAGTGGATGGCATAGATCTGAGCAAAACACTCAGGGAGGCTGATGGCCTTGGCATCAAACCAGAAGGTAGCCAGCATCTTGGGCATGATGGTGGTGGCCAGGCCCATGTCCACAACAGCCAGTATGCCCAGAAAATGGTACATAGGCACATGCAGCATGGCCTCATGTTGGATGGTGATCATGATGAGGAGATTAGCACCAAGAGCTAAGAAGTAGAGCAGAGCCAGGGGCAGGGAGAGCCAGTGCTGCCACCCATGAATGCCTGGGAGCCCCATCAAGATGAAGTGGGAAATCTGGAGGCTGGAACTGTTGGTAACACTGGTGGGAGTATCCATAGCACAGGTGCCCCATTTGCAGTGTCTGTCCATAAAACTGAAATGGCAGGAAGATTGCATTTGAGAATTTATCTCAGGGTCCTGATAGTAGAGACTCCCCCCAAATGACTCAGTTTCTTTTATGTGTGCATAACCCTCCACCTTTTTTGGCTCCTGGAAATATTCCACAGAGGAGTACTAAAACAAGTCAAAATTTATTCTAAAGGTAACGTTTGAATTAGCCATTTATTATTACCACTCGTGTTTCTAATAAGTATGTTCAAATACATATGTATCAAGAATAATCTTATTGCTAACAGATAACAAATACTAATATTTGATTTATTTCCATTATTTCCATTTTATAATTATATTTGTATTTCCAGTTTACATCATTATATGGAAATAATGTTGTATCCTGCCTTTGTGTTTCAATAGTGTGTTCTAGGACATAAAATAGGAACTCAGTAAAAAATTATGACATGGATGAATAAATAAACCAAAACTTTCCAGATCATTAAAAGCAATGTGGAATCTTATATTTCTATATTTGGCTGTTCCATAATTTACTCACCACTATTTTACTTTTCAGATTGTTTCCTTTGAGTAGGATTTTTTAAATGATACAAAAGTGATACATACAAAGAACATCTTAAAATACTCTTTTTAGTAATATTTTGATTTTAACTGTCATACATGTAGATTGTTCAAATTCAAATAAAATTAAAAAAATATAAACAATGGTTACTAAGACTTCTGTGCTTAGGACTCCCAAATTTCTTCCTTTTCACCAGAGGCAGCCAGTAACCCAGTTTCTTAGGAATCCTTCCAGAGATAGTTTTTGCATGAACAAGAATATATGTATATGTTTTCTCATAAAAGACAAAAGCAAATGTTAGCATACTAGTCATATCCTTTATCCTTTGTTTCCTTTCCTTTTCTTTCTTAACTTAATTATCTTGGGGACTGTTCCCTATCACAAACTAGATATGCCACATTGCTAAGTGAATGATATTCTACCACATGGATATCTGATAATTTAATAAGAACTTCTGACATTCAATTTGTTTCTAGTATTTTGCTACTGTAAAAAACATGTACTCAATGTACTTGTTCATATATCTCTATGCATAAGTTTATAGGATAATTTCTAAGAATGAATTGCAGAGTGAAAATGAAAAAGAAAGATTTTGATTGATATTGCCAAATTGTCTTTCTTTTTTTTTGTTTTAACTTTATTTTTTCTTTTTTAAAATTTACATCCAAATTAGTATATAGCGAAGCAATGATTTCAGGAGTAGATTTCTTAATTCCCCTTACCCATTTAGCCCATACCCCCTCTCCCACAACCCCTCCAGCAACCCTGTTTGTTCTCCATATTTATGAGTCTCTTCTGTTTTGTCCCCCTCCCTGTTTTTGTATTATTTTTGTTTCCCTTCCCTTATGTTCATCTGTTTTGTCTCTTAAAGTCCTCATATGAGTGAAGCCATATGATTTTTGTCTTTCTCTGACTGACTAATTTCACTTAGCATAATACCCTCCAGTTCCATGCACGTAGCTGCCAATGGCAAGATTTCATTCTTTTTGATTGCCGAGTAATACTCCGTTGTATATATATATACCACACCTTCTTTATCAATTCATCCATCGATGGACATTTGGGCTCTTTCCATACTTTGGCTATTGTTGATAGTGCTGCTATAAACATGGGGGTGCATGTGTCCCTTTGAAACAGCACACCTATATCCTGTGGATAAATGCCTAGTAGTGCATCTGATGGGTCGTAGGGTAGTTCTATTTTTAGTTTTTTGAGGAACCTCCATACTGTTTTCCAGAGTGGCTGCACCAGCCTGCATTCCCACCAACAGTGCAAAAGATATCCTCTTTCTCTGCATCCTCGCCAACATCTGTTGTTGCCTGAGTTGTTAGTGTTAGCCATTCTGACAGGCGTAAGGTGGTATCTCATTGTGGTTTTATTTGTATTTCCCTGATAATGAGTGATGTGGAGCATTTTTTCATGTGTCGGTTGGCTATCTGGATGTCTTCTTTGGAGAAGTGTCTATTCATGTCTTTTGCCCATTTCTTCACTGGATTATTTATTTTTTGGGTGTTGAGTTTGGTAAGTTCTTCATAGATTTTGGATACTAACCCTTTATCTGATATATCATTTGCAAATATCTTCTCCCATTCTGTCAGTTGCCTGACAGGCTGTGCAGAAGCTTTTTATTTTGATGAGGTCCCAGTAGTTCATTTTTGCTTTGGTTTCCCTTGCCTCCGGAGACATGTTAAGTAAGAAATTGCTGCAGCCAAGTTCAAAGAGGTTTTTGCCTGCTTTCTCCTCAAGGATTTTGATGGCTTCCTGTCTTACATTGAGGTCTTTCATCCATTTTGAGTTTATTTTTGTGTATGATATAAGAAAGTGGTCCAGGTTCATTCTTCTGCATGTCGCTGTCCAGTTTTCCCAGCACCACTTGCCGAAGACACTGTTTTTATTCCATTGGATATTCTTTCCTGCTTTGTCAAAGATTAGTTGGCCATACGTTTGTGGGTCCATTTCTGGGTTCTCTATTCTGTTCCATTAATCTGAGTGTCTGTTCTTGTGCCAGTACCATACTGTCTTGATGATTACAGCTTTGTAGTATAGCTTGAAGTCTGGGATTGTATGCCTCAAGTTTGTATGCCTTCAAGTTTGCTTTGGCTATTCAGGGACTTTTCTGGTTCCATAAAAATTTTAGGATTATTTGTTCTAGCTCTGTGAAGAATGCTGGTGTTACTTTGATAGTGATTGCATTGAATATGAAAATTGCTTTGGGTAGTATTGACATTTTCCAATATTTATTCTTCCTATCCAGGATCATGGAATCTTCTTCCATTTTTTTGTGTCTTCTTCATTGTCTTTCATAAGCTTTCTATAGTTTTCCGTGTATAGATTTTTCACCTCTTTGGTTAGATTTATTCCTAGGTATTTTATGGTTTTTTGTGCAACTGTAAATGGGATTGATTCCTTGATTCTCTTTCTGTCACTTCATTTTTGGTGAATAGGAATGCAACCGATTTCTGTGCATTGATTTTATATCCTGAAACTTTGCTGAATTCATGAATCAATTCTAGCAGTTTTTTGGTGGAATCTTTTGGGTTTTCCATACAGAGTACCATGTCATCTGCGAAGAGTGAAAGTTTGACCTCCTTGTGGCCGATTTGGATGCCTTTTATTTCTTTGTGTTGTCTGATTGCAGAGGCTAAGACTTCCAATACTATGTTGAATAACAGTGGCAAGAGTGGACGTCCCTGTCTTGTTCCTGGTCTTAGGGGAAAGCTGTCAGTTTTTCCCCACTGAGGATGATGTTAGCATTGGGTCACTTTATATGGCTTTATGATCTCAAGGTATGATCCTTTTATCCCTACTTTCTTGAAGGTTTTTATCAAGAAAGGATGCTATATTTTGTCAAATGCTTTCTCTGCATCTATTGAGAGGATCATATGGTTCTTGTCCTTTCTTTTACTGATGTGATGAATCACATTAATTGTTTTGAGGATATTGAACCAGCCCTGCATCCCAGGTATAAATCCCACTTGGACGTGGTGAATAATTTTTTTAATGTATTGTTGGATCTGGTTGGCTAATATCTTGTTGAGGATTTTTGCAACCATGTTCATCAGGGAAATTGATCTATATTTCTCCTTTTTAGTGGGGTCTCTGGTTTTGGAATCAAGGTAATGCTGGCTTCCTAGGAAGAGTTTGGAAGTTTTCCTTCCATTTCTATTTTTTGGAACAGTGTCGAGAGAATAGGTGTTAACTCTTCCTTAAATGTTTGGTAGAATTCCCCTGGAAAGCCTTTTTGCCCTGGACTCTTCTTTTTTGGCAGAATTTTGATTATTATTTTGATTTCCTTACTGGTTATGGGCCTGTTCAAATTTTCTATTTCTTCCTGTTTCAGTTTTGGTAGTGTATATGTTTCTAGGAATTTGTCCATTTCTTCCAGATTACCCATGTTATTGGCATATAATTGCTCATAATATTCTCTTATTATTGTTTTTATTTCTGTAGTGTTGGTTGTGATCTCTCCTCTTTCATTCTTGATTTTATTCATTTGGGTCCTTTCCTTTTTCTTCTTGATCAAAGTGGCTAGTGATTTATCAATTTTGTTAATTCTTTCAAAGAACCAGCTTCTGGTTTCATTGATCTTTTCTGTTTCTTTGGTTTCGATAGCATTGATTTCTGCTCTAATCTTTATTGTTTCCTGTCTTCTGCTGGCTTGGGGTTTTATTTTCTGATCTTTTTCCAGCTCCTTAAGGTGTAAGGTTAGGTTGTGTATCTGAGACCTTTCTTCCTTCTTTAGGAAGGCCTGGATTGCTATATACTGTCCTCTTATGCCTGCTTTTGCTGCGTCCCAGAGGTTTTGGTTGTGGTGTTATCATTTTCATTGGCTGCCATATACTTTTTAATTTCCTCTTTAACTTCTTGGTAAGCCCATTTGTTCTTTAGTAGGATGTTCTTCAGTCTCCAAGTATTTGTTACCTTTCCAAATTTTTTCTTGTGGTTGATTTCGAGTTTCATAGCGTTGTGGTCTGAAAATATGCACTGTATGATCTCGATCTTTTTGTACTTACTTAGGGATGATTTGTGTCTCAGTATATGGTCTATTCTGGAGAACTTTCCATGTGCACTTGAGAAGAATGTGTATTCTGCTGCTTTAGGATGAAATGTTCTGAATATATCTGTTAAGTCGATCTGGTCCAATGTGTCATTGAAAGCCATTGTTTCCTTGTTGATTTTTTGATGAGATGATCTGTCTATTGCTGTGAGTGGGGTGTTGAAGTCTCCTACTATTATGGTATTACTATCGATGAGTTTCTTTATGTTTGTGATTAATTGATTAATATATATGGGTGCTGCCACATTTGGCGCATAAATGTTTACAATTGTTAGGTCTTCTTGGTGGATAGACCCCTTGATTATGATATAATGCCCTTCTGCATCTCTTGATGCAGTCTTTATTTTAAAGTCTAGATTGTCTGATATAAGTATGGCTACTCAGGCTTTCTTTTGTTGACCATTAGCATGATAGATGGTTCTCTATCCCCTTTCAATCTGAAGGTGTCTTTAGGTCTCAAGTGGGTCTCTTGTAAACAGCATATAGATGGATCTTGTTTTCTTATCCATTCTGTTACCCTATGTCTTTTGATTGGAGCATTGAGTCCATTGATGTTTAGAGTGAGTACTGAAAGATACAAATTTATTGCCATTATGATGCTTGTAGAGTTGGAGTTTCTGGTGGTGTTCTCTGGTCCTTTCTAATCTTTGTTGCTTTTGAGATATATATATTCATCTTTTGTCCCCTCAGAGAGTCCCCCTTAAAATTTCTTTCAGGGCTGGTTTACTGGTCACAAACTCACTTACTTTTTGTTTGTCTGCGACACTTTTTATCTCTCCTTCTATTCTGAATGACAGCCTTGCTGGATAAAGAATTCTTGGCTGCATATTTTTCTGATTCAGCACACTGAATATATCCTGCCACTCCTTTCTGGCCTGCCAGGTTTCTGTGGATAGGTATGCTGCAAACCTGATCTTTTTTCCCTTGTAGGTTAGGGACTTTTTTTTCCTTTGCTGCTTTCATGGTTCTCTCCTTGCCTGAGTATTTTGTGAATTTGACTAGGATATGCTTTGTTGATGGTCGGTTTTTGTTGAATCTAATGGGTGTCCTCTGTGGTTCCTGGAGTTTGATGTCTGTGTCTTTCCCCAGGTTAGGAAGGTTTTCCACTATGATTTGCTCACATAACCCTTATACCCCTATTTCTCTGTCTTCCCTATGATTCTGGTGTTGTTCCTTTTTAATGACTCACTGATTTCTCTAATTCTTTTTTTTTAAAACGTTTTTATTTATTTTTGAAGGAGAGAGAGAGAGAGACAGAGCATGAGTAGGGGAGGAGCAGAGAGAGAGAGAGACACAGAATCTGAAGCAGGCTCCAGGCTCTGAGCTGTCTGCACAGAGCCCGACGTGGGGCTCTAACTCACGAACCTGAGATCTTGACCTGAGCCGAAGTCAGATACTTAACTTACTGAGCCACCCAGGCCCCCCATGATTTCTCTAATTCTTGAATTGTGCTCTTTTGTATTAATCTCCCTCTTTTTTTCTGATTCGTTATTCTGTATAAGTTCATCCTCTATATTGCTGATTCTCTGTTCTGCCTCATCCGTCCTTGCCGCCACTGCATCCATCCATGATTACAGTTCAGTTATAGCATTTTTAATTTTATTTTGGCTATTTTTCACTTCTTTTATATCTGCAGAAAGGGATTCTAGTCTATTTTCAACTCCAGCTAGTATTCTTATTATCGTGATTCTAAATTCTGGTTCAGACATCTTGCTTGTGTCTGTGTTGGTTAAATCCCTGGCTGTCGTTTCTTCGTGCTCTTTCTTTTGGAATGAATTCCTTCGTTTTTTTCATTTTGAAGGGAGAAAAGGAATTAATGAGGTAGAAAAATTGAAATTAAAAAAATATTAAAATTAAAAACACAGACACACAAAAATCGAATAGATGATGCTAGATCCTAGGTGTGTTTTGGTGTCGGTGTTGAAAGTGGTTTGACAGATTAGAGAAACAAACAAATAAACAAAAAAAAAAAAGGAGGGGAGAAGAAAAAAAAGGAAATCGTTTGAGAATTTGATAAAGTGAATACACTAAAGTAGACTAAAATACACAAAAGTAGAGAACATAGTACAAAAAACGTATAGAAAAATGTTTTTAATAAAAATTAAAAAGAAAGATGAACTTTTTCGTTTTCTGTATTTAAGAAAAAAGAAAGGAAAAACAGAAAAAAGATAAAAAATAGAAAACATAAAAGTAAAGACAAAAAAATCGTTTCAAAATTTGAAAAAGTGAATACACTGTAGTAGACTGAAATAAAATGATGGGAGTAAGATAGAATTTGAAAAAATTTACATAAGAGCAAAAAATATAGTAATAAAAATTAAATAAAAATATTTAAAAGAAATTGAAAGTAAAAATGAAGTTTTTCTGTTTCTGCATTCAAGAAAAAGAAAAGAAAGGAAAAAGAGAAGAAAAGAAAGAAAAAAAGGAAATTGTTTGAAAATTTGAAAAGGTGAGTACACTGAAATAGACTAAAATAAAAGGATGAAAGTAAAGTAGAATTTGAGAAAATTTACACAAAAGCAAAAAATATAGTAATAAAAATTAAAGAGAGATATTTTTAATAAAAATTAAAAATAAAAATGAGTTTTTTTCTCTTTATTCAAGAAAAAGAAAAGAATTGTAAAAGAGAAAAAGGAAAAAGGGAAAAAAAATTGAATAGATGAACCTGCTAACAGATTGAAGTAGGACTGAAATTGCTTTGTTTTCCCCTAGAGGTCGGTCAGTCTATGTAGCTCTTTGTAGTCCATAAATTAAGCCCGCGGTGAGGTTTGTGTTCTTGAAGAGTGAAGTTGGCCCAGTTAGGCAGGCCCCGGTGTAACAGCTCCGCTCTCCACTAGATGGCGCTGCTAGCCTACTGGGGTGGCTTGTTGCGGTGCTTGTTGGTGCACACGCATATGCATATAAGGGAGTGGTGAAAAACGGCGCCACCCAGCCACCCAGTCTGTTCTCCCTGATCAGCAATTGCGCACCGGTCCTCTGTCTTCAGCTCTCATCGACTCTCCTCTTTTCCACTCTCCGTGACCAGTCCCCAGGCAGTACCTCTCGCCCGAGTTTTGTCTCAGGTGTGGCTATTTTCCCCGGCCCCTTACTTCCGAAGGACTGCGGCTTTGACCCACTCCGCCCGTCTGGTCTGCGGGAGGGTCTCACCGAGCAATGGCTGAATGAGTAATGGCCGAATGTTGGCTGCACCCAGGAATGCCCACTGGACCCTGCTGTTGCTG
This sequence comes from Panthera pardus, assembly GCF_024362965.1. Lineage (NCBI taxonomy): Eukaryota > Metazoa > Chordata > Mammalia > Carnivora > Felidae > Panthera > Panthera pardus. The sequence continues at coordinate 52,308,447 of NW_026526677.1, forward strand.
GTGCCCTGAGACTATGGCCAGGTGCCAGCCCGCCCCTAAAAAAGATCATGAGACAGTGTAGCATCAGCATTTCAGGGACCATGGAAAATTGCAACACACATCTGCCACTGGGCTTCACCCTCAACAACCTTGCCCCAGCACCAGCGAATGTGGCTGCCTTCCGGGGTCTGCTGGGGCCAGGTGGCTTCAACAGCCTCTACGAAATGTCCTTCCAGCAGTGGAACCACTTTTCCCCGTGCGGCCTGAGAACCTCCTGGACCCCACTCTGTTCCTGGGGATTCACCTTTCCCACCAGAGCACCGCCAGGTATTGAACTGTGGAGTTGCAGCCTTTGCTCTCCCCTTGTTTACCGTCTTAATGGAATTTAAACCCTCTCCTTTCTCTTTTCTTCCTTTTTAGTTTAGTCCCTGTGGCTGTTTCCAATTTTCCACTTTCTCTCCAGCTGTTTTTGGGGAGGGGTGCTTTTACTGTATACTCCCCCCTCCCCAGTCTCCGTCCTCTCTCCACCCGCAAAAGTGGCCCCCTTTCCACCACAGCTTCTCGCTCCCCAAGTTCACCTCTCTGTGCTGCATACCTCCTGAATTCTGTGGTTCAGGTTGTGCAGATTGTTGTGTTAATCTTCTAATCAGTTTTCTAGGTGTGTAGGATGTTTAGTGTTGGTCTGGCTGTATTTCATGGATGCGAGACACACAAAAAGCTTCCATGCTGTTCTGCTATCTTGGCTCCTCCCCCAAATTGTCTTTCAAGAGGTTATTCTGCCCCTGTAGGAGAATATGGATATTTTAAATAATCTTGAAATATACTGAAATGTTGCTTCATAGGGACATTGTAGTACTTTACACACCCAGAGTTTAAGACTGTGTTTATTTCATCATATCCATCCATTTCATCACATTCCAAATTAGGAAATTTAACTTAAAAGTCTTTATTAATAGAGTGAGTAAAAGTGATATTTCAATTTTGGTTGAAGTTTTCACTTCACTGTTGAGTGAGCTTTGACATTTTCAAAGATATATTTTCCATTCATGGGCTTCTTCATTAGTTTTCTCTTTTGTCTTTATGTGCAACTTACCTTGTAGTATTAAGTGCAATAATGTTTTTCAAGTGCTCAGTTTGGAGTATACAGTCTTATTAATTTGTATGGATTTCATTATATCTTCTTAAAAATTTTTCATTATATCTTAAGGGTATTACCTCTGTTGAATTTTCTGGAAGTATTTCCTCCAATTCATTTTCCATTAAATTCTGTCTTTTCTAAAAAATGATTTACTCACCTGCATACACAAACTTTTATGTGGTCATAACAATTGTACTTTTTAATATTATTTCATGACTTTTAAACTTTTAATAACATAAAATCTAGTATTTCAATAAGTATTTACTAGCATATTCTTTACCGAAGTTTATTTTAAATTTAATTTTTAAATGAATTTGAAATTTCACATGGAGTGAAAAAGTACATTAATTTCATCCCACTAATAGTTAAACCATTGTTCCAGCACCATTCAGTAAATAAGCCTTTTTCTCCCACTATCCTGAATGCACTTTTTTAGTCCTATATTAAATTCCAACATATATTCAAAGGTCACTGCCTCCCAGGACAATCTTTTCTGTTTTTAGTGTCACTAAAAACATGTATTTACCACATGGTAGGGGAAATTCTTAGTAATAACTTCAAAAAATGTTTTAAATTAATGTTAATTAATTTAAATGTTATTTTGTTGGAATATTATATATATTTTTAAACTTTATTTATTTATTTTGAGAGAGAGAGAGAGAGAGAGAGCAGGGGAGGGGCAGAGAGAGAGGGAGAAAGAGAATTCCCAAGCAGGCTCTGCACAGTCAGCGCAGAGCCTGATGCGGGTTTGAGATCCCGCAAACCATGAGATCACAAACCATGAGATCACAACCTTTATTATTTTCTTTCTTCAGCTGGTTTTGGGTTTTGTTTATTCTTTATCTAGCTCCTTTTGGTGCAATTTAGGTTGTTTATTTGAGATTTTTCTTGCTTATTGAGGTAAGCCTGTATTGCTGTAAACTTCCCTCTTAGATCTGTTTTTGCTGCATCTGAGGTTTTGGACCATTGCGTTTTCATTTTCATTTGTTTTCATGTACTGTTTAATTTCTTCTTTGATTTCCTGCTTGACCCATTCATTGTTTAGTAGCATGTTATTTAGCTTCCATGTATTTATGGTCCTTCTGGTTTTTTTTCTTGTTGATTTGTAGTTTCATAGCATTGTGCTCAGAAAATATTCATGGATTTTGATCTTCTTGTATTTGTTGAGGCTTGTTTTGTGGGCTAATATGTGATCCATTCTGGAGAATGTTCTGTATGTACTTGAGAATAATTTATATTCTGTTGTTTTAGGATGGGATGTTCTGAATATATCTGTCAAAACTATTTGTTCCAGTGTGTCATTCAAAGCCATTGTTTCCTTGTTGATTTTCTGTTTAGATGCTCTGTCTGTTGATGTAAGTAGGGCATTAAAGTCCCCTACTATTATTATATTATTATTGATTAGTTCCTTTATATTTGTTATTAACTATTTTATGTGTTTCGGTGCTTTTATGTTGGGTGCATAAATATTTACAGTGGTTATATCTTGTTGGATTGTCCTCTTTTGTTATATAGTGCCCTTCTTTGTTTCTTGTTATAGTCTTTGTTTTAAAGTCTATTTTGTCCGGTATAAATATTGCTATTCCAGCTTTCTTTTGACACCAATTTGTATGATATGTTCTGCCCATCCTTCTCACAGTTGGAGCAATTTTCAAGGATACAAATTCATGAATATAGTATTTCTCTCCATTAAGTTAGATCTTTAATTTCTCTTAGTAGTGATTTAGGGACTCAGAAATATTTTATCAAGTTTATCCCTGAATATTTGATATATTTTGATGCAATTGTACATAATAACTGTAAATTTAGTTTTCCAATTTTTTCATAGCTAGTTTGTAGAAATGCAGAAAATCAATTTTGTATTGACTTTGTATCGTGTTATCTTGCTAAATTCAATTATTAGTACAGATCTTAGGCTTTCCTACATACATCCATGTTGTTTGCAAGTGATTACATTTTACTTCTTATTTTCCAATCCCTAAGATTTTATTTTTTGTCTTATTTCAGTGGTTAACACCTGTAGTGCAATCATGAATATCCATTGATAATCCTGATTTTAGGGAGAAAGTCCTCAACTTTTTACTATTATGTATGATATTGAAGGTTTACATTAATGCATTTTTTTCCCATGTTTGGGAAATTCCTTATTATTTCCCATATGCTGAGCATTTTTTCTATTATTATTATGAATAAATGTTGTTTTCATATGATTTTATTTTTGTCTCTATTAGGATGATGATATGATATGTATACTTTTCACTATTTTGTTAATATGACAATTTACTTTTGAATGATAAACTACTGTGCATTCTTGGGGAAGCCCCACCTACTCATGATATAATAATCTTTTTATATATTGTTGTATAGTATTTGCTAATCATTTGTTAAGGATTTTTATATCTCTGCTCATGAGGGACTTTGGTTTGGATTTTCCTATCTTGTACTGTCTATATGATTTCGTCATCAGATTAATACTGATTAAGATGGATTGGAAAGTGTTCCTTTTTCCTCTGTTTTCTAAAAGTTTGCATTATTATTTCTATTGTAAGAATTGTCATTGTTTCTTTCTTAAATATTTGATAGAATTTTCCAGTAAAGACTTGATCTAATGCTTACTTCACTGTATTATCACATCATCTTCCTATGCCCAGAACACTATGAAAGAAATCTATTAAAGCACTAATCTATCCGTATCACTGCTGTGCTTAAACAAGTTCCTTGACCTCTTATTAACATGTAGTGCCATCTAGAAGAGCACTTAAGACCTGCCATAGTCTGGGGCCAACCTTCCTCTCAAATCTCATCCCTCTGCACTGCTTCATTAATATTGATCTCTTCTTAGCTTTCCATCAAGAATTCCATACTTTATGAGTTTGGAGTTCCTTTTAGTGCTAGTGAGTCATTCTGGAACATTCTGTTCCATTATTCAACTTTCCTCTCTCATGTTACCTCATTTTTGAAGCCTTCTGTGATCCCCACAGGCATAATCAGATGCTCTCTCTCCATGGTTTTCCCATCTCTCCGTGGTGTGGCTACAGATCCTTGCATATGCCTCTGCTTTGCCTTTGGTCATGCTTTGCTTTAGTTTGATGTGTATCTTCCACCTGACCCTGTTTAAAAGGGGTTTAAAGTTTAAGAGGAACCCAGGAAATATATTTTTTGATCCAAATTATTGATTCCAATCCCTTGACTATTTTTGGATCTTTGGACAATTCCAGTCTCTTGATGTTTTTTGCAAGGTGAGGGTTCAGAGTTTTAGTCAGGCAGTCCATATTCACACTAATCTAGATTTCTAGTTCTGAGACTTTTGTTTATTTCCTGGACTGAATTTCCTGTGATTGTTACCAGTGCCTCTTAGACTGAACTTTGTATTGCTCTTGCTACTTGTCCTGCCTACTCCCTCCTCCTCCACTAGGGTTCTGTGCTGATATTTTCTGCTTCATAATACATCTCTCTACAGTTTCATACACATCTTAGCGTCATCTCCTGTAAGCTCACTGTTACCCAGCTTGACTTCTCTGTTAGAAAACTGAATGCCTCATGTTAGGGTTCATAATCCTGGCTGTACCTGAAATGACACCTGCTATGTCTTCTTTTCCCCTCCGGAACTGGATAGTACCCTTAGAGCATGGCTGTCAGAAATGGATGACCTGATTTTGCATACTGACTCTTCCTGTAAACCTTGTGCTGTTCCTTTCCAGTATACCCTGTGTACACCTCTGTCTTTCTGATAAGGTTTATCATTCTGAAGACACAAAGGTCTTGCTGAGTTCTGAACCATAAATTTGAATGTGTTTGTTCTTGTTTTTTTCCTTTGGCTTCATAAAACAAATAATTTTCTCTCATAGGGAGTTTCTTCCTGGACTTGAAGAACCCATTAAAAATCATGCATGCCACCACAAGTGTTCTCTTGTGTAAGCTGTACACACTCAATTTTTCAAAACTCTCTCAATCCAAGGCAATGTCCAGATCCTTCATACTATTGAACATCCTCCACAGATTAATCTGGCACCATTTTCAGGAGTGATTTTGGTGGCTGAGATGAGAGTCAAATGTAGAGAGATTGGTTAAGAATGGAGAGAATTGTAGGTAGTTTCACTTAAGGTGACATAATGTATGGATGGAAATACCTACAAGACTTGGTTTACCTTTGTACCTACTGTTTTGAGTTCAGGCAGTTGACATTGTCTTCACTCTTATTCCCAGGCCAGGTTCTCTTTTCTCTTAAAAGCTTATACCTTTAATCCATTCTTTCTCTCATGGTTCCACCTATGTCGTGGAGGGGTCGTCTAGGTAATGTTGTATGTTGGACCTGGTGTTGCCCACTGCCCCCCACACACCTCCAATCTCCCTGCCTTCTTCCTCATTCTCCCTAGATCAGATCTTGCTTGTTCATCAAACCAGGTGGTCCCCTTCCCTATGGGAGGAAGCCACACCTTGCTTCTGGCTGCAGGGCCTTGGCCCTCTCTTGACATGACACCCTGGAGTATGCGGTTCAAAATATTCCCTGCTGGGCCTGTTCCCTGGGGTCCCAATAAGAGGAAGAGACCTTGTTAAATCTTTGTTTGAAGAAAAGGCAGAAGTGCTAATTGGTGTCTTGTTGGTGGGAACTTCATTTTGGATCCCTACAGGCAATGCCTGAAAAGGTGCCCATTAAATACCCTGTTCTTGGGATTTGACTGGTAACTTAACTTTTTCTCATCCTTTTGTAGGTTAAACAGTGCAGATCTTTGGTGAGTAATGACCAAGGGTAGGCCCAAGGAAAAGAGATACATACAGACTTCATCCACAAATTAGCTTTCCCCCAACATTTCCAGATCTGCATAATCTGATAGGCTGTCTGGGGTGGAAATGCATGGTCTTGGTATCACTGAAGAAAATTGGAAATATCAATATTGATGATGTGTACATCATCAGAAGTCTATCTGGACCTTTTGTATTATATGGATATAAGCAAGAGAGGGATCAGGTATATTAGGATTACTTCCTTCCAAGTAGGCAAACATCTTTCCAATCCTGGCTCAATAATAAGCTATTTATAAATATGTTCCTCTTTGAGTGAGTCATAAGGAAACATTATGGAGGCACCTCAGTATGTGTCCTGGATTCTTCTGGTTCCAGGACCCCTTACCTCCCTTAACCCTCTTTCCTGATGGAAGTAAAGGAGCTGAGCTTACCGGGTCAGACTTTTCCTTGAGGCACGAGGTTATAATGAGGGACATTTGCTGGGTCCTCAGGAGACAGTTGGGAGATCAGAGGTAATTATTTCTTAAACTGTTCTGAAGATACTGTTAGGTTCCACAAGGTGGGCTGAGACTTAAGGATGGGCAATTTTGAGAATTATTTGAAGCAGATGCTCAGGAGGTCAGAACCACATTTCTTGACACCAGCCAACCCCTTCCTCCCCCACTACCAACACACACAGCATCATTCCCTGAGGGTGCTGAGGGGAATAGCCTGTGGTTAGGAGGGAAGAAAGGAGCCGTGTTGGGGAGGATATGGTATTTTTGACTATGTGTCTCTGGATTATTACTACACAACATCTACCCATGGGATGAACATACCATTCTTTGTCAAATCAAATGCATTGTCTCTGAATCACTGAAGTTTCTGTTGCTCTTAACCAGATTCCTCCAAATGAATTGTTTATTTCTTATAATTCAGTGAAAATAATGTTACTGTTTTCAGATTTTGACAAAAGATTTTCACATATAATATCTCATTGAATTTTCATAATGATCCTGTGAGGTAGGTTTTAATTTATTCATTTCACATGTAAGGAAACTAAGGCTTGAAAATGGTTAGCTTTGCTTATGGTCACAAAGCTGACATATGGCAGAAATAGTACCTCAAATCAGGACCTTGACTTCTGGTCCAGAGTTTATTACATGGCACTAAAACTATAGGTGTCCTGTAATCTCCCATCTTCCCAGCCCTCATGCCTTCTCCTGAGGTTACATAGTTTCCTCAGTGGCTGTGGTAAAGGTATGGGCAATAATCATGTGGTTTCTCTTGGAGAAAAAAGCAAATGTTCTTGGCCATTTTAATCTGTGCTGTTTCTTCTTTCTTGGATTATGCTCCGTGCTGACTTTTGCTCCTTTCCCTCATGCTTATAGACCACTTCCTGCTGTCACTGAAACTGTGAGATCAATCCAGCTGCATCTTTTCTGCCTGGAATGTGAATCACTTATCTTATGCTCCAAAGCCCTCTCTGACCCCAGACCCAGGCCTCTGTGTGTCCTTGTGTTTTTACTTTCACATGAGAGAATCGTGGCACTGGAGGTATTAAGGGGTGTTAGAGAGACACGTACTCCCTAAATAATTCCTTATCTGCCCCGATATTTGATTGCTCTACTGCTCACCCATGGCCACCCAGTCCTGAATGTTCTTCCTTGGCCCTGGAGAAGTCACTGCTAACACAGAGACAGGGTGATGACCTTCTAGCTCAGGGATCAGGGATTGGTGGATGTAAGGCCTTGTCTGATTCTGTCACTAAATAGATCTGTGACCCTTGGCCATTTGCTTCTTTCTAGACCGCAGTTTTCTAATCTAAAAAACAATAGTATTTGGCACAGGATATATTGCAGATCTGAATAATTCTGTACACTTTTTATAGTTATGTGATAAATAGAACTGGAGGGAATGCCCATTTTTTCTTCCGTTCTCAATAATTTGGCGCAATTTAGAATTCTTTGGCTTTCACATGACAGCTATTACCAAGAGCTTCTGTTTTTTTCCAGGTCACTACAGCTCTGAACTTTGTGTCTACCTCTGTACACCACCACCTTAAAGGAGAGGGAGCTACAGGACGAGATACTGAGGAGAAAAACAAAACATTCATTTGTGAAATGGTTGGGGAATAATCCAAGGAAGAACCTAATCAATGTTGGAGTCATCAGGGACCATTTATTCTGTAACCTGGGAGTCAAGTGAAGTTTGGAGGAGTGAGGTATCTCCAAATTAAGAAAGTTTCCAGGTGTTAGGATTTTTGGCAGTTTCAGATGAAGGTTAGTGGTATAAGACTTAAGGAATGTGTAAGGTCAGCCCTGATTAAATCCAGTGCCAATATTCAGAACTTGGGAATGTGAGCTTGATGGTAAGGGTTTTTATTTAACATTAATTCCTGGGCATCTGCTTAAACCTGGTTATGTCATTTGCTCCAGGTCATAGATATACTAGGATATCAAATTCTGGAAACTGGTTTCTGAACTTCTTGTCCAACACATTTCCCACTGGACCAAACTAATTTGCCTCCTCTGTGTTTGAGGTTCTTGCAGAAATATTAGTTACGCTGAAAATCATTTTTGACTGTTTACTGAGACCAATGGGGGAAGAGTGATGGTGCTGGTGCTGTTAGTGAGACCATAGATCTTGAGCTCCCAATCTCCACATCAACTGACTTTAACCTGCTTCCTTTCTTTCTAGTAGCCCTTCACGCTTCTAAGTGAGATGATCACCATAATTCTTTCCAATAATTCTCATCACTTCCCACATACTTTCTTCTTGGCTGGCATCCCAGGACTGACTGCTGCCCACATTTGGATCTCACTTCCCTTTTGCTTTATGTTCTTCCTGGCAGTGACTGGGAATGGTGTCCTGCTTTTTCTCATCCGGACAGAGCACAGCCTTCACCAGCCCATGTTTTTCTTTCTTGCCATGCTCTCCTTTGTTGACCTGGTTCTCTCCCTCTCTGCTCTGCCCAAGATGCTGGCCATCTTCTGGTTTGGTGCTACAGCTATCAGCTCCCACTCCTGTCTTTCCCAGATGTTCTTCATCCATGCATTCTCTGCTATGGAGTCAGGAGTGCTGGTGGCCATGGCCATGGACCGCTTCGTGGCCATCTGTAACCCACTACATTATGCGACCATTCTTACCCCCGTTGTTGTTGCCAAGATTGGAGGCCTGGTAGTGCTGCGAGTTGTGGGATTGACCATCTCCTTTCCAGGCTTGGCCCGTCGGCTGTCCTACTGTGGCTCTCACACGATTGCCTATACCTACTGTGAGCATATGGCAGTAGTGAAGCTGGCCTGTGGGGCCACCACTGTGGATAACCTCTATGCCTTTGCTGTGGCAATCTTTCTTGGTGTGGGGGATGTGGCCTTTATCGCCTACTCTTATGGGCAGATTGTGAGGACCATGATTCATTTTCCTTCACCTGAGGCACGTGCTAAAGCTGGCAGCACATGTACGGCTCATGTCTGTGTCATCCTCTTCTTCTATGGACCAGGCTTTCTTTCTGTAGTCATGCAGCGCTTTGGCCCACCCACAGCCTCTGCTGCTAAGGTCATGCTTGCCAATCTCTACTTGCTCTTTCCCCCTGCACTGGACCCCATTGTCTATGGGGTCAAGACCAAGCAGATCCGGGAGCAGCTGCTTAAAATGCTGAGGCCCAAGCAGATTGACCCCACCTGAGTGCAGTTCTCATGAACTGGACATCAGAGGCAACGGTGGTCTTTCCCTTTGGAGTGGGAGCCCCACAGCCTAGTTCATTTACTTGGTGGGGACATTCAAGAGAAAAATGAAGTTTTCTTGAGTGTTTGAAAGTTAGGAAATCTCTTCTGAGGTCTATATAGTGTTTAGATATTGGGATGGAAGACAGGGGTATCTCAAGAAAGTAGTTTTTTGGATATGTTTTTATTTTAAGAGTTTGTGATTTACTTGTGTTGAGAAGACAAATGAATCAAGGAATTAAGAAATAATTAAGGTATCTATGGACCTGGAGCAAGTAACTTAGGAGATTAGGGAGAGATGAACTGGATGCCTATTTGTACATATGAGAACATGGGCCACTTCCCACCATGACACTGACACAGGCAGTCTGTGGGAGTGGATAGGCCTTGGGTAAAATTTTGGCATCACGGAAATAAAGGTGACAAACTATGGAGATTCTTTAGAGTTTCAGGTTCATGAGAGAAACTTTTTAAAAAATATTCATGTTCCATCTGATTCTGGAAGTGCTTTAGTTCACGTGCTTTGATTCTGTTTTTGAGATGGATGACCCTCTATGACTCCTGTAGTATCATGTATTTTTAAGCTCTGAGAATAATGATAATTGTTCTTTTATTTCTTCATTTTTAGTCTTAGGTGCAGAGCCTTGAGTTAAAGTTTATTTCACACAATAATTATTGTTCTAATTCTTTATTTTCTGTCTTGATTCCTAATTCTTTGGGCCATTCTCGTCCAGTTCCTACTATTGGCACTCACTTTAATGTGTTTGTTGTATGTTCCTAAGTATATATGTATCCTTGCAACATATGTAGTGTTGGTGGTATGTTATGTAATATACATAAGTCTCCTTCTTTAGTTCCCCAAGTGTCCATGCTTCCTCCAGCCATGGGTAGTCTGGGCTCTTGCTATTGGGAGTGCACCTCCCTGTCTTTATCCTTGTTATTCCTACTCATCTTGAGCTTCAGTCTAAACCTCACCTCTTTGAAGAAGGTTTTATAAGATAGATCAGGTCACTTTATGAACTCAGAACTCCATGTATCTTTCTTTAATTGTCCATCATAATTAAATATGTGTATATTTAATTAAATATATACATATTAATTAAATATATACATATTAATTATATATTAATTAAATATATCTTAATTAAACATATATTAAATAAATATATAATAATTGGTTTAATGATCTTTGTCCCCCATCTCTACTAAATGGTGAATTGCATTGTATCCTTAACATAGAACTCATATGATAGGCACTCAATAAATGTTTTCTCAATAAATGCATTTTATTATTTTAATGGATTATATCATTACTAGCATGTTTCTTCATTAGTCGTATTGACATATGTGTATTTTGGATTAAATGAGTACATTAATCTCAAAGTGTGGCACGGTAGGCACTCAGTAACTTTTTACTGAAGAAATGAAATAAGTTGTCACAAAACTAGCATTGAAATCATAATTGCTTTTTTTTGCAGTCATAATCACTCTTAACACTAATGTCTTTATTGCTATCACTGTGATGAACACTACCTTAAGTTTCAAATGTTATTTCATTTTTTAAAAATTTCAACTTGTGATATTTTGGACACTGTGCAGGTGCACTGGAGAATGTGATTATTTTTAATAAGGCAACCTCACTGCTGTGTATAAACACAGAACAAGCAGAAAAATAGAATTTGTTTTCCTCCTTATCTTTATTTCTTCATTATTCTCTTCTTTTCTTCATTATTGTCTTCCTCATGCTGAGTATTTACCAGACTCTTGGTGTGATGATGAAATAAACTTGAAAATATAGGAAGTATGATAAAATGTGACAGTGCTGCGGTAGATGTTGGTTCCAAGTCACAGATTAGTTCTCAATGGGAAGTGAGGGGCAAGAAAGGGACTTTAGTTCTCAATGGGAAGTGAGGGGCAAGAAAGGGACATAGGTTGGGTCAGGTTAGAGATGCTATGAGTGACCAGGGTTTAGAAGAGTATGGGCCTGAGTTGTCGAGTGGGTAGATGGAGGGTTAGGGCTAAACTTATGGTCTCTAAAGGGAATCTGCTTCAGTCTTTCCTAAGTGGCTTCTGCTCTATGCCATACTCAATGGTCCCATGTTTCCTCAGTCAAATATTAATCTTCAATATTATTACTAAGAAGATAGCACAGAAGCATTGTTCACAGTAGCTTAAAGGTGAAAACAACCTATGTGTATTGGCTAATGAATGGATTAACAAAAATGTAGTATACACACATCGGTGTTCAGTGTTAAAAGGAATGAATTTCTAACACATGCTTACAACATGGATTAACCTTAAACGTTATGCTAAGTGAAATAAGCCAAACACGAAATAACAAATATTGTATGATTCCTCTTATATTAAGTACCTAGAATAGGCAAATTCATAGAGATATAAGTAGCATAGAGGTTGCCAAAGGCTTAGAGGAGAGAGGGATGGAGATTGTTTAACAGGTACAGAGCTTCTGTTTGGGATGATGGAAAAATTCTGGAAATAGATATTGGTGATGGCTATACAGTATTGTGAATGTACCTAATGGCACTGAATTTGTAACTAAAAATGGTTAAAATGATAAATGTTATGTTAAATATATTTTACCACAATAAAAAATGACTTTGCTTCATGGGCAGGAGTGGAAGAAAGGGCTGCTGGAGATGCACAGTAGCTATAGGATTGCAGAGGAAGAGGATGAATGACATTTATTACCAATGGGTGTAGAGTTTCTATGTGCTTTGACTAAACTCATTTTAAACAATATTCATATGAATATGTTGTATTAGTATAAAATCTTCATGATATGAGCAGGTACTGTTGTTCAGCTCTTACTGCATGGTACCTTGAACCATTGAGAAAAAAATCTTTGCACATAAAGTCTCTCATTTAATTTTTACAAAATGTATATGAAGCTGGTTCTCTCATTACATCCATTTTTTTTCTGACAAAAATTTTATACTTCTACTAAGTGAGGACATTACATTTTCTCACACTTGTCATACTCTGGTTTGGTAGTATGTTCACTGTTCTTGTTCCCCAAAGCAATTTTTAGGATTTTCCCCCTGGAAAAACAGACTAGCAAACAAGCATGGACTGGTGCTTTTGCTGTTCATGTCATTCATACAGATCATTCTCTACCACTCTTTGGTACTGGTGTCTCTCCTTGTTGCTCTTCTTCATTAAATGATGACTAAGTTAATGTCTTCCCTATTTTTGGCCTCCCATTACCCTGGTGTGAGACTTCAGGAATCGTGCGAATGACCCATTGAACACTTTGTTTTCATATTCTTGATTTCTTTCTTCCAAATATCCCTACCTCATTTGCCCATTTTCACAACATATCCTTGAACCTCTCTGGAGATCACTGTGTCTCTAACACATCTCCTAGCATCTGTGCTTTACCTCTTCCTATACGTATTCCTAAGCATGATACTGAGATTCTGATCGTGTCTCAAACTTGTGCTTGAAATCTTCAGTATCTCCACTTTCCACTGTTTTTTAACATGACCTAAAAAATACTACTATGGTTTCTGCTTATGAACCAGGCTCAGTTCCTGAGTACTACATCCCAAATTTCATGATTCTTTCAAGTCTTTGGCAAAACCAAGCTCCCTTCCTTCTCGCCTCAGAGATTCTGTATTCTCAGCATACTCCCATAACTCCCTTCACTTTTAACCCATTCTTCTGGTCACTAACTTGAGTTAGGGGGGGCTTTTCTGCACTCCCTAGAATTAGAAGTTCATATAATAAGAGTATTATGTGATTGTCATACTGTAGTTTCAATTTATAACCCTTGTAACTGTTACTAGGTTTCTGTGATCACATATATAATGTATACTCTGTCATGAGCCATGATGACAAGAGTTATCATATTACTTGTTTTGTTTCACATCTAGTAGTGTATATGGATTTGGTAGATATTTAATACGTATTGAATGACTTAATGAATAAATGAGGCTTTGCACTAGCTATGAATTAAATACATGTTGGCTGGATGAATGGAAAGACTGCAATTGAAGCATTATTCCAAAGGAGAATGTGGCCACTGAGGTGGACCATAAGTGCTTTATCAGAGGTGGACCAAGGGAAGGGTCTGCTTGATATTGGGGAGATATTATAAAGGAGGTCTTAGCCATCTCATTAGGAACTCTGAGAATCAGTATTTTCCCCATACTTGCCATGACATTGGAGTTGATATTCATGGGCCTGTCACAGTCTCTCAGAAGAGAGGCAGAATGCTTAAGTCACCTGAGACAGGTGGTATTTAACTTAGGTTGGATCCTCTAGAAACAGACATTGAGGCAGAGATTTGCATGCAGGAAACTTATTGTGAAGTATACTTTGGAGTGACATCTGTCAGGGAGTGAGGGAAACAGGACAGAAAATACAAAAAAGTTAAACTGATCCTGTAACCCCAGCTGTCTGAGCTGATTCCATGGGGCTGCTCTTGGGCTGAGATGGTCCTTCAGTATTGCTTCAAAAGAGAGAGGTTCAGGTCTTTGTATTTGTACTTAGACTGGTTATTGGGTAAGAGCTGCACTCAGAAAGGAAAAGTAATCTTGAATGAGTCAGCTCTTTGTCCAAGGGAGAGCGATTCAATTGTGAGCTTTTAGCAGCCAACACTCTCAGCAGATGGGAGGAATGAACATGTTTAGCCTTTAAAGAATTTATTGCTCTGAGTGTGACCTGTGTGAATGAGAAACCTGAGTTTAAAGTGAAATGTGGGCTTTCCTAGCTCACTGAGAATGAAGCTGCCTATGGCAGACATCAAGGTGGACAGGCTTAGGGGTGATGACCAACACTGGACAGATGGGCCACCTGATCAGGTGCATGTGCCACTCCCTGCTCTGCCTCTCTGCCCAACCAGCTATCCCTGGGGTGGTTGACTTAGCTCTGTGTGTCCCCAGCCAATCTGGATGCTAATTTTGGCTCTGTCCGGAGGTGTCTGTGTGTCCTCTGGGATCTGACAATTGGTAATAACATCTTGCCTGCCCAATACCTTATTCACAGTCACAGGCCCTACCTTGGGGAAGTAGCAAGAATGGATGTGTCTTTCATGGTAAGATTACAGAACTAGGTATAAATTTGTGCATTATTTATAGAATAATCTATATACCAGAACTTTATACATACCATTTAATTAGTATTTATAATAAACAAGTGTGATTTATGTTATTTGCTCTACAATCAGATGAGAAAATCTATATTCAGTTTAAGTATCCTGCCATGGTTTCATTTGTAGAATATGAAAAGGGCAGAATTTAACCTTAGTTGTCTGCCTACAAAGCTTGTGTTTATCCCACTGTACTGTGAAGCCTCTGCCAGCCAGCTTATAATTATCAAGTTTAATAAGAAATTGTCCTTTTCTTAAGACAAACCATTAAGACACTGAAAAGATTTCTGTAATTATGTAAAACAGAAAACTGTGGATGAAGATAAAAAGATCACAAAATAAAGTGCTTCTGACATGACTAGTATGTTCCTAATACAGCTAATGAGTCCTTCTAAAAGATAGTAGCCAAGAGCCTATGAATTTTGAAGGATGAGAAAGACCAATTCAGATAAAAGAGGAAGAAAGAATACATTAAAGTTACATGTAAAATAAATTGGTGTGCTCGTATGATTCCAACATTGGAATCGTTCAAGCAAAACATATGTGTGGAAAAGTGCTAAGTATAAGTCAAATTAATACAAAAGATAGCCTTTGAAAACTTTGCTTGCCAGTCAGTTATGATATTAGTCCATGGATTAAATGGAAAAAAGGATTTTAATCTCAGAAGTGATATGATGACTTTTGAATTTCAGATATATTTTATAATCCTCTGCCTTAAAAATGCAGTGTGGAAGAAAGGGTTAATGACAAGGCCAGAAGATCTAAGGAAATAATCCAGGTGATAAACGTTAGGAGTATGCACTAGGCGGTGACCCTAGGGGTTGAGAAGAATGAGTGGATCAAAAGGGGTTGAAATTCAGTCAACAGGAATGGTGACAAAGTAAAAGGAGATATAAAAATGAATAAGAATGATTTCAGGTTTCTACATTGGGTTAGATAGATAGATATAGTGATTATATAGGGAGAAGATAAAGGAAGTAGAGTGTATTTAGGGAGAATAAACAAGTTGATTCAGTCTTGAATATGTTGAGTGTGTGCTATAGACATTGATGCATAGATAAGTGGAAAATGGATTTGTATTTCAGAAAGGTATTTGAATTAGAAACCTAGATTTGGAAGATATTAGACTATATAAGTGGTTTAAATATTGTAAATGGATGAACTCAATCAGAGAAAATGTACAGAACTGAGAAGGGAGGAGAGGATGAAGCCCTGGAATCAATAACATATAATGGACAGATAGATGGAGACGGTGTTGGGATGGAGGACATAGGAGGAACACAGTAGAATGCTGTGTTGTGGAAACTAAGGGAAAATACTTAAAAAAAATAACAGATTGATTTATTGTGTCCAGTAATGGCAAGAGGTGATACAGAAGATCCATTCAAGTGGATATTCCAAATTAGAAGTCAATGAATGGTAGTTTAGACATCTCTAAGCAGCATGATTACTCTTACCTGTAAATGAAAGTAGACCTATCTTAATTCAGGCATTTGGATGTCTCACCTTAAAGATGTTATCTCAAGAACAGGGGATTCTCTTCTTTGTATCTCACTTTATTCTTTTGTGTTTCACTTTCAGGTTCTCTCTTCTCATGAAGGTGGTAGCCAGAGGTAGACACTGTGATAACCCCCCAGCAATGGAGAAATCATGATTTTTGTTTCTTTTCTCTCTTCCTTCTCCAAGCCATTGACGATGGCCCTTAGTAATTCCAGCTGGAGGCTACTGCAGCCTTCTTTTTTCCTGATGGGCATCCCCGGTTTAGAGGAAAGCCAGCACTGGATAGCAATGCCGCTGAGTGTCCTTTATCTCTTTGCTGTAATGGGCAATGTCACCATCATCTTTATCATCTGGACTGACCCATCCTTGCACCAGCCTATGTACCTCTTTCTGGCCATGCTCTCTGGCATTGACCTGGTGCTGGCGTCCTCCACTGCACCCAAAACCCTTGCAGTGCTCCTGGTTCATGCCCATGAGATTGGGTACACTGTCTGCCTGACCCAAATGTTCTTCATCCATGCGTTCTCTTCCATGGAGTCAGGTGTACTTGTGGCCATGGCTCTGGATCGCTATGTAGCCATTTGTCACCCTCTGCACCATTCCACCATCTTGCATCCAGGGATCATAGGGCGCATTGGAATGGCAGTGCTGGTACGGGGGTTACTCCTCCTCCTCCCCTTCCCTATCCTGTTGCGGAGACTTATCTTCTGCCAGGCCACCGTCATAGGCCATGCCTATTGTGAACATATGGCTGTGGTGAAACTTGCCTGCTCAGAAACCACAGTGAACCGAGCTTATGGGTTGGCAGTGGCCCTGCTTGTGGTTGGGCTAGATGTCGTGGCCATTGGTATTTCCTATGCCTTCATCCTCCAGACAGTGCTGAAAGTACCAGGGGGTGAGGCCCGACTTAAGGCCTTTAGCACATGTGGGTCTCACATTTGTGTCATCCTGATCTTCTATGTTCCTGGAATATTCTCCTTCCTCACTCACCGCTTTGGCCACCATGTACCCCATCATGTCCATGTTCTTCTGGCCACACTCTACCTCCTCGTGCCACCTGCACTCAATCCTCTTGTCTATGGGGTGAAGACTCAGCAGATCCGCCAGCGAGTACTCAGGGTATTCTCCCTAAAAGGATGGATCTGAACACATCCCAGTTATTATTTTCTGAGGCTCTGGCCAAAGGTACTGTCAGGAACCCATAGCTGGTTTAGGCTATGTGGATAGAAATCATTGCACAGTGAGGGGTCCTTCCAGTCCTGCTATCTCACGGCAAAGAACACCCCTGGGCACTTGGCTCCATCACTTATTGGATTACTTGGATAGCAGGATTTGTGATTATTTTCCCCATCCATCCTTTTTTTTTACTCTTGATACCAATATTTATATACTCCTTGTGGTGAGGGACTGGGAGATAATGTCAATAGATAATAGCTCTGGATATGCCATTTTTTCTGCCTTCACCCAATGATTGTGGAACAATGTCTAGTAAGGGAATGGGAAGTCCCAACCTTTGTCTGGTTTTAGTTTTAAAGTGTCTTGAACTTTCAAAAAGCTGGAGCTCTAGGGCACTGGTTTTCTTTGTAGTAAGAGAATGTCTCTCATAGCATTTGAGATGTCCACTATGTGAGAAAACACCTGTATTACAATATGTTTCTCATTTATTTAAACAGACCTAAGGGGGACAATAGTGTAATAGGCTCTATAAATAATATGTTATGATCCCTATTTTTATTTTTTATTTTGCTTAAAATTTAAAAAAATGTTTATTTTTGAGAGAGAGAGAGACAGAGTGCTAGTGGGGGAAGGGCAGAGAGAGAGAGAGAGACAGAGAATCTGAAGCAGGCTCCAAGCTGTCAGCACAGAGCTAGACATGGGGGCTGGAACTCACAAACCGCAAGATCATGACCCATTCTGAAGTTGGTGCTTAACTGACTGAGCCACCCAGGTGCCCCTGATCCCTATTTTTAAAATATAAAGATATATGTATATAGTGGATTTCTTTTTTAAAAAGTTCTATTTATATTTTTTATTTATTATATTTAAATTCATTTATATTTTTTACTTAGGATAAGAGGGAATAAGACCAAGTATTGAATATACTATGTTTATGAATATTAATTTAACAAAGCAAAAGAAATCATGTAATTATTATTATCTAATAACTATAACGTGCTAGAAGCTGGTGTTGGTAAATTTTTATTATAATTATAGATTATTATTATATTTATTAATAAATATAGAACTAGTTATGCCACTTGAGAGTAGAAATTTCTCTTTCTGAAATGTGGATATGGAATGATGTTCATTAGATCCCCACCCCACCTTTTGGTAACAGGAGCTAGGTTAAACTTACAAGAGAATTGTCATAATTGGTGTCTTGCATCCTATTTGTTGGACACTGCCCTAAAATCTGACTTAACTTTTGTGTTCCTAAAAAGTAGTACATTTTGTTCGGTTCTGGAAGAAGCAAGTCACTGCTGCCTTGAGGTAGGATACTCTGGTGTCAGTGGACTCCACAGTGGTCAAAAGGGGGGAATGGATGAGTTAGTGTTCCAGTTTCCCCTTTCTTGGTAAATTTCACTCCTAATAAATAGTTTTCAGGTACAGAGACTGAGTAGGAAATCTTCAGTTTGGGTGCATTAGGGAGGAATTGTGAGTTCTTATTGTAGGAACAATTACACGTTCTCATCACGTTTGTTGTAGGCGCAGGACTTGAACTCTGGTGAGTTGTCCTGAGGAAGCCCAGGCTGTGGTGTACGTTGTATCCCATTCACTAGAAAACAACTATGTTGGCTCTAGAGGTACTTTGTTTAGGAAGGTTATTCAAAGTAGCTGTTTGTTCTCTAGTCACATTTACACTATTTGTGGAAGCTTGGATGTGGGTATGATGGTGGGATCTGAAGAGCTTCTTGGGTCACAAGATGGAAACATGTACTGAAGATGGCAGAGCAACACTGTAGAAGAGCCTGTGTTCCCGACGCTCTCTGGGCCACCAACCCTGACTTAAACTTGAGACAGAAACTTGTTTAGTAGGTTAAGTCCCCTACTATAATTTGGAGAATCTTTTTTTTTAATGTTTATTTATTTTTGAGAAAGAGAGACAGAGACAGAATGTGAGTTGGGGAGGAGCAGAGAGAGAGGAGGCATGGAATCCAAAGCAGGCTCCAGGCTCTGAGCTGTCAGCGCAGAGCCTGACTTAGGGCTTGAACTCAAGAGCCATGAGGTCATGACCTGAGCTGAAGTTGGATGCTTAACCAACTGACCACCCAGGTGCTCCCAAATCCCAAATAAGCTCTGGCTGTCAGCAGCCTCTCCCCAACTCATGCTGTCTCTGTTTCAAATAAATAAACTAAAAAAAAAGGACATTTAAAAATATTACTACATATTTTATAAATTTTTTTTCTACTTTCACTCCTATCTGTAAAGGATTAGCTTTTCTGCTTGTTTAGCATCGTCCTTCCTTTTCACGAGACCAGTGTTCTTCAACTGTCTGTAGATTCTTTTATCTGTCTGTTCGTCGATGAGACTTATTGGTTTAGATAGGTGGTGACAGTTTCCTCAGAACCTGTGAAGGTTACAGCTCCTGTTCTCTGGTTGTAAGACTCTGTAGGTCATTGTGCTGCGGTGTGCTAACAGGTAGAATTCCCCTCTGGTCGTTAAGAGGAAAATGAAAGGTGTACCAAGTTCCCTCTTTTTCTGCTGAAATAGAGAAGCTTTTATACCTGGAACCAGAGATGGTACAGTATACTATGCTGATATGTGGAGCTACCTCTCCATACGTCTTGTCCATTTCTAGCGAGTACCCTACCTTGGAATTGATTTTGATTGCATCTGGCCTCACTGCAATGACAGGGTTTGGGGGTCAGCATCATCTTCTTTTTATATAGGGAGATTATGTCCTAGCCACGTTGTGCACATAGAACACTACACTGACACAGCTGTCCAGCCCATACAAGAATAATGACCTCATCAATTCATGAAGGATATCTTTCAATTTCTGTCACCATTTCCATTGACTCTAAGCTTGGCATATTCTCTGGATCTTTTAATGAACACATTTCCCATCTCTGCATCAAGATTTAACTTGTCCAGTTTCTCCTTCCCTAATTCATAATTCTCTACACAACCACTGACATTGGTTTGCAGCCTCTTCATTCTGGTTTTTCTGTGAAGCCAATCCTATGTGGCTTATGAATACCAGAAATTTCTCCAAGTATTTGAACTGATAATTGTACACTTTCCTATATCTAGTACTGGTATTTAATTATCTTATTTTCATATTTCTTTAGCCATTAAAGAGAAACATTGGCAGATGTGGGAAGTAAATCATGTTTTCAGTCCAACATCTTGAATCAGAATTATTACAATTTTAATTTAATCTTGTGATATTACTTGTGTTGCATGCATTTTATATGCTAGACTAGACACCAGGAAGACAGGAGTCTCTTATGTGTCATTTACTTCTCAATACCAAGTGCCTGACTTACTCCCCAACACAACAAACCTATTGATAATTATTTGTGGTACAGGATGAATGCACAAACTTGATATCTCTGGTGTGAATGCTTTCTTTCTATCTTTTTTTGGTAACTTTTAGTGTGCTTTTCTGTTTAGGAGGACAGATCTCCCATCCTAGAATTAGATGCTCCTCATTTGAGGGAGACAGGGTGACTCTTGATAGAAAGAAGCTCAGGAATGCTATGGGCAATTGAAAGTGCAGATTTCTCACTCTTTATCTCCTCTGTCCTTAGTAGTTCAGATTGCTTACAAGGAATTAAAGGGTGATCAAAGTAATGACAGTTAGAACCTAGTAACTTTCTTTTCCAGTAAGTCATGACTACAAAATATAGATGGGACCAGAGGACAAAGGGGAGGCTGTCAATTTTATTCTCTTGCTTCTAGATCTTGAGATCCATTCCTACTTTTCCCCCCACCTTGACATGGGTAGATTTAATGTGAAAATTGGGCTACTAGTACAATTACCCAGCCATCTGCAAGGAGGATTGCAGGAACCCCATAAACGGAGCCATGGAAAAATGTAAAATGTAAAAAGAATCATTGGCTTCTAGGGCTTTCTCTCAGGGAAACAGACCTTAGTGTTCTTATGCAGGTGTGTATGTGATAACTTGAATACAAGGTACAAGAGTACACTGCTATACTTACAGATCCTCCAGGCAGGCAGTGAAACAGACAGAACATATTTCCTATGTCTGAGATGCATTAGCCCCACACACTGCACAATTGTATTAGTAATCCTTCTTTCCACATGGTAAACCAATCAAGGGAGAGGAGGAGGGAAAGACAGAGCAGAAATTTCATTCCTATTATTTCCCCTTTGTGGTGAGAGGAAGAAAAGCCTTCCTCTGGAAGTGGAGTGGAAGAATAAAGTTCTTCCCTAGTAGGCAGCAGATGGCTCCTTTCACGTTCTGAATGAAGTTGATAATGTTACATGGGGGCTTGGGGGTGGGGTGGGAAAAAGGGCATCGGGATGGGGGCAGGATATTTTTTTGTGTGTGTACTACATCATAAATTATGTCTCAATAAATTTCAAGAGAACAGAATATATTCTTTTAACAAACACAGAATTAAGTTGGAAAACAATAACAAGATGCCATGGAAAGCACTAAGCACTTGGAAGTTAAATAGCACACATCTAAATAATCCATGGCTTAAAAAAGAATCACAGAAGAAGTTAGACAATATTTCAAACTGACTGTTGGTAACATAGCAAAAGTTGTAGGACACAGCCCCCCCCCAAAAAAAAAATTGAGACAAATTTATAATTTTCACTGCTTATAATAGAAAGAATGAAGATTTAAAAGCAATTATTTAAGTTGATGACTTGACAATTTAAAGTAAGAAGGGTAAGTTAAGCCCAGGTAACCAGGAGTAAGGAATTAATAAAGATAAGACTAGAATCAATAAAATTGAAAAGAGAAACAATAGAGAAAATCAAATTAACAAAAGAACAAAGTTGATTCTTTGGAAAGATTAATAAAGTTAATAAAGCCCTGATAAGACTTATAAAAGAAAAAGAGAGAAACACAGAAGATCAATATGGTGATTTAAGAAGTTATGATACAGATAATACAAAATATTAAAAGGATAATAAAGGGTTGTTACAACTTTAAACTCAAAAACCCAACAAATTTACCTATTAGATTTTAGTGCACACACTATGTGAATTTTAACCCCCATACATCCTAATTGCAGGCTTGTCTTTAGGAATTCTCAAGGGATAGTGTTTTCTTTTTCAAAGAAAATATTTTTTTCCTTGTCTTCCATTCCCTTCCTCCTTCTTTCCTCCTCCTCCTCCTCCTCCTCCTCCTCCTCCTCCTCCTCCTCTCCCTCTTCTTCCTCCCCCCTTCTTCTTCTTCCCCTCCCTCTCTTGCTATCTCCCTCCCTTCTCTCCATCTCACCTTCCTTCCTTCCTTTTTTTCTTTTTTATGATTTTCCCTTAATTATCAACGAAGAATGTCTCCTTCTCAGCTTCTCCCCTTAAGGGAGACTGTATTGTAATAGAGTTCTCCAGAGAAATGGAACTACAGTAAAACCTTGGATTTATTTAGAGTAACTTGTTCTGCAAGTGTTCCACAAGATGGAGCAAACATTTCTAATAAATTTTAAACCTGATAAACAAACAATGTCTTGCAATAGAAGTAGTAAGTGATGCAGAATGTCACATGATCACAACTGAGCCAAGGGGCCTTAAAATTTGCTTTGATATACCAGTACTTTGGATTACAAGCATGTTTCCAGAGCTAATTACTCTCGCAAACTAAGGTTTTACTGTAATAGGATATAGATAGATATAAGAGGAGATTTGTTATAGGAACTGGCTCATGTGGTTATGGAGGCTAAGTCCCACAATCTGTCTGCAAGCAAGAGAACCAGGAAAGCTGGTGGTATAATTTATTCTGAGTCCCAAGGCCTGAGAAGCAGGAGAGCACTGGTGTAAATCCTAGTCTGAGGCCAGCAGCTGCTAGTCTAAGTATAGGAGTCTGAAGGCTGAGGTTCCAGGTACTCTGATGTTCAAAGGCAGGGAAGAAATTGACATTGAGGCTCAAGATGAGAGGGGATTTCCCCTTCCTTTGTCTTCTTGTGTTTTATTAAGGCTTTCAATAGATTGGTTCATGTGGGCCCACATTGATGAGGGTGGGTCTCTTAATCAACTGAACCAAATGTTAATCAATTCCAGAAACACCCTCACAGTTACATCCAGATGTAAAGTTTTGCCAGCTATCTGGGTATTCCTTAGCCCAGGTAACTTGACACATAAAACTAACCATCAGATATATGAACTCCCAACAGACTCCTTCCTTCTTCCTTCTCCTCCCTGGCTTTGTGTTTTTTCTCCAAGAAATGTGATCTGTAAATGTAGATTGGACCTGGACTCTCTCTTTATGCTAATGACTGTATAATGAGAAAAATATATATAAATGGAGCAAGTAGGCATTAGCTGTCAAGGTTTACACTTTTAGTTGATTTCAACTTGAAGGAAAGTCTAAATAGTGTGTGAGAGCCTCTATGAGAAAGAAAATATAAGGGCATGAAGGAATTAATTTATGTTTAAAATATGAGCCCAGCACTATTCTAAGCGGTATTTATATATTGATTCTTTTAACCTTCGTGAGGACCCTATGATGTAGGGGAACTATTATTATTTTCATGTTAAATAAGAAAACTGAGACTCAGAGACACAAAGTGATTTTTTTAAGTAACACAGCTTATAAGTGACTGTGCTGGGATTTTAACCCAGGTAGCCCATCCTACAGTCTTTTTCATCATAGCACCCTGCCCTCCATTCTAAACCACATTGGTGGTAATTTGCATTATTGAGATATCACTCCGTGCTACATTTTACTGATGTTCCATTTTGTGCTGATAAGATTTTCCACAGGCTCATCAAATATGTGAGTAACCAAATTCTAGAATCTTATTCTGAGGGTCTGTTCTTGAGCCCCCTTCTAGTACCAATTACTGTATCATGCAGGGTATAAGCAGGAAACTACTAGAAAAGGGTTTAACTGAAAGGAGTTTAAAAAGGGAATATTTATTGAGGTGTTGCAAGGGTCAAGTACCAACAAGAAGTACCCAGGAGCTAGCCACTGCCACCCAGGGGTAAGGGGAGGGAGCAGTATTACTCCAACCTGGGGGGCTGTGGAGCTGTGGAAGAGGGGCTTCTTACTAGGATCTCTGGCTAGGGAGAAACACAACCATGGTTAGAACTGTATCAGACCAAAAAGTGGGGGTAGCAATAAGTACCCCAGCCCCTCTCTCCTCCTATATTTGATGTCCTAAAGGTGACTACTGTTGTCTGAACTGGAAGTCCTAGAGTCAGGTTGGGGAACAGAGCTGAAGCAGGACATAGAAGAGATCAGCCTCCATGAACACAGAGCAGAGCAAAGAAAGAGGAAATGGATTTGTAGCCACATAGAGAATAAACAGCACACTAGGTTGAACAAACTGTTTGCCTTTTCTGTGGCTGGACCCAGGAGGTCAAGGAGAAAAAGATCACACAATGAATCTGACTGGTTTTACTTTAACTTCTTTATCACAAATCCATAAGAGATATTCAACAATGTCTGTAGCTGGAATGATTACCCACTCAGAAATGTGGTTCTAAATACATTGAAGGGATAGGAAGGAGTCAGATTATATATGACTTTGATTTCACTAATTAGGTAAACATGTTTTGAACCTACTACATTCTAAACACTATGTTTAACACCACATTAATGGGGAACAAAATTGACATGGATCTAATTCATGTGTAATGTTGAATAGTGCATGTTAAGAAAGTTAGTTTTATTTTATGAATAATGGAAAGCCACTGATACTATAATGTAGTGTAATTAGTGTAAAGGAATCTTGATGACGGCAGGGGCCTTAACTACTTTATTTACCTTTATACCTGTGACAAATCTAGAACTGGACATATAGCTGATAATGAAAAGTAAATACGTGTTACACCTGTGACATTATGTGTCAACTATACTTGAATAAATAAATACTTATCCAGTGACTAATTTTACACAGTGTTAATTAGCTGCATGAATTCATGAAGATACCAAACAGCAGAGCTTAACACAGGATAATGTGAAAAGCAGGAAAAAGTATAGTTTTGTTGAGAAATTCTGGAAAGTTTCAATATAAGATTTCAGGATGTTGAAAGTGGTATAATGTTTAGGAGGATAGTCTGTGGAGTTGAGCAGACAGATATAGATTTGAATTTCAAGTCAGTTTCAAATCCTGTCCTTCACATTGCAACTATAGGCACCCAGTAGCATCATACCATAAAGTGAGATGAAGGTTCTTAAGAGATCCAGCTCATTAGCCCCAGGATCCTAGACTCCCAAGCTAAGACTATTCCCAGATGGCTTGGAGAAGGGGGTAGTACAGTGTGAGGAGTTACCCTAGATCATGAAACTATAAAACTTTGACAGAGCCTCCTGCATGCCTGACACTGTGACAGCCAGGGTTTGTTTGTTTCGTTGCATATTCCCCTGGCTGGAGAGCATCACGGTGTGCAACAAGGCCATGTCCAAGCTCAGCCCCAACTCTTTGCCCTCGTTCCCAGATACAACTTTTAACCCTTTCCCAGGTGGAGAGACCAATGGAAGGTAAAGAAAGACCAGTTGAGAAATTCAACAGTGAGCCAGATTCATAGACTGGGACAGAACCCTGGGGAGGTGGACTGCCTCCATTGATCCCCTCCCAGAGTCCTTGACAGTGGCTGGTTTACTTACTACTGCAGGAGGGGCCATGAAGATGCCCCCAGGCTGGTTCTTCCTTCTGGGCTCCTTCCCCTCTCCTGGCTATCGCTGCCTGTGCTGGGCCTTTTGTTGCTGAGAGCAGATCTGTCTGTCCCTCTCTTACCACTCCTGGGTTTGGAATATAAATCATAGCCATGAAATCACCTGGTCTCAGTCTGACTCCCCTGGGCCCACCCCATGGCACTCCTCAAGTGTCACCCAACTGCCTCTGGGGCAGGTCATCTCACTCCAGCAGGAGGAGCCTGCAGTGACTTTGGAGGCCTCTCTTGGCCACTCTGGGAACAAACCTAGTCCTAGGACATGGGCCCTGCAGGTGGACAGCTCTGCCAGGTTGAATTGTTAGAATAAAAAGTGTTTGTTCTTCTTGTCTCAGCTTGGTTTCCTCTCCACTCAGTCTAGCAAGTAGTCAGTTCTGTTGTAATGGGACACAGGAGTTCTGAAAAATCACCATGCTATGCAAAACCCCACACAAGATACCATAGGATTTATGGAAAAATAGAGTTAGCATAGTACTCAAAAATGTTGTCAGTGACACATAAAAAAAGATAGAAAACAAGGATAAACTATAGCAGAATTTGACACGTTAAGAGGTTTAAGAGAAATACAAATGCTACAATGAACACAACACTTTATGTTGAGAAGGACATGAAGTTGCTTGTGGACGTGGATGGAAGGGCTGCAGCTGGTGAGTCATGGTGAAGTGATAAAAGGAGATTTGTTTGAAATCAGACAGAAAATTGTAAAGTGAGGGAAGGTGGCTGGTGGGTGTTAGCAGTGTGTGTGTGTGTGTGTGTGTGTGTGTGTGTGTGTGTGTGTGTAGTGTATTCTGTGATGCTCACTCAGCTTGATGCAGTTTCTGTGTTTGGATTGCACAAAGGCAAATGTGAAATTCACTTATCCTCAAATCGTTTCATAATGTATCAGTGGTGTTGGACCATGTTTGTACATTTAAACCAAGTGACATAGCAGAACTGACTGTATCTCCCTTTTCCTGTGTCAACAGTCTTCCACTCTCCTGAAACTTCCACCTCAGTATTTGAAGATTCCAAGGACTAAGGACTTCAAAAAAAAAATCTCTATTGCACGCACATCCTGTAAGAGTCATCTTTGTATATTGCCCTCACTTCCTCACTGTTTTAATCTACAACCATATAAAAATATGTCCTGTGGCTGCATTGAACCTGCTTTTGTTAATAACTTCCATATTGCCTAATTGAATGAACATTGAATTATAGAGAGTCCCAACAGGGAACAGATGACCCACTCAAATTAGAATAATTAGTGGGGCATCTGGGTGGCTTAGTCAATTGAGTGTCCCAACTCTTGATTTTGGCTCAGGTCATGATCCTAGAGTCCTGCGATGGAGCCCTGCGCTAGACATGGAGCCTGTTTGAGATTCTCTCTCTCTGCCACTGCCCTGCTTGTGCGAGCTCTCTCTGTCTCTAAAATAAAAAATAAAAAAAATAATAGAGAAAGATTTATGTACAAAGGGACTATTTATAAAAATATCACCAATAAAAGATCCCAAGTGATAGTGCAATTATGTTGCATTAGTAACAGCACTTGTCACCAGCTTTAGATGTGAAGGGATGAGTCACTAGATTTTTGAAGTAAGGAGTTGGCATAGAGAAGGTTACCTTGAGAGGACCTTTTTTGATTGATGTTGAATTTATTCTATCTCTTCAGGCATGAGTTATGTTTGTGAAGTTAAAAAAAAGTTTGTTTGTTTGTTTGTTTATTTATTTATTTATTTATTTATTTATTTATTTATGGAGAGAAAGCATGAGTGGGGGAGGGGCAGAGAGAGAGAGAGGGAGAGAGAGAATTCCAAGCAGGGTCCATGCTCAGCATGGAGCCTGATGTGGAGCTTGATCTCATGGCCATGAGATCATGACCTGAACCGAAATCAAGGGTTGGACACTCAACTGACTGAGCCACCCAGGTGCCACATGTTTGTGAACTTTAATGCCACTTTCTTCTGTTGATTTTGTTCAAATATCTGGTTGTATTTGGTGTTAGATAAAATTGTACTGGACAGGATGCACAAGCGGAAGTTGATTTTATTCTTATGTCTTTGCCAGCAAGGGGAAAGAGAGCACAGATTAAGTCTGGATACTCAATTGTCAAAAGGCAAGGTTGAGCTGGGGCAAGTTGTCAGGTGGAATAGGTTTAAACCCTGGGGTGAGCAAGTGGAAAAGTATTGGAGGTGGGGCGCCTGGGTGGCTCAGTCGGTTAAGCCTCCGACTTCAGCTCAGGTCACGATCTCGCGGTATGTGAGTTCGAGCCCCGCGTCGGGCTCTGTGCTGACTGCTCAGAGCCTGGAGCCTGTTTCAGATTCTGTGTCTCCCTCTCTCTCTGACCCTCCCCCGTTCATCTCTGTCTCTCTCTGTCTCAAAAATAAATAAACGTTAAAAAAAAAATTAAAAAAAAAAAAGTATTGGAGGATTTCAGTGGGAAGTTAATCAATAGGATGTGTCTAACACATTGAATTACTCCTGAGGATTACCAATGATTTTGTCTATGATTAGGCCATCTGTATTTGCTAATTGGTGCCCTTAGAGGTTAGGCTGGTGCCCTCTACAGGGACTGGAAGATGGGGTGCCATCTCTTTCAATGTTTACATTTCAGGAGATAGTTCCCAGATCCTTGAGAAAGACATTTCCTAGGTTGTAAAACTGACCAGAGGTTAACAGAAGATTTATATACACTGCAAAGGGGCAGAGAAAGAATTTATAATTACACATTTGCTTAAACAAGTGTTTTAAGAAAGCAAAGGCCAGGGGCCTATACTCAGAAAAAACTTTCTAAAGTTTAGCCATCTTGGTCATTGATTGTTTGTTTTTTCTCTTAGTAGGCAATGTGAGGATGCTGTTGTATTTGGTTGATGTATCATGTTGTCTAGGAACTGTAGGGTGTCCTAATAGCTTGATTTATGCCTGAGCTTATGCCTCATGCTTGATGGGGCATGATTGTTTATAGCCATGTGGGTCACTGTCCTGTTTTCTGACCCAATCTTTAATATTCTGGAATACTCACCACTGTTTCTTGACTTTTGGCCTACTTCCTTGTCCAGGAGTATACATGCAGGATAGAAGACCTGCTTGACTACTACTCCTATGCTACTCATTTTTTAGCAGCTTGATTTTCTCATGACCTTCTGCTTCTTTTAGTATCAGACGTCTCTGAATCTGAATCAACATTATTTTTGTAGCAGTTTTTTTCCTGTGTACCTTTTGGGCTCCCATTATTTTCCATAATTCTATCACAATAGTCTTTTGTCTTTTGGAGTTTCCTCATATTTTTTTGTTTCATAAATGACTCTCCATTTGTTTTGTATCATGTTATGGGTTGATTTATTATTGAATATCTTGTCAGTATTGTTAGGTTTTGGAATGGGAGTAGGGAGGTGCAGTGAGTGCTGAATTTGTCATGTTGATCCAGAAATATTTGGAACTTATTTACTCTTTAGAATTTTTGAGACTTTCCTGATAGCTTATTATTTTATCATTTCCTGAAAATAATGCATGAAAAGAACATGATGTGTATTATCTGTTTTTACTTGGTGTTAGCTATTCAGCATTCATTCAAATCCACCTTCGTATAACTTTCCATTATCATAGAGACTGGGAAACAAAAAATACTCAACTTTGGAGTCTTGTAATTGTAGATTAACATCAGATTAATTTATGACCAATCAGATATAAAGGTCTGTAGAGGCTTCCTTTTCCATCTCTTCTTCTTGTCTGGAGTTTAATGTGGAGGATGGTGGTCATTGCTTTGAATGGCAGAGCAGAGAAGTAGAAAAAGCCTGGCCTTTTGTTGGTATAGTAGAAGTGTTATAACAACTCAACTACCTGAACCTGTGTGTGTGTGTGTGTGTGTGTGTGTGTGTGTGTGTGTGTGGTGAGATAAAGAAACTCCAATTTGGTTAAGCCACTATAATCTAGTGTGTTTTATACAGCTAAGCACAACCCTAATTGGCAGTTGACTAATGTTTCCCCTTTTTGATGTTTTGTGCCTTGTACAGGATAGTACATTGTTGTGACACTTCTAGCTTCTGTTCACTCTTCACTCACTTTCCAGAGTAGGAGTATCTTATTATTAGTGATTGATGTAAAGGAGGAAAAAATGGGCATGTAGAGCTCAGTCCCTTTCTCTCTTCTTGTCTCTGCAACATGTGTCTCTATGACTCTCAGCCATGTGGTAACTCCAGTTGTAAAGGTCCTATGTCTTCAGGGTCCTATGTCTCAGCAGTTTGGGAGAGTCATTTGATTCAAGACATTGTTAGCATTTGGTTAATTAACAGGGTATATTGAAACAATATAAAAAGCATTCAAAATCCATATTTAGATAAAGAATTCTCAACAAAATACTAGAAAACAGAATTCAGCAAAATATAAAAATGATTATATACTATAATCAAGTGTGTTTTATCTAAAAAATTTAAGATTGGTGAAAATCAACTAATGTAACATACCATATCAATGGAATATAAACCCAAACCACATGATCATCTCAAGATGTAGAAAAAGCATTTGACAAAATCCAGTACTCTTTCAAGATAAAGACACTTAAAAACTAGGAATAGAAGGGAGCTCCCTCAACTTGATGAAGCCCATCTATTAAAACCCCACAGCTAACATTATACTTGATGATGCAAAATTGGAGATTTTCTCTCTAAGATGAGGAATAAGATACAGAGGTCTGTTCCCACACTTCTATTCAACATCATACTGAGGTTCTAGCCAGGGCAGAGGCAAAAAACTAAAATAAAGGCACTTGGTTGTAAAGGAAGGAGTAAAACTATCTCTATTTGCAGGCGACATGATCTTGTACGTAGAAAAAAGCTATTATAAGTAATAAACAAGTAATAAACAAGGAGATAAGGTAATTTGTACATAAATTATTTGTATTTTTTATGCTAGCAATGAACTATTCAAATAAGAAAACAATTTCATTTAACACCAGAAATAATTAAATATTTAAGAGTAAACTTAACAAGCAGAAGGCAAAATGTGTACTCTGAAAACTACAAAATGTTTAGAAGAAATTAAAGAGAAACTAAATAAAGGGAAAGATATCTTTTGTTCATGAGAAGGGATAATATCGAGATGGCAATACTCCTGAAATTGATCCACAGATTCTGTGAAGTCCCTATCAAAATTTCAACTGCCTTTTGGCAGAAATGGACAGGTTCATCTTAAAATTCATATGGAAATTCAAGGGACCAAGAAGAGCTAAATAATATTTAAAAAAAAGAATAAAGTTGGTGGACTCACACTTCCAAACTTACTACACAGTTATAATAATCAAAACACCATGGTATTAATATGAGGATGTATATATAGTTCAATGGAATAGAATTGAAAATTCAGAAATAAACCCTTATACTTATGGTTAACTGGTTTTTAACAAAGTTATAAAATCAATTTGATGGGAGGAATAGCCTTTTCAACAAATGGTGCTGGGATAATTGGATATGCAGGATGCATATCATTCTCTCACATATCATATATAAAAGTTAAAATGAATCATAGGCTTAAATGCAAGAACTAAAACTATAAAACCCTTAGAAGATAATATAGGAACAAATATTATGACATTGACATTAGGTAAAACCTATGAGACCAAAAGCATGAGCAATAAAGAAAAATACATGAGTTAGATGTCATCAAAATTAAAAACGTCCATGCTTCAAAGAATACCATCAAGACATTAAAAAGACAACCCATAGCATAAGAGAACATACATGCAAATCATATCTCTGATAAGGAACTTGTATATAGAATATTCAAAGAACTCTTACAACTTAATAATAAGAGGACAAACAACCCAACTAAAAATCCAGTTTAAAAGTGGACAAATGATCTGAATGGACATTACCCTAAAGAAGACATGCACGTGGCCAGTATGCATGTGAACACATACATGCTCGACATCACTAGCTATCAGGAAGCTCAAATCAAAAACCACAATGGAATACCACCTCACACCACCTAGGATACTTTAATCAAAAAAGATAGATAAAAGCAAATGAAAAATGGACTTTTTATTGTAGAATGGTCTTAGATTTTTAGAATAGTGTTAGTTGTGAAGATAGTGTAGAATTCCCATATATCCCACTCCTACCTTCTCTATTGTTATTAATTTCTTTGGTACAGTACATTTGTCACCTTTCACTAACCAATATTGATACAGTATTATTAACTAAAGTAATGCTTTATTCAGATTTTTAAAATGTTTACCTAATGTCTTTTTTTCTGTTCCAGGATTCCATCAGGACACAACATTACATTTAGATGCCAGGTCTCCACAGTCCTTTTGCTTTGATACTTTTCTTATGATTGGACCAGGATTATGTGTTTTTGGAGAAATGCCAAAGAGGTAAAGTCTATTCTCATCATATCATATCATATCAGAGATACTTATTATGTACATGATTTGTCAGTGTTGATGTAAACTTGATCACCTAACTGACATGGTGTTTGTTGAGTTTCTTCATTTGTTTTTTAACCAACTGAGCCACCCAGGCACCTTAGTTTCTTCATTTGTAAACTGATTCTTTTTCCCACTTCGCATACTGTACTCTTGGGAGAGAAATAACGAGTTATGCACTTAAGAAGTAAATAATTATGTTCCAGCTATTTGAGGATGGTGTATATACATAAATTATTTGGAAATTTTTACATGGGAGATTTGTCTATTATTCTCCATTTATTTATTGAATCATCTACTTATATCAGTGTAGACTTATGGATATTTATTTTGTACATTGGGTATTAATCCCATACCAGGACTTCTGATGTGTAAAGAACTTAGAAGTCTTCACTCCTGTCCTTACAAGAAGAAAAATTAGAAAAAAAAGGAATATTAATAATTTTTCTTGAATCCATAAGGGAATTGATTGTTGCAGGGCAAAGTGCCACCCCAAAATTTGGAGAGATAGGAAAACACAGAGAATCAGTTTACTTAGAGTAGAAGCTGCTGGAGTCACAAACTGGTAGGAAGACGTCAAAGGTAATTTTGGCATATTGCTGGAGTATGAGTGAAGTTTAGTATGAAAATGAGAAATATTTGGGGACTACAGTCTTAGGGAAGCCCTGCACTTAATATCCAGCAATTCCAGCAGATTCTCACAGTATAGATCCAAGATGGGCCCCCTGGATTTTGGCAGGAGGAGGGGAGAAGTTAACATTATGAAATAATCCCGGAGCATTCTCCATGATAAAGGCCTCATCTCCATGGGGAAGAGACTTTATTACAGCCATTTCCCACCTAGAGGAAGGGAATCCTCTGACACCAGGAAGTCAGTTAGCCCTGTCACCTCAGTTTTCTTGTGGGTCCAGGAAGTGATTGATTTTCAGTTGTTCAACTTTTTCTTGATGTGAGGATGGGAATGACAACTTCTAAACTTTCTTTACACATTTAACCTGAAAAGAAGTCTCTCTGAGTCTCACATAATTTTTACTAATTTGTTAGTTTTCCAATGTCTATACCCATTTAAAGATGTTCATCCATGATTTCTACTTGTTCTCAGCAGGTGACTTTGCTTGAATTATCCTATCAGCCATTAATAGAAATGGATCCAATCTCTTGGATGGCAATATTAGAGGAGATTCTAGTATCTTTTTTTCTGGGACTTGTTTTTTTTCTTTCTCCCTGAAATGTCAAAGGATCCCAGGGACTTGGTCTAAACATCATGTGGAAAGAGTAACAGGCTTTGACCCATCCATTAGTACACTACTGTTTATCCGTTGTCACTGCTTTTGTTTTTGGTGTCTGGAGTCACAATTAAAAACAGGTGAAAGCACATGGTCCAATTCTGTATTGACATTAGATATAACGAAACTCTAACTCACTCTGTCAAAGGAAAGATTATTCAGTTCCTTGAGGGTTAATGGCCTAATGCTGTCACATTTGAACTTCCAAATTTACTGGCACAAGTTAGGCTTCTTCTTTCGAAGTCAGCCATAATGCCATGTGATTGGGTCAGAAATGTCATATCCGCATGCTATCTTAGAGCCAATATTCCACCCTTATTGATCTGGCACTGAAATAAATAAAAAACATTAGACCAACTTTCCTTCTTTTTGTCCCCAAACAAATATCATTTCTTTTACAGAAAAAAATCCTCTTTAGATACTTTTGGTGTCCTTTATAATTTCAGTGAACCATTGGGCATCATTAGGATTTTCTGAATTCATTAGAGAAATTCAAGTAATGTTGAATAGAACAAATTGAATATTCCTCTTTAGGCTCTAATGCAAATAAACTCAAGAGTTGGTAAAAACTTTATAAAATAACAAAATAATTACTGTCAAATTCTTGACCTACATTCTTTTTTTAATGTTTATTTATTATTTTGAGAGAGAGAGAGAGAGAGAGAGAGACAGAGTACGAGTGGGGTAGAGAGAGAGGGAGACACAGAATCTGAAGCAGGCTCAAGACTCTGAGCTGTCAGCACAGAGCCAGACATGGGGCTTGAATTCACAGACCACAAGATCATGACCTGAGCTGAAGTCAGACACTTAACTGACTGAGCCACCCAAGTGTCCCAACTTGACCTACATTCTTATAACTGATAGGGATCCTATAGAGTGACTATAGAGGATTTAAAATGTGCCGTGTTTACTATTGGACAGGAAAATTGCTGCCACCTTTTAAGTGGAATATTGTTTTATTAAAAGACAGGAGATTTATAATTTCACTTGGAGATCATTCCTTTTTATTGTCATCTTAATTTATGTTTTTAAAAGTTAGTAGCAAGGTTGAATAGAGAGAAAAGGGTAAGGGTTAAGAACACAGACTCTGGAGCCTGAAGGCTTAGGTTCTAACCTCACTCTGCAACTTCCTTCCCATTTGACCTTGGCCAAGTGTCTCAACTTTCTTGCCTCACCTGCAGAATGTGTAAATGACAGTTGTACGTGTTTCATAGGGTTGTTGTGCAATTCTATGAGTTAATATTTGAGAAATGCTTAGAACAGCGCCTGGCACATAGTATACACTTTACAAAACAGGTGAGTTAATTTGAATCGATATTGCTAGCAACTGGGAGACATGGAATTTTAACCCAGGGCTGTTGTGCTCCAAAGCCTGTGCTCTTTCTGTAATACCAGTTGTAAAATTCTGCCATCAAAAGTTGGCTCACTTCCTGGACACATTCTCACCCAAACCAAGCACCCTCTGGAAGCCCACTCTCAGCTCCTGGGTCCGTAGGGCATACACCATGGGGTTAAAGGCTGGGGGCATAACATTATGCAGCACGTTGAAGAGAACAGGGATGAAGGGGACCTTTCTTCCTGCCAGGTGGGTGACAGACAGCACAATAACGGCTGTGTAGAAGAAGACAATGAGGATGAGATGGGAGCTGCAGGTACTCAGGGCCTTCGATGTTGCTTCAGCGGAGTTCAGCCTCAGCACTGAGCGAACAATCAAAGCATAGGAAGCAAAGACCAGACCCATGTCACCCCCAAGTGTAACCCATGCCAAGGCCAACTGGCATACTCTGTTAATAGTGGCGTCATCACAGGCCAGACTAGTGACCCCCAAATTAGAGCACAGACAGTGGTCAATTTCATTTCTGGAGCAGTAGTGTCGCTGAGCAGCCAGTACAGGCAATGGGATGGTCAACAGGCCATTCCTGAGCACCATGGACAGGGTGGCTTTGATCACCGAAGCCTCATTGACTATGGAGGAGTACTGAAGGGGGTAGCAAATGGCTACATATCTATCCACAGCCATGCAGAGGAAGATGCCTGACTCCATTCCCATGAAAGTATGGATAGCATAGATCTGAGCAAAGCACTCGTGGAGGCTGATGGCCTTGGCATCAAACCAGAGAATGGCCAGGATCTTGGGCATGATGGTGGTAGCCAGGCCAATGTCCACGATAGCCAAGATGCCAAGGAGCTGATACATGGGCTGGTGCAGGGAAGGCTCATGTTGGATGGTGATCAAGATGAGGATGTTGGCAATGAGAGCTAAGATGTAGAGCAGAGCCAGGGGCAGGGAGAGCCAGTGCTGCCACTCATGAATGCCTGGGAGCCCCACCAGGATGAACTCAGACACTTGAAGCCTTGAGCTATTGGTTATACTCAGGGTGGTATCCATATGATGGGATGTCTTCTTCTCAGCATCTGCCTACGGATTAAGGGAAGCAAGGATAGTGTGTGGTTAGCTTAGCTAAAGGTTAAAATTTCTGTGCAGGTATAAGATTCACCACAATAATTCAGTTCTGTTAAATATAATGCATCCTTTATCCCCTTGAGACTCTGGGAAAAAGTTTACCTAAGAATAAAAGAAGGTCCAGTGTGATAAAAGATAAAGATTTAATATAATACAAGTAAAGATTTACTGATTCTATGTGCCTGAAATCCAGCATATATTTTTATATGCTGGGGACATGAACATAATGCGGGAGACAGATACATTTTAAAGAAACATACATATCCGGCCTGTTCTAGCTTTCAGTGGTTGCCAAACAAAATATTACAGACTGGGTAACTTAACCAATGGAAATTTGTTTTCTCACAGTTTCGTGGGCCAGAGGTCCAAAATCAAGGTGTTGGTGGTCCTGTTTTCTTCTCAGTCCTCTCTCATTGGTTTATAGATGACTGTCTTCTTCTGATGTCTTCACATTGTCTATTGTTTGTAAATGCACATGTCTGTGTCCAAATTTCTTCTTAAGGACACTTGTCACATTGGATTAGGGTCCATGGTCAAGATTTCATTTTAACTTAATTCCCTCTTTAAAGACTTTTTCTGCGAAACTGCTAATTCTGAGGTACTAGAGACAAGGATTTCAGTACCTGAAGTGAAGCATACAACTGATCCCTAACAAGTAAGTAAAGTTAGGGAGTAGAGGTGATGTCTCCATTCTTAGGGATTTCATAAAGAGAATAAGTGGCCGCAGTTAGAACTCTGACCAGGCCTTTTGAGTGCCTTGTTGTTGGAGAATAATTTCTGACATAAAGCACTTCATTTAATTTTACCATACAGGTGAGGAAACAGATTGAATGATTTGTCTAGATAAGGATCATGTATCAAAATCACTAATATGTGTCAAAGCTACAGCAAAATTTTAATGTTATGCATTTAAATCCAACACTCCTTTCATAAAATCTTAGCCAAAAGATTACTACCCTATGGAATAGCATTTGTTTCCTTTTCTGATTATGAAGGGAATGTTAAAGACATACCTAGAGCTGTATTTTTAAATCCCTTATGTTATTAACAAAAGGTAGGAGGAGGAACAAGTGGCAAAAATCTTAAATTAAAAAAAAATGTTTATGTATTTTTGAGAGAGGGAGAGAGAGAGCGGGAGAGGGGCAGAGGGAGACACACACACAAAACTGAAGCAGTCTCAGGCTCCAGGCTGTTAACACAGATCCCGACTGACACAAACTCATGAACTGTGAGATCATGACCTGAACTCAAGTCAGATGCTTAACCTACAGCCACCCAGGCGCCCCATGGCAACAAACTTCTAACAGCTTCTATATTTCTGTATGGTACAAATTGGAAATATAGCACGCACATTTAGCCTTTTTTTTTCTTTGCTTAAGTAATTTTGTGGCTTGCTTTTACTCTTGGTTCTCTTTTTTAACATATTCTTGATTTATTAATTCTTTAATTTTTGGAGAACTTTTCAAGCAATTGTATCTAAAACTGTACCTGAGAGACTGATGTCAGCAAAATAGTGGGCTAGCAAACTGTAGGTCTTTGTTCTACCACAGATCACTAATCAAGCAACAGATTGACCAAAATAGCTTTGTGGTTGTTCTAGAAACTGAGAAACTAAGTTATAATCTATAGGGACCAAGTGAATGAATGCCCAACCGAAGAAATGCCACACTCAAAATTGCAGGAGTTTTCATGGTATTTTCTCACTCTTGTCTCACCCTCTCCTTTATGCAGCATGGTACACGCAGGAGGAATCCATCCAATTCTTAGTTTCTCCCTTGAGAGGTAAGGTAAAAAGTGTTTTCATGGTCGCCTGACTGGGAAGTCCCATCCTTTTGAGGTTGTCCCATCATCTTAGAGCTCTGCCTCATTTCTCTCCTATTTTCTGATCATAGACCATAGTCTCTATAGATGGGAAGAGCTTGTAAGAAGGGAGGTAGTAAAGGTGAAGATCAAATAAGTAAAGCCAGCCATGGAAGTGGAAGGCATATACTAATCAAATTCAGAGTCAGGACAGAATTACTGGAATGTGGGACACATCAATCCCCTCACCTCTCAGGATGTAGATCATTGGTTGGTTTCCTTACTACTTCAGGAGGATCTTTGAAGAGGCTTTCACACTGACAGTGCTTTCTGTAGCTGTTTCTGCTCTCCTGGCTTCAGCTACCTGTGTTCAGCCATACGTTGTTCAGAGCAGATCTGTAACTTTGTTTGTCATCCCTGGAGTGTGGGGTTTTAGAATAAATTAGATCCTGGTGATGCCTGGTTTGGTGTGCTGGTCTATAAGCCCTCCCCACTCTACTCTAAGCGTCCTCCAGGGTGTCATGCTTTTTTTTTTTTTAATCAAAATAAGGCCTCTGGTGCCCTTGGGGGTTAGCCAAGTAATTTCAGGGAGTAGACACATCCAACACTAATCTTAGGGCAGTTCCCCAGATGGACAGCTTTCTACTCCAGACTCCTCAGAGTTTAACTGATGAATAATGCTCCTCAAATTGTATGACAGTTCTGAAGTAGCCCCCACCTTCAAATGTATGTTTACTTCATATCCCTCCCAGAGATTGCCTCTATTTATTTTCCCCTTCACAAACTTTGTGAGTAACCTCTTTATTTTGTTTACTCTTCCTCATTTTCTTGATGTTTATTTCACTACAATTTAATTTTTGTTTCAATATTGCACAGAAATTTCTCTCATTAATACTCTCAAATTGCCAAAAATAATGTATTTTTTTTAGAATGTAATCTCACTCAAACCCTCTCTAGTGTTTGTCTGTGTTGATCAGTTCCTTCTAGTACCACCTGCCTCTCTTGTATTTCATGACGTGGTACTTTTAGTGTTAATTAAACTGAAATAAAAGAGTGACGTTTAACTTGTATTCAGATCAAATCCTTCTTAATGAGAAATGTATTGGTTGATAAGTCTATCTAAAATGGCAGTCCCAATTCTATCATTCTCTGCTTTATTTCTAGGACACTCATCACAACATGCCAAATTATGGACTTACTTCTTTGTCATTTTGATTTCTAAAATCATTCCCTTTGGGTTGTCTTACTTTTTTGATGATATCCTTTGTCTTTTTTTTTTTTAATATATGAAGTTTATTGTCAAATTGGTTTCCATACAACACTCAGTGCTCATCCCAAAATGTGCCCTCCTCAACACCCATCACCCACCCTCCCCTCCCTCCCACCCCCCCATCAACCCTCAGTTTGTTCTCAGTTTTTAAGAGTCTCTTATGCTTTGGCTCTCGCCCACTCTAACCTCTTTTTTTTTTTTCCTTCCCCTCCCCCATGGGTTTCTGTTACGTTTCTCAGGATCCACATAAGAGTGAAACCATATGGTATCTGTCTTTGTCTGTATGGCTTATTTCACTTAGCATCATACTCTCCAGTTCCATCCACGTTGCTACAAAGGGCCATATTTCATTCTTTCTCATTGCCACGTAGTACTCCATTGTGTATATAAACCACAATTTCTTTATCCATTCATCAGTTGATGGGCATTTAGGCTCTTTCCATAATTTGGCTATTGTTGAGAGTGCTGCTATAAACATTGGGGTACAAGTGCCCCTATGCATCAGTACTCCTGTATCCTTTGGGTAAATTCCTAGCAGTGCTATTGCTGGGTCATAGGGTAGGTCTATTTTTAATTTTGTGAGGAACCTCCACACTGTTTTCCAGAGTGGCTGCACCAATTTGCATCCCCACCAACAGTGCAAGAGGGTTCCTGTTTCTCCACATCCTCTCCAGTATCTATAATCTCCTGATTTGTTCATTTTGGCCACTCTGACTGGCGTGAGGTGATATCTGAGTGTGGTTTTGATTTGTATTTCCCTGATGAGGAGCGACGTTGAGCATCTTTTCATGTGCCTGTTGGCCATCCGGATGTCTTCTTTAGAGAAGTGTCTATTCATGTTTTCTGCCCATTTCTTCACTGGGTTATTTGTTTTTCGGGTGTGGAGTTTGGTGAGCTCTTTATAGATTTTGGATACTAGCCCTTTGTCTGATATGTCATTTGCAAATATCTTTTCCCATTCTGTTGGTTGCCTTTTAGTTTTGTTGATTGTTTCCTTTGCTGTGCAGAAGCTTTTTATCTTCATAAGGTCCCGGTAGTTCATTTTTGCTTTTAATTCCCTTCCCTTTGGGGATGTGTCAAATAAGAGATTGTTACGGCTGAGGTCAGAGAGGTCTTTTCCTGCTTTCTCCTCTAGGGTTTTGATGGTTTCCTGTCTCACATTCAGGTCCTTTATCCATTTTGAGTTTATTTTTGTGAATGGTGTGAGAAAGTGGTCTAGTTTCAACCTTCTGCATGTTGCTGTCCAGTTCTCCCAGCACCATTTGTTAAAGAAACTGTCTTTTTTCCATTGGATGTTCTTTCCTGCTTTGTCAAAGATGAGTTGGCCATACGTTTGTGGGTCTAGTTCTGGTGTTTCTATTCTATTCCATTGGTCTATGTGTCTGTTTTTGTGCCAATACCATGCTGTCTTGATGATGACAGCTTTGTAGTAGAGGCTAAAGTCTGGGATTGTGATGCCTCCTGCTTTGGTCTTCTTCTTCAAAATTACTTTGGCTATTTGGGGCCTTTTGTGGTTCCATATGAATTTTAGGATTGCTTGTTCTAGCTTTGAGAAGAATGCTGGTGCAATTTTGATTGGGATTGCATTGAATGTGTAGATAGCTTTGGGTAGTATTGACATTTTGACAATATTTATTCTTCCAATCCATGAGCAGGGAATGTCTTTCCATTTCTTTATATCCCAAAGCATTTGGATTGTTGTATTTTCATTTTCATTTGTTTCCATATATTTTTTAATTTCTTCTCTAATTGCCTGGTTGACCCATTCTTTCTTTAGTAGGGTGTTCTTTAACCTCCATGCTTTTGGAGGTTTTCCATACTTTTTCCTGTGGTTGATTTCAAGCTTCATAGCATTGTGGTCTGAAAGTATGCATGGTATGATTTCAATTCTTGTAAACTTATGAAGGGCTGTTTTGTGACCCAGTATGTGATCAACCTTGGAGAAAGTTCCATGTGCACTTGAGAAGAAATATATTCTGTTGCTTTGGGATGCAGAGTTCTAAATATACCTGTCAAGTCCATCTGATCCAATGTATCATTCAGGGCCCTTGTTTCTTTATTGACCATGTGTCTAGATGATCTATCCATTTCTATAAGTGGGGTGTTAAAGTCCCCTGTAATTACCACATTCTTATCAATAAGGTTGCTTATGTTTGTGAGTAATTGTTTTATATATTTGGGGGCTCCTGTATTCGGTGCATAGACATTTATAACTGTTAGCTCTTACTGATGGATAGACCCTGTGATTATTATATAATGCCCTTCTTCATCTCTTGTTACAGCCTTTAATTTAAAGTCTAGTTTGTCTGATATAAGTATGGCTACTCCAGCTTTCTTTTGATTTCCAGTGGCATGATAAATAGTTCTCCATCCACTCACTCTCAATCTGAAGGTGTCCTCAGGTCTAAAATGAGTCTCTTGTAGACAGAAAATAGATGGGTCTTGTTTTTTTATCCATTCTGATACCCTATGTCTTTTGGTTGGCGCATTTAGTCCATTTACATTCAGTGTTATTATAGAAAGATATGGGTTTAGAGTCATTGTGATGTCTGTAGGTTTCATGCTTGTAGCGATGTCTC
Organism: Panthera pardus; assembly: GCF_024362965.1. Classification (NCBI taxonomy): domain Eukaryota; kingdom Metazoa; phylum Chordata; class Mammalia; order Carnivora; family Felidae; genus Panthera; species Panthera pardus. Next base: position 52,350,237 of record NW_026526677.1, read on the forward strand.
TGGTACTTTGTCTCACAGGATCCCCCTTAGCATCTCTTGTAGGGCTGGTTTAGTGGTGACGAATTCCTTCAGTTTTTGTTTGTTTGGGAAGACCTTTATCTCTCCTTCTATTCTAAATGACAGACTTGCTGGATAAAGGATTCTCAGCTGCATATTTTTTTTTTATTCATCACATTGAAGATCTCCTGCCATTCCTTTCTGGCCTGCCAAGTTTCAGTAGAGAGATTGGTCACGAGTCTTATAGGTCTCCCTTTATACGTTAGAGCACGTTTATCTCTAGCTGCTTTCAGAATTTTCTCTTTATCCTTGTATTTTGCCAGTTTCCCTATGATATGTCGTGCAGAAGATTGATTCAAGTTACGTCTGAAGGGAGTTCTCTGTGTCTCTTGGATTTCAATGCCTTTTTCCTTCCCCAGATCCAGGAATTTCTCAGCTAGTATTTCTTCAAGTACACCTTCAGCACCTTTCCCTCTCTCTTCCTCCTCTGGAATACCAATTATGTGTAGATTATTTCTCTTTAGTGCATCACTAAGTTCTCTAATTTTCCCCTCATACTCCTGGATTTTTTTTTTATCTCTTTTTCTCAGCTTCTTATTTTTCCATAATTTTATCTTCTAGTTCACCTATTCTCTCTTCTGCCTCTTCAATCCGAGCCGTGGTCATTTCCATTTTATTTTGCAGCTCATTGATAACATTCTTTAACTCCTCCTGGCTGTTCCTTAGTCCCTTGATCTCTGTAGCAGGAGATTCTCTGCTGTCCTTTATACTGTTTTCAAGCCCAGCGATTAATTTTATGACGATTATTCTAAATTCACTTTCTGTTATATTGTTTAAATCATTTTTGATCAGTTCGTTAGCTGTTGTTATTTCCTGGACATTTTTCTGAGGGGAATTCTTCCGTTTGGTCATTTTGGATAGTCCCTGGAGTGGTGCAGGACTGCGGGGCACTTCCCCTGTGCTGTCTTGAATAACTTGCATTGGTGGGCGGGGCCGCAGTCAGACCTGATGTCTGCCCCCAGCCCACCGCTGGGGCCACAGTCAGACTGGTGTGTGCCTTCTCTTCCCCTCTCCTAGGGGCAGGATTCACTGTGGGGTGGTGTGGCCCGTCTGGGCTACTTGCACACTGACAGGATTGTGGTACTGGGGATCTGGCGTATTAGCTGGGGTGGATCGGCAAGGTGCACAGGGGCGGGAGGGGCAGGCTCAGCTCGCTTCTCCCCTCAGAGATCCGCTTTGGGAGGGGCCCTGTGGCACCGGGAGGGAGTCAGACCCACTGGAGAGATGGATCTGCAGAAGCACAGCCTTGGGTGTTTTTGTGATGCAAGCAACTTCCCTGTCAGGAACTGGTTCCCTTTGGGATTTTGGCTGGGGAATGGGCAAGGGAGATGGCACTGGCGAGCGTCTTTGTTCCCCGCCAAGCTGAGCTCTGTCGTCTGGGGCTCAACACCTCTCCCTCCTGTTGTCCTCCAGCCCTCCTGTTCTCCGAGCAGAGCTGTTAGCTTATAACCTTCCAGATGTCAAGTCCCGCTTGCTGTTGGAACACACTCCTTCTGTCCCCTCCGTTTTTGCAAGCCAGTCTTGGGAGCTCTGCTTGGCCGAAGGCCCGCCCCTCCGCCCCGGCTCCCTCCCGCCAGTCCGTGGAGCGCACACCGCCTAGCTGCCCTTCCTACCCTCTTCTGTGGGCCTCTCCTCTGCGCTTGGCTCTGGAGACTCTGTTCTGCTAGTCTTCTGGTGGTTTTCTGGGTTATTTAGGCAGGTGTAGGTGGAATCTAAGTGATCAGCAGGACGCGCAGTGAGCCCAGCGTCCTCCTACGCTGCCATCTTCCCAGGATCGGGTCCTGGCTGTCCTCCTTTTTTTAGTTTTTCAAATAGCTTGTTAGAAGGTATGAACTGCCATGCGGAGGTCAGAGTGCCTCCCCAGCCGTGGCCTGGCTGCGGGTCGCCCAGTGACCTACGGGCCCAAGGACCATAGGTGAGGCGCCGCCATCTTCCCAGGATCCTATATATAATATACCAATGATATCCTTTGAAGCACAAACATTTCTAATTTTGATCAAGTCCAATTTTTCTATTTCTCCCCCCTCCCCCCAACCCTTGTCCTGTGCTTTTGGTGTATTAGCTAGGAAGGCTTTGCCTAAACAAAGATCATGTGGATTTACTTGTACATTTTTTTCTAGGAGGTTGGTAGTTTTAGTTTTGATATTTAAGTTTGTGACTCATCTTAAGTTAATTTTAGTATATGGCGTGTTGAAGGGTCCAACTTCTGTCTTTGCACATGGGTATTCAGTGGTCCCAGTACCATTTGTTGAAAAGACTATTATATTCTCATTGAATGATCTCACAAGCCTTATTGAAAATCAGTTGACCATGAACATACAAGTTTATTTCTGGACTCTCAATTCTGCATCCAACTATTTGTCTGCCTTTATGTCAATACAACTTTGTTTTGATTACTTTTCTTCGAGGTTTATTTTGAAATTGTGAAGTGTGAATGCTCCAACTTTGATTTTTTTCCATGATTGTTTTGATTCAAGGTCCCTTGAAATTCCACATGAATTTTATGATCAGCTTGTGCATTTCTTCAAGAAAAAAAAAAGCAATTTGTGTTTTGCTAGGGGTTATTTTAAATCTGTAGATGAATTTGGGGAGTATTGCCTTGTGAACCATATTAAGTCTTGAGGAATGAACACAGACGTCTTCCTATTCATTTAGTTCTACTTTAATTTTTGTTAGAAATGCTTTGTAGTTTTCATTGAGCAAGGCTTGCACCTCCTTGGTTAAATTTATTCCTAAGTATTTTATAATTTTTGATGGTATTGTAAATGGAAGTATTTCTTATTCTATTTTTGAATTGTTCTTTGCTCATGTGTACAAATACAACTTTTTTTTTGTATCCTGCAACATTTCTGAATTCATTAGCTCTAATGATTTTTTTTTTTTTTTGGTGTATTCTTTAGGATTTTCTATATATAAGATCATGTCATCTGTGAATAGAGATAGTTTCACTTCTTCCTTTTTTATTTGGATCCTTTTTACGTAATTTTGTTGCCTAATTGTTATAGTCAGTCCAGCTAAAGGCTTGTCAATTTTGTTGATCTTTTCGAAGAACCAAGTCTTGGTTTTGTTGATTTTTTAATTCTTTTCTATTCTCTGTTTCACTTATCTTATTGTGATCTTTGGTTTTTCCATCTTTCTTCTTGCTTTGTGTTTAGTTTGCTGTTCTTTTCCTAGTTACTTAAGCAGGAAAGTTATGTTTTTGATTTGAAATTTATTTTATTTTTCAATGTAGGTGTTATAGGTATAAGTTTTGAGGAATGTGTTTGCTCTATCCCATAAGTTTTGGTATGGTGTGTGTTCATTTCTATTCTTATCAAGTATTTTCTATTTGATTTTCTCTTTCACCCAAATTTTTAAAGAAGTGTGTCACTTAATTTTCACACCCTTTTAAATTTCTGGTTTTCTTTCTATTATTGAATTCTAATTTTATTCCATTGTGATTAGAGGAGATAATTTGCATGATTTCAGTCTTTTTAAATTTATTTACTCTTGTTTTGTGGGCTAACATATGACCTGTTCTGGAGAATGTTTCATGTGCCCTTAAAAAGAATGTGCATTTTGCTCTTACTGGATTGGATGTTCTATATATACCCATTAGGTCTAGTTGGCTTATAATGTTATTCCAGTTTTCTATTTTCTTATTTATCTTATGTATAGTTGTTCTATCCATTATTGAAGTGGTTGTTGAAATCCCCAAGTATTGTTGAACTCTTTACTTCTCCCTTCAATTCTGTCAATTTTTGCTTCTTATATTTTGATGCTCTGTTGTTTGGTGGATGTATATGCATTATTGTCATAGTTACTTGATGGACTTACCTTTTGCCATTATTTTATATCTCACATAGCTTTTTTTTTTTTTTTTTTTTTTGGCCTAAAGTCTATTCTTATATTAAGTATACTAATATATATCATAGCTTTCTTTTGGTTACTATTTGCATGGATTATCTTTTCCTGTTCTTTCACTTTCAATTTACTTGTGTTTTTGGTTTTAAAAACCAATTTCTGCCAATTTCTGCCTGCTAGTCTAGTTAAAGTCATTACTGATAAGGAAGGACTTCTGCCATTTTTCTAGTTGTCTTCTACATATCTTATATCTTTTGTATGCCTGGATTTCTCAATTCTGTGTGTTACATAAATATTTTAGAGTATACTGCTTTGATTCTCTTCTCATTTCTTTTTTCCTTCTTCTTCTATTGTATATTTTTTTGTTTATTTTTGTAGTTTTTCCCTGGGGATTACATTTAACACCTTAATTTATAATAATTTTGTTTGAATTAATATCAGTTTAGTTTCAATAATATTAAAAATACTTTGCTTTTTTATAGCTTCATCCCCCTTATCTTGTTATTGTCACAAATTACATCTTTATGTCAGTCCCTCAACATACATGTAGAATTTTGTTTGGTAGTTGTACTTTAAATCATATAGAAAAAAAGGTATTTACTAAAATATATAATTGCCTTTTTATAAAACTAAAAAATTAAGTCTGTTGTAGTTACCATATATACATACATAATGTTACATTAATTTCAGATGTACAATACAGTGATTCAGCAATTCCATATATTACTCAGTGCTCATCACAATAAGTGTACTCTTAATCTCCTTCACCTATTTTACCCATCTTTCACCCACCTCCCCTCTGGTAACCATCGGTTTATTTTCTCTAGTTAAGAGTCTGTTTTTTTGTTTATCTCTCTCTTTTTTTCCCTTTGATTTGTTTCTTAAAATCTACAAAAGATTGAAATCACATGGTATATATCTTTTTTCTGACTGGATTATTTCACTTAGCATTATACTCTCTAGATCCATCCATGTTGCTGCAAATGGCAAGATTTCATTATTTTTTATGGCTGAGTGATATTCCATTGTATGTTTATACCATATCTTCTTTGTCCATTCATTTATCCATGGACACTCTGATGTGTCCATAATTTGGCTATTATAAATAAAGCTTCAGAAAACATAGGGGTGCATATATTTTTTTGAATTAGTTTTTTCATATTCATTGGGTAAATACCCAGTAGTGGAATTACTGGATCATATAGTAATTCCATTTTTGACTTTTAGAGAAACCTTAATACTGTTTTCCACAGCGGCTACATCCGTTTGCGTTCTCACCAACAGTGCATGAGGGTTCCTTTTTCTACACATCCTCACCAATACTTGTTTCTTGGGTTTTTGATTTTAGTCATTCTAACAGGTGTAAGGTGGTATCTCATGTGGTTTTGACTTGCATTTCCCTGGTGATTAGTGATGTTGAACATTATTGTCTTTTATATTTACCTATGTTGTAAACTTATTTGTGTCCTTCCTTCCTTCCTTCCTTCCTTCCTTCCTTCCCTCCCTCCTTTCTTTTTCTTTTTTTCTCTCTTTCTTTCTCTTTCTTTCTTTCTTTCTTTCTTTCTTTCTTTCTTTCTTTCCTTTTTCTTCCTCCCTTCCCTCCCTTCCCTCCTTCTTTCCTTCCTTCCTTCTTATATTTTCTTTCTTTCTTTCTTTCTTTCTTTCGAAAAAGTAAAGCTTCATTCTACCAAACTATGTACAATTAGCATTAAACATTTTCCCTAAATGATAAATTTCTCCAAATATTAAATAGTATATACCATATTTATTAATTAAACATTGCTAAAATTTATTCAAATTCTCCAATTGCTTCTTCTCTTTTATTTATTTTGTGAAAGAGGGAGAGAGCATCCACTTGTGTGCATGCATAAGCAGCAAAGGGGCAGAGAGAACAAGAGAATTCCAAGCATGCTCTGCACTTTCAGTGAGGAGCGTAATGTGGGCTCCAACTCTCAAACTGTGAGATCATGACCTGAACCAAAATCAAGAGTCAGATGCTTAACCAACTGAGCCACCCAGGCACCTAGAGAATGTTCTGTTTCATATAAAGAGATCCAAATGACAAAAAAAGTGGTAATCCACTGAAAAAAAGTTCCAGTGAGTATTATGAATGTGGCAGAAATTTTTAGCCCAATTCAGTTAACTTTACTATGGTGATTTTGTGAAGTCTGTAGTGAAATGTCATGAAGAAGTATAGGTCCATGTCTCCTAACCAAAGCAGAGTGCTTATAAAACATTTTTTGATATGTAACTTCAATTTCTTGACAATAAGAAATTAGTTTAAGCTGGTTTAGAAAGCAGTAATGAAATGCCCTTTTTGCAGGCCACCATACATTACTGGACACTTTTTTGTTTGCAATGATGGCTATAACACATATCTGGAAACTTCATCAACATCCGACTATTGTCCAGATTTCTTTCAATTTTATTTTTTGTCAAAGCCCATGATCCTCTTCAAGATAGGTCTCTGCTCTTTTAAGACCAAGAGATCTTGGGGTGGCTGAGTGGCTCAGTTAGTTAAGTGTCTGACTCTTGATTTCATTGACTCAGGTCATGATCTCAGGGTTTGTGAGTTTGAGCCCTGCTTGGGGCTGCACGCTGACAATACAGAGCCTGCTTGATATTCTCTTCTTCTCTCTCTACCCCTCCCCTGCTTGTGTTCTCTCTATCTCTCTCAAAATAAATAAATAAACTTAAAAAAAAGAGAGATAAGTACTTCTCCTATCATCTGTTTGTGATCATCCATTGTGGTGTGATACCTACCTAGTTGTCCAGTGTTTTCACATTTCCTATGGCAGCCAGAAGCTGGATAGCAGAAATTCTGAAGTCTGCTGTAAGGCCTTGAATTACTGTTTGGGAGTAAGTTTCCACCATGGCTTTCAACTGGTCTTCATTTAAAACAGATATGGGTCTCCCTCAAAGCTCATTTTTCAGACTCACATCCCAGAACAAAAATTTCAAGCCACTAAGTATAGTCCTTTTACTAACAGAGCCTTCTCTAAAGACAGACTTGATGTGTCTACTTCCTATAGGTGCATGAAATCCTAGTTTAAGATCAGATAAAAAAGTATTGAGAAATCTTTCAAAGATACGATAATGTTCACATCTGAAAAGATGATGATTTCTTTTAGTGATTTGTTTTTAGAAGTTTCCTATTAACAAATGCATAACCACAAGGACAAGATTTACATACAACAGGAGCATGTTGGTTGCAATCGGGGCATGATTTGGTGGCCATCTTCGTTTTCATGACTCAGGTTGTACACATGCTTTTCTCTGGCAGCAGTGGCTCAGGCTCCTCCCTTTGTATTTCAGTGGACTGGCCCTCTGTCCAACCTCATGCCTGCTGGCCAGACCAAGGCTATTCTTTATTTCTTTGTATGGATTTGAGATACTGTTTAGAATCCTTTTATGTCATCCTAAAAGACTCCTTTTGGATTTTTTTGGTAGAATAGTTCTTCTAGCTATGAACTCTGTTTTTGTTTTGTTGGTAGTTGGCAGGTTATATTTTAATTTTCCCTTTATTGTTGAGGATTGCTTTAGCAGATACAGAACTCTTGCTTGACATTTTTCTTCCAGAACTTTTAATTTGCCATCCCACTGACTTCTAGTCTTCATGATTTCTCATCAGAAATCATTAATCTTATTGAGGCTCTCTTATGACTTTTCTCTTGCTACCATTGGGATTCTTTTTCCTTGTCTTTCCAAAGTTTGATTATAATATGTCTCAATGTGGATCTTGTTGAGTTTATCCTACAAAAATTTATTGAGCTCTTGAATGTATAGATTCGAATCTTTCATCCAATTTGGGAAGTTTGCTGTGACTATTTCTTCAAATATTCTTAATTTTTCTTTTTTCTTCTCTGGCATTCCCATTGTGTTTGTGTTAATGTGATTTATTGGCACCATACAGTTCTTTTAGGTTCTGTTCACTTTTTGTCATTCTATTTTTCTGCTTCTCATTTTGGTTAATCTCAATGGACTTGTATTCAATTTACTAAATTCTGCCTGTTTACATCTGCCATTGCACCCCTCTAGTGAATTTTTATTTGTTATTGTACTTTTCAAGTCCAGAATTTTTATTTGGTCTCTTTTTATAATTTCTCTTTTTTAATTGATATTCTTGATTTGGTGTGACAAATATTGGTTTGCTCTAGTTTTTGTTCATGGTTTTCGTTTGCTCATTGAGCATCTTTAAGACAGTTTCTCTTGGGACACCTAGGTGGTTCACTTGGTTAAGCATCTGACTCTTGATTTTGGCTTAGATCCTGATCTTGCTATTCGTGAGTTTGAGCCCCGTGTCAGTCTCCATGCTGATGGTACAGAGCCTGCTTTTGATTCTCTCTCTCCCCCTCTCTCTTTTCCCATTCCCTTCTCTCTCTCTCTCTCTCTCAAAAATAAATAAATAAACTTAAAAGAAGACAGTTTCTATTAAGTCTTTTTCTTATGCCTATGTATGAGATATACTTATTATTTCTTTGGATACATCATAATTTTTGGTTAAAAGTGGACATTTTGAGTATTATAATGAAACGACTCTGGAATTCAAATTCTCCCCCTCCCTGGGGTTTGTGTGGCCTTTAGGATGAAATGAGTCCTTCAGGATGAAATGAAAGGACACTAAGCAGTGACTCCTTGTGGCAGAACTGTTGGCTCTTTAGTGATTCCAGATAAAATTTACAAATCTATATTTTTTGTTGTTTGTGGTTACTGAAGTCTCTGTTGATTAGTTTAGTGGTCAGCTAGTGATTTAACAGAATTTTCTTTAATTGCCTGGAATGAAAATACTCCATTCTTTGCAGGTGGGGTCTGTGTGTGTGTTGAAGTATGCCTTCAACAGTCAACTAGGCACTTTATACAGCTACTGTAATATTGGTTTTCTACCGTACAGAGACTGAAGGTCAGCCAAGATAAGAGTTAAGGGCATTTTACGGTCTTTTCTGAATATGCACTCAGCCCTGGACATGTTTGACATGTCCCAGGAATATATGGAAGCTTTTCAAAGTAAGCACTTATTCCAGTGAGATATCTCACTCCCCAGCCTTTCCTCTAATGTTTTTGGTAAATCTGTGGTTTCTCCAGCTATAATTTCTTCTCTCAGATGGCAGAGGCTACTCCATTTGTCTTTAAATGATTTTGACAAATGGTCATAAGTAACCACCACCCTATCCTGGGAGAGTTCTGAGTTACGTGAAATAAAAGCAACCTCTTTGCATGTGTCCTTCAAGAAATCACAAGACGGGTCAAAATAAACAACTATAATTCTTTGAGAGCAATGTCTGCTCTGCTTCTTCCAGCACCATGGACCCTCCCATGCGGAACATGAGCTGCCATTTTTAAGACCACTGCTGAACTAAAGAGGGAGGAATCAGGCCAGGGTGAGTTAAAATATCACCGAGTTCTCTTGCTGAGATTCAGTCAACTTTTTCTTGATTAAATGTCACCTGGTTTCTGCAAATCTTTGACTAGTTTCCAGGGTTCTGGAATTATAACAGTTTGTGATAGTTTATTTTCTGTTGTTGTTGGGGGACAAGCCCCTGTAGTTCCTTAGTATTCTATTTCACTGAGGTAACCAGAAAGGGTTTTACTTTCTGGTTGTTACATGCTTGTCTGGAAGGCTTTGCTGCAGCATGCACAGCTTCTTTAGTGCCCAGGACCTACACATCTTCCCAAGCACCCAGCTCCTGTGGTGCTTGGCAGCTAGAAGTACCCAGTGGTCAGGTGCTTCCTGCACCATCTCCCTGGGGTGGGTTTATGACAGAGCGTCTGGTGAGGTACCTTCTTGTGAACAACTGTCCTCAGCACCCTAGACTGTGGATTTCCAGCAATTTCAACTGACATACCATCACAACAACTTCTTTTCTGTTTGGTGTATCATCTTGTGCCCTCTCCAACAGGGCCTGATTCTCAGCTCAAGGTGGGTCTTCCTGGGCAATCCTTCTTGTCTCTAGTGGTAGGGGCTGTTCCTTACATCTGCTATTGCTATATTCTTTAGAATTCTCTCTCATTACTAGCCAATCTCTTGATAATCCAATCCTTGTTACAGTTGAAAATTATTTATATAAACTTTCCCTGTTTAAATTATCATGTGGTTTGTCTCCCCTGATTATAACCAGAATAGTATATATTGGAGGAACAAAACATATTGGAATTTGGTGTGAACAAATGATTTAGTGAAGATTTACAGTCAAATAGAAATGAATTTTGCCAACTGAGTTGTAAACTATATTAAAAATTCAAAAACATTTTTTAAATAAAAGTGATATGCTTTAAAAAATCATCAATAATGAATCAGAAGTAAACCCCCAAATTATTTCAGTAAAATCCAGCGTTCTTGCTATCTATTCTTTTTAACGAACAATCATATACATAGTGGCATAAAATAACATCTATTTTATCACTCTTACAGGTTTTGTGGGTCAAGAATTCAAAAAGAATACAGTGGAGTGGAGTGCAGTGGCTTTCTTCTACTCAAACAGGTGGGGATAATTGAATAGCTATGGGCTGGAATCAGTGGAAGGCATCTTGACTCACATATCTGTTCCTGGGTTGACATGACTTTAAGACTGGGCTTAGTTGGGAATGTTGACTAGAGGACCTCCCCAAAGCTTCTTCATATCGTTTAGACTTCTCATTGCATGGCAGCTGGATTGTAAGAGAGAGCTTCCTGAAGTGAGCATACAGAGAGGAAAAATGCCAAGACATGCAGGTGGATGCTTCTCGGCTTTTTCTGGCCTGGACTTCTGTCACATTCTGTTGATTGTCAGTGGATCACTAAGTCCAGCTCAGATTCAAGAGGGAGTTTAATAAGATTTAATCTCTTGGTGAGGAATTGTCAATGTTACATTGCAATAACCTGTGGGATAGAGATGTGTGGTTCTTTGTAAGGTGCCATACCCAGTGAGATTTTTGCTTGTCTGAGAAAACCTTTATTTCTCCTTCACTTTTGAAGGATAATTTCACAGGGTAGAGAATTCTGGGTTGTTGTTTTCTGTCTCTCACCTGCTTAAATATTTCACTTCTCTCTTTGCTTTCTTGCATGTCTTCTGAGGTGAAGTCAGGTATAATTCTTATCTTTGTTTCCCTATAGGTAGGGTGTTTTACCCCCTCTAGCTTCCTTCATTATTTTTTCTTTATCTTTGATTTTTGGTATCTTGAAAATGATATGCCTAGATGTAGGCCTTTTTTGGGGGGGCAGTATTTATCCTGTTTGGTGTTTTTTGAGCTTCCTGGATGTTGTTTGGCGTCTGACATTCATTTGGGGGAAATACTGTCATTATTGTTTCAAATATTCCTTTCTTTCTTCTTGGAATACCATTATGTGCATGTTACACCTTTTGTGGTTGTTCCATAGTCATTGATGTCTTTTCTGGTTTTTTCAGTCTTCATTCTTTTTGCTTTTCAGTTTTTGAGAATTCTATTGATCTATTCTCAAGCTCAGAGACTCTTTCCTCTGCCATATCCAATCTACTAATAAGCCTGTCAAAGTCATTCTTTCTGTTACAGTGTTGTTGTTTTTAATTTCTAGCATTTATTTTTGTTTTCATCTTAGTATTTCTATTTCTCTGCTTACATTGCCTCTCTGCTCTTTCATGATGTCTACTTTGTCCATTAGAGTCCTTGGCCTGTTACTCATAATTGTTTAAAATCCCCAGCCTGATAATTCCAAATACCCTGCCATGTCTGGTCTTGTGGTTTATCTTTTTCAATTGTATTTTGCCTTTTATATACCTTGTAATTTTTTGTTGACAGCTGGACATGAGGTATTAGGCAAAAAACAAAACAAACAAAACAAAAACAAAAACAAAAAACCCAAAACAACCACAACCGAAAAAACTTTATATAGACCTTAGTAATGTGGTGGTGGGGTGTGGGGGAAGGAGAAGTGTTCCATAGTGCTATGATTATGTCTCAGTGTTTTAGTGTTTTAGATTTCAGGTGTGGAATATGAGGTCACATTTGGGGCTTACAGTTTTGAGGAAGACTATTGACAGCTGACTTCTGCCTTTCTCATAGCCCTTGTGATAGGAGCTATTTCTTGGTTGGCTACTATGGCTGAGTGTTTCACTACATCTGGATTGATGCCTTAGTTTTCTTAAGTTTATTTCCTTTTCTTAAAGTTTATTTATTTATTTTGAGACAGAGAGTGTGAAGGAGGGACAGAGAGGGAGAGAGAAAGAGAGAGTCCATCCCAAGCAGGCTTCACACTGTCAGTGCAGAGCCCAACATGAGGCTTGAATTCACAAACCACGAGATCATGACCTGAGCCAAAACCAAAGTCGCTTAACTGACCGAGCTACCCAGCCGCTTCTTAAGTTTATTTCCTTTTGCCTCAGAGTAGCTGTTCTCCCCAGGTCTGACTTCTTAAAACTAACCCTCTTAGTCCCATTCCCCTTAGCTTCTGCCCTTCAGACCATACATTACTATAAGGTAGCCTTTGAGTTTGCCCATACTTACCAGTGCCATAGTTAAATCTTCATGATCATGCACAGAGTACTTTAGCATCCTAGCTTGACATTCTGATCATCATATATGATATATGTAGACATAGCTAATTACCTACTTTACCCAAGTCTTGCCAGAGCTGGAAGGAGTCATCCTGGAAATCTTTATCTTCCTGACCTGAGTGATATGTTTGGTTTCCTCTTTGATATCCAGAGATTGCTGCATAACCCTTCTGAATATAAAATCCCTTTTATCACTGTTACTCCTGTGCTAGGGCAGACAATCATCATGGAGACTGAACTGGGGATTCAGGATATTTTTGCAGCTGAGCAGAGAGGACCATAATGGAACTTTTGAGTCTGGCAATTTTATCCTTTTTCTAAGCTCTCTCCAAGTTGCTGAGTTTCCCTCAACCCTGAATCAAGACTGTGAATTATGCATCCTCAAAAACAGCCCAGAGATCAGAACAGCATCCCTGTACCAGACATATTTTACTGATTGTTTATGCATCTTGGGTTTGACACCTGAACTCTGACACTGACGGTTTGATTTCTATTTCTCCCTCTCCTAGTAAGTCATCATTGTGAACCCACTGTTTCTGTGATCTCCCATAATCTCTGTGTCCTTGCATCTCCCTTTTACCACTATCATAAAGTCCATGCCACTACAGAGGAGATTAAGGAAACAGGGACAGGCCACAGCCCGCAGAGGGATGTCAGCCCTCCCTGTCTGCAGTGACAGAGACAGTGGCAGAAGTGACCAGATGTGACCACAGGAGTCCCTCAATTCTGACACACACCTGGGATTCGGTTATACCCACCTTCTGGCAGAGAGATTCAGCTGGGTTCCTTCTGCTGTGAAGCACCCAGGATATCACTTTAGGTGAGGAGCATTGAAGCCCAATCAGCTCATCCCTGATAGATACCCACCATAGTATGCCAATAACCACTGTCTCTCCAGTTTTTGTCTGTTTTGCCAAGTTCCTGTGATTCCTGGTTGTTTTACATATTCATCTATTTATTTGTAATGTAATCATAGAGACATTTATTAAGCAAACATTACTGAGTACCAGTTAGATTCTGGCACTTCTGGAACTTGTCCTGGGACTGCTGCCCTAAGCAAGGCATAGTCCCTGCTCCTCAAGGACTGACACACTGATGGGTTTTCCAGTGCAAGGGAGTTAATGCCATGACACAGCAGTGAAATGATTTGATAGGAAAGAAAGAGATATGCCATGCTGCCTTACAGAATTTGGGTATAGCTTCATGGATGATAGGTTGCTTGGATTGAATTTATATGAATAAATAGGAATTTACAACTTCATTTCTTTGCTAATTGTCCTCTGCTTCCTGGTCAGAGAGCTAAATATATTTTCACTTAGGTTCTTGGGAATAAAGTTCAGTCTGCTTTTTCTCTAAGAATCACTGGGGGATCTCTTGTTGACCTCAGCAATTAATTTTTAAAAAACAGCCCTAGGCTGTCCCTCCAGATTGACAAATCACACAACATAAAAAGGCAGATTGTACTCAGGCACCTGTGGGTCTGCTTCTCTCCCTTACCCACTGTATTTGGCTTTATCCTCCACTGCTCTGCTGACACTGCTCCTATCAAAATGATGGGTGGCCTTCCACAAGTGCACAGCTGTTCTCTGACTCCTCCAGTGAAAAATGAGACATAGGCTAAAACCTGCAGTGGAACGGGTATAGTTAAGACAAAGACTTAAGTTTCTTACTATGTAGAATGTTAAGCACTGAAATGTGAATTTTTGTAATTCACCTCTTCTGGAGGTCTGGATAAAAATATGTTAGTTACTCTTACTTGGATTTATAAGTGGACTTGAATCTGAAAAGAAAACAAAGACTGAGAGTTAAGTGCCCATCTGGCATTTCAGAATTTGTAGCTGCCATGTTCAAAAGTTTGGAACAATACTGTAGTCCTCACTGGTTCATAAGAAAGATACACAGAGTGATCTATAGATGAATAATCTGAAGGAGCTGAGTCTTTCATAACTCTTTTTATATATACATATACATGTGAACCTTTCCTTTTCGTAGAAAAATATAATTATTTTTTAGACTGTGTCTGTCTTTTAAGACAAACATATATGCAAACACATCCAATATCAAGTTTTTAATTTTAATGCCCAAGAAGTGAGTCACACTGGGAAAGTTAAACAGAACACTTATTTAATTGGTACTACTTGCTAATATGGGGGTTTCAGAAACACTGAATTACTTTGTGGTAAGAGATAGATATAGCAGAAATTTGAGATAAAGAAACAGATCCATGTGGACAAGTAAAAAGGAAAGAGGCCACTGATCTCATATTCAATCATCTTTTCTTATAAATGTTAATAATAATGCTAACTATAATTGATTTAAGATAATGTATATGAGTTAACCTTTGAAAACTTTGTATACTAGTTTGAAATGTGTGATTTTATTTCATGGATTAAATGGACTAAGGATTTTAACCTCAGAAGTGACAAGATGACATCTGCATGTTAGGAAAAACCCTCTGACTACAGAGTGTAGACTGGTTTGAAGGGTATGAAATCAAAGTCAAAGAGATCTAAGGAAATATTCCAGGTGATAAAAGTTACGAGTGTGCACTAGTCAGTGATACTGGGGTTGAGAAGAATGAGTGAATATTAAGGAGTTAAACATTTAGTCAGCAGGAACTGTGAAAAGGTAAAAGGGATGAGAGATAAGAATGAATAAGGACCATTTCAGGTTTCTGAAAGTAGAGTTAATTCAGTCTTGAATATGTTGCATGTGTGGTATAAATATTTAGTAAGCAAATGGAAAGTGAATTTGCATTTCAGAAAGGTATTTGACTTAGAAACCTAGATTTGGAAGAAAATAAAGTATATATGATTAAAATATTGTAAATCATGAACTCAATCAGAGAAAATGTACAGAACTGGGAAGGGAGTAGAAGATGAAGCCCTGGAATCAATAACATATAATGGACAGATAGATGGAGAAGGTGTTGGGATGGAGGACATAGGAGGAACACAGTAGAGTGCTGTGTTGTGGAAACTAAGGGAAAATACTTAAAAAAAATAACAGATTGATTTATTGTGTTCAGTAATGGCAAGAGGTGATGTAGAGGATCCATTCAAGTGGATATTCCAAATTAGAAGTCATTGAATGGTAGTTTAGACATCTCTAAGCAGCATGATTACTCTTACCTGTAAATGAAAGTAGACCTATCTTAATTCAGGCATGTGGATGTCTCACCTTAAAGACATTATCTCAAGAACAGAACAGGGGATTCTCTGTATCTCACTTTATTCTTTTGTGTTTCACTTTCAGGTTCTCTCTTCTCATGAAGGTGGTAGCCAGAGGTAGACACTGTGATAACCCCCCAGCAATGGAGAAATCATGATTTTTGTTTCTTTTCTCTCTTCCTTCTCCAAGCCATTGACGATGGCCCTTAGTAATTCCAGCTGGAGGCTACTGCAGCCTTCTTTTTTCCTGATGGGCATCCCCGGTTTAGAGGAAAGCCAGCACTGGATAGCAATGCCGCTGAGTGTCCTTTATCTCTTTGCTGTAATGGGCAATGTCACCATCATCTTTATCATCTGGACTGACCCATCCTTGCACCAGCCTATGTACCTCTTTCTGGCCATGCTCTCTGGCATTGACCTGGTGCTGGCGTCCTCCACTGCACCCAAAACCCTTGCAGTGCTCCTGGTTCATGCCCATGAGATTGGGTACACTGTCTGCCTGACCCAAATGTTCTTCATCCATGCGTTCTCTTCCATGGAGTCAGGTGTACTTGTGGCCATGGCTCTGGATCGCTATGTAGCCATTTGTCACCCTCTGCACCATTCCACCATCTTGCATCCAGGGATCATAGGGCGCATTGGAATGGCAGTGCTGGTACGGGGGTTACTCCTCCTCCTCCCCTTCCCTATCCTGTTGCGGAGACTTATCTTCTGCCAGGCCACCGTCATAGGCCATGCCTATTGTGAACATATGGCTGTGGTGAAGCTTGCCTGCTCAGAAACCACAGTGAACCGAGCTTATGGGTTGGCAGTGGCCCTGCTTGTGGTTGGGCTAGATGTCGTGGCCATCGGTATTTCCTATGCCTTCATCCTCCAGACAGTGCTGAAAGTACCAGGGGGTGAGGCCCGACTTAAGGCCTTTAGCACATGTGGGTCTCACATTTGTGTCATCCTGATCTTCTATGTTCCTGGAATGTTCTCTTTCCTCACTCACCGCTTTGGCCACCATGTACCCCATCATGTCCATGTTCTTCTGGCCACACTCTACCTCCTCGTGCCACCTGCACTCAATCCTCTTGTCTATGGGGTGAAGACTCAGCAGATCCGCCAGCGAGTACTCAGGGTATTCTCCCTAAAAGGATGGATCTGAACACATCCCAGTTATTATTTTCTGAGGCTCCTGTCAAAGGTACTGCCTGGAGTCCATGGCTGGTCTAAGCTATGTGGGTAGAGACCATTGCACAGTGAGGGGTCCTTCCAGTCCTGCTATCTCACGGCAGAGAACACCCCTGGGCACTTGGCTCCATCACTGTTTGGACTCCCTGAATAGCTGGATTTTTTATTATTTTCTTTTCTTTTGCTTCTGATTCTAACATTTCTCTATTCTTCTATCAAGGGGACTTGAGAAGTGGAGAAAAGATATATCTTTGGACATGCCATTTTTTTCTGCCTTCACCCAATGATTGTGGAACATCATTCAGTAAGGGAATGGGAAGTCCCAGCCTCTTCTTTGTTTTAGTTTTAGAGTGTCTTCACACCCTCAATGTTATTGCTATGAGCTCTAGGTCACTCAGCTTCCATGTAGCAACAGAGTCTCTCTCTAACCATTTGATACTACCAATATGTCAGAAAACACCTTTTTATTACAGTATGACTCTTACTCACATATTTAAATTAACCTAAGTGTGGAGACATGGTAATGGGTTCTTAGAAAAATGAGATACAAACGCTATTTTCAAGGAAGAAATGTATATTGTAGAGTGCATTTCTTTTTGAAAAGGTCAGTATTTTTAATTTATTCATATTTTTTATTAGGGTAAAGAAGGAATAAGACCAGTATTGAATGTATGTATGTTTTGTAAGTCTTAATTTAACAAAGCTAAACACCCGTATATTAATATTATTTAATAACTACAAAATGTGCTAGAGTCTGATACTGGTAAACATAGCTTTATTCATACATGTAGATGTAGTTTTGGCACTTGAAAGAATTTCTATTTCTGAAATGTGGATATGGAATGATGTCAGTTAGACCCCCGTCCCCACTTTTTTGGTAACAGGAACTGGGTAAAACTTATAAGAAGATTGTTACAATTGGTGTATTGCATCCTGTTTGTTGGATGTTGCCCTAAAATCTGGCTTAACTCTTTTGTGTTCCTAAAAGGGAGCACATTTTGTTCTGTTCTGGAGGAAGCAAGTCACTGCTGCTTTGAGGTAGGATGCTCTGGTGTTGAGAGGGCTCTATCAATGGACTCCATAGTGGTCAAAAGGGGGAAATGGATGAGTTAGTGTTCCAGTTTCTCCTTTCTTGGTAAATTTCACTCCTAATAGTTTTCAGGTACAGAGACTTGAGTATGAAGTCTTCAGTTTGGTGCACGCACATGGGTGAATTAGGGAGGAATTGTATGAGTTCTTTTTGTAGGAACAATTACACGTTCTCATCACGTTGGTTGTAGGCGCAGGACTTGATCTCTGGTGAGTTGTCCTGAGGAAGCCCAGGCTGTGGTGTATGTTGTATCCCATTCACTAGAAAACAACTATGTTGGCTCTAGCGGTACTTTGTTTAGGTACTTTGTTTACTTTGTTTTATTCAAAGTAGCTGTTTGTTCTCTCATCCCATTTACACTATTTGTGGATTTTTGGGATGTGGGTATGATGGTGGGATCTGAAGAGCTTCTTGGATCACAAGATGGAAAAATGTACTGAAGATGGCAGAACAACACTGTAGAAGAGCCTGTGTTCCCGACGCTGTCTGGGCCACCAACTCTGACTTAAACCTGAGATAGAAACTTGTATCTGGGTTAAACCCCACTATATTTTGGAGAATCTTTTTGGTGCTGACTAACCTATAGGCTAAAAAGTAGATTTTTTTTTAAATCTCAGATCATCTAAATGGGGTATGTATGATGCTTGAAGGATGTCTTTTAGAATTTCCTTTTGAAAGATTTTAAACCTTTTTTTGGCCTAAATATCTGCTTGTTTGCTGTCATTGAAGTTTATTATCAGAAAATATTCATATCATATCTTATTGTTTTATTTTCTACTGTGGTTATAGTATATCCCCTATTTTATCCCTAGCAGTGTTTATTTGTGCCTTCACTAATTTCCTTGCTCACCTGTGCCAAACATTTATCGATATTATGAAAATATTTAAATGTTTAGACTCATAGCCATTCAACTTAATGTTAGCACTGGCTTTTTGGATTTAGCTTTCTTGTCACATATTGTGCAGAAAAGACTGTACTGACATAGCTGCCCTGGCAATACAAGAACAATTCCCTCATCAGTTCACTAAAGGTTTGCTTTCAATTTCTAAAATTTCAATTTATCAGTTCGATTGATTCCAAGCTTGTGTTATTTCTTGAATCTCTTAATAAGTACAATTCTCAGGTCTGTATCAAGCTGTAACCCATTCCTTTTCCTAACTCATAAGTCTACTCTCCACACATACATACCTACACTGGTTTGCAGATTTCTTCATTCTGGTGTTTATAAAGTTAATACAATCTGACTTATAAGTTCCAGAAATATTTGAAAGTGTATGATCCAACCCTAGAACAGTTCCTCAAATTCTAGTAATTTTATTGAATTACTCTTACTTTTGTGTCTTTTTAGTCATTAGATTTCAAACTACATCACAGAGCTATAGTAATCAAACAATATGGTATTGGCATAAAAACTGACACATAGATCAGTGGAACAGATCAGAGTTCCTAGAAATAAACTCATGCATATATGTATAATTTAATTATAATAAAGTAGTCACAAATATGCAATGGTAGAAGGATAATGTCTTCAATATATAATGTTGGGAGCACTGGATATTCCCATGTGGGAGAATGAAAGTGGATCCCTATCTTACACCATACACAATAGTCAACTCAATATGGATTAAAGACCATTTAGATCTGAATGTAAAACCTGAAACCATAAAACTCCCAGAAGGAGACATAGGGGGTAAACTTTTTGACATCAGTCTTCATAAAGAATTTTTGGATTTGACACCTTAAGAAAAAGCATCCAAGGCCAAAATAAACAAGTAGTAGAACATTAGACTAACTAAAAATCTTCTGTATAGCAAGAAAGCCATCAACAAAATTAAAGGACAATCTATAGAATTATAGAAAATATTTGCAAATCATATATCTGATGATGGGTTAATATCCAAATTATATGAAGATCTTATATGATTTAATAGCAAAAAACCAAACAGTCCAATTGTAAGTGGGCAGAGGTGCTGAATAGACATTTTTCCAAAAAAGTTATACAAATGTCCAACACGTACATGAAAAGGAGCTCAGCATCGCTGATCATCAGGGAAATGCAAATCAAAACCACGATGAGCTATCACCTCGTATCTATTAAAATGGCTATCATCAAGAAGACAAGAGAGAACAAGTGTTGGCAAGGATGTGGAGAAAAGAAACTCTTGTGGACTGTTAGTGGGAATGTAAATTGGTGCAGCTACTGTGGAAAGCAACATAGAGGCTCCTCAAAACAATAAAAGTAGAACTGCCATATAATTCAGCAATCCCACTTCTAGGTATGTTCAAAGGAAGTGAAATCACTATCTCAAAGAGATATCTGCATCCTTAGGTTACATGTGCAGCATATTTTATAATAGCCAAGAAATGGAAATAGCCTAATTGTTCCTCAACAGATGAATAAATAACAAAAATGTGAGATATATAGTGTTATATATGTGTGTGTATGTGTGTGTGTGTGTGTGTGTGCGTGTGTGAGACATGGTATATTACTGTAGTACATATATTGTGGTATACACATATATGCATATATATTGTGATGTATGTATATATTGTGAATGAATAACAAAAATGTGATATATATACATAGTTGTATATATACCCACACAATAGAGTAATATTCAGCCATAAAAAAGGAAATCAGTCATTTCCAACAACATGGATGGAACTTGAGGGCATTATGCAAAGTGAAATATGTCAGTGAAAGACAAATACTGTATGTAGAATCTGAAAAAAAACAAAACTCAGAAACGAGAACAAATTGGTGATTTCCACAGGTAGGATTTGGGAGTGGGTATAAAAAAGTATGATAACTTTGAGGGGAGGGGGGAGTAAATCATGTTGTCAGTCCAATATCTTGAATCAGAACTATTATAATTTCAGTGTAATTTTGTAACATTACTTGTGTTGTATATATCCCATGTTAGACTAGACTCCAATTTACTTTTCAACTCCAAGTATCTGACCTACTCCTCAGCATAACAAACATCCTCAATAATTATTTGTGATACTAGATTCAACCAGTGCACAAACTTCACACAGTGAATTTTTTTTCCTTTTATTAATTTTTTATGTGATTTTCTGTTTAGGACTAGTGGGACAGATTTTCCATCCAAGAATTAGCTGCTCCTCACCTGAGAGAAACAGAGTGCCTCCCTGAGAGGAGAAAGCTCAGGAGTGCTGTTGAAGATGGAAAATGCAGATTTCTCACTCTTTATCCCCTCTGCATTCCTAGCAGTGGAGAATGCCCACAAGGAATTAAAGAGGAATTAAAGTGAGAATAGTTAGGACCTAATAAATGTCATATGCTTGGCTCTCTGGTAAGTCATGATTAGAAAATGAAGGTGAGATCTGAGGACAAAAAGGAGGCCATCAATTTCATTCCCTAAATTTTAGGTCCTAACACTCCAACCACTCCCTCCCTTTGCTCAGATATGGTGAGATTTTATTGGAAAATTTGGTTCCAATGCAAATACCCAGTAATTTACAAGGAGGATTGTATACTCTCCATAAATTGGATGAAGCCATAGCGGAATGTAAAATGCAAAAAGAATGGTTGCTTTCAGAATTCTGTCCATGAAAGACATCATAAGCTCTATCCAGGTGAATTTATGATACTTGGATACAAAACAAAAGAGAGTCCACTGCTGTACTTACAGATCCTCCAGGTTGGCAGTAAAACAGACAGAACATATTTCCTATGTTTGAGATGCATGAACTCCACCCACTGCTCCCAACCATTCCTGTCCAATTGTATTGGTGATCCTTCTTCTCAGATGGAAAAGAAAACAAGGGAGAGGAGAGGGGGAAAGATAGAGCAGGAACTTTCACTCCTATTATTTCCGTCTTGTGATGTGAGGAAGAAAAGCCTTGCTCTGGAAGTGGAGTGGAGGAAATAAAGTTCTTCCCCAATAGGCAGTAGATGACTCTTTTCATGTTCTTTGGGTGAGGTTGAAAATGTTACATGGGGGATGGGAAATGTGAGGAGGTAGAGGACACTTTCTTGGCACTGGGTCATAAATTATGTCTGAATAAATTTTGAAAGAATAAAAAACTTACACAGTATATTCTCTTACCAACATGTAATTATATTAGAAAACAATAATAACAAGATGTCATGAAAAACCCCAAACACATAGACATTTTTTTATATTTACATTCATGATTTATATTAAATATAATTTATTGTCAAATTGGTTTCCATACAACATCCAGTGCTCATCCCAACAGGTTCCCTCATCAATGCCCATCACCCACTTTCCCCTTTCCCCCAGCCCCCCATCAACCCTCAGCTTGTTCTCAGTATTTGAGTATCTTATGGTTTGCCTCCTTCCCTCTCTGTAAATTTTTTCCCCCTTCCCCTCCTCCATGGACTTCTGTTAAGTTTCTCAGGATCCACATGTGAGTGAAAACATATATCTTTCTCTGCCTGACTTATTTCTCTTATCATAATACTCTCCAGTTCCATCCACGTTGCTACAAATGGCCAGATTTCATTCTTTCTCATTGCCAAGTAGTATTCCATTGTATGTATAAACCATATCTTTATCCATTTGTAAGTTGATGGGCATTTAGGCTCTTTCCATAATTTGGCTATTGTTGAAAGTGCTGCTATAAACATTGGTGTACAAGTGCCCCTATGCATCAGCACTCCTGTATCCCTTGGATAAATTCCTAACACAAACGCTTAGAAATTAAATAACATATATCTAAATAATTCATGGCTTAAATAAGAAATTATAGAGAATGTTAGAAAATATTTCAAACTAACTGATAATGACATATAATAAAATTGTGGGAAGGCAGGTAAAGAGAATATGGAGGAAAAATTATGTTTTTAAATGCTTATATTAGAAAATAAAGACTTAGTATCAATTATCTAAGAATAGACAAGAATTTAGACAAGAATTTAGAAAAAGGAAAATAAATTGAGCCTAAGGTAAAAAAAAGAGTAAGGAATTAGTTAAGATTAAGATAGGATCAGGGTGCCCGGATGGCTCAGTTGGTTGAGCATCTGACTCTTTATCTTGGGTTGGGTCATGATCTTGTGGTTCTTGGGATCCAGCGCCCCAGTGGTCTCTGCACTGACAGTGTGGAGCCTGCTTGGGATTCTTTATCTCCCCCTCTCTCTCTGTCCTTCCTTCATTCGCATGCACGTGTGTGTACACACACTCTCAAAATAAATAAACTTAAAAAATTAAAAATATAAAAAATAAAAGTTGGATCAATAAAATTGAAAACAGAAATAAAGAAAATCAAGGAATTTTAAAGTCAATTTTTTGCAAAGATCAATCAAATCGATAAAGCCCTAATAACACTTATCAAAGAAAAACAGAAAGGGAGATGATATCAAGATGGCAACAGAAGTTGCTCGACTTTAATCCCGTTCACAAGAAGACCAACTAGCAGCTATCATAGATAAGACACCATTAATCCCATAACCCAAGGCATCCTCCTGGACCACAGAGACCCAGAAAGACTGCATTAGAAGAGTAAGAGTAGAGGTTTCACTTTGCCTGCTTTGCCTCTCTCCCAGGGCAGCACAGCACTGCTCTGAGAAAGCCTATCCAGTTCCTCTAGTGGGAAAGGAGAGCCCAGTGTGGACATCCAGCTCCATCAACTTTGCAGGATGCTTTCTGGGAGGTCCACTCATGTCTTGTCTCATAAGGATCATGAGTTAACCTGCATGGCTTGATCACTGGGCATCAGACAAGGATGGAAAAGGGGGCAGAGTTTTCTGGCAACCAGTGCTCAGATGCTGGAGGACAGCCTTCCTGCTGTAATGGAACCTGAGTAGATATCTCAGGCAGTGGTCAGTCCACCTGCAAAGCTGAGCTCATGGCTCAGCTCCATCTTGCAGTGAGCTCAGTTGGCAGTTCTTCCTGATTTAGGACCCCAACCAATAGGCATTACCAGTCTTGGAGTCTATTCTATGACCCCATCCAGACAGGGAAGCAAATCCATAGCCCCACTCACTGTTGAGTATAGGTTCCAGTGCATGACCAGGAAGTCTTGTCCTGGTTAAATGATAAAAAAAAAAAAAAAAAAAAAAAAAGATTTTAAAAAGAATGATAAAATGATAAGGTGATTAAAAAATGATAAAAAAAAAAAACCACTTTAAACAAACAGAAAGCCAGGAGACCTGTGAAACTGTTGAGTATAGCCTCTGACCTGCATAACCTAACAGTGACCCTGGGCCTAGTCTAGCCTTGGAGCCTAGCCTATTGTCTCCCTTAGCCTATGACCCTGACTGATTATTGAGCATATCCTGTGGCCTTGCCCAAGCAGGGAGCCCAGCCAGTAACTCTGCCCAGTTGAGGAGCAGGTTGAAGAGTTGAAGCAGTTGAAGATTTAGGTAGTCTGTGGGCTACCTAACCGGAAAGTCTGGACAATGGATCCGCCCAATCACAATAGTAAGCCTTGCCTGGCCACTGTTGCTACCAGCTGATCTGTCCTGTACACAAAGCTAAGCTGATTGGTATAGGTCTTACCCTTCTGAAGCAAACCTGTAGAGTATGGAAAGGACATTGCTTACTCCAATGCACAGATAGCAATGCAAGGATACTAGGATCCCAAAGAAATCTAATAAAGCTCCAATAACTGACCCTAAGAAAACAGTGATCTTACACTATGAACTGTTTGACAAAGTATTCAGAACAATCCTTTTAAAGAAGTTCAGTGAACTACAAGAACACATAGACATACAACCAAACAATTAGATTAACAGTGCATTAACAAAATGAGAATATTAGTAAAGAAACAGAAATGATTAAAAAAAAAAAACCTAAACAGAAATCTTTACATTCCTTCCTTTTTCTTTATCTTTGGTAAAGGAGAAGAAAAAATCACACAATGAATCTGAGCGGTTTTACATTAATTTAATCATCATAAACCCCAAAAGATATTCAGTAATGTTTGTGACTGGAGTAATTGCCTGCTCAGAAAAGTGGTTCTAAATACACTAGAGAGGTAGAAAGGGGTCAGATTATGTATGACCTTGATTTCACTAATTAGGTAAAAATGTGTTGATTCTACTACATTCTAAACACGGTATGAGACACCACATTAGTGGGGAAGAAAACTGACATGGATCTAGCCACCCAGTTAATGTTTAGTGTTGAGTAGCCCGTATTAAGAAAGCTAGTTTCATTTTATAGGCAATGGGAAACTACTGATATAATGTAATGTGATTACTGTAAAGGAATCTTGATAAAGGCAATGACCTTGACTACTTTGTTCACATTTTTATCCCTGTGACTATCCTAGTGCTGGCCATATGGTTGATAATAAGTAAATATTTAGTGAATGACTGAGATTTGCATAGTGTAAATTAGTTTCCCAAATCCATGCAGACACTAAACAGCAGAGTTGAATTCAGGATAATATAAAAAACAGGAAGTAGTATAGTTTCATTAAGAAATTCTGGAAAAGCTCAATATAACATTTCAGGATATTGAAAGTGTTATAATGTTTAAGAGGATGGCCTATGAAATTGAGCAGATTGATATAGATTTGAATTTCAAGTCGGTTTCAAATCCTGTCCCTCACATCACAACTACTGGCACCCAGTAGCACCATAAGTTAAAGTGAGATGAAGGTTCCTATGAGATCCAGCTCATCAGCCCCATGGTCCCAGTAACCCAAACTAAGACTGTTCTCAGATGATTTGGAAAAGGAGGTGGAACAACGTGAGGAACTGACTGCAGATCATAAAACCTTCTAGATTTTTTCATCAGAGCCAAGGAAGGAGCTCTGGTTCTGGTTACTGGATACAGGCAGTTGACTCCTTAAGTAGGACTCAATCTGTTGTGTCACTGGTAAGTTTCAGGGTTAAGGGAGTAAAGCCCATGTCGTGCTAGGCCCACAGAGGCTGAGTCACAAGAAGAGTGAGAACAGAGGAC
The DNA here is from genome assembly GCF_024362965.1 of Panthera pardus. Taxonomy (NCBI): domain Eukaryota; kingdom Metazoa; phylum Chordata; class Mammalia; order Carnivora; family Felidae; genus Panthera; species Panthera pardus. The sequence continues at coordinate 52,375,979 of NW_026526677.1, forward strand.
TTTTTCCTCATTCTTTTTTTTTTTTCATTTATTATTTATTTATTTTATTTATTTTTTTTATTAAAAAAATTTTTTAAGTTTACATCCAAATTAGTTAGCATATGGTGCAACAATGATTTCAGGAGTAGGTTCCTTAGTGCCCATTATCCATTTAGCCCATCCTCCTCCCACACACCCTCCAGTAACCCTCAGTTTGTTCTCCATATTTATGAGTCTCTTCTGTTTTGTCCCCTCACTGTTTTTATATTATTTTTGTTTCTCTTCCCTTATGTTCATCTGTTTTGTCTCTTAAAGTCCTCATATGAGTCAAGTCATATGATTTTTGTTTTTCTCTGACTGACTAATTTCACTTAGCATAATACCCTCCAGTTCCTTCCACGTAGTTGCAAATGGCAAGATTAAATTCTTTTTGATTGCCAAGTAATACTCTATTGTATATATATACCACATCTTCTTTATCCATTCATCCACTGATGGACATTTGGACTCTTTCTGTACTTTGGCTATTGTTGATACTGCTGCTATAAACATGGCGGTGCATGTGTCCCTTTGAAACAGCACACCTGTATCCCTTGGATAAATGCCTAGTAGTGCAATTGCTGGGTCGTAGGGTAGTTCTATTTTTAGTTTTTTGAGAAACCTCCATACTGTTTTCCAGAGTGGCTACACCAGCTTGCATTCCCACCAACAATGCAAAAGAGATCCTCTTTTTCCACATCCTTGCTAACATCTGTTGTTGCCTGAGTTGTTAATGTTAGCCATTCTGACAGGTATCAGGTGGTATCTCATTGTGGTTTTGATTTATATTTTTCTGATGATGAATGATGTGGAGCATTTTTTCATGTGTCAGTTGGCCATCTGGATGGCTTCTTTGGAGAAGTGTCTATTTATGTCTTTTGCCCACTTCTTCACTGGATAATTTGTTTTTTGGGTGTTGAGTTTGATAAGTTCTTTATAGGTTTTGGATACTAACCCTTTATCTGATATGTCATTTGCAAATATCTTCTCCCATTTTGTCGGTTGCCTTTTAGTTTTGCTGATAGTTTCCTTTTCTGTGCAGAAGATTTTAATTTTGATGAGGTCCCAGTATTCATTTTTGCTTTTGTTTCCCTTGCCTCCAGAGACGTGTTGAGTAAGAAGTTGCTGCGGCCAAGTTCAAAGAGGTTTTTGCCTGCTTTCTCCTCAAGGATTTTGATGGCTTCCTGTCTTACATTGAGGTCTTTCATCCATTTTGAGTTTATTTTTGTGTATGGTGTAAGAAAGTGGACCAGGTTCATTCTTCTGAATGTCACTGTCCAGTTTTCCCAGCACCACTTGCTGAAGACACTGTCTTTATTCCATTGGATATTCTTTCCTGCTTTGTCAAAGATTAGTTGGCCATACGTTTGTGGGTCCATTTCTGGGCTCTCTATTCTGTTTCATTGATTTGAGTGTCTGTTCTTGTGCCAGTACCATACTGTCTTGATGATTACAGCTTGGTAGTATAGCTTGATGTCTGGGATTGTGATGCCTCCTGCTTTGGTTTTCTTTTTCAAGATTGCTTTGGCTATTCAGGGTCTTTTCCGGTTCCATACAAATTTTAGGATTATTTGTTCTAGCTCTGTGAAGAAGGCTGGTGTTACTTTGATATGGATTGCTTTGAATATGTAGATTGCTTTGGGTAGTATCGACATTTTCACAATATTTGTTCTTCCTATCTAGGAGCATGGAATCTTTTCCATTTTTTGTGTCTTCTTCAATCTCTTTCATAAGAAGAGATTTCTTCATGCTCTTTCTTTTGGGGTGAATTCCTTTGTTTTGTCATTTTGAAGGGAGAAAAAGAATTAATGAGGTAGAAAAATTGAAATTAAGAAAATTAAAATTAAAAAATATTAAAATTAAAAATTAAAAACATTCCCACACCAAATCGAATAGATGACGCTAGATCCAGGTGTGTTTTGGTATGAGTGTAGAAAGTTGTTTGACAGATTAGAGAAACAAACAAACAAAAAGGATAAAAGGGGGGGAGAGAAAAGAAAAAAAAAAGGAAATCGTTTGAGAATTTGAAAAAATAAATACACTAAAGTAGACTAAAATACATAAAAGTAGAGAATATAGTAGAAAAATTATAGAAAAATATTTTTAATAAAAATTAAAAAGAAATATGAATTTTTTCCTTTTCTGTGTTTAAGAAAAAAGAAAAGAAACGAAAAAGAGAAAAAAGATAAAAAAAGAAAAATGGAAAAGAGAAAAAGAAATTGAAAATTTGAAAAAGTGAATACACTGTAGTAGACTGAAATAAAATGATGGGAGTAAGATAGATTTGAAAAAATATACATAAAATCAAAAAATATAATAATAAAAATTAAATAAAAATATTTAAAAAAGAAATTGAAAGTAAAAATGAAGTTTTTCTATTTCTGCATTCAAGAAAGAGAAAAGAAATGAAAAAGATAAAAGGAAAAAGAATGTAAAAGGAAATTGTTTGAAAATTTGAAAAGATGAGTACATTGAAGTAGACTAAAATAAATTGATGGAAGTAAAGTAGAATTTGAAAAAATTTACACAAAAGTAAAAAATATAGTAATAAGAATTAAAGACATATTTTTAATAAAAACTGAAAATAAAAATGAGTTTTTTCTCTTTCTGTATTCAAGAAAAAGAAAAGAATTGTAAAAGAGAAAAAGGAGAAAGAGAAAAAAATTTGAATAGATGAATCTGTTAACAGATTGAAGTAGTACTGAAATTGCTTCGTTTTCCCCTAGAGGTCAGTCCATGTAGCTCTTTATAGTCCATAGATGAAGCTGGCGGTGAGGTTTGTGTTCTTTAAGAGTGAAGTTGGCCCAGTTGGGCAGGGCCTGGTGTAACAGCTCCGCTCTCCACTAGATGGCGCTGCTAGCCTACTGGGGTGGAGTGTTGCGGTGCATGTTGGTGCGCATGCGTGGGAGCGTTGGAAAATGGCGCCACTCAGCCACCCAGTCTGTTCTCCTGGATCAGCAGTCGCGCACTGGTCCTCCGTCTTCAGCTCTCGTCCACTCCCCGCTTTTTCCACTCTCCGTGACCAGTCCCCAGGCAGTACCTCTCTCCCAAGTTTTATCTCAGATGCGGCAGTTTTCCCTGGCCCTTACTTCCGAAGGACTGCAGCTTTGACCCGCTCCACCCCTCTGCGGGAGGGTCTCTCTGAGCAATGGCTGAATGAGCAATGGCTGAATGAGCAATGGCCGAATGTCGGCTGCACCCAGGAATGCCTGCTGCATCCTGCTGTTGCCGGTGCCCTGAGACTGCACCCAGGTGCCAGCCCACCCCCCAAAAAAATCGCGAGACAGTGTAGCAGCAGCATTACAGGCACCATGGAAAATCGCCACACACATTTGACACCAGGCTTCACCCTCAACAACCTTGCTTCAGCACCAGCGAATGTGGCTGCCTTCCGGGGTCTGCTGGGACCAGGTGGCTTCAACAGTCTCTACTAAATGTCCTTCCAGCAGTGGAACCACTTTTCCCCGTGTGGCCTGAGAACCTCCTGGACCCCACTCTGTTCCTGGGGATTCACCTTTCCCCCCAGAGCACCACCAGGTATTGAGCTGTGGAGTTGCAGCCTTCGCTCTCCCCTTGTTTCAGTCTTAATGGAATTTAAACCCTCTCTTTTCTCCTTTCTCCCTTTTTAGTTTAGTCCCTGTGGCTGTTTCCAATTTCCACTTTCTCTCCAGCTGCTTTTGGGGAGGGGTGCTTTTCCCATATGCTTCCCCCCTCCCCAGTCTCTGTCCTCTCTCCACCTGCAATAACGGTTCCCTACCTTTCAGGCCTTCTTGCTTCCCAAGTTCAGCTCTTCGTGTTGCATATCTGCTGAATTCTATGGTTCAGGTTGTGCAGATTGTTGTGTTAATCTTCCAATTGGTTTTCTAGGTGTGTAGGATGGTTTAGTGTTGGTCTGGCTGTATTTCATGGACATGAGACACACAAAGAGCTTCCACGTTGTTCCACCATCTTGGCTCCTCCCCGATTCCCAAATTCTTAAAGGCATTCGAAATGTTGAGAGTACTGATTTCTTGTTTTCAACAAATATTATCTTGTCTTTGCAATATCTCTTGACTGGTAAATGGCAAATATTGGATATAAAGGAATATACTATATAGCAGGTGGAGAGTTGGAGAACTGCTTGATTCCTTTAAGTATAAAGAGTATGAAAATGTGGTTTAAAATATTTTAAGGAAATTTTTTAAAGAATGAGCAGAACTTGATTATTAGTTGGATGTGTTGAGATGTGTGAGAAGGAGGGAAAGATGACTATATATGCATACTGATAATTGTGTGGATTTTGTTATCTCCAGTTTTTGTTTATTCAAGGAATATTGGCATAAAGTTCTCTTCTTATGAGTAAAGATAGCAGTTGGGTTCCTTAGAGCCAAACATAATTAACCTGGTGGCCTGGTCATAGAGCTGTCCTTGCTTAACCCTGTGGAAAATAAGATTCCTAGGTACACGGTATTTCCTGAGATGCTCATGTTAATTCTGAGTATACATCCTATTGTCTCCACACACGAAGAAGAACATTTTGATAGATTCTTCCCTTAAAAATAAATCTAAGTGCCATTCTTAATCTTCAAGGTCCTGAACTAGTCACATATGTGATTTCCCACATATCATGTGTATACTACTGTCCTTCATCTAGTCCTAAAATCTATTTTCTCCAAATTCCTTAGGTGAATTTTGTAGTCCCCAAATCACTATGACCTCAGGTTCCCCCAGAGGTGTATTTTCCACTCTCCGTGACCAGTCCCCAGGCAGTACCTCTCTCCCAAGTTTTGTCTCAGATGCGGCAGTTTTCCCTGGCCCCTTACTTCCGAAGGACTGCAGCTTTGACCCGCTCCACCCCTCTGCGGGAGGGTCTCTCTGAGCAATGGCTGAATGAGCAATGGCCGAATGTCGGCTGCACCCAGGAATGCCTGCTGCATCCTGCTGTTGCCGGTGCCCTGGGACTGCAGCCAGGGCTGCATAGTCTGCATATTGTAGTGCATAGTCTCCTAAGATACTAAGGCATCAGTTATAAGACAGATCTCTTCTGATTTGTGGTGAGGGTATGGGGCTTATGTAGTCACACATCCAACCCTGAGCCCAGGGAAGGGTCAGAAGTTAGATGGTGCTTTCATCTGATTGGCCAACATGAATTTACATACTTGAGAGGAACTTTAGCTTGTTGAAATGAACAACAAGGAGTAGATTTATCCTCTCACCAAAGCAACAACAAAACATTGGACAAAGTATATGAAATAATGGTTCTGAAGACACTGGACCTGAAGAAATGGAAGACAATGATCCCTGAGAGATAGGAAACAAATGTCCTGTTTATTGGACAAAGATTGTTACAGCTTATTGGAGAGAGATTCCAAGCCATTTTGAAGAAAGGGTGAACTTAGGTGTAGTCTGGTAGTCTTTCTGTATTCAGGAAAAGGACATGGGAATCAGGGAAGGCCAAAGTATCTAGAGTTCACAGGGTAGAGTATTAGTGCAGAGAGAACTGCATAGAAAGAGAATTCCCAAGATCTACAGAGGGCTCTCTAACATGCATGTGTGGAAACTATGAGACTTGTGTGCCAGACCCTTTTATTCTCTCATCAACTCATCTTTGGATGGGGGTTTCCCCAGGGGGAGAGCAAAACCTTGGAGAAGACAACTCCCATTGGCAAAGGCAGTGCCGCTAGAAGAACACAGCTGAATGCCCTGCCCTCATCACTGTTACTGTTCAGTGTGAAAGAGAACATCCTGACCAACACAGTAAGTCAAGGAAGAAAGAAGCGTTTTAAGGATCAGAGTAAAAATGGTTCAACTGTAATTATTTTTATGTGATATAATCAGTAAACTTAATAGAGTTTTAGAAGTAGTTATATGTTCAATAAGATGTTTAGATATAATAAACTGTAAAAAAATCAATAGTTGTCTTTATACCAACAAAAATAATCTAGAAATAATAGACATCATCCGCCATTTATGTAATAGAAAACTTATTAACTTATAGAAATTGGCATCTTTAAATACACAAGAATGCTATTTTAAAATTATGCTTAAAGTATTACAGTGAAGACCTGATTAAGTGTTGAGATAAACCATGTAAATGAAAGACACATGAACATTTTAAAGATGTCTGTTTTCAGGGGTGTCAGCATGGCTCAGTCAGTTAATTGTCCGACTCTTGGCTTCGGCTCAGGTCATGATCTCATGATTCGTGGGTTTGAGCCCCGTATCAGGTTCCGCACTGACAGTGCAGAGCCTACTTCGGATTCTCTCTCTCTCCCTTTCTCTGCCCCTCCCCTGCTTGCTCACGCTCTCTCTTTCTCTCAAAGTAAATAAATAAAGTTAAAAACAAAAGATGCTTGTTTTCAAATTAACTTATAGGGTCAATGCAATTTCAAGAAACATTCCAGCAAAGATTTTCAGAGGATGTTTGGTACAGTTATTCTGAAATGTAAAATATATATGCAAGTTAAAATTTCACCAAATGGAAGAGAATTTTTAAAAAGATTTGTCACACCTTACTAGATAATAAACCATACTACAAACTCATTGTATATCAAATGATTGTGCCTAGGATGAAAGCATGGATATAACACAGAGTTTATAACAGGCTCATGTATGTGAGTTAAATTGATATGGGATAATATCATTTACATGTATATGATCTTAATATACACATAGAAACACAGATGAAATATACACAGTAGATTGTAAATACCAGTTATTTCTAATGGGTGACATTTTGCTGGACATTAAATGGTAGACAGTATTACACGATTTGAATGTTATAATGTCAGTATATTATTTCATAATCAGAGGAAAAATTAAAAACTGCCATTGGTGGGCTATATTGTTCAGAGTGAGAATTCAAAGGATGAGTATCAGATTGAGGAGAAAAACTGTCAGTTTATGTCAGTAGAAAAGAAATGTAAGAAGTCAGTGAATTCAGGGACACATTTAAAGGTCACCAGTTAGGAACTTGTGGAGAACCAGTAAAACATAAGGGTGGGAGGACTGGGAACTACAAAGCAGTTCTTTCACTTTTCATTGGCTTGATTGTAGCATCCCTTTTGAATTTCAGTTTTGGCCATCAGTTTGTTCCGGTGCTATCTTTGCATGGCCCTATTGTGTTCCAGGTGCATACTTCCCAGCACAAGTGAATAGATCGATGTTATTGGGTTCCCATCAGAAACAGCTCACACCCTGCTTGCCAGCTGAGTGGTTAGCTCTTTGTTCTCATTGTATCTATTTCAGATGGACCCAATCCTCCTGTGCAATATAAACCCACAGGAAGCTCCAGACTGCTACAATTACACCAATCCCAAACAAATTTATAAAGGGCACTAGGAGAATAAGTTTCTGCCCATTTTCTAATGTAAGGTAGCTTCCAGGTGAATTATGTTTATAGGTAGATCAGATGAGGCAATAGGGAAATTAAATATTTATTACCTAACTAAATTGTTTGTCTAAAATCAGTGGGAGATCATATGGGCTAAATATTCACATCTCAAATTATTTCTCTCTTGAACATATTCTTTGCTTGAAGTCTAAGCCTTTCCTAAATTCCTCTCAGAGGTATCCTTTATTTAAGTAACTATACCATATGTATCTCCTTCTGTAATTATCAATTACTTTATATATATTTATTTTTCAATGGATTTTCATTGCTGGGAAAATGAAATATTTGAGGACTTACCTCAACCTGTACTCAAAACTTAACCCTTTTTTGTTTAAACCTTCAATTTTGACATCTCATTTTTGTGGTTGATCCACCTCTAAAATACAGATTTGAAACATCTACCTTCTGACTATCACCTTCTACCTTTGGGCTCAAATTTTCGACTCTCCTTAGGACAGTCACAATTGTTGGACATCAAGAGTCACAAGCCATTGGTTGAATCCCTTTCATGCTATCTTTCATCCCTTTCTTGTCCTGACTTTATTTTTTGTCTAGCTTAGATTCTATAGCCCATCATTTAACTACACTCTTGGAAATAATATAACCTCCTTTGTTTGCTCCTTCCATTGAAGTTGTTTAAAAAAAAACTAAATTCTGTTTAAATATCTGTTTCCTCTGTGAAAGACTGAAATTTGCTAGGAAAAAAATCCCTGAAATGAACTTACAGATTTCACATTAAATTTATTATTAGAAACGTCAGATGTAATTTCAATACCCAGAAATCTTAAATGTGTGATATCATTACAGTAAATGAGCCCATATTCACCAAGTTGTCCAGGACAGAATTCTAAGATTTATATTTGATTTCTACATTAAATACTTCAGTTCTAATTCATCATAAGTATATTGACTTGACTATTCTTCCAAAATTTGTTTATTCAAAGTCATTTCCTCTGCTACCAATATGGTCCATGCCACTACCATGTCTTACCTGGACCAGGTAATGGTCTTCTGCCTGACTTTTCTGCTTCTACCCTGTTTTCCTTCTTATTCATACCTCTTTTTGCTAAGACTTTTTTGATTTGCATTACCTAAACTAATGCTACCATGGTAATGCTCTATGATGGTACATGATAGGATTTTGTATACTTTATTTTGTATAATTACCAAAACTTTTGGCATTTCTTTGTTTTATACTTTTATCTGTATGGTCAAAAGGAAAGACTTTTAAAAATATTTAATTAAAAATAGTGTTTGTATGTGATTCAAAATTTTAAACCTTAAAAAGAATATTCAGTAAAAGAAATTCATTCTCCATTTCAGTTAGTATATTTCTGACTGCATATAGTAGAAGCTCCAAATAATAGTGACCACCAAATTACGATTTTTTTTCCTTTCATGTAGAAGAGTTTCAGAGATAGACATCCAAGGCTGAAACCACAGCTTCACCAGTTTCTCTCTTACTTCTTTATCATACTTAGAATCTGACTTTCATCCTCAAAATTGCTGATGGTTTGGGGTACCTGGGTGGCTCAGTCTGTTAAGCATCCGACTTCAGCTCAGGTCATGATTTTGCGGTTTGTGAGTTCGAGCCCTGCATTGGGCTCTGTGCTGACAGTGCAGAGCCTGAAGCCTGCTTTGGATTCTGTGTCTCCCTCTCTCTGCCCCTTCCCCAGCTCACACACACAGTCACTCTGTCTGTCTGTCTCTCAAAAGTAAGTAAACATTAAAAAAAATAGTTGCTGATGGTTTAAGCTGGAAATTCAGGTGTCAATCCTGTGCCTGTTCCATGGGAAAGGAGTGAGGGCTAATGACCTTTGTTTCTCAACGGAGTTCACATTAAAGAGTCTTCTTGGAAACCCCACCAAAGGACATCTACTAACATTCAGAATCTGAGAATCTGAGAGGTAGAGTATTTTAGCAGTATAGATGGGTACCCAAATAAAATTATGTTTTTTGATACTAAGGAAGAATAGGGGCATTGGGTAAACAACCAGCAATCTCTGAGACACCATTCTATTCTTGTCTGCCAAGCACACAATTTTCTTTCCCAGAAGCAACTGTTCTTACAAGATTCTTGTTTATCCTTCCAGAGGTAATTTGAATATTATACACACACACACACACACACACACACACATATATATATATATATATATATATATATACATATATATATATAATGTAAGAATATATATATTATATATAAGGATATATATTATATATAAGAATATATATTATATATAAGAATATATATAATAAAGTATGTATATATTATACATTTATTTATATGTATTCTTTGTATAGCATTAGAATTATTTTGTACACAAGTTCATTCTCTGAAGTTTTTGCCTCTTCCTTACTTAACAATATATCTTAGAAATTATTCAAATAAGTACATTTAAAGTTGCCTGTTTTCTTTTAACAAGCACATAATTAGAATGAACTCTTGGTGAGGACTGGAACCATGTTTGCCTTATTCACCATCGTATACAGTGCCTAATACAGTTTGTGGAGCATAGGTGGTAGTTAGTAGTTGTTTAATGAATGGGTCACACAAATAGCAAATGTCAGAGCTAGGGTTCAAATCTTGAATGGTTTTATCCCCATGATCTTATCCAGAATCTTGATGTGTTAGGTTGACAGATTTCCTTATACTGAACTCTCCTTGCATTCTTCAAAAGATAAATATAGTTGTCAGTTAAAAAAATGTTAAGTTTACTAAACTCAACTTGCTAGGATTTTGTTTAGGATATTAATACCTATGGTCATATTCATCAGTATAGTGGAGACAGTAGATAAGAGTCATTTAGAACACAGATATTGGAATCAGATTGATGTGGCTCTAAATGTAGGCTAACTGCAGTGAGTTTGGGCAAGGCTTCATCTTTCCATTCATCCCGTACCCAGTGGGGATAATAGTTCCTACTTCAGAGTTGCTCATTCATATCTAAGGGAGATGATTAAATGAGAAAAAATATAAAAGAACTTAAATAGTTTATGGATTGCCTGGGTGGCTCAGTTGGTTGAGTGCCCGACTTTGGCTCAGGTCATGATCTCACAGCTCATGAGCTTGAGCCCCTCATTGGGCTCTGTGCTGGCAGCTCAGAGCCTAGAGTCTGCTTCAGATTCTGTCTCTGTCTCTCTCTGCCCCTCCCTTCCTCTCTCTCTCTCTCTCTCTCTCTCTCAAATATAAATAAACATTAAAAAAATAACAAAAAAGAACTTAAACAGTTTAGGTCACTCAGAAATGTCATTCAAAACTTTAGAATTATAATAAAAGGGGTTGTTCTATAGCCTCTTTTCTTATAGTTTTTGACCATGTTTGCATGTCAGGTTTGTGCACCAGATCATTGGCCTCTGGACAAGTTCTTACCTTAATTTCAAACCACTCCATTCTTCACACCCCAACTCTGTACCTGCAGGAGTACCATAAGACAGGTCCCAAAGGACTCAGCTCTTCATCCCCTAAGTCTCTGCTTCCCAAGCCATCTTTTCCCAGCTGGGTCCAAAAAAGAGAGGGTAGGAGTGGAATAGGAACTCATAAAACTCTTCAGATGTATTCAGCAAAATTCCAGCACGTTTACCAATACAGCTGATATATCACAAAGGACTCATCCTTTATAACTTCTGTAAGTTCCAGGGCCAAGAGGGGATAGGACAGACTGAATTGGATCTCGATAGTCTGATCATTACCAACCTATCCATACAAAATCTGTCGCCCTCTACCAGTCTTTCCTCTCCTCCTTGACTCTTATCCTCTCTATATCCTATTTTCTCATCCCTATTGAGTGCCTTTCTTAGCACTTTGTCCTCTTCTAGCATTGTTTGACATAATCTTCACACCTGTTTATGCTTCTTCTCAAAGGCCTTTAGTAATGATCAGACCGAGGAAATTCAAGAAAATTCTTACCAGCATGTTAGGAGCAATAGAGTTGTTTTGTGTTTGTATTAAGGCAAAGGCAAAAGGTTTCTTATGTCAGATACCTAGCCCAGGGTTTTACCATTAACCAAGGAGCAGGCTCTTGAGGCACACCTGTAAAGAGTGGCATGCAGAAGTCCCTGAATTCCCACATGCATTTTGTGCCTTGCCCTGCCCCCTCAGTGACCACCATTAGTGGTATTGATCAGGACTTCTCCCTTCCATTCCTCAGTGTCCTCTTTAGCACACTGAAACTCTCCTAAATCTCCCCTTTTATTTTCCCTCCTTGAAATTTTCCATTAACGTAGAACACCAAAGCCCAATAATTCAAAAATCGTTTCAGTAGATTTTTATTAAGAGTCTGTGGGGTGTTAGAGGAATTTGGTGTGTATAAATACAAAAGTGTACCTTGTCTATCCTTAGTTACTTCACAGGGGGTGGAGGGAGACAAATAGGTACAAAAGCTATATGTTAAGTGTTATAGAGAAAAATGATAATAATGGTAATAAAATTGCCTTCTCAATAAACTACTTGTTATCTTACTTTCTTTCTGAATTTTAACCTTTCTCTAAACAATTAAGCATGCTACAGTATGTTTCATTCCTGTCTTGCTTTTTTCTTCACTTACAAACTTGAAATGAGTCTCTTAGCTGTATAGTCAACCCTCCCTATTTACACTTCCTCACTTATTAATTTCATTGCCCTTCCTTCTGAGTTCTGTTCCACCAGTCCAATGAACTACTCTTGTCCAGGTCACCATAAAATTTAATGGTTATTCATATTTTCATGTTATTGAACTTCTGCCGTATGTTGGCCATACATTACTTAAAATTTTCTCCCCAATTTTTCTTAGATCATCATATTGTTCTGATTTTCTTCATACTTTTCCAGACCCTCCTTCTATGGCTCTTTTTTATTTTTTCACCCTTGCAATTGCCATTTTCCAAGGTTTCAATCTCAGCCTTATGCTATTCTGACTACTTCAGCTATATAATTTTTTTTGAATTTATATCTTAGGATAAGATCCTTCTCATTTGTTCAAACTGCTCATTTCCAACAGTCTAAGATAATTCTCTATATAGAATTGTAAACACCTCAGTATTGATATATACTCATACACACAAAACCTGCTAATTCTCCTGTGTTTCACATCTTGGTGATTCTATTTATTCAAGTCAGAAAATTCTAGGCTTTTCACCTACTGTCTCTTTCATAACTGTCTATATTACCATGGGAATATGCCACTTCTTCCCATCCTCAGTGCTCAAACTTTCTTCAGACAACACTTCTCATCATAGATATTGTGGCTTCCATTCTTTTTGCTGCTACTGTCTCTACTTACTCAAATAATCCATAGCATTGTATCCAAAGTGAACTTCCTATAGTCCATACCCAGTCACTTCTCTCCACTAATGAAAATATTTCTTTATATTCTCTTTATGTGTGTGTGTGTGTGTGTGTGTGTGTGTGTGTGTGTGTATATATAGTCTCTTTATATGTAAGATTAATTCTAAATTCCTTAGCATAGAAAAGGTCTATCATGATCTGCTTTTCTCCCCCACCGCCCCAACATCATTTTCTGCTCTTTCTTTCAACTTCCCACCCTCTTGGCTCCAGTCAAATTAAATATTTCATAGGATCTCCCCCTGAAATTCCTCAACTTATTTCCATGCTTTTACACAACCCATTTCATATGCCTTAAATACACTGCCCACAGTTTTGGTGCACATCTAAGTTTTCCACATCCATCAAAGCTCAGCTAAGATGTTAGTAACTTTGTGAAGGCTTCCAAACTTTTCGTCTCAGGCTGATTTAGGAAATTTTATTTTGTGTCCCTCTATCACTCTGCTCATAAAACTAACAATTAATTTATTCTACAAATATTATTTGGCACCACTTCATGCCAAGTACTGCGCCAACTGGTGAACATGGTCTCTACTGTCATGGCATGAAATGTCTAACTGGACTTGGGGGAAGGAGTATTTAACCAAATTATTACATACACATCAACTGTGTTGAGGGGGTACAAAGTGCTGTGAGAACATAAAATAGGAGACCTTGGTTTTGTCTGGAGAGGATTAGAGAAAACCTCCCAGAGAATGGAATATTCAAACTGAGATATTAAGGATGGAAAAAAGTAAAGGGATGTATGTGTGGAAACATGGGATGCACAGTCTTCCAAGAGAAGTGGGAGAAGAAAGTGCATGTTATATTTGAAGATCTGAAAAAAAGGACAGTGTGGCTGGGGCTCTGGAAGCCTCAGGAGAGAGAGAGATCAGATTAGACTGGAAAATGGGAAAGGAGGCAAATGATATATTCATTCATTCATTCATTCATTTTCTTATTTATTAAATAATTTATTCAAGTAACTATGAGCACCTATAAAGGAATCTACCTATACACTGTACATATAGTGATGAAAAACATCAACAGACATGGTTTCTTCTCTCATGAACTTGTATCTAATAAAGTTAAGGATTTTGTTTTTTTTGCCTATTAACAATGAGAAGCCAATAGCATATTTTAAGTTGATGAGTGGCAAGATAATATTTATATTTGAAGATATTTCTCTGATTTCAATGTAGAGAAGGGTTTTATAATGAAACCTAGAATGCATTAAGAGGCAATTCCAGTAAATTTCACTCAAGAGACAATGATACTGTTTTTTTGGCTGGTGACAGTGGTGATGGAGATGTAGATCCAAGAGCTAATTAAAAGGCATATTTGACAGGTTTTGGTGGTGGGTTTGTAATGGGAAGTATAGGTGAAGGATATGTTCAAGATGGTTTCTAGCCTATGAGTTGTGGAATAGCCCATACACATATGCTATTCACTGAGAGAAGAGATGCTAGACAACCAGGCTTGGAAGAAAAATGGTAAATTAATTTTAGAGTTGGTGAATTTTGGATATCTGTGAAAGATGCAAGTTGATATATCGAGTAGGCATTTAGGAGGTGTAGGCAAGATATATAATTTAGTAATCATCAACATGGAGATGGTAATTGAGCATATGGAAAAAAGAAATGGAAGACAGGGTAGAAGAGATTAGCACGGAGGAGAGAAGAAAATCAAAGAGAACTCAGGACTGAACCTTAAAACCGATGTCAAAGTGGTGGATAAAAAAACACATGTAAGAGAAAATGAAGACACCAAGAGTGTGAGATAAACCAGGAGATTGTGATGCAAACAAAACCAAATGGAGTATGTCAGGAAGAGGATCTGGTCCATTGCTTTAGCAAGATTTAGAATCGACAGATGATTTTTTAAAAAGTTTATTTATCTATTGAGAGAGAGAAAGAGAGAGCATGGAGGAGGGGCAGGGAGAGAGGGGGTGGGAGAATACTAAGCAGTCTCTCCACTGTCAGCATAGAACCCAACAGGAGGTTCCCTCTCAAGGGCTGTGAGATTATGACCTGAACTGAAAGCAAGAGTTGGGTACTTAATCAGCTGAGCCACCCAGTCACCCCAACAGGTGATCTTTTTGAGAGGCATTTTGTGGAACTAATGGAGAAGGAGGCCATGCTGATGTGAACTGTAGAATGGATGTGAGGTGAGAACTGGAGACAGTGAGGGTGGCAGTGCTTGGAAGAAATTTGGGTGTGAAGGGAGGGAGATGGAAAAATAGCTGGAAGGAAATAAAGAGCCTTTTTATTTTTATTTTTAAAAATGAAAGATACTGGAGAATGTTTGAAAGACAAGGCAGATCCACTGAAGAAGGAAATATGACCCCAAATTAGGGAACAATTGATAGTGTAATTGCAAGGCTAGAAGGGCTACGATTCAGTGTAGGAAGTGGAAAGTTTGATGCATTGAGTATGGGCAGATTCTATATCAATGGGGGGAAATAAGGAAAGGATGGGAGAATGTGCAAATAGGTTGGTAAGTTTTATCTTGGGAAGTTGAAGAAAAATCTCATTGCACACCTTTTTTCTCTGCAAGGTAGTGGTTGATGTCCTCTTTTAAGAGAAGAAGTAGAGTTTGAGGTTTGAACAGAATGAAGAAGTTTTGAAAAAGGTTTTGGAAGAAGGGAAAGTTGATCAGGAAAGTTTTTTAGGATGGACAGGAAGCATTGAGGTCTCATTTAAAGTTGGTAACTATATAGTAAAAGCCATTTCTGTTACTTTAGGCTTATTCTAAGACCACTTGGGATGATCAGGTACAGATGCTGAAAGGTGAGTGGTTGTATTCAAATAGATTGGGGTTTTAGCAAAGGACTGGCTTAATCAATTTGACATTCTATTTTCTTCTAGTATACCATGAGTTTGTGGAGGGGATACAACAAAATTATCAATCCAAAATCATATTGGATATGGTAGTAGGTGAGCAGGTAATTAAAGGTTTTCTATCCCACATCAATGCCAATAATTATCTCAAAAACGCCTATTGAAGGATATTTTTCTCCACCATAGGTTTGATGCCACCCTCATCGTACACTAGATAATTGTAAAAACTAGGTGTGCTTTTGGCCTTTTTTATACTATTAACATTTTATTTTTCTTACACTGGTATCATACTGACATAATTTGTTGCACATTTTTAATGTTGTGAGGTTATTCCTTATCACTATTCACCTTTCAAATCTTAGTTTATTCACTGATTCCTTTTCCTTCGTAGACCATAGCTTTTATTTGTTGAGTCTCACCAGTCTATCTTTATGATATTGATTGGGATTTGCCTATTCAAGAAGAGTCTCCTATATATCACTAGCTGCCTAAAGAGTAAGAGGCACACTTTTGAAGTGGACTAAAAGAAATTGCTTCTTGTATCTGCCCATACAAAGAGTCCAGAAAAACCTCAGCTCCAGATTCATTCCATGGCATCACCCAGCAACTACTCCACTGCTCCAGCCTCTGAATTCCTCCTCATCTGCTTCCCTAACTACCGGAGTTGGCAGCACTGGCTGTCCCTGCCCCTCAGCCTCCTTTTTCTCCTGGCCATGGGGGCCAACGCCACCCTGTTGACCACTATCTGGCTGGAGGCATCTCTGCACGAGCCCATGTACTGCCTGCTCAGCCTGCTTTCCCTGCTGGACATCATGCTCTGCCTGACTGTCATCCCCAAGGTCCTGGCCATCTTCTGTTTGACCTCAGGTCCATCAGCTTTTCGGCCTGCTTCCTCCAGATGTTTATCATGAACAGCTTCCTCCCCATGGAGTCCTGCACATTCAGGGTCATGGCCTATGATCGCTCCATGGCTATCTGCCACCCACTACGATATCCTTCCATAATCACTGACCAATTTGTGGCCAAGGCTAATTTCTTCATAATCACACGAAATACCCTACTCACTGTACCTATTCCTATTCTCTCTTCCCAGCTCCATTACTGTGGGAAAATGTCATTGAGAACTGAATCTGTGCCAACTTGTCTGTGTCCAGGCTCTCCTGTGACAGTTTCACCCTTAACGGCATCTACCAATTTGTGTCTGGTTGGACGTTAATAGGCTCAGATTTCATCCTCATCTTCTCCTATACCTTCATCTTAAGAGCTGTGCTTAGGTTCAAGGCTGAGGGGGCTGCTGTCAAAGACCTGAACGCATGTGACTCTCATTTCATCCTCATCCTGTTCTTCAGCACCATTCTGCTGGTTGTGGTGTTGACAAACATGCCCAGAAAGAGGGTCCCCATGGACATCCTCATCCTGCTCAATGTCCTTCATCACCTCATACCCCCTGCCTTGAACCCTATTGTTTATGAGGTTCAGATCAAAGAGATAAAACAAGGAATTAAGAAATTGATGGAGACAGGGATGTGAATATATGAAATAGATCTAATTTCTTTTCTTCCTTCTCCTCAGTGATTTTGCCTAGACAGTGTATTGGAAAAAAGCTTGATGAGTATTTACTATATACTCTGAAGCTCACTTCATAACTGACCCAGATTTCTTCCATTCCTCTCTTCACCTGATTTTGGTGAAGGTAGGCAACAGGAAGAAACTGAGATTCCTTAATTGTGTTGAGCCCAGGCAATTTTATGTAAGTAAATTTAATCTTCACAACATTTCTGCAGGTGTCATTACTTCCTTTTTACATAGTAGGAAAAAAATGATGCTTTTTAAGATTGGAAACTGCTAAAGACCACATTATCTGGAAAATGGCAGAGATCAAAATCCAGACTCCAAAGCCCAGGTTCCTTCTACAGAAATTCCCCTTCAAGTGCAGTTGATGCTGGATACCTGACCTCTACCTTACTCTCCTTTGCTTGTGGTTTGTCCTTCTGGATATCTATTTCCTGCCTATACACACTTTCTTGAGAACTAGTGGGTTCTTAGAGATGACAGAATCCTGCCCAACAAAGCATCTGCAACCCTACAGGAGAAGAACGTTCATAATAACATATAGCAATACCAACCTCCTCTTCTATCTTATGCATTCTCACCATCTTCAGGGAGTCTTAGAAATGAGGATAAGTTGGGGGAGAGAGAGATGGGAGAAAGGAAGCCATTTCCCAGAAAATGGGGAAACTGACCAGTACGTTGGGTTGGCCACTTCCCCTAAATGTTTAAGCTACACAACCAGTGAATTGAAAATCAAATCTTATTTGATTTGTTGACTTTTGCTCAAGAGCTCTAGTTGAAAGTGAGAAGACATAGCAAAGTGTCAGGTTTCTGGATAATAGTGGGTCCGGTGAGGAGAAGAAAAGTCATACTGGTTATTTTCAGATTATTTAATGTAAGCAAATGGTTAAATGGATATTGGAAACCTAGAAACTAAAACAGGGGATACTGAAGTAATGGAGAGGTAGCACCTGTGGGAAGAACCTTACACTTGGGAAGAGTTTGGTCATTGGGCCCTAGAAAGTTGGAAGTGGGCCCATGGGGCTGTGTCTCACAACACTGAGGAAGGTGCTGCCTTGAACTGGTACAGTGTCACAGGAGCTCAGAAGAGGGGCCCTCAGAGCTGGGACTCAGATCTCTGAGGATGAATCCCTATCCTGCTGCTACCTCTGAGGGAGCTCAGTGAGGCTGATTTGACCGTGGGAGTTCCAAAACCAAATCCAAACCAAATCCAAACCAAACCCAAACCCAAATAAAACTGAAACTCAATATCCAACCAACCAACCAACCAACCAGCCCTGGAGACTAGAATCAATTCCACTGCCAGGTGAAGAGCCAATGCTTGGGGATACTGACAAGATAAGAACAGACAGGAAGAAGCAAGTATCCCTTGCCCTGCTTCAGCCTTCCAGTCTTTTCCTGTTGTTCTCTCTGGGTGAAAACTAACAGGGAGCCAGGTGTCTAACTAACAGAAGAGTCCCAGTGTCCAAGTCCCAGATCCCACAAGATCTGCATCCCAAAGCAGATCTGGATGGGTAGGTTTGAGGCTGAGAGACAAGAGTTAATGATTACACAACTCTTGTTGGTTCTGAGTCTGAGGGCTTGTGACTTGCCAGTGTTCACTGGCTCCCAGGGACTGGACACAGAATCAAGTTCTCCTGTTCAGGTACACGAAGAGACATGACAGTATAACATAATATTACAGGGGAAGCTTTCATAGCTGTGAAAGAATTTGGAGTTAGCTGTCAGCAGGAATAGAGAGTGATTGCATCACATTATGGGGATTCCACAGAGTAACTGCATCTCAGTGCTGCTGTGGGCTCCAGGGCAGACTCTTCTACATGCAGTAACAGCAGGAAAGGAAAATGACATCCACTTGTCTACAAGAAGGTACTCTTAATGTCCTTAGACTTGGCTCTCATTTCCTCAAGCCCAGCCACAGGTGTGACTCAGTATTTGTCATTTTCTACAAGAGAATTCTCTCTTAGGGCTCCCTCCATCTCATGGCTGTTAGAAGAGTTTTATACAGCACCACCTTCCTACTGTCCCTCAGAGGACAGAAGGGCCAACTTCAAACACTGTGGCCTAAAATTATACTAATAATCCCAATGTTCTTATATACTGATAATAATCATAGTCATGACAATGAAAATAAAAGCTCAAGTGTTTTGAGCACTTGCAATATACCAGTATCTGTGCATGATTCTTCTGTGGATGATAATAAAAATTCTTTAAGAAATCTAACAGAAAGGATATAATTCATAGGAATAGGACAGATTGTCATGTGATATTGTCCAGCATTTGGTCCACTCTGTTGGTCTCTCTAGGAGTGCTTTGTCTACCTCTGCTATGCTTCTCCCAGGTGCAAACCCAGAAGGGACTCAGAGGAATCGCTGTTAGTTGGTCATATTCAGATCTTAATCCCTTCACTAGGCTTTTCTAGATCAGTGCAAATCGCCAACATAATTATGAGTGGGTATACACAGTTACAGAAACTACAACTTGTGTTAAGGATTTGTAAGGGATTGGGGGCCAGCACACCTGTTGTCATTACTCACAGTGACAAGCACATCTTCTGGTACATCAAACGATTTAGGAAATATCCCCTTGCTTATGCTATTGAAGTGGCTAAGAGAAGAGTTAATCAATAGTGTCTACAATGCATCTTTAGTTCTAAGTAGTAGATTTCTCAACATAAGAATGGACAAGATATATGCTTGAGGTTGGCTCTCAATTCTGGTCCTTGAGAGACAGGTTAAGAGGACTACAATTTTTCATAGAATTGTCAAGCCCAGTGCAGGTGGCTTAAGGAACTGGACACAATGGCTCTAAGACAGATTTGGGCTGAGTCCTCATAGATAAAGGGGATGGAGGAATAGGATTACCCAAAGAGCCAGATCTTGAAGGGCAGACACAACTTTGCCATGAGGCTCCTGTAGCAAAAAAATGTTATTGAACATGTCTTGAATGGATAGACTGAAGTAGCAGAAACTAAAGGCATTTTAAATAGGCATTTTAAAGGTACAAGCTTTCAGTTTTAAGATAGATAAGTACTGGATATGTAATGTATAACACGATGACTATAGTTAATACTGCTGTTTGGTATATTTGAAAGTTGCTAAGAGAGTAGATTCTAAAAGTTCTCATCACCTGGAAAAAACATGTTTTTCTTCTCTTTTTTTGTATCCATGTGAGACACTAGATAATTTGTGGTAATCATTTAATCGTATACGTAAGTCAAATCATTATGCTGTATACCTTAGACTTATATAGCGCTGTATGTCATATCTCAATAAATTGGAAGAAAAAAATAAGGTCTTTCGTAAGTTAACTGAAAAATCTGTGGAGTAACTTTGCTAACACAGACTGACTATGGCCCAGTTGTACTGGAAAGTGTGTATTAATGAGAAGGGGACAGGAAGAAGCCAACTGATAGCCACTCACCACACTCCCTGGTTTGCGGGTTAGTCACATTTGCAAGAAGAACACAGAGCCTTTTGGAAAAGAATATCTGAAGCCATTGAACACTGATTTTCAGGACCAGAGAAGATTTAAATCTAGAGCCAATAGCAAGAAAGAGCAGTGTATCTCCTGGAATTAAATTACCTCGAGGAAAAACATGACCAATGCTCAAAGCAATGAAAGAACAAAATTACATTTTCTGCATATAATAAAGTGGAGTTTGGGAGCCTCTTAGTACATATCTATCCTGATACACTGTTCCTCAGATATTTTCTAAGTCTTTGGGTGTTAACAATGAGAGATGTGACCTGAGAGGCCCAGTGTGGGACATCAAAGCTGTGCAGCCAGGGAATCTACAAAGGCTGAAGTTATTGCCAGGAGTAAATAAATGCTTCATAGCCTGCAAGTCAACACTGCTCTCTTGTGGCTACCAGTGGGAATAGCAATACTATGGTGATTTCGGCTCTCCATCTCTACTTGATGTTTGAAAGGGGACTGACATCTCTGTGTTGTGAAAATTCCTGGGATCTCCAACACTTAGAAAGAGGTAGGGAGTGGCTTCAAGTAGAAGATATTGTACTTCTTGCTTATTAGCCATATGGGTATTTAAATGATTAATTAAAAAAATAAAAGGAATATAACAATTTATACTCTGATTTTCTTTTCTTCAGTGACATCCAAAATAAAAATCAAATCAATGACATGAATCAGGTATCATAAATGTAGAATGTATTTCAGTATTTAATAAGAAGTTACATTAGCAATATTGGCTAAGGACTGTATATAATAATAACATTTATTCCTTTCTTCATCTACTCAACCAAAAATTAGTTGAGTGCTTTGTGTGTCGTTAACATGTTAGTAATTAGCATAGATAGTTACCAAGAGGTAAACTACTTTTAGAGAAATTATGATTATAATTTTTGGAATTATCATTATTCCCAATTTTACAATTGAGCAGAAAGGTAAAAATACTAATGGTCATTGAACTAACAGAATCAAGAGAGAAATCAGGCATGTTTGTTAACTAAATCCATTGTTTCTATCACTTTGCCTAGGGATTAAGATATATTTTTAGACTTCTCCTGGACAGCTATGTAGTTTTCTGAAGTTTTTGTGCTCCAGATTACAGATAGCAAAGACCATGCACGTCAAAACCCACCATATATGCAATTAATCAAAGCTAGTAAAGTTAGTTATTACAACAAAGATATCACAGTAATTTAATACAAAACTAGCTTACTTCTCATCTAAACCCATTCCAATATGGGGGCTTTGCTTCGTGCCAACATTTAGGGCCTGAAGCATCTTTCATATGTGGATTCTCCATGTATTAAGCTCTCAGGGATCTCCAACAGGTACTTCTGAATCTGACTGACATACAAGCAAAGAGAGAGAATGTTCAAGATCTTGTAGGAGGTTTTAGGGGCTCAATCTGGGAAAGATTTACATCATTTTTTCTATCATCCCATTGGCCACATTCCTCACATAAATCCAACTGCCTACAGGAGAGGCTGCATCATTGAACATTCATCTCTTAAAAAAATTTTTTTTTAACATCTATTCATTTTTTTTTTTTTTTGAGACACAGAGACAGAACGTGAGCATGGGAGGGGCAGAGAGAGAGGGAGACACAGAATCTGAAGCAGCTCCAGGCTCTGAGATGTCAGCACAGAGCCCAATGTGGGGCTTGAACTCAAAAACCACGAGATTATGACCTGAGCTGAAGTTGGATGCTTAACCGACCGAGCCACCCAGGTGCCCCTGAATATTCATTAAAATTTTTTTAAAACGTTTATTTATTTTTGAGAGACACAGAGAGACAGAGAATGAGCAGGGGAGGGACAGAAAGAGAGGGAGACCCAGAATCTGAAGCAGACTCCAGGCTCTAAGCTGTCAGCACAGAGCCCAATATGGGGCTTGAACCCATGAGCCGTGAGATCGTGACCTGAGCCGAAGTCAGTTGCTCAGCCGACTGAGCCACCCAGGCGCCCCATGAATATTCATCTCTTAAGAGAAATGATACTAGAGAGACTCTTGCATGTAATATATACTTCTTCCCAAGGGAGACCACCCAAGCTCACATGCAGTCACTGTGTGCCACACAAAGTCCAAGATCTTGAGCAGTGTCTTCTCCATCAGGTCCTGATATGATTCCTCACAGGCCATTTTCCTCCTCCTACCACATATGTAATGGTGGAGCAGACACTGGTACCAGTCATTAAGATTCCCAGCTGGAAGCGAGGCATGGAATTCATTCAGCAGGAACTTGTTCATGGTAATGCTGGAATATTTTGGGGGCAGACACTGCAACATTGTTACCCACTGAAGTGGTGGAAGTTCCCTAACTAGACACTGGTTATGTTCTCTGGGTGAAACTCTCCATCGTATCTACGACCTCTAGTTCTGTCTCTGGGGGGTTGCGTCTTCATCAGTGTTCTCCATGGCATTATATCACACAGGCATTGGAATGTGTGACTTCTTTTGCATTACTGCTTTTGGAGGCTGCTTCTAGCTCATAAAATATTAAGATCAATAATTGCATTAATTCTTGATAAAAACTTTCTTTAAAAGCCAAGCTCAGGTATCTTTGGCAATAAACATCCTCAAAAAACAAACAGGTGTCTGATCTATTTGTATCAGGGCAGTTCCATGGACTAGTAATCACACCCAATTATTTTCCTAAGCATAATTTAAAATTTTTCTTTTGTTTCCTATTGTCTTTTCCATGCCACTCCTTTGTAGGTAATGGTGTCTATCTAAAGCCATTGGACATGAGTAAGACAACTGTACACATAATCTTCTCTCTTCTCAGTGCTGGTTTCTATGAGTCTTTGTTTTTTAAAGACAATCTAAAACTTTCTCTGAAACTTTGACCTTCCAAGCAGTAGGACAGTTCTTCAAAACTCCACATCTATGGACTGTGTCTATCAACAGTAATATATGCTTGAAGACTGGCCAACTTTCTGCTAAGGTCATCTACTTACCATAATAACTTGTCAATGGGATCAACAATTGCAAGCACATACAATTTTTGTCAATTGTTCCAACCTTTCCCCTAGACTTACCATTTAGTAGCCATGTCAGCTTTCCTTGTTGTATAATCTTTCTAGTATTGGATGTCAGTTTC
The DNA here is from genome assembly GCF_024362965.1 of Panthera pardus. Classification (NCBI taxonomy): domain Eukaryota; kingdom Metazoa; phylum Chordata; class Mammalia; order Carnivora; family Felidae; genus Panthera; species Panthera pardus. Next base: position 52,399,657 of record NW_026526677.1, read on the forward strand.
CTCATTGTCTGAAGCATTACTCAGGATCACTTGCCAGCTGTTGAAATGAACAATTCCAATGTGTCAGTGGTTTAACACATACAACTTTATTTTTGACAACATCCATCCAATGCATATGGAGGGAGGCTCTCTTCCATGCTGTATTTTAGGGACCTAGCTTCCTCCAGTGTATCATTCCATCTTTTCTAGGGCTTCATGTTTTAGTGGATTATGTGCAACTGGCCAGAGGTGGGGCACACCAAGGAGGCTATAAAGGTTGTACCTGGAAGAGGTACATGCTATCTTTTTGGCCAGGCTCAGTCGTATAGTCCCATCTAACTATAGGTGATCCTGGAAAATGTAAATTTATCTGTGCATCTGGGAGGAGGAAGAACTCTAGTAAACTTAGGCTTGTCTCTGTCATTTATATACATTGATTGTCGGCTGAACTCCAAGCTGTGTAGTGAGAAGGGTGAGAGTGGTAGGAGACCTCTGGAGATCTTGTGGCTCTTCTGGTCTCTCTGAGACATTGTCAGCCCTAGAGCCTGGTCTGCTGTTTGTTTGCCTCCACCAGAAGCCTCATTAGGTAGATCATCAGGTTTTATTTTAGGCTCATAAAGAGAAGAAAAGAGGACCTTTGAGGTCCCTTGCATGTTTTCCAGTCACCCCCATGTCAGTGGTATGAATGAAGAAAGGGACCTTGATATGCTGGATCAGTGGATGGGTACAGGGATTTGAATACCCATGCCTCCAGATCCAGTCCTCAGGACTGGACTGTCCAAACATATTCCTGAAAACTGCCCTGAGATTTGCTAGGATGATATCAGGAGCCTGACATGGGACTCAAATGAGCAGGGCATTTTCTGCTCAGTCCTTGAGTTTATGCAGAGTTCTTGTGGCCTGTCAAGAGACATTGCTGTTAGGACACAGGGGGAGGGGGACCTGATGAGTTAATATTCCAGGGAAGGATAGACTTTGGTGGATTTCCTCCACAAAGTTACTAAATTTATTGTCTTTACTTGGATGTTTATAACAGAATTAAGAACTGTGTCCTGTTTGAGAAAGAGGCTGCGAGTTTCCTTAGACCTGTGCTTGCTTCTGAAAAAGTAAATATTGATTTGTCTGTAGATGGAGCCAAAAGAAGTCTGTTTATGGTCCATGTGCTGTGCTTCCACAGAGCTGGGTGAGAGCAGTTTCCTTGACTTCCAGGCGTGCAACTGCCTTTGGAGGAGTCTGAGGAAGTCTGTACACTATGTTTGTCCAGCCAACCACTATCAGCTAGAACATTTTTCTGAGACTGTAAGATTGCACTTCTCTACATGTCTTTTTCCTATTGTGGGACAAATACTGCCTTGGTTAGTATCATCACCTTCACTTTCCTTTTGTACCAGCATCTTTTTTTCTCAGCCAAAGGAATTACATAGTTCACCTATACCCCTCCCCATCCTGCAGCCACTAGCTTTTCTCCATATTTGAGTCTGTTTCTCTTTTATTGTTGTTTGTTTGTTCATTCATTTGTTTTGTTTTTTTTAGATTCCACATATAAATGAAATCATATTGTATTTATCTTTCCCTATATGACTCATTTCACTTAGTATAATACTAAGTCCATCCATATTGTCACAAATTGCAAGATTTCATTCTTTTTAAAGGCTAAGTAATATTCTATTGTATATATAATATATATACCACATCTTCCTTATCTATTTGTCTATCAATGCACATTTAGGTTGCTATCATATCTTGGATATTGTAAATAATGCTGCAATAAACATATGGGTGCCATAATCTTTTTGAATTTTAGTGTTTTTGTTTTCCTTGGGTAAATACCCAGAAGTGGAATTATTGAATTATATGGTATTTCTATTTTAATTTTTTTAACACCTTGCATAATGTTTTGTACAGTGGCTGTGCCAATTTACATTCCCACCAACATGAGGATTCCTTTTTTCTCTATCCTTCCAGACACTTGTTATTTCTTGTCTTTTTGATACTAGCCATTCTGATTGGTGTGAGGTGATATCTCATTGTGGTTCTGATTTATATTTTCTTGATTATTAGTGACGTTGAGCATCTTTTTATGTGTCTGTTGGCTATCTGTATGCATTTTTTGAAAAACTGTCTAGGCAGATCCTCTGCCCATTAAAAAAATTTTTTTTAACGTTTTATTTATTTTTGGGACAGAGAGAGACAGAGCATGAACGGGGGAGGGGCAGAGAGAGAGGGAGACACAGAATCCGAAGCAGGCTCCAGGCTCTGAGCTGTCAGCACAGAGCCCGAAGCGGGGCTCGAACTCATGGACCGTGAGATCATGACCTGAGCCGAAGTCGGATGCTTAACCGACCGAGCCACCCAGGCGCCCCAAGAAGTGGTTTATATATACAATGGAATACTACTTGGCAATGAGAAAGAATGAAATATGGCCTTTTGTAGCAACGTGGATGGAACTGGAGAGTGTTATGCTAAGTGAAATAAGTCATACAGAGAAAGACAGATACCATATGTTTTCACTCTTATGTGGATCCTGAGAAACTTAACAGAAGACCATGGGGGAAGGGAAGGGGAAAAAAAGTTACAGAGAGGGAAGGAGGCAAACCATAAGAGACTCTTAAAAGCTGAGAATAAACTGAGGGTTGATGGGGAGTTGGAGGGAAGGTAAAGTGGGTGATGGGCATTAAGGAGGGCACCTGTTGAGACGAACACTGAGTGTTGTATGGAAACCAATTTGAGAATAAATTTCATATTAAAAATAAATAAATAAAAATTAAAAAATAAAAAAAAGAATTTGAAGTCTTGAATAGCCCTAACATTATCTACATATTAAATTTTAGGTACATTTTGAGTCAAAATAAAAATTAATGCTCAAAAAAAAAATAAAGATGGTTTCCTTCAATGTGCAAAAGATTTGTAGTCCCTGTTTATTTTTACACTTGTTTCCCTGGCGTAGGCATATATATATCCAGGAAAATATTGCTGATGTTAATGTACAAGAGATTAATGCCTATGTTCTTTGGTAGTAGTTTTATGCTTTTACATAAAAGGTCTTTAAACCATTTTGATTATAGTTTTGTGTATGATGTAAGAAAGTGGTCCACTTTTTTTTTTTTTTTTGCAATAGTTGTCCTATTTATTGAAGATACTGTCTTTCCCTGTGGTATATTTTTACTTCTTTTGTTGTAGATTAATTGACCATATAAACATGGGTTTATTTCTGGGCTCTCAAATCTATTTTTTTTTTAAAATCTGCACACATTTGCTAACATTCCAAAATCCTAAAGATGAAGTCTTCTGAATAGATCAAAAGAGATGATTCATTACTTACAAAGGAATACCAATTGAGCGGTCATATACTTATCAATAGCAACAAAAGATATCAGAAAGCTGTGTAAATATACATACAGCATAGATATAACATATATAATATACTATCCAATTTGTATGTATATAAAATACTTGTTAATATTCATGTTTTTATCCAGTTAAATTGTCACTAAAAAAAAAACCTGCTTGAATTTAAAAAATAGAGAAATATTTTTGAAAGTACTGAAAAGTTAAGGAAAGGTCAAAATCTAGAAGGTAAAAACTGAGAGAGAAAGCCAGGGTTTAAAGCTACTTCTGCTCTGAGGACTTCAAATCCTGAAGAAATCATTGTGAAATGGAGCAAAAAAATGGCAATTTTCTGGTTTGAGGAGACAAAACTCAAGGCCCACTAAGAATAGGGTCTGATAACTATCCACCCACACACAAATTCCAAACTGGACCTTGGGATGTATTCTCGGGGTTGTTGAACTAAAGTTCATCAGTCTTTGTGTTAACTGGTAGCTCTTAATTTGATTAGATCTACAAAGATCTTATTCCTGTATAAGGTCACACTCACAGGTACCTGAGGGTTAGGACTTCAATATATCATTTTGGGGGACACATTAAAATCCAAAACATGTATTTTTTTATTCCTTATTGGGAATTGGTAACTATAGTTGTTGCCTTTTGTAATATGTATCTCATTAGGTTGTTATAAGCATTAAATGAAAAATCAGGTGATATTCAGAGTAATATGACACATTAAGAACTCTGAAGATTTGTTTTTATTGTTACAAGCATTATCCTTGGTGTGGCTGTATGTAAAGTCTTGGTTTCCCTCTCTAAAGTGGAAGAAACCATTCCTTGATGTACATATTTCAAATATATAGTGCTTTGTCAAAGTAGGGTAAAAGTGTTTGCTCAATGAAAAAGTAAAAGTAATTTTTATCCTTGCAACAAATCTGTTTTGGAAAGTTTGGTATGCCTATATTTCAGGTAAGGATATTGTTGTTCTGAGAGCTAATGAAACTTCTTCAAGGAAAAGTAACCAGAAAAGGGTTCAAACGTAAGAAATGTAGAACAAGGGTTCAAATGTAAGCTTCCAATGATCTTTACCAATATCCCTATAATCTGACAGTGAAGAGGGATTATTAATTTATAAGAAACTCAGGGACCAGGGTGTTTTGCCTAGAGGAAATGGTATGCTCCAGCAACATTCTTTCATTGAACGATAATTCAGTAATGAGAGAGTTTTCTTCATTTAGCACATCTATCAACTCTATTTGATGCTGACAAGGTCCTTGGCACTTTCCCCAGCACCTTCAATAAGCAAGGCAGAGGTGGTACCAGGAGAGTAGTTAGTGCATGTAGGGAACAAGATTATTTTCCAGGTACATTCCTGCCCTGATGTCTTCTTCAGCAGTTGTGGGTAAGAAGTGTGAGACCTAGAACCAGACTCCACTTGCTCTCCTCTCTCCAAGATTCCTGTGCCCCAAACCCCAAAGATCCTACATTTAGCTGGAAAGTCCCTATCCTAAGACGCATCTGGGAAGGTCCACAGGAAAGGCTATTTTCTAAGTCCTACTGTGCATCAATGCAAAGAGGTGGCTGCACTGGTGGAAGTTCCACTTGTTCCCCAAGGAAGCAATGCCAAGTGTTGCCCTGTGGAAGGTGAAGATTGTTAACAGTTGAACTTTCCCATACTTATGTGACAGAGTTTAAACCAAGCACAGCCATGAAGGTAAAATCTTGGCCATGAGACCACGTGTGTGTAAACAGGACCCCTCCCAGGGATGTGCTTGTGTCAAGACCACTGGTGCTCCCACTGCAGGAGAGGGGCTCACAGAGAAAGTGCTCCTTGGCCCCTGGTTGCCCATGGTCCATGCTCCTCTGAGGCCCATGCTCCTTTGATTTCTGGGGATGTTCTCTGTCACCTCCTCCATGGAGTTATAGGGCTGAGGAGAGTTTACTCACTTCTTCCCCTCAGGTGCATCCGTATAAATTTTCCCTGAGAAGATTCTCATCATGCAGTTTCCTTACCCTTCTTTTCCCAGAGCTTCTTTATTTAGACTCCCCAAGAGCCCCCTGCCCTTACTTTATTGAAAATGCCGAATTAAGCCTTTTACAATACGTTCTCTTGGGAAATAGACCATAGGGCCTGAGGGCCCAAGTGTTTAACAAGGGCACCACCTCTGGTGAGCAATGGAAAGAGAGGGGGCACAGTGGAGCCAGAGTTCATAAAACCAGCCTCCAGAACTCATGGAGGGGTCAGTTTAGTGCTTTCTCTGGCAGCCAGAAACAGCAGCAGTGCAGCTTTCTGAAACTGGTGAGTCTCAAGCTGGACCAAGCAGGAAAACTGTGAGGAAGGAGATCATGAGAGGAGAGAGAAATCCAGGAACCTAGTACATAAAGGAAAAGGAACTCTTTCAATAGGGCCTGGTGTACATGCTGACCCTGCTAAGATGCTTAGATCTCGTGTAAGGCTGAGTGGCAGGGACTGACCTCATGCTGTTATTTCATTCAGGGATGAGGCTGAGTCATTTTGTGTCCATAAGTGTTTGCAAACTTCCGTAGACTCCAAGGCCCCCTCCCATACCATGGCTGGGTGACCAAGGTCCTGTGCCTGGCTGGGTGAGAATCTTCCTTTCTGTCCTTGTCTAAATTCATCTATGAGTCAAGGTGGTCACTCCGTTTTCCAGTCTTGGCTTGAGTCTTCTCTTGTAATTTTGTTTATTCAAGACTTGCCTGACCTTTGTAGACTGTCAGTGTATCATCATCACAGACCATGTTTGGTCAATAGTACTTAGCACACGGATCACCCCTTTGTAAATGTCAGTCCATCAGTACTGGAACTGGATACTGAATATCAGAACAATGTCCCAGATGCCCAACAAGTCCTCATTGCTCACATTAGGAGGCCTCAGTTTCACTGAGGAGAATACAGAAAGAGAGGAAAAATGGTCCCAGCTCTTATGGAATTTACTAAAACAGAGCCAAAAGTATATTGCTACCTGGGAGAAAATACCAGTGTTATAGGAGGTCTGAAAAGGACATTTTTCCCTGTATCACTAAAAGGTGCTTGGCGACATTCTGGACTCCAGTCTCTCTGCCTGCTCATCCTTTCTTACACTAAATCCTGTAGTTCTCCCCACACCTCGAATACATCCTTCTTCTCCACCTACATGGCCTGCATTCAGATCTTCATCACTTTTCCTTTGTACTGTTCAGGACTCTCTGAAAGCCTCCCTCCCTGCTGTGTGATTCCCTGTGTCCCATCTACAGCACATCACTTCCCTGTTTCAAGTTCTCTGGGCCTCCTTACAGTGTATGTGATAATGCCTGCCCTCAGGTGGACCTCACAGAGCTGCCCCTGCACACCTTAACCATGTCTCCTGACCCTCTGCTCTCCTGCTTGCTTCCCCCAAAGAACTTAGGATCTATCACCCCCTAGCACCTCACCACCAATCATACTGATCATCCACATTGATGTTTCTTCTCTTACCATTCCCTACACAGAGAGTCCTTCTTCTCCCCCAGGTGGATTTGCCTCATTTTTGTATCCTTCTCTGATGCTCTCAACTCCTTGTGTCTCTGGGCCTAGCAGGACTTCAGGAGATCATAGCCCCATTTTCTCTCCACAACACCTGAAGTTAAATATCATTTATCTATTTCGTAAATGAGGGATGTATATGTCATAGAGTTTAAATTTTTGTAATGTTTATTCTTGAGAGAGAGCGAGCGAGCAAGCATGAATGCGGGAGGGGCAGAGAGGGAGAGGGGGAAACACAGAATCTGAAGCTGGCTCTCATCTCTGAACTATCAGCACAGAGCCTGATGTGAGCACAAATGAGATCATGTCCTGAGCCGAAGTCACTTGCTTAACCGACTGAGCCACCCAGGCGCCCCTATCATAGAGTTTAAATAGCTCACAGAATCATACAATGAGTATAAGAGCCAGACTTGGAATTCACTTGTCGGAGGCCAACTTTGAACCATATCACATTGCTTCATTCATCTGTGCTTTTGTCTCTTTCCCACTGTTTGTAAGATCAACTTTATTAGAGTCACAACTATAATGTCTTAAAAGGGTTGTTAAGTCAATTTTCCTCTATTAATTAGGATACCAGTGTTTGGTTAATCCATGCCATACATTTGTATGCATAATATTAAGACCAGGTACAGGGAAGCCACTGAGTATTTTCTTGCTTATTCAAGTAGAGTGGGTCACTCTGAGGATATAGAACTTGAGGTTCATGGAAAGGACAAGCATTTTCTAAAAATGTAACTATGTTTTCTTTCCTTTTTAAATTTCTTTTGTTTTAATTTTTTAATGTTTATTTATTTTCGATGGGGGAGGGGCAGAGAGAGAGGGAGATGCAGAATCAGAAGCAGGGTCTGAGCTGTCAGCACAGAGCTTGACATGGGGCTTGAACCCACAAACTGTGAGATCATGACCTGAGCTGAAGTCAGATGCTTAACTGACTGAGCCACCCAGGTGCCCCAATCCTTCTTAAATTTCTGATTCACATTGAGAGTCATTTTCCTAATCACATATGAAAATGAAGGACAGAACTGATACATAATTGTTCCTTCTATAGTTTTAGCTCCTGAATCCTTGGCTTGTTTTAAAGCCCTATAATCAGTAGAAAGTGTGTGTGTGTGTGTGTGTGTGTGTGTGTGTGTGTGTGTGTGCACATTATATAATCTACATTTGGAAAGTCTGGGATTTTTGGAGTGAAATTCCTTGGATTTTATATTTTTTGACAGCTAGTCTAACACCTTCTCTCACACAATTTATTCTTTCTGAAGATATTTGTCATATAGGACAGATGAGCAGGGTCAATAATCCCACTTGATTATATTGATTATTTGCTGCCTGAGCTCTTTCTTTTAGTCTGTCTTGACTAGCTGACTCTCTTCTGCTTCTTTGGCTATGACAGCCCTTACTGTCAGTCTTCTTAGTACTTGGCCACTCTGTTCTTTGTTTAGTAGTGAGGTAAATAAGATGGTACCCAACAAAAGAAACAAAAAATCAAAGTATATGAGCATACAGATCATAGATTCCATATAGATAGGATAATTGGATTTTGGCTATAAGGAATCACAGACAGTGCTGCTTACCAGATAAATAGATCCTGTATAGGTTTATATACTTGAACCATACTTATTTATCTAGCTCATAATCTACCTTTGGTGAACCTACTGGTGTATCCTCAGTACACCAAAATATGAAATACATAGGCGTTTCTTTTTTAAAATTGTTTAAAACATTTATTTACTTTTGAGAGACAGAGAGATATAGAGCTTGAGAGGGGTAGGGGCAGAGAGAGAGGGAGACACAGAATCCGAAGCAGGCTCCAGGCTCCAAGCACAGAGCCCAACACAGGGCTTGAACTCACAAATGGTGAGATCATGACCTGAACCCAAGTCAGACTCTTAATGTACCCCTTAAACTGTAAGACTTTTCTAAGGAATCCAAACCAAAGAAAGCACTCTTGAGAGCACAAAGCACAAGAGAAACACAGGAAATAACCCAGTATGAGTGATAAACACTGTGTTTTTAAAAGGGCAATCCTGGGGCACCTGGGTGGCTCAGTTGGTTGAATGTGGGACACTTGCTTTCGGCTCAGGTCATTATCTTTTGATTTGTGGGTTTGAGCCCTGCATTGGACTCCATGCTAGATGTGAGGCCTACTTGGGATTCTCTCTCCCTCTGTCTCTGCTCTTCCCCCCCTCCTGTGCATTCTCTCTCTGTCTCGAAATAAATAAATAAACTTTAAAAAAAAGTGAAATCCTGTTTGGTACTAGAAGATATTATTCTTCTTGGGTGGAGTCAAGGGATGCCCTACCTCCATTCCAATGTTTCCTAAAGAATAAAAATTGGAAACCCTGAAGTCAGGCCCTGTCCAAGTATATGGATTAGGGGGCTGGGCTTTTCTAGGACCTCCATGTATTCTGCTGAACAGAGCTCTCCATAAGCTAGTCCTAAACTCTGAAGGAAAGTGGGGCTTAGTAAGTAATTGTGCTTGTTGAGGCTAAACAATGTATAGTGGCTGAAAGCAGAGACTTTAGAGTCAGACTCTTGTCACAGACTTGGTTGGCTTCAGTACTTACTGGATGTATAATTTTTATCAAAAAAGTTTGCCCCTCTTTGTTCCTTTTAATTATCTGGAAAATTAGGATAACAATACTATTAATCTTAAGTGTTTATTTAAAGGACTAAATGTGCTAATGAATATAAACATTCGGCATAATGTGTAGCACATGGTAACCGTTCAGTTAATGTCAGCAAATATTGATATGGTGATGATGATGATGATGGTGACGATATTGATTATTCAAAAACTTCATTGAGATAGGTTAAGAGACCCATGGAAACCTGAATTTTACTCCATATAGAACACATATTTTCTATGTTAATGTATTTTGTCCTACATTTTAAGGGACTCTGGATTTTTAACTTGTACAGAATACTTTACATGGCCTCACCCAGCAACTACTCCACTGCTCCAGTCTCCGAATTCCTCCTCATCTGCTTCCCTAACTACCAGAGTTGGCAGCATTGGTTGTCTCTGCCCCTCAGCCTCCTTTTCCTCCTGGCCATGGGGGCCAACGTCACCCTCCTGCTCACCATCCAGCTGGAGGCCTCTCTGCACAAGCCCATGTACTACCTGCTCAGCCTCCTCTCCCTGCTGGACATCGTGCTCTGCCTGACTGTCATCCCCAAAGTCCTGGCCATCTTCTGGTTTGACCTCAGGTCCCTCAGCTTTTCTGCCTGCTTCCTCCAAATGTTCGTCATGAATTGCTTCCTTGCCATGGAGTCCTGCACATTCATGGTCATGGCCTATGACCGCTATGTGGCCATTTGCCACCCACTACGATACCCATCCATAATCACCGACCATTTTGTGGTTAGAGCTACCATATTTGTTGTGGCCCGGAATGGCCTCTTTTTCCTTCCTGTTCCAGTCCTTTCTTCCCGACTCAGATATTGTGCAGGGAACATCATCAAGAACTGCATCTGCGCTAACCTGTCTGTGTCCAAACTCTCCTGTGATGACATCACCTTCAACCGGCTCTACCAGTTTGTGGCAGGCTGGACCCTCCTGGGCTCTGACCTCATCCTTATTGTTCTCTCCTACTCCTTCATCCTGAAAGCTGTGCTAAGGATCAAGGCTGAGGGTGCTGCGGCCAAGGCCCTGAGCACGTGCGGTTCCCACTTCATCCTCATCCTCTTCTTCAGCACCATCCTGCTGGTTCTGGTCATCACTAACCTGGCCAGGAAGAGAATTCCCCCAGATGTCCCCATCCTGCTCAACATCCTGCACCACCTCATCCCCCCAGCTCTGAACCCCATTGTTTATGGTGTGAGGACCAAAGAGATCAAGCAGGGAATCCAGAAACTACTGAGAAGGTTGTAAGAGGTAAAATGGATAACAACTAACCCAGGGAATAGAAATTGATAGTGGGCAATTGTTTTTATGATGCATAGGGACTTTATATTTTTTTAATTTTATTTTTAATTTTTTAAAATTACATCCAAATTAGTTAGCATATAGTGAAACGATGATATCAGGAGTAGATTCCTTAATGCCCCTGACCCATTTAGCCCATCCCCTCCTCCCACAACCCCTGCAGTAACCATCAGTTTGTTCTCCATATCTATGGGTGTCTTCTGTTTTGTCCCCCTCCCTGTTTTTATATCATTTTTGTTTCCCTTCCCTTACGTTCATCTGTTTTGTCTCTTAGTCCTCATATGAGTGAAGTCATATGATATTTGTCTTTCTCTGACTAACTAATTTCACTTAGCATAATACCCTCCAGTTCCAACCATGTAGTTGCAAATGGCAAGATTTCATACGTTTGATAGCCGAGTAATATTCCATTCTATATATATACCACATCTTTATCTATTCATCCATTGATGGACATTTGGGCTCTTTCCATACTTTGGCTATTGTTGATAGTGCTGCTATCAACATGGGGTGCATGTGTCCCTTTGAAACAGCATACCTGTATCCCGTGGATAAATGCTTAGTAGTGCAATTGCTGGGTCGTAGGGTAGTTCTATTTTTAGTTTTTTGAGGAACCTCCATACTGTTTTCCAGAGTGGCTGCACCAGCTTGCATTCCCACCAACAATGCAAAAGAGATCCTCTTTCTCTGCATCTTTGCTAACATCTGTTTTTGCCTGAGTTGTTAATGTTAGCCATTCTGACAGGTGTGAGGTGGTATCTCATTGTGGTTTTGATTTGTATTTCCCTGATGATGAGTGATGTTGAGCATTTTTTCATGTGTCATTGGCCATCTGGATGTCTTCCTTGCAGAAGTGTCTATTCATGTCTTTTGCCCATTTCTTCACTAGATTTTTTGTTTTTTGGGTGTTGAGTTTGATAAGTTCTTTGTAGATTTTGGATACTAACCCTTTATCTGATATGTCATTTGTAAATATCTTCTCCCTTTCTGTGGGTTGCCTTTTAGTTTTGCCGATTGTTTCCTTTTCTGTGCAGAAGATTTTTATTTTGATGAGGTCCCAGTAGTTCATTTTAGCTTTTGTTTCCCTTGCCTCCAGACATGTGTTGAGTAAGAAGTTGCTGCGGCCAAGGTCAAAGAGGTTTTTGGCTGCTTTCTCCTTGAGGATCTTGATGGCTTCCTGTCTTACATTGAGGTCTTTCATCCATTTTGAGTTTATTTTTGTGTATGGTGTAAGAAAGTGGTCCAGGTTCATTCTTCTGCATGTCTCTGTCCAGTTTTCCCAGCACCACTTGCTGAAGAGACTGTCTTTATTCCATTGGATATTCTTTCCTGATTTGTCAAAGATTAGTTGGCCATACGTTTGTGGGTCCATTTCTGGGTTCTCTATTCTGCTCCATCGATTTGAGTGTCTGTTCTTGTGCCAGTACCATACTGTCTTGATGATTACAGCTTTGTAGTATAGCTTGAAGTCTGGGATTGTGATGCCTCCTGCTTTGGTTTTCTTTTTCAAGATTGCTGTGGCTATTCAGGGTCTTTTCTGGTTCCATACAAATTTTAGGATTATTTGTTCTAGCTCTGTGAAGAATGCTGGTGTTACTTTGGTAGGGATTCCATTGAATATGTAAATTGCTTTGGGTAGTATCGACATTTTAACAATATTTGTTCTTCCTATCCAGGAGCATGGAATCTTTTTCCATTTTTTTGTGTCTTCTTCAATGTCTTCCATAAGCTTTCTATAGTTTTCAGCGTATAGAATTTTCACCTCTTTGGTTCGATTTATTCCTACGTATTTTACGTTTTTTGGTGCACCTGTAAATGGTGTTGATTCCTTGATTTCTCTTTCTGTCACTTCATTGTTAGTGTATATGAATGCAACCGATTTCTGTGCATTGATTTTATATCCTGCAACTTTGCTGAATTCATGAATCAATTCTAGCAGTTTTTGGTGGACTCTTTGGGTTTTCCATATAGAGTATCATGTCATCTGTGAAAAGTGAAAGTTGACCACATCCTGGCTGATTTCGATGCCTTTTATTTCTTTGTGTTGTCTGATTGCAGAGGCTAAGACTTCCAATACTATGTTGAATAACAGTGGCGAGAGTGGACGTCCCTGTGTTGTTCCTGATCTTAGGGGGAAAGCTCTCAGTTTTTCCCCATTTAGGATGATATTAGCATTGGGTCGTTCATATATGGCTTTTATGATCTCGAAGTATGCTCCTTCTATCCCTACTTTCTTGAGGGTTTTTATCAAGAAAGGGTGCTGTATTTTGTCAAATGCTTTCTCTGCATCTATTGAGAAGATCATATGGTTCTTGTCCTTTCTTTTATTGATGTGATGATCATGTTAATTGTTTTGCAGGTATTGAACCAACCCTGCATCCCAGGTATAAATCCCACTTAGTCGTGGTGAATAACTTTTTTAGTGTATTGTTGGATCTGGTTGGCTACTATCTTGATGAGGATTTTTGCAACCATGTTCATCAGGGGTTATTGGTCTATAGTTCTCTTTTTAGTGGGGTCTCTGGTTTTGGAATCAAGGTAATGCTGGCTTCCTAGAAAGAGTTTGGAAGTTTTCGTTCCATTTCTATTTTTTGGAACAGCTTCAAGAGAATAGGTGTTAACTCTTCCTTAAATGTTTGGCAAAATTCTCCTGGAAACCCATCCGACCCTGGACTCTTGTTTTTTGGCGATTTTTGATTACTAATTCAATTTCCTTACTGGTTATGGGTCTGTTCAAATATTCTTTCTTCCTGTTTCCGTTTTGGTAGTGTATATGTTTCTAAGAATTTGTCCATTTCTTCAGATTACCAATTTTATTGGCATATAATTGCTCATAATATTCTCTCATTATTGTTTCTATTTCTGTTGTGTTGGTTGTGATCTTTCCTCTTTCATTGTTGGTTTTATTTATTTGGGTCCTTTCCTTTTTCTTCTTGATCAAAGTGGCTAGTGGTTTATCTATTTTGTTAATTCTTTCAAAGAACCTGCTTCTGGTTTCATTGATATGTTCTACTGTTTTTTTTTTTTTTGGGGGGGTTTCTATAGCATTAATTTCTGCTCTGATCATTATTATTTCCTGTCTTCTGCTGGTTTGGGGTTTTAGTTGCTGTTCTTGCTCCTTAAGGCGTAAGGTTAGGTTGTGTATCTGAGATCTTTCTTCCTTCTTTAGGAAGGCCTGGATTGCTATATACTTTCCTCTCATGACTGCCTTTGCTGCGTTCCAGAGATTTTGGGTTGTGGTGCTATCATTTTCATTGGCTGCCATATACTTTTTAATTTCCTCTTTAACTGCTTGGTTAGCCCATTCATTCATTAGTAGGATGTCTTTAGTCTCCAAGTATTTGTTACCTTTCCAGATTTTTTCTTGTGATTGATTTCCAGTTTCATAGCATTGTGGTATGAAAATATGCACGGTATGATCTTGATCTTTTTGTACTTAGGGATGATTTGTGTACTGGCATATGGTCTATTCTGGAGAATGTTCCATGTGCACTTGAGAAGAATGTATATTCTGCTGCTTTAGGATGAAATGTTCTGAATATATCTGTTAAGTCCATCTGGTCCAGTATGTCATTCAAAGCCATTGTTTCCTTGTCGATTTTTTGATGAGATGATCTGTCCATTGCTGTGAGTGGGGTGTTGAAGTCTCCTACTATTATGGTATTACTATTGATGAGTTTCTTGTTGTTTGTGATTAATTGATTAATATATTTGGGTGCTGCCACATTTGGCACATAAATGTTTACAATTGTTAGGTCTTCTTGGTGGATAGACCCCTTGATTACGATATAATGCCCTTCTGCATCTCTTGATACAGTCTTTATTTTAAAGTCTAGATTGTCTGACATAAGTATGGCTACTCAGGCTTTCTTTTGTTCACCATTAGCATGATAAATGGTTCTCCATCCCCTTACTTTCAATCTGTAGGTGTCTTTAGGTCTAAAGTGGGTCTCTTGTAAACAGCATATGGATGGATCTTGTTTTCTTATCCGTTCTGTTACCCTATGTCTTCTGATTGGAGCATTGAGTCCACTGACATTTAGAGTGAGTACTGAAAGATAGGAATTTATTGCCATTATGATGTTTGTAGAGTTGGAGTTTCTTGTGGTGCTCTCTGGTCCTTTCTAATCTTTTGTTGCTTTTGGTATTTATTTATTTGTGTGTGTATGTGTGTGTGTGTGTGTGTGTGTGTGTGTGTGTGTGTATATATATATTTATCTTTTCTCCCCTCAGAGTCCTCCCTTAAAATTTCTTGCAGGGCTCATTTACTGGTCACAAACTCATTTAATTTTTGTTTGTCTCAGAAACTTTTTATCTCTCCTTCTATTTTGAATGACAGCCTTGCTGGATAAAGAATTCTTGGCTGCATATTTTTCTGATTCAGCACACTGAATATATCCTGCCACTCCTTTCTGGCCTGCCGGGTTTCTGTGGATAGGTCTGCTGCAAACCTAATCTGTCTTCCCTTGTAGATTAGGGACTTTTTTTCCCTTGCTGCTTCATGATTCTCTCCTTGCCTGAGTATTTTGTGAATTTGACTATGATATGACTTGTTGATGGTCGGTTTTTGTTGAATCTACTGGGGGTCCTCTGTGCTTCCTGGATTTTGATGTCTGTGTCTTTCCCCAGGTTAGGAAAGTTTTCTGCTATAATTTGCTCACATAACCCTTCTACCCCTATTCTCTCTCTTCCTCTTCTGGGACCCTTATGATTCTAATGTTGTTCCTTTTTAATAAGTCACTGATTTTCTAATTCTTAAATCGTGCTCTTTTGCCTTAATGTCCCTCTTTTTTTCTGCTTCGTTATTCTGTATAAGTTTGTCATCTATATCGCTGATTCTCTGTTCTGCCTCATCCATCCTTGCCACCGCTGCATCGATCTGTGATTGCAGCTCAGTTATAGCATTTTTAATTTCATGCTGGCTATTTTTTACTTCTTTTATCTCTTCGGAAAGGGAGTCTAATATGTTTTCAACTGCAGCTAGTATTCTTATTATCGTGATTCTAAATTCTGGTTCAGACATCTTGCTTGTGTCTGTGTTGGTTAAATACCTGGCTGTCGTTTCTTCGTGCTATTTCTTTTGGAATGAATTACTTTGTTTTGTCATTTTGAAGGGAGAAAAGGATTTAAGGAGGTAGAAAAATTGAAATTAAAATTAAAAAATATTAAAATTAAAAATTAAAAAAACACACAAATCGAATAGATGACGTGTTTTGGTCTGGGTGTTGGTCTACGTGTGTTTTGGTCTGGGTAGTGAAAGTTGTTTGACAGATTAGAGAAAGAAAAAAGAGGGGGGAGAAAAGAAAAAAAAAAGAAATCGTTTGAGAATTTGAAAAAATGAATACACTGAAGTAGACTTAAATGAGATGATGGGGGTAAAATAAATTAGAAAAAATATACACGAAAGTAAAGAATATAGTAGAAAAAAATTAAAGAAAAATATTTTCCATAAAAATTAAAAATAAATATCAATATTTTTGTTTTTTGTATTCAAGAAAAAATGAAAAAGAGGAAAAAGATAAAAAAAGAAAAAAGAAATCGTTTGAAAATTTGAAAAAGTGAATACACTGTAGTAGACTAAAATAAAATTATGGAAGTAAAATAGAATTTGAAAAAATTGCCATAAAAGCAAAAATACAGTAATGAAATTAAATAAGAATATTTTTAATAGAAATTGAAAGTAAAAATGAAGTTTTTCTCTTTCTGCATTCAAGAAAAAGAAAAGAAAGGAAAAAGAGATGAAAAAAGAAAGAAAAAGAAAAAAAGGAAATTGAAAATTTGAAAAGGTGAATACACTGAAATAGACTAAAATAAAATGATGGAAATAAAGTATAAATTGAAAAAAATTACACAAAAGTAAAAAATATTGTAATAAAACTTAAAAAATATTTTTAATATCTTAATATTTTAATAAAAATTGGAAATAAAAATGAATTTTTCTTTCTGTATTCAAGAAAAAGAATTGTAAAAGATAAAAAGAAAAAAAAGAAAGAAAATTGAATAGATGAACTTGCTAACAGATTGAAGTAGGACTGAAATTGCTTTGTTTTCCCTTAGAAGTGAGTCTATGTAGCTCTTTATAGTCCATAAATCAAGCCGTCAGTGAAACTTGTGTTTGAAGACCAAAGTTGGCCCATTTGGGTGGGGCTCAGTGTAACAGCTCTGCTCTCCACTAGATGGCGCTGCTAGCCTACTTGGGTGGATTGTTTCCGTGCTTGTAGGTGCATACGCGCATGCGTGGGAGCGGTGAAAATGGCACCACCCAGCTACCCAGTCTGTTCTCCCAGATCAGCAGTCGTGCCCTGGTCCTCTGTCTTCAGCTCTCATCGACTCTCTGCTTTTTCACTCTCTGTGACCAGGCCCCAGGCAGTACCTCTCTCCCGAGTTTTGTCTCAGATGCGGCTATTTTCCCCGGCCCCTTACTTCCAAACGACTGTGGCTTTGACCAGCTCTGCCCCTCTGTGGGAGGGTGTCACTGAGCAATGGCCGAATGAGCAGTGGCCGAATATTGGCTGCACCCAGGAATGCTTGCTGGACCCTGCTGCTGCCTGTGCCCGGAGACTGTGGCCAGGTGCCAGCCAGTCCCAGAAAAAGTTTGTGAGACAGAGTAGCAGCAGTGTTGCAGGGTTTATGGAAAATCACAACACACATCTGGCACCAGGCTTCACACTTAACGACCTTGTTCCAGCACCAACGAATGTGGCCATTTTCTGGAGTCTGCTGGGACCAGGTGGCTTCACCAGTCTCTACCAAATGTCCTCCCAGCAGTGGAACTGCTTTTTCCCATGTGGCCCGAGAACCTCCTGGACCCCACTCTGCTCCTGGGGATTTGCCCTTCCCACCAGTGTACCGCCAGGTATCGAGCTGAGGAGTTCCAGCCTTTGCGCTTCCCTTGTTTACAGTCTTAATGGAATTTAAACCCTCTCCTTTCTCCCTTTTTAGTTTAGTCCCTGTGGCTATTTCCAATTTTCTACTTTCTCTCCAGCTGCTTTTGGGGAGGGGGTGCTTTTCCCGTATGCTCCCACCCCCTCCCCCCCAGTCTCCATCCTCTCTCTGCCCACAAAAGCACTTCCCTACCTTTCGCGGCTTCAGTCTCCCCACGTTCAGCTCTCTGCACTGCGTACCTGCTGAATTCTGTGGTTCAGGTTGTGCAGATTGTTGTTTTAATCCTCCAATCAGTTTTCTAGGTAAGTAGGATGGTTTAATGTTGGTCTGGCAGTATTTCATGGATGTGAGACACACAAAAAGCTTCCATGCTTTTCTGCCATCTTAGCTCTCTGGGACTGTAAACAGTTACTGCAGGAATAAGTTTGGATTTCACATTCTCCAAATTTTCAATTGAATTATGGGGTATTCATATCCTGGGTCCTGTTGTCTCTGAACTGACTGGAACCTTAGTTTTGCATTATGGAGTTTCTGGCAGTTTCTTGGCCTCACCTGAGTGAGAAGGATGTGTCAAGCCATAATTACAGGACCTTAATTAGAACAATACTGTTTTCCAAGTAAAGAAGAAATGGTATTCCACTCACATTCAGTGCCTCTGAGTTTCCTCAATTGCTTAATACTTAGATATGTATTATTTCTCTTGTTTCTACCTGACACAGTTCAAGCTGGTTTTGTGTCATGAATGGGTCTCCTGTGGAGATACAGAAGTTGGCTCCAGAACTTTGATTCTTATCATGAGGGAATGACATGTGTCACTCACTGCCTTCTCTAAGCCCTCCCAGACATTGTCCATATACTTACTTAATGCCACTTCCCTGGAGTATGAATTTCCTGTAATTCTCTCCTTTAATATTTGATGAATTAAAACATTTTAAGATGACTCATTTTTGTGAGTTTGTGCTTTGTTTCAAGTGAAAGTGTGTCTCCTGTATTCAGATGTGCTTCACTAACTTTTGTCTTCATCCTCTCGTATATGACTGCCATCAGCCTTCAGGCACTATCTGCATCCCCACTTTTTTTTCTGTTTATCTTAGTTATACAGGTAAATTGACTTATTCAGTCTACTTTCAGCTCTGTTGTGTCAATCCTCACATCCTGTGCTGGTGCCAAAATAGTGTCCTCTGGGATCCAGACATCCATATTAGTGGGTTATTTGAACAAGGATAAGTGTGTTTCATTCTTTGCAATTCCCTTCCTGCT
The DNA here is from genome assembly GCF_024362965.1 of Panthera pardus. Classification (NCBI taxonomy): domain Eukaryota; kingdom Metazoa; phylum Chordata; class Mammalia; order Carnivora; family Felidae; genus Panthera; species Panthera pardus. The sequence goes on from NW_026526677.1 coordinate 52,418,556, forward strand.
TATGCCCTGAAAATGGTAGGGACTCAGATATTGGCCAGTGTTTCCTGGGATTAATTTACCTTGGCAACAGATCCCCCTTTTGGATACTGAGAGTGTCACATATAAGAGCCTTTTGAGAATATCTTCTAACATACCTAGCTGATCTGTGATGACGGTAGTTATTTGGGGGGAATTTATAAAATAATTTATCATTCTTATAGCATTATCTTTCACCAAAGTAGTAGCTTTGATCCACTCTCTCTTCTCTGTTCCACAGGTCCAAAGATTGATCCTGACCAAAGTATGAACTTCTCAAGCACTGTCCTATTCGCCCATCATTTCAGTTACTCCTAGCTCATTATTTTCAGATTATGCCCACTGATATTTTTTCTTAAAGTCTATGTTCAAGAATCTTCTCCCACATAGAAAACCAGTACGTGTCTTCATTTGACAAACTGTAAGTTTCAATGGAAACTCCACCTACTTTTACAATCCTTCCCTTTATTCACCCCAGCAGAATTAATCTATTTTTAGCCACGTGTGTATCTCCCTCTGATACTAGATTATTAATTCCTCTGAGTTTGTTGAAGAGTTTTATTTGTCTTCTTAACTTTATGTACTGAGAGCTGGTAACACAATTATTTACTTATTTGTTATTTTGTTGAACTACAGTGAATAATTGATATGAATTATGTTTTTATTATTTCTTCTGAAAATTTCTTAGGGGAAGATCAAGTTGTTAATATAATGTATTTTTCAAAACACTTTACAAAAACCTTATATAGCTCAGAGTTCAGTGTGGTGTTATATACCAAAGAACTTAAGACTATTTCTCTTGGAATAAGATAAGAAGGAATCTTTATTTATTTGAATCCCAGGTATACCATTCTGGCCACTGACTAGATGTGTAACTTTTTACTCACTGATCTGAGCTCTCGTTTTCTCATGTAAGAAGAGTGATAACTGACTTTTATTATGTGATTTATCAGATTATTGGTTGACAATCTATGGAAAGCTTTTCAACCATATACTTAAACATGCTAATAACTTTTAGATGGCAACTCATTTCATCATTTTCCTATGAACATTGATTTCTCAAATGTCTTCAGAAGAAGATGCTCTTCATTATTTTATATACCACAATGCATTTCAGAGATGCTTTGCCTTTCCCTGTGTGTCATTCCTCTTCCCCAGTGCAATTTCTTGACTATTGTGCACCACTGTCTTATAAAATCCTTTCCTTACTTAAAGCTCAGGGTCATGTTGTACCATGGCACCCTCAATCGTTTCTTGTTCTAACTCATCTTTTAAAACCTTGGTCTTGCTGCCTCAGTTTAGATGTTGGCAGTTGCCTAATAGTCTGGTTGGAATGGATCCAGACTAAAAGCACCTCTATTCACAATGAAAGACTCTAGGCTGTACATGAACAGAGAACAGAAAAAATTTTAAAAATGATATGAAGTTACCCAGTGAGGAGCATATGCTCACAGAGTCGCTACATATATTTCTACAATTTTTTATGTTACTATTTTATTTTTTTTAATTTAGAAAGTTTTAATTTTTTTATAATTTACCTCTTAAAGCACACAAAAATGTTTGGTAGATTGTCCACATTGGCAATCACTTTTTTTTTTTTAATTTCTGGATACCCAGAATTTCATATCTATAGGGATTTTAAAGTCACAAAATCTAGAGTCCTCTTGGAATTTCCACTAAAGACTATTTGATAAATAAGAATTCAAGATTTGCTTAATTTCCTCATTGATAAGAAACTATCTTCTGCCACTTGGGACAGAAAGCGTTGATTTCTGTTTCGGATTTTAAAAAGAGACCCTCTCACTTGCCCGCAGTTTTTCCTTGGGCCCATATGGAAACTTTCTGGTGAATTAAATTTCTAGTACTAGCTTCAGTCATTTTAACAATATTCCATTTGGGAGCTTGCAGAACTGATAGTTCTAAAACAGGTATAATATTCACTCCCTTTCCACATAATTTCTCATTTCCTTATACCGTGCTTTCTCCTATATAAGTCCTATTAGGTTACTGATTGTTGCTCACTTTTGCATTTCCTACTGAGACAAGCAGAATAACAAACACATAAAAGATGTTTAGCAGATGCATATGAAATAGATTAACAAAATGTGAAATGCAGTAAAATGAGAGAATGAAATGATATGTGGAATGAAGTATATAATAAAATGGAATGTGAGAGGTAAATTTTATATTTAGGAGTGTGGTTCTAAATGACTGGTATCTCTAATACAGTCAAACACTCCAAGCATGGGATTCTCTGGGCAAAGTGCTACAAACCTCTGTTTTTTCTTTCTTTTTGTATTTAAATGCATACATCTTTCCTTCACCTTTGGAAGTATGTGGGTTTATGTAAGAATGTGTGTAGGCTTAGGCAGGTAGGTATGTTTGTGCAGGATGTAATACTTCAAGGAACCATGAGGACAGGAAACTCAAAGTATCTTTGTTATCTTTTGACTTGCAAGAGAGGCAACATTATATCTTTAGCAATTTCAGGGAGCCCAGCAAAGAACATAAGGCAAGAAGTTGAAGAGTCACATACTGGCAGCTGACTACTAAATGAATAAGACCTCCACTTAGAGGAGGAAACTTTACATAGTACCTTCAAAATATCCATTTAAACAGTTAGCACAAGATGAGTCAGTTAGAGAAAGAAAAGAACTGTATGTATCACTTGCATGTGGAATCTAAAAAATATCAAACCTGTAAAAAACAGAAAGTAGAATGGTAGTTACCAAAGGATGGAGGGTGGAGGGATAAGATTGATAGTGTTTAAGGGTACAAACTTCAAATGAGTAGTAAATAGGCCATAGAGATCTAGTGTACAGTATAAGGAATACAGGCAATAATATTATACTATAATTATGTAACATGATAAATATTGCTACAACAGCAATCATATTACAATATATAAGTGTAGCAAAGTAATACTTTCTGTACACCTTAAATTTATGCAATATTGTGTGTCAAGTTTATTCAATATGAAAACAGTTTTAGGAGAAGTAGTACTTTTATCTTAGAGTTTTCATTCCACCTTGTGTATAAGAGAATGAGAATGTACACCTTAGATATTCATGTTTGAGAATCCAAACATGCAGAGATTAATACCCACCAGACTATACATTATTCTAACAGGTACATCATTCCACTAAACATAATTTTGGTGGAAGGTCTGTGGGTTAGCCCAAAACATGTAAAGTGTAGTTCAGATGTGCATTTAGAAGCGATGTTGAATGGAGAAACTGAGAGAGGAAAATCATTAAACCAACTTTGAGATATAAGTATCTGGCTTTTTTTTTTCTGTGTGAAGTGATGAATGTTCAAAATGTCTAAGACTTTGATATTTTTCCTCATGAACTTTTGTATTACCAAGGAAGATGTCAGTTACACCAAGAACTACAGCTCCAAGTAGAGAGACAAAATTGAGAAAAGGATAGCTGTAGAGCTTTAAACATTGATTGGAGGAAAGGGTCGTCCAACTCGAGGGAATAGGGACAGGGAGATGCTAGTGTTCATGTCATTAGAACACTGGACAGTCTGATGTCTAACACTGCATAAAGTTGTGTCCAGACTTGTGCTAACTAAGGGGTAGGATTACATTAATCTGAAATCAGAGCCCACATGCAGAGATTTGAGGAAAGGGAGAAGTTACTTTCCTGATGAGAAAATTTGTCTTAATTTAAGACTCTCCTCTTCTCCCCACAGCTGTGGTGGAATGGAGCTGTGTAGAAGACCTCCCCCCCTTCCATAAGAGGCAACAGTTGGCTTGTGCTTTGGGGGGAAACATGGCAGAATTAGTAACTCAGGATGATGGATGGTCCAGGAATCATCCAAAGAGAACTAAAGCACCAACTTGAGTTTATCTGGGCTCTTCAACATTTCACTTGTTAACCTAAAAAATAAAACAGAAAGTTATTTTACCAGCCAAATGAGTTTATCAGGAATAGCAGAGAATCGCAATGCAGGACATGCTATGGCAAAACCATAGGCAAACCAAACAAACAAAGGAGAGGACCATTATTTTATGGAGACGAAGGAGGAAGCTGAGATAAGTTGTTTTGAACAAAAGTCCATTGGAGAAAGGCAAGAGTTCAGAGTGATGACAATTTCTCATTGGCTGAGTTGCCAGAGAAACTGGGGTGCCAGTTTCTCCTAGGAGATGCAATGTAGATCTTTCCCTGTTGGGAAATTGACATTTCTTCCTCTATTGATGTTGAATGGTATGGCTCCCCCTTCTGGCTACTGCGCTCTATTTTCATGAGGTTTCCCTTTATTAATTTTCACATACCAAGCATCCTTTTATGGACAACTGGCCATGTCTGCTCCTGTCTCAAAAAGCGTACTCTCTTACTCTGCATCTTTTACCCTGAAAGGGCCAAGCATTTAGAATAGCATCTCCCAAATGAACAAAGTGAGAGATTGAACACAGGCAGAGTGAGTTTGGATTTGGCCTCAATACCACTCAGTTTTATCCTGTTGCTCTGTACTGACGATAGGGTTTAGCTTTCCATCCAAGAGAATTTTCAGAAAGGCGAAGTGAGACATGGAGCAGAGGCTTGAAACTGGTGACCATTAGAAGACTGATAAAATAGATAATGGATTTAATGGTTTGTGCTCAAGGTTTTAATGGGTACAGAGGAGCAACAGACAAGGACAGGAATCTGACTTTGTCTAGGACTATGATATCAAGGAATATGTAACACTTAGACAAAATGAGACAAAAGGGTTTAGGAAAATGAAACAGGGAAGATTTTCTTTTTTTTTTTTCTTTTTTATTAATTTTTTTTAACGTTTATTTATTTTTGAGACAGGGAGAGACAGCATGAACAGGGAAGGGTCAGAGAGAGAGGGAGACACAGAATCTGAAACAGGCTCCAGGCTCTGAGCTGTCAGCACAGAGCCTGACGCAGGGCTCGAACTCACGGACCGCAAGATCATGACCTGAGCCGAAGTTGGATGCTTAACCAACTGAGCCACCCAGGCGCCCCAAAACAGGGAAGATTTTCAATGAGGGAAGAACGTGTGTAAAGTCACAGGGGTGAGGCCAAGCATAAAATTATATACTGGTGTAGCTGAATTAATGTATTTGTGGAAACAGCAAAATTTGAGCTTAAGAGAGTTATTTTTTGTTAATTTTTTAGCCATAAACTCATGGGAACCACAGATGGATGTTTGAAGGGCATGAGATAAATTACATTTTATTCTGGTTATTCCAAAAGAAGCATTGCAGAAGTATTTAAGGGGTTAGGCTAGCAGCAGATGGGTAATTCTAGACTATTGAAGGAATCATACACCAAAGAATGAAATCATATCTGTGGTATTTCAGCTAGACCTAGCCCTTCCTTCTCCCCACTGGTGATGGTGCTATTTTCTAAAAACACAGGGACCCAGGTGACCAAGATCTTGAGTTACTTATCAGGGATACAGGACACGCAGCACTGTCAATCTATTCTCATGACCTCGCTCGTAATTTTGTCCCTTGGAAATAATTTTGTGCTTTAGGGACCCATAAACTCACCATTATCTCCCTCATTGGATATTTCTCCTGCCCCCAAATTAAACACCCTTGAGACCCTCATCGAAGGCACTAGCTTTTATCTTTAACATTTAGAGAGGAAGTCCATCTGCGATATTTGTATATAGTGGATATCCAGTTAATTCGTTTAACATTTGTTAAAATGACTATTTCTCCCTAGGGCCCATTTAGTTTGCTTTTCTCATCAATCAGGTGGCTCTATCTATCTATCTATCTATCTATCTATCTATCTATCTATATGTATATCTATATATCTATATATATATCTATATATATCTATATCTCTCTATATATCTCTCTATATATCTCTCTATATATCTCTATATATCTATATATATATCTATATATATATCTATATCTCTCTCTCTCTATATATATATATCTATATATATATCTATATAGTTATCTATATATATCTATCTATATCTATATCTATATCTATATCTATATCTATATCTATCTATATCTATATCTATATATCTATCTATATAGATAGATAGATAGATAGATAGATAGATAGATAGATATATCTGGGCCTATTTCAGGGCTATCTTACTCTTTAGTTGGCTGGATTGTCTACCCTTGTGTCAATAGCACACCATCTTAATTCCTAAAGCTCTGTAATGTTTTGAAATCTGGCAGTCAATATAAGTCATGCAGTTTTGTTCATCTTTAAGACTGACTTTTTCAATTCCCATATGAAGTTTTACATAGGAGTTGGTAAAAAAAATGGTGGAGGAGAAACTGCTGGGAATTTGACTGGGATTGCATTGAATCTAGAGATTAACTTTGCGGGAGGGTTGACATCCATACCGTATTAAGTTTTCCAATCCATAACCTCATTTCTGTACGTTATTTAGGTTCCAATTTTGTATCTTTCAGGATAAATATTATGTAATCTTTGTTTAGACTTATTCCCAGGTATTAATTTTTCTGATGCTGTTGTGAATATGTTCTTTGTTTTCTGTTTATTGTCATATACAGCTAAATTGTGTTTTGCCCATGTTTTGGTTGATAAATCTAATCATGTATTAGTTCTAGTATTCTACTTTTGGGTTTTTGAAGTACATAATTATATGCTTTGCAAAATGACAGTTTTATTCCTTTCTTTTCAGTCCTGCTGCTTGCTATCTGTTTTTTTCAGATTTACTCACTGACTTGACTCTCCAGTGCCATGTTGAAAGGGAGTGGTGATATTGGACCTTGTTGTCTTTTATTTTGTTTCTTATTAAAGGACAAGTCTTTACCATTTAACCATTGATGCCTGTGACTTCCGTAGGTGTTTTGGAAATATCCTTTATCAGATCAAGGAAATTCCCTCCTATTTTAATATGCTAAGATTTCTAAATGGGTATTTACTTTGGTCAAATGCGTTTTCTGCTTCTCTTGAGATATTCACATAGTTTCATTTGTTATTCTGTAAATGGAGCAGATCACATTAGTTTTCAAATATTATATTATCCTTGTTTGTGGTCACTTACCATTTTCATATGTCATATGTCATTGCATTTGATTTGCTAATGATTTAAGAACTTTTATATACATGTTCATGTGAGAGATTGATTTCTTTTTTAAAGGTTTCATTTTTATATCTTCAATTTTTTTATTTTCAAAGTTTTTTTCCCTTCCTTCCTTCCTTCCTTCCTTCCTTTCTCTTTCTTTCTTTCTTTCTTTCTTCCTTTCTTTCTCTTTCTTTCTTTCTTTCTTTCTTTCTTTCTTTCTCTCTCTCTCTTTCTTTCTTTCTTTCTTTCTTTCTTTCTTTCTTTCTTTCTTTCTTTCTTTCTTTCTTTCTTTCTTTCTTTCTTTCTTCTTAGTAATCTCTACATCCAGCATGGGACTCGAACTCACCACCCAAGGATTAACTGTTGGATGCTCTTCCAACTGAGCCAGTCAGGTGCCCTTATATTCTTTTCTTGTAATGATATTTCTTCCTCCACTCTTTCATTTTTAACCTATTTTTATCTGTATATTTGAAGTGGTGTTTTCATAGGTAACATGTAATTGGGTCTTGCTTTTTATTCAGACTCATATTTTTGGCCTTTTAATTGGGTTGTTTAATTTATTTGCACTTAATTTTATCATTGATATGGTGGGATTTAAATCTACCACCTTGCTACTTGTTTTCTATACATCACACCTGTTATTTGTTCCATGTTTTCCTGTTTTTATGCTTTATATTGGATTGAGTATTTCTTTTCACTGTGATTCTTTTTCTCTTTTGGTTTATTAGTTATAACTTTTTGTTTTTTTAATTTAGTTGTTGCTTTAGAGTTTACAGTATGCATCACTAAGTTACCACAGAGCACATCAAGTGATATACCATTTCATATATAGTATGAAAATCTTACACTAGTTTGCTTATTTATTTACCTATGTAATTATCATATCTGGAACTGTTTATTTCTTTCTGCACATCCAGATTTTCATCTGGTATCATTTTCTTTCTGCTCCAAAGAATTCCTCTAATATATTTTGCAGTTCAGGGCTCCCGATGGTGAATGATTTCAGCTTTTGTATGCCTGAAAAAGGATTTTTCTCTCTTTAATTTTTGAAAGATATTGAAATTATTCAGAATTTTCTGAATGTTCAGAATGTTCTGTTTCACTAAATGTAGAATTCCAAGTTAACAAAATTTTTTTTGGTACTTTAAAGATGTTGCTTCTCCATATTCTGACTTGAATGGTTTCTAACAAGAAATCTGCTGTTATCCTTAACTTTTCCTCTTTGTATGTAATGTCTTTTTTCCTGTGTTTACTTTTATGATTTTCTCTTTATCATTGATTTTAAGCAATTTGATCATGATATGCCTTGGCATAGTTTTCTTCAGGTTTCTTATCTTTGGGAAATCTTTCTGATGTCTTAATTATTGCTTTCCTTCTTTTTTGATTAGTTCTTTTTTTTCAGATGGCATATTTAATCATTGATTTTTATTCTTCTTTTCATTCATATATAATATATTCCATTTTATCATATGTAATACATTAAAATATGTTAAATGTAATATAGAATATACATATATGTATATATATTTGACTATAGTTTTATTTTTATGTATTCTTTTATGTTTTATATTCATTATCATCAGTTCAAAATATTTTCTACTTTCCACTTTGATTTTTTCTGTTACTCGTAGGTTTTTTAGATATGTATAATTTGTATGAAGTATGGGATTTCCAGATACATTATTATTGCTTTATAGCTTAATTTCACTGTGGTCAGAGAACATTCTGAATAATTTCAATAGTTTGAAATTCATTGAAAATTTTTTTATGTTTCAGCATTTAGTTGATTTTGATAATGTTTTATTTACTTAAGAATATTAATACTGTTGTTACTGAGTACAATGTTCTGCACGTGTCATTTGGGTAAAGTTTGTTAATTACATTCTTCTAATGTTTCATATCTGTATGGATCTTCTTTTTATCAGCTGTTCTATCATCTTTTAGGAGAGTCATGTTGAAATCTCACTGTGATTGTGTATTTATTTCACCTTTTGTTTGTGTTAATGTTTTTGCATTATTTTAATAGAAATTGTGATATTGTTACACTTTCCAATTCATCATTATAATCACTTCATTATTATAAAATGTCCTTCATTATCTCTGGTTATGCTTCCTGCCTTAATGTTTGCATTAATCAGATTAGTATAGCTACTCACATTCTCCTGGTTAGTATTTTCCTGATATATTTTTTCCTTTCTTTTGTTTTCAGTGATTCTGGTGTTTATATTTAAAATTTGTCTTTCAGAGGCACCTGGGTGGCTCAGTTGGTTAAGCATCTGACTCTCAATATTGGCTCAGATCATGATCTCATGGTTTGTGGGGTCAAACCCCTCATCAGGCTCTGTACTGATGGCATGGAGTCTACTTGGGATTCTCTCTCTCTCTCTCTCTCTCTCTCTCTCTCTGTCTCTCTCTCTCTCTCCCTCCCTCCCTCCCTCTCTCCCTCCCTCCCTCCCTCTCTCTGCCCCTATCCCACAGGCGCTTTCTCTGTGTCCCTCAAAATAAATGAATAAATATTTAAAAAAGTAAAATGCATCTTTTGTAAGTATTATGGATATATTTAATCTGATAGTCTTAGTCTTGTACTTAGAATATGTGCTCTATCTACATAAATGCAATTGCTGATTGCTTTATAGCTACCATCTTATTATTTGTATATAACCTCAAATATATTAATTTCCTTCTACTTTCTTGTCTTATTTTGGATTAATGAAATTTTATGCAATCTTTTTTAGTATTATTTTGGTGACAATCCCAGCATAAAATCAGTCAAGATGATATTCTTGACTTACTAGTCTATTTAAGTATACTGTTTGAAGTACTGAGGATTCCATATAGTTGTTTTCCTTTCAGTGACATATTTTCCCTGTGTGAAAAACTTAATATAAATTAATGATAAAATAAATCATCATAAAGTACTCATTTTAAAAACAATTTTTTCTAGAGTGCAGCTAATATATAAGATGAAGTCATTTCATAAGTCTGATGTCATTTGTCTTTCTCAAGGGTCTTTTAGTTACATCCTCTGAGTCCCTGATTGATATTTCTTTCTATTACAAGTAATACATCTCAGTTCATGTAACTTGCAGATGCCTCAAAAGAAACTATGAGCCAATCACTGCTCTTTCACTTCATCTGAGTATAAATTCAGAAATCTCTTTTTACATTAGAAATGTGTGTGTGCATCTTCACGGAGGCAGGAACCCATGGGAGCAGGATGCCCAAACAAACTCTTCATGTTTCCAGCCACAGGAGAGTGGCTGTTATAGAGACATCTTTATAAAGTCGTCCAGGGGCCAAAGCCACAATACTTTGGTTTCTCTTCAGATCACATAAATATCTCCTGTTTTACCAGAGTCATATGCAGTGGGCTAGTGAGAGGTTGAGAAGTCACACTTTGGCTGATAGCAGCCGGATGATCAAACTGCCATTTGGGGCAGAATTTCTCTGTAGGTATTTTGGAAACAGTATGTTGGAAAGCCAAGCATAAGTGACACTTTTGAGTTTGCACTTCAGTTTAATTCACTGCTCATATAGAAGAATGTTATTGTATCCTCAGATGTTGGTATGTGAAGACCTGAAGATCAACCAATGTGTGAGCATGAACACATTAGGTTGTGGGTCAGCTGAGCTCACAGAAGGTCAGCTCAGCTTTGTCTCTGATTTGATTATTTGAGGCATATTTTAAGTGTCTGGATTTGTGCCAACTGCCACAAAGAAAAATGATGTGTACCTTTTTCTTGACTTTAATGAGCTTTGGTCCTCCTAGGAAAGGTGCCTAAGAACTATAGATCCAGGCAGAGGGATAAAACCATGAAACAGGAACCTATAGAATTCCCAGGGTGTCCCTGGGAGGAAGATAACTTTAAAATTGGGAGATCAGAAGTTGGCCAGAATTGTGGTCAAATTTAAGTAAAGATAATGGGAGAAGCAGTCAATGTGATGTCTGAAGCTGAGCAGAGCTGAGGCTAGGGCTGGCTGAACTGAGGTGGCAGTCTTGGATTAGGGTTAGCCTAAATCAGTGGTTAGGCCAGTTAATGACAGTTGGATGTAGCTTTATCATTCTCAAAGTATTGTCCCTGGAAAAGCAGCATAGGCATTACCTGGGAACTTGTTAGAAAGGTGAATTCTTGACTTTTCTCCCCAAACTACAAAATAGGTAAGTCTGGAGATTGGTATCAGCAATCTGTGTTTCAACCAGCTCTCCAGGTGATTCTCATACACACCCACATTTGAGAACCACTGGTCTAGATAAAAGAAAAGGCTGATAAGAAGCCCGCACTATATATTGAAGAAAAAAAAATGGAGAGCTCCAAATATCATTTGGAGGTGTGTGTGTGTGCGTGCGTGCGTGTGTGTGTGTGTGTGTGTGTATTCAGGGGCACCCAAACAACATGCGCCAAAATTCATCTGTAAGGGATGGTGGGATGGTTTTTCCTCTGCCTCAGAGGAGAACAACAGCAGAACCTGGCAACTTCTTCCCATCAGGGTCCAGGATGGTTAAGAAGATCCTTGAAGAGAACTGAAGCTCCAGTTTGTGCAGCATCCTGTCCTTGGGCATGTTTAACTATTCCGTTAGTTCTTCTCTTGTTCTTGAAGCCTTATTTCCTTATTTTTTCTCCTTTACCAAGGAAATATAATGGTTTTTATTTTATTATTTTTAAGCAGCTACTTACTGACTACAGATGCAAATAAGATACTGCACAGGTAATTTTGTATTTATTGTTTCCACCCCTAGGTTTCACCACTAATTGTTTTTTTTTTCTTTCCCATTCTGCTTTGTTCTGCTTTTTAGTGAGTATTAAGCAAGACTGCCAGTGGTTCACAGTACATCAAGATATGGAGATGCTAAATTAAAAGAGTCAAGGGTATTATGATGCTTTCAACAATCTGTCAGTTTCATATATCTGACTTGTACTTATTGAGTGCCTTTTATGTCAGCAGGTGCAGGGCGCTTTTCTCTGTGCTATTATAAAAAGATAAGATTTCATTGCTGACAAATGGAGCACAGACTTTTTGGCAGACAAATAGGACATACCATTTGTATAGGAGAGTGTTATTAATGCTTTAATAGCAGCATGCTCAGGAAGTTAAAGGATCATAGGGAAACAATGGAAAGGGGAGGCATCTAACCATGGATGCAGAAAGAGTAACAAGAAACACCATTTCTTTTTTTTTTTTTTCAACGTTTTTTATTTATTTTTTTTTTGGGACAGAGAGAGACAGAGCATGAACGGGGGAGGGGCAGAGAGAGAGGGAGCCACAGAATCGGAAACAGGCTCCAGGCTCCGAGCCATCAGCCCAGAGCCTGACGTGGGGCTCGAACTCACGGACCGCGAGATCGTGACCTGGCTGAAGTCGGACGCTTAACCGACTGCGCCACCCAGGCGCCCCTTCAACGTTTTTTTTTTTGTTTTTGTTTTTGTTTTTTTTTTTTTAAGAAAAACCATTTCTAAGACCTATAACTCTCGTTCCAGATAGAATGCAACAAGAAAAAGTTAGTTATTTGAGGGAAAGAGAGTTGATTCTAGGAGAAGGAGATGACATGTAAAAACACAGAGTTGAGACAAAGAGCAAAGCATGTTCTGTCAGTGGCTGGGTTTATGTGTGGAGTTGGAATATACTCGTGAAGGGAGTTATTTTTTATTCATAAGGTTATGAATGCTAAGGACATTGTTTTAACAAAGAGTCACTTGTACAATTTAAATTGTAGACATATTTCATGTCGACAGAATTGTGGAGAAACATGACAGCCTAGAACAAAAGCAGATACATCAGTTAGGAGATTGTTAATGAAACAGTCAAACCCTGAATTCATGTCTTTCCTTTCAGCCAGTTTCAGGCCCACCTGCCAGTCATGGTACTATTTCTCAACAACACAGGCACCCAGGTGACTGAATTCCTGATGATTTGCTTCCCAGGAATGCAGGAAACACAGCACTGGCTATCTGTAGTCCTTGCTCCCCTCCTGGTTTTGGCTTTGGGGGTCAACTTTGTGTTATTACTCACCATTCGGCAAGAGACATCTCTGCACGAACCCATGTACTACCTACTTGCCATCCTCTCCGTGCTGGATATCATCCTCTGCCTCACTGTCATCCCCAAGGTCAGACCCCTCCTGGATTGACTTCCAAGCATTCAGTTATTTTTCTTTAAATAGTGGTTTGTTTTGCTGCTATAAATCCTACTACCCCTGAAGGACAATCCTCAGTGAGTGGTCCATACCATCACACAGGGTCTGTCACAGCTCCCAGATATGTCCCCTCTCATTCTCAGTGTCCATTTTTTAAATTTTTTAATTATTTAAAAAATATTTTATTGTCAAATTGGTTTCCATATAGCACCCAGTGCCCATCCCAACAGGTGCCCTCCTCAATGCCCATCACCCACTTTCTCCTCCCTCCCACCCCCCCATCAACCCTCAGTTTATTCTCAGTTTGCATCCTTCCCTCTCTGTAACTTTTTTCCCCCTTCTCCTCCCCCATGGTCTTCTGTTAAGTTTCTCAGGATCCACATACGAGTGGAAATATATGGTATCTGTCTTTCTCTGCATGACTTATTTCACTTAGCATCACACTCTCCAGTTCCATCCACGTTGCTACAAAAGGCCAGATTTCATTCTTTGTCATTGCCAAGTAGTATTCTATTGTATATATAACCACAACTTCTTTATCCATCATCCATGCATCAATTGATGCACATTTAGGCTCTTTCCATAATTTAGCTATTGTTGAAAGTGCTGCTATAAACATTGGGGTACAAGTGCCCCTATGCATCTGCACTCCTGTATCCCTTGGGTAATTTCCTAGCAGTGCTATTGCTGGGTCATAGGGTAGATCTATTTTTAATTTTTTGGGAAATCTCCACACTGTTTTCCAGAGTGGCTGCACCAGTTTGCATTCCCACCAATAGTGCAAGAGGGTTCCCATTTCTCCACATCCTCTCCAGCATCTATAGTCTCCTGATTTGTTCGTTTGAGCCACTCTGATTGGTGTGAGGTGATATCTCAGTGTGGTTTTGATTTGTATTTCCCTGATGAGGAGCGACGTTGAGCATCTTTTCATGTGCCTGTTGGCCATCCAGATGTCTTCTTTAGAGAAGTGTCTATTCATGTTTTCTGCCCATTTCTTCACTGTATTATTTGTTTTTCAGGTGTGGAGTTTGGTGAGTTCTTTATAGATTTTGGATACTAGCCCTTTGTCCGATATGTTATTTGCAAATATCTTTTCCCATTCCATCAGTTGCCTTTTAGTTTTGTTGATTGTTTCTTTTGCAGTGCAGAAGCTTTTTATCTTCATGAGGTCCCAATAGTTCATTTTTGCTTTTAACTCCCTTGCCTTTGGAGATATGTCAAGTAAGAAATTGCTGCAGCTGAGGTCAGAGAGGTTGTTCCCGCTTTTTCCTCTAGGGTTTTGATGGTTTCCTGTAGTGTCCATTTTTTAAAGATTTAATTCTTTCCCAACTGACAGGCCCTCTCTCAATGTCTGAGTCAATGATATTCCAAGTTTTTACATTCTTTTTACTTCTAGGGAGATTTTCCTTGACTCAGAATGATCCCACCTTTACATCCAAGAGCTCTAGAATTTACTTTCTAAAGTGTAACTGGATGTATGTTTATATCATATAGTGAGATAGGAAGCAGAATTGAAAGAGATTTCTTATATGTCTAGAGAAGGTGGAGAGTATCCAAATGTAAATATTGAACTTACTGAGTTTGGTGTTCTTGTGATGCATTCAACTGGAGTTTGGGTAAGAACTCTGGGGATCAAGAGAAGACAGGCTAGAAGTAAACATTAAACAAGAGGCATGGTCTATAGATGGGGAGAAAAGGGTATAAATAAGGCTCTACTTGGGATGCACATAGAAGGTATTTTAAATTAAGATACTGTCCCAGCTGGGATTATAGGGCTGTGGTTTGGGGATGCAGATGGTTGAAGCCATTGAAAGTTTCCCCCAAGGTTAGGTACTATAGGGTGGGAATGAATGCAGTTTTTGAGAATAATGATTCTGGCAGGTCCTGCTCATCTTCTGGTTTAACATGAAGACCATCAGCCTTGCAGGCTGCTTTCTGCAGATGTTCATCATGAATACATTCCTTCCTATGGAGTCTTCCACCTTCCTGGTCATGACCTATGACTGCTATGTGGCCATTTGCCATCCTCTGCACTACCCGTCCATCATCACTGAAAAATTTGTCATTTATGCAGCCATCTTCATTGTCTTCCGCAATTTTCTGGCCACACTACCCACACCAGTTCTGGCTGCCAGGCTCAACTACTGTGCCAGCAATGTGGTGGAGAACTGTATCTGTGCCAACATTTCTGTAGCAAAGCTCTCCTGTGGGGATATTCACCCAAATAAGCTCTACCAATTTGTGAGTGTTTGGTGTCTACTGGGTTCTGACCTAGTGCTCATCTTACTATCCTACTGCTTCATCCTGAGGGCTGTTAAACGTCTGCAGTCAGGAGGTGCAGCAACCAAAGCCTTGAGTACTTGTGGTTCCCATCTCATTCTTATACTTTTCTTCTATACATTGCTGCTTGTCTTCATCTTCACAAACAAGGCAGAAAAGAAGGCGCCCTCAGAGGTACCCATTCTTCTCAATGTCTTGCACCACCTCATTCCACCAGCCCTGAACCCCATTGTTTATGGAGTACGAACCCAGGAAATCAAGCAAGGGATTCTCAAACTATTCAAGTACCAGTTTTGAGAGATATGAGTCAAAGATCCAGATTATGAGTCTGTTTTAGTGATAGATTCACCTAAATGCCTCGAGGAACACATATGACATCCATGCTGCTACCCTCATCTTGAACTTAAACCTTCTGCAGACACTGTCATAATATTTACCCTCATTATCACCTCCTCAAATCCTCACTGAACACATGTTTAGGCAACAATTACCTTTTTATTCTAACCCGTTGCCATCATGATCCTTCAATACCCATTCATTAAATAATTATTTAATACCTTCCATATACTTCTTAGTCTTTACATTCTGAGTAACTGTCACATTTAATTCCTAGGGCAAGGATGAGATAGCACTTTAAATATAACATGGGGGATGTGGGTAGGAACAGGGGAACCAATGAAGACAATATTTTCTTAAATATTTTATTTATTTATTTTTTTAAAGTTTTTTTTTTAATGTTTATTTATTTTTGAGACAGAGAGAGACAAAGCATGAATGGGGGAGGGGCAGAGAGAGAGGGAGACACAGAATCTGAAGCAGTCTCCAGGCTCTGAGCCATCAGCCCAGATCCCGACACAGGCTCGAACTCACAGACCATGAGATCGTGACCTGAGCTGAAGTCGGACGCTTAACCGACTGAGCCACCCAGGCGCCCCTGTTTTATTTATTTTTGAGAGAGAGTGTGTGTGAGCGAGGAAGGAGCAGAGAGAGAGGGAAAGAAGATCCAAAGCGGGCTCTGCACTGAAAGCAGTGAGCCTGATGTGGGGCTCGAACTCATGAACCTGTGAGATTATGACCTGAGCCAAAGTCAGACACTCAATTTACTGAGCCACCCAGGAACCCCACTCAACCCACTGAGCCTCCCAGAGACCCCAAGACTTAATTTAAGTAATCCAGGTGAAATGTAATAATGGCTTGGATTAAGGTGATGAGTAAAAATTGAAGTTATGGGTCAAAGATTTGCTGAGAGTCCATAAGTAGGATATAAAATATGGAGAGGAGTAAAGGATGACTCCAAGCCTTTATTTTTCTTAAGTTTTTATGTAAATTCCAGGTAGTTAACATTCAGTGTAATATTAGTTTCAGGTGTACAATATAGTGATTCAACACTTCCATACAACACCCCAGTGCTCATCACAAGTGCACTCCTTAATCGCCATTACCTATTTCACCCATCTGCCCTCCCCCACCTCCCCTCTGGTAATCATCAGTTTGTTCTCTATAATGAAGAGTCTGCTTCTTCAAGGCTGTTTGAAAAACAGTTGGAAAGGCAGAATTGCCATTAACTGAGGAGCCAGTTTTATATGTGATATCAGAAATTTGGCTTTGGACACCTAACTCTCTTTCCATACCAAACTCCTCCAAATGACTGTACTTTTAAAATGACTGTTAAATATCCAAATAGAGAAGTAAAAGTAAGCAACTGTACATATGGCACTATTCAGGGACCAGATCTAAGCTAGCGACAGAAGTTTGAGTCATCGGAGTATATAGGTGGGATTTAAATCCTATTTAGATGAGTGATATGAATTATGTTGATGAATTATCCACTTATTTCTATACCTTTCTTCAAGAAACTTATTGATGTGTTGGGTATCCTGGATCCATACTTGTTTGCCACTCCCAAAAGAATACAATCTCATTAAAATCAGAAGCTCTTTAATTCTTCTTTGTATCTGGCATTTTGTCTGGCACATAGTAGGTGCTTTTTCAATGAATAATTTTGACTGTCTCAAAACTTTTGATCACATTATGTGGCATCTGGATTATGGAATCTTGATCTAAAAATAGTACTATTTTGGGTGCCTGGGTGGCTCAGTCAGTTGAACATCTGACTCCTGATTTTGGCTCAGGTCATGATCCCAGGGTTGTGGGATCAAGCCCATGCTCATCATACAGCCTGCTTAGGATTCTCTTTCTCTCTCTCTGTCTTTCTCTTCCTTATTCCCTTCTCCCCCACTCAGGCATGCTCTCTCTCTCTCTCAAATAAAAAAAAAGAAAAAAAAGCACCAACCCACCCCCTAAATAGTACTATTTGTTGATGAAATTTCATATGCTGGTTTCAGCAAACATTAAAAGTTATGTCATTTTTGTTAGAATAAAAGCATTCATTAACATAATTTAGCAGAGTAATGGACTTCTTATATTCAAAATAGAGGATACAACTTTGTATTTTATTTTTTTAAATGTTTATTTTGAGAGAGAGACAGTTTGAGCAGGGGAGAGGGGCAGAGATGGAGAGAGAATCCCAAACAGGCTCTGCACTTATAGTGTGGAGCCCAATGTGGGGCTCAAGCTCATGAACCATGAGATCATGATCTGAGATGAAATCAAGAGTCACTTAACTGACTGAGCTACCCAGGCACCCCAGATGATACAACTCTAACATTTAAAGAGTTGCAAAAACGTAAGCAGTAAGTTCCTTGACATCAGTCTTGGCAATGGTTTTTTGGATCTGATACCAAAAGCAAAGGCAACAAAAGCAAAAATAAACTATTGGGACTGCATCAAACTAAAAAGCTTCTGCACAACAAAGGAAATCATTGACAAAATGAAAAGGCAACCTATTAAATAGGAGGAAATATTTGCAAATCATATATCTGATAAGGGGATTAATATTCAAAATATATAACAAACTCATACAACTCAAAAGCAAAACAAAAAAAACACAAAGCAATAACATCTGATTAAATAATGGACAGAGGATCTAATAGACATTTTTCCAAAGAAGACATACAGATGGCCAACAGGTACGTCAAAAGGTGCTCAACATCACTAATTATCAAGGAAATGCAAATCAAAATCACAATGAGATACCACCTCACACCTGTTAGAATAGATATTGTCAAAAAGATAAGATTTGTAAGTGATGAATCACTGGGTTCTGTTCCTGAAACCAATGCTACACTGTATGTTAATTAATTTGAATTTAAATAAATAAATTTAAAATAAAAAAGATAAGAAATAACAAGTGTTAACAAGGATGTGGAGAAAAGGAACTCTTATGTACTGTTGGTGAGAATGCAAACTGGTGCAGCCACTGTGGAAAACAATATGGAGGTTCCTCAAAAACTTAAAAATAGAACTACCCATGGGGCACCCTGTTGAGTTAGTTGGTTAAGTATTGACTCCTGATTTTGGTTCAGGTCATGATCTCATGGTTCGTGAGTTTGAGCCCCATATTGGGCTCTGTGCTGGAAGTGTGGAGCATGCTGGGGATTCTCTCTCTCCCTCTCTTTCTCTGCCCTTCCCTCCCCCCAAATAAATAAACTTAAAAAAAAAATAGAACCACCCAATGATCCCTCGATTCCACTGCTGGGCATCTATCTGAGGAAAATGAAAACACTAACTGGAAAAGGTACATGCACTGCCATGTTCATTGCAAAATTATTTATAATAGCCAAGAGACAGAAACAACCTAAATGTACATTGGCAGATAAATAGATAAAGAAAATGTGATACATATACACACACACAATGGAATATTATTCAGCCAAAAAAAATGCAATCTTGCCACCTGTGACAACATGGATGGGCCTTGAGGGGATTATGCTAAGTGAGATATGTCGGATAGGGAAAGACAAATACCATATGATCTTACTTACATGTGAAATCTAAACAAACAGCAAACAACTCCTCCCCTCCCTGAGCTTATAGAAACAGAGAACGGATTAATAGTTGCCAGAGGTGGGGGGAATGGGTGAAATGGGTGAAAGGGGTCAAAAGGTACAAACTTTCAGTTATAAAGCAAGTAAGTCATGGGCATGTATGGTTAATAAAACTATATTGTATATTTGAAAGTTGCTGTGAGTGAAGATCTTAAAAGTTCTCATCATAAAAATGTAACTATGTATGGTGATAGATGTTAGGTAGACTTGCCATAGTGATCATTTCGCAATATATACAATATAAAATCGTTATATTGTACACCTAAAATTAATATACAGTTATGTAAATTGTACCTCACTAAAAATATAAATTAAAGACATTAATACAGTAAGATGTTATTAAATATGTAGTCAATAGAAAACTTGAAACCACTTGGTAGCCAGGCTGAATGTGCCGCTGTCCCTGCCACCCCATCTGAGATCCTGGAATACCTGGTAAGGTGTATGGGAAAAGGTAATTGTTTTAGGTCTCCTTTATTTACAGCTACCCTAGCCAGATTTAATAATGTTCTCTTCAGCTCAGATCTGCCTCCACTGGCATCCAGTCTAGGAGTAATGAGGATGAAATTATGCAATCAACCAATATTTAAAGAAGATGCTTAATGTTGAGCACCATTCCAATTAAATTTTCCCAAGATATAATGTTCTCTGTGCTGTAGCATTCCATCTATAGTACCATGATAATAATAGGTCCAGCATTTGAACTCCAGCCTCTTCTCCTGTACGTCTCTGGTTTGTAGGATCGTGTCCCTGCTGTGGTTCTGATGTGAGTTCCCATTTACTAGCTCTACATTGATCTCTAGTCCTTTGCCAGGTCTTGACTGATAGCCACCTGTTTTCTTTCTAAATTTTATTTTTTAACTTTTTAAAGGTTATTTATTTGTGTCTTTTGAGAGAGGGAGAGAGAGGGAGCAGTGGGGGAGGGGCAGGGAGAGAAGCACCAGCAGTGCAGAACCCCAATGCGGGGCTTGAACACATGAACCATGAGATCGTAACCTGAGCGTGTTGATTTCTTAACTGACTGAGCCACCCAGGCATCCTGATAGTCACCTTTTAATAGCCATTTGTTCTTTGTCACAGGCCCTGCTACTTGCAGATCTCCCCTGTGGACAATGCCCTGGGCTTCTGCCCCACCCTCTCTATGGCTGTATTCCACCTACCTGTTAGGGGAGGAGGCAAGGTGTCGGAAAAGCATGGAAGTTTTTTTTGCGTCTCTTGTCTCTGAAATGCAGCCAGATCAACACTAAACCATCTTGCACACCTAGAAAACGGATTTGATGATTAACCGAGCCAGGTACACGGCTCAGAGAGGTGAACTGGGGAAGAGAGAAGCCGTGGAGGGCAGGGAGCTGTTTTTGCTTGTGGATAGAGGATGGAGACAGGTGGGCGTGGGTGGGTGGGTGTGGGGAGAGTATGGGAAAAGCACCCCTCCCCACCACCCCACCCCCCAAAAAAAGCAGCTGGAGAGACAGTGGAAAAGTGGAAACAGCCACAGGGACTGAACGAAAAAAGGGAGAAAGGAGAAAGGAGAGGGTTTGCCTATCTAAAGGCAAAACATGGTTTCATAGACTCTTAGAACAAGCAATACGTTTTAAAATAACTAGTTCACTGTCTTCATGTAACAGATGAAGGTGCTGAAACTCAGTGAGGCTACTGATTTGTTTCCAGTCACAATCTTGTATGTGGTTGTGCAAGTACTAGAGTTCAGAACTTTTAACTCACCATCTCAGGAATTTTCTCTTTTGTAAGTTGCTTACTGTGCTTATTTATACCTCATTTCTTTCCACCTCCTTCTATGTGGAAAAAAATATTTCTTCAATTTTATAGGGCCTAGATTGCTTTATATTCTGTCTAAAAAATAGCATATGCATTCCTCAATGATTGCATATTTGTTCTGTGCATCTTTGTGCCCTCAAACTCTAACAAAGTTTCTATACCAGAGCAATTGCCTAGGAAGTCTTTGCTTAATTAATAGTAGGCCCTAATAGCTTAACGTTTCATTGCTGGGACATCTTCTGATGCTGTGACATGTTAGTACACCAAAGCAGAAACCTATACGCACATCGCAGAGTGAGTCTTCGAATTCTGAAGATGAAGCTTCAAGCACAGACACTGGTGTGAGGACACCAAAGAAGAGGCTTTGTGTGATAACTTCTCTGAAACCCAGTAAATCTCATTTCTCCACATGTGAGCAATTCTTGCAAGAGCCTTAGCCCTCTGAGGGTTGCACCAGAAAAGGCGCAGTCTTTGCTTGGGCAAAGATGGGAAGAGAAGAAAATTACTGGCTTAGTTGGAGGTAATGGAAAGAGATTTACTTATGGACTCTAGCTATTATTCATCATTCAGACCTGACATTTAAATACTGTGGTCTTTTTCAACTGCATTATGCAACTAGGTTAAAAACAGTAATAAATTAATAACAATGTTACAACCAAGGGCATTGATACCCACAGTTTTATATTTAAAAAATTACTTGTATAGAAATGTAAATACAGTATTAACTGGGATTTATTTCTCAACTATAGAGTTCATCCTCCTGAGTTCTCATATTTCGGACAGAATAGAACTCCAAAGATTGGGAAAAATTTTTAAAAAGTCACAGAAATGCGAGATTTTTCTTGGGGGAGCATTAGGATTTGAAGCAGAGGGATAGAGTCAAGAAATTGTTTCAGATTTAAATTTACTTCTTTCCTTGAACTTACTATCTCAATTTATTTGAGCTATGAGTTCCAACCCAATTTTCCATTAACTGATTTATAAGTCGTCATGTATTAGAAATGCAGAGATCCTGTTGTCCTTATTACCACCCTTTCTTCAGTAATCTCTGGATTCCTTGCTTGACCTCCTGGGTTCGCACTCCATAAACTATAGGGTTGAGGGCTGCAGGGATGACATGGTGGAGGACGTTGAGCAGGACTGGCACATTGGGTGAGACCTTCTTATTCACCACATGAGTGAGCACGAAGACCAGAAGGATGGTGCTGAAGAAGAGGATAAGGATGAAGTGGGAGCCACATGTGCTCAGGGCCTTGGCCACAGCACCCTCTGCCTTGAGTCTCAGCACCGCTCGCAGTATGAGTGTGTAGGAGAGGAAGATGAGGATGAGGTCGGATCCTAGCAGTGTCCAGCCTCCAGCAAACTGGAGGAGGCGATTGATGGTGACATCATCACAGGAGAGCCTGGAGACAGACATATTGGCACAGATGCAATTCTCAATGACATTTCTCCCACAGTAATGGAGCCGGGCAGAGAGGATGGGAATGGACACAGTAAGAAGTGCATTCCTGGCCAAAATAAAGACAGCAGCCTTGACTACAAATTGGTCGGTGATGATGGATGGGTACTTCAGTGGGTGGCAGATATAGCGGTCATAGGCCATGACCATGAATGTGCAGGACTCCATGGAAAGGAAGCAGTTCATGATGTACATCTGGAAGAAGAAGGCATAGAAACTGATGGACTTGAGGTCAAACCAGAAGATGGCCAGGACTTTGGGGATGACAGTGAGGCAGACAACAATGTCCAGCAGGGAGACAATACTGAGCAGGTAGTACATGGGCTGGTGTAGAGAGACCTCCAGCCGGATGGTGATTAGGAGAATAACATTAGCCCCCATGGCCAGGAGGAATAGGAGGCTGAGGGGCAGGGACAGCCAGAGCTGCCAGCTGGGGGACCTGACAAAACAATTCAGGAGAAAGTCTGAAACCCTAGTGGAGTCATTTCCATGAGTTGTCATCTTGTGGATTCTGTTTCTACAGATTTTCTTTGATGATCTAAAAAATTAGGATCAAAATTAACCTCTGACTGTGGTTAAAATGAAATAAAAAAATTCGAGTTCATTGGATGTAACTTATGGCTCCATCAGGTTATTTTGCCTTAACTGGGGATTTTGCATGTTACATACAGAAAAAGAAATTCATTTAAATCTTCAGCAAATTTTGTTTCTCCTCATTTCCTGAATATTTCTAATTTCTTAATGAAACAATCTTATAAAATCGAATTAGTAATTTCAGTTAGCTAGGAGCAGCATGTTTACTTTTGAACATTGTGATAAAATAGACCCCCTGATTTCAGCAATGTGAAGGTGGTGAGATTTGTCTTCAGTAATTCCTCTCTCAATCTCTCTACCCAGTTGCCTAGATAATGTCCCCAGTTTCCACAGCAGGTACTGCTCAGTGTTGTGACTCCTTTCTTTCTGTGTGCTTTTTATTTACCCTTTATATACAGGAGACACAAAGATTATCTTTGTTCTCAAGGAAGTGACAATCCACTGGGGGTGATAAGGTTAGATAAATATAAAGACAATGATAAGAATCATGACAGAGCAGTATGCAGAATATTTTGAGAGGGGGTAGGTGAAGATGAACTTCATTCACATGAAAGTGAAGTGTTCCCAGGACTCCTCTCCTGCTGACTTTTAAAAGCAAGTCCAAAGAAAGTCATGAAAAAGAGTTGCCTGTTGCAGTGAGAGATGCCTGCAACATGTTTGAGATCAGCATATCTGGAGTCTTAAAAATCATGCTGTGTAGGGTCCCTAGATTTGTTCACCTGGCACTGGTGTTCTGTTCAGATGTCATCCCATGTGTGGAAATTACTCTGCTTCCTCAGTATTTAAACTTAACTGTTTTGCATTTGTTTAGCTAACAAGAAAATAAAAATGTCTGCAGTGTATTCAATGGATTTTCAATACTTACTAGGCACTGTGTTAATCTATATTTGGAGCATTATCTCACTTGAGATTAAAACAACTATGTGAGGTATGTCTTACCTGACTTTACAAATGAGGGAAATGAGGTGAAGAAAGGTTGAGAAAATTCCAAGATCACTTACAATAATACTCAGTCTAGATGCAAAGTTCTATTTCGTTTAAAACCCAATTTTTAGCCACCTATACTGTACTACTTCTAATCAGCAAAGGAACATTGGTTAGATAGTCTGTCAGAATTCCTGAGCCGTATAATGCCATGATATTGTGTTTCGTTCTTCAATCTCTGTAAAAAGAAACCTATCCCCCTAGGGTAACAACAATTTTTGAAAGTTGATTACCATAGTAGCGAGGCATTTTTGGAATGGAGGCTGAGGTGATAAGAAAGGATTTTTAATAGAAGTATGAACCAAGAACTGAAACTAGTTTTCAATGATCAGAAGCCATTGGATGTAGCTGTTAAAATGACACATTTGTTTTCATCTGTGTATGTCCTTGCTCCCACACTTCCTGTCCTGGTCACTTTGTTTTTTGTTAGACCTCAACCCTTCTTATCAATGGCCCTGGGAATTGCTGGGTCAGAGAAAGGTAGTAGGAATTACCCTCTGCTTCGCCAACTCCTCTTCATTCCTTTTGATGTTCTGCTTCAAAACCAAGGGAGTGTTGTCCTATTAGTGTCTGCCAGGAACTGTGTGTCTGTCTTGGGAAGCAAAAGTAATTTCAAAACAAGCTCCCACTCCTTTTCCTGTTTTTAAGGACAGCATATGTTAACAATGCCTTGGTAAATTTCAGAGTGGTTTGAAAGTTGTCTCATCTGTGTCAGTGAGACAGTATATACAAGGTAGACTTGCTGTTATACCAGCTAATTTTATCCCAGCACATGCAAATTTCAGTGTCAAATTCTGACACTACTTCCTCCTGTCAGGATTTGTCTTTTGCACTTAATTTTTTGTTCCAGCTTCTTCTCTGCTCACATCTTATGTAGTAACGTTATAGCACTCTCATTCTTAGCTCGGCCTCAAATCTCACTGTAGTTAAACTGGATGTAGGATCCCTGCTTGATTTCTAGAGGATTCAGCCACATGGAAACACCTCTACTGCAGGAAAAGAGGATCCATAAGGAAACCTAGAAGAAGCAGATTTTTTTTTTCTGAGCAGTCTTGGAAAGCTTATTTCCAGCACTAAGATAGAATGCCTGGAGAGCACAAAGGAATAATTTTCCATCTTATTTTTAAGTCTTTTTTTTTCTATTTTTCTCCTTTCTCTGTTTTTTTCAACCAATAATTTATTCACAAGCAATGAGTATCTACTCAGCTCTAGGGCTAAAGTACTTGGATATACATATATATTTTTCTTTTCCTTTTTCAATCTTCCTCTGCAATGAGAGACTCTCTGTGGCAACAGTAAGACTGAGGCCCCAAAGCTAGTTACTTCTTGCTTCCATCAGGGACAGGCTGAGGAAGCCAGTTGAAGCTGGAGACCAGTGCAGGGAATTAACTCAGGCTCCAGGATGGAACTATGTTATGGAATTAACCCCAGTCTCCAGGATGGAACTATGTTATGACACCCTGGAAACACAGACTTGGAGATTTGGAGGGGATGAAAAGGATTGCCTAGCCTCATGGTATTTGGATAAATTTGTGAAATATTCCCACCAGTCTATCTTTCAAATTTAGACTGGATCCAGAGACAGAAAGAAAAGCATCCCCCTGCTCCCCGCCCCCGGAAGCCTTTTCTAGTATTAGCATTTCAGCTTTTAGAATATATTGAATTAAGTTATTCTCCCTCTCTTCACTCTTATACGCATCTTTGTTTTCTGATCTTTGTCATGACATAGAGTGAGTTTATTTCTCCCCCTGATGAATCAAGTATATATACACAGATTTTCTCTTGTGTGGCCTCTAGATTTCCAGACTTCAGACTGAAAAATCAATTCATTTTTTGGGGTGCCTGGGTGGCTTAGTCAGTTGACAGTCCAACTTCGGCCCAGGTCATGATCTCACAGCTTGTGAGTTCGAGCCCTGTGTCGGGCTCTGTGCTGACAGCTCAGAGCCTGGAGCCTGCTTCTGCTTCTGTGTCTCCCTCTCTCTCTGCCCCTAACCCACTCTCATTCTGTCTCTGTCTCTCTCAAAAATAAATAAACGTTAAAAAAATTAAAAAAAATCTATTCATTTTACAGCTATCCTAAGACATTGATTAATTTTCCATAGATAAGCGTCAGTTTAACTATATCCCTGGTACATGAAACCCCCAGATGTGGTCAAGGCAATTAAGAAGGATCCTTTTGTCACACAGGACACAGGCTCTACTACCTCTGTTTAGACCACTCAAGCACCCTTGACTCAGGAAACAACAGGGATACACATCTGGACTGAAGAAATAAGGCTCCTGCCTTCTGGCAAATCTTGGTGTCTTTGCCCCGCATGTCCCTCTCTGGGATTTCCCTCGCAGACTCACTTTCAGAGGATGCTACAGCATGGGTTCTGGCTCCATTGGTGTTGGAAATCTGAACAGTAAAGCTGAGACTCTTATAACCTCAGTGGCCTTAGGGATGCTGCCTTGGGGGAACCTGTCCATTCCTGTTCCCTTGAGAGGGAGATGGAAATCAAGAATATCAATCTCATGAGGCCCTTCTAGAATAGATAGGCATATAGTTAAGGAAGAGGATGGTTATCTCTACCTGAGAAAAAGGAGCCTTTGGGAGCCCAGCCCTATGAGGCACTATATTGTTTATATGCCTGGGGTGGGTTATTTCTCTGCATGTCAAAGACTTACATATACACCTGTGCATTCATTCGTGTACATATATGCTATCATCTCCCTCCAAGGATGCACTAAGTTTGTCTACACATTCTTGTGGATTCCAGGCACATGCTCAGTGAAGGACTGGTATTGCCTGTCCATGTTGTTGAATGGTTAGATACTCACTTATGGTGACTTTAGCCATGACATTATAATGATAAAAGTGAAATGAACAACAATTTTACCTATTGAGAAATGAAACGCATTTTCCAGAGAGGATACCCATGTGAAAGTATTTTTGTTACAATGAGACCTTACAAAATGTAATTTGATTTTAACTTAATAATTGTTGTGAAACATGAAGCCTACCTTTATTTTCCTTTGGGGACTTTGGTGCCCTGAACTGAGATAGCCACACTTTTCATATTATTATATACTAATATCATGCCCTTCATATAGCTTTATGCTAATGCTTTTATTTATTAATATTAATAATAAAATCATTTATTATCAATGTGCTTGAACTCGTGAATTGTGAGATCATGACCTGCGCTGAAATCAAGAGTCGGATGATTAACTGACTGAGCCACCCAGGCTCCCTGCTTAGTGTTTTTTAAATAAAGTTTTTAGTCATTCTGGTTTTCCTATCTCTGAATTATCTACTTATACTTTTTACTCATTTTTGCTCTTCTTTTTTCTTGATAACGTACATAATTTTATATTAAAAAATTTAAGTTTTAGAACATTTAATTCTTGTTTTAGACATTGCTAACATCCTCTCCTAATCTGTCACACATTTGTCTATTTTTGAACATGATGTACTTTTTTATTTCAATTTTTATTTAAATTCTAGTTAGTTAATATATATGGTAAAATTGATTTTAGGTGTAGAATTTAGTGATTCATCACTTAAAAAAACACCCAGGGCTCATCACAACAAATGCCCTCCTTAATACCCATTGTCCATTTCCCATCCACCTTTGTCCATCAACCCCAATGTATAGAGAACATTGTCCTTTGTTCTCTGTAGTGAAGAGTTGCTTATGGTTTGCATCCTTCTCTTTCTCTTTTTTTCCATTTCTCTATGTTCCTCTGGTTTGTTTCTTAAATTCCACACATGAGCAAAATCATATGTTTGTCTTTCTCTGACTTATTTCCTAGCTCCATCCATGTCATTGCAAATGGCAAGATTTCATTCTTCTTTTTTTTAATGTTTATTTATTTATTTTGAGAGAGAGAAGGAAAGAGAGTGGGGAGGGGTAAAGAGAGAGGGGCGGATAGAGAATCCCAAGCAGGCTCCATGCTTACAGCATGGAGCCCAATGTGGTGTTCGATCTCATGAACCATGAGATCATGACCTGAACTAAAATCAAGAGCCATACACCTAACTGACTGAGCCACCCAGGTGCCCCAAGGTTTCATTCTTTTTTGATGGCTGAGTAATATTCCATTGTATATACCTATGTCTATATCATCTATATCGTCTATATCTATATCTGTATCTCTATAATCTCTATCTATCTATCATCATCATCATTATCATCATCATCATCATCTATCTACATGTATCTATCTATACCACATATTTTTCCATTTATCAGTCAATGGACATTTGGGCTCTTTCTATAATTTGGCTGTTGCTGATAATGCTGCTGTAAACATCAGGGTGCATGTGCCCCTTCAAATCAGTATTTTTGTGTCATTTGAGTAAATACCTAGTAGTGCAATTGCTGGGTCATAGGGTAGTTCTATCTTTAACTTTCTGAGGAATCTTCAAACTGTTTTTCAGAGTGGCTGCACCAGTTTGCATTCCCACCAATAGTGTAAGAGGGTTCCTCTTTCTCCACATCCTCACCAACATCTGTTGTTTCCTGTGATGTTAATTTTAGTCATTCTGACAAGTGTGAGGCAGTATCTCATCATGGTCTTGATTTGTATTTCCCTGATGATGAGTGATGTTGAGCATCTTTTTATATGTCTTTTGGCCATCTGTATGTCTTTGGAAAAATGTTCATATCTTCTGCTCATTTCTTAACTGGATTATTTGTTTTTTAGATGTTGAGTTTGATAAGTTCTTTCTTTTAATTTTTAAAAAAATGTTTATTTTAAAAAAATTTCAATGTTTATTTTTGAGAGAGAGAGAGACATGGTATGAGCGAGAGAGGGGCAGAGAGAGAGGGAGACACAGAATCAGAAGCAGGCTCCAGGCTTTGAGCTGTCATCACAGAGCCCAATGAGGAGCTACAACTCATGAGTGGTGAAATCATGACCTCAGCTGAAGTCAGATGCCTAACTGACTGCGCCACCCAGACACCCTATTAAGCTCTTTGTAGATTTTGGATACTAACCCTTTTTCAGATATGTCATTTGTGAATATCTTCTCCCATTTTGTAGGTGGTCTTTTAGTTTTGTTGATTGTTTCCTTCACTGTGTGGAAGGCTTTTACCAATAGTTCATTTTTGCTTTTGTTTCCCTTGCCTCTGAAGACATGTTTAGTAAGACGGTTCTACGGCTGAGGTAAAAGATGTCACTGCCTGTGTTTTTCTTTAGGATTTTGATGGTTTCCTGTCTCACATTTACATATTTCACCCATTTTGAGTTTATTTTTGGTATGGTATAAGAAAGCGGTCCAATTTCATTCTTCTGCATGTCTCTGTCCTGCGTTCACAACACCGTTTGTTGAAGAGATTTTTTTCCATTGGATATTCTTTCCTGCTTTGTTGAAGGATTGTGGGTCTATTTCTGGGTTTTCTCTTCTGTTCCATTGTTCTATGTGTCTGTTTTTGTGCTAGTACCATACTGTTTTGATGGCTACCACTTTAATAGAAATCTTTAATTTTGCTATAGGCAACCCTGTCTAGATCTCTCCTGATACTTCCTACTGTTGACTCTTGTTTAGGAACTCTTTCCCCATCTCAAGGTCCCAAAGTTGTTACTCTATATTTTCTATAAGCTCTTAAGTCTTATCTTTATTTTTATGTCTTTATGGTTTGTGCTGTCTATCATGGGGCTGATATCAAGTTGTTTACTCTGGTATAGTCATTTTGGTCATTAAGACACTTAGTTGATAAAAATCTGCATTCTGATGTCTCTGGGTGACTGTCCCCACCACTGCCCTGGTGTCTGTTATGTATTTAGGATCGAGAAATTAAGGGTTACATATTTGGAAAGCTGATAGTTTTTAGTTATGTGTCACGATGCCAATTCACTTTGATCAGTTAGTGTCATTTTGTTATACTAGTTATTAAATATTTTAAATATTACCTGTGATTTTTCTGAAGTATTCAATCAACTTTGCTTTCTGCAAATGGGAAACCCATTTTGTCAACACAATTTACTGAATAATGGTTATTTAGTACTGGTTAGAAATAGATATCTAGTAATACTGATTTGTGTGGTCAACTATGAAATTTGTTATATTCTCATATATAAGAATCTATTGTTCTTCACATCATTATCTAAGTTAGTGTATTTGACCATTTTTAAATCAGTTCTACAATGTTTTTATTACAACTGCCTTGTGAAATATATTAATATCTGGAAAGGAGAATTGGACTTTATTCTGTTTCCCAAAATTGTTTTAGTTAATGTGAAAAGTTACAATAAATGATTTTTGAGTGGTAAGCCAACCTTGCATTTCTGGGATAAATCCTGCCTGGAATACTATATTTTCCCTTTAAATGTACATACTTTATTTGCTAAGATTTTGAAATTAGTCTGAAAAGTTCTTGTAATATTTTTTTCTAGTTTTGATATCAGGGTAATTTTGGTCTTATAAAACGACTTAGGATTTTTTTACTTTACTCTGTTTTTCTGAGTTTTTGAAAAACTAGTATCATTTCTTCCTTAAATGTTTACTAGAATTCACTATGGACATCATGTGTGACGAAATTTTTGTGTGTGTGTGTGGAAGGGTTGTAAAATAAAATTTCTCAATAAATGAAACTTTATTCAGATTTTCTTTTTCTCTTTGTATTAGTGTATTAGCTAGAGTTAATCAATCAATTTATTAAGAAATTGGCTCACATGGGTATAGAGAGGCTGGCAAGTCCAAAATTGGCAGGGTGAGTCGGCAGGCTTGAGATCCAAAAAGGCTAATCTTCCACTTGAAATCTGAAGGCCATCTGCTATAGAATCAGATAAAGCCAAATTAGATGAGTCAGTCTGCTGGAGAATTCTCTCATGCTTATCACCACACCAGTCTTTTGGTTTCATTCAGGCCTTCAACTGATTGGATGAAGCCCAGCCATATTATGAAGGGCAATCCGCTTTACACAGATTCCATTTATTTAAATGTAAATCTCATCTAAAAGCATTCTCACAGAAATATCCACAATAATATGTGACCAAATTTCTAGGCATTTGATGGCCCATTCAAGTTGACAAATAAAATTAAACATCATAATCAATTTTGATAATTTATGCCACTCATGAATTTGACCGTTTTGTATAGTTGTAAAATTTATTGGCACAAAGCTGCTGATAATTTTCTTTTATTATCTTTTTACAGTCTGTATACCCTGTAGTGATATCCTTTTTTCATTCCAAATATTGGAAATTTGTGGGATTTTTTTCCTTTTCCTTTTTTTAAACTGTAAAATTCAATGGCTTTTAATATATTCAGAGTTATACAATCATCATCATAATTTTTGGAACATTTTGTCACCCCAAAAAAGAAACCCCATATCCATTACCAGTCCCTGTTTTTCCCAAGCCCCCCAACCTACCCACCCCCTAAGCAACTACTAATCTACTCTTTGATTCTACAGAATCTCTTATTATGGACATACCATGTAAATGGAATCATGAAATATGTGATTTTTTGACACTGGCTTCTTTCACTTAGTGTGATGTTTTCAAGGTTCTTCCATGTTGTAGTGTGTGTATCAGTATTTCATTTGTTTTTATTGCTTAATAATATCCTATTATATTGATATACCACATTTTATTGATCCATTCATTCATCAATTAATGGACATTCGGGTTGACTCCTTTTTTGTCTATTATGCATAATGTTGCTATCAGCATTTGAGTAACAGTTTTGTATATATAATATATATATATATATATATATATTAGTGTGTGTGTGTGTGTATATATATATATATATATATATATATATATATATATGGTGTATACCTAGGAATAGAATTGTTGGGTCATACGGTAAGTCTTTAAAACCTTTTGAGAAATTATCTGACTGTATTCCAAAGTGCCTTCACCATTTTACATTCTGCAAGCAGTGTATGAGGTTTCCTGTTTCTTCACATCCTCATTAACACTTGCTATTGACCTGCCTTTTTGATTATAGCAATTCTAGAGGGAATAAAATGGTATGTAATTATGGTTTTGATTTTCATTTTCCTGATGGCTAATGAGATTGAGTATCTTTTCATGTTTAGTGGACATATGTATATCCTCTTTGGAAAAATGTATATTCAGATCCTTTACCCATTTATTAATTGGGTTGTCTTTATATGTTGAATTGGAAAAATTCTTTATATTTTCTAGATACAAGTCCTTTATCAGGTACATAATTTGCAAATATTTCTCTTATTCTGTGGGTTGTCTTTTTTTAAATATGGTTGATATGCAATGTTACATTAGTTTCAGGTATACAACATAGTGATTCAACAACTCTATATGCCCACTACGAGTGTAGCTACTATCTATTACCATGCAATGCTATTAAAATACCATTAACTATATTCTCTGTGCTTCACCTTTTATTCCTATGACTTATTGTTTCCATAACTAGAAGTTTGTATCTCCCACCTCCTTAACTGATTTTGCCTACCTTCCCACCCCTCTCCTTTCTGGCAACCATAAGTTTATTTTCTGCACAGGTCTGATTCTGCTTTTTGTTTATTTATTTGTTTGTTTTGTTTTTTAGATTTCACATATAATTGAAATCATATGGTATTTGTATTTCTCTGTCTGATGAGTCTGGCTAAAGGTTTTTAAACTTTATCTTTTCAAAGAGTGAGCTCTTGGTTTTATTGATCTTTCCTGTCGATTTTTTAGTCTCTGTCATTTCTTTCTTTATTTCTTTATTATTTCCTTTTTCCTACTGACCTTGGGCTTTCTTTGTTCTTTTTCCAATTACTTTAGGTGTAAGGTGAGATTATGTGAGCTTTGTCTTGTTTCTTGAGGTAGGCCTCTATTGCTATGTATTTCCTATTTATTTATTTATTTATTATTTTTAAATTAAAAACTTTATATTTTTTAATTTTTATTTTAAATTTTGGTATAGTTAACATGCACTGTTATATTAGTTTCAGGTACACACATTTAAAAGTTCCATACAACACCCAGCACTCATCATGACAAGTGTACTCCTTTATCCCCATTGCCTGTTTACCCATCTTGCCCCCACCCCGCCCCTCCCCTATGGTAACCCTCAGTTTGTTCTCTATAGTTAAGGGTCTGTATTTTGGTTTCTCTCTCTTTCTCTCTCTCTCTCTCTCCTTTGCTCTCTCTCTCTCTTTTTGTTTCTTTGTTTCTTACATTCCCCATGAGCGAAATCAGAAAAGCAAAGCTGTAGGTAACACAGTTTCAAACTTCAAGTTATATTACAAAGCTGTGGTAATCAAAACAGTACAATACTGGCACAAAAATAGACACATAGCTCTCTGGAGCAGACTAGAAAACCCAGAAATAAATCCACAGTTGTGTGGATGATTAATCTTTGACAAAGCAAAAAGAATATCCAATGGGAAAAAAGACAATCTCTTCAAATAAGTGTTGGGAAAACTGGACAACTACATCCAAAAGAATGAAACTGCATCACTGTCTTTCACCATAAGCAAAAATAAATTTAAAAAATGGATTAAATATATAAATGTGAGACCTGAAACCATAAAAATCTTAGGAGAAAGCACAGGCAATAATCTTTCTGAAATTGGCCATAGCAACATTTTTCTAGATGTGTCTCCTGAGGCAAGGGAAACAAAAGTAAAGAAAAACAATTGGGACTACATCAAAATAAAAAGTTTTTGCAGAGCAAAGGAAACAATCAACAAAACTAAAAGGCAACCTTCAAAATGGAAGAAGATATTTGCAAATGACATATCTGATAAAGGGTTAGTATCCAAAATATGTAAAGAACTTTATATGGTTCTCAACTCACCGCCCCCCATAATAATCCAATTAAAAGTGAGCAGAAGACATGAACAGACATTTTTCAAAGAACACATGCAGATGGCTAACAGACACATGAAAAGATGTTCAACATCATTCATCATCAGGGAAATGCAAATCAAAACCACAATGAGATATCACCTTACACCTGTCAGAATGGCTAAAATAAAATGTAAGAAACAAGTGTTGGCAAGGATGTGGAGGAAAAGAAACTCTCTTGCGCTGTTGCTGGGAATGGAAACTGGTGCAGCCACTGTGGAAAATAGTATGGAGTTTCTTAAAGAATTAAAAAAAGAACTACCCCTATGATCTGGTAATCACCTACTGGATATTTACTGCCAAAACCCTAATTCAAAGGGATGTACACTGCTATGTTTATTGCAGCATTATTTACAATAGCAAATTGTGGAAGCAGCCCAAGTGTCCTTTGATAATGAAGGGGTAAAGAAGATGTGGTATATATACACAATGGAATACCATTCAGCCATTATAAGGAATGAAATCTTGTCATTTGCAATAACATGGATGGAGCTAGAGAGTATAATGCTAAGTGAAATAAGACAGAGAAAGACAAATATATTTCCCTTTTAGAATTACTTTCATTGTGTTCCAAAGTTTTGGGACATGTTTTTTGATTTTCATTTGTCTCTATGTATTTTTTTTTTTCTACTTGGATTTTTTGTTAACCCATTCGTTTTTTAGTAGCATGTTTACCCTTCTTGTGTGTGTTTGTGTGTTTACTTGTAATTGATTTCTAGTTTCATACCATTGTGGTTGGAAAAGATGCATGATATGATTTGAGTCTTCTTAAATTTACTGAGAATTTTGTGGCCGAACATGTGATCAATCCTGGAGCATGTTGTATGTGTGCTTGAGAAGAATGTGTATTCAGTTGTTTTTGGGTGGAATATCCTGCATATATCTATTATGTCCATCCGCTCTAATGTATCATTGAAAACATTGTTTCCTTATTTATTTTCTGAGTGATCTATCCACTGATGTAACTGGTGTATTAAAATCCTATTCTGGGGAGCCTGGGAGGCTCAGTTGGTTAAGTGTCTGACTCTTGATTTTGCTTCACGTCATGATCTCAAGGTTCATGAGACTGAACCTCGTGTTGGGCTCTGTGCTGACAGTGCAAAGCCTGCTGAGGATTCTCTCTCTTCTCTCTCTCTGTGCCCCCTGCTCTCTCTCTTTCCCTCTCAAAATAAATAAATAAACATTAAAAAAATACCATTCTATTATTTTATTACCATCAATTTCTCTCTGTATGTCCATAATATTTGCTTTATGTTTTTAGGTGCTTCAGTGTTTGGTACACAGATATTTACAATTGTTATATCTTCCTGGATGGTTACCTTTATTATTATGTAATGCCCTTCTTTGTCTATTATTACAGTTTTTGCATTATTATTATTATTATTATTATTATTATTATTTTATTTGTTTTGAGGCACTTGGAAACTTGCTCACCCAAGAGCAATGTTCACCAACAACGGTAAGAAAGATAGGACAAGAATTAAATTAATATTCATAATTTTAAGCCTCTTCCACTAGCTTTTACTAGGATGAATTTTTCTTTTCTTTTCTTTTTATTTATTTATTTTTTCTAAATATAATTTATTGTCAAATTAGCTAACATACAGTGTATACAGTGTGTTCTTGGTTTCAGGAGTAGATTCCCATGATTCATTGCTTACATACAACATCAAGTGTTCATTCTAAGAAGTGCCCTCCTCAATGCCCATCACTCATTTTCCCCTCCCTCTCATCTCCTATTAACCCTCAGTTTGTTCTCTGTATTTAAGAGTCTCTTATGGTTTTCCTCCCTCTCTGTTTGAAACTATTTTTCCCCCTTCCCTTCCCCCATGGGGTCTTCTGTTAAGTTTCTCAAATTCCACATATGATATCTGTCTTTCTCTGACTGACTTATTTCACTTAGCATAATACCTTCCAGTTCTATCCACATTGTTGCAAATGGCAAGATTTCATTCTTTCTCATTGCCAAGTAGTATTCCATTGTGTATAGAAACCACATCTCCTTTATCCATTCATCAGTTGATGGACATTTAAGCCTTTTCCATAATTTAGCTATTGTTGATAGCACTGTTATAAACATTGGGGTACATGTGCTCCTATGAATCTGCACTCCTGTATCCTTTGGATAAATTCCTAGTAGTGCTATTGCTGGGTCATAGAATCAAAAATTCTATTTTTAATTTTTTGAGAAACCTACATACTGTTTTCCAGAGCAGCTGCCCCAGTTTGCATTCTCACTAGCAGTGCAAGAGGGTTCCCATTTCTCCACATCCTTGGCAATATCTGTTGTTTCCTGAGTTGTTAATTTTAGCCACTCTGACTGGTGTGAGGTGGCAACTCAATGTGGCTTTGATCTGTATTTCCCTGATGATGAGAGATGTTGAGCATCTTTTCATGTGTCTGTTGGCCATGTGGATGTCTTCTTTGGAAAAGTGTCTATTCCTGTCTTCTGCCCATTTCTTCACCGAATTAATTGTTTTTCAGGTGTTGAATTTGGTAAGTTCTTTATAGATTTTGGATAGTAACCTTTTATCAGATATGTCATGTGCAAATATCTTCTCCCATTCTGTCGGTTGCCTTTTAGTTTTGTTGATTGTTTCCTTAGCTGTGCAGAAGCTTTTTATCTTGATGAGGTCCCAATAGTTCATTTTTGTTTTTGTTTCCCCTGCCTTCAGAGATGTGTGGAGTAAGAAGTTGCTGTAGCTGAGGTCAAAGAGGTGGTTGCCTGTTTTTTCCTCTAGGGTTTTGATGGTTTCCTGTCTCACATTTAGGTCTTTCATTCATTTTGAGTTTATTTTTGTGTAAGGTGTAAGAAAGTCGTCTGGTTTCATTCTTCTGCATGTTGCTGTATGGTTCTCCCAGCACCATTTGCTAAAGAGACTGTCTTTTTTTTTTCCATTAGATACTCTTTACTGCTTTGTCAAAGATTAGTTGGCCATGCATTTGTGGGTCCATTTCTGGGTTCTCTATTCTATTCCATTGGTCTATATGTCTGTTTTTGTGCCAATACCATACTGTCTTGATGATTACAGGTTTGTAGTAGAGGCTAAAGTCTGGGATTGTGATGCCTCCAGCTGTGGTGTTCTTTTTCAACATCACTTTGGCTATTTGGGGTCTTTTGAGGTTCCATGCAAATTTTAGGATTGTTTGTTCTGGTTCTGAGAAGAATGCTGGTGCAATTTTGATTGGCATTGCATTGAATGTATAGATTGCTTTGGGTAGTATAGACATTTTAACAGTATTTGTTCTTCCAATCCATGAGCATGGAATGTTTTTTCCATTCTTTTGTGTCTTCTTCAATTTCTTTCATAGGTTTTCTATAGTTTTTGGCATACAGATCCTTTATATCTTTGGTTAGGTGTATTCCTAAGTATTTTATGGTTCTTGGTGCAATTGTAAATGGGATCAATTTCTTGATTTCTCTTTCTGTTGCTTCATTATTGGTGTATAGAAATGCAACTGAATTCTGTACATTGATTTTACATCCTGCAACTTTGCTGAATTCATATATCTAGCAGCTTTTTGGTGGAGTCTTTCTAGTTTTTCACATAGAGTATCATGTCATCTGTGAAAAGTGAAAGTTTGATATCTTGTTTGCCAGTTTGGATGCCTTTTATTTCATTTTGTTGTCTGATTGCTGAGGCTTGGACTTCCAACTCTATGTTAAACAACAGTGTTGAGAGTGGATATCCTTGTCGTGTTCCTGATCTCAGGGGGAAAGCTCTCAGTTTTTCCCCATTGAAGATATTAGTTTTGGCCCTTTCATATATGGTGTTTATGATACTAAAGTGTGCCTTCTATCCTGACTTTCTTGAGGGTTTTTTATTAAGAAATGATGCTGTATTTTGTCAAATGCTTTTTTTGCATATATTGACAATCTTTGTTTTAAAGTCTATTTCTATGATATAAGTATTGTTGCCCTGGCTTTTTGTTGTTGCTGTTCCATTTGTATAGTAAATGTTTTTCAAGCCGTTTACTTTCAGTCTCTATGTGTCTTTAGGTCTGAAATGAGTCTCTTATTGGTGGCATATAGATAGGTCTTGTTTTTGTTTCTTTGTTTTAATTCTGTTCTTCCACCTTTTGTCTTTTGATTGGAGCATTTAGAACATTCACATTTAAAATAATTATTGATAAGTTTGTACTAATTGCCATTTTATTAATTGTTTTCTGGTTGTTTTTGTAGTTCTCTGTTTATTTTTCTCTTCTCTTGCTCTCTCTTTTTTGTTACTGATGACTTTGTGTAGTGTTATGTTTAGCTCTCTTTCTCTTCATATTTTTGTGTATTTATTATAGGTTTTTAGTTTTGGGTTCCATGAGGTTTATATATAACATCCTAAGGATATATAAGTCTATATTAAGTTGATGGTCATTTAAGTTCAAACACACACATTCTAAAAAAAAAAACCTTTTTCTTATTCTCTTCTCCACTGTTTATGTATATGTTGTCATATTTTATATTTTATTTATAGTCTCATTACTTGTAATTATGGTCATTTCTTTTCCATTTAAAGACATCCTTTTAACATTTTTTTGTGAGGCTGATTTAGTGGTGATAAACTCCTTTAACTTTTATTTGTGTCTCCTTCAATTCTGAATGATAACCTTGCTGATTAGAATATTCTTGGTTGCAAGTTTTTTCCTTTCAGCACATTAACTATATCATGCTACTTTCTGCAGGTCTACAAAGCTTCTGCTGAAAAATCAGCTAGTAGCCTTGAGAGACTTCCCCTGTATGTAATCTTGCTTCTCTCTTGCTGCTTTTAAAATTCTCTTTATCTTTAAGCTTTGACATTTTAATTATTATGTATTATTATGTGGACCTCCTTAGGTTCATCTTGTTTGCAACTCTGTTCTTCCTGAACCTGGATGTCTATTGTATTCCCTAGGTTAAGGAAGTTTTCAGTTATCTCTCCAAATAAGTTTCCTGCCCTTTCTCTCTTTTCCTTCTTATGGGACCCTTACAATGCAAATATGTGTTAACTTGATGCTGTCCAAGAGATCCTTAACCTATCCACATTTTTAAAAACTTCTTTTTCTTTTTGCTGTTCAGCTTGGGTGCTTTCCATTACCCCATCTTTCAGATTGCTGATCCTTTCTTCTGCATCCTTTGATCTACTGTTGATTCCCTCTCATGTGTTTTTCATATCAGCTATTGTATTCCTCAACTCTGATTTTTTTTAAATATTTTCTGTTTCTTTGTTGAAGTTCTCACTGAGTTCTTCCACTCTCCTCTCCAGGCCAGTGAGCATATTTATGATCACTACTTTATACTCTATCAGGCATATTGCTTAACTCTATTTCAATCAGTTCTTTTTCTGAGGTTTTATCTCGTTCTTTCTTTTGGGGCATTTTCATCTGTCTCTCCATTATGTTTGACTTTCTATGTTTGTTCCTATGAATTAGATGGAATTGCTACTTCTCCTAAACATGAAGGAATGGTCTTGTGTGTGATCATTTTCTGTGTAGCCCAAGTGTGTTTGGTGATTTTCACTGACTGGCTGGAGCTGTTGCTGATGTGGGATAGGGTTAGGGGGCGCTCTGTGCTGGGGCTGCACTGGTGGGATGGAAAGGGATGAAGGCCCCTGACAGGACAGATGAACTTGAAGTGGATGCAGGCTGGGGCGAGGGGGCAGTTTCCCTGGACTTTATGTGCAGAGGGTGCCCTGGCAGGATAGCTGGACCTGAAGTAGGTGGCAGGGGTTGGGGGGTGCTGGAGATCTATGCAGAGAGGACTCCTTGGTAGAATGGCTAAAGCTTAAATGGATATAAACTGGAGTTTTCCAGGACTTTCTGCTCAGAGGATATCCTGAACAGCATGGCTGGAGCCAAGGCAGGTTGTGGGTTGGGTGGTCCTTGGGTTTTCTATTCATTGAATGAACTGGCAGGACAGCTGTAGTTGAAGTGGGTATGGTCTTGTGTAGTCTTTGGCTTCTCTGTGCAAAGGGTGCCCTGGAAGGACAGGTGAAGGTGGAGTGAGTACAAACATGCGTGTCTTGGGGCTTTCAACTCTGAAGTCACTCTGGTAGGATGGTTGAAGCTGAAAGAGATTCAAGCTGGGATATCCTGGGGTACTCAGCACATAGGTGCCCTTGTGAGGTGGCTGGCGCTGAGTCTGGTATGAGTGGGGGTGTCCCAGGGCAGTCCACATGAGGGTACCCTGGAAAGTGGCTGGAGACTAATCAGTTATCAGCTAGGAGGTCCTGGAGTGCTCTGCCTTGGGGACGCCCTAGTAAGCCATCTGAAGCTGAAGCAGTGTGTACCTAAAGTGTTCCAGGGTACTTTAAGCACGTGTCACCTCGGCATGAAGGGTGGAGTTGTAGTGAGCACTGACCAGAGGTACCCTGGTGTTCACCACCCTAGGGCTATCTTGGTGGGATGGCTGCAGCTGGTGTGGGCTAGGGGCCCTGGGCTCACTGGGTAGGTTGGTTAGGATGGCTGGACCCTACTCCAATTCATGATGTCATCTTGGAGAGGGAGTATAAGCTGGGGCTCTTGCCAGCCCCTCCATCTTGGAGAGAGTTCCAGCAGTTGCCCCTGCCATTTGGAGGAATTTTAGGGCTGGCTTCTTTCTATGCTAGTTGCTCTTTTAAATCGCAGCTTTTATTCTGTGTCCATGTGTCTGGAGTTGGTGTGGGCTAGAAACCCAGTGGTTATTGAGGGATAGCAGGCTGGCTATAGCTTCCAGACCCTGTCCTAGTCTTCCCTTTCAAGGTAGAGGGGGAGTGTAAACTGTAGTGCTTGCCAGTCCTTTCCACCATAGCGTGTTTCAGCAGCACTCATGCCATTTGACAGCTTTCTAGGGATGGATCTTTTATAAATTGCTATTTTATACCTCAGGATTTTTCCCCCCCTGTGCCCCAGGGCAGATATATCTGCTCCTAATCCCTCAGTAATGTCCATCTCAACTGCAGTTCGCAGCGCTGGGAGTGGAGGTTCTCTTCATTACCATCTCCATCTCTCCTGGAGTTCTCCATACCTTTTGTTGTGTATAAGCTGTTCAGTTAGCACTCAGTTCTTCTTTAGGAGGAATTGCTCTATAAATAGCTTTAGATTTGGTGTGTCCATGGAGGAGGTGAGTTTGGAGTCTTCCTGTGTTTCTAACTTGTACTGGAACTCTTCCTTTTTTTCTTGAGTTCCAGTACAAGA
This sequence comes from Panthera pardus, assembly GCF_024362965.1. Lineage (NCBI taxonomy): Eukaryota > Metazoa > Chordata > Mammalia > Carnivora > Felidae > Panthera > Panthera pardus. The sequence continues at coordinate 52,459,735 of NW_026526677.1, forward strand.
TGGCAACAAAGGAAGACACCAAACTCACCTTCTCTCTCTATACATATTTAAATGTTTATTTATTTTTGAGAGGGAGAGCACAAACAGGGGAGGGGCAGAGAGAGAGAGAGGGGTACAAAGAATCTGAAGCAGGCTCCAGGCTCCAAGCTGTCAGCACAGAGCCCAAGGAAGGGCTCAAATTCATGAACTGTGAGATCATGACGTGAGCTAAAGTCAGATGCTCAATTGTTTGAGCCACCCAGGTGCCCCTTGCTTAGTCATATATTAATTTTATTTATCTTAATATCAGTTTCTGGTTTCATTAATTTTTTTCTCTACTGTTGTAGAGTAAATAGTAAAATGGCTATTTCACTGATTTTCAGTCTTACCTCGGTTATGCTGGATATTGTGGATATCATGTTATGGAGGCTGTGGGGTCTGTTACAGTCTTCCAAAGAGGTTTGAAGCTTTTGTTTAAGCAGACAGTTAACTTGGTTTGATCCTGAAATAGAAACTTGTGTTGGAAAACAGCTCAAATATTACTTCAGCTCTTTTATCTTTGTCTGACCTGCTTTGTATTTGCTGTGTGCCTACATGTTTCAGGAAGTAGAGACTTGGAAGAGTTCATACACAGAATTTAGGTTTTCCACACTCTCTCTCCTTTTCTTGATTCTTGTTTCCTATTCCAGTAGCTGTTGTTGCCTCAAACTTTCCTCTAGGTTTTTAGGAGAGATAAGAAGACTTCTGGTTTTAATTACTCCATGTTTTGTGCTTACCTTATTATTCATTCAAGCTAAAGTCAAAAGAAATGATGAATTGCCCACACCATTTCCTTCCCTCAGGCTCAGTTTCCATCCGGTGTCCTCATGTTTTCCTTCACCCTTCAGTGCCTTCAGCCCTGAGATACATAGAGGATATCTGCAAGATTAGCAGGCCTGCTAGGAATTTATCTGACCATATCAGAATTGGAAATTTGTCTGATATTAGTATAACCATTCCAGCTTTCTTATGATCATTTGCTTTTGTGTATATTCTGCCCCCCCCTTTTTAGTTTTTACTACTCTGATTTTTTAAAGTTAATATTTTTAAAGCAGTTTTAGGTTTACAACAAAATAAAAAGGGAGGTACAGAGATTTCCCATATAATCCCTGCTCCCCACATATGCATAGTCTTCCCCATTATTAACATGATACATTTTTACCAAGGGTGAACCTACATTGACACAACATAATCATCCATAGTTTACCTTAGGGTCCACTTTTCACGTTGTATATTTTGTGGATCTGGACAGATGAATAATGGCATATGTCCATCATTATAATATCATACATTATTATGTATTTTCACTGACCTAAATATTCTCTGTGCTCTGCCTATTCATCTTCCCACCACTTTCCCTCCCTCACCCAGCAGCCCATGTTCATTTTATTGTCTCCATAGTTTTGTCTTTTACAGAATGTCATATAGAAAAAATCATATACCATGTAGCCTTTTCACACTGTCTTTCTTCATTTAGTATATACATTTAAGATTATTCTGTGTCTTTTCATGGTTTGATAGCTGCATTTCCTTTTAGACCTGAGTAATATTCCATTGGATATACCACAGTTTATTTACCACTCACCTATTAAAGGGCACCTTGGTTGCTTCCAAGTTTTGGCAATTGTGAACAAAGCTGCTATAAAATCCTTGTGCAGGTTTTTGTATAGACGTAAGTTTTCAACTTCTTTGGGTAAAACCCAAGGAGTGCACTTGCTGGATCAAACAGTAAGAGTGTGTTTTATTTGGTAAGAAACCACCCACCCATCTACTTAGTATGGCTTGTAGCATTTTGCATTCCCACCAGCAGTGACTGAGGATTCTTGTTCCTCCACAGCCTTGCCAGCATTTGTTGTTGTCAATGTTCTGGATTTGGGCCATTCTAATAAGTGTATAATGGTATCTCCTTGGTGTATTAATTTGTATTTCCCTGATAACATGATGTGTAACATCTTTTCGTATGTTTATTTGCCATCTGTGTATCTTCTTTGGTGAGGTGTGTTCTCTTTGGAATTATTTCTCCAGGTGTATGGCTTGTCTTTTCATTTTCTGGACATTGATTTTCTCAGAGCAGAAGTTTTTAATTTTAATGAGTCCAGATTATCAATTCTTCTTTCATGGATTGTGTCTTTGGTGTTGCATCTAAAAAGGCATCCCCATACCCAAGGTTATCTAGGTTTTTGACCTATGTTACTTTCTAGGACTTTTATAGTTTCTCATTTTACATTGAGGTCCATGATCCGTTCTGAGTAAATTTTTGTGAAGGGTGGAAGGTCTTTGTCTCTATTTATCTCTATCTATCTATCTATCTATCTATCTATCTATCTATCGTTCTATCATCGTTCTATCATCGTTCTATCATCTATCTACCTATTATCTATCTATGTATCAATCAGTCATCTAACTATCATGTATCTCTTTGCAGATGGATGTCCAGTTGGATTCATATAGATGAGACTTGTTTTTTTTTCCCTTCCAAATCCCATATGTCTATTTCTGGCTTTTATTCGGATTATTTTGACCTGGGTTTCTCAAGTAGCATTGACATCTTGGTCAGACAATTCTTTGTTGTGTGTGTGAATCTGTCCTATATATTGTGAGATATCCAACAGCATTCCTGGCCTCTGCTCACTAGTTGTCAGCACATTTCCATCCTCACCTCTGCCTCCCATGGTTGTAATGAGCAAAATTGTTGAGACATTGGCAAATGTGTCCAGGGGGTCAAAATTGCCACCCCTTCCTGATCCATCAATTTAACCATATACATTTGCTATGTTGATGTGATTAATGTCCATTCATGGTTTCTTTTTTTAAACAATTTTTTAATGCTTATTTATTTTTGAGAGAGAGAGAGAGAGAGAGAGAGAGAGAGAGAGAGAGAGAGATTGAGAGAGAGATAAAGCACCAGCAGGGGAGGGGTGGCGGAGACAGAGCGAGACACAAAGTCCAAAGCAGGCTCTGGGTTCTGAGCTGTCAGCACAGAGCCCAAGGCGGGGCTCAAACTCACAAACTGAACCAGGAGACCGTGACCTGAGCTGAAGCTTAACCTACTGAGCCACCCAGGCACCTCGATTCATGACTTCTTTTACTCTATTTGGCATGGTAGCTGTAACAAAGACTATACAGCCTTAAAAATCTGGGCTTTTAATTTAGTTTTTAAATGTTTATTTACTTTTATTTTTAAATTTTTTAAATTTTTTATTGTAGAGAGAGAGAGAAGCAGTGGGAAGAAAAGAGAGGCAGGGAGAGAAAGAATCTTAAGCAGGCAGAATCAGTGCCAGGCTTGATCTCATGACTTGAGACTGCCAAAATCAAGAGCTGTATGCTTAACTGACTGAGTCACCCAAGAGCCCCAAAATATTTGTTTTTGACAGAGAGAGAGAGAGAGAGAATGAATGAGCATGGGAGGGGCAGATGGAGAGGGAAAGAGATAATCCCAAGTAGCTCCATGCCCAACCTGGGGCCTAAGGAAGGGCTCCATCACATGAACTGTGAGATCACGACCTGAGCTGAAATCAAGAGTCAGATGCTCAACCAACTGAGCCACTCAGGTACCCCCAAAATCTGAACTTTTTGAAGAAAATTTCTGCTGTTGCAATTGTAGTATTTAAATATGCATTTTTCTATTAACACAGTCAACCTTCAAATAATATTCAACTTCACATATAAAATACGAATTCATAGAAGTTTACTTCCATTTTACCCCTTGTTATCCTTCTTCTATTTTTACTACATGTTTTATTTCTACTGATTTTATAAACTTGACTATATTGTCACCATGTTTTTCTCCCCTAATTCCTCTCTGTTTATACCTTCAATTACCAACTTCATCAATACTTGATTGGTTAATATTATCTCATCTATTATCAGGTCACTCTATATTTTTTTCAGCATTATTTTTTTCTATGTTTTAATTTAAGTAGCTTAAATTTCTATACCTGTATTTGTATTTTTTCCTGCAGTGTCAAATCTGCTATCAAATCCCCTTTTATAGGCAGTACCAGATTTATAAGAATTGAAACACTCACTAAAATCATACAGTATCACAAGTAACCTCGTCTTCATATATACAAAATAGACCTCACAACATTCAAGCAAGATTTAAATTATACAAAAAGAAAATATAAACAAGTGTTTGTTAATTACAAGAAATTTGAAAACTCTCACTGACAAAGGACAATGTGTCCTGCGTCCTGGAATTAGATCACTATTCTTTTCTTAGGTTATAGTGTATGTAGTCAGGTCTGATTTTCTACGAATTGTCTCAATTTTTACCCATGTGGCACCTAATCTAGGAATGCTGGAGTTATAATGTAATTATTTGAATAATATTTTGGAAGGGAGAGGTCTTTGTATTGAGTTATTTCTATTAGACTACACAGTGGTACATTTTCTCTGGATTGTGTTTGGTTCTGATGAAGAGCATCCTGTTTTTCAGCTCCAATTTCCTCTACATATCTTCAGTTTATAAGATTGTGTTACTTCCTTGGCTCAAACTCAAGTTCCTAAAGCAATATTCTACCTAGTCCTCCAAATCCTATTCTAGATTAGGGTTCTGACTTTCTGCTAAGTGGCCACTGCTTTAGACCTCTACCTTAGCCTTTCTTTGGCTGTGTCCTTCCTATATATTGACATTTCCCCCTTGCTTCTTGGACTTCTTCCTCCAGGCACAGGCCCTTTGCACTTATAAACATGGACCTTGCCTGCAACCCCAGCCCTGCAACAAGGGTTTGTCTATAATAGGTGTCAATGCATATTTTGCAGATAAAATGATGTTAACTGTGGGCCTGAAGGGCCATTACCTTTCTCTGTTGTGCTCTGCATTGTTCTCCTGGCCCAATATCCAGTGTCAGCTGGATCTGCCCCCAAATATCTGTCTCACTTTTTCTAGCCATTGAAAGAAGGGTCTAATTATGGTGATGTGTGAGAAAAGTGAAAAGTCTCACCAACAAAATCTGAACTTTAACATTTATGGATTGGGGTATTAAGTCTGGTTTCCTACTCATATGTTTTATTGAATAATTATGACACTTTTCACTATTAAAAATTTCATTTTAAATATATTTTATTAAAATAATAGGGCACGAAATAACGAATTAAAATACTAATATGGGGGCACCTGGGTGGCTTAGCCAGTTAAGCATCCGACTCTTGATCTCAGCTCAGGTCATGATCTCTCCGTTCATGATTTGGAGCCATGTGTTGGACTCTGCCCTGATGGCGTGGAGCCTGCTTGGGTTTCTCTCTCTCCTTTTCTCTCTGCTCCTACCCCACTTTCTCTCTCTCTCTCAGAATAAATAAACTTAAAAAAATGTTCCTACATGAGTACATGTAAATACTGGTAAGAAAAGTTTAGAGTCTTACAAAGTGTGATTATTATCATCTATCTTTTGATAAACCTTTGACACTAACATCTATTGCTTCCCCTAGCACTTAGATTCTTGCCTTATCATGAGTAAAGTCTTTATTTACATTTTTTCTTAGGTTCTGTTACTTCCAAGGCAAGCATAGCTCTATTTCAAATCTGTTGCTGCAGGATTCGAGGACTATGTGTTGTATAAAGCCAGTAGATTAGCCTTCTCTTATTTTACCCTCTCACACTGGTTTAGAAATGGTTTCTAAGCCATAAGCACTCATATAACGCAGCATCTTAGGACAAAGAAGTCATTATTCATCTTCTAAAACACTGGCTTCCTTTCCTCCGTGTGGAAAAACATAAAAAAGAGAAAAACACAGCCAAGAAGAAAGAATTTTGCTTAGCTCTTTCCCAAGAAGGATGTGTTTTTCCTCAATTCATTTCTCTCATAGCCATTTTTCATTTGCTGTTTAAATCCATATGTCTTGTGCTACACTGATCCATATGGTATCTATTGGCACATGTAATGTGATAGTCCTGATTATCTACTAGCACCTGAAATGTGATAGTCCTGACTGAAATATGCTATAAATGTAAAGTACACACTCGATTTAGAAGATCTAGTGTACAAAAAAAAGAATGAGATATATTTATTAAATTCTCATATTTATTAAGTTTTGAAATGATAGTATTTTAGACATATTGGATTCAACAAATAATTATTAAAATCCATTTAGCTTTTCTTTTTATATCTTAATGTGGCTTCTAAGATGTTTAAAATTAAGTCTGTGTGTAGCTCACATTGGACAACATTGTTCTAGAGGAGATACTTATTAGTATCAATTATTTTAATGGGATAAAGCCATCGTTAATCTGTTTATCAGATGGATAAAATGGATCTGTCAATACTGATCCATTGTTTATCAAATGGATCTGTCAATACTGCTTTGATGTGAGCCATAAACCTGTAAAAGCTGTGTATAAACACAATAAAGCAAAACTTTCAAAACATTTTTTTCTCAAGTTTTTATTTAAATTCCAGTTAGTTAACACACAGTGTGATATTAGTTTCAGATGTAGAATTTAGAGATTCATTACTTACATACAACACCCAGTACTTAACAAAAATATATGTTTAAAATACAAAGATTTTGTCAGTCTAATTTGGAGACTGATGTAGCCCTTTTTATACATTCAGTGCTCAAATTTTTTGAAAGCTGATAGGAGAGATCTGGTTTTGTTATGCAATGTGATTCTGGTAGAGATTAGTCCTGAAAGTTTTTGGTCCCTTAATGAGCAGATGTTAATATATGATAGTGTTTAAACTAGTAGACTTGTAATATTTCCTAAGAGATAGTAGCTTCAATTTATCTTAACGTATTATTTCTTCATATTTATAAGACCTTTCTGTTGGTTATGCACACTTTCAACAAAGTCATTTTTCTTATGTTGAAATGGGTGAGAGAATGAGATATTGGGGAATTCTTTTTCAAGTAAGAAAGAAAAAAGTTATCTATGGTATGAACCTAATTAGATCTTGACATTCTTTTTTTACCTTTGATAAATATATTATTCCCAGTTAAAATGTTGATTGTATGCTTTTAACCATTGCTTCTTAATTATGTGAGTACATGTTTACTTTCCAAATAGTAGTTCATAGTGACAACCAGAAGCAGAGGAATGAAATACCAACTTGTTATTCATCACTGTGAGGCAGAGAACTAAAATAAATGAACAGACTTGTGCTGAATGAAAGCTTAAGAGGTCAAGGATGAATCCAGGTGCTTTCTGTGAAGGCTGAAAGACCTAGATTTGGGCGACAATTTTGGCATTAGATGGTTTAGAGATTTTCCTTTCATGGTATAAACAAGGAAACTTACTTATAGGTTGCTACTGAGGCACAAAAGCTTATATTTAGAAAGGGTTTTCTAAAACAATTGTTCACTATTCTCAGGAGTAACTGATGAGTAACATGAAACACAATGAGACCACCTCTTTTGTTTCCAAGAAGCCATCCTTTTTTGGTAGCTGTTCAAGGCTTGTAATTCAGACTTTTAACTCTCTATCCAGTGCTTTCTTAAGTTTCCAGGTACTCTACTACCAGTAGGTACATTACCCCATTCCCCATTCTTTCCCATTGAGAATATATTCCTGGAACTCATATTTTATTCCTCCTAAGAAAACTTTGAGCTCCCAAAAGCCACATTTTTCTATATATTTTTGAGTCTTAATAGCTAACAGAATTCCCAGGATACAAAGTGTTCTTAGAAATTGTTCAGTTAATATGAAAAAAATGTTCAGATATTATATTTTTTATATTTAATTATTATTACGGGATCATATACACAGTCTTTGAAATCTTTAACTCATTAGTTAAACTATTTTTGCACACCCTAGATTGAACTAAACTGTGACACTCTGGATTGAAAAGATAAATGTGCAAAGCACAAATCCATTGCGGAGGAGAATTTAAGAGTCTCTTAACTATAATCGACCTCATTGATAATTGTTGCACAAATGAGAAATCCAGGACAGAAAAACCCTGTCCTCTTGCAATGCTCATCTAGAATGATCACCCAACTGCAGACCCAGTTAGAGAGAAGTAGCAACCTTCCATATTCAGGAGTGAAATTTCACTGCTATATCTTTTTCTCCAATATGATCCCTTCTGTAGAAATGAGAATAAGAATTCATTACATGTTACACAACTCTACCCCCAAATAGTCTCATTTTGGGACCTCCCCCAAGGAATCTCAGTATTTTGTCAATATAGGATAATATGTATGGGAAAAGGCAAAAGGGGCAAAAGATATTCCTAAAGGAGAAGTGAGAAAAGGGAAACTTAACAGTGAAGCTTAAGTTTTTAAAGAAGACACAATATTCAAATTACCCATTTTGAGATTGCAATTCATAGATATGATTAAGCCCACTCACCCATTATTGATTCAAAACTCATTTTATGTGAGGAATGCAGAGATCTAATTGTCCTTGTTACCACACTTTCTTCAGTAATCTCTGGATTCCTTGCTTGATCTCCTGGGTTCGCACCCCATACACAATGGGGTTGAGGGCTGAGAAAATGACATGGTGGAGGATGTTGAGCAAGACTGGCACATCAGGCGAGACTTTCTTCTTCACCACAAGAGTGAGCACGAAGACCAGAAGGATGGTGCTGAAGAAGAGGATAAGGATGAAGTGGGAACCGCATGTGCTCAGGGCCTTGGCCACAGCACCCTCTGCCTTGAGTCTCAGCACAGCTCGCAGTATGAAGGTATAGGAGAGAAAGATGAGGATGAGGTCAGATCCTAGCAGGGTCCATCCTACAGCAAACTGGTAGAGGCGATTGATGGTGACATCATCACAGGAGAGCCTGGAGACAGACATATTGGCGCAGAGGCAGTTCTCAATGACATTTGTCCTACAATAATGGAGTCGGGATGATAGAATGGGGATAGGTACTGTTAAAATGCCATTCCTGGCCAAAATAAAGACAGCAGCCTTGGCTACAAATTGGTCAGTGATGATGGATGGGTATCTCAATGGGTGGCAGATGGCTACATAGCGGTCATAGGCCATGACCATGAATGTGCAGGACTCCATGGAAAGGAAGCAGTTCATGATGTACATCTGGAGGAAGCAGGCATAGAAGCTGATGGACTTGAGGTCAAACCAAAAGACGGCCAGCACCTTGGGGATGACGGTGAGGCAGACAATGATGTCCAACAGGGAGAGGAGGCTGAGCAGGTAGTACAATGGCTCATGCAGAGATGCCTCCAGCCTGATGGTGATCAGGAGGACACTATTGGCCCCCATGGCTAAAAGAAAGAGGAAGCTGAGGGGCAGGGACAACCAGAATTTCCAGCTAGGGGACCTGGCAAAACAATTCGGGAGGAAGTCTGAAACCTCAGAGGAGATGGTGCCATTTTGGTGCGCTGTCATATTTTGTCATATATTTCTATAGATTTCTTTTAGTGATCTGTAAAATTAAGATAAAAATTGGATACTGACTCAAGACACCTGGATTTAGAAAATTTGCTTCACCTAGGTGAAATGCACGAGCCTCGGGTTATCCAGAGCCATGTGACTTCATCTGTTTATCTTTTGTGCCTTGCTACTTGGATGATTTTACCAGTGAACAGTATAGAGAACAGAGGTAATATGGTTTACTTATACATGCTTGATTCTTTCAAGGATGATTATTAATAGAATTGTTGTATCTTTGCCAAAAGTAAAGAGAGGGACAAAATTACTTTAGAACTACTTTGTGACCAGTGAGTTGCTAAATTTGTTCTTACAAGTTTCTTCCTTTGGGTTTTGATTTTCTTTAATGGCCACATAGACTACTATATGATAATTTAACCATAACAATGTGTGCAGGTGAGTAGTTGAAACTGGCACAAATAGGGACTCAGGTGAATGTCCCTAGTTGTCCATGGCACCCCCATTCTGAGTTTTCAAATGGAGTTTAATTATATTTTAAAATGGTACCCTGAAAGTAACGTAGGGTAATTTTCATTTTGTCTAAAAAGTGATTGTAATTAGGCTGGTATGGTCCTGCCAAATAACTGCCCCTCCCCTGTACATGTTTATATTTGTAGGATTCTTAACTTTTGGAAGAAAGAGTCTTAAAAGGAGCCTAGGCAATCACACATAGGTATGAGAGAGTGATACCAGTCATGGAACAAGATGAAATTTGATAATTCTGATTGCAATAGTGTGAAGGTGATAAAGTCTACCTTTAAAGTTCTTTTATTCCCTTTCTGTTTCTCTTTATATCTTCAATATAATAATCCATTTTTTCTTGTCTAGTAGTTCTATGCTTTGCCATGGTGGAGTGGCCACAAAGGCTGGGAGATACTGGAAGTGCAGGAGATTTCTGAAGATAAAAACCCATAGGAAAAAACATTGAGCCTTCAGTTTTGACCTAAGGTCCTTCTCCTGTCTTGAATGCTATGTTCATTGAACTCTGTCTTTCTGTCAAACTTCTCATAGGATTCATTCACATATAGGTTTGAGGCATAACTAATAGCACTAGCTCAGACCAGTCTTTGCCACAGTGACCCACAGCGTGTACAATATCAGGCTGCTGAATTTAAAATATTCCCCTAAACACCATTTTCATCGTTTAGGTTTAGTCATTTGATCTTTGCTTACTGTATTCTCTGATTCTACTCTCTACAGAATTGTTTCAACTAACCCTTGCAAGAGAGACACAAATCTTACCATCTCCAAGAAGTTTTCCTTCTTCAAGGGTGTCAGAGTATTCTTGGAACGAATTAGGGTTTCTTTGAATGCATAGAGGTAAAAGTCTTGAAATGGGCTTTGGAGAGTACAGCCACATGGAAGAAATGGCAATTCAGACATGAGTATCCATGGAGAAGTAAAGAGGAAGAAGTATGTTCTCTTTTTCTCCTGAAGTACTTTGGGATAATTGTGTCTAGCACCAGGATAGAATTTCTGAGGACAGCCTAGGAGGACTTTTTTAATCTGTTCTTTCTACTTACTGACTCTTTCTCCTCTTTTCTCTGGAATGTTCCTACATATTCTTCATTCTACAATTGATTCAACAAGCATTGACCTACCCTAGAAGTAAAGCATCTGAGACCATGTATGTTTTTCTTCTCCTCTCTTTCAATCTTGGATTGCAATCAGAGCTAGCCAATGAAGCGTGAGGGCTGAGGACCTAGAGCTAATAACTACTGGTTCCAGGTAGAGACAGAATGAAGAAGCCAAGTGAGGTTGAAGGGCAATGACAAAAGCAGAGAACCTGCAGAGCAACTTTTCCCAGGCTGCCGGACAGGCCCCAGCATAGCACTATGGAAGCCCTGTTTGAAGAAGGGAAGGCTTTTTAGGGACCACCTAACTCCATAAACTCAGACAGAATTGTGAGACATCTCTCCCAAGTACTTTTTCAGACATCATTGATCTGAACAGTGACAGATACCTCTATGATCTGTGCATAATTTTCTGTTTGTGGCAGCAGTAGATTTTAGAAACTCTTTAGATTGAGCTGAAATCTGAGGAACTATCTTCTGACTCTCACTAATGCTCCAACTATGTCTGTGTCCTCAGTCTTGTAGTTGTACAGATTAAATTTAGTTCCTATGTCATGATTCAAGCATTTATGGACAGATTCTTTGCCCATAACTCCTAAATTTTCATATTCACAGATGAAAACCCAAAAATTTCTAATCTGAGCTCCAAATGATATGCTTTCCTGACTCCTTCCACTCATTAATCTCCTATGAAGAAATTCCTACTCTCTGCATATCTGGATTCACCCAGGAAAAGATCCAAAGAAGCAAGAGGAGGGCAAAAGGAAAGGTCTCAGAGCACAGGTTATCACATGTACCTCTTAACCTGAGACTGGATGCAGTGTTTACTGCCCTATTTTCAGACTACTTCATCAATACTGACTCAGGAATGGAATGGAGCACAGATCTGGACTAAAGAGAAAGATCTCCTCTATGCTCTGGCTAATTTTGGTATAGCTGCGTCTCAGGCACCCTCTACCCAGACTCACTTACAGAGCATGGAGCAGGCGTCTGGCTCCACTGATATTGGAGTTTCAGTTAGTTCCTGAAGTATCTGTGGATAGTTATAACTCCAGAGCCTTAGGGACTTTGCCCTCTTGGAACTTTCCATCCCTAATTCCTTGTGCCTAGAATGTCCTCCTGGGACAGACAGGCAGGCAGGTGGAAAAAGCAAATGATTTTATTTCTCTCTAAAAGGAAGGAGCTCTGGTAATCCAGCCCAACATGGACTGTGTTCTGTACGCAGTTAGTCTCCTGGGGGTAGAGGTCTTACATCAATCCATCCATGTTCACAGTATTTGCATGTGCACACTCGATGCCCTCCATGGGTCCAATAAGCTCACTCAGAAGTTCTCATGGGCTTCCAGAACACAATTTTTAGATAGGTACCCCCCAAACCATCCTAATGAATGTATTCATACTAACTTATCATGACTTTTCTCATTGCATTATAATGATGAAAATGCAAGAGAAACCTGAAAACCATATTCCTGAGAAAATGCAGTATGTTTTTCAGAGAGAAAAGTCAATAGAAATGTTCCCTTTAGTGAGAATAATTTAAGTAGGATGTGTGTATAACTGTGTATTAGGAACCATGATTGTTCCTTTTTTTAACTTTCATTTTGAACTTCATGTGAATTTTTCATACTCTTCCATAATTGGAGCAAACATGATTGGTTTCTTTATTATATATTTATTTTCATTAGTTTTTTTGAGTGTAGTTGACAGATAAATTTCCACTAGTTTCGGATGTGTAACAATGTGTTTCGACAAGCCTATCCATTATGCTATGGTCACCACAAGTGTAGCTACAATCTGTGACCATACAGAGCTTTTACAGTACCATTGACTATATTCCCTATGATGTGTCATTATCATCTGTCTCTTGAAAGCCCTTCTTTTGATTTATTTTTATTCTTTCTTCTGTGTATCTCAATATCGCTCTTATTTCTCTTTTCCCTCAGAAAGTAAAAACTCCGGGATTCTTAAAATACACCTAATTAATCTTAAGTATGCTTATTTAGCTACTTGTATGCTTAGGGGAGAAAAGGTTGGATGTTGGATTTATATAAATGTCATTGGGTTATAGATCGGATGTAAACACTAAATCTTAAACATCTGTCCATGCTTTTCTGTGTACACCCACTTCATTCTTTTTGACTGCTGTTCTATTTCCAATATGTGCATTTTTCCTTTTTATGGAAGTAGTCAACACCCAAGTGAACTATAATTGTACTAAAAATAATGTTGTTGTCAATTTCCTTGTACACCTTCTCTTATAGACCTAAAGTAGACAGATGTGGAGGATTTTTTCAGTTATAACATAAAAATATTTAATTTAACTAGGAATTACCAAATTTCTCTCCAAAGTATTTCAATATCTCAATAGAAATCCTAAATTTTCTTTATTTTACACATTCCTTACACCATTTGATGCTATTATCTTTTCTTTATAAAAACTAGATGGATGTAATTCGTATCTTATTATATTTAATTTATTTTTCATGTGATAAGTGAGCATTGTTCATATACTATTCAGCCATTAGTGGCAGTGACTTATGTGTCCACATCCTTTACCTGATTTTTCTATTAATTTTTGTTTTGCTTACATACTTATAAAACTCTGTGCGTATTTTATTTTATTTATTATTTTTATTCTTATTTATTTATTTTTATTTAAGTAATCTCTCTACCCAATGTGGGCTCAAACACATGACCCCAACGTCAAGAGTCGCAAGGACCGAGCCAGCTTGGTTCCCCTCTGCATATTTTAAATACTAGAGCCTCTTGATGGATAGATATTGCTAATACCTTCTCTAGTCTGTTATAAAGCCTTCAATTTTAGCGTCTGCAGTCCATTACTCAATGGACATCTCTCAGTTTGACCAAGGCAAAATCTCTATGTTTCTAGGAATAGAGTTTCTCCATGGATCTTATTTAGGGAACATTCCACAAGATCACAAAGATGCTTCTTTTATTTGGTTTTATTTATTTATTTTTTTAAAACTCAGTGCATTAGGTTTCATATTGATGTATTTAAGTCTGGTTTACATTGTGAAGAGTAAGAGTGGTATTAGGTTATTACAAACTGATACATTCAAAACAACTGTGAAAATATGAAATACTGTGTTGCCTGTTTTATAAATATTGTCTACTTTGAGTCCGCTAGTACCTCAGCACTACCCTGGCCACTCTTCTGGTGGCTCCTAGACTTCTCATGATCCCTGAAGTGTGGGTTACTGCCAACAGGGTGGGGTCCATCAATGGCAGTTACAGTGCATGGTCTGAACACCCTCTGTTTTGTTGAGGGAGGTGCTGTACCAGTTCTGCTTATAGTGTTAACTAATAACTTAATTTTTGTCTTTCTTATCTTTATCTCTTTATCTTGTGTATATTTTTAACTTTCTCACTCTATATAGAGGTGAATATTTGATTCCCCACTAATTTGAGAAGTCTGCTTTATTGTATACCACATTTCATGCACATATGGCTGTGTATATGATCCATCATTGTGTGTTTGTTTTCACTAACTACAGCAATCCACATTATTTGTATTACTATTGCTTTGTTGTATGTACTATTCTATGGTTGGGTGAGTTCCTATTTGAATCTATCCAAACATTTGTAGGTTTTACAAAAATTTGGTAGATTATTATTTTCTATATGTGTTTTATAATTAGCATCACTTGTGCCTTATTCATTTGCTTACGAGTGAGTCACTGGAGTCAGCGCTGATTGAGCAGGAGGGAAACTGGACTCAGCTTCTGTATGGGAGGAGTGTTAAAGAATTTGTGGCCATATTAAAACCTCCATATATGATGCTAATTTTTCTTTTTAAAATCATTTTTTTGTTTTTTTCTAAAATTGCTTTATTTCTGACTTACTTTTATTTCTACTCCATCCTTTTCTTAAAAAGTTTTTTTTAAATGTTTATTTATTTTTGAGATACAGAGACAAAGCACAAGCAGGTGGGGGGGGGGGGGCAGAAGAGAGAGGGAGACACAGAATCCAAAGCAGGATCCATGCTCTGAGCTGTCAGCACAGAGCCAGATGTGGGGCTAGAACCCATAACTGTAAGATCATGACCTGAGCCAAAGTCAGCGCTTAACCGACTCAGCCACCCAGGCACCCCAACCCATCCTTTTATTTTCAACTTCCAATCCCCAAAATACCACCAGCATACATCAGACTCTCAGAGTCCATTTAGGATGTCACCAAAGGTGGTATGTGACCTTCACTCAACCTTTAGAATGGACTGTTTTCCTCTGATACCATAATATATCCAGAAGGTTTTTTTTTAACACCTGATTTGTTTCTTTACAATGCTTTCAACTTCAGTCTTACATTTTAAAAAGTTTTGAGCAGTTATTCATGTCACTTTAAGTATGTTCCTGTTGTATTTATTTACCTTCTTATGTGACTCTTATTAGACCAAATTATATTTTGACATGCTCTCATATCATCTCTCAGCCATTTTCTCCTCCTTCTTTCTGTGTCTTCTGAACTTTATGTAACAGGACTACAAATGTCCTTGGTCTGATCCAACTCATTAACATGCACTCAGCTTTATTTATTCTGCTATTCAGCTCATCCCCTGACTGCTTTATAGCAACTGCTTTATTTTTTAAAACAATTAGTTTTTTTCTTATAACTGAATATCCAACTTCATATTTCCAGTATCTTTCATTAAGTCTCTGGGGACATTTTATCACTCCTCTCAAAGTAGGATATTTTGGTTTGGTAACTTTTACTATTATATTCTTTTTTCTATTTCATTGATCCTCTTATATTGTTTGTTTCTTTTCCTTATTTTGGGTTAAATTTATTCTTCTTTATGTTGTTGTTTTTAGTGGTTGAATTTGGTCATTGTTTGCAGGTGTAGTGTTTCAGAAATAAGAATTTCATGCTACATATGTGTGTCCAGTAGAATTGACTCATGAACAAATGGCTTTGAAGTGTGGGGACGTCCTTTAGGGGGATTTTTTTTTCAATAAATGAAATATAACACTATAAATGTATTTTCTCTCTTTTTTTATTTTGTTAACATTTTCTTTTCTCTAGCTCAGTTTATTGTAAGAATAGAGTATATTATACATAACATACAAAATGTGAGTTGGTTGATTAATTAGGTTATTGGCAAATCTTCCAGTCACAATAGGCTATTAGTTGATATTAGTTAATATTAGTTGATAAGTTTTTGGAGAGTCAGAATTTATACCTGAATGTTTTACTGTGTGGAGGATGGACACCTCTAACCCTGACAGTGTTCAAGGGTCAGCGTTATTGCATTAGTGGCATTTTAAAAATTTCACACGTTGTAGTTTAATTATTTTTTAGTTCAAAATTCTTTTGCCTCTTTATTTGGATTTCTTTCTCTCGTGGATTATTTAGAAGTGTCTTTTTAAGTTTTCAAATATTTTGGTCTTATTTTAGAGATCACTTCATATTGATATCTAATTTCATTCCACTATAGTCAGAGAATATATGTTGCATGAATTCTTTTACTTGTACTGGAATTCGTATGATGGCCCAGAATATGACCTATTTTGGTAAATGTTCAGTGTGTTTGAAATATTGTACATTCTACTGTTGTGTTTGGCTTTGAAACTCATCTTTTCTGGTATTATAATATTCATTCCGGTTTTCTTTCTTTTTTAATTTTTAATTTTAATTCCAGTATTGTTAACATACGGTGTTGTATTAGCGTCAGGTGTACATACAGTGGTTCAGCAGTTTTACACATTGCTCAGTGCTCATTTTGATAAGTGTACTCTTTAAATTTTAAAATCTTTATTTTATGTTTTTATTTTTTGTTTTATTTATTTATTTTGAGAGGGAGAGAGTGGGCGCGCGCGCGTGCGAGAGAGAGAGAGACAGAGAGAGAGAGCGTGAAAGTGCACAAGTGCATGAGTGGGGGAGGGGCAGAGAGAGGGACTGAAAGCAATCCTAAACAGGCTCCAATGGTCAGTGTGGAGCCCGATGTAGGGTCAGACTCAGGAATCCTGAGATCATGACCTGAGCCAAAATCAAGAGTGGGCTGCTTACCTGATTGAGCCACCCAGGCACCTTAGGATAAGTGTACTTTTAATCCCCATCACCTCTTTCACCCATCTCCCCCCCCCCCCCCCCCAACCGCCCCTCTGGTAACCATCAGTTTGTTTTCTATAGTTCAGAGTCTGTTTCTTAGTTTGTTTCTTTCTTTTTTCTTTACATTGGTGTTGTTATTAGTGCTGTATATTTTCCCATCCTTTCACTTTTAACATGTTTGTTTTTGTATGAGGTGCATTTAATGTGAGCAGTGCTTAAATGAGTTGTTTTTTCTCCTTGGTCTGACTATTTCTGCCTTTTAATTGGGTATTTAGTTCATTTATACTTATTTTGAATCATGGGTGTGGTTGGGTTCAAATGTATCATTTTGGCTTTCTCTTTTTCTTTTCTCCTCTTTTTCCTTTTTTTTGGATTATTCTTTAAAACATTTCATTCTATCTTCTTTTCTTATGAGTTTTAACTATTTTGGAGGCTTGCTTTAGAGATTTAGAGATTAGATTGATTTAGAGATTTAGAGATTATAGTTCACATCTCTAATTACAGTCTATCTTCAAGGGATACTATATTATTTTGTGTATTATGTAATAACAGTGATCTAATTCCTTCCTGGCTTATGCTATTATTTTTATACATTGTACTTTTTTGTATGTTATAAATTAAATACTTCATTGTTATTATTTTTGCAAAAAGCAAGTAAAGGCATTTAAGTAATAAAATAACCTTACATATTTACCCATGTAGTAACAAATTCTAATGCTTTTCATTCCTTTGTTTAGATCTATATTTACATCTGATAATATTTTCCTTCTGGATAAAGAAACTTTACAAATGTTTGTAGTGTGACCCTGCTATAGAAAAATTATTCTGGTTTTTTGTTTAAAAAAAAAGCATTTATCTGTTTTAAGAGTATTACTGAGAGATACAGAATTCTAGCTTAACAAGATTTTTCTTTCAGTTTTAAGATATTGCTCTATTGTCTTCTTACTTGCATTGTTTCTGATAAGATCCACTGTCATCCTAAATTTAGACAATTGTGATGTGTCTTTTTAAAAAATGTTTATCTGTTTTTGAGAGACAGAGAGAGAGAGAGAGAGAGAGAGCATGAGAGGGAGTGGGACGGGGGCAGAGAGAGAGGGAAACAGAGGATCTCAAGCAGGCTGATAGCAGAGCGCTGGATGCAGGGCTTTAACCCATGAATGGCAATAGAACTGAGCCCAGGCTTAACCAACCAAGCCACCCAGGCACCAATGTGATGTGTCTTTTGATCTGGATTTACATTTTTTTCCTTTATCATTTCTTCTGAGCAGTTTGATTATGATGTACCCCTAGTATAGTTATATTCATTTTTCTTATTTTTGGGTTTCATTGAGCTTCTTGGAACTCTGGGTTTATAATTTTTATCAGATTTGGAAACTTGCAGCCATAATTTTTTCAAATATATTTTATGTCCTCTCTTTTGTTAAGATGGTGCCTTGAAACTACAAAAATATCTTTATGTATACTGACAGAACAATGATACATACATAAGAATTATTTCTCTACCCATTGTTGTAACTTTTCATTGATAAACCCTTACATTTTATAATGGGACCACATGGGCCCATACATTTTGTAATGCATTTTACACACTAAGTTGTTTATATACACAGGGGCCCCATACTTCTACAGGTAACCTTGAATAAAGTTGACTGTAGCTTCTTAATTGATCACAGTCTATTTTGAAGTGCTTTCTTCTGGGATTCTCTTGTATTTTCTTCTCATCCACTGACCACTACTTCATGTTATCTCCATGTTAATCTCTTGATACCAGAAGGTAAGGATGATATGGGGTCTTTTTGGTGTGCTTTCTTATGTTCTTATTCTATATTCTTTCCTTTGGCCATTCCATCTACTCCCATGGCTTCAACGAGGATCTGTGGTCTATCCCAAGTGCACATCTTTATTTCTTCCAAGGGTACATCTTACTTGAGTATGAAACCTATAAGTCCAAGTATTTATTATACACTTCCACTTGAATATCCCATGTGTATTCAAATTCAAAGTTCCTAAAAATATACTTTTGCTCTTACGGCTAAGCCCCCACCTGCCCTATGGAGATGTTCCATACAATGCTCAGATCATGGAATGTGGCATGAAATAGGGTCTCCCTCACACATGATACCTAATACAAAAACTCATATAGAAAACAGACCATATCTGAATTATATTCCTAGGAACTAGCCTACATTCAATTATTTCTCCAACATTTATTAAACCATTAATTCACAAATATCATGGGTCTATACCATACGCCAAACACTGTTTGGGCTGGAGATACATCAGGCAAAAATTCTTGCCCTGGTGCTCCTTAAACGTTAGTGAATGTAGGCTGACTAAACAGGTTGATGAACTTTTATGGTCATTAGATAGTGATAAATGCTGTGCAGAACAGGGAAACAGAGAAGATGTTGGGACATATTCTGTGCTTTGGGGGAATATTGTTAGGTATTAAACACTGTGGTCATAGAGACCCGTTGGACCTGAGGGAAGGAGCTATGTAGACAGAGGAACAATAAGCAAATAGTTCCAGAGACGGAACTGTGGTTCATGTTTTTGAGAAGCTGTTAGGGAGGCAGTTTTGACCAAAGGACTTGAGGACAAAGTCAGGTAGGGAAAGGAGGGCCATATCCTTAGTCTCTTCAGAAACCCATGGTGGGTAAGAAGTGTGATGTGACTGTGGGTAAAGGGAAACCATATCGTTTTCATCATCAGGCATGCCCCAATGAGAAGATTAGGACTATTTCTATCTCCCTGTCCCTGCCTTCTGATTGTGGTTTTGAGAAGAGCCAAGCAAGAGCATGATTACTTTCTGTTCTCTCTTGCCCTCTTCAGTAATTTCCTAATCCCCTCTTTAATCTCCTGAGTTCGTACCCCATAGACAATGGGGTTGAGAGCTGCAGGAATTACATGGTGTAACACATTAAGTAAGACAGGGATATCAGGGGAAATTTTTTTCTTGGCAATGTGGGTAAAAACAAAAACCAGCAGGATGGTGCTGAAGAAGAGGATGAGGATGAAGTGAGAGCCACAAGTGCTCAGTGCTTTGGCAGCTGCCCCTTTTGTCTTAAGTCTAAGAACGGCTCGTAGGATGAAGGTATAGGAGAAGATGATGAGGGTCAGGTCAGAGCCTAGAAGAGTCCAGGCCACAATTAACTGGAAAATTCTGTTAAGGGCAATATTATCACAGGAGAGCTTGGACACAGAGAGATTGGCACAGATACAATTATCAATTATATTTTTTCCGCAATAATGGAGCCGGGCAGAGAGGATGGGAATGAATATAGTAAGAAGTGCATTTCTGGCCAAAGTAAAAATGGCAGCTTTGGCTACGAAATGGTCAGTGATGATGGATGGGTACCTCAGTGGGTGGCAGATGGCTACATAGCGGTCATAGGCCATGACCATGAATGTGCAGGACTCCATGCCAAGGAAGCAATTCATGATGTACATCTGGAGGAAGCAGGCATAGAAGCTGATGGACTTGAGGTCAAACCAGAAGATGGCCAGGACCTTGGGGATGACAGTGAGGCAGAGCACGATATCCAATAGTGACAGGAAACTGAGCAGGTAATACATGGGTTCATGCAGAGAGGCTTCCAGCCAGATGGTGATCAGGAGAACACTATTGGCTCCCATGGCCAGGAGAAAGAGGAGGCTGAGTGGCAGGGACAACCAGAGCTTCCAGCTGGGGGACCTGGCAAAACAATTCAGGAGGAAGTCTGAAACCTGAACGGAGATGGTGCCATTTTGATGTGCTGTCATATTTTGTCATATATTTCTATAGCTTTCTTTTAGTGACCTATAAAATTAGGATAAACATTAGCTACTGACTTAAGACACATGAATTTAGAACAATTTGCTTCATCTAGGTGAAACTTGTGATTCCTAGCAGGTCATACAGATCCATTTGATATCATCTGTACATCCTTTGTGGTATGTTACTCAGAAAATTCTAGTACTAAACAATAGATGACTGTGATAATATGGTTCATTTATACGTGTTTGATTTTTTCTTTAAAAAATTTTTTTAAATGTCTATTTATTTTGGAGACAGAAAGACAGAGCATGAGAAAAGGAGAGGCAGATAGAGAGGGAGACACAGAATCCAAAGCAGGCTCCAGGCTCTGAGCCATCAGCACAGATCCCAATACAGGGCTCAAACCCAACCAACTGAGCCACCCAGGCACCCCTGATTTTCTTTTAAATAGAAAGTCATTTCTTTGCAGAAACATAAAGAAAGGGAAAATTGCTTAGGAACTCCTTTGTTTTAGCTGAGTGTCTAAATTTGTACTTGTAAGTTTCTTCCTTATTTTTTTTTTTGACCGCATAGACTATCATATGACATATAAATACACAATATGCCCTGATAAGTAGCAAAACCTGGGTCAAGTAAGGACTCAGATACATGACTGTCTCTCATGCACCCTCATGCACATGTAATCCTTGGGCAGGTTTCCAGAAATCTGGAATATTTCTTTCTCTTGCACTTACACTCTGACTCCTGTTTCCACTGCTCTGAGTATAATTTTCTTCTTAGTTTCTTTTCATGTTGTGTCTATTGTTTTCTATTATTATTATTATTATTATCATTATCATTAATTTTTATTGTAGGGACCACCGAACTCCAGTGACTCTCAGAGAACTTTAAACATCTCTCCTAAACATTGTTTAGGACATTATTGTGTGCATCCAGTGATGGATACCTCAGTGATCATCTGGGCATAATTCTCTGTTTTTGCAGCATAGCTTTAGAGATTCTTTAGATTGAGCTTAAACTGAGGAACCACTTTCTTACTCCCACTGACCCCAGTTGTGGTCTCTGTCTTCAACGTCTAATGTTATTTAGATTAAATTTAATTCCTTCCCCATGATTCAAACATTTGTGGGCAGATTGTTTGCCATAAAGCCACTACATTTTAGCGTGTACAGTTGAAAACTCCGAATCATCTAAGTAAGCGCCAGATGATACACTCTCCAGGCTTCCTATCCCCATCCCCATTCATCTCCTATGGACAAATTCCTGCCCCCTGCATCTCTGGAAGCACCCAGAAAAATACGTAAAAAGGCAAGAGAACAGCAAAAGGGAAGGTTCCAGAGTAC
The DNA here is from genome assembly GCF_024362965.1 of Panthera pardus. NCBI lineage: Eukaryota > Metazoa > Chordata > Mammalia > Carnivora > Felidae > Panthera > Panthera pardus. The sequence continues at coordinate 52,481,830 of NW_026526677.1, forward strand.
AGTTTCTCACACGTGCTTCCTGATCTGAGACAGGATGTGGTCTCTCCTATCCTGTTTTCGCACTACTTTTACAGTAGTGACTCAGGAATGGAACGGAGCACAGATCTGGACTAAAGAGAAATGTCTCCCCCCACCATGCCCAGTGTTCTGCCTACTCCTGGTATAGCTGCCCCTCAGGCACCCTCTATCCAGACTCACTTACAGAGGATGTGAGCAGGGGTCTGGCTCCACTGATATTGGAGTTCCGGCTAGTTCCTGAAATAGCTGGGTGTAGTTATAACTCCAGAGCATCAGGGACTTTGCCCTCAGGGAACTTCTCCATCCCCATTTCCCTGTGCTTAAAAGGCCCTCCTGGGAGACAAGCAGGCAGGTAGGAGAAGGAAATGTTTTTCTTTCTCTCTAAAAGGAAGGAGCTCTGGTAATCCAGCCCAACACTGACTGCGTCCTGTAGGCAGTTGGTCTCCTGGGGCTCGGGGTCTTATATCCATCCATCCATCCATCCATCCATCCATCCATCCATCCATCCTTCCATCCATCCACGTTCACACTCGTTTGCACAGGCACACTGGGTGTCCTCCATGGGTCTAATAATCTCACTCAGAAGTTCCAATGGGCTTCCTGCAGCCCATTGGCAGATAGGTGCCTCCCAAACCATGCTGTTAAATGGACTGATGTAAATTTATAATGACTTTCATCATGGCGTTATAATGATAAGAATGCAAGAGTAACTTGGAAAAAATATTCCTGAGAAAATGCAATGTGTTTTTAAAAGAGAGAGTCCTATCATGATTTTTGCTGTAATGGAAGATTTTTCAAATGGGATGTGTATACAACTGTATACTAGGAAACAGGAGTCGTTTCTATTTCATTTTGAGCCTCATGTGAATTATTCCCATCCTCAAATTATGGGAGCAAGCATCATCAGTTTGTTTTTTCTTTCTTACGTTTCAGTTTAAAAACTTGATTGTAGTTGACACACAATGTTGTGTTAGTTTCAGGTGTACAACATGGTGATTCGACAAGTGTATACAGTTAAGTTATACTGCACTCACCACAGGTATAGCTACCAGCCGTCACCATATTACACAAGTACAATAGCATTGACCGTGTTCCCTGGGCTATGCTGTCAGCATCAGTTTCTTTAAAGGCCTTCTCTTGCTTTATTTTTATTTCCCTGTCTCCTGCATATCTCAACCTCACCCAATATCTTCTCTTTAGAAAAGTGATAGGTATAGTGTGTTTAAAATATGTAATAATTAGAATTATTCTTAAGTATGCTTATATGGCTACATGTTCACCTATGGGAGAATGATTTGGACTGAATTTTATAAATAATATTGGATAATATATCTGATAAAAAATCTGTTATTCTTTTTTTTCACTCAACAGTAAATCATGAACAACTGTCCCTGTTGCTCTTGTAAGTCCACTTCATTCTTTTTGATTTCGGTTTAATTACAATTATGTGCCTTTTCTTTTTTTTTTTTTTTAAAGTAATCTATACCCAAATGACCTATAATTAATTCTTAACCAAAAAATACTGTTATGTCAAATTCCTTATATACTTCTATTATAATCCTAAAATAGGTAATGTGTAGGAGTGTGATTTTTTTTTAGTTATAACATGTAAAAATATTTAATTTCACTAGGAATATCAAATTTGTCGCCCAAAATATTTACAAAATCTCACTATAAATTCCTAAAGTGTATTTATTTTTCATATTCCATATACCATTTCATGCTAATTAAAAAAAGTAGGTGGATGTAAAATAGTATTTTATTATTTTTAATTCGATTTTCTCCTGATAAGTAAGCATTGTTCATATAATGTTTAGCCATTTTTGGTTTTCATGCTGTTTATTATATTTGATATCCTTCAGCTGTTTTTTCCACTAATTTTATTTTTCGTGCATATCGACAAAATCCCTGTGCATATTTTAAATATTAGAGCCTCCTGTTGGCTAGATATTGCTAGTATCTCCTCTAATCTGTTATAAAGCTTTCAATTTGTGTCTGCGGTTCATTATTCAATGCACATTTTTCAATTTGACCAAGTCAAAATCTCTACTTTTCTATGAATAGATATTCTCTAGATCACAAAGGTACTTTTGTTTATATGTTTTTGTTTGTGTAACATTTTCAAAACATGCATTATGTTTCATACTGATGTATATAAACCTGGTTGTGGTTTATTTTGTCAAGAGTCAGGAGTGGTATGAAGTTAGTATGCCCTGATATGTACACAGCAGTGCAAATATCAAATACTATCTTGCTATTTTTGTAACTATCCTCTACTTTGAGACCCCTAGCACCTCAACGCTACCCTGGGCACTCTCATGGTGTCTCTTAGACCTCCCCATGATCCATGAGGTGTGGGATACTGCCAGCAGAGTGGGGCCATCCGTTCCTGGTTCCAGAGGAGGGTCTGACTCTTTTCTGTTTTGTTGGTGGAGGTTACTAAGTATTTTGAATACCCTTTTAATTTAATGTGTTGAATAACTTTGTTTCTTCATACACAGATAAATAATTTATCCTTTTTTCACTAATTTGAGCTGGCAGCTTTATTATATACCAAGTTTCATGCACGCATAGCTGTGTTTCTGTTTCATCATTGGTGTCTTTGACTTCCCTTACAACAATCCCACATCATTTTTATTACTATTGCTTGTAGTTTACTGTTATAAGGCAGGTTGAGTTTCATTTGAAATGGATCCAAATGTGATACTTTAAAACATTTTTTAAATATGTTTTTTTAATATTTAGATTTTTATTTTCTATGTGTATTTTATAATCAGCATCTCTTGTGCCATAATCTGTTAGTTATGAGTGAGTCCCTGGAGCCAGTCCAGATTAAGTAGGACTTCCTATGGGAGGAGTGCAAAAGAATGTGTGGCCATCATAAGATCTCCAGACCTAGTGTTAATTTTTATCTTTCATGACTTAAGTCCAGCCATCTGACCTGTGGACTCTTGTCTGTTGGGAGATTTTTGATTACTGATTCAATTTCCTTTCTGGTCATGGGTCTGTTCAAATTTTCTATTTCTTCCTGTTTCAGTTTTGTTAGTTTATATGTTTCTAGGAATTTATCCATTTCTTCCAGAGTGCCCAATTTGCTGGCATATACTTTTTAAATAATATTCTCTTATAATTGTATTTCTGGGATGTATTTTGTGATCTCTCCTCTCTCATTCATAATTTTACTTATTTGGCTCCTTTCTCTTCACTTTTTGATAAGTTTGGCTAGTATGTTTATCAATTTTGTTAATTCTTTCAGAGAACCTACTCCTAGGGTTGTTTATTTGTTTGTTTTTTGATATGTTCTACTGTTTTTTAATTTTTTTCTGTGTCATTTATGGTTGTTCCAACTGTTATAATTTCCCTTATTCTTCTGGTTTTGGGCTTTGTTTGCTATTATTTTTCCAGCCCCTTTGGCTGTAAGTTTAGGTTGTGTATTTGAGACTCCTCTTGCTTCTTGAGGTAGGCCTGTATCACTATATACTTCCCTTTATGACCACCTTTGTTGCATCACAAATGTTTTGGTCTGTCGTGTTTTCATTTTCATTTGTTTCCGTGTAGTTTTTTTTTTTTTTTAATTTCTTCTTTAATATCCTGGTTAAACGATTTATTCTTTTGTTTTTGTTTTTTAATTTTATATTTGAGACAGAGAGAGAGAAAGAGCATGAGCAGGGGAGGGGCAGAGAGATAAAGACAGAATCTGAAGCAGGCTCTAGGCTTTGATTGTCAGCACAGAGCCCCACGTGGGGCTCAAAGTCACTAGCAGGGAGTTCATGACCTGAGGTAAAGTCGGACACTTAACCAACTCTTCCACCAAGGTGCTCTAATCCATTTATTCTTTTTTTATTAATTTGTTTCCATTTTTATTTTTTTATTTTTTAAATTTATATCCAAGTTAGTTAGCATATAGTGCAACAATGATTTCAGGAGTAGATTTCTTAATGCCCCTAACTCATTAGCCCATCCCCCCCTCCCACAACACCTCCAGTAACCCTCTGTTTGTTCTCCATATGTAAGAGTCTTTTATGTTTTGTCCCCCTCCCTGTTTTTATGTTATTTTTGCTTCCCTTCCCTTGTGTTCATCTGATATGTCTTAAAGTCTTCATATGAGTGAGTCATGTGATATTTGTCTTTCTCTGACTGACTGATTTCACTTAGCATACTACCCTCTAGTTCCATCCACGTAGTTGCAAATGGCAAGATTTCATTCTTTTTGGATGTATATATTACCCCACATCTTCTTTATCCATCCATCCATCGATGGACTTTTGGGCTCTTTCCATACTTTGGCTGTTGTTGATACTGCTGCTATAAACATGGGGTTGCATGTGTCCCTTCGACACAGTACACCTGTATCCCGTGGATAAATGCCTAGTAGTGCAATTGCTGGGTGGTAGGGTAGTTCTATTTTTAGTTTTTTGAGGACACTCCATACTATTTTCCAGAGTGGCTGCACCAGCTTGCATTGCCACCAACAATGCAAAAGAGATCCTCTTTCTCTGCATCCTCGCCAACATCTGTTGTTGCCTGAATTGTTAATGTTAGCCATTCTGACAGGTATAAGGTGGTATCTCATGGTGGTTTTGATTTGTATTTCCCTGATAATGAGTGATGTGGAGCATTTTTTCATGTGTCGGTTGGCCATCTGGATGTCTTTCTTGCAGAAGTGTCTATTTATGTCTTTTGCCCATTTCTTCACTGGATGATTTGTTTTTTGGGTGTTGAGTTTCATAAGTTCTTTATAGATTTTGGATATTACTTTTATCTGATATGTTGTTTGCAAATATCTTCTCCCATTCTGTCAGTTGCCTTTTACTTTTGCTGATTGTTTCCTTCACTGTGCAGAAGCTTTTTGTTTTGATGAGGTCCCAATAGTTCATTTTTGCTTTTGTTTCCCTTGCCTCCAGACATGTGTTGAGTAAGAAGTTGCTGCGGCCAAGGCCAAATAGGTTTTTGGCTGCTTTCTCCTCGAGGATCTGGACGACTTCCTGTCTTACATTGAGGTTTTTCATCCATTTTGAGTTTATTTTTGTGTATGGTGTAAGAAAGTGGTCCAGGTTCATTCTTCTGCATGTCGCTGTCCAGTTTTCCCAGCACCACTTGCTGAAGAGACTGTCTTTATTCCATTGGATATTCTTTTCTGCTTTGTCAAAGATTAGTTGGCCATACGTTTGTGGGTCCATTTCTGGGTTCTCTATTCTGTTCCATTGATCTGAGTGTCTGTTCTTGTGCCAGTACCATACTTTCTTGAAGATTACAGCTTTGTAGTATAGCTTGAAGTCCGGGATTGTGATGCCTCCTGCTTTGGTTTTCTTTTTCAAGATTGCTTTGACTATTCGGGGTCTTTTCTGGTTCCATACAAATTTTAGGGTTATTTTTCTAGCTCTGTGAAGAATGCTGGTGTTATTTTGATAGGGATTGCATTGAATATGTAGATTGCTTTGGGTAGTACTGACATTTTAACAATGTGTGTTCTTACTATCCAAGAGCGTGGAATCTTTTTCCATTTCTTTGTGTCTTCTTCAGTGTCTGTCATAAGCTTTCTATAGTTCTGTGTATAGATTTTTCACATCCTTGGTTAGATTTATTCCTAGGTATTTTATGTTTTTTTGGTGCAATTGTAAATGGGATCGATTCCTTGATTTCTCTTTCTGTCACTTCATTGTTGGTATATAGGAATGCAACCGATTTCTGTGCATTGATTTTATATCCTGCAACTTTGCTGAATTCATGAATCAATTCTAGAAGTTTTTTGATGGAGGCTTTTGGGTTTTCCATATAGAGTATCAAGTCATCTGTGAAGAGTGAAAGTTTGACCTCCTCGTGGCTGATTTGGATGCCTTTTATTTCTTTGTGTTGTCTGACTGCAGAGGCTAAGACTTCCAATACTATGTTGAATAACAGTGGTGACACTGGACATTCCTGTCTTGTTCCTGACCTTAGGGGGAAAGCTCTCAGTTTTTCCCCATTGAGGATGATATTAGCATTGGGTCATTCATATATGGCTTTTATGATCTTGAGGTATGATCCCTCTATCCCTACTTTCTTGAGGGTTTTTATCAAGAAAGGATGCTGTATTTTGTCAAATGCTTTCTCTGCATCTATTGAGAGGATCATATGGTTCTTGTCCTTTCTTTTATTGATGTGATGAATCACATTAATTGTTTTGCGGATATTGAACCAGCCCTGCATCCCAGGTATAAATCCCACTTGGTCGTGGTGAATAATTTTTTAATGTATTGTTGGGTCCGGTTGACTAATATCTTGTTGGGGATTTTTGCATTCATGTTCATCAGGGAAATCGGTCTATAGTTCTCCTTTAGTGGGGTCTCTGTCTGGTTTTGGAATCAAGGTAACACTGGCTTCATAGAAAGAGTTTGGAAGTTTTCTTTCCATTTCTATTTTTTGGAACAGTTTCAAGAGAATAGGTGTTAACTCTTCCTTAAATGTTTGGTAGAATTCCCCTGGAAAGCCTTCTTGCCCTGGACTCTTGCTTTTTGGCCGATTTTTGATTACTACTTCAATTTCCTTATTGATTATGGGCCTGTTCAAATTTTCTATTTTTTCCTGTTTCAGTTTTGGTAGTGTATATGTTTCTAGGAGTTTGTCCATTTCTTCCAGATTACTCATGTTATTGGCATATCATTGCTCATAATATTCTCTTATTGTTTTTATTTCTGTTGTGTTGGTTGTGATCTCTCCTCTTTCATTCTTGATTTTAGTTATTTGGGTCCTTTCTTTTTCTTCTTGATCAAGCTGGCTAGTGGTTTATCAATTTTGTTAATTCTTTCAAAGAACCAGGTTCTGGTTTCATTGATATGTTCAGTTTCTTTGGTTTCGATAGTATTGATTTCTGCTCTAATCTTTTTCCTGTCTTCTGCTGTTTTTGTGTTTTATTTGCTGATCTTTTTCCAGCTCTTTAAGGTGTAAGGTTAGGTTATGTATCTGAGACCTTTGTTCCTTCTTTAGGAAGGCCTGGATTGCTATATACTTTCCTCTTATGACTGCCTTTGCTCATCCCAGAGGTTTTGGGTTGTGGTGTTATCATTTCCATTGGCTTGCATACACTTTTAAATTTCCTCTTTAAATTCTTGGTAAGCCCATTTGTTCTTTAGTAGGATATTCTTCAGTCTCCAAGTATTTGTTACCTTTCCAAATTTTTTCTTGTGGTTGATTTCGAGTTTATAGCATTGTCGTCTGAAAATATGCATGGTATGATCTCAATCTTTTTGTACTTGCTGAGGCCTGATTTGTGTCCCAGTATATGGTGTATTTTGGAGAACGTTCCATGTGCACTGGAGAGTAATGTGTATTCCCCTGCTCTACGATGAAATGTTCTCAATATATCTGCTAAGTCCATCTGGTCCAGTGTGTCATTCACAGCCATTATTTGCTTGTTGATTTTTTGATTAGATGATGTGTCCATTGCTGTGAGTGGGGTGTTGAAGTCTCTTACTATTGTGGTATTACTATCAATGAGTTTCCTTATGTTTGTGATTAACTGATTAATATATTTGGGTGCTCCACATTTGGCGCATAAATGTTTACAACTGTTAGGTCTTCTTGGTGGATAGACCCCTTGATTATGATATAATGCCCTTCTGCATCTCTTGATACAGTCTTTCTTTTAATGTCTAGATTGTCTGATATAATTATGGCTACTCAGGCTTTCTTTTGTTGACGATTAGCATGATAGATGGTTCTCCATCCCCTTACATTCAATCTGAAGATGTCTTTAGGTCTAAAGTGGGTCTCTTGTAAACAGGATATAGATGGATCTTGTTTTCTTATCCATTCTGTTACCCTATGTCTTCTGACCGGAGCACTGAGTCCATTGACATTTAGAGTGAGTACTGAAAGATAGGAATTTACTGCCATTATGATGTTTATAGAGTTGGAGTTTCTCGTGATGTTTTCTGGTCCTTTCTAAGCTTTTGTTGCTTTTGGTACTTATTTATATATATATATATATATATATATATATATATTTTTTTTTTTTTTTTTTTTTTTTTTTTTCATCTTTTCTCCCCTCAGAAAGTCCCCCTTAAAATTTCTTGCAGGGCTGGTTTAGTGGTCACAAACTCCTTTAATTTTTGTTTGTCTGGGAAACTTTTTATCTTTCCTTCGATTTTGAATGACAGCCTTGCTGGAAAAATAATTTTGGCTGCACATTTTTCTGATTCAACACACTGAATATATCCTGCCACTCCTTTATGGCCTGCCAAGTTTCTGTGGGTACATCTGCTGCAAACCTGATCTGTTTTCCCTTGTAGGTTAGGGACTTTTTTTCCCTTGCTGCTTCATGATTCTCTCCTTGCCTGAGTATTTTGTGAATTTGACTGTGATATGCTTTGTTGATAGTTGGTTTTTGTTGAATCTAATGAGGGTCCTCTGTGCTTCCTGGATTTTGATGTCTGTGTCTTTCCCCACGTTAGGAAAGTTTTCTGCTATGATTTGCTCACATAACCCGTCTACCCCTATTTCTCTCTCTTCCTCTTCTGGGACCCCTATGATTCTGATTTTGTTCCTTTTTAATGAGTCACTGATTTCTCTAATTCTTAAATTGTGCTCTTTTGCCTTCATCTCCCTCTTTTTTTCCTCTTCGTTATTCTCTATAAGTTTGTCCTCTATGCTCTGTTCTGCCTCGTCCATCCTTGCTGCCGCTGCATCCATCCATGATTGCAGCTCAGTTATTTCTAATTTCATCTGGCTATTTTTCTCTTGTTTTATCTCTGCATAAAGGTATTCTAATCTATTTTCAACTCCAGCTAGTATTCTTATTATCGTGTATCGAAATTCTGGTTCAGACATCTTGCTTGTATCTGTGTTGGTTAAATCCCTGGCTGTTGTTTCTTCGTGCTCTTTCTTTTGGGGTGAATTCCTTCGTTTTGTCATTTTAAAGGGAGAAAAGGAATTAATGAGGTAGAAAAACTGAAGTTAAAATTTAAAAAATATTAAAATTAAAAATTAAAAAAACACACACACACACACAAACTGAATAGATGATGCTAGATACTAGGTGTGTTTTGGTCTGGGTGTTGAAAGTGTTTTGACAGATTAAAGAAAAAAAATGTGGGGAGAGGAAAAAAAAGGAAATCACTTCAGAATTTGAAAAAATGAATTCACTGAGGTAGACTAAAATGAGATGATGGGGGTAAAATAGAATTTGAAAAAACATACCCAAAAGTAAAGAATATAGTAGAAAAAAATTAAAGAAAAATATTTTTAAGAGAAATTAAAAATAATTATGAATTTTTTCGTTTTCTGTATTTAAGAAAAAAGAAATGAAAAAGAGAAAAAAAGATAAAAAAAGAAAAGAAAAAATTGAAATCGTTTGAAAATTTGAAAAAGTGAATACACTAAAGCAGACTAAAATAAAATGATGGAAGTAAAATAGAACTTGAAAATATTTACATAACAGCAAAAATATAGTAATGAAAATTAAATAAAAATATTTTTAATAGAAATTTAAAGTAAAAATGAAGTTTTTCTCGTTTTGCATTCAAGAAAAAGAAATGAAAACGAGAAAAAAAATTTAAAAAAAGGAAATTGTTTGAAAATTTGAAAAGTGAGTACACTGAAGTAGACTAAAATAAAATGATGGAAATAAAGTAGAATTTGAAAAAATTTACACAAAGGTAAAAATATAGTAATAAAAATAAAAGAAAGATATTTTTAATAAAGATTGAAAATAAAAATGAATTTTTCTCTTTCTGTATTTAAGAAAAAGAAAAGAATTGTGAAAGAGAAAAAGTAAAAAGAAAAATAAGGAAAATTGAATAGATGAACCTGCTAACAGATTGAAGTAGGACTGAAATTGCTTTATTTCCCCTTCGAAGACAGTCTATGTAGCTCTTTATAGTCCATATATTAAGCCAGTGGTGAGACTTGTGTTCTTGAAGAGCTAAGTTGTGTAAGCAGTGTAATAGCTCTGCTCTCCACTAGATGGCACTGGTAGCCTACTGGGGTGGATTGTTGTGGTGCTCCTTGGTGTGTATGCACATGCGCGGGAGTGGTGAAAATGGCGCCACCCAGCCACCCAGTCTGTTCTCCTGGATCAGCAATCGCGCACAGGTCCTCTGTCTTCAGCTCTCATCCACTCCCCGCTTTTTCACTCTCTGTGACCAGACCCCAGGCATTACCTCTCTCCCAAGTTTTGTCTCAGATGTGGCTATTTGCCCTGGCCCCTTACTTCTGAAGGACTGCGGCTTTGACCCCGTCCACCCCTCTGTGGGAGGGTCTCACTGAGTAATGGCTGAAAGAGCAATGGCCGAATATTGGCTGCACCCAGGAAAGCCCACTGGACCCTGTTGTTGCTGGTGCCCCGAGACTGAGGCGAGGTGCCAGCCCACCCCAGAAAAAGTTCACGAGACAGAGTAGCAGCAGCATTTCAGGGATTATGGAAAATCACAACACACATCTGGCACCAGGCTTCACCCTTAACGACCTTGCCCCAGCAGCAGCGGATGTGGCCACCTTCTGGGGTCTGCTGGGACCAGGTGGCTTCAACAGTCTCTACCAAATAAACCATAAAATACTTTAAATACAGAGAACAATCTGAGGATTGCTGGAGGGGAGGTAGGTGGTGGGATGGCTAAATGGGTGATGGGCATTAAGGAAGACACTTGTTGGAATGAGCACTGAGTGGTATATGTAAGTGATGAATCACTGGGTTTTACTCCTAAGGCCAAGACTACACTGTTGTTAACTAATTTGAATTTAAATTAAAAAATACAGATTCGAACACATAAATGCACCCTGATATTTATAGCGACATTATCAGCCAAATTATGGAAAGACCCCAAATGTCCATTGAATGATGAATCTATAAAGAAAAGGTACTCTCTATATACAATGGATTATTACTCAGCTATAAAAAAGAATGAAACCTTGCCATTTGCAGTGACATGGATAGAGATATTTATTGCTAAACTAAATAAGTCAGAGAAAGATCAATACTGTATGATTTCATTCATATGTGGAATTTAAGAAATAGAACAAACAAACATAAGGGGAAAAAAAGAGGAATAACAAGAAACGGACTCTTAACATTAGGAAACCAGTTGTTACAAGAGGGGAGGTTTTTGGGGGGGATTGGTATAATTGATGACAGGGACTAAGGAAGGCACTTGTGATGATCTTCGAGTGTTGTTTGTAAGTGTTGCACCACTAAATTGTACACTGGAAACTAATATTACACCGGATGTTAACTAACTGGATTTTAAATAAAAACTTGAAAGAGAAAAAGAAAAATTTAAAAATCTGAGCAAAACAAAAAGTTCCAGACAGATGTGTTAAAGAGCACTGTCATCCAAGCTTCTTGGAGTGAGGTAAGCCTGTAACACATCCATGGCCAAAAAGGAAAACTGAACCAATGTGAGGTGCATGTGAACATTTGAAAAACTGGGTTTATGGTCTATGCACATTTTTGTATACTAGTTTGTTTTTTGTAACATTGTATCATGAACATTCCCCATATAATTAAAATATCTTTGACATCTCCAAAAATATTTATTATTATTAAAATCAGTGTCACTTTTGCCATAATCTGTTGGTTATGAGTGAGTCACTGGAACCAGCCCGGATTCAGCAGGAGGGAAACTGGCCCAGACTTCTTTCTCCAACGAGTGTAAAATGATGTGTGGCCATCATTAAATTCTCCATATGTGATGTTAATTTTTCTCCTTCATGATTTTTATTACTAAAATTGCTTTATGGCTGTTTTACTTTTGTTTCTATCTTCATCATTTTATTTTCCACTTCAACTCTCCAAAATACCACCAACATGTATCAGAATCTCAGAGTCTGATTGGGAATCCACCTAAGACAGTAGGTGATCTGCACATAGCCTTTAGAGGGGACTCTTTTCCTCTGACATCACTATGTCTAGGTGGTTTCATTTGTTACTATCTAATTTGCCCCTCTACAATACCTTTCAAACTGTAATCTTGCTTTTTAAAAATTAATGAGCAGGCTTAATTTCTATTTCTTCAAGTACATTCCATTTATTTAATTCCTCATGTGACTCTTATGAGACCAAATTTACATTGTGACATCCTTGCATACTCTCTCATCCACTTCCTCCTCCTCTTTTCTGTATCTTCTGACCATGATGTAACAGGACTACAAATTTCCTTGGCCTGATGCAGCTCATTAACATGCTACTCAGCTGCATTAATCTGCTATGCAGCCCATCCCCTGATTGCTTTATAGCAACTATTTTATAAAACAGTTCCTTTTTATAACTGCATGTCCAACATCATATTAGAAATACCTTTCATTAAGTCTCTGAGGACATTTTGTCACTCTTCTCAAAGTAGGATATTTTGGTTTAATGACTGTTTCTATTAGATTCTTTCTTCTGTTTCATTGATCCTGTTATTATTCATTTCTTTTCCTTTTTTGGGGTTTAATTTATTCTTCTTTATGTTGTTGTTTTTAGTGGTTGAATTTGGTCATTGTTTGGATACCTAGTATTTCAAATATAAGAATTTAATGCTTCATATATGTGTCCAGTACAGTTGACCCATGAACAACATGGATTTGAACTGTTGGGATTTCCCCTTATGGGATTTTTTTTAAATAAACACAATACAGTACTGTAAATTATTTTCTCTCTTTGTTTTTTGATTTTCTTAACATTTTCTTTTCTCTAGCACAGTTTATTGTAAGAATACAGTATATTATACATATACAAAATGAGTTAGTTGACTGGTTAGGTTATTGGCATGTCTTCATATTAACAGTAGCCAGTTAGTTGATACATTTTTGGGGAGTCAAGATCTATACATGAATGTTTTACTGTGTGGAGGATGGACACCTCTAACCCTCACAGTTTTCAACATTATTGTTTTAGTAGCATTTCAAAAATTTTCATACATTGTATTTTAATATTTTTTTCAGCTCAAAATTCTTTTTATTCTCTTTTTCAATTTCTTTGTCTCATGGATTGTTTAGAAGTATCTTGTTATGTTTCACATGTTTTGGTCTTATTCCAGAGATCACTTCACATTGATATGTAATTTCATTCCACTATAGTAAAAAATATACTTTGCATGAATTCTTTTAAGTGTATTGGGATTCATTTTATGACCCTGAATATGATATATTTTAGTAATGTTCAGTGTGCATTTGAAATAGTATATATTCTACTGTTGTTTTTGGCTTTGAAACTCACTTTTTCTGGTATTATTATAGTTATCCCATTTTTATTTCCTTTTTTTTAATTTTTAATTTTAATTCAAGTATTGTTAACATACAGTGTTGTATTAGTGTCAGGTGTACAATATAGTGATTCAGCAATTCTGCACATTACTCAGTGTACATCATGATAAGTGTACTCTTTATCCCCATCACCTATTTCACCCATGCCCCCACCCACCTCCCTTCTGGTAACCATCAGTTTGTTCTCTGTAGTTAAGAGTTCGTTTCTTGGATTGTCTCTCTCTCTCTTTTCTTTTGATTGGTGGTGTTTTTAGTGTTGTATATTATCCCACCCCTTTACTTTTAACACTTTGTGTTTACATGAGGTGCATTTTGTGTGGGCAGCATTTAAATAAGTTTTTTTTTTTTAGTATGACAAGCTCTGTCTTAAATTGGGTAATTAGTTAATTTGTATTTATTTTGGTTTATGGTGTGGTTGGATTTATATATGTCATTTTGGCTTTTGTCCTCTGTTCCCTTTCCTCTCTTTTTCTTTCTTTTGGGTTAATTATTCTTTAAAACATTCCATCCCATATTACTTCTTTTCTTATGAGTATCAACTATTTGGGGGCTTGTTTTAGAGATTATAGTACACATCTCTAATCACAGTCTATCTTCAAGTGATAACATTATTTTGTGTATTATGTAATGACTTAACAATGTTCTAATTCCACTTTTTTCTTCCTGGCTTATGCTATTATTTTAATACATTTTACTTTTTTGTATGTTATACATTAAATGCTGCATTGTTGTTATTTTTGTGATAGGCAATTAAAGGCATTTAAATAATTTAAAAAATCTTACATATGTACCCATGTAGTAACAAATTCTGATGCTTTTAATTCCTTTGTTTAGATCTATATTTACATCTGATAATATTTTCATTCTGGTTAAAGAAACTTACAAATGTTGTTTGTAGTGTGAGCCTACATTGAAAAATTATTTCGGTTTTTATATGTTTAAAAAAGCATTTATCTGGGTTGCCTAGGTGGCTTAGTCGGTAGGCATCCAACTTCGGTTCATGTCATGATCTCATGGTTCATGGGTCTGAGTCCTGCATCGAGCTCTGTGCTGACATTTCAGAGTCTTCAATCTGCTTCAGATTCTGTGTCTCCCCCCTCTCTCTGCCCCTCCCCTGCTCACGCTCTGTCTCTCAAAAATTAATAAATGTTAAAAAATTAAAAAAAAAATCTATCTGTTTTTAAGAGTATTACTGTGGGATAAAGATTTGTAGTTTAACAACTTTTTTTATTCTTTCAGTTTTTTTTTAACATTTATTTATTTTTGAGACAGAGAGAGACAGAGCATGAATGGGGGAGGGTCAGAGAGAGGGAGACACAGAATCTGAAACAGGCTCCAGGCTCTGAGCTGTCAGCACAGAGCCCGACGCGGGGCTCGAACTCACGGACCGCGAGATCATGACCTGAGCCGAAGTCGGCTGCTTAACCGACTGAGCCACCCAGGCGCCCCTATTCTTTCAGTTTTAAAGATATTGCTCTATGGTTTTACTTGCATTGTTTCTGATAAGAAATCTGCTTTAATCCTTTATTTAGATAATTTGTAATGTGTCTTTTCATCTGGCTTTATATTTTTTTCCTTTAATCATTACTTATGAACAGTTTGATTATGATATGTACCCCTAATATAGCTTTATTCATGTTTCTTATTCTTGGGTTTCATTGAGCTTCTTAGAACTCTGAGTTTATAATTTTTACCAGATTGGGAAACTTGCAGCCATTATTTTTTCAAATATACTTTATGTCCCCCTTTTGTTAAGGTGGTGCCTTGACACTACAAAAATATCTTTGTTTATACTGACAGAACAATGAATACATACATCAGAACTATTTCTCTACCCATTGTTCTAACTTTTTATTGATAAACTCACACATTTTTCAATGGGACCACATGGGCCCATACATTTTGTACTTCATTTTACACATTAAATTGTTTAGACAGACAAGGGCCCCACACTTCTACAGGTAACCTTGAATAAAATTGAGTATCACTTTTTAATTGATCACAGTTTATGTTGAGGTGCTTTCTTCTGTGAATCTTTTATTTTTTCTTATCCACTGAACACTACTTTGTGTGAATCCATGTTAATCTCTTGATACCAGAAGGTAAAGGTGATATGGAGCACTTCAGGGTTTTTTGGTGGGCTTTCTTATGTTCTTGCTCTATTTTCTTTCCCTTGGACATTCCATCTCCTTCCATTGCTTCAATGAGGATATGTAGTCAGTTCTCACATGTACATCTCTTTTTCTTCCAAGAGCAAATCTTATTTGAGTGTGATACCTGTAAGTCTATACACTTCCATTTGAATATCTCAAGTGTATTCAAATTCAAAGTTCCTAAAAATATACTTTTGCTCTTATGACTAAGCTCCTGTCTGTCCTATAGTGCTCAGACCATGGAATGTGGATGAAATATGGTCTCCCTCACTCTTGAAGTCTAATATAAAAACCCAGAGAAAAAGTACCATGTCTGAATTATATTCCTAGTAACTAGCATACAATTAATCATTTATTCAGCATTTATTTAATCATTAATTTCACAAACATTTGTGGGTCTCTACCATAAGCCAAACACTGTGCCTTTCTACTCCTTAAATTTTAATGAATGTCAACGGACTAAACAAGTCAATGAGGAACGTTTATGGTCATTAGGCAGTGACAAATGCTGTGAAAACAATGAAATAGAGAAGGTGTTGGGACATCATCTGTGCTTTGGGGGAATATTGTTAGGTACTATTTTAAATGCTGTGGTCAGAGAGACCCATTGGGTGCGAGGGAAGGAGTTATGTGGACAGAGGAACAATAAGCAAATAGTTCCAGAGATGGAAGTGTGGTTCATGTTTTTGAGAAGCTGTTAGAGAGGCAGTTCTTACCAAAGGACTTAAGGACAAGGTCAGGTAGGTAAAGGAGGGCCATATCCTTAGTTTTTTCAGAAAACCATGGTGGGTAAGAAGTGTGATGTGACTGTGGGTAAAGGGGAAACCATATAGTTTTTATCATCAGGCATGTCCCATGAGAATATTAGAACTATATGTCTATCTCCCAGTCCCTGCCTACTGATTGTGTTTTTGAATTCTTGGTTGAGAAAAAACAAGAAAGAGCATGATTACTTTCTGTTCTCTCTTGCCCTCCTCAGTAATTTCCTAATCCCCTCTTTAATCTCCTGAGTTCGTACCCCATAGACAATGGGGTTGAGAGCTGCAGGAATTACATGGTGTAACACATTAAGTAAGACAGGGATATCAGGGGAAATTTTTTTCTTGGCAATGTGGGTAAAAACAAAAACCAGCAGGATGGTGCTGAAGAAGAGGATGAGGATGAAGTGAGAGCCACAAGTGCTCAGAGCTTTGGCAGCTGCCCCTTTTGTCTTGAGTCTAAGAACGGCTCGTAGGATGAAGGTATAGGAGAAGATGATGAGAATGAGGTCAGAGCCCAGTAGAGTCCAGGCCACAACTAAATGGTAAATTCTGTTAAAGCCAATGTTATCACAGGAGAGCTTGGACACAGAGAGATTGGCACACATACAGTTCTCAATTATATTGTTTCCACAATAATGGAGCCGGGCAGAGAGGATGGGAATGAACATAGTAAGAAGTGCATTTCTGGCCAAAATAAAAATGGCAGCCTTGGCTACAAAATGATCAGTGATGATGGATGAGTACCTCAGTGGGTGGCAGATGGCTACATAGCGGTCATAGGCCATGACCATGAATGTGCAGGACTCCATGCCAAAGAAGCAATTCATGATGTACATCTGGAGGAAGCAGGCATAGAAGCTGATGGACTTGAGGTCAAACCAGAAGATGGCCAGAATCTTGGGGATGACGGTGAGGCAAAGCACAATGTCCAGTAGGGAGAGGAGGCTGAGCAGGTAGTACATGGGCTCATGTAGAGAGACCTCCATCCGAATGGTGATCAAGAGAATACCATTGGCCCCCATAGCCAGGAGGAGGAGGAGGCTGAGTGGCAGGGACAACCAGAGCTTCCAGCTGGGGGACCTGACAAAACAATTCAGGAGGAAGTCTGAAATCTCAAAGGAGATGGTGCCATTTTGATGCACTGTCATATTTTGTCATATATTTCTACAGCTTCCTTTTAGTGATCTGTAAAATTAGGATTAAATTAGCTACTGGTTTAGGACACATGAATTTAGAACAATTTGCTCCACCTAGGTAAGTCTTGTGATTCCTAGCAGGTCATCCAGACCCATGTGAATTTATCTATTTATCATTTGTGCCATGTTACTCAGATATTCTCATCACTAAACAATATAGAAGACTGAAGTAACATGATTTATTTATACATGTTTGATTTTTTTCAGGTTTTTAAAAATAGAATTGTCATTTCTTTGAAGAAACACAGAGCAGGGGGAAATTGCTCAGAGACTACTTTGTTTCAGATGAGTCTCTAAATTTGTGCTCGTAAATTTCTTCCTTTTTGTTTTTTGTTTTGTGACCCCAAGGGCTACCATATGATAAACATATGGTTTGTCTACACAAAGGTTAAGGAGCAGAACCTGGCTCAAGTAGGGACTCAGATACATGACTGTCTCTCATGCACCCTCATGCACGTACAATTCTTGGTCAGGCTTCCAGAAATCTGGAATAATTCTTTCTCTTGCACTTAGTACTCTGACTCCTGCTTCCACTGCTCTGAGTATAATTTTCTTCTTAGTTTCTTTTTATGTTGTGTCTATTGTTGTTTTCTATATTATTATTATTATTATTATTAATTATTATTATTATTATTATTAGTTGTTGTTGTTGTTGTTATAGGGACCACTGAACTCCAGTGACTCCCAGAGAACTTTAAACATCTCTCCTAAACATTGTTTAGGACATTGTGTGCATCCAGTGACAGATACCTCAGTGATCATCTGGGCATAATTTTCTGTTTTTACAGCATAGCTTTAGAGATTCTTTAGATTGAGCTTAAACTGAGGAACCACTTTCTTACTCCCACTGACCCCAGTTGTGGTCTCTGTCTTCAACGTCTAATGTTATTTAGATTAAATTTAATTCCTCCCCCATGATTCAAACATTTGTGGGCAGATTGTTTGCCATAAAGCCACTACATTTTAGCGTGTACAGTTGAAAACTCCGAATCATCTAAGTAAGCGCCAGATGATACACTCTCCAGGCTTCCTACCCCCATCCCCATTCATCTCCTATGGACAAATTCCTGCCCCTCTGCATCTCTGGAAGCACCCAGAAAAATACGTAAAAAGGCAAGAGAACAGCAAAAGGGAAGGTTCCAGAGTACAGTTTCTCACACGTGCCTCCTGATCTGAGACAGCATGCGGTCTCTCCTATCCTGTTTTTGCACTACTTTTACAGTAGTGACTCAGGAATGGAACGGAGCACAGATCTGGACTAAAGAGAAATGTCTCCCCCGACCATGCCCAGTGTTCTGCCTACTCCTGGTATAGCTGCCCCTCAGGCACCCTCTATCCAGACTCACTTACAGAGGATGTGAGCAGGGGTCTGGCTCCACTGATATTGGAGTTCCGGCTAGTTCCTGAAATAGCTGGGTGTAGTTATAACTCCAGAGCATCAGGGACTTTGCCCTCAGGGAACTTCTCCATCCCCATTTCCCTGTGCTTAAAAGGCCCTCCTGGGAGACAAGCAGGCAGGTAGGAGAAGGAAATGTTTTTCTTTCTCTCTAAAAGGAAGGAGCTCTGGTAATCCAGCCCAACACTGACTGCGTCCTGTAGGCAGTTGGTCTCCTGGGGCTCGGGGTCTTATATCCATCCATCCATCCATCCATCCATCCATCCTTCCATCCATCCACGTTCACACTCGTTTGCACAGGCACACTGGGTGTCCTCCATGGGTCTAATAATCTCACTCAGAAGTTCCAATGGGCTTCCTGCAGCCCATTGGCAGATAGGTGCCTCCCAAACCATGCTATTAAATGGACTGATGTAAATTTATAATGACTTTCATCATGGCGTTATAATGATAAGAATGCAAGAGTAACTTGGAAAAAATATTCCTGAGAAAATGCAATGTGTTTTTAAAAGAGAGAGTCCTATCATGATTTTTGCTGTAATGGAAGATTTTTCAAATGGGATGTGTATACAACTGTATACTAGGAAACAGGAGTCGTTTCTATTTCATTTTGAGCCTCATGTGAATTATTCCCATCCTCAAATTATGGGAGCAAGCATCATCAGTTTGTTTTTTCTTTCTTACGTTTCAGTTTAAAAACTTGATTGTAGTTGACACACAATGTTGTGTTAGTTTCAGGTGTACAACATGGTGATTCGACAAGTGTATACAGTTAAGTTATACTGCACTCACCACAGGTATAGCTACCAGCCGTCACCATATAACACAAGTACAGTAGCATTGACCGTGTTCCCTGGGCTGTGCTGTCAGCATCAGTTTCTTTAAAGGTCTTCTTTTACTCTATTTTTATTTCCCTGTCCCTGAATACCTCAACTTCACTCCTCTTTCTTTTCTCTTTAGAAAAGTAAAAGCTCCAGTGTGTTTAAAATATGTCTTTCTAATTAATCTTAGGAATACTTAAATATGCTTATATGTCCACCTATGGAAAGATGAATGGATTGAATTTTATAAATATAGTGGATCATAAATCTGATGTTGTTCTTTGTTTTCACTCAACAGTAAATCATGAACAACTATCCCTGTTACTCTTGTAAGTCCACTTCATTCTTTTTGATTTCGGTTTAATTACAATTATGTATTTTTCTTTTTTTATGTAAATGATCTACACCCAAATGATCAATAATTAATTCTATTTTGTTTTTAGTTGTGAGCATTATTTATTTTTCTTTTAATTTTTTAAAAATTTACATCCAAATTAGCATATAGTGCGACAATGATTTCAGGAGTAGATTCCTTAGTGCCCATTACCCATTTAGCACATCCCACCTCCCACACCTCCTCTAGTAACTCTGTTTGTTCTCCATTTTTATGAGTCTCTTATGCTTTGTCCCCCTCCCTGTTTTTATATTATTTTTGTTTCCCTTCCCTTATGTTCATCTGTTTTGTCTCTTAAAGTCCTCATATGAGTGAAGTCATATGATATTTGTCTTTCTCTGACTGACTAATTTCACTTAGCATAATACCCTCCAGTTCCAACCATGTAGTTGCAAATGGCAAGATTTCATTCTTTTTGATTGCCAAGGATTACTCCATTGTATATATATACCACATCTTCTTTATCCATTCATCCATCGGTGGACATTTGGGCTCTTTCCATACTTTGGCTATTGTTGATAGTGCTGCTATAAACACGGGGGTGCATGTGTCCCTTCGAAACAGCACACCTGTATCCTGTGGATAAATGCCTAGTAGTGCAATTGCTGGGTCGTAGGGTAGTTCTATTTTTAGTTTTTTGAGGAACCTCCATACTGTTTTCCAGAGTGGCTGCACCAACTTGCATTCCCACCAACAATGCAAAAGAGATCCTCTTTCTCTGCATCCTCGCCAACATCTGTTGTTGCCTGAGTTGTTAATGTTCGCCATTCTGACAGGTGTGAGGTGGTATCTCATTGTGGTTTTGGTTTGTATTTCCCTGATGATGAGTGGTGTGGAGCATTTTTTCATGTGTCCGTTGGCCATCTGGATGTCTTCCTTGGAGAAGTGTCTATTCATGTCTTTTGCCCATTTCTTCACAGGATGATTTGTTTTTTGGGTGTTGAGTTTGATAAGTTCTTTATAGATTTTGGATACTAACCCTTTATGTGATATGTCATTTGCAAATATCTTCTCCTATTCTGTCAGTTGCCTTTTAGTTTTGCTGATTGTTTCTTTCGCTGTGTAGAAGCTTTTTATTTTAATGAGGTCCTAGTAGTTCATTTTGACTATGTTTCCCTTGCCTCCAGAGACGTGTTGAGTAAGAAGGTGCTGCGGCCAAGTCAAAACCCTCTTCAAGGGTTTTGATGGCTTCCTGTCTTACATTGAG
Source organism: Panthera pardus (assembly GCF_024362965.1). Lineage (NCBI taxonomy): Eukaryota > Metazoa > Chordata > Mammalia > Carnivora > Felidae > Panthera > Panthera pardus. Next base: position 52,502,997 of record NW_026526677.1, read on the forward strand.
GTCTTTCATCCATTTTGAGTTTATTTTTGTGTTTGGTGTAAGATAGTGGTTCAGGTTCATTCTTCTGCATGTCGCTGTCCAGTTTTCTCAGCACCAGTTGCTGAAGAGACTGTCTTTATTCCATTGGATATTCTTTTCTGCTTTGTGAAAGATTAGTTGGCCATACGTTTGTGGGTCCATTTCTGGGTTCTCTATTCTGTTCCATTGATCTGAGTGTCTGTTCTTGTGCCAGTACCATACTCTCTGGATGATTACCTCTTTGTAGTAGTTTGAAGTCCTTGATTGTGATGCCTCCTGCTTTGGTTTTCTTTTTCAAGATTGCTTTGGCTATTCGGAGTCTTTTCTGGTTCCATACAAATTTTAGGATTATTTGTTCTGGCTCTGTGAAGAATGCTGGTGTTATTTTGATAGGGATTGCATTGAATATGAAAATTGCTTTGGGTAGTATCGACATTTTCACAATATTTATTCTTCCTATCCAGGAGCATGGAATATTTTTCCATTTTTTGTGTCTTATCCAATCTCTTTCATAAGCTTTCTATAGTTTTCGGTGTATAGATTTTTCACGTCCTTGGTTAGATTTATTCCTAGGTATTTTATGGGTGTTGGTGCAATTGGAACTGGGATCAATTCCTTGATTTCTCTGTCGCTTCATTGTTGGTGTATAGGAATGCAACCGATTTCTCTGCATTGATTTTATATCCTGCAACTTTGCTGAATTCATGATTCAGTTTTAGAAGTTATTATTTTTTTTTTTTTGGAATGGTTAGGGTTTTCCATATAGAGTATCATGTCATCTGCGGAGAGTGAAAGTTTGACTTCCTCATGGCCAATTTGGATGCCTTTTATTTCTTTGTGTTTTCTGATTGTTGAGGCTAAGACTTCCAATGCTATATTGAATAACATTGGCAAGAGTGGATATCCCTGTCTTGTTCCTGACCTTAGGGGGAAAGCTCTCAGTTTTTCCCCATTGAGGATGTTATTAGCATTGGGTCGGTCATATATGGCTTTTATGATCTTCACATATGATCCCTCTGTCCCTACTTTCTTGAGGGTTTTTATCAAGAAAGGATGCTGTATTTTGTCAAATGCTTTCTCTGCATCTATTGAGAAGATTATATGGTTCTTGTCCTTTCTTTTATTGATGTGATGAATCACGTTAATTGTTTTGCGGATATTGAACCAGCCCTGCATCCCAGGTATAAATCCCACTTGGTCATGGTAAATAATTTTTTAATGTATTGTTGTAGCTGGTTGGTTAATATCTTGTTGAGGATTTTTGCCTCCATGTTCATCAAGGAAATTGGTCTATAGTTCTTATTAGTGGGGACTCTGGTTTTGGAATCTAGTTAATGCTGGCTTCATAGAATGGGTTTGGAAGTTTTCGTTCCATTTCTATTTTTTGGGAACAGCTTCAAGAGAATAGGTGTTAACTCTTCATTAAATGTTTCATAGAATTCCCATGGATAGCCATCTGGCCCTGGACTCTGGTTTTTTGGATTTGTGATTACTGCTTCGATTTCCTTACTGGTTATGGATCTGTTAAAATTTTCTATTTCTTTCTGTTTTAAGTTTGGTAGTGTATATGTTTCCAGGAATTTGTCCATTTCTATCAGATTGCCATTTTATTGGCATACAATTTCTCATATTGGTGCTCATATAATTGCTGTTATTATTGTTTATATTTCTGGTGTATTGGTTGTCATCTTTCCTCTTTCATTCTTGATTTTATTTATTTGGGTCCTTTCCTTTTTCTTTTTGATCAAAGTGGCTAGTGGTTTATCAACTTTGTTAATTCATTCAAAGAACCAGCTTCTGGTTTCATTGATGTGTTCTACTATTTTGTTTTGTTTTGTTTTGGTTTGGTTTGGTTTCAATAGCATCAATTTCTGCTCTCTTTTTTATTATTTCCTGTCTTCTGCTGGTTTGGGGTTTTATTTGCTGTTCTTTTTCCAGCTCTTTAAGGTCAGGTTATGTTTTGTGTCTGAGATCTTTCTTCCTTCTTTAGGAAGGCCTGGATTGCTATATAGTTTCCTCTTATGACTGCCTGTGCTGTATCCCAGAGGTTTTGGGTTGTGGTGTTATCATTTCCATTGGCTTGCATACACTTTTAAATTTCCTCTTTAAATTCTTGGTAGCCCATTTGTTCTTTAGTAGGATGTTCTTCAGTCTCCAAGTATTTGTTACCTTTCCAAATTTTTTCTTGTGGTTGATTTCAAGTTTATAGCATTGTGGTCTGAAAATACGCACGGTATGATCTTGATCTTTTTGTACTTGCTGAGGCCTGATTTGTGTCCCAGTATATGGTGTATTTTGGAGAACGTTCCATGTGCACTGGAGAGTAATGTGTATTCCCCTGCTCTACGATGAAATGTCCTGAATATATCTGCTAAGTCCATCTGGTCCAGTGTGTCATTCACAGCCATTATTTGCTTGTTGATTTTTTTGATTAGATGATGTGTCCATTGCTATGAGTGGGGTGTTGAAGTCTCTTACTATTATGGTGTTACTATCGATGAGTTTCTTTATGTTTGTGATTAACTGATTAATATATTTGGGTGCTCCACATTTGGCGCATAAATGTTTACAACTGTTAGGTCTTCTTGGTGGATAGACCCCTTGATTATGATATAATGCCCTTCTGCATCTCTTGATACAGTCTTTCTTTTAATGTCTAGATTGTCTGATATAATTATGGCTACTCAGGCTTTCTTTTGTTGACGATTAGCATGATAGATGGTTCTCCATCCCCTTACATTCAATCTGAAGATATCTTTAGGTCTAAAGTGGGTCTCTTGTAAACAGCATATAGATGGATCTTATTTTCTTAACCATTCTGTTACCCTATGTCTTTTGATTGGAGCATTGAGTCCATTGACGTTTAGAGTGAATACGAAAAGTTACGAATTTATGGCCATTATGTTGCCTGTAGCGTTGGAGTTTCTGATGGTGTTCTCTGGTCCTTTCTAAGCTTTGATGCTTTTGGTATGCATATCTTGGTCTGTTGCAAGTTTCAAAATGGTGTGTCTTGGTGTTGACATGTTTTTGTTGACTTTTAGGGGAGTTCTCTGTGCCTCCTGGACTTGAATGCCTGTTTCTTTCTTCAGATTGGGGAAGTTCTCAGCTCTAATTTTTTTCAAATAAAACTTTGGTATCTTTTTCATGCTCTTTTGTAACTCCTATCGCACAGGTACTGTTGTGCTTTAAGGAATCACTGAGTTTCCCAAGTCTATATTTGTGATCTAAAAGTTTTCTTTCCCTCTTCTTTTCAGCTTCAGTATTTTCCATAATTTTATCTTCTGTATCACCTATTTATTTCTCTGCTTCTTCAATCATCATTATGATTACATCCAGTCAGTTTTGCATCTCAGGTATAGAATTTTTTATTTTGGCCTGACTAGTTTTTAGGTCTTTTATCTCTGCAGCAGGGGCTTCTCTGGTGTCTTCTATGTATTTTTCAAGCCCAGCAAGGATTCTCACAACTGTTGTTCTAAATTCTTGTTCAGATTGCTTCTGAACTGTTTTGCTTCTACCTGTTTTGAGCCAATCCCTATTTGTGGTTTCTTCTTGATCTTTATTTTGGGGAGAATTCTTCCATCTTGTCATTTTGTCTAGGTTTCTCTTTTGCATGTTATGAAAGCTTGTTCATGTTTACGGCTCCTGAGAATAATGGTATATTAGGAGGCAGTCATAGAGTGTCCAGGGCCTAGCACTTCAGAAAGTATTTCTGGTGTTATCTGGGTATACTCTGCTATTGTGATTTGTTTGCTCTTTCCCCTGAATCAGTCCTCTGCAGAGTTCCTCCTTGCTTACATTGGGGGGTTTTGGGACCTTTAACTAGGTGTGGCTTGATTTGTTTGTTAAAGTAATCCTGATTTGAAAAAAAAAAAGCCTGATCCAAAAAAAATGGAAAAGGAACAAAAAACCTGAACAAAAATCTATAAGCTGATTCCAAAGAAAAATAAAGAAAGAAAGAAAAAAATAAGACTAATCCAAAAATCTGATAAAAGGACACCAAAAACCCCCAAACAAATGAACGAAAAACTATAAGCCTGATTAAAGAGAAAGAGAGAGAGAGAGAGAGAGAGGAGAAAAGAATAAATTAAAAAAAAAAAAAGCTTGCTCCTATTTCCTCCAGAGCTGAAGAACTGAAGCTGAGACTTTGGAGAACTCTATGATCAGTAGACTTCATGCATGCGGGGGTGCCTGTGTTGGTCCTGTGGGTGAGAGGCCCATTGCACTGGCTCATAGTCAGACCTGCCCTTGTAAAGATGTCCTGCAGGGCACATCGGGGCAGGGTTTGGTGTGACTTCAGCTTCCACTGGAGGTGCTGTGCTGCTCACTGAAGTCCAACCACACCGGTGGGGGTGGGGGGAGATGGTGTCACCCTGCTCTTTCTTCCCTGGGGTGGGGAGCTCATGCCTTCCATTGATCAGAGAGCCCTCACAGACAAGCAAACAATCTCCCCTCCTGTGTCTCAAACCTCCATTAGATCCTTGCCCTCAACCCATCTGTGCCTGGGCTGTTGACATGGCTGGCATGACAGCTCTCCTACGTTTTATCTCTGGTGCGTGTCCGGATTTTATAACTCCAAATCTTAAAGGACCTGGCAAGATACAGACCCACTGCCCTCTTCCCAAGGTGAACCTCACAGTGCTGCACCTGGTGCTGTTCTGTCCCAGAAAGGCAGTCGCACTGCTGCGCTGGTGCCTGGAGTTTATGGTGAAGCAGAGCATCTGCCTGTGCCTTTGTCACCTGCTGTTAAGACTGCTCATAGGCTCCAGCTGGGTCTTTCGTCCTTGTAGAGTCAATATGCCCTCTTCCAAATGCAGTCCAGGAAGGGGAACGTGCGACCCAGAGGATCCCCATCCCATGGTGTCAGCTATCTGCTCGCAGGCCTCAGGCCTCCTCTTCTGAAGCACTGTGACCCACCTGAATTGACTCCAGGGAATGGTAAGGACCTCCAAAACCTAGGAATTTGATCTCTACTTTTCGCAAGAACTTTCTGGAGTTTTCCCAGTCCCCCAGACAGTGGTTTTGGGGGAGTGCTTTTCTTGCATTAACCTGATGAGATGCTGCCTCTCTTCCATCTCTCCTCATCTCGAAAAGAGCTCCCTACCCTCCATGGCACCATGGCTTTTCTCTCCCCCAATTCCTGTGTCCACACCTCATACCTGCCTGGTTCTCTCTCTCAAACTATGCAGACTGTTCTCCCAGTCCTCAAATTGATTTACTAGGTGTTCAAGATTTGAAGTTGATCTAGCTGTGTTCAAGGGATGAGCAAGCCCTGGGTTCCTCAACTACTCCAGCTTAACTCCTCCAATGTCTGGTACTTCTTCAACCACAGACATTTGCTATGTGGATGTGATTAGAACCCATTCATGGCTTCTTTTACTCTATATGGCAGAATAGCTGCAACAGAAACTACGTGGCCTTAAAAATCTGGGCTTTTGAAAGAAAATATCTACTGTTCTCAGTGCTAGTGTTTAATATATGCATCTTTCTATTATCAGTCAGCCTTCAGATAATATTATTCTATTTCATATATAAGATATGAATTTATAAAGGTTTATTTCCATTTGACCCCTCCATATCATTCTTCTATTTTTACCACACATTTTATTTCTACATAGTTTATAAACTCTAATACATTGTCACTATGTTTTTCTCCCCTACTTCCTCTCTGTCTATGCTTTCAATGACCAAGTATATGAATACTAGACTGGTTAATATTATCTCATCTGTCATCAGGTCACTCTACTTTTTTTTTCCAGCATTATTTCTCTATGTTTTTTAGTTTAAATAGTTTACATTTCTATACCTTTAAATTCTTTGTTTTTTCCCCCTATACTGTCAAGTCTGCTATCAAAGTCTGTGTACAGGCAGCACCAGTTTTAAGAATTGAAATATTAACTATATCATACATTTCAAGTACCCCCATATTCATATATACAAAATAGAGCTCACAAAATTCAAGCAAGATTTAAATTACACAAAAAGGAAAATATAAACAAGTACTTTTGTAACTACAAGACATTTGAAAACTCTCACTGACAAAGGACAATGTGTCCTGCATCCTGGAATTAGATAGCTACTTTATTCCTAGGTTTTAGTGTGTGCAGTCAGATCTAATATTCTATGACTTGTCTCAGCTTTCCCCCATGTGGCATCTAATCTAAGCATGCTGGGTTCATAGTATAATTATTTGAATAATATTTTGGAAGGTAGAGGTCTTAGCATTGAGTTATCATTTCTATTAGACTGTAATATGCTACATTTTCTCTGGATCGTGCCTGGTTCTGATGAAGGGAATCCTGTTTTTCAGCCCCAATTTCCTCTGTATAGCTTTGGGGTTTTTTTTTTTCCATTTTTAAAATTTTATTTATTTTTTTTGAAATTTATTGTCAAATTGGTTTCCATACAACACCCAGTGCTCATCCCAAAAGGTGCCCTCCTCAATACGCATCACCCTTCCTCCCCTCCCTCCCACCCGCCATCAACCCTCAGTTTGTTCTCAGTTTTTAAAAGTCTCTTATGCTTTGGCTCTCTCCCACTCTAACCTCTTTTTTTTTTCCTTCACCTTCCCCATGGGTTTCTGTTAAGTTTCTCAGGATCCACATAAGAGTGAAAACATATGGTATCTGTCTTTCTCTGTATGGCTTATTTCACTTAGCATAACACTCTCCAGTTCCATCCACGTTGCTACAAAGGGCCACATTTCATTCTTTCTCATTGACACATAGTACTCCATTGTGTATATAAACCACAATTTCTTTATCCATTCATCAGTTGATGGATATTTAGGCTCTTTCCATAATTTGGCTATTGTTGAAAGTGCTTGTATAGCTTCGGTTTATAGGATTGTGTTACTTCCTTGGCTCAAACTCAAGTTCCTAATGCAATATTCTGCCTAGTCCTTCAAATCCTATTCTGTATTTGGGTCCTGACTTTGCCAAGTGGCCACTGCCACTTAGACCTCTACCTTAGCTTCTCTTTGGCTATGTCTTTCCTACATATTGACATTTCCCTTTGCTTCTTGGACTTCTCCTTCCTCCAGGCACAGACCGTTTGTACTTATAAACATGGACCTTGACTGTCCTGCTCATTACTGCAACCCCAGCACCATAACAAAGATGTCTATATTAGGTATCAATGAATATTTTGCAGATAATATAATATTGACTGTTGGCCTGAAGGGCCATTACCTTTCTCTGTTGTGCTCTGCATTGTTCTTCTGGCACAATTTCTGGTGTCAGCTGTGTCTGCCCCCAAATATTTGTCTCACTTTCTCTGCACATTGAAGAAAGGGTCTAATTGTGGGTAATAAGTAAGTAAACTGAAAAGTCTCACAACAAAATCTGAGCTGTAACATTTTGTGGATATGGGTATTAGGTTTTAAGAGACTGTTTTTCCTACTCCTATGTTTTACTGAATAATTATACCATTTTCACTATTAAGCATTTCAAATAAAATATACTTTATTAAAATGATAGAGTTGAAAATAACTAATTTAAAATACTCATACATATGTACCTGTAAATAGTGTTATGAGTAGTTTAAGGAATGACAGAGTATGATTATTAACATCTAACTTTTGATAAACCTTTGACACTATCATCTGTTGCTTCCCCTAGCACTAATATTCCTGTCTTATCATCAGTAAAGTCTTTATTTACATTTTTTTCTTAGCTTCTGTAACTTCCAAGGTTTACATATGACTTTCTTTTTTTCTTTCTTTCTTTCTTTCTTTCTTTCTTTCTTTCTTTCTTTCTTTCTTTCTTAGAAAGAGAGAGAGAGAGAGAGAGAAAGAGAGAGAGTGGCAGAGGGAAAGGGAGAGAGAAAGTCGCAATCAGGCTCTGCACTGTCAGCACAGTGTTTGATGCAGGGCTTGATGCCAGGAACTGTGAGATCATGACCTGAGCCAGAATCAAGAGGAGGACGCTTAACCAACTGAGCCACCCAGGTGGCCTTATATGGTTGTATTTCAAATCTGTTGCTCCAGGATTTGAGGACTGTGTATTGTAAAAAGCAATAGATGGGCTTTCTCTTACTTTACCCTTCTCACACTGGTCTTTAAGACATAAGCACTCATGTAATGCAAGATTTTAAGACAGGGAAATCATTATTCATCCTCTAAAACACTGGCTTCCTTTCCTCCATATGGAAAAACATAAAAAAAAAATAAAGAAATAAAGTCACAGCCAAGAAGAAACAATATTGTTTTAATTCTTTTCCGAGAAGGATACATTTTTCCTCAGTTCAATTGCTCTCCTACCCATTTTTCATTTTCCTTTTGAAGCTGGATGTCTAGTGCTGAACTGATCCATATATTACCTACTAGTCACATGTGGCTGTTGAGCACCTGAAACTCAGTTGTCCTGACTGAAATATGCCATAAATGTAAAATACATACTGGATTTCAAAGACCTGGAATACCTAAAAAGAATATAAAATATGTTATTATTAAATTCTTTTATATTTATTATGTGTTGAAGTTATAATGTTTTAGATATATTGGTTTCAACAAAATACGTAAGATCATTTTTACTTTTTACAGTTTGTTTATTTTCTTTTTATAGATTAATGTGGCTACTAAAATGTTTAAAATTAAGTATGTGGCCCACATTGTCCTGGACAGCACTGTTTTAGTATCAATTATTTTAGTGGGATAAAGCCATCGTTAATCTGTTCAACTTATCAAATGGATCTGTCAGTACTTCTTTGATGTGAGCCATAAATGTGTATAAGTTGCATATAAACACAACAATGCAAAACTTTCAAAAATATAGGTTTTAAATATAAAGATTTTGCTAGTCTACTTTGGAAGACATGGCTTATGCCAAATTTTCTCAGTCTTGGGTGGTATATGCTTTAAATCCCCTGGTGTAGCCTTTTTCATGCATTCAATGTTCAAGTTTTCTAACAGCTAATTGGAGAGCTCTGGGTTTGTTATACAATGTGACCCTAGTAGAGATTAGTCCTGAAAGTTTTTAGTTCCTTGATGAGAAGATGTTAATATATGATAGTGTTTGAGCTAGTAGATTTTCATTAGCTCCTTAGAGATAGTAGGATAAATTTACTTTAGCACATTATATCTTCATATTCATAAGACCTTCCTATTGCTATCCAGTTATTCACATTTTAAACCATGTCATTTTATTAAAGTTTAAATGTGCAAGAGAATGGGATTTTGGGGAGTTCTTTTTCAAGTGACAAAGCAAGAGGTTATTTATGGTATGAACCTAACTGGATCTTGACTTTTTTTTTTTTACTTTTGAGAAACATATTATTCCTAAATAGAATGTTGGTTATGTACTTCTAAGTATTCTATGGTATTGTATTTATTTATTTATTTGTTGAGAATGAGAGAGAGAGAGAGCGAGAGAGAGAGAGTGAGAGAGAGAGAGAGAGCATATGAGGAGAGGAGGGACAGAGAGAGAAAAGGAAAGGGAGAATCCCAAGCAGACTTCTCAATGCAGAGCCATATGGGAGGCTCAGTCCCTCAAACCGTGAGTTCATGACCTGAACTTAAATCAAGAGTCAGATGCTTAACCAACTGAGCCACCCAGGCTTCTCTTAACTATTATTTCTTAATTATGTGTGTACAGGTTTATTTTTTCAAATAGTAGCTCATAGTGATATCCAGAAGCAGAGGAATGAAACACCAATTTATTATTCTTCACTGTGAGATGGAGAAGATGAAGAAACAGACAGAGTTGTGCTGAGTGAAAGCTTAAGTAGTCTAAGGATGAATCCAGGTGCTCAGTTAAGGCTGAAAGACCCAGGTTTGGGGAGAGTATTGATTTAGACTGTTAAGAGATTTTCCTTCCATGGTCTAAACAAGGAAACACACTGATAAGTTGTTATTGAGGCACAAAAGCTCATATTTAGAAAGGATATTCTGGGGTGCCTGGGTGGCTCAGTCGGTTAAGCATCCGACTTCAGCTCAGGTCATGATCTCACACTCCGTGAGTTCAAGCCCTGCATCAGGCTCTGTGATGACAGCTCGGTGCCTGGAGCCTGCTTCGGATTCTGTGTCTCCCTCTCTCTCTGCCCCTCCCCTGCTCATGCTCTGTCTCTCTCTGTCTCTAAAAAAAATTTAAAAAGCAAGGATATTCTAAAACAAATTGTTCACTATTCTCAGGGGTAGCCAATGAGTATATACCATGAAACACAACGAGAACACCTAATTTGTTCCCAAAGACCCCTTTTTTTTGGTAGTTGTGCAAGACTTACAATTCAAACCTTAAGTCTCTATCTAGTGCTTAGAAACTGTACAGTTGGGGGGTTCCGGAAGATGGCGGCGTAGGAGGACGCGAGGCTCACAGCGCGTCCTGCCGATCACTTAGATTCCACCTACACCTGCCTAAAGAACCCAGAAAACCGCCAGAGGATTAGCAGAAGGGAGTCTCCGGAGTCAAGCGCAGACTAGAGGCCCACGGAAGAGGGTAGGAAGGGCGGCGAGGCGGTGCGCGCTCCACGGACTGGCGGGAGGGAGCCGGGGCGGAGGGGCGGCTCGCCGGCCAAGCAGAGCCCCCGAGTCTGGCTGGCAAAAGCGGAGGGGCCGGACGGACTGTGTTCCGACAGCAAGCGCGACTTAGCGTCTGGGAGGTCATAAGTTAACAGCTCTGCTCGGAAAGCGGGAAGGCTGGAGGACAAAGGGAGGGAGAGCTGCTGAGCCCCCGGACGGCAGAGCTCAGCTTGGCGGGGAACAAAGGCGCCAGCGCCATCTCCCCCGGCCATCCCCCAGCCAAAATCCCAAAGGGAACCAGTTCCTGCCAGAGAACTTGCTCGCTCCGCGCAAACACCCAACTCTGTGCTTCTGCGGAGCCAAACCTCCGGCAGCGGATCTGACTCCCTCCCGCTGCCACAGGGCTCCTCCTGAAGTGGATCACCTAAGGAGAAGCGAGCTAAGCCTGCCCCTCCAGCCCCCGTGCACCTTGCCTACCCACCCCAGCTAATACGCCAGATCCCCAGCAACACAAGCCTGGCAGTGTGCAAGTAGCCCAGACAGGACACGCCACCCCACAGTGAATCCCGCCCCTAGGAGAGGGGAAGAGAAGGCACACACCAGTCTGACTGTGGCCCCAGCAGTGGGCTGGGGGCAGACATCGGGTCGGACTGCAGCCCCGCCCACTAACTCCAGTTATACACCACAGCACAGGGGAAGTGCCCTGCAGGTCCTCACCACGCCAGGGACTCTCCAAAATGACCAAACGGAAGAATTCCCCTCAGAAGAATCTCCAGGAAATAACAACAGCTAATGAACTGATCAAAAAGGATTTAAATAATATAACAGAAAGTGAATTTAGAATAATAGTCATAAAATTAATCGCTGGGCTTGAAAACAGTATACAGGACAGCAGAGAATCTCTTGCCACAAAGATCGAGGGACTAAGGAACAGTCACGAGGAGTTGAAAAACGCTTTAAACGAATTGCAAAACAAAATGGAATCCACGATGGCTCGGCTTGAAGAGGCAGAGGAGAGAATAGGTGAACTAGAAGATAAAGTTATGGAGAAAGAGGAAGCTGAAAGAAAGAGAGATAAAAAAATCCAGGAGTATGAGGGGAAAATTAGAGAACTAAGTGATACACTAAAAAAAAATAATATACGCATAATTGGTATCCCAGAGGAGGAAGAGAGAGGGAAGGGTGCTGAAGGGGTACTTGAACAAATTATAGCTGAGAACTTCCCTGAACTGGGGAAGGAAAAAGGCATTGAAATCCAAGAGGCACAGAGAACTCCCTTCAGACGTAACTTGAATCGATCTTCTGCACGACATATCATAGTGAAACTGGCAAAATACAAGGATAAAGAGAAAATTCTGAAAGCAGCAAGGGATAAACGTGCCCTCACATATAAAGGGAGACCTATAAGACTCGTGACTGATCTCTCCTTTGAAACTTGGCAGGCCAGAAAGGCTTGGCACGATACCTACAGTGTGCTAAACAGAAAAAATATGCAGCCGAGAATCCTTTATCCAGCAAGTCTGTCATTTAGAATAGAAGGAGAGATAAAGGTCTTCCCAAACAAACAAAAACTGAAGGAATTTGTCACCACGAAACCAGCCCTACAAGAGATCCTAAGGGGGATCCTGTGAGACAAAGTACCAGAGACATCACTACAAGCATAAAACATACAGACATCACAATGACTCTAAACCCATATCTTTCTATAATAACACTGAATGTAAATGGATTAAATGCGCCAACTAAAAGACATAGGGTATCAGAATGGATAAAAAAACAAGACCCATCTATTTGCTGTCTACAAGAGACTCATTTTAGATCTGAGGACACCTTTAGATTGAGAGTGAGGGGATGGAGAACTATTTATCATGCTCCTGGAAGCCAAAAGAAAGCTGGAGTAGCCATACTTATATCAGACAAACTAGACTTTAAATTAAAGGCTGTAACAAGAGATGAAGAAGGGCATTATATAATAATCACAGGGTCTATCCACCAGGAAGAGCTAACTATTATAAATGTCTATGCGCCAAATACCCGAGCCCCCAGATATATAAAACAATTACTCATAAACATAAGCAACCTTATTGATAAGAATGTGGTCATTGCAGGGGACTTTAACACCCCACTTACAGAAATGGATAGATCATCTAGGCACACAGTCAATAAAGAAACAAGGGCCCTGAATGATACATTGGATCAGATGGACTTGACAGATATATTTAGAACTCTGCATCCCAAAGCAACAGAATATACTTTCTTCTCGAGTGCACATGGAACATTCTCCAAGATAGATCATATACTGGGTCACAAAACAGCCCTTCATAAGTTTACAAGAATTGAAATTATACCATGCATACTTTCAGACCACAATGCTATGAAGCTTGAAATCAACCACAGGAAAAAGTCTGGAAAACCTCCAAAAGCATGGAGGTTAAAGAACACCCTACTAACGAATGAGTGGGTCAACCAGGCAATTAGAGAAGAAATTAAAACATATATGGAAACAAACGAAAATGAAAATACAACAATCCAAACGCTCTGGGATGCAGCGAAGGCAGTCCTGAGAGGAAAATACATTGCAATCCAGGCCTATCTCAAGAAACAAGAAAAATCCCAAATACAAAATCTAACAGCACACCTAAAGGAAATAGAAGCAGAACAGCAAAGGCAGCCTAAACCCAGCAGAAGAAGAGAAATAATAAAGATCAGAGCAGAAATAAACAATATAGAATCTAAAAAAACTGTAGAGCAGATCAACGAAACCAAGAGTTGGTTTTTTGAAAAAATAAACAAAATTGACAAACCTCTAGCCAGGCTTCTCAAAAAGAAAAGGGAGATGACCCAAATAGATAAAATCATGAATGAAAATGGAATGATTACAACCAATCCCTCAGAGATACAAACAATTATCAGGGAATACTATGAAAAATTATATGCCAGCAAATTGGACAACCTGGAAGAAATGGACAAATTTCTAAACACCCACACTCTTCCAAAACTCAATCAGGAGGAAATAGAAAGCTTGAACAGACCCATAACCAGCGAAGAAATTGAATCGGTTATCAAAAATCTCCCAACAAATAAGAGTCCAGGACCAGATGGCTTCCCAGGGGAGTTCTACCAGACGTTTAAAGCAGAGATAATACCTATCCTTCTCAAGCTATTCCAAGAAATAGAAAGGGAAGGAAAACTTCCAGACTCATTCTATGAAGCCAGTATTACTTTGATTCCTAAACCAGACAGAGACCCAGTAAAAAAAGAGAACTACAGGCCAATATCCCTGATGAATATGGATGCAAAAATTCTTAATAAGATACTAGCAAATCGAATTCAACAGCATATAAAAAGAATTATTCACCATGATCAAGTGGGATTCATTCCTGGGATGCAGGGCTGGTTCAACATTCGCAAATCGATCAACGTGATACATCACATTAACAACAAAAAAGAGAAGAACCATATGATCCTGTCAATCGATGCAGAAAAGGCCTTTGACGAAATCCAGCACCCTTTCTTAATAAAAACCCTTGAGAAAGTCGGGATAGAAGGAACATACTTAAAGATCATAAAGGCCATTTATGAAAAGCCCACAGCTAACATCATCCTCAACGGGGAAAAACTGAGAGCTTTTTCCCTGAGATCAGGAACACGACAGGGATGCCCACTGTCACCGCTGCTGTTTAATATAGTGCTGGAAGTTCTAGCATCAGCAATCAGACAACAAAAGGAAATCAAAGGCATCAAAATTGGCAAAGATGAAGTCAAGCTTTCGCTTTTTGCAGATGACATGATATTATACATGGAAAATCCGATAGACTCCACCAAAAGTCTGCTAGAACTGATACATGAATTCAGCAAAGTTGCAGGATACAAAATCAATGTGCAGAAATCCGTTGCATTCTTATACACTAACAATGAAGCAACAGAAAGACAAATGAAGAAACTGATCCCATTCACAATTGCACCAAGAAGCATAAAATACCTAGGAATAAATCTAACCAAAGATGTAAAAGATCTGTATGCTGAAAACTATAGAAAGCTTATGCAGGTAATTGAAGAAGATATAAAGAAATGGAAAGACATTCCCTGCTCATGGATTGGAAGAATAAATATTGTCAAAATGTCAATACTACCCAAAGCTATCTATACATTCAATGCAATCCCAATCAAAATGGCACCAGCATTCTTCTCGAAACTAGAACAAGCAATCCTAAAATTCATATGGAACCACAAAAGGCCCCGAATAGCCAAAGTAATTTTGAAGAAGAAGACCAAAGCAGGAGGCATCACAATCCCAGACTTTAGCCTCTACTACAAAGCTGTCATCATCAAGACAGCATGGTATTGGCATAAAAACAGACACATAGACCAATGGAATAGAATAGAAACCCCAGAACTAGACCCACAAACGTATGGCCAACTCATCTTTGACAAAGCAGGAAAGAACATCCAATGGAAAAAAGACAGTCTCTTTAACAAATGGTGCTGGGAGAACTGGACAGCAACATGCAGAAGGTTGAAACTAGACCACTTTCTCACACCATTCACAAAAATAAACTCAAAATGGATAAAGGACCTGAATGTGAGACAGGAAACCATCAAAACCTTAGAGGAGAAAGCAGGAAAAGACCTCTCTGACCTCAGCCGTAGCAATCTCTTACTCGGCACATCCCCAAAGGCAAGGGAATTAAAAGCAAAAGTGAATTACTGGGACCTTATGAAGATAAAAAGCTTCTGCACAGCAAAGGAAACAACCAACAAAACTAAAAGGCAACCAACGGAATGGGAAAAGATATTTGCAAATGACACATCGGACAAAGGGCTAGTATCCAAAATCTATAAAGAGCTCATCAAACTCCACACCCGAAAAACAAATAACCCAGTGAAGAAATGGGCAGAAAACATGAATAGACACTTCTCTAAAGAAGACATCCGGATGGCCAACAGGCACATGAAAAGATGTTCAACGTCGCTCCTTATCAGGGAAATACAAATCAAAACCACACTCAGATACCACCTCACGCCAGTCAGAGTGGCCAAAATGAAGAAATCAGGAGACTATAGATGCTGGAGAGGATGTGGAGAAACAGGAACCCTCTTGCACTGTTGGTGGGAATGCAAATTGGTGCAGCCGCTCTGGAAAGCAGTGTGGAGGTTCCTCAGAAAATTAAAAATAGACCTACCCTATGACCCAGCAATAGCACTGCTAGGAATTTATCCAAGGGATACAGGAGTACTGATGCATAGGGGCACCTGTACCCCAATGTTTATAGCGGCACTCTCAACAATAGCCAAATTATGGAAAGAGCCTAAATGTCCATCAACTGATGAATGGATAAAGAAATTGTGGTTTATATACACAATGGAATACTACGTGGCAATGAGAAAAAATGAAATATGGCCTTTTGTAGCAACATGGATGGAACTGGAGAGTGTGATGCTAAGTGAAATAAGCCATACAGAGAAAGACAGATACCATATGGTTTCACTCTTATGTGGATCCTGAGAAACATAACAGAAACCCATGGGGGAGGGGAAGGAAAAAAAAAAAAAAAAAAAAAAAGAGGTTAGAGTGGGAGAGAGCCAAAGCATTAGAGACTGTTAAAAACTGAGAACAAACTGGGGGTTGATGGGGGGTGGGAGGGAGGGCAGGGTGGGTGATGGGTATTGAGGAGGGCACCTTTTGGGATGAGCACTGGGTGTTGTATGGAAACCAATTTGACAGTAAATTTCATATATTAAAAAATAAAAAAAAAAAAAAGGAAACTGTACAGTTAATATGAAAACAATGTTCAGATATTATATTTTTCATATTTAAATTATTATTACAGGACGATACATTACAACACTTGCAAACTTTTTTTTTCTTAGTTTTTATTTTATTTGAGAGAGAGAGCGTATGCAAGTGAGTGAGGGGCAGAGAGAGCGAGAGGGAAAGAGTGATAACCAGAGCTCACCTGAAGCGGGGCTCAAGCTCACCTGATGTGGAACTGGAACTCACGAACCATGAGATCACTACCTGAGACTGAATCAGATGCTTAACTCACTGAGCCACCCAAGCGCCCAATTCTTGCAATCTTTAACTCATCAGAGGAACTGTATTTTGATACCATAAATTTTGACATCCTGAATCCAAAAGATAAACGTCCAAAGCACAAACCCTTTGGGGGGGAAAATTTATGAGTATCTCAAATCTAATCAAATACATTGCTAATTGTTGCACAAGTGACAAATCCATCCAAAAACTCTGTCCTCTTACAAACCTCATTTTGAATCACCACCCAGATGGAGACCCAATTAGGATCAGCAGTAATGATCCATCATTCAGGACTGAAATTTCACGCCTATGTCTTTGTCTTTAATATGCTCCCTTCTGTGGAAATAAGAATAAGAATGAATTACATATTATACAACTGTAAGCCAAAATGTCCACAGTTGTATATTCAACTCCAGAGGCATGACATATTAACAGCTGTATACTCAGGAACATAAATTTCTCACTTCAGAACCTGTCCCCCAAGGATTCCCAGTATTTTGTCAAAATAGGATATTTTGGGGGAAAATCAAAAGGGGTCAATGATAGTTCTAAGGGAGAAGTGAGAAAAAAAAAGAAATTACAATGAAACTTAAGTTTTATTAAAGAAGACACGTTATCCAATTTACCCACTTTGAGATTGCAACTCGTGGATGTGAATTTCAACCCCCTCACCCATTATTGATTCAAAACTCAGGAATGCAGAGATCCTGTTGTCCTTATTAGCACGCTTTCTTTAATAATCTCTGGATTCCTTGCTTGATCTCCTGGGTTCGCACCCCATACACAATGGGGTTGAGGGCTGAGAAGATAACATGGTGGAGGATGTTGAGCAAGATTGGCACATCAGGGGAGACTTTCTTCTTCACCACAAGAGTGAGCACGAAGACCAGAAGGATGGTGCTGAAGAAGAGGATAAGGATGAAGTGGGAGCCACATGTGCTCAGGGCCTTGGCCACAGCACCCTCTGCCTTGAGTCTCAGCACAGCTCGCAGTATGAGGGTGTAGGAGAGAAAGATGAGGATGAGGTCAGATCCTAGCACAGTCCAGCTTATTGCAAACTGGTAAAGGCGATTGATGGTGACATCATCACAGGAGAGCCTGGAGACAGACATATTGGTGCAGATGCAGTTCTCAATGACCTTTCTCCCACAATAATGGAGTCGGGATGAGAGAATGGGGATAGGCATTGTAACAATACTACTCCTGGCCAAAATAAAGACAGCAGCCTTGACTACAAATTGGTCAGTGATGATGGATGGGTACCTCAGTGGGTGACAGATAGCCACATAACGGTCATAGGCCATGACCATGAATGTACAGGACTCCATGGCAAAGAAGCCATTCATGATGAACATCTGGAGGAAGCAGGCATAGAAACTGATGGACTTGAGGTCAAACCAGATGATAGCTAGGACCTTGGGAATGACAGTGAGACTGAGTATGATGTCCAGCAGGGAGAGGATGCTGAGTAGATAGTACATGGGCTCATGCAGAGAGGCTTCCACCCATATGGTGATCAGGAGAACACTATTGGCCACCATGGCCAGGAAGAGGAGGAGACTGAGTGGCAGGGACAACCAGAGCTGCCAGGTGTGGGACCTGACAAAACAATTCAGGAGGAAGTCTGAAACCTCAGAGGAGATGGTGCCATTTTGGTGTGATGTCATGGTTTGTCATATATTTCTACAGCTTTCTTGTAGTGGTCTGTAAAATTAGGATAAAAATTAGCTAGTGACACATGACACATGGATTTAGAACAATTTGCTTCACCTAGGTGATATGCTTGAGTCCTAGCAAGTCATCCAGAGTCATGTGAATTCATCTGTTTGTCCTTTGTGCCATGCTACTGGGATAATCCTAACAATTTAAGCAGTATAGAGGACTGAGGATATATGGTTTGTTTAGACATGTTTGATTTGTTCAAACATGTCATTTCTTTGCAGAAACTAAAGAGAAGGAGAGAATTGCCTAGAAAACTACTTTTGGACTGTTGTGTCCCAAATTGTTCTTATAAGTCTTCCTTTTGTGTTTTATTCTTTAATTATCATATAGACTACCACATGATAACTGAAGTGTAATAATATATGCAGGCAAGTAGTACAGCCTGGCAAAATTGGGATTCAGATAAGTGTCCCTAGCTCTCCCTGCCACTCCTGTTCTGAGTTTTCAGCTGTAGTTTGCATTAATTACAGATTTAAACAATGATGCCCTGCAGATAAAGTACTTAATCTTCATAATCTGTAAACAGTCATTTAATGAGGTAGGTGAGGATCTTGCCAAATAGTCAAATTTTTCCTCCTCTATACACATTCACATTTGTAGGATTCTTAACTTTGGAAAGAAAGAAACTTAAAAGGAAAAGGAGAAATTTCACATAGCTATGTGAGACCCATACCTGCTATCAGAAAAGGTGAAAATCTGTTCTGGTTGCAATAGTGTGATGAAGTCTTAACTTTAAAGATTTGCATCCCATTTTAATTTTATTTTTCCATCTTCAGTATAATGATCAGGTACACATTTCTCTGTTTCCAAGAACAATTCAATGTTGCCATGTTCTCTTATCACTTAACATCCTCCCCTGGCATTCTGTTAGGTGCTAGGATCACAACATTGAAAAAGACACTGTCCTTACTCTCAGGAGGTAAAAGGAAACCATTCAGGGGGCAATGAGTAATAATAAGAACAAATGACAGGTCTTGACAAACTATTAGGAGAGTGAAGGAGAGGCTGAGTAACTCTGATATGGGACAAGGTACAAGGGACATTGGCTGTTGAAACAATGTAAATATAGTGAGGTGCTTCTCTCCTTTACATTAAGGGTGAAGGATTCCAATATGGTTGTCCCCCTGAATTGTGAGAGAGATTTGAAAGATGGCTGTAGTCTGGTCAAAGGTAAGGATCAGGTCTTTGTGGGGTACTTCAAATCTCTCAGTCCATTGTAGCTAATCTGTCTACATGCACCAAGGACTCTGTTAAACCATTACTTTATGGGTTTAGAAACACTTTTTCATTAGAGGTTTTAAGTACTTCCCTGTTTATTACTCTTTAGGCTCACTATACAACATAAATTGCATATTAATTTGGGAACTTTTACCACTTCGTCTAACTGTACTGAAATATCCTAGGACTTCATCCCTTTCGAGTTATTTAGCATGTAATGAGATATGTTATAATATCACATTACCAAAAAGGGAATTTATATCTCACAACCTTAACAACCCACTACTGTATTACACTGATCTTCCTGCTTAATACAGTTGGGTTGGAGCATTTTCTAGGATTCCTCTGGATCTCATGAAAAATTGTACGAAAATGTGTTTACCCCATCAATTCTATAAAAAAGAAAACAGCTTCATGCATGATACAATGAATGTTTTTGATAACTGAATCTGATGGAGGAGAAATAGTGTTGGAATGGGGACAGGGTGGCAATGAGGGAAGTTACAATAAAACTGTGAACTCAAAGATGAATGATATTTTCATACCTTTAGTAATTTTTTTCTTGGGGTGGTTCAAATAGGGTTTTTTTTTGTTCCAGTTAGGATTTTCTGTTCCCCAGTGGCAGTTCCAGTCTTGCTCACCTGGCTGCTGTTAGATTCTCTGCATCAGGAGACCCTGTTAGTGTCTGGGACTTACTCTCAGAGGGGGAATAAGGCATTCCCTTCCAGGGTTCCTCTATTCTCTTTGATCCTCTGCTTTCCTAAGCAAGGGTTTGTGCAGCTGGCACCTGCCAGGCATGGCTCTCACATGATAAGTAGAAGAGATTTAGATGGCTTTCCAATTCTTTTTCTCTTGCTAATAGAATAAGTTAGTAATGACTGGCAATTTGGAGATGAATTTTAAACATATTTCATGTGTGACTCATAACATTCTGAAGTACGTAGGTTAAGTTGACCATTTTAACAATTTATCTTTTGAAATGGGTAAATTGAATTTCATTGATATTGTGTATATTTTCACAGTTTAATTAGTAGGGTTTGGATGTGGAAGAAATGGAAGTTAGGTCTAAAGCCAGTGACTATATGAATACATCTGTTTCCTGTGTCACCAAAGTGATGTAGAAATACATATCTTATCTGGCATTTTGTTTTATATGTTTTTAGGTTTCTCTCTCTCATCTCCATGCACATGCCCATAAAATCCTCAGGCACTTTTCCAGAAATCTGGAATCTCTTTTTTCCTTGCACTTACTATTTTGATTCCTGGTTTCACTGCTCTGAGTGCAATTTTCTTCTTAGTTTTCTTTTATGTTGTGTCCGATAGTACTGTTTATTATTATTATTATTATTATTAGTAGTAGTAGTAGTAGTAGTATTGTCAGGACCACATAACTCCAGAAATTCAGACAGAACTTGAACCATTTCTCCCAAATATTGTTTACGAAATTATTGAGTGCAACCAGTGACAGGTACCTCAGTTATCTTCTGGGCATAATTTTTTGTTTTTACAGCATAGCTTGTAGAAATTCTTTAGATTGAGCTTAATCTGAGGAACTACTTTATTACTCCCTCTGATCCCCAATTGTGGTCTCTGTCTTCAACCTCTAATGTTAGCTAGATTTAATTTAATTCCTCCACCATGATTCAAGCATTTGTAGGCAGATATTTTGCCCTAAAGTCCCTGTGTTTCAATATGTACAGTTGATAACTCCAAATCATCTAAACTAAGCTGCAGATAATGCCCTTTCCAGGCTCCCATTCCCATTCATCTCCTGTGGACAAAGTCCTGCGTATTTGCCTCTCTGGTACCACCCAGCAAAAGACCCAAAAAGGCAAGAGGCGGCAGAAGGGAAAGTCCCTTCGCACAGGTTCTCATTTGTGCTTCCTGATGTAAGACAGGGTTCAGTCTCTACTACCCTGTTTTCAGATTACTTCAGCAGTACTGACTCCAGAATGGAAACGAGCACTGATCTGATGGAAGAGAAAGGTGTCTCCTCTTCCCATCCCCAGTGCTCTGGCTAATCTTGGTATAGCTGCTTCTCAGGCACCCTCTATACCCAGACTCACTTACAGAGGATGTGAAGCTGGGGTCCACTGATATCGGAGTTCTGGTTAGTTCCTGAAATATCTGGGTGTAGTTATAACTCCAGAGCCTAAGGGATTTTACCCTCTGGGAACTTCTCCAATCCTTTCTTCCTTGTTCTTAAAAGATCCTCTTAGGACAGACAAGCAGGCAGGTTGGAGAAAAAAATGATTTTCTTTCTCTATAAAAGCAAGGAGATTCTTTTTTCAAGTTACTGTAGCATTATTATCATTATGATGCCATCATACAAGTCATGATAAGTTAACATCAATCCATTTGATAGTATGGTTTGGGAGGTATCTATCTAACAATCATGTGGACGAAGCCAATAATAACTTCTGAGTGAGCTTATTGGACGCATGGAGGGCACAAGGGTTAGTATCCAAAATCTATAAAGAACTTATCAAGCCTAACACCCCTCAAAACAACAACCCAGTTAAGAAATGGAAGGAAGACATGAACAGACACTTTTCCAAAGAAGACATCCAGACAGCTAACAGACACATAAAAACAGTCTCAATTTCACTCATCATCAGGGAAATACAAACCAAAACCACAATGGGACACCATTTCACACCTATCAGAATGGCCAAAATTAACGACACAGGAAACAACAGGTGTTTGTAAGGTTGCAGAGAAAGGGGAACTCCCTTACCCTGTTAGTGGGAATGCAAACTGTTGCAGGTACTCTGCAGGACAGTATGTAGGGTCCACAAAAAACTAAGAAGAGCACTACCCTATGAGCCTACATTTGTACTGTTAGGTATTTCCCTAAAGGATACAAAAATGCTGATTCAAAGGGGTATATGCACTCCAATAATTATAGCAGCGTTGTCAACAGTAGCTAAACTATGGAGAGAGCTCAAATGTCCATTGACTGATGAATGGATAAACAAGATGTGGCGCATATATATATATATATATATATATATATATATATATATATATATTGGAATATTACCCAGCCATTAAAAAGAGTGAAATCTTGCCATTTGCAATGATGTGGATGGAGCTAGAATGTATCATGTTAAGAAAATAAGCCAACCAGATAAAGACAAATACCATATGACTTCACGCTTTTATGGAATTGAAGAAATAAAACAGTAGAGCACATGGAAAGTGGAGGAAAAAGAGAAGAGGGGAAACAAACCACAAGAGATTCTTAGTGATAGAAAACAAACTAAGGGTTGCTGGTGGGTGGAAGAGGGGCTAGATAGGTGATGGGTATTAAAATGAGCACTTGTGATGAGCACAGGGTTTGGTATGTAAGTGATGAATCACTGAATTCTGCTCCTGAAACCAATATTGCATTGTATGTTAACTAAGATTTAAATTAACAAAAATAATTTAAAAAATAATACTGTGAAAATGCAATGTGTCTTTCAAAGTCAAAATCCTACAGTGATTTTTGCTGTATTGAAAGACTTTTCAAATAGGATGTATCTACAACTGTATGCTAGGGAACACAATTTATTTTTCATTTTCATTTTGAGATTTATGTGAATTATTCACATCCTCAAATTATGGGAGCAAGCATCATTAGTTTCTTTTTCTTTCTTATTTTTCATTTTAAAAAATTGATTACAGCCGACACACCATGTTGCATTACTGTCAGCTGTACAACATAGTGATTCGACGAGTGTATACAGTTATGCTGTTCTCACCACAGGTGCAGCTACCACCTACCACCTGTGTTCTACCACCGTAGAACACAATTACAGTACCCCTGACCAAGGGTGATGGTGTGCCATCAGCATCAGTCTTTTTAAAGGCTTTATTTTGCTTTATTTTTATTTCTCTGTCAACTGCATATCTCAACTTCACTCCTATTTCTCTTCTGTTTAGAAAAGTGAAAGCTCCAGTGTTCTTAAAATATGTCTTTCTAATTAATCTCATGTATGCTTATGCAAATACATGTTCATCTATTGGAGGATGATTTGGATATTGGATTTTATAAATGATATGGGATCATAAATCTGATCTTATTCTTTGTGTTCACTCAACACTAAATTTTAACAACTGTCCATGTTGTTCTGTGTAAGTCATTCTTTTTGATTGCTGTTCAATTCCCATGATATGTATTTTCCTTTTTTATGTAAGTAGCCAACAACACCAAAATGACTTACAATTAACTCTTAACAATATTGTTACTGTTAATATATTTGTATGCTTCTCTTAGAGTCCTTAGAATGTGTGTAGGAGTGGTTTGTGTTTCCACTTATAGCATACAAAAATATTTAATTTTACTAGGAATTACCAAATATCTCTCCAAAATATTTAAAAATCTCACTAGAAATTTCTGAAGTGTATTTTCACATTCCTTATACCATTTAATGTGACCTTTAAAAAATAACCTAGGTGAATATAAGTTACTACTTTATTATTTTTATATTTAAAAAATTTTAAGTTTATCTACCTATTTTGAGAGGAAGAGAGTGAGGGAAGGGCAGGGAGAGAGGGATAGAGAGAGAATCCTAAGCAGAAATCATGCTGCCAGTGCAGAGTCCAACACAGGGCTAGATCTCAGGATCCACAAGATCATGACCTAAGCCCAAATCAAGAGTTGGATGCTTAACCAACTGAGCCACCTAGGTACCCCTTAAAATTTTTAAAAATTTTACTTAGAGAGAGAGCTTCAGTCAGGGAGAGTGGCAGAGGGTGAGAGAGAGAATCTCAAGTAGGCTCCAAAATCAGTGCAGAGCCCGATGCAGGGTTCAGTCTAAGGGATCTTGGGGTCATAGCCTGAGGCAAAACCAAGAGTCAGATGCTTAACTGACTGAGCCACACAGATGCCCCAATTTTAGCCAGTCTGACAGCTGTGAGGTGGTGTCTCACTATGGTTTTGATTTGTGTTTCTCTGATGATTAGTGATGTTGAGCATCTTTTCATGTGTCTATTAGCCATCTGGATGTCTTTAGAAAAATGTCTCTTCATGTCTTCTGCTCATTTCTTCACTGGATTATTTATTTTTTGGGTGTTGAGTTTTTATAAAGTTTATTTATTTATTTTGAAAGAGAGAGAGAGAGAGAGAAAGCAGAGGAGGGGCATAGAAAGAGGGAGACAAAATCCCAAGCAGACTTCATGCCGACAGTGTGGATGTGGGGCTCAATGAACCATGAGATCATGACCTGAGCTGAAATCAAGAGTCAGACACTTAACCATTTGAGCCACCCTGGCGCCCCGAGTTTGAAACTTTATAGATTTTGGATATAAACCCTTTATCAGATATATCATTTACAAATAACTTCTCCCATCCATCTGTTGCCTTTTACTTTTGTTGATAGTTTCCTTTGCTATGCAGAAACTTTTTACTTTGTTAAGTCCCCATAGTTTTATTTTTGCTTTAGTTTCCATTGCCTCAGAAGACCAATCTAGTAAGAAATTGCTCCAGTCGACATCAAAGAGGTTACTGCTTGTTTCCTCCTCCAGTATTTTTATGGTTTCCGTTCTCACATTTAGGTCTTTTATCCATTTTGAATTTATTTGTGTGCATGATGCAACAAAGTAGTCCAGTTTCATTCTTTTGCATATTGCCGTCCATTTTCCAGCACCATTTGTTGAAAAGACTGTCATTTTACCATTGGATATTCTTTCTTGCTTTGTTGACAATTAATTGCCCCTATAGTTGCGGGTCCATTTCTGGGTTTTCTGTTCTGTTCTAGTGATCTATGTGCCAGTTTTGTGCTTTGATCACCACAACTTTGTAATGTAATTTGAAATCTGGAATTGTGATGCCTTCAGGTTTGGTTTTCTTTTTAAGATTGCTTTAGCTATTCAGGGTACTTTGTGGTTCCATACACATTTTAGGATTATTTGCTGTAGCTCTATGAAAAATGCTGTTAGTGTTTTGATAGGAATTGCATTAAATTTGTATGTTGCTTTGGGTAATATAGACATTTCAAAAATATTTTTTCTTCCAATCCATGAGCATCGAATGCTCATTTCCACTTCCATTTCCTTGTGTCATTTTCAGTTTCTTTCATCAATATTTTATGATTTTCAGAGTACAGGTCTTTCACCTCTTTGCTTAGGTATATTCCTAGATATCTCATTATTTTTGGTGCAATTGTAAATGAGATTGATTCCTTAATTTCTCTTTCTGCTGCTTCTATATTAGTGTACAGAAATATAACACTGTACATTGAATTGTGTCCTACAATTTTACTCAATTTGATTTTCAGTTCTCGCAATATTTTGGTGGAGTCTTTTGGGTTTTCTATATAGAGAATTATGTCATCTGCAAATAGTGAAAGTTTTACTTCTTCTTGAGGTGGAAATGTTGGGGTTCAAAGCCAGTGGCCAAGAAAGAATTCTTGAGATGTCTTTGGTGCAAAAAGGTGGTTTAATTAAAGCACAGGGATAGTACCCATGGGCAGAAAGAGCTGCACTGGGGTCGTGATGGGTGACTGATTGTATAACTTCAAATAGGGAGAGCACAGGTCTCTATTTTGGAAACAAGGTTTCCAGGACACTGAGGGGTCTAGGTATTGTTGGAAAAAGGTCATTTATTGCTGTTTAATAAACCCTCAGACAGAGACCCTTCAGATACGTATCAGTGGGCCTTTGCTTGGAGGATGTTTGCCAACATACATCTTGGGGTGTAGAGGTAAAGCAAGTTTCCAAAGGCATTTCTATATGTTTAAAGTAGACTCACAAGATCGTGGGGGTTGGGGTAATGTTAAGCTAAGATTGCCTTTTGCTCTTAGCAAAGTGTCAACACTGAGGCAGCTGAGTTTCTAGAGAAAGGTGACTCTGCATGTCTAAAGGACTTATCAGTGGCCTGTAAGTTGAAAGAAAAATTTAACTTTTTCTTTTGCCTTTGTTCTGACATCAGTCCTTTGTGATTTGGATGCCTTTTATTTCTTTTTGTTGTCAGATTTCTGAGACTAGGGCATCCAGTACTAAGTTAAATAACAGTGGTGAGTGGACACCTCTGTCTTGTTCCTGACCATAGGGCAAAAGCTCTCAGTTTTTCCCTGTCGAGGATGACGTTAGCTCTGGGTGTTTCACAGATAGCCTTCATTATGTTGAGGATATTTCCCTATAAATATAGTTTTCTGGGCATTTTTATCATGAACGGATGCTGTACTTTGTCAACATAAATGTAAAATACACACTGGATTTCAAAGACCTAGCATACATAAAACGAATGTAAAATATGTTAGTATTAAATTCTTTTGTATGTATTATGTGTTGAAATTATGTTTTAGATATTGGATTCAACAAAACACATAATTAAGTTCAATTTAACGTTTCTTTTTATAGTTTACGGTGGTGACTAAAACATTTAAAATTAAGGATGTGGTTCACATTGGACAGCACTATTTTAGTATCAATTATTTTAGTGGGATAAAGCCGTCATTAATCTTTTGAACTTCTCAAATGGATCTGTCAATACTGCTTTGATGTGAGCCATAAATGTGTAAAAGTTGCATATAAACACAACAATGTAAAACTTTCAAAAATATAAGTTTTAAATGTAAAGATTTTACTGTCTAGTTTGGAAGACAACACATGTCAAATTTTCTCAGTCTTGTGTGGTATATGCTTTAAATCCCCTGATGTAGCCCTTTTCATGCATTCAATGTTCAAGTTTTCTAACAGCTAATTGGAGAGATCTTGGTTTGCTATGCAATATGACCCTGGTGGCGATTAGTCCTGAAAGTTTTTGGTCCCTTGATGAGCAGATGTTAATATATGATAGTATTTAAACTAGTAAACTTTTATTAGTTCCTAAGAGATAGTAGTTTAACTTCACATTAGCACATTATATCATATTTGTAAGACTTTTCTGTTTGTATCCAGTTACATGCACTTTATTATTATTTTTAATTTTAATTTTAAATTTATTTTCATCCAACTTAGTTAACATGTAGTGTAATAATGATTTCAGGAAAAGAATTTAGTGATTCATCACTTTACATATAACACCCAGTGCTCATCCCAGCAAGTGTCCTGCTTAATCCATCCCCCCATCCAAAACTCCACCAGCAACCCTCAATTTGTAATCTGTATTTAAGAGTTTCTTATGGTTTGTCTCCCTCTCTGTTTTTATATTATTTTTGCTTTCCTTCCCTTATGTTCATCTGTCTTATTTCTTAAATTCCACAAATGAGTGAAATCATATGATATTTGTCTTTCTCTGACTGGCTTATTTTGCTTAGCATAACACACTTAAGGTCCATCCATGTTGTTTCAAATGGCAAGATATCATTCTTTTTGATCACTGAGTAATGTTTAATCATATATACACATATGTATACATACTACATCTTCTTTATCCATTCATCAGTCAATGGGACATTTGGGCTCTTTTCATACTTTGACTATTGTTGATTGTGTTACTATGAACATTGGGGTGCATAGGCCCCTTCAAAACAGCATAACTGAATCCTTTGGATAAATACCTAGTAGTGCAATTGCTAGGTCATAGGGTAGTTCTATTTTAATTTTTTTGAGGAATTTCCATATTGTTTTCCAGAGTGGCTGCACCAGGTTGCATTCCCACCAGCACTACAAAAGGGTTGCTCTTTCTCCATATCCTCAGCAACTTCTGATGTTGCCTGAATTGTTCATATTCTGACAGGTGTGAGGTGGTATCTTATTGTGGTGTTAATTTGTATTTCCCTGATGATGAGTGACGTTGAGCATTTTTTCATGTGTGTCTTAGCAATCTGGATGTCTTCTTTGGAGAAGTGTCTGTTCATGTCTTTTGCCCATTTATTCACTGGATTATTTGGTTTTTGGGTGTTGAGTTTGATAAATTACTTATAGATTTTGGATACAATCTCTTTATCTGTTTTGTCATTTGCAAATATATTCCCCCATTGTTTCAGTTGCCTTTTAGTTTTGCTGATTGTTTCCTTAGCTGTGCAGAAGGTTTTTATCTTGATGAAGTCCTAATAGTTCATTTTTGCTTTTGTTTCCCTTGCCTCTGGAGACATGTTGAGTAAGAAGTTGATGTGGCAGAGGTCAAAGAGGTTGTTACCTGTTTTCTCTTCTAGGATTTTGATGGCTTCCTGTGTTATATTTAGGTCTTTCATTCATTTTGAGTTCATTTTTGTGTATAGTGTAAAAATGTGGTCCAAGTTTATTCTTCTACATGTCACTGTCCAGTTTTCCCAACACCATTTGCTGAAGAGACTGTATTTTTTCCATTGGATATTCTTTCCTGCTTTATCAAAGATTAGTTGGCTATACATTTGTGGGTTTGTTTCTGGGTTCTCTACTCTGTTCTATTGATTGATGTGTCTGTTCTTCTGCCAGTAACATACTGTCTTGATGATTACTGCTTTTTAATATGGCTTGAAGTCCAGAGTTGCAATGTCCCAGCTTTGGTTTTCCTTTTCAGGATTGCTTTGGCTGTTTGGGGTCCTGTCTGGATCCATACAAATTTTAGGATTGTTTGTTCTAGCTCAGTGAAGAATGCTGGTGTTATTTTCATAGGAATTGCACTAAATATGTAGATTGCTTTGGGTCGTATCAACATTTTAACAATATTTGTTCTTCCAATACATAATCATGGAATGTTTTTCCACTTTTTAAGTCGTATTTAAAAAAAAAATTTTAACGTTTATTTATTTTTTGAGACAGAGAGAGACAGAGCATGAACGGGGGAGGGCCAGAGAGAGAGGGAGACACAGAATCTGAAGCGGGCTCCAGGCTCTGAGCTGTCAGCACAGAGCCTGACGCAGGGTTGGAACTCACAGAGCGGGAGATCATGACCTGAGCCGAAGTCGGACGCTTAATCGACTGAGCCACCCAGGCACCCCCCCTTTTTTTTTTAAAAATTTTTTAATGTTTATTTATTTTTGAGACAGAGACAGAGCATGAATGGAGGAGGGCCAGAGAGAGAGGGAGACACAGAATCTGAAGCAGGCTACAGGCTCTGAGCTGTCAGCACAGAGCCCGTAAGTCGTATTTTAAACCAAATAATTTTTTAAGGTTGAAATGTGTGAGAGAATGAGATTGTGGAGAGCTCTTTTTCAAGTAACAAAGAAAAAGGTTATCTATGGCATGAACCTAATTGGATATTGACATTGTTTTTTCTTTGTTTTTTTTTTTTTTTTACTTTTGATAGTTATATTTTTCCCAATAAAATGTTGATTATGTTCTTTAAACTATTGATTCTTAATTATGTCAGTACCTGTTTTTGGTGTTTGTTCTTTTTTCCAATAGTAGCTCATAATGGTATCTAGAAGAAGAGGAGTGAGATACCAATTCATTGTTATTTATTGTGAGACAGAGAAGAACAAGAAATGGACAGTTTTGCAGAATGAAAACTTAAGTAGGCCCAGGATGAATCAATGAAGGCTAAGAGGCCTAGATTTTGGGGACAGTATTGGCATTAGACTGTTGAGAGATTTTCCTTCCATGATGAAACAAGGAAATACACTTATGAGTTGTTATTAAGGTGCAAAAGCTTATATTTAGAAAGAACCTTTTAAAATAAATTTTTCACTATCCACAAGGGTAACAGATGAGTAACATGAAACACAATGAGACCACCTAATTTGTTCCCAAGAACCCAACTTTTTGTGTAGTTGAGTAAGCCTTACCTTTCAGACCTTTAACTCTCTATCTAGTGCTTTCTTATGTTGTCAGGTAACTTACTACATATAGATATGCCTTATTCCATTCCTCATTCTCTCCCATTGAGAAAAATATGTTCTTGGAACTCATATTGTATTACCACTAACCATAGTTTTAGCTCCTGACAGCAACAATATTCTATTTTTGTGTATTCATATCTGAAGAATTACCAGGACACAAAGTATCTTTAGATACTATACAATTAACATGAAAATAATGTTCAGATATTATATTTTTGATATTTAAATTATTATTACTGCATCATATATTATAATCCTTGCAATCTTTAACTCTTTAGCAGAGCTGTCTGTGCATATCATAAAATATGACACTCTGGATCCAAAAGATAAATGTCCTCCCCTTTGGGGAGGAGAATTTAGGAATCTCTTAAATCTGATCAAACTCATTGCTAATTGTTTCACAAATGAGAAATCCAAGAAAAATCCCAGTTCTCTTGCAATGCACATTTCAAAAGACAACCCAATTACAGACCCAGTTACACATGAATAGCAATCTTCCATCATTCAGGACTGAAATTCAACTCCTATGTCTTTGTATCCAATATGCTTCCTTCTGTGGAAATAAGAATAAGAATGCATTACACATTACATAGCTGTACCCCCAAATATCCACAGTTGTATATTCAAGAATGCAAAGGCATGAAATATTAACAGCTGTATATTCAGGAACATAAATTTGTCACTTCAGAACCTACCCATGGAATCTCTGTATGTTGTTAGTATAGGATAATATGTGTGGAGAAAAAAAGTAAAGTGGTCAAGGATATTGTTAAAGTAAAAGTGAGACAAAAGGAAACTTACAATGAAACTTAAATTTTATTAAATAAGACACAATATCCAATAACCAGTTTGAAATTGTAACTCATAGATAAAATTTCAGCTGACTTACCCATTATTTGATTCAAACTTAAACTATATTAGGAATGAAGGGATCCAGTTGTCCTTATTACCACCCTTTCTTTAATAATCTCTGGATTCCTTGCTTGATCTCCTGGGTCCGCACTCCATAAACTATGGGGTTGAGGGCTGCGGGGATGACATGGTGGAGGACGTTGAGCAAGACTGGAACATCAGAGGAGACCTTCTTCTTCACCACATGAGTGAGCACGAAGACCAGAAGGATGGTGCTGAAGAAGAGGATAAGGATGAAGTGGGAGCCACATGTGCTCAGGGCCTTGGCCACAGCACCCTCTGCCTTGAGTCTCAGCACAGCTCGCAGTATGAGTGTGTAGGAGAGGAAGATGAGGATGAGGTCAGATCCTAGCAGTGTCCAGCCTCCAGCAAACTGGTAGAGGCGATTGATGGTGACATCATTACAGGAGAGCCTGGAGACAGACATATTGGCACAGATGCAGTTTTCAATGACTTTTCTCCCACAATAATGGAGTCTGGATGAGAGAATGGGAATAGGCACTGTAGAAATAACATTTCTGGCCAAAATAAAAATGGCAGCCTTGGCTACAAATTGGTCAGTGATGATGGATGGGTACCTCAGTGGATGGCAGATGGCCACATAACGGTCATAGGCCATGACCATGAATGTGCAGGACTCCATGGCAAGGAAACAGTTCATAATGTACATCTGGAGGAAGCAGGCATAGAAGCTGATGGACTTGAGTTCAAACCAAAAGATGGCCAGGACCTTGGGAATGACAGTGAGGCAGAGCACAATGTCCAATAGGGAGAGGATGCTGAGTAGATAGTACATGGGCTCATGCAGAGAGGCTTCCAGCCATATAGTGATCAGGAGAACACCATTGGCCCCCATGGCCAGGAAGAAGAGAAGGCTTAGGGGGAGGGAAAAAGAAAGTTGCCAGGTGTGGGACCTGACAAAACAATTCAGGAGGAAATCTGAAACCTCAGAGGAGATGGTGCCATTTTGGTGTGCTGTCATAGTTTGTCATATATTTCTACAGCTTTCTTGTAGTGGTCTGTAAAATTAGGATAAAAATTAGCTAGTGACACATGACACATGGATTTAGAACAATTTGCTTCACCTAGGTGACATGCTTGAGTCCTAGCAAGTCATCCAGAGTCATGTGAATTCATCTGTTTGTCCTTTGTGCCATGCTACTGGGATAATCTTATCAATTTAAGCAGTATAGAGGACTGAGGATATGTGCTTTGTTTAGATATGTTTGAATTATTCAACAGTTAAGTTTAAGGAAGTTTTATATCTTTGCAGCAACTAAAGAGAAGGAGAAATTACTTGGAAACTACTTTGTGAAAGGTGAGTCTCTAAATTTGTACTCTTAAATTTCTTCCCTTTTGTGTTTTATTATTTAATTACCACCTAGACTACCACATGACAATTTAGCAATACGCACAAATGAGTAGCAGAGTCTGGCACAAAGTAAGGACTCAGGCGCATGGCCTTAGTTCTCTATGCCACCCCCCATTCTGTATTTTCAGCTATAGTTGGCTTTAATCACAGTTTGAAAAAATGATACCCTGGAATTAATGTTAGTTAATTTTCACCTTGTCTAAAATGTTATTTTAGTTCATTGGTGTTGATCCCACCAAAGAATTGCCAATATGTATTCATATATGTAGGATTATTAGCTTCAGGGAACAGTTTTAACAGTAGAATGTGCAATTCCACATAAGTGTGTGTGACAGTGGCCAAATAATTGCCAGTACATATTAATATATGTAGGATTCTTAACTTTGGTGAAGAAACAACCTTAAAAGTAGAATGTGCACATAGAAATGTGAGAATGATATGTGTCTTTAAACAAGATGAAAGTTGATTGTTCTGATTGCAATAATGTGAGGGTGATGAAGTCTACCTCAAGTCCTTTCGTTTCCTTTCTATATCCCTTTCGGTCTTTACTGTAACAATCCAGGTCCTCTTGTCTAGTGGTTATGCTGTGCCTTGGTGGAGTACTCACAAGGATTGGCAGATGCTGCACATACAGGTGTTCATGAAGATAAACACCCATAGAAAAAAACATCCAGTCTTGAGTTAGTTAACAAAGGACCTTCTCCGGTCTTGGCCACTGTGTTCATTGAACTTTGTTTTTCCTTAAATTTTTCTTATTGGATACATTCACTTGTAAGTTTGAGACATAACTAATTGCACTTGAACAGCCCAGACCTTGCCACAATGACCTACAGGATGCACAACCTCATGCCACCAAATTTGAAATACTCCCTCCAAACACCACTTTCGTCATTTAGGTTTGTCTTTGATCTTGCCCACCCTCTGATCTAAGTCTTTGCAAAATTTTTACACTTATTCTTATAGGTCAGAGCCCCCAAATTCACCATGTTCAAGAATCTTTAAATTTTCAATCATTCAGAGTATTCTTGGCAGGAATTGGGAATTAATTACATGGAAGGAAGGAATATCTTGAAATGACCACTAGAGGGTATAGCCAAATGGAAAAAAATGGCAATTCAGGCATGAGTATCCATGGAGAGGTACAGAAGAAGAAGCATATTCTCTTTGTCTCCTGAAGAACTTTAGGATAATTATAGCCCTAGGATGAAATTTCTGAGGACAACATAGGAGTGTTTTTTATCTGTTCTTTCCACTCACTGACTCTTCCTTTCTTCTCTTTTCTCGGGATGTTCCTCTGAGTTCAATCCATAATTTATCCAAAAAGCATTGAACTACCTACTCAGCCTTAGAAGTAAAGTATCTGAGACCATGCTGTTCTACTCTCCTCTTAAAATCTTGGATTGCAATCAGAGCTAGCCAGTGGAGCACTAGGGCTGAGGACCTAGAGCTAATGACTACAGGTTGTGGGTAGGGACAGGATGAAGAAGCCAGTGAGGTTGAAGAACAATGATAAAATCAGAGACCCTGCAGGGTTAACTTTTATCAGACTGCAGGATAGCACTATGGAAGCCCTGTTTGAAAAAGGGGAAGGGTTGTTAGGGACCACCTAACTCCAAAACTCAGAATTGTGAGACCTGTCTCCCAAGTATCATTTCAGACATCATTGATCTAAACCAACCAGTGTGACAGATACCTCTATGATCTGTGCATAACTTTCTGTTTGTGGCAGCAATAGCTTTTAGAAATTCTTTATATTGAGCTGACATAGGAGGAACAACCTTCTGACTCTCACTGACCCTCCAACTGTGATCTCTGTCCTAAACCTAAAATATAAAGTTTATTTGTTTATTTTGAGAGAGAAAGCACACAAGTCAGGGAGGGGCAGAGGGACAGGGAGAGAGAAAATCCCAAGCAGGCTCTGTACTGTCAGTGCGGTGCCTGGGTGCAGGGCTTGAACTCATGACCTGAGCTTGAACTCATGAACTGAACCATGAGATCATAGACTCAGACACTTAACTGACTGAGCCACCCAGGTGCCCCGAGATTAAATTTCATTCCTATGCCATGATTCAAACATTTGTGGGCAGAAGATTCTTTGCCCTAAACTAAATTTTCGTATTCACATATGAAACCCCCACGTTTGCAAATCTGAGTCCCAGATGATATAGTTACCTGACTCCCTCTGTTCATTAATCTACTAGAGACAAATTCCTGCCCCTCTGCATCTCTGGCAGCACCCAGCAAAAGATCCAAAAAGGCAAGAGAAGAGCAAAAGGGAAGGTCTCAGAGCATAGGTTCTCACAGGTGCTTCCTGACCTGAGACAGGATGCAGTCTCTACTACCCCATTTTCAGACTACTTCAGCAGTAGTGATTCAGGAATGGAATGCAGCACAGATCTGCATTGAAGAGAGAGATCCCCCCACCTTCACCCCATGTTCTCCTTAATCATGCTATAGCTACCTTTCAGGCATCCTCTACACAAACTTACATAGGATGGAGTAGGGGTCTGGCTCCACTGATACTGCTGTTCCAGTTAGTTCCTGAAGTATCTGGGTGGAGTTATAACTCCAGAACCTTGGGGACTTTGCCCTCTGGGAACTTTCCATCCCTAATTCCTTGTACCTAAAATGTTCTCCTGGGACAGACAAGCAGGCAGGTAGAAGAAAATGATTTTTTTCCTCTCTAAAAGCAAGGAGCTCTTGTAATTCAGCCGAACATTGACTGTGTGTTCTGTAGGCAGTTAGTCTCCTGGGTGTAGGGGTTTTACATCCATACATCCATTTTCACAGTTATTTGCAGATGCACACCTAGTGCCCTCCATGGGTCCAATAAGTTCGCTCAGAAGTTCTCATGGGCTTCCTGCACGTAATTGTTAGATAAGTACCCCCTCACCATGTTATTGAATGGATTGATGTTAACTTATCATGACTTTTATCACTGCATTATAATGGCAAAAATCCATGAGAAACTTAAAAAGAATATTCCTGAGAAAATGCATTATGTTTTTCAGAGAAAAAAATCCCATAGAAATTTTTGCTGTAGTGAAAGATTTTTCAGCTGGGATGTATATAGAGCTATATATTAGGAAACATGATCTGTTCCTTCATTTCTTACTTTCATTTTGAACCTCATGTGAATTACTCATACCCTTCCAATATGGAGCAAACATGAACACTTTCTTTACTATTTATTTATTTATTTATTTTCATGAATCTTTTTTATTTGAGTGTAGTTGACACAAAATGTTTCATAGGTTTCAGGCGTGTAACCTAGCGTTTCAACAAGTCTATCCATTATGCTATGGTCACCACAAGTGTAGCTACCATCTGTCACCATACAGAGCTATTAGAATACCATTCATTATATACCTTATCCTGTGCTTCAGTCTCTTTAAAGGTCTTCTTTTACTCTGTTTTTACTTCTCTCTCTTCTGTATATCTCAACATTGCTCATATTTCTCTTTCCTTCAGGAGAATGAAAACTCTAGTGTCCTTACAATATGTCCTTCTAATTAATCTTAAGTACACTCATTAGTTATCTGTTTGTTTATGGGAGAATACTTTGGAAATTGGCTTTCTAAGAATGTCATTGTGTTATAAATCTGATGTTATTCTTTGTTTACACCCAAAAGTAATTTCTAAAAATCTGTCCATGTTGCTTTAAGTCCACTTGATCTTTTTTGGTGGCTGTTCTATTCCCATTATATGCATTTTCCCTCTATGTAAGTAGTCAACACCCAAGTGACCTGTAATTGTTACTAAAAATATTGTTGCTGTCAATATCCTGTACACTTCTCTTTATAGACCTAAAGTAGATATATGTGGAGGATTTTTGATTCAGTCATAGCATATAAATTATTTAATTTAACTAGGAATTACCAAATTTCTCTCCAAAATATTTACAAAATCTTACTAGAAATTCCTAAAGTTCCTTTATTTTTCATAATCCTTATAGCATTTGATGCTATCTTGTTAAAAAAAAAACCTATAAAGATGTAACATACTATTTTATTGTTTTTAATTTGATTTTCTCCTGATAAGTAAGCATCGTTCATATAGTGTTTGGCCATTTGTGGTTTTCAGGCTGTAAATTATGTGGTCATATCCTTTGCCCGATTTTTCTATTAATATTTGTTTTTATTGCATATTTACAAAATCTCTGTGCATATTTTAAATATTAGAACCCTTTGTTGGCTAGATATTACTAGTATCTCCTCTAGTTTGCTATAAAGCTCTCAATTTTATTATTGTCTGCTGCCCAGTATTCAATGGACATCTTTCAATTTCACCAAGTCAAACTCTATTTTTTCTATAAATAGATTTTCTCTGTGGATCCTATTTAGCGAACATTCCAGAAGATCGCAAAGATGCTTTTGTTTACTTTAATTGTTTTTAAAACATGCATTATGTTTCATACCAATGTATTTAAATCTGTTTGTGGTTTATAATGCCAAGAGTAAGGAGTGGTATTAAGTTAGTACAAACTGCTATATTCACAACTGTGCAGCTATCAAATACTGTGTTGCTATTGTAAATATCTTCTACTTTGAGTCCCCTAGCCCCTCAACACTACCCTGGGCACTCTCATGGTGTCTCCTGGACTTCCCCATGATCCACAAAGTGTGCGTTATTGGCAGCAGAATAGGGTCCATCAGTGGCAGCGACAGGGCACGGTCTGAATAGCTTCTGTTTTGTTGATGGAGGTGCTGTACCAGTTACTAAGCATTTTTCCCCCCAGTTTAAACAAAATTATCTAAGCCGTTTTAATTATGCTTTAGTGTTTTAACCTATCCACCTATCTTGTTGACCTATGTGTTCTATGTAAACTGTCCTGGGTGTGTTTTTTGTATTGTTTTGTTTAGTTTACTTTTTAAAATGTAAATTCTAATTAGTAAACATGCAGTATAATATTACTTCCAGATGTACAATATAGTAACTCAACAGTTCCATACATCACCCATGCTCATCAGAACAAGTGCACTCTTTAATCCCCACAAACTATTTAACTCATGCCCCTAACCCCCTCCTCTCTGGTAACCATCAATTTGTTTTCTATAGTTCGGAGTCTGTTTCTTGGTTGCCTCTCTCTCTTTTATTTTTCCCTTTCCTAATTTTTTTTGTTTCTTAAATTCCACATGTGAGTGAAATATGGTATTTGTCTTTCTCTGACTGACTTGTTTCACTTATCATGATACTCTGCTCCATCATGTGATTGCAAATAGCAAGATTTCATTATTTTGTATGGCTAAGTAATAATCCATTGTGTATACATAGCACATTTTCTTTATCCATTTATTAGTAATTGGACATTTGGGATCTTTCCATAATTTGGCTATTGTAGATAATGCTGCTATAAATATTGGGGTAGAATATCCCTTTTAACTAGTATTTTTTGTATTCTTTGATACATACCTAGTAGTGTAATTGCTAACTTGTAGGGTAGTTCTATTTTTAACTTTTTGAAGAACTTCCATACTCTTTTCCAGAGCGGCTGCACCAGTTTGCATTCCCACCAACAGCGCAAGAGGATTTTCCTTTCTCCACATCCTCACCAGCTCCTGTTGTTTTTTGTGCTGTTGATTTTAGCCATTCTGACTGCTGTGAAGTAATATCTCATTGTAGTTTTGATTTGTATTTCCCTGATGATGAGTGATATTGAGGACCTTTTCATGTGTCTGCTAGCCATCTGGGGTCTTCTTTGGAAAAATATCTATTCACGTATTCTGCCCATTTTTAAATTCATTTTTTATTTTGGAGGGTGTTGAGTTTTATAGGTTCTTCATATATTTTGGATACTAACCCTTTATCATATATGTCATTTGTGAATATTTGTTCCCATTCCATAGGCTGCCTATTAGTTTTATTGATTATTTCCTTCACCATCCAGAAGCTTTTTATTTTGATGTAGCCCCAATAGTTTGTTTCTGCTTTAGTTTCCCTTCTCTCAGGAGACACATTTAGTAAGAAGTTGGTATGGCTAATGTCAAAGAGGATACTGCCTGTATTCTCCTCTAGGGCTTTTAAGGTTTCATGTCTCACATTTAAGTCTTTCATCTATTTTGAATTCATTTTTGTGTGAGGTATAAGAAAGTGGTCCAGGGACTCAGTTGGTTAAGCATCCAACTTTGGCTCAGGTCATGATCTCACAATTCATGAGTTCAAGCCCAGCATTGGGCTCTGTGCTGACAGCTTGGAGCCTGGAGTCTGCCTCAGATTCTGTGTCTTCCTCTCTCTCTCTCTCTCTGCCTCTCCCCACCTCTCTCTCAAAAGTAAACATTAAAAAAATAAAAATAAATAAAAGAAAGTGGTCCAGTTTCATCCTTTTGCATGTTGCTGTCCAGTTTTCCCAGCACCATTGGTTACAGAGACTGTCTTTTTCCCTTTAGAAATTCTTTTGTTTACATTTAATTGACTATATATTTGTGGGTTCTTTTCTGGGTTTTCTATTCTCTTCTAGTGACCTATCCATTTTTTTAATGTTTGTTATTTTTGAGAGAGAGAGAGAGAGAGACAGAGTGCAAGCAGGGGAGGGGCAGAGAGAGAGGCAGGCACAGAATCTGAAGCAGGCTACAGGCTCTGAGCTGTCAGCACAGTGCTCCATGCGGGGCTCGAACTCACAGACTGTGAGATGATGACCTAAGCTGAAGTTAGACACTTAACTGAATGAGCCACCCAGGTGCCTTCTCTATGAGTCCGTTTTTGTGTCAGTAGCATACTGTTTTGATCACTACTGCATTGTAACATAAATTGAAGCTAGAAATTGTGATTCCTCCAGCTTTGATTTTCTTTTTCAAGTTTGCGTTGGCTATTTGGGGTCTTTTGTGGTTTCATAGAAATTTTAGGATTGTTTATTCTAGCTCTATAAACAATGATATTTGCATGTTGGTAAGGATTGTGTTAACTGTATAGGTTGTTTGAGAAGCATAGACATTTTAACAATATTTATTCTTCCAATCTATGAGCAAGGAATGTTTTTCCATTTCTTTGTGTCCTCTTATAGTTTTCAGAATATAGTTCTTTCATCTCTCATGGGGAGACTTATTCCTATCTTATTGTTTTTGGTGCAGTTGTAAATGGGATTGTTTTCTTAATTTCTCTTTCTGTTGCTTTATTATAGTTCTGTATGTTGATTTTGCATTCTGTGACTTTAACGATTCCATTTATCAGTTCTAGCCATTTTTTTTTTGGTGGAGTCTTTTAGGTTTTCTATGTGTAGTGTCGTGTCATCTGCAAATACTTTTATTTCTTCCTTGCTGATTTGGATGCCTTTTACTTATTTTTGTTGTCTGATTGCTCTAGCTATGACTTCCAGTACTATGTTAAATAATGGTGGTGAGAGTGGATATACCTGTCTTATTCCTGACCATAGAGGAAAAGCTCTCAGGTTTTCCTCACTGAGGATGATATTAGTTGTGGGTTTTTTATAGATGGCCTTTATTATGTTTCAGTATTTTCTCTCTAAAACTACTGTTGTGAGGTTTTTGTTTGTTTGTTTGTTTTGCCATCAGTTAATGTTGTACTTTGTCAAATGCTTTTTCTGCTTCTGTTTAAATGATCATATGGTTCTTCTTTTTTTTTTTTTTTTATTCATGTGCTCTATCACATTGATTGATTTGCCAATATTAAACCACCACACCAGGAATAAATCACTCTTGATAGTGGGGAATGATTTTTTAAAGATATTGTTAGATTTGATTTCCTAGTATTTTGTTGAGAAATTTTGCATATATGTTCTTCGGGGATATTGGCTTATAGGTTTCTTTTTTAGTGGAGGCTTTATCTGGTTTTGGTATCGGGGTAATGTTGGCTCATAGAATAAATTTGTGTGTGTTTTTTTTCCTTTCCATATTTTGGAATAGTTTGAGAAAAATAAATATTAACTCTTCTTTTTTATTTTATATATAGAGAAAGCCTAAGGGAGAGGGGCAGAGAGAGAGAGAGAGAGAGAGAGAGAGAGAGAGAGTGAATCATAAGCAGGCTATACATTCAGTGCAGAGCTCAATGTGGGGCTTGATCCCACCACCCTGAGATCATGACCTGAACTGAAAGCAAGAGTTGACACTCAACTGACTGAGCCCCCCAGGTGCCCCATATTAACTCTTCTTTAAATGTTTTATAAAATTCACCTGTGAAGCCATCTGGCCCCAGACTTTTGTTTGTTGGGATTGTTTTGATTATCGATTTAATTTCTTTGTTGGTTATCAGTCTGTTCAAGTTTTTTATTTTTTCTGTTAATTTTTGGAAGTTTATATGTTTGTAGGAATTTATCTATTTGTACCAGGTTGTCCGATTTCTTGGCATATAGTTTTTAATAATATTCTCTCATAATTTTTTGTATTTCTACGGTGTTGACTGTTATTTCTCCTCTCTCATTTGTGATTTTTTTTATTTGGATCTTTTCTCTTTTTGATATGTCCAGCTAGAGGCTTATCTATTTTATTAATTTTTTTCAATGAACCATCTCCTGGTTTCATTGATCTGTTCTAATTTTTTTTAGTTTTCTTCCAACTCTTGAGGAAGCCTGTATTGCTATCTATTTCCCTCTTAGGACCACTTTTGCTGCATCCCTAAGGTATTGGACTGTTGTGTTTTCATTTTCATTTGTTTCAATGTATTTTTTATTTCTTCTTTGATTTCCTGGTTGACCCATTAATTGTTTAGTAGGATTTTGTGTTGCTTAACTTCTATGTATTTGTTCTTTCCAAATTTTTTCTTGTGGTTGACTTCTAGTTTTATAGTGTTGTGTCCTAAAAGGTGCATGGTATGATTTCAGTCTTTTTTGTATTTGTTGGGGCCTGTTTTGTGATCTAATACGTTGTCTGTTCTGGAAAATGTTCCATGTAGACTTTAAAAGGATGTGTATTCTGCTGTTTTAGGATGGAATGTTCTGAATATACCTATTAGGTCCATCAGGTCCAGTGTGTCAATCAAAGCCATTGTTTCTTTGTTGATTTTCTACTTAGATGATATATCCATTGCTGGAGGTAGAGAGTTAAAGTACCCTATTTTTGTATTATTATCAATTAGTTCCTGTATATTATAATTAACTCTTTTATATTTTTGGGTGTTCTCATTTTGGGTACATAAATATTTACAATTGTTTTGTCTCATTTTTGGATAACCAGCATACATTCAATCATTTATTCAACATGTATTCAGTCATTAATTTCATAAACATTTATTGGTCTATGCCATACACTGAGCACTGTTTGCACACTCGAAATACAACAGTGAACATAAAAGACAAAAATTCTTGCCCTTCTACTGCTTAAATTTTAGTGAATGTAGGCTGACTAAACAAATAAATGAGTAAATGTAGGTTCATTAAACAGTGACAAATTCTGTGCAGAACAGGAAAACAGAGAAGGTATAAGGACATTGTTTGTGCTTGGGGGGAATATTGTTGGATACTATTTTAAATACTGTGGTCAGGGAGACCCAGTGGACCTGAGGGACAGAGCTATGTGGACAGAGGAACAAAAAGCAAAAAGTTCCAGAGACAGGACTATAGTTCATGTTTTTAAGCAGCTCTTAGGGAGGCAGTTCTGACTGGGGGTCTGAAGGAGGAGGTCAGGTAGGTAAAGGAGTCCCACCTACAGGAACAAAATTTATCTCTCTTCTGGGCTTATTTATGTGTTTTAATCTAACTCTTAATTCTAACTTTTGAAATTTTCATTGGACCTTTTTGAGTAATGGGACCAAGATTTATGTGTGTTAGAATCCCATTTTCTAGTTCTGTGCTAGATATAAAATAGCTTTCAATAAATATGCTTAAATGCCTGAGGGAAAGGTTAAAACCTAATGGTTATTTTCAGCATTTTTTAGCGTTGCTTTTTAATTTTACTTTCTTTTCCAAAGTCAATGCGCTATCTTTAAGTACTGATACTTCCCATCAACCACACATCCATTACACTGACTCTAAAAGGGATTTAATCAGGAGCAGACAGTGAGGTGTGATGCTTCATTCATCAACATTCATAGCTTCTGGGCTGGGTGCCATGATGAGAGATTATATATACATCTGTATCCTTAGTCACTTCCAGAAAATGATGGAATGTAAGAAATGTGATGTACCTGTGGGTAAGAGAAAAACCATACAATTCATATCATCAGGCATGTCCAGAGAGAGGATTAGGACTGTAATTTTGTCTCCAAGTCCCTGTATTCCAATAGTGATTTTGAGTATTTTAGTTAAGAAAAGTCAAGCTAGAACACAATTACTTGCTGCTTTCGCCCTCCTCAGCAATTTCCTAATCCCCTCTTTAATCTCCTGCATTCATACCCCATAGATAATGGGGTTGAGAGCTGCAGGAATTACATGGTATGACACATTAAGTAAGACAGGGATATCAGGGGAAATTTTTTTCTTGGCTATGTGGGTGAAAACAAAAACCAGCAGGATGGTACTGAAGAAGAGGATGAGGATGAAGTGAGAGCCACAAATGCTCAGAACTTTGGCAGCTGCCCCTC
Organism: Panthera pardus; assembly: GCF_024362965.1. Classification (NCBI taxonomy): domain Eukaryota; kingdom Metazoa; phylum Chordata; class Mammalia; order Carnivora; family Felidae; genus Panthera; species Panthera pardus. The sequence continues at coordinate 52,545,893 of NW_026526677.1, forward strand.
TTGCCTTGAGTCTAAGAACGGCTCATAGGATGAAAGTATAGGAGAAAATGATGAGGATGAGGTCAGAGCCCAGAAGAGTCCAAGCCACAACTAAATGGTAAATTCTGTTAAAGGCAATGTTATCACAGGAGAGCTTGGACACAGAGAGATTGGCACACATACAGTTCTCAATTATATTTTTTCCACAGTAATGATGCTGGGCAGAGAGGATGGGAATAGGTGCAGTAAGAAATGTGTTCTGGGCCAAGATGAAGAGAACAGCCTTTCCTACAAACTGGTCAGTGATGATAGATGGGTAGTAGAGAGGCTTACAGATGGACACATAGCGGTCATAGGCCATGGCCAGGAAGGTGCATGATTCCATGGGCAGGAAGGAATTCATGATGAACATCTGGAGGAAGCAGGTAGAGAAGCTGATGGACCTGTGGTCAAACCAGAAGATGGCCAAGACCTTGGGGATGACAGTCAAGCAGAGCATGATGTCCAGCAGGGAAAGGAGGCCGAGCAGGTAGTACATGGGCTTATGCCAAGAGACCTCCATCCTGATCCGGATGGTGATCAGGAGGGTCACGTTGGCCCCATAGCCAGGAGGAAGAGGAGGCTGAGGGGCAGAGACAACCAATGCTTCCAGATGGGGGACCTGACAAAGCAATTCAGGATGAAGTCTGAGACTTCAATAGAGAGGGAGCTGCTGTTCTAAGGCAGCAATGGCAGTGACTTTAGTGAGGCAGATGTCTCTGAGTAGCTGCAGAAGAGAGGAGTAAATCTATCATACTCTGATGGCTATGTACTTAGCTTGTAAAATCCATAAGGGTAAGTACATAGTCCACTTCATCCACCCCACAGCCCTTGTGCCTAGCACATTTTTTGACATATAAGAGGTGGCTAATAGACATTTGTTGAATATATAATATAATGTTTCCACATCTTTGTTATTTCATCTGTGTTTTATCTTTCTTTTATGTGAATGTGTATTTTCAGTTTGTTTGCTTGGTTAATATTTAATGAATCAGAAATTATTTAAACATCAAATGTTATTTAAATTAAATACATAAAATCAAAGGCTGATGAAACATTTCAGTTTAAATTTTAAAATGAACAGAAATGCATTCCAAAGGTTAGATGGGATTCATTTTCAAGATTTTAAGGAAGAAAAAGATGATAATATCCAGTGACATGATGAACTGGGGTACTTAGAGCAAATCTCCTTGATGAAAAGGTATACAAATCATTTCTATGGTTATGTCTATATCTAATCTCTATCTTTATCAATACCCATACCCATATCCATACCTACACTTATGCCTATACTTACATCTATTATTTATATTTTAATATCTTGAATACACCCATGAACAAGTAAAAAAGAAAGAATTATCAGGCTAAAGATTGAATAAAATCCAGACATCAAAATCAACTATTGATGTTGGCTTTCAACCTGAGAGCACTTGCAGCACTCTATAAACTTAAGCACCTGTCTTCATTACCTAGGGGAGCTTGGAATCTAAACTCCAGGGACAGAAGATAAATCTAGGCTCAAGCAGGTGGAGAATGTAGCAGAGGATCTCCCATTTAGATAGGGCTTTACAACACTACATCCTGAATAAAAAGGTGGGCACTAGTAATAATTCCACTCCTTCATCTTCGTCCCTCACTTATACCTGGAACTTCAAATAACCTCAAAGCTTGTTTTATAGTAGAAATCTTCCCTGTAAATCCTGAACTACTGGCTGGTTCTCTTTTGACTTGGCATCCTGTGTTCACACCAACTGTTTGTCTCAGAAAGGAATTTAAAGTTATCCTGGATTGGTGGTGGTTTCAGAAAATAACAGAAACAAGCCCAAATCCTTTCTTGAGAAAGAAACTTCATCTCAGGCCTCAAAGAATTTCAGCACAAAAACTTCTGAAGAAATTGAGTTGCTTGTGGTAAAAAGACAATTAATTAAAAAGAAAATGATGGGGCACCTGGGTAGCTCGGTTAGTTGACCGTCTGAATTCGGCTCAGGTCATGGTCTCATGGTTCATGAGTTCAAGCCCCGCGTCAGGCTCTGTGTTGATAGCTCTGAGCCTGGAAACTGCTTTGGATTCTCTCTCTCTCTCTCTCTCTCTCTCTCTCTCTCTCTGCCCCTCCCATGCTTATGTTCTCTCTCTCTCTCAAAAATAAAGGAACATCAAAAAATTTTTTTAATTTAAAAAATGAGTATAAGCCCACAAAAATGATAGCCAAATCCAATCTACAAAAACTTAAGATATTACTTGTGTGGTAAAAGATATTGAACAAAGTTATTTTGTTCATTACCTAGCCCTACTGGGTTTTAGGTAATGAAAGAAAAGCTTTAGGGGAGCCTGGGTGGCTCAGTTGGTTAAGCATCCAACTTCGGTTCATGTCATGATCTCACGGCTTGTGAGTTTGAGCCCCGAGTTGGGCTCTGTGTTAACAGCTCAGAGCCTGAAGCCTGCTTCGGATTCTGTGTCTCCCTCTCTCTCTCTCTCTACCCCTCCCCTGCTCATACTCTGTCTCTGTCTCAAAAATAAACAAACATTAAAAAAAAAGAAAACAAAGAAAAGCTTTAAAATATACACAACAAAATAAACACACAGAAAAGGAGAATCAGTCCTCTCTCCAAAAATGAAAAAAATAAAATAATTAACATTGCAAGAGACAGATTTAAGAATAGATTAGCCACACTTGGAAAGATAGTGACCTAGAAGATAGAACTTGAGAAATGCTTTAGAATGAAGCTCCAATGGATACACAGAAAATGCAAACATGTAAAGAGCAAAATACGGGATTCTGACTGCTCAGAGTCCCTCTATCTTTTCTGTTTTCCTGGGATTAATAAGATGATGTCCAGAATTAATATTTTGCTCAGGACACTGGAATCTCTAAAACGTAACAAAGCAGATTTGAAGAAGAACCAGATATACTTGAAAAACAGAATATCAACAATAAGAACTAAATTAAACAGTAGATTAGGGCCAGCTAATGGTAGAGTCAGTAAAGTGTCAGAGGTGGTCAGAAGAATCTACTGAGAATGAAGATGGAAATAAAATAAAAACATATGGGAAAAAATGAAGAAAATGTAGGAGAAATAGATGGGATGAGCATGTTTAATACATTTAATAAGAGCTCCCAGTTGAAGAAGAAAGAGAATGAGACAGAAACATCTGAACTTTTCAGGACAGACTACATCAGTAATCAGATTCAAGAATTCCAATAAGAGGCACCTGTGTGGCTCAGTCGGTTAAACATCGACTTTGGCTCAGGTCATGATCTCAGGTTCATGAGTTTGAGCCCTGCACCAAGCTGTCTGCTGTCATCGCAAAATATGCTTGGGATTCTCTCTGTTGCTCTCTCTCTGCCCCTCCCACACTTGTGCTTTCTCTCACACACAGAATAAAAAATAAACTTAAAAAAAAGAATTTCAATAAATCCTGGGTGGGAGAAATCAAAAAAAGTGTACACCTGGATATATCTAAATATATACACTTAGTTGGGGCTCCTGGGTGGTTCAGTCGGTTAAGCATCCAACTTTGGCCCAGGTCATGATCTCACGGTCCGTGAGTTTGAGCCCTGCGTCTGGCTCTGTGCAGACAGCTCAGAGCCTGGAGCCTGCTTCAGATTCTGTGTCTCCCTCTCTGTCTGCCCCTCCCTAGCTCATGCTCGCACTCTCTCTCTCTCTGTCAGAAATAAATGAACTTTAAAAAATAAAAATAAATATATACACTTAGATATCATGGTCTAACTTAGGTACCAAAGAGAAAGAAATGATCTTAAAGATCAATATGACTATTACAATGAGAACAATGGGTGTGTGTTTCAATATGCGTGTGTCAATAGGCCACAGGAGTAAAGTGTGGTAAATAATGAAGACACTAGTGAAGATGTCTTAATAATGCTTTAAATTGAAATTGATGGAGGTTTTGAAGATGTTAAACTGTTAAAGACTACTAAAATTACTATCGAATTATTTATATTAGCTGCTAAAATTGTATTTCTTTTTTCCAGCTTTTTATTGTGGTAGAATACACATGACGCAAAATTTATTATCTTAACCGTTTTAATATACAGTTCGTTGATATTAAGTGCATCCATTTTGCTGCGCAACCATCACCAGGATCCGTCTCCAGAACTCTCTTCATCTTGCAAAGCTGATACTCTGTACCCATTAAACAATAACTTCCCATGACCTCCTCCCTTCTGCCCCTGGCAACCACCATTCTAGATGTTTTTTAAACTGCTAAGATGTTAAATAATTATTAGTTTTCAGTGATCACGATTTCATTGCATGCAGTTATCTGATGAGCATTTCAAAACCATCTTAAATAAACACAAAAGAGGGCTTCATACAAACCATGTCATCCGGAGTTTAGCAGTGGTTGCAGTAACACTAGCATCAGCTCTACAAAGAGTATACGTTTTCCTAAAAGACAGGAAGGACCTTGACTTTCTGTCCTTGATCAATGAAAGACTAGGTGAGGAACTTCTAAGGATCTGGTTGATTATTTGGAATCAAGACAGTGATCAGGAAGGTGACACTGGCCCCACAGCCAGGAGGAATAGGGCATGAAAGGTATCAGTGCTGCCAGCTGGGAACCTGACAAAACAGTTCTGGAAGTACTTGGATATGTCAGCAGAGCAGATGTTGCTGGAGGATAATATGACATTTGATCCCATCTTTGAAGAGGACAACAAGTAGCCAAAAAAGAAGAAACTTGTTAATAAATCATTTAAGCTTGTGGAGAACCATGTAAGAAGCTTTGTGGAAAGTATCAAACTAAATTAAAATAGGATGGGAAATAACATAATAATCTGGTTAGTCAGATTGTCAATCACTGTATTTGACCTTGGGAGAAAATATCAAATATGATTCATCTCTGCCTTTGGGATAACTCATTGAATAAAGTAGGGCACAAAAATGTCAGACAGAAGAATAGCAGTATAGTGTGGCTCACCAAAATAAGATGTGCTCATGGTGTTATGGAAGTACAAGAGAGTGATCCTTTATTTATTTTTAAATTCCACTTTAATTAACATACAGTGTTACGTTAGTTTCTGGTGTACAATATCGTGATTAAATAATTCTATATATAACTCAGTGATCATCATGATAAGTGTACTTTTAATCCCCTTTACCTATTTCATGCATTTCCCCACCCACCCACCTCATCTCTGGTAACCACCAGTTTGTTCTTCATATTGTTCTGAGGGTTTTATTTATTTATTTTTGTCTCTCTTCATTATTGCTTCTTAAATTCTACATATAAGTGAAAATATATGGGATTTGTCTGTCTCTGACTGACTTACTTCACTTAGCAATATGAACTCTACATCCATCCATCTTGTTGTAAATGGCAAGATCTCATTCTTTTTATGACTGAATAATATTCCATTCTATGTGTACAACACATCTTAATCCATTCTTCTAGCAATGAACACTTGAGCTACTTACATGATTTGGCTATTGTAAATAATGCTGCAATAAACAGAATGGTACACATATCTTTTCAGATTAGTGTTTTCATACTCTTTGGGCAACTACCCAGCAATAGAATTACTTTGTCATATGGTAATTCTATTTTTAATTTTTTGAGAAACTTCTATACTGTTTCCCACAGTGCCTGCACCAGTTTGCATTCCCACTAACATTACAAGTGATTTCTTTTTCTCCTCATCCTTACCAACAGTTACTGTTTCTTGCGTTTTGGATTTTAGCCATTGTGACAACTGTGAGGTGATATCTCATTGTGGTTTTGATTTGCATTTTCCTGATGATAAGTGAGCTCAAAATATTGAGCATCTTTTCAATTGCCTCTTGGCCATTTTTATGTCTTTTTTGGAGAAATGTCTGTTCATGTCTTCTGCCATTTTTAATTGGATTATTTGAGGGCTTTTTTTGTTTTTGTTTTTGTTTTTTGGTGTTCAGTTGTATAGGTTCTTTAGATATTTGGATATTAACCCCTTCTTAGAAATATCATTTGCTAGTATTTTCTCCAATTCGGTAGGTTGTTTTTTTAGTTTTGCTCATTATTTCCTTTGCTGTGAAGAAGTTTTTTATTTTGATGTAGTCCCAAGAGTTTATTTTTGTTTTTGTTTACTTTGCCTTAGAAACATATCTAGAAAAATACTATACTTGTGAATACTACGGTTTTAGGTCTCACATTTAGATCTTTTATTCATTTTGGGTTTCTTATGTATGGTGTAAGAAAGTGGTACAGTTTCCCTTTTTTGGATGTAGCTGTCCAGTTTTCCCAACACCATTTGTTGAAGAGACTGTATTTTCCCCTTTGCATATACTTTCCTCTTTTTAAATAGATAATTGGCCATGTAATTGTGTGTGGGTTTATTTCTGGTCTCTCTTCTGTCACATTGTTCAATATGTCTATTTTTGTGCCAGGGCCAAACTGTTTTGATTACTACAGCTTTGTAGTATATCTGTGAATGTGAGATTCTGATACCTCCAGTATTGTTCTTTTCAAGATTGCTTTGTGTATTTGGGGTCTTTTGTAGTTCTACTGAGATTTTAGGATTCTTTGTTCTAGTTCTGAGAAATATGCTGTTGGTATTTTGATAAGGATAGCATTAAATCTATAGATTGCTTTGGATAGAATGGACATTTTAACAATATTTGCTCTCTAATTCCATGAGCATGGAATACCATTCCATTTTTTTCCTCATCTTCAATTTCTTTCATCATGTTTTATCGTTTTCAGAGAATAGGCCTTTCACCTCCTTGGTTAAGTTTATTCCTACATGTCTTATTATTTTGGGTACAATTGTAAATGAGATTGTTTTCTTAATTTCTTTTTCTGCTACTTTATTATTCGAGTGTAGAAATGTGACAGATTTCTATATACTGATTATGTATCCTATGAGTTTCCTGAATTCATTTATAACTTCTAGTACTATTTTAGTGGAGTCTTTCTGGTTATTAATATATAATATCATGTCATCTGCAGATAGTGAAAGTTTTACTTCTTCCTTCACAATTTGGATACCTTTAATTTCTTTTCCTTGTCTGAATGCTTGTAGCACTATGATGAATAAAAGTGGCAAGAGTGGACATCCTTGTCTTGTTCCTGACCTTAGGGGAAAAGCTCTCCATTTTTCTTCACAGAATATGATGTTCACTGTGGGTTTTTCATATAATGCCTTTATTATGATGAAGTATGCTCCTTCCAAACCTACTTTGTGAGGGGGTTTACCATGAATGGATGTTGCAATTTGTTAAATGCTTTTTCTGTATTATTGAAATGATCATGTGGTTTTTATCCTTTCTTTTATTGATGTGATATATCATGTTGATTAATTTACAATTTTTGAACCAACCTTGCATCCTGGAAGTAAATCCTAGTTGGCTATAGGGAATGATTTTTTTTAATGTATTGTTGGATTTGATTTGCTAGTATTTTGTTCAGGATTCTTGCATCTGTGTTCATTAGAGATACTGTCATTTAGTTCTCTTGTTTTGTAAGTGTCTTTACCTGGTTTTGGTATCAGGATAATGCTGGCTTCATAGAATATACTTGGATGCTTTCCTTCTGCTTCTATTTTTCAGAAAAATGTGAGAATAAGAAGTATTAACTCTTTAAATGTTTAGTATAATTCACCTGTGAATCCATCTGGTCCTGTACTTTTATTTTTTGGTAGTCTTTTGACTACTGACTCAATTTCATTCCTGGCGATTGGTCTATTTAGATTCTATATTTCTTCTTTTTCTTATTTTCTATTTCTACTTGATTCAGTTTTGAAAGAGTGCATCTTTCTAGAAATTTATCCATTTCTTCTAGGTTGTCCAATTGTTGACATGTATTTTTTGTTGTAATATATATATTTTTGTATTTCTGTGGTATCAGTTGTCACTTCTCTTTCATTCTGATTTTACTTATTTGGGTCCTTCCTCTTTTTTTCTTGGTGAGTCTGCCTAAAGGTTTATCAATTTTGTTTCTCTTATCAAACAATGAACTCTTGGTTTCAGTGATCTCACCTATTAGTTTTTTAGTCTCTATTTCATTTATTTCTTTTTTTTAAAGTTTTGATTTAAATTCTAGTTAGTTAACATATAGCGATTGAGGAAATGAGATGGGCTCAATTCTTGCAAACGGTGGGATTAAAACATGGAGTTTTTAAAGGTCAGTGGGCTTAGCTGGGATGGATCGCAGAAGGCATTGCCTTGCTCCTGGAGAGAAGAAAAGCAAATAACCCAGGGGCAGACAGCATGCAAATAATGATTTGAAGAATGCCTGGAGTACACACAGAGGGAGAGTATTCAGAGTATTTGCTGTTCTCAGGGCATCCCAGATATGGCACATTCACAGAGTCTCCTCTCCAGGATAAAGGAGCTGGCTGGCACTATTTTCCTCCCCTAACTCCCAACATAAACACAGAGCCACCTACAGGAAGTAGCAAGGCACCAACACTGGCTCCCTAACTTGCTTACACAAACCACATTACTGGAGTAAAATACTTATATCATACAAATAAGTTTTTTTAAACCAAAGACTGTAACAAGAGTTGAAGAAAGGCACCATATCATAATAGAAGGGTCTATCCAATAGGAAGGCCTAACAATTGTAAATAATTATGCCCAACTTGGAACACCCAGATATGTAAAACAATTAACATATATAAAGGAACTCATTGATAATAACACAATAATAGTAGGGGGATTTAACATTGACATCAGTGGACAGATCATCTAAGCAGAAAACAACAAGGAAACAATGGCTTTGAATGACACACTAGACCAGATGGAATTAACACATATTCTGAACATTTCATCCTAAAGCAGCAGAATATTCATTCTTTTTGAGTGCACACAGGACATTCTCTAGAATAGATCACATACCAGTTCACATATCAGGCCTCAACAAATACAAAAAGATTGAGATAATAATATGCATATTAAAGCATGTGGTCTGAAAGACCACACACAGCACTATGAAACTTGATGTCAATGACAAAAAAAACGTTTGGAAAGACCACAGAAGTATGGAGGTTAAACATGATATTAAACAATGTGTGGACAACCAGGACCTTAAAGGAGAAATAAAAAATACATAGAAACAAATAATAATGAAAACATGATGATCCAAAATCTTTGAGATGCACCAAAAGCAGTCATAAGTGGGAGGTGGGCAGCAATATAGCACTACTCAAGAAGCAAGAAAAGTCTCAAATACACAACCTAACCTTAGAGCTAGAGCTAGAAAAAGAACAGCAAATTAAGTCTAAAGCCAACAAAAGAAGGGAAATAATAAAGATTAGACCAGCCATAATGATATAGAAACAAACAAATAAAAAACAGTAGAACAGATCAATTAAACCAGGAGGTGGTTCTCTGAAAGAATTAGTAAAATTGATAACCCCCTAGGCAGACTTATCAAAAAGAAAAGAGAGATTACCCAAATAAATAAAATCACAAATGAGAGAGGAGAGATCACAACCAACACGACAGAAATACAATAAATTATAAGAGAATATTATTGAAAATTATATGCCAGCAAATTGGATAATCTGGAAGAAATCAAACAATTCTTAGAAACATATAAACGACCAAAACTGAAACAGGAAGAAACTGAAAACTTGAACAGACTAATAACCAGTGGAGAAATTGAATGAGTAATCAAAAATCTCCCCCAAAACAAAAGTCCAGGGCCAGATGGCTTCCCAAGGGAATTCTGCCAACAATTAAAGAAGAGTTAATACCTATTCTTCTGAAACTGCTACAAACAAACAAACAAAAAGAAATGGAAAGAAAACTTCCAAATTCATTCTATGAGGCCAGCATTACCTTTATTCCAGAACCAAAGACCCCATTATAAGGGAAAATTACAGGCCAGTATCCCTGCTGAACATGGATTCAAAAATTCTCAACAAGATACTAACAATTTAAATACGACATTACATTAAAAGAATTATTAATCATGAGCAAGTGAGATTTATTCTTGGACCACAGGGGTGGTTCAGTATTCATCAATCAATCAGTCTGATACACCACATTAATAAAATAAAGGATAAGAACCATATGGTCCTGTCAATAGATGCAGAAAAAAAATTTTGACAGAGTGCAACATCAATTCTTGATAAAAACCTTCAATAAAGTAGGGATAGAAGGAACATATATCATCATAAAGGCCATGTATGAAAGACCCACAGCTAATACCATACTTAATGGGGAAAAACAGCTTTCCACCTATAGTCAGGAACAAGACAGGGATGTCCATTCTTACCATTGTCATCTAACATAGTACTGGAAGTCCTACTTACAACAATCAGACAACAAAAATAAATAAAAAGCATCCAAATAAGCAAGGAATAAGTCAAAATTTCACTCTTTGCAGATGACATGATGCTCTATGTAGAAAACCCTGAAGACTCCACCAAAACATTGCTAGAATTGATACATGAATTCAGCAAAGTCCCAGGATACAAAATCAACGTACAGAAATCTGTTGCGTTTCTATACACCAATAATGAAGCAACACAAAGAGAAATCAAACCCCATTTACAATTGAACCAAAAGCCATAAGATATCTAGGAATAAACCCAGCCAAAGAGGTAAAAGTTCTGTACTCTGAAAACTATAGAACATTTAAGAAAGAAATTGAATAAGAATGCAAGCTGGTGCAGCCCTTCTGGAAAACAGTATGGAGGTTCCTCAAAAAACTAAAAATAGAACTACACTACGACCCAGCAATTGCACTACTAGGCATTTATCCACGGGATACAGGTGTGCTGATTCAAAGGGACACATGCACCCCCATGTTTATAGCAGCACTATCAACAATAGCCAAAGTATGGAAAGAGCCAAAATGTCCATTGATGGATGAATGGATAAAGCAGTTGTGGTATACACACACACACACACACACACACACACACACACACACACATACACACACACACACACACACACAATGGAGTATTCCCCGGCAATCAAAAAGAATGAAATCTTGCCATGTGCAACTACGTGGGTGGAACTGGAGGGTATTATGCTAATTGAAATTAGTCACAGAAAGACAAAAATCATATGACTTCACTCTTATGAGGACTTTAAGAGAAAAAACAGATGAACATAAGGGAAGGGAAACAAAAATAATATAAAAACAGGGAGGGGGACAAAACAGAAGAGACTCATAAATATGGAGAACAAACTGAGGGTTGCTGGAGGGATTGTGGGGGGGGATGGGCTAAATGGGTAAGAAGCACAAAGGAATCTACTCCTGGTATCATTATTGCACAATATGCTAACTAATTTTGATGTAAATTAAAAAATAAAACAAAATAAAACAAGTTAAAATTTAAAAAAGAAAGAAAGAAATTAAAGAGGACACAAAGATATGGGAAAACATTCCCTGCTCATGGATTGGAAGAACAAATATTATTGAAAATGTCTACACTACCTGAAGCAAACTACACATTTGATGTAATCCTTATCAAAATGCCACCAGCAATTTTTCACAGACGTAGAACAAACAATCCTAAAATTTGTATGGAACCAGAAAAGACTCTGAATAGCCAAAGCAATTTTGAAAAAGAAAAGCAAGGCTGGAGGCATCACAATTCCAAACTTTAAGCTATATTTCAAAGCTGTAGGCATCAAGACAGTATGGTGCTGGCAGAAAAGGACACACAGATCAATGGAACAGAATGGAAAGCCCAGAAATGGACCCACAACTATATGGTCAACTAATCTTTGATAAAGCAGGGAGTAATATACATTGGAAAAAAGACAGTCTTTTAAAAAAATTCATTGGGAAAATTGCACAGAAACATACAAAAGAAAGAAACTGGCCCACTTTCTTGTACCATAAACAAAAATAAATTCAAAATGGATGCAATACCTACATGTGAGAAAGGAAACCATCAAAATCCTAGAGGAGAACACAGACAGCAAACTCTTTGACATCAGCCATAGCAACTTCTTGCTAGATACATCTCTGGAGGCAAGAGAAACAAAAACAAGAATGAACTCTCAGAATTTCACCAAGATAAAAGTGTTTCTGTGCACAGTGAAGGAAACAATCAACAAAACTACAAGGCAGCCTATGGAATGGGAGAAGATATTTGCAAAAGACATATCTGATAAAGGGTTAGTATCCAAAATCTATAAAGAAATTATAAAACTCATTGCCTTCAAAATAATCCACTTAAGAAATGAGCAGAAGACATGAAAAGACATTTTTTTTTCAAAGAAGACATACAGATGGCCAACAGACACATAAAAAGATGCTCACCATCACGCATCATCAGGGAAATACAAATCAAAACTACAATGAGATACCAACTAGCACTTGTCAGAATGACTAAAATTAACAATTCAGAAAACAACAAATATTGACTTGGATATGGAGAAAGGGGAATGCTCTTACACTCTTGGTGGGAATGCAAACTGGTGAAGTCATTCTAGAAAACGGTATGGAGATTCCTCAAAAAGTTAAAAATAGAACTACCCTACAAGACAGCAATTACACTACTAGTTATTTACCCAAAGGATTCAAAACACTGATTTGAAGAGACACCAGCACCCTGATGTTTATAACAGCAATATCAACAGTAGCCAAATTATGTAAGGAGACCAAATATCCATTGACTGATAAATGGATAAAGAAGAAGTAGTATATGTACACAATAGAATATTATTCAGCCATCAAAAAGAATGAAATCTTTCCTTCTGTAACAAGGATGGAGCTAGAAAGTATTGCTAAGCAAAATAAGTCAGTTGGAGAAAAATGCCATATGATTTCACTCATATGTGGGATGTAATAAATGAAACAGATGAACATAGGGGCAAAGAACAAGAGAGAGAGATAAATCATAATATAGGATCTTAACTATAGAAAACAAACTGAACATTGCTGGAGGGGAAGTGGGTGGGTAGATGGATTAAATGGGTGATGGGTATTGAGGGCACTTGTGATGAGCACTGGGTGTTCTATGTAAGTGATGAATCCCTAAATCTACTCCTAAAGCTGATATTAATTTATATGTTAACTAACTAGAATTTAAATAAAAACTTGAAACAGTAAACAAATAAATAAATGAATAAATTATTATGAAAAATAACCACTCAGTTAAAAAAAACAATTAAAACAAATGAAACAAACAAAAGCACCTTTGTGATCTTGTGAAATGTTCCCTAAATAGGATCCCCACAGAAAATCTGTTCATAGTAAAACAGAGTTTGAGTTGTTCAAATTGAAGATTTTCCATTGAATAATGGAAAGTTTACACTAAAATTCACAGATACATAATAGAGTAGAGGAGATACTAGCAATATCTAGTGAAAAGGGGGCTCTAAGATTTAAATTATGCATGGAGATTTTGCAAAAATATGCAAGAAAAACAAAATTAATAGAAAAAGCAGGCAAATGATGTCAAAATATAATTCACAGCATGAAAATCACAAACGGTTAAATAGTATACGAACAATGCTGAGTTATCAGGAGAAAATCATATTAAAATAATGAGATACAATTTTATATCCACCAAGCATTAAAAAACTACCATCAATTGGTGTAAGGAATGTGAAGAATTAAACTATAGAAGAATTAAACTATAGAAATTTCTAGTGAGATTTTATAAGTATTTTGGAGACAAATTTGGTAATTCCTAGTGGAATTAAATGTTTTTACTTTATAACTAAAAAAACCCACTCCTACACATATACCTATTTTAGGACTATAAAAGAAGTATACAAAGATATTGACGTTAGCAGTAATTATAGGTCATTCGGGTGTTGACTACTTATATAAAAAATGCACATAATGGGAATTGAAATGAATAAGCAATGAAAAAGAATGACTTATGCAGAACAACATGGACAGTTGTTTAAGATTTAGTATTGAGTGAAAACAAAGAATAACATCAGATTTATTATCCAATATTATTTATAAAATTCAATATCCAAATAATCCTCATGAACATGTAGCTACATAAGCATATCTAAAATTAATTGAAAAGACACATTTTAAGAACACTGGAGCTTTGGGGCGCCTGGGTGACTCAGTTGGTTGACCATCAGACTTCTGCCTAGGTCATGATCTCACGGTTCATGAGTTCGAGCTCCACATTGGGCTCTGTGCTGACAGCTAGGAGCCTGGAGCCTGTTTCAGATTCTGTGTCTACTTCTCTCTCTGCCCCTCCCTTGCTTGTGCTCTGTCTCTGTCTCTGTCTCAAAAATAAGTAAACATTAAAAAAAACAATAAGAACACGGGGGCTTTCACTTTTCTAAAGAGAAGAGGAATAGGAGCAAAGTTGAGATATGCAGGAGACAGAGAAATAAAAATAGAGCAAAAGAAGGCCTTTAAAGAAACTGATGCTGATGCCACAACACAGGGAACAGAGTCAGTGGTATTGTAATTGTGTTATGTGGTGACAGATGGTAGCTACCAATGGTGAACATAGCATAACTGTATACATTTGTTGAATCACTATGTTGTACAACTGACTAATGCAACATTCTGTGTCAACTACAATCAACTTTTAAAAATAATGAAAAAGAAAGAAAGAAAAAAAAGGAACTGATGATGCTTGCTCCCATAATTTGAGGCATATGAATATTTCACATGAGGCTCAAAATGAAAAATAAAATAAACAAATCATTCTTTCTAGTATATAGCTGTATATACATCACATTTGAAAAGTCTTTCAGTACAGCAAAAAACATGATAGGATTTTCTTTAAGAAAAGCACGCTGCATTTTCTCAGGAATATATTTTTCAAGTTACTCTACCATCATTATCATGATGCCATCATAAAAGTCATGACAAATTAATACCAATCCATTCAATAGCATGGTTTGGGAGGTACCTATCTAACAACGGTCTGTTGGAAGCCCATGAGAACTTATGAGTGAGCTTATTGGACCCATGGAGGGCATCGAGTATGCATGTGCAAATGACTGTGAACATGGATGGATGAATGTAAGACCCCTATACCCAGGAGATTAACTGTCCACAGAACACACAATGTTGGGCTGGATTACCAGAGCTCCTTGCTTTTAGAGAGAAAGAAAATCATTTTCTTCTCCTTCCTGCCTGTTTGTCCCAAGAGGGCTTTTTAGGCACAATAAAGTAGGGATGGAGTAGTTCCCAGAGGGAAAAGTCCCTGAGGCCCTGGAGTTATAACTACACCCAGATAGTTCAGGAACTAACCAGAACTCCAATATCAGTGGAGCCAGACCCTTGCTCACATCCTCTGTAAGTGAGTCTGGATAGAGGGCCCCTGAGAGGCAGCTATTCCAAAATTAATCAGAACATGGGGGACACCTTTCTTTTCAGTACAGATTTGTGCTCCATTCCATTCCTGAGTCAGTACTGCTGAAGCAGTCTGCAAACCAGGTTGTAGAGATTTCATCCTGTCTCAGGTCAGGAAGCAAATGTAAGAACCTGTGTTCTGGGACCTTCCTTTTTGCCCTTCTGTTGCCTTTTCTGATCTTTTACTGAGTGGTGCCAGATTCAGAGATGCAGGAGTTTGTCCATAGGAGATGAATAGGGGTGGGGTGGAAAGCCTGAAGAGTGATCATCTGCAGCTTAATTTAGATGATTTGGAGTTTTCAGCTGAACATACTGAAGGGGCGTTAAGGCAAAGAATCAGCACACAAATGCTTGAATCATGGAGGAGAAATTAAATTTAATCTAAGTAACATTAGAGGTTAAAGACAGAGACCACAATTTGGGGTCAGTGGGAGTAAGAAAGTAGTTCCTCAGATTAAGCTTCATCTAAAGAATTTCTAAAAGCTATGCTGTAAAAACAGAAAACTATGCCCAGAAGATCATTGAGGTATCTATTACTGGTTGCACTCAGTAACGTCCTAAACAATATTTTGGAGAAATGTCTCAACTTCTGAGTTTCTGGAGTTAGGTGGTCCTTATAATTAGTAATTAATACATAATAATAATAATAATAATGGACACAAAGTAAAAGGAAACAAGAAGAAAATTGTAATCTGAGCAGTGAAAGCAGGAGTCAGAGTTGTAAGTGCAAAAACAAGGGACATTCCAGATTTCTGGAAAATGGCCCAAGGATTTTATGTGCATGGGGGTGGAGGTAAGAGAAACCTAGAAACATAAAACAAAATGCCAGATACGATATGCATTTCTGTATCACTGTGGTGACACAGGACACAGGTATATTCATATAGTCAGTGGTTTGGACCTAACTTTTATTTCTTCCACATCCAGACACTGCTAATTAAGCTGGAAATACAGATAATATCACTGAGTCTCAGTTGTCCATTTCAAAAGATAAATTGTTAAAATGGTGTACTTAACCTACCTACTTCAGAATGTTATGAGTCACATATGAAATATGTTTAAAATTCATCCCAAAATTGCCAAAGTCACTACTAATGTATTCTGCTAGAAAGAGAACAAGAATTGGAAGCCATCTAAATCTCTTCTACATATCATGTGGGAGCCATGCCTGGCAGGTGCCAGCTGCACAAACCCTTGCTTAGGGAAGCAGAGGATCAGGAGTAAAGAGAAGAGCCCTGGAAGGGAATGCCATTCCTTCCCGCTCTGAGAGCAAGCCCCAGACACTAACAGGGTCTCCTGATGGGGAGAGTTTAACAGCAGCCTGCAGCTGGGGAATAGAAAATCATATCTGGAAACAAAAATACTATTTGAGCCGCTCCAGGAAAACGAGTGTTTCTAAAGTGATGGGGTTTTGGAGTGGGGGTCTGGAGCTGATGGCCAAGAAAGAATTCTTGAGATGTGTTTGGTGCAAAAAGGTGATTTTATGATTTTTTTTTTACCTCAACACCTAGAGTTTCTTGTCTCGCAGCTTCAAAGAATGAAGAGGTAGACACAAAATGAGCAGCAGGCAAAACTTTATTAGAGTAATATAAGAAAGTAGGAATAGAATGAAAGCTCTCTTTATAGAGAGGGGGTATTTGAAAGTGAATGCCTGTGACTGTAGGCAAGGGTCTTTGTTTTATAAGATTTTGGTCACCACCTCCCTCCCACCTTTGTTTCTTCTCAGGTCCGACCCTTATTGGCTGGGTAACTCTAAATGTCAACTCATTCCTTTTTGATTGGCTCATTTCTTTTACATGAGGGGTGGTCCATGGCCATACCGTTCCTTGTGCGTCATATGTTTTATGGTCTACTACTCACTTTTCGTCAGGTCTTTTGTCAAATTCCTGAGGGGAACCTGAGGGGGAATAGCGGCATCAGTTACAGTCTTAAGAGGAACCTTACACCCAAGAGGGTTTACTGTGGTCAGACACTCCCAGCATTATTCCAAAATATGTGTTTTTCCCCATCCAGGGGCCTCAGGTCCTCATCTTTCCCTGTCTGCCAATTTTATTCTATATTTCCCTATCATAATTTTATTAAATCACAGGGACAGGACCCATGGGCAGAAAGAGCTGCACTGGGGTTGTGAAGAGTGACCAGTTATATACCATGGAGTTGAGGGAGGTAAAGGCAAAAGGGAGGCCTACAAAAGGACTTTCATATGTTAAAGATACCTGAGGCCTTGCTATTGTAAAGCTAAGGTTGTTTTCTCTCTAGTCAAGCATTAACATTAAGTCAGTAGGGAGTTAATGGAGAAATGCTACACTGTGTATTTGCTTCAAGTATTTGTCAATGGGCTGCAGGTTATAAAGGAATTTAACTATAACTACCATTTCCTTCTTGCTTTTGTTCCCCACATCATTGTGGAAGGGAGGGTGATATTGGGGCTCTGGGAAACTAAATCTATAGGTTTCTGGAGATTAGGTTGTTGACAAGATTGCCTTTTTCTTATAATTTACTATGACTTATGTGAACTGATGGAGACTCATATTCTGCATGACTGTGGTCTCTATCAGTTAACCATTTGTTTTCCCCTTTCCTTTGTTCTTGGGCAGCCAGGAGTGCCTGAGCAATGTCACACATATCTCACTGCCACCACCCCCCCACCATGGGGTGGGGGAGGGTGGTGTTAACTTTTGCTTTGCCCTCAGCTTTCCTAATACTTCCTCATCATAGAGGTATGAAAACATTGTTCTGATCTGAGTTCATGATTTAATAAAACTCTCTTCCTTGCTACTCTAACCCCTATGCCAAACTATTCCTCCTCCATCAGATTCTGTTGTCAAAACTATTCATTGTATCACTGGTGAAGTTTGTGTTTTCTTTTTTATAGAATTGATGGGGCAAACATATTATCATTATAATTATTCATGAGATGCAGAGGAGTCCTAGAAATTACTCCAACCCAACCCACTGTATTAAGCAAGAAGATCAGCGTAATACAGTAATGAGTGAATACAATTGTGAGGTATAATTTTCCTTGTTGGTAATGTGATATTATAACATATCTCATTGGATGCTGAATAATTCAATGGGATGAAGCCCTAGGAATTCTGGAAATTCCAAATCAATATGCAATTTATCTTATATAGTGAACCTCAAGAGTAATAAGTAGGGAAGTATTTAAACTCCCAATGAAAAAGTGTTTCTAAACCCACAAAGTAATGGTTTAACAGAGGCCTTGGTGCATGTAGATAGATTCAGCTACAGTGGACTGCATGATTTGAAGTACCCCACAAAGACCTGATCCTCACCTTTGACCAGCCTTCAGTCATCTTTCAAACCTCATTCACAATTCAGGAGGACAAGCACCTTAGAACCCTTCACCCTTAATGTAAAGGAGAGAACCACCTCACTTCATTTAAATTAATTTTCGCCAGCCTATGTCCCATGTCAGAGGTACTCAGTCTCCTCTACATTCTCCTAATTGTGCAAGACCTGTCATTTGTTCTTATTTCTACCCATTGTTTCCTGAATGATCTTAGTTTGCTTCCTTGAAAAAGGGACAGTTTCTTTTTCAACATTGTGACCCTGGCACCTAACAGAACGCCAGGGGAGGACGTCAAATGTTAGAGAACATGGCAACATCGAACTGGGCTTGGAAACAGAGGAATGTGTACCTGGATCATTATACTAATAATGGAAAAATAAAATAGAAACGGGATGCAAAAACTTTAAAGATAAGACTTCATCACCCTCACACTGTTGCAACCAGAACAATCAAGTATTCACCTTGTCTGATGGCAGGTATCGGTCTCACAAAGCTATGTGGAATTGCTCCTTCTCCTCTTAAGATTGTTTCTTCCCAAAGTTAAGAATCGTACAAATATGAAGATATATAGAAAGGAGAAAAGCAATTTTTTGGCAGGATCCACACCTCCCTCATTAAATGACTGTTGAGATAATGAAGATTAACTTTATTTACAAGGCATCATCTTTTTTTAAGTTTTTATTTCTTTATTTTGAGAGAGAAAGCATATAATCAGGAGAGAGGCAGAGAGAGGAAAGGAGAGAATCCCAAGGAAGCTCCATGCTGTCAACACAGAACTGTGAGATCATGGCCTGAGCAGAAATTAATAGCTGGACGCTTAACTAACTGAGCCACCCAGGCACCCCAGGGCATCATATTTTAAATCTGTAATTAAAACAAACTATAGCTGAAAACTCAGAATGGGGGTGACATGAGACCCAGGGACATTTATCTGTGTCCCTATTTGTGCCAGGTTCTATTTCCTTATCTGTGTAAATGGTTACAGTTGAATTGACAAATTGGGGGAAAAACTTTCAAAAAATAGTTTTCTAAGTAATTTTCTCCTCTTTGGTTTCTGCAAACATTACAATTCTATTAAAAATAAACCTTGAACAAATCAAACATGTAAAAACAAACCGTATTACCTCAGTCTTCTATACTGTTTAGTGATAGGAGTGGCCCTGGAGCATGGCACAAAGGATAAACAGATGAATTCACATGGCTCTGGATGACCAGCTAGGACTCACGAGTTTCACCTAACTAAAGCAAATTGTTCTAAATTCATGTGTCTTAAGTCAGTATCTAATTTTTATCCTAATTTTACAGATCACTGAAAGAAAGCTGCAGAAATATATATGACGAAATATGACAATATACCAAAATGGCACCATCACCTCTGAGGTTTCAGACTTCCTCCTGAATTGTTTTGTCAGGTCCCCCAGCTGGAAGTTCTGGTTGTCCCTGCCCCTCAGCCTTCTCTTCCTTCTGGCCATGGGGGCCAATAGTGTTCTCCTGATCACCATCTGGCTAGAGGTCTCTCTGCATGAGCCCATGTACTACCTGCTCAGTATCCTTTCCCTGCTGGACATTGTTGTCTGCCTCACTGTCATCCCCAAGGTCCTGGCCATCTTCTGGTTTGACCTCAAGTCCATCAGTTTCTATGCCTGCTTCCTCCAGATGTACATCATGAATTGGTTCTTTGCTATGGAGTCCTGCACATTCATGGTCATGGCCTATGACTGCTATGTGGCCATCTGCCACCCACTGAGGTACCCATCCATCATCACTGACCAATTTGTAGCCAAGGCTGCCATTTTTATTTTGGCCAGGAATAGTATTATTACAATGCCTATCCCCATTCTATCATCCCAACTCCATTATTGTGGGACAAATGTCATTGACAACTGCATCTGTGCCAATATGTTTGTCTCCAGGCTCTCTTGTAATGATGTCACCATTAGTTGCATCTACCAGTTTGTTGGAGGCTGGACACTGCTAGGATCTGACCTCATCCTCATCTTCCTCTCCTACACACTCATATTGCGAGCTGTGCTGAGACTCAAGGCAGAAGGTGCTGTGGCCAAGGCCCTGAGCACATGTGGCTCCCACTTCATCCTTATCCTCTTCTTCAGCACCATCCTTCTGGTCTTCGTGCTCACTCATGTGGTGAAGAAGAAGGTCTCCCCTGATGTTCCAGTCTTGCTCAATGTCCACAATGTCATCCCCGCAGCCCTCAACCCCATAGTGTATGGAGTGCGGACCCAGGAGATCAAGCAAGGCATCCAGAGATTACTGAAGAAAGTGTGCTAATAAGGACAAGATCTCTGCATTCCTAATATAGGATGAGTTTTGAATCAATAATGGGTGAGTGGGCTGGAATTCATAGCTATTGGATATTGTGTCTTCTTTAATAAAACTTAAGTTTCATTGTATGTTTCCCTTTCTCTTACTTTTACTTTAACAATATCCTTGATCCCTTTGCCTTTCCACCATGCACATTATCCTATTTTGACAAAATACTGGGATTTCTTGGATAGGTAGCTTAGTGAGAATTTTATTCTTGAATATACAGCTATTAATGTGCCATGTCTTTGTGTTCTTGACTATACAACTCTGGATATTTTGAGGTAGTTGTGTAATATGCAATGTATTTTTATTCTTATTTTTATCGAAGGGAGCATTTTGGAGACAAAGACATAGGGGTGAAATTTCAGTCCTGAATGATGGAAAGTTGCTTGTGGTCTATAATTTGGTCTGAAATCGGGCGGTCTTTTGAAATGTGCATTGCAAGAGGATTGGGATTCTGCATGAGTTTCTCATTGTGCAGTGATTAGCAATGAATCTGATTAGATTTAAGGGGCTTCTAAATTCTCCTCCCCATTGTGTTTGTGCTTTGGACATTTATCTTTTGGATCTAGGGTATCATACTTTATGGTGTGCAAACATAGCTCTGTTATTGACTGAAGAATTATAAGGATTATAATACATGATCCCATAATAATAATTTAAAATGTTCAAAACATATTATCTGAACATTGTATCATATTAATTGGAGAGTTTCTAGGCACACTTTGTGTTCTGGGAATTTTGTTAGATATTAAAACACAAAAATAGAATATTGTTTTTTAATATCTCTCATGAATTCCCAATGGGACTGAGCCCCAGTTGTGCACAGCAATAACTTACTCATCAGTGCATCCTGTATTTCCCCTGAACCAAAAAAGAACAACTCCCCTTATTATGATCAATTTAGTGAGTCAGAACCCAAACTGCATCCTGTGCTGTAATAGTACAGAGACTTGAAAAGGTATAGAGTGGTGGTCCACAAACACATATCCATTTAAATTCACTAGGATAGTCCCTGCATAAACCAGAGTTCACAGCGGATAAGGGTGGACAAAAGTAAATTTTACCAAGTTATAGTTTCAGTACAATTGTTGTGTCAAATATGGCATCTGCACTAAAGCTGACAAAGTCTCTAGCAATTTACTATGCAGATATTATTCTGGCTGATGTGTTCTTCTCAGTTAATTCCCATGCAGAAAATATGCCAAGAGCAGTTTCTATTGAACTGGTGTAGGCAGCAGTATACAGTCAAGGACTTTCTCTAGGCTACATTAACCATTTTGCTTTTTGTCACAATATAGACCACAAGAACCTAGAACATTGTTTTAAATGATTTTTTAAAAAATATTTTTAAATGAATTTCTTTTGTTTTTATGTGTATTCATTTATTTTTAAATTCCAGTTTAATTAACATGCAGAGTTATATTAGTCAGGTGTACAATATAGTGATTCAACAATTCTATACATTACTCAGTGATCATTACGCTATGTGTACTTTTAATTCCTTTCACTTATTTCACCCATTTCACACTCACCTCCCCTCTGGTAACCACCAGTCTGTCTTCAATATTTAAGAGTCTAATTTTGTCCGTTCCTTTTTTCTTTATTTGTTTTGTTTCTTAAACTCCACATTTGAGTAAAATCATTTGGTATTTGGCTTTCTCTGACTGACTTACTTCACTTAGCATTATACTTTGTAGATCCATCCATGTTTTTGTAAAAGGCAAGATCTCATTCTTCTTTATGATTGAAAATATTCCATCCTATATGTATACCACATCTTCCTTGGTCATTCTTCTATCAATGGACACTTGGGGTGGTTCCATAATTTGGTTATGGTAAATAATGCTGCATAAACATACTGGCGCTCATATATTTTCAGATTAGTGTTTTCATATTCTTTGGGTAAATACCCAGTGGTGGAATTACTTGGTCATATGGTAATCCTATTTTTAATTTTTTGAGAAAACTCCATACTTTTTTCACAGTGCCTGCACAGTTTGCATTCCTACCAACAATACAAGATAATTCATTTTTCTCCATATCCTCACCAAAACTTCTTTCTTGTGTTCTGGATTTTAGCCATTGTGACAGGTGTTAGTTGATATCTCATTGTGGTTTTGTTTTGCATTTTCCTGATGATCAGTGATGTTGTCCAACTTTTCAATTGCTTCTTGGCCATTTTTATATCTTTTTTGGTGAAATGTCTGTTAAAGCCTTCTTCTCATCTTTTAATTGGATTAATTTTTTTTTGTGGTGTTGAATTGTATAATTTCTCTATATATTTTGGATATTAGCCCCTTTTCAGGTGTTTCATTTCCAAATATCTTCCCCCATTCAGTAGGTTGTCTGTTAGTTATGTTCATTATTTCCTTTGCTATGCAAAAGCTTTTTATTTTGATGTAGTCTCCAGAGTTTATTTTTGCTTTTGTTTCTTGTGCTTTAGAAGACATATATAGAAAAATTTTACTGCTGCTGATGTCGACAAATTATTGCTTGTGCTCTCTTCTAGGATTTTTATGATTTCAGGTCTCACATTTAGGTTTTTAATCTATTTTGAGTTTATTTATGTCTGTGGTGTAAGAAAGTGATCCAGTCTCACTCTTTTGGATGTAGTTGTCCAGTTTTCCCAACACTATTTGTTGAAGTGACTGTCTTTTTCCCTTTACATATACTTGCCTCCTTTATCATAGATTAATTGATCGTGTAGTTGTGGTTTTATTTTTGGGATCTTTATTTTCTTTTATGGATCTATGTCTATTTTTGTGCCAGTGCCATGCTGTTTTGTTTATTACAGTTTTGTAGTATATCTGTATATCTAGGATTCTGATACTTCCAGTTTTGTTCTCATTTTTAAGATTGCTTTGTGTATTCGGGGTCTTTCGTGGTTCCATACAAATTTTAGATTTATTTGTTCTAGTTCTGAAAAAAAAATGTTACTGGTATTTTGACAGGAATTGCTTTAAATCTGTAGATTACTTTGGGTAGAATGAACATTTTAATAATATTTGTTTTCCCAATCCATGAGCATGGAATATTTTTCCATTTGTTTGTGTCATCTTTAACTTCTTTCATAAATGTTTTATCATTTTCAAAGTACAGGTCTTTTACCTCCTTGTTTATTATTAGCTATATTATTATTTTGGGTGCAATTATAAATTAGATTGTTTTCTTAATTTCTCTTTCTGCTACTTCATTATTAGTATATAGAAATGCAATGATTTCTATACATAAATTGATTTTTATCCTTTGACTTTACTGAATTCATTTATCAGTTTTAGTAGTTTTTTGGTAGAGTCCTTTGGGTTTTCTTTTTATTTTTTTAATTTAAATTCAAGTTAGTTAACATACAGTGTAGTCTTGGCTTCAGGAGTAGAACCTAGTGATTCATCTCTTACAAATGACACCCAGTGCTCATCCCAAAAAGTGCCCTCCTTAATTCCCTTCACTTATTTAGACCATCCCCCACCCACCACCCCTCCAGCAACCCTCAGTTTGTTCCCAGTATTTCAGAGTCTCTAGGGGCGCCTGGGTGGCTCAGTTGGTTGAGCGTCCAACTCTTGATTTTGGTTCAAGTATGATCTCCCGATTTGTGGGATTGAGCCCCGAGTCAGGTTCTGTGCTGACAGCACAGAGCCTGCTTGAGATTCTCTCTCTCACTCTCTGCTCCTCTCCAGCTTGCTCTCTGTCTCTCAAAATAAATAAACTTAAAACAAACAAAAAAAAGAGTCTCTTATGGTTTACTTTCCTCTCTATTTTTATCTTATTTTCCTTCCCTTCCCCTCTGTTATATGTTTTGTTTCTCAAAGTCCACATATGAATGAATCATATGATATCTGTCTTTCTCTGACTGACTTATGTAGCTCAGCATAATACCCTCTAGTTCCATCCATTGCCATTGTTGCAAATGGCAAGATATCGTTCTTTTTCATCACTGAGTAGTATTCCAGTGTGTGTGTGTGTGTGTGTGTGTGTGTGTGTGTGTGTAGTTACATCTTCCTTATCCATTCATCATTCAATGGACACTTGGGCTATAGTTGATATTGCTGCTATAAACATTGGGGTGCATGTGCCCCTTCGAATCAGTATTTTTGTATCTTTTGGATAAATACCTAGTAGTGCAATTGCTGGGTCTTAGGATAGTACTATTTTAATTTTTAATGAGCCTCTATGCTGATTTCCAGAGTGGCTACCCTAGTTTGCATTCCCACCAACAGTGCAAAAGGGTTCCCTTTTCTTCACACTCCTACTAAAGTTGTTGTTTCTTGTTTTGTTCATTTCAGCCATTCTGACAGGTGTGAGGTAACTTATTGTGGTTTTGACTTGTAGTTCCTTGATGATGAGTGATGTTGAGTATTTTTTCATGGGTCTGTTAGCCATCTGGATATCTTCTTTGGAAAAATGTCTATTCATGTCTTCTGCCCATTTTGTCATTGGATTATTTCTTTCTTGGGTGTTGAGTTTGGTAAATTCTTTACAGATTTTGGATACTAACTCTTTATCAGATATGCCATTTGCAAATGTCTTCTCCCATTCCGTCAGTTGTCATTTACTTTTGTTGATTGTTTCCTTCACTGTGCAGAAGCTTTTTATCTTGATGAGGTCCCAATAGTTCATTTTGGTTTTGTTTCCCTTGCCTCTGGAGACATGTCAATAAGAAGTTGCTACAGCCGAAGTCAAAGAGGTTGCTGCCTGTTTTCTCCTGTGGGATTTTGGTGGTTTCTTGTCTCACCTTTAGGTGAATTTATTTTTGTGTATGATGTAAGAAAATGGTCCAGTTTCATTCTTCTGCATGTCAGTGTCCAGTTTTCCCAGCACCATTTGTTGAAGATACTGTCTCTTTTCCATTGGATACTCTTTCCTGCTTTGTCAAAGATTAGCTGACCCTATATTTGTGGGTCCATTTCTGGGTCTCTACTCTATTCCATTAATCTCTGTGTCTGTTTTTTTCTTTTTTTACAATACCATACTGTCTTGATTGCTACAGCTGTGTTATACAGCTTAAAGTACAGAATTGTGATGCCTCCAGCTTTGGTTTTCTTTTTCAACATTACTTTGGCTATTTGAAGTCTTTTGTGGTTCCATACAAATTTTAGGATTGTTTGTTGTAGTTCTGTTAAGAATGCTGGTGTTATTTTGATATTATCATGCCATATGCAAATAGTGAATGTTATACTTCTTCCTTCCCAATTTGGATGTCTTTTACTTTTTTTCTGGTCTGACTGCTGTGGCTAGGACTTGCATAATCATGTTGAGCAAAAAGTGGCAAGAGTGAACACTCTTGTCTTGTTCCTGATCTTAAGAGAAAAGTTCTTAATTTTTCACCATTTTTTTATGATGTTAACTGTGGATTTTTCATTTATGGACTTTATCATCTAGAAGTATGTTCCCTCTACACCTACTGTGTTGGGTTTTTTTTCACGAATGGATGTCATACTTTGTCAAATGCTTTTTCTACATCTGTTGAAATAATCATATCTTCTTTATCCTTTCTCTTATTGATGTGATTCATCACATTGATTGCCTTACAAATACCATACCACTCTTGCATCCCGGTAATAAATGTCAGTTGATTATGGTGAATGATTTTTTAAATTTATTGTTGGATTCTGTTTACTAGTAGTTTGTTGAGGATATTTGTGTCTATGTTCATCACAGATATTGGCCTGTAGTTGTTGTTGTTGTTGTTGTTGTTGTTGTTCTTCTTCTTCTTCTTCTTCTTCTTGTAGTGTCTATTTCTGGTTTTGGTATCAGAGTAATGCTGGCCTCGTAGAATACACTTGGAAGCTTTTCTTCCTTTTCTTTTTTTTTGGAAAAATTTGAGGAGAATAGGCAGTAACTCTTTAAATGTTTGGGAGAATTCACCTCTGAAGGCATTTGATCCTGGACTTTTGTTTGTTGGGAATTTTTTATTACTGATTTAATTTCATTGCTGAGAATCGTTCTATTCAAATTTTTTGTTTCTTCCTAATTCAGCTTCTGGATATTTTCTAGGAATTCATCTATTTCTTCATGTTGTACAATTTGTTGGCATATAGTTATTCATAATATTCTCTTATAATCCTTTATATTTCTGTGATGTTGGTTATATCTCCTCTTTCATTTCTGATTTTGTGTTCTCTCTCCCTCCTTCCATTCCTCCCTACTCCTATCTCTCTTTTGTCTGATGAATCTAACTAAAGTTTTATCAATTTTGCTGATCTTTTCATAGAACCATCTCCTGGTTTCATTGATTTATTATATTGTTTTATTTTTGGTTTCTCTTTTGTTTGTTTCTCTTCTAATCTTTATTATTTCCTTCCCTCTACTGGTTGTGGATTTTGTTTGTTCTTTTTCAAGCAATTTTAAGTGTAAGGTTAGGTTGTTCATTTGACATTTTTCTTGCTTCCTAAGATAGGCCTGTATTGCTATAAACTTCCCTCTTAGAACAACTTTTGCTGCATCACAAAGGATTGCATCCTTTATGCAATTAGGATTACTTCCTTTATGGAAGTATGGATTACCTCCTTTATGTTTGTTAATATCTGCTTTTTGTATTTGATTGCCCCCATCTTGGAGCCATAAATATATGTAATTGTAATTGTTGGATTGTTCCCTTTATGATTATATAGTGTTCTTCTTTGTCTTTTGTTACAATCATTGTTTTAAAGTGTATTTTGTCTGGTATAAGTATTGCTCCCTGGCTTTCTTTCCACTTCCATTTGCATGATAAATGTTTTCCATCCCTTTACTTTCAGTCTGCATGTGTCTTTAGGTCTAAAATGGATCTTGTACGCAGAATATAGATGGATCTTGCTTCTGTTCATTTATCCCTTCCATCGCTCTATAGAACCTGGAGCATTTTGATACTCCAATCTCACTGATCCACTATATGGACAACATCATATTAATCAGTTTGGTTACACAGAAAATGTCAAGAACCCTAGATTATCTGATAAGACACATGCACATGACAGGGTAGAAGAGAAATGCCAAAAAGATTCAGGAGATTGCCTTAGTCAGGATGTTTTTACATTTCCATTGGTTAGGAGCATGCTCAGACATCACCGTCATCTATAGGAACAAACTATTGTATCTTTCACCTCTTATCACTAAGAAAGAAGCCTTTTTGGATATTGGAGACAACATGTAACACCATTGAGAATTCTGATATGATCCATGATCTGTTCAACAGGTGACATTGAAGGTTAACAATTTTTTTTTGAAGGCTCACAATTTTTACTGCGGCCTAGAGCAAGACAGAACTCTGCAGCACATTTAGGCTGAAGTTCAAGCAGCCCCACTTCTCAGACCATAGGATTTTGGAGATACAGTTGTGTTTGGGAGACACAATGGTATTAATGATAGATAAAGAATCTATGTGGACTCTGACAAGTCATAATATAAGGGTCCCAGGATAAGCCCATAAAGTTTGCAGCAAAGACCTCTTCAGAGAGCTAGTCACAATCCAAAACACAGCTCCAACTGTCTGAGGCAAGAAATAATCAACTTGTACAGGCAGAGCAGCAATCCATTCTATTAAGAGAATAGTATTTTTGGAGTTGCCTAGAGCAACTACAGAGGGCACAAATTACGTTAGCTCTTGTCTCAGGGCTTATTTGGCTTATCTAATTTACATGAATGTCCTTCCCTCTCCTAACACCTGTGGCTTCAAGAAAGCTCCCTTTAATTAGATAAAAGGGGAGGAAGAAGCTTGGGTGTATGAATGAATGAGTTAGCTCATGATGTGCAAGGTAGAAATGGACTGTTACCTCATTGCAGCCTCAATCATGGGTTAACTGCAAAGATGGAGACAGTGCTCTGAGCAGTACATCTGGTCATCGACTTGGTATAGAGGATTAGTCATATTTGAAAATCAGAGGCAAAAAGTATATGAATACCCTAATGGGATTTGGCACAAAGCATGCAGATCTTCACAGTTCACATTAATGCCCACCTCAGAGCATGTGTCAGAGAAGAGGGAGCAATGGACAACCAGGCAGCTAGAAGTCATGACTTCTAGAAACTTTGATTGTATGTGAGAGATATCTAGAATGACTGGTAAAGGAGGGAGATGAAGTGCATGATTTATAGTTTCTGGACCAACTGCAGTAGCAGGAATATCTTAAATCCCTCTTTAGAAATTGTAACAGACATTATCTAGAAGAACCAGTGGCAGGACAGAGTTAGCTTGCATAGGGAATGGGAATATCTGACCAGCACGGGGGTAAACTGATGCAGACATGGTCGGTGCCCTGCACTTTCATTACACACCAACACTGTTCTGCAGACACCTGGGACTCTGCCTGGGAGTGCCCTCTGGCTGTGGAAGCATGCTAGATTCCTGGTTTGGGCAGGACCAAAAGTATTGGGGGATTAAAAATTTGAGAAACAGTTTTCAAATAATGATGGATAAAAGTTATGGCAATATCTTTCCAGTTCTTTGAATTATCACTTGTATCTGTCTGCTACCACAGTCTTGTCCTGATTTATCCTGGTGGACATAGCTTTAATAATGATACTAGAAGCAAGTTATGTTACATAAGATCCCTGCATGTATGCTGTAAAGATATTTGAGATATTAGTGAGGTCTCATTGGATTCAATTGTTACCTCTATAGGTATTGAGGTATGTAGATCACTAGGGAGCACCTAAGAAACATCAGAGGTTAGACTTAAGATAATAATATTAATTTTAGGTGTTACTGAAATTTTTTGGAGGTAAGATGGCAGAGGAGTAGGGCAACCATAAGTTTGCCTCCTCCCTCAAATACACCTAGATAATTATCAAATCATTCTGAACACCCAAGAAATTGATCAGAAGTCTTAGAGAACAAGGCTGTACATCTACAAATCAGAAAAATGACACACAGAAGGTAGGTACTGTGTAGAATTTGTGAGAGAAAAGAGCTGGGAGTACTCCCCAGGCAAAGGAACCCTGACTGAGGTGGGAGTAACACGTGAGGAGGAGAGAGAGAAAAAGCACTGGGGAAAAAAAGTGAAAACACACTCAGGGGACTGCCCAAGAAAACTACTCCCCAAAACCTTTGACAGGGAAAAAGGAGAGGGTTAGTGTACTGCCAATTTTCTATAAACAGCAGAACACAGATTCTGAAGTTTTGGAGGCCTGCAAAATTATCAGGTTTGCACCTGGGAAACTGAGCAGTGGGAGAGTAGACCTGAGCCCTGCAGTAGGCAGCCTGAGGATCCCTAGGGTCAAACAGAGAGAAGCAGTTCCCCTGCTTGGAGTGCTTTCAGGATAAGTGATGCAGCCTCTCCACGGACACAGGACCCTGTGGGCACCATCGAGCTGTGCCACTCACCATTTTAGGAATAAAGATGCTGGTTGAAGGCAGCAATCCCTTGCCCCAGTTGTGTATTGCAATTTACCGTAAACTGACCGTCTATGTGGTCATGTGGCTGTCTTCTGTGACAAGCTGTCACTGGATACAATACAGAGAGACCCTCTCCTAGATGACGAGTGCAGTTCTGTGCTGTGCGGGCCTCTGAAGTGTGGGGTTTTGAAACACAGTCATACCTGAGATAAAACACAGAAGTACTGTGCCATTTGGTAGGCAGACAGCTCAGACACAGATGAGGTGAGGTGGGGATCTGACAGAAACCAGGGACATGGGCTCATCACTGAGCATCTGTGATAGCTTACTGAAGAGGGGCGGCATGCATCCCCTTAAGCCATTTTCTCCCTGCACCCTCCAGCTTGATCCACCTCAGTGAGCTAAACAGCACCACCAATGGAGAATGGAGCTGCTACACCAGGTCCCACACCCCTGCACCCTGCAGGCACATCTCCACTAGGGCAATTGCATCTAAGAATCAGAACATGCATCTCCCCCAGAAGACCAGCACAAACCCTTTGCCTACACCAAGTCTACTGATCATAGAGTGTTGTAGAGCTTCAGCTCTAGAAGAAAAAGATCTTGTGTCGTTTGGCATTTGTTTTTATTTTTGTCTTTGTTTTGTTTGATACAAAAAGAGCAATTTTTAAAATTTTATTTATTTTTTATTTTTAAAAATTTTTAAATTATTTTTTATTTTTATATATTTTTTAAATTTTAATTTTTTCTTCTTTTTCTTTTCTTTCTTTCTACCTTTTTTCTATCAAGCTTCTTGTAACAAGCAAAATAAAACAGAGCTAAGATCTAGCTATGTATTTTATTTTATTTTTTAAATTTTTCTTCAATTAAAAAATTTTTATTTTGTTTTATTTTGCTTTTTTCCCTTTCTCTCCAAAATGACAAGAGGAGGAATTCACCCCAAAAGAAAGAACTGGAAGAAATGATGACCAGAGATTTAATCAATGCAGATATAAGTAAGATATATAAGTCTAAATTAGAATTTTAAACAATATTAATGATATTAGGTAGGCTTGAAAAAAGCATAAAATACACTAGAGAATCCCTTACTGCAGAGATAAAAGAACTAATATCTAGTCAGGCCAAAATTAAACATGCTGTAACTAAGATGCAATCCCAAATGGAGGCCATAAAAATGAAGATGGATGAAGCAGAGTTGTGAATTAGTGATACAGAACATAAAATTATGGAAAATAATATAGCTGGAAAAAAGAGGGAAAATAAAGGTCATGGAATGAGAAGGCAGACTTAGGGAACTCAGTGACTTATTAAAATGTACTAATAGTCACATCATAGGAGTCCCAGAAGATGAAAAGAGAGAAAGAGGGACAGAAGGTTTATTAAAACACATTATAGCTAAAAACTTTCCTAATCTGAGGAAGGACACAGACATCAAAATCCAGGAAGCACAGAGAACTCCCATTAAATTCAATGAAAGCCAACCATCACCAAGGCATATCATAGTCAAATTCATAAAATACACAGACAAGAAAAGAATCCTGAAAGCAGCAAGGGAAAAGAAGTCCTTAACCTACAAGGGAAGACAGATCATAGCAGCAGATCTATCCACAGAAACATGGCAGGCCAGAAAGGAGTGGCAGGGAACATTCCATGTGTTGAATCAGAAAAATATGTGGCCAAGAATAATAATAATAAAAAATAATAATAATAATCCTTATTTTATTATTTATTTATTTCTTAAGAATTCTTTATCCAGCAAGATTGTCATTAAAAATAGAAGGAGATAAAGAGTTTCCCAGACAAACAGAAACTAAAAGAGTTCATGACCACTAAACTAGCCCTGGAAGAATTTTAAAGGGGTATTGCTGAGTGGAGAACACAAATAAACAAACAAACAAACAAACAAAAAATATCAAAGCAACAACAACTAGAGAGGACCAGAGACCATCACCAGAAACACCAACTCTACAGGCAACACAACGGCACTAAATTCATATCTTCCAATAATCACTGATTGTAAATGGACTAAATGCTCCAATAAAAAGACATAGGGTAACAGAATGGTTAAAAAAAAAGATCTGTCTATATGCTGCCTACAAGAGCCTCATTTTAAACGTAAAGACAACCACAGAGTAAAAGTAAGGGGATAGAGAACTGTCATGCTAATGGACATCAAAAGAAAGCTGGAGTAGCCATGCTTGTATCAGACAACATAGATTTTAAAACAAAGACTGTAACAAAAGTGAAGAAGGGCATTGTATCAGAATTAAGGGATCTATCTATCCATCAAGAAGATCTAACAATTGTGAATATTTATGCCCCAAATTTGGTAGAAATCAATAATATAAATCAATTAATAAGAAACATAAAAAACTCATTGATAAAATATAATAATAGTAGAGGATTTAACACCCCACTTATAGCAAGGGACAAATCATCTAAGCAGAAAATCAACAACCAAATAATGGCTTTGAATGACACGCTGTACCAGATGGACTTAACTGATATATTAAGAACATTCCATCTTAAGGCAGCAGAATATGCATTCTTCTCAAGTACATATGGAACATTCTCCAGAAGAGATCACATACTGGGTCACAGATCAGCCTTGAACAATTATAAAATGATTGAGATCATACCATACATATTTTCCAATCATGATGCTACGAGAACTGGTCAATCACAAGAAAGAATTTGGAAAGCCCTCAAATATATGGAAGTTAAAAAACATCCTAATAAAGAATTAATGGGTTAACCAGAAAATTAAAGAAGAAATTAAAAAAATACATGGAAGCAAATGAAAATTAAAAAAAAAACAGCAAGTCCAAAACCTCTGGGATGCAGCAAAGGCAGTCCTAAGAGGGAAGTATATTGTAATTCATGCCTATATCAAGAAGCAAGAAAAACAAAACTGGAGGCATCATGATTCCATATTTCAAGCTGTATTACAAAGCTGTAGTTATCAAAATAGCATGGTACTGGCACGAAAAACAGACACATAGATCAATAGAACAGAATAGAAAACCCAGAAATGGACCTACAATTATATGGTCAACTCCTCTTCAACAAAGTAGGAAAGGATATCCAATGGAAAAAAGACAATCTCTTCAACAAATGGTGTTGGGAAAACTGGATGGTGACATGTAGAAGAATGAAACTCTACCCTTTTCTGACACCATACACAAAAATAAATTCAAAATGGATCAAAGACCTAAATGTGAGATAGGAAACCATCAGAATCCTACAGGATAAAACAGTCAGCAACCTCTTGGACCTCAGCTGGAGCAACTTCTTACTAGACACATCACTGAGGCCAAGGGAAACAAAAGCAAACATGAACTATTGGGACTTCATCAAGATAAAATGTTTCTGTACAGTTAAGGAAACAATCAACAAAACTAAAAGCAGCATTCGGAATGGGAGAAGATATTCTCAAACAACATATCTGATAAAAGGTTAGTATTAAAAATCTATATGGAATTTATCTAACTCAACACCCAAAAAACAAAAATCTAGTTAAGAAATGGGCAGAAGACATGAACAGACATTTTTCGAAAGAAGACATCCAGATGGCTAACAGACACATGAAAAGATGCTCAACTTTGCTAATCATCAGAGAAATACATACCAAAACCACAATGAGATAACCACCTCACACCTGTCAGAATGACTAAAATGAACAACTCAGGCAACAAGAGATGTTGGCAAGGATGCAAAGAAATGGGAACCCTCTTGCATTGTTGGTGGGAATGCAAACTGGTGCAGCCACTCTGAAAAACATCATGGAAGTTCTTTAAAAAAATTAAAAATAAAACTACCCTATGTCCCAGCAATTGCACTACTAGGTATTTATCCAAAGGATACAAAAATGCTGATCCAAAGAGGCACTTGCACCCCAAATTTTATAGCAGAATTGTCAACAATAGCCAAATTAAGAAAGATCCCAATGTCCATTGACTGATGAATGGATAAAGAAGAGGTGGGGTGTGTGTGTGTGTGTGTGTGTGTGTGTATAATATTCCATACATATATATACATACACAATGGAATATTACTTGGTGATCAAAAAGAGTGAAATCTTGCTACTTGAAACAATGTGGACAGAACTAGGATATATTATGCTTAGTGAAATAAGTCAATTAGAGAAAGACAAATACATGATTTCACTCATATGTGGAATTTAAGAAACAAAACAGATGAACATAGGGTAAGAGAAGGAAAAATAAGATAAAGTCTAGCTGTTTTCTTTTAGAAAGTTTCACAGAACTTCTTTTTGTGAACTGATTAATTCTGTTAGATTTCAGAATCCAGAATCATCTTATAGAAATTTAATAACGGAGATATTCCTTTTTTTTTCTTTTTTTCTTTTTTCTTTTTTAATATATGAAATTTATTGTCAAATTGATTTCCATACAACACCCAGTGCTCATCCCAAAAGGTGCCCTCCTCAATACCCATCACCCACCCTGCCCTCCCTCCCACCCCCATCAACCCTCAGTTTGTTCTCAGTTTTTAACAGTCTCTTATGCTTTGGCTCTCTCCCACTCTAACCTCTTTTTTTTTTCCTTCCCCTCCCCCATGGGTTTCTGTTACGTTTCTCAGGATCCACATAAGAGTGAAACCATATGGTATCTGTCTTTCTCAATAACAGAGATATTCCTATTAAATCATGCCAACTTATGGCAGCCTTTGGCAAGTTTAGTCAGTTGTGAAGAGTAAGGTTGAATAGCATACATACAATATAGCCATATAGTGGAACAGTGGTCATGACATGTGGTGAGGGCAAGAACATAATTAGTGATGTCAGTGGAGATGATTTTGTCAAGTTGGTTTAGAAAGTCCATAGGGGTTAAAGCACAGGTATAATACAATAGTACTTGATAGTGTTTAGAATATAAGCTCTGCACTGGGCCTTGGTTTTTCCTTCTAGCTGAATCCAATCATTGCACACACACACGCACACACTCACACACACACACACACACACACGTATACTATACACACACACACAAAACATTTATATATATTTATGTATATCATATATTTCATCAAGACTTGAGAAGTTGAGGATCAAACATATTTAGGGTTAAGAATTCTTAAGACTTGCTCCTGAATCTGCTTTTTCCCGACCCCATAGATAACAGGGTTGAGTGCAGGTGGTACAACCATATGTAGATTGGCAAGAAATATATGAATATATTCAAGGATGCTATGACCAAAGTGGTGGGTCAGAAAGGGAAAAATGCTGGGATGTAGAAGATGAGCATGACACAGATGTGGGAGCCACAGGTGTTGAGAGCTTTGAATAGGGCATTCCACGATGGTAAACAAAAGACTGTGTAGAGTATTTTCATGTACAAAAAACCAATTACAATAAGGTCAATTAATCCCATAGAAAAAGCAACCATACCAAGTAAATTATTGGTCCTGATACTGGTACAGGAAAGAAGGTCAATGCCCATGTGCTCACAGTAAGTGTGGGGGATGATATGGGCACCACAGAATGACAATAGTAAGATGAGGAAAACAAAAGGAATAACAAAGATTAAAGATCTCATGATCATGACTATACCTAGAATGGTCACCACCTTGTTTTTGAGAGTCATAGTATATCTCAGGAGATTGCAGGTGGCAACATAACGATCTATGGCCATGACTGTCAGTATCCCAGACTTGAGGCCAGTGCATAGATGAGTCATAAACATCTATGCAAGGCAGGCACCAAAAAGAATTTCCCTGAAATTGAACCAAAAGATGCCCAGCATCTTGGGAATAGTGGCAGAGGACAGGCTTAGGTCAGTGAAGGCCAACATTGCTAGGAAGTAAAACATGGAGACTAGGCTCAGTCTGAATTATAAAGAGGATTATAACATTCCCCAGGAGTGCAATCAGATATACAATACAAAAGGGGAAACCAATCCAGATGTAAAAAATTTCCAGGCCTGGAATCCCCAGCAGGACAAAGGAAGAAGGATGGGATTGAGTAGTATTATGATAGGCCATCTTCATGGTTGCTGGTAAGTTTTTTCACATTGTGTCACGACTCCGATCTCATTCATGTCATTCTTTCAGGCCATGCAGAGACATGGAATTAATTCTCCACCTTAATCCTTAGTAGAAGAACCTGGAGTGAAAAGTGATAAATGATTTTAAAAGCTCCCAAATACAGAACTCACCAGATTCTGGACATCTTGTTTTTCTGTCCAAGATACATCCCAAACTTGATACTCTGCAAATAGTCTTAAGAATGATGTAAAATTACATCACTGTAATGATGTAAAATGATGTGCTTACATTTTAGAGGAACTTCTGTAATGTTACAATGGAGAATGGGTTGCAGGGGCAATTGGAGTTTGATGCAAGTAGGGTGAACGATGATGCTAACCTGATCTAAATAAATGATAATGGAGATGGAGAGGTGAAGGAGTATATAGCAAATTGACAGAGAACAGTATTTGATGTGATTTGGGGGATGAAAGAAAGCAATAAGTCACATTTCACTTCCAGAATTCTGTGTTAGGCAAATGAGCAAATATTGCTGCTATTCAGTGAGATAGAGAACATAATGGGAGTGATTCTTTTTTGCTTTAGTTTATGAGAGTAGGTGTTGACATCAGTCCTGAAATAAATAGATATGAAGTTCGTATTGAATCAAGTAGCAATTCTCAATAGGCAGAATATCAGTTAAGTTCCCACTATTGTTGAAACTCAGTTTTAGGGCTTCAGTGAGTTTCTAAAGTACCAAAAATCTATGCATGTGCCTGTAGAAACCATAGGATTCATGTAGTGATTAAGACTATCATGTTTTTTCCCCATGTTCATAATATTTAATCTCTGGAGAGTCATACTGGGGAGAATATGACAATAGTAAATGAATGTCTGTATCTTCAAAGCCCCCTCAGGTAACTAAAGAAGAAAGAGGTAGAGACAAGAGCCATTCTCAAAGATGACAAATCAAACGTCTTCAGGAAAAATAATCTCATAAATACGTTATATGGGGATTCATGTATTTTCTCTATTTGTGCACCTGCCTGTATAACTGTGTTAAAATATATTGTATAATATTGATTAAATCAAACAAAATAATACAGCAGGTTAAATATTGTCTGTGGGACTAAGGCATGGGCATATTTTAATGTGGGCATTATTCTGTGTAGCATATCTGCTATATTCCTTTCCTTTCTAAGCTACTATTATAAGCTGAGATCTGAATAAGAATTCAACACCGGGGTTTTAAAAGAGCCTGTTTTATTGTGCCTACTCAGTAAAAGGAGAGTGTGGCAATGTCAACTATCCACATCATTCATGTCATCCAAATCCCCCCTTTGACCTCAATGTCTGAGTGTTCTTCCTTGGATGGATGTCATTACAGGACAATTATGGTTGTGTCTCCTCTTAGAGTATGTCTTAGCTGATATTCTTCACCCCCAGCAGTTCAATTATTTGTTTAATGAAAGTCAGAGAAGTCAGACTCAGTCCCAAAGTGTCATCTAAATAAGCAGAACACAAGATAACAGCAGCGTCAAACTTCTTATAGTACTTTTCCTACTTTCCCTCCACCATAGGTGCGAATTTGTTTCTCAGTAGATTTCCTTAGGTTGCTACATCAGAAGAAGGAGTTTACTTCTCATTGACATACATACTCCTAAAATCAGTTTATTTCAAAGGTGGTCTAATTGGGGTGCCTGGGTGGCTCAGTCTGTTAGGTGTTGACTATTGATTTTGGCTCAAGTCATGATCTCGTGGTTCATGAGTTTGAGCCCCACATCTGGCTCCATTGCGGAGCCTGCTTGGGATTCTCTCTCCCTCTGTCTCTGCTCCTCTCCCATTCATTCATTCATCCTCTCTCTCTTTCTTAAAATAAATAAATAAACTTAAAAAAACGTGATCTAATTTTTATGGGCTTAAATGCTTTGTTTTGTATGTTGAAATAAAATCTAATCACACCTGAGATTTATTTATTTATTTTTTTAACGTTTATTTATTTTTGAGACAGAGAGAGACAGAGCATGAACAGGGGAGGGTCAGAGAGAGGGAGACACAGAATCTGAAACAGGCTCCAGGCTCTGAGCTGTCAGCACAGAGCCCGACGCGGGCTTGAACTCACGGACCGCGAGATCATGACCTGAGCCGAAGTCGGCCGCCCAACCTACTGAGCCACCCAGGCGCCCCTAATCACACCTGAGATTTAAAACATTTAGATGATTATTCATGATTACCCAAGGCAAATTGGTTTATTTCACTTCCTTTTCTCAGTGTTTATTTGCCATCTATAAACACTAGTAGTTGCTCTTATTTTATTACTTTTAGTATGAAATAAACCCAAAGTTAAATTTAAGAAATCTCTTCCAGAGGTGTTTTTCTTATCAAAGCATAAGATTTGAAAGGGGGAATAATGTTGTCATATGAGAGTTAAATAATACAATAAATGCTATGATCAGAACAGAGATATCTAAAGACAGCTAAATGGGGTGTAACAATATTCAGGAAAGCAAGGCTTGAGTGTTTCTTAATTGCACCTAGCTACAAAAATAACAAAAGAATGTCCCACAGTTGGGCAATCATATAAATTTATGATTTATATGTAATCATATAAACACAGGAAAGAGAACAATAGATCATATATTAGCCCATACCTAGATATTGAGAGTATACTTACTGTGGTTAAATAAGCACTCCCTTTAGTGCAGGTGTGCTTATATGGATTCGTCTTGTTTAGTTGTTTTCTGAGATGAAATTGTTAAAAATCTTATTTTCATACAAATGATTAGGGAGCATCAGAATTGCCACTGATGAAAATATTCATCTAGCAAAAATGGTGACTGTACACAAAGAGCCAGATTTCAGTAAGCCTAGAATTTTGAAATGAGAGACAAGTTGGTCCTTTTCAATTGGCTTGAAGCATGCTAATGCTTCACAGACAATGATCTCAGCTATTATGACCAATATCCAGTGCTCAACACAGCATTGGGCACAGAATGGCAGAACTACTCCTTCTAAGCTTTGCAGTGTTGAGGACTTTGTACAAATTAAGTTTATAAAAAGCTCTAAAGATTGAATAAATACCTAACCAATTTTGCCTTTTTGGGAAGGCTGTCAGTACACCCTGCTGTTTCTAAGCATGCCCCTCATGTTATAGCTTTGGACCATGCACTGGTGATGAATGGAGTTTTTGCATGCATTTTCTTGTAAGCTACATAGAAATTAGCCTTACTGATGTCACTCTGTCACTCATTTCTATTTGGATTACTCACTTTCTACCTAAGTGACGTTTAGCAAAGCCTCAGAAATGAAAATCTACAGTGCAGCAGGAAAGCTTTTAAATAGTAGCAATTGTTAATGAATGATACCAAAATTGAGGGTTAGGGGTGGTGGGGGATAAACATGTTTGGAAAGTGTAGAGTGAACAAAGTTGTAAATATTGTTTTGGGTGTACCTGGGTGGCTCAGTTGGTTGAGCATCTGACTTCTGCTCAGGTCATGATCTCATGTCTCATGGGTTTGAGCCCCACATTGTGCTGTGCTGACAGCTTGGAACCTGGACCCTGGAGCCTGCCTCAAATTCTTTGCCTCCCTCTCTCTTTGCCCCTCCCCCACTTGCACTGTGTCTCCCTCTCTCTGTCTCCAAAATAAATAAACATTGAAAACATTTTTTTCAAACATCAAATAAGC
Source organism: Panthera pardus (assembly GCF_024362965.1). NCBI lineage: Eukaryota > Metazoa > Chordata > Mammalia > Carnivora > Felidae > Panthera > Panthera pardus. The sequence continues at coordinate 52,585,776 of NW_026526677.1, forward strand.
AATTAAATTATAATTCAATATTAAAATAATTTAAAAGAATTTACTGCATATCCTTAAGTTGTGATGATAAGAAATCCATGAAATTAGGGAGCTAAAATTTTAATTCTTAGGAGAACACGAAGTTATTATAATGGAAAGACTGGATGCCTTGGGTACTCTATGTGCTTTTGAGACATAAATGTTTCAAGTATTTATTTACTTAATACTTATTTACTTTGTAGCTGTTGTTATTAGAGGTAGGAATAGCTATGGTATATATGCTGATGATAAAGAAACAGTTCTATTTTTGTAATGCTTATATTCTAAGTTAGCAAGGAAAACAATAAGCATGTAAAAATAATTAAATGACTCTAGATTATAATAATTATGGAAATAAAATTAAGTAGAATTAAAAATCAACAATAAGAATAGAAACACATCAATTTAAAAAGGAAAAAACCTAATAGGGAAAACGTTTAAGACAACAAATGTTCAATAGCAAATAAAACATCATTAGTTACCAGGGAAATGAAAATTAATATCCAAAGTGATTCCATTTGACACTCCTGGAATGGCTAAAGTAAAAACGATTCACATTATCTTTGGTTGAAGAGGATGTGAAATAACAGAAACTCTCATTCATTGCTAATAAGTATGTGAAATGTACAACGACTTTAGAAAACACTTGGCCTGTTTCTTATGAAGTTAAAAATACATTTTCACTATTATTCAGCACCTTAATTCTTAGATATTTACCAAAGGAAATAAATATCCGGTAGACTTGTCAAAAAGACAATTAGATATATATGCCTGAAGCTCAGAAAAAGGACATAGCTGATTATATACATTTGGGAGTAATTAGTGTGTTTGATACATGTCGTCTGCGTTGTATATATGGATGGAAGAATGAAGAGGAAAAACTATAAAAACAAGAATTAGCAATAGATATCCTAATTTATTGTTTTTCTGGAGGTAGTGTACCAATATTTTATGGTTCACCAAGCGATGATGAAAAACATAGGATTATGGTTGGCAATTCCACTCTGGAGTGTGTGTGAGAGGGAGGGTGGGGTGAGAATAAAGAAAATAAGAGTTACCTTATCATTAGTCGTTGGGTGTAGGGTAAAACAGATGGACACATCCCAGGTTTTCATAACAGTTGGGATGCTCTATGCCATTCTCTCCTATTTTATTTTATTTTTAAAAATTTTTTAATGTTTATTTTTGAGAGACAGAGACAAGGCACGAGTGGGGGAAGGGCAGAGAGAGAGGGAGACACAGAATCTGAAGCAGGCTCTGGGCTCTGGGCTCTGAACCGTCAGCACAGAGCCTGACATGGCACCCAAACTCAGAGCTGTGAGATCATGATCTGAGCCAAAGTCAGACGCTCAGCCGACTGAGCCACCCAGGCGCCTCTCTCTCCTATTTTAAACATCCATTGAGAATAATTTCCTTTATCCCTTTTCCTTCTTTCAAGGACTTTGTAATAAATGCTTCTAAGTCATCTTACTCTTTCCACGATCTCTTCTTCCGTCCTTTATTTCTCTGCTCTTAGTTTCTACCATTATAGAAACTCCATTATACCATGGGGAGCCAACTCACCAGAGTTTTAGTAGCTCTGCCATCTCCAAAATGGTCACTGTTTGGATGCTACAACCTCTAGGGTTTGTGGAGTAATATTTATAGTGAGTAAGAATTTTAGTGATACTTTTATACTTCCCAGTTGCATTTGTTCCCTGGGGCTCCCAGGAGCTTGAAGGATGAGAAAAAGGAGTCCCTGCATTGCCAAGCTAAAGCTGACTCTTTCCTTGGGGTTAGTTTGGTTCAGTAGTCCAGTCATGGTTTCGCATTGTTTGTGGGCTTTATACTGCCCAAGATGACACTGGGTGAGGTCACTTCATGAGAGCTACACATAGTGGTCAAAATGCAATAAGGAGTTCTGACTTATTTTATAAATCATTTCACCATTTTTACAAGTCTCTGCAGTAGACTCTGGGATATCAGAAATAGAAGCCATTTACCATTTAACAGGAAATAAAATTCAGAAAAATCAAGAGACAGAATTAGGTCATAGCAATCAGTGCCAGAAAAGAAACTAAAGTCAAAGAGTACTGAATTCCTCACCCAGCACTCTTTCTAATGAATACTTCAGAGTATTCCCCTTTATTCACAGGTTATTTGTGCAGATTTGATCTCCGCATTTGTGCCACAAACTATGATAATAACAATGAGGCAGAGGTTGCTAGTTAGGCAGTTTACTATCATGTGATGTCTTAAATATCTATGATGAGTTCTAGCCCAATGATCATATTAATAGTATGCAGAAGGCCAGTGGTAAATTTCAGGTCCAACTCTAAAGGCCAGAGAATCAAAACCTCTGATGGTATAAGTCCCAGTCTAAGAGTAGGAGAAGACTGATGTCCAGCTCAGGCAGACAGGCAGGGAGGGGGAGGGAGGGAGGGAGAGAGAGAGAGAGAGGTCTCCCTTTACCTTTTTGTTCTATTCAAGTTCTCAATGGATTGAATGAGGTCCACCCACATTGGGGAAAACAATCTGCTTTACTCAATCTTCCAAATCAAATGCTAACTGCTTTCATTTTATTTTAATATTTATCTATTTATTTATTTTGAAAGAGCCAGAGACAGAGAGATGCAGGAGAGGGGCAGATAGAGAGAGGAAGAGAGAATTCCACGGAGGCTCTAGATCCCACAAACTGTGAGACCATGACCCAAGCTAAAATTGAGAGTAGGACACTCAACCAACTGAGTCACCCAGGCACCCCAAATGCTAACATCTTTCAGAAACACACTCAGATACACAAAGAAATAATGTTTAACCAAACACCTGATAGCCCAATCAAATTGACATATAAAATTAACCATCACCCTGGGTGGAATGCAAAAACTAGGGAAATGGCCTTCAGAATCAAAATCAGTAGCATCCAGATATCTATTGCTCCAACACCATATATTGAAAAGGAAATTCCTTGCAATATCATATTTGTCATAAATCAGATCACAATATAATCATGTGTTTTTTCTTGTACTACCCATTCTGATCAATTGGTTTATTTACAAATATCACACTATCTTAATTAGGCTGTTGCATAAAAATTCTTGAAGTGTGTAGTCATAGAAGTCTTATTTGTGAGATTCTTTGTGTTACCTTGTGCATTTGAAAATCAGCTTGCCAGTTTATGCAAAAATATCTGTTGAAATTTTTATTGGAATTTCATTAAATCTATATATCAATTTGGAGAAAATTAACACCATTGCATCACTGAAACTTCTAATCCACATACATAATATATCTCGATTTATTTAAGTTTTCTTTATTTTTTCTCACCAACGTATTCTAGTTTCAATGCAAACAACTTGGGACATCTTTATTCCTAGGTATTTGATTTTTTGATGCAATTGTAAATGGTATTGACTTACGAATTTCATTTTCCATTTTTTTCTAGAGTTTGGAAATGCAATTGATTTTTGTGTATTGAAGGTCTATGTAGCGATCTTACTAAATTTACTTATAAATTCAAATATTCTATTTATTGATACTTGTCAATTTTTCTATCCACAGAATGAAAGTTATTTGCAAATAATGACTTATTTACTTCTTTACAATCTTTATACATTTTTTCCAAGCATTTACTAATTCACCACTGCATATGATTGATATTCACTGTAGATTTGAGGAAGATAACCTTTAACAGATAAAGCAATTCCCTTATATTCTTACATTTATGAGATTATTTTTACTACCAGCTCATGGTGAATTTTTTTTGCATAATTTTCCTAGATCTGTTGAGAAATTTTTATTTTCCCTCCATTATTAAGCTTAATGAGGTGAATTAGATATAGATCAATTTTCAATGTTTAAAGCAACTTCTGATTCCCATAATAGACCTCACTTATTCATAATATATTTTTGGTTTTCTTGGGCTCAATTTCAAATATTTTGTTTAGAATTTGTATATCTAAGTTAATGAGAGATGTTGGCTTGTAATTTTCTTGTATGTAATTTCTGTCAGTGTTTATGCCAGGTTTATGATAACTTCAAAAAAATATACTGGAAAGTGTTCCCTCTTTTTCTGTTTTCTGAAAGCATTTATGTTATTTCTTCTTTCACTCTTTAGAAGACTTTACCACGAAGGTAACTAGGCCCAGGCTTTTCTCTTTTAATTATGATTTCATCATCTTTAACAGATATAGAATAATGCAGATTTTGGGGGGAAAGTTGTATTTATCAAGGAATTTTTATACTGTGTCCTTGTCAAATTAATTATCATAGTGGTTCATAGTGTAGTCTTATTATATTTTAAAATATCTGTAACTTTCAATGTTGTTTTTAAATACTAGATAATTTAAATTTGTGTTTTTTATTTTTCTAAAAGTTTATCTCATCATTTTTCTAAATATAACCTCAGCCTTGTTGATATTTTCTGTTATATATATTCTTTGTTTTATCGTTTTTTGCTTATATTTGTACTATTTCTTGTCTTCTATCTTTTTAGGGCTTAATTTTTCTGATTTGCTGTTTTTTTAGTTTTTTTAATTGTAAGCTTAGCTCTATAGGTCAGAACTTGAGGCATGGCTTAGTTTGGTTTTCTGCTTCAGAAGTCTCCACAGAAGGCAATCAATTGTTGGCCAGGGCTCCAGTCTCATCTGAGGCTGTATCTATCTCTCTACATATCTATATCAGAGAAAGACAAATACTGTATGATCTCATTGATATGTGGAATAGAAAAAAAAAAAACACAACAACTCATAAATACAGAAAACAGATTGATTGTTGCCAGAGGTGGAGGGTGGAGGGCTCGTGGAAATGGGTAAAGGTGGTGAAATTTTAAGTTAAAAATTTTTAAATAAAACAAATATATAAAATTAGTAAAATGATTTTTAAATGTGGTAATACACTAAATAAGGACACATCTCTTCTCAACAGCTATACTGCTGCTTCTTTATAAATGTATGATCATTCTATGACTCAAATGTATTATAGATTGCTTTCTATCTGCCACAAAATGCTGGGCATCAAATTAATATTTACAATATGCCTACTAAGTGTCAGATACCAAGCTTGGGCTGGGGATATGAGAAAATTGGGATGTAACTCAGGAGTTTTATGTAACTCACTAGGTTATGCTATTACACAGCCAAAGTTGGGATCAGTAGTGTGGGAAGAGGTCAGGTTTCAGGAACCCAAGTGACATAGATTTATCTTGGCTCAATTGCTGTAATCTTTGGAATCATTTGACTCTGTGAGCTTTAGTTTCTTCATCTAGGACCAACAGGAAAACTCCTCAGGGCAAATGTATAGGTAAAATAAGAATGTATATAAAGTGTCTGGCACATTAGGTAGACACATGGAAATGACAGATTGGAAAGTATGAAAGCAAAAGACAGAGCTCAGCTAACTCAATATCTTGATATTTTGATGAGACCAATGCTATGAAATGTGATATAATAGACCCCAAAGAAGGCTCTTTCAAAACCTAACATTTCAAAAGTGCATGCAGAAATGCACCTCCCAAATATAGACAAGAACCAGATGTCCAGTGCCGCCCCCCCAAAAAAAAGACATCCTAAAAAAAAAAGGTTCTTGTCACAAGAGTTGTAACTATCTGAGTTGATGGATATAAACTAAGCATATTGTGGTAATCAGTTTGCAATACATCTATATAAAATCATCATGATGTATACCTTAAACTAATACAATGTTATATGTCAATTATATCTCAACAAAACTGGAAAAATAAAAGACAAAATGATACATAAAGAAAATACTGTAGAAATATTAAATTTCAATATAAATTATTTACCAAAGATACATTTCACCACAAAAGATAGTAGGATAGTCCAATTGAGAATGTTATTCAAATGATGTTTGGAAAAATTATGGACTTCAAAGTCTCAAAAGAGAAGTCTCAGGTTGCTACTATAAAATATTCCTTGGAAACATTGGACTAATGCATGACATCATTAAAGAGGGGATCCCAAAATAGTTCAATGCACTTATCTGTGAAAGTCAAACCCTAAGGCTTCTATGCCTAGAAAACTGTTGACAGTTATGCCAGCCACAGCTCAGAGTAGAGGCCTAATAGGCAGAACAGAGTTGGGAAGGGATTGTGCCAGAAATGTGATGGAAATTTCTAGGTTCCTTATAGGAGGTATATGGGATAATGTGAGGATTACAGTGTCACGAAGATGAAGATAATGAAGAAAAGAACACATAACACTTCAAACAGTACAACCCTCCCCGTCCACTGCAAAAGCCCTAAAAATTCTCAGTCTCCATCGTAAGCAAAGAAACAAACAAACAAAAAACTTAAAAAAGAATCTTAGTAGGAAGGAAGGAAAGAAGGAAGAGAAAGAAAGAAAAGAAAGAGAGAGAGAGAGAGAGAGAGAGAGAGAGAGAGAATGAAAAAGGAAAGCCACCCAGAGAGGCTGCACAGATGGGAAATCTTAACAGGTTCTGGGAAGATCTGAGAAGCCAGAAGATGGCATATCTTCCATAGGTGCCAAATAATAGTGTCAAGAATGTCCAGAGTAATGGGGTGCCTGGGTGGTTCAGTCGGTTGAGTGTCCAACTTCGGCTCAGGTCACGATCTCACGGTTTGTGTGTTTGAGCCCTGCATCAGGCTCTGTGATGACAGCTCAGAGCCTGGAGCCTGTTTCGGATTCTGTGTCTCCCTCTCTCTCTGCCCCTTCCCCACTTGTGCTCTGTCTCTCTCTGCCTCTCAAAAATAAAATAAATGTAAACAAACAAATAAACACCTTTTTAGAAAAAGAATGTCCAGAGTAAAACTTTCAACCTCAAGAGCCAAAGTTCTGGGGTAACATGTACTTCCACCCAATCAACCCCCATAACACAAAAGCCATGTCTGAAACAGAAGGCAGGAGAGGCATCTAGGGGATATGCAGATCTCTTTAAGTATAAAGTTTGTTTCTTTAATTGCCAAACACTCCCACTGTAATCCAGTTCCACTTGGCTAAGGCTTGGCAAGACCCTCAGATAAGGAGTAGTCAGGGAAAATTCCCAAGTTACCACAGAATCCAGGCAAGGAAGACTTCCTTTGAAGCAACAGGAAAAAGGATTCACAGAAGAAAGTTTTCATTGCTGTCTGATATACCAAGAAAAAAGAGAATCAGAACTCATTCCAGGATTGAAAAATGAAATTTCCCTTCCAACATGAAAATAATTGCTGACTTTTATTAGCAATTCCAAAGGTGGATCTGATCCTTTTTACCTCTTACAACCTCCTCAGTAACTTCTGGATTCCCTGCTTGATCTCTTTGGTCCTCACACCATAAACAATGGGGTTCAGAGCTGGGGGGATGAGGTGGTGCAGGATATTGAGCAGGATGGGGACATCTGGGGGAATTCTCTTCCTGGCCAGGTTAGTGATGACCAGAACCAGCAGGACGGTGCTGAAGAAGAGGATGAGGATGAAGTGGGAACCGCATGTGCTCAGGGCCTTGGCCGCAGCACCCTCAGCCTTGATCCTTAGCACAGCTTTCAGGATGAAGGAGTAGGAGAGAACAATAAGGATGAGGTCAGAGCCCAGGAGGGTCCAGCCTGCCACAAACTGGTAGAGCCGGTTGAAGGTGATGTCATCACAGGAGAGTTTGGACACAGACAGGTTAGTGCAGATGCAGTTCTTGATGGTGTTCTCTGCACAGTATGTGAGTCGAGAAGACAGGACAGGAACAGGAAGAGAAAAGAGGCCATTCCGGGCCACAACAAATATGGTAGCTCTAACCACAAAATGGTCGGTGATCATGGATGGGTATCGTAGTGGGTGGCAAATGGCCACATAGCGGTCATAGGCCATGACCATGAATGTACAAGACTCCATGGTCAAGAAACTGTTCATGATGAACATCTGGAGGAAGCAGGCAGAGAAGCTGATGGACCTGAGGTCAAACCAGAAGATGGCCAGGACCTTGGGGATGACAGTCAGGCAGAGCACGATGTCCAGCAGGGAGAGGAGGCTGAGCAGGTAGTACACGGGCTCGTGCAGAGAGGCCTCCAGCTGGATAGTGAGCAGGAGGGTGGCATTGGCCCCCATGGCCAGGAGGAAAAGGAGGCTGAGGGGCAGAGACAACCAATGCTGCCAACTCTGGTAGTTAGGGAAGCAGATGAGGAGGAATTCGGAGACTGGAGCAGTGGAGTAGTTGCTGGGTGAGGCCATGTAAAGTGTCCTGATCACTCTGGAAATCCAGAGTTCCTACAAATGTAGGACAAAATATATTAACAAAAATTATGTGTTCTAGATGTTGTAAAACTCAGGTTTCCATTGGGACACTTAACCTGTCTCAATGAACTTTTCAAATCATCATCATCATCATCAATCATTGCTGACATTTAACTGAACACTTGCTATGTGCCAACTCTAAGCCGAATGCTTTATAATTATTATCTTATTTCATCCTTTACAAAAAATCTTGAGAGTAATTAATACTGTTATCTTAATTTCACAGATAATGAAAGGATACAGGCAAAGAGGAGCAGAGTAGTTTAATCAAAACTGGCAAATAGTTTAAGTGGTGAGATCAGGACGGTGACAAGAGTCTGACTGGAGTTTCTGCTTCCAGCCTCCACACATTATGTAGCTTCAACAAGCACAATTAACTAAGTCCTACCTTCCCTCAGAGTTTACAAGGAATAACTATATTTCACTGACTATGTGGAGGTCCTAGAGAAGCCTCTATAGACATGGACAGGGCTTGTCAGGGTTCCTTACTTTTATTCAGGAAATAATTGAATTAGAGGTAAAGCATTCTTGACTGCACCCAACAGCAATAATTTCTTACTGCCCCAAAGGAGATTTTATTCTAAGGCATAGTATATATCACTGTCTCACTGGATTATTTGCTATTGTTTGTCTTTGGAAGTTTTGAGTGTTTTCTTTGGTTTGGATCCTTTAGATGAGACTGCATTTTATGTTCTGGTGACAGAGACAGTCAGTAATTAGGGGTACACCAGGAGGATATAAAAATTGTAAGTTCTGGGTTAAATAGGTGATGGAGATTAAAGAGTGCACATGTGGTGATGAGCACCAGGTGATGTATGAAATTATTGAATCACCATATTGTACATCTGAAACTAATATAACACTATATGTTAAGTGTATTGGAATGTGAACAAAAAGTTTAAAAAATTATAAGTGCTATGACAGTTTTTTAAATAAAAGAGAAAACAAGTCTTTGAAGGAGTCCAAAAGAGGAACACATTTTGAAACTTAGAAAGTAGGAGAAGTATCTTGTTAGCCTGGGCAGGTAGTTGAGAGAGGCCTGGAGACTGCAGCAACATCCAGAGTTTGGGACTAAGAGTAGCTGCCATTTTATGCCTGGAGCATTGAATAGTGTGGTGTTATTTTCAGCTCACTCATGAGGGTTCCTTGACTTGCACTATTCTAGAAGGACTCTGGGATCCCTCGATATATAGTCAGGCTATAAACTAACCTGTCATAGGAATTCTATCCAAAGGTGAGATACTCTAATCATGGGGCCTTGACTGATGCACTGTTAACTCTTTTCCCACTCTGAGAGAGTCCAGGTTTGGAGGATTCACTCTGACAAAGACTAGGCCAAGAGCATCATGGATCATTTTGGAGGCCACTTTCTGCTCTATTCTTTGAGTCAATAGAGTCCTCTGAGTTGTCCTGTATTGCTGAAATTGCACTAACCACCTACCTGCTCCTTGGATAGTGATCTTTCCTTTATACAAAGAGCCATTCCTTGTTTCAGGATGGACAAGAAACAATGGATTGGACAAACATTTCAAAATCAGAATCAGTAAGAATTACATGTAGGGGATGAGTAAAGAAAGACATTAGAGTATTCATTATTCAAAAATTGCCCAAATGTGTACTTACTGATCACTATTGGGCAAGTTGATATGTAACAAACTGAAGAAAGATGAATGAAACAAGGTCTTGAATCTTGAGTCACAATGACTTTATGTTTTTGAACTTGAGTGACAGAAAAAATAAAATCTTTATTACAAAATTAGAAAAAGGAATGGGAAAAAAGGATAGAGTTTTCAGAATAAGAATATGAATTTATATTTGAATTGTTATGCAGGAGATATTTGCAAAATATACAGGTAGAGATTTTAAGCTATCATTGAAAATACAATATTCCTGGAATTCAGTAGGAAATTCAAGTATGCAAATGAAGATGTATTTGCATTAAAAAATAAGGTTAAAGAGGTATTAGCATATAAAATAATTGAAGAAAACCTAATAATGACTTAAAATCTAAAACTTAGACTGATAAGAATTTTCAAGTAGATTTTGTAGATTTAAGAGAAAATGGAAATATTTGATAGAGTAAGTTTCTAGAGAGAATGGGGGGAGTTAATTCAATAGCATAAACAAGGACTTTTATTCTAGCTTCTTCCACTCCTCTATTCACAGAAGAAAATGTCTATACTGGAAAATAAAAAGGATAAGTATTATCCACATGGCAAAACTGTAGGCCTTGGGCTGCCTAGTTGGCTCAGTCAGTGACTTTGGCTCAGGTCATGATCTCACAGCTTGTGAGTTTGAGCCCTGAAAAGGGTTCTGTGCTGATAGCTCAGAGCCTGGTGCTTGCTTCAGATTCTGTGTCTCCCTCTCTCTTTGCCCTTCCCCCACTCTCTCTCTCTCTTTTAAAAATTAATAAACATTGAAAAAATTAAAAAAAAAATCTGTATGCCTTGGGTTAAGTAGTTTGGTAATGAAACAAAGCAGAATAAAAAAAATGATGTTGGATCTTTTACAGAATACTCAAAACAAAACAAAAAAAACAGTCATACCCATCATTGTTTTCTATTACAGGGTGAGAGAAAGTATCCTGTTGCCTAGAGGAGAAATGCTTTTCCCACTAAAGTAGGAGGAAATTATCTGTGTTCATGGATACTTTTGGAGGTCAGTGGAAAGTTCTTTTTGTTCTGTTTTGTACAAAATGGTGTTACTTTCCAGGTATCCTAGTCTTTAGAAAGCCAAACATTTTCTTCACTTGCTTTGTGTCTTAACAGGCATCATCAGTCTTGCTATTAAAAATATGGCAGCCAATATTTTTGGGTTGGCATCCTGAAAATGAGTTCTTTCTGTTCCGTTTTAACAATGGCCCCAAATGAACAACATATATTGTACATACATATGTAAATACATAATATGTAATATGCACATTGTAAGTAAAATGCAATATACATGCATACAATACATATAATAATATATTTTTTGTAAACACAGAGTACAACTAATGGTTGCTGCATGGGGAAAAGGGTGGGAGATGGGCAAAAATGGCTGAAAGGGAGTGGGAGATAACAGGCTTCCAGTGATATGGTAACTATACTTGTGGTAAGTACTGCATGATTTTAAATTTGTGGAATCACTATGTTGTACACTTAAAGTTAATGTAACATTCTATGTCAACTATACTCAAATAAAAAATTAATTTTAAAAAAAGATGCTAATGAGACCATAACTGTCATATAAAAGACATCTTTGAGAAACAGAGCTACGTGTCTTTAGGAAAAGTATTCAAAATAGTTGAAGTTCACCAAAGGTAGAAAATAGAAGCTAGCCAATAAGTCAGTTTTAGGCATATAAACCTATGTAGGAATTTTTTACATGGTAAGCAGAATTATCTGTGATAATTGGCTCAGATCCAATTATCCTAGCATGTGGGATCTATGTTCTATAAACTCATCTGCTTTGATTCTTGTTGTTTGTTGTTGTTGTTTGTTGTTTTTGTTGGCAACTGTCTTTTTTCCCTCACTACTAAACAAAGAGCTAAGTGGCCAAGTACTAAGAAAGGTGACAGTAAGGGCTGTCATAGCCAAACAAGTAGAAAAGAGTTGGGGAGTCATGGCAGGATGAGAGAGGGAGCTCAGGAAGCAAATAATTAGCATAGTTGGGATTACTGATCCTGCTTACCTATCCCATTTCTATGAGAGTGAAGTATCTTCTCTATTGCTAGAGAAGATAATGAAGGTATTGATTTGATCTAAGGACTTTCACTTTGAATATCCCAGATTTTCCAAATACAGATTATTCTCACACACAAACACACACACACACACACACACACACACACGCACGCACGCATGCACGCATGCACACACACACCTTTCTACCCATTGTAGATCTGCAAGACGAATCAAGGATTCAGGAGTTCTAACTGGGGTGGGGTTAGCTCTTTCATATACTTACATATGTAACCAGGAAGATGACCTTCATTATGAATTAGAGAAATAATAAGACAGAAAACATACCCACTTTTTTGGAAGGACTTCTGGTTTCCAATAACCTCAAGTTCTGGATCCTCAGTGACTTGATCTATTTAATAAGCAAGAAATCAGTCAGTGCTTTGTTGGTACCTGATTATAATGTTAGGCATACAAATGTACCACATAGATTAAGCAATACAGGTATTTTCTGAGAGCTTAAGTAATAGAGGAAAATTGACTTAAGAGCACTTATAAAACAGTATAGTTGTGGCTCTAATAAAGTTGATCTGGGGTGCCTGGGTGGTTCAGTTGGTTGAGTGTCCAACTCTTGGTTTTGGCTCAGGTCATGATCTTGTGGTTTGTCAGTTCAAGCCCCATATTAGGCTCCGTGCTGACAGTGCAGAGCCTGCTTGGGATTCTCTCCATCTCTCTCTGTCCCTCCCCTGCTTGTGCTTTTTTGCTCTCTCTCTAAATAAATAAGTAAACTTTTTAAAAAAGTTGATCGTACAAACAGTGGGAAGAGAAGAATGAAGCAAGTGATATGGTTGAAAAGTTGGCCTCTGACAAGTGAATTCCAAGTCTGGCTCTTATGCTCATTGTATGAGCTATTTAAACTCTATGATACATACATTCTTCATTTATGAAATGGAAAAATGATATTTAACTTCAGGTGTTGTGGGGAGAAAATGGGGCTATGATCTCCTGAAGTCATGTTAGGCCCAGAGACACAAGGAGTTGAGAGCATCAGAGAAGGATACAAAAATGAGGCAAATCCACCTGGGGGAGAAGAAGGACTCTCTGTGTAGGGAATGGTAAGAGAAGAAACATCAATGTGGATGATCAGTATGATTGGTGGTGAGGTGCTAGGGGGTGATAGATCCTAAGTTCTTTGGGGGAAGCAAGCAGGAGAGCAGAGGGTCAGGAGACATGGTTAAGGTGTGCAGGGGCAGCTCTGTGAGGTCCACCTGAGGGCAGGCATTATCACATACACTGTAAGGAGGCCCAGAGAACTTGAAACAGGGAAGTGATGTGCTGTAGATGGGACACAGGGAATCACACAGCAGGGAGGGAGGCTTTCAGAGAGTCCTGAACAGTACAAAGGAAAAGTGATGAAGATCTGAATGCAGGCCATGTAGGTGGAGAAGAAGGATGTATTTGAGGTGTGGGGAGAACTACAGGATTTAGTGTAAGAAAGGATGAGCAGGCAGAGAGACTGGAGTCCAGAATGTCGCCAAGCACCTTTTAGTGATACAGGGAAAAATGTCCTTTTCAGACCTCCTATAACACTGGTATTTTCTCCCAGGTAGCAATATACTTTTGGCTCTGTTTTAGTAAATTCCATAAGAGCTGGGACCATTTTTCCTCTCTTTCTGTATTCTCCTCAGTGAAACTGAGGCCTCCTAATGTGAGCAATGAGGACTTGTTGGGCATCTGGGACATTGTTCTGATATTCAGTATCCAGTTCCAGTACTGATGGACTGACATTTACAAAGGGGTGATCCTTGTGCTAAGTACTATTGACCAAACATGGTCTGTGATGATGATACACTGACAGTCTACAAAGGTCAGGCAAGTCTTGAATAAACAAAATTACAAGAGAAGACTCAAGCCAAGACTGGAAAATGGAGTGACCACCTTGACTCATAGATGAATTTAGACAAGGACAGAAAGGAAGATTCTCACCCAGCCAGGCACAGGACCTTGGTCACCCAGCCATGGTATGGGAGGGGGCCTTGGAGTCTATGGAAGTTTGCAAACCTTTATGAACACAAAATGAATCAGCCTCATCCCTGAATGAAATAACAGCATGAGGTCACTCCCTGCCACTCAGCCTTACACCAGATCTAAGCATCTTAGCAGGGTCAGCATGTACACCAGGCCCTATTGAAAGAGTTCCTTTTCCTTTATGTACTAGGTTCCTGGATTTCTCTCTCCTCTCATGATCTCCTTCCTCACAATTTTCCTGCTTGGTCCAGCTTGAGACTCACCAGTTTCAGAAAGCTGCACTGCTGCTGTTTCTGGCTGCCAGAGAAAGCACTAAACTGACCCCTCCATGAGTTCTGGAGGCTGGTTTTATGAACTCTGGCTCCACTGTGCCCCCTCTCTTTCCATTGCTCACCAGAGGTGGTGCCCTTGTTAAACACTTGGGCCCTCAGGCCCTATGGTCTATTTCCCAAGAGAACGTATTGTAAAAGGCTTAATTCGGCATTTTCAATAAAGTAAGGGCAGGGGGCTCTTGGGGAGTCTAAATAAAGAAGCTCTGGGAAAAGAAGGGTAAGGAAACTGCATGATGAGAATCTTCTCAGGGAAAATTTATACGGATGCACCTGAGGGGAAGAAGTGAGTAAACTCTCCTCAGCCCTATAACTCCATGGAGGAGGTGACAGAGGAACATCCCCAGAAATCAAAGGAGCATGGGCCTCAGAGGAGCATGGACCATGGGCAACCAGGGGCCAAGGAGCACTTTCTCTGTGAGCCCCTCTCCTGCAGTGGGAGCACCAGTGGTCTTGACACAAGCACATCCCTGGGAGGGGTCCTGTTTACACACACGTGGTCTCATGGCCAAGATTTTACCTTCATGGCTGTGCTTGGTTTAAACTCTGTCACATAAGTATGGGAAAGTTCAACTGTTAACAATCTTCACCTTCCACAGGGCAACACTTGGCATTGCTTCCTTGGGGAACAAGTGGAACTTCCACCAGTGCAGCCACCTCTTTGCATTGATGCACAGTAGGACTTAGAAAATAGCCTTTCCTGTGGACCTTCCCAGATGCGTCTTAGGATAGGGACTTTCCAGCTAAATGTAGGATCTTTGGGGTTTGGGGCACAGGAATCTTGGAGAGAGGAGAGCAAGTGGAGTCTGGTTCTAGGTCTCACACTTCTTACCCACAACTGCTGAAGAAGACATCAGGGCAGGAATGTACCTGGAAAATAATCTTGTTCCCTACATGCACTAACTACTCTCCTTGCCCCACCTCTGCCTTGCTACCTAGCAGGTCTAGGTAAAGCACTAAAGATCTTTTCAGCATAAAATAGGGTTGATAGACATACCAAATGAAGAAAATGAGTTCATGAGTGAATTATTGTTCCATGAAAGAATGTTGCTAAAGCATGCAGTTTACTCTAAGCAAAATATCCTTGTTCTCAAGAATTTCTTATAAATGATTAATCTCTTTTCACTGTCAGGTCATAATGATGCTGGGAAGAGATAATTGGAAGCTTAAGTTTGAAATCTTGTTCTACGACAGCCTGATCGCTTCTTCCTGTATAGTTTTCGTAAGTCCACAATTTTCTCATTTGTAATATGGGGATAATAAACTTTCTGACAGAGGGTTTTGCAAGGATAAAATTACTTTTACTTTTTCATTGAAAAAACATTTTGACCCTACTTTGTAGAAAACACCACATATTCAAAATACATAATCAAAGAATGGTTACTGCCACGATAGACAGGGAGACTCAAACTTTACATAAAGTTACACCAAGAATAACACTAGTAATAGTAATAATAAATATCCAGAGCTCAAAATGTGTCACATTATTCTGATTATCTGACATTTCCTTCAACTCTTATAATACCCCAATGATGCCTAATTATTATAGGCAACAACCATAGTTGACAATTCCTGATTAAAAAAAATTACACATTATGTGTTGAAATGTGTCCACAAAGATATGTTGAAGTTCTAACTCCACTTTCATGTACCTGTGAATGTGACCTTATTTAGAAATATGGTCTTTGCAGATATAATTAAGAGTTACCAGGGGCACCTGGGTGGCTCAGTCAGTTGAGCGTCCGACTTTGGCTCAGGTCATGATCTCGTGGTCAGTGAGTTTGAGCCCCACGTCAGGCTCTGTGCTGACAGCTCAGAGCCTGGAGCCTGCTTCGGATTCTGTGTCTCCCTCTCTCTCTGCTCTGTCAAAAACTCCCCAGTTCATGCTCTGTCTCTCTCTCTGTCAAAAATAAATAAACATTAAAAAAAAATAAAAAAAGTTACCAGTTAACAAAAACAGATAAACTTCATTTCAACCATGCCTTGAGAGTGTATCCCAAGGTTTCACTTCAAAATGTGTGTATGGCAGTGAAGGAAACTATCAATAAAACTAAAAAGCAGCCTATGGAATGGGAGAAAAATATTTGCAAATGACATATCTGATAAAGTGTTAGTATCCAAAATCTATAAATAACTTATCAAACTCAACACCTAAGAATCAAATAATCCAATTAGGAAATGGGCAGAAGACATGAATAGACATTTTTCCATAAAAGATGTCCAGACGGCTAACAGGCACATGAAAAGATGCTCAACATCACTCATCAGCAGGGAAATACAAATCAAACCCACAATGAGATGCCATCTCACACCTGTCAGAATGTCTAATATTAACAACACAAGAAACAACAGATGTTGGTGAGGATGCAGAGAAAGGGGAACCCTCTGGCACTGCTGGTAGGAATGCAAACTGATGCAGCCACTCTGGAAAACAGTATGGAGGTTCCTCAAAAAGTTAAATATAAGACTATCTTATAATCCAGCAATTGTACTACTAGGTATTTACCCAAAGGATACAAAAATACTGATTTGAAGGGACACATGCACCCCAATGTTTGTAGCAGTATTATCAACATAGCAAAATTCTGAAGAGAGCCCAAAGGTCCATAGGATGAAGAATGGATAAAGAAGAGGATATATATGTATATATAATGGAATATTACTCAGCCATCAAAAAGAATGAAATCCTGTCATTTGCAAAGATGTGGGTGGAACCAGAATGTAGTGTGCTATGTGAAATAAGTCATTCAGAGACTGACAAATACCATGTGATTTTACTCATATGTGGAATTTAAGAAACAAAATAAATGAACACAAGGGAAGAAAAAAAAAAGAGAGGGAAGGAAGCAAGCCATAAGAGACTTTTAACCATAGAGAACAAACTGAAGGTTGATGGAATAAGGTAGGTGGAAGAATGGGCTAAATGGGGGATGGGTATAGAGGAGGGCCCTTCTTGTGAGCGCTGGGTATTATGGGTAAATGATGAATCACTATATTCTACTCCTGAAACCAAACAAAAACAAAAACAAAACAAAACAAAAAAACATTGGAAATTATTAGAAAAAATAAAATGTGTCTATGGGAGGAAGATTATCAGAGTTTATTTTCTGTTAGCCTCAGGCTTTAATTTTTATCTCCTCATGCCAGGAAAGTGCCAAATTTTGTTTGTGCTCTATTTTATACTGATTTTATACTGATTTTTTTTTCAGGATAGGCAAAGTCCTCAGAGCAGAAGTAGCTTTAAATCCTGGATTTATCTCTCAGTTTTTACCTTCTCTTAGATTTTGACTTTTCCTCCTTAACTACTTAGTGTAATTATGGTGATTCTTGCTCATGTTTTATCATTTTGGATTGTGAGCTCATGATCAATGAAGCTATTTTTATGGGATTACTTAAGAGCATCCTAACAATATGTGAATTTCTCTACTTGGGATTCCCCTTGGCACATATTGTAAATTCTAAATCAAACCTATGTGAGGGAAACTTGTTTTATTCTCCCTAAAGCCTAGTTCAAGACAAAGTGTGTGTGTGTTTCTTGTCTGCTCCTTCACTAAAGTTATAGCCCCTCAAGATCCCTCGTACTCTGGGGACCTGTATGTCTCAATTCTGTTCATACCCTTATGAATATCCAAATTTTGTGTTCTTTATTTGTATGATCATTTAAAATTCAAACCCCTTTGTTGTAAAAACTGATAAATGTTCCCATGACAGCCATAGATTCAAATGTACTGAGCAGTCTTTTTACATCTCCCATTGCTTTTTGTCCACTTGCAAATTTCTTTACTTTCTTTTAAACATATGCATTTGAGAGAAGGTTCATTATATTTTACTATGTTATATAGCAACATGAGGATTTTCTAGGCTACATGGTCTGCCATGAAATGGAAGTCAGAAATGTTCTTTATAGGGAGAACACGACTCACTTACACATGTTGTATATGGAGTAAACCCTCGTGTGGAACATGAGAAAATTTCATAAATAACAAGTGTTTATATGCTTGTTAGTTCTGTTTATGTAATTATCTTCTCTCCTTCTGGATCTGTCTGGACAGGTAATTAAGCTAATTACTTGTACTTTATCTACCTGTGTTGAAAACATGTACTGAGATTATCCACAGCAACCACTGATCCTGAATTATGTTATACTGGTGACCCACTTTGGAGGAAAAGATTATGAAAAGACAGGTAAAAGCCCTGGTGTCACAGTCTAGAGCAGAATAACTTACCTGAGTTTCTTGTAAAAAGAATAGAAGAAAGGAGAGAATAAAGGAGGACATAGGACAGAGAAAAAAGAACAAAGGTATTGAGTGACTATAGTTAATGTTTTTATGTATATAATTGAGTAAAAACTTACTGTGAAATAATTGCCTTATCTTTGTGGAGAATGAAATGGAAAATTATACAACCAGTGCAAACAGCTAGCAGTAGTCTAGCCAGGACACTAAACCTGACTTTCACATTTGAACTCTGGGATGCTGTATGATAAAAGTGAGTGTCAGAGGTTTGTTTTTTTTTTTTTTTTTCATGAGCATTTAGGGACATGGATCATTTCCTCACTCTCTGGGGACCACGGACCAGGAAGAATGAAGCACGGTGGTCATTTCAACATGGAGCAAAAGGAAAGTGAAGGTGATGATACTAACCAAGGCAGTATATGCTCCACAACAGGGAAAAAAAACATACAGAGAAGTGTAATCTTACAGTCTCAGAAATATGTTCTAGCTGATAGTAGTTGGCAGGGTAAACATAGTGTACAGACTTCCTCAGACTCCTCCAAAGGCAGCAGCATACTCTGGAAGTCAAGGAGACTGCTCTCACGTAGCTCTGTGGAAGCACAGCACATGGACCCATAAACAGACTTCTTTGGCTCCATCTACAGACAAATCAATATTTACTTTTTTTAGGAGAAAGCATAGGTCTAAGGAAACTCACAGCCTCTTTTTCAAACAGGACACAGTTCTCAATTCTATTATAAACGTACAAGTAAATGCAATAAATTCAGTGACTTCATGGAGGAAATACACCAAGGTCTGCCCTTTCCTGGAATATTAACTCATCAAACCGCTTCCCCCTGTGTCCTAACAGCAGTCTCTCTTAATAGACCACAAGAACTCTGCATAAACTTAAGGACTGAGCAGAAAGTGTACTGCTCATTTGAATCCCATGTCAGGCCCCTGATATTATCCTAAGAAATCTCAAGGAGGTTCCAGGAATATGTTTGGACAGTCCTGGACTAGGAACCAGGTCTGGGTTCAAATTTCTGCACCTGTCCAACTGAGCTTCTAGTCCTGAGATGCAGCGTATCAACGTCCCTCTCTTCATTCTAACCACTGATATGGGAGTGACTGGAAAAAATGGAAGGGGCCTGAAAGGTCCCTTTGCTTCTCTCTTATGAATCTAAAAGAAAACTTGATGATCCACTTAATGAGGCTTCTGGAGGAGGCAAACAAACAGCAGACCAGGCTCTAGGGCTGACAGTGTCTCAGAGAGACCAGGAGAACCACAAAATCTCTGGAGGTCTCCTACCACTTCTCACCCTTCCCACTGCACAGCTTGGAGTTTAGCTGACAATCAATGTGTATAAATGACAGAGACAAGGCTAAGTTTACCAAACAAAGTTCTTTCTCCTTCTAGACACACAAATAAACTTACATTTTCCAGGACCCCCCTTTAGTTAGATGGGGCTGTAAGACTGAATCTGGCCAAGGAGGTGGCAGGCACTTCTTCCAGGTACAACCTTTATAGCCTCCTTGATGTCTCCTATACTCTTTCCTCCCAACCTCTGGCCAGTTTCACTTAATCCACTGAAGACATGAAGCCCTAGAAATGATAAAGGAAACTAGGTCCCTGAAAGACAGCATGGAGGAGAGCTTCCGCTTCCATGTGCATTAGGTGGATGTCATAAAAAAATAATAAAAGAAAGAAAGAAAGAAAGAAGAAGAGAAAGAAAGAAAGAAAGAAAAAAAGAAAGAAAGAAAGAAAGAAAGAAAGAAAGAAAGAAAGAAAGAAAGAAAGAAAGTTGTGTTTAACCACTGACATATTGGAATTGTTTGTTTCAACAGCCAACAAGCTATCCTGATAATGCTGCAGACACTGAGAAAATTGACAGACAATGCTAGAAAGATCACACAATTAGGAAAGCTGACATGTGTGCTAAATAGTAAGTCTTAGGGAAATGGTAGGTACAATTGAAAATAATTGTGTGTGTTTACAATTGTTTCCATTGACAAGTTATTATGATAAGCAAATGAACTTAGTAGAAAGTTGGCTGGTCTTCAGGCAGAAATTAATGATAACAGAGAAAGCCCACAAATATAGAGTCTTGAAGAATTGTCCTTGGGAGAGCACAGGTTAAGAGAAAGTTTTAAATTGTCTTTGAAATATGAGGATTTATAGAAACCAGCCTTGAGAACAGATTATGTGTGTAGCTGGTGGTTATTGCCAAAGACATCTGATCCTGGCTTTTAAAGAAAGTTTTTGATCAAGAATTAAAACATTTATTGATCTTAATATTTTATGAGCTGGAAACAGGCTCCAAATGTAGTAACACAAAAGAAGTCACGTGTTCCAATGCCTGCATGACAGCATGACATAATGCCATGAAGGGCAATGAAGAAGACACAGCCCTCCAAAGGCAGAGCAAGGGGTCATAGAAACAGTGGCAAGTTCATCTCAGAGAACATAACCAGTGTCTAGTCAGAGTACTTCCACCACTTCAGTGGATAAAAATGTTACAGTGCCTGCCCCCAATGTATTCCAGCATTACTGTGGACAAGCTCCTGCTAAATGAATCCCATACCTCACTTCCAAATGGGAATTTTAATGACTGGTACCAGTGTCTGCTCCACCATTACATATGTGGTGTGAGGAGGGAAATGACGAGTCCACAAGGAATCACATCAGGACCTGATGCAGAAGGCACTCATTGATGGAGACCTTGGACTTTGGGCTGCATACAGTGACTGCAGGAGATCTTGGATGGTCTTCCTTGAGGGTAAGTATATTTTACATTCAAGAGTCTCTCTTGTATCATTTCTCTCAAGAAATGAATATTCAGTGACCCAGCCTTGTCTGTAGGCAGTTGGATGTATGTGAGGAATGTGGCCAATGGGATGATAGAAAAAATGATGTAAATCTTTCCCAGATTGAGCCCCTAAAACCTCTTACAAGATCCTGAACATTTTCTCCCTTCGCTTCTATGTCAGCCAGATTCATAAGTACCTTAGGAGATCCCTAGGGGCTTGATACATGAAGGATCTGTATATGGAAGAAGGTTGGGTCCCTAAATGTTGACATGAAGTCAAACCCCTATGCACTGGAATGGGTTATGAATGAGTAGTAAAGTTTTATTGTGTTATGTTACTGTGGTATCTTTGTTGTAGTAATCAACCTTGCCTGCATTGACTAATTCAATATATGATGGATTTTGATGTGCACTGGCTTTGCCATGTATAATCTAGAGCACAAAAAACTTCATAAAACAATAAACAAAACAACAAAGCCGTTCAGGTGAAGTCCAAAAACATAGCTAAATCCCTAGACAATGTGATAGGCAAAATGGATTTAGTTAGCAAACATGCCTGATTTCTCTTTCCTGTCTCTTGTCCCTAGTAGCTAAATGACCATTAGTATTTATCTTTTGCTCAGTTGTCTGATTTGCAAAAATGAGAATAATAATAATTCATGGGCTGTTTTGAATATAATCACTCTGAGAGTAGGTTACCTTTTGGTAATTATCTACGCTAATCCGTTCTGTGCTGGTCACATATAAAGACCCAATAACTAATTTTGGTTTAGTAGATAAAGGTATTAATAAATGTTATTATTACAAATAGTCTTTAGCCAGTAGTGCTAAAGTAACATCTGATTAAATATAGAGATATAGGTAAATATGAATACCTGGCCCATGTCATTGATTTGATATTGATCTTAGATATCATTGACAATTAATTTATTTTTAAATTAATCATTCAAATCCCCACATACCTGATGAGCAAGAAGTACAGTATCTTCTTCTTGAAGCCACTTAAAATAGGTAGGGTGGGGCGCCTGGGTGGCTCAGTCGGTTAAGCGTCCGACTTCGGCTCAGGTCATGATCTCTCAGTCTGTGAGTTCGAGCCCCGCGTCGGGCTCTGTGCTGACAGCTCAGAGCCTGGAGCCTGTTTCAGATTCTGTGTCTCCCTCTCTCTGACCCTCCCCCGTTCATGCTCTATCTCTCTCTGTCTCAAAAATAAATAAACGTTAAAAAAAATAAAATAAAATAGGTAGAGTACAGATGTTTTGTCAGTTTAACTGCATTATATGTGTTCGAAATCCCAGGAATT
Organism: Panthera pardus; assembly: GCF_024362965.1. Classification (NCBI taxonomy): domain Eukaryota; kingdom Metazoa; phylum Chordata; class Mammalia; order Carnivora; family Felidae; genus Panthera; species Panthera pardus. The sequence continues at coordinate 52,608,355 of NW_026526677.1, forward strand.
TTCATAACAGAATTGTCAGTCCCCTTTCACACACCAAGCAGAGGCTGAGAACTGAATTCACCCTAGTATTGCTTTTCCTGTCTGTAACCACAAGAGAGCAGTGTTGACTTGCAGCTATGAAGCATTTATTTACTCATGGCAGTAACTCCAGGCTGGGTGGACTTTATGGTTGCAGTGTTGATGTCTGACACTGGAGCTCTCAGGTCACAGATCTCATTATTAACACCCAAATGCTTAGAATGAAGAACAATAGTGTATCAGGATGACTATGTACTAAGAGGGTCCCAAACTCTGCTTTATTATATGTGGAAAATGAGGGATTCCTGGTTGGCTCAGTCAGTTAAGAGTCCAACTATGGCTCAGGTCATGATCTCACAGTTGGTGAGTTTGAGCCCTGCATCGGGCTTTGTCTGTGCTGACAGCTAATAGCTGGGAGCCTGCTTCGGATTCTGCATCTCCCTCTCTCTCTGCTCCTCTCTTGCTTGCACTCTGTCTCTCTCTTTCTCAAAAATGATAAATAAAACATAAAAAAATTACTATATGTGGAAAATGTAGTTTAGTTTTCTCAACAATGTTTAGGTCTTTGTTTTGGGCACTGGTCACCAGCATATACTCCCTTTTTCCTAGAGATATTTAATTTTTGCTCCCTTTTGCTACTGGGTTTTGATTTAAGTCTGCACTGGTCCTGAATGGCAGTGTTCAATTATAGAATTTTGTTCAAAATATACAGATCTCTCTCAAAAGGCTGTGCTCCTTATGTATATTCCTCATTCTAAAGTGCCTAATCTTCAAACTAGAAGGTGAGGTGAGTGACTATTGGTTGGCCCCTCCCTTCCCTCTTCTCATGTTTTTAATACACCCCCTTCCAGTACAACTTGGCCATAGTCAGTCTGTGTTAGCCAAGCGGCTCCACAGATTTCCTCAGTTAAACTGACAAAACATCTGTACTCTACCAATTTAAAATGCCTTTAGTTTATATTACTTCATTCTACCAAGAAGACATGTTCAAAGACTGTACTAAGAGGACGTTTTTCTTTGTTTGTTTGTTTTTGCTATAAGAACTTCATGGCAAAGTTGTATCTGCCCCTTAAGATCTGGCTCTTTGGGTAATGCTGTTCTCTCATCTACTTTATATGTACGAGGACTCATCCCAAAACCTGTCTTAGGACTATTGTGTCCACTTGCTTAAGCCACCTGCCCTGGGCTTGAGAATTCTGTGAGAAACTGTGGTCCTCTTAACTTGTCTCCCAAGGATTAGAAGGGAGAGTCAACATGGAGGATGTGGCTTGTCTGTTCTTATACTTAGGGATCTACTACTTGGAACTAGAGATGAATTGTAGACACTATTGGCTAACTCTTCTCTTAGCCATTTCAATATCATAAACTAAGTCCCTTGATGTGCCCTAGGTTGTGCTTATCATTGTGAGAAATGACAACAGGTGTGCTGGCCCCTACATCCCTCACAAACCCCTAACACAAGTTGTAGTTTCTATAACTGTGTACACCCAGTTTGAGTAAAACTTCTTATAATTATGTTGGCCATTTGTACTGATCTAGAGAAACCTGATGCAGGAATTAAGATCTGAATATGACCAACTAACAGCGATTCCTCTTTGAGTCCCTTCTGGGTTTGCACCTGGGACAAGCATAGCAGAGGTAGAGAAAGCACTCCTAGAGAGACCAACAGAGTGGACCAAATGCTGGACAATATTCATGTGGTTTGAACTGTTTGAGTTCACAGACAACAGCCAAGGAAGAATTCTTGAGAGATTTTTGGTGCAAAAAAGTGTTTTTATTAAAGTTAAAGCATGGGGACAGGATTTGGGGGCACTGGAATTGTGAGGAGTGACTGATTATATACTGATTATATACTATGGATTTGGGAGAAGTAAAGACAAAGGAATTTCCGAGAGAGCTTTTTCACATGTTAAAGAAGACTTACAGGATCGTGGACACCTTGCTATTGTCAAGCTAAGGTTGTTTTTCCTCTAGCAAAGCATTAACATTGAGACAGTTGGGAGTTCCTAGGGAAACTTTACACTCTGCCTGCCTCAAGTATTTGTCAGTGGGTTGCTGGTTATAAGGAAATTTAATTTTATCTGCATTTCTTTTGCCCTTGTTCTCCACATCAATATCACCTGACAATATGTATCAGGTTCCTATGAATTGTATCCTTTCTGTTAGATTTTCTTAGAAGCTTGTTTTTATAATCATCCACAGAAGTGTTTTCTGAAAATTAATGTTATGCACAGATGCTGGCAAATTACAAGTGCTCAAAACATTTGAGCTTTTATTTTTATTGTCATGACTATCACTATTATCAGTATATAAGAACATTGAGATTATTAGTATCATTGTAGGCCATCGTGTTTGAAGTTGGCCCTTCTGTCCTCTGAGGGACAGTAGGAAGGTGGTGGTGGATAAAACTCTTCTAATAGCCATGAGATGGAGGGAGCCCTAGGAGAGTATTCTCTTGTGGAAAATGACAAATGCTGAGTCACACCTGTGGCTGGGGCTTGAGGAAATGAGAGCCAAACCTGAGGGTATTAAAAGCCCCTTCTTGTAAGCAAATGGATGTCATTTTCCTTTCCTGCCATTACTGAGTGTAGAAGAATCTGCCCTGGAGCCCACAGCAGCACTGAGGTGCAGTTACTCTGTGGAATCCCCACAATGTGATGAAATCACTCTCTATTCCTGGTGACAGCTAACTCCAAATTCTTTCACAGCTATGAAAGCTTCCCCTGTAACATTATGTAATTAGTGTCATGTCTCTGCATGTACCTGCATGGGAGGACTTGATTCTGTGTGGTCATAAGCCGTCAGAACTGATAGGAGTCTCATTGTTGTTAACTCTTGTCTCTTAGCCCCAAACCCATCCACCCAGATCTGCTTTGGGATGCTGGGACTTGGACTCTGGCACTCTTCTTTGTCAGCTGGCTCCCTGTTAGTTTCCACCCACAGAGAACAACAGGAAAATACTGGAAAGCTGAAGCAGGGCAAGGGATACTTGCTTCTTCCTGTCTGTTTCTATCTTGTCAGTATCCCTGAGCGATGATTCTTCACCTGGCAGTGGAGTTGATGCTAGGCTCCAGCATTGGTTGGGTGTTGGGTTTGAGTTTGATTGGGATTTGGGTTTGTGTTTGGTTTGTGATGAGATTTTTGTGGTGATAGTTGAGTTCGTGGGGTCTGGAGCCGACAGCCATGAAAGAATTCTTGAAGATGTCTTTGGTGCAAAAAGGTGATTTTATTAAAGTACAGAGACAGGACCCATGGGCAGGAATAGCTGCCACTGGGCCTTGAGGAGAGACTGGTCAAATACTATGGAGTTGGGGGAGGTCAAGTCCAGGGGAAGTTTCCAATGAGATTTTCATGTGCTAAAGAAAACTCATAGGATATGGGAGGCCTAGCTATCCTCAAGCTAAGGTTGTTTTTCCCTCTGGCAAATCATTACAATTAAGACAGTAGGGAGTTCCTGGAGAAAAGTTTTACTCTGCCTGCCTCAAGTATTGGTCAATGGGCTGCAGGTTATAAGGACATTTAATTTTTTCTGCCATTTCCTTCTGCCTTTGTTTCCCACATCACTGTGACACTAGTACCAGTTCAAGGCAGCACCGTCCTCAAATATCTGAGACCCCCCCTCCCACCAACCTTTTAAGTTAATGACCCAAGTGTAAGGTCCTCATTCTTCTGCTCCAGTCCCTGGTAATCACTAATTTACATTCCATCTTTGTAGATTTGTATATTATGGACTTCTAATATTAATTGGAATCATACAACATATGGCCATTATGCTTTTCACGTGGTTTTCAAGGTTCACCTATTTGTGTCTGTATCAGTATTTCATTATGGCTGAATAATATTTCATTTGTGAGGTTAAACCACAATATGTCTGTCCATTTTTAATTGTGTTAATTGGTTTTTATTGTTGACTTGTAAGAGACTTTGTATGCTCTAGTTTTAGAACCTTATTATGTATATGATTTGCAGATATTTGTCTCATTCTGTGGGTTATCTTTTCACTTTTTTGATGCTTTTCTTTGAGGTATAAAGTTTTAAATTTTAATGAAGTCCCATTTATCTGTTTTTTCTTTAATCACTTGTTCTTTTTGTGTTATAACTAAGAAAACATTGCATAATGCAAGGTTATGAAGATTTATCCCTATGTTTTCTCCTAGGAGTTTTATAGTTTTAGCTCCTACATTTAGGTTTTTGATACAGCTTTAATTTTTGTGGTGTAATTTTATTTACTTCTTACTGTAGCATTTTATAGATTTGAACTGATTTTTCCTATTTCTCATTATTTTGCTGAAAGAGCACCCTGTTGTCAGTTTCATGATCAGTTTATTTGAGGAATAAAACATTGCCAGGAGAGCAGGGAAAGGTTGCCATGTCTTGTGGTTTTCCTTGGTTTGTTTAGGATTTTGATTCCCCCTCTGATTTCCTCCTTTCTTTTTTATTACCATATCTCTAAGGAGGACCCCCCTTTCCTCCGGTTATCCTCCTTCTTCACAGTACATTTCTGAGGCTGCCACTTCTGGTCCTTCTTGCTTTTAAACCACTTTCCTGTATCCAGTGCTGTTTTCAATAACATCCCTGACCTGTGTTTAATATTTTAGGATTTAGTGGAGCTTTTTTTCCCCTTTATTTCTTATTTATGCCATGTATATGTCTTTCACACCCTCACTTCCTTTCTAAATAGCCTTTTAATTTCCCCTCCACCCGTACTCTGAAGCTAACATCAGTGGCAGCTGTGGGATCTGTAGCCATAACTCTTTTTCTCTTCTTAAATTGATTTGAAATCATGCCATCCTATGTCTTCTATTAATGTTGAAGGAATGGGCCATTGTGATTTTATTCATGCTCTTTCTGATGTTATGTTTTTTTGGGAGTATGTATGGTAAGAGTCACAATAAAGCAGCCATCATTTTCCTAGGGTCAATGAGAACATAGATATACACCTACCTCTACCTCTACCTCTACTTCTATATCTACATATGTATGTATGTGCGTGTGTGTGTGTATATGTGTGTGTGTGTCTAGGTTTGCAACCTTGGGAGTTCCCCAGGTGAAATCTGAAACTGGTCCCCACACATAGAGAGCAAAGAGAGACTGAATAAAGAGGCAGACCAATCCAGATCAATAGGTGGCAGATTTAATAAGCAAGGCAACTTACATTCAGGGCTTATCTTGAGTGCCTGTAAGATTACCTCTCTGTACCCACCTGCCAGAATCTTAAAAGTTTATACAGAGACCTTACTGGGCTCAGTCACATATTCCATCCAGATGGTCTCAACAATACATTACTATCTCAAGGTTATGTCCTTGGAGCAGGAGAGTGGGGAAGATAAGTGGAAGATACATTCCATGGACAAGGAAGGGGATGAGAAGCCTCTGATTGCCCAGGTCTAGCTCATGGATCAACTAGTGGCCACATCCTATTGATGACTTCCTCCAACAGTATGTACATTTATGCTTGTGGTTGTTACCCTGATGTGAACCTTGGGTATTATGTGTAACTGTTTTTCATTGGATATATCTGGGTTTTTATATACTTTTTAGTTGGTAACACTGAAGACTTTGTTACTAACAATTTTTTTTCAGATCATTTTGTCAAAATTGATGGAAACTGTATTACCTACAAAAAATGATGAGTTTTAATTTTCTCAAAAAACAAGTTTCTTGGGGAGCCTGGGTGGCTCAGTTGGTCAAGTGTCTGACTCTTGATTTTGGCTCAGGTCATGATCTCATGGTTCATGGGATGGAGCCTTGCATCCAGCTCTGTGCTGACAGTGTGGAATCTGCTTGGGATTCTTTCTCTCCCTCTCTCTCTCTCTGCCCCATCCCCTGCCCTCTCTGTCTCTCTGTCTCTCTCTCTCAAAATAAATAAATAAACTTAATAAATTGTTAAAACAACACAAAACATGTGTCTTTAATTTCCTAGTTGAGTTTCATTGTATCAAGTTGATATATAAACAATGTTTTAGTAAATAATTTCAAAAAGCTTATTAGAGAAACCTATACTAGTTTCTGATGTTAATAGGAATTATATACTTAAAGAGGAAGAATTTTTCTTCCACATTAATAGACTGCCTTTTTACTTTTGTTATTCCCCTTTTTAAAAAGAGTTAATATTTTTAACTTTTTGACTAGCCTCAAAATTTATGGAGTTTACTATATAATATTTATGCATTAATTTATCGATATAGTGGATTTAATTTGTATATTTTCTAATATTGAACAATTGTTCTTGTCTATAATTGTCCCATATGGGTAGTTGATGATACAGGTTTAGAACCTAGAGAGATTACACTTAGTAGATACATGAAATTACTGACAAAATTTATCATTTTGAAGTCTTAATTTTCACTTACACAAACTGATATTAATACTAGTGTCTGTCTTTTAGGATTATTAAAAATGAATGAGGTAATGAAAATAAAACACTTGACACTCAGTATGTATGTACTCTTCTAATAATATCCATTATTTCATTTTAAAAATATATAACCAAGTTTATTTTTCAAGTTTATTTACACTTTTTTTTTACCTGCATTTGTATGTGTGGTTGATCTGTAGTTTTCTTTAATCTGAATTTTTTCTTCTATATTTTCTTTCTTCTCTATTTTCTGACTTTACCATCATGATAATGTTAACTTTCTAAAATGATCTTGAAAGCTTTGCAAATTTATTTAGTATTGCAAAGCAGTTAGTATAACATAAGAAATATGAAAAGCTATTGTGTTTTGGCATCTTACTTGGGAGAAAATCTGTGATGCCTTTTATGTCATTTTCACCACCATTTTGATCTGTCAATTTTCTAAATCTTATTTGTGTCAATTTCATGCTTTCTATTTAGAAAATGATCTCCTGATCGCTTTTTCCATTTATTTATGTATTTGAGTATATTTGACACAAAATATCATTTTTTCCATTCTTTTCCTCTCTAAGTTACATTATCATCACCTTATCCCAGTTCTCTGCATATTTCTTGTTCCCCCTACCTTGAGTTTCAGCCAGAGTCTCATTTCCAAACAGAAGCCAGCTTCATATTTTTGGAGCTCCCAGAATACCCAAAGAAATCAATTGCCTTACCTAGCTCACATGCTCTAATAAGAATGACTTTATATTAAGTCAATAGCCACTGTATTACAGTTTGTCCTAAAGCTTACCCTAATAAGAACTGTGGGCAACAGGGTTTCCCTGAGGCCTCAAATCTAGATAGGGCCTTCTTCTTTTTTTTTCCAATTTACCAAAATGGCTTTATTTTATTTATTTTTTTCAGATTTTTATTTAAATTCTGTAGTTAACATATAGTGTAGCATTGGTTTCAGGAGTAGAATTTAGTGATTCATCACTTACATATAACACCCAGTGCTCATCACACCAAAATGCCCTGCTTAATGCCCATCACTCATCTAACCCATCCCCCATCCACCTCTCCTCCATCAATCCTCAGTTTGTTCTCTATAGCTAAGAGTCTCTTATGGTTTGCCACCCTCTCTGTGTTTATCTTATTTTATTTTTCCTTCCCTTCCCATATGTTCATCTGTTTTTTTTTCTTAAAATCACATATGAGTGAAATCATATGGTATCTGTCTTTCTCTGACTGACTTATTTTGCTTAGCATAATACTCTCTAGCTCCATCCATGTTGTTGCAAATGGCAAAATTTCATTCATTTTGATGGTTGAGTAATATTCCATGGTATATATATACCATCTCTTCTTTATCCACTCATCAGTTGATGGACATTTGGGCTCTTTCCATAATTTGGTTATTGTTGATAATGCTGCTATAAACATCGGGGTGCATGTGCCCCTTTAAATCAGTATTTTTGTATCCTTCGAGTAAATGCCTAGTAGTTCAATTGGCTGGGTTGCAGGATAGTGTTATTTTTAACTTTCTGAGGAACCTCCATACTGTTTCCCAGAGTGGCTGCACCAGTTTGCATTCTTAACAACAAGGTAAGAGGGTTCTAGATAGGGCCCTCATAATTCTTTGGGCTTTCTAGTCTCCTGACAGACAGATCCTCTGACCACGGTAAGGGATGAGGGTCATTAAGAGCCCCAAGCACTGAGGTAACCCAGAATGGACCCCTCACCTCATACCAGTGACTATATACTAGAATTGGGTTTAGTAAGCTAAATCTACATATGCTAGAAGTAACAACCACACTACAAATACATTTTTTTACTATTTTCAAATCTTTTCATGTTTTACAAACTTCAAAGATTTTTTCAACATTTTTTTGAGTTCACAGTGCCAGATTAATATTGCTTTATAGCATTTTATTGGCATGTATACTGAAGTTCAAAGAGCTTTAAGTGAGATTCTCAGGTAAATCTTTCAGTCAAGGGCAGAGCCTGAATTTAAACCTGGCTCTTATGACTCTAAGTTAATTTATTTTGCAACTATATCCTACTTGATATTGATGAAATCCCACATCATTTTAAGACATGAGCTTCACCTTCTGACATGTGAATGAAGAGAAGTTCAATGTGGAAGGAAATTATTCAAGGCAGTTACTGGGGCCATACCCTTTTGCAAATCTTATTCTCTCTTTAGGAATTTTGTAATATCTGTGGGGTTTAAATGTGAGTGGTTTTGTTTTGTTTGTATTTTTCTTGTGGCAAAGTAAAGAGATAGTTTTAGAATCTCTGAGATATTCCTTCCAGTGGCTTTGCAAATTGGGAGAAATGGGGGAAATATATTGTGATTGTCCTGTGTGGGAGTGCTGGAGTTTTACAAAAATATTCCCAATGTTTACTTCTGCTTTGATCTTATTATTATTTCCCTAACCCGTCATAAAAAATCCTTATAGGGCTAAATGTCAATAGCCTTTAGGGTTAAGCATCCTTAGTACATGCTCTCTTATCTGTTTTGTCCTGACCCCATAGATAACAGGGTTAAGAGCGGGGGGAACAACCACGTACAGATTGGCCAGAAGAATGTGTATGTAATGAGGGATGTTGTGGCCAAAGCGATGTGTCATGAAGGAGAAGAGGGCTGGTAGGTAGAAAGCTACCATGACACAGACATGGGAGCCACATGTGCCAAGTGCCTTGAGCCTGGCATCCCAGGAAGGTAGATGGAAGACTGCTCGGAGGATTTGAACGTAGGAGAATCCAATCACAGAAAGGTCGATGTATCCCACTGAGAAAGCAATCAAGCCATAGACAACATTGATCCTAATATTGGCACAAGCCAACTTTGCCAAACCCATGTGTTCACAGTAGGTGTGAAGAATAACCCGGACACCACAGAAAGGCAATCTTAGGATGAGAAATATGAATGGAGTCACAAACACCAAAGTCCTGACTATGATGACTATGCTCAGGATAGCTATCACCTTATTGGTGAGGATCATACTATATCTCAGGGGGTTACAGATGGCAATGTATCTATCTATGGCCATGACTGTCAGCACCACAGACTCCAGGCCAGTACATATATGGATAGTATACATCTGTGTGATGCAAGCACCAAACCCAATCTCCCTGAGATTGAACCAGAAAATTCCTAGCATCTTGGGGATGGTGGCTGTAGACAGGCCAAGATCAGTGCAGGCCAACATGGCCAGGAAGTAAAACATGGGTTGGTGGAGGCTGTGTTCAGTCTGGATCACAAACAGGATAGTAATGTTCCCTAGGAGGGCTGTCAGATACACTGCAAAGAAGGGGAAGCCAATCCAGATGTGCACATCTTCTAGTCCTGGAATCCCCACCAGAAGGAAGGAAGAGGGGTGAAACTGTGTATTGTTGGAATGCAGCATATTGGTGGGAGTTGGTTATAGACTCATTTCTTGCAGGAGTTTTCTCGCTTCCAGGGAGACACCCTAACCTCTTTCATAGCATGTTGCCTACTTTCTGGAGAAACAGAAAATCCATTCTTTAATTCCATAATACAGCAGAGGAGGCCTAAAGAGGCAATGTGAGGCACAGTTAAAAAGGCACTCTTACTTCAAAGTATTTGCCTCATCTACATAGAAAACCATGTAAAAAATTTCCAAATACAGCAGTCCTGCATGTTTCTTCCCTTCCATGTGTAAGGAAGAATCTGCATATGCAAATATTTATTATCAGTTTTGTCTGTTAATCATAAACAAGGATGTAAAGCATAAACAAGATGTTGTGTGTGTGTGTGTGTATGTGTGTGTGTGTGTGTGTGTGTGTGTGTGAGTGTGTATATGTGTAGTATCACAGGACTGGGAATGAGATGGATGGTTCAGGGGAATGATACTTGCAAAATAGAGGGACTGTATAGCTGGTGCTTAGATCTGAGCTAAGGAATGGATTAAGAAATTTAGACACATTGGGAGACTATTATGTGATTCAAGCAAAGTAGTACCCCTCCTAGAACTACAAAGTCTTATCATTCAATAGGTTAAATCACATTCTCATTCCTAAACAGTTTAACACTGGTTGTTCCCAGATATTTTGAAGAGCCTTTTGTGATTTTTGATCTTCTTTTCTGCCTTCTTCATGATGCATTGTATTAATGGATAATCCTTCATGCTGCCTGGATAGTGACAATATGTCTATCTTTTTTTACAGTTAGAGCAGTACCAAGGCCAGATACTTGCCTGCATTTGGGAACAGGTTAAGTTATATTAGTGCTTTAGCTAGTTTCCCTTATATAGTGATGGAAGCTAAAGTATTGAAGCTGGCATCAGGCTTATTTACTCTAACAGTGGACTCTATCTGGTGTGCCTTGTGGTTGAGTCTGTGTTGTAACTGGCCCTGTGCCATGGATGTAACCTGTAACATGGTGGAGCTGTGGGATTCTTGGATGTGCCCAACCATTAGAAACTGTTCTGTTACAGGGTGTGTTCTGTGGGGTGCTCTGGGGCATGGGTGAAATACCTACAGTGACTGGGCTTGTTGAGTGTGGGCAGTGCTACATCTAAGGCAGTGCCATATGTTTTGCCTTGATGTTCCTTTGAGAGTGCAATGAGTTCTGATATGGTGGTACCAATTTTACAGAAATTCCCATGACGTGGCTTTAACAGAGGCCTCAAAAACTTCTTTGAAGGTACAATGATATCTCATTTAGATTGGGATTTGTTCGTACTGTGTCTAATTTTTAAAAATAATGTACTGTGGAGTTGCTTTCAAAGATGTGCTATAATCCTACTGGAGGGGGGAAAATACGTTATGAGGTGTTCACTCTCTGGATTGTGTTGGTCCAGTCTTTTCCTACTTTTTTAAAAAATGTTTTTATTTTATTTTTGAGAGAGGGAGAGAGAGAGACACACACATGAGTCGGGGAGGGGCAGAGAGAGAGGGAGACAGAATCTGAAGCAGGTTCCAGACTCTCAGCTGTCAGCACACAGCCCAACACAGGGCTCAAACTCATGAACTGCCAGATCATGACCTGAGCCGAAGTTGGACGATTAACCAACTGAGCCACCTAGGTGCCCCCAGTTTTTTCCTTCTAATTGGGTCTGATCCCATGAAAATCAATATCCACACCTTCCACCCCCCCATTACATTTAACTAGATTCACCTTTCTATGCACCCTTTAATATGTCAGAGAATTCTTTTCATTTTCCTTTCTAATAAGAAGAAAAATAACTCAGGTTGCGTTATGATGAAAAAAGTCTAGCTCTACATTATGCACCAAGTATTTGCTCAGTACTTTGCAAGTATTATTATGCATAAAGGTTAAAACAGGTCTGAGATCAGTACCACTATTGTCCCCATTTAAAAAGAGGGTAAATGGAGCTCAGGCAAAAGGATTAAAAACTATATCCAAATTAATAATTGCTTCTATTAATCATCAAATTGTAAAAATTGGAAATTGAGAGTGACAACACGGATCATGTGGGCTGGTCTGAGAATTCAAAGTTGTAGACACGTGATGCTGCTACTCTGCCCTGCATAGAGATTCTATGTAAATGTCAGCACTGAGGAGAAGAAGGAGAAATATTTCCTGAGACCACCTCTTTCCATTCCACTTGCCACTTCCTGCCATGAATTCCCTATTATTTCTCATGCAATGTACTTATTTCTATTAATGTGTAGTATCTTTTCAGTAACAAATAGTTGAAAACTATGAATAATTTATTCATCCTAATTATTTCTTCTAATTAATTATTAAGCACTGTTGGCTCTGTTTTTGAAATTTATACTATTTATGTTTTTATCTTCATTTTTTTCCTATTTTTCTATTTTTATTTTCGCCAATATACCTTGGCTGACCAACATTGTGAAACTGATCTATTACCAAATTGTCTTACTTGGTTTTTCAGCTTTTGTGTTTCCTCCCATCTACTGCTTCTAGAGGGACTGATGATAAATACCAATATGATAATCACACCCCTACTTGTGGGATATAATTATTACTAGTTTAAAATACTTAATTCCTGGGGCTCCTGGGTGGCTTGGTCGGTTGGGCGTCTGTCTCACTTCGGCTCAGGTCATAATCTTGCCATTCAGAGTTTGAGCACTGCGTCAGGCTCTGTGCTGACAGCTCAGAGCCTGAAACCTGCTTTGGATTCTGTGTCTCCCTATCTCTCTACCACTCCGCTAGTTGTGCTCTGTCTCTCTCTGTCTCTCTCTGTCTCTCAAAAATAAATAAACATTAAAAAAACATTTAAAATACTTAATTCGTCCATGGCCATTTTGAAAGATAAAAGAAAAATAGAGGTTATAATAAATCACAATAGTATTAACTAGGAAACTATAGACAACATTTCATTGGCACAAAACTTAAACTTCAGGGCTAAATGATTTAATCTGTCAGTGAAATAGGACAGAATATGGAATACCTAAATTTGGTGGAAATAAGAATTCAATGGGAAAGAATTAGCAAAAGGAACAAAGTTTGTGTTCAAGTTTATTTTATATATTCACCAGTTCCTGTGACTATAAACACAGGTTCTTCTGTGATATGCAGCTTCCAACTTGATGGCTGTTATTTCTAACCTTAAGATCATGTGTTTGTTACAGGAATTACTTTTTCTAAAATGTTAGCTCTGAAGAGTTATATTGTTCACTTGAAGTTTTAAACTTCTTGTATGTATTCACTAACATTGTCACAATTAACCAATTGTCTCACAATGACTTAAATGCTCTTGTCATAATTAAGCTGAACAACTGAAAAATTGTGTAGATTCTCCTGTGAGTGAAAAAAATCATTTCCAGACTCAAAGTGTAAGTTAGCTTCTCCTTTTTAGTGAATGTGCCAATAAAAGAAAAATTTTATTTTTATCAGATTCATTATCATAAGCAAATGAAATCTCCATTCTCTGAGCTATGAGCCAAATCTGGCCCACCATCTGCATTTGTAAATAGAGATATTTTGGAACACAAACATTCTTGTTAATTTGTATGTTTTCTATGGCTGTTTCCACCTTACAGTGGCAGAGTTGAGCAGTTATGCTCAAGAACTGGCCAGCAAAGCTAAAAATATGTATTCTTTCTCCCTTTATAGAGAAAGTTTGCCAACTCTGGCATACAGGAATAAAACCAGCAATAGTGCCTTATGTGAAAAAAAGTCAATACTTTATAAAATGGCACCAAAGACTCTTAAACACTAATTATGACCCACCTATATAGTCTTACCTCTACACTTCGGTTAAATTGAACTTCATACTTTCTGAATACTTTCTTCTTCATGTCTTCTTATTTCTTCCAATGAGGAAATCTTCTCTACAAGCTCCAATCAACAAAATAGTTCTTGACCCAGATTTAATGATATACCATTCACAGTGCCTTCCCTAATTGACTTATTTCAGGATTACTTATGCTTTTTGTTATTTTTTTTCCAGAAGTCTATTTCTCTGTTATGTTAGTTATCACTGGTCCTCAAAATGTGTCCCTAGTCCAGGAGTATCAGCATCATGTGGTAATTTTTTATAAATGAAAATTCTTAGACAATATTCCAAATCCACTAAACCGGTAACTCGGGGGTGAGGTCCAATAATCTGCTAATAAACCCAGCAGGTGATTCTGATGCTCATTCCAGCTTGAGAAACTGGTAGACATCTAACACTAGGGTATAATTTCCTTGGCATCCAAGCCAGTGTCAGATTTATCTCCATGATATCAGGATACTTGATACAGTGACAGGCTGTGGTCATTAATTAGTGGCAAGCAATAATTAATAAATGAAAAGAGAGTAGAAATAACAATCTTTCCTGTTATATACAGTGTCTTAGATTAAATTCCATAGGAACAGAACTGGGATATAGAATGGTGTGCAGAAGGAAATTTGAGTTTTCTGGGAAAACATACTGGTGAAAAAGTCAATAAGGTAGGATCTGTTCAAAGGAGAAACCGACCTTTTGTGAGGTTGCATCTGACACCTCCCATGATAAAATGGGAAGCTTTGGAGCTGGAATAGCCCTTCTAAATTATCCCACAATGAGGCAAGGAAGCCAGTTATTTGTATTCCCGTGGTATCTAGTCATTGACCATGGGCCACCCTGTGTGATGGGGCACAACTTTGGATGAGGTAGTTCCTTCCAGGGCGGAGTGCAGATGTGAGCTCTCAGAATCTGATATCCCCAGCAGCCGAGGGATAGATGGGTAGGTCCTAAAAAACAGATTTGGGAGAGATACCATAGTACATGCTACATATGGCATTGTGTCTCTGTTCTCCCTTGGCCTTATCTTATCCTTTAGTCTTGGGAAACATTCTTTCCTTACTTATTTTTCTTCATTTAAACCTCACATCTCACTCTGTCTTCTTTCTCTACTTGCAAATATTCTCTGTAACTCTATGGTTGGGGCAAAACATTAATTTGCTATGCTCTGTGGCTTTGAATAAAATTCATGTTTATTCCTAGTTCAATAAAACAACCTTTCTGAGATGCATCAGACATAATCCCCGCTTCCAATGCAGGCACATGCGCGCGCACACACACACACACACACACACTTTAGTGTACTACAGAAAAGCTTATAGATCTCAGTTCACTCTAAGTAACTGTCACTTGAGAATACATGCTCTGATTTTGTTTTTTTTCTGGGCTTGAGACTGAATCTCACACAGTCATTATAATTCCAGCTTTCCTGTTACCTGGAGACCAGAAATAACTAAAGATAACTGGCTGTGGCATGCCTACAACCAGGGAACGGTAAATTCGTCATCTATTAATGTCCTCATCTCCATGAAATCTTCTTCAAGAAATCTCTCTTGGCTTTTAAAACACTTCTTTGTGTTTTTCATCTAACTCTCAGAATACTTTTTGAAATGTTCTTACTCTTGTCTTCCTTTATCTTTCTTTTAAGTAGTGTTCTGTCCTTGTCTGCAGTCTCTACTCACCCAGGTGCCTCCTAAGAATGATTCCATTCACTTTCCTAACTGTAAGCACTACATTTTTTCTCTGGTGCTTCTCAAAATACGTTTCTAGAATATTTCTTTCACAGTTCACTATACATCTCCAAATACTTTTACAGAATGTCTGCCTCGATTATAACTAAGGCACATCTTATCCACCAAGTTCTGTAGTAGGTTGGTCATCTTTACTCTGAAACCATTTCTCCATTTTCCTCAATTTTAGTTGATGGTGTTATATACACAGTATCCCAGGCAAGAAACCTTGGAGACATCATCTATACTTTTCTCTTCTCTATATTCCTTCATGCTTCACATCCAAACAGGCATTAAATCCTGGAAATTCTCCATTTAAACACAGTTAACTGTAATTTGGCAACCACTAGGTGCCTGGTCTTAGTGTTTAAAGTACTGTGTGGGCAAATTCAATCAAATCCAGGCCCTCTTCTCAGGATCATTTAGTCTAGTGAGAGAGACCAACCTTAACCAAATACATTTAAATAGTGTAAAGTAACAACTGGGCTACAAAGAAGAGTCACTGTATACTAAAGCTCATTTAACCTGACCAGAGTTCATGGGGAATGCTTTCCTGAAGAAGTGTTAACTAAATTGATAGCTGAAAGATAAGAGTCCAGTAACAGTAAGTGGAAGAGAGGAATGAGTGGAGAAGAATGCTTCTAGTTAATGGGAACAGGAAATGCAAAAACTGAGGGATGGGATTGTGTAGGTACTTATGGTTAATTTTAAGGAATTTTCTCTTCATACTAGAAGCGATGAGAAGACACTGTAAGATTATAAGGTACAGTGTAACATGATGCAATTTACATTTCAAAAAAATCACTCTGGTTCACTGTCAAAATGTATTCAGGGCAAGAAGTGCATTTGTAATCAGATCAGTTAGAAACTTATCACAAACATCCAGGTTGGAGATGATGTTATCCTGTACCATGCTATTAGTGATGGAGAAGGATTGCAGTAGGCCAACTTTATAACAATTTAATAGGGTTAGTCTTCAGAAATAGCTGTCAAATTTAACTTTTCTTCCTGTTTACAATAATTGAGTAAATTAAGACTTCCATAATATTTTATCTTAACTTTTTCTATAATTTATCCCTCTTCACCAATGGCCCTCAATGTTTTTTTCTTTTGAAAAACATATATCTAATCGATATAATCCTGTTAAAAAATGTGATTGAGAAGCAGTGATTCACATCCTAAGAGAAAGGAGCAAGGGACTCTGTGCAGAACCAGGGGAGAGGGATTGAGGGCTCATAAACAGTTTGAGATATCCTTTGCTCACTTCTCATGGTGGAACTTAGGGTGAGCAGGGGAGTGGAGGTTATTTCACTTGGTTGGGTTTGTTATATTATTCTTGCAATAAAAGATTAAGCTCATGTATCAAGGCTCTAAAATCTTATAGATTGTTACATGTTCTAATAATTTCTCCCAATAACTTTTTCACCTTCTGTACTTATTATCGTCTGCAAACTTACCACTACTACCACCCTCTGCCTTAATCTATTATAGAAGTTCTCAGTTATGAATCTTTTAATTCATTTGATGAATATTTATAGAGTGCTTACTATTTGCCAAGTATTATTCCAAAGGTAGGCATGCAGCAGGGATGCATTTGAAGTCTCCAATTTCAATGATCTTAAATTCGACCAATTCCAGTATTTTGCTTTCTACTGTCATAGTTATCCTTCCATTATTTACCAGTCTTTATAGGGAAACTTCCCAAAAGGTGCTTTGGTATTCTAAATATACTATAGGTTCGCAATGTCCTCAGTCAATAAGATTTTCATAACTGGCAAAAATTATTGTCTGTTTAGATCATTGCCTCTATTGTAACCATTATGATTACTTACATAGTCATCTTCCCCATTTACTGATTTTTTTCTGTGTAATAAGCACTTCCATGTATATTTCCTAAGTTTATATTCACATAACTCTCTGGGGCTCTCTCTTCTTCTCCTTTTCTGAACCTCTCTCTTTCCTTTCAGACATTCAAATTTCTGGTAAACTATTGGACTTCTACTAGACTGGCTTCCATTCTTTGCAGCAGAATTAAATAACCTCTGTAGCAGGTTCCCAGGCTTTCCATATTTCAACCTATCTGTTACCCTTTCTTAGATATGCTGTAGCCTTCTCTCACTAGGATAGCTGTGCCCAGTGTAAGAGATTCGCTTCCGAGATGACAATATAGAAGGATGCAGGGAAGGAAAGATTTCATTTGGGCCAGCTAATGAGAGTTACCATTGATATTTTCCTTCATGTTTGAATATGACATTCTTTGTTATATGTTTGTATATACATATAGGGATCCTGGGTTTGTTGCTACCAGTTTATTATTTAGCACTGTGAGTGTTTTGCAGTGTCATTCTGTGGGAATGACTGATGTGTAGCTAAGAATCCATGTTGTTTTCACCACAACTTCTCTCTCTTGCTGCACCACTTGGAGATGGCCCCAGCTACAAAGACTCTGGCTGAGCCAGCAGACCTCCCTCATCACACGAACACTTTTGTTACTGCCATTGTGAACCCTCTTCCAGCATATACAGGAGCTGACTCACCTACCTCTGCCCAGCATCTGAGAAGTCATTGCAGTCTGGATGTCACAGACTGCAAGCTGCGTGTGACTGAGTCTCAATAGCCAGGGCCAAGGAGTTATATAAGAGCCTAGTCCCCTGAGAAGGGCCTCTCACAATGGGCCATGTCCCTGGGCCTGGAGTATGGGATGGAAAATTTCCATATCCTTGAGGTAGAGCTCTATGTTTCCTGGTCAGAAATACCTTCTAGTTACAGATGATAAGCAATCTGCATCCTCCATCAAATACTGTTCTCAAACAGGTCCCGGCTCACTAGCCAGTCAGAGGCTTAATGCCTCCTACCTACATTTTAAATTTCACTGTGGTACTGAAATTATGTGGGAATACCTAGGAACACAAACATAGAACATGGGTGGCAATTACATGATTATTTCATTCCTTCTTTTTTTTTTTTTTTTTTAATTTTAACCCTTAAGGTAAACATACCATATTTGATTTCAAAGTGTATTAGGCCACATGATTTTTTTTTAAATCAGCATTATTTTGCATAACTCTTGGTCTTGTTAAAAGCATAAAAGGAAATTTAAATCTCTGCTAAGGGAACCCTGAGAACAATAAGAGAGAGTATCAGCAAATCAAATTCAACAGTATATTAAAAGAATTATTCACCATGATCAAGTGGAATTTATTCCTGGGCTTCGGGGATGAGTCAATATTCACAAACCAATCAAAGTGATACACCACATTAATAAAAGAAAGGATAAGTACCATATGGTCTTGTAAATAGATGCGAAAAAAGCATTTGATGAAATATAGCATCCATTCTTGATAAAAACCCTCAACAAAGTAGGGGTAGATGGAACATACCTCAACATTGTAAAGGCCATATATGAAAGACTCACAGCTAATGCCATCCTCAATGAGGAAAAACTAAGAGCCTTTACTATATGGCCAGGAACAAGACAGGGATGTCCACTCTCACCATTACTATTTAGCATAGAAGTCTTAGCCTCAACAATCAGACAACAAAAAGAAATAAAAGGCATTCAGATGGCTAACAGACATATGAAAAGATGCTCAAAATCACTCATCATCAGGAAAATACAAATCAAAACCACAATGAGACACCACCTCACACCTGTCAGAATGGCTAACAGTAACAACTCAGGAAACAAGATGTTGGCAAGGATATGGAGAAAGGGGAACACTTTTGCACTGTTGGTGGGAATGCAAACTGGGGCAGCCACTCTGTAAAACAGTATGAAGTTTCCTCAGAAAGTTAAAAATAGAACTACCCTAGGACCCAGCAATTACACTATTAGGTATTTATCCAAAAGATATAAAAGTGCTGATTTGAAGGGGCACATGCACCCTGTTGTTTATAGCACCACTATCAACAGTAGCCAAATTATGGAAAGAGCCCAAATGTCTATCAACTGATAAATGGATAAAGAAGATGTGGTATATACACACACACACATCAATCACAGTATTCTATTCTGTATATACACACACAATGGAATATTACTCAGTGATCAAAAGAATGAAATCTTGCTATTTGCAACGATGTGAATGGAGCTAGATGTATTATGTGAAATAAGTCAGAAAAAGAAAAATACCTTATGATTTCACTCATATATGGAATTTAAGAAACAAAACAGATGAACATAGGGTAGGGGGGAAAAAGAGAGGGGAAACAAACCATGAGAGACTCTTAATGATGGAGGACAAACTGAGGGTTGATGGAGGGAGGTGGGTGGGGGTGTCTAGATGGGTGATGTGACGGGTATTTGGGAGGACACTTGTTATGATGAACACCGGGTGTTGTATGTAAATGATGAATCACTGAATTCTATTTCTGAAACCAGTAGTGCACTGTATATGCACTATATTTTAAATAAAAATTTGAAAAGAAGTAGAAAGAGACAATATCTGATAACACACATATAATCCTGAAAAACGAATATAGAGTAGTAATTGAAAGGGAAATATATATGAATGCAGGCTTTGAAGATTTTGTTCAGAATTTTCCTCCAGCTTTTCATTTATGTGGGCCAATGTGCTGGATATCTTCTCTTTGCTGCTCCAGGAGCACTCCATATTCTGTATCCTAGAGTACTCACAAGTATGCACCGCATCCATATCCTCCCTTGTCCTTTGGCATCTGGTTGGGTTCAAAAAATAGAAAGTGCCATCAGAGGACAGGACAGAAGTAAAGTCAGGATATTCTGGTTTCAACCTGCTCTCTCCTTGCAGGTGACATGAAGGTCATCATGGGTTGGGTGAGTCCTTCAAAACAAATCTCAGCTCCTATCAGGCAGCCTTTTTCATAATGCTCTCTGAGTCTCTGAGTTCCAAGAACAACTTCTTGTCTTCAGGCCAAGAAGTTGTACATATCCTCACCTGCACTATCCTTATCATTCCTTGTGCCAATAGTTTGTTGTAATATAAGGGGCCCGGCTTGTGTTTGCCAACCGCTTTTTCCAAAACTCTGATTAATATAGCCAACAGGCAGCCCTATCTTCTCCTGAAGATTCCTCTATTTAAACTTAATTTTATTTTATATAATATACCATACGTAATATATGATATTTCATATTACATATGCTAAATATAATTTTACTGGTCTTATTTTACTTTTAACATAAGCAATTTTTCATTTGAACACCAATTTCTAAAAGACTTTTGAACTACACTACACTGAAATATTTCTCAAAGTAGTTTATTTTGTAGTTCTTGGAAAAGACTAACACATTTCACAAAAGATTGAAAAAATGGTTTCTGCTAACATATGAACAACATTATTTGCCATGGGAAAAATGGAAATTGAAGCTATAATGATATACTGATTTTCGCTCACTGGAGTAGCTAAAATTCAAAAGACCAAAAAGACCAAATGGTGAGAATGTAGTGCTTGGAACCCTCATATTTGTTGGTACAGGTGTAAAAATCATGAAACCACTTGGGAAAACTGTTGGAAATTTTCTTAAAACTTGGCTTGTGGAAAATGGAAGGGTCTGCAGGCATCTGGAATTTTTACAAGGTTTTTTTGTTTGTTTGATTGGTTGAGCTTTTTTGTGTTTTTTTGTGTTTTTGGTTTTGTTTTGTTTTGTTTTGAAGCAGGATAATATCAAGGCTCTGACTAAATTATCATGATCTATGGATCGAAAAACCACTTAGTAGGTCAATTTTGAAACAGATTTGAGAAGATATTGTATCTGGTTTAAATTTCATGAACGTTTACTTCTTTATGTGAGATTGAGTTATGTCTGCTTCTAAGGTCTTGGTGGATAACAGTATTGAAGATAAACAGTACTGATATTCAATGAGCTAGACTGGCTTCTATATTCTGTAAACTACTGGGTGTTGCATAAAGGATTCCCAAGAAGAAGGAGTGACTGGGAGGGCAGAGGAGGTTTATAGAAAACAGCTTTGTCTTGAAACATTTAATCTGATAAAATATCATTAAACATGGAAGTTATTGTATTTTTTCATCATTTCCTCAATTATTTTTATTTTTTGTATATTTTTCTCTTCTTATGTCATATTTAATATTAAGCCTATGTGGAAATGCATTTAATAATCACAGACACTAGTAAATTTATGCCACATTTAACACAAACATAAGCATGTGTACATTCATACACATACATATAGTTTCATCCACAAACCAATAGTCAAGCTGCATACAGATTATTCCCAAGACATTGGGATCATGCTCCAGGTCCAGCGCATTATTATTTTGACACCCATCACAAGAGTGCAAAAGGAAGTTAGAAATTGGGCAAACCAAGACTAGATATAAAAATGTGTGCAGGACTTGCCCTACACTGTGTGCAGTGCCTGGACAAATATTTTTGTAAGTCTCCTGAATATATTAACAATTTGACTATAAATTTATTATAAAATTCATGTACATATGTGATATATAATAATTTATTGATGAAGATTTAGGATAATGGGTAGAAAATATATATATTCTTGGTTGTTCAATCACTGCACATGGAGATCCTTTATAGTTTCCAGATAATTTCTTCTTTCTATTCCATTACATTAACTTTCTATTCATGTTTTTTAAACTGTCAAACAGACCAATTCTGACCATTTAATTTCTCCTGCCACAAAGGTAAGGTACTAACACTGTTATTACTTACAATGCCATGGCTCTTCAAAACAATATAGATTGTCTTGCTTCTGGCATTTCCAATTCTAATTATTTAATACTAATTGCACCATTACTTAAGATGCTGCATCACTCACTGTACTACTTATGAATAGCAGCTTCTAATGATCTCTCAAAGGTTTGTCTTGTCCTTCATTGGTGATGACCATAAATGTCAGGCTTAACCAGATCATTCAGGAAAATGTGCATGATGGTTTTTTTCTGTTCATGTTAAATTTATTTTTTTGAATTTTATAACATTAATTTAGAAAAACACATCTTTTAGCCACCTGAAATATTTAGTCCCTAATCACTATATATCTAGAAAGTGATCTTTTTCAGTTCTGATTGCATTGCTCCCTTTTACTCAGTGTCACCAGCTTGGAGTATAGGTGAGGCACGTGGGTAGAGTGAGAACCTTCCCATTCATACAAGGAATGCCCCTACCTCATCTGACATTACTTAACATTGGCTCAAGAAAGCATGCTATCATATCAATTGGAGATAAAATAGGACATAGACTGAAAGTAGCTAATGACATTGCAGAACAGTGTTCTCAAAAGACTCTGGAGTGGTAAATGCAACCATTTCTGGAGGAACACCTGGTGGGTAGTGTGGAGCCTATGGAAGGGTTGGGATAATCATTCTGGGTACCAATGCTATGGCAGAGGAGGCAGTGAGATAGAGGATATATGCTGCTCCCACTGCCACCCTTGGGTGTTGTAGCTAGGAGGCAGCACTAAGTTTGAACATAGATGGGTGGGAGTCAGTGAACAGCTGTAACACATAACTCAAGCCCAAGGTTCAGAAGAGGACCAATGGTTAAATCAGAGCCCTGAACTCCTCCTGTGTCTGCAGTAAGTGATGAGTGAGAGTCACCTCCAATCAGCATGTCAGCACTATTGTGATGGCTCCATCTTCTGGAATTCCATGAAAGAGAAACTTCGCTGTCCAGAAAATCTTATCTGCTCACCAAGCCGCTCTACTGAACCCAGGTCCTAGCCATGAGATCTCAGGACAACCCCATAGATACGGGTCACAAAGCTTCTTCAGTCAAATGGCTGATTTTCCAAGCTGGTGGGTACAGGAAAAAGAGTCACAGAGTTCTCTAAAGAGGAGAATTGAGGACTGGGCTGATGTGCTCAGCCGGATCTAGGCTCAGGGCACCCTGTCAGACAGCAGTGCCATCCCCAACCAGTCCCATGTACCAGAAACAAACTTAGAAAATTTTGAAGAAGCTATTCCAAAGCACAGAGGTACCCTGGGAAGGGAGCCTAGGACAGGGACTGAACCAGGTCTAAGCAGTTTGCTCATGGTCCATCTCAGGACCAGCATTACAATGAATCCCATTCCACATTATGTACACTATTACTTTTACATTGAATTTTACCAATATCATATATAGATTTAACCAGCGGTCTGTATACATGCCATAGACTGCTTCATATCATTGACTGCAGAATAAACCCTGTCTTTAGTATGTTTATACGTGGTATAGATATGGATGACCAGGGAGTTGGCCAATCTTTACCACTCACCACTAATGGACCACACTGGTGAGGACTGTACCAGTTTCACTCTGTTACTCTTCTGCTTGTTCCTGTACTTAGGCTTTATGTACTCTCCTTTCTGTCATCACCAACACCAATCCTATGATACTCGCTCTCTCTCCCACTTTCCTAGATATCTCCATATGGGACCAATGGTTGAGCCTCATGTACATACATAAAATATTTCAACCTAAATGTTTTACAAGAGCTAAGAGTTTGCGGATTTATATGATTTGTATGAGTGATCTATATGATTTATATGAGTTATCTACTCTTGTTATAATCAAAATGCTGCTAAATATGCATACATTTTATGCACACAAGTTCCTGCCTTTATTTGGACCTTGGTTTTCTTACTTGTAAATAAAGGAGAAATATAAAATAAATGGGAAAGATCAGGTGAATTTTAATGTCTTCCCAACTTCAAAATATTTTGTCCATTAGATTTTAGGACTAAGAGACAGAGGCTGAAAAAAACAAACAAGCAAACTTATTCATGCTCACAGGAGTAAGGGTATTTCACAAGGTGCTATAGGACCCAAGAATTTTGCTTTGCCAGTATCAAACTTCAGACCAAGAGCTGCTCAGATTCACCTAAATTGCCCAGATTTACAGAAATTGCAACAGGTATTGTTGCTTTGCTTGTACTCTTACCTATATCTATCCTCATTTTCTGATATTCCACTCTGGTGTGCTTTTGAGTATTTTGCTTACCATCATGCAAAACAAGAATGTGGTTCTGAAACAGAAGATATGATGAAGATTTCTGATTTTTTTTAAAAAGAGCCCTAGTCAGTCACAAATTAAAGTTCAGTGATCCTTTCATCTAGTTTATAGCAAACTACATTCTCCACCTATAACTGGAGTTTGGAAAATGGTACTACATACTGGAAATCTGCATTATTAATAAATTATGCTGAGATTATTCTGAATTCGCTATCAAGACTGATTTTGTGCTTAAACCATAGGAGGATGCTGATTTCCTTTTCCAAATTTTCTTCTGGAATCTTGTATATATGAAGGTAAATGGTGTAACAAAGAAGGAAAATTTTAGGTAGAATTCAGTTAGAACTAGACATAGAACACATACAATTATTCACATCTAAAATGACTTTGCTGTAAGTGAGGAAATAATGTCATATATCTTTAATATCTAAACTGTATTCTCCCATATTCTTCAATTCACAGATACTTGGTTTATTGGAGGAACAGTGAAGAAGAGATAGAGAGAGAGAGAGAGATAAAAAGAGAAGAAGAGAAGGGAGGAGGGAGAGGGGGGAGGAAAAAGAGGGAGAGAAGGAGGAAGAGAGGGAAATGGGAAGAATTAGATTAGAAAGAAGAAAGGGAACAAAAATGACAGTAAGAACAAGACAGGGGAACCATTAAAATGAAAATGAGTAATGACTCTAGAGAAGGAAGACAAAACTTGAGGATTAATATACAGAATATAAATCTGTGGAACAGATGCACTAATTTAGACACTGTCACCAAGCCATGGCTTATACCTTATTTTCCTCATCTACAAAGTGAGATTGTTGGATCAGTGTTCCTTCAGGGTCTGAACGTACCTAAAGAGAAGACACATGGAAAAATGGGGAGTGTTCTCATCTTTTCCCACCAGCCATTCTACTCCCAAACCACTGCTGCCTCCAGGACATCTTCCTTTTCCATCAGTGCTTTCCCTTCGTCCAGTTACATGGGGCGGGTGGGTAGAGCAGACAGCAAAGTTACCTGTCAACTCTAAATGAATTCCAATAAAAAATAAAAATCTGGCTACTGCTATCTACTCTAATAGGAAATTTGAAGCAGAGCTCAGATTATTAAAATGTAGGTGGTATGTGGATATATTTTCCAAATGTTGACACAGAACTATTATTTCTGTACAAATATCTTCACAACTCTCTCTCGGATGTGTTTGGTCCTGACTCCATAGATGACCGGATTAAGGGCCGGTGGGACAGCCACATAAAGATTAGCCAGAAGAATGTGGATATAGCGGGGAATGTTTCTGCCAAAACGGTGTGTCATAAAAGAAAAAAAAGCTGGTGTGTAAAAGCACAGCATGACACAGACATGAGAACCACAGGTATTGAGAGCCTTTAGCCGGGCATCGTGAGAAGGAAGGCGGAAAACAGCTCGAAGGATAAGCACATAGGAGGAGGCAATCAGGATCACATCCACAATGATATTAGAAATCACCATGAGCCCATAGATAATGTTGACCTTGATGGGTGCACAGGCCAACCGGGCAAGACCCATGTGCTCACAGTACGTATGAGGGATGATGTGATGCCCACAGAAGGGCAACCTCAGAATGAGAAACACGAATGGAGTCACAAGAATTAAATTTCTTCCAACAACAAGAGAAGCTAGGATGCTGATGGTTTTATTGGTGAGGATCATGGTGTACTGGAGAGGGTTGCAGATGGCAACAAAGCGGTCATAAGCCATGGCCACCAGGAGAACGGTCTCCATTCCTGTGAACATGTGGATAAAGAACATCTGGGCAAGGCAGCCCCCAAAGCTGATCTCTTGTTGGTTGAACCAGAAGATGCCCAGCATTTTGGGGATGGTGGACGTGGACAGACCCAGATCGATCATAGACAACATGGCCAGGAAGTAGAACATGGGCTGGTGGAGACTGTGTTCAGTCTTGATCACAAAGAGAATGGTGATGTTCCCCACAAGGGCAATCAGGTACACAATGCAGAATGGGAAAGCAATCCAGATATGTACAGTTTCCAGTCCTGGGATTCCTAGCAGGTGAAACAAGGGGGGATGGAAGTGGGTGTCATTGATGGAAGTCATTCTCCCAGCAAGTGTCATTGAATTCCTGTTGAGGCGTAGGTATCTCACTCTCGTTATGATCTTTTCTTTATCAAGGTCATAGAAAATGAAGAGAACCTTAACTGGTGTGCTGGAGGTAGTAGCAGGAGTGGTTGATTGCAAACTTTAGAGATTCTGCTCTTTCCAGAGGGTAATTGAGTAACTCTCAATACATGTTATTGTTCTGAGATTAATTGTGGGTAGTATTATGTGTGCCTTTAACTTTTGTAATAATGTGAGTTCTTTGAAGGAACTTATAGTCTTTCACCTAGTGGTGTATGCTTATCTGCTTGATATTTTTTTCCATTTTTTTTCAAATAGCTCCTTTTTTATTTTTGGGAAACTGCTATACCCGGTACTTCTCAAAGTGTGATATGGTGTTGGAGAATCCAAAGTCCAAATGAGAAAGAC
The DNA here is from genome assembly GCF_024362965.1 of Panthera pardus. NCBI lineage: Eukaryota > Metazoa > Chordata > Mammalia > Carnivora > Felidae > Panthera > Panthera pardus. Next base: position 52,635,134 of record NW_026526677.1, read on the forward strand.
CGAATTATACCATTGGCTGTCTTTTGATATAATATAAACGTAGGGATTTACCTAACGGATCTCATATAGGCACATGACTTAAGGGTGGTCAATCAGATGGTCTTTCTTTAAATCTCCCTCAATCTATCTCTCCTATGAGACCGTTGTTGTTTTTGATGATTCCTGATCTTATGGAATGCCTTAGTTTCCTATCCCACACCTCCAGACTGTTTATTCTGCCATTCCCTAATGTTCTTACAATAAATTACCTTTTGCTTATCAATTAAACTACGTTCATCTTTCTTACAACATATAATGAACATAGAAAATTACACCTTGTCCTTAAGTTGTTCCTGGCTTCAGGTATGAATAGATAAAACAAGTAACAAATTTCAGTGACATCAAAATTGAAGTGTTGTTAATGAATCTTTCCTGATCCCTGAAATGAATAAAGGAAATTGTTTTAACACTTTGTGCCACTAGTATATTGTACAATTATGCTGCATCTAATACAACATGACTTCTTTTATGTATTTATCTATTTGTTACCAATAGAAATGCTGCTGCCTGGGGGCAAAAACTGGGGGATATTCATTTTAATATTCCCAACACTGCCACAGGAGTGTATGGTTCCAAGTTTTTCAGAATTTAGCTGTTGAATAGAATCAGGATTTGTGTAAGTGTGCACTTATGTGTGTGTATGTGTGAGAGATAGAGAAAAAGAGAGCTAGTTATTAAACTGATTCTTATTATGTATGTGATTGCATGTAACTTTGCCAGCTAGTTATTGCTGAGTAGTAATACCCAGGCAAGGGAATTGGTAGTCACCTGCTCTGCTTGAGAAAGAGGAACGTCTCTTGTCCCCAAAGAAGCTAGAGAGAAAATTATTCATATATATGGAGAAAACAATATTTGCCATTGTTGATCGGAGTATGCAAGGCTGAGAAATCAGAGGGCAATGGCTGGTGGGACTTAGGAGAGTCTGAGGAAGTAAGTAGGATGACACATCATGAGATTCACAGTCCAGAGTCAGCCCCATCTTCAGGGCTGCTGTTTTTCAATGATACTTTACTGGCTGAGGGGGGGAGCTTTCCAGGGGAGAAGCAGAGGGAGCTCTTTTTGATAATATACCTCAAATTCAGTAGGACACCCACCCTCTCACAATTTTGGTCAGAAAGTTGCCTTATTTCTGCTGCAGTTGTGTGCCACAAATAGTGGCAGATAGTGTGGGCCAATAAGCTCAAGGATTATTCCTGGAAGGCAAGGTAGTAATTTCATCTTTTTCTAGATGTGCACATGGACAAAAAGCCCAGAGTCCATTTTAAAAGCTTAATTGATAATAGTTAGAGATCTTTCCCTTTTAGTGCCCACCAACTCTCAATTTATTGAAGTTGTGTTTTTTTTTTTTACCCCACTGGCTCTTTTTCCTTTGACTGTTATAGTAGAATATTATAGATGATTTATACAGACTTTGAATTCATTCAAACATGCCTTGAAATCTTGCTATGCCATACTAATGGGAATCCTTGAACAAATTCCTTTACTTTCTACATCAGTTTTTTTCTGTAAAATTGAGTTAATAAGTTCTATCCATGTGACTTGTTTTAAGCACAAACATGACCGATGCATGTAAAGGACTAGCTCTTAGGATATATTTAATAAGTGGTACTTATTTAAACTATTAGTCCTTCCCCAAATTTTATTTTTCTTTTAATTCTAAATAGCTAAGAATGTCACCTAATAGCACAAATAACTTACTTGATTATAAAGAGTTTATTACTTACAAATAATTCATGGTGACTATAGGGTAAGATGAAGGAGGCAGGGAAAGAGGGACGACCCAGAATATTGCAAAGTGAATGAGAAGTGTAGAGCTTCACATTTAGATTTATTTCTAGAATTCTATGGATTCACACATAAACTAATACAGTTCAGTTGGAAAGTAAACTGTGTTCTCTCTCATTCTACAGATTTCTCAAGCTAGGTGGGATCAACCAATTGATGAGAGTAACTTCTTTCAGGCACTGTCATGAATAGGCTATGACACAGAAAACTAGAGGGGGACATTGGATATGACTAAACTAGCAGATGTACTGGACTCCATTAAAAAGGCTTGGATACATTTCCATAAAGTAGTAGGTGCATGGTGGGGGAAGGGGGGCAATGTAGAATTGAGAACCTCTAAACCAGGATTATGCAGGAGAAAACAAATAAGATTATAGGGCAGACCAAATGTATAATGCCTACATCATTTTATTTGGATATGACATCAGTCACACTTCTACATCTAGCCTCAAACATATGACAGTGGCCTGCAGTAGCCTTCTTCTGCCTCAGATGAATCACAGCAAGCCTAGTTGCTGGGTTTGTTTCCCTGCCAACAATTTGCTAGTCAAAGCAATCTTCTTTAGAGACAATACATGTGGTTATGCTACTGAAAACTATTTGTGGCTTTCTAGCGGTGAGGAGTATACTATGTGAGGTGTGTGTGTGTGTGTGTGTGTGTGTGTGTGTGTGTGCACGCATGCGCGTATGTGTGGAAGAGAGAGAGAGGGAGACAGAGAGGAGAGAGAATTTCTTCATATTGCATGTTGGCATATCTCTGTGCTCACCTGCTGAATGTCTGTTCCAGTCCCATGTACTCTGTTGTGTTCTTTTGTGAAGAGAATGGATAATGGGGCTTTGGATAACTCCTGAGCAGAGAAGAGACTACTGTCCCCTTCTATCCTCATTTACCTCTTCTCCTCCTCACTATGGTGTCTCATCTCCCCTGTCTATGTATCCTTACCTTTCTAATATTTCCTCTGTCAGCCCTCACTTGGAGCAATACCACAGCATAAGCCTAGGTGCTTACACATGGTGATTGGAGCCCCTTCAAGCCTCCAGGTCCCAAGTCCATCCTGTCACATGGAGAAAATCTTTATAATGAGTGAAAACATCCCTAAGTCTAAGCATGTCCCAGGGTCCCTGAGCTTAGCCTTCAGAGTCCTCTGGGCACATAAACTTGGGCTGATGGGTCATTAAGCCCATCTAACTATTTGTTCCTCCCTACCATCTGCAGAAACAAATCACCATATCAGATGTGACTTCTAGGTCAGGGGAGATTATGTCTCATGAGCTGTTAGGAAGCGAAATATCCTGAAGGGGTGGGGGGAGTCTTTCTGGGGGATGATGTCATGAAAATAATTAAGTTTAAGCCATTAAGTCTTCGGAGTGTGACTTCTTAGGAAACAGCTATTAGTGACTCTTCTGCTTTAATAGAAATGTGTGAATCCTGATGCAGTCTGGTGTTATGACCATGATTTCAAAAGATGAGACCCCTAAAATAGACACATTAGACCCTGTACCAACAGTCTATTTTTTGACAGTGTTCATCCCTGTAGATAATAGTATCAACTTTCTTCCAACTCAGAAAGATTCTCCTTACAACCTATAACTCATTTTAAACAGATAAAGTCTTTGGAGAGGGGCTTTCATTTGTTTTAACTCTTTTGACAGAAGGTGAAGGAAACTCCACATTCTCCTGAGAAAACAGAATCTAGCTAGAGCTCAAAGTTTAGCTTTCTTTGTCTCCCTCCCTTGATGATGATGAGGTAGACCTTCTAGTACCAGGGCATGCCTTAGGTCAGGATTTTCCTGAGTACAGACAGGAAAAGACTGAAGGACAGTTGAATACATTAGAAAATCTTTTTTTTTTTTTTTTTTTTTGGCTTCTAAGTTCAGATAATTTTGAGTGGTTAAGAGAGAGAAGATAATATCTGTGTTCCAAAAGAGATTCTGGTTAGATCTGATATGTTCTCCTTTTTATTGCTTCTCTTTTTGATGAATGAAAAGCTTACATACCTTGCCTCTCTCTGGTCACTCCCTCATGGTATCCATTTTCCCCATTGTTTCAACATTTACCTTTACAAATCAAGCCTGACTCTATCTAATCTCTACTTAAGATTTCTTTTTATTCCCTCTGCTTCTCCATTATATACGTTGGGCTTCATATGATAAAGTATATACACCACTGTTGGCAAAGTACTTCAGCAAATACCCAACCAAACTGTAAACTTTAATTCTACTTCATGACTCTCCAAAACATTACTCTGTCTTAGGTGATCAAGAGTCCTACTTAGAAAATAACTACTGCTCATTTTCACTTTCCTTCAACTTTCCACCAATTCTCATGTTCTCCATGATGGTCTTCTGTATAAACCATTCAAAAAGGAACCAGATACATGGACTCCTAAATAACTATGATTATTATACAAAGTAAATTGGATGACAAGATGAAAAACACAATCTCCAAGTCTCTTATTTTTATATCAATGTGTACTGCTATTATAACATACACATTTTTCCCCTTGGGTTTTGTGTTTCCTACCTTTACCATTTTTTCCCCTGAGTTTTATTGTAGTAGCATACACATAACATAAAATTTACTATCTCAACCATTTAAATAAATTTTTTAATGTTTATTTCTGAGACAGAGAGAGACAGAGCATGAGTGGGGGAGGGGCAGAGATAAAGGGAAACACAGAACCCGAAGCAGGCTCCAGGCTCTGAGCTGTCAGCACGGAGCCCGACACAGGACTTGAACTCACAGACCGCGAGATCATGACCTGAGTTGAAGATGGACGTTCAACCGACTGAGCCACCCAGGCGCCCCTATCTCAACCATTTTTAAATGTACAGTTCAGTAGTGTTAAATACATTTATATTATTGTTATAACCATCACCACCATTTATCTCCAGAACTTTTTCATTTTGCAAAAACTGAAAACTCTATCCACTCAACAATAACTCCCCATAGACTCTTCACCCCTTCCTCTGGCAACTACCATTCTATTTCTAATTTTTTTTTTAATCTTCCCTTTTCCCCCATGCCCCAGCCTCTTGTAACCACCATTCTACTCTCTGTCACTGTTGGTTTGACTTCTTTCTTTCTTTTTTCTTTTTTCTTTCTTTCTTTCTTTCTTTCTTTCTTTCTTTCTTTCTTTCTTTTTCTTCCTTTCTTTCCCTTTTTTCTTCCTTCTTTCCTTCCTTCTTTCCTCCCTCCCTCCCTCCCTCTCTCCCTCCCCCCCTCCCTCCTTTCTTTCTTTCCTCCTTTCTTTCTTTTCCATGTAACTGAGATAATGCAATATTTGTCTTCATGTGACTGGCTTATTTCATTTTAGAGTCATGTCCTCAGTTTCATCCATGTTTCTTCAATGGCAGGATGTTTTTCTTTTTAAAGGTTAAATAATATTCTGATGTATATATTGACTGCATTTTATCTTTGTTGAATTTTTTCAGTTTAGTATTTATATTTTAAACTGTATAATTTCTGTTTGGTTCATTTTTATAGTACCTACTCCTTTGTTAGACTTCTCATTTTGTTCATGTATTGTTTTCCTGATTGCATTTAGTTGTCTATCTTCTCCTGTAGTGCACTGAGCTTCCTTAAGATGATTATTTTGAATTATTTGTTAAGTAGTTTATAGATCTTCATTTCTTTAGGACCAGCTATTGGAGTTCATTAGTTATGTTTGTTGGTGTCATGTTTATTTGATTCTTTGTGATCTATGTAACTTAAGTTGGTATGTGTGTTTGAAAGAACAGATACCCCTTCCATTTATTAGACTTATTTTGGCAGGTAAAGTCCTTCTGCTGGGTCACTGGACTGATGGGACTACCTCTGAGATCATGGTTGAGTAGCGCTGGAACCAGGTCTGTGGTTATCATCTGGCCTACAGTCGGCTTCATGGTTGGCAGATCTGTTAGCAGGGTTGCAGATGGGTGTAGCCCCCACTGGTTCCCATTGGGCCACTAGGCTTGTCTCTATTCAGGCAAAATTGCCCCTGGTCTGTGATAGAGTGCGGCTGGAATCAAGCCATGGCGACTGCTTCAGGGATCACAATCAGGTCTGAGGTTGGCATACCTGTTACAAAGGGCAGAGATGGGCATGGATTCTACTGAGTCCTTTGGCAAAAGTGGCTAGTATCAGGATTACATACAGGTGGGACTGGAGCCAAGTTCACAGAAGACATGGCTGCCTCCAGTATGCAGCCAGGACTATGGTCAGGAGGCATGCCATTAGTGTATGGGCTTGCCTTCTCAAAGCTACCCTTTTTCAGTCATGGGCTCTACCTGGGTCTTACAACCTTCTTCTTGGATCCCAAAGCTCCCACAAAGGCATTTTGGTTCATGGATGACTGTCAAATATTTGTTTCTATAAGGAGACATGAGCTGAAGACCTATTATTCCACCATCTTGCTTGTGTCACTCCTCTTCAATTGATTTTTATTAGTTTCTGGTTCATGGCTGAAATTTTTCATCTTGCCATCCAATTTGCTTTGTATAATAATCATAGTTATTTGGTAATCTAAGTATCTGGTTCCCTTTTGAATATTTTTCTCCTTTTTTGTTTGCTTTTTGGTTCTGTTAATTTTTGTGTTTGTTATATGTTTTTTTTTTATTATTAAATGCTGAGTTTATGAAGGACAACTTGTCAGAATACTTTTATGTCATCCGTATTGTTATCATTACCAAAAAAGGTTTCACTTCAGTTCTGATGAGCAGTTAGGGTAAAAGCACATCATGCCATTCTAAGTAGCACTGAGCTAATGCTGACAGGCTACATACTTTGTGATGACTGCTGTATTTCTGATTTACCCTCATTCTCTGGGCACTCCTTTGGTGATCTATTTCTCCTAATCCTTGTCAAGCTCTGAACTCCAAGGCTTAATCCTACCCAATGCTGTGATACTGTTAAAGCTCTCCTGATATTACCAGACTTTCTGAGAGCTCTTCTAAATCAGAAAATGCGTAGTACATGTTGAAGAAAAACACCACCAAAGGCAGGATTCATTTTTGTTTACTTTCTATTATTTTCTGGCATCTTGTCCCATTTATCTTTGCTACTTTGTTATCGATCTAATGCTTTAAAACATGTTTTAAATATTCTTTCAATTTTTCAAAATGTCTTCATTTTTCTCTTGGACATGAATAATGGACTGAATGAACACTGAATTCTAATACAAAATAATTTTCCTCAAGTCATGTAGACTTTTTTTTCCTCAAGTCATGTAGACTTTTGCATTTGAGAATTTTGATACCAATCAGATTATGTTTTTTTTGGAGGATAGAAGTAGCAATCAGTTCACTGTACATCTCTGTGTATAAAATATAAGGAAATATTATTGGCCCATTTATTCCATGAATATAGGCATCTGTTTAGTATCCTGGTGATTGCTTCATGGTCTGCTCTACTTACTGTATTGTTTGGCTCTGAATTTGGAAACAATTTGTGCTATTTGGAAAAAAAAAAGTGACCTTCATTATCTTGGAAGCACTATATTTCATTTGTTTTATTATGTTGTTGTTTATATTATCCAATATATCCATTCACTTTCCTTCTCTTTCCTTGAAGTTTTAAAAAAATATCCAGTCTGTTGATGACTTATATTGTAATCACCAAAAATTCTACATTTTTATTATTTCTAGCTTATTATTAATTCAATGTGCTTTTGAAGGAGATCAGAAGTAAATACTTGGACTCAAAAAATATATCTTGACATAGAAATTTAGGAAGACTTTTACAACACAAGTCCAGAATAAAGTGTTTAAATCAAGGGAGTATTTGGTACCTCATTAGTTCAAGGGATAAAGAATATGAAGCTAGGGGAGCCTGGGTGGTTCAGCCCATTAAGTGTCCAACTTCAGCTCAGGTTATGATCTCACAGTTCATGAGTTTGAGCCCTGCTTTGGGCTCTGCACTGATGGTACAGAGTCTGCTTGGGATTCTCTCTCTCTCCCTCTCTCTCTGTTCCTCCCCTGCTCCCTCTCTTTCTCTCAAAATAAATTTAAAAATTTTAAAAATAATAGAAAGTCTGCGCGGGCTCTGTGCTGATGGCTCAGAGCCTGGAGCCTGCTTCCGATTCTGTGTCTCCCTCTCCTCTCTGCCCCTTCCCTGCTCATGCTCTGTCTCTCTCTCTGAAAAATAAATAAAAACATTAAGAAAAAAAATTTTTAAATACTGATTCTAGCCTCAGCTCTCCCCATGGACAGTGTTTGAAAGGTCTATGTGGAAAGTCTCTCTCTCTAACATCCAAAGTTAAATTTGACTTTATTTAAGCTGAAAAATATTTTACTTAGGTCAGTCATGTCTTTAAAATTTACTTTCCTTTTTTGTTAACATTTATTTATTTATTTTTGAGAGAGACTTAGAGAGAACACAAGCATGGGAGGGGCAGAGAGAGACAGGGAGACACAGAATCTGAAGCAGGCTCCAGTCCCTGAACTGTCAGCACAGAGCCTGATGCGGGGCTTGAATCCACGAACTGGAGATCATGACCTGAGACAAAGTTGGATGTTCAATGGACTAAGCCACACAGGTGTCGCATAAAATTTCCTTTAAATTATCATTCTTTCTTTTCTGTTGTTGTTTTTGAAAACCATAGTGCATTGTTTGTACTGACTTCATCCACTTCAGAAAATCCTGTTACATTTACTTTTTCACATTCTAAATTTTCTAAGGTTCTTTACAGTCCAATTTCTTTTCCCATCCCCTTTCTTATATTTGCATTTTTCATGTTCATGAATAATTTTCTTTTTTCTTCTTACATATTTGAATGCCTACCCAAAGCCATCCAGTTAAAAACAGATAAATAAATAAGTAGTCATCCATGATGTCTCTTGCCACTTTGTGGCTAAATCATACCTTATGGCTCTTTTTTATTTCAGAGCAGATACCCTCTCTTTATTTGCATTACCTCTATCCAAATTCCAGTTCTTCTCGAATCATAGATACCTGAAGATTAACTTTGTGCTTCACTAATCTTCTACCTCCTATTCTTTCTATTTTTTTGTGTGTTTATTTCTTTTTGATAGAGAGACAGAGAGAGAGAGGGCAAGCAGGGGAAAGGCAGAGAGGGGGACAGAGGATCTGAAGCAGGCTCTGTGCTACCAATGGATTCAAACTCACCAACCATGAGATCATGACCTGAGCCGAAGTTGGGTGCTTAACTGACTGACCCACCAGGACACCCCTATCTCCTATCCTTTCTAAATGCTAGTGTGAGATAATACTTTCTAAAAATCCACACACTCATTTTACTCACCACTTCATATACTTTAGTACTACTCAATTTTCTATTCAATAAATTTCAGGCCACTGAACGCATCTTTTAATCTTTCTAAATTATGACTTCAATTGTTAAGTAACATTATTTCTTTTTATTGTCTTTTTTTTAAACTAATTTCTCTGTTGAAAAATATTCCCTCTTGCAATTTTCATTTGTTCCACACTAACTCCAGGATGGGCTAGCCAGATGACATAGTATTAAATTTGTCAGTTCAACAATGAGGGTGTATCGGGGCACCTGGCTGGCTCAGTCAGTTAAGTGCCTCACTTCTGCTCAGGTCATGATTTCACAGTTCATGAGTTTGAGCCCTGCATCAGGCTCTGTGCTGACAGCTCAGAGTCTGGAACCTGCTTCAGATTCTGTGTCTCCCTCTCTCTCTGCCTCTCCCCCACTTGCACTCTGTTTCTCTCTGAAAAAATAAACATTAAAAAACAACCTTAAAAAAAAAGAATGAGGGTGTATTATATTGAAGGTTAGGCTTATAAGGAACTTCATAGGATCAGGAATTTGAGAGAACAGAAAAGGAAAAAATAAAACACCAAAAAATCTAGTCTAATTCCCATATTTTGTTTGCATAAGCTTTAGTTAAAACTGTACTATTTATTTTTAAGCAGTACTTTATTAATTATAGAAACTTGTTGCAGTTTACTTAATACCTGTAATTGGTTATGTGATCTCTAATTGAACACCTCTGTCAAAGAAATCTTATTATTGCCTGAAAGAGATCTAGAACACCAAACAGTTTTAACACAAAGTTATTTCAGTGAATCAAAGTTTTCCTCCTTTAAATTTATTCTTGTGTGTAATATTCTCTGACAGAGGTCAACAGAGAGTGTCATTGCAAGTACACATTCAGACACACAGAAGTGTACATACCTCCAACAATTACAGGCAGTATTTTTTCTGATATATATCTCACATATATCTATATCTATGTCTATATCTCTATCATCTCTATCTCTATCATCTCTATCTCTATCTCTATCTCTATCATCTCTATCTCTATATCTATCTATATATCTATATCATCTTATATCTATATATATCATCTATAGTTATAGCTATAGATATCTATATAGAGAGAAAATTAATTTTGGTGAAAGAAATTTATTAATTTTATCATAAATTTTAGTCCTTTCAGACCCTATAATTTCATGACTTGAATGAATTACCTCTCATCAATCTTGTTTTAACAAAGAGACTCTCTACCCGTTCCTGGATCTACTTGGTCCTGATGCCATAAATGACTGGGTTGAGGGCAGGGGGTATGACTACATAGAGGTTAGCCAGGAGGATATGGATATACTCGGGGATGTCATGACCAAAGCGGTGAGTGAGAAAAGAGAAGAGAGCTGGACCAAAGAAGACCAAGATAACACAAATAGGGGAGCTACAGGTATTCAGACCTTTCAGGCGGGCATCTTGGGAAGGGAGGTGGAAGACAGCATATAAGATCCTAATATACGAGACAATGATAAGAAGCACATCCAGAAACAAGATAGAAATATTTCCAAGACCATAGTAGACATTGGCATTAATGCTGGCACAAGCTAGACGTGCCACTCCCATGTGCTCACAATAGGTATGAGGGATGATTCTGTGTCCACAGTAAGGCAGCCTCAGGAGGAGAAAAATGATGGGAACAATCATGCATAAGCTTCTTAGTACCACTATCACAGCAATCACACCAGTCACTCTGTCGGTAAGAATCATGCTGTACCTGAGGGGGTTGCAAATAGCCACATAATGATCAAAACCCATGGCAAGAAGTACAATGCTCTCCATGACTGCAAAAAAGTGGATAAAAAACACTTGAGCAACACAGCACCCAAAGCACAGCTCCTGAAGGCTGAACCAGAAGATCCCCAGCATCTTGGAGATGGTAGTAGTAGAGAGACTTAGGCCAATCACTGACAGCATGGCCAGAAAGTAGAACATAGGTTGGTGAAGGCTATGATCAACCCAGATAACAAACAGAATGATAACATTTCCAACAAGAGCAATCAGATACACAGCACAGAAGGGAAATACAAGCCAGATTTGTGCAACTTCCAACCCTGGAATCCCCAGCAATAGGAATGAAGAAGGATGGGATTCAGTGACATTGTGAGAAGACATTCTCCAGCAGGCTGACGATGGTATGATTTTTAAAAGTTGTTGGTGGTTCCCACTGGACAATTCATCCACAGTTAACTGAGATCTACAAAAATTAAAGATAAAAACATTCCTTAACAAAGGATTCATAATGGGAACAAATTTTTCTAAAGGCCTTTGATTCTTTACTCCTTTTCAGCTCTCCATAAATAATCCCAGTATCACTCCTGACCTGCAGCATAAGTGGTAAAGAATGTAGAAGCTAACATTGTGTCTTTCCTGAAATGATGGGTTCAGAGGAATTAAATGCATTAATTTTCCTCTTCCTGAAGAAATAAATACTATTAGGAGATAATAAAATTGATCATAATAATAGCCGGCACAATAATCATGGTTATCATTAATTGAGTACCTACAATTTTTCAGACATTGTTGTTGTCATTATTTGCATACACTATCTCATTTAGTTCTCCCCCCACAATTCTGTGACACAAGTTCTCGTTTATGGAAGAGAGAGGTTTTGATAAGCTCATTAACTTCCCATTGCTAATAAGCAGCAGAATCAAGATGTGAAATTAAGAGAAACTAAGCTTTGTGACACTGATATGGACCTGTGTTTGTAAACTTGTTAGTGAAAGTAGTGAAAGGAGAGAGAGAGAAAGATAAGGGGTGGAGAAATAAAGGACCTAGAATAACCAGACTACCTCAAAGAAGAATAAATCTGAAAGATTTTCATTACCAAATGTTGAGATTTTCTATAAAACTATGATGATTATGGCAGTGTTGCTATTTAAAAAAAAAAAAGAAAGAAAAAGAGACAATGGAACAGAACTGAGAATCTAGAAGGAGATCCACATAATTCTTAGGGTATGCCCAAGTAGCAATTTTGAGATATGTTGGCAAGGGGCAATGATAATCTGTGAAGTTTCTTCCCCATATAAAGATCTTTCTGAAGAACCTGTTGACTTCTGTAACTGGTGAGAGGGAAATGTGACATCAGATCTGATCTGCTTCCTGGAGCTGGCCAAACCACAAATTTGAGGGCACAGTTCTTGACACTGTTCTCACTTCTGACATCAACTGCAAGTTCAGGAAGTTTCCCATACTACCTCCAGGTTCACTAATCTACTAGAACGACTCACAGAACTCACTGAAAGCTATTATACTCATGGTTACAGTTTACTATAGGGAAAGATTAAAATCATAAATCAGACAAAGGAAGAGATGCTGATGGTAGAATGTGAGGTTTGCAAATGTGAAGTATCCATTGTCCTCCCTCATGGAGTCACAATGAGTTACCCTCCTGGAATTAATGTGTGACAATATGCATAGTTATATTGCCAACCACGGAGGCTCACCTGAGCTTTGGTGTCCAAATTTATGTATATGTGATTGATTGATTGCACACATGGTTGAACTCAATCTCTAGATTGGTTGGTGCCACATGACCCAAAGTTCTCACCCTAAGTTATATTGTTGGTATTTATAGTGTGGTCAGCCCTTACACTGAGATAGAGTTTGACCACCCCTCATCCTAAACTCCTATCAGATATGACAGATAACTTCCTAGAAGCCAAAAACAAAGGCCAGACCTCTTTTTGGGTAAGGCAAAATTCCTCACTATACATCTATTCATCTAGTTCCAAAGACATTTTTTGTTATTGTAACAAGCTATGCGTTTCACCTCTTGGCTTATCTTGGCTCATGGCATCAATCATGAATTTGGGTCTCCCAATAATCAAGTTTGAATTCAGTTTAATCCTTTCGAAATATAAAGCATGGAGAGAGACCAACAACTGATTACCATATTGTGTCCTTTTTTATATCAAGGGTATAGAATGTGTAGAATCAGTTCAATTATAAAGGAGTTCAAACTCATTACTCTCTCCTTTTTTGCCTACTATGACTATTTTTTTAAACTTTGTGTCTCACTCACTATCAAAGCAGTATGGGAAAAGAAGCAGAAGTAGACACCGTGTAATATCACTTGCATTGTGGCATGGGATAGAGTCCTGATTCTATTCTTGCTGGCCTTCTGACCTTATGTCAGTCACACATATTCTGTATTTCAGTTTCATCCAGAAATAAACATAGTACTATCTATCTCAGATTATTATTGGGTTGAGTAGATGAGGTTATATATGCCTGAAATATTACAGGTGTAGATATTTCCTCTCCAATCTTAGTCTTCCTCCTACCTTTCTCCAGACCAGTGTTCTGTACCATTCCCAGTCCCAATACTCTAGGTCTTAACTCAATTTCTGTGAAGCCAAATTCCAATCTTAAGCACACATTGCAGATGCATTGATCACAAACACTTACCACATTCCCTATGTTCCATCTTAGGAAGTCATTTGGCAACTGTGAATTTAATTACTGAAATTATGTATTTATACACCCTCAATATGCCCTAAGAGATGTTTATAAATTGTCCTTGTGTGTGTGTGTTGAGGGGATTTATAATGGAGTCTCCAGGTGCCAGAGAGTCTCAGACATTGAAATTAAAATGAATAGGAATTCCCTTTTGTCATTAAACTTGCTGAAGAGAAGCTCTAGGGAAATCCCCATGAACCTTGCTGTCTGCTATTTGGTCGATTGTCAGTTCTTGTTATTTCACATAAAATATACAACAGGTAGTATTTTACTTTATTTTTCTCCTTCTTTTTCCTTATTCTCTGTTTTCAGTCTTTGAAATACTTGGACTAAGTCTTTGGGCTTTTTGGGGTATCTATATAACCAGAAATTTTTTTAAATTATAAAATATAAATGAAAGTGCCACTTTAACCATTTTAAACTTTACAATTCAGTGGCACTTAGTACATTCACAACATTGTAAAACTGTTAACACTATCTAGTTCTATAAAATTTCACCAATTCAAAAGGAAATCCTATGTCCATTAATCAATCACTTCCCATTCTTCCAGCTCTAGGCAGTAGATTATTAGATCTGATCTCAAATTTTTCTCAACAGTTACAAAAGTCAACAGCTATTGAAAAAGAAACTTCATATGGGAAAGAAACTTCACTGATTAACATTCACTTTTGCCAATTTATCTTAAATTTCTACGTGGGGAAAGAAACTTTAAAAGGTGGTCTATATATGCAATGGAATATTATACATTCTTTAAAAAGAAGGATATCCTGTATTGCAACAACATGGATGAATCTGTGGACAAAATACCAAAGTGAAATAAGCCAGTCACATAAAGACAAATATTACACAATCTCAGTTATTATGGAATCTTGAAAAAAAAAAAAAAGCCAAACTGACAGTAACATAAAGTAGAAGGGTGGTTACTAGGGCCTGGGGCATCAGTAAAAAGGGGAGATTAAAAAGAAATCAGAATGGAGCCTGGGTGGCTCAGTGGGTTAAGTGTCTGACTTCAACTCAGGTCATGATCTCAGGGTTTCTGAGTTTGAGTCCCTCATTGGGCTCTCCACTGTCAGCGCAGAGCCCACTTGGGATCCTCTGTCTTCCTCTCTCTGCCTCTCCCTGGCTCACATTCTTTCTCTTGCTCTCTCTCTTTCTCAAAATATGTAAATAAACATTTTTTAAAAAGGGGGTGCTTGGGTGGCTCAGTCGGTTTAGTCTCTGACTCTTGCTTTCAGCTCAGGTCATGATCTCATGGTTTGTGAGTTCAAGCCCTGTGTCAAGCTCTGTGCTGACAGTGCAGAGCTTGCATGGGATTCTCTCTATCACTCTCTCTCTGCCCGCCCCCCCCCCCAGTCACTCACACTATCTCTCTCTGTCAAAATAAATAAATATTAAAAAATAAAAGTTCTTTAAAAAAAAGAGAGTTACCCAATTACCCTTTGCAAAGAGCAGAATCTCTAATGTTTGTAACCAACTACTCATACCAAGACCTGTAGCACACCACCCATAGCACTCTAACACACACAGAGTTCTTACATCTTTCCAGGACCTTGATAAAGAAAAGGTCATAACGAGAGTGAGATACCTACGCCTCAACAGGAATTCAATGACACTTGCTGGGAGAATGACTTCCATCAATGACACCCACTTCCATCCCCCCTTGTTTCACCTGCTAGGAATCCCAGGACTGGAAACTGTACATATCTGGATTGCTTTCCCTTTCTGCATTGTGTACCTGATTGCCCTTGTGGGGAACATCACCATTCTCTTTGTGATCAAGACTGAACACAGTCTCCACCAGCCCATGTTCTACTTCCTGGCCATGTTGTCTATGATCGATCTGGGTCTGTCCACGTCCACCATCCCCAAAATGCTGGGCATCTTCTGGTTCAACCAACAAGAGATCAGCTTTGGGGGCTGCCTTGCCCAGATGTTCTTTATCCACATGTTCACAGGAATGGAGACCGTTCTCCTGGTGGCCATGGCTTATGACCGCTTTGTTGCCATCTGCAACCCTCTCCAGTACACCATGATCCTCACCAATAAAACCATCAGCATCCTAGCTTCTCTTGTTGTTGGAAGAAATTTAATTCTTGTGACTCCATTCGTGTTTCTCATTCTGAGGTTGCCCTTCTGTGGGCATCACATCATCCCTCATACGTACTGTGAGCACATGGGTCTTGCCCGGTTGGCCTGTGCACCCATCAAGGTCAACATTATCTATGGGCTCATGGTGATTTCTAATATCATTGTGGATGTGATCCTGATTGCCTCCTCCTATGTGCTTATCCTTCGAGCTGTTTTCCGCCTTCCTTCTCACGATGCCCGGCTAAAGGCTCTCAATACCTGTGGTTCTCATGTCTGTGTCATGCTGTGCTTTTACACACCAGCTTTTTTTTCTTTTATGACACACCGTTTTGGCAGAAACATTCCCCGCTATATCCACATTCTTCTGGCTAATCTTTATGTGGCTGTCCCACCGGCCCTTAATCCGGTCATCTATGGAGTCAGGACCAAACACATCCGAGAGAGAGTTGTGAAGATATTTGTACAGAAATAATAGTTCTGTGTCAACATTTGGAAAATATATCCACATACCACCTACATTTTAATAATCTGAGCTCTGCTTCAAATTTCCTATTAGAGTAGATAGCAGTAGCCAGATTTTTATTTTTTATTGGAATTCATTTAGAGTTGACAGGTAACTTTGCTGTCTGCTCTACCCACCCGCCCCATGTAACTGGACGAAGGGAAAGCACTGATGGAAAAGGAAGATGTCCTGGAGGCAGCAGTGGTTTGGGAGTAGAATGGCTGGTGGGAAAAGATGAGAACACTCCCCATTTTTCCATGTGTCTTCTCTTTAGGTACGTTCAGACCCTGAAGGAACACTGATCCAACAATCTCACTTTGTAGATGAGGAAAATAAGGTATAAGCCATGGCTTGGTGACAGTGTCTAAATTAGTGCATCTGTTCCACAGATTTATATTCTGTATATTAATCCTCAAGTTTTGTCTTCCTTCTCTAGAGTCATTACTCATTTTCATTTTAATGGTTCCCCTGTCTTGTTCTTACTGTCATTTTTGTTCCCTTTCTTCTTTTTAACCCGATTCCTTCAATTTTTCTCTTTCTCTTTCTGTCTTTCTCTACCTCTCTGTTTCTCTCTTTCTCCTTCTTACTATTTACCCAATAAATTCAGTCTCTGAGAATTGATTAATGTAAGAGACTACAGTTTAGGATTAGGTATACATGACATTATTTCCTCACTTACAGCAAAGTCATTTTAGATGTGAATAATTATATGTGTTCTGTTTCTAGTTCCAATTGAATTGTACCTAAAATTTCCCTTGTTTGCTATATATACTGTTTCCCTTCAAAATTTAGAAAATTTTGAAAAGGAAATTAGAATAATCTATGGTTTAAACACAAAGCCAATCTTGATATCAAGTCCAGAATAATCTGAATATAATTTATTAATCCTGTAGATTTCCAATATGTAGTCCCATTTTCAAGCTCCAGGTATATCTAGAGAATATATTGTACTTTCCTTTATCAGGGTTTTATAGCTTTTAATATATAAATCTTGCACTTTCTTGGTTAAATTTATTCCTAAATATGTATGTTCTTATTTTTCAAGGCTATTGTAAATGGAATTTTTCTCAACTCTCTTTTTGATTATTCACTGGTGGAATTTAAATATATCTAATTTCTGTATGTTGACATTGTATTGTGTGACTTTGCTGAATTCATTTATTAGTTCTAATGGATGTTTTGTATATTCTTTATAATTTTCTTTATATAAGATTATATCATTTACAAACATATATAGTTTACTCCTTTTCTTTTTTTTTTTAATATATGAAATTTATTGTCAAATTGGTTTCCATACAACACCCAGTGCTCATCCCAAAAGGTGCCCTCCTCAATACCCATCACCCACCCTCCCCTCCCTCCTACCCCCCATCAACCCTCAGTTTGTTCTCAGTTTTTTAACAGTCTCTTATGCTTTGGTTCTCTCCCACTCTAACCTCTTTTTTTTTTTCCCCTTCCACTCCCCCATGGGTTTCTGTTAAGTTTCTCAGGATCCACATAACAGTAAAACCATATGGTATCTGTCTTTCTCTGTATGGCTTATTTCACTTAGCATCACACTCTCCAGTTCCATCCACGTTGCTACAAAAGGCCATATTTCATTCTTTCTCATTGCCACGTAGTATTCCATTGTGTATATAAACCACAATTTCTTCATCCATTCATCAGTTGATGGACATTTAGGCTCTTCCCATAATTTGGCTATTGTTGAGAGTGCTGCTATAAACATTGGGGTACAAGTGCCCCTATGCATCAGTACTCCTGTGTCCCTTGCGTAAATTCCTAGCAGTGCTATTGCTGGGTCATAGGGTAGGTCTATTTTTAATTTTGTGAGGAACCTCCACACTGTTTTCCAGAGTGGCTGCACCAATTTGCATTCCCACCAACAGTGCAAGAGGGTTCCCGTTTCTCCACATCCTCTCCAGCATTTATAGTCTCCTGATTTGTTCACTTTGGCCACTCTGACTGGTGTGAGGTGATATCTGAGTGTGGTTTTGATTTATATTTCCCTGATAAGGAGCGACGTTGAACATCTTTTCATGTGCCTGTTGGCCATCCGGATGTCTTCTTTAGAGAAGTGTCTATTCATGTTTTCTGCCCATTTCTTCACTGGGTTATTTGTTTTTCGGGTGTGGAGTTTGGTAAGCTCTTTATAGATTTTGGATACTAGCCCTTTGTCTGATATGTCATTTGCAAATATCTTTTCCCATTCCATTGGTTGCCTTTTAGTTTTGTTGGTTGTTTCCTTTGCTGTGCAGAAGCTTTTTATCTTCATAAGGTCCCAGTAATTCACTTTTGCTTTTAATTCCCTTGCCTTTGGGGATGTGTCGAGTAAGAGATTGCTATGGCTGAGGTCAGAGAGGTCTTTTCCTGCTTTCTCCTCTAGGGTTTTGATGGTTTCCTGTCTCACATTCAGGTCCTTTATCCATTTTGAGTTTATTTTTGTGAATGGTGTGAGAAAGTGGTCTAGTTTCAACCTTCTGAATGTTGCTGTCCAGTTCTCCCAGCACCATTTGTTAAAGAGACTGTCTTTTTTCCATTGGATGTTCTTTCCTGCTTTGTCAAAGATGAGTTGGCCATACGTTTGTGGTTCTAGTTCTGGGGTTTCTATTCTATTCCATTGGTCTATGTGTCTGTTTTTGTGCCAATACCATGCTGTCTTGATGATGACAGCTTTGTAGTAGAGGCTAAAATCTGGGATTGTGATGCCTCCTGCTTTGGTCTTCTTCTTCAAAATTACTTTGGCTATTCGGGGCCTTTTGTGGTTCCATATGAATTTTAGGATTGCTTGTTCTAGTTTTGAGAAGAATGCTGGTGCAATTTTGATTGGGATTGCATTGAATGTGTAGATAGCTTTGGGTAGTATTGACATTTGGCAACATTTATTCTTCCAATCCATGAGCCGGGAATGTCTTTCCATTTCTTTATATCTTCTTCAATTTCCTTCATAAGCTTTCTATAGTTTTCAGCATACAGATCTTTTACATCTTTGGTTAGATTTATTCCTAGGTATTTTATGCTTCTTGGTGCAATTGTGAATGGGATCAGTTTCTTTATTTGTCTTTCTGTTGCTTCATTGTTAGTGTATAAGAATGCAACTGATTTCTGTACATTGATTTTGTATCCTGCAACTTTGCTGAATTCATGTATCAGTTCTAGCAGACTTTTGGTGGAGTCTATCGGATTTTCCATGTATAATATCATGTCATCTGCAAAAAGCGAAAGCTTGACTTCATCTTTGCCAATTTGGATGCCTTTGATTTCCTTTGGTTGTCTGATTGCTGATGCTAGCACTTCCAGCACTATGTTAAACAACAGCATTGAGAGTGGGCATCCCTGTCGTGTTCCTGATCTTAGGGAAAAAGCTCTCAGTTTTTCCCCATTGAGGATGATGTTAGCTGTGGGCTTTTCATAAATGGATTTTATGATCTTTAAGTATGTTCCTTCTATCCCGACTTTCTCAAGGGTTTTTATTAAGAAAGGGTGCTGGATTTTGTCAAAGGCCTTTTCTGCATCGATTGACAAGATCGTATGGTTCTTCTCGTTTTTTTTTATTAATGTGATGTATCATGTTGATCGATTTGCGAATGTTGAACCAGCCCTGCATCCCAGGAATGAATCCCACTTGATCAAGGTGAATAATTCTTTTTATATGCTGTTGAATTCGATTTGCTAGTATCTTATTAAGAATTTTTGCATCCATATTCATCAGGGATATTGGCCTGTAGTTCTCTTTTTTTTACTGGGTCTCTGTCTGGTTTAGGAATCAAAGTAATACTGGCTTCATAGAATGAGTCTGGAAGTTTTCCTTTCCTTTCTATTTCTTGGAATAGCTTGAGAAGGATAGGTGTTATCTCTGCTTTAAACGTCTGGTAGAACTCCCCTGGGAAGCCATCTGGTCCTGGACTCTTATTTGTTGGGAGATTTTTGATAACCGATTCAATTTCTTCACTGGTTATGGGTCTGTTCAAGCTTTCTATTTCCTCCTGATTGAGTTTTGGAAGAGTGTGGGTGTTTAGGAATTTGTCCATTTCTTCCAGGTTGTCCAATTTGTTGGCATATAATTTTTCATAGTATTCCCTGATAATTGCTTGTATCTCTGAGGGATTGGTTGTAATAATTCCATTTTCATTCATGATTTTATCTATTTGGGTCATCTCCCTTTTCTTTTTGAGAAGCCTGGCTAGAGGTTTGTCAATTTTGTTTATTTTTTTCAAAAAACCAACTCTTGTTTTCGTTGATCTGCTCTACAGTTTTTTTAGATTCTATATTGTTTATTTCTGCTCTGATCTTTATTATTTCTCTTCTTCTGCTGGGTTTTGGGTGCCTTTGCTGTTCTGCTTCTATTTCCTTTAGGTGTGCTGTTAGATTTTGTATTTGGGATTTTTCTTGTTTCTTGAGATAGGCCTGGATTGCGATGTATTTTCCTCTCAGGACTGCCTTCGCTGTATTCCAAAGCGTTTGGATTCTGTATTTTTATTTTCGTTTGTTTCCATATATTTTTTAATTTCTTCTCTAATTACCTGGTTGACCCATTCATTCTTTAGTAGGGTGTTCTTTAACCTCCATGCTTTTGGAGGTTTTCCAGACTTTTTCCTGTGGTTGATTTCAAGCTTCATAACATTGTGGTCTGAACGTATGCCTGGTATAATTTCAATTCTTGTAAACTTATGAAGGGCTGTTTTGTGACCCAGTATATGATCTATCTTGGAGAATGTTCCATGTGCACTCGAGAAGAAAGTATATTCTGTTGCTTTGGGATGCAGAGTTCTAAATATATCTGTCAAGTCCATCTGACCCAATGTATCATTCAGGGCCCTTGTTTCTTTATTGACCGTGTGTCTAGATGATCTATCCATTTCTGTCAGTGGAGTGTTAAAGTCCCCTGCAATTACCACATTCTTATCAATAAGGTTGCTTATGTTTGTGAGTAATTGTTTTATATATTTGGGGGCTCCCATATTCGGCGCATAGACATTTATAACTGTTAGCTCTTCCTGATGGATAGACCCTGTAATTATTATACAATGCCCTTCTTCATCTCTTTTTACAGCCTTTAATTTAAAGTCTAGTTTGTCTGATATAAGTATGGCTACTCCAGCTTTCTTTTAGCTTCCAGTAGCATGATAAATAGTTCTCGATCCCCTCACTCTCAATCTAAAGGTGTCCTCAGATCTAAAATGTGTCTCTTGTAGACAGCAAATAGATGGGTCTTGTTTTTTTATCCATTCTGATACCCTATGTCTTTTGGTTGGCGCATTTAGTCCATTGACATTCAGTGTTATTATAGAAAGATACGGGTTTAGAGTCATTGTGATGTCTGTATGTTTTATGCTTGTAGCGATGTCTCTGGTACTTTGTCTCACAGGATTCCCCTTAGGATCTCTTGTAGGACTGGTTTAGTGGTGACGAATTCCTTCAGTTTTTGTTTGTTGGGAAGACTTTTATCTCTCCTTCTATTCTAAATGACAGACTTGCTGGATAAAGGATTCTCGGCTGCATATATTTTTTTTTTTGTTCATCACATTGAAGATCTCCTGCCATTCCTTTCTGGCCTGCCAAGTTTCAGTAGAGAGATCGGTCACGAGTCTTATAGGTTTCCCTTTATATGTTAGAGCACGTTTATCTCTAGTTGCTTTCAGAATTTTCTCTTTATCCTTGTATTTTGCCAGTTTCCCTATGATATGTCGTGCAGAAGATTGATTCAAGTTACGTCTGAAGGGAGTTCTCTGTGCCTCTTGGATTTCAATGCCTTTTTCCTTCCCCAGTTCAGGGAAGTTCTCAGCTATTATTTTTTCAAGTACCCCTTCAGCACCTTTCCCTCTCTCTTCCTCCTCTGGGATACCAATTATGCGTATATTATTTCTTTTTAGTGTATCACTTAGTTCTCTAATTTTCCCCTCATACTCCTGGATTTTTTTATCTCTCTTTTTCTCAGCTTCCTCTTTTTCCATAATTTTATCTTCTAGTTCACCTATTCTCTCCTCTGCCTCTTCAATCCGAGCTGTGGTCGTTTCCATTTTATTTTGCATGTCGTTTAAAGCGTTTTTCAGCTCCTTGTGACTGTTCCTTAGTCCCTTGATCTCTGTAGCAAGAGATTCTCTGCTGTCCTTTATACTGTTTTCAAGCCCAGCAATTAATTTTATGACTATTATTCTAAATTCACTTTCTGTTATATTATTTAAATCCTTTTTGATCAGTTCATTAGCTGTTGTTATTTCCTGGAGATTCTTCCGAGGGGAATTCTTCCGTTTGGTCATTTTGGATAGTCCCTGGAGTGGTGGGGACCTGCAGGGCACTTCCCCTGTGCTGTGGTGTATAACTGGAGTTGGTGGGCGGAGCCGCAGTCAGACCTGATGTGTGCCCCCAGCCCACCGCTGGGGCCACAGTCAGACTGGTGTGTGCCTTCTCTTCCCCTCTCCTAGGGGTGGGATTCACTGTGGGGTGGCGTGGCCCATCTGGGCTACTTGCACACTGCCAGGCTTGTGTTGCTGGGGATATGGCGTATTAGCTGGGGTGGGTAGGCAAGGTGCACGGGGGCAGGATGGGCAGGCTTAGCTTGCTTCTCTTTAGGTGATCCACTTCAGGAGGGGTCCTGTGGCAGTGGGAGGGAGTCAGACCCCCCTGCCTGAGTGGTGGCTCCGCAGAAGCACAGCGTTGGGTGTTTGCAGGGTGCAAGCAAGATTCCTGGCAGGAACTGGTTCCCTTTGGGATTTTGGCTGGGGGATGGGCGAGGGAGATGGCGCTGGCGAGCGCCTTTGTTCCCCACCAAACTGAGCTCTGTCGTCCTGGGGCTCAGCAACTCTCCCTCCCTTTGTCCTCCAGCCTTCCTGCTTTCCGAGCAGAGCTGTTAACTTATGACCTCCCAGATGCTAAGTCGCGCTTGCTGTCGGAACACACTCCATCCGGCCCCTCCGCTTTTGCAAGGCAGACGGGGGCTCTGCTTGGCCGGCGGGCCGCCCCTCTGCCCCGGCTCCCTCCTGCCAGTCCGTGGAGCGCGCACCACCTCGCCACCCTTCCTACCCTCTTCCATGGGCCTCTCGTCTGCGCTTGGCTCCGGAGACTCCGTTCTGCTAATCCTCTGGCGGTTTTCTGGGTTATTTAGGCTGTGTAGGTGGAATCTAAGTGATCAGCAGGACGCGCGGTGAGCCCAGCGTCCTCCTGTGCCGCTATCTTCCAAACTGTTTCCTAAAACCATTTTTTAATGTTTAATCATTTTTTGAGAGACAGAGAGAGACAGAGCATGAGCAGGGGAGGTGCAGTGAGAGAGGGAGACACAGAATCTGAAGCAGGCTCCAGGCTCTGAGCTTTCAGCACAAAGTTTGATGTGGGGCTCAAACTCATGAGCTGTGAGATAATGACTTGATCTGAAGTCGTTCGCTTAACCTGGGCACTCCTTCTTTTGAGTTCTTGTTTCTCAAGGAGCTGCTCCAAGGTTTCCTGCCACTGCACTGCCTAAGAGACTCCAGCAGCTCTATGAGGCTGGCCCCATTCTTCTCTTCTTCACTGCTACTGTTGTCCTTGAAATGGGTGTCTTGGATTTAATTTAAAGGTCTAAGATTAACTCATTATTTTTCATTGTGCTATTATACCATGTCTCTTGTTTCTGGAAAATGTTCAGAAAAGAGCAACTGAGATGGCCATAATCTTCCTGAAAGGAAGATTACAGGAGAAGCAAAGAAAGTCAGAGGGGAATTAGTTCATGGCTTCGTGTCAGTTGTATTTTTTTACATGGAGCAAGAAGATGTGGACAAAGCAGATGTAAACATGAATATTCTGATTTTTTAGGAGGTAAACACTAAGGACAAAATAGATACAGCCCTTCTTGGAGGTCTTTCAAGGAAGAACAAGAATTCAAAACAAGAATTATCATAATGGTATTCTTTTGGATATGGTTTAGATGTTTTCAAAAAAACACATTTGAAAGGTATTTTTCAAGTTTGAGGAAATTGAGGTTCACAGAAAAAAAGTGATTTATTTGAGGTCAGAGTTTTAAATGATAAATGAGCTGGAGCTAAAATCTTAGTATTCGGTATTTAGCTGTTATGCATGTTTTGTTAAACTATTGTTGATAGCTTAATAAAAACGGTTCTTTCAAGATATAACCTTCTTTCCCTTTTTAATTGCAAAAGTTAAATTGAAAACATATTAAAACCTATATTTTTCAGTTTATTCATTTTTAATACTGAGATATATAAGATGATTAAGTTAGCAATAATTTCCTGCCACTTCCAGAGTTTAGTAGGACTTTTCCAAGAACATTATTTATTATTTATTTATTTAATTTTAAATACTTTACTCAATATTTTTATTAAATAGGATTATTTTTCCCATGTAGTCATTTAGATTTTAACTGACAAAACTGATGGATACCATAGAAATGTTAAATGAGAAAAATAATGAAGTTTTGCTAAAGTTCCCCCTTTTGTAACTTTTTTAAAAAATTTAAATCCAAGTTATTTAACATATAGTGTAATAATGATTTTAGGAATAGAATTTAATGACCAAGAGCATTATTTTAAACATATGTAATACCATATATATCCTTAAATGAATTTTAACATGTACTAGATTTAATTACCATAATTGCCATAGATAGTTACATTTAAATATTTAGATATGTGTACTTAAGTAAAATCATTGTTCACCATATATCTTTTTGTAACAGTACATCCCCATTTGTGGGGTCTTTATTTCAGTTCAAATCTCGCATGGCTATAGAACATTTTCAAGTTATTTTATCAGCAAGGGAAAATAGGCAATATACCTTGAATGAATTAGAAAATCATCTTTAATTCAGAATTTTGATTGCTATTCTCATTGCTTTTTTTCTTTTTTTTCCTTTTTTTTATTGGTTCATTACAAAAGATGTAACTCATTTATCTTGAAGAGATATAGTCTATAGTGGGAGGAATATATTTGTATTGTTTTATTTTTCTCCAAATAGTAAAACAATGGTTTTATTTTTTTTATTAATTTTTTTTACATTTATTTATTTTTGAGAGACAGAGAGAGCACAAGTGGGTAGGGGCAGAGAGAGGAGACAGAATCCAAAGCAAGCTCCAGGCTCTGAGCTGTCAGCACAGAGCCTGACACGGGGCTCAAACTCACAAACTGTAAGATCATGACCTGAGCCAAAGTCGACGCTTAACTGACTCAGGCACCCAGGCACCCTGTAAAATAATGTTTTTAATTTCTTTTCCCATTAACTACTGATACCTCCTTTTATGTACAGCAAGTTCTTATGTACACTGGGTCTCCTTATTCTGTTCTATTTTTTCTACCTGTGCATTGTGAGGAGATTACCATAGTGAACAAAACTTCTCTAGATTTATAAGAGATTTGACGTACAATAGCTCTCTTTTCCACTAATATTTTACATTTAAAAATTTTAAACTCTTATATTTAGACTGCCAGCAACACCTAAATTCTTTTGTTGATTTCCAAAGTATCCAAATTTAATTGGATTCCTACAAGATATGAAAATTAATTTATAAAAATTAACACAGTCCATATCTTGGCTATTGTAAATAAAGCTGAAATAAACATGGGGATATGTCTATGTTTTGAATTAGTATTTTCATTTTCTTGGATAAATACCCAAAGTGGAATTGGTGGTTCATATGGTAGTTCTATTTTTTTCAAGTTTATTTATTTATTTTGAGAGAGACAGAGAGAGAGAGCAGGGGAGGAGCAGAGAGACAGGTAGAGAGAGAGAATCCCAAGCAGGCTCCACACTGCCAGCTCAAAGCTCAAACACACAAACCATGAGATCATGACCTGAGCCAAAATCAAGAGTCAGACACTTAACCGACTGAGCCACCCAGGTGCCCCAGTAGTTGTATTTTTAGTTAAAAAACGTTTTCCTTTTTGTTCAGCTGTTTGATTTGTCGCTTACTTTACTTAAATTTTCCTTTACATGTGTCACTAAAGGACATTAATTTATATGTCTCAACATTTCACATTTTTAAAAAACAACTCTACTTGAAGTTTTTTTAATGGAATATTTTTCTAGAGTTTATTTTCTACTTAACTGTTGCTAGTACAGAGGAAACTTGCTGATTTCTGTTATTTTGCTTTGGGTTAGCTTCATTATTTTAGTGTCCGCTATAAATACTTTTCAGTTCATTCTTTTGATTTTTCAGTAAAACATCATTAGTATTATAAAAATGATAATTTGGGCTTTCTTTTCCAAATATACCTCTCATTTATGGTTTTCTGTTTTGTTTTATTGAGAACGACTTTAAACAATAGTAGCAGCTAATCTCATTTCCCCCATTGATTGATTTAATACAATCTTTTATATTTTATATTAAGAATGGTGTTCGTTTTTGTGTTTTACAAATAAAACCAATGAAAAATGTATCTTAGGGTGCCTCAGTTGGTTAAGTGTCTGGCTCTTGGTTTTGGCTCAGGTTATTATCTCATGGTTTGTGAGACTGAGTCCTGCATTGGGCTCTGTGCTGACAGTGAGGGGCTTGCTTGGGATTCTCTCTCTTCCTCTCTCTCTGCCCCTCCCCTGCTCACACACCTGCATTCTTTCTCTCAAAATAAATAAACTTTAAAAAATAATATATTTTATATACTGCCAAAGTTCCAAATCATGAAAGAATTGAGACTCATGTTTCATAAAACCCTCTTATTTTGGGACTCTGTGTGTCGTAAGTTATTATTCAAGACTCACTTAGCTTGGTCATTTACTTACCAAATTTTTACTGAGAGCCTCCTGCATGCCTGATACTGTGACAGCCAGAGTTTGTTTGTTTGTTTGCACATTCCCCTGGCTGGAGAGCCCCACTGTCTGCAACATGGCCATGTCAGAGCTCAACCCCAACTCTTTGCCCTCATTCCCAGATATAGCTCTTAACCCTTTGCCCAGGTGGAGAGACCAATGGAAGGTAATGAAAGGCAAATTGAGAAATTCAACAGTGAGCCAGATTCATAGGCTGGGACAGAACCCTGGGGAGGTGGACTGCCTCCATTGATCCCCTCCCAGAGTCCTTGACAGTGGCTGGTTTACTTACTACTGCAGGAGGGGCCATGAAGATGTCCCCAGGCTGGTTCTTCCTTCTGGGCTCCTTCCCCTCTCCTGGCTGTCGTTGCCTGTGCTGGGCCTTTTGTTGCTGAGAGCAGATCTGTCCCTCTCTTACCACTCCTGGGTTTGGGATATAAATCATAGCCATGAAATCACCTGGTCTCAGTCTGACTCCCCTGGGCCCACCCCATGACACTCCTCAGTGTCACCCAACTGCCTCTGGGGCAGGTCATCTCACTCCAGCAGGAGGAGCCTGCAGTGACTTTGGAGGCCTCTCTTGGCCACTCTGGGAACAAACCTAGTCCTAGGACATGGGGCCCGCAGGTGGACAGCTCTGCCATGTTGGATTGTTGGAAGAAAGGGTGTCCTTGTCTCAGCTTGGTTTCCTCTCCACTCAGTCTAGCAAGTAGTTAGTTCTGTTGTAACAGGACACAGGAGTTCTTAAGTATCACCATGCTATGCAAAACCCCACACAAAGAAACCACAGGATTTATGGAAAATGGAGTTAGGAGCATAGTACCCAAAAACATTGTCAGTGACACATAAAAAGATAGAAAACCAGGTAAACCATAGCAGAGTTTGACACATGTTAAGAGGTTGAGAGAAATACAAATGCTACAATGAACACAACACTCTACGTTGAGAAGGCCATGAAGTTTGCTTGTGGGCATGGACAGAAGAAGGGCTGCAGCTTGTGAGTTATGGTGAAGTGATAAGAGGAGCTTTGTCTGAAATCAGATAGAAAGTTGTGAAGTGTGGGAAGGTAGTTGATGGGTGTTAGCAGTGTGTGTGTGTGTGTGTGTGTGTGTGTGTGTGTGTGTGTGTGTTGTGTATCCTGTAATGCTCACTCTCAGCTTGATACAGTTTCTGTGTTTGGATTGCACAAAGCCAAGTGTGAAACTCAGTTATCCTCAAATTGTTTCATAATGTATTGCTGGTGTTGGCACATGTTTGTACATTTAAACCAAGTGGCATAGCAGAACTGACTGTATCTCCCTTTTCCTGTGTCAACAGTCTTCCACTTTCCTGAATCTTCCACCTCAATATTTGAAGATTTTAAGGACCAAGAACTTAAAATAACAATCTTCACTGCACACACTTGTGCATGTATCTTTCCATGGCACTTCCCAGTTGCACCCCTGTATCTTCAGGATCTGCCTTTCACTGACTCAGCCTCTGTAAGAGTCATCTTTGTATATTGCCCTCACTTCCTCACCTTTTTAATCTGTAACTATAAAAATCTGTCCTATGGCTACATTGAAACTACTTTTGCTAATGACTTCCATATTGCCTAATTGAATGTGCACTGTAGTAGATAGAGAACTAATAGGAAACAGATGGCCCACTCAAATTAAAAAATTTTTTTGAATTAAAAAAATTTTAATTGAGGTATAATTGACAAGGAACATTATATTAGCTTCAGGTGTACAGCATAACGATTCAACATTTGTATATATTGGGAAATGATAACCAAAATAAATCCAGTTACCATCATCCATCACTATATGTAATTACATTTTTTTTTCATGTGATGAGTACTTTCAAGAGTTACTCTCTTAGCAACTTTCAAATACACAGTACAATATTATTAATTATAGTCACCATGCTGTACATCACATTCCCATGACTTACTAATTTTATAACTGGAAGTTTTTAACTTTTGACTCCCTTTTCCATTTTGCCATCCCACCCCTGCCTCTGCAACCATGAATCTGTTCCCTGTATCAGTGAGGTTTTTTTTTTTAATTCTACATATGAGTGACACCATACAGTATTTATCTTTCTCTGTCTGACTTAATTCCACTCAGAATAATGCCCTCAAAGTCCATCATGTTGTAAATTACAAGATTTTATTTTTTTTATGGCTGAAGAGTATTTCTGTGTGTGTGTGTGTGTGTGTGTGTGTGTATCTCACATATTTATCCATTCATCCACTAATGGACATTTAAGTTGCTTTCATATCTTGGCTATTGCAAACAATGCTGAAATGAACATGGTGGTATGTATGTTTTTGAATTTGTGTTTTCATTTTTTTTTGTAAATACCAAGAAATGAAATTGATGAAATATATAGTAGTTCTATTTTTTTTTTTTGAGGAACCTCCATACTGTTTTCCATAGTGGCTGTACCAATTTACATTCCTACCAACAGTGCACAAGTGTTCCCTTTTCTTTACATTCTTGCCAACAGTAATTATTTCTCAAATTAGAATAAATAGAAAATTTCCAGTTAATTTAATTAGAATAATTTAAGAAGGCTTTACTTACAAAGGGACTGTTATAAGGATGCCATTAGTAATATCCTAAGTGATAGTGTAGTTACCTAGGGCTAGTGACAGCACTTATCACCACCTCTATTGTGAAGGCATGGGTCCCTGGGATCCTGAAGTAGAGAGTTGACACAGAGAAGTTTACCTTGAAAGTAGCTTTTTTGGTTGATGATGTTGAATTTATCTTATCTCTTTAGGTGTGAGTTTTGCTTATTGATTTTAATGTCACTTTTTCATGTTGATTTTGCTCAAATATCAGGTTGTATCTGGTGTTAAATAAAATTGTACTGGGCAAGAAGAGCAAGCGGAAGTTGATTTTTTTTTTCTTCTGTTATTGCCAGCAGTGGGGAAGAGAACACAGATCAAGTCTGGATACCCAGTTCCACTAACACAAAAAGCAGGGTTGAGCTGGGGTAAAGTGTCAGGTTGAATAGATTTAAGCCCTGGGGTGACAGTGGAAAAGTATTGGAGGATTTCAGGGGGAAGTTAATCAATGGGATATGTCAAGCACATTGAATTATTCCTGAGGACTGCCAATGTTTTTGTCTGTGATTAGGCCATCTGTGATTGCTAATTGGCACTCAGAAGTTAGGCTGGTGCTCTCTACAGGGACAGGGGGATGGGGTGCTATCTCTTTGAATGTTTACATTTCAGGAGATAGTTCCCAGGTCATTGAGAAAGAGATTTCCAAGGTTTCAAAACTGGCAAGAGGTTAGGAGAAGACTTACATCCACTTCAAAGGGTCAAAGAAAGAGTTTACAATAACAAAATATTTTTAAGTTTTATTTATTTATTTTGAGAGAAAGAGCACGAACAAGGGAAAGGCAGAGAGAGAGAGGGAGAGAGAGAATTCCAAGCAGGCTCTGCACTATCATTGCAGGGGCTCGGACCCACAAACTGCAAGATCATGACCTGGGCTGAAACCAAGAGTCCAATGCTTAACTGAGTCACCCAGGTGCCCCTATAATGACTAGTTTTCTGAAGCAAATACCTGAAGTAAAGGGAGACCAGGGGCTTATAATCATGAAGAAACCTGTGTACAGTTTAGACCAAGCCATTTCCATCTTTGGTTGGTTGTTTTTTCTAGTAGACAATCTTGGGATGTTGCTGCATTTGTTTGGTGGAACCTGTTTTAAGAGAGATATGAGGTATACTAGTAGCTTGATTTATGCTTCAGCTTATTTCCTATGCTTCATGGGGCATGGTTGCTTATAGCCATGTGGGTCATTGTCATGTTTTATGACCCAATCTCTAATGTTCTGGAACACTCACAAGTGTTTCTTGACTTTTGGCCTATTTCTTGATTCAGGAGTGCATGTGCATCAGGAGAGACCTGCCTGGTCTTACTCTTACTGGTGTAAGAGTGCCTGCCTGGTAGCACTCTTACTGTGCTACCCATTCATCACTAGGTTGGTTTGCTCTTGGCTCTCTACTTCTCTTAGTCAGACATTTCTCTGTCTGAATCTATTACCATGCACCTTTTAGGCTTTCATTTTTCCATAATTCCACCACAGTTGCTTTTCATCTTTGGAGTTTTCCCATATTTTTTTGTGTTTCATCAGTGGCTCTCCATTTGTTTTGTGTTATTAGTTGATGTTATTAATTTATTTATTATAACATATGTTCTTAGTGATTGCTAGGTTTTGGAGTGGGAGTAGGAAGCTGTAGTAAGTGTTGAGATTGTCATATTGATCCAGAAATCCTTGGAACTTATTTACTCTTTGGAATTTTTGAGACTTTCTTCATTACCCAATATTTTATTAGTTTTTGAAAATATTGCATGAAAAGAATATAATGCGTATTATGTTATTACTGGGAATTAGTTTATTCAGCACTCATTCAAACCCACCTTTGCATAACTTTCCACTATCATAGAGGCTGGGAATCTAAAAGTTTTGTCTTTTGAGTCTTTCTTGCAACTTGAGATGAGCAGCAGACTCATTTTTGACCAATCATATGTGAGTAAAATCTGTTGAGCTTTCTTTTTAAATTTCTTCTTCTCTGGAATATGGAATTATATATGGAGTACAGTAGCATAGTTTAGAATGGCACTGCAGAAAGTACAAAGACCCTGGTCACCTGATGGCACTGTAGAGCTGCCTTAATCTCTCTGAACTGCCAGATTGTGTGTGTGTGTGTGTGTGTGTGTGTGCGCGCGCGTGTGTGCGTGTGCATGCATATATCATGAGATAAATAAACACCCAATTTGGCTAACCACTATTTTCTGTTGTGTCTTATATACAGCTAAACACAATCCTAATTGACAGCTTTTTTACTCACAGAAGGAAGCATATGTTTTCCCTTTTTGGTGTTTTGTGCCTTTGTGCTGGCCAGTCCATTGTCATAACTCCTGGTTTCTGTTTACTTTTTACTCGCTGTCTGGAGTAGGGGAGTGTTTTAATCTGAGAAGTTAATGTGAAAAAGAAAAAAAAAGGTCTACCAAGAAATTGTTAACATTTAGTTAATTGACAGAGCATACTGAGGAAGAGGGTATAAAAATCTATAACTTGGGCACCCCAAGTACATGTTTTGGTGGTTAATTTTTTTTCCCTTTTCCTACTTATAGCCAATACAGGCTTTTGGAAAGAAGTCACTATACATTTACGAAGTGAGGAATTACAGGGCACCTGCGTGGCTCAGTCGATTGGGCAGCTGACTTTGGCTCAGACTCCACACCTCCTCACTGCTCAAAGGCTCATAAGTTTGAGCCCCACGTCAGGCTCTGTGCTGATAGCTCAGAGCCTGGAGCCTACTTTGGATTCTGTGTCTCCCTCTCTCTCTGCCCCTCCCCTGCTCGAACTCTGTCTCTGTCTCTCAAAGATAAATAAACATTAAAAAAAATTAAAAAAAAGAAGTGAGGAATCATGCTTCACCTACTTGAGAGTGGTATAGTTACATAAGTTATTTGGAAATTTTCTGCATGAGAGGTTTGTTTATTCTCCCCTATGTACTTATTTATTGTATCACTTATTTATATCAGCATGGACTCATGGATACTTATTTTATATTTTAGTTATAATCTAATATGAGAACTTCTGATACATGAAGAGCTTTGAATCATCACTCCTGTCCTTACACCAAAAAAAGCTGAAGAAAAGGAAATTCAAGGACTTTTCATAGAACCATCAAAGAAGTGACATTGCAGGGCAACTGCCACCCTGAAATTTGGAGAGACAGGTGAATACAGAGAATATGGCTAGTTGGAGAAGGTGCTGGAGGCATAGACTGGTAGGTACTTCCAGGGTAATTTTTACAAATCCTGGAGTACAAGTGTAGTTTAGCATGAGATAGAAGTATTTGGAGGCTGCATTCTTAGGGAGGCTCTATACCTTATATCCAGCAATCCCAGCAGATTCTCACAATAAAGATGCAAGAGGGGTCCCCTGGAAAGTTAACATTGTGAAATAATTCCAGAGCATTTTCCTCATCTCCAGAGGAAGAAAGATTATTGGAGCAAAATACAGGCTAACAGATCCCACCCCCCATCCCTCCAGTTAGAATATGTGTGCTATTCCTCAGACACTCCTGGCTATCCAAGAACAAAGGAAAGGGATTTAAGTGCTTGCCATGGTAATGTGGGAAACTAAGGCAAATAAAAATTAAATTCCCTTAATACCTACAGCCCATTGACAAATCCTTGAAACCAGCAGAGTGACCTCCCTCTAGGAGCTCAGTGGCCTTGATGATGACACATTGCTTGGGGCAAAAGAGAACCTTAGCTTAACTTTATCCCAACCTCTAGGATCCTTTAAGTCTACTTCTTTTTATCTCAACTGCCCCAAGATATATGCTGGCAATCATACTCCAAGTTTATGCCCCGCCCCCCATATGCATCTGAAGGGTCTCATGACTGAGGTTTTATTTAATGATAATAAATAGCTAGCAACAGCTAGCCCCTCAAGGTCCTGGAAACCTTGCTTCCAAAATTCCTTAGAGACTTAATCTATCCCTGACCCCCTGTCAACCTGAGGGTATATAATGAGTTACCTGACACGACCCCAGTGTAGCTCTTCCTGCCCATGGGTCCTGTCCCCATGCTTTAATAAAATCACTTTCTTGCACCAAATACGTCTTCAATAATTCTCTCTTGGCTGTCAGTTCCGGACCACCCCACCATCACCCAAAACTTCATCAGAGCCATTTCCCACCTAGAGGAAGGGTATTCCTCTGACTCCAGGAAGTGAGTTAACCCTGCCAACCTCAGTTTTCTGATGGATCCAAGAAAAGTGGTTGGTTTTCCAGCTTTAATGTAAGGATGCGAGTGACACTTCTAAATTTTCTCTGCAAGTTGGAGCTAAAAGGAAGTTTTCTGAGTCTCACAATTGTTTTTTAATTTGTTAGTTTTCTAGTCTCTCTATACCCATTTAAAGATGTTTGTCCATCATTTCTACTTGTTCTCACTGGGAGGCTTTGTCTGAGTTATCCTGTCAGCCATTAGTGGAAGTGGAAATCCAATCCCTTGGATGGCCAGAATAGAAGAAATTCTAGTATCTTTCTTTTGAGACTTATTTTTTCTCCCTGAAATGTCAAAAGGATCTCAAGTACTTAATCCAAATGTAATGCCTGAAGTTCCAAAACTTCCCACAAAAGACCACCAGAGTCGTAAGTCAAAGCCAAGCGGCAAGGGTGGTTTATTGCAGGTTCGAACCTGGTCCTCTGCGCACTCATCGCCGGTGACACAAGAGGCCACGATCAGGGTTGGTATAGCGTTTTTATAGACAGAGACAAATAGCACAGGGGAGCTTTTTACTTGTGGCGGGAGGAAGAAAGGGGGAAGGGGGTAGGTGAGGAATGTGCTAAGCAAGCAGGTTTACAGAAGCGAGAAGTGCCGGTTAGTTTATATACAATCACTCATTCCATTACATATCAGACTACATTTAGGAAGTTTTACAGCCCATTCTACTACACAGCGGGTTACAATCAGGAAAGGTCTCACAATGCTCATAGCAAACAGCAAGCAAAAGAGACTTCTCAGCAATTGTATTTCTTATCAAAGATCCATAATAAGCAGAAAAGAGAACCTAGCTTTAAACTAAGGCAGGGCTGTCATTTGGATTCAAAGCTGTTCCTTTCACAAACACTGTGTTGAAAGAGTAACAGGCAATTTGACCCGTCCATTAGTGCACTACTATTTATCAACAGTCAATGCTTCTGTTCTTGGTGTGTGGGATTGTTGTGGGGTTGTTGAGTGCAAGGGTCAAGAGAGAATTCTTGAGACTTTGTAAGGTGCAATTTAGTAAGTTTATTTGAGTAGCAGGGGACAGGACCTGTGGGCAGAAAGAGCTGCACTTTTTGCTATGTGAAGCTGGTGGTTATATGGTTAGTGCTTAAGGGAGAGGGGATGTACAGGGAGTATTAGATCATAAATGTCTTCCTCAAATTTCTACTTGTAAAAACTACTTCCGCAAGATTTCTTAGGTGCTTATTGATGTGGAAAATATTGGGGTTTGGGACCGATGGCCAAGAAACAACACTTGAGTGTAAAAAAGTGGGCAGAAAGAGCTGCAGTGGGGTTGTGACTGGTAACTGATTATATACTTTCAAGTTGGGAGGGGGTTAGGGATAGCCTAAGTCGCTAAGGAATTTTGGAAGTAAGGTTTGCCAGACCTTGTGGGGGGCTAGCTAGTGTTATGCAAATGTCATTTATTATTGTTTAGTAGAAACTCAGTCATGAGACCCTTCAGATATATATCAGTGGGCCATATGCTTGGAGTATGATTGCCAATATATACCTTGGGGGGACAGAGATAAAGGAAGCTTCTAAAGGAATTTTTATATGTTAAAGTAGACTTGTAGGATCCTGGGGGACGGGCTCGTTTGCCCCTAGCAAAGTGTGAACATGGAGGCAACTGAGCTCCTAGAAGAATGTCTCCTTGTTTCAAGCACTTGTCAATGAGCTGTAGGCAGTAAGGAAATTTAACTTTTCGTTTGCCTTTGTTTCCCACTTCACTTATCATTCGGTTTGATATTAATTGTCTGTAAGATATGTAGGCACTCATTGTAATGCCTGAAGTTCCAAAACCTCCCACAAAAGACCACCAGAGTCGTAAGTCAAAGCCAAGCGGCAAGGGTCGTTTATTGCAGGTTCGAACCTGGTCCTCTGCGCACTCGTCGCCGGTGACACAAGAGGCCACGAATAGGGTTGGTATAGCGTTTTTATAGACAGAGACAAATAGCACAGGGGAGGTTTTTTACTTGTGGCGGGAGGAAGAAAGGGGGAAGGGGGTAGGTGAGGAATGTGCTAAGCAGGCAGGTTTACAGAAGCGAGAAATGCCGGTTAGTTTGTATACAATCACTCATTCCATTACATATCAGACTACATTTAGGAAGTTTTACAGCCCACTCTACAGCGGGTTACAAATCAGGAAAGGTCTCACAATGCTCATAGCAAACAGCAAGCAAAACAGACTTCTCAGCAATTGTATTTCTTATCAAAGATCCATAATAAGCAGAAAAGAGAACCTAGCTTTAAACTAAGGCAGGGCTGTCATTTGGATTCAAAGCTGTTCCTTTCACTCATGAGACCCTTTAAGGATGTAGCAACTAGCACATATTTAATCCCTATCAGAACTATGCAGGCTATAGGTCGGCCTTTTGGGCTACAGGTGAACATTTTTATGCTTCTATCCCTCATTAAATTCACTGTTAAAATCAGGTAAAAGCACATGGTCCAATTCTGCCTTGTCTATAGATATAATAAAGGCCTTCCTATCCAACTCAAAAGAAAGATGATTCAGTTCTTTGAGTTTATTAAAACTAAGTTTCTCAGTCTTGGGCTTTGTGATTTTGTGATTTGTAAGGAATACATATTTGGTTATTCAGATGACCAAAATATATTTTTCCTTTGTATTTGGTCTTATCCATGGTTCCTGTATCACAGCTTCTAAAATCCTTGGAGATTCCTGTGATAAGAGAGATAAAGATGTCTTCTGTT
The DNA here is from genome assembly GCF_024362965.1 of Panthera pardus. NCBI lineage: Eukaryota > Metazoa > Chordata > Mammalia > Carnivora > Felidae > Panthera > Panthera pardus. Next base: position 52,671,519 of record NW_026526677.1, read on the forward strand.
ATGTTAATGAGGTGACTTTTGGAAAGCCCTTAAGTAATCTAAAGATGGGGGCTGTTTGCCTGGAGAACCAACCATGTGATTAGAGAGTTGGAACTTCAGTCTCACCCCTATTTCCCAAACTCTGGGGAGGAGGGAGGAACTGTAATCCCCATAAAAAAAGACTGGGTTCAGATCTCTACCCAGCTGGTGAACACATGGAGACACCTGGAGCGGGCATGGAAGCTCTATGCCCTTAACACATACCTTGCCCTCTGCATCTTGTCAGTCTAGTTATTTCTTGCTTATATCTTTTTATAATAAAGTGGTGGTCTACTAAGTAAAATATTTCTCTGAGTTCTGTGAACTGCTCTAGCAAATTAAGGGAACTCAGGGAAGAGGTCCTGGAAGCATCTGATGTAGAGCCAGTCTGTCAGAAGTACAGGTAACATCTTGGACTTGTGACTGGTGTCTGAAACTCAAGTAGGGGTCTTTAGAAACTCCAGTCTGTATTGTTGGTCAGGAATTGCAACTGGGCATCTGAAGCAGGGTGGGGAGGGCACTTTGATGCTATTCCCCAGTAGATAGTGTTAGAATTGAGTTGAATTCTCAGACACACTATAGTGTGTTGCTAGGTGGTGTGTGTGTGTGTGTGTGTGTGTGTGTGTGTGTGTGTGAGAGAGAGAGAGAGAGAGAGAGAGAGAGAGAGAGAGAGAGAGAAACCCCTCCCCTCCAGCTCTATGTTGGAATTGGGTCTGGGAACTCTAGAAGAGACTTATAAGTTTACTGGCACAAGTTAAGTTTTTCTTTCCAAAGTCTGTCACGACGGCCATATGATTAGGTCGGGGGACTTTCTGAAACTTATTCACATGTTAGTTTGGAGCCAAAATTTCACCCTTGATGGTCTATATTCTGGCATTAAAATAAATAAAAAATAATTTTACCAACTTTCTTCTCTCTCTGTCCACAAACTCATATCATTTCTCTTATGGGGACAGTTCTACTTTAGAGAACTTTGCTGACCTGTATATGCCAATGAACTGCAGCACCTCACTGGGATTTTCTTAGTTCGTTAGGGAAGTTCAAGTAATGTTGAATGTTGAAAAAGAAACTTTTAGTTTTTAATGCAGATTGACTCAAGAGTTGTTAAAGAATTAGTTGTTAAAGAGTTGTTAAAGAGTTGTTAAAGACTGGCACCACCCACGTGCCCCAGTCAGTTGAGCATCTGACCCTTGATTTTGGCTCAGGTCATGATCTCATGGTTCATGGGTTTAAGCCCTGTGTCCACCTGTGTTGAGAGCACAGAACCTGCTAGGGATTCTCTCTCTCTCTCTCTGCCCCTCCCCCACTCACACACTCACTCTGTCTCTCCTCTCTCTCTCTCAAAATAAATAAATAAACTTAAGCAAACAAACAAAAAAGAGTTGTCAAAGAGTTTGTAAAGTGACAAAATAATTCCTGTCAAATACTTGACTTAGATAACTAACAGAGTCCTTTAGAGTGACACTTTCTAGAGTGACTCTTTCTAGAACACTTAAAATGTGCTGTATTTTCCATTAGACAGGAAAACTGCTGCCAATTTTATATATTTTTCAAATGTTTATTTTTGAGAGAGAGAGAGATAGAGAGAGACAGAGCATGAGCAGGGGAGGGGCAGAGAGAGAGGGAAACAGAATCTGAAGCAGCCTCCAGACTCTGAGCTGTCAGCACAGAGCCCAACGTGGGGCTCAAACCCACAAACCGCGAGATCATGACCTGAGCTGAAGTTGGATGCTTAACCGACTGAGCCACCCAGGCACCCCTGCTGCCAACTTTTTTTTTTTTTAATGTTTATTCATTTTTGAGAGAGAGACAGAGCATGAGCAGGGGAGGGAATAGAGAGAGGGAGACACAGAATCTGAAGCAGGCGCCAGACTCTGAGCTGTCAGCACAGAGCCAGACATGGGGCTTGAATTCACAGACCACAAGATCATGACCTGAGCTGAAGTCAGACACTTAACCGACTGAGCCACCCAAGTGTCCCAACTTGACCTACATTCTTATAACTGATAGGGATCCTATAGAGTGACTATAGAGGATTTAAAATGTGCTGTGTTTACTATTGGACAGGAAAATTGCTGCCACCTTTTAAATGGAATATTGTTTTATTAAAAGACAGGAGATTTATAATTTCACTTGGAGATCATTCCTTTTTATTGTCATCTTAATTTATGTTTTTAAAAGTTAGTAGCAAGGTTGAATAGAGAGAAAAAGGTAAGGGTTAAGAACACAGACTCTGGAGCCTGAATGCTTAGGTTCTAACCTCACTCTGCAACTTCCTTCCCATTTGACCTTGGCCAAGTGTCTCAACTTTCTTGCCTCACCTGCAGAAAGTGTAAATGACAGTTGTACGTGTTTCATAGGGTTGTTGTGCAATTCTATGAGTTAATATTTGAGAAATGCTTAGAACAGCGCCTGGCACATAGTATACACTTTACAAAACAGGTGAGTTAATTTGATTCGATATTGCTAGCAACTGGGAGACATGGAATTTTAACCCAGGGCTGTTGTGCTCCAAAGCCTGTGCTCTTTCTGTAATACCAGTTGTAAAATTCTGCCATCAAAAGTTGGCTCACTTCCTGGACACATTCTCACCCAAACCAAACACCCTCTGGAAGCCAACTCTCAGCTCCTGGGTCCGGAGGGCATACACCATGGGGTTAAAGGCTGGGGGCATAACATTATGCAGCACGTTGAAGAGAACAGGGATGAAGGGGACCTTTCTTCCTGCCAGGTGGGTGACAGACAGCACAAAACGGCTGTGTAGAAGAAGACAATGAGGATGAGATGGGAGCTGCAGGTACTCAGGGCCTTTGATGTTGCTTCAGCGGAGTTCAGCCTCAGCACTGAGCGAACAATCAAAGCATAGGAAGCAAAGACCAGACCCATGTCACCCCCAAGTGTAACCCATGCCAAGGCCAACTGGTATACTCTGTTAATAGTGGCGTCATCACAGGCCAGACTAGTGACCCCCAAATTAGAGCACAGACAGTGGTCAATTTCATTTCTGGAGCAGTAGTGTCGCTGAGCAGCCAGTACAGGCAATGGGATGGTCAACAGGCCATTCCTCAGCACCATGGACAGGGTGGCTTTGATCACAGAAGCCTCATTGACTATGGAGGAGTACTGAAGGGGGTAGCAAATGGCTACATATCTATCCACAGCCATGCAGAGGAAGATGCCTGACTCCATGCCCATGAAAGTATGGATAGCATAGATCTGAGCAAAGCACTCGTGGAGGCTGATGGCCTTGGCATCAAACCAGAGAATGGCCAGGATCTTGGGCATGATGGTGGTAGCCAGGCCAATGTCCACGATAGCCAAGATGCCAAGGAGCTGATACATGGGCTGGTGCAGGGAAGGCTCATGTTGGATGGTGATCAAGATGAAGATGTTGGCAATGAGAGCTAAGATGTAGAGCAGAGCCAGGGGCAGGGAGAGCCAGTGCTGCCACTCATGAATGCCTGGGAGCCCCACCAGGTTGAACTCAGACACTTGAAGCCTTGAGCTATTGGTTATACTCAGGGTGGTATCCATATCATGGGATGTCTTCTTCTCAGCATCTGCCTATGGATTAAGAGAAAATAAGAATAGGCAGTAGTAAGCTCAGCTGAGGCTCAAAGTTTGTGTAGAGGTAGAAGATTCAGTTAAGTCCTTTTTAACATAATGTATCCTAAACCCACTTGGACCCTTGGAAAAAGTTCAGATAAGAACAGCAGAAGAGGAGTGCCTGAGTGGCTCAGTCAGTTAAGCGTCAGACTTCAGCTCAGGTCATGATTGTGCATTTTGTGAGTTCAAGCTACGTGTTGGTCTCTGTGCTGACAGCTTGCAGCCTAGAGCCTGCTTTAGATTGTGTGTCTCCCTCTCTTCTCTGTCTGCTCTTCCCTTGCTCACACTCTGTCTCTCTCTCTCCTTCAAAAATAAATATATATATATAGTGACACCCAAATTGTATAGATAGACATATAGATAGATAGATATAGATAGATAGAACAGTGGAAGAGCCAAAATAGATTCTAAGAAAATGATTTTAGCAGAATAAAACTGAAGATTTACCGGCTTTGTTTTCTGGAAATTCTGGATAGATTTTTTCATGCGTCAGGGAATACAGACACAAACCAGAAGACTAGTACATTATAAAGATCCCAAAGTTAGAGGGCAGAGCTGTTTTCTCCATTGTTGGGGATATTCAGGAGGAGACCAGGCAGCCACAGGGAGAATGCTGACCATGTTTTTATTTTAAACAGTGCCTGTAGTTGACAAATAAGTTTTGACAAAAATCGTGTCATTTGACCTTCCCCAGACAGGGGTTGTTATTTACATATAGGGATATAGAGGTTGAATGATTTCACTAGGTAAGAGTCCTATATATTGAAAACACTAATAAGTGAGAAAGTTTCAGCAAAATTTTAATCTCTGGCATGAAGTCATAGCTAAAAGGTCAGTACTATGTAGGAATATCACTTGTTTCCTCCTCTGATTATGAAAGTGATGTTAAAGGCATATATAAAGCTATATTTTAAAATCATCAATTTTATTAATAGATGATCTAAGGAGACAAAATTACCACCATACTTCCCACCACTTCCAGATTTTTGTATGGTATAGGTTTAAAGCAGCAGGCATTTATGACACAGTTTAGACTGTCTGATTTGGGTAAGTTCACAGCTCATTTTTGATACTCAGTCCACCTCATTCTCTCATTCTCAATTTTGTTCACTCTTGATTGTGTGGACTATCTCTCAGAGTTTGTATCAAAATGTGTACAGGCATTATGGTTTCAGAAGCCTTCAATACCTGACAATACCTGAGAATTCTTTTTCTTTTTTTACCTTTATTTATGAATAACACCTTGCCTTGTTAAATATTTAGGTATCAATATTTCCCTTCCAAATCTGTATCTGTGCTGTGTTTGATGGCATTAAGTATAAGATCAAGGTTCCAGCCCTAACCACCTGTGTGAAGAATGAATGGCTATGCCATTTATAATTATAATAAACATTTGGTACCATGAAATTGATAAAGACAAATAAGAAAAAATAAAACCATAGCACTTTTAGAAAACAAAAAAAAGTTGAGAAAAATAATCATAAATCAAAATCCCAACAAACAAAGGTAATGGTTTTTAACATTTTAGAATATTTAATTTTCAGCATTTTTCTTCACTGAAAGAAAATCTTTTAAAAAAGTTTTTAATTTATTTTAGAGAGAAAAAGAGAGCATGAGTAGGGGAAAGGAGCAGAGGGAGAGAGAGAATATTAAGCAGACTCCATGCTGAGCATGGAGCCCAATGTGGGGCTGGATCCCACGATCCCAGGAGTCAGACACTCAACAGACTGAGCCACCCAGGTTCCCCTCAACTCTTGATTTCAGCTAGGTCATGATCCTAGGGTCATGGAATCCAGCCCTGCTGCAGGCTCCGTGCTGAGTGTAGAGCCTGCATAAGATTCTCCCTCTTTTAATAAGAATTTATGGGTGGTCTCCATAGGAATCTGTGAATTTTTTAAATTTATGTGGAAAAACTTTTACATTATTCTGAGGAGATCTGTTTGGCTTCTATCAAATTCTCAAAACATTCAATTATTCAATCAAAACACAGTTACAGAAAACCATTCTTTACTCAAAATTTTGGCCAAGATTCACTTCCCTATGACTTTTAATTTTTAATGCTTGACCTTCTGGGTTTTTTTGTTTTTTTTTTTACATTTATTTATTTTTCAGAGACAGAGAGAGACAGAGCACAAGTGGGGGAGGGGCAGAGATGGAAGGAGACACAGAATCCGAAGCAGGCTCCAGGCTCCACAGACTCCAGGCTCCGAGCTGTCAGCACAGAGCCTGATGCGGGATTCAAACTCACAAACTGTGAGATCATGACCTCAGCCAAAGTCTGACGCTTAACCGACTGAGCCACCCAGGCACCCCCCCTTCTAGTTTTGTGATGCAACTTATTTACATGGAATTAATTTTGCTGTTAATGAGAGGTATGTAAATAAAGTGATTTTGCATAATTAAACAATGGCTTCTACACCCCTTGACAAGTGATTATTATGCCTCTTTTGTTGCATAGAAAGTTTTGTATGTATAAATTGTATCTGGGCACTCACATTTTTTAATTTTTTTCTGATTAATTTTGTGCCAATATCAAACTGAGTTAAAAATTTTAGTTTTATAATAAATTTAATACAGAAGAGAAATATATTCCCTTATTATTTATTCTCTTAAAATTTAAAGGCCTTTTTATGTGCTTATTTTCCAGATTAAACTTAGAATTCCTGCATTGGTTTCTAAAATAACAATTTTGGTTGGGATCATGTTAAATTTGTGGCTTAATTTTGAAAAGCCAAAAGTTGACATACTATCAAGTTCTTACATTCAGCAAATGTGGATTCTCTCTGCCTTTGTTTATCTTTCATATCTTTAAATCTTTAAAACATGGTTATTAAAATATTTTATTTCTGCACTGTTCTTATGATTATTAGTATTTTGAGATATTCTGAACAAATATTTATCTTTCTTAGTGTTATTATATTGATTTTTGTTATTTCCTTTTGCATTCATTCAGTTTGCTAAACTTGTACTAGTTTTACACATTTTGTGAGTTTTTTTTTCTTCTATTACCTCAACAAATTAATGGCTGCTGGTAAACTAAACATTTTGGGTTTATTATTTTATAAATTGCAATTTTATTTGTTTTGTCATTTCTGTCTTGTGTATCATCATTTGCTAAACTATTATACATTTTTAAATTTTATCACTGATTCTCTTTTTCTGATTTTCTAAGTAGAACAAAAAGTTGCTTGCAGGGGTGTCTGGCTGGCTTTGGTGGTAAAGCATGCAACTCTTGGTATCGGGTTTGTAAATTCAAGCTGCATATTGAGTGTAGAGATTACTTAAAAATAAAATCTTGAAGGGGTGCCTGGGTGGCTCAGTCAGTTAAACATCCACTTCTTGATTTCAGCTCAGGTGATGATCTCATGGTTGTGAGTTTGAGTCCCATACTGGGCTCTGTATTGACAGTGCTGAGCCTGCTTGGGATTCTCTCCCTCTCTCTCTGCCCTTCTCTGCTCACACTGTGTCTCTCTATCTCTCAAAATAAATAAATCAACTTTAAAAAATCTTAAAGAAAAAAGAAGCACAACAAATAACTTAAAAATTGCTTGCAAACAATGCTATTTTCTCTCTTTACAAATATAAATATATATTAATCTTTGTTTCATATCTCAGTGAAATGGTTGGAAATTCATGATCAATGTAAATTAAGTATGATTAATTAAGTAAATTAAGTATGATTAAGTAAATTAAGTATGATTAAATTAAGTAAATTAAGTATGATCGTTTAGTGTTTTGTTCTAGGAATCTTAGATATAGAATTTATTATTCTAGACTCCTTGGTTTATCATTGACTTACTAACAGTCTTGGAACTCAGCCTCATTTCTCTGCTGTTTCCTAATCACAGAACTTGGTTTCTACAAAAGTGAGAAGACTGAGAGAAGGGAGGTAGTAGAGGTGAAGAATCAAATATGGAAGGCCATAGAAGGCAAGGATAAGGTATATATTTATTAATCAAATTCAGAGAGGAGGATAGAACTGCAGGAAGTTGGAAAACATCCATCCCCTCACCTCTCAGGATGCAGGTCATTGACTGGTTTATGTACTACTTCAGGAAGGTCTTTGAAGAGGCTCTCAGGCTGCAATGCCTTCTATGGATGCTTCTGCTCTCTGAGCTTCAGCTGTCTGCGTTCAGCCTTTTGTTGTTCAGAACAAATTCCTGTCGTTGCTTGCCACTCCTGGAGTCTGTGGTTTTTGTATAAATTAGATCGGTGAGATGCCTGATCCTGGTGTGGTACTCTTTAGGCCCTCCCTACTTTATAGCAAGCATCCTCCAGGGTCTTTTTTTTTTTTTTTTTTTTTTTTTTGATATTGCAATGGGAATACAACCCAAGTACTCTTAGTGGTTAGTCACATAATGTTGGGTCCATTCAACTCTAGTCCCAGGGCAGCCCACCAGATGGACGGCTTTTCACTCCAGGATCCTCACAGAGTAATTCAGTTTTGTCTGATGAATAGTGTCTCTCATTGTGGGAAGGTTTTGAAATCTCCCTATCTCAAAATATGTCTTCACTCCATATCTTTTCCAGAGATTGCCTCTATCTATTTCCTGCATCACAAATATTGGAAGTAACCTCTTTTATGTTGCTTTCTTATCCTTGCCTCTTAAAGATTTCTTGTCTCACTGCAATTTTACCTTTGTTTCAACATCAAATAGACATTGCTCTTTCTAATGATCTCAATTGCCAAAAATATTGGATATTTTTTAGAAGTAATCTTACCTGGGGGGTGCCTGACTGGCTCAGTTAGTTAAGCATCTGACTCTTGATTTTGGCTCAGGTCATGATCTCATGGTTTATGGGATTGAGCTCTGTGTTGGGCTCTGCACTGACAGTGTGGAGGCTGCTTGGGATTCTCTCCCCCCACCACCCCTCCCTTGCTCATGCTCTCTCTCTCTTTCTCCTTCAAAAATAAATAAACTTTAAAAATATATATTTAAAAAAAGATGTAATCTTACCTGAACACTTCCTGGTATTTGTCTGTGTTGATCAGTTCCTTTTCCTAAGACCACTTGCCTCTCTTGTCTTTCATGACATCAAAATTTTAGTGTTAATTAAATTGGATGAAAGAATGCTATTGAATTTGTATTCAGATCAAATGTTCCTTAATGAGAGATGCATCCTCTGATCATCTTACCTAAAATAGCAGTCCCTGACCCTATAATTCTCTATTTTATCGATCTGTATGCCCGATATTACATGTCATATTATGACGTCATTTGTTTTTCTTTTCTTTTTCACATTAAAATGTAAGCTCCCCCAAAGCATGCTTTTTATAATTTTTGTTCATTGCTCTATCCCCAGCACCTACACCAATTCCTGGCACATAGTAGGTATTTTATGAATATTTGTCAAATAAATGAATGAATATTGAGAAGAGTGAATAAAGAAGCAGTCTAGAGGAATTTCAACGTGTGATGCTTTTGTTCATATGCAGTGACATTTTACTCTTTTCTGTATTCTATCTACATATACTATCATTAAATAAAACTAATTTTATCTTAATTTTCCTAAATTAGCTTTAGAAACACCCATTTACTTCTTTGTTACTTAAAGACTGTCAGATTCTAATAGTCAAAAATTACTAGAAGCACAGTAAAATTGCAATGGAATGGAATCAATATATATTTTTTTAGATTTTTATTTTAATTCCAGTTAGTTAACATACAGTGTTATATTAATTTCAGGTGTACAATATAGTCATTCAACACTTCCATACATTGCCTTGTGTTCATCAAGATAAGTACACTCCTTAATCCCCATTACCTATTTAACCCATCCCCAGCACACCCCTCCCCGCCCCCCGCTCTGGTAGTTATCAGTTTATTCTCAGTAATTAAGAGTCTGTTTCTTGATTTCTCTCTCTCTATCTCTCCCGCCCTCCTTCCCTTTCTTATTTTTCCCCTTTGTTGTTTCTTTTGTTTCTTAAATTCCACATGAGTGAAATTCTATGGTATTTATCTTTCTCAGCTGACTTACTTTGCTTAGCATTATACTCTTTAGCTCTATCCATGTCATTGCAAATGGCAAGATTTCATTTTTTATGGCTGAATAATATTCCATATTATATATATACACCACATCTTCTATATCAGTTCATCAGTCTGTGGACATTTGGGTTCTTTCCATAATTTGGCTATTGTTGATAGTGCTGCTATAAGCATAGTATGTATCCCTTTGAATTAGTGTTCTTATATTCTTTGGATAAATAGCTAGTAGTGAAATTGATAGATTGTATGGTAGTTCTATTTTTAACTTTTTGAGGAACCTCCGTACTATTTTCCAAAGTGGCTGCACCAGTTTTCACTTCTACCAACAGTTGAAGAGGGTTCCCCTGTCTCTGCATCCTCACCAACACCTGTTGTTTCTTGTGTTTTGATTTTAGCCATTCTAGCCAAAGTGAGGTGATATTTCATTGTAGTTTTGATTTGTATTTCCCTGATGATGACTGATGTTGAGCATCTTTTCATGTGTCTGTTGGCCATCTGTATGTCTTTGGAGAAATGTCTGTTCGTGCCATCTGCCCTTTTTAAAATTGGATTTTTTTGGGGGGGGTGTTGAGTTTTGTAAGTTTTTTTTTAAATATATTTCGGGTACTAATCCTTTATTGAATATTTCATTTGAAAATATCTTCTTCCATTCTGTTGGTTGCCTTTTAGTTTTGTCGGTAGTTTCCTTTGCTGTGCAGAAAGCATCTTTGAGTAGTCTCAAAAGTTTATTTTTGCTTTTGTTTCTTCTCCTTGCCTCAGGAGATCTATCTAAAAAGAAGTTGCTATGACCTATGTCAAAGAAGTTAGTGCCTGTGTTCTTTTATAGGACTTTTATGGTTTCAGGTCTCAAATTTAGGTTTTTAAACCATTTGAATTTATTTTTGTGTATGGTGTAAAAAGGTGGTCCAGATTCATTCTTTGGCATGTTGCTGTCCAGTTTTGGAATAGAATCAATATTTTGATCAATGTGTGAAATTCTTTTTTTTTTTTTTTTTGCTACAACCAAAGATACCTAATATTTCTGCAATTTTGTTTAATAGAATATTATTGTGTTTGGGTTTTGTAATATGTTGCAAAGTGAGGTTTAGCTTGCTAAAATTAAGATATACTGAGTCATAAATTATTATTGTCAAGCTGTAGCCAAAGAAAGTCACAGATTTATCAGAACATTAGGGAAATTTGCTTCTTTGCTTCTTGATTTAAATAAGCAAGAGAAGTAACAGTTCTGGTAGAACAGCAATTATTTATGTTCTTAACTTTGCTAACAATAAATTTATATACTGATAAAAAATTTGATGTCACAACCAAGAAGGACTTGGGAATAACAATGTGTTGTTCAGGACCTTGTGGGAAATGCTATGGCGAGAAATGGCGTAGATTTTCAAAGGAACAACATTGATAAGCATTTCACAGCATTAAATCTCTATACTGAAATCACAAGGTATTTCAGAAAATCTACAAATATGTAAAATAACCTTCACTAATAGAATATCAGTTGCTCTGGGAAAGATTGTTGTCTGATAATTTTCACCAATGAACTTGCCCAAAGGAAGGTAAGTCTGCTCAGTGGGTTTCTTCACAGCATCAGAGAAACTAAATAATAATGACAGTATAATGGGATGGAACTATTCTTATTTTCCATCATAGACAATGAATTGGCAATGTGGCCTGAATGGATCTTTGATGGCAGAATAATAAGAGGAATCTCAGTGTGGCATCCAAAATTATGAAACACTATGAACGTGGAAAAAGAGAATGCAAAGGGGGCATATTAAGACTCATTAGCAAAACCCTTTTGTGAACTTAGAATTGGCCTAGCATCCAACAAGGAGGTGAGTTTTTAAATTTTTTATTTTTTTTATTTTAGATAGCTAAAGAGAGAGAGAGAGAGAGAGAGAGAGAGAGCGCAAGTGGGGGAGAAGGGCAGAGAGAGAGAGAGAATCTTTATTTAATTAATTAATTAATTTATTAATTTAACATCCAAGTTAGCATATAGTGCAACAATGATTTCAGGAGTAGATTCAGATTCCTTAATTCCCCTTACCCATTTAGCCTATCCCCCTACCACAACCCCTCGAGTAACCCTGTTTGTTTTCCATATTTAGGAATCTCTTGTGTTTTGCCCCCCTCCCTGTTTTTATTGTATTTTTGCTTCCCTTCCCTTGTGTTTATCTGTTCTGTGTCTTAAAGTCCTCATATGAGTGAAGTCATATGATATTTGTCTTTCTCTGACTAATTTTGCTTAATGTAACAACCTCTAGTTCCATCCATGTAGTTGCAAATGGCAAAATTTCATTCTTTTTGTTTGCTGAGTAGTACTCCATTATATATATATATATATATATATATATATATACCACATCTTCTTTATTCATTCATCCATTGATGGACATTTGGGCTCTTTCCATACTTTGGCTATTGTTGACAGTGCTGCTATAAACGTTGGGGTGCATGTGCCGCTTCGAAACAGCACACCTGTATCCCTTGGATAAATATCTAGTAGTGCAATTGCTGGGTTGTAGGGTAGTTCTTTTTAGTTTTTTAAGGACCCTCCATACTGTTTCCCAGAGTGACTGTACCAGTTTGCATTCCCACCAGCAGTGCAAAAGAGATCCTCTTTCTTTGCATCCTCACCAACATCTGTTATTGCCTGAGTTGTTAATGTTAGCCATTCAATTGACAGGTGTGAGGTGGTATCTCATTGTGGTTTTGATTTGTATTTCCCTGATGAGGAGTGATGTTGAACATTTTTTCATGTGTCTGTCAGTCATCTGATGTCTTTGGAAAGTGTCTATTCATGTCTCTTGGCCATTTCTTCACTGGATTAGTTGTTTTTGGGTGTTGAGTTTGATAAGTTCTTTATAGATTTTGGATACTAACCCTATATCTGTTATGTCATTTGTAAATATCTTCTCCCATTCTGTCGGTTGCCTTTTAGTTTTGCTGATTGTTTCCTTTGCTGTGCAGAAGATTTTTATTTTGATGAGGTCGCAATTGTCCATTTTTGCTTTTGTTTCCTTTGCCTCTGGAGACGTGTTGAGTAAGAAGTTGCTGTGGCCGAGGCTACAACTGTTGCTGTGAACAGTTATAGTAATTAGAACTGTAGTAACTTTAAATATTTTTTGTTTGCTTTTCATATGCAAACTTTTATTTTTGCATGTGAACCCTTCTCTTTTTTATGTACAAGTTATTGGAAGTTAACTTTACAGTTTAGTGTTTAGGTAACAGAATATTTGATTGGACTCTGACTGAATTTGAAGAATATGGTATTATATCCAGCAGTGTATACAATGACTCTCGGGATTGTGCATCTTGTTACTTTGGGGAAAAGGTGAGAACTTCTTTATATGTGGAATAGTTGTATCTTTTAAAATAGAAGTATTAAATTGTTTTCTTGTTGTATGGGAGTTCAAAGGTGTGTAAAATGGTGCATGTGGAAGATGAGTAGTCAAAGGTATGAACTATGCTGTTAATCAGTTTATTGTGATGAAGTTACAAACCATTCTTTTTGGCCAGCTCTGTGAAAATGGATCAGTGTTCTTTAAATAATATGCCTTTGTCCACTGTAATGATGCCAAACTTTGGCAGTAGAGGGCACTGGAGAGACATTGTAAGAAGAAAGGTTTTTTTTTTGTTTGTCTTTAGGTGAGGTGAAATTCAAATAAGATTCAGTATTTAAACCATTTTAAAGTATATAATTCATTGGCTTCCAGTACAGTCACAATACTATTGTATTGCAATTACTACTTCTAATTACAGAAATTTTCACCATTCTCAAAAGAAACCCTTTTGTAAACAGTTGTTTCCCATTTTCCTGTTCCTTTAGTCCATGGTAATCACTTATCTGCTTTCTGTCTATAGATTCGCCTATTTTAGATATTTATTACAAACGGAATCATATAATATGTGTCTTTTTCTGTCTGACTTTTTTTCATCTAGCCTAATGTTTTCAAGGTTCACCCATGTTGTAGCATCTACCAGTACTTCTTTTCTTTTTCTGGCTGGATAATTTTCCATTCTATGGGTACACCACATTTTCTTTTCTTTTTTTTTTTTTTATACTGCATTCATCACTTCATGTACCTTTATGTTATTTTTATTTTTTGGCAATTATGACTAATGTTGCTATAAACGTTCAGGTACAAATTTTTGTACCTGTTTTCAGTTCTGTTGGGTATTTACCTAAGAGGAAAATTGCTGGGTAATGTGGTACAATCACTCAAAGAGCTGCCAGAGTGTTTTCTAAAATGGCTGCACCAGCTTGTATCCCCACCAGCAGTATTTTTCTCCATAACTTCACCGACACTTACCATCTGTATTTTTAATTATAACATCCTAGTGGGTGTGAAGTGATATCTCATTGTGGTTTTGATTTGTACAATAATGGAGACACAGCTAATGTTGTTTTGAAAAGACAGATCCAAATTAAATTATAAACCAGATGTGAAAATAAATGTGCTAGAAAAGACAATAGGCAATTGAAAATAAAATAGTGTGATGGTATTAAAATCATATAAGGCAAAGCAAATGAGTAAATATAACACACATGGCAAAGAGGAAGAATTTATAAAGATAAAACAGAAAGCACATCCCTTTTTATACTCATGGCACATAGAGTGGAGAGAATAATTAACTGCTCTTATCTTTCTGTTGTGTCAGAGTTTTTGCTGAAACTCCAGGTTGGATGTTAGATGTTTACATATTTTCAAAAGGACTGAGAGACACATCCCCACAGAGCTGTTGAGAGTGGTCTACGCTTTGGGCTCCTACATATAGACTCATGCTGTGTGTTTTGAATGAATGAATAAATTAAAATATACGTGAATGAAAGTTTAGAGCTAGATTTTAGGATGGCCAATATTGCTATTTACCAGCTGATGAACTTGTATAATCATTCAACCTGAGCGCCTATTTCTTTGTGAAAAAGTACTAATGCAGTACTAAAGCAGTAATGCTTCCTAACTAAGAAGGCTGCTATGAAGACTGCATGAAATTAGTTGATCCACTGTGGGAAAGTGTTCTGCAAACTGTACAAAACTCTTGAAGGTTAGATGTTGTTATTATCCTGCTCCTTTGGACTAGAAACAGTGGATGTTGGGTTAAGTTCAAGCCCTATTCTATAACTGTCTCTCCCATACCTTTTCTTATTGGAGGATTGCCTCAATCTAAATCAATGGTCATTGTCCGTCAAGGGTGAAGTAACAGCTGCTTTTGGAGAAAGTTTATAGTCCCTGTTCTTGGGTGAGTTTCCAAGCATTACTCTTAGGATGGTCCCACATTATGGGTTAACTTCCTGCAGGTCTGCTCTGCTGCCCAGCAGTCACTTCCCTGGTGGGATGAGCTCATGGTGTTGCTTCAGTCCTGGGCTGTCTTCTGAGAGCTTGTTCTCCAAAGTGGACTCATGAAAACTTTCTGAAGTCATTCTTCGTACCATGCTCTGGTATATTTGATACATAGTTCGGCAGACCATGTTATACTACTGATCAATCACATCATGAATCAAGTATTAAGTGTACATTGTGTGCAAAGTTCTGTACTAGGCTTGGAGAAGGTAAAAAATGAACATGGATCAACATTCTTGTACTCAAAAGTATGCATATCTGTTAGATGTGCAATCGGTAAAATTTCATTTAGATTTAATTAATTGGTTATTTGGAGCTACTTTTCTAAGGTATTTTCTAGGGCAATTTTCTTTCTTTCTTTCCTAGAAGAAGGTTTTACCACATAATTAGATCAGTTTTTACATGTGCATATCACATCTCAAAGCCTGTTTTCTTTATTATCTCTTTTGCTTCGCATGGTATGCTGTGACTTAGTTCAGCAAAATGCTCTGATTGTCACTACTTTTAACTTGAAGAATTGAAGCAGAGGGAGATTTCATAAGTTGCTCAGAGTCATATAGAAATTCTGGAACAGAGCAAGAGTAAGAGGGAGAAGACTGCAAAAGTTGTGCGATCACACTTGCAAGGAGTAGAATCCCAGCTCCCCCACTTGAAAATTGTGCTGATGGGGCATGCTCTGTAACCTCCAGGGCCCTAGATCCCTTAGCTATACGTTAGGAATAATACCGTATGCACCTCACAGGGTTATTGTGAGTATTAAATTAGATTGTGTGTGTGTTTTCTGGCTTATGAGAAGTACTTAGCACTTGTTAACCATTAATTAATTAATTATTATTATTGAAATTCTCTGCTACAAAAACGAAACTTTTCTCTGTCTTTTTATTTATTTTATTATTTTTTTGTTAAAAAAATTTTTTTAAACGTTTATTTATTTTTGAGACAGAGAGAGACAGAGCATGAACGGGGGAGGGCAGAGAGAGAGGGAGACACAGAATCGGAAGCAGGCTCCAGGCTCCGAGCCATCAGCCCGGAGCCCGTCGCGGGGCTCGAACTCACAGACCGTGAGATCGTGACCTGAGCTGAAGTCAGACACTTAACCGACTAAGCCACCCAGGCGCCCCTTCTCTGTCTTTTTAGAATAAACATTTATTTTCTTTTTCTTATTATGAAAATGACATGAAAAACAAATATGTACAAGTTAGAGTAAATTCACATAAACAGTTTTAAAGTCTTCATTTTTTACTACTATTAACAATAACTTTTTTATGAATACATTTTTGCTTACATTTAGACTATTTTTTAATTTATTTTAGATAAAGAGACAGAGTGAGAGAGCATGAGATGGGGAGGGGGCAGAGGGAGAGAGAGAAAGAATCTCAAGCAGGCTCCATGCACAGTGCAGAGCCTGATGCAAGGCTCGATTCAATGACCCTGGGATCATGACCTGAGGCGAAATCAACAGTTGGATGCTCAACTGACTGAGCAACCCAGGTGCCCCAATTTAGACTATTTCTTTTAGATATTTTTCTAAAAATAGAATTACTAGATGAAAGAATAGTAACATTTACAAACACTCCAGTAAATTTTGTCAAATTGCTTTTTGGTACATTTGGGCCAATTTACAGTCCTACCAGCTGTGTATGAGTATCAATCTCAGAATTGCATCAGTGGTCAGCAACATTTCACTTTTCTATTCTTACTTATTTTATAGTAAAAGGAAATTTCATTGTGATTTTCATATGTATATTTTGATCTGTGAGACTGACAGTTTTCATGATTTTATTGGCTACTTTTTTCCTAGTGAGAGATAAAGGCACATCACAACCCAGGTCTATCGACAGCTAAAAGCTCTATCCTTTCTTCACACCTTAGTGGACTTCTAAAGCTGGAGTTACTTAGTGGACATATCTTCACTCAGTCCAAGCAGTCTCTGGAAGCCCAGTCTGAGCTCTTGCATCCTGAGTGCATAGACCATGGGATTGAGTGCAGGGGGGATGACATTGTGCAGTACATTAAGGAGCACAGGGATTAGGGACATATTTTTCTCTGCAAGGTATGTGACAGACAGCACAGTGATACCTGTATAGAAGAAGAGGATGAGAATGAGGTGGGAGCTACAGGTCCCCAGAGCTTTGATACTGCTTCTGGTGAGTTCAACCTCAGCACAGAGTGAAGGATTAACACATAGGAAGAAAAAACAAGAGCCATATCACTCCCAATCAGGATCCATGCTGAGATCAGTTGGTAAAATTTGTTCACAGTGATGTCATTACAGGCTAGACTGGTGACCCCCAAATCAGAGCACAGGCAGTGGTTAATTTCATTCTTGGAGCAATAGTGTCTCTGGGCAGACAGTATTGGAACTGGGATAGTAAACAGTCCATTCCTGAGCACCATGAATCCTGTGGCTTTGACCACAAAAGTGTCAGTGACTATAGACAGGTATCGAAGGGGGTGACAGATGGCTATATATCTGCCCAATGCCATGCAGAGGAAGATACCAGATTCCATGAAGAAGAAACAGTGGATGGCATAGATCTGAGCAAAACACTCAGGGAGGCTGATGGCCTTGGCATCAAACCAGAAGGTAGCCAGCATCTTGGGCATGATGGTGGTGGCCAGGCCCATGTCCACAACAGCCAGTATGCCCAGAAAATGGTACATAGGCACATGCAGCATGGCCTCATGTTGGATGGTGATCATGATGAGGAGATTAGCACCAAGAGCTAAGAAGTAGAGCAGAGCCAGGGGCAGGGAGAGCCAGTGCTGCCACCCATGAATGCCTGGGAGCCCCATCAAGATGAAGTGGGAAATCTGGAGGCTGGAACTGTTGGTAACACTGGTGGGAGTATCCATAGCACAGGTGCCCCATTTGCAGTGTCTGTCCATAAAACTGAAATGGCAGGAAGATTGCATTTGAGAATTTATCTCAGGGTCCTGATAGTAGAGACTCCCCCCAAATGACTCAGTTTCTTTTATGTGTGCATAACCCTCCACCTTTTTTGGCTCCTGGAAATATTCCACAGAGGAGTACTAAAACAAGTCAAAATTTATTCTAAAGGTAAAGTTTGAATTAGCCATTTATTATTACCACTCGTGTTTCTAATAAGTATGTTCAAATACATATGTATCAAGAATAATCTTATTGCTAACAGATAACAAATACTAATATTTGATTTATTTCCATTATTTCCATTTTATAATTATATTTGTATTTCCAGTTTACATCATTATATGGAAATAATGTTGTATCCTGCCTTTGTGTTTCAGTAGTGTGTTCTAGGACATAAAATAGGAACTCAGTAAAAAATTATGACATGGATGAATAAATAAACCAAAACTTTCCAGATCATTAAAAGCAATGTGGAATCTTATATTTCTATATTTGGCTGTTCCATAATTTACTCACCACTATTTTACTTTTCAGATTGTTTCCTTTGAGTAGGATTTTTTAAATGATACAAAAGTGATACATACAAAGAACATCTTAAAATACTCTTTTTAGTAATATTTTGATTTTAACTGTCATACATGTAGATTGTTCAAATTCAAATAAAATTAAAAAAATATAAACAATGGTTACTAAGACTTCTGTGCTTAGGACTCCCAAATTTCTTCCTTTTCACCAGAGGCAGCCAGTAACCCAGTTTCTTAGGAATCCTTCCAGAGATAGTTTTTGCATGAACAAGAATATATGTATATGTTTTCTCATAAAAGACAAAAGCAAATGTTAGCATACTAATCATATCCTTTATCCTTTGTTTCCTTTCCTTTTCTTTCTTAACTTAATTATCTTGGGGACTGTTCCCTATCGCAAACTAGATATGCCACATTGCTAAGTGAATGATATTCTACCACATGGATATCTGATAATTTAATAAGAACTTCTGACATTCAATTTGTTTCTAGTATTTTGCTACTGTAAAAAACATGTACTCAATGTACTTGTTCATATATCTCTATGCATAAGTTTATAGGATAATTTCTAAGAATGAATTGCAGAGTGAAAATGAAAAAGAAAGATTTTGATTGATATTGCCAAATTGTCTTTCTTTTTTTTTGTTTTAACTTTATTTTTTCTTTTTTAAAATTTACATCCAAATTAGTATATAGCAAAGCAATGATTTCAGGAGTAGATTTATTAATTCCCCTTACCCATTTAGCCCATACCCCCTCTCCCACAACCCCTCCAGCAACCCTGTTTGTTCTCCATATTTATGAGTCTCTTCTGTTTTGTCCCCCTCCCTGTTTTTGTATTATTTTTGTTTCCCTTCCCTTATGTTCATCTGTTTTGTCTCTTAAAGTCCTCATATGAGTGAATTCATATGATTTTTGTCTTTCTCTGACTGACTAATTTCACTTAGCATAATACCCTCCAGTTCCATGCACGTAGTTGCCAATGGCAAGATTTCATTCTTTTTGATTGCCGAGTAATACTCCATTGTATATATATACCACATCTTCTTTATCAATTCATCCATCGATGGACATTTGGGCTCTTTCCATACTTTGGCTATTGTTGATAGTGCTGCTATAAACATGGGGGTGCATGTGTCCCTCCGAAACAGCACACCTATATCCTGTGGATAAATGCCTAGTAGTGCAACTGATGGGTCGTAGGGTAGTTCTATTTTTAGTTTTTTGAGAAACCTCCATACTGTTTTCCAGAGTGGCTGCACCAGCTTGCATTCCCACCAGCAGTGCAAAAGAGATCCTCTTTCTCTGCATCCTCGCCAACATCTGTTGTTGCCTGACTTGTTAATGTTAGCCATTCTGACAGGTGTAAGGTGGTATCTCCTTGTAGTTTTGATTTGTATTTCCCTGATAATGAGTGATGTGGAGCATTTTTTCATGTGTCGGTTGGCTATCTGGATGTCTTCTTTGGAGAAGTGTCTATTCATGTCTTTTGCCCATTTCTTCACTGGATTATTTATTTTTTGGGTGTTGAGTTTGGTAAGTTCTTCATAGATTTTGGATACTAACCCTTTATCTGATATATCATTTGCAAATATCTTCTCCCATTCTGTCAGTTGCCTGACAGGCTGTGCAGAAGCTTTTTATTTTGATGAGGTCCCCGTAGTTCATTTTTGCTTTGGTTTCCCTTGCCTCCGGAGACATGTTAAGTAGGAAATTGCTGCAGCCAAGTTCAAAGAGGTTTTTGCCTGCTTTCTCCTCAAGGATTTTGATGGATTCCTGTCTTACATTGAGGTCTTTCATCCATTTTGAGTATTTTTGTGTATGATGTAAGAAAGTGGTCCAGGTTCATTCTTCTGCATGTCGCTGTCCAGTTTTCCCAGCACCACTTGCTGAAGACAGTTTTTATTCCATTGGATATTCTTTCCTGCTTTGTCAAAGATTAGTTGGCCATACGTTTGTGGGTCCATTTCTGGGTTCTCTATTCTGTTCCATTGATCTGAGTGTCTGTTCTTGTGCCAGTACCATACTGTCTTGATGATTACAGCTTTGTAGTATAGCTTGAAGTCTGGGATTGTATGCCTCCTGCTTTGGTTTTCTTTTTCAAGTTTGCTTTGGCTATTCAGGGACTTTTCTGGTTCCATAAAAATTTTAGGATTATTTGTTCTAGCTCTGTGAAGAATGCTGGTGTTACTTTGATAGGGATTGCATTGAATATGAAAATTGCTTTGGGTAGTATTGACATTTTCACAATATTTATTCTTCCTATCCAGGAGCATGGAATCTTTTTCCATTTTTTTTGTGTCTTCTTCATTGTCTTTCATAAGCTTTCTATAGTTTTCCGTGTATAGATTTTTCACCTCTTTGGTTAGATTTATTCCTAGGTATTTTATGGTTTTTTGTGCAACTGTAAATGGGATTGATTCCTTGATTCTCTTTCTGTCGCTTCATTTTTGGTGATTAGGAATGCAACCGATTTCTGTGCATTGATTTTATATCCTGCAACTTTGCTGAATTCATGAATCAATTCTAGCAGTTTTTTGGTGGAATCTTTTGGGTTTTCCATACAGAGTACCATGTCATCTGCGAAGAGTGAAAGTTTGACCTCCTTGTGGCCGATTTGGATGCCTTTTATTTCTTTGTGTTGTCTGATTGCAGAGGCTAAGACTTCCAATACTATGTTGAATAACAGTGGCAAGAGTGGACATCCCTGTCTTGTTCCTGACCTTAGGGGAAAGCTGTCAGTTTTTCCCCATTGAGGATGATGTTAGCATTGGGTCGCTTTATATGGCTTTATGATCTCAAGGTATGATCCTTTTATCCCTACTTTCTTGAGGGTTTTTATCAAGAAAGGATGCTATATTTTGTCAAATGCTTTCTCTGCATCTATTGAGAGGATCATATGGTTCTTGTCCTTTCTTTTACTGATGTGATGAATCACATTAATTGTTTTGTGGATATTGAACCAGCCCTGTATCCCAGGTATAAATCCCACTTGGACGTGGTGAATAATTTTTTTAATGTATTGTTGGATCGGGTTGGCTAATATCTTGTTGAGGATTTTTGCAACCATGTTCATCAGGGAAATTGATCTATATTTCTCCTTTTTAGTGGGGTCTCTGGTTTTGGAATCAAGGTAATGCTGGCTTCCTAGGAAGAGTTTGGAAGTTTTCCTTCCATTTCTATTTTTTGGAACAGTGTCGAGAGAATAGGTGTTAACTCTTCCTTAAGTGTTTGGTAGAATTCCCCTGGAAAGCCTTTTTGCCCTGGACTCTTCTTTTTTGGCAGAATTTTGATTATTATTTCGATTTCCTTACTGGTTATGGGCCTGTTCAAATTTTCTATTTCTTCCTGTTTCAGTTTTGGTAGTGTATATGTTTCTAGGAATTTGTCCATTTCTTCCAGATTACCCATGTTATTGGCATATAATTGCTCATAATATTCTCTTATTATTGTTTTTATTTCTGTAGTGTTGGTTGTGATCTCTCCTCTTTCATTCTTGATTTTATTCATTTGGGTCCTTTCCTTTTTCTTCTTGATCAAAGTGGCTAGTGATTTATCAATTTTGTTAATTCTTTCAAAGAACCAGCTTCTGGTTTCATTGATCTTTTCTGTTTCTTTGGTTTCGATAGCATTGATTTCTGCTCTAATCTTTATTGTTTCCTGTCTTCTGCTGGCTTGGGGTTTTATTTTCTGATCTTTTTCCAGCTCCTTAAGGTGTAAGGTTAGGTTGTGTATCTGAGACCTTTCTTCCTTCTTTAGGAAGGCCTGGATTGCTATATACTGTCCTCTTATGCCTGCTTTTGCTGCGTCCCAGAGGTTTTGGTTGTGGTGTTATCATTTTCATTGGCTGCCATATACTTTTTAATTTCCTCTTTAACTTCTTGGTAAGCCCATTTGTTCTTTAGTAGGATGTTCTTCAGTCTCCAAGTATTTGTTACCTTTCCAAATTTTTTCTTGTGGTTGATTTCGAGTTTCATAGCGTTGTGGTCTGAAAATATGCACTGTATGATCTCGATCTTTTTGTACTTACTTAGGGATGATTTGTGTCTCAGTATATGGTCTATTCTGGAGAACTTTCCATGTGCACTTGAGAAGAATGTGTATTCTGCTGCTTTAGGATGAAATGTTCTGAATATATCTGTTAAGTCGATCTGGTCCAATGTGTCATTGAAAGCCATTGTTTCCTTGTTGATTTTTTGATGAGATGATCTGTCTATTGCTGTGAGTGGGGTGTTGAAGTCTCCTACTATTATGGTATTACTATCGATGAGTTTCTTTATGTTTGTGATTAATTGATTAATATATATGGGTGCTGCCACATTTGGCGCATAAATGTTTACAATTGTTAGGTCTTCTTGGTGGATAGACCCCTTGATTATGATATAATGCCCTTCTGCATCTCTTGATACAGTCTTTATTTTAAAGTCTAGATTGTCTGATATAAGTATGGCTACTCAGGCTTTCTTTTGTTGACCATTAGCATGATAGATGGTTCTCTATCCCCTTTCAATCTGAAGGTGTCTTTAGGTCTCAAGTGGGTCTCTTGTAAACAGCATATAGATGGATCTTGTTTTCTTATCCATTCTGTTACCCTATGTCTTTTGATTGGAGCATTGAGTCCATTGATGTTTAGAGTGAGTACTGAAAGATACAAATTTATTGCCATTATGATGCTTGTAGAGTTGGAGTTTCTGGTGGTGTTCTCTGGTCCTTTCTAATCTTTGTTGCTTTTGAGATATATATATTCATCTTTTGTCCCCTCAGAGAGTCCCCCTTAAAATTTCTTTCAGGGCTGGTTTACTGGTCACAAACTCACTTACTTTTTGTTTGTCTGCGACACTTTTTATCTCTCCTTCTATTCTGAATGACAGCCTTGCTGGATAAAGAATTCTTGGCTGCATATTTTTCTGATTCAGCACACTGAATATATCCTGCCACTCCTTTCTGGCCTGCCAGGTTTCTGTGGATAGGTATGCTGCAAACCTGATCTTTTTTCCCTTGTAGGTTAGGGACTTTTTTTTCCTTTGCTGCTTTCATGGTTCTCTCCTTGCCTGAGTATTTTGTGAATTTGACTAGGATATGCTTTGTTGATGGTCGGTTTTTGTTGAATCTAATGGGTGTCCTCTGTGGTTCCTGGAGTTTGATGTCTGTGTCTTTCCCCAGGTTAGGAAGGTTTTCCACTATGATTTGCTCACATAACCCTTATACCCCTATTTCTCTGTCTTCCCTATGATTCTGGTGTTGTTCCTTTTTAATGACTCACTGATTTCTCTAATTCTTTTTTTTTAAAACGTTTTTATTTATTTTTGAAGGAGAGAGAGAGAGAGACAGAGCATGAGTAGGGGAGGAGCAGAGAGAGAGAGAGACACAGAATCTGAAGCAGGCTCCAGGCTCTGAGCTGTCTGCACAGAGCCCGACGTGGGGCTCTAACTCACGAACCTGAGATCTTGACCTGAGCCGAAGTCGGATACTTAACTTACTGAGCCACCCAGGCCCCCCATGATTTCTCTAATTCTTGAATCGTGCTCTTTTGTATTAATCTCCCTCTTTTTTTCTGATTCGTTATTCTGTATAAGTTCATCCTCTATATTGCTGATTCTCTGTTCTGCCTCATCCGTCCTTGCCGCCACTGCATCCATCCATGATTACAGTTCAGTTATAGCATTTTTAATTTTATTTTGGCTATTTTTCACTTCTTTTATATCTGCAGAAAGGGATTCTAGTCTATTTTCAACTCCAGCTAGTATTCTTATTATCGTGATTCTAAATTCTGGTTCAGACATCTTGCTTGTGTCTGTGTTGGTTAAATCCCTGGCTGTCGTTTCTTCGTGCTCTTTCTTTTGGAATGAATTCCTTCGTTTTTTTCATTTTGAAGGGAGAAAAGGAATTAATGAGGTAGAAAAATTGAAATTAAAAAAATATTAAAATTAAAAACACAGACACACAAAAATCGAATAGATGATGCTAGATCCTAGGTGTGTTTTGGTGTCGGTGTTGAAAGTGGTTTGACAGATTAGAGAAACAAACAAATAAACAAAAAAAAAAAAAAGGAGGGGAGAAGAAAAAAAAGGAAATCGTTTGAGAATTTGATAAAGTGAATACACTAAAGTAGACTAAAATACACAAAAGTAGAGAACATAGTACAAAAAACGTATAGAAAAATGTTTTTAATAAAAATTAAAAAGAAAGATGAACTTTTTCGTTTTCTGTATTTAAGAAAAAAGAAAGGAAAAACAGAAAAAAGATAAAAAATAGAAAACATAAAAGTAAAGACAAAAAAATCGTTTCAAAATTTGAAAAAGTGAATACACTGTAGTAGACTGAAATAAAATGATGGGAGTAAGATAGAATTTGAAAAAATTTACATAAGAGCAAAAAATATAGTAATAAAAATTAAATAAAAATATTTAAAAGAAATTGAAAGTAAAAATGAAGTTTTTCTGTTTCTGCATTCAAGAAAAAGAAAAGAAAGGAAAAAGAGAAGAAAAGAAAGAAAAAAAGGAAATTGTTTGAAAATTTGAAAAGGTGAGTACACTGAAGTAGACTAAAATAAAAGGATGAAAGTAAAGTAGAATTTGAGAAAATTTACACAAAAGCAAAAAATATAGTAATAAAAATTAAAGAGAGATATTTTTAATAAAAATTAAAAATAAAAATGAGTTTTTTTCTCTTTATTCAAGAAAAAGAAAAGAATTGTAAAAGAGAAAAAGGAAAAAGGGAAAAAAAATTGAATAGATGAACCTGCTAACAGATTGAAGTAGGACTGAAATTGCTTTGTTTTCCCCTAGAGGTCGGTCAGTCTATGTAGCTCTTTGTAGTCCATAAATTAAGCCCGCGGTGAGGTTTGTGTTCTTGAAGAGTGAAGTTGGCCCAGTTAGGCAGGCCCCGGTGTAACAGCTCCGCTCTCCACTAGATGGCGCTGCTAGCCTACTGGGGTGGCTTGTTGCGGTGCTTGTTGGTGCACACGCATATGCATATAAGGGAGTGGTGAAAAACGGCGCCACCCAGCCACCCAGTCTGTTCTCCCTGATCAGCAATTGCGCACCGGTCCTCTGTCTTCAGCTCTCATCGACTCTCCTCTTTTCCACTCTCCGTGACCAGTCCCCAGGCAGTACCTCTCGCCCGAGTTTTGTCTCAGGTGTGGCTATTTTCCCCGGCCCCTTACTTCCGAAGGACTGCGGCTTTGACCCACTCCGCCCGTCTGGTCTGCGGGAGGGTCTCACCGAGCAATGGCTGAATGAGTAATGGCCGAATGTTGGCTGCACCCAGGAATGCCCACTGGACCCTGCTGTTGCTGGTGCCCTGAGACTATGGCCAGGTGCCAGCCCGCCCCTAAAAAAGATCATGAAACAGTGTAGCATCAGCATTTCAGGGACCATGGAAAATTGCAACACACATCTGCCACTGGGCTTCACCCTCAACAACCTTGCCCCAGCACCAGCGAATGTGGCTGCCTTCCGGGGTCTGCTGGGGCCAGGTGGCTTCAACAGCCTCTACGAAATGTCCTTCCAGCAGTGGAACCACTTTTCCCCGTGCGGCCTGAGAACCTCCTGGACCCCACTCTGTTCCTGGGGATTCACCTTTCCCACCAGAGCACCGCCAGGTATTGAACTGTGGAGTTGCAGCCTTTGCTCTCCCCTTGTTTACCGTCTTAATGGAATTTAAACCCTCTCCTTTCTCTTTTCTCCCTTTTTAGTTTAGTCCCTGTGGCTGTTTCCAATTTTCCACTTTCTCTCCAGCTGTTTTTGGGGAGGGGTGCTTTTACTGTATACTCCCCCCTCCCCAGTCTCCGTCCTCTCTCCACCCGCAAAAGTGGCCCCCTTTCCACCACAGCTTCTCGCTCCCCAAGTTCACCTCTCTGTGCTGCATACCTCCTGAATTCTGTGGTTCAGGTTGTGCAGATTGTTGTGTTAATCTTCTAATCAGTTTTCTAGGTGTGTAGGATGTTTAGTGTTGGTCTGGCTGTATTTCATGGATGCGAGACACACAAAAAGCTTCCATGCTGTTCTGCTATCTTGGCTCCTCCCCCAAATTGTCTTTCAAGAGGTTATTCTGCCCCTGTAGGAGAATATGGATATTTTAAATAATCTTGAAATATACTGAAATGTTGCTTCATAGGGACATTGTAGTACTTTACACATCCAGAGTTTAAGACTGTGTTTATTTCATCATATCCATCCATTTCATCACATTCCAAATTAGGAAATTTAACTTAAAAGTCTTTATTAATAGAGTGAGTAAAAGTGGTATTTCAATTTTGGTTGAAGTTTTCACTTCACTGTTGAGTGAGCTTTGACATTTTCAAAGATATATTTTCCATTCATGGGCTTCTTCATTAGTTTTCTCTTTTGTCTTTATGTGCAACTTACCTTGTAGTATTAAGTGCAATAATGTTTTTCAAGTGCTCAGTTTGGAGTATACAGTCTTATTAATTTGTATGGATTTCATTATATCTTCTTAAAAAAATTTCATTATATCTTAAGGGTATTACCTCTGTTGAATTTTCTGGAAGTATTTCCTCCAATTCATTTTCCATTACATTCTGTCTTTTCTAAAAAATGATTTACTCACCTGCATACACAAACTTTTATGTGGTCATAACAATTGTACTTTTTAATATTATTTCATGACTTTTAAACTTTTAATAACATAAAATCTAGTATTTCAATAAGTATTTACTAGCATATTCTTTACCGAAGTTTATTTTAAATTTAATTTTTAAATGAATTTGAAATTTCACATGGAGTGAAAAAGTACATTAATTTCACCCCACTAATAGTTAAACCATTGTTCCAGCACCATTCAGTAAATAAGCCTTTTTCTCCCACTATCCTGAATGCACTTTTTTACTCCTATATTAAATTCCAACATATATTCAAAGGTCACTGCCTCCCAGGACAATCTTTTCTGTTTTTAGTGTCACTAAAAACATGTATTTACCACATGGTAGGGGAAATTCTTAGTAATAACTTCAAAAAATGTTTTAAATTAATGTTAATTAATTTAAATGTTATTTTGTTGGAATATTATATATATTTTTAAACTTTATTTATTTATTTTGAGAGAGAGAGAGAGAGAGAGCAGGGGAGGGGCAGAGAGAGAGGGAGAAAGAGAATTCCCAAGCAGGCTCTGCACAGTCAGCGCAGAGCCTGATGCGGGTTTGAGATCCCGCAAACCATGAGATCACAAACCATGAGATCACAACCCGAGATGAAGTCAGACGCTTAACCCACTGAGCCACCAAGGCACCCCTGGAGTATTATATTTAAAAAAATACAAATTAGTTATGGGAGAACTGATGTCTTTACCCATTGATTCTTTCCATTGAGAAATCTGTGTTTTTCCTTTTTGTTATAGATATTTTGGGGATGTTTTCTATTATTATTACTTTTGTCTCTCTTTGTATTTCCTAATTGGCTTGTTACCTACGAAACCTTCTAATGACTATTGTTAAAATTTTAAGACATTTCTCAAAATACAGCTCTTTTACTTTCCAAGGCAAATTGCTTTTCAGTAATTTTTTTCCCCACATTTTTTTGGTAGAAGAATGTATTTCCTATCATTAGATAAGATTGACAATTGTAAATTTTTATTTTGCATCTTAAAGTAAAACATTTATAAGTTTCTAAACAATATAAAGAAAGAGTGATAGTCAACATCTGTGTCTATGTCTAGACTTGAAGTAGAATGTCTTTAGAACTTTCCCTTCAGTGTACTGCTGGCTAATACTTTTCTGACCAATGTTCTCTATTATTATGATAATTTGATGTCTATTTCTAGTTATTGATTTAAAAAAAATCAGATATGGGTAAATTCAATCGCTATCTCTTTTTAGGATCTTGGATCCATAATTTAAATGGGAGGATCTCCTGCTGGCACCGTTCTTTCAGCTTTGACAGCAAACCTCCCCTGTGTCAGGCTCTGTGAGACAGACTTTGGTTGCTCGTTTGTAAGACAGGGGTTTCTACTCCCTCTAACATGTCCAGAGGAGACCTGAGTCTCCTTTTTCTCACTGGTTTTCCAGATCTCAGGCTTTTGTCTCTGTAGGCAAGATCTTAGGAAAAAGAGGGCCAAAGTCAGAAGGATTAAATGAAGGAAGCAAGATGAGAAATCCAAAGGAGTGGGAGAAAGAGAGGCAGAGCAACTGGAACCAAGACCTAGGAAAACAGAGCAAGAAAACAGCCCCCTGCCCTCCCCTCCCCTTGGCCCCTGGTTACTCCCTGCTAGGAGGTCCTGGAGAGATCCTCTCCAAATGGAACTGCCTTCTGTAACTGCTTCTATTCTCTTGGCTACACCTGTCTTTTATGCCTTTGTTGCTGAGAGTACAACTTCTCCTCTCCCCTGGGGCCTGGGCTGTTGCACAAATTGGAGCCCAGAATTGCCCTAGACCTTCTTGTGTACTCCCTAGGTCCTCCATGAGGCTCTTTTTAATCTTTTTTCCTGTGTGTATCAAGGCTTGATGTCTTTTGCCATAGCCCCCAATGATCTTAGATGTATGTCAAGGCTTGGCTTAGGGAATAGAAGTACTCAGCCCCCAGTCCCATGGAAAGCACCAGTAGGTAGTCACTCAAGTCTTTTTAGGTTAACCATTTACTTTTTTTTTTTAATTTAATTTTAGGTTTTTAAAAAAAATTCCAGTTAGTTAACATACAGTGTTATATATTAATTTCAGGTGTACAATATAGTAATTCAACACTTCCATATATCACCCTGTGCTCATCATGACAATTGCACTCCTTAATCCCTATCATCTATTTAACCCATCCCCCCACTCCCTGCACTTCCCCCTCTGGTAGCCATCAGTTTGTTCTCTATAATTAAGCCTGTTTCTTGGTTTGTGTGTATGTCTCTCTTATTTTTTCCCTTTTGCTTGTCTCTTTTGTTTCTTAAATTCCACAGATTAGTGAAATCATATGGTGTTTGTCTTTCTCTGACTTATTTTGCTTGGCATAATACTCTCTAGCTCCATCCACGCTGTTGCAAATGGCAAGATTTCATTCTTTTTATGGCTGAATAATATGCCATTATATATATTTATATCTATACCTATCTGTATCTATCTATCTATCTATCTATAGATCTCTCTATAGAGTAGATAGATAGATAGATAGATATATACATACCACATCTTTATCCATTCATTAATCAAAGGACATTTAGGCTGCTTCAATATCTTCATTATTGTAAGTAATGCTGCTATAAACATAAGGGCACATGTATCCCCTTGAATTAGTATTTTTGTATTCTTTGGGTAAATACCCAGTAGTGTGATTGCTGGATTGTGTGGTAGCTCTATTTTTAAATTTTGAGAAACCTCCATACTATTTTCCACAGTGGCTGCACCAGTTTGCATTCCCACCAAAAGTGCACTAGTATTCCTTTTTCTCCACATCCTCACCAACACATGTTGTTTCATCGTATTGTTGATTTTAGCCATTCTGATAGGTGAGAGGTGATATCTCATTGTAGTTTTGATTTGCATTTCGCTGGTGATTAGTGATGCTGAGCATCTTTTCATGTGTCTCTTGGCCATCTGTATGTTTTCTTCAGAAAAATGTCTGTTCATGTCTTCTGCCTATTTTTAAATTGGATTATTTGTTTTCTGAGTGTTGAGTTTTGTAAGTTCTTTATTTATTTTGGATACTAACCCTTTATCAAATATGTCATTTGGAAATCCATTTTGAATTTATTTTTGTGATTGGTATAAGAAAGTCGTCCAGTTTCATTCTTTTGCATTCGGCTGGCCAGTTTTCCCAAGACCATTTGTTGAAAAGACTGTCTTCATCCAATTCATTCATCGGATATTCTTTCCTGCTTTGTTGAAGATTAATTGACCATATAATTGTGAGTTTATTTCTGTATTTTTCATTCTGTTCTATTGATCTATATATATCTACTTCTGTGTTATTACCATTTGTCTTGATCACTACAGCTTTGCAAAATAACTTGAAGTCTAGAATTGTGATGCCTCCAGCTTTGCTTTTCTTTTCAAGGTTGCTTTGGCTATTCAGGATCTTCTGTGGTTTCATACAAATTTTAGGATTGTTTGTTCTAGTTCTGTAAAAAATCCTGTTTGTATTTTGATAGGGATTGTGTTAAGTGTGCAGACTGCTTTGGCTAGTATGGACATTTTAATAATATTTGTTCTCCCAATCCGTGAGTATGGAATATCTTTCCATTTCTTTTGTGTCCTCTTCAATTTCTTTCATCAGTGTTGTATAGTTTTTAGAGTATGGAAATGTAACTGATTTCTGTACATTGGTTTTGTATCCTGAGACTTTACTGAATTTGTTGATTAGCTCTAGCAGTTTTTTTGGTGGAGTTTTTTGGGTTTTCTATGTGTGGATCATGTTATCTGCAAATAGTGTAAGTTTTACTACTTCCTTACCAGTTTGGCTGCTTTTTATTTATTTGTTGTTGTCTGATTGCTGATGTTAGGACTTTCTAGTACTATGTTGAATGAAAGTGGTAAGAGTGGGCATCCTTGTTTTGTTACTGACTTTAGAGGAAAAACTCTGTTTTTCCCCAGTAAGGATGATGTTAGCTGTGGGTTTTTTATAGATGTCCTTTATTATGTTGAGGTATGTTCCCTTTTTCTGTTGAAGGTTTTTATCATGAATAGATGTTGTACTTTGTGAAATGCTTTTTCTGAATCTAGTGAAATGTCATATGGTTCTTATTCTTTCTTTTATTGATGTGATGTATCACAGTAAATGATTTGTGAGTATTGGATCACCCTTGCAACCCAGGAATAAATCCCACTTGATTATGGTGAATGATTTTTTTAAAGTGTATTTTGAATTTGGTTTGTTAGCATTTTGTTGACAAACTTTTGCATCTATGTTCAGCAGGGATATTGGCCTGTAGTTCCTCTTTTTAAAAATTTATTTATTTTGGGAGAGAGAGAACGGGAGAGGGGCAGAGGGAGAGGGAGAGAGAGAATCCCAAGCAGGCTCCACGCTGCTGGAACAGAGCCCCATGTGAGGCTCGATCCCGTGAACTGTGAGATCATGACCTGAGCTGAAACCAAGAGTCAGATGCCCAGCCGATTGAGCCACCCAGGTGCCCCTATAGTTCTCTTTTGTAGTGGAGTCTTTATCTGGTTTTGGTATCAGGGTAATGCTGGCCTCATAGAATGAATTTGGAAGTTTTCATTTCTTTTCTATTTTTTGGAATAGTTTGAGAAAAATAAGTATTAACTCTTTTTTAAATGTTTGGTAGAATTCCCCTGTGAAGACATCTGTTTCTAGATTTTGTTTATTGGGAGTTTTTAAATTACTTACTCAATTTCTTT
Source organism: Panthera pardus (assembly GCF_024362965.1). Taxonomy (NCBI): domain Eukaryota; kingdom Metazoa; phylum Chordata; class Mammalia; order Carnivora; family Felidae; genus Panthera; species Panthera pardus. Next base: position 52,703,186 of record NW_026526677.1, read on the forward strand.
GCTGGTTATTGGTTTGTTCAAATTTTCTATAGATTTTTTTCTGTTTCAGTTTTGGTAGTTCATATGTTTCTAAAAATTTATCCATTTCTTCAAAGTTGTCCAATTTGTTGGCATATAGTTTTTCATAATATTCTCTTGCAATTGTTTGTATTTCTGTGGTGTTGTTTGTTCTTTTCCTTTTTCATTCATGATTTTATATATTTGAGTCCTTTCCATTTTTTCTTGGTAAGTCTGGCTAATGGTTTATCAATTGTATTGATGTTTTCTTCAAAGAATTATCTCCTGGTTTCATTGATATGCTCTATTGTTTTTTAGTTTCTATATCATTTATTTCTGCTCTAACCTTTATTATTTTCTTTCTTCAGCTGGTTTTGGGTTTTGTTTATTCTTTATCTAGCTCCTTTTGGTGCAATTTAGGTTGTTTATTTGAGATTTTTCTTGCTTCTTGAGGTAAGCCTGTATTGCTGTGAACTTCCCTCTTAGAACTGTTTTTGCTGCATCTGAGGTTTTGGACCATTGCGTTTTCATTTTCATTTGTTTTCATGTACTGTTTAATTTCTTCTTTGATTTCCTGCTTGACCCATTCATTGTTTAGTAGCATGTTATTTAGCCTCCATGTATTTATGGTCCTTCTGGTTTTTTTCTTGTTGATTTGTAGTTTCATAGCATTGTGCTCAGAAAATATTCATGGATTTTGATCTTCTTGTATTTGTTGAGGCTTGTTTTGTGGGCTAATATGTGATCCATTCTGGAGAATGTTCTGTATGTACTTGAGAATAATTTATATTCTGTTGTTTTAGGATGGGATGTTCTGAATATATCTGTCAAAACTATTTGTTCCAGTGTGTCATTCAAAGCCATTGTTTCCTTGTTGATTTTCTGTTTAGATGCTCTGTCTGTTGATGTAAGTAGGGCATTAAAGTCTCCTACTATTATTATATTATTATTGATTAGTTCCTTTATATTTGTTATTAACTATTTTATGTGTTTTGGTGCTTCTATGTTGGGTGCATAAATATTTACAGTGGTTATATCTTGTTGGATTGTCCTCTTTTGTTATATAGTGCCCTTCTTTGTTTCTTGTTATAGTCTTTGTTTTAAAGTCTATTTTGTCCGGTATAAATATTGCTATTCCAGCTTTCTTTTGACACCAATTTGCATGATATATTCTGCCCACCCTTCTCACAGTTGGAGGAATTTTCAAGGATACAAATTCATGAATATAGTATTTCTCTCCATTAAGTTAGATCTTTAATTTCTCTTAGTAGTGATTTAGGGACTCAGAAATATTTTATCAAGTTTATCCCTGAGTATTTGATATATTTTGATGCAATTGTACATAATAACTGTAAATTTAGTTTTCCAATTTTTTCATAGCTAGTTTGTAGAAATGCAGAAAATCAATTTTGCATTGACTTTGTATCATGTTATCTTGCTAAATTCAATTATTAGTACAGATCTTAGGCTTTCCTACATACATCCATGTTGTTTGCAAGTGATTACATTTTACTTCTTATTTTCAAATCCCTAAGATTTTATTTTTTGTCTTATTTCAGTGGTTAACACCTGTAGTGCAATCATGAATATCCATTGATAATCCTGATTTTAGGGAGAAAGTCCTCAACTTTTTACTATTGTGTATGATATTGAAGGTATACATTAATGCCTTTTTTTCCCATGTTTGGGAAATTCCTTATTATTTCCCATATGCTGAGCATTTTTTCTATTATTATTATGAATAAATGTTGTTTTCATATGATTTTATTTTTGTCTCTATTAGGATGATGATATGATATGTATACTTTTCACTATTTTGTTAATATGACAATTTACTTTTGAATGATAAACTACTGTGCATTCTTGGGGAAGCCCCACCTACTCATGATATAATAATCTTTTTATATATTGTTGGATAGTATTTGCTAATCATTTGTTAAAGATTTTTATATCTCTGCTCATGAGGGACTTTGGTTTGGATTTTCCTATCTTGTACTGTCTATATGATTTCGTCATCAGATTAATACTGGCCTTGTAAGATGGATTGGAAAGTGTTCCTTTTTCCTCTGTTTTCTAAAAGTTTGCATTATTATTTCTATTGTAAGGATTGTCATTGTTTCTTTCTTAAATATTTGATAGAATTTTCCAGTAAAGACTTGATCTAATGCTTACTTCACTCTATTATCACATCATCTTCCTATGCCCAGAACACTATGAAAGAAATCTATCAAAGCACTAATCTATCCGTGTCACTGCTGTGCTTAAACAAGTTCCTTGACCTCTTATTAACATGTTGTGCCATCTAGAAGAGCACTTAAGACCTGCCATAGTCTGGGCCAAACTTCCTCTCAAATCTCATCCCTCTGCACTGCTTCATTAATATTGATCTCTTCTTAGCTTTCCATCAAAAATTCCATACTTTATGAGTTTGGAGTTCCTTTTAGTGCTAGTGAGTCATTCTGGAACATTCTGTTCCGTTATTCAACTTTCCTCTCTCATGTTGCCTCATTTGTGAAGCCTTCTGTGATCCCCACAGGCATAATCAGATGTCTCTCTCCATGGTTTTCCCATCTCTCCGTGATGTGGCTACAGATCCTTGCATATACCTCTGCTTTGCCTTTGGTCATGTTTTGCCTTAGTTTGATGTGTATCTTCCACCTGACCCTGTTTAAAAGGGGTTTAAAGTTTAAGAGGAACCCAGGAAATATATTTTTTGATCCAAATTATTGATTCCAATCCCTTGACTATTTTTGGATCTTTGGACAATTCCAGTCTCTTAATGTTTTTTGCAAGGTGAGGGTTCAGAGTTTCAGTCAGGCAGTCCATATTCACACTAATCTAGATTTCTAGTTCTGAGACTTTTGTTTATTTCCTGGACTGAAGTTCCTGTGATTGTTACCAGTGCCTCTTAGACTGAACTTTGTATTGCTCTTGCTACTTGTCCTGCCTACTCCCTCCTCCTCCACTAGGGTTCTGTGCTGATATTTTCTGCTTCATAATACATCTCTCTACAGTTTCAGAGACATCATAGCGTCATCTCCTGTAAGCTCACTGTTACCCAGCTTGACTTCTCTGTTAGAAAACTGAATGCTTCATGTTAGGGTTCATAATCCTGGCTGTACCTGAAATGACACCTGCTATGTCTTCTTTTCCCCTCCGGAACTGGATAGTACCCTTAGAGCATGGCTGTCAGAAATGGATGACCTGATTTTGCATACCCTGTCAACCTTGTGCTGTTCCTTTCCAGTATACCCTGTGTATACCTCTGTCTTTCTGATAAGGTTTATCATTCTGAAGACACAAAGGTCTTGCTGAGTTCTGAACCATAAATTTGAATGTGTTTGTTCTTGTTTTTTTCCTTTGGCTTCATAAAACAAATAATTTTCTCTCATAGGGAGTTTCTTCCTGGACTTGAAGAACCCATTAAAAATCATGCATGCCACCACAAGTGTTCTCTTGTGTAAGCTGTACACACTCAATTTTTCAAAACTCTCTCAATCCAAGGCAATGTCCAGATCCTTCATACTATTGAACATCCTCCACAGATTAATCTGGCACCATTTTCAGGAGTGATTTTGGTGGCTGAGATGAGAGTCAAATGTAGAGAGATTGGTTAAGAATGGAGAGAATTGTAGGTAGTTTCACGTAAGGTGACATAATGTATGGATGGAAATACCTACAAGACTTGGTCTACTTTTGTACCTACTGTTTTGAGTTCAGGCACTTGACATTTTCTTCACTCTTATTCCCAGGCCAGGTTCTCTTTTCTCTTAAAAGCTTATACCTTTAATCCATTCTTTCTCTCATGGTTCCACCTATGTCGTGGAGGGGTCATCTAGGTAATGTTGTCTGTTGGTCCTGGTGTTGCCCACCGCCCCCCACACACCTCCAATCTCCCTGCCTTCTTCCTCATTCTCCCTAGATCAGATCTTGCTTGTTCATCAAACCAGGTGGTCCCCTTCCCTATGGGAGGAAGCCACACCTTGCTTCTGGCTGCAGGGCCTTGGCCCTCTCTTGACATGACACCCTGGAGTATGCGGTTCAAAATATTCCCTGCTGGGCCTGTTCCCTGGGGTCCCAATAAGAGGAAGAGACCTTGTTAAATCTTTGTTTGAAGAAGAGGCAGAAGTGCTAATTGGTGTCTTGTTGGTGGGAACTTCATTTTGGATCCCTACAGGCAATGCCTGAAAAGGTGCCCATTAAATACCCTGTTCTTGGGATTTGACTGGTAACTTAACTTTTTCTCATCCTTTTGTAGGTTAAACAGTGCAGATCTTTGGTGAGTAATGGCCAAGGGTAGACCCAAGGAAAAGAGATACATACAGACTTCATCCACAAATTAGCTTTCCCCCAACATTTCCAGATCTGCATAATCTGATAGGCTGTCTGGGGTGGAAATGCATGGTCTTGGTATCACTGAAGAAAATTGGAAATATCATCAATATTGATGATGTGTACATCATCAGAAGTCTATCTGGACCTTTTGTATTATATGGATATAAGCAAGAGAGGGATCAGGTATATTAGGATTACTTCCTTCCAAGTAGGCAAACATCTTTCCAATCCTGGCTCAATAATAAGCTATTTATAAATATGTTCCTCTTTGAGTGAGTCATAAGGAAACATTATGGAGGCACCTCAGTATGTGTCCTGGATTCTTCTGGTTCCAGGACCCCTTACCTCCCTTAACCCTCTTTCCTGATGGAAGTAAAGGAGCTGAGCTTACCGGGTCAGACTTTTCCTTGAGGCACGAGGTTATAATGAGGGACATTTGCTGGGTCCTCAGGAGACAGTTGGGAGATCAGAGGTAATTATTTCTTAAACTGTTCTGAAGATACTGTTAGGTTCCACAAGGTGGGCTGAGGCTTAAGGATGGGCAATTTTGAGAATTATTTGAAGCAGATGCTCAGGAGGTCAGAACCACATTTCTTGACACCAGCCAACCCCTTACTCCCCCACTACCAACACACACAGCATCATTCCCTGAGGGTGCTGAGGGGAATAGCTTGTGGTTAGGAGGGAAGAAAGGAGCCGTGTTGGGGAGGATATGGTATTTTTGACTATGTGTCTCTGGATTACTACTACACAACATCCACCCATGGGATGAACATACCATTCTTTGTCAAATCAAATGCATTGTCTCTGAATCACTGAAGTTTCTGTTGCTCTTAACCAGATTCCTCCAAATGAATTGTTTATTTCTTATAATTCAGTGAAAATAATGTTACTGTTTTCAGATTTTGACAAAAGATTTTCACATATAATATCTCATTGAATTTTCATAATGATCCTGTGAGGTAGGTTTTAATTTATTCATTTCATATGTAAGGAAACTAAGGCTTGAAAATGGTTGGCTTTGCTTATGGTCACAAAGCTGACATATGGCAGAAATAGTACCTCAAATCAGGACCTTGACTTCTGGTCCAGAGTTTATTACATGGCACTAAAACTATAGGTGTCCTGTAATCTCCCATCTTCCCAGCCCTCACGCCTTCTCTTGAGGTTACATAGTTTTCTCAGTGGCTGTGGTAAAGGTATGGGCAATAATCATGTGGTTTCTCTTGGAGAAAAAAGCAAATGTTCTTGGCCATTTTAATCTGTGCTGTTTCTTCTTTCTTGGATTATGCTTCGTGCTGACTTTTGCTCCTTTCCCTCATGCTTATAGACCACTTCCTGCTGTCACTGAAACTGTGAGATCAATCCAGCTGCATCTTTTCTGCCTGGAATGTGAATCACTTATCTTATGCTCCAAAGCCCTCTTTGACCCCAGACCCAGGCCTCTGTGTGTCCTTGTGTTTTTACTTTCACATGAGAGAATCGTGGCACTGGAGGTAATAAGGGGTGTTAGAGAGACATGTACTCCCTAAATAATTCCTTATCTGCCCTGATATTTGATTGCTCTACTGCTCACCCGTGGCCACCCAGCCCTGGATGTTCTTCCTTGGCCCTGGAGAAGTCACTGCTAACACAGAGACAGGGTGATGACCTTCTAGCTCAGGGATCAGGGATTGGTGGATGTAAGGCCTTGTCTGATTCTGTCACTAAATAGATCTGTGACCCTTGGCCATTTGCTTCTTTCTAGACCGCAGTTTTCTAATCTAAAAAACAATAGTATTTGGCACAGGATATATTGCAGATCTGAATAATTCTGTACACTTTTTATAGTTATGTGATAAATAGAACTGGAGGGAATGCCCATTTTTTCTTCCGTTCTCAATAATTTGGCGCAATTTAGAATTCTTTGGCTTTTACATGACAGCTATTACCAAGAGCTTCTGTTTTTTTCCAGGTCACTACAGCTCTGAACTTTGTGTCTACCTCTTTACACCACCACCTTAAAGGAGAGGGAGCTACAGGATGAGATACTGAGGAGAAAAATAAAACATTCATTTGTGAAATGGTTGGGGAATAATCCAAGGAAGAACCAATCAATGTTGGAGTCATCAGGGACCATTTATTCTGTAACCTGGGAGTCAAGTGAAGTTTGGAGGAGTGAGGTATCTCCAAATTAAGAAAGTTTCCAGGTGTTAGGATTTTTGGCAGTTTCAGATGAAGGTTAGTGGTATAAGACTTAAGGAATGTGTAAGGTCAGCCCTGATTAAATCCAGTGCCAATATTCAGAACTTGGGAATGTGAGCTTGATGGGAAGGGTTTTTATTTAACATTAATTCCTGGGCATCTGCTTAAACCTGGTTATGTCATTTGCTCCAGGTCATAGATATACTAGGATATCAAATTCTGGAAACTGGTTTCTGAACTTCTTGTCCAACACATTTCCCACTGGACCAAACTAATTTGCCTCCTCTGTGTTTGAGGTTCTTGCAGAAATATTAGTTACGCTGAAAATCATTTTTGACTGTTTACTGAGACCAATGGGGGAAGAGTGATGGTGCTGGTGCTGTTAGCGAGACCATAGATCTTGAGCTCCCAATCTCCACATCACTGACTTTAACCTGCTTCCTTTCTTTCTAGTAGCCCTTCACGCTTCTAAGTGAGATGATCACCATAATTCTTTCCAATAATTCTCATCACTTCCCACATACTTTCTTCTTGGCTGGCATCCCAGGACTGACTGCTGCCCACATTTGGATCTCACTTCCCTTTAGCTTTATGTTCTTCCTGGCAGTGACTGGGAATGGTGTCCTGCTTTTTCTCATCCGGACAGAGCACAGCCTTCACCAGCCCATGTTTTTCTTTCTTGCCATGCTCTCCTTTGTTGACCTGGTTCTCTCCCTCTCTACTCTGCCCAAGATGCTGGCCATCTTCTGGTTTGGTGCTACAGCTATCAGCTCCCACTCCTGTCTTTCCCAGATGTTCTTCATCCATGCATTCTCTGCTATGGAGTCAGGAGTGCTGGTGGCCATGGCCATGGACCGCTTCATGGCCATCTGTAACCCACTACATTATGCGACCATTCTTACCCTCGTTGTTGTTGCCAAGATTGGAGGCCTGGTAGTGCTGCGAGTTGTGGGATTGACCATCTCCTTTCCAGGCTTGGCCCGTCGGCTGTCCTACTGTGGCTCTCACACGATTGCCTATACCTACTGTGAGCATATGGCAGTAGTGAAGCTGGCCTGTGGGGCCACCACTGTGGATAACCTCTATGCCTTTGCTGTGGCAATCTTTCTTGGTGTGGGGGATGTTGCCTTTATCGCCTACTCTTATGGGCAGATTGTGAGGACCGTGATTCATTTTCCTTCACCTGAGGCACGTGCTAAAGCTGGCAGCACATGTACGGCTCATGTCTGTGTCATCCTCTTCTTCTATGGACCAGGCTTTCTTTCGGTAGTCATGCAGCGCTTTGGCCCACCCATAGCCTCTGCTGCTAAGGTCATGCTTGCCAATCTCTACTTGCTCTTTCCCCCTGCACTGGACCCCATTGTCTATGGGGTCAAGACCAAGCAGATCCGGGAGCAGCTGCTTAAAATGCTGAGGCCCAAGCAGATTGACCCCACCTGAGTGCAGTTCTCATGAACTGGACATCAGAGGCAACGGTGGTCTTTCCCTTTGGAGTGGGAGCCCCACAGCCTAGTTCATTTACTTGGTGGGGACATTCAAGAGAAAAATGAAGTTTTCTTGAGTGTTTGAAAGTTAGGAAATCTCTTCTGAGGTCTATATAGTGTTTAGATATTGGGATGGAAGACAGGGGTATCTCAAGAAAGTAATTTTTTGGATATGTTTTTATTTTAAGAGTTTGTGATTTACTTGTGTTGAGAAGACAAATGAATCAAGGAATTAAGAAATAATTAAGGTATCTATGGACCTGGAGCAAGTAACTTAGGAGATTAGGGAGAGATGAACTGGATGCCTATTTGTACATATGAGAACATGGGCCACTTCCCACCATGACACTGACACAGGCAGTCTGTGGGAGTGGATAGGCCTTGGGTAAAATTTTGGCATCACGGAAATAAAGGTGACAAACTATGGAGATTCTTTAGAGTTTCAGGTTCATGAGAGAAACTTTTTAAAAAATATTCATGTTCCATCTGATTCTGGAAGTGCTTTAGTTCACGTGCTTTGATTCTGTTTTTGAGATGGATGACCCTCTATGACTCCTGTAGTATCATGTATTTTTAAGCTCTGAGAATAATGGTAATTGTTCTTTTATTTTTTCATTTTTAGTCTTAGGTGCAGAGCCTTGAGTTAAAGTTTATTTCACACAATAATTATTGTTCTAATTCTTTATTTTCTGTCTTGATTCCTAATTCTTTGGGATATTCTCTTCCAGTTCCTACTATTGGCACTCACTTTAATGTGTTTGTTGTATGTTCCTAAGTATATATGTATCCTTGCAACATATGTAGTGTTGGTGGTATGTTATGTAATATACATAAGTCTCCTTCTTTAGTTCCCCAAGTGTCCATGCTTCCTCCAGCCATGGGTAGTCTGGGCTCTTGCTATTGGGAGTGCACCTCCCTGTCTTTATCCTTGTTATTCCTACTCATCTTGAGCTTCAGTCTAAACCTCACCTCTTTGATGAAGGTTTTATAAGATAGATCAGGTCACTTTATGAACTCAGAACTCCATGTATCTTTCTTTAATTATCCATCATAATTAAATATATGTATATTTAATTAAATATATACATATTAATTATGTATTAATTAAATATATCTTAATTAAATATATATTAAATAAATATATAATAATTGGTTTAATGATCTTTGTCCCCCATCTCTACTAAATGGTGAATTGCATTGTATCCTTAACATAGTACTCATATGATAGGCACTCAATAAATGTTTTCTCAATAAATGCATTTTATTATTTTAATGGATTATATCATTACTAGCATGTTTCTTCATTAGTCGTATTGACATATGTGTATTTTGGATTAAATGAGTACATTAATCTCAAAGTGTGGCACGGTAGGCACTCAGTAACTTTTTACTGAAGAAATGAAATAAGTTGTCACAAAACTAGCATTGAAATCATAATTGCTTTTTTTTGCAGTCATAATCACTCTTAACACTAATGTCTTTATTGCTATCACTGTGATGAACACTACCTTAAGTTTCAAATGTTATTTCATTTTTTAAAAATTTCAACTTGTGATATTTTGGACACTGTGCAGGTGCACTGGAGAATGTGATTATTTTTAATAAGGCAACCTCACTGCTGTGTATAAACACAGAACAAGCAGAAAAATAGAATTTGTTTTCCTCCTTATCTTTATTTCTTCATTATTCTCTTCTTTTCTTCATTATTGTCTTCCTCATGCTGAATATTTACCAGACTCTTGGTGTGATGATGAAATAAACTTGAAAATATAGGAAGTATGATAAAATGTGACAGTGCTGCGGTAGATGTTGGTTCCAAGTCACAGATTAGTTCTCAATGGGAAGTGAGGGGCAAGAAAGGGACTTTAGTTCTCAATGGGAAGTGAGGGGCAAGAAAGGGACATAGGTTGGGTCAGGTTAGAGATGCTATGAGTGACCAGGGTTTAGAAGAGTATGGGCCTGAGTTGTCGAGTGGGTGGATGGAGGGTTAGGGCTAAACTTATGGTCTCTAAAGGGAATCTGCTTCAGTCTTTCCTAAGTGGCTTCTGCTCTATGCCATACTCAATGGTCCCATGTTTCCTCAGTCAAATATTAATCTTCAATATTATTACTAAGAAGATAGCACAGAAGCATTGTTCACAGTAGCTTAAAGGTGAAAACAACCTATGTGTATTGGCTAATGAATGGATTAACAAAAATGTAGTATACACACATCGGCGTTCAGTGTTAAAAGGAATGAATTTCTAACACATGCTTACAACATGGATTAACCTTAAACGTTATGCTAAGTGAAATAAGCCAAACACAAAATAACAAATATTGTATGATTCCTCTTATATTAAGTACCTAGAATAGGCAAATTCATAGAGATATAAGTAGCATAGAGGTTGCCAAAGGCTTAGAGGAGAGAGGGATGGAGATTGTTTAACAGGTACAGAGCTTCTGTTTGGGATGATGGAAAAATTCTGGAAATAGATATTGGTGATGGCTATACAGTATTGTGAATGTACCTAATGGCACTGAATTTGTAACTAAAAATGGTTAAAATGATAAATGTTATGTTAAATATATTTTACCACAATAAAAAATGACTTTGCTTCATGGGCAGGAGTGGAAGAAAGGGCTGCTGGAGATGCACAGTAGCTATAGGATTGCAGAGGAAGAGGATGAATGACATTTATTACCAATGGGTGTAGAGTTTCTATGTGCTTTGACTAAACTCATTTTAAACAATATTCATATGAATATGTTGAATTAGTATAAAATCTTCATGATATGAGCAGGTACTGTTGTTCAGCTCTTACTGCATGGTACCTTGAACCATTGAGAAAAAAATCTTTGCACATAAAGTCTCTCATTTAATTTTTACAAAATGTATATGAAGCTGGTTCTCTCATTATATCCATTTTTTTTCTGACAAAAATTTTATACTTCTACTAAGTGAGGACATTACATTTTCTCACACTTGTCATACTCTGGTTTGGTAGTATGTTCACTGTTCTTGTTCCCCAAAGCAATTTTTAGGATTTTCCCCCTGGAAAAACAGACTAGCAAACAAGCATGGACTGGTGCTTTTGCTGTTCATGTCATTCATACAGATCATTCTCTACCACTCTTTGGTACTGGTGTCTCTCCTTGTTGCTCTTCTTCATTAAATGATGACTAAGTTAATGTCTTCCCTATTTTTGGCCTCCCATTACCCTGGTGTGAGACTTCAGGAATCGTGCGAATGACCCATTGAACACTCTGTTTTCATATTCTTGATTTCTTTCTTCCAAATATCCCTACCTCATTTGCCCATTTTCACAACATATCCTTGAACCTCTCTGGAGATCACTGTGTCTCTAACACATCTCCTAGCATCTGTGCTTTACCTCTTCCTATACGTATTCCTAAGCATGATACTGAGATTCTGATCGTGTCTCAATAAATAATGACACATTTGTGTCATCCTGATCTTCTATGTTCCTGGAATGTTCTCTTTCCTCACTCACCGCTTTGGCCACCATGTACCCCATCATGTCCATGTTCTTCTGGCCACACTCTACCTCCTCGTGCCACCTGCACTCAATCCTCTTGTCTATGGGGTGAAGACGCAGCAGATCCGCCAGCGAGTACTCAGGGTATTCTCCCTAAAAGGATGGATCTGAACACATCCCAGTTATTATTTTCTGAGGCTCCTGTCAAAGGTACTGCCTGGAGTCCATGGCTGGTCTAAGCTATGTGGGTAGAGACCATTGCACAGTGAGGGGTCCTTCCAGTCCTGCTATCTCACGGCAGAGAACACCCCTGGGCACTTGGCTCCATCACTGTTTGGACTCCCTGAATAGCTGGATTTTTTATTATTTTCTTTTCTTTTGCTTCTGATTCTAACATTTCTCTATTCCTCTATCAAGGGGACTTGAGGAGTGGAGAAAAGATATATCTTTGGACATGCCATTTTTTTCTGCCTTCACCCAATGATTGTGGAACATCATTCAGTAAGGGAATGGGAAGTCCCAGCCTCTTCTTTGTTTTAGTTTTAGAGTGTCTTCACACCCTCAATGTTATTGCTATGAGCTCTAGGTCACTCAGCTTCCATGTAGCAACAGAGTCTCTCTCTAACCATTTGATACTACCAATATGTCAGAAAACACCTTTTTATTACAGTATGACTCTTACTCACATATTTAAATTAACCTAAGTGTGGAGACATGGTAATGGGTTCTTAGAAAAATGAGATACAAACGCTATTTTCAAGGAAGAAATGTATATTGTAGAGTGCATTTCTTTTTGAAAAGGTCAGTATTTTTAATTTATTAATATTTTTTATTAGGGTAAAGAAGGAATAAGACCAGTATTGAATGTATGTATGTTTTGTAAGTCTTAATTTAACAAAGCTAAACACCCATATATTAATATTATTTAATAACTACAAAATGTGCTAGAGTCTGATACTGGTAAACATAGCTTTATTCATACATGTAGATGTAGTTTTGGCACTTGAAAGAATTTCTATTTCTGAAATGTGGATATGGAATGATGTCAGTTAGACCCCCGTCCCCACTTTTTTGGTAACAGGAACTGGGTAAAACTTATAAGAAGATTGTTACAATTGGTGTATTGCATCCTGTTTGTTGGATGTTGCCCTAAAATCTGGCTTAACTCTTTTGTGTTCCTAAAAGGGAGCACATTTTGTTCTGTTCTGGAGGAAGCAAGTCACTGCTGCTTTGAGGTAGGATGCTCTGGTGTTGAGAGGGCTCTATCAATGGACTCCATAGTGGTCAAAAGGGGGGAATGGATGAGTTAGTGTTCCAGTTTCTCCTTTCTTGGTAAATTTCACTCCTAATAGTTTTCGGGTACAGAGACTTGAGTATGAAGTCTTCAGTTTGGTGCACGCACATGGGTGAATTAGGGAGGAATTGTATGAGTTCTTATTGTAGGAACAATTACACGTTCTCATCACGTTGGTTGTAGGCGCAGGACTTGAACTCTGGTGAGTTGTCCTGAGGAAGCCCAGGCTGTGGTGTATGTTGTATCCCATTCACTAGAAAACAACTATGTTGGCTCTAGCGGTACTTTGTTTAGGTACTTTGTTTACTTTGTTTTATTCAAAGTAGCTGTTTGTTCTCTCATCCCATTTACACTATTTGTGGATTTTTGGGATGTGGGTATGATGGTGGGATCTGAAGAGCTTCTTGGATCACAAGATGGAAAAATGTACTGAAGATGGCAGAACAACACTGTAGAAGAGCCTGTGTTCCCGACGCTGTCTGGGCCACCAACCCTGACTTAAACCTGAGACAGAAACTTGTATCTGGGTTAAACCCCACTATATTTTGGAGAATCTTTTTGGTGCTGACTAACCTATAGGCTAAAAAGTAGATTTTTTTTTAAATCTCAGATCATCTAAATGGGGTATGTATGATGCTTGAAGGATGTCTTTTAGAATTTCCTTTTGAAAGATTTTAAACCTTTTTTTGGCCTAAATATCTGCTTGTTTGCTGTCATTGAAGTTTACTATCAGAAAATATTCATATCATATCTTATTGTTTTATTTTCTACTGTGGTTATAGTATATCCCCTATTTTATCCCTAGCAGTGTTTATTTGTGCCTTCACTGATTTCCTTGCTCACCTGTGCCAAACATTTATCAATATTATGAAAATATTTAAATGTTTAGACTCATAGCCATTCAACTTAATGTTAGCACTGGCTTTTTGGATTTAGCTTTCTTGTCACATATTGTGCAGAAAAGACTGTACTGACATAGCTGCCCTGGCAATACAAGAACAATTCCCTCATCAGTTCACTAAAGGTTTGCTTTCAATTTCTAAAATTTCAATTTATCAGTTCGATTGATTCCAAGCTTGTGTTATTTCTTGAATCTCTTAATAAGTACAATTCTCAGGTCTGTATCAAGCTGTAACCCATTCCTTTTCCTAACTCATAAGTCTACTCTCCACACATACATACCTACACTGGTTTGCAGATTTCTTCATTCTGGTGTTTATAAAGTTAATACAATCTGACTTATAAGTTCCAGAAATATTTGAAAGTGTATGATCCAACCCTAGAACAGTTCCTCAAATTCTAGTAATTTTATTGAATTACTCTTACTTTTGTGTCTTTTTAGTCATTAGATTTCAAACTACATCACAGAGCTATAGTAATCAAAACAATATGGTATTGGCATAAAAACTGACACATAGATCAGTGGAACAGATCAGAGTTCCTAGAAATAAACTCATGCATATATGTATAATTTAATTATAATAAAGTAGTCACAAATATGCAATGGTAGAAGGATAATGTCTTCAATATATAATATTGGGAGCACTGGATATTCCCGTGTGGGAGAATGAAACTGGATCCCTATCTTACACCATACACAATAGTCAACTCAAAATGGATTAAAGACCATTTAGGTCTGAATGTAAAACCTGAAACCATAAAACTCCCAGAAGGAGACATAGGGGGTAAACTTTTTGACATCAGTCTTCATAAAGAATTTTTGGATTTGACACCTTAAGAAAAAGCATCCAAGGCCAAAATAAACAAGTAGTGGAACATTAGACTAACTAAAAATCTTCTGTATAGCAAGAAAGCCATCAACAAAATTAAAGGACAATCTATAGAATTATAGAAAATATTTGCAAATCATATATCTGATGATGGGTTAATATCCAAATTATATGAAGATCTTATATGACTTAATAGCAAAAAACCAAACAGTCCAATTGTAAGTGGGCAGAGGTGCTGAATAGACATTTTTCCAAAAAAGTTATACAAATGTCCAACACGTACATGAAAAAGAGCTCAGCATCGCTGATCATCAGGGAAATGCAAATCAAAACCACGATGAGCTATCACCTCGTATCTATTAAAATGGCTATCATCAAGAAGACAAGAGATAACAAGTGTTGGCAAGGATGTGGAGAAAAGAAACTCTTGTGGACTGTTAGTGGGAATGTAAATTGGTGCAGCTACTGTGGAAAGCAACATAGAGGCTCCTCAAAACAATAAAAGTAGAACTGCCATATAATTCAGCAATCCCACTTCTAGGTATATTCAAAGGAAGTGAAATCACTATCTCAAAGAGATATCTGCATCCTTAGGTTACATGTGCAGCATATTTTATAATAGCCAAGAAATGGAAATAGCCTAATTGTTCCTCAACAGATGAATAAATAACAAAAATGTGAGATATATAGTGTTATATATGTGTATGTGTGTGTGTGTGTGTGTGTGCGTGTGTGAGACATGGTATATTACTGTAGTACATATATTGTGGTATACACATATATGTATATATATTGTGAATGTATGTATATATTGTGAATGAATAACAAAAATGTGATATATATACATAGTTGTATATATACCCACACAATAGAGTAATATTCAGCCATAAAAAAGGAAATCAGTCATTTCCAACAACATGGATGGAACTTGAGGGCATTATGCAAAGTGAAATATGTCAGTGAAAGACAAATACTGTATGTAAAATCTGAAAAAAAACAAAACTCAGAAACGAGAACAAATTGGTGATTTCCACAGGTAGGATTTGGGAGTGGGTATAAAAAAGTATGATAACTTTGAGGGGAGGGGGGAGTAAATCATGTTGTCAGTCCAATATCTTGAATCAGAACTATTATAATTTCAGTGTAATTTTGTAACATTACTTGTGTTGTATATATCCCATGTTAGACTAGACTCCAATTTACTTTTCAACTCCAAGTGTCTGACCTACTCCTCAGCATAACAAACTTCCTCAATAATTACTTGTGATACTAGATTCAACCAGTGCACAAACTTCACACAGTGAATTTTTTTTCCTTTTATTAATTTTTTATGTGATTTTCTGTTTAGGACTAGTGGGACAGATTTTCCATCCAAGAATTAGCTGCTCCTCACCTGAGAGAAACAGAGTGCCTCCCTGAGAGGAGAAAGCTCAGGAGTGCTGTTGAAGATGGAAAATGCAGATTTCTCACTGTTTATCCCCTCTGCATTCCTAGCAGTGGAGAATGCCCACAAGGAATTAAAGAGGAATTAAAGTGAGAATAGTTAAGACCTAATAAATGTCATATGCTTGGCTCTCTGGTAAGTCATGATTAGAAAATGAAGGTGAGATCTGAGGACAAAAAGGAGGCCATCAATTTCATTCCCTAAATTTTAGGTCCTAACACTCCAACTACTCCCTCCCTTTGCTCAGATATGGTGAGATTTTATTTGAAAATTTGGTTCCAATGCAAATACCCAGTAATTTACAAGGAGGATTGTATACTCTCCATAAATTGGGTGAAGCCATAGCGGAATGTAAAATGCAAAAAGAATGGTTGCTTTCAGAATTCTGTCCATGAAAGACATCATAAGCTCTATCCAGGTGAATTTATGATACTTGGATACAAAACAAAAGAGAGTCCACTGCTGTACTTACAGATCCTCCAGGTTGGCAGTAAAACAGACAGAACATATTTCCTATGTTTGAGATGCATGAACTCCACCCACTGCTCCCAACCATTCCTGTCCAATTGTATTGGTGATCCTTCTTCTCATATGGAAAAGAAAACAAGGGAGAGGAGAGGGGGAAAGATAGAGCAGGAACTTTCACTCCTATTACTTCCGTCTTGTGATGTGAGGAAGAAAAGCCTTGCTCTGGAAGTGGAGAGGAGGAAATAAAGTTCTTCCCCAATAGGCAGTAGATGACTCTTCATGTTCTTTGGGTGAGGTTGAAAATGTTACATGGGGGATGGGAAATGTGAGGAGGTAGAGGACACTTTCTTGGCACTGGGTCATAAATTATGTCTGAATAAATTTTGAAAGAATAAAAAACTTACACAGTATATTCTCTTACCAACATGTAATTATATTAGAAAACAATAATAATAAGATGTCATGAAAAACCCCAAACACATAGACATTTTTTTATATTTACATTCATGATTTATATTAAATATAATTTATTGTCAAATTGGTTTCCATACAACATCCAGTGCTCATCCCAACAGGTTCCCTCATCAATGCCCATCACCCACTTTCCCCTTTCCCCCAGCCCCCCATCAACCCTCAGCTTGTTCTCAGTATTTGAGTATCTTATGGTTTGCCTCCTTCCCTCTCTGTAAATTTTTTCCCCCTTCCCCTCCTCCATGGACTTCTGTTAAGTTTCTCAGGATCCACATGTGAGTGAAAACATATATCTTTCTCTGCCTGACTTATTTCTCTTATCATAATACTCTCCAGTTCCATCCACGTTGCTACAAATGGCCAGATTTCATTCTTTCTCATTGCCAAGTAGTATTCCATTGTATGTATAAACCATATCTTTATCCATTTGTAAGTTGATGGGCATTTAGGCTCTTTCCATAATTTGGCTATTGTTGAAAGTGCTGCTATAAACATTGGTGTACAAGTGCCCCTATGCATCAGCACTCCTGTATCCCTTGGATAAATTCCTAGCACAAACGCTTAGAAATTAAATAACATATATCTAAATAATTCATGGCTCAAATAAGAAATTATAGAGAATGTTAGAAAATATTTCAAACTAACTGATAATGACATATAATAAAATTGTGGGAATGCAGGTAAAGAGAATATGGAGGAAAAATTATGTTTTTAAATGCTTATATTAGAAAATAAAGACTTAGTATCAATTATCTAAGAATAGACAAGAATTTAGACAAGAATTTAGAAAAAGGAAAATAAATTGAGCCTAAGGTAAAAAAAAGAGTAAGGAATTAGTTAAGATTAAGATAGGATCAGGGTGCCCGGATGGCTCAGTTGGTTGAGCATCTGACTCTTTATCTTGGGTTGGGTCATGATCTTGTGGTTCTTGGGATCCAGCGCCCCAGTGGTCTCTGCACTGACAGTGTGGAGCCTGCTTGGGATTCTTTATCTCCCCCTCTCTCTCTGTCCTTCCTTCATTCGCATGCGCGTGTGTGTACACACAGTCTCAAAATAAATAAACTTAAAAAATTAAAAAATATAAAAAATAAAAGTTGGATCAATAAAATTGAAAACAGAAATAAAGAAAATCAAGGAATTTTAAAGTCAATTTTTTGCAAAGATCAATCAAATCGATAAAGCCCTAATAACACTTATCAAAGAAAAACAGAAAGGGAGATGATATCAAGATGGCAACAGAAGTTGCTCGACTTTAATCCCGTTCACAAGAAGACCAACTAGCAGCTATCATAGATAAGACACCATTAATCCCATAACCCAAGGCATCCTCCTGGACCACAGAGACCCAGAAAGACTGCATTAGAAGAGTAAGAGTAGAGGTTTCTCTTTGCCTGCTTTGCCTCTCTCCCAGGGCAGCACAGCACTGCTCTGAGAAAGCCTATCCAGTTCCTCTAGTGGGAAAGGAGAGCCCAGTGTGGACATCCAGCTCCATCAACTTTGCAGGATGCTTTCTGGGAGGTCCACTCAGGTCTTGTCTCATAAGGATCATGAGTTAATCTGCATGGCTTGATCACTGGGCATCAGACAGGGATGGAAAAGGGGGCAGAGTTTTCTGGCAACCAGTGCTCAGATGCTGGAGGACAGCCTTCCTGCTGTAATGGAACCTGAGTAGATATCTCAGGCAGTGGTCAGTCCACCTGCAAAGCTGAGCTCATGGCTCAGCTCCATCTCGCAGTGAGCTAAGTTGGCAGTTCTTCCTGATTTAGGACCCCAACCAATAGGCTTACCAGTCTTGGAGTCTATTCTATGACCCCATCCAGACAGGGAAGCAAATCCATAGCCCCACTCACTGTTGAGTATAGGTTCCAGTGCATGACCAGGAAGTTTTGTCCTGGTTAAATGATAAAAAAAAATAAAAAATAAAAAAAAAAGATTTTAAAAAGAATGATAAAATGATAAGGTGATTAAAAAATGATAAAAAAAAAAAAAACCACTTTAAACAAACAGAAAGCCAGGAGACCTGTGAAACTGTTGAGTATAGCCTCTGACCTGCATAACCTAACAGTGACCCTGGGCCTAGTCTAGCCTTGGAGCCTAGCCTATTGTCTCCCTTAGCCTATGACCCTGACTGATTATTGAGCATATCCTGTGGCCTTGCCCAAGCAGGGAGCCCAGCCAGTAACTCTGCCCAGTTGAGGAGCAGGTTGAAGAGTTGAAGCAGTTGAAGATTTAGGTAGTCTGTGGGCTACCTAACCGGAAAGTCTGGACAATGGATCCGCCCAATCACAATAGTAAGCCTTGCCTGGCCACTGTTGCTACCAGCTGATCTGTCCTGTACACAAAGCTAAGCTGATTGGTATAGGTCTTACCCTTCTGAAGCAAACCTGTAGAGTATGGAAAGGACATTGCTTACTCCAATGCACAGATAGCAATGCAAGGATACTAGGATCCCAAAGAAATCTAATAAAGCTCCAATAACTGACCCTAAGAAAACAGTGATCTTACACTATGAACTGTTTGACAAAGTATTCAGAACAATCCTTTTAAAGAAGTTCAGTGAACTACAAGAACACATAGACATACAACCAAACAATTAGATTAACAGTGCATTAACAAAATGAGAATATTAGTAAAGAAACAGAAATGATTAAAAAAAAAAAACCTAAACAGAAATCTTTACATTCCTTCCTTTTTCTTTATCTTTGGTAAAGGAGAAGAAAAAATCACACAATGAATCTGAGCGGTTTTACATTAATTTAATCATCATAAACCCCAAAAGATATTCAGTAATGTTTGTGACTGGAGTAATTGCCTGCTCAGAAAAGTGGTTCTAAATACACTAGAGAGGTAGAAAGGGGTCAGATTATGTATGACCTTGATTTCACTAATTAGGTAAAAATGTGTTGATTCTACTACATTCTAAACACGGTATGAGACACCACATTAGTGGGGAAGAAAACTGACATGGATCTAGCCACCCAGTTAATGTTTAGTGTTGAGTAGCCCGTATTAAGAAAGCTAGTTTCATTTTATAGGCAATGGGAAACTACTGATATAATGTAATGTGATTACTGTAAAGGAATCTTGATAAAGGCAATGACCTTGACTACTTTGTTCACATTTTTATCCCTGTGACTATCCTAGTGCTGGCCATATGGTTGATAATAAGTAAATATTTAGTGAATGACTGAGATTTGCATAGTGTAAATTAGTTTCCCAAATCCATGCAGACACTAAACAGCAGAGTTGAATTCAGGATAATATAAAAAACAGGAAGTAGTATAGTTTCATTAAGAAATTCTGGAAAAGCTCAATATAACATTTCAGGATATTGAAAGTGTTATAATGTTTAAGAGGATGGCCTATGAAATTGAGCAGATTGATATAGATTTGAATTTCAAGTCAGTTTCAAATCCTGTCCCTCACATCACAACTACTGGCACCCAGTAGCACCATAAGTTAAAGTGAGATGAAGGTTCCTATGAGATCCAGCTCATCAGCCCCATGGTCCCAGTAACCCAAACTAAGACTGTTCTCAGATGATTTGGAAAAGGAGATGGAACAACGTGAGGAACTGACTGCAGATCATAAAACCTTCTAGATTTTTTCATCAGAGCCAAAGAAGGAGCTCTGGTTCTGGTTACTGGATACAGGCAGTTGACTCCTTAAGTAGGACTCAATCTGTTGTGTCACTGGTAAGTTTCAGGGTTAAGGGAGGAAAGCCCATGTCGTGCTAGGCCCACAGAGGCTGAGTCACAAGAAGAGTGAGAACAGAGGACTTTTTCCTCATTCTTTTTTTTTCATTTATTATTTATTTATTTATTTTTATTTTTTTTATTTAAAAAATTTTTTAAGTTTACATCCAAATTAGTTAGCATATGGTGCAACAATGATTTCAGGAGTAGATTCCTTAGTGCCCATTATCCATTTAGCCCATCCTCCTCCCACACACCCTCCAGTAACCCTCAGTTTGTTCTCCATATTTATGAGTCTCTTCTGTTTTGTCCCCTCACTGTTTTTATATTATTTTTGTTTCTCTTCCCTTATGTTCATCTGTTTTGTCTCTTAAAGTCCTCATATGAGTCAAGTCATATGATTTTTGTTTTTCTCTGACTGACTAATTTCACTTAGCATAATACCCTCCAGTTCCTTCCACGTAGTTGCAAATGGCAAGATTAAATTCTTTTTGATTGCCAAGTAATACTCTATTGTATATATATACCACATCTTCTTTATCCATTCATCCACTGATGGACATTTGGACTCTTTCTGTACTTTGGCTATTGTTGATACTGCTGCTATAAACATGGTGGTGCATGTGTCCCTTTGAAACAGCACACCTGTATCCCTTGGATAAATGCCTAGTAGTGCAATTGCTGGGTCGTAGGGTAGTTCTATTTTTAGTTTTTTGAGAAACCTCCATACTGTTTTCCAGAGTGGCTACACCAGCTTGCATTCCCACCAACAATGCAAAAGAGATCCTCTTTTTCCACATCCTTGCTAACATCTGTTGTTGCCTGAGTTGTTAATGTTAGCCATTCTGACAGGTATCAGGTGGTATCTCATTGTGGTTTTGATTTATATTTCCCTGATGATGAATGATGTGGAGCATTTTTTCATGTGTCGGTTGGCCATCTGGATGGCTTCTTTGGAGAAGTGTCTATTTATGTCTTTTGCCCACTTCTTCACTGGATAATTTGTTTTTTGGGTGTTGAGTTTGATAAGTTCTTTATAGATTTTGGATACTAACCCTTTATCTGATATGTCATTTGCAAATATCTTCTCCCATTTTGTCGGTTGCCTTTTAGTTTTGCTGATAGTTTCCTTTTCTGTGCAGAAGATTTTAATTTTGATGAGGTCCCAGTATTCATTTTTGCTTTTGTTTCCCTTGCCTCCAGAGACGTGTTGAGTAAGAAGTTGCTGCGGCCAAGTTCAAAGAGGTTTTTGCCTGCTTTCTCCTCAAGGATTTTGATGGCTTCCTGTCTTACATTGAGGTCTTTCATCCATTTTGAGTTTATTTTTGTGTATGGTGTAAGAAAGTGGACCAGGTTCATTCTTCTGAATGTCACTGTCCAATTTTCCCAGCACCACTTGCTGAAGACATTGTCTTTATCCATTGGATATTCTTTCCTGCTTTGTCAAAGATTAGTTGGCCATACGTTTGTGGGTCCATTTCTGGGCTCTCTATTCTGTTTCATTGATTTGAGTGTCTGTTCTTGTGCCAGTACCATACTGTCTTGATGATTACAGCTTGGTAGTATAGCTTGATGTCTGGGATTGTGATGCCTCCTGCTTTGGTTTTCTTTTTCAAGATTGCTTTGGCTATTCAGGGTCTTTTCCGGTTCCATACAAATTTTAGGATTATTTGTTCTAGCTCTGTGAAGAAGGCTGGTGTTACTTTGATATGGATTGCTTTGAATATGTAGATTGCTTTGGGTAGTATCGACATTTTCACAATATTTGTTCTTCCTATCTAGGAGCATGGAATCTTTTCCATTTTTTGTGTCTTCTTCAATCTCTTTCATAAGAAGAGATTTCTTCATGCTCTTTCTTTTGGGGTGAATTCCTTTGTTTTGTCATTTTGAAGGGAGAAAAAGAATTAATGAGGTAGAAAAATTGAAATTAAGAAAATTAAAATTAAAAAATATTAAAATTAAAAATTAAAAACATTCCCACACCAAATCGAATAGATGACGCTAGATACAGGTGTGTTTTGGTATGAATGTAGAAAGTGGTTTGACAGATTAGAGAAACAAACAAACAAAAAGGATAAAAGGGGGGGAGAGAAAAGAAAAAAAAAGGAAATCGTTTGAGAATTTGAAAAAATAAATACACTAAAGTAGACTGAAATACATAAAAGTAGAGAATATAGTAGAAAAAATTATAGAAAAATATTTTTAATAAAAATTAAAAAGAAATATGAATTTTTTCATTTTCTGTGTTTAAGAAAAAAGAAAAGAAACGAAAAAGAGAAAAAAGATAAAAAAAGAAAAATGGAAAAGAAAAAAAGAAATTGAAAATTTGAAAAAGTGAATACACTGTAGTAGACTGAAATAAAATGATGGGAGTAAGATAGATTTGAAAAAATATACATAAAATCAAAAAATATAATAATAAAAATTAAATAAAAATATTTAAAAAAGAAATTGAAAGTAAAAATGAAGTTTTTCTATTTCTGCATTCAAGAAAGAGAAAAGAAATGAAAAAGAGATAAAAAGAAAAAGAATGTAAAAAGGAAATTGTTTGAAAATTTGAAAAGATGAGTACATTGAAGTAGACTAAAATAAATTGATGGAAGTAAAGTAGAATTTGAAAAAATTTACACAAAAGTAAAAAATATAGTAATAAGAATTAAAGACATATTTTTAATAAAAACTGAAAATAAAAATGAGTTTTTTCTCTTTCTGTATTCAAGAAAAAGAAAAGAATTGTAAAAGAGAAAAAGGAGAAAGAGAAAAAAATTTGAATAGATGAATCTGTTAACAGATTGAAGTAGTACTGAAATTGCTTCGTTTTCCCCTAGAGGTCAGTCCATGTAGCTCTTTATAGTCCATAGATGAAGCTGGCGGTGAGGTTTGTGTTCTTTAAGAGTGAAGTTGGCCCAGTTGGGCAGGGCCCGGTGTAACAGCTCCGCTCTCCACTAGATGGCGCTGCTAGCCTACTGGGGTGGAGTGTTGCGGTGCATGTTGGTGCGCATGCGTGGGAGCGTTGAAAAATGGCGCCACTCAGCCACCCAGTCTGTTCTCCTGGATCAGCAGTCGCGCACTGGTCCTCCGTCTTCAGCTCTCGTCCACTCCCCGCTTTTTCCACTCTCCGTGACCAGTCCCCAGGCAGTACCTCTCTCCCAAGTTTTGTCTCAGATGTGGCTGTTTTCCCTGGCCCTTACTTCCGAAGGACTGCAGCTTTGACCCGCTCCACCCCTCTGCGGGAGGGTCTCTCTGAGCAATGGCTGAATGAGCAATGGCCGAATGTCGGCTGCACCCAGGCATGCCTGCTGCATCCTGCTGTTGCCGGTGCCCTGAGACTGCAGCCAGGTGCCAGCCCACCCCCCAAAAAAATCGCGAGACAGTGTAGCAGCAGCATTTCAGGCACCATGGAAAATCGCCACACACATTTGACACCAGGCTTCACCCTCAACAACCTTGCTTCAGCACCAGCGAATGTGGCTGCCTTCCGGGGTCTGCTGGGACCAGGTGGCTTCAACAGTCTCTACTAAATGCCCTTCCAGCAGTGGAACCACTTTTCCCTGTGTGGCCTGAGAACCTCCTGGACCCCACTCTGTTCCTGGGGATTCACCTTTCCCCCCAGAGCACCACCAGGTATTGAGCTGTGGAGTTGCAGCCTTCGCTCTCCCCTTGTTTCAGTCTTAATGGAATTTAAACCCTCTCTTTTCTCCTTTCTCCCTTTTTAGTTTAGTCCCTGTGGCTGTTTCCAATTTCCACTTTCTCTCCAGCTGCTTTTGGGGAGGGGTGCTTTTCCCATATGCTTCCCCCCTCCCCAGTCTCTGTCCTCTCTCCACCTGCAATAACGGTTCCCTACCTTTCAGGCCTTCTTGCTTCCCAAGTTCAGCTCTTCGTGTTGCATATCTGCTGAATTCTATGGTTCAGGTTGTGCAGATTGTTGTGTTAATCTTCCAATTGGTTTTCTAGGTGTGTAGGATGGTTTAGTGTTGGTCTGGCTGTATTTCATGGACATGAGACACACAAAGAGCTTCCACGTTGTTCCACCATCTTGGCTCCTCCCCGATTCCCAAATTCTTAAAGGCATTCGAAATGTTGAGAGTACTGATTTCTTGTTTTCAACAAATATTATCTTGTCTTTGCAATATCTCTTGACTGGTAAATGGCAAATATTGGATATAAAGGAATATACTATATAGCAGGTGGAGAGTTGGAGAACTGCTTGATTCCTTTAAGTATAAAGAGTATGAAAATGTGGTTTAAAATATTTTAAGGAAATTTTTTAAAGAATGAGCAGAACTTGATTATTAGTTGGATGTGTTGAGATGTGTGAGAAGGAGGGAAAGATGACTATATATGCATACTGATAATTGTGTGGATTTTGTTATCTCCAGTTTTTGTTTATTCAAGGAATATTGGCATAAAGTTCTCTTCTTATGAGTAAAGATAGCAGTTGGGTTCCTTAGAGCCAAACATAATTAACCTGGTGGCCTGGTCATAGAGCTGTCCTTGCTTAACCCTGTGGAAAATAAGATTCCTAGGTACACGGTATTTCCTGAGATGCTCATGTTAATTCTGAGTATACATCCTATTGTCTCCACACACGAAGAAGAACATTTTGATAGATTCTTCCCTTAAAAATAAATCTAAGTGCCATTCTTAATCTTCAAGGTCTTGAACTAGTCACATATGTGATTTCCCACATATCATGTGTATACTACTGTCCTTCATCTAGTCCTAAAATCTATTTTCTCCAAATTCCTTAGGTGAATTTTGTAGTCCCCAAATCACTATGACCTCAGGTTCCCCCAGAGGTGCATTTTCCACTCTCCGTGACCAGTCCCCAGGCAGTACCTCTCTCCCAAGTTTTGTCTCAGATGCGGCAGTTTTCCCTGGCCCCTTACTTCCGAAGGACTGCAGCTTTGACCCGCTCCACCCCTCTGCGGGAGGGTCTCTCTGAGCAATGGCTGAATGAGCAATGGCCGAATGTCGGCTGCACCCAGGAATGCCTGCTGCATCCTGCTGTTGCCGGTGCCCTGGGACTGCAGCCAGGGCTGCATAGTCTGCATATTGTAGTGCATAGTCTCCTAAGATACTAAGGCATCAGTTATAAAACAGATCTCTTCTGATTTGTGGTGAGGGTATGGGGCTTATGTAGTCACACATCCAACCCTGAGCCCAGGGAAGGGTCAGAAGTTAGATGGTGCTTTCATCTGATTGGCCAACATGAATTTACATACTTGAGAGGAACTTTAGCTTGTTGAAATGAACAACAAGGAGTAGATTTATCCTCTCACCAAAGCAACAACAAAACATTGGACAAAGTATATGAAATAATGGTTCTGAAGACACTGGACCTGAAGAAATGGAAGACAATGATCCCTGAGAGATAGGAAACAAATGTCCTGTTTATTGGACAAAGATTGTTACAGCTTATTGGAGAGAGATTCCAAGCCATTTTGAAGAAAGGGTGAACTTAGGTGTAGTCTGGTAGTCTTTCTGTATTCAGGAAAAGGACATGGGAATCAGGGAAGGCCAAAGTATCTAGAGTTCACAGGGTAGAGTATTAGTGCAGAGAGAACTGCATAGAAAGAGAATTCCCAAGATCTACAGAGGGCTCTCTAACATGCATGTGTGGAAACTATGAGACTTGTGTGCCAGACCCTTTTATTCTCTCATCAACTCATCTTTGGATGGGGGTTTCCCCAGGGGGAGAGCAAAACCTTGGAGAAGACAACTCCCATTGGCAAAGGCAGTGCCGCTAGAAGAACACAGCTGAATGCCCTGCCCTCATCACTGTTACTGTTCAGTGTGAAAGAGAACATCCTGACCAACACAGTAAGTCAAGGAAGAAAGAAGCGTTTTAAGGATCAGAGTAAAAATGGTTCAACTGTAATTATTTTTATGTGATATAATCAGTAAACTTAATAGAGTTTTAGAAGTAGTTATATGTTCAATAAGATGTTTAGATATAATAAACTGTAAAAAAATCAATAGTTGTCTTTATACCAACAAAAATAATCTAGAAATAATAGACATCATCCGCCATTTATGTAATAGAAAACTTATTAACTTATAGAAATTGGCATCTTTAAATACACAAGAATGCTATTTTAAAATTATGCTTAAAGTATTACAGTGAAGACCTGATTAAGTGTTGAGATAAACCATGTAAATGAAAGACACATGAACATTTTAAAGATGTCTGTTTTCAGGGGTGTCAGCATGGCTCAGTCAGTTAATTGTCCGACTCTTGGCTTCGGCTCAGGTCATGATCTCATGATTCGTGGGTTCGAGCCCCGTATCAGGTTCCGCACTGACAGTGCAGAGCCTACTTCGGATTCTCTCTCTCTCCCTTTCTCTGCCCCTCCCCTGCTTGCTCACGCTCTCTCTTTCTCTCAAAGTAAATAAATAAAGTTAAAAACAAAAGATGCTTGTTTTCAAATTAACTTATAGGGTCAATGCAATTTCAAGAAACATTCCAGCAAAGATTTTCAGAGGATGTTTGGTACAGTTATTCTGAAATGTAAAATATATATGCAAGTTAAAATTTCACCAAATGGAAGAGAATTTTTAAAAAGATTTGTCACACCTTACTAGATAATAAACCATACTACAAACTCATTGTATATCAAATGATTGTGCCTAGGACGAAAGCATGGATATAACACAGAGTTTATAACAGGCTCATGTATGCGAGTTAAATTGATATGGGATAATATCATTTACATGTATATGATCTTAATATACACATAGAAACACAGGTGAAATATACACAGTAGATTGTAAATACCAGTTATTTCTAATGGGTGACATTTTGCTGGACATTAAATGGTAGACAGTATTACACGATTTGAATGTTATAATGTCTATATTATTTCATAATCAGAGGAAAAATTAAAAACTGCCATTGGTGGGCTATATTGTTCAGAGTGAGAATTCAAAGGATGAGTATCAGATTGAGGAGAAAAACTGTCAGTTTATGTCAGTAGAAAAGAAATGTAAGAAGTCAGTGAATTCAGGGACACATTTAAAGGTCACCAGTTAGGAACTTGTGGAGAACCAGTAAAACATAAGGGTGGGAGGACTGGGAACTACAAAGCAGTTCTTTCACTTTTCATTGGCTTGATTGTAGCATCCCTTTTGAATTTCAGTTTTGGCCATCAGTTTGTTCCGGTGCTATCTTTGCATGGCCCTATTGTGTTCCAGGTGCATACTTCCCAGCACAAGTGAATAGATCGATGTTATTGGGTTCCCATCAGAAACAGCTCACACCCTGCTTGCCAGCTGAGTGGTTAGCTCTTTGTTCTCATTGTATCTATTTCAGATGGACCCAATCCTCCTGTGCAATATAAACCCACAGGAAGCTCCAGACTGCTACAATTACACCAATCCCAAACAAATTTATAAAGGGCACTAGGAGAATAAGTTTCTGCCCATTTTCTAATGTAAGGTAGCTTCCAGGTGAATTATGTTTATAGGTAGATCAGATGAGGCAATAGGGAAATTAAATATTTATTACCTAACTAAATTGTTTGTCTAAAATCAGTGGGAGATCATATGGGCTAAATATTCACATCTCAAATTATTTCTCTCTTGAACATATTCTTTGCTTGAAGTCTAAGCCTTTCCTAAATTCCTCTCAGAGGTATCCTTTATTTAAGTAACTATTCCATATGTATCTCCTTCTGTAATTATCAATTACTTTATATATATTTATTTTTCAATGGATTTTCATTGCTGGGAAAATGAAATATTTGAGGACTTACCTCAGCCTGTACTCAAGACTTAACCCTTTTTTGTTTAAACCTTCAATTTTGACATCTCATTTTTGTGGTTGATCCACCTCTAAAATACAGATTTGAAACATCTACCTTCTGACTATCACCTTCTACCTTTGGGCTCAAATTTTCGACTCTCCTCAGGACAGTCACAATTGTTGGACATCAAGAGTCACAAGCCATTGGTTGAATCCCTTTCATGCTATCTTTCATCCCTTTCTTGTCCTGACTTTATTTTTTGTCTAGCTTAGATTCTATAGCCCATCATTTAACTACACTCTTGGAAATAATATAACCTCCTTTGTTTGCTCCTTCCATTGAAGTTGTTTAAAAAAAAACTAAATTCTGTTTAAATATCTGTTTCCTCTGTGAAAGACTGAAATTTGCTAGGAAAAAAATCCCTGAAATGAACTTACAGATTTCACATTAAATTTATTATTAGAAACGTCAGATGTAATTTCAATACCCAGAAATCTTAAATGTGTGATATCATTACAGTAAATGAGCCCATATTCACCAAGTTGTCCAGGACAGAATTCTAAGATTTATATTTGATTTCTACATTAAATACTTCAGTTCTAATTCATCATAAGTATATTGACTTGACTATTCTTCCAAAATTTGTTTATTCAAAGTCATTTCCTCTGCTACCAATATGGTCCATGCCACTACCATGTCTTACCTGGACCAGGTAATGGTCTTCTGCCTGACTTTTCTGCTTCTACCCTGTTTTCCTTCTTATTCATACCTCTTTTTGCTAAGACTTTTTTGATTTGCATTACCTAAACTAATGCTACCATGGTAATGCTCTATGATGGTACATGATAGGATTTTGTATACTTTATTTTGTATAATTACCAAAACTTTTGGCATTTCTTTGTTTTATACTTTTATCTGTATGGTCAAAAGGAAAGACTTTTAAAAATATTTAATTAAAAATAGTGTTTGTATGTGATTCAAAATTTTAAACCTTAAAAAGAATATTCAGTAAAAGAAATTCATTCTCCATTTCAGTTAGTATATTTCTGACTGCATATAGTAGAAGCTCCAAATAATAGTGACCACCAAATTACGATTTTTTTTCCTTTCATGTAGAAGAGTTTCAGAGATAAACATCCAAGGCTGAAACCACAGCTTCACCAGTTTCTCTCTTACTTCTTTATCATACTTAGAATCTGACTTTCATCCTCAAAATTGCTGATGGTTTGGGGTACCTGGGTGGCTCAGTCTGTTAAGCATCCGACTTCAGCTCAGGTCATGATTTTGCGGTTTGTGAGTTCGAGCCCTGCATTGGGCTCTGTGCTGACAGTGCAGAGCCTGAAGCCTGCTTTGGATTCTGTGTCTCCCTCTCTCTGCCCCTTCCCCAGCTCACACACACAGTCACTCTGTCTGTCTGTCTCTCAAAAGTAAGTAAACATTAAAAAAAATAGTTGCTGATGGTTTAAGCTGGAAATTCAGGTGTCAATCCTGTGCCTGTTCCATGGGAAAGGAGTGAGGGCTAATGACCTTTGTTTCTCAACGGAGTTCACATTAAAGAGTCTTCTTGGAAACCCCACCAAAGGACATCTACTAACATTCAGAATCTGAGAATCTGAGAGGTAGAGTATTTTAGCAGTATAGATGAGTACCCAAATAAAATTATGTTTTTTGATACTAAGGAAGAATAGGGGCATTGGGTAAACAACCAGCAATCTCTGAGACACCATTCTATTCTTGTCTGCCAAGCACACAATTTTCTTTCCCAGAAGCAACTGTTCTTACAAGATTCTTGTTTATCCTTCCAGAGGTAATTTGAATATTATACACACACACACACACACACACACACATATATATATATATATATATATATATATATATATATATAAAATGTAAGAATATATATATTATATATAAGGATATATATTATATATAAGAATATATATTATATATAAGAATATATATATTATATATAAGAATATATATAATAAAGTATGTATATATTATACATTTATTTATATGTATTCTTTGTATAGCATTAGAATTATTTTGTACACAAGTTCATTCTCTGAAGTTTTTGCCTCTTCCTTACTTAACAATATATCTTAGAAATTATTCAAATAAGTACATTTAAAGTTGCCTGTTTTCTTTTAACAAGCACATAATTAGAATGAACTCTTGGTGAGGACTGGAACCATGTTTGCCTTATTCACCATTGTATACAGTGCCTAATACAGTTTGTGGAGCATAGGTGGTAGTTAGTAGTTGTTTAATGAATGGGTCACACAAATAGCAAATGCCAGAGCTAGGGTTCAAATCTTGAATGGTTTTATCCCCATGATCTTATCCAGAATCTTGATGTGTTAGGTTGACAGATTTCCTTATACTGAACTCTCCTTGCATTCTTCAAAAGATAAATATAGTTGTCAGTTAAAAAAATGTTAAGTTTACTAAACTCAACTTGCTAGGATTTTGTTTAGGATATTAATACCTATGGTCATATTCATCAGTATAGTGGAGACAGTAGATAAGAGTCATTTAGAACACAGATATTGGAATCAGATTGATGTGGCTCTGAATGTAGGCTAACTGCAGTGAGTTTGGGCAAGGCTTCATCTTTCCATTTATCCCATACCCAGTGGGGATAATAGTTCCTACTTCAGAGTTGCTCATTCATATCTAAGGGAGATGATTAAATGAGAAAAAATATAAAAGAACTTAAATAGTTTATGGATTGCCTGGGTGGCTCAGTTGGTTGAGTGCCCGACTTTGGCTCAGGTCATGATCTCACAGCTCATGAGCTTGAGCCCCTCATTGGGCTCTGTGCTGGCAGCTCAGAGCCTAGAGTCTGCTTCGGATTCTGTCTCTGTCTCTCTCTGCCCCTCCCTTCCTCTCTCTCTCTCTCTCTCTCTCTCTCTCAAATATAAATAAACATTAAAAAAATAACAAAAAAGAACTTAAACAGTTTAGGTCACTCAGAAATGTCATTCAAAACTTTAGAATTATAATAAAAGGGGTTGTTCTATAGCCTCTTTTCTTATAGTTTTTGACCATGTTTGCATGTCAGGTTTGTGCACCAGATCATTGGCCTCTGGACAAGTTCTTACCTTAATTTCAAACCACTCCATTCTTCACACCCCAACTCTTTACCTGCAGGAGTACCATAAGACAGGTCCCAAAGGACTCAGCTCTTCATCCCCTAAGTCTCTGCTTCCCAAGCCATCTTTTCCCAGCTGGGTCCAAAAAAGAGAGGGTAGGAGTGGAATAGGAACTCATAAAACTCTTCAGATGTATTCAGCAAAATTCCAGCACGTTTACCAATACAGCTGATATATCACAAAGGACTCATCCTTTATAACTTCTGTAAGTTCCAGGGCCAAGAGGGGATAGGACAGACTGAATTGGATCTCGATAGTCTGATCATTACCAACCTATCCATACAAAATCTGTCGCCCTCTACCAGTCTTTCCTCTCCTCCTTGACTCTTATCCTCTCTATATCCTATTTTCTCATCCCTATTGAGTGCCTTTCTTAGCACTTTGTCCTCTTCTAGCATTGTTTGACATAATCTTCACACCTGTTTATGCTTCTTCTCAAAGGCCTTTAGTAATGATCAGACCGAGGAAATTCAAGAAAATTCTTACCAGCATGTTAGGAGCAATAGAGTTGTTTTGTGTTTGTATTAAGGCAAAGGCAAAAGGTTTCTTATGTCAGATACCTAGCCCAGGGTTTTACCATTAACCAAGGAGCAGGCTCTTGAGGCACACCTGTAAAGAGTGGCATGCAGAAGTCCCTGAATTCCCACATGCATTTTGTGCCTTGCCCTGCCCCCTCAGTGACCACCATTAGTGGTATTGATCAGGACTTCTCCCTTCCATTCCTCAGTGTCCTCTTTAGCACACTGAAACTCTCCTAAATCTCCCCTTTTATTTTCCCTCCTTGAAATTTTCCATTAACGTAGAACACCAAAGCCCAATAATTCAAAAATCGTTTCAGTAGATTTTTATTAAGAGTCTGTGGGGTGTTAGAGGAATTTGGTGTGTATAAATACAAAAGTGTACCTTGTCTATCCTTAGTTACTTCACAGGGGGTGGAGGGAGACAAATAGGTACAAAAGCTATATGTTAAGTGTTATAGAGAAAAATGATAATAATGGTAATAAAATTGCCTTCTCAATAAACTACTTGTTATCTTACTTTCTTTCGTAATTTTAACCTTTCTCTAAACAATTAAGCATGCTACAGTATGTTTCATTCCTGTCTTGCTTTTTTCTTCACTTACAAACTTGAAATGAGGCTCTTAGCTGTATAGTCAACCCTCCCTATTTACACTTCCTCACTTATTAATTTCATTGCCCTTCCTTCTGAGTTCTGTTCCACCAGTCCAATGAACTACTCTTGTCCAGGTCACCATAAAATTTAATGGTTATTCATATTTTCATGTTATTGAACTTCTGCCGTATGTTGGCCATACATTACTTAAAATTTTCTCCCCAATTTTTCTTAGATCATCATATTGTTCTGATTTTCTTCATACTTTTCCAGACCCTCCTTCTATGGCTCTTTTTTATTTTTTCACCCTTGCAATTGCCATTTTCCAAGTTTCAATCTCAGCCTTATGCTATTCTGACTACTTCAGCTATATGATAATTTTTTTTGAATTTATATCTTAGGATAAGATCCTTCTAATTTGTTCAAACTGCTCATTTCCAACAGTCTAAGATAATTCTCTATATAGATTTGTAAACACCTCAGTATTGATATATACTCATACACACAAAACCTGCTAATTCTCCTGTGTTTCACATCTTGGTGATTCTATTTATTCAAGTCAGAAAATTCTAGGCTTTTCACCTACTGTCTCTTTCATAACTGTCTATATTACCATGGGAATATGCCACTTCTTCCCATCCTCAGTGCTCAAACTTTCTTCAGACAACACTTCTCATCAGAGATATTGTGGCTTCCATTCTTTTTGCTGCTACTGTCTCTACTTACTCAAATAATCCATAGCATTGTATCCAAAGTGAACTTCCTATAGTCCATACCCAGTCACTTCTCTCCACTAATGAAAATATTTCTTTATATTCTCTTTATGTGTGTGTGTGTGTGTGTGTGTGTGTGTGTGTGTGTGTGTATATATATATAGTCTCTTTATATGTAAGATTAATTCTAAATTCCTTAGCATAGAAAAGGTCTATCATGATCTGCTTTTCTCCCCCACCGCCCCAACATCATTTTCTGCTCTTTCTTTCAACTTCCCACCCTCTTGGCTCCAGTCAAATTAAATATTTCATAGGATCTCCCCCTGAAATTCCTCAACTTATTTCCATGCTTTTACACAACCCATTTCATATGCCTTAAATACACTGCCCACAGTTTTGGTGCACATCTAAGTTTTCCACATCCATCAAAGCTCAGCTAAGATGTTAGTAACTTTGTGAAGGCTTCCAAACTTTTCGTCTCAGGCTGATTTAGGAAATTTTATTTTGTGTCCCTCTATCACTCTGCTCATAAAACTAACAATTAATTTATTCTACAAATATTATTTGGCACCACTTCATGCCAAGTACTGCGCCAACTGGTGAACATGGTCTCTACTGTCATGGCATGAAATGTCTAACTGGACTTGGGGGAAGGAGTATTTAACCAAATTATTACATACACATCAACTGTGTTGAGGGGGTACAAAGTGCTGTGAGAACATAAAATAGGAGACCTTGGTTTTGTCTGGAGAGGATTAGAGAAAACCTCCCAGAGAATGGAATATTCAAACTGAGATATTAAGGATGGAAAAAAGTAAAGGGATGTATGTGTGGAAACATGGGATGCACAGTCTTCCAAGAGAAGTGGGAGAAGAAAGTGCATGTTATATTTGAAGATCTGAAAAAAAGGACAGTGTGACTGGGGCTCTGGAAGCCTCAGAAGAGAGAGAGAGAGTTCAGATTAGACTGGAAAATGGGAAAGGAGGCAAATGATATATTCATTCATTCATTCATTCATTTTCTTATTTATTAAATAATTTATTCAAGTAACTATGAGCACCTATAAAGGAATCTACCTATACACTGTACATATAGTGATGAAAAACATCAACAGACATGGTTTCTTCTCTCATGAACTTGTATCTAATAAAGTTAAGGATTTTGTTTTTTTTTGCCTATTAACAATGAGAAGCCAATAGCATATTTTAAGCTGATGAGTGGCAAGATAATATTTATATTTGAAGATATTTCTCTGATTTCAATGTAGAGAAGGGTTTTATAATGAAACCTAGAATGCATTAAGAGGCAATTCCAGTAAATTTCACTCAAGAGACAATGATACTGTTTTTTTGGCTGGTGACAGTGGTGATGGAGATGTAGATCCAAGAGCTAATTAAAAGGCATATTTGACAGGTTTTGGTGGTGGGTTTGTAATGGGAAGTATAGGTGAAGGATATGTTCAAGATGGTTTCTAGCCTATGAGTTGTGGAATAGCCCATACACATATGCTATTCACTGAGAGAAGAGATGCTAGACAACCAGGCTTGGAAGAAAAATGGTAAATTAATTTTAGAGTTGGTGAATTTTGGATATCTGTGAAAGATGCAAGTTGATATATCGAGTAGGCATTTAGGAGGTGTAGGCAAGATATATAATTTAGTAATCATCAACATGGAGATGGTAATTGAGCATATGGAAAAAAGAAATGGAAGACAGGGTAGAAGAGATTAGCACGGAGGAGAGAAGAAAATCAAAGAGAACTCAGGACTGAACCTTAAAACCGATGTCAAAGTGGTGGATAAAAAAACACATGTAAGAGAAAATGAAGACACCAAGAGTGTGAGATAAACCAGGAGATTGTGATGCAAACAAAACCAAATGGAGTATGTCAGGAAGAGGATCTGGTCCATTGCTTTAGCAAGATTTAGAATCGACAGATGATTTTTTAAAAAGTTTATTTTTCTATTGAGAGAGAGAAAGAGAGAGCATGGAGGAGGGGCAGGGAGAGAGGGGGTGGGAGAATACTAAGCAGTCTCTCCACTGTCAGCATAGAATCCAACAGGAGGTTCCCTCTCAAGGGCTGTGAGATTATGACCTGAACTGAAAGCAAGAGTTGGGTACTTAATCAGCTGAGCCACCCAGTCACCCCAACAGGTGATCTTTTTGAGAGGCATTTTGTGGAACTAATGGAGAAGGAGGCCATGCTGATGTGAACTGTAGAATGGATGTGAGGTGAGAACTGGAGACAGTGAGTGTGGCAGTGCTTGGAAGAAATTTGGGTGTGAAGGGAGGGAGATGGAAAAATAGCTGGAAGGAAATAAAGAGCCTTTTTATTTTTATTTTTAAAAATGAAAGATACTGGAGAATGTTTGAAAGACAAGGCAGATCCACTGAAGAAGGAAATATGACCCCAAATTAGGGAACAATTGATAGTGTAATTGCAAGGCTAGAAGGGCTACGATTCAGTGTAGGAAGTGGAAGGTTTGATGCATTGAGTATGGGCAGATTCTATATCAATGGGGGGAAATAAGGAAAGGATGGGAGAATGTGCAAATAGGTTGGTAAGTTTTATCTTGGGAAGTTGAAGAAAAATCTCATTGCACACCTTTTTTCTCTGCAAGGTAGTGGTTGATGTCATCTTTTAAGAGAAGAAGTAGAGTTTGAGGTTTGAACAGAATGAAGAAGTTTTGAAAAAGGTTTTGGAAGAAGGGAAAGTTGATCAGGAAAGTTTTTAGGATGGACAGGAAGCATTGAGGTCTCATTTAAAGTTGGTAACTATATAGTAAAAGCCATTTCTGTTACTTTAGGCTTATTCTAAGACCACTTGGGATGATCAGGTACAGATGCTGAAAGGTGAGTGGTTGTATTCAAATAGATTGGGGTTTTAGCAAAGGCCTGGCTTAATCAATTTGACATTCTATTTTCTTCTAGTATACCATGAGTTTGTGGAGGGGATACAACAAAATTATCAATCCAAAATCATATTGGATATGGTAGTAGGTGAGCAGGTAATTAAAGGTTTTCCATCCCACATCAATGCCAATAATTATCTCAAAAACGCCTATTGAAGGATATTTTTCTCCACCATAGGTTTGATGCCACCCTCATCGTACACTAGATAATTGTAAAAACTAGGTGTGCTTTTGGCCTTTTTTATACTATTAACATTTTATTTTTCTTACACTGGTATCATACTGACATAATTTGTTGCACATTTTTAATGTTGTGAGGTTATTCCTTATCACTATTCACCTTTCAAATCTTAGTTTATTCACTGATTCCTTTTCCTTCGTAGACCATAGCTTTTATTTGTTGAGTCTCACCAGTCTATCTTTATGATATTGATTGGGATTTGCCTATTCAAGAAGAGTCTCCTATATATCACTAGCTGCCTAAAGAGTAAGAGGCACACTTTTGAAGTGGACTAAAAAAAATTGCTTCTCGTATCTGCCCATACAAAGAGTCCAGAAAAACCTCAGCTCCAGATTCATTCCATGGCATCACCCAGCAACTACTCCACTGCTCCAGCCTCTGAATTCCTCCTCATCTGCTTCCCTAACTACCGGAGTTGGCAGCACTGGCTGTCCCTGCCCCTCAGCCTCCTTTTTCCCCTGGCCATGGGGGCCAACGCCACCCTGTTGACCACTATCTGGCTGGAGGCATCTCTGCACGAGCCCATGTACTGCCTGCTCAGCCTGCTTTCCCTGCTGGACATCATGCTCTGCCTGACTGTCATCCCCAAGGTCCTGGCCATCTTCTGTTTGACCTCAGGTCCATCAGCTTTTCGGCCTGCTTCCTCCAGATGTTTATCATGAACAGCTTCCTCCCCATGGAGTCCTGCACATTCATGGTCATGGCCTATGATCGCTCCATGGCTATCTGCCACCCACTACAATATCCTTCCATAATCACTGACCAATTTGTGGCCAAGGCTAATTTCTTCATAATCACACGAAATACCCTACTCACTGTACCTATTCCTATTCTCTCTTCCCAGCTCCATTACTGTGGGAAAATGTCATTGAGAACTGAATCTGTGCCAACTTGTCTGTGTCCAGGCTCTCCTGTGACAGTTTCACCCTTAACGGCATCTACCAATTTGTGTCTGGTTGGACGTTAATAGGCTCAGATTTCATCCTCATCTTCTCCTATACCTTCATCTTAAGAGCTGTGCTTAGGTTCAAGGCTGAGGGGGCTGCTGTCAAAGACCTGAACGCATGTGACTCTCATTTCATCCTCATCCTGTTCTTCAGCACCATTCTGCTGGTTGTGGTGTTGACAAACATGCCCAGAAAGAGGGTCCCCATGGACATCCTCATCCTGCTCAATGTCCTTCATCACCTCATACCCCCTGCCTTGAACCCTATTGTTTATGAGGTTCAGATCAAAGAGATAAAACAAGGAATTAAGAAATTGATGGAGACAGGGATGTGAATATATGAAATAGATCTAATTTCTTTTCTTCCTTCTCCTCAGTGATTTTGCCTAGACAGTGTATTGGAAAAAAGCTTGATGAGTATTTACTATATACTCTGAAGCTCACTTCATAACTGACCCAGATTTCTTCCATTCCTCTCTTCACCTGATTTTGGTGAAGGTAGGCAACAGGAAGAAACTGAGATTCCTTAATTGTGTTGAGCCCAGGCAATTTTATGTAAGTAAATTTAATCTTCACAACATTTCTGCAGGTGTCATTACTTCCTTTTTACATAGTAGGAAAAAAATGATGCTTTTATGATTGGAAACTGCTAAAGACCACATTATCTGGAAAATGGCAGAGATCAAAATCCAGACTCCAAAGCCCAGGTTCCTTCTACAGAAATTCCCCTTCAAGTGCAGTTGATGCTGTTTACCTGACCTCTACCTTACTCTCCTTTGCTTGTGGTTTGTCCTTCTGGATATCTATTTCCCGCCTATACCTACTTTCTTGAGAACTAGTGGGTTCTCAGAGATGACAGAATCCTGCCCAACAAAGCATCTGCAACCCTACAGGAGAAGAACGTTCATAATAACATATAGCAATACCAACTTCCTCTTCTATCTTATGCAGTCTCACCATCTTCAGGGAGTCTTAGAAATGAGGATAAGCTGGGAGAGAGAGAGATGGGGAGAAAGGAAGCCATTTCCCAGAAAATGGGGAAACTGACCAGGACGTTGGGTTGGCCACTTCCCCTAAATGTTTAAGCTACACAACCAGTGAATTGAAAATCAAGTCTTATTTGATTTGTTGACTTTTGCTCAAGAGCTCTAGTTGAAAGTGAGAAGACATAGCAAAGTGTCAGGTTTCTGGATAATAGTGGGTCCGGTGAGGAGAAGAAAAGTCATACTGGTTATTTTCAGATTATTTAATGTAAGCAAATGGTTAAATGGATATTGGAAACCTAGAAACTAAAACAGGGGATACTGAAGTATGGAGAGGTAGCACCTGTGGGAAGAACCTTACACTTGGGAAGAGTTTGGTCATTGGGCCCTAGAAGGTTGGAAGTGGGCCCATGGGGCTGTGTCTCACAACACTGAGGAAGGTGCTGCCTTGAACTGGTACTAGTGTCACAGGAGCTCAGAAGAGGGGCCCTCAGAGTTGGGACTCAGATCTCTGAGGATGAATCCCTATCCTGCTGCTACCTCTGAGGGAGCTCAGTGAGGCTGATTTGACCGTGGGAGTTCCAAAACCAAATCCAAACCAAACCCAAACCCAAATAAAACTGAAACTCAATATCCAACCAACCAACCAACCAACCAACCAACCCTGGAGACTAGAATCAATTCCACTGCCAGGTGAAGAGCCAATGCTTGGGGATACTGACAAGATAAGAACAGACAGGAAGAAGCAAGTATCCCTTGCCCTGCTTCAGCCTTCCAGTCTTTTCCTGTTGTTCTCTCTGGGTGGAAACTAACAGGGAGCCAGGTGTCTAACTAACAGAAGAGTCCCAGTGTCCAAGTCCCAGATCCCACAAGATCTGCATCCCAAAGCAGATCTGTATGGGTAGGTTTGAGGCTGAGAGACAAGAGTTAATGATTACACAACTCTTGTTGGTTCTGAGTCTGAGGGCTTGTGACTTGCCAGTGTTCACTGGCTCCCAGGGACTGGACACAGAATCAAGTTCTCCTGTTCAGGTACACGAAGAGACATGACAATATAACATAATATTACAGGGGAAGCTTTCATAGCTGTGAAAGAATTTGGAGTTAGCTGTCAGCAGGAATAGAGAGTGATTGCATCACATTATGGGGATTCCACAGAGTAACTGCATCTCAGTGCTGCTGTGGGCTCCAGGGCAGACTCTTCTACATGCAGTAACAGCAGGAAAGGAAAATGACATCCACTTGTCTACAAGAAGGTACTCTTAATGTCCTTAGACTTGGCTCTCATTTCCTCAAGCCCAGCCACAGGTGTGACTCAGTATTTGTCATTTTCTACAAGAGAATTCTCTCTTAGGGCTCCCTCCATCTCATGGCTGTTAGAAGAGTTTTATACAGCACCACCTTCCTACTGTCCCTCAGAGGACAGAAGGGCCAACTTCAAACACTGTGGCCTAAAATTATACTAATAATCCCAATGTTCTTATATACTGATAATAGTGATAGTCGTGACAATGAAAATAAAAGCTCAAATGTTTTGAGCACTTGCAATATACCAGTATCTGTGCATGATTCTTCTGTGGATGATAATAAAAATTCTTTAAGAAATCTAACAGAAAGGATATAATTCATAGGAATAGGACAGATTGTCATGTGA
The DNA here is from genome assembly GCF_024362965.1 of Panthera pardus. Lineage (NCBI taxonomy): Eukaryota > Metazoa > Chordata > Mammalia > Carnivora > Felidae > Panthera > Panthera pardus. The sequence continues at coordinate 52,743,232 of NW_026526677.1, forward strand.
TATTGTCCAGCATTTGGTCCACTCTGTTGGTCTCTCTAGGAGTGCTTTGTCTACCTCTGCTATGCTTCTCCCAGGTGCAAACCCAGAAGGGACTCAAAGAGGAATCGCTGTTAGTTGGTCATATTCAGATCTTAATCCCTTCACTAGGCTTTTCTAGATCAGTGCAAATTGCCAACATAATTATGAGTGGGTATACACAGTTACAGAAACTACAACTTGTGTTAAGGATTTGTAAGGGATTGGGGGCCAGCACACCTGTTGTCATTACTCACAGTGACAAGCACATCTTCTGGTACATCAAACGATTTAGGAAATATCCCCTTGCTTATGCTATTGAAGTGGCTAAGAGAAGAGTTAATCAATAGTGTCTACAATGCATCTTTAGTTCTAAGTAGTAGATTTCTCAACATAAGTATGGACAAGATATATGCTTGAGGTTGGCTCTCAATTCTGGTCCTTGAGAGACAGGTTAAGAGGACCACAGTTTTTCATAGAATTGTCAAGCCCAGTGCAGGTGGCTTAAGGAACTGGACACAATGGCTCTAAGACAGATTTGGGCTGAGTCCTCATAGATAAAGGGGATGGAGGAATAGGATTACCCAAAGAGCCAGATCTTGAAGGGCAGACACAACTTTGCCATGAGGCTCCTGTAGCAAAAAATGTTATTGAACATGTCTTGAATGGATAGACTGAAGTAGCAGAAATGAAAGGCATTTTAAATAGGCATTTTAAAGGTACAAGCTTTCAGTTTTAAGATAGATAAGTACTGGATATGTAATGTATAACACGATGACTATAGTTAATACTGCTGTTTGGTATATTTGAAAGTTGCTAAGAGAGTAAATTCTAAAAGTTCTCATCACCTGGAAAAAACATGTTTTTCTTCTCTTTTTTTGTATCCATGTGGGACACTAGATAATTTGTGGTAATCATTTAATCGTATACGTAAGTCAAACCATTATGCTGTATACCTTAGACTTATATAGCACTGTATGTCATATCTCAAATTAGAAGAAAAAAATAAGGTCTTTCGTAAGTTAACTGAAAAATCTGTGGAGTAACTTTGCTAACACAGACTGACTATGGTCCAGTTGTACTGGAAAGTGTGTATTAATGAGAAGGGGACAGGAAGAAGCCAACTGATAGCCACTCACCACACTCCCTGGTTTGCGGGTTAGTCACATTTGCAAGAAGAACACAGAGACTTTTGGAAAAGAATATCTGAAGCCATTGAACACTGATTTTCAGGACCAGAGAAGATTTAAATCTAGAGCCAATAGCAAGAAAGAGCAGTGTATCTCCTGGAATTAAATTACCTCGAGGAAAAAGATGACCAATGCTCAAAGCAATGAAAGAACAAAACTACATTTTCTGCATATAATAAAGTGGAGTTTGGGAGCCTCTTAGTACATATCTATCCTGATACACTGTTCCTCAGATATTTTCTAAGTCTTTGGGTGTTAACATTGAGAGATGTGACCTGAGAGGCCCAGTGTGGGACATCAAAGCTGTGCAGCCAGGGAATCTACAAAGGCTGAAGTTATTGCCAGGAGTAAATAAATGCTTCATAGCCTGCAAGTCAACACTGCTCTCTTGTGGCTACCAGTGGGAATAGCAATACTATGGTGATTTCAGCTCTCCATCTCTACTTGATGTTTGAAAGGGGACTGACATCTCTGTGTTGTGAAAATTCCTGGGATCTCCAACACTTAGAAAGAGGTAGGGAGTGGCTTCAAGTAGAAGATATTGTACTTCTTGCTTATTAGCCATATGGGGATTTAAATGATTAATTAAAAAAATAAAAGGAATATAACAATTTATACTCTGATTTTCTTTTCTTCAGTGACATCCAAAATAAAAATCAAATCAATGACATGAATCAGGTATTCATAAGTGTAGAATGTATTTCAGTATTTAATAAGAAGTTACATTAGCAATATTGGCTAAGGACTGTATATAATAATAACATTTATTCCTTTCTTCATCTACTCAACCAAAAATTAGTTGAGTGCTTTGTGTGTCGTTAACATGTTAGTAATTAGCATAGATAGTTACCAAGAGGTAAACTACTTTTAGAGAAATTATGATTATAATTTTTGGAATTATCATTATTCCCAATTTTACAATTGAGCAGAAAGGTAAAAATACTAATGGTCATTGAACTAACAGAATCAAGAGAGAAATCAGGCATGTTTGTTAACTAAATCCATTGTTTCTATCACTTTGCCTAGGGATTAAGATATATTTTTAGACTTCTCCTGGACAGCTATGTAGTTTTCTGAAGTTTTTGTGCTCCAGATTACAGATAGCAAAGACCATGCACGTCAAAACCCACCATATATGCAATTAATCAAAGCTAGTAAAGTTAGTTATTACAACAAAGATATCACAGTAATTTAATACAAAACTAGCTTACTTCTCATCTAAACCCATTCCAATATGGGGGCTTTGCTTCGTGCCAACATTTAGGGCCTGAAGCATCTTTCATATGTGGATTCTCCATGTATTAAGCTCTCAGGGATCTCCAACAGGTACTTCTGAATCTGACTGACATACAAGCAAAGAGAGAGAATGTTCAAGATCTTGTAGGAGGTTTTAGGGGCTCAATCTGGGAAAGATTTACATCATTTTTTCTATCATCCCATTGGCCACATTCCTCACATAAATCCAACTGCCTACAGGAGAGGCTGCATCATTGAACATTCATCTCTTAAAAAAATTTTTTTTTTAACATCTATTCATTTTTTTTTTTTTTTGAGACACAGAGACAGAACGTGAGCATGGGAGGGGCAGAGAGAGAGGGAGACACAGAATCTGAAGCAGCTCCAGGCTCTGAGATGTCAGCACAGAGCCCAATGTGGGGCTTGAACTCAAAAACCACGAGATTATGACCTGAGCTGAAGTTGGATGCTTAACCGACCGAGCCACCCAGGTGCCCCTGAATATTCATTAAAATTTTTTTAAAACGTTTATTTATTTTTGAGAGACACAGAGAGACAGAGAATGAGCAGGGGAGGGACAGAAAGAGAGGGAGACCCAGAATCTGAAGCAGACTCCAGGCTCTAAGCTGTCAGCACAGAGCCCAATATGGGGCTTGAACCCATGAGCCGTGAGATCGTGACCTGAGCCGAAGTCAGTTTCTCAGCCGACTGAGCCACCCAGGCGCCCCATGAATATTCATCTCTTAAGAGAAATGATACTAGAGAGACTCTTGCATGTAATATATACTTCTTCCCAAGGGAGACCACCCAAGCTCACATGCAGTCACTGTGTGCCACACAAAGTCCAAGATCTTGAGCAGTGTCTTCTCCATCAGGTCCTGATATGATTCCTCACAGGCCATTTTCCTCCTCCTACCACATATGTAATGGTGGAGCAGACACTGGTACCAGTCATTAAGATTCCCAGCTGGAAGCGAGGCATGGAATTCATTCAGCAGGAACTTGTTCATGGTAATGCTGGAATATTTTGGGGGCAGACACTGCAACATTGTTACCCACTGAAGTGGTGGAAGTTCCCTAACTAGACACTGGTTATGTTCTCTGGGTGAAACTCTCCATCGTATCTACGACCTCTAGTTCTGTCTCTGGGGGGTTGCGTCTTCATCAGTGTTCTCCATGGCATTATATCACACAGGCATTGGAATGTGTGACTTCTTTTGCATTACTGCTTTTGGAGGCTGCTTCTAGCTCATAAAATATTAAGATCAATAATTGCATTAATTCTTGATAAAAACTTTCTTTAAAAGCCAAGCTCAGGTATCTTTGGCAATAAACATCCTCAAAAAACAAACAGGTGTCTGATCTATTTGTATCAGGGCAGTTCCATGGACTAGTAATCACACCCAATTATTTTCCTAAGCATAATTTAAAATTTTTCTTTTGTTTCCTATTGTCTTTTCCATGCCACTCCTTTGTAGGTAATGGTGTCTATCTAAAGCCATTGGACATGAGTAAGACAACTGTACACATAATCTTCTCTCTTCTCAGTGCTGGTTTCTATGAGTCTTTGTTTTTTAAAGACAATCTAAAACTTTCTCTGAAACTTTGACCTTCCAAGCAGTAGGACAGTTCTTCAAAACTCCACATCTATGGACTGTGTCTATCAACAGTAATATATGCTTGAAGACTGGCCAACTTTCTGCTAAGGTCATCTACTTACCATAATAACTTGTCAATGGGATCAACAATTGCAAGCACATATAATTTTTGTCAATTGTTCCAACCTTTCCCCTAGACTTACCATTTAGTAGCCATGTCAGCTTTCCTTGTTGTATAATCTTTCTAGTATTGGATGTCAGTTTCCTCATTGTCTGAAGCATTACTCAGGATCACTTGCCAGCTGTTGAAATGAACAATTCCAATGTGTCAGTGGTTTAACACATACAACTTTATTTTTGACAACATCCATCCAATGCATATGGAGGGAGGCTCTCTTCCATGCTGTATTTTAGGGACCTAGCTTCCTCCAGTGTATCATTCCATCTTTTCTAGGGCTTCATGTTTTAGTGGATTATGTGCAACTGGCCAGAGGTGGGGCACACCAAGGAGGCTATAAAGGTTGTACCTGGAAGAGGTACATGCTATCTTTTTGGCCAGGCTCAGTCGTATAGTCCCATCTAACTATAGGTGATCCTGGAAAATGTAAATTTATCTGTGCATCTGGGAGGAGGAAGAACTCTAGTAAACTTAGGCTTGTCTCTGTCATTTATATACATTGATTGTCGGCTGAACTCCAAGCTGTGTAGTGAGAAGGGTGAGAGTGGTAGGAGACCTCTGGAGATCTTGTGGCTCTTCTGGTCTCTCTGAGACATTGTCAGCCCTAGAGCCTGGTCTGCTGTTTGTTTGCCTCCACCAGAAGCCTCATTAGGTAGATCATCAGGTTTTATTTTAGGCTCATAAAGAGAAGAAAAGAGGACCTTTGAGGTCCCTTGCATGTTTTCCAGTCACCCCCATGTCAGTGGTATGAATGAAGAAAGGGACCTTGATATGCTGGATCAGTGGATGGGTACAGGGATTTGAATACCCATGCCTCCAGATCCAGTCCTCAGGACTGGACTGTCCAAACATATTCCTGAAAACTGCCCTGAGATTTGCTAGGATGATATCAGGAGCCTGACATGGGACTCAAATGAGCAGGGCATTTTCTGCTCAGTCCTTGAGTTTATGCAGAGTTCTTGTGGCCTGTCAAGAGACATTGCTGTTAGGACACAGGGGGAGGGGGACCTGATGAGTTAATATTCCAGGGAAGGATAGACTTTGGTGGATTTCCTCCACAAAGTTACTAAATTTATTGTCTTTACTTGGATGTTTATAACAGAATTAAGAACTGTGTCCTGTTTGAGAAAGAGGCTGCGAGTTTCCTTAGACCTGTGCTTGCTTCTGAAAAAGTAAATATTGATTTGTCTGTAGATGGAGCCAAAAGAAGTCTGTTTATGGTCCATGTGCTGTGCTTCCACAGAGCTGGGTGAGAGCAGTTTCCTTGACTTCCAGGCGTGCAACTGCCTTTGGAGGAGTCTGAGGAAGTCTGTACACTATGTTTGTCCAGCCAACCACTATCAGCTAGAACATTTTTCTGAGACTGTAAGATTGCACTTCTCTACATGTCTTTTTCCTATTGTGGGACAAATACTGCCTTGGTTAGTATCATCACCTTCACTTTCCTTTTGTACCAGCATCTTTTTTTCTCAGCCAAAGGAATTACATAGTTCACCTATACCCCTCCCCATCCTGCAGCCACTAGCTTTTCTCCATATTTGAGTCTGTTTCTCTTTTATTGTTGTTTGTTTGTTCATTCATTTGTTTTGTTTTTTTTAGATTCCACATATAAATGAAATCATATTGTATTTATCTTTCCCTATATGACTCATTTCACTTAGTATAATACTAAGTCCATCCATATTGTCACAAATTGCAAGATTTCATTCTTTTTAAAGGCTAAGTAATATTCTATTGTATATATAATATATATACCACATCTTCCTTATCTATTTGTCTATCAATGCACATTTAGGTTGCTATCATATCTTGGATATTGTAAATAATGCTGCAATAAACATATGGGTGCCATAATCTTTTTGAATTTTAGTGTTTTTGTTTTCCTTGGGTAAATACCCAGAAGTGGAATTATTGAATTATGTGGTATTTCTATTTTAATTTTTTTAACACCTTGCATAATGTTTTGTACAGTGGCTGTGCCAATTTACATTCCCACCAACATGAGGATTCCTTTTTTCTCTATCCTTCCAGACACTTGTTATTTCTTGTCTTTTTGATACTAGCCATTCTGATTGGTGTGAGGTGATATCTCATTGTGGTTCTGATTTATATTTTCTTGATTATTAGTGACGTTGAGCATCTTTTTATGTGTCTGTTGGCTATCTGTATGCATTTTTTGAAAAACTGTCTAGGCAGATCCTCTGCCCATTAAAAAAAATTTTTTTAACGTTTTATTTATTTTTGGGACAGAGAGAGACAGAGCATGAACGGGGGAGGGGCAGAGAGAGAGGGAGACACAGAATCCGAAGCAGGCTCCAGGCTCTGAGCTGTCAGCACAGAGCCCGAAGCGGGGCTCGAACTCATGGACCGTGAGATCATGACCTGAGCCGAAGTCGGATGCTTAACCGACCGAGCCACCCAGGCGCCCCAAGAAGTGGTTTATATATACAATGGAATACTACTTGGCAATGAGAAAGAATGAAATATGGCCTTTTGTAGCAACGTGGATGGAACTGGAGAGTGTTATGCTAAGTGAAATAAGTCATACAGAGAAAGACAGATACCATATGTTTTCACTCTTATGTGGATCCTGAGAAACTTAACAGAAGACCATGGGGGAAGGGAAGGGGAAAAAAAGTTACAGAGAGGGAAGGAGGCAAACCATAAGAGACTCTTAAAAGCTGAGAATAAACTGAGGGTTGATGGGGAGTTGGAGGGAAGGTAAAGTGGGTGATGGGCATTAAGGAGGGCACCTGTTGAGACGAACACTGAGTGTTGTATGGAAACCAATTTGACAATAAATTTCATATTAAAAATAAATAAATAAAAATTAAAAAATAAAAAAAAGAATTTGAAGTCTTGAATAGCCCTAACATTATCTACATATTAAATTTTAGATACATTTTGAGTCAAAATAAAAATTAATGCTCAAAAAAAAAATAAAGATGGTTTCCTTCAATGTGCAAAAGATTTGTAGTCCCTGTTTATTTTTACACTTGTTTCCCTGGCGTAGGCATATATATATCCAGGAAAATATTGCTGATGTTAATGTACAAGAGATTAATGCCTATGTTCTTTGGTAGTAGTTTTATGCTTTTACATAAAAGGTCTTTAAACCATTTTGATTATAGTTTTGTGTATGATGTAAGAAAGTGGTCCACTTTTTTTTTTTTTTTTGCAATAGTTGTCCTATTTATTGAAGATACTGTCTTTCCCTGTGGTATATTTTTACTTCTTTTGTTGTAGATTAATTGACCATATAAACATGGGTTTATTTCTGGGCTCTCAAATCTATTTTTTTTTTAAATCTGCACACATTTGCTAACATTCCAAAATCCTAAAGATGAAGTCTTCTGAATAGATCAAAAGAGATGATTCATTACTTACAAAGGAATACCAATTGAGCGGTCATATACTTATCAATAGCAACAAAAGATATCAGAAAGCTGTGTAAATATACATACAGTATAGATATAACATATATAATATACTATCCAATTTGTATGTATATAAAATACTTGTTAATATTCATGTTTTTATCCAGTTAAATTGTCACTAAAAAAAAACCTGCTTGAATTTAAAAAATAGAGAAATATTTTTGAAAGTACTGAAAAGTTAAGGAAAGGTCAAAATCTAGAAGGTAAAAACTGAGAGAGAAAGCCAGGGTTTAAAGCTACTTCTGCTCTGAGGACTTCAAATCCTGAAGAAATCATTGTGAAATGGAGCAAAAAAATGGCAATTTTCTGGTTTGAGGAGACAAAACTCAAGGCCCACTAAGAATAGGGTCTGATAACTATCCACCCACACACAAATTCCAAACTGGACCTTGGGATGTATTCTCGGGGTTGTTGAACTAAAGTTCATCAGTCTTTGTGTTAACTGGTAGCTCTTAATTTGATTAGATCTACAAAGATCTTATTCCTGTATTAGGTCACACTCACAGGTACCTGAAGGTTAGGACTTCAATATATCATTTTGGGGGACACATTAAAATCCAAAACATGTATTTTTTTATTCCTTATTGGGAATTGGTAACTATAGTTGTTGCCTTTTGTAATATGTATCTCATTAGGTTGTTATAAGCATTAAATGAAAAATCAGGTGATATTCAGAGTAATATGACACATTAAGAACTCTGAAGATTTGTTTTTATTGTTACAAGCATTATCCTTGGTGTGGCTGTATGTAAAGTCTTGGTTTCCCTCTCTAAAGTGGAAGAAACCATTCCTTGATGTACATATTTCAAATATATAGTGCTTTGTCAAAGTAGGGTAAAAGTGTTTGCTCAATGAAAAAGTAAAAGTAATTTTTATCCTTGCAACAAATCTGTTTTGGAAAGTTTGGTATGCCTATATTTCAGGTAAGGATATTGTTGTTCTGAGAGCTAATGAAACTTCTTCAAGGAAAAGTAACCAGAAAAGGGTTCAAACGTAAGAAACGTAGAACAAGGGTTCAAATGTAAGCTTCCAATGATCTTTACCAATATCCCTATAATCTGACAGTGAAGAGGGATTATTAATTTATAAGAAACTCAGGGACCAGGGTGTTTTGCCTAGAGGAAATGGTATGCTCCAGCAACATTCTTTCATTGAACGATAATTCAGTAATGAGAGAGTTTTCTTCATTTAGCACATCTATCAACTCTATTTGATGCTGACAAGGTCCTTGGCACTTTCCCCAGCACCTTCAAGAAGCAAGGCAGAGGTGGTACCAGGAGAGTAGTTAGTGCATGTAGGGAACAAGATTATTTTCCAGGTACATTCCTGCCCTGATGTCTTCTTCAGCAGTTGTGGGTAAGAAGTGTGAGACCTAGAACCAGACTCCACTTGCTCTCCTCTCTCCAAGATTCCTGTGCCCCAAACCCCAAAGATCCTACATTTAGCTGGAAAGTCCCTATCCTAAGACATATCTGGGAAGGTCCACAGGAAAGGCTATTTTCTAAGTCCTACTGTGCATCAGTGCAAAGTGGTGGCTGCACTGGTGGAAGTTCCACTTGTTCCCCAAGGAAGCAATGCCAAGTGTTGCCCTGTGGAAGGTGAAGACTGTTAACAGTTGAACTTTCTGCAACCATACTTATGCGACAGAGTTTAAACCAAGCACAGCCATGAAGGTAAAATCTTGGCCATGAGACCACATGTGTGTAAACAGGACCCCTCCGAGGGATGTGCTTGTGTCAAGACCACTGGTGCTCCCACTGCAGGAGAGGGGCTCACAGGGAAAGTGCTCCTTGGCCCCTGGTTGCCCATGGTCCATGCTCCTCTGAGGCCCATGCTCCTTTGATTTCTGGGGATGTTCCTCTGTCACCTCCTCCATGGAGTTATAGGGCTGAGGAGAGTTTACTCACTTCTTCCCCTCAGGTGCATCCGTATAAATTTTCCCTGAGAAGATTCTCATCATGCAGTTTCCTTACCCTTCTTTTCCCAGAGCTTCTTTATTTAGACTCCCCAAGAGCCCCCTGCCCTTACTTTATTGAAAATGCTGAATTAAGCCTTTTACAATACGTTCTCTTGGGAAATAGACCATAGGGCCTGAGGGCCCAAGTGTTTAACAAGGGCACCACCTCTGGTGAGCAATGGAAAGAGAGGGGGCACAGTGGAGCCAGAGTTCATAAAACCAGGCTCCAGAACTCATGGAGGGGTCAGTTTAGTGCTTTCTCTGGCAGCCAGAAACAGCAGCAGTGCAGCTTTCTGAAACTGGTGAGTCTCAAGCTGGACCAAGCAGGAAAACTGTGAGGAAGGAGATCATGAGAGGAGAGAGAAATCCAGGAACCTAGTACATAAAGGAAAAGGAACTCTTTCAATAGGGCCTGGTGTACATGCTGACCCTGCTAAGATGCTTAGATCTCGTGTAAGGCTGAGTGGCAGGGACTGACCTCATGCTGTTATTTCATTCAGGGATGAGGCTGAGTCATTTTGTGTCCATAAGTGTTTGCAAACTTCCGTAGACTCCAAGGCCCCCTCCCATACCATGGCTGGGTGACCAAGGTCCTGTGCCTGGCTGGGTGAGAATCTTCCTTTCTGTCCTTGTCTAAATTCATCTATGAGTCAAGGTGGTCACTCCGTTTTCCAGTCTTGGCTTGAGTCTTCTCTTGTAATTTTGTTTATTCAAGACTTGTCTGACCTTATAGACTGTCAGTATATCATCATCACAGACCATGTTTGGTCAATAGTACTTAGCACAAGGATCACCCCTTTGTAAATGTCAGTCTATCAGTACTGGAACTGGATACTGAATATCAGAACAATGTCCCAGATGCCCAACAAGTCCTCATTGCTCACATTAGGAGGCCTCAGTTTCACTGAGGAGAATACAGAAAGAGAGGAAAAATGGTCCCAGCTCTTATGGAATTTACTAAAACAGAGCCAAAAGTATATTGCTACCTGGGAGAAAATACCAGTGTTATAGGAAGTCTGAAAAGGACATTTTTCCCTGTATCACTAAAAGGTGCTTGGCGACATTCTGGACTCCAGTCTCTCTGCCTGCTCATCCTTTCTTACACTAAATCCTGTAGTTCTCCCCACACCTCGAATACATCCTTCTTCTCCACCTACATGGCCTGCATTCAGATCTTCATCACTTTTCCTTTGTACTGTTCAGGACTCTCTGAAAGCCTCCCTCCCTGCTGTGTGATTCCCTGTGTCCCATCTACAGCACATCATTTCCCTGTTTCAAGTTCTCTGTGCTTCCTTACAGTGTATGTGATAATGCCTCCCCTCAGGTGGGCCTCACAGGGCTGCCCCTGCACACCTTAACCATGTCTCCTGACCCTCTGCTCTCCTGCTTGCTTCCCCCAAAGAACTTAGGATCTATCACCCCCTAGCACCTCACCACCAATCATACTGATCATCCACATTGATGTTTCTTCTCTTACCATTCCCTACACAGAGAGTCCTTCTCCCACAGGTGGATTTGCCTCGTTTTTATATCCTTCTCTGATGCTCTCAACTCCTTGTGTCTCTGGGCCTAGCAGGACTTCAGGAGATCATAGCCCCATTTTCTCTCCACAACACCTGAAGTTAAATATCATTTATCTATTTCGTAAATGAGGGATGTATATGTCATAGAGTTTAAATTTTTGTAATGTTTATTCTTGAGAGAGAGCGAGCGAGCAAGCATGAATGTGGGAGGGGCAGAGAGGGAGAGGGGGAAACACAGAATCTGAAGCTGGCTCTCATCTCTGAACTATCAGCACAGAGCCTGATGTGAGCTCAAATGAGATCATGTCCTGAGCCGAAGTCACTTGCTTAACCGACTGAGCCACCCAGGCGCCCCTATCATAGAGTTTAAATAGCTCACAGAATCATACAATGAGTATAAGAGCCAGACTTGGAATTCACTTGTCGGAGGCCAACTTTGAACCATATCACATTGCTTCATACATCTGTGCTTTTGTCTCTTTCCCACTGTTTGTAAGATCAACTTTATTAGAGTCACAACTATAATGTCTTAAAAGGGTTGTTAAGTCAATTTTCCTCTATTAATTAGGATACCAGTGTTTGGTTAATCCATGCCATACATTTGTATGCATAATATTAAGACCAGGTACAGGGAAGCCACTGAGTATTTCCTTGCTTATTCAAGTAGAGTGGGTCACTCTGAGGATATAGAACTTGAGGTTCATGGAAAGGACAAGCATTTTCTAAAAATGTAACTATGTTTTCTTTCCTTTTTAAATTTCTTTTGTTTTAATTTTTTAATGTTTATTTATTTTCGATGGGGGAGGGGCAGAGAGAGAGGGAGATGCAGAATCAGAAGCAGGGTCTGAGCTGTCAGCACAGAGCTTGACATGGGGCTTGAACCCACAAACTGTGAGATCATGACCTGAGCTGAAGTCAGATGCTTAACTGACTGAGCCACCCAGGTGCCCCAATCCTTCTTAAATTTCTGATTCACATTGAGAGTCATTTTCCTAATCACATATGAAAATGAAGGACAGAACTGATACATAATTGTTCCTTCTATAGTTTTAGCTCCTGAATCCTTGGCTTGTTTTAAAGCCCTATAATCAGTAGAAAGTGTGTGTGTGTGTGTGTGTGTGTGTGTGTGTGTGTGTGTGCGCATTATATAATCTACATTTGGAAAGTCTGGGATTTTTGGAGTGAAATTCCTTGGATTTTATATTTTTTGACAGCTAGTCTAACACCTTCTCTCACACAATTTATTCTTTCTGAAGATATTTGTCATATAGGACAGATGAGCAGGGTCAATAATCCCACTTGATTATATTGATTATTTGCTGCCTGAGCTCTTTCTTTTAGTCTGTCTTGACTAGCTGACTCTCTTCTGCTTCTTTGGCTATGACAGCCCTTACTGTCAGTCTTCTTAGTACTTGGCCACTCTGTTCTTTGTTTAGTAGTGAGGTAAATAAGATGGTACCCAACAAAAGAAACAAAAAATCAAAGTATATGAGCATACAGATCATAGATTCCATATAGATAGGATAATTGGATTTTGGCTATAAGGAATCACAGACAGTGCTGCTTACCAGATAAATAGATCCTGTATAGGTTTATATACTTGAACCATACTTATTTATCTAGCTCATAATCTACCTTTGGTGAACCTACTGGTGTATCCTCAGTACACCAAAATATGAAATACATAGGCGTTTCTTTTTTAAAATTGTTTAAAACATTTATTTACTTTTGAGAGACAGAGAGATATAGAGCTTGAGAGGGGTAGGGGCAGAGAGAGAGGGAGACACAGAATCCGAAGCAGGCTCCAGGCTCCAAGCACAGAGCCCAACACAGGGCTTGAACTCACAAATGGTGAGATCATGACCTGAACCCAAGTCAGACTCTTAATGTACCCCTTAAACTGTAAGACTTTTCTAAGGAATCCAAACCAAAGAAAGCACTCTTGAGAGCACAAAGCACAAGAGAAACACAGGAAATAACCCAGTATGAGTGATAAACACTGTGTTTTTAAAAGGGCAATCCTGGGGCACCTGGGTGGCTCAGTTGGTTGAATGTGGGACTCTTGCTTTCGGCTCAGGTCATTATCTTATGATTTGTGGGTTTGAGCCCTGCACTGGGCTCCATGCTAGATGTGAGGCCTACTTGGGATTCTCTCTCCCTCTGTCTCTGCTCTTCCCCCCCTCCTGTGCATTCTCTCCCTGTCTCGAAATAAATAAATAAACTTTAAAAAAAAGTGAAATCCTGTTTGGTACTAGAAGATATTATTCTTCTTGGGTGGAGTCAAGGGATGCCCTACCTCCATTCCAATGTTTCCTAAAGAATAAAAATTGGAAACCCTGAAGTCAGGCCCTGTCCAAGTATATGGATTAGGGGGCTGGCCTTTTCTAGGACCTCCATGTATTCTGCTGAACAGAGCTCTCCATAAGCTAGTCCTAAACTCTGAAGGAAAGTGGGGCTTAGTAAGTAATTGTGCTTGTTGAGGCTAAACAATGTATAGTGGCTGAAAGCAGAGACTTTAGAGTCAGACTCTTGTCACAGACTTGGTTGGCTTCAGTACTTACTGGATGTATAATTTTTATCAAAAAAGTTTGCCCCTCTTTGTTCCTTTTAATTATCTGGAAAATTAGGATAACAATACTATTACTCTTAAGTGTTTATTTAAAGGACTAAATGTGCTAATGAATATAAACATTCGGCGTAATGTGTAGCACATGGTAACCGTTCAGTTAATGTCAGCAAATATTGATATGGTGATGATGATGATGATGGTGATGATATTGATTATTCAAAAACTTCATTGAGATAGGTTAAGAGACCCATGGAAACCTGAATTTTACTCCATATAGAACACATATTTTCTATGTTAATGTATTTTGTCCTACATTTTAAGGGACTCTGGATTTTTAACTTGTACAGAATACTTTACATGGCCTCACCCAGCAACTACTCCACTGCTCTAGTCTCCGAATTCCTCCTCATCTGCTTCCCTAACTACCAGAGTTGGCAGCATTGGTTGTCTCTGCCCCTCAGCCTCCTTTTCCTCCTGGCCATGGGGGCCAACGTCACCCTCCTGCTCACCATCCAGCTGGAGGCCTCTCTGCACGAGCCCATGTACTACCTGCTCAGCCTCCTCTCCCTGCTGGACATCGTGCTCTGCCTGACTGTCATCCCCAAGGTCCTGGCCATCTTCTGGTTTGACCTCAGGTCCATCAGCTTCTCTGCCTGCTTCCTCCAGATGTTCATCATGAATTGCTTCCTTGCCATGGAGTCCTGCACATTCATGGTCATGGCCTATGACCGCTATGTGGCCGTTTGCCACCCACTGCGATACCCATCCATAATCACCGACCATTTTGTGGTTAGAGCTACCATATTTGTTGTGGCCCGGAATGGCCTCTTTTTCCTTCCTGTTCCAGTCCTTTCTTCCCGACTCAGATATTGTGCAGGGAACATCATCAAGAACTGCATCTGCACTAACCTGTCTGTGTCCAAACTCTCCTGTGATGACATCACCTTCAACCGGCTCTACCAGTTTGTGGCAGGCTGGACCCTCCTGGGCTCTGACCTCATCCTTATTGTTCTCTCCTACTCCTTCATCCTGAAAGCTGTGCTAAGGATCAAGGCTGAGGGTGCTGCGGCCAAGGCCCTGAGCACGTGCGGTTCCCACTTCATCCTCATCCTCTTCTTCAGCACCGTCCTGCTGGTTCTGGTCATCACTAACCTGGCCAGGAAGAGAATTCCCCCAGATGTCCCCATCCTGCTCAACATCCTGCACCACCTCATCCCCCCAGCTCTGAACCCCATTGTTTATGGTGTGAGGACCAAAGAGATCAAGCAGGGAATCCAGAAACTACTGAGAAGGTTGTAAGAGGTAAAATGGATAACAACTAACCCAGGGAATAGAAATTGATAGTGGGTAATTGTTTTTATGATGCATAGGGACTTTATATTTTTTTAATTTTTTAAAATTTACATCCAAATTAGTTAGCATATAGTGAAACAATGATATCAGGAGTAGATTCCTTAATGCCCCTGACCCATTTAGCCCATCCCCCCCTCCCACAACCCCTCCAGTAACCATCAGTTTGTTCTCCATATCTATGGGTATCTTCTGTTTTGTCCCCCTCCCTGTTTTTATATCATTTTTGTTTCCCTTCCCTTAAGTTCATCTGTTTTGTCTCTTAGTCCTCATATGAGTGAAGTCATATGATATTTGTCTTTCTCTGACTAACTAATTTCACTTAGCATAATACCCTCCAGTTCCAACCATGTAGTTGCAAATGGCAAGATTTCATACATTTGATAGCTGAGTAATATTCCATTCTATATATGTACCACATCTTCTTTATCTATTCATCCATTGATGGACATTTGGGCTCTTTCCATACTTTGGCTATTGTTGATAGTGCTGCTATAAACATGGGGGTGCATGTGTCCCTTTGAATCAGCACACCTGTATCCCGTGGATAAATGCCTAGTAGTGCAATTGCTGGGTCGTAGGGTAGTTCTATTTTTAGTTTTTTGAGGAACCTCCATACTGTTCTCCAGAGTGGCTGCACCAGCTTGCATTCCCACCAACAACGCAAAAGAGATCCTTGTTCTCTGCATCCTCACTGCAGAGAAGTGTCTGTTCTTGTGCCAGTACCATACTGTCTTGATGATTACAGCTTGGTAGTATAGCTTGAAGTCTGGGATTGTGATGCCTCCTGCTTTGGTTTTATTTTGCAAGATTGCTGTGGCTATTCAGGGTCTTTTCTGGTTCCATACAAATTTTAGGATTATTTGTTCTAGCTCTGTGAAGAATGCTGGTGTTACTTTGGTAGGGATTGCATTGAATATTAAATTGCTTTGGGTAGTATCGACATTTTAACAATATTTGTTCTTCCTATCCAGGAGCATGGAATCTTTTTCCATTTTTTTGTGTCTTCTTCAATGTCTTCCATAAGCTTTCTATAGTTTTCAGCATGTAGAATTTTCACCTCTTTGGTTCGATTTATTCCTACGTATTTTACGTTTTTTGGTGCAACTGTAAATGGTATTGATTCCTTGATTTCTCTTTCTGTCACTTCATTGTTAGTGTATATGAATGCAACCGATTTCTGTGCATTGATTTTATATCCTGCAACTTTGCTGAATTCATGAATCAATTCTAGCAGTTTTTGGTGGACCCTTTGGGTTTTCCATATAGAGTATCATGTCATCTGTGAAAAGTGAAAGTTGACCACCTCCTGGCTGATTTGGATGCCTTTTATTTCTTTGTGTTGTCTGATTGCAGAGGCTAAGACTTCCAATACTATATTGAATAACAGTGGCGAGAGTGGACATCCCTGTGTTGTTCCTGACCTTAGGGGGAAAGCTCTCAGTTTTTCCCCATTGAGGATGATATTAGCGTTGGGTCATTCATATATGGCTTTTATGATCTCGAAGTATGCTCCTTCTATCCCTACTTTCTTGAGGGTTTTTATCAAGAAAGGGTGCTGTATTTTGTCAAATGCTTTCTCTGCATCTATTGAGAAGATCATATGGTTCTTGTCCTTTCTTTTATTGATGTGATGATCATGTTAATTGTTTTGCAGGTATTGAACCAACCCTGCATCCCAGGTATAAATCCCACTTAGTCGTGGTGAATAACTTTTTTAGTGTATTGTTGGATCTGGTTGGCTACTATCTTGATGAGGATTTTTGCAACCATGTTCATCAGCGGTTATTGGTCTATACTTCTCTTTTTAGTGGGGTCTCTGGTTTTGGAATCAAGGTAATGCTGGCTTCCTAGAAAGAGTTTGGAAGTTTTCATTCCATTTCTATTTTTTGGAACAGCTTCAAGAGAATAGGTGTTAACTCTTCCTTAAATGTTTGGCAAAATTCTCCTGGAAAGCCATCCGGCCCTGGACTCTTGTTTTTTGGCGATTTTTGATTACTAATTCGATTTCCTTACTGGTTATGGGTCTGTTCAAATTTTCTATTTCTTCCTGTTTCAGTTTTGGTAGTGTATATGTTTCTAAGAATTTGTCCATTTCTTCAGATTACCTATTTTATTGGCATATAATTGCTCATAATATTCTCATTATTGTTTCTATTTCTGTTGTGTTGGTTGTGATCTTTCCTCTTTCATTCTTGGTTTTATTTATTTGGGTCCTTTCCTTTTTCCTCTTGATCAAAGTGGCTAGTGGTTAATCTATTTTGTTAATTCTTTCAAAGAACCTGCTTCTTGTTTCATTGATCTGTTCTACTGTTTTTTTTGGGGGGGGGGTTTCTATAGCATTAATTTCTGCTCTGATCATTATTATTTCCTGTCTTCTGCTGGTTTGGGGTTTTATTTGCTGTTCTTGCTCCTTAAGGTGTAAGGTTAGGTTGTGTATCTGAGATCTTTCTTCCTTCTTTAGGAAGGCCTGGATTGCTACATACTTTCCTCTCATGATTGCCTTTGCTGCATTCCAGAGATTTTGGGTTGTGGTGTTATCATTTTCATTGGCTGCCATATACTTTTTAATTTCCTCTTTTTTAAAAAAAATTTTTTTTTAAGTTTATTTATTTTTGGGACAGAGAGAGACAGAGCATGAATAGGGGAGGGTCAGAGAGAGAAGGAGACACAGAATCTGAAACGGGCTCCAGGCTCTGAGCTGTCAGCACAGAGCCCGACGCGGGGCTCGAACTCACAGACCGCAAGATCATGACCCGAGCTGAAGTCGGCCGCTCAACCGACTGAGCCACCCAGGCGCCCCTTAATTTCCTCTTTAACTGCTTGGTTAGCCCATTCATTCATTAGTAGGATGTCGTTAGTCTCCAAGTATTTGTTACCTTTCCAAATTTTTTCTTGTGATTGATTTCGAGTTTCATAGCATTGTGGTATGAAATTATGCATGGTATGATCTTGATCTTTTTGTACTTAGGGATGATTTGTGTACTGGTATATGGTCTATTCTGGAGAATGTTCCATGTGCACTGGAGAAGAATGTATATTCTGCTGCTTTAGGATGAAATGTTCTGAATATATCTGTTAAGTCCATCTGGTCCAGTATGTCATTCAAAGCCATTGTTTCCTTGTTGATTTTTTGATGAGATGATCTGTCCATTGCTGTGAGTGCGGTGTTGAAGTCTCCTACTATTATGGTATTACTATCGATGAGTTTCTTGTTGTTTATGATTAATTGATTAATATATTTGGGTGCTGCCACATTTGGCACATAAATGTTTACAATTGTTAGGTCTTCTTGGTGGATAGACCCCTTGATTATGATATAATGCCCTTCTGCATCTCTTGATACAGTCTTTATTTTAAATCTAGATTGTCTGATATAAGTATGGCTACTCAGGCTTTCTTTTGTTCACCATTAGCATGATAAATGGTTCTCCATCCCCTTACTTTCAATCTGTAGGTGTCTTTAGGTCTAAAGTGGGTCTCTTGTAAACAGCATATAGATGGATCTTGTTTTCTTATCCGTTCTGTTACCCTATGTCTTCTGATCAGAGCATTGAGTCCACTGACATTTAGAGTGAGTACTGAAAGATAGGAATTTACTGCCATTATGATGTTTGTAGAGTTGGAGTTTCTTGTGGTGTTCTCTGGTCCTTTCTAATCTTTTGTTGCTTTTGGTATTTATTTATTTGTGTGTGTGTGTGTGTGTGTGTGTGTGTGTGTGTGTGTGTGTATTTATCTTTTCTCCCCTCAGAGTCCCCCCTTAAAATTTCTTGCAGGGCTGGTTTACTGGTCACAAACTCACTTACTTTTTGTTTGTCTCAGAAACTTTTTATCTCTCCTTCTATTTTGAATGACAGCCTTGCTGGATAAAGAATTCTTGGCTGCATATTTTTCTGATTCAGCACACTGAATATATCCTGCCACTCCTTTCTGGCCTGCCCGGTTTCTGTGGATAGGTCTGCTGCAAACCTAATCTGTCTTCCCTTGTAGGTTAGGGACTTTTTTTCCCTTGCTGCTTCATGATTCTCTCCTTGCCTGAGTATTTTGTGAATTTGACTAGGATATGCTTTGTTAATCGTTGGTTTTTGTTGAATCTACTGGGGGTCCTCTGTGCTTCCTGGATTTTGATGTCTGTGTCTTTCCCCAGGTTAGGAAAGTTTTCTGCTATAATTTGCTCACATAACCCTTCTACCCCTATTCTCTCTCTTCCTCTTCTGGGACCCTTATGATTCTAATGTTGTTCCTTTTTAATGAGTCACTGATTTTCTAATTCTTTTTTTTTTTTTAACATTTATTTATTTTTGAGACAGAGAGAGACAGAGCATGAATGGGGGAGGGTCACAGAGAGAGGGAGACACAGAATCTGAAACAGGCTCTGGGCTCTGAGCAGTCAGCACAGAGCCTGACATGGGGCTCGAACCCACATACCGTGAGATCGTGACCTGAGCCGAAGTCGGACGCTTAACCGACTGAGCCACCCAGGCGCCCCACTGATTTTCTAATTCTTAAATCGTGCTCTTTTGCCTTAATCTTCCACTATTTTTCTGCTTCGTTATTCTGTATAAGTTTGTCATCTATATCGCTGATTCTCTGTTCTGCCTCATCCATCCTTGCCACCGCTGCATCGATCTGTGATTGCAGCTCAGTTATAGCATTTTTAATTTCATGCTGGCTATTTTTTACTTCTTTTATCTCTTCAGAAAGGGAGTCTAATCTGTTTTCAACTCCAGCTAGTATTCTTATTATCATGATTCTAAATTCTGGTTCAGACATCTTGCTTGTGTCTGTGTTGGTTAAATACCTGGCTGTCGTTTCTTCGTGCTCTTTCTTTTGGAATGAATTACTTTGTTTTGTCATTTTGAAGGGAGAAAAGGATTTAAGGAGGTAGAAAAATTGAAATGAAAATTTAAAAAATATTAAAATTAAAAATTAAAAAAACACACAAATCGAATAGATGACGAGTTTTGGTCTGGGTGTTGGTCTACGTGTGTTTTGGTCTGGGTAGTGAAAGTTGTTTGACAGATTAGAGAAAGAAAAAAGAGGGGGGAGAAAAGAAACAAAAAAGAAATCGTTTGAGAATTTGAAAAAATGAATACACTGAAGTAGACTAAAATGAGATGATGAGGGTAAAATAAATTAGAAAAAATATACACAAAAGTAAAGAATATTGTAGAAAAAATTAAAGAAAAATATTTTCCATAAAAATTAAAAATGAATATGAATATTTTTGTTTTCTCTATTCAAGAAAAAATGAAAAAGAGGAAAAAGATAAAAAAAGAAAAAAGAAATCGTTTGAAAATTTGAAAAAGTGAATACACTGTAGTAGACTAAAATAAAATTATGGAAGTAAAATAGAATTTGAAAAAATTGCCATAAAAGCAAAAATACAGTAATGAAAATTAAATAAGAATATTTTTAATAGAAATTGAAAGTAAAAATGAAGTTTTTCTCTTTCTGCATTCAAGAAAAAGAAAAGAAAGGAAAAAGAGATGAAAAAAGAAAGAAAAAGAAAAAAAGGAAATTGAAAATTTGAAAAGGTGAATACACTGAAATAGACTAAAATAAAATGATGGAAGTAAAGTATAAATTGAAAAAAATTACACAAAAGTAAAAAATATTGTAATAAAACTTAAAAAATATTTTTAATATCTTAATATTTTAATAAAAATTGGAAATAAAAATGAATTTTTCTTTCTGTATTCAAGAATTGTAAAAGATAAAAAGAAAAAAAAGAAAGAAAATTGAATAGATGAACTTGCTAACAGATTGAAGTAGGATTGAAATTGCTTTGTTTTCCCTTAGAAGTGAGTCTATGTAGCTCTTTATAGTCCATAAATCAAGTCGTCAGTGAGACTTGTGTTTGAAGACCAAAGTTGGCCCATTTGGGTGGGGCTCAGTGTAACAGCTCTGCTCTCCACTAGATGGCACTGCTAGCCTACTTGGGTGGATTGTTTCGGTGCTTGTAGGTGCATACGCGCATGCGTGGGAGCGGTGAAAATGGCATCACCCAGCTACCCAGTCTGTTCTCCCAGATCAGCAATCGTGCCCTGGTCCTCTGTCTTCAGCTCTCATCGACTCTCCGCTTTTTCACTCTCTGTGACCAGGCCCCAGGCAGTACCTCTCTCCCGAGTTTTGTCTCAGATGCAGCTATTTTCCCCGGCCCCTTACTTCCAAAGGACTGCGGCTTTGACCAGCTCTGCCCCTCTGCGGGAGGGTGTCACTGAGCAATGGCTGAATGAGCAATGGCCGAATATTGGCTGCACCCAGGAATGCTTGCTGGACCCTGCTGCTGCCTGTGCCCGGAGACTGTGGCCAGGTGCCAGCCAGTCCCAGAAAAAGTTTGTGAGACAGAGTAGCAACAGTGTTGCAGGGCTTATGGAAAATCACAACACACATCTGGCACCAGGCTTCACACTTAACGACCTTGTTCCAGCACCAACGAATGTGGCCATTTTTTGGAGTCTGCTGGGACCAGGTGGCTTCACCAGTCTCTACCAAATGTCCTCCCAGCAGTGGAACTGCTTTTTCCCATGTGGCCCGAGAACCTCCTGGACCCCACTCTGCTCCTGGGGATTTTCCCTTCCCACCAGTGCACCGCCAGGTATCGAGCTGAGGAGTTCCAGCCTTTGCACTTCCCTTGTTTACAGTCTTAATGGAATTTAAACCCTCTCCTTTCTCCTTTCTCCCTTTTTAGTTTAGTCCCTGCGGCTGTTTCCAATTTTCCACTTTCTCTCCAGCTGCTTTTGGGCAGGGGGTGCTTTTCCCGTATGCTCCCACACCCTCCCCCCAGTCTCCATCCTCTCTCTGCCCACAAAAGCGGTTCCCTACCTTTCACAGCTTCAGTCTCCCCACGTTCAGCTCTGTGCGCTGCGTACCTGCTGAATTCTGTGGTTCAGGTTGTGCAGATTGTTGTTTTAATCCTCCAATCAGTTTTCTAGGTGTGTAGGATGGTTTAATGTTGGTCTGGCTGTATTTCATGGACGTGAGACACACAAAAAGCTTCCATGCTGTTCTGTCATCTTAGCTCCTCTGGGACTGTAAACAGTTACTGCAGGAATAAGTTTGGATTTCACATTCTCCAAATTTTCAATTGAATTATGCGGTATTCATATCCTGGGTCCTGTTTTCTCTGAACTGACTGGAACCTTAGTTTTGCATTATGGAGTTTCTGGCAGTTTCTTGGCCTCACCTGAGTGAGAAGGATGTGTCAAGCCATAATTACAGGACCTTAATTAGAACAATACTGTTTTCCAAGTAAAGAAGAAATGGTATTCCACTCACATTCAGTGCCTCTGAGTTTCCTCAATTGCTTAATACTTAGATATGTATTATTTCTCTTGTTTCTACCTGACACAGTTCAAGCTGGTTTTGTGTCATGAATGGGTCTCCTGTGGAGATACAGAAGCTGGCTCCAGAACTTTGATTCTTATCATGAGGGAATGACATGTGTCACTCACTGCCTTCTCTAAGCCCTCCCAGACATTGTCCATATACTTACTTAATGCCACTTCCCTGGAGTATGAATTTCCTGTAATTCTCTCCTTTAATATTTGATGAATTAAAACATTTTAAGATGACTCATTTTTGTGAGTTTGTGCTTTGTTTCAAGTGAAAGTGTGTCTCCTGTATTCAGATGTGCTTCACTAACTTTTGTCTTCATCCTCTCGTATATGACTGCCATCAGCCTTCAGGCACTATCTGCATCCCCACTTTTTTTTCTGTTTATCTTAGTTATACAGGTAAATTGACTTATTCAGTCTACTTTCAGCTCTGTTGTGTCAATCCTCACATCCTGTGCTGGTGCCAAAATAGTGTCCTCTGGGATCCAGACATCCATATTAGTGGGTTATTTGAACAAGGATAAGTGTGTTTCATTCTTTGCAATTCCCTTCCTGCTTATGCCCTGAAAATGGTAGGGACTCAGATATTGGCCAGTGTTTCCTGGGATTAATTTACCTTGGCAACAGATCCCCCTTTTGGATACTGAGAGTGTCACATATAAGAGCCTTTTGAGAATATCTTCTAACATACCTAGCTGATCTGTGATGACGGTAGTTATTTGGGGGGAATTTATAAAATAATTTATCATTCTTATAGCATTATCTTTCACCAAAGTAGTAGCTTTGATCCACTCTCTCTTCTCTGTTCCACAGGTCCAAAGATTGATCCTGACCAAAGTATGAACTTCTCAAGCACTGTCCTATTCGCCCATCATTTCAGTTACTCCTAGCTCATTATTTTCAGATTATGCCCACTGATATTTTTTCTTAAAGTCTATGTTCAAGAATCTTCTCCCACATAGAAAACCAGTACGTGTCTTCATTTGACAAACTGTAAGTTTCAATGGAAACTCCACCTACTTTTACAATCCTTCCCTTTATTCACCCCAGCAGAATTAATCTATTTTTAGCCACGTGTGTATCTCCCTCTGATACTAGATTATTAATTCCTCTGAGTTTGTTGAAGAGTTTTATTTGTCTTCTTAACTTTATGTACTGAGAGCTGGTAACACAATTATTTACTTATTTGTTATTTTGTTGAACTACAGTGAATAATTGATATGAATTATGTTTTTATTATTTCTTCTGAAAATTTCTTAGGGGAAGATCAAGTTGTTAATATAATGTATTTTTCAAAACACTTTACAAAAACCTTATATAGCTCAGAGTTCAGTGTGGTGTTATATACCAAAGAACTTAAGACTATTTCTCTTGGAATAAGATAAGAAGGAATCTTTATTTATTTGAATCCCAGGTATACCATTCTGGCCACTGACTAGATGTGTAACTTTTTACTCACTGATCTGAGCTCTCGTTTTCTCATGTAAGAAGAGTGATAACTGACTTTTATTATGTGATTTATCAGATTATTGGTTGACAATCTATGGAAAGCTTTTCAACCATATACTTAAACATGCTAATAACTTTTAGATGGCAACTCATTTTATCATTTTCCTATAAACATTGATTTCTCAAATGTCTTCAGAAGAAGATGCTCTTCATTATTTTATATACCACAATGCATTTCAGAGATGCTTTGCCTTTCCCTGTGTGTCATTCCTCTTCCCCAGTGCAATTTCTTGATTATTGTGCACCACTGTCTTATAAAATCCTTTCCTTACTTAAAGCTCAGGGTCATGTTGTACCATGGCACCCTCAATCGTTTCTTGTTCTAACTCATCTTTTAAAACCTTGGTCTTGCTGCCTCAGTTTAGATGTTGGCAGTTGCCTAATAGTCTGGTTGGAATGGATCCAGACTAAAAGCACCTCTATTCACAATGAAAGACTCTAGGCTGTACATGAACAGAGAACAGAAAAAATTTTAAAAATGATATAAAGTTACCCAGTGAGGAGCATATGCTCACAGAGTCGCTACATATATTTCTACAATTTTTTATGTTACTATTTTATTTTTTTTAATTTAGAAAGTTTTAATTTTTTTATAATTTACCTCTTAAAGCACACAAAAATGTTTGGTAGATTGTCCACATTGGCAATCACTTTTTTTTTTTTAATTTCTGGATACCCAGAATTTCATATCTATAGGGATTTTAAAGTCACAAAATCTAGAGTCCTCTTGGAATTTCCACTAAAGACTATTTGATAAATAAGAATTCAAGATTTGCTTAATTTCCTCATTGATAAGAAACTATCTTCTGCCACTTGGGACAGAAAGCGTTGATTTCTGTTTCGGATTTTAAAAAGAGACCCTCTCACTTGCCCGCAGTTTTTCCTTGGGCCCATATGGAAACTTTCTGGTGAATTAAATTTCTAGTACTAGCTTCAGTCATTTTAACAATATTCCATTTGGGAGCTTGCAGAACTGATAGTTCTAAAACAGGTATAATATTCACTCCCTTTCCACATAATTTCTCATTTCCTTATATAGCTTTCTCCTATATAAGTCCTATTAGGTTACTGATTGTTGCTCACTTTTGCATTTCCTACTGAGACAAGCAGAATAACAAACACATAAAAGATGTTTAGCAGATGCATATGAAATAGATTAACAAAATGTGAAATGCAGTAAAATGAGAGAATGAAATGATATGTGGAATGAAGTATATAATAAAATGGAATGTGAGAGGTAAATTTTATATTTAGGAGTGTGGTTCTAAATGACTGGTATCTCTAATACAGTCAAACACTCCAAGCATGGGATTCTCTGGGCAAAGTGCTACAAACCTCTGTTTTTTCTTTCTTTTTGTATTTAAATGCATACATCTTTCCTTCACCTTTGGAAGTATGTAGGTTTATGTAAGAATGTGTGTAGGCTTAGGCAGGTAGGTATGTTTGTGCAGGATGTAATACTTCAAGGAACCATGAGGACAGGAAACTCAAAGTATCTTTGTTATCTTTTGACTTGCAAGA
This sequence comes from Panthera pardus, assembly GCF_024362965.1. NCBI lineage: Eukaryota > Metazoa > Chordata > Mammalia > Carnivora > Felidae > Panthera > Panthera pardus. Next base: position 52,768,655 of record NW_026526677.1, read on the forward strand.
GAGGCAACATTATATCTTTAGCAATTTCAGGGAGCCCAGCAAAGAACATAAGGCAAGAAGTTGAAGAGTCACATACTGGCAGCTGACTACTAAATGAATAAGACCTCCACTTAGAGGAGGAAACTTTACATAGTACCTTCAAAATATCCATTTAAACAGTTAGCACAAGATGAGTCAGTTAGAGAAAGAAAAGAACTGTATGTATCACTTGCATGTGGAATCTAAAAAATATCAAACCTGTAAAAAACAGAAAGTAGAATGGTAGTTACCAAAGGATGGAGGGTGGAGGGATAAGATTGATAGTGTTTAAGGGTACAAACTTCAAATGAGTAGTAAATAGGCCATAGAGATCTAGTGTACAGTATAAGGAATACAGGCAATAATATTATACTATAATTATGTAACATGATAAATATTGCTACAACAGCAATCATATTACAATATATAAGTGTAGCAAAGTAATACTTTCTGTACACCTTAAATTTATGCAATATTGTGTGTCAAGTTTATTCAATATGAAAACAGTTTTAGGAGAAGTAGTACTTTTATCTTAGAGTTTTCATTCCACCTTGTGTATAAGAGAATGAGAATGTACACCTTAGATATTCATGTTTGAGAATCCAAACATGCAGAGATTAATACCCACCAGACTATACATTATTCTAACAGGTACATCATTCCACTAAACATAATTTTGGTGGAAGGTCTGTGGGTTAGCCCAAAACATGTAAAGTGTAGTTCAGATGTGCATTTAGAAGCGATGTTGAATGGAGAAACTGAGAGAGGAAAATCATTAAACCAACTTTGAGATATAAGTATCTGGCTTTTTTTTTTTCTGTGTGAAGTGATGAATGTTCAAAATGTCTAAGACTTTGATATTTTTCCTCATGAACTTTTGTATTACCAAGGAAGATGTCAGTTACACCAAGAACTACAGCTCCAAGTAGAGAGACAAAATTGAGAAAAGGATAGCTGTAGAGCTTTAAACATTGATTGGAGGAAAGGGTCGTCCAACTCGAGGGAATAGGGACAGGGAGATGCTAGTGTTCATGTCATTAGAACACTGGACAGTCTGATGTCTAACACTGCATAAAGTTGTGTCCAGACTTGTGCTAACTAAGGGGTAGGATTACATTAATCTGAAATCAGAGCCCACATGCAGAGATTTGAGGAAAGGGAGAAGTTACTTTCCTGATGAGAAAATTTGTCTTAATTTAAGACTCTCCTCTTCTCCCCACAGCTGTGGTGGAATGGAGCTGTGTAGAAGACCTCCCCCCCTTCCATAAGAGGCAACAGTTGGCTTGTGCTTTGGGGGGAAACATGGCAGAATTAGTAACTCAGGATGATGGATGGTCCAGGAATCATCCAAAGAGAACTAAAGCACCAACTTGAGTTTATCTGGGCTCTTCAACATTTCACTTGTTAACCTAAAAAATAAAACAGAAAGTTATTTTACCAGCCAAATGAGTTTATCAGGAATAGCAGAGAATCGCAATGCAGGACATGCTATGGCAAAACCATAGGCAAACCAAACAAACAAAGGAGAGGACCATTATTTTATGGAGACGAAGGAGGAAGCTGAGATAAGTTGTTTTGAACAAAAGTCCATTGGAGAAAGGCAAGAGTTCAGAGTGATGACAATTTCTCATTGGCTGAGTTGCCAGAGAAACTGGGGTGCCAGTTTCTCCTAGGAGATGCAATGTAGATCTTTCCCTGTTGGGAAATTGACATTTCTTCCTCTATTGATGTTGAATGGTATGGCTCCCCCTTCTGGCTACTGCGCTCTATTTTCATGAGGTTTCCCTTTATTAATTTTCACATACCAAGCATCCTTTTATGGACAACTGGCCATGTCTGCTCCTGTCTCAAAAAGCGTACTCTCTTACTCTGCATCTTTTACCCTGAAAGGGCCAAGCATTTAGAATAGCATCTCCCAAATGAACAAAGTGAGAGATTGAACACAGGCAGAGTGAGTTTGGATTTGGCCTCAATACCACTCAGTTTTATCCTGTTGCTCTGTACTGACGATAGGGTTTAGCTTTCCATCCAAGAGAATTTTCAGAAAGGCGAAGTGAGACGTGGAGCAGAGGCTTGAAACTGGTGACCATTAGAAGACTGATAAAATAGATAATGGATTTAATGGTTTGTGCTCAAGGTTTTAATGGGTACAGAGGAGCAACAGACAAGGACAGGAATCTGACTTTGTCTAGGACTATGATATCAAGGAATATGTAACACTTAGACAAAATGAGACAAAAGGGTTTAGGAAAATGAAACAGGGAAGATTTTCTTTTTTTTTTCTTTTTTATTAATTTTTTTTAACGTTTATTTATTTTTGAGACAGGGAGAGACAGCATGAACAGGGGAGGGTCAGAGAGAGAGGGAGACACAGAATCTGAAATAGGCTCCAGGCTCTGAGCTGTCAGCACAGAGCCTGACGCAGGGCTCGAACTCACGGACCGCAAGATCATGACCTGAGCCGAAGTTGAATGCTTAACCAACTGAGCCACCCAGGCGCCCCAAAACAGGGAAGATTTTCAATGAGGGAAGAACGTGTGTAAAGTCACAGGGGTGAGGCCAAGCATAAAATTATATACTGGTGTAGCTGAATTAATGTATTTGTGGAAACAGCAAAATTTGAGCTTAAGAGAGTTATTTTTTGTTAATTTTTTAGCCATAAACTCATGGGAACCACAGATGGATGTTTGAAGGGCATGAGATAAATTACATTTTATTCTGGTTATTCCAAAAGAAGCATTGCAGAAGTATTTGAGGGGTTAGGCTAGCAGCAGATGGGTAATTCTAGACTATTGAAGGAATCATACACCAAAGAATGAAATCATATCTGTGGTATTTCAGCTAGACCTAGCCCTTCCTTCTCCCCACTGGTGATGGTGCTATTTTCTAAAAACACAGGGACCCAGGTGACCAAGATCTTGAGTTACTTATCAGGGATACAGGACACGCAGCACTGTCAATCTATTCTCATGACCTCGCTCGTAATTTTGTCCCTTGGAAATAATTTTGTGCTTTAGGGACCCATAAACTCACCATTATCTCCCTCATTGGATATTTCTCCTGCCCCCAAATTAAACACCCTTGAGACCCTCATCGAAGGCACTAGCTTTTATCTTTAACATTTAGAGAGGAAGTCCATCTGCGATATTTGTATATAGTGGATATCCAGTTAATTCGTTTAACATTTGTTAAAATGACTATTTCTCCCTAGGGCCCATTTAGTTTGCTTTTCTCATCAATCAGGTGGCTATATCTATCTATCTATCTATCTATCTATCTATCTATCTATCTATCTATCTATATGTATATCTATATATCTATATATATATCTATATATATCTATATATCTCTATATATCTCTCTATATATCTCTATATATCTATATATATATCTATATATATATCTATATCTCTCTCTCTATATATATATATATATCTATATATATATCTATATATATCTATATATATCTATATAGTTATCTATATATATCTATCTATATCTATATCTATATCTATATCTATATCTATATCTATATCATCTATATCTATATCTATATCTATATCTATATCTATATCTATATCTATATCTATCTATCTCTATATCTATCTATCTATCTATATAGATAGATAGATAGATAGATAGATAGATAGATAGATATATCTGGGCCTATTTCAGGGCTATCTTACTCTTTAGTTGGCTGGATTGTCTACCCTTGTGTCAATAGCACACCATCTTAATTCCTAAAGCTCTGTAATGTTTTGAAATCTGGCAGTCAATATAAGTCATGCAGTTTTGTTCATCTTTAAGACTGACTTTTTCAATTCCCATATGAAGTTTTACATAGGAGTTGGTAAAAAAAATGGTGGAGGAGAAACTGCTGGGAATTTGACTGGGATTGCATTGAATCTAGAGATTAACTTTGCGGGAGGGTTGACATCCATACCGTATTAAGTTTTCCAATCCATAACCTCATTTCTGTACGTTATTTAGGTTCCAATTTTGTATCTTTCAGGATAAATATTATGTAATCTTTGTTTAGACTTATTCCCAGGTATTAATTTTTCTGATGCTGTTGTGAATATGTTCTTTGTTTTCTGTTTATTGTCATACACAGCTAAATTGTGTTTTGCCCATGTTTTGGTTGATAAATCTAATCATGTATTAGTTCTAGTATTCTACTTTTGGGTTTTTGAAGTACATAATTATATGCTTTGCAAAATGACAGTTTTATTCCTTTCTTTTCAGTCCTGCTGCTTGCTATCTGTTTTTTTCAGATTTACTCACTGACTTGACTCTCCAGTGCCATGTTGAAAGGGAGTGGTGATATTGGACCTTGTTGTCTTTTATTTTGTTTCTTATTAAAGGACAAGTCTTTACCATTTAACCATTGATGCCTGTGACTTCCGTAGGTGTTTTGGAAATATCCTTTATCAGATCAAGGAAATTCCCTCCTATTTTAATATGCTAAGATTTCTAAATGGGTATTTACTTTGGTCAAATGCGTTTTCTGCTTCTCTTGAGATATTCACATAGTTTCATTTGTTATTCTGTAAATGGAGCAGATCACATTAGTTTTCAAATATTATATTATCCTTGTTTGTGGTCACTTACCATTTTCATATGTCATATGTCATTGCATTTGATTTGCTAATGATTTAAGAACTTTTATATACATGTTCATGTGAGAGATTGATTTCTTTTTTAAAGGTTTCATTTTTATATCTTCAATTTTTTTATTTTCAAAGTTTTTTTCCCTTCCTTCCTTCCTTCCTTCCTTTCTCTTTCTTTCTTTCTTTCTTTCTTTCTTTCTTTCTTTCTTTCTTTCTTTCTTTCTTTCTTTCTCTTTCTTTCTTTCTTTCTTTCTTTCTTTCTTTCTCTCTCTCTCTCTCTCTCTCTCTCTCTCTCTCTCTTTCTTTCTTTCTTTCTTTCTTTCTTTCTTTCTTTCTTTCTTTCTTTCTTCTTAGTAATCTCTACATCCAGCATGGGACTCGAACTCACCACCCAAGGATTAACTGTTGGATGCTCTTCCAACTGAGCCAGTCAGGTGCCCTTATATTCTTTTCTTGTAATGATATTTCTTCCTCCACTCTTTCATTTTTAACCTATTTTTATCTGTATATTTGAAGTGGTGTTTTCATAGGTAACATGTAATTGGGTCTTGCTTTTTATTCAGACTCATATTTTTGGCCTTTTAATTGGGTTGTTTAATTTATTTGCACTTAATTTTATCATTGATATGGTGGGATTTAAATCTACCACCTTGCTACTTGTTTTCTATACATCACACCTGTTATTTGTTCCATGTTTTCCTGTTTTTATGCTTTATATTGGATTGAGTATTTCTTTTCACTGTGATTCTTTTTCTCTTTTGGTTTATTAGTTATAACTTTTTGTTTTTTTAATTTAGTTGTTGCTTTAGAGTTTACAGTATGCATCACTAAGTTACCACAGAGCACCTCAAGTGATATACCATTTCATATATAGTATGAAAATCTTACACTAGTTTGCTTATTTATTTACCTATGTAATTATCATATCTGGAACTGTTTATTTCTTTCTGCACATCCAGATTTTCATCTGGTATCATTTTCTTTCTGCTCCAAAGAATTCCTCTAATATATTTTGCAGTTCAGGGCTCCCGATGGTGAATGATTTCAGCTTTTGTATGCCTGAAAAAGGATTTTTCTCTCTTTAATTTTTGAAAGATATTGAAATTATTCAGAATTTTCTGAATGTTCAGAATGTTCTGTTTCACTAAATGTAGAATTCCAAGTTAACAAAATTTTTTTTGGTACTTTAAAGATGTTGCTTCTCCATATTCTGACTTGAATGGTTTCTAACAAGAAATCTGCTGTTATCCTTAACTTTTCCTCTTTGTATGTAATGTCTTTTTTCCTGTGTTTACTTTTATGATTTTCTCTTTATCATTGATTTTAAGCAATTTGATCATGATATGCCTTGGCATAGTTTTCTTCAGGTTTCTTATCTTTGGGAAATCTTTCTGATGTCTTAATTATTGCTTTCCTTCTTTTTTGATTAGTTCTTTTTTTTCAGATGGCATATTTAATCATTGATTTTTATTCTTCTTTTCATTCATATATAATATATTCCATTTTATCATATGTAATACATTAAAATATGTTAAATGTAATATAGAATATACATATATGTATATATATTTGACTATAGTTTTATTTTTATGTATTCTTTTATGTTTTATATTCATTATCATCAGTTCAAAATATTTTCTACTTTCCACTTTGATTTTTTCTGTTACTCGTAGGTTTTTTAGATATGTATAATTTGTATGAAGTATGGGATTTCCAGATACATTATTATTGCTTTATAGCTTAGTTTCACTGTGGTCAGAGAACATTCTGAATAATTTCAATAGTTTGAAATTCATTGAAAATTTTTTTATGTTTCAGCATTTAGTTGATTTTGATAATGTTTTATTTACTTAAGAATATTAATACTGTTGTTACTGAGTACAATGTTCTGCACGTGTCATTTGGGTAAAGTTTGTTAATTACATTCTTCTAATGTTTCATATCTGTATGGATCTTCTTTTTATCAGCTGTTCTATCATCTTTTAGGAGAGTCATGTTGAAATCTCACTGTGATTGTGTATTTATTTCACCTTTTGTTTGTGTTAATGTTTTTGCATTATTTTAATAGAAATTGTGATATTGTTACACTTTCCAATTCATCATTATAATCACTTCATTATTATAAAATGTCCTTCATTATCTCTGGTTATGCTTCCTGCCTTAATGTTTGCATTAATCAGATTAGTATAGCTACTCACATTCTCCTGGTTAGTATTTTCCTGATATATTTTTTCCTTTCTTTTGTTTTCAGTGATTCTGGTGTTTATATTTAAAATTTGTCTTTCAGAGGCACCTGGGTGGCTCAGTTGGTTAAGCATCTGACTCTCAATATTGGCTCAGATCATGATCTCATGGTTTGTGGGGTCAAACCCCTCATCAGGCTCTGTACTGATGGCATGGAGTCTACTTGGGATTCTCTCTCTCTCTCTCTCTCTCTGTCTCTCTCTCTCTCTCTCTCCCTCCCTCCCTCCCTCTCTCCCTCCCTCCCTCCCTCTCTCTGCCCCTATCCCACAGGCGCTTTCTCTGTCTCCCTCAAAATAAATGAATAAATATTTAGAAAAGTAAAATGCATCTTTTGTAAGTATTATGGATATATTTAATCTGATAGTCTTAGTCTTGTACTTAGAATATGTGCTCTATCTACATAAATGCAATTGCTGATTGCTTTATAGCTACCATCTTATTATTTGTATATAACCTCAAATATATTAATTTCCTTCTACTTTCTTGTCTTATTTTGGATTAATGAAATTTTATGCAATCTTTTTTAGTATTATTTTGGTGACAATCCCAGCATAAAATCAGTCAAGATGATATTCTTGACTTACTAGTCTATTTAAGTATACTGTTTGAAGTACTGAGGATTCCATATAGTTGTTTTCCTTTCAGTGACATATTTTCCCTGTGTGAAAAACTTAATATAAATTAATGATAAAATAAATCATCATAAAGTACTCATTTTAAAAACAATTTTTTCTAGAGTGCAGCTAATATATAAGATGAAGTCATTTCATAAGTCTGATGTCATTTGTCTTTCTCAAGGGTCTTTTAGTTACATCCTCTGAGTCCCTGATTGATATTTCTTTCTATTACAAGTAATACATCTCAGTTCATGTAACTTGCAGATGCCTCAAAAGAAACTATGAGCCAATCACTGCTCTTTCACTTCATCTGAGTATAAATTCAGAAATCTCTTTTTACATTAGAAATGTGTGTGTGCATCTTCACGGAGGCAGGAACCCATGGGAGCAGGATGCCCAAACAAACTCTTCATGTTTCCAGCCACAGGAGAGTGGCTGTTATAGAGACATCTTTATAAAGTCGTCCAGGGGCCAAAGCCACAATACTTTGGTTTCTCTTCAGATCACATAAATATCTCCTGTTTTACCAGAGTCATATGCAGTGGGCTAGTGAGAGGTTGAGAAGTCACACTTTGGCTGATAGCAGCCGGATGATCAAACTGCCATTTGGGGCAGAATTTCTCTGTAGGTATTTTGGAAACAGTATGTTGGAAAGCCAAGCATAAGTGACACTTTTGAGTTTGCACTTCAGTTTAATTCACTGCTCATATAGAAGAATGTTATTGTATCCTCAGATGTTGGTATGTGAAGACCTGAAGATCAACCAATGTGTGAGCATGAACACATTAGGTTGTGGGTCAGCTGAGCTCACAGAAGGTCAGCTCAGCTTTGTCTCTGATTTGATTATTTGAGGCATATTTTAAGTGTCTGGATTTGTGCCAACTGCCACAAAGAAAAATGATGTGTACCTTTTTCTTGACTTTAATGAGCTTTGGTCCTCCTAGGAAAGGTGCCTAAGAACTATAGATCCAGGCAGAGGGATAAAACCATGAAACAGGAACCTATAGAATTCCCAGGGTGTCCCTGGGAGGAAGATAACTTTAAAATTGGGAGATCAGAAGTTGGCCAGAATTGTGGTCAAATTTAAGTAAAGATAATGGGAGAAGCAGTCAATGTGATGTCTGAAGCTGAGCAGAGCTGAGGCTAGGGCTGGCTGAACTGAGGTGGCAGTCTTGGATTAGGGTTAGCCTAAATCAGTGGTTAGGCCAGTTAATGACAGTTGGATGTAGCTTTATCATTCTCAAAGTATTGTCCCTGGAAAAGCAGCATAGGCATTACCTGGGAACTTCTTAGAAAGGTGAATTCTTGGCTTTTCTCCCCAAACTACAAAATAGGTAAGTCTGGAGATTGGTATCAGCAATCTGTGTTTCAACCAGCTCTCCAGGTGATTCTCATACACACCCACATTTGAGAACCACTGGTCTAGATAAAAGAAAAGGCTGATAAGAAGCCCGCACTATATATTGAAGAAAAAAAAATGGAGAGCTCCAAATATCATTTGGAGGTGTGTGTGTGTGCGTGCGTGCGTGCGTGTGTGTGTGTGTGTGTGTATTCAGGGGCACCCAAACAACATGCGCCAAAATTCATCTGTAAGGGATGGTGGGATGGTTTTTCCTCTGCCTCAGAGGAGAACAACAGCAGAACCTGGCAACTTCTTCCCATCAGGGTCCAGGATGGTTAAGAAGATCCTTGAAGAGAACTGAAGCTCCAGTTTGTGCAGCATCCTGTCCTTGGGCATGTTTAACTATTCCGTTAGTTCTTCTCTTGTTCTTGAAGCCTTATTTCCTTATTTTTTCTCCTTTACCAAGGAAATATAATGGTTTTTATTTTATTATTTTTAAGCAGCTACTTACTGACTACATATGCAAATAAGATACTGCACAGGTAATTTTGTATTTATTGTTTCCACCCCTAGGTTTCACCACTAATTGTTTTTTTTTTCTTTCCCATTCTGCTTTGTTCTGCTTTTTAGTGAGTATTAAGCAAGACTGCCAGTGGTTCACAGTACATCAAGATATGGAGATGCTAAATTAAAAGAGTCAAGGGTATTATGATGCTTTCAACAATCTGTCAGTTTCATATATCTGACTTGTACTTATTGAGTGCCTTTTATGTCAGCAGGTGCAGGGCGCTTTTCTCTGTGCTATTATAAAAAGATAAGATTTCATTGCTGACAAATGGAGCACAGACTTTTTGGCAGACAAATAGGACATACCATTTGTATAGGAGAGTGTTATTAATGCTTTAATAGCAGCATGCTCAGGAAGTTAAAGGATCATAGGGAAACAATGGAAAGGGGAGGCATCTAACCATGGATGCAGAAAGAGTAACAAGAAACACCATTTCTTTTTTTTTTTTTTCAACGTTTTTTATTTATTTTTTTTTTGGGACAGAGAGAGACAGAGCATGAACGGGGGAGGGGCAGAGAGAGAGGGAGCCACAGAATCGGAAACAGGCTCCAGGCTCCGAGCCATCGGCCCAGAGCCTGACGTGGGGCTCGAACTCACGGACCGCGAGATCGTGACCTGGCTGAAGTCGGACGCTTAACCGACTGCGCCACCCAGGCGCCCCTTCAACGTTTTTTTTTTTGTTTTTGTTTTTGTTTTTTTGTTTTTGTTTTTGTTTTTTTTTTAAGAAAAACCATTTCTAAGACCTATAACTCTCGTTCCAGATAGAATGCAACAAGAAAAAGTTAGTTATTTGAGGGAAAGAGAGTTGATTCTAGGAGAAGGAGATGACATGTAAAAACACAGAGTTGAGACAAAGAGCAAAGCATGTTCTGTCAGTGGCTGGGTTTATGTGTGGAGTTGGAATATACTCGTGAAGGGAGTTATTTTTTATTCATAAGGTTATGAATGCTAAGGACATTGTTTTAACAAAGAGTCACTTGTACAATTTAAATTGTAGACATATTTCATGTCGACAGAATTGTGGAGAAACATGACAGCCTAGAACAAAAGCAGATACATCAGTTAGGAGATTGTTAATGAAACAGTCAAACCCTGAATTCATGTCTTTCCTTTCAGCCAGTTTCAGGCCCACCTGCCAGTCATGGTACTATTTCTCAACAACACAGGCACCCAGGTGACTGAATTCCTGATAATTTGCTTCCCAGGAATGCAGGAAACACAGCACTGGCTATCTGTAGTCCTTGCTCCCCTCCTGGTTTTGGCTTTGGGGGCCAACTTTGTGTTATTACTCACCATTCGGCAAGAGACATCTCTGCACGAACCCATGTACTACCTGCTTGCCATCCTCTCCGTGCTGGATATCATCCTCTGCCTCACTGTCATCCCCAAGGTCAGACCCCTTCTGGATTGACTTCCAAGCATTCAGTTATTTTTCTTTAAATAGTGGTTTGTTTTGCTGCTATAAATCCTACTACCCCTGAAGGACAATCCTCAGTGAGTGGTCCATACCGTCACACAGGGTCTGTCACAGCTCCCAGATATGTCCCCTCTCATTCTCAGTGTCCATTTTTTAAATTTTTTAATTATTTAAAAAAATATTTTATTGTCAAATTGGTTTCCATATAGCACCCAGTGCCCATCCCAACAGGTGCCCTCCTCAATGCCCATCACCCACTTTCTCCTCCCTCCCACCCCCCCATCAACCCTCAGTTTATTCTCAGTTTGCATCCTTCCCTCTCTGTAACTTTTTTCCCCCTTCTCCTCCCCCATGGTCTTCTGTTAAGTTTCTCAGGATCTACATACGAGTGGAAATATATGGTATCTGTCTTTCTCTGTATGACTTATTTCACTTAGCATCACACTCTCCAGTTCCATCCACGTTGCTACAAAAGGCCAGATTTCATTCTTTGTCATTGCCAAGTAGTATTCTATTGTATATATAACCACAACTTCTTTATCCATCATCCATGCATCAATTGATGCACATTTAGGCTCTTTCCATAATTTAGCTATTGTTGAAAGTGCTGCTATAAACATTGGGGTACAAGTGCCCCTATGCATCTGCACTCCTGTATCCCTTGGGTAATTTCCTAGCAGTGCTATCGCTGGGTCATAGGGTAGATCTATTTTTAATTTTTTGGGAAATCTCCACACTGTTTTCCAGAGTGGCTGCACCAGTTTGCATTCCCACCAATAGTGCAAGAGGGTTCCCATTTCTCCACATCCTCTCCAGCATCTATAGTCTCCTGATTTGTTCGTTTGAGCCACTCTGATTGGTGTGAGGTGATATCTCAGTGTGGTTTTGATTTGTATTTCCCTGATGAGGAGCGACGTTGAGCATCTTTTCATGTGCCTGTTGGCCATCCAGATGTCTTCTTTAGAGAAGTGTCTATTCATGTTTTCTGCCCATTTCTTCACTGTATTATTTGTTTTTCAGGTGTGGAGTTTGGTGAGTTCTTTATAGATTTTGGATACTAGCCCTTTGTCCGATATGTTATTTGCAAATATCTTTTCCCATTCCATCAGTTGCCTTTTAGTTTTGTTGATTGTTTCTTTTGCAGTGCAGAAGCTTTTTATCTTCATGAGGTCCCAATAGTTCATTTTTGCTTTTAACTCCCTTGCCTTTGGAGATATGTCAAGTAAGAAATTGCTGCAGCTGAGGTCAGGAGGTTGTTCCCGCTTTTTCCTCTAGGGTTTTGATGGTTTCCTGTAGTGTCCATTTTTTAAAGATTTAATTCTTTCCCAACTGACAGGCCCTCTCTCAATGTCTGAGTCAATGATATTCCAAGTTTTTACATTCTTTTTACTTCTAGGGAGATTTTCCTTGACTCAGAATGATCCCACCTTTACATCCAAGAGCTCTAGAATTTACTTTCTAAAGTGTAACTGGATGTATGTTTATATCATATAGTGAGATAGGAAGCAGAATTGAAAGAGATTTCTTATATGTCTAGAGAAGGTGGAGAGTATCCAAATGTAAATATTGAACTTACTGAGTTTGGTGTTCTTGTGATGCATTCAACTGGAGTTTGGGTAAGAACTCTGGGGATCAAGAGAAGACAGGCTAGAAGTAAACATTAAACAAGAGGCATGGTCTATAGATGGGGAGAAAAGGGTATAAATAAGGCTCTACTTGGGATGCACATAGAAGGTATTTTAAATTAAGATACTGTCCCAGCTGGGATTATAGGGCTGTGGTTTGGGGATACAGATGGTTGAAGCCATTGAAAGTTTCCCCCAAGGTTAGGTACTGTAGGGTGGGAATGAATGCAGTTTTTGAGAATAATGATTCTGGCAGGTCCTGCTCATCTTCTGGTTTAACATGAAGACCATCAGCCTTGCAGGCTGCTTTCTGCAGATGTTCATCATGAATACATTCCTTCCTATGGAGTCTTCCACCTTCCTGGTCATGGCCTATGACCGCTATGTGGCCATTTGCCATCCTCTGCACTACCCGTCCATCATCACTGAAAAATTTGTCATTTATGCAGCCATCTTCATTGTCTTCCGCAATTTTCTGGCCACACTACCCACACCAGTTCTGGCTGCCAGGCTCAACTACTGTGCCAGCAATGTGGTGGAGAACTGTATCTGTGCCAACATTTCTGTAGCAAAGCTCTCCTGTGGGGATATTCACCCAAATAAGCTCTACCGATTTGTGAGTGTTTGGTGTCTACTGGGTTCTGACCTAGTGCTCATCTTACTATCCTACTGCTTCATCCTGAGGGCTGTTAAACGTCTGCAGTCAGGAGGTGCAGCAACCAAAGCCTTGAGTACTTGTGGTTCCCATCTCATTCTTATACTTTTCTTCTATACATTGCTGCTTGTCTTCATCTTCACAAACAAGGCAGAAAAGAAGGCGCCCTCAGAGGTACCCATTCTTCTCAATGTCTTGCACCACCTCATTCCACCAGCCCTGAACCCCATTGTTTATGGAGTACGAACCCAGGAAATCAAGCAAGGGATTCTCAAACTATTCAAGTACCAGTTTTGAGAGATATGAGTCAAAGATCCAGATTATGAGTCTGTTTTAGTGATAGATTCACCTAAATGCCCCGAGGAACACATATGACATCCATGCTGCTACCCTCATCTTGAACTTAAACCTTCTGCAGACACTGTCATAATATTTACCCTCATTATCACCTCCTCAAATCCTCACTGAACACATGTTTAGGCAACAATTACCTTTTTATTCTAACCCGTTGCCATCATGATCCTTCAATACCCATTCATTAAATAATTATTTAATACCTTCCATATACTTCTTAGTCTTTACATTCTGAGTAACTGTCACATTTAATTCCTAGGGCAAGGATGAGATAGCACTTTAAATATAACATGGGGGATGTGGGTAGGAACAGGGGAACCAATGAAGACAATATTTTCTTAAATATTTTATTTATTTATTTTTTTAAAGTTTTTTTTTTAATGTTTATTTATTTTTGAGACAGAGAGAGACAAAGCATGAATGGGGGAGGGGCAGAGAGAGAGGGAGACACAGAATCTGAAGCAGTCTCCAGGCTCTGAGCCATCAGCCCAGATCCCGACACAGGCTCGAACTCACAGACCATGAGATCGTGACCTGAGCTGAAGTCGGACGCTTAACCGACTGAGCCACCCAGGCGCCCCTGTTTTATTTATTTTTGAGAGAGAGTGTGTGTGAGCGAGGAAGGAGCAGAGAGAGAGGGAAAGAAGATCCAAAGCGGGCTCTGCACTGAAAGCAGTGAGCCTGATGTGGGGCTTGAACTCATGAACCTGTGAGATTATGACCTGAGCCAAAGTCAGACACTCAATTTACTGAGCCACCCAGGAACCCCACTCAACCCACTGAGCCTCCCAGAGACCCCAAGACTTAATTTAAGTAATCCAGGTGAAATGTAATAATGGCTTGGATTAAGGTGATGAGTAAAAATTGAAGTTATGGGTCAAAGATTTGCTGAGAGTCCATAAGTAGGATATAAAATATGGAGAGGAGTAAAGGATGACTCCAAGCCTTTATTTTTCTTAAGTTTTTATGTAAATTCCAGGTAGTTAACATTCAGTGTAATATTAGTTTCAGGTGTACAATATAGTGATTCAACACTTCCATACAACACCCCAGTGCTCATCACAAGTGCACTCCTTAATCGCCATTACCTATTTCACCCATCTGCCCTCCCCCACCTCCCCTCTGGTAATCATCAGTTTGTTCTCTATAATGAAGAGTCTGCTTCTTCAAGGCTGTTTGAAAAACAGTTGGAAAGGCAGAATTGCCATTAACTGAGGAGCCAGTTTTATATGTGATATCAGAAACTTGGCTTTGGACACCTAACTCTATTTCCATACCAAACTCCTCCAAATGACTGTACTTTTAAAATGACTGTTAAATATCCAAATAGAGAAGTAAAAGTAAGCAACTGTACATATGGCACTATTCAGGGACCAGATCTAAGCTAGCGACAGAAGTTTGAGTCATCGGAGTATATAGGTGGGATTTAAATCCTATTTAGATGAGTGATATGAATTATGTTGATGAATTATCCACTTATTTCTATACCTTTCTTCAAGAAACTTATTGATGTGTTGGGTATCCTGGATCCATACTTGTTTGCCACTCCCAAAAGAATACAATCTCATTAAAATCAGAAGCTCTTTAATTCTTCTTTGTATCTGGCATTTTGTCTGGCACATAGTAGGTGCTTTTTCAATGAATAATTTTGACTGTCTCAAAACTTTTGATCACATTATGTGGCATCTGGATTATGGAATCTTGATCTAAAAATAGTACTATTTTGGGTGCCTGGGTGGCTCAGTCAGTTGAACATCTGACTCCTGATTTTGGCTCAGGTCATGATCCCAGGGTTGTGGGATCAAGCCCATGCTCATCATACAGCCTGCTTAGGATTCTCTTTCTCTCTCTCTGTCTTTCTCTTCCTTATTCCCTTCTCCCCCACTCAGGCATGCTCTCTCTCTCTCTCTCTCAAATAAAAAAAAAGAAAAAAAAGCACCAACCCACCCCCTAAATAGTACTATTTGTTGATGAAATTTCATATGCTGGTTTCAGCAAACATTAAAAGTTATGTCATTTTTGTTAGAATAAAAGCATTCATTAACATAATTTAGCAGAGTAATGGACTTCTTATATTCAAAATAGAGGATACAACTTTGTATTTTATTTTTTTAAATGTTTATTTTGAGAGAGAGACAGTTTGAGCAGGGGAGAGGGGCAGAGATGGAGAGAGAATCCCAAACAGGCTCTGCACTTATAGTGTGGAGCCCAATGTGGGGCTCAAGCTCATGAACCATGAGATCATGATCTGAGATGAAATCAAGAGTCACTTAACTGACTGAGCTACCCAGGCACCCCAGATGATACAACTCTAACATTTAAAGAGTTGCAAAAACGTAAGCAGTAAGTTCCTTGACATCAGTCTTGGCAATGGTTTTTTGGATCTGATACCAAAAGCAAAGGCAACAAAAGCAAAAATAAACTATTGGGACTGCATCAAACTAAAAAGCTTCTGCACAACAAAGGAAATCATTGACAAAATGAAAAGGCAACCTATTAAATAGGAGGAAATATTTGCAAATCATATATCTGATAAGGGGATTAATATTCAAAATATATAACAAACTCATACAACTCAAAAGCAAAACAAAAAAAACACAAAGCAATAACATCTGATTAAATAATGGACAGAGGATCTAATAGACATTTTTCCAAAGAAGACATACAGATGGCCAACAGGTACGTCAAAAGGTGCTCAACATCACTAATTATCAAGGAAATGCAAATCAAAATCACAATGAGATACCACCTCACACCTGTTAGAATAGATATTGTCAAAAAGATAAGATTTGTAAGTGATGAATCACTGGGTTCTGTTCCTGAAACCAATGCTACACTGTATGTTAATTAATTTGAATTTAAATAAATAAATTTAAAATAAAAAAGATAAGAAATAACAAGTGTTAACAAGGATGTGGAGAAAAGGAACTCTTATGTACTGTTGGTGAGAATGCAAACTGGTGCAGCCACTGTGGAAAACAATATGGAGGTTCCTCAAAAACTTAAAAATAGAACTACCCATGGGGCACCCTGTTGAGTTAGTTGGTTAAGTATTGACTCCTGATTTTGGTTCAGGTCATGATCTCATGGTTCGTGAGTTTGAGCCCCATATTGGGCTCTGTGCTGGAAGTGTGGAGCATGCTGGGGATTCTCTCTCTCCCTCTCTTTCTCTGCCCTTCCCTCCCCCCAAATAAATAAACTTAAAAAAAAAATAGAACCACCCAATGATCCCTCGATTCCACTGCTGGGCATCTATCTGAGGAAAATGAAAACACTAACTGGAAAAGGTACATGCACTGCCATGTTCATTGCAAAATTATTTATAATAGCCAAGAGATAGAAACAACCTAAATGTACATTGGCAGATAAATAGATAAAGAAAATGTGATACATATACACACACACAATGGAATATTATTCAGCCAAAAAAAATGCAATCTTGCCACCTGTGACAACATGGATGGGCCTTGAGGGGATTATGCTAAGTGAGATATGTCGGATAGGGAAAGACAAATACCATATGATCTTACTTACATGTGAAATCTAAACAAACAGCAAACAACTCCTCCCCTCCCTGAGCTTATAGAAACAGAGAACGGATTAATAGTTGCCAGAGGTGGGGGGAATGGGTGAAATGGGTGAAAGGGGTCAAAAGGTACAAACTTTCAGTTATAAAGCAAGTGAGTCATGGGCATGTATGGTTAATAAAACTATATTGTATATTTGAAAGTTGCTGTGAGTGAAGATCTTAAAAGTTCTCATCATAAAAATGTAACTATGTATGGTGATAGATGTTAGGTAGACTTGCCATAGTGATCATTTCGCAATATATACAATATAAAATCGTTATATTGTACACCTAAAATTAATATACAGTTATGTAAATTGTACCTCACTAAAAATATAAATTAAAGACATTAATACAGTAAGATGTTATTAAATATGTAGTCAATAGAAAACTTGAAACCACTTGGTAGCCAGGCTGAATGTGCCGCTGTCCCTGCCACCCCATCTGAGATCCTGGAATACCTGGTAAGGTGTATGGGAAAAGGTAATTGTTTTAGGTCTCCTTTATTTACAGCTACCCTAGCCAGATTTAATAATGTTCTCTTCAGCTCAGATCTGCCTCCACTGGCATCCAGTCTAGGAGTAATGAGGATGAAATTATGCAATCAACCAATATTTAAAGAAGATGCTTAATGTTGAGCACCATTCCAATTAAATTTTCCCAAGATATAATGTTCTCTGTGCTGTAGCATTCCATCTATAGTACCATGATAATAATAGGTCCAGCATTTGAACTCCAGCCTCTTCTCCTGTACGTCTCTGGTTTGTAGGATCGTGTCCCTGCTGTGGTTCTGATGTGAGTTCCCATTTACTAGCTCTACATTGATCTCTAGTCCTTTGCCAGGTCTTGACTGATAGCCACCTGTTTTCTTTCTAAATTTTATTTTTTAACTTTTTAAAGGTTATTTATTTGTGTCTTTTGAGAGAGGGAGAGAGAGGGAGCAGTGGGGGAGGGGCAGGGAGAGAAGCACCAGCAGTGCAGAACCCCAATGCGGGGCTTGAACACATGAACCATGAGATCGTAACCTGAGCGTGTTGATTTCTTAACTGACTGAGCCACCCAGGCATCCTGATAGTCACCTTTTAATAGCCATTTGTTCTTTGTCACAGGCCCTGCTACTTGCAGATCTCCCCTGTGGACAATGCCCTGGGCTTCTGCCCCACCCTCTCTATGGCTGTATTCCACCTACCTGTTAGGGGAGGAGGCAAGGTGTCGGAAAAGCATGGAAGTTTTTTTTGCGTCTCTTGTCTCTGAAATGCAGCCAGATCAACACTAAACCATCTTGCACACCTAGAAAACGGATTTGATGATTAACCGAGCCAGGTACACGGCTCAGAGAGGTGAACTGGGGAAGAGAGAAGCCGTGGAGGGCAGGGAGCTGTTTTTGCTTGTGGATAGAGGATGGAGACAGGTGGGCGTGGGTGGGTGGGTGTGGGGAGAGTATGGGAAAAGCACCCCTCCCCACCACCCCACCCCCCAAAAAAAGCAGCTGGAGAGACAGTGGAAAAGTGGAAACAGCCACAGGGACTGAACGAAAAAAGGGAGAAAGGAGAAAGGAGAGGGTTTGCCTATCTAAAGGCAAAACATGGTTTCATAGACTCTTAGAACAAGCAATACGTTTTAAAATAACTAGTTCACTGTCTTCATGTAACAGATGAAGGTGCTGAAACTCAGTGAGGCTACTGATTTGTTTCCAGTCACAATCTTGTATGTGGTTGTGCAAGTACTAGAGTTCAGAACTTTTAACTCACCATCTCAGGAATTTTCTCTTTTGTAAGTTGCTTACTGTGCTTATTTATACCTCATTTCTTTCCACCTCCTTCTATGTGGAAAAAAATATTTCTTCAATTTTATAGGGCCTAGATTGCTTTATATTCTGTCTAAAAAATAGCATATGCATTCCTCAATGATTGCATATTTGTTCTGTGCATCTTTGTGCCCTCAAACTCTAACAAAGTTTCTATACCAGAGCAATTGCCTAGGAAGTCTTTGCTTAATTAATAGTAGGCCCTAATAGCTTAACGTTTCATTGCTGGGACATCTTCTGATGCTGTGACATGTTAGTACACCAAAGCAGAAACCTATACGCACATCGCAGAGTGAGTCTTCGAATTCTGAAGATGAAGCTTCAAGCACAGACACTGGTGTGAGGACACCAAAGAAGAGGCTTTGTGTGATAACTTCTCTGAAACCCAGTAAATCTCATTTCTCCACATGTGAGCAATTCTTGCAAGAGCCTTAGCCCTCTGAGGGTTGCACCAGAAAAGGCGCAGTCTTTGCTTGGGCAAAGATGGGAAGAGAAGAAAATTACTGGCTTAGTTGGAGGTAATGGAAAGAGATTTACTTATGGACTCTAGCTATTATTCATCATTCAGACCTGACATTTAAATACTGTGGTCTTTTTCAACTGCATTATGCAACTAGGTTAAAAACAGTAATAAATTAATAACAATGTTACAACCAAGGGCATTGATACCCACAGTTTTATATTTAAAAAATTACTTGTATAGAAATGTAAATACAGTATTAACTGGGATTTATTTCTCAACTATAGAGTTCATCCTCCTGAGTTCTCATATTTCGGACAGAATAGAACTCCAAAGATTGGGAAAAATTTTTAAAAAGTCACAGAAATGCGAGATTTTTCTTGGGGGAGCATTAGGATTTGAAGCAGAGGGATAGAGTCAAGAAATTGTTTCAGATTTAAATTTACTTCTTTCCTTGAACTTACTATCTCAATTTATTTGAGCTATGAGTTCCAACCCAATTTTCCATTAACTGATTTATAAGTCGTCATGTATTAGAAATGCAGAGATCCTGTTGTCCTTATTACCACCCTTTCTTCAGTAATCTCTGGATTCCTTGCTTGACCTCCTGGGTTCGCACTCCATAAACTATAGGGTTGAGGGCTGCAGGGATGACATGGTGGAGGACGTTGAGCAGGACTGGCACATTGGGTGAGACCTTCTTATTCACCACATGAGTGAGCACGAAGACCAGAAGGATGGTGCTGAAGAAGAGGATAAGGATGAAGTGGGAGCCACATGTGCTCAGGGCCTTGGCCACAGCACCCTCTGCCTTGAGTCTCAGCACCGCTCGCAGTATGAGTGTGTAGGAGAGGAAGATGAGGATGAGGTCGGATCCTAGCAGTGTCCAGCCTCCAGCAAACTGGAGGAGGCGATTGATGGTGACATCATCACAGGAGAGCCTGGAGACAGACATATTGGCACAGATGCAATTCTCAATGACATTTCTCCCACAGTAATGGAGCCGGGCAGAGAGGATGGGAATGGACACAGTAAGAAGTGCATTCCTGGCCAAAATAAAGACAGCAGCCTTGACTACAAATTGGTCGGTGATGATGGATGGGTACTTCAGTGGGTGGCAGATATAGCGGTCATAGGCCATGACCATGAATGTGCAGGACTCCATGGAAAGGAAGCAGTTCATGATGTACATCTGGAAGAAGAAGGCATAGAAACTGATGGACTTGAGGTCAAACCAGAAGATGGCCAGGACTTTGGGGATGACAGTGAGGCAGACAACAATGTCCAGCAGGGAGACAATACTGAGCAGGTAGTACATGGGCTGGTGTAGAGAGACCTCCAGCCGGATGGTGATTAGGAGAATAACATTAGCCCCCATGGCCAGGAGGAATAGGAGGCTGAGGGGCAGGGACAGCCAGAGCTGCCAGCTGGGGGACCTGACAAAACAATTCAGGAGAAAGTCTGAAACCCTAGTGGAGTCATTTCCATGAGTTGTCATCTTGTGGATTCTGTTTCTACAGATTTTCTTTGATGATCTAAAAAATTAGGATCAAAATTAACCTCTGACTGTGGTTAAAATGAAATAAAAAAATTCGAGTTCATTGGATGTAACTTATGGCTCCATCAGGTTATTTTGCCTTAACTGGGGATTTTGCATGTTACATACAGAAAAAGAAATTCATTTAAATCTTCAGCAAATTTTGTTTCTCCTCATTTCCTGAATATTTCTAATTTCTTAATGAAACAATCTTATAAAATCGAATTAGTAATTTCAGTTAGCTAGGAGCAGCATGTTTACTTTTGAACATTGTGATAAAATAGACCCCCTGATTTCAGCAATGTGAAGGTGGTGAGATTTGTCTTCAGTAATTCCTCTCTCAATCTCTCTACCCAGTTGCCTAGATAATGTCCCCAGTTTCCACAGCAGGTACTGCTCAGTGTTGTGACTCCTTTCTTTCTGTGTGCTTTTTATTTACCCTTTATATACAGGAGACACAAAGATTATCTTTGTTCTCAAGGAAGTGACAATCCACTGGGGGTGATAAGGTTAGATAAATATAAAGACAATGATAAGAATCATGACAGAGCAGTATGCAGAATATTTTGAGAGGGGGTAGGTGAAGATGAACTTCATTCACATGAAAGTGAAGTGTTCCCAGGACTCCTCTCCTGCTGACTTTTAAAAGCAAGTCCAAAGAAAGTCATGAAAAAGAGTTGCCTGTTGCAGTGAGAGATGCCTGCAACATGTTTGAGATCAGCATATCTGGAGTCTTAAAAATCATGCTGTGTAGGGTCCCTAGATTTGTTCACCTGGCACTGGTGTTCTGTTCAGATGTCATCCCATGTGTGGAAATTACTCTGCTTCCTCAGTATTTAAACTTAACTGTTTTGCATTTGTTTAGCTAACAAGAAAATAAAAATGTCTGCAGTGTATTCAATGGATTTTCAATACTTACTAGGCACTGTGTTAATCTATATTTGGAGCATTATCTCACTTGAGATTAAAACAACTATGTGAGGTATGTCTTACCTGACTTTACAAATGAGGGAAATGAGGTGAAGAAAGGTTGAGAAAATTCCAAGATCACTTACAATAATACTCAGTCTAGATGCAAAGTTCTATTTCGTTTAAAACCCAATTTTTAGCCACCTATACTGTACTACTTCTAATCAGCAAAGGAACATTGGTTAGATAGTCTGTCAGAATTCCTGAGCCGTATAATGCCATGATATTGTGTTTCGTTCTTCAATCTCTGTAAAAAGAAACCTATCCCCCTAGGGTAACAACAATTTTTGAAAGTTGATTACCATAGTAGCGAGGCATTTTTGGAATGGAGGCTGAGGTGATAAGAAAGGATTTTTAATAGAAGTATGAACCAAGAACTGAAACTAGTTTTCAATGATCAGAAGCCATTGGATGTAGCTGTTAAAATGACACATTTGTTTTCATCTGTGTATGTCCTTGCTCCCACACTTCCTGTCCTGGTCACTTTGTTTTTTGTTAGACCTCAACCCTTTTTATCAATGGCCCTGGGAATTGCTGGGTCAGAGAAAGGTAGTAGGAATTACCCTCTGCTTCGCCAACTCCTCTTCATTCCTTTTGATGTTCTGCTTCAAAACCAAGGGAGTGTTGTCCTATTAGTGTCTGCCAGGAACTGTGTGTCTGTCTTGGGAAGCAAAAGTAATTTCAAAACAAGCTCCCACTCCTTTTCCTGTTTTTAAGGACAGCATATGTTAACAATGCCTTGGTAAATTTCAGAGTGGTTTGAAAGTTGTCTCATCTGTGTCAGTGAGACAGTATATACAAGGTAGACTTGCTGTTATACCAGCTAATTTTATCCCAGCACATGCAAATTTCAGTGTCAAATTCTGACACTACTTCCTCCTGTCAGGATTTGTCTTTTGCACTTAATTTTTTGTTCCAGCTTCTTCTCTGCTCACATCTTATGTAGTAACGTTATAGCACTCTCATTCTTAGCTCGGCCTCAAATCTCACTGTAGTTAAACTGGATGTAGGATCCCTGCTTGATTTCTAGAGGATTCAGCCACATGGAAACACCTCTACTGCAGGAAAAGAGGATCCATAAGGAAACCTAGAAGAAGCAGATTTTTTTTTTCTGAGCAGTCTTGGAAAGCTTATTTCCAGCACTAAGATAGAATGCCTGGAGAGCACAAAGGAATAATTTTCCATCTTATTTTTAAGTCTTTTTTTTTCTATTTTTCTCCTTTCTCTGTTTTTTTCAACCAATAATTTATTCACAAGCAATGAGTATCTACTCAGCTCTAGGGCTAAAGTACTTGGATATACATATATATTTTTCTTTTCCTTTTTCAATCTTCCTCTGCAATGAGAGACTCTCTGTGGCAACAGTAAGACTGAGGCCCCAAAGCTAGTTACTTCTTGCTTCCATCAGGGACAGGCTGAGGAAGCCAGTTGAAGCTGGAGACCAGTGCAGGGAATTAACTCAGGCTCCAGGATGGAACTATGTTATGGAATTAACCCCAGTCTCCAGGATGGAACTATGTTATGACACCCTGGAAACACAGACTTGGAGATTTGGAGGGGATGAAAAGGATTGCCTAGCCTCATGGTATTTGGATAAATTTGTGAAATATTCCCACCAGTCTATCTTTCAAATTTAGACTGGATCCAGAGACAGAAAGAAAAGCATCCCCCTGCTCCCCGCCCCCGGAAGCTTTTTCTAGTATTAGCATTTCAGCTTTTAGAATATATTGAATTAAGTTATTCTCCCTCTCTTCACTCTTATACGCATCTTTGTTTTCTGATCTTTGTCATGACATAGAGTGAGTTTATTTCTCCCCCTGATGAATCAAGTATATATACACAGATTTTCTCTTGTGTGGCCTCTAGATTTCCAGACTTCAGACTGAAAAATCAATTCATTTTTTGGGGTGCCTGGGTGGCTTAGTCAGTTGACAGTCCAACTTCGGCCCAGGTCATGATCTCACAGCTTGTGAGTTCGAGCCCTGTGTCGGGCTCTGTGCTGACAGCTCAGAGCCTGGAGCCTGCTTCTGCTTCTGTGTCTCCCTCTCTCTCTGCCCCTAACCCACTCTCATTCTGTCTCTGTCTCTCTCAAAAATAAATAAACGTTAAAAAAATTAAAAAAAATCTATTCATTTTACAGCTATCCTAAGACATTGATTAATTTTCCATAGATAAGCGTCAGTTTAACTATATCCCTGGTACATGAAACCCCCAGATGTGGTCAAGGCAATTAAGAAGGATCCTTTTGTCACACAGGACACAGGCTCTACTACCTCTGTTTAGACCACTCAAGCACCCTTGACTCAGGAAACAACAGGGATACACATCTGGACTGAAGAAATAAGGCTCCTGCCTTCTGGCAAATCTTGGTGTCTTTGCCCCGCATGTCCCTCTCTGGGATTTCCCTCGCAGACTCACTTTCAGAGGATGCTACAGCATGGGTTCTGGCTCCATTGGTGTTGGAAATCTGAACAGTAAAGCTGAGACTCTTATAACCTCAGTGGCCTTAGGGATGCTGCCTTGGGGGAACCTGTCCATTCCTGTTCCCTTGAGAGGGAGATGGAAATCAAGAATATCAATCTCATGAGGCCCTTCTAGAATAGATAGGCATATAGTTAAGGAAGAGGATGGTTATCTCTACCTGAGAAAAAGGAGCCTTTGGGAGCCCAGCCCTATGAGGCACTATATTGTTTATATGCCTGGGGTGGGTTATTTCTCTGCATGTCAAAGACTTACATATACACCTGTGCATTCATTCGTGTACATATATGCTATCATCTCCCTCCAAGGATGCACTAAGTTTGTCTACACATTCTTGTGGATTCCAGGCACATGCTCAGTGAAGGACTGGTATTGCCTGTCCATGTTGTTGAATGGTTAGATACTCACTTATGGTGACTTTAGCCATGACATTATAATGATAAAAGTGAAATGAACAACAATTTTACCTATTGAGAAATGAAACGCATTTTCCAGAGAGGATACCCATGTGAAAGTATTTTTGTTACAATGAGACCTTACAAAATGTAATTTGATTTTAACTTAATAATTGTTGTGAAACATGAAGCCTACCTTTATTTTCCTTTGGGGACTTTGGTGCCCTGAACTGAGATAGCCACACTTTTCATATTATTATATACTAATATCATGCCCTTCATATAGCTTTATGCTAATGCTTTTATTTATTAATATTAATAATAAAATCATTTATTATCAATGTGCTTGAACTCGTGAATTGTGAGATCATGACCTGCGCTGAAATCAAGAGTCGGATGATTAACTGACTGAGCCACCCAGGCTCCCTGCTTAGTGTTTTTTAAATAAAGTTTTTAGTCATTCTGGTTTTCCTATCTCTGAATTATCTACTTATACTTTTTACTCATTTTTGCTCTTCTTTTTTCTTGATAATGTACATAATTTTATATTAAAAAATTTAAGTTTTAGAACATTTAATTCTTGTTTTAGACATTGCTAACATCCTCTCCTAATCTGTCACACATTTGTCTATTTTTGAACATGATGTACTTTTTTATTTCAATTTTTATTTAAATTCTAGTTAGTTAATATATATGGTAAAATTGATTTTAGGTGTAGAATTTAGTGATTCATCACTTACAAAAAACACCCAGGGCTCATCACAACAAATGCCCTCCTTAATACCCATTGTCCATTTCCCATCCACCTTTGTCCATCAACCCCAATGTATAGAGAACATTGTCCTTTGTTCTCTGTAGTGAAGAGTTGCTTATGGTTTGCATCCTTCTCTTTCTCTTTTTTTCCATTTCTCTATGTTCCTCTGGTTTGTTTCTTAAATTCCACACATGAGCAAAATCATATGTTTGTCTTTCTCTGACTTATTTCCTAGCTCCATCCATGTCATTGCAAATGGCAAGATTTCATTCTTCTTTTTTTTAATGTTTATTTATTTATTTTGAGAGAGAGAAGGAAAGAGAGTGGGGAGGGGTAAAGAGAGAGGGGCGGATAGAGAATCCCAAGCAGGCTCCATGCTTACAGCATGGAGCCCAATGTGGTGTTCGATCTCATGAACCATGAGATCATGACCTGAACTAAAATCAAGAGCCATACACCTAACTGACTGAGCCACCCAGGTGCCCCAAGGTTTCATTCTTTTTTGATGGCTGAGTAATATTCCATTGTATATACCTATGTCTATATCATCTATATCGTCTATATCTATATCTGTATCTCTATAATCTCTATCTATCTATCATCATCATCACCATCATCATCATCATCATCTATCTACATGTATCTATCTATACCACATATTTTTCCATTTATCAGTCAATGGACATTTGGGCTCTTTCTATAATTTGGCTGTTGCTGATAATGCTGCTGTAAACATCAGGGTGCATGTGCCCCTTCAAATCAGTATTTTTGTGTCATTTGAGTAAATACCTAGTAGTGCAATTGCTGGGTCATAGGGTAGTTCTATCTTTAACTTTCTGAGGAATCTTCAAACTGTTTTTCAGAGTGGCTGCACCAGTTTGCATTCCCACCAATAGTGTAAGAGGGTTCCTCGTTCTCCACATCCTCACCAACATCTGTTGTTTCCTGTGATGTTAATTTTAGTCATTCTGACAAGTGTGAGGCAGTATCTCATCATGGTCTTGATTTGTATTTCCCTGATGATGAGTGATGTTGAGCATCTTTTTATATGTCTTTTGGCCATCTGTATGTCTTTGGAAAAATGTTCATATCTTCTGCTCATTTCTTAACTGGATTATTTGTTTTTTAGATGTTGAGTTTGATAAGTTCTTTCTTTTAATTTTTAAAAAAATGTT
The DNA here is from genome assembly GCF_024362965.1 of Panthera pardus. Taxonomy (NCBI): domain Eukaryota; kingdom Metazoa; phylum Chordata; class Mammalia; order Carnivora; family Felidae; genus Panthera; species Panthera pardus. The sequence goes on from NW_026526677.1 coordinate 52,795,251, forward strand.
TATTTTAAAAAAATTTCAATGTTTATTTTTGAGAGAGAGAGAGACATGGTATGAGCGAGAGAGGGGCAGAGAGAGAGGGAGACACAGAATCAGAAGCAGGCTCCAGGCTTTGAGCTGTCATCACAGAGCCCAATGAGGAGCTACAACTCATGAGTGGTGAAATCATGACCTCAGCTGAAGTCAGATGCCTAACTGACTGCGCCACCCAGACACCCTATTAAGCTCTTTGTAGATTTTGGATACTAACCCTTTTTCAGATATGTCATTTGTGAATATCTTCTCCCATTTTGTAGGTGGTCTTTTAGTTTTGTTGATTGTTTCCTTCACTGTGTGGAAGGCTTTTACCAATAGTTCATTTTTGCTTTTGTTTCCCTTGCCTCTGAAGACATGTTTAGTAAGACGGTTCTACGGCTGAGGTAAAAGATGTCACTGCCTGTGTTTTTCTTTAGGATTTTGATGGTTTCCTGTCTCACATTTACATATTTCACCCATTTTGAGTTTATTTTTGGTATGGTATAAGAAAGCGGTCCAATTTCATTCTTCTGCATGTCTCTGTCCTGCGTTCACAACACCGTTTGTTGAAGAGATTTTTTTCCATTGGATATTCTTTCCTGCTTTGTTGAAGGATTGTGGGTCTATTTCTGGGTTTTCTCTTCTGTTCCATTGTTCTATGTGTCTGTTTTTGTGCTAGTACCATACTGTTTTGATGGCTACCACTTTAATAGAAATCTTTAATTTTGCTATAGGCAACCCTGTCTAGATCTCTCCTGATACTTCCTACTGTTGACTCTTGTTTAGGAACTCTTTCCCCATCTCAAGGTCCCAAAGTTGTTACTCTATATTTTCTATAAGCTCTTAAGTCTTATCTTTATTTTTATGTCTTTATGGTTTGTGCTGTCTATCATGGGGCTGATATCAAGTTGTTTACTCTGGTATAGTCATTTTGGTCATTAAGACACTTAGTTGATAAAAATCTGCATTCTGATGTCTCTGGGTGACTGTCCCCACCACTGCCCTGGTGTCTGTTATGTATTTAGGATCGAGAAATTAAGGGTTACATATTTGGAAAGCTGATAGTTTTTAGTTATGTGTCACGATGCCAATTCACTTTGATCAGTTAGTGTCATTTTGTTATACTAGTTATTAAATATTTTAAATATTACCTGTGATTTTTCTGAAGTATTCAATCAACTTTGCTTTCTGCAAATGGGAAACCCATTTTGTCAACACAATTTACTGAATAATGGTTATTTAGTACTGGTTAGAAATAGATATCTAGTAATACTGATTTGTGTGGTCAACTATGAAATTTGTTATATTCTCATATATAAGAATCTATTGTTCTTCACATCATTATCTAAGTTAGTGTATTTGACCATTTTTAAATCAGTTCTACAATGTTTTTATTACAACTGCCTTGTGAAATATATTAATATCTGGAAAGGAGAATTGGACTTTATTCTGTTTCCCAAAATTGTTTTAGTTAATGTGAAAAGTTACAATAAATGATTTTTGAGTGGTAAGCCAACCTTGCATTTCTGGGATAAATCCTGCCTGGAATACTATATTTTCCCTTTAAATGTACATACTTTATTTGCTAAGATTTTGAAATTAGTCTGAAAAGTTCTTGTAATATTTTTTTCTAGTTTTGATATCAGGGTAATTTTGGTCTTATAAAACGACTTAGGATTTTTTTACTTTACTCTGTTTTTCTGAGTTTTTGAAAAACTAGTATCATTTCTTCCTTAAATGTTTACTAGAATTCACTATGGACATCATGTGTGACGAAATTTGTGTGTGTGTGTGTGGAAGGGTTGTAAAATAAAATTTCTCAATAAATGAAACTTTATTCAGATTTTCTTTTTCTCTTTGTATTAGTGTATTAGCTAGAGTTAATCAATCAATTTATTAAGAAATTGGCTCACATGGGTATAGAGAGGCTGGCAAGTCCAAAATTGGCAGGGTGAGTCGGCAGGCTTGAGATCCAAAAAGGCTAATCTTCCACTTGAAATCTGAAGGCCATCTGCTATAGAATCAGATAAAGCCAAATTAGATGAGTCAGTCTGCTGGAGAATTCTCTCATGCTTATCACCACACCAGTCTTTTGGTTTCATTCAGGCCTTCAACTGATTGGATGAAGCCCAGCCATATTATGAAGGGCAATCCGCTTTACACAGATTCCATTTATTTAAATGTAAATCTCATCTAAAAGCATTCTCACAGAAATATCCACAATAATATGTGACCAAATTTCTAGGCATTTGATGGCCCATTCAAGTTGACAAATAAAATTAAACATCATAATCAATTTTGATAATTTATGCCACTCATGAATTTGACCGTTTTGTATAGTTGTAAAATTTATTGGCACAAAGCTGCTGATAATTTTCTTTTATTATCTTTTTACAGTCTGTATACCCTGTAGTGATATCCTTTTTTCATTCCAAATATTGGAAATTTGTGGGATTTTTTTCCTTTTCCTTTTTTTAAACTGTAAAATTCAATGGCTTTTAATATATTCAGAGTTATACAATCATCATCATAATTTTTGGAACATTTTGTCACCCCAAAAAAGAAACCCCATATCCATTACCAGTCCCTGTTTTTCCCAAGCCCCCCAACCTACCCACCCCCTAAGCAACTACTAATCTACTCTTTGATTCTACAGAATCTCTTATTATGGACATACCATGTAAATGGAATCATGAAATATGTGATTTTTTGACACTGGCTTCTTTCACTTAGTGTGATGTTTTCAAGGTTCTTCCATGTTGTAGTGTGTGTATCAGTATTTCATTTGTTTTTATTGCTTAATAATATCCTATTATATTGATATACCACATTTTATTGATCCATTCATTCATCAATTAATGGACATTCGGGTTGACTCCTTTTTTGTCTATTATGCATAATGTTGCTATCAGCATTTGAGTAACAGTTTTGTATATATAATATATATATATATATATATATATTAGTGTGTGTGTGTGTGTATATATATATATATATATATATATATATATATGGTGTATACCTAGGAATAGAATTGTTGGGTCATACGGTAAGTCTTTAAAACCTTTTGAGAAATTATCTGACTGTATTCCAAAGTGCCTTCACCATTTTACATTCTGCAAGCAGTGTATGAGGTTTCCTGTTTCTTCACATCCTCATTAACACTTGCTATTGACCTGCCTTTTTGATTATAGCAATTCTAGAGGGAATAAAATGGTATGTAATTATGGTTTTGATTTTCATTTTCCTGATGGCTAATGAGATTGAGTATCTTTTCATGTTTAGTGGACATATGTATATCCTCTTTGGAAAAATGTATATTCAGATCCTTTACCCATTTATTAATTGGGTTGTCTTTATATGTTGAATTGGAAAAATTCTTTATATTTTCTAGATACAAGTCCTTTATCAGGTACATAATTTGCAAATATTTCTCTTATTCTGTGGGTTGTCTTTTTTTAAATATGGTTGATATGCAATGTTACATTAGTTTCAGGTATACAACATAGTGATTCAACAACTCTATATGCCCACTACGAGTGTAGCTACTATCTATTACCATGCAATGCTATTAAAATACCATTAACTATATTCTCTGTGCTTCACCTTTTATTCCTATGACTTATTGTTTCCATAACTAGAAGTTTGTATCTCCCACCTCCTTAACTGATTTTGCCTACCTTCCCACCCCTCTCCTTTCTGGCAACCATAAGTTTATTTTCTGCACAGGTCTGATTCTGCTTTTTGTTTATTTATTTGTTTGTTTTGTTTTTTAGATTTCACATATAATTGAAATCATATGGTATTTGTATTTCTCTGTCTGATGAGTCTGGCTAAAGGTTTTTAAACTTTATCTTTTCAAAGAGTGAGCTCTTGGTTTTATTGATCTTTCCTGTCGATTTTTTAGTCTCTGTCATTTCTTTCTTTATTTCTTTATTATTTCCTTTTTCCTACTGACCTTGGGCTTTCTTTGTTCTTTTTCCAATTACTTTAGGTGTAAGGTGAGATTATGTGAGCTTTGTCTTGTTTCTTGAGGTAGGCCTCTATTGCTATGTATTTCCTATTTATTTATTTATTTATTATTTTTAAATTAAAAACTTTATATTTTTTAATTTTTATTTTAAATTTTGGTATAGTTAACATGCACTGTTATATTAGTTTCAGGTACACACATTTAAAAGTTCCATACAACACCCAGCACTCATCATGACAAGTGTACTCCTTTATCCCCATTGCCTGTTTACCCATCTTGCCCCCACCCCGCCCCTCCCCTATGGTAACCCTCAGTTTGTTCTCTATAGTTAAGGGTCTGTATTTTGGTTTCTCTCTCTTTCTCTCTCTCTCTCTCTCCTTTGCTCTCTCTCTCTCTTTTTGTTTCTTTGTTTCTTACATTCCCCATGAGCGAAATCAGAAAAGCAAAGCTGTAGGTAACACAGTTTCAAACTTCAAGTTATATTACAAAGCTGTGGTAATCAAAACAGTACAATACTGGCACAAAAATAGACACATAGCTCTCTGGAGCAGACTAGAAAACCCAGAAATAAATCCACAGTTGTGTGGATGATTAATCTTTGACAAAGCAAAAAGAATATCCAATGGGAAAAAAGACAATCTCTTCAAATAAGTGTTGGGAAAACTGGACAACTACATCCAAAAGAATGAAACTGCATCACTGTCTTTCACCATAAGCAAAAATAAATTTAAAAAATGGATTAAATATATAAATGTGAGACCTGAAACCATAAAAATCTTAGGAGAAAGCACAGGCAATAATCTTTCTGAAATTGGCCATAGCAACATTTTTCTAGATGTGTCTCCTGAGGCAAGGGAAACAAAAGTAAAGAAAAACAATTGGGACTACATCAAAATAAAAAGTTTTTGCAGAGCAAAGGAAACAATCAACAAAACTAAAAGGCAACCTTCAAAATGGAAGAAGATATTTGCAAATGACATATCTGATAAAGGGTTAGTATCCAAAATATGTAAAGAACTTTATATGGTTCTCAACTCACCGCCCCCCATAATAATCCAATTAAAAGTGAGCAGAAGACATGAACAGACATTTTTCAAAGAACACATGCAGATGGCTAACAGACACATGAAAAGATGTTCAACATCATTCATCATCAGGGAAATGCAAATCAAAACCACAATGAGATATCACCTTACACCTGTCAGAATGGCTAAAATAAAATGTAAGAAACAAGTGTTGGCAAGGATGTGGAGGAAAAGAAACTCTCTTGCGCTGTTGCTGGGAATGGAAACTGGTGCAGCCACTGTGGAAAATAGTATGGAGTTTCTTAAAGAATTAAAAAAAGAACTACCCCTATGATCTGGTAATCACCTACTGGATATTTACTGCCAAAACCCTAATTCAAAGGGATGTACACTGCTATGTTTATTGCAGCATTATTTACAATAGCAAATTGTGGAAGCAGCCCAAGTGTCCTTTGATAATGAAGGGGTAAAGAAGATGTGGTATATATACACAATGGAATACCATTCAGCCATTATAAGGAATGAAATCTTGTCATTTGCAATGACATGGATGGAGCTAGAGAGTATAATGCTAAGTGAAATAAGACAGAGAAAGACAAATATATTTCCCTTTTAGAATTACTTTCATTGTGTTCCAAAGTTTTGGGACATGTTTTTTGATTTTCATTTGTCTCTATGTATTTTTTTTTTTCTACTTGGATTTTTTGTTAACCCATTCGTTTTTTAGTAGCATGTTTACCCTTCTTGTGTGTGTTTGTGTGTTTACTTGTAATTGATTTCTAGTTTCATACCATTGTGGTTGGAAAAGATGCATGATATGATTTGAGTCTTCTTAAATTTACTGAGAATTTTGTGGCCGAACATGTGATCAATCCTGGAGCATGTTGTATGTGTGCTTGAGAAGAATGTGTATTCAGTTGTTTTTGGGTGGAATATCCTGCATATATCTATTATGTCCATCCGCTCTAATGTATCATTGAAAACATTGTTTCCTTATTTATTTTCTGAGTGATCTATCCACTGATGTAACTGGTGTATTAAAATCCTATTCTGGGGAGCCTGGGAGGCTCAGTTGGTTAAGTGTCTGACTCTTGATTTTGCTTCACGTCATGATCTCAAGGTTCATGAGACTGAACCTCGTGTTGGGCTCTGTGCTGACAGTGCAAAGCCTGCTGAGGATTCTCTCTCTTCTCTCTCTCTGTGCCCCCTGCTCTCTCTCTTTCTCTCTCAAAATAAATAAATAAACATTAAAAAAATACCATTCTATTATTTTATTACCATCAATTTCTCTCTGTATGTCCATAATATTTGCTTTATGTTTTTAGGTGCTTCAGTGTTTGGTACACAGATATTTACAATTGTTATATCTTCCTGGATGGTTACCTTTATTATTATGTAATGCCCTTCTTTGTCTATTATTACAGTTTTTGCATTATTATTATTATTATTATTATTATTATTATTTTATTTGTTTTGAGGCACTTGGAAACTTGCTCACCCAAGAGCAATGTTCACCAACAACGGTAAGAAAGATAGGACAAGAATTAAATTAATATTCATAATTTTAAGCCTCTTCCACTAGCTTTTACTAGGATGAATTTTTCTTTTCTTTTCTTTTTATTTATTTATTTTTTCTAAATATAATTTATTGTCAAATTAGCTAACATACAGTGTATACAGTGTGTTCTTGGTTTCAGGAGTAGATTCCCATGATTCATTGCTTACATACAACATCAAGTGTTCATTCTAAGAAGTGCCCTCCTCAATGCCCATCACTCATTTTCCCCTCCCTCTCATCTCCTATTAACCCTCAGTTTGTTCTCTGTATTTAAGAGTCTCTTATGGTTTTCCTCCCTCTCTGTTTGAAACTATTTTTCCCCCTTCCCTTCCCCCATGGGGTCTTCTGTTAAGTTTCTCAAATTCCACATATGATATCTGTCTTTCTCTGACTGACTTATTTCACTTAGCATAATACCTTCCAGTTCTATCCACATTGTTGCAAATGGCAAGATTTCATTCTTTCTCATTGCCAAGTAGTATTCCATTGTGTATAGAAACCACATCTCCTTTATCCATTCATCAGTTGATGGACATTTAAGCCTTTTCCATAATTTAGCTATTGTTGATAGCACTGTTATAAACATTGGGGTACATGTGCTCCTATGAATCTGCACTCCTGTATCCTTTGGATAAATTCCTAGTAGTGCTATTGCTGGGTCATAGAATCAAAAATTCTATTTTTAATTTTTTGAGAAACCTACATACTGTTTTCCAGAGCAGCTGCCCCAGTTTGCATTCTCACTAGCAGTGCAAGAGGGTTCCCATTTCTCCACATCCTTGGCAATATCTGTTGTTTCCTGAGTTGTTAATTTTAGCCACTCTGACTGGTGTGAGGTGGCAACTCAATGTGGCTTTGATCTGTATTTCCCTGATGATGAGAGATGTTGAGCATCTTTTCATGTGTCTGTTGGCCATGTGGATGTCTTCTTTGGAAAAGTGTCTATTCCTGTCTTCTGCCCATTTCTTCACCGAATTAATTGTTTTTCAGGTGTTGAATTTGGTAAGTTCTTTATAGATTTTGGATAGTAACCTTTTATCAGATATGTCATGTGCAAATATCTTCTCCCATTCTGTCGGTTGCCTTTTAGTTTTGTTGATTGTTTCCTTAGCTGTGCAGAAGCTTTTTATCTTGATGAGGTCCCAATAGTTCATTTTTGTTTTTGTTTCCCCTGCCTTCAGAGATGTGTGGAGTAAGAAGTTGCTGTAGCTGAGGTCAAAGAGGTGGTTGCCTGTTTTTTCCTCTAGGGTTTTGATGGTTTCCTGTCTCACATTTAGGTCTTTCATTCATTTTGAGTTTATTTTTGTGTAAGGTGTAAGAAAGTCGTCTGGTTTCATTCTTCTGCATGTTGCTGTATGGTTCTCCCAGCACCATTTGCTAAAGAGACTGTCTTTTTTTTTTCCATTAGATACTCTTCACTGCTTTGTCAAAGATTAGTTGGCCATGCATTTGTGGGTCCATTTCTGGGTTCTCTATTCTATTCCATTGGTCTATATGTCTGTTTTTGTGCCAATACCATACTGTCTTGATGATTACAGGTTTGTAGTAGAGGCTAAAGTCTGGGATTGTGATGCCTCCAGCTGTGGTGTTCTTTTTCAACATCACTTTGGCTATTTGGGGTCTTTTGAGGTTCCATGCAAATTTTAGGATTGTTTGTTCTGGTTCTGAGAAGAATGCTGGTGCAATTTTGATTGGCATTGCATTGAATGTATAGATTGCTTTGGGTAGTATAGACATTTTAACAGTATTTGTTCTTCCAATCCATGAGCATGGAATGTTTTTTCCATTCTTTTGTGTCTTCTTCAATTTCTTTCATAGGTTTTCTATAGTTTTTGGCATACAGATCCTTTATATCTTTGGTTAGGTGTATTCCTAAGTATTTTATGGTTCTTGGTGCAATTGTAAATGGGATCAATTTCTTGATTTCTCTTTCTGTTGCTTCATTATTGGTGTATAGAAATGCAACTGAATTCTGTACATTGATTTTACATCCTGCAACTTTGCTGAATTCATATATCTAGCAGCTTTTTGGTGGAGTCTTTCTAGTTTTTCACATAGAGTATCATGTCATCTGTGAAAAGTGAAAGTTTGATATCTTGTTTGCCAGTTTGGATGCCTTTTATTTCATTTTGTTGTCTGATTGCTGAGGCTTGGACTTCCAACTCTATGTTAAACAACAGTGTTGAGAGTGGATATCCTTGTCGTGTTCCTGATCTCAGGGGGAAAGCTCTCAGTTTTTCCCCATTGAAGATATTAGTTTTGGCCCTTTCATATATGGTGTTTATGATACTAAAGTGTGCCTTCTATCCTGACTTTCTTGAGGGTTTTTTATTAAGAAATGATGCTGTATTTTGTCAAATGCTTTTTTTGCATATATTGACAATCTTTGTTTTAAAGTCTATTTCTATGATATAAGTATTGTTGCCCTGGCTTTTTGTTGTTGCTGTTCCATTTGTATAGTAAATGTTTTTCAAGCCGTTTACTTTCAGTCTCTATGTGTCTTTAGGTCTGAAATGAGTCTCTTATTGGTGGCATATAGATAGGTCTTGTTTTTGTTTCTTTGTTTTAATTCTGTTCTTCCACCTTTTGTCTTTTGATTGGAGCATTTAGAACATTCACATTTAAAATAATTATTGATAAGTTTGTACTAATTGCCATTTTATTAATTGTTTTCTGGTTGTTTTTGTAGTTCTCTGTTTATTTTTCTCTTCTCTTGCTCTCTCTTTTTTGTTACTGATGACTTTGTGTAGTGTTATGTTTAGCTCTCTTTCTCTTCATATTTTTGTGTATTTATTATAGGTTTTTAGTTTTGGGTTCCATGAGGTTTATATATAACATCCTAAGGATATATAAGTCTATATTAAGTTGATAGTCATTTAAGTTCAAACACACACATTCTAAAAAAAAAAAACCTTTTTCTTATTCTCTTCTCCACTGTTTATGTATATGTTGTCATATTTTATATTTTATTTATAGTCTCATTACTTGTAATTATGGTCATTTCTTTTCCATTTAAAGACATCCTTTTAACATTTTTTTGTGAGGCTGATTTAGTGGTGATAAACTCCTTTAACTTTTATTTGTGTCTCCTTCAATTCTGAATGATAACCTTGCTGATTAGAATATTCTTGGTTGCAAGTTTTTTCCTTTCAGCACATTAACTATATCATGCTACTTTCTGCAGGTCTACAAAGCTTCTGCTGAAAAATCAGCTAGTAGCCTTGAGAGACTTCCCCTGTATGTAATCTTGCTTCTCTCTTGCTGCTTTTAAAATTCTCTTTATCTTTAAGCTTTGACATTTTAATTATTATGTATTATTATGTGGACCTCCTTAGGTTCATCTTGTTTGCAACTCTGTTCTTCCTGAACCTGGATGTCTATTGTATTCCCTAGGTTAAGGAAGTTTTCAGTTATCTCTCCAAATAAGTTTCCTGCCCTTTCTCTCTTTTCCTTCTTATGGGACCCTTACAATGCAAATATGTGTTAACTTGATGCTGTCCAAGAGATCCTTAACCTATCCACATTTTTAAAAACTTCTTTTTCTTTTTGCTGTTCAGCTTGGGTGCTTTCCATTACCCCATCTTTCAGATTGCTGATCCTTTCTTCTGCATCCTTTGATCTACTGTTGATTCCCTCTCATGTGTTTTTCATATCAGCTATTGTATTCCTCAACTCTGATTTTTTTTAAATATTTTCTGTTTCTTTGTTGAAGTTCTCACTGAGTTCTTCCACTCTCCTCTCCAGGCCAGTGAGCATATTTATGATCACTACTTTATACTCTATCAGGCATATTGCTTAACTCTATTTCAATCAGTTCTTTTTCTGAGGTTTTATCTCGTTCTTTCTTTTGGGGCATTTTCATCTGTCTCTCCATTATGTTTGACTTTCTATGTTTGTTCCTATGAATTAGATGGAATTGCTACTTCTCCTAAACATGAAGGAATGGTCTTGTGTGTGATCATTTTCTGTGTAGCCCAAGTGTGTTTGGTGATTTTCACTGACTGGCTGGAGCTGTTGCTGATGTGGGATAGGGTTAGGGGGCGCTCTGTGCTGGGGCTGCACTGGTGGGATGGAAAGGGATGAAGGCCCCTGACAGGACAGATGAACTTGAAGTGGATGCAGGCTGGGGCGAGGGGGCAGTTTCCCTGGACTTTATGTGCAGAGGGTGCCCTGGCAGGATAGCTGGACCTGAAGTAGGTGGCAGGGGTTGGGGGGTGCTGGAGATCTATGCAGAGAGGACTCCTTGGTAGAATGGCTAAAGCTTAAATGGATATAAACTGGAGTTTTCCAGGACTTTCTGCTCAGAGGATATCCTGAACAGCATGGCTGGAGCCAAGGCAGGTTGTGGGTTGGGTGGTCCTTGGGTTTTCTATTCATTGAATGAACTGGCAGGACAGCTGTAGTTGAAGTGGGTATGGTCTTGTGTAGTCTTTGGCTTCTCTGTGCAAAGGGTGCCCTGGAAGGACAGGTGAAGGTGGAGTGAGTACAAACATGCGTGTCTTGGGGCTTTCAACTCTGAAGTCACTCTGGTAGGATGGTTGAAGCTGAAAGAGATTCAAGCTGGGATATCCTGGGGTACTCAGCACATAGGTGCCCTTGTGAGGTGGCTGGCGCTGAGTCTGGTATGAGTGGGGGTGTCCCAGGGCAGTCCACATGAGGGTACCCTGGAAAGTGGCTGGAGACTAATCAGTTATCAGCTAGGAGGTCCTGGAGTGCTCTGCCTTGGGGACGCCCTAGTAAGCCATCTGAAGCTGAAGCAGTGTGTACCTAAAGTGTTCCAGGGTACTTTAAGCACGTGTCACCTCGGCATGAAGGGTGGAGTTGTAGTGAGCACTGACCAGAGGTACCCTGGTGTTCACCACCCTAGGGCTATCTTGGTGGGATGGCTGCAGCTGGTGTGGGCTAGGGGCCCTGGGCTCACTGGGTAGGTTGGTTAGGATGGCTGGACCCTACTCCAATTCATGATGTCATCTTGGAGAGGGAGTATAAGCTGGGGCTCTTGCCAGCCCCTCCATCTTGGAGAGAGTTCCAGCAGTTGCCCCTGCCATTTGGAGGAATTTTAGGGCTGGCTTCTTTCTATGCTAGTTGCTCTTTTAAATCGCAGCTTTTATTCTGTGTCCATGTGTCTGGAGTTGGTGTGGGCTAGAAACCCAGTGGTTATTGAGGGATAGCAGGCTGGCTATAGCTTCCAGACCCTGTCCTAGTCTTCCCTTTCAAGGTAGAGGGGGAGTGTAAACTGTAGTGCTTGCCAGTCCTTTCCACCATAGCGTGTTTCAGCAGCACTCATGCCATTTGACAGCTTTCTAGGGATGGATCTTTTATAAATTGCTATTTTATACCTCAGGATTTTTCCCCCCCTGTGCCCCAGGGCAGATATATCTGCTCCTAATCCCTCAGTAATGTCCATCTCAACTGCAGTTCGCAGCGCTGGGAGTGGAGGTTCTCTTCATTACCATCTCCATCTCTCCTGGAGTTCTCCATACCTTTTGTTGTGTATAAGCTGTTCAGTTAGCACTCAGTTCTTCTTTAGGAGGAATTGCTCTATAAATAGCTTTAGATTTGGTGTGTCCATGGAGGAGGTGAGTTTGGAGTCTTCCTGTGTTTCTAACTTGTACTGGAACTCTTCCTTTTTTTCTTGAGTTCCAGTACAAGATGGCAACAAAGGAAGACACCAAACTCACCTTCTCTCTCTATACATATTTAAATGTTTATTTATTTTTGAGAGGGAGAGCACAAACAGGGGAGGGGCAGAGAGAGAGAGAGGGGTACAAAGAATCTGAAGCAGGCTCCAGGCTCCAAGCTGTCAGCACAGAGCCCAAGGAAGGGCTCAAATTCATGAACTGTGAGATCATGACGTGAGCTAAAGTCAGATGCTCAATTGTTTGAGCCACCCAGGTGCCCCTTGCTTAGTCATATATTAATTTTATTTATCTTAATATCAGTTTCTGGTTTCATTAATTTTTTTCTCTACTGTTGTAGAGTAAATAGTAAAATGGCTATTTCACTGATTTTCAGTCTTACCTCGGTTATGCTGGATATTGTGGATATCATGTTATGGAGGCTGTGGGGTCTGTTACAGTCTTCCAAAGAGGTTTGAAGCTTTTGTTTAAGCAGACAGTTAACTTGGTTTGATCCTGAAATAGAAACTTGTGTTGGAAAACAGCTCAAATATTACTTCAGCTCTTTTATCTTTGTCTGACCTGCTTTGTATTTGCTGTGTGCCTACATGTTTCAGGAAGTAGAGACTTGGAAGAGTTCATACACAGAATTTAGGTTTTCCACACTCTCTCTCCTTTTCTTGATTCTTGTTTCCTATTCCAGTAGCTGTTGTTGCCTCAAACTTTCCTCTAGGTTTTTAGGAGAGATAAGAAGACTTCTGGTTTTAATTACTCCATGTTTTGTGCTTACCTTATTATTCATTCAAGCTAAAGTCAAAAGAAATGATGAATTGCCCACACCATTTCCTTCCCTCAGGCTCAGTTTCCATCCGGTGTCCTCATGTTTTCCTTCACCCTTCAGTGCCTTCAGCCCTGAGATACATAGAGGATATCTGCAAGATTAGCAGGCCTGCTAGGAATTTATCTGACCATATCAGAATTGGAAATTTGTCTGATATTAGTATAACCATTCCAGCTTTCTTATGATCATTTGCTTTTGTGTATATTCTGCCCCCCCCTTTTTAGTTTTTACTACTCTGATTTTTCAAAGTTAATATTTTTAAAGCAGTTTTAGGTTTACAACAAAATAAAAAGGGAGGTACAGAGATTTCCCATATAATCCCTGCTCCCCACATATGCATAGTCTTCCCCATTATTAACATGATACATTTTTACCAAGGGTGAACCTACATTGACACAACATAATCATCCATAGTTTACCTTAGGGTCCACTTTTCACGTTGTATATTTTGTGGATCTGGACAGATGAATAATGGCATATGTCCATCATTATAATATCATACATTATTATGTATTTTCACTGACCTAAATATTCTCTGTGCTCTGCCTATTCATCTTCCCACCACTTTCCCTCCCTCACCCAGCAGCCCATGTTCATTTTATTGTCTCCATAGTTTTGTCTTTTACAGAATGTCATATAGAAAAAATCATATACCATGTAGCCTTTTCACACTGTCTTTCTTCATTTAGTATATACATTTAAGATTATTCTGTGTCTTTTCATGGTTTGATAGCTGCATTTCCTTTTAGACCTGAGTAATATTCCATTGGATATACCACAGTTTATTTACCACTCACCTATTAAAGGGCACCTTGGTTGCTTCCAAGTTTTGGCAATTGTGAACAAAGCTGCTATAAAATCCTTGTGCAGGTTTTTGTATAGACGTAAGTTTTCAACTTCTTTGGGTAAAACCCAAGGAGTGCACTTGCTGGATCAAACAGTAAGAGTGTGTTTTATTTGGTAAGAAACCACCCACCCATCTACTTAGTATGGCTTGTAGCATTTTGCATTCCCACCAGCAGTGACTGAGGATTCTTGTTCCTCCACAGCCTTGCCAGCATTTGTTGTTGTCAATGTTCTGGATTTGGGCCATTCTAATAAGTGTATAATGGTATCTCCTTGGTGTATTAATTTGTATTTCCCTGATAACATGATGTGTAACATCTTTTCGTATGTTTATTTGCCATCTGTGTATCTTCTTTGGTGAGGTGTGTTCTCTTTGGAATTATTTCTCCAGGTGTATGGCTTGTCTTTTCATTTTCTGGACATTGATTTTCTCAGAGCAGAAGTTTTTAATTTTAATGAGTCCAGATTATCAATTCTTCTTTCATGGATTGTGTCTTTGGTGTTGCATCTAAAAAGGCATCCCCATACCCAAGGTTATCTAGGTTTTTGACCTATGTTACTTTCTAGGACTTTTATAGTTTCTCATTTTACATTGAGGTCCATGATCCGTTCTGAGTAAATTTTTGTGAAGGGTGGAAGGTCTTTGTCTCTATTTATCTCTATCTATCTATCTATCTATCTATCTATCTATCTATCTATCTATCGTTCTATCATCGTTCTATCATCGTTCTATCATCTATCTACCTATTATCTATCTATGTATCAATCAGTCATCTAACTATCATGTATCTCTTTGCAGATGGATGTCCAGTTGGATTCATATAGATGAGACTTGTTTTTTTTTCCCTTCCAAATCCCATATGTCTATTTCTGGCTTTTATTCGGATTATTTTGACCTGGGTTTCTCAAGTAGCATTGACATCTTGGTCAGACAATTCTTTGTTGTGTGTGTGAATCTGTCCTATATATTGTGAGATATCCAACAGCATTCCTGGCCTCTGCTCACTAGTTGTCAGCACATTTCCATCCTCACCTCTGCCTCCCATGGTTGTAATGAGCAAAATTGTTGAGACATTGGCAAATGTGTCCAGGGGGTCAAAATTGCCACCCCTTCCTGATCCATCAATTTAACCATATACATTTGCTATGTTGATGTGATTAATGTCCATTCATGGTTTCTTTTTTTAAACAATTTTTTAATGCTTATTTATTTTTGAGAGAGAGAGAGAGAGAGAGAGAGAGAGAGAGAGAGAGAGAGATTGAGAGAGAGATAAAGCACCAGCAGGGGAGGGGTGGCGGAGACAGAGCGAGACACAAAGTCCAAAGCAGGCTCTGGGTTCTGAGCTGTCAGCACAGAGCCCAAGGCGGGGCTCAAACTCACAAACTGAACCAGGAGACCGTGACCTGAGCTGAAGCTTAACCTACTGAGCCACCCAGGCACCTCGATTCATGACTTCTTTTACTCTATTTGGCATGGTAGCTGTAACAAAGACTATACAGCCTTAAAAATCTGGGCTTTTAATTTAGTTTTTAAATGTTTATTTACTTTTATTTTTAAATTTTTTAAATTTTTTATTGTAGAGAGAGAGAGAAGCAGTGGGAAGAAAAGAGAGGCAGGGAGAGAAAGAATCTTAAGCAGGCAGAATCAGTGCCAGGCTTGATCTCATGACTTGAGACTGCCAAAATCAAGAGCTGTATGCTTAACTGACTGAGTCACCCAAGAGCCCCAAAATATTTGTTTTTGACAGAGAGAGAGAGAGAGAGAATGAATGAGCATGGGAGGGGCAGATGGAGAGGGAAAGAGATAATCCCAAGTAGCTCCATGCCCAACCTGGGGCCTAAGGAAGGGCTCCATCACATGAACTGTGAGATCACGACCTGAGCTGAAATCAAGAGTCAGATGCTCAACCAACTGAGCCACTCAGGTACCCCCAAAATCTGAACTTTTTGAAGAAAATTTCTGCTGTTGCAATTGTAGTATTTAAATATGCATTTTTCTATTAACACAGTCAACCTTCAAATAATATTCAACTTCACATATAAAATACGAATTCATAGAAGTTTACTTCCATTTTACCCCTTGTTATCCTTCTTCTATTTTTACTACATGTTTTATTTCTACTGATTTTATAAACTTGACTATATTGTCACCATGTTTTTCTCCCCTAATTCCTCTCTGTTTATACCTTCAATTACCAACTTCATCAATACTTGATTGGTTAATATTATCTCATCTATTATCAGGTCACTCTATATTTTTTTCAGCATTATTTTTTTCTATGTTTTAATTTAAGTAGCTTAAATTTCTATACCTGTATTTGTATTTTTTCCTGCAGTGTCAAATCTGCTATCAAATCCCCTTTTATAGGCAGTACCAGATTTATAAGAATTGAAACACTCACTAAAATCATACAGTATCACAAGTAACCTCGTCTTCATATATACAAAATAGACCTCACAACATTCAAGCAAGATTTAAATTATACAAAAAGAAAATATAAACAAGTGTTTGTTAATTACAAGAAATTTGAAAACTCTCACTGACAAAGGACAATGTGTCCTGCGTCCTGGAATTAGATCACTATTCTTTTCTTAGGTTATAGTGTATGTAGTCAGGTCTGATTTTCTACGAATTGTCTCAATTTTTACCCATGTGGCACCTAATCTAGGAATGCTGGAGTTATAATGTAATTATTTGAATAATATTTTGGAAGGGAGAGGTCTTTGTATTGAGTTATTTCTATTAGACTACACAGTGGTACATTTTCTCTGGATTGTGTTTGGTTCTGATGAAGAGCATCCTGTTTTTCAGCTCCAATTTCCTCTACATATCTTCAGTTTATAAGATTGTGTTACTTCCTTGGCTCAAACTCAAGTTCCTAAAGCAATATTCTACCTAGTCCTCCAAATCCTATTCTAGATTAGGGTTCTGACTTTCTGCTAAGTGGCCACTGCTTTAGACCTCTACCTTAGCCTTTCTTTGGCTGTGTCCTTCCTATATATTGACATTTCCCCCTTGCTTCTTGGACTTCTTCCTCCAGGCACAGGCCCTTTGCACTTATAAACATGGACCTTGCCTGCAACCCCAGCCCTGCAACAAGGGTTTGTCTATAATAGGTGTCAATGCATATTTTGCAGATAAAATGATGTTAACTGTGGGCCTGAAGGGCCATTACCCTTCTCTGTTGTGCTCTGCATTGTTCTCCTGGCCCAATATCCAGTGTCAGCTGGATCTGCCCCCAAATATCTGTCTCACTTTTTCTAGCCATTGAAAGAAGGGTCTAATTATGGTGATGTGTGAGAAAAGTGAAAAGTCTCACCAACAAAATCTGAACTTTAACATTTATGGATTGGGGTATTAAGTCTGGTTTCCTACTCATATGTTTTATTGAATAATTATGACACTTTTCACTATTAAAAATTTCATTTTAAATATATTTTATTAAAATAATAGGGCACGAAATAACGAATTAAAATACTAATATGGGGGCACCTGGGTGGCTTAGCCAGTTAAGCATCTGACTCTTGATCTCAGCTCAGGTCATGATCTCTCCGTTCATGATTTGGAGCCATGTGTTGGACTCTGCCCTGATGGCGTGGAGCCTGCTTGGGTTTCTCTCTCTCCTTTTCTCTCTGCTCCTACCCCACTTTCTCTCTCTCTCTCAGAATAAATAAACTTAAAAAAATGTTCCTACATGAGTACATGTAAATACTGGTAAGAAAAGTTTAAAGTCTTACAAAGTGTGATTATTATCATCTATCTTTTGATAAACCTTTGACACTAACATCTATTGCTTCCCCTAGCACTTAGATTCTTGCCTTATCATGAGTAAAGTCTTTATTTACATTTTTTCTTAGGTTCTGTTACTTCCAAGGCAAGCATAGCTCTATTTCAAATCTGTTGCTGCAGGATTCGAGGACTATGTGTTGTATAAAGCCAGTAGATTAGCCTTCTCTTATTTTACCCTCTCACACTGGTTTAGAAATGGTTTCTAAGCCATAAGCACTCATATAACGCAGCATCTTAGGACAAAGAAGTCATTATTCATCTTCTAAAACACTGGCTTCCTTTCCTCCGTGTGGAAAAACATAAAAAAGAGAAAAACACAGCCAAGAAGAAAGAATTTTGCTTAGCTCTTTCCCAAGAAGGATATGTTTTTCCTCAATTCATTTCTCTCATAGCCATTTTTCATTTGCTGTTTAAATCCATATGTCTTGTGCTACACTGATCCATATGGTATCTATTGGCACATGTAATGTGATAGTCCTGATTATCTACTAGCACCTGAAATGTGATAGTCCTGACTGAAATATGCTATAAATGTAAAGTACACACTCGATTTAGAAGATCTAGTGTACAAAAAAAAGAATGAGATATATTTATTAAATTCTCATATTTATTAAGTTTTGAAATGATAGTATTTTAGACATATTGGATTCAACAAATAATTATTAAAATCCATTTAGCTTTTCTTTTTATATCTTAATGTGGCTTCTAAGATGTTTAAAATTAAGTCTGTGTGTGGCTCACATTGGACAACATTGTTCTAGAGGAGATACTTATTAGTATCAATTATTTTAATGGGATAAAGCCATCGTTAATCTGTTTATCAGATGGATAAAATGGATCTGTCAATACTGATCCATTGTTTATCAAATGGATCTGTCAATACTGCTTTGATGTGAGCCATAAACCTGTAAAAGCTGTGTATAAACACAATAAAGCAAAACTTTCAAAACATTTTTTTCTCAAGTTTTTATTTAAATTCCAGTTAGTTAACACACAGTGTGATATTAGTTTCAGATGTAGAATTTAGAGATTCATTACTTACATACAACACCCAGTACTTAACAAAAATATATGTTTAAAATACAAAGATTTTATCAGTCTAATTTGGAGACTGATGTAGCCCTTTTTATACATTCAGTGCTCAAATTTTTTGAAAGCTGATAGGAGAGATCTGGTTTTGTTATGCAATGTGATTCTGGTAGAGATTAGTCCTGAAAGTTTTTGGTCCCTTAATGAGCAGATGTTAATATATGATAGTGTTTAAACTAGTAGACTTGTAATATTTCCTAAGAGATAGTAGCTTCAATTTATCTTAACGTATTATTTCTTCATATTTATAAGACCTTTCTGTTGGTTATGCACACTTTCAACAAAGTCATTTTTCTTATGTTGAAATGGGTGAGAGAATGAGATATTGGGGAATTCTTTTTCAAGTAAGAAAGAAAAAAGTTATCTATGGTATGAACCTAATTAGACCTTGACATTCTTTTTTTACCTTTGATAAATATATTATTCCCAGTTAAAATGTTGATTGTATGCTTTTAACCATTGCTTCTTAATTATGTGAGTACATGTTTACTTTCCAAATAGTAGTTCATAGTGACAACCAGAAGCAGAGGAATGAAATACCAACTTGTTATTCATCACTGTGAGGCAGAGAACTAAAATAAATGAACAGACTTGTGCTGAATGAAAGCTTAAGTGGTCAAGGATGAATCCAGGTGCTTTCTGTGAAGGCTAAAAGACCTAGATTTGGGCGACAATTTTGGCATTAGATGGTTTAGAGATTTTCCTTTCATGGTATAAACAAGGAAACTTATAGGTTGCTACTGAGGCACAAAAGCTTATATTTAGAAAGGGTTTTCTAAAACAATTGTTCACTATTCTCAGGAGTAACTGATGAGTAACATGAAACACAATGAGACCACCTCTTTTGTTTCCAAGAAGCCATCCTTTTTTGGTAGCTGTTCAAGGCTTGTAATTCAGACTTTTAACTCTCTATCCAGTGCTTTCTTAAGTTTCCAGGTACTCTACTGAAGGAACCAGCCGAATGAAGTCTCATTCAGCACTGCCATGAGGATAAAGATCCTCTTTTGGAAACCACTGCAAGGCAGTGGACCATCGCTAAACCACATGCTGCTATTGCTCTTACTCTCCTCTTTAGCTCTGACTCTTGGGGAAGCCTGGAAATGGGAGACATATGTAAAATATAGACAAGATCCCATGGGTAATATGTGTATGTGGAGTGATTGGGGCCCTTATACTAATCATGCGATGAGGGGACTTTACCAGAGGAAATTGAAAGGGGGTTTTCAATCACCTTGTATTGGGTTCATTTATAATCAGAAATATTATTCTGTAAGTCATTCTACTAGTACTAGATATACTGCATAGAAAGTTCCTTGGAAATTAGTCAAAGATATGTTTAAATGTTGCCCCTGGCCAAGATATTGCAATGCATTGTGTCCTAAGTTTATGACTAATCCTAAAGGTTGCCATTGTGAAGTGTACAATGGATTAGAAGACAACCTGTACCCTAATGTGTATAAATAAATTGTAAAACTCTGACTGCGTCAATATGAACACAACAACATTGTAAAGTTTCTTAGAAAAGTTAAATATTTACTTCACAGGAGGATCATGGCCCTGGGAGCCTGGTGAACTTTACACGAGAATTGTAATAAGATAAATGATCCTGTTTGTGACATTGTTAAAGATTTCTTTTCATTGTATCTACCTTATATAAACTGAAAAAATAACCTTTGTAAAAACTTTCTATAAAAACTTTGTACCTTCCCCTTTCCCTAAAAATAATCATATATCTCGGTACACACATGCCTGCCTCATGCCTGTCATGTAGAATTAATCATCCCCCACCTGTTTAGACTCCGGTCCCCAAGTGATAAATAACTCCTTTGCTACCTGCAATAAAGGCTGATGTGCAGAAACTGAAGTGTGACTTCCTTCGCCGACGTCCACCCATCCCAACAGGACCCTGACTGCTGGAGCAGGTCTCCGGCACTCTACTACCAGTAGGTACATTACCCCATTCCCCATTCTTTCCCATTGAGAATATATTCCTGGAACTCATATTTTATTCCTCCTAAGAAAACTTTGAGTTCCCAAAAGCCACATTTTTCTATATATTTTTGAGTCTTAATAGCTAACAGAATTCCCAGGATACAAAGTGTTCTTAGAAATTGTTCAGTTAATATGAAAAAAATGTTCAGATATTATATTTTTTATATTTAATTATTATTACGGGATCATATACACAGTCTTTGAAATCTTTAACTCATTAGTTAAACTATTTTTGCACACCCTAGATTGAACTAAACTGTGACACTCTGGATTGAAAAGATAAATGTGCAAAGCACAAATCCATTGCGGAGGAGAATTTAAGAGTCTCTTAACTATAATCGACCTCATTGATAATTGTTGCACAAATGAGAAATCCAGGACAGAAAAACCCTGTCCTCTTGCAATGCTCATTTAGAATGATCACCCAACTGCAGACCCAGTTAGAGAGAAGTAGCAACCTTCCACATTCAGGAGTGAAATTTCACTGCTATATCTTTTTCTCCAATATGATCCCTTCTGTAGAAATGAGAATAAGAATTCATTACATGTTACACAACTCTACCCCCAAATAGCCACAGTTGTGTATTTAAGAATGTAAAGGCATGACATAATAACAGCTGTATATTCAGGAACATAAATTTCTCATTTTGGGACCTCCCCCAAGGAATCTCAGTATTTTGTCAATATAGGATAATATGTATGGGAAAAGGCAAAAGGGGCAAAAGATATTCCTAAAGGAGAAGTGAGAAAAGGGAAACTTAACAGTGAAGCTTACGTTTTTAAAGAAGACACAATATTCAAATTACCCATTTTGAGATTGCAATTCATAGATATGATTAAGCCCACTCACCCATTATTGATTCAAAACTCATTTTATGTGAGGAATGCAGAGATCTAATTGTCCTTGTTACCACACTTTCTTCAGTAATCTCTGGATTCCTTGCTTGATCTCCTGGGTTCGCACCCCATACACAATGGGGTTGAGGGCTGAGAAAATGACATGGTGGAGGATGTTGAGCAAGACTGGCACATCAGGCGAGACTTTCTTCTTCACCACAAGAGTGAGCACGAAGACCAGAAGGATGGTGCTGAAGAAGAGGATAAGGATGAAGTGGGAACCGCATGTGCTCAGGGCCTTGGCCACAGCACCCTCTGCCTTGAGTCTCAGCACAGCTCGCAGTATGAGGGTGTAGGAGAGAAAGATGAGGATGAGGTCAGATCCTAGCAGGGTCCATCCTACGGCAAACTGGTAGAGGCGATTGATGGTGACATCATCACAGGAGAGCCTGGAGACAGACATATTGGCGCAGAGGCAGTTCTCAATGACATTTGTCCTACAGTAATGGAGTCGGGATGATAGAATGGGGATAGGTACTGTTAAAATGCCATTCCTGGCCAAAATAAAGACAGCAGCCTTGGCTACAAATTGGTCAGTGATGATGGATGGGTATCTCAGTGGGTGGCAGATGGCTACATAGCGGTCATAGGCCATGACCATGAATGTGCAGGACTCCATGGAAAGGAAGCAGTTCATGATGTACATCTGGAGGAAGCAGGCATAGAAGCTGATGGACTTGAGGTCAAACCAAAAGACGGCCAGCACCTTGGGGATGACGGTGAGGCAGACAATGATGTCCAACAGGGAGAGGAGGCTGAGCAGGTAGTACAATGGCTCATGCAGAGATGCCTCCAGCCTGATGGTGATCAGGAGGACACTATTGGCCCCCATGGCTAAAAGAAAGAGGAAGCTGAGGGGCAGGGACAACCAGAATTTCCAGCTAGGGGACCTGGCAAAACAATTCAGGAGGAAGTCTGAAACCTCAGAGGAGATGGTGCCATTTTGGTGCGCTGTCATATTTTGTCATATATTTCTATAGATTTCTTTTAGTGATCTGTAAAATTAAGATAAAAATTGGATACTGACTCAAGACACCTGGATTTAGAAAATTTGCTTCACCTAGGTGAAATGCACGAGCCTCGGGTTATCCAGAGCCATGTGACTTCATCTGTTTATCTTTTGTGCCTTGCTACTTGGATGATTTTACCAGTGAACAGTATAGAGAACAGAGGTAATATGGTTTACTTATACATGCTTGATTCTTTCAAGGATGATTATTAATAGAATTGTTGTATCTTTGCCAAAAGTAAAGAGAGGGACAAAATTACTTTAGAACTACTTTGTGACCAGTGAGTTGCTAAATTTGTTCTTACAAGTTTCTTCCTTTGGGTTTTGATTTTCTTTAATAGCCACATAGACTACTATATGATAATTTAACCATAACAATGTGTGCAGGTGAGTAGTTGAAACTGGCACAAATAGGGACTCAGGTGAATGTCCCTAGTTGTCCATGGCACCCCCATTCTGAGTTTTCAAATGGAGTTTAATTATATTTTAAAATGGTACCCTGAAAGTAACGTAGGATAATTTTCATTTTGTCTAAAAAGTGATTGTAATTAGGCTGGTATGGTCCTGCCAAATAACTGCCCCTCCCCTATACATGTTTATATTTGTAGGATTCTTAACTTTTGGAAGAAAGAGTCTTAAAAGGAGCCTAGGCAATCACACATAGGTATGAGAGAGTGATACCAGTCATGGAACAAGATGAAATTTGATAATTCTGATTGCAATAGTGTGAAGGTGATAAAGTCTACCTTTAAAGTTCTTTTATTCCCTTTCTGTTTCTCTTTATATCTTCAATATAATAATCCATTTTTTCTTGTCTAGTAGTTCTATGCTTTGCCATGGTGGAGTGGCCACAAAGGCTGGGAGATACTGGAAGTGCAGGAGATTTCTGAAGATAAAAACCCATAGGAAAAAACATTGAGCCTTGAGTTTTGACCTAAGGTCCTTCTCCTGTCTTGAACGCTATGTTCATTGAACTCTGTCTTTCTGTCAAACTTCTCATAGGATTCATTCACATATAGGTTTGAGGCATAACTAATAGCACTAGCTCAGACCAGTCTTTGCCACAGTGACCCACAGCGTGTACAATATCAGGCTGCTGAATTTAAAATATTCCCCTAAACACCATTTTCATCGTTTAGGTTTAGTCATTTGATCTTTGCTTACTGTATTCTCTGATTCTACTCTCTACAGAATTGTTTCAACTAACCCTTGCAAGAGAGACACAAATCTTACCATCTCCAAGAAGTTTTCCTTCTTCAAGGGTGTCAGAGTATTCTTGGAACGAATTAGGGTTTCTTTGAATGCATAGAGGTAAAAGTCTTGAAATGGGCTTTGGAGAGTACAGCCACATGGAAGAAATGGCAATTCAGACATGAGTATCCATGGAGAAGTAAAGAGGAAGAAGTATGTTCTCTTTTTCTCCTGAAGTACTTTGGGATAATTGTGTCTAGCACCAGGATGGAATTTCTGAGGACAGCCTAGGAGGACTTTTTTTATCTGTTCTTTCTACTTACTGACTCTTTCTCCTCTTTTCTCTGGAATGTTCCTACATATTCTTCATTCTACAATTGATTCAACAAGCATTGACCTACCCTAGAAGTAAAGCATCTGAGACCATGTATGTTTTTCTTCTCCTCTCTTTCAATCTTGGATTGCAATCAGAGCTAGCCAATGAAGCGTGAGGGCTGAGGACCTAGAGCTAATAACTACTGGTTCCAGGTAGAGACAGAATGAAGAAGCCAAGTGAGGTTGAAGGGCAATGACAAAAGCAGAGACCCTGCAGGGCAAACTTTTTCCCAGGCTGCTGGACAGGCCCCAGCATAGCACTATGGAAGCCCTGTTTGAAGAAGGGAAGGCATTTTAGGGACCACCTAACTCCATAAACTCAGACAGAATTGTGAGACATCTCTCCCAAGTACTTTTTCAGACATCATTGATCTGAACAGTGACAGATACCTCTATGATCTGTGCATAATTTTCTGTTTGTGGCAGCAGTAGATTTTAGAAACTCTTTAGATTGAGCTGAAATCTGAGGAACTATCTTCTGACTCTCACTAACGCTCCAACTATGTCTGTGTCCTCAGTCCTGTAGTTGTACAGATTAAATTTAGTTCCTATGTCATGATTCAAGCATTTATGGACAGATTCTTTGCCCATAACTCCTAAATTTTCATATTCACAGATGAAAACCCAAAAATTTCTAATCTGAGCTCCAAATGATATGCTTTCCTGACTCCTTCCACTCATTAATCTCCTATGAAGAAATTCCTACTCTCTGCATATCTGGATTCACCCAGGAAAAGATCCAAAGAAGCAAGAGGAGGGCAAAAGGAAAGGTCTCAGAGCAGAGGTTATCACATGTACCTCCTGACCTGAGACTGGATGCAGTGTTTACTGCCCTATTTTCAGACTACTTCATCAATACTGACTCAGGAATGGAATGGAGCACAGATCTGGACTAAAGAGAAAGATCTCCTCTATGCTCTGGCTAATTTTGGTATAGCTGCGTCTCAGGCACCCTCTATCCAGTCTCACTTACAGAGCATGGAGCAGGGGTCTGGCTCCACTGATATTGGAGTTTCAGTTAGTTCCTGAAGTATCTGTGGATAGTTATAACTCCAGAGCCTTAGGGACTTTGCCCTCTTGGAACCTTCCATCCCTAATTCCTTGTGCCTAGAATGTCCTCCTGGGACAGACAGGCAGGCAGGTGGAAAAAGCAAATTATTTTATTTCTCTCTAAAAGGAAGGAGCTCTGGTAATCCAGCCCAACATGGACTGTGTTCTGTACGCAGTTAGTCTCCTGGGGGTAGAGGTCTTACATCAATCCATGTTCACAGTATTTGCATGTGCACACTCGGTGCCCTCCATTGGGTCCAATAAGCTCGCTCCGAAGTTCTCATGGGCTTCCAGAACACAATTTTTAGATAGGTACCCCCCAAACCATCCTAATGAATGTATTCATACTAACTTATCGTGACTTTTCTCATTGCATTATAATGATGAAAATGCAAGAGAAACCTGAAAACCATATTCCTGAGAAAATGCAGTATGTTTTTCAGAGAGAAAAGTCAATAGAAATGTTCCCTTTAGTGAGAATAATTTAAGTAGGATGTGTGTATAACTGTGTATTAGGAACCATGATTGTTCCTTTTTTTAACTTTCATTTTGAACTTCATGTGAATTTTTCATACTCTTCCATAATTGGAGCAAACATGATTGGTTTCTTTATTATATATTTATTTTCATTAGTTTTTTTGAGTGTAGTTGACAGATAAATTTCCACTAGTTTCGGATGTGTAACAATGTGTTTCGACAAGCCTATCCATTATGCTATGGTCACCACAAGTGTAGCTACAATCTGTGACCATACAGAGCTTTTACAGTACCATTGACTATATTCCCTATGATGTGTCATTGTCATCTGTCTCTTGAAAGCCCTTCTTTTGATTTATTTTTATTCTTTCTTCTGTGTATCTCAATATCGCTCTTATTTCTCTTTTCCCTCAGAAAGTAAAAACTCCAGGATTCTTAAAATACACCTAATTAATCTTAAGTATGCTTATTTAGCTACTTGTATGCTTAGGGGAGAAAAGGTTGGATGTTGAATTTATATAAATGTCATTGGGTTATAGATCGGATGTAAACACTAAATCTTAAACATCTGTCCATGCTTTTCTGTGTACACCCACTTCATTCTTTTTGACTGCTGTTCTATTTCCAATATGTGCATTTTTCCTTTTTATGGAAGTAGTCAACACCCAAGTGAACTATAATTGTACTAAAAATAATGTTGTTGTCAATTTCCTTGTACACCTTCTCTTATAGACCTAAAGTAGACAGATGTGGAGGATTTTTTCAGTTATAACATAAAAATATTTAATTTAACTAGGAATTACCAAATTTCTCTCCAAAGTATTTCAATATCTCAATAGAAATCCTAAATTTTCTTTATTTTACACATTCCTTACACCATTTGATGCTATTATCTTTTCTTTAAAAAAACTAGATAGATGTAATTCGTATCTTATTATATTTAATTTATTTTTCTATCTGATAAGTGAGCATTGTTCATATACTATTCAGCCATTAGTGGCAGTGACTTATGTGTCCACATCCTTTACCTGATTTTTCTATTAATTTTTGTTTTGCTTACATACTTATAAAACTCTGTGCGTATTTTATTTTATTTATTATTTTTATTCTTATTTATTTATTTTTATTTAAGTAATCTCTCTACCCAATGTGGGCTCAAACACATGACCCCAACATCAAGAGTCCCATGGACCGAGCCAGCTTGGTTCCCCTCTGCATATTTTAAATACTAGAGCCTCTTGATGGATAGATATTGCTAATACCTTCTCTAGTCTGTTATAAAGCCTTCAATTTTAGCGTCTGCAGTCCATTACTCAATGGACATCTCTCAATTTGACCAAGGCAAAATCTCTATGTTTCTAGGAATAGAGTTTCTCCATGGATCTTATTTAGGGAACATTCCACAAGATCACAAAGATGCTTCTTTTATTTGGTTTTATTTATTTATTTTTTTAAAACTCAGTGCATTAGGTTTCATATTGATGTATTTAAGTCTGGTTTACATTGTGAAGAGTAAGAGTGGTATTAGGTTATTACAAACTGATACATTCAAAACAACTGTGAAAATATGAAATACTGTGTTGCCTGTTTTATAAATATTGTCTACTTTTAGTCCACTAGTACCTCAGCACTACCCTGGCCACTCTTCTGGTGGCTCCTAGACTTCTCATGATCCCTGAAGTGTGGGTTACTGCCAACAGGGTGGGGTCCATCAATGGCAGTTACAGTGCATGGTCTGAACACCCTCTGTTTTGTTGAGGGAGGTGCTGTACCAGTTCTGCTTATAGTGTTAACTGATAACTTAATTTTTGTCTTTCTTATCTTTATCTCTTTATCTTGTGTATATTTTTAACTTTCTCACTCTATATAGAGGTGAATATTTGATTCCCCACTAATTTGAGAAGTCTGCTTTATTGTATACCACATTTCATGCACATATGGCTGTGTATATGATCCATCATTGTGTGTTTGTTTTCACTAACTACAGCAATCCACATTATTTGTATTACTATTGCTTTGTTGTATGTACTATTCTATGGTTGGGTGAGTTCCTATTTGAATCTATCCAAACATTTGTAGGTTTTACAAAAATTTGGTAGATTATTATTTTCTATATGTGTTTTATAATTAGCATCACTTGTGCCTTATTCATTTGCTTACGAGTGAGTCACTGGAGTCAGCGCTGATTGAGCAGGAGGGAAACTGGACTCAGCTTCTGTATGGGAGGAGTGTTAAAGAATTTGTGGCCATATTAAAACCTCCATATATGATGCTAATTTTTCTTTTTAAAATCATTTTTTTTGTTTTTTTCTAAAATTGCTTTATTTCTGACTTACTTTTATTTCTACTCCATCCTTTTCTTAAAAAGTTTTTTTTAAATGTTTATTTATTTTTGAGATACAGAGACAAAGCACAAGCAGGTGGGTGGCGGGGGGGGGGGGGGGCAGAAGAGAGAGGGAGACACAGAATCCAAAGCAGGATCCATGCTCTAAGCTGTCAGCACAGAGCCAGATGTGGGGCTAGAACCCATAACTGTAAGATCATGACCTGAGCCAAAGTCAGCGCTTAACCGACTCAGCCACCCAGGCACCCCAACCCATCCTTTTATTTTCAACTTCCAATCCCCAAAATACCACCAGCATACATCAGACTCTCAGAGTCCATTTAGGATGTCACCAAAGGTGGTATGTGACCTTCACTCAACCTTTAGAATGGACTGTTTTCCTCTGATACCATAATATATCCAGAAGGTTTTTTTTTAACACCTGATTTGTTTCTTTACAATGCTTTCAACTTCAGTCTTACATTTTAAAAAGTTTTGAGCAGTTATT
Source organism: Panthera pardus (assembly GCF_024362965.1). NCBI lineage: Eukaryota > Metazoa > Chordata > Mammalia > Carnivora > Felidae > Panthera > Panthera pardus. Next base: position 52,823,825 of record NW_026526677.1, read on the forward strand.
CATGTCACTTTAAGTATGTTCCTGTTGTATTTATTTACCTTCTTATGTGACTCTTATTAGACCAAATTATATTTTGACATGCTCTCATATCATCTCTCAGCCATTTTCTCCTCCTTCTTTCTGTGTCTTCTGAACTTTATGTAACAGGACTACAAATGTCCTTGGTCTGATCCAACTCATTAACATGCACTCAGCTTTATTTATTCTGCTATTCAGCTCATCCCCTGACTGCTTTAGAGCAACTGCTTTATTTTTTAAAACAATTAGTTTTTTTCTTATAACTGAATATCCAACTTCATATTTCCAGTATCTTTCATTAAGTCTCTGGGGACATTTTATCACTCCTCTCAAAGTAGGATATTTTGGTTTGGTAACTTTTACTATTATATTCTTTTTTCTATTTCATTGATCCTCTTATATTGTTTGTTTCTTTTCCTTATTTTGGGTTAAATTTATTCTTCTTTATGTTGTTGTTTTTAGTGGTTGAATTTGGTCATTGTTTGCAGGTGTAGTGTTTCAGAAATAAGAATTTCATGCTACATATGTGTGTCCAGTAGAATTGACTCATGAAAAAATGGATTTGAAGTGTGGGGACGTCCTTTAGGGGATTTTTTTTTCAATAAATGAAATATAACACTATAAATGTATTTTCTCTCTTTTTTTATTTTGTTAACATTTTCTTTTCTCTAGCTCAGTTTATTGTAAGAATAGAGTATATTATACATAACATACAAAATGTGAGTTGGTTGATTAGGTTATTGGCAAATCTTCCAGTCACAATAGGCTATTAGTTGATAATATTAGTTGATATTAGTTAATATTAGTTGATAAGTTTTTGGTGAGTCAGAATTTATACCTGAATGTTTTACTGTGTGGAGGATGGACACCTCTAACCCTGACAGTGTTCAAGGGTCAGCGTTATTGCATTAGTGGCATTTTAAAAATTTCACACGTTGTAGTTTAATTATTTTTTAGTTCAAAATTCTTTTGCCTCTTTATTTGGATTTCTTTCTCTCGTGGATTATTTAGAAGTGTCTTTTTAAGTTTTCAAATATTTTGGTCTTATTTTAGAGATCACTTCATATTGATATCTAATTTCATTCCACTATAGTCAGAAAATATATGCTGCATGAATTCTTTTACGTGTACTGGAATTCGTATGATGGCCCAGAATATGACCTATTTTGGTAAATGTTCAGTGTGTTTGAAATATTGTACATTCTACTGTTGTGTTTGGCTTTGAAACTCATCTTTTTTGGTATTATAATATTCATTCCGGTTTTCTTTCTTTTTTAATTTTTAATTTTAATTCCAGTATTGTTAACATACGGTGTTGTATTAGCGTCAGGTGTACATACAGTGGTTCAGCAATTTTACACATTGCTCAGTGCTCATTTTGATAAGTGTACTCTTTAAATTTTAAAATCTTTATTTTATGTTTTTATTTTTTGTTTTATTTATTTTTTTGAGAGGGAGAGAGTGGGCGCGTGTGAGAGAGAGAGCGAGAGAGAGAGAGAGAGAGAGAGAGCATGAAAGTGCACAAGTGCATGAGTGGGGGAGGGGCAGAGAGAGGGACTGAAAGCAATCCTAAACAGGCTCCAATGGTCAGTGTGGAGCCCGATGTAGGGTCAGACTCAGGAATCCTGAGATCATGACCTGAGCCAAAATCAAGAGTGGGCTGCTTACCTGACTGAGCCACCCAGGCACCTTAGGATAAGTGTACTTTTAATCCCCATCACCTCTTTCACCCATCCCCCCCCCCCCCCCCCCCCCGCCCCTCTGGTAACCATCAGTTTGTTTTCTATAGTTCAGAGTCTGTTTCTTGGTTTGTTTCTTTCTTTTTTCTTTTGATTGGTGTTGTTATTAGTGCTGTATATTTTCCCATCCTTTCACTTTTAACATGTTTGTTTTTGTATGAGGTGCATTTAATGTGAGCAGTGCTTAAATGAGTTGTTTTTTCTCCTTGGTCTGACTATTTCTGCCTTTTAATTGGGTATTTAGTTCATTTATACTTATTTTGAATCATGGGTGTGGTTGGGTTCAAATGTATCATTTTGGCTTTCTCTTTTTCTTTTCTCCTCTTTTTCCTTTTTTTTGGATTATTCTTTAAAACATTTCATTCTATCTTCTTTTCTTATGAGTTTTAACTATTTTGGAGGCTTGCTTTAGAGATTTAGAGATTAGATTGATTTAGAGATTTAGAGATTATAGTTCACATCTCTAATTACAGTCTATCTTCAAGGGATACTATATTATTTTGTGTATTATGTAATAACAGTGATCTAATTCCTTCCTGGCTTATGCTATTATTTTTATACATTGTACTTTTTTGTATGTTATAAATTAAATACTTCATTGTTATTATTTTTGCAAAAAGCAAGTAAAGGCATTTAAGTAATAAAATAACCTTACATATTTACCCATGTAGTAACAAATTCTAATGCTTTTCATTCCTTTGTTTAGATCTATATTTACATCTGATAATATTTTCCTTCTGGATAAAGAAACTTTACAAATGTTTGTAGTGTGACCCTGCTATAGAAAAATTATTCTGGTTTTTTGTTTAAAAAAAAAGCATTTATCTGTTTTAAGAGTATTACTGAGAGATACAGAATTCTAGCTTAACAAGATTTTTCTTTCAGTTTTAAGATATTGCTCTATTGTCTTCTTACTTGCATTGTTTCTGATAAGATCCACTGTCATCCTAAATTTAGACAACTGTGATGTGTCTTTTTAAAAAATGTTTATCTGTTTTTGAGAGACAGAGAGAGAGAGAGAGAGAGCATGAGAGGGAGTGGGACGGGGGCAGAGAGAGAGGGAAACAGAGGATCTCAAGCAGGCTGATAGCAGAGCGCTGGATGCAGGGCTTTAACCCATGAATGGCAATAGAACTGAGCCCAGGCTTAACCAACCAAGCCACCCAGGCACCAATGTGATGTGTCTTTTGATCTGGATTTACATTTTTTTCCTTTATCATTTCTTCTGAGCAGTTTGATTATGATGTACCCCTAGTATAGTTATATTCATTTTTCTTATTTTTGGGTTTCATTGAGCTTCTTGGAACTCTGGGTTTATAATTTTTATCAGATTTGGAAACTTGCAGCCATAATTTTTTCAAATATATTTTATGTCCTCTCTTTTGTTAAGATGGTGCCTTGAAACTACAAAAATATCTTTATGTATACTGACAGAACAATGATACATACATAAGAATTATTTCTCTACCCATTGTTGTAACTTTTCATTGATAAACCCTTACATTTTATAATGGGACCACATGGGCCCATACATTTTGTAATGCATTTTACACACTAAGTTGTTTATATACACAGGGGCCCCATACTTCTACAGGTAACCTTGAATAAAGTTGACTGTAGCTTCTTAATTGATCACAGTCTATTTTGAAGTGCTTTCTTCTGGGATTCTCTTGTATTTTCTTCTCATCCACTGACCACTACTTCATGTTATCTCCATGTTAATCTCTTGATACCAGAAGGTAAGGATGATATGGGGTCTTTTTGGTGTGCTTTCTTATGTTCTTATTCTATATTCTTTCCTTTGGCCATTCCATCTACTCCCATGGCTTCAACGAGGATCTGTGGTCTATCCCAAGTGCACATCTTTATTTCTTCCAAGGGTACATCTTACTTGAGTATGAAACCTATAAGTCCAAGTATTTATTATACACTTCCACTTGAATATCCCATGTGTATTCAAATTCAAAGTTCCTAAAAATATACTTTTGCTCTTATGGCTAAGCCCCCACCTGCCCTATGGAGATGTTCCATACAATGCTCAGATCATGGAATGTGGCATGAAATAGGGTCTCCCTCACACATGATACCTAATACAAAAACTCATATAGAAAACAGACCATATCTGAATTATATTCCTAGGAACTAGCCTACATTCAATTATTTCTCCAACATTTATTAAACCATTAATTCACAAATATCATGGGTCTATACCATACGCCAAACACTGTTTGGGCTGGAGATACATCAGGCAAAAATTCTTGCCCTGGTGCTCCTTAAACGTTAGTGAATGTAGGCTGACTAAACAGGTTGATGAACTTTTACGGTCATTAGATAGTGATAAATGCTGTGCAGAACAGGGAAACAGAGAAGATGTTGGGACATATTCTGTGCTTTGGGGGAATATTGTTAGGTATTAAACACTGTGGTCATAGAGACCCGTTGGACCTGAGGGAAGGAGCTATGTAGACAGAGGAACAATAAGCAAATAGTTCCAGAGACGGAACTGTGGCTCATGTTTTTGAGAAGCTGTTAGGGAGGCAGTTCTGACCAAAGGACTTGAGGACAAAGTCAGGTAGGGAAAGGAGGGCCATATCCTTAGTCTCTTCAGAAACCCATGGTGGGTAAGAAGTGTGATGTGACTGTGGGTAAAGGGAAACCATATCGTTTTCATCATCAGGCATGCCCCAATGAGAAGATTAGGACTATTTCTATCTCCCTGTCCCTGCCTTCTGATTGTGGTTTTGAGAAGAGCCAAGCAAGAGCATGATTACTTTCTGTTCTCTCTTGCCCTCTTCAGTAATTTCCTAATCCCCTCTTTAATCTCCTGAGTTCGTACCCCATAGACAACGGGGTTGAGAGCTGCAGGAATTACATGGTGTAACACATTAAGTAAGACAGGGATATCAGGGGAAATTTTTTTCTTGGCAATGTGGGTAAAAACAAAAACCAGCAGGATGGTGCTGAAGAAGAGGATGAGGATGAAGTGAGAGCCACAAGTGCTCAGAGCTTTGGCAGCTGCCCCTTTTGTCTTAAGTCTAAGAACAGCTCGTAGGATGAAGGCATAGGAGAAGATGATGAGGGTCAGGTCAGAGCCCAGAAGAGTCCAGGCCATGATTAACTGGAAAATTCTGTTAAGGGCAATATTATCACAGGAGAGCTTGGACACAGAGAGATTAGCACAGATACAATTATCAATTATATTTTTTCCGCAATAATGGAGCCGGGCAGAGAGGATGGGAATGAATATAGTAAGAAGTGCATTTCTGGCCAAAGTAAAAATGGCAGCTTTGGCTACGAAATGGTCAGTGATGATGGATGGGTACCTCAGTGGGTGGCAGATGGCTACATAGCGGTCATAGGCCATGACCATGAATGTGCAGGACTCCATGCCAAGGAAACAATTCATGATGTACATCTGGAGGAAGCAGGCATAGAAGCTGATGGACTTGAGGTCAAACCAGAAGATGGCCAGGACCTTGGGGATGACAGTGAGGCAGAGCACGATATCCAATAGTGACAGGAAACTGAGCAGGTAATACATGGGTTCATGCAGAGAGGCTTCCAGCCAGATGGTGATCAGGAGAACACTATTGGCTCCCATGTCCAGGAGAAAGAGGAGGCTGAGTGGCAGGGACAACCAGAGCTTCCAGCTGGGGAACCTGGCAAAACAATTCAGGAGGAAGTCTGAAACCTGAACGGAGATGGTGCCATTTTGATGTGCTGTCATATTTTGTCATATATTTCTACAGCTTTCTTTTAGTGACCTATAAAATTAGGATAAACATTAGCTACTGACTTAAGACACATGAATTTAGAACAATTTGCTTCATCTAGGTGAAACTTGTGATTCCTAGCAGGTCATACAGATGCATTTGATATCATCTGTACATCCTTTGTGGTATGTTACTCAGAAAATTCTAGTACTAAACAATAGATGACTGTGATAATATGGTTCATTTATACGTGTTTGATTTTTTCTTTAAAAAATTTTTTTTAATGTCTATTTATTTTGGAGACAGAAAGACAGAGCATGAGAAAAGGAGAGGCAGAGAGAGAGGGAGACACAGAATCCAAAGCAGGCTCCAGGCTCTGAGCCATCAGCACAGATCCCAACACAGGGCTCAAACCCAACCGATTGAGCCACCCAGGCACCCCTGATTTTCTTTTAAATAGAAAGTCATTTCTTTGCAGAAACATAAAGAAAGGGAAAATTGCTTAGGAACTCCTTTGTTTTAGCTGAGTGTCTAAATTTGTACTTGTAAGTTTCTTCCTTATTTTTTTTTTGACTGCATAGACTATCATATGACATATAAGTACACAATATGCCCTGATAAGTAGCAAAACCTGGGCCAAGTAAGGACTCAGATACATGACTGTCTCTCATGCACCCTCATGCACATGTAATCCTTGGGCAGGTTTCCAGAAATCTGGAATATTTCTTTCTCTTGCACTTACACTCTGACTCCTGCTTCCACTGCTCTGAGTATAATTTTCTTCTTAGTTTCTTTTCATGTTGTGTCTATTGTTTTCTGTTATTATTATTAGTAGTAGTAGTATTAATTTTTATTGTAGGGACCACCAAACTCCAGTGACTCTCAGAGAACTTTAAACATCTCTCCTAAACATTGTTTAGGACATTATTGTGTGCATCCAGTGATGGATACCTCAGTGATCATCTGGGCATAATTCTCTGTTTTTGCAGCATAGCTTTAGATTCTTTAGATTGAGCTTAAACTGAGGAACCACTTTCTTACTCCCACTGACCCCAGTTGTGGTCTCTGTCTTCAACCTCTAATGTTATTTAGATTAAATTTAATTCCTCCCCCATGATTCAAACATTTGTGGGCAGATTGTTTGCCATAAAGCCACTACATTTTAGTGTGTACAGTTGAAAACTCCGAATCATCTAAGTAAGCGCCAGATGATACACTCTCCAGGCTTCCTACCCCCATCCCCATTCATCTCCTATAGACAAATTCCTGCCCCTCTGCATCTCTGGAAGCACCCAGAAAAATACGTAAAAAGGCAAGAGAACAGCAAAAGGGAAGGTTCCAGAGTACAGTTTCTCACACGTGCCTCCTGATCTGAGACAGCATGTGGTCTCTCCTATCCTGTTTTCGCACTACTTTTACAGTAGTGACTCAGGAATGGAACGGAGCACAGATCTGGACTAAAGAGAAATGTCTCCCCCCACCATGCCCAGTGTTCTGCCTACTCCTGGTATAGCTGCCCCTCAGGCACCCTCTATCCAGACTCACTTACAGAGGATGTGAGCAGGGGTCTGGCTCCACTGATATCGGAGTTCCGGCTAGTTCCTGAAATAGCTGGGTGTAGTTATAACTCCAGAACATCAGGGACTTTGCCCTCAGGGAACTTCTCCATCCCCATTTCCCTGTGCTTAAAAGGCCCTCCTGGGAGACAAGCAGGCAGGTAGGAGAAGGAAATGTTTTTCTTTCTCTCTAAAAGGAAGGAGCTCTGGTAATCCAGCCCAACATTGACTGCGTCCTGTAGGCAGTTAGTCTCCTGGGGCTCGGGGTCTTATATCCATCCATCCATCCATCCATCCTTCCATCCATCCACGTTCACACTCGTTTGCACAGGCACACTGGGTGTCCTCCATGGGTCTAATAATCTCACTCAGAAGTTCCAATGGGCTTCCTGCAGCCCATTGGCAGATAGGTGCCTCCCAAACCATGCTATTAAATGGACTGATGTAAATTTATAATGACTTTCATCATGGCGTTATAATGATAAGAATGCAAGAGTAACTTGGAAAAAATATTCCTGAGAAAATGCAATGTGTTTTTAAAAGAGAGAGTCCTATCATGATTTTTGCTGTAATGGAAGATTTTTCAAATGGGATGTGTATACAACTGTATACTAGGAAACAGGAGTCGTTTCTATTTCATTTTGAGCCTCATGTGAATTATTCCCATCCTCAAATTATGGGAGCAAGCATCATCAGTTTGTTTTTTCTTTCTTACGTTTCAGTGTAAAAACTTGATTGTAGTTGACACACAATGTTGTGTTAGTTTCAGGTGTACAACATGGTGATTCGACAAGTGTATACAGTTAAGTTATACTGCACTCACCACAGGTATAGCTACCAGCCATCACCATATAACACAAGTACAGTAGCATTGACCGTGTTCCCTGGGCTGTGCTGTCAGCATCAGTTTCTTTAAAGGTCTTCTTTTACTCTATTTTTATTTCCCTGTCCCTGAATACCTCAACTTCACTCCTATTTCCTTTCTCTTTAGAAAAGTAAAAGCTCCAGTGTGTTTAAAATATGTCTTTCTAATTAATCTTAGGAATACTTAAATATGCTTATATGTCCACCTATGGAAAGATGAATGTATTGAATTTTATAAATATAGTGGATCATAAATCTGATGTTATTCTTTGTTTTCACTCAACAGTAAATCATGAACAACTATCCCTGTTACTCTTGTAAGTCCACTTCATTCTTTTTGATTTCGGTTTAATTACAATTATGTACTTTTCTTTTTTTTATGTAAATGATCTACACCCAAATGATCAATAATTAATTCTACTTTTTTTTTAGTTGTTAGCATTATTTATTTTTCTTTTAGTTTTTTAAAAATTTACATCCAAATTAGCATATAGTGCAACAATGATTTCAGGAGTAGATTCCTTAGTGCCCATTACCCATTTAGCACATCCCGCCTCCCACATCTCCTAGTAACTCTGTTTGTTCTCCATTTTTATGAGTCTCTTATGCTTTGTCCCCCTCCCTGTTTTTATATTTTTTTTGTTTCCCTTCCCTTATGTTCATCTGTTTTGTCTCTTAAAGTCCTCATATGAGTGAAGTCATATGATATTTGTCTTTCTCTGACTAATTTCACTTAGCATAATACCCTCCAGTTCCATCCATGTAGTTGCAAATGGCAAGATTTCATTCTTTTTGATTGCCAAGGATTACTCCATTGTATATATATACCACATCTTCTTTATCCATTCATCCATCGGTGGACATTTGGGCTCTTTCCATACTTTGGCTATTGTTGATAGTGCTGCTATAAACATGGGGGTGCATGTGTCCCTTCGAAACAGCACACCTGTATCCTGTGGATAAATGCCTAGTAGTGCAATTGCTGGGTCGTAGGGTAGTTCTATTTTTAGTTTTTTGAGGAACCTCCATACTGTTTTCCAGAGTGGCTGCACCAGCTTGCATTCCCACCAACAATGCAAAAGAGATCCTCTTTCTCTGCATCCTTGCCAACATCTGTTTTTGCCTGAGTTGTTAATGTTCGCCATTCTGACAGGTGTGAGGTGGTATCTCATTGTGGTTTTGGTTTGTATTTCCCTGATGATGAGTGATGTGGAGCATTTTTTCATGTGTCCGTTGGCCATCTGGATGTCTTCCTTGGAGAGGTGTCTATTCATGTCTTTTGCCCATTTCTTCACAGGATGATTTGTTTTTTGGGTGTTGAGTTTGATAAGTTCTTTATAGATTTTGGATACTAACCCTTTATCTGATATATCATTTGCAAATATCTTCTCCTATTCTGTCAGTTGCCTTTTAGTTTTGCTGATTGTTTCTTTCGCTGTGTAGAAGCTTTTTATTTTAATGAGGTCCCAGTAGTTCATTTTGGCTATGTTTCCCTTGCCTCCAGAGACGTGTTGAGTAAGAAGGTGCTGCGGCCAAGTCAAAACCCTCTTCAAGGGTTTTGATGGCTTCCTGTCTTACATTGAGGTCTTTCCTCCATTTTGAGTTTATTTTTGTGTTTGGTGTAAGAAAGTGGTTCAGGTTCATTCTTCTGCATTTCGCTGTCCAGTTTTCTCAGCACCAGTTGCTGAAGAGACTGTCTTTATTCCATTGGATATTCTTTTCTGCTTTGTCAAAGATTAGTTGGCCATACATTTGTGGGTCCATTTCTGGGTTCTCTATTCTGTTCCATTGATCTGAGTGTCTGTTCTTGTGCCAGTACCATACTCTCTGGATGATTACCTCTTTGTAGTAGTTTGAAGTCCTTGATTGTGATGCCTCCTGCTTTGGTTTTCTTTTTCAAGATTGCTTTGGCTATTCGGGGTCTTTTCTGGTTCCATACAAATTTTAGGATTATTTGTTCTGGCTCTGTGAAGAATGCTGGTGTTATTTTGATAGGGATTGCATTGAATATGTAAATTGCTTTGGGTAGTATCGACATTTTCACAATATTTATTCTTCCTATCCAGGAGCATGAATCTTTTTCCATTTTTTGTGTCTTATCCAATCTCTTTCATAAGCTTTCTATAGTTTTCAGTGTCTAGATTTTTCACGTCCTTGGTTAAATTTATTCCTAGGTATTTTATGGGTGTTGGTGCAATTGGAACTGGGATCAATTCCTTGATTTCTCTGTCGCTTCATTGTTGGTGTATAGGAATGCAACCGATTTCTCTGCATTGATTTTATATCCTGCAACTTTGCTGAATTCATGAATCAGTTCTAGCAGTTTTTTTTTTTTTGTTTGTTTGTTTTTTTTGGAATCGTTAGGGTTTTCCATAAAGAGTATCATGTCATCTGCGGAGAGTGAAAGTTTGGCTTCCTCATGGCCAATTTGGATGCCTTTTATTTCTTTGTGTTTTCTGATTGTTGAGGCTAAGACTTCCAATGCTATATTGAATAACATTGGCAAGAGTGGATATCCCTGTCTTGTTCCTGACCTTAGGGGAAAACTCTCAGTTTTTCCCCATTGAGGATGTTATTAGCATTGGGTCGGTCATATATGGCTTTTATGATCTTCACATATGATCCCTCTGTCCCTACTTTCTTGAGGGTTTTTATCAAGAAAGGATGCTGTATTTTGTCAAATGCTTTCTCTGCATCTACTGAGAAGATTATATGGTTCTTGTCCTTTCTTTTATTGATGTGATGAATCACGTTAATTGTTTTGCGGATATTGAACCAGTCCTGCATCCCAGGTATAAATCCTACTTGGTCATGGTAAATAATTTTTTAATGTTGTTGTAGCTGGTTGGTTAATATCTTGTTGAGGATTTTTGCCTCCATGTTCATCAAGGAAATTGGTCTATAGTTCTTATTAGTGGGGACTCTGGTTTTGGAATCTAGTTAATGCTGGTTTCATAGAATGGGTTTGGAAGTTTTCGTTCCATTTCTATTTTTTGGGAACAGCTTCAAGAGAATAGGTGTTAACTCTTCATTAAATGTTTCATAGAATTCCCATGGATAGCCATCTGGTCCTGGACTCTGGTTTTTTGGATTTGTGATTACTGCTTTGATTTCCTTACTGGTTATGGATCTGTTAAAATTTTCTATTTCTTTCTGTTTTAAGTTTGGTAGTGTATATGTTTCTAGGAATTTGTCCATTTCTTCCAGATTGCCATTTTATTGGCATATAATTTCTCATATTGGTGCTCATATAATTGCTGTTATTATTGTTTATATTTCTGGTGTATTGGTTATCATCTTTCCTCTTTCATTCTTGATTTTATTTATTTGGGTCCTTTCCTTTTTCTTTTTGATCAAAGTGGCTAGTGGTTTATCAACTTTGTTAATTCATTCAAAGAACCAGCTTCTGGTTTCATTGATGTGTTCTACTATTTTGTTTTGTTTTGTTTTGTTTTGGTTTGGTTTCAATAGCATCAATTTCTGCTCTCTTTTTTATTATTTCCTGTCTTCTGCTGGTTTGGGGTTTTATTTGCTGTTCTTTTTCCAGCTCTTTAAGGTCAGGTTATGTTTTGTGTCTGAGATCTTTCTTCCTTCTTTAGGAAGGCCTGGATTGCTATATAGTTTCCTCTTATGACCGCCTGTGCTGTATCCCAGAGGTTTTGGGTTGTGGTGTTATCATTTCCATTGGCTTGCATACACTTTTAAATTTCCTCTTTAAATTCTTGGTAGCCCATTTGTTCTTTAGTAGGATGTTCTTCAGTCTCCAAGTATTTGTTACCTTTCCAAATTTTTTCTTGTGGTTGATTTCAAGTTTATAGCATTGTGGTCTGAAAATACGCACGGTATGATCTTGATCTTTTTGTACTTGCTGAGGCCTGATTTGTGTCCCAGTATATGGTGTATTTTGGAGAACGTTCCATGTGCACTGGAGAGTAATGTGTATTCCCCTGCTTTACGATGAAATGTTCTGAATATATCTGCTAAGTCCATCTGGTCCAGTGTGTCATTCACAGCCGTTATTTGCTTGCTGATTTTTTTGATTAGATGATGTGTCCATTGCTATGAGTGGGGTGTTGAAGTCTCTTACTATTGTGGTGTTACTATCGATGAGTTTCTTTATGTTTGTGATTAACTGATTAATATATTTGGGTGCTCCACATTTGGCGCATAAATGTTTACAACTGTTAGGTCTTCTTGGTGGGTAGCCCCTTGATTATGATATAATGCCTTTCTGCATCTCTTGATACAGTCTTTCTTTTAATGTCTAGATTGTCTGATATAAGTATGGCTACTCAGGCTTTCTTTTGTTGACGATTAGCATGATAGATGGTTCTCCCTCCCCTTACATTCAATCTGAAGATGTCTTTATGTCTAAAGTGGGTCTCTTGTAAACAGCATATAGATGGATCTTATTTTCTTAACCATTCTGTTACCCTATGTCTTTTGATTGGAGCATTGAGTCCATTGACGTTTAGAGTGAATACGAAAAGTTACGAATTTATGGCCATTATGTTGCCTGTAGCGTTGGAGTTTCTGATGGTGTTCTCTGGTCCTTTCTAAGCTTTGATGCTTTTGGTATGCATATCTTGGTCTGTTGCAAGTTTCAAAATGGTGTGTCTTGGTGTTAACATGTTTTTGTTGACTTTTAGGGGAGTTCTCTGTGCCTCTTAGACTTGAATGCCTGTTTCTTTCTTCAGATTGGGGAAGTTCTCAGCTCTAATTTTTTTCAAATAAAACTTTGGTCTCTTTTTCATGCTCTTTTGTAACTCCTATCGCACAGGTACTGTTGTGCTTTAAGGAATCACTGAGTTTCCCAAGTCTATATTTGTGATCTAAAAGTTTTCTTTCCCTCTTCTTTTCAGCTTCAGTATTTTCCATAATTTTATCTTCTGTATCACCTATTTATTTCTCTGCTTCTTCAATCATCATTATGATTACATCCAGTCAGTTTTGCATCTCAGGTATAGAATTTTTTATTTTGGCCTGACTAGTTTTTAGGTCTTTTATCTCTGCAGCAGGGGCTTCTCTGGTGTCTTCTATGTATTTTTCAAGCCCAGCAAGGATTCTCACAACTGTTGTTCTAAATTCTTGTTCAGATTGCTTCTGAACTGTTTTACTTCTACCTGTTTTGAGCCAATCCCTGTTTGTGATTTCCTCTTGATCTTTATTTTGGGGAGAATTCTTCCATCTTGTCATTTTGTCTAGGTTTCTCTTTTGCATGTCATGAAAGCTTGTTCATGTTTACGGCTCCTGAGAATAATGGTATATTAAGAGGCAGTCATAGCGTGTCCAGGGCCTAGCACTTCAGAAAGTATTTCTGGTGTTATCTGTGTATACTCTGCTATTGTGATTTGTTTTCTCTTTCCCCCGAATCAGTCCTCTGCAGAGTTCCTCCTTGCTTACATTGGAGGGTTTTGGGAACTTTAACTAGGTGTGGCTTGATTTGTTTGTTACTGATTTGAAAAAAAAAAAAAAGCCTGATCCAAAAAAATGGAAAAGGAACAAAAAACCCGAACAAACAAAAATCTATAAGCCTGATTCCAAAGAAAAATAAAGAAAGAAAGAAAAAAATAAGACTAATCCAAAAATCTGATAAAAGGACACCAAAAACCCCCAAACAAATGAACGAAAAACTATAAGCCTGATTAAAGAGAAAGAGAGAGAGAGAGAGAGAGAGAGAGGAGAAAAGAATAAATTAAAAAAAAAAAAGCTTGCTCCTATTTCCTCCAGAGCTGAAGAACTGAAGCTGAGACTGGAGAACTCTATGATCAGTAGACTTCATGCATGCGGGGGTGCCTGTGTTGGTCCTGTGGGTGAGAGGCCCATTGCACTGGCTCATAGTCAGACCTGCCCTTGTAAAGATGTCCTGCAGGGCACATCGGGGCAGGGTTTGGTGTGACTTCAGCTTCCACTGGAGGTGCTGTGCTGCTCACTGAAGTCCAACCACACTGGTGGGGGTGGGGGGAGATGGTGTCACCCTGCTCTTTCTTCCCTGGGGTGGGGAGCTCATGCCTTCCACTGATCAGAGAGCCCTCACAGACAAGCAAACAATCTCCCCTCCTGTGTCTCAAACCTCCATTAGATCCTTGCCCTCAACCCATCTGTGCCTGGGCTGTTGACATGGCTGGCATGACAGCTCTCCTACGTTTTATCTCTGGTGCGTGTCCGGATTTTATAACTCCAAATCTTAAAGGACCTGGCAAGATACAGACCCACTGCCCTCTTCCCAAGGTGAACCTCACAGTGCTGCACCTGGTGCTGTTCTGTCCCAGAAAGGCAGTCGCACTGCTGCGCTGGTGCCTGGAGTTTATGGTGAAGCAGAGCATCTGCCTGTGCCTTTGTCACCTGCTGTTAAGACTGCTCATAGGCTCCAGCTGGGTCTTTCGTCCTTGTAGAGTCAATATGCCCTCTTCCAAATGCAGTCCAGGAAGGGGAACGTGCGACCCAGAGGATCCCCATCCCATGGTGTCAGCTATCTGCTCGCAGGCCTCAGGCCTCCTCTTCTGAAGCACTGTGACCCACCTGAATTGACTCCAGGGAATGGTAAGGACCTCCAAAACCTAGGAATTTGATCTCTACTTTTCGCAAGAACTTTCTGGAGTTTTCCCAGTCCCCCAGACAGTGGTTTTGGGGGAGTGCTTTTCTTGCATTAACCTGATGAGATGCTGCCTCTCTTCCATCTCTCCTCATCTCGAAAAGAGCTCCCTACCCTCCATGGCACCATGGCTTTTCTCTCCCCCAATTCCTGTGTCCATACCTCATACCTGCCTGGTTCTCTCTCTCAAACTATGCAGACTGTTCTCCCAGTCCTCAAATTGATTTACTAGGTGTTCAAGATCTGAAGTTGATCTAGCTGTGTTCAAGGGATGAGCAAGCCCTGGGTCCCTCAACTACTCCAGCTTAACTCCTCCAATGTCTGGTACTTCTTCAACCACAGACATTTGCTATGTGGATGTGATTAGAACCCATTCATGGCTTCTTTTACTCTATATGGCAGAATAGCTGCAACAGAAACTACGTGGCCTTAAAAATCTGGGCTTTTGAAAGAAAATTTCTACTGTTCTCAGTGCTAGTGTTTAATATATGCATCTTTCTATTATCAGTCAGCCTTCAGATAATATTATTCTATTTCATATATAAGATATGAATTTATAAAGGTTTATTTCCATTTGACCCCTCCATATCATTCTTCTATTTTTACCACACATTTTATTTCTACATAGTTTATAAACTCTAATACATTGTCACTATGTTTTTCTCCCCTACTTCCTCTCTGTCTATGCTTTCAATGACCAAGTATATGAATACTAGACTGGTTAATATTATCTCATCTGTCATCAGGTCACTCTACTTTTTTTTTTCAGCATTATTTCTCTATGTTTTTTAGTTTAAATAGTTTACATTTCTATACCTTTAAATTCTTTGTTTTTTTCCCCCCATACTGTCAAATCTGCTATCAAAGTCTGTGTACAGGCAGCACCAGTTTTAAGAATTGAAATATTAACTATATCATACATTTCAAGTACCCCCATATTCATATATACAAAATAGAGCTCACAAAATTCAAGCAAGATTTAAATTACACAAAAAGGAAAATATAAACAAGTACTTTTGTAACTACAAGACATTTGAAAACTCTCACTGACAAAGGACAATGTGTCCTGCATCCTGGAATTAGATAGCTACTTTATTCCTAGGTTTTAGTGTGTGCAGTCAGATCTAATATTCTATGACTTGTCTCAGCTTTCCCCCATGTGGCATCTAATCTAAGCATGCTGGGTTCATAGTATAATTATTTGAATAATATTTTGGAAGGTAGAGGTCTTAGCATTGAGTTATCATTTCTATTAGACTGTACTGTGCTACATTTTCTCTGGATCGTGCCTGGTTCTGATGAAGGGAATCCTGTTTTTCAGCCCCAATTTCCTCTGTATAGCTTTGGGTTTTTTTTTTCCATTTTTTAAATTTTATTTATTTTTTTTGAAATTTATTGTCAAATTGGTTTCCATACAACACCCAGTGCTCATCCCAAAAGGTGCCCTCCTCAATACGCATCACCCTTCCTCCCCTCCCTCCCACCCGCCATCAACCCTCAGTTTGTTCTCAGTTTTTAAAAGTCTCTTATGCTTTGGCTCTCTCCCACTCTAACCTCTTTTTTTTTCCTTCACCTTCCCCATGGGTTTCTGTTAAGTTTCTCAGGATCCACATAAGAGTGAAAACATATGGTATCTGTCTTTCTCTGTATGGCTTATTTCACTTAGCATAACACTCTCCAGTTCCATCCACGTTGCTACAAAGGGCCACATTTCATTCTTTCTCATTGACACATAGTACTCCATTGTGTATATAAGCCACAATTTCTTTATCCATTCATCAGTTGATGGATATTTAGGCTCTTTCTGTAATTTGGCTATTGTTGAGAGTGCTTGTATAGCTTCGGTTTATAGGATTGTGTTACTTCCTTGGCTCAAACTCAAGTTCCTAATGCAATATTCTGCCTAGTCCTTCAAATCCTATTCCGTATTTGGGTCCTGACTTTGCCAAGTGGCCACTGCCACTTAGACCTCTACCTTAGCTTCTCTTTGGCTATGTCTTTCCTACATATTGACATTTCCCTTTGCTTCTTGGACTTCTCCTTCCTCCAGGCACAGACTGTTTGCACTTATAAACGTGGACCTTGACTGTCCTGCTCATTACTGCAACCCCAGCACCATAACAAAGATGTCTATATTAGGTATCAATGAATATTTTGCAGATAATATAATATTGACTGTTGGCCTGAAGGGCCATTACCTTTCTCTGTTGTGCTCTGCATTGTTCTTCTGGCACAATTTCTGGTGTCAGCTGTGTCTGCCCCCAAATATTTGTCTCACTTTCTCTGCACATTGAAGGAAGGGTCTAATTGTGGGTAATAAGTAAGTAAACTGAAAAGTCTCACAACAAAATCTGAGCTGTAACATTTTGTGGATATGGGTATTAGGTTTTAAGAGACTGTTTTTCCTACTCCTATGTTTTACTGAATAATTATACCATTTTCACTATTAAGCATTTCAAATAAAATATACTTTATTAAAATAATAGAGTTGAAAATAACTAATTTAAAATACTCATACATATGTACCTGTAAATAGTGTTATGAGTAGTTTAAGGAATGACAGAGTATGATTATTAACATCTAACTTTTGATAAACCTTTGACACTATCATCTGTTGCTTCCCCTAGCACTAATATTCCTGTCTTATCATCAGTAAAGTCTTTATTTACATTTTTTTCTTAGCTTCTGTAACTTCCAAGGTTTACATATGACTTTCTTTTCTTTCTTTCTTTCTTTCTCTTTCTTTCTTTCTTTCTTTCTTTCTTTCTTTCTTTCTTTCCTTCTTTCTTTCTGAGAAAGAGAGAGAGAGAGAGAGAAAGAGAGAGAATGGCAGAGGGAAAGGGAGAGAGAAAGTCGCAAGCAGGCTCTGCACTGTCAGCACAGTGTTTGATGCAGGGCTTGATGCCAGGAACTGTGAGATCATGACCTGAGCCAGAATCAAGAGGAGGACGCTTAACCAACTGAGCCATCCAGGTGGCCTTATATGGTTGTATTTCAAATCTGTTGCTCCAGGATTTGAGGACTGTGTATTGTAAAAAGTAATAGATGGGCTTTCTCTTACTTTACCCTTCTCACACTGGTCTTTAAGACATAAGCACTCATGTAATGCAAGATTTTAAGACAGGGAAATCATTATTCATCCTCTAAAACACTGGCTTCCTTTCCTCCATATGGAAAAACATAAAAAAAAATAAAGTCACAGCCAAGAAGAAAAAATATCGTTTTAATTCTTTTCCGAGAAGGATACATTTTTCCTCAGTTCAACTGCTCTCCTACCCATTTTTCATTTGCCTTTTGAAGCTGGATGTCTAGTGCTGAACTGATCCATATATTACCTACTAGTCACATGTGGCTGTTGAGCACCTGAAACTCAGTTGTCCTGACTGAAATATGCCGTAAATGTAAAATACATACTGGATTTCAAAGACCTGGAATACCTAAAAAGAATATAAAATATGTTATTATTAAATTCTTTTATATTTATTATGTGTTGAAGTTATAAAGTTTTAGATATATTGGTTTCAACAAAATACGTAAGATCATTTTTACTTTTTACAGTTTGTTTATTTTCTTTTTATAGATTAATGTGGCTACTAAAATGTTTAAAATTAAGTATGTGGCCCACATTGTCCTGGACAGCACTGTTTTAGTATCAATTATTTTAGTGGGATAAAGCCATCGTTAATCTGTTCAACTTATCAAATGGATCTGTCAGTACTTCTTTTTTTTTTTTTAATTTTTTTTTCAACGTTTTTTAATTTATTTTTGGGACAGAGAGAGACAGAGCATGAACGGGGGAGGGGCAGAGAGAGAGGGAGACACAGAATCGGAAACAGGCTCCAGGCTCCTACAGCCCAGAGCCTGACGCGGGGCGGGGCTGGAACTCACGGACCTCGAGATCGTGACCGGGCTGAAGTCGGACGCTTAACCGACTGCGCCACCCAGGCGCCCCTGTCAGTACTTCTTTGATGTGAGCCATAAATGTGTATAAGTTGCATATAAACACAACAATGCAAAACTTTCAAAAATATAGGTTTTAAATATAAAGATTTTTCTAGTCTACTTTGGAAGACATGGCTTATGCCAAATTTTCTCAGTCTTGGGTGGTATATGCTTTAAATCCCCTGATGTAGCCTTTTTCATGCATTCAGTGTTCAAGTTTTCTAACAGCTAATTGGAGAGCTCTGGGTTTGTTATACAATGTGACCGTAGTAGAGATTAGTCCTGAAAGTTTTTAGTTCCTTGATGAGAAGATGTTAATATATGATAGTGTTTGAGCTAGTAGATTTTCATTAGCTCCTTAGAGATAGTAGGATAAATTTACTTTAGCACATTATATCTTCATATTCATAAGACCTTCCTGTTGCTATCCAGTTATTCACATTTTAAACCATGTCATTTTATTAAAGTTTAAATGTGCAAGAGAATGGGATTTTGGGGAGTTCTTTTTCAAGTGACAAAGAAAGAGGTTATTTATGGTATGAACCTAACTGGATCTTGACTTTTTTTTTTTACTTTTGAGAAACATATTATTCCTAAATAGAATGTTGGTTATGTACTTCTAAGTATTCTATGGTATTGTATTTATTTATTTATTTATTTGTTGAGAATGAGAGAGAGAGAGAGAGAGAGAGAGCGAGAGAGAGAGAGCATATGAGGAGAGGAGGGACAGAGAGAGAAAAGGAAAGGGAGAATCCCAAGCAGACTTCTCAATGTAGAGCCATATGGGAGGCTCAGTCCCTCAAACCGTGAGTTCATGACCTGAACTTAAATCAAGAGTCAGATGCTTAACCAACTGAGCCACCCAGGCTTCTCTTAACTATTATTTCTTAATTATGTGTGTACAGGTTTATTTTTCAAATAGTAGCTCATAGTGATATCCAGAAGGAGAGGAATGAAACACCAATTTATTATTCTTCACTGTGAGATGGAGAAGATGAAGAAACAGAGTTGTGCTGAGTGAAAGCTTAAGTAGTCTAAGGATGAATCCAGGTGCTCAGTTAAGGCTGAAAGACCCAGGTTTGGGGAGAGTATTGATTTAGACTGTTAAGAGATTTTCCTTCCATGGTCTAAACAAGGAAACACACTGATAAGTTGTTATTGAGGCACAAAAGCTCATATTTAGAAAGGATATTCTGGGGTGCCTGGGTGGCTCAGTCGGTTAAGCATCCGACTTCAGCTCAGGTCATGATCTCACACTCCGTGAGTTCAAGCCCTGCATCAGGCTCTGTGCTGACAGCTCGGTGCCTGGAGCCTGCTTCGGATTCTGTGTCTCCCTCTCTCTCTGCCCCTCCCCTGCTCATGCTCTGTCTCTCTCTGTCTCTAAAAAAAATTTAAAAAGCAAGGATATTCTAAAACAAATTGTTCACTATTCTCAGGGGTAGCCAATGAGTATATACCATGAAACACAACGAGAACACCTAATTTGTTCCCAAAGACCCCTTTTTTTTGGTAGTTGTGCAAGACTTACAATTCAAACCTTAAGTCTCTATCTAGTGCTTAGAAACTGTACAGTTAATATGAAAACAATGTTCAGATATTATATTTTTCATATTTAAATTATTATTACAGGACGATACATAACAACACTTGCAAACTTTTTTTTCTTAGTTTTTATTTTATTTGAGAGAGAGAGCGTATGCAAGTGAGTGAGGGGCAGAGAGAGAGAGAGGGAAAGAGTGATAAACAGAGCTCACCTGAAGCGGGGCTCAAGCTCACCTGATGTGGAACTGGAACTCACGAACCATGAGATCACTACCTGAGACTGAATCAGATGCTTAACTGACTGAGCCACGCAAGCGCCCAATTCTTGCAATCTTTAACTCATCAGAGGAACTGTATTTTGATACCATAAATTTTGACATCCTGAATCCAAAAGATAAACGTCCAAAGCACAAACCCTTTGGGGGGGAAAATTTATGAGTATCTCAAATCTAATCAAATACATTGCTAATTGTTGCACAAGTGACAAATCCATCCAAAAACTCTGTCCTCTTACAAACCTCATTTTGAATCACCACCCAAATGGAGACCCAATTAGGATCAGCAGTAATGATCCATCATTCAGGACTGAAATTTCACGCCTATGTCTTTGTCTTTAATATGCTCCCTTCTGTGGAAATAAGAATAAGAATGAATTACATATTATACAACTGTAAGCCAAAATGTCCACAGTTGTATATTCAACTCCAAAGGCATAACATATTAACAGCTGTATACTCAGGTACATAAATTTCTCACTTCAGAACCTGTCCCCCAAGGATTCCCAGTATTTTGTCAAAATAGGATATTTTGGGGGAAAATCAAAAGGGGTCAATGATAGTTCTAAGGGAGAAGTGAGAAAAAAAAAAGAAATTACAATGAAACTTAAGTTTTATTAAAGAAGACACGTTATCCAATTTACCCACTTTGAGATTGCAACTCGTGGATGTGAATTTCAACCCCCTCACCCATTATTGATTCAAAACTCAGGAATGCAGAGATCCTGTTGTCCTTATTAGCACCCTTTCTTTAATAATCTCTGGATTCCTTGCTTGATCTCCTGGGTTCGCACCCCATACACAATGGGGTTGAGGGCTGAGAAGATAACATGGTGGAGGATGTTGAGCAAGATTGGCACATCAGGGGAGACTTTCTACTTCACCACAAGAGTGAGCACGAAGACCAGAAGGATGGTGCTGAAGAAGAGGATAAGGATGAAGTGGGAGCCACATGTGCTCAGGGCTTTGGCCACAGCACCCTCTGCCTTGAGTCTCAGCACAGCTCGCAGTATGAGGGTGTAGGAGAGAAAGATGAGGATGAGGTCAGATCCTAGCACAGTCCAGCTTATTGCAAACTGGTAAAGGCGATTGATGGTGACATCATCACAGGAGAGCCTGGAGACAGACATATTGGTGCAGATGCAGTTCTCAATGACCTTTCTCCCACAATAATGGAGTCGGGATGAGAGAATGGGGATAGGCATTGTAACAATACTACTCCTGGCCAAAATAAAGACAGCAGCCTTGACTACAAATTGGTCAGTGATGATGGATGGGTACCTCAGTGGGTGACAGATAGCCACATAACGGTCATAGGCCATGACCATGAATGTACAGGACTCCATGGCAAAGAAGCCATTCATGATGAACATCTGGAGGAAGCAGGCATAGAAACTGATGGACTTGAGGTCAAACCAGATGATAGCTAGGACCTTGGGAATGACAGTGAGACTGAGTATGATGTCCAGCAGGGAGAGGATGCTGAGTAGATAGTACATGGGCTCATGCAGAGAGGCTTCCACCCATATGGTGATCAGGAGAACACTATTGGCCACCATGGCCAGGAAGAGGAGGAGACTGAGTGGCAGGGACAACCAGAGCTGCCAGGTGTGGGACCTGACAAAACAATTCAGGAGGAAGTCTGAAACCTCAGAGGAGATGGTGCCATTTTGGTGTGATGTCATAGTTTGTCATATATTTCTACAGCTTTCTTGTAGTGGTCTGTAAAATTAGGATAAAAATTAGCTAGTGACACATGACACATGGATTTAGAACAATTTGCTTCACCTAGGTGATATGCTTGAGTCCTAGCAAGTCATCCAGAGTCATGTGAATTCATCTGTTTGTCCTTTGTGCCATGCTACTGGGATAATCCTAACAATTTAAGCAGTATAGAGGACTGAGGATATATGGTTTGTTTAGACATGTTTGATTTGTTCAAACATGTTATTTCTTTGCAGAAACTAAAGAGAAGGAGAGAATTGCCTAGAAAACTACTTTTGGACTGTTGTGTCCCAAATTGTTCTTATAAGTCTTCCTTTTGTGTTTTATTCTTTAATTATCATATAGACTACCACATGATAACTGAAGTGTAATAATATATGCAGGCAAGTAGTACAGCCTGGCAAAATTGGGATTCAGATAAGTGTCCCTAGCTCTCCCTGCCACTCCTGTTCTGAGTTTTCAGCTGTAGTTTGCATTAATTACAGATTTAAACAATGATGCCCTGCAGATAAAGTACTTAATCTTCATAACCTGTAAACAGTCATTTAATGAGGTAGGTGAGGATCTTGCCAAATAGTCAAATTTTTCCTCCTCTATACATCTTCACATTTGTAGGATCCTTAACTTTGGAAAGAAAGAAACTTAAGAGGAAAAGGAGAAATTTCACATAGCTATGTGAGACCCATACCTGCTATCAGAAAAGGTGAAAATCTGTTCTGGTTGCAATAGTGTGATGAAGTCTTAACTTTAAAGATTTGCATCCCATTTTAATTTTATTTTTCCATCTTCAGTATAATGATCCAGGTACACATTTCTCTGTTTCCAAGCACAATTCAATGTTGCCATGTTCTCTTATCACTTAACATCCTCCCCTGGCATTCTGTTAGGTGTTAGGATCACAACATTGAAAAAGACACTGTCCTTACTCTCAGGAGGTAAAAGGAAACCATTCAGGGGGCAATGAGTAATAATAAGAACAAATGACAGGTCTTGACAAACTATTAGGAGAGTGAAGGAGAGGCTGAGTAACTCTGATATGGGACAAGGTACAAGGGACATTGGCTGTTGAAACAATGTAAATATAGTGAGGTGCTTCTCTCCTTTACATTAAGGGTGAAGGATTCCAATATGGTTGTCCCCCTGAATTGTGAAAGAGATTTGAAAGATGGCTGTAGTCTGGTCAAAGGTAAGGATCAGGTCTTTGTCGGGTACTTCAAATCTCTCAGTCCATTGTAGCTAATCTGTCTACATGCACCAAGGCCTCTGTTAAACCATTACTTTATGGGTTTAGAAACACTTTTTCATTAGAGGTTTTAAGTACTTCCCTGTTTATTACTCTTTAGGCTCACTATACAACATAAATTGCATATTAATTTGGGAACTTTTACCATTTCGTCTAACTGTACTGAAATGTCCTAGGACTTCATCCCTTTCGAGTTATTTAGCATGTAGTGAGATATGTTATAATATCACATTACCAAAAAGGGAATTTATATCTCACAACCTTAACCACTGTATTACACTGATCTTCCTGCTTAATACAGTTGGGTTGGAGCATTTTCTAGGATTCCTCTGGATCTCATGAAAAATTGTATGAAAATATGTTTACCCCATCAAATCTATAAAAAAGAAAACAGCTTCATGCATGATACAATGAATGTTTTTGATAACTGAATCTGATGGAGGAGAAATAGTGTTGGAATGGGGACAGGGTGGCAATGAGGGAAGTTACAATAAAACTGTGAACTCAAAGATGAATGATATTTTCATACCTTTAGTAATTTTTTTCTTGGGGTGGTTCAAATAGGGTTGTTTTTTTTTTTGTTCCAGTTAGGATTTTCTGTTCCCCAGTGGCAGTTCCAGTCTTGCTCACCTGGCTGCTGTTAGATTCTCTGCATCAGGAGACCCTGTTAGTGTCTGGGACTTACTCTCAGAGGGGGAATAAGGCATTCCCTTCCAGGGTTCCTCTATTCTCTTTGATCCTCTGCTTTCCTAAGCAAGGGTTTGTGCAGCTGGCACCTGCCAGGCATGGCTCTCACATGATAAGTAGAAGAGATTTAGATGGCTTTCCAATTCTTTTTCTCTTGCTAATAGAATAAGTTAGTAATGGGGCGCCTGGGTGGCTCAGTCGGTTAAGCGGCCGACTTCGGCTCAGGTCATGATCTCGCGGTCCGTGAGTTCAAGCCCCGCGTCAGGTTCTGTACTGACAGCTCAGAGCCTGGAGCCTGGTTCAGATTCTGTGTCTCCCTCTTTCTGACCCTCCCCCGTTCATGCTCTGTCTCTCTCTGTCTCAAAAATAAATAAACATTAAAAAAAATTAAAAAAAAGAATAAGTTAGTAATGACTGGCGATTTGGAGATGAATTTTAAACATATTTCATGTGTGACTCATAACATTCTGAAGTACGTAGGTTAGGTTGACCATTTTAACAATTTATCTTTTGAAATGGGCAAATTGAAATTCATTGATATTGTGTATATTTTCACAGTTTAATTAGTAGGGTTTGGATGTGGAAGAAATGGAAGTTAGGTCTAAAGTGACTATAGTGACTATATGAATACATCTGTTTCCTGTGTCACCAAAGTGATGTAGAAATACATATCTTATCTGGCATTTTGTTTTATATGTTTTTAGGTTTCTCTCTCTCATCTCCATGCACATGCCCATAAAATCCTCAGGCACTTTTCCAGAAATCTGGAATCTCTCTTTTCCTTGCACTTAGTATTTTGACTCCTGGTTTCACTGCTCTGAGTGCAATTTTCTTCTTAGTTTTCTTTTATGTTGTGTCCGATAGTACTGTTTATTATCATTATTAGTAGTAGTAGTAGTAGTAGTATTGTCAGGACCACATAACCCCAGAAACTCAGACAGAACTTGAACCATTTCTCCCAAATATGGTTTACGAAATTATTGAGTGCAACCAGTGACAGGTACTTCAGTTATCTTCTGGGCATAATTTTTTGTTTTTACAGCATAGCTTGTAGAAATTCTTTAGATTGAGCTTAATCTGAGGAACTACTTTATTACTCCCTCTGATCCCCAATTGTCATCTCTGTCTTCAACCTCTAATGTTAGCTAGACTTAATTTAATTCCTCCACCATGATTCAAGCATTTGTAGGCAGATATTTTGCCCTAAAGTCCCTGTGTTTCAATATGTACAGTTGATAACTCCAAATCATCTAAACTAAGCTGTAGATAATGCCCTTTCCAGGCTCCCATTCCCATTCATCTCCTGTGGACAAAGTACTGCGTATTTGCCTCGCTGGTACCACCCAGCAAAAGACCCAAAAAGGCAAGAGGCGGCAGAAGGCAAAGTCCCTTCGTACAGGTTCTCATTTGTGCTTCCTGATCTAAGACAGGGTTCAGTCTCTACTACTCTGTTTTCAGATTACTTCAGCACTACTGACTCCGGAATGGAAAGGAGCACTGATG
Source organism: Panthera pardus (assembly GCF_024362965.1). NCBI lineage: Eukaryota > Metazoa > Chordata > Mammalia > Carnivora > Felidae > Panthera > Panthera pardus. The sequence goes on from NW_026526677.1 coordinate 52,849,227, forward strand.
TTATGGAAGAGAAAGGTGTCTCCTCTCCCCATCCCCAGTGCTCTGGCTAATCTTGGTATAGCTGCTTCTCAGGCACCCTCTATACCCAGACTCACTTACAGAGGATGTGAAGCTGGGGTCCACTGATATCGGAGTTCTGGTTAGTTCCTGAAATATCTGGGTGTAGTTATAACTCCAGAGCCTAAGGGATTTTACCTTCTGGGAACTTCTCCAATCCCTTCTTCCTTGTTCTTAAAAGATCCTCTTAGGACAGATAAGCAGGCAGGTTGGAGAAAAAAATTATTTTCTTTCTCTGTAAAATCAAGGAGATTCTTTTTTCAAGTTACTGTAGCATTATTATCATTATGATGCCATCATACAAGTCATGATAAGTTAACATCAATCCATTTGATAGTATGGTTTGGGAGGTATCTATCTAACAATCATGTGGACGAAGCCAATAATAACTTCTGAGTGAGCTTATTGGACCCATGGAGAGCACAAAGGTTAGTATCCAAAATCTATAAAGAACTTATCAAGCCTAACACCCCCCCAAACAACAACCCAGTTAAGAAATGGAAGGAAGACATGAATAGACACTTTTCCAAAGAAGACATCCAGACAGCTAACAGACACATAAAAACAGTCTCAATTTCACTCATCATCAGGGAAATACAAATCAAAAACACAATGGGACACCATTTCACACCTATCAGAATGGCTAAAATTAACGACACAAGAAACAACAGGTGTTTTTAAGGATGCAGAGAAAGGGGAACTCCCTTACCCTGTTAGTGGGAATGCAAACTGTTGCAGGTACTCTGCAGGACAGTATGTAGGGTCCACAAAAAACTAAGAAGAGCACTACCCTATGAGCCTACATTTGTACTATTAGGTATTTCCCTAAAGGATACAAAAATGCTGATTCAAAGGGGTATATGCACTCCAATACTTATAGCAGCGTTGTCAACAATAGCTAAACTATGGAGAGAGCTCAAATGTCCATTGACTGATGAATGGATAAACAAGATGTGGCGCATATATATGTGTGTGTGTGTGTGTGTGTGTGTGTGTGTGTGTATAATGGAATATTACCCAGCCATTAAAAAGAGTGAAATCTTGCCATTTGCAATGATGTGGATGGAGCTAGAATGTATCATGTTAAGAAAATAAGCCAACCAGATAAAGACAAATACCATATGACTTCACGCTTTTATGGAATTGAAGAAATAAAACAGTAGAGCACATGGAAAGTAGAGGAAAAAGAGAAGAGGGGAAACAAACCACAAGAGATTCTTAGTGATAGACAACAAACTAAGGGTTGCTGGTGGGTGGAAGAGGGGCTAGATAGGTGATGGGTATTAAAATGAGCACTTGTGATGAGCACAGGGTTTGGTATGTAAGTGATGAATCACTGAATTCTGCTCCTGAAACCAATATTGCATTGTATGTTAACTAAGATTTAAATTAACAAAAATAATTTAAAAAATAATACTGCGAAAATGCAATGTGTCTTTCAAAGTCAAAATCCTACAGTGATTTTTGCTGTATTGAAAGACTTTTCAAATAGGATGTATCTACAACTGTATGCTAGGGAACACAATTTATTTTTCATTTTCATTTTGAGATTTATGTGAATTATTCACATCCTCAAATTATGGGAGCAAGCATCATTAGTTTCTTTTTCTTTCTTATTTTTCATTTTAAAAAATTGATTACAGCCGACACACCATGTTGCATTACTGTCAGCTGTACAACATAGTGATTCGACGAGTGTATACAGTTATGCTGTTCTCACCACAGGTGCAGCTACCACCTACCACCTGTGTTCTACCACCGTAGAACACAATTACAGTACCCCTGACCAAGGGTGATGGTGTGCCATCAGCATCAGTCTTTTTAAAGGCTTTATTTTGCTTTATTTTAATTTCTCTGTCAACTGCATATCTCAACTTCACTCCTATTTCTCTTCTGTTTAGGAAAGTGAGAGCTCCAGTGTTCTTAAAATATGTCTTTCTAATTAATCTCATGTATGCTTATGCAACTACATGTTCATCTATTGGAGGATTATTTGGATATTAGATTTTATAAATGATATGGGATCATAAATCTGATCTTATTCTTTGTGTTCACTCATCACTAAATCTTAACAACTGTCCATGTTGTTCTGTGTAAGTCATTCTTTTTGATTGCTGTTCAATTCCCATGATATGTATTTTCTCTTTTTATGTAAGTAATCAATACCAAAATGACTTACAATCAACTCTTAACAATATTGTTACTGTTAATATATTTGTATGCTTCTCTTAGAGTCCTTAGAGTGTGTGTAGGAATGGTTTGTGTTTTCACTTATGGCATACAAAAATATTTAATTTTACTAGGAATTACCAAATATCTCTCCAAAATATTTAAAAATCTCACTAGAAATTTCTGAAGTGTATTTTCACATTCCTTATACCATTTGATGTGACCTTTAAAAAATAACCTAGGTGAATATGTTACTACTTTATTATTTTTATATTTAAAAATTTTTAAGTTTATCTACCTCATTTTGAGAGGAATAGAGTGAGGGAAGGGCAGGGAGAGAGGGATAGAGAGAGAATCCTAAGCAGAAATCATGCTGCCAGTGCAGAGTCCAACACAGGGCTAGATCTCAGGATCCTCAAGATCATGACCTAAGCCCAAATCAAGAGTTGGATGCTTAACCAACTGAGCCACCTAGGTACCCCTTAAAATTTTTAAAAATTTTACTTAGAGAGAGAGCTTCAGTCAGGGAGAGTGGCAGATGGTGAGAGAGAGAATCTCAAGTAGGCTCCAAAATCAGTGCAGAGCCCGATGCAGGGTTCAGTCTAAGGGATCTTGGGGTCATAGCCTGAGGCAAAACCAAGAGTCAGAAGCTTAACTGACTGAGCCACACAGATGTCCCAATTTTAGCCAGTCTGACAGCTGTGAGGTGGTGTCTTACTATGGTTTTGATTTGTGCTTCTCTGATGATTAGTGATGTTGAGCATCTTTTCATGTGTCTATTAGCCATCTGGATGTCTTTAGAAAAATGTCTCTTCATGTCTTCTGCTCATTTCTTCACTGGATTATTTGTTTTTTGGGTGTTGAGTTTTTATAAAGTTTATTTATTTATTTTGAAAGAGAGAGAGAGAGAGAGAGAGAAAGCAGAGGAGGGGCATAGAAAGAGGGAGACAAAATCCCAAGCAGACTTCTTGCCGACAGTGTGGATGTGGGGCTCAATGAACCATGAGATCATGACCTGAGCTGAAATCAAGAGTCAGACACTTAACCATCTGAGCCACCCTGGTGCCCCGAGTTTGAAACTTTATAGATTTTGGATATAAACCCTTTATCAGATATATCATTTACAAATAACTTCTCCCATCCATCTGTTGCCTTTTACTTTTGTTGATAGTTTCCTTTGCTATGCAGAAACTTTTTACTTTGATAAGTCCCCGTAGTTTTATTTTTGCTTTAGTTTCCATTGCCTCAGAAGACCTATCTAGTAAGAAATTGTTCCAGTCGACATCAAAGAGGTTACTGCTTGTTTCCTCCTTCAGTATTTTTATGGTTTCCTGTCTCACATTTAGGTCTTTTATCCATTTTGAATTTATTTGTGTGCATGATGCAACAAAGTAGTCCAGTTTCATTCTTTTGCATTTTGCCGTCCATTTTCCAGCACCATTTGTTGAAAAGTCTGTCATTTTACCATTGGATATTCTTTCTTGCTTTGTTGACAATTAATTGCCCCTATAGTTGTGGGTTTTCTGTTCTGTTCTAGTGATCTATGTGCCAGTTTTGTGCTTTGATCACCACAACTTTGTAATGTAATTTGAAATCTGGAATTGTGATGCCTTCAGGTTTGGTTTTCTTTTTAAGATTGCTTTAGCTATTCAGGGTACTTTGTGGTTCCATACACATTTTAGGATTATTTGCTGTAGCTCTATAAAAAATGCTGTTAGTGTTTTGATAGGAATTGCATTAAATTTGTATGTTGCTTTGAGTAATATAGACATTTCAAAAATATTTTTTCTTCCAATCCATGAGCATCGAATGCTCATTTCCACTTCCATTTCCTTGTGTCTTTTTCAGTTTCTTTCATCAATATTTTATGATTTTCAGAGTACAGGTCTTTCACCTCTTTGCTTAGGTATATTCCTAGATATCTCATTATTTTTGGTGCAATTGTAAATGAGATTGATTCCTTAATTTCTCTTTCTGCTGCTTCTATATTAGTGTACAGAAATATAACACTGTACATTGAATTGTGTCCTACAATTTTACTCAATTTGATTTTCAGTTCTCGCAATATTTTGGTGGAGTCTTTTGGGTTTTCTATATAGAGAATTATGTCATCTGCAAATAGTGAAAGTTTTACTTCTTCTTGATGTGGAAATGTTGGGGTTCAAAGCCAGTGGCCAAGAAAGAATTCTTGAGATGTCTTTGGTGCAAAAAGGTGGTTTAATTAAAGCACGGGGATAGTACCCATGGGCAGAAAGAGCTGCACTGGGGTCGTGATGGGTGACTGATTGTATAACTTCAAATAGGGAGAGCACAGGTCTCTATTTTGGAAACAAGGTTTCCAGGACACTGAGGGGTCTAGGTATTGTTGGAAAAAGGTCATTTATTGCTGTTTAATAAACCCTCAGACAGAGACCCTTCAGATAAGTATCAGTGGGCCTTTGCTTGGAGGATGTTTGCCAACATACATCTTGGGGTGTAGAGGTAAAGCAAGTTTCCAAAGGCATTTCTATATGTTTAAAGTAGACTCACAAGATCGTGGGGGTTGGGATAATGTTAAGCTAAGATTGCCTTTTGCTCTTAGCAAAGTGTCAACATTGAGGCAGCTGAATTTCTAGAGGAAGGTGACTCTGCATGTCTAAAGGACTTATCAGTGGCCTGTAAGTTGAAAGAAAAATTTAACTTTTTCTTTTGCCTTTGTTTCTGACATCAGTCCTTGGTGATTTGGATGCCTTTTATTTCTTTTTGTTGTCAGATTTCTGAGGCTAGGGCATCCAGTACTAAGTTAAATAACAGTGGTGAGTGGACATCTCTGTCTTGTTCCTGACCATAGGGGAAAAGCTCTCAGTTTTTCCCTGTTGAGGATGACGTTAGCTCTGGGTGTTTCACAGATAGCCTTCATTATGTTGAGGATATTTCCCTATAAATATACTTTTCTGGGCATTTTTATCATGAATGGATGCTGTACTTTGTCAACATAAATGTAAAATACACACTGGATTTCAAAGACCTAGCATACTTAAAAAGAATGTAAAATATGTTAGTATTAAATTCTTTTGTATGTATTATGTTGAAATTATGTTTTAGATATTGGATTCAACAAAACACATAATTAAGTTCAATTTAATTTCTTTTTATAGTTTATGGTGGTGACTAAAACATTTAAAATTAAGGATGTGGCTCACATTGGACAGCACTGTTTTAGTATCAATTATTTTAGTGGGATAAAGCCGTCATTAATCTTTTGAACTTCTCAAATGGATCTGTCAATACTGCTTTGATGTGAGCCATAAATGTGTAAAAGTTGCATATAAACACAATATAAAACTTTCAAAAATATAAGTTTTAAACGTAAAGATTTTACTGTCTAGTTTGGAAGACAACACGTGTCAAATTTTCTCAGTCTTGGGTGGTATATGCTTTAAATCCCCTGATGTAGCCCTTTTCATGCATTCAATGTTCAAGTTTTCTAACAGCTAATTGGAGAGATCTTGGTTTGCTATGCAATATGACCCTGGTGGAGATTAGTCCTGAAAGTTTTTGGTCCCTTGATGAACAGATAACTTCACATTAGCACATTATATCATATTTGTAAGACTTTTCTGTTGGTATCCAGTTACATGCACTTTATTTTTTTATTATTTTTAATTTTAATCTTAAATTTATTTTCATCCAAGTTAGTTAACATGTAGTGTAATAATGATTTCAGGAATAGAATTTAGTGATTCATCACTTTACATATAACACCCAGTGCTCATCCCAGCAAGTGTCCTGCTTAATCCATCCCCCCATCCAAAACTCCACCAGCAACCCTCAATTTGTAATCTGTATTTAAGAGTTTCTTATGGTTTGTCTCCCTCTCTGTTTTTATATTATTTTTGCTTTCCTTCCCTTATGTTCATCTGTCTTATTTCTTAAATTCCACAAATGAGTGAAACCATATGATATTTGTCTTTCTCTCACTGGCTTATTTTGCTTAGCGTAACACACTTTAGGTCCATCCATGTTGTTTCAAATGGCAAGATATCATTCTTTTTGATCACTGACTAATGTTTCATCATATATATGTGTGTGTGTGTATGTGTATATATATATACACATACACACACACACATATATATATGGAATATATACACATGTGTATACATACTACATCTTCTTTATCCATTCATCAGTCAATGGGACATTTGGGCTCTTTTCATACTTTGACTATTGTTGATTGTGTTACTATGAACATTGGGGTGCATGGGCCCCTTCAAAACAGCATAACTGAATCCTTTGGATAAATACCTAGTAGTGCAATTGCTAGGTCATAGGGTAGTTCTATTTTAATTTTTTTGAGGAATTTCCATATTGTTTTCCAGAGTGGCTGCACCAGGTTCCATTCCCACCGCACTACAAAAGGGTTGCTCTTTCTCCATATCCTCAGCAACTTCTGATGTTGCCTGAATTGTTCATATTCTGACAGGTGTGAGGTGGTATCTTATTGTGGTTTTAATTTGTATTTCCCTGATGATGAGTGACATTGAGCATTTTTTCATGTGTGTCTTAGCAATCTGGATGTCTTCTTTGGAGAAGTGTCTGTTCATGTCTTTTGCCCATTTATTCACTGGATTATTTGGTTTTTGGGTGTTGAGTTTGATAAATTACTTATAGATTTTGGATACAATCTCTTTATCTGTTTTGTCATTTGCAAATATATTCCCCCATTGTTTCAGTTGCCTTTTAGTTTTGCTGATTGTTTCCTTAGCTGTGCAGAAGGTTTTTATCTTGATGAGGTCCTAATAGTTCATTTTTGCTTTGTTTCCCTTGCCTCTGGAGACATGTTGAGTAAGAAGTTGATGTGACAGAAGTCAAAGAGGTTGTTATCTGTTTTCTCTTCTAGGATTTTGATGGCTTCCTGTGTTATATTTAGGTCTTTCATTCATTTTGAGTTCATTTTTGTGTATAGTGTAAAAATGTGGTCCAAGTTTATTCTTCTACATGTCACTGTCCAGTTTTCCCAACACCATTTGCTGAAGAGACTGTATTTTTTCCATTGGATATTCTTTCCTGCTTTATCAAAGATTAGTTGGCTATACCTTTGTGGGTTTGTTTCTGGGTTCTCTACTCTGTTCTATTGATTGATGTGTCTGTTCTTCTGCCAGTAACATACTGTGTTGATGATTACTGCTTTTTAATATGGCTTGAAGTCCAGAGTTGCAATGCCCCAGCTTTGGTTTTCCTTTTCAGGATTGCTTTGGCTGTTTGGGGTCCTGTCTGGATCCATACAAATTTTAGGATTGTTTGTTCTAGCTCAGTGAAGAATGCTGGTGTTATTTTCATAGGAATTGCACTAAATATGTAGATTGCTTTGGGTCGTATCAACATTTTAACAATATTTGTTCTTCCAATACATAAGCATGGAATGTTTTTCCACTTTTTAAGTCGTATTTAAAAAAATTTTTTTAAATGTTTATTTATTTTTTGAGGCAGAGAGAGACAGAGCATGAACAGGGGAGGGCCAGAGAGAGAGGGAGACACAGAATCTGAAGCGGGCTCCAGGCTCTGAGCTGTCAGCACAGAGCCCGATGCGGGGCTGGAACTCACAGAGTGGGAGATCATGACATGAGCCGAAGTCGGACGCTTAATCGACTGAGCCACCCAGGCGCCCCCCTTTTTTTAAATTTTTTTTTAACGTTTATTTATTTTTGAGACAGAGACAGAGACAAAGCATGAACGGGGGAGGGCCAGAAAGAGAGGGAGACACAGAACCTGAAGCAGGCTACAGGCTCTGAGCTGTCAGCACAGAGCCCGTAAGTCGTATTTTAAACCAAATAATTTTTTATGGTTGAAATGTGTGAGAGAATGAGATTTTGGAGAGGTCTTTTTCAAGTAACAGAGAAAAAGGTTATCTATGGCATGAACCTAATTGTATCTTGACATTGTTTTTTCTTTCTGTTTTTTTTTTGTACTTTTGATAGTTATATTATTCCCAATAAAATGTTGATTATGTTCTTTTAACTATTGATTCTTAATTATGTCAGTACCTGTTTTTGGTGTTTGTTCTTTTTTCCAATAGTAGCTCATAATGGTATCTAGAAGAAGAGGAGTGAGATACCAATTCATTGTTCTTTATTGTGATACAGAGAAGAACAAGAAATGGACAGTTTTGCAGAATGAAAACTTAAGTAGGCCCAGGATGAATCAATGAAGGCTAAGAGGCCTAGATTTTGGGGACAGTATTGGCATTAGACTGTTGAGAGATTTTCCTTCCATGATGAAACAAGGAAACACACTTATGAGTTGTTATTAAGGTGCAAAAGCTTATATTTATTTATTTATTTATTATTATTATTTTTTAACGTTTTATTTATTTTTGAGGCAGAGAGAGACAGAGCATGAACGGGGGAGGGGCAGAGAGAGAGGGAGACACAGAATCGGAAGCAGGCCCCAGGCTCTGAGCCATCAGCCCAGAGCCCGACGCGGGGCTCTAACTCACGGACCGCGAGATCGTGACCTGAGCTGAAGTCGGCCACTTAACCAACTGAGCCACCCAGGCGCCCCTCAAAATCTTATATTTAGAAAGAATCTTTTAAAATAAATTTTTCACTATTCACAAGGGTAACAGATGAGTAACATGAAACACAATGAGACCACCTAATTTGTTCCCCAGAACCCAACTTTTTGTGTAGTTGTGTAAACCTTACCTTTCAGACCTTTAACTCTCTATCTAGTGCTTTCTTATGTTGTCAGGTAACTTGCTACATATAGATATGCCTTATTCCATTCCTCATTCTCTCCCATTGAGAAAAATATGTTCTTGGAACTCATATTGTATTACCACTAACTATAGTTTTAACTCCTGACAGCAACAACATTCTATTTTTGTGTATTCATATCTGAAGAATTACCAGGACACAAAGTATCTTTAGATACTATACAATTAACATGAAAATAATGTTCAGATATTACATTTTTGATATTTAAATTATTATTACTGCATCATATATTATAATCCTTGCAATCTTTAACTCTTTAGCAGAGCTGTCTGTGCATATCATAAAATATGACACTCTGGATCCAAAAGATAAATGTCCTCCCCTTTGGGGAGGAGAATTTAGGAATCTCTTAAATCTGATCAAACTCATTGCTAATTGTTTCACAAATGAGAAATCCAAGAAAAATCCCAGTTCTCTTGCAATGCACATTTCAAAAGACAACCCAATTACAGACCCAGTTACACATGAATAGCAATCTTCCATCATTCAGGACTGAAATTCAACTCCTATGTCTTTGTATCCAATATGCTTCCTTCTGTGGAAATAAGAATAAGAATGCATTACACATTACATAACTGTACCCCCAAATATCCACAGTTGTATATTCAAGAATGCAAAGGCATGAAATATTAACAGCTGTATATTCAGGAACATAAATTTGTCACTTCAGAACCTACCCATGAAATCTCTGTATGTTGTTAGTATAGGATAATATGTGTGGAGAAAAAAAGTAAAGTGGTCAAGGATATTGTTAAAGTAAAAGTGAGACAAAAGGAAACTTACAATGAAACTTAAATTTTATTAAATAAGACACAATATCCAATAACCAGTTTGAAATTGTAACTCATAGATAAAATTTCAGCTGAATTACCCATTATTTGATTCAAACTTAAACTATATTAGGAATGAAGAGATCCAGTTGTCCTTATTACCACCCTTTCTTCAGTAATCTCTGGATTCCTTGCTTGATCTCCTGGGTCCGCACTCCATAAACTATGGGGTTGAGGGCTGCGGGGATGACATGGTGGAGGACGTTGAGCAAGACTGGAACATCAGAGGAGACCTTCTTCTTCACCACATGAGTGAGCACAAAGACCAGAAGGATGGTGCTGAAGAAGAGGATAAGGATGAAGTGGGAGCCACATGTGCTCAGGGCCTTGGCCACAGCACCCTCTGCCTTGAGTCTCAGCACCGCTCGCAGTATGAGTGTGTAGGAGAGGAAGATGAGGATGAGGTCAGATCCTAGCAGTGTCCAGCCTCCAGCAAACTGGAGGAGGCGATTGATGGTGACATCATCACAGGAGAGCCTGGAGACAGACATATTGGCACAGATACAGTTTTCAATGACCTTTCTCCCACAATAATGGAGTCTGGATGAGAGAATGGGAATAGGCACTGTAGAAATAACATTCCTGGCCAAAATAAAAATGGCAGCCTTGGCTACAAATTGGTCAGTGATGATGGATGGGTACCTCAGTGGATGGCAGATGGCCACATAACGGTCATAGGCCATGACCATGAATGTGCAGGACTCCATGGCAAGGAAACAGTTCATAATGTACATCTGGAGGAAGCAGGCATAGAAGCTGATGGACTTGAGTTCAAACCAAAAGATGGCCAGGACCTTGGGAATGACAGTGAGGCAGAGCACAATGTCCAATAGGGAGAGGATGCTGAGTAGATAGTACATGGGCTCATGCAGAGAGGCTTCCAGCCATATAGTGATCAGGAGAACACCATTGGCCCCCATGGCCAGGAAGAAGAGAAGGCTTAGGGGGAGGGAAAAAGAAAGTTGCCAGGTGTGGGACCTGACAAAACAATTCAGGAGGAAATCTGAAACCTCAGAGGAGATGGTGCCATTTTGGTGTGCTGTCATATTTTGTCATATATTTCTACAGCTTTCTTGTAGTGGTCTGTAAAATTAGGATAAAAATTAGCTAGTGACACATGACACATGGATTTAGAACAATTTGCTTCACCTAGGTGACATGCTTGAGTCCTAGCAAGTCATCCAGAGTCATGTGAATTCATCTGTTTGTCCTTTGTGCCATGCTACTGGGATAATCTTATCAATTTAAGCAGTATAGAGGACTGAGGATATGTGCTTTGTTTAGATATGTTTGAATTATTCAACAGTTAAGTTTAAGGAAGTTTTATATCTTTGCAGCCACTAAAGAGAAGGAGAAATTACTTGGAAACTACTTTGTGAAAGGTGAGTCTCTAAATTTGTACTCTTAAATTTCTTCCCTTTTGTGTTTTATTATTTAATTACCACCTAGACTACCACATGACAATTTAGCAATACGCACAAATGAGTAGCAGAGTCTGGCACAAAGTAAGGACTCAGGCGCATGGCCTTAGTTCTCTATGCCACCCCCCATTCTGTATTTTCAGCTATAGTTGGCTTTAATCACAGTTTGAAAAAATGATACCCTGGAATTAATGTTAGTTAATTTTCACCTTGTCTAAAATGTTATTTTAGTTCATTGGTGTTGATCCCACCAAAGAATTGCCAATAGGTATTCATATATGTAGGATTATTAGCTTCAGGGAACAGTTTTAACAGTAGAATGTGCAATTCCACATAAGTGTGTGTGACAGTGGCCAAATAATTGCCAGTACATATTAATATATGTAGGATTCTTAACTTTGGTGAAGAAACAACCTTAAAAGTAGAATGTGCACATAGAAATGTGAGAATGATATGTGTCTTTAAACAAGATGAAAGTTGATTGTTCTGATTGCAGTAATGTGAGGGTGATGAAGTCTACCTCAAGTCCTTTCGTTTCCTTTCTATATCCCTTTCGGTCTTTACTGTAACAATCCAGGTCCTCTTGTCTAGTGGTTATGCTGTGCCTTGGTGGAGTACTCACAAGGATTGGCAGATGCTGCACATACAGGTGTTCATGAAGATAAACACCCATAGAAAAAAACATCCAGTCTTGAGTTAGTTAACAAAGGACCTTCTCCGGTCTTGGCCACTGTGTTCATTGAACTTTGTTTTTCCTTAAATTTTTCTTATTGGATACATTCACTTGTAAGTTTGAGACATAACTAATTGCACTTGAACAGCCCAGACCTTGCCACAATGACCTACAGGATGCACAACCTCATGCCACCAAATTTGAAATACTCCCTCCAAACACCACTTTCATCATTTAGGTTTGTCTTTGATCTTTCCCACCCTCTGATCTAAGTCTTTGCAAAACTCTTTGATTGCACCCTCTGATCTAACTGTTTGCAAAATTTTTACACTTATTCTTATAGGTCAGAGCCCCCAAATTCACCATACTCAAGAATCTTTTAATTTTCAATCATTCAGAGTATTCTTGGCAGGAATTGGGAATTAATTACATGAAAGGAAGGAATATCTTGAAATGACCATTAGAGGGTATAGCCAAATGGAAAAAAATGGCAATTCAGGCATGAGTATCCATGGAGAGGTACAGAAGAAGAAGCATATTCTCTTTGTCTCCTGAAGAACTTTAGGATAATTATAGCCCTAGGATGAAATTTCTGAGGACAACATAGGAGTGTTTTTTATCTGTTCTTTCCACTCACTGACTCTTCCTTCTTCTCTTTTCTCTGGATGTTCCTCTGAGTTCAATCCATAATTTATCCAAAAAATATTGAACTACCTACTCAGCCATAGAAGTAAAGTATCTGAGACCATGCTGTTCTACTCTCCTCTTAAAATCTTGGATTGCAATCAGAGCTAGCCAGTGGAGCACTAGGGCTGAGGACCTAGAGCTAATGACTACAGGTTGTGGGTAGGGACAGGATGAAGAAGCCAGTGAGGTTGAAGAGCAATGATAAAATCAGAGACCCTGCAGGGTTAACTTTTATCAGACTGCAGGATAGCACTATGGAAGCCCTGTTTGAAAAAGGGGAAGGGTTGTTAGGGACCACCTAACTCCAAAACTCAGAATTGTGAGACCTGTCTCCCAAGTATCATTTCAGACATCATTGATCTAAACCAACCAGTGTGACAGATACCTCTATGATCTGTGCATAACTTTCTGTTTGTGGCAGCAATAGCTTTTAGAAATTCTTTATATTGAGCTGACATAGGAGGAACAACCTTCTGACTCTCACTGACCCTCCAACTGTGATCTCTGTCCTAAACCTAAAATATAAAGTTTATTTGTTTATTTTGAGAGAGAAAGCACACAAGTCAGGGAGGGGCAGAGGGACAGGGAGAGAGAAAATCCCAAGCAGGCTCTGTACTGTCAGTGCGGTGCCTGGGTGCAGGGCTTGAACTCATGACCTGAGCTTGAACTCATGAACTGAACCATGAGATCATAGACTCAGACACTTAACTGACTGAGCCACCCAGGTGCCCCGAGATTAAATTTCATTCCTATGCCATGATTCAAACATTTGTGGGCAGAAGATTCTTTGCCCTAAACTAAATTTTCATATTCACATATGAAACCCCCATGTTTGCAAATCTGAGTCCCAGATGATATAGTTACCTGACTCCCTCTGTTCATTAATCTACTAGAGACAAATTCCTGCCCCTCTGCATCTCTGGCAGCACCCAGCAAAAGATCCAAAAAGGCAAGAGAAGAGCAAAAGGGAAGGTCTCAGAGCATAGGTTCTCACAGGTGCCTCCTGACCTGAGACAGGATGCAGTCTCTACTACCCCATTTTCAGACTACTTCAGCAGTAGTGATTCAGGAATGGAATGCAGCACAGATCTGCATTGAAGAGAGAGATCCCCCCACCTTCACCCCATGTTCTCCTTAATCATGCTATAGCTACCTTTCAGGCATCCTCTACACAAACTTACATAGGATGGAGTAGGGGTCTGGCTCCACTGATACTGCTGTTCCAGTTAGTTCCTGAAGTATCTGGGTGGAGTTATAACTCCAGAACCTTGGGGACTTTGCCCTCTGGGAACTTTCCATCCCTAATTCCTTGTACCTAAAATGTTCTCCTGGGACAGACAAGCAGGCAGGTAGAAGAAAATGATTTTTTTCCTCTCTAAAAGCAAGGAGCTCTTGTAATTCAGCCGAACATTGACTGTGTGTTCTGTAGGCAGTTAGTCTCCTGGGTGTAGGGGTTTTACATCCATACATCCATTTTCACAGTTATTTGCAGATGCACACCTAGTGCCCTCCATGGGTCCAATAAGTTCGCTCAGAAGTTCTCATGGGCTTCCTGCACGTAATTGTTAGATAAGTACCCCCCTCACCATGTTATTGAATGGATTGATGTTAACTTATCATGACTTTTATCACTGCATTATAATGGCAAAAATCCATGAGAAACTTAAAAAGAATATTCCTGAGAAAATGCATTATGTTTTTCAGAGAAAAAAATCCCATAGAAATTTTTGCTGTAGTGAAAGATTTTTCAGCTGGGATGTATATAGAGCTATATATTAGGAAACATGATCTGTTCCTTCATTTCTTACTTTCATTTTGAACCTCATGTGAATTACTCATACCCCTCCAATATGGAGCAAACATGAACACTTTCTTTACTATTTATTTATTTATTTATTTATTTATTTTCATGAATCTTTTTTATTTGAGTGTAGTTGACACAAAATGTTTCATAGGTTTCAGGCGTGTAACCTAGCGTTTCAACAAGTCTATCCATTATGCTATGGTCACCACAAGTGTAGCTACCATCTGTCACCATACAGAGCTATTAGAATACCATTCATTATATACCTTATCCTGTGCTTCAGTCTCTTTAAAGGTCTTCTTTTACTCTGTTTTTACTTCTCTCTCTTCTGTATATCTCAACATTGCTCATATTTCTCTTTCCTTCAGGAGAATGAAAACTCTAGTGTCCTTACAATATGTCCTTCTAATTAATCTTAAGTACACTCATTAGTTATCTGTTTGTTTATGGGAGAATACTTTGGAAATTGGCTTTCTAAGAATGTCATTGTGTTATAAATCTGATGTTATTCTTTGTTTACACCCAAAAGTAATTTCTAAAAATCTGTCCATGTTGCTTTAAGTCCACTTGATCTTTTTTGGTGGCTGTTCTATTCCCATTATATGCATTTTCCCTCTATGTAAGTAGTCAACACCCAAGTGACCTGTAATTGTTACTAAAAATATTGTTGCTGTCAATATCCTGTACACTTCTCTTTATAGACCTAAAGTAGATATATGTGGAGGATTTTTGATTCGGTCATAGCATATAAATTATTTAATTTCACTAGGAATTACCAAATTTCTCTCCAAAATATTTACAAAATCTTACTAGAAATTCCTAAAGTTCCTTTATTTTTCGTAATCCTTATAGCATTTGATGCTATCTTGTTAAAAAAAAAACCTATAAAGATGTAACATACTATTTTATTGTTTTTAATTTGATTTTCTCCTGATAAGTAAGCATCGTTCATATAGTGTTTGGCCATTTGTGGTTTTCAGGCTGTAAATTATGTGTTCATATCCTTTGCCTGATTTTTCTATTAATATTTGTTTTTATTGCATATTTACAAAATCTCTGTGCATATTTTAAATATTAGAACCCTTTGTTGGCTAGATATTACTAGTATCTCCTCTAGTTTGCTATAAAGCTCTCAATTTTATTATTGTCTGCTGCCCAATATTCAATGGACATCTTTCAATTTCACCAAGTCAAACTCTATTTTTTCTATAAATAGATTTTCTCTGTGGATCCTATTTAGCGAACATTCCAGAAGATCGCAAAGATGCTCTTGTTTACTTTAATTGTTTTTAAAACATGCATTATGTTTCATACCAATGTATTTAAATCTGTTTGTGGTTTATAATGCCAAGAGTAAGGAGTGGTATTAAGTTAGTACAAACTGCTATATTCACAACTGTGCAGCTATCAAATACTGTGTTGCTATTGTAAATATCTTCTACTTTGAGTCCCCTAGCCCCTCAACACTACCCTGGGCACTCTCATGGTGTCTCCTGGACTTCCCCATGATCCACAAAGTGTGCGTTATTGGCAGCAGAATAGGGTCCATCAGTGGCAGCGACAGGGCACGGTCTGAATAGCTTCTGTTTTGTTGATGGAGGTGCTGTACCAGTTACTAAGCATTTTTCCCCCCAGTTTAAACAAAATTATCTAAGCCGTTTTAATTATGCTTTAGTGTTTTAACCTATCCACCTATCTTGTTGACCTATGTGTTCTATGTAAACTGTCCTGGGTGTGTTTTTTGTATTGTTTTGTTTAGTTTACTTTTTAAAATGTAAATTCTAATTAGTAAACATGCAGTATAATATTACTTCCAGATGTACAATATAGTAACTCAACAGTTCCATACATCACCCATGCTCATCAGAACAAGTGCACTCTTTAATCCCCACAAACTATTTAACTCATGCCCCTAACCCCCTCCTCTCTGGTAACCATCAATTTGTTTTCTATAGTTCGGAGTCTGTTTCTTGGTTGCCTCTCTCTCTTTTATTTTTCCCTTTCCTAATTTTTTTTGTTTCTTAAATTCCACATGTGAGTGAAATATGGTATTTGTCTTTCTCTGACTGACTTGTTTCACTTATCATGATACTCTGCTCCATCATGTGATTGCAAATAGCAAGATTTCATTATTTTGTATGGCTAAGTAATATTCCATTGTGTATACATAGCACATTTTCTTTATCCATTTATTAGTAATTGGACACTTGGGATCTTTCCATAATTTGGCTATTGTAGATAATGCTGCTATAAATATTGGGGTAGAATATCCCTTTTAACTAGTATTTTTTGTATTCTTTGATACATACCTAGTAGTGTAATTGCTAACTTGTAGGGTAGTTCTATTTTTAACTTTTTGAAGAACTTCCATACTCTTTTCCAGAGTGGCTGCACCAGTTTGCATTCCCACCAACAGCGCAAGAGGATTTTCCTTTCTCCACATCCTCACCAGCTCCTGTTGTTTTTTGTGCTGTTGATTTTAGCCATTCTGACTGCTGTGAAGTAATATCTCATTGTAGTTTTGATTTGTATTTCCCTGATGATGAGTGATATTGAGGACCTTTTCATGTGTCTGCTAGCCATCTGGGGTCTTCTTTGGAAAAATATCTATTCATGTATTCTGCCCATTTTTAAATTCATTTTTTATTTTGGAGGGTGTTGAGTTTTATAGGTTCTTCATATATTTTGGATACTAACCCTTTATCATATATGTCATTTGTGAATATTTGTTCCCATTCCATAGGCTGCCTATTAGTTTTATTGATTATTTCCTTCACCATCCAGAAGCTTTTTATTTTGATGTAGCCCCAATAGTTTGTTTCTGCTTTAGTTTCCCTTCTCTCAGGAGACACATTTAGTAAGAAGTTGGTATGGCTAATGTCAAAGAGGATACTGCCTGTATTCTCCTCTAGGGCTTTTAAGGTTTCATGTCTCACATTTAAGTCTTTCATCCATTTTGAATTCATTTTTGTGTGAGGTATAAGAAAGTGGTCCAGGGACTCAGTTGGTTAAGCATCCAACTTTGGCTCAGGTCATGATCTCACAGTTCATGAGTTCAAGCTCAGCATTGGGCTCTGTGCTGACAGCTTGGAGCCTGGAGTCTGCCTCAGATTCTGTGTCTTCCTCTCTCTCTCTCTCTCTGCCTCTCCCCACCTCTCTCTCAAAAGTAAACATTAAAAAAATAAAAATAAATAAAAGAAAGTGGTCCAGTTTCATCCTTTTGCATGTTGCTGTCCAGTTTTCCCAGCACCATTGGTTACAGAGACTGTCTTTTTCCCTTTAGAAATTCTTTTGTTTACATTTAATTGACTATATATTTGTGGGTTCTTTTCTGGGTTTTCTATTCTCTTCTAGTGACCTATCCATTTTTTTAATGTTTGTTATTTTTGAGAGAGAGAGAGAGAGAGAGAGAGACAGAGTGCAAGCAGGGGAGGGGCAGAGAGAGAGGCAGGCACAGAATCTGAAGCAGGCTACAGGCTCTGAGCTGTCAGCACAGTGCTCCATGCGGGGCTCGAACCCACAGACTGTGAGATGATGACCTAAGCTGAAGTTAGACACTTAACTGAATGAGCCACCCAGGTGCCTTCTCTATGAGTCCGTTTTTGTGTCAGTACCATACTGTTTTGATCACTACTGCATTGTAACATAAATTGAAGCTAGAAATTGTGATTCCTCCAGCTTTGATTTTCTTTTTCAAGTCTGCGTTGGCTATTTGGGGTCTTTTGTGGTTTCATAGAAATTTTAGGATTGTTTATTCTAGCTCTATAAACAATGATATTTGCATGTTGGTAAGGATTGTGTTAACTGTATAGGTTGTTTGAGAAGCATAGACATTTTAACAATATTTATTCTTCCAATCCATGAGCAAGGAATGTTTTTCCATTTCTTTGTGTCCTCTTTTATTTCTTTCATGAGTATTTTATAGTTTTCAGAATATAGTTCTTTCATCTCTCATGGGGAGGCTTATTCCTATCTTATTGTTTTTGGTGCAGTTGTAAATGGGATTGTTTTCTTAATTTCTCTTTCTGTTGCTTTATTATAGTTATGTATGTTGATTTTGCATTCTGTGACTTTAACGATTCCATTTATCAGTTCTAGCCATTTTTTTTTTTTGGTGGAGTCCTTTAGGTTTTCTATGTGTAGTGTCGTGTCATCTGCAAATACTTTTATTTCTTCCTTGCTGATTTGGATGCCTTTTACTTATTTTTGTTGTCTGATTGCTCTAGCTATGACTTCCAGTACTATGTTAAATAATGGTGGTGAGAGTGGATATACCTGTCTTATTCCTGACCATAGAGGAAAAGCTCTCAGGTTTTCCTCACTGAGGATGATATTAGTTGTGGGTTTTTTATAGATGGCCTTTATTATGTTTCAGTATTTTCTCTCTAAAACTACTGTTGTGAGGTTTTTGTTTGTTTGTTTGTTTTACCATCAGTTAATGTTGTACTTTGTCAAATGCTTTTTCTGCTTCTGTTTAAATGATCATATGGTTCTTCTTTTTTTTTTTTTTTATTCATGTGCTCTATCACATTGATTGATTTGCCAATATTAAACCACCACACCAGGAATAAATCACTCTTGATAGTGGGGAATGATTTTTTAAAGATATTGTTAGATTTGATTTCCTAGTATTTTGTTGAGAAATTTTGCATACATGTTCTTCAGGGATATTGGCTTATAGGTTTCTTTTTTAGTGGAGGCTTTATCTGGTTTTGGTATCGGGGTAATGTTGGCTCATAGAATAAATTTGTGTGTGTTTTTTTTCCTTTCCATATTTTGGAATAGTTTGAGAAAAATAAATATTAACTCTTCTTTTTTATTTTATATATAGAGAAAGCCTAAGGGAGAGGGGCAGAGAGAGAGAGAGAGAGAGAGAGAGAGAGAGAGAGAGAGAGAGTGAATCATAAGCAGGCTATACATTCAGTGCAGAGCTCAATGTGGGGCTTGATCCCACCACCCTGGGATCATGACCTGAACTGAAAGCAAGAGTTGACACTCAACTGACTGAGCCCCCCAGGTGCCCCATATTAACTCTTCTTTAAATGTTTTATAAAATTCACCTGTGAAGCCATCTGGCCCCAGACTTTTGTTTGTTGGGATTGTTTTGATTATCGATTTAATTTCTTTGTTGGTTATCAGTCTGTTCAAGTTTTTTATTTTTTCTGTTAATTTTTGGAAGTTTATATGTTTGTAGGAATTTGTCTATTTGTACCAGGTTGTCCGATTTCTTGGCATATAGTTTTTAATAATATTCTCTCATAATTTTTTGTATTTCTACGGTGTTGACTGTTATTTCTCCTCTCTCATTTGTGATTTTTTTTATTTGGATCTTTTCTCTTTTTGATATGTCCAGCTAGAGGCTTATCTATTTTATTAATTTTTTTCAATGAACCATCTCCTGGTTTCATTGATCTGTTCTAATTTTTTTTAGTTTTCTTCCAACTCTTGAGGAAGCCTGTATTGCTATTTCCCTCTTAGGACCACTTTTGCTGCATCCCTAAGGTATTGGACTGTTGTGTTTTCATTTTCATTTGTTTCAATGTATTTTTTATTTCTTCTTTGATTTCCTGGTTGACCCATTAATTGTTTAGTAGGATTTTGTGTTGCTTAACTTCTATGTATTTGTTCTTTCCAAATTTTTTCTTGTGGTTGACTTCTAGTTTTATAGTGTTGTGTCCTAAAAGGTGCATGGTATGATTTCAGTCTTTTTTGTATTTGTTGGGGCCTGTTTTGTGATCTAATACGTTGTCTGTTCTGGAAAATGTTCCATGTAGACTTTAAAAGGATGTGTATTCTGCTGTTTTCGGATGGAATGTTCTGAATATACCTATTAGGTCCATCAGGTCCAGTGTGTCAATCAAAGCCATTGTTTCTTTGTTGATTTTCTACTTAGATGATATATCCATTGCTGGAGGTGGAGAGTTAAAGTACCCTATTTTTGTATTATTATCAATTAGTTCCTGTATATTATAATTAACTCTTTTATATTTTTGGGTGTTCTCATTTTGGGTACATAAATATTTACAATTGTTTTGTCTCATTTTTGGATAACCAGCATACATTCAATCATTTATTCAACATGTATTCAGTCATTAATTTCATAAACATTTATTGGTCTATGCCATACACTGAGCACTGTTTGCACACTCGAAATACAACAGTGAACATAAAAGACAAAAATTCTTGCCCTTCTACTGCTTAAATTTTAGTGAATGTAGGCTGACTAAACAAATAAATGAGTAAATGTAGGTTCATTAAACAGTGACAAATTCTGTGCAGAACAGGAAAACAGAGAAGGTATAAGGACATTGTTTGTGCTTGGGGGGAATATTGTTGGATACTATTTTAAATACTGTGGTCAGGGAGACCCAGTGGACCTGAGGGACAGAGCTATGTGGACAGAGGAACAAAAAGCAAAAAGTTCCAGAGACAGGACTATAGTTCATGTTTTTAAGCAGCTCTTAGGGAGGCATTTCTGACTGGGGGTCTGAAGGAGGAGGTCAGGTAGGTAAAGGAGTCCCACCTACAGGAACAAAATTTATCTCTCTTCTGGGCTTATTTATGTGTTTTAATCTAACTCTTAATTCTAACTTTTGAAATTTTCATTGGACCTTTTTGAGTAATGGGACCAAGATTTATGTGTGTTAGAATCCCATTTTCTAGTTCTGTGCTAGATATAAAATAGCTTTCAATAAATATGCTTAAATGCCTGAGGGAAAGGTTAAAACCTAATGGTTATTTTCAGCATTTTTTAGCGTTGCTTTTTAATTTTACTTTCTTTTCCAAAGTCAATGCACTATCTTTAAGTACTGATACTTCCCATCAACCACACATCCATTACACTGACTCTAAAAGAGATTTAATCAGGAGCAGACAGTGAGGTGTGATGCTTCATTCATCAACATTCATAGCTTCTGGGCTGGGTGCCATGATGAGAGATTATATATACATCTGTATCCTTAGTCACTTCCAGAAAATGATGGAATGTAAGAAATGTGATGTACCTGTGGGTAAGAGAAAAACCATACAATTCATATCATCAGGCATGTCCAGAGAGAGGATTAGGACTGTAATTTTGTCTCCAAGTCCCTGTATTCCAATAGTGATTTTGAGTATTTTAGTTAAGAAAAGTCAAGCTAGAACACAATTACTTGCTGCTTTCGCCCTCCTCAGCAATTTCCTAATCCCCTCTTTAATCTCCTGCATTCATACCCCATAGATAATGGGGCTGAGAGCTGCAGGAATTACATGGTATAACACATTAAGTAAGACAGGGATATCAGGGGAAATTTTTTTCTTGGCTATGTGGGTGAAAACAAAAACCAGCAGGATGGTACTGAAGAAGAGGATGAGGATGAAGTGAGAGCCACAAATGCTCAGAACTTTGGCAGCTGCCCCTCTTGCCTTGAGTCTAAGAACGGCTCATAGGATGAAAGTATAGGAGAAAATGATGAGGATGAGGTCAGAGCCCAGAAGAGTCCAAGCCACAACTAAATGGTAAATTCTGTTAAAGGCAATGTTATCACAGGAGAGCTTGGACACAGAGAGATTGGCACACATACAGTTCTCAATTATATTTTTTCCACAGTAATGATGCTGGGCAGAGAGGATGGGAATAGGTGCAGTAAGAAATGTGTTCCGGGCCAAGATGAAGAGAACAGCCTTTCCTACAAACTGGTCAGTGATGATAGATGGGTAGTAGAGAGGCTTACAGATGGACACATAGCGGTCATAGGCCATGGCCAGGAAGGTGCATGATTCCATGGGCAGGAAGGAATTCATGATGAACATCTGGAGGAAGCAGGTAGAGAAGCTGATGGACCTGTGGTCAAACCAGAAGATGGCCAAGACCTTGGGGATGACAGTCAAGCAGAGCATGATGTCCAGCAGGGAAAGGAGGCCGAGCAGGTAGTACATGGGCTTATGCCAAGAGACCTCCATCCTGATCCGGACGGTGATCAGGAGGGTCACGTTGGCCCCATAGCCAGGAGGAAGAGGAGGCTGAGGGGCAGAGACAACCAATGCTTCCAGATGGGGGACCTGACAAAGCAATTCAGGATGAAGTCTGAGACTTCAATAGAGAGGGAGCTGCTGTTCTAAGGCAGCAATGGCAGTGACTTTAGTGAGGCAGATGTCTCTGAGTAGCTGCAGAAGAGAGGAGTAAATCTATCATACTCTGATGGCTATGTACTTAGCTTGTAAAATCCATAAGGGTAAGTACATAGTCCACTTCATCCACCCCACAGCCCTTGTGCCTAGCACATTTTTTGACTTATAAGAGGTGGCTAATAGACATTTGTTGAATATATAATATAATGTTTCCACATCTTTGTTATTTCATCTGTGTTTTATCTTTCTTTTATGTGAATGTGTATTTTCAGTTTGTTTGCTTGGTTAATATTTAATGAATCAGAAATTATTTAAACATCAAATGTTATTTAAATTAAATACATAAAATCAAAGGCTGATGAAACATTTCAGTTTAAATTTTAAAATGAACAGAAATGCACTCCAAAGGTTAGATGGGATTCATTTTCAAGATTTTAAGGAAGAAAAAGATGATAATATCCAGTGACATGATGAACTGGGGTACTTAGAGCAAATCTCCTTGATGAAAAGGTATACAAATCATTTCTATGGTTATGTCTATATCTAATCTCTATCTTTATCAATACCCATACCCATATCCATACCTACACTTATGCCTATACTTACATCTATTATTTATATTTTAATATCTTGAATACACCCATGAACAAGTAAAAAAGAAAGAATTATCAGGCTAAAGATTGAATAAAATCCAGACATCAAAATCAACTATTGATGTTGGCTTTCAACCTGAGAGCACTTGTATAAACTTAAGCACCTGTCTTCATTACCTAGGGGAGCTTGGAATCTAAACTCCAGGGACAGAAGATAAATCTAGGCTCAAGCAGGTGGAGAATGTAGCAGAGGATCTCCCATTTAGATAGGGCTTTACAACACTACATCCTGAATAAAAAGGTGGGCACTAGTAATAATCCCACTCCTTCATCTTCGTCCCTCACTTATACCTGGAACTTCAAATAACCTCAAAGCTTGTTTTATAGTAGAAATCTTCCCTGTAAATCCTGAACTACTGGCTGGTTCTCTTTTGACTTGGCATCCTGTGTTCACACCAACTGTTTGTCTCAGAAAGGAATTTAAAGTTATCCTGGATTGGTGGTGGTTTCAGAAAATAACAGAAACAAGCCCAAATCCTTTCTTGAGAAAGAAACTTCATCTCAGGCCTCAAAGAATTTCAGCACAAAAACTTCTGAAGAAATTGAGTTGCTTGTGGTAAAAAGACAATTAATTAAAAAGAAAATGATGGGGCACCTGGGTAGCTCAGTTAGTTGACCGTCTGAATTCGGCTCAGGTCATGGTCTCATGGTTCATGAGTTCAAGCCCCGCGTCAGGCTCTGTGTTGATAGCTCTGAGCCTGGAACCTGCTTTGGATTCTCTCTCTCTCTCTCTCTCTCTCTCTCTCTCTCTCTGCCCCTACCCTGCTTATGTTCTCTCTCTCTCTCAAAAATAAAGGAACATCAAAAAATTTTTTTAATTTAAAAAATGAGTATAAGCCCACAAAAATGATAGCCAAATCCAATCTACAAAAACTTAAGATATTACTTGTGTGGTAAAAGATATTGAACAAAGTTATTTTGTTCATTACCTAGCCCTACTGGGTTTTAGGTAATGAAAGAAAAGCTTTAGGGGAGCCTGGGTGGCTCAGTTGGTTAAGCATCCAACTTCGGTTCATGTCATGATCTCACGGCTTGTGAGTTTGAGCCCCAAGTTGGGCTCTGTGTTAACAGCTCAGAGCCTGAAGCCTGCTTCGGATTCTGTGTCTCCCTCTCTCTCTCTACCCCTCGCCTGCTCATACTCTGTCTCTGTCTCAAAAATAAACAAACATTAAAAAAAAAGAAAACAAAGAAAAGCTTTAAAATATACACAACAAAATAAACACACAGAAAAGGAGAATCAGTCCTCTCTCCAAAAATGAAAAAAATAAAATAATTAACATTGCAAGAGACAGATTTAAGAATAGATTAGCCACACTTGGAAAGATAGTGACCTAGAAGATAGAACTTGAGAAATGCTTTAGAATGAAGCTCCAATGGATACACAGAAAATGCAAACATGTAAAGAGCAAAATACGGGATTCTGACTGCTCAGAGTCCCTCTATCTTTTCTGTTTTCCTGGGATTAATAAGATGATGTCCAGAATTAATATTTTGCTCAGGACACTGGAATCTCTAAAACGTAACAAAGCAGATTTGAAGAGGAACCAGATATACTTGAAAAACAGAATATCAACAATAAGAACTAAATTAAACAGTAGATTAGGGCCAGCTAATGGTAGAGTCAGTAAAGTGTCAGAGGTGGTCAGAAGAATCTACTGAGAATGAAGATGGAAATAAAATAAAAACATATGGGAAAAAATGAAGAAAATGTAGGAGAAATAGATGGGATGAGCATGTTTAATACATTTAATAAGAGCTCCCAGTTGAAGAAGAAAGAGAATGAGACAGAAACATCTGAACTTTTCAGGACAGACTACATCAGTAATCAGATTCAAGAATTCCAATAAGAGGCACCTGTGTGGCTCAGTCGGTTAAACATCGACTTTGGCTCAGGTCATGATCTCAGGTTCATGAGTTTGAGCCCTGCACCAAGCTGTCTGCTGTCATCGCAAAATATGCTTGGGATTCTCTCTGTTGCTCTCTCTCTGCCCCTCCCACACTTGTGCTTTCTCTCACACACAGAATAAAAAATAAACTTAAAAAAAAGAATTTCAATAAATCCTGGGTGGGAGAAATCAAAAAAAGTGTACACCTGGATATATCTAAATATATACACTTAGTTGGGGCTCCTGGGTGGTTCAGTCGGTTAAGCATCCAACTTTGGCCCAGGTCATGATCTCACGGTCCGTGAGTTTGAGCCCTGCGTCTGGCTCTGTGCAGACAGCTCAGAGCCTGGAGCCTGCTTCAGATTCTGTGTCTCCCTCTCTGTCTGCCCCTCCCTAGCTCATGCTCGCACTCTCTCTCTCTCTGTCAGAAATAAATGAACTTTAAAAAATAAAAATAAATATATACACTTAGATATCATGGTCTAACTTAGGTACCAAAGAGAAAGAAATGATCTTAAAGATCAATATGACTATTACAATGAGAACAATGGGTGTGTGTTTCAATATGCGTGTGTCAATAGGCCACAGCAGTAAAGTGTGGTAAATAATGAAGACACTAGTGAAGATGTCTTAATAATGCTTTAAATTGAAATTGATGGAGGTTTTGAAGATGTTAAACTGTTAAAGACTACTAAAATTACTATCGAATTATTTATATTAGCTGCTAAAATTGTATTTCTTTTTTCCAGCTTTTTATTGTGGTAGAATACACATGACGCAAAATTTATTATCTTAACCATTTTAATATACAGTTCGTTGATATTAAGTGCATCCATTTTGCTGCGCAACCATCACCAGGATCCGTCTCCAGAACTCTCTTCATCTTGCAAAGCTGAAACTCTGTACCCATTAAACAATAACTTCCCATGACCTCCTCCCTTCTGCCCCTGGCAACCACCATTCTAGATGTTTTTTAAACTGCTAAGATGTTAAATAATTATTAGTTTTCAGTGATCACGATTTCATTGCATGCAGTTATCTGATGAGCATTTCAAAACCATCTTAAATAAACACAAAAGAGGGCTTCATACAAACCATGTCATCCGGAGTTTAGCAGTGGTTGCAGTAACACTAGCATCAGCTCTACAAAGAGTATACGTTTTCCTAAAAGACAGGAAGGACCTTGACTTTCTGTCCTTGATCAATGAAAGACTAGGTGAGGAACTTCTAAGGATCTGGTTGATTATTTGGAATCAAGACAGTGATCAGGAAGGTGACACTGGCCCCACAGCCAGGAGGAATAGGGCATGAAAGGTATCAGTGCTGCCAGCTGGGAACCTGACAAAACAGTTCTGGAAGTACTTGGATATGTCAGCAGAGCAGATGTTGCTGGAGGATAATATGACATTTGATCCCATCTTTGAAGAGGACAACAAGTAGCCAAAAAAGAAGAAACTTGTTAATAAATCATTTAAGCTTGTGGAGAACCATGTAAGAAGCTTTGTGGAAAGTATCAAACTAAATTAAAATAGGATGGGAAATAACATAATAATCTGGTTAGTCAGATTGTCAATCACTGTATTTGACCTTGGGAGAAAATATCAAATATGATTCATCTCTGCCTTTGGGATAACTCATTGAATAAAGTAGGGCACAAAAATGTCAGACAGAAGAATAGCAGTATAGTGTGGCTCACCAAAATAAGATGTGCTCATGGTGTTATGGAAGTACAAGAGAGTGATCCTTTATTTATTTTTAAATTCCACTTTAATTAACATACAGTGTTACGTTAGTTTCTGGTGTACTATATCGTGATTAAATAATTCTATATATTACTCAGTGATCATCATGATAAGTGTACTTTTAATCCCCTTTACCTATTTCATGCATTCCCCCACCCACCCACCTCATCTCTGGTAACCACCAGTTTGTTCTTCATATTGTTCTGAGGGTTTTATTTATTTATTTTTGTCTCTCTTCGTTATTGCTTCTTAAATTCTACATATAAGTGAAAATATATGGGATTTGTCTGTCTCTGACTGACTTACTTCACTTAGCAATATGAACTCTACATCCATCCATCTTGTTGTAAATGGCAAGATCTCATTCTTTTTATGACTGAATAATATTCCATTCTATGTGTACAACACATCTTAATCCATTCTTCTAGCAATGAACACTTGAGCTACTTACATGATTTGGCTATTGTAAATAATGCTGCAATAAACAGAATGGTACACATATCTTTTCAGATTAGTGTCTTCATACTCTTTGGGCAACTACCCAGCAATAGAATTACTTTGTCATATTGTAATTCTATTTTTAATTTTTTGAGAAACTTCTATACTGTTTCCCACAGTGCCTGCACCAGTTTGCATTCCCACTAACATTACAAGTGATTTCTTTTTCTCCTCATCCTTACCAACAGTTACTGTTTCTTGCGTTTTGGATTTTAGCCATTGTGACAACTGTGAGGTGATATCTCATTGTGGTTTTGATTTGCATTTTCCTGATGATAAGTGAGCTCAAAATATTGAGCATCTTTTCAATTGCCTCTTGGCCATTTTTATGTCTTTTTTGGAGAAATGTCTGTTCATGTCTTCTGCCATTTTTAATTGGATTATTTGAGGGCTTTTTTTGTTTTTGTTTTTGTTTTTTGGTGTTCAGCTGTATAGGTTCTTTAGATATTTGGATATTAACCCCTTCTTAGAAATATCATTTGCTAGTATTTTCTCCAATTCGGTAGGTTGTTTTTTTAGTTTTGCTCATTATTTCCTTTGCTGGTGAAGAAGTTTTTTATTTTGATGTAGTCCCAAGAGTTTATTTTTGTTTTTGTTTACTTTGCCTTAGAAACATATCTAGAAAAATACTATACTTGTGAATACTACGGTTTTAGGTCTCACATTTAGATCTTTTATTCATTTTGGGTTTCTTATGTATGGTGTAAGAAAGTGGTACAGTTTCCCTTTTTTGGATGTAGCTGTCCAGTTTTCCCAACACCATTTGTTGAAGAGACTGTATTTTCCCCTTTGCATATACTTTCCTCTTTTTAAATAGATAATTGGCCATGTAATTGTGTGTGGGTTTATTTCTGGTCTCTCTTCTGTCACATTGTTCAATATGTCTATTTTTGTGCCAGGGCCAAACTGTTTTGATTACTACAGCTTTGTAGTATATCTGTGAATGTGAGATTCTGATACCTCCAGTATTGTTCTTTTCAAGATTGCTTTGTGTATTTGGGGTCTTTTGTAGTTCTACTGAGATTTTAGGATTCTTTGTTCTAGTTCTGAGAAATATGGTGTTGGTATTTTGATAAGGATAGCATTAAATCTATAGATTGCTTTGGATAGAATGGACATTTTAACAATATTTGCTCTCTAATTCCATGAGCATGGAATACCATTCCATTTTTTTCCTCATCTTCAAT
Organism: Panthera pardus; assembly: GCF_024362965.1. NCBI lineage: Eukaryota > Metazoa > Chordata > Mammalia > Carnivora > Felidae > Panthera > Panthera pardus. Next base: position 52,877,701 of record NW_026526677.1, read on the forward strand.
TTCTTTCATCATGTTTTATCGTTTTCAGAGAATAGGTCTTTCACCTCCTTGGTTAAGTTTATTCCTACATGTCTTATTATTTTGGGTACAATTGTAAATGAGATTGTTTTCTTAATTTCTTTTTCTGCTTCTTTATTACTCGAGTGTAGAAATGTGACAGATTTCCATATACTGATTATGTATCCTATGAGTTTCCTGAATTCATTTATAACTTCTAGTACTATTTTAGTGGAGTCTTTCTGGTTATTAATATATAATATCATGTCATCTGCAGATAGTGAAAGTTTTACTTCTTCCTTCACAATTTGGATACCTTTAATTTCTTTTCCTTGTCTGAATGCTTGTAGCACTATGATGAATAAAAGTGGCAAGAGTGGACATCTTGTCTTGTTCCTGACCTTAGGGGAAAAGCTCTCCATTTTTCTTCACAGAATATGATGTTCACTGTGGGTTTTTCATATAATGCCTTTATTATGATGAAGTATGCTCCTTCCAAACCTACTTTGTGAGGGGGTTTACCATGAATGGATGTTGCAATTTGTTAAATGCTTTTTCTGTATTATTGAAATGATCATGTGGTTTTTATCCTTTCTTTTATTGATGTGATATATCATGTTGATTAATTTACAATTTTTGAACCAACCTTGCATCCTGGAAGTAAATCCTACTTGGCTATAGGGAATGATTTTTTTTAATGTATTGTTGGATTTGATTTGCTAGTATTTTGTTCAGGATTCTTGCATCTATGTTCATTAAAGATACTGTCATTTAGTTCTCTTGTTTTGTAAGTGTCTTTACCTGGTTTTGGTATCAGGATAATGCTGGCTTCATAGAATATACTTGGATGCTTTCCTTCTGCTTCTATTTTTCAGAAAAATGTGAGAATAAGAAGTATTAACTCTTTAAATGTTTAGTATAATTCACCTGTGAATCCATCTGGTCCTGTACTTTTATTTTTTGGTAGTCTTTTGACTACTGACTCAATTTCATTCCTGGCGATTGGTCTATTTAGATTCTATATTTCTTCTTTTTCTTATTTTCTATTTCTACTTGATTCAGTTTTGAAAGAGTGCATCTTTCTAGAAATTTATCCATTTCTTCTAGGTTGTCCAATTGTTGACATGTATTTTTTGTTGTAATATATATATTTTTGTATTTCTGTGGTATCAGTTGTCACTTCTCTTTCATTCTGATTTTACTTATTTGGGTCCTTCCTCTTTTTTTCTTGGTGAGTCTGCCTAAAGGTTTATCAATTTTGTTTCTCTTATCAAACAATGAACTCTTGGTTTCAGTGATCTCACCTATTAGTTTTTTAGTCTCTATTTCATTTATTTCTTTTTTTTTAAGTTTTGATTTAAATTCTAGTTAGTTAACATATAGTGATTGAGGAAATGAGATGGGCTCAATTCTTGCAAACGGTGGGATTAAAACATGGAGTTTTTAAAGGTCAGTGGGCTTAGCTGGGATGGATCGCAGAAGGCATTGCCTTGCTCCTGGAGAGAAGAAAAGCAAATAACCCAGGGGCAGACAGCGTGCAAATAATGATTTGAAGAACGCCTGGAGTACACACAGAGGGAGAGTATTCAGAGTATTTGCTGTTCTCAGGGCATCCCAGATATGGCACATTCACAGAGTCTCCTCTCCAGGATAAAGGAGCTGGCTGGCACTATTTTCCTCCCCTAACTCCCAACATAAACACAGAGCCACCTACAGGAAGTAGCAAGGCACCAACACTGGCTCCCTAACTTGCTTACACAAACCACATTACTGGAGTAAAATACTTATATCATACAAATAAGTTTTTTTAAACCAAAGACTGTAACAAGAGTTGAAGAAAGGCACCATATCATAATAGAAGGGTCTATCCAATAGGAAGGCCTAACAATTGTAAATAATTATGCCCAACTTGGAACACCCAGATATGTAAAACAATTAACATATATAAAGGAACTCATTGATAATAACACAATAATAGTAGGGGGATTTAACATTGACATCAGTGGACAGATCATCTAAGCAGAAAACAACAAGGAAACAATGGCTTTGAATGACACACTAGACCAGATGGAATTAACACATATTCTGAACATTTCATCCTAAAGCAGCAGAATATTCATTCTTTTTGAGTGCACACAGGACATTCTCTAGAATAGATCACATACCAGTTCACATATCAGGCCTCAACAAATACAAAAAGATTGAGATAATAATATGCATATTAAAGCATGTGGTCTGAAAGACCACACACAGCACTATGAAACTTGATGTCAATGACAAAAAAAACGTTTGGAAAGACCACAGAAGTATGGAGGTTAAACATGATATTAAACAATGTGTGGACAACCAGGACCTTAAAGGAGAAATAAAAAATACATAGAAACAAATAATAATGAAAACATGATGATCCAAAATCTTTGAGATGCACCAAAAGCAGTCATAAGTGGGAGGTGGGCAGCAATATAGCACTACTCAAGAAGCAAGAAAAGTCTCAAATACACAACCTAACCTTAGAGCTAGAGCTAGAAAAAGAACAGCAAATTAAGTCTAAAGCCAACAAAAGAAGGGAAATAATAAAGATTAGACCAGCCATAATGATATAGAAACAAACAAATAAAAAACAGTAGAACAGATCAATTAAACCAGGAGGTGGTTCTCTGAAAGAATTAGTAAAATTGATAACCCCCTAGGCAGACTTATCAAAAAGAAAAGAGAAATTACCCAAATAAATAAAATCACAAATGAGAGAGGAGAGATCACAACCAACACGACAGAAATACAATAAATTATAAGAGAATATTATTGAAAATTATATGCCAGCAAATTGGATAATCTGGAAGAAATCAAACAATTCTTAGAAACATATAAACGACCAAAACTGAAACAGGAAGAAACTGAAAACTTGAACAGACTAATAACCAGTGGAGAAATTGAATGAGTAATCAAAAATCTCCCCCAAAACAAAAGTCCAGGGCCAGATGGCTTCCCAAGGGAATTCTGCCAACAATTAAAGAAGAGTTAATACCTATTCTTCTGAAACTGCTACAAACAAACAAACAAAAAGAAATGGAAAGAAAACTTCCAAATTCATTCTATGAGGCCAGCATTACCTTTATTCCAGAACCAAAGACCCCATTATAAGGGAAAATTACAGGCCAATATCCCTGCTGAACATGGATTCAAAAATTCTCAACAAGATACTAACAATTTAAATACGACATTACATTAAAAGAATTATTAATCATGAGCAAGTGAGATTTATTCTTGGACCACAGGGGTGGTTCAGTATTCATCAATCAATCAGTCTGATACACCACATTAATAAAATAAAGGATAAGAACCATATGGTCCTGTCAATAGATGCAGAAAAAAAATTTTGACAGAGTGCAACATCAATTCTTGATAAAAACCTTCAATAAAGTAGGGATAGAAGGAACATATATCATCATAAAGGCCATGTATGAAAGACCCACAGCTAATACCATACTTAATGGGGAAAAACAGCTTTCCACCTATAGTCAGGAACAAGACAGGGATGTCCATTCTTACCATTGTCATCTAACATAGTACTGGAAGTCCTACTTACAACAATCAGACAACAAAAATAAATAAAAAGCATCCAAATAAGCAAGGAATAAGTCAAAATTTCACTCTTTGCAGATGACATGATGCTCTATGTAGAAAACCCTGAAGACTCCACCAAAACATTGCTAGAATTGATACATGAATTCAGCAAAGTCCCAGGATACAAAATCAACGTACAGAAATCTGTTGCGTTTCTATACACCAATAATGAAGCAACACAAAGAGAAATCAAACCCCATTTACAATTGAACCAAAAGCCATAAGATATCTAGGAATAAACCCAGCCAAAGAGGTAAAAGTTCTGTACTCTGAAAACTATAGAACATTTAAGAAAGAAATTGAATAAGAATGCAAGCTGGTGCAGCCCTTCTGGAAAACAGTATGGAGGTTCCTCAAAAAACTAAAAATAGAACTACACTACGACCCAGCAATTGCACTACTAGGCATTTATCCACGGGATACAGGTGTGCTGATTCAAAGGGACACATGCACCCCCATGTTTATAGCAGCACTATCAACAATAGCCAAAGTATGGAAAGAGCCAAAATGTCCATTGATGGATGAATGGATAAAGCAGTTGTGGTATACACACACACACACACACACACACACACACATACACACACACACACACAATGGAGTATTCCCCGGCAATCAAAAAGAATGAAATCTTGCCATGTGCAACTACGTGGGTGGAACTGGAGGGTATTATGCTAATTGAAATTAGTCACAGAAAGACAAAAATCATATGACTTCACTCTTATGAGGACTTTAAGAGAAAAAACAGATGAACATAAGGGAAGGGAAACAAAAATAATATAAAAACAGGGAGGGGGACAAAACAGAAGAGACTCATAAATATGGAGAACAAACTGAGGGTTGCTGGAGGGATTGTGGGGGGGGATGGGCTAAATGGGTAAGAAGCACAAAGGAATCTACTCCTGGTATCATTATTGCACAATATGCTAACTAATTTTGATGTAAATTAAAAAATAAAACAAAATAAAACAAGTTAAAATTTAAAAAAGAAAGAAAGAAATTAAAGAGGACACAAAGATATGGGAAAACATTCCCTGCTCATGGATTGGAAGAACAAATATTATTGAAAATGTCTACACTACCTGAAGCAAACTACACATTTGATGTAATCCTTATCAAAATGCCACCAGCAATTTTTCACAGACGTAGAACAAACAATCCTAAAATTTGTATGGAACCAGAAAAGACTCTGAATAGCCAAAGCAATTTTGAAAAAGAAAAGCAAGGCTGGAGGCATCACAATTCCAAACTTTAAGCTATATTTCAAAGCTGTAGGCATCAAGACAGTATGGTGCTGGCAGAAAAGGACACACAGATCAATGGAACAGAATGGAAAGCCCAGAAATGGACCCACAACTATATGGTCAAGTAATCTTTGATAAAGCAGGGAGTAATATACATTGGAAAAAAGACAGTCTTTTAAAAAAATTCATTGGGAAAATTGCACAGAAACATACAAAAGAAAGAAACTGGCCCACTTTCTTGTACCATAAACAAAAATAAATTCAAAATGGATGCAATACCTACATGTGAGAAAGGAAACCATCAAAATCCTAGAGGAGAACACAGACAGCAAACTCTTTGACATCAGCCATAGCAACTTCTTGCTAGATACATCTCTGGAGGCAAGAGAAACAAAAACAAGAATGAACTCTCAGAATTTCACCAAGATAAAAGTGTTTCTGTGCACAGTGAAGGAAACAATCAACAAAACTACAAGGCAGCCTATGGAATGGGAGAAGATATTTGCAAAAGACATATCTGATAAAGGGTTAGTATCCAAAATCTATAAAGAAATTATAAAACTCATCGCCTTCAAAATAATCCACTTAAGAAATGAGCAGAAGACATGAAAAGACATTTTTTTTCAAAGAAGACATACAGATGGCCAACAGACACATAAAAAGATGCTCACCATCACGCATCATCAGGGAAATACAAATCAAAACTACAATGAGATACCACCTAGCACTTGTCAGAATGACTAAAATTAACAATTCAGAAAACAACAAATATTGACCTGGATATGGAGAAAGGGGAATGCTCTTACACTCTTGGTGGGAATGCAAACTGGTGAAGTCATTCTAGAAAACGGTATGGAGATTCCTCAAAAGGTTAAAAATAGAACTACCCTACAAGACAGCAATTACACTACTAGTTATTTACCCAAAGGATTCAAAACACTGATTTGAAGAGACACCAGCACCCTGATGTTTATAACAGCAATATCAACAGTAGCCAAATTATGTAAGGAGACCAAATATCCATTGACTGATAAATGGATAAAGAAGAAGTAGTATATGTACACAATAGAATATTATTCAGCCATCAAAAAGAATGAAATCTTTCCTTCTGTAACAAGGATGGAGCTAGAAAGTATTGCTAAGCAAAATAAGTCAGTTGGAGAAAAATGCCATATGATTTCACTCATATGTGGGATGTAATAAATGAAACAGATGAACATAGGGACAAAGAAAAAGAGAGAGAGATAAATCATAATACAGTATCTTAACTATAGAAAACAAACTGAACATTGCTGGAGGGGAAGTGGGTGGGAAGATGGATTAAATGGGTGATGGGTATTGAGGGCACTTGTGATGAGCACTGGGTGTTCTTATGTAAGTGATGAATCCCTAAATCTACTCCTAAAGCCGATATTAATTTATATGTTAACTAACTAGAATTTAAATAAAAACTTGAAACAGTAAACAAATAAATAAATGAATAAATTATTATGAAAAATAACCACTCAGTTAAAAAAAACAATTAAAACAAATGAAACAAACAAAAGCACCTTTGTGATCTTGTGAAATGTTCCCTAAATAGGATCCCCACAGAAAATCTGTTCATAGTAAAACAGAGTTTGAGTTGTTCAAATTGAAGATTTTCCATTGAATAATGGAAAGTTTACACTAAAATTCACAGATACATAATAGAGGAGATACTAGCAATATCTAGTGAAAAGGGGGCTCTAAGATTTAAATTATGCATGGAGATTTTGCAAAAATATGCAAGAAAAACAAAATTAATAGAAAAAGCAGGCAAATGATGTCAAAATATAATTCACAGCATGAAAATCACAAACGGTTAAACAGTATACGAACAATGCTGAGTTATCAGGAGAAAATCATATTAAAATAATGAGATACAATTTTATATCCACCAAGCATTAAAAAAATACCATCAATTGGTGTAAGGAATGTGAAGAATTAAACTATAGAAGAATTAAACTATAGAAATTTCTAGTGAGATTTTATAAGTATTTTGGAGACAAATTTGGTAATTCCTAGTGGAATTAAATGTTTTTACTTTATAACTAAAAAAACCCACTCCTACACATATACCTATTTTAGGACTATAAAAGAAGTATGCAAAGATATTGACGTTAGCAGTAATTATAGGTCATTCAGGTGTTGACTACTTATATAAAAAATGCACATAATGGGAATTGAAATGAATAAGCAATGAAAAAGAATGACTTATGCAGAACAACATGGACAGTTGTTTAAGATTTAGTATTGAGTGAAAACAAAGAATAACATCAGATTTATTATCCAATATTATTTATAAAATTCAATATCCAAATAATCCTCATGAACATGTAGCTACATAAGCATATCTAAAATTAATTGAAAAGACACATTTTAAGAACACTGGAGCTTTGGGGCGCCTGGGTGACTCAGTTGGTTGACCATCAGACTTCTGCCTAGGTCATGATCTCACGGTTCATGAGTTCGAGCTCCACATTGGGCTCTGTGCTGACAGCTAGGAGCCTGGAGCCTGTTTCAGATTCTGTGTCTACTTCTCTCTCTGCCCCTCCCTTGCTTGTGCTCTGTCTCTGTCTCTGTCTCAAAAATAAGTAAACATTAAAAAAAACAATAAGAACACGGGGGCTTTCACTTTTCTAAAGAGAAGAGGAATAGGAGCAAAGTTGAGATATGCAGGAGACAGAGAAATAAAAATAGAACAAAAGAAGGCCTTTAAAGAAACTGATGCTGATGCCACAACACAGGGAACAGAGTCAGTGGTATTGTAATTGTGTTATGTGGTGACAGATGGTAGCTACCAATGGTGAACATAGCATAACTGTATACATTTGTTGAATCACTATGTTGTACAACTGACTAATGCAACATTCTGTGTCAACTACAATCAACTTTTAAAAATAATGAAAAAGAAAGAAAGAAAAAAAAGGAACTGATGATGCTTGCTCCCATAATTTGAGGCATATGAATATTTCACATGAGGCTCAAAATGAAAAATAAAATAAACAAATCATTCTTTCTAGTATATAGGTGTATATACATCACATTTGAAAAGTCTTTCAGTACAGCAAAAAACATGATAGGATTTTCTTTAAGAAAAGCACGTTGCATTTTCTCAGGAATATATTTTTCAAGTTACTCTACCATCATTATCATGATGCCATCATAAAAGTCATGACAAATTAATACCAATCCATTCAATAGCATGGTTTGGGAGGTACCTATCTAACAACGGTCTGTTGGAAGCCCATGAGAACTTATGAGTGAGCTTATTGGACCCATGGAGGGCATCGAGTATGCATGTGCAAATGACTGTGAACATGGATGGATGAATGTAAGACCCCTATACCCAGGAGATTAACTGTCCACAGAACACACAATGTTGGGCTGGATTACCAGAGCTCCTTGCTTTTAGAGAGAAAGAAAATCATTTTCTTCTCCTTCCTGCCTGTTTGTCCCAAGAGGGCTTTTTAGGCACAATAAAGTAGGGATGGAGTAGTTCCCAGAGGGAAAAGTCCCTGAGGCCCTGGAGTTATAACTACACCCAGATAGTTCAGGAACTAACCAGAACTCCAATATCAGTGGATCCAGACCCTTGCTCACATCCTCTGTAAGTGAGTCTGGATAGAGGGCCCCTGAGAGGCAGCTATTCCAAAATTAATCAGAACATGGGGGACACCTTTCTTTTCAGTACAGATTTGTGCTCCATTCCATTCCTGAGTCAGTACTGCTGAAGCAGTCTGCAAACCAGGTTGTAGAGATTTCATCCTGTCTCAGGTCAGGAAGCAAATGTAAGAACCTGTGTTCTGGGACCTTCCTTTTTGCCCTTCTGTTGCCTTTTCTGATCTTTTACTGAGTGGTGCCAGATTCAGAGATGCAGGAGTTTGTCCATAGGAGATGAATAGGGGTGGGGTGGAAAGCCTGAAGAGTGATCATCTGCAGCTTAATTTAGATGATTTGGAGTTTTCAGCTGAACATACTGAAGGGGCGTTAAGGCAAAGAATCAGCACACAAATGCTTGAATCATGGAGGAGAAATTAAATTTAATCTAAGTAACATTAGAGGTTAAAGACAGAGACCACAATTTGGGGTCAGTGGGAGTAAGAAAGTAGTTCCTCAGATTAAGCTTCATCTAAAGAATTTCTAAAAGCTATGCTGTAAAAACAGAAAACTATGCCCAGAAGATCATTGAGGTATCTATTACTGGTTGCACTCAGTAACGTCCTAAACAATATTTTGGAGAGATGTCTCAACTTCTGAGTTTCTGGAGTTAGGTGGTCCTTATAATTAGTAATTAATACATAATAATAATAATAATAATAATAATGGACACAAAGTAAAAGGAAACAAGAAGAAAATTGTAATCTGAGCAGTGAAAGCAGGAGTCAGAGTTGTAAGTGCAAAAACAAGGGACATTCCAGATTTCTGGAAAATGGCCCAAGGATTTTATGTGCATGGGGGTGGAGGTAAGAGAAACCTAGAAACATAAAACAAAATGCCAGATACGATATGCGTTTCTGTATCACTGTGGTGACACAGGACACAGGTATATTCATATAGTCAGTGGTTTGGACCTAACTTTTATTTCTTCCACATCCAGACACTGCTAATTAAGCTGGAAATACAGATAATATCACTGAGTCTCAGTTGTCCATTTCAAAAGATAAATTGTTAAAATGGTGTACTTAACCTACCTACTTCAGAATGTTATGAGTCACATATGAAATATGTTTAAAATTCATCCCAAAATTGCCAAAGTCACTACTAATGTATTCTGCTAGAAAGAGAACAAGAATTGGAAGCCATCTAAATCTCTTCTACATATCATGTGGGAGCCATGCCTGGCAGGTGCCAGCTGCACAAACCCTTGCTTAGGGAAGCAGAGGATCAGGAGTAAAGAGAAGAGCCCTGGAAGGGAATGCCATTCCTTCCCGCTCTGAGAGCAAGCCCCAGACACTAACAGGGTCTCCTGATGGGGAGAGTTTAACAGCAGCCTGCAGCTGGGGAATAGAAAATCATATCTGGAAACAAAAATACTATTTGAGCCGCTCCAGGAAAACGAGTGTTTCTAAAGTGATGGGGTTTTGGAGTCGTGGGGGTCTGGAGCTGATGGCCAAGAAAGAATTCTTGAGATGTGTTTGGTGCAAAAAGGTGATTTTGTTTTATGATTTTTTTTTTACCTCAACACCTAGAGTTTCTTGTCTCGCAGCTTCAAAGAATGAAGAGGTAGACACAAAATGAGCAGCAGGCAAAACTTTATTAGAGTAATATAAGAAAGTAGGAATAGAATGAAAGCTCTCTTTATAGAGAGGAGGTATTTGAAAGTGAATGCCTGTGACTGTAGGCAAGGGTCTTTGTTTTATAAGGTTTTGGTCACCACCTCCCTCCCACCTTTGTTTCTTCTCAGGTCCGACCCTTATTGGCTGGGTAACTCTAAATGTCAACTCATTCCTTTTTGATTGGCTCATTTCTTTTACATGAGGGGTGGTCTATGGCCATACCTTTCCTTGTGGGTCATATGTTTTATGGTCTACTACTCACTTTTCATCAGGTCTTTTGTCAAATTCCTGAGGGGAACCTGAGGGGGAATAGCGGCATCTGTTGCATTCTTAAGAGGAACCTTACACCCAAGAGGGTTTACTGTGGTCAGACACTCCCAGCATCATTCCAAAATATGTGTTTTTCCCCATCCAGGGACCTCAGGTCCTCATCTTTCCCTGTCTGCCAATTTTATTCTATATTTCCCTATCATAATTTTATTAAATCACAGGGACAGGACCCATGGGCAGAAAGAGCTGTACTGGGTTGTGAGAGTAACCAGTTATATACCATGGAGTTGGGGGAGGTAAAGGCAAAAGGGAGGCCTACAAAAGGACTTTCATATGTTAAAGATACCTGAGGCCTTGCTATTGTAAAGCTAAGGTTGTTTTCTCTCTAGTCAGGCATTAACATTAAGTCAGTAGGGAGTTAATGGAGAAATGCTACACTGTATTTGCTTCAAGTATTTGTCAATGGGCTGCAGGTTATAAAGGAATTTAACTATACCTACCATTTCCTTCTTGCTTTTGTTCCCCACATCATTGTGGAAGGGAGGGTGATATTGGGGCTCTGGGAAACTAAATCTATAGGTTTCTGGAGATTAGGTTGTTGACAAGATTGCCTTTTTCTTATAATTTACTATGATTTATGTGAACTGATGGAGACTCATATTCTGCATGACTGTGGTCTCTATCAGTTAACCATTTGTTTTCCCCTTTCCTTTGTTCTTGGGCAGCCAGGAGTGCCTGAGCAATGTCACACATATCTCACTGTCGCCGCCCCCCCCCATGGGGTGGGGGAGGGTGGTGTTAACTTTTGCTTTGCCCTCAGCTTTCCTAATACTTCCTCATCATAGAAGTATGAAAACATTGTTCTGATCTGAGTTCATGATTTAATAAAACTCTCTTCCTTGCTACTCTAACCCCTATGCCAAACTATTGCTCCTCCATCAGATTCTGTTGTCAAAACTATTCATTGTATCACTGGTGAAGTTTGTGTTTTCTTTTTATAGAATTGATGGGGCAAACACATTATCATTATAATTATTCATGAGATGCAGAGAAATCCTAGAAATTACTCCAACCCAACCCACTGTATTAAGCAAGAAGATCAGTGTAATTCAGTAATGAGTGAATACAATTGTGAGGTATATTTTCCTTGTTGGTAATGTGATATTATAACATATCTCATTGGATGCTGAATAATTCAATGGGATGAAGCCGTAGGAATTCTAGAAATTCCAAATCAATATGTAATTTATCTTCTATAGTGAACCTCAAGAGTAATAAGTAGGGAAGTATTTAAACTCCCAATGAAAAAGTGTTTCTAAACCCATAAAGTAATGGTTTAACAGAGGCCTTGGTGCATGTAGATAGATTTAGCTACAATGGACTGCATGATTTGAAGTACCCCACAAAGACCCGATCCTCACCTTTGACCAGCCTTCAGTCATCTTTCAAATCTTGTTCACAATTCAGGGGGACAAGCACCTTAGAACCCTTCACCTATAATGTAAAGGAGAGAACCACCTCACTTCATTTAAATTAATTTTCGCCAGCCTATGTCCCATGTCAGAGGTACTCAGTCTCCTCTACATTCTCCTAATTATTTGTGCAAGACCTGTCATTTGTTCTTATTTTTACCCATTGTTTCCTGAATGATCTTAGTTTGCTTCCTTGAGAAAGGGACAGTTTCTTTTTCAACATTGTGACCCTAGCACCTAACAGAATGCCAGGGGAGGACGTCAAATGTTAGAGAACATGGCAACATCGAACTGGGCTTGGAAACAGAGGAATGTGTACCTGGATCATTATACTAATAATGGAAAAATAAAATAGAAACGGGATGCAAAAACTTTAAAGATAAGACTTCATCACCCTCACACTATTGCAACCAGAACAATCAAATTTTCACCTTGTCTGATGGCAGATATCGGTCTCACAAAGCTATGTGGAATTGCTCCTTCTCCTCTTAAGATTGTTTCTTCCCAAAGTTAAGAATCGTACAAATATGAGGATATATAGAAAGGAGAAAAGCAATTTTTTTGGCAGGATCCACACCTCCCTCATTAAATGACTGTTTAGAGATAATGAAGATTAACTTTATTTACAAGGCATCATCTTTTTTTAAGTTTTTATTTATTTATTTTGAGAGAGAAAGCATATAATCAGAAGAGAGGCAGAGAGAGGGAAGGAGACAATCCCAAGAAAGCTCCATGCTGTCAACACAGAACTGTGAGATCATGGCCTGAGCAGAAATTAATAGCTGGAAGCTTAACTAACTGAGCCACCCAGGCACCCCAGGGCATCATCTTTTAAATCTGTAATTAAAACAACCTATAGCTGAAAACTCAGAATGGGGGTGACATGAGACTCAGGGACATTTATCTGTGTCCCTATTTGTGCCAGGTTCTGTTTCCTTATCTGTGTAAATGGTTACAGTTGAATTGACAAATTGGGGAAAAAACTTTCAAAAAATAGTTTTCTAAGTAATTTTCTCCTCTTTGGTTTCTGCAAACATATTACAATTCTATTAAAAATAAACCTTGAACAAATCAAACAAACCGTATTACCTCAGTCTTCTATACTGTTTAGTGATAGGAGTGGCTCTGGAGCATGGCACAAAGGATAAACAGATGAATTCACATGGCTCTGGATGACCAGCTAGGACTCACGAGTTTCACCTAACTAAAGCAAATTGTTCTAAATTCATGTGCCTTAAGTCAGTATCTAATTTTTATCCTAATTTTACAGATCACTGAAAGAAAGGTGCAGAAATATATATGACAAAATATGACAATATACCAAAATGGCACCATCTCCTCTGAGGTTTCAGACTTCCTCCTGAATTGTTTTGTCAGGTCCCCCAGCTGGAAGTTCTGGTTGTCCCTGCCCCTCAGCCTTCTCTTCCTTCTGGCCATGGGGGCCAATAGTGTTCTCCTGATTACCATCTGGCTAGAGGTCTCTCTGCATGAGCCCATGTACTACCTGCTCAGTATCCTTTCCCTGCTGGACATTGTTGTCTGCCTCACTGTCATCCCCAAGGTCCTGGCCATCTTCTGGTTTGACCTCAAGTCCATCAGTTTCTATGCCTGCTTCCTCCAGATGTACATCATGAATTGGTTCTTTGCTATGGAATCCTGCACATTCATGGTCATGGCCTATGACCGCTATGTGGCCATCTGCCACCCACTGAGGTACCCATCCATCATCACTGACCAATTTGTAGCCAAGGCTTCCATTTTTATTTTGGCCAGGAATAGTATTGTTACAATGCCTATCCCCATTCTATCATCCCAACTCCATTATTGTGGGACAAATGTCATTGACAACTGCATCTGTGCCAATATGTTTGTCTCCAGGCTCTCTTGTAATGATGTCACCATTAGTCGCATCTACCAGTTTGCTGTAGGCTGGACACTGCTAGGATCTGACCTCATCCTCATCTTCCTCTCCTATACCCTCATATTGCGAGCTGTGCTGAGACTGAAGGCAGAGGGTGCTGTGGCCAAGGCCCTGAGCACATGTGGCTCCCACTTCATCCTTATCTTCTTCTTCAGCACCATCCTTCTGGTCTTCGTGCTCACTCATGTGGTGAAGAAGAAGGTCTCCCCTGATGTTCCAGTCTTGCTCAACGTCCTCCACCATATCATCTTCTCAGCCCTCAACCCCGTTGTGTATGGAGTGCGAACCCAGGAGATCAAGCAAGGCATCCAGAGATTACTGAAGAAAGTGTGCTAATAAGGACAAGATCTCTGCATTCCTAATATAGGATGAGTTTTGAATCAACAATGGGTGAGTGGGCTGGAATTCATAGCTATTGGATATTGTGTCTTCTTTAATAAAACTGAAGTTTCATTGTATGTTTCCCTTTCTCTCACTTTTACTTTAACAATATCCTTGATCCCTTTGCCTTTCCACCATGCACATTATCCTATTTTGACAAAATACTGGGATTTCTTGGACAGGTAGCTTAGTGAGAATTTTATTCTTGAATATACAGCTATTAATATGCCATGTCTTTGTGTTCTTGACTATACAACTCTGGATATTTTGGGGTAGTTGTGTAATATGCAATATATTTTTATTCTTATTTTTATCGAAGGGAGCATTTTGGAGACAAAGACATAGGGGTGAAATTTCAGTCCTGAATGATGAAAAGTTGCTTGTGGTCTATAATTTGGTCTGAAATTGGGCGGTCTTTTGAAATGTGCATTGCCAAATTGGTGCAGCCACTCTGGAAAGCAGTGTGGAGGTTCCTCAGAAAATTAAAAATAGACCTACCCTATCACCCAGCAATAGCATTGCTAGGAATTTACCCAAAGGATACAGGAGTACTGATGCATAGGGGCACTTGTACCCCAATGTTTATAGCAGCACTCTCAACAATAGCCAAATTACAGAAAGAGCCTAAATGTCCATCAACTGATGAATGGATAAAGAAATTGTGGTTTATATACACAATGGAGTACTACATGGCAATGAGAAAGAATGAAATATGGCCCTTTGTAGCAACGTGGGTGGAACTGGAGAGTGTGATGCTAAGTGAAATAAGCCATACAGAGAAAGACAGATACCATATGTTTTCACTCTTATGTGGATCCTGAGAAACTTAACAGAAACCCATGGAGGAGGGGAAGGGAAAAAAAAAAAAAAGAGGTTAGAGTGGGAGAGTGCCAAAGCATAAGAGACTGTTAAAAACTGAGAACAAACTGAGGGTTGATGGGGGGTGGGAGGGAGGGGAGGGTGGGTGATGGGTATTGAGGAGGGCACCTTTTGGGATGAGCACTCGGTGTTGTATGGAAACCAATTTGACAATAAATTTCATATATTGAAAAAAAAAAAAAAGAAATGTGCATTGCAAGAGGATTGGGATTTTGCATGGGTTTCTCATTGTGCAGTGATTAGCAATGAATCTGATTAGATTTAAGGGGCTTCTAAATTCTCCCCCCCGTTGTATTTGTGCTTTGGACATTTATCTTTTGGATCTAGGGTATCATACTTTATGGTGTGCAAACATAGCTCTGTTAATGACTGAAGAATTATAAGGATTATAATACATGATCCCATAATAATTTAAAATGTTTAAAACATATTATCTGAACATTGTATCATATTAATTGGAGAGTTTCTAGGCACACTTTGTGTTCTGGGAATTTTGTTAGATATTAAAACACAAAAATAGAATATTGTTTTTTAATATCTCTCATGAATTCCCAATGGGACTGAGCCTAGTTGTGCACAGCAATAACTTACTCATCAGTGCATCCTGTATTTCCCCTGAACCAAAAAAGAACAACTCCCCTTATTATGATCAATTTAGTGAGTCAGAACCCAAACTGCATCCTGTGCTGTAATAGTACAGAGACTTGAAAAGGTATAGAGTGGTGGTCCACAAACACATATCCATTTAAATTCACTAGGATAGTCCCTGCATAAACCAGAGTTCACAGCGGATAAGGGTGGACAAAAGTAAATTTTACCAAGTTATAGTTTCAGTACAATTGTTGTGTCAAATATGGCATCTGCACTAAAGCTGACAAAGTCTCTAGCAATTTACTATGCAGATATTATTCTGGCTGATGTGTTCTTCTCAGTTAATTCCCATGCAGAAAATATGCCAAGAGCAGTTTCTATTGAACTGGTGTAGGCAGCAGTATACAGTCAAGGACTTTCTCTAGGCTACATTAACCATTTTGCTTTTTGTCACAATATAGACCACAAGAACCTAGAACATTGTTTTAAATGATTTTTTAAAAAATATTTTTAAATGAATTTCTTTTGTTTTTATGTGTATTCATTTATTTTTAAATTCCAGTTTAATTAACATGCAGAGTTATATTAGTCAGGTGTACAATATAGTGATTCAACAATTCTATACATTACTCAGTGATCATTACGCTATGTGTACTTTTAATTCCTTTCACTTATTTCACCCATTTCACACTCACCTCCCCTCTGGTAACCACCAGTCTGTCTTCAATATTTAAGAGTCTAATTTTGTCCGTTCCTTTTTTCTTTATTTGTTTTGTTTCTTAAACTCCACATTTGAGTAAAATCATTTGGTATTTGGCTTTCTCTGACTGACTTACTTCACTTAGCATTATACTTTGTAGATCCATCCATGTTTTTGTAAAAGGCAAGATCTCATTCTTCTTTATGATTGAAAATATTCCATCCTATATGTATACCACATCTTCCTTGGTCATTCTTCTATCAATGGACACTTGGGGTGGTTCCATAATTTGGTTATGGTAAATAATGCTGCATAAACATACTGGCGCTCATATATTTTCAGATTAGTGTTTTCATATTCTTTGGGTAAATACCCAGTGGTGGAATTACTTGGTCATATGGTAATCCTATTTTTAATTTTTTGAGAAAACTCCATACTTTTTTCACAGTGCCTGCACAGTTTGCATTCCTACCAACAATACAAGATAATTCATTTTTCTCCATATCCTCACCAAAACTTCTTTCTTGTGTTCTGGATTTTAGCCATTGTGACAGGTGTTAGTTGATATCTCATTGTGGTTTTGTTTTGCATTTTCCTGATGATCAGTGATGTTGTCCAACTTTTCAATTTCTTCTTGGCCATTTTTATATATTTTTTGGTGAAATGTCTGTTAAAGCCTTCTTCTCATCTTTTAATTGGATTAATTTTTTTTTGTGGTGTTGAATTGTATAATTTCTTTATATATTTTGGGTATTAGCCCCTTCTCAGGTGTTTCATTTCCAAATATCTTCCCCCGTTCAGTAGGTTGTCTGTTAGTTATGTTCATTATTTCCTTTGCTATGCAAAAGCTTTTTATTTTGATGTAGTCTCCAGAGTTTATTTTTGCTTTTGTTTCTTGTGCTTTAGAAGACAATATAGAAAAATTTTACTACTGCTGATGTAGACAAATTATTGCTTGTGCTCTCTTCTAGAATTTTTATGATTTCAGGTGTCACATTTAGGTCTTTAATCTATTTTGAGTTTATTTATGTCTGTGGTGTAAGAAAGTGATCCAGTCTCACTCTTTTGGATGTAGTTGTCCAGTTTTCCCAACACTATTTGTTAAAGTGACTGTCTTTTTCCCTTTACATATACTTGCCTCCTTTATCATAGATTAATTGACCATGTAGTTGCGGGTTTATTTTTGGGATCTTTATATTCTTTTATGGATCTATGTCTATTTTTGTGCCAGTGCCATGCTGTTTTGTTTATTACAGTTTTGTAGTATATCTGTATATCTAGGATTCTGATACTTCCAGTTTTGTTCTCATTTTTAAGATTGCTTTGTGTATTCGGGGTCTTTCGTGGTTCCATACAAATTTTAGATTTATTTGTTCTAGTTCTGAAAAAAAAATGTTACTGGTATTTTGACAGGAATTGCTTTAAATCTGTAGATTACTTTGGGTAGAATGAACATTTTAATAATATTTGTTTTCCCAATCCATGAGCATGGAATATTTTTCCATTTGTTTGTGTCATCTTTAACTTCTTTCATAAATGTTTTATCATTTTCAAAGTACAGGTCTTTTACCTCCTTGTTTATTATTAGCTATATTATTATTTTGGGTGCAATTATAAATTAGATTGTTTTCTTAATTTCTCTTTCTGCTACTTCATTATTAGTATATAGAAATGCAATGATTTCTATACATAAATTGATTTTTATCCTTTGACTTTACTGAATTCATTTATCAGTTTTAGTAGTTTTTTGGTAGAGTCCTTTGGGTTTTCTTTTTATTTTTTTAATTTAAATTCAAGTTAGTTAACATACAGTGTAGTCTTGGCTTCAGGAGTAGAACCTAGTGATTCATCTCTTACAAATGACACCCAGTGCTCATCCCAAAAAGTGCCCTCCTTAATTCCCTTCACTTATTTAGACCATCCCCCACCCACCACCCCTCCAACAACCCTCAGTTTGTTCCCAGTATTTAAGAGTCTCTAGGGGCGCCTGGGTGGCTCAGTTGGTTGAGCGTCCAACTCTTGATTTTGGTTCAAGTATGATCTCCCGATTTGTGGGATTGAGCCCCGAGTCAGGTTCTGTGCTGACAGCACAGAGCCTGCTTGAGATTCTCTCTCTCACTCTCTGCTCCTCTCCAGCTTGCTCTCTGTCTCTCAAAATAAATAAACTTAAAACAAACAAAAAAAGAGTCTCTTATGGTTTACTTTCCTCTCTATTTTTATCTTATTTTCCTTCCCTTCCTCTCTGTTATATGTTTTGTTTCTCAAAGTCCACATATGAGTGAATCATATATCTGTCTTTCTCTGACTGACTTATGTAGCTTAGCATAATACCCTCTAGTTCCATCCATTGCCATTGTTGCAAATGGCAAGATATCATTCTTTTTCATCACTGAGTAGTATTCCAGTGTGTGTGTGTGTGTGTGTGTGTGTGTGTGTGTGTGTGTAGTTACATCTTCCTTATCCATTCACCATTCAATGGACACTTGGGCTATAGTTGATATTGCTGCTATAAACATTGGGGTGCATGTGCCCCTTCGAATCAGTATTTTTGTATCTTTTGGATAAATACCTAGTAGTGCAATTGCTGGGTCTTAGGATAGTACTATTTTAATTTTTAATGAGCCTCTATGCCGATTTCCAGAGTGGCTACCCTAGTTTGCATTCCCACCAACAGTGCAAAAGGGTTCTCTTTTCTTCACACTCCCACTAAACTTGTTGTTCCTTGTTTTGTTCATTTCAGCCATTCTGACAGGTGTGAGGTAACTTATTGTGGTTTTGATTTGTAGTTCCTTGATGATGAGTGATGTTGAGTATTTTTTCATGGGTCTGTTAGCCATCTGGATATCTTCTTTGGAAAAATGTCTATTCATGTCTTCTGCCCATTTTGTCATTGGATTATTTCTTTCTTGGGTGTTGAGTTTGGTAAATTCTTTACAGATTTTGGATACTAACTCTTTATCAGATATGCCATTTGCAAATGTCTTCTCCCATTCCGTCAGTTGTCATTTACTTTTGTTGATTGTTTCCTTCACTGTGCAGAAGCTTTTTATCTTGATGAGGTCCCAATAGTTCATTTTGGTTTTGTTTCCCTTGCCTCTGGAGACATGTCAATAAGAAGTTGCTACAGCCGAAGTCAAAGAGGTTGCTGCCTGTTTTCTCCTGTGGGATTTTGGTGGTTTCTTGTCTCACCTTTAGGTGAATTTATTTTTGTGTATGATGTAAGAAAATGGTCCAGTTTCATTCTTCTGCATGTCAGTGTCCAGTTTTCCCAGCACCATTTGTTGAAGATACTGTCTCTTTTCCATTGGATACTCTTTCCTGCTTTGTCAAAGATTAGCTGACCCTATATTTGTGGGTCCATTTCTGGGTCTCTACTCTATTCCATTAATCTCTGTGTCTGTTTTTTTCTTTTTTTACAATACCATACTGTCTTGATTGCTACAGCTGTGTTATACAGCTTAAAGTACAGAATTGTGATGCCTCCAGCTTTGGTTTTCTTTTTCAACATTACTTTGGCTATTTGAAGTCTTTTGTGGTTCCATACAAATTTTAGGATTGTTTGTTGTAGTTCTGTTAAGAATGCTGGTGTTATTTTGATATTACCATGCCATATGCAAACAGTGAATGTTTTACTTCTTCCTTCCCAATTTGGATGCCTTTTATTTTTTTTTCTGGTCTGACTGCTGTGGCTAGGACTTGCATAATCATGTTGAGCAAAAAGTGGCAAGAGTGAACACCCTTGTCTTGTTCCTGATCTTAGGAGAAAAGTTCTTAATTTTTCACCATTTTTTTATGATGTTAACTGTGGATTTTTCATTTATGGACTTTATCATCTAGAAGTATGTTCCCTCTACACCTACTGTGTTGGGTTTTTTTCACGAATGGATGTCATACTTTGTCAAATGCTTTTTCTACATCTGTTGAAATAATCATATCTTCTTTATCCTTTCTCTTATTGATGTGATTCATCACATTGATTGCCTTACAAATACCGTACCACTCTTGCATCCCAGTAATAAATGTCAGTTGATTATGGTGAATGATTTTTTAAATTTATTGTTGGATTCTGTTTACTAGTAGTTTGTTGAGGATATTTGTGTTCATGTTCATCACAGATATTGGCCTGTAGTTGTTGTTGTTGTTGTTGTTGTTGTTGTTGTTCTTCTTCTTCTTCTTCTTCTTCTTCTTCTTCTTTTTGTAGTGTCTTTTTCTGGTTTTGGTATCAGAGTAATGCTGGCCTCATAGAATACACTTGGAAGCTTTTCTTCCTTTTCTTTTTTTTTGGAAAAATTTGAGGAGAATAGGCAGTAACTCTTTAAATGTTTGGGAGAATTCACCTCTGAAGGCATTTGATCCTGGACTTTTGTTTGTTGGGAATTTTTTATTACTGATTTAATTTCATTGCTGAGAATCGTTCTATTCAAATTTTTTGTTTCTTCCTAATTCAGCTTCTGGATATTTTCTAGGAATTCATCTATTTCTTCATGTTGTACAATTTGTTGGCATATAGTTGTTCATAATATTCTCTTATAATCCTTTATATTTCTGTGATGTTGGTTATATCTCCTCTTTCATTTCTGATTTTGTGTTCTCTCTCCGTCCTTCCATTCCTCCCTACTCCTATCTCTCTTTTGTCTGATGAATCTAACTAAAGTTTTATCAATTTTGTTGATCTTTTCATAGCACCAGCTCCTGGTTTCATTGATTTATTATATTGTTTTATTTTTGGTTTCTCTTTTGTTTGTTTCTCTTCTAATCTTTATTATTTCCTTCCCTCTACTGGTTGTGGATTTTGTTTGTTCTTTTTCAAGCAATTTTAAGTGTAAGGTTAGGTTGTTCATTTGACATTTTTCTTGCTTCCTAAGATAGGCCTGTATTGCTATAAACTTCCCTCTTAGAACAACTTTTGCTGCATCACAAAGGATTGCATCCTTTATGCAATTAGGATTACTTCCTTTATGGAAGTATGGATTACCTCCTTTATGTTTGTTAATACCTGCTTTTTGTATTTGATTGCCCCCATCTTGGAGCCATAAATATATGTAATTGTAATTGTTGTAATTGTTGGATTGTTCCCTTTATGATTATATAGTGTTCTTCTTTGTCTTTTGTTACAATCATTGTTTTAAAGTGTATTTTGTCTGGTATAAGTATTGCTCCCTGGCTTTCTTTCCACTTCCATTTGCATGATAAATGTTTTCCATCCCTTTACTTTCAGTCTGCATGTGTCTTTAGGTCTAAAATGGATCTTGTACGCAGAATATAGATGGATCTTGCTTCTGTTCATTTATCCCTTCCATCGCTCTATAGAACCTGGAGCATTTTGATACTCCAATCTCACTGATCCACTATATGGACAACATCATATTAATCAGTTTGGTTACACAGAAAATGTCAAGAACCCTAGATTATCTGATAAGACACATGCACATGACAGGGTAGAAGAGAAATGCCAAAAAGATTCAGGAGGTTGCCTTAGTCAGGATGTTTTTACATTTCCATTGGTTAGAAGCATGCTCAGACATCACCGTCATCTATAGGAACAAACTATTGTATCTTTCACCTCTTATCACTAAGAAAGAAACCTTTTTGGATATTGGAGACAACATGTAACACCATTGAGAATTCTGATATGATCCATGATCTGTTCAACAGGTGACATTGAAGGTTAACAATTTTTTTTTGAAGGCTCACAATTTTTACTGCGGCCTAGAGCAAGACAGAACTCTGCAGCACATTTAGGCTGAAGTTCAAGCAGCCCCACTTCTCAGACCATAGGATTTTGGAGATACAGTTGTGTTTGGGAGATACAATGGTATTAATGGTAGATAAAGAATCTATGTGGACTCTGACAAGTCATAATATAAGGGTCCCAGGATAAACCCATAAAGTTTGCAGCAAAGAGTTCTTCAGAGAGCTAGTCACAATCCAAAACACAGCTCCAACTGTCTGAGGCAAGAAATAATCAACTTGTACAGGCAGAGCAGCAATCCATTCTATTAAGAGAATAGTATTTTTGGAGTTGCCTAGAGCAACTACAGAGGGCACAAATTACGTTAGCTCCTGTCTCAGGGCTTATTTGGCTTATCTAATTTACATGAATGTCCTTCCCTCTCCTAACACCTGTGGCTTCAAGAAAGCTCCCTTTAATTAGATAAAAGGGGAGGGAGAAGCTTGGGTGTATGAATGAATGAGTTAGCTCATGATGTGCAAGGTAGAAATGGACTGTTACCTCATTGCAGCCTCAATCATGGGTTAACTGCAAAGATGGAGACAGTGCTCTGAGCAGTACGTCTGGTCATCGACTTGGTATAAAGAGTGGATTAGTAATATTTGAAAATCAGAGGCAAAAAGTATATGAATACCCTAATGGGATTTGGCACAAAGCATTCAGATCTTCACAGTTCACATTAATGCCCACCTCAGAGCATGTGTCAGAGAAGAGGGGGCAATGACAACCAGGCAGCTAGAAGTCATGACTTCTAGAAACTTTGATTGTATGTGAGAGATATCTAGAATGACTGGTAAAGGAGGGAGATGAAGTACATGATTTACAGTTTCTGGACCAACTGCAGTAGCAGGAATATCTTAAATCCCTCTTTAGAAATTGTAACAGACATTATCTAGAAGAACCAGTGGCAGGACAGAGCTAACTTGCATAGGGAATGGGAATATCTGACAAGCACAGGGGTAAACTAATGCAGATATGGTCGGTGCCCTGCACTTTCATTACATGACAAAACTGTTCTGCAGACACCTGGGACTCTGCCTGGGAGTGCCCTCTGGCTGTGGAAGCATGCTAGATTCCTGGTTTGGGCAGGACCAAAAGTATTGAGGGATTAAAAATTTGAGAAACAGTTTTCAAATAATGATGGATAAATGTTATGGCAATATCTTTCCAGTTCTTTGAATTATCACTTGTATCTGTCTGCTACCACAGTCTTGTCCTGATTTATCCTGGTGGACATAGCTTTAATAATGATACTAGAAGCAAGTTATGTTACATAAGATCCCTGCATGTATGCTGTAAAGATATTTGAGATATTAGTGAGGTCTCATTGGATTCAATTGTTACCTCTATAGGTATTGAGGTATGTAGATCACTAGGGAGCACCTAAGAAACATCAGAGGTTAGACTTAAGATAATAATATTAATTTTAGGTGTTACTGAAATTTTTTGGAGGTAAGATGGCAGAGGAGTAGGACAACCATAAGTTTGCCTCCTCCCTCAAATACAGCTAGATAATTATCAAATCATTCTGAACACCCAAGAAATTGATCAGAAGTCTTAGAGAACAAGGCTGTACATCTACAAATCAGAAAAATGACCCACAGAAGGTAGGCACTGTGTAGAATTTGTGAGAGAAAAGAGCTGGGAGTACTCCCCAGGCAAAGGAACCCTGACTGAGGTGGGAGTAGCACATGAGGAGGAGAGAGAGAAAAAGCACTGGAGAAAAAAGGTGAAAACACACTCAGGGGACTGCACAAGAAAACTACTCCCCAAAACCTTTGACAGGGAAAAAGGAGAGGGTTAGTGTGCTGCCAGTTTTCTATAAACAGCGGAACACAGATTCTGAAGTTTTGGAGGCCTGCAAAATTATCAGGTTTGCACCTGGGAAACTGAGCAGTGGGAGAGTAGACCTGAGCCCTGCAGTAGGCAGCCTGAGGATCCCTAGGGTCAAACAGAGAGAAGCAGTTCCCCTGCTTGGAGTGCTTTCAGGATAAGTGATGCAGCCTCTCCATGGACACAGGACCCTGTGGGCACCATCGAGCTGTGCCACTCACCATTTTAGGAATAAAGATGCTGGTTGAAGGCAGCAATCCCTTGCCCCAGTTGTGTGTTGCAATTTACCATAAACTGACCGTCTGTGTGGTCATGTGGCTGTCTTCTGTGACAAGCTGTCACTGGATACAATACAGAGAGACCCTCTCCTAGATGACGAGTGCAGTTCTGTGCTGTGCGGGCCTCTGAAGTGTGGCGTTTTGAAACACAGTCATACCTGAGATAAAACACAGAAGTACTGTGCCATTTGGTAGGCAGACAGCTCAGACACAGATGAGGTGAGGTGGGGATCTGACAGAAACCAGGGACATGGGCTCATCACTGAACATCTGTGATAGCTTACTGAAGAGGGGCGGCATGCATCCCCTTAAGCCATTTTCTCCCTGCACCCTCCAGCTTGATCCACCTCAGTGAGCTAAACAGCACCACCAATGGAGAATGGAGCTGCTACACCAGGTCCCACACCCCTGCACCCTGCAAGCACATCTCCACTAGGGCAATTGCATCTAAGAATCAGAACATGCATCTCCCCCAGAAGACCAGCACAAACCCTTTGCCTACACCAAGTCTACTGATCATAGAGTGTTGTAGAGCTTCAGCTCTAGAAGAAAAAGGATCTTGTGTCATTTGGCATTTGTTTTTATTTTTGTCTTTGTTTTGTTTGATACAAAAAGCTGTCACTGGATACAATTTTAAAATTTTATTTTTTATTTTTAAAAATTTTTAAATTACTTTTTATTTTTATATATTTTTTAAATTTTAATTTTTTCTTCTTTTTCTTTTCTTTCTTTCTACCTTTTTTCTATCAAGCTTCTTGTAACAAGCAAAATAAAACAGAGCTAAGATCTAGCTATGTATTTTATTTTATTTTTTAAATTTTTCTTCAATTAAAAATTTTTTATTTTGTTTTATTTTGCTTTTTTCCCTTTCTCTCCAAAATGACAAGAAGGAGGAATTCGCCCCAAAAGAAAGAACTGGAAGAAATGATGACCAGAGATTTAATCAATGTAGATATAAGTAAGATATATAAGTCTAAATTAGAATTTTAAACAATATTAATGATATTAGGTAGGCTTGAAAAAAGCATAGAATACACTAGAGAATCCCTTACTGCAGAGATAAAAGTATTAATATCTAGTCAGGCCAAAATTAAGCATGCTGTAACTGAGATGCAATCCCAAATGCAGGCCATAAAAATGAAGATGGATGAAGCAGAGAAGTGAATTAGTGATACAGAACATAAAATTATGGAAAATAATGTAGCTGGAAAAAAGAGGGAAAATAAAGGTCATGGAATGAGAAGGCAGACTTAGGGAACTCAGTGACTTATTAAAATGTACTAATAGTCACATCATAGGAG
Source organism: Panthera pardus (assembly GCF_024362965.1). Classification (NCBI taxonomy): domain Eukaryota; kingdom Metazoa; phylum Chordata; class Mammalia; order Carnivora; family Felidae; genus Panthera; species Panthera pardus. The sequence goes on from NW_026526677.1 coordinate 52,903,223, forward strand.
TCCCAGAAGATGAAAAGAGAGAAAGAGGGACAGAAGGTTTATTAAAACACATTATAGCTAAAAACTTCCCTAATCTGAGGAAGGACACAGACATCAAAATCCAGGAAGCACAGAGAACTCCCATTAAATTCAACGAAAGCCAACCATCACCAAGGCATATCATAGTCAAATTCATAAAATACACAGACAAGAAAAGAATCCTGAAAGCAGCAAGGGAAAAGAAGTCCTTAACCTACAAGGGAAGACAGATCATAGCAGCAGATCTATCCACAGAAACATGGCAGGCCAGAAAGGAGTGGCAGGGAACATTCCATGTGTTGAATCAGAAAAATATGCAGCCAAGAATAATAATAATAATAATAATAATAATAAATAATAATAATCCTTATTTTATTATTTATTTATTTCTTAAAAATTCTTTATCCAGCAAGATTGTCATTCAGAATAGAAGGAGATAAAGAGTTTCCCAGACAAACAGAAACTAAAGGAGTTCATGACCACTAAACTAGCCCTGCAAGAAATTTTAAGGGGATATTGCTGAGTGGAGAAAACAAACAAACAAAAAATATCAAAGCAACAACAACTAGAAAGGACCAGAGACCATCACCAGAAACACCAACTCTACAGGCAACACAATGGCACTAAATTCATATCTTCCAATAATCACTGATTGTAAATGGACTAAATGCTCCAATAAAAAGACATAGAGTAACAGAATGGTTAAAAAAAAAAAAAGATCTGTCTATATGCTGCCTACAAGAGACTCATTTTAAACGTAAAGACAACCACACAGTAAAAGTAAGGGGATAGAGAACTGTCTTGCTAATGGACATCAAAAGAAAGCTGGAGTAGCCATGCTTGTATCAGACAACGTAGATTTTAAAACAAAGACTGTAACAAAAGTGAAGAAGGGCATTGTATCAGAATTAAGGGATCTATCTATCCATCAAGAAGATCTAACAATTGTGAATATTTATACACCAAACTTGGAAGAAATCAATAATATAAATCAATTAATAAGAAACATAAAGAAACTCATTGATAAAATATAATAATAGTAGAGGACTTTAACACCCCACTTATAGCAAGGGACAAATCATCTAAGCAGAAAATCAACAAGCAAATAATGGCTTTGAATGACATGCTGTACCAGATGGACTTAACTGATATATTCAGAACATTCCATCTTAAGGCAGCAGAATATGCATTCTTCTCAAGTACATATGGAACATTCTCCAGAAGAGATCACATACTGGGTCACAGATCAGCCTTGAACAATTATAAAATGATTGAGATCATACCATACATATTTTCCAATCATGATGCTACGAGAATTGGTCAATCACAAGAAAGAATTTGGAAAGCCCTCAAATATATGGAAGTTAAAAAACATCCTAATAAAGAATTAATGGGTTAACCAGAAAATTAAAGAAGAAATTAAAAAAATACATGGAAGCAAATGAAAATAAAAGAAACCAGCAAGTCCAAAACCTCTGGGATGCAGCAAAGGCAGTCCTAAGAGGGAAGTATATTGTAATTCATGCCTATATCAAGAAGCAAGAAAAACAAAACTGGAGGCATCATGATTCCATATTTCAAGCTGTATTACAAAGCTGTAGTTATCAAAATAGCATGGTACTGGCACGAAAAACAGACAGATCAATAGAACAGAATAGAAAACCCAGAAATGGACCTACAATTATATGGTCAACTCCTCTTCAACAAAGTAGGAAAGGATATCCAATGGAAAAAAGACAATCTCTTCAACAAATGGTGTTGGGAAAACTGGATGGTGACATGTAGAAGAATGAAACTCTACCCTTTTCTGACACCATACACAAAAATAAATTCAAAATGGATCAAAGACCTAAATGTGAGATAGGAAACCATCAGAATCCTACAGGATAAAACAGTCAGCAACCTCTTGGACCTCAGCTGGAGCAACTTCTTACTAGACACATCACTGAGGCCAAGGGAAACAAAAGCAAACATGAACTATTGGGACTTCATCAAGATAAAATGTTTCTGTACAGTTAAGGAAACAATCAACAAAACTAAAAGCAGCATTCGGAATGGGAGAAGATATTCTCAAACAACATATCTGATAAAAGGTTAGTATTAAAAATCTATATGGAATTTATCTAACTCAACACCCAAAAAACAAAAGTCTAGTTAAGAAATGGGCAGAAGACATGAACAGACATTTTTCGAAAGAAGACATCCAGATGGCTAACAGACACATGAAAAGATGCTCAACTTTGCTAATCATCAGAGAAATACATACCAAAACCACAATGAGATAACCACCTCACACCTGTCAGAATGACTAAAATGAACAACTCAGGCAACAAGAGATGTTGGCAAGGATGCAAAGAAATGGGAACCCTCTTGCATTGTTGGTGGGAATGCAAACTGGTGCAGCCACTCTGAAAAACATCATGGAAGTTCTTTAAAAAAATTAAAAATAAAACTACCCTATGTCCCAGCAATTGCACTACTAGGTATTTATCCAAAGGATACAAAAATGCTGATTCAAAGAGGCACTTGCACCCCAAATTTTATAGCAGAATTGTCAGCAATAGCCAAATTAAGAAAGATCCCAATGTCCATTGACTGATGAATGGATAAAGAAGAGGTGGGGTGTGTGTGTGTGTGTGTGTGTGTGTGTATAATATTCCATACATATATATACATACACAATGGAATATTACTTGGTGATCAAAAAGAGTGAAATCTTGCTACTTGAAACAATGTGGACAGAACTAGGATATATTATGCTTAGTGAAATAAGTCAATTAGAGAAAGACAAATACATGATTTCACTCATATGTGGAATTTAAGAAACAAAACAGATGAACATAGGGTAAGAGAAGGAAAAATAAGATAAAGTCTAGCTGTTTTCTTTTAGAAAGTTTCACAGAACTTCTTTTTGTGAACTGATTAATTCTGTTAGATTTCAGAATCCAGAATCATCTTGTAGAAATTTAATAACGGAGATATTCCTTTTTTTTTCTTTTTTTCTTTTTTCTTTTTTAATATATGAAATTTATTGTCAAATTGGTTTCCATACAACACCCAGTGCTCATCCCAAAAGGTGCCCTCCTCAATACCCATCACCCACCCTGCCCTCCCTCCCACCCCCATCAACCCTCAGTTTGTTCTCAGTTTTTAACAGTCTCTTATGCTTTGGCTCTCTCCCACTCTAACCTCTTTTTTTTTTCCTTCCCCTCCCCCATGGGTTTCTGTTACGTTTCTCAGGATCCACATAAGAGTGAAACCATATGGTATCTGTCTTTCTCAATAACAGAGATATTCCTATTAAATCATGCCAACTTATGGCAGCCTTTGGCAAGTTTAGTCAGTTGTGAAGAGTAAGGCTGAATAGCATACATACAATATAGCCATATAGTGGAACAGTGGTCATGACATGTGGTGAGGGCAAGAACATAATTAGTGATGTCAGTGGAGATGATTTTGTCAAGTTGGTTTAGAAAGTCCATAGGGGTTAAAGCACAGGTATAATACAATAGTACTTGATAGTGTTTAGAATATAAGCTCTGCACTGGGCCTTGGTTTTTCCTTCTAGCTGAATCCAATCATTACACACACACACACACACACTCACACACACACACACACACACACACGTATACTATACACACACACACAAATGTGTGTGTCAATGCCCATGTGCTCACAGTAAGTGTGGGGGATGATATGGGCATCACAGAATGACAATAGTAAGATGAGGAAAACAAAAGGAATAACAAAGATTAAAGATCTCATGATCATGACTGTACCTAGAATGGTCACCACCTTGTTTTTGAGAGTCATAGTATATCTCAGGAGATTGCAGGTGGCAACATAACGATCTATGGCCATGACTGTCAGTATCCCAGACTTGAGGCCAGTGCATAGATGAGTCATAAACATCTATGCAAGGCAGGCACCAAAAAGAATTTCCCTGAAATTGAACCAAAAGATGCCCAGCATCTTGGGAATAGTGGCAGAGGACAGGCTTAGGTCAGTGAAGGCCAACATTGCTAGGAAGTAAAACATGGAGACTAGGCTCAGTCTGAATTATAAAGAGGATTATAACATTCCCCAGGAGTGCAATCAGATATACAATACAAAAGGGGAAACCAATCCAGATGTAAAAAATTTCCAGGCCTGGAATCCCCAGCAGGACAAAGGAAGAAGGATGGGATTGAGTAGTATTATGATAGGCCATCTTCATGGTTGCTGGTAAGTTTTTTCACATTGTGTCACGACTCCGATCTCATTCATGTCATTCTTTCAGGCCATGCAGAGACATGGAATTAATTCTCCACCTTAATCCTTAGTAGAAGAACCTGGAGTGAAAAGTGATAAATGATTTTAAAAGCTCCCAAATACAGAACTCACCAGATTCTGGACATCTTGTTTTTCTGTCCAAGATACATCCCAAACTTGATACTCTGCAAATAGTCTTAAGAATGATGTAAAATTACATCACTGTAATGATGTAAAATGATGTGCTTACATTTTAGAGGAACTTCTGTAATGTTACAATGGAGAATGGGTTGCAGGGGCAATTGGAGTTTGATGCAAGTAGGGTGAACGATGATGCTAACCTGATCTAAATAAATGATAATGGAGATGGAGAGGTGAAGGAGTATATAGCAAATTGACAGAGAACAGTATTTGATGTGATTTGGGGGATGAAAGAAAGCAATAAGTCACATTTCACTTCCAGAATTCTGTGTTAGGCAAATGAGCAAATATTGCTGCTATTCAGTGAGATAGAGAACATAATGGGAGTGATTCTTTTTTGCTTTAGTTTATGAGAGTAGGTGTTGACATCAGTCCTGAAATAAATAGATATGAAGTTCGTATTGAATCAAGTAGCAATTCTCAATAGGCAGAATATCAGTTAAGTTCCCACTATTGTTGAAACTCAGTTTTAGGGCTTCAGTGAGTTTCTAAAGTACCAAAAATCTATGCATGTGCCTGTAGAAACCATAGGATTCATGTAGTGATTAAGACTATCATGTTTTTTCCCCATGTTCATAATATTTAATCTCTGGAGAGTCATACTGGGGAGAATATGACAATAGTAAATGAATGTCTGTATCTTCAAAGCCCCCTCAGGTAACTAAAGAAGAAAGAGGTAGAGACAAGAGCCATTCTCAAAGATGACAAATCAAACGTCTTCAGGAAAAATAATCTCATAAATACGTTATATGGGGATTCATGTATTTTCTCTATTTGTGCACCTGCCTGTATAACTGTGTTAAAATATATTGTATAATATTGATTAAATCAAACAAAATAATACAGCAGGTTAAATATTGTCTGTGGGACTAAGGCATGGGCATATTTTAGTGTGGGCATTATTCTGTGTAGCATATCTGCTAGATTCCTTTCCTTTCTAAGCTACTATTATAAGCTGAGATCTGAATAAGAATTCAACGCCGGGGTTTTAAAAGAGCCTGTTTTATTGTGCCTACTCAGTAAAAGGAGAGTGTGGCAATGTCAACTATCCACATCATTCATGTCATCCAAATCCCCCCTTTGACCTCAATGTCTGAGTGTTCTTCCTTGGATGGATGTCATTACAGGACAATTATGGTTGTGTCTCCTCTTAGAGTATGTCTTAGCTGATATTCTTCACCCCCAGCAGTTCAATTATTTGTTTAATGAAAGTCAGAGAAGTCAGACTCAGTCCCAAAGTGTCATCTAAATAAGCAGAACACAAGATAACAGCAGCGTCAAACTTCTTATAGTACTTTTCCTACTTTCCCTCCACCATAGGTGCGAATTTGTTTCTCAGTAGATTTCCTTAGGTTGCTACATCAGAAGAAGGAGTTTACTTCTCATTGACATACATACTCCTAAAATCAGTTTATTTCAAAGGTGGTCTAATTGGGGTGCCTGGGTGGCTCAGTCTGTTAGGTGTTGACTATTGATTTTGGCTCAAGTCATGATCTCGTGGTTCATGAGTTTGAGCCCCACATCTGGCTCCATTGCGGAGCCTGCTTGGGATTCTCTCTCCCTCTGTCTCTGCTCCTCTCCCATTCATTCATTCATCCTCTCTCTCTTTCTTAAAATAAATAAATAAACTTAAAAAAACGTGATCTAATTTTTATGGGCTTAAATGCTTTGTTTTGTATGTTGAAATAAAATCTAATCACACCTGAGATTTATTTATTTATTTTTTTAACGTTTATTTATTTTTGAGACAGAGAGAGACAGAGCATGAACAGGGGAGGGTCAGAGAGAGGGAGACACAGAATCTGAAACAGGCTCCAGGCTCTGAGCTGTCAGCACAGAGCCCGACGCGGGCTTGAACTCACGGACCGCGAGATCATGACCTGAGCCGAAGTCGGCCGCCCAACCTACTGAGCCACCCAGGCGCCCCTAATCACACCTGAGATTTAAAACATTTAGATGATTATTCATGATTACCCAAGGCAAATTGGTTTATTTCACTTCCTTTTCTCAGTGTTTATTTGCCATCTATAAACACTAGTAGTTGCTCTTATTTTATTACTTTTAGTATGAAATAAACCCAAAGTTAAATTTAAGAAATCTCTTCCAGAGGTGTTTTTCTTATCAAAGCATAAGATTTGAAAGGGGGAATAATGTTGTCATATGAGAGTTAAATAATACAATAAATGCTATGATCAGAACAGAGATATCTAAAGACAGCTAAATGGGGTGTAACAATATTCAGGAAAGCAAGGCTTGAGTGTTTCTTAATTGCACCTAGCTACAAAAATAACAAAAGAATGTCCCACAGTTGGGCAATCATATAAATTTATGATTTATATGTAATCATATAAACACAGGAAAGAGAACAATAGATCATATATTAGCCCATACCTAGATATTGAGAGTATACTTACTGTGGTTAAATAAGCACTCCCTTTAGTGCAGGTGTGCTTATATGGATTCGTCTTGTTTAGTTGTTTTCTGAGATGAAATTGTTAAAAATCTTATTTTCATACAAATGATTAGGGAGCATCAGAATTGCCACTGATGAAAATATTCATCTAGCAAAAATGGTGACTGTACACAAAGAGCCAGATTTCAGTAAGCCTAGAATTTTGAAATGAGAGACAAGTTGGTCCTTTTCAATTGGCTTGAAGCATGCTAATGCTTCACAGACAATGATCTCAGCTATTATGACCAATATCCAGTGCTCAACACAGCATTGGGCACAGAATGGCAGAACTACTCCTTCTAAGCTTTGCAGTGTTGATGACTTTGTACAAATTAAGTTTATAAAAAGCTCTAAAGATTGAATAAATACCTAACTAATTTTGCCTTTTTGGGAAGGCTGTCAGTACACCCTGCTGTTTCTAAGCATGCCCCTCATGTTATAGCTTTGGACCATGCACTGGTGATGAATGGAGTTTTTGCATGCATTTTCTTGTAAGCTACATAGAAATTAGCCTTACTGATGTCACTCTGTCACTCATTTCTATTTGGATTACTCACTTTCTACCTAAGTGACGTTTAGCAAAGCCTCAGAAATGAAAATCTACAGTGCAGCAGGAAAGCTTTTAAATAGTAGCAATTGTTAATGAATGATACCAAAATTGAGGGTTAGGGGTGGTGGGGGATAAACATGTTTGGAAAGTGTAGAGTGAACAAAGTTGTAAATATTGTTTTGGGTGTACCTGGGTGGCTCAGTTGGTTGAGCATCTGACTTCTGCTCAGGTCATGATCTCATGTCTCATGGGTTTGAGCCCCACATTGTGCTGTGCTGACAGCTTGGAACCTGGACCCTGGAGCCTGCCTCAAATTCTTTGCCTCCCTCTCTCTTTGCCCCTCCCCCACTTGCACTGTGTCTCCCTCTCTCTGTCTCCAAAATAAATAAACATTGAAAACATTTTTTTCAAACATCAAATAAGCAATTAAATTATAATTCAATATTAAAATAATTTAAAAGAATTTACTGCATATCCTTAAGTTGTGATGATAAGAAATCCATGAAATTAGGGAGCTAAAATTTTAATTCTTAGGAGAACACGAAGTTATTATAATGGAAAGACTGGATGCCTTGGGTACTCTATGTGCTTTTGAGACATAAATGTTTCAAGTATTTATTTACTTAATACTTATTTACTTTGTAGCTGTTGTTATTAGAGGTAGGAATAGCTATGGTATATATGCTGATGATAAAGAAACAGTTCTATTTTTGTAATGCTTATATTCTAAGTTAGCAAGGAAAACAATAAGCATGTAAAAATAATTAAATGACTCTAGATTATAATAATTATGGAAATAAAATTAAGTAGAATTAAAAATCAACAATAAGAATAGAAACACATCAATTTAAAAAGGAAAAAACCTAATAGGGAAAACGTTTAAGACAACAAATGTTCAATAGCAAATAAAACATCATTAGTTACCAGGGAAATGAAAATTAATATCCAAAGTGATTCCATTTGACACTCCTGGAATGGCTAAAGTAAAAACGATTCACATTATCTTTGGTTGAAGAGGATGTGAAATAACAGAAACTCTCATTCATTGCTAATAAGTATGTGAAATGTACAACGACTTTAGAAAACACTTGGCCTGTTTCTTATGAAGTTAAAAATACATTTTCACTATTATTCAGCACCTTAATTCTTAGATATTTACCAAAGGAAATAAATATCCGGTAGACTTGTCAAAAAGACAATTAGATATATATGCCTGAAGCTCAGAAAAAGGACATAGCTGATTATATACATTTGGGAGTAATTAGTGTGTTTGATACATGTCGTCTGCGTTGTATATATGGATGGAAGAATGAAGAGGAAAAACTATAAAAACAAGAATTAGCAATAGATATCCTAATTTATTGTTTTTCTGGAGGTAGTGTACCAATATTTTATGGTTCACCAAGCGATGATGAAAAACATAGGATTATGGTTGGCAATTCCACTCTGGAGTGTGTGTGAGAGGGAGGGTGGGGTGAGAATAAAGAAAATAAGAGTTACCTTATCATTAGTCGTTGGGTGTAGGGTAAAACAGATGGACACATCCTAGGTTTTCATAACAGTTGGGATGCTCTATGCCATTCTCTCCTATTTTATTTTATTTTTAAAAATTTTTTAATGTTTATTTTTGAGAGACAGAGACAAGGCACGAGTGGGGGAAGGGCAGAGAGAGAGGGAGACACAGAATCTGAAGCAGGCTCTGGGCTCTGGGCTCTGAACCGTCAGCACAGAGCCTGACATGGCACCCAAACTCAGAGCTGTGAGATCATGATCTGAGCCAAAGTCAGACGCTCAGCCGACTGAGCCACCCAGGCGCCTCTCTCTCCTATTTTAAACATCCATTGAGAATAATTTCCTTTATCCCTTTTCCTTCTTTCAAGGACTTTGTAATAAATGCTTCTAAGTCATCTTACTCTTTCCACGATCTCTTCTTCTGTCCTTTATTTCTCTGCTCTTAGTTTCTACCATTATAGAAACTCCATTATACCATGGGGAGCCAACTCACCAGAGTTTTAGTAGCTCTGCCATCTCCAAAATGGTCACTGTTTGGATGCTACAACCTCTAGGGTTTGTGGAGTAATATTTATAGTGAGTAAGAATTTTAGTGATACTTTTATACTTCCCAGTTGCATTTGTTCCCTGGGGCTCCCAGGAGCTTGAAGGATGAGAAAAAGGAGTCCCTGCATTGCCAAGCTAAAGCTGACTCTTTCCTTGGGGTTAGTTTGGTTCAGTAGTCCAGTCATGGTTTCGCATTGTTTGTGGGCTTTATACTGCCCAAGATGACACTGGGTGAGGTCACTTCATGAGAGCTACACATAGTGGTCAAAATGCAATAAGGAGTTCTGACTTATTTTATAAATCATTTCACCATTTTTACAAGTCTCTGCAGTAGACTCTGGGATATCAGAAATAGAAGCCATTTACCATTTAACAGGAAATAAAATTCAGAAAAATCAAGAGACAGAATTAGGTCATAGCAATCAGTGCCAGAAAAGAAACTAAAGTCAAAGACTACTGAATTCCTCACCCAGCACTCTTTCTAATGAATACTTCAGAGTATTCCCCTTTATTCACAGGTTATTTGTGCAGATTTGATCTCCGCATTTGTGCCACAAACTATGATAATAACAATGAGGCAGAGGTTGCTAGTTAGGCAGTTTACTATCATGTGATGTCTTAAATATCTATGATGAGTTCTAGCCCAATGATCATATTAATAGTATGCAGAAGGCCAGTGGTAAATTTCAGGTCCAACTCTAAAGGCCAGAGAATCAAAACCTCTGATGGTATAAGTCCCAGTCTAAGAGTAGGAGAAGACTGATGTCCAGCTCAGGCAGACAGGCAGGGAGGGGGAGGGAGGGAGGGAGAGAGAGAGAGAGAGGTCTCCCTTTACCTTTTTGTTCTATTCAAGTTCTCAATGGATTGAATGAGGTCCACCCACATTGGGGAAAACAATCTGCTTTACTCAATCTTCCAAATCAAATGCTAACTGCTTTCATTTTATTTTAATATTTATCTATTTATTTATTTTGAAAGAGCCAGAGACAGAGAGATGCAGGAGAGGGGCAGATAGAGAGAGGAAGAGAGAATTCCACGGAGGCTCTAGATCCCACAAACTGTGAGACCATGACCCAAGCTAAAATTGAGAGTAGGACACTCAACCAACTGAGTCACCCAGGCACCCCAAATGCTAACATCTTTCAGAAACACACTCAGATACACAAAGAAATAATGTTTAACCAAACACCTGATAGCCCAATCAAATTGACATATAAAATTAACCATCACCCTGGGTGGAATGCAAAAACTAGGGAAATGGCCTTCAGAATCAAAATCAGTAGCATCCAGATATCTATTGCTCCAACACCATATATTGAAAAGGAAATTCCTTGCAATATCATATTTGTCATAAATCAGATCACAATATAATCATGTGTTTTTTCTTGTACTACCCATTCTGATCAATTGGTTTATTTACAAATATCACACTATCTTAATTAGGCTGTTGCATAAAAATTCTTGAAGTGTGTAGTCATAGAAGTCTTATTTGTGAGATTCTTTGTGTTACCTTGTGCATTTGAAAATCAGCTTGCCAGTTTATGCAAAAATATCTGTTGAAATTTTTATTGGAATTTCATTAAATCTATATATCAATTTGGAGAAAATTAACACCATTGCATCACTGAAACTTCTAATCCACATACATAATATATCTCGATTTATTTAAGTTTTCTTTATTTTTTCTCACCAACGTATTCTAGTTTCAATGCAAACAACTTGGGACATCTTTATTCCTAGGTATTTGATTTTTTGATGCAATTGTAAATGGTATTGACTTACGAATTTCATTTTCCATTTTTTTCTAGAGTTTGGAAATGCAATTGATTTTTGTGTATTGAAGGTCTATGTAGCGATCTTACTAAATTTACTTATAAATTCAAATATTCTATTTATTGATACTTGTCAATTTTTCTATCCACAGAATGAAAGTTATTTGCAAATAATGACTTATTTACTTCTTTACAATCTTTATACATTTTTTCCAAGCATTTACTAATTCACCACTGCATATGATTGATATTCACTGTAGATTTGAGGAAGATAACCTTTAACAGATAAAGCAATTCCCTTATATTCTTACATTTATGAGATTATTTTTACTACCAGCTCATGGTGAATTTTTTTTGCATAATTTTCCTAGATCTGTTGAGAAATTTTTATTTTCCCTCCATTATTAAGCTTAATGAGGTGAATTAGATATAGATCAATTTTCAATGTTTAAAGCAACTTCTGATTCCCATAATAGACCTCACTTATTCATAATATATTTTTGGTTTTCTTGGGCTCAATTTCAAATATTTTGTTTAGAATTTGTATATCTAAGTTAATGAGAGATGTTGGCTTGTAATTTTCTTGTATGTAATTTCTGTCAGTGTTTATGCCAGGTTTATGATAACTTCAAAAAAATATACTGGAAAGTGTTCCCTCTTTTTCTGTTTTCTGAAAGCATTTATGTTATTTCTTCTTTCACTCTTTAGAAGACTTTACCACGAAGGTAACTAGGCCCAGGCTTTTCTCTTTTAATTATGATTTCATCATCTTTAACAGATATAGAATAATGCAGATTTTGGGGGGAAAGTTGTATTTATCAAGGAATTTTTATACTGTGTCCTTGTCAAATTAATTATCATAGTGGTTCATAGTGTAGTCTTATTATATTTTAAAATATCTGTAACTTTCAATGTTGTTTTTAAATACTAGATAATTTAAATTTGTGTTTTTTATTTTTCTAAAAGTTTATCTCATCATTTTTCTAAATATAACCTCAGCCTTGTTGATATTTTCTGTTATATATATTCTTTGTTTTATCGTTTTTTGCTTATATTTGTACTATTTCTTGTCTTCTATCTTTTTAGGGCTTAATTTTTCTGATTTGCTGTTTTTTTAGTTTTTTTAATTGTAAGCTTAGCTCTATAGGTCAGAACTTGAGGCATGGCTTAGTTTGGTTTTCTGCTTCAGAAGTCTCCACAGAAGGCAATCAATTGTTGGCCAGGGCTCCAGTCTCATCTGAGGCTGTATCTATCTCTCTACATATCTATATCAGAGAAAGACAAATACTGTATGATCTCATTGATATGTGGAATAGAAAAAAAAACACAACAACTCATAAATACAGAAAACAGATTGATTGTTGCCAGAGGTGGAGGGTGGAGGGCTCGTGGAAATGGGTAAAGGTGGTGAAATTTTAAGTTAAAAATTTTTAAATAAAACAAATATATAAAATTAGTAAAATGATTTTTAAATGTGGTAATACACTAAATAAGGACACATCTCTTCTCAACAGCTCTACTGCTGCTTCTTTATAAATGTATGATCATTCTATGACTCAAATGTATTATAGATTGCTTTCTATCTGCCACAAAATGCTGGGCATCAAATTAATATTTACAATATGCCTACTAAGTGTCAGATACCAAGCTTGGGCTGGGGATATGAGAAAATTGGGATGTAACTCAGGAGTTTTATGTAACTCACTAGGTTATGCTATTACACAGCCAAAGTTGGGATCAGTAGTGTGGAAAGAGGTCAGGTTTCAGGAACCCAAGTGACATAGATTTATCTTGGCTCAACTGCTGTAATCTTTGGAATCATTTGACTCTGTGAGCTTTAGTTTCTTCATCTAGGACCAACAGGAAAACTCCTCAGGGCAAATGTATAGGTAAAATAAGAATGTATATAAAGTGTCTGGCACATTAGGTAGACACATGGAAATGACAGATTGGAAAGTATGAAAGCAAAAGACAGAGCTCAGCTAACTCAATATCTTGATATTTTGATGAGACCAATGCTATGAAATGTGATATAATAGACCCCAAAGAAGGCTCTTTCAAAACCTAACATTTCAAAAGTGCATGCAGAAATGCACCTCCCAAATATAGACAAGAACCAGATGTCTAGTGCCGCCCCCCCCCAAAAAAAAGACATCCTAAAAAAAAAAGGTTCTTGTCACAAGAGTTGTAACTATCTGAGTTGATGGATATAAACTAAACATATTGTGGTAATCAGTTTGCAATACATCTATATAAAATCATCATGATGTATACCTTAAACTAATACAATGTTATATGTCAATTATATCTCAACAAAACTGGAAAAATAAAAGACAAAATGATACATAAAGAAAATACTGTAGAAATATTAAATTTCAATATAAATTATTTACCAAAGATACATTTCACCACAAAAGATAGTAGGATAGTCCAATTGAGAATGTTATTCAAATGATGTTTGGAAAAATTATGGACTTCAAAGTCTCAAAAGAGAAGTCTCAGGTTGCTACTATAAAATATTCCTTGGAAACATTGGACTAATGCATGACATCATTAAAGAGGGGATCCCAAAATAGTTCAATGCACTTATCTGTGAAAGTCAAACCCTAAGGCTTCTATGCCTAGAAAACTGTTGACAGTTATGCCAGCCACAGCTCAGAATAGAGGCCTAATAGGCAGAACAGAGTTGGGAAGGGATTGTGCCAGAAATGTGATGGAAATTTCTAGGTTCCTTATAGGAGGTATATGGGATAATGTGAGGATTACAGTGTCACGAAGATGAAGATAATGAAGAAAAGAACACATAACACTTCAAACAGTACAACCCTCCCTGTCCACTGCAAAAGCCCTAAAAATTCTCAGTCTCCATCGTAAGCAAAGAAACAAACAAACAAAAAACTTAAAAAAGAATCTTAGTAGGAAGGAAGGAAAGAAGGAAGAGAAAGAAAGAAAAGAGAGAGAGAGAGAGAGAGAGAGAGAGAGAGAGAATGAAAAAGGAAAGCCACCCAGAGAGGCTGCACAGATGGGAAATCTTAACAGGTTCTGGGAGGATCTGAGAAGCCAGAAGATGGCATATCTTCCATAGGTGCCAAATAATAGTGTCAAGAATGTCCAGAGTAATGGGGTGCCTGGGTGGTTCAGTCGGTTGAGTGTCCAACTTCGGCTCAGGTCACGATCTCACCGTTTGTGAGTTTGAGCCCTGCATCAGGCTCTGTGCTGACAGCTCAGAGTCTGGAACCTGCTTCAGATTCTGTGTCTCCCTCTCTCTCTGCCTCTCCCCCACTTGCACTCTGTTTCTCTCTGAAAAAATAAACATTAAAAAACAATCTTTAAAAAAAAGAATGAGGGTGTATTATATTGAAGGTTAGGCTTATAAGGAACTTCATAGGATCAGGAATTTGAGAGAACAGAAAAGGAAAAAATAAAACACCAAAAAATCTAGTCTAATTCCCATATTTTGCTTGCATAAGCTTTAGTTAAAACTGTACTATTTATTTTTAAGCAGTACTTTATTAATTATAGAAACTTGTTGCAGTTTACTTAATACCTGTAATTGGTTATGTGATCTCTAATTGAACACCTCTGTCAAAGAAATCTTATTATTGCCTGAAAGAGATCTAGAACACCAAACAGCTTTAACACAAAGTTATTTCAGTGAATCAAAGTTTTCCTCCTTTAAATTTATTCTTGTGTGTAATATTCTCTGCCAGAGGTCAACAGAGAGTATCATTGCAAGTACACATTCAGACACACAGAAGTGTACATACCTCCAACAATTACAGGCAGTATTTTTTCTGATATATATCTCACATATATCTATATCTATGTCTATATCTCTATCATCTCTATCTCTATCATCTCTATCTCTATCTCTATCTCTATCTCTATCTCTATCTCTATATCTATCTATATATCTATATCATCTTATATCTATATATATCATCTATAGTTATAGCTATAGATATCTATATAGAGAGAAAATTAATTTTGGTGAAAGAAATTTATTAATTTTATCATAAATTTTAGTCCTTTCAGACCCTATAATTTCATGACTTGAATGAATTACCTCTCATCAATCTTGTTTTAACAAAGAGACTCTCTACCCGTTCCTGGATCTACTTGGTCCTGATGCCATAAATGACTGGGTTGAGGGCAGGGGGTATGACTACATAGAGGTTAGCCAGGAGGATATGGATATACTCGGGGATGTCATGACCAAAGCGGTGAGTGAGAAAAGAGAAGAGAGCTGGACCAAAGAAGACCAAGATAACACAAATAGGGGAGCTACAGGTATTCAGAGCTTTCAGGCGGGCATCTTGGGAAGGGAGGTGGAAGACAGCATATAAGATCCTAATATACGAGACAATGATAAGAAGCACATCCAGAAACAAGATAGAAATATTTCCAAGACCATAGTAGACATTGGCATTAATGCTGGCACAAGCTAGACGTGCCACTCCCATGTGCTCACAATAGGTATGAGGGATGATTCTGTGTCCACAGTAAGGCAGCCTCAGGAGGAGAAAAATGATGGGAACAATCATGCATAAGCTTCTTAGTACCACTATCACAGCAATCACACCAGTCACTCTGTCGGTAAGAATCATGCTGTACCTGAGGGGGTTGCAAATAGCCACATAATGATCAAAACCCATGGCAAGAAGTACAATGCTCTCCATGACTGCAAAAAAGTGGATAAAAAACACTTGAGCAACACAGCACCCAAAGCACAGCTCCTGAAGGCTGAACCAGAAGATCCCCAGCATCTTGGAGATGGTAGTAGTAGAGAGACTTAGGCCAATCACTGACAGCATGGCCAGAAAGTAGAACATAGGTTGGTGAAGGCTATGATCAACCCAGATAACAAACAGAATGATAACATTTCCAACAAGAGCAATCAGATACACAGCACAGAAGGGAAATACAAGCCAGATTTGTGCAACTTCCAACCCTGGAATCCCCAGCAATAGGAATGAAGAAGGATGGGGTTCAGTGACATTGTGAGAAGACATTCTCCAGCAGGCTGACGATGGTATGATTTTTAAAAGTTGTTGGTGGTTCCCACTGGACAATTCATCCACAGTTAACTGAGATCTACAAAAATTAAAGATAAAAACATTCCTTAACAAAGGATTCATAATGGGAACAAATTTTTCTAAAGGCCTTTGATTCTTTACCCCTTTTCAGCTCTCCATAAATAATCCCAGTATCACTCCTGACCTGCAGCATAAGTGGTAAAGAATGTAGAAGCTAACATTGTGTCTTTCCTGAAATGATGGGTTCAGAGGAATTAAATGCATTAATTTTCCTCTTCCTGAAGAAATAAATACTATTAGGAGATAATAAAATTGATCATAATAATAGCCGGCACAATAATCATGGTTATCATTAATTGAGTACCTACAATTTTTCAGACATTGTTGTTGTCATTATTTGCATACACTATCTCATTTAGTTCTCCCCCCACAATTCTGTGACACAAGTTCTCATTTATGGAAGAGAGAGGTTTTGATAAGCTCATTAACTTCCCATTGCTAATAAGCAGCAGAATCAAGATGTGAAATTAAGAGAAACTAAGCTTTGTGACATTGATATGGACCTGTGTTTGCAAACTTGTTAGTGAAAGTAGTGAAAGGAGAGAGAGAGAAAGATAAGGGGTGGAGAAATAAAGGACCTAGAATAACCAAACTACCTCAAAGAAGAATAAATCTGAAAGATTTTCATTACCAAATGTTGAGATTTTCTGTAAAACTATGATGATTATGGCAGTGTTGCTATTTAAAAAAAAAAAGAAAGAAAAAGAGACAATGGAACAGAACTGAGAATCTAGAAGGAGATCCACATAATTCTTAGGGTATGCCCAAGTAGCAATTTTGAGATATGTTGGCAAGGGGCAAAGATAATCTGTGAAGTTTCTTCCCCATATAAAGATCTTTCTGAAGAACCTGTTGACTTCTGTAACTGGTGAGAGGGAAATGTGACATCAGATCTGATCTGCTTCCTGGAGCTGGCCAAACCACAAATTTGAGGGCACAGTTCTTGACACTGTTCTCACTTCTGACATCAACTGCAAGTTCAGGAAGTTTCCCATACTACCACCAGGTTCACTAATCTACTAGAACGACTCACAGAACTCACTGAAAGCTATTATACTCATGGTTACAGTTTACTATAGGGAAAGATTAAAATCATAAATCAGACAAAGGAAGAGATGCTGATGGTAGAATGTGAGGTTTGCAAATGTGAAGTATCCATTGTCCTCCCTCATGGAGTCACAATGAGTTACCCTCCTGGAATTAATGTGTGACAATATGCATAGTTATATTGCCAACCACGGAGGCTCACCTGAGCTTTGGTGTCCAAATTTATGTATATGTGATTGATTGATTGCACACATGGTTGAACTCAATCTCTAGATTGGTTGGTGCCACATGACCCAAAGTTCTCACCCGAAGTTATATTGTTGGTATTTATAGTGTGGTCAGCCCTTACACTGAGATAGAGTTTGACCACCCCTCATCCTAAACTCCTATCAGATATGACAGATAACTTCCTAGAAGCCAAAAACAAAGGCCAGACCTCTTTTTGGGTAAGGCAAAATTCCTCACTATACATCTATTCATCTAGTTCCAAAGACATTTTTTGTTATTGTAACAAGCTATGCGTTTCACCTCTTGGCTTATCTTGGCTCATGGCATCAATCATGAATTTGGGTCTCCCAATAATCAAGTTTGAATTCAGTTTAATCCTTTCGAAATATAAAGCATGGAGAGAGACCAACAACTGATTACCATATTGTGTCCTTTTTTATATCAAGGGTATAGAATGTGTAGAATCAGTTCAATTATAAAGGAGTTCAAACTCATTACTCTCTCCTTTTTTGCCTACTATGACTATTTTTTTAAACTTTGTGTCTCACTCACTATCAAAGCAGTATGGGAAAAGAAGCAGAAGTAGACACCGTGTAATATCACTTGCATTGTGGCATGGGATAGAGTCCTGATTCTATTCTTGCTGGCCTTCTGACCTTATGTCAGTCACACATATTCTGTATTTCAGTTTCATCCGGAAATAAACATAGTACTATCTATCTCAGATTATTATTGGGTTGAGTAGATGAGGTTATATATGCCTGAAATATTACAGGTGTAGATATTTCCTCTCCAATCTTAGTCTTCCTCCTACCTTTCTCCAGACCAGTGATCTGTACCATTCCCAGTCCCAATACTCTAGGTCTTAACTCAATTTCTGTGAAGCCAAATTCTAATCTTAAGCACACATTGCAGATGCATTGATCACAAACACTTACCACATTCCCTATGTTCCATCTTAGGAAGTCATTTGGCAACTGTGAATTTAATTACTGAAATTATGTATTTATACACCCTCAATATGCCCTAAGAGATGTTTATAAATTGTCCTTGTGTGTGTGTGTTGAGGGGATTTATAATGAAGTCTCCAGGTGCCAGAGAGTCTCAGACATTGAAATTAAAATGAATAGGAATTCCCTTTTGTCATTAAACTTGCTGAAGAGAAGCTCTAGGGAAATCCCCATGAACCTTGCTGTCTGCTATTTGGTCGATTGTCAGTTCTTGTTATTTCACATAAAATATACAACAGGTAGTATTTTACTTTATTTTTCTCCTTCTTTTTCCTTATTCTCTGTTTTCAGTCTTTGAAATGCTTGGACTAAGTCTTTGGGCTTTTTGGGGTATCTATATAACCAGAAGTTTTTTTAAATTATAAAATATAAATGAAAGTGCCACTTTAACCATTTTTAACTTTACAATTCAGTGGCACTTAGTACATTCACAACATTGTACAACTGTTAACACTATCTAGTTCTATAAAATTTCATCAATTCAAAAGGAAATCCTATGCCCATTAATCAATCACTTCCCATTCTTCCAGCTCTAGGCAGTAGATTATTAGATCTGATCTCAAATTTTTCTCAACAGTTACAAAAGTCAACAGCTATTGAAAAAGAAACTTCATATGGGAAAGAAACTTCACTGATTAACATTCACTTTTGCCAATTTATCTTAAATTTCTATGTGGGGAAAGAAACTTTAAAAGGTGGTCTATATATGCAATGGAATATTATACATTCTTTAAAAAGAAGGATATCCTGTATTGCAACAACATGGATGAATCTGTGGACAAAATACCAAAGTGAAATAAGCCAGTCACATAAAGACAAATATTACACGATCTCAGTTATTATGGAATCTTGAAAAAAAAAAGCCAAACTCACAGTAACATAAAGTAGAAGGGTGGTTACTAGGGCCTGGGGCATCAGTAAAAAGGGGAGATTAAAAAGAAATCAGAATGGAGCCTGGGTGGCTCAGTGGGTTAAGTGTCTGACTTCAACTCAGGTCATGATCTCATGGTTTCTGAGTTTGAGTCCCTCATTGGGCTCTCTGCTGTCAGCGCAGAGCCCACTTGGGATCCTCTGTCTTCCTCTCTCTGCCTCTCCCTGGCTCACATTCTTTCTCTTGCTCTCTCTCTTTCTCAAAATATGTAAATAAACATTTTTTAAAAAGGGGGTGCTTGGGTGGCTCAGTCGGTTTAGTCTCTGACTCTTGCTTTCAGCTCAGGTCATGATCTCATGGTTTGTGAGTTCAAGCCCTGTGTCAAGCTCTGTGCTGACAGTGCAGAGCTTGCATGGGATTCTCTCTATCACTCTCTCTCTGCCCCCCCCCCCAGTCACTCACACTATCTCTCTCTGTCAAAATAAATAAATATTAAAAAATAAAAGTTCTTTAAAAAAAAGAGAGTTACCCAATTACCCTTTGCAAAGAGCAGAATCTCTAATGTTTGTAACCAACTACTCATACCAAGACCTGTAGCACACCACCCATAGCACTCTAACACACACAGAGTTCTTACATCTTTCCAGGACCTTGATAAAGAAAAGGTCATAATGAGAGTGAGATACCTATGCCTCAACAGGAATTCAATGACACTTGCTGGGAGAATGACTTCCATCAATGACACCCACTTCCATCCCCCCTTGTTTCACCTGCTAGGAATCCCAGGACTGGAAACTGTACATATCTGGATTGCTTTCCCATTCTGCATTGTGTACCTGATTGCCCTTGTGGGGAACATCACCATTCTCTTTGTGATCAAGACTGAACACAGTCTCCACCAGCCCATGTTCTACTTCCTGGCCATGTTGTCTATGATCGATCTGGGTCTGTCCACGTCCACCATCCCCAAAATGCTGGGCATCTTCTGGTTCAACCAACAAGAGATCAGCTTTGGGGGCTGCCTTGCCCAGATGTTCTTTATCCACATGTTTACAGGAATGGAGACCGTTCTCCTGGTGGCCATGGCTTATGACCGCTTTGTTGCCATCTGCAACCCTCTCCAGTACACCATGATCCTCACCAATAAAACCATCAGCATCCTAGCTTCTCTTGTTGTTGGAAGAAATTTAATTCTTGTGACTCCATTCGTGTTTCTCATTCTGAGGTTGCCCTTCTGTGGGCATCACATCATCCCTCATATGTACTGTGAGCACATGGGTCTTGCCCGGTTGGCCTGTGCACCCATCAAGGTCAACATTATCTATGGGCTCATGGTGATTTCTAATATCATTGTGGATGTGATCCTGATTGCCTCCTCCTATGTGCTTATCCTTCGAGCAGTTTTCCGCCTTCCTTCTCACGATGCCCGGCTAAAGGCTCTCAATACCTGTGGTTCTCATGTCTGTGTCATGCTGTGCTTTTACACACCAGCCTTTTTTTTTCTTTTATGGCACACCGTTTTGGCAGAAACATTCCCCGCTATATCCACATTCTTCTGGCTAATCTTTATGTGGCTGTCCCACTGGCCCTTAATCCGGTCATCTATGGAGTCAGGACCAAACGCATCTGAGAGAGAGTTGTGAAGATATTTGTACAGAAATAATAGTTCTGTGTCAACATTTGGAAAATATATCCACATACCACCCACATTTTAATAATCTGAGCTCTGCTTCAAATTTCCTATTAGAGTAGATAGCAGTAGCCAGATTTTTATTTTTTCTTGGAATTCATTTAGAGTTGACAGGTAACTTTGCTGTCTGCTCTACCCACCCACCCCATGTAACTGGACGAAGGGAAAGCACTGATGGAAAAGGAAGATGTCCTGGAGGCAGCAGTGGTTTGGGAGTAGAATGGCTGGTGGGAAAAGATGAGAACACTCCCCATTTTTCCATGTGTCTTCTCTTTAGGTACGTTTAGACCCTGAAGGAACACTGATTCAACAATCTCACTTTGTAGATGAGGAAAATAAGGTATAAGCCATGGCTTGGTGACAGTGTCTAAATTAGTGCATCTGTTCCACAGATTTATATTCTGTATATTAATCCTCAAGTTTTGCCTTCCTTCTCTAGAGTCATTACTCATTTTCATTTTAATGGTTCCCCTGTCTTGTTCTTACTGTCATTTTTGTTCCCTTTCTTCTTTTTAACCTGATTCCTTCAATTTTTCTCTTTCTCTTTCTGTCTTTCTCTACCTCTCTGTTTCTCTCTTTCTCCTTCTTACTATTTACCCAATAAATTCAGTCTCTGAGAATTGATTAATGTAAGAGACTACAGTTTAGGATTAGGTATACATGACATTATTTCCTCACTTACAGCAAAGTCATTTTAGATGTGAATAATTATATGTGTTCTGTTTCTAGTTCCAATTGAATTGTACCTAAAATTTTCCTTGTTTGCTATATATACTGTTTCCCTTCAAAATTTAGAAAATTTTGAAAAGGAAATTAGAATAATCTATGGTTTAAACACAAAGCCAATCTTGATATCAAGTCCAGAATAATCTGAATATAATTTATTAATCCTGTAGATTTGCAATATGTAGTCCCATTTTCAAACTCCAGATATATCTAGAGAATATATTGTACTTTCCTTTATCAGGGTTTTATAGCTTTTAATATATAAATCTTACACTTTCTTGGTTAAATTTATTCCTAAATATGTATGTTCTTATTCTTCAAAGCTATTGTAAATGGAATTTTTCTCAACTCTCTTTTTGATTATTCACTGGTGGAATTTAAATATATGTAATTTCTGTATGTTGACATTGTATTGTGTGACTTTGTGAATTCATTTATTAGTTCTAATGGATGTTTTGTATATTCTTTATAATTTTCTTTATATAAGATTATATCATTTACAAACATATATAGTTTACTCCTTTTCTTTTTTTTTTTAATATATGAAATTTATTGTCAAATTGGTTTCCATACACCACCCAGTGCTCATCCCCAAAGGTGCCCTCCTCAATACCCATCACCCACCCTCCCTTCCCTCCCACCCCCCATCAACCCTCAGTTTGTTCTCAGTTTTTAACAGTCTCTTATGCTTTGGTTCTCTCCCACTCTAACCTCTTTTTTTTTTTTTTTTCCCTTCCACTCCCCCATGGGTTTCTGTTAAGTTTCTCAGGATCCACATAAGAGTGAAACCGTATGGTATCTGTCTTTCTCTGTATGGCTTATTTCACTTAGCATCACACTCTCCAGTTCCATCCACGTTGCTACAAAAGGCCATATTTCATTCTTTCTCATTGCCACGTAGTATTCCATTGTGTATATAAACCACAATTTCTTCATCCATTCATCAGTTGATGGACATTTAGGCTCTTTCCATAATTTGGCTATTGTTGAGAGTGCTGCTATAAACATTGGGGTACAAGTGCCCCTATGCATCAGTACTCCTGTATCCCTTGGATAAATTCCTAGCAGTGCTATTGCTGGGTCATAGGGTAGGTCTATTTTTAATTTTCTGAGGAACCTCCACACTGCTTTCCAGAGCGGCTGCACCAATTTGCATTCCCACCAACAGTGCAAGAGGGTTCCCGTTTCTCCACATCCTCTCCAGCATCTATAGTCTCCTGATTTCTTCATTTTGGCCACTCTGACTGGCGTGAGGTGATAGCTGAGTGTGGTTTTGATTTGTATTTCCCTGATAAGGAGCGACGTTGAACATCTTTTCATGTGCCTGTTGGCCATCCGGATGTCTTCTTTAGAGAAGTGTCTATTCATGTTTTCTGCCCATTTCTTCACTGGGTTATTTGTTTTTCAGGTGTGGAGTTTGGTAAGCTCTTTATAGATTTTGGATACTAGCCCTTTGTCTGATATGTCATTTGCAAATATCTTTTCCCATTCCGTTGGTTGCCTTTTAGTTTTGTTGGTTGTTTCCTTGCTGTGCAGAAGCTTTTTATCTTCATAAGGTCCCAGTAATTCACTTTTGCTTTTAATTCCCTTGCCTTTGGGGATGTGCCAAGTAAGAGATTGCTACGGCTGAAGTCAGAGAGGTCTTTTCCTGCTTTCTCCTCTAAGGTTTTGATGGTTTCCTGTCTCACATTCAGGTCCTTTATCCATTTTGAGTTTATTTTTGTGAATAGTGTGAGAAAGTGGTCTAGTTTCAACTTTCTGCATGTTGCTGTCCAGTTCTCCCAGCACCATCTGTTAAAGAGACTGTCTTTTTTCCATTGGATGTTCTTTCCCGCTTTGTCAAAGATGAGTTGGCCATACGTTTGTGGGTCTAGTTCTGGGGTTTCTATTCTATTCCATTGGTCTATGTGTCTGTTTTTGTGCCAATACCATGCTCTCTTGATGATGACAGCTTTGTAGTAGAGGCTAAAGTCTGGGATTGTGATGCCTCCTGCTTTGGTCTTCTTCTTCAAAATTACTTTGGCTATTCGGGGCCTTTTGTGCTTCCATATGAATTTTAGGATGGCTTGTTCTAGTTTTGAGAAGAATGCTGGTGCAATTTTGATTGGGATTGCATTGAATATGTAGATAGCTTTGGGTAGTATTGACATTTTGACAATATTTATTCTTCCAATCCATGAGCAGGGAATGTCTTTCCATTTCTTTATATCTTCTTCAATTTCCTACATAAGCTTTGTATAGTTTTCAGCATACAGATCTTTTACATCTTTGTTAGATTTATTCCTAGGTATTTTATGCTTCTTGGTGCAATTGTGAATGGGATCAGTTTCTTTCTTTGTCTTTCTGTTGCTTCATTGTTAGTGTATAAGAATGCAACTGATTTCTGTACATTGATTTTGTATCCTGCAACTTTGCTGAATTCATGTATCAGTTCTAGCAGACTTTTGGTGGAGTCTATTGGATTTTCCATATATAATACCATGTCATCTGCAAAAAGCGAAGGCTTGACTTCATCTTTGCCAATTTTGATGCCTTTGATTTCCTTTTGTTGTCTGATTGCTGATGCTAGAACTTCCAACACTATGTTAAACAACAGCAGTGAGAGTGGGCATCCCTGTCGTGTTCCTGATCTCAGGGAAAAAGCTCTCAGTTTTTCCCCGTTGAGGATGATGTTAGCTGTGGGCTTTTCATAAATGGCTTTTATGATCTTTAAGTATGTTCCTTCTATCCCGACTTTCTCAAGGGTTTTTATTAAGAAAGGGTGCTGGATTTTGTCAAAGGCCTTTTCTGCATCGATTGACAGGATCATATGGTTCTTCTCTTTTTTTTTATTAATGTGATGTATCACGTTGATTGATTTGCGAATGTTGAACCAGCCCTGCATCCCAGGAATGAATCCCACTTGATCATGGTGAATAGTTCTTTTTATATGCCATTGAATTCGATTTGCTAGTATCTTATTGAGAATTTTTGCATCCATATTCATCAGGGATATTGGCCTGTAGTTCTCATTTTTTACTGGGTCTCTGTCTGGTTTAGGAATCAAAGTAATACTGGCTTCATAGAATGAGTCTGGAAGTTTTCCTTTCCTTTCTATTTCTTGGAATAGCTTGAGAAGGATAGGTGTTATCTCTGCTTTAAACGTCTGGTAGAACTCCCCTGGGAAGCCATCTGGTCCTGGACTCTTA
Organism: Panthera pardus; assembly: GCF_024362965.1. NCBI lineage: Eukaryota > Metazoa > Chordata > Mammalia > Carnivora > Felidae > Panthera > Panthera pardus. Next base: position 52,928,384 of record NW_026526677.1, read on the forward strand.
TTTGTTGGGAGATTTTTGATAACCGATTCAATTTCTTCGCTGGTTATGGGTCTGTTCAAGCTTTCTATTTCCTCCTGATTGAGTTTTGGAAGAGTGTGGGTGTTTAGGAATGTGTCCATTTCTTCCAGGTTGTCCAATTTGTTGGCCTATAATTTTTCATAGTATTCCCTGATAATTGTTTGTATCTCTGAGGGATCGGTTGTAATAATTCCATTTTCATTCATGATTTTATCTATTTGGGTCATCTCCCTTTTCTTTTTGAGAAGCCTGGCTAGAGGTTTGTCAATTTTGTTTATTTTTCTTCAAAACACCAACTCTTGTTTTCGTTGATCTGCTCTGCAGTTTTTTTAGATTCTATATTGTTTATTTCTGCTCTGATCTTTATTATTTCTCTTCTTCTGCTGGGTTTTGGCTGCCTTTGCTGTTCTGCTTCTATTTCCTTTAGGTGTGCTGTTAGATTTTGTATTTGGGATTTTTCTTGTTTCTTGAGATAGGCCTGGATTGCAATGTATTTTCCTCTCAGGACTGCCTTCGCTGCGTCCCAAAGCGTTTGGATTGTCGTATTTTCATTTTCGTTTGTTTCCATATATTTTTTAATTTCTTCTCTAATTGCCTGGTTGACCCACTCATTCTTTAGTAGGGTGTTCTTTAACCTCCATGCTTTTGGAGGTTTTCCATACTTTTTCCTGTGGTTGATTTCAAGCTTCATAGCATTGTGGTCTGAAAGTATGCATGGTATAATTTCAATTCTTGTAAACTTATGAAGGGCTGTTTTGTGACCCAGTATATGATCTATCTTGGAGAATGTTCCATGTGCACTCGAGAAGAAAGTATATTCTGTTGCTTTGGGATGCAGAGTTCTAAATATATCTGTCAAGTCCATCTGATCCAATGTATCATTAAGGGCCCTTGTTTCTTTATTGACCGTGTGTCTAGATGATCTATCCATTTCTGTAAGTGGAGTGTTAAAGTCCCCTGCAATGACCACATTCTTATCAATAAGGTTGCTTATGTTTGTGAGTAATTGGTTTATATATTTGGGGGCTCCGGTATTCGGTGCATAGACATTTATAATTGTTAGCTCTTCCTGATGGATAGACCATGTAATTATTATATAATGCCCTTCTTCCTCTCTTGTTACAGCCTTTAATTTAAAGTCTAGTTTGTTTGATATAAGTATGGCTACTCCAGCTTTCTTTTGGCTTCCAATAGCATGATAAATAGTTCTCCATCCCCTCACTCTCAATCTAAAGGTGTCCTCAGATCTAAAATGTGTCTCTTGTAGACAGCAAATAGATAGGTCTTGTTTTTTTATCCATTCTGATACCCTATGTCTTTTGGTTGGCGCATTTAATCCATTTACATTCAGTGTTATTATAGAAAGATACGGGTTTAGAGTCATTGTGATGTCTGTATGTTTTATGCTTGTAGCGATGTCTCTGGTACTTTGTCTCACAGGATCCCCCTTAGGATCCCTTGTAGGGCTGGTTTAGTGGTGACAAATTCCTTCAGTTTTTGTTTGTTTGGGAAGACCTTTATCTCTCCTTCTATTCTAAATGACAGACTTGCTGGATAAAGGATTCTCGGCTGCATATTTTTTCTGTTCAGCACACTGAAGATTTCGTGCCAATCCTTTCTGGCTGCCAAGTTTCAAAAGAGAGATCAGTCACGAGTCTTATAGGTCTCCCTTTATATGTGAGGGCATGTTTATCCCTTGCTGCTTTCAGAATTTTCTCTTTATCCTTGTATTTTGCCAGTTTCACTATGATATGTCGTGCAGAAGATCGATTCAAGTTACGTCTGAAGGGAGTTCTCTGTGCCTCTTGGATTTAAATGCCTTTTTCCTTCCCCAGTTCAGGGAAGTTCTCAGCTATAATTTCTTCAAGTACCCCTTCAGCACCTTTCCCTCTCTCTTCCTCCTCTGGGATACCAATTATGCGTATATTATTTCTTTTTAGTGTATCACTTAGTTCTCTAATTTTCCTCTCATACTCCTGGATTTTTTTATCTCTCTTTCTCTCAGCTTCCTCTTTTTCCATAACTTTATCTTCTAGTTCACCTATTCTCTCCTCTGCCTCTTCAATCCGAGCTGTCGTCGTTTCCATTTTGTTTTGCATTTCGTTTAAAGCGCTTTTCAGCTCCTTGTGACTGTTCCTTCGTCCCTTGATCTCTGTAGCAAGAGATTCTCTGCTGTCCTCTATACTGTTTTCAAGCCCAGCGATTAATTTTATGACTATTATCCCAAATTCACTTTCTGTTATATTATTTAAATCCTTTTTGATCAGTTCATTAGCTGTTGTTATTTCCTGGAGATTCTTCTGAGGGGAATTCTTCCGTTTGGTCATTTTGGATAGTCCCTGGAGTGGTGAGGAACTGCAGAGCACTTCCCCTGTGCTGTGGTGTATAACTGGAGTTGGTGGGTGGGGCCGCAGTCCGACCTGATGTCTGCCCCCAGCTCACCGCTGGGGCCACAATCAGACTGGTGTGTGCCTTCTCTTCCCCTCTCCTAGGGGCGGGATTCACTGTGGGGTGGCGTGGCCCGTCTGGGCTACTTGCACACTGCCAGGCCTGTGGTGCTGGGGATCTGGCACATTAGCTGTGGTGGGTAGGTAAGGTGCACAGGGGCAGGAGGGGCAGGCTTGGCTCGCTTCTCCTTAGGTGATCCACTTCAGGAGGGGCCCTGTGGCAGCGGGAGGGAGTGAGATCTACTGCTGGAGGTTTGGCTCCGCAGAAGCACAGAGTTGGGTGTTTGCACAGAGCGAGCAAGTTCCCTGGCAGGAACTGGTTCCCTTTGGGATTTTGGCTGGGGGATGGGCAAGGGAGATGGTGCTGGTGAGCGCCTTTGTTCCCCGCCAAACTGAGCTCTGTCGTCCGGGGGCTCAGCAGCTCTCCCTCCCTTTGCCCTCCAGCCTTCCCGCTTTCCGAGCAGAGCTGTTAACTTATGACCTCCCAGACGCTAAGTCACACTTGCTGTGGGAACACAGTCCGTCCGGTCACTCCGCTTTTGCCAGCCAGACTCGGGGGCTGTGCTTGGCCAGCGAGCCACCCCTCTGCCCCGGCTCCCTCCCGCCAGTCCATGGAGTGCGCACCGCCTCGCCGCCCTTCCTACCCTCCTCCGTGGGCCTCTCGTCTGTGCTTGGCTCCGGAGACTCCGTTCTGCTGATCCTCTGGCGGTTTTCTGGGTTATTTAGGCAGGTGTAGGTGGAATCTAAATGATCAGCAGGACGCGTGGTGAGCCCAGCGTCCTCCTACGCCGCCATCTTCCCTCTCTCACTCCTTTTCTTTTTTTAAAGTTTATTTATTTGAAAGAGAGAGAGAGAGATTCCCTCCTTCCTTTCCTATTTGAATGAGTTTGTCTTGCCAAATTTCTCTAGTTAGAACTTCCAGTAAATTTTTAGACAGCAATGTTGAAAGCAGGCATTCTTTTCGTGTGTATGATCTTAGAGAGATTATTTTCAATCTTTCACCATTGACTATGATATGAACTGCAGTTTTTGTTTGTTTGTTTCTTTTTCCCATGAATGCCCTTTATAATGTCAAGGAAGTTTTCTTATACTCTAAGTTTGTAAAATGTTTTTGTTATAAAAGCTTTTTTAGGTTTTGTCAAATGTTCTTTCTGCATTAATTAAGAGGGTTATGTGGTTTTTCCCCTTGATTTCATTAATGTTATGTGATATTTTGATTGTTTCTCTTATCTTGAACCACCTTGTATTTCTGGGATAGACTACATTTGGTCATGCTATATAATTTTTTTTTACTATGCTGTTGGATTTGATTTGTTCATAGATTGTTGAAGACTTTTTTTATCTGTACTCAGTGAGATATTTTTCTGTAGTTTTTTAAATTAAAAATATGTGCATTCTGCAATGTAGCAACCCCACCCCGTGTGTGTGTGTGTGTGTGTGTGTGTGTGTGTGTGTGTGTGACAGAAAGACAGAGAGAGATAAATGACTTCTGGAGTACACCAGATATTTTCTAATAGAATGAACTGCATTCTGTATTTTTTTTAAGCTTTTTTTTTAAAGAAAGAGACAGTGTGAGCAGCGGAGGGGCAGAGAGAGAGCGGGAGAGAGAATCCCAAGTAGGCTCCGTGCTCCCAGGGCAGAGCCAGATGCAGAGCTTGAACTCACAAAACTGTGAGATCATGACCTGAGCAGAGATCAAGAGCCAGATGCCCAACCGACTGAGCCACCCCAACACCCCACATTCTGCATTTTGATATTATTTCCTCAATATTCACCAAAGATGACAGATTAGGGTTTTCTCAGGACTTTCCTGGGGATGTGTGTAGTCATGTACATGTATGTGTCTTTATAGTTAAGAAATATTTCAGACCTTTGAAAAACTCTGTATGGTCAATTCATTTTCCAATTTTTTCTTTTAACTTTTTTGGTCAGCCTTTTATTAGCTCTAATAATATTATTGCTTCAGGAAGCTGCAATCTTAGACAATTTCTATTACTTGTTTTTGACTAATAGGGAAGAGGCTGTTCATAGTAAGTGAGTTTTGAGTCAGGACAAATGAAGATGCATCCTGTGAGGGGTTATTTTCTGGTACCTGCCAGACAGGTCAAATAATTAGAATCCTCTGGGAATGGATCTCCAAGACACTCTATGTCCCCATCCCAGGAGGTGTGGGGTTGTAAGAAAAATATAAATACTTTCCATTCATAGGTATTTCCATAATAAGTGACATGTCCCAAGAAGATGCCAAGGAATATTTCGTAGAGATTTAGAGACCAATGTAAGTCATATCATGATTAAATTGTGAAAAATACCAAAAGGGATGGGGAAAGAGTTGATGGCAGGCAAGGTAGTATGGAGAGATGGAGGACAGATAAACATGAAAACAAGATCAAGAGAGAATGCATGCTCATACTCTTAACCTCTTGAGGGTACACTTTACTGCATGCACTTGTACTTATGACCATGCAAAATCTCACACACAAAACTAAAGAGTGAGATGTGGAAGGAGATGCACAAATGTATCTGGTGTCAGTTTACCGATTGTTTTTGACTCTTCTGACTATTTATACAGGTGCATGAATGTGAGTATCAGGAGGGCAAGGACTTGCTTTCTCTATTTCTAGAACTGTGTCAGGTATTGTAAACGTGACTAATAAATTCTTTTTAATTAATCAATTTGGGAGTAAATGAATCATGAAGCATGGCCATGAAATGTAGATTTTTTTTTTTTAAATAAGACCTATGGTGATGAAGCGTCTGAAGAAGGGAATAAGGTTACATAAAAGTGAAAAAGTCATGATACTGCAAGATTAGGCAAGCATGAGGAGGTGTCCATCATTTCTTCTCCTTCTGCTGGCAGTTCCAGAAATGGGAATGTGGATATTGGGGTGTGGTGGAGGTTAGTGGAGTAAAGTAGACTAAGAGGATGGCACATGGAGGAAATGATGGTTGGTTAGACAGATGTAATCCCATGTATCACCTTAGAAGTAACAGGTCAAATGAAGGGCTACGACCCAGTCTTATTTCTAAACCCAACAGATTGGAGGATATGTGAATAGATGATGAAATAATTACAGAATGATTAAGTAATTGGTTGCTTTGATCAGTGTTTACAGACTGAAAATGAGTTTTTCTCAGAAGCACCAATTTGCAAGCCTTCCTAGAAAATCTACAGAACTAAGTGGGACACGTTAATTTTCTAGGGATGTAGCCCTATTTTATTTTTTAAGTTTCTGCTATATGGAGCCCCAAGAGTGACCAAGACATGAAACTATTAACAGTCTGTTTGTCAATCTACTGAATTTCTAGATAAAGTCATCAAGACGGTAACAGATTCCTTTTTCATGCCCTGACTGGCCACCATACTTTTATTTTCAGTTTGTTCTTTCTCTTCATTCTATATAGATTAAATTTTTTTTCCTTCTTTGGATGAAGAATTGTTCTGTGAATCTTAGCATCAGTTGAACCTCCTTCATGGCATTTTTCTTGATCTACCTCCATACCTACAACATTCTCTATATATTTCTAACATAGCACTTGCAATACAATTTTTTAATTTCATTTTTGGAATTTTATCTCCCTTTCCATTTAATGGCCTCCTTGAGAGTATGTGACAAGTTTTCTTTGAACTTGTATTCAAATTTCCTAATCAATGCTGGTGCACAGAGGACCTCATAAATATTTGATGGAATAAATTGCGAAGAGAACCTCTCCACTTACCTTGCATATTCTTCACTAATGAAAGGCAAAAACTATCTCTGATAGTTTCACATTGCAAAATTGAGAACTTCAATTGTCTCCTCTCCGGCCCTAGCAGACCAGGTTTAGCTACACATGCGCACACACACAGACATATATTTCCTGAGACAATTTCTCCAATTACAAAATTATCTCTCATTTTTTTTGCTATCCTTCATAGGTTTCAAATGGGCACAGTTAGCAAGTCATTTGTCTTGTTATGGATTTTAAGTAGGAGGTACTGACCTTTATATGTACTTATCTTTAATGGATGCCTGTCAGCTCTTATTCCAACAACCAAGTATTCCAAAAGTTGAATCTAAGCTTTCTGCATGTGACAATCACTGTCACATTTTCTTTATGACTAGCTTTTCTCAAATAAACTGTGCAGTAACGGACTTCTCCCTTATTTGTTTTAAATTTTTAATTTCTATAAATAAGTTCAGAATTCCCACATATTCTGGATAAATGCTGTAAAACAAAATCACTTGATACTTTTTCTTCCGATATTACTTTAAAGGAGACACCCATAAAAACCTGAGAGCTAGGATAGAATCTTGGTAGGAACTGAATTCTAGGATGTCTAAGATGCTCCTGCCCTGTCTCCATGGATACAAGACAGAGATATATTTGAAAGCTGTCTAGCCCTAAATATCTAGTCTCCCCTCCCCCAGCTGGCCTATACCTGGTCAGTTTATTTACTGTATATGTTTACTTATGTACTCTCCAGATGATAAATTTACCTAGATTAAAATAATCTCTCAATTCATCTTTCATCATAACTGCAAAATACTCTTTGTCAAATATCTCCCCTTCTTAGTCATTATCTATTTTTCAAATCTTATAGGTAAATTTTTTAAAAACTAAATTATGATAGAACTGAGTATTTATTTTATAAAATAAGACATTGAAAGTGTTTTCTGTCCCGTCTCTTTTTAATTAATTCATCTGTTTACAAATGTTTAAATTGAGAACTTTCATATGGCAATTTGTTCATGCATATGAATAAACAAAGATAAATAATTTCTTCTGCTCTAAGAGTCACATATCTAGTATTTGCAAGAACCTATAAAAAATGTATAAACACACATTTGCACACATGCACACATACACACAGGATTTTTTTAATTTAATTTTTTTTTTTTAATTTGCATCCAAATTAGTTAGCATATAGTGCAACAATGATTTCAGGAGTAGATTCCTTAGTGCCCCTTACACATTTAGCCCACCCCCACCCCCCCCACAACCCCTCCACACATACACACAGGATTATGCACATTACACTTTACGAATTTTAGATTCCCTAACAGGGGAATAATTGAGATTACAAATACCAAAGAAAGCACTATGCACAGTAAGTAAAAATATGTAGGACACGATCAGATACATAGACTGTGGAATTTTATCTTTCTCCTTTATTTCTGGCTACACTCCAGAGTTTGAATTTCAGCTGTGCAGGAGATACTCTTCTGCCCTCTTGTCTTTATGTCTCTCTTTTTATTAGGTAGAGTGGCAGCAGATTAAGGCTGGTTTTGTTCCTGGTGCCAGATGATGTTCAGGAGAGGATAGCACACAGTAAGGAGTGTGTTTAATCTTCTTTCCTTTTTAAAAAAATTGAAATATAATTGACATAAAACATTGTGTGAGTTCACAGTGTACAGTGTGTTGATTTGATGAATTTATGTATTATAATATGGTAACCGCCATAGCTTTAGCTATCACTCCTACCACATCACATAATTATCAATTTATTGTTGGGGGTGAGAACATTTTAGATACAGTCTTTTGGCAATTTTGAAGTATATAATATGGTATTGTTAGCTAAAATAATTATTTAACTTCTTTCTGAAAAAGAGTAAGGGAAGATGAAAGTGCTTTTTGCATTTTACTAGGAATCTAGACAAAGGGAGAAGAGGAGAAGAATTCACTAATGAGAAGTCAATAATTGTCTCTGATGTGCACAAAGAATTGTGCAAACACTGCAGCAGAAAGAATGGCTATGCCTAATGACACCCAGTTCCATCCTTCTTCGTTCCTCCTCCTGGGTATCCCAGGGCTAGAAGATGTGCACGTCTGGATTGGATTTCCCTTTTTCTTTGTGTATCTTGTTGCACTCTTGGGGAACGCTGCTGTCCTGTTTGTGATCCAGACTGAGCATAGTCTCCATGAGCCCATGTACTACTTCCTGGCCATGTTGGACTCCATCGATCTGGGCTTGTCCACAGCCACCGTCCCCAAAATGCTGGGCATCTTCTGGTTCAGCCTCAGGGATATATCTTTTGAAAGCTGCCTTTCCCAGATGTTCTTCATCCACTTCTTCACTGCCATGGAGAGCATTGTGTTGGTGGCCATGGCCTTTGACCGCTATGTTGCCATTTGTAAACCCCTTCGGTACACCATGATCCTCACCAGCAAAATCATCAGCCTCATTGCAGGCATGGCTATTCTGAGGAGCCTGTGCATGGTGGCCCCTCTGGTATTTCTCCTCCTGAGGCTGCCCTTCTGTGGGCACTATATCATCCCTCATACCTACTGTGAACACATGGGCATTGCTCGCCTGGCCTGTGCCAGCATCAAAGTGAATATTATGTTCGGTCTTGGCAACATTTCTCTCCTATTATTGGATGTGCTCCTTATAATTCTCTCCTATGTCAGGATCCTCTATGCTGTCTTCTGCTTACCCTCGAGGGAGGCCCGACTCAAAGCTCTCAACACCTGTGGCTCCCACACTGGAGTTATCTTAGCTTTTTTCACACCAGCATTTTTCTCTTTCTTGACACACCGATTTGGCCACAATATCCCTCAATATATCCACATTTTCTTGGCCAACCTATATGTGGTTGTTCCGCCAGCTCTCAATCCTGTAATCTATGGGGTCAGGACCAAACAGATTAGGGAGCGAGTCCTGAGGGTTTTCCTCAAGACAGATAGCTAACTAGTCAGAGGTCTTGGAAGGTCTGTTTTAGAGTTCACATTTCCTGCATTGTGAAAATTAGAGTTAGTTACCTTATGTCTAACCCAGTAGGAAGGAGGAAAAATTGAGGGGAATATTGAGACCAATAACATTAATTGTGTTTGAGTGGCAGGTTTTATATTTGAAGTTAATAATATGTGCATTGATGATACCAGATTGCTATAATTGGATATCCACATGCAAATAGATTAATTTAGACCCTTACTTTACATCATAGAAAAAATTAACCTACAATGGAACAGAGACCTAAAGACAAGAGCTAAAGTATAATAACCAACATAAAATTATTTGTAATATTGTTCACATAAAATTCCATAGATATGACAACAGCAGCAATAAATATTTTTATATGATTGATTGGTCTTCATTAAAGTATATATATTTTTTCTTCAAAGCTTACTAGTAATAAAATGAAAAAGAAAGCCATAATCTGAGAGAAAATATTTATACATCATGTGTAAGACAAAGGAGTTGTCTAAAAATATAGAGAGAACTCTTGTAATTTAATTATAATTATATAATGACTCGGGGCGCCTGGGTGGCTCAGTCGGTTAAGCGTCCAACTTCCGCTCAGGTCATGGTCTCGCGGTTTGTGAGTTTGAGCCCCTTGTCGGGCTCTGTGCTGACAACTCAGAGCCTGGAGCCTGCTTCAGATTCTGTGTCTCCCTCTCTCTCTGCCCCTCCCCCGCTCATGCTCTGTCTCTGTCTATCAAAAATAAATAAAATGTAAAAACAAATTTAAATAATTATATAATTACTCAGTTTACTCAATTAAAATAGAAAAAATATTAAATGGAAAAATTAAAATAGAAAAAATATTAAAAATATTAAAATAGAAAAACTATTAAAAATATAGTGTTAAATGTCAGCCCTTCTCTCTGTACATACAAGCTCCCTTAAAGCTGTAATTCCTGAGAGTACTCTTCAGTATATCTTGTATATGAAATTCTGCATCTCAGAAGTTATTTCTATGGAACCAAATTGACGATGGTATGCTTTATTTATGATGTGTTTTCAACATTTTGGGGCATGGTTTATGTTTTCACTTTGAGATTCTTTTTATCTCTTTCTGGACTTTTTTTTTTAAAAACACTGAAGTTTTTATGAGTTAAGCATATAGCTACTCCCACATGCTACTACACATAAGTTTATAAACCCTTATATTTTTTTGTTATTTTTTAAAGTTTTTACTTAAATTCCAGTTAGCTAACATACAGTATAATATTAGTTTCAGGTGTACAATATAGTGATTTAACAATTCCATCAGACACCTGGTGCTCATCACTACAAGTGCACTCCTCAATCCTCATAACCTATTTAACCCATTTCCCACCCATCTCCCTTCTGGTAACCATCAGTTTGTTCTCTATAGTCAAGAGCCTGTTTCTGTGATACATGTACCTCGATGTTTATAGCAACATTATCTACAATAGCTAAATTATGGAAACATCCCTGGTGTCCATAAACTGATGAATGGATGAAGAAAATGTGGTATGTATATGTATATGTATATGTATATGAATATGTATATGTATATATAATGGAATATTACTCAGCCATAAAAATGAATGAAATCTTGAGCCATTTGCAATGACATGGATGGAGCTAGAGAGTATAATTCTAAGTGAAATAAGTCAGAGAAGGGCAAATACCATATGATTTCACTCATATGTGGAATTTAAGAAACAAAACAAATGAGAACAGGGGAGAAAGAGAGAGACAAATCACTCATACTTTTCAAAGGTGATGTGTCTTATTTAGCTTGAAGCTTTTAATTATTTTTGTCTTTGGTTTTCGACAATGTTACTTGATATACTGTTATTTTTTTTTTAAATATGTCATTATTGAGATTTGTGGCTGTTTTTAAAAAATTGTTTTATTTGAATATAGTTAACACAATGTTACATTAGTTTCAGGTGTGCAACTAGTGATTCAACAACTCTATGCATTGTGCTATGTCCACCACAAATGTAGCTACCACCTGTCACCATACAATGCTATTACAATAACATTGATTATATTCCCTATGCTGTACCTTTTATTTCCAGTGATTTATTCATTCCATACTTGGAATCTGTATCTCCCACTCCCCTTCACCCATTGTACATATCCACATAGTATCCTCCCCTCTGTTCTCTGTTTTCATAGTATGATTCTGCTTTTTGTTCTTTTTGTTCTTTTATTTGTTTTTTTCCATTCCACAGATAAGTAAAATTATATGGTATTTGTATTTATCTGTCTGACTTATTTCATTTAGCATAATGCCCTCTGGGTCCATCCATGTTGTCATAAATGGCAAGATCTCATCTTTTTATGGCTGAGTAATATTCTGTCGTGTGTGTGTGTGTGTGTGTACTACATCTTCTTTATCCATTCATGTATCAATGGTCACTTAGGTTGTTTCCATATCTTGGCTATTACAAATAATGCTCAATAAACATAGGGATGCATATATCTTTTCAAATTAATGTTCTCATTTTCTTTGGGTAAATACCCAGTGGTGGAATTATTGCATCATATGGTATTTCTATTTTTCATTTTTTTAAGGAACCTCCATACTGTTTTCCACAGTGGCTGCACCAATTTACATTCCCACCAACATGAGGGAATTCCCACCATGCATGAGGGTTTCTTTTTCCTTACATCCTCTCCAACACTTGTTATTTCTTGTCTTTTGGAGGCTAGCCATTCTGGTAGATGTAAAGTGATATATCATTGTGGTTTTGATTTGTATTTCTCTGATCTTCATTTCACTTGTCTGTTGGCTATCTGTGTGTATTACTTGGAGAAATGTCTGCTTGCTTCTTCTGCCCATTTTTAATTGGATTTTGGGGTTTTTTTTGGTGATGAGTTGTGTAAGTTCTTTATATATTTTGCATACTAACTCTTCATCATATGTCATTTGAAATAACTTCTTCTATGTAGTACGTTGCCTTTTTGTTTTGTTGATGGTTTCTTTTGCTCTCTTCAGTAAGTGGTGCTGGGAAAACTGAAGAGCTAATACAAAAGAATGAAACTGGACCACTTTCAGCCACCATACACAAACATAAAATCAAAATGGATAAACACCTAAATATGCGACTTGAAACCATAAAACTCTTAGAACATAAGCAGTAATTTCTTTGACATTAGTTATAGCAACTTTTTCAAGATATGTCTCCTAAGGGAAAGGAAACAAAAGAAAAATAAACTATTGGACAGCATCAAAACAAAATCTTTTGCACATCAAAGGAAACCATGTATGGAATTATGTCTTTCTGTAGTTTTATAATGTATATGTTATCATATGTTAGCAGAAATCCTTCAAATTATTTCTTCTATGTCATTTTCTGTCTCCTTGCCTCATGTGATTCCAGATAAATGTAAGTGGTTTGGTTATCTATTACTGTTTAATCAACTTTATGTTTAGCAGCATGAAGGCATGAAACAAATAAATTAATCTCATAAATTTTATTGACTGGGAATTTAGAAAAGTTAAGTAAGGACTGTTCTCTGCTTCATAATGTTTAGGACGTTAGCTGTAATCATTCAAATTGTTGAGGGTGACCCATATGACTGGTGGCTGGGACTAGTGGGATTTGGACTAATTTCTACTCTCATGTCTGTTTTCTAGGCCAGGATAATTGAAGGGCTCAATCCAGAACTCGTATCCAGAGAAACTGCCTGTGGTTTCTCCAGTATGGTGTAATCAGGATCAACCTTCTTACAAAGGCCCCAACAAGTAGTCTTCCCAGCAATACAAAATGGAAGTTGCATGATCTATTAAAACCGATTCTGAGAAATTATATAGCACTGCCTTCACCATACTGTATTTATTTAAACAACTATTTGCCTCCTCTAATTCATAGAGAGAGGAGTCAAACACAGTTTTTGATGAGTGAAGTGTCAGTATTTTTTAAAGAACACAGGCCACCCTTTCATAATAAAACACTCAGCAAATTGGAATTAAAGAGAACTTCTCACCATTAAGGCCATTTTTGAAAAATCCACAGCTGGTCTACGGCCATACCACCCTGAATGCGCCCGATCTCATCTGAAAAATCCACAGCTAACATTATATTTAATGATAAAAGATGGAACAGTTTTCTCTAAGATCAGGAACAGAACAAGAATGCCTGTTCTCATTCTTGGTATTCAACATAGTACTGAAATTTCTAGCCATAGCAATTAGCAATACATATAAAAAACCTATTAGAGTGAATGACCATATTAACATATTCATAGTCATATAATAATAAAAATTCAGCATAGTTGGAGGGAAAAGAAGGAAACACACAAAACCAATATATTTCTATACACTATTAATAAAAAAATACAAAAAGTAAATTAAAACAATTCCCTTTATAGTAACATTAAAAGAATAACATACTTAAAAACACATTTAAACAAAGTTTGCACAGTACAAATTGCAAAACATTGACGAAAGAAATGAAAGAACTAATTAAATGGAAATGCATCCTTCGGCCATAGGTTGAAGACGATATTGTTAAGATGGTAATAGTCTCCACAAAACTCTATAGATTCAATGCAAAAGCTATTAAAATTTCAACAACCTTCTTTACAGAACTAGAAACTCAGATCTTAAAATTCATATTGAATTACAAGGGGTGCCAAATAGTCAAAATAATCTTAAAAAAAACCCTGCCTAGTTTGAAACACTCATACAGCCTACAAAGCTATGGTAATTAATACAATGTGGTGCTGGCATAAGGATAGACATATAGATGAATGGAATAGAGCTGAGATTCAAAAAACAAACTCAAGTATATACAGTCAAATATCTGTGGTCATGACAATTCAAAAGAGGAGCAAATAGTTTCTTTAAAAATGGTAACAGATCAACCAGATATCCACATGCAAAAGAATGAAGTTGGACCTTTACCTGACATCACATAAACACACATAAAATGAAAATGAATCAAAGAACTAAATACAAGAACCGTAAATATGAAAATGTTAGAAGAATACAAAGGAGTAAATCTTTGAGACCTTGAATTTGGCAATAGTTACTTAGATATAATACCAAAATACAAGAAATAAGAGAAAAATTGAAATTTGGACTTCATCAAAATTTAAAAAATGCATCAAATGACACTATCAAGAGAGTGAAAAGAGAACCTGTAAAATGGTAAAATAATGTTTGCAAGCCATATAACTGAAAGGGGTCTAGTACCTAGAATATATAAACAACTCTTGCAACTCAACGACAAAAAACACAAGCAACACAATCAGAAAATGGGCAAAGAAGCTGAATAGACATTTCTTTACATAAAATATGTAAATGGCCAACATACCCTTGAAAAGGTGCTCGATAACATTAGTCATTAGTGAAATGCAGATAAAAGGCATGAGATATCACAAGACACACAATGAAAGCTATAATAATAATTTTTTTAAAGACAAAACAAGTATTGATGAAGATGGGGAGAAGCGATATCTCTCATATATTTTTGTCTGGAATGTAAAATAGTGCAGGTGTTGTGGAGAACAACTTGGTTGTTTCTCTAAAATTCAAACCTAGACTGACCTATGACCCAACAATTCTATTCTTAGATATATACTTAGAAGAACTGAAAACAGGTGTCTGAACAAAAACTTCTATACTAATGTTTTTAATGGTACTACTTGCTAAAAGGTGGAAGCAACTCAAGTGTTCATCAACTAAAGAATGGGTAAACAACATGGAGTAGAACCATACAATTGATAATATTCAGCCATAAAAAAATAATGAAGTACTGGCACATGCTACCACATGCATGAGCCTTAAAACATTATGGAAAGTAAAAGAAGCCAGATGCAAAGGCCACAGATTGTATGATACCCAGAATAGGAAAAGCCACAGTGACAGAAAGAAAATTGGTTTTCAGGATCTGGAGAAAAAGGAGGAAATGTACACTGGCTGCTTCATGAGTACACTTTCCTTTTGAAGTGATTGAAATGCTCTGGAACTGGGTTGTGGTGATGGTAACAAAACATTGTATATGTTCTAAATGTCACTAATGATAGAGTTTATATGTATTTTCTCACAATTAAAAAACATTATAAATAAAATCATAGTCTACCAGAAGGCCATAATTATTTATGTTCCTCCTTCATGTAAGCAAACAAACAAACATCAAGAAGTTCCTATCCCATTATACTATCATACTTAGTCTCAAGGCACATGATCTCACTTTCCAAATCAGTTTCAGGTGCAGATGAGACTCTGGTTCGCTGAGTATTATTTACCTTTATATAGAGACCTGTGAATTCATACAGAAAGTATCCTGCCCTACACATATCCAACATACAATAGGCAGAGCACAAGCACATGAGACATTCTGATTTAATAAAGGGAAAATGAGAGAGACACAGTAATCACTAGCCCATGGCCTGGAGAACATGTTTGCTGATTATCGCTCTGGAAGTGATTCCTTGTTGCTCTTGGTTTTGCCCTCTGGGCTCTTGATTCCACCGTCTGAGTCATCCTTCTTTTTAAATAAAACCGCTCATGCTGAAACCTTGGTAATTGTTCTCCACTTCCTTCTTGTCTTTCAAAATTCGGTGGTCCAGTCTTCTTTTCCTTTTTACTGTTTTTGTCTTTTTCATCCCAAGCTCATATAAGTTCTTTAAAATTTTGCGGGTTTCTTGTGTGTCAATTTAAAAATCTGGTCCATTAAACAAAAGCCACAATTAGAATTCCCTTCAAGATACATCTGGACCTTCTGTGAGGCTTCTTTAGGGGTACTGCCATTAAGATTTTTAGTAGCTTTACAATTGATAAAGAGAGTCTCTGAGGCATCCTGTAAAACCTTTTAATCTGTCAGAAATTCTGTATGAGAAACTAATTTAAGCCACTGAGATCTTAAAGGTTTTACAGTCACACTCATATGATCTTTGCCTTGGAGCTGTTTCTTATTTTGAGAATGTTTTGCAGTGAGGAGAGGGTGAGAATGGAAATAGACTTGGTTTTAAAAGCCACTAAGTCCTGGCTCCTTCATATTTTAACTTGTCTCTCTCTGTCTAAATTTTATTATACATAGCTAAAAGAAATCACCTGGCACTTTTGGCATTCTGCCTGGAAATCTCTTTGGCCAAATCTATCAGTTTGTTATAAACCTTTTTTTATTTTCCATGTTACTGAATGTAACAGTTTGGTCAAATTTAGATTTCCACATAGAAAATATCCTTTTTACCTAAGCTTTCAATTCTGTCTTCCTCACTTTTCTTCTGCCCTCACCTACAGTCTTCTTAGACCTATCAATCTCCTGTCTATCACAGTTGTCAAACTAATGACACATATTTTGGGTTTTAATAAAATGGAACCTGATTACTGTGTGGCTCAGTTGGTTAAGCATCCAACTCTTGGTTTTGGCTCAGGTCATTATCTCACAGTTTGCGGGTTTGAGCCCTGCGTCAGGCTCTGCGCTGACAGTGTGAAGCCTGCTTGGGATTCTCTCTCCCCTCTCTCTCTCTGTCCCTATCCTCCTCTGTCTCTCTCTCTCTCTCTCAAACTAAATAAATAAAAATTTTAAAAGAAGATGGAACCTGATTAAAGGTGGCAGATTTTCTCTTGGTTTTCTATTCTTATGTATAAATCACTCTAAAACTTCATAGTATAAAGTCAACAGATCATATATTTTATTATGTTCACAGATTTTATAGGTCAACAATTCAGAAAAAGCATACTAGGGGAGGCTCTTATTTTCTCTGCAAAATGTAAAGTCTTAGCTGGGGTAACTGAAATGGATAAGATTGCTTTAAAGAACTGCAACAGACGGAGTAGGTGACCCTAAGCTAGTTTCTTCACGTTGATATCTGGGACCCAGGCTAGGAAAGTGGATGGACGGGCTCAGTTAACCATACAAGAGTGTATGGATCTAAGCTCTGTAAGTTTCCTTGTGTCTGAGTGTCTTTCCTCTGCCTTGGTCATCAGCCTCTTTCCCTGCTCCTATAATCATTAAACAACCAGTGGGGTAATGATGAGTAAGAAGTTGGGCTCACCTTATTGAACTTCCTTCTTTGCAGGATCTTGGCTTCTCATATCTTTGTTGCTTTATCCGTCTTTCACCAAAATAGTTCATGAGGAGTAGGGCAAAGGAATTACAGACACATCAGACTTAAGTTGTAACACAGATAATGTAGAACCAAAAAAGCCAGGGCAGACTAATGGAATGTGTCATTGAAGAAGATAGCTGATAATAATCTTAACAGCTCAGGTGTTAATCAGGAGCTTAGACTTTTAATTTGGAAAGCAGAAAAGATACAGAGTTTCATTGGAAAGAAAAAGTAGATGACTTTTGCCTCATAGTTCTAGTGAAGGCAGGGAGGTCTTTTAAGAGAACTCTCCAGTGAATATCACAGTCTATGCCAAGAACCCAGGGAGACTACAGTCCCATCCTATTGGAAGCAGGGTAGCTGCATCAATATAAATGCCCATTCTTTGCCTAGGAAAGTGTGGACCCAGAGAGATGTCAGATGATGTTTCCAAAGTCCACCCTCTCAAATACACTTGGAAAGCAAGGTAAGGCTGTGTAGTCTTTGGTTAGGGCTGTGAGAAATAGCATGGGAAATGGGGAATGAGTTCATGCTAACCTAGAATAGGGAGAAGGAAGGAAAGTAAGTACATAATGAAGATAAATACAGGAAATACATAAATACAGGGAAGGGATAAGGAGAATACACAGATAAGCTTTGGCCATTACAAATTGTATACCCATAAACTATCATGGCTACAGACATTCCTATATGTTCATATATCTCTTTAAATTTATGCAGTTCTGTGCACTGTGGGATATTTAGCAGCACCCCTGGCACCTACGCATTAGACAGTGGTAACACTTCACCCAAATTTTGACAGTCAAAATGTTTCCAGACATTGCCAATATACCCTAGGGAGAAAATGACCACCGGTTACAAAACACTGGAATAAAGAATCTTTCTTCCATTCTTTATCAGTTATAGGACATGAAATAGTGTTTATGTGTATGGTAGGTAGAGGTTGTGGAATATGGTAAAGTAATGAGTAACATGATACAGAACTGAGGAAATGACTGTCTGATATAATTCATTTCAGGACATTAGAAATCTTGATACTCAAGGTGAGAAGCTGGGGCCCACTCTCATCACTGAACCTGGCAAAGGTTTGAGGATATGTGAACATATATTGATAGAACAGATCAGCATATACTTATGGGATGAATTAAGTAACTGGTTGGTTAACTGGTTCGGAAATGCAGCTGTTTAAGCACTTAGAAGGGAACCAATTCTTAGGAGGTTAATGCTCCTGGAAAATCAGGGGTGAGAATAAGATGGGCTTCCTTCTTTGGATGTAAAACCATAATAATTCTACAACCTCATGCTGTAGTTCACTTGAGTAACCCAGACAGTTTTCATTTAAAGATAGAACCATTAATCTGGAATCTGGAAGAGATTGCAAAAAGGGCCACAGAGCCCAAGACTTAGATGGCAAACCAGCGTACTCACCCTACAAGGTAGGGTGAGTAAAAATTTTGATTCCTGTTCTAAAAATCATACATGTGTTTCTCTCTACCTAGAATAAACTTCCTATGCTTGTCTGTGAAACACAAAGTTGTCCTTGATCCATTTTACTTCTTTCATGGAATTTCTTTTGTCTTATTCATACCCACAGCATTTGCTGTATTTTTCTACCACAATGCAACATTTTATTCAGATTTCATCTTTCCACTTGTATTTCCCTCACTACACCGTGACGGCATCAATCAGATCTTATTCAATTTTTCTATCTAAATTTCTATCTCAATTTATCCCATCTTTCTGCCACTTCAAACAGGCCTCACATAGACCACTTTCTTCACTACAGGCTGTGATGCTTTTTCTGTGCATCTATCTCTGATTAGTCCCACTCAAGTATGAACTCTGCCAGTTTCCAACCATCTATCCCAACCATCTATCATTTACACACTGTTTTCAAAATCATTTTATCTCAAGAAGTTAGTCGATAAAGAACTTATCTTTTCCTGATTTTCCTAAAATATTAGTTCAGGATAAGTAGCTCCAACATTCTGCTGCTCAAGCTAGTTCTATATAACAAATCACTTAATAAATTACTTGCTATTTAGTCCTTAAAAGGAGATATCCAGGAAGACCTCAAGGAATAGAGGACCGCTTTGTTGTACTCTAATTTCAAGGATGTCCAAAGTAATACTCCCTTTTCCTTGTATAAATAGGAATAGATAGGATTTGAATAGAATAGTGCTCAAAACACTAGAAACTCTTTAGGTACCCCTGATTAGACTTCCCAAAACAGCTTCTGAAATTAATTTGGAAATTTATGGATTCAGTGTATAATGAGATAATTTCAATTTAAAATATTTTATAAATCCAAGTTTCACTATCACATTAAAAGTTCCTATGCAAATGTCTCTATTTTATTGTTTTTATACATGATCCAAAATATTCTGAATGAAGATGATTTTTGGAAGAGTTAGTTAAGATGGAAATTATGTTACTAATAATCTGGGGCATGCTGATTTTTGTTATGACTTTCCTGTGACTTATTCATTTAATAAATGTTATTATCTTTTTCTGAGAATTTGTATGTGTGAAGTAGTTTTAGGTGCACGAGTAAAAAAGAAGTAAATTTTTGGCTTCTGTTTCGGAATCAAATAGAGTTATATGCACAGTCAAATAAATATACACATATAGACATGCAAATTTACATATATATATATGCATATACATATACATAATACACACACACACACACACACACACACACACACACACACATAACTGGTCCTCAAATTCCCTAAAAGATAATGGGTTGAATTACATACGAAAAAGCATTTTTCATATAAATTAATGCAGTGTGTTTAACACCATGAGATACAAAGAACAAAAACCTGTATTATTCCTACTCCTCACTTTGATCTACCTGATAGATGGATATTCTTCTCCTCTTTCTTATTAAACCTTTGATGAATGGGAATGATATGGGGAATAGAGAGATTGGCTCTATTCCTGGAGCTATCTGATCTTCAGGTAAGGGTGGCAGAAAAATTTGGTAACATTGGGAGAAATGGGAGAAAATGAATATTACAAATTTATTTTGCATTTAACCAGGAGTCAGGAAAGAGATGGAAGTGGAGGAAGAATCACTAATGACAAGTTGACATCTCACTCTGTTATATGCACTCACCAACAGTGGCAGAGAGAATGTCCATTCTTAATGACACCCAGTTCCATCCTTCTTCGTTCCTCCTCCTGGGTATCCCAGGGCTAGAAGATGTGCACGTCTGGATTGGATTTCCCTTTTTCTTTGTGTATCTTGTTGCACTCTTGGGGAACGCTGCTGTCCTGTTTGTGATCCAGACTGAGCATAGTCTCCATGAGCCCATGTACTACTTCCTGGCCATGTTGGACTCCATCGATCTGGGCTTGTCCACAGCCACCGTCCCCAAAATGCTGGGCATCTTCTGGTTCAGCCTCAGGGATATATCTTTTGAAAGCTGCCTTTCCCAGATGTTCTTCATCCACTTCTTCACTGCCATGGAGAGCATTGTGTTGGTGGCCATGGCCTTTGACCGCTATGTTGCCATTTGTAAACCCCTTCGGTACACCATGATCCTCACCAGCAAAATCATCAGCCTCATTGCAGGCATGGCTATTCTGAGGAGCCTGTGCATGGTGGCCCCTCTGGTATTTCTCCTCCTGAGGCTGCCCTTCTGTGGGCACTATATCATCCCTCATACCTACTGTGAACACATGGGCATTGCTCGCCTGGCCTGTGCCAGCATCAAAGTCAACATAATATTTGGTCTTGGGGATATGTCTATTTTATTATTGGATGCGCTCCTTATAATTCTCTCCTATGTCAGGATCCTCTATGCTGTCTTCCGCCTGCCTTCCTGGGAGGCCCGGTTCAAAGCTCTCAACACCTGTGGCTCCCACACTGGAGTTATCTTAGCCTTTTTCACGCCAGCATTTTTCTCTTTCTTGACACACCGTTTTGGCCACAACATCCCCCAATATATCCACATCCTCTTAGCCAACCTATATGTGGTTGTTCCGCCAGCTCTCAATCCTGTAATCTATGGGGTCAGGACCAAGAAGATTAAGGAGCAGGTTTTGAGGATCTTTTTAAAAGACAGTTAACCATTGGTAGTCTTAGAATTACAGTTCATATTTGCTCCCTTTGCTCATTAAAAGGGGGTTATTGTCTAAAAAGAAGAGATGTAGCAAAGGTGAATATGAACAGTAATAACATTTCTTTCTCTATAATCCTTTGAGTTTAAAGATAATAAATTTATTGGTGATAATCTTACAATTTGTAATTATTACATCTCTTACAAAGTGCTTATATTTATACTATTTGATAATCAAGGTAGTTCTATAAAGTAGTTGCCATATTCACAAATTTTCAAATGGAAGTTTGATGCTTAGGATCACTAAAAGATTCATCTGAAAATTCAACTATTTGTGAGAAGTAGATTATTAAGTCAGGTAGTTTTAGAATCACCAGAAGAAATATGAAGGCAACAGAGTGGAATTTGTTCAGGGATTTTAGACAATTTTGGTGACATAATTCTTGAAATAATAACAATGACATTATTTAACTCATTAGGATATACTGTTCTAAATAATCTACTTACATTAACACACCTATTTCTTGTGTGAATTCTATGATGTGGCTACTGTTAATATTTGCATTTTCATATAAGTAAACTATGGATTAAAAAACTCTCCATAAAAAAATATGATTGAGATTTTGGCTCCAGATATCTAGAGAAATAGTAGCCATGCATTTAGAAATGAAATAAAGAGAGCAGGGATAATGGTGCATAACAATGAAAGATATATTTATTAAATGAATATTCATTAACTTCTACATGTGCTCAATTATATGTCACTGTTTGGTGATAGACAAATGGAAAGACAGAATCCTATGTCCTGAGAAAACAATGATGGGAGTTAGGCTATTAAGGCAAAAAAACATTATGCTATAAGATTACATATTAACTTATATTTGGAAGGCTATTTTTTAGAAACTTTGTAATAGTATTCAATAAATATCCCAAATGCTGGGCCAATATATTAAAGTTAGCCACACAAAACTAGAAATGTATTTGACCTTTTTTGAATTTCTAAAATAATGACATGGAAAATTATTGACCTAGTCAAAAAAAACCTAGTTTTTTTGTTTGTTTGTTTTGTTTTGATTTTTAAGAAGAGGTTATTTGAAACTACATTCAAGAGAGTCTGCCAGAGTTGTGTTCTCTTTTACTTCATTTAAGACCTCTGATTCTTCATCAGTTTATGAGCATGGAAATTCTACTGCATGACCAGAAAGTGTCATAGAGAAATAAAAAAAATTTAGATACGGCCTTCTAAATCTTGTAGTTAATTCTATGGGGCGCCTGGGTGGCTCAGTCGGTTGAGCGTCTGACTTCAGCCCAGGTCATGATCTCGCGGTCCGTGAGTTCCAGCCCTGCGTGGGGCTCTGTGCTGACAGCTCAGAGCCTGGAGAGTGTTTCAGATTCTGTGTCTCCCTGTCTCTATGATCCTCCCCCGTTCATGCTCTGTCTCTTTCTGTCTCAAAAATAAATAAACGTTAAAAAATATTTTAAATCTTGTAGTTAATTCTAGCAAAAATACTGTAAATAGGACAGCATAGATATTCAAATATAATATTGGTTAGCAATATTCATATACTACAGTTAAATGTTTTGTATTTAGAAAATCTAAGAGGCTAAGAGAGCACACCAGGGCAATTGAATAAGGAGACATCAGACAAACTAACTGTCAAGGTGATCAGTATATTCAAAGCCTCTGACTCTAAATAAGGTAACAAAGCTTTAGTCATCCAAATTCATAATAGAGGAGCTTATCTGTTGGTACTTTAACAAACAAAAATAATATCACATTCAGACATAAGTAAATGTAAAAATTAGTAACATTATTTACAGCAACTTGGACCTTTGGACGAAATAATCCCAGTAAGAAAAAAAAATGTTCCTGAAGATTTTTGAGGAAGAATATATCACTTGCAAATATGGGTTTTAGTAACACAATATAAAAATTAGAAATATCTGCTTGGCCCATCTAAGTTAGACATTAATGGTGTTTGGTGATATTTCCAGCTTTCCCATGAACTGTGAGATCCTGACCTGAGCCAGAGTCAAGAGTCAGATGATGAACTGACTGAGCCATCCAGCCGCCCCTATTAAGGTTTTATTTTAATTTCAGTATAGCTACAGTGTTATATTAGTTTCAGGTGTACAATGTAGTGATACAACACTTCCATACATCACCCTGTGCTCATCACAAGTGTACTCTTTAATCTCCATCACATATTTTACAACTCATATCCAGCATAAAATGTCTAAATCAAGGGAGTATTTGGTACCTCATTATTTTAAGGGATAAAGAATATGAAACTAGGGGAGCCTGGGTGGTTCAGTCCATTAAGTGTCCAACTTCAGCTCAGGTCATGATCTCACAGTTCATGAGTTTGAGCCCTGCTTCGGGCTCTGCACTGATGGTGCAGAGTCTGCTTGGGATTTTCTCTCTCTCTGCCCCTCTCCTGCTTGTGTGCTGTGCACACATACTCTCTCTCTCTCTCTAAAAATAAATAGACATTAAAACGAATAAAACCTTAAAAAATAAAAAAAAAATTGCTCTTTAAAAGAGACTCTTTAGGGAAGGAGAAAATAAATTACAGAGTAGTAGAAAATATGTACAAAACATATATGTCATGAAAGGCTTGTATCTAGAATATATAAAGAACTCTTAAAACTCAATAATAATAAAAAAAACCCAGTTTAAAAACGACAAATAATCTGAAGAGGCATTTCACCAAAGAAAATTATATGTATGGCAAATAAACCCATTAAAAGATGCTCAGCATCACTGGACTGCAGGGAAATGCACGATAAAACACTATGAGGCAGCATTAGAACCCATTTTGGCGGTTTAAAAAATGTTCAGAATGCCAATTACTGGTGAGCACGTGGACCATCCAACACTCTTATACATAGGGAGTATCAATGCTCTCTAGCCAACAGCCACCAGGAGTATATTTATACTATTTATTTATTTATTTATTTATTTATTTATTTCATTTATACTTTTTAAAAAAGGAAGGTTTATTAGCTCTTACAACAAGAGATACCACATGCAGTGGTGCAATGTTAGGGGTCTCAGTAAGAGTGTTTAAGGAAAGATTTGATATTGGATTTGGACTTGATTAGGGGATATTTTTCTGAAGTAGATGCTTTCAGAGAAAGAACTAATTCTATTACTGGATATCAATAACTTTTATATAGAAAGTGGGAGAAGTTTTTGTCTCCACTCAGACATGCTTATAGAAGGGTTTATGTTTCACTCCATCAACACAAACACAAAGTGACCTTGCCTGATGTTTATACTTAGTGAAACTGTTTATATTAAGTGGACATCATTACAGTCAAGATGTTATTATCAGGTCAGCTATCAGTTGACAGATATTAGAGCTGCTATTTTCTTTCTCGGAAGAAAGCCAGTATCTCATGATTCTATACTTATCCAGGCTAAACACAGTACATAATCTTTCTATGATGTCCTCAAATAATTTATGTTTCTATTTTACTTTGCAGTTTTTATTATGCCACCTTCTAAGCCTCTTCTAAAGGAAATTGAGTTAGAAAGTCTAGAAAACTCATAAGTTCCCTGCTTAAAGTTGGCTCCATATATGTTAAAAAATTAGTTATTTGTGGGGCGCATGGGTGATTCAGTCAGTTAAACGTTTGATTCTTTATTTCAGGTCAGGTCATGATCTCATGATTCATGGGTTCAAGCCCCACATTGGGCTCTGTGCTGACAGTGCAGAGCCTGCTTAGGATTGTCTCTCTCTCCTGCTCTCTCTGCCCCTCCCTCACTCATGCTCTGTCTCTCTCTATCTCATAATAAATAAATAAACTAAAAAAAACTTAGTTATTTGCATATTTATACATGGTTAGTATTAACTATGCAACCAGAATATAAGTTTCTTGGGGGAAAGATCTACATATACAAAACATTACTGACTACATACTTAATTTTAAATGAGTGCTTGCTGAATGGCTAACCTGACTTCTAGATCAAGTAAATGATATTTGCTGGAAAAGAGTGACACAATCATTAGGGGGTAGAACAGCTGTGGTTAATGAGAGGGAGAAATTACAGACTGACTCTTGGGGGATTGATGGCGAAAGATTAGAAAGAGTGGGTTGGTAGTAAATGAGAAATGTTTTCAAGCTGGGAAGTTAAAGGGAGAAACTTCAATGTCCCAAGGGATTCCTGTGCCCTGTGCTTTTTTTCTGCTCATAAACCTGTGATGAGAACTTGTGAATTCATTATCTTTCATATTCTCATCCCATGTGGGCCCAGAAGAGCAGCTACTCCCCATCAGGAAGAGGATTTTTCAATCTCAGTATAAACTTTTCTCCTTGAACTACAGTTGTGATGCTGAGACACACTTGGAACAATTATTGGTCATGATTGTAGCTTCTTCCAATACTGGCTGTCCCTGAGGCTGGTGAGTTGGGTACAGGTTTGACTGCTATATGTACTTAAACATTTGGTTGGGAAGGTTTGAACTCAGGTCTATTAATTTAATCCCCTCACTAAATTGGCAATTCATATTTATATATGATACAAATCTTAATTTGGAGGACATATTTTACATGTTTCACCTAAAATTTCTAATTGGTAGAATTTCAGGTACTTTTGCATATTTTAGTATTTTATCATTTTTTCATAACAAGCATACCCACTTTAATAATAAGGAAAATAGAAAACTAAGCAGTCAAATAACTTATTTTGTTGAGGTATTATTGCATTTCTCTTCTATTTTCTCTTTCTCACTCTCTGTTCTGTCTTGCTTCATTTCCCTCTCCCTCTCCCCCTTGCTCTGTTCTCTTTCCTCCTCTCTTTGTCTCTTTTCCTCTTCCTCCCATTTCTAACTCTCTTTTAGCCCAATTCTACTTAATTTTTTCATGTGATTGCTTATTTCATAATTTCTTTTGTATTTAATATCAAAAAAATTTGACACTCTCAATATTTTCCCAAATCAGATCAATACATTTTCTATTTTTATTTCATTGTCACTAATGGTGAAGAATACCAATTGTTTAATACCTTCAGCTTCTGAAGAGCATGTATCTTCTTAAAAGTATGTAATGAATTTTTTTCATTCTGATTTATGCATTCTATACAGTACATGTTTACAGACATATTCACTCTTGCTTTAGTCTTCCCTTTTATCAAGCAGTTTTAGCATTACATATATAAGCTGTAGGTAAAAAATGCAGAACAATCGAAAGAAACAATAGGTTTATTTAAAGACATCACTTTCCTCTTGGCAGAACTCACTCAGTCATCATTAGTGACTTTTCCAGTCTATCTTTTACTATTTTCCTAATACTAGGGCCTCGTTTGATAAAAGTAAGATGATACTCTTTCCCTCCACCACATCATGAACATGTCTGCATTTATTTAGCTCTCCACCTGTATATTTGGTATGGCTTGGGAGCGTGGATCTCATGTGGGTTGATATGAATCTGGCATTTGGCAGTGACTCCTGAACTAGTCCTGCTCAGTGGTGTGCAAAGGAACAATTCCGATCTCAGAGGAGGTTCCCCCTTTACCTAGCGCTGCAGAATACCTGATAGAACATGTTGCTGATTTCAATACAGTTCTTGAACTTTTGTTGTTCATTCTATGCATGGATAAAAATCTAGATAGAAAGCATAAGCATCTCCTGGAGGTGACATGCAGAATGAGGTTCTTTTTCAGCAATTACTCTTCTACCTCCTGTCCTAATCTATTTGTCTTATATGAGCCTTCCTGAGTTCCCTTGCAAGTCTAAGGCATTGATTACAGATTTTACAAGTCTCTGACCTCATCCTTTTGGACTTGGAACATTCTAGTTGTTTAGGCACTCTAGTATAAATGGCGCTTTTATGTGAAAACAAGTTGACATTGTAAAAGACCAAATAACTCAGATTTTGGAAAATGTACCACTATGAAACTATTTTATTGATACTTTGTTAATTCCATAGAGGAGTACAATAGTCAAAAGTTTCCATGAGAAGAATAAGATACAAATAAAATTCTATTGCCTATTTCTGATTGTCATCCCCTGCTTATACCAAGCTTTCCCTGTAGCCTCTGCTTTGTATTCTTCCTTTGTTATGCCAGAGACCCATTAATTGACCCCTAGTCAGGAAAGCCTCTGATCAAAGAGTTATCTTTCTTATATATATTCAAAGTATCCTCTTATGAGGATCATGGTTTTGCTTCTCATTTCTCTATCCTTAACTGCTGGATACACTATTTGATTTCTGTTCCCATCCTTCTAACCTGAGGACTTTTGACCAAGAGTTAAAATTAACAATTACCCACCTACCCAGTCTTTCATTCACAAATGCTTTGAGTGGCAGCTATCTGCCAGATGTTGTGCTAGAAAAATAATGATGAACAAAACTTCCTGGCCTCCTCTGCAACTCTTCATGAAGCTTACAATTAAATGGGGACTCAGGCATTGCTTAGGTAGTCACAGAGAGCTGTGTAGTAGACTAAGGTCTTAGGAGAGAGTATTATAAGCCAGTCCACTGAATTCAGTGAAGGCCTTTTTGAAAGTGGGTAACTAAGGTAAGATGTAGAGAACTGACAAGAGGATGATGCAGGTTCCTCCTCCCTTTTCCTCACAGCTGTCTTGAGGATCTCTCCTACAGCATATTTCCACCTTTACAGATTTCATCTTCCTCTCTTTTCTCTCACAGAATCATTTCTCTTTTATTCTCAAAAATCTACTCTGATTGTCTATAATCCCAAGTACATAGTATATTGTGCATCATCCTAACTTCCTTGGCTTGTAAGAAGAGGTCCTTTCTCATATAAACACTATTTCATCCTCTTCAAAGGGCTATTCTTTATGTATTATAATTAAGAGACACTCATCTTTGGTTCCGAGTTCTTTAGAGTTGTAATTTATAGCAATTATATTAGTAAAATATGCAAGAGATGTAGAGAATGAAGAAGAGGAAATTGGGAACAAACCTAGGGGTGCTGATTATGAGGGCAAAGTAGCTCAAGAAACTGAATAAAGGGCTAAACCCTTGAGACTATACGAAAATTCCATAAATACATGCATTTGGGCAGAAACCTATGAATACCAGATCTAAGAGCTGGTGACTGCAACCAAGCAGTCATTTTGAGGATGGAAACATGCTTCTGTGATCCAGACATAAAAGACATTCATTGATTCAGGAGCTAGAATCTGTCCTGTTTTTTCTGTGTGGCTGATGTGAGTAACAAGTGGTGTAATTTGTCTGAAATTTCTTTGTGAAACTGAAATAAATAATATTAAGTGCTTATATAATACTATTATTTCTGAAATTGTTCTCTCCCTTCTAATAGCAATAATAATAATGATAATAATAATAATAATAATAATAATGAATTCCCATTTAGGGACAAAGTTGGAAATATTATGGATTCTTTACAAATAAAGTGAATCCAACTTGTCTCCTATGAGGAATAAGGGAAATAAATGGGGAGCCTGAATGGTTCAGTCAATGCTTTAAGCTTCAGCCAATCTTTCTATAAACAGTGGTTTTATATATAAGATTAATCAATTTACACTGAATTTTGTGAACTTGATGGCTTCCTAAAGCAAGGTCTTTATTTCAAAAACTAAAGAAAATGTCCTCATCCATTGATAACAAAAGTAACACAAATTTAGAAAAAAAATATGCTTATATTTTGATGAAAGTTATTTATAAACAAGTTGAGGAAGAAACATAGGCCACATTAAGTAGCAGAAATAAAAGTTCATTGGCTGTAGGGGCGCCTGGGTGGCTCAGTCAGTTAAGCGTATGACTTCGGTTCAGGTCATGATCTCACAGTTCATGGGTACAAGCCCGCATCAGGCTCTGTGCTGACAGTTCAGAGCCGGGAGCCTGCTTCGGATTCTGAGTCTCCCTCTCTCTCTACCCCCGCTCGTGCTCTGTCTCCCTCTCACTCAAAAATAAACAAACATTAAAAGGTATTTTTAAAAAGTTCAATGGTTGTAAGTGGAAATGCACAGAGGAGTATATTGTTCTAGTTAAACAACTGATCTATAACTTTCTTCTTCCTGTTATTATTTTACTGAACTATAGTTGATATACAATGTTACATTAGTTTCATGTGTACAACATAGTGATTTGACAAGTTTATACATTATGCTATGTTCACTAAAGCTATAGCTACCATCTGCCACCACAGTTATATACCCACAATTATATTCCCTATGCTATACCTTTTATCCCCTGGAAGACTGTATCTCCCCCTTCCCTTCACCTATCTTGTCCATCCTCCCATAACCCTGTCCTCTGGCAACCATCAGTTTGTTCTCTGTACTTATAGGTCTGTTTCTGGTTTTTGTTTGTTTTTAAACAAATGATCTTAAAGGATGCTTCTGAAATCTACAGTATTGTCAGTGCTCACGGACTGTGATCATTTATCTGTGGGATATCAGTGTATACAGATCTTCTCCCAATGTATAATTAAATATTTTTAGTAGTTAGAGGCTAATATAGACTCATATCAACTAGCTTAGTCAATGTTTTCACTAAAATTAATTTAGATAATCACATCCAATATCTAAATATCCATTCATTTCTTAAGGAATATTCTCCTTCATTTGTAATATGTACATATCAATGAAAGTAAAAGAGAGGAAAAGATAGGGAAAACATGATGTTTCTTCTGTATTCCTAGAGAAAATATAGTATTGACGTCTCTTTTGTTCTTATTCAATATTAGCAGTTTTGGTGAGGAGTTGAGGAGCCTTATATAAGATGAAGAGAGTGTGACTATCAGAAGCCTTTGCCAGTATGTCTCTAGCCAATACCTCATGTTTTCACCCCTCATCTTTCCTGCTGTTGGGAATCCCAGGACTGGAAAATATGCAGCTCTGGCTTGGTGTCCCATTTGGTACAGTCTATCTGATTGCCCTCCTGGGGAATGGCATCATCCTCTTTGTGATCCAGACTGAGCACAGCCTTCACCATCCCATGTTCTACTTATTGGCCATGTTGGCTCTCACTGACCTGGGCCTCTCCACCGCAACTATTCCCAAAATGCTGAGCATATTCTGGTTTGGTCTCAATGAGATTGACTTTGGGGGATGCTTAGCTCAAATGTTCTTCATACACCTGTTTACAGGTTTCGAAACATTCATGCTTGTTGCCATGGCCTTTGATCGCTACGTTGCCATTTGCCATCCTCTTCGATACAACACAATCCTTACCAACAGAACTATTTGTATTATTGCTGGAGTAGGAATGTTGAAAAATTTTGTTTTGGTGTTTCCACTTGTGTTTCTCCTTCTAAGGCTTTCATTCTGTGGACATAATATTATACCCCATACCTACTGTGAGCACATGGGCATTGCCCGTCTGGCCTGTGTCAGCATAAAAGTCAATATATTATTTGGATTAATTCTTATCTCTATGATACTTCTGGATGTTATTTTGATTGCTATCTCCTATGTGAAGATTCTACGTGCTGTCTTCAGACTCCCATCCTGGGAGGCCAGGCTCAAAGCTCTTAATACCTGTGGTTCCCATGTATGTGTCATCTTAGCTTTTTTCACTCCAGCATTTTTCTCTTTTATGACTCATCGATTTGGCCACAATATTCCACGTTATATCCACATCCTCCTGGCAAATTTATATGTGATAATCCCACCTGCTCTTAACCCCATTATTTATGGGGTGAGAACTAAGCAGATCCGAGAACGGGTGGTGATGATCTTCCTTTTTAAGGAAGTTTGGCTCTAAACTCTTGTCTTGGAAAGAGTCTTCAAAATGTTTTCCTTAAAAGAGGGAAGCTCTTTTAAGTTGTTAAGCTTCTATAGAGCAAATGCTTTACAGAATATGATGTTAAACATAATGTTTCCTCATTTATGTGCAGTATCAAATTAAAGATGGGTTTACATAGCAGATAGTTGTTCCTAGACTAACTATAAACATTATTGTTAAATAAATAGGGGTCACTTATTTCTGTAACTCATTAACATCAGGATTTGGGGATAAAGTCTTAGCACAACTCAAGTACTATTTTTTTTTTCACGTAATATTGTTTAGTCTCTTTACAGAATTCACTGGTTATGGTGGAGGAATGTTGAGCTGCCAAGCACAGTCATGGTTGTAATGGGACTGACTAAACATGCTATAGGGTATGGGCTCCTGGAGCAACAATCAAAGAAATTAAATACTGATTTTATTTCTCCCATGATACAGTTGGCTTCCTTAATCATGTAACCGCAGGGAAGAAAATAATCAACAAAACACCATAGACATCATTGTAATACTCCATTTTTATAAGTTTTGAAATAGCAACTGCAACAACTACATAGAGTCAAATATTTGAAAGGACTCATGGGACTTCACAGGGTATACTCATTTTAGGCTTTAACTAAGGTCAAGGTAAAATATAGCAGGAAAAAGAAACAGAACAGGTAAATGTAGAAAGATAAAAAATAATGAGGCACAACTCCTAGGACCTTTCCTAGGTTGTACAGAATGAACTTCATCTTTGTTGTGAATGATTAAAAATATGGAAAAACACTTTTGCTTCACCTAAGTCAACTCACAAGTTTAATGAGAATTTTTTAAATCTTACTAGTTGCATATATGTTGGCCTTACCCAATCAGTTAAAGCCTTGCCTAGAACAAAGACTGACCTTCATAGAGCAAGAGAGATTCTGCCAGTTGCTAAGTATATCTATTCACATTATGCATTCTGGAACTAGAGAAAGAACCACAATAATGGTTTTGGAGACCCACTGATCACCTGACCTACAAAGTCCTTACTATGACTGTAAGGACTCCATAAAAATAAGAAATATGTATATTTGTTTTCAAAAGGAGTATACTTATTGTGATGAGCACTGGGTGTTGTATGGAAGAGTTGAATCACTATATTATATACCTGACACTAATATTACACTGTATGTTAACTAACTGGAATTTAAATAAAAACTTAAAAAAAAGACAAAATACACTACTGAGAAAATGCAAAATGCAAGTCCAGATGGAGAGAAAATACTTGCAACACATAGACAATGGTTTGTATGTAGACTATATGAAGAACTTTTACAGTCAATAATAAAAAGGTAAAAACCCAATTAAAAAAAAAGGAAGGTAAAATTATAATGGATATTTCACACACAAAAAAATATGTGAATGGTCGGTAAGCACGTGAAATATGCTAACCTTACTGGTCATTAGGGAAATACAAATTGAAACCACATGGGATACCATTATAATAAAACTGCTGAAATTCAAAAGACTGTCCATACCCAATGTGCTATAACTGGAACTCTCATACACTTCTATCTAGGTGGGTACAAAATGGAAGAAAGACTTTGGAAACAGTTTTATAGTTTTAAAAATAACATTTAACATACACTTATCCTATGAACCAACAAGTATACTCCTAGGTATTTATCCCTTACTTGTTCATACAAAGACTTGTACATGGATATTCATAGCAGCTTTATTTTAATAGCTCTGAACTGAAAACAACCTGATGAATCTACATGATCTTAATTTTTTAACACAATCACATAAAGGAAATAAAAACTTTTGATTTATACCTCATACATTATACTACTTGTGTACCTGAGACAACTAGTCAAACATTTCAGTTAAGCAAGAAATAAACTAAAAATAGGAACACAAAATGGTGCAAAATTAGTGAGCACTAACTAAAACAAATTGTTACTAATTCCATTTAAGTAAATATAGCCATTATAAATATTTCTAGACTATTGGATATAATTCATAAAATATTCTAATAATGAATGTTGAATATTATAAGCTAAAAATATTTAAATATAAATTTATTCACTGAACATGCATAGAGGGTTTACATTTACTGTGTGAATATGTACTCTGGTAGGTATTTGGAGAGCTCTGCTACAATGCCCTAGTCTAGGTCATTAATATAATCTTTATATGCTTACTAGTTGTGCCTGGGAACTGGACTTTTACGTGCTTATTTGGTTGGTGGTTACCTTTGTGTAGTACTATCTAAAAATTTTTTTTTAAAAAACCTGAAGAAGTAAAAATAGAACTTTTCCTACTCAATTAGAAGAAAGAGAAGCCAATATTAATATTTTTAAGTGTGTATTATATCTTGTAAATTTTTAAAATGATAATACGAGTACCATATTTTCAATAGAATTTATTTTTAGAGAAGTTTTAGATTCATGGATAAATTGAGTAGAAGGTATGAATATTTTTCTTATACCCTCTGCCTACACACATGCTTAGCCTCCCGCATTGTCAACATCACTCATTTGTTATCATTGATGAACCTGCACTGACTCATCATTATCACCTAGAGTCCATAGTTTACATTAGGGTTCACTCACAGTGCTGTACTCTTTATGGGTTTGGACATATGTATAATGGCATGCACCTATCATTGCAAAATCATACAGAATAGTTTCATGTCCTAAAAATCTTCTGTGTTCATGTGCTATTCCCCTCTTCCCCACCCCCAGCTCATGACAATCACTGATCTTTTTGCTGTCTCCATAGTTTTGCCTTTTCTAGGATGTTATACATTTGGAATCATAGTATGTAGGCTTTTCAGATTGGCTTCTCTCACTTAGTAATATGCATTTAATTTTCTTCCATGTCTTTTAATGGCCTAACAACTCATTTCTTTTATCACTGAATAATATTCCATTGTCTAGATGTGCCACAGTTTATTTATCCATTCATCCATTGAAGGATATCCTGGTTGCTTCCAAGTTTTGGCAATTATGAGTAAAGCTGCTATAAACATCCGTATGCAAGTTTTTATGTGGACATAAGTTTTTAACTCTTTGGATAAATATTAAGAAGTGAAATTTGTGGATCACATGGTGAATCTGTTTAGTTTTGTAAGAAACTTCCAAATTCTTCCAAACTGAGTGTATCATTTTATATTCCTACCAACAGTGTATGAGAGTTCTTGTTGCTCCACATCCTTGCCAGTATTTGGTTTTGTTCATATTCTGGATTTTGACATTCTGACAGGTATTTCATTGTCCTTTTAATTTGTATTTCCCTGATGACATGTGAGGTGGAATATACTACATAGGCTTATTTGCCATCCTCATGTCTTTTTTGGTCAAGTGCCTGTTCAGGTCTTTTTCCCAGTTTTTGATTGGGTTGTTTATTTTCTTATTGTTGAGTGTTAAGAGTTTTTGTATATTTCAGATAACAGTCCTTTATCAGATGTATCTTTTGCAAATATTTGTCCCAGTCTGTTGCTTGCCTTCTCATTCTCTTCACATTGTCTTTTGCAAAACAAAAGTTTTTAATTTTAACAAACTCCAGCCTTATTGATTCTCCATTTGATGTTGATTCTAAAAAGTCATCACCAAACCCATGGTCAGCTAGCTTTCTCCTATATTATCATCTAGGAGTTTTATAGTTTTGTGTTTTACATTTAAGTCTGTGATCCATTTTGAGTTAATTTTCGTGGGATGTGTAAGGTCTGTGTGTATATGATGATGAGGAGTTTGCATATGGAAGAATTATTTTTACAAATACTCACCAAATTGTGTAAATACTCACCTCAAAGACTTTTGTTTCTCTTGTTCCTCCTCCCAGAGACCAGCTTTCATGCTAGTTTTATTTTATTTATAGCTATTTAAGCATGTTTCTTTGTCCTCCCACAACTATTTATAATTACATGTTATTGACATATGACATACTGTTAAAATTTTCTCAGTATTCAGTATTCTAAGTTATGTCTAGCCTTTGCTAATAAAAATTATAGAATAAAAAATAATTCAGGGTCAAAGAGGTTAATTTTATATCATTAAGTGGATATTTAAGAGTCACTGGTACAAGAATTTCAGGACCTAGCACAGAATCCGCTCTATAAAATGCACTCCACAAGGGTACAGCAATTAAATGCTCAGTTCCTGGACACTTCTTGACATATTTAACACTGGCATTTAAATGGATGGATAGGTGGATGAAGTGTTGAATGGTAGTATAAAAAATATGTGGTACAGATTATTATAAAGGAAAATTTGGCTGCATTATGAAATCTAAAGTAAGTTCCAAGGGAAGCTTGAGAAATCTCAAATATATTATGGGTAGGAGAGCAGGGATCATTTGACTGATTCCCTGCAGTCTGGTAACTTAGGGATGGGGTTGGCCTCCTGCACAGTTCCATAAAAATTGGATACAGCTAAATGCAAACAGATGAAGGCAACTGGTTTTGGTAAAATGATGAAGTGGTGAATCAAGCCTCTAACATGCTATATCAGATAAATTTCAAGCAGTGTTTGGACCTTAGAGCAGGAGCAGATGAAGTTCCTTCAAATGCTGAAACTGTGGAACAGAATTGGGGACCAACTCTCTGCCTTGCAGGACTACTAAAAGAATTAGAATTAGACCCCAGTTGGGGCAGTAAGGAATTTAAACTTCTGTCTGTTCTTCCTCTTTTCCTAGTCTCTTTTTTTTTTCATTCCCCTCCAGTCACCTTCAGTAAATATGATAACCCATGTCAATAAAAATCTGGAATGATTGCCAACTTTTTCCCACTTATCACTTTGTGTTGCTGCTTTGATGGACCTACTTATCTTTGATGTGGCCTAGGATCTGGAATCTTCATTTACTTTTATCCAAACTCCTGGATATGATGTATAGATCCTACCAGATACTAATATTTGTTATTATGGAATTACGGTAATTTGGACAGTAAATTATTGGCACATGGATAGAAAAGTAGATGAGTGAGCCAAGGAAAAGACCTATCTATATGCTAATATCTGATTTACAACAAAAGTGTCATGAAGTACAATATGGAAAAGAAGGACATTTCAATAAATTGTTCTGGGTCAACTGGGATATTCATATAGAAAATTTAATCCTTATTTCACGTCAAACACAAAAATCAATTCTAGATAGATCATAGACATAAATGTAAAAATAAAGAAGTTGTGGTATATCTATACAATGGAATATTAGCCATAAAAAAGAATGAAATCTTGCCATCTGCAACAACATGGATAGAACTAGAAAGTACAATACTAAGCAAAATAAATTAGTCATCAAAAGACAAATATAATATGATGTCACCCATATGTGAAATTTAAGAAACATACAAATGAGCAAAGGTCGAAAGAGGGGGAGAGAGGAAAACCAAGAAATAGGCTCTCGATTACAGAGAACAAATTGATTGTTACCAGAAGAGAGGTGAGCAGGGAGATGGGTTAAATAGGTGTTGGGGATTAAGGAGTACACTTGTCATGATAAGCATCAGGTATTGTATGGAAGTGTCGAATCACTATATTGTACACCTGAAAATAATGTTACACTGTATATTAACTAGAATTTTTAAAAAATTTTAAAAATGATATTGACACTAACTTGAAAGAATATCATCATGTTATTGAGTTCAACAAAGATTTCTTCAACAGGACACAAAGAACAAAAACTTTAACTGAAAATATTAATGAATTCAACTTCATTGAGCATGAAAACTTGTATTCCTCAAAATTTCCATAGGAAGAGTAGAAATTCAATTCACATAGTGGAAGCAGATATTTTCAGGGGATATATCTAAGAAAGGATTCATACACAGACTTTTACAGCTTCCTAAGAAAAATATAACACATTTCTAAAGAAATGGACACAAACTTTAAATAAAATGATGTTCCACTAAAGAGGACATCCAAGTAGCCAATAGCTATAGTTTTTACAACATTATTAGTGGTAAGGAAATGTATATTAAAACCACATCCAATAGCATTACATGATGCTAACAAATAATGGAAGCAAATAAACATACATACCTACCCCCGCATAAACACATATACAAAATCAAGAGTGCTGATAAGGATGTGCAGCAATTGGCGTATATGTAACAGGTGAAAGTGTAAAATCATATATATATATATGAAAAACTGTTGGAGCTTTCTAATAAAGATAAAAACATACCCTCCCAATCACTTAGCAATCATACACAGGAATTATTACTGATTGCAAATGTCTGTCAAACAACATGTAGAGAAATATTAATAAGAACCATATTCAAAATAGTAAAAAATGAGATAAAACTCAAACGTCCATCCAGAATTATTAAGTAAATTTGGTACATTTAAAAAATAGAATACTATACAACAATAAAAAGTAACAAGCTACAGTTAAATGCAATCACATGAATTAATCTCATAGACATAATTTTTAGTGAAATAAGCCATCACAAAAGACCTATATGATTTAATTACTATTAAAATCATAAACTATACAATCTATAGTCATAGATACAAAAAATGATGAACTCTGGAAGTAATCGACTGATAAAGGGCATGAAGTATTCTGGGTTGTTAGTAGTGCTACATATTTTCTTCTAAGCAATGGTGACATATGTTCTGGGCTACCTACAAGGTGTGTAGGCACTCAGAAAACATTTTTGTAGGGACTCTGACCACATACAAAATTTGAATCACTCTAAATCAGCATGCCAGTACCATTCTGGTAGATCAGCCTTTAGCAATCCCGTGAAATAAATATTGCACCACCCAGTGGAGCGATCTGCTCTCCAGGATACCACCCTAGAGTTGAGACTATTCAAAAAGCCTTGGGAAACTCTATAGGCATTTCCCCTGGAACTCTCTGGACATCTGTTCAAATGAATGAATGCAGAGTTCAATGAATGCAGATTATTGGGTTAGGGGTGTCCCAAAAAGGAGTGTGCTAAAGTGGAGAAACAGGGAAGGAGCCTGAGAGGGATACTTTGAGCTTGGGAAAGAGTAACTAGTCCCAGCCACTGGAAAGGGACTTAGACACTTTAAAGAATGGTATTCCAAAGTTCAGGACCCTATATATTTTATATGTTCATAAAAAGTCCATCAAGTTGTATGTGTAAGATTCTTTAATTTTACTATGTGTATGTTGTATTTGAAAATTTTTTGTTAATATCTTCTAATATTTTTATTGCGATATAACTGACACAAAGAGGTTGTTGCCTGCTTTCTCCTCTAGGGTTTTGATGGTTTCCTGTATCAAATTTAGGTCTCTCATCCAGTTTAAGTTTATCTTTGTGAATGGTGTAAGAAAGTGGTCTAGTTTCATTCTTCTGCATGTTGCTGTCCAGTTCTCCCAGCACCATTTGTTAAAGAGACTATCTTTTTTCCATTGGATATTCTTTCCTGCTTTGTCAAAGATTAGTTAGCCAAACATTTGTGGGTCTAATTCTGGAGTCTCTATTCTATTCCATTGGTCTATGTGTCTGTTTTTGTGCCAATACCATACTGTTTTGATGATTATAGCTTTGTAGTCGAGGCTAAAGTCTAGGGTTGTGATGCCTCCCACTTTGGTTTTCTTCTTCAATATTACTTTGGCTATTCGGGGTCTTTAGTGGTTCCATACAAATTTTATGATTGTTTGTTCTAGCTTTGAGAAGAATGCCAGTGCAATTTTAACTGAGATTGCATTGAATGTGTAAATTGCTTTGGGGGGTAGTATTGACATTTTAACAATATTTATTCTTCCAATCCATGAACATGGAATGTTTTTCCATTTATTTGTGTCTTCTTCAATTTCCCTCATAAGCTTTCTATAGTTTTCAGCATACAGGTCTTTTACGTCTTTGGTTAGATTTATTCCTAGGTATTTTGTGGTTCTTGGTGCAATTATAAATTGGACCAGTTTCTTGATTTCTCTTTCTGTTGCTTCATTATTGTTGTATAAAAATGCAACTGATTTCTGTACATTGATTTTGTACCCTGCAACTTTGCTGAATTCATTTAACAGTTCTAGGAGTCTTTTGGTGGACTCTTTCGGGTTTTCCAGGTAGAGTATCATGTCGTCTGCAAAAAGTGAAAGTTTGGGTTCTTCTTTGCCAATTTTTATGGCTTTTATTTTATTTTGTTGTCTGATTGCTGAGGCTAGGACTTCTACCACTATGTTAAACAACAGTGGTGAGAGTGGACATCCCTGTCGTGTTCCTAACCTCAGGAGGAGAGCTCTCAGTTTTTCCCCAATGAGGATGATATTCTGTGGGCTTTTCATATAGCTTTTATGATGTTTAAGTATATTCCTTCTATACTGACTTTCTTGAGGGTTTTTATTAAGAAAGGATGTTGTATTTTGTCAAATGCTTTTTCTGCATTGATTGACAGGATCATATGGTTCTTATCTTTTCTTTTATTAATGTGACGTATCACATTGATTGACTGATTTGTGAATGTTGAACCAGCCCTGCAGCCCAGGAATGAATCCCACTTGATCATGATGAATAATTTTTATTTTTAATTTCTTAAGGAACTACCGTAGTGTTTTCCATGATGGCTGCACCAATTTACATGCCTACCAACAGAGCAAAATGTTCCCTTTCCTCCACATCTTCACTAACATTTGTTATTTCTTGTCTTTTGAGAATAGTCATTCTAACAGGTATGAAGTGATATCTCATTGTAGTTTTGATGTGCATTTATGTGATTATTAGTAATGCTAAGCACCTTTCATGCACCTGTTGGCCATCTCTCTGTCTTCTTTGGAAGATGAATTTTTTAAAGAAAAAAATTGTTAAGCACCTAAGATGTGAGCAGCAAGATACCATGAAGTAAACATTGGCCAAATACATATCATTGATCAAAAACTATAAAATGAGCATAGGATACTGAGGCTTATCTGATAAGCCATGAGGAATAAGTGAAAATTAAAAAGTGCCAAAGTGCTTAATAATGAATGAATGAATATCTAAAGTTCATGAATCTAAGAGTAATTACTATCTATGGCATTAGATTCGACCTTTGAGAATATAATTGAGATGTATAGGAATTCACCCATTTAGAGGTATTATTCCTGAGCATCTTAAATTCCTTACCATACTGATACTTCTGTGAAGTCCCCCTTCACTGATAGAGATTGATAGAAATATAAATACATTAATATAAATGTATTTATATTTCTATAAGTTTTGCAGTATTGCATATACATGCATCTACAGACAGACTAGTTCACTTTGAACAGTAAGACACTTATGGGAGATCTGCATAGATATGATGAGTCTGGGAAGATTCCACACAGAGTCAATCATGGGGAAAATTTCTCCTAATTCTTTTTCCTATGAGACGTTGAAACACCATTTATATTTTTATTTTTATACTTCTATGACTTATAAGTTTCTGGCATATAATAAAGTATCAATAAAACTATGGATAAAAACAAATAAGCAATTAAGAAAGTAAGGAAAGAATCTGTCACAAGTACTTAATGCCTATAGTCCTTGATGTAGATATATATAGATAGATATAGATATAGATATAGATATAGATATAGATATAGATATAGACATTTGGTAATGTGGCCAACAGAGTTAACTGTTTGCAAATAAAAAGAAGCATTTTATTCCACATAGTCGTGTCCATAAGACCTGCTCTGTAGAGGTTATACAGGAAAGTAATAAAATTTTGTAACTAAGTTGTCCAAAGCTTTAGGTATT
The DNA here is from genome assembly GCF_024362965.1 of Panthera pardus. NCBI lineage: Eukaryota > Metazoa > Chordata > Mammalia > Carnivora > Felidae > Panthera > Panthera pardus. The sequence continues at coordinate 52,969,055 of NW_026526677.1, forward strand.
CCATAAATTTTCACAGTGATTGTTTGGACATTAATCCCATCATATGCTCTAGATGGGATATTTAGGGATACTATTAATGAAATAATACTAAGTTTAGAGTCTTTTTTTTTCTGTTGCAAGATTCTGTAGTTGAGAAACACAATCCCTTTTACCTAGATTAAAATGAATATCTGAGACAGTTTATGTCAGCCTCTTTTCAAAAAGATGCTTGAAACCCTTTCTCGAATTTGCTTGGTCCTCACTCCGTAGATGACAGGATTGAGGGCAGGTGGAACAACCACATATATATTGGCAAGGAGAATATGGATGTATACGGGAACGTTCCTGCCAAACCGGTGAGTCATGAAGGAGAAAAAAGCTGGAGTAAAGAAGGCTAGGATAACACAGATATGGGAACCACATGTATTAAGTGCTTTGAGTCTGGCATCCTGGGAAGGAAGGCAGAAGACAGCTCGGAGTATTCTCACATAGGAGATGACGATCAGAACCACGTCAACAAACACCAGTGATATAAGAATTAATCCAAATATCATGTTGACCTTTATATTGGCACAGGCTAGGCGAGCAATTCCCATGTGCTCACAGAATGTGTGGGGGATTACATGGTGTCCACAAAAGGGAAGTCTCAAGATGAGAAACACCAGAGGGATAACCAAAATGAAATTGACACCAAACACAACAACAAGGATGAGACCAATCGTTCTGTTAGTGAGAATCAGGCTGTATCGCAGAGGGTTGCAGACAGCAACATGGCGATCAAAGGCCATGGCCACCAATACGACAGTCTCCATGGCAGTGAATATATGAATAAAGAACATCTGGGTGACACAGCCCTCAAAGCTAATCTGCTTTAAATTAAACCAGAATATGCCTAACATTTTGGGGATAGTGGATGTGGACAGGCCCAGATCAATGGAGGCTAACATAGCCAAGAAGTAAAACATAGGCTGATGAAGGCTGCGTTCAGTCTTGATCACAAACAGGATAGTGATGTTCCCCACAAGGGCAATCAAATACACAGAACAAAAAGGAAACCCAATCCATATGTGCATCTGTTCAAGACCTGGAACTCCCAGCAGGAGGAAATAGGAGGGGTGGAGCTTGGTATCATTTGAGGGGGACATCTTCTCTCTGTTCTTTTGGAATCACAGAGAAAACAAATTATCAAACATTTAAAAAGTCATACTATATCCCATAAAAGAATACAATAAATTTGGAGTGGTGATCAGCGGGAAATTGTGAAAGAGATTTCATGCTAGCCTTGAAAGTATAGATTCATTCAGACATTAAAAAATACTAACAATTCTGCTAAGTGTAGCAAACAAATCGAAGAAAATCTGATTTTATAATATTATTATTCTGGGAATGAGACAGACAGTATCCAAATAAGCAAAAAATAAGTGTGTGTGGGTATACATAATATGTATAGGTGTCATATATGTATATATTCACATATATATCAGGTAGATATTAAGAGATATAAGTGACTTAAAGAAAAACAAAACATGATGGTTGGATAATAATGAATCTGGTGTCACTTTAAATTTATCATGAAGGAAGTTCGCTTTAAGCAGATAAATGAATGCAATATGGGGATAATTTAGTGTAAAGTTAATAATGATCATTAAATAGTTTTTGTTTTTTGAGTATAGTTGACAAACAATGTTACATTAGTTTTAAGTGCACAACTTCTATATTCACAAGTGTAGCTACCATCTGCCCCCATTTCACCCCTACTACAATATCATTAGCCAAATTCCTTTTGTTGTGTCTTTTATTCCTGCGTCTTATTTATTCCGTAATTGGAAGCCTGTATCTCCCACTCCCCTTCACCCATTTTGTCCATCCTCCTCCCACACTCCTCCCTTAAATATGTTTAAGACATGGAATGACACTTGGATTTGAATTCTGGAAAGGATACTCTTTTGGGACTGTGGTACATGAACCAGAAGGAATAATAATTGCTTTTCTTTGATAAGGCTGTATATGTAATAAGGCCTCTAGGAAAGCTGGTGACTCTCTCTAGGGGATCAGGTAGCAAGTTTGTGAAGAGTAAAGAAGGAAATTGAATTCTTCCTTCTTACTTTCTTCTTTTTCTCTGGTATTTAGTTGGTGTGGTAAGCTGGAGTGAGGTACTGCTGCTTGCAAGGTTTCCCCAAGCCCCTCAGCTCAGTGAAAGTCAGGTAAGATAAATCAAGGAAGTATTTATTTCCAAGAGCTTTCTCAAGTTTTCTATTGCAATTTCTATAGAAACTTACTCTAAAAATTCTGGATAGCAGAAACAAAAACAAAAACAAAATACACTTAAAAAATACCCTGCTTGATCTATACTTAAAAAAAAAAACTGAAATTAAGAAGAACCACGTAAGAGACTTTACTCCTACCAAAAATATTTAAACAATACTTACCTTATGCTCTTCTGTTCCTCAGCCCTAACCCTATTTCAGGGGTTTCTTGTTTGCAACTAGTTCTCAGACTTCTATCCCTTATTTACAGTGTCTGGATCCCAGAACACAGCCTTGAGCAGCACCACCTGTCTTAGCCATGACGATGTTTTTTTTAGGATCAGCCTACAGCAATATCTCCCTTTCTGGCTTCATTGCATTTGTCATGCCTACAAAAAGAACGTTTATACTTGCGCTGCAACAGACTTCCAAACCCCAGCCCATCTCCCACAGAGCCCTTAATCCCTAGGGTCTGGAAGGTTCCTCTTCCTGAAAAAAAGATAGTAATCCCCCAGTGGCTCTATTTCTGAACCATGGGATCTATGGTTGTTACCTTCCATTATTAGTCTCTACTCTGACCATCACCACAGACTCTATCCCCCAGTTTCACCTGTGGCCTAATAGCATTAAACTTTTAAAAGGTGTTGACTTTGACTTACAATAACAGAATAAAGGTAATATAATTGGAAATGTATCACACAGCCTGCAGAAATAATGAATATAAAAATAATGCTAATGTCATGGCGTCAAAGTTGTAATGAATAGCAGTGAGGAGGAGGCCCCAAGGCCTTCTGAGTTATTCCTACTCTGGTTTAAATTAAGGAAGGTGGGTAGACAGTGTTCATGCCAAATATTTTAGAATTGTGTAATCCAATGACAGAAATTGGAGCAGTAGTGGGTTTTTAGGTCCTCTGTTACATATTGCATTTTGGATTCATACACAGAGATCCAGTATCCCTCCCATGGGATCCAACATCACTGTGATGTGAAAGAAACAGCCCTATTTTGCCAAGTCAGAATTCAGAGTTAAGACATTCCTTCTCATGCTTTCTAAGCTTTATGTCCTTTTTGTTCAAATCTAACCACTTATTCCAAGGAGTGGCTTCTATTTGTCCTATCCAATTCCATCAGAAACCCAGGCCATTTAAATCCATAATACTTAGAGTCTCCTCACTGACACATTGAAGATGACACTGGTGGATGGTGACAAATATACTCATGAACACCACCAAGGTTCAGTTTATAAGGAATGAGTTTATTCAATGTGTTTATGTCATGATGAATAACATTCATTTAATTCTTCAGGGGAAGCAGGCACTAGGCAAATACAATTTGTCTTTGTATCAGCCTTTCCAGTGGTCTCTTGCTCCCAGACCTGTTGAAGATATAAAGCATGGTATAAAAATTAGATAAGGTTTTGATATTCTAATGCTAGTGAATTATCTTTGCAGTGCTTAAACTAGTATGCAGTAGAGTCTATACTTGGAAGTCAGTGTCTCTGATTTGTCATTCAAGTAATCAGGTAACTCCAGGGTCCCAGGAGGAAATTTGGCATGTGATTCTCCCAGGGTCACATTTGTGGAATAACTGTTTGACAATTCTAATCTCTTAGGGGTGAAGTACAATTTTGTAATTCTTATTACCCTTATCTTCCAGATGCTGTGAGTTTAGTGATCACTGAGTACATGAGCTTTGACAATCATGAAGAGACCCCTTAAAACCCAGTGATTTTGCCATAAAACAGAGTTGCGAATATAATAAATCTCAATTGTCACTTTAATCAGGGAAAGTCACTTGTTAGCTCAATGAACTCACTTGGTTTTGCCTTGAAAATTATCAAGTACACAATGAGGGGAAGAAGAAGGGAAATCATAGTACCATACATGTACCATACACAGTAAACCTCTCTTCTTGTTCCCATTTAATGAGGACAAATAGCAGCCCAGCTATGGTGTGGTATCTGAGTGATGCTCTCAGTCTCAGGATGAGACTCAGGGAATTCACTTCTCTCTTTCACTTTGTTATGACCTATAGATGCAAGTGAATTTCATCACCAGTCTCTTCTACATTTGGATTTCTAAATTGTATTTTCTTCTGCACACTGGAGTTCATCTCCTTCCTCCACATCTAGACGCTAGCTTACCTTGTCCTTCAATAAATCTATGACATCTTGGTTAAGGCCCTTCTGAGCCATTAAAAAAACAACTTTAGAATATTGCTTCTTTTATGAGATATTCACCACTGCGAAATTGCACATATGGGAAAACAAGTCACCATAAATATTTGATGACCTTCCTCCCCATTCCGTTCCTTAACTTTGTTACTGTCACTTTGACTGTTCCTAACTCTAAAGTGGCTCTTTGATTTATTCTGGAGTAGTATGCAGATACTTTGTGGGGCCAGATGTCAGACTCTAGGAAAAGAACACTGACCCTTGGGCTGTGGGTTCTTAAATTATATTAAATTACCAATCCCTTGCCTGGGATAAGCAGATACCAGGATCCAAGATAATAAGATGGGATAGAAAACTGGCTTCTACGTTTATTCTACCAGCTCACATTCATTAAACGGGGGAATAATAACTAGAGTGATTAGGGAGCTTGCAGGGGGTGGAGGTGGGGATGGGTCCAAATAATGCTGATTAAACAGTATGTCACTTGGGAGACTTGACCACTCACCACTTTCTGCCACTCAGTATCAGGGGATGAGAATCAAACCCTTCAGGATCACCCAACGACTTGCAGCCAAGCCTTGTGGTAACTGATTATAACATGGCTGACAAGTGCCCTGATCTGCACCTTAGGATACTACCAATATTAACAAGCTTGAACAGTGACTGTTTTTTTCATGGAACGTTTTAGGAGCCAACTATATTTCTGGAGGGCATCCATGGAGAGAATCCTTCAATTAAACCTAACTTGTAACTCCATTTGATTGTAGATCTCAAACGTCCTTAGTATCCCACTCTATCCGTATTATCTATGATACAGACAAATTCTAGAACTTCTTTCAATATCTACTTGACTTTCCAGCTGGTGAAAGAACTCCCATTTTATAGACTAGCAGTTGTCCATCCAACTGTCCATTTTTTCCAACCAATATTTATTTAGCACTTGATATGTTCCAAGAATTGTTCTGGTGAACAAAATCATGTTATTATCATGATTTTCTTTCTCTTTAGTTATTTCTATACTTTCTTGTACTGTGCTAAAATGTCTGTGCTCAAAAGATTTTTATTTTTCTGTGTTTTTTTTGATAAGACGCTAACTTCTTGAACATTAATGTATTCATATTTTTAATTTTTACTGTAAAGATTAGAAATAATATAGATGATTACCAACAAAGAACTATTTACATTTAATTACTGTACATCAATATAATGTGATGCTATGTAGCTTTCAAAAGAAATGAGGAGACATGCATAAATTGGCTCTGGAAGGAATCACAAGAAACTGGTATCAGATATTTTTTATGGGAAGAGATCTGGAGAATGGAAATCAGTGATAGGAAGTTACTTTATAAATTCCTCTGTGAGGATTTCCTTTTAATTAGTTTATGTTTCCTTGGTTTAGTGGGATATTAAAGTCCCCTGCAATTACCACATTCTTGTCAATAAGGTTGCTTATGTTTGTGATGAATTGTTTTATGTATTTGGGGGCTCCCGTATTCGGCACATAGACATTTATAATTGTTAGTTCTTGATGGAGAGACCCTGTAAGTATTATATAATGCCCTACTTTATCTCTTGTTACAGCCTTTAATTTAAATTCTAGTTTGTCTGATATAAGTATGGCTACTCCCACTTTCTTTTGACTTCCAGTGGCATGGTAAATAGTTCTCCATCCACTCACTTTCAATCTGAAAGTGTCCTCAGGTCTAAAATGAGTCTCTTGTAGACAGCAAATAGATGGGTCTTGTTTTTTTATCCATTCTGGTATCCTATGTCTTTTGGTTGGCGCGTTTAGTCCATTTACATTCAGTGCTATTATAGAAAAATATGGGTTTAGAGTCATTGTGATGTCCGTAGGTTTCATGCTTGTAGCGATGTCTCTGGTACTTTGTCTCACAGGATCCCCCTTAGGATCTCTTGTAGGGCTGGTTTAGTGATGACGAATTCCTTCAGTTTTTGTTTGTTTGGGAAGACCTTTATTTCTCCTTCCATTCTAAATGACAGATTTGGTGGATAGAGGATTCTCGGCTGCATATTTTTTTTTGTTCATCACATTGAAGATTTCCTGCCATTCCTTTCTGGACTGCCAAGTTTCAGTAGAGAGATTGGTCACGAGACTTATAGGTCTCCCTTTATATGTTAGAGCACGTTTATTCCTAGCTGCTTTCAGAATTTTCTCTTTATCCTTGTATTTTGCCAGTTTCACTATGATATGTCATACAGAAGATCGATTCAAGTTATGTGTGAAGTTACGAGTTCTCCGTGCCTCTTGGTGTTCAATGCCTTTTTCCTTCCCCAGATCAGGGAAGTTCTCAGCTATGATTTCTTCAAGTACACCTTCAGCACCTTTCGCTCTCTCTTCCTCCTCTGGAATACCAATTATGTGTAGATTATTTCTCTTTAGTGCATCACTTAGTTCTCTAATTTTCCCCTCATACTCCTGGATTTTTTTATCTCTCTTTTTCTCAGCTTCTTCTTTTTCCATAATTTTATCTTCTAGTTCACCTATTCTCTCCTCTGCCTCTTCAATCCGAGCTGTGGTCATCTCCATTTTATTTTGCAGCTCATTAATAGCATTTTTAGCTCCTCCTGGCTGTTCCTAGTCCCTTGATCTCTGTAGTAATAGATTCTCTGCTGTCCTTTATACTGTTTTCAAGCCTAGCGATTAATTTTATGACTATTATTCTAAATTCACTTTCTGTTACATTGTTTAAATCGTTTTTGATCAGTTTGTTAGCTGTCGTTATTTCCTGGAGGAAATAACTTTTTGAGGGGAGTTCTTCCGTTTTGTCATTTTGGATAGTTCCTGGAGTGGAGCGGGACTGCGGGGCACTTCCCCTGTGCTGTCTTGAATACCTTGCATTAGTGGGCGGGGCCGCAGTCAGACCTGATGTCTGCCCCCAGCCCACCACTGGGGCCTCAGTCAGACTAGTGTGTATCTTCTCTTCCCCTCTCCTAGGGGTGGGATTCACTGTGGGGTGGTGTGGCCCATCTGGGCTACTCGCACACTTCCAGGCTTGTGGTGCTGGGGATCTGGCGTATTAGCTGGGGTGGATCGGCAAGGTGCACAGGGGTGGGAGGGGTAGGTTCAGCTCACTTTTCTTTCAGAGATCTGCTTCAGGTGGGGCCCTGCAGCACCTGGAGGGAATCAGACCCACCGGAGGGATGGATCCGCAGAAGCACAGCGTTTGGTGTTTGCACAGTGCAAGCAACCTCCCTGACAGGAACTGGTTCCCTTTGTGGTTTCAGCTGGGGGATGTGCAAGGGAGATGGCGCTGGCGAGCGCCTTTGTTCCCCGCCAAGCTGAGCTCTGTGGTCTGGGGCTCAAAAACTCTCCCTCCCGTTGTCCTCCAGCCCTCTCGCTCTCTGAGGAGATCTGTTGACTTATAACCTTCCAGGTGTTAAGTCCTGCTTGCTGTCAGAACACACTCCGTCTGGCCCCTCTATTTTTGCAAGCCAGACTCGGGGGCTCCACTTTGCCAGCGGGCTGCCCCTCCGCCCCAGGTTCCTCCTGCCAGGCCATGTAGCGTGCACTGCCCCTCCACCCTTCCTACCCTTTTCTGTGGACCTCTTGTCTACTCTTGGCTCCAGAGAATCTGTTCTGCTAGTCTTCTGGTGGTTTTCTGGGTTATTTAGGCAGGTGTGGGTGGTATCTAAGTGACCCGCAGCACACGGTGAGCCCAGCGTCCTCCTATGCCGCCATCTTCCAGCTTCTTGTATTTTTTTAGTCTTTATCCCCTAGATAATAGGATTCAGGGTGGGCAGCAGGAGCAGGCATGAGTTAGCCTATAAATGTGAACGCTGTGGGGGATTGTATAACTGCAAGAACAGTGGGTGAAAAAGGTGAAGAAGGGTCAGACATAGGTGATGTCCTATGTGGACAGATGTGGACAGTTCAGGTGCTGAAGGCCTTCAGACTTGGCTAAGAAGAAACTGACCACTGCCTGGAGGATCATTGTCTAGGAGACTGTGATGCACAGGATGTTGAAGCCCCCAATCAGAAGGGCAACCATCAGACCATAGATTGCATTGACCTTGATATTGCCACAGGACAACTTGGCCATAGTCATGTGGTCAAAGTAGGTATAGGAAATTATACTGCCCTTACAATATAATAGGCATTTGGTGAGTAACGTAAAGGGAATGATGAGTATCACACCTCAAAAAAAAGGTGGGAAACCCAGCCTTGGCAATCATAGAATTGGTGATGATAGTGGCATAGCACAGAGGATAACAGATGACCACATAGTGGTTCAGGGCCATGAATATGAGCACCCCAGATTCCATCCCTGTGAAGGTATGGAGAAAGCACATCTGGGTCAGGTGAGCATTGAAGCTAATATCTTTTAGATCAAACCAGAAGATACATAGCATTTTGGGTACAGAACTAGTACACTGAACAATGTCAATGAAGAAGAATAAGGCCAAGAAATACATGGGCCAGTGTAGGGACTCCTCCAGATGAATGAGATAGAGGAGCCCAAAATTCCCCAGTGCAGTAACAAGGCACATGTGCACTTTATAGGCCAGGCAATCCATTCAATAGGAATGATGCTAGTGTCAGTGTAGTAAAGTTGTAATCATCCATGGCGACCAGTTAAAGGGTATGTTACATTCTTCAGCTTTGACGTTAACTTTGATGTCTCTCTGAAAAGGAACAGTTTAGGCAAATGTGTATTGATTGCTTACAATGCATTAATTAGTATTATAAAATTTTTTGCATAAATCATCTCAATTATCTTAATTACCTCATGAGAGATATTTATTATATTAAATAAGGGTAATTATTATGGTATTGTAGATGAGTAACTGATATTAGTGTAGTATCATTGACTATAAATCTTGAATCCAGGATTCTTGGCTCTTTACCCTGAAGATAATCTATCTACTGATAGGTAGATAGATAAATAGATGCTTGATTGATTGATTGATTGATAGATAAATAGATAGATGGATAATAGATAAAAATTTTTTCTATACTAAATCTCTTAAGCTCTCGTATTCTGTTCCTAATTAAGCATTATTACATTCTTAGACCAATGAGAATGTATCAAATAGTGAACATTAGGATGGTTGGAAGTCTTTTTATTAGTGAACTTCCAAGTGAGTTATAAGGATTTTTCTATTTCTGTGTATGGATATGGGTAAGGAAATCTGTTTATCATCATGGGTACTAACTATTCTTCAGGTTATGAAATAGGAGATATCAAAGCACAGTAATATTCTTTTATTATTATTATTTTAGAGAGAGAGAGTGCAAGCAGGGAAGAGGGGCAGAGGGTGAGAGAGAGAGAGAGAGAGAGAAGGAGAGAATCTCAAGCAGATTCCATGCTCAGCACAGAGCCTGACACAGGGCTCAATTCCATGGCCTTGGGATCATGACCTGAGCCAAAATCAAGAGTCGGATGCCCAACTGACTAGGCCACCCAGGCACCATATATTCTTGGTTATTCTCCCTATAACGTAGATAATTTTATCAGTAGTGAATAATGAAACTGAACTCATTAATTAAGGAGACTTATTAATGTTTTTACATGGCTAATACATGGAACTAACCCATCAGAACAAATTTACTGGCACCACATCAGGTGCTCTCAAATCACTACAGCCACATTGCTCCTTCAGGATGTTATTTGTTTCCTTACCTTTCTCTTCAGCTTCATGTTGGGCTCTCAGTCTTGTTAAAAAACCTGAATGTGATTGAGCGCTTTAGATCTGCCTAAGACTTATTACTGTGTAGCAACATGTTGCTCACTATACCTTTGAATGAATTGAAAATTTTAACACTCTTGTTTTCAGTCCCCAGTCCTTCTCTGTCTGCATCTATATTTCTTTCTTTCTTTCTTTCTTTCTTTCTTTCTTTCTTTCTTTCTTTCTTTCTTTCTCTTTCTTTCGATGGTGTAACAATGTATGACATTGAAGAAAGCATCTCCAACTGGAAAATTTGTTTCATAGATATCATATATTTATTTGTGCACCACTAGTGTAAAGAAAGAATACTGACCTAGGAATCCAATGACACTGATGAATATGCCTTCCAGAAATTGCTCATCAGTTTTCTCCTTCCTCTGTCTTCCTCATGCCACCTCAATTAGTCACACTGATTTTTGTGTCTCACGCTACACTGCCTCCTAGAATCTCGAGTAAAGTACCAAGGATACTGGCCATATATTTTTCTGTTATAACCTCAGAAGTGTTCTATTTCTCCCATCAGCTACCAACAGTATAAAACTCAAGGTAGAAGTAGAGTAGGGGATTTTATCTTAGAATGATTCATGGAGAAACTAATCAAATAGCCACCTGTTTCCTTTTTTTAAGGCCCTGCTATGTTTCCAACAGTTTTCTCCCTTGTTTTCTCAGTCTACCCAGGAAATTACTTACCAGTTCCCAGCTTCTCTCTCCAAAAAGAACTCTAATTCCCCAACCCATGTATGATGGCCACATGCATCTGTTTTTATCCTCCACAGGGCCAAGGCCTCTATTCTTGTTCTTCAAAGGAAAATCCTTAGGGCCAATAACATTTCTGTATTTCAGACTCTGAGTTTTAACTCTAAGGACCTCAACTCCCCCTGATTACACCATTTCCACACAGGAATCCAGGTTATAGGACTCTATGGAATTCCTGGAGATTGTGTAATCTTCAATTCAGTGAAAGTCAATGAGTTCTAGGTTTCAGAACACTGACTTTGTGTAAAAGCCATAATGCATGAATGCTAGCATCACTGGGTAAAGATAGCTTGATATGTAGAGAGGTGGCTGGTTAGTCTTAGGTGTAACAAAATGTTACTTATTTTTAAAATTCATATCTCTACGCAGGGGAAATGAGTTATAATAGGGAACTAAAATCCTAAATCTTGTCACAGCAAAATCACACTTTGTGACCCTGAAGAACATGAATACACATGACAAAGTTTGGGAAATGTATGTACTTTAATCATGGTATGACAGAATTAACATCCTCACCCATACTTAAAATGGGTAGTGACTAATATCACTGTGTTAGGTAGGAGTGACAAGGCATAGCACTTGTTTTTAAATTTTTTTTTTAACGTTTATTTATTTTTGAGACAGAGAGAGACAGAGCATGGACGGGGGAGGGTCAGAGAGAGGGAGACACAGAATCTGAAACAGGCTCCAGGCTCTGAGCTGTCAGCACAGAGCCCGATGCGGGGCTCGAACTCACAGACTGCGAGATCATGACCTGAGCTGAAGTTGGCCGCTTAACTGACTGAGCCAACCAGGCGCCCCAGCATAGCACTTTTTATATATGGTTATAATTATTCTACTATGAACAATATGTATTCTTAATATTTCAATTGAGAGATATAAAGTGCTGCCATAATCAGTAATTTCCCCTCCCACATATATTTTCTCTTCCATTATAGAACCCCAAACTTCTCACTACCTTCCTCCACCTACAAGTAGAAGTGAGATGAGGAACAGACGGACTTTAAAAACAGCTGTACCTAAAAAAAGTTTTGCAATATATGTAGAGTGCAGGGATTTGCTGATTTCTGAGAATATGAAAACTTTTTATGAAAATGGGGCAAGGAGTTAAGTATAAAGAAATATAACATCTGACCTTCATTTGGAAATGATTGATCTCTCTAGGGCAGGAAAAATTTTCCCTTAACCCCTCTTTGTTCTTTGATTGGTCTAATAATTAAATTAACATGGAACAGATTAAGAGGAGAAAAATAAATTTAATTTCCTAAGTATGGGGGGTTCCATATAAATGAGACCCACTGATAAGCAATTGAGGCTTACATCCAGTCCTGAGGTAAGAAGAAGCAGGTATGGGTTTGGGACTTCAAAGGAGATGAAGACAATTCACAGGAGATGAGAAGAGTCAATGTTTGGTAAACAAAAGTTTGCCATGCCATGCAAAATCTTCCCTGTGTAAAAAAAGTTGTCTTTGGCAATAGCTCTCTTTCTGGTGCTGGTCCCCTATCTAAACTCTTTTAGGCAGTTAAGGGGAGGCCAAAAGCTCTTCTTAAGTCTGTTAGGTCTTGATTGTCTTCAGGACCATAACAGGCCTGTGAAAGAGGCACTCCTGGGGTCCCCTGTCCAGAACCCATCATCTCCAATATAATAAAATGCAAAAGGCAAATGTCAAGATGAAAGTCTGATAGGATTCTACAAGTGCCTTCTAAGAGATGAATGTGCTCAATTAAAATTGTATGCTGAAGAATTAATATCAGTATTTGAGAGTTCTTATCTTCATGAAAAGGAATTTTTTAAAGTTTTTATTTAAATTCCAGTTAGTTAATATACAGTGTAGTATTAGTTTCAGGTATACAATTTAGTGATTCAATACTTACATAATCATTAATCTCCATCACGTGTTTAACCCATCTTCCTACCAACCTTCCTTCTGGTAACCATCAATTTGTTCTCCATAGTTAAGAGTCTGTTTCTTGGTTTTCCCCTCTCTTTTTTTCACCCTATGATTATTTTATAGATCAGTATTAACATATGAACATTTGCAATCAATTCTGATGGTAGAGAACAGTAACTTTGAATCCCACTTATACTTAAGTGAAATGTTATCACAGACAAAAAAGGATTCTCTTCTTACTAGTAGACCTGTGTGACCAACAAAAGGTACTAAATAATTATTATTATGTTTTTAATTTTTGTCAATAAAAATACAGAAATTTGTTTTCTTTTTTGTATAATTATATAATATCCTTAGTTTTGCCTCTTGGCTTGCAAAATTTAAAACATTTATTATTTTGGCATTGAGCAACACCCAGTTTGGAGAACTATGTAGAAAAAAAGTTTCCTTCTAATTTCGAAAGCTTTATTCTTCATTTTCTCTCTCCAGATGTCAATCTAGTATCAGCTTTAATTTTGTCCTTTCAAAAATAATCTATACTTATTTCTTTATTTTTTTTACTGCTTTATACTTTTGAACTTTATTTATGTGTGAAATCTTTTTAAATAGTCTTCAGTTAATAGTTATCTATGTTATGTCCAGTCTTTACTAATAAAAAACTCAGGCAATGAGTAAAAATTTATCCAAATTGAAGAAGGAAAGGTCTTGGCTATTAGAGAGAAAAATGAAAAGTCCCTGAGCTCAAAGCCTTACCATAAGAAAGAAGTAAGCCTGTAGTAAACAGTGTACATGGGGAAGACTGTTTTATTCAGTAATATATCTTGCTTCCTGTAACAGTATCTGGCATCCAGCAGGTACTCAACATGTATTTGTGGGGTGGATGAACAAACGAATGAATGAATAAATGAATGAATGGGTGAATAAATTCAAGTTCACAAAATATGTATAGACTTAATCAATCATAAAGTAAGAGAAGCTTGAAAATAAAAAGAAGATAAAGAGTTAGAATGTGGGGCACCTGGATGGCTCAGTCAGTTAAATGACTGACTCTTGGTTTCAGCTCTGGTCATGATCTCACGGTTTTGTGAGTTCGAGCCCCACATCAGGCTCCACACTAGTAGTGCAGAGCCTGCTTGGGATTGTCTCTCTCTCTCTTTCTCTGTCCCCCTCCACGCCTTGTGTTGTCTCTGTCTCCCTCAAAACATATTAATAAACTTAAAAAAAAACAAGAAAAAAAGTTAGAATGCATCATTGCATAATTGGTGAGGGAGATAAAATGGGCACTTAGGAAATCTTGAGAAATATATTCATACTTATTTGGTACTCTATTAGAAGACCTTAGGAGCTCTCTTACTCTTATTGTTTCTTCAGTCATAGAATTTTAGTATGAGTTTAGTCTGAGTTTGACTTATAATCTAATACATCCTCCATTTTCAGTATAGCAAGACTGCTATGTACACATTTCTATGAAACTCTGTCTTTGTGATAAGTATTCAAACCCAATGTCTTTTAAGAGGTTAATTCTAATGAGGTGTAATTTAAGCTAACAGTAAGTATCTGTGGAGAAAAAAGGGAGGAAAGTAGTAATGAAGAGTGGTAGTTCTTTGGCTCAGACAGGCCGTGGTGGGTGCAGATGGATTGAACATCTATGCTTTCAGCGTTAGGGACTTTCTAGATTCTAGGATTCTAGGCTTCATGTGATCATTACCTTCTGTTAACCTGAAAATAAAGAGCCATAATGAGAGGCAAATGAGCAATTACTTGGGATCAAAGGTTTGCAATTCAGGGAGAATAGATTCAGGTAGAAACCCAAATAGCGTCTCACTAATAGGGCAAAAGAAAGGAATTTTTATAAGGAAAAGAAAGGGGCAATTACAGGAGGTAAAGAAAAAGGAAACAAGTTGCCATGAGTGTTTTAACAGGGTAAACTACTCTGGGCTATACATTGACAGACTGCTGGTTTTACCTTCAGAAAGTCCACAACTGTTACTGTTGTGATCAGGATGTATGTTCTCTCGCTGACTTCTCAAGCACTTGCTTAAAACAATTGCCATTTTGCCCAGTCCAGAGGTTTTGGCCCAATGCAAACCAAGGCAGGTAAGGTACTTTCTGTGCAGTACCTGCTCTGGCTTTTTTTTTTTTTTTAAGTTTATTTATTTATTCTGAGAGAAAGAGAGAGAGAGAGAAAGGGAGGGAGAGCAAGCATGAATGGGGTAGGGGCAGAGAGGGGGGAGAGAGAATCCCAAGTAGGCTCTGCACTGTCAGAGCAGAGCCTGATGGCTCAAACTCATGAACTGTGAAATCATGACCTGGGCTGAAACCAAGAGTCGGATGCTTAACTGACTGAAACACCCAGGCTCCCCTTGGGTTTTATTTTAAAATGACTCTGGTCGCGCCATTTACTCTTAGAAGGCAGTTTGAAGGGAAGTTGCAGCACAGGTATAAATGACCTATGGAGATTTCAAACAGACAGACTCAAAAGGAGAGAGTCTGGCAGCAGTGTGTTCCTGAGAGATGCCATGGGCCATGGCTAAGGCAGGTGCTATTGTTCATGGAAGTCCCTAAACTCAGGTAGCCAAGAGCTAAATCTCTAACCTTCAAACTCTCATTGGAATAAGTTGAAGCTTTTGAGGCAAAAATGGAAGAATTCTGCCTCTGTAGCAAAAGTACAATGAGAGGTGTCATTTAAATTTCCTCCATGAAAGGCATAATTTTTAGAAGCTACTCTAGTTACATATGCAATTGCCCTCCATCCTGTTCCCCACCAATAACTAGGAATTAAACTCATAATGAAACTTCTACTTTGTTAAATGAGATAACAACATTTTTGAAAGTTTATTTATTTATTTTGAGAGAGACAAAGACAGTGCTAGCAGGAGAGGGGCAGAGAGAGAGAATCCCCAGCAGGCTCCACGCTGCCCACACAGAGCCAGATGCAGGGCTCGAACTCACAAAACTGTGAGATCATGACCTGAGCCAAAACCAAGAGTTGGGCGCTCACCTGACTGAGCTACCCAGGTGCCCCACTACTCCATTTGTTTAAAAAGCCATCTTCCCCAATGTTTAAAGCAGAAGCACTGCTAAGCAAGATATTTTCTAATTCTTTCCCACTGCCACCCTATCTGTAGGGTCTCATTTTACTTGTAAGGCTGAGCAGCTTCAAAATACATGAAATGCTCTAGCCTCACTTTATTACACCACAAACTTGGGCAGCAGGACAAATTACCAGGAAGAGAAAGAGATCAAAATGATCTTGTCCACTATACCTCCCACTAAAGGCTACTTTTTTCCCAGTCTGATGTCTGAATTCTGCCTCCTATTTTTCTTTTACTTTTCATTCAATCTGTTCTTCCTAAGAAAATGGTAGAAAATATCCTCAACATGACAAACAATTGAAACTGAGGAGTGATTGCTGTAAGAGTGATTTTGTCCAAAGTTTCCTGGCAGGCTAATAGACTGGACTGGCTTATTGTATTCCGTGGAATCCAAAAGAAAGTTTACACAACTGTATTGAAGTACTTCAAGCATCCCAGGGCAAGGAATCTGTTATCTTGTTAACTAGTGAGCAAATTCATGCAAAATAAGTCCCCATTCATTTTGTCCCTCAAGGCATGGATAGCCAGTGAATTACTTACATTTGAGTGATGGGATTTGGAATGTGGGAGGAGGCATTACGAAATAAAACTTTAATTCGTATTACCCACTTAAAGGCCAGGTATTGAAGATGAAAGAGTGGAATTTTAAGTGAACAAAAAGGTAAGCCAAAGGAAGGACGGGGCTGAGTTTTCATTTTGGAAGAAAAAATTGACAAAATTAAACATTTACATTCTGGAAGTACTAGAATTATATTGCAGATATGACATCCTACACATTCAAGTAAAAAAGAAGTAATATTGATTTTAACGTTTAAAAATGCTTTCTTATGACCTATCTTTTGTTTTTCCATGTTTTAGCCCCCCAAATCTCTTTCCTGGACCCCGGAATATTAGAAACTTCAAATTGTCTTCATTTCTTGTTTTGTTCTGTTGGTTTGTAGGGATTATTATTTCAACAATTATTTAACAATTTCAACAATTATTCAACAAAAATATTATTATTCAACAATTATTTGTTGGAATTGAAAAATACAAACTACATAGCTTGACATATGATATCCTTAAATATTTAGTTGATTCTGAACTTCTTTTAAAGTTTGTTTATTTACTTATTTATCTATTTATTTATGTATGTATGTATTTATTTTGAGAGATAGGGAGAATGCAAGCAAGGGAGGGGCAGAGAGAGAGGAGGAATCCCAAGCAGGATGCAGACTATCAGCATAGAGCCTAATGTGCGGCTCAAACTCACAAACTGTGAGATCATGACTTGAGCTGAAATTGAGTCCGTTGCTTAATTGACTGAGCCACCAGGCGCCCCTACCTGATTCCTAACTCCCAACTGCTATTGTGTTTGATCATTTATCTTTGCCATTGTTCCCACTCACCACCCCACCCCCCACCCCCCAATCCCAAAAGAAGAAAGGTAAGATATCTCTTTGGAATGGCACTCAGATTCACAGCTCCTGTCTTACTAGTGGGAATTCTATGGTTGCAAGCAATGTACACCTGAATTGGTTTTCGTTTCTGTTCATGGTAGCCACTGTTGACTTCATTCACATGTACTATCCCCAGGATGAGGGAGATCAGTTTTGAGGATTGCCGTATACAGATGATATTCATTCATTCGTTCGCTGGAATGTAAATTGTTATATTGGTCATCCGTGGTTTTAGATCATTATGTTGACATCTGCAGTCTACTTTAGGAAAACCAGATCCTCACAGACAGAATTATGAATTTCATTAGGATGTATCCCTGAGGTTGAATTACTGGGTCGTGGGGTATGTTTAACTTCACTTGGTAAGTTCAAAATACTGTCCAAAGTGGAGTGTACCAATTTATACTTTGGACTTCACAGTATAGAAGCTTCCATTGCTCTATTTTCTGATTAACCATGCTTATTGAAAAATGTTTCCATGTAGCAAATTGCTAAATATGTCAAAACGTGTCATTGTGGTTTAATTTGCATTTCCCTGTTACTAATGAGGTTTAAAATCTTGGTATTTATTTCTTGGTCATTTAAATTTCTACTTTTAATAAGTGTCTGTTAATCAGTGAGGTCTTTTGCAAACTGACCTTGGGGTCTCCAGGGAAAATTCACACTTTAAATGACACATCATAAACCTTACTGCCCTTATCTTGTCCCGGAATTAGAAAGTATACATCCAGTATCTCCAGAGATAAATATGCGATGCTTCTAGTCAAGCCATAAATTAATTTCATCTTTCAAAACCTGTGTAAAAGCAGCACAATTTCTTCTTGATAGTCGAGATTAACCATCCCAGCTAGGAAAATGCCATGACATATCCATAATGATTGGGGGGTAATCTTGCATTTTAATTAAATAGAATCATGGCTGTATTTTCTAGTAGAAGTTTATCTCTCTTGGAAACTCGGACCTCTAAGCTGCCAAATCCATAGTTATGGCGATACAAAAATATACTCTGGATATGCTCAAAATTTTTTCCATGTAAATTAATGGTAATTTCTTCTTTTGCTTTATGCCATTTCAGCTTACAAAAGATGTTATAGAAATGTTTTATTTTTGGTAAGTGAGGGAAACCTATATACCATCCTGAGCTAAGCAGAAGGGGAGAGGGAAATGAGGTCTCAAAGGGGAGGAAGGCAATTCACAGGAAGCTGAGAAGAATACATCTTTAGTAAACAAAGGTTTGCCACACCATGCAGATACATCTTTCCCATATAAAAAGTTATTTTTGGTCAGAGCTGTCTTCCTGGTACAGTCCCCCCTATCTAAATTCTTTTAGGAAGGCAAGGGGGAGGTAAAAAGCTCTTCCTGTGTCTTCTGGGCCTAGATTGTCTTTCAGCTCTAAATAATCCACATGCCAAAGAGGCACATTCTGAAGTGGCCTTCCCTGAACCCCCTCAGTTATGACATGTAATAGTAAGAAAGTTTACTCCTACCCCCATCCCTTGGTTACTGGATTTAGAAATATGGCTAGAGAGGATATGACACCATAAATTGTCCTTATTCAAGCATATACCATATGCTGTAGGGAATAGCACCTCTCATTTGAAGATTTTTTCCCAGCTGTCAGCTTTCCTTATCATGTATAATCTATCCTTTTATTCTCTCAGCCCATCTGCTTTGGGTAATAAAGTACATAGTAAATTTCATGAATCCTATTGGTGTGATTACAGTGTTACAACTCTATTTGAAAAATGAGTTATTTGGCCTCAGAATAGTATAATATGAACTCTAGGCACAAGTAGTGGTTCTGTGAGTAGTATTGCAGACAGTAAAGGCATATTTGTATTTGACATTCATGTCTCCTCACATAAGGAAATGATACCCCTGCTATTACTCTCATCATCATGAAATCCACCAACAATTGGCTGGCCGTTCTCCCATGGAAATGGTCTTGTATCAGAAGTTCAAACATTGGTCTCTGCTTTTGGATGGTTGGGCATTCAGAAGTATCCATTAACAGATCAACCTGGATCAGGGGAATGCCATGCATATGAATGAGTATGAAGAAATGTGTGAAAATATTATTCATAATGGCCCAAACTTGAAAGTAACTTAAATGCCTATTGATGGTAGAATGGATTAAAGGAATTGTGCTATATTCACATAATGAATTGCTATGCAGCAATAGACATGCCTGAATCAGAGATATGTGCAACAACATGCATTATTCTTATGTTGAGCAATAGAAGCCAGGCACACAAAAGAACATATACTATATGGTTCCATTTATATAAGATAGAATACAGAATATATCAAGCTAAACATTTAGGGATGCATGCTAAATGATGAAAGTACACAGAGAAAACCATTAACATATTGGCAAAAAAAGTTAAGATAGTGGTTACTATTTGAATGTATGTGGAAGGAAAGGTAGTAAGTAGAAAAGTCGTGACAGTGGCTTCCGGGGGCTGGCAGTGTTTTACTTCTTGATCTATGCTGTAGTTGCATGAGTGTTGACAATTTATTAAGCTTAGTGCACTGTTGTGAATATGTGTTACATTTCACTTATTTTAAGTAGTGAGGGTTAAAATAAAAGAACAATATAGACGAACATATGGGATAATATTTTTTTAAGTTTATTTATTTATGTATTTGAGAGAGAGGGAATGCAAGTGGGAGAGGGTCAGAGAGCAAGAGGGAGAGAGAGGTAGAATCCCAAGCAGGCTCTGCACTGCCAGAGCAGAGCCTGACGTGGGGTTCGAACTCACTATCTGTGAGATCATGACCCAAGCCAAGTCAGATGCTTAACCAACTGAGCCATCCAGGCACCCCAGAGAATATTTTTATTTTAATAACCTCAGATGAACAAAAACTTGCAATAAAACTGAGTAGCCATTAAAAGAAAGATCAATACATTTCACTCTTTAAAGAATTCCCAGTGTGCCTGGATGGCTCAGTCGATTAAGTGCCCTACTTCAGCTCAGGTCATGATCTCACAGTCTGTGAGTTTGAGCCCTGCATCGGGCTCTGTGCTGACAGCTCAGAGCCTGGAGCCTGCTTCAGATTCTGTGTCTCCCTCTCTCTCTTTCTGCCCCTCCCCTGCTCATGCTCAATCTCTCTTTGTCTCCAATATAAATAAAAACATTTAAATGTTTTTTTTTAATTCCCTTTCACAAATAGCCACAAACAACATCCAGAGAGAGACCCAAGGGCACAGAAGGATGTGTTTCATATCACAGGCAAAGGAATGAATACCTAACTAAGTAAACAGCTGTAGAAAATCACTTTCAAATTCTTAATAAAACAGCAAGTGAAGGTAAGGATAGATAGTGCATATAAAAACCAATCAATTATAAATATAAGGATGTATGGTTAATTTCATTCAAAAGAAGAAAACATGTAAATTACAAAGATACATTGTTTTACCTCTCCAAATGGCAAATATTTGAAAACCTGCTAAAACACTTTTTAGTGGATGTAGGAAAAAAGTTGATCTTGTCCTATGCTCATGGGGGTGTGAATTGGTATCACCTTCTGAAGAAAGAGAAGATAACCTATGATCTGACAATTCCTCCCAGAAATAATTTTTAAGCTTCATTTAAGCTAAAATGGATAAAATGAGATTTGTACAGTTTTTGCCCCCCCCAAATTGTCAAGATATACTCCAAATGTAAAAGAGGGAAATTATCATACAAAGATAAAAGAAGTTGTGTATAAAGAGATATGGCATATAGGAATAACAAAATATATTATAAAATGAAAAAGAGTGAAGCACTGAGTATACTACCATTTAGATTTTAAAAAGTCTACGCACTTGGAAGATTCTGGAAAAACATGTAGGATCTGATGATGGTGGTTGCCTCCAGAGAGAGGTTTTGGGTTGTGAGATATTTTATTTCACTATACAGTGTTTGGTAATTTTGAATATTCAATTTCATTCCTGTATAAAACTGAAAGACCGGAATCTATAAACTCACAATATGCCTCTTTGGCATAAAAATTACTTTGAGCTAAAAGCAATTAAGAAGTAAGCACAGAATAAGTTTCCCCGTTTTTTATTTTTTTTTATTTTTTTTATTTTTTTTAATTTTTTTTAAATATATGAAATTTATTGTCCAATTGGTTTCCATACAACACCCAGTGCTCATCCCAAAAGATGCCCTCTTCAATACCCATCACCCACCCTCCCCTCCCTCCCACCCACCATCAGCCCTCAGTTTGTTCTCATTTTTTTTCCCTTTTTTTTTGGGGGGGGGATCCTTCTTTTTTTTATTTTTTATTTTTTATTTTTTAATATATGAAATTTACTGTCAAATTGGTTTTCATACAACACCCAGTGCTCATCCCAAAAGGTGCCCTCCTCAATACCCATCACCCACCCTGCCCTCCCTCCCACCCCCCATCAACCCTCAGTTTGTCCTCAGTTTTTAACAGTCTCTTATGCTTTGGCTCTCTCCCACTCTAACCTCTTTTTTTTTTTTTTTCCTTCCCCTCCCCCATGGGTTTCTGTTACGTTTCTCAGGATCCACATAAGAGTGAAACCATATGGTATCTGTCTTTCTCTGTATGGCTTATTTCACTTAGCATCACACTCTCCAGTTCCATCCACGTTGCTACAAAAGGCCATATTTCATTTTTTCTCATTGCCACGTAGTATTCCATTGTGTATATAAACCACAATTTCTTTATCCCTTCATCAGTTGATGGACATTTAGGCTCTTTCCATAATTTGGCTATTGTTGAGACTGCTGCTATAAACATTGGGGTACAGGTGCCCCTATGCATCAGTACTCTTGTATCCCTTGGATAAATTCCTAGCAGTGCTATTGCTGGGTCATAGGGTAGGTCTATTTTTAATTTTTTGAGGAACCTCCACACTGCTTTCCAGAGCGGCTGCACCAATTTGCATTCCCACCAACAGTGCAAGAGGGTTCCTGTTTCTCCACATCCTCTCCAGCATCTATAGTCTCCTGATTTCTTCATTTTGGCCACTCTGACTGGCGTGAGGTGATATCTGAGTGTGGTTTTGATTTGTATTTCCCTGATAAGGAGCGACGTTGAACATCTTTTCATGTGCCTGTTGGCCATCGGATGTCTTCTTTAGAGAAGTGTCTATTCATGTTTTCTGCCCATTTCTTCACTGGGTTATTTGTTTTTCGGGTGTGGAGTTTGATGAGCTCTTTATAGATTTTGGATACTAGCCCTTTGTCTGATATGTCATTTGCAAATATCTTTTCCCATTCCGTTGGTTGCCTTTTAGTTTTGTTGGTTGTTTCCTTTGCTGTGCAGAAGCTTTTTATCTTTATAAGGTCCCAGTAATTCACTTTTGCTTTTAATTCCCTTGCCTTTGGGGATGTGCCGAGTAAGAGATTGATACAGCTGAGGTCAGAGAGGTCTTTTCCTGCTTTCTCCTCTAAAGTTTGGATGGTTTCCTGTCTCACATTCAGGTCCTTTATCCATTTTGAGTTTATTTTTGTGAATGGTGTGAGAAAGTGGTCTAGTTTCAACTTTCTGCATGTTGCTGTCCAGTTCTCCCAGCGCCATCTGTTAAAGAGACTGTCTTTTTTCCATTGGATGTTCTTTCCTGCTTTGTCAAAGATGAGTTGGCCATACGTTTGTGGGTCTAGTTCTGGGGTTTCTATTCTATTCCATTGGTCTATGTGTCTGTTTTTATGCCAATACCATGCTGTCTTGATGATGACAGCTTTGTAGTAGAGGCTAAAGTCTGGGATTGTGATGCCTCCTGCTTTGGTCTTCTTCTTCAAAATTACTTTGGCTATTCGGGGCCTTTTGTGGTTCCATATGAATTTTAGGATTGCTTGTTCTAGTTTCGAGAAGAATGCTGGTGCCATTTTGATTGGGATTGCATTGAATGTGTAGATAGTTTTGGGTAGTATTGACATTTTGACAATATTTATTCTTCCAGTCCATGAGCAGGGAATGTCTTTCCATTTCTTTATATCTTCTTCAATTTCCTTCATAAGCTTTCTATAGTTTTCAGCATACAGATCTTTTACATCTTTGGTTAGATTTATTCCTAGGTATTTTATGCTTCTTGGTGCAATTGTGAATGGGATCAGTTTCTTTATTTGTCTTTCTGTTGCTTCATTGTTAGTGTATAAGAATGCAACTGATTTCTGCACATTGATTTTGTATCCTGCAACTTTGCTGAATTCCTGTATCAGTTCTAGCAGACTTTTGGTGGAGTCTATCGGATTTTCCATGTATAATATCATGTCATCTGCAAAAAGCGAAAGGTTGACTTCATCTTTGCCAATTTTGATGCCTTTGATTTCCTTTTGTTGTCTGATTGCTGATGCTAGAACTTCCAGCACTATGTTAAACAACAGCGGTGAGAGTGGGCATCCCTGTCGTGTTCCATATCTCAGGGAAAAAGCTCTCAGTTTTTCCCCGTTGAGGATGATGTTAGCTGTGGGCTTTTCATAAATGGCTTTTATGATCTTTAAGTATGTTCCTTCTATCCCGACTTTCTCAAGGGTTTTTATTAAGAAAGGGTGCTGGACTTTGTCAAAGGCCTTTTCTGCATCTATTGACAGGATCATATGGTTCTTCTCTTTTTTTTTTGTTAATGTGATGTATCACGTTGATTGATTTGCGAATGTTGAACCAGCCCTGCATCCCAGGAATGAATCCCACTTGATCATGGTGAATAATTCTTTTTATATGCTGTTGAATTCGATTTGCTAGTATCTTATTGAGAATTTTTGCATCCATATTCATCAGGGATATTGGCCTGTAGTTCTCTTTTTTTACTGGGTCTCTGTCTGGTTTAGGAATCAAAGTAATACTGGCTTCATAAAATGAGTCTGGAAGTTTTCCTTCCCTTTCTATTTCTTGGAATAGCTTGAGAAGGATAGGTATTATCTCTGCTTTAAACGTCTGATAGAACTCCCCTGGGAAGCCATCTGGTCCTGGACTCTTATTTGTTGGGAGATTTTTGATAACTGATTCAATTTCTTCGCTGGTTATGGGTCTGTTCAAGCTTTCTATTTCCTCCTGATTGAGTTTTGGAAGAGTGTGGGTGTTTAGGAATGTGTCCATTTCTTCCAGGTTGTCCAATTTGTTGGCATATAATTTTTCATAGTATTCCCTGATAATTGTTTGTATCTCTGAGGGATTGGTTGTAATCATTCCATTTTCATTCATGATTTTATCTATTTGGGTCATCTCCCTTTTCTTTTTGAGAAGCCTGGCTAGAGGTTTGTCAATTTTGTTTATTTTTTCAAAAAACCAACTCTTGGTTTCGTTGATCTGCTCTACAGTTTTTTTAGATTCTATATTGTTTATTTCTGCTCTGATCTTTATTATTTCTCTTCTTCTGCTGGGTTTAGGCTGCCTTTGCTGTTCTGCTTCTATTTCCTTTAGGTGTGCTATTAGATTTTGTATTTGGGATTTTTCTTGTTTCTTGAGATAGGCCTGGACTGCAATGTATTTTCCTCTCAGGACTGCCTTCACTGCATCCCAAAGCGTTTGGATTGTTGTATTTTCATTTTCGTTTGTTTCCATATATGTTTTAATTTCTTCTCTAATTGCCTGGTTGACCCACTCATTCGTTAGTAGGGTGTTCTTTAACCTCCATGCTTTTGGAGGTTTTCCAGACTTTTTCCTGTGGTTGATTTCAAGCTTCATAGCATTGTGGTCTGAAAGTATACATGGTATAATTTCAATTCTTGTAAACTTATGAAGGGCTGTTTTGTGACCCAGCATATGATCTATCTTGGAGAATGTTCCATGTGCACTCGAGAAGAAAGTATATTCTGTTGCTTTGGGATGCAGAGTTCTAAATATATCTGTCAAGTCCATCTGATCCAATGTATCATTCAGGGCCCTTGTTTCTTTATTGACCGTGTGTCTAGATGATCTATCCATTTCTGTAAGTGGAGTGTTAAAGTCCCCTGCAATGACCACATTCTTATCAATAAGGTTGCTTATGTTTGTGAGTAATTGGTTTATATATTTGGGGGCTCCGATATTCGGTGCATAGACATTTATAATTGTTAGCTCTTCCTGATGGATAGACCCTGTGATTATTATATAATGCCCTTCTTCATCTCTTGTTACAGCCTTTAATTTAAAGTCTAGTTTGTCTGATATAAGTATGGCTACTCCAGCTTTCTTTTGGCTTCCAGTAGCATGATAAATAGTTCTCCATCCCCTCACTCTCAATCTAAAGGTGTCCTCAGATCTAAAATGAGTCTCTTGTAGACAGCAAATAGATGGGTCTTGTTTTTTTATCCATTCTGATACCCTAATGTCTTTTGGTTGGCGCATTTAATCCATTTACATTCAGTGTTATTATAGAAAGATACGGGTTTAGAGTCATTGTGATGTCTGTATGTTTTATGCTTGTAGTGATGTCTCTGGTACTTTGTCTCACAGGTTCCCCCTTAGGATCTCTTGTAGGACTGGTTTAGTGGTGACAAATTCCTTCAGTTTTTGTTTGTTTGGGAAGACCTTTATCTCTCCTATTCTAAATGACAGACTTGCTGGATAAAGGATTCTCGGCTGCATATTTTTTCTGTTTAGCACACTGAAGATATCGTGCCAAGCCTTTCTGGCCTGCCAAGTTTCAAAGGAGAGATCAGTCACGAGTCTTATAGGTCTCCCTTTATATGTGAGAGCACGTTTATCCCTTGCTGCTTTCAGAATTTTCTCTTTATCCTTGTATTTTGCTAGTTTCACTATGATATGTCGTGCAGAAGATCGATTCAAGTTACGTCTGAAGGGAGTTCTCTGTGCCTCTTGGATTTCAATGCCTTTTTCCTTCCCCAGTTCAGGGAAGTTCTCAGCTATAATTTCTTCAAGTACCCCTTCAGCACCTTTCCCTCTCTCTTCCTCCTCTGGGATACCAATTATGCGTATATTATTTCTTTTTAGTGTATCACTTAGTTCTCTAATTTTCCCCTCATACTCCTGGATTTTTTTCTCTCTCTTTCTCTCAGCTTCCTCTTTTTCCATAACTTTATCTTCTAGTTCACCTATTCTCTCCTCTGCCTCTTCAATCCGAGCTGTCATCGTTTCCATTTTGTTTTGCATTTCGTTTAAAGCGCTTTTCAGCTCCTCGTGACTGTTCCTTACTCCCTTGATCTCTGTAGCAAGAGATTCTCTGCTGTCCTCTATACTGTTTTCAAGCCCAGCGATTAATTTTATGACTATTATTCCAAATTCACTTTCTGTTATATTATTTAAATCCTTTTTGATCAGTTCATTAGCTGTTGTTATTTCCTGGAGATTCTTCTGAGGGGAATTCTTCCGTTTGGTCATTTTGGATAGTCCCTGGAGTGGTGAGGACCTGCAGGGCACTTCCCCTGTGCTGTGGTGTATAACTGGAGTTGGTGGGTGGGGCTGCAGTCCGACCTGATGTCTGCCCCAGCCCACCTCTGGGGCCACAGTCAGACTGGTGTGTGCTTTCTCTTCCCCTCTCCTAGGGGCGGGATTCACTGTGGGGTGGTGTGGCCCGTCTGGGCTACTTGCACACTGCCAGGCTTGTGGTGCTGGGGATCTGGTGTATTAGCTGGGGTGGGTAGGTAAGGTGCAGGGGGGCAGGAAGGGCAGGCTTAGCTCGCTTCTCCTTAGGTGATCCACTTCAGGAGGGCCCCTGTGGCAGTGGGAAGGAGTGAGATCTACTGCCGGAGGTTTGGCTCCGCAGAAGCACAGAGTTGGGTGTTTGCACAGAGCGAGCTAGTTCCCTGGCAGGAACTGGTTCCCTTTGGGATTTTGGCTGGGGGATGGGTGGGGGAGATGGCGGTGGCAAGCGACTTTGTTCCCCGCCAAGCTGAGCTCTGTCGTCCAGGGGCTCAGCAGCTCTCCCTCCCTTTGTCCTTCAGCCTTCCCGCTTTCCGAGCAGAGCTGTTAACTTATGACCTCCCAGACGCTAAGTCGCGCTTACTGTGGGAACACAGTCCGTCCGGCCCCTCCACTCTTGCCAGCCAGACTCGGGGGCTCTGCTTGGCCGGCAGGCTGCCCCTCCGCCCCGGCTCCCTCCCGCCAGTCCGTGGAGCGTGCACCGCCTCGCCGCCCTTCCTACCCTCTTCCGTGGGGCTCTCGTCTGCGCTTGGCTCTGGAGACTCCATTCTGCTAATTCTCTGGCGGTTTTCTGGGTTCTTTAGGCAGGTGTAGGTGGAATCTAAGTGATCAGCAGGACGCGCGGTGAGCCCAGCGTCCTCCTACGCCGCCATCTTCCCTCCAACCCCAGTTTCCCCTTTTTTTGAGGCAAGAAATAAATTCTTTTAGTGGAGACAGACTTCCCAGCCCAGCAATGGCATCATAGGAACCTATAAACAAACCTTGTTACACTGTTACCTTTTTATTTACTTCTTCACCTTTTACTTCCCAGAGCCCAAACCTCTGTTTCAATTCTCCCCAAACCTATTGTTTCTTTGTCTATAAAGTATAAAAGCTTCCTGCTCTGGTCATTTCTTCACTTCATTCTCTTGTGAAGGCTCCCATGTACATGTAAAAATTCAATAAAATGTGCATGCTTTTTTTATGCTAGACTCTCTATCAGTTTAATTTTCAGACCAGCCTAAAAAGAAACTTTTCCATCCCTGCAAAACAAAATATATGATCACTATCTAGAACAAAAATTATAAGTTGGGGGTATACTTATTGGCATGAAAATGTTCATACTATGTTATAAAATAAAATGAGAGTTTCATAATTTACAGGATAACTATATGATAAGACATGTCATATATGGATCATTTTTTTTTTTTGTCTAGTTGGCTCTTTGTCTACTTCCATGTGGCAAATGAAATGTCCTTTTCTCAACTCTGAGTCTCCTACTCACGTTGTCTAGATTAAGTCCCTGATGAAATGCTTTCATTGCATCTATCATGTGACAGGCTATCACCCTGGATTTGAAACACATCAGTAAACAAATAAGGTAAAGGTCTGTGGTCATGATACTAAAATCCTAAAGAGCAGAGTTGGGAAGGGCATCCAAGAAACAGTAACATAATGAATAGGTAAGATGTATCATAAAATAGAGGTGCCTGGGTGGCTCAGTCAGTTGAGCGTCTGATGTTGAATCAGGTCATGATCTCGCAGTTGATGTGTTTGAGCCATGTGTCGGGCTGTGTGCTGACAGCTCAGAGCCTGGAGCCTGCTTAGATTCTGTGTCTCTTTCTCTCTGCCCGTCCCCTGCTCATGCTCTGTCTCTCTCTGCCTCAAAAATAAAATAAACATTAAAAAAAAGATGTATCGATATATTTTCAAGATTGCAGTGGAGACAATGGTGGTTTAGGAGGACTCGGGGCTCACCTCATCCTGCTGATCACTTAGATTCCAACAACATCTGCCTAAATAACCCAGAAAACCACCAGAAGACTAGCAGAATGGACTCCGGAGCCAAGCATAGACAAGAGGCCCATGAAAGAGGGTAGGAAGGGTGGAGAGGCAGTGCATGCTACATAGACTGGCAGGAGGGAGCCAGGCTGTGGAGGGGCAGCCCGCCCGGCAAGGCAGAGCCCCCGAGTCTGGCTTGCAAAAGCAGAAAGGCCAGACTCCGTGAGTTCTGACAGCCAGCAGGACTTAACATCAGGAGTGTTATAAGTCAACAGCTCTGCTTGGAGAGCAGGAGGGCAAGAGGACAATGGGAGGGAGAGCTGTTGAGCCCTGGAAGACAGAGCTCAGCTCCGTGGGGAGCAAAGGCGCTGGCCAGTGCCATCTCCCTCTCCCATCTCCCAGCTGAAATCCAAAAGGGAACCATTTCCCGTCACCAAACTTGCTTGCACCATGCAAACACCCAGTGCTGTGCTTCTGTGGATCCCTCCCTCCCACGGGTCTGCCTCCCTCCCAGTGCTTCAGGGCCCCTCCAACAGGAGACCACCTAGGGCAAAGTGAGCTAAGCCTGGCCCTCCCACCCCTGTGCACCTTGTGGATCCACCCTGGCTAATAAGCCAGATCACATCAAAGCAGCACCACAAGCCTGACAGTGTGCAAGTAGCCCGGACAGGGGCCACACCACTCCACAGTGAGTCCTGCTCCTGGGAGAGGGGAAGATAAGGTACACACCAGTCTGACTGTGGCCCCAGCGGTGGGCTGGGGAGAGACACGGGGTCTGACTGCGGCCCCACCCACCAACACAAGTTACTCCAGACAGCACAAGAGAAGTGCTCTGCAGTTCGGCGTCACCCCAGGGACTACCCAAAATGACAAAATGGAAGAAGTCTCCTCAAAAAAAAATTCCGGGAAGTAGCGACAGCTAACGAATTGATCAAAATGATTTAACAATATAATGGAATAAGAATTTAGAATAATAGTCATAAAATTAATCACTGGGCTTAAAAAAAGCATAGAGGACAGCAGAGAATCTATTGCTACAGAGATCAAGGGACTAAGAAATAGTCATGAGAAGCTAAAAAATGCTATAAATGAGGTGAAAAATAAAATGGAGGCGGCCATAGCACAGATTGAAGAGACAGAGGAGAGAATAAGTGAATTAGAAGATAAAATTATGGAAAAAGGGGAAGCTGAGAAAAAGAGAGATAAAAAAAATCCAGGAGTATGAGGGGAGAATGAGAGAACTAAGTGATGCAATCAAATGGAACAATATCCGTACAATAGGAATTTCAGAAGAGGAAGAGAGAGAGAAAGGGGCTGAAGGTGTACTTGAACAAATCATAGCTGGGAACTTCACTGATCTGGGGAAGAAAACAGGCATTGAAATCCAAGAGGCACAGAGAACTCCCTTCAGACGTAACTTGAATTGATCTTCTGCACTACATATCATAGTGAAACTGGCAAAATACAAGGATAAAGAGAAAGTTCTGAAAGAAGCTAGGGATAAGCAGGCTCTAACTTATAAAGGGAGACCCATAAGACTAGTGGCAGACCTATCTACTGAAACTCGGCAGGCCAGAAAGGAATGGAGGGAAATCTTCAGTGTGATGAACAGAAAAATATGCAGCCAAGAATCCTTTATCCAGCAAGTCTGTCATGCAGAAAAGGAGAGATAAAGGTCTTCCCAAACAAACAAAAACTGAAGGAATTCATCAACCACTAAACCAGCTGTACAAGAGATACTAAGGGGGACTCCGTGAGTGAAATGTTGCAAGGACCAGAAAGTACCAGAGACATCATTACAAGCATGAAAACTGCAGACATCATCATGACTCTAAACCCATATCTTTCAATAACAACACTGAATGGAATGGACTAAATGCTCCAACCAAAAGACATAGGGTATCAGAATGGATAAAAAAACAAGACCCATCTATTCTCTGTCTTCAAGAGACTCATTTTAGACCTGAGGACACCTTCAGATTGAAAGTGAGGGGATGGAGAACTATCATGCTACTGGAAGTCAAAAGAAAGCTGGAGTAGCCATACATATATCAGACAAACTAGACTTTAAATTAAAGGCTGTAACAAGAGATGAAGACGGGCATTATATAATAATTACAGGGTCTATCCATCAGGAAGAGCTAACAATTATAAATGTCTATGCGCCGAATATTGGAGCCCCCAAATATGTAAAAGAATTAACCACAACCATAAGCAGCCTTATTAATAAGAGTGTGGTAGTTGCAGGGGACTTTGATACTCAACTTACAACAATGGATAGATCATCTAGACACAGGATCAATAAAGAAACAAGGGCCCTGAATGATACATTGGATCAGATGGACTTGACAGATATATTTAGAAGTCTGCATCCCAAAGCGACAGAATATACTTTCTTCTCGAGTGCACATGGAACATTCTCCAGCATAAACCACATACTGGGTCACAAAACATCCCTTAATAAATATAAAGTAATTGGGATCATACCATGCTCACAATGCTATGAAATTTGAAATGAACCATAGGAAAAAGTCTGGAAAACCTTCAGAAGATGGAGGTTAAGGAATGAAAGAATGAATGGGTCAATGGGGGCAATTAGAGAAGAAATTAAAAAATATATGGAAACAAATGAAAATGAAAATACAACAATCCAAACGCTTTGGGATGCAGCGAAGGCAGCCCTGAGAGGAAAATACATTGCAGTCCAGGCCTATTTCAAGAAACAAGAAAAATCCCAAATACAAAATCTAATAGCACACCTAAAGGAAATAGAAGCAGAACAGCAAAGACACCCCAAGCCCAGCAGAAGAAGAGAAATAATAAAGATCAGAGCAGAAATAAACAATATAGAATCTAAAAAAACTGTAGAGTAGATCAATGAAACCAAGAGTTGGTTTTTTGAAAAAATAAACAAAATTGGTAAACCTCTAGCCAGGCTTCTCACAAAGACAGGGAGATGACCCAAATAGATAAAATCATAAATGAAAATGGAATGATTACAACCAATCCCTCAGAAATACAAGCAATTATCAGGGAATTCTATGAAAAATTATATGCCAACAAACTGGACAACCTGGAAGAAATGGACAAATTCCTAAACACCCACACACTTCCAAAACTCAAACAGGAAGATAGAAAATTTGAACAGACCCATAACCAGTGAAGAAATTGAATCAGTTATCAAAAATCTCCCAACAAATAAGAGTCTAGGACCAGATGGCTTCTCAGGGGAATTCTAGAAGACATGTAAAGCAGAGATAATACCTATCCTTCTCAAGCTGTTCCAAAAACTAGAAAGGGAAGGAGAACTTCCAGACTCATTCTATGAAGCCAGCATTACTTAGATTCCTAAACCAGACAGAGACCCAGCAAAAAAAGAGAACTACAGGCCAATATCCCTGATGAATATGGATGCAAAAATTCTCAACAAGATACTAGCAAATCAAAATCAACAGCATATAAAAAGAATTATTCACCATGATCAAGTGGGATTCATTCCTGGGCTGCAGGGCTGATTCAACATTTGCAAATCGATCCATGTGATACATCACATTAATAACAGAAAAGAAAAGAACCATATGATCGTGCCAATCGCTGCAGAAAAAGCATTTGACAAAATTCAGCATCCTTTCTTAATAAAAACCCTCAAGAAAGTCTGGATAGAAGGAACATACTTAAACATCATAAAAGCCATTTATGAAAAGCTGACAGCTAATATCATCCTCAATGGGGAAAAACTGAGAGCTTTCCCCGTGAGATCAGGAACACGACAGGGATGTCTACTCTCACCGCTGTTGTTTAACACAGTGTTGGAAGTGCTAGCATCAGCAGACAAGGCTGCTGAAGTCAAGGGCATCAAAATTACCAAAGATGAAGTCAAGATTTCACTTTTTGCAGATGACGTGATATTATACATGGAAAACCAGAAAAGTCTGCTAGAACTGATACATGAATTCAGCAAAGTCGCAGGATACAGAATTAATGTACAGAAATCAGTTGCGTTAGTGTATTCTTATACACTAATAGTGAACCAACAGAAAGACAAATAAAGAAACTGATCCCATTCACAACTGCACCAAGAATCATAAAATACCTAGGAATAAACCTAACCAAAGATGTACAAGATCAGTATGCTGAAAACTATAGAAAGCTTATGAAGGAAATTGAAGAAGATATAAAGAAATGGAAAAACATTCCATGCTCATGGTTTGGAAGAATAAATATTGTTAAAATGTCAATACTACCCAAAGCAATCTACACATTCAATGCAATCCCAATCAAAATTGCACCAGCATTCTTCTCAAAACTAGAACAAGCCATCCTAAAATTCATATGGAAACACAAAAGGCCCCGAATAGCCAAAGTAATTTTGAAGAAGAAGACCAAAGCAGGAGGCATCACAATCCCAGACTTTAGCCTCTAACTAAAAACAAAGCTGTAATCATCAAGACAGCATGGTTTTGGCACAAAAACAGATACATAGACAATGGAATAGAATAGAGACTCCAGAATTAGACCCACAAAAGTATGGCCAACTAATCTTTGACAAAGCAGGAAAGAATATCCAATGGACAAAAGACAGTCTCTTTAACAAATGGTGCTGGGAGAACTGGACAGCAACATGCACAAGGATGAAACTAGACCACTTTCTTACACCATTCACAAAAATAAACTCAAAATGGATGAAGGACCTGAATGTGAGACAGGAAACCATCAAAACCCTAGAGGAGAAAGCAGGAAAAAAACCTCTCTGACCTCAGCCGCAGCAATTTCTTATTTGACACATCCCTAAAGGCAAGGGAATTAAAAGCAAAAATGAACTATTGGGACTTCATCAAGATAAAAAGTTTCTGCACAGCAAAGGAAACAATCAAGAAAACTAAAAGGCAACCAACAGAATGGGAAAAGATATTTTCAAATGACATGTCAGACAAAGGGCTAGTATCCAAAATCTATAGAGAACTCACCAAACTCCACACCCGAAAAACAAATAATCTAGTGAAGTAATGAGCAGAAGACATGAATAGACACTTCTCTAAAAAGACATCCAGATGGCCAATAGGCACATGAAAAGATGCTCAACGTCACTCCTCATCAGGGAAATACAAATCAAAACCACACTGAGATATCACCTCATGCCAGTCAGAGTGGCTAAAATGAACAAATCAGGAGACTATAGATGCTGGAGAGGATGTGGAGAAACAGGAACCCTCTTGCACTGTTGGTGGGAATGCACACTGATGCAGCCGCTCTGGAAAACAGTGTGGAGGTTCCTCAAAAAATTAAAAATAGATCTACCCTATGACCCAGCTGTAGCACTGGTAGGAATTTACCCAAGGGATAGAGGAGTGCTGATGCATAGGGGCACTTGTACCCCAATGTTTATAGCAGCACTTTCAACAATAGCCAAATTATGGAAAGAGCCTAAATGTCCATCAACTGATGAATACATGAAGAAATTGTGGTTTATATACACAATGGAATAGTACGTGGGAATGAGAATGAAATATGGCCTTTTGTAGCAACGTGGATGGAACTGGAGAGTGTTATGCTAAGTGAAATAAGTCATACAGAAAAAGACAGATACCATATGTTTCACTCTTATGTGGATGCTGAGAAACTTAACAGAAGACCATGGGGGAGGGAAAGGAAGAAAAAAAAAGTTAGAGAGGGAGGGAGCCAAAGCATAAGAGACTCTTAAAAACTGAGAACAATCTGAGGGTTGATGGGGAGTGGGAGGGAGGGGAGGATGGGTGATGGGTATTGAGGAGGGCACCTGTTGGGATGAGCCCTGGGTGTTGTATGGAAACAAATTTGACAATAAATTCCATATTTAAAAATAAATAAAAATTTTAAAAAATGTATCTTAAAATAGAACTACCACTATAAAAATTGAGAGCAAGGTAAAGAAAATCAGGAGTACTAGGCAACACTTGCAAATATGGTCTTCGGGTCATCTTTGATTTGGTCCCATTGGAACAAGGAATTGATATTTACATTCACGGTGGGAGCAAGTCCAGAAGTTTCAATGTGAAGTATTTACTTGCAAAAATTTGTCCTCAGGCTCTTTGTAGCAGTCATCTGTCAGAGTGAACCAGAAAAGAGGCAATAATAATGTTTGTTCATGACACTGTCCTGTGAGGCACCTTGAAGAATCTGATGTCGGGCCTCTGTATTTTAGTATGTCATTTTGTCCAAAAAAATATAAAATAAATCATTTGAGGTAGTGCAGGGTCATCACGGGACTTTTCACCATCCCAGTCATAAAGAGTGAGCCACAAACCCTTAAGTTTTTAATCTCTTGGAGAAACCAGACAGTACATTATAGACATTACAATCAAAGACTCTGGAACCAAATGGCCTGAGTTTAAATCCATGCTCTGTCTCTTACTGGGTATGTGGCTTTCATTTAGTCATTTAACCTCTCTGTGCCTCAGTTTGTTTATCTGTAAACTGGGCATAAAACAGCATCATTCTGATAGTTGTTTTTAGGATCAAATACGTATACAATTCTTGGAAAAGTACGTGGAAAATAAATGCTGGGTATGTTTCTTGCTGTTCTTACTATTTTCTTGAAAGCCATTTTTCTGTGGGGTCAAGCTGTCAACCCTTTGACAGAAAGTAACTCAGGAGGAATACATAAGGAATCTTCCCTTGGCCAGAATGACTCAAATGCTGGGAAGCTCTTGTGGGGTGCTGAAGAAGTGAGTAGAAATTGAGAAATGGACTTTCTAGGAATGAGAGAAGAACTTTGGAGAAGGAAGAAAGAGCAAGACAGGCTTAAGAGGCAGAGGTTATGTTGGAGATCTGAGGAGTCCAGGCAAGTGACAAATGAGGCTGTAACTGCTTTTGGGTCAAGGGCAATTCTAAGAACTTGGTATCTCTCAAAGTTGAAGAGCAGCGGCTGGCCTACTGAGATCATGCTGAAACTCATAGGGCACTTCCGGGTGGTGCCTCCATCTGCCTTTCCAACCCAGTCTTTTGCTCCTCCTTCTTTCTTGTTTATCTCCTGTCACCGTGAAACATCTCTAGGCTCAGAATGGCGATGATTGTGTAGCCTATTTTGCATTTTTAAAAATAATAATCCCCATCCACTCTTTCTTTTAAAATACACACATATCAAGACTCAGCTCATCTAGTGCCTTCTCTGTAAAATCTTTACCTACCATCCCTAATGGCCGTTGATAAGCATTTAATTTTCATGAATTTTGTAATAATGTTTTTGTACAATGACCTTGTTACCATTTTAAAATAATGATTCAACTGCATTTTATGTCTTCTACTAGACTAGAAATGCATTAGTGTTCTTGTATTCTTTTATATTTTTCGGTGCATAACATGGAGTCAGTCACATAGAAGGTATCCAGAAAACCTTGTTGGCTGATTTTGATGACATGTTTGGGAGATAAAATAAAATTGATTTTCTACTGCCTATATAATTGGAAAGATTTCTCCTCAAACTACGATGTTCAGAAGGAATCAGAGTTGAAACACATAGGTTATAATAAAAACAACAATCTCAGTATAACTTATTAAGTAGTTAGTATATATTAGAAATTATACTAAAGTTTTGTTTTTGTTTTTTGTTTTTTGTTTTTTACATTAGAGCATTTAACCAGACAGATAAATTTTTGTGGTATGTTTTTCCCACAATCAATAAAAAGTATAGAAGCTGAAATTTAGAGAGATTAAAATAGCCTGTTAAAGTCTAATGACTAGAAATTAAGACACAAGATTTAAATTTTGGGACTATCTGAATACAAAATTCATGTTTCCCCCACTCTTCCCTACCAACTTTTCTTCTTTCCATACTGCATAAATTTTTATCACACCTCTTCTTTCTTTCACTTACGATTCCTCTTGTGCATCCTTGGCCAGAGCCTAGCTTCTGAGCACCCTGAGGCAAGGGGTGGTCTCATCTTCATGAAAACTAAGGTATGACAAATAATATGACCTAAATAAGTTTCTCAAAAAATTAATGAATTAGTGAATGAATTATAACACATACTAGCAATTAATTCATTGCTTTTGTCTGTTTCGCTAAAAGATCAAAATTATATATCATAAGCACATCCTAAATGGAGGTTTAACTGTTGAAATGGGGGAAAAAATAACTCCTAGACATGTCTTGAATAAAATATAGGGTATTTTTAAAAAATCATTTATCCAGGGGTGCCTGGGACTCAGTCGGTTAAGTGTCCGACTTTGGCTCAGGTCATGATCTCACAGTCTGTGAATTTGAGCCCCGCGTCGGGCTCTGTGCTGACAGCTCAGAGCCTGGAGCCTGTCTCAGATTCTGTGTTTCCCTCTCTCTCTGACCCTCCCCTGTTTGTGCTCTGTCTCTCTATGTCTCAAAAATAAATAAACGTTAAAAAATTTTTTAAAATCATTTATCCAATAATTAAAATTGGATTTACCCAATTTTAGATGAGAGAAAACATCTAAATCCAGCTTGTCTTTAAAATACTGGAGGATATGGGGTGCCTGGGTGGCTCAGTCGGTTAAGCGTCCGACTTCAGCTCAGGTCACGATCTCGCGGTCCGCAAGTTCCAGCCCCGCGTCGGGCTCTGGGCTGATGGCTCAGAGCCTGGAGCCTGCTTCCGATTCTGTGTCTCCCTCTCTCTCTGCCCCTCCCCCGTTCATGCTGTGTCTCTCTCTGTCTCAAAAATAAATAAACGTTAAAAAAAATTAAAAAAATAAAATAAAATAAATAAATAAAATAAAATACTGGAGGTTATTGCAACACTGGGCCTATTACCCATGGCAATAACATGCTTGATTTGTGTAAATTTGTTCTTTACAGAGAGCACATCCTTGCTCCCCATCACTCCCCATAGCCTCCACTTCTCTCACACAATAGAACTTTGACACCAGATCTGCATCAGTCATCTTACTACCTGCCAGTTCTCACTAGACATATGAGTCTGTAAACCCTATGTAAAACATAAAACTTGTAAAGAATGGGTATATAATTTTTTATTCTGCATTCTCTTCCTAGACAGATCTTTACAGGAGAAATGTTTCATAGTATATATTTGCAAAGCCTTCAGAGAATCTACGTATTAGAGGGACTCATGTGTTTAATACCATTTTAGTCACTTTTTTTTTATCCCGCCCCCCACCTACTAAGCAATATGTATATTTTCCAATTCATTTGTCTTGAGTAAAGACAACCTTGTCTCCAAGTAAAAACTTGAACACACCTTCTCGGATCTGCTTGGTCTTGACTCCATAAACAATAGGGTTCATTGTAGGAGGTAGGAGCAGGTAAAGGTTGGCTACAATGATGTGAATGTGGTGGGGGATATTGTGTCCTCCAAAACGGTGGGCAAAAAAAGTGAAAAAAGCTGGAACATAAGTGATCACAATGGCACATATGTGGGATGTACAGGTGCTAAAGGCTTTGTGACGAGCATCTGCAGATGACAGGCTCACTACCGCTCTCAATATCATAGTGTAAGACACAGAAATACAGCAGATGTCAAACACGCCAATAAGGAGAGCAACCATCAGACCATAGACAGCATTGACCTTGAAATTGCCACAGGACACCTTGGCCACAGACATATGATCACAGTAGGTATGGGGAATGAAGTTGCCCCGGCAATAGGGCAGACGCTTGGTGAGGAAAGTGAATGGGATAATGAGCAGCACACCCCTCAGGAAGGTGGCAAGACCGGTCTTGGCGATGACAGGGTTGGTGAGGATGATGGAATAACGTAAGGGGTAGCAGATGGCCACATAGCGGTCCAGGGCCATGAGCATGAGCACCCCAGACTCCATCCCAGTCAGCATGTGGACAAAAAACATCTGAGTCAGGCAGGCATCAAAGTCAATCTCCTTGAGGTTGAACCAGAATATGCACAGCATATTGGGTACAGTGGTGGTGCACAGGGTGACATCTGTGAAGGAGAGCAGGGCCAGGAAGTAGTACATGGGCCGGTGCAGGGCATCCTCATGGCTGATTAGGTAGATGAGCCCGCAGTTCCCCACGACAGCGATGACGTACATGAAGCAGAATGGCAGGGAGATCCAGGTGTGTGCAGCTTCCAGCCCAGGAATCCCATTCAAGATAAAGAATCCCGGGGTCAGGCTGGAGCTGTTTTCCCCGCACATGACTGTGGAGAAGAGGAGAGCATTTTATGCTCTTTATCAGCATTTGCTTTCTGCATAGGAGAGAGAGAGGTGGGCTTAGAAACCACATAAGAGGGAGTAGTTCAGGTAATAATACTCACAAATGCCATGAACCTTGTCATGGTAGCAGCTTGTTATTTTTTTCCTCTACTCTAGCAAGACAGTCTTTGAACTGTGGTGTCTAAAAATAACTAAACAGTACTACTTGCAGTCTCATTGAATATTTTGTCTAAGTATCTACCCTCACTTTCTAAAGTTCCAGCACACCTCTTATATTCCTCCACATTCTGTGAACTGGGCCATAATTGTCTCCCAATATGCCACTTTTATTCTCTCCTCTCAGATTCTTTCTGAGTCTTGTCACTATGATCATGTGAGTATGTTTCGAGGATCACCCTAATCCGACTAGTTCTTATCAACAGGACTTTTGTCCTGCCTTGAAGATTATGAAGAAAGCTAATGATCCAGGTAAAGTCTTCCCATAATGTTCCCTATAATGTGCTTAAGGTAACACATTTTAGATACTCAATAAAAATATATATGAGCAAATGATTGTTTGAATTAGTAAGAACTTAGTATCTGATATCAATATCATGCTTTTTACACAATGAAATTTCAAAGGAAGTTCTTGAGAAGAAACAAAGCACTTCTGCTTCTAAATCATTAGCAAGTTTTATGGAATTTTTGTAAAAATTTTACTGAAGAGATGAATTCAATCAGATACCCCCAACTTCATAAATGGCTTCTCTGCTTTTCCACATTTTCTTAAATTAGTTTCCAAGCCATTTTTAATACAAGCTTTATATTTAGGAAGCCCTTGAAGGTCTAAGGATTACTAATTGTCTATAATGCTTAATGTAAATAATATTTCTTTTATTATAACTGGACAGTTTATCAGGAAAAAAGATAATATCATATTTTTGGATTGCTAATACTTGTAAAGAAAATAGAACTGAGTGATGGTTCAAGGAATTTACAGATTCAGGGATGTTTGAGGAAAGTTGTAGTTACCAAATGGTCAACTATTTCTCTCCATTGAAAAAAATAAAATGGTCCTTAAGCTCCGGGTGGGCACCTTTCCATGCAGCAAATCAATGCCGAACAATCCCCCATCCAGCAGGACTGTGTAGAAACTTGCAATACGATGACATGTAGCACATGGTTCTAAAGACACAAGACATAGATTCCTGTTACCTAAATCATCTGGAAATCACTCTTGTGTCCACTCCTATTGGCCAGGGTACATAGAAGTCACCACGGAAAGAGTATATAGAAGAATACAAGGTTTACTGGCTCATGGTCTTTGGCTCCTAAGGTGATTGCCTCTCATGTAAATAAACTCTTCTTGTGAGAGAGTTCTCCCAGACCTCTCCAGAAATGTCCCCCCCATGGAGGAACCAGCATTTCATTGCCCTAGACCAGAGAAATGTAAAGATGACAATCTCCCGTGTCCGCTGTCTTTTATGTGAACACCACAATAAAATGAGTGGGTGACTGGAAAGTAAGAGTCCAGCAGAAGCCACACAGGAAGAAAGAGACTCATTACCCCTGCAGAAGTGAAAGGGAAAGAGGAATTCATTGCCCCTTGCTAATGTCTATTTTTAAAACTGTCTGCATATTCTAGGCCATTGTGTTCTTAGCCATCAATGTTGTTACCTTTCCTAAAATGACCATTTGTGAAAATTTCCCAAACTCACCTCAGTGTCAGGCACAATTCTATTCATGGCTGAGAATTAGGAGTTCTTCAAAATCTGGGATGACATCTTCTTACATAGGATTTTTGTTTCCCTGGAGAATCTCCAGTGAGATGTCCCACGTAGACTGAGGCTCCAGAATTAGATGTCTCAGAGGGATTCTCATTGAAAGAGAATAAACCTCTGGCCTGGTGGTAAGAGATCTATATTTAGAAGCTTCTGAGTAGAAAAGGGAACAACAAAAACAAAACGCATTAAAGTTAATGCCTTTTCCCAAGTGAGAAATGTGACCACCAAATGTGGTGATGAACATCAATAACTTTTTTTTTCCCCTCAGGGCACTTGTGTGGTGCAGTGGGTTAAATGTCAGCCTCTTGATTTCTGCTGAGGTCATGATCTCCCGGTTCATGAGTTGGAGCCCCACATTGGGCCACGCTGACAAAGTGGAGCCTGCTTGGGATTCTCCCCCTCTCTTTCTACCCCTCCCCTGCTCAAGTTTGCTTGCTCTCTCTCTCTCTCTCTCTCAAAAGACATAAATAAACTTAAAACCTGTTTTTTCTCTTATTACTAAAGAAATACGTCCTTTATGTAGAAACTCTGGAAAACACAGAAAAGTATTAAAAAGTTAGAAAATCACTTGTAAATCCAAATACAGAGGAATAACCACCCTAAAAAGTTTCCTATACCTCAGAAGTGCCTGGCTGGCTCGATTGGTAGATCATGCTACTCTGGATCTCGGGGTTGTGAGTTTGAACCCCACCTTGGGTATAGAGATTACACAAAAATAAAATCTTAAAAAAATAAAAAGTTTTGTGTACTTCATTTACTCATTTATAGTTATTATGTGTAATATTCAATAACTATATACTTGTAATATAACAATTAATATAGATGTTATTCTAAATGAAGTGCCTATACTTGTAGTAATAAGACGTGGAGAATATTGCACCCCTCCTCCAAATCTGTCCTTTTCCTTTCCTTAAAATCATCGCTGCTTGTTCTTTTGCATTGTACCATGTCTTCCTGTACAATATTCAGAGTGTGATCAGCTCTCCTCCTTTCCCTTCTATTCCGCCCCTTCTCTCTCTCTCCTTTGTTCCTCTGGACTGTCCTCTTTTATGACCCCCAAACTCCTGGCTTTCACTGCAACCAGAGTTCTTATCACTACAGCAGGTTGCAGTACTTCACTTTTGAAAACTATACTTAGGCAAATGCCCCCCTCCACATCTACAATTTTTCTTCCCTGCACAATCAGCACCACTTAGTGCACATTAGCCTACTGCCCTCTATGCCCTATTACGATTTAGAAGTTTATGGTATGTCGCAGCACGTGAAGATGGCATTGGGCTGGATAAAAATATCTTTGCATTGATAATTTAACATAAAGGTATCCAACTGGTAGATAGACGTGAATAATTATCTAGTTTCTACACATATTCATTGCTTCACAGGAACCAGGGGGAAACCCCAGGCCAATATCAAACCTCTTTTCTGTTGACTGGAATGCCTCTGACTCCTTATCTAAAATGTAGAAATGTTGAATTCAAAATTCTCACGTATAATCATCTCACAAAATAATTGAGTCAATCTTGTGCAGTCTTGTTCATTTTTCAGATTTTCTGTAAAACTTCTTTGAAAATAGGGTTTTTTTTTAAATGTTTATTTATTTTTGAGAGAATGTGAGAGACAGAGTGCAAGCAGCGGAGGGGCAGACAGAGGGAGACATAGAATCTGAAGTGGGCTCCAGGCTCTGAGCTGTCAGCCCAGAGCCTGAATAGGGGCTTAAATTCACAAACCATGAGATCATGACCTGAGCCAAAGTCGGACGCTTAATCGACTGAGCCATTCAGGTGCCCTGAAAATAGTTTAAGTTATTTGAAAATACAAGCAGTGTCTTTGATATTTTTCTTTTCAAGGAAAAGCACATTTGTTATTCATTGATACTAAGGGACAGAACTCAGGGAAAGGGTGAGATAAGATTCCAAGCATATTTTGGCTTAATTTTGCCAGTTCAATAAAAGAGAAACACAACTTGTGCTTAGTAGAGACTTGTGGAGGGGTCATGTGGAATGCTCACTGTTTGGGTCCCTCCATCTTTAAGGTTTGTTTTGTTGTTCCATTGTCTCAATCTCTGTACGTCTGCATATATAGCAGTCTGAATGGTGGGCCAAATGGTTCTGGAGATGCTTCAGGAACAGGATAATGTCACTATGCAAGGTGACATATCACCTTGTCATTTCTTTCCATTTCCTTCCTTTTGGGAATATTACTATCTCTTAGTTTGAAAAGAATTTTGATTGAA
This sequence comes from Panthera pardus, assembly GCF_024362965.1. NCBI lineage: Eukaryota > Metazoa > Chordata > Mammalia > Carnivora > Felidae > Panthera > Panthera pardus. The sequence continues at coordinate 53,011,753 of NW_026526677.1, forward strand.
TTAAATTGAAGTCTGAGTGTGAGTACTTTATACCTGATACCTTGTTTCTGGAGCTAATCAAACTATGTGAGGTTGATGTGGGGGTGTGGGGCCTCTCCAGGCACATTGAGCTGTGCTCACAACTTGGACCTTGGGCAGGACCTTCGGCAGGAGATGGAATTTGAAATGAAGTGTCTTCCACAATTTTTTGCTGTCTTTTCCTCTCCTGTACTTTAATCCTCTCTCTCTCTCTCTGTCTCTCTCTCTCTCTCCCTCCCCCTCCTTCCCTCCCTCCCTCCCATGAATACTGTATAGAACTTCCTTCCATCATGATCTACCTTATAATTTAAAAATCTCAACTATTCTGGACTGCTGGTTCTAGTTCAGTTGTGATTCTTTGTTTTCAGAGTTATACTGCTGTTGTTGTTTTCCTTAATCCCATTTTTGAGTTTGTAATGGGGAAGATGGCATAAAATTAATTGGGGATTGTTACTCAGGTGCCTCAGATAAATGTTATTTTTTACATTTTATTTCTCCACATTTGTAACTTTGTGTTCAAGTTTTGTTTTGCTGCTATTGCAACAAATAGCACCCCCACACTCTCACCCCAAAACATAGGCCTAGTAACATAATTGCATTTAAATTTTAGTCTTAATCTTCTGAGATTCATCCAGTCCTGCTGTTTGTGTGGCTCATATTCCTCTTCTATATGAGGACAATTATAGCTATCCCATGGTTTTGACTTAAAGTTCAATGAAATACTATACATGAAGCATTATTATAGTACCTGACCCAATATATAATTTAAAAAATTAATGTTTATTTATTTTTTGAGAAAGAGAGACAGAGTGTGAGCAGGGGAGGGGCAGAGAGAGAGAGGGAGACACAGAATCCGAAGCAGACTCCAAGCTGTCAGCACCAAGCCCGGGGCTCGAACTCGTGAACCGCGAGATCATGACCTGAGCCAAAGTCAGATGCTTAACTGACTGAGCCACCCAGGCGACCCCAATATATAATTTTTTAAATAGCAGTTTAGGAAAAGTATTTTATTTTAGTTGCTTAAATAAAATTCCCCAATGAGTAAAATTTACAAAATCCGAAAGCACAATTCCAAGATACAGCAACTTTACTGATTTTAAGTCCACAAGTTACATTACACAGAGGCACTGTTATGTTAGTATTAAATAAAACAAAACAAAACAAAATGAGTTTTTCTTATAAATGTGAAATTACATTGCAAAATACATGATGTGAATAATACATTTTACAATCATTTGACTATATATAATGTAACAAAATATATTCAACATATTTGCAGGTAATATGAATATAATATTTATCAATATAATTAATATTTCCACCTAATTATCCATTTGTGTCCATTCCCTGATCATATTCTATTACTCCAATTACTTCTTGGGTTATGCTCTCATTCTTTTTCACTTTTCACTCAGTCTCACTCTTTCTGAATACTACATTTATCATTCACTTCTGTTACTTTTTTCTCTGGTATTTCCAGAAATCTAAATAAAATACTCCTTTCTTCAATGTCCCTGATCACTATTTCTCCCCCAGTATTAAATTCAAATAAAGAACTCAAGCCCAGACACCCTTGACTGGAAAATTATATAGATTTTCTTTAAGTCTCCTTTCTTCTACTCATGAAGCCTTTACTCAATACCTGCCACATATGTCCATTGTGTTTCTCAAAATTCTACTTGATATCAACTCCAAAGGGTACTTCCCAGATTACAATGAATTCCAATAATCATATTTACTCTGGCTTCATTTGTATGTACATGAATACATAAATAGAAATCCAAATAATTACCCAGGCAGCAGAACATCAGTAATAAATGAGCAGACAAGGAGGAATTTGTTCTCTAAGCTATACAAGTTTCACATAAATATGGCTTAAAAGGGATGGCAGTACCCTTGGAATTCAGCACAAACATTGTGGGTGAGTGTTTCTGGCTTCCCTGCATCTAATGTAAACTGTCCATTCTTCTGGAGTCTCTCAGCTATCTGACCATCTTTGTTCTTTTCTATACACTCCCACAGAGTGCCTTAGACGAAAAGCATTAATCGTCAAAAGTTTACATCAAATTCTAGATTTTCCATTCTCTGAATTCATTCACCAGGACTAACTAAAGTTTACCTGTGTGGAAAATAATATTCTTTCCTATCGATTTTATTTTTCTTTCAAATTAAAAGTCTCAGATTAAAAGTTTTGCGATTATTTCATAAATATTATAGCAGAATATTGACAGGTAGTTTCTCCTGACATCATGGTTGTGAATTCTGCATCTATTCATTTCCTCCAGAATGTTTTTCTTTACCCTAATACTAAATGCAGAATTTTATAACATAGACTTAGCTCATACTCAAAATATCTTTCTCTGTAAAAAATAATTTGATCACTCCTTCACGAATCTGCTTGGTCTTCATTTCAGAGACAATTGGATTCAAAGTGGGAGGCAGCAACATGTAGAGGTTGGCTATGAAAATATTAACATGGTGAGGTATGGAGCGTCCCCCAAAGTGGTGAGTGAAGAAGTTAAAGAAGGCTGGGACATAGGTGATAACAATAGCACCTATGTGTGATGTGCAGGTGCTAAAGTCTTTGTGGCAAGCATCTGCAGATGACAGATTTACTACAGCACAGATAATCAGAGTGTAAGACATGCAGGTACAGAAAATATCAAATCCTGCAATCAATATGACAGCTACTAGACCATAGATAGCATCAATCTTGATGCTGCCACAGGATAATTTAGCCAATGACATGTGGTCACAGTAGGTGTGGTGGATGAGGTTTCCCCTGCAGAAGGGGAGATGTGTGATCAGGAAAGTAAATGGGATTGTGAGCAACACACTTCTACTGCAGGTGGCAAACCCAACCTTGGTAATCGCAGTGTTGGTGAGGATGGTAGAATAGCGCAGAGGATAGCAAATAGCCACATAGCAATCCAAGGCCATAAGCATGAGCACACCACACTCCATACTTGTTAGCATGTGGATGAAAAACACGTGCACAAGGCAGGCAATGAAGTCGATCCCTTTGAGATTGAAACAAAAGATACATAACATATTAGGGACATGCAAAGTACATGCATTAGCATCTGTAAGGGACAGCAAGGACAGGAAGTAGTACATGGGCCGATGCAGGACCTCCTTGTGGCTAATGAGGTGGATGAGCCCACAGTTCCCTAGGACAGCAATGATGTACATGATGCAGAATGTCAGGGAGATCCAGGTGTGTGCAGCTTCCAGTTTAGGAATCCCATTGAGAATGAAGTATCTTGGTGTCAGCCTGGAGCTGTTGACTCCATACATGATAGTCAATTGCAAAGCATGTTACTTTCTATACCAATAAAAATGTCCTATACAAGAAGATGGTAGTGACATTAATTTCATTCTGAGACAAAAGATGAACAAGCATTTTGCACAATATAAATAAAATTTAGGAGAAAAATAATCTTTTTGTACACTGTTGTTTGATACTACTGAGGTACTCCTGGGCCTCTTAATGAATCAAAAGGACACTAACATAGTGCATACGTTATAGCAGAGACCTGATCTCCCTTGATTTTATTCTGTAAAGGGTGTCTGTGTGCACATGCTCGTATTCTAAGCTGTTCACTAGTGCTTGTTTTTGCTCCCTTGACCAATTTCCAATTTATCGTCCTGGTTTAAACAACACTGGTTCTCTTGACTTCTCACATAATCTCCTTCTTCCAAGAAGACCTTGAAGATGTGTTTACTGGATTATAATCAATTAAATCATATGAGCCCTTATTACATGCAGGTAAAATGTGTCTACTTATTACACACAGGTATGATAGGGCTAAGCATGATCTAGACTTTGCAAGTCTACACCTTTCAAGTTTGGATTTTCCAAGTCAAAATAATCAAAGACATGATTTCATGGGTCAAAAATTACATAATAGGTTATGACTTACAAATGATGGCCACAGTCATTTTGCACTATATATCTGGTTGTTTCTTGCTGGTAAACGTGAAAGATTTTACTACTTGCATTTAACCAATGACATTGTTAAATTCGTGTAATCCTAACAATTTCTCTTGCTTCTCCCAAATTTCCATGTAGATAACCATGCTATATAAATATTCATAATTCTTTTAGTTCCCTTTAGTATATTACGTTTAGCCTCAAATAACTCTGAAGATTATACTGGATAGGGTGAAAGGTTTTTTAAATAATTTGTTTGTTTTTGAAAACAGTTAGCTTTCTACCTTTCTTTTATGTCTGGGAAGTTGTTTTAACCTGAAAGTTTTTTGATTGAAATTATAACTTTGGGTTTCTTTCTTTCTGTTTTGTTTTTGAGAAAACTCCTCTTTATCTTATATTTTCAAAAGTTTTTCATTAGTTGTTGTTTGCAACTTGACTTATTCATTTTTCCTGCAGCAGTATATTGTATATTTCATTGCATTTACAAAAACTAATTTATATATTCCTTTGTTATATTTCAGTTTACCCCTAAACAGTCTTTCCAAAGTTCTAACATTCATTGTCCATATTTCTATCTCTCCATTGTGTGTGTGTGTGGGGGGGGGTAGAAAAGAGAGAGAAATTTACCCTAAGGTTGTTTCTATATAAGTGGCTGGTTTGTGTGTTTTCACCCATTACCTTTTTTTTTTAATTTTACCAAAACCTGTCTCCCTGGGTATGTCTTTTTTTAAATATGAAATTTATTGTCAAATTGGTTTCCATACAACACCCAGCGGTCATCCCAACAGGTGCCCTCCTCAATACCCATCACCCACCCTCTCCTCCCTCCCACTCCCCATCAACACTCAGTTTATTCCCAGTTTTTAAGAGTCCCTTATGGTTGCCACCTTCCCTCTCTGTAACTTTTTTTTCCCTTTCCCCTCCCCCATGGTCTTCTGTTAAGTTTCTCAGCATCCACATAAGAGTGAAAACATATGGTATCTGTCTTTCTCTGTATGACTCATTTCACTTAGCATAACACCTTCCAGTTCCATCCATGTTGCTACAGAAGGCCATATTTCATTCTTCTCATTGCCAAGTAGTAGTCCATTGTATATATAAACCACAACTTCTTCATGCATTCATCAGTTGATGGACATTTAGGCTCTTTCCATAATTTGGTTATTGTTTAAAGTGCTGCTATAAACATTGGGGTTCAAGTGCCCCTCTGCATCAGTACTCCTCTATCGCTTGGGTAAATTCCTAGCAGTGCTATTGCTAGGTCATAGGGTAGATCTATTTTTAATTTTTTTGAGGAACCTCCACACTGTTTCCAGAGTGGCTGCATCAATGTGCATTCCCACCAACAGTGCAAGAGGGTTCCCGTTTCTCCACATCCTCGCCAGCATCTATAGTCTTCTGATTTGTTCATTTAGCCACTCTGACCAGCATGAGGTAACATCTCAGTGTGGTTTTGATTTGTATTTCCCTGATGAGGAGTGACGTTGAGCATCTTTTCATGTGCCTATCGGCCATCTGGATGTCTTCTTTAGAGAAGTGTCTATTCACGTCTTCTGCTCGTTACTTCACTAGATTATTTGTTTTTGGGTGTGGAATATGGTGAGTTCTCTATAGATTTTGGATACTAGCCCTTTGTCTGATATGTCATTTGCAAATATCTTTTCCCATTCGGTTGGTTGCCTTTTAATTTTGTTGATTGTTTCCTTTGCAATGCAGAAGTTTTTATCTTGATGAGGTCCCAATAGTTCATTTTTGCTTTTAATTCCCTTGCCTTTGAGGATGTGTCAAGTAAGGAATTGCTGTTGCTGATATCAGAGAGGCTTTTTCCTGTTTTCCCCTCTAGGATTTTGATGGCTTCCTGTCTCACATTCAGGTCCTTCATCCATTTTGAGTTTGTTTTTGTGAATGGTGTAAGAAAGTAGTCTAGTTTCATCCTTGTGCATGTTGCTGTCCAGTTCTCCCAGCACCATTTGTTAAAGAGACTGTCTTTTTTCCATTGGATATTCTTTCCTGCTTTGTCAAGATTAGTTGGCCATACATTTATGGGTCCAATTCTGGAGTCTCTATTCCGTTCCATTGGTCTAGGTGTCTGGTTTTGTGCCAATACCATAATGTCCTGATGAATACAGATCTGTAGTAGAGGCAAAAGTCTGGGATTGTGGTGCCTCTCGCTTTGGTCTTCTTCTTCAATATTACTTTGGCTATTAGGGGTCTTTTGTGGTTCCATACAAATTTTAGGATTGCTTGTTCTAGCTTCAAGAAGAATGCTGGTGCAATTTTGATTGGGATTGCATTGAATGTGTAGATTGCTTTGGGTAGTATTGACATTTTAACAATATTTATTCTTCCAAACCATGAGCATGGAATGTTTTTCCATTTCTTTATATCTTCTTCAATTTCCTTCATAAGCTTTCTATAGTTTTCAGCATACTGATCTTGTACATCTTTGGTTAGGTTTATTCCTAGGTATTTTATGATTCTTGGTGCAATTGTGAATGGGACCAGTTTCTTTATTTGTCTTTCTGTTGGTTCATTATTAGTGTAAGAATACACTAACGCAACTGATTTCTGTACATTAATTCTGTATCCTGCGACTTTGCTGAATTCATGTATCAGTTCTAGCAGACTTTTCTGGTTTTCCATGTATAATATCACGTCATCTGCAAAAAGTGAAATCTTGACTTCATCTTTGGTAATTTTGATGCCCTTGACTTCCTTTTGTTGTCTGCTGATGCTAGCACTTCCAACACTGTGTTAAACAACAGCGGTGAGAGTAGACATCCCTGTCGTGTTCCTGATCTCACGGGAAAAGCTCTCAGTTTTTCCCCATTGAGGATGATATTAGCTGTCGGCTTTTCATAAATGGCTTTTATGATGTTTGAGTATGTTCCTTCTATCCAGACTTTCTTGAGGGTTTTTATTAAGAAAGGATGCTGAATTTTGTCAAATGCTTTTTCTGCATCGATTGACAGGATCATATGGTTCTTTTCTTTTCTGTTATTAATGTGATGTATCACATGGATCGATTTGCAAATGTTGAATCAGCCCTGCAGCCCAGGAATGAATCCCACTTGATCATGGTGAATAATTCTTTTTATATGCTGTTGATTTTGATTTGCTAGTATCTTGTTGAGAATTTTTGCATCCATATTCATCAGGGATATTGGCCTGTAGTTCTCTTTTTTTGCTGGGTCTCTGTCTGGTTTAGGAATCTAAGTAATGCTGGCTTCATAGAATGAGTCTGGAAGTTCTCCTTCCCTTTCTAGTTTTTGGAACAGCTTGAGAAAGATAGGTATTATCTCAAGGATAGCTTGAGAAGGATAGGCTTTACATGTCTTGTAGAATTCCCCTGAGAAGCCATCTTGTCCTGGACTCTTATTTGTTGGGAGATTTTTGATAACTGATTCAATTTATTCACTGGTTATGGTCTGTTCAAATTTTCTATTTCTTCCTGTTTGAGTTTTGGAAGTGTGTGGGTGTTTAGGAATTTGTCCATTTCTTCCATGTTGTCCAGTTTGTTGGCATATAATTTTTCATAGTATTCCCTGATAATTGCTTGTATTTCTGAGGGATTGGTTGTAATCATTCCATTTTCATTCATGATTTTATCTATTTGGGTCATCTCCCTGTCTTTGTGAGAAGCCTGGCTAGAGGTTTATCAATTTTGTTTATGTTTTTCAAAAAACCAACTCTGGTTTCATTGATCTGCTCTACAGGTTTTTTTTTTTTTAGATTTTCTATTGTTTATTTCTGCTCTAATCTTTATTATTTCTCTTCTTCTGCTGGGTTTGGGGTGTCTTTGCTGTTCTGCTTCTATTTCCTTTAGGTGTGTGTTAGACTTTGTATTTGGGATTTTTCTTGTTTCTTGAGATAGGCCTGGATTGCAATGTATTTTCCTCTCAGGGCTGTCTTTGCTGCATCCCAAAGCGTTTGGGTTGTATTTTCATTTTCATTTGTTTCCATATATTTTTAAATTTCTTCTCTAATTGCCCCGTTGACCCATTTATTCTTTAGTAGGGTGTTCTTTAACCTCCATGCTTCTGGAAGTTTTCCAGAATCTTTCCTGTGGTTGATTTCAAGTTTCATAGCATTGTGGTCTGAAAGTGTGCATGGTATGATCTCAATTCTTGTATACTTATGAAGGGCTGTTTTGTGACCCAGTATGTGATCTATGCTGGAGAATGTTCCACGTGCACTCAGAAGAAAGTATATTCTGTTGCTTTGGGATGCAGAATTCTAAATATAAATAATTCTAAGTATATATATTCTATATATATCAAGTCCATCTGATCCAAACAATCCAGGGCCCTTGTTTCTTTATTGATCCTGTGTCTGGATGATCTATCCATTGTTGTAAGTGGTGTATTAAAGTCCCCTCCAATGACCACATTCTTATCAATAGGTCCTTATGTTTGTGATTAATTGTTTTATATATTTGGGGGCTCCCATATTTGGCGCATAGACATTTATAATTGTTAGCTCTTCCTGATGGATAGACCCTGTAATTATTATGGAATGCCCTTCTTCATCTCTTATTACAGCCTTTAATTTAAAGTCTAGTTTGTCAGATCTAAGTATGGCTACTCCCACTTTCTTTTGACTTCCATAACATGATAGATAGTTCTCCATCCCCTCACTTTCAATCTGAAGGTGTCCTCAGGTCTAAAATGAGTTTCTTATAGATAGCCAATAGATGGGTCTTGTTTTTTTTTTTTATCCATTCTGATACATGTCTTTTGGTTGGTGCATTTAGTGCATTTACATTCAGTGTTGTTATTGAAAGATATGGGTTTAGAGTCATTATGATGTCTGTAGGTTTCATGCTTGTAGTGATGTCTCTGGTACTTTCTGGTCCTTGCAACAATTCACTCACAGAATCCCCCTTAGTATCTCTTGTAGGGCTGATTTAGTGGTGATGAATTCCTTCAGTTTTTGTTTGTTTGGGAAAACTTTAATCTCTCCTTCTATTTTGAATGACAGACTTGCTGGATAAAGGATTCTCAGCTGCATATTTTTTTCTGTTCATCACATTGAAGATTTCTTGCCATTCATTTCTGGCCTGCTAAGTTTCAGTAGGTAGGTCTGCTATTACTCTTATGTGTCTACCTTTGTATTTTAGGGCCTATTTATTCCTAGCTGCTTTCAGAATTTTCTCTTTATCCTTGTATTTTGCCAGTTTCACTATGATATTTAGTTTAGAAGATCAATTCAAGTTATGTCTGAAGGGAGTTCTCTGTGCCTCTTGGATTTAAGTGGCTTTTTCCCCTCCAGATCAGGGAAGTTCTCAGCTGTGATTTGTTCAAGTATACCTTCAGCCCCTTTCTCTCTCTCTTCTTCTTCTTCTGGAATTGGTATGATACTGATATTGTTCTGTTTTGTTGCATCACTTAGTTCTCTAATTCTCCCCTCATACTCCTATTTTTTTTCATCTCTCTTTTTCTCAGCTTCCTGTTTTTCCATAACTTTATCTTCTAATTCACCTATTCTCTCCTCTGCCTCTTCAATCCGTGCTATGGCCACCTCCATTTTATTTTGCACATCATTTATAGCATTTTAAATTTCATCATGACTATTTTTTAGTTCCTTGATCTCTGTAGCAATAGATTCTCTGCTGTCCTTTATGCTTTTTTCAAGCCCAGCGATTAATTGTATGACTATTATTCTAATTTCTTCTTCCGTTATATTGCTTAAATTGGTTTTGATCAATTCATTAGCTGTTGCTACTTCCTGGAATTTCCTTTGAGGAGAATTTTCCTGTCTCATCATTTTGGGTAATCCCTGTGGTAGCTCCAAACTACAGGACACTTTCCCTGTATGTGGAGTGGTGTGGACCCTGTTTGGAACGCTTGCACACTGCCAGGCTTGTGGTGCTGCTTTGATGGGATCTGGCCAAGAGCATATTAGCCAAGGTGGATCCACTAGGTGCACAGGGGTGGGAGGGGCAGGCTTATCTTGCTTTGCCATGGGTGGTCTCCTGCAGGATGGGCCCTGCAGCACCAGGAGGGAGACCGGCTGGTTGGAGGGATGGATCCACAGAAGCACAGTGTTGGGCGTTTGCGTGATGCCAACAATTCTGGTGATGGGAAGTCGTTCCCTTTGGAATTTTGACTGGGAGATGGGAGAGGGAAATGGCGCTTGCCATCGCCTTTATTCCCCCACTAAGCTCTGTCCTTCTGGGACTCAACAACTCTCCCTCCCAGCATCCTTTCACCCTCCCTGCTCTCTGAGAGCAGAGCTGTTGACTTTTAACATTCTAGATAGATGTGAAGTCTCACTGGCTATCAGAACTCACGAAGTCTGGCCCCTCCGCTTTTGCAAGCCAGACTTGGGGGCTCTGCCTTGCCCAGCGGGCTGACCCTCCACTGCCCTGGCTCCCTCTCGCCAGTCCATGTAGCATGCACGGCCTCTCTGCCCTTCCTACCCTCTTCTGTGAGCCTCTTGTTTATGCTTGGCTCTGGAGAGTCCATTCTACTAGTCTTCTGGCAGTTTTCTGGGTTATTTACACAGATGTGGGTGGAATCTAAGTGATCAGCTGGACGAGGTGAGCCCAGTGTTCTCCTATGCCACCATCTTCCCAAAATTCTGTCCTCACCCATTACATTAACAAGTGGAAACCTTTTGAAATGATGCCATAATATGGCAAATGCCTTTTGAAATGATTCATAATAGCCCCAATCAGGAAATATATGAATATCTAATAATGCAAGTGAGTGAATAAAGGAATTTTAGTTAATCTATACATAGATATACAAGAAGCAAATTAAAGAGAATATACCACCAATACTCACGAAGCTGGAAGCATCATGCTCCCTGATTTCAAATTATGTCACAGATCATAGTAATCAAACCGTATGGTACTGGCATACAAACAGAATAGACCAATGGAACAGAATCAAAAGCCTTAGACCCCTATCTTATGTCACTCACAAAAGTTAACTCAAAATGGATTTAAAACTTAAATGGAAGATGTGAAACTTTAAAACTTCTAGAAGAAAACATAGGGGGCAATCTTGACTTCAGTCTTCACAATGAATTTTTGGATATGACACCAAAGACACTGGAACAAAAAAAGCAAAAATCAACTGGGACCGGGGTGTCTGGGTGGCTCCGTCGGTTAAGCATCCGACTTCGGCTCAGGTCATGATCTCATGGTTCGTGAGTTCAAGCCCCGCGTCGGGCTCTGTGCTGACAGCTCGGAGCCTGGAGCCTGTTTCCGATTCTGTGTCTCCCTCTCTCTCTCTGACCCTCCCGCGTTCATGCTCTGTCTCTCTCTGTCTCAAAAATTAATAAACGTTTAAAAAAATTAAAAAAAAATCAACTGGGACTGCATCAAACTAAAAACTTTTGTGCAGCAAAACAGGTTATGAACATTAAGGAGGGCACTTCTTGGGATGAGCACTGAGTATTATATGTAAGTGACCAATCACTGGAATCTACTTCTGAAACAAATACAACACTCCATGTTAACTAACTTGAATTTAAGGAAACAAATTACAAGAAAAAAAAATCTACACAGCAAAGAAACAACAAAATGAGAAGGCATCCTGCAGATGGGAAAAATATATTTGCAAACCATACATCTGGTAAGGGGTTAATATCCAAAATATGTAAGCAATTTATATAATTTATTAGCAAAAAACACCCCTAATGATTATATGAAAAATGTACAGAGGACTTAAATAGATATTTTTCAAAAGAAGACATTCAAATGGCCAATTAGTACACAAAAAGGTGCTTAACATCCCTAATCAAAAAGGAAATGTAAATCAAAACCACATGGAGATCACCTTAAATCTGTTACATTGGCTACTATTAAAACCAAACAAACAATATATAACAAATGCTGATGAGGATGTGGAGAAAAAGGAGCACTTGTGCACTGTTGGTGGGAATCTAAACTGGTGCAGCCACTGTGGAAAACAGTATGGCGTGCCCTCAAAAAATTGAAAATAGAAATACTATATGATCCAGCAATCTCACTTTTCATGAGATAAAATCTCTGAAAGAGATTGAATCATTATCTCAGAGAAATATCTACACTCCTATCTTCATTGTAGTATTATCACAACAGGGCAGGACAAGGAAACAACTAAGGTATCTATAGATGGATGAATGGATAAAGAAAATATATATATATTCGATGGAATATTATTCACCCATATAAAAGAGGGAAATCTTGCCATTTGTGACAACAGGAGGGCCTTGATTATGCTGAGTGAAGTAAGTCAAGCAGAGAAAAACAGTATGATCTTATATTTGGAATCTAAAAACATCAAACTCATATAAACCATAAAATGGTGGATGCCAGAGAGAGAAGCGTTGGGAAAATTAGGAGATGTTGACCAAAGGTTACAAAATTGTTGTTATAAAAATAATAGGTTCTACAGACTCCAATGTGCAGAATGATGACTATAGTTAACAATATTGTGTTGTATTCTTGAAAGGTGCTATGAGAGTAGAGTTCTGATATTCTCAACATAATAACAATAATAAAGTGGTAACTGTGTGAGGTGAAGAATGTTAAGTAACAGTGCTGAGCTTAACATTTTGCAATACATACCTGTATCAAATCATTGCATTGTATACCTTAAAATTACATAATATTTTATATCAGTTATATCTCAGTAGAGCTGAAGAAAGGTACCTATAAAAATCTATAGCAAATATGATACACAGTGGTGAATTCTTTGAGGTTAATCCAGAGTTACTGTCTCAGCAATGGATTACACATTGCTAAACATCCCAAACACTTTTTTCAGGGTGTGTGATAAAATTCTAAGCGAATTTTATCAACCAGCAAGCACAGGGATGTTATTAGAAATTACATATGTTATTATAAGCACTTAGTCAAATAAGATTTTTTCTGAACTTCACTATGCCTAATCATGTCCCTGATCACTCCTCCTGTTAAACATTGCACTAGAAGCATATTGTAGGTAGTGCCATGAGCCAAGCAATAAATGCAAAAACAACAACAACAACAATAACAACAACAACAAAAACACACACACACACAAGAAAAGGAAAACAAAATGTTCTTCATTCACAAAGGGATGCTATATGGGGGAGGGGCCGAGATGGCTGAGCAGCATGGAAGTTCTCTGCTTCTCTCCTCCCTGAAATGCAGCTAGATCAGCACCAAACCATTTTGCACACCTAGAAAATTGATCTGAGGACTAACACAAAAATCTGCATGATTTGTGCCACAGAACTCAGTGGGTATGTGGCGTAGAGAGGTGAACTGAGAGAGAGAGAAGCCGCAGAGGGCAGGGAGCTGTTTTTACGGAGAGAGAACAGAAAAAGGGGGGAGAGTACAGGAAAAACACTCCCCCCAAAAGTACCTGGGAGAAAGAGAAAGGGTGGAAATACCCACAAGTGACTGAACAAGAAAGGGAGACAGGAGAAAGGAGAGGGTTTAAATACCATTAGGATTCTAGAAACAGGGGAGACCAGAGTCAGAAATTCCACAGCTCCATACATGGTGGTGCTCTGGTGGGAAGGGCGAATCCCCAGGAGCAGGAAGTGAGGGTCGGAGCAGGTCCAAGTCACAGGGCCCTCAGAAGTGAGGGGTTTGGAAACACAGCCCCATCTGGGATAAAACTTGGGAGGGAGATGCCTCCTGGCAGGCTAATGGCTTGGATGCAGACAGTGTAGAAGCAGGGAGTGGACGGAAGCTGGAGACAAAGGGAGTGGTGCTTGAATGCCAGTGGGTGAGAGCCCACAGTTCTGGTGCTAGAGACAGGGAAGTTGGGTGACACCATTTTCACCTCTCCTGTGCATGAGCATACCCATGCACATGAGCTACACCAGTCCACCACAGTAATCTAAGAAGCGACACCTAGTGGAGAATGAAGACTTTACATCAGGCCTCATCCAACTGCATCAACCAAGCCCTAGAGGACCACCACAAGCCTCTCAGCCTGCTTTGAATACAGAATATAAACTGCTTCATACATTGACTTCTAGGGGAAATTGGATGTGATGTCATGCAGATTTCATTGTGTTCACTGGTCATCTATTCAGTTTTTTTTCTTTTTCTTATCTTAATCTTGGATTACAGAAAGAGAAAGAAATTATTTTTATTTTCTGTTATTATAAAACCTTTTTTTCCTATTTTTTTACTATATTTTTTATGTTTTTGTAAATTTTTTATTCTATTTTACTTTCTTCATTTCATTTTATTTTATTTTATTGTATATATTTTTTAATTTTTTAACGTTTTCTTACTTTTTTTCTTTGTTTTTCATTCTCTCCTTTCTCTATTCTATCAAACTTCTTTCTTTTTTTATTGAATTCTTTACATGTTTGTTTATTTTTGAGACAGAGACAGAGTGTGAGCAGGGGAGGGACAGAAAAAGAGGGAGACACAGAATCCAAAGAAGCCTCCATGCTCCAATCTGTCAGCACAGAGCCCGATGCGGGCTCTAACCCACAAACCGTGATATCATGACCTGAGCCAAAGTCGGACATTTACCTGACTGAGCCACCCAGTCATCCCTCAACCTTCTTTTTCTTAAAAATTAGCTAATTAGTTAATTTGTTTGTTTGTTTATTTATTTATTTATTTATTTATTATTTTTTTAAATTTACACTCAAGTTAGTTAGCATATAGTGCAGCAATGATGTCAGGAATAGATTCCAGTGATTCATCCCCTATGTATACTACTCAGTGGTCATCCCAGTGCCCCTTGCCCATTTAGCCCATCCCCTCACCCACAACCCTTCCAGCAACACTCAGTTTGTTCTCTGCATTTAAGAGTCTCTTATATTTTGTTGCCATCCTTGTTTTTATATTATTTTTGCTCCCCTTCCCTTATGTTCACCTGTTTTGTATCATAAATTCTACATATGATATTCGTCTTTCACTGACTAATTTCACTTAGCATAATACCATCTAGTTCCATCCACATGGTTGCAAATGGCAAGATTTCATTTTTTTGATTGCCGAGTAACACTCCATTGTATATGTATACCACCTCTTCTTTATCCATTCATCCGCCAATGGACATTTGGGGTCTTTCCCAAATACTTTGGGAATAATACTTTGTGTATTATCAATAGTGCTGCTATAGACATTGAGGTGCATGTACCCCTTCAAAACAGAACCTGTATCCCTTGGATAATATACCCAGTGGTGCAATTGCTGGGTAATAAGGTAGTTCTATTTTTAATTTTTTGAAGAGCCTCCAAGCTATTTTCCAGTTTGCATTCCCACCAGCAGTGCAAAAGAGATCCTCTTTCTCCACATCCTTTGCCAATATCTGTTGTTGCCTGAGTTGTTCATTTTAGCTATTCTGACAGGTGTGAGGTGGTATTTCATTGTGGTTTTAATTTGTATTTCCCTGATGATGAGTGATGTTGAGCACTTTTTCATCTGAATGTCTTTTTGGAAAAGTGTCTATTCATGTCTTTTGCCCATTTCCTCACTAGATTGTCTTTTGGGTGTTGAGTGTGATAAGTTCTTTATACATTTTGGATACTAACCCTTTCTCTGTTGTTATTCACAAATATCTTCTCCCATTCTGTTCATTGCTTTTTAGTTTTGCTGATTGTTTCCTTTGCTGTGCAGAAGATTTTTATCTTGATGAGGTCCCAATTGTTCATTTTTGGTTTTGTCTCTGGAGACATGTTGAGTAAGAAGTTGCTGCAGCCAAGGTCAAAGAGGTTTTTGTCTGCTTTCTCCTCTCGGATTTTGATGGTTTCCTGTTATGTTTAGGTCTTTCATCCATTTTGAGTTTATTTTGCGTATGGTGTAAGAAAGTGGTCCAATTTCATTTTTTTCTGCATGTTGCTGCCCAGTTTTCCCAGCACCACTTGCCAAAGAGACTGTCTTTATTCCATTGGATATTCTTTCCTGCTTTGTCAAAGATTAGTTGGCCATATGTTTGTGGGTCTATTGCTGAGTTCTCTATTCTGTTCCATTGATCCGAGTGTCTGTTTTTGTGTCAGTACCATACTGTCTTGATGATTACAGTTTTGTAATACATCTTCAAGTCCAGGATTGTGATGCCTCCAGCTTTGGTTTTCTTGTTCAGAATTGCTTTGGCTATTCGGGATCTTTTCTGGTTCCATACAAATTTTAGGATTGTTTTTCTAGCTCCGTGAAAATGCTGGTGTTATTTTGATAGGCATTGAATTGAATATGCAGATTACTTTGGGTAGTACCAACATTTTAACAATATTTGTTTTTCCAATCATTGAGCATGGAATGTTTTTCCATTCTTTTGTGTCTTCTTCAATTTCTTTCATAAGCTTTTTATAGTTTTCAGTGTATGATTTTTCACCTCTTTGGTTAGTTTTATTAGATATTTTATGGGTTTTGGTGCAATTGTAAATAGAATCGATTCCTTAATTTCTCTTTCTATTGCTTCATTACTGGTGTATAGAAATGCAACCGATTTCTATGCATTGAGTTTATATTCTGTGATTTTGCTGAATTCCTAGAGCAGTTCTACCAGTTTCTTGGTGGAATATTTTGAGTTTTCCATTTAGAGTATCATGTCATCTGCAAAGAGTGAAGGCTTGACTTCCTTCTTGCTGATTTGGATGCTTTTTATTTCTTTGTGTTATCTGATTGCTGAGGCCAGGACTTCCAATAGTTTGTTGAATAACAGTGATGAGAGTGGACATCCCTGTCACATTACTGACCTTAGGGGAAAAGCTCTGCTTTTTTTTCTCATTGAGGATGATATTAGTGGTAGGTCTTTCATATATGGCTTTAAGATCTTTCTTTCTAAGTTTTTTTAATGTTTGTTCATTTTTGAGAGACAGAGACAGTGCGAGTAGGGGAGGGGCAGAGAGAGAGAGAGAGAGAGAGAGAGTGAGAGGATCTGAAGCAGACTCCAGGCTGTGAGGTGTCAGTTCAGAGCCCAGTGTGGGGGTTGAAGCCACTAACTGCAAGATCACGACCTGAGCTGAAGTCAGACACTTAACCAACTGAGCCACCCAGGTGCCCCTGGCTTTGCTTTTAAAATCTTGAGGTATGATCCTTCTATCCCCACTTTCTTGACAGTTTTTATCAAGAAAGGATGCTGTATTTTGTCAAATACTTTTTCTACATCTCTTGAGAGGATCATGTGTTTCTCATCCTTTCTTTTATTGATGTGATGAATCACGTTAATTGTTTTGCAGATATTGAACCAGCCCTGCATCCCAGGTATAAATCTCACTTGGTCGAGGTGAATAATTCTTTTAATGTATTGTTGGATCCAGTTGGTTATTATCTTGTTGAGGATTCTTGCATCCATGTTCTTCAGGGAAATTGGCCTATAGTTCTCCTTTTTAGTAGGGTCTCTGTCTGGTTTTGGAATAAAGGTAATGCTGGCCTCATAGAATGATTTTGGGAGTTTTCCTTCCATTTCTATTTTTTTGGAACAGCTTCAAAAGAAGTGTTAATTCTTCTTTATATGTTTGGTAGAATTCCCCTGAAAAGCCATCTGGCCCTAGACTCTTGTTTTTTGGGAAGTTTTTTATTACTAACTTGATTTCTTTACCAGTTATGGATCTGTTCAAATTTTTTACTTCTTCCTGTTTCAGTTTTGGTAGTTTATATGTTTCTAGGAATTTGTCCATTTCATCCAGATTGACCAATATATGGACGTATAATTGCTCATATTATTCTCTTATTATTCTTTGTATCTCTGCAGTGTTGGTTGTGATCTCTCCTTTTTCATTTGTGATTCAATTTTGGGTCCTTTCCTTTTTCTTTTTGATCAAACTGGCTAGTGGTTTATCAATTTTGTTAATTCTTTCAAAGAACAAGAGCCTGGTTTTATTGATCTGTTTTACTGTTTTGGTTTTGGTTTTGGTTTTGGTTTTGATAGCATTCAATTCTACTCTAATCTTTATTATTTCCTATCTTCTGCTCATTTTAGGTTTTATGGTCTTTTTCCAGCTCTTTCAGGTGTAAGGTCAGGTTGTGTATCTGAGACCTTTCTGACTTCTTTAGGAAGGCCTGGATTTCTATATACTTCACTCTTATGACTGCCTTTGCTGTGTTCTAGAGGTTTTGGTCCATAGTGTTATCATTGTCATTGGCTTCGATGTACTTTTTAATTTCCTCTTTAACTTCTTGGTTAAGCCATTCGTTATTTAGTAGGATGTTCTTTGATCTCCAAGTATTTGTTGTCTTTCCAAATTTTTTCTTGTGGTTGATTTCAAGTTTCATAGTGTTGTAGTCTGAAAATATGCACAGTATGATCTCGATCTTTTTGTACTTGTTGAGGGCTGATTTTGTTCCAGTATGTGATGTATTCTGGAGAATGTTCCATGTGCACTCAAGAAGAATGTGTATTCTGCTGCTTTAGGATGAACTGTTCTGAATATATCTGTTAAGTCCATCGGGTCCAGTGTGTCATTCAAAGCCATTATTTTCTTGTTGATTTTCTGTTTAGGTGATCTCTCCATTGTTGTAATGGAGTATTGAAGTCCCCTACTATTATGGTGTTATTATCAATGGGTTTCTGTATGTTTGTGATTAATTGATTTATATATTTGGGTGCTCTGATGTTGGGGGCATAAATGTTTACAATTGTTAGATCTTCTTGGTGGATAGACCCCTTAATTATGATACAGTGCCCTTTTTCATCTCTTTGTTTTAAAATATAGCTTGTCTGATATAAGTATCGTTACTACAGTTTTCTTTTGGTGACCATTAGTATGATAGATGGTTTTCCATCCCCTTACTTTCAATCCAAAGGTGTCTTTAGGTCTAAAATGGGTTTCTTGTAAACTGCATATAGATGGATCTTGTTTTCTTATCCATTCTGTTACCCTGTGTCTTTTGATTGGAGCATTTAGTTCATTGACATTTAGAGTGAGTATTGAAAAATATGAATTTAATGCCATTGTGTTGCCTGTAGAGTTGGAATTTCTGGTGTTGTTCTCTGGTCCTTTCTAGTGTTTGCTGCTTTTGGTCTTTTTTGTTTGTTTGTTTCTTCTTTTCTCCCTTCAGAGACTCCCCCTTAACATTTCTTGCAGGGCTGGTTGAGTAGTCACAAACTCCTTAGTTTTTGTTTGTCTGGGAAACTTTTTATCTCTCCTTCTATTTTGAATGACAGCCTTGCTGGATAAAAAATTCTTGGCTACAAATTTTTCTGATTCAGCACATTGAATATATTTTGCCACTTCTTTCCGGCCTGACAAGTTTCTATGGATACTTTTCCTGCACATGTGGTCTGTCTTTCCTTGTAGGTTAACATCTTTTTTTCCCTTGCTGCTTCATGATTCTTTCTTTGTCTGTATATTTCATGAATTTGACTATGATATGCCTTGTTGATGGTCAGTTCTGTTGAGTTCTCTGTGCTTCCTGGATTTTGATGTCTGTGTCTTTCCCCAGGTTAGGATAGTGTTCTGCTATGATTTGCTCACATAAACCTTCTATCACTTTTTCTCTCTCTTCATCTTCTGGGATTCCTACGTTCCTTTTTAATGAGTCACTGAGTTCTCTATTCCTTATATCATGGTCTTTTGCCTTAGTTTCCCTCTTTTTTTTCTGCTTCATTATTCTCTGTAAATTTGTTCTCGATATTTCTGATTTGCTGCTCTGTTTCATCCATCTTTGCCACCGTGGAACTCATTTGAGTGTGCAACTCATTTACATTTTTACTTTCATCCTGACTAGATGTTACTTCTTCTATCTCCACAGAAAGGGATCCTATGCTTTTTTTCAACCCCAGCTAGTATTTTTATCATTGTGATTCTAAATTCTAGTTCAGACATCTTGCTTGTATCTGTGTTAAGTCCCTGTCTGGCATTTCTTCCTGTTCTTTATTTTGGGGTGAATTCCTTTGTTTTGTCATTTTGCAAGAAGATGTAGAATTAATATAATAATAAATAAATAAAAATTTAAAAATGAAAAACAACACAGAAAAAAATGACATAAAAGATGCTACATCCTAGGTGTGTTTTGGTCTAGTTGTTGAAAGAAGCTTAATAGAATAGAGGAAAAAGGGAAGGAAAAGAAAAGAAAAAAAGGAAAACATTTGAAAATTTTTAAAAATGAATACAATAAAATAGAATAAAATGAAATGATGGAAGTAAAATATAATTTAAAATATTTACAAAGAAGTAAAAAATTAACTAGAGAAAAATTAAGGAAAAAACTTTTCTATAAAAACATAAAATAAAATTTTTTTCTCTCTCTGTATTTGAGAATAAGAAAAGAAAAAGAAAAAAATGAATAGATGGACTAGTGAACAGAATGAAATATGATTGAAGTTACATGCAGCATCCCCTGGAATATGAAGTCTGTAAACTAAGCAGGCAGAGACTTGTGGTGTTCCTCTAGAGTGTGGTTTTGCAGTTGGATGGGGCTTGGTGTAACTGCTCCATTCTCCACTAGATGCTGCTGCTTAGTTTATAGGGGTGGATAGTTGTGGAGTGTGTACACATGTACACATGCACAGGAGTGGTGAAAATGGTATCTCCCAGCTACCCAGTCTCTGGTATCAGAACTCTGTGCTCTCGCATACTGGAAGTCTAGCACCCTTCCTTAGTCTCTGGCTTCCATCTATTCCCCACTAATACACTGTATGCAACCAAGCCATCAGCCTTCCAGGTGGCACCTTCCTCCTGAGTTTTATCTTAGATGGACTGTGTTTCCAAACCCCTCACTTCTGAAAGCCCTGTGGCTTTGACCTACTCAGACCCTCTTAGGGAGGATCTCACTGAGCAATGGCCAGGTGCTAGCCACCATCAGGAACATTTCTGTAGCTATGCTGCTGCAGATGCCCAGAGACTGCAGCCCAGTGCCAGCCAACCCCAGAAAATTTTCATGGGATCCTGTAGCAGCAGCGTTTCAGGGATACTGGTAAATCACATCACACATCTGGCACCAGTCTTCACCCTTCACGTCCTTGTTCCCAAATCAGCAAATGTGGCTGTTCTCCAGGGTCCGCTGGGAACTTTGCCTGTGGGGAGGCCACACAGCCTCTACCAAATGTCCTCTCAGCAAGGAAACCACTTCTCCCCATGTGGGCCAAGAACCTTTTAGATCTAATTAATTATGCTCCTGGGGATTCACCCTTCCCACCAAAGCTCCACCAGGTATTGAGTTGCAGTTTCAGATTCTGCACTCCCCTGTTTATAGAGATTTAATGGTATTTAAAGCCTCTCCTATCTCCTTTCTTCCTTTTTTGTTAAGTCCCTTATGGGTGTTTCCACTGTTTCTCTTTCTCTCCAGCTGCTTTTGGGGGGAGTACTTTTCCTTACTCTTCCCACTGTGTCCATCCTATCTCCCCAAGCAAAAACAGCTCCCTACACTCCACAGATTCTTTCTCCTCCAGTTCACCACTCTGTGCCATGTACCTGCTGAATTCTGTGGTTCAAGTTGTGCAGATTGTTGTGTTAATCCTCACATCAGTTTTCTAGGTGTGAAAGATGTTTTGATGTTGATCTAGCTGAGTTTCAGGGCTGAGAGAGGCAAAAAAACTTCCTATACTTCCCCGCCATCCTGGCCCCTCCTCTTGTGCATTTTTGATACGTTCTTTAGTCTTTTTAATCTAACCATAAACACTTCATTTACTGTTACAGTTTCAATTCATTCATCAACAATTCTGAAATTGTGAGACCATTTCATTTTTCTGCATGCTATTTCTTCTCCCTTGTTTACCAGAACATTATAATAGGCACAATAAAATTATTCTGTGATGGTGTTGCTATCCCCTCTGTATTCATCTTCAACCAGAATTACATTTGTATATTCTCAGTGTTTTTCAACAAGCATGTATCAATATCTTTGTTTCTTTTCTTTCTCATTTTTGTCATATGTACACATGGAGAGGAGAATAATATTCAGATTCCTACATCAAATGTCACTTTCAAGCCAAGTTTAATCAGTGTTTCTCTCCTCCTAAGGGAGCATTCTTCTATTACCATGCTGCTAGTGCACAATATACAATTACCAGAGGTTACTGCAATCAGGGTCCACCATACTTAGAACCCACCTATGATAATTATTAGTAAAGATTTGTGGACTAAATGTACTAATAGATACCCTTATATATTTATCCCTCCCTTTCAATATCTACTTCCTGTCTGAATGTTTTCTATACTCGCAATTTTTCTCATTATGCTGAAGGTGTGTGTGTATCTTTGTGTGGGGTTAAGCACAAAGATGCATTGAATGTATAGTAAAAGACTATTGCCAGAAAATGTCTTTGTATGCATCTATCTTTTTTGGATCCATCTGTAGTGATATGTGTTGCATTGGTATTTCCTCAGATTATCATAGTAATACATTTTTTTTCTGTTATCTTTGGCTGGCAGTCATAGATATTTTAGTTCCCACTCAAAGACTGTAGCTGGGGTGCCTGGTTGGCTCAGTTGGTTGAGTGTCCAACTCTTGATTTCAGCTCAGATCAAGGTCTCATGCTGGTGGGATTGCCCCCTGCAGGCTCTCTGCTGAGCATGGGGCCTGCTTAGGATTCTCCCTCTCCCTCTCCCACTGCCCTTCCATTGATGAGTGCACTTGCACACATGCTCACATATGCGCGCGCTCTCTCTCTCTCTGTCAAAAAAGAAAAAAAGAAAAAAAAGAAAAAAGATTGCATAGTGATTCCTTATTCTAGACTTCTCACATTGTACAGACTTCACACATAAGCAAGAGTCTCAACACTGAAGTCATTTGAGTAAGTCTTTGTATTGGTTATGAGTTCTCATTTCCTCATTGCTTCTGTGACTTCCTTCATTGTTAAAATCTTTATTAGTTTATTTATTTGATTTTCGTTTTACTCTAATTATTCTAAGTGTAATTAATTCAGTTTTTCCATATGTTTGGAGCTTTGGGGGAATTGTATGCTCCTGTTTATACTCAAACTGTCACCCTGGCTAGAAACCCTCAAAATACCGACATAGTATCATCTAATAACAAACTAGCATTTTTATTGCAATATAATTTCAGAAAACTCCATGTTATGTATTGCAGTCTTCAAAATTCCAGGGGAAGAATAGCATAATTTTCTGCCAACTTTCAATGATGCACTTAAATGTTAATAAACGTGCATTTTACATCTACCAGTGGTGGTATAGGTTTGGATTGGCAATGAAATTACAAAACTCAGAAAGTTTTCATCCAGAACTAGATTTCCTTAGTATATAGTTGGGTATAGGGAATGGAAATCAGTATGCAAGGTATATTCAGGCCTGTTAAGTCCCCACAGTGATGTGAATGCAGGTTCTTAGTTCTCCATATTTTGCTGTGTGGGAACAGGGCCTGGTTACTAGACACAGGGCCGATGTTTGCAAATGACTTGATTGCTATGTATACTTTCTTTAAGCTATCAACTTCACTTTAGAATCAAATTATAGAAGATTTTCAGCTCTGGTGACTAAGGCTGGAAAAAAAATTCTATAAAGTCAGCCAAACCCAAATGCTTATCAGTTTTGCTGGTGAATCACCTCTGTTTTCTGCTACCACTTCACAGCCATTTATAAGACTTATTCTATATCTGCTTCAAAAATCTCCCAGAATTATCTTCAAAACATTGATTTAAGATTTTATGGTTTTATTCCCTTGCTTATTTTCCCATCTTTTAATCACATTATATTGATAGAAATACATGAATATTATTCTCCTTGGTAGTAGAAATTCAATACAGCTTAGACAGACATGAGATCATTTATACAACTGAACCAAGTTAGACAAAATTACACAATGAAAGGAATAAAGGGTTAATGCAGTCACTAAACCATGTTTGAAGGGCTTTAAGAAACAGACATTGAGATTTCTTTTTTAATGGGTTTCTACCAAGAACAGATAAATCCCCAACATAAGATCAGGAATTTTTTTTTTCCAGTGTGCATCCCATTTGCACTTTGCTCTACATGCAAAGCACATTAAGAATCTAAGCAAGTCCAGTGATTTCCAAAAAGGCTTGATATTACATTCATGTGAATTCCTTTTAAAAAATATGTCCTAAAGTTCAAGAAACATTTCCTTAATTATGTAATTAATTTTTATCATTGATGAGCTTTACCCAAAAAAAGGAAAAATTCAGTTATCGTTATAGTGGATATTTAATGAACATTGCTTTCTGCAGTGAACCAATTGGTTTTAAACTGACGCTCAAGAATCTCCTCTGAAACATTTGTTTTTCTTTGATTTCGCATATTAACTCATGAATCTATTTCATAACTAAGATAGCTTTCTCTTTAAAAAATAACTTGATCACTCCTTCCTGGATCTGCTTGGTCTTGGCTCCATAAACAATGGGGTTCAGAGTAGGAGGCAACATCAAATAAAGATTAGCAATAAGGATATGAACATGGTGGGGGATGTTTTGTCCCCCAAAACGATGAGTAAAAATGGTGAACAGGGCTGGAACATATGTGATCACAATGGCACATATGTGGGATGTACAGGTACCGAAGGCTTTCTTCCGGGCATCTGCAGATGACAGACTCACCACTGCCCGCAAGATCATAGTGTAAGACACAGAAATACAGAACATATCAAAGCCCCCAATTAGGAGGGCTGCCAAGAGACCATAGATGGCATTGACCTTGAAATTGCCACAGGACACCTTGGCCACAGACATATGATCACAGTAGGTATGGGGAATGAAGTTGCCCCGGCAATAGGGCAGACGCTTGGTGAGGAAAGTGAATGGGATAATGAGCAGCACACCCCTCAGGAAGGTGGCAAGACCGGTCTTGGCGATGACAGGGTTGGTGAGGATGATGGAATAACGTAAGGGGTAGCAGATGGCCACATAGCGGTCCAGGGCCATGAGCATGAGCACCCCAGACTCCATCCCAGTCAGCATGTGGACAAAAAACATCTGAGTCAGGCAGGCATCAAAGTCAATCTCCTTGAGGTTGAACCAGAATATGCACAGCATATTGGGTACAGTGGTGGTGCACAGGGTGACATCTGTGAAGGAGAGCAGGGCCAGGAAGTAGTACATGGGCCGGTGCAGGGCATCCTCATGGCTGATTAGGTAGATGAGCCCGCAGTTCCCCACGACAGCGATGACGTACATGAAGCAGAATGGCAGGGAGATCCAGGTGTGTGCAGCTTCCAGCCCAGGAATCCCATTCAAGATAAAGAATCCCGGGGTCAGGCTGGAGCTGTTTTCCCCGCACATGACTGTGGAGAAGAGGAGAGCATTTTATGCTCTTTATCAGCATTTGCTTTCTGCATAGGAGAGAGAGAGGTGGGCTTAGAAACCACATAAGAGGGAGTAGTTCAGGTAATAATACTCACAAATGCCATGAACCTTGTCATGGTAGCAGCTTGTTATTTTTTTCCTCTACTCTAGCAAGACAGTCTTTGAACTGTGGTGTCTAAAAATAACTAAACAGTACTACTTGCAGTCTCATTGAATATTTTGTCTAAGTATCTACCCTCACTTTCTAAAGTTCCAGCACACCTCTTATATTCCTCCACATTCTGTGAACTGGGCCATAATTGTCTCCCAATATGCCACTTTTATTCTCTCCTCTCAGATTCTTTCTGAGTCTTGTCACTATGATCATGTGAGTATGTTTCGAGGATCACCCTAATCCGGCTAGTTCTTATCAACAGGACTTTTGTCCTGCCTTGAAGATTATGAAGAAAGCTAATAATCCAGGTAAAGTCTTCCCATAATGTTCCCTATAATGTGCTTAAGGTAACACATTTTAGATACTCAATAAAAATATATATGAGCAAATGATTGTTTGAATTAGTAAGAACTTAGTATCTGATATCAATATCATGCTTTTTACACAATGAAATTTCAAAGGAAGTTCTTGAGAAGAAACAAAGCACTTCTGCTTCTAAATCATTAGCAAGTTTTATGGAATTTTTGTAAAAATTTTACTGAAGAGATGAATTCAATCAGATACCCCCAACTTCATAAATGGCTTCTCTGCTTTTCCACATTTTCTTAAATTAGTTTCCAAGCCATTTTTAATACAAGCTTTATATTTAGGAAGCCCTTGAAGGTCTAAGGATTACTAATTGTCTATAATGCTTAATGTAAATAATATTTCTTTTATTATAACTGGACAGTTTATCAGGAAAAAAGATAATATCATATTTTTGGATTGCTAATACTTGTAAAGAAAATAGAACTGAGTGATGGTTCAAGGAATTTACAGATTCAGGGATGTTTGAGGAAAGTTGTAGTTACCAAATGGTCAACTATTTCTCTCCATTGAAAAAAATAAAATGGTCCTTAAGCTCCGGGTGGGCACCTTTCCATGCAGCAAATCAATGCCGAACAATCCCCCATCCAGCAGGACTGTGTAGAAACTTGCAGTACGATGACATGTAGCACATGGTTCTAAAGACACAAGACATAGATTCCTGTTACCTAAATCATCTGGAAATCACTCTTGTGTCCACTCCTATTGGCCAGGGTACATAGAAGTCACCACGGAAAGAGTATACAGAAGAATACAAGGTTTACTGGCTCATGGTCTTTGGCTCCTAAGGCGATTGCCTCTCATGTAAATAAACTCTTCTTGTGAGAGAGTTCTCCCAGACCTCTCCAGAAATGTCCCCCCCATGGAGGAACCAGCATTTCATTGCCCTAGACCAGAGAAATGTAAAGATGACAATCTCCCGTGTCCGCTGTCTTTTATGTGAACACCACAATAAAATGAGTGGGTGACTGGAAAGTAAGAGTCCAGCAGAAGCCACACAGGAAGAAAGAGACTCATTACCCCCTGCAGAAGTGAAAGGGAAAGAGGAATTCATTGCCCCTTGCTAATGTCTATTTTTAAAACTGTCTGCATATTCTAGGCCATTGTGTTCTTAGCCATCAATGTTGTTACCTTTCCTAAAATGACCATTTGTGAAAATTTCCCAAACTCACCTCAGTGTCAGGCACAATTCTATTCATGGCTGAGAATACTTAGGAGTTCTTCAAAATCTGGGATGACATCTTCTTACATAGGATTTTTGTTTCCCTGGAGAATCTCCAGTGAGATGTCCCACGTAGACTGAGGCTCCAGAATTAGATGTCTCAGAGGGATTCTCACTGAAAGAGAATAAACTTCTGGCCTGGTGGTAAGAGATCTATATTTAGAAGCTTCTGAGTAGAAAAGGGAACAACAAAAACAAAACACATTAAAGTTAATGCCTTTTCCCAAGTGAGAAATGTGACCACCAAATGTGGTGATGAACATCAGTAACTTTTTTTTCCCCTCAGAGCACTTGTGCGGTGCAGTGGGTTAAATGTCAGCCTCTTGATTTCTGCTGAGGTCATGATCTCCCGGTTCATGAGTTGGAGCCCCACATCAGGCCATGCTGACAAAGTGGAGCCTGCTTGGGATTCTCCCCCTCTCTTTCTAAATTTTTTTTTTTAACGTTTATTTATTTTTGAGACAGAGACAGAGCATGAACGGGGGAGGTCACAGAGAGAGGGAGACACAGAATCTGAAACAGGCTCCAGGCTCTGAGCTGTCAGCACAGAGCCCGATGCGGGGTTCGAACCCACGGACCGTGAGATCATGACCTGAGCCGAAGTCGGACGCTTAACTGACCAAGCCACCCAGGCGCCCCTCCCCCTCTCTTTCTACCCCTCCCCTGCTCAAGTTTGCTTGCTCTCTCTCTCTCTCTCTCTCTCTCTCTCTCAAAAGACATAAATAAACTTAAAACCTGTTTTTCTTTTATTACTAAAGAAATACGTCCTTTATGTAGAAACTCTGGAAAACACAGAAAAGTATTAAAAAGTTAGAAAATCACTTGTAAATCCAATACAGAGGAATAACCACCCTAAAAAGTTTTCTGTACCTCAGGAGAGCCTGGCTGGCTCGATTGGTAGATCATGCTACTCTGGATCTCGGGGTTGTGAGTTTGAACCCCACCTTGGGTATAGAGATTACTCAAAAATAAAATCTTAAAAAAATAAAAAGTTTTGTGTACTTCATTTACTCATTTTATAGTTATTATGTGTAATATTCAATAACTATATACTTGTAATATAACAATTAATATAGATGTTATTCTAAATGAAGTGCCTATACTTGTAGTAATAAGACGTGGAGAATATTGCACCCCTCCTCCAAATCTGTCCTTTTCCTTTCCTTAAAATCATCGCTGCTTGTTCTTTTGCATTGTACCATGTCTTCCTGTACAATATTCAGAGTGTGATCAGCTCTCCTCCTTTCCCTTCTATTCTGCCCCTTCTCTCTCTCTCCTTTGTTCCTCTGGACTGTCCTCTTTTATGACCCCCAAACTCCTGGCTTTCACTGCAACCAGAGTTCTTATCACTACAACAGGTTGCAGTACTTTACCTTTGCAAACTATACTTAGGCAAGTATAGTTTGGCAAGGTAAGTTTTTAGTTTCTACACGTATTTATTGCTTCAAAGGAACCAGGGTGAAACCCAAGACTAATATCAAACCTTTTTTCTATTGACTTTATGCCTTTGACTCCTTATCTAAAATGTAGAAATGTAAAATTCAAAATTCTCACATATAATAATCTCACAAAATAATTGAGTCAATCTTGTGCAATCCTGTTCATTTTTCAGATTTTCTATAAAACTTCTTTGAAAATAGTTTTTTTTAAATGTTTGTTTATTTTTGAGACCCTGGGAGAGACAGAATGCAAGCAGCAGAGGTGCAGACAGAGGAGGACACAGAATCGGAAGTGGGCTCCAGGCTCTGAGCTGTCAGCCTGTGTGCAGCTTCCAGTTTAGGAATCCCATTGAGAATGAAGTATCTTGTTGTCAGGCTGGAGCTGTTGACTCCATACATGATAGTCAATTGCAAAGCATGTTACTTTCTATACCAATAAAAATGTCCTATACAAGAAGATGGTAGGACATCAGTTTTATTCCTAAATAAAAGATGAACAACAATCATAATTATTTTAGTTACTTTTGGTATATTATGTTTAGTCCCAAATAACTATGAAAATTATATTGGATAGGGAAAAGCATTCTTAATTTGTTTGTTTTTTGAAAACAGTTCCATCTACCTTTCTTCTATGTCCTGGTATGTGGATTTAACCTGACAGATTTTTGCTTGAAATTATGACTTCAGGATCTCTTTCTTTTCTGTTTTGTTTCTGAGAAAAATCCTCTTATGTTTGAAAAGTCTTTCCTTAGCTATTGTTTGCAACTTGACTTATTCATTTTCGCACAGCAACATATTTTATATTTTATTGCATTTATAAAAATTAATTTATATATTCCTTTGTTATATTTCAGTCTACCCCATTAAACAGTCTTTTCAAAAGTTCTAATTTTGATTATTTCAATTTTTTCTCTCCATTGTGTGTGTGTGTGTGTGTGTGAAAGAGAGAGAGAGAGAGAGACAGAGAAAGAGAAAGAGAAGAAAGAAAGAGAAAGAGAAAGAGAGAGAAAGAAAGAGAAAGACAGAGCAATTTAGCCTCAGGTAGTTGTTTGTGTGATTTTACCCATTACTTTTAACAAGTGAAAACTTTCAAGTGATGCCATACAAAAATATGTCAACATATAAAAATGATAAAAGCAATTTTCCTTCTAGAAAGTACGAAAAGATTAGAACCGATGGCTTGTTAAAGCAAATTGCCCAACTGTAAAATGAGCAAATCATGGAAACATTAAGTATACCATGGAAATTTTCACCGCAACTTGGAACATAATAAGCAAAATATATAGTGCATTCATAATTATTGTTAGTATTATTACATTATTTTGCTTTACAAAATAAATGAGACAAATCTAGGCATTCCATAAACCTTTAGGCTCCTTACATCTCACTCAGAGCAAAAGTGACATCCCTGTATTTATTTACAACATCCTGTACAATTAGAACTCTCTGACATCTCTAGGATTGCCTCCCACTGCTCTAACCCTGATCCCCTCAGCCTCTCCGTGCCTACTGGATTCTTCTCAAATTCAGCAAGCATGTGTACAATCCATGGCATTTCCACTTGCCACTTTCACTGCCTGCTTTATTTGCCAGAAAATACCATGCTAAATACCTTCACCAGTTCCAGGTCTGATCTCAGTGTCAGACCCAAGGTAAGGCTTTTCCTTACCCTAATCCAAAACCGCAAACCCTAGACCTCTGCCAAACTTGGCATAATCTCTTCCTCGCCACATTTTCTGTACTCCACAGCGATTACCATGTTCCTTGGTCGCTCACCAGAATTTTAAAAATCTATATGCACAGGAATTGCTGTCTATTTTGTTCACTGCTGTGTCTCTTGCACTTAACATAGTAACTGGCACAAGAAAAGAGTTGTAGAATAAATGGATGGATGGATGGATGGATTTCAAAATGTCCTTTTTGGTTGATCCTCTTGCTTGTATATAAATACCTTAACAAATTAGTGTGTGTATGGAAATATCAGAGTATCTGGAGTATGGGAAACATGGTTGCAAGATGCTTGGAATCCTAAAGATTTTGTTTATTTGTTTGTTTTGTTTCTTTTTTCTTTCCTTTTGTTGTGAAATTGGAGATAATTAAAACTGGTTTGAGTACTTGCAGTAAAGGCAAGTAATTGCCTTTTGTATTATTTTGCACACTTGAAGGTCATACATATGATGAACAAGAAAAGTTATAGGAAAGTAGATTAGGGTTGTCGGATTGTTATTCGTTCATGCAGATAGAAATCCCTAGTAAGACAAAAAGATTCCTGTCATCAGATGTACTGAAGCAAAGGGAGAATGACATATGTCACGAATGTTGTCATGGGGAAGTTGGGGTCCACTATCACTGGAATTCCTTCCAACTCTTGCACTAATTCATTTTCACTGGTAGAGATTTTACCACTTCCCAAGGAAGACTGTTCCATCCACAGGGAGAAGACATTATTGTGCAGTCTTTTCCAAAGTTCTGATTTTGATTGCTTTTCTATTATTGTGCAGACATTTGCTTGCCTATAATATTACCTCTTTGGTCCTTATCACATGAGCACTACTGTGCCTAAACCACACTTAATTTTTCCCCCACTTCTCCTCCCTCATAAAGGCAGTTTGTGAATCCCTTTGGTTTCAGAAGTCTAAAGAATGAGGTAACTAGTCCTCCACATTCAGCCACCCTCTAAATCCAATCCCTGCTATCTAGTTGCAGATTTTCTGTACATCTTTATATATATTCTTTCCCCTGGATCACCCACACCCACCCTGATGTTTTAAAATCTCCATTTGTAACTGGTATTGCTCAGGAAATTGTACAGCATTGTTTAGGAACGCTATATAACAACTCTTAGTGGCTTCTCTGGGGGCTTTTCCAAGAAAAGGGGGAAAATGTTTCTGATGCTACACAGATAGATGTCCCATAGGTCATCTCTGATGGGGGAGGAGGTAAATTTAGCTTTGTTGAAACTAGATCTACACAGACATCTCCCGTTATCTGAATATAGAGTGTTCCTATGAAATGGTATGAAGCAAAGAAGCACTTACGATGTATTTAAGTGGAAAATTTTTTGAGCATTTCTGGACCTGTCTTGGGCTTTTCTGATACGTTAGGGCACATCTTGTTAATGGATGCACAAAATAAATGGAGATAAAGCACAGATGCTCACAGACACACTTCAAAGCTGTGAGAGCTTGATGCTGACATGCTGAGTGTGGCTCCCAGGGAAGGAGCTTGGCAGGGCCACTCTGTCTGCTCAGGTGTTCATTGCCTCTGCAACAGGTCACTGTAAAAAGAAACACTGACTGCTAGTATTGCTTTGAGCCTTTTTTATACAAGTGAAAATCTTTGATTTCTTTTGCTTATCAAAAACAGTACCAATGTGGGTCTTTTGTAAAAGTGAGGTGGCATAACACAAACTTTCAAAAAGTGGGGAATACCTGTATTTAGAATATATTTGAGCCAGGAGGAAAAGCATCAACAGCTACCCTCAAATTTTAACACTTTTTTTCTGAAGGAACATGTGAACTGTCTGGTATCCATTGCAATATAAACATGAAACTATAGCTGCCTTCCGTGAATTCCTCAATTCTAGCATCAAAACTGGAACATGCACCTGCTCTATAACTCAAAAATTCCACCCCTGGGTATTTACATAAGAAATCTGAAAATATATGTCTATACAAAGACTTGGCCATGAATGTTTAGAGCAAGTTTATTCATAAAAGCCCCAATTAGGAAACAAAGGAATATCTAATAATGCAAGTGAGTGAATAAATGAATTGTAGTAAATCCATACATAGATATACAAAAAATAAATTAAAGAGAATATATCACCAATACTGAAGTATCATGCTCCCTGATTTCAAATTATGTCGCAAAGCATAGTAATCAAAACCGTATGGTATTGACATACAAACAGAATAGACAAGTGGAACAGAGTCAAGAGCCATAGACCCCTATCTTACACCACTCACAAAAATTAACTCGAAATGGATTAAAAACTTACATGGAAGATGTGAAACCATAAAACTTCTAGAAGAAAATGCAGGGGACAATCTCCTTGACTTCAGTCTTGGCAATGATTTTTTTTTAATATAACACTAAAAACAGTGGAACAAAAAAGCAAAAATCAAGTGGGATTGCATCAAACTAAAAACTTCTGTGCAGCAAATGGGTGATGAACATTAAAGAGGGCACTTGTTGAGATGAACACTGGATGTATATGTAAGGGATGAATCACTGGAGTCTATTTCTGAAACCAGTATGACACTGTATGTTAATTAACTTGAATATAAGTAAAAAAATTAAAAAAAAACCCCTCTGCACAGTGAAAGAAACAATCAACAAAATGAAAAGTCAACCTGCAGACTGGAAGAAGATATTTGCAAACTATATATCTGGTGAGGGGTTAATACCCAAAATATATAAGCAATACTCACTCTAAATGTCAGTGTCAATAAGCAAGCTTGTACAAGATGTATACAAAGAAATTTTTCAGGCTGGAAAGGAGTGGCAGAATATATTCGACATGGTGAATCAAAAAAATATTCAGCCAAGAATTCTTTATCCAGCAAAGCTGTAATTCAAATAGAAGGAGAGATAAAAAAAAATTCCCAGACTAACAAAAACTAAACGAGATCATGACCACTAAATCAGCCCTGCAAGAAATTTTAAGGGGAATTTCCTGAGGGGATAAAAAATGAAGCAAAACAAAAAAGACCAAAAGCATCAAAGACTAGAAAGGAATAGAGAACACCACCAGAATCTCCAACTCTACAGGCAGCACAATGCAAGAAATCCATATCTTTCAGTACTCACTCTAAATGTCAATGGACTAAATGCTCCAATCAAAAGACATAGGGTAACACAATTGATAAGAAAACAAGATCCATCTATGTGCGGTTTACAAGAGACCCATTTTAGACCTACAGACACCCTTGGATTGAAAGTAAGGGGATGGAAAACCATATATAATGCTAATTAATTAGCATTCACCAAAAGAAAGCCAGAGTAGCCATATTTATATCAGACAAGCTAGATTGCAGAATAAAGACTTTAACATGAGATGAAGAAGTGCATTAAGTCATACATAATTAAGTAGTTTATCCACCAAGTAGATTTAACAATTGTAAACATTTATGCCTCCAACATTAGAGAACCCAAATATATAAACCAACTAATGACAAACATACAGAAACTCATTGATAATAATACTGTAATAATAAGGGACCTAAGCACCCCACTTACAACACTGGACAGATCATCTAAGCAGAAAATCAATAAGGAAACAATGGCTTTGAATGACACACTGCATTGGATGGTCTTAACAGATACATTCAGAACATTTCATCCTAAAGCAGTGGAATACACATTCTTCTTGAGTGCACTTGGAACATTCTTCAGAATAGATCACATACTGGGACACAAATCGCCATCAACACGTACAAAAAGATTGAGATCATATTGTGGATATTTTCAGACCACAACGTTATGAACCTCAAAATCAACCACAAGAAAAAATTTGGAAAGACAATGTATACTTTGAGATTAAAGAACATCCTACTAAAAAATGAATGAGTTAACCAAAAAGTTAAAGAGGAAATTAAAAAGTACATTGAAGCCAATGAAAATGATAACACCATGGCCCAAAACATCTGGAATGTAGCAAAGGCAGTCTTAAGAGGGAAGTATATAGCAATCCAGGTCTTCCTAAAGAAGGGAGAAAGGTCTCAGATAGACAACCTAATCTTGCACCTTAAACAGCTAGAAAAAGACCAGCAAATAAAATCTAAAAACACAGAAAATTGGAGATAATAAAGATTAGAGCAAAAATCTATGATATCAAAAACAAAAAAACAAAACAAGCAAAAAAAACCAGTAGAACAGATCAATGAAACCAGTAGCTGGGTCTTTGAAAGAATTACCAAGATTGATAAACCCCTGTGCATTTTGATCAAAAAGAAAATGAAAAGGACCCAAATAAATAAAAAGAATGAAAGAGGAGAGATCACAACCAACACTGCAGAAATACAAAGAATAATAAGATAATATTATGAGCAATTATATGCCAATAAATTGGGCAATCTGGAAGAAATGGACAAATTCCTAGAAACATACACTATCAAAACTAAAACCGGAAGAAATAGCAAATTTGAGCAAAACCATAACCAGTAAAGAAATTGAATAAGTGATCTAAAATCTCCCAAAAACCAGAGTCCATAGCTGGAAGTCTTTCTAGGGGAATTCTACTGAACATTTAAAGAAGACTTAACACCTATTCTTTTGAAGCTGTTAAAAAAATAGAAATGAAAGGAAAACTTCCAAACTCATTTTGTGAGGTCAGTGTTACCCTGAATCCAAACCAAAGTTCCCACTAAAAAGGAGAACAATACACCAATGTTCCTGATGAACGTGGGTGCAAAAATCCTCAACAAGATACTAACCAACTGGATCCAACAATACATTAAGAGAATTATTCACCACAATCAAGTGGGATTTATACCTGGGATGCAGGGTTGGTTCAATATCCACAAATCAATCAATGTGGTACATCACATTAATAAAAGAAAGGACAAGAACCACATGATACTCTCAAGAGATGTAGAAAAAGCATTTGACAAAATACAGCATCCTTTCTTGATAATAACCCTCAAGAAAGTAGGGATAGAAGGATCATACCTCAAGATCATAAAAGCCATATGCAAAAGACCCACCACTAATATAATCCTCAATGGGAAAAAACTGAGAGCTTCCCCCCTAAGGTCAGGAACACGATAGGGATGTCCACTCTTGCCACTGTTATTCAACATAGTATTAGAAGTCCTAGCCTCAGCAATCAGACAACACAAAGAAATGATAGGCATCCAAATTGGCAGGAGGATATCAAACTTTGGCTATTTGCAGACATCATGTTACTCTATATGGAAAACCTATAATATTCCACAAGAATACTGCTAGAACTGATTAATGAATTCAACAAAGTCACAGGATATAAAATCAATGCACAGAAACCTGTTGCATTTCTATACTCCAATAATGAAGCAGCAGAAAGAGAAATCAAGGAATCAATCCCATTTACAACTGCACCAAAACCCATAAAATATGTAATAATAAAACTAACCAAAGAGGTGAAAAATCTATACACTGAAAATTATAAAAAGCTTGTGAAAGAAATTGAAGAAGACACAAAAGAATGGAAAAAGATTCCATGCTCCTGGATAGGAAGAAAAAATGTTGTTAAAATGTCGATAGTACCCAAAGCAATCTACATATTCAATGCAATCCCTATCAAAATAACACCAGCATTCTTCACAGAGCTAAAACAAATAATCCTAAAATTTGTATAGGGAACCAGAAAAGACCCTGAATAGCCAAAGCGATCTTGAAAAAGAAAACCAAAGCAGGAGGCATCACAATCCCAGACTTCAAGCCATACTACAAAGGTGTAATCATCAAGACAGCATGGTACTGGCAAAAGAACAGACACTCAGATCAATGGAACAGAATAGAGAACCCAGAAATGGGCCCACAAACGTATGGCCAACTAATCTTTGACAAAGCAAGAAAGAATATCCAATGGAATAAAGACAGTGTCTTCAGCAAGTGGTGCTGGGAAAACTGGACAGCGACATGCAGAAGAATGAACATGGACCACTTTCTTACACCATACACAAAAATAAACTCAAAATGGATGAAAGACCTAAATGTGAGACAGGAAGCCATCCAAACCCTCAAGGAGAAAGCAGGCAAGAACTTCTTTGATCTTGGCCACAGCAACTTCTTACTCAACACATCTCCAGAGGCAAGGGAAACAAAAGCAAAAATGAACTACTGGGATCTCATGAAAATAAAAAGCGTCTGCACAGCGAAGGAAACAATCACCAAAACTAAAAGGCAACTGACAGAATGGGAGAAGATATTTGCAAACGACACATCAGATAAAGGGTTAGTGTCCAAAATCTATAAAGAACTTATCAAACTCAACACCCAAAAACAAAGAATCTAGTGAAGAAATGGGAAGTAGACATGAATAGACACTTCTCCAAAGAAGACATCCAGATGGCCAACCAACACATGGCAAAATTCTCAACATCACTCATCCTCAGGGAAATAACAAATCAAAACCACAATGAGATACCACCTTACACCTGTCAGAATGGCTAACATTAACAACTTAGGCAGCAACAGATGTTGGTGAAGATGCAGAAAACGAGGGTCTCTTTTGCATTGTTGGTGGGAATGCAAGCTGGTGCAGCCACTCTGGAAATCAGTATGGAAGTTCCTCAAAAAACTAAAAATAGAACTACCCTACGACCCAGAAATTGCACTGCTAGGTATTTATCCAAGGGATACAGGTGTTCTTTTTCGAAGGGACACATGCACCCCCATGTTTATAGCAGCACTATCAATAGCCAAAGTATGGAAAGAGCCCAAATGTCCATTGATGGATGAATGGATAAAGAAGATGTGATATATATATATATATATATATATATATATATATATATCCCAGTGGAGTATTACTCAGCAATCAAAAAGAATGAAATCTTGCCATTTGCAACTACGTGGATGGAACTAGAGGATATTATGGTAAGCGAAATTAGTCTGTCAGAGAAAGACAAGTATCATATGACTTCACTCATATGAGGACTTTCAGATACAAAACAGATGCACATAAGGGAAGGGAAACAAAAATAATATAAAAACAGGGAGGGGGACAAAACGTGAGGGACTCATAAATATGGAGAAAAAACAGAGGGTTACTGGAGGGGGTGTGGGAGGGGGGATGTGCTAAATGCGTAAGGGGCACTAAGGAATCTACTCCTGAAATCATTGTTGCACTATTTGCTAGCTAGTTTGGATGTAAATTAAAAAAAAAAAGAATTAGAAAGCCAT
This sequence comes from Panthera pardus, assembly GCF_024362965.1. Taxonomy (NCBI): domain Eukaryota; kingdom Metazoa; phylum Chordata; class Mammalia; order Carnivora; family Felidae; genus Panthera; species Panthera pardus. The sequence continues at coordinate 53,048,885 of NW_026526677.1, forward strand.
AGGATGTACATGCCCATGTAAACTGGCCAAAGGCCCCAGTATAAGACAAACGGGGCAAAGGCTCCCAGTATAGAACAAATGGGGCAAAGACCCCAGTATAGAACAAACGCGGCAAAGACCCCAGTATAGGATAAAGGTATAGGAATGGAAATCTCTGGGTGGAAACATCCAAGATTGGGTAAATAAGATTAGGTAAATGGGCCAAAGGCCCCCAGTATAGGACAAAGGTATAGGACACTAGCAGAAAGCTCCTTTCACAGGAAGGAAGGGCCAAATTAAGTAAATAGGCAAATATGGCTATAGACTGCAGGTAGGCAAAGTTGCACAGAGCAGAGCTAATTAGCAAAAGAAAGATGCCTTGTTTACATGCTCTGTCTTTCTTGTCCCCTAAGACAGTTTAGGTAAACAGAGTTGGGGTCTCATGTCTGTTGTAAATACCCATCTGTCAGGAGCCAGGATTTTGTTTTGTATTGACCCAAACCCCTAACACCACATATCTTCAAAATCCCCTTTTCCCCACGCCCATGAGTTAATGTTCACGGTTTGCGTCTCTTTGTGCACATGCATCACACTTGTAAGCCTTCTGATTTTAATAAAAACAGAGCAAAGACCCCTATCTGGGGCTCTTGTCTCCTCCCAGACATTAGCCTCTCTCATATTTTCAATCCTGCATCCTGCTCTCCTGCTGGACAAGAGAGAATTTCAGACCCAGAGTCTATGACACTCATCAAGATAAAAAGCTTCTGCACAGCAAAGGAAACAATCAGAAAAACTAAAAAGCAACCAATGTAATGGGAGAAGATATTTGCAAATGACATATCAGATAAAGGGTTAGAGTCCAAAATCTGTAAAGAACATATTAAACTCAACACCCAAAAAACAAATAATCCAGTGAAGAAATGGGCAAAAGACAGGAATAGATACTTCTCCAAAGAAGACATCCAGATGGCCAACTGACACACAAAAGAGTGCTCAACTTCACTCATCATCAGGGAAATTCAAATCAAAACCAGAATGAGATATCACCTCACACCCAGAACGGCTAAAATTAACAACTCAGGCAATGACAGATGTTGGTGATGATGTGGAGAAAGAGGAAATCTTTGTCGCTGATGGTGGGAATGCAAAGTTGTGCAGCCACTCTGGAAAACGGTATGGTGGTTCCTCAAAAAATTAAAAATAGAACTACCCTATGATCCAGTAATTGTACTATTAAGTATTTGTTCAAAGGACACGGGTGTGCTGTTTCAGACAGGCATATGCACCCCAATGTTTATAGCAGAGCTATTGACAATAGCCAAAGTATGGAAAGAGCCTAAATGTCCATTAACAGATGAATGGATAAAGAAGATGTAAATATATATATATATTATGAAGTATTACTCAGCAATCAAAAAGAATGAAACCTTGCCATTTGCAACAACCTGGATGGAACTAAAGTGTATTATTAAAATTAGTCAGAGAAAGACAAATATCATATAACTTCATTCATATATGGAATTTAAGATATAAAACATGAACATAAGTTAAGGGAAGCAAAATAATATAAAAACAAGGAGGGGTACAAAACATAAGAGACTCTTAAATATAGAGAACAAACAGGGTTGCTGGGTGGGGGGGGTTGGGCTATATGGGCAAGAAGCATTAAGGAGGGCACTTGTTGAGATGAGCACTGGTTGTTATATGTAGGCGGTGAATCATTGTATTCTACTCCTGAAATCATTATTGCACTATTTGCTAACTAACTTGGATGTGAATTTAAAAAATAATAATAACTGAAAAGAGATGCTATATAGTCCAAAATAATCCATATAAAATGTTAAAAATAATGGGTAAATTTATGAAGAACACGAAATACAAGATTACACATAAAGCTCATTTTTTTACAAAGCTTATGTAATTTTTATTCCCAAGTTTTTCACCACCAATTTTGTACATGACATTGTGCTAAGTTTTGGAAAAGATATAAGATAGGTCTGTTTTACAAAAGGAATTAATTCTGAAAGTCTACTCCATTTCAGATCTACTATGCTATGTTGTACCTATAAAAAATATGCCTTCAAGAGTCCTAAGCTATGATTTGGGACAAAATAATTCCTAAGACAATTCCCAATGGCTAAGCTAGGTTCCTTGGGACCCAGATATATCCGATTCCTAATTATCTTTTTTTCTTATTATAAAAACACACATGGGAAATAAATTCTCCTCTGAGACTGTAGTAGAAATAAATGGGGCAATTAAGTTTTTCCAGCTCCAAAATTTAGAATATATCACACACACACACACACACACACACACACACACACACACACGCATGCACGAGCATACGCACATGCGCCCAAACACAGACACAGAATAGAAAAGTTCCCACCTCCACCTGCCACTTTATGGTGTCAATATGGGTATTAGATTTGTCTTGCAGGACCAAAATCATCACATAGAAATGAATATGACTTGATCTGTGGATATGTCTTCAGTTTCTCGAAGAACTCCAGTAGCTTTCAGGGTGAGCAGATTTCTGAATTTGGGGTGCATTCTTATTAAAGGGGTGGGTGCTAATTATGATAGCTGACCCAGGAGGAAGCATAAGAGAGTTGCCATATAGGGTTATTCTCCTGACCTTTGAAAAGCCACAGTGTACCCCACTATAAGGCAGATTTTACATACTGGCTTATTTGCTCCATTTTCACTTTGGATAAAAACACTAATGTTTCAGCGCCTGAAATACAATCCATATGGGGAGTATTCTAAAGAGAAGTAATCAGTCCCACTGGCTGTTCAAGATACAATTAGCATTTCCAAAAGAAAATGATTTACACTGCCATGGGAGAAAACAAAAGAGTGATGACAGCCTTATTCCGTAGTTTTCTGTTTCTCGTCTACTGTTCCTTTTAGGAAATTGCTTACAGTTCATCTCATAGTTATAATCGTTGAATTATTTCACAGTTCAAAGAGCTCCTATATTTCATATACTTAGCCTTAATCTTTTAAAAAATAAAGATAAAAGATTTTATAAAAGACATATGAGGAGAGAAGAGTCAAGTTTATACAATCTTAGATTTCCAACAGACACATCTCTGAGGTGGCAGGGAGGTCACCTCTCATTTGTCCAGGAAGTACTATAAATTTTAACATTGATATTTTTTATCCAAAGAGATGGTTTTCCCTTCAACAGTCCCTCTATAGGACCATCTCCTGTATTTTACTACTTGTAGTTTTTCCCCTAAATTAGCACATTCCAGCCCAACATAGCCCTCTTTTTCAGACTTCCACATCTTATTTGCATCCATCATATGCTCATAACTTTGTTCTTATCTCCTCACAGTCTACTATCACACCAAATATTCTCCTTTTTACTATTCATAAACGTTTTGTCATTCCTTATTCTCCCACGGCTTCCTTTTCTATGGCCTTTAAAAAATGTGTGGAATATCTCCTTTATACTAGAATAAATTAGTTTTGGAGACGATGTAGGCTGAGAAATATTTGATTCTATGGCTCCCTGAAATTGTGGTTTAGAAAGAAAATAAAGTGCTGTTCTAAAGGAAATGTCAATTGTTTTAGTTTCAGATGATGAGTATCTCCATTCACCCTAGGGTCCACTGGAAGAGATTGTAGCCTTAGCACATTAATGTCTCATAAGTTACTGCATTCCCAGTGATACTTCACCCACTATTTATGATGCTAGTGATCCAAAAGCAGAAATAGGTGGCCATTTGATGATATTAGGAAGGGGATTACTATGTTTTTTACCTTTAATATTATGATTCATAGTTTTCTCAATTTAAGTTTCCTTCAAACCAAAAGGGGGCGGGTGTTGGACTAAAATTAGCCCACTAAAATCATTGTCAGGGTGTTCACCAGTTAAGACTGATTACCTTAAAGGTGAGTCCACAAGAACCTTTGAAAATTATTAACATTTCAGAATGGAATAGGTATATCTGACTAAGATAATGAGCCCTTAGAACATGTCAAATATTTCATCAATCCTTGATCATCCAGTTAGTCACTTAGTGGCCAACTCAGCCTGGAGAATGAACTGTAAATTATGATAACCAAAAACCCTGGACACATCCAGATTCAGCACATCCACTAAATTTAGTCAGTTCATCTTCCCAATATCTAATGTGTAAGTAATGGACCCAAACAGTGTATATGTCACAAAGTCAACATAAAAGATCATATTTAGTGATTGACCTACAAGAAAGACAAATTAGCATTTATGAAGAAGAAAATCCTGCTGGTGAGTTACACTCTGGACCTTTCTTTTTTCCTGCTTACAGAGTAATTCTGTAACTTCTGTACCATGAACTTGCAACAGGTGTTATGTCATTCCTAAATGACACCAGCCTAACTCCAGTTTCATTCATCCTAAATGGCATCCCTGGGCTGGAAGAAGTACATTTGTGGATCTCCTTCCCCCTGTGTACCATGTACAGCATTGCCATCACAGGAAACTTTGGTCTTATATACCTCATTTACTCTGAAGAAACCCTCCACAGACCTATGTACATTTTCCTAGCCCTTCTATCCTTCACAGATGTGCTCATGTGCACCAGCACTCTTCCCAACACCCTCTGCATATTGTGGTTCAACCTCAAGGAGATTGATTTCAAGGCCTGCCTGGCCCAGATGTTCTTTGTGCACACTTTCACAGGAATGGAGTCTGGGGTGCTCATGCTCATGGCCCTGGACCGCTATGTGGCCATCTGCTATCCCCTGCACTATGCTACTATCCTCACAAATTCAGTCATTTCCAAGGCTGGACTCCTCACTTTTCTTAGAGGTGTAATACTTGTTATCCCTTTCACTTTCCTCACCAAGCACCTGCCATACTGCAGGGGCAATGTCATACCTCACACCTACTGTGACCACATGTCTGTGGCCAAGATATCCTGTGGCAATGTTAGGATCAATGCCATATATGGTTTAATGGTTGCCCTCCTGATTGGCGGCTTTGACATCCTGTGCATCACAATCTCCTACACTATGATCCTCCGGGCAGTTGTGAGTCTATCATCAGCAGATGCCCGGCAGAAGGCCTTTAGCACATGCACTGCTCACATCTGTGCCATTGTCATCACCTATGTCCCAGCCTTCTTCACCTTCTTTACTCACCGGTTTGGGGGACACACCATTCCTCCACATATACACATTATTATGGCTAATCTCTACCTGCTCATGCCTCCCACAATGAACCCTATTGTGTATGGGGTGAAAACCAAGCAGATACGAGAAATTGTTATTAGATTCTTGTTTAAGGGAAAGGACAATTCTCACAACATTTAAGTAGAGTCTTCTTAGAAGTTAGAATTCTCTTACCCAGGTTGAGATAACCAAGTCTGTAGGGAACTCTACAAATGAAAGCAGTTATCTGGCCACAGGAAATATTTTCATGGAACTTTAATTCTCTTACCTCTTTTTATTTATTTTTATTTTTTTATTTTTTTAATGTTTATTTACTTTTAAGAGAGAGAGAGGAAGAGAGAGAGAGAGAGACAGAGTGTGAGCAGGGGAGGGGCAGAGAGAGAGGGAGACACAGAATCCTAAACAGGCTCCAGGCTCTGAGCTGTCAGCACAGAGCCCAATGCAGGGCTTGAACTCACAGACGGCAAGATCATGACCGGAGCTGAAGTCGGATCCTTAACTGACTGAGCCACCCAGGCTCCCTCTTCCACCTCTTTTTAAAGAGGTAGACACTATGTTCATGTAGACAAAGACTCTCTCTTCTGAAATTCCATGTTCTTCATATACTTAGGGGAGAGTGGTTGGGTCACCAGGATGGGAGTTGAACTTTTTTAAGATTTTAAATCCCTGCTAAAACATGAGCTGTGCTCATCAAAGTCTTAGTATCTCAACATTCTCCTGCCAAAACCATTTGGAGTTCATTCCTCTTTCCCAAGTTCTTTTCTCCTGCTTTCATTCCTGAGTTTATCAACTGTGTATTCAGCAGTGCATACATATGTTCACCAGAGAACTTTTAAAAGATGTAAGTTGCAGCATATTCATAACACACAGAATGTATGTCCATCAATATCCAAACTGAATAAATAAGTAATTGTGATCTATTCAAGTATAATGTGGAGTGAGAGAGACCAAATAATATGTATTCTATGATTTCATTTAGATAAAGGTCACACGCATGTAAAACTAATTTGTAGTCGTAGAAATCAGGATGATGTTTAACTTTGAGAATAAAGGCTCAGATAATGATGGAACAGAGTATGAGGGGTGCTTCTGAGGTGCTGCCACTGATTTAGTTCTTGATCTGAATGGCAATTACAGGGTGTATCCGCTTGGTGATACTTATGATGTGTGCTCTTTTTTGCATGAATATTATAGTTCAATAAAATATTTATTTAAAATAATATGTCTTGGGTACACTCTCTGATCTCTCTATACTGAAACATTTTCTTCCTGTACTCTCTGTCCATGACTAACAAAGTATATATATTTTGTTTTTATAGGATGCTAAATTTAGTGTAAATAATACGTATATTTGTACAAATTATGATCAGACAACACACACAAGAGAATCATAAAAAAGTAAAAAAACTCCATCTTGAAAATCTCTTCCATTTAGTTTCTTTCCAGAGATAGCATCATATGTGTATTTTTTTTCTTTTTGGTGATTTCTTCTTTTACTCCAAGCTATGTTTAAACTTGAATTTGACTACAAACTACCCTGTTACAGACAATGAGGACTGTAACTCAATTACAATGTTTATCACCTTTGTGTGATAATATCTGTGTGTGTGATTTATGTATGTGTGTGCATATAGTGTATATATGTATATACATGTACATGTATTTATATATTTATTAAATGTGTTTTTATAATTTCCTTCTTTCTATATTTCTAACCTCAATGTTTATAAGATATATTTATTTTATTTTATTTTTAATTAAAAAAATTTTAATGTTTATTTATTTAGAGAGAGAGGGAGAGGGGTGCCTGGGTGGCTTAGTCGGTTGGGCATCCGACTTGGACTCAGGTCATGATTTCACAGTCCATGACTTCAAGCCCCACATCAGGCTCTGTGCTGACAGTTCAGAGCCTGGAGCCTGCTTCAGAATCTGTGTCTCCCTCTCTCTGCCCCTCACCTGCTCACACTCTCTCTCTCCTTCAAAAATAAATAAACATTAGAGAGAGAGAGAGCACGAGTGGGGGAAGGACAGAGAGAGAGGAAACAGAATATGAAGACTGTGCTGGCAGCACAAAGCCTGACATGGAGCTCAAACCTATAAACCATGAGATCATGACCTAGGCTCAAGTCAGACACTCAACCGACAGCCACCCAGGTGCCCCAAATCAGATATATTTTTGATTTCCTAGTCTTAAGATTATTACTACTGCTATGATTCCAGAAATCTTCCTAGATTTGTTTATAATTTGATTATAATAGTTGAAAGCTAATAAACAGTACTTGAATTCCTATGATTATATGAATAATGATAAAAATATTGAGTATGAATATGTATTACTTTACAACGAAGTCAGGATTACATTTCTTTCTATATTTTGTCCAATGTAACCATCCTTATTATTTTTTGGGAGAATATTTCCAGCATCAATATTTTTCAGAGATATCTGATAATATATTTCACCCATTAAAAAATTAAAGGATTTCTATGGAAAAGGGGCAAGCAGACAATTAGAAAATAACTTTTATAACAGAAAAGAATGAATGATGGCAAAAATATTTAAGGAAAGGAAAAGAGAGTTGCAGAAATCTCACAGAAAGAAAAAAGGCAGGGATATAAAATATGAAAGAAAAATAAAGACATATAGAAGTTCTGTCCAAGAGGGCAAAAGTCTGACTTTTAGGATTTACATTAGGAGAGAAAACTGTTCAGGCAAATGGAGAATTTATCCAAACATCTATGAAATAATATTTCCTATAACAAAATTAAAAATTTGTATTTTAAGAAATAACAAGAAATACCAAAATACCTAGAATATCCTTTATAAAAGATTCAAACCTGGACATACTACTGTGAAATTAAAGACTATAAATATAATGAAAAGATGCTTAAAAATTTGAGGTGGAAAACAAACATTAAAATAATTTAAAAAACCAATGCATGTTTACATAAATGGAAAGGATACCTACCAACAAATATTGATGTTGCAAGGTCATGGAGCAGTTTTCTTACTTATAAAAATAAATAATCATTAGACTAGACTTCTGCTTTCAATTTAATAATCACTCTAATAGTGAATGGTAAAGTTATTTTAGATATGAAAAAATGAAGAAAGAAGATCTGCATAACAACTTTTCTTAGAAAGTTATTTGAGGATGGGGCACATGGGTGGCTCAGTTGGTGGAGCATCTGACTCTTGATTTCGGCTCGGATCATGATCTTGCAGTTAGTGGGATGGAGCCCCATGTTGGGCTCTGCACTGGCAGTGCAGAGGCTGCTTGGGTTTCTCTCTCTCTCTCCCTCTGCCCCTCCCCTACTTGCTCTCTTTCAAAATAAATAAATAAATGTTTTTTAAAAATAAAGTTATTTGAGGATGTACTCCAACAATATGAGAGAATAACCTAAAATATGCTAATACACCATGGAATTTAGGGGTTAGTGGTTTCAGTCTAAGAAAGGAAAATAAGAATTCCCACAACTCTGAATGAAGAAGATTGAAGATGAGAATAATTTCTTGTAATCAAGTTTCAACGATTATTCTTGTGTTTGGTCACTTTCTTATTACATCACTAGAAACTTGCACTTGTTGCCACGACCTGCCTCAAGGATGGTTTAAGTAGGTCAGTTCTAAAGATCCTTATAGCTCCTTTTGTGATTTCTACACATTATTTCTCTCTCTCTCTCTCTCTCTCTCTCCATAACAAGATTAACCATCAGTTTTTTTAGACACAGTAAGAGCTAATTTATTCTAGAGATATACATGCATTATCTCTGATTTTGAATCAATTCTGCAGATAGTTATTATTCACTGCATTTTATTTTTAAGGAAACTGAAACTTGGATGGATTCATTAATTTGCCATAGTCTACAAAGATTTTAGGTAGAAATCTGGGATTTAAACCTAGAAAATTCATGTTGTTGTTGTTTTTTAATTTTATTGTGTTGAGGTAAAAATATTTAACATGAAATTGATCCCCTTAACACATTTTTAAGTGTACAATATATTTTGTTGACTATATATACTACATTAAGCAGATCTGTAGAACATATTCATCTTGCTTAACTGAAATTTGTAAAGGTTATTTAGTTATTTCCCACTATCTGCTACCTCTGGAAACCACCATTCCACCCTTTAATTCTGTGAATTTGACTATTTTATTTACCTCATAGAAATAGAATCATGCAGTATTTGTTGTTCTGTGACTGACTTTATTCATTCAGCATAATATATTCATGGTCATCCGTGTTGTTGAATATTGCAAAATGTTCTTTTTAAGGCTGAATTGTATTCCATTGCACATGTATATACCATATTTTCTTCATCAATTCATCTGTCAATGAACATTTATATACATTTTGGTTTATTTATTTATACATTTATACATTTATTTATTTATTTATACATTTGGTTATTTATATACATTTCCACATTTTGGTTATTATGAATAATGTAGTGAACACAAAAGTGCCAATATCTCTTTGAGACCCTTATTTCAGTTCTTTTGGATAAACATCAGAAGCAGGATTGCTTAATCACATGGTAGTCCTATTTAAAAATTTTTGAGGAACCTCCATATTTTTTTCCATAGTTGCTGAAATATTTTGCATTTCTAGCAACGATGCACAAATGTTCCAATATCTCTACATTCTTGCCAATACTTTTTGTCTTCTGTTTATTCAATAATAGCCATCCTGATAGATATCAGGTAACATCTCATTGTAGTTTTGATTTGCACTTCCCTGAATATTAGTGATGCTGATCATCTTTTCATATACCTGTTGGCCATTTGTATGACTGCTTTGAAGAAATGTCTATTAAGGACCTTAGCCCATTTTCTAATTGGGTAATTCATTTTTTTTTGCTCAAATTTAGTTGTAGGAGTTCTTTTATATTTTGGATATTAATCTATGGTTTTCAAGTATCTTCTCCCATTGAGCAGTTTGCCTTTTCATTCTGCTGATTGCATCATTTCGTTCATTAACACTGTTCCATCTTATTTCCTCCAAGAATTTGTTGAAATATTTTTTCCATTGCTAATAATTTCCCTTTCCTACTTTTCTTAAATTTATTTTTCTATTATTATCTCTTTGCAATCTGATAGGAGGAATTTCAGGAGGAACACAACACTCTCTTCTATTATGACACATAACCACATCTTTATTTCCATTTTCTTGAGAGGGATTATCTTGTACAAATGTTTAAAAATGATTAGAAGAAACTAATTTAACATGCAATGAGACTTGATTTGTTTTTTGTTTTAAAAATTATTTTCATTCGGGGTGCCTGGGTGGCTCAATTGATTGAGCATCTGATTTTGGCTTAGGTCATGATGTCGCGTTTGTGGGTTCAAGCCCTGCATTGGGCTCTGTGCCGACAGCTCCAGGCCTGGAGCCTACTCTGGATACTGTGTCCCTCTTTCTCTGCCCCTCCCCTGCTCACACTCTGTCTCTCTCTGTCTCTCAAAAAAGATAAAATAAAACATTAAAAATTATTTTCATGAGATATAATTGACATATAAAATTGTATAAGTTTTAGGTGTACAACATGTGTTGATTTAATACATTTATATGTTACAGTATGATTACCTGCATAGTGTTTGCTAACACCTCTATCACCTCACATAATTTTCATTTCTTTTTGTAGTGAGAACACTTAAGATCTATTCTCTCAGGAACTCTGAAGTTTATAATACCATAATGTTACCTATAATCACTATGCTACACATTAAATCTCCTGGATTTAGTTATTAGTTAAACAACAATATACCAAATTCCCCATCCCCTAACCTCTGGTAATCATTCTACTCTGCTTTTATGAGCTTGGCCTTTTTAGATTCCACTTTTAATGAGATCATACAGTTTTTGTCTTTCTTGGATTTGTCTCACTTAGTATAATGCCCTCAAGGCCCATCCATGTTGTCACAAATAGGATTTCCTTTTTTTCTCATGGTGCAATGATATTCTAGTGTGCGCGCGTGTGTGTGTGTGTGTGTGTGTGTATAATAGAAGCATTCAGTGATGAAATAACCTGTGAATTATGATCCTGAGTTTTTTAAAAAATTACATTTACGTGGAAATGTGGAAATTACGTTTACGTGGAAATAACACAAAATCTTGATCACAGATATTTCTTAACACCAGATATATGTTATTTAAAAAGGTTTTAATTATTACATTTTTCTCTTTTGAAATTGAGGAGTGTAATATTTTACAAATTTGAATAACAAATAACTAAACACTTATAAAGTCACATACACAATTTGCTTTATTTTTAATTACTTTAGATAAGAATTTTCAACTTTTAATCATAATGGTGGGATACCTGTACCATGGGACTTACTTTTTGGACTGCCCTAGTTTGGGGATGAGATATGGTTTGGGATTTTATTTTTGTTCAAATATATGAAGGCTTATATCACATTTTCCCTTAGGGAAAGAGACCCATTGTCTCTCAGGTCTCTTAAGCCCTGTTTCACATTGAGACTTGGGAGTTTTGAGGATGTGAGATTATGCTTGTTCCCCATGGGAAGCCAGTCAGACTAAGCACTAAGGTTTTATAAGGTGACACCAGGGTGCTACCTTCAAATACATTCCTGGGTCCTCGCTCTGGCATAAGCACATTTCATACTCCTTGTCTGGAGCTACGTTGTAGGTAAGGTAATGCCTTCCATATATTTTGATTCTAGGCTTACTGTGTGACAAAGCCTAGGCTTGTTCCAGCCTGCCTGTGTGATCACAGGGACAAGGACACTGCCATGTAAAAGGGTATTGTGATTTCTTTGGCTAGGGAAAATTAAGAAGAACATGATCATTCCACATTCAAAACAGAGATAGTATTAGCATGGGATGTTTGTGTGCTCTTGCGTGGGAAGGAGAATCTAGGTGCTCTCAAAATCTCCTTTACAGTATAGGGAATTCTTTTTATGTTTATTCATTTCTACAAATAGATGGTATAATGACAGAGGCAGAGGATTAGACAATAATAACCCTAAGATGCCTTAGTTCAAGGAAAGATAAATAGGCACACCCTTTTCCCTCCAAGTCACTAACCCACTTTTCCCCGTAGTCCTTTATTTCTTAAATTCATCACACAACTTGCAGTCAGCTGATTTAACTCCAATTTACACTTTTTAATCATGGTATTGTCCTTATTAACGGGGTGAAATAGGTAGCAGATTTGGCCCATGTGCTAAAACAAGCTCACAGATCAGTAAAGGGATATGATGAATATACAAAAAGTTCTAGTACAGGTCCTGAGGTCATCAAAATTATAAAAAATGGAGAAAATATGGGGCAGCAGAGAGGAAGAAATTTGACTTTCCAGTAGAGTATCTGTATTTAGTGTAGGGAGCAGAAAATTCTGAATCATGCAGCATGCTATTAAACCTACAGAATCCTGGTTAGATAAAATGACTATGATAATATTGAATTGGTAGACTCATTACAGGAATGTAATTAAATTCATAAAAGAGTTTAAATAAGTAGATAAATATATTTAAATATAAATATAGACAACCAGATGGTATTGCTGCTGCTTTTTCTGAAGGCAAGTGAGTAAAGATTTGAGTTCGTATGCAAGCTGGCTGTTTATATACAAGTTAACCTGAAAGAACCAGAATAGAAGCACAGAAAGGCCTTATGCTAATTGCCAAAGTATTCATTGCCTGACACATGGTGGATGTTTTTTTTAATATATGAAATTTATTGTCAAATTGGTTTCCATACAACTCCCAGTGCTCATCCCAAAAGATGCCCTCTTCAATGCCCATCACCTACCCTCCTTTCCCTCCCACCCATCAACCCTCAGTTTGTTCTCAGTTTTTTTTTATTTTTTTTAACGTTTATTTATTTTTGAGACAGAGAGAGACAGAGCATGAACGGGGGAGGGGCAGAGAGAGAGGGAGACACAGAATCGGAAGCAGGCTCCAGGCTCTGAGCCATCAGCCCAGAGCCCGATGCGGGGCTCGAACTCACAGACCGCGAGATCATGACCTGAGCTGAAGTTGGATGCTTAACCAACTGAGCCACCCCGGCGCCCCTGTTCTCAGTTTTTAAGAGTCTCTTATGCTTTGGCTCTCTCCCACTCTAACCTCTTTTTTTTTTCCTTCCCCTCCCCCATGGGTTTCTGTTAAGTTTCTCAGGATCCACATAAGAGTGAAAACATATGGTATCTGTCTTTCTCTGTATGGCTTATTTCACTTAGCATCACACTCTCCAGTTCCATCCACGTTGCTACACAGGGCCATATTTCATTCTTTCTCATTGCACGTAGTACTCCATAGTGTATATAAACCACAATTTCTTTATCCATTCATCAGTTGGTGGACATTTAGGCTTTTCCCACAATTTGGCTATTGTTGAGAGTGCTGCTATAAACATTGGGGTACAAGTGCCCCTATGCATCAGTACTCCTCTATCCCTTGGGTAAATTCCTAGCAGTGCTACTGCTGGGTCATAGGGTAGGTCTATTTTTAATTTTTTGAGGAACCTCCACACTGTTTTCCAGAGTGGCTGCACCAGTTTGCATTCCCACCAACAGTGCAAGAGGGTTCCCGTTTCTCCACATCCTCTCCAGCATCTATAGTCTCCTGATTTGTTCATTCTGGCCCCTCTGCCTGGCATGAGGTGATATCTGAGTGTGGTTTTGATTCGTATTTCCCTGATGAGGAGTGATGTTGAGCATCTTTTCATATGCCTGTTGGCCATCCGGATGTCTTCTTTAGAGAAGTGTCTATTCATGTTTTCTGCTCATTTCTTCACTGGATTATTTGTTTTTCAGGTGTGGATTTTGGTGAGCTCTTTATAGATTTTGGATACTAGCCCTTTGTCCGATGTGTCATTTGCAAATATCTTTTCCAATTCCGTTGGTTGTCTTTTAGTTTTGTTGGTTGTTTCCTTTGCAGTGCAGAAGCTTTTTATCTTCATGAGGTCCCAATAGTTCATTTTTGCTTTTAATTCCCTTGCCTTTGGGGATGTGTCAAGTAAGAAATTGCTGCAGCTGAGGTCAGAGAGGTCTTTTCCTGCTTTCTCCTCTAGGATTTTGATGGTTTCCTGGCTCACATTCAGGTCCTTCATCCATTTTGAGTTTATTTTTGTGAATGGTGTAAGAAAGTGATCTAGTTTCATTCTTCTGCATGTTGCTGTCCAGTTCTCCCAGCACCATTTGTTAAAGAGACTGTCTTTTTTCCATTGGATAGTCTTTCCTGCTTTGTCAAAGATTAGTTGGCCATACGTTTGTGGGTCTAGTTCTGGGGTTTCTATTCTATTCCATTGGTCTATGTGTCTGTTTTTGTGCCAATACCATGCTGTCTTGATGATGACAGCTTTGTAGTAGAGGCTAAAGTCTGGGATTGTGATGCCTCCTGCTTTGGTCTTCTTCTTCAAAATTACTTTGGCTATTTGGGGCCTTTTGTGGTTCCATATGAATTTTAGGATTGCTTGTTCTAGCTTCGAGAAGAATGATGGTACAATTTTGATTGGGATTGCATTGAATGTGTAGATACCTTTGGGTAGTATTGACATTTTAACAATATTTATTCTTCCAACCCATGAGCACACATGGTGGATGTTTAATGGAAATTTTAAAAATTTAGCAAATGGAATTATTTAAATTAGCTTAGGGTCCATAGCTTGAAATATTCAGCATTGAAACAGTGACAACACTATGTGTCACTAAAAGATTGAATTTAGGGGCACTTGGGTGGCTCAGTTGGTTGAGCATCTGACTTCAACTCAGGTCATGATCTCACAGTTTGTGAGTTCAAGCTCTGCATTGGGCTCACTGCTGTCAGTGTGGAGCCCACTTTGGATCCTTTGTCCCCGTATCTCTCTGCCTTCCCCCCACCCTCTCTCTCAAAAAATAAATAAAACACATTAAAAAATTGAATTTGACATCAGGAAAAATATTTCAAAATAATAACATAAAATGTTGAAGTATTCTCAAAGAATCTAGAACTCCCTTTTCTGGTTCTAGCTTTTTCTTGACATTCTTTTCCAGGAGATCATGCAGAGGGTTCTTCAAATGCTTGACAGGATTTATTCTGTGTTCCAGACCCTAAATTCCTAAAACAAACAACAACAACTGTTGTCATAGGCTTTCTCCTCTGGATAAGCATAGCATGGAAAGGAGAAGAAAGTGAAAAAGCAAGGCTTCTTGGCCTTCCTATGTCCTAAGCAATACCTGACTCATCCTGATTTTTCTGGGGGCTAAGATCAAGTGGTAATATAAAGGAGGCCACTTTCTGTTTTAAACAGACAGAGGTAACAAAGGGTGCTGCACACACTTTGGGTCAAATGGCTGCCCAGCGTGGGATGAGGAAACACAGAAGTAGCAGTGATGGCATCAATCACTATACTTCCCATCAGATCCTGGATGGTTAGACAACTGGGTCGGGTAATTGAGCCTATTGTCATCAAGAAGGGGAGAGAAATTGTGATTGATGTGCAGTGGTTTGGTGCAACATATGTGACATAGTATGCTTTTGGTAGTACACAGTGTGTTGCTTTATCTCTTGCACAGGAAAAGGCTCAATGCAAGACTGAATGAAAATGGTGAATTTATCTTCCTATACTTTTGTGATTATTGTACTTTCAATCCTTTCCTATGTTCTGTCTCATTAATTCCCCAGAACCACAGGCAAAATAAGGAAGTGGGGGAACTCCAGGTAAGTCTGAAAGGTACTTATAACCAAATTACCTCCCCCTTTGAAAGTATGAATCATCCTGCACAACCCTGTTCTTTATATGGAAGATGGCTGGAGTGCTAGGAAGGGAGAAATTATAAGAAGAAGGAACTATAGAGGCCCCAAGTTAAAAATATGAAGCCTCATATTCCTCCAGAGAAACAAGCAAACAAATAAATACAAAACAAGTAAATGAGGAAACAGCTCACTGATCTACTGCTTGCTAGCCTTTTAAAGGATTTGTCTGTAGTGGAACAGATAGGATGTATGAGCTAGAAAAATTTGAATTTCACTCTGAATTAATCACCAGTAGCTTTGGGAAGCAAATTAAACATCCTGTACCTGAGTCATGGAATTTAGTGAAATTAGCTTACCCTGATCTTCGGAATGCACAGGCTTCTTTAAAGGAAGAATCGAAACAGATGAATATAAGGGGAAAAAAGACAAAGCATAAAACAAACTCTTAACCATAGAGAACAAACTGAGAGTTGCTAGAGGGAAGATGAGTGGCAGGATGGTTTAAATGGGTGATGGGTATTAAGGATAACACTTGTGATGAGCACGGAGTGTTGTATGTAAGTGATGAATCACTAAATTCTATACCTGAAACTAATATTATACTGTATGTTAAATAACTGGAATTTAAATAAAAACTTGAAAAAAGAGAAAATAAATAATGTAAGGAAAGAAGGAAGGAAGGGAGGGAAGAAGGATTCAATGTTCAAAGAAGACTTCTCAAGGTAAGTACATGACAGAGAGAGATTTTCGAATAACGGAAAGAAACTGAGCAAAGTCAACATAAACTTGAAGTATTTGTAGGATTTGGGGATTGGCATGTAGCCTATCAAAGTTTAAGCATGAAATGCTAGGATACAGTGACCATATAATTTCTTGTCCAAACCAGGACCACTTTGAGTGGTTAGGAATTGGAAAGAAATAAAATGGAAAGAGAGGATAAGACCTAAATTTTACTTTATTAAATGCCATGCCACGAAATTTGAGTCCTACCCTCAACTTGATGAGAAAACATTGAAGATTATTAAGCAGAGCATTAAATTGTCTTCAAAATTATGCTCTAGGACAAATGTGATTTGAAAAATATTTGAAAATCAAATTTGAAAAAATTCATTTGAAAAAATTTGAAAAATTTCGTGGCAAAGCCAAGAAATAGGTGGATTTAGTTAATGGTATTTATTTATTTATTTATTTATTTGAGAGAGATGGGGCACAAGTAAGCGATGGGTAGAGAGAGGGGGAGAAGTGTGCCTCACCCAAAGTGAGGCTCGAGGTCATTCAATGCAGGACTTGAACTCACTAACTATGAGATCAATACCTGAGTCAAAGCCAGATGCTTAACAGGCAGCCACCGATGCACCCTAGCTAGGTGGTCTTTGAAAGACAGTAAGATTGGTGATAGAAAAGGCTGACATTGTAAATATTTCTGGATTTAAAAATAGAAAGCTTGTTTTGTCTGAGAATAGCGGGTAGATAGTAGACATGCTGAAGTGGCCTGGACAGAGTAGGAACTGAAGCATTTTGAGCTGTAAAGGAATTTTACCCAAGATGAAGTGGAAGAATACCTGAGAAGATCACAAAGATGCTGGTATATCATATGGTAGATAATGACACCATTATCCAAAAGACAAAACTCAGAAATGGAACCTATTTTGGCATGGGGTAAAGACTGAAGTGATGAGCTTAGTCTTGGACATGGTGATTCAAACTGCTTGTGGAAGTTTCCAGCATGCATTTAGAAGGAGGACTCAACAATTGTTAAATAGCTTTCTTATAAAATTAATTACTGGAAAAATTACCTTCATGTTGGCTATATTTGAGGTAATAAGAGTAGACATATTCTAAGAGAGAGAAAATGCTTCTCAAGAATTATGTAAAAACAGAGACATGGAAAGGAAATAGGTGACTCCATTGACTTTGGGAATTACAGGGTATTTGAGAAATGGAGGTTTCTTATTTTTCTTTTTCATGGGACAATTAAGTTAGACTTTCATGGCCACTATCCTTATCTCTCATAGCCATGTCCTACCTACACTTGTATTTCAAATTAAGATATCCAATTCACCAGGATACTAACCTAAGAGTAAAAAAAACAAACAAAAAAAACCTGATTTTTCATAACTCTTTGAGGTAGGTGTCATTAGCCTTATATTCTAGATGAGCATCTGAGCTTCAAGAGTAAAGTAAACCTCAGTAAGTTATAAGACTGGTATGGAAAGAGCTAAATTTGAACAAGATCTTCTTTGATATAATCATAATCTTCCCATTACGTATTGCCACACAAGATTAATGTAATGAGCAAACTTCAGTCCATCCTTCATATAATGATAACTTGCTATCATAAGGTATGTACTCTGTCAAGCCTGGATGCATAGTAAAGAGATTGCATGAATATCATTGCTATCCCTGAATCTAGTTTTGTGTCATTTACATTTTGATATCTCTGTGCCTTGGTTTTTTTCTAGTTGATGTCAAAAAAATAATCACAGCTTGGTAATTGTGGCTTCAAAATTACATTTAGATTGCTTATAAAACTTTTAAAATATTACCATAATATAGTATTATTCAATAAATGGTATATTTTCATAGTTACAATTACTTATATTTGTTCTGTTATGAATGTAACTATGTTCCAAATTTAATTTTCATTCTCAAAACATTCTGAATTAAATTTCTATTTCTTAATTCCTTCTCCTCAAGATAGACACCTCTGGATACATAGAGCTCCTCTATTGAAATAGTTATGCCAGTTTTCAACAATTCATATGTTGCCCCCCAATTTTTTATTCTTAATGGAATTCCTGGTCTAGAAAGAGTACATGTAATGGATCTCCCTCCCATTATGTATAATGTATACCATCTCTCTTTTGGGAAACCTTGGCCTTGTATACCTAATTCATCAGGAGGAGTCCTTACATCACCCAATGTATTTCTTTCTGGCCATGCTGTCTGTCATTGACCTCTTTACCTGAACCACTACTCTACCCAATGCACTCTGCATCTTCTGGTTCAATCTCAAGGATATTAACTTCAATGCTTACTTAGTCCAAATGTTCTTTGTCCATGGGTTCACAGATGTGGAGTTTGGTGTGCTCATGCTCATGGCTCTGGACCACTATGTGGCCATTTGCTACCCATCGCGATATGCTACCATACTCACTAACCCTATTATTACCAAAGCTGGGCTTGCCACTTTCCTGAGGGGTGTGTTGGTGATTATTCCTTTCCTATTCTTGGTCAAGCATTTGCCCTTCTGCCAAAGAAATATTATCTCCCATACATATTGTGGCCACATGTCAGTGGTGAAGTTGTCCTGTGCCAGCATCAAGATCAATGTCATCAATGGTCTGACAGTTGCCCTCCTGATTGGAGTGTTTGACATCTGCTGTATATCTGTGTCTTACACTATGTTCCTTCAGGCAGTGGTCAGTCTTTCACCAGCAGATGCTTGGCAGAAGGCCTTTAGCACCTGCACTGTCCATAAATCTGCCACAATCATCACCTATGTTCCAGCATTCTTCACTTTCTTTACGCTCCATTTTGGGGTACACACCATTCCCCCTTCTCTTCACCTAATTGTGGCTAATCTTTATCTTCTTCTTCTTCCCCCAACACTGAACCCCATTGTTTATGGGATAAAGATAAAACAGATCAGAGACAGTGTCATAAAACTCTTTCAGGGTGAGAAAGATCCAAGTATTCAGGACAAATGAAATTAGTTGAAGATGAGTGAAAAACGACAAAGAAGGGACTCATGTGTGATATCATACATTAACTCATGTGTGGTATCATATATTCTCCAGGTCTATCCCAGAGTATCTTTTCTGCAATGATAGTAGGTAAATATATAGCTAATTCTGGATTTATAGCCCAGTACCTTTCCCTTATTTTTTCTCCACCAATTTTAATCAGGTAACTGATATGGGCTCATTAAAAATTTTCTCTAACGTATCCATGTAAGATATTTTCTTAAACTTTTGAGAGAGTTCTTAATTGTCTTTTCTATGTTTGTAACCCTCCTTTGGATAAGAAACAAAATGACTTTTCAGGACATTTTCCAGCCTGGGCCATCTTTGAAATTAAAACTCAGTTTATTAATTAGGCTGGTAATATGCAGATAAAACTGACCATCATGGATTTTAAAAGAATGGCATTTAGTAAGCATGATATTGTAAAAAGCTTTGCAGACCAATTTACTCAAGAATAAATAATGCTAATTCCTAGAAACATATACACTACCAAAACTGAAACAGGAAGAAATAGAAAATTTGAATAGACCCATAACCAGTAAGAAAATCGAATTAGTAATCAAAAATCTCCCAAAAAAACAGAGTCCAGAATTCCAGGGGAATTCTACCAAACATTTAAGGAAGAGTTAACACCTATTCTCTTGAAACTTTTCCAAAAAATAGAAATGGAAGGAAAATTTCCAAACTCTTTCTATGAAGCCAGCATTACTTTGATTCCAAAACCAGACAGAGACCCCACTAAAAAGGAGAACTATAGACCAATTTCCCTGATGGACATGGATGCAAAAATCCTCAACAAGATATTAGCCAACCAGACCCAACAATACATTAAAAAAATTATTCACCATGACCAAGTGGGATTTATACCTGGGTTGCAGGGCTGGTTCAATATCCGCAAAACAATTAACGTGATTCATCACATCAATAAAAGAAAGGACAAGAACCATATGATCCTCTCAATAGATGCAGAGAAGGCATTTGACAAAACACAGCATCCTTTCTTGATAATAACCTCAAGAGTGTAGGGATAGAAGGATCATACCTTGAGATCATAAAAGCCATGTATGAACGACCCAACGCTAATAGTATCCTCAATGGGGAAAAACTGACAGCTTTCCCCCTAAGGTCAGGAACCAGACAGTGATGTCCACTCTCACCACTGCTATTCAACATAGTATTGGAAGTCTTAGCCTCTGCAATCAGATATTGCAAAGAAATAAATGGCATCCAAATCAGCCAGGAGGAGGTCAAACTTGCACTCTTCGCAGATGACATGGTACTTTATATGGAAAACCCAAAAGATCCCACCAAAAAACTGCTAGAACTTATTCATGAATTCAGTAAAGTTTCAGGATATAAAACCAATGCACAGAAACCTGTTGCATTCCTATTCACCAAAAATGAAATGACAGAAAGAGAAATCAAGAAATCGATCCCATTTCCAGTTGCACCAAAAACCATAAAATACCTAGGAATAAATCTAACCAAAGAGGGGAAAAATCTATACACTGAAAACTATAGAAAGCTTATGAAAGACACTGAAGAAGACACAAAGAAATGGAAAAAGATTCCATGATCCAGGATAGGAAGAACAAATATAGTTAAAATGTCGATACTACCCAAAGCAATCTACATATTCAATGCAATCCCTATCAAAATAACACCAGCATTCTTCACAGGGCTAGAACAAATAATCCTAAAATTTGTATGGAACCAGAAAAGACCCTGAATAGCCAAAGCAATCTTGAAAAAGAAAACCAAAGCAAGAGGTGTCACAATCCCACATCAAGATATACTACAAAGGTGTAATCATCAAGACAGTATGGTACTGGTACAAAAACAGACACTCAGATCAACGGAATAGAATAGAGAACCCAGAAATGGACCCACAAATGTATGGCCCACTAATCTTCGACAAAGCAGGAAAGAATATCCAATGGAATAAAGACAGTCTCTTCAGCAAGTGGTGCTGGGAAAACTGGACAGTGACATGCAGAAGAATGAACGTGGACCACTTTCTTACACCATACACAAAAATAAACTCACAATGGATGAAAGACCTAAAGGTAAGACAGGAAGCCATCAAAACCCTCGAGGAGAAAGCAGGCAAAAACCTCTTTGATCTTGGCTGCAGCAACTTAACACGTCTCCGGAGGCAAGGGAAACAAAATCAAAAATGAACTACTGGGAGCTCATCAAATTAAAAAGCTTCTGCACAGTGAAGGAAACAATCAGCAAAACTAAAAGGCAACCCACAGAATGGGAGAAGATATTTGCAAATGACATATCAGATAAAAGGTTGGTGAGGATGCAGAGAACAAGGATCTCTTTTGCATTGTTGTTGGGAATGCAAGCTGGTGCAGCCACTCTGGAAAACAGTATGGAGGTTCCTCAAAAAACTAAAAATAGAACTACCCTATGACCCAGCAATTGCACTACTAGGCATTTATCCATGGGGTACAGGTGTTCTGTTTCGATGGGACACATGCACGCCCATGTTTATAGCAGCACTATCAACAATAGCCAAAGTAGGAAAGAGCCCAAATGTCCATTGATTGATGAATGGATAAAGAAGATGTGGTATATATATACAACGGAGTATTACTCAGCAATCAAAAAGAATGAAATCTTGCCATTTGCAACTACGTGGATAGAACTAGAGGGTATTATGCTAAGTGAAATTAGTCTGTCAGAGAAAGATAAGTATCATATGAATTCACTCATACGAGGACTTTCAGATACAAAACAGGTGCACATAAGGGAAGGGAAACAAAAATAACATAAAAACAGGGAGGGGGACAAAATGTAAGAGACTCATAAATATGGAGAACATACAGAGGATTACTGGATGGGTTGTGGGAGGGGGTGGGCTAAATGGGTAAGGGGCATTAAGGAATCTACTCCTGAAATCATTGTTGCACTATATGCTAACTAATTTGGATGTAAATTTTAAAAATTAAATTAAAAAATTGAAAAAGACCAACCATCAAGCAATATTCTCACATAAATATTCTTACCCTCAGAATAATTTGACAATCTGGGGTCAAAGGCAAACAGGTCATATGTCATAAGTTCATCAATGTTTGGTCAAATGTTTTCCCAGTGGCATTATTTCACTATTTTACAGTAAGCTATAAAGATACAGTAAACTATGAAGATGCTCACTGACATGACAGACACTACACCAAGTGTTTTCTGGTATGTAGCAAATGTCATAATAAAATTTTTAAAGAAAAAAAAAGAATAAAGAATGCTTACAATGTATAGGTTAGCCCTTCATGATAAATGCAATATATGACTCAACACACCTATGCTGTTTCTCAATATTGATTTATTTTTTCTCATTTGTTGATATCTTGTTTTTTCTCTATTGAATAAAATTACTTATTAAGAATACTATGGACACTATTAATAATGCTCACAACTACCATGGGTGTGAAAATTTTTGGATGTAGTCTCTCCACTATAATCTCTCAATTCAGTAATATCTCTTTTCTGTCTCATTGATCATCAGTGATCTATCTCCAGTTTCTTCCACTTCATCTCTGGAACATCTAATGCAATACTTATTGTGGTGTTGTCCATGGACCCCTGAGGGCTTCAAGACCATCTTGGGGAATCTAGGAAGTCACAATAATTTTCATAGTAATGTTAAAGTATTATTTGCCCTTTTCAGTTTCATCCTATTACCTGTAACATACAGGGAGTTTTCCAGAGTACATACGGTGTGTGATCATTATTGTAAAATAAACTATGTCAACATTTGGAAGATCTGCATCACTCAATAAACCAATATTTCCAAATGACAAATGTTTGACGTTTCAAGATGATGAATGTGTAAAGATTAATTCCAGTTCTAGATACACCTTTTTTTGTAATTATTTCACTTCATGCCCAGCACAGAACCTGATGCAGGGCTCAAACGCATGACCCTAGGATCATGACCTGAGCCAGAATTGGAAGTTGGACGCTCAACAGACTGAGCCACCCAGGTGACCCTATTTCATTTTTTTTTAGTATAGTTGACACATGAAGTTTATACATTATGCCATGCTCACTACAATCATAGCTAGCATCTGTCACCATAGAACACGATTACAGTGTCATGACTATATTACTTAAGCTGTTTGTTCTCTGTATTTATAGATCTGATTCTGCTTTCTGTTTATTCATTCACTTGTTTTCTTAATTAAGTTTTTGATTTTAATTCCAGTATAGTTAACATACAGTGTTATGTTAGTTTCAGATATACAATATTTTATACATTAAATTATACAATTAAGTTATGCAATTTTATACCTTACTCAGTGTTCATCATGATGTCTACTCTTTAATCCCCATCAAATATTTCACCCACCTTCCCCACCTACATCTCTGTTTATTCCTTTGTTTTTTTAGATTCTACATATGAGCGAAATAATATGGTAAATGTCTTTCTCAATTGGACTTAATTCACTTAACGTAGTACCCTTTAAATCTATCCATGTTATGGTAAATGGCACAATCTCATCCATTTTTATGGCTGTGTAATATTCTATTACACACACACACATCTTCTTTACCCATTTGTCTATCAATGGACACTTAAGTTGCTTCATATCTTGGCTATTGTAAATAATGCTGCAATAAACATAGGAGTGCATAAATCTTTTCAAGTTAGTTTTTGTTTTGTTTTGTTTTGTTTTCATTGGGCAAATACTCAGTGGTGAAATTAATGGATCATATGGTAATTCTATTTTTAGATTTTTGAGGAAACTCCATACTGTTTTCCATGGTGGCTGTACCAATTTACATTCCCACCTACAGTATATGAGGGTTGATTTTTCTCCACATCTTCACTACACTTGTTGTTTTTGTCTTTTCGATTTTAGCCATCTGACAAGTGTGGGGTGATATCTCATTGGTGATAGCCACAGGTGTGTGGATTTGATTTGCATTTCTTTGATGATTAATGATGTCGAGAATCTTTTCATGTGTTGGCTATCTATGTGTCTTCTTTGGAAAAAATGTTTATTGGAGTTCTCTGCCCATTTTTTATGGTGATGAATTATCTAAGTTCTTAATACATTTCAGATATTAACCCCCTATTGGATATATAATTTGCAAATATCTTCTTCCATTAAGTAGGATGCCTTTTTGTTTTGTTGTTTCCCTCACGATACAAAAGCTTTTTACTGTGGTGTAGTCCCAATAGTTTATTTTTGGTTTTGTTTCTCTTGCTTGAAAATACATGTCTAGAAAAATGTTGCTAAGGCCGATGTCAGAGAAATTACTATTAATATTCACTTCTGGGATTTTTATGGCATTAGGTCTCACATTTGGATCTTTAATCCCTTTTTTTTTTTACTTTTTAAAAGTTTTTTTTAATTTTAATCCTAGTACAGTTAACATACAGTGTTCTATTACTTTAAGGTGTACAATATAGTGATTCAAAAATTCTATGCATTGCTCAGTGCTCATCATGATAAGTGTGCTCTTTAATCCTCATCACCTATTTACCCCATCCCCCCCCACCTCCCCTCTGGTGACCATTAGTTTGTACTCTGTAGTTAAGAGTCTGTTTCTTGGTTTCTGTCTCTCTCTCTCTTTCTTCTCCATTGTTTATTTCTTATATTCCATATATGAGTGAAATCATAATATTTGTATTTCTCGGACACTTCACTTTGCATTATACTTTCTAGATCCATCCATGTTGTTGCAAATGGCAAGATTTCATGTGTTTTAGGGCTGAATAACATTCCAGTGTGTGTGTGTGTGTGTGTGTGTGTATAGTGTGTGTATATATATATATATATATATATATATATATCCTCTTTATCCATTCCATGGATTCCATGGATATCTGTCCATGGACACTTGGGGATGCTTCCATAATTTGGTTATTGTAAATAATGCTGCAATAAACATAGGGGTGCATGTATCCTTTAGAATTAGTGTTTTTATATCCTTTGGGTAAATACCCAGTAGTGCAATTGCTAGATCATAAGGTAGTTCTAGTTTTAGATTTTTGAGGATCCTCCATACTGTTCTCCACAGAGGCTGCATCAGTTTGCATTCCCACAATCAGTGCATGAAGGTTCTTTTTCTTCACATCCTTGCCAACAGTTGTTTCCTGTGTTTTTGATTTTAGCCATTCTTTCAGAGCACTTTTAAAACAACTGTTCTTTGTACAACCATTTTATAAAAACACAGCATGCCCAAACTTGATTTCATGATCTAAATTGCGCTGCAGTCCTGTAGTTCAGTTCATGTTTATTTCTTGGTCCCCCAGCTCATACAGCATATTCTCTGAAGTAGTTGCCAAGTCTTGGTGATCACAGCCTTTTCTGCAACGTTTTGCATGCATGTATCCAGAGATTTTTTAAATTTTTTTTAACTTTATTTTTTATCTTTTAAAATTTACATCCAAATTAGTTAGCCTATAGTGAAGCAATGATTTCAGGAATAGATTCCTTAATGCCCCTGACTCATTTAGCCCATCCGCCCTCCCACAACCCCTCTAGTAATCCTCTATTTGTTCTACATATTTATGAGTCTCTTATGTTTTGTCCCCCTCTCTGTTTTTATTTTTGTTTCCCTTCCCTTATGTTCATCTGTTTTGTCTCTTAAAGTCCTCATATGAGTGAAGTCATATGATACTTGTCTTTCTCTGAATGGCTAATTTCACTTAGCATAATACCCTCTAGTTCCATACAACTAGTTGCAAATGGCAAGATTTCATGTTTGTTTGATTGTGGAGTAATACTCCATTGTATATATATATATATATAATATTGTGTATATATATATATATATATATATATATATATATATATATATATATACACCCCACATCTTCTTTATCCATTCATCCATCGATGGACATTTGGGCTCTTTCCATACTTTGGCTCTTGTTGATAGTGCTGCTATAAACATGGGGGTGCATGTGTCCCTTCGAAACAGAACACCTGTACCCCGTGGATAAATGCCTAGTAGTGCAATTGCTGGGTCATAGGGTAGTTCTATTTTTAGTTTTTTGAGGAACTTCCATACTGTTTTCCAGAGTGGCTGCACCAGCTTGCATTCCCACCAACAATGCAAAAGAGATTCTTATTCTCTGCATCCTCGCCAACATCTGTTGTAGCCTGAGCTGTTAATGTTAGCCATTCTGACAGGTGTAAGGTGGTATCTCATTGTGGTTTTGATCTGAGTTTCCCTGAGGATGACTGATGTGGAGCATTTTTTCATGTGTTGGTTGGCCATCTGGATGTCTTCTTTGGAGAAGTGTCTATTCATGTCAACTGCCCATTTCTTCACTAGATTCTTTGTTTTTTGGGTGTTGAGTTTGATAAGTTCTTTATCGATTTTGGATACTAACCCTTTATCTGATGTGTCATTTGCAAATATTTTCTCCCATTCTGTGGGTTGCCTATTAGTTTTGCTGATTGTTTCCTTCACTGTGCAGAAGTTTTTTATTTTGATGAGGTCCCAGTAGTTCATTTTTGCTTTTGTTTCCCTTGCCTCTGGAGATGTGTTGAGTAAGAAGTTGCTGCAGCCAAGATCAAAGAGGTTTTTGCCTGCTTTCTCCTCGAGGGTTTTGATGGCTTCCTGTCTTACCTTTAGGTCTTTCATCCATTGTGAGTTTATTTTTGTGTATGGTGTAAGAAAGTGGTCCACGTTCATTCATCTGCATATTGCTGTCCAGTTTTCCCAGCACCACTTGCTGAAGAGACTGTCTTTATTCCATTGGATATTCTTTCCTGCTTTGTCGAAGATTAGTGGGCCATACATTTGTGGGTCCATTTCTGGGTTCTCTATTCTGTTCCGTTGATCTGAGTGTCTGTTCTTGTACCAGTACCATACTGTTTTGAACATTACACCTTTGTAGTATATCTTGATATGGGATTGTGACGCCTCCCGCTTTGGTTTACTTTTTCAAGATTGCTTTGGCTATTCTGGGTCTTTTCTGGTTCCATGCAAATTTTAGGATTATTTGTTCTAGCCCTGTGAAGAATGCTGGTGTTATTTTGATAGGGATTGCATTGAATATGTAGATTGCTTTGGGTAGTATCGACATTTTAACTATATTTGTTCTTCCTATCCTGGATCATGGAATCTTTTTCCATTTCTTTGTGTCTTCTTCAGTGTCTTTCATAAGCTTTCTATAGTTTTCAGTGTATAGATTTTTCCCCTCTTTGGTTAGATTTATTCCTAGGTATTTTATGGTTTTTGGTGCAACTGGAAATGGGATCGATTTCTTGATTTCTCTTTCTGTCATTTCATTTTTGGTGAATAGGAATGCAACAGGTTTCTGTGCATTGGTTTTATATCCTGAAACTTTACTGAATTCATGAATAAGTTCTAGCAGTTTTTTGGTGGGATCTTTTGGGTTTTCCATATAAAGTACCATGTCATCTGCGAAGAGTGCAAGTTTGACCTCCTCCTGGCTGATTTGGATGCCATTTATTTCTTTGCAATATCTGATTGCAGAGGCTAAGACTTCCAATACTATGTTGAATAGCAGTGGTGAGAGTGGACATCACTGTCTGGTTCCTGACCTTAGGGGGAAAGCTGTCAGTTTTTCCCCATTGAGGATACTATTAGCGTTGGGTCGTTCATACATGGCTTTTATGATCTCAAGGTATGATCCTTCTATCCCTACACTCTTGAGGTTATTATCAAGAAAGGATGCTGTGTTTTGTCAAATGCCTTCTCTGCATCTATTGAGAGGATCATATGGTTCTTGTCCTTTCTTTTATTGATGTGATGAATCACGTTAATTGTTTTGCGGATATTGAACCAGCCCTGCAACCCAGGTATAAATCCCACTTGGTCATGGTGAATAATTTTTTTAATGTATTGTTGGGTCTGGTTGGCTAATATCTTGTTGAGGATTTTTGCATCCATGTCCATCAGGGAAATTGGTCTATAGTTCTCCTTTTTAGTGGGGTCTCTGTCTGGTTTTGGAATCAAAGTAATGCTGGCTTCATAGAAAGAGTTTGAAGTTTTCCTTCCATTTCTATTTTTTGGAAAAGTTTCAAGAGAATAGGTGTTAACTCTTCCTAAAATGTTTGGTATAATTCCCCTGGAAAGCCATATGGTCCTGGACTCTTGTTTTTTGGGAGTTTTGGATTAAGAATTCGATTTCCTTACTGGTTATGGAACTATTCAAATTTTCTATTTCTTCCTGTTTCAGTTTTGGTAGTGTGTATGTTTCTAGGGATTTGTCCATTTTTTTCCAGATTGCCCATTTTACTGGTGTATAACTGCTCATAACATTCTATTATTATTGTTTTTATTTCTGTTGTGTTGGTTGTTATCTCATTCCTCTTTCATTCTTGATTTTAATTATTTGGGTCCTTTCCTTTTTCTTCTTGACCAAACTGGCTAGTGGTTTATCAATTTTGTTAATTCTTTCAAAGAGCCATCTTCTGGCATTAATTTCTAGCTCTAATCTTTATTATTTCCTGTCTTCTGCTGGGTTTGGGTTTTATTTGCTGTTCATTTTCCAGCTCCTTAAGGCGTATAGTTTGGTTGCATATCCTAGATCTTTCTTCCTTCTTTAGGAAGGCCTGGATTGCTATATACATTCCTCTTATGACCGTCTTTGCTGCATCCCAGAGGATTTGGGTTGTGGTGTTATCATTTTCATTGGCTGCCATATACTTTTTAATTTCCTCTTTAACTTCTCGGTTAGCCCATTTATTCTTTAGTAGGATGTTCTTCAGTCTCCAAGTATTTGTTACCTTTTCAAATTTTTTCTTGTGGTTGATTTCGTGTTTCATAGCATCGTGGTCTGAAAATATGCATGGTGTGATCTCGATCTCTTTGTACTTACTTACAAAGTACAAATAAGGGATTATTTGTATCCAAGTATATAGTCTATTCTGGAGAATGTTCCATGTGCAGTGGAGAAGAATGTATATTGTGCTGCTTTAGGATGATATGTTCTGAATATATCTGTTAAGTCCATCTGGTCCAATGTGTCATTCAAAGCCATTGTTTCCTTGTTGATTTTTTGATGAGATGATCTGTCCATTGCTGTGAGTGGGGTCTTGAAGTCTCCTACTATTATGGTATTACTATCGATGAGTATCTTTGTTTGTGATTAATTGATTTATATATTTGGGTGCTGCCACATTTGGCAAATACATGTTTGCAATTGTTAGATCTTCTTGGTCTATATTGATTATGATATAATTGATTATGATATAATGCCCTTCTGCAACTTTTGATACAGTCTTTATTTTAAAGTCTAGGTTGTCTGATATAAGTATGGCTACTCTGGCTTTCTTTTGTTGACCATTAGCATGATAGATGGTTCTCCATCCCCTTATTTTCAATCTGAAGGTGTCTTTAGGTCTCAAGTGGGTCTCTTGTAAACAGCATATAGATGGATCTTGTTTTCTTATCCATTCTGTTTCCCTATGTCTTTTGATTGAAGCATTGAGTCCATTGACGTTAGACTGAGTACTGAAAGATATGAATTTATGGGCATTATGATGCCTGTAGAGTTGGAGTTTCTGTTGGTGTTCTCTGGTCCTTTCTAATCTTTGTTGCTTTTGGTATTTATTTATTTATTTGTTTATATTTTTATCTTCTCTATCCTCAGAGATTCCCCCTAAAATCTTGCAGGGCTGGTTTAGTGGTCACAAACTCCTTTAATTTTTGTTTGTCTGGGAAACTTTTTATCTCTCCTTCTATTTTGAATGACAGCCTTGCTGGATACAGAATTCTTGGCTGCATATTTTTCTGATTCAGCACACTGAATATATCCTGCCACTCCCTTCTGGCCTGCCAAGTTTCTGTGGATAGGTCTGCTGCAAACCTGATCTGTCTTCCCTTGTAGGTTAGGGACTTTTTTTCCCTTGCTGCTTTCATGATTCTCTCCTTGCCTGAGTATTTTGTGAATTTGACTATGATATGCCTTGTTGATGGTCGGTTTTTGTTGAATCTAATGGGGGTCCTCTGTGCTCCTGGATTTTGATGTCTGTGTCTTTCCCCAGGTTAGAAAAGTTTTCTACTATGATTTGCTCACATAACACTTCCACTCCTATTTCTGTCTCTTCCTCTTCTGGGACCCCTATGATTCCGATGTTGTTCCTTTTTAATGAGTCACTGATTTTTCTAATTCTTAAATTGTGCTCTTTTGCCTTCATCTCCCTCTTTTTTTCTGTTTTGTTATTCTCTATAAGTTTGTCATGTATATCGCTGATTCTCTGTTCTGCCTCGTCCATCCTTGCTGCCGCTGCATCCATCCGTGATTACACCTTAGTTATAACATTTTCAATTTCATGCTGGCTATTTTTTACATCTTTTATCTCCGCAGATAAGGATTCTAATCTATTTTTGACTCCAGCTAGTATTCTTATTATCGTGATTCTAAATTCTGGTTCAGACATGTTGCTTATATCTGTGTTTGTTAACTCCCTGGCTGTCATTTCTTTGTGCTCTTTCTTTTTTGGCGAATTCCTTCATTTGTCATTTTTAAGGGAGAAAAGGAATTAATGAGGTAGAAAAATTGAAATTTAAAAATATAAAAATTAAAAAAATATTAAAATTAAAAATTAAAAACACACACACACACAAAATCGAATAGATGATGCTAGATCCTAGGTGTGTTTTGGTCTGGGTGTTGAAAGTAGTTTGACAGATTAGAGAAATGAAAAATAAAAGGGGGGGGGGAGAAAATAAAAGGAAATCATTTCAGACTTGAAAAAATGAATACACTGAAGTAGACTAAAATAAAATGATGGAAGTAAAGTAGAATTTGAAAAAAATTACACAAAAGTAAAAAATATAGCAATAAAACAAAAAAGATATTTTTAATAAAAATTGGAAATAAAAATGAATTTTTCTCTTTCTGTATTCAAGAAAAAGAAAAGAATTGTAAAAGAGAAAAAGAAAAAAGAAAAAAGTAAAGAAAATTGAATAGATGAACCTGCTAACAGATTGAAGTAAGACTGAAATTGCTTCGTTTTCCCCTAGAAGTCAGTCTGTGTATCTCTTTATAGTCCATAAATCAAGCCGTCAGTGAGACTTGTGTTTGAAGACAAAAGTTGGCCCATTTGGGCGGGGCTCTGTGTAACAGCTCTGCTCTTCACTAGATGGCGCTGCTAGCTTACTCAGGTGGATTGTTGCACCCTTGTAGGTGCATATGCGCATGCGTGGGAACAGTGAAAATGGCTCCACCCAGCTACCCAGTCTGTTCTCTCCCATCAGCAATTGTGCCCCGGTCCTCTGTCTTCAGCTCTTGTCCACTCCCCGTTTTTTCATTCTCTGTGACCAGGCCCCAGACAGTACTTCTCTCCCAAGTTTTGTCTCAGATGCAGCTGTTTCCCCCGGCCCCTTACTTCTGAAGGACTGCGGCTTTGATCCGCTCCACCCCTCTGCAGGAGGGTCTCACCAAGCAATGGCCGAATGGTCAATGGCCAAATATTGGCTGCACCCAGGAATGCCCACTGGACCCTGTTGTTGCTGGTGCCCCGAGACCACGGCCAGGTGCCAGCCTGCCCCAGAAAAAGTTCGCGAGACAGAGTAGTAGCAGCGTTTCAGGGTTTATGGTAAATTGCAACACACATCTGGCACCAGGCTTAACCCTTAACAACCTTATTCCAGCACCAGCGACTGTGGCCATTTTCTGGAGTCTGCTGGGACCAGGTGGCTTCAACAGTCTCTACTAAATGTCCTTCCAGTAGTGGAACTGCTTTTCCCCGTGTGGCCCGAGAAATTCCTGGACCCCACTCTGTTCCTGGGGATTCACCCTTCCCACCAGTGCACCGCCAGGTATTGAGCTGAGGAGTTGCAGCCTTTGCGTTCCCTTTGTTTACAGTCTTAATGGAATTTAAACCCTCTCCTTTCTCCTTTCTCCTTTCTCCCTTTTTAGTTTAGTCCCTGCGGCTGTTTCTAATTTTCCACTTTCTCTCCAGCTGCTTTTGGGGAGGGCTGCTTTTCCCGTATTCTCCCCCCCTCCCCCCAGTCTCTGTCTTCTTTCTGCTTGCAAAAGCACCTCCCTTCATCCTCCTTCTTGCTCCCCAAGTTCACCTCTCTGCGCCGGGTAACTGCTGAATTCTGTGGTTCAGGTTGTGCCGATTGTTGTGTTAATCTTCCAATCTGTTTTCTAGATGTGTAGGATGGTTCAGTGTTGGTCTGGCTGTATTTCATGGATTCGAGACACACAAAAAGCTTCCATCATGATCCGCCATCTTGGCTCCTCCTCTCTTTAATCCCATTTTTAGTTTATTTTTGTGTATTGTGTAAGAAAGTGGTCCACGTTCATTCTTTTGCATGTAGGTGTCAAGTTTTCCTGGGACAATTTATTGAAGAGATTGAATTTCCCCATTGTATATTACCACCTCCTTTCTCATATATTAATTGGCTATAGAAACATGAGTTTATTTCTGGGCTCTCTATTCTGTTTCATAGTTCTATGTTTCTTTGTGCAAATACCATACTTTTTTGATTATTCAGCTTTGTAGTATATCTGGAAATCTGGAATAATGATAACTCCAGCTTTGTTTTTCTTTCTCAAGATTGCTTTGGCTCTTCAGGGTCTTTGTGGCTTCATACAAATTTTAGGATTATTTGTTCTCAATTTGTGGAAAATATTGTTGGTATTTTGATAGGAATTGCAATGAATTTGTAGATTGCTTTGGATAGTATGGACATTTTAACAATATTCATTCTTCCAATCCATGAACATGAATGTCTTTCCATGTATTTGTGTGTCATCTTCAATTTATTCCACCAGTGCTCCATAGTTTTCAGAGTACAGATTTTTCACCTCTTTCTTTAAGTGTATTTATAGGTATTTCATTCTTTTTGCTGTCATTGAAAATAGTGTTGTGGGTTTTTGTTTTTAAATTTCTCTTTCTGTTAATTTGTTATTAACATGTAGAAATGCTACCAATTTCTGGGTATTAACTTTGTACCCTATAACTTTACTGAATTAATTTATTACTTCTAGTAGTATTTTGGTGGCATCTTTAGGACTTTCCATGTATAATATCATGCCATCTTCAAAAAGTGACAGTTTAATTTCTTTTCCAATATGGCTTCCTCTTATAGACCAATGGGTTTTAATGCAACAGAGTACTAAAATTTATTGATAAACTTTCAGATTATACATTGCACTAATCTTTTTTTTTAAATTTTTTAATGTTTATTTATTTTTGAGAGAGAGAGAGAGAGAGAGAGACAGAGCTCAAGAGGGGAAGGGCCAGAGAAAGAGGGAGACACAGAATATGAAGCAGGCTCCAGGCTCTGAGCTGTCAGCACAGAGCCCGATGTGGGGCTTGAACTCATGAACCACGAGATCATGACCTGAGCTGAAGTTGGACACTTAACCTATTGAGCCACCCAGGCACCCCTACATTGCACTAATCTTTAGAAAACTATCTGTTGTTGATTTGGTGTGTAGTATCAAAGAATATTCACAATTAACTAAAAGAGGTATTAAAATCTCAACTTCTTCCTCTTACAACGGTATATCTATGTGATGTCATATTCATAAATATGAAACAAAACAACATATTTCAACAGGTTTCATGCAGAAACAGATATGAGAATCTAGTTGTTGTCTATTAAGCCAGGGATTAAAATACTTGCAAAAATATAAAATAATATGACTCTTCTTACTATTTGTGTAGTCCAAAATATACTTATTTTTCATAAAAACATCTTATGGTACATAGATTTATTATTTGCTATTTTAAAATTAATACATAAAGTTTCAAAATTTTTGTTTTAATTTTCAACATATATTTATAGATATGAACCACATAAACAAAAGCTTTTTAGAGTTTCAGTAAAGTTTAATAGTGTAAATTGGATAGTAAGACCAATGATTTTAAGAATCACTGATCTAATACCTATGAGTAAATTCAGCTCTGTCAACCATTCTCATGAGGTCATTGTTATTATACCTCTTCTTTAAATTGAAATACAACTTATGTAGAGTACAGTGCACAAATATTAAGTATACTTATCTTACTGGCAGACCCAATTATAGGACATTTCCGTATTTAGTGGTTTCCATATGGTCACCAAAGATAACTACAATTTTGACTTCAGCATCATAGACTTCCTTGTATTTTTAAAAATTTGTTTAATACTAATAACATAAGATATACTCTCTTTTTTTGACCAATTGAATGTTGTATTATTTGTTTATTTGTTTATTTATCTATTTATTTACATGCATTACAATATTATTTTCAGGTGTAGAATTTCATGGTTCATCCGTTGTATACAACACTCAGTGCTCATAATGGGTACCCTCCTTACTACCCATCACCAATTTAATCCATTCCCCTGCTCACCTCTCCTTCAGTAATCATGTTTGTTCTCTATACTTAAGAGTTTGTTTCTTAGTTTGCCTCTCTTTCTTCCTCCTTATTTTACTTGTATGTTTCTTAAATTCCACATATGAATGAAATCATATATTTGCCTTTCTCTGACTGACTTATTTCACTTAGCATAATACTCTCTAGTAATATTATGGAATATATTCCATTATATATATATATATATATATATATATATATATATATATATATATACATACATATACATATACATATATATATATATACACATACATACATACCGTATCTTCTTTATCCATTTATCATTCAGTGGATATTTGTGCTCTTTCCATAATTTGGCTATGGTAGATAATGCTGCTATAAACATCAGGGTGAGTGTATCCCTTTGGATTAGTACTTTTTATCCTTTGGGTAAATGCCCAGTATTGTAATTGCTGGATTGTAGAGTAGTTTTATTTTTAACTTTCTGAGGAAACTCCATACTGTTTTCCAGAGTGGCTGTACCAGTTTGCATTCCCACCAACAGTGTAAGAAAGTTCCTTTTTCTCCACATCCTTGCCAACACTTGTTGTTTCTTGTATTTTTTATTTTAGCCATTGTTAAATGGTTGATATCTCATTATAAGGTGATATCTCATTGTGGTTTTGATTTGCATTTCCTTGATGATTAGTGATTTTGATCATCTTTTCATGTGCCTCTTGGCCATCTGTGTCTTCTTTGAACAAACGTCTGTTCATGTCTTCTGCCCATTTTTAAGTTGGATTTTTTTTTTTTTGGTTTTGAGTTGTATAATCACTGTGGTTTTTTAATTTGCGTTTCACTCACGACTGCTGCCAAACATTTCATTTGAATATTTCCCATTTAGATGTTCTCGTTTTGAAGTATCTAAATCGTTTGCAATTTTCCTATTGAGTTTTCTAATTTATTAAAGTTTGTATTTGTTAAATGTAGTCATTGCAAATTCTTTCTCTCTGTTTCTCTCTCTTTCTCTCTCTCTCTCTTTTTCCCTGTCTCTATATCTCTGTTTAGTGCAGTTGCAAATTTAGAGATAACATTTTTAACTGATGTATAGTTAATATATAAAGCAATTCAATTTTCCCTATAATGTTCCATGTAGTAACTTCTTGTTCCCCAATCCAAGTTATAAATTGTACTTAACAATTATCTTTGGTCTTTTTAAAACTGAAATACTTTTACTGAATTTCTTTGAATTTTATAAAGTTGACATTAAATTTTTTTTTAATAGAACAGCTTGTATCCTAGATAAGAGTATTCCTCATGATTAGATTCAGATTATGCATTCTTGGAATATATTTACATATTTTGGCCTTGTCAGTGCATCAAAACACCAAGGGCATATGTTGTCATTTTATTCCCTTTGATGATGTTAGCATTGACATTTGGTTAAGGTTGATGTGGTCTAACTAAGTTGGATTTAATACTTTCAGCAACAGTCTGCAAACCATTTGAAATTGTGAGACATTTCACTAGAATCGTTTTAAAAATAGACTTTTTTTCTTTTAACATGTCTTAGAAAATGCAGCTAAGACACTAACTCAAGCATGACATTCTATGGAGTTGAGGCGTATATGGTAGATGTCTGAAGTACATTACATGGTCTTCTGTCTTTGGTAATTAAACCACAAAATTCAGAAGCCAATGGGTAGAAATAGAAGTCGTTATTGTTATCACTCCTGTCTTTTTTTCCCCCTCTCAATTTAGTCTCTATTGGTAGTAGGTTCTAATTTCCAAGGATAGGGGATCTTTTCTACCTGGCACACAGTGCCTAAAACTATGGCTGCTACATGAATATTTGTGGATGGCCCTGTCTATCGACCAGGAAGTAGAGAAAGCAGTAGCTCTAGTGGCAGAAATACTTGGTCCAGATGGGCATGTTTTGAGTTCAGTGCAGACTCTAGGTGCTTCCAAAGTTTGGTGATTATCAATAGGCAAATATAGTGGAAAGGGCATAGAATAATACTGGAAAGGGCATAGAAACCTAAGGGTTTAGTCCCTTCACGGATAAAAATGTATAAATTTGCTTTGGCATAAAACATAAGCTAGCAGAAGTTCTAACCATGGGAGAGGAGAATCTATAATAGGAAGTAGCTAGGAGATGATGGTTATCATTTCTTCAGTATCACCTACAGCAGTGGGTTTGTATATTGTCTCATTAACCTTCCTGTTGCAAGTTGTCTTTTTTTATTATTATAGAAATTGTGACTGGCTGATAACTTGAAAGACCATGAAAAGCTAGAGTTAATGTCAGACACCACTGGGTCTGGATCTTGTGGGTGGTAGAATATACTAGATGCTTCGGCACCCCTCCCATATCCTCTGGCCCTCAGTTACCTATAGTGTCTTATTGAAAGTGATGACTCTGCTTGAAAACTACCACTAGCTAGCAAGTAGTCAAATCCAGAAGTGACCAGGGATTAAGTTACCTAAGACCCATGAGTTGGAGTTGAATTTGGAGGACAAGTCCTCAGGTGTTCTCATCTCATGGTGGGAGAATGCTGATACATGTCCCATAACATTATCTTAAAAAAAAAAACACAGATTTTCTGAGCCCATGTACTTATAGTCAGTAACCTGCTTATTTACACACCTTGTACAGATTTCGTTGTCTTTCTTGTCTTATGTTCCCTGTCATCAATGTTTCCCAGTATCGTCTACCAAATAAAACCTTTAAGTCAAATTTTTACCTTACATCTGCTTCTGGGAGAGCTCACCATGGGATAGTGTCTCTTCTAAAACAGACTATAAATGTGAGAAGCCACTTCCCTAAAGAGAGATACTCAGCATTTATTTTATTTATTTATAATATGAACTAATACTAACAGGTTTAATAAAAGGGCATATTATCATCCACACTTTAGGAATGAAATTCAGATTTCATACAAATAACAGGGGGCCGAGTTAGTGTTTGGAAGATGATCTGTTCTGATAACAGAGACAAAGTGTTTAACTGGTGTACTATACATCTTCATCTTAAACTACTACTGGCTCTGAAGGAGAAAAAGGAAATATTGATTCAGTCATTTAATTTTCTCTAAGTTGCTGCTAAGGAAATTATAGAAAAGGTTGAACCACGAAGTATATGAGTCATATGGTAATTTTAGGAATTATGGATAACAGCTCTCATTGCAGTATAAGAACTAACAAGTATTTATATATAAATTGCTTAGTTAATAATGAGGTGGCATTTGCATAAAGCACAAGAACAGGCCCAAACTAATCAATGTGGATAAAAGTCAAAAGAGTGGTTATTTTCAGGTTATTGACTTGGAAGGGGCATGAGTGGAGCAATTCAGATGCTGAGAAAATACATTTCTTGACCTGGCTTGTGTTCTCTTCATGCTAATTCACCAAGCTTTGTAGTCATGAATTATTCTTATCTGTGTCTTTGTTATACCTCAATTAAATATTACTTTAAAAATAAGGTAGCAACATTTGGGGTTTTTTAGTTAATTTAATATTTGCGTCTCAAATTTTTAGCTGACAGCAACAATGGGCTAGGTAATACAGTAATGTTGACATACATTTATAGTGAAAGCTTATTATATTAATCAAAAACATATATTGAGAAGGTGCTTGACATTGTACCATGTGCTAACTTTGCAACTATAAAAATTTTACAGTCTTTTTCAAGGCAAAGTTCAAATCTAGATGTGGAGAGAGTCATGTAAAGATATTTACACAGGTTTTGAAGGTCATTTTAAAGACATGTCTCAGTTTCTAGTCAGTGCAGATGAGTTTTTATCTCTATCTTGTGAAAGTAAGAGACCTGCTTGGGGTGCCTGGGTGGCTCAGTCGGTTAAGCAACCAACTCTTAATGGTGGCTCAGGTTCTGATCTCATGCTAGTGAGATTGAGCCCCATGTCAGGCTCGCACTGGCAGCATTGAGCCTGTGTGGGATTCTCTCTCTCTCCCTCTTTCTCTCCTGCTCGTGTTCTCTCTCTCTCTCTCTTTATTTCAAAGTAAATAAATAAATTTAAAAGAAGGAGACCTGCTTACCCCCAGATTTTTTCTAATTAATGAACCCAAACCTTTAACAGGAACACAAACCAAATAAATATTAATGAAAAAAAAACTTGCCTGAAGAGAAGAAGATATGTTTTATTTTACACTTCGATAGAAAATAGCTATATCATATCAGATATACATTATTTTCAAGCTTCAGAAATTTATTTTACTGAGTGACATTTTTTAAAAACTTTATTTATTTATTTTGAAATCAAGAATCCAAGGCTTAACTGCCTGAGCCACACAGGCACTCCTTACTGAGCAACATTTACATTATTTCCTTATCCTGTATCAAGGGTTCCAGTGTACAAACAGACATTTTTTTTTGGTATTCACTACCCTAAGGTTCCTAGCAAGCTAAAACATACTACATTGCTAATAGTAACTTATCATTTGGATGTACATCATGCTGAACTTTACATTTGCAGTCTATCTCTCTTGCTGAAGTTAGACACAATTCTACAGCTCCATGTGTGTTAGACAAGATATAGAGGTAGACAGACCTGAAACTTCTCCAGGTGGCTCCATGAGGTTCAGTGAATCTTGTAGGTATAGTCCTACAACTCTCAAAGTTCTTCCATACTACTAATATCTTCTGGAGCAGCTGCAAATCTAACACATCATGATGAGCTGGGTATTATGCTAATTGTGATATAAATTATAAGTCAATGGCTGTTAAATTTAAAGTGAAGAAAATGTACTTGCTCAGTCAAAAGTATTCATTTATAATTTACAGTGTACATCTTACATTATATTAAATGTTATTGATACAGAGATGAATAAGTCATTAATCTTTTCACGGAATGTTTGGTCCAGAGGTCCAGACAGTTGTACAACTGGCACATATGCTGTAATATGAACTGCTGTGTTGTGAAAATTAAGAAGTTTCTTAGATAATCAAATGAAAGATCTTTTGACTTGATCTAGGGCAAGACTGTGCATATCATTTAACTAGTTGATTAACAAAAATAATTAAATATCCCTTAATTAACAGATTACACTAACAGATTACCCCTAATTCCTGCTAGTATTAGTGACTTTCAATACATTTTAAAGTCAAGATTTGTGATATTAACAAAGGATTGACTGAAGGACATCTGATTTCTTATATTCATTTATATATCCACAATTTAACACTTAAATGAAAAAGAATACGAGAGAACTTTATACCAGGATTGCAGTGAGGTCAACATTGTGCCCTTATGAAATTGCATTTACTGAAACTTCTTTTCTTGTTATTTCCTTAGTCCTATGAGGTACACTATATGAAACAACAAACAGGAAAAATCCATTATTTTTGTTATAGAGATGCTATTGGGAGTTCCATAAGTTATAAAAGTGCTTATATTGATTAGAACTCATGCAAAATATCACCTCTCCCATCTCAATGTCAGGAATGTTGAGCCCATCCAGAACAACTTGTTTTGATTAAGCTTTTGTGAAACTTATAATTTAGAACTTTCTTTTTGTAGCCAAAATGATTGAAGGAAAATTTAAATCCCAATTGTAGCAATTTTTAAGCAACATGATATAAATTTCTTTCTTTTTCTTTTGATTTTATAGTTTTAAGTTTTTATTTAAATTCCAGTTATCTAACATATAGTGTAGTATGAGTTTCAGAAGTAGAATTTAGTGACTCATCACTTACATATAACACAAAGTGCTCCTTACAAGTGCCCTCCTTAATACCTTTCACCCATTAAACCCACCACCCTTTTCCCCTCCGGCAACCCTCAGTTTGTTCTCCACAGCTAAGAGTCTGTTTTATGGTTTGCTTCTCTCTTTTTTCCCCCATTGTTCATCTGTCTCATTTCTTAAATTTCTTAAATTTCACATTTGGGTGAAAGCATAACTATAAATTTCTGTTTGTGAATTTTGTAATTAGATTATATTTTCTTATTCATATTTTGCTTATGCCATATTTCCACCAATTCTTATCTTTTTCCTATTTTATCACCAGCATTTTTGCAATCTATGTCAGTTCAACAGTTAAATGGGTGGTGAGGTAAATATATAAACAATAAACAGCAAGTGAAAAAACAGATTTCAGTTGCCTCTAAGATGACTTAGAGAGATCCCCAAATAAGATTGGACTGAATAACAGGATGGCTTTAAGTGGATGAAGCCCCCCTGAAAAAAAAAAGTGAGTAGCCTGGTATAGAAGAATAAAAGGCTTAAAAACAAAAAAAAAATTATCTCAAACATGACCATGGTCTTTTGGTTATGATCATTGAGAAAAATTTTTAAGGGTAGTGTAACCATGGCATCGGCAATATTAGAAACAGTCCTGATACTTTTTCATTCATAATGTTTGTTATACATTTTATAAGCAGTGAAATTATGAGAGTGTATCTACACCTCAATGTAAATTACATTAAATGTTTTTTTCATTTTGCTTCTTCAGTGCCTACTGTCCCCTGTAACATTCCTCCTCATTCTGGAAACTGCTCTTTCAACAATTTATCAACATGGAACCCATGAAAATCATGTTACAAATCCACAAACCCCAAAGTAGTGTAGCAATTCTAGATGCCCTGAATTCAAAATAGGAAAATATGAAGATGCTTTAATTATATACAGTGTTAAAGTCTTGCCAAGTTACAAAGACCTGTATTAGTGTTGATACTCATATAAAGTTATTTTCTAGACACTTAGATTGCAGTATTTTAATAATCCATTAACAGTGTATTATTCTCATGATTTTTATTTCTTTTTTAAAATTGTTTCTTAATGTTTATTTATTTTTGAAAGACAGAACGTGAGCAAGTGAGGGGCAGAGAGAGGGAGACACAGAACCCAAAGCAGGCTCCAGGCTCTGAGCTGTCAGCACAGAGCTCGATGTGGGGCTCGAACCCACAAACTGTGAGATCATGACCTGAGCGAAGTTGGGCTCTCAACTGACTGAGGCACCCAGGCGCCCCTCATGATTTTTATTTCTTGTTACTTTGGTATCCAAGGACATTATTTAGTTTCTAACTGAGTGATGCATGAAGGGTATGGATCT
This sequence comes from Panthera pardus, assembly GCF_024362965.1. Lineage (NCBI taxonomy): Eukaryota > Metazoa > Chordata > Mammalia > Carnivora > Felidae > Panthera > Panthera pardus. Next base: position 53,090,811 of record NW_026526677.1, read on the forward strand.
TGGATAATGGTTAATTATTTCAGAAAGGATTTCCCAAAATAAATATGGACAGAATGCTTCCCTGGACATTTGCAATGGGAAAAAATATTCCAATTGATACTGAAATGTATTGAACGAATAAATATGATTAATTTGGACAATCAGTATTTTCTTCCTTGTGAATTGAGAAATGGAGAAAGACAGTTTTTTAAGTTTATTTATTTATTTTTATACAGAAAGAACAGGGAGGAGCAGAGAGAGACAGAGAGAGAGAGAATCACAAGCTGGGATTCCAACTTGGGGCTTGAACTCCTGAACTATGAGACGAACCATTAAATGAACCCTGAGATCATGACCCCAACAAAAATCAAGGGATATTTAACTGACTAAGCCACCCAGGCACACCGCTGGAGAAAGACATTCTTAAACAAGAAAAAAAGAGTGTGAAATATGCAAAGAAAAGATAAACCTCCTCAGAGAGGTCTGAGGAAGGTCAAGTAGTATATTTCACTTGTCTTTCCCTAGAATCCCTGGGAATGTAAGAATCAGAATGGTCCCCTTTTCCAGTAAGATGTTTGCTTGAAACCCAAACATTTCAAAACTAATTGTCACCTGGTTGTTTTTTAAGTTCATTTGTTACCACTAATTTGTTACATTAACTGAAAAACTGCCACAGTGCCCTTTTTCCATAGTACTTCTGTCATGCATAATGATAGGAAAAACATAAGGATAAATATTTGGGATTTTACCTAAGTGAGCCCCTTCTCCATGTTAGTTGCTTTTGATGTTCAACTTAAGAGCTTTATATAAGCCATGCCTGAGTTCCTTATTCTTGAGTGCATACACTATGGGGTTGAGGGCGGGAGGAATGACATTGTGTAGTACATTGAGGAGAACTGGGACAAGGGGAAGCGTGATTGCTGCACTATGGGTGATAGAAATGACAACAATGACTGTGTAAAAGAACAAAATGAGGATGAGGTGGGAAGTACAGGTACTTAGGGCTTTGGAAGCAGCTTCTGCTGAGTTCAGTTTCAGCACTGAGTGAAGTATCAAAACATACGATAAAAAAATCAAAGCCAGGTCACTCCCCATCAGTGTCCATGCCAGAAGTAGCTGGTAGATGCTGTTGATTGTCCTGTCATCACAGGATAAGCTAGTGACTCCAAGATTAGAGCACAGGCAGTGCTCAATTTGGTTCTGTGAGCAGTAGTGTCTCTGAGCAGCCAACACAGGCACTGGGATGGTAGCCAGGCTGTTTCTAAGTGCCATGAACACAGTTGCCTTGACCACAAAAGAATCAGTAACTATTGCTGGATAGCGTAGTGGTTTGCAAATGGCTATATATCTATCTATAGCCATGCAGACAAAGATACCTGACTCCATAACCACAAAACAATGTATGACATACATCTGAGCAAAACACTCAGGGAGACTGATGGCCTTGGCACTGAACCATAAGATGGCCAAAATCTTAGGCATGATGGTGGTAGCCAGTCCCATGTCTACAACAGCCAGGACACCTAGGAAAAAGTACATAGGCTGATGCAGTGTGGCCTCCTGATTGATGATGATCAGGATAAGGATGTTGGCAGTGAGAGCTAAGAGGTAGAGCAGAGCCAGGGGCAGGGAGAGCCAGTGCTGCCAGGTGTGAATGCCTGGGAATCCCATCAGAATGAACTCAGAGACCTGGAACTTAGAGATGTTGGAATGTGTGAGATCCTGGAACATCCTTCACTAAGGGAAAAGCATATACAAAGTTACAATTTTTAATATTCTCTCTGACAGTATTTTAAAAGATGTTACCCACCTTCATGTTTATGAAATGCAGGAGTCTTCATCTTCATTATTCTGATCCTGCCACTAACATTTATCGGACATTTATTTTTTTTTAACGTTTATTTATTTTTGAGACAGAGAGAGACAGAGCATGAACAGGGGAGGGGCAGAGAGAGAGGGAGACACAGAATCCGAAGCAGGCTCCAGGCTCTGAGCAGTCAGCCCAGAGCCCAACGTGGGGCTCGGACTCACGGACCGCGAGATCATGACCTGAGCTGAAGTCGGATGCTTAACCCACTGAGCCACCCAGGCGCCCCGATCGGACATTTCTAATGACACGAACCATGATAGCACATTCCATGTTTAACTCTCTTAATCATCACAAAATCTCCATAAGGCAGGTCACATTATTTCCACCTTTTTACAATTGAAGAATAAGGACATTGGAGTTACCAGAACCTTGGTCATTACCTTCCATCTTATAAGTTATGGAGACTGACAAGATGAAAGCAATCTTGTAACACAGCCTGGCCTCTTAAGCTTTATTTTGACAGAGTTGGTTATTTTAGGAACCAAAGGTATAGATTCAGAGTAGAGGTTTTTATGCAGAGAAACCTTTTGGTAACAGATTAGGTGAAAGAATATAAGAATTATCCGTTTTTAAAAGTTCAAGTACTCAAAAATTTGTGAAATAATCATGAATATTATAATGTCATTATAATATATGAGGTAATTTAGTATATCCATTTTTAAACAGGAAAAATGATATCTAAAAATGCAAACAAGCTGTCTAAAGCCAAGTTACTGTAAAAGAAATATACCTGGAAACTCAGTAGTTTGTGTCCACTTGATTCTGACTTTGAGTGACTTTCCCCTAGTGGGACATACTTTTGCATCTTAAAGCTGTCCAGCCAGTCACACTATAATGAATAAAGCAGATAGGAAAAAATAGAGTTTAAGATAAATGATTTGACAGAAGTGTTGCTATAATCAAATTATACTGTAACATTCTTATTTTAACCATTTATAATATTTTAATTAAAAACTGAAAGCAGATTTTCATTATCTGTTTTTACCAAAGATGTTCTATTTATTATTGTTTTCAGTGTTTCAAATATGAAGGGCATAATAAAACACAATAATTAATGTTAATGTAGACTGGTGGATATACTAATCTTAAACCATGTAATGACATGCCGTGTGCTTATAACATAGTGAAGAAAAATAACCTATGTATTTGTATTAATATACCTATTCTGCTTCATATCTATTGTTTTTATAACTTCTAAGGTTGAATCATATTTTTGCTAGCTTGCTTTATCTTTTAACTTTAGTTTGGGAACTATTCCTCAAATGTTATGCAACATTTGACTATTAAGTTACACTTAATACAGAAGAGCCTTTGAAGGCTTACTTGAGATTCCAGGTGATGAGTACATATCATCAGTTGGTATCTTTTCCTTTGAGAGCTCTTATAGGGACTACTGCTTCTTTGTAGACATTCTTAGTGATCAGTGTTATATGTCTTTTCTCAGGGACTCTGAATTTGTTCAGAAAATAACCCACCAACTTACTTCCTGCAGGAATATATGACTGGTTGCTAGTTTGGAGTTGAGTAGTAGATGAACACTGGGTTTCTCACATTTAGTGTGAATATTGAATTCTACCCTCTCATTTTTTATGATGCTTCATCCTTGGCTTTCATTATATATATATATATATATATATATATATATATATATATATAGTGTTTGTTAAAATTTCTTCTAAAATAAACTTTCAGTCATCATAAGGGAATAGTTAATATTAAGGAGAGTGGATAGATTAAAAATATCAATTTTTTTTTGGTTTGCCAAAAAATCATGTTATTACATGTTTAAAGTTCAAGTTAAAAAAACAAAACAAAACAAAATCTTTCCAGGGAAACTAGAACCAGAATTTGGAGGTGCTGTCCCCTGACCCCTTGCCAAACCCCACTCCATTAACTTAGTTTTATGCAATCATATTCCCCAACAAGATTTGCATCTGTGCCTTGGAGATTAGTTTTTACACCTACATTTCTCTTTTATCTTTATTCTCATGGAAGAATGAAAGATTAGATGCTTCAAAAAGCAACATTTTTTGGAAGTAGCAAAGCAGCACAAAGCAAACTAATTAATAAGAATGCTCCTTGAAGATGGTTCTGGTGTCATCACAGATCAGGCAAAACTAGAGGGAAAGGGCAACTAAGCCAACTTCTCGTGGAGATCAGGAAAGTTTTCAAAGAGGAAAAGACAAATGCTCTTAGACCTGAAACATGATTAGGATTCTGCCAGGTCAGCTATCTGTTATAATGCTGTTTGCTCTTTCCTACTCAGCTCACACTGGTAATTTGGCGTTTGATTTGGCACCCCTCCAATCTATTTTGTGTCCTCCCGCCACCGAATCCAGCTGCAATCATCACCTTCTTCAGAAGAACAACTATTTCTCGGAAAGGAGAGAGACCCACCCCTTAAATGTTCTTAATATCAAATAATTGGAAAAGTGGCAGGCTTTGTAGGTAAGGAGTATATCTCCTGATCTCTTTTTTCTATTCTAACATCATGGTATTGTAAAAGCCTACTGCGTTCTTGAATCAGCCCAGCCACAATTTAACCAAACCCTTAATATTTGTACATACTGTATTTACATTTGTATTTGCAGTGTCTAGCAAGGCACCATGCACATATTAGATATTACAGATGTTTTTGAGTAAATAAACAGATGAATGAAAATGATTTAAATTTCCTAATAGACTTTAAGAATTAGTATGCTGTTGTCCAAATATTATTCTTTGAAAAGCACAAAAGGAGCCACCAGAAGAAACAGAACTACTTCATACGAAAGAAACTTAAAATTGTAAAAAAATAAAAATCCTTTTTCATAAAATAGATTAAACAAAGGAAATCCCCAAAAAAAGCATAGAAAAAAATAAAGCAGAGAAAAAAACATGCATTTAGGATTGGGCAGTAAAGGTCAATTAAACTACACTATTAATTGGTCATATTACCTAGTGATTTTATATACACATATGCAATAAAAATATACATATATAATTTACATATGCATATATATATATATATATATATATATAAAGCAATACACAAATTATGCACAGATGTTTTGGGGAAACAAAGTACATACTAACACATCAAACACATAAAACAAAATTTGGCTGGAAATATTAATGTCACACAAAATAGAAAACAAAAGCATAAGTGGGATAAAAGTCATCTTTGAGAAATAATAGATGGCATACAATTAAAGTTGACTGTACCAAATTATTTAATCACCAAAGGTTTAATACATTTTTCCACACAGAAAATACTGACAATATCGTTTTCACTTTATTAGTACATGGTAGAAAATTTTTGTTTTTATTTTTTTAAGTTTATTTATGTATTTTGAGAGAGAGAGAGAGAGATTGAGAGAATGCAAGTGGCAAACGGGCAGACAAAGACAGAGAGAGGGAGAATCCCAAGCAGGCTTCAGACCACTAGTGCAGAGCCCGGCTGGGCTTGACCTCATGAACTGTGAGATCATGACCTGAGCCAAAGTCAGACACTTAACCGACTGAGCCATCCAGGTGCTCTGGGGTAAAAATTTTTTAAAAGAGGAATTCGCTTAAATATTTAACAACTTTTTGGTTGTTTTTCAATTTCCTGTTTGGCAACATTGGTGTACACTAGAAGCTAATCACTGAAAGACTAACAAAAGCCTTGTAATTTGTGTTAATGACAAAATAATAATATGAGTTTGCAGTGTAAGAATCTGGATTTTTTTCATACCAATATTGTCATCAAGTTTCTGTCCAGCTTATACATTTCTACTTAATGTTTGTATAACACATTATGTCTTTCACTTTTTTTTTGAAATTATCATTAAGGAATAGAAGTATTACAATTCATATATGGGTACAGATACATAATTACCTAATTACCTACCCATAAAAATAAGTGATTACTATGAAAATAAGATAGACTTAGAAATATATTATTGATAAATATTTCAATAGGGTGTACAAATTGTTAAAACTGTTGAAAAAATTGGATCATTCCTCATTTCTCCCTCTCAGTATTTTTAACCAGTCAGTTGTTGACATTATGTTTTCCTGCAGCTGAAGAAAGTAGAAAAATTGGGGAAAGCTAGATACCCATAAATTAAGAATAGGAAGTATGTCTGAGATCAATTTTGCTCCTTTCTAAAGAATATGTTTCCTATATGTGATATAAATATCCTAGTTATGTTCCTTGTGTTTCTCTTTGGTAGTTCTAGTGTTGGTTACTAAAACTGGTTTTATTTTTATGAGACATTTAGGTCCATCTTCGATACATTTGCAAACCTTTTGGTTAAAGATACCAGTTAACACCATGTAATATGGTATTAATGACAAATTATACCAGACTTTTTCCAAAACAAGATTAAATGATTTAAATATATTGTACTTTAATTTTTCTGCAAGAGAAACGGACTGATATCATGCTAAGGGTGGGTGGGCAGGGGTATTCAAGTAGTAACATTAACAAAGGAGTATTACCACTAGTAAAGCACAATTTTATATGGTCTCTTGTCTGTTCTCTTTTCCAAACCCTATAAAGAGTAAGGTTGTTTTCTCACTCTGTGTAATCTCATGTCACTGTGTCAATATGACAGTGAGTTCCTTCAAGTAGGTTTTGCTATCTAGAATGGAAGAAACACAGTCACAAATAAATCTCTCTAGAAATGAAGCAAGTAAATTAGAATCTCATTCTGAGACAATAGGAGGGCAGGTAAAAAGCAAGAGTATTTTGACCAGGACTGAAAACTATTCTCTAGTTATTCTATTTCTTCTTGTCATGAAGGTAATTCATATGGGACTTCTAGAACCAATAATTCCTATTTATTTAGGAAAATAGCATAGATATTCATAATCATGTTGCAAATTTACACTAAATTGCAATGTGAGAATTGAGGAAATAAAAATTGTCAAGAAAACCCAATATTTTACAACACCTCTGCCTTCACATGGGTGGATGCAATCAAACCTGTGTTTCTGAGAATATAATAATCAATTCATAGGCACTCAAAGCCTGTCTCTTCTTTATGAGAGCTTCCCTCCAGTTCAACTTAGAACTAAGAAGAACAGCAAAAATCCTATTACTAGTCCCACTTTTTATATTCTTTTAATACCTTACTTTCTGGACAGCAAAAACAATGAGCTGAATGCAATCTGGTCTAGATGTTGAGGGTATTGGTAAAAAAATTACAATTCTACAATATATGTATATGTACAGCTCTAAACCTCTAAATCCCTTGATATCTATGCTGTTGAACTGAATCCTTAAAGAAAAAAAAAAGGTGTGTTATATATCCCAAGGGGCTATTTTGCCATATTAGAGCATAGGTGCTGATATGAGACTCTAGTCAAACCTTATCTGAGGAGGAAAATGAATGGAAACTTTACCTTCTTGTCACCTATAAGATGATATATAAATAAGAGAGTAATTTTATGTGCATGTATTTATATCTGCTTGTGTAAGAGAATTATATATGGGGAAGATTGGAATAAACACAGCAGCATCTACTGAATGCTACCAATTTTAATATTGATTGAAGAGTTGTGTTTCTTTCTCTGTTGGACCAGTAGGATGCATTTGACAGTATTTACAATGTGTCAGAATGTTGTAATCACTCTCATACACGTTCATTCATATGTTTATTTGATTTAAAAAAAAAATAAGGTTGATGATGGATATTTTGGCATTGTAGAAATTCATCAAAAGTGTCAGTTAACTAGCTGATATATTAAGTTAGAAATATTTAGATGCCCAAATTTTGAGATAATAATGATGAAGGAGATAACTTGAACTCAAATTAAAAAGACTACAGGTAACTTCTTATGCATTTCTTAATAAACATTTGCTATATACATTTTTGAAAAAAATTAGACACTATCATTTTAAAATATAAATCTTGTAATTTTCAATTGACATTATATAATAAGCAACTCAAGATTATTCAGTAATATTATAATTAAATAAAAGTATTATCATACATAATTACATGCTTTGTTTATCCATTTTTCTATTCTTAGACATATATGTTCTTTATATTGCAGGATTGAAACAATAAGCACATGTGTAGAGAACACTTTTGACAGTTTTATTTTATTTTATTTTATTTTTTATTGGGTAAAATCCACATACCATAAAATTAACCATTTTACCATTTGAAATGTAAATTAAATGGCTCTGAAACCATCAGCACTGTATAATTCCAGAACATTTCATTACCTCAGAAGAAAACTCAATAAACGTTAATTGTCCTGTCTCTCCTACCCTGGGAAATAACCAATTTGCTTTCTAATTCAGTAGACTTACCTGTTCTGAACACTTCATATAAATGGAATCATACAAGATGTAGTCTTTTGTGTCTGGCTTTTTCACTTAGAATGTTTTCAAAGTTAATATCTATAACACCATGTATCAGTACTTTATACTAATAGATGATTAATTTTCTTGTGTGACTACATCTAATTATCTTTTTCCATTTAAAAGCTGATTGACATTTGGGTTATTCCCATTTTTTTGGCAAATAATGCTACTAGGAACATTCATGTACAAACTTTTATAGTAATACCTATTTTTAAGTAGTCTGGGTATATACTTAGGAGTTGCATTGTTGAATTATATAGTAAGTGTACTCAACTTTTTGTCTATTTTCCTGAGCTGTTTGCCACATCTCTTGCATGATTTTACATTCCCACCAGCAATACACAATGATTCCACTGTAGCCACAAAATCCAACACTTGCTTACTTGATTAAGAAAAAGAAATTACAGCCATTTGAAAGGATGTAGGATGTCGTATAATATCACTCATCATCAGGGAAATACAAATCATGGTTTTGAATTGAATTTGTCCAATGACTAATGATATTGAACATTTCTTTATGTGCTTGATGGCACTTACACATCTTTAAAAAAATGTCTACTCAAGTATTTTGTTCATTTAAAAATGTATAAGGCACATTTAAAAGCAAATAGACAAATGGCAGGAGTAAGTCCTATGTTTCAGTAAGCAAATAAATGTGCATGGATTAAACTCTCCAATTAAAAAGAAGAGAGTGGCAGTATCTGCTCTAACCACTTCCACTCAACACTGTCTAGAAATTGTAGCCAAGCAACTAGCATGGAAAATGAGATGAATATTCTACTTGTCCCTTCCTTGGATTCCTTGAGACAAGTGGCATCATTGTGTTATGATGAAGATCCTTCCTGACTTACAAGATTTGAAATATTAGTTTCACCCACTTTTTGGAAGCTTCATTTACAAAAGAGATTCCTTACACTAACTGAAGTAGCCACAATGCCCATGTACCCTACTTCTTCAACCACGTATAATGATTGGAAAATATAATGGATAAATATGTGGGAAAATTACCTAAGTGAGCCTCTTCCACGTTCGTTGCCTTTGATGTTCAGCTTCAGAAGCTTATACAAGCCCTCCCTGAGCTCCTTGTTCTTGAGTGCATATACCATGGGGTTGAGGGCAGGAGGAATGACATTGTGTAGTACATTGAGTAGAACTGGGACAAGGGGAAACGTCATTGTTGCATTATGGGTGATAGAAATGACAATGACAACTGTGTAGAAGAATAGGATTAGGATGAGGTGGGAAGTGCAGGTACTTAGGGCTTTGGAAGCAGCTTCTGCTGAGTTCAGCTTCAGCACTGAGTGAAGTATCAAAACATATGATAAAAAAATCAAAGCCACATCACTCCCCATCAGTGTCCATGCCAGAAGTAGCTGGTAGATGCTGTTGATTGTCCTGTCATCACAGGATAAGCTAGTGACTCCAAGATTAGAGCACAGGCAGTGCTCAATTTGGTTCTGTGAGCAGTAGTGTCTCTGAGCAGCCAACACAGGCACTGGGATGGTAGTTAAGGTATTTCGGAGGGCCATGAGCACAGTTGCTTTGACCACAAAATATTCAGTGATTATTGCTGGATAGTGTAGTGGTTTACAAATGGCTACATATCTATCTATAGCCATGCAGACAAAGATACCTGATTCCATGCCCACAAAACAATGTATGACATACATCTGAGCAAAACACTCAGGGAGACTGATGGCCTTGGCACTGAACCATAAGATGGCCAAAATCTTGGGCATGATGGTAGTAGCCAGTCCCATGTCTACCACAGCCAGGATCCCCAGGAAATGGTACATAGGTTGGTGCAGTGTGGCCTCCTGATTGATGATGATCAGGATAAGGATGTTGGCAGTGAGAGCTAAGAGGTAGAGCAGAGCCAGGGGCAGGGAGAGCCAGTGCTGCCAGGTGTGAATGCCTGGGAATCCCATCAGAATGAACTCAGAGACCTGGAACTTAGAGATGTTGGAATCTCCAGGATGCTGGAACATCCTTCCCTAAGAAGGAAAGTATTCAGGGTCATTATTCTTAATAACCTCTCTAATTATTTTTGAAAAGAAGGCACCGAGGTTTAAGTTTTAGAAATGGAGAAGTCTTCATCTTACTTATTCTGATACTGCCACTATCATTTATTGGAAATTTCTAGCAAAACAGTAAACATGGTAGTGCATTCTACATGTTGCCTCAGCCAATCATCCTAAAAGCTCCATAGGCAGGACACATTATTTACATCTTCTCATAATTGAAGAATTGCACATTAGAATTGTCAGGACTTTGGTCATTATCTTCTGTCTGGTAAATCATGGAACCTGGAGAAGAGGAAAGTGCTCTGATACTTTCTCTAGACACCTAACATACACAGGGAAAATAGAGATGTTTATGTGTTGAGACACTTAAGTCACAGATCAGAATATAGATTACTGAAGATAACTCTGTTTTGATTCAAGTACATGAGAATATTTTAAGTATTCATGAATACTATTTCATTTTATTTTTTTAACATTTATTTATTATTGAGTGACAGAGAGAGAAGGGAATGAGCATGGGAAGGCAGAGAAAGGAAGAGATACAGAATCCAAAGCAGGCTCCAGGCTCTGAGCTGTTAGCAGAGAGCCAGACGTGGTTCTTGAACTCATAAACCGTGAGATCATGACCTGACCTGAAGTCAGACACTCAACCAACTGAGCCGCCCAGGCGCCCCTGAATACTATTTAATTTTAATTAAAATGTGTGAAGTAAGTAAGTTACCCTTTTTTTTTAGTGAGGAAAGTGATGTCCAGAATTGTGAATGACCTGCTCAAATCAAAGTAATTATAACAGAGAGAAATATGTTTCAGGTATCTCAGTATTCTTTAAATCCAGTTGTTTCTGGTTTCCTCTCTTTAACACATTTTTTCTTCTTGGAGCTGTACAGCTACTCACACTATAATAATTAAAGTGAATCTTTAATGAAAATGAGTTTGAGATAAATGGATAAATGTTTTTAAAACAAATGAATAAATTATTACCACATATCTAAGCAAATTCTTATATTTAAGACTTTCTTTATTTTAATGTAAAAACTGAAACAAATTTTCATGAAGTAATTCTACCAAATACGTGTAATTTATTATTTATTTCCTTGCAATAATGGAAATTTTAAGGACTTAATAGAAACAGAATATTTTAAAAATAATCTGTTCAAAATTATAGTAGAGGATCAGTGTGGATTAGACTTGATGGATAAACTCACTGTAACTCATGTAAAAACTTTCCTTTACACTTATAGTGAAGAAAGGTAAATTAAAGGTGAAATTATATATACAAAGATATATATATACCTATGTATATATATTCTGCTTTATATCTGTTATTTTTATAACATATTACTTTCAATTTTTTTAATTTTTATAGCTTGCTCTTTTATCTTTAATTTTGGATCTATTTGTCAAATATCTTGCAATCTTTGAGCATGAATTCACAGTTAATAAAAAGTCTTTGAAGCTGATGTGAAACTCCAGGTGATGATTGAGTCTCAGCAATTGGTAGGATTTACTTTGGTCCTCCTGGGGACCTCTTTGCTCCATTGTTGACATCCTTAGTTATCAGTGTTTATAGGTCTTTACTCAGAGACTTTTTTTAGAAAAGAATCCACATGGTTAATTCCTGGAGGAATATGTGATGGACTTCCAGTGTTCTTGGACACTCTGGGCCTCACACTTAAATATGAATATTGAATTCAGCCCTTTCATTCCCCCTTGCCCACATCGCAGTGGATGCATCTGCATGTATAGTATACGTTAATGTTTCCTCCCAGAACGACCAGGCATCATAAGATGATAATTAATGTTGTGTTGCATAGTGGATGAATCAGAGATATCAAGGTGTTCTTTATGCACTTTTCCAACCTACATTTCTCTTTTACCTTTATTCTCATAGAAGAAAGAAAGATTAGATACCTCAAAAAGCAACACTTTTTGGAAGTAGCAAAGCAACATAAGGCAAACTAATAATAATGTTCCTTGAAGATGGTTCTGGTGTCATCACAGATCAGGCAAGACTAGAGGGAAAGGGCAACTAAGCTAACTTTTGGTGGAGATCAGGAAAGTTTTCAAAGAGGAAAAGACAAATGCTCTTAGACCTGAAACGTGATTAGGATTCTGCCAGGTCAGCTATCTGTTATAATGTTGTTTGCTCTTTCGTACTCAGCTCACGCTGGTAATTTTGGCATTTCATTTGGCACCCCTCCAATCTATTTTGTGTCCTCCCACCACCGAATCCAGCTGCATTCATCACCTTCTTCAGAAGAACAACTGTTTCTCAGAGAGAGAGACCCACCCCTTAAATGTTCTTAATATCAAATAATTGGAAAAGTGGCAGGCTTTGTAGGTGAAGAGTATATTTGCCAATGGATCAATCTCTTTTTTCTATTCTAACTTGATGGTATTGTAAAAACCTACTGATGTTCTTGTGTCAGTCAGTTTAACCAAACCATTTATACATTAAATACACATTATATTTATATTTATTTTTATTTTTATATTTGTATTTGCAGTGTCTAGCAAGACAATGTGCACGTGTTAGATATCAACAGGGGTTTGTGAGTGAATGAATGACTAATGTAAAAATAGCTCAAACTTCATAATAGACTTTGAGTATTCTTATAGGCAGTCAAAATACTATTTTTGGTAGAGTATAATTTTTTGGAGAAGAGTATAGGAAGCTGAACTATAATGTGTACTTCATAAATTTATAGAAAACCTAAATTTCAAAAAAAGTCCCCATTATGAAATAGATAAATCAGAAGAAACATAAAAAAGCAGAGAAATAATAAGGCAGCAAGAAAAACGAATGTTTTGGATTGAGAAATAAGGGTCAATTAAGTAACATATACTACATTTGGTTCACAACTCATAGTGATTTTATATACAAACTTATGCTATAAAAATATATGCATATATATAAATAAAAATATTTTTGAACAAGATGTGCAAAGCAAACCATACACAAAGTATGCACAAAGACTTTTGGTTAACAAAAGTCATACATACACACTAAATGCATACCCCAAAACTAGTCCAGAGATATTAATGTCAGACAAGAATGAGACCAAACAAGCAAGTTTTGGATCAAGATCACTTTTGAGAGACAAGATTACATGCTTGACACAGTTCTATTCTCTATGATTCTACGAAGTGTTTCATTTGCAGGTATGAAATGATTTTCCATTTACAAAATAATAGAAAACTCTGAAATAACATTTTTCACTTTATTAAGCCACAGTGGAAAATTCAAAAGTGGGGAATTCACTTAAATATATTGAAACTCATTAGCTAATCTTCAGTTTCTTGTATAGCAATCATCTGCCATTTCTTGTATAGATTTAAATTGCATTGAAGCTCATAATTGCAACACTAACAAAAGCCTTGTAATGTACAGTACAGATAGAATAATAACATGAGTTTACAGTATTAGCATCTTCCCTTACTCACCAATATTGTCATCATTTCTTTTTGTCAGTCTTGTAAATTTCTACTTAATGTTTGTATACATTATATTTTTCATATTTCATTTCAAAATTATTATTAAGAAACAAAACTATAATAATTCATATGTATATGTATTTATACTTATATATATATGTGTGTGTAACTAATTACTATGGAAATGCAATAGACTTTGAAATGCATCGACTGATGTAATTTGACCTGTGTCAAAGATGTTGAAAAAAATAGGATCATTTCTCATTTCTCCCTCTCAATACTTTTGAACTCTTGGTGTCAACTCTTGGCACCAGGTGTTCATGCAACAGGAGAATGTAGAATACCCATAGAGTGAGAACAGGAATTATGTCTCTTAGATTACATGTACTCCATTCTTAAGAACATATTTTTATATCTGAGATAAATATCCTTTTTATGTTCCTTGTGTTTCCTTTGGATAATTCTACTGTGATTACTATAACTGGTATTATTGTTATATGAGTCATTTAGGTTAATCTTCAATGCATTTTTAAAATCTCAGCTAAAGGGGCGCCTGGGTGGCTCAGTCGGTTAAGCATCGACTTCAGCTCAGGTCACAATCTCGCGGTCCCTGAGTCCGAGCCCCACTTCGGGTCTGGGCTGATGGCTCAGAGCCTGGAGCCTGCTTCTGATTCTGTGTCTCCCTCTCTCTCTGCCCCTCCCCCGTTCATGCTCTGTCTCTCTCTGTCTCAAAAATAAATAAAAACGGTAAAATAAAATAAAATAAAATAAAATCTCAGCTAAAGATCCGAATTAACTGAGTAATATAGCATTAACCACCAATTACATTAGAATTTTTCTAAAACAAATTTCAGTAATTTCAATACACTATAATTTAATTTTTCTCTAAGGAAAATGGACTCATATTATGCTATGGGTGGGCAAATATGTAGAAGTAGTAACATCAACACAGGAATATCACCACTTATAAAGTACAATTTTACATCATCTATTGTCTACTCTCTTTCCCAAACCCCATAAACAGGAAATTTGTTTCCTCACTAGACTGTCCTCAGGGTAACCTCATGCTCTTCTTTCAATATGACAGTGGGTTCCTCCAAGTAGGTTTTGTTGTATAAAATGGAAGATACACATCACAAATAAATCTCTCTAGAATTGTAGCAAGTTGGATTACCATTCTGAGAACAAGGAGAAGGCAGGTAAAGAGCAAGAGTGTTCTGACCATGACTGAGAACTATTCTCTAGCTCGCCACCATTTCCTCGTATCATATGGGGTGATTCATACCTAACTTCTGCTGAACAGGAACAGTGATTCCTATTTGGTTAGGAAGATAAAAGATATTCATAACATCATGGAAATTTAGTTGCACTGAATTGTAACCTGAGAATTGGGGAAATAAACATTTTTAAGAAAACCCAACCTTTGACAACATTTATGCCTTCAAATGGGTGGATGGAATCAAACCTGTAATTCTCAAATAGAAATCAATTCAATTCATATACTCTCAAAGACTCTCCCTAATTTATCTCAGTACTAACAAAAACAACAAGAATTTTGTCAGTTCCACTTTTGTGCTTTCTTTAATACCTTAGTTTCTGAACAGCAAAAACAGTGAGTAGAATGCAATCTGGTCCAGGTGTTCAGGGTATGGGTCAAAAACATTATGATTCTACCATATATGTACATTCACAGCCTGAAAACTCTAAATCCCTTGATATCTGTACCACTGAACTGAATCTTTAGAGAAATATATGTGTTATTTATCCCAAAGGAATATTGCACAACATTTGGAGATATAGGTTCTGGTATTGGAGTCAAGTAAGAGTGGAAGCTTTACATTTTCTTAAGTAAAATAAATCTTTAAATTGTTATTAATATCCATTTTACTTAAACATTGTGTAAATTAAGGTGTATAATATGATAATTTGGTACATTTATATGCCGTAATATGATGGTCAAGGTAGCAACAATTAGCACCTATATGATGTTACATAATTATTCTTTCTTTTCACTGGTATAACAAAGTTGTAGTCCCTTAGCCAGTTTGTTAATTTTAAATATTGTAAATCAAGGGGAGAGAAAAAAGTAACAACTTAGGTTGCCATGATTCTGACATTATGTAAGCTTTACATTCGTACTGTCTATAAGGTCATATACAAATAAAATAATAATTTTACATGCATATACCTATATCTCTGTACTTGTGTGAGAAAAGTATTGGGTGGGGGATGGAAATGAAGGTAATTTCAATAAATATTAGCAATTTTAATATTTATTGAGAATTTTGTTTCTTTCTGTGAAAGACGTTAGGACCACAGTTGAAAGCACTTAAAATGTTTCAGAAAGTTTGATATACTCTCGCATACATTCATGTCTTTTTTATTGGTTTATTTTCTTTTTTTCTAAGTGAGGCTGATGATAAATATTATGGCACTGTAGAATTTCATTCAAAGGTCAGGCTTATTATGCATACATATTAAGTAAGAATATTTAGACACCCAAATTTTGAGATAATAATGATGATGGTGATGATAGCAACATATCTGATTTTAGTTATTAATAATGTTAATTAGATAATAAGATTCATTCCTGTATATTTGTATTCATTGGAAAAAGAAAATTATTTTGGAGGAAGATAAATAGAACTCTCAAATTCCATAATTTAGGGGTAAATTTTGATTTCTCTTAATAAATATTTACTATACGTTTTGGAAAAAAGGTTTGGGTAATACAATATTAACATATAAGTTCTGCCATTTTCAATGGACATGTAATAAGCATTAACAGGATTATTCAGTAGTATTATGACTACATAAAAGTACATCACATGTACTTATACCATTCCTTTAACCATTTTCCCCTTTAATCATATTTAATTTTTTTATTTCACAAGCTATGTAACAACAAATATATATGGAGATAACACTTTTTGCACGGTTTTTGACTTTATAATTTTATTTTATTGAGGTAAAATTCACATATCATCTATTACCCATTTAAATCAATTAATGTGCATAATTAAGTGGCTTTTAGTACGTTTCCAATGCTGTGTTACCATCAGAAATACATAACTCCAGAAAGGATTCAGTCCCAAACAAACCAGAAAACAAAACAAAACAAAACCTTCATAATCATTAATCAGTACACCATTTTGACCCATCCTTCCAGTCCTGTGCAACAAATAATTTGCTTTCTAGTTCAATGGACTTACTTATTCTGGACATACCAAATAAATGGAATTTTGCATACATGTACAACTGGTAGCTTTTTGTGTCTGGCTTTTTTCACTCAGCACAGTGCTTACAAAGTTCAGCCATGTAACAGCATGGATGAGTACTTTATCCTATTTATGGATGAATAATAATGCCTTGTATGAATATGCCTCAACCTGTTTGTCTATTAGGATGCTGATAGACATTTCCATTCTTTCCTTTTTTTTGGCTAATATTGCTATTATGAGCATTTGTGTATAAGTTATTGTTATAATATTAGTTGTCATTCATTTGGGTATATACTTAGAGGTTGAACTGCTGAGTCATATGGTAATTGCGTTCAAATTCCTGAATAAATATCAAACTGCTTTCCACATCTCATGCATGATTTTATATTCTCACTAACAATGTATGAGGATTGTAATATTTACACAAAATCTCCAACACTGGCTAATTTAAAAAATTACAGCCATTTTAGGGGCACCTGGGTGGCTCAGTCACTTGAGCGTCCGACTTCAGCTCAGGTTATGATCTCAAGGTTGACGAGTTCGAGCCCCACATTGGGCTCTGTGCTGACAGCTCAGAGCCTGGAGCCTGCTTCGGATCTGTGTCTCCCCGTCTCTCGGCCCCTCCCCACTCATGCTCTGTCTCTCTCTCAAAAATAAACTTAAAAAAAATTACAGCCATTTTAGGGGACATATGGGGTCTATTGTGGTTTCATTTGAATTTGTCTAATGACAAACAAGATGAGCATGTCTTTATGTGCTTGATGGCAATCGCACATCTTCTTTAGAGAAATGTCTATTCAAGTACTTTTGTCCACTTAAAAATATATATGACACATTAGAAAGCAAAAGACAAATGGCAGTATCAGTATCAGTATCACTACTTACACCAATGCATGTCAATTAAACTCCAATTTAAAAAAGATTGGCAGATATCTGTTCTAACTACCTCAGTTACACATTGTCTAGAAGTTTAAGCTAGGGAAACCAGGTAAAAAAGTGAGATGCATATTCTATTCATCCCTCCCTTGGATTCCTTGAGATAATAAGCATCATTTTGTTCATCTGGAAATCATTCTTGACAACGAATGTTTCAAATGTAGTTACCACTTTATATTTTGAAGTTTCATTTTCACCAGATTTCTTATACTGAGTAGTTGCCAGATGATATGTTCCTTAGTTCTTTCTGCAATATGCAGTGTTTGAGAATATAATCGATGAATTAATATGAAAATTAAAAGTGAGCCTCATGGTCATGTTAGTTGCCCTTAGTGTTTAGCTTTAGAAACTTATGCAAGCCCTGTCTCAGCTCCTTATTCTTGAGTGCATACACCATGGGGTTGAGGGCAGGAGGAATGGTATTTTGAAGTACATTGAGAAGAACTGGGACAAGGGGAAGCGTGATTGCTTCACTATGGGTGATGGAAATGACAATGACAACTGTGTAGAAGAATAGGATTAGGATGAAGTGGGAAGTGCAGGTACTTAGGGCTTTGGAAGCAGCTTCTGGTGAGTTCAGCTTCAGCACTGAGTGAAGTATCAAAACATACGATAAAAAAATCAAAGCCATGTCACTCCCCATCAATGCCCATGCCAGAAATAGTTGGTAGATGCTGTTGATTGTCCTGTCATCACAGGATAAGCTAATGACTCCATGGTGAGAGCACAGGCAGTGCTCAATTTGGTTCTGTGAGCAGTAGTGTCTCTGAGCAGCCAACACAGGCACTGGGATGGTAGTTAAGGTATTTCGGAGGGCCATGAGCACAGTTGCTTTGACCACAAAAGATTCAGTGATTATTGCTGGATAGTGTAGTGGTTTACAAATGGCTACATATCTATCTATAGCCATACAGACAAAGATACCTGACTCCATGCCCATGAAGCAATGTATAGCATACATCTGCACAAAGCACTCAGGGAGACTGATGGCCTTAGCGTTGAACCATAAAATAGCCAAAATTTTGGGCATGATGTTGGTACCCAGACCCATGTCTACTACCGCCAGGACCCCTAGGAAATAGTACATAGGCTGATGCAGTGTGGCCTCCTGATTGATGATGATCAGGATAAGGATGTTGGCAGTGAGAGCTAAGAAGTAGAGCAGAGCCAGGGGCAGGGAGAGCCAGTGCTGCCAGGTGTGAATGCCTGGGAATCCCATCAGAATGAACTCAGAGACCTGGAACTTAGAGATGTTGGAATCTCCGGGATGCTGGAACATCCTTCCCTAAGAGGGAAAATATTCAGTCATTATTCTTTTATTTTAAATGTTTATGTGTTTTTGAAAGAGAGAGAGACAGAGACAAGGAGAGAGAGAGAGAGAGAGAGAGAGGACAATTGAGGAAGAGGCAGAGAAGGAAACACAGAATCCAAAACAAGCTTCAAACTCCAAGCTGTCAGCACAGAGCCCAAGGGAGGATCAAACCCATGAACCACTAGGTCATGACCTAAGCCAAGTCAGACATTTAACTGAGCCACCAGGGGCTCCAGGGTCATTATTTTTAATAACCTCTCTGATTACATTTGGAAAGAAGTTATCCATGTTTAAGATGTTGAAATTGAGGATTCTTCATTTTCATCATTCTGATCCTGCCATTTATATTTATGGACACTTCTAGCGAAATGAAAACTGTGATAGCACTTTCTATGTGTTAAGTCAGTTAATCATCCTAAAAGCTCCATAAGACAGAACATATTATTTACACCCTTCCAGAATTGAAGAACTGCACAGTAGAATTTTCAGGACCTTGGTCATTATCTTCTGTCTGGTAAATCATGGAGCCTGAATAAGAGAAAAGTGATCTGATACCACAAGCTGGCCTCTTCACTTTGATTTTGCTATGGGGTTACTTTCTTTACAGACTGTTTGACTCATCCTTCCAGCTCTGGGCAACTAATAATTTGCAGGTATAGAATGAGAGTACAGAATGAGAGTAGAGATGTTTAGGCATTGAGAGAGTACAGAATGAGAATAGAATGTTTAGGCATTAAGACATTTAGGTCATGGATCAGGTTATAGATTTTGAAAATTACTGCATTTACTCAGATACATGGGATTTTTTGAGGTATCCATGAATATTATTTAGTTTTAATGAAAATGCATGGAGTAAATTAGTATACCCAATTTTTTTGTGAAGAAACAAATTTCCAAAATTTCTAATTACTTACCCAAATCCAAGTAACTAGAACAGAGAGAAATGTGTTTCAGGAATCTCAGTGTTCTTTAAAACCAATTGATTCAAGTTTTGAGTAACTTTCTCCTATTTCTACATACTTTTCCTCTTGGAGCCAAGTAGATCCTCTCACTGTAATGAGTAATACATGTTTTTGAGAAAATGAGTTTGAGATAAGTGTTTTAAATCATATTACTGAATTACTGTATATCTAAACAATTCCTTAATTCAATAATTTCTTCATTAAGAGGTAAAAGTGAAACAGAATTTTATGATGTACTTCTACCAAATATAGGCTATTTATTATTATTTCCCTTAAAACTGGACATATTAAGAACTTAATATAAAAACAGAATATTTGGAAGATATTGTGGTTCAAATTATAGTATCTACAGAAGAGCAGTGTATAAATAGACATGACACATATATTCTTCCTCACCCAAGTAAACACATTCTATTATATATATATCATAATGAAGAGTTGTATATTAAGAATATATGTATTTATGTAAATATACCTATTCTGTTTTATATCTGTTATTTTCATAAGATATTACTTTCAATTTTTTAAATTTTTATAGCTTGCTCTTTTATCTTTAATTTTGGATCTATTTGTCAAATATCTTGCAATCTTTGAGCATGAATTCACAGTTAATAAAAAGTCTTTGAAGCTGATGTGAAACTCCAGGTGATGATTGAGTCTCAGCAATTGGTAGGATTTACTTTGGTCCTCTTGGGGACCTCTTTGCCCCATTGTTGACATCCTTAGTTATCAGTGTTTATAGGTCTTTACTCACTCTTTTTTTAGAGAAGAATCCACATGGTTAATTCCTGGAGGAATATGTGATGGACTTCCAGTGTTCTTGGACACTCTGGGCCTCACACTTAAATATGAATATTGAATTCAGCCCTTTCATTCCCCCTTGCCCACATCGCAGTGGATGCATCTGCATGTGTAGTACATGTTAATGTTTCCTCCCAGAATGACCAGGCATCATAAGATGATAATTAATGTTGTGTTGCATAGTGGATGAGTCAGAGATGTCAAGTTGTTCTTTATGCATTTTTCCAACCTACATTTCTCTTTTACCATAATTCGTATAGGAGAATGAAAGATTAGATACTTCAAAAAGCAACACTTTTTGGAAGTAGCAAAGCAACATAAGGCAAACTAATTAATAAGAATGCTCCTTGAATACTGTCCTGGTGTCATCACAGATCAGTCAAGACTAGAGGGATGATATGGTTTTCCACTCACAAATTAATAGAAGACTCTGAAGTAATATTTTCAATTTATTCATCCAAGGTGGAAAATGCAAAGTGGGGAATTCACTGGAATATGTTGCAACTCATTAGCTAATCCGCAATATCTTGCATAGCGGTATTAATGTGCATTTAAGCTAATAATTGCAAGACTCTCAAAAGCCTTATAATTTGTATTATAGATAAAGGATAGTAGGAGTTTGCAATATTAAAATTTGATTTCTTGCATACTAAAATTGTCATCAAGTCTCTTTGTGAGGGCTGTAAATTTCTCCTTAGTATTTATAGATAATTATATTTCATGTTTCTTTTAAAAATTATTGAGGTACAAATCTGCAACAACTTATATCCATGTATATATACTATGTATTTGCACACACATAACATTTGATTACTGCATATGTATGATAGATTTGAAATGTTTTATTTATTAGTATTTGATGAGTGTTACTAGTTGTCAAGATGTTGAAAATAGGATCATTCTTCATTTATTTCTCTGTTTTTTGAATAGTCAATTCTTGACTCAATGCAAGAAAAGAAAGTAGAAAATGAGCAAAAGCATACAAACCCATAAATTGAGTTTAAGAAATCTGTCTCTGATATTACTTGTGCTCCATTCTTAAGAATATATTTCTTCTATGAGATAAATATTTATTTTCCTTGTGTTTCCTTTTTATAGTTCTAGTGGTGATTACTCTAATGGTTTTAATATTACCTGAGAGATTTCCGTCCACCTTCAATACATTTGCCAAATTCTCAGTTAAAGCTCCAAGTTAATACCATATAATATAGCAATAACCACAAATCATAGCACATCTTTTCCATAACAATTTAAATGATTTCAATACATTATAACTTAATTTTTCTGCAAGGAAAATGTACAGGTATATTGAAGTAGTAGCATTAACACACAAATATAGCTGTTTATAAGGTAAACTTTTTTATCATCTATTGTCTGTTTTCATTTTCAAACTCCATAGACAATAAGCATGTTTCCTCACTGGATGGTCCTTATTTTACAACCCTGAGTGTTCTTTCAATATGACAGAGGTTTCCTCCAAGTAGGTTTTGCTATCTAGAATGGAAGAAGCATAGTGACAAATAAATCTCTCTAGGAATGAAGCAAGTAAATTAGATTCTCATTCCAAGACAATGGAATGACAGGTGAAAAGCAAGAATGTTCCGACCATGACTGAAAACTAGTCTCTAGCTCTTCATTTCTTCTGGTCATGGGGATGATTCATATCTCACTTCTGCTACAACAGGGCCAGTGATTCCTGTTTGGTTAGGGAGATAACATACATATTCATAATCGTGAGGGAAAATTACACTGAATGGTACTCTGAGAATTGAGGAAATGAACATTGTAAAGAAAATCCAATCATTTATGGCATTAATGCCTTCAAATTGATGGATGGAACCAAACCTGTGTTTGTGAATTTATAATAATCAATTCATATATCCTCAAAGCCTGGCTCCTATTTATCTCAGTACTGACAAGTTTATTAAATCCTGTCACTAGTCTCACTTTTGATGTCCTTTAGTACCTTAGTTTCTCTGTAGAAGACAGATGAATGAAATCTGGTCCAAGTGTTGAGGTAAAAAACGTCCTGATGCTATGTATATGTGCAACCCTCCACCTCTAAATCTCTTGATGTCTGTACTACTGAATTGAATCTTTAAATAACAATGTTGTTATGTCTCCCAAGGGTATATTGCACCATATTAGAGACACAGACGCTGGTATAAGAGTCAAACTAACCCTTACTGAAGTAGAAAAAGAGAAGCTTTACATTCTTACCACTTATGAGATGGTGCACAAATAAGAGAATAATTTAATATGCATGAATATTGGTGTACTTGTGTGTGAAGAATTATGCATGGGGGGTGAGAATGAGACAGGAAATTTTAATGAAAGTTAGTGATTTTAATATTCATTGAGAATTTCGTTTCTTTTAGTGTCAAGTTCTTCAGGACACAAGTTGACAGCATTTAAATTTTTCACAAAGTTTCAATCACCATCATACACATTTATGTGTTCTTTAATTGTTTATTTCACCTTACAGTGACAATGTTTATGAATATTATGGCATTGTAGAAATTCAGGCTCAGGTTTATAACGCCTACATATTAGGACAAGAATATTTTGATGCTGCAATAAATAATAAAAATTTGAGATATTAATGATGATGGTGATAATAGCAATTATAAAATGTAATATCCGATTTTATTTTTATGACTTTTATTAGATAACGAGTAATGCTTATATATTTTTATTGACGGAAAAAACTAAAATGAGTTTGGAATAGATAAACAAAACTCATATTCTATAATGTAGAGGTAACTTCTAATACATTTCTTAATACACTTTTGCTATATATGTTTTTGAAGAAAGTTTGGATAATACCATATTAAAATAAATTCTGCCATTTTCAATCGACATTATATAAGAATCACATTCAAAATAGGATTATTCATTAATATTATGATTATATAACATTACATAATATGTATTTACATAATTTTTAAACCATTTCCTACTCTTAGACATACATATTTCTTTATTTTGCTGGAAATGATCAACAAATACATATGTAGAGAAAATTTTTAGCACTTTTTTCATTTAATCTTTTCTTTTTGAGGGGCAAAACTCACATACCATAAAATTACCCAGTTAAACTGTTTGAAAATGTACAATTGGGTGGATTAAAGTACATTCTCAATGCTGTGCAAGTATTAGCACTTTATAATTCCAAAATATTTCTGTTAGCTCAGAAGAAAATTCCATAACCATTAGTCATTCCCTATTCTCCTGTCTCTCTTGCCCCTGACAATAACTAATACGCTCTCTGATTCAATAGATCACCTATTTTGGACATCCAATAACTGTAATCATGAAACATGTAACTTTTATGTTTAATTTTTTTCATGTAGCATAATGTTTTCAAAGTTCATCTCTATAATTGCATGTATCAGTATTTCATCCTTTTTATGGATAAATAATAATGCCTTGTGGATGAATATGTCTCAGCCTGTTCATTCATTAGGCAGCTGATGAACATTTGGGTTCTTTTGATACTAAGGGTTTGAACTGATTAGTCATATGGTAGTTGTTTTCAACTTTTTGAGTAATTTTTGAACTGTCTTAACATCTCCTGTATGATTTTATATTCCCATCAGCAATGTGTGAGTACACCAGTATTTCCACAAAATCTCTGACACTGACCAATTGAAAAGAATTAAAGCCATTTTTGTGAGAACAAACTGAGGGCTGATGGGGGGTGGGAGGGAGGGGAGGGTGGGTGATGGGTATTGAAGAGGACGTCTTTTGGGATGAGCACTGGGTGTTGTATAGAAACCAATTTGACAATAAATTTCATATATTTAAAAAAATAAAGCCATTTTTGATCATATTATTTATTGTTTTGGTGTTGAGTTATATAAGTTCTTTATACATTTTAGATATTACCCTGATTTATATATCATTTGAAAATATTTTTTCCCATTCAATAGGTTGCCTTTTTGGTTTGTTGATGGTTTTCTTTAGTCTGTGAAAGACTATTTTGGTTCATTTGTGGTTTTGTTTCACTTGCTTAAGAACATATCTAGAAAAAAGTTGCTAAGGCCAATGCCAAAGAAATTACTGCATATGTTTTCTTCTAGAAGTTTTATGATTTCAGGTCTCACAGTTAGGTCTTTAATCCATTTTAAGTTTATTGTGTGTAGGGTATAAGATAGTGGTCCGGTTTTATTCTTTTGCATGTAGCTGCCCAGTTTTCCAAACACCATCTTTTGAAGAGACTATATTTTCCCCATTGAATATTCTTGCCTTCTCTGTTATAGATTCATTGACCATATAAGCATGGGTTACATTCTGGGTTCTCTATTCTGTTCCATTGATCCCTGTGTCTATTTTTGTGCCAGTGCCATATTGTTTTGATTACTACAGCTTTGTAGCATATCTTGAAATTTGATACCTCCAGCTTTGTTCTGCCTTCTCAAAATTACTTTGTTAGCTTAGGTCTTTGTGGTTTCATACAAATTTTCGGATTATTTGTTCTAGTTCTGTGAGAAATGTTGGTATTTTGATAGGCATTGGATTGAATCTATAGATTGCTTTGGGTAGTATGGACATTTTAACAATATTGGTTCTTCCAAACTATAAGTATGGAATATCTTTCCATTTGCTTGTATCATCTTCAATTTCTTTCATCAGTGTCTTATAATTTTCAAAGTACAAGGTACTAAAAAAAAAACCTCTGGTGGGAATGCAAATTGGTACAGCCACTTGGGAAAACACTATGGTGGTTCCTCAAAAAATTAAAAATAGAATTACCATATAATTCAGTAATTCCACGTCTAAGTATTTACTCAAAGAAAATGAAAACACAAATTCAAAAACATATATATGCACCCCTGTGTCTTTTTGCCATAATATTTACAATAGCCAAGATATGGA
The DNA here is from genome assembly GCF_024362965.1 of Panthera pardus. Lineage (NCBI taxonomy): Eukaryota > Metazoa > Chordata > Mammalia > Carnivora > Felidae > Panthera > Panthera pardus. Next base: position 53,116,569 of record NW_026526677.1, read on the forward strand.
AGCAACCCAAGTGTCCATAGATGAATGGAGAAAGAACATGTAGTATATATATACAATGAAATATTACTTGCCATAAAAAAGAATGAGCTCTTTCAATTTGCAACAACATGGAAGGACCTAGAGGGTATAATGTTAAGAGCAATGTCAGCCAGAGAAAAATAAATATCATATGATTTCACTTATATGTGGAATTTAAGAAACAAAACAAATGAACTAACAAAGAAAATGGAGACAAGCAAGCAAACAAACAAAAATCCACTCTTAAATACGGAGAACAAATTGTTTGCCAGAGGAAGGTAAGGGAGGAGGGGATAGGGGAAATAGATAAAGGAGATTAAGAGTGCACTTATCGTGATGATAACTGAATAATGTTTTCAATCATTATATTGTACACCTGAGACTAATATAACACTGTATGTTAATTATACTTCAACAACAACAACAACAACAACAGCAAAGAATTAAGGCCAATTTAGAGGATATAGTGCTATCTTGTGGTTTTGATTTGAATTCGTCTAATGACTAATGATGTTGAGCATTCCTTCATGTGCTTGAAGGAAATTGCACATCTTCTTTACAGAAATGTCTATTCAAGTCCTTTGCTAATTTTAAAAGATATAAGACACATTAGAAAGCATATATACAAACGGCAGAAATTGGTACTATGTTATTACTAAGCAAATTAATATGCGTGGACTAAACTCTTCCATTAAAAAGAAGAGACTGGCATATATCTGCCTTAGCCACCTCATTCAACATTGTCTAGAAGTTCTAGCCAGGGCAACTAGGCAGGAAAATGAGATGCATATTGCACTTGTCCCTTGGAATCCTTGAGACAATCAGCATCATTGTGTTATGGCGAAAAACTTTTCTGACTACCAAGATTTCAAATATTAGTATCACCCCTTTTTGTGAAGTTTCACTTTCACCACAGTTTCCTTATACTAACTGAAAGTTGCCAGTGTACATGTTCCTTAGTTCTTCTGCCATGTGTAATGATTGGATAATATGATGGATAAATATGTGGGAGAATTATCTAAGTGAGCCCATTCTCAGGGTTAGTTCTCCTTGTCCATCTTCAGAACCTTATACAAGCCCTGCCTAAGCTCCCTGTTCTTGAGTGCATACACCATGGGGTTGAGGGCAGGAGGAATGACATTGTGTAATACATTGAGGAGAACTGGGACAAGGGGAAGCGTCATTGCTGCATTATGGGTGATGGAAATGACAACAATGACTGTGTAAAAGAACAAAATGAGGATGAGGTGGGAAGTGCAGGTACTTAGGGCTTTGGAAGCAGCTTCTGCTGAGTTCAGCTTTAGCACCGAGTGAAGTATCAAAGCATATGATAAAAAAATCAAAGCCAGGTCACTCCCCATCAGTGTCCATGCCAGAAGTAGCTGGTAGATGCTGTTGATTGTCCTGTCATCACAGGATAAGCTAGTGACTCCAAGATTAGAGCACAGGCAGTGCTCAATTTGGTTCTGTGAGCAGTAGTGTCTCTGAGCAGCCAACACAGGCACTGGGATGGTAGCCAGGCTGTTTCTAAGTGCCATGAACACAGTTGCCTTGACCACAAAAGAATCAGTAACTATTGCTGGATAGCGTAGTGGTTTGCAAATGGCTATATATCTATCTATAGCCATGCAGACAAAGATACCTGATTCCATGGCTACAAAACAATGTATGACATACATCTGAGCAAAACACTCAGGGAGACTGATGGCCTTGGCACTGAACCATAAGATGGCCAAAATCTTGGGCATGATGGTGGTAGCCAGTCCCATGTCTACAACAGCCAGGACACCTAGGAAAAAGTACATAGGCTGATTCAGTGTGGCCTCCTGATTGATGATGATCAGGATAAGGATGTTGGCAGTGAGAGCTAAGAGGTAGAGCAGAGCCAGGGGCAGGGAGAGCCAGTGCTGCCAGGTGTGAATGCCTGGGAATCCCATCAGAATGAACTCAGAGACCTGGAACTTAGAGATGTTGGAATCTCCAGGATGCTGGAACATCCTTCACTAAGGGAAGAAAACATTCAAAGTTACTGTACTTAATATCACAAACACTGTAAGTATTTGAAAAGGAGTTATCTGGGTTCATGAGATTAAAAGGGGTATTCATCTTCATTATTCTCACTTCAGCACTAACATTTGTGTGATATTATTACAAAACTGGAATGTTGGTAACACGTTTCAAATTAGGAGTCATTCAATCATCACAAATACTCTATAAAGCAAGTTGTAAGATTTCAACTCTCTGATAATTGAGGAATAGAACAGTATAGCAATAGGGTCTTGCTTATTATCTTCCATATTATGTCATGGAAGCTTGATAAAAAGAAAACCATCTCATGTCATAGCCTGGTCTTTAAGTTTGACTTTGCTGGTAGATTGCTTTCTTTGTAGACCAAATGCAAGTCTCAGAGTAGAGATTTCCATGCATGGAGTCTTCTCAGATGACAGATAAGGTTATAGAATATTATTTATATGTCATTAAAATATATGAGTTCAGTTAGTATATCAACTTTATAAGCAGTAAAGTGCTGTCCAGTATGCTACTTACCTAAGTCCATGCAACTATAAATATGGGTTTTCAACATGGGTTGGAAATCTCAGTATTTTCAAACCAGTTCTTTCTGGTTTTGTGTAACTTTCCCCTTTTGGACATAGTTTTGCTTCTTAAGTAGTCCAGACAGTCACATTATACTTAATAAAGCAGAAGTGAAAACAAAAACAAAACTGACAAACTAATGAGTATGGGATCAATATTTTATTCAGAAGTTCTGATAAGATCAAATTACTCTCTATATAAGACATTTCTTTGATATAGTATTTTACTAATATTTTGTATTTAAAATGAAAGGAGATTACATTGTGTGTTCTTTCAAAATGTGTGCTATTTATTTATTTCTTCTTAAGGATTGCATATATTAAGGATACAATATAAATAAAGAGTATTTAAAAATAATTGTGTCTTAAAATGATAGTATGTACAGAAAGGTAGTGTTAATATAGTCTTGGTGGATATATTCACCTAATCCAGATAATGGCATTTTATACTCCTTACAACATAATGAACTAATTAAATGAAATAAGATGTAACTATTAATTTTTAATTGTTAAGAAAACATAACAATATTTTTAACAAATATGCTAAATTTCAAGTTAAGAATTAAAAATACTTGAGATCGAAATGAAGAGATAAATGTAATTAAAGTTTTTAAAATTTCAAACTGATGCTATAGTAGTTTAGATATATACTATATAGGTTAAAAGCTCTAGTGTTTATGGTTTGGCATTTTGACACCCAAACCTGAACAGTGAAATAGCTTTGGGCGTGCTATTTTGGGTACTGACAGTGAGATTCCTTCATCAGTTCAGAGCAATGGAATAATTTCAACTTCACTTAAAAGAACAAACAGAAAGACTGTTTCTAACTTCCCAAAGGAGCAATAATGGGTGTCAGTGTCTAGTTCATTAAGTTAATATACATATCTCCCAAAGAAAGCAAAAGCAAGGGGTGGCTTAGTCGGTTAAGCATTTCACTTTGGCTCAGGTCATGATCTCATGGTTGATGAGCTCCAACCCTGCGACGGGCTCTGTGCTGACAGCTCAGAACCTGGAGCCTGCTTCAGATTCTGTCTCCCTCTCTCTCTGCCCGCTCCCCCCCGCCCCCCCGCTCGTGCTCTGTCTCTGTCTCTCTCTCTCAAAAAAAAATAATAAAAATTAATTAAAAAAAAAAAGAAAGCAAAGACATGTTATTTGTGTAATTTATATCATTTATAATGCCTGGCACTTAATATACACTCAGTACATATTTGTTATATGAAAGAATACTGGAGGAGGATTAAGCAGTTTATATGCCCATGATTCTTGAATTATTCATGAGGAGGTTTGAGCTGTTAACAGACATAGTGACATATTCACGTATGTTAAAAATGTAAAGGAATGATGTAAGGGAAAATGTAATGGAGAATGTTAAAAAATGTAAGGGAGAAGCAAATCAAAACAATATAGAGTTAGAAAAGAATAATGGATATTTTATCAAAACAAAAATAAAATAATGGATATTGGCATGAAAAAGACAATTCATATACATCGGTAAATACAATAATTATTAGAATACATTTGCAGATTACAGGAGGAATTTTCAAATTAATTTTTTTTAAAAAACTTGTATTATTTCTAAGGGGCACTAAAAGTGCAAAGTTGGAAAGTAAATGTATAGAAAGAATCAAGAATTCTTAAAGCAATATAATAACATCAGTATCAGCTATTTTTAAAGCATTAATGGAGTTAAAAATAACAATTATGCAGTGATGTATGGGACAATTTATAGGATAATATAATATTTGTGACTCACCTGAATCTGAACACTGAACCATAACTTGTAAGAAATTCAAGTAGAAATTACAAATTTAAAGTTAGGGTGAGAAATGTGAAAATATATTTCTTGAAACAAATATGTAAACAATAATTGGTAATGATATAAGTTTGATAACAGTATTAACAATTTTGTACCCAAGGGTTTAATTATAAACCTACATGCAAAAATAGGAGATTACAGACTATTTTAAGTACACAAGATACATCATGTTATGGGCCATAAGTGAGAAATAACAAAAAATTCTTATAGAGACAAAAGAATACATACATTTGGAAATATTTAGGAACAGTATGAACTTATAAATGTAACAAATATAATATAATAATAGAAATTGTAAAAAAGAAAGAATAGAAAAATAATGATGAACTTAAACCTTTGGGAATATGGTTAATACATTTGTAAATTTAATAAGCATTAATAAATCTGTAACTTCAAATGTATACAATAGAAAACAAAAAAGTGTCTATGAAGTGATAAAGCAATCATATAATACAAGGCATTACAGCAACTAATTTCAGATTAAACAAAGAAAACAATAAAAATAAGAGAGCAAAGTAGTGGAACTGGAAAAATGTAGTAAGAAGTCTCAAAAAATGAAAGCTATTATTTAAAGAGTGTTGTAAAATAGACACAATCTTGGGCATAGGGGAAGGGGAGGGGAAATATAGGCTTCCAGTTATGGAATGAATAAGTCACAGGGATGAAAAGCACACTACAGGAAATATATTCAGTGGTGTTGTAATCGTGTCATATGGTGACAGATGGTAGCTAGCTACACTTGTGTGAACACAGCATAACATAAAGACTTTCAAATCACTTTGTTGTACCCCTGAAACTAATGTAACATGTATGTTAACTATATTTTAATTAAAAATAGACACAATCTGGGTTACCAGGATGGTTCAGTCGGTTAAGCATCTGACTTCGGCTCAGGTCACAATCTTGTGGTTTATAAGTTCAAACTCCGCGTCAGGCTCTGTGCTGACAGTTCAGAGCCTGGAGCCTGCTTCGGATTCTGTGTCTCCCTCTCTCTCTCTCCCTGTCCCTAACTCTGCTTGTGCTCTCTCACTCTCAAAAATAAATAAAAACATTTAAAAAATAAACACAATCTAAGAACTTATTCAACAGAAAACAAAAACTCAAAGTTGAGACATAGCATTTGGAAAAATTGTTTTGAAATATTAAAGAATATAGTGGTATACTTTATGAATCAAAACTGGACATTCAGGAACTGTGCAATATTTTAAAGAGTGTAAAACTTACTATGATTGACTGAATAGATAAATAAATTGAAACAGAAGTTGGAAATGTGTAAAATATCAGAATAATATGCCAAAGGATCTAATATTAACTCCTAAATTATATCTTAAAATTTACTTCTTAGAAGATATAATTGCTATCCTCTGAAGTTATTCAAGGAATTATAAAAAGAGGAAAACTTTCAAGCTGCTAGAATAAGACAATTTCAAACCGGAAAATACCTTGCAAAAAGAAATGTTTTAGGACTATTTTGATTATAAATTTCTAATATTTGCAAATCTAATTATGCAACATGTAAAATATATCTACCATACACAACCAAATATAGTTTATCATTAGAGATATATTATTTATAATTCATGACATTAAAACATATTATTTTAGAAATGTATGTACGGGGGCAGGGAATACATAGGATATCTCTGTACACCTTCTGCTCAATTTTCTTTTATTGTGGTGTAACCCAAATTACATGAAATTTATTATCTTAACTATTTTTAAGTGTACAGTTCAATGACATTAAATACATTCCCATTGTGTGCAACTATCACCACCACCCGTTCCCATAATTCTTTTTATCTTGTAAAATTGATATTCTATAACTATTGAACATTCTCTCTTCCCTCAATCACCTGGCCACCACCATTACCCTGTCTTTTTTTTTTTTTTTTTTTTTGACTACTGAGTATCTCATATAAGTAGAATCAAACAGTATTTGTCTTTTTCTTACTGGTTTATTTCATTCAAAATAATGTCCCCAAGGTCAATCCATATTGTAGCCTATTGCAGAATTTCCTCCCTTTTTAAGGTTGAGTAATATTCCATCACACACACACACACACACACACACACATACACACACACCACATTTTGTTTATCCATTCACTGGTTGATGGCCTCTTGGGTTGCTTCTATATTTTAGCTTATTGTGCATAATTCTGCTATATACATGGATTTATAAATATGTCTGAGACCTTACTTTCAATTTGATTAAGTATATATCCAGAAGTGGAATTGCTGGATCATATGATAATTCTTTTTTTTTTTTTTTAATTTCTTTTTGACCCACTGCCTTCTGCTCAATTTTGCTTTGAACCTAGTTGGTCTAAAACATAAATGCTATTAATGTTTTTAAAAATTAAAGGAAAATAAATATGGGTCAGGTAGGTCAGAAAAGTATTTGATTTTATCTATTTATAATTTTAAAAATCAACTTCAACAACAGGTATTTAAAAAAGAACTTTTGTAATATGGTAAGTATTGTCTAACAAAGATCATTTATTTAATCAACAGGACAGAGATGCCCACTATCTCAGTTCACATTCATCAATATATTAGAGGTCCAAAGGCTAATGTGTTAGTAAAACACAAAAAATTACTTTGAAGAAAAACTGAGTAATGTATTCTTTTTTTTTTTTTTTTTGCATTTGCATTGGCTTGGTGGGTTTAAGTTTTTATTTTAATTCCAGTTAGTGAACACACAGTGTAATGTGTTCTTACCGTGGATTATGTTTATTTATTTACTGACTTGTGCTAAAACTTAATATTTCTGGCCAGACATTTAAGAATAGCTGAGTGTCTTTTCAGTTACAGGGCTTCCTACTGAAAGCTACACACCCAAAATGTATTGTTCTTAGAGTTCAGAAAACCTTCAAATATTTTGAGTGAAATGTAGCTCTATGTGGCCCCAATGAACTTGAAAAATTACCTTAGCCTCTAGGATCCTCTCTTCTAATCATGAAATAAGATAATTCATTTCTAGCTCCTGGGTTTGTATTAACAATTAAATTCTGTTAAAATCCTTGCAAAATAGAAGGAGAATTAATATTTATGTGGCCAGTTTAAATGAGGCCATTGGATGGCTCTTTCCTTACTCAGGACAGTAGCCATCAAGGCTTAATACCATGATTATTAGGAGACAGAAAGCTAAGAGAAACAGGAGTATAAATATGTTACAGAAACCCAAAGGGAAGTGATGACTTCTGATACAGCCAACTAAATCTTGAGTTTGGAAAATTTTCTGAAAAATCGTAAGATACATAACATCTAATAAAAGAAAATTGACAAAACAGTGAATATGATTCTAAACAATGTCAGTACTAATATACTATAATATTTTTTTACATATTACAGCATAGTGGTTATGGAAATTCCATCATTTTGTCCTATCAAGTTTGGTTAAATTTTCCAGGATTTATGTTAATTTGGCACCAAGTGATTTCATGATTTCTATAGAATCACTGGAGATTATTATACAGTTTTGCTTATCACAGATGGGTCCTTCTTTTCTGTAGAAGACATCCCCATATCTCTGCAGAAGATGAAAAGATTGGCTTTGTCCCCAACTATGTACTTACTGTGGGTGTGCTGTATTTGACTTATCTTAAGTAATGGCCTTCAGGATAACCAGAGATGGGATACCAGTACTGAAGATGAACTTCAGGGTTTTATGATCAGTGGAGAGAAACTCAGTGGCCTGTTCTGTGGCGAGAAAGCCAATTCCCTAGGGCCGGTAAGTCCCAAGTCAGTCTGAAGTCAGTCAAATCCAGCAACGTAATTAGGAACAAGTATTGAAATCACATAATTTAGCCAACACCCTAAACTGGGTTTGATGCAGCTAAGCTTTTATTACATACAGGCATAAATGTATTTAAATATCTACATTTTAGCATAGCTTTCTCTTTAAAGGAAGCCTTTTGTAAGTTTTTTTTTCCTTCATGCAAGCCAGTATAACTACTTTATCTATTTCACAAAAAAAAAAAAATAGCAAACACTTGTCTAGTACTTCTTGCATGCCATAAGATATTCTAAACATGTTACATATATTAAAAAATTAATTCTCATAATACCTCCATGAAGTTCATTACTATTATTTGCCCACTGTATACATGAGTAAACTGATGTGCATAAATGTGAAGAAAGTGGCCTGTCGTCATACAGTTAGAATGTGGTGGAACTAAACTTGGAATCCAAGTGCTCACTACTTCCCATTCATCTTGTATACACAAAAAACAACCCCAACACTAGATTAAAATCTCTATTAGTCATTTTCACTTATTCTCAGGCGTATTCCAAATTCTATTTCTATATCAAAATGTTTCTTTAACCACGAGCATATTTCCCTTCTTAACAAAACCAGCAGTACTAAATTTTAAGACATTGCCCCCTTTATCATCAGCACATCCTCTTCATAGTTGTACAATTTCTGAGTACAAATGCTCATCTTATCCAAATCTGTGCCTTGAATATGGAGCCAGATATGTGATACTTTGTAGATTCTGACTTTATAGGTTTTCAAAAAAGTCCATGTGCTCTCGCAAAATTGAATATTCTATTGTTGTGATTATGTATAAAATCTAAGTATAGACGATCCATTCATTTACTTACAAAAGTACCCACATTTAATGAGTATTTAGAAACTTCAACCATGTTCAGACATTTTCATTTGCTGGAAATTTTAAGCAATGAACCAAAGATCTTGAGTTTGAAGAAATTATTGTCTATCAAAGGTGAAAGTCACATTATTAATATAGTATAATAATGTAATAACCTATATAACACAACACGGTTAATATAGTATTATGTACATTTCTGTATTATAAAAGAGCATGTAGAAGCAAGCAATTATAGAAGCATCAATTATACATGTGATAAATAATAAAAAAGGCAGAATACATAAATTTTGAGGTGGACTTTGGAGGGTGAGCAGGAGCACTCCAAAAAGGTAAAAGAGAAAAGTAAGCATATTTCAAACACAAGGAATTGCGTATTCAGGAAGTAGGGTAAGATACACAGTGGTAATATGCAAGTTTGGTTAAGACACAGGGGAACTTTCAAATTAAGTTTCTGGGCAAGATGTGAGTTTTATTTTCTCGAGATTATATCAGTTAAGAGTTAAATTAAAAAAAAAAACTAATAAGTATATAAGATAATGAGAAGAGTGCTCCATTTTAGAAGGTGTTCTACAAATAAACCAGAGGGTGAGAGGAGAGAAAGAAAAAGATAACATTTTCTGTAAATTAAACTGACTTCTTACCGAAGTCACAAGCACAGCCCGTTTTTCACCCCTCTCCACCAGTCCGCCTGCCATAGCGGAAGAGATTGCTCCTCTTCGGCTATTGCCTCCAGATGTGCTCCTGGTCTCAGATACTTATCTCAGTATCTCAGATACTCACTTTTTATTGTTTATTTTTTGCCTTTGGGGTCTGCATTTCAATTTTTACTGCTTTCTCCTTCAAACATTTAAATATGTTTAATTCTCAATCATTAGGAAGAAACTAATAGTCTCATTTGCTTCATAGATAATATTTTTATAAGTGTTGTTGTTTTCTTCTCTTTGTACCTATTATTAATTCTACTGTAATACAGTTTCTTGTCATTAAACTTCCTTACTAATGAAATCCTCATAGAGACCGCAGCTAATGGTCTGTCGATATTCACACCCTTAGACCTATAAATTTGTACAGTCGCCTGTCTAATATCTTGGGCTTAGCTCTCTTGCTTTGGTCAATGGGACAATAGAAAACTAGATATAATTATAGGCTTGCAAAATGCATATACTTTTCACCTCCTCTCTTGGAACCTGACCAGTAACATGTTACAAATGAAGGAGCTTTCCAGCTTGAAAGGATTCATGACCCATGTGGTAGAAGTGAGTCTCAAATGAGGCTGTCCCCCAGTCAGTCTCAACTCATCCAGCCAGCTGACTGCTGGATACATGAACAAACCCAGCTAGGATCAGCAAGATAATTCTAACGTAAATTAACACAAGTCTCCAGGTGAGTCCTTGGCTCGTGGACAAAACTAATTTTTTATTGTGTGCCTCTGAAGTTTTATGGTTGCTTGTTATACAATTTTACTGTAACAAACTATATTTGACTCAGTCCTTATCAGGAAACACTGCCTTCTTGGGAAGGCAGTCAGTGGCTTCCCTGGGTGGCTCAGTCGGTTAGCAACCAACTACGCTGAGATTATGATCTCGCAGTCTGTTGAGTTTGAGCCCCATGTTGGGCTCTGTGCTAACAGTTAGGAGCCTGGACCCTGTTTCTGATTCTGTGTCTCCCTCTCTCTCTTCCCCTACCCTACTCGTGTTCTGTCTCTCTCAAAAGTAAACAAACATTAAAAAAAAGAAAGAAAGAAAACACTGCCTTCCTTTTACTCAGAGCTGTTATACACCAATAATTCTTTTCACATCCCTATTCATTCCTTCCAAGAAAGTTGGATGGTCTTTTATTCTAATGCCCACTCTTTAAGTATTATTGTTCTTCAGAATTTGGACTGAAGTTTCTTTTCCTAAATTCCCTTTTGATAATCTCATCAATGCATTTATTTCTTTATTCAACTAATATGTTTTGAATGTTGTGTGTATGCACATGCACCTGAGCCATGCCTATAGTTACTGTGCTGAATAAGAAGAACAATGTTCCTGCCCTCACGAACAATTTGGGTAGAGAAAAAAAATCAATTTTAAAAAAGCATATAAATAAGAATTTTTATGGATCTCGATGATATAGTAACTGGAGAAACCCCTTTACTAACATTGGACCTTAAGCCTGACACATATGAATAAAAAAGCCATGAATAACATGATTAACAAGTATGAACAAAGAAGAGATACAGAACCCTACAACAAAGAGAAAACACACATCTATTAATGAGACCACAAGATATGTACACATAGATCAACATATATTGGGTTCCAATGTCTCAGTCCTCTCAAAATTTACATCAATAAAAATATTATCTGACTATAACAGAAGAAAACTAGAACTTAATAAGAGAGGACAGTTTGGCCAGAATCTAAAATATATGCTACTTAATATCTTGTAGGGAGAAAAAGAAATTTCATAAAAACAAATTATATTTAAAGAATTTCATGATAAAATGTGGATGACATATGTAAAAACTATATCCAAATAAGTTCTCTTTTTTTTAATTTTTAACTTCTATCAAAAAGAAAAAAAACATTTTAACCATAACAAAACAAATCCGATATTTTATACAGAAATACAGATGAAGAACAAGTGAATTAAGTCAAAAACTAAAATAATCAGGACAGGACAGAATTTAATGCAATAAAAACAGGAAACAAAACTATAAAAAATATTGAAGATTAATGAAAAAAACTTATTCTAAAAATATTATTAATATAGATACATTTCTTATATATCTGAGTGAGAGAAAAATTATAAATAAGATGCAAAGAAACCAAATTTGGGCCCTAAAAGTATAAGAACCAAATAGCGTGCACTCTTTAAATACTTTTTACATTTTAAGCACTATATGCTAACATATTTGAAAACAAAAAATAACAGAAGAGAACTAAAATATTAAACAGGGCAAAATTAAAGACAATTAATACCATATTCAAACCCTTTCAATCCACTCCATTCCCCCCAACAAGTAAATAATCCTGTAGGCCCAGATTGTTTCTGTTCACAGCAGAAGAGCAAATTTCAAGTGATAGATAATTTTTTAATTATGCAAAGTATACCAGAAAATGGTAAAATAAGAAAAGATATACATTTTGCCAAGCACTTACAATGTTAATTTCAAAGACATGTACTTTATAGAGATGATATGAAGAAACAAAATTATAGGCACAGTTTCTTCATTATTTATAACAAAAATTGTAAGTAAAAGATTAGTTAACCAATAATAGTGTATTAAAACTATGTAATAAACAAGAAATGTTTATCTCAGTGATACATAAGTGATTTGATGCAGCTAATTGATATACCTCACCATATTAAAAAAGAAACAAAGATCATATAATTATCTTAATATTTATAGAAGTTATAGAAAGTGGTTTTTATGGTTCTATGCCAGTTTATCATAAAAACACTAAAAAAAAAAAAAAAAGAAAACTTCCTGGCTTAACAAAAGATACATACAAACAACCCCAGCTTGTATCATATTCAACAGACTCTATGCTACTAACATCAAGAACTACTAATGAGTTTTCACATCAGCAAATACGAATAAGGTATTTTATCAATTTCAGTAAACTCAGTCATCTGGAACACATTTCTTGCAGCGTGATGTTTCATTTGTGACCTGTGGTAATAAAATAAACACTCTGTATGGAAAAAAAAAGAGCAAGGCAAAGATATCCTATGTCACCCCATGAAACTAGCGGTTGTAAAGAGTGTTCAGCAAAAGTGGAGAAAAACATGACATTTTTAATGCTTCTGATATTAAAAAATATATATATTTCAAAACAACAGGAATAAATAAATTAAACATAATTTTTGGGGGGGGAGGTAAATGAGAATTTATATGGGACCAAAGAATTGCAATTCAGGGAGCACAGATTCAGATAGAAACCCAAATAGTGTTCCTGCTTGTAGAGTAAAAGAAAGAGGTTTTTTATGGGGGAAAAAAAGGGAGCAAATACATGAATTGAAGAACAGAAAGAAAAGCTTTTCCAAGGGTGTGAACAAGTTAAGCTACTCTGGGGTATACACATACAATATTTCTGAGAGGTAATGTTACATGAGATTACAGAATGACCTATTCAATTTACTTTGGAAGGCAATGATAAAATCACCAAAACTAATTCCAGGTGATGGTTAGAAAGACAAACTATAGGGAAAGTGGTTATGAGAAGAGAAAGTGAATGTTGACAATTTCTTTTATAGAAGGCTTGCTGTTACAGTGAGAAGTGAAAAGATGATACATGGAGAATAATTATATTTTGAGGGGTGGGGCAGATGTTTTTCAGGATTTTATAATGGGAGCAGTATAGGAAACTTGACATAATTAAATAAAACTTAATGAGTACCCATAAATTGAATCACTGGAAGAAATGTGTATTCTTGTTACTTGGATAGGGAGAAATTAAATTAATGAATTTACTCTGCATCATTTTAATTGGCATTATTTCTGTGAAATTCATGTAAAATTACTACTTTTTGGTCTATCCACTAGTTATTAATTTGTAAGAATATGAAGATGAAAAACTGAATTTTATTTCACGAATTTCATTCTTGAATGGAAAGAAGACAAAAGAAGTACCTTTTGTTCTTTCCTAATCCTGTGCTCATAAAATAATGCATACTGTTAGCCTTCTTAATTTGGCTAACAGGTATTTCCACCTCTCCACACTATTATTGAAGCTAATTTTGAAAAGAACTGCATATCCCACCAGTCTGTAAGGAAACAGTTTTGTTTGGGACACGCTAGGAGAGATGTGGTTAGGTGCCTAACTTATTTCCAAATTAAAAATGTAGAGGCTGAAACCGCATTAAACTAATGCCCTCATGAACATTTCATAGATTCTCCGTCAGGAAAACAACATTGAGAAAATAGAGGAATTTTGGTAATGATGACAAAAATACAGCAATTAATTTAAAATAGCGCAAATAAAGTAACAATATATTTTCAAACTGGAAATTCCAATCACTATTTGGAAATTGGACAAACTGGCATCTGGTTGTAGATGATTGCCTTCCATCAAACATCTATCAAAGCTGATTTCATGTCCCTCAGTTGTCTCATTATGTTTTTGTTTGTGGAAACCTGATTAATGATGAGACCAGTCCTTCACAGAGGAGATGAAAACACATAGAAAATGTTGTGGGCATGACAGTGATATTAGGATTCCGAAGACACTGAGTGAGAATGAGATACTCAACACCCTCCGTTTTCTTGGCCCAAATGGTACTTTCAGGAAGGCATTATTAGATCCTGACAAAACAACCAACAGAAGTATTTCTTTTATTCTATTTCCTCCTGTAGACTCCCTTCCCTTTCTCTTCTCTTCCTTTTTTCCCCCCTTTGCTTCTCTTCTACTTCACTCCTCCTTCCTTCCCTTACAAATATCCCTTTCATATGCTGTGGGATTTGATGTCCTTAGAACTTGAAAAGATCCTTATGACACAGTCTCGTATCTGTTTGGTTTTCACTCCATAGACAATAGGGTTCATAGTGGGAGGCAGGAGCAGATAAATATTGGCCACAATGATGTGGCAAGATGGAGGGACTGTGTGGCCCCCAAAGCGGTGGGAAAAGAAACAGAAGAAGGCTGGACTGTAGGAGAAAACGATGGCACAGATGTGGGCAGTGCAGGTGCTGAAGGCCTTCTGCCGAGCATCTGCTGAGGAGAGGCTGACTACTGCCCGGAGGATCATGGTGTAGGAGATTGTTATGCACAGGATGTCAAAGCCCCCAATCAGGAGGGCAACCATCAGACCATAGATGACATTGACCTTGATATTTCCACAGGATAACTTGGCTACAGACATATGGTCACAGTAGGTATGGTGTAGTATATTCCCTCTACAGTAGGGTAGCCTCTTGATGATGAAAGTCAAAGGAATGACAAGCAGCACCACTCTCAGGAAAGTAGCAAGCCCAACCTTTGCAAGGACAGGATTGGTAAGGATAGTTGAGTAGCGTAGAGGGTAGCAGATGGCCACATAACGGTCCAGCGCCATAAGCATGAGTACCCCAGATTCCATCCCTGTTGAGGTATAGATGAAGAACATCTGGACTAGGCATTCATTAAAGCTGATTTCCTTAAGGTGGAACCAGAAGATGCAGAGAGCTTTAGGGATTGTAGTAGTGCACATGACAAGATCAGTTAGGGAAAGCATAGCCAAGAAATAGTACATGGTCCTGTGCAGGGAGTCCTCATAGCGGATGAGGTAGAGGAGCCCACAATTCCCTACCACTGCCACAGCATACATGGAGCAGAATGGGAAGGAAATCCACATGTGCACATCCTCCAGTCCTGGGATCCCATTAAGAATGAATGAGGCTGGGGTCAGGTCTGTTTGGTTTAACATTAGCATGATCACGTTACTGTAATCATTAAACAGCTTATAGATTTTTGTGTGTTTCTGTTTTTTTTTGTTTGCTGATCCTCCAAGATAGGGGAAAAATTCTTTTAAAAAAAAAGAGAAATTTTAGCCATACTTTCTCTCTCACTCTCCCTTTCTCTTTCTCTCAAGTGTGCATTTTAATATCAACCAAATATTGCCAACATGAGAGAATACTGAAACATAGTTCAAACCCAGAGTGTGTTTATCATTAATTCATTAATTTAATGATACATTCAAAATGAATATTTAGCACTCACTGGTTTCCAGATTTTGTGACATATATTGTGCCTTCACTATTTTGAAACAAAAAGGAATAGATTCAATATTCATAAATTCAATACTCAAATTTATAATGAATGATAATTATATTATGATCTTTCTCATGATGTTTTGTTAGCATATGTTATTTAAATGTTAATTACTATGCATATCTCCCTTTGAGTGTTTTCTTAGGGAGAAGTTCATTGATCATTTCTCCAATGAACTAACAGATATGGTAACGTTTTTGTTGTTGTCATTAGCCTTATTGGGTTATATTTATGCTATACTAAATACCATTCCAAGAACTTCACAAATATTAACTCATTTAATCCTCACTACAAGTCCAGGATGTATTTTTATTAATCTGCACTTTACAGTTGAATGCATTGAGGCACTATTTAGATGATGCTTCTTCATGTCTGAGTTGCTGGCATGCAATATCAAATTCCTTTTGATAATACTTTATTGTCTACGGCCATACCACCCTGAATATGCCCAATCTCGTCTGATAATACTTTATTTTTCTTAGTATTTGATGTAGATATCTCAAAAAATTTAACTTATTTTCAGAATTGTAAAACATTTTACTATCATTGCTTGACAGTTAAACACTATCAATGTTAGTTCATCCCACACCATCTGTCTGTTTCTGGGAAGTCTTTGTCCTGCTTCACTGAAATAGTTTTTTTCTCAGTTAGACACATAATTCTCATCTAGAAATTCCTCTTCACCTACTGTTTGTGTCATATTGCTATTTGTAAATCTGATTTTTCTTCTTTCTATTTCCTGGACTGCATGAAAAACTTTTTTGGAAGAGTATCAATGTCTGAATATGGTTTAGTCTATTCATCATTTTGCTGGATTTAAAATTGGATTAAATGCTATTCCCCCCCACCCTCAGTTTTTCTAAAAACATTTCTATATGGATTTCCTAGCTTCTAGTGAGATATTAAGAGGTGCATTCCAGTTCTTGATCTTGTACATGAACTATTTCCCGCTGGCATTTTTTTAAAATCATTTTTATGTTTTGGGGCCCTGAATTACTTAAGAACATATAAAAATTTTTGTGCTTTGAAGTTAAATGGTGATGATAGAAGGGTATTGTGCTTGTGTATGTCTAATTGTCGAGGCATTTAATGGGGTTTCTGACAATGGAAATCTAACACCTTTGACTTTTGAAATTTACTTAACTTCTAATAATTTATTCCCAATATTTTTTCCTGTTATTTTCTACACATTTTTTAGTCAGATATTGGTTCTTCTGAATTTATTCTTTTTTTTCTTTTTTTTTCTTTTTTTGCTAATTAAAATTGTTCAGGCTGAATCTACTTAATCCACTTTCTAAAAGTGTTCTGGAAGTGTTATATAGCCCAAATATATTGTTTTGGTTGTTGTTGTATAATATTACAAATTTCCAACTTCCTATTTTTCTCTGATTAGTGTGAATGTATAAAAATTATGTATATATATATATACATAAACATATGTATACTTACATATATTAAAATTATATATGTATACAGATATATGCATATATATTTTACTTCTCATCTATTACTTCTGTAACCTTTAAGTTTAATAAATTATTTTTATAGCCTACTTCATTTTTTATCTTTCATTTTGGAAGTGTTTCTCAATTGTCGTAAATTTTGACTTAATTCACACTTAATATGGAGTCTTTAGAAAGCTGATTTGAAACTCCAGGTGATAATTGAGTGTCAGAAATTGGTAATATTTATTTTGAATCTTCTGTAAGGACCTCTTTGGTTCATTGTTGACATCCTTAGTTGTCATTGTTTATAGGTCTTTTCTCAGGGACTTGTAATATTTCTAAAAGAATCTATCAATCTACTTCCTGGAATGAAAATTTTATTGTTTGCCAGCATTCTTGGAGTTGAATAGAAGGACACTGCAGATGTCACACTTAAATATGAATGTTGGATTAAACCCTCACATATTTTATAATGCTGCAGCCTTGGACTTCATCACACCTCACATATATGCATTGATAGGACTTGTTATTTTCTTCCCAGAATAAACTTCCGGTCATCCTAAAAGGATAGCTAACACTGCTTAGTATAGTGGATAAATCAGAGATATCAAGTTGTTCCTTATTCTGTTTTTCTACCTACACCCCTGTTTAATCTTTATTTATTCACACTGAATGATGAGAGATTAGGTACTGCAAAAAGGAACTTCCTTTTTTAGAAATAGCAAAGCAATCTAGGATGAGTATGTTATTGAGCGTTTTACCTCATTTGATTATTATAGATATAAGATAACCTTTATATATATAGATGATGTAGATATAGATAGATATAGATATATGTTTTTATTTAAACTCCAGGTAGTTAGCATATAATGTAATATTAGTTTGAGTAGAATTTAGTGATTCATCACTTACATGCAATACCCAGTGCTCATCACAAGTACCCTCCGTAGTGCCCATCACCTGTTTAACTCATCCCCCCGGCCCCTTCCCCTCTGGTATCCATCTATAGTTAAGAGTCTGTTTCTTGGTTTTCCTCTCTCTTCCCCCCTACCGTGTTCATCTGTTTTGTTTCTTAAATTCCACATATGAGTGAAATCATATTGTATTTGTCTTCCTCAGACTGACTTATTTCACTTATTTGACCAGTATATGTCAAATTATCACAAGTTGTTGAAAAATAAGATCACTACTTGTTTATTCATCTAATGCATTTGAACAGTAAACTCTTAATTCTATGTATACATGCAGTAGAAGCAAGTAGAAAATTTAGGGAAAGCACACATACCCATAAACTGGGTATAGGAATTATATCTCAGAGATCACTTGTGCTCTATTTTTAAGAACATATATCCTAAATATGAGGTAAATACCATATTTATGGCCCTTGTGTTTCCTTTTTATAACTCTAGTGTCAATGAATAAAACTAGCTTTATTATTACATGAGAAGTTAGGGTACTATCTTCTACACATTTGCAAAACTCTGAAAGATCCATCAAGTTTTTGCCAAGTAATGGTATTAACCACAAATTAAATTACTTCTCCCAAATAAATTTAACATTATTTTCATACATTATAACTTAATTTTTCTGAAAGGAAAATGGGCTCCTATTATGCTATAGATGGGCAGGTTATACTGAAGTAGTAACATCAACACAAGAATATTGCCACTTGTAAAGTACATTTTTATATCATCTGTTGCCTATTTTCATTCCCCAAACCCATAGATAATAAATTAATTCCCTCACTATACTTTTCTCAATTTAAATAAAACAAGTTTTTTTCTCAATATGATGGAGGGTTCCTCCAAATATGTTTTTCTATCAGGAATGGAAGAACCATAATTACAAGTAAATCTCTTTAAAAATTAAGCAAGGAAATTAGGATCTCATTCTGAGAACAAGGGAAGGGCAGGTAAACAGCAAGAGTGTTCTGACCATGGATGAGAACTGTTCTCTTACTCTCTGCCATTTCTTCTTGTCATGGGGGTGATTCATACCTGAAGAGGACAAGTGATCCCTATTTGGTGAGGAAGATAACATAGATATTCATAATCGTGATGGAAAGTTACACTGAATTGCAACCTGAGAAATGGAGAAATAAACATTTTTCCAAGAAAACCTAATCTTTCACAACAGTTCTGCCTTCAGATGGGTAGATGGAATCAAACCTGTGTTTCTGAGAGTATAATAACCAATTGTTATATATGTAAAGACTCTCTCCTCTTTATTGTACTGCCTATAAAATAAAAAATTCTGTCTCTAGTCCCACTTTTGTATGTTCTTTAATACCTGGTTTCTGACAGCAAAGCAATAACCTGAATGCAGTCTGTTCCAGGTGTTCTGGATGTTGGTCACAAAACATCACTATTCTACAATATATGTACATGTATAGCCCTTAACCTCTAAATCCCTTGATGTCTATAATATTTAACTGAGCATTTAAAGAATTATTGCATTTTTCTCAAAGGGAGAAAATTATGTATATCTCCAGAGGATATTTTAGAACGTTAAAGACACAGGTGCAGGTGTCATGATCATGCTTAGCCCTTCGGGAGGATGAAAGACAGTGGAATATTTTCATGTTTACTAACTATATAATATTACAGAAATAAGTGAATAATTTCATATGTTGTGTGTTTGTGAGTGTGTATATATGGGAGGAAACGAGAATAACATAAACTTTTAAAAATGAATATTAGTGATTTTAATATTTGTTGCAGAGCTGTTTCATTCTATGTAGAACCTTGTAGGACACAAGTTGAAACCACTTAAGATCAGAATGTTTCAGTCATTCACACATCCATCCACTTCTTTTATTTGTTTATATTTTCGTGTGTCTAATTGAATAGCATCATTGAAGATTTAGCACTCCCCAAGTCAGGCTAACAGCTATGAAAAAAGAATCAGAAACGATCTGCCCTAAGTTTTTTTTTAATTTTTTAGTTTATTTATTTATTTGAGAGAGGGAGAGAGAGCGGGCAGGCAAAGGGCAGAGAGAGAGAGGGAGAGAGAGAATCCCAAGCAGACTCTGCGCTGTCAGCACAGAACCCGATCCAGGGCTTGAACCCACAACCCATGAAATCATGACCTAAGCCCAAAACAAGAGTCAGACACAACCGACTGAGCCACCCAGATGCCCCAGATCTGCCCTAGTTTTAAAGAAATTTACTTCCTCCTAACATAGATGATGAATATTATGGCATTGGAGAAAGTTCAGGCTTGTTATGCATACATATTATGTAAGGAATAATTAGACGCTGGAGAGGAACTAAGATGGCAGAATAGTAGGAAGACCCTATGCTTGCTTGCTTTATTCCTCAAACACAGCTAGATAAATATCAAATCATTCTCAATACCCAAGAAGTCAATCTGAGGACTGACAGAACAAACTGCACAACTAGACGGAAAGAAAAGGACACATCATGGAAGGTAGGATATGCACAGCTGTGATTTGGAGGAGAAACAGGTCATAGGTGTTGTAGAGGAGAGGAAGCCCTTGTCACAGAGAAAGGAAGAGAGAGAGAGAGAGGAAGAGAACCACACAGGGGATCACACAAGGAAAACTCTTCCCCCAAAGACATTGACTGGGAAAACTAGAGGGCCTGAGTTTCTTGAGATTTTACAACCAGTGGGACTCAAAGACTGGAGTTGTAGTGATCCATGGCATGGCTGGTGTGGAGTCCAGGGGACACTGCAGTGCTCCTGTGGAGAAGGATGCAGAAAGCCTGGGGGCAGATGGCATGATGTGAGGATCCCCTGGGACACATTGAGAGAGATGGTTTCCCCTTTTTTGGAGTACATTTGAGAGGGGTGGCATTGCCTCTCTGGGACAAAAGAGCTGACAGGTGCCATTACCCTCCCCTGCACCTCAGCATTGGAGCAACTAAGGTCAGCTAACCTGGACACTGGCTCTTTGCTGCAATTTACTCCAAACTCCACACACCTGTGCTTTTGTGCCACTGCCCTTCTTGGACAAACCTGCATCAGTCCCAGTGTGGCAAGACCCTCTCCAGAGGACCAGCACAATTCCCTACCATGCCAAGTCCGTAAAGTTTGGAATTTTAAAACTCAGCCAGCTTTCCTGGAATAGAACACAGGTGCATTATATTGCTAGGTGGACAGACAGCCTGGACACAGGGTAAAGGCAGGGATCTGAGTGATGCCTGGGACACACGAGGGGAGATTGTTCACTCTTCTGAGAGAGCTTCCAGGACAATGGCAGACATGAACTCCCTTCTCTGGGGACGAGGGAGGGGGCTGGTACCATTTCTTTCCCCTGTTCCTTAGGATAAACTAACTTCAGTAAGCAGCACAGTGCCAACATTGATGACCTGAACTGCTGAAACCAACTCTGCCACCCTGTGCTCTGCAGGTGCTTCTTTATTAGGGCAAGTGTACCTGAGAACCAGAGCAGTGGGCTCCTCCCCCAAAACACTAACACAGTCACCCTCCCCACTGCATTGCACCAAGTCTACTGATCATAGAGTGCTGCAAAGCTTTAGATCTAGGGGAATAGTATTGGGCCTCTATTAACAAGCAGACCAGAGCACACCTAGTTAAAACTCACCACGGAACAAGGTCAAAACACCCCACTGTAGGCAAGGAGAAACTCTGCAGAGGACTGACCTGAGAAAAAGAACAGCTAAAACAAAGCAGCAGAATGCACACAACATACACCAGAAACACTTCCTGAAGTGCCAGGCTCTAGACAGTATATGACCCCTTGTTGATAAAACCATTACTTTCAGGAGCAGGAAATATAACAATATAACAGAGACCTAGACAAAAGGCCAAAATGGAGGAATTCATCCCAAAAGAAGGAACAAAAAAAGGTCGCAGACAGGGATCTAATAAATCAATTATAAATAATATGCCTCACTAGGATTTAAAGCAACAATCATAAGGATACCAGCTAGGCTTGAGAAAACCAAAGGGAGTCCTTTACCTCAGAGATTTTTGAAAAAAACTAAAAACTCGTCAGGCCAAAATGAAAAATGCAATAACCAAGATTCAAACTGAATGGTTATAATGACCACAGGATGGAAGACACAGAGGAACAAATAAGTGATATGAAAGATTAAATTATGGAAAAGAGTGAAGCTTAAAAGAAGAGGGAAAGAAAAATATTAGATCGTGAATGTAGACGTAGGGTACTCATTTACTCCATAAAGTGTAATAACATTTGTATCATAGGAGTTCCAGGAGGAATAAGAGAGGGAAAAGGGGACAGAAGTTTTATTTGAGGAAATTCTAGCTGAAAACTTGCCTAATCTGGGGAAATAAATAGATATCCAAATCCAGGAGGCACAGAAAACTCCCATCAAAATAAGCAAAATCAGGCCCAGACCAAGACATATTGTGATGTGCAATATGCATATCTTAAATTTGCAAAATATAGAGATAAGAAAAAATCCTAAACACAGCAAGACAAAAGAAGTCCCTAGCTTGCAAGGGAAGAAAAATAAGGTTGCCAGCAAATGTCTCACAGAAACTTGGCAGGCCAGAAGAGAGTGGCATGATTCAAAATACTGAATGGGAAAACTATGTAGCCAAGAATACTCTATCCAGCAAGGTTATTATTCAGGATAGAAGGAAAGATAAAGACTTTCCCAGATAAAGTTCATGAACACTAAACCAGCCCTGCAAAAAATATTAAATGGAACTCTTAGAATAGAAAAGAAAGACCAAAAGCAACACAGACTAGAAAGGAACAGAAACAATCTCCAGAAACAATGACTTTATGGGTAATACAATGGTACTAAATTCATATCTATCAATAATCACTCCAAATGAAAATAGACTAAATGCTCCAATAAAAAGACATAGGTTGTCAGAATGGATTAAAAAAAAAAAAAAACAAGACCCATCTATATGCTGCCTACAAGAAACTCTTTTCAGACCTAAAGACAGTTGCAGATTGAAAGTGAGGGGATGAAGAATGATTTATCATGAAAATGAACATCAAAAGAAAACCATAGTAGCCATACTTATACAAACTAGATTTTAAACCAAAGAATGTAACAAGAGATGAAGAAAGGCACTATATCATAATAAATGGATCAATCCACAAGAAGATCTAACAATTATAAATATTTATGCCCCAACTAGGAAGACTCAAATATGTAAAACAATGGATAACAAACATAAAGGAGCTTATTAATAACAACACAGTAATGGTAAGGAACTTTAACACCCTATTTATATCAATGAACATATCATATAAACAGAAAATCAATAAGGAAAGAATGGCTTTGAATGATACACTGGACTAGATGGACTTAACAGATATGTTCAGAACATTTCATCATAATGCAGCAGAGTACACGTTCTTTTTTTTTCTTTTGAGAGAGAGAGAGAGAGAGAGATCATGAGAGGAGGAGGGGCAGAGACAGAGAGGGAGACACAGAATCTGAAACAGGCTCCATCCAGGCTCTGAGCTGTTAGCACAGAGCCCAACACGGGGTTCAAACTTGGGAATGGTGAGATCATGACCTGAGCTGAAGTCGGATGCTTAATCTACTGAGCCTCCCAGGCGCCTGGGTACACATTCTTTTTGAGTGCACATAGGACATTCTTAAGAATAGATCACAAACTAGGTCACAAATCAGGTCTCAACAAGTACAAAAAGATTGAGATAATACCATGCATATTTTCTGAACACAATGCTATGAAACTTCAAATAAACCACAAGAAAAATTGGAAAGACCACAAATACAGGGAGGTTAAAGAATATTCTACTAAAGAACGAATCAGTCAACCATGAAATTAAAGAAGAAATTAAAAAATACGTGGAAACAAATGATAATGAAAACAGGATGGTAAAAAACCTTTGAGATGCAGAAAAGCGTCATAAGAGGAAAGTTTATACAATACAGGCCTACTCTAAGAAGCAAGAAAAATCTCAAATATGCATCCTAACTTTACACCAAAAGGAGATATAAAAGGAACAACAAATGATCCTAAAGTCAGCAGAAGATAGGAAATAATAAAGCTTAGAAGCGAAATAAATGATACAGAAACAAACAAAAAACAAAAACCAGTAAAACAGATCCATGAAACCAGGAGATGGTTCTTTGAAAGAATTAATAAAATTGGTAAACCCTTAGCCAGGTTTATCAAAAAGAAAAGAGAAAGTACCTAAATCAATAAAATCATGAATTAGAGAGGAGAGATCACAACCAATCCACAGAAATGCAATTATAAGAGAATATTATGAAAAATTATATGCCAACAAATTGGGCATTCTGGAAGAAATGGATAAATTCCTAGAAACATATAAACTAGGAGAAGAGTTAAGATGGTGGAGCAGCATGGGCATCCTGAGCCCATCTCATCCCTGAAACGTAGCTAGATCAGGATCAAGCCGTTTTGAACACCTAGGAAATTGATGAGGATTAACTCAACAATCTGCATAACTTGAGCCACAGAACTTGGCAGGTATGTGGTGTGGAGAGGTGAACTGGAGGAGAGAAAAGCTGCAGAGCTGCAAAAGGTAGGGAGCTGTTTTCGGGGATAGAGGACAGAGAGAGAAAGAGAAAAAGAGAGAATGCAGCTCATCAGGATCCCTCAAAAACTCATTCCCCCTGAAAGTAGCTGGAGAGAAAGAGAGAAAGAATGAAAACATCCACAAGGGAGTGAACAAGAAATCTGTTCCCCAAAACCATTGATGGGGACAGGGATGTCCACTCTTATCACTGTTATATGAGATAGTGCTAGAAGTTAGCCTCAGCAATCATACAACAAAAAGAAATAAAAGGCATTCAGATCAGCAAGGAAGAAGTCAAACTTTCACTATTCACAGACAATATAATACTCCATGTAGAAAATCTGAAGCCTCTGCCAAAAAAAAAATTCTAGAACTGGTACATGAATTCAGTAAAGTCTCAGGATACAAAATCAATACACAGAAATCTGTTGCATTTCTATACACCAAAAATGAAGAAATAACAGAAATCAAAATCAGAGAATCTATCCCATTTACAGTTGCACCAAAACCCATAAGATATCTAACCAAAGTAAATTATCTGTATCTGAAAGCTACAGAAAGTTTATGAAAGCAATTGAAAAGGATACAAAGAAATAGAAAAACATTCCATTCTCATGGATTGGAAGAACAAATATTGTTAAGATGTCAATACTATCCAAAGCAATCTATATATTTAATGCAATCTCTATCAAAATACCACAAACATTTCTCACAGAGTTAGAACAAACAATCCCAAAATTCGTATCGAACCACACAAGACCTCGAATAGCCAAAGCAATCCTGAAAAAGAAAAGCAAAGTTGGAAGCGTCACAATTGTGGTCTTCAAGCTATATTACAAAGCTGTAATCATCAGGACAGTATGGTACTGGCAGAAAAACAGACACAGAGATCAATGGAACAGAATCAAAAATCCAGAAATGGGCCCACTACTACATGGTCAAATAATCTTGTACAAAGAAGAAAAGAATATCCAATGGAGAAAAGATGGTCTCTTCAACAAATGGTGTTGGGAAAACTGGACAGCAACATGCACAAGAATGAAACTGGACCACTTTCCTACACCATACACAAAAATACTTTCAACATGGATGAAAGACCTAAATGTGAGACAAGAAACCATCAAAATCATAGAACAGAACATAGGCAGCAACCTCTTTGATCTCAACTGCAGCAACTTCTTACTAGATATGTCTCCAGATACAAGGAAAATAAAAGCAAGAATAAACTATTGGAACTTCATCAAGATAAAAAGCCTCTGCACAGTAGGGGAAACAATCAATAAAAATAAAGACAACATTCAGAATAGGAGCAGATATTTGCAAATGATATATCTGATAAAGTCTTAGTATCCGAAATGTATAAAGAACTTATCAAACTCAACACCCAAAAAACAAATAATCCAGTGAAGAAATGGACAGAAGACATGAATAGACATTTTTCCAAAGAAGACATCCAGATGGCTAACAGGCACATGAAAAGATGCTCAACATCACTTATCATCAGGGAAAGAGAAATCAAAACTAAACAAATCCAAACTAATCTGTAGTGACAGAAAGCAAATCAGTGGTTATGTGGGTCCAGGGTGAAAGGAGGCCTGAACTACAAGTGGGTATAAAAAAAATCTTTGAGGTAATAGAAATGTTTCGTATCTTGATTGTGGTGGTGGTTTCATGAGTATATACTGTGTCAAAACTCATCAAATTGCACACTTTAAATGAACACACTTTGTTGTCTATAAATCGTACTTAATAAAGTTGATTTTTGAGAAACTATGCCTGCATATTTTGATTGATTTTGAAAAATATAAATGTTTGGGAGGAGATAAACAGCATTCCTAAATTGTGTAATGTATTGTTAACTTATGATACTTTTATATATATCCTATATAAATATATACATATATAGCTCATGAGTGTGAATATACATATATATTCATATACATATATACATACATGTTAGCAATATGTGTTTTTGGCAAAAGTCTGGATTGTGACATATTAAAACATAAATTTGGCCACTTTAAATTTATATTGTATAATTAATACATTATAATAAGGATGATTTAGTGTTATTAGGATTGAATAAAAGTTCTTCATATATATTTATACAATTAATTTAACCACTTTCCTATTCTTAGACATGTAGATTCTTGTAATTTATAAGAAATAATATAAAAATGTATACACAGATACTATTTTTAATGCAATTCTTTAACTTCATTTGGGTTTTTAAATTTTTATTTCTGTATTCATGCATTTATTTTTTTATTTATGTAATTTTAAAGAGAGAGAGAGCAGGGGAGAGGGGCAAAGGGAGAGAGATAGAATCTTAAGCAGGCTCCATGTTCAGAGTGGAGCCCAACTTGGGGCTCGCTCCATGACCCTGGGATCATGACCTGAGCCAAAATCGAGTCAGACAACCCACTGAGCCACCCAGGCACCCCATTTGGTGTTTTTTAAAGTAGAGGTTAAATTCACAGAATATGCAGTTAACCCCTTAGTCATTTAAAATCATAGCTTTTAGTACATTCACAACGCAGTGCAAACATTACCGCTATATAATTCCAGAACATTTCCAGTACCTCAAAAAGAAATGCCCCTAACCATTAGTCATTCATGATCACCCCATCCCTCAGCCTCTGACAACTAAATTACCATGTATTTCTATAGACGTACTTATTCTAGACATTTCATGTAAATGGAATCATGCAATATATTTTTGTTTCTGTTTTTTTCCTCTCAGCATGTTTTCAAAATACATGTGTATTGTAGCTTGTACCAGTACCAGGAAATAACTAGTATTAGTGAAGATTTGGATAAAATGAGATCCTCAAACTTTGCTGGTAGGAATGTACTACTGTGAGAAACAGTCTGGTAGTTTTTCAAAAAGTAAAATATGGAAGTATGATATGGTCCAGCAATTCCTCTGCCAGGTATAGAGAATTGAAAACAGATGTTCTGAAAAAAAAAATGTGTACATAAATTTTCATAGCAACACTATAGCACAATAGCCAGATTGTATTAACAACCTAAATGCACATCAACTGATAAATGGATAAATAAAATGTGGTATACATACAAAAAATATTATTCAACCTTGAAAAGGAAGGAAGTACTGATACATGCTAAAGCATGGATAAATTTTGACAACGTTATTCGAAGAAGTCAGAGACAAGTGGCCATGAATTGTATCATCCTATTTCTATGAAATACTCAGAATGGGCAAATTTATAGAACAAAAGGCAAATTAGTAGTTGTTAGGGCTGGGGAAAAGGTGTGAGAGAGGGAATAGGAGCAACTGATTAATGAGTACAGGGTTTCCTTTTGCAGTAATGGAAATGTTCTCGAACTACATATTGGTGATAATTGTACAACATTGTTAATGTACTGCAGCCACTCAATTGTACACTTTAAAATTATCAAAACGGTCAATTTTATGTTGGAAGAACTTTGCCACTATTAAAAAGTAATACAGGGTCACCTGGGTGGTTCAGTCAGTTGAGCCCCCAACTCCTGATTTTGGCTCAGGTCATGATTCCAGGGTTGTGGGATTGAGCCATGCATTGAGCTCCATGCCGAGTGTGGAGAGTCTGCTTGGGATTCTCTCTCTCTCTCTCTCTTTCTCTCTCTCTCTCTCTCTGCCCCTCTCCCCCACTCACACTCTCTTCTCTCTAAAAAAAAAAAGTAACATTGGGGTACCTGGGTGGCTCAGTGGGTTGGGCGTCTGACTTCGGCTCAGGTCATGATCTCGCGGTTCATGAGTTTAAGCCCCACATCTGGCTCTGTGCTGACATTTCAGAGCCTGGAGCCTGCTTCGAGTTCTGTGTCTCCCTCTCTCCCTGCCCCTCCCCCATTCATGATCTCTCTCTCTCTCTCTCTCTCTCTCTCTCTCTCTCTCTCTCTGTCAGAAAGAAATAAATATTAAAAATTTTTTTTAAAAAAGTAACACAAAATTCACTTAGTGAGATTCAGCTGTTTTTTCTAATTTCTAATTTCAGCTCTTCCTCTAATTTCTGAAAACCTCTGATTGGTAACGAGTTCTGAGAATGTTGATTCTTACAATTTTTCATTGCTTTTGCTAAGGACAGACGCTTTTGGAGTTTCAACTTCGCCATTTTGGTTCTCTTATCACTGTTTATTAGTTTTTGTGAGTAATTAAGTATTTATTTTTCTGGGACAAATGCCATTGATAAGTTTTATGGTGTCGTGTATTTAGCTTTTTAAGAAACTGCCAAATGATTTTCCAGAGTGATTGTACCATTTGTAATTCCCACCAGCAATGTATAGCAGTGCATAAGTTATCCAGTTTCTGTGTATCCTTACTAGCTTTTGATTATTGTGATTTTTTTTTTTAATTTTAGCCATGGTCACAATTGTGTAGTGATATCCCATTATGATTTTAATTTTCATGTAACTAATGATTGACAATACTAAATATTCTTCTTTGTACCTATTTTTCTTTTTTAATTTTATGTTTCTTTTTTAATTTTAATTTTAATTTTAATTTTAATTTTCTTTTTTAAGTTTAATGTTTATTCATTTATTTTGAGAAAGAGAGAGCATTAGTGAGCAGGGCAGAGACAGAGAGAGAGGAAGAGAGAAAATCCCAATCAGGCTCCACACTGTCAGTACAGAGCTTGATGTGGGGCATGAACCCAAAAACCGGGAGATCATTCATTACCTGAGCCGAAATCAAAAGTCACCTGACTGAAGGGTCAACTGACCAAGCCACCCGGGTGCCCCTATGTATCTATTTTTCAACTGTTTATCCTTTTCAGTGAAACATGTTTTTTGGCTATTTTATTCTAAATGATTGGGATTTTTTAAAGTGTTGAATACACACACATACACACACACACACAAAGACTAGTCCTGTTTTCAGATATGTGTTTTATAAATATTTTTCCCAGACATAGCTTGTCTTACATACTTTTGCAGAGTAAATTTTTTATTTTTATAAAGACAAATTTATCAGTTTCTTTTTAAAGATTATTATTTTGGTGTCAAGTCTATATTGCTTAGCTATAGACCCTGAAGATTTTGTCCATAGTTTAAAAACTGTTTTAGAGCTTTGCATTTTGGGGCACCTTGGTGGCTCAGTTGGTTGAGCATCTGGCTCTTAATCTCAACTCAGGTCATGAAACCAAGGTTCACGAGTTAGAGACCCACATCAGGCTCTGCACTGATGACACAGAGCCTGCTTTGGATTCTGTTTCTCCTTCTCTCTGCCCTACCCCGACTTGTGTTCGCTTTCTCAAAAAATAAATAAATAAACTTTAAGAAAAAGAACTTTACATTTTACATGAGCCACTTTCAGTTCATTTTTGCATATAGGTACTATTATAAGAGTTGGTTCAAGGTTTGGTATTTTTGTTTTGTTTGTGTGTTTTCTATTTCTGACTTCTCTGTTCTGTTGCATGGATCTATGTGTCTATCCTCTGCCAATACCACACTTTTTTAAATTTAAATTTTAGTTAGTTAACATACAGTGAATGTTGATATAATGGCTATATAATAAATTTTGAAATTGAAAAGAGTTTTTACTTTAATTATTTTTCAATTATTTTAGTTATTATTTTCATTTGACTTTCTCTCTATATTATATATGTACTAAATTATATATATATAATTATATACTTTTTTTTTTAATTTTTTTTTCAACGTTTTTTATTTATTTTTGGGACAGAGAGAGACAGAGCATGAACGGGGGAGGGGCAGAGAGAGAGGGAGACACAGAATCGGAAACAGGCTCCAGGCTCCGAGCCATCAGCCCAGAGCCTGACGCGGGGCTCGAACTCACGGACCGCGAGATCGTGACCTGGCTGAAGTCGGACGCTTAACCGACTGCGCCACCCAGGGGCCCCTATAATTATATACTTTAAAAATATATATTAATTATATTTAAATTTAGAATATTTAATATATTTTTTAAATGTTTATTTTTGATAGAGAGAGAGAGACAGAGCACTAGTGGTGGAGTGGCAGAGAGGGAGTCACAGAATCTCAAGCAGGCTCCAGCTCTAAGCTGTCAGCGCAGAGCCTGATGCAGGGCCTGAACTCATGAAGTGTGAGATCATGACCTGAGCCAAAGTCAAATGCTTAACTGACTGAGCCACCCAGGCACCCCTAAAATATTTAATATTTAAATATAAAATATATAATATTTAAATACAAATATATATATTTTTAATTTTTAATGTTTATTTATTTTTGAGAGAGACATACCACAAGCGGGAGAGAAGCAGAGAGAGAAGGAGACACAGAATCTGAAGCAGGCTCCAGGCTCTGAGCTTTCAGAACAGAGTCCAATGTGGGGCTCAAACCCATGAACCATGAGATCATGACCTAAGCTGTAGTCAGATGCTTAACTGACTGAGCCACCAGGTGCCCATCAAATATAATATATTTTAATATATGTATTAAATAATATATAATATATAATTACATGTTATATATTATATATATAATTTAAAATAATCTTATTCAATATAAACAAAAAATCTTGATGAGCTTTTTGTAAGAATTGCATTAAACCCGTATCAGTTTGGAAAGAATTGATATCTTTACATCAATAAACAATAAACAAGGTATGCCTCTCCATTTATCTACTTTATCTTTTATCTCATCGAGTCCTCTAAAATTTTGTTAGATTTACATCTAACTATTTTCTTTTGTTCAGCATTTGTAAATATCATTGAATTTTTTATTTAATTTTTTATTGCTAGGTTATGAAGCTACAATTGATTTTTTGTGTGTGTTTATTTATTTGAAAGATAGAGAGATAGAGTGCAAGGAGGGGAAGGGCAGAGACTGGGAGAAGGCCCTGCATTGTCAGTTCAGAGCCAGATGTGGGGCTCAAACCCACAATCTGTGAGATCATGACCTGACCCAAAACCAAAAATCAGATTCTTAACCAACTGAGTCTAGGATATTTTTTTGTAGATTCCTTGGTAGTTTCTTTTCTTTCTTTCTTTCTTTTTTTTTATTAAGGGATAGTTGACACACATTGCTATGTTAGTTTCAGGTGTATAATACAGTGATTCAAGAAGTCTATATGTTATGATATGCTCACCACAAGTGTAAATATCATCTGCCACATTCCTCAGTAGTTTCTACATAGACAATCATAACATCTGCAAATAGGGACATTGTAATTTCCTGCTTTCTAATTTGTGGCCCTTTGTTTTCTTTTCTTGCCTTATTGCAGTGGCCAGCATTTCAATTAGTTTGTTGAATAATAGTGGTGAGACCAAATATCCTTGCTACGTTCCCAGTATTAGAAGAAAACTTTCCATTCTTTCATCATTAAGCATAATATTAGCTTTGGGAGATTCATAGATGATCTTTAGCATATTGAGGACATTTCACTCTTCTTATTGGAGGCGTTTTTTTTTTTAGGAATAATGAATGAATATTGAGGACATCAGCACAATGGAAAAACAGAAAGCCCCAGACCTCATTCTCCTATAGGTAAACTGATTTAACAACAATATGCGGTCCAAAAAACCTCTAGAACTTCAGAAGCCGTTTAAGAAGTCACAACACCCCACAGAAGCCTAAAGCCAAGAATAGGTTCATTGAAATAAGTAAGAAATATTGTTTTATTTCTTTTTATTTTGTTATTTTTATTTTTTGTTTACAGTTTTTAGTTAAATTCTAGTTAGTTAACATATAGTTTAACGTTGGTTTCAGGTGTAGAATTTAGTGACTCATCACTTACATATAGCACCCAGTGCTCATTCCAACAAGTGCCCTCCTTAATGTCCAGCATCCATTTAGCCCATCCCCCACTCTCCTCCCCTCCAGGAACCCTCAGATTGTTCTCTATAATTAACAGTCTCTTATAGTTTGCTTCCCTCTCTTTTTTTCCCCCCTTACCCTAAGTTCATCTGTTTTGTTCCTTAAATTCCACATGGGAGTGAAATTGTATCGTATTTGTCTTTCTCTGACTGATTTGTTCCACTTAGCATAACACACTGTAGCTCCATCCACATCATTGCAAATGGCAAGATTTCATTCTTTTCTGATGACTGAGTAATATTCCATTGTATATATATGTACTACATCTTTATCCATTCATCAGGTGATGGACATTTGGGCTCTTTCCATAATTTGTCTATTGTTGATAGCGCTGCTATAAACATTGGGTGCATATGTCCCTTCAAATCAGTATTTTTGTCAGGTCTCTGAGTCAGGTGAGACAGAAACCAGTTTCTCTGGTGATTCCCTGAGAAGTTGGAACATTGGATGCATACTTTGCTTTTCTCTTTCTCTCTTATTTCTGTTGTTTAATTTCAATTATGTCAGCCTGTTCCCCAACCTGGAATCACTCACTGCAACTGGGGGGTTGGGAAGCTCACTCGCAGCTTTTTGTCTGGGAGAAAAAGAGAAGAGAAAAGTATGCATCCAATGATCCAACTTCTCAGGGGACAACTGGAGAAACATTTCTGTCTCACCTGATTCAGAAACCTGACAGCACCAGCATACTTTGGATGTCTGGGAGCAACTAAAAACAATATAGAACTCAGTTTCTTGTTCAGTTGAAGAGAAATTGTAATACTGTAGACATAAACTAGTACTACTCACCACAATCATGATAAGTGTCTAGCTCGTGGCTTCCACCTTGGGAGGGAAAAATAGAATGGAATATATGCCCAATGGTCTGGTTTTCAGGGAGCTACCTAAGGGACTGTTTTTTTTTCTTTCCTGACTGGGAACACTGGCAGACTCGGGATACTTTGGATGTCTTTGGGGCCGCTGAAAATAAAAGAGAACTCTGTTATTCATTTTAGTGCCTGAGTATGTCCTACTAGTAGACTGATACCAGAGGAAGCAAGAAATTGCAAGTTCTTAAAAAGAAACCAGCCAACCTTTATAATTGAGAAATTACATACCCAAGCCCAAGAAAATGCATCCCCATAAAATGTTCAAAAGGCCATCAGAATTTCTAGTCATTCACTCGTATGAGGACTTTAAGAGATAAAACAGATGAACATAAGGGAAGGGAAACAAAAATAATATAAAAACAGGGAGGGGACAAAACAGAAGAGACTCATAAATATGGAGAACAAACTGAGGGTTACAGGAGGGGTGGTGGGGGGGGATGGGCTAAATGGGTAAGGGGCACTAAGGAATCTACTCCTGAAATCATTGTTGCACTATATGCGAACTAATTTGGGTGTAAATTTTTAAAAACTAAAAATAAATTTTTAAAAAATTAATTAATTAATTAAAAAAAAGAATTTCTAGTCAGATGATCAGTGAAGACCTTTCACTATACAAAGAAAGTTCATGAAGGCTAGGAAAAGTGGTTGCTTTTTCAAATGCGCAAATCACAACAACAACAACAACAACAAAAACAAAGCACAAGAACAAAATAAATCTTCAAAATCTGACCCTAAAGAAATGGAGATCTATGAATTACCTGACAAAGTATTCAAATTAATCATTGAAAATAAACTCAATGCACTACAAAAGAAGACAAACACAACCAAACAAAATCAGGAAAAATGTGAAAATACAATAATATCAACAAAAAGAAACTATAAAAAAGAACCACAAAATATTGTGGAGTTGAAGAATACAATAATACAATTTAAAAACTCTATTACAAAGCATAAACATCAGTTTTGATCAATCAGAGAAAAGAAAGTGATCCCGAAGACAGGTCATTTGCTGTTATTAAGCCAGAAAAAAAAAAAAAGAAAAAGCAATAGGAAAAAAAGTAAGGAAAACCTCAGATATTTATAGGGAATAAGCAAGATAATCAGGGAGTCCTAGCAGGAGAAGAGGGAGAAAAAGGGATAGTGAGTTTGTTTGAAGAAATAATGGCCAAAATTTCCCAAATCTGAGGAAGAAAAAAAAAAAAACCTCTAACTTCAAGAAGCTTAAAGGACTCCAACTAAGATAAACCCAAAAGGGTCCAAAGACACATTACAAACAAATTTCCAGAAACCACGACAAAGAGAAAATCTTAAAAGTGGCAAGAGAATCCATCATGTTCAAGTGAGCTTCCATAAAATTATCAGTGATTTTCAGCAGAAATGTTATAGATCATAAAGGAGTCAGATGATATATCCAAAGTGCTGAAAGGAAAAAAAAACTGCTATCCGAGAATACTACCTGGCAAAGCTCTTTCAAAAATGAAATAGTAATAAAGACCTTCACAGATAAATGAAAGCTAAAGAAGTTCATCAATACTAGATCTATCTTGCTAAGAATTGCTACAGGAACCCGAAGTTAAAAGGACACTAGACAGCAACATGAAATTATATGAAAATATAAAGCTCTTTGGTAAAGCATAGATAAATACAGAATCCTGTAATACTGTAGTAGCAGCACATAAACTACTTTTAATTCCAGTGTAGAATTTAAAAGATAAAAGCACAAAAAATAACTATGAGACTGTGCTAATGGTACAAAATATAAAATAATGTAATCTGTGACATCAGTAACAGAAATTGGGGGTAGGAAAGATGTATAAGAGTAACATTTGAATAGATTATTATAACAATATGTAATTTTATGCAGTCCCCACAATAGCCTCAAAGAAAATATCTATATAAGGTGCACAACAGAAATAGGAAAGAAATCAAAACATGCCACAACAAAGAAATTAATGAGACACAAAGAAAGGAAATAAGAGAGGAAAAGAACTAATTAAGGGACAAACAGAAAATAATTAACAAAATAAAAATACTAAGTCCTTTCTACCATTAATACTTTAAATGTAAATGGATTAAATAAACATAATGACAAGACATGGAGTAATTGAATAGATTAAAAATGCAAGATCCAACTATATGCTGTATACAAAAGACTTTAGATATAAAGATATAAACAGGTTGAAGGGAAAAGGATGGGGAAAGATACTTTTGCAAATGGTAACCAAAAGAGAGCAATGAAGTCCATACTTGTATCTGACAAAATAAACTTTAAGTAAAACTGTCATAAGAGACAAAGAAGGATGTTAGATGATGATAACAGGGTCAAATAATCAGAAGGATCTAACATTTCTGCCATTTTGTAGGTCCTGAAAGTATTTTTAGAAGTCCATTTTTATTTATGTATAGCATTTTTACAGTGTATCTCTTTGCATAGATTCTTTAATGGTTATTCCACATTTTATATTTATATACATAGCATCTCAGCCTCCTGATGTCCTCATTTGACCAGTTCAAATGAAGTATAAAAACTTTACCTCCCTTTAAATTCTTTTGCCCCCCTGAAAAAATTTTAGAGAGGGAGGGAGCCAACCCATAAGAGACTCTTAAAAACTGAGAATAAACTGAGAGTTGATGGGGGGTATGAGGGAGGGGAAAGTGGGTGATGGGCATTGAGGAGGGCACCTGTTGGGATGAGTACTGGGTGTTGTATGGAAACCAATCTGACAATAAATTTCATATTAAATAAATAAATAAATAAATAATAAATTCATTTGCCCAATATCATTTGTAATTACCATAAACATTTCTTTAACATAAATTTAGAACCATATCAACAAGGTTATAATTTCCCTCCAATAGTCTAACATAATTTAGAAATTGAAGATGAGAATAAAAGATTACTGTATTTATCTTTTTTTCCCCCTTACTATGTGCTTTCTTCTTTCCAGATCTCAAGGTTTCTTCTTTTATGTAATTACTAGACATTGGCCATTTAGGAGTTTTCTATAGGAGACATAGTCAGATGACTAACTTATTTCTGAATTACAGTCCAGAGGTTGAAATCTCATCAGACTAATGACATCATAGTATATTTACTAGTTTCTCCATCAGGAGGACAATACCGAGAAAATAGAGAAATTTTGGTAATGATGAGAAAAACATATCACATATTTTCCAGAGGAAAGTAACAAAAGTCATTCAAACTAGAAATTCCAATCACTATTTGAAAATAAGACAAAATGGCACCTGTCAGCAGAATATCTCTATGATTTATTCATTTCTTTTGATAATTTACTCAGCTTCCCATTGCTTTTTGTTCACGGGAACTTGGGTTAATGATGAGACTACTTCTTCACTGGGGTGAGAAGGTGAAAAATTCAGAGTGTGCAGGGCCACATCAGTGACTTTGGGATTCTGAAAACATTTACTGTCCTTCTCAGGTCCTACCTTGGTCAAAAACAAAATAGTAATCTTAAAAAGGCATCTTTAGACCATGACTAAACAGCCAACAGAGTATTGTTTTCCTTCCCCTTAACCTCTTCTATGAAAAATATCCCCTCTATGTGCTGTAGGATTTGATTTTCTTTGAACCTGAAAAGATCCTTATGACACAGTCTCGTATCTGCTTGGTTTTCACTCCATAGACAATAGGGTTCATAGTGGGAGGCAGGAGCAGATAAATATTGGCCACAATGATGTGGCAAGATGGAGGAATTGTGTGGCTCCCAAAACGATTAAAAAAGAAGCAGAAGAAGGCTGGACTGTAGGAGAAAACAATGGCACAGATGTGGGCAGTGCAGGTGCTGAAGGCCTTCTGCCGAGCATCTGCTGAGGAGAGGCTCACCACTGCCCGGAGGATCATGGTGTAGGAGACTGTGATGCACAGGATGTCAAAGCCCCCAATCAGGAAGGCAGCCACCAGACCATAGATAACATTGGCCTTGATATTTCCACAGGATAACTTTGCTACCGATAGCTGGTCACAATAGGTATGGTGTATTATATTACCCTTGCAATAGGGTAGTCTCTTGGTGAGGAAAATCAAGGGAATGATGAGGAACACCGCTCTCAGGAAAGTAGCAAGCCCAACCTTTGCAATGACAGGATTGGTGAGGATAGTTGAATAGCGCAGAGGGTAACAGATGGCCACGTAGCGATCCAGGGCCATAAGCATGAGCACCCCAGACTCCATCCCTGTGAAGGTATGGATGAAGAACATCTGGACTAGGCATTCTTCAAATCTAATTTCCTTGAGATGACACCAGAAGATGCTGAGAGCTTTAGGGATTGTACTAGAGCACATGACAAGGTCAGTAAGGGAAAGCATTGCCAAAAAATAATACATGGATCTATGCAGGGAGTCCTCATAGTAGATGAGGTAGAGGAGCCCACAATTCCCTACCATTGCCACAGCATACATGGAGCAGAATGGGAAGGAAATCCACATGTGCATGTCCTCCAGTCCTGGGATCCCATTAAGAATGAATGAGGCTGGTGTCACATCTGTTTGGTTCAGAATTATCATAATTAAGCTGGTATGATCATTAAGATGCTTGTAAGGTTGTAATTTGATTTTTGTTTTGTTTTGTTTTTTGACCCTCCAAGATTTGGAAAAAATAGAAAAAAAAAATCTTAGTTGTGCTCTCTGTCTCTTCTCTCTGTTAAATATTGTATTTTAATAACAAGAAAACAAACATTTGGAATGTCAGGAACTGTTTATTTAAACATTGTCTAAACTCGTTTAAGCCATTGTTAATTCATTAATCTATCAGTTCATTGAAAGTACATACTTAACACCCACTATGCATCAGGTTTTATCACAGATATTGCATCTACATTACTTTAAAACAAAAGGATATAGATACAATCCCTCTAAACTTATAATCAAGTGTAATTGTGTTACACTCATGATCTATGTCATTATGATCTTTCTGATTGATATCTGATATAATATCTCATTTGAATGTTAATTACTATACCCCCTCCAGTTTAGGTATTTTCTTAAAGTAGAACTCATTGAATACCTTACCAGTAACACAACGGATATGATTAAGGTGCATTGTTATTCTTTCTTTTATATTTTCTTGTTTTATTTTTAATAATAATTTATATTTATGCCTACTATGTACCAGGTAAAGTTCTAAGAAGTTTATAAATATATTAACTCATTTTATCCTCATTAAAAGCCTAGAGTGCATTTTTATTAATCTGCACGTTATTATTAAGTAAATAGTGTGTCTTTGTGGATGAGGTTTCTAAGGTCTGAATTTCAAAGACATTCTCAATCCCCTAGCTTAAGGTATAGATAGTAAGAGGACCACTGATACTTTTTTACATGAACTATTCTTTTGCTTTTCTTCATTTATTTGTTTTTTGGTTCTGAAATATTTAAGAACATTTTTAAACTTCTATGCTTTCAAATTCAGTGGTAGAAGTTATGATGATAGAGATGTCCGTGTGCATGTCTTTTATTGTGCAGGCACTTATTGGGCTTTTTGTGTCTGGAAATCTGCAATCTTTGGTTTTGGAAATTTTCTTGCATTAATTTTTGTGATATTATCTTCACAACCACATCCTTGTTATTTTACTACTGTTACTTTTAGTTAGATCTTCTGGGCTTATTCTCTTTTCTTTTTTCTCTCTTAAAACATTTATATTGGGGCACCTGGGTGGCTCAGTAGGTTAAACATCCAACTTCAGGTCAGGTCATGATTTCACAGATTGTGGGTTTGAGCCCCACATCTGGCTCTATCCTGACAGCACAGAGCCTAGAGCCTGCTGCAGATTCTGTGTCTCCCTCTCTCTCTCTGTCCCTCCCTCACTCCTGTTCTGTCTCTCTCCTTCAAAAATTAAAAAAAAATTAATGTTTATATTGGATATATTTTTATAATCCATTTTCTACAAAAATTCCTGAACTCTATATCCCAAATATCTTGGCATTGTTTGTTGTTGTCTAATATTACAAATTTCCAATATCACATTTTCTTCTGAATCTTGCATATCTGGTGGTAATAAATATATA
Organism: Panthera pardus; assembly: GCF_024362965.1. Lineage (NCBI taxonomy): Eukaryota > Metazoa > Chordata > Mammalia > Carnivora > Felidae > Panthera > Panthera pardus. The sequence continues at coordinate 53,155,969 of NW_026526677.1, forward strand.
TTTGAAGGTATACACATTACATATAATTTCCATATCATTTAAGTTTCAATTATTTATTTTTATATAGCTTTTTTACATTGGAGAAGTTTCTCACATATCTGGTAAATTTTGAATATTAAATCATACTGAAGAAAGAGGCTATAGAGGGGAGCACAGGTGACTGGCTCAGTTGGCTGAGTGTGGGCCTCTCGATTTCAGCTCAGGTCATGACTGCACAACTCATGAGATCAAGCCCTGCATCAGGCTCTGCACTGACAGCACAGAGCCTGCTTGGGATTTTCTTTCTCCGTCTCTCTTTGTCCTTCTCTGCCTCAAAATAAATAAATAAACATTAAAAAAAAGAAGGAATGAGAATGAAGTTAACTTTGAGGCATATCAGAAGAGCTGCTAAGAGGAATGGACAAATGCTTTTAAACGTGAAGTGTGGTTAGGTTTATGACAGGCCAGATGGGCAGAGCAGTGTTCTCTCTTGTGCTTATAATTTCCTACGCAAATCATACTGATATTTTTAGCTTCATGATTTTGCAATCTTCTCTCCTTTTTGTGTTCTCCCATAACAGCCTCTCGTATAACACATTCCAGGAAGATTCAGCTCTCTCTTGGACGGTTTAGAAAGCCAACCTCTAAAGCCTCTTAAGACGGTGTAATTAGCAAAGTACCAGGCTTACAGTAAGGAATGGATATGTTGATGGAATCAATGTCTTTCACTATTTCAATATCATGGTATTATAAAAATCTTATTCTATTCTTGAATCATCCATAATTTAATAAAACCTTCACATTAAGACAGATTGTATTTTACACCTGCAGTCTATACCAAGACGCTTAGTACATATTAAATGTCAATAATTTTGGAATAAATGAGCAGATTAATGAATTAACGAATCATAGTCTGTACTTGATTTTAAGCATTATTAAATTAAATGCTGTAATATAAATATTATTACTTGGAAAACAGAAAGGAACTACCAGAGGAAAAAAGCTCATAAATCACCAGAAACCATTAAGTTTAAATGAAATAGAGAAAACAAAGGAAATCCCAAGGAAGCAGGAAAATATAATGTCCTAAGTAAAATAAATATATTGGTTTGAAAAACAAAGATCAACTATTTGAACTACGCTACGAATTAGTCCTAATTCAGAGTGATTTTTAAAAACAATATTGTATAGTTTTGAAGAAGAGGTATATCGGAAAGTAGACCACACACAAAGTATGCACAAAGTTTTTGCTTTTTGGTTTGTTTGTTTGTTTTGTAAACATGAAACATACCAAGAAACAAAATATACCAAAAAATTTTGGGTAAAATATTACTTTGAGATAATGCAGAAGCAAAAACAAGAAAATATTGAGTCAATATCACTTTCGAGTAAAATAAAAGGCTTGACACGGGGAAATTAAAGCTGGTACACCAAAGTGTGTCACCCACCTCTAGCTTTGGCAAAGTTTTTCCACAACCAAACATTGTACAGTACTGAAATAATTCTGTGGTTCACTCTGTTAGTACACAGAAGTTTTAAAATGAGACACTGAAAAATAAATAAGTGAAAAATAAAATGAGACACTTTAATTATATCACAGCTTATTAGCTCAACCTCCACTTCTCATTTCAGTGTGATTCGTTTGGCCTTCAAGCAGGCTAACAAAAGCCTTACAATTTGCATTTTGGAAAAAGGAAAACTGTGGGTTCACAATGTAAGTGTTGTGTTTCCATGAGTAACAAACTGCTATCAAGTTTCATTCTATCAGGCTTGTAAATGTGTACTTTACGTAAGCTTGAATAAAAAATATTTTTATGATTATTTTCACAGCTATCATGAAAGGATATTTTTTAAAGTATAAAATTCTTATGTATGTATGTAAATGCATGTATGTTTATCCATATATGCGCATGTTTACCATTAAAATAAAATAGATATTGAAATTTATTTTTTATAAATACGTGGCTAGGGTGTAATAAATTGTCATAAGTTGTTGAAAAAATAATATCACTACTCATTCCTCCTTAATACATTCAAATGTCAACTCTTAACTCTATGCAACAGAAGGAGATGCATTTAGGAAAAGTATCGGTACATGTAATTTAAAAATAGGCAATATATTTTGGAGATTACTTTTGCTGTGTTCTAGAGACTATCTTTCCTAAATATGAAGTAAATATCCTGCTTATATCTTGTGCTTTCTTTCTATAGATGTATCTTTAATTACTAAAAGTGACTTTCATGTTACACAATAATTTTAGGTCCCATGTTTAATATATTTGCAAAACTGTCAGAGATCCACACTTATACACAGGTAGTATACTATTAACCACAAAGTAAGTAAGGAAATGTCCAAAACAGGTTTAAAATGATTTCGATATATCATAATCCAATTTTTCTAGCAAGGAAAATTAACTAATACTATGTCGTGGGTGTGGACAGGTATATTGGAAGAGTAACACGAGCACATATATGTTATTTTTAAAGTACAACTTTGATATCAACTTTTATCTATTACCATTCCCAAACCCCATACACAATAAATTTGCTCTCTCGTTATGATAGTGGGTCCCTCTCAGCAAGTGTTGTTATCTAAAATGGATGAAATTCAGTCTCAACTAAGTGTCGCTAGATAATTAACAAGAAAAATTAGATTCTCTTTCTGAGAACAAGGGGAGGGCAGGTAAGAAGCAAGAGTGTTCTCACCATGACTGAGAACTCTTCTCTAGATGTCCCCCATTTCTTCTTGCCATAAGCATGATTCATACCTGACTTCCACTACAACAGAAACAATGATTCCTATTTGGTTATGGAAATGGCCTAGATATTCATAATCATGATGCAAAGTTATGCTGAATTGCAATCTGAGCATTGGATAAATATTTTCTAACCTCCCAGCCTCCCACAACACTCTTGCCTGCAAACATGATGAATGGACTCAAATCTGTATTTCTGAGAATATCATAAACAATTCATATGCATTCAAAACCTCAACTTTATCTTTCTGCCTCAAAAACAATAATAAATCCTCTAGTCCCACTTTTATGTTCCTTTAATACCTTAGGTTCTAAAGAACAGACAGTGAGCTGAATGCAATCTGGTCCAGGTGTTCAGGATCATAGTCAAAAAACATATGATATATATACGTGCACAGCATTCAATTTCTGAATCCCATGGTATCTGTACTAGTGAAATGGGTATTTAAGAAAAATGTCCTATCTATCCTAAAGGGATACTTCAAAACATTAGAGACACAGGTGTTTGTGTGGAAATCAAGCTAACCTTTATGAGAGGAGGAAAAGAATGGATGGTTTCCATTCTTACTGTATATGATGATACTGAATAAGTGAATTTTTCATGTGCATGTATGTTTGTGCACACCCATGTATTTAATGGAGAGGAATTAAAATGAGCACAAGTTTTAATAAAAGTGAGTTATTTTAATACTACTGCAGTGGTCTTTCTTTTTGTATGAGGTCTTGTAGGATACATGGTAAAAGCACTTAGCACAGAATGTTTGTCACTCACATATCCATCCGTTTATTTCATTCACTTATTCGTTAATGTCTCTAATTAAATGACATCATTGAGTACTTAGACATCCCCAAGTCAGAGTAGTAGGTCTTAAAAAGGGGTCAAACAACACGAACCTTGGAAATTTTATGTTAGATCAAAGATTTCAGAGACAGATAGCCACATATTGTGTTATTCCCTTTATATGAAATATTAAGAATAGGCAAATCCATAGAATAGAAAGTAAATTTTTGGATACCAGCGGTAAGGGGAAGGAGGTGGCTGCTTAAAATGTATAGGCTTTTTTGGGGAGATGACTAAAATATTCTGGAATTAGTGGTGATGGTTGCACAACACTAAGAATGTACTAAAAACCACTGAATTGTACCTTTAACATAATTAAAATGGTAAATTTTGCATTATGTGACTTTTACCACAATTTTTAAAAAAGTCACAAAGCTTTCTTAGATTCTTCTACTTTTTAAGCTTAATATATTATTATTAATTTTGGGGCACAGTGTAGTTTTAAAGAGTTTAGCATAAATCTATTCCCACAGGCTTCTACACATAAGTTTACAAACATTTATATCTTAATGAATGATGATGTTACTTGAAAGACATATTATACCCAATGTAGGTTCAGTGAGTTGAAAACAGGCTATTCCCATATGCTTCAACACATAAGTTTATATACACTTAGACCTTAATGAAAAAAGATGCTGGTTGAAAGATGGTTTATACACAGTATAGTTTAATGAGTTAAGCATATAGCTATTCCCATATACTTCTACACATATGTGTGCAAATGCTTTATTTTTTATTTCTTTTTAATTTTTTAATTTGAATACAGTTGACACACAATTTTACATTAGTCTCAGGTGTACAACATAGTGATTCAACATCTCTATACATTATGCTATGCTCACCACAGATGTAGTTACCCTCTGTCACCATACATCACTTACAATATCATTGACTGTATTCCCTATGTTGTACCATTTACTCCCTATGTTGTCCCATGACTTACTCATTCCATAACTAGAAGCCTGTATCTCCCACTCTCCTTTACCCATTTGGTCCATCCTCCCACCTTCCTACCTTCTGGCAACTACCAATTTCTTTTCTGTATTTATGGGTCTGATTCTGCTTTTTGTTTGTTTTGTTTTGTTTTGTTTTAAGATTCCACACACGAGTGAAATCATATGTATTTGCCTTTCTCAGTCTGATTTATTTTACTTACCATAATACTGCCTACATCCATCCATATGTCTCAAATGGCAAGACTTCATCCTTTTTATGGCTGCATATCTTATTGTGTATATATACCACATCTTTATCTATTCACCTGTCAATGGGCACTGAGATTGCTTGTATATTTTCGCTATTGTAAATAATGCTGCAATAAACAGAGGAATGCATATACCTTTTCAAATTAGTGTTTCTGTTTGCATTGGATAAATACCCAGAAATGGAATTAATGGATCATATGATATTTTTATTTTTAATATTTTGAGGAAATTCCATACTGTTTTGCACAGTGGCCGAGCTATTTTTTTTTTATTAAGCATTCCCCTAATTGCTGAAAACTTTTAATTAGCATCAAGAAGGTGAGAAAGTTAATTTTGACAGGGTTGTTTTTTTTTTTTGTAGTTTATCCATTGCTTGTATTAGGGACAAACTTTTAATATTGTCATTTTGCCATTTTCATTCATGTCGCTCACAGTTTACTGCTTTTTTGTGTGTGAACCCAAGTATTTCTCTGGGATAAATGCTCAGGAGTGTAACTGCTAAGTTGTATGATAGCTCCAGTACTGTGTTTTTAAGACACTGTCAAAATGTTTTCCAGAATAGCTGTCCTTTTTTATATTGCTACCATCACTGTATTTGTGATTCTGTTTTTCCATATTCTTACCAGAATTTCATGTTTTTAGTATGCTTTATTTTATCTTATGTCATGGTTGTATAGTGATATTCTATTCCAATTTTAATTTTTATTTGTATATGGCTAATGATATTGAACATTTTTTTATATGTCTATTTGCCATTTGTATATCCTTATCAATGAAATGTCTGGGCTTTTTTGTTTTTTGTTTTTTTTGTCTTTTCTAATTGGATTTTTTTGTTACCATTGAGTGTGTGTGTGTGTGTGTGTGTGTGTGTTGGATATGCCCTGAAAGTATTTTTCACAGTCTGTAGCTTGTCTTTTCATCCTCTTAGTAGGGTCTTTTGCAGAGCAAAATTAAAAAAAAAAAATTCTAATGTGGTTTAATTTTCATTTATTTTTTTTCTATTTTGAGTTGTGTTTTGGTGTCAAGTCTAAGAATTCTGCCTAGTCCTGGATCTTAAAGTTTTATCCCATAGTTTTTTTAAATGTTTTAGAGCTTCAAATTTTACATTTAAGTTTATAATGCATTATTTTGAGTTAATTTGTGTATAAGGTATAATCAAGGTACAATCTTGATTTAGGTCAAGAGTGTTTTGGTTTTGTTTGCCTATCAATGCCTAATTCTTCTAACAGACGTTTTTTGAAAGGCCACATTTCCTTTATGGATTTCTTTTGTTTATTTGTCAAAAATCATTCGGGCATATTTGTGGGGTTCTATTTCTAGGTACTCTATACTGTTCCATTGATCTATGTTCTATGATCTGCTAATACCACAGTCTTGATTATTGTGGCTATGTAAGTCTTGAAATTACAAAGACTACTTCCTCATTTCATTATATATTTTCAATTTTTTTAAGCTACTGTCATTCCTTTGATATTCCAAATAAATTTTAGAAAACAATTGTCTATATCAACAGAAAATCTTGCTTGGATTTTCATAGGAATTGCATCACACCTGTGTATCACTTTAGGAAAAACTGGTATCTTCTCATCCGTGAACATTTTTTGTCTCTTCATTTAATTAGATTTTTAAAAATTTATTTTATTGGCAATGTATAGTTTTATTAGTATATATTAATTATTATATTATCATAATATATCTTATTATAATATATAAAGATAATTACCATTCAACCTTCTACTTCTATAAGCTTAATTACATTAAAATGCCTATTTAAAATGGAATCATAAAACATTTGTTTTATGTCCTTGTGTGGTTGACTTATTTCACTTAGTGTAATATATTCAAGGGCCATCCATGATATAGCATGTGACAGCTTCCTTGTGTTTATGCCTGAATAATATTACACTATATGTATATACTATATTTCTTTACCTATTCATCTATTCATGGGCCTTTAGGTTACTTGTATATCTTGGATGTTGTGAGTAATGCTGCAGTGAACATGAGAGTACATATATCTCATTGAGATCTTATTTTCAGTCCTTTTGGGTAAATTCTCAGAAGTGAGATTTGTGGATTATATGGTAATTCTATTTTTAACTTCTTGAGAATTTCTATACTGTTTTTTATTGTGGCTGAACAAATTTGCATTCCCTCTGGCAGTGGGCATGGGTTCTAATTTTTCCACATCCTCACCAACAACTTTTTGTTTGATTTATTCTATAATTGACATCTTAATAGGATGTGAGATGATATCTCATTTTGGACTTGATTTGCATTTCTCTAATGATTAATGATATCGAGCATCTTTTCCTACCTGTTGGCCATTTAGTACATCTTCTTTTTAAATAGGAGTGAAGAAAATCATACAATGTGTCATGCTTCTGAAGTAAAATAATGGAAATGTTTCAAGATATCAGAAACACAGAATTCCATGTCATATTCCTAAGTCATACAGTTATATGAGCCCAGAGAGAGGCCTATTTAATTTCTTAAAATGGAAGCCACGGGTGAAATTGCAAAAGCAATTTCAGGTGATGGATGTGATGACCAAAAGGCAAATTAGTGGGAAAATTATTTCAAGTTGAGAAAGTAAAAGGAAAGAAGATGACAACTTGTTCTTTGACTAGGTCTTCAAGATGGCATGACCCCAGGTTGATCTGAGCACTGGACCTAGGAAATTGTAGGCTCCTCATGCTCTTCCCTGTCTTTGGACTGTGCATTGTACTTGCCTTACCCACACCAGAAGCTCCCTTAAAGACATAGCCTCAATATGTAGCAATATGTTGTTGAGACTATCTGGATGGTATATGTGACTGAACCCAGTTAAGGTTTCCATATAAACTCTTAAGATTCTGGCAGGCAGGTGTGGAGAGCTACTCATCTTGCAACCACCCAAGACAAGACTTGTGTGTATGATACCTTCTTATTAACCCTGTTGCCTACCAATCTGGAGTGGTCTGCCTCTCTCTTCAGTCTCTCTTTGCCCTCTGTTTACAAAAGCCACTTTATAACCAACAAACCACTTTACAAAAGCCACTTTATAACCAACTTGTTGGTTATAACAAGTTGGTTACAACTTTTGAAATCAAGGTAAGAAAAGAAATAGGGTAAAAAAATGGAAGATGGTTATATATTAGGGGGTGGTGTGGTCTGTAAGATTTTAAAAAGTGATATTGTATCTCATTATGGTTTTGGTTTGTATTTCCCTGATGATGAGTGATGTTGAGCATTTTTTCATGTGTCGCTTGGCCATCTGGATGTCTTCCTTGGAGAAGTGTCTATTCATGTCTTTCGCCCATTTCTTCATTGGATTATTTGGTTTTTGGGTGTTGAGTTTGATAAGTTCTTTATATATTTTTGATACTAACCCTTTATCTGATATGTCATTTGCAAATATCTTCTCCCATTCTGTCAGTTGCCTTTTAGTTTTGCTGATTGTTTCCATCACTGTGCAGAAGCTTTATATTTTGATGAGGTCCCAGTAGTTCATTTTTGCTTTTGTTTCCCTTGCCTCTAACTAATTCAGATGTAAATTTTATAAAATAAAAAATTTAAAAAAAATTAATAAAAAATAAAAGAAAAAGAAAAAAAATAAAATGTGAAATTGTAAAAGACTAATTAAATAATTAAATGCAATTTGATTGGTATAGTTACCAAAATTGGGCAGAGACAATATGTATTCTTTTAAGTTGAACAAAAAGATATAAGAATAATAATTCAGTTTATTCTATATCCCTTAAATAATTGGCTTAGATCATGAGACATTAATATAAAAACACCATTTCCACCAGTCTAATGAACCAGACTTGTTCATTAATTTAAAAGAATCTTGAATATTAGACAGAGATATTTCATTGTATTTATTAGAGTCACAATTGCAGATAAGAGGAAACAAGTTGATTTTGACCCCCTCTCATGCTGTTCTTATGAAAAATTATATTGTTTGTTACATTTGGTTAGAGAGATCTATCTACCCCAACCTCCAGATTGTGTGCTTTCAAAAGTCCTGTTGAAGAAAACTGCATCACAGATTAGTCTGTAATGAAATAATGTGCCTGTCCTAGCTAGGAGAGATCTATGCAGCCACATTCTCTCAGATGCCCAGAGACTTAAAATTTATTACCTTAATGACTCCATGCAAAGGATACTTTATAACTTCTCCTTCAGAAAGAAGTCATTGAAAAAACATATTAAGCAGTGATTAAAAATATATAGCACATATTTTCCATGGAAAAGCAACAACTGGCTCTCAACCTAGAAATCATAATAGGTATTCAGAATCAGAATCACCTACTTCTATTTTATTATTTATTTATTTATTTATTTATTTATTTATTTATTATTTTAAAATATAATTTATTGTCAAATTACTTCTACTTTATTTTTTAATGAAATGGGCTAATCAGGCTTTGCTCAAGGATATGTATTAATTATTAGACTCATGCTTCACAAGGCTGAGAAGGAAAAAAATTCATGGAAATCTCAGTTGGCAGGCCAGTTGAGATTCTCAAAACATCTATTTAGAAATGCACCAATCAACAAGCTCCGTTTCCATGACCAAAATAGTACTTCCCAAAACATTTTACACCTCTTGACTAAACAGGAGCTCCTCTCTGTCATGAAAAATGTATTTTTTTTTGGTAACTGTCCTTTATATGCTGTGGGATTTGATGTCCTTAGAACCTGAAAAGATCCTTATGACACAGTCGCGTATCTGCTTGGTTTTCACTCCATAGACAATAGGGTTCATAGTGGGAGGCAGGAGCAGATAAATATTGGCCACAATGATGTGGCAAGATGGAGGAATTGTGTGGCCCCCAAAGCGGTGGGAAAAGAAGGAGAAGAAGGCTGGACTGTAGGAGAAAACGATGGCACAGATGTGGGCAGTGCAGGTGCTGAAGGCCTTCTGCCGAGCATCTGCTGAGGAGAGGCTCACCACTGCCCGGAGGATCATGGTGTAGGAGACTGTGATGCACAAGATATCAAAGCCCCCAATCAGGAGGGCAACCATCAGACCATAGATGACATTGACCTTGATATTTCCACAGGATAACTTGGCTACAGACATGTGGTCACAGTAGGTGTGAGGAATTATATTCCCTCTGCAGTAGGGCAGGCGCTTGGTAAGGAAAGTGAAGGGAATGATGAGGAACACCCCTCTCAAGAAAGTAGCAAGCCCAACCTTTGCAATGACAGGATTGGTGAGGATAGTTGAATAGCGCAGAGGGTAGCAGATGGCCACATAATGGTCCAGGGCCATAAGCATGAGCACCCCAGACTCCATCCCTGTGAAGGTGTGGACAAAGAACATCTGTACCAGACATTCATCAAAGCCAATTTCTTTGAGATGACACCAGAAGATGCTGAGAGCTTTAGGGATTGTACTAGAGCACATGACAATATCAGTTAGGGAAAGCATAGCTAAAAAGTAATACATGGGCCTGTGCAGGGAGTCCTCTAACTGGATGAGGTAGAGGAGCCCACAATTCCCTACCATTGCCACAGCATACATGGAGCAGAATGGGAAAGAAATCCACAGGTGCATGTCTTCCAGTCCTGGGACTCCATTAAGAATGAATGAGGCTGGGGTCCAGTTTGTTTTATTCAGCATTAGCATGATCAATTAGGCTTAACATTCATGTGTGTTTTCCTAGAGTAGGCAAAAAAGAGAAGAAAAATATAGCTTATATATACTGCCTCCCTCTCACCTCAACATTTTAAAATTCCATAGTGCATTTTAATGATCAGTCAAAATTTCTAAGGTCCAAGGATTAGTTTTTATTGTCTATTTGTTTCGCATTGATTAAGTCATCTGTTCATCTAACAATTTCTTATTAAGCAACTCAAGTTCTCATCACCGACACTGAATCTTCATTATTTTTAAAATATTTCCATCCTCATAGATTTATAATTGAGTATAACTCCGTTAATGACTTCTCTAAAGAAATTTTTGTTAGAATACCTTACTTACCATTAATAACTATATGCATCTCCCTATTTTTTCCTAACTTTTCCCCATTTTTTCCTAACTTTAGCAATGGGACACATTTCAGTTGGGTTCTAGTGGGAGACAACATAAATGGAAATTTAATATTTCTAATCACACATCAAATTCATTTCTCATCCAAGAGAAAAATTAATTAATCCAAATTCCCTACTTACAATTAAACTTCATTTTCAAGTTAACTAAATATTTGGGGTAGATAAATGGCATCTCCTTCTTTCATTAATCTCTTCATTTCTCATAAATATTTACTGAACTCTTACTATGTGATCCTGTGGAGAATAAGACACAATTTCATCCTTTAAAGAATTGAGAGTTTAATGGAGAGACCAAGTGCACAGAAATAATCACAGTAAATGTAATAATTACAGTAAACATAAAAAACTGAAATAGAAGTATGTACATTGTCTTAAATAAGCAGTATGTCATTAAAATGGATGTGTGTTTTTGTTGGTGGGGTGTTCAGAGGAGGGATTGGTGATTGTCAAGAAGGACCATGTTGAAGAGAAGGCGTTTGGTATGTATTTTGAAGGAAAACAAGTTGTAAGGGAGATACATTTGTAAAACAAATTCCAGAGGAAAAAGTCAATAAGTACAAGTATAGAAATCAAAACAAACACATAAAGAAATCAATAAAAAGAAATCAAAACGATCAAGTCTATGAGAATTCACTTGTATGAAAGTAACAAATGATAACCTGGACATTTGCCCAGGAGCTAGATCATAAAGAATCTTGTAATGATAATACCGAATTCCTTGATAATGGAAAGTAAATACTAAAGAACTCACAAGAATCCAAAGGGTCAGGAATTTACTCCAAGGTGCTTTAAAAACTTATTAAGCAAAAAGAAAATCAGAATCTTCCTCCTACCCCTCATGGGAATACTCTCTACCTCTACCACCACCACCCCATCCCCAGCAATGAGGGCAGAAGAAGGATATGAAAAACTTTGAGATATTGTGGTCTTTGCTCAATAGGTAAGCAAAATAAGAATTAATGGAAGATTGAAGCTGATTAAACTTGCAGGTAATCATTTATCTAGCAGATCCACAAACAAGCAATTTATGTAAAATTTCTGTTTCCTGAAAGGAAAGGACCTCTGGCCAAAGTTGCCAAACAACCTGATTGGTTTTCTTTAATCACCTTCCCAGTAACCCTATAATAACTAGAAAAAGGAAAAGGTGCATATGATTTTCCATAGAAAATTGTCAACTAATATGGTAGAAATTTCACCAATTTATTAGGCAGAACACCTGGACCCCAGAGCTGATTTTTGTAATTCACTTAATCTCCTTGAGGTGTTTTTGATCTTTCAGTGTCTCTAAGATCATGTCAGTACAATAAAAGTAGGGTCTTGGTGAAATACATGGATTTTAACCCCATCTTTCCAATTCCTAAAGGTATACATGTGGACAATTTATGTAACTTCCTTACAAATAGATTACCTATCCTTTTAAATACTGATAAAAATATTATTGTAAGAAATACAGAGTCCAGAAACCAAATACTGAAACACACATTAAGCCACCTAATTAATGACAGAGGAAACAGATTAAGAACAAAAATGTCATTTTCAAGGGTCATCTGGCTAGCTCAGTCGGTAGAGGTTGAGAGTCTTGATCTCAGAGTCGAGAGTTCAAGCCCCAAGGTGGCACTAGAACTTACTTTAAAAAAAGGTATTTTCAGTATTATATTTTAAATATTATTGAGTCAATGGATGTGTGTTGAGAGAAAAAAGAAACACACCTTGTTCCCTAAATCATGTCATACACAAAAACAGGTTTAGAAAAATATAACAGCTAAATGTGAAATGTAAAATACACATCCTCTTTCGTATTTGGAGTATGGAAAAATTTGAAAACAACACAGCTGACCACTGCCAGCATGAAGCCTGCTTGGGATTTTCTCTTTCTCTCTCTCTGCCCCTCCCTCTCTTTCTCAAAACAAATAAATAAACATTTAAAAAAAATATGTACCACTAAATTGAAAACTGAAAATATTTTTATGGGATTACAATTGCACTTTTTGGAAAGATGTATTTTTAAAAAATACTAGATATGCATTCCTTTGATAAGCATTCCTTTTATACTCCTCAATCTCCTTTTTATCTGTACAGCTGTAGTCACTAAAACTGGCTTTATACTCACACAATAACTAGTTCCCATTTTCAATATATTTGCAAAACTCTTCAAGATCCAAATTAAATACTTAAGTATTAACTACAAATTTAAGCAGCTTTATTATTCAATCAAAATAATTTGATACAACCGAATTCAGTTTCTTCCACAAGGAAATTTGACTTATATTATGCTGGCTTATAGACAGGATTACTGGAATAGTAATATTAATACATGACTATCACCAAACTTATAAAATGTAGTTGACATTACCTGTAGTATATCCTCATTCTTCAACCCTATAGGTAAGAAAATTTGTTTTTATATCCATGTTTTTCTTTTCATATGAGAGTTGTTTGCTCCATGTGGCTTTTACTACCCGGACACAATGGAATAAAGTCATAGCTCAGTCTCACTAGAAAATAATAAAAGAAAATTGCACTCTGATTTTGAGAAACAGGGGCAGGACAGGTAAGAAGCAGGAGCAATCTGGTCATTGATCTAATGGTGGAGAACTATTTTCTAACTGTTCTTCCATTTCTCATTGTCATGAGAGTGATTCATGCCCAACTTCCACCACCACTGAAATAAAGATTCCTATTTATATAGAGATATAACACAGAAAATCATAATCACAATAGCATTATGCTGAATCTTAATGCCATAGTTTGAAAAATACATATTTAATAAAAACACCCAATCCCACACAATATTTCTGCATTCAAATTGTGTGAATGAAATCAAAGATTTATTTCTGGAAAAATAATAAGCAGTTGATATATACACAAACCCTTCTCCACTTTATCTTACTGACGATCAGAAAGACAGAAACAAATACAGACAGGAAGAAAAAAAGAAAGAAAGACAAAAGGAAAGAAAGAAAGAAAGAAAGAAAGAAAGAAAGAAAGAAAGAGGAAAGAAAGAAAGAAAGAAAGAAAGAAAGAAAGAAAGAAAAAAAGAAAGAAAGAAAGAAATCTTGTCACTAGCCCCTCTTTTGTATGTCTTAAATACCTTAGTTCCTGGATAGCAAAACAGTGGGCTGAATGCGGTCTAGTCCAGGTATTTAAGATCTTGTTAAAATAAATCGCAATCCTAGAATGACTGTGCATGTGCAGCAGCCTATCTTCAACTTCCTTGATATCTGTACTATTGAACCAAGACTTTAAAGGAAAATGTGTGTTATGTGTCCCAAGGGACCATGTCAGAGTATTGGAGACACAAGTGTTGGTGTGGGGATCAAGCTATCCTCTGCGGGAGGAAGAAAAAGAGCTATAACTTTCCATTCTTAGTGCCCAAATATTGATACATAAATAAGTGAATAATCTCATATGTGTGTGTTTGTGTGTTAGCATGTATGTACAGGAAGGTAGAGACTGAAAATGAGCACAAGTTATTTTTACATAAAACTAGGACTTGATATTTATCACACATTTATATTTTCTTTTCCCCCCTCATTGTCCTATGGAAAAATAGATCAAAAGCACTTAAGCAGAGAAGTTTTTCATTCACACACTAATTCATTTTATAATTTCTTCTTTTATTCATGTATTATTTCATCTTTCCTTTTGATGGCTGTTTATTGAAAACTTTCTATTTTCTAAGCTATGGTAGGAAATATGTAAACATGATCCCTGGTTTATTTTTTGTTTGTTTCAAGATTTTATTTAAAATCTAGTTAGTTAACATATAGTGTAATATTGGCTTCAGGAATAGAATTTACTGATTCATCACTTACATATAAGTGATGGCCCCTGGTTTAAAAGCTTACTTTTAAGGGAGACAAATGATGACTGTTATGGCAATATAAAAAAGAAAGTCACCGAAAGATTAGGCTTATTACACCCACATATTAAGTTAGGAAAATTAGATCAATATAAAACCCTGAAATAATCATGACGGTAGTGATAATTTTTAAAAACATAACTAGTTTTAATTTTTTATCTATTTAAAATAGATAAAAGTAATACCAGCATACATTGAATAATTTGGCAAAATCAAAAGGTGTTTTAAAGGAGATCAAAAAGCACTTATAGTTCTACAACCTAGATGAATCTGGTATATTTTTATCCTGATTTTAAAACTACATATATGTAAATGTATTGATATGCATGTATTATGTATGTTTTAACAAAAAAAAATGATGATAATATACTATAACATAGGCTGGTATTTTTTATAATATTATATAATTAGTCATTCCAAAATTGAGTTATTTTGATTGAATAAAAGGTCATCCAACAAAACTGAAAGGCAACCACAGAATGAGAGAGGATATTTGCAAATGATGTAACTGATAAGGGTTAGTATCCAAAGTCTATAAAGGACTTTTCAAACTCAACCCCCAAAAAACAAATAATCCAGTAAAAAAATGGGAAGAATTGGAGTTTCTGGTGGTGTTCTCTGGTCCTTTCTAGTCTTTGTTGCTTTTGGTCTTTTTTTATATTGTTTTGTCTTTTCTCCCATCACAGAGTCCCTCTTAAAATTTGTAGCAGGACTGGTTTAGTGGTCATGAACTCTTTTAGTTTCTGTTTGTCTGGGAAACTCTGATCTTTCCTTCTATTTTGAATGACGGCCTTGCTGGATAAAGAATTCTTGGTTGCAGATTTTTCTGATCCAGCACGTTGAATATATCCTGCCACTCCTACAGCTTAAGTTTCTGTGGACACATCTGCTGCTAATCTGATCTGTCTTCCCTTATAGGGTAAGGACTTTTTTTTCTCTTGCTGTTTTCATGATTTCTTTCCTTGTCTGTGTATTTTGTGAATTTGACTATAATATCCCTTGTTGATGGTCGGTTTTTGTTGAATCTAATGGGAGTTCTCTGAACTTCTTGGATTTTGATGTCTGTGTCCTTCCCCAGATTAGGACATTTTTTCCACTATAATTTGCTCATATAAACCTTCCCCCCTTTTTTTTCTCTCTTCATCTTCTGGGACTCCTATGATTCAGATACTATGCCTTTTTGTAGGTAAGTGAGTTCTCTAAGTCTTGTATCATGCTCTTTTGTTTTTTTTTCCCTCTTTTTTTTCTGCTTCATTATTCTTCATAATTTTGTCTTCTATATTTCTCACTCACTGCTCTGCTTCATCCATCCTTGCCATCATGGCATACATTTGAGATTGCATCTCGGTATAGCATTTTTAATTCTTTTAACTCTGTAGAAAGAGATTTAATGCTTTTTTCAACTGTAGCTAGTATTCTTATTATCATGGTTCTAAATTCTAATTCATACATTTTGCTTACATCTGTGTTGATTAAGCTGCTGGCTGTCATTTGTTCCTGTTCTTTCTTTTGGAGTGAATTCCTTAATTTTGTAGGAAGAAAAAATTAACAAAATAAAAAAATACAATTAAAAAATTAAAAATAGGGCACCTGGGTGGCTCAGTTGGTTGGGTATCCGACTTTAGCTCAGGTCATGATCTCATGGTTTGTGGGTTCAGGCCCCACAAGGGCTGTTCTGACAGCTCAGAGCCTGGAGCCTGCTTCAGGTTCTGTGTCTTCCTCTCTCTCTGCCCTTGCCCTGCTCATGCTCTGTCTCTCTATCTCAAAAATAAAATAAACATTAAAAAAATAAAAACAAACCACAACATCAAATAAAGGAAGCTACATCCTAGTAGTGTTTTGGTTTTCTTGTTGAAAGAAGCTTGATAGAATAGAGAAAAAGGGGAAAGAGAAGGAAGAAAGGAAAAAAAGTAAGAAAAATTTTTTAATTAAAAAATTGTATAATAAAATAGAATAAAATGGGGCTCCTGGGTGGCTCAGTTGATTAAGCGACCAACTTCGGCTCAGGTCACAATCTTGCAGTTTGTGAGTTTGAGCCCCATGTCAGGTTCTGTGCTGACAGCTCGGAGCCTGGAGCCTACTTCAGATTCTATTTCTCCCCCTCTCTCTCTACTCCTCCCCTGCTCACACTCTGTGTCTCTCTCTCAATAATAAATAAATGTTTAAAAAATAGAATAAAATGAAATAAAGAAAATGAAATGGAATAAAAAATTCGCAAAATAAAAATAAAGTAAAAAATAATAAAAAAATAAAATTTAAAAAAGAAAATAAAAATAAAATTTTCTATTTCTGTATCCAAGAAAAAGAAAAGAAAGGGAAAAAACAATTTAAACCAAAACAGAAGCAAAAAAAAAAAACCCAAGAAAACAAATGAACCAGCAAACAGAATGAAACCTAAATAAAGTTAAATTCAGTTTCCCATAGAATTGAAACTATGAAGCTCTCTATAGTTCATATATCAAGCAGGTGGAGGGACTTGTGCTTGTTTTCTGGATGTCTTGGAGGGCACAGTTGGATGGGGCTTGGATAAACAGCTCTGTTCTCCACTAGATTGTGCTGCTTAGCTTCCTGGGATAGATCATTGTGGTGCACATGCCCATGCATGTGCACGTGCGTGCATGTGTACATGGGAAAGGTGGAAGTGGCTTCTCTCAGCTCCCTAGTCTCTGGCATGGGAACTTCCTGCTCTCATCAACCCACCATAAAGCAGCCCTTCTTTGTGTCAGGACTTCATCCACTCCCCAACTCTATCCTATTCCTGTCCAAGCCATCTGCCTACCAGGTGGTACCTCCAGAGTTTTATCTCAGATGGTGTTGTGTTTCAAAACTCCATACTTCAGAGACCCCTGCAGCTTAGACCCATGCTGGTTCTCTGGGGGAGGGTCTTGCTGAGCAATGTCTTGTGCTGTTGCCCAGTGGTAGAGAGTAAGAGATTATGGCATAGCACAACACACAGTCGGTGCCTGGTTTCACCACACTCTGGCTTCTTCGTCCCAATACCAGCAAACCTGGCTGCTTTCAGGGGTCCCCTGGGACTTTTGCCTGTGGGGAGGCCATATGGCCTCAACCAAATGCACTCCAAGCAGGAAAACCAGTCCTCCCTTCATGGCAAGTGGACCCCTCACACCACACAAACTGGAACCTGAGGATTCACCCTACTTCCTCACCAGAGCACTGCCAGACACTGAATTCTAAAAATTCAGACTCTGCACTCCTTTCTCCCCATCAGTGGCTTTGGGGAACAGATCTCTTGTTCAATCACTTGCAAGTGTTTTCACTTGTTCTCTTTCTTTCTCTCCAACTACTTTCAGGGAGTGTTTTTCCTACACTCTCCTGATGCAGCACACTCTCCCCCATTCTCTATCCTCTCTTCCCCAAAACACCTCCCTACCTCTGTGGCTTTTCTCTCCCTCAGTTCACCTCTCCACACCACGCACTTCCAAGCTCTGTGGCTCAAGTTATGCAGATTTTTGTGCTATCCTCAGATCAATTTCCTAGGTGTACAAAATTGTTTTGTGTGAATCTAGGTAACTTTCAGGGACAAAACAACCTGAGGGTCTCCATGCTGATCTGTCATCTTAACCGTAAAGAAAGTAGTTTTATGAGTCCTCTGGAAATTGGGTATTTTTTTCTATCAGCATTTAAATGAAAATAAATAAATTCAAGTTTATGTGGGAAGCCAGAATTTACTTTTAATATTTAACTGTAAGATGAGTGACAGTATATGGTATGGAATAGAACTATTAACATGTGGTAGGCCTGTGCCCCAAACTAATCCTCAATTTTTATGAGATAATCCATAAAATATGCCAGCTACTTAATGATACTCTAATCATAGGATCAGTGGAAACAAGTCCAGATCATAACGAGATTCATAACATATTAAAGTAAGCCTTATTTTTGCTCTTCATTGGTTTTAGCATCATGGAAAAGAGAAGAATATTTCCAGGGAAAGGTTTTTCACTGGGATAAATATCCTGCACCTGCCTGTTGCCTTACAGACTTCTTTATTTCTATCTGTAGATCTGCTTCTCACCTCCTCATGCTGCCTACATCCTATTAGTCATGGCAGAGGAGTAGTTGCAGTAGATGTGGTGGTGGTTTAAGTAAAGCTCATGAGTCATTCAGAGTCTCAGCAAGAGACAAAAGGTACACACAAATGAGAGTCTCAGGAGAATTAAATGAAGTTGCCATTAACTGGCTTGTAGTTGAGGTGAAGGAAACAAAAATGGATGTTGAAAAAAATAGTGGAGACCAACATAATGACTTGATTGTGTTCTTGTCCAACATAAGGGAGAGAAGATTTTAAAAATATTCTTGGGTAAAACCATACAAGCTATAGCTATTGCAGATGGGCTACGTGGCGAATGCTTCATTGGCACATCCAGCCAGAACCCCAATGTCAAAGTGGGCTAGGAGAAGAATAAATAACTGAAACTCTCTTCTTGCACTCGAATCTCCTGCCAGTGATTCCCATTGGTACAACCTAAACTGGTGCTGGGAAAAAAGGAGCCCAGGTTACACAGTATATGAGCTTAAGACCTTTAGGGTATAAAACACTGCAGAAAGGGTGGATAGAGATCTGGAAAGGCAAATGGAACAAAAGATAGATTCTTTTGTGCATCTATATTTCTCTTTCTCTCACTCTCTCTGTCTCTCATTCTCTCTCTGTCTCTGTCTCTGTCTGTCTCTCTCTCTCTCCTCTTCATATCTGCCTACTCATCTGTATCCTTTGAGTTATGTTTACCCAGGTTTCGTCATATGGCCCTGTTCTATCCCAAGCCGCATCATAGACTGATTGGGCTTTGCTCATCTGAAGTATTTTCTATTCCTCCCTCTGCAGGCACATTATTGGAATGACACTTGTTCACACAGACAGACGTTGCTCCTAAGGAATGGTTATCAATAAACAAACATGATCTATAGCTCAAGTTATAGATCACTTATTTCTTTGGTTGTGTGTGAGTGTGCTTTTGTTATTATATTACATTTTAATTTAGGAGAGAGATATAAATATTATATTCTAGTTTTTATTCCATTTGATTGTTTTGGTAGAAAGTCTTTCCTATTCTCAAATTTATCCAGCTCTTATCAATATTTTGGAGCTACTGTGAATATTTTTTTGTTCTTGTTGTTGTTTTCAGATGGTTTTACAATGTGAAAAAGACATCTCAAAGGCATTGACTTTTCCCATCATATTTGAAATTAGCTGAAGTTCATGTACATCATGGAGAAGGTCTCTGGTGCCTTGTTTTCTTTTCTAAGCTCAAACAAAACACCTTTTGGAAGCCTGCCCTAAGTTCTTTAGTCCTAAGTGCATAAACCATAGGGTTGAGGGAAGGGGGGATGATGTTGTGCAGCACATTGAGTAGAACTGGAACCAAAGGGGCCTTAGTTTCTGCCAGATGAGTTGCTGAAATCACTACAACAACAGTGTAGAAGAATAGGATAAGGATCAGATGGGAGCTACAAGTGCTCAGAGCTTTGGAGGCAGCTTCAGCAGAATTCAGTTTAAGTACAGAGCGCAGAATCAAAGTGTATGACAATATTATAAGACCTAGGTCACTCCCCATTACAAGCCATGCCAGAACCAATTGGCAGATGCTGTTTGGCCTCCTGTCATCACAAGCCAGGCTGGTGACCCCAAGGTTAGAGCACAGGCAGTGCTCAATCTCATTCCTGGAACAATAATTACGCTGGGCTGCTAGCACTGGCACTGGAAGGGAAAACAAACTGTTTCTTAGTACCATGAGCACAGTAGCTCTTAAGATTAAGGCCTTGGTGACAATTGATGGGTAGCGAAGAGGGTGACAAATAGCTATGTATCTATCAAAAGCCATGCAGAGGAAGATACCAGACTCCATGCTCACAAAGCAGTGAATGGCATAGATCTGAGCAAAACACTCAGGAAGGCTGATGACCTTGGCATCAAACCAGAAGATGGCCAGGATCTTGGGCATGATGGTGGTGGCCAGGCCCATGTCCACCACAGAGAGGATGCCTAGGAAAGAGTACATAGGCTGCTGAAGAGCAGGGTCCTGGCAGATGGTGACGAGGATGAGGATATTAGCACCAATTGCTGAGAGGTAGAGTAGTGCCAATGGTAAGGAGAGCCAGTGTTGCCAGCTGTGAATGCCTGGGAGTCCCATCAGGATGAACTCAGACACCTGGAACTTGGAGCTATTAGAGCCTTTCAGAGATGCAGACATTGTTTCCTAAGAGGAAAAAAAAAAGATGGGTTTCAACGTTGCTTTCTTGGAGCCATATTATCATCAAACATTATTTTTAACCTATCTCCACGTAGCATAGTTGGTGCTGTAACCAAATGAACTCTGTTGTACATCCCTTACTATAATTAAAGATAAAGTACTATGAAGTTCTGGGGGTTTTATAGTAGAATCAAAACTTATAAGGAGCAATTATCACGGTTGACTATTGAGGGACAATTCAGCATGCATCTCAAATCTCTATTTGCCTTATCCTTATTTATTTCAATTCGGGACCATCACAGCATTAAGGAGGGCACTTGTTGGGATGAGCACTGGAGGTTATATGTAAGTAATGAATAACTAAATTCTACTCATGAAACCATAATTACACTATGTTAACTAATCTGGATTTAAATAAAATTAAAAGAAAAGAGAAGAAAAGAAAAAAGAAAAGAAAAGGAAGGAAAGGAAAGGAAAAGGAAAAGAAAGAGAAAAGAAAAAAAAAGAAAAGAAAATGGGACCATCACATAAATAAGATTCTAGTTTTTTTTCTTTTGAACTGTCTTCAGGACTACAGAACTGTCTACAGGACAGCAGAGAATCTCTTGCCACAGAGATCAAGGGACTAAGGAACAGTCACGAGGAGCTGAAAAGCGCTTTAAACGAAATGCAAAACAAAATGGAAACGACGACAGCTCGGATTGAAGAGGCAGAGGAGAGAATAGGTGAACTAGAAGATAAAGTTATGGAAAAAGAGGAAGCTGAGAGAAAGAGAGATAAAAAAATCCAGGAGTATGAGAGGAAAATTAGAGAACTAAGTGATACACTAAAAAGAAATAATATACGCATAATTGGTATCCCAGAGGAGGAAGAGAGAGGGAAAGGTGCTGAAGGGGTACTTGAAGAAATTATAGCTGAGAACTTCCCTGAACTGGGGAAGGAAAAAGGCATTGAAATCCAAGAGGCACAGAGAACTCCCTTCAGACGTAACTTGAATCGATCTTCTGCACGACATATCATAGTGAAACTGGCAAAATACAAGGATAAAGAGAAAATTCTGAAAGCAGCAAGGGATAAACATGCCCTCACATATAAAGGGAGACCTATAAGACTCGTGACTGATCTCTCTTTTGAAACTTGGCAGGCCAGAAAGGCTTGGCACGATATCTTCAGTGTGCTAAACAGAAAAAATATGCAGCCGAGAATCCTTTATCCAGCAAGTCTGTCATTTAGAATAGAAGGAGAGATAAAGGTCTTCCCAAACAAACAAAAACTGAAGGAATTTGTCACCACTAAACCAGCCCTACAAGAGATCCTAAGGGGGAACCTGTGAGACAAAGTACCAGAGACATCACTACAAGCATAAAACATACAGACATCACAATGACTCTAAACCCGTATCTTTCTATAATAACACTGAATTTAAATGGATTAAATGTGCCAACCAAAAGACATAGGGTATCAGAATGGATAAAAAAACAAGACCCATCTATTTGCTGTCTACAAGAGACTCATTTTAGATCTGAGGACACCTTTAGATTGAGAGTGAGGGGATGGAGAACTATTTATCATGCTACTGGAAGCCAAAAGAAAGCTGGAGTAGCCATACTTATATCAGACAAACTAGACTTTAAATTAAAGGCTGTAACAAGAGATGAAGAAGGGCATTATATAATAATCACAGGGCCTATCCATCAGGAAGAGCTAACAATTATAAATGTCTATGTGCCGAATACCGGAGCCCCCAAATATATAAAACAATTATTCATAAACATAAGCAACCTTATTGATAAGAATGTGGCAATTGCAGGGGACTATAACACCCCACTTACAGAAATGGATAGATCATCTAGACACACAGTCAATAAAGAAACAAGGGTCCTGAATGATACATTGGATCAGATGGACTTGACAGATATATTTAGAACTCTGCATCCCAAAGCAACAGAATATACTTTCTTCTCGAGTGCATATGGAACAGCCTCCAAGATAGATCATATACTGGGTCACAAAACAGCCCTTCATAAGTTTACAAGAATTGAAATTATACCATGCATACTTTCAGACCACAATGCTATGAAGCTTGAAATCAACCACAGGAAAAAGTATGGAAAACCTCCAAAAGCGTGGAGGTTAAAGAACACCCTACTAAAGAATGAGTGGGTCAACCAGGCAATTAGAGAAGACATTAAAAAATATATGGAAACAAACAAAAATGAAAATACGACAATCCAAACGCTTTGGGACGCAGCGAAGGCAGTCCTGAGAGGAAAATACATTGCAATCCAGGCCTATCTCAAGAAACAAGAAAAATCCCAAATACAAAATCTAACAGCACACCTAAAGGAAATAGAAGCAGAACAGCAAAGGCAGCCTAAACCCAGCAGAAGAAGAGAAATAATAAAGATCAGAGCAGAAATAAACAATATAGAATCTAAAAAAAACGGTAGAGCAGATCAACGAAACCAAGAGTTGGTTTTTTGAAAAAATAAACAAAATTGACAAGCCTCTAGCCAGGCTTCTCAAAAAGAAAAGGGAGATGACCCAAATAGATAAAATCATGAATGAAAATGGAATTATTACAACCAATCCCTCAGAGATACAAACAATTATCAGGGAATACTATGAAAAATTATATGCCAACAAATTGGACAACCTGGAAGAAATGGACAAATTCCTAAACACCCACACTCTTCCAAAACTCAATCAGGAGGAAATAGAAAGCTTGAACAGACCCATAACCAGCGAAGAAATTGAATCGGTTATCAAAAATCTCCCAACAAATAAGAGTCCAGGACCAGATGGCTTCCCAGGGGAGTTCTCCCAGACGTTTAAAGCAGAGATAATACCTATCCTTCTCAAGCTATTCCAAGAAATAGAAAGGGAAGGAAAACTTCCAGACTCATTCTATGAAGCCAGTATTACTTTGATTCCTAAACCAGACAGAGACCCAGTAAAAAAAGAGAACTACAGGCCAATATCCCTGATGAATATGGATGCAAAAATTCTCAATAAGATACTAACAAATCGAATTCAACGACATATAAAAAGAATTATTCACCATGATCAAGTGGGATTCATTCCTGGGATACAGGGCTGGTTCAACATTCGCAAATCGATCAACGTGATACATCACATTAACAAAAAAAAAGAGAAGAACCATATGATCCTGTCAATCGATGCAGAAAAGGCCTTAGACAAAATCCAGCACCCTTTCTTAATAAAAACCCTTGAGAAAGTCAGGATAGAAGGAACATACTTAAAGATCATAAAAGCCATTTATGAAAAGCCCACAGCTAACATCATCCTCAACGGGGAAAAACTGAGAGCTTTTTCCCAGAGATCAGGAACACGACAGGGATGCCCACTCTCAACGCTGTTGTTTAACATAGTGCTGGAAGTTCTAGCGTCAGCAATCAGACAACAAAAGGAAATCAAAGGCATCCAAATTGGCAAAGATGAAGTCAAGCTTTCGCTTTTTGCAGATGACATGATATTATACATGGAAAATCCGATAGACTCCACCAAAAGTCTGCTAGAACTGATACATGAATTCAGCAAAGTTGCAGGATACAAAATCAATGTACAGAAATCAGTTGCATTCTTATACACTAACAATAAAGCAACAGAAAGACCAATAAAGAAACTGATCCCATTCACAATTGCACCAAGAAGCATAAAATACCTAGGAATAAATCTAACAAAGATGTAAAAGATCTGTATGCTGAAAACTATAGAAAGCTTATGCAGGTAATTGCAGAAGATATAAAGAAATGGAAAGACATTCCCTGCTCATGGATTGGAAGAATAAATATTGTCAAAATGTCAATACAACCCAAAGCTATCTACACATTCAATGCAATCCCAATCAAAATTGCACCAGCATTCTTCTCGAAACTAGAACAAACAATCCTAAAATTCATATGGAACCACAAAAGGCCCCGAATAGCCAAAGTAATTTTGAAGAAGAAGACCAAAGCAGGAGGCATCACAATCCCAGACTTTAGCCTCTACTACAAAGCTGCCATCATCAAGACAGCATGGTATTGGCATAAAAACAGACACATAGACCAATGGAATAGAATAGAAACCCCAGAACTAGACCCACAAACGTATGGCCAACTCATCTTTGACAAAGCAGGAAAGAACATCCAATGGAAAAAAGACAGTCTCTTTAACAAATGGTGCTGGGAGAACTGGACAGCAACATGCAGAAGGTTGAAACTAGACCACTTTCTCACACCATTCACAAAAATAAACTCAAAATGGATAAAGGACCTGAATGTGAGACAGGAAACCATCAAAACCTTAGAGGAGAAAGCAGGAAAAGACCTCTCTGACCTCAGCCGTAGCAATCTCTTACTCGACACATCCCCAAAGGCAAGGGAATTAAAAGCAAAAGTGAATTACTGGGACCTTATGAAGATAAAAAGCTTCTCTACAGCAAAGGAAACAACCAACAAAACTAAAAGGCAACCAACGGAATGGGAAAAGATATTTGCAAATGACACATCGGACAAAGGGCTAGTATCCAAAATCTACAAAGAGCTCATCAAACTCCACACCCGAAAAACAAATAACCCAGTGAAGAAATGGGCAGAAAACATGAATAGACACTTCTCTAAAGAAGACATCCGATGGCCAACAGGCACATGAAAAGATGTTCAACGTCGCTCCTTATCAGGGAAATACAAATCAAAACCACACTCAGATATCACCTCACGCCAGTCAGAGTGGCCAAAATGAACAAATCAGGAGTCTATAGATGCTGGAGAGGATGTGGAGAAAAGGGAACCCTCTTGCACTGTTGGTGGGATTGCAAATGGGTGCAGCCGCTCTGGAAAGCAGTGTGGAGGTTCCTCATAAAATTAAAAATAGACCTACCCTATGACCCAGCAATAGCACTGCTAGGAATTTATCCAAGGGATACAGGAGTACTGATGCATAGGGGCACTTGTACCCCAATGTTTATAGCAGCACTCTCAACAATAGCCAAAGTATGGAAAGAGCCTAAATGTCCATCAACTGATGAATGGATAAAGAAATTGTGGTTTATATACACAATGGAATACTACGTGGCAATGAGAAAGAATGAAATGTGGACTTTTGTAGCAACGTGGATGGAACTGGAGAGTGTGATGCTAAGTGAAATAAGCCATACAGAGAAAGATAGATACCATATGGTTTCACTCTTATGTGGATCCTGAGAAACGTAACAGAAACCCATGGGAGAGGGAAGGAAAAAAAAAAAAAGAGATTAGAGTGGGAGAGAGCCAAAGCATAAGAGACTGTTAAAAACTGAGAACAAACTGAGGGTTGATGGGGGGTGGGAGGGAGGGCAGGGTGGGTGATGGGTATTGAGGAGGGCACCTTTTGGGATGAGCACTGGGTGTTGCATGGAAACCAATTTGACAGTAAATTTCATATATTAAAAAACAAATTAAAAAAAAAGAATTCCAATGATAAAGTAGGTAAAGAAAATACAAAGAAAGTGCAAAGAAACAGTAAGATGACAAAAGTGGAACAAATATATTGATTTGTCAGTAAATATAAATTATATAAACTGCACATTAATTTAAGTATAATTCTAATTAAGTTTTAATATTATATATGTGGTACAAAAGAGTATATCAGAATGAAAACTATATACAAAAGTTTAAAAACTGCCACACACACACACACACACACATTTATTTTAGGTAAACAGAATACCAAACAATTGGGGAGAATATATTAAGATCAGAAAAAGAGAATTCTAACAAAACTCTTAGGTCAAGATCACTCTGGGGAAATAAAAAGCTCGATAGTGTGTACTAAGCTAATTGTGTCATACTGTTTCATTTCCAGCTTTGATAAGGTGTCTTTACAACACAAACCATAAAAACAATTATTCACTTTCTCAGTTTATTAATACAAAAGGAAAGTTTTAAAATGAGAGTTTCTCAAATTTACACTTAAATCATATGGCAACTAGCTAAAATGACTTTGCCATTTTCTGTTTAAAGTAAATGGTTTATTCATAATTTAAAATTTTAGCTTTGGAATTTCAAGGAGCGTATTAATGTTCAGTGTGTGTAAAAGCATCAAATATGACCTTAGAATAGAAAAAATGTTTTTCATTGAAAGCCAGAATTGCCAATAGGCTTTTATCTTTAGACTTACTAAATCTATCTGTATCTTTTGGGTTCTGTTTATCGAAGTCTGGTCATCTTGCCTTATTCCATCTCAAGCGCCATCATAGACTGATTTGGCTTTGTTCATCTGAAGTATTTTCTATTCCTCCCTCTGTAGACACTGGAATGACACTTGTTCAGTCAGACAGACATTGTTCCCAAGGTACAGCTATCTACAAACAAGCATGATCTGTAACTCATGTCCCAATCACTTATTTCTTTGGTTGTGTGTTTTTGTCATGTTAATTTTTATTTGCAGGGAGAGATATAAATCATAAATTCTAGTTTGTATTCCATTTGGTTTGGTAGAAAATACTTCTCCTCCAATATATTCAGCTTTGTCAATATTTTGGAGCTAATTGGAATGTTTTTGTTGTTATTGTTTCCAGATGCTTTTACAATGTGAAAAAGATATCTCAAAGGCAATTCACTTCCCCCTTCATATTTGAAATTCTACTATCCATCTTAGAAGGAGCTGAAGTTCATGTACATCATGGAGAAGGTCTCTGGTGCCTTGTTTTCTTTTCTAAACTCAAACAAAACACCTTTTGGAAGCCTGCCCTAAGTTCTTTAGTCCTAAGTGCATAAACCATAGGGTTGAGGGAAGGGGGGATGATGTTGTGCAGCACATTGAGTAGAACTGGAACCAAAGGGGCCTTAGTTTCTGCCAGATGAGTTACTGAAATCACTACAACAACAGTGTAGAAGAAGAGGATAAGGATCAGATGGGAGCTACAAGTGCTCAGAGCTTTGGAGGCAGCTTCAGCAGAATTCAGTTTAAGTACAGAGCGCAGAATCAAAGTGTATGACAATATTATAAGACCTAGGTCACTCCCCATTCCAAGCCATGCCAGAACCAATTGGCAGATGCTGTTTGGCCTCCTGTCATCACAAGCCAGGCTGGTGACCCCAAGGTTAGAGCACAGGCAATGCTCAATCTCATTCCTGGAACAATAATTACGCTGGGCTGCTAGCACTGGCACTGGAATGACAAACAGGCCATTTCTTAGTACCATGAACACAGTAGCTCTTAAGATTAAGGCCTTGGTGACGATTGATGGGTAGTGAAGAGGGTGACAAATAGCTATGTATCTATCAAAAGCCATGCAGAGGAAGATACCAGACTCCATGCCCACAAAGCAGTGAATGGCATAGATCTGAGCAAAACACTCAGGAAGGCTGATGACCTTGGCATCAAACCAGAAGATGGCCAGGATCTTGGGCATGATGGTGGTGGCCAGGCCCATGTCCACCACAGAGAGGATGCCTAGGAAAGAGTACATAGGCTGCTGAAGAGCAGGGTCCTGGCAGATGGTGACGAGGATGAGGATATTAGCACCAATTGCTGAGAGGTAGAGTAGTGCCAATGGTAAGGAGAGCCAGTGTTGCCAGCTGTGAATGCCTGGGAGTCCCATCAGGATGAACTCAGACACCTGGAACTTGGAGCTATTAGAGCCTTTCAGAGATGCAGACATTGTTTCCTAAGAGAAAAAAAAAAAAGATGGGTTTCAACGTTGCTTTCTTTGAGCCATATTATCATCAAACATTATTTTTAACCTATCTCCACATAGCATAGTTGGTGATGTAACCACTGAACTCTGTTGTACATCCCTTACTGTAATTTAAGATAAAGTACCATGAAGTTCCGGGATTTTTATAGTAGAAATTAAACTTATAAGGAGCAATTATCACGGCTGACTATTGAGGGACAATTCAGCATGCATCTCAAATCTCTATTTGCCTTATCCTTATTTCTTTCAATTCAGGACCATCACAGCATTAAGGAGGGCACTGTTGGGATGAGCACTGGAGGTTATATGTAAGTAATGAATAACTAAATTCTACTCATGAAACCATAATTACACTATGTTAACTAATCTGGATTTAAATAAAATTAAAGAAAAGAGAAGAAAAGAAAAAAAAAGAAAAGGAAGGAAAGGAAAGGAAAAGAAAAGGAAAGAGAAAAGAAAAGAAAAGAAAAGAAGAGAAGAGAAGAGAAGAGAAAAGAAAAGAAAAGAAAAGAAAAGAAAAGAAAAGAAAAGAAAAGAAAAAGAAAAGAAAATGGGACCATCACATGAATAATATTCTAGTTTTTTTCTTTTGAACTGTCTTCATCTCTTCAGAAATTTTGTGGAATCAAGTGGATGTGTGTTTTCTTCATAATGTCTCAATACTGCTTCAGATTTTTATTAACTGACAACAAGGAGACTTTTTAAATGCAGAATTATCGAAGATGAAATATTGTAGTTTCACCATTCCTAGTTGTTATAGATGTCCATTAAGGTTTTATATAGCCTCCACAAATTTTATATCACAGACTTTAAGGATTTTCAAACATAAGTGTGATGCAAATTAGAACAGAAATAACTTTTTTTAATATTCGACTTTATATCGACTTCTAAGAAGATCACAAAAGACTAGCTTGAAAAATTAAGTGATCATGACTGAATTTGTTGATTTAAAGAGTGACTTAATAGAGACAAATCTTAGAAATTTGTTTCTAGTTTAGTCCTAGAGAATCTACAAAGGCATATAAATACAGGAATTAGACACAGGTAGTATGATAATTTTGATTTTATTAACAAACAAGAATTACTTGCCCATATATTGAAGAAACTGTCATTGTATATTCAGATTCATCATGGTCGAAACTAGACTCATCTTTCTTCCCGCTGGTGTTTTTCATGTACTTTTTATTCTATTCAGGATCCCAACCAGCCAAGCCTGAAAATAACAAACCAGCCTTTTCTTTTGGCCAGCAATTGCTCCCTTCTCCTGTGGTTTCTTCCTCTTACTTCATCATGCAGCCCGTCTCCTGAGTGTTGCTGCTTCTGAGTCTTACCTGCTCACTCGTGCCTCATGCTTCCTTCCTTTGCTCAGCCATCTGAAATTCCTAAAACTGGTATTCTCTTGCTTAGAATGATCCATGCCCTCACCCTTTCTTTCAAATAGTTTAAATTCCTTCTAGCACATAAGGCAGTTATGGATTTATTTTTGATATAATTACTTTTAAATATAGAAAAACAAATCTGAAGAAATATTAAAATTCTCTCATATTATCACCAACCAAAGAAGGTTCATGTTAACAACTAGATGCATTTTTTTTTTCAGAAATGTCTTGCCTCCTGTTTAGATAAACATGTACCGCCTAATTATGGGGAAATCATCCTTCTTTAACGGTAATGTAATTTGGTGAACACGAAAATTATCTGTACGTATTCGCAGCAGATTTTAACCAAACAGACACAAAGAGGCTTGGAGGTGAAACTAGTTTGACTCTGGACTTTTAGGTCAGAACTCCTGAGGAGTTCAACTTCACAGCTCCATCTCGAGAACTTGGACGTGTGTGACCCACTTGACTGTATGGGGTCTGGTATTTTTGTCAAATACTCACTTATTATTATATATCATCATATCAAAGACACAGCCTTGTATCTTTGATGTTTTCTCTTCGTTGATATTAGTGTGATACCGTTAAGAGAAGGAGCAGATTTGAGTTCACAGAAAAGAAATAAGTGTTTTCCATTTTAGCACTTAAAGGTTGGCAAGACATGGAGTGTGACCCTGCTACGTAAGACAGTTAATATATTCATCCTGAAGACAATCTAGCAGCTGTTTTAAAAATGAGGTCACTTCTAAATCACCACACAAACCCTATCTTCTCTAATTCTAGCCCTAATCCCTTTGAAAAGCTTCTCCAAGCCTTTATTTCCTCCTAGGACAGAGAAAAGAGTAAATCCCTTGTACAAAATATTGCCAAAACAACATAAGAAAAGATTAAGGATGAGCCATTGGAATAAACTTAAAAACATTTTTTAAAAAAAGGGGTACCAGGATGGCTCGGTCGGTTAAGCATCTGACTCTTGGTTTCAGCTCAGGTCATGATCTCATGGTTTCATGAGTTCAAACCCCCCCCAATTGGGTTCTGTGCTGGCAGCATATATCCTGCTTGAGATTCTCTCACTTCCTCTCTCTCTGCCCCCGCCCCACCCCACCCCCCAACAAGATATCTCTGTCTCTCTCATAATAAATAAATAAGTTTAAAAATAAATTGTTTTTTTTTTAAAAAGGGATGCTCCATTGGATGCTCTGGGGTTTTGCCAGTGTGAGCATGCCAAGGTTTTAGTACTTAACTGTGGTCAGGGGCAGAGACTCATAGTCTGAAGTCCTGGCAATGGCAGTTTTTCACTGGGAAAGGTTTCCTACCTGGAGCCTGCTTGAGATTCTCTCTGTCCCTTTTCTTTGTCCCTACCCCATCATTCTTTCTCTCTCTCTCTCTCCCTCTTTCTCTCTCTCCATCCTCAAAATAAATAAATAAACATTAAAAAATGATTAAGATATTACTGGGATGCCTGGGTGGCTCAGTTGGTTAAGCATCCTACTCTTGATTTCGACTCAGGTTATGATCTCATGGTTCATGAGATCGAGCCCTGTGTTGGGATCTGTGTTGACAGTGCAGAGCTTGCTCGGGATTCTCTCTCTCTACTCATCCCCCACTTGTGCACTCTCTCTCTTTCTCTCTCTCTTAGAAACTAATACACATTTAAAAAATGAATAATAGATGGATAAATGACTGCACAAATAAATACACAAATAACATTTACACTTGAATTTTATAATTAGTAACTATAATCTAAATATTATTACTTGGAAGGCATAAAAGTAACTACTATAGGAAAAGCAATAAAGAACAACTTACTGAAGACTATTAGGAAAGACAAATAAACAAAGCATTCCCATGATAACTATGGAAATAAAGGAAATACAAAGAATGTGCAAAGAAAAAAAAAGATGACAAAAGTGGAAGAGACATATTGGTTTGTTAGTAAATATAAATTATTTGAACTACCCATTAATTTAATTATAACTCTAATTAACTTTAAAACTTATATATGCATTACCAAAAAAGTGTATCAGAATGAAAGCTATACACAAAAGTTTAAAATCTGTATTCTTTTTAGGTAAACAAGATACCAAAGAATTGGGGAGAATAAATTAATGTCAGGAAAAGAGAATTCAAAGCAAAACATGTTGGTCAATATCACTTAGGGAAAATAGAAATCTTGACAGTGTGTAATTAAAGTTAATTGTATCAGATTATTCCGTTTCCAGGTTTGATAAGGTTTCTTTACAACCCACACCATAAAAACAATTAAATTCACTTTCTCAGTTTATTAATACAAAGGGAAAGTTTTAAAATGAGGGCTTCTCAAATTTACACTTAAATCATATGCCAGCTTGTTAAAGTGACTTTCAATTTTCTGTTTAAGAGAAATGTTTTGTTCATCATTTTAAATTTTAGCTTTGGAATTTCAAGGAATGTATTAATTTTCATTTGTATAAAAACCACAAATACGACCTTTGCAATTAAAAAAAATGTTTCTCTGAAGAACAGAACTGCCAAGAAGCTTTTATCTTTAGACTTAGTAAATTCATAATTTATATTTATAGGTAACATTATATACTCTAAGTTTTGTTACACATATGTCATTAAGAAAAATATAAATTTAATTTTTTAATGTTTATTTCTTTTTGAGAGAGAGTGAGACAGAGTGTGAGTAGGGGAGCGGCAGAGAGAGAGGGAGACACAGAATCTGAAGCAGGCTCCAGGCTCTGAGCTGTCAGCACAGAGCCCAACACCAGGCTCAAAACCAGGTACCATGAGATCACGACCTGAGCCAAATTCAGACACTTAACCACTTGAGTCACCCAGATGCCCCAAGAAAAATATAAATTTAAAACAAATTATACACACACAGTTACACTTGTAATCAAAAAAAGATTTATAAAATTATCTTTGAATAACTTATTAAAATTGAGTATAAACTAGTCTATAAGGATCACTATTCTTTTCTCCCTCTATCCCATTTTATTACATTGGACAATCTCTCTTGAATGATTGAACTGTGATGTTCAGTCATTGGTTACTATACTTGTATTATAAATAGCAGGTGCACAATGCAATATTACAGCCTTTGAAGTTAGAGTCTCATAACAAGAGTGAACGATACTAGTTCAGTGTCTTGATTTCTACCCAGAAAGAACTGCTTGGGTTGGAGAAAAAGTTACTATGTTTTTTTATCCAAGTGTATTTCCTTACATTTATTGCATTTTAACTATATATCTGTGTATAAGAGGCAGGTAGAGAAAACAAGAAAAACATAAGTACCACTAGGTCTATCTGGCTGGCTCAGTAGGTAGAGCGTCCAACCTTTGATATCAGCTCAAGTCCTAAACCCTCAGTCCTGAGGTCAGGCTGGGAGAGAGGGTCTGCACTGATGGCTGATTGCTCACAGCATGGAGGCTGGTTGGGATTTTCTCTCCCTGCCTCTCTCTCTCTCTCTCTCTCTCTCTCTCTCTCTCTCTCTGTCCCTCAAAATAAATAAATATTTTAAAAACTCATAAGTACCACTAAATTGAAAACTAAAAATATTTTTCTGGGATTACAAACGCACTCTTTGGAAGGATGTATTTTATAAAAAATGCTAAACATTCTCTTTACACTCCTCAATTTCCTTTTTATCTGCATAGCTTTAGTCACTAAAACTGGCTTTATGCTTACACAATAATTTGGGTCCCAACTTCAACATATTTGCAAAACTCTCCAAGATCTAAGTTAAAGAACTAAGTATTAACTACAAATTTAAGCAGTTTTCTTTTCTCAAAACAAATTTAAAAAATTTTTGATGCATCAGAATTCAATTTCTTCCACAAGGACATTTGACTTATATTATGCTGGCCTGTAGACAGGGTTACTGGAATAGTAATATTAACACATGACTATCACCAAACTTACAAAATGCAGTTTTGATATCACCTGCTGTCTGATTGTTCAACCCTAGGTAAGAAAATTTGTTTTTCCGCGAGACCATCTTTAATTCTTTACATCCATGTTTTTCTTTGCCTATGAGGGTGTGGCAAAGGCACACCCATGTGCTTTTTGCTACCCAAAAACAATGAAGTAAAGCCATAGCTCAGTCTCTCTAGAAAATAATAAAGGAAAATTGCACTCTGATTTTGAGGAACAGGGGCAGGACAGGTAAGAAGCCGGAGTGATCGGGTCATTGATCTAATGGTGGAGAACTATTTTCTAACTGTTCTTCCATTTCTCCTTGTCATGAGAGTGATTCATGTCCAACTTCCACGACCACTGACATAAAGATTCCTATTTAGATAGAGATGTAACATAGATGATCATAATCACAATAGTTGTACTGAATTTTAATGCCATATTTGGAAAAACACGTATTTAATAAAAACACTCAGATCCACACAATATTTCTGCATTCAAATTATGTGAATGAAATTGAAGATTTATTTCTGGAAAAATAATAAGCAATTGATATATACCCAAACCCTTCTCTGCCTTATCTTACTGCCTATTGAAAAAAAAAGGAAAGAAACAAAGAAACAAAGAAAGAAAGAAAAAGAAAATTCTGTCACTAGCCCCTCTTTTGTATGTCTTAAATACCTTAGTTCCTGGATAGCAAAACAGTGGGCTGAATGCAGTCTAGTCCAGGTATTTAGGATCTTGTTAAAAAAATCACAATCCTAGAATGACTGTGCATGTGTAGCAGCCAATCTTCAACTTCCTTGATATCTGTACTATTGAACCAAGACTTTAAAGGAAAATGTGTGTCATGTGTCCCAAGGGACCATGTCAGAGTATTGGAGACACAAGTGTTGGTGTGGGGATCAAGCTAAACCTCTGCGGGAGGAAGAAAAACAGCTATAACTATCCATTCTTAGTGCCCAAATAGTTATACATAAATAAGTGGATAATTTCATATGTGTGTGTTTGTGTGTTAGCATATATGTACAGGAAAGTAGAGAATGAAATTGAACCCAAGTTATTTTTTTAATTTATTTTTTAATGTTTATTCTTGCCAGAGAGGGAGACAGAGCACAAGTGGGGGAGGGTCAGAGAGTGGGAGACAGAATCTGAAGCAGGCTCCAGGCTCTGATCTGTCAGCCCAGAGCCCAACGCAGGGCTCTAACTCATGAACTGTGAAATAATCACCTGAGCTGAAGTCAAAGCTTAGCCAACTGAACCACCCAGGCGCCCCAAACACAAGTTATTTTTAATTAAAACTAGGACTCGATATTCAGCACACATTTATGTTTCCTTTTTCTCCCCTGTCCAATGGAAAAATAGATCAAAAGCACTTAAGCAGAGAAGTTTTTTTCTCATTCACACACAAATTCTTTTTTCTAATTTCTTCTTTTATTCGTGTATTATTTCATCTTTCCATTTGATGGCTATTTATTTAAAACTTTCTACTCTCTAAGCTATGCTAAGAAAGATGTAAACATGGTCCCTAGTTTAGTTTTATTTTTGTTTCAAGATTTTATTTAAACTCTAGTTAGTTAACACATAGTGTAATATTGGTTTCAAGAGTAGATTTTAAGAGAAGAAAAGACGACAATTATGGCAATCTAAAAAATACGGGGAACAAAAGTTTACACTTATTTCACGTATATATTAAGTTAGGAAAAAAAATAGATCAATATAAAACCCTGAAATAATCATGATGATAGCAATAATTTTTTGAAAAATTACTGATTTTAATTTTTTATCTGTTTAAAATAGGAAAAAAAGTAATACCGACATACATTAAAAACCTGAGAAAAAAGAACGGAGATCAAAAAGCACTTATAGTTCTCCAATTCAGAAGGAATCTGTTATATTTTTATCCTGATTTTAGAATTACATATATGTAAATGTGTTGATATGCATGTATTATATATGTTTTAACAAAAATGATGATAATGTACTGCAACATATACTGATATTTTCATCTAATATTATATAATTAATCATTCCAAACTAAGGTTATTATGATTGAATAAAACATCATTCAATGAAACTAAAGGCAAAGAATGGGATGAAAGAAAATATTTGCAACTGACATATTGGATAAAGGGTTTGTATCCAATGTCTGTAATGAACTTATGAAACTCAGCACCCATAAAACAAATAATCCAGTGAAGAAATAGGCAGAAGAGATGAATAGGCACTTTTCTAAAGAAGACATCCATATGACCAACAGACACATGAAAAGATGCTCAACATCACTCCTCATCAGGGAAATACAAATCGAAACCACAAAGATACCACTTCACAGCTGTCAGAATGGCTAAAATGAACAACTCAGGAAACAACAGATGTTGGTAAAGATGTGGAGAAAGGAGAACCCTTTTGCACTGCTGGTGGAAATGCAAACTGGTGCAGCCACTGTGGAAAACAGCATAGAGGTTTCTCAAAAAATTAAAAGTAGAACTACCCTACAGCCCAGCAATTGCACTACTATGTATTTAGTAGAATACAAAAATGCTGATTCGAAGGGGCATATGCACCCCAATGTTTATAGCACCCCTATCAACAATAGAAAATTAATGGAAATAGACCAAATGTCCATCAACTGATGAATGGGTAAAGATGAGGTGGTATACTACTCAGCGATGAAAAAGAATGAAATATTGCCATTTGGAACAACATGGATGGAACCAGGGTATTTATGCTAGCCAAATAAATCAGTCAGAGAAAGACAAATATCATATGAATTTACTCATATATGGAATTTAAGAAACAAAACAGATGAACACAGGGGAAGGGAAGGACAAATAAGATAAAAACAGAGAGGGAGCAAACCATCAGAGACTCTTAAATACAGAGAACAAACTGAGGGTTACTAGAGGGGAAGTGGGTAGGGGATGGGCTAAATGGGTGATGGGTATTAAGGAGCGCACTTGTTGGGATGAGCACTGGGTGTTATATGTAAGTGATGAATCGCTGGGTTCTACTTTGGAAGCCAAGACTGTGCTGTATGCTAACTAACTTGAATTTAATTAAAAAATAAACAAATAAATGAACTGTGAGATCATGACCTGAGCCCAAATCAAGAGCCAGATCCTTAACCGAATGAGCTATCCAGATGCCCCTTTTCCTATGCTCTCGTGTCTTATGTTCTGGTTTCCTCGATCAAACACCCTTAAATTCCAATATCTTGACTCCTGTTAAGACGTACTATCTTTCCCTTGCAACTCACTCATAGTATAGTCACAACGAGATTTAACCTTAGTTACCAGCTTGGAAACCGTGAGAGGGTAATAACCGTACCAGGAGACACACATCTTCATTGAGGTGTCTTCATTCACCTTCCCACATTAAGGTAGCACTAGCTCTTACAAATAAAGGGGTAGACCAAACTCTTTAACGATTCAGAGATACGCAGAGCCAAATCCTCAATGGGCATCCATCCAGAATCCACATCCCATTTTTCAGAATCCCAGGTTTTCCAGACCAAGAACAAGTCCTTAGTATAAGATACCTGTCTTGCTGAGCATTAAATGACTATTGAGTTTTGCAATTCCATTTTCAAGGCCAAAATTACTCCTCGGCTATGTTCTTTTTTTTTTTTTTTTAATATTTTTTAAAGTTTATTCATTTATTTTGAGAGAAAGAACACAAGCAGGGAGGAACACAGAGAGAGGGAGAGAGAAAGGATCTCAAGCAAGGTCTGCACTGTCAGCACAGAGCCCAATGTCAGGCTCAAACTCACAAACTGTGAGATCATGACTTTAGCCAAAATCAGGAGTTGGACGCTGAACTACTTGAGCCACCCAGGCACCCCAGCTGTGTTCTTTTTAATTCAGGGTATAAGAGTCTCTGCAAACACTTTGAAATCTATCACACTCAAATTTACCCTCTGTTAACTGTCTTTGTCTTCTCATCATTGCTTAACACGGTCTTCAACTTCTACAATAATAATAAATGGGGTGGGATGGGACAGATTACTTACACTTTTCACAAAAGAGGAGCAAAAAGGTGCCACTAAACATGTAAATAGGCACCAACTTCTCTAGTCATTAGGAAAATGAATGGAAATTGAGTCTCTCATGACATAGCAATACATATCAAACTAAATCACTGAGATGAAAAAAGACTAATAATACCAAGCATTGGTGAAAACATGGAACAACTGTGAGTAGGAGTGTAGATTTAAATTATTTTTGGCCTGTCTGCTAATGACGAATATATGTATGACCATCAGGTCCATTCCTAACAAAAATGCATACATAGTTTTATGAAAACACATCCATAAGAATGTTCTTTGTAGCATAATTGTAATATATTAGTAATCTAAAACTGGAAAATGCCTGAATGCCCATTATTGCTAGAATGGGTAAATAAAACCCCACAATGAAATTCTAGATAACAATGAGAATAAATAATCTACAACCACCTGCACATATGGCGAATGTAGAGAGCTCTTGTGAAGTGCTGTGAATATTCTTTTTCCATATATAGTCAACAGGTATGTGAATTCCAGGTTGTTAGGATTCCTCAAACTGCAATTGTGAAATTGTACCTGTATATTATAATTTATCAAGAACAAAATGAAATACATTGTTGAGAAAATGAAGGAGATAGTATGGTAAAACATACTACAACATTTCAAGTACTCAATACCTATATTTGTATATTCTTTCAGACTGCAATTTTGGCATGTTTTCAAAAGTAAATGCCATGGAAAGCAACCGAGTTTGCCACTAAACAAATTCTCTTCTATGTGCCATCAGAGGAAATGTTAATTCTACCCTCCATCAAAAAAATTTGACTATTTTAAGATCATCAAATAGGGGAAATAGTCACATGGAAATTCTGCATCATGTATGATGCCAAGAGAGGACAGATGAGATTTGCCAAAGATAACATGATTGGAATAGCAAGGAAACACAAGTTGGACATGTGATGAGCATGGTCTTCAAGGGCCTCTTCTCATGTCGTTGCAATTTTAAAGTTATACTTGGTGGCATAGGAGCACGTGGGTATTCAGGCTCATCTCAGGAGAAGCTTCTAAGAGAAAAGGACAAGTACTCTTAGACCCGAAGCATTAATAGGATTCTGAAGGATTGAAACGAAAATGACAGTGTTGCCTCTTGTTGCTATTTGCTATTTCCTACTCACATCTCACTGATACCCTTGGTTTTGGGACACAAGGTCCTCTGTCCTTTTGTTGCTCCCTGCCGGTCCCCCTCCAATGTAGGTAATTCCTATTCATTCTTCAAGGAAAACCTTCGGAAAGACTCAAATGTCCCTTGGATGTGATAATACTGACACACCCTCTAAATAATCTTTAAATAATGTAGTTACAAAGGCAGCCATGATTAGAGGTAAGGAATTGATTTGTTTGAAGAATTATTCTTTCATTTTATTTACCTCATGATACTATAAAAATCAATATAAATGTAGAAATTTCCAAAATTCAATGAAACTTGATATTGAGGGCATTTTGTATTTATAATTACATCCCCAGTGTCTAGCAAACCATATGGAACATATAAGATACTCAATACATTTTTTAAAATAAATAATAGATGGAGGCGCACTGGGTGGCTCAAATGGTTAAGTGAGTGACTCTTGAATTCAGCTCAGGTCAAGATCTCATGGTTGTGAGATCGAGTCCCGCCATCAGTCTCTGCACTGAGCATGGAGCCTGCTTGGGATTCTCTCTCTCCCTCTCGCTCTCTCTCTCTCTGCCCCTCCTCCATTCATTCTCTCTGTCCCTCTCTCCATGTCTCGAAATAAATAAATAAACATAAATTAAAAGATTCAGATATTACTGGGGTGCATGGGTAACTCAGTTAAGCATCCTACTCCCGATTTTGACTCAGGTCATGATCTCATGGTTCATGAGATCGAGCCCCTCATGGGCAGTGTAGAGCCTGCTTGGGATTCTCTCTCTCCTTCTCTTTCTGCCCTTTCCACACTCTCTGTCTCTTAAAAATAAATACATAAACATTAAAAAAATAACTAATAGATGGATAAATAAATAAATAAATAAATGACATTTTATACTTGAATTTTATAACTAGTAAATTATCATCAAAATATTATTACTTGGAAGGCATAAAAAAACTATTACAGGAAAAAGCAATACACGACATCTTCCTCAAGATTATTAGAATAGATAAATGAATAAAGAATTCCAATGATAAAGTAGGTAAAGAAAATACAAAGAAAGTGCAAAGAAACAGTAAGATGACAAAAGTGGAACAAATATATTGATTTGTCAGTAAATATAAATTATATAAACTGCACATTAATTTAAATATAATTCTAATTAAGTTTTAATATTATATATGTGGTACAAAAGAGTATATCAGAATGAAAACTATATACAAAAGTTTAAAAACTGCCACACACACACACATTTATTTTAGGTAAACAGAATACCAAACAATTGGGGAGAATATATTAAGATCAGAAAAAGAGAATTCTAACAAAACTCTTAGGTCAAGATCACTCTGGGGAAATAAAAAGCTCGATAGTGTGTACTAAGCTAATTGTGTCATATTGTTTCATTTCCAGCTTTGATAAGGTGACTTTACAACACAAACCATAAAAACAATTATTCACTTTCTCAGTTTATTAATACAAAAGGAAAGTTTTAAAATGAGAGTTTCTCAAATTTACACTTAAATCATATGGCAACTAGCTAAAATGACTTTGCCATTTTCTGTTTAAAGTAAATGGTTTATTCATAATTTAAAATTTTAGCTTTGGAATTTCAAGGAGCGTATTAATGTTCAGTGTGTATAAAAGCATCAAATATGACCTTAGAATAGAAAAAATGTTTTTCATTGAAAGCCAGAATTGCCAATAGGCTTTTATCTTTAGACTTACTAAATCTATCTGTATCTTTTGGGTTCTGTTTATCGAAGTCTGGTCATCTTGCCCTATTCCATCCCAAGCGCCATCATAGACTGATTTGGCTTTGTTCATCTGAAGTATATTCTATTCCTCCCTCTGTAGACACTGGAATGACACTTGTTCAGTCAGACAGACATTGTTCCCAAGGTACAGCTATCTATAAACAAGCATGATCTGTAACTCATGCCCCAATCACTTATTTCTTGGTTGTGTGTTTTTGTCATGTTAATTTTTATTTACGGGGAGAGATATAAATCATAAATTCTAGTTTTTATTCATTTGGTTTGGTAGAAAATACTTCTCCTCCAATATATTCAGCTCTTGTCAATATTTTGGAGCTAATTAGAATGTTTTTGTTGTTGTTGTTTCCAGATGCTTATACAATGTGAAAAAGATATCTCAAAGGCAATTCACTTCCCCCTTCATATTTGAAATTCTACTATCCGTCTTAGAAGGAGCTGAAGTTCATGTACATCATGGAGAAGGTCTCTGGTGCCTTGTTTTCTTTTCTAAGCTCAAACAAAACACCTTTTGGAAGCCTGCCCTAAGTTCTTTAGTCCTAAGTGCATAAACCATAGGGTTGAGGGAAGGGGGGATGATGTTGTGCAGCACATTGAGTAGAACTGGAACCAAAGGGGCCTTAGTTTCTGCCAGATGAGTTGCTGAAATCACTACAACAACAGTGTAGAAGAATAGGATAAGGATCAGATGGGAGCTACAAGTGCTCAGAGCTTTGGAGGCAGCTTCAGCAGAATTCAGTTTAAGTACAGAGCACAGAATCAAAATGTATGACAATATTATAAGACCTAGGTCACTCCCCATTCCAAGCCATGCCAGAACCAATTGGCAGATGCTGTTTGGCCTCCTGTCATCACAAGCCAGGCTGGTGACCCCAAGGTTAGAGCACAGGCAGTGCTCAATCTCATTCCTGGAACAATAATTACGCTGGGCTGCTAGCACTGGCACTGGAAGGGAAAGAAAACCGTTTCTTAGTACCATGAACACAGTAGCTCTTAAGATTAAGGCCTTGGTGACGATTGATGGGTAGTGAAGAGGGCGACAAATAGCTATGTATCTATCAAAAGCCATGCAGAGGAAGATACCAGACTCCATGCCCACAAAGCAGTGAATGGCATAGATCTGAGCAAAACACTCAGGAAGGCTGATGACCTTGGCATCAAACCAGAAGATGGCCAGGATCTTGGGCATGATGGTGGTGGCCAGGCCCATGTCCACCACAGAGAGGATGCCTAGGAAAGAGTACATAGGCTGCTGAAGAGCAGGGTCCTGGCAGATGGTGACGAGGATGAGGATATTAGCACCAATTGCTGAGAGGTAGAGTAGTGCCAATGGTAAGGAGAGCCAGTGTTGCCAGCTGTGAATGCCTGGGAGTCCCATCAGGATGAACTCAGACACCTGGAACTTGGAGCTATTAGAGCCTTTCAGAGATGCAGACATTGTTTCCTAAGAGAAAAAAAAAAAGATGAGTTTCAACGTTGCTTTCTTTGAGCCATATTATCATCAAACATTATTTTTAACCTATCTCCACATAGCATAGTTGGTGCTGTAACCAAATGAACTCTGTTGTACATCCCTTACTGTAATTTAAGATAAAGTACCATGAAGTTCTGGGGTTTTTATAGTAGAAAGTAAATTTGTAAGGAGCAATTATCACAGTTGACTATTGAGGGACAGTGCAGCATGTGTCTCACATCTCCATTTGCTTATCCTCAGTTATCTCTATTTGGGACCATCACATACATAGGATTCTACTTTTTTTTCTTTTTGAATTTTCTTTATTTCCTCAGAAATTTTGTGGAATCAAGTGGATGTGTTTGTTTTCTTCATATTTGTCTCAATATTATTTCAGGTTTTTATTAATTAACAACACGGAAAATTTTTTAAAATACAGAAATATGGAGATGAAATTTTCTAGCTGTACTATTCAGGGTTGTTATAGAAGTCCATTTATGTTTTATATAGCCTCCACAAATTTTTTTTTTATTTTTTATTTTTTAATATATGAAATTTACTGTCAAATTTGTTTCCATACAACACCCAGTGCTCACCCCAAAAGGTGCCCTCCTCAATACCCATCACCCACCCTGCCCTCCCTCCCACCCCCCATCAACCCTCAGTTTGTTCTCAGTTTTTAACAGTCTCTTATGCTTTGGCTCTCTCCCACTCTAACCTCTTTTTTTTTTTTTTTTTTTTTCCTTCCCCTCCCCCATGGGTTTCTGTTATGTTTCTCAGGATCCACATAAGAGTGAAACCATATGGTATCTGTCTTTCTCTGTATGGCTTATTTCACTTAGCATCACACTCTCCAGTTCCATCCATGTTGCTACAAAAGGCCATATTTCATTTTTTCTCATTGCCACGTAGTATTCCATTGTGTATATAAACCACAATTTCTTTATCCATTCATCAGTTGATGGACATTTATAGCCTCCACAAATTTTATACCACAGACTATAAAGATTTTCACGCGTAAGTATGGTGCAAATTGGAAGAGAAATAACTAAAAAAATTTTTTAATGTTTATTTATTATTTTGAGAAAGACAGAGTGTGAGCAGGGAAGGGGCAGAGAGAGAGTGAGACAGAGAATCCGAAGAAGGCTCCAGACTCTGAACTGTCAGCACAGAGTCCAATGCTGGGCCCGGACTCACTAACCGCAAGATCCTGACCTGAGCTGAAGTTGGATGCTTAACCGACTGAGACACCCAGGCACCCCTAACTATTTTTTTTAATATTCTGATTTGTATGGACTTCTGAAAAATTCAGAAAAGGATAGCTTGGAAAGTTAAATGATCATGACTGAATTTGTTGATTTAAGGAGTGACTTAATAGAGACAAACCATAGATTTTTTTTCTAGTGTAGTCCTAAAGAATCTATAAAGGCATATAGATACAAGAGTTAGGCACTGGTAGTAAGATGATTTTGATTTTATTAACAAACAAGAATTACTTGCCCATATGTTGAAGAAACTGCCATTGTATATTCAGATTCATGTTCAAAACTAGACTCATCTTTCTTCAGAAGCTGGTGTTTTTCATGTACTTTTTATTCTGTTCAGGAGCCCAACCAGCCAAGCCTTAAAATAACAAGCAAGCCTTTCCTTTTGGCCAACAATTGCTCCCTTGTCCTGTGGTTTCTTCCCCTACTTCATCATGCAGACTTTCTCCTCAGCAATGCTACTTCTGAGTCTTACCTGGTCACTTATGCCTCTACTCATGCTTCCTTCTTTTGCTCAGCCATCTGATCTTCCTAAAACTGGTATTCCCTTGCTTAGAATGATCCATGCCTTCACCCTTTCTTTCAAATAGTTTAAATTCTTTTATAGCACATAAGGCAGTTGTGGATTTATTCTTCATATAATTACCTTTAAATATAGAAAGACATATCTGAAAGAAATTAAAATTCTCTCGTGTTAACACCAACAAGAGAAGATCATGTCAGCAACTAGATGTATTTTTTCTTCAGAAATGTCTTGCCACCTGTAAGTTTGGGTAAACATGTACCCCTTAATCTTGGGGAAAATCTTCCTTCTTTAACAGTAACGTAACTTGGTGAACACTAAAATCATCTACATGTGTTCACAGCAAATTTTAACCAAGCAAACACAAAAGAGGCTTGAAGATGAAGCTACTTTGAC
This sequence comes from Panthera pardus, assembly GCF_024362965.1. NCBI lineage: Eukaryota > Metazoa > Chordata > Mammalia > Carnivora > Felidae > Panthera > Panthera pardus. Next base: position 53,200,413 of record NW_026526677.1, read on the forward strand.
TCTGGACTTTTAGATCAGAACTCCTGAGGAGTTCAGCTTCATAGCTCCATCTTGAGAACTTGGACGTGTGACCCACTTGACTGTATGGGGCCTGGTATTTTTGCCAAATATTTATTATTATATATCCTCATATCAAAGACACAGCCTTGTATCTTTGATGTTTTCTCCTGATAGATATTAGTGTGATACAGTTAAGAGAAGGAGCGGATTTGAGTTTACAGAAAGGAAATAAGTGTTTTCAATTTCTTTTAGCACTTAAAGCTTAGCAGGACATGGAGTGTGATCCTGGTATGTAGGACAGTTAATATATTCATCCTGAAGACAATCTAGCAGTTATTTTATAAATGAGATCACTTCTAGATCATCACACAAACCTTATATTCTCTAATTCTAGCCTTAATCCCTTTGAACAGCTTCTCTAAGCCTTTATTTCCTCATAGCACAGAAGAAAGAGTTGATCTCTTGTGCAAAACAACATAAGAAAAGGTTAAGGATCAGCCTCCATTGGATGCTCTTGGATTTAGCCAATGTGACCATGCCAAGGTTTTAGTACTTAACTGTGGTTAGGAGCAGAGTCTCACAGTCTGAGGTCCTGGCAATGGCAGGGGTTTCCTACCCGGAAAGAAGACACAACTCTTTGAGAATGAAGCTTTCACATGAGGTGAGAATGTGTTTTCAGCTCACACATAGCATAGAAATTATGAGATTCTGGATTTTATGGGGAGTAGTAAACAGCTCAGTGATCTAAAGATAATAGATTTCCCTTGGAGACATGAAGAGAGAACAGCCCATAGAGAAAGCAGAATTCCTAAGATATTAAATCCCAAAAGGTTGGAAGGGAGATTGATTCAGAGACACACTTCCTATCGATGTAAACTGAGAACTTACATAAGCAGAAAAATGTCTTCATTTATGAAATCAAAATAGCCCTATACAAAGTGGGCAACTTTATTAGTGTTTAAATTGTTCTTAAGTACAAAATTTCAGGGGATTTTAAATTCTGTGGTTATGTTGTTATGCTTAAAAAATAAACTGTTAAAAGAGAAAGTATTTATTCACCCCATATATATCTATTGAGTTCCTACTGTGTTTACAAAATATGGCAGGCATAAAATCGTCAATAAAACTGCCATGGTCCCTGTTCTCATGGAAACAGTGGCCTAGTTGGGGCAAGGGGGTAAAACACTAAGTAAAGAATCTAACAAATATACCTATAGACTGGGAGAAGTGCTTTGAAGCAAAAGCCCCCAGAAATATGAGAGCATATAATGGGGAGAATTAATTTAGTCTTGGTGTCAGAGAGGGATTTCCAGAAGAAACACCGGTTTGTGTCAAGGCCACGTGTTTGAGAAAGACTTAACTATGGTGTGGATTTGGTAATGGGAAGGAGGGGGAGGCAAAGGAGCCCAAGAACTTTAAGATGCTGAAGTGAGGGGATCACGCGAAATTCAAGTAATAAAAGAGGATAAATGTGGCTGGAGCACTAAGAAGTGACAGAAATGAGATATGGTGTGAAACAGAGTTGTTGAGCTGACAGAGGCCAGAGACTTGTAAGCAAATTTATGCAGGGTTATAAGGGACCACTGAAAGCTTTTAAGGAGAATTAGGACCTCGCAGCAATGTGGACACCAGATTAAGTGTGGCAAAGGTAAATATAAGTAAATCAGTTGAGTAACAGTAATCCCAAAGGAGAGATGACTTTATCTTGCACTAGGATAGGGGCAGTGAAGATAGAGAAAAGTGAATAGATTTAGAAGGTATGTTGAAGATAAAATTGATCACTTTTATGACCAAAGAACAATTTTTTTATTTTTTTTAACTTTTTTCTTTAAAAAATTTTTTCTCTATTTTTTTCCTTGAGTATAGTTGATAGAAATGTTACATTAGGCTCAAGTGTACAACATAATGATTCAACAAGTTTATACATTGTATTATGCTCACCAGAGTGTAGCTACCATCTGTCACCATACAGGGCTATTACTACACCTCTGACTATATTCCCTATGCTGTATATTTCATCCCCATAACTTATTCATTCTGTAACTGAAAGGTGTACCTACCTTCACTTTCACTGTTACTCCCCCCGCCCCCCACCGTGCTGCTGGCAACCATTAGTTTGTTCTCTGTATTTATAGGTTTGAATCTCTTTTTTATTTGTTTATTCATGTGTTTTGTTTTTTAATGTTAAAAAATATTTAAAATATTTAAAAACATTTTTTAATGTTCATTTAATCTGAGAGAGAGAGAGAGAGAGACAGACAGACAGAAGATCCTAAGCAGGCTCATGCTAACAGCAGAGTCAATGTGGGGTTCGAAACCACGAACCATGAAATCATGACCTGAGGCAAAGTTGGACCTTTAGCCAACTCAACCACCCAAGTGCCCCTGTTTTGTTTTTTAGATTCCACATATGTGAAATCATATAATATTTGTTTTTTCTTTGTCTAACTTATTTCACTTTCACATGTTGTAGCAAATGGCAAGATCGCATTCTTTTTTGTGTCTAATATTCCATTACATATATATTTTTATTATAATATTATTCATTATATATATATGTGTATATATATATATATATATATATATATATATATATATTTACTTCTTTATCTATTTGTAATCGATGGACACAGGTTGCTTCCATATCTTGGCTATTATAAATAATGCTTCAATAAACATAGGGATATGTATATCTTTTAGAACTAGAATTTTCATTTTCTTCATATAAATACCCAATAGCAGAATTATTGGATCATACAGTATTTCCATTTTTAATTCTCTTCATAAATTTCCAGTAGCAGAATTATTGGACCATATGGTATTCCTATTTTTAATTATTTAAGAAAGATCCATACTCTTTTCCGCAGTGGCTATACCAGTTTGCATTCCTAAAAATAGTGCACATTTTTTTCCACATTCTCATCACCACTTATTATTTCTTGCCTTTTAGAGTCTAACCATTATAATAGCAATATCTCATAGCGGTTTTAAATTTCCTTCCCTGTTGGTTAGTGATATTATGATCTTTTCATGTATTTGTTGACCCACTCTATGTCATCTTTGGAAACATGTCTATTCAAGTCCTCTGTTCATGTTTAAATTGGGTTATTTGGGGGATTTTGGTGTTCAGTTGTGTAAGTTCTTTACAGATTTTGGATATTAACCCCTTATTGGATATATCACTTGGCAAATATCTTCTCCCATTCAGTAGGTTGTCTTTTTGTTCTGTTGATGGCTTCCTTCACTATGCAGAAGGTTTTTAGTTTGGTTTAGTATAGTTTCTTTTTGCTCTTGTTTCCCTTGACTTAGAAGACAGATGAAGAAAACTGTTGCTGTGGCTGATGGCAAAGGAATGACTACTTATGTTCTCTTCTAAGGGCTTTATGGTTTCAAGGTCTCGTAATTAGATGACCAAAGAACAATTCTTTTTTTTTTAATGTTTATTTTTGAGAGAGACCGTGAGTGGGGGAAGGGCAGAGAGAGAAGGAGACACAGAATCCGAAGCAGGGTCCAGGCTCTGAGCTGTCAGCACATAGCCTGACATGGGGTTCAAATTCACAAACTGCGAGATCATGACTTGAGCCAAAGTCAGATGCTTAACCGACTGAGCCACCCAGGCACCGCAACCAAAGAACAATTCTAGTGTTTGATATATGCAGTGGGATGGCACCTGATGTTATTCACATTCTTAAGGAAGATTGGAGAAAGACCAGGTTACAGGAGAAGAGAATAAATTCAGATTAGGTCACGACAAGCATATGATACATTTGAAACATGCATGTAAAGATTGCTTATCAACACATAGAAAAGTAGTTGAGAGCAAAATAGCAATTTTTTAAACTATTTTACATCCCCACCAGCAGTGTCTGAGGGTTCCAATTTTTCTACATTCTTGCTAACCTGATTGTTACTGGTTTTTTTTAGAATAATTATTCTCTTGGATGTGAACAGTATCTCATTATAATTTTGTTTTACATTTCTTTAATGACTAATAACGAGCACCTCTTCATGTTGCTTACTGACTTATTTCTATCTTCTCTGGAGAAAGATCTATTCATACCCTTTGCTTGGTTTTTAACTGGTTTATCTTTTTATGACTGAGTTTTAAGAGTTCTTAATATATTTCATATACAGGTCCTGAAATAGCATTTTGAGGGAAAAAATTGGAGGGACCAATATATTAACTGACAATTGTTGTAATATAGAATATATTCTCCTGGATTATTTGTTGACATATAATTTTCATAGTAATCTCTAACAATCACATGTGTTTTGTATGGTATCAGTTGTAATGTCTCCTCTTTCATTTCTGGCCTTATTTGATACCTCTTTCTTTTTTGCTTAGTAAGTTCAGCTAAAGGTTTGCCAATTTGTTTGTCTTTTCAAAAACCTAGGCCTCACTTTCATTGATATTTGCGATTGTTTTTGTGGTCTCCATTTTATTTAGCTCTACCTTTTGTGATTTCTTTCCTTCTCCTTGTTTTGGTCTTCATTTGTTCTTTTTCTAGTTCCTTGTGGAATAAAGTTGCTTTTGAGATCTTTCTTTTTTCTTAATATATGCATTTAGTGTTAGAAACTTTCCATCTAACCAATTTAACAATAAATTTCATATTTAAAAAAATAAAAATAAATTTAAAAAAAGAAAGTTTCCATCTAGAAATTGCTTTGGCAGCACCCCCTAGTGTTTGTGTCTTATGTTTTCCATTTTCAAATGAAAAGGAAGAGTCTTTTGAATCTTTTCAATATTAATGCCTTTTTCACTCTTTTAATTTTATTCTACTGCTTGGACCTCTAGTACAATGTTGGATAGAAGTGGGAATGGTTGACATCTTTGTCTTGCTATTATCCTCAGGGAGACATATTTTCATATTTCATCATTAATTGGGATATTAGCTGTAGGTTTTTTGTGCATGCCTTTTATCAAATTAAAATTTCCTTCTAAATTTAGATTTTGCTGTGTTTTAATCATGAATGGATATTTAATTAAAACAAATTTTTTCTTACTCTGTTGTAGTAATCTTATGATTTTTTTCCTATTTAAATCTATTTCATCATATTTAAGTTGATTACTTGTGTGTGTTCTCAGCCAACCTGCTTTGAGTTCCTGGAATAAATCCCACTTGGTCATATTGTATTACCATACAACATCCAACACTCACATTCACACATGTACGCACATGCTCATGGAAATTTTAGGTAACTGATTTCTTTCTTTCTTTTTTTTAATGTTTTATCTTTTATTGAGAGAGAGATTATAAGCAGGGAGGGGCAGAGAGATAAAGGGGCAGAGAATCCAAAAGGGCTCCATGCTGACAGTAGCAAGTCCAATGTGGGACTTGAACTCATGAACTGCGAGATCATGACCTGAGGCGAAGTCTGACACTCAACCAACTGAGCCACCCATGTGTCCCATGATTCATTTTCTTAATAGATGTATGACTACTATAACCTTATATTTCTTCTTAGATCACTTGAAGTGTTTTTAATACATGTCTGTCTCATCAACATTTTCAAATCTATTGGGATAACGTTGCTCTTGACACCTTCTTTTTGTTTATTTTGATAAATGTTTTATAGTTGCTTGAGAAATAAAACTATACTTGAAGCTGCTGGATGTTGTTTACTTAACAGGGCAATTGGCTTAATTTGCTTATGTTCAGATATTCTATACTATTTAGATTTTTCTAATTCTCTACGTTTCAGTTGCTGCAACTATGATTTCACTGTGGATTTGTCAATTTCCCCTTCTAGTATTATCCATCTCTTTGTCTGTATATATTGTTATGTATCTATAATGATATTAAGCATATACAAAGTTAGGTATATTTCCTGTTGGATTGCTACTGTAATCACGGTGTTACGGAACCTGGCTGGAACGCTGGCAGAAAAACCAAGCGGCACTCGGAGATCTTGGTGGATTGAAGATTTATTTACACCGGTGGGCTCAGAGGAGACCGTTTCTCCAAATATCTGAGTGCCCAATGCAAGCGGGAAGGGTAATTTATAGTTGTCAGCCTCCATATTCGTGGGGGGCGGTTCGTTTGCCCTGGAAAACAGGGCGAAAAGAACCCAGAAGAGGGGACTCCAAGCTAGAGACCAGAGCATGTTTTAGTCCGTCAGCTATCTTATGGTGTAAAACTTTATTTATTTTCCCAACAACGGAATGTTGCATTTTATCACTCCTAACATTTATTGTGTTAAAATCTACTTTGTCTGGTCTAGCCACACAAGCTTTTTCTCATTTTATATATGTGTGTGGATGTTTAATGTCTTCTAACAATACTAAGTTTTTAAGGATATTGTCTTAATTTTCATTTCACTTCCTTTCATTGACTTGCTTTGTCAACTCATACTAATGTAATACTGCCATAATTTTTGTCAAGTTTTCCATGTTCCTATTGTCTTTTGCATCATGTTCCATCTGTTCTTTTCTTTGTTCCTCTTGCCATTTTTGGACCAATAAAATAGGTGTTATTACTGCCATTATTGTATTTTTCTTCAGTGTTAGTTTTGTTATGCATTCCAATATTTTGTTCTGAGCTTCCATCAGGTAATCATTATTCTAAATTCTGAATAACATACTTACTTTAGTATTTCCTCTCAGCTTTAGTTTATATGAATAGGTATTTATGCTATCTTTTTTTTTGAAGGATTTTTCATTAGAATTCTGAGTTGTAAGTATTTTTTCAGCACTTCCAAAATATCATTTGTCTTTTGGCTTCCATTGTTTCTACTGAAAAGTTGCCCGGTAGTCTAAAGTCTACCTACAAAGGTAATGTGCAGAGATTATGACTCTGCAAACACACTCCACTGTGTATATTCAGAATAAAATATCCCCAATTCCATAAGGGCCAGGGTGTGTGTACGTGTGCATGTGAGTAAAGATGCTCAGCATAGTGTTATTTGTGGTGACAGAGACTGAAAAAACTTAGATATACATAATCAGGGAATGATTAAGAAAATAGTGTTGGTTGCATGCTAGGAAAGTCTATAAAATAATCACAAGCAAGATTTGAAGCATAAATAATTTTATTAAAAATACATTTTTAAAAATAATTGAGTTAAAAGTAAGCAATGTAATATTTTAGCACAATGAAACAGATGTAAGTTCCTAAAATAAACATTCAGTAAATGACCTCATAGTCACATGTTTAAGAATATATGTCAAACACATAGAGAATGTCACTGGATGATAGGCCTGAAGATTAGGAATGAAATAAGATCAAAGTAAAAACAAAAAGCAAAACAAGAAAAAGACCTAGAAATGACAGTGTGCCATTAAGAAAAAAGGTACCAGGAAGTTTAGTTCACATTGAACTTGCACCAGAGTTTCCGTGAATCCATTAATGAATTAATAGTCTGGCATCCATTAGCCTACAACGGCATTTATGGCTATGTTTGCTGGAATGCCCAGGGAATGAGTGCTAAAAGAAGAGATTTGAACCCAGGGATATGCTAATATAAAGAAATCCAGAGGACAAGAGAAAACAAATGGAACTATATGAAGTGTTCTGTGAGAAGGAAGAACGACTTCGAATGTCTGATGTGTTGCAGCATTCAAGAAAAGGGAGGGTTTCTAGATGAAAGGACTAATCAGTTATATTCATATTGTTGAGAGTTAGGGCAAGATGGGCATGGAGAAGGACCTTTTGGCTTTAGGAACATGAAAATCATCTGTGAAATTGACAAAAGCAATTTCAGTGAAACGATGAGATGGAGGATATTCTAAAGAAAAAGCCAGAAGTGGTTAAGCATTACTTCAAGATGTGTATGTAAGTAGAGGTCATAAATATTGGTAACCTTTAAAGAAGATTTGCTATCAAGGTGGACAAAGAACTAAAGTATGAAAAGGGTGATTTTGTGATAAAAGTTTACTTGTTTTATGCCTTTATAAAATGAAAAATACTAGAGGTGAATTACAAACTAATGGAAATTAATGAGCATCAATTACCAGCATCAGAGGAAAGTAATTCTTGGAAGTTGGGCAGGAAAAATCGACTTTGCAATCTTCTCTATGTGCTCTGTGACAATGCTATAAAACTATTATTATTTGTAGCTTCTTACTTCATGTTAATTTAGAAAGAACTTGAATATCACACAGAAAATATTAGAGCCATTCTCTTAGTTAATTATCAGCTCAAAATAAGAAAAATAACTATTGTTCCCCAGAACTCTGTACTTCTAGAAATACATTTATTATATTATATTATATTATATTATATTATATTATATTATATTATATTTTATAACTGTCATTATTATTATATTTCATATTGTTCTATCATTCATAACTCCTTCCAAACTGTGCATTCATTGAAAACCATCTTGAAGAAAACAGACAACCCACTAGTTGGGAAGGAAGCAATTATGTGAATGTCTCATTCTAGGAGAGATCCAGTCAGATACTAGGTCACCAAGTTTTTCATAAGACCCCAGGATCTTACATTTCATGATACTAATGACCTCAGAGAACACTTTCCAGTTTCGTATTTTATAAGTGACTGAGAAAACAGAGCACTTTTGTGAATAATGAGAATGTATAATACATATTTCCCAAGGTTAAATCATAATGATCAAACTGGAAATTTCATTTACAAGTAAAAAACAGAACAATTTGAGTCATCTAGACCCAGATCATTAGTTTCATGTGATTCAGTGTTCTGGATAATTGGCCTAGCTTCTCATTAGTATTTTTCTTTTTTGGAACCTATTAGTACCAAGACCTCAGCTACACAGAAAACCTGCCGGTAAAAAGCTCATATGGGGGTAATGTGGAATGAAAAATTACTTTGGTATTCTGCAGAAAATTTAACGGGAATAAATTGTCCATCATGCTTACCTGGAAATATTATATATCTATTCTGGGAAACTCTCCTGCCTAAACAACAGAGAGTAGCATTCTTTCCCTTTTCACCCAACCCAGACTAATATTCGTTTCATATGCTGTGGGATTTGAGGTTCTTAGAACCTGAAAGGATCCTGATGACACAGTCTCGTATCTGCTTGGTTTTCACCCCATAGACTACGGGATTCATCGTGGGAGGCAAAAGCAGATAGATATTGGCCACAATGATGTGACAAGATGGAGGAATTGTGTGGCCCCCAAAGCGGTGGGAAAAGAAGGAGAAGAAGGCTGGACTGTAGGAGAAAACAATGGCACAGATGTGGGCAGTGCAGGTGCTGAAGGCCTTCTGCTGAGCATCTGCTGAAGAGAGGCTAACCACTGACCGGAGGATCATGGTGTAGGAGATTGTGATGCACAAGATGTCAAAGCCCCCAATCAGGAGGGCAACCATCAGACCATAGATGACATTGACCTTGATATTTCCACAGGATAACTTGGCTACAGACATGTGGTCACAGTAGGTGTGAGGAATTATATTCCCTCTGCAGTAGGGCAGGCGCTTGGTAAGGAAAGTGAAGGGAATGATGAGGAACACCCCTCTCAAGAAAGTAGCAAGCCCAACCTTTGCAATGACAGGATTGGTGAGGATAGTTGAATAGCGCAGAGGGTAGCAGATGGCCACATAACGGTCCAGGGCCATAAGCATGAGCACCCCAGACTCCATCCCTGTGAAGGTGTGGACAAAGAACATTTGGACCAGACATCCATCGAAGCTGATTTCCTTGAAATGGAACCAGAATATGCTGAGGGCTTTAGGGATTGTACTAGAGCATATGAAAAGGTCAGTTAGGGAAAGCATGGCTAAAAAGTAATACATGGGCCTGTGCAGGGAGTCCTCTAAGTGGATGAGGTAGAGGAGCCCACAATTCCCTAACATTGCCATAGCATACATGGAGCAGAATGGGAAAGAAATCCACATGTGCATGTCCTCCAGTCCTGGGATCCCATTAAGAATGAATGAGGCTGGGGTCAGGTCTGTTTGGTTTAACATTAGCATCATCAACCTAGGATGATCATTAATCATCTTATAGAATTTGTGGGTCCTCCTAGATAGAGATAAGAGAAGAAAACATCTTGATCACAGTCACTGTCTTCATTTCTTTTGCCCTTCTCCCCCAAGACACATTTCAATGGCCAAACAACCAATTTTTCTGACTTCCAGGGAATATGAATATAAACATTATTTAAACCAAATAGATTATTTTATATCTGTGCATTTTTTAATTCATTCATCACCGTAGGCAACAAATACTCTTTATTGTGTAATAGCTGCCTAGTTCGTTAATAGACAAATGACATCCATTTATAAAGGACAAAGTTTGGTTATTATTTTTTCTGAAGCTATTTTTGTTTAAATATATTATTTAAATATTGATAACTATACATGTACTCCAGAAAAATAAACACGAAAAATCATTGGACTTAAAATAAATCATATTTTGAGAAAAAATATAGTAAAATATTTTGCATGTGGGCATTAGGAAGTTGGAGATGGGGCTAGAAACAGGGCCCAATCATGACACACTCTATCAATTTCTGAATAGGAGGATTCTTCTAAGGAAATAGCCTGAGGGTCACCCTGTTTCTCAGATATCATATTGAAAAGTACAGGTGCCAGAATTCTTTAAAAATTACTGAAATATATTTTAATTACTATTATTTGGAAAATACAAAAGGGACCTCTAAGAATAAAAGCAGAAGGTAAATGCATAAATCATTGTAAAAATACTAACTAAACAAAACATTCCCATTATGAAACAGAAGGCAAAGGATTCCTAAATAAATCAATAAAATGTTAATGTGACAAAAGACAGATAAAATATGTTGATTTGGACTATTAGGATAAATTATTTAAACTGCCCTATATAAGTGGACATAAATCTGTTAATTTTATAAAAATGTATATAGGCAGTACAGAAGGTCATATGATAAAGAAAACCAAACAACAAAGTAAAATAATGTACAATCATCAGAGAAATACATACAAAATTTGGAGTAGACCTATTAATTTCACATGAAGTAGTAATTAAAGCAAGAAAAATTGGGTCCAAATTTTTTTAGAAATTCTGAGTAGTTCTAATGATAGGATGACTTTAATGTTGACTAAATTAAAGTTGATTGTTTTAAGCATGACACTTCTACTCCATCTTTGATAAAATATCCATAACTCAAATCATGGGATGCACAGAAATCCTCTTATGCAACTTATTAGTATATAGTTGGTATTAATATGAAAACTTTCCAAATTAACACTTAAATCTGATGAAAGTGCCAGTTTTCAAATTAATGCCAATGATTTGGTTTTAAGGTAACATTTTTGCTTTGTTATTAATCTCCACTTAGACAAACAGTCAAAATATGATGGTCTTGATTACAGAGAGACTAGGATATCTAGGCCCTCTAGGACTAAAACTACAACCCTGAGTTTACCAGTGTTTTCAATGGATTTAGAAAATTGTTTGCAAATGGGTTTACAACATTCAAAGAACTGTTGTATATCATTTACCAAAATAAAAATTTAAATATATATAGCACAGATAAATATGTTACAATACTGGGAACATAACCCTTAGAGGGCATGTTTTAAAACAACTTCTGGCACTTTTGTACTATTATTCTCTTAAAAAAAATACATTTAGTCTGTAAAATTATAAACTCTTACTATTATGGTCATCTGTCTGCCTCAGTCTGTATCTCCTTGTGCCTCTAAATACCCACGTCTGCAGCTTCGTCTTTAATGTAAGCCAATCTTGACAATTCCAGACAATGCTTAATTCCAGGTCTTAACATTTCCCCTATAGCTTACTATAAAGTAAACTTCTGTATGTGTTTTTCCATAAAGATCACTTTGATCATTTAGGAATGGCTTTATTCTTACAGTAAATTTTAGGTTCTGTACAGGTTCAATTCATTTGCCAAATGCCCTGTTAGTGATATAAGTTTAAATGAAAGCAACCCAGTATCAATCACGAAGTTAATCTATTGCTTTAAAAAAATTTAAATTTGTTTCCAACAGTTTAATTCAATACCTCTTTCCAGAGAGAGGTACTGATATTTAGCTCTGGGTGTATAGCCAGTGTTTCTGGATGTTGCTACACCTCTCTCACCTTTCATAAAGTACTACTTTATCTACCACTTATTGTCAATCCTCATTTCCAGAATTTATAGGCAGTGATTTTTTTCTCCCTGTTTTGTGCTGATCTCAGCCTATGGATAACCAGTATTGTGGCTGAACTGGTCCTTGAGATTCTTATGATGACTGCAAGATACCTTCAGCAAAAACCATCAGAAAACTTTGAAAGACACAAGGTTTATTACTTACAAGTCCTAGAAATCATGGCACACCTGGGGCCACACAGAGACGTCAAGGCAGGGGTGGGAGAAGTGGTGGGCCTGGTGTTCTAACTTATATTGGAGTTGAGGGTGATGCCTAGGGTATCTCAGGCTCACTCTTTATCAGTGAATTTAAAACCTAAGAATGGGAATTTAAAGCACAGGGAAAGAGAAAGAAAATTTAAAAAGTGGTCCAAAAGGTCAGTTATCAGAATCAATCAAGATCTGTAAAACAAAGGAGGTGCGGGATTATCCAGTCAAGTGGCTGGTAGTACGTTTATCTGAGATAACATCTTGGAAGTGGGTGCCTCTTTGAAATGGATGCCTTGGCAATCAAAACTTAGCATTACAAAAAAGAAAAGCCAACTGTCAGGACTCACACTACATCCTCCATTAAAGCATTCTCAATTCTTAGCACATTACAATAGGTTTCTCCTGGTAAATAAAACTACAAAATATATATTGGCCTAAAATATATTTTGGCATAAGTAAGAATTTACGGAGTCTACCTCAAGTAAAATCAGACACTCGTAAGGAAAAAAAGGAAGGCAGGTAAGCAGCAAGAGAAATTTGAACATAACTCTCATGATTGCTCTCCCTATATTTCCATTATTCCATGACCTGGCGGTGGTCCATTCTTGGCATGTATTCCTGTATGGTTAAAAGAGTTGTTTATATAGATGCGTGGGCATTATGAACACCTAAATGGATTTTTAAGCCAAAGGTGAGAAATAAATATTTCCATCAGCCCCCACATCATTGTCTTGCACCTCCTTCTGACTTGAACTTAGGTCAATAGAAAAAAAACATTTATATCTGTGGGGAGGAAAAAAGCATTTAGTATCAATCTTAAATCCTTTTTCCTCTTTACATCTATGTCTAAAATGAAAATCATCCTGTCACTAACCCTTAAATTTAATAGTTAAATACCTTAAGTTTTGAAAGGAAAAACAAGATAAAATATATATGGTTCGATTTTCCAGGAACTTGGTTGTCTAAACATCACAGTCTCTGGGCAAGTTTTTAACTCTGGATTTTCTTGATATGAAGACTATTGACCCAAGCCTGAAGAAAAATGAATGTTATATACCCAAGTACCTCAAGGGAACATTTCAAAACATCACAGACACACTGCTGGAACTGGAATCGAGCTAACCTCCAGGGGGCCCAAATGGTTTTAGTTATTGATAAATAACTAAACATGTATGTGTGTGTATGTGTGAATATATGTGCACATGTGTATGTCTATATCTGAACATGTGTGTATGCACGTAAATAGACAGCCGGATATAGATCAGAAATGAGATATTTTAGTAGAACCTAATGATTTCACTCCTGCAGGGATTTGGCTCCTTTCCCTATGAAGTTTTGCAAAGACCCCCAAGGGAATCAAGTTGAATATATTTAAATTATGTGATTTAAACTTTTTAAAATATAACTTTTTAAATTTTTTGAAAAAATTTTAAAATTCCATTTTGAAACATACTTGTCTCTCCATCGAAGTAACATTTACCAGCGTTTAGATTTTTTTTTAATGTTTACTTATTTTTGAGAGAGACCCAGAACACAAGCAGGGGAGGAGCAGAGAGAGAGAGACACAGAATCTGAAGCAGGCTCTAGGCTCTGAGCTGTCAGCACAGAGCCCCATCGGAGCTCTAACTCATGAACCATGGATCATGACCTGAGCCAAAGTCCGATGCTTAACTGACTGAGCCACCAAATTTTTAAATTTATTAATATGAGCCTATGCCCAGGTAGTGCTTTAATAAGAAATGGGAAATTACATCATTACACATATATTGCTATTTTTATAATTAAGAGTGTACAAGTAGCATATTAAATGTTCTTCCAAAGGAAGGTTTCTAAGACTGTAGTGTTTATTAAATAGATTAGTAGAATTTATTTATTTTTTTATCATTTGATATCCAGGGTTTTTTATTTAATAAAAGTGCTACAATATATATAATGTTCATGAATCATAAATCGTCTTATTATTTATCTGAAACAAATTTCTAGTAGTGTATGAGTTTTCATTCTATCATGCCAAGAGCAAGTTTATCTTCTGAATATCCATACTAATTTTATTGAAGAAATTGATATGTCAATGGCATGTGAATTTACAGTTGCTGAATAGCTAAAGATATTGACATTTGATTTTCAGTTTCTAACATTATTGTGCTCAGTTTTGAATTTTTAAAAAATTTTTAAAATGTTTTATTTATTTTTGAGAAAGAGAACACAACCAGGGGGAAGGGCAGAGATAGAAAGGGACAAAGTATCCATCCAAAGTGGGTTCTTCATTGACAGCAGTGAGCTCCATGCATGGCTCAAACTCATGAACCATGATATCATGACCTGAGCTGAAGTCAGATGTTCTGCAGACTGAGCCACCCAGCTGCCTCTCAGTTTTGAATTTTTTTAATTATTTCTTCCTTATGGACCTTCCTTTTTGACCTAATATAATTTCTTTAACAACAAGAAGGAAAACATCATTGGCATAGAAGAAGAAGTAGGATTGTGTGATATCGCAGAGGTCACAGCACAGAGATTCTGGAGAAGAATGTATGGTCAATAATACAACTTGTTGTAAGGAGGTCCATTAGAAAAGATTACCAGTGGCTTTGATGGCATATGCTTCACTGGAAACTTTAACTTGTGGTTGAAATCAGATTATAATGTAGGAAGGAATAGGAATCAAGAAAGCAGAAATAATTAGTTCCAAAAAAATATTTTCCAGACACTTGCATAAAAAAGGTCACTAAGGTCAAGGGAAATTTTGCTACTGGGTCACGTACCAAGAAATTTGAAGAGGTGGTGAAAACAAAAAAGAAGTGAGTGATAATCTGAGCTCCAAAGAGCATATTTTGAGAAGCTTGCTTGATCAGAAAAAGGAATTCGTAATAAATACATACAGTAATAAAGGAGGAAACAATGGCTATAGATGCCAAAAGTTCATGTGAGATTTGGGTTGGAGGTAGTTTACTTCTAAAGCTTCATTTTTTTCTTTATGGAAAAAAATCTTTCTTATAGGAACATAGAAACATCCTATGTTTCTTACGGGAACATAAAACACAGAGTACAGAATTGTCCCAGAGTTGGGGTATAGGTTTGTATGCAGGTACAATTGTAAATGAGCGCATGAAATTGAAAGTCAGCTGGTATTTAGACTTGTATAAAGATCTTTAAAATCTGTTAAGTGTATCTCAATTTGAGGATTAGAATGATAGCATAATTAAAATGATTGCCACCCATGCATTGACAATCCTCCTATAGAACAATGTAATGATTTCCTTTCCTTTGAAAAATAGACAGTTTTCAGCATATTGTATTGAAGTCTAATATTTACAAACTATTTATCCCCACCTATGAGAAGTATCATTCATATTTTGAGGAAGGGAAGCTTTAGAAACCTGTTCCTTAGTATTTAGCTCTCAGGACTGATAATCTCCAAAGATTGGAGGGCCTATGAATTTCCAGCTGGGGTTTTGTGTCTCCTCTACCTAACATTGTGGGATGGCTTTCTTTTCCTTCTAAATAAATGAATGCGTTAATAGCTAAGACTTCATAATCTGATAGGTTTGTATATGTGACCGTCTTTTATAAGTTTAGAGATAGAAGTCAACAACCTCTGGGAGGCCCTTGTAAGACTATGTAAGAATATTTGGACATTGATTTTCAGGGAATAATACCCAGGTCAATTGGAATTAAGATGGCTTCCTAGAGGGTGAAGACAAGAATATATCTGTGGGATTAATATTCGGAGTTTAGGAATGAAGGGCTCCTCCTCACCTATCCTTTACTCTCATCCATAGAGGTCCTAGTGTTCTGTACCAGAGCATTCTAAGTGTCAGGCCCTGGCTCTTCCGCTTGCTAATATTGCAGGTATTGGTGAGTCCCTTTCCTCCTCTTGGTTTCAATTTCTAATGGAGAAAATATAAGATTCATGCAAAAGCATGTAAGTCCCTGGCAGGTCTAATTTCTTTAACTGTGGCTGTGTATCCTATTTTCTTATCCTTGCAGATGGTAACACACAACTATAACCTGAAGTATGAGGTTAGAAATCCCTGCCTGATGTATTAGGAGACGGCCAGAAGGTAAGGGAATTTCCTATGACTAGGCAGAGGTTCTTGTAACCTAAAGTGGAAGAACTTCCCCAGATTATACTTCCCTGGATGGCAGTTAGGAATGCTGAACCAACTGACCTCCTCTCTGATTTATTATTCTTTAAAATGGTATAAAAGTTACTGTGGAGGATATCAGTGCTGTATTAAAACCTCTTACCAGTCTCAAATATTGAAGGCTGTTTCATCTTGACAATCTTTTCTTTTGGATGAAGTCCCTTCTATACTACTGGATCACTCGGGTACCTTGACCCCAATTCCCTGACCCCTTTGAAACACTCTGACAACCCTTTCCCGGATTTCTTTGGTCTTAACTCCATATACTATAGGGTTAAGAGCAGGTGGGAAGAGTAGATAGACATTGGCCAAAAGAATGTGAATATGGAGTGGAACGTGGTGGCCAAAGCGATGGGTAAAGAAGGAGAAGAGAGCTGGTGTATAAGAGATTAGGATGACACAGACATGGGAACCACAAGTCCCCAGGGCCTTGGACCGAGCTTCGTGGGATGAGAGACGAAGGACAGCTCTTGCAATAAAGACATAGGAGAGACCAATGCAGAACAAGTCAACCCCAATGACCAAAAGTGCTGCTGTCAGCCCATACACACGGTTAGGCCTGGTGTCTCCACATGCTAGCTTCACAACAGCCATGTGTTCACAGTATGTATGTGGAATGACATGGCTTTGGCAGAAGCTCAAACGCCCAATGAGGAAGGGACATGGGAGCATGAGCATGGAGCCCCGCACCATAGCTACCACTCCAATGCGGGCAATGATGGTGTCAGTGAGAATAGTGGCATAGCGGAGTGGGTGACAAATGGCCACATAGCGATCAAAGGACATGGCCAGCAGCACAGTGGACTCCATCATGCAGAAAGCATGAATGAAGAACATCTGTGCAAGGCAAGCAGAGGCTGAGATGTGTCCAGCTGCACACCAGAGGATGGCCAGTAGTTTGGGAACTGTGGAGAAGGAGGCAGCCAAGTCAATGGTTGAGAGCATGCACAGGAACAGGTACACAGGCTTGTGCAGGGCTGGCTCGGTGGCAACAACAACCAAGATGGTGATGTTGCCCACAACTGTGGCTGTGCTCAGGCAGCACACAGGGAGTGAGAGCCAGAGGTGGAACTGTTCCAGACCTGGAATGCCCAAGAGGAAGAAAACAGAAGGGTCCAGGTTAGTGTGATTAGGAGACTCCATGGTCTGGACAAAAGTTCTGGGCATCTTCTCTGGTCAGAAACCCCATGCAGTATCACATTGCCTGAAGAGACAACAGAGAGCAGAGATATAAATGAGTTTTGAGTGACACCAACTATATAATGCTAGGCAAGCATAATCATCTGTAAATGGGGATAAGAGTAATAGCCCCTAGAGTTCTTAAAAGAATTGTATTGATTAATATTTGTACAGAACTTTGAATAGTATTTGATACATAATACTTGTTAAATTAAATAAATGAATATGGAAAAAGGCTTCAAACAAGCATTTAAATAAATCAGAATTATCTTCTCATTAAAGACTATTGTCAGGGATGCCTGGATGGTTCAGTCAGTTAAGTGTCTGACTCTAGACATGGGTTCAAGCCCCACATCGAGTTCCATGATGACAGTGTGGAGCCTACTTGGAATTCTCTCTCTCTCTCTCTCTCTCTCTCTCTCTCTCTCTCTCTCTCCTCTGCCCCTCCCACACACACTCTCTCTAAATAAATAAATAAATAAATAAACCTAAAAAATACTATTGTTGACAAAAGGTATGGACGTCATTCATTTTTCTCAGCAATATAACACACACACACACATACACACATACACACACTCACACTCTTTTCTGAAATATGCAAAAAGATATGGTGGGACTATCAGTCCAGAACACAAACTGCCAACACAGTTAACTGGATAAAGTTGGGTATGTTTATTGTTTAACTTAGAAGGGATTCTGGTTTGGGACCTATGGTAATTATTTCTTGGTAATTATATCTTGGTAATTATTTCTAATCTTAATATTATCATAGTTGTTTCTACTCTTTTCATTAACCAACAGAGAGTTTCACATACTCCTGATCAACCTACATTTGTAATTCTGTAAGATGCTCCATCCACCCTCTTATGTCTAGTTTCCATTTCCCAAGATGTTCAAGCTAACCCTTTTTGGACTTCATCCTATTTCTGAAACAAAAACTTCCAACCTTTTACCGTCCATTCCACTCTTGGGTTAATCCTTCATTCACATTCTACCTGTGGTTCTTGTTGATTTCAAAGAAAGGATGCAGCCAAATCCTCAATTTCACTCTTCCACAATGTCAAGAAGTGATTTTGTAAGACTACTTTGACTCATGCCTGATGATGACTTATCCCTTGTTGGGAAAAAATCCTATACTACTTTCCTTTTTCCCACCTTTCCCACACCTCCCCTCCCTAAGAGTACATAGCCTACAGTGGGGAGTACTTAAGCTCAAAAGAACTATTCAGAACATGTGAAATCATGATGGGATCAAAACAAAAGTCTTGTCATTAAGATAAAAGGTGGGAAATGCTTTTCACTGGAAGCTTTCAAAATGGGAATAAGAACTTTACTGGCCAGAAATTTGTTCTATGTATTCAACTACAAATATTTAATGTGAACCTCTTCTTTAACTAGACCTCTGCTATACACTGGATAATCAGTTACTGTAATAACCAGTATAAAAAAAGCCACTGATTCTAGGAAATTTATGGAGTTAGAAAATAGTATCAAAGAGGAATCAACTCTTTGTTACAACTCTTTCTTGCTCCTGGTGTGTGTCTGTCAGATGAGAATAGAAAAAACTCTCCCATTCCTTAATGGACCAAATACTTCTCCATCTTCTGCACAGACTATCCTTCACTACCATTTAGGTGTGTTTAAGAGGACCCTCCCCCACAAAAAAAATTTAAAAATCACCAGATAGCCCAAACATGTTGGTAAACAAAATCAACTATTTGTTTTCTGAAATAAGGACTAACAGAAGGAGAGGAAGCTGGTGACAAATGCCATGCTAATCACAGATCAGGGCCAATAAACCACATGACCTCTACAGAAGAAAGATAAATGTGGCTTGTACCAGCAGGTGGATACAAAGAGTCTTATTGGTCACAAAGCTCTGTGAGCTTCTGCTTAGGAGGACAGAGACAGCAAAGATCTAATTTTCTAATCAATTTGACTGAGGGTCTTATCTTCCCTAAGGGAAAATACATCAAGGTGAAAGTTTGGACTTGTGTAAAAATATGACTATTATTGATGTTGATTTGAGATCTCCACCTAATATTCAGGCAAGACTGCAGTCCGATCTCATGCTTGTCTTGACATATTCTTTGAAGAGGTAGGATATTTTAGAAGTGTAGGACCTTGGAGTTTTTAAAGCAGAAAAATGTGGTGGTAGAAAAAAATTGTGGACATTGGAATTCATGAAACTTCTTTATATTTACCTCTTACTTCCAGTGCTTCCTTGGACAAGTCAATTTTCCTCTAAGATCCTATCGTTTTCTCATCTGTTTTTTTAATAATGACAGTTTTAAGATTATTTAAAAATGCATAAAGTACCTAGTACAGTTTTTAGCCCATAGAAGGTATCATTAAACATCATTTACTATTATCATTGCCTTTGTTTTAATACAAAAGTGATCTCATCTCCAACACAGAATTCTCACACAGTTTCCTAAACCATCTGAAATCTAGTGTTAGCTTGAACATTTATGTAATAAGAACTCTTCAATTGTAGAACAAGCTAGCTGATAAAATAAATGTTTTTTACAATTTTTATCTGTATGCTTTCTGGGGTCACATGGCTATCATTGGGGGACTGGAAAATAGCTCCCCTGGGTGCTCTCAGCTAGACTGGATGTACCCAGCGCTGGTTTTTATGACACAGATTTGCTTGAGGAGCTAAAGTGGATCTCTGCTCAGTTAACTGTCTCAATAAAAATAATGAAGCTGGAGTCAGATGCAGAAGCAACAAAACCTTGCTCACTACACTACCCAACCACTTAGTTTATGCCAGACATTCCTACGGTTTCAATTGTCTCACAAATTCACTCACCCATAGCCAGGAGGCTTAACTTGATGATTCTTCAATGAGCTTCTTTCCTGTGTTTTAGGTCTCAGACCCTATGCTTTGTGACTTTTCTCTTGTGAAAGCTGGACAGGACACAGATTGCCACATTTCACTTGACTAGATTGGCTCCTAGGTGATTGATGTATGTGAACATCACTTACAGTTCTTGTGGTTTCTTTCAAAGGATCCTGACTTTACACATACCAGCCCCTCCATAGGACAGTGCACTCTTAGCAACTCACCCATGTTCATCACTGCCCCATCCATTTCATAGGAATGAGTCTGTAGACTCACAGCATCTCTTGTATAAAATAGTTTATGATGTTGATAACTATGTATGATCATTCTCACACGTCAGTGTGAACCTGTCCCTCTGACTCAATCTCTAATCCAATTCTTATTGTGACATTAAAGCCAATGCCCTTAGTAAGATAAAAGTCCCAACATCACGATTCAGGGGGAAGACTAGAAATGGAGAAGACTGTCCATGCCTGAAACCACACCACAGACAAAAGGCTGTCCCTGTGTCTGCACAAGAGCATGGCTAAGTGTGGGCTACTTCTGCCCATTGTGAAAAAGCTCAAGGCCATGAAAAAGCTCAAGGTAATTGTTTTAGAACCCTAGACCATGAACAAGTTTAAGGTAATCATTAAGGTCCAGCTAATTCCCCTGCCCAATTTCTTGCTGTTGATACAGTGTCTATCTATTTCACACACATTTCCCTCATATGCTTAGTGGGTAATTATTTCCTGTTAGTAATTTCAGGAATATCACAGTAAATGTCTTGAACTTTCTTCACAATGCCTCTCATTTCCCTGGTCTGGCTAACATATCACTTGCTTCTTCCTTCGCTGGCAGCTCCCCCACTCTGTTCCTTGTTCCAGCTATTTGGCCTAATGCCAAACTAAAACTTCTGTTGTAGGAATCCCATTAACTGAATCTCTAAATCAGACCACACAAGGATGTTATTCAACAAAATCCCCTTTCCCAGTCTCTAAATATTCTCCCTGCTTTGAAGCAAACTTCTCATCACCAGTTGTATAGATAAACTTCTCTTAAGGGCTAAGAAATGTCTTTTCTAGACTCTTTCCTTAGCCCAGACTCACATGACTCCAGGAGAGCTGAAATGAGAAGGTATTTGGAAGGTGGTTTGGAAGCATCCTCAGAAGATTTAAAGAACATTACTTGTCTCCCACCCTCAACTATCTGAATGCTGGGCTGAGAGGCTGTTATAATGATGAAACCTATCTTAAAGCACCCCCAGAGATTTCAGTAGCTTGCACTGGGTTTATGCCTGGAACCATCTAGGGAATTTCTATGTTCCCTAGGAAATTGAGTATCTAAGCTTTTGTCTTTTGGTTGACCAGATGAGAATATGGAAGTGAAGGCAGAGGCTTTTGTTAAAGAGGCAAGGAAGGAGTATTTGTAGTCTACTCTCTTGGGATTCTTTCTCTATTTTTGTTTTGTTTTGGTTTTAATTCAACACATATTAGTGTTGGCACTATATACCTAAGGGCACCTAACATTTTAGAGGCACTGAGGCTACAGGGACTGTGGGTATCTGATCTGGATCCCTCTCTGTTGCCAATGTGGACCCATTCCCCAAGGATCACAGGACATGCTTTTTTTCCTGTTCCCCTCAGTGATTATCCCTGGCCCTTTCTCTATGTTTACTCCTTCCTGGGACTCCACTATCAGAAAAAGTTTACTGTGTATGTCGCAGACTAGCCATTGTCATACAGCTGCAAAGTGACTGGCTTTGTGAGATGTCTTGTCATATATATATATATATATATATATATATATATATATATATATATCGTGCAAGATGTAGCAAGCTGGTAATGGAACTCAGTAGGAAATTACACTCATATGTAGAAGATGTGAAGGCAGTTTCTTACCATATGAAGCGATTTTATTGAGAAGATTTATACATGAAACATTCCCAAACCTCTGTCTCCTGGTGTCCTTTGCTGAGAATCTACGTTCATTGTGTTTATCTCAGTAAACTGTGTTGTCAAAGAGCTTCTTTGCATCAAATCCACAATCCAGTTTTCTCTGTGTCTAATTCATTCTTGGCCAGGACTTCCATACACAGTGAATTTATCTGGTATAGCCTCACCACTCATATACTTTACTCCATCGTGCCTCACAAACTTCTTTTAGATCATAAACAAGTGTCTTAAACTCCTCTATCCAGAAAACCAGCCCAGCCATCATTTAAGACTCCAAATTATGGAGGGAGACTTCCAAAAATTGTCTTTGCAAAATTAAGGTCTCTGTCCACAATTTACTGCAGGACTTGGCCTCTTCTTCATCTTTCCAAATACTCTCCTGGTTATTTTCTCCTCTAACCACACCATATTTAAATGGATCTATCTTTCCTATGGGCAGTTCCCACAACTGGACCAGATTTAAATTCTGGCCAGCTGCATACTATTGATCCTACCTCCTAAGACTCTCTAAGCCAGAAGCATTTGAACTTTAGTGTGCTTCAAAATTACCTGTAGCTCTTATTAAAATACAAGTCGCTAGCCCACATTCCCCAGAATTTCTGATTCAGTTAATTTGGAGCAGAGCCCTCAAATTTGCCTTTCCAATGGCTTCCCAATAAATGCTGATACAGCTGGCTAAGAGATCCCATTTTAAGAACCACTGATCTAAGAAAAAGAATATTTACATTTTTTTTCAAAATCTCAGTTGGGTTTTTCTCCCCAAGTTGCTATGTGGTCTGTACTCCTGATGAGTTCCATCAGACAATATAGCTACCACAAACATCTTTAAATAAATCACCTTAAAAACCTAAAGCAGAGCAGGCTTGCAGCAACTTTCCTTTTACAGAAACCTTTCCTGAAACATCTTATTTGTCTACAACTAAAAGTGCCTCCAAGAGGCCTTCAATTCATTACACTCCTATTAGTAAAAGGAAAATAAAAATAAAGGAAGAAATAAACATTCATAATGTCTTTATCATTCCCTCAAACAAGTCAGCAAGTTCTGAGGAAAGTCCTGGGTGGTGCATTCTGTAGAGGCTATGATAGATCTGTGGTATATCAACTTGGGTAGGCTAAACTACATTCCCCAGATTTCCCATTCTGACATGTTTCTAGATGGAGTGGACCACTAGACCTAGTCTCTAGTGAGCATAAGAAGATGGAAGGGAAGCAGCAGCCATGGTGTATACATGCATGTCCTAACTATTCAAACACTCATACAAGTGCTATTGCAATGGAATTTCATAGATGTAGTGACACACCCCAATAAGTTGACTTTAAGTTAGGGGAAATTATCCTGAGTGGGCTTTTCTTAACCACTTGGAAGGTCTTAAGGGGGCTTAGGCCTTTCTACAAGGAAGAGAGATTTGTACCATGGAAAATAGTTTCAGTCCATGCCTGACCATCTGCTTTATGGATTTCAAACCTGCTGGGCCAGGCCAAGCACTGAATAAGCCATTCTCCTGAAATGAACTATATCTGTATCTGTATCTATCTATATCTATACCTATATCTATATCTATATCTATATCTATATCTATATATCTATATTTATAATCTTACTAGTGATTTTTTCCTGGTTGAAACTTGGCTGATACAGAAACCAATGTTTATTTCATTGTATTATTGATGTATATCTTCCAGGAAGGTAGGGTGTTTGGGAAAAGGAAAAGGACAAATTAAATATGTGATTAAAAAGAACATCACACCATGATCTTGGATGAAAGACTTGATACCCTAAAGATGTTTAATCTCTTCAAATAAATCTATAAATTAGATGTAAGCCCAGTTAAAATTCCAAAAGAAATTCTGTAGAACTTGTCAAACGTTGACATTTATATTGAAAAATAAAAATGTAATAGCCAAGTTTACAGTAGCAATCTGAGGACACTTGTCCTGCTAGATATTAAGAATTATTAAATAACTACTATAAAATAATGAAAAGCCCAGAAACAGACCCACACATTTGTTTAACATTTATTCCATTAATAATCAGAAAGGATAAGATGTACTAATCAGTAGTTGGAGTTGGCTATTAATACATTTTAAAACATAATGAATATGACCATTTCATGACCCATAGACAACAAAAATTCTAGATGGATTAAATTCTTAAAATATTACAGGCTTATATTTTGATGACCCTGGGCATCAAGAACAGTAAGACAAAAATATATATATCATAAATGACACTGCAGGAGAGGAAGAAATTCCTTTGTCTTTCAAGATTGTGCTAGCTGAACTAAGACTCAAATCAACATGAGACAGGTTAATAGGAGAAATCAAATTTCATTTTGTGTGTATGGGAAATAGACATGAAATACCAAAGACAGTCAGGAAAAATGAGGTATATGTGTCATCCTGAACTAGAAGAGGATAGTGGTCTGGGACTTAAAAAGCAAAAGAATGCAACAGGAAGATGGAAAGAGTAAATATTTGATAAACAAAGGTTTGCTAGACCATTCAGAAACAGCAGGACATAGAGAAGACTTTGATCAAACAGGCCTGGCTAGATTCCTCCCCATCTACTACACCTAGTTCATATTATTATTTGATTATAATCTACGGTGATAACTCTCCCTGGAGCAGGTCCTCTACCTAAATTCTTTTAAGCAGTTGTGGGGGGAGGTCAAAGTTTCTTCTTGAGTTTTCCAGGCTTTCATCATTTTCATTTCAACATAATCTGCATGCTGAAGTGATACATCTTGGGGGCAGACAGCCTTGGCTCCTACTAAGCAATTGAGACCCTTCTTTTCATAATTTATGTTAGCACAATATGGAATAATAGAATTCAATAGGTTAGGAGAAAACTACTGAAACAGATAAAAGTGACAATATATTTATAAACTTAAAATAAAAATAACTCTAGGGAAGCCTGAGTGTCTCAGTTGATTGAGCACCTGACTCTTGATTTCAGCTCAGGTTGTGGTCTCATGGTTGTGAGATTGGGCCCTGTGTCAGGCTCTATGCTGACAGCAAGGAGCCTGCTTGAGATTCTCTCTCTCCCTCTCTTCCTGCCCCTCCCCGGCTCACTCTTTTAAAAAAATTTTTTATGTTTATTCATTTTTGAAAGACAGAGAGAGATAGAGCACAAGCAGAGGTGGGGTGGAGAGAGAGGGGGACACAGAATCTGAGGCAAACTCCAGGCTCTGAGCTGTCATCACAGAGCCCGATGCAGGGCTCGAACTCACGAAGAGCGATATCATGACCTGAGAGGAAGTCAGATGCTTAACCGACTGAGCCACCCAGGCACCCCACCCCTGCTCACTCTTGCTTTCTCTCTCTCTCTCTCTCTCTCTCTCTCTCTCATTCTCTTTCAAAATAAATAAGTAAACTTAAAAAATAAGTATAACTCTACATCAACTTTTAGAGACTAATAACCATTTAAGAAAATAGGAAAAATACACAAAAAGAAAGTTCATATAGTTAATAAGTTTAGAAGGAAAATGCACCTGTAAATAATAAATAGACGCCATTTCATATGCAT
The DNA here is from genome assembly GCF_024362965.1 of Panthera pardus. Lineage (NCBI taxonomy): Eukaryota > Metazoa > Chordata > Mammalia > Carnivora > Felidae > Panthera > Panthera pardus. Next base: position 53,226,322 of record NW_026526677.1, read on the forward strand.
CAGATAAGCAAAAATAAGCCACACCAAGTGCTAGTAAGAATACAGGGAAATGAACACTCTCAAATGTTGTGTGTGGATGTGTAAAATAACAGAAATATTTTGGAGAAAAATTTAACAATATGTAGTAAAGGTGAAAGTATGCATACGATTGAGTAAAGCAACTCTGTTTCTTTGTACATATTATATTGTAAAATATTTCAACATTGTAATACCATAGAACTTCAAAGAAAAGTTATAGCACTTTGGTTTAAAGGAATGAGGCCCCTCATAATTGGAAGCAGCCCAGCCTCCATAATAGTGTTCCATTCCTACCTCTGCCCCATGCCTAACCTCCTCACTCCTACCCCCACTCTCACCCCACTCTCATTCCCACCCTACTCCCACCTCTACCCAATTCCCAGCTTCCATTACGACTGAGGAGATCAATAGCTTGGCATACCTGTAACTCATTTATTATCACAAAAGGCATATTATGGCAGATCAATTAGGACACTATGGAGAAAATCTCTTGTAAAAGGAGACATAAAATGTATGTTTTTTTATCTGTGATAGCAAGAGTTAAAACATTCACATGAAAATTTAAGACAATTGCATTACTTTAAAAGGATGGCATACTATTTTTCAATTTTTTTAATTTTTTTAATTTTTTTTATTCTCAAGTTAGTTAACATACAGTGTAGTATTGGCTTCAGGAGTAGAACCCAGTGACTCATCTCTTACATATGTCACCCAGTGTTCATCCTGAAAAGTGCCCTCCTTAATGCCCATCACCCATTTAACCCACCCTCCATTCCCCAACCCCCATAAACTCTGTTTGTTCTCTTTATTTAAGAGCCTTTTATGGTTTGCCTCCCTCTCTGTTTTTATCTTATTTTTCCTTCCTTTTCCCTATGTTCATCTGTTAAGTTTTTCAAATTCCATATATGAGTGAAATCATATGATACCTATCTTTTCCTGACTTATTTCACGTAGCATAATATGCTTCAGTTCCATCCACACTGTTGCAAATGGCAAGATTTCATTCTTTTTCATCCCAGGGTAGTATTGGATGGAATGGTATGTTACAGATAGAATACAGAGCTACATTATGCAAAATACTGCATGAAAAATGTTATACAGTAAGCCTTCTATGTTTAAACACACTTACAAAGCCAGACAATACATTTTAACAGCTCAATTCATAATTATTAAAGAAACAAAGTGTGTGAGGAGAAAATATGCTAAAATTACATCATTGAGTCTCAGTTGAGAAAGAGGACTGAAAGCAGAGATGATGAAGTTCTAACAGTGAGAAACTATAAAAATCCCTTGATTATTATCTAGAACAAAATTTAAATACTAAACAAACTATATTAGCTTTAGATGTCTTTTGTCATGATAATGCCACATAACAAAGCAACCCAAAACTCAATGGTTTATGTGGTAGGCAGAATAATGCCCCCACACCCCTAAAAATGTCCAAGTCCTAGTCCCTGGAATCAGTTAGACTACATGTTAAAGGACAATTAAGGTTGTAGGTGGAGTTAAATTTGGTCAATAGCTGACCTGGAGATGAGGAGATTATCCTGGATTATCCAGGTGAGCCCAGTGTAATCAAAAGGGTCTTTGTAAATTAGAGAGAAGCCAGAGAGAGAGAGAGAGAGAGAGAGAGAGAGAGAGAGAACCAGAGAAATTACATGGTGAGAAGGATCTACTCTTGCTGGCTTTGAAAATGGAGGAATCAAACCTTAAAGGCAACCAACGGAATCAGAAAAGATATTTGCAAATGACATATTGGACAAAGGGCTAGTATCCAAAATCTATAAAGAAGTCACCCAGGAGGAAATAGAAAGCTTGAACAGACCCATAACCAGCGAAGAAATTGAATCGGTTATCAAAAATCTCCCAACAAATAAGAGTCCAGGACCAGATGGCTTCCCAGGGGAGTTCTCCCAGACGTTTAAAGCAGAGATAATACCTATCCTTCTCAAGCTATTCCAAGAAATAGAAAGGGAAGGAAAACTTCCAGACTCATTCTATGAAGCCAGTCTTACTTTGATTCCTAAACCAGACAGAGACCCAGTAAAAAAAGAGAACTACAGGCCAATATCCCTGATGAATATGGATGCAAAAATTCTCAATAAGATACTAGCAAATCGAATTCAACAGCATATAAAAAGAATTATTCACCATGATCAAGTGGGATTCATTCCTGGGCTGCAGGGCTGGTTCAACATTCGCAAATCAATCAACGTGATACATCACATTAACAAAAAAAAAGAGAAGAACCATATGATCCTGTCAATTGATGCAGAAAAGGCCTTTGACAAAGTCCAGCACCCTTTCTTAATAAAAACCCTTGAGAAAGTCGGGATAGAAGGAACATACTTAAAGATCATAAAAGCCATTTATGAAAAGCCCACAGCTAACATCATCCTCAACGGGGAAAAACTGAGAGCTTTTTCCCTGAAATCAGGAACACGACAGGGATGTCCACTCTCAATGCTGTTGTTTAACATAGTGCTGGAAGTTCTAGCATCAGCAATCAGACAACAAAAGGAAATCAAAGGCATCCAAATTGGCAAAGATGAAGTCAAGCTTTCGCTTTTTGCAGATGACATGATATTATACATGGAAAATCCAATAGACTCCACCAAAAGTCTGCTAGAACTGATGCATGAATTCAGCAAAGTTGCAGGATACAAAATCAATGTACAGAAATCAGTTGCATTCTTATACACTAACAATGAAGCAACAGAAAGACAAATAAAGAAACTGATCCCATTCACAATTGCACCAAGAAGCATAAAATACCTAGGAATAAATCTAACCAAAGATGTAAAAGATCTGTATGCTGAAAACTATAGAAAGCTTATGCAGGTAATTGAAGAAGATATAAAGAAATGGAAAGACATTCCCTGCTCATGGATTGGAAGAATAAATATTGTCAAAATGTCAATACTACCCAAAGCTATCTACACATTCAATGCAATCCCAATCAAAATTGCACCAGCATTCTTCTCGAAACTAGAACAAGCAATCCTAAAATTCATATGGAACCACAAAAGGCCCCGAATAGCCAAAGTAATTTTGAAGAAGAAGACCAAAGCAGGAGGCATCACAATCCCAGACTTTAGCCTCTACTACAAAGCTGTCATCATCAAGACAGCATGGTATTGGCATAAAAACAGACACATAGACCAATGGAATAGAATAGAAACCCCAGAACTAGACCCACAAACGTATGGCCAACTCATCTTTGACAAAGCAGGAAAGAACATCCAATGGAAAAAAGACAGTCTCTTTAACAAATGGTGCTGGGAGAACTGGACAGCAACATGCAGAAGGTTGAAACTAGACCACTTTCTCACACCATTCACAAAAATAAACTCAAAATGGATAAAGGACCTGAATGTGAGACAGGAAACCATCAAAACCTTAGAGGAGAAAGCAGGAAAAGACCTCTCTGACCTCAGCCGTAGCAATCTCTTACTCGACACATCCCCAAAGGCAAGGGAATTAAAAGCAAAAGTGAATTACTGGGACCTTATGAAGATAAAAAGCTTCTGTACAGCAAAGGAAACAACCAACAAAACTAAAAGGCAACCAACGGAATGGGAAAAGATATTTGCAAATGACACATCGGACAAAGGGCTAGTATCCAAAATCTACAAAGAGCTCATCAAACTCCACACCCGAAAAACAAATAACCCAGTGAAGAAATGGGCAGAAAACATGAATAGACACTTCTCTAAAGAAGACATCCGGATGGCCAACAGGCACATGAAAAGATGTTCAACGTCGCTCCTTATCAGGGAAATACAAATCAAAACCACACTCAGATACCACCTCACGCCAGTCAGAGTGGCCAAAATGAACAAATCAGGAGACTATAGATGCTGGAGAGGATGTGGAGAAACACGAACCCTCTTGCACTGTTGGTGGGAATGCAAATTGGTGCAGCTGCTCTGGAAAGCAGTGTGGAGGTTCCTCAGAAAATTAAAAATAGACCTACCCTATGACCCAGCAATAGCACTGCTAGGAATTTACCCAAGGGATACAGGAGTACTGATGCATAGGGGCACTTGTACCCCAATGTTTATAGCAGCACTCTCAACAATAGCCAAATTATGGAAAGAGCCTAAATGTCCATCAACTGATAAATGGATAAAGAAATTGTGGTTTATATACACAATGGAATACTACGTGGCAATGAGAAAAAATGAAATATGGCCTTTTGTATCAATGTGGATGGAACTGGAGAGTGTGATGTTAAGTGAAATAAGTCATACAGAGAAAGACAGATACCATATGGTTTCACTCTTATGTGGATCCTGAGAAACGTAACAGAAACCCATGGGGGAGGGGAAGGAAAAAAAAAAAGAGGTTAGAGTGGGAGAGAGCCAAAGCATAAGAGACTGTTAAAAACTGAGAACAAACTGAGGGTTGATGGGGGATGGGAGGGAGGGCAGGGTGGGTGATGGGTATTGAGGAGGGCACCTTTTGGGATGAGCACTGGGTGTTGTATGGAAACCAATTTGACAGTAAATTTCATATATTAAAAAAAAAACAAAAAACAAACAAAAAAAAAACCTCACCAAACTCCACACCTGAAAAACAATCCAGTGAAGAAATGGGCAGAAGACATGAATAAACACTTCTCTAAAAAGACATCCAGATGGCCAACAGGCACATGAAAAGATCCTCAACGTCACTCCTCATCAGGGAAATACAAATCAAAACCACACTTAGATACCACCTCACACCAGATAGAGTGGCTAAAATGAACAAATCAGGAGACTACAGATGCTGGAGAGGATGTGGAGAAATGGGAACCCTCTTGCACTGTTGGTGGGAATGCAAACTGTTGCAGCCATTCTGGAAAACAGTGTGGAGGTTCCTCAAAAAATTAAAAATAGATCTACCCTATGACCTAGCAATAACACTGCTAGGAATTTACCCAAAGGATACAGGAGTGCTGATGCATAGGGGCAATTGTACCCCAATGTTTATAGCAGCACTTTCAACAATAGCCAAATTATGGAAGGAGACTAAATGTCCATCAAATGATGAATGGATACAGAAATTGTGGTTTATATACACAATGGAATGCTACGTGGCAATGAGAAAGAATGAAATATGGCCTTTTGTAGCAACGTGGATGGAACTGGAGAGTGTTATGCTAAGGGAAATAAGTTATACAGAGAAAGACAGATACCATATGTTTTCACTCTTATGTGGATCCTGAGAAACTTAACAGAAGACTATGGGAGAGAGGAAGGAAAAAAAAAGTTAGGGAGGGAGCCAAACCATAAGAGACTCTTAAAAACAGAATAAACTGAGGGTTGATGGGGTGGGAGGGGAAAGTGGGTGATGGGCATTGAGGAGGGCACTTGTTGGGATGAGTACTGGCTGTTGTATGGAAACCAATTTGACAATAAATTTCATATTTAAAAAAAAAGAAAGAAAATGGAGGAAGAAGACTAAAAATGAGGAAATGAGAATGCTATCTGGGACCTGGAGAAATCAAGGAAACAAACTTTCTTAGATCCTCCAGAACAAATATAGACCTGCTGACATCTTGATTTTCACCCAGTGAGATCCTTTCAGATTCTTGACTGCTAGAATTGTAAAGTAACAGATTTGTGTTGTCCTGACTCTACATGTGTGTGATAATTTGTTACAGTAGCCACAGGAAACTAATACAGTTTATAACAACATGAATTTTATCTCAGTCTACTTCAGTTAGGCAAATTCTTAACTGGGCACAGTTGGATGGCTCGGTACATGAGGCAGACTGTGTTAGCTTAGTTCCAGGATTTGAACTGAATCATGTCAAGTCATGACAACTCCAAGTGTTTTCATCCTAGAGCCCAGGCTAAGGAGAGAGAGGCCAACTGGGTCATATTCTTCTCAGCATATATCTGTAGCACACAAAGAGCCAAGCCCAACAGCACAAACACATTTAGGGTCTCTGTTCATATCACATCTTCCAATATTTCAATGTTCAAAGCAAGTCACTGTCAAGTCTCATGTCAATGGCTTGGGAAAGTAAATTACATCCAGATGGGTAAAGGAGTCTTAACTGCTGGCTAATAACCCACACTGTCATGCATGTTTTAAATATTCACCAAATTAGGGATGCCTGGGTGGCTCAGTGGGTTGATCATCTGACTTCAGCTCAGGCCATGATCTTGTGGTCAGTAAGTTCGAACCCGGCATCGGGGTCTGTGGTGACAGCTCAGAGCCTGAAGCCTGCTTCAGATTCTGTGTCTCCCTCTCTCTCTGCTCGTCCCCCACTCATGCTCTGTCTCTCCCTGTCTCTCAAAAATGAATAAACTTAAAAAAAATTTAAATATTCACCAAATTTTTCTAAGAAGTAATTAAAAATTGGTCCTACCTTAATTTATTTAGGACTTTGCCAAGAACCATAGTCACTGATGGTAATAAAGTATATTGTATTTGGGTTCATTACACTACTGACCTCTATCCATCTGCGTTTGCAACTAAAGGGGAACAAAATTTGTCATTCCAAAATATCTTTGTCTTAAGAATTATTTTAGCCTAAGTACTTTTAAGAAACAGCAGACAGAAGGAAAGCTCTGAAAATTGAATAAAAATTACCCTTTTGTAAGAGACATTTACACTTGTAAGGCAAATCTCCATTTGTTCTGGTATCTCCCTCTCCCTTCTTGGAAGAGAAGGAGGAGCCTCAATCACTAGAAATTCTTATCATTGGAGAAGACAATGATTTAAATCTTCATTAAAAACTGTACCCTCCTTGTGGCACCTGGCTGGCTCAGTCAGTAGAGCATGTGACTCTTGATCTTGGGGTTGTGAGTTAGAGCACCATGTTGGGTGCAGAGTTTACTTAAAAAACAAAAATACCTTGGGGTGCCTGGGTGTCTCAGTCAGTTAAGCATCTGACTCTTAGTTTCTGCTCAGGTCACGATCTCACATTTTGTGAGTTCGAGCCCTGCATAGGGCTCTATGCTGACACCACAGAGGCTGCTTGGGATTCTCTATCTCCCTCTCTCTCTGCCCCTCCCTCTGCTTGTGCTCTCTCTCTCTCTCTCTCTCTCTCTTTACATTTATGATGTAAAAATAAACATTTTTAAACAGACAACAAACAAACAAAAACTTACCTGTGTTACTGTGCTTTTCCTAATAACCTCCCATTGTGGCTTCTCCTCTTCCTCCCAACATCTTTTGTCTTTAGTTGGAGCTGTTATTTTAAGACAGTGGGTTGTTTGGGCCATTTCAGGGAGTTACTCAGTTTCCTCTGTCTTTCCCATGTATACAGGAGATATGTATGTTATCAAACGTCTGTTCTTCTTGTGTTAGTCTTTTTATTTCAGAGGTGGCTCAACCAAAAACCAAGTAGAGTGAAGGGAAAATTATTTTTCTCCCTCACACAACTGTCCTATTTACAGAGACTAACTTCTAACTTCACAAGATTTCTATTTCTTGTTATGCTTGAATATTGCATATTAAAAGACATATTATTTATCTCCATTACATATAACGGATTATACACACATGTATGTATGATACATATACCTATCACATATATGTATGTATCACATAATATGTATACAATTGTTATACCTATTGCAAATTATTTTTATCTATTGTATTACAGTTGGGATATTATATAGATTTTAGTGCTTTTCAGTGTATTATGCAGGTAATTTCATAATTAAGAATTGCTTAAAGTAATGTTGGGTTTGAGAGGGATAGAACCACTACCTTAGAGCAAAGTACACATTAATACAAAAAGAGCAATGTTTTCTCCTTACCATCTAGATTTCCCAAAGAATTAAAACCATGCCATCAACATCTCAGAATGAAAACCAATAATACTTAGCACCTTTATCTAAGAGGAAGATAGTTTAATTGAAAAAATCTAATTTTTCTAAGGGATCTAGGTTTTTAGGGTAAAAGCATCTCCAAAAGCTTTTCCTATTTTGACAGAAGTGGGAAGAAACACAACTAAACAAATGTGAAGACTTACATTTTTGAAACGTGAAATCTTGAGTTTGCAAGAGAATCTATGATTAGCTGCAACTAACCATGAACGTGTTATCAGATAAAATTCATAAATATTCCCCATGTGCAATTTCTGGAACACAACTGACCATACATTAACCCAGTGCTTCTCAAGGTAAGGTTCTCAGGACAGTAGTATCAATATTACCTGGGGACTTGTTAGACAGGCAAATTATTGGGTACCGCCCTGGACCTACTAAATCAGAAATATTAGTGATGAAACTCAGCTATCTATATTTTTTAAAGCCCTTTGAAAGCTTGAGAACAATTGCTGTATTCTTTTCTGTGGTAGTTATACAGAGAAATTTGTTATAGAGGCATTTGAATACAAAATGACTCTCTTTGTGTCTTTCAAAGTTAGTGTCCATTTAGAGAATTTTGTTCTCTCTTTTTTTAAAATTTTTTTAAAGTTTATTTATTTTTGAGAGAGAGAGAGAGAGAGAGAGAGAGCACGTGTAAGCAGGGGAGATGAAGACAGAGAGGGAAACACAGAATCCCAAGTAGTCTCCAGGCTCTGAGCAGTCAGCACAGAGCCTGATGCAGGGCTTGAACTCATGAACAGTGAGATCATGACCTGAGCTAAAGTTGGATCCTTAATCGACTGAGCCACCCAGGCACCCCTATTCTATTTTGATAGGAAATTATCATTGGCTAAATCAGTACTTTGTGCTCCTCTTATAATGGCACAGGGGTACCTGAGTATTAATTGTTTTGCGTGAGGAGTATAGACTATTATCTATTTGAAGCATGACTTTATTCAAAAGTCCCCATGACAGGATTAAAGCTATATCTATAGGCATCCACCAAACAGAGGGAAATCACATAATACCATTATTACACGAAAACTGGGAGTGATCAAAATTGTCCCTTTTCCTCTGAGAACCACTCTTTAGGTCCTATTGTTCTTCAAGTACCAGGCCCAATGGGATCCCCTAATGAGTTACTTCTTTTTCCTTTTCCTTTTTCCTTGACTTCTGGAGAGTAATATTTGTGCCCTGAGTTTTTGGGTGATGAAATCACACAGTTGAAAACTTCCCTTATATAGTGTAAGAGTGTTGGTCCACTGCAACAAGAAAGCTTATATGTGTTTCCTGGGAATAATTTCAAGGAGAGCCAGTGGGGGCAGGGAGACCCTTCCTAGTAGCTAAAATCAGTTCAGCAAAAAAGCAAAAGTAGGGTGCCATAAAACATGAAATAGGCAGATTTAATTTGTGACTTCAAATAATAAGGCTCTGGTTATCGGAAGAGAAGAGGGGTAAGAAGAATGTAGTAGAGCATTTCTAGGTAAGTTCTGATTTTAATCATTTAAAGGTATCCCACCTCTTCTTTCAGTTGGATTCTTTTCCCTAAATGCTTTCTATCTGTAGCCCCCACTAATTCTATTTAACTGGCATTAATTTGTTAGCCACACAGCAACTTCTACCTCAGATATCTGAAAATACTGCCTCAATTCTGCAAATTGAGCAAGTTTAGAGGATGTAGAAGATGAGGGACTAAAGATTCAAAGAATTAGATGGTTTTGAAATAATGCAGAAACATTGTCAGATATGACAAAATAGAGCTGATATACAAATCCTGGTTCATAGTGAGTACTTAATAAATGCACGTTAAATGAGAGGAATTGCTTAAGGAAAGGAAACTTAGCTGAAGTGCTATGCAATAGAACACAGACATAGGCAGATTCATGCCGTGGGCAAGAGCAGAGGAGTGAAGATAGGAGTTTTGTCAAGAAAAGAAGAAAGCAATGTGGAAAACATTTTAGGCAAAAGGAACTGTTACTCATGGGCCCGCTTCTGACATTGTCTCCAGAATTCCACACACTTGACATAAAGGTCACACTGAATTTCCTGCTATGACTTAAATATACCTAAGCTTTCTAACTATTGGAAAATTTTAAACTTCTCGGATGTTTCTAATATGCAGCCAGGACTGTGAACTACTCTTTTGACTATGGAGTATGAAGGTATCAGGGGGAGAAAGAAAAACCGGCTGTTTCAGGTGGTGGTATGTGGTTTCGTATGATCAAAAATAGAAGCTTAAGAAGCAATTATATTTTCACAGACACACATAAAGTTAAGAAGTGGGTCATTTGAAGGTGCGTGGGGAGATGGAACAGCAAGGGGAAACGCTCTAAGGCAGAAGCAAACTCAGCATGCTTAAAGAAGAGCAAAATGGCCAAGAGTGATGTGAGGAAGGGAGAGAGTGGTAGAAGCTTAAAGGTAAAGAGGTGATATGAGGCTGAAGGACACTTTGCATATCATGAGTGTCATGAATAAGGCACAAGGCATGATGGGAGTACTTCAGAGTGCCTTGTACATCATGGCATAGACTTTTGATTTTATTCTTTATATAGTAGGATGCTCTTCAGAATTGTAATATCATGTTTATATATTTTTAAAGATAATAGGTCCACTCTCTTAGGCAATTTATTAGACAATAAACAATATGTAGGAGAAAGGGAAGCAGAAAGACCAGTGAGTAGGTTATTTAAGCGGTCCAAAGGAAAACAGAATGTGTATTGGCTACAATGGTGGTGGTGTAAATGACAATAGTCAGAAATCTCACTAGAAAAAGGGAAAGTCCATTGCCTGAAAGAGGAGTACAATTGCAGGAACAAGTTTTTGCATGAGGGAAAGGAAGTATGATTCAGTTCAGAAGCAGATGAGTAAACTCTAAAAAGGAATGAGGCAGACATCCACTGTAATAGGAAGGCACAACCTATGGGTACCAATGCAGTCTATTTCGTGGTAGGAAGATGAGTAAAGTATCATTGGGTTTCTTGTTTTTCTTACGAAAAAGAAAGATCATCTTCTGAATTTTGAGAAAGGAGGTATCCATATTGGGAGATTAATAATAAAAGCAATAAAATGTCTAACAGGATGAAGTACGAATAGAAATACATTATGGTTGCCTGGCTATACTGAGAACTCATCTAAGGACTGTGTAAACCAGAATCAATGATCATGCTGTGTGTTTTTTGGAAGTCATGTTCAGCTGCTCAGGTATAGATATAAAACCAAGTTGGCTTATTTTTTTTTAAATTTTTTTAATGTTTATTCATTTTTGACAGAGAGAGAGAGAGAGAGAGACAGAGCATGAGTGGGGGAGGGGCAGAGAGAGAGGGAGGGAGACACAGAACCTGAAGCTCCAGGCTCCTGGCTGTCAGCACAGAGCCTGATGTGGGGCTTGAACTCACAGATGGCGAGATCATGACCTGAGCCAAAGTTGGACGCTCAACCAACTGAGCCACCCAGATGCCCCCCAACCAAGTTGGATTTAACAGGGATTAGTCTTTTATTATATTAGTACAATTAGGGGAATAAGAGCAAAGATGTGGATTATAAGCACAAGGAAGTGATTATAGTGATAGAAAGTGTTTTCTAACCTGTGAGGAGGTAAGATGGTAAGAAAACATGGTAGCTTTGATGGATTAGAAAGCCTAATATCAGAGGATTATAGAAGTGGAAGGCACTAGGGAGGGTCAACAGGAAAAATGTAAGCTTAGGTATAAGAGAATGGATCCTTAGAACAAGATTTTAAAGATGGCTATTCTTGGGGCAGCTGGGTGGTCAGTTGGTTAACTATCTGACTCTTGATTTTAGCTAAGGTCATGATCTCAGGGTCATGGGATCAAACCCTGTGTCAGGCTCTATTCTGAGCATGGGGCCTGCTTAGGATTCTCTCCCTCTCTCTCTCTGCCCCTCCCTGCTTGCTCTCTCTCTCTCTCTCCCTCTCAAAAAAATTAAAATATTAAAGATGGCTATTCTAGTGCTCTATTTATGATATTATGAATGGCTGAAGTAGTGTAGACAAAACAACCATTGAGAAATGAGATCAAGAAATAAAAGACTAAGCTTTTTATCAGCTTGTCTATATGAACCAATTATAGGCAATCATTATGGCAGAAGTAGTAACAGAGGGAAAGGCAGTAAGAAAGGTACAAAACATAACTTGATAGGGAAGGAGGCTGAAGGTATAATAGGTAATTGCTAAGAGAGTAGGGAAAGGTAGTATGATCTGACAGCCTGAATTTCAAAGGGGCCTGTATTTTTCAGGTGGAAGGACAAAGATCGAGAAAGTACAATGAGGAATAATAGGGCTCTAACACATTCCTCATTTTCAGACTCTATAGTCTGTGAACAACAAAACTTATAAAAACAGCTTCCATTTGATGTGGCTGCACAGAATGTAATGTGCTCAGAACACAGTCTGGCTTCTGTTAGAAGAGGAAACTAAAGTGAATTTTCAAAAACAAAGGGAAGTTTTTGACAATAATCTATAAATTCCAAAAAGTACAGTGTAAAGATTTGGGAAGTGATGAGTAGGTAGGGAGCTGAATATAATTAGGAGATGTCATAACTATTTGGTAATTGAAATTCTGATCATAAAGACTGACTACGAAGGCTAAGTTGGCTTAAGATGACAATAGAAAACAGGAATGGGAACTATGATGAGATTTGTTCTGAAGGTATCTGAGGGGAAAATGGATGTTCAGATAGAATTTAATTATTTTGTTCAGATCTAATTTATTGTTTTAATGTTCATTTTGAGAGAGAAAGAAAGAGAGAGTAGAGGAGGGGCAGAGAGAGAGGGAAAGAGAGAATCCCAAGCAGACTTTGTGCTGTCAGTACAGAACCTTGCACAGGGTTTGATCCCACAAACTGTGAGATCATGACCTGAGCTGAAATCAAGAGTTGGACGCTGAACCAACTGAGCCACTCAGGTGCCTCAGATTCTTCTGTCTCTTTAATGGTACCTCCCACCTTTCTCTTCATATTTCCATTCTCATTCTGCCTCTGGGTCTTATTAGCTCTGGAATACATAGACACTAGTTAATGCCCTGTTATTCTCTCTTTTGAATACTTAGAAAACCAAACCTAGTCAAGTTTCAAGAATGTGGAAGATCTAGCAACATAAATTTTGTGGAGTCTTTTTGTAGCAAATTTAACAAATTGATTTTGAGTGTCACATTTTAATTGAACTAAGTATGACTAAGAATAATTTGTAAAGGGTGTTGTTCTCTGAGTTTTAACTGTCGGATCATAAACATTTTAACTGTAGTAGTCAGTTAGGGTCAGATACCTATATGAAAAGCAAAGAAAATTTTTAATCTTTTGTATTTGTTTGTATGAACCAATTTATAAAATTGTATACATGTATGCAACTTGTATAAATTTGATATTATAAAAACAATAGTGATAATATGAATGAACCAAATCCTAGGAGGAGAATTAGAATGAGGCATGCCTATAGTTTTTTAAATCATGCACAAAATTCTTAGTATAAGCAAATTTAATTGTGTTCCTACTACATTTAGGAAAGTCCTGAGGGTCCTGGTGTGTGGTACAGAGCTTAAGTGCAGAGTGCATTTCAATAACACTGCAGATAACCTGAGACGTGTATTTCTGGAATCATATGTTCTAAAGGAGTACCTTAAGTATCCAGGCATTTCCCTGAATTGTGTAATAAAAATAATAACCTGTGATAGTATTAGTGACACAAATTATTCTCAGGATTTATCCTCTACAATGGACTTCTAACTAAGAAGCTCCTAGCCTTATGACTAGATAAATGTCTCTGTTTTCATCTTAACCTCTTCTCCTTGAATTGTACAGGATCTACAGACTCTCTTCAGCAAACCCCATCTGGGATGTTGCTTGATTATATCAGAACTAGCTGTTGTCAGGGTCTGCACAGGCAAGAGTACAAAGTCCTTTTAAGTTACACCCTCTATCACTACTTTCCAAAGAGGACTATTCCATCTAGTACATTCTACAAAATGCTAGTGACAGTGTTAACTTTATTTGGGCAAAGATTCTTCACTTTGTGTTATTGGTCCCGGTTGTCTTCCCCTCCCCCCACCACACACACACCTCTATTATAAAAATTAGCTTCTGGAGAGCCTAGATGGTTCAGTCAGTTGAGCATTCGACTCTTGATTTGGGCTCAGGTCATGATCCCAGGGTCATGGGATAGAGCCCCACATCAAACTCTGTGCTGAGCATGGAGGCTGCTTAATAGTGTCTTTCTCTCCCTCTGCCCCTCTCCCCAGCCTGTGCTCTCTCTATATATATCTCTCTCTCTCAAAATAAAATAAAATAAAACATTTTTTAAAAGTTAGCTTCCTTTTAGAAGGCTAAGTTTAAGACAAATTTCCACCATAATGCAAACATATGCATACCTACTTCTTATAGGAATCATAAATCATCTCCATGAGTGAAACTGCTATGAGGACTTTCTAAATATATTTTACATGATAATATTAAGATCCCTAAAATGTGGGACTATGAGTAGTGGCTATAGGCACAAATTGGATTTGCATGACCTGAAAAATACATGAAATGGAAAACATGTGGAAGATAAAAAAAAATAGATACAGTACAGGCAGGTATTTGTGAAAGGGGTTCTTGCTTTATTGCTTAAAGTGTCTATGGAAGGTCTTTGGAAGGAAAGAGAAATTCAGCTAATTCATGATAGGAACAGAAGAATGAAAGAGGACAGTGGGCTGATTTGAAGTAAATCCCTCATGGTTAAAGGCAATTCAATCTATACATGAATGAGGGCTAGTTGAAAAGAAATAAATATGCATAATTCATACAAAAAAACTGCAAAGGACTGTCCATCAAGTGCATTGATGGGAGCTAGTGGGAAGCAACCATCTGATGGTGTTCTTATTTGAACAATATATCTTTCACATGTCTGAAAAGCAAAGAGACCCAGAAGGAGAAACAGGATCATAACCAGAGAATGGATTCCTGGAAGATGGACAAAACATGAAAGCAAAGAAACTCAAAGGAAATTTCTCCCAACAGCTAAGCCCTGTTACAACAAGGGGTGAGTAAGTATATTTCTTCTATAACTGGGAAGCTTCCCAATGATATGATCATGGGTCTTGTATCAAAAATGTTCATCCTTTAATCAAGAATAAAAATATTTTCTCCTTTTCTAACTCAGAAGTCCAGAAAACTTGTTTGAAGTGTAGAGTTGCTGAACTGGGACAGGTGAGAGGAAAGGTCCACTACAACATCCTCTATCCAGAAAAGAAGCCTGAGGCTCACTTCACAAAGAAATGAGTGTGAAAACAATATAGATGTTTAGAGATAGATCTGAAGCCAGAATGAAGACTCCATTTCCCCCAAAGAGGTATTTTTCCATCTTTCCCATCTCAACAAGTCATTAAAAGCCAAACTGGTAAAAACAAAAAAAACAAAAAAAAAACAACCACCATGCACGGCTCATTGACAGATGTCTAAATTTCACTTAACAACCACCAACAGTATCTATGATGCTAATCTTCAACCATTCCAGCATCCTGAACTTCACTTTGATGGGCATACCAGGCTTAGAGTCACAGCACTTGTGGTTATTTCTTCCTTTCTCCTCCATGTTCTTGGCTGTCCTCATTGTCAATGGTGCTATTCTCTTTCTGGTGGCCACAGAGCCCACATTTCACATCCCAATGTACCTGCTCCTGGCCTTGCTGATGGTAGCTGACCTCATATCTACTCTGGCTCTATTGCCCAAGTTCCTTTGCCTCTTCTGGTTCAATGATGGGGATATAGCTGCCAATGCCTATTTCACCCAGATGTTTTTCATCCATGGAACATCTGTGGTATGATCAGCCTTACTTGCCGCAATGGCCTTTGACCGCTTTGTGGCTGTATGTGAGCCGTTACGCTACAACACAATTCTGAGCCATTCCTTAGTTGGATGCCTGGGACTGATGGCTCTGGCCAAGGGTGTGATTCTTATCCTACCCATGCCACTTCTACTTCAAAGGTTGACATTCTGCCACATGGTCATTCCTCATACCTACTGTGACCACATGGCTTTGGTGAAAATGGCCTGTGACCATACCAGACCTAACCATATCTATGGGCTCTTTGTGATTCTTCTAGTGGTGGGACTTGATCTGCTGCTCATTGGCTTCTCTTATGGCTTCATTCTTCAGGCTGTGGTATGTCTCAACTCTCAAGATGCTACCTATAAAGCTCTCAACACCTGTTCAGCTCACCTCTTTGTCATTCTTGTCACTTATGTTCCTGCACTCTTTTCGTCTCTCATGCACCACATTGGTCACAATATCCCACCTCATGCTCGTGTTCTCCTTGCCAATCTCTACCTTCTTCTATCCTCAGTGCTCAACCCCATCATCTATGGTATAAAAATGAAGGAAATATGGCACAAAGTGACCAAATGCCTTTGCAGAGGACCTGCATAGACTATGAGTGCTGACAATATACCTGTGAGTAAATAAACAGTGAGAACAACTGACAGTGCTTTGCCCAACCATCCAAGACCCAGTTATATCTTTAAATGGGCTGTGGAACAAATAGATCAGAAGGAACGTTTGTGTGTGGTGGTTTCCCACATTTTGGCTTGTTTGTTTGTTTGTTTGTTTGCTTTGTTTTGTTTTGGCTTGCATGAAGAACTGATGTTTGTCCTTTCATTGAGCTATGAACTAAAAAAGGAAGAGGCCAAGATGGCTCTTTCTATGTCTGTTTAAACAGAAGTCCTCTTATGGCATGGGTCTCCTGATGACTTTCACATCTGTGTTCACGTTCATCAGCTACACACAAGATTTTTCTGTAGATGAGCCAAGATCATCTTTCCTTGTCTTGCTGGAAAGTTTATACTTACTTTGGCTTTCTATTTTCTAATTTTTAAATTCTGTGTCTGTTTCCAAAGAATGTCTTACTACTGAAAGCACCTAACATACTCACTATCTTTGGATACCACTTTAACACGGAAATTTGTCTTTTCACCAGGATTATTTCTAATGCAACAGCAGTGCAACATGTTCACGATATTAATTAGATGATTGTGATGATTATAACAAAAATGGATGAACTTGAAGATGACATATAGACACAGGTTGTGGGATTATTGAAATACATATCACAGGTTTCATTGCAAGGGAAAACATGTGTCTAGATGCCTAATTCAAAAGACTTCTGTGACCAGGAAATTTACCTTAAAAAAAAAGATATATGTTAACAGGAAGCTACCTGTTCCTTAAGTGATATTCCAGGGTAACTCGGATCATGAACAAAGACCAACTTACGTGATGAAGCTTTGCCACTTTGAAATATTTGAGTCATTGTAGTGCTTTCTAATCATTTCAAGTACATAGTCATCATAGGGTCAATTGCATAATGTAATAAGGCAAATACAAGATTGGATATTTAAGCAGAAATGACTCCATTTCCAAAAAAAATTTTAATGAATCCATGAAATATAAGAACTACTAAAAATTAGGAAAGTTACAGTTTTAAAGTTAAATAATTGTTATTATCGTAAACTCAGGAAAAAGAATACTAAATTTTTAAATCCTTTTTAAATCTCTATCCTGTGCTTGAGATTCTTAAAAAGATAATGACACTGTGAGAAGGAGTTGTGCATGTACTTTTTATCCCTAGCCAGGACTTCTGACCAATCCTGACCTCCTCTCTACTCTGTTCAGCTCACCAGTCTATAAACCTTAAGAACATCCTCAATTCATGTGACTTTGACAGAGAGAGCCCTCTGTACTAAATACTCCTTTTCCTTCAGTTTCCACTGGTCTTGCCTAGCTTTCAGTGTAGGGGGATGCCTACAAAACGGGAGTGAATCATATTATCCACACAAGAAAAGAAAGAAACCATTATCTCTAGCCTGTTCTGCTATTTGTCTCTCTTAGTAAAGAAATATCCTAATTCATTCTTAACTGTGAAAGTATTTTTTTGTAGAGAGTGTGTTGGGGAAGTTTGGACTGAGGGGAAGGAAAAACGGGAGAGTCAGGTAACTAATCTATAAAGTCTTCCCTGGCCTTTTTGTACTTCATAACCCAGATTTCCCATCGAAGGTTGGAGCATAGAGAGAGGATTTATGCCTGATACTGACTTTCAGCCACCATCATGGTCAACATGTCAAAGTTTTAAAAAAGCAAGAAAATAAAGGACTAAGTATTCTACTGTCACCAATATAATATGAGTGATGGAGAAGAATGATAACATTCAAACCTGGGATAAACATGTGAGGATACTGGGTAATAAGAAACCATAAAGTTCAGGGCAATAGCTAAGGTTGAGGTAGTTCTAGCCTAGAATAGGAATGAATGGAAGAGGCCTATCTTATGTTTCTCACATTCTATCAATTTCAGCAGAAATACCATCTGTTTAAGTGGCTCTGTGCCACTAGGCTAGTTATGCTGGGTTTTTTAATATATAATAGCTTAGGGAACCATTTCAACTTTAACTCATTATGTAATAATATCCATTTTGCAGGTAAGTTTACAGAAGTTCAATTTCTTTGTAATTTTCCCATAATTAAACAGGTAGTAAGTGATTGATCCTAAATTCTCTTTTTGATGATAAAATGTCTTCCCATGCTATTACGCCCATGTTGTCTCTTTAAAGATAACCAAGAAGTTGTGCAGCAAGACTAAGTGTAACATTGATCAAGAATGGTGTTAATCATAAAAACATGGCAACTATTATGTGCCTACCTCATTCCTAACACTCATGATTAAGTAAGAGTATGTACGTTGTAGAATAAACAGTTGTCACTATTTGGAAAACTGAAAATATCTTCCTTTTCTAGTTACACTGTTTTTAATGCCCCACCTCACCTCCATCCAATCTCCACTGTTATGATACACATTGTACCCCTAGAAGTTGGCTTTGATGGGATGCATCAGCCAGTCACCATGACACCTGCCTTCTTTTTGGGTTTGCCCAAGAGAACTATGTTAGTCTGGGTCCTCAGAGAAGGAGACTCTATGACAAAATTAAACATGGAAGAATTTTATTAGTGGAAATACCTGTGTGGATGAAGCTAGGGAGACAGGGGAGACTGGGAAAATCATCAGACTACAATCCAAGTTTGACCATGAGTGAAGGAGGGAGAAAATATTGAGTGAAAGCAATCTGGATTTCTGTGCAGCAAAATCACTGGGAAGTCTTGAAGCTAAAGTCAGAAGACTTTTTTTTTCTTAACCTTCCAGGCGTGGCTCTGCCCTTAATATCTCCAGGGTCAGTCCTAATCATTGCCTGGAAGCAATCTCTGGTAGGCATGACTTTGGCAAGCAGAGGGGCCCTCATCTGGTTACTTTTTCTGTAGGATGAAGTCTGCAATCTACCTTCTCCTGGCTGCCATAATTTACCCTTTATACAGCTCAGCTCCACTCCCCACGGGTTCAAGAAGTTCCCTTCTCCCCTGAGGGGAAACTCAGAAGACAATAGTGGGATGAATTCTGCAGTTGATCTCAGGGCTGCAACTAATGCTCATCATTGCCTTCCTCCACTCTCCAATCTGGATTTCCCTCACCATTGGCTATCTCCAAGGCAGGTGTTGTGACTTACCTGTGTGGCCCCAAACTTCATTCTGAAAGTGTCTAAACACTTGAGGGCCATATCTCCTTTTTAGTTCAGGATGTTTTCACATGTTCATTTAGTCTTATGATAGGGCAAGTATGTACCCAAGTAAATCACCTGGTTTCACATGATTCCTTCCTGCTGACTTGAGAAAGAAGCCATACCTCTTCCTGCTAATTAGGTTCAAAGTGGAAGGAAGCCCTGAACCTTCAAAATTCTACTGGCAAGAAACAGGCTAAAAATTACTGAGCTGCAAACGTATGTAACCATTCACGAAAAAGTAATGATCAGTAAGGGTGAAACCATGAACCGAGAAGATAGAACTAAGTTCCCCACAGGGTGGAGCCAAGAGTCCTAGAGAATTAGCTGTAAAATACAAAACCTAGTCAAGGAACTCCAGCTAGAGCTTGCTTGCTCAGCTTCTTCTGCCCCAATACCTGAGACTCCATTCAGATGTGTTGCCTCCCTCATAGTTTATGAGAAAATTGTTTATTTATAAGCCCATTATCTATACGAACATTTGCATAGTTATCTATAATTTGTTTTGAGAGACTTAGGACATCTCAAGGCAAAAATTCCTCAGTGGAGATAATGAAAATGAAGAGGACTTGGCATTAAATTAGCCTCCAAAGACTTGAAAGCCAAGCAGAGAGTGATTTAAGCTTGACCAGGATATCAATCATATGAACATTGTTCTAATTTTAGCATGGCTAGGAACAATTCTATAGGCATGAAGGGTAAACTAGTCAGTTAACATATTTGTCATTAACAGCACTGCAACCGGTTTCAAGGGTTAATTGCTGCAAGCTAATGCACACCTTGTGTGCTGACATAAGTCCTTTGGTTGTAGCAGAACTCATTTGCTTTCCTTGACAATTGCAGACCACTAGCCTTGAGGAGTAAAGGGCCAGAAATTTCCCACATGATAAGGCCTAACTATACTCAAAACAGCCACCAGGGATGCCAGCAGGTCTGTTCAGGGTCATGTCTGCATACAACTAAATGCCTGGGCACCTGTTTGTCCTGAACATAGCCCCCCTACCTGCCCTATGCCTTCCTTTAAATCCCTCTAGTTATACCTGGACAGGAAAGACAGTCTCTGAGACATTAGTCCACCGTCTTCCAGGGTTGCTTGCTTCTGGAATAAAGCAATCTTTCCTCACCCACCATCATTTATCTCTCCAGTGTTGATTTTTCAAGCAGCATGCAGCTGAACCGGAGTTCGGAACCAGTTCGTTGTCCAGTAATATCAACTGTCACATTTTCAGCAAGGCCACAGGAGAGAAGTCAAGGCCACAGGAGAGAAGTCAAGGCCACAGGAGAGAAGTCATGCTGCAGGAAACACAATCAACCATAGATTAATAACACTTGTGAAGAAAGAAAAATACCAGTGAGAAAAGAAATACAGTCAGGCTTCCTTTCCATACCTTCTCTGATTTTCAGTTTCCCAAGTTTTCACAGAACCAGATGCTGCTGCCAATTTCCCAGTACATTTTCCCAAGGCGTGCTGTGTTCAGACCTTAATAAATCTTTAGCCCATAATTTCAGCAAAAAAAAAAAACAAAAAAAAAAAAACAACCCAAAAACAAAACAAAATAAGGCTACTCATGTTTAGAGAATATCTCACCAAGACAAAACAAAAAAATATTTACAGCATGTGGATCCCTTCTGTATCTCAAATCCTTTCAAATAAGATTAAAAGAAAATCACTCTCAGATCTCAGCAAAAACTAAGCCTCCTGTTATCACAGCTCTTCAGGCTAATGAATGCCTCAGTCCCCTTCACTACTGACATATATAGGTCATTTACATAATAAGCCATTGAGCTGAGTAGTTTGGCTTTGGTTTGAATTTTGTCTATGTTTTGTGGAGGATTAACTATCTGACCTTGGTCCTCTAACCAGACAGGCAGGACTCTTCCTCAAACCTACTGCTCCTATTTCTTCCATTCATAGAAAAGGCACTTCCTGTTCAATCCTCATTTTTTTTCCGCCTCAAGCCTGTGCCCTTTATTTCAAGTTCTGAAATGTCCTAGCACTTGGTATCCAACGGTTCAGCATACTGGAAACATTTGTTATTATTTCTTACCGCAGGCACAACACTCTGGAGAAGGTTCATTTCTTTCCCTCCTGGTAAACTATTGTAAGAGACTCACTTAAATAATGGTCATGTGGCTTTAACCATAGGTATTGTTTTTACTGAATTCTGCCTCATATATTAGTTATACAATATGATGAACAACACTAGAATCTTTCTGGTTTCAGCTTCATGAAATTTACAATATTCACCATTGTATCTACAATAACCTTCTAGAATGAGAAATGATATCCTCTGAATTAGTGAATTCCCACACGTGGGCACAAGACCTGAACTCCACAGCTGCCATGAGTACCTGTTCAGGACGTCATCCTGGGCACCCACAGAAATTGCCTTACAGAGGTCTGCATTCAAAGGTTTCCAGTATAAAACAGATTTTTATAACTATGACCATTAGCAGGTCATTCTCAGACATTTTCTTTCTGAGAGAATCTTGTCAAACAGTGAATTCATTCAGAGGAGCAGAACAGTTGACTCTGGGAGTTTCTACAAATAGGAAATTAGGTCCAATGTTTGTAAACCTTTACGGTCAGGAGCTTCTCCTTTAACCCTTTCTTCTGAGAGCTGTCTGAGACTGGCAGCTTAAGTCTCCTGTGCATATTCCTTTGTTATTCATGGAAATAACCAGTCTCTTACCCAAACGTAGGGTGAACTAGCAGAGAAAATAGAGCAGTGACTGTAAATATTAATTTACTCTTCCTTGTCCTTTCTCATTGCCCCCAATCTCCATCCCCCGTTTCCCCTGAAGCAAACAAATACAAATGCATGCTCACACCCACATAATTCTTGCTCTTACATGGTAAAGTGGTGGGCCAGTTATTTTTGCTCAATGTTGTCTCCATATGGAAGCATCCTAACTCATTTTCTATGCACTCTGTGTGTTTTGTTGAAAGTGCTTTTAAAAACATGATCAATATAACTTTCCCAACTGGCATGTCAAGAAAGGAGAGAATGTCATTATTTTAACTTCATAGGGAACGATTCTTCCTTTAGACCTTTAGAGTTACTGAGAGCAAGGAGGTCTCCTGTGACATAGCTTCTCTGTCCAAGAGTGGGGCAGTCAATCTGCCCAATACGACATATCTCATCACTACTCAATAGTCCCAGGAACTGCCTCCACTAAACATTTTTTCCTCATACCCACTACTGCTGGATGATCAGACAGGCTTCTGACCATGGGTTATGGTTACAGGGTCCTTCTTCCAGCACCCGTATTTGGTCAATTTGTCCCGAAACTCTTTGGTTTTCACTGCATAAATAATAGGATTGAGCATTGGAGGAACAAGGAAGTAGAGGTTCCCAAGAATGGTGTGCACATGGGGTGCAATTCCCCTACCAAAGCGGTGAGTGAGAAAAGAGAACAGCGAGGGAGTGTATGAGATAAGCATGACACAAATGTGTGTGGTGCAGGTGTTGACTGCTTTGTGGTGGGCTTCCTTAGAAGACAGTCGCAGTACAGCCCGGATGATAAGCACGTACGATGAAGCAATGGCTGAGATGTCCAGCCCGATAACCAACAAGGCCACCACCAGACCATATATCCTGTTCACTGTGGTGTCCACACACACCATCTTCACCACAGCCATGTGCTCACAGTAGGTGGTGGGGATGACGTGATTTACACGAAAGGGAATCTTCTGGAGGAGGACAGGCATGGGCAGAATGAAAAGGATGGCTCTCACTAAACTCACCAGGCCAATGAGCCCAATGCGACTATTGGAAAGGATGGTGGCATACCGCAGAGGCTCACAGATGGCTACATAGCGGTCAAAGGCCATGGTCATCAGGATGGCTGACTGCAACACAGATATGAAATGGATGAAGAACATTTGGACCAGGCAGCCCACATAGCTGATCTCACTCTGGCCAAACCAGAAGATGCACAGCACCTTAGGAATGGTGGTAGTGGACATGCCCAGGTCTGTGAAGGCCAACATGCAGAGGAGCAGGAACATGGGCTTGTGCAGGGAGCGCTCGGTGCAGATGGTGAAGATGATGGTGCAGTTCCCAAGGATGGTGATGAAATACATGGAAGAGAAGGGGACAGAGATCCATCTGTGCTTGTCCTCCATCCCAGGAATGCCTTGGAGAATGAAGAAAGGTGGGTGACCCAGGGACGCATTGCAAACGGTCATGGTGATTCTTTGGGGAAATACCTGAGAAGAACAATAAAAAAAACTTCATGAGCCTCAAATTCCAAAAGAATCAATGTTTTCAAAATGGAAAACTAAAAAGGTGGGATGTGTAGACACTCAAAAATGATTCTGGAATCAAGCTAACATATGTCATGTAGTATAGTAGAATGCTGTCATGTTAGAGTTATAATAATGTGGTGTAACATCTGACAAATACATATTTCATTTTGAATGTGTTATTCATGATGAACTGAATCATTATTCACACAAGACATCATTTTCACAAAAATTATTATGTGTAATTTTGAATGTGTGTCCATTTAGAGAATGTCACTTGAAGCCTGTGCGGCAAATGTGGATAGAAATACCAACCACTGTGACAGAGTCTTCAAAACCACTCTCAGTCCACTTAAGATGAAATAAGTCCACAAAAGAGCTGTTCAGTGAGGACCAAGAATGAAGCAAGTGACAGGGCTCTGGGAACCTGAGACCAGGATACCAGGATGGAAGTGCAAAGCCACCTCACCTGAACCACTTACCGGAATAGGAGGCAGGCAGAGTGTGAGAAGCTGGTCCTGGACACCTTCTTCAAATGTGTGTGTGTGAGTGTGTGTGGCTGTATGTTGCTATATCTACACATACATCCGTGGGGCTCATGGGGAACACACTCTGTGCCCGGCATGTCTCCGCTCGTCACTCTCAGCACGCACAATCCATGGTATGGCCCTTTAAGTAACCTAAGGAAAGTCCCCCTGGGTGCCCAGAATTAGCTCTTTGCTCCTCCCTCCTTCCCAAACACATACTCTCAAGGCACCACTGCTATTTTGGATAAACTTGACCCTGGAGGTTTCCCTAAGCTCCCAGGGGATGAGGCTGGTTGACCCTAGCAGTTCTGGGCATGTTCCAGTCTTTGGCAGTCCTGGAGGAGCCTGAGAGGAGACAGTGAAATTAAAGCTAAATCTGGAAGTAGAGGAGGTCCTGGCCGCTTGTATTCCAAAGGCTCTCTTTCCCAGATATGTATAAGTGTGGGAAGCTGGTAGGACCTTACTCCATGACTGGGGTAGTCATGCTCCTGAAGGCATCAGAGGTACAGCCCCTGTTGTTGGATACCCTGATAAAATGTTGTTAGTGGCTCTAGCTCCATCTATCCTTATTATCTTCCAGGTTTTTTACTCTAACGTGTTTCCTAGGCCAATGGCTTTACCATAGACGTTCCTCAGGGTATGTACTGCAATCCCACTTCTCATATCCCAGCATCCCCTCAGCTTCTGGGTCAAGATATAGCATATTTGTTTTTCATTAGGTCAGAGGAAGAAAATTTGCCCAAAATAATCTAACACATCCATTGCATAATGCAAAGGACAGGTCCAACTACTCTCAAAATCATACAGAGACAATTCAGAAGTAAGACTCAAAGGGCTAGATTCTAAATTGTAATCTGTTGGGGCACCTGGGTGGCTCAGTCAGTTAAGCATTGGACTTCAGCTTAGCTCATGATCTCGTGGTTCATGAGTTTGATCCCCACATGGGGCTCAATTCTGGCAGTTCAGAGCCTAGAGACTGCTTTGGATTCTGTGTCTCCCTCTCTCTCTCCCCCTCCCCTGTTCATGCTATTTTTCTCTCTCTCCCTCAAAAATAAATAAACATTAAAAAAGAATTTTAAATTGAGATATCTAAATTGTAGTGCAAGTTCTGCCTTAGCCTAGCCCTGTAGGGAAACTTGGTCAAAGTCAGGTGTCAGCAGGAGTAAAGCAGGGGCTGAGGGAAGGAGTGGCAGAATGAAGAGCCTGGAACAATCAATACATCAACAGAAAGAATAATCAACAAAAGTAGGCAAGCACCGGGGTACCTGATCATAGTCATATCCACACAGCTTTCCCTGCAGAAAGCTGTGCTCTGGTACCACATCAGAATCCTGCATCAGTCATTCTTTCTTCTCTGTCCCAGCGAGATCCTGATGGATGACAATGACAGGTAGCAACCAGAAAGAATCCTTTCTTCCTAGCCTTGCTTTCTCACTTTTACATCCATGGTCCGGTGAATTCCCGGCATAGAACCTCTAAAGAATCTCTTCTTGTAGAGTGTCCCCAAAGTCCTATCAAGTGCTGACATAGTACTGCATCCTCGACCTCTCTTTCACAACTTTTAATCTTGTTCTTTGGATAATCACACTACCCAGGGAGAATAGACCTGGTCTGATTTCTTCCAAAATCCTGTATCCCAGTCACTAGCATCATGCTTGGCATTAGTGGGCAGATTAGAAGAGTCAAATAAATGAATAAGTTAGTGAATAAGCAAACAAAATAATTTATTTTAAATGTGAACTAATTATGTGTCATACTTTATGAAATCTTACATGGTTTTGTTTTCTAGTGTCATAAAAACCAAAAACAGAATTATATTTGAAGGCTATGCCTTCTCCTTCAAATGAATTCATAAATCAGTGCCAATCCAAACAAATTTCAATTATTCACTTTCCTTGTAATCTTGACAAAATAATTCTGAAATTCAACTGGAATAACAAATATCTGAAAATAATAATGATATAACACAGGGACTATTGTCCTACTAGATATTAAAATGTATCATAATATGGTTGTACTTTAAATAATTTATGGTACAGGCACCATACCATAAATAAGGTATGGTACAGGCACAGGCAGATTATTTGAGCAGAATAGCATCAATACAAATGCCTAGATCCATATACCATATGTTACATAATAAAGACAGTATCTCCAAACCATGGAGAAAATATGGATTATAGATAATATACCTATATAGAAATAACTCTGTATATTTCATATAACTCATGATATTTTCAAGCCTGTCAATGATAATATGGGTTACCCTTATTTTCATCTGTTAGAAACAGAAAGGTTATACAGAAAAATATAGGATGTATCCATATATTCACAATATAGATTATGAAATGTTACATGGCAACACAGACACTCAGATCAATGTAGAGAACCCAGAAATGTAGAGAGTAGAGAGACCCAGAATGAGTAGAGAACTCTGAGTAGAGAACCCAGAAATGGACCCACAAATGTATGGCCAACTAATCTTTGACAAAGCATGAAAGAATATCCAATGGAATAAAGGCAGTCTCTTCAGCAAGTGGTGCTGGGAAAACTGGACAGCAATATGCAGAAGAATGAACCTAGACCACTTTCTCACACCATACACAAAAATAAACTCAAAATGGATAAAAGACCTAAATGCAAGACAGGAATCCATCAAAATCCTAGAGGAGAAAGCAGGTAAAAACCTCTTTGACTTTGGCCATAGCAACTTCTTACTCAACATGTCTCTGGAAGTAAGGGAAACAAAGGCAAAAAGGAACTTTGGGGACCTCATCAAAATAAAAAGCTTCTGCACAGCAAAAGATACAATCAACAAAACTAAAAGGCAACTGACAGCATGGGAGAAGATATTGCAAATGACATATCAGATAAAGGGTTAGTATCCAAAATCTATAAAGAACTTATCAAACTTATCAAACTCAACAACCAAAAAACAAATAATCCAGTGAAGAAATGGGCAAAAGAAATGAATAGACAGTTTTCCAAAGAAGACATCCAGATGGGCAACAGACACATGAAAAAATTCTCAACGTCACTCATCATCATGGAAATACAAATCAAAACCACAATGAGATACCACCTCACACTTGTCAGAATGGCTAACATTAACAACTCAGGCAACAACAGATGTTGGCAAGGATGTGGAGAAAGAGGATCTCTTTTGCACTGTTGGTGGGAATGCAAACTGGTGCAGCCACTCTGGAAAACAGGATGGAGTTTCCTCAAAAAATTAAAAATAGAACTACCCTACAACCCAGCAATTGCAGTACTAGGTATTTATCTAAGGGATACAGGTATGCTGTTTTGAAGGGGCACATGCCCTCCAATGTTTATAGCAGCACTATCAACAACAGCCAAAGTACGGAAAAAGTCCAAATGTCCATCGATGGAAGAATGGATAAAGATGTGAGATATATATATATCTATATATATATAATGGAGTATTACTTGGCAATCAAAAAGAATGAAATCTTGCCATTTGCAACTATGTGGATGGAACTAGAGTGAATTATGCTAAGCAAAATTAGTCAGAGAAAGACAAATACCATATGACTTTACTTATATGAGGAATTTAAGATACAAAACAGATGAACATAAAAGAAAGGAAGCAAAAATAATATAAAAACAGGGAGAGGGACAACACATAAGAGACTCTCAAATATAGAGAACAAACAGAGGGTTACTGGAGGGGTTGTGGAAGGGGGGATGGGCATTAAAGAATCTACTCCCGAAATCATTGTTGCACTATATGCTAACTAACTTGGATGTAAATTAAAAATTTAATTAATTAATTAATTAATTAATTTAAAAAATAAGAAATGTTACAAAAAGAGTAAGAGCCTTGGGGCTCTTTACTTGTGGGGCAAGTAGTTTACTTGTGGAGTTTTTTTTTATCTTTGAAAGATGAATTGTATCGTTATAACTCCTTCAACATTTTATACTTCTTAAAAATATTTTTACCACATAAATGTGAATCCTAATTTAATGAATAACATTGTAACATATATTTTTGGAACATATACTTTTAAGCTCTTTGTAAATGGTGTTATGCCATGCCAGTTTACAAATCTTTATTTTTCTCAATGTTATATTTATGAGATACACTCATGTTTTGCATGTAGGTCTGGTGAAGTACTTATTACTTCTAAAATTGTATATTTATTATTACTCAACAGAGGTACTATGGGACATATACATTTTAATGAGTGAAGATACCACAATTAACTAAATTATTTGAATGCAGATATTATACTTTATTCATTGATTCTTCTTTGCTGAAAATTTAGTTGGTTTACAATTATTTATAATTATAATGTTGTTATTAATATTCTCATATAAAGCTGTCTTCCTGCTTTATTGATTGGCCACATCCTTTAGTTGAATTATAAAACTTAACCATCTCAGTCTATTTTGTCTGCTTTAAATTATGACCAGTCAGGCCAAGAGTATGAAGTCTCTAAGTGAAGCATGCCATGGGAATGGAAGAAAGCCATAGATCAGGGGTTTACAAGTGAGTAAACCAGGGGAGATTTCTGGGAGTGACTGGGCCATAGATTGAGATTATGCCAATAGCAAAAGAGAAAAGAGTAAAAGAGGCATCTCTTCCTGGAGCCATCTCACCTTGACAGATCCTTATGAGTGAGGTCAGATTCATCATTCTTAACTTACTGAAGTCCAGTCTTGAGGACTCACAGACCCTCCTTTTTATTTATTTATTTTTTTAATGTTTATTTATTTTTTAGAGAGAGAGAGAGAGAGACAACATGAGCAGGGAAGGAGCAGAGAGAGAGGGAGACACAGAATCCGAAGTAGGCTCCAGCCTCTGAGCTGTCAACACAAAGCCCAATGCAGGGCTCGAACTCATGAACAATGAGATCTTGACCTTAGCCAAAGTCTGATGCTTTACTGACTGAGCCACACAGGTGCCCCACAGACCCTCCTTTTTAGAGGGGACGTGAAGTTCACTCAATTGTTCTCACTTCAAAGGAATTTTAGAATTCTTACCTGAGATAAGATCCAAAAGTTCTGTAAAAATTCTGTAAAGATACCTAAGAATCAACCTAACTAAAGAGGTTTACTCTGAAAACTATAGAACACTTATGAAAGAAATTAAAGAGGTCACAAAAAAAAGGAAAAACATTTCATGCTCATGGATTAGAAGAACAAACATTGTTTAATGTCTATACTTCCCAAAACAATATATATATTTAATGCAATCCCTATCAAAATACCACCAAGATTTTTCACAGGGCTAGAACAAATAATCCTAAAATTTGTGTGGAACCACAAAAGACCCCGAACGCCCAAAGCAATCCTGAAAAAAAAAAAAAGAAAACTGGAAGCATCAAGATTCCGAATTTTAAGCTATATTACAAAGATGTAATCACCAAGACAGTATAGTACTGGCATAAAAACAGACACATAGATCAATGGAACAGAATAGAAAACCCAGAAATGGTCAACGCATCTTCAACAAAGCAGGAAAAAATATCCAATAGAGAAAAAACTGTTTCTTCAACAAATGGTATTGGGAAAACTGAATGGTGACATGGAGAAGAATGAAACTGCACCACTTTCTTACAGTGTACAGAAAAATAAATTCAAAATGGATGAAAGACCTAAATTTAAGACAGAAAATGATCAAAATCCTACAGAACAAAAGGAGCCATCTCTTTGACTTTGGTGGTAGCAATTTCCTATTAGACACATCAAGGAAAGCAAAAGAAACAAAAGCAAACATCAACTATAAAGACCTCCTCAAGATAAAAACTTCTGCACAGGGAAGGAAACAATCGACAAAACTAAAAGACAGTCTACAGAATAGGAGAAGATATTTTCAAATGACATATCAGATAAAGGGTTACTATCAAAAATCTATAAAGAACTCATCAAACTCAATACCCAAAAAATAACCCAGTTAAGAAATGGGCAGAAGATACGAATAGACACTTTTCCAAAGAAGACATCCAGATAGCCAACAGACACATGAAAAATGCTCAACATCACTCGTCATCGGGGAAAAACAAATCGAAACCACAATGAGATACCACTTTACACCAGTCAGAATGGCTAAAATTAACAACACAAGAAACAACAGGTATTGGTGAGAATGCAGAGAAAGGGGAACCCTCTTGCACTGCTGGTGGGAATGCAAACTGGTGCAGCCACTCTGGAGAACAGTATAGAGATTCTGCAAGAAACTAAAACTAGAACTACCCTATCATCCAGGAATTGCACTACTAAGTATTTACCCAAAGGATACAACATTACAGATTTGAAGGGGTACAAGCACCCCACTGTTTATAGTAGCATTATTAACAATAGCCAATCTCTCTCTATGGATATATATATATATATATATATGCACACATATATATGCATATATATAATATTCCATTATATATAATAGAATATTACTCAGCCATCAAAAGAATGAAATCTTGCCATTCGCAATGACGTGGATGGAGTTACAATGAATTATGCTAAGTGAAATAAGTCAATCAGAGAAAGACAAATTCCATATAATTTTACTCATATGTAAAATGTAAGAAACAAAATAGATGAACACATGGAAAAGGGGGAAAAGGCAAGAGAGAGAAACAAACCACAAGAGACTCTTAATGATGGAGAAAAAACTATGGGTTGATGAAAGGAGGTAGGTGGGAGATGGGCTACATGGGTGATGAGTATTAAGAAAGCACTTGCGATGAGCACTGTGTTTTGTAGGTAAGTGATGAGCCACTGAATTCTACTCCTAAAACCAATATTGTACTGTATATTAACTAACTAAAAATTTTAAAATGTATAAAAAGAAAAAAAGAAAAGAAAAAATAAAACAGTCTGACAAATGAATTCAGTAAGGTCATAGGCTACAAAATTAACGTTATAGAAATCTGTTGCATTTCTATACACAAATAATGAAGCAGCAGAAAAAGAATTTAAGAAAACAATCCCATTTACAGTTGCACCAAAAATAATAAAATACCTTGGGATAAACCTGACCAAGGAGATTAAAGACCTGTACTCCAAAAGTTATAAAACATTGGTGAAAGAAATTGAGGATGACACAAAAAATGGAAAGACATTCCATGTGCATGAATTGGAAGAATAATTGAGTTATTGAGTTCATAATGTTTGTGCTATTAAAATAATTTTAAAATAACCTTTTAGAATATCTAAATCCACAATTTATTGATTTTGCCCTAAATATTGGATTTAAGCAAATGGCAGACCCTTTGGCAGACCATTCAATAAAATGGGATCAAAGGAGACTTGATACAAATTGAAATCATTTACTTGTCACCTGAAAACCATTGCTTTAACTTTCTCTCACCAAATTCTAGGCAGGTAGCTCTGTAATCCAAAGTGGAACTTCCCTGGAATCAGACCACTTCTGAGACAGCTCTGCTACACATGATGGGTACCAACAGCCCACAGTTCCCATCGAAATCTACTGAGGTCGGATGCAGTTTCCTTCCATTGCAGTCAGCATGGTTTTTCATGACCTACTTGACTGTATTTCCATTCTTTTATTAACTATTTGAATGAATATTTAAATACTCAATGTCTGTCCTTTGTCCTGTACACATTTGACAAAGTATCAAATCCGTAGCTTCTTCCATAGAATGATAACATATAAGCGCTAAGAACTTCCTAATAATCCCTAAAACAGTAAAAGCACTCTTTTTTTTTTGGCATTGAGGTTTCTTAGTATGCAAGCAGTATCTGTCAAAAGCTGAAGAACTGACAACAGGAACACAAGACCCTCAGTTGGTGGCACATATTCAAGCTATTAATGTCTCAAATTTAAACACACACACACGTGTGTGTGTGTGTGTGTGTGTGTGTGTGTATCTGTGTGCACATATATATAAATGTCTAAATCTCTTTCTCTCTCTCTCTCTCTATCTATATATATATATACAGACATCATTGCCACAGAATCGAGCATTGACATGTTTGATACAGTTACTGGCATGTAAGACTCCAAGACCCAAGAACGTGATATTTTAAAAACACTAAGGCAAAATGCAACAAAGGATAATTAGTGAATAAGTATCTTTGGTTTGCCAATGTGAATTCAATAAAGCTAAGAAGTTGTAAAGATGCTAGCGTATTCTCAGGTGTATTGGTCTATTAAAACACCCACATGACTGAAGTTTTAAGAACAGAACCTCAAAGCAGTGGTATTTTAAGTAGAGGAAGAAAAAACACTCCTGAAAACCCATTTTAAACCCTGATAGTAGGTATGTTTGGAAAAAGCATTTTCAGCCTCAGAGTACCGAATTTTGTATCACACAAGCAGAAAGAAACTATTTAAAAATACAAACTAAATAAGCTCACAAAGCCACATTTGGCACTACAGATAAGAAGAAAAGAATACCACCAAGTTCCCCCCAGTGTCCACTCTTGTGCACACATGCAAGACACTCAGGAGAGGGTTGTAGTGGTGCTTTCACTTCTATCAAAATGGAGCATGAGCTCAACATGGGAAGTGTTCACAACCAAAGGAAAATGTAGAAAGCACTTTAGGAAAAGGAGTCTGCAGTGAGAGAAGAAACATGGTCTTTCCCAGAACTACAAGACAGTGACTTGGGGACATAGTGAGCAAAGGGAGGGACACCACCAGCTTCATTTGTCTCTATTTTTCACTTCTCCTAGGTCTGTTTTGTTACATTTGCGTTGGAGAAGACTGCCCATGGGGAAGAAAGTGTGATTTACCAAAGAAATAAAAGAGAAACGTCCAGGACTGAATGAGTCAAAAAAGAAAATACGGGGAGCCTGGGTGGCTTGGCTGGTTGAGCGTCTGACTCTTGGTCTAGGCTCAGGTCATGAGTTTAAGTTGGTGGGTTCGAGCCTCATGACAGGCTCTGTGCTGAGAGCATGCAACCTGCTTGGGATTCTGTCTCCCTCTCTCTCTCTGCCCTTCCCCTACTCATTCTCTCTCTCCCTCCCTCTCTCTCTGTCTTTTTCTCCCTCTCTATCTCTCAAAATAAACAAATAAACTTTAAAAATAGTAATAAAAACAAAAGAAAAGAAAGAAAATGTCCCTTGGCCCATGTCAAGGAACAGGAAAGAGAATTCATAACTGGCAACAGGGAGAAATTAAGAAAAAAAATTGTTGCAAGTAAAAGATCAAAGCTAAATAAATGTCTAGGAATATGGATAGGAGAGTACAAATTGTGAGAGAGGGACTTATACCCACATGTTTGTTTATATGCACTAATATTTTAAATATATAAGACAATTATGACTACACCTAATACATGTTTAAGGGGTTGACTTCATGGACTGGGATCACGCAGAAGTGGAAAAACGATTTTTGTATATCCTACCACATTTGATTACTTTCCAAGTGCATGTATTATTTTAGCAGCAACAACAGAAAATACAATACCAAACATAAATAATTTTCTCATTCACTTCTATGTGAAAAAGAAAACTCAGAGAAAAATAAGGATTAAGGAGAACCATGCACATCTATAGGAGCTCTTTCTAGGAGCTCTTTTAAATATTTTTAATATTTGTATTTTTTATTTTATTCATTTTTAAGTTTTTATTTTAATTCCATTTAGTTAACATACATTTGAGAATATCTTTATTTTTTATTTTTTAATGCTTATTTATTTTTGAAAGAGAGAGAGAGAGCACACACGAGTGAGCATGTGTGGGGGAAGGGCAGAGAGAGAGAGGGAAACACAGAATCCGAAGCAGGCTCCAGGCTCTGAGCTGTCAGTGCAGAGCCCTACATGGGGATCAAACTCGTGACCGCAAGATCATGACCTGAGCTGAAGTCAGATGCTTAACTGACTGAGCTGCCCAGGCACCCCGAGAATATTTTTAGACAATATCTGCCAAGGTTACCTGAGTTAGCTATAATTGTGGACATTGAATTATCATAATAAAGATAGAAAATTTTGTTATGAAAAGTTGGAAAATAAAAATAATAATTCTGTTGGATGGGCTCAAGGTATGAGCTCCCTGTTAATCTCAAAACAAGCCCACAGCCTACTGTGAGGCCTCTGTCATGTGGACTGTTTCAGTAGGTAATCCCCATGCCACTTCCTAATGCCCTGGGTCACACTTTCAATTCAGGCACTGGTGCTGTGACCAGTTCCAGGCAGGTGTAATCAGATAGTGGACATCAGGTCATACTCAGTACCTGGAGCTCCTTGCCATGGGCTTCCCCAACTTCATGGCATGGGACACCCAGCCACCAGCTATGCTGTCATGGGTACACAACCCAGAAGTAAAGGGGTTGAGGACAGGCACCCCACAGGAGCCACTGGGCAGAATCTTCTCTCTCAGGGAGGACAATTCTGAAATGCATTTTCTAAGGCTCTTCAACTGGTCCACACAGGGTGGAAACCAGTCTGTGTTAGCCCTGCACAACTGGATAGAAAATCCCTGTACTGTCTTTTCTTCTTTCTTCATTTTACTCCACCTGTTTTGTGCACCCAGTCCCTGTGATCGCTTTTCTAAATAAACTCCAATATGCAAGCTTTTATCATAGGCCCTGCTTTCTGGGGACACCAGGGTTACCTTCCCCAATGCTGAAAATTCTTCTGCCCCAATATCTGAGACTCCACTCAGAGATATTGCCTCCCTCATAGTTTCTGAGATACACTTTATTTATAAAGCTATTATATAATCATTCATACAAATATTTATAATTTATTTATTTGACAGGACATATCAAACCTCATGTTCTCTAAAACTTGAGATAAGGATAGTTAAGTGAAGTGGCCTATATTCAAATTCCAAATGCCTGATAGAAAGAAGAAAATGCTTTATACTTAACTAACATATCAAACGTATAAACATTTTTCTAGTTTTTCATGACTAGGTATCATTCTATAGATGTGAAAAGAAAACTAGGCAATTAACATCTGTGTCCTCTGTCCCATTTACAGCAAGTCCACAAGAGACAAATCAAGGTCATCCTTCAGTAAAAACAATCAACCATAAATTAATAGATTTATGAAAAAGGAAAAAAGCCCAGTGAGAAAGGAAGACACATTCAGGGATCCTTCTGGTGGCTTCTCTGACTTCCAGTTCCCCAAGTTTTCCTAGAATCAGCTGCTGCTGCCAGTGTCCCCTCACATTCTCCCAAGATGTCTTGTGTTAAGGTGTTAGTAAATTTTTAGCCTATTATTTCATTAAAGAGACCACTCAGGGAACCTGAGTGGCTAAGTTGGTTAAGCAGCCAAATCTTAATTTTGGCTCACATCATGATCTCACAGTTCATGAGACTGAGTTCCACATCAATCTCTGTTCTGAGAATGTGGACCCTGCTTGGGATTCTCTCTCTCTCTCTCTCTCTCTCTCTCTCTCTCTCTCTCGCTCTCTCTCTCTCTCTCTCTCTCCTCTCTCTCTCTCTCAATAAATAAATAAATAAACTAAGTCTTTTCATGTTTACAGAACATCTCACCAAAACACAAAAGGAAAAATATTACATCATGTAGACTCCTTTCTATACCTCACATCCATTCAAATCAGATTGAAGAAAATCAATCTCAGAACCCAGCAAAAACGAAAGCCTCCTACTACCACAGCTCCTCAGGCTAATGGGCCCCTCAGACCTGTTCACTCTCTGCTACTTATTTGTCAGTTAGAATACTAATCATAAGACATTGTGCTGAGTCATTTAGTTTTGGTATGAATTTAGTCTATGTTTTGTGGAGGATTAACTATCTGACCTTGGTCCTCTAACCAGACAGGCAGGACTCTTCCTCAAACCTACTGCTCCTATTTCTTCCATTCATAGAAAAGGCACTTCCTGTTCAATCCTCATTTTTTTTCCACCTCAAGCCTGTGCCCTTTATTTCAAGTTCTGAAATGTCCTAGCACTTGGTATCCAATGGTTCAGCATACTGGAAACATTTGTTATTATTTCTTACCGCAGGCACAACACTCTGGAGAAGGTTCATTTCTTTCCCTCCTGGTAAACTATTGTAAAAGACTCACTTAAATAGTGGTCATGTGGCTTTAACCATAGGTATCGTTTTTACTGAATTCTGCCTCATATATTAGTTATACAATATGATGAACAACACTAGAATCTTTCTGGTTTCAGCTTCATGAAATTTACAATATTCACCATTATATCTACAATAACCTTCTAGAACGAGAAACGATATCCTCTGAATTAGTGAATTCCCACACGTGGGCACAAGACCTGAACTCTACAGCTGCCATGAGTACCTGTTCAGGACGTCATCCTGGGCACCCACAGAAATTGCCTTACAGAGGTCTGCATTCAAAGGTTTCCAGTATAAAACAGATTTTTATAACTATGACCATTAGCAGGTCATTCTCAGACATTTTCTTTCTGAGAGAATCTTGTCAAACAGTGAATTCATTCGGAGGAGCAGAACAGTTGACTCTGGGAGTTTCTACAAATAGGAAATTAGGTCCAATGCTTGTAAACCTTTACGGTCAGGAGTTTCTCCTTTTTCCTTTTCCTCTGAGAGCTGTCTAAGACTGGCAGCTTATGTCTCCTGTGCATATTCCTTTGTTCTTCATGGAAATAACCAGTCTCTTACCCAAACGTAGGGTGAACTAGCAGAGAAAATAGAGCAGTGACTGTAAATATTAATTTACTCTTCCTTGTCCTTTCTCATTGCCCCCAATCTCCATCCCCCGTTTCCCCTGAAGCAAACAAATACAAATGCATGCTCACACCCACATAATTCTTGCTCTTACATGGTAAAGTGGTGGGCCAGTTATTTTTGCTCAATGTTGTCTCCATATGGAAGCATCCTAACTTATTTTCTATGCACTCTGTGTGTTTTGTTGAAAGTGCTTTTAAAAACATGATCAATATAATTTTCCCAACTGGCATGTCAAGAAAGGAGAGAATATGTCATTATTTTAACTTCATAGGGAACGATTCTTCCTTTAGACCTTAGAGTTACTGAGAGCAAGGAGGTCTCCTGTGACATAGCTTCTCTGTCCAAGAGTGGGGCAGTCAGTCTGCCCAATACGACATATCTCATCACTACTCAATAGTCCCAGGAACTGCCTCCACTAAACATTTTTTCCTCATACCCACTACTGCTGGATGATCAGACAGGCTTCTGACCATGGGTTATGGTTACAGGGTCCTTCTTCCAGCACCCGTATTTGGTCAATTTGTCCCGAAACTCTTTGGTTTTCACTGCATAAATAATAGGATTGAGCATTGGAGGAACAAGGAAGTAGAGGTTCCCAAGAATGGTGTGCACATGGGGTGCAATTCCCCTACCAAAGCGGTGAGTGAGAAAAGAGAACAGCGAGGGAGTGTATGAGATAAGCATGACACAAATGTGTGTGGTGCAGGTGTTGACTGCTTTGTGGTGGGCTTCCTTAGAAGACAGTCGCAGTACAGCCCGGATGATAAGCACGTACGATGAAGCAATGGCTGAGATGTCCAGCCCAGCAACCAACAAGGCCACCACCAGACCATATATCCTGTTCACTGTGGTGTCCACACACACCATCTTCACCACAGCCATGTGCTCACAGTAGGTGGTAGGGATGACGTGATTTACACGAAAGGGCATCTTCTGGAGGAGGACAGGCATGGGCAGAATGAAAAGGATGGCTCTCACTAAACTCACCAGGCCAATGAGCCCAATGCGACTATTGGAAAGGATGGTGGCATACCGCAGAGGTTCACAGATGGCTACATAGCGGTCAAAGGCCATGGTCATCAGGATGGCTGACTGCAACGCTGATATGGAGTGGATGAAAAACATTTGGACCAGGCAGCCCACATAGCTGATCTCACTCTGGCCAAACCAGAAGATGCACAGCACCTTAGGAATGGTGGTAGTGGACATGCCCAGGTCTGTGAAGGCCAACATGCAGAGGAGCAGGAACATGGGCTTGTGCAGGGAGCGCTCGGTGCAGATGGTGAAGATGATGGTGCAGTTCCCAAGGATGGTGATGAAATACATGGAAGAGAAGGGGACAGAGATCCATCTGTGCTTGTCCTCCATCCCAGGAATGCCTTGGAGAATGAAGAAAGGTGGGTGACCCAGGGACGCATTGCAAACGGTCATGGTGATTCTTTGGGGAAATACCTGAGAAGAACAATAAAAAAAACTTCATGAGCCTCAAATTCCAAAAGAATCAATGTTTTCAAAATGGAAAACTAAAAAGGTGGGATGTGTAGACACTCAAAAATGATTCTGGAATCAAGCTAACATATGTCATGTAGTATAGTAGAATGCTGTCATGTTAGAGTTATAATAATGTGGTGTAACATCTGACAAATACATATTTCATTTTGAATGTGTTATCCATGATGAACTGAATCATTATTCACACAAGACATCATTTTCACAAAAATTATTATGTGTAATTTTGAATGTGTATCCATTTAGAGAATGTCACTTGAAGCCTGTGAGGCAAACGTGGATAGAAATACCAACCACTGTGACAGAGTCTTCAAAACCACTCTCAGTCCACTTAAGATGAAATAAGTCCACAAAAGAGCTGTTCAGTGAGGACCAAGAATGAAGCAAGTGACAGGGCTCTGGGAACCTGAGACCAGGATACCAGATGGAAGTGCGAAGCCACCTCACCTGAACCACTTACCGGAATAGGAGGCAGGCAGAGTGTGGGAAGCTGGTCCTGGACACCTTCTTCAAATGTGTGTGTGTGAGTGTGTGTGGCTGTATGTTGCTATATCTACACATATATTCGTGTGGCTCATGGGGAACACACTCTGTGCCCGGCATGTCTCCACTCGTCACTCTCGGCACACACAATCCATGGTATGGCCCTTTAAGTAACCTAAGGAAAGTCCCCCTAGGTGCCCAGAATTAGCTCTTTGCTACTCCCTCCTTCCCAAACACATACTCTCAAGGCACCACTGCTATTTTGAATAAACTTGACCCTGGAGGTTTCCCTAAGCTCCCAGGGGATGAGGCTGGTTGACCCTAGCAGTTCTGGGCATGTTCCAGTCTTTGGCAGTCCTGGAGGAGCCTGAGAGGAGACAGTGAAATTAAAGCTAAATCTGGAAGTAGAGGAGGTCCTGGCCGCTTGTATTCCAAAGGCTCTCTTTCCCAGATATGTATAAGTGTGGGAAGCTGGTAGGACCTTACTCCATGACTGGGGTAGTCATGCTCCTGAAGGCATCAGAGGTACAGCCCCTGTTGTTGGATACCCTGGTGAAATGTTAGCAGCTCTAGCTCCATCTATCCTTATTGTCTTCCAGGTTTTTTACTCTAACGTGTTTCCTAGGCCAATGGCTTTACCCTAGATGTTCTCCCCAGGGTATTTTGTGAAATACCCTCTCATGTGTTATAGTATCCTCTCAACTTCTAGGTCCAGATATAGCATATGTCTTTCTCATTAAGTCAAAAGAAGAAAGTTTGTCCAAAACAATCTTCCACATCCATTGCAGAATGCACAAGACAGTAC
Organism: Panthera pardus; assembly: GCF_024362965.1. Lineage (NCBI taxonomy): Eukaryota > Metazoa > Chordata > Mammalia > Carnivora > Felidae > Panthera > Panthera pardus. The sequence goes on from NW_026526677.1 coordinate 53,265,933, forward strand.
TAACCACTCTCAAAGTCATGAAAGACCATTCATAAGTCGACTCAGATGGCTGGATTCTGAATTGTGATGTCCAAATGGTACTACAAGTTGTGCCTACAGGACAGGTCCTGTAGGGAGACTTGTTCAAAGTCAGGTGTCAGCAGAAGGAAAACAGGGGCTGAGGGAAGGAGTGGCAGAATGAAGGGCCTGGCACAATCAATACATCAACAGAAAGAATCATCAACAAATGTAGACAAGCATGGGGCTACCTGCTCATAGTCATATTCACACAGCCTTCCCTGCAGAAAGCTGTGCTCTGGTACCACATCAGAATCCTGCATCAGTCATTCTTTTTTTTCTGTCCCTGAGAGATCCTCATGGATGACAATGACAGGTAGCAACCAGAAAGAATCCTTTCTTCCTAGCCTTGCTTTCTCACTTTTACATCTATGGTCCGGTGAATTCCCTGCATGGAACTTCTTTTTTTTATTATTATTTTTTTAATTTTTTAAAAATATTTATTTATTTTTGACAGAGAGAGAGAGACAGGGCATGATAGGGGGAGGGGCAGAGAGAGAGAGGGAGACACAGATCTGAAGCAGGCTCCAGGCTGTGAGCTGTCAGCACAGAGCCTGAAACGGGGCTCAGACTCACAGACCATGAGATCATGACCTGAGCCGAAGTGGGACGCTCAACCGACTGAGCCACCCAGGCACCCTTCTCCATAGAACTTCTAAAGAATCTCTTCTTGTAGAGTGTCCCTAAAGTCCTATCAAGTGCTGCCATAGTACTGCACAGAATCCTCGACCTGTCACAACTTTTAAGCTTGTTCTTTGGATAATCACACTACTCATGGAGAATGGTGCTGGTTGGAATTCTCCACAAATCCTGTATCCCAATCACTAGCACCATGTTTGGCATTAGTGGTCGGATTAGAAGAGTCAAATAAATGAATAAGTTAATGATAAACGAACCAAATAAGTTCTTTCTTGGGATTCCTGGGTGCTTTGTCGTTTCAGCGTCCAACTTCAGTTCAGGTCATGATCTCACGGTTCATGAGTTCAAGCCCCCACGTTGGGCCCTGTGTTGAGAGTCCAGAGTCTAGAGCCTGCTTCAGATTCTGTGTCTCCCTCTTTCTCTCTCTCTGCCCCTCCCCTGCTCATGCTCTCTCTGTCTCTCTCTCTCTCTCTCTCTCAAAAAAGGAATAAACAAAAAAATTTTAAGTTCTTTTAAATAGGAACTAATTATGTATCCTAGCTTATGAGATCTTACATGGTTTTGTTTTCTTGCATTAATAAAAACTAATAACCAACAATATTTGAAGTCCATGCTTTTTCCATCAATGAATTCATAAAATCAAGGCCAATCCAAACAAATTTCAATGATTCATTATTAGAATCTTGACAAAATAATTCTGAAATTTAAGTGGAAGAACAAATCATTGAAAATCATATAACCAGGGACCCCTGCCCTACTAGAATTTAAAATGTATTATAAAATGTTGCAAAAAATGAAGCTAATTGCAGGAAAAGACAGCTTATTTGAGGAGAATAGCATCATTACAAATGCCCAAGTATATATGCCATATATTATACAATAAAGACAATAACTTAAAACAGTGGAGAAAAGATAAATATTAAATAATATAATTATACAAAAATAAATAAATCTGTATATCTCACATCACTCAGGATGCATAATACATAACCAGAAGCCTTCAGTTCCTGGATGGTGATCTCTAGACCTCTGGAATGTCCTGTCTTACAAAAGTGTCTTCAATTTGCCTGGTGGCTTTGGCCACTGGACAGTCTATTGGTGTGATTTACGATGAGGGTTTTGGGTCACATCATATCAGTTCTGACCTCAACAATAGCTGAAGACTAGAGGTATAGCTTGACTTCCTGGAGGGACAGGAGAATAAAAGCCACCACATGAGCAATATGTAATCAAGCCCCAACAACAATTCTGGACACCAAATACTCAAATGAGCATCCCTGGTTGGCAGTAACACTGTGTAGTCACATATGGTGACCAAGAGGAGCTAACACCCATCCATGACTCCACAGGGAAAGGACAACCAGAAACTTCACACTTTGAACCCTTACTGGACTCTGCTCAATGCATCTCCTACTTCGGCTATTTTAATCTGTATCTTTTTGTTATAATAAAACTTTAATTCTGAGTATAGTGCTTTTCTGAATTTTGTAAATTTGTCTAATACATTATTGAACACAATGGTGATTGTGATGACCCCCCCCCCCCCAAGTTTATAGCCAGCTATAAAATGGTGGAGGTCCTGGGACCTCTGAGTTCATTGGAAGCATCTGAAGTAAGGGTGGTCTCCTGGGGACTTTTCTCTCAGACCTTACAGTTTGACCAATGGAAGGTAATTCTAAGCATTGGGTAGAGACGCATTTTCTGAGTTTTATTAGATTGTTATTAATCATATAGAAAATTGTTTAAGTTAGACATCGTTCCAGCTTGATTAGGCTGTTGTATAGCAAATCACTCCAGACTTAGTAGCTTAAACCAACATTATTTTGCTCACAAATGTGGAATTTTAGTCAGTGCTCAGTAAAGACAGCTTGTTTCTCTTCTTCTAGGAGCTGGTGAGGACATCTTGACTATTGGCTCTACTTAACATCAGAGAAGGGGCTGGAATCATCTGGTACTGGCTTACTCCAGGGTGTGGGGCTGGGCCAGGAGAATTTAATAGCTAAAGGCTGGAACAGCCAGGAATCCTCATTAATCTCTCTTCATCTCTAGATGATATCATGGCAATTTCAAGAAAATTGGAATACTTACATGTGAATGAAAGAAAAGAAATAACCAGAAAGAGGGGAGAAGCAGGGCAAAGGTGAAAGGGCAGTGGAAAGGAGAGAGACAAGTCTGTATTTCTTTCCACAACCTGGCTTCAGAAGTAAGTCATATTCTATCACTTCCAACATATTCTTGTCACTGGAAGTGAGTCACTAAAGCCAGCTTTATGTGAAGGGAACATAGCTTGTATCTTTCATTGGAGTGTCAATATCATTTCATAAGAAGGGCATGCAGAATGGGATACATTGGTGTAATTATGTTTTTATCATATGCCATGGACATTAAATTTAAATTTTTTTTCTAAGGTGAATTGGATACATGGTTATGAATATTTAGATATATATACACAGAGATTGTGATATTCCCAATCCTGATTCAAACCATCTCCCTGATTCTTTGGTTTATTTAAGTATAATTCACATAAAAAACTGAGGGTTGACTGGGGGGCCATGGGGGAGAAGGGAAAATGGGTGATGGGCTTTGAGGAGGTCACTTGTTGGGATTAGCAATGGGTGTTGTATGCAAGCGATGAATCACAGTAATCCAAAACCAAGAGCACACTGTATACACTGTATGCTAGCCAACTTGACAATAAATTATATTTTTTAAAAAGTATAACTAACATACAATGTTATATATATTCCTTTCAGGTGTACAATATAATGATTCAACAATTCTATATATTTCTCAGTGCTCATCAAGATAAGTGTACTCTTAATCCTCTTTAGCTGCTTCACCCTTCCCCCACCACCTCCCCTCTAGAAACCAGCAGGTTGTTCTCTGTATTTAAGAGCATGTTTTTTTTAATGTCACCTTGTTCATTTATTTTTGTTTCTTAAATTCCACATATGAGTAAAACAATGTGGTATCTGTCTTTCTCTGATTGACTTATTTCATTTAACATAATACCCTCTAGGTCCATCCATGTTGTTGCAAATGGCAAGATTTCATTCTTTTTTATGACTGAGTAATATTTCATTATATACATATCTATATCTATATCTATATCTATCTATTTGTCTGTTTATATATACACACACACATCTTCTTTAGCCATTCATCTATGGGTGGATATTTGGGTTGCTCCCATATCTTGGCTAAAGTAAATAATGTTGCAGTAAACATTTTCAAATTACTGTTTCTGCTTTTTAGGGGGTAAGTATCCAATAGTAGAATTATTGAATTGTATAGTACTTCTATTTTTAATTTTTGAGGAATGTCTATACTGTATTCCACTGTGCTACACCAATTTGCATTCCCACCAATAGAGCAAGAGGGTTCTTTTTTGTCCACATCCTGGCCAAAACCTGATATTTCTTCTTCTTTTTTTTTTTTTTTATTTTAGCCATTCTGACAGTTGTGAGCCAATATCTCATTGTAGCTTTGATTTGCATTTCCCTGATGATGAGTGATGTTGAACATCTTTCCATGTATCTGTTTGCTATGTGGACGTCTTTGACAAAAGGCCTATTCAGGTCCTCTGCTTATTTTAATTGAATTATTTGCTTTTTTGGTATTGAGCTGTTGTGAGAAATAATCCTACTGGCCCAATGAAAGAAGGGATGAAGAAACTCCGAGCACAGTGAAGCGAGGCTCTAATTAACATTCTTGCAAGAATGGGTGTCTGATGGAAAGGCACACTCAGGAAGGTTACAGCAAGCAATTAATCTTCTAGCGTGAAGTCCCTCCCTGATTCCTCTTTGGCAAAGTACTACAGAGGTTACAGTGTTACTCAGAAGTCACCTATGCCCATGTATGGCCAAAAAGTAGTCTGATTGGAACAAATATACATTCCTTGAGGTGACACAGAGACTTCAGTTCTTTGGTGCATGCTCATTGCAAAGCCCACAAAAAGGAGAGGGGAAGAAGAATCAGGAAGTGAAGTGTCTAAAGTTTTGGGACTCCATTGTGGGAAGAGGAGGCGTTCATACATATTTCCAATAGTTTGTAAACCTATTGTTAACTAGATAGCACAGCTTTTATTTGGTATTTCTCAGAATCATCTCACTTACTTTTCACAACTCTATAAGTTCTTTACATAATCAAGGAAGTGAAAGACCTTTCCTCTGAAAACTATAAAAAATTGATGAAAGGAATTGATAACACAAACAAATGGAAAAATGTTCCATACTCATGGGTTAGAAGAATTAATATTGTTAAACTGTCCATAAGACCCTAAGCATTCTACAATTTAATGCAATCCATATCCAAATACCAACATTTTTTTTCACAGAACTAGAATAAGTAATCCTAAAATTTGCATGAACTACAAAAGGCCCTAAATCACTAAAGCAATCTTTAAAAAGAACAAAAGCTGGAGGTATCACAATCCGATTTCAAGATAGATTACAAATCTGTAGTAATCAAAACAGTATGGTACTGGCACAAAAACAGACACATAGATCAATAGAACATAAGAGAGAGTCCAGAAATAAACCCATGATTATATTGTGATAGAGATAGAGCCCCTCCCTAAGGAATGTGATGGAGGCCTTCTCAGAACAAAGAAAGGCAAAGTGGCCCAATCAACTCCTATACACATATGCATAACTCTAACACAATTCTGTAACTTGGACTGTATCCAATCAGACTATATGTGTCACCATATATGGGAGACAAAGAAGTAGAAATTGCATAAAAGACTATACCCTGCTCTGCTCAGCACTCAGCCTTTTGAGTTTTAGCCCACTGAATCCCTGCTAGCGTGAATAAAGCTGCTTCCTGGGAAGAAAGGCCTCAATGTCCCGTCCCTCTGTGCGAGAATCCTTCTACAATATGGCCAATCTACAACAATGGAAGCAAGAATATACAATGGGTAAAGATGGTATCTTCAACAAATGTTGCTGGGAAAACTGGATAGCTACATGCAAAAGAATGAAACTAGGACCATCCTCTTACACCATATACAAACTAAACTCAAGATGGCTTAAAGACCTAAATATGAGACCTGAAACCATAAAACTCCTAGAAGATCACATATGATGAGGTTTTGGGGTGATGGTGAGGTTCATGGGTTTTGGAACTGATGGCCAAAAAAGAATTCTTGAAGACATCTTTGGTGCAAAAAGGTGATTTTATTAAAACACAGGGACAGGACCTATGGGCAGGAAGAGCTGCACTGGGGTTGTGCAGAATGACTGGTTATATACTCTGGACTTGAAGAGAAGTTTCCAAAGAGGCTTTTATATGCTAAAGACTCACAGATTACTGAAGGCCTATTATCAAGCTAAATTTGTTTTTCCCTCTAGCAAAGCATTAACATTAAGACAGTGGGGAGTTCCTGGAGAAATGTTAAACTCTGTATTTGCCTCAAGTATTTGTCAATGGGCTACAGGTTATAAGGAAATTTAATTTTACCTGCCATTTCCTTCTTGCCTTTGTTCCCCATATCACCATGGAGAGGTGATGTGGGGCTCCAGGAAATAGAGTCTATAGGTTTTTGGAGATTAGACTACTGATAAGATTTTCTTTTTCTTGTAATTTACTAAGGTATTTGTAAACTGATGGAGACTCTTATCAGTTTAACCATTTATTTTCTGTCCTTTCCTTTGTCCTTGGGCAGCCAGAAGTGCCTGAGGAATGTCACACATATCCCACACATATCCCACCTGGGATGGGGGGTATGCTAGGTTGTATTTTGCCCTCAGCTTGCCTTATGGTCCCCCATCACATCAGTAATTTCTCTGACATAGAGAGTAGAAACATTTTTCTAGATAGGTTTCCTCAGTCAAGGGAAGCAAATGCAAAAAAAAAAAAAAAAAAAAAAAAAAGTGGGACTTCTGTGGAGTTATTTCTAGAGAGTGTATTGTAAGCCCTGGGAAGGAGAATGGGGTAATTGCTGAAACATCAGCTATGTTCTGGTCTCAAGGCTGTCGAATGTGATAGCATTATGAGAACAGAGCTCCATGATCCCCCAGGAGCCAGTTAAGAAACAGACCTGCCTGGTAGTCTTTGAAACTGCACATCTTCCCTGCACGCTTTCACGTAAACACCGGATGTGTGTCTGGTTGATATCTGGAGGCTCTTTGTGTTTTCTTTCCATGCTTTGACATTCTTTGATATCTATATCTTATGAAACATAAAATAAAGGCTGTGCAGACCCCCGTTGCTGCTGCTCTCTTGCAGAGGCAGCCCTGTATGTCCGCTTAGTCTGGTGTCTGAGAACTTTTTCTTGAGTGCATGGCAACAGACGACATCAATCCAAAATCTTCTGCACAGCAAAGGAAACCATCAACAAAACAAAAAGGCAACCTGCTGAATAGGGGAAGATATTTGCAAATGATATACTCAGTAAGGAGTTAATACCCTTGATTCTTTTAAAAAATAATGTAGCACAAGCATAATTTACAAACCCAATAAGAATTTGTGATGGTTAATTTTATATGTCAACTTGACTGGGATAAGGGATGCCTCAATAGCTAGTAAAACATTATCTGTGGGACGTCTGCGAGAGTGTTTCAGAGGTGGGGATGAGATTATCATTTGAACCAGTGGACTAAGTAAGGATAATAGTCACCAATGTGGGTGGGCAACATCCAATCCATTGAGGGACTGAACAGAACAAAAAGTCAGAGAAAAGGTGAATTTGCTCTCTTTGCTTGAGTTGGGACATCGGTTTTCTTCCCTTGAACATCAGCATCCCTAGTTCTCGGGTCTCAGATCTCATACTGAGCCTCACACCATTGGCTCCTTGGTTTTCAAGCCTTCATTCTCAGGCTGAATTACACCACTGGCTTTCCCAGGTCTCCACTTTACAGACAGAAGATTGTGGGACTTCACAGTCTCTAAAATTGTAGGAACAAATTTTTTTTTAAGTAGACTTCATGCCCAGCATAGAACCTAACACAGGACTTGAACTTATGACCCCGAGATCAAGATCTGAACTGAGATCAAGAGTCAGATGCTCAAATGCCTGAATCACCCAGGTGTCCCAATCTTTTTTAACTTAACTTCTTCTCTCCCTACAGCATGAGTTTCCTAAAGTCACACACTGTGCCTTATTCACCTGTGAAATTCAATGCCCATTATACCTAGTACATAATTTATTCCACAATAAATCTCCTCTTTTATCATCTATGTATCTATCTATGTATCTATGTATCTATCTATCTACCTCTGTTATCATCTATCATCTATCTACCTCCTATCGGTCCTATTTCCCTGGAAAACCTGACTAATACAAAATTCTGTAGAGAAGCCTTATTCAATGCTCTAATATAAGCTGCACAAAAGTTAGCCATTGGAGGAAATTTTGATGTGCACAAGATTTTTCATTTATAATGCACCTTAAAAAAAAGGTAACAAACCTCAGCTCCTAGGGAAGGTAAGCCTGTGCTAGGGCATGAAGGCCAGTTATTTGGAGAAAGATACTTGTCAAGCCTGAGTAACCTGGGTTATCCTGGTGAGGATCAGCAGGAAACTGTGTCCTGGGAATTCGTATATACCCAAAGCATTATTGACTAAATGAGGTTAAACAAAAGGTCAGGCTACCTCTCCATAGTAGTCCACAAAATAATTTACATAGCAGTCATCTCCATCTGTTTAAATCTGATCCCAGATACAGAGGAACCTGGGCTACCATGGCCATCTTTGGTCTCGCATTGACACTCTTATTACAAACACTCTTGGTCTAAGAAAGTGCTGACAATCAATTAATCAATCAGTGGTGTGTGTGTGTGTGTGTGTGTGTGTGTGTGTGTGTGTGTGATTCTCAATTTCTTGAAGCTATAAGTAAGTGGATCTTTTCTTATCACTTTTCCTCTTTCCAGCCCTAAGTTTTCTGTACATAGAGTAATTTACTGGTTCTTACTATCAAAAGTACTACAATGCCTCCTGACCTTTTCCTAGGAAGACTCAAAACCTACAGGCCAATTAATGAGCCACATAATAGCCTTACAGGAAAATAGTCTTCTGTAGATTGAGCAAGTATAAATGTGTTGTTCTAAATACTTCAGAAACTTTCAGATAATACATGATACTGGTTTGCTAGAATTAGCAGAAACAGAAACCTCTAGTCCAAGGATAAGATGTACTAGAGAAGATGAAAGATTAATTATAAAACTTTTCCCATTGGTCCTTGGGGTATGTAGACAGTCTAGCTACCTCCTTCCCTTAAAAAGCCAAATATTCTTAGGCGGATTTGTTTGGTATTGATGCCATAGACCAGGGGGTTAAGAACAGGGGGCACGAGGAGATAGAGATTTGCAAGTACAATGTGGACATGAGGAGGTACTTGGTGGCCAAAGCGGTGGGTGAAAAATGAAAAGAAGGCAGGTACATAGAAAACCAGAATCACACAAATATGGGCTCCACAAGTGCTAAATGCTCGGAATTGGGCATCCTTGGAGGGCAGGCGCAGCACAGCCCGCAGGATCAAGCCGTAGGAGGTGGTGATGAGGACCACATCCATGCCAGTGACTGAAAGTGCCACAGTGAGTCCATAAATGGTGTTGGGCTTGATGCTGGCACAGGCGAGCTTGGCAATGCCCATGTGCTCACAGTAAGTGTGGGGGATGATGTGGTGTCCACAGAAGGGTAAACGTTTGATGAGGATGACAAAGGGGAAAACAAAGAGAAGGCCACGGACCACACATGCCAGACCAATCTTCCCAATCACTGTGGCATTGAGGATGGATGTATAATGAAGTGGGTGGCAGATAGCCACATAGCGGTCAAAAGCCATGGCCAGTAGAACAGCCGACTCTGTGGCAAAAATAGTGTGAACAAAAAACATCTGGGTGAGGCAGCCATGGTAGGAAATTATGTGGGACCTAAACCAAAATATTGTTAGCATTTTGGGCAATGTGGTCGAACAGAGAACCAGGTCAGTGATAGAAAGCAGGCACAGGAAGAGGTACATTGGCTCATGTAGAGTTCTATTTGTCATGACGATGTAGAGGATGGTGCCATTACCAACCAGAGCAAGGATATACATGGAGCAGAAGGGGATGGCAGCCCACACGTGCTGATCTTGCATTCCAGGGATTCCAAGTAGAATAAATGTGGAAGGATGAAAGGCAGTGTTATTGATGACAGATGTGGACAGCATAATGATGAAGAGAACACAAGACTTTATCTTCCTAAAAGTGGTTAGAAAATGAAATCAAGTCATCCTCGATGTCATTTATTCCCCCCACATATCCATTCAGTTTCTTGCCTCTCTTTCATTCCCATCAATTCGACTCCACTTCATGCTTTTCTCATTTCTTTCCTGGGGTATTAAAATAGCTCTGTAACTAATATGCCTACTTCTAGGATTTGCATCTTCCAGTGAAACCTCTACATTGCTGTAGAAATATTCTATCATGTGAAAATAATCAACAATAATACAAATATAACCTTTCTTAGTGTATGCTGTTCAGAATATCTTGTATTACCTTCCTCTGGTCTACCCTCCACCACTTTCCATCATGTTCTTGGTCCTGGGACACTGGACTACATCCAGAGACTTCCCTGCTCTCTCACTTCTGGTTGGATTTGACTATAGGAAACAGCAACAAAGGATTAAAGGCAGGTCAGGATTTTTTTTTCCTTTAGCTCCCTCCTGGCAGGGTTGCTGCAAACTGGCTTTATCTCCCTCTGGATTTGGTTTCTTCTTCTAACCGTGTCCTCTTCTTAACCCTTCAGTACAAAGGACTATAATAGTGCCCGCGGTCACTAATCCAGGAACTTCACAAGACTTTGTGATTTCCCTACACTTGCCCACATCTTTGAAAATGGTTTCTGTATTTCACTGTCTTTAGATGTCCTAATGTAGGTGTGTGCTGCATTTCCTGCTAGGATCTTGGTATGATGTGCAAAGCTCTTCTTGTTTCTGTTCTTGCTCTTGCTCACCTATCTCATATTATTTACCATCACACTCCATCATGTATTTCATGTTCCAGCCATATCTGAGTGTTTCGAAATGTCCAAAAGCATGCTTAATCACATCTGCATGCTTTTTCATACACTGCTTTCTTGGGGGCACAGAATAGCTGTTCCGATTGGTCACCTGGAAAGCTACTAATAGTCATTCAAAACCCACATGAGGGGTCCCTGGATGGCTCAGTCAGTTAAGCGTCCAACTTCGGCTCAGGTCAGGATCTCACGGATAATGAGTTCGAGCCCCACATTGGGCTCTGTGCTGACAGCTCAGAGCCTGAAGCCTGCTTTGGATTCCATGTCTCCCTCCCTCTCTCTGCGCCTTCCCCACTTGTGCTCTGTCTCTCTGTCTCTCTCTCTCTCTCAAAAATAAATAAACATTGAAAAAAATTTTTTAAAAAACATGAATATGTTGAAGCCCTTCTAGGGTCCTTGCTGTTGTGTTAAGGGCATCATACATCTTCAGCATACCTCCCTTAGGAAATATAAACTGTTCTATAATTATGTGTATGTCTCTTGCCCCATTACGCTATGAAAATTGCATCTCATTTTTTTCTCTACAACCAGCATTAATGCTTTATATACACAGGACCGATAAATAATGTTTAATAGGCAAATAGATAAAGGATTGAACCCAGCAAATGAATTTTTTAACAGACTTTTATAAGTGACCATGTCTGAAAAATGGCATATCTTCTTGCAAGTCTTCCTTATGGATCAGACGAGATCTTCCCTCACCAGATCTATGATCTCCATCATGTTCTTTTCACTCAATATACTGCAAGACATGATCTTATTTAGCTCTTCAGTACATATGTAGTCTAACCTAATGTATCTATATAATAAATTTTTATCTCTTTTCTTGATTGGCCACGTGATTTAGTTGGATTATAAAATATATTGCCTTAGTCTGTTTTGTCTGCTTTACAGTATGAGCTCTGATATGATAGGTCAGACCAGAAGCCACACAAGTATGTGTTCCCCGAAGTCTCCAAGTGAAGCATGCCATGGGAAGGGAAGTAGAAAGTCAGAGACCAGGGGTTTACAGGTGAGGTAAATCAGGGAAGGTTTCTGGCAGTGACTGGGCCATAGATTGAGATTATGCCAATAGGTAAGGAGAAAAGAGTAAAAGAGGCGTCTTTCACTGGAGACATCTCACCATGAGAGATCCTTGTAGGTGAAGTCAAAGTCATCATTCTTACCTTATTGAATTCGAATCTCAAAGACCCTCTTTTTTAGAAGGGACATTAACATTAATTTCATCCAATTGTTCTCACCTCAAAAGAATTTTAGAATGTGGAAACACCTAAGATAAGATAAAAAGTTTTGTAATAATTAAAAAGAATATCCTTCCTTCAATCCCCTATTCACATCCACCTGTATTATTAAAAGACCAACTAATTTTGTTTGTTTTATTAATTGCAATATACATTTCTCGTATGCTACTGCAAGTTTATTACTTCGTGCTAACGATTACTACAGCTATAAATTGTATAGATTATAATGTTATTATAAGTTTTAATTACTAATGAAATTGTTATTTTGCTTAAATTTTTAAGCCATAAAAGAGAATTTACCACAATTCTATTGTAATTTTTTATACCCTTAAAAATTCAACAATCAAATTATAATGGCAAGTGACTATAAACATTTCAAAGTCCATCTTAGAAGGTATAAATATTTTATTTTTTACTTCTATCCTGGAAATACCTGTGGTTTTTAAACCATAGGAATATAATCTTATCATCTATTTGAGAAATTAGTTACAAAGCATGTATAATTTAATAATGCTATGATGCTTGGCTCCCAAATGTAATATCCTGAAATGTGGTCACTTAGAAGTTGCTTGTACAAGTCTAGTGACAGAAAGCCTATACTCTCTTGAGGAAACCATTTTCCATTTCAGACCCTCCAAGTCTGAGACTACTTATCCTTTCCTTAGGTCAGTGTCTGTAAACACAATCCACATCACACAAGCATTATTCCTCTACAGTGTCTTAGGTTTTCAATTTTATGAAGTAAATATATCTTCTAAGTCTGCTCTTTCATCTTATTACTTTCTCAAAAAATACATTACTGACTGTCTGCTATGTACCAAGCCCTCATCTGGATGTCTTATATATACCAAAGAGTAAGAATATGCATGCTCCATGATATATGAAGCTAATGAGAAGTGCTAATGAAAAGACATGATCAATCAAATAACCTCCCATGTATGTATGGAAATGATATGTTGATGTATGCTATAAGGAAAAGGTATATAACCAGTTCTTAGAGAGAGAGCTTTCGTAAGGAAATAAAATTTAGGTTCCAAATCTAAGTCTTCCTCAAATGCTCCAAACATCTCTTGTACAAATCACTTCCTAGGATTGTCACCTTCTCTGTGTGGTCTGGAAAGTAAGACATCAGAAACTAAATTCAGACTGCCTGCCTGGGTTCAAAATCTGGCCTGATTGCAGTTACTTGCTAATTGTCTTATTCTTCTCTCCTCAGTTTCCTAATATAAGATTTGGATGATAATTCTTAGTTTGTAAGGTTGTCAGAGAATTGAGAAAAATCATGCAAAGTACATAATACAGTCTCTGTAATTTAATAAGGATTGGTTACAATACTCACAGATATTTCTCATGCTTTTGCACATCTCTGAGTGCATTGAAATAACTAGGTACCTGCCTCTCAGAAGAGGAAACTTCATTTAATTCGTCAAGTTGAAAGACATATTGGCTTTTCTTGAGTCTGTAATCCAAGGGTGAAGGCACTGAGTTTCATCCACTTTGAAATCAAGAACTATCTTCAGAGATATCCAAGACCACTTCTCAGTTAGCTAGGTTAGGTGGTGTCTCACGAGACCTGAGATGGAATGGCTCCTCAATGATCTCAGTCTCATTGATTTCCTCTCATTCATCTCCCTTGGGATTGAGAAACAGTCGTGATATGGGGAGTCCTTCAATACAACAGGAACGAGCTGCCACCAAGAGACAATAAAGATGAAGAAAAATGTGTATCTGATTTCAGTTAAAGGAAGAAATTTGATTAGGCTGTTCAATAAGACAGTCTCCTGATTTTTCCCCAGAAAAGATAACAAAACCTGGGGATACTGCAGCAGAGATTCATGGTTTAATGGGCTTCTAAGTTTCCTGCATATGAAATTACAGGACCGAATTAGAGAATTTGATTGGGATGGTGCCAGCTGTACTAGAACCCCGGTGAGATTGGAAATTAGATGGGTTTGTTGATCTCCTAGGTTTTCTGGGGTCACTGTGAGGGTTTTAGGTATGTAAGAACAGGGCAACACTCTAATATATATATACATATATATATGTATATATATGTGTGTGTGTATATATATATATATATATACATACACACACACATGCTTATCCACACACTTCTTCATTTCTGCCTTACTGCTGTGAGTGACAACAAGACACAGCTATTGTCAAGAAATTCTGAATTCATCATTGCTTTAAGAAAGGCTTTTCCTAGAGTTCTATCTGACTGGTTTGTCTTGAGGCCATAAAGAACAGAGCAAGAGACTGAAATATCTAACTGCAACAGAAAGGACTGAAGTGCAAAGAAAAAGACTTACTGAAAATACGTTTTTTTTTAATTTTTTTAACCTTTATTTATTTTTGAGACAGAGAGAGACAGAGCATGAACGGGGGAGGGCCAGAGAGAGAGGGAGACACAGAATCTGAAGCAGGCTCCAGGCTCTGAGCTGTCAGCACAGAGCCTGACGCGGGGCTGGAACTCACAGAGCACAAGATCATGACCTGAGCGAAGTCGGATGCTTAACCGACTGAGCTACCCCGGGGCCCCTGAAAATACATTTTGATATGCAATAAGGCTATGCAAACATCGGAGGGATTCAAGGAACTGCACCTCTCATAATGGAGAAGGGGACAATCTGATATGAACTCAAGAGTGGCCAAATACATCAATGTCTTGGTATGATTGTCATCCCTCTGTATCTTCCCCTACTTCTGCCCCTGGCTTTATAGAACTGTCCTCAACCTTATTTTCTGTCCGTCTCATCCATTTAACACTCACCCCCACTTCAGTCAGTAGTCAGCCATACTAGAGAAATCCAGCATAAGTAGCATAACTCCTGGATCTATGATTTGGTCTCATTTATTTCCACCCTCTGAAGGCTTTTTTGACCCAGTGAGGCTATGGTGTGGCTCAGAGCACCAATGGTCACAGCTGCTAAAAGGAAAGGTGAATTTGCAAATAAGATCCCTGAGGGGACACACCAGTCATATCAGAGTCTTCTCTTAAAGCCTAAAGATTTTTTTAAGGCAGGAGAAGAGTCACCACTATCCTACAATAAGTTACTGCCTGCTCATCTCTCAAGCCAAAAAAATAAAATAAAATAAAATAAAATAAAATAAAATAAAATAAAATAAAAGTAGCCAAACTGTGTCAAATAGTTAGGAAGAAAAATTCAGGGAAAAAGGTGACACGGAATGATAGACTGGGAAAAGATATACTTTGAGTTGGAATTTGCATGGCTTCCTTTGGTTGCCTAATTCAATACAACATATTACCTATTCTCAAGAAAATAATCTTTCTGCTTAATCTGAATTTCTGCACATTCACCTTGAGCTCAAGCCTTTATAGCCCTTAAACAGTCTGTGTCTTCATTAGGGTAATTCTTTGTCTTTTTTCCTTCAACTAGTTAGACCAGACTATAAACTTCTTTTTTTTTTAATTTTTTAATGTTTATTTTATTTTTGAAGGAGAGAGAGACAGAGTGTGAGTGGGGGAGGGGCAGAGAGAGAGGGAGACACAGAATCTGAAGCAGGCTCCAGGCTCTGAGCTGTCAGCACAGAGCCCGACCCGGGGCTGGAACTCATGACCTGAGCCGAAGTCGGACGCTTAACCGACTGAGCCACTCAGGCGCCCCAGACTATAAACTTCTGATTCAAAGAACTGCTAGTTACAGTCTGGTGTAAGATACATTCTTCTCCTATAACGCACTGAAGGAATGACAGAGTGGTCCTTTGAAATATTTCTCTTTATTCACCCATCAAAGTCTCACTCAGGCCAAGTATCTAGGTCACCTGGAATGAAGATACAAAATTATATGTTGAATTGATTGGGTCAGGAGAGATTCCCATAAGTTAAGGCAACATGGAAAGTGTGTACTTGGGAAAAATGTGAAAGGGGATGATAGCATTTCCTCCCAGAACTGGATGTCATCTGGAATTATCCAAGACTAGGGTATATCTGAGCCATGGGAAGATACCTTTCCAAGGAAGAAGAATGGACAAGGTGGATTCAGACTCATTTCAACTATACTCACCAGGCAGATCTCACAGAATTGTAAACATCTTAGTTATGTCTCTTCTTCCTCCCTCACTCCAGACCTAAGCATCTGACACATTGGTATTGAACTATAAATACATACAATACATACATACAATAATATTTACAATTTGTCTATGACTTCTTTCATACAAGTTGGTGTGTAAATTGGCTCAAGATTTTTAGAAAGTGATTTGAAAGTATAAAGAGACGTAAAAAGTGATTTCCCTTAATCAAGTACTACCACACAGAGGAATCTACTTTATAGGAAATAAAGCAAAATAAAATGAAAGAGATGTAGATTTGAATCCCAGCTCTGGCATATACCAGCTGAGAAATTCTGAATAGATTGTTTAATTTTTAGGAACTCAGTGTCTCATGTGTAAAATAGAGCTATTAATTACACCATAAGTCTTCTGGTTCCAAAACTTTATTGTACACTGGAACTTCCTGGGGCCTTTTGAAAAATTCTGATGCTTTCATCTTACCCACAGTCATGCCAATTTAACTGATACAGCATGAAACCTGGGCATGACAGAAGGTGGATTATCAAGGCCCTGAGGAGGAATGTACTTAGTGTAGATGAGAAGATTCAAGAGGACAAGTATGGCGAAAAGCAAATCAGTCAGGGAAATGTAGTAGTAGATGAGACCAGAATAGATGACAATAAGTCAAGGTCATGTTGGATTCTGTAATAGATTTCTCATTCTCATATCTATCTTGTTTTTCTCTCCTTTCTATATATAAAAGTATTCCTGATGTTTTTAGACCAGGGCCATGTGGCATTTTATGGCCAACGGTGAAAATAGAAGAGGCAAATGTCATGTCAGGCTAAAATATTTAAGAACAAATGTGTAGACTCTATGTTTTTTCTTCATCTGCTGTAGTGACAAGGAGGCCATGCTGCCATTGCTGAACGGCAAGTTATAAGCAGCCTAGGTCCCTGAGTCACTGTATGGAGAAAAACTACCCTTGAGAATTATCAACTGTTGTAAGACTTTGTGGACATAAGAAATAAAACAACTTAAGTGTCCATGGATAGATGAATGGACAAAGAAATTGTGGTGTATATATAATAGAATATTATTCAGCAATAAAAAAAGAATGAAATCTTGCCATTTGCAACAACATGGATGGAACAAGAGTGCATTATGCCAAATGAAATAACTCAGAGAAAGACAAATACCATATGATCTTTCTCTCTCTTATATGTGGAATCAAAACAAAAAAAAGCTCATGGACACAGAGAACAGATGATTGGTGGTGGTTGGTGAGGGGGTGAAAAATGAGTAAAGAGGGTGAAAATGTGACATAGCTAGCATTTTCGGATACTTTGTCTGAGCAGCTACTAGGCACGGTCCCTGCAGTTTTTCCTTCATCTCCATTTACAGATAACAATTATAAGATTCAGAGGACCTCTGTCTGAGGCGACTTCAATGGTTTAAGTGTCTGGAGAACCCAGGAGGCCTCTCCTTCTAGCACCCCCACATCCTAAACCAATCTTCATGTTATATGCCCACATTTTGCGAATATTTTTTTTTAATTTAGAAGTTCAGTATGATCTATTAACTCTTGGTTAAGAATGTCTATTCCAGCCTGCCCTGCCCATTTCTCAGATGAGATACCGAAGCTCAGAATATGAGTAGCCAGCCAGTTGGGTGGCAGAAATTTCATGACGTCACTGATCGTTTGCCAAAGGTACCAGAGCTTTCTGGAGGTGGCTGCAGGCCCTACCACGCACCATCACCGGCCCCTCTCCTGTCTCGTAGGGCCCTTGGGTGGGCAAAGGGTAGGGGAGCTTGCAGGAGGCCATGGCCAGAGGCATGGACACTGAGGCAGCAAGGATGCTTCATGAACTGGTAGTGTGACAGCCGCAGGGCTCTGGGTTGGTGGGGATCTGTAGGTGTGGGTGGCCACGGCCTCAGGGTGTTCAGGTGGGCGGTCCTTTGTTACTGGGAGGTGGAAAATCCCAATGGCCATGCCAAGGAAAGCTAATGAGATCCACCTACACACACCTACACACACACACACACACACACACACACACACATACACACCAGTGGCCAGGAAATATTTTTTCCAAGAAACTAAATTTAGTAAAGGTAAGAGAATGCGCATTTAAACTTAATCCACACTCCTCCCTGTGCCTTTCCCGGGCATTAAGGTGTAGTAGTTAAGAATGTGGACTTTGAGATTAGATTATGTGGGTTAAAATCCCAACTCCTCCATTTTCTAGCTTTGTGAATTTAGGCAAAGTGATATGCTCTCTGGGCCTCAGTTTCCTCATCTATAAAATGAGGATAATAATAGCCCCTCATTCATAGTTTCCTTAGGAGAATTAAATAGGACAGTTGTATTTGACACTGGGCCTGGGAGGCCCTGGAGCATGAGGACACCATAACTCCAGGCAGTGAAAGGTGGCAACACCAAGCAGTATACAGAGCCAGAAAACTGCCCAAGGCACTCACACAGCCCAGAGAAGCAGCTACCTGCCCCAAGGGACTGTAGAGTCTGAGGGGGAAAAAAACCCAACAACCCTAAAACAAAACCAAAAAATAAAAAAAACAGTATGAGAAGAAATAGAGAAATGTGATATAATTGCCATGAATTACAAAATTTAGGTGGCTATATATCCCAGCTTGCCCAAGAAAGTCTCAATTTAGGTCTGTTGTTGTCTAAGTGAAATTATGAATAGTTTCCCTGTCATTATCAAATTATTCATGGTCCCTTTATAACTAAAAACATTCTTAGTTTAGCAAAGCTAAATTTAAAATATGGTGAATCAGCATATTTATGATTTTTATCCCACAGTCACAGGCATAGAGTGGACAGTTAGATTTAGAAAAAAAACTTACTAGAAAAGCATAATAAAGTGTGTGTGTTTGTGTGTGTGGGTGTGTATGTGTGTTACAAAGGGAAGGAGGGTGAAAGAGGAGAACTAATTTGTATTCAACAGTAATCCTAAGAATGAATCAGAAAATTAAAGCTGGTGACAAGGAAGGAAAAATGAGGAAAATGAGAAAAAGTGAAAAGGTAATAAGATCAAGTTATGATAAACTCATTGAAGAAGTTGAAAGATTATTTTCTGGGATTCAAGAGAAAGTGAATTGGAAAAACAGAAGGTGATGGATCAGGAACCGAATGCCTAAAATTTGGATTATTAACAATTTGCATATATTTATGGAAATACAAATTCTAAGGTGTTTCTAAGGAATTCAGTAGATGAGGTAGGGTGGTCAAGATCTTTAGAGAAAAATTCAGAGTACTATAAGTCTAATTGTTCCAAATACTTATTATTGTATAACAAACCACCCCCAAAAGTACTGGTTTAAAACAATTTTATTAATCCATGATTCTGTAGATCTCCAAGGATGATGCAGGCAGTTGTCATTTGAGGTCTCTCCTTCTTTCTCTTTCTCTCATGTGGCTGCCATAAGATTTTGGATGGGGTTGGGGCGCCTGGGTGGCTCAGTCGGTTAAGCGGCCGACTTCGGCTCAGGTCATGATCTCACGGTTTGTGAGTTCGAGCCGCGCGTTGGGCTCTGTGCTGACAGCTCAGAGCCTGGAGCCTGTTTCGGATTCTGTGTCTCCCTTTCTCTGACCCTCCCCTGTTCATGCTCTGTCTCTCTCTGTCTCAAAAATAAATAAACGTTAAAAAAAAATTTTAAAAATAAAATAAAAAAAAGATTTTGGATGGGGTTATCTCTAAGTTTCATAAAAAGTGACACAATTGATTCTGGCTATTAACTAGTAGTTCAGCTAGGCTGTTAACCACATGAGCTCTCCATGTGGTCTGGGATTCTCACAGTACTGTGGCTGTGTTCTACGGAGAGTGTCCAAAAATGAAAATATCTATCTAAAGACACCAATGAAGAAGAGTTAAGGGTTCTTATAATCTAGACTTGGATATCCTGAAATGTCACATCCATTACATTATTTTTTCAGGGAAGTCACTAAGGCCAGCCCAGATAAGAGGGGAGTGGAATTACACTACACCTCTTGGAAGACTGGCAAGATCATATGGCAGAAAAGTAAATGATATTGTTTTGTATATAAAGATGTTGTTTTGGTCATTTTTGGAAAATAAAACCTGCACTAATGCACCCTAGGCCATAATATCACAGATCTCCCTTTACATACCAAATACATTCACAAAACAAAACAAAACAAAAACAAAATACATTCACCTCTTCCCTAGTTCAAAGTCTAGGATCTCAGCCTCTAAATCGGGACATAATGTGAATAGAGCTCCTTTGGTTCAGTTCCTTGTATACAGATCCTTGAATGCAATTCCTTTCAATCTGAAGTTGTGTGAAGAAATGAGAAGGAAATCTACTATTTATACAGCCAACACACTATGGTGATACAGAGATGGGTAACTGTAATAGATACTCATATGCAAAATATTGGGAGAGTCATAATACAGTCACTAGGTCATTATAGTTTCTAAAATCCAGCCAGAGATTAGTATAACCAGTTTCTTAATAAGGATTAGATCCTTCTCCCTGGGAATGATTCTCCATGGCTTTTGTCTAACCTCTAGGCAATTGTTTCTGTATTCTGTGTCATCTTTGCTTTTCATTGAGTAGTAACCTGTGTTTACATCTGAGTTCTTTTCTTCATCTATTTCCTGCCTAATAAAGTTGGAGACCTAAAGGCCTCTTTTCATTTTGCACTAACTCTGTCCCTTTTAGTCCAAGCTGATGGTGCTTACATCTGTTCATTTCTCTTAAAAATTGTGGAATTGTGGTTCTTGGGACACCTGGTGGATTAGTTGGTTGATCCTCTGGCTCTTGATTTTGGCTCAGGTCATGGTCCCAGGGTTGTGGGAGCAAGCCCCGCATGAGGCTCTGTGCTGAGTGTGGAGTCTGCTTAGGATTCTCCCTTTCTCTCTTCCTCTCTCCCTCTCTCCCTCTGCCTCTTTCCCCTGTTGGTGCTCTCTCTCTCTCTTTAAAATAAAAAAAATGTGGTTCTCTATGAATCTTTTAGGGTTTACTCCATTAGACAAAAATCATACCCACAAATATCTTCCAGATTGCTCTCTGTCTGATTTTGCCTGAGAGTTAATGATTCTCTGGGGAAATATCCTTGAGATTCCTAGAAGATTCTTTGCCTAATTGAAAAGATTAATTACACATATCCTTAAGTATTTCTTACTCTTAGCAAAAGATTTTATAGTCTCATCCTAGAGATAATATTACACCCTAAGGACATTTTTTTTCCTTTGAGAGTCTTTTGTAATTTGGAGAGGCTGGAAGGAAATTTCTTTTTTATTTGAATTCAGCAAGCCATGATTCCTTCGTATTTACTCTAAGTTATGCTTGAACACTGAATAATTTCATTTTAGCTTACATCTCTCTGTACCTTATGTGGCATAAAAATATGTGGCATAAAAATAATGTTGATATTTTCAGTGTTCTGCTTAAAAAATATCCTTGGCCAAACACATCAGTTAATTAGGTATATTTTCTACTTTCTAAGTTATGGTATCTCTGAACTCTCTACAGCTGCATAGCACTTATACCTTTTTCTCCAGCCCCCAATAATAATTCTCTCACCGTCTTTCAGGCCTCCATTAACAGTTCCTTCAAGGCACTTGCAGCTTCTATGTGCTGCCTGTTCCAAAACTAATGCTACATGTTTTAGGTTTTTTGCTACATCAAGAAACCCACTTCCTGTTACCAATTTCTGCATCATTTATCTATTGCTGCATAACTAACCATCCCCAAGTTTATTACCTTAAAACAGCAAATTATTACTTCTTGTGGTTCTATGACTTGGCTTCAATCAGTTGAGTAGTTCTCTCTTGAGTCTCTTATACATTATAGAGAGATTTCAGTTGAGCCTACAGATACCTAAAGTCTCAACTAGACTGGATGTTTAAGATGGCTTACTAACATGACTGGTAGTTGCTGCTGACTCAGCTGGGATCTCAACTGGGGCTGTGCACCAGAATATTTAGACATGGCTTCTCCATTTGCTTGGGATACTCGTAGCTCAGTGTTTCAGTTTGAAGAAGGAGCATACTTAGATAAAGCATTTCAAGAGACCCAGGGGGAAACTGCAAAGATTTTTGTGGCCTAACCTCAGAAACCTCACAATATCACTTACCTTGAATTCTGTTGATTAAGGAATCCCTATGTTTAGGCCCAATTCAAGAGAAGTAGAATTAAACTCCAACTATAATGTGGGAATTGCAAGTTCACACTGCAGAAAAGCATGGAAGATGGAATATAGTATTGTGGCTATCTTTAGAGAATAAACCTATCACACCAAGTTACTAATGGGTCATCTCTGTGTTCATTAAGATCACCAATAATCATCACAAAAATTCTTTGTGCCAGAAGTGAACTCCTTAAAAGACTATAATAAGTAGAGATAATTGATAATATTTTTTGAAGATATGAGACTTAGAGTTGTGGAATTTTAAGGTGGATCAATAATACCTGAGCAAGAAGAAGTTATGGGGAGTATAAAAGAGAGCTATGTTACTTCCAAGCCAGGAAATTACTGTAAGAATCAAGTCTATGGGTTTTTCAAAGGAGCAGGACTTTTCTGATTTGGAAGGATCCAAGATTTCTTAGGTCTCAGAATCACTTAGAGAACTGTTAAAGAATACTGAGTCCCATTAAAGTAAGATAGAGCCTGGGACTTCGCATTTTTACCAAATTGCCTAGGTGATTCTGATACTCACTAATGTTTGAGAACCCTGTTTGTAGATGACTAATTTTCCTTGGTGATTCTTAAAGGAAGGTAATCATTTGCTGTTAGCTTTGCCAACTGTCATCTGGAAAATATCCAACAGAGGTATCTTAAATTATTAGACCCTTAGTCATCTCTTTTAACCTTTTTATTAAGAATAATATCTATCCACATTATATATGATCAGTATCTTATCCCATAAGTCTTGGAAATCTATCTCAAAATAAGACAGAAATTACCCTCTGATCTATTGTCTCAGGAAAACATATCTTCTTCAACTTTTTTTGTCTTTCTTGATATCTACTTCCTTACTTTGTCTTATTGATTCCTATAACACATGGAAGACTTTTAAGATTTCATATGTATTTAAATCACCATTGTAGATATTTTAGCTGTAAAAAAATAAAATGCATTCCAAAATAAATATGGTTACCTGTTTCCTTTCCCAAGCTCTCAGTCTCATGTCAATAGTTCCCTTTAGGGAAGAAGGGTAGGATGATTTTTTCCCGAATCTGCTTGGTCTTCACCCCATAGATGATTGGATTGAGTGCAGGAGGGATGGCTACGTAGAGGTTGGCAGTCAGTATGTGGAAGGAGTGAGGAATATTGTGACCAAAACGGTGGGTGAGGACAGAGAACATTGCTGGTGTGTAGAATATAAGAATGACACAAACATGGGAACCACACGTGTTGAGGGCTTTCTGGCGGGCATCTTGGGATGGAAGATTAAAGATGGCACGAAGGATGAGAGTGTAGGAGATGCCAATGAGGATCAGGTCTGATGTAACAGTCATTACAGGCACAGCAAATCCATACCAGATGTTGATGGAGATGTCCGCACAGGCAAGCTGGGCTATGCCTATGTGCTCACAGTACGTGTGGGGGATGATGAGTGTTCGGCAAAAAGGTAGTCGTTTTAATAGGAACACACATGGGAAGATGATGCAAAAGCTCCTGCTAACAATAGCCATTACAATTTTAGTAATAATCTGACGGGTAAGAATAGTGGTATATCTTAGGGGGAAGCAAACAGCAACATAGCGATCAAATGCCATGGCTAACAGGATGGCAGAATCCATGGCAAAGCTATAGTGAAGAAAGAACATTTGAGTAAGGCATCCAGAAAAGGTGATTTCCTGAGGACCTAGCCAGAAGACGCTGAATGTTTTGGGTACACATGTATTAGATAGGATGAGATCTGTAACAGCCAGCATGGAGAGGAAAAAGAACATGGGCTGATGAAGGCTGCGTTCCATGGAAATAAGGTAGAGAAGGACACTGTTGCCTGCAAGGGCCACAAGGTAGATAATGAAAAAAGGAATCCCGATCCAGACATGGAACTCCTCCAGCCCTGGGATTCCCAGTAGGATGAAAGGGCCTGAATTGAAGCTGCTCAAGTTGAATGTGGTCATTATGGTCTTGGACTGGATGTGTCTCATAGACTGAAAATAAAAATTTTGTGGCTGATTGTTACGATGATCTACAGACATCCACCTCTGAGTCTTCTTCAATATTATCCCCTCACTTTCAGCTCTGTAAAGGGATAAGCTATCCTTTGCCTCTTCTCTTGACTAAAAATACTTGCCAAACTTTCAGTTACAATTTTAAGTCATAATAGAAGTGGGATCAAAATAATTTTTTCACAGAGACACAAGTCACATAACTCCAGTCATACAATTTTAGTCCTGCCTCCTTACCAGGAACCCAGGAAGGTTTCTAGGAAAATATGTACACAAAACACTATTAGGCAGAGAAACAATGACTAGTTAGGAATTTGCAACAAAGTTCAATGTGAAGTTCCCACCCTAGTGAACTGGAATAATAACTGTAGGGTCCCAAGGGGCTAAACAAAGGCAGGACCAATGTCCAACACCAAAATAGACCATGCAGTCTCTTTTCTTTTTTGCTCTTTCTCTGCAGTGGAGCATCTGCCCTCGTTCTCATCAATATTGTAGCAAAGTTCACCAACATAAAGAGGAGACAAAGAATATTCTTCCCTAGATTCTAAGGTTTAAGTGGTTTACTCTGTCTTCAGATATTACCAAGTTGGAAAAGTTTCCAAGAAAAGGTATTCTCCAATAACTCACTCTGTCACATTGGTCTCAAGGAAAGAATGGAACCCTGCTCTGAACCTTCACAGAAGACATCCCAGCAGAGGGAGCCCAGTCTCCGGGTAGAGTTATGCCACAGCATTCATGCCCCTGTCTAATCTATACAATGACTCATTCTGGTGAGACTTATGAAACAGCGGGGCCTTTCTTCCAAAACTCTTCTGTTTGTGACATGATACACAAATCTTTTCTCCAACTTCAGTATTCACTCATTTTTCTTTCCACCTGGTCTTGAGTAGTTAGCATTCTGTAGTGCTCTATATATGTCTGCTGCTTTCTAGGTTAATAAACTCCACCTGGATGATAACCCCAAATGCCATGACTTTGTAACTCCTATGTTGAAGATTCTGAACTTTTTAATTTTGAAGACAATCCTCTCTCCTTAGCTTTGGAATTAGTTACCCAATGTCTGCCATGTTAGAAATCCCATGCGCATCCAACTCAGCATGTTCAAATCTGTTTCTCCTATAATGTTTTCCAATTTAGCAAATGATAGTATAACACAGTTTCTCAATCTAGAAGCCTTGAAATTATCTTAATCATATCCTCTCACACACAATCATCTTATTCATCTTCCAAACAAGTGTCATATTACAGGTTTGTTCCCTAAGTATCTCTGTATTACATCCACTTATTGCTACCCTTGCATTGGCTGTTCCATCCCATGTACCGTCATCTGTCAGCAAGACCTCTGCATTCTAACTCAAATGTACCAATTTTCCTTGAGCAATTAAAGGTACATGTGATGTAGAGTCTTTCCCAACTAGAGAGGGGAAAAAAGATGGAAAGACTGTAATTCCAGATAGGAAGAAATAGCAAGTCCGGCAGTCAGCAGCAGTAAATATCTTCGGTACTCAAATCTAAGTGCAGTTCATTTCTTTAAAAGTAGATTCAGTTACAGCAGAGGCTAATGCATAGACAAGACTGAGCTAGGTTTCAGGAGCTAAGATTTCAGTTCCCTATTCACTGCCACAAAATTATGTATAAGCCACCTTGCTTATATCCCACATCCCCTACCATGTGTGTGTGTGTGTGTGTGTGTGCGTGTATGTGTGTATATATATATATATATATATATATATACACATGTATATATACACATACACATACACATGTGTGTATATATATATATATATATATATACACACATACACGCACACACACACGCACACACACACACAGATTGGAAACTGGAAGGACAAACTATTACAGAGAAATAATAATTAAACAGGAGGCAAAAAATTCCATGACAAATGCACTAATTCAAATGAAAAATATATAATTCCATTTAATACATTTATTTAAACTATTCTTAGAGTCACTGAAGCAAAGCCCTTTAATCAAGTGGAAAAAGTGACAATGGATATGAATAATCAAGTCACATGAGAAGAAACTCTAATGTTTAATAAATATGTATAAGATTTTCAGTCTTATAAGTAAGTTCAATATAAAACATGAATGATGAGGTATATTATTTACCATTAATAAAGACTTTAAAAAGATTGATGGTATGAGTGATAACAGCCAATTCTGTGAAGGGTCTGAGGAAATAAGAGCTGTTATAACTCTTTTAGAAGGGTTTACTGTGTAACATTCTTAGATACTAATTTGCCAATATGAATCAAAACATAAAGTGCACATATACATTGTCCCAAAAGTTCCAAATATATGAATGCTTCCACAGATACAGCTATATAAATAAATAAGTGGCCTAACGATATTCACAGCAGCAACATTTATAATACAAAATTTGAGTGAAATTAAAATATCAAAAAATAAAAATTGAAAAGCTGGCACCATTTTAATTTTTAACGTGGGAATAATTTTAACATTTACTGTATATAACTTCTAAAAAGAATGAGGTAAAGCCCTGTGTATAGGAATCAAAAGACACCAAAATACTGCTGGCTTCCTTAGCACACATACTGAAGTTGGAATGATACAGAGAAGATCAGCTGGTAGTATAATTAATGGGTAACAAAACTTCAGAATATTTTTTTAAAAAGTAAAAAATATGTAGCGGCACCTGGGGGCTGAGTTGGTTAAGCATCTGACTATTGATTTCGGCTCAGGTCATGAACCCAGGATCATGGGTTCAAGCTCCACATAGGGCCATAAAGCTCTTTCCTATGTCAAAAGTGAGATGCCTTTAGTCCATGGAATGTGTCACCCCCCAATTTAAACTTCAGCTTTGGGGAATACTCTTGTCTGATTTCTTTTCCACCTACATTTGTTCTTGGAAGTTTTGTTAGCTTGGTCCATTTCTCTCTTTCTCTAGCTAGCTTTCCCTACAGTACACAGCAAGCTTTCCTGAACAATATCCAAATTAGGTAATGTTCCCAGGTACACTCCTGGCACACCACAGTAGCCATTCAGAGCACTTCCCACACTCTTCTTTTTATTTTACTTAGCTTTCTCACTTAACAAATGGTAAACTTGAAGAGGATAGATATCATGTCTGCTTATTTCACTGTTCTATCCCTAGAACAGTGTCTGCCACAGAATATTCAACAAGTTCTTGTTGAATAAATGAGTGGCAGAGGCCCATTGGACTTGATACTAATGAACTGGATCATCCAAATAGTGTTGTGAACACCCTGTCATTCACCCACCTCTCTCTCAAGTTTATATCCTCAAAGCCTACCATAATAATATAATGTAGGTCCCTCCACTTAAACTCTGGAAAATTAAAGATCTGGAAAAGCATGAAAACTTGCTTTCCATATTAAATACTTCCATATTTAAATACTTTGGTGAGATGAAGACTCCCACCAAACAAACCTAGGGGATTCACAGTCACCGCACACTACTGAAAGATGGTCTGGAAGGAAGGACGCAGCTAAATGTGGGAAATTAGTAGCACTTTCCTCACCTAGAGGAAAGTTCTAGATACATAAAAAGTTCTAGATACATAAAAAGAGGTCTGTGGCTTTACATTTCCATTCTTGAAACCTCCCTGGTGTTACTAACTATACATTCTCTTTAATCTATTAGTACTCTTTGATCACAGTCTCTTTGATTACAGTTTCCTGAATAGGATTTTGCATTTAGCAAGCATTCTATTCCCACCTTACTTACTGGTCTCTGACTGACTGCTGAGCATTTTTCTCCTCTCTCCTAAGGCTAGGAATATAGGCTATATCTCTATGTTCTCTGTCTCCTCCAGCACCAAACTAAACACAGGACAGGTCCATCAGCAATACCTTGATCATGGAGTATTATAATCCATACCTTGCCTTTATTTCTCTTTTTTATGCTAAGTGTGTCTATGTGAATATCTTTCTTCTGCCCCATTTTAGGGAGAGGAATATCCATGGTTGGTCCATGGGTCACAAAAAGATTCTTTTGAGACCCATTCCAGAAAGCAGCTGTTCAACTCTATTTTGTATTTGTGTCTCTCTGTGGTGTGTAGGGTGGGTGGATTTTGCCCCATCATCCTAAAAGAACAGGACATTCAGAGCATTCATAAATGCACTCACAAATACAAAGTCATGCTTACACATATAGGATAACCTAATAATCTCTGAGGTGGCATATGGAATTTCAATCTCCATATGTCTGGTCCCAGCCTGAAATGGTCAGTTCTAAATGTATCATGACCACTCATTCTCTTTTATTTATTTATTTTTACATCTGTAGCACTATATTTTTTAAATTCTTTTTTTTAATGTTTATTTTTTGAGACAGAGAGAGACAGAGCATGAACGGAGGAGAGGCAGAGGGAGAGGGAGACACAGAATCTGAAGCAGACTCCAGGCTCTGAGCTGTCAGCACAGAGCCCGACGTGGGGCTCAAACTCATGGACCGTGAAATCATGAACAGAGCTGAAGTTGGACGCTCAACCGACTGAGACACCCAGGCACACCTACATCTGTAACATTATAAATTTTGACCAGAAAAACCTAGAAACATTTGAGGAAAAACAGTGAGAGGGGCTCAGAATTAAGCTCCTAATAGACACCTGTCTATCATACCATTCTCTTAGCATGAGTGTCAGCTTTATAATCTATATGCAGAATTGTAATCTTGTCTATTCCTCTTCCTCAGAGCCCTGTCTTTCCCCACTCCTCCTCTCCTCTTCACCAGCTCCTATTCTCATTGACTTTGCTCCCTGCTATTACTCCCTAATAGTTCTGCTTTCCTCACCACCGGCTTATACCTTGTAGATCCTGGTCCCGGAACTACTTTGCAAAGGCAAGGTGATGATCAGAGAGTGCAAAAACACAGCAGGTAAAAAACAGACCAAAGAACAAAAGAAGCAGTTCCCAGGGCAGTAAGGACAGACGTAAGATCATGCTCACAGTAGGGAAGAACCAATACAGAGCCCAGAGGAGTGGAGTGCAAATGTACGTCTCTTATGTCTCTGGGGATTTGAGACAAGTTAGAACAGAGGCCCTCTGAACCCAGGAGACCTATAAGCCTCAGGTCTGAAGGCCCCAAGTCAGTCTAGGCCATGAGCAAAGGTTCGACCAAATTAACACTTTCCCAGCTTAGGAACTTACACCTTTGTTCATATTAGTGTGGGCTTGGAAATTCTGGAATCCATGATAGCAGCACACCTGAGCCTCATGAGGGTCTTTATCTAGTTTGATCAGTAATTTGATAAAGAATCATATCTACCATGTGTCGGCTCAGTATAAAACTCCTAAGACTTCTGGTGCAAGGACTGTTTCATTTTCTTGTGAATCCCTAGCAGAGAGTATTTCATAGTGGAAAATCCATAAATGTCTGAAATGCATCTACTTCTAGCCTTATATAACAAAACCCTGGAGCTATTTCTCACTGGGACTTCATCTCTCCAGATGTGAAGAGGCCTCTCTTTTTAGATACTTATTTCAATGTTCACTCTTGCTTGGCAATTCTGTCCATCTTCCCTCAGTGAAGAATCATTACTAATTTTGTGTTCAATCCATTTTTAGACTATAGGCTACTAATCTATTTGTCTAGAGCAAACCTCTAACACAAAGCACACACAAATCTGAAAATCATAGCTATCTAGCCAGGGTATGGTCTCAACCTTCCAATAGAATCCTGTGTACAACTGCCCATCAGATCAAGAAGGAAGTTTACTTTCAATGTCTTATGGCTAAAAATCTGGAATTTATCGCTTATTCCACTCATCCCTCCCTTGTGCTGTAAAAAAGTACTTTAACTGTTCTAGAAATCAGTTTCTGCATCTATAGTAAGGGAATGATAACTTGGAAATGCTTAATTTAAAGAAGAGCTCTGAGGAATAAGTGGGGAAACAACTATCACCTTTCTGTGGAAAAATTCTTTTTCCATGACTCTCCATAATTTTTCTTTGATTATTTAGAGTTACAAATCCAAGTAGACTCCCTCTAAGCAAATGGATTTCATTCATTAATTAAAACTTATTCATTTCAACTCCTTTATTCAGCAAATGCTTATTGCATGCCTATTACAACCTAAGAGATTGTAAATGATAGGAATGCAATGGTAAACAAGGCAGGCAGGCGTGAACCTGGCCCTTGATGACACATAATGGGGGAATAGATATTAAACAACTAAGTATACAAGCAATCATTTTATTAAAGTTGTGGTAAGTCTTGAAATAAAAAGTACCTTGTGCAGTGAGAATGTATATAAGAGATACTAATCTAATATTATCTGAGGGGATTTGTAGTTGAAGCCTAAATAGGAATTGCCAAACAAAAATAAATAAATAAAGAGAAAGCACAGGCAGAAGAGAAAAGGAGAAATCTGATGCATTTGAGAAGCTGAAAGCTGGCAAGTATGGTGATGTACCGTCTTAATATATTAACAGTAATATCAGTATGTCTTGCACAGTCGTTTTATCCAGCTGCCCCAACATACAGAGCTAACTTCACTAAGATTCATTAAGATTCTTTTTTTTTTTTTAACTGAATATGTAAGGAGGACAGTTGACTTTAGAACAAGTTGAGTTTAGGGTTAACATGACAATGACTGCAATTATATACTATGGAATCTAAACTGAATAGGGAAGAAAGGAAAAGTTAGGGATAATGGCAGAAAGGAAGGGGTTTCTGGTGAAGTTTGAAGGTGTATGAAACATTTATTGAGAACACATGTTATATCACATACTTTCATACCAAAGGGCATAAGAAGATGCTTAGGACTAAGTTTCAGCCTTCAAGGAGCTCATAATGTAGGTGTGGATAGATAAATTAAAGAGCAAATAAGTATGATGGTTTGTAACTGTGGCATGGATAAAGCAGCCCCGTCTGGGTATCTTCTGAGCTGCCTAAGGGCACTACAGACAGCAAAGAAAATGTCAACACACACACACACACACACACACACACACACACAGAGGATCTTATCTCATTATGCCAATTTTACTCTTTACTTCTTATTCCCAAGTAATTTAAAATGCTCATCTTGATTAAATTTATGGCTTCTCTTTCAGTGAAGATTTTAGGAAATGGGTGTTTTTATCCTGGGACAGTTTCTTAAGAGGAACATAGATGAATCCTACCCAACTCCACTCAATACACACACTACTCACACCAAGTTGTTGTTGTTGTTTTATTTTTTAAATATTTATTTATTTGTTTTGAGAGAGAGAGAAAAAGGGAAAGAGTAAGGGAGGGGCAGAGAGAGATGGAGAGAGAGAATACCAAGCAGGCTCTGCACTGTCAGCATGGAGCCTGACATGGGGCTCAATCTCATGAACTGTGAAATCATGACCTGAGCTGAAATGAAGTCAGATGCTTAGCTGACTGAGCCACCACGCACCCTGTGCTGTTGTTGTTGTTGTTATTTTTGTTGTTGTTGTTGTTGTTGTTGTTTTAAATAATAGGACATTGAGTATGACACACACAAAAAGAACATTGCTTCTGAAATTACTTGCTCAAAGAGTCAGGGATGTGCAAATTAAGCAAAATAAACATAAATGAAGTGTAAATAAATGTAAATTACATGTAAGGCTTTGAGCTTCATACAAGATTGCTCTTTTTATTAAATTCTTCCATTCCTTGCATTGATACCGAGAACAATATTATGCATGATCTAGAAGGCAATGGAATTATTGAAGAGATTCAAGGTACAAAGTGACACTATCATATGAATTGTAAAATGATCACTCTAGCTTTAACAGAGAGAGTGGATTGAATGGAGCTCCTATAAAAAGATGACTTTGAAATAGTCTCAGAGGGACGAATAATAGAAAGGGGCCCAGGTGAGTTCAATGGTCAGGGTAAAGGCTAGAATGTCATGTATATATCTACAGGTATGGCTTATAAGCACCTTCAAATCAAACATTTAACCCAAGTATTGAATTAATTTTGTTGGATGGTGATGTAAGACAAATCAAGGACAAGCCACAGATTTCTGGCTTGGGAACTCATGTTGGGGGTAGTGCCATTCACTGTAAAAGAAGACCAAAAAGGAAGGGCACTTTTCATGAAGGAAGTTAGTGAGCTTCCAGGTCAGTTTTGAAGAAATTAAGTCTGAGGAGTTTGTAAGCCATTCAAGTGAGTAGTACCCAGGAAGCAATTGGACAGAAAATTCTGAATCAGGCAGACCTGGGTTTGGATCCTAAGTCTACTGATTGTCTTTCTGTAATCTTTGTAGGTCTCCATTTCCTCATCTGTGAAATGAATGAACTAAGATTACCCTCTCACAATTATTTTTTATTAAAAAAATATTTTTAATATTTTTATTTTTTTGTTGTTTATTTTTGATAGAGAAACCAAGCAGGGGAAGGGCAAAGAGAGTGGGAGAGACAGAGAATCCCAGGCAGGCTCCACACTGTCAGCACAGAGCCCGATGTGGGGCTCAAAATCACAAATTGTGAGATCATGACCTGAGCCGAAATCAAGAGTTGAATACTTAATCGACTGATCCATAACTGTTTTTAATTAAATTAATTAATATTTGTAAAATATGAGCCAAAGGTAGTGAAAATTTTCTTGGAGCGTGCAACTGAAGAAAACAGATACAAAAGAAAACAAGCTCCATGTAATTTGAGATGGGTAAGGGAAAAGGTAAAGCAAGTACAGGACACGGGAGGAGGGATTACTCATGTACAGACTCAGGACTGAACTGCAGAGCATCAAGCTTAGTAGTTGTAGTAGACAGACTTGATAGCTACTTAAAGAGGGAAGACAGGAGCCTTTGCCTTTAACTCAGGAACTCAGAAGCAAAGGGGTGAGTTGTATACTAGGAAATAAGTAGCCTTCAAATATCTCAAAATTAGCAATAGAAAGAGGTAAACCTTAGTATTAGTGCTCTTCTGTACCAATCATCACCTTCTTCATACAAGTGGTGAGAAAACTGAACCAAGAAAACCCTTGATTTTCTGGAAGTCTAGAAGGTTTTCTTTTTCCTTTTCCCCCTCCTGTCCCTACTTTGCACACGGCTGGAACTCTAAAATTTCAAGCTATAGGAGTTACGGCTTTATTTTTATAGCTCCTATGTTATGCAAAATCTCATCTAATTAATTTACCTAACTTTCTCCATCAGTGGCCCTCCCCATTCAGTGTGTCCTCTTCAAAGAAAAGAGGAGAGCAAATTTGTCCTGGATCTGCTTGGTCTTCACTCCATAGACCACAGGATTTAGGGCAGGGGGGATGGCCACATAGAGGTTGGCAAATAGGATGAGCACATTTCGAGGGACACTGTGCCCAAAGCGATGTGCAAGGATGGAGAAGAAGGCAGGTGTGTAAAACATGAGGATGACACTGACATGGGAACCACAGGTGCTGAGGGCCTTTTGGCGGGCACCCTGGGATGAGAGGTGAAAGACAGCATGGAGGATGAAGGTATAGGAAACAGCAATAAAGATCACATCTGAGATGACAGTCATGAGAGGGACAGAAAATCCATACCAGATGTTGATGGAGATGTCAGCAGAGGAAAGCCGAGCAACACCTATGTGCTCACAGTATGTGTGCGGTATGATGCGTGTCCCGCAGAAGGGTAACCGTTTCAGCAGAAAAACATCTGGCAAGATGACAGAGAAGCTCCTCACAACAATGCTCACCATCAGCTTGATGATCACCTGCCGAGTCAGGATGGTGGTGTACCTCAAAGGGAAGCAGATGGCCACATAGCGATCGAACGCCATGGCCAACAGGATGGCTGAGTCCACTACAAAGCTGAAGTGGAGGAAGAACATCTGGGTAAGACAGCCAGAGAAGGTTATTTCCTGGAAGCCCAGCCAGAGGTTACTGAGCAGTTTGGGCACTGTGGCAGTGGACAGGATGAGGTCCGTGGTAGCCAGCATAGCTAGGAAGAAAAACATGGGCTCGTGGAGGCTTTGCTCAGTTGCAATGAGGTAGAGGAGGATGAAGTTTCCCACAATAGCCAAAACATAGATGACACAAAAGGGAATCCCAATCCAGATGTGGAACTTGTCCAGGCCAGGTATTCCCACAAGGAGAAAGGAACTGGGATTGTAGCAGCTCAAATTATGCATGGTCCCTTTAGTCTAGGATCCACTGGCTTCTGAACCCTGAGGAGAAATCAGCTATCATAAGGGGCTTTGAAAGACACTTCTACTCTGCTACTGACCATGGTCGGGGACTGCAGCTGTCACATTCAGTGTTCCTGCTTGAGAAGCACCTCTGTTCCCTGGATGTTGGCACCTGTAGAATTGACTTGTTATTGAGCCTTTTCTTTGCCATTGGCCCCATTCATTTCCTTATACATTTTTAAATAAACCGTAAAGAACAGTTATTTTTCTGGGTCAGCAATATCATATGCTGACTCTTTCTCACTGTAGATTATGTGGGATAGGCAGGGGTTCAAATGGAAAAAAGAAAGCATAGTATATGTATATGAGGAGAAGAAGGCTTGTGTATGTAAGGGAAAGGGAAGGCAGGGGAGAGAGAGAAGCAGGAAATGTTAAAATTATGAAATGGGATGAGCTGTGAGTAATAGGCTTTTGTAGAGCAAATATTATGTTTCCAACAATGGTTTTGATAAAAAATAAACTGAAGAATTTCAATAAAGCAGTAGAAAAATAATGAAAAAAGAAGGAAAAAAGAAAGGACAAGTTCCAGGGCTGTGGGTAGTACAGGAGATTTGTTGCACAGGGATTGAAATATGGTTCCGATTAGGAGGGATGCTTCCTGGGATGTGAAAATAAGAGAATGCATCTACCAGAAAATGCCCAGGGACAGGTAAGCAGCATTCCCCCAACTCAGGCAAAGGGCAGTGAGGATGCCCTAAACCTTGGAGGATCTCTGCTCCCTAACTTAGGAGGGGAGACCACTCTACCCATTAGTGAGTCTGACAGTGCCTCTGTAACAGATACCAGCCAGTGTGATTGGCTTGGGCAAAGTCAAGCAGAGCAGATTCTCACCTCCTAGAGATAAAATTAAGAGCAGTGCTGCCCTAATGTTTTCATTTCTGGTCTACAGGTTCGTGGACCCCATCTATGGGAATTGCTAGCTTTGCACTGAATAGAGTCTGCCTTTGGAGGTGCCTTTTGCATTTTAGTTTTAACTCCATTCTATGATCTAGTTTATAAAGTACTTTTGAAAAGGGTGCCAGTAATGGTGATAAGCAGGGAGTGCAGCCATGGAAAGGCCAGAGCAACTGAGGCCCTCCTTCAACCAGTTTTGGAGAGGTTTAGTTCTTACCCTCTCCAACAAATCTACAAAGCCATTCAGAAAGCTTTGAGGGAAAGGGAGTGGATTTTGTGGGTAAGTCATAACAGTTCTATATTATTGTGTTTGGCAGGAATCTGTAGTTTTGTGACAAGAAAGGGGGATTTTGTGACATCTCCGCCAGAACCCCAGTCAAAACTTTACACAGTGAGGTTCTCTCACATAGGGGATGATTTTGTCACTGCCAGAGTCCTTAATTAGCCAAAGTGGACAAAACATCTACGTGGCTGGGAGGAATGTAACCAGTTACCACTGTCCAAAAGCAGCACCCCCACCCTTGCCCCAAACGCGACTCATCCTCCAAGCCCGTAAGAATGTGTGTTTGAAGTTTCATCTGCAGCTCTGATTTAGGTTAAATGCCTGTGGGCACCGAACTTATTCAAATAATGGT
This sequence comes from Panthera pardus, assembly GCF_024362965.1. Classification (NCBI taxonomy): domain Eukaryota; kingdom Metazoa; phylum Chordata; class Mammalia; order Carnivora; family Felidae; genus Panthera; species Panthera pardus. Next base: position 53,301,719 of record NW_026526677.1, read on the forward strand.
AACGACAGAATCTTCATAAAAATCATCCCTAAAAGGACAGCTACCTCATCTCCTGTGGTATGAAAAGTAGATAGACTGAGAATGCCTCAAAATGTCTCTATAATTTAGGCTAGATTGCAACTGAGTCTCTTGAAACACAGACTCACTGCCTCTTGACAAAAAACACACTTCTTCGGGGTCACAGGGGATACATTTAAAGGGGAGAAAAATAAACCACTAATCATTAAAACCACAAAGGAGGTCAACAGAAAATATACAAACCACAGTTTGCTGCTTCAGCCTGAATCTCTCCTGACTTCACTTCTTTTACCCAAAGAGCTCTTCTTTCCTTCTGGATTCTCCGCTGTGTTACTGGTCACGTTAGTCAGTCTGCACAAAAAATCAATCGTTTTCTGCCAGGAGCTGTCTCTTTATGGAATCACTGGTATCAGAAGGACTCCTTCCTCCCAGAGTCCTGTCCTCCAGGGCACAGACCCTACTTGCACACAACACAAGGCTACATTATTTGATAAAGATCAAAGAGCCAGTGTAGCATTTTTCTCTTCCCTAATTGGCTGTAGTTTTCAACTCAACGAATTCTCTTCCGTCTCTTAATTTACAATAGTAGAAAGTATCTGTTTGGAAGGAAAACAAGGAAACAAGTAAAATTTTAACAGAGGAGAGGTGCCATAAAGGGTAAAAACAACCTTTTTATGCATTACCTTATATTCCCAGGAGATAGAACTCAGGTTTATGGGTCCCACCATTGTTTCATCCCCAGACGAGGGAGGAGGTCAAACATATTAACTCCTTTCCCTTGAGATGGAATGTAAGTTGGTGATTTTAGTAGGGGTGGATATTAGATCCCTAGGAGATTCAGTTTAGACAATTTAGACACAGTAAGTTGAGACAGAATTCTCAGAGGCCTAAGAATGTTCCTGTATATGTGGTATTCTTTAATTAGTCTATTTATATAAACTTGCACCAATATTATATAAATACAATTAAAGTTTTCTAGTCTTGATATTGGGATGTAAGACCTTCGACTTTCCCCCCCAAAATTTCTTAGCCATTATTTGCACTATGCGTTGCCAAAAATTTTATAAGCAGTTTCTCAACTTATAAATACATGCGCACACACACACACACACACGTGTGCACACACACACTCTTAGAGTTTTTGTTTTAATTACATTGAATCTGTACATTAATACAGAAATACCTGATATGTTTATAATATTGTATCCTTATATTATAAATATGACATATTCCCCTATTAATGTAGTCATTTTTAATTTCACTAATAATGTGTTTAAAAAACTAATTTGAAAAGATATCTGCATGCCCATGTTCATTGAAGCATTATTTACAATAGCCAAGATATGGAAACATTCTAAGTGTCCATTCATGGAGGAATGAAAAAGAAAATGTGGTATAGATGTGGATTATACACATAGATAGATATATAGATATATATGGTGAAATATTATTCAGCCATAAAAAACAGTGACATCTTCTTCCCATTTGTGACAATAGAGATGGAATTTGAGGGCATTATGCTAAGTGAAATATGTCAGACAGAGAAAGACAGATATTATATGACTTATATGTGGAATCTTAAAAAGCAAAACAAACAAAAAACAAGCTCATAAATACAGAGAACAGACTGGTGGTTACCAGAAGAGGGGAGTGAGTGGTGGGCAAAATGGGTGAAGGTAGTCAAAAGGTACAAGCTCCCAGTTATGAAATAAATAAGCCATGGAAAGATAATATACAGTATGGGGACTATAATTGATAATGGTGTATTATGTATTTGCAAGTTGTGAGAGAGCAGATCTTGAAAGTTCTCATCACAACAAAAAAAAAATTTTGTAACTACGTATGGTGACAGATGTTAACTAGACTTATTGTGGTGATCATTTGGTAACATATACAATTTTTTTAAGTTTATTTATTTTGAGAGAGAGAGAGAGAGAGTGAACAAGAGTGGGGGAGGGGCAGAGAGAGAGGGAGAAAGAGAATCCCAAGTAGGCTCTGTGCTATCATCACAGAGCCCAACGTGGGGCTCAAACTCATGAAACACAAGGTCATGACCTGAGTCGAAATCAAGAGTTGGAGGCTAGGGGCACCTCGGTGGCCCAGTCGGTTGTCTAACTTCAGCTCAGGTCATGATCTCACAGTTCGTGAGTTTGATCCCCACGTCAGGCTCTGTGCTGACAGCTCAGAGCCTGGACTCTGTTTCAGAATCTGTGTCTCCCTCTCTCTCTCTGCCTCTCCCCCACTTGCACTCTGTGTCCCTTGCTGTCTATCAAAAATGAATAAATGTTAAAACAAATTTTTAAAAAAGAAGTTGGAGGCTTAACCAGCTGAGCCACCCTGGTGCCCGAAAGTATACAAATATTGAATCATTGTGTTGTGCACCTGAAACTAATATAATGTTGTATGTGAGTTATGCCTCAATTAAAAAATACAAATATTCTTTTTTTGTGGGATGCAGAATATTTGTTTTCTATAGCTATTATAAAATATTACCACAGACTCCACAGCTTAAAATGCCAGAATTTGAGGTGCCTGGGTGGCTCAGTTGGTGAAGCATCTGACTTCAGCTCAGGTCATGATCTCACAGCTCATGAGTTCAAGCTCCACGTCAGTCTCTGTGCTGACAGCTCAGAGCCTGGAGCCAGGTTCGGATTCTGTGTCTTCCTCTCTCTGCCCCCCCCCCCTTCACATTCTGTCTCTCTCTGTCTCTCAAAAATAAATAAATGTTAAAAAGAAAAAGAAATCTCTGTGATTATATTTGAGCCAGCTAGATGTTCCAGGAAAATCTCCCTAGTTTAAGGTGTACTGATTAGTTTCATCTGATAGTCATCTTAATCCCCCTTTACCATCTAACCTAACATAATCACAGAGGTTTGCAACGGGGATGCCATTTGAGCGGCCATTATTTAGCCATCATTCTGCCTTGTGGTAGGCAGAATAAGTTTCAGAGTTTGTAAATGATGTTTGTCACACTCGCTATTCTTGATTAATTTAATCTCTAGATATACTGTCAATAATAGATGCATTTAAATGTCTCATTTTGTTATGTTCATTTCTCCTTGCTTCTTAATTAATATTTCACATATTGAGGCTACATTGTAATACACATACATAATGTCTGTATGTATTCACAGATCCTGCTGGTTTTTTAACATGATTCTGAGTGGGAGATTCTCTCTGACTTTTCTCTTTCTTTTTTATTTCCTCCTTGTGCTCATTCTTCCAGTTACCTCAACCTGTTCTCCTAGACACTCTGCCTTGAATGAAAGCTTAGTGTGGTGGCTTCTGATCCTGATCCAGTGATGATTCCATGGTCATCACAGATCTAGTTACTGAGATGGAAGGAAGATCGGTTCAGTTCCTTGGGGGCAGAATGTATCTCTATCTCCTTACATTTCTAGATAAGCCACTTTCCAGAAATGTAATTCTAGGAAGTGGTTTGATACCAGTTTTTTGGTGTGTGTGTGTGTGTGTGTGTGTGTTTAATTTACATTTTTGAACAGGAACCCTATCTCTCATTATTCTTGGTCTCAAGTAGTGACCTCAGTTTGGGTCTGCTACATGAAAGAACTTGTCAAAATCTTGCAGCAGCTATATTTCTTTCTAGGCTACTACCTTTTTCTAGATCTGGAACTCTGGATATTATGGATTTGTGAATCCCCTGACCCATGATCCTTGTTTTATTTTTTCCTTGATCTACAAAAACGTTAGTATCTAGGTATCACAATCCTGCAACATTTATTTTCCCAGAGACTAAAAACAAACTTCTAATCTATTTTCCCCATTTTTTATTAGTTTAAAGTGAGAAAGTTTCATTTGTACCATTTACTTCTCATAAACACTAAAGACAAAGTACCTGTGTTCATTTTTAAAATGACCGCTATCAATCATCTCAGATCCCCTTCCCCACAAGGATGGTGTCCTTAGATGCTGGGAATGCAGTAGAAAAAGAGTTAAAGTGTCCAGAAAAGTCTTCCCCTGCCTTCCAGCACATCGTATCTGTGATATCACCTGCCAAATTCTCAGCATCCTACTGCTGTTTCCTCAGCCACTGAGGGTCTGCTTACATCTTCTCTGAAAACTACATCAGGTCAACATAAAATGTCAGGGTGTCTTAGTGTCAGAACATGGGACAAATTGGAGGCAGATATTATGTTTCTTCTGAATAGAATGTCATTGAAAGGTCCACAAGCAATGTGACCGCATGTCAAAATAAGTCATTACTCTTTAAGGAAAGTCAGCAAACCAGATATTAGATGTAAAAAATACAAATATAAAGTCTTTACAACAAAGCAGAGGAGAACATTTTTACAGTCTTGAGTAGTTCAAGATGTTTAAAAAAAAACCATTTAGGCCCAAGATGGAGCCACTTGTGTCCAGGGTGCCACATCAGCAAACAGAACTCAGGTAACTTTTGTGTTCCTGTAAGTGTTTCACTTGACCATACACACAGTATATCCACTGAGCCAACCCCCAAACGCCACTCCAACTCTGGGCCTTCTCACCCCACACAAAGTTGACTATGTGACCCCTGCCAGTTGGATATTTTCTATTTGCCTCTCCCTTGTTGTTCATTCTCTATCCTGTAGAAGTTTTCTGCTTTCAACCCAATTTTGCAGTTGTCTGACAGACTATCCACTTCATGAAGTATTAAAAAAGTTCATGTATATACATAAAATGTTTTCTTCAATCATTTCTTCAACAAAGATTTTCTGGAAAGGAACCAGAAATAATAAACTTTTAAAAAATGATAAATCATGCAGGGAATATAGTCAATAATATTGTAATAACTTTGTGTGGTGGCAGAGGATAACTACATTACCATGGTGAACATTGTGTAACATATATAATTGTTGAATCATGGTCCTGTATACCTGAAACTAATATAACATTACATGTCAACTATATTCCAATTAAAAATATTTTAAATGATAAATTAAACTACAAAAAAATTTAAAGTTCTTCTCAACAACAGACAGCAGTAAAAAGACACCATATGTGGGATGCTTGGGTGGCACAGTTAGTTAAGTGTCTGACTCTTGATTTTGGTTCAGGTCATGATCTCACAGTTCGTGAGATCGAGCTCCACATTGAGCTCTGCACTGACAGCACAGAGCCTGCTTGGGATTCTCACTTTCCCTCTCTCTCTCTCTCTCTCTCTGCCCCTCCCATGCTCTCTCTCTCTCCCTCTCTATCTTAAAATGAATAAGTGAACATTTGAAAAAAAAAAGACACCATATGCAAGCCAAAGTCAGAGAGAAAATAGTCCAATATTCACCCAACAAATATTTGACAAAGGACTTGTATCCAGAATCTATACAGAACTCCACAAATCAACAATAAAAAAGACAAAACAATCTAATTTTAAAATGAGCAAATGATTTGAACAGACATGTCATTCTAATTTTAAAATTAGGGAAGGATTTGGAAGTAAAGTTATGAGTGGCCAAGGTGCATATAAAAAAAATTCTTGCCATGATGAGTTCAGGAATATGCACATTAAAATCACAATGAAATAGCACTAAAAATCACTAAAGTGCTTAGAATTGCAATGACTTACAGACTCATATGTTGGCAAGGGTATGTAGCAATCTGTTGGTGGGTGTGTAAAATGGTACAAATTTGGGAGAAAATCTAGCACTTGTCTTCAAGTGAAATATATATCTACTCTGTAACAAAGGAATTCAAATTTTATGTATAGTTTCAAGAAGAATTAAGCACACGTCCACCACAAGAAGACTTGTCTATACCTTTATTCATAAAACTAGTAATACGTTAATTCATAACATAAAAAAATTGAAGACACTTCAAATATATCTCAACAGGAGATTAGATACATATATTGTGTATATTCATACGATGGAATGTTAATCAATAATAGAAGAGAACAAACCACTGATAAATAAAACAATATGAATAAAGAACAAAAATGTTATGTGAAAGAAAGCTTATCCAATGGAGTTTATACTGTATGATTCCATTCATAAGAAGATCCAAACAGGCAAAATTTAGATTGAACTTCAAATAGGGGAGGAATTCATTCTATCAAAACAACGTCCCATAGAAAACTTCAAATCATATGGGTGGTGGGATGTAGGGAGGGAAGCAGGGAACAAGAATCTGAAGTCACTGTAAAATATTCAAAAACAGTCAGAAACCAAAAGGGAGTATGCCCTTAGTAAAAAGGAAATAACATTGGGTGAGTTTCCTGGTTTTGTATCTTTTCAGCTGAGAACAGACCCCAGTCAGCACAAAGTTACACAATTAAAACTTGTAGAGAAGCTCAATTTTGTTGACTAGAAAAGTAATTTAGAAAAGAAAATGCAAGTTTACCACATACACCGGAAAGTGAAGAGAAATACCCACAATAGAAAGAGTTTGAAAATTCTACATATAAATACTGCCAACATCTCTAAAGTACACGTTTGAGGAAGACTCTATACAATTCAAGTAAAACTATAAGACCTGAAGAGGTAGTTTAGCTGCTACTTACTGCCGAGAAGACACATGGAATTTGACATCAGCCAAGTAAACTGCCTGAAAAAAAATTTAATTCAGAAAACTGTAACAGAATCCAGACATTTTTGCAACATATCTTTCACAATTTCCAGAGTACGTTATACAGTCTAAAATCACTAGACATATTTAAACAGGACCCATGCTTTAAAAAAAAAGAAAAAGACAGTCGTGGAGATTGACTCCAAGATGAGCCAGATGTTTGTTAGTGGACACAGACTTCAAAGCAACTGCCTTAACTATAGTCAAAGACAAAGGGATAAATATGTTTCTAATGAATGCACAAGTAGGAAATCTCAGCAGAAAAATAAAAATTATTTTAAAATAATGAAAACTCTGAAACTATAAAAACAATAACTGAAACTTTAAAACCACTATATGGGCTAAAAGAATGATTAGAGATGAGAGAAGAAAGAGTAAAGGAACTTGAGGATAGATTAATAATAATTATCCAAGAAGGAAAATAGTATCCAACTTGAAAAGCATATTTTAAAAACTGAAGTAAAAAAAAGAAGAGAACAGAATCTCAGTGCCTTGTGGAACAAAATAAAAGGAATAATATACATTTAATTGGGATTCCGGAATTAGAACAAAAGGAAAACAATACATATCTGAAAAATATTTAAAGAGATATTAGCCAAAAAAGCCCTGATTTTATGAAAGACATAGACCTGATTAGAATAAATACAAAGAAAATCAGTTTCAAGCATATTATAGTCAAAATTCTGAGAAAAATTTGACAGCAGCCAGACGAAGCAGCACAGTAAATACAGTGAGATGATTGTTGGCCTCTATTTAGAGACATCAAAGACTAGAAGGGAGTGGAATGATATTTTTTTAATTGAAGAAAAAAATATATATATATATATCTGTCCACACTTCTGTAGGAAGTGAAAATATTCTTAATAAAGGCAAATGAAGACATTTTATCAGATCAACAAAAACCACAACTATTTTTTATAGCCCAAAGTTGAGAAAAAAAGGGAAGTGTTTTGTTTTGTTTTGCTTTTTTAATTTCTTATCCCAGGGGCACCTGGGTGTCTCAGTCAGTTAAGCGTTCTGACTCTTTGATTTCAGCTCAGGTCATGATCTCACAGTTTGTGAGACTGAGCCCCACGAAGGGCCCTGCACTGGCAGCGTGCTTGGGATTCTGTCTCTCTCTCTCTTTCTTGACCCCTACCCCACTTGCATGCACTCTCTCTCTAAAAATAAATAAACAGTTAAAAAAGAAAATAAAATTATAAAATAAATTTTAAAAACTATTTAAAAAAATTCTTGTACTATACCTAATGAAGGTAGACAGAAACAAGGAGACTAAGATATATCTGTACTTAGCAGTGCATGAGTTTCTTAGTGAACAGGAAGTCCTGGGACCATCAAGAACAAAGTGAGGGCACAGGTGCCCCTTGTGTCATCAGTTCATTCTAGTTTTGCTAGACTATATTAAACACCAAAAATATTTTATTTTATTTTATTTTATTTTATTTGTTTAAGTTTATTTATTTATTTTGAAAGAGGGAATGAGAGAGAGAGAGAGAGAGACCACATGCACATGAGTGTAAGAGCAGGGCAGGGGCAGAGAGAGAGGGAGAGAAAGAATCCCAAGCAGGCTCTCTGCTGTCAGAGCAGAGCCCGACACAGGGCTCAGTCCCAGGAACTGTGAGTTCATGACCTGAGCTGATATCAAGAGTCAGAGGCCTAACCAACTAAGCCACCCAGGCCCCCCTGTTACACATTAAATATAAATGTTATAAAATTGTATAAGTTTGTTGAAGATGACCGCTCAGCATAATGGCATGTTTGATAGAAAGAAAAATAACATTTATTTATCTGCTATGAGGATTTGTTTTCTCCATACCTTGAAAACAATATGGGTTATTGCTTTCCAATATTCTCAAAAACAAGTGAAAATACTTAGAGTCTATGAATGTACCTGTAGGGTTTTAGTAGCAAAGCACCTCTCAGTAAAAAAATGAAGCCACACTTACCACCCCCAACCTACTAGATGAGAGTCACCAGAGCTGAGGATGGAGGGGAGAGAGAGATAGGACAGAGAGAATGGCAGAGGGGGAGGGGCTTAGGCCTTTGGAGATTAAAAACAGATTTGGGGTTGGACAATTTAGAGAGATTAGGGGTCTGGATCAATTAGATTGTGCAGTATTATCCTTGAGCAAAAAGGAAACCATTGGAATCCCAAAACCATGGGGCAGTCCGTGTGCCAGTCTTCCAATAACAGCATCACAGATCAGCACATTGAGAGATGTCTGATCACTTCTGGTGATGGTTCTAGATACATTGTCGGTGGATAATCCTGAGAGCTGAAGTCTTCTTATGCACTGAGATTCTCCTGAGCCCACCCAGACTTCCCACTGTGGTCACCCACCTTATTCATTAATGTCCCAGCAAAGTCCTAAAGATCCAGAAACACGAATAGTGTAATTACCACTCAAAATTCAGAGGTAGTGGGGAGGGAAAAGCCCCAGAACAGATACCTGGTCTCTGAGAGTGTCTGCAGCTCCGATGAACTAGGGAGGACTAAACAATCAGGCATCAGAGTAGCTGATTAAATTCAGCAAGCCAAAATGAAAGTAACAGTGAAGCCTTTAAACATTTACTACAGGGACATGTGGGTGGTTCTGTCAGTTACCTCTTCAGCTCAGGTCATGGTCTCACCTTTCATGAGTTCCAGCTCCTAATGGGACATCTCTGCTGTCAGCACAGATCCCACTTCAGATCCTCTGCTCCTCTCTGCCCCTTCCCTGCTCATGCTCTCTCTCTCTCTCTCAAGAATAAACAAAACATTAAAAATAAAAGGATAAACATTTACTACAGTAGCATGAGGAAGAGGCTGGAACAGGGGAAAGTGCTGTATAAATAACAGAAATGAAACCGGTGAATTGCCAAAGTAGTAATTAGTAATGCACACACCAGAAAATACAGTTTGCAAACCAAGAGCACTCAGCCGAAAACACGGTATGAGGTGTGGGAGTATATAAAGCAGCTCATGTAGTGAGAAGGCAGTGATTGTTTATTCTTCACAATGATTGGTTATAATATTAGACTTTTCTTCAATGTTTATTTTTGAGAGAGAGAGAGCATGAACAGAGGAGGGGCAAAGAGAGAGGGAGACACCGAATCTGAAGCAGGCTCCAGGCTCTGAGCTGTCAACACAGAGCCCGATGAGGGGCTCCAACTCATGAATCTCGAAATCATGAACTGAGCCTAAGTTGGCTGCTTAAGCAACTGAGCCACCCAGGTGCCCCAATATTAGAATTTTCTTATAAATGATAGGGAACTGGTCAGTGGTTACCTGATATCAACCTTGGGAAACAGTTCAAGTTTTGCTTCTGATTTCCAAAGACACAAGCAAGAAATGACCCAGGTCAAGGTAGCCTTGCAAAATAAGTTAAATTAAACTTTATATATGACTAAACTGGTTTGTCTGCTTAGGAAAAGGCTGAGTGTCTGTTTATTATTGATTTTAACAGTGCCAACTTCCTCATTAGGTCTCCCCCTGTGGAAGAGTGCACAAGCTGAGGGTCAGATAGAGCAGCACAGACCTGGGGGTTGTCTCATTGCCAAGGGAACCCTGAAAAAAAGGTTCCTACAGTTTTGTGAACCCTGGGGTCTGAAGGAGTTTGAGGAAGGAGGGCTAAGAGTGGAAAAGTATTGAGTGTTCAGCCAGAGTACAGTATCTTCCAGGTTTCCAAAAAAGGACACCTCCAAGCAAAGGCTTCCGGGCTAGCAGTATAGGTGTGCACCAAAAGCATGGCCTGCCGGGGAGGTGGGGGGCCTGGGTCCTTGACCGCCACTCCCTTCCAAGACTGCCATGCATGGCTGGTACCAAGTCTGGTGTGGGAGGAGGTTTTTGCCCTGTGACGTCCAGCCTATGAAGTAAAGCTTTTGTCACTGCCAGTAGAGGGGCCTAAGAAATTACACATAGGATTTCAGCCTAGAGCTAAAATCCTCAATTTCATTCCCTGACTTTTCAGGACCTAAGCTGGAAACAGACGACATTATCATGAACTCTAATTGGTGAGACTTTGAGGAGTTATGTCAGAACTGGGTAATGAGTCTGACGCAACAGCAGACCAGGCAATGATCAAGATTATTCTGAGGAGGATGAAACCTGTCTGAAGAACTGAATATAACCATGAGTCTTCAGTTACCAAGTCAGAAAAAGAGGTTCCATACCCAGTAGGGCTTCCTTTAAAGAGCTAGAAAGCTTCCCCCTTAAGTTCCTTTTTATTTTAAATGTTTATTTATTTATTTTGATAGAGACAGAGCACAAGCCAGGGAGGGGCAGAGAGAGAGGGAGAGAGCAAGCTCCACACTGTCAGTGCAGAGGCGGACACGGGGCTTGAACTCACAAACTGTGAGATCATGACCTGTGCCTAAATCAAGAGTTGGATGCTTAACCAACTGCACCACTGAGGTGTGAACCCCCCACACTAAGTTTCTATATGGGTCTTATCTTATCTGGTCCAAGACATTGATTCAAGCACAGCACAGCTTTGGCCACAGTACAGCTGAAGGTTAACCTGAAGCTTTCAGAGGAGCTTCTGAGCTTCAGAAGAGGCAGTGTCAGGATAGTCAGGGTTCACATGCAAGAAGGATAATCCCAGGGGGCAAATGTGGTCTCCCTAAAAACAGGGTTTACAATGTGAGGGCACCCCAAGGGGACAGATACTAATCTGGCTGCAGACTAACAGAGCTCCTGCCCTGGGGTTCCCAGTCCAGACAGAATAATTCACTTTAGTCCTTGGTTTCAGAACTACCACAGATGGTTCGTTTCAGTCTTATTTGTGTGTGATATCAGTTTATCAGCCTGGTGATGTGAATGACATCTCTGTGTGCTCTGTTGGGATCTGGGAACTGCGGGATCAGTAGTCAGTCTGGATCCAAAGCACTTACAGCAGCTCAGAAAGGCAACACCCCAAGGTTTTAGTTCAAGAAGAAGGAGAAGCTTCCAGGGCTGGTTCTAAAAGACCTGAAAGACCACTGATGTTTTTCCCTTTCCCCCTTCCCCATGCCTCCCGAGGTACCAGAGTGTTACGATTCTTTTCTGTTTTTTGTTATTCATTTTCCCATGTTGTTATCAGTATGTCTCTTTTACGTTTTTTAATTCTGTATTTTCATCTAAACCTTTTAGTCTGGAAGGACTATATGCAGGAAGGGCGAAAGCATTTCTATAGGAAAACATTTTTGTACAACTTAATCAGAAAGACACATCATGTTGAAGAATTGGTTAGCACAAAAATCTTGGATCTCTCATCCCTTGCTGTGATGTTAATCTCTGACCTATTTGAATCTTTAGAAAGGGGTTGATGGGTGTCTGGATGGCTCAGTCAGTTAAGCTTCTGACTCTTAACTTTGGCTCAGGTCATGGTCTCACAGTTCGTGAGTTTGAGCCTCATGTCAGGCTCTGCTCTCTCTCAAAACAAATAAATTTTAGAAAGGGGTTGAAGGGATTAGAAAGCCTTTGCAAGGTCCTCCACAAATATTGAAATGTCAAAGTTATAAAAGACAGATGTACAATTGAAGGAAGGGAGCAGACATCCTGATCAAACATGAGGCGCAAGTGAGAATTGTCCTTTAGGGCAATCGCTGCTTTGAGAACCCGGATTGTTTGTCTGAGATGTGTGGTCCAGGCTGGGGTTGTCTTATCTCTTCATCAGCTGCAAAATTCCATCCAGTAATTGTTCATTAAAATACTCAGTTTCCTTTGTGGCTTGAGTGTGGCATGAAGCATGAAGAGTCCACCATGTGTCCCATGATTAGGTCCACTGATTTGTAGCTTGGGCTGCTAATCCAGGGCCATTATCAGAGGCAAAGTGTTCAGGAAACCTAACAGGAAACAAATATGGCCTTGTAGGGCCTGGATACCATGGCTTGAGTCAGTGGAATGCATGGGAGTGCTAGGACAAATACAAAGAAAATGTCAACTGTAGACAGGGTTGAGTGAGAGCTCTGATGGGACAAGGGGTTTGATGTTAGGCAGGATGTTCTACCAGCCAAGAATATATTTGGTCCTTGGGCAATTTGGGGATTCTGTCCTTGGGCAGTGATTTTAGCCTTGACCAGAGTCACGGACAAGCTTTTTATACTATTTCAGTATTTGTTGCTGACAGTGGCAGTCTGTGCATGTAGGCTTTTTCTAGATTTTCCAAGGCCATCCTCACCTGAATTCAAGAGAAGATTGGTCACAAACCTGTTTGCTTTGGGGTAGAAGACACTTTAGTCTCCACATTTAGTTGACAATCATGGTCTGCTCATTGATTGTTTCCTTGGCCAAGTGTAGGTCCTCTCTGCTGAGCATCCACATGGATCACAAACACTTATTAGGAGCAGAACTAATTTTTCTCCAACTGTTCCATCTCCACAGGGAAACTTGTTTTATATGCCAGGCTCAGGTTCTCTAGCAGGCCAATCAAATAGCCAGGCCATTTACTATTGCCCAGGAATCATGTTGGCTTACAGTCCTCCACATGCCCCACAAAAATATCCCTAACATGGCTCGGGGGCAAAGACTAGCAAAGGTGCACACAGACAATTTAACAATATCAATAATACTTTCAGCAGTGGGGGGCATCACAGTAGAAGTTTGTAGGGGCCCAGAGACACCTACCCATTGTCAGGTTTGGGCAAAGGCCTGGGTGCTAACAAAGATTCTCTCCTGAACTGAACTCAGGCCCCTTAGTATCCCATTTAGTAACCTCTGACCCTGTTCCTTGGCTCTAAATCCCCACTTTGTTTATTGTACTCATAGTTGAGCCAATCTCTCTCTCCCACTACAAAACCCCATTGTAGCAGCCCCTCTAGAATAAAGTCCTCCTTACCTTACATCTTTAACAAGTGCCCTGAATAGTTTTTTCTTTAAATGGTGGTGGCTTCAGACCCCAAATCAGAGCATAGTGTCTGTTTTTTCTTCATTTGGTGCCAGGGATTAAGGGATCACAGTAACCAGTGCATGGATGTATAAAATGCCTAAAAAGTGCAATTCTCTTCAATCTTCTCATTGAACTCTAACGTTGGCAAAGAGCATCTGGTCCCTACTAGAGACAGAGGGATCTGCTTAATTCCTAGTCTTGTTTATATCTGAAAACAGTTTAGGTCGGGCCACTTCTCTGCTCTCATCTGTATGTCAGCTGGCACCTTGAGCATACTCCGGTGAGACCCTAAAGGAGAGAACCCAGAAAAACTTTACCCAGATTCCTGATCCACAGAAACCATGACATAATTATTGTGTATTCTTTTAAGCCTAAAATTTAAACCTACCACTAAATTTGTGATAATTTGTTACATAGCAGGAGAAAATAAATACAATTTCATATAGTCTATTAAGTTAAAGAGGCTATTACAATTACAGGAGATGATGAGAATGAAGTAATTTTTACAATAACGTAATATTTATTTTAACTGGATAGAAAAAAATTTTAAACACTGATTCTTTACTCAAATTATCCTATTTCTTGAAAGCAAAGTTAATTATTTTAAAATGAATGGATGTGCTTTCTTAAAATCATTTATTTCAAGTCAGAAAATAAACCAATAAAAAGCATCAATAGGCACACTCTTGGTCAATGCTTATGTGCTAGAAAACAGCAGGTTGTTACAACTAACCTATTATTTAATTTCCACAACATCCCCATCAGGTAAGTTTTATTATTTTTATTTGTTTTATACACGAAAAATTGAATCTGATAAAAATTAGTTAATGTGATAAGGGCCACAAAGGGATAATATCATTACACAAAATTTGGTCTGTTTTCAGAGTCCAGCTTTGTAACTGTCCAATTATAGTGTTCACCGTCTACACTAAAAGGTGGGGACATTTTCTTCATGTCATCCGCAGTAGCATGGTGGCCATGAAGCATCTCAGCATAATATTATCTATGACCTACTACTGTCTCATTTGGGCTATATGGATTGAGCATATCAAATTGAATTTCATGGCACCTAAGGTTTGCCCTAAGATGGCCAGGCTCCTCCTGCAGGCAGCATTTCCTGGCTCTCCCTCCTTCCCAATGTCCTTGGGAGTCAAGTTGCTGCCTTCTCTGTGGTGTGGTGCAGAGGACAGCACACAGGTGTGGGAGTAGCACACAGCTGGTACTATTCCTGCCTCTCTCACTCATTAACCTTGAAACCTTAGGAAAAAATTCTAACAGCTTACAAACTTCTAGAATTTTTTTCTTCCGTTTGTAAACCCTTTTAATCTCCTGATATAAATTTCTTCCTCTTAGGATATTTGTAAAGACTAACCAGAATGATGTTAATATATATTCACGTATTTATACAAATGGTTACAGGTATATATACCCATAGGTGTACATGCGTGTGTATGCATGTGTGTATATAGACAGATATATAAATATTGATCCAGCGCCAGACACTTTCATTTTCATCCAGCATGGCCAAGGTATGCATCTTTCTCTAAAGTCCTGTGAATCTTGATTCAAATTTTGTACAGTGGCATAGTCTGCTCTATTTTATAATGCATGCTTCTCAATGAGCAATCTGTGTCTTCACTATCCTAGGTAGTTCTATTCTTCATTTCATATTCTGACAAAGAAGAGGAAGAAGAAGAAAAAGAAGCAGAAGAAGGAGGAGGGAGAGGGAGGAAGAGAAAGAGGAGGAGGAAGAAGGAGGGGGGAGGAGATGGGGAGTGGGAAGAGAGGGGAGAGGAGGAGGAGGAGGAGAAGGAGAAGAAGAGTGCATAGGGTGGTAAATGCAGAGGTATACTCAGATGTTTCACCACAAGGACAAGGACTGAACACCAGAAGGCTGTCTTTCATCAGCACAGCTGAGCCTAGACATGACCCTCTCTACACGACACAACATGAAAACTCATATTGTCTGCGGTGGAGTTTTGGAATCTGGGAAAAGAGACTTCAGTGAGCCAATTATCATTTTATTAAAGCAAAACTAAACCAGAACAAAACAAAAAATTGTTCCTCATTAATACAGCTTATATTTTTTCAGCAATAACAAATGTTCACTCTTTCATGTAAGACTCTTAGATAAGTGCTTCACATCTAATAAAATTTGGTTTCTCAAAGTGACCCTAGGAAGTAGGTACAATCTTTAATATGAATTTTTATTTTAGGAAAATGAGACCAAGAGGTGCTAAGTAACTTGTTCAAGTTTATGCAACTTGTAAGTAAAGACATGAGATTTGACCTCAGAAACTCTGAGCACCAAAAATCCACTCTTGGTAAATATTTTATTTGTGCACTTCTGCTTTAACTCCGTCATATAAAGGGGTGCCATTGTAAAGCAACACACTCTGAAGGATTCACTACCAAATGACAGATTCCTATGCACTGTCCTAAGTCCTATGTATGGGGGTAGAATTGATAAGTTTTCCTTGTTAATTCCATTAAACAGCAGAGGGAATGAGGAAAAGAGATGTCAGATGTGGTACAGCAATACTGGTCTTTCTACAGAAAGGATTACATGTGTTCCCTTTGCAAATAAGCATCCTCTCCTCATGATAAACAAAAACGAATAAGAAAAAAAATATTCTTCCCTAGTGAGAACAAAATATTATGTAGAAAAAGGTTAAAGCTTTCGCTGCATGGCAAAGACATGCAAAAGACTGTTGAGTTGACTTGTGTTCCCCTTAAGTTCATATGTTACAATCCTAACCCCCAATATTTCAGAGTGTGATCTTTTGGAGAGAGGGTCTTTACAGGGGTGATTAAGTCAAATGATGTAATTAGGATGGGCCCTGCTCCAATCTGATTAGTGTCCTTAGAAAGGGGAGATTTAGACACAAAGGCATGCAACAGTAGGAAGGTGATATGAATAGACACAGAGAGAAGACAGCCACCTACAATGCAAGGAACAGACCCTTCCCTCACAGCCCTCAGAAAAAAGCCAACTTTGCTGACACCTTGGTGTTAGACTTCCAGCCTCCACAACTGTGAGACAAGAAATTTCTGTTGTTTAAGCCACCCACTCTGTGGTAATTTGTTACAGCAGTGCTAGCAGACTCTTCCAAAGACATTCTAAAATAAAAGATAGAGAAAAGAAGGAAGAGGTTTCAGAATGGTGCAGATGAGCTCAGGTGTAGGAGATGAGCCCCAAGGACAAGGAGCACTACACAAAAGTGAGGGGGGTGCCAAGAAGGTTCAGGAGCTTGGTGGGCACAGGATGATGGAGCCTGGACAATTCCAAGGATTAAAATATGGATAAGTAGTCTGAAAAAACTGACATCTAGAAAACTCGTAGATGAGTGACCCATGGTTTGCGATATTGAAAAATGAGACAATGCCTGCTTCATAGTCTAGGAAAACCCCAATACGGGGAGGGACAGTCATGCAAAGAGTCAAGACCTTGGGATCAAAGGTGGAAGACTCCTCAAAAACCTTATAACCAGAGTCATTCTGTAACCCAATAACCCAGTAGCCAAATTGAGGTTTGTATCTGGAGTAAACATCTGGAAGATATACATTCGGGTCAAAAACAAACCCAGAACTCCCTTTTCTCTTGGGGCTTCTTGCTTTACTGTGCACCCCCAGGATCCAGGCAATCTTCTCAGACACATCTACTTCCCAGCAATACTTGCTTTAGGAGAAATGCTGGCAGCCCAAGACATCATAAAGAGAGAAACCACATAGATGTATATTTTGAAGAGAGAAATCTTATATGCCATTTACCTGTCTTTTACCTGTCTTTTATCCACAGAAATGGTAATATTCAAAATAGCATTGACTGGCTTCAGCATCACGTCCACTGTGGGAAAAATGACAGGGTTGGGTGAAGGATACAGAGCAGGTGTGTCTTGTGACATTTGAGGTGGAACATCAGGAACTGACTGGGAGGAACTCATGTTGATGGGTCAGAGTTGAGTAGCACACTTAAGAACTGTTGTATGCACGCATGTTTGGGGAGGAGCACATGAAGCTAAGATCATGGGACCTGATAGTAACCACAACTTCTAAAAGGGATCAGAACATGGCAGTTTGAAGAACCTGTAACTCCTTCTTACCCCAGTAGCGTTGAATCTCTGTCAGCTCTGAAATGACAAAAGTTTCAATGATGTTGTTAAAAGCAAAGGGATTAAACCCTGATACTTGGCTTCTCACTAGAATGGAGGCATGAGGCCCTGTGTGGCTATCAACTGGTGAATGAAATGATGAATCAGACACCTTGACCATTCCCCCTTAGATATGATCTCATCTTCCACACAATATATCTATCTCCGCTTGTCAGGCCTACATCCTCTCTTTTATCCTCATCTAGAAACCACATCCTCTTCCCCATTTTGCTCCAATACTACAACAATTTGACACCCACACCCTTTCTCTGACTCTCCTTACCTTTAAACACTTGCAGCGTCCCTTTCAGATCTGGAATTTGGTATGCACTCTTCGGTTTCTTGGAAACAATGTTTGGCCTCTTCAAAATCAAGCTCTCACTCCTAGAGAAGACAAAATTGGTCACCCCACATGTCTGACCTCTGCAAGACCACTGCTTCTCCCACTTTTCACTCCACTGATGTACTTGAATCCTCTCCACTGAAGGACCTGAGGAGGGGAACGGGGAGAGACCTGATGCTGCAACCAGAAAAAATATCTGCTCACATATACCTTTCCATTTGCCCTCTGTGTGATCTTCAGAAGGGGTCTTCACCTCAATGAAGCTCATGTTCTTCCTTCTAAAATGGCGAAACTAACCCCATACTCTCTACCTCTTAAAATAATAAAACTATATAAAATAATGATGCATTTAACAGGTATTTGATGCCTCTAAAAAAAATCAAGTATTTGATACATGAAGAAGTCACTGCCACCCTAGGGGTTCCACCAGGGAGAGGCCAGAGATGTGAGTTCCCAGACAGGTGGTCAGTAAAGAAGCTCCAGAACCTGGCTACAGAGGGATTTAGGTTATCAAGTATGGAGCTCTATGTTAAGAGTCTGAAGGGTCTCCAAAGCCTGGTATCCCAGTACAGATGTCTAGAGAATAACATTTGAGGTTACATTCTCTGGGGAAACATTACACACATGTGGAAAAGGAGAAGTTATGACAACCAAATGAATTAGTGGTTTGAATTTCATGTATTTGGGAAGAACTTGAAGCTGCCATGTGGATAGGCCACTTTAGACACAAAAAGGCCACATTTTCTATAAGATACTAAAGTGTGTAAGCAAGTAGAAATTAATTATTGGCACCAGGACCAAAGCCATTGTTCCCCAAGACAGGGGTTGGGTTTTTTTGTTTGTTTTGTTTTTTTGTTTTTTTTTGTTTTTTTCCGAAGCCCCAATGAAACCACTAGAAAGAGCTTGTTTCTTCTATTTTCAGGAAGAAAAATAAATGAAAGGAGCTGCCTTTGTGGAAAACTTGGGGTCTGGAAGATAGAGGATAGGATCCTCCCTGAAATAAGACAGGTACCTATGAAATATGGAAACAAGCTGAAGCAGAGACTAAGGTTTGACTAAAATTAGTGAAATCATGCTCTTACTGGCCCTAACTCTGTGACCTCCCACCACCCAAATTCCGTTGAAAACTTTCACCTGTGATCAAAAATTTAAAATGATATAATTTCCCAATTCCCCAGCTCTGTGGGTTTTTTTTAATTTCTTATTCATCCCAAGATAACTCTCATGGCTATAATTCTGTCTTCACATAAAAAAGGACCATACCTGGTCTCCCACACATACCTTCTCATGACATTAATCAAATCCTGGAGAAGAGAGAAAATATGAGTCAAGTACAGGATTGGTATACTTAGAAAATAAAAATGGGTAGTTAAATTTTCATTTTAAGTAAAAATATACTTTAGCTTAAGCAAGACTCCTGCAATATTTAGGATATCCTTCTACTAAAACAATGATTTATAATTTATCTGAAATTCAAATTTAATTATGCATCCTGGATTTGATCTGACAACTCTCCAAGGAGTTATAAGCCCTCCTACCTTAAAAAGTTTTATCCTCCTTAACCCTCTAACATCCCTTGCTAAGGTGTGAAAAAAGAGATGATCAGAATATGGAGGACAGAATATATGATAAGACCCAGATCAACCATCCTGAGGACTCATGTGAGGATGTTAGAAAGATGCTTCCAGTGCTTGGAGATGGGATATATTTAAAAGAAGAGAAGAGGCTTGACATTTTTAAACAAATACGTACATGAGAAGACCTCATTAATTCATTATGCTTTTATTTATTCCAGAGACTGATAAAGGTGAAACACATATGTGCCAGACATCATTCCAGGCTCTGGAGAGTCAAAGATGAATAATCAATAATAATAGTTCTCCAAAAGTATCCTTTCTTTTGCTGCGGGTACATGCAAACAAACACTTCAAGTGAAATGTTTCTCTGGCTTTCTTTCACTCATTCTATATACCTCCTCTCCGTTACCTATAGGTAATCTCATCAATATTTGAGCATGAAATAAGCCAGAGGAACCAGAACCTGAGAAAGTCTAAAATGTAATTTACTAGTTGCCAACTGTTTATATTCCATTGCCCCAAATGATACCAATACATACTCAGTCACAGTCTTAGAAACTATATCTTACTCTGAATTTCAATATTGTATTGTCAATCCAGTCCATGGTCTCAAAATCTTTTAGCCATCTTTTTATTCCCATCATAGAACAGAAATGTACCAATATATTTGGTTTCCCTCTTTCCAGCCCAACCCCTTTTATACCAATGAAGACCTGGCCTTCAGTTGACTCTACATTTCGGATAAAGTTTTACTCTCTGAATTAGGCTTTTTCTTGTTATTGTATATGACAAAAACCCAAATAAAACTGGTTTAAATTTAAAAGAAAGATGAATAAATTCAGGGGCAGGTGTAAATTTCGTCATAGGTGGTTTTTAAGTGAAAATATTGTCATCAGAATCTGTTATTCTCAAAATTCTAATTCTATTTTCTACTTGCAATATTGACTTTCTTTTTAGGCTCTGTGTGGCATCAACTTGAATCTCCTGGTTTAAATGATAATCCCTTATATACTACCTAGTGAAAAAGAGAATTTCTCTTTCCTAGTCATGACAGTAAGATTCAAAGGCATAAAAATCTTTGACCTGAATTGGGTCAGATGCCTATGTCAAAATAATTACTGCATTATTGGTAAACATAAGAATCTGATATTCTGACTTACCTAGAATTGAGAGACACATCCCTAAAGCTACTGATTTTATCAACCCTAACCAACTACATAGACTGGGAGTAAGAATGATTCTTCAAAGAGTAATTCAAGAAGTTCTAGAAAGAGAAAGAAAGAAAGAAAGAAAGAAAGAAAGAAAGAAAGAAAGAAAGAAAGAAAGAAAGAGGGAGGGAGGTAATTGAATTGAGGTTGGACAAACAAAAGTCCCATACAGTCCATCCCTTCACTGATTGCCATATCCTCATTCTTTTTACCAAATTATTTCCCCCCAAAATGGCTCAAAATAATACAATGGTTACAATACTATTAAACATAGATGACTTGCATCACATATAAATTATAAATCAAGATGAATTAAAGATCTAGACTTGAGATATAAAACTATATAACTGTTAGAAGAAAACAAAGACAAAAATATTCACAATATTAGATTTGGTAATGATTTCTTGGATATAACAACAACAACAACAAAAAGCACAAGGAATAAAAGAAAAACCGCTAAGTTGAACTACACCAAAGTTAAAAATTTCTATGCAGCAAAGAACACTATGAAGAGACAATGCACAAAAAGGTAGATGATATTTGCAA
This sequence comes from Panthera pardus, assembly GCF_024362965.1. Taxonomy (NCBI): domain Eukaryota; kingdom Metazoa; phylum Chordata; class Mammalia; order Carnivora; family Felidae; genus Panthera; species Panthera pardus. The sequence goes on from NW_026526677.1 coordinate 53,322,968, forward strand.
ATCATATATCTGATAAGGTATTAGTCACAGAATATACAACAAACTACAACAATGCAACAACAACAAAAAGCCAATTCAAAAAATGGGGAAAAAATTTGAATAGATACTTCTCCAAAGAAAATATACAAATGGACAATAAACCCATGAAAAGATGCACAACATTATTGGTCTATATTAGGGAAATGAAAATCAAAACTACAAATATTGCACAGTCTAGTACTCAACAACAAGAAAATCAAATGTAAATAGAGATTTGTGTTATTTGACCAAACTTAATGAAGAGATGCCTTACAAATGGTAGATCATAGATAAGGGGAGCTTATAAAGAATCTTGTCTTCAAATTTTTTTGCACTGCCTTTTATGAATTGCTAACAACGGCAATTTTCTTTGCCATTCTTTGAATTATCCCTCCAAGCTTTGAAATGATTGAGAGGGGGTATGGAGGGGCCCAAGAGCCTTTCAATGTCACCATAAGGAAGAAAATGAAGGAATCCAGCAGGGAAGGAAATTTACTCTCTGTTTCCCCTAAATCTCATCATGTAAACGCTCCAACCGAAGCCTTACCTGCAGTATGTCTTCTGAGGACCCCCATATCTGATGCTCAATGTGTGAGATGAGTGAGCCCTCTCAAATACTGCCTCTGCCAGTCCAGCTAGTCTCTGGCCTCTACCAAGTTATCCAACACATTTACTTTGTCTTCCTCCAGCTTTTGCAACACTCTCTTCTCCTCGCTGTCCAGGAGGCCTTTCATTTCATTAAACTCTTTCAGAATCCTTTGTCTCTCAGTCTGCATATGATTCTTTGGGGATGGGAAGAGAAAGAGGCAGTCAGTCTGTTTGGCCAAGGGCCTACTTTGTCTGGGCCTGGGAGCCAAGACAAGAATTATCTTCCTCAGGGACTTCTCAATGAGGTAGTGAGCAACTACTGAGAAAGCCATTTCCCCATGACTTTCCTTTGAGTTTCTTCCAAAGGAATATATTAAAGTCTACTTTACCAGGGCCCACCCTCAGACACAATATGACACCTGGATGAGGCTTGGCTTGCAGATATCTGTCCTGGATAATCATGCCACACTGCATAGTAAGCCCTCTTCCACCCACACCTCCTAAATAGGGAACACTGGGCTTTTCTCAATATGTTTTCTGGAAGTATTAGTGCCTCAAACTTGATGATGGATATGGAACATGGGATTCATTAGTCATTTTTACATGGCTTTCTCCTATGCCTTCACCTCCAAATATTTGGTTTTATTTGTGATATGTCTACCCTCTGGAACCCAATTCCAACAGGGGAGGAATGAAATGAGGACTAATCAAATATCTTCTGAACTCATTAATTGTGAGGTAACCAAGAGAAAGGGGCCTCCTTGTGACTGGACTAAGATGCTGCCTTGTTTCCTGCCTCAGAACTCCCTCAGGAAATATTTTCCTGCCTTCCAGGAATCTCTCTCCTCTCTGATGTCAACTTCAAGCTCTTCTACTTTCTGCTGCTCCTTCCTCAGCTTCTTCAGAGTTGCCTGGAGTTTCTCCTATGAGAAAAAGAATCACCAGAGTCAAGTTATGAGCTTTCTTAGCACCTGGATAGAAGGAAGAAATAAGACTCATCACAGAAGAGACTAGGTTACGGAAATGAAACTGATGATTAGAATCTACTATGTAGACAAAAATCTGAAGAGGTTAATGCATTCTTTATCCCTGTGTGCTGCAAGTTATCACCCCTTGATCAAGAGTAACCTGATTCTCTCTTTTCCTAGAGGAAGAAGTGATCCTGCAGCAAGGAAATTCCTTTCCTCTCATTGACAGCATTCTCCACATCCAACCAGCCATGTTCCCCAAGAACCCTTCTGCTCAAAGCGGCTATCAGATTTTATCTTGGGAAGCATTTCTCCATTCATCCAACTTCTCTTTGCTAAGGGTCTCTAATCTAGACTCATTCCTGATCAGATGAAAGAATGCACAGAAATATCCTTTAGGTCTCAGAAGCTGAGAAAAGGGTATGGAAAAGAGATTTCAGAGCTCAGTTTTATGATGGCAAGGGGAGGAAAATAGGCTTAAAAAGTGAAGAATTCATTTCAGGTATCATCCTGCCCCATCTTCTTTCACCCTTGAGCCTACCTGACATTCCTTGACCACCTTCTCTGTGAGGAATATATGATGACCGTGATGCTCCTGAGACACTGCAGTGTGCTGGCAACCAGCCTTCCCATGCTCCTTACAGAAGACACAGAGTGTTTTTCCATGATTCTCACAGAACTTTTTCTTCTGTGGGCTCCTATTTTCCCTGACTCTCTCCACAATGCCGGCCAGAGGGTGGTTAGGTCAGAGATTCTGAAGCTGATATTTGCACTGGCACACAGGACAGTTGCTCTCCCCTCCTTGGTGAGTCCCTGTTCTTTGCAGTGATGCAATCTCAGCAGAAGGTGTGGCCACAGTCCAGGCTCAGGGGCTCTGTCAGAAGCTCCAGGCAGATGGGGTAGGTCAACTCCCTCTTAAAGTTTACCTGTGCTAGAAAATCCATTGCAGCGCTCCCCTGGCTTCTACCTTTCCTGACAACTGAGGCTCTTCTTGCTCACAGACTCCTGTAGGGCTGGAATGTTGAAGGGGACATGATAAGAAAGGCAGAAATAGAAAGGATACTGATTATGTAGAGATTTGGAATTGGGCAAAACATTAATATTCAATATAGAGAAGAAAATGGACAAGAGAAGTAGGTCAGTAGCAGAATGAAAAGCACTCTTTGTAATAATTTTAAACACGTCACTCTCAGTTTATGTAGCATGATAAATTTCACCCCATCAGGGTAAGCTTGCTAGTTTGTCTTCTTCTACTGGTAGACAGACAAACTGAAGCCCTTCCTACCAAGAACCTTGTGCAACCCATAAGTTTTTCCGGTCTTTACTTGCCCATCCCAAAACACATCCTTCCTGTTAAATACACTAAACCCACTGTGGCCCCTGGGCTTTTGCACTGCTCTTCTCCTGAGTGGAGTGATCCCACTCGTGATATTTACATGACCTTTTTTAAAAAACAATTTTATCAAGTAATATTTCTATCAAATGCATTAATTTCAACAGTACAATGCAATGATTCTAGTAAACTTATGGAACTGGATAACTAACACCACAGTCCAATTCTAGAACATTTCTATCACATGAAAACAAGCCTCGTGCCATTAGTAGTCACCCCATTCTGAACTTGAGCCTTAGGAAATCATCAGTCTTGTGTTTTTATATTTTACAATCTTGTGTATTTATATTATAATGTATAATAAGAGTGGAATTATAATATATGATCTTTTGAGGCTGACTTCTTCACTTAGCATACTTGTTTTGAGCTTCATCCACCCTGCCTTTCTCTCCAGTTCCTCAATGTCAAAAGCACAAAAGTCACTGCTGCCTCAGAAACTTTGCACTTGTTTGTCTCTCTACATAGAATCACTCTCCTCCGACATCAGCATGACTCTTAGTTTTCATTCAGTCTCCTTTTATGCCTTCTCATCAGGACCTGCTTTGTTAACTTCTCTATAGCAAAACTGCTGATACTATCATTTGCTGTACATTTGCTATATTTTTTATTTTTACTACATAATACAAAACATCTTTCTTTAAATATCTGCCCCTTCCTCCTAAAAAGTAACCTATAGATTTTTTTCGCTGACGGATCCTCAGTACCTAGAACAGTACATCATACACAAGAACACAATATGTGATAAATATATTAAGTTAGAATCTCCTCATCTCTCCATAGATGATTAGATCTTTCTCATCAACTTTTCAGCTTTTTTTCCTTTTTTTAATGTTTATTTATTTATGTTTATTTATTTTTGAGACAGAGAGAGATAGAGTGCAAGTGGGGGAGGGGCAGAGAGAGAGGGAGACACAGAATCTGAAACAGGCTCCAGGCTCTGAGCTGTCAGCACAGAGCCCGATGCGGGGCTCAAACCCACTAACGTGAGATCATGACCTGAGCCGAAGTCGGACGCTTAACCAACTGAGCCACCCAGGCGCCCCAAATGTTTATTTATTTTTGAAAGAGAGAGAGAAGGAGAGAGAGCAAGAAAGTGCACTAGCAAGTGGGGGAGGGGCAGAGAGAGGAGGACAGGGTTTGAAGCAGGCTCCATGCTGGCAGCAGACAGCCTGCTGCGGGGCTCAGACTCATGAACTGTGAGATTATGACTTGAGCCAGTCAGACACTCAACCGACTGAGCCACCCAGGTACCCCTTAAGCTTTTCTTCCTATCTATTAGTAGTTCTCTAATAACTGAGAAGAATTTATCTGCTAACACACCTGTCCCACATAGAGCCTTCCCCATGCCCTCAAATTCGTTCCCCAGAGACACCTACAGAAACAGCAAGGATCACAATAGGGAGGTAATTTTGTCACTAATGGTTTTATAACCTATTACCATTTACAAGTCACTCTGACCTATTTATTCCTTATATAAGAATCCCTGAGAAATAAGAGTGTACATAGAATCTTTCTTCACATGTGTACATAGAATCACATGGCTTACAGATCATTCTATTTACAGACGTCATTCTATTATAAAAGATAGAGTTGAGTGGACATACAATCCTCAAGATCCTCTTTCAGAATTCTCTCCATTACTGCACAGATGTTAACAAAGACAAACAGAGGGAAAGGCTGTGTGAACTAGACAGCTACACAGTGCTCTGGGGGTATAGGAATAGAGACCTCAAGACCAGATGGGTGGTCTGGGGAGTTTTGTATTTGTAGATGGAATTTCACCTTGACCTGGACATACAACAAGGAGGTCAATGGGCACAGAAAGGAATATGTTTTTAGGGAGGAAAGAACAGGTTCATATACTCCTAGGGTCACACACATGACAGAGACTCAGGAAACATAAATTCCAATGAGGCAACTGTTGGTCATGGGAAAGAAGAATCAATATATAATGAAGGCCATAGATAGAAAGATAAAGTCTGTCCTGTTTCAAACACACTGAGTGCTATTATGGTTTGAATTATATTCCCCCAAAAGATGTCAAAGTCCTAGCCCCCAGTATGTGTAGATGTAACTTTACTTGGAAATAGTGTCTTTGTAGATGATCAAGTTAATGTGAAGTCATTATGACGGGCCTTAATTCAACATGACTGCATCTTCATAAAATGGGGAAATTTGGGGACACAGATGGACATGCACACATAGAGAAGGCCATGTAAAGACAAGAGCTGAGATCAGGGTGGTGCATCTACAGACCAGAGAACACCAAAGATTGCCAGAAAGCTATCAAAAGCAAGCAGAGACATGGAACAGATCCTCTGTCACCACCCATGGAAGGAACCAACCCTGCCAACAAGTTGATCTTGTACTTTTAGCCTCCAGCACTGTGAGAAAATGAATTTCACCTAAGCCAACCATTTGTGGTGCATCTTTTTATGGCAGCCCCAGAAAACTAATATAAGTGCTTATGTTTCCTTATTCATGTGTTTTTCTAATGTGTATTTATTTTGCATGCACTCAAGAGAGAGAGACTGGAAAGGAACAGAGAGAAAGGGAAACAGAGAATCCAAAGCAGGCTCCAGACTCTGAATTGTCAGGACAAAGCCTGACACGGGGCTCAAACCAACGAACTGTGAGATCATGATCTGAGCCAAAATCAGGCGCTTAACCGACTGAGCACTCAGGCGTCCCTATTTCGTGTATTCTTTATTCTATCATTGAAGAAGTGTTACACCATTGAAAGTCTCTCCACCTTAAACAGACAGACAGATACAGAGCCCAAATGTATACTCCCCTTGGAGATGGTACAAATGTGGAGTTTTTACAGTAGGGTAAGGGCCAACTAGATCCTAAGTTTCCTTATCTCCCTACATCCTGATTGTATGGAGGCTTTCTGTGTCTGCACAGATGAGAAAAATGAAAAGTGTCTCCACAATAAGGGAAGAAAGTCCTATGAGGAATGTAGACATCCTTGATCCTGCCCCTGTTCCTGAGTAGAAGAGCCTCCTTCTTCTACCACCCCTTAGAGTCCAGGGTTTAATCTGCCCCACATTAATGACACTGCCCCCAAGAGCTCAAGGTCTGAGGTCAACCTGTTTCAAAGTAGTCATTTTGTCACAGAAGTCCATGTCCATAAGGCTATGGCAGGCTCATCACTGTCTGTCACCATCAGTTCATCAGAAGGTCCTGTAAGCATTCTCTTCAAATTATGTCCCCACCAACTGAGTCTTTTACCTGGATTCCAGAAGTAGCTTCTGCACCAGTCTCCCTGAAACTGTCATCCATCTCAGGCAGTCTGCTTTCATCACTGTTCACATCCCAGCAGGAATGATTTTTTTTTTTAAAGCATCCATCAATCTTGCCATTCCTCTGCTCAAACACATGTCATTCAGCTGGAGTCAGTCTTTATCATGGTCGAGTTAGGTTGACGTAACACATCCCTTCCTATGCCTCATCTTCTCAGCCCAGCTCCTACTCCTCCCCAGCCTACACTGGCTGGCTTATATGTGCCTTGCTCACTCTTAGCAAAAATCCATCCTCAATCCATCACTTCCTTGAAAACTCAGCTCAAAATCACCTCTCCACACTGAGACCTAGCCCGAAATCTGTTCTAAATTGCAAATCCTTTTATCAAGGCACAGCGCAGATACCTAGCCCTGTGGTGGGACTTCTTATCTACTAGTGCTCTTGTTTCTTTGTTCTCATATTTTCTCATACCGTGTTACTCTTTTACTGTTTACTTTCTCTCCATTCACCCAGAATATAATTTTTTGGAGATGCTTAATATCTACTGAATGTCAGTAGATGTTAATACGTTTTTTTTTTCATCACAGCTATATGCTTTTGCCTTTGTGAATTTAATCAAAAATATTTTTTAAAATTTTAAACCCATTTTCTCCCATCTATTGGACCCTGTGCTAGCCCTCTGAGTAAGCAATTAATATACACCAAATACGAACCTGGTCTAGATGTAAGACATAGAACAATGACTTCTGAAAAGTGATAGGAAAGGAAAGTGCACATCAAAATATTATATAACATAGAGATCAAGGTACAAGGTGTTCAGAGGTGAGATTAAGATGGAGTTCTTTCCTGCTTCCGATTCTGTGTCTCCCTCTCTCTCTGCCCCTCTCCCGTTCATGCTCTGTCTCTCTCTGTCCCAAAAATAAATAAAAAACGTTGAAAAAAAAATTAAAAAAAAAAAAAAAAAGATGGAGTTCTTTCTGAAAAATTACCAACTCCTTTCCTTACTCTGAGCAGGGACAAAGGAGTTAGGAGTTGAGCTAAAAAGCAATGGAAAAGTGTGTCTAACAGGACAGAGTTCTGTCATGTTTTTTTTTTTTTTTAATTAACAAAAAATTTTTTTGAGAGAGAGAGAGCAAAAAGGGGAGGGGCAAAGAGAGAGGGAGACACAGAATCCAAAGCAGAATCCAGGCTCTGAGCAATCAGCACAGAGCCTGATGCAGATCTTGAACCCATGAACCGTGAGATCATGACCTGAGCTGAAGTCAGATGTGTAACTGACTGAGAACCCAGGTGCCCTAATGGAGGACAAGTTCTAAAGGAGAGGACTCCAGAGAGTCCTGAGGTGAGGGTAAGCTGTCCTCACTCAGAAGAGAACAAATTCCCTGTGGCTGGAGCCCCAGAGACAAGTGACCACACGGGAGCTGTAGAGATGAGCAGCAGATTGATCATCCAGTCTATCTCATCAGCCTGGCCAAAACTCTGGTGATTTATCAGGAATGTTGCAGACAATTTCCCAGAAGTTACAAGGACAAGAAGTATAAAATTATGGGTTTCAAGAGGTCTTATCCCTGGCACAGCCCCTAAGATCCCTTTCCCTCCCACAAGTCTAGATAAGGGTCGTCATCTCTGCCAACTCTCTCCAGGAACTTGGGCTTTTATGAATAGGGAAAACAGGGCTCCATCTCACAGGTTTCTCTGGAGGAAAAGAGGAAGGGATTTTCTGTTTCTGAAAAAAAAAGTTATTCTGGCTCACCTTGACAAAAAAAGTCAAAACTACAGAATAGAAAGAAGATGAGAGTAATTCAGCCTGGAGAAGTAATGATCTTTCCAAAAATAAAACAAGGTTCTTTGCATTCTCAAGCCTCCCTTCTTTAGTGGTCATGCCTCCCCCACACTCAATGCACCTCTCTTCTGCAGAAAACCTACAAGCTGGCCCTTTGGTGAATTCAGAGCAGCTTCAGAACCACAAATTGAATTCATCCAAACACACTCAATCGATTCCTCCCAAACTTACTGCCCTTTGCCTTCACAGACTGCCCCACACACCTTCAGGCTGAAGTGGAGAAGTCTTGACTCAGCAGAGATCAGATGCAGGTATGGTCAATAATTCACTCACCAAGTCAAAGCACTGGTCTTAGTGAGGGAGCTTCCCTCCAGGTGAGAAATGAAAGTCAAAATCTTAGAAGGGGAAATGAAACAAAGGAAGCAGAACAGAAACTTGTAAGATAGTAACAGTGGGAGGGCACCGTGTGGGATACCAGGGAAGGGTATGTCCTAGGACTTGCACCAGCTAAGCACCCAATCACAACATTCTTATTCCTCCTCCAGCTTATTCCAGCAAGAATATCTGAGTAAGAAAAAAAATGTGAATTACAGTGATATAGCCTGAATATTCAGCATTTCAATTCAATCCTATAATTATTTGTTGAGCTTATCCTATATTCAGGTCCTAAGCAAGTCACAAAGGATAAAATAATGATCCAGAAAGTCTTGGCACCTGAGCTTTTGTAATGCAGAGGGTGATGGGAAAGATAATCAGTTATAAAGCTCTGTAAATATGAGCAGACCTAGTAAGCATTAGCAGCCATTATTGTAAATGACAAAAATAAAATTTAAAAGTTTCTTCAGTGTGCGCCTATGGAAAAAAATCTTTCCAAAATATCATTGAAACCATTTTCTGTTTCTTATCCAGGCAGGCCAAAAACAGAAGGCTTCCAGAAATTAATCATGGTAGAACTGAGTCAGTACCTTGTTACCTAATGAGTAGGAAGCAGATGAGAACATGGAGTTTAACAGATGGTGCTATTCAAGTATAATCTTCGATGTGAGGGTAATCTGCCTGTGACATCTCTCACGCCATTGATTGCCAGAATTGATTCAGCTGATCTGGCTGGCTAGGCAGGTGTCCCCTTCCTCCCTCACCGCTCCATGTGTGTCCCTCCATAAGCTACAGCTGCGAGCTCAGTGGAAGAGGATGACCTTCCCCTATAATAAAGGAGGGCCATTCTTTGGTTAAGGGGACACAAGTATCTGCCCTCTCCTGCTAGGACCTCCAAGCAAGCTCTCAAGTATAATCTTTTTTTTTTAAATGTTTGTTTATTTATTTATTTTTGAGAGAGAGGGAGTGAGCACAAGTGGGGAAGAGGCAGAGAGGCAGGGAGACAGAATGTGAAGCAGGCTCCAGGCTGTGAGCTGTCAGCACAGGGCCCAGCGCAGGGCTCAAACTCATGAACTGTGAGATCATGAGCTGAGCCAAAGTTGGTCGCTTAACCAACCGAGCCACCCAGGTGCCCCTCAAGTATAATCTTTTACTGAGTAACACACCTACATAATTTTTCCACCTTACTCCACTTCCTTTGGGAAAATTTTGGTCTTTTTTACACTATCAATCAAAGGCAGATCTGAAATATTTTATACTTTGTACACATAGTTTCGTGCTTTGTTGTCTATCTTGTTCTTGTTCAGATTACATGCCCTTCATGGGGCAACTGCATGATGGTGGAAGCTCCATCATGGGTCCCTGACTGGCAGAACTGGAGAGCACAGTAAACTTCACACATTATATGATGTGAGGCATGTAGCATGACTCAGAAGCTGGTTTGTTGAACTAAGGCACAGATACTTTGTTATTGTCCATATCACACAGAAAAGTGAGCTAATCATGGCTTTTAAACACTGAATCAGGGGCACCTGGGTGGCTCAGTCGGTTGAGTGTCCAACTTCAGGTCATGATCTCAAGGTTCGTTGGGGGATTGGGTCCCATATTGGGCTCTGTGCTGACAGCTCAGAGCCTGGCACCTGCTTTAGATTCTGCGTCCCTCTCTCTCTGCTCCTCCCCCACTCGTGCTCTGTCTCTCTCTCTCAAAAATAAGTAACCATTAAAAAAACAACCAAAAATATTAAAAATAAATAAACTCCTTGAATCACTTTTATCTATGAGGCAGGAACTGAAAATCATATAGGCATAATCACTAAGCCATACTGACAGTTTCACTTTCTTGGGTACGAAGTAAGTTTTTGCTAACAGCGAATAAATTTTATGATGCTTCTCAAGAACAATAATAATCATCTAAATTTTGTACACATTACATTTGGAGAGCTAGCATTTTTTATCACCTTTGTTATCATATGACACAATCAATGAGTATCCCTCCTCATGCAGCCCTGCACCAAACAACAATAAGTTCTATGAAGACAGGAAGGAAACTTTTCTATGTTGTTCCTTCTTGCCTCAGATCTATTACAAAGTGTTGCATACAGGGAGTGACATTTAAACAGAAAGATATGTAGTTACCCAGCCATAGATATAATTTTAGTTGCATTGAGTGTGCTGACGATAATCATGGTTCTGTTCATTTGTTGGTCTTGCAGTTAACACAATCGCTGTGCTGAATGTGAAGTTCTGGTATTAACATCTATATGAACTCCTTTGAAAAATGCTAACCAACAGGTTTTCTTATCTTCTCTGTGTCTTCCTAAGATTTACTCAGATACTTACCTCAACGCCTGTTGTTTAATCTTTCTGTACCAGTACACTTTAACCACATTACTTCCTGTGGCTTGTGGTTTTTTCAGGCTGAGAACATGGGCCCAGAGTGAGAGATCTTTCATTTGTAACCCTCTGCAACAGGAGATACAGGAATTGGAGGGAGACACAGAGCCCTAAGGAGGATTTATTATTCCCTGCTCCTTGGGAGCATAGTAAACTGGAAAGTGGATCACAGCAATGTGGTTAGCATCAGAGATAGACTTTGAGTGGCAGGAGGACCATGACTCATTGAGCTTTCCTACCAACCCATGTTTCCTTGTACCTGGCATGCTCAGATTTCCTCACTGGTTTCTCCCATCTTAAATCTGATGTCTCAGGGGATGTTCCCAGGGCATCAGTGCCATCTTCCCACCCTCCCACCCTCTCTTGGGCCTCTGATTCCCTCCCACATCTTCCAGATAAGTTTTTTATTATCTCTTCTCAGACATGCTCAAAAACATCAGGTTCTCTATTAACTGTAATTTTCTTTTTTTTTTTAAAATAACAATCATTTATTATCTCACAATTTCTGCAGATCAGAAATTCAGGTACTGCTTAGCTCAGGGTCTCATAAGAGTGCAATGAAGGTATTGGTCAGGCTGCCTTCTCATTTGGTTCTTGGGTTCTTCTCTCAGTCTCAATCCTATAACTGGGAGAATTCAGTTCCTGTCCTTTATAGTTAACTGTAATTTTCAAATGATAGATTGATCCAAGGTTTTATAGCCCAAAGCTGCCCCATCAAAACTTCCTCAGATATGCATCATGGGTACTGGGATCTGTGTTTTGGAAGAAAAGGAGTTCTTGAAAGCTGAAGAGAAGGGATCCTGATTTAAAAGTCAGCTTTTAGACTCCCCCTACTGCCAAACATCACTTTCTTCACATTCCAGAAGCTCTTGTATTTCATACAATCTTCTCACACAAAGTCTAGAGGGAATCCATTAGTCATCTGGGGCCCAGGATGTGGGATCACATCAGAGATTCACAGGGAATAAAAGGATGGATATGGGACTTGTGGGAGGCAAGAGAAAGGAGAGTATTAGAGAGACAAGAGGCCCTTGGATAAAGGAACTCCTCTCCTTCAGTCCTCACAATTGTCTCACCTCTACCTTGCCCCTGTTCACACCCCATAAACAAACCCACACACACACCCACACAAACACACACACACACACACACAAAGCCCCGCACTCCCCTCCAATAGTCAGCAAGATATACAAAGCAAAAATAGACTATACCAAAGTCACATCTACTGTAAATCTCTGCCTCACCGCCACACTCCTGACCATCCCTCTTTTCTTTTCTGACCTGTGAGAATGAAAAATGGGACAACCACTATGAAAAACATCTGGCAGTTTGCTATGACACAAAATATACTTTAACCCTAAAAGCCAGTAAGTCAACTTATATTATGCACTCAGGAGGGATGACTGGTTTGTATTTTTAGAAGAGTGGACAGGGAGATCTCACCAACCCCTGCATGAGTATCCACTACAGAAACTTCCCCTCTTTTCTCCCTCAGAAGGGAAACCTGGCTTTTCTTCATTCCTGAGAACTGCCCATAGTCTAGGAACTCACTGGGAAGAAGGAGGCAAACCAGGAGAAAGGAACGTTTGGCCTAGGGCATTGTTGGGAAATCCCACAAAGTACTCTGGACTCTTCCTGTATTTCCATGAATAATAATTGAGTAAAGCCAGGTAAACACAGAAAAGGATTTCTGATGAAATAGAATGACTGCAGAAATAGGAGAGGATATTAACTTTTCATTAGTATATTCAGTTAAAGAGGCTATTAATAATTGTAAAATAAGATGGGCAGCTATAAAAGTGATAAGAAAAAATGCCTATAATGCTAAAATATTTATTTTACAATTAGATAAGATTCTTTAAAAAATCTTTATTTAAGCAAGTTAAACAAAGCTAAGGCAATAATTTTGAAAGTAAACTAATATGTACTTTTTAAAATTATTTCAAAGTCACAGGTAAATGTGACGAGGTTTTGGGGTAAGGTGGGGGGTCCAGAGCTGATGACCAAGAATGAATTCTTGAAGACATCTTTGGTGCAAAAAGGTGATTTTATTAAAGCACGGGACGGGACGGGACCCATGGGCAGAAAGAGTTGCTCTGGGGTTGTGAAGAATGGCTGGTTTTATATTATGGAGTTGGGGGTAAAGTCAGAAGGAAGGCCTCTGATATGCTAAAGAAACTCCTAAGATACCTGAGGCCTTGCTATTGTCAAGCTAAGGTTGTTTTCCCTCTTGTAAGGCATTAACAGTAGGATGGTAGGGCATTCCTGGAGAACTGTTGTAGTCTGTATTTGCCTCAAGCATTTGTCAATGGGCTGCAGGTTATAAGGAAATTTAATTTTACCTGCCATTTCCTTCTCCATATCACTGTGGAAGGGTGATGTGGGGCTACAAGTTTCTCGAGATTAGGCTATTGATAAGATTGCCTTTTTCTTGTAATTTACCAAGGCATTTGTAAGCTGATGGAGACCCATGTCCTGTATGACTGCGATCTCTATCAGTTGGCCACTTGTTTTCTTTCCTTTCTTTTGTCCTCGGGCAGCCAGGAATGCCTAAAGAATGTCACACACATCCCACCTTGGGGGGAGCGGGTGTGCCAGTTTGTACTTTGTCCTCTGCCCGCCCCACGCTACCTCATGAAAGGGAACCAGAAAAATAACAGACATCATTCTAGATGGATGTTTATGTTAGGAGGCAGCAGCAATTATTAAAAATATTCTACTAATTTTCACAATAACTCATCAAGTAATTTTCATTACTTTTTTTTTATAAATGAGAAAGAGTATCTCATTAAATTTACTTTATTTGATAAGGGCCAGTATGTGGCAACACCAGAATTATAATAAAAGTCCACCTGTGATATAGAAAGAGAAATACTGCATGATCTCACTTACATGTTACACTAGGAAGTAGAGATTAGGATGGTGGTTGTCAGGGGCTGGGGGCGGGAGGAAATGGGGAAACACACACACACTCACACTCACACACACTGGTAACTATGTAGAGGTGATGAACAGGTTTATTAGCTTGCTTGTGGTGATCATTTCACAAAATATACATGTATTCAAATATCAAGCTGTACAGCTTAAAAGTTTATAATGTTTATGTCAATAACATCTCACTATCTCAAAGCTGTTAAAAAACTGAAAACAAGTATGCCTATGAGGTGTGTGTGTGTGTGTATCAAAGGCAGAACTGGAAGAGTCTTCTCAGTAGCGTTAAGGATCTGAAAAATGGGGGAATTGAGAAAAGTGTGTAAGGTATGTCTCTGGGTTATTTCTCACACCTGTATGTGAAGCTGCAGTTACCTTTCATTTAAAAAAAAAAGTTGAGGGGCACCTGGGTGGCTTGGTCGGTTAAGCGTCCGACTTCGGCTCAGGTCATGATCTCACGGTCCGTGAGTTCGAGCCCCGCGTCGGGCTCTGTGCTGACAGCTCAGAGCCTGGAGCCTGCTTCCGATTCTGTGTCTCCCTCTCTCTCTGACCCTCCCCCATTCATGCTCTGTCTCTCTCTGTCTCAAAAATAAATAAACGTTAAAAAAAATTTTTTTTTAAAAAAAGTTGACAATTTTGGAAATTCTTCTCTAGGGTACAAGTTTTCCTTCGGTTTTGTATCCTCAGCTGAGCTTTGCTTCCAGGTGGGCAGGGCCCAGGCAGAGGCACAAGTATCCAGAAATCTGTCGGTTTTTCCAGAGGACTGGGCACTGGGCTCAAGAGAGCTGGGTGAAGAGAGGAGAGATTGCAGAACTGAGCAGGGGCCCAGTCATCAAGCCTCCTTTATACAGGTAAAGAGAGTGATGTAGGGGAACAAAGGCTGAAGGAAATGACAGATAAAATAAAATTTCCTTATAACCTGCAGCCCATTGACAAACGCTTGAGGCCCGGAGAGTACAACATTCCTCCAGAACTCCCTACTGCCTTAAGGTTAATGCTTTGCTAGAGGGAAAAAAACCCTGAGCTTATTAGCCAGGCCTCCAGGATCCTGAGTCTTCTTGAGCATATGAAAGTCCTTTTGGCAACTTCCCCCTGACTTTACCTCCCCCAACTGCCAAGTATATAATCAATCACTCCTCATAACTCCAGGGCAACTTTTTCTGCCCATAGTTTCTGTCTTTGTGCCTTACTTTTTGTTTAAAATTTTTAAATGTTTATTCTTGAGAGAGAGAAAGAGAGAGAGGGAGAGAGAGAGCATGAGCAGGGTAGGGGCAGAGAGAGAGAGAGGGAGGCACAGAATCCAAAGCAGGTGCCAGGCTCTGAGCTGTCAGCACAGAGCCCGATGCGGGGCTCAAACTCATGAACTGTGAGATCATGACCTGAGCTGAAGTCGGATGCTTAACCGACTGAGCCACCCAGGTGCCCCATGTCCCTGTACTTTAATAAAACCCCCTTTTTGCACTGAAGACATCTCAAGAATTCTTCCTTGACCTTGGGCTCAAAACCCCAACACATTTCCACATCAGAAAGCACTGAGAATTTCTCTAGAGGATCACAAACACACTATATATTTACAAGTGTGAAGAGTAAGGGAGAGGAAGCAATTGGATTGGCTTTCCTAGATCCCTCTGGAAAAATGATAATGAGGTCTCCTCATTTCCTTTTCTGTCCTGAAGCGGGGCAGAGACATCATCTGCTGTCCCTGACTACAGAAGTGACCCAGATGTGGCTATCAAAAGGAGGATTGCCTGATACACTTTGGACACTTGTAATTTCATAATTTTGCACATACTTTCGTTATTATGATCCTATGAAGCTTTCTGCTACTTCTAGAAGATATTTTTGTATTTCCCCAGATTACTCATTGTAGCAATAGGGTGACAGGAAAACAGAGGTCAAAGGGAAATTTTAGAAGAACAATTTCCTCCAGTTTCCATGGATGAGTGCTGATAGAGATGTGTGAATGCACGCACGCATGCACACACACACACACACACACACACACACACAGGTTCTAGAAATATTCACCTTGGAATCCCTTGTGTTATCAAAGGTCATCCAGAGATGAAGCAGATGGGAATTTTGTGGACAAGCAGAAATGAGAGCAGATCCTGTTTAACCAACAGCCCACTTTTTCTCTCTGTAGCTCTGAACGTAGTTAAGAAAGAGTTGGAAATGAAAAAGCTAAAAGACACAGGGATCCCACCAAGCCTCAAATGGACATCCACTGCAGAGATAACTCCCCTCTTATCTCACTGAAGGAGGAAAGCAGGATTTCCCTCTTCCTTCCTGAGAACTTTCAAGTCACTGCAAAAGGAAAGCTGACCAGGCAAGCAAAACACTTACCTACACCATTGCTAAGAAATCCCATGATTGTACTTCTCGTACTGTATCACTGTGAATAATAACTTTTAAAGCTGGGCCAACATCTCAAATGAATATTTAACTTCAGTGAAACAGAATTACTGCAGAAAAAATAAAAAAAAAGACTAGGTACCTATGCAAAAAAAATTAATTTATTTTACAATCAGCTAAAATTTAAAGAAAATTGAAATTCTTTAATGAAGTTATTTTATTTCTTAAAACAAAATGAAGGTACTAATGTTGAAAGAAAGCTAATATGTATTCTTAAGATCATTTATTTTGGTCACAGTGAGAGGGAGCCAAAAAATGAAGACACCTTATTGGATCCTGTTTATGTACTAGAAAACATTGTTTGTTAATTTTCACAATTCTATATCAGGTACTTTTTTTTTCTTTTCTTTTTACAAATGAGAAAACTGAATCCCACAGAATTTCATGAGACACTGACACAGCTTATATTTTTTAGGAATTAGAGCAATTATTTATAATATTTATTAATAATTTGAGACACTTAAGATGCTTTATTTTTATTTTTTAATGTTTTATTTATTTTTAATTTTTTTTGAGAGAGAGGGAGAGACAGAATATGAAGCAGGCTCCAGGCTCTGAGCTGTCAGCACAGCACCCGACGAAGGGCTCAAACCCATGAACTGCAAGATCATGATCTGAGCCAAAGTCGGACGCTTAACCAACTGAGCCACCCAGGTGCCCCTAGATGCTTTATTTTTAATGACATTTATTTTCTCACAATGATCCTAAGTACAGTGCAGTTTTCACACCAAGCTTATTTTAAGAAAATAAACACAACATTAATGTATGTTATTCAAGGTTGCATTTGCTATGTGTGGAGAGAGGACAGGAACTCAGACACGCTGAACATAAACTTCCGTTCTTACTATTTATGATATTTTCTCATTTTCTCCCGAACTCTTTGATGAGTAAGAGGCATCATGAGAACACTGACACACCACTAAGGGTTCAGTCTTTAGTGAATAATTCCTACACTTAGGTCTTTGATAATACATCAAAATTGTTGAAAAAATTTCCTTCATCTTTTTAGTCATGACAGAGGAAATGGGATTGTAACAATCTGGCAGAGTTGTTCCGTCAATAATGATCTTTCTTTATGAGGCATCAGCCCTTTTTTTTCCGTTGGGACTATGGAAAATTATGAACAGATATTCTTTCCTAATGCAAACATCACACTGGGAAAAACATTCTTCAAGGCAAACTGTACACCCTGCTAATGAATGAAGGTGTTCACGTAGAGAAAAGGGAGGCAGCAAGGGACACACGGTGAGACAGACTCAGTGCATTAGGTGTACCTAAGGCAAACGCAACTACAAAGAAATAAGTAGGGGTGTAAGAAGGTTCAAGAGCTTGGCGAGCACAGAGTCATGGGGGTCAGTATATTTCCCAGGGTTGAAATACAGAAAAGCTTTCTGAGAAAAGGAACATGAAGAGAATTTATAGATGAGAAACCTATAGTTTGTGACATTGTAAAAGGAGACGGTGCCAGCCTTGTAGTCTAGGAAAACTCCAACACAATGGGGAGGAACAGGCAAGGCCAGGATTAAGATGAAGGGGTCAGAGAAGGAGGACTCCTCAAAAGCATTATATTCAAGTTGATTCTGTAACCCTTTAACGCAGTAGCCATATTAGGTTGATACCCAGAGTAAACATATTGGTAATTTTAAGTACGTCTAACATGAAATTTCATATTGGATTCTGGGCATGTTCTATCATATACCCCCCAAGATCAAACTCCCAGTAATGTTTCCCCGAACTGATAATCAGGGGGCCCGGGACACCATAATCGCTGTTACACGCATTATATGATTTCCAACAGCACATATCTCTCATTGGTCTTCGTCCCGTAGAAATGCCAAAATACGTCGTATTTTGGGGTCAGTGTGGAATCACGTGAGCTGCAAAAAAAGTACAGGGTTGGGTGAGGGATATGACATAGCTTTATTTGTGACCCTGTGAGAGGGATCTGATCTTGGGAATAACTGGAGTGGGAACTATGAAAAATCTGTCTTCGGGGAGCAGTATAACACTGAAGAAGCACAATATGTACGTTATGTGTTACAGGGGAAAATATGGGTCTCAGAACATAAGACCTACTAGGAATGAAAAATTCTGAAAGATGGTAAGTACAAGGTGGCGTGATGATACTGATATCTCCTTACCTTGCTAGTGCTAAACATGTGTCGGCTCTCAAAAAACAAAAAACAAAACAAAACAAAACCCCATAATCAACATAAGCAAGGGAGGCAGCCCTGAAATCTCTTTCCCCTGAAGATCAGGGGAAAGACTGGGGATGATGGTGAGATAGTGAACTGGTGAAGGAGAGTATGAACCAGACACCCAATGAAATTATGACCATATCATCAGCACAGGACATCCAGTCTCCTTTGTCTTCTCTCTCCATACCCAGAAATTGTGCCCTTTTCCCCATTTAGCCCCTGCCATCACAAGACTCCCACAGCCACCCACTTGCTCTAACACTCCTCACCTTTTTTAAAGGCTTGTATTATCTCTTTCAGATCAAGAGCTCGGAATGTGTTCCTTTGTCCCTTGAGAAAAGTTTTTGGTTTCTTCAGACTCAAGACCCTGCTCCTAGGGATGACAAAAATTGAACCCCACACTTCTGACTTTTTGTCCCTCCACACAACTTTTTATCTTCACCCCATTGAAGCGCTTGAACCCTGAATACCCTGAGAAAGAACAGGAAACTTGTGACCTTAGAGTCAGGGAAAAGTGTTCACACCTACCCTCTCTCAGTTGCCTTCTGTGTGACCTTAGGAAGGTCTTGACCTCTCAGAGGCACAGTTTCCAAAATTAAATCATGAACCTCTCCCTCTCTAAATCCTAGAAATCATGCAAAATTACATGAAATAATGGATATAACAAAACAAAACTTTGGTACCTTTAAAAAAAACTTAAACTCTGCTTCCCAGCAGGAAAGCCCTCAGAATAACATCTGAGCTTTCAGGTTTTCTGGGAAAGTTTGCAAACACTTGGAACTTGAGCACCAAACTAACGATGGCCTGAATTTCCTGTGTTAGGAAAAAACTCGATGTTGTCACATAGGTGTGCAAAATTGAGACACAAGGATGCCACCTTTCCAATCTGGCTTCCAATGTATGAGATCAAGATGGATCACTTGTGTATACTAGGGCCAAAATATTTCTTGAGATTCGAGTCTGTTTTTGGAAATCTAAGAGCTGCATAGAAGGTCTCTTCCATTCCAAGGGCAGAAATTTAAATATAAGGGAGCTGTCTCCAACTCTGGGTGCTTGGCAGATAAAGAAGATATGACATTCCCAGGATAAGCCAAGCGCCTAAGAAATATGAGAACCTGAGTTAGATATGGGCATGCAAGGTGAATAAAAGCTATCATGTCACAAGGGTCTGCCACGCCTTAGCCTTGATACTGCTACTGACCCAAACTGTGTGACTTCCCACCACCCAAATTCTCTACCACAGAGCCTGGTCTATTCTCAACAGTTACAGAACACTCAAACCACAATTTGTGAACAGAAATTTCACATAAAACTATACATCCAAATTGTCCGGCCCTGAGAAATGTTTTATTCTAACTGATCACCACAGAACTCTAATGCCTTTAAACCTCTTTCACCATCTCTGATCCCCCACACATACCTTTCCATGAGGTGATTCACATCCTAGGGAGAAAAGGGAAAACATGAGTCAAGAGGTAACAGGTCCTCCCCACTTACAAAGCATCATCACATCCCCACCAACCCTACGGTGGGAATAAAGATGGTCCCAATGTGAGAGCAAATAAGTAAAGATAAGACCCAGGCTAATCATTCCAGAAGACTCATGTGAGGTTGTCAGATTTCCTAAAAGGTAGAAACAGCTTTGAGCCTTGTGGAAGTAAAGCATGAAGCTTCTAGTATCTGGAGTGGAGACATATTTACGAGGAAAACAACAGTTCCATAATTTTTTCCCCAAGTGCATGAGATGATATGAATAATGCATGGCTCTTTCATTTATTCAATAGAAACGTAAGGGGATTTGCTATTATTTGCCAAACAACAGGATAGTCTTTGGAGAATCAAAGATGAGTAAATAATATCCCTCAAGAGGTTTCCATGCCTTTGCTGAGGATACGAGCAATATATGAAGGTAGGCATTTTTCAAGTCTCTCTTCTCATTACACGCTATCTGTAAGTGACCTTGTCCACTCCCTTAAGTTCAACACACACCCATGTCCACTTAATTTCCAACCCTATGTTTTTACTCAGTTTTGTCTCTTAAACGCAGGTTAATGATTTCAGTAGTGAACAGGCCACAGAAACAAGTAGGTTAGGATGTCTAATATGTAACTTACCATTCACCAACCAAACCGTCTCCTCCCTTACACTCCATTGTTCATAAGGTTGCCAATATCCATTCAGTCACTGTCCTAAACATTACAATATTTACAACGCACTTCAGTCTCCACCAAGCAATTCAGTCCACATTCTTTGTCTAATTTTTTAAAGTTTTTATTTAATTATTTTTAATTTTTTAAATGTTTTTGAGAGAGGGAGAGAGAGAGAGTACAGGAGAAAGGCAGAGAGAGGGAGAGAGAGAATCCCAAGGAGGCTCCATGCTGTCAGTGCAGAGCCTGACACGGGGCTCGATCTCACAAACTGAGATCATGACCTGATCTAAAATCAAGAGCTGGACACTTAACCAACTGAGCCACTGAGGCGCCCCAAGTTTTTATTTAACATTCCATTTGGTTAACATACATACATAATACATACTCATAATACATACATACATAACTCATACATAGTATGAGTTCAGTTTAGTCCACTTTCTTAAAGGTTTTAGCCATCTGATTTTCTTTATCATCACAGATATTGCTTCATTTGTTTGAACAAATATCTACCAGTATATTTGATGTCCTCTACCTCAGACTTCACGTCTCTCATGTCACCAAAAACTAGGCCAACAGGTGGGTCTACAAGGGCCATTAAAAATAAATGCTCTCTGTATTAGGGCTTTTGTGTTGTATATGACAAAAATCAAAACTAGATTAAGTAGAGAAAAGGATCTGGGGGCAGTTATAACTTTAATGAAAGCTTAATTTTGAAGCTCAAACCCTGTCATCAGGACCCTATGTCTTTCTCCAAATTCTACTTATTCCCTCTTAATTGACTTTATTCTCAGTTCATAAAGGAAACATGAATCTCCTGATATAAACTCCAGAAGAAAAAAGAACTTCTCTTCCCAATTAAAACAAAAAAAACCTCTTATGGCTGCATGGCACTGCCCTGCATTGGATCAGGTGCCCATATTAAAAGTATCACTGTAGGGGCGCCTGGGTGGCTCAGTCGGTTAAGCGTCTGACTTTGGCTCAGGTCATGATCTTGTGGTTTGTGGGTTCAAGCCCTGTGTTGGGCTCTGTGCTGACAGCTCAGAGCCTGGAGCCTGCTTCAGATTCTGTGCCTCCCTCTCTCTGCTTCTCCCATGTTCGTGCTCTGTCTCTCTATGTCTCAAAAATAAATAAACGTTAAAAAAATTGTTTAAATCATGTATCCAATAATTAAAATTGGTATTAAAATTAGTATTAATCTGAGGTAGATGATGATAGGGTAAGAGGCATGCTGTAATCACTTGAATAACCACTATGGGGGAAAAAAACTAACACTGAAACAAAACAAAACAAAACTCCCACAGAAATAGGAAAATTTAAAATTAAACTTAAAATATTTGTTTAACTCAAACAAAGCTAGTCAAGGGAAACCAGAACAATGAAAACTACAGGCAACATATGGAAAGAAAATAGCAATATGATAAATTTAAATACAACACCAAAAATTGTATTAAATGTTATTGTTTTAACATCCCAATTAAAAGGCAATGATTATACGGGTGCTTGGTGGCTCAGTTGGTTGAGCATCCAACTTTGGCTCAGGTCATGATCCATATTTTGGATCCAAAGACACAAATACAGTAAAAAGATAGAAAAATATATACCATGCAAGCAGTAATCACAAGATAGCTCAAGTATTTATATTAATACTAGACAAAATAGACTTTAAGACAATAAATATTATGAGAGAATGAAAGGGAAGTTTCAGAATGATAAAAGGTTCAGTATGTCAAGAAAGGATATAACAATTATAAATGTATGTGTACCTAACAGCAGAGCTTCAAAATACACAAAGCAAAACTGAAAGGATTAAACAAAAATAGACAATTTAGTAGTTGTAGATTTCAATAGCTCACTCTCAATAACTGACAGAATAACTTGTATGAAAATCTGCAGATACAGAAGACATGGATGATACTATCAACCAACTTGACCTAACTGACATCTATAGACTATTGTATCTAACAAACGCAGAATATACGTTCTTCTCAAATTCATATAGAAAAAGTTTGTGGACATACACTATTTTAGTCCATGAGACAAGTATCAATACATTCAAATACTGAAATAATAAAATATGTGTTTTCTGACTGCAAAGAAATTAAATTTGAAATCTGCGGCAGAAGAAAAAGTGAGAAATCAAGTATTATTAAATTAAACGCACACTTTCTAGGGATTTACCCAAAGAATACAAAAATACAAATTCAAAGGGATACATGCACTCTAATGTAGCATTAGAGCTGCATTATCTACAATAGCCAAATTATTGTAACAGCACAAGTGTACACTGACTGATGAATGGATAAAGATGTGATATCTATATGTAACGGGATATTACTCAGCCATAAAAAAAATGAAATCTTGTCATTTGCAACAACATGGATGGAACTAGAGAGTATTATGCTAAACGAAATAAATGCAATGCATTTATATCATTAAATACTATTATCAGAAAAGATGGTCTCAAATAAGTAATGAATGTTTCTACTTTAAGAAACTAGAAAAAGGATGGCAAACTAAACCCAACACACACATACTCACATTCATGCGTGCATACACATACATACACAAAGGAAACAATAAAGATAAAAGCAGACACAAATGACACAGAAAGGTTAAAAAAAACCCTAAAGTCAATGAAATAATAGTTGATTCTTGAAGAAAATCAAGAAAGACAAATTGACCAAAGACAACTAAACTGACCAAAAAAAAAAAAAAAGAAAAAAAAAAAGAAAGAAAGAAAGAAAAAGAAAAAAGCACACCACCAAAATCAGGAATCAAAGAGGGGACATTACTGTGAGTGTTGGAAAAGCTAGAGGTATTATAAGTGATTATTACGACCACCTTTATGTCTATATATCAGGCAACTTAGAGTGGAATGATCCCTACAAAGACATATATTACAAAAACTGACTTAAGAACTTCAACAAAATGTAAATAAACCTAATACATATTTTTAAATATTATTTTAAGTCTTTTACAAAAGAAAAGCCCAGAATGAGATGGCTTCACTGGGTGAATTCTATTGAATGTTTTAAGAATAAATAATACTAGTCCTTCACCACTTACTTTTTGTTTGTTTGTTTTCAGAAACTAGAAAAGGAGGGAGAAGAAAAATCTTAGTTCATTCTATAAGGGAAGAACAAGTCTCAGGATGTGAAGTTCATTTGTCTGTGACCAAGCTGAATCGGGAAGAGGTACCAGATAAGTCCTTAGCACTAGATCACAGATAACAGAGGCCCATAGACTATCCCTGGATACGAAGCAAATTCTCTCCACAGTCAGATTTCTGCACTGCACTTGATAAATAAATATGCAATTGTTCCTTGCTATTTATTCCTATAAGCTCTGACAGAGATGCAGGAAAGGGGTACTCTGCAGGGCCAAAGGAACCTTAGAGTCACCACCAGGAAGAGCAAAGCAACACAGGAGAGAAGGAAACTTGGTCTTCATTTTTCTCAAATCTCAGGTGCTGGCGCTTCTTCCCGAGTCTTACCTGCAGCATGTCCATCGTTGACCCCTGCAGCTGATGTTCCAGATCCGAGATGAGGTCGGTCAACAGCTGGCTGTGCCGGGCCAGTTCATCCTCAGCTTCAGCCAGGCTGCCAAGAACAGCTTTCTCCTCGTTTTCCAAATTCTGCAGCTCCCTCAGCTCCTCATACTCCAGGATGTCCTTCAGTTTTTTAAACTGTGCCTGGATACTTTGTCTCTCAGTTTGCATTTGTTTCTTCAGGAATGAGAAAGAGAGAGAGGTACCTGGGCTATCAGGCCGAGACTAGGAACCAGAAAGAGAACTCCTTTCTTTGGAAAGTTCTCACAGGGAAATGAAATAGAAGCCAGGGAGCAATCCTTGGGAAAGCTAACTTTTCCTATCATCTTTTCTCCATCACATTCCAAAATAATGGCCTCAAGTTTGCATTATTGAGGCTAACCCTGAGCCCCAATGGGATCCCTGGGAGTGGCTTAGCTTTCACACAGCTGTCTAGGACAACCAAGTCTCCTCATATTATTCTTGACCCCCACCCCTTCACCCTTGGCTGAAAACTGAACGGTGCGGACAGAACCATGAGTCATTGCTAAATGTCTTCCCCTAGAAAGAGAAAAGACTCAAAATCACAACAGGAATGTAGCACAGAATTCACTAGCCATCTTCTATGTGAATACCTCCTTCTAAACATCTGTGTTCATTTATAATAGGTTCACTTCTCAGCCCCAACCCTTATCAGGGAAAGGATAAAGAAGAGGACCAATCAAATGACTTTTGGACATAGAAACTATCAGGGAACAAAAAGGAAGGAGGCTCTTTGTTAGTAAGGCCCAAGGTCCTGTCTAGATTTTTGTCAAACTCCCTCAGGAAACATCTCCCACCTTCCAGGAAGTTCTCTCTTCTCCGATACCAGCTTCCAACATCCTAGTTTCCTGCTGGTCTTCCTTCAGCTTCCATAGAGCTTCCTGGAGCTTCTTCTATGAGACAGGAATCACACCATAGTCAAGCTATGAGATTCCTCAGCATTAGCATAGGGTATAAATGAGGGGAAAAATCAGGCTGATCTCCGAAGAGACAAGAGTTTACAGAACCGGTGAAAATAGCAATTAGAATCCATGAGTTGGAAGAAAACTGGAGGTGGTGGTGAATGTGTTCTTTAAGACTCAGGTGATGGACATCACCATCCCCTTGTCAAAAGAGTGACTGATTCTCTTTGTACCAGAAGAACAAGCTGAATCCTGCAGCCAGGAAAGAAATTACATCTCAATCTACCCTACTGTTCGACTGTTCGACGGAGTGATGAGAGCCTCTCTTGGGCACGAAATCTCCACCCATCTAGCGCAAGATACAAAAGTATCTACTTTTGGTTAAACCTGTGTGGTAGGGTTACAGAAAGTTGTAATTGAATGGAACGGCCAAAAATGTTCTTTAGGCAAAAAACAAAAACAAACAAACAAAAAAACTGTCTTTCAGGTCTTGGAAGGTGAGAATAGAAAGACAAAATCACAGGCTTGGGCACAGCTCTCGGGTCTATGGTGACAAGGGAATGCAAGTTGAATACAAAGTGCTCATCAAGTATCGTTTTCTGCCCTGTATTTCCTCCATCCTGGTCTCTTACCTGGTAGTCCTGGGCAATCTCCTCCACGAGGACCGTGTGGTGACCGCGGTGCTCCTGAGACCGTTCGCAAAGCCAGCAAATGACCTTCCCATCCGTCTTACAGAAAAGCAGAAGTTTCTCTTCATGGCGCTCACAGAGATTTATCTTCTGCCCCTCCTCGGGGCTCACCTTGACCTCTCTGAGCCTCTCCACTATGTTGGCCACATGCCAGTTAGGCCGCAGCTCCCCAGTACAGTACCTGATTCGGCACACAGGGCATCTGCTTTCCCCTCCTTGGTTAGTCGTGGACTCCTTGGTCTTTGCAGTGATGCAGGCCTGGCAGAAGCTGTGGCCACAGTCTAGGCTCAGGGGCTGTGTTAGGATGTCCAGGCAGATGGGGCAGGTCACTTCCTCCTGTAAGCATTTCAGGAGTTCAGAAGCCATAGCAGCTGCTCCCTGTCCTGACTTCTGTGGCTCTTCTTGCTCACAGATCCCTGCATGATTGGGAAGGTTAAAAGGGGGCAGAATAAGAAAGGTAGGAATAAAATTACACTAATTGCGCAGAAATCGAGGACAGGCCAAAATCATATCGAAGGACAAGAAAGAAAAGGTGGAGAAACAAAAAAGGAGCGTGGGGACCTGGTAAACAGGACTTTTCTGTTTCAAGTGCATTACTCCTGGTTCATGTGACATGACAAATCCCATCTTTATCTGCGACGACTATTATTTTCCTTTTATTTTACTAAGCAAAAAGATGACCTGAGGCCTCCTCTACCAAGACCCTTGTGTGACCTACCATCTCTCTTGCTTTTTCTTTGCCATCTCCAAAACACAGCCCCACTGTAAAAAGCACCCATCCACATATGCCTTTGGGTTTTTATACCTGTCTTTCACTCAGCATGGATACTGCCCCTGACATCGGTATGACTCACTCTTACACTTCAGTAAACTCTCAACAAGTTCTCTTATCAAAAAATCCTGCTCTAACTTACAGTGTAACCATTGACATCACTTACGAGAAGTTTGCAGTGATTTCTCTTATCATGACATAATATATGACAGTATGTTTGTGTACACGGCAAAAGCAAACCCTTCATCAGACGTGTGAACAGAGGTGGTAAGTGACTTACAAAGATCATTTATCTTCAATACAGAGTTGGGATCAACTTAACGTATTCAAAGCCCTCCTACAGAGGTCTGTCCCCTATCCCAAAGAGCTCATCAAAGGCAAACAAAAGGACCCAATTAACACCCAGAACAATGGAAGGTGTGGGGATGAAGAGATCCAGACCAGCTGAGAGGTTCTGGGAAGTCCAGTGTTTATAACCAGTGAGATTTCAGCGTGGCCAGGAAATAAACCAGGGCCATTAACAGGAACCTAAAGGTGTGTATGTAGGGGGACAGTAGGGGAGATGGTATATACTCATAGGATCATATAAGTCAAATACCTGAAAAAAAAAATAGAAACACAGATGAAATGTTAGTCTTGACAAAGAAGTCTCAAAATATTGGGCAAGTTTATTGAATTAATTATCATTAATGATGAATTAAATGCCAGCAACTTGACTAATACCCATAAACACCAAAACAAGTCTAAACAGAGTGTTTAACCTAAACGAGCAAGGGGGGGGGGGGAGAGGGGGAGAGAGAGAGAGAGAGAGAGAGAGAGGGAGAGAGAGAGAAAGACTGAGAGAGAGGGAGAGAGAGAAAAATCAAGAAACAGACTCTTAACTATAGAGAACAAACTGATGGTTACCAGAGGGGATGTGAGTGGGGGATGGGTTAAATAGGCAAGGAGGATTAAGGAGGGCACTTGCTGTGATGAGCATAATGTGTTGTATGAAGCGCTGAATCACTATATTGTACACCTGAAACTGATATAACACTATATGTGAACCATATTGGAATTAAAATTTTTAAAAACAGAGGGTTTAAACCACTATGGACTTGGCATTCATAAATTAAATAATAGACCACACACACATACACACACACACACATACACAGCGTGTGCAAGAAGATGTGGAAAACACTAGTAGAGAGATGCACATACTATTGGGAAAACAAATAATGGGGTAAATAAAGGGTTATCCAAGAATTCCAACTTGAAAACAGAAGGGTTGAATTGAAAGCTGAAGAAAATGAAGGAAAGATGGGATGAGACAGGGGACACAATGTACTGGGTAGAGGAAGTGATCTGGTCAGAGAAAACATGTCACCTTGTATGAGTTTTAAAAGGTCAGTGTGGCTGGGGTGCAGAAAATTGCTGGGCCTTTGACATCACATGAGCCTTCAGTGGCCATCAAATAGAACACTCCCCAAATTACACAACGTTTAGGGAATCTTTTCCAAGAGCAGGGAGAAATTATCAAGGTTTTCTCATCAGAGAAGAGTAGGAGTATATTTAGCTCTGCACTCAGGCTGTGTGACAGATTAGGTGGATTCAGTGTGGAACTGGGAAGGTCAGGTGGGATGCCCACACAGCAACTCGGAGAAGGAGGATGATAGCTCGAGGGACAAGTTGATGAAGGAAATGGAGGGCAGCAAGTAAGAGTGAGAGATAAGATGAGGTAAAAGGATAGGGTTGGGAGTTGGGAACAAGGGGTTAACATCAGGCTTGGGATCTTTCTTCTGGTAAAGGTAACACTGGTTTACTCTTCTGGCGGGTAGTTTCTTGTTCGTTTTTCTGGGAAACCTACCAGGTTACAATGAAGCGGAAGGTCAGCTGTCTTGCAAGGCCACAATATTAACAGCAAAAATGGCTTGATGTGTAAAGTGCATTGGGACTAGGAAGACTTTATACACACCTTAAATGCCGGCTGGTAAGCAAAGACTCGCTTTTCACAAGGGGATTGTGACTCTTAGGGCCAAATAGGTCTTGTTTAGGCCCCTGGAAGCTGTACTCATGGGATTTCACCAGGTAATCAGCCCTTTGTAGCACTAGGATTATGGATGGCAGGTTCACCCACATCTACCTAGTCTGGTTTCTTAAGAAGCTGAGATACCAGGGATAAAATACCTCCTGTATCACTGTAAGGGCCATCACTGATGGCTCACCTAAAGCAGCCATGCCAGCATGCTGTGCCTCCTGTCCTCTGGCCCCCAGATAAGCTAAATGAACCTGGAGGTTTGCGTCTTGTCAGGTTGCATGGATGGAAATGGTGACCCAAAGTGGAAACTACTGCCAGTGGTCAGTCACCACAACTGCAGCTGGTGGGTGTCACACAGTGGTAGCACAATGACACTCATTCTCTGATGGCTCTGTGGCCACAGTCTAGATTCAGGGGTTCTGTCAGGAGCTCCAGGCAAACAGGGGTATGTGGCAAAAAACAGAGAAAGGGAAGATCTCAGTAATGATTAAGGTTCTGATGGCTGCCAAGGTTTGATGGTAAAGAACGATCTCCAGTATGAGACAACCGATAAGGTTTCCCTTTGCTCCACACAAGGGAGGGGAAAGCTATGAAGGCAGCATGGAGATAAATTTAAATCTACTAAAACTGTCCACTCATGCCACGTTCATCATGCATAAAGGAAACCTGATGAGAATAAGGCAGCCATGCCCTGCAAATATAATCCAGCTAATGGTAAAGATACCGAAAATAGTTCAAAGACCATATGAAGTAAGCCCCCAGCTGGAGAGACCATGGGTCAGATGAGGCTCTGACAAACAGGAAGATGAGAGGTAGGTATCTTATCAGAGGTAGATATTATATTATATGTACCTATTACATAATAAAATCTACCCCTATTACATGATAATATCTAGCCAAGCTATGTTATGAACATGGAGTGAGCCTCCAGTTATTTCTCATCCCATTCAAGATACAATCAGTGCAGAGAAGCATCAAGAGCCTTCTACGGGAGGGAGCAACAGCGAATGCATCCTGCTGTAGGGCTGTGGGGTTTATTTTCACACTAGGGCTATAAGGAGCTAATGACAAAGCAGCTGCTGTCACCACTGACACAGGAGGAGGAATGGGCAAAGGGGCTGGAGTTGCCATACATGGGGGAGGAGCTCACTGCTACTTAAGCCGTGACCCAAGGGCTCTGTGGCAATCTGGGAGATAGATACGGGAACATGAGTGGTATCTGCCTGATAGAACTCCCGGGTCAGCTGGCTGCCACAGGTGTCAGGACCCTACTCATGGGTCTTCTCCATACATCTGAGCTCGTGAGAATGCAAACTCGACGTGTTCCAGAGGCGAGAGCTAAGGACAAGCAAAAGGACATAAAAAGACAATTAACTATGTAAAAGTCCAAAGAGTAAAGATACACACAAAATTTGATTCTTTTGTGACTAAACCAAACTGTTTCTCTAAGTATGATGAAGCCACGAGTTATGGACATATATGGGAAAGAGTCACTTTGCTTAAGTAGAATGGGAAAAGAAAATTGTGCTGTTTCATTTGCCAGGTAGTCATCTAATACTATTTAATATGAACTCCTTATAAAACTAGCAAAATGAAAAAGGAAGCAGAAAAGTAAACAAATCGATTCTAAAACCCTGTGATCATTGGCATGACAAGAGGTGTACTATTTGAGTTCAGAAGTCGGGTGCCAGTCACTGACCAGTGGCTGAGAGGGGCACAAGGAATATGCAGCAGAGGTAATAACCTCCAAAATCAGCTTTGATAAAGTGACGTTTGGTCAGATGAAGTAAAGTCAGGCAAGGTGGGAGAAGAGATCTGACGTGACGGGTGTCCCCCATCCCGCTGTAAGGGGGATGCAGCTGTACCTCCTATGGAAGGGGGTGGAGTAAACAGAGGCTCCCCTGCTGTAAACTCCCTTCCCTCCTGGCTCTCAGGATTCTCTAACATACTTCTTCCCACATCTTTTTACATCGTTAACAACAATCAAACTCATTTTGTTTATTAAAAGTTAGAAAAGACCCCACGTCTGGAGAATGCTCCCCTCACTCCTGATCTCTCGGGCAACCTGTTTCCGAGGCAGATAAGGCCCGGGAGAAGGATGAGTAAGGTTGGTCATTCTCAAGGACCTTCTAGACGAGTTCACAGATGAAGGCTGCAGGGACTGCCGGTTATCACCCCACCAAGCTCCTAGGCACAGACAGGCCAAGGTAGTGAGAATTTATCTAGAGTCATGCAGAAATACTTTATTGTTAGGCGATAGGCATTCAAACGTTAGGATTCAAAGATCCTTCTGCCTTCGCTCTTGCTGTGGAGAGCAGGAACTTTCTACCTCTGAAAAATGGAGGATTCTGGCTTGTCCTCAGCAAGGTGCAATTCACACTTGCAGAATGGGAAGGAGAATCTCCAGGGTAGACTCTGCCTGGAGAAATGAAGGTTCCTTCCAAGAAAGAACAAAGCCCTTCCATTCCAGTCTTCACAGCTCCCCTCTTTGAGGACTGCGCCTCCTCCAGCCGGCCTTCCCCACCCTCCCCGCCCCCCACACCCCCTCCCCTACTTGCACCCCTACCGGGCACTCTCAGCAGGAAGGCTGCAAGCTGGGCGTTGCCCCGCCCTTCACAGCAGCTGCGAGACCCCACGTTAGACTCACCCCAAAATTCGGATCTTCTCCCCACCTCTGCCCTCCGCAAACTACTGCACACAGCTTCCGACACCAGGGGAGAAGTCGTGCCTCGCCGAAGAAGAGTAGAGGCAGACGTGGTCAGGATCCTGTCCCCAAACCAGGCGCTAATCTCCGCTGAGACCCGGAGGAGCAAAGTGAAAACGGAAGTTGAATTCTTGGGGGAAGGCAGGACAGGAGGAGAGGCCACCGACCAATGGGAGGCCTCCGCATAGGAACCCCCGCCCCCCCCCCGCCCCCCAGGAAAATGACCAGGTTTCCGAGCCGCGGCCGGATGGGCCCGGGATTGCGCTCCTGCTGCTCCCGTGCTTTATCAGGGTTAAGGCGGCCTTTGGAGAAGGAGGCTTACCCGAGCAGTGTAACTTCACACACACCTGCGTTTCCTTTTTCCGCTACAAATGAGCTGTCATGGGGAGGGAATAAAATTTCTCCTTTCCCACAAGGAGGACTCGCACTTGAGGCTGGCCTGGGGCGGCCACATGGGCAGGCTGTCTAACAGTTCCGCATCCCCCCGCTGGGGTCTGTGAATCTGACCGGTGTGTGTCCTCATCGGCGTGTGAGAGGGCAGGACTGTGCAAATCTGGCATTACCTCACTCAGGTGGTCAGTCAGGGGCTGTCACAGAGTGGTAGCACAGCGAAGCTGACCTTCAGATTGTGGATTCAAGACGGCCAAAAATGACGCTTTTTCTACGGAGGCTGGGAAGATGGAGCTGTTTCAAGTGTCACGTTGGGCAACGCATCTAATACTTTTCAGCATATAATCTCTAAAATCCTAGCATAATAAAAACGAAGCAGGAAAATAATCGTGAAGGTTAATGTCATGTGTCAACTTGACTGGCCCCGAGGTGCCCAGATTAAACATTTCTGGGTCTGTCTGGGAAGTGGTTGTTTCTAGATGAGATTATCATTCAAATCTGTCGACTCAAGTTGTCTTCACCAGTGTTGTTGGGCATCATTTAATTTGTTGCGGGGCCTGAGAAGAAAAAGGGATTCATCCCTTTTATTTCCTGCCTGCCTGCCTGCTTGAGCTGGGATACAGGTCCTCTCCTGTCCTTGGACTGGAATTTACACCATTACCCACCCCAGATCTCGAGGCTTTGGTCTCGGACTGACTTACACCACCAGCTTTCCTAGGTCTCCACTTCGCAGCCACCAGATCCTGGAACTTCTCAGCCCCAAATAATCATGTGAGCCAATTCCTCATAATAAATCTCCTTCATATTGGTTCTGTTTCTCTGGAGAACCCTAACAATTCTGAAATTCTATGTCAAGTGGCATCGGTGGTGAAGTGTGATAATGACAATGATAACGAAACAGGGGAGCTGTGCAGTTTCAAAGAATGCATGCCAAACAGTGATGTAGGAGAGCCAACTGTACAAGGAGGGTGTTGTAAGAGTGATAATGTTTAACATTTTTTTTTAATTTATTTTTAAAGGAGAGAGAGAGTGCAAGCAGAGGAGGGGCAGAGAGAGAGGGAGACACAGAATCTGAAGCAGGCTCCAGGCTCTGAACTGTCAGCACAGAGGCAGAGGCAGACAGAAGGCTCGAACCCAGGAACGATGAGATCATGACCTGAGCTGAAGTCAGACGCTTAGCTGACTGAGCCATCAGGTGCCTCTGATAATGTTTAAAAAGTCAACTTTAATCCCAAAAGACCTGGTCAGATAAGAGGAAGTCACTGTAAAAAAAAAAAAAAAAAAAAAAGGAGTTTTGATGGGATCTGCAGTCTGAATGAGTCAGTCTGGAGTGTAGCTGTCATTCACAGGAGGAAAGGTAGTTAAAATAAAGAAGCTTTCCTACTCTCGCTTTTCTCATGGGTCTTAGGATATTGTTAACATGCCCCTTCTTCTGATGTCCTTTCATATTATTTAACACCAAACAAGCATCTCATTTTGTTTTATTAACAGTCGTCAAGATGCCCCTTATGGAAATCCTTCCTATGTGCTCTGGCTGATCTCCCAGGTGAGCTCAGTTTCTGGGTGGCAGCAATGACCCAAGGAGAAGGATGAGCAAAGTTAGTAATTTTGTGTGTGTGAGCTGCTGGAGATCTCGGAGTTTGAATTTGGAAAACTTGTAGAACTAGAAAACACCAAAGAAGCTGTAGAGGGACTGACTGTCACACCATTAAGGTTCCCAGACCCGGGGACAGGGTGCTAGGAATTTATGTGGAGAGCACTGCAGAAATCCTACATGATTAATACTGACAGGCGTTAAATTGTTAAGCTTCAAAGAACTTTCTGACTTTACCCTACTGTCTTCCTCATAGCATCTTTTGCATCCCTGAGCAAAACCAGGCCTCTCTCTCTCTTCTGTTCCACTCAGTGCACAACTGGTCCAGAGTCCTGGGCCATGGCCCACAGAGATGCCATAAGTTCTTTATCTAGGGCTTCCTTTGTTTGAATTTCTCTCTGGCAGTCCTTGCTGAAACAAGGGTTACTTCTGGAGGTGAGGACTCAGCCACTATACCTTGAGTTAGAAAATGAATATGCAGGGCGCCTGGGTGGATCAGTCAGGTGAGCGCTGATTTCAAGGTTCATGGGTTTGAGCCAGGCATTGGGCTCTGTGCTGACAGCTTGGAGCCCGGAGCCCACTTCGGATTCTGTGTCTCCCTCTCTCTCTCTGCCCCTGCCCCACTTGTGCTCTCTCTCTCTCTGTCTCTCAAAAATAAACATTAAAAAATTAGGGGAGCCCGCGTGGCTCAGTCGGTTAAGCATCAGATTTCAGCTCGGGCCATGATCTCATGGTCTGTGACTTTGAGCCTCGCATCAGGCTCTATGCTGACAGCTCAAAACCTGGAGCCTGCTTTGGATTCTGTGCCTCCCTCTCTCTCTGTCTTTCTCTCTCTGCCCCTCCCCGGCTTGTGCTCTGTTTCTCTATCAAAAAAAAAATAAACATTAAAAAAATTTAATTGAATATGCAGAAGTGCAAAGCAACAGAGAGAAATGCAACAGGAAACCTACTGTATTACTGATATTATCAGTGGCAATATCAGTGGCCACCCCCAACTTCAAGTTTCATGAGGTTAGGCAGGGACCTTCCCTATTTTGTTGCTTATTGCCTCAGATCTATTAGAAGTCATTTCATATAAAGAATGATAAATAGATAGATACACAGATATATAATTTTAAAAATATTTTTAATTGAATGGAACATCTTGATGATAAATCATGCTTCTATACACTGTTCTTGCTCTGAACACAGTTGCTGCCACATCATAGAATTCAGTTACTCTTCTGGTATCAATAACATATATTGGATTCCCCTTTGATCATTTTTTATTGAAGTATAATTGACATACATTATATTAGTTTAGGTGTACAACATAATGTTTCAACATTTGTACACATTGTGAAATGTTCACCACAATAAATCAAGTTCCTATCTATCACCATAGGGAATCAAGAAAATGTTTTCTTTCCTGTGATGAGAACGTTTAAGATTTACTTTTGTAGCAACTTTCAAATTTGCAACACAGTATTATTTGCTATAGTCATCAGGCTGTATGTTACATGAGTTATTTTATAAGTGGAAGTCTTTACCTCTTGATCCCCTTCATCCATTTTGCCCACCTCCAAACCCCCATCTCTAGCAACCACCAATCTGATCTCTGTATCTATGAATTTTGTTTTATTTGCTTGTTTGGTTTTTTAAATTACACATATAAGTGAAAACATATGGTATTTGTCTTTCTCTGTCTAAATTCACTTAGCATTACACCCTCAAGGCCCACCTGTGTTGTTGAATGTCAAGATTGCATTCTTTTTTATGGCTGAGTAGTATTCCATTGCATATATCTCACATCTTTTTTATCCATTCATCCATTGACGGGCTCTGGGTTTGTTTCCACATTTGACAAATTTTAATCAATTTTTCACATCTCCTCTTTTCTTCCTACGGTTTACGTGGATTGGTGTTTTATCTGTTTCCACCGATATACTTTAACCACGTTAACTTTTGCTTTATTTACCCTAAGATTTTCTCAAATGCAAAAAGTATTAAAAATCCACGGGCCAAAGGGGGAGATATTTCATTAGATTCCTCTGCAAGCAGGAGATGTAATGACTGGAGGGGAAATACAGAGCCCCAAGAAAGATTTCTTTTTCCCGGTAACTCAGAAGATAATAAGCTGGAATGTGGAACATAGACACGTACTCCGCTCTGGTGAGAAAATATGTTTGGTGGGAGAAGCATAGTAAATTCAGATGTTCCGCTTGCCCAAGTTTTCAGGTATCTTGACAGGACCTGACCTCGCCACTGATTTCTCTCAGCTGCAAAGCTAATGTTTCCTAAGAATGTCTCAAGATACTGACCATGGATGTGGGGTCATTTCAGAGATTCAGATGAAGAGGAGTAAAACCATGGATATTGGATCTGTGCAAGGATTGGCAAAGGAAGAAGTACTGGGTAGAGAAGAGGTCCTTGGGTGAGGAAGCTCATTTCTTGTGAACACTGCAATCAATACCACTATGCTGCACTCGTCACACAGCGAGACTCTGAGCTCTCCAGTCCCCTCCAGTTTTAACCAGATATACGTAAAAACACATCTATTCCTACTATGTCTGCATTAACCATCCTACTCCATCCCATTATTCCCTTTCTGAAATATGTGGGAATGCAAAATGGTATAACCACTTTGAACAAAATCTGGAAGTTTGTATAAAAAAGAAAAAAAATACTAAAATTCAACAATTGAACTTATAGCTTAGGATACCCAGGACAAACAAAACTTGTTCTGTTTCCACAAACAGAGGTATTTATTCTAATAAAACAGTACCTGTTACCTATGCGTCAACACTATGAACCTTGAACAATTGTAAGAACAAAACAAAAAAGATGAAGGCACTAGAGAGTGACAAACACTAGAATCTACAGTGTAATCGACCATGGGAAGAAGGGAATACTACTGGAGGAGTTTCCTGGTTTTGTGGGTTTTTATTTGAAAGCAAACCTCAATTAGTAGTAAGTAGGACATTAAAACTCAGCAACATACAGACTTATTAACTTGAAGAGCAAGAAGAATAATTTGAGGATGTACCTGCAGCTGAAAAATGGCAAAAGAATGTCTGTAAAAGAGAGATCCAGAGAAGGAAATCCCAAACTGTACGTACACACTCAGCAACAATCAGAACTACACATGTTTGAGACAGATACCAAGTAGCCCAAATAGAGCTACAAGAACTGACTAGAGATTTCACCTGCTGCAAAATGCAGGGCAGAATTTAGGACTTGAGTTCAACCAAGTTAACTACCTGAAGAAAAAAATATTCTCCAGAAAAATTAACAGAATCCAGAGTCTTTACATCCCATTCACAATTCCCCTGGGGGAATTTTAGGTACATGTTAAAATTGTTTAACATACAAAGAAAATAGAAAACATGGTCCATACTCAAGAGCAAAAGCAATCAATAGAGATCAACTCCAAGATAATCCAGATATCATATTTACAAGGATTTACAACAAAAAAAGACAAGGACTTAACAGTAGTCCTTAAATCTAAGGTTAAGGTTATGAAAGAAAATATGGTTGTACTAATGAGCAAATAGGAAATGTCAAAAGACAAATAAAAATAGTTTTGTTAGTTGAAATTCTAAAACTAAAAGCCATAATCACTCAAAAAATAATGTAGGACTGGCTTAAGAGAAATTCAGGATCACAAAAGAAAGACTAAGTGAACTTCAAAGTAGATTAATACAAATTATCCAATATGAAAACAATGAACAGAGCCTCAATAATCTGTGAAAAAAAAATATCAAGGTACTGACATAGGCTTAAACCACAGAACAACTACTAAAATACAACAATAACAAAACTATAAAGGTAGTTGAATTAAATGAGAAACAAAAAGGTAAAAAGTGCACATTCATTTTACATACATGCAGAAAAGCATGCACAAAGACATTCTAAAATAAAAGGAGAAAGGATGGAAGCGGGTAAGCTCAGGTGTAGATGAGCCCAGGACAAGAGGTGCCACACAGAAGTGGATGAGAGACTAAGAAGGTTCAGGAGCTCGGTGGGCACAGGGTGATGGGGCCTGGACAGTTCAAAGGATTAAAATATGGATAAGCAGTCTGAGAAAAGCAACATTTAGAAAATTTGTAGATGAGTGATCCATGGTTTGTGACATTGAAAAATGAGACAATGCCTGCTTCATAGTCTAGGAAAACCCCAACATGACAGGGAGGAACAGCCATGGAAAGAGTCAAGACCTTGGGATCAGATGTGTAAGACTCCTCAAAGGCTTTATACTCAAATTTATTCTGTAACCCAATAACCCAGTAGCCAAATTGAGGTTTGTATCTGGAGAAGACATTTTGATAATCTGTGCCTTGTCTAACAGCATATTTTATATTACGGAAACATGTTCTACAGTATACTCCTAGGATCCAAGCAGTCTTCTTGGACACATCTATTTCCCAGTAATGTTTCCCTGAAGAGAAGTTTTGGGAGCCCAAGATACCATAATTATAAAATTTAACAGGCCAAATTGGCATAGGTATTACTTGTCTCTGATCTTCTGAAAGGACAAGGTTTAAATTTAGGTTGATTGGATTCAGTGTGATGTCCACTGTAGGGAAAAAAAAAATTATAAGATCAGGTAAGATATATGAGATAGATTTATCTAGTGAAGAGGGACCATGGGAAGAGACCAGGTAGAGCTTGTATTATGGGTTGGGGAAGGGGGCAAAACACTGGAGAAATGTATTTATATATATATATATATATATATATATAGAGAGAGAGAGAGAGAGAGAGAGAGAGAGAGAGAGAGAAATATATAATATTATATATATTATACTAAATATATATAGAGAAATATATAATATTATATATATTATACACATATATAATATAGATAAACACATGGGGCGAAGATCATGAGATCTCTGAAATCACAAAAAAATTCTTTAAAGTAAGCTTCACACCCAGCACAGAGCCCAACATGGGACTTGAACTCACGACCCTGAGATCAAGACCTGAGCTGAGATTAAGAGTTGGACGCTTAACTGACTGAGCCACCCAGGTGCCCTGAAATCACAAATTTCTGAAAGGGGATCAGAACCCAGGGATTTGAAGAACCAGTAACTTCTTACCCCAGTAGCACTGGACATGTGTTAGCTCTGAAATGATAAAAGATTCAATGATGTTGATTAGAAGCAAATGATTAAGCACCAATACCTATCTCTTCTCCAAAGAAGGGCCAGCAGACGGGAGCCCTGGTAGACCATAAACTGGTAATTGAGATGATGAACTGGACACCTAGCTATTCCCCCTTAGATATAACCACATCTCCTAAAGCAATATCCCTCCTTCTCTGAAAACCCTCCTTTCTATCCTCTCTTTGAAACTATACCAGCTCCCCAGTTAAGTCCCTGACACCACAGGGCTCCCATACCCGCCCTCCTGTCCTGGCTCTCCTCACCTCTATGTATGCGCAGCATTGCCCTCAGATCTGGAGCATGGAATGAACTCTTCAGTCTTCTTGAAACAGTTTTTGGCTTCCTTAGTGTCCAGATCTCACTCCTAGGCATGACAAAAAAATGTTGTTCCTGTATCTCTTTCCTTGTATCCTAACAACACAGCTGCCTTCCTCTCTCCTTCCATGCCACTGATGCACTTGATCCCTCCTCCCTCAGAAGCCTGACCTGGGAGGAAGGGAGAATCCTGATGCTGGAGCCAGAAGCAATGTGCTCATGTCTCCCTTCCCATTTGCCATCTGTGTGACCTTGGGAAGGTTTTCATCTCAAAGAAACAGTTTCTTCTTCTAAAAATGGAATAATTAACCCCTTTCTTGATACCTCGTGGACATAATAGAAAATTTGATGAAATAATGTATAGAAAAAGCCTTAGCTACCTCTAAAAAAGGTAGGCAATATGTCGGAAATTCATCACGGTGGGTCTTTCATGGAGAGTTCATAGATGTGTGCTCCCAGGCAGATAGATCAGTAGTGAGGCTGAGGATCCTATCTATGATGTGAGATCCATAGGTCTCTTTTTGAGAGCCTGTGAACTTGTGCCTTAGTCCAAAGCCTGAACCCCAGTGGTATGACCCACAAATAACATTGGAGATTTCTGGTGTTCTGAAAAAAGTTAAAAACCCTTGGTAAAGGAGAAGTATGACCACCAAACTACAAAGGTTAGTATTTCATGTGTTTGTAAGGAATTTAATGCTGTCAGGTGGATTGGCAACTTAAGCCACAAGAAATACACTTTCCCATATAAGCTTCTAATGTGTGTGAACGGGAAAAAATTAATTATATCACTAAGGTCAAAGTCACTAACCCTGGGGCTCATGTTTGTTTTTGGAAATCTAAAGAGAACCTTGTAAAATGACCTAATCTTTTATTTAAAAAAATTTTTTAATGTTTATTTATTTTATTTATTTTTTTTTATTTTCAACGTTTTTTATTTATTTTTGGGACAGAGAGAGACAGAGCATGAACGGGGGAGGGGCAGAGAGAGAGGGAGACACAGAATCGGAAACAGGCTCCAGGCTCCGAGCCATCAGCCCAGAGCCTGACACGGGGCTCGAACTCACGGACCGCGAGATCGTGACCTGGCTGAAGTCGGACGCTTAACCGACTGCACCACCCAGGCGCCCCAATGTTTATTTATTTTTGAGAGAGAGACAGACAGAACATGAGCAGAGGAGGGGCAGAGAGAGACAGAGACAGAATCCGAAGCAGGCTCCAGGCTCTGAGCTGTCAGCACAGAGCCCAATGTGGGGCTCAAACCACAAACCGTGAGATTGTGACCTGAGCCAAAGTTGGACGCTTAACCAATTGAGCCACCCAGGCTCCCCAAATGACCTAATCTTTTATATTCCCATGTAAGCAAAGTAACTATAAAGGAACTGCCCTTATAACCTATTTTAGGACTTGATGAAGCCCTCCATGTGATAGGACAAGCACCTGTGGAGTACAGGAAGAAGAGCAAGGACAAAGTGAAGTCACAGGACTCTAATAGTGAAATCCCTGATCCTTATTACCCTGACTGGCCCTACCTCTGTGACCTCCAGCCACTGAATTCACTAGCATAGAATCTCGTCTATTTTCAATAGATAAGGAACACTTAAATCCTTGTCTATGACCAGCAATTTAAAAAATACTACATCCAAATTTCCCTGATTTGGAAGATTTTTCATTCTGATTGACCACCAGATCACTCTTATGGCTACAAACCTTTCTTCAGAACACAAAAGTACAACTCCTGGTCACCCATACGCACCATTTCATGATTCCACTCATGTCCTAGGGAGAAGAGAGAAAACATGAGTCAAGGAGTATAAAGAGTAACGCAGGATTAATTAAAGAAAAAATAGAAAAACACTAGAGAAAATCAGGGAAATCAAAAGTGAACTATTTAAAAATATCAACACATTTGACAGATTTTATACAGACATACCATGAAAAAAGAGAAGAGAAATTATTAAAATCAGGAATAAAAGGGAAGACATCACTACTGACTTTTGCAAAAATTAATAAGAATATAAAGGCTATGAACAACTATATGCCAACAACTCATATAATCTAGATGAAATGGGCAAATTCCTCAAAACACAGAAACTACCAATACTGATTCAAGAAGAAATAGAAAATCTGAATAGACCTAACACATGTAGTGGTTAGATTGGAAATCAAGAACTTCCTACAAAGAAGTCAGGCCCAGATGGTTCCAGTGGTGAATTGTAATAATGGTTTAAAGAAGAAATAATTAAAAAAAAATACTTCACAAATTCTTCCAAAAAATGGAAAAAAAGGGAACAATCCCCAACTCATTCTATGAGGCCAGTACTACTATGATACTAAAATGAGACAAACATCAGAATTAAAGTGAACTACAGGCCAGCATTTCTTATGAGTATAGAGGTAAACTTCACCAAAATACTAAAAAACTGAATCCAGCAAAATATGGAAGATTATCTATACACCATGGCCAAGTAGGATTTATCCCAGAAATGCAAAGTTGATTTCACATAAGAAAAACAATTAATGTAATTCATTATATTAATAGAATAAAAGTAAAAGTCACATGAATAGACACAAGGAAAAAAACATTTGACAAAATTCAATATCCCTTCATGAAAAAAAAAAAAAAAAAAGAATAGTAACAGCCCACTAGAAATAGTGGAGGAACTTCCTCAGCCTGACAAAGGGAGTCTATGAAAAACTCAAAATTAATGAAGAACTAAATGCTTTTTCCCTGAAATTAGGCACAAGAATGTCTACTCTTACTACTTCTATTTAAAGTGGTACTAGAGGGACTCCTGAGTGGTTCAGTCAGCTGATCTTGACCAGCTCAAGTCAGGATCTCACGGTTGATGGGATTGAGCCCCACATCAGGCTCTATGCTGACAGCACGGGATTCTCTCTCTCTGCCCCTCCTCCACTCTGTCTCTCAAAAAAAAAACCTTTTTTTTTAAACAGCAAAAAAAAAAAAAAAAAAAAAAAAGCCCATAACACTATGGTACTAGAGGTTCTAGTCAAGGCAATTAGCCAATAAAAACAAACAAAAAAAAGCATTTATGTTGGAAAGAAGTAAAACTAGCTCTATCTGCAGAATACATAGCTCATATACAGCAAAACTCTGTTCCATACAGTGCTTATTGGTAACCTCTTCCACTTCTTAAATTTCAGCTCACATGCAGGTGTCACGGATCCCAAACTTTACATAACCTGATCATGGCCTATTGTCTATAATCATGTATACAGGATAATACATCACACAATGAAGAAGAAACAGGTACTAGAATCTCAAAATATCTAAAATATAACCTACTATTCACCAACTAATTGTTTTCTCTCTTATGTCCATTTGTCAAATACGGTACCAATATTCATTCAGTCCCTGTCCCAAACACTAAAACACCCTACCAAGCCAGTCCATTCCACATCCTTAACTTCTTTCAACTAATTTGCATTTCCATATCATCACCACTATGGATTTATTTGTTTTCAACAATATATACCAATATATTTGGCCTTACCTTTAAATGCCACCAGCTGGGTTCACAACGAAATCAGAGGAATAGTTTTGCTTCTCTGTATCAGTATAGTTTGGTCGTACATGACAAAGAAGCCAACTAACATTGCCTTAAACTCCTCGCCCCACCCCACCCCCCCAAAAAAAAAGATGTGGCCAGAGAGGTACTATTTCAGTCACAGATGGATCTTGAAGCTCAAATACTATCATGTATCTAGTCTTTCTGTGTCTCATAATTCTCTTTCTTCTCTGTCTGTTGACTTTATTCTCAGACTGTAATTGATAGCAACTTTAAAATCTCCTGGTTTACATTAGTTTCAGTGATATAATTCCCATGCAAAAGGACAACTTTCTTCACTGTGACAATACATTCTGATGCTCCAAGCCACTGACCAAAATTGGGTCATATGCTCACCTGCATGGTTTGTGGGAATATAGGAATTAGGTAAACTAATTTAGGTAAGATTAACCCATCCACCCTTGATAATGTTGATTTTCTCAGTCCCAAACAAGTAGATGTACAAAAATAGACATATTGGTGTGTCATCAGAAAAAAAATCCCAGGTGTTGTTACGAGAAAAAGCCAAAGGATACTAAGCAGATAAAATAATAAGTGCCATCTTCACTCCATCATTTAATTGCCTATCATCATTCATACATGTGTAACTCTACAAAATT
Source organism: Panthera pardus (assembly GCF_024362965.1). Taxonomy (NCBI): domain Eukaryota; kingdom Metazoa; phylum Chordata; class Mammalia; order Carnivora; family Felidae; genus Panthera; species Panthera pardus. The sequence continues at coordinate 53,365,717 of NW_026526677.1, forward strand.
TCTAAAACGAAAATGACCCAATATAATAACTATGACAAAAACATTAAGAAGTACTTCCTTTCCTAAGGGAAAGAACCTAAAATCTCATCTAATTTTTCATCCATTTTCAAATACAGCATGTCTCTGTTAGCTCATTCTTCCCAGTCAGTATTGAATGTAGCCCTCATGCAAACAACAGCCCCTCTAGCAAACAATAGACATATAATGTCCAAAGAACAACAATGAAGATTTGGATAAAAAGAGCTGTTATAAGAACTTTCAGTAGACAGGTTATGAGGGGACAGCACCACAATCAATAGTATATATCTTAAGATTTTGGAAAAGAACATCCAAATTCCCTAATCTAGTAAAAGAGTAAGTTCCTCCCTCTTACACTGTTGGTGGGAATGCAAATTGGTGCAGCCGCTCTGGAAAGCAGTGTGGAGGTTCCTCAGAAAATTAAAAATAGACCTACCCTATGACCCAGCAATAGCACTGCTAGGAATTTATCCAAGGGATACAGGAGTACTGATGCATAGGGGCACTTGTACCCCAATGTTTATAGCAGCACTCTCAACAATAGCCAAAGTATGGAAAGAGCCTAAATGTCCATCAACTGATGAATGGATAAAGAAATTGTGGTTTATATACACAATGGAATACTACATGGCAATGAGAAAAAATGAAATAGGGCCTTTTGTAGCAAAGTGGATGGAACTGGAGAGTGTGATGCTAAGTGAAATAAGCCATACAGAGAAAGACAGATACCATATGGTTTCACTCTTATGTGGATCCTGAGAAACTTAACAGGAATCCATGGGGGAGGGGAAGGAAAAAAAAAAAAAAAAAAGAGGTTAGAGTGGGAGAGAGCCGAAGCATAAGAGACTGTTAAAAACTGAGAACAAACTGAGGGTTGATGGGGGGTGGGAGGGAGGGGAGGGTGGGTGATGGGTATTGAGGAGGGCACCTTTTGGGATGAGCACTGGGTGTTGTATGGAAACCAATTTGACAATAAATTTCATATATTAAAAAAAATAAATAAATAAATAAAAATAAAAAATGCAAATGGAAAAAAAAAAAAAGAGTAAGTTCCTTGGTTGGCCCATTTGTCATTCTTTGAAGATTTTATCTAAATATGGGATGTTAATCCCACAAAACTTATAATGTTTATCTACTGAGTATTGTTTTTATTACAAGTAAACAGATACAACTTAAGCTAGCTTAAGTGAAACAAATGCCTGGACAAGTAACATAAACACAATAGTTGTGTGAAGTTGGCAAGTGAAAGAGTTGTGAAGAGCTTGTGGATGAATTATAAACAAGGGAAAAGGAATAAATAAGCCTACATAGTTTTTTGTTTTACTCAGATGTAATTAAAATACCATATAATTCATCTTTTATAGTGCACAATTTAGTAGGGTTTAGTACATTTATAATGTATATTTACCATCACCACTATTTAATTCCAGAACAATTTCATTATTGCAAAATGAAACTGTACACTCATTAGCAACCATTTCATAATTGCCTCCTCTCCAGAGCCCCCTGACAACCAGTAATCTAATTTTTATGTCTTTGGATTTGTCAACTACAGACTTTATATAAACAGAATCCTATAATAGGGAACTTTTGTGTCTGCCTTCTTTCACTTATGTTTTCAAGGTACATCCACGTTGTAGCATCCGCTAGTGCTTAATTTCTTTTTAGAGCCAAATAATTCCATTGTTTGGGTATAACACATTTTGCTTGTGCATTCTTCGCTTAATGGACAATTGGGTTGTTTCCACTTTTGAGCTATTATGAACAGTACTGCCATGAACTTCTGTATACACGTTTAGTTGCGGACATAGGTTTTCATTTCATAGGTATGTACCTAGGAATGGAATTGCTGAGCCATACGGTAACTATCTTTAACGTTTTGAGGAACTGACAAGCAGTTTTCCAAAAGTAGCTTCACTATTTTACATCTTCACTAGCAATGTATAAAAGTTCCAATTTCTCCACATCTTTGTCAATCCTTGGTAATGTCCATTCTTTTTTTTTTTTTTTTTGGTGGTATTATCATTGTGGTTTTGATTTTACATTTCCTTGATGGCTAATGATATCAATCATCTTTTCATGTGCTTATTGACTATTTATATATCTTTTTTGGAGAAATATCTATTCAAGCCCTTTATCCATTTTTAAATTGGGTTGTCTTTTGATTATTGAGCTGTTAGAGGTTTTTTATACGTCATGAATACTAGGCCTTATCAGATCCATGATTTGAAAATATTTTCTCCCATTCTGTGGGATGTTTTTTCACTTTCTACATGGCGTCCTTTAAAACACAACAGTTTTTAATTTTGATGAATTACAATTTATTTTATCTTTGGCTGTTTCTATTTTGGGTGCCATATCTGTGAAGCTATTGCCTGGTAAAAAGTCACAAAGATTTATACCTATGTTTTCTTCTAAGAGTCTTATAATTTGTGTCCTTACATTTAGATTTTTGATCTGCTTTGAGTTAATTTTTGTATATGGTGTGAAGTAAGAGTTTAACTTCATTTTTTTGCATGTGGATATTCTATTTTCCCAGCCCAACTTATTAAAAAGACCTATTGCAGTTTTTACCAAAATTTGTTTGGTATCATAATCACTTAGAGAACCTGGTAAAAAATGCAAAAGCTATCTTACTACAATGGGCCTGAGGAGCTAAGGTTTTTTTTTTTTTATTTTTTAAATTTTTATTATTATTATTTTTTTACTTTTATTTATAGCACTCTAGGTGATTCTGATACAAAAAAAGAAAGGTATGATGCAAGCATCAGAGACAAAGGAAACCAGCCAACACATGAAAATCAATTATCCTTCTGCTTGATATCAAGAATAAAACAAAAGAAGTGTTTGGAAATCCAGCAAAGAAAGGCAAGAAGATATACAAGAAGTCAAGCAAAAATATGAAAAGTCTGTAATTCCCTGAATGACCATCATGCTTCATGCTCAGGACCATAGTCAGACTATTAATGCTTAAAAAAAAAAAAACTTGTCTAAATTTTAACATTAGTTCAAATTGTTCCCTCAAGTCTGTAGATATATAGTAGGGGATGCCTGGGTGGCTCAGTCTGTTAAGCATCAGACTCTTGATTTCGGCTCAGATCATGATCTACAGTGGTTTCATGCACCACCTTGGGCTTTGAGCTGACAGCACAGGGCCTGCTTAGGATTCTGTCTCTCCTCTCTCTCTGCCCCTCCCCCACTTGTGCTTTCTCAGTCTTTCTCAAAATAAATACACTTTTTTTAATTTAAAAAAAAAAGTGGGGTGCCTGGGTGGCTCAGTCGGTTAAGTGTCCCACTTCAGCTCAGGTCATGATCTCACCGCTCTTAAGTTCAGCCATGTGATGGACTCTGGCTGATAGCTCAGAACCTGGAGCCTGCCTCAGAGTCTGTATCTCCCTCTCTCTCTGCCCCTCTCCTGCTCACACTGTCTCTTTCTCTCTCTCAAAAATAAACATTAAAAAAAATTTTTTTAATTAAAAAAATAATAAAGATTTGCACCAGCATGCTTTCCTGACACCAGCAACCTTTCCTGGCACAGACACATTCACACTTGCACAGAGATTCACACGACTCAAGTATAATACTTTCTATGCATATGTGTGCCGATCCTCACAAGAAAAGGCTCAGTATTCTATCTCTTTGTGTTAAAAAAAAACTAACAAGAGAAGTTTGTGATAATAAATACACACTTTTTAATTAAAAAAAGGATATATTTCTGAAAGCTGAAAATTCATGTATTTGCCTGTGGCTAAGATGAATGAAAAGAACTAGACAAATGTCCAACACTAGATCAAAGATAATAGGAGCCTAGAGAATATCACTGGATACCATAGATCTTCTGTCCAAGGTCAAATGTATTCCCTTACTTCATAAAATAATAAAGTAGGACACTCCCCTGGAATGCTTATATTCAACTGCCCATGATATATATCTCCAATAGAGAAGGGCTCCAGAAGACCAAAGGAACCTTTTAGTGTCAACACCAGGATTAGAGCCCAAGGACACAGAAAAGAAGGTAACTTAGACTATGTTTGAAGAATTCCAGACTGAGGGATTCTTCTTACCTGCAGCAGGTCCACTGTTGGCCATTCACTGCGATGCTCCAGATCTGAGATAAGCTCTTTCACCAGTTGGTTCTGCTGAGCCAGATCATCCTCAGCCTCAGCCAAGTTATCCAGTATTCTCTTCTCCTCTTCTTCCAATTTTTGCAGTTCTCTCTGCTCTTCACTGTCCAGGATGCTTCTAAGCTGATTAAATTCTGTTCTTATCCTTTGTCTCTCAGTCTGTATCTGGTACTGCAAGGTTGGACACACAAGAGAGGTAAAGAGTCTATTAGCCTGAAAGCCTACCGTGGAAGGGATTAGAAGCCAGTAAAAGAAATATTTTTCATTGAGTTCTAACCGATAGGAGAATAAGGGCACAGGGGCAAATTTTGAGAAAGCTGGGTATTTTTCCTGCTATTTTCCTTTCAGTACATACCAAAACAGGCCTCAGACTGTCTTATCTAGGCCAACCCTGGGATGAAATGCAAAACCCAAGTGAGTTTTTACATTTAGGAGCGCCCGGGCGGCTCACTGGGTTAAGCGTCCAACTCTTGATCTAAGTTCAGATATTGATCTCAGGGTTGTGAGTTCAAGGCCCAAATCGGGCTTCGTGCCGAGCATGCAGCCTACTTAAAAAACAAAAACAAAAACACTAAATGAGGTTTATGTTGTAGATAGCTGTACTGAACACTCATGCCTGCCTGCATTACCATGTTCCCAAGTTTGAACCTGGGGGGAAATCTTGGTCCTTTGCCTAGTGTCTTCCACTGGAAGTGTTGGAGCCTCACTGGAAAAGAGGAATTGAAGACAGAATTTTCCACTCTTCCTTGCCAAAGAGTCTGTCTTTGTACTCAATTCCAAATACCTGCATGTACTTGTAACATATCCACTCTCCAGCCCTCAACTGCAACAGAGACTGGACAAAAAGGAGAACTAATTAAATGGCTTCTGGATGCATTCTGTGCCAGGGAACAAAGAGGAAGGGTCTTCCTTGTGATTTGAACTGAAGGTCCTGCCAAGATTCTTTTGTCCAAAACCTCTCAGAAAGAGTCTCCTCATACCTTCCAGGAAGTTCTCTCTTCTCTGATGTCAGCTTCTAGCTTCTCAACTTTCTGCTGCTCTGTCTTCAACCTCTCCAGAGCAGCCTGGAGCTTCTCCTATGAGGAAAAAGTCACATCAAAGTCAACCTATGAGTTTTCTCAGCAAAGAATAAATGGGGAAGAAATCAGGCTGATCTCAGAAGAGACCAGGTTACAAAAATTGTGATTAGAATCTAGGATATGGGAGAAAAGCTAAGGAGAATACATCCTTTGTTCCTGGGCGACAGAAGTCACCATTCCTCACCACAAGTAGCCTAATACTCTCTTTTCATAAGAGATCGACTGTGCTGCGGCAGGAAAAATCCTATACTTACTGGCACTCTTTCTACATCCAATCCACAGTGTTAAATAGCAACCATCCTGCTGAGGGGGAAAATGAGAGCCAAGCTTGCGAAAGGAATTCCCCATCCATATAAGAAAAGGGCAAAAAGGAAAACCTCCCACTCATGGCCAAGGGTCTAGGCTCTAGACTCTAGGCTTATTCTTTACGTAAGTGTAAGGAACATACAGAAATGTCCTTCAAGCATTGGAAGCTGAGCACAGTGTAAGAGATACACATGGAAAGAGATTACAGGGTGCCAAGGTGAGTAAAGAAGGACTGAAGGGTGACATTTCCCAAGTACCATCTTCTACCTCTCTCCCTCCGTCCTGGGGCCTACCTGACATTCCTTGACTACTTCCTCCACAAGGAATGTGTGGTGACCATGGTGCTCCTGAGACCGCTCACAAAGCCAACAAATGATCTTCCTATCTTCCTTACAGAAGAGCAGGAGTTTCTCTTCATGGCGCACACAGAGGTCTCTCTTCAGCTCCTCCTCTGGGCTCAACTGGACCTTTCTGATTTTCTCCACTATGTTAGCCAGATGCTGATTAGGCCATAGGTTTTCAAGGGAGTATCTGACACCACATACAGGACAGCTGTTTTCCCCTTCTGGTCTGATCTCTGCCTCCTTGGTGTTTGCAGTGATGCAAGCTTCACAGAAGCTGTGGCCGCAGTCTAGGCTCAGGGATTCTGTCAAAAGCTCCAGGCAGATGGGACAGAACACCTCGTCTTGTATGTTCAGGATTTTTAAAGCCATAGTACGTGTCCACTGGCTTCTTCCTGTCCTTACTCCCGAGGCTCTTCTTGCTTAAAAGACTCCTGGATGGCTGAGCAGATCGAAAGGGGATGAGGTAAGAATGGCATGAATAGCAAAGATTCTAATTGTGCAGATACTAGGGATCAACCAAGACTAAAATATTAAAGGACAAAAAAGAAGAGGGGAAAAATAAAACAGAAATGAAATTCAGTAGCCTGGGAAAGCTGCTAATGCTTCAGGCTTCTGCATTTGTTCTCCTTTCAGCCTGGAACTGACCTCCCCTTGATTTTTGCATGACTTCTTAATACTTCATTCAACGCCCTCTTTAAATATCATCTCATCAGAAGGACCTAATATGATTACTTTATCTACAGAATAATTACCAATATATTATCTGTTGTACATTTGCCATCTTTTTCTTACTATCACTATATAATATATATCTTTTCCTTAAATATCCTACTCCGAAAATGTCATCTGCACATAGATCCAACACTTTGTTTTTGTTCACTGCCGTATCCCTAGTGCTTAGAACACAGGAACGTAACCTTTGATCAATACATAAAGACCCTCCTCATTTCTCCATAGATGATTAGAACTTTTCTTTTTCTTTCTTTTTTTTTTTATCACACTTTGTCTTTTTGTTTCATTGATTCTCTGTTCTCCAATGGGTAAACTTTGGGACCACAGATATGGTTTCAACGTAAGTGCTTACCTCCAAATGTACCTGTCCCATTCAGAACCCCTCCATTCCCTCATATTCACTCCCAGAGACACTTACAGAAACTGCAAGGGCTATGACAGAGAAGACATTTTACAACTAAGAATTTTAGAACCAGTTACAATTTGTAAATCACATGACCTATTTATTCTTTATACCAAAGTCCTTGAGAAATCAGAGTACTTTCTTTATCGAAATGTGTAAATTGAATGAAGTAGCTTATGAAGATTATTTCATCCAGTAAGTTGATTTGGGGTGAATACAATTCCTCAGGGTCTTCTTTCAGAGGTCTGGAAAGTATGATAAACACTACCACCCAGAGGGGCATGTTTTGGGGGAACTAATAATTTCCCAAATAGGAGAATATCAAAGATATCTCCCCTTAAATAAGCAAAGGTTGACCTAAAAGGTGTGAGAAGGGATATGGAATGAGAAAGAGGGAAAATATATTTTAGAGAGAAGAAGTCACCTATATGAATGCCTTGTTGATGGAAGATACATCTTCTATAGCTTTTAAAATGCCTATGGGGCACCTGGGTGGCTCTGTCGGTTAAGCGTCTGGCTTCAACTCAGGTCATGATCTCATGGTTTGCGAGTTCGAGTCCCACGTCAGGCTCTCTGCTGTCAGCACAGAGCCCACTTCAGATCCTCTGTCTCCCTCCGTCTCTGCCCCTTCCCTGCTTGCACTGTCTCTTTCAAAATAAATAAATAAACTTAAAAAAAAAATGTAAATGCTTATATGGCTTAGGGCCTGAGTGGCTCAGTTACGTGTCTGATTCATGATTTGAGCTCAATTCGTAACCTCAAGGTTCATGAGATTGAGCCCTGCATCAGGCTCTGCACTGACAGCATTAAGCCTGCTTGGGATTCCTTCTCCCTCCCTCCCTCTCTCTGTTCTTCCCCTGCTCATGGTCCTCTCTCAAAATAAACAAGTAAACAAAAAAAAAAAAATAGGGATGCCTGGGTGGCTCAGTCAGTTAAGCATCCAACTTCGGCTCAGGTCATGATCTCACAGTTCATGGGTCCAAGCCCCACATCGGGCTCTGTACTGTCAGCTCAGAGCATGGAGCCTCCTTCAGATTCCATGTCTCTCTTTCTTTCTTTCCCTCCCCCAGCTCATGTTCTGTCTCTGTCTCTCAAAAATGAATAAACATTAAAAAAATTTTAATAAAAAAATAAAAATAAAATAAAATGCCTGTATGGCTGGTGTGCAGAGGGTTTCTAGGCTTTTGGCATTAATATGCCTGCAGGGACCAAAAATGTGACTTCCTAAATGATGCAAAAGAGACAGCTTATTTCCAAAGATCAGGGATCAGTGAGGAAAGGCTGCTAGAGGAAATAGAGAAGCAGATGAGGGTAAGAGAAAAGGTAAGATAAAAGGGACAGGACTGGGGTTGGGTTGAATGTATGGGAACAAAGGGTCATCGTCAGGCTTAAGTCCTTTCTTCTCATAAAAAGGACATTGGCATTACCTTCTCCTAGCACTTTGTTTTGTTTTATTTTTCACTTATTTTCAGTAAGCACAGACCTCAGCTTCCACAAGTGGGTTGTGACTCTTGTAACGAAATTTGTGCTGGTTGGGGCCTGGAAGCTATGCTCAAGGCTCATACAAGGCAATCAGCTTATTGGACCAAGACTTACCTATGCTATGTTAGTTTCAAACATATCCACCAGATCTTACAAATGACCTGATGAAGGGGATACGGTACCACCTGCAGCACTGTACAGACCCTCATTGAGAGCTCACCTGAGGCAGCCATGCTGATATGCTGTGTCTCCTGTCCTGTATGCCCCAGCTAAGCTAAGTGAACCTGACTGCTTCTGTCCTGCCAAGTCACATGAGTGGGAATGGCAAACCAAGCCAAAAACTATTGCTGGTTGTCTGTCAGAAGGCATATCACACAGTGGTGGCATGGGGATGTTGCTGATTCTTAGAACCTGGACTCATTCTAGACAAGGAACTATGAGGCAAAAAAAAAAAAAGAAAGAAAAGAAAAGAAAAAGAAAAAGAAAAAGGAAGATCTCAGTGGATATTTTTGTCATGATACTTGTTCTCATAGATTGAATTGTATCCCCCACGCTGATGTCACCGGTGTGAATGTAATCTTGTTTGGGAAATAGGCCTCTGCAGATGTAATCAAATTAAGATGAGGTAATACTAAATAAGGTAGGTTCTAAATCCAATGACCAGCGTCCTTTAATAAGAGAGGGCACACCACACACAGGGAAGACAGCCATTTGACAATGGCAACAGAGACCAGAGCAATGCAGCAACAAGGCAAAGAATGCCAAGGATTGCTGGAAACCACCAGAAGCTAGGTGAGAGACATAGAAGAGGTTCTCCCTCAATACCTACAGAAGAAACCAACTCTGCGAACACCTTGATTTTGGACTTCTGGCCTCCTGAACTGTGAAAGAATAAATTATTCCAGTCATAATTTGTTACAACAGGCTTCGGAAAATAATTTGGAAAGGTTTGATGATGAGGTTTGTAACAAACTATAATCTTCCCTTTGCTCTAAAAAGAGAGAATAAGGGCATAATGAAAGCTGTGTGGAGATAAATTTAGGTCTAGAAATATACTCACTTCTCCAATCATCCATAAAGTGAAACAGAAAGCTGTGGGCTGACCAATGTAATCTAGCCAATGGTACAGACACTGAAAATTGTCCCAAAACCATATGCTTTTAGCTCCTAGCTCCAGTGACAATGGTCAGATCAAGGCTCTAATGACTGGCAAGACCAGAGGTTTACACAACATAATGTCCACCCTTGCTTGCAACTGAAGCTATTAGCCAAAAGTGGGGCTAACAGGAGTGGGGTTCTCTGCTATCTTTCACAGTATCCAATCAATGCTGAGAAATACCTAGAGTCTACAGGGGTGTGGACCATGCATTCTACCATGGGGCTATAAACCTTCTTTTCACAGTGGGGCTATAAGAAGTTGATATCAAAGCAGTTGCCACCACACTGGCCACAGAAGGAGGAAAAGCCCCCATGCATAGGCAGGGACCTCTCCAATGTCCAAGAGTGACCCGAGAGCCCAGCAGCAATCAGGAAGATAGGAAGGGAGTACAAGTAGTATCTGCCTGATGGAAGTCCCAGGTCAGCTGACTGCCACAAGTGTCAGATGATCGTATCCTACACTTGATTCTTCTAACATCTGGACTCTGATAATGCAACTCTGCACATCTTTGCAGGTTGTATAGTAAAATAAAATATCTCCAAGAAGTGGAGTGCAGGGAAAGATGTTCCTTAAAGTTTCCAGATGGCATCCTAGACACTTCCCTTGGTTTCCTAGGCCAGAAACTGCCAGTGGGCAAAGCAGGACCTGTTTTTGACATGGAGAGACCTGGGCAACTCAGGTTGCATATAATGCAATCTCCTCTCCCCATTCCTCTGTATTCAGAGTTCCTACTTCAGGAACTCCTTAGAATCCAAAACTAAATATGTCACCAATCCACACTATTCATGACCCTCTCTTCAAGAGCTCTAGCTCTCTGGTAAATATGTTTTTGAAAAATCATATTTTTAAAAAGTCTTTTTGTAGCATAGGACCACTTTTTATAAAATTGCTTCTGGCCTCATTAGTTCATCAGAAGTTGCTAAGAGTGGGGCGCCTGGGTGGCTCAGTTGGTTAAGTGTCCAGCTTCAGCTCAGATCATGGTATCACGGTTCATGAGTTCAAGCCCTGCGTGGGGCTGTGTTCTGACAGCTCAGAGCCTGGAACCTGCTTTGGATTCTGTGTCTCCCTCTCTCTCTGCCCTTCCCTTGCTCACGCTCTCTCTCTTTCTCTCTCTCAAAAATAAAATAAACATTAACAAAAATTTTTTTAAAAAAGTTGCTAAGAGTGTTTTCTTCACGTTAGTTCCAATCATTTCCACTGCCACCATCCTGGAAGGAGCCACCTGTGTCTCCTGCCTGAATTCTGGAAAATCGCTCTCCCTGAAACTATCACTGATTGCTCTTCTTCAGTGTGCTGCCATGGCTGTTCTTATGTCACGGACCAGAGTGCCCTTCAAAGCAGACACCAGTCCTGTCTATTCAAATGCATGTCGTCCAATATCAGCTGGTCATCATTATGCTCTAGGTAAGGCCACATTAGACACCTCCTCCTACTGTCCTACTCTTTCCCAAAGCCACCTCCTTCTCTTCCCCCTGCATACTCTACCCCAGCCCACACTGGCCTCCTTTCAATCGCAGGAAGAAACCCATGCTAAAGCCTTTAAATCCCTCACATTCTTAAGATTCTACTCAAATATCTCCTCACAATGAGGCCTTCATGAAAACTACTTAAATTTGCAAGGCCTTTACCATGTCACTACATTCAATACTTAAAAACTGTTCCCCAGTAATATTAGTCACCTTCTTGTGTACATATCAGTTATCTGTTTGTTTACAATCTCTCCCCAACCAGACTGTAAGTTCTTATATGTATTTAACATTTACTGCAAGTTGAATGCATATTCATTGCACTTTTTTTTTTTTTTTTACAACAGCAGTGTTAGTTCCTATGAATTAACTGTTTAAGTGAATAAATAAATAAATCCATTTCATCCTATGGGTTGGGCCTTGTTTTGGACCCTGGGGAGACAATCAGTGTCTGGGCAAAAATGGACCCATTTCAGGAGCAAAGCATAGGCTCCCAGGAAGACCATAACCATGACTCCTGAAAAGTGGGAATACAGGACAGAATGGGTGTGTCAGAAGGTATGTAACAAATCCATCAGTGTGCAAATTGCTCACAGGTGAGCTCAAGGTGGGACACAGTCACCATCAGTCACGGAGCAAATTTCTTAGCAAGACCATTGGATCTCTGGGCCCCTTCTGAGCAATAATCAGCTCCTGTTAATTAGCTCTGAGTAAAGAACAATAGTGAGAATTGAGGTAAGCATGCAAAGGTGTGTCTTCAGAGAAGAATGAGGAAGAAAGAACTCTCAGGCAGGTAAGGATGTGGGGTCAGTGGACTACTGGAAGGAAGTGTATGCTCTTCAGGGAAGCGCCAGGAGACTCCTGAGACTGAACTTCAAAGGACACGGGATAAAAGGGGGCCACAGAGGCAGGTGGCAGGCCAACAGCTGAGATTCAGGAAGGCCACAGACCACCCCGCAGCTGGTTCTCCGTAAGGGAGTGAGAGAATCCTCCTCTTCAATATTATCCAGCCATGTCCCCAAAACTCCATTCTGTCTCCTGCCCCACTCACTCTAGGAGCTTGGGTTGCTATACGTTTGGAAAACAGGGACCTCTTTTGTCAGCTTTTCTTCAAGGAGGTAGTGGTGGGCAGAGGAGAAGACACTTTCTATTCATCTTGGAGAAAGAGAGAGAGAAAGGGAGAGGATTCCAGTTCTCCTCAGCAAGGTAGACAATTAAAATTATAGAATAGGAAAGGGACGAGTGAAGATGGACACAGCCCAGAGAAAGAAGGGCCCCTCCAGGAAAGAAACAATGCCCTCCACCTCTTGAGAACTCCTTTCTCTCCAGGCCATCTGTCTCCAGAATCTTGGCTTCCGTCTGTCTGCGCTCAGAGCAGGAAGCCTGAAGACTGGCTTTTCTTCCTTTCAGAGCAAGTCTGAGCCACATACTGAACTCACACACCTTTGCGTAGCACCTTCCTTCTGGAGTCTCCCACCCTCTGCCCCTCCCCCCAACCTCCCCACGCACCTTGAGGCCCCAGCGGAGAAGTCTTGATTCCTGATTTTAGTGGCGAAGCAAAGCCAGGGCGGGCGTGGTCAGCATTTACTGACTGAACAGGGAACAGGCGCTGGGCCTGCATGTAGCAGCTCCTGACCAGCCGACTGGGAAGTGAAAGTGAAACCTCAGGGCTGGCAGGAAGAAGGAAGGGGAAGAAGCTTCTGGGCCCAAGGGGCTACAGTCCTGTAGGGCCACTGGGTATGAAATGTTTTACCTCAGTGGTTCTCTAGTGGGGGAGGGAGGGTTTGCCCTAAGGGACATTTAACCAACTCAGAGGACAAATTTGGCTGTCATAACTGGGGGATGCTACTGCCATCTAGTGGGTAGAGGCCAGAGGCACTGCTAACCACTCTGCAATGCACAAGACAGCTCCCACAGCAAAGAAACATCCAGTCCAAAATGTCTACAGTGTGAGGCTGAAAGTCTGTTTTAACCCTCTCTGCTTCCTGGGCCAGCTAGGAACCAAGGGTCTCCTACTCCTTTCATGGTTGTGCACAGGCCCTCAGTTTGGCCTTCCAATTTGATCCCTTCAGGTACCATGTTCCATTTGCCCCCAAAGAGCACACCACCACCTCCTAGGAAATAGATGGGACTTGGGCAGACGAGGGATGGAGGGTTCTGGAAGAGTTGGCTACAAAGGACCAGAAGAGCTTTTTGGAGTATTAGAAATTCTCTGAAGTCTATTTGTGTAGTAGTCACACAGGTGTAAAACTTTGTCAAAACTAATCAAACTGCATACTCTATATATTTTTTAAATGTTTATTTACTTTTGAGAAACAGAGTGTGAGTGGGGGAGGGGCAGAGAGAGAGAGAAAGACAGAATCCGAAGAGGCTCCAGGCTCTGAGCTGTCAGCACAGAGCCCAACGCGGGGCTGGAACTCACAAGCCGTGAAATCATGACCTGAGCCGAAGTCGGAAGCTTAAGCGACTGAGCCACCCAGGCGCCCCTCAAATTGCATACTCTAAAAGGGTGTATGTTATACCCATAACACATACCACAACAACATTGATTACAAAAGAAAATTATGTTTTCTGTTTCATTATTTTTTTGATTTTTTAATTTTTATTTTAATTCCAGTTAGTTAACATACAGTGTAATATTAGTTTCAGATGTACAATATAGTGACTCAACAATACCATACATCACCCAGTGCTCATCCCAACAAGTGCACTCCTTAATCTCCATCACCTATTTAACCCATCCCCACCTTGGATGGAAGGAGGAGCAAGTTTGGTGTGTTTGGGAATCTCCAAATAGTTTCATGGGACACTACTTGGAGCTCTAGGTAAGCAGAAGAAAGGCCACAAGATGTGGACAAGCGTCACGTCATCAAGACTGATTTCCACAGGCAGGGAGAGAGATGGGGAGTTATCTGAAGGAGGATGACAGCCACCACCTAGATCCCAGTGCGGGAGTAAAGTGTCAGCTTGCCAGGTCCCCTGACTTCCCTCTCATCGTGCCCACAGTACCCACACCGTCCCACGGCAGGGCCCAGCGGGGCTCTCTGCTCTTCGAGCTTGCACTCGCAGAAGGAAGTCAGAAGCCTGGGTCTCTTCAAATATCAGCATGCATGAGGCCCAATGCACATGGAGGATAATTGTGTACATCTTGTAATTTTTATTTTCTTATAAAGCTTTTCTGTTTTTTTTAATAGACTTTGTTCACAGAATTCTAAAGCTTATTAGTATAGAATTATGTATTTTTTTTTACTATTTTTAATTATCTGTAATGAACTACTTTCATCCACAATTTCATTAGTTTGGGCTACCTTTTGCCTTGTTAGTTTGTGTAAAATGATCACCTAATTCTTTCTACTGAAATTTAGTTTCATATATTTTATATGTTAATATACTCTTTCAAAAGCAAATTTCCCTGGGTGAGGGAAAAATGATCACCTAATTCTTTCTACTGAAATTTAGTTTCATATATTTTATATGTTAATATACTCTTTCAAAAGCAAATTTCCCTGGGTGAGGGAAGATGGAGGTTTGCAGACAGGAAGGGGCTGGGCAGCTCTCTAAAACTGGAACCCTCGGGGCGCCTTCGTGACTCAGTCAGTTAAGCGGCTGACTTCAGCTCAGGTCATGATCTCCCGGTTTATGAGTTCGAGCCCTGCGTCAGGCTCTGTGCTGACAGCTCCGATCCTGGAGCCTGCTTCGGATTCTGTGTCTCCCTCTTTCTTTCCCCCTCCCCAACTCGTGCTCTGTCTCTCTGTCTCTCTGTCTCTCTCTCTCTCTCTCTCTTTTTCTCTCTCAAAAGTAAATAAACATTAAAAAAAAGCTTTTTAAAACTGGAATCCTTGACCCAGCTTTACAGAACACCCTGTGCTGTTGCATTTGCCTCCAGTTGTGGTCCTTTGAGAGCGAATGATTCAGAAGGGAAGGGGCAGGAGATAGGACACTGCTGATACCAACCAGCACAGCACAGTGCAGACTCACAGACTCCTGGGCCCCAGCTCCACGGACGCAGCTCCAGCCCATCTCCAGAAGACATTTCAGAACATTTGTATTCATCAGTGCCAAGTGGCACATTCACCGAATGAAGAGTAAAATCCGAGGTCTCTGAGAATATGTGAGGGACCACAGATACCACCTGCAAAATGTGATGTTTGCTTCAGCTTTCTTACAACACAATAGAAAGGTATTCAGGGGTGACTGACAGCTCAGAGCCTGGAGCCTGCTTCAGATTCTGTGTCTCCATCTCTCTCTGCCCCTCCCCTGCTGGCACTGTATCAAACTCTCTCTCAAAAATAAATCAACATTAAAAAAAAGGTACTCGTATCCCACATTAAATAGAAATATTCTAAAATTGTCTGAGTGTGTTCAAGATGACCACGTGACACAATAGCATTTCTGGTAGAAAGATAATTAACACTTATTTATGTACTATGAGGTGTCCCCCCACCCCCCAACCAAACAACTTGAAGACAATTATGACCATGCTTCTTAAGTCTCCAATATTCTCAAGAATAACTTAAAACATTTAGGAGATAGTACCTCACCTGTAGGGTCTCAGCTACAAAGCAACCCTGAGGAGAAAAACAATTCCTCTTTCCTACCCGAGGGGGACTAGATGAGTCACTTGCACTGGGTGGTGCACAGCCTGAGAGAGGCACTGCAGAGGGGGGAAGGTTGAAGGTGCTGAGATTAACAAAAACAAAATAGATCTGGGGTGCAGTCAGGATCAAGAGATTGCCCAGCATCATCTTCAGATGAAATGGAAAATCTCTAGAATCTCACACAATTGAGTGCAGATCCTATGTTTATTCCAGTGAGGGTCTCAGGTTCCCAGGGTTGAAAAACTTCTGATCGCCATTTGGTGATGGCTCTGTATACTGCTGCTTGCTCCTTGTCCATGAACAGTCTTGCAGACTGAAGGTTCCTTATGCCCTGAGATTCTCCTGAGCCCACCCAAACTTTCCATGGTGGATACCACATCCCTAATTATGACCCAGCATAGTCCTAAGGCCCCAGAAATAAAAGATGGCCTTATAACCACATATACTTTCAGAGATGATGGGAAAGAGAAAGCCGTAGGATGGATTCCTGGATGGTGAGAATCCACACTTGATGCCCACTGGATTGTGTATTTTGAATTCAGATTGCTTCTCTGGTCTTTTCTTCAAAATGGAAATTTTAGAAGCAGCTCACAGCAGAGGGCGCCATTTCTTGGGCCAGGATGCTCTGTGAAAAGATCATGGCCCTTAGCCTGGAGATTTCTTTGTTGGGGTTTGCTAACAAGCCCCCCCCTTCCCCCCCCCCCCAACCACTTTCTCATCTTGAACTCGGGACTAGGAATTTCAGAGGATGAAAGACTTGAATATCCCTGGAGAGTTGCCTGTCAATAATTCAAGAGAGTGTAGGATGTCCCTAGTGAGCCAGAGCCTCATTGTTGCAATATACTGACTGGTATGCAGGGGTCTAACAGAAATAGACAGAAGCTGATTTCTGCCAGTTTCCATGGATGAGTGCTGGAGATAAGGGTGTGTGTCCACACCCAGAAAGGCTGGATATATCTGATTTGATATCCCTTCCCTCATCAAAGGTCACCAGGAGATGGAGGGGTTGAAGACTCCCTGGCAAAGAAGGGACCAGAGCAGAAACTGCTTGGCCAAACAGCCCATTAATTCTATTTGTCTCATTTTAGGTGTCGGTAAAAGGATAGTTGTCAATGAAAATGCCCAAGACCTGGGGATATTACCAAGTATGGCAACACCATTTGACCTTCTCTGTCACTGGAGACTCAGAACAGGCCTTTCTTCATTCCTGACAGGAAAGAGTGAGGCTCATCAGGAGAGGAGAAACACTGACCCACTTACACCACTGCTGAGGGCACCCGTGCGTCCCAGCACTCCGGAGTCTTCCTGTGTCACTGTAAGTCCTAATGTGAACAAGCCAACTGAAAAATGGAGACTTGGCTGGGCAAAGAAAGGAACAAGTTTCTAGTGAAACATAATTACTGAGAATTAGAAAAGAATATCGGACACTTGCAGTTTTAGTTCCAACATGTAAAGAATTTAAAAGCCATTACTTCCAACTTTACAGTAAGAAAAAAACCGAACAGAATGACTAAAATCCAAAAGACAAGAAATAACAAGTGTTGGTGAGGATATGGAGAAAAAGGAACCCTCGTGTACTGTTGGTGGGAATGCAAAGAGGTACAGCCACTGTGGAAAATAGTATGGTGGTTCCTCAAAAATTTTTTTAAAAAAGGGGGTGCCTGGATGGTTCAGTCAGTTAGGCATCCAACTCTTGATCTCAGAGTTGTGAGTTCAAGCCCTATGTTGGGTTCTGCACTGACTGCGAAGCCTACTTAAAAAAGTAATAATAAAACTAGGACTACCATATGATACAATAATTCCAGTACTGGGTATTTACTCAAACAATATGAAAACACTAATTCAAAAAAAAAATGTATGTACCTCTGTGTTTTTCGTAGCATTATTTACAATAGCCAAGATATCGAAGCAACCTAAGTATTCATCAATAAGTAAATGAATAAGAAAATGCCATTTGCAACAAAATGGATGGACTTAGAGTGTATTATGCTAAGTGAAGTAAGTCAGACTGAGGAAGACAAATACCATGATTTCATTCACATGTGGAATCTAAAAGAGCAAAATAAAACAAAACAAATGAACAAACAAAAAGCAGAATCAGACCTATAAATAGAATAAGCTGGTGGTGACCAGAGAGAAGGGGGGAGGGATGATGAAGGGGAGCGGGAGATACAGTTCTCCCGATATGGAATGAATAAGTCATGGGAATAAAAGGCACATCACAGGGAATATGGTCAATGATGTTATAATAAGTTTGTATGGTGACACATGGTAGCTGTACTTGTGAGCATAGCATATACCATATAGAGAAGTTGAATCACTATGTTGTACAGCGGGCACTAAAGAAACATTGGGTGTCAACTATACTAAAAAAAAAAGAAGAAGAAGAAGAAGAAAAAGGAAGGAAGGAAGAGAAAGAAAAGAAAGAAAGAAAGAAAGAAAGAAAGAAAGAAAGAAAGAAAGAAAGAAAGAAAGAAAAAAGCTGAACAAACAACATCAATGTCTTTTCCTGGGTGCCACAGAGAACTGAGGCCATAGGATAAACCACCACCCTCGAATCTAGAGTCAGAAGATAGGTAAATGCAGACAATAACAGCCTCCATCTACTTACCTAGAGAAGTTGCATGAGTCATCAACTAATAGGTGCATTAAAATGGTAATTTTATTTTTTAGTAATTTTTTCCGTTTATTTATTTAGAAAGAGACAGAGACAGCATGAGTGGAAGAGGGGCAGAGAGAGAGAGAGAGAAGGTCAGCACAAGAACCCAATGTGGGGCTCGAACTTGGAACCATGAGATCATGACCTGAGCCGAAACTGAGAGTGGGACACTTACCAACTGAGCCACCCAGGTGCCCCTAAAATGGTAATTTTAATGAATTGCTAGAGGCCAAGCCTGGATAGCTTGAGAGTGAGAAATTCCTGGGAGAAACCAAGTTAGGGGACTACCTCACACAGTCTGGGAATTTATTTCCAAGAAAACCAAATCAGGTCCACTAATGAAGAGCCAAGGGGGAAAAAGAAAATCTTGTCTTTTCTCTGGCAAAGGGAAGGTGAAAGAACCATTATGAAATATGTCTAAAGAATTCCCCACAATAAAATGAAATGCAAGGGAAAAAGGAATGAAAAGGGGGGAGAAAAGAAAATATCCAAAGAATTGTGGGTCAATTTCCTAATATGTAATATATGTTTAACTGGAATACCAAGAGAAAAAAAAGAGAATGGACCAGGATCACAAAAAGTATTCAAAGTAAAAATGGCTAAGAATTTTCCAAAAAAAACCCCAAAAAACAAAAAAACAGCCAACATCAAATAAGAGATCTAAGAAGCTGAGATAACGTCAAATAGGACAATTTTGTGTTAATTCTACACCTAGAAAATGAATATCACATCACTTTTTAACTATTATGTTCAGTTTGCTTAAAAAGGCAGCAAGAAATAAGATATAAGGAAGTTTTTGTTTGAGAATAAAGTTTGTTTGTTTAGTTTTTTTTTACAATGATGAATTCTTTTATAATCAGATCAAATTTTAAAATTATCTATGATTAGGGCACCTGGGTGGCTCAGTCAGTTAAGTGGCTGACTTCGGCTCCGGTCATGATCTCACAGTTTTTGAGTTTGAGCCCCGTGTAGGGCTCTGTGCTGACAGCTCAGAGCCTGGAGCCTGCTTCAGATTCTGTGTCTCCCTCTCTCACTGCCCCTCCCCGACTCACACTCTGTCTCTCTCTCTCAAAAATAAATAAACATTAAAAATTTTTTTTCATTATCTGTGATTTTCTAATCAACTTACTCTATTTCTTGAAATAAAGCCAAGGTAACAATGTTTAAAATAAACCAAACTGCATTCTAAAAAGGATTCATTTCAAAGCATAAAGAAAGGAAGCCAGGATAAAATCAATCAACAGCTATAGATTTAGATAAATAGATCACCTCAGTTATGAGCTATGTTTCACACTGCAACATGCCTTTTTTCACACCCACGTGACAAATACCCCTCTCACAAACTGCATAGCCAGGAGGACTGTACTGTAAGCCTAGATTTAAGGTCAGTTCAGAGATTCCAGAAGAGATAGGATTAATAATGAATGTGGGTACTGTGGGCAGGCTGGAGAGGCAAGACAGTGAAGGAGACATGCATGGTCTCAGTCATGTCTGGGCACTGCTCTCCCTCCACTGGGGCCCCTCACACAAACCCACACAAATACAAGAAACCACCCACCCTCCACATGCCATCAGAAGATATATATCTAAAACTCCATCTACTTTTTTCGTTCTCATTCTAACACTATTTTCCACACTGGCATCACCTCTTTTCTGCCCTATGGCCTCCTGATGATTTTCCTGATTAACACACTCTACATACCCAACATACATTCTTTACAGAACAACCAAAATTATCTTCTGCAATGGAAATATGATCACGCCATGTTTGAAAACAAAACATTTCCTTGGGTGTCCGTTGCTTTTAGGTTTACAATTTAATTCAATTTTTTTAATATTTATTTTTGAGAGAGAGAGAGAGAACACGCTCTTGTGCACACACATGGATGGGGGAGGAACAGAAAGAGGGAGACCAAGGATCTGAAGCAGGCTCCACACTGTCAGCACAGAGGCTGATGTGGGGCTCCAACTCAGGAACCACGAGATCATGACCTGAGCCAAAGTCGGACGCTTAACCCACTGAGCCACCCTGGCGCCCCTTAAACTTAAGTTATTAACAATGTCTACCTGGCACTTAGTGAGGGGATCACGGAGAGTTTCTGGTCTTAGTTAAAGCCGATCATTGTATTCCATTCCTGCTGCCCTTCTTACAGTACCTCACCAGAGTCAAGCTCCTTCTCATGTCATGTGGTTTTGTCTCCTGAACTCTCTGCCCCTCCTAATTTACTTAACCAAGTCCAACTAATCCTTCATATCTGTCATTAAAGTCTCCTTCTTCAGGTAGGTATCTTTGACCATGGGACCCAACAAGGTCCATTATCACAAGTGTTATTCAAATGCTTATTTATATCTTTATTTGTAGTGTCTGTTTTCTCAAGTCAGCAAACTCTGAGTTTGCATATTCCTCTCATATCCTAAAAAATATGTGGAGATTGAAACGAAAAAGTACCATTTTCAAATACATCTAAAGAAAAAAGTGCTTACATATAAAGTTAGCAAAATATGCATTAGATCTGTATGCTGACCATTAGAAAATGCTGTAGAAATAAGCCAAAGAAGACGTAAATAAATGGAGAGGCATACTAGGTTCATGAATCAGAAGACTCAGCATAATAAAAAGATCATATATCAATCTTTCCAAATTTTATCTATATATCTAATGAAATTCCTATCAAAATCCCAGCAACATTTTTGGTAGTCATAGACCCACTTATTCTAAAATCTATAAGGAGAAGCAAAGGACCTGAAATATATAGAACAATTTTAAAGAAGAATGATGTGTGAGAAATCACTCTACTTGAAGTTAAAGCTAACTATTTAGCCATAATAATCAACAATAGTGTGTCAGTGGCAGAGGATAAATGCAGAGATCACTGGAACAGAATAGTAAACCCCAAAACAGGCCTACATAAATATGTCCACCTGATTTTGGACAATTAATTATACAGAAGTAATTTAATGGGGGAAGAACAGCTTTTGTCAACAAATGGTGCTGGAGCAATGAACAATCATAGGCCAAAAAGAAGGGAAGGGAAGGGGAGGGAAAGGAAAAGAAGGGAAGGGTAGGGAAGAAGGGAGGAAGGGAGGAAGAAAGAAAGAAAGAGGGAAAGAGAAAGAAAGAAAGAAAGAAAGAAAGAAAGAAAGAAAGAAAGAAAGAAAGAGAAAGAAAGAAAGAAAGAAAGGAGGAAGAAAGGAAGGAAAGAAGAAAAATGGAGAGAGAAAGGGAGGGAGGAAGGAAGGAAGGAAAGAAAGTTAACTCAAAATTGATCATAGATTTAAATATAGAATGAATACTCATAAAACATTTGGAAGAAACAGAAGAAAATCTCTCCAAAATCTGGAGCAAGATGAAGAGTTTTAAGATGACACCAAAAGCACAACCTGTAAAAGGAAAAAATCAATAAACCGGGCTTATCAACTTAAAAACTTTAAAAAGTTTTAAAAATTAAAACTTTTTACTCGGAGAAAGTCCCATTAAGAGAATGAAGACAAGCTATGGGCTGGGAAAATTTATTTGCAAACCACACATCTGCCAAAGGCCTTACGTTTACAATATGTAAAGAATCCTTAAAACTTAGCGGTAAAAACACAACGAATTCAACTAGGAAACAGACAAATTACACAAACATATTTCATTGAGAAATATGTCACAGGAGAAATGTGACAAACAAGCACATGGAAAATGCACATCATTAGCAATTAGAGAAATGCACATTAAAACCACAATGGCATAGCTATCAGAGTGACTGAAATAAAAAATACCGATGACAAAAAAAAAAAAAAAAAAAAACTAGGACACCAAATGTTGGTGAGGATACAAAGAAACTAGATCACTCACGTGTACCGGTAGAGCCACTCAGGAATACAGACTTCTGGCTTCTTATGAAATTAAATATTCATTTAGCGTGCAACCCAGAATTGCACACTGAAGCATTAATCTCAGAGAAATGAAAACTTACATCTACACAAACACCTATGCATGAGTGTTCATAGCAGCTTAATTCATAGCCCCAAACTGGAAACAACTGAATCGTCATTTAACATATGAATGTTTAAAAACACTATGGTACATCCCTTGTACATCCATGGTAGAATAACAGGGAATTCTACACAATAAAAAGAAATAAACAATAAATTGATACACAGAACTATGTGGATGAATACCAAGCAAATTATGTTGAGTGAAATAAACCCAGTCTCTAAAGGTTATGGGCTGTATGATTCCATTTACGTATCATTCATAACAAAATTTTAGAGATGAACACCCAATTAGTGATTGCCAGGGGCTAGGTATGGAAGGAGAGGGATGTGGATAAGGCAACAAAAGGTATCATAAGTGGTGATGAATAATTCTGTATCATAACTATGGTGGAGGTTCTGTGAATCTAACGTCATAGAATTATTTACAACTACAGGCATATATGCTCACACACACTCACACACACACAAAGAACTATACACACACAAGCACACATACAAATCGTACACATAAAACTGATAAAGTCTATTAAGTTCTGTGGTTTGTACCAATGTCAACCTTACAGTTCTGATATTGTGTTAACTAACATGGGGTGTTACCATTTGGGAAAACAGGTTGATAGAGAGAAACATGAACTTCCAGTACATAGTTATTATGCAACTTTCTGTGAATATATAATTATTTTTATTTTTTTTTAATGTTTATTTATTTTTGAGAAAGAAAGAAAGACAGAGCATGAGCGAGAGAGGGGCAAAGAGAGAGGGAGGCACAGAATCCAAAGCAGTTTTCAGACTCTCAGCTGTCAGTACAGAGCCTGTCGAGGGCCTGAAACCCATGAACCATGAGATCATAACCTGAGCCAAAGTCTGACGCCCAACCGACTGAGCCACCCCGGTGTCCCTAATTAATTCAAAATTAACAGATGTTTTGTAGGGGCACCTGGGTGGCTCAGTTGGCTAAGTGTTCAATTCTTGATTTCAGCTCAGGTAATGATCCCAGGGTTGTGGGATGGAGCCCTGCATTGGGCTCCATGCTAAGCATGGAGCTTGCTTGGGATTCTCTCTCTCTCCCTCTGCCCTTCTCCTCTGCTTGCATGCACTCTCTCTCTCTCTCAAATTAAATTAATTAATTAGCTAATTTAAAAAAGATGTTTTGCAGTTGTTAAATGTGAAAAAAGGTATCTTAAGATGAATGAAAATAAAAAACAATAATTATAATAGCAAATATACATAAGTATATGTTTAACGACATTCTAAGCATATTACATATAGTAACTCATTTAATCCTCATAAGAACTCTATAATGTTTATAAAGTAATGCTAATTTAGAGATGAGAAAATGAAAGTAATGAAATTAATATGAATAATACTCAAATCCTTGCTTATAGTCAATTTTCTATGATTAAGCAATGTAATAAGACAGAAAAGATATACATATAGCTATTAATGTATTTAAATGTTAAATATTTAAATCAGTTTATAAAAACAATAAAAATAAAAATTTATCTAGACATATTGGATAAATACTTAAAAATGAGACTGAAAACATGTATTGTTATAATACAATTTAAAATTAATGAAAAGAGATAAGGAGAACCCAGAGTTTTGAGAGTTAAATGGCAAAACCAAAAATAACTAAAATCATCTGGGGGATTTAGTAGTCAAGAGCACAACCTGACAAATAAAAATAAAATGGATTTGTCTTTGCCTCTGACATTTTCCTTGGTAGAGTTTCTGTTTCCCCATCTGTAATACCTATTTTATGAAGTGCAAGTGAAGGTGATGTGAGGTAATGTATATAAAATGTTTTGCATGGGACCTGTAAAGTAAGTACACAAATGATTGTTACTATTACTTTATAAGATGAAATATGGTCATCTAATATATGTTTAACCTCAATGTCAATTAAAAATATAAGTAAAAATTGCAATATACAGCAACTTCTTACTCAACATGTCTCCAGAGGCAAGGGAAAAAAAGCAAAAATGAACTACAGGACCTCATCAAAATAAAAAGCTTCTGCACAGCTAACGAAACAATTAGCAAAACTAAAAGGCAACTGACAGAATCGGAGAAGATATTTGCAAATGACATATCAGATAAGGGGTTAGTGTCCAAAATCTATAAAGAATTTATCAACCTCAACATCCAAAAAACAAATAATCCAGTGAAGAAATGGGAAAAAGACATGAATAGACACTTCTCCAAGAAAGACATCCAGATGGCCAACCGACACATGAAAAAATGCTCCACATCACTCTTCATCAGGGAAATACAAATCAAAACCACAATGAAATACCACCTTACACCTATCGGAATGGCTAACATTAACCATCGGGCAACAACAGATGTTGGTGAGGATGCAGAGAAAGAGGAACTCTTTTGCATTGTTGGTGGGAATGCAAGCTGGTGCGGCCACTCTGGAAAACAGTATGGAGGTTCCTCAAAAAACTAAAAATAGAACTAACCTACGACCTAGCAATTGCACTACTAGGCATTTATCCAAGGGATACAGGTGTGCTGTTTCGAAGGGACACATGCACCCCATGTTTATAGCAGCACTATCAACAATAGCCAAAGTATGGAAAGAACCCAAACGTCCATCCATGGATGAATGGGTAAAGAAGATGTGGTATATATATACATACATATATGTATACACAATACACAATGGAGTATTCCCTGGCAATCAAAAAGAATGAAATCTTGCCATTTGCAACTTCGTGGATGGAACTGGAGGGTATTGTGCTAAGTGAAATTAGTCAGAGAAAGACAAAAATCATATGACTTCACTCATATGAGGACTTTAAGAGACAAAACAGATGAACATAAGGGAAGGGAAACAATAATATAAAAACAGGAAGGGGGACAAAACAGAAGAGACTCATAAATATGGAGAACAAACTGAGGGTTACAGGATGGGTTGTGGGAGGGGGGATGGGCTAAATGGGTAAGGGGAACTAAGGAATCTACTCCTGAAATCATTGTTGCACTATATGCTAACTAATTTGGATGTAAATTTAAAAAAAAAAATAAAACAAGCTAAAATAAAAAAAATTGCAGTATAATATGTTTGTCCTTTTAAATGGCAAAAAAAAAAAAAAAATAAGGAAAACTGTGCAACTCCATTATTAGTGCAGAGATAAATTATCCTCATCCTTTCTGAGGACATTTTTATAAGATTCATTAAAAAAAATCTATAAAATCTGCAATAGCATATCTAGGACTCCATCCTGAAAATAAAAAATTGAAATACCCAGAGTAAGATGTATGTTCAGGGAAGTCTTATTTATATAGTTAAAAATGGAAAGCTCCAAATGTCCAATAATATTTAAAATGTATGAAAATATATATGCAAAGAACAACGAAGGTAAAGCAATACACCAAACTGTTACCAGTGGTTTCCTCCTGACTAGGGATTTTCTTTATATTTTTGTTGTTTTCCAATTGTCTTACATTGAGTATTTACATCTTATATTAAAAGACAATATGTAAAACTTTGATATGTGAGCATAACTCGTTCTGGAAACATGCTTGTAATCCAAAGCACTTGTATACCAAAGCAAATTTCAAGAACCCTTGGCTCCGTTGTGATCATGTGACATTGGGCGTCACGTACTACTCCAATTGCAAGACATTGCTCATTTATCCAGTTAAAATTTATTAGAAATGTTTACTCGTCTTGCAGAACACTCATAGAACAAGTTATTCGCAATCCAAGGTTTTACTGTTACTTACAAATAATTTATCTAAACATATCTGGTCTGTAAACTTAAGTGGCAAATAGAAGTGAGCCTTAAATTTGTAAATATATAGTCATAATGCTATGCAAAAAGGGCTTAAAATAATAATGCTTCATTAAATATAGTAACACTCTGCAGTAAACTACTTCATAGGCATAGTAATTGATTGTATAAATGCATATGTATTAGAAACGATGCCAACAAGTACTGCCAGAAAACTAGTTATACATAGTGGAAAAGAAACATATATAGTACAATCAGTATTCTGTTTATGTATCGTATGATACTATTTTCCAGGTAGATAAAGGAGTAGATCAAGCTTTAGATACAGATGGAGATAAAATACAAACACAGACTCAGATACAGGAGTACATGCAGATATAGAAGTATATAGATATGGATAGATAGCCATAGAAGACAAATTTTTAACAATAAAATTATTCAGGGGCTGTAAAGTTTATGGGTTTATGAGTTCCATTTCATGTTTGTCTTTTTTCTTAATTTCTAATATTTTCTACAAGAAACATAGATTTTTAAAAAGATACATATTTTAAAATGAAATATGGACAACACACTATCTTGCTCAGGAAGGAAGTATCAATTAAAGAGCATACTGGGCAGGAGATGTGGTTGGAGAAAGGACCACAGAAGAGAAGAGATGAGAGGTGGGCATGGAAGGAGGAATAGGAGTTTCCCACAAGCTGATGGAGGTTATCCCAAGGCAGATCAGGGACATGGAGAGCATGGCATGATCTGGGGAAGGTGAGGCATTAATGGCCCAGTGTGTCTGATGCTCGGGTTGCTTGGAGGTGACATGGCAGTGCTGCTATAAAGGAAGTCAGAAATCAGGTCATTAAAGGCCTTGAATGCCCTGCTGAGGAGGGGATCATTGAAGAACATAGCCTGACGTTGAGATAGGAGGGTCCCTGTTCCCAGCACACACCACCCCCCAGAAACTACAGGAGAGACCATTTTCAATCCCCTCAGTCTCCTCAGGGGTTTTTCTGCCAAATACAAAACACAATTCATTTATTTTCTCTTATTACAGACATGCATGCTGATCGGATATAAATTATAATGTAATAGGAATAACTGCAAAACACAGGGATCACTGATTCCAAGAATATCATTAGCCAGAATGAAGGCCATTAAGGAGTAGAGGTTTGTATGTGATTGTCTATAAACATCAGGAGATGTCTCAGAGCTTGAGAAACTCAGTGAGAAATAGCTGAGCAAAATCCCAGGCCAGAGCACGGCTCTCACTTCATCCATTTCTAAAGATCATCCTAGAGTCATTAAGGACATATGACTTCTGAAAATCAATGCATCCTGTCCCAGGGTCTTTGCAGGAGTGGGCTTGCTCAGTCCAACATGGTGCTGAGCTCAGTTGTTTTGACAATGAAGGAGTGAGTCCTCCAACCTCCCTGGTGGTCTTGCTCCATAGACAGAACCCACTGAGCTTTCTCCTGGTGTTTCAGCTTATCTCTCCCACCCACCACTTCCACAGACCACTTCACATATGGCTAGAGATTCCGAAAACTCAGTTCTTCAACCAAAGTGATTTCTGCTTTGTAAACAACATGTGAACCACCTGCTCTCTGATTTGCTTGGTCTTAATCCCGTAAATGATGGGATTCAGCATAGGTGGGGCAAGCATGCAGATGTTGGCCAACAAGATGTGGGTATGAGGAGGAATGTGGCGTCCAAACCGCTGAGTAAGTGTTGTGAAGATCGCGGGGCTGTAAAAGAGGACAATGATGCAGACATGGGAGCCACATGTGTTAAGAGCTTTGTGGTGAGCATCTCGGGAAGGGATGTGGAAGACAGCACGGAGAATCAGCACATAGGAAACAAAAATTAGCACCACATCTAAAACCACTGTTAACATTAGGATGGAAAATCCATACCAGATGTTCACACGAATGTCATTACAAGCATATTTGGCCAAGCCAATGTGTTCACAAAAGGTGTGTGGAACAATATTATTTTGGCAGAAAGTCAGTCTTTTCAAAAGAAATACTATGGGGAAAAGTGTACAGAAACTTCTCAGAATTATAGTCACGCCAATTTTTCCAATCAGTGCACGTGTAAGAATCGTGGTGTATCTCAGTGGGTAGCATATGGCAATGTAGCGGTCAAACGCCATCACCAGCAAGATCCCTGACTCAGACATGAAAGTGCAGTGGATGATGAAGAACTGAGTTATGCAGCGATCCAGGGATATCTCCCCAGCACGGAACCAGAAGATGGCCAAGGCCTGAGGTACTGTGCACGTGGAGAGGACAACATCTGCTCCGGCCAGCATGCAGAGGAAGAGGTACATGGGTTCATGGAGGCTACGCTTTGTGAGGATAATGCAGATGAGCAGGCTGTTCCCAAGCAGGGTGATGACATAGGAAACGAAGAAGGGGATGGAAATCCACACATGCTGGTCCTCTAGCCCGGGGATGCCCAGCAAGCGGAAGATTGTATGGCTAACAGCAGTGTGGTTTATGGTTGTCATGCTTGGAGCAGATGACCTGGGATCTCACTTTCTGTTCACAAAGAGATGAAAGAATTATTCTAATATTCCTTGTGAATATTAAGACTTTTGTCATATCTCACACTCTTCATCTTCTCAGAACATGCAAATAGGAAATACGCAAGGATGAAGGATATGGTCTGCACCACAGTGAGTGACAGTCAATTATCCTTACCTCCAACTAACCAAAGTCAGAGACATTACTGTCTGTATTTCACTTTCAAAGAGGATTATGCATAAATAGAGAAACTCATTATTCATGACTGGGAAGAGTGTAAAAAGATACTTGAAACTGACTAATTTAGTAGACAAGAGGCAGCATAAGAAAAGGCGAGCATACCAATCAATGCACAGTATGTTCATGAAACACTTCCAGCGTAGGGTGACAGGTGCATAGGGACTTGCACAAGCAGTGAAGAACCTGATCACAACTTCATACTTAGACCTCACCCTTCACACAGGACACAGCCATCAGATGTCTTAAAGCTATTAGTGTTGAATGATAACCCGTGAAGGTTTATTGGAATAGTAATTGAAGAGAATGGATGCTAAAAGGTAAGTTGGGTTCCAGGAATAGAATGGATCTGAATGTAATACAGCCACAGAGGAATTAAACTAATATTTATTAAGCATTGTTTTATGCCAGGAATTGCAGTATGCACATTATATGTGGCATTTTGTATGCTCTTCATGTAGGGAGCAGACATCCACTCTAGGGAGTGGATATTGTCTCCATTTCACACCTAAAGAGGGACTCAGAGAATATGAAATTCTTGTCCAATTTCCCAATCAATAATTGATAGAAATGAGTTTGAAATTTCTCCGACTTCAGTGCATACAGTTTGCTCATTTGTGAAGAGAATCAAGAGAACTTCAAGAGGTAACAGGGCTTGTGTGTCTCATGTTCATACCTTGGGGAGCTAAGCCTAGAAATGACTGAAAGTGGAAAAAGAAAGGCATTATTTCTGGGGATGGGGAGTCGTAGTACTTGACATTTCTAAGATTCTTCTGATAGAAACTAACATGTAATTTTACCATTTGTTTCCTAATACACCTTCCTTCATTCATTAGCTTAATCATTCAGCAAGCTTATCTGGAGCATGGGCTGTTTTTCAGACATCATGTCCTGTGCTTGAGTCCTAACTGGGCTTATAGATTGAGAGAATTGTGGGTAGGTAAGCAGATGAGAGCAGTAAAATGTTACAGGTGTAATGGGCTCAGAGGGCACCTCCTGAGAAGACAGCCATGTCTAATCCCGTTTTCACCAGAATGAAGAAGAAATGGAACCAATAATAAAATACCTTCATCCTGGGGTTTCTGAAAATGTTAAATGACAAGGTATCTTAAAATATCTAGCTCAGGGGCTAAGATAAATCTTATGCTCACTAACAGTATTTCTTCCACTCCAGCTCCCTCTTTTGGTGCTGCGATTTTTCTTTCTGGGGAGGAAAATCGGCTCCTGGTTTTTCACACCTGCCGAGATGCCCTGGCCCCTTTCCCAAAATTCCCTCCAACATCTGGCTTGGGGCAGGTGACCCGTCTGCTGCCATTCTCAAGGCTCTTTTCATGGTTTTCCAGTAGGGGTCCATAGTCTAAGTAAATGTGTTTTCTGTTTTCTCATCTCTCGTAGAACTATGAGGCACCTGCCATTAACTGGATTGCTTCTCCTGATTTGCCACCCTACAGGAACTTCCATCTGGCCCATACATTCTCAGCTACCCTCCCAGACCTCACTTTCCACAGCTGCTAGAACCGATCAGATTTGTGCTTCTGGTCTTTACCATTCTTTGTCCAGATGTATCAATAGCCTCCAAGAGGCCCGTCACCTCCGGCCTTTTGGGGACAGAACACCAGCCCAGTCCTTACGTGGATCTCGGAACCTCTCCACCCCCAGATGTCTAATTCACTCACCAGCCTTAGGCTGAGTCTCCAGGAACAGAGGCCATGAGATCCATAATAAAAATTGGCTGGTGGGTCAGGAGTTGGGCTGTTTATCCTCTCTTGTGGAACTCTGGAGGGAAGTATTTATACCAGGGCTCCGGGGACAGAGCAGGTCTCCACCAGCCTCACCTTCTTCCCAAATGGGCTGGGTCTCTAAAATCATTTCCCATTACCCTCCCTTCCCCCTGACCCTCTTACTCTCTTGCTTCTCTCAAGATGCTCTGATAAGAAAGCCTTTTCTACCTAATCTAGTCTTGCTAGAGGCTTATTTAATGAATGTTGACTCATTTTCAAAGGGAATATTAAATACTCACAATTACTATGTACCAATGATTTCTATTTGTAGTTTTTTTCCTCACAAAAAGACTTAGGTTGAAGTTATATTCATTCCCTGGATTTTAATAAGTTGGAAATTTTAGAATCATGAATAATGATGTTTAAGTATTGCCCAAGAGTATATGAGCATTTATAAACTGTTAACATGCTTAACAGTTAGTGGAAGAGGTGTGAGTCTTAATTACCTTAAACATTTGTATTTTATTTGCCTGCTCCCTTTGGCGGCTGTTAAGATTTTTCACTTTATCTCTTTTTTACTTTATCTCTTTAGTGTACACAGACACAGTTTATTGATTTGTATTCTCTTTGAGGGTCAATGAGCTTTTGTAATCTGTAAATTTATGACTTTCATATAATTTGGAAAATTCCAGTAATTATTACTTCCAAAATTATTTTCTACCTCAGTCTCTCATCTCAATTTTGGGATCCCAACTACATATGTTAGACCTTCTGGCATTGTTCCATCAGCACCTGAGGGGCTCTTCATTTTTTTTTTTTTCTTTTCCTCTCACATCTTTAGTTGGAAAATTCTACTGATAAATCTTATGGTTAATTATGAGAAGTACAACTATCAAGGTCAAAGAATAAATGTATTCATAGATTTGTTAGGTATTAAAAGTTCCCTCATGGTGGTTGTACCATTGCCATCTGTCATTCTGATTGTTTATCAAGTGTGGCCATTTGCAAGAATGGCTGCCAATAATTCTTCCCTTGGCTGCACACACAAAGCAATTCCCCCAATCATGAGGTGTAGTCTATTCTCTGACCCATCGAATCTGGGATCACCTTATGACTTGCATTGGCCAATAAAATAGACTTGAAATGAGGTGTGCATTCCAAGGCATATGGACCTGGCAACTTCCATTTTGCCCTCTTGGAGGCCAGCAGCCATTTAAAAAGCTGAGGATAGACAAATGAATCAGAGAACATGTGGAGAGAGATCACACAGAGGACAAGAGAAGCATACCAGCTGACAACCATAAAGGTAAGGGTTTTGCTTTAAAAAAAAATTTGTTTTAATGTTTATTTATTTTTGAGAGAGTGAGAGCACAAGTCAGGGAGGGGAAGATAGAGAGGGAGTCAGAGACTCGAACTCAGAACTGGGAGATCATGATCTGAGCTGAAACCAAGAGTTGGAGGCTTAACCAACTGAGCCACCCAGGTGCCCCTAGTTGCTTCTTTATAGCATAAACATGAACTGTTCTTGGCATACAGTAGGCACATGATAAATATTTATCGAATGAAATATGACAGAATGAATAAACTTTGAGCAATAGAAATACGTGACTTCAGTTGCTGGGTGTCATTTAAGGTGCTTGGATACCCTGAAATCTGGTGATTCCCCAATCAGGGAGAGTTTGGCAGAGTTTCAGAATGTTTTATGGGTGTTGGATGATGCCAGGGAATGGGATTTGGGAGCCTCTCACTATTCAATTCGTCGAGGAATTTATCAAGAATTCCCACCTCGGGGCGCCTGGGTGGCTCAGTCGGTTAAGCATCCGACTTCGGCTCAGGTCATGATCTCGCAGTTCGTGAGTTTGAGCCCCGCATCGGGCTCTGTGCTGACGGCTCAGAGCCTGGAGCCTGCTTCAGATTCTGTGTCTCCCTCTCTCTCTGCCCCTTCCCTGCTCATTCTCTGTCTCTCTCTGTCTCAAAAATAAATAAACATTAAAAAATATTTTTAAAAAAATGAAAATTGCTTAAAAAAAAAAAAAGAATTCCCACCTCAGCCTGGTACTTCAGGCGGTGAGGCATTTCACTGCAGGCTACATTTACAGCAATATTTCCCATTTCATTTTTTGTAACTGCTCCTCAGACACAGTGCATAATTCATCCTTCACCCCTCGTTTGTCATGCCATGCACTTCTACTACCTCTGCATCCTTACACTCATTGACTTTTTGCCAAAAATATCCTGTTTGATTTTTTTTGAGTCATATAAAATCATGAAATTTTTACTTTAATTTTTTTTAAGTTTATTCATTCATTTCTACAGAGACAGTGAGCGCGAGTGGGGAAGGAGCAGAGAAAAAGGGAGAGAGAAACCCAAGCAGACCCTGCACTCTCAGCACAGAGCCTGAGGCAGGGCTCAAACTTACAAAAACGTGAGATCCGGACCTGAGCCGAAACCAAAAGTCAAATGTTTAACCAAATGTTTAACCGACTGAGCCACCCAGGTGCCCCCTGAAACTGTCACTTTAAAATAATAGTAATGAAATGCAAAAAAAAGGACAACTGTTGCTAGTGAGGTTTAATTTACTTTTTCTTTGCTCTTTTATATATATGTTTTTACATTCATAACCATACTATATCTTTTATAGAGATTTATAATAGTTATTATATTTCAAACATACGATTTTATGGATGCAAAAGACATCAATTTATGATAGAATCATATTTTACCCATCCATTTCATAACTGTTTTTAAATTTTTAATAAATTTTCATTGTGATAAATGTATATAACATAAAGGTTACCATCTTGATCATTTTTAAATGTACTGTTCAGTAGTATTAAGCATGTTCACACTGTTGTGCAATCGATCTCCAGAACTTTCCATCTGCAAAACTGAAACTCTATAGTCATTAAACAACTACTCATTCCCTGCTTCCCCCCAGCCACTGGCAAACATAATTCTTTTTGTCTCTATCAGTTTGAGTACTCTCAATATCTCATATAAGTGGGATCATACACTATCTGTCTTATGACTGGCTTATTTTATTTGTCAAAACGTCCTCAGGTTTCATCCATTTTGTAGCATGTGTCAGAATTTCCTTCCTTTTGAAGGCTGAATAATCTATTATATGTAGAAACAACTCATTTACAGGTTCTCAGACCCAATTCCAACATGGGGGAGGTCCTCCACAGAACACAAAGCAATTCTAGGCAATGACCAGGGTGTCCAAGAATTAACTTCATTCTGACACCACCTTCCCAGAGATAGCATCAGATTCCGCAGATTACGTGTTCAGTCCTACAAGACTACCTACCCCTGCCCCCATCTGAGACACCAGGTGCAAGTCCCAGGCAGTTACCTGGGCTTCTGACTTGTACAACCACAACCTCCTCCTTAGGTTCTTTTAAACTCAGGAAAACATTTACATTTGTCAGCTGAAGGATGGAATCAGCATCTTCATGGAAGAGATGCGTAGGATGAGGTATGGAGAAAAAGCGAGGAAATTCCAAGCTCTCTGAGTGCACCACTTTGCCCCAAACACCTGCTGTTCACCCAGTCCTTTTGGGTTTTTATAGAAGCTTCATTCAAAGTCATGATTGACTAAGTCATCGGCTATTGGCTGATTCAACCTCTAGCCCCTCAGGATGTCAGGGGTGGGACTGAAAGTTCCTACCCTCTAATCACAAGTTAGTCTTCCTGGCTACCAGCTTCTTGGGTGGTGTCCAAAAGTCACCTTCATTAACATAACTAAAGACACCTTTATTACACTTAATCACAGGAAATTCCAAGGGTTTTAGGAGCTGTGAGTCAGGAACCTGGAAAGAAGACCAAATACATATGAGGAATATATTTTGGTTGTCTGGATGACCAAATACATACGTTTCTAATAAATCACAATATTGCAACCACATCACGTTTGTCCATTCATCCATTGGTTACGATTTAAGTTGCTTCCACCTTTCGCCCATTACCCACAATGCTGCTATGAACACAGGTATACAAATATCTCTTTGAGACCCTACTTTTAATTCTTTCGGATATATACCCAGAGTGGATTTGCTGGATCATGTGGTAATTCTATTGTTAATTTTTTTTTAAAGAACCACCATACTGTTTTTCATAACACCTGCACCTACCAGCACTGCACAAGGGTTACATTTTGTCCAACACTTAAAATTTCCTGTGGAGATATTTTGTTGTTTTTTTTGTTTGTTTGTTTATTTTGTTTTTTTTTTTAATAGCAGACAACCTAGTAACCCTGACTCACAAAGGTAATGTAAACAGATTAAGAAAAAATGTAAATCTTCCCACATAAATATTAAAGCGTTATCAAAAATGCCAAAGTTTAAATGACTTGCTCACTAAGGCATGTATTTAAGTTCAAGTTTTTTCTAAATTATGAAGGAATGTATTTTTTTAGAGTTAGTGTTTTAAACATATACGGATTTTCAAATTATTTGTGCTGATTTAAAACGGGATGAATCTTTACTAACTACCATTCAAATGGAAACAAGACTATTTGGTGCACTAATGCTAACAATGCTAACATGTGTAAACCTGATTTGGGGATGGTATTGTGGAGGAGGGGATGCGCAGGCTTGGAAAGCCATAAATATCTGACCTATAGATGTGGGTCAGAGGGAGAGATACTAAAAGGCGGCTCTGCTTCTGGGCTCCCTGGGGTGATACCTGTCCTTGAGACCTTGAGGCAAATATATAAACTCACCCATCACTCTAATAATTCCTGTGGTGATTCATGCCATCCTAACCCACAGGAACTCCACTTGAAGCAAATAGGTGATATTTTCTTTCTATGGAGTATAATTTCAGGGTGGAAGACCCTAGCCAGACTGTATGTTATTGGATCTAAGCCAGGTGGTTAGCAATATTAGGACTGTCGTCGACAGTGAAGTTGACAGAGTTGGAAAGACTTGAGCAGTTGTATGCTAGCGCCATAGTCACTGGCTGGCAAAGTCAACTGTGTGCAGGTCTCTCAAACGCACCATTCTGTGACATTACGCTGACAATGCGAAATTGGCCATAGTAGGAGAATAGGCACCGTGAAAACTGGCAAATACTACAAATTAGGGCCCTGTTTCTATTCATTTTTTTAATGTATTTGTTTATTCATTTTTTTATTTTTCTATTTGTTTGTTTATTGGTGAGCTGGTTTACCAACATACCACGACACTAGACTCACAAATAAGGGCTGTCCAAGTAGAGTGGAAAGTATTATCTGGGGGGCAGTATGAATATTCTGGGCATGAGGACCCTCTTTAGATCTCAGGGTGCCAAAGATCTCTGAGCCCCTCCAATGACGTTCCACGGTGGCCTCCGATCCTTTTTATTATAAACATCCAAGGATTTAAAGGGGCTTATTTATTATTTCCTTGTCCTGATCCTTCATTACACTCATCCAATATTTGCCACTCGGTTGTTTTGTTAAACATTTTGAAGACTTACACCGTGCTTCAGCATACTGGGTTCTGGAAACACACAGAGAAAAAGGATAATTTTGTGAGCCCTCACAAAATTCACTATTAATCAGAGGAACATGGCCAAGTAGTCAGATATGCTCCTATCTGAGAAAGGGCTACTGACTGACCAAACTCCTTGTGAAAACAAGGGAAAAGAAATGGTTTACGGGGAGATGTATCAGTAAGCACATTCCTGACATACTGGGCAAATGATAAGAACTTCCCTGAAAAAAGGTCTTTTTCTCAGCAAGACAAAGCAGGGAGCTAGAGGTGCATTGTCCAGGATTGTGAAAGTACCTGGATCAAGGCTAATGAAGGATTCATGAGGCATCTGAGAAATTATCTTCAGTGACCCTGAGCTAAACAATCAGCCACTTTAGTACATGCAACTTCAGCTGTACAACAGACCCCAATTCTGGGCCTCTTAGCCTCTATATTCTTCCTCACAGTAGAAAAACTCTCTTTGCTCCCCCCAAAGTATCCAATGAATACCACTGTTTGTAATCTCTTCAGGCTCTTATTCTGCTTCAGATTCATCTCCTTTTCCTGCTATTTTTTCACGAGCGTTGCATGAACAGCCGGCCACCAACCTCAATAGTATTATCATGTCTATTTTCAATCCTTCCATCTCCTCCAGCAGGATAGCTTTCCTCAGGGATGTGTGTTCTCAAAGCGGTTGTGTGGCCACTGAATGACCTGGTGGTAGTTGTCCTCAGCAGGCAGGTCCTCACAAGCCTCTACTGGCAATTCTTTCACATGATTTATTTTCAGTGGTTTCACCGTTACCGAGAGTTATAGGGACAGAAACAGGAGGGGATTTTCCTACTGCAGAAATAAAATGCAGAGATGAGGAGAGTAGAACCCAGAGAGGGAGACAACTATGTTGACACGTACTCACTGTGTGCTAATATTTGAGTCACACACTAAGTCAATGCAGAGATGATGATGGTTGTTTATCTGTGAACTTCACCATAGCTCAGTTCAGATCCTGAACTTCTCACTATCTGAGTTCAGCACCAAGCTCCTCTCCTGAGAGCGGAGATAGGGATGTCAGGTTCAACACACAGTCAGAGAGGGCATGGAAGTGAAGCCCTAGAGTGTGGCCTGGATAATATTGGTGGGATTTCAGACAAGTAATTTCCAAACCCATATTCTATTACCCCTACTCTTCATTCTATAGCAGAAAGGTTAGGACATGGCTACCTGCCCAGGGAATGCCTTTGTTCTGCTCTTTCTCCGACCCCCTAATCATAGTCAGAAAAACCTTCTCAATTTCATTCAGTTCAGAAAGGTCTTTTGCCCCTTAATCCACTCACAGAAGATGAAAGAATGTATAGTAAGTTACAAAAAAATCTTCCATTCCCAGCTATATTCCATGGAGCTGTGACAATGTTCTTGAACCTCGAAGTCCTATTTGGGAAAATTGGTGATGACAATATCTATTGCCTTGTACTATTACAAGCCATTACAGATGCCATGGGCAGTATTTTTATATCAGTGCCTATCACTGAGATACAAAGGATCACTTTCCAGATCTTATCTATTTCACTGGGCTAGTAATCCTTCGGTTTATGTTACTAATGTAAACACTTCAGTGTCCAGATATTCTAGTCTTTGTTAGCTTTCCCCCTTCTAATCTATCCTCAACTCAGCTGCTAGATTAATATATCCAATTAATGTTTTCCAGTTTCTTTTTTTTTTTACATTTTATTTACTTTTGAGAGAAAGAGAGACAGAGCATGAGTAGGGGAGGGGCAGAAAGAGAGGGAGACACAGAATTGGAAGCAGGCTCCAGGCTCCGAGCTGTCAGCACAGAGCCCGATGTGGGGCTCGAACCCACGAACCATGAGATCATGACCCGAGCCGAAGTCAGTTGCTCAACTGACTGAGCCACCCAGGCACCCCAATGTTTTCCAGTTTCTTAACTCATCATGGCTGACCATTTACTCACAGATTAAATCCAAGATCTTGAATTTGTACTCTGGGCAAATATGCTTTGGCCACCATCTTCCCAAATTTACACTGCCACCACCACACGGAGCTGAAAGCTGTTTTGTTTTCCCCAGAGTTCAACCCATTCAATGTTATCCATAACTAAGGCCCAAGAGTCAAAATAATCTTATATTTGTCTCCATTGTTTTATAACCATGTCATATGTCAATAGCCATATACAATGTATACGGTTCATCGTACTAGGCTGATTTTCTCACTTCTTCTTTTACTTTAAAGTTCCAATTGACATCCCCGACTGTGGTGTCAAAATATGCATATGGAAATATTTTACTTTCTTTCCCAACATAAGCTTTCAACTTAAATTTTTTATCATTACCTTAGTCAACACAAACTACAATTCAACTTTCGTATTTCTTAGTATCATTTTTAGGTAAGGTAGCTATTGAAGTCTTTTCCTACATTTTGAGTATTATGAATTTCTTTTGACTCTTTTGTAATACCATTTACATTTCAAATGGTTCCCTGACTTGTCTTGGAATATCCATTATTGGTCCAAACTAAAAGAGGATAGTCTCTAGGTACTGTGATTGACAGGATCAAATTGTTGGTGGCCATTAATAAAGTATAATTTTCAAAGACTATACATGCTCCTTAGCAGATCCAAAAGCTCACAGATTGTTTTGTGCTGTCAGCGCATGGCCACTGGCACACATTCCAATTACCATCTTCCAATGTGTCTTTGACATGGAAGTCACAGGGATTTGGATTTATTCCATGATCCTAAGGACAGAGCCATCTGAACATTCTGTTGTAGCACAAGGATGCCCTTGTTGCTCTAGAAGCCACTGAAATTAAGCACAAGATATATAAGAGAAGGTGATATCATTGATATGCTGCATGGAATGTAACCCAATAGTGCTACTATTGAAATGCCATCATAAAATGAAATACAGAAAAGGGAAGTCTATTAGACATTTATGTAGTAGATTAAAATAACAAACAAGAGGCTCCAAGTAACCCTGGAGTAAGACTGTAAACTTACACTGTGTATGAAGACAAATTGGCTTTATTGATACGAATAATAACAATAACAACAGCAACAAAACAGTCAAACATACCAACCCCTTTTGTTTTGTGATATCAACAAATCTTCAAACATGCAGTACGACTGGTCCTAATTTGTTCTCTATCCAATGAACTATTTTGTTAATTCTTCTTAGTCCATTGACAAAATTTAGAACCTCTTCAATGGTTATTAAAGATGATATAATGACTCAAGTCTCTCTAGCCCTTAAGTTATTGTGTAGTTTCCTCCAATACACTGTAGTAATCTTTTTTTTCTGTATGACTCATTTTGGCTTTGATAACATTAGCAGGTCAGTGTGCAAATGTCCTATAGTAATAAGCATAGAACAATTATTGCAATTACCTTATTTAGAAGCTGACATTAACTTTGTTAGAGAAGTACATCAATCCAAGACTATAGGAGAAAACCAATGACCATAATATTTAAATCGTATGGGTATAGCTTTTCTTTAGCAGGATTTATCAACAAAACGTGCTATTACATTTTAATCTCAAGAACATCTCTTGATACTATCTTCTACAATGGTACTTTTACTAATGTTGTAACATTGTCTTCCTATCAAGCGTTATATTATTATTGGTGAATAGAGGTTCTACTTCTTCTTGTGATATGGAATTATCATAATAAAGGAAGGCAGAGGAAGCCTGCCCTCTCATTTTCTTTCCATAATCGTCTCAGTAGTTTATTGATATTCAGCTCCTTGTAATTATTTAACATCTATTTTTCCCCCTTTAACTTCATTGTTCAGTAACTAAATGAACATCTCTTTTTTTCCTTGAGCGAGTGCACAGGAGTTGAGGCGGGGCAGAGAGGGAGACAGAGTATCCGAAGCAGGCTCTGCACTATCTGCTAGCAGAGAGCCATTATGCAGGGCTCAAACTCTCGAACCGTGGGATCATGACCTGAGCTGAAACTGGAGGCTTAACCGACTGAGCCACTCAGCCACCTCTGAACATCTATTTATTTAAGTAGGTAACTTTGTCCATCCATATTTTTTCCTCTAGTTCTTTTTGAATTATTTCGTGTCTTTATGTATGTCCATAGGCCCAACCCCCTCAGCTCTCATTAGTACTTCATCTCTGCAGATGTCTTCCTGGCAGTGACAAGATAAGAGACTGAACAGAACCCACTTACAATCTGTACAGGAGTTCATCCAATCAGATCAGAGTATACATTCCAGATCTGGTTGTCTCCAACCTCCTGAAAATCCTGATAATACTCTCTACCAGTTCTATTTCTCTTATTCTATCTCCTTTAACTTTGATCGTAGCTTGGCCTTTAATTTAAAAAGATGGTTTTTACTTAGCTTATGCCTATGCGTATGACAACAAAACATCTCATCTCTTCCCCTTTTCTTTATGAGTTTTAGGCTACAAGATGGAATAAACATCGTTCCAGAAAAAAAGCTAAGATCCTGAGTCTTTTGTAATGAGGAAGAGGAATTGCCTTAGGTTCCAGGCACTCCTGACTGTCCCACCTAACAGACCACTAGGTCTCTGCAAAAATCTGCACTCTCCTTCCCTTGAAATTTGATTGTACACGATTGCATGTGGCTAGACATTTTTACATTTTTCCTTGCAGTTAGGTATGGCCAGATGGCTATTCTCAGCAACAGAAAGTGAGCAGAAATTACGAATCCCGTATATAACTGAAAAATTTAAGAAGCAAACTGCCTGTCCAGGCTTTTTTACCCTTCTGCTGGCTTGATGCTTATGACAATACTGTCCTTGGGGATGGCAGAGACTCAGGAGGAAGAAAGCTTGGTGCATGAAACTCACATGAAACAGTGCCACACAGCACTAATTACACTCGTGTTTGATTTTTATAAGAAATAAATGTCTTTAGTGTTTGATCCTAAGTTACGTGTTTGGATTTACTTTTCACAGCAGGTTTGTCCTGCTGTGCCCAAAATGTCAAGGCCAGTAGGCCTCTGCCCAGATTTCCCCAGGAGTCAGGGCTGCAAACTCATTCCTCCAAATCTCAAATTGGACAACCTTCCCCAGACCTCACCGACACAATCCCAGCTAGTACTATGTGTTTCCTTATTGTCTACGGTCATTCATGGAACACTTCTGCTGGCAGACGGCAGCTGGGCTAACTCCTTTTTCCTGAAATTTATTTCCTGGGAAACTAAGTGAGAAGGGAGCAATCACTCAGGCCGATTCCTTTTTATCATTTGTCATCCGTGAACACCCACCAGCTCTGTGGACAACCATTTGCCGGCTCTATCTCCTTTCACATTTCTTCCAAGTGAAATGGAAATCAGGATGAAGAGTGTGCACTTGGCCTCTGGTCTCCCGCAAATTTCATCTCTCAAGTAAAACCCTGCCCTACAGCAAGCCATTATTGAGCTCTGATTATATCCTGTACTTCATCTCCCCCCAGACACCAGAGCTGAGCCTGAGGATGAACTTGTTAGGATTTCCTCAAACCATGAAAGAACTACAAAAGTCCAGCAGACTGATGGCTAAAGACAGGGACCAGACTAGGCAGTCATATTCTCTGGCCATGATCCCTTGCTACGATTTCCCACATTGTAAATATCTAGATATGTTGAGATCTTCTCTCTGCCATTACCTTCTTCTACAAAAATGCCTCAGAGGGGCAGGAGGTCTGTGTAGAGATGAACATATCTGCCTACACAAGGCCCCCATAGGGATAGAAATTGCATTACAATAAGATCTATTCAATAGAAAAGCTACGTGAGCCACATATGTAACTTTAAATTTTCTAGCATTTACATCAAAAAAGTGGAATGAAACCGGTGTAGTTAACATATACTTATTTAATCCCGTATATGCAAAATATTATCATTGCAATCTACAATAGAAAAGTTGTAAGATACCTTACATTTTTTTAAAACTAAGTCATTGGGGCACATGGGTGGCTCAACCAGGTAAGCATCCGACTCTTGATTTCGGCTCAGGTCATGATCTCGCAGTTCATGAGATTGAGCCCCATGTGAGGCTCTGAGCTGAAAGCACAAAGCCTGGCTAGGATTCTCTTTCTGACTCTCACCTACTCTCTGTCTCTCTAAATAAATGAATATAAAAAAATAAACTAAGTCCTCAAAACCAGGTGTGCATTTTACATGTACAGCAGACTTCAATTCAGAATAGTAATACTTGAAGTGCTCAATAGCCACTGGTAGCTCTTGGCTACCATATTGGACAGCTCTAGCTAACTTCTGTTTCCACTCTCACATCCACCTCATAATTTCTTGTACAGCTGGCTCAAAAGCATATAGCACCTCTGCCAAAGTCATAGCAGCTCATTCACAAAGCTGTTCACATTTGAGCATAAAGAAAGGGGGTAAAGCTGGAAAAAATCATTCTCTTCCTTAAAATTCTTTAGATTATTTTCTTTGTATGTTTCCTCCCATTCTGGGAGAAAAACTTGTTTTGGATTTATCATTTTCTTCTCTCCTTTTTCTACTTCAATGAATTTGGGAGATTTGTTTTAAATTTTCAAACACTACGTTTAAAATTTTAAATCCATGAAGGTTGTAGTAAAAACTGAAGTTAAAATTTCTTTCTTTGAATTTAAATCCATCAAAATTAACATTATAATGGTTTTTAGCACTCAATCCTATATATACTTACACAAAAATACAATACTTTGTTCATTTGTTGCATTTTATAAAACCTGACAATGATGTTATAAGAATGTAACATTACAGGTCAATTTCTTTCATAAACAGAGATGGGAATGTAACCTAAACAATGTATTAGCAAAAATAAATCCAGTATCGCATGTGAAGAATAATAGTGATTTATTTCAGGACTTTGTGTTGCATTTAAAAATGGAAACAAATCAGTGTACTCCAATAACAGAATAAAAATGACACAAGAAATCTCCATCTTATAGACAGTATCTGTTGAAATTCAATTTTCCATTCAATATTTAAAAAATATAGAAAATAGAACAGAACTTCCTAAAAATTTGATCCCATGAATCAACAACAACAAAAAGAACTCCATCAAATATCATGCTTAATGGTAACATGTTGACAGCTACCCCCCACCCATCCAAAGGT
This sequence comes from Panthera pardus, assembly GCF_024362965.1. Taxonomy (NCBI): domain Eukaryota; kingdom Metazoa; phylum Chordata; class Mammalia; order Carnivora; family Felidae; genus Panthera; species Panthera pardus. The sequence continues at coordinate 53,408,835 of NW_026526677.1, forward strand.
CTGTAATTAACTAGTCAGGGATGTTCACTATCACCTCTGGTTATAGTCTAGCATTGAGTACATGTTCAAAGTGAAAGGCGTGAGAGTGCAGGAATACAGAAGTTCAGAAAAGAGAGACTGAGGTACAGATGGACCTCAGACTAGAGGGTACTGCTCAGGTGTGAGTGGAGATGGCAGAATGTTCAAGAGCTTGGGCGGCGCAGGGTCATCGGGACCACACAGTTGCAGGGATTAAAATATGGAGAAAGGGTGCTAGGAAAGTAATATTTAGAGAAGGTGTAGATGGGAAAGCCATGGTTCGTGACATTATAAAAGGAGACAGTGCCAGCCTCGTAGTCTAAGAAAATCCCAACCCGGCGAGGGGGCACCATCATAGAGAGGAGCAGGGAAGTGGAAGATTCTTCATAGGCTCTATATTCATGTTTATGATGTAGCCCAATCACCCAGTATCCACTTTGAGGTTGATATCTGGAGTAAACATTTCGATTATTCGTAAACTGGTTGAAACAGTACGTGGGTTCCGCTGAATTACTGCACACCCCCAGGATCCAGTCAGTCTTCTTGGCCACATCTACCTCCCAGTAGTGTTTCCCAGAGGAGAAATGTTGGGAGCCCAGGATACCACAGTCATAATGCTCTTCCAGGTAAGACCCAGGCAGCGTGGCACCCACAAATCTCACTTGTCTCCGGTTTTTAGACATGACAAGATTTAAGTTAGCCGTGTGTGGATTCAGAGTCACGTCCACTGTGGGAAAAGATACAACATCAGCAGGGAAGGATAGGTACGTGGGTCTTAAGACACTGAGAAGAGGAAACACAGAAGTGGAGGAATTGGAACTACATGGGGGTATGGAGGGATGGTATTAACACTTCGTGCCTTAGAGTATGTGGGTATGTCAGAGTAGGGGGGGAGCATGTGAAAGAGAATAAGGACATGTTGCTCAAAGATGCCATGCTGGCTACTTACCCCAGTAGCTCTGGACATCCGTCAGTTCTGTAATGATAATCAGAGTCAATCATGTTGCACAGAACGGACAGTCTCAGGTCTGCTGTCTCCCCATCATGGATTGATGGGGGAGGCAGGGACTTCTGTAAGGATGCAAGTTGGCCATCTCATTCCTCCTTAAATATGAACAGTTATCTTTTGCAGCATGCTATGTCCCTCCCTCTCTGACCTCTCTCTGCACCACTCTCCCCAAATATCAACTCTTCGCTCTATTCTATTTATTGCTTGGGCTACAATAATTCCACATCCAAAAGCTGTCCCCTGAATCTCCTCACCTCTAAACACTCGCAGCATCCTTTTCAGATCTGGGACTCGAAACATACTCTTCAGCTTGGTGGGCAGAGCTTCTGGCTTCTTTAGGGTCCAGAACTCACTTCTAGAGAGAAGAGACCTTATGAATCTCCTGCACTGCTGCCCTTGGGTTCTTCCAACACCCGTCTCCCTCATCTCCCAGGTCCCTGGGAGAACTTCAACATTCTTTCTTGAAGAAAATTAGCATAACTCAGCAAAGAGCCCTAGCACGGGAACCAAAGACCTGGACTAGAAACTAGCTTCTCAGCATCTGTGTAAACTATGATACGATCTAACCCTTCAAAGCCTCATTTTGGTTGGTTTTGTTGTTTTGTAAAATACAATCATTTTCCCTTCTCTCTCTACATCTTAAGATTATATAAAATTAAATAAAATAGTGACTGGGAAATCCTTCGCTTCCTCTAAACAAGATACAAAATGCTTACAAGTGCCACCTCAGAGGGTCTACTACAAGGGGCTGTGTTGAAGGGAGACTGCCAGGAACCTGCTGCCAGGGCTCTGAGAGTATTGAGTAAAGGGCTTCTTCTGAAGACTGAGTTTAGGCCTTAGGGTCTCCCAGAGGCCTAGGGAGAAAGGCCTTCAAAAAGAGGCCTGTCTCTAGGAATATTACGCCAGTTGGAGAAAGGAGACATCTCCAAACTGAGAGTGAAGACTTCAGAAAGGACAACAGTCTCCATATTTCATGTGTCTGTGAGGAGCGTAAAGGTACCAGGTGTGTGGACAACCTTAGCCGTCATCTTGATGGATGAAATTCTAGAGTATGTGATAGAGAAGTGAACAGCTTTTGTTCCAGGCCTAAAACAACTCTTCTCAAGATTTCACATCTATGTTTTTATTGGAATTGAGAAAAATGGAAGTCTGAGGAGAAATAGGTAGCAAGGCAGGACTGTTCTAAAGCTAAGGGAGAAAGGGAAATTGAAGGCAGATGCCCCAAGAACTGATTCTTGGACCTTGGGAAACACAGATGGGAAATTTCCCTCTGATAAAAGACATGGACAAAGAAAATCCCTGTGTAGATTGAGGTAGCTATAAACTACTGGAATCAGGGCTGGAAGCAGGTAGAGCTTTGTGGCAAAAAGGTTCTATCATAGGATACTAGAAGAGTAAATGATACTGTAACCTTTTATTCTTAAGAACCACTGTCCCCAATTTGTGACATCCATCCCCACCCCATCACTCAAATTCTCCTACCATAGAAACCAGGTCATTCCCTTTAGTTCAGGGAACCCAAAAATCCTCATGATGAGCAGCTCAGGACATCATAGTCCTAAATCTCCCGTCTTGTGATTTTTCTTCTTTCCTTTTCCATTGACCACAAGATAATGCTATGGGTATCGGAACCTTTGTCAATCCAAGGGAACCACCCTGTATTCTCCTACACATACCTTTTCATGACATCACTCACATCCTAGGAAGGAAAGAGAAATTGTTAAGGCAAGGAGTTATAGGTCTTGTCCTCTAACACAGCCTCATCCATTCCTTATCCCATTCCCACAACCCCATGATATCACAGAAATAAAGATGGACCCAATATGGAGGCCACAAAGTGGAGATAAGAACTCAGAGTAGACTGTCCCTGAGCCTCTATGTAGGAATGTTGGGAGATGACTCAACTCATCAATAGCACCTTTATTTTGACAATAGTGTATGTGTGTGCGTGCGTGTGTGTAATGTTATATATGCACATCACCTATTAGCACTAGAGAATCTCACATGATTAAGTCATAATTTCTGTCCTTGAGATGCTTACATTCTAGTTGCTAAGGATACAAGAGTCTTAACTATGGTTATTTTTCAAACTTTGCCTCTTCTAGCCCTCTAAGCTATCCTTGCTGACTTCTTCCAGTTTTCTTGATTTTGACACACACATGTGTTGATTCCCAAATCTGAACTTCTGCTCAGATCACTCTCATCTGCACCAGCAAATGAGCCACCGACACCACAAACTCAAAATGTTTAAAGGAAAACTTACCTTTTCTGCAACCATGAGGTCTCGTATCTTTCATCTTCCTCAGTGTTACCAGCATCCATTTAGTCACCACATTTAGACAAAGAATCATCCTAAAAACTACCTTACATTCATCCTGACATCCCATCTTAGGCCAAGCCAGTCCATTTCATGCTGGCAACTTCTTTTAGCCACCTGGTCTTCACTGTCATCACTGCCACCTCCTGCCTCACTTGAGCAGAAATGCCTCATAGCCTCCCACTTGGTCTCCCTAACTTCTGCCTCGTTACCACAATGACTGAAAAAAAGGCCAACGGTTTCATCTATTTTCTCTGTGTCGGGGCTATCTTTAAACTGGCCTGCATGTGGGAAGCAGTGGAGATGGTGGATACATGTCAACTTATACCAAATACCCAAGGTTGTGTGGGCCCTAAGGCATGGCTGTACTGAGGAACCCAAATGGGCAAATCAGGGTGCCACTTCATGGCTCTTTTTCTTTTGTTAGTGTTATTCTCAGGGGTCATATTTTGAAACTTGAAAGCTGTGGGCTTGCAGCAGCTATCAAATCTTACTGCGCAGCAATGCCCCATAGATACAGAAAAGAGAAGAGGAATGTGTTTGTGCTGGACAAGCTCTAGAAAAACTGACTGTGAGACAGCACTCAAGTTAAGACGCCCCCTGGGCAAGTCATGCTAATGGGTGTGAGAGTATACACAGGTGCCTGGGCGAGCGACATACACTGATGATCCCTTTGCATGTACGGAGCAATTTTTACATCTTGAGGGGTCTGTGGAGAGGCAAGAATGGGAGCAGGGAGAAGGTCAGGGTAACCCAATGTCAAAGACGAAGCAAAAGGGTAAGAAGAATAAAATGAAGATGGAAAATCAGGAGGAGTGCATAAGAATGTCATAGTGACATTCTAGGAATGACCCCAGTAGTAGGGTGCAAGAATAGGCAATGATTATTCTACCACCAAAGGGAGAAGAGGAAAGCAAGTAGGCAAACAGAAAGTAAGGAACAGCCTGAAGGTTCCAGAAGGTTACAAAGTACATCCTGTCTCCACTTCATAGTCACCCTATTCACACTATGTAGAAAATACCTGCTCAGATTTCAACTTCAATTCAAGCTCCTGCACGAAACCTCTCCAGATTTGACACCTGGCACCCTCCCAATACACACATACGCTCACACACACACACCCCAGAGTCCAGTCTTCTCTGTGCCTTAAAAGGACCTGTTCGAACTTCTATCACAACACATTAAATGATTCTGCCCTAAGAAGACAGTAAAGCAAAGAAGGGTTGGTGATTACATACAGAACCTCTAAGTACTTGAGCTTTGTAGGTGTTTGCCGGGGACTAAGCTGGGTGAAAAGTACCTGACAAATCCCAAGTCAGCATCAGAGACAACAGGTGCCGAATGCCTACCTCTTCTCAACAGGAGAAGAGGCATTATGTGCCCCACAAGGGATATTTGGCAATATCTGGAGGATTTCTGGTTGTCAGAGCGGACAGGGGTGGGGGGTGGGGGGTGGAGCTACTGGCATCTAGTGGGTGGAGGCCAGGGATCCTGCTAAACATGTTACAATGCACAGAGCAGCCCCTCCCAGCAAAGAATTCCCAGCTCAAAATATCAATAGTGCCGAGATTCAGAAGTGCTGCTGTAGAACATCAATGGATATAACAGATCTTCTCCACTGTATCAAATAAAGTTTTGGACCTCAGTTTATACATAATAAGTAAAAATGAGACATTCCCCTAGCATTTGTACTTTAATTATTCCATTCTTTATCCATGACCTCTACACAGTTTAACAGGTAAAAGGCCCAAGTGGGCCAAACGAATTGTTTTCTTGCCCCCACCAGGTCATCAGTCCTGTGTAAGAAGGGAAGGAGAGTTAGTCTCCCTTTGCCTGGACCGTCAGATCAGGGGCTCCTTCACAAGTCTCACCTGCAGCAGCTCCATTGCCGACCCCTGACACCGAAGTTCCAGGTCTGAGATGAGCTCCCTCAGTGACTGGCTCTGCTGGTCCAGCTCATCCTCAGCCTCTTCTAAAATACTCAGCCCCTTCCTCTCTTCCTCCTCCAGCTTTTTCAACTGTCGCTGCTCTTCTTTGTCCAGGATGCTTCTCAACTTATTAAACTGTGTCTGGATCCTGTGTCTCTCAGGTTCCATCTGATTCTTTAGGAACATGCAAGAGGAAGAGGCTGCTAGTCTGTTGAGCTGAGGGTCTCCTCTCTGGAGCGGGGATGCGGGGCGGGGGGGGGGGGGTGGGTGTCAGGCTCAGGACTGCTCTTGGGGCCAGGTCTCACCAGGAGAGGGTAAATGGGGGAGGAAGTCCTGCAGAACCTGTTCTTCCCTTCTGTTCTCTTTTCAGCTCTTCCCAGACCATGAGCCCCAGGCTACCTTATCTAGGCCTCCTAGATATAGACTATGGCTCCTGGGTGAGGTCTAGATTCCAAGCTGCCTCCATGGCCTCCCATGCATCTGCATTGGCCTCTCCTTCCAATTCGGAGTACCAAGGTGGGAATGATCGGCCTGTGTGAGACCTGTCTTTCCAGCAGCTTTCAGAGCTTAGAACCATAGAACAAGGTCTGGAATCAGGAATTGGGGGCCACCAGTGGCCTTTCCTCTCCTATGTAACTATCTTCAAAAGCCTGAATTCCTTTCTGATGTATTCATTCTCTGACTCCTCCTTCCCCAACTCCACAGCAAGAACAATACCCTTGTTTGTAAGGGTCACAGTGAGGATGGGGCAAAGGGAAGTTCTTCCAGTCAAATGAGGGAACAGACAGGACCAGGGCTCCTTTGCCCTCGGTTCCTATGCCCTGCCCTGATTCCTGTCCCAGGACACCTTCAGGAAGAAATCTCTCTTACCTTCCAGGATGTCCTCTTCCCTATGATAACAGCTTTTAGTCTCTCGGCTTCCTGCTGCTCTTGCCTCAGCTTCCTCAGAGACTCCTGGAACTTCTCCTTAAAGAAACATCAGGTCAAGCAGGGTCAAGCGCTAGCTTGTCTCCGTGCCCAGAACAGAGTAAATGGGGAAGTGATTATGCTGACCTCAGAAGCCTATCCTGCTGGGGCTGAAGAACTGAGAAGGCCTGAGGATCTTTTATGTAGAGTGGATGCAGGCTGATTGTCTCTCCTCCCAGGGAAAAAACCTGCCCAAAGGACTTTCCTCTCATTGCTGCCATATTCCTCACACTTGATCCACCAAGGCCCCTAGCTGCGTCCCCCCTCCCCCCACATCATCCTCTGTTCATGCAGAGCAGGTCTTGAGCAAGAAAGAGATAAAGTTACCCTTGGGCAGTGAGGGCCTTTTCTAGGTTCATCCTCTAGGTAAACAGGAAAACTATAAAGAAATTAGGTTGCAGCATGAAGAAAAGTTACAATCTCCTGCCAAGGCCCCCTGCTCCTCCTGCCTTCCTGCCATGTGGGCTCCCACCTGGTACTCATGGGCAACCTCCTCCATGAGGACTGTGTGGTGACCACGGTGCTCCTGAGACCGCTCACAAAGCCAGCAGATGAGCTTCCCATCTTCCTTGCAGAAGAGCTGGAGTTTCTCTCCATGGTGTGCACAGAGACTCGCCTTCAGCTGCATCCCGGGGCCCAACACCACCTCTCTGAGTCTCTCTGCGATGTTGGCCAGGTGCCGATTCGGCCGCAGGTCCCCGGGCCGGTAGCCGGTCTGGCACACAGGACAGCTGCTTTCCCCTTCTTGGCCTATCACCCATTCTGTGCTGTTCCCCGTGATGCAGGCCTGACAGAAGCTGTGGCCACAGTCTATGCTCAGGGGTTCTGTCAGGAGCTCCAGGCAGATGGGGCAGGTCACCTCCTCTTGTATGTCCACCAGGACTGCTGAGGTCATTGTAGCTATTCTCCTGGCTCCCGCCCGCCTAGCTGAGATTTCTAAGACACCTCCTGCTCACAGATCCTGGGTAGATGGGCAAACAAAAAAGGGTCAGAGTAAGAAATGAGGGTGAATACTGGGTGGCCCAGTCAGCCAAGTGTCCAACTTGGGCTCAGGTCGCGATCTCACAGTTCATGAATTCGAGCCCCAAGTTGGGCTCTGTGCTGACAGCTCAGAGCCTGGAGTCTGCTTCGGATTCTGTATCTCCTTCTCTCTCTGCTCCTTACCCACTCATGCTCTGTCTCGCTCTCAAGTAGAAATAAACTTACAAAAAAGAAAGAAAGAAAGAAAGAAAGAAAGAAAGAAAGAAAGAAAGAAAGAAAGAAAGGAGGGTGATTAAAAGGATGTTGGGTATTCTGAACAAAGAGATCAGATACCTGGGGCAACAAGGGCTTCTTATCCTGGCTTCAGACATGTAATTTACCCCAACTCATACCAGACGTCAATTTGTGCTCTCAGTAGAGCAAGAATTATAATTTCCCTTTACTCCTACTGGATGGAGGGACCAACTGTGGCCCATGAGAAGTGGCCTTGTGTGAGCCACCATCTGTTTGTTCTCATCCACCAAAACATACCCTCGGTACTAAAAGCACCAAACAGGGGCTCCTGAGTGGCTCAGTTGGTTAAAAGCACCAAACACGCGGCTGCCTCGGGATGTGTGCACTTGCTGTTACTGCTTCACAGAAGACCGTTCACCCTGATATCCGCCTGACTCAGGGACTTCATTCCACACTCTGCTTTCATGCTCTCTTATCAGAAAAGTTGGCTCTGTCTACCAACTGAAGCACGGCCACTCTTATAAAAATCACTCTTCACATACTAACCTGCTTCATTGTTCTTTTTATCACCACTTAAATGTACATCTTTAATTGCCTGAATTCTCCCACTAGAATATAAGTGCTAGAGATCGGAGACTGTTTTTGTTCATTACTGTAGCTCAGAAATAGCAGTGCCTACACATAGATCCTCAACTTTATTTTTACATTTTAATTCCAGTATAGTTAACATACAGTGATATATTGGTTTCAAGTGTAAGGTCCTCAACTTTTGATGAATAAAAATCCAGAACCTCCTTTTTTCATGAGCTTTCTTGTGAGATTCATTTATTGCGAAGACACTTCCACCTTCTTACAGCTCTGTTCCATACAGAGCCCTTTCATCCCTCATGGTCACCTTCCCAGAAAAAACAAAAACACCAGCAATGACCACAATAACATGACGTAATATTTTTATAAAACTTTTATACCTAGCTGTGATTTAGAAATCACATTCCCCTGACTTCTTTAACCCTCATAGAAAAAACCCTGAATAAGTAAGTATTTTTGGCTCTTTGATAAAACAATAGAGACAGACACTAAGTGACATAATAAAATCAAACAGCTTATAAGTCATAGAGTTGGCAGAACTTAACATGTCCATAATCCTAGTCCAAGGCTCTGTCCTCAAAGTCAGAACTTTAAACAGATGTTCGGTGGTGAAGGTGGTAAAAATCAGACACAGACCCGGGGCTTTAGGGATGTGGAAATGAGAAAGGTCCTGCTTGATGAAGAAATTTCACCAGGGCCTGTCATAAATTTTGACAGGAGACTTAAGGGATGCATGTGTTGAGAGAGGAGAGGGGAAAGGTGGGGCTGTTGAGACCACGTGCCCTTCTAGTGTAGGACTAGTCCCCAGAGAAAGACCTAAGGAAGATGTATGAAGGGACAAAGAGGTCTTATGGCATTTCAGGCAAGCACTGAATCACTAATGGGATAGAAGTGTGTAAAAGTGGGAGGAAGGCAGGAATGAAGTCCTGATACATGCTGCAGCGTGAATGCCCTTGACAACATCAGGCCAGGTGAACGAAGCCACACACAAAAGATCACATATTATAGAATCCCATTTACACAAAAGGTCCAGAGTAGGTGAATCTTAGGCAGGGAAAATAGATTAGTTGCTGAGGGAGAAAGAATGGGGAGTTACTGCTCAGAGGTTTAGGGTTTCTTTATGAGGTGATGAAAATTCTGGAATTAGATAGTGGTGCTTATTGAATACATTTGTGACTATACCAAAAAATATGCCTTAAAAGGGTGAAATTCATGATATGAGAATTATATCTTAATAAACAAAGTGCATGAGAGGAAGAAAGAAGAGGAGGGGGCTTACCCATGACCTCCAGTGCAGAGTTCTCCCCGCCTCTCAGCTTGTATAAAAGGCATGTGATGGGAGAGTACTGGAAAGTCAAGCATGGTTCTATAGCTGCTGTGGGGAGATAATGATGAATGAAACAAATACTCCCCAAGGGCACATACTATTTAGACTCCCAGCAGGAAACAAATCTACTCTCGAAGACACAAAGATAGATAACCGTGATTAATGCAGACAAGTGTATATGAAATGTGTATGAAGGAAATAATTATCAATACCATTTTCTGATCACTTCTATGTGCTAGGCAATGGCTGAACTCTTTACAGATATTATATAAGCAATCCCCACAATAATCCTATCAGCCAATTAATTGACTCTATAGAGCCAATTAATAACATCTATTTTCTGAATGTGAAAAGTGAATTTCTTAAAAAGGTGTTTAACTACCAAAAGTCTCAGAGTGAATAAGTGACAAAGTAAAGATAACAATCCAGTTTTATGCAGCTTCAAATCTCAGGTTATTAATCAGAGACCCGCCTGGTCCTTCAAGGGAGAGAATGTTTTCTTCATGCTACCCACATCACCTGCAAGGGCACTCCGGTCATGAAGTGGCTCAGCTTGCTTCTGTCCATATCCTGACCAGCGCTGGTCTCACTTTTTGGCCACACTGCTTCAGGATGGAATCCCAGTTCTTCCTAGCATTTAAAAGCATCCAACAGGGGCGCCTGGGTGGCTCAGTCAGTTACGCGTCTGACTTCAGCACAGGTCATGATCTCACGGTGCATGGGTTTGAGCCCTGCACTGGGCTTTGGGCTGACAGCTCAGAGCTTGGAACCTGCTTCCGATTCTGTGTCTCCCTCCCTCTCTGCCCCTCCCCCACTCATGCTCTGTCTCTGTCTCAAAAATCAACAAATGTTAAAAAATAAATTAAAAAAAAAAGCATCCAACAGCTCTTTCTAAATTATCTACAGGCTCCTTCCCCAGCCCAACTCTGCTTCATTCCTGGCATTACATCTTGCAGACTCAGGCTGCCTCCTTTACCCTGGCAGTATAGGGCAGAAAAGAAGGCATTGGTACTAGAGTAACATGGACCCAGGTCTAAATCCTGAATTTATCAGTGTCTAGTTTTGGAACACTGGAATAATTCCTGATCTGAGATGTGGCTTCATCTTTCGTGCACTGCTGAAATCATTCCTCCCTTAGGAGTACAGTTGTGATAATTGTCTGAGCCAATGCAAAAACTAGTTATGGTTACACCTAAGCTGGCACTGCTCTCTGATCTTCTGGTGCTCTTACCTCTCACCACAAGGAAAAGGGCCTCTGGATATTTTTACTGGGGACAGAGCAAAGTCTGGTAGATAGATAGCCCTAAATAAGTATCTGTTACAAGAATTCATGAGGCACTTTCTTACCACTTGTCATATCTTCTTACTTCTTTTGGACCTACGATGAAAATCCACTATTGCCATTCATAACAAGATTTAATGAGATGGCATTTAAGGACAACATGAGAAAGCTCAGCCTGAGCCAGTTGCCTCTGTGTGCCTGGGGTAAGGGTCAGTTAAAAAAGCTAGAAGCTTCTCTAACTAGACAGCTAGAAATGCTAGAATTTACTCTAATTTTATTTCTTGCCTGTGCTGAATTAAGACAGATGTCCTTCTCATTGAAAAACACTATTTTATTCTCATTATTAGAAGTTTTCAGTTGTTATATTACTATTGTCTTAAATCACAAAGAGAATTTTTTAAAGACATCTTTCTTCTGCATGTATGTATGTATGTATGTATGTATGTATGTATGTATAGAGTGAGTGTGTGTGTTCTGGCATTTAATCACTTTCCTTGGAAGCCATTTGTCTGCTTGCCTAGCTGGAGCCTTGTCTGGGACATGAAAGAGCCAGTTCACAAATGCACTGCCTCGCTGAAAGCACACTAGCCCTGGGCTCCCAAATGTGACCTTCATGTACAGGATAGGCCACGGGGCATTTCTGCCTCCTGAAAGCAATGTAATGCAATAATAGCCAAGTCCTGGAAATAATCCATAAAACCATTAACTGGTAAATGAACACATTTTGGTATATCCATACAATGGCATATTACCAAACAATAAAATGGAATGGATACTTAACCGCAAGATATACTTCAAAAGCATTATATAAAGGGAAAGAAGCCAGATACCAAAGGTAAGTTTCTATATGATTCCATTTATATGAAATCTTAGAAAAAACAAAACTACAGTATACAAGTTGAAAACTGACTAGTGGATGCCAATGTCCAGGGGTGTAAGAAGGGGATTACTTGCAACGGGACACAAAAACTTTTGGGGGTGATGGAAATGCCCTTTATATAGGATTATGTTGGTGATTACCAATTGTCTACATATCAAAGCTCATAGAATTGTGTGCTTAAAGTTAACTTGATAGATGTAAATTAGAACTCATTAGAGCTGACAAAAACAGAAAGAAGAAATGTATTGAGAAAAATTGAAGGCGTGGCTTTCTATCTTTAAGCATAAATTAGAACTGAGCTGTCAAATATGGTAGCCACTTGAAGTGTGGCTAGTCAAAAATGAGATCTTTTAAATTTAAAATACACACCAGATTTCAAAGATTTTGTTAGAAAAAATAATCTAAAATGCAACATTAACTGTTTTTATATTGATTACTCATCCTAAAAATTGACACATTGAGTTAAATAAAATATATTAAAAAATCCGTTTCACCTGTTTCTTTTTAATGAGGCCACCAGAAAATTTAAAATTATACATGTGGTCCAATATTTCTATAGTTATTGTTCACCTAATGCAGTACTATAGATATTCAAGACAAAGATTTTTGAGCAGAAAAGATGATGTAAGAGTTGATGTCGCTTCTCAACGTGTATAAAGTTGAGGCTGCAGAAAAGAAGAAATTGTGAAGGAGGGGAGCACAGAGCTAGCATGTTTGAGTAACCCTTGCCCACATCCCTGCAGGCCTTTGACCACCCGCAGCAGCGGAGCGCAGCCCAGAGAGGACATAACAGGTCAATTCAGCCTCCCTTGGAGGCCGGTCTCAAGAGCAGTGTGGCCAGGCTGAGATGACAGCCCGGCCGTGTGAGTGCAGATCCCAGAGCCTGAGGTGCCTGAGTTCAGTGGGTCAAATTTGCAAATGAAAGAGGCCAAATTCATGACCAGGCAGAACTATTAAATCAGAAGCAGATGCCTGAAAAAGAAGGTCAGGTGGTCAGCTAACTATCAGCATTGGCATCCAATGGAACTCTTTATGCAGAATCTCAGCCTCACCCTGGCCAATTCAGTTTCTGCAATTCAATAAGATCCCCAGGTGATGCCTATACACAGACAGGAAGGCTTCAGAAGCACTGTTTTAGATAAGGGCGCTTCCTCCACAGGCAGATGCAACACAGGGGGCAAAGTGGCTAGAAAAGGGTGGGGAGAGGAAGAATCAGAGAAGGGCTGATATTTAGATCTGAAACATCGGAAAGAATGGAAGCTCACAATTCAGTATCAAAATGGCTGCAGAAAAAAAAAGCCAGTGACTGGGCAGGGAATAGTAAAGGTTAGCGCAGGCTGGGGGCTCACAATAAATTAGAAATAAGATGGTCAGGGCTGCCCACCCCCCCACTCCAGCTGGTAGGTCTACTGAAAAAGCAGCAAAAACCCAATCGGGTGGAAACTGCTTTCATAAGTGAGTTTAGTTTCTCATGCTTAGGGAATAACGGTATTTTTTTTTAACCTGGGTGTAGGGTTATTCTACTTTAACCTGTTATCTGGAATGGATTATCTAACAGGTGGCACTTGATAAATATTTGAATTGGAATATTATCTGCTTCACTTTTTTTTTAAATTTACATCGAAAGAATCTCTATCCCATGCGTTTCAGAAACTTGTAATAACTTTGCAAATTCTTAAAATATTGTCCTGCACAGGTTTTCTTCTTCTCCCTGAGTTTTAGATAATCCATTAACTGAGGGTTTTTTTTCTAAAGAATAGTTCATAAAATCCTTATTTTCCCCTTGCATTTGTGAATCCCACTTGAAATCCCAACTTTTAAAAACTCTTAAATTTTTAACTTTAGATGTTAGCCATATCCTTCTTTATTATTGTGCATTTTAACATATTGTGTTCCCCACTCTATTTATTCTTGCAAAAATCGTTTTAATTGTGGATTTTAGAATCTCAGCATTGAGTTTGTCAAGAATAATGACTTGATAATTTACTATTTGTAGTCGCCTATGTGTTTAAACCCTCAATAGTCACCCAAACTGTAGGGTACAAATATTTCTCTGTCCATTTTATAGATGGATGAAACCTAAACTCAAAAAGGTCAGGGTCGGAGGCAGAATTTGGACACAGGGGGTTCTCAAGCACACATTTCTGCCTCGATTAACTAATCAACGTTGTCACTAATTTGAATTCACTGAGTTGGGGTGAGGATGAAAAGAAATAACGATCAAGTCATCTATATCATGAGCTCGGAAAAGGAAGGGACTTCATGTCTTATACTGACTGCCCTGTCACCTCGGCCAGAAGTGACAGTAAGTGGCGCGTCACAGAAAGACAGACATCTCCCGGTGGCCGGCACGTCGAGAGAATGAGAAGCCGGAGAGGATCTGGCTGTGAGCAGCCCCGGGTGGTCAAGACTCTCCAAGTAGTTTTAAGGAGATTGGAGGGCCAGAGGGTGCGGGGCCTGCTCGGTTCCTCGACAGGCAGGGCTCCAGGGCCAGCCCCGCCTCCGAACGGACCCGCAGGTCTGGCGAGGGCGGAAGGCTCACCACCCCCCCCCAACCCCCTGGCGAGAGGTCAAGGCCTCCCGGGTGGAGGATGAGCGGTGTCACTTCCTGGGGCAGAGCGGCCGAGACGGGGGAGGGGGTGCTGACCTCAGAATCCACGCCGTCCCACGGTTTGCGCCCATTCCCGAACCCAAAACTTCCAGGGCTGCACCCCCCTTCCCCCGCATCCTTACCGCCCCCTAACACCACCCTTTACACAGACTACTCCCGGCTCCCAAGCCAGGGGTCGCCGGGCCTTCCGCGCTCCCTTGCCAAACTCGAGTCAACTCGAAACCGCAGAGGTCTCCGTCGCTCTGGTCCACCCGCGAAGTCCCCCCCGCACCCCAGCCTGCAGGGCGGGCGGGGCTCCCAGCGCCAGCGGGGACAGCGGTGGCTGGCCAGAAAGAGGACTTGCTCACTAACCTGGACTCTGGGTCTGGATCGGAGCCGAGGACTCGCAGGAGTGGCAGCCTCCACCCACCCCCGCCCAGAGACTCCGAGCCCAGAGGCGGGGCGAGGCGAGGGCCAGAGGTTGCTGATAGGGCCGGCGCGTCCCGCTGCGCGGGGCCCGCAATCCAGGGGTGTGGTGGCCGGGGCCCCAGCTGCCAGAGGGGGCGCTGTTCCGCTCACCTGGGAGCCGCGAGTCTGGGGCCTGGGAGAACACCTGAGCGCCAGAGAGGGCATTTGTGCATCGTCTTCACTTTACCGGAGTCTTCCGATCTCACGTCAGTGTTGAGTAACACTGATAATACACCCGTACGCTCTATTAATTAAATTGTCTGAATAAAAGAATCCAAACGTATACGTGTAGGTAAAGATAACCGCCTCGCACCATAATGGTATGCTTTGCAAAGACATCATTAAAAGGTATTAACTTAAAAACTGTATCTGCAATTTTAACCTATGTGACCCATGTACACTATGAGAGACGATGGATACGTGTATTTAGGTCCTTGTGAATACATGCAAAGCTTACGAAGACTGAGAGCTGTAGCTGTAAGGTTTCAATGGCACAGCAACTCTTAAGAAGAAAAGGAAGGGCAAACTTTTTGCCCCAAGAGAACTGAGGAGAGGAACCTGACTCGGTCTGGGAAAGAGGGTTGGGGGATGGGAGCCTGCAAGGAGGAGGGTGTCCAGATCGAAGTCAGGACAGGGGATTGGGCAACATGGCTTTTTTTCACTTGGCGTACTACTTCTAATGTTCATTCATGTTGTGCCATGTATGAGTACTTATTCCTTTGAGGGCTGAATAGTATTCCATGGCATGGATTTTCCACATTTTGTTTATCCATTCATCAGTGTTTAATTTTTTTCTTAAATGTCCATTTATTTTTTGAGAGAGAGACAGAGAGACAGACACAGAGGGTGAGTGGGGGAAGGGCAGAGAGAGAGAGGGAGACAGAATCCAAGCAGGCTTCAGACTCTGAGCTGTCAGCACAGAGCCCAACCCAGGCTCAAACTAAGGAGCAGTGAGATCATGACCTCAGCTGAAATCTAGAGTCAGATGCTGAACCAACTGAGCCACCCAGGCGCCCCAGTTCTTAGACATTTTAGACTGTTTCTATTATTTGGCTTTCATGAATAATGTGACTATGAATTTTCTTGTACAATTTTTTTTTTAACTTAGGCCTTTTGTTTTTCTTGGGTATATACCTAAGAATAGAATTGCCAGATCATGCATTTACTGTTTTGAGAACCTTCCAGATTGTTTGTCAGCACCATTTTACATTCCCACCAGCAGTGTAAGAGGATTCTAATTTCTCCATATCCTTGCCAGTATTTCTTATACTCATCTTAGTCTTTTATAGTCATCTTAGTGGGTGTGCAGTGGTATCTCATTGGTATTTTAGTTTGCATTTCCCTAAGGATTAATGGTGGTAAGCATTTTTTCATACACTTTACTATCATTGGCATATCTTCTTTGGAGAAGTGTCTATTCAGATCCTTGGCCTATTTTTTTTTAATGGGTTGTCATTTTATTATTAAGAGTTCTTTATATATTCTAGATTCAAGTCCTTTATGAATTCTGATTCATAAGTATTATTTCCCATGCTAAGGATTGTCTTTTCATTTTCTTGATTGCATTCTTTAGAAAAACAAGTTTTGAATTTTGATGAAACTCCTTTTTTGTCACTTATACTTTTATTGTCATTCCTGTGAAGGCATTACCTAATCCAAGGTCATGAAAAATTATTCCTATATATTTTTTAAAAACTTTTATAATTTAGGGGTGCCTGAGTGGCTCAGTTGGTTAGGCATCCAACTTCAGCTCAGGTCTCGTGAGTTGGAGCCCTGCGTTGGATTCTGTGCAGACAGCTCAGAGCCTGAAGCCTGCTTCATATTCTATTTCCATCTCTCTGCCCCTCCCCTGCTTGCACTCTGTCTCTCTCAAATATAGAATAAAAAAAATTTAAAAATTTAAAAATTTTTGTAATTTAGCTCTTATATTTAGGTTTACAATCTATTTTGAGTTAATTTTTATTGTGTGAGATAGAGGTCCAATTTTATTCTTTTGCATGTAGATATCCAGTTGTCCCAGGACCATATTCTTTCCCCACTGAATTATCTTAACATTGTTGGCAAGCCACTAAAGAGTTTTAATAAGGGGTGTGTGTGTGTGTGTGTGTGTGTGTGTGTGTGTGTGAGTGATGGTATGGGGCAGGTAGGGAATGACATGTTCTGAATTTGTAAATGTCATGTAAGAAAAGATCACCTGGCTGCAGTGAGCAGGGTAAAGATGTCTGGAGGTGACAAATTCCTCTGTTCCTTTAGTACAGAGGAAAACATGCTTAACTAGATGCTGTTGAGTTTGGATGAAAGAGAATGGATCTGGGAAATAATTGGTTGTCTCTCCATGTGAGCTGATGATAATGTGTAGGTGGGGATTAAGGATAAGTAACTCTAGGTGCATATCCAGATTTCTTACTCTCACATCCTAATGAAGGACATGAAGAAGAAGAGGTGAGCTAAGAGAAGAATGCAAGTAAGAAGAAGAGAAATGTGAAGTGATATTCAAGGGAGCACACTGAAAGAACATCTTTCCAGGGAAAGCACCCTGAAGAAACAGAGCAAAGGGCCAAGGAAAAAGCTCAAGGGAGCCCTGATGTTAAAGAAGGCCTGGGGTAGGACAAAATAGATAAAGGGAATTAAGAGGTATACATACTTCCAATTATAAAATAAATGTCACAGGGATGAGAAAGTACAGTATAGCGAATATTGTCAATAATATGTAATAACTTGGTATGATGACAGATGGTGACTACGCTTACTGTGGTGAGCACCGAGTAATGGATAGAATTGTCAACTACGCTGTACATCTCAAACTAATATGACACTGTATGTCAACTATACTTCAATAATCAAAAAAATTTTCTTAGGTTTATTTATTTATTTTGAGAGAGAGCAAGAGTGCACATGCAAGTGGGGGAGGGACAGAGAGAGAGGGAAAGAGAGGTGCAAGCAGGCTCTACACCATCAGCACAGACCCCAGTGTGGGACCCAAACCCATAAACTGCGAGATCATGACTTGAGCAGAAAACAGACGCTTAACCATCTGAGCCACCTGGGAATAAAACAATTTTTTAAAGGAAAAGTCTGAGCTCTAAGTCTGGAAAAGATGCAAAGGAAGGATGGTATCTAGCATAGGAATTAGCTCAAAACTCATTTCATCAAAGGCTTTTTAAAACAGGAGGATAAATCAGTAAATCAAATAGTAGATAATTGATCCCATTCAATACAACTTGCATTTCTTCTCTGACTTTTGTTTTTCCTGAGATTAGCCACTCTGAAATTCCAAGCCAAGTGGCACACTGTTGTGCTGTTTTTAAAATGTCTTTTTATCTTTCAAATCAGTTCAAGTTCTCTTACCAAGGTTTTCTTGATCTCTCTTATTTCATTGACTCTTATTTCCCTGCAATGTTGAAACCCTACTTCATGCAAGCCCAATCCACCACCCTCGCTCTTTACAGGCCTTTAAAAACTCAGTGTTTGCTCCTGAAATTCAGCTTATCACAGAAAAGACAGTGAAAGATGGAAATCCGCTTTACAAAGAAACTCTGAGAAACTCAACTTACGTATGTTTGCATAAAGTTAACTGGCATATTAGGTACTGAGTAGGTGTTGTCCTGTAATGTGTCTGCTAGTTTACTTTCCATTCAATAAGTATCTTCTATGGGGTTTGATTTTTATCATCTTATAGGCAGTGGAAAGTGCAATTATTTGTATTTTGGGTAGATCTTTTGGGTGTCTGGGTAGGTGGCAGCTAGGAGGTACACAATGCTGAAATCAGGGAGATCAACTCCCAGATGATTGAACTGGTCCAGATAAAACTAAATTAAGGCAATATATTGAGATATGAAAGAACTGATAATACAAGCTGCTGAGCTGGAAAGATTAGGCTTTGTGACAGCAACATATTTGAAGGAGGAGAAGGAGGAATCTGAGGTAGATTTTTACATTAAGCAATTGGGAGGATGGTGAGACTCTACACCAAGGTGGGGAATGATGGAGATTAAGCAATTTGCTGGGGGAAAAATGCATGTTTGTTTTTGCTTTAAATCAAGTGTGCATTATGTGGATATCATTCAGATGAGATTAATACGTTCTCATTTCCAAGTGTCTAGCCATTAGACTCAGTATAGATTTGTGAGCCAACATAATATGTGGGCGTTAAAGTCAGAGGATTCACTGAGATCTCTGAGGCATATGTAAGAATGATAGGAAACAAGGGCTGAAGAAAAATACACTGAACTCTAAGGTAAGGGGAAATTTCTGCATTCTTATGTGTATATCTAGGGTGTCGAACAATGTACAGAACATATTAATTATTCAGAGTTGGCTTGTGGAAGGAAGGTAGAAAGGAAGAAGGAGGGAAGAAAAGAAAGGCATGACTCCTTTTTGCTTCCCACAAGTATCTCAGGCTCTAGACACTAGAGATCACATTTTGCATTTTTCATGTACCCTGGTGGGTTTCCAGAATAGTCTGCCTGGGTCTTGCTTTTCTGACCTCAATTTTAACCCTTTCTAAAAGAGGGTGTGTTCTGTGATTTCTGGACTTAACCGGTCTTTCTTTGCTCTCACAGGAGGAAGTGCAAAGTGTCCGAGAAAGGAATACATGGACAGGGTTGGGGTAGAGACTGTTAGTCACTTTGACTTGTGAAGTCTGGTATGAGCCCTTGTGAGAATCACAGGGCAAAGAAGATGGGATATTGAGCACTTAGCAGATACAGGTCACTGATCTGGCTACCAAGGAGTCACGATCAGCAGGAATGGACAGATGTCTGTGGTAGGAGAATTTGTCAAGATCTCAAAGTCAGTGGGGGAATGTAGAGTAAAAGGAGTCTCAGGATTAGTAATTCTCCCAGATTCCTGTGTCCTTACATTATTTTTATCACTGCAGACTTGGTTATTGGTCTGAGCCATACTTTACCTGTTGATCTCATCGTTGGGTGCTCATTTGCCTCTTCAAATTCTGAATCGCTTCTGGGACTTGTAGCATTGTAACTTGTGCTTTCCATCATTGTGGAGGGAAGAACCCGTCTGGCCCTCAGACCATACAATACCCATACCCTAGATGCTGGAATTTCTAGCGTTTTTCCATGTTTAGTTTCCATGCTTACTGTAAAAGCCTCTCCTGTGGGGTTGAGGTCACTTGAGTTAAAAGATCCTTCTCTGACTGCTTTTAGCTCTTTCCATACTCACTTGAATTGCCAGGCAATTTGTCCTCTATGAAGCTTTGGCTTTAGTTCAGGAGCCAAAGATTCTATGTTCCTCTGGACTATGGGAAAGACCCAGGACAACTTGAACTGTAGAACACACTGCTGCATTCCATGTCAGCAAGATGTTCTACACTTGTATCCAGAGACTTTAAGAAGCAAAATGAGGACAGACTTATATAATGGTCTTCTAGTAGAGTCTATCAGTTATCTCTGTGTCTGACATAGGGAGAGAGTGGAGAAAGAGGTATCTCCTTTTAGGTAGGGAAGAGGCTGGGAGCCAGAGCTGTCTTCTTTCTTGGGCAATCAACCATGACCTCTCCTGTAGTCCCTTAGCATCCTACACAGGGACCTAGAAATTTACTTGAACAAGCACAGGAATATGGTGATTTCTATACCACAGTTCTACACCACACTGAGTATGCCTAGAATACTGCTTTTGCTGTACAAATATCTGGTCTCATCTAGCTGGAAAGGCCACTTTTGTGAGCAAAATCTCATCATTTTTCTTCCTCCATGTTTGTATCATACATTTTATTTTACCAAATACTTTTAAGCCATTATTCAACATTCATGACAACTTGGGGAAATACAATGGGCAAGAGATTATAATCTTGTTTAAGAGATGAGGACGGAAGCATGGCTCCCAGAAAACTAGAACATAAGTCTAAGTATAAGGCATCTACTATCCTAAATGAATTGGATTCACTTTAACATATTTTATTCATTAATCTTTCTAACATTGTAGTCCCATTCCCAGGAGTATAGATGAAAACTAGCTGGGGACTTATAAGAAACAGGGCTTACCACCATTAGCCATTAGGGACATACAATTCAGAGCCACAATAAGATACTATTTCACACCACTTAGAGGGCTAGAGTTGAAAAGACAAATAACAAGTTTTGTCGATTCTGTGAAGAAATTGGGACCATCATACACTGCAAGAGGAAATGTAATATGGCATAGTCACTTGGAAAGCAGGCTGACAGTTCCTCAAAAGGATAAATATAGCTACCGTATGACTCAGCAATTCTTTTAGGTATATACCTAAGATAATGAAAACATAATTCCACACAAACACGTGTATCTGAATGTTCATAGCAGCATTATTCATAACAACCAAAAAGTTGAGACAACCCAAACACCCATTAATTTATAAATTGGTAAACAAATGTAGTATATTCATACAATGGCATGGTATTCAGCTATCAAAAGGCATGAAGTACTGATACATGCAACAACATGGAGGAACTTTGGAAACAGTCTGCTAAGGGAAAGAAACCATAGAAAGGATCACATATTGTATGATTCAGTATGTGAAAAGTCCAGAATTGATAAATCTGTAAAAAAAGAAAGTAGTTTAGTGGTTGCCTAGGGCCAGGAGGTGGGATGGAAGAAAAAGAGACACTGGTTTTGTTGGGGGAGGAGGGGAAATGGGGATGTTCTAAAATCGGTTGTGGTGACAATGGCACGGTTTTATGAATACAATAGGAGATACTGAATTATACACTCCAAATAAATGAATTGTGTGGTATGCGAATTATATTTCAGTAAAGCTCTTACTTATATTGGAAGAAAGAAAAGAAGGAAGGAAGCAAGAGAGGAAGGAAAGTAGGAAGGAGGGAGGGAGTGAGGAGGGAAGGGAGGAAGGAAGGAAGGAAAGAAGGATGGAAGGAAGACTGGACTTATTTCTTGGAGCAGGAAAAGAAAGAGAAGAGTGGGCCACGGGCCTTTCAATATTTCTTATCTGGTGGCTCCATGCCTTTATTCAGGGCTTCAAGCCTGCCTCTTCCATTCCATTTAGTTTTCTGTATCAGGGTGTGCTGGACAACAGCCTTTACACAGCTACTTCATGGCCCAAGGTCAGCTTTTCTGCGCTCTGTCACCAAGCTTGGATCACATCGTAAACTTGCAAAATTTCTACAATTCTCCACTCGACACAGTCCACTGCTGAAGTCTGACAGAGAGGCGAAACTTTCTGTAGGAAGGTTGAAGGACACCTGGCTTCACCCACCTATATTTGCATATACAGATCAGGACCAGAAGCTAGGGAAAGTTCTGGGGATGGGGGAGGGGTAAAAGAGAAAAGAATGGAATGGGGCAGTGTCTTAAAGCGATGGGAGGAGCAGGAAAAGCCTGCTATAGGGAGGAATTCAAAGTACATCCAGTCGTTCTCAGTCTGTGGTTTTCTCAGGAATGTTGCAATACCAATCAGAAAATTGAAAGAGGAAGGAATGTGTATCCCAAGCAAGGAAGAGCTGTGATAGGACCTTGAACAGCAAATACAAAGGGCTTGGATATTGCTAGAGGCCAGTAGATGGTGATGTTGAGGCCTCGGCCTCAGGGATGTTTATTCTTCCTTCCTGATTTAACACAAAGAAAAACATCTTAAAAACTTAGATCAATCTGAGGGTTGATGGGGGGTGGGAGGGAGGGGAGGGTGGGTGATGGGTACTGAGGAGGACACCTGTTGGGATGAGCACTGGGTGTTGTATGGAAACCAATTTGACAATAAATTTCATATTAAAATAAAAAAATAAAAAATAAAGAAAAACATGCCCACATCCCATATGTTCAAAATAATTAACTAGGAGAGTCGAATTGAAGCATAACAGCATGGTTAATAGTCAAGTATTGATTAAGTTTGGTTTTACAGCTTAACCTTCCCCCATATCACAGAGTCAATACATCCAATTGTTTTTAGGATCCAAATATTTTTTTTAAACGTTTATTTATTTTTGAGACAGAGAGAGACAGAGCATCAACAGGGGAGGGTCAGAGAGAGAGAGGGAGACACAGAATCGCAAACAGGCTCCAGGCTCTGAGCTGTCAGCACAGAGCCCGACGCGGGGCTTGAACTCACGCACCGCGAGATCATGACCTGAGCGGAAGTCGGACGCTTAACCGACTGAGCCATCCAGGCGCCCCAGGATCCAAATATTTTTGTAAGCATCTAGGAAGTCCCAGAGTCCATCATTATGCATTTAAGACACAAAGGAGCCTGGGAGAACTCGACTGGCTTGTGGAGAATAGCTGAAGCCCATTTTGTCCAAAAGGGGCGTAGAATGTTGGAGTGATGCCCCAGAATCAAGTGAGCGACCCTCTGCTTCAGAGAAGGCCAGCCCTTCCCCCACCGAAAAGACAACAATTAGTTTTCCATCATACCTCCATCCTCAGGATGCTCACCACCACTCACTGCTTTGAGACCTTCACAAACAATGTCACTATGCATTTTATCTCTGTTTTGTCACATACAAGAAGCTCATGATTCGAAGTCATTGCTCAGACTCTCATCTCCATAAGGCCCTGGATATCCCTAGTTTTGATTCCATATACCACCCCTCTCCAAATTTTGAAATTCTTCACTGGACATTCTGGGACTTATAGTCAGCTGTCAGAAAAACTCAATTTCTTGGAATATTTTCTTTCCTTTCTTGGTCTTGCTCCTGACTCTTTGTTTCTGTCTCTGTCTCTGCCCCCCCATAATTCTCTTATCATGATTCTTGATATTTCAAGACCTAGGGGTGTCTAGGTGGCTCAGTTGGTTAGGCATCCGACTTTGGCTAAGGTCATGATCTCACGATTCCTGAGTTCGAGCCCCACAGCAGGCTCTGTGCTGACAGCTCAGAGCCTGGAGCCTGCTTTGGATTCTGTCTGTCTGTCTGTCTGTCTGTCTCTCTCTCTCTCTGTCCTTCCCTCACTCACACTGTCTCTCTCTGTCTCTCAAAAAATGAATAAATGTTAAAAATATATAGTTTTTAATTCAAGACCTAAGCTGAAGTTGGACGCTTAACCAACTGAGTCACCCAGGTGCTCTGTCAGCACAGAGCCCACTTTGGAACTTCTGTCCTTCTCTCTCTACCTTCCCCCCCACTCAAAAAATAAACATTAAAAAATTTATAATAGTGACAAATTTGGTAGCAACAAAATATCCATTAAAACACCATTTATTTTGTTTTGTCAGGCTAATCTCTTAAATAATCAAAACAACTCTGCAGTAGGTGTTGCTACTTTTTTACAGAGAAGGAAAAGAAATTTAAAGAGGTTCCATATTGCCTAGTGACAAACGGCTGGTATGTACTGAATATGGTGACTTTCTCTAAGTCAAGTCTGAGTGGCTTTAAAGCCTTTGTGGAACTTGGGGAAGTTTCCACTCCTAGTAAGCATATGGGTATGGCATTGGGGCTCAGGGATTCAGACTTCATTCAAGTTTTTCAAATACATTAGTTTGTATAATACTATGGCAATTGTACTTGCCATAATTACTAAACTTGTGCACATGTTGTTTTGTATCTGTGAAGGTAAGTCTGGAAAGCAATTTCCTTTGTGGTTGCTGGATCAAAGGAGAAATGCATGAGAATTAGGTTGAGGTATTTCCAAATTCCACAAAAATTCTGTTGTATTTTATATTCATGAGTAATGTATGAAAGAGCTTGTTTTCTTAATTGTTTGCCAACATGATGTTGATCCTTTTCATTATTGCCAATCTGATAGGTGAGGAATGGTAACTAGGCTATAGCCTTAATTTCATTTCACTTATTAATAGTTAAGCATATTCCAACTGACTTTGTCATCTTTCGTCAGACTCTTGATCATTTTTTCCCCCTACGCTTTATGGGCTCCTTGTGTATTAGGAAAAATTAACCATTCATCTGTAATATAATTTGAAAATACTTCTTCCCAGTTTGACATTGGCTTTTGACTTTCCTTATGGTGATTTTTTTGGTTTTGGGTTTTTTTTTTGCCATGAAAAAAAAAGGGGGGAAGGCATTTTTTATTGGAAGATCATAGTGATGTCTCTGTGGAAGAGACATATAAACAGAAAACTGAAGGAAAGGAGAGTAATGTAAAGATTAAGAAGAGAGTGGATCATCAGAGTGCTCAGTTGGTTAAGCCTTTGACTCCTGATTTTGGCCTTAGGTCATGAGCATGGAGCCTGCTAAAGATTCTCTCCCTCCCTCTCCCTATGCCCTTCCCCTACTTGTGCATGCACAGGTGCTCTCTCTCTCTCTCTCTGTCTCTGTCTCTCTGTCTCTCTGTCTCTCTCTCTCTTTCAAAAAATAAAAAAGATATAGGAAGAGGATGTTTCAGGCAACCAATTAACAGGTACCAGGGATTTGAGGAGGAGATGAATTTAGTGTATCTGCAAAACAGTGATTAAGTATATGTGTTTTGTAGTAGGTGTACTTGTTTATTTTTGTTTTTATTTTAGAGAGAGAGAGAGAGAGAGAGAGCGTGGGAGCATGCACACAAGTGGGGGAGAGGATGGGTGGAGAGAGAATTCAAGCAGTCTCCATGTGGAGCCTTGTGCAGGACTCAATCCCACAATCCTGAGATCATGACCTGAGCCAAAATCAAGAGTTGTGTGTTTAACTGACTGAGCCACCCAGGTGCCCCTGGAGCAGATGTAATTAAAGCAACATCTACAACAATTTCTAAAGGCATTTAATTTTGATATTTAAACATTATATTTGGTTGAATTCAGTTATTATAAAAATTAGATTTTTTTAAAATCTTGTTTTCCCTTTCCTATTCCTCTATGTAGAAATAAAATTCATGTATGATTATGCAATCTGCTTGGGTCTCGGGACAACTTTTTATTAATTATGAGATAATGAGCTATTAATTGAGTTGAATGAGCTATTAATTAATAATAATTAAAGCAAGAATACAAATAAAGCTATCATTTGTCAAGCATTTATTATATACCAAACACTTTTATACTATATATATATATATAATATATATTTATACATATTGTATGTATTATAAAATATATATTATAGAATATATAATACATATCTCTCATACACACATTAAGGAGAAAATGCAAGTGGATACTGAGAAAAGTCCTGTTTGGATGGGAAACTCCAAATAACTTATCACCCTTACCCTAACCAATTTCTCCTGAGACGGTGGAGGACCAGAAGATATTGAATAATAGGTAGAAGAAGGTGGGGTGGCTGTTACTGTAGATTTCTAAGAAAAGAAATCAAAGGTGGGTTTGAGTAGAGCATGTATGTGAATTAATTGGGACATAGATGATAATAGCATAGCGATAACTGGAAGACGTAGAGATGAGGTTAGGGTGAACATAGGATCAATTAATAGATACAGAAAGGGATTAAGTTAAGGTCAAGTTGAGAACACTTATTTAGATTCCTTGGCAAGATGTGAAAACATTTGTTTAGCCCCTTCCCAAATCTGCTTGGTCCTTGCTCCATAAATAATAGGATTGAGCATAGGCGGGATGACCACATAGAGGTTGGCCAGGAGGATATGGACATAGCGTGGGATGCGTCTCCCACCGAACCTGTAGGCAAAGACAGAGAAAAGGGCAGGGATGTAGAAGAGTAGGATGACACAGACGTGGGAGCCACATGTGCTCAGGGCCTTGGACCGGGCATTTCAAGAAGGGAGGCGGAAGACAGCTCGGAGGATGTGAATGTAGGAAACAGCGATAAGGATGATGTCCAGGCCTGTGGAGAGTAGGGCAGCTGCCAACCCGTACCAGACATTGATGGAGATATCAGAACAAGAGAGACGGGCGATGCCCATGTGCTCACAAAAAGTGTGTGCAATGATGTTGATCCGGCAATAGCGCAGGCGCTTGAGAAGAAAGATGGATGGAAACATGATGATGAGGCTGCGGGTCAGGGTGGCAGCGACGATCTTCCCAATGACGGTGCTCGTGAGGACTGTGGTATATCGCAGAGGGGAGCAGATGGCCACAAAGCGGTCAAAGGCCATGGCCAGCAGGACTGCAGAGTCGGCCACAAAGAGGAAGTGGATGAAGAACATTTGGGTGAGGCAGCCATCAAAGGAAATGTGGCTGGAACCTAGCCAGAAGTTGGCCAGTGTTTTGGGCATCGTGGAAGTGGAGAGCAAGATATCTGCACTGGCCAGCATGGACAGGAATATGTACATGGGCTCGCGCAGGCTTGGCTGCGAGAGGACGATACCAATTAAAATGCCGTTGCCTGCCAGGGCGGCTACATACATGGCGCAGAAGGGGATGGAGAGCCAGATGTGCAGGTGCTCCAGCCCAGGGATGCCAGTGAGGAGGCAGCCTGTCGTGCGAGTGTCAGAGTCGTTCACGGCAGCCGTGCTCCTGGCAGATGAAAGGGCCATGATTTTCTTCAGAGCCCTCGCCTGTGCCAGAGGGGAAACATAACTTCAGACTTTGTACACACTAGCAGAGTGAACAGTTGCAAACTCTTGCAAACAACCACAAGGTCTGTACACACAGGTCCTACAACCACTATGGGGTCGGCACAGGCATATTCTCTGTAGACAATTACACACGGGCTCTGCACGATGTGCACGGTTATAGACCCTGCCCACAGAAAGGCTCTGTGTTCTTATTCAGAGGTTTTCGACATAGTTCTAAGAGCTTTGTGGGGCTCGAAAACCTTGCCAGACTCAGTACAGTGTCACAGGTTCTGAAAAGAACAGGAATAGCTAGAACACCAAAACAATCTCTATAATCTCTCCAGGTATGTGAACTGTAATGAACTCTGCAAAAGCTCAGGCTCTGCACAGAAGGGCCACAGTCTGCCACCAAGCAACAGTTACCTCTTCTTATCAGACCATGTGGAAGAGTAGGATTGGGGGCTGTGGGCACTGCAGACACTATATCTCTTTCCCCCATCACTGATGCTCTGACAAGTATGGAGGCGGTGAAGGCAGCTGTGGCATTTAGAAAGAACACTAGACATTATGTGCAAAAAAACAAAAAAAAAATCCTGGGTCAGAGATCTGCTCTGTCAATTACACTGTGTAATTTTGGACACTTCACTGTGGTTTCTAAGAAACAATTTTCTAATCTTTTAAATGAGCATGATTGTTGTCCTATTGGCATATCACATGAGAATTTGTCTTTGGAAGCCTTATTAAACTGTGTGGTGCCTCCTTAATCACCCATCTGGCTCTGAAGTGTGATGCAGTCACCAGGAACAAGAAGGAAGGTGTGGTGTGATGCTTCAGAAGGTGAGGTCCTCTGATCAGCATCACCAGCATCATTAGGGAACTTGCAGATTCTTGAACCCTACCACAAATCTCATGAGTCAGAACCTGGGCTTCGAGGCAGCAATCTACTTTTTAGCGAGGCCACCAGGTGACTCTGACTCATGCTAAAGTTTCCGAGCCACTGATACAAGACTTTTTCCCTTTCCTCCGTGTCTGGTCCAGATGCCCATCCCATCTTCCGGGATCAATAGCTTCTCAGTTCCGACTGGTTTTGCAGCATTCTCCCTGGAAATGCCTAGACTTCTGCTGCATCTAACCAGTGTGATCCTCAGCTCACATGGTCAGGATGTGGAGAAAATGACAGGACCATACAGTCGGTGCTACGAATTAAGCCACTTGACCCCTCAGCCCTCTCCAACGTTCTCACAACGAACGTTCCTTGGGCAGAAGGAACCCCACTGCCCAAATTCCTATTCTTCTATCAACTGAACTTTCCTCCTGTATAACCCAGACCTCAACTTTGTCGGGAGCCAACTCCTCATACAATTATTCCACTCTTACAGACTTATCTCTGCACCCATTCTCCTCTCATTTCCTCCAGTTTTAGAGAAAGCCGTGTGACTGTTTTTCCTGTGCTTCAACGATTCCTTTGTTAGAGCTGGAATACATTTTACTTCACTTAGGTATAAAAAAGCCCCTTCAAGTTATTTTACTGATTTATTTAGAGATAATATAAATCAATTGTGACTTTCTATGCTGGCAGCAAACAACTGGAAAATTAAATTTTAAAAGTTCCATTACAATATAAACATAAAAGCATACAAAATGTATGTTAACAAACCACATACTTAAAAATAAATGTAACTGAAGTTTGCAAAGCCCCTACACTGAGAGCTGCAAACTACTGCTGAGATTTTTTAGAACATAAAAAGATGGAGATGTACACCATGTATACAAGTCAGAGGACCCAAGTGATTGTTAAGACATCAGCTTTCTCAAAATAAATCTATAGTTTGCTTTTTAAATTTTAACTTATTTGAATAATAGGCAAGTAAAAATTGTATATATTCAAAGTGTACATTGTCAAATTATTGCCACAATCAAGTTAATTAACTTATTATCCAGCACCTCCCATAGTTACTTTTTGTGTGTGTGGTCTTAAATTATTTTTAAAACCAGATGGATAAATACACACACCTGTATACTTGTACATGTGCATATATACATATGTGCATATGCGTGTAACTGTGTATGTATGTCTAAAAGGATAATTTCCCCATCTATCCTCTGAATCCCCTCTTTCCTACCTCCTCAGGGACTTTGTTCTGCCAATGTATCCCCTCTCTTCTATATCTTCAGTTTCTCCTAAATTCTTGGATCTTCCTTCTTAGATCTTTTGCATTTATAAACATTCAAATCTTTATAACCTTGAAAACAAACAAAAAATAACAACAGCTGTCATAAAAATATCTTATTCTACTAATCTGTCCCACTACTTACTGTTGCGTCTTTCTTCCTTTTTTCCAAAGTCAGTCCTTCCAGCGACGCCTGGGTGGCTCAATCGGTTAAGCGTCTGACTTTGGCTCAGGTGTGAGTGTGAGTGGAAACCTTCCTATTCTCTCATTTTTGTTAGTATTCACTACATATCAACTCTATCCCAGACACCAGTGAATAAGACGCAGCAGTTCATGAGTTCGAGCCCCACGTTGGGCTCTGTGGTGACAGCTCAGAACCTGGAGCCTGCTTTGGATTCTGTGTTTCCCTTTCTCTCTGTCCCTCCCATACTCATGCTCTGTCTCTCTCTGTCTCTCAAAAATAAATATTCAAAGTCAGTCCTTCCATACACATCTCTTTGGGCTTTGACGTCTCTACCCTCCCCTGGTGCTTTTCCAGTCTCCTGATCTTCGTTTCCAGTCCATATTAAGGGTGATTCTGTCCCAGCAGGATTTGCTGTCAGGTATTTGCTATCAGGTGTCTCTAACCTCTCCTTACTGCCCGTTTCCCCTGGCTAATCGGGTCCACTGCCTTAGCTTCATTTAGCCCACCTATGCTAGTACTTCCCAAATCTATATCTGCCATCCATATTGTTTTCCAGGCTTCAGATCCACTTACCCCCATCCTCGCCCCAACTAGTCTGCAGTCCTTCCACTATCTAAGCCAGATTCTATGCATAAGTTATGTTTCCTACAGATAATTTTGAGCATGGTACTTACTTGATTACAGATACTAATTTCCTTCTGCCTGAATGATTCTCACAAATAACTTGCCCACTTGCTCTTCTAATACTGGATCAAATGCATGCCTCTGAGTTTACAATTTGCTTCCTCTATCTCCTTCCTCACTTTTATTTACCCAGTTTATATTTCTCATTCAGGAAGACTTTCTTCATCCCTCAAGGCTGGGCTATGTGCTTCTTCTGTGCACCTATGTTCCCCTGCAATTACCTCTCTCTCCACTTATCACATTGAAGTATTTTCAGCCCTAATATATTGTGAAGCTCCTTCAGGGTCGGGGCTGCGTCTTATCCACTGGTGTCTGGGATAGAGTTGACATGTAGTGAATGCTAACAAAAATGAGAGAATAGGTAGGTTTCTACCCACACAGCCGTATAAGTTCACACTGTCAGGGACACACACTCATGCCATAAAAATCATGGGTTTGTAATCACAGATCCTCTGTTCTCACACCCTCTTCTTGTCCTGTGCCTTTTGCACTCATGCTTTCCACATCACTCACCACGTGCATCCTCCGCCACCTGCTCCCACCTCTGTGGGTCACGTTGGCCCCTATGCAAACTTTGCTTCTCCAGTTCCGGTTCTCCTCCTAGATAGTCAGCTTCCAAGGCAGCCTTTGTTGACAGCACCTCCCTATCGCTAATCCATGGGACTTGTGTTTTCACTCCAGTTCAGGCACCCTTGATGTTCCTGCACCCCCAAGCTGGGTAGCATCCCCAAAAGCCCCACTTTAGGTTTTTTCTCCGGCAGCTCCTGTTTTCAGACCCTCCGCTGCTTGTATGCCCAGTTCTCTTGCCCTCTCATTCTTGCTTCTCTGTGCTTTGGGGAAATCACCAAAAAACGTGTTCCTTCTATTCCAATGAATTTGTACTCCCACTTGTTTTTGAATCCTTTACCTGACTGTTCCATTCAGGAATGTTATCCTTTTTTTTTTAATTTTTTTTAATGTTTATTTATTTTTGAGAGAGAGGGAGAGACAGAGAATGAGCAGGGGAGGGGCAGAGAGAGGGGGAGACACAGAATCTGTGCTGTGTGAGCTGTCAGCACAGAGCCTGATGCGGGGCTTGAACTCATGAACCACGAGATCGTGACCTGGGCTGAAATCTGATGCCCAACCAACTGAGCCACCCAGGCGCCCCGGAATGTTATCCTTTATAAATGCTCCCCCTCCCCCTACACCTGCAATAAAATAACATTTCCCCCATTGTTTCTCAATGTCTGAGGATAGAGTTGTGTGTCATTTATGATTCTTGCATCCTCCTTACCAGCCAAGGACTATTTGCTCATTAGTCTCACATCCTCACCTGTAAAGTGACCCTTCAAACTGCTCTTCCCCCATCTCACTCCACAGGAGAACAAAGTGACCTAGCCCATTCTTCCTCTTCACCCATCACTTCTCCTTGAACGTTTCTACAAAGCTGTCTACTTATCTTGTACCCATTTCCCATCCATTCCTCCATATTAGTCACCTCTTCTCCATCCTGAAAATGTGTGACCCACACTTACCTCCCTGAGGCCTCCTTCTCAGAATCACAGTTTCTCAAGTCAACATTTCATACACAGCTCAACTTCCTCCATATATAGAGTTGAATCTTGGGCCTTGTTCCATATGGTGTTTATTTCCTCTTCTCCTTTGGGAATGGGGATTCTCCTCCCTTGGTGTCCCCTTTCCTCCCTTAGTTTCAAATCCCTTCCCTGCCATCTGGGCCAATATGCTTCTGTTCAACACAAGGATCTAAGGCAGGCAAGGATATGCTCTGGCATAGAGCCAGAGAGAAGAAATCTATTGATAGACACTGAGCATCTTAGGGAGTGGGCAGTGGTGGTCAGCACCAACTCAGAGGCTCTTAGCATGAGAGTTTCCTTTGAACCTGTTTTTGCATTTCCTGCTTCAATACTCATTCTCCTCCATGCCTTCAACCCCCCTCTCTCTTCTCTCTTCCTCTCATCATTTTGTCTTCCCTAAGGCATTTTCCTCTTGGGCTTCTTTCATTCATTATCTGCCTAGTGTCTGTCTTCAAATCTCTGTGTCTTTTTAACCTTCACTCTCTTTTCACTCCTTCACTGCCCCTAAAAATCTATTGCACTCATATGGCATCAGGAAGGAAAGGATATATAGGAATCCTTGTCCCTAGTCTTGCTCATTCAACAATTTGACAAGATCGATCCCTTTTTTGGTAAGCATTTCAGGTAAATAGGTAAGGGAATCATGTCCTCTTACCATGAGCGGGTACTAGTAATTACCATAAAGTAGTGATACAAAGTGCTATGGAATCCAGAGGCCAGAAGAATAATTCTGCCTGGTAAAGTTAGGGGAGGCTTCACAAAGTGTCAGATTGCAGCTGGGACTGAAATGGATGTGGTGTGCACACATGTGTGTGTCCATGTGTGTTTATGACTTTTTAAAGTGCCAACTGAGACAATGAATGTGAAAGACCTTTAGAAGTTTCCATTGATTGAATTGCCTATTCTTGTGCTAGCACCACATGTTCTTGATCACTATGGCTTTATAACAAGTTTTAAAGCCAGGAAGTATGAGGGGCGCCTGGGTGGCTCAGTCTGTTAAGCATCAGACTCCGGCTCAGGTCATGATCTCACAGTTTGAGAGTTCGAGCCCAGCGTGGGGCTCTGTGCTGACAGCTCAGAGCCTGGAGCCTGCTTCGCATTCTGTGTCTCCTTCTCTCTCTGCTCCTCCCCTGCTCATGCTCTGTCTCTCTCTGTCTCAAAAATAAATGAAACATTAAAAAAAAATTAAAGTCAGGAAGTACAAGTCCTATTTTACTCTTTTAGAGTTGATTTGAGTCTTCTGCATCCCTTGTGACTCCATATGGATTTTAGAATCAGTTTGTTAATTTTCTTTTTTTGTTTGTTTGTTTATTTATTTATTTTGAGAGAGAGAAAAAGTGCAAGCTGGGGAGGGGCAGAAAGATAGGGAGAGAGAATCCCAAGCAGGCTATGCACCGCCAGCAAGGAGCCCGATGCGGGGCTTAAATGCACAATCCGTGAGATCATGACCTGAGCTGAAGTCCGACGTCCAATTGATGAACCACCCAGGTGCCCCTAGTTTGCTAATTTCTGTGAAGAATTCTG
Source organism: Panthera pardus (assembly GCF_024362965.1). Classification (NCBI taxonomy): domain Eukaryota; kingdom Metazoa; phylum Chordata; class Mammalia; order Carnivora; family Felidae; genus Panthera; species Panthera pardus. The sequence goes on from NW_026526677.1 coordinate 53,441,911, forward strand.
CTGTGATTCTGGTAGGGATTGAGTTGAATCTGCAGATCAGTTTAGGAAGTATTGTCATCTTCACAGTGTTGAGTTTTCCATCCCTGAACATGGGAAATTTTCCCATTTATTTAGATCTCCTTTAATTTTTTTCAACAATATTTTCTATCTCTCAGAGTATAAAATTTATACTTCTTCAACTTCTTCCTAAGTATTTTATTCTTTATGATGTTCTTATAAATTGAATCATTTTTCTAATTTGTTATTAGATTGTTCATTACAAATGAATAGAAATATAAACAATTTTGTATATTGATCTTAAATATTGTATATTGACCTGCAACCTTGATAAACTCATTTGCTAGTTCTAATAATTATTTTTAGTGGATTCCTTAGGAATTTCTATATCAAGGTCAGGTCCTCTATAAATTGAGATAGTTTTACTTATTCTCTTCCAATCTAGATGCCTTTTATTTTTTATTTTTGCCTAATTTCCTTGGCTAAGACCTCCAGTACACTGTTGAATAAAAGTGGCAAAAGCCTGTATATACATATACGTATATGTACAAACATGTATGTACATATGTGTACACGTATGTGTATGTACATATATGTATATGTATCCTGTATATACATACATATATATTCTTTATTATATACAAGAGCCAATAATAATAAACATTTTTTGAGCATTTACTACATGTTTTGTAAGTTCAGGAAGTAACTCATGTTTATTAGAAAGAGTTGTAACTCAAGGGGCACCTGGGTGGCCCAGTCAGTTGAGCATCAGACTCTTGGTTTTGGCTCAGGTCATGATCTCAGTGTTCATGAGTTTGAGTCCCGCATCAGGCTTGTGCCAACTGTGTGGAGCCTGCTTGGGATTCTCTCTCTCCCTCTCTCTCTGCCCCTCCCCTGCTCTTTCTCTCTCTCTCTCAAAATAAATAAATAAACATTTTTAAAAATTAAAAAAAAAAGTAAGAGCTGTAACTCAACACTACTTATCATGATATAGCATTCTAGAATGGTATATATCTGCTCCATTTTCAACAAGTCATTTTATAATTACATTTGTTTGTTCCAAAGAATTATAATATTGATGGCTTAATAAAGAGGACAGACAATAGTAAAGATAGTTTTTATGTCTGTGAGTCACTGTTTCTTAGGGATATTTTGTTTACCTGTTTTTCCACTCAGAGTATATTTATTTTATATCCCAAATTGTCTGTGTCAAGAACTGTGAGGAGTATGAAATTTTCTTCTACTTGCAAACTAACAAGTTATTCATTTCATGGTGGCTGGTGGAAGACACAGGAATCCTAGGTCAGAGACAAAGGAGAATTTAGTACAAACAGCCATAGTAGATTTCTCTAGATTTAATTGATGTCCTTTTTCTGACCCAGAGTCCTGTCCAGGAAACCTCATTATATTGAGTTGTCATGTCTCCCTTAGGCTCTTCTTGGATACAGCAGTATAGTTTTAAAATGTTTCAATGTGTTACTATTTTACTTTGATTTTTTAAATGGAGTTTTTATGTATACCATGTGTTTTTAATTTAAAATGTTAAATTTCTTTTCCTATATTGTTGGAATGAACCAGATTGGTGTCCCTGTGTGCTCAATTTGATTTTTTGCTACAGAATTTCCACTCTGACTGGTTGAGATGAGAGAAAGTCAATTTCATGTAAGTTGCCGAGAGATCTGCAAGAACTCGGGGACATAGCAGAGACAAAAGAGTATATTTTTAGGGAAGCAGGAAGTTACTTTACCCATTTTTCTGTGCCACAGTTGATACACCCAGCTTTACAACCTTTAATAGCTGGTCTATTTTCCCTGAAGGTATTCTGAACTTGTTATTTTTATCTGATTCAGTGAAATGGAGAGCTTAGTTAGCACCACAAAATTACAATGTAACTTCAGCTCTTTCTGTAGTATGCAAAGCTTGCTCTTCCCTATATGTTTATTATACTGTTACACAAGACAATTCAAATGTGAAAGGTGTAAGACACTAAGACTAGAAGTAGTTCTTTTTAGCGATGCATTTAATAGAATCAATAAAATGAAAGAAAACAAGGGAAGTGAGAGAAAGCTGTTTCAAGAAGAACTTTAAGGTTTCTGCCATAAGCCTCTGAACATTAATGATACATCTCCAGCCCTATGGTAAACATTGAATAGTCTGCAATGACCTGAGGAAGTGGTTTATGCAAAAGTTTAACTCTTCTTGCTCAGAAGTCAGAATTTCTTCAGTCTAAGAAGTACCTCGATGCAGTTACAACTAGAAACCGGAAAGCCCTATCCAATGGGCTAAAAGGTGATGTTTATATCTACAAGCATATGATCAGAACTTACCCACATCCCTAACCAGTCTACTGTCTTTTCTCCAAACATTCACATAAACATTTGGGATCCAGAATTTAAAGGGTTATTATCACACCATTCTCCCCAGTCAGAACCAGGAGCCTAGTTACTTTAATTTGTTTTTTCTTTCAAAAATTATTTTTTGATGATCTGTGAATGACTAGTCTACACAGGAATTCTAGCACTTCCTGGTTTCTCCTCTCTATCTAAAACTCTGAATCAAAGCATGTTTATATATGATGTCATTTCTAGATCAGGAAAATATTAATGTAAACATTTACGCACTAATCCTAATAGTATTCACTGTTGACTGGAGTCCCTGGAGTCTCCCTATATTTCAGAGCCCTCATTTTGAAGTCTTTCCATCCCCTGAGAAAAACAATGAGAAATAAAAAGTTATGCTGTGCAGGTGTGTCTGTCTTTCCTGGGCGGAATTAAATTTCTTTGTTCCCATCCCTCACCTCTCATCTAGGTATGCTTCTTTCTTTTTACATGTCCTCCCCAATGGTGTTACCTCCTGCACCTTTCTGTTCTCATCTTGAACTTATCCTCTTCAAGCCCTTTATTGGTTTTCTAACATCAGAATAAGGTGTCTGTGAGTATTATCTGAATGTGGTAATTGTGATAGGGGTCTTGGGGAGACAGATGGGGAAGATCCAGAAAAAGGTTATGGTAGCTAGATTAATGAATGGCCCTGCAAAGATATGCATACCCTAACCCCTAGAACCTGCTCGTAAGTTATTTATATGTCAAAGGAGATTTATGGTTGCTAATCACTTGACTTTAAAATAGGGATATTATACTGGATTATCTGAGTGAGTCTGATGTAATTGCAGTGGTCTTATAAGTAGAAGAGGGAGACAGAAAAGTTTGTAGAGAGAGACAGAGATGTGACTACAGAGGTTAGAATGAGATTTGAAAAAAAACACTCAATTCACTTTTATTGTCTTTGAAGATGGTGGAAGCAAAAATAAGCCAAGGATATTTGTATGTGTGTGTGTGTGTGTGTGTGTGTGTGTGTGTACACAGATATATATATTCAATACTTTCTGGCCCAAAGAGGACACAGTGAAAAAATAAGTAAACAATGGAATAACAGTTTTATTCCTTAGATTGTATGAATGGTTATTCTATGTGAAATCTTGCCTTCTTTTACTCTGGAAGAGAAACATGAGAACAGAAAATTTGTCTTCGAGAGGGATTCCCAATCATTAACAGAAGATGCTCATATATCTAGGAAAGAGAATCCAGGAAAATCATGTAAAATTCAATACAGCCATCTGATTTTTTTTTGGTAAAATGATTAAGAGCTGTGATTTTAAGCAGGGGAATGGACTGCATGGTTTAGGATTACTGGAGAAGGTTTCCTGGAGACATTAGTGCTTGTAAGGATCAGGAGCAAGGAATAGAATTTACACATGTTGAGAGAAGACAATATTGCACTGATAGAAAAGGCAGCAATCCAAGCAATGAGATGTAGGAATGATGGAGAAATCTATGGAAGCCTATATGGATGCCTTGTAGGGAAGAATGAGAGACACATTCACATAGGTAGAACTAAAATATGAAAGGAAACTATTGCCTCCCAAGCAGGAGATAAAATATATTCTGTAGGTGTAATGGCAGTTACAAATTTTTAAATAAGGTTGTGAGTGTCTTAATAATTTCATATTTTAAGAGAGAAATCTGGCAGCATGAGATAAAGAAAAACGCTTGCAAGATACTGAAAGAATGGAATGGATGTCTTATTGCATGGCTCCAATAAGCGATTAATGATTAATGATTTGAAGCGATTAGGTGAGGAAGTGGAGAAGAAGTGGAGTAGGCAGATCAAACAGGGATTTTAAAGAGGATCAGAAGAGCTGGCAGATGAGACACAGGGACTGAAAGAGAAAGAAGAGCCCCAGTCAACACTCAGATCACCATGCTCCAGTGGTGGGAGAATGATGTGATGAAAGAATAAGGTAGCTGGTCAGGAAGTTGGCAGGTGAAAAAATAATGGGTTGTGGAGAATTGTTGAATTGACCGAAGAATATTTAGGTGAAAATTTTCCTCCAGATATTGAAGAAGTGGGGCAAATAGGCAGTAGTAGGCTGGTTTGCCAGAGTCCTAATGATGCACTGGCAATAAGGAATGCAGATTTGCTAATTCGCACCTGACCCCTGTTATTTCTTTGAATGGATATCTCAGTAAGATGTTACTGAGACTTATGCCAGGTAGGATACTCAATACTTACAGCTTTGAGAAATTTCAGACTGAACTTGGAACTTTAGTTGACAACAAGGGGCCAGTAATGATCCCAGGTCATGGATCTGGTGGGACATAGTCCCAATATAGTAACAATACCGTTATGGTAATGTCTATAGATAGGGAATTATTGATTTAGTTGATGTCTCTTGGCAGCCTTTGGTAAATGCTACAGAGATTGTGACAAGAAGTAGGTTGTGTTTGCCTTAGTGTTTGTTATGTGTTGGGAATGAAAGGATTTTAGTTCTGGAAAAGACTTAAAGGGAATTTATGGCCACTCAGTTCTAGGAAAAAAAATTACATTTTGTCTTCAAGGAATTACAGTTACCACGATGGCCACATTGAATCTGACAAGTTTCAATCCAGGTTCTTTCATTTTGGTGGGGATCCCAGGGCTGGAGCAATTCCACATCTGGATTGGGATTCCTTTCTTCACTATCTATCTGGTGGCCCTTGCTGGTAATGGCATCCTTCTTTACCTCATCACTGTGGACCACAGCCTCCACGAACCCATGTTCTTCTTTCCATGTTGGCCTCTGCAGACCTCGTATTGTGCACCACGTGTGTCCCCAAAACACTTGGCATATTCTGGTTGAAAGCTCAGAAAATCACTTTTCCTGGTTGCCTTACCCAGTTGTTCTTTCTTCACTTCAGCTTTTTTCTGGACTCCGCCATTTTGTTGGGCATGGCATTTGACCGTTACATGGCCATTTGCTGCCCTTTGAGATACACAAGTGTTTTGACACCAAGGACAATTGTCAAGATCATGGTGGGCATTGTGGGTCGGAGCTTTGGTGTCATTTTGCCTGTTGTTTTCCTGGTGAAGCGTTTGCCCTTCTGCAAGTCACATATCATCCCTCACACATACTGTGAACATATAGGGGTTGCCCGACTCGCCTGTGCTGACATCTCCATCAACATCTGGTATGGTTTTGCTGTGCCTGTGATGACTATTATCTCAGACCTGGTCCTCATTGGTATTTCCTATGCTCTCATCCTTCATGCTGTTTTCCATCTTCCATCCAGAGATGCCCGCCAGAAAGCCCTCAGCACCTGCGGTTCCCATGTCTGTGTCATTCTCATATTCTACACACCAGCCATGTTCTCTGTCCTCACTCATCGCTTCGGACACAATATCTCTCGCACCTTTCACATCATGTTTGCCAACCTCTATGTGGCAATCCCTCCTGCACTCAATCCCATCATTTATGGTGTAAAAACCAAGCAGATCAGGGACAAGGTCATCCTCCTACTCTTTCCTAAAGGGATGAAGTGACTCTGGGCTGAGAACATGGAGAGAAAAAATTATGAAAAGTCAAGTAATCATATTGATTTAATAGAATTTCTTATGTAAATCAGTAGCAGGAAGCCCTCCAATACGGATTCAATTCCCATGAATTTCAAGACCTTAATTCTGTTGGAGAAAATCATTGGTAGAATTACAGTAAGAAAGGTAAGGATTTTTCAAGTCCCTAGAAAATGGCAGACATCAGATGGAAGTATCCTAATTTTCTATGATCAAAAGTATAAATGCAAGATAGGTTTACACTTCCTTTGGTCCTTTTATCCTGTTTCAATGTCCTCTTTAAATACATTTTGAAAAGGAAAGAAAAGAAAAAATAGTACTTTGTTCACAGGTTGTTTACCACTCAGTAAGCTCATAAATTCAATAACCATCTGCATTCTGAAAATTCCCACATCTAAAGCTCTACTCCCAATTCTCTATCCCACATAGCCAACTCTGTATTTGGTAGCTCCTCCTCGTTATCCAACTGAAACTTCACAATAAACATGAACCAAAATTCACTTATTATTGATTATGTCTTCTGAATATCCATTAAATTCACTCACATGTTTCACATTAAAATACGATTACCTCTTTCTCTGTGTGTGTCTTGAATCTTTTCAACAGCCCCATTTGGAATTTGCTAACTACAAATTATTCTCTTTCCCATCCATTTTTTACTCAGAAACTAGAATGATCTTACTAAACCCCAATTAGATTATGTCAATCCTCTACTTAAAAATTATTCACGGGACACCTGGGTAACTCATTGGGTTAAGCAACCAACTCTTGGTTTTGGCTCAGGTCATGATCTCACAGATCAAGGCCCATGTCAGCACAGAGCCTGCTTGGGATTCTCTCTCTCTCCTTCTCTCTCTCTTTCTCCCCTCACGCCCCCCTCCACCCATGCTCTAGTGTGCATGCGCACGCTTTCTCTCTCTCTCTCTCAAAAAAAAAAATCATTCAGGTTGCCCATTTTTCTTGGAAGAAAACTCAGATGCCCTAATATATCTTCAAAGCCTTTTACAACATTGTTGGTGCTAACCAGTTTTTGCATGGTGTTCGCTGACCACCTCTCCCCTTTCCTCTCCCCTTTCCTCTCCCCTTTCCTCCTTACATCCGCCTCATGCTATAATCACCCTGTGTGTCTTATGCTTTTTCAAACTCTATTCTTCCTTCTGGACTTCCACACATACTATTTCCTCTGGAATCTGAAGCTGAGCTTGAACTTGGGTAGGAAAGGGAGTGAAAGGAAATAATTTTTCAATTCCTTCTTATTGTTCTATTTCACACCCACCAGGATGACTGTAATTTCTTAAAAATGAGAAATAACATGTTGGTGAGGATGCGGAGAAATTGGAACCCTAATTCATTGCTAGTGAGAATGTAAAATGGTGTAGCCTCTGTAGAATACAGATTGGCAGTTCCTCAAAAAGATAAATGTAGAATTATCAAATGAACCATTCCTACTCTTCAGCATAAACCAAAAAGAATTGAAAACAGATGTTCAACCCAAAACTTGTAAATAAATGTTATAGTGGCATTATTTACATTAGCCCCCAAAATGGAAACAACTCATATCAAATGCATATCAACTGATGAATGGATAAAACAAATGCATTCAATCTGAACAATGGGGCCTTTGTCAGTCATAAAAGGGAATGAAGTTGTGATACATAATATAACACAGATGAACCTTGAAAACACTATGCAAAGTGAAAGTAGCCAGACACAGAAGACTACTTCTGTATCAGATGATTCCATTTATGTCAAAAGTCCAGAATAGCCAAATCCATAGAGACAGAAAGTCAGTTAGTAGTGGCGAGGTGACTGAGGGAAGGTGAAATAAAGAGGAACTTCTTAGTGAGAACGTGATTTCTGTTCAGGGTGATAAAAATGTTCTGGAATTAGATGGTGGTGATGCTTGCAAACATTGTAAATGCACTAAAAGTCACTAAATGACACACTGTAAATGGTTGAGATGGAGAATTTTATGTGATGTGAATCTTACCTTAATAAAAAAGTTAAATAATATGCTCAGCATCATATAAATAATAAATGAGTATAAAGCTAATAAATCTGTCTGATTTCTTAATTTTTTTAAATGTTTATTTATTTTTGAGAGACAGAGAGAGAGAAAGACAGAGACAGAGCTCAAGAGGGGAAGGGTCAGAGAGTGAGGGAGACACAGAATCTGAAGCAGGCTCCAGGCTCCAAGATGTCAGCACAGAGCCTGATGCGGGGTTGAACTCAGGAACCGCAAGATCATGACCTGAGCCAAAGTCAGATGCTCAACCAACTGAGCCACCCAGGCTACAGGAATAGAATGGGGAGGAGAGACAGGGACAGGGACAGGCACAGGGACAGCAGCCAGCCAAGACTTACATGGTTGATTACATGGTTGAGTATTGTGGAAGTAGAAGACCATTTATACTGGAAGTTTGGACTGAGCATGTGTGATTTTTTTTTTCATGTTTATTTATTTTTGAGAGAGAGAGAGAGAGAGACAGAGCATGAGCAGGGGAGGGGCAGAGAGAGAGGGAGACACAGAATCTGAAGCAGGCTCTCGGCTCTGAGCTGTCATCACAGAGCCTGACACAGGGCTTGAACCCATGAACTGTGAGATCATGACCTGAGCCAAAGTCTGACACTTAACTGACTGAGTCACCAGGTGCCCCAATCATGTGTTGCCTTTTAAATACTCATGTTATCAACCTTGTTCTGAATGCACAGGCAAAGTGTTCTCGATCAGGGACAGATGATCATTATTTACTTAAAGAGCAAATAACTCTGTGGTTCCCCATATTTGATTCTTACTAGTAGGGCTTTACAATGAAGGCTAGGTCACATGTCCTATACATACAAATGTCCTATATGTGCAAAATCTAAGATTAAAGAAAAATGTATTTCCTCTGCTTGTAGAAGCCGGAGAGACTATTTTTCCTCTCCTTGTCTCCCCCCTCTTTTGGGGGAAAGTTTCCTGAGAGACTGATGAGGAATAAATCTCTCCAGGGAAAAGATGAGACACTCATCTTCAGCTCTAAACCCAGCCACGTCTTTGTACTTCTGCAATTAGCTAAATCTCTCTGGAGTTTTCTCACTATCTGTAGTTATCGCACTATTGTAAATTAACTTCCTAAGACTTGCTCTTAGCCCAGGATGCCAAGATTTTGGCAAAAGTTCTTCAGAAAACCCAGCTCAGGAAAAACAAAAATACTTTCTCTATACCCACAATACGCCAGGATTCTGAGCAGACAGCTGAGAAGGAAGTTCTGTGGTTCTGGAGCAAGGTAGAATTTCCTTGAAAATTCCTAGATGGGCTTCTGAAGGAAGTAGGAAGCCAGCCCACACTGCCTGGAATAGGGACAGTGCAGCCTGAGTAGCTGAATAGTGTCTGTCGTCGTCCCCCATCAGAAGTGGGTGGCGCACCTCTGATAGGGACAAGCCTTGAGAGGACACCTCCCTGTGGCTAGATTCACCCTGCTGGGAAAAGAAGGGAGGCAGGAGATAGAAGGACTTTGCTGCAGACAAAGGAGGGGGGTTTTTTGCTTTGTTTTGTTCTTAACCTTTGGCCATAAGCAGAGTGAAAGCTCAAACCAGGGAACTTAATGCCATTAACGGCAGTGACACAACACATTTGTATAGCATTTTATAATTTCTAAAGTGCTCTAGTGTTCAGTTTCTCTTTGGCTCTTCATACCACAACCCTGTGAGATAGATGTTAAGGAGTCTGAAAAGAGGGTTACTCCAGTGCAGATTAGAAGGGTTGCACAGGACACCCAGCATCCAAGGCAGTTCGTGTTTCCAAACACTTAATTGCCTTGTCCTTTTTTTCCCTTCCTAAATCACATACTCACAGCAGTAAAGATTTCCTTTGTGCGGATTGCATCATCAAATATTCCCATTTGTGTAATGAGATTGTGAAGGTGTTCTTTTGTTAATAAAATGAGATAGAAGAGGGAACCTCAACATTTCCCTTATTTAAGGTGTGCACTCTAGTTTGTTTTCTTTAATGTTTATTCATTTTGAGACAGTGGGAGATTGAGAGTGAGGGAGGGGCAGAGAGAGAGGGAGACAGAGGATCCAAAGCAGGCTCTGCATCGACAGAAGAGAGCCCAATGTAGGGCTTGAACTTAGGAATCACGGTGAGATCATGACCTGAGCCAAAGTCAGAGGCTTAACCAACTGAGGGACACAGGCGCCCCTGTTCACTCTCATTTGTATTTAATATAGCAGTTGGGAAGGACACATAGAGATGTATTCTATGAATCTTATTTTTGTTTGATAGAAATAGAAATGTTACTAGTAAATAGTGAAGAACCCTATAGACATTTAAAATAGTAGTTTTATGCCTATGAATACACAGGTTTTCAAGAACCTGTTTACCTTTGAAATAAGGGAGTCATACAATTTGGGTCATTTCTATTGAATGAAAAAAAAAAAAAAACTAATTCCATAGCAGGTAGAGTCTATCCTAAATGACAACTTATCTGTCCGCTTTTTGAAATAGGATCCTTCCTCCTCACCTCTAAAAAATCACAATGAGAGCCAATCATCCTTAGCAACACTTCCTTTTTGAAGAAAACACAAGGGCCACCCTTTCACGAATCTGTTTGGTCTTTACTCCATAGATAATTGGGTTCATCATGGGGGGAACAAGAACACAGAGATCGGCCAACAGGATGTGGACATGCTTAGGGATTTTTCGGCCAAAGTGCTGAGCAATGACAGTGAAAATCCCAGGAAGGTAGAACATGAGGATGACACAGACATGGGAACCACAGGTGCTGAGTGTTTTCATCTGCACATCATGGGATGGCAGCCTGAAGACCGCCTGGAGAATGAGCCTATAGGAGACGACTATTGTCACCATATCTAGCATTACACTGAGTAATGGCACAGAGATTCCATACCAAATGTTGACGGTGATATCAGCATAAGCCAACTTAGCCAGCCCCATGTGTTCACAGAATGTGTGGGCAATGATGTTTGTCTGGCAGAAGGGCAGGTGCCTCATTAGAAAGATAACGGGGCAAACAGTTGCAAAACTCCTGAGCACTACAACACGCCCTATTTTGCCGATGACACCATGGCTAGGAATGATGGTGTACCTCCGTGGGTAGCAGATGGCCACACAGTGATCAAAAGCCATGGCCAAGAGAATGCCTGATTCCACCACAAAGGCAAAATGCATAAAGAAGAGCTGGGTTATACAGCCACCAAAAGAGATGTCCACATCATCAAATCAGAAGATGCTCAGGGCTTTGGGTACTGTGGATGTGGATAGAATCAGATCCCAAAAAGCCAACACAGAGAGGAAGAGGTACATAGGTTCATGAAGACTTTGCTCCACTGCCACCACACAGATCAGGATAACATTTCCTGACACAGCCACCAGGTACATCAGGCAGAAGGCGATGGAGATCCACATGTGCAGCTCCTTCAGGCCAGGGATGCCATTGAGGACAAACATATCATAATTGACAGTGGAGTCATTGGGATCAACCATGCCTGAATTATGGTATGGGACCTTCATCACTTGTCTATAAGGAGAAAGAAAGTTTGAGAGCTAGCCCTTCACAATCAACTAGGATATATTTATTAGTTAATGGACTCAGACATCTGCCACGTAAAATTTCCATTAGTAAGTTTTCTCCGATGCAGACCTAATTGTGTGTAGTATTCTACATTGTGGAGAAAGGTCCTAAAAATTCAAAGTAAGATCAAAGAATTTCATAAAGATGCTTCCGAGGAAAATCCTGAGCCTGGTACTGTTTTCTCACACAATGGTCATAAATGAAAAATGATGGTCATGCAAAATTTTAAAACTTGTAATAATAATTTGTAGTCTCTGACTAAACATTTTAAGAAATGGAAGAAAATTATAAATTTTTGTAAAGAATATTAAAAACCAAATAAAAACAAGAGTTTTTTTTTCTGATTGAACTAGTTAAACAACAATCCTGTTATCTGGCACATATATTTACCTAATCACCTATTGATCTATTGATCAACTAAACATCTATTAATAATCTACAATATGTATAGAGATAGCTCCATGTTCATAATAGGGAAAAGGAGTTCAAAGCCTGTAAAATAGAAATACTGTGTATCAGGGTATAGTTTATACAAGCACGGTGCCAGTAAAGGGGTTTTGTGTTTGTTAAATAAATTACTAACCATTGATTACAGATATCCTTTGGTGTGAAGTTTCAATAGTGAAAGATTTTATTAAATTACGAACCACCATCATTACAGGTGGGGATGCTGCTACTTGAGAATAGATGGAGTTGTTTTACAGCACAATACTTTTCTGAAACTCAGGATGAGGCTTTCACCCAGATTATTCAAAACATTGTTTCTATCTCAGTTTTCTTTGTTAATACATCCTACCTTCATTACTTTAAAGAAATGTGATCAGAAATAAGTAGCTTGAGGAAATTAAAAACAGAAATCATAGAAGTAACTGGATGCTGCTACCAACCGCTTCTTATTTAAACTCCTTTAAAAATAGATTTGATAAAAAGAAAGGAGGGGCACCTGGGTGGCTCAGTGGGTTAAGCATCCAACTTGGTTCAGGTTCGTGAGTTCAAGCCCTGCATCAAGCTCTGTGCTGACAGCTCAGAGCCTGGAGCCTGCTTCGGATTCTGTGTCTCCCTCTCTCTCTTCCCCTGCCCTGCTCACACTCTGTCTCTGTCTCTCAAGAAGTGAAGAAACATTGGGGCGCCTGGGTGGCTCAGTCGGTTAAGCGTCCGACTTCGGCTCAGGTCATGATCTCGTGGTCCGTGAGTTCGAGCCCCGCGTCGGGCTCTGTGCTGACAGCTCAGAGCCTGGAGCCTGTTTCGGATTCTGTCTCCCCCTCTCTGTGCCCCTCCCCTGCTCCTGCTCTGTCTCTGTCTCTCTCAAAAAATAAATAAACATTAAAAATTAAAAAAAAAAAAAAAAAAAGTGAAGAAACATTAAAAAAAATTTAGAAAAAAATAGATTTGATCATTCCTTTCTTCGTTGGTTTTTAATTCCTTCACGTTTTATTTCATATGGTGCAAGCACTGAATTTGAATAAAACTAGTAAACAAGAAAGTTCTATCCTTCAGGGAATGTAATGCAGTTGACTTTCCTCAAATCTCTCTTCCCAGAGATTTTTCAGTAACCCTCCACCTCGTACTAAATGGGTTTGATCACTGAAATGGTAAGAGATAATGGAATATACTATACTCCTTAAAGAAAGTCAAAATAAAATGTCCAATCCTGCCCTCATTTTGAATAGCCTAAAATTTTCACTAAAAAGAAAGTTAATTTTCATTAAAAAACAAAATTAATTTTCTTGCTAACAAAGAAAAAACCTTCTCATTCTGCATCAGGAAAGATCAGCTTATACACAAAGATAGCTGAATTAGTTTTATTTAAAAAATGAATCACACTTAATATTTGGCACTTGATATTAAATTTTAAAAAGTTCACAAAATGCTTATGCTTAATGTCATTGTTGAACAATATCAATGGTACATAAAAATACATATTTTCATAGATAGGATTTCTGAGGGATAAAACATGGAAATAATTATTGTTATATCCATGTAGTAAACTAATAGGTGATTTTATTTTATTTTTGTTTTGTCTTGATAGTTTCTATTTTCTATTATATGGAAAAGTATATTGTTTTACTATTGTAAAATATATGACAATAATTTGATGAAGTCGTTTTGTTGTTATTAAAGAGAGCACTAAAAGTGCAAGCTTTCATTAAAAGTTATTTGATTTGGGGGCGCCTGGGTGGCTCAGTCGGTTAAGTGTCTGACTTCGGCTCCGGTCATGATCTCGTGATCCATGGGTTTGAGCCCCGCGTCAGGCTCTGTGCTGACAGCTTGGGGCCTGGAGCCTGCTTTGGATTCTGTGTGTGTGTGTGTGTGTGTGTGTGTGTGTGTCTACCCCTCCCCCACTCTCACTCTGTCTTTCAAAAATAAATAAATGTAAAAAAAATTTTTTTAAGTTATTTGATTTATGTCTTCCACCTTTAAAATTTTTAAACGTTTATTTATTTTTCAGAGAGAGAGAGAGAGAGAGAGAAAGAGGTAGGGGCAGAGAGAGAGGGAGACAGAATCTGAAGCAGGCTCCAGGCTCAGAGCTGTCAGTGCAGGGCGTGATGTAGGTGTGAACTCACCTACCGTGAGATCACCTGAGCCAAAGTAGGAAGTTTAACTGACTGAGTCACCCAGGCACCCCTATATCTTCCATCTTCAGAGGATTTTCCCCAAATCCCTTCTAATCCACAGTAATCTAACATTCTGTTGGGATAGCTTCAGGCCAATGACCCATCTATAGTTGCCCTTGGACTGTTTAAAATAAGCTGATAAGTCTGGTCTTGATTACCATCACTTGAAATATTCATTGGCACCATAAATTGGCATGGAAAAGAATAGCGAATTACATTTACCGAAGAAAAGAGGTGTGTATAGAGCAATACATAATACACTTGTTCTTTACTTCATAGAAAGATATCTTCCTAATATTATTCAATGTTAAAAATCAGACCATTTTCCTTACTTACAAAGATTGACTTGCTGAACAAAATAACATGTCTCATGTGGTGTTTCATGCTTTTAAAATGGAAGAAGCTGTGGGCGTGAGCCCAGACTTCATAGACAGGCAACCAATAAGTCAAAGTCAGGGTTTAGCCACCCACAGAGGATAAGATTTGAGGAGCAACCATAGAATCCATTACTTCCCTGATCTATCAAGAGCTCCCTTTCCCCAGACCACCTACTCAGGCACAGCTCAGATCTGAAGTCCCATCTAGGGCTTAAAAGATCAGAACAGTCTCTTCAAATAGATCCTGTTAAGAGACCGTCTCCTTCCGGGGTGGACAGCTGGTGTCCTCATCGTGTTCTCTCTTGTGAGTAACAAACTAGAATGAGACCGTCTAAAATATCACTGTGGGAGGCTCAGAGAGCAAGGTACAGGTGTTATTATTACTCTTGGAAAGAGCAAGAGGAGGCTGAGCCTAGAGGTAGGGAGAAATTGCTGCAAGGAGAGCAGAGGGGAAATGCAGATCCAGAGAATGAAGATCCTGAGGAAGGGTAGTCAAAAACGTACACTGAATACTTGCTTCCTTTAACCTCCGGTTCATGTGGCCAGTCCACAGACACAGGAATGGCTTCTTGCAATGCAAGTTATTACAGTAACTGCTACATGTCTGTGTCCAAGTTCACCGGCAACGGTCCACCTGTTAGCTGCGCCACCTAACTCGGTCAACTTCCATCCATTTCCTCAACAGAAGGGAGACTCCCACTGCATAAAAAGCAGAATGAGCCTAGGATCATGTATTGTTCATGGAAAAGGCTGAGGGAGTGACCACTGGGACTTCCTGCTCCTGCCTCCCCTTAAACTGCAGACAGGGACAAATGAGTCAAGAAAATACTTCACTCCTTTCCTGCTGAACTGGCAAGAAGACCTTGAGCCCCATCGAAGTGCCTGGGGCAGAAAATTTAAGAGAACACCTAAGACCTTGAGAGTGAATTCAGCCTTAACATTTGCATCCTCGGCACCTCCCTAGCCTCAATTGAGCCCCGGCTCTGGAGGCGGCATTATTTAATTCATTCTTGTGTCCTCTCAGCCCGCCTAGCTCCTCCTCATTTCTGCCTAGACTCCAGTGAAAATCCTCAGACTAAGTTTGCTCCTTTAAAGCTTCATTCCAAGTGCATCTTGCTCCAGTCCACCAGTAAGTCCATGGACTTTCCTGTATCAATTTTATTCTGTCATCTCCCAAGCAAAACCCTCCACGAACCCCTTCATCCTGTAGCCTTGAGAATAAGATCCAAGCTCCGGAACATAAGGGGCAGTTTCTTGCTGCCCTCTCCAAGCTCTTGTGATCTCCCAGATCCCTCTAAGCCTTGCCCACTTCCAGCTGTTTCTCCACTCTCACCATGTTCTCACCTGCTGCTGCACATTTGAAACAATGTTCACTCTGACTAGCGCGGTTTTCATCCCATGATTTGCCTGGTTTTCCTTGAAAACACAGCTCGAACGTAAAATTCTTCACCATCTTGCTCTCTCCTTTAATTATATCAGCACACTCCTCTGTGTCCTCACAGCTCCCAGTGCCTTTTAAGGTCATATTATTTCATCACTCTGTCCTGGAATTGCCTGCTTCCCCAGGAATCTGTGATCTCCCTGAGTACAGTTAAAAAAAAAAAAAATGCCTTGGCCATATCTGCATCCACAGCCTCTGTTACACAGTTACTAGAAGAAAATAAAACAATTTAAAAGCGATTGTCCTGTAATGTCCCAAACAATGTGTAAAGTGCCTTACATACAGCATCACAAATCGCTTTTCAAACGTTGTGAGCTGGGGAGATCTCCACACACACACAAAGAGACTGGAGCCTGGATATTTAATTCATCCAATGGGCCTGCTGGAATTGTACATTGCAGCCAGCAGTCAGTGCTTGGCCTCAAGCCTTTCTCCTCACTGCCCCCTCCATGCTGTCCCATAGACTTCACCAACAGACGGTGGTTGCGTGAAGGCATACACGAGAATGGGAAGCTGGGGCAGGGAATGCGCCCACTAAGCTGAATGTCATCTTTCAAGATGGTTCCGTGAACAGGCTATTCACTTACTAAAAATGGCGTCTGTTGCCCATAACTTGTTATACTCCTATTCAATTTTGTTTAAGTATATGAGCCCAACTGAAAACAAAATACTTGCTTCAAGGAGCTTGTATTCACATCTTCCTCCTTCTTGCCTAAGGGTCTTTGCATATACTTTTCTCTGTGTTTGGAATGTTGTCCCCTTTTCCTTGGGCCTACTGGAGACAATGTAGTGTAATGTGAAGCTGAAGTAGGATTCAGGAGCCAGACTATCTAAAATAGAAAATTCTCTGTTAAGCAGCTGAGCAGCTGGAAGAACTTTCTGTGTATCATTGTTCATGTCTGTAATATGGAAACAATAAAGAAATCTACCTCGCTGGGAGGGAGGAAGGACTAAATCTGATAATGTTTCTAAAGGATTTGGCCCTGTATTTGACATAAAACAAGAACCCAGTATATATTACCTATTTTATTAGCTTTTAGTTAAAATTGACATCCTTTTAAAAATACTTTTCTTACAGAATCTTTTCTCATCTTCCCCAGGTCTGACCAGATACCTCTGTCAATTGACTTGCATAACATCCTACAGATTTTCATAACAGTTATCAAAGGTAGTGATTATTTTTACACATATACTCTGTTGATTATATGAAGAACATATTCTTCCTCCATGAACTGAAAGCTCCATGAGGAGAGGTATTATATCTTCTGGTGGCTAGCAGAGTGCCTTACTCCTAGCAGGGGCTCAGTATATCTGTATTGATACACTGCCTGCTTGATTGGTTGCCTGCCCCTCAGGCTAGTTTCATTTCTCAGCACTTTAGTAAATGTACCTGAGTCTGATAAGTAACACACATGACCCAGAATGTCCCCGGGTCTGCTAAGTGACACCCATGTCCCAGAGCACATCGTATCCCCTTACACCTCTAGTCTTTTGCACATGCTGGTCTCTTGGCTTGAAGTGTCTTTTTTTTCTGTCTTCCTTTAACTTTTTTCCATCCTCAAGACTCATATTAAGTTCACTTGCCCCTCAAGATCTTTTCTTATCCCTGGACTGTGGTATTATTCCTCCATGCAGTTTCCATGCACATCTTTGGGTTTCCTATGAGTCACATTCTGTATTGAAATTTCATTTTTACAAGCCTGTTGAGCTTAGTAGATCATGTCTTCAAGTGAAATACTGATATTTATTTCTGAATATCCAGGGTGTAGCATAATGCCTGGTTTCCTGAGCTTGACATATTATTCTTACCGTCATAAATGTTTGTTGTGTGAAGAAAGTGATCTTGCAATCCTTTTACAGATATCACGCCTGGTGCTTACTGTATCTCACACATACTGGTGACTTCTCTTGTTGAGGTAAGTTTCAAAGGGAGTGATTTAAATAGAATTACAGTGGATTATCGTTAAGTAGCCCAGTGGCTAATAACAGCAGTTACAATGTCCTGACCTTTAATTCCTTATCCATCGGTAGGACTATACAGGATAACCTATGTTCCTTTTCATATCAGTTATCTATACTGTGTAAGAAGTTACTTCACAAGTTAACAATAAACATTATCACAGTCTCTGTATGTCAAGAACTCAGGAGCGGCCCACCTAGAAGGTTCTGTCTTGGGTCTCTTACTGGTTGCAGTCCGGATGTTGCTGGGGTTGCAGACATAGGAAGGCTTGGCTGAAGCCTAGGAGCTATTTCCAAGATGATCACTAGGTAGCGCTGTTTGTTAGCAAAAACAAAAACAAAAACAAAACCCCAAAAATGGTTCAGCTCCTCCTCAGGCAGGTGGTTTGAGTGTCCTGTCTCAAAGGCTGGCTTCTCCCAGAGTGGGCAATTCAGGAGAGATAGCAAAAAAAGAACTTTCAATGTCTTCCACAGCCTACTCTCAGAAGGCACACATCCACCATATGCTATTTGTTAGAGATGAATCACTAAGTCCAACCCATATACAACTAGAGGGGAATTAAACTCTATCCCTTGAAGAGAGGAGTATCATAAAATTTGTGAACATACTTTTTTTTTAAGTTTAGTTATTTATTTTGAAAGAGAGAGAGACAGAGGGAGATAGAGAATCCCAAGTAGGCTCCATGCTGTCAGTGCAGAGCCCGATGTGGGGCTACAACTTATAAACCATGAGATCATGACCTGAGCGGAGATCAAGATTCAGACACTTAATCACTTAACCAACTGAGCCACCCAGGCGCCTCTATGAACATATTATGAAACCACCATTCTTGTTTATATTTATAACCTGAATTCTTTGTCTTCGTGATGCTTTGTCATCTGACCTTGGGGGCCCCTATGTACACCAGGCTATCAACATTCAAATGCCTTAGGCTCCACATATAAATCATGACACTCATACTGTGTCTGGCACCATTGATTCTACTCAGAATAACAACTGTTTCCCAAAATATGCTATATGAATAAATGAAGCATTCATAGAAAACATGGCAAGCGCTTCCTCAAGAACAAAAGTAAATCGAGGACAGCAATTAGATGCCACAATTCTTTATTTCCTCCCTACTAATCATACTTGTCATAGGATGTAAAGTTTTCTGAAAAAGAAAGGTAGGGGTTTGAACTGAAAGAAGACTATAGAACTGTTACAATAAAAGAGAGGTTTTCCTGTAATGTACAGTTCTGAAAATATTCTACTTTAATCTGAGTTTTTTATATCACTGTAAATTAATTGTTTCTTAAGATTCAGCAATTAGTCCTATCTCTTTTCTTCTCTATATTATGCTATGACTTTAGGAAGACAGCGACCATGAAGAGTTTGTGAAGAGGTGGGTAATTAAGGAGTGGGGATATTTGTAAAAATACAGGTATACATTTCAGGCCTTTTCCAGATGCATTGAGCAATGTAAAATTAGTTTCTAATTGGTATTAGAATAGTGACTTCAATGTATAAAATGCTATAAAATAAGTGTCATAAAAATAGATGCTATAATATTGCTTTAACTACTAATAATTGAGAACATAGTTGAATGCTTACTTTGTGAACAACCAGAGAAATCTGATGGCAAACATCAGGAGTAAGATCCTTGTCATCTAGAAACTTGCCTTCTAGAAGCAGAAACAAAACGTTAAACATATCATTGTAACATAGTGTGATTAGGGCTAAGGCAGGCATAAAGTCAGGGGGGCATGATGGGGTGAGGGGTGATTTTCCAAATGGGTGATGCTAAATTTTAGGCTGAGTCAGCCAGAAAAGAATAGGAAGGGTATTCTATTTTTTTATTTTTTGATGTTTATTAATTTCTGAGAGAGAAAGAGACAGAACACAAGCAGGAAAGGGGCAGAGAGAGAGGGAGACATAGAATCTGAGGCAGGCTCCAGGCTCTGAGCTGTTAGCACAGAACCCAAGGCAGGGCTTAAACCCACGAACCACGAGATCACGACTTGAGCTGAAGTCAGATGCTTAACTGACTGAGCCTCCCAGACACCCCAAAATAGGAAGGGTTTTTTGGAAAGAAGGAATACCGTATGTAAAGGGATGATGCTTGCAAAAATTTAATGTGTGTTTGGGACTCCAAATATATTAGTATGGAATTTAGAGTGTTTGAGGGGTGAGTGGCAAGAGGTGTCACTGCAGAGGAAGTCAAGGGCCTGAAATCGCTAGATCTTGCATGTGATGCCAATGAGGATTTCTTTTATACCAAAGTCTTTATCAACTTGGCAGGAATGATGATCATATTTCTATTTTAGAAAGATTATTATGGCTTGCAAGGAGAGGATGAATAGGTGGGGTGGAACTGAGATCTTTAGATCAATGAGGAGGGTCCAGTCACAGAGGTGACAAGGGACTGAAGAGTGGTGACAAAGGAGGAATGTGGTTCTAGAAATATTTTAAAGTGTCAGTTGCTAGGGCTCGCCAGCATATGTGTAAGGAGTTTTACATGTCGGTTCAAGTGTTTGATCCATAGGACTGATCTGTGATAATGAAGGCAGTCTCTTTTTAGGCTTGAATCAGAAACCAGAACCTGTACCCCTCCTCCCATTTGCATTTTTATACTAAAATGCATTTTAAAATGCATACTAATATGTATTTGCATTTTCATACTAAAATAACTGTTACATATACCTACACAGCTGACTGAATGCTTATAATGTAAACACAGTAACTCACAGAGACATATGAGTCCTCTCTCCCTCTCCCTCTCTGTCTCTCTGTCTCTCTTGCACACACACACACACACACACACACACACACACACACACACACAGTGGTGGAGACTGGCTTGCCATCTTGCAAGCCCCAGGGGACTCTGCTGGCTCAGGATGCTGCCTGAACTAGAAGACAGGAGTCTGCAGGGACTCAGACCACCACAGGACGTCAGAGTGTCAGGAGCTAGACCCCCGGGAAGTGCTTCCTGTGCAGTCCACGGCTCACTGATTGGGTGCGTGGCTGTGGCCTCTCAGGGGCCCACAAGTATTGAGTGTTCCCTCTGAAGTCCAGGAAGAGGAATAAGAGGATTGGTTGCACGGAGGTGCCATTTCTCCGCATACTTGGTCCTCCTCAAGGGTCTGGGTTTGGTGAGTGTTGGAGAAAACAAAGGCAGAGCTCAGGTTTGGATCCTGGGACAGCTAACTGAGGGACATACACGGGACCCAAGAAGAGAGGCAAGGAGATGCTAGGAAAAGACAGGGGTGGCCTCAATCCGGTTTTCCCCATGAAATACAGTCTGCAGGCCTGGGTGCCAGATTTAAACAGTCTCAGGGGTTGGCATGAGGATGGACGAATGGAGCAGAAGGGAACAAGTAGGACTGGAGCTGTCTTCAGGACACAATCCAACAGCCACGACCACATGGTCTGGGAGCTTGGGTCTGGAAGAGCGGACTCCAACTCTGTGTTTTCTGTGTGATTTGAAATTTTCTGTTACTGTGCGGGTTTCTGGCATCCGTGTATATTTGCAAGTGTTTGTAATAATAATGACCTCATATGATGGTCACTATTTATTGGTAGGTTAACACTGAGCTGAGGACTTCTCTCATTTAATGCCCACGAAAATTCTGTGCAGAAACAGACCCTTTAGAGACATCAAATAACTTGTTTGGTGTAATGAAAAAACAGTCACTGATCAATGCAAATTTGATACTTGACTCTAAAATCTGGGTTCTTAAGAAGTAGCAATGATGTGACTTTGTGTAAACTTTGCCTAGCATTTCATGTGTGTGTGTGTGTTTGTGTGTGTGTGTGTGTGTGTGTTATACTTCACTCGTTCATTTATTATATTTTAGCCACGTATTAATTAAACTGTACTTTAATGGAATATAAATAGAAGGGAAAGCAGAGGTGGGGTAGGGAGAGTCGTGGCTGAAAAAGTACAAAGGTCCCATATCAAACAGGAGCTTGTGTGCAATGATTTAAACATTATTTATTTATTTAATAAATCTTAAGAGTTTATAGAGATTAAACTAGTGTCAGAAATAAAATTATTTGGGGTGCCTTGATGGCTCAGTTGGTTGAGTGTCTGACTTCAGCTCAGGTCATGATCTTGCGGTTCATGAGTTCAAGCCCCGCATCGGGCTCGGTGCTGACAGCTGAGAGCCTGGACCCTCTTCCAGATTCTGTGTCTACTTCTCTCTCTCTGCCCTTCCCTGCTTGTCTTCTGTCTTTCTCTCTCTCTCAAAAGTAAATAAACATTAAAATTTTTTTAAACAGAAATAAAATTGTGATTATGAAAATGCCTTTACATACCAGCTGTGTGTGTAAATATGAGGACTCAGTCTTGTGGTTAAGAAAAAGTTTTCTGGAAGAATTTTCACCTCAGCTGAGACAAAGGGGGGTGAGCAAAAGTAAGCAGCCTTATTTCTCTGGATAAAACTTCTTGAGCCATGTTAATACAACTGTTATGATAACCGTGATCTTTAGATCTTTAGTGGAAATGCCTTTAACATTCTCCTGGTTTGGCATATTATTGGCTGCCAGTTTGCATAGGTTTATTTTCCTTTATTTATTCATGAACAGATATTTAATGATTTCAAATGTATTTCCAGAGAATATTCTTTTTGTCTTGACTCAACAGCAACATTCAGTTCCAGAAATATTCACTGAGCACTTTTTAAGTGCCACCATCCTGAAGAAGTTGAAAGCATTTTTAAAACCATGATAACAACAAAAGCAGGAAGAACAAGATTTGCATGATCTTTGCCTTTACAGAGACTGCAGTCTAAGGGAGAAAATAAATAGTAAACAAGTGGTTGCAAGTGTGATGAACTGCAGAAAAGAAGGGATACAATTTGGAAACAGAATTTTCTGACGCGGAGAGATCAGGAAGACTGTACCCAGGAAAGTAATATTTAAATTGAATGAAAGGGGACTTAGAGACCTGAATGATAAGTAGAACCTGGCCTTGCTTGGAGATAGGAAGAGGGATGAGGATATTTGTTCTAAAGTCAAGGAGGAAATATTTGCATACTCTTACAGTCAGGAGACTTTGGCACTGAGGGAACATGTGTTAGCTCACCTGTATTCACATAGCACATTATCTGTTTAGACTTTTATTTATCTGGAATGGCAATTGTTCAGAGAAGTGCAGGATCAATGCATGACAGCTCACTGCATGGATACCTCTTTGAACACCTTGCAGTGCGATTGCTCCCCTGTAGGGATAGCAGTGGTCTCGTTTGTCTTCATCACGTGGCTTTCCAACATCTCTGGCCTCATTTCTGTTCATCTGCAGAGAAGAAGTTTGGGTATCAGCAGATACTCAAGTCAAAATTCAAGGAAATACGTAAATACTATAGTTGGAACCCTGGAAATAAAGTGGTGGAGGAACTTACTGTTATTTCTTACATGGAAATTGCTTCTAGCATATACATTTTTAGAAAAAGCAGGACTTCTTTTTCTGGAAAACATTCCTGGAGTGTAACAGGAAGACTAAAGAGGTAACATGACCAGATTGTGGAGACCTTGTTAGCTATGTTAAAGACCTTTAATTTTGATTCCAAAAAGATTGGATTACTATAATTGATTGCGCATGGGGGGTTAAAAAGGGAAAGGTATAAATGGTGAAATTCTGATTTTTGCTTCGGGTCATTTAGTGGATGATATTGGTATTCTGTGAAATATGAGACACAGTAGGGGGCATCAGGTTTGTGAAGGAATATGATGAGTTTTCATTTTGATTTTTGAGAATTAAATTTGAGTGCTATGAGATATCCAAAAGAGGATATCCAGAATGGAGTTGAATGTATGTGTCTTGTTAGATGTAAATTATAGGTAAAGAATTGGTAGATGTCATGTATAGCTATTAATTGGGATCTTGGGAGTGGATGATACAGATTAGGAAAAGTGTGAAGAGAAAAAAAGGGGGCTTCAAGCAGAGCCTTGAAGCACCCCAGGACGTAAGACACACAAAATAGGAAGAACAGGCAAAGGATGAGATGAGATGTCAGGATGGTTGAAGAAAAATTCCAAGTGTTGTAATAAAACATTAAGACAATATTTCAAGATTGAGGAGATAGGAAATAGGGTCAAATGCTGCTGCTAAGTCCCGCAAGGACTCAGTGTGGGATGAGGATTTCATTGGTTATTTTAGGAAAAGCTGCTTTGGTGGAAAGATAAGGACAGAGGTAAGATTAACATAGGTTAAAGGGTAAGCAGGAGATGAGAAGAACGTAAGTGGTGTAGACAAGTACATATCTAGCTATGAATGAGAGAATATAATTGTTTCTGTGTAATTTAGACCAGAAAATACTTGAGCACATTTTAATTGTTTAAATGTTGAAGGAGTAAACTTCCTGAAAGGCTAGGTAGAAGACAAATGCGTACACACTCACACACACACAAACACACACACGCACAGATGTGAGGCTGTCTTACATGATTTCACATACAATGGCTTTGAATTTCTCTGTGAAGTAAAATGAAAGGTTATCTGTTGAGAAAGAGGGAGTTGGAGTTGGTGGACGTGCTTGGAGAAAAGTAGGGAAAAAAGTCATCCAGGGAGACTGAGCTGAATAAGATCATGTTGCTGGGTCATCGGGCAGTGTTGGGGGTGAAGTTGAAGGTTGATGATCATGAACTTATGGGAACACAAACATGTCTAGTTAGGTGCCTTTCCATAATGATCTGAAGGACTTATTATATTGGTGAATCTAGGAGTTGAGTTTTGCCTACATACGTGATGGAAAGTCAGTGGATCAAGGGCAAGCAAAATATGTGTAAGAGAGTGCTTGATGTGATGAATTAGAATTTAACCTAGAAAGGAGGAATGCAGAGACACTAGGATAATGAGTGAAAAGTACGGAAAGCATCAATACCTTGGAGAGCTCAAGGTTGTTGAAGAACAAATGATAATCACTGAACCACATACCTGAGCAGATACAAGTAGCATGTCTGCAAGTGTGATTTGTGGGGCAGGTCAGTTCTAAGTTCTAGTGCTTCAAGATACACCTGTGGAACTGGACACCTGACTTCACAGTAACAAAATGAAATTGTCTAAGATGATGTTATGCTACATTGAGGGAAAAGTTTGGGGTAGATGAGTGGGAAGGATGTTAAACTTGGTGCATAATGATCACCACAATACACCCAGTTACACATATTACCGCACATAGTTGAAAATTTTTTTTCTTGTGATGACAATTTTGAAGATCTACTCTCTTAGCAAGTTTCAAGTATGCAATACATTTATTTATTTATTTGTTTGTTTGTTTCTATAAATTTACTGGCAAGTTAGTTACTATATAGTGCAATAATTATTTCAGGAGTAGAATCCTGTGATTCATCCCCAAATATAACACCCAGTGCTCATCCCAACAAGTGTCTTCCTTAATGCCCCTTGCCCATTTAGCCCATCCCCCACCCACAACCCCTCAAGCAACCATCATTATGTTCTCTGTATTTAAGAGTCTCTTATGTTTTGGTCCCCCCTCTCTGTTTTTATATTGTTTTTGCTTCCCTTCCCTTGTGTTCATCTGTTTTTACATTACATTATTATTATTAACCCGAGCCGCCATACTGCACATTCCATCCCCTCATTTATTTTATAACTAGAAGTTTGTACATTTGACGGTCTTTACCCCTTTGACTCACGTCCTACACCCGCCACTGTCAATCACCAATCTGTTCTCTGTGTCTATGAGTTCCATGCTTTCGTGTTGTTATGTGCTTTAGTTTGCAAACACAGCATTTGTCTTTGAGATCATACAATATTTGTCTGTATTTTCTTCATGTGGCTTAAGTTTATATCCTCTGTTATGCAGATATCATGCATGTGCCATTTGCCATATACTCTACAGAGAATTTTATTACGTGTCAGTTTATGTAAAGGCTTCTCAGTTTTAATGTGGAGCTCTAACATTTGCTTGTCATGTGGCCTTTGGCGGGTTACTTAACTTCTCTGTGCCTAAGTTTCTGCACCTTCAAACTGTAGGTAACATTATTTCCTTTCTCATAGGGTTTTAAGATGATTATGGAAGTTATTTCACGTAAAGAACTTTAGACTTGCATAGTATTGTGGAGGTTTCCAAAAATATTAGTTTTGTTATAGAAGTTGTTTGCTTGCTTTTTATCTTGACCTGGTTTTCAGAATGTAGCAATTCTATATTTCTTTCACTAGAGGGCCCTCAATCACTCTCTTTGAATACATGTCTTCAAGAGTTTGTTCCCCTTTCCTTTTTTCAAACCACGTGTGTATAGTTTGAGGAAGAAGTATGATAGAATAGTTTAAAACACACAATTTGAAGTCAGAGGTATCTGGATTTTGGTCTCACTCAAATAGACCATTTATCATCTATATTAGTCTCTATAAAAGGGGTATAATGCTACTTAGGGGTGCCTGGGTGGCTCAGTCGGTGTCAGACTCTTGGTTTCAGCTCAGGTCATGATCCCATGGTCATGGGATCAACCCTGCATTGGGTTCCACACTGATCTTGGACCCTGCTTAAGATTCTCTCTTCCCCCCTCCCCCCATCCCCTGCTTGAGCTCTCCCAAATAAATAAATAAATAAATAAATAAATAACGTTGCTTATATCATACTGCTATTGTGGATAGTTTATTTTCCTTCAAAACATGATAAAGATTATTTTTTTTAATTCTAGGAAACAATGATGATAAATGGGCTAAAATGACAAATGTCAACTACAATATTCCTACATATGTTAACCTCTTAAAATATTATTTATTTATTCATTAATATTATCTTAAAATGCAATAATATAAATACATATTTAAGGACAAAAAAACAGCACACTTGAACCAATTTCCTCAGTAAATCCTAAGAGGGGACTGGAGGTTGAGCTGTATATCTATTTCCATATTGTTCTCCATGGTGAGGTACCAAACATCAGTCTCAGAGAACATTCTGGTCTGAAAATGCCAGATGCTATAGTATAAGGGATATCAGGAGAGTAAGTGCAGTCAGAATAGGGTTAGTGTGCTGGGCACACTGCAGTTTGGTGTTAGGTTTTTCCGTACTGTCTTCTTTCTCTACAACCCATGCCTCTCCTCAGTCCTTGGCAACCTGTAGTGTGTCACCTGAGACAATCACCTGGACTGGCACCACAGCATAAATGATTATTAACTGAGGACTGGGATGTGCTAGCTCTGCCAGTTACTAGAGATGAGATCTTAGATAAGATCATCTCTCAGGTTTCAGATTCTGTAAAAAAAAAATAGGTGGATAAAAACACATATCTGAGACCACATCCATAGTCATGCTGAAGCACAAGTCTTCCATGGACATGACCTATGAAGGCTGCTCTAAGCAGTCAGTAGGGTACTCGATATGGTGGGAGGAGTTGAATTTGACATTGACCTGCCCAACAAGAAGGTTTGTATCAACTCTGAGCACAGTGCGAACACTCTGCTGGAGACCCTGGGAAAAAACACTAAAGGTTCTTTCCTACCTGGGCTCCAGGTAGGGAGGGCCTGGACCCCTGGTCACAAAATGGACCAAATGGGGCAGGACGCTGATCCTCTCCTGCCTTGCAGACAGACCTTGGCCTGGCAGTCCTACACAGCAATGGGAGTTCCTGCAGAGACCCTCACTTGCCCTGCTCCTTCTTAGCTTTCTTGCAAAAAAGTTGAACTGCTTTTGTTGGGAAAAAGATACATATCTCAGAAGACTGTTTTAAATGAGATAATACTTTGTAAAGCCTGGACTCTATTATGTAATAGGAGTCATAATTGTCAATTGTCTCCTTATTTTCCCAATTGTTCCCCACTTCCTTCGCTTCTTGCTTTCTCTGCATGTGGTTAGATTGTTTTTATCTATACTCAAGTCTATACAGAAACAATTTACTTTGACCCAAGGAACACTTGGTCATTAACATAGGAATACAATTTTGTTCAGTTGGAAGATTCCAGAGTGACTGAGTGATTACTACCAGAAGTATCATGCCTAGGGAATCTTTTCTTTTCTTTTCTTTTCTTCCCTTCCCTTTCCTTTCCTTTCCTTTCCTTTCTTATTTTTCTTCCCTTTCCTTTCCTTTCCTTTCCTTTCCTTTCCTTTCCTTTCCTTTCCTTTCCTTTTTCTTTTCCTTTCCTTTCCTTTTTCTCTTTTCCTTTCCCTTTTCCTTTCCTTTCCTCTTCTTTTCTTATTTTAATGGGAAATCTTTTTCAAGACATGAGTATTGCTCTTACTAGAACTGGGAGGTTCTTTCTTGGCAGGTAGGGAAGAAGAGAACTAGCCTGAAGGAGAGAGTGGAGGAAGAATTATACAATTTTCTCGGGTTTATTATACAAAATTTGTGTTTCAGACACAGAATCTATGTATCAGACCACACCGGCCATGTACAACCTGAGTAGCGACCACACAGGTGACTTCACCCTTTTGGGCATCCCTGGCCTCGGGCAGTACCACGTCTGGATCAGCATCCCCTTCTGCTTTATCTATCTCGCGGCCATTGTGGGCAATAGTATCCTTCTCTACCTCATTGCTGTGGAACATAGTCTTCATGCACCCATGTTCTTTTTCCTTTCCATGCTGGCCATGACAGATCTGATACTGTCTACCACTTGTGTCCCCAAAACCCTTACCATCTTCTGGCTTGGTCCCCAGAAAATCAGTTTTCCTGGTTGTCTGACCCAGTTATTCTTTCTGCACTGCAGCTTTGTGCTGGACTCAGCTATACTCTTGGCCATGGCATTCGACCGCTATGTGGCCATCTGCTCTCCCCTGAGATACACCACTATTCTGACTCCCAGGACCATCATCAAGATTGCAGTGGGCATCTCCTTTCGAAGCTTCTGCATTATCCTGCCAGTTGTATTCTTGCTCACACGCCTGCCTTTCTGCAGGACACGCATCATACCGCACACATACTGTGAGCACATAGGTGTTGCCCGGCTCGCCTGTGCTGACATCTCCGTCAACATCTGGTATGGCTTTGGTGTCCCCATCATGACGGTCATCTCAGATGTGATTCTCATTGCCGTTTCTTACAGCCTCATCCTCCGTGCCGTCTTCCGCCTCCCCTCCCGGGATGCCCGCCACAAAGCCCTTGGCACGTGTGGTTCCCATGTCTGTGTCATCCTCATGTTTTATACACCTGCCTTTTTCTCCATCCTTGCGCATCGCTTTGGGCACAATGTCTCTCTCACTTTCCACATCCTGTTTGCCAACCTCTACATTGTTATTCCCCCTGCACTCAACCCCATTGTCTATGGAGTGAAGACCAAGCAGATCCGAGATAAGGTCATACTTTTGTTTTCCACCAAGGCTACGGAATGATGTTTCAATGTGCTATGGAAAAGCTGACGTCATTCTATTGGGGATATTAATGTAGTAAGATAGAAAACAAACGTTCTTTTTAAAATGAGAACTGCCTGCAGGTGCTTTTGCATATGAGGAAAATGGTGTGGCCTCTATGAAGGAGACGGTTCTACGTGTAAAAATTCCTTGATGACCTGTTTGCTTGTGGAGCATGAAGTTGCACAGAATTTGATCAGGAAGAAGAGGTGAAAACAGAGAGCTGGCTCACTGTGAATGGACCAAGCAATACAAATTTGGAAATTGAGATTTGCAACTGGGCGGGAGGGAGAAAAAATGTGTTAAGTGAGGCAGAGAAACAGAAGAGAGACTAAAAGTGAAAATATCAATGAGGAATTCTTATTGAGGGCATTTGTAGATGAATTAGGAGCATTGGTGGTTATATTCAATTATATTATTGTCCATGATATGCTTCTGCAGGTCTCTACCAATGCACCCCGTCCCACCATGACACATAAAATCATTTAGTACAAGGGCTAGGAGCAGTGCCATCTACCAGCAGTGCTGTGACGGGGAGGAGAGAGCATGTATTTCTCAACACCTGCATTCTAGCTCCAGTGCTGGCAGAAGAGAGGAGCTTCTAGGCTCCAAGACACTGAGAAAGTGAGCCGCAGAGATGTGCCAGGAGACCTCAAGCCAGTTCACTGGAACAGTAAACTAGACGTCTAACCCCATTGGCCAAAGACTTTGAGGCCCTTATCTACAGTGTGTTTCCTGGACTGGAAGACTGAATCAATTACAAGACACATCAGTGCAGTGAAGGGGGATGAGGAGAGAAAATCTACAAGAAATTGACGCATACATGGCAAGATGCATCTAATTCCACAGGATTAGATTAGAGACAACACTGCCGTGTTCAAAAAAAGATCTAGAGTTCTTACAATAAATCTTTTTTCTTCTTTTGACCATTATCCGCCGATTTGGAATTATTTGTTGGGTACCCACTGGATTGCAACACGGTTCTAAGCATTCGGGAAGTGAAGGTTAACGATACAAAGACTCCGCCCTGATCTTGTGGAGCTTATATTCTCAGGAGAGTGACACACGAGAAACGAGAGAACAAGTTCTACACCTTCAAAGAGGGATGTAACCGATGGAAAAATGCAGCGAATACAGTGATGCACTACAAGTGGACGAGGAGGACAGGGCAGCGAGGACCGCAAAGGCAAAAGCCCTGGGGCAGGACACAGTGTGACATGAGTGTGCACAGAGCAGAGGCCAGCGTGTCTGGAGCAGAGCGAGGCGGGGATGCAGGAGCAGGGAGGAGGGGGGAGCGTGGCCGGGTCCTGTGGGGCTGGAATCATCGGAACCTCATTGTAGGAGGAGGAAACTGATGCCAGCAGAGTGAATGTGACTTTTCCAAGGCACACAGCGGGGCGGTCATCAATGTGGAGCTACACTAGACTCTGCCAACCCCCAGTTCAGAGTTTTCCCCACTTGACACAACCTCACTCTCGTAAAAAAGAAAACATGAGTAGGAGTATCAGAGCCCATTTTTCTTGTTTCTGTGAAGCCTCTTGTCATAAATCAAGTCACATCCTTCTAAGGGAGGAGACTGCTTTCTGTGCCAGCTGCTAGAAATGCCCTGAAGAGATGATTTCTTACTCTCTTCTGATTATTTCCATTCTGCTGAGAACATGGATTAGCCAAGAGCTGATATTTTTAAAAGTTTACTAAGGAAGGGATAGTAAATAAATAGATTCTGAGCTATTTATTTTGTATTTTTATTATTTTTATTTATTATTATTTCATAAGTTTATTTATTTTTGAGAGAGAGAGAGAGAGAGAGACAGAGAGAGAGAGAGAACACTAGCAGGAAAGGGGCAGAGACAGAGACACAAATTCAGAGCAGGCTCCAGGCTCTGAGCTGTCTGCACAGAACCTGAATCAGGGCTCAAACTTGTGAACCAGGAGATCACGAACTGAGCTGAAGTTGGACTCCTAACCTACTGAGCCACCCAGGCGCCCCTAGACTGAGCTAATTTAAAAGTACATACTTGTTTCATCGTGGTAGGGACTCAAACCCGTGGTTATTCACCAACAGGCATGAATGGCTCACATGAAAGCCTAATGACCTAGAAAAACCAACATAGGAAGCAATTGTCTCCTGCACTGTCTCCCTTACCCTCTCCCACTATCTTTGAGCCAGTTATATGTTCTTATGTTTCTACTTCTTCCCCAGGACAGTTCATTTATTTCTGTGACTTATGGCCTCTTTTCTGGTAACTCTCTATCTCAGTTTTCAAAAGAGCGTCCTGATAAATCTCAGTGTCTGTTTTCCTACTTCATAGGCTTGGTATTAGGAGTACATGAAAAATGTAGATCAATGTGCATTGCAGACTGTAAAATACTAATCTAATGTCAGGTTAGTAGTTGACTACCACTGCCATTCTCATCTGGAAGCAGAATCTCAGCAGCATGTGCAACTCTGAGCTCATCATTGTCACTTAAAATCCTCCCTCCACTGTACTGTTCATTGGAGGAAAAAACAGGTTAAGCCTGGTGTTTCTCTTCCCTCAAGGTCCGATCTCCTCCCTGGCTGCCCCAATGGTTCTTTGTGGTGACACTGGCTGCAAACATTCCGTTCCAGTGTCAAACTATGAATGAAATTATGTGTTCTGGCTGGATTTAAAAGACAATAATTATGCAAATATCAGCAAGTAACTTTCTCATACGTAAGTTATTGTTTCCTATCCGTTGTTTTTATAAATTCCCCATCACTTATATTAAATATAAAATACGTTGACCCTATCAATGGGGGATGAAACTGTTTTATTATCCCATCATCAGAATTTAGAGCTGTATTCTACAGATATAGGGATCCATGAATGTGTCTCTCTAAACCCTCTCCTCCAAACTTTCCACATGTGACCATTCTCAAGGTGTCTGTGATTCCATTGTGTTGCCTCTTATATTTTAGCTCTCGATGCCTAGTCACCCCACCGTCCTGTTTACCCGCACCTTAACCAGACACTTGCACACTGTACCTAGACCAGATAGTGTACTTATGTCTTATATTGTAAGAAAATGACAACTAAATGTAGGTTTGTGCTCAGAAGAATAATGTAGGGCTTATTAAAAATGAGGAATGGAATAGATTTCAATGTCTGTCTTAGAGGTAAGGAGGCAGTTGGAGATTTTTATGTTATATACCTGCCGCTTTGAACATATACTTTAAAATAAATAAATAAATAAATAAATAAATAAATAAAATTCAACAGGTAAAAAACTCAATTTAAAAAATAAAATAAAATATTGCTAAATTCTATGTGGAACTACAAGTTTATCTTACTACCTATTTGATGATTACAAAAAATACATAGAAATTCAAATGTCCATTGAATTTTATAATTCTTTAAGTAGGCGTATATGCATATCTCTAAGAACCAATTTGTTGATTAAAATAATTGCATAGAGATATTAATTATGGCTATTTAGAGAATTCATCAGTAATGGTGTATTATTGACATTTATGTCTCTCAGCTAAATCTGTATGGAATGTTAAAGTAAAAATTTTTTTTAATTTAAAATTTTAAAAATTAATATGTCCAAAAAAAACCTAAAAGTAGAATTACCCTACTACTGCACTACTAGGTATTTACCCAAGGGATACAGGTGTGCTGTTTCGAAGGGACACACGCACCCCCATGGTTATAGCAGTGCTATCAACAATAACAAAAGTATGGAAAGAGCCCGAATGTCCATTGATGATGAATGGATAAAGAAGATGTGGTATACATATATAATGGAGTATTATTCGGCAATCAAAAATAATGAAATCTTGCCATTTGCAACTACGTGGATGGAACTAGAGGGTATTATGCTAAGTGAAATTAGACAGAAATCATATGACTTCACTCATATGAGGACTTTAAAAGGCAAAATAGATGAACATAAGGGAAGGGAAAAAATAATATAAAAACAGGGAGGGGGACAAAACAGAAGAGACTCATAAATATGGAGACCAAACAGAGGGTTACTGGAGGGGGTGTAGGAGGGGGGATGGGCTAGACGCGTAGGGGGCATTAAGGAAGTCACTCCTGAAATCATTGTTGCACTATATGCTAACTAATTCTGATGTAAATTTGAAAAAATTAAACTAAAAAAAAAGTTTAAAACTATTTTATAAGGCATTAAAAAAAATAACAGTCACTCCGCTGTGGTTTTAATCAGCTTTGGGGCCATCGCACAATGAAGACAGTAATCTGGAGTTAACACATTTTTACAATTCCCCATTCTTATTCCTTATTCTGTTTAGCTGATCCATTTTTCCTAACAAGACTTCTGATGTAAGCTTGTTACAATCTTGTTAGCACTGCAGTTCTTGTCCATTGCTGCCACTGTTCCATCAGAACAACTTTGACACCAAACTTAAAACCTTTGTTGGTACTTGTATCCTTCATAGTTTTATATCAGTTTAGAGTTAGTTGGGTTTGTTGGCAACTTTAGAAAGAATAACTCCTCTTTCAAGTCACTGCTATGTGCAAATCACACATATAATAAAATAATTATGTTGGGCAACGAAAAATACTTTAAAGCTTTATTTGCTCTGTGAGTTGGCTTCTGTAACATGACCTAGTTCCCAAACATGTGGTGCTGTGCTGTCATTGTAAAATGGGCAGCCGGCCTACAGCAACCACAAGTGCAGGGTGGATTCCTCATTTAGGACTCTTAGGAAGAAATCCTCATGTTTGCACAGTGGGCTTGCTGTTGACAGTCTCCCGCCTTATATCAACGGCTGCTTTTACAGTTCCCATTACAACGTATCCACACTGACTCCACAAGGGAAAGGCTGGACATGAGAGGAGGTTACTGGACTGTTCTAGAATATTAAAAGACACTTTTACAATAGTACAGAATTGTTTTGATAACCTGTAAGTTTGTTCTGTGACAGTGTGAACAGAAAACAATTCATTCAAACTAGGTCTCCAAAAAAATCCACGCTGTGGAGGAAATGCCGTGAAAGACCTGTCGTTACCACATCCTCTCAGGCCCTGCTACGTGGAAGGGAGGGCACTTTTGAGGGAGGGGCGATGTTGTGAAAGGAATTATGTCTACCCCAGGGTCTGGCAGGACCCCATGTGGGCCCAGCAGGCGTGTCTGACAGCCAGTTTTCCTCAGCTGACTCTGCAAGCCACGGCCTTGACTGATGTGGTGTCCGCTGTCCTAACACAGGCACCTGCTGGGGCTCCACGCTCGCTGCTCATCTTCACATCACCTGTTTGGGAAGATCCGGGAATCCTCATTGTACAAAGGAAAACACTGGGGTCGGAATACTTAAGTAACTTGCTGCAGGCTGTCTGGTAGTGGAGCCTTAATCATTCCCAGTCTGCACGACTCAACAGCCCAGGCTCTTCCCATCACACTTCTTTGTCTGTTTATAGGGCTGGGGGGCAGAAAGGATGCCAAGTGACAATGACGGTCCGTGTCTGGGTGGCACTCGGGTGTGTTATTTGTGTATGGTGAGGCACATCTCCATCTGAGTTCTCTGTGCCCCTTCCAGTGGTCCTGCCTGGTCTCTTCCTCTTCTGGGTCCTGAGCCCATCAGGTATAGAGACCTGGGACCAGGAAAGTCGGCAGACAGGACTGCAGACCGCTGCTAATTCCTCATTAACAGTGCACAGCTGTGACCAGCAGCTTCTCAATGCCCCACCAGGGATGCAGGGTCCAAGCCCTCCCGAGGGCCCCGAGAAGCGACCCATAAGTCCTTCCCACCCATCCCTGCTCTCCCCCAGGCTTGCCCCGGGAGCACCTGTGGAGTCTCCCAGGTCACCAGTGCACTGACTCCTGAATGGACCAGCTGGAGCAGTAGGGACTGAAGCAGCACTGGGTACGTGGAGGCTGGATGCCCTTCCTCGTCTCTAATCGCACCTCCGCAGCAGAGGGGTGAGAGCTCCCGACCCGTCAGCAGCAGGAATTCATCAGCCGAGATCAGGCACCCCCTAGACAGGGTGTGGGGGCTCCTGAAAAGTCTCCTCCCTGTGCCCTACCTGGATTTATCCCACAGTGAGCCAAGCACTGAAGGTGCTGCTAAAATGCCCATCCCCATGGGATGGTCTGAGAAGCCTCTCTGTCCTGACGGAAATAGGTGGTTCAGACTCTTTTTCAGAGAACAACTTCGGGGTGCAAAGGAGAGCATGAGGCAGAGGCCACCGTGGCCATTCAGTTTCAGAACTGAGGGTGCGGTATCAGCACCCCCTTCTCACCGTTTCTGGGTCAGAAAAATGTGGAAGGTGTGGGCTGGGGACCAGGAGTAGGGATCAGAGGACAGCACCACCACATTCTATTTTATGTGGAAGCAGTCTTGTGTTCAGCCCCCTTTTATTGGCTCCGTCGTGCAAGAAGGTTCTTTCTTTGGTTGATGCCGTCTAATCTGATACTTTACGCGGTCTTTTAGCCATTATTTTTTCCTTACATGGGATCACATTGCTTTCAGATACACTTCCTTCAGTCTCCAACTCACAGTTTGGGGTTTGTTTTATTTTTTCTTTTAAGATAATTTAAAGGGTGGATGTTCAGATGATAAAGTTGAGAGCTATGATCACACTGGAAAGGAGCTCAGTAGGAACGGGCTCAAGAAACAATACAAGTGCTTCAAATAATTATGTCCATATTATTTAACATGTATGGGGATTCACTGTCATCCAGGGAGAACTGCTTTACATGTTATTTATTTATCCTTAAAGGATTCCTGTACTGTTGGTGCCTTTATTCTTATCCTTAGTTAGGCAAAAGAAATAAAGGCATAGAGCAGTTGAGTATCTTGTACAAAGTCACACAGCTCGTTTGTGGAATAATTAGGGTTTGAACCGAGATAACACGGCCTCGGAGCCCTCTCTAGATCTAAACGGCTGTGATGACGTGGGAATACTGGGGAACAAGAAAAATGGACCTTTGTGCTGGCTTTCCCTCTCACTCCTCTCCCCTCCACAATCAGGATGGGATGTCAAATTCTGATTAAATGGAGGTTCAAAGTGCTCAGTCAATTCAGGTTCATAGTGGCAAACTCATGTTGCCAGAGTTCAGTTCTGGAACTCTTCCCTTCTGCCTTCTTTTTGTCTTACTGCTGCCAGCCACATTTAATATGTTCTTGTTCTGCTCTTCCCTGGAGGGGAAACTTGTCCCTCAAGCCCCTTGGGCAGGACACAGTACGTGAGCCACTCTGAGGACAGGGAGGCTGTCTGAGAAGGATCCATAGCAAAGGGCGAGGGAGGACACGGGCTCTGGCCTGGAACCCACGGGGCGGAGGCATCAATGGAGGGAGACGGGTCTCAGTCTGCAGCAGGTGCAGGCAGGTCTGTGTGCCCCCAGTGACCCTGCCAGTACAAAGGTGCACATGTATGAA
Organism: Panthera pardus; assembly: GCF_024362965.1. Taxonomy (NCBI): domain Eukaryota; kingdom Metazoa; phylum Chordata; class Mammalia; order Carnivora; family Felidae; genus Panthera; species Panthera pardus. The sequence continues at coordinate 53,478,432 of NW_026526677.1, forward strand.
TGGAATCAGAGCGAGGACACCCTCAGCTTGGAAGTGAGACCCAGGACCAGATGATGTGCAGAGTCTGTGTGAGTGGCAGAGGCGGCCTCTCCTGCCCAGAGGGAAATTGCTGTCAAGTGAGGAACAGGGTAAGGCTTCTGGGAGAGGAAGCAGTCCTGGACTGGGATGCAGGGGTCCTTGTTCCGTATCCCAGCTGTGTGTGACCCTAGCTTTTCTGTGCATTGGTGTCCTGATCACGGAAAGGGACCCACGACAGGGTGATGCTATGCATGCGGTAGCACACAGGAGAGGCCCCAGGACTTCAGCCCTTAGCACAGAGACGTTGCTCTGCCTGGAGCTCAGGAGGAGAGGCATCCAACTTCCACCCCCTCAGTATGTCCCTTGGCAACTCCTGACTCAGAGAGGATGCTGAGCTGTGTGAGGCCTGGAGACCATGTGAGACTGGACAGAAAGCAGAGCAGGCAGTGAGAAGCCACGGCTATGCACCTTCACTGAGTTGATGATACAATGTTCTCTGAAATTGAGGGCATGGTGAATAGTGTCAAATGCTCCTGAGACATCAGGAAGGACTGAGTTTGGGACATGGACTTCACTGGTGATCTTAGTAAATGCCCCTCTGGTGGAAAGATGAGGACAGAAATGAGATTGATATGGGAGAAAGGGTAAGCCGGGCATGAGAAGAATATAAGTGATGGAGAAGAGTACATATCTAGCTATGAATGAGAGATTAGAATTGTTTCTATTAATGTAGACTAGAAAATATCTGAGCACACTTTAGTTGTTTGAAGTTTTTAGTTATTTAGTTGTTTTAGATGTTGAAGAAGTAGAATTTTTAAAGGCTGGATTGAGCTTAGAAGCAAGAAGAGAATGAAGGTTAATGAAGATTGGGAAGATATGATAGAGAGATGGGTTTGTTTTGGGTCAGATACAAGAGGGATAGTTTTCCATTTATAACAAGAAAAACGGTATCGTGTGTGTGTGTATGTGTGTGTGTGTGTATTACATATATATGTAGATGTGAGGACTGTCTTGCACAATATCATATCTAATAGCTTCAAATTTCTCTGTGAATTAAAATAAAAGATTTTCCCTTGAGAAAGAGAGGTTTGGAGTTGGTGGATGTGCTTGGAGTAAAGTAGGGACAAAATCATCTAGGGAGATTGAGCTGAACAAGATCATGTTGTTGGGTCATCGGGCATTGGGGGTGAAGTGAATATTGGTTAGGATGAAATTATGGGAATACAAATATGCCTGGTTAGGAAGCATCTTTCCTTCATGTCCTAGAGTGCTTATTATGTCGGTGAATCTAGAAATTGAGTTTTGCATTTTTAGGTGATGGAAGGTCAGTGGAGCAAGGGCACGCCAAATATGTGTAAGAGAGTGCTTGACGTGATGAATCAGAATTTAGCCTAGAAAAGAGGAATGCAGTGACAAGGGGATACTGAATGAAATGAGTGAAAAAGAAAGTGCCCTGGAGGGCTCGAGGTTGTTGAAAAACTAACTATATGTGTGATGTAGGAGGCAGGTGAGTTCTAACTTACAGTACTTCAAGATCCCACCCCAGAATCAAGTACTCAATTTATAGTAACAAGATAAAGCATCCAAGAGGTGTTATGTTAAGTTTAGGGCAAAGGTTGGGGTAAGTGAGTGACAACTGGTAAACTTGTTGCAAAATGATCACCACAATATGTCAAGTTAAAATCCATCACCACAGGATTGTGAATTTTTTCCTTGTGATGTGAACGATGAAGACGTAGGCTCTTAGCAAGTTTCAAATACACAATACAGTATTATTAACCAGAGTCACCATGCTGTACATTCCACTCCCACGACTCATCTAGTGAATAACTGGAGAATTCGTGCATTAGACTACCTTTACCCATTTCACTTACCTCCACCGCCTCTTCCCACAAAAATGTTTTGTGTGTCTACTAGTTCCAAGCTTTTGTACTGTTGTGCTGGTTGTTTTAGATTGCACACAGAGCATTTGTCTGGAGGATCATACGGTATTGGTCTGTGTTTTCTCTATGTGACCTAATTTTCGATCTTCTGCTCTACAGATATCACGTACGTGCCATTTGCCATATGCTCTATAGAAGATTTCCTTTATCCCAGAAAGTCTATGAAAAGACCTGCGTTTAATGTGGAGCTCTACCATTTGCTTGTCATGTGGCCTTTGGCGGGTTACTTAACTTCTCTGTGCCTCAGTGTCTGCACCTTCGAACTGTAGGTAACATTATTACCTGTGTCATAGGGTTTTAAGAGGATTATGGAAGTCATTTCATGTAAAGAACTTCAGACTTGCGTATATTGTAGAGGTTTCCAAAAATATTAGTTTTGTTATGGAAGTTGTTTGCTTGCTTTGATCTTGACCTGGTATTCAGAAGGTAGCAATTTTATATTTCTTCCACTAGAGGGCCCTCAATCACGTTCTATGAATACATGTCTTCGGAAGTTTTGTTTTGTTTTTTTTTCCCCCTTTCCTTTTTTTAAACCACATATGCATAGTTTGAGAAAGAAGTATGATAGAATAGTTTAAAACACACAATTTGAAATAAGAAGTATCTGGATTTGGGTCTTACTCAAATAGACCATTTATTTTCTACGTTAGTCTCCATAGAAGGGGTAAAATAATGCCACTTAGGGGTGCCTGGGTGGCTCAGTCAGTTACGTTGTTGGACTCCTGGTTTCAGCTCAGATCATGATCCCAGGGTCATGGGGTCCAGCCCTGCATTGGGTTCCACACTGAGCTTGGAGCCTGCTTAAGATTCTCCTTCTCTCCCCCTGCCACTCTTCCCTGCTTGAGGTCTCTCTCTCATAAGTAAGTAAGTAAATAAATAAATAAATAACGCTGCTTATATCATACTGCTATTGTTGATAGTTTATTTCATTCAAAACATTAAAAAGAGTCTTTTTTCTTATTCTAGGAGACAATGATGATAAATGGGCTAAAATGACAAATGTCAACTACAACATTCTTACATATAAGTTAACCTCTTAAAATATTATTTTAAAATGTAATAATATAAATACATATTTAAGGACAAAAAAAAGCACACTTGAACCAATTTCCTCAGTAAATCCTAAGAGGGATCTGAGCCGTGTATCTGTTTCCATATTGTTCTGGTGAGGCACCAAACATCAGTCTCAGGAACATTCTCGTCTGCAAATGCCAAGTGCTATAGTACAAGGGATATCAGGAGAGTAAGTGCAATCAGCGTAGGGTTAGTGTTCCGGACACACTGCAGTTTGGGTGTTAGGCTTTTCCTTACTGTCATCTCTACAACCCATGCCTCTTCTCGGTCCTTGGCATCTCACAGTGTGTCACCTGAGGCAATCGCCTGGCGTGGTACCACAGCATAAAGGAGTATTAACTGAGGACTGTCATAATGCTAGCTCGGCCAGTTACTAGAGATGAGATCTTAGATAATATCATCACTCAGAGTTTTAGATTGTATAACAAAAAATAATAGAATAATTATTAACACGGCAATAATTATTAACACATTATTAACACGGCAATAATATTTTACACTGTATGAAGAAGATTCCAGAGTGATTGAGTGACTACTACCAGGAGTATCATGTCTGGGGAATCCGTCTTAAAGACCTAAGCATTGGTCTTGCTAGCTGTAGGAGGTTCTTTCTTAACAGATAAAAGGAGGAGGAAGAATTACCCTACAGTTTTTTCAGGTTCATTATACACAATTTGTTTTTCAGATACAGAATCTATTCATCGAATCACACCGGCCATGTACAACCTGAGTAGCGAACACACAGGTGACTTCACCCTTTTGGGCATCCCTGGCCTCGGGCAGTACCACGTCTGGATCAGCATCCCCTTCTGCTTTATCTATCTCGCGGCCATTGTGGGCAATAGTATCCTTCTCTACCTCATTGCTGTGGAACATAGTCTTCATGCACCCATGTTCTTTTTCCTTTCCATGCTGGCCATGACAGATCTGATACTGTCTACCACTTGTGTCCCCAAAACCCTTACCATCTTCTGGCTTGGTCCCCAGAAAATCAGTTTTCCTGGTTGTCTGACCCAGTTATTCTTTCTGCACTACAGCTTTGTGCTGGACTCGGCTATACTCTTGGCCATGGCATTTGACCGCTACGTGGCCATCTGCTCTCCCCTGAGGTACACCACTATTTTGACCCCCAGGACCATTGCCAAAATTATTGTGGGAATCTCCTTCAGAAGCTTCTGTGTTATAGTTCCATGTGTTTTCCTTGCAAATCGTCTACCCTTCTGCAGGACACGCATCATACCGCACACATACTGTGAGCACATAGGTGTTGCCCGGCTCGCCTGTGCTGACATCTCCGTCAACATCTGGTATGGCTTTGGTGTTCCCATCATGACGGTGATTTCGGATGTGATCCTAATTTCTGTCTCCTACATCCTGATCCTCTGTGCCGTCTTCCGCCTCCCCTCCCAGGGCGCCCGCCACAAGGCCCTTGGCACGTGTGGTTCCCATGTCTGTGTCATCCTCATGTTCTATATACCAGCATTCTTCTCCATCCTTGCACATCGCTTTGGGTGTAATGTCTCTCGTACCTTTCACATCATCTTTGCCAACCTCTATGTAGTCGTCCCACCTGCACTCAATCCTATCGTCTATGGAGTAAAGACCAAACAGATCTGGGACAAAGTCATCCATCTGCTCTGTCCCCAGAGGTCCCAGTGATGCATGCCTGAAGTGTGTGGGCAGGGGCAAGTTCTTAGTGTATATCAGCTTAAAGGCTGAACCTGTAGCCAGTGGTTCAGAGAAGGGAAGATTAAAAAATTCTTTCTTAAGAAGAATTGAAGTTTTGCCTACTCTGTTATTTTAGTCAGAATTTTACTCCTTAATTCCAGTTGCAAAAAACTAAATTCTATGGCTGGGAAACAGTGTATATATATTTTCAATTTCTTTTTATTGTTATGAAATGATTATCAAACTCTTAATTGAAATAATAAAATAATCCTATCTCTTGAGGCACCTGGGTAACTCTGTCGGTTGAGCGTCGGACTCTTGATTTTGGTTCAGGTCGTGATCTCAGGGTTGTGGGATTGAGCCCCACATCATACTCTGTGCTGAATGTGGAGTCTGCTTAAGAGTCTCTTTCACTCACCCTCTCACATGCTCATTCTCTCTCTCTGTCTCTAAAAATAAAAAACAAAAATAAAAAATGATCATCTGTTTTTCATGATAAATATGTTTCTAAGGAAACAGATATTTTTTTCCGGTTTTATGTATCTTAGTAGTTTACACATCACTGGAGATCACAGAATTTCTCTTGTGATAGCTCTGAAGTTCTGGACTTTGACTTTAAGTATGAGCCTTGGCATATAATAGGTGCATAAGGAATGTTTATCAAATACATGAGTGGCAAATAATCATGCAATTTAAATTAAGAGTGCAGGCATTTATTGTGGACAAAAAGAAGGCAATGAGGAATGCAAAGCTCATTTTTCATTCAATCTTGAGGAAGAAAAATGAAGTGTGATGGTTAGAGTCCTCTAAGAACAAATATAAAGATGACACTAACTTCCTTTGGCCAATGAGAAGGAAAAGTATGAGACGGAAAAGATTGAGATGAGGGATCGAAACCTGGACAATTGGAAGAATGGGTGGCTCAAGTCTCTTCTTCCTTCTCAAATCTCAAAAGAGATGTACTCCAATGGTAAATATGTGTCTTTATCTGTATGTTGCATTCTTTTTCTAATTAAAAAAATTTTTTTAATGTTTTTTTGCTTTTGAGAGAGAGACAGAGCATGAGTGGGGGAGGGGTAGAGAGAGAGGGAGACACAGAATCTGAAGCAGGCTCCAGGCTCTGAGCTGTTAGCACAGGGCCTGACGCAGGGCTCCAACCCATGAACCATTAGATCATGACCTGAGCTGAAGTCAGACGTTTATCTGACTGAGCTACCCAGGCACCCCTGTAGGATTCATTCTCTTTTCAAATCTAGTATGTCTAATTTGGTCAGAGGGAGTCACTCAGTCACGGAATTAGTCAAAGAATCACTATTTTTGGTATTTGTCAAGTGTCAAGGATAGTTGATGTCTGCTTTTCTCCCAGATCTAAGATGTCCTCAATGCTCATTCCTTCTTTCTCAACAACATCTAGGAGTTACCAGTGAGTGTGAGTACCATCTCCCTCCCCTCAGTGGTCCCAACACAAGTCACCTTTCCTCTGAATGAAACACCAGAGTTCTATGTGGTCTCCCTGCTACTGTTTTCCTGCCTCCATTCATGTGGGATTAGATTCACCATTCTACAGTAACTCTCTACATATAATATTAGTAAGAAAGATATGTTTTTGTGGACACAGAGACTATAGTTTGACTATATGTTCTTTTACATGTGACAGCAGTCATATATAGTTTCCTCCAAAATTATTTGATGTATTTTGAACACCATAAATAAAAATGTTATGAAGTGTAAGTAGAAAAGATAGTAGAGACAAAACAAAAAAACATAGACAAAGATTTTTTTAAAAAATAAGGTAAGAAATAAGCCAGTGTACTTTTATCTTCATGGGTTCCTATTCTCTTATTACATATGTGGGAAGATTCAAGCTCTAGAGTATGTGAGAGATAAGCATGATTTAGTTCCATAATTCGCACTGCATATAAATAAGAAGACAGTGAGATGGTCAGAGAAATAGAACTATTCCTGTTATGAAGAACAGAAAGAGATATCATCAGAAAGCTCTTAGAGAGAAGCTCCCAGTAAGGTAATTAGTCACATTCTTACCAATTATAGTTTCATTGGGCCTCCTATGTCCCTCATCTCAGTATAGAGCAGTAGAACATCCTAAATTTTCATTTAATAAAGGCTACAGACTTTTCTGGGAGCTAATATAATACAAATCTCCTTAGGTCTGGTGTGGTCCAAATATTCTAGATTATTCTGAGTACTGAGTAGCTTCCAGTCAATCTTCATTCATTCATTCATTCATTCAACAATATTTACCGAATATTTGACAAATATTTTCTAAATCTCTAGCACTGTGTTAGGTAAACTGTTTCCTATGTTGACCAAAACAGGGATGGGTGTTAGGCTCCTGGTGTTTGTAATTTAGTGAGGGAACTGAGCCTCAATCATGTAACCAGACCAATGGACATGTAACTTCAAGTTGTGTTAGGTTTTAGGACACACAGAAACCAACAAAAATTTAAAAACGGTGCTCTTGAAGACAGACTATCAGAGGAAACCAGCTTCCACTCAGGTGAGCAGAAAGCTCGTCCTGAAAGAAGCGTTATTTTCTCTAACAAAGATGAGAATCATGAGAAAAAGCCAGTCAGGTGGGAGAGGGAAGGAGGCAGAGGATTCAGGCAGAGGAGGTGAAAAACCTGTACACTGAAAATTGAAAGACTTTAATCAGAGAAATTGAGTAAGACTCAAGTAAGTGTAAAGGTATCCCATGTTCGGACTGGGAGAATTCATATTAATAAAATGTACATATTCCCCCCAAAATCCACAGATTCAATATAATCCATATAAAAATACCAATGGCATGTTTATAGAAGTAGAAAAAATAAGCCTGAAATTTGTATGGAATTGCAAAAGCCAAGCCAAGCCATGCTGAAAAAGAAGCACAAACCTGGGGGCATCACATTTTCTGATTTCAAACAGTATTACAAAGCTATAACAATCAAAACACTATGAAACCAGTATAAAAACAGACATATAGATAAATGGAACAGAATACAGAGGCCAGAAATAAACCCATGAATATACTGTTAACAAAGACCCAAAAATGGAAAGGATAGTCTATTCAAGAAATGGTGTTGGGGACAGTGCTTATCTACATGCAAAAGAATAAAACTAGACCCTGGTCTTATACCACTCACAAAGCTTTATTTGAAATGGATCAAGGCTTAAATTTAAGACCTGGAACTATAAAACTCCTACAGGAAAACATGGGAGGATAGCTCTTCGATGTTGTTGGCAATGATTTTTTTGGATATGATACCGACAGCACAGGTAAAGCAAGTAGAAAGAAAATAAGTCGGACTACAACAAACTAAAAAGCTGCTCAGCAAAAGAAACATAAACACAAAGAAAAGGCAGGTATTTACAAACCATACATCTGATAAGGCGTTAATTTCTGAAATATGTAAGGAATTCATACCACTCCAGGGTAAAATAGTAATAATCTGATTAAAACAATGGGCAAAAGACCCTAATAGACCTTTTTTTCCTCAAAGAAGAAGACATTTTTTTGAAGTTTGTAATTTATCAGTATCTTGATTTTATTAGTTTTTAAAATTTCAAGCATACGGAAATATAGAGAATTACACAATAAATACCCATGTGCTACCATTGAGGTTAAGGGGAAAAAAACCATATATAATTGAAGGGTGTTAACCTTCCCTAATCTTATTCCCTTCCTTCCTTCCCAGTGATAATTACTATCCTAAATTGGTATGTCATACTCATATTTTTATATATCCATAAACAACATATATTGCTTTGCATGTTATTAAACTTATCATTAATGTTATGTTTATTTAAAATTGTATATGTCCTGCAACTTGCTTTTTCATTTAATAGTGGCTTATAAACTTTATCTGTACATCTTGGTCTAGCTTATTCATAATTGTTGAAGAGTAGTACGTTCTGCGATTTACTACTTTTTCCTTGTTTGTTTATTTATTTATTTAAATTATTTTTTAAAAAGTTATCCAAGTTAGTTAGCATATAGTGCAATAATGATTTAAGGAGCAGAATGCAGTGATTTATCCCCTACATATAACACCCAGTACTCACCCCATCAAGGGTCCTCCTTAATGCCCCTTGCCCATTTAGTCCATTCCCCCGCCCACAACCCCTCTGGCAACCTTCAGTTGGTACTCTATGTTTAAGTCTCTTATATTTTGTCCTTCTCCCTGCTTTTATATTATTTTTGCTTCCATTCTCTTATGTTCATCTGTTTTGTGTCTTAAATTTCTCATATGAATGAAGACATATATTTGTATTTTCTAATTTTGCTTAGCATAATACCCTCTAGTTCCATCCATGCTGTTGCAAATGGCAAGATTTCATTCTTTTGGATTGCTGAGTAATACTACATTGTATATACCACATCTTTATCCATTCATCAGTGGGTGGACATTTGGGTACTTTCCATACTTTGGCTATTGTTGATAGCACTGCTATAAACATTGCGGTGCATGTGCCCCTTCGCAACAGCACACCTGTATCCCTTGGGTAAATACCTAGTAGTGCAATTGCTGGGTTGTAAGGGTATTTCTATTTTTAATTTTTTGAGGAACCTCCATGCTGTTTTCCAGAGTGGCTGCACCAGTTTGCATTCCCACCAGCAGTGCAAAAGTGTTCTTCTTTCTCTGCATCCTTGCCTGTGTTGCCTGAGTTGTTCATGTTAGCCATTCTGACAGGTATGAAGTGATATCTCATTGTGGTTTTGATTTGTATTTCCCTGATGAGGAGTGATGTTGAGCATTTTTTGATGTGTCTGTTAGCAATCTGGATGTCTTCTTTGGAAAGTGTCTTCTCATATCTTTTGCCCATTTCTTCACTGGATTATTTGTTTTTTGGGTGTTGAGTTTGGTAAATTCTTTACAGATTTTGGGTACTAACCCTTAATCTGATATGTCATTTGCAAATATCTTCTCTCATTCTGTCAGTTACCTTTTAGTTTTGCTGATTGTTTCCTTTGCCATGCAGAAGCTTTTTATCTTGATGAGGTCCAAATAGTTCATTTAGCTTTTGTTTCCCTTGCCTCTGGAGACATGTTCAGTAAGAAGTTGCTGAGGCCAAGGTCAAAGGCAGTTTTTGCCTGCTTTCTTCTCGAGGTTATTTATGGCTTCCTGTCTTACATTTAGGTCTTTCATCCATTTTGAGTTTACTTTTATGTATGGAGTAAGAAGGAAGAAGACATTTGGGTGGGCAACAGGTACATGAAAATGTGCTCAACATCACTAATCGTCATGGAAATGCACATTAGAACCATAGTCTGAAATCATCTCACAGTTGTTAGGATGGCTAATGTCAAAAAGACGATAACAAATGTTGGTGTGGAAGTGGAGAAAAAGGAGTATGCTGCTGGCAGGAATGTAAATTGTTACAGCCATTATGGCAAACAGTATGAATGATCCTCAAAATATTAAAAGTAAAACTCTCATATCATTCAGCCATCTTACATCTGAGTACATATTGGAAGAAAACAAAATTTGTCTCTTGAAGAAATTATCTGCACTCCCATGTTCATTGCAGCATTGTTCACAATAGAAAAAATATGGAAAGAACTTGTGTCCATGTTTGTATGAACAGATATATGTACATCACATTTTATACGAGGGAATATTATTTAGACATGAGAAAGAATGAAATCTTGCCATTTGCAACAACATGGATGAAGTGCATTATGCTAAGTGAAATGAGCCAGATAGAGAAAGACAAATGCTGTGTGGTATCATTTGTATGTGGAATCTAAAAATAAAAAATCAAACTCATAAAAACAAAGAGTAAAATGATTGTTCCTGGGGGCTGGGTTGGGGGAACACAAGAAGATGTTGGAGAAAAGGTCCAAAATTTCACTTATAAGATGAATAAGTTCTAGAGATCTAATATTAGGCACAATGACTATACTTTATAATACTGTATTGTTTCTTTGAAATTTACTAAGAAAGTAGATGATAAGTGTTCTCACTAAACACACACGCATACACACACACACACACACACACACACACACAACTACGTGACATGTTAACCAACTTGATTGTGGTAAAATTTCACTATATATATATATATATATATATATATATATATATATATATATGAAATCATCACTTAGTACACTTTTAATATATATAATTTTATTTGCCATTTATACCTGAATAAATCTGAAACAAATAAGAAAGTAAAATTTATGGATGAACAGATGGCAAGATGCTTATTTAGAAAGGAAGAAAGAGAGAGGAAGGAAGGAAGGAAGGAAAGAAGGAAGGAATGAAGGAAGGAAGAAAGGCAAGGAAGTTGCACATGAGAAGACACAGAGCTGAAAAGTCTCTGTGCATTACAGGAACTGGAATCTAATGTTGGGGGGAAGGGGTTAGATAGACAGAATACAAAATGGTAATATTGCAGAAGATTGGAAAACCCAGATCATTTTAAGGAGTGTAATATTCTAAGAACAATGGGAAGTCATAGGAATTTTATAATTTTTTTTTGAAGTTTTCTGATTTTGAGAGAGAGGAGAGAGAGAGAGATCATGAGCAGGGAGGGACAGGGAGAAGGAAAGACAGAATCCCAAGCGGGATCTGTGCCATTATTGCAGAGCCCAACATGGGACCTGAACTCACAAACCATGAGACCTAAACCAAGATCAAGAGTTAGACACTTAACCAACTGAGCCACCTGGGCACCCCGGAAGTCATAGGAATTTTAATCAAGGCAGCAACTAAGTCCAAATTGTATTTTAAAACATTATTCCTAAATCTATTGTTTTTTACGGGGTTTGTGATAGTTTGGGGCGTGGTGGCTCACTGGATTCAGTGGTCACTCTACTACCCTTTCACATACATTTTAACCCTCAGGAGGTGGGCAGCCTCTTTGATCAAGAAAAAACTTAACCCCTCAACCGCCTGAAGGAAAGGCAATTTCACCACAAATTAGAAACAAAACAATAGAAAAGCTTTGCTCAGCCTACATGAAAAAACTCTGATTTCATTCTGTGCAAAATAGTGAAATAGCAGTTCAAGTAATTGATAGGGGCCAAAATTAGCGTGAATAAAATATTTCAAATAGGCATAAGGAAATTCCTCCTTACTCATTTCACCACTAAATCATTTTTTTAAAAGTAACATGATTTTAAGTTAAGCATACTGCTATAGACATGGTGGTGATTGAATTGTAGGAAATACCATTTTGAAATAGTGGGTCAAGACTCCTATGGGGCATCCTAGACAGAGGGCCAGTTGTCCATTAAGGTGCTACCCTTCGATCTTGCGAATAGAACCATAATATCTGTGTGTAAAATAATAGTTTTTGATGATATTTAAGGAAGTGTGAAGGCTGAGAGGTGTGACTGAATTTTTTAGGATGTAAATTATAAATAAAGTGGGAAGGGGCACCGGGGCACATTCCTATTTAGTCCAGTAGAAATCATTAACTGAGACAATGATTTTTATTAGACAACACTAAGCTGCAAGTTCTACATAACCTTCTGATTGGACCAGATGTTCATATGAGACTCATTCAAGTTTCCATAACCAGCTCTGCTCCACATAATCAACAAAGGAATGCAGACGTTTCCATAAGGGGACAGATTATACCAAAGGTAAGGATTGTACACTTATATGACTTAAACATATCTCCTCTTCCTGTAAAATATTGGCCAAGGAACTTCCACTTCTAGTACATCAAACAAAACACCATTGTGCATTTGTCCGTTATTTTCAACAGTCTTGCGATACAGGATTTAAAACGATAACCGTTGGAACAAATGAAAGTTTTGTACAGTGTGTCCAACCAGAAGAAAATATGCCTGTGGATGAGACAAAGACCAACAATTGTCAATTTGGGGTCCACTACTCAGGGTTATTGACCAATATCTGTGCAAGCATAGAGACAGAGACTCTGGCTGTGCCGTCCCAGGGACAGTGACCTGGCTGCTGATCTGAGGGATAAGTGCCTGTCAGGTCTAAACAGACCTGGGCTCCAAGCCACCAAGAGTGTCGGTGGGCATATCTGGTAGTCTTCCCACAAGATTGTACTTTATTGTTCATATTGGTTTTTACCAATAAAAATTATATTAGTGTTTCAACTGGGGTTGAGTCCCATTAAGGAAAACGTAAAGATAAGAGGAAAATAAGGATGAAGACTGACAAAACCACTGGAAGTAGCAGGTGCTAGGACTCAGAGATGAGAACAGAACAGGATTGAAGCGAAGGGAGGACATGATCAGATACACAAGGTAGGAGGAGCAGTGTGCAGAGGGGAGAGGCAGGAGGGAGACACAAGGAAATACGCTGATCCTTTAGGAAGCCATGAGAGTGATGTAGGTAAGAAGTGAAGGTAGCTGGACAATGAGACAGAGAAGGGAATGGCTTGAGGGCATTTTAAAAGGGCTCAGCAGCACATTTTTATAAGAAACTTCAATCCTCATGAGCAGTAAAGTGACATTTGCTGATCCTGGGAGCACTGAGAGCAGGACTAGGGTGGGGAGTGGATGCAGTTCAGGATGTGACGGATTTCAAATAAAAATGGGATGTTCAGGCAAAGATATTGCAAAACAGCAGCCACTGGATTGGCAAGGGCAACATACTGACTTTGGCCATCAAAGGAAATAGCGTCCAGGATCTGCTCTCCTCTGCCTCCGTAGAGGCAGTGCCAACCCACTTTCTTGTTTTCCGGTTGTAATGCTCACATCCACATATGCATTGGGCCCCCAGGGGAAAACAAGGCACAGAGATCCACTGTGGAGCCTATGAAGGCAGATGCTGGGGCCCCACTTTGAAGGCAGTAGAGCATCTTGACATGGGCCATGTGAGCAGTTTAACAAGGGCTCGGTGAGCCCGCGCTGTGTTAGGCATTTTCACAAGCACTGTTCTATCTAGTTGGTCACCCTTCTAGAATCTCGAGAGGTAGGTACTGTATTATCACCTTCTTGCACACATTAAGTGCGTCGTACAAGCCATTTACCACAGAGGCAAGGACATGAGCTGGAACCTGAGGAGATGTGTCAGGTGGGCACGTGCACAGCCATGTCCAGTAGGCATACGGGCTCACGTGTGATGCAAAACATAAAAATAAACAACTGTAGGCAATAGGAACTGCCAGGCATGGGCAGGGTTAACATGAACTTCTCCATTCTCCCCTTGAGAGTGATAGGATGTCCCTGAGGCCCTATTTACCTCTTCCTCCCCCCCATTGAACATCAGCCAGAAATAATAAATGGGCAGGGAATCTACCTGTCCACCAGTCCCGGGCTTTCCCGTCCATTTTTTTCTTTGTTTGGTGTGTTTGCTCCTCCTGCAGTTTCTGGCTATCTCTCAGTATGACCTTTCTTCTTCTGGTCTGGCCCAATCTCCATGAATAGGTGAGTGTTGGCTGTTTGTGGTGTGGGGCCTGGACCAGGATTGGCCAGAAAGAAGGGTTGGGTGAATGCTCAGGGCTCCATTTCTAGGAGACACGCACTGAGACTGTCACTTCCTTTCTGGAGTGATTTCCACTTAGAAGTCCAAGTCATGGTCACAAGACTCGCACAGATACTCCATTTAAGGGACCACAAAAGATTTGAACGGATGCACAGTCACACACCTGGGTTAAGCATGGTCAAGTAACTGAGATCAGCAAACTTCTGGGTCCGACATGTGACAAGGACTCACTGTCCTCACCTAAAACGTGGGATAAGTGTGCAGATGTGTGTGTGTGTGTGTGTGTGTGTGTGTGTGTGTGTGTGTGCTGGGGATACTCTGGTTAGTATATGCATCTGTCTGTCTCTGTCATCTGACGATACAGGCGATATCAAATATGATCTATTATTTGTCCTTATAATAAATGAGAATTATAGATATTAGGCTCTTTTGAAAAATGTGGGACCTAAGGATTATCGTTCAGGTATGTCCACACAGGTTGACAATAAATATGGATCTGGGACGAAAGTGCTCATCCATCTGACTCCATAGCATATCCTTATGGCCCGTACTTTATTAAGATACTGTGGCATCTGTGTGTGTGTGTGTGTGTGTGTGTGTGTGTGTGTGTGTGTATGCGCTTATCTACCATAATGCTATACACACAAAATTTAATAAAATGAGTACTTACATTTTATATCATCCATTACCTGAGTCTTATTTAAATTCCCACAATTATACATCATATTCCATTACTGATTTGTTTCAATAGAATCCAATCAAGAATTTCTTTTTTCACTTTCTTAAATTCATTTAATCTAGAAAAGTAATTTTAACATCTATGTTCCCTGTACTCTATTGGTGGCACTGACTTGGTGAACTGACCGAACTGTTTCATAGATTGCCCCACATTCCAGATTCATCTGACCTTAGAATGACAAGCCTCAGAGTTCACTCGCCCCATGTGTGTCCGTATGTGTGTTTGTAGATGCTTGGATGACTGTATGAAGATGCGTTGTGTCTGAGTGCATGACACACAAAAACTAGAGAAGATCCCTCCTCGCATAGGTGTGAATAAAGGACGACCTCACAGGAGCTGGGAGAGAAGCAATTCCAAGTGCGGGTTTCAAGGACCTGATGTGGGTTTTGTTCTAGGACGTGACCAGCACATGGATGGAACTTTTCACAAGAAGCCTGAACAACCTAATCAGCTCTCTCCTGTTGGTGACAGGTGGTGACTAGGTGCCCTCCGTGCTTAAGAACCAGATGAAGGTCACTCAGCTGGAGAGCAGGAATACTCAGCAAAAGGGAGCTGGACTGTGGCCACCTTTGAACAGTGGATGTGTTCCCAGAGCCCAGAATCTAATATAAAGGAGATGCTATGGAAGAGGGTTCTGTTGCTCCAAGAAAAGTGTTTTTACACCTTTTTACTGATAGAAATGGGAGGTTCAGAAAGAAAATAAGAGAGTATTTTGTTTCCCTTTACCAAAAGCAGAAGAGTGATAAAAGTAAGTCTGACAAGCTGGGCCTTAGAATGAGCTAAAACGTGGGGGTTGGCACAAGGCTGAACATGAGCTTGGCCTTGTAAGTCCAGGAATCGTAGGTGTAGGAACATCACCATCTTCCTCTCCCAGTGCTGCTCCTGGGAGTGCTTGGCCTTGCTCTATGGTTGGTTATGTGTAGATTATAAGTAACTTCCTATGTACTGACATCACTGGAGGAGGAAGAAGGTGAGGAAACTAGTCTTTGAAAGAGCAGCTTTGCAAGTAAAAACATACATGGCAACTAGCCGTTCCATAATTCATTTGTGAAATATGTTGTTTATATTTTTCTCGCCATGTGTTTGTATGATGTGCGCCTTGTGTATGATGTGTATGGTGTATGCATATGTGTAAGGTCTGTGTGAGTATGTGTGACACAGAGAGCAAGGTGCTAGGGGGAGTGTATCTTGTAGGAGTATAGGTAGGTGAATCTATTATGGTGAAATGTATGAGAGAATGTAAGTATAGATCAGGGAATATTTGAGATCATAAATATAAATTGTGTGTTATCTGAGACAATGTATCTCGAGGGGCCTATGTTTATATCCAATAGGATATGAGTTTATGAGGACACACTTGTCTTCTGGACAGAAATCTCAACTTGGAGTGTTATTAGTTCAAATGTTAGGATGTTATACAGCTGTATAGCTAAGGGGTACTTGAAAATGAGTTTTTTGTGTGTGTGGGGGGAGGAGAGGAGTAAGGACCCAAGAACTTCACTAGATGGAACTTTGCTAATTTTTATTTGTTATATGTATTATCCAGTGTAGAGTAGGAACTCAATTTGTGTTTGCTGAATTGACTATATTTTTGGATCGCCATGAAGGGGTGTTGACCTCATAAATCTGAGAGTCATGGTCATCACAGATCCTTGAAAGAGCAAGCAAGTATCCTGGGACAAATTTTGAAATTCCACATGACAGAGCAAGCAGATCTTGTCAAGGTCTTGTCAAGACCAAGCAAACAATAATGTCTGTGAATTCACAGAAACTATTTCCACCTGGAAAAAGTATGTGCTGTAATTTTAAACTTGTATCAGTAGCGTACCATAAAATGAGAAGAGTGATTGCAGCCCATCTGGAAAGCTGCTTGGAGGAGTTGTGTACAGGGCAAAGGTGGCCAGATGAATGAACATATTCTCGTTAGGTAGTATGACTATCTATCTCAATATATCTGAGACAACCCAGGATTATGCAAGTTACCTGCAGTCGTTTTAATATCAACCTATTTTCACTTCAAAGGTGTCCCAGTTGAATGATAAATCATCTTATCTTTAGGAGTCAATAGTCATGAGTGGTTGGAAGTGAGAGTGACTCACATGACCCTAACTACTCTCTACTACCCTCTGTCCTCAGGACCTGGGGCCTGTGTCACCGTGTTCGACGATGGTCACTTTCAACCTGAGCAATTACAACCCAGGACCCTTCATTCTGGTGGGGATCCCAGGCCTGGAGCAATGCCATGTGTGGATTGGGATTCCCTTCTGTATCATCTACATTGTGGCCGTGGTGGGAAACTGCATCCTTCTCTACCTCATCGCGGTGGAGCGTAGCCTTCACGAACCCATGTTTTCCTTTCTCGCCATGCTGGCCGTGAGTGACCTCGTCCTGTCCACAGCTGGTGTTCCCAGGACACTCAGTATCTTTTGGCTCAGGGCTCGAGAAATCACATTCCCAGGGTGTCTTACACAAATGTTCTTCCTCCACTATAGTTTTGTCCTGGATTCAGCCATCCTGATGGCCATGGCATTTGACCGCTACGTGGCCATCTGCTCTCCCCTGAGGTACACCACAATTCTGACTCCCAGGACCATCATCAAGATTGCAGTGGGCATCTCCTTTCGAAGCTTCTGCATTATCCTGCCAGATGTATTCTTGCTCACACGCCTGCCTTTCTGCAGGACACGCATCATACCGCACACATACTGTGAGCACATAGGTGTTGCCCGGCTCGCCTGTGCTGACATCTCCGTCAACATCTGGTATGGCTTTGGTGTCCCCATCATGACGGTCATCTCAGATGTGATTCTCATTGCCGTTTCTTACAGCCTCATCCTCCGTGCCATCTTCCGCCTCCCCTCCCGGGATGCCCGCCACAAAGCCCTTGGCACGTGTGGTTCCCATGTCTGTGTCATCCTCATGTTTTATACACCCGCCTTTTTCTCCATCCTTGCGCATCGCTTTGGGCACAATGTCTCTCTCACTTTCCACATCCTGTTTGCCAACCTCTACATAGTTATTCCCCCTGCACTCAACCCCATTGTCTATGGAGTGAAGACCAAGCAGATCAGAGATAAGGTCATACTTTTGTTTTCCACCAAGGCTACGGAATGATGTTTCAACGTGCTATGGAAAAGCAGATATCATTGTATAGGGGTTATTAATGTAGCAAGACTGAGAAAAGGGCTACTTCTAATTGAAGTGAGAACTGCCTGCAGGTGCTTTTGCATACAAGGAAAATGGTGTGGTCTCTTTAAAGGACTTTCATTATTCTATATATAAAAAAATCCTTGATGGTGTGTTTGCTTCTGGAATATGAAGTTGTATAGGATATGATCAGTAAGAAGAGGTGAAAACAGAGAGCTGACTTAGCGTAAATGGACAAAGGAATACAAATTTGGAAATTGACATTTGACTCTGGAGAGAGAAAAGTGTGTTATGCACAACAGAGACCCTGAGGAAGTGAGACTAAAAGTGAAAATATCAACAAATAATTCATTATTGAGGGGATTGGTAGAGGATTTAGGACATTTATGATAATATTCAGTTCTCACTAGTGTTCATCATGTGCTTCTGCCATTCACTTTATATTCCCTCTACCCCCAACAGACACACACATGAAATCATTCATTACCAGAGCTCGGAGCAGCACGATCAACCAGCAGTGTTGTGACAGGGAGGAGAGAGCATGTATTTCTCAACACCTGCATTCTAGCTCCAGTGCTGGCAGAAGAGAGGAGCTTTTAGGCTCCAAGACACTGAGAAAGTGAGCCGCAGAGATGTGCCAGGAGACCTCAAGCCAGTTCAGTGACATAGCGTAGTAGATGTTTAAGTCCCTGTGGGACTTTTATCGACAGAGTGTGTTTCCTGGACTGGAAGAGAGAATCAATTACAAGACACATCAGTGCAGTGAAGGGGGATGAGGAGAGAAAATCTACAAGAAATTGACGCATACATGGCAAGATGCATCTAATTCCACAGGATTAGATTAGAGACAACACTGCCGTGTTCAAAAAAAGATCTAGAGTTCTTACAATAAATCTTTTTTCTTCTTTTGACCATTATCCGCCGATTTGGAATTATTTGTTGGGTACCCACTGGATTGCAACACGGTTCTAAGCATTCAGGAAATGAAGGTTAACGATACAAAGACTCCGCCCTGATCTTGTGGAGCTTATATTCTCAGGAGAGTGACACACGAGAAACGAGAGAACAAGTTCTACACCTTCAAAGAGGGATGTAACCGATGGAAAAATGCAGCGAATACAGTGATGCACTACAAGTGGACGAGGAGGACAGGGCAGCGAGGACCGCAAAGGCAAAGGCCCTGGGGCAGGACACAGTGTGACATGACTGTGCACAGAGCAGAGGCCAGCGTGTCTGGAGCAGAGCGAGGCGGGGATGCAGGAGCAGGGAGGAGGGGGGAGCGTGGCCGGGTCCTGTGGGGCTGGAATCATCGGAACCTCATTGTAGGAGGAGGAAACTGATGCCAGCAGAGTGAACGTGACTTTTCCAAGGCACACAGCGGGGCGGTCATCAATGTGGAGCTACACTAGACTCTGCCAACCCCCAGTTCAGAGTTTTCCCCACTTGACACAACCTCACTCTCGTAAAAAAGAAAACATGAGTAGGAGTATCAGAGCCCATTTTTCTTGTTTCTGTGAAGCCTCTTGTCATAAATCAAGCCACATCCTTCTAAGGGAGGAGCCTGCTTTCTGTGCCAGCTGCTAGAAATGCCCTGAAGAGATGATTTCTTACTCTCTTCTGATTATTTCCATTCTGCTGAGAACATGGATTAGCCAAGAGCTGCTATTTCTAAAAGCTTACTGAAGGAAAAGTAAAGAAAGAAATTCTGAGCTAATTTCGAAGTACGTAATCATTTCATCCTGGTAGGATTTCACACCAGTGGTTATTCACCAGCACACACAAATCACTCCCATGAAAGCTTTATGACCTAGAAAAACCTGAAAATGAAGAGATTGCGTCCTGCTCTGCCTCCTGTACTTTCTTCCCACCCTCTATCTTTGGCCCAGTTATCTGTTATTATGTTTCTACCATTCTTCCCCAGAAGAGTTAATTTATTTTTATGAATTATGGTCTCTTTTCTGGTAACTCTGTGTCCTAGTGTTCATACATGATCTTCCTGAGGAATCTCAGTGTCTGCTTTCCCACTTCATAGGCTCGGTGTTACGATTCAACAAATAATGTACATCTCATGCTTTGCAGATTGTAAAATACTAATCTAATGTTAGCTACTGGCTTAGTATTTCACTAATTACCACTGCCATTCTCATCTGGAAGGGGAATCTCAGCAGCATGTTCAACTCTGAGTTCATCACTGACATTTATTTTTTAAATTTATTTCATATATTTATTTTATTTGTTAAACTTAATTTATTTTTAAAATTTACATCCAAGTTAGTTAGCATATAGTGTAACAATGATTTCAGGAGTAGATTCCTTAACGCCCCTTACCCATTTAGCCAATCCCCCCTCCCGCAACCCCTCCAGCAACCCTCTGTTTGTTCTCCATATTTAAAAGTCTTTTTTATTTTGTTCCCCTCCCTGTTTCTATATTATTTTTGCTTCCCTTCCCTTATGTTCATCTGTTTTGTATCTTAAAGTCCTCATTTGAGTGGAGTTATATGATACTTGTCTTTCTCTGACTGACTAATTTTGCTTAGCATAATACCCTCTAGTTCCATTTAAAATCCTCCCTCCACTGTACTGCTTATGGGAGGAGAAAACAGGTTAAATCTGGTGTTTGTCTGCCTCAAGGTCAAATCTGCTGTCCCAGCTGCCCATAACTCACTGGTGGCACTGTCTGAAAACATTCTGTTCCCGTGTCAGACCATGAATGAAATTATGTGTTCTGGTTGATTTAAAAGAGAATAATTAGGGGCATGTGGGTTGCTTAGTCAGTTGAGCACCCACCTCTCAATTTTGGCTCAGGTCATGATCCCTGCAGTCATGGGAAGGAGCCCTGTGTTGGGCTCCATGCTGAGTGTGGAACCTGCTTAGCGTTCTCTCTCTTGCTCCCTTTGTCCCTCTTCTGTTCTCCCTCTCTCAAATTAAAAAACAATTAAAGAGAATAATTATACAAATATCAGCAGGTAATTTTCTCACCCATAAATTGTCTTATCCTGTATGTCTTTCTTTTTGTAAATTCCTCATCCCCGGTGTTAGATATGGGATTAAAACCATAACAGTAAGGAATTGAACTGTTTTGCTTTCCCATCTTCGGAATTTAGAGCTAGCTGTATTCTACAAATTTATGGGTTCATGGATGTGTCTCTAAACCCTCTCTTCCAGACATCCCACATGTCAGCATTCTTTAGGTGTTTGTGATTTTATCCCATTGGGCTTTACCTTAGCCGGCTACTTGCACAGTGTACCTAGACCTGACTGTGTAGATATGTTTTATATATTAAGCCAATGACAACTAAATGTAGTTACTGTGTTCAGAAGTATAATGTAGGCTTTATAAAAATGAGGAATGGAACAGATTTACAATGTCTATTTTAGAAGTAAGGGGGCAGTCGGGGCACCTGGGTAGCTCAGTCGGTTAGGTGCCCGACTTTAGCCGAGGTCATGATCCTACGCTTCCTTAGTGGGTTTGAGCCCCCTGTCGGGCTCTGTGCTGCTGGCTTGGAGCCTGCTTCAAATTCTGTGTCTCCCTCTTGCTCTGCCCCTCCTGCTCTTGTGCTTTGTCTCTCTGTCTCCCCAAAATACATGAACATTAAAAAAGAAGTAAGGGGGCAGTTGGAGGGGTTTAAGTCTTGTACCTGCCATTTTGAACCTATATTATTCAAGTAAATGTACAACGAATTTTTCTGTCATAATTTCAGTTCGGTAACATTCATGAATTAACCGTGTAGGAAATAAAATGCATACAAACTGCCAGCACTGACATGTAGCAAGTATTACCCACTGCTGTTTACAATCATAAAGCTTCTAGGCTGGCAAAAGGAGTAGGTAACCTACATAGATGCTTTGCTCAGCTGATCTTATGTGTTGTGATGAATGGCCTAGGGTGTTAAAGAAACACAGAGGAAGCATGTTCAATCATTCCTATGATGCAAGGAAAGCTTCCTGGCAAAGTTCATTTCTGTGATGGTCTAGAGGAACACAAAGATACTGAACCTCAAGAAAAAGGGGAACAGCACCTGACAGCTAGAGGGGATCGCATGAGCCTAAGTGGGAATTCATGCGTTTCAAAAATCTGCAAATCTAGTTTAATGGAGGAATCATCCATAGTGATGATGGCATTGCTCAGAGAGGTTGCAGATGTTGGTCAGTGAGAATAGGGGGACTAATAAACTCATCTTCTGTGGATGTAAGAAGCTGGTTGGAATGTCAGTAGATGAGGTTTATGAACTATCTCATAGCTTGATGCTATTGTTGGCATTGAAAGTGAATAATTTGCCACACATTCTTTATTTCTTCTTGCAAACTAATTGAGAGATAGTCATAGGAGTTAGACAAATTGACATACTAATGTGAGCATTATTTCTGGTTGTGTCAAATTCAAAAATGTGATATGAGTGTGTATTCAGGTTTACTTTCTACTATGTTATTTTCAAGTGTAAACTTGGGAGGGCATACCTTAGGATGAGTCAAGATCTACCAAACAATTACCATGTCTCATTTTTCTGCTGAAGAAAACCATTGAATCACTAAGGTGGACATACTTTTATGTAGACATATAGAGAGAGGCCTCTAGAAAAGCTCCTCTCAAACTATCAATAAGGAAGGACCACATTTTCCAATTCCCAAATCTGTAGAATAAGGTTTTTGTAAAATAAAGTAAATTTGTCGAAAAGTAAAATTTTAAATAATCATAGAACATGGAAGTCTCATCTCTGTTATTGTGTTGAAAGCCATAAAATATATTATAACAAGGATTACTATACCAAATTCAGGAAACAAATGGAAGACTGCAGAAATGTGCACACTGTATCTTGAAAGTGTGCATATTGGTGTTTACTATAGAGAACTTATATTACATCATGAAATTTTGTCATTCTGTGATTATAGTTAAACAAAAAGTTACGAATAGAATACTGAAAACCTTGTATTAAAAGCCTATCTATACCTTTTGAAGCAATGCCATGCTGTGCATATCATATTTAAAATGTTACCGTATCAAATGAGTTTGCATCTTTCTGGTTAATTTTTCTAACATAGTTTGGCTTGATGTCAATGCTACGTGTAGGCAATAATTTATGATTAAACCATTTTTTTGTGTGTATTGTTTGCTTAGGTATTGCTTTTTTACTGTTAGTAGTCAGGAAACCTGTCTCCAAATGGTCTATTAACAATGATAAGAGGCATGAAATTAAGGGCCACTATTTAAGGAAATCATTTCATTATTTTAAGGACATTTGTTTCTGTCTTTTGTTTAAACTTAAGCAAACAATGTTGTATTTCCATTATTTACCTTCTATGCTTCTTTAGTAACCACTTCCAACAATTTATGCTAGACACTTACATTAAATTCAAATGATCCTTCAATGAAAGAAATGGAGTCAGGATTCTTGAATTTCCTTGATGTTGATTTTGTTCAATGGAAAATGAAATTCAACACATTCTATTAAATTTGTATGCTGTTCAGTGATTAATTTTTTCCTGATGTCTAATATAGCCCTTCACTCATTTTAATGAAGATTATTTTATGAAATATGTCATAACATTCTGTAGAAACTTTGTTCTTCCAAACTTCTATATTTACCTCTAAAACTCATTCCCTAGTGAAAAATACATGGTTTGTAAGCATTCAGCATATTAACAATTCCTAAGTTAGTCAAATAAGAAAATCTGGCTGGCCCATTCATAGCCTTAGGAACTGAGACAAACAATGTTTCCTATTTTGAACAAACTCTAAAAGTTCATTCCGTAGCTCAAGCATCTCAGTAGAACTTTTCTCCATAATAATTATTACTCTACATCAGGCAGTACTTTTTATTTTTGATCAGTTTCTGGGGTATTACACAACAAAGAGAATCATCTTGAATTTAACACATTAACTTTCACACAATTCCAGATTCTTGTTATAGTACTAATCACATTATTCAGCTTAGCTAACTTATTTTTTATACCAAGTCTTTTGATTTATGCTCTGATGTAAACTCCATAATCTTGTTAGCTACGGCAGTGTTTATTTTTTCCTATTACTCTTCAATCAGAACATACTTCTACACCACACATAAACCCTAAACTACATTTGTTGACATTGTATCCTTCATAGTTTTATAACACTTCAGAAATAGTTGAGTTTGTCAGCAAGTGTTGAAACAGCCTAGGCTCTTCCCATCACACTTCTTTGTCTGTTTATAGAGCTTGGAGACAGAAATGATGCCAAGTGACGATGACTCTCCATGTCTGGGTGGCACTCGGGTGTGTTATTTGTGTGTGGTGAGGCACGTCTCCATCTGAGTTCTCTGTGCCCCTTCCAGTGGTCCTGCCTGGTCTCTTCCTCTCCTGGGTCCTGAGCCCATCAGGTATAGAGACCTGGGACCAGGAAAGTCGGCAGACAGGACTGCAGACCGCTGCTAATTCCTCATTAACAGTGCACAGCTGTGACCAGCAGCTTCTCAATCCCCCATGAGGGATGCAGGGTCCAAGCCCTCCCGAGGGCCCCGAGAAGCGACCCATAAGTCCTTCCCACCCATCCCTGCTCTCCCCCAGGTTTGCCCCGGGAGCACCTGTGGAGTCTCCCAGGTCACCAGTGCACTGACACCTGAATGGACCAGCTGGAGCAGTAGGGACTGAAGCAGCACTGGGTACGTGGAGGCTGGATGCCCTTCCTCGTCTCTAATCGCACCTCCGCAGCAGAGAGGTGAGAGCTCCCGACCCCTCAGCAGCAGGAATTCATCAGCCGAGATCAGGCACCCCCTAGACAGGGTGTGGGGGCTCCTGAAAAGTTCTCCTCCCTGTGCCCTACCTGGATTTATCCCACAGTGAGCCAAGCACTGAAGGTGCTGCTAAATTGCCCATCCCCATGGGATGGTCTGAGAAGCCTCTCTGTCCTGACGGAAATAGGTGGTTCAGACTCTTTTTCAGAGAACAACTTCGGGGTGCAAAGGAGAGCATGAGGCAGAGGCCACCGTGGCCGTTAAGTTTCAGAACTGAGGGTGAGGTATCAGCACCCCCTTCTCACCCTTTCTGGGTCAGAAAAATGTGGAAGGTGTGGGCTGGGGACCAGGAGTAGGGATTAGAGGACAGCATCACCACATTCTATTTTCTGTGGAAGCAGTCTTGTGTTCAACTTTCTTTTCTTGGCTCCATTGGCAAAGGAAGTTCTTTCTCTTTCTGATCAATTCTTTTTTAACTGTTTTTTTATTTTTGAGAGAGAGAGAGCAGAGGAGGGGCAGAGAGAGAGGGAGATTGGGTCCCAAACAGGGGTCCATGCTCACAGCAGAACCCAATATGGGGCTCGAACTCACGAACCATGAGATCATGACCTGAAGTGAAGTTGGATGGTTGACTGAGCCAACCAGGTGCCCCTCATCAGTTCTAATCTTATACTCTCAGCCTATCTTCAAGCCATAGTTTTTTCCAAGTTCAGCACTCCTGTGTTTTCAACACTCTTTAGTTCAGTTCCCATCTCATCTTTTTGTTTTTGTAACATATATTAATGCATGATTGATCAGGTTTTGAAATTGAGAAGTAGAAAGGCAGAGGAAAGGAACGCAACAGGAATGGGCTCAAGGAAAATTATAAGTGCTAAAAGTAATAATGATTATTCTATCTAACATGCTTTGGGGATGCACTGTGTTTCAGGCAGAATTGTTTTATCCATGTTTTTAAAACTTTTCATTGCTTTTTAGGTGAAAACATCATTTCACAATTCAATTCATATACTTTAGATCAAAAACTGTTTTTGATGTGGCCTCTTCTCTATGATTATCTGTGGAGAGCCCGTTCTGCTGGTCTTTGGGCCATGTTGTGGGTTCGTAACCCTGATGTGAGTGTTATTTGGCATATTCATGGGATGAGGTGAGTTCAGGATCCTCCTAGTCTGCTATCTTCCCGGAAGTCCCAGAATTGCTTTACATGTTATTTTATTTATCCTTAAAAAATACCTGTAAAAGAGACACATTTATTCTTTATCCCTACTATAGGTAAAAGAGATAAAGGCTTGGAGAAGTTGAGAATCTCAACAGCTCATATGTGGAAGAAGTAGGATGTGAACCTAGATAATGTGGCCTTGGAGCGTGCTCTAGATCTGAACCACTGGGCTGACTTGGGAATACTCGGGAACAAGGAAAATGGACCTTTGTGATAGGTTTCCCTCTCACTCCTTCCTTCTCCACATTCAGGATGGGGATCTCAAATTCTGATGAAATGAAGTTCAAAGTACTCAATCAATTCAGCCCAAATCCTATTAGAAAGCTGGGACTTAGCACATATTGTTAGAGTTCAGTTCTGGAACTCTTCCCTTCTGCCTTCTTTTTGTCTTACTGCTGCCAGCCACATTTAATATGTTCTTGTTCTGCTCTTCCCTGGAGGGAAAACTTGTCCCTCAAGCCCCTTGGGCAGGACACAGTACGTGAGCCACTCTGAGGACAGGGAGGCTGTCTGAGAAGGATCCATAGTGAAGGACAAGGGAGGACACGGGCTCTGGCCTGGAACCCACGGGGTGGAGGCATCAATGGAGGGAGACGGGTCTCAGTCTGCAGCAGGTGCAGGCAGGTCTGTGCGCCCCCAGTGACCCTGCCAGTACAAAGGTGCGCACGTGTGAATGGAGTCAGAGTGAGGACACTGTCAGCGTGGAAGTGAGACCCAGGACCAGATGATCTGCAGAGTCTGTGTGAGTGGCAGAGGTGGCCTCTCCTGCCCAAAAGGAAATTGCTGTCAAGTGAGGAACATGGCAAGGCTTCTGGGAGAGAAAACAGTCCTGGACTGGGATGCAGGGGTCCTTGTTCCATGTCCCAGATATGTGTGACCTTAGCTTTTCTGTGCATTGGTGTCCTGATCACGGAAAGGGTCCCAAGACAGGGTGATACTGTGCATGCAGCAGCACACAGGAGAGGCCCCAGGACTTCAGCCCTTAGCTCAGAGACGTTGCTCTGCCTGGAGCTCAGGAGGAGGGGCATCCTACTTCCACCCCCTCGACATGTCCCTTGGCAACTCCTGACTCAGAGAAGATGCTGAACTGTGTGAGGCCTGGAGACCATGTGAGACTGGGCAGAGGGCAGAGCAGGCAGTGAAAGATGAGAAGCTGCAACTGTGTCTATAGAAAGCCAGGCACAAAGCAGAGGCTGAGGCTGGAGGTTGGGAGCAGGGTCTTTGCCTCTCCCTCTCCCCTTTCTCTTAGCCTTTGAGAGGAGATGGAAGGAGAAGAAGTGTGGACTGTGGGAATGTGGGATATGGGGCAGTTGTCCCTGGAATTTTGCCATAAGGAAGTGTGTTGATAGGGCCCACACCCTGAGTTCAGGACTTTTTTATGGGGCCCCTGCCTGGTACAGGTCATGTTTGTCCTGTGGTTTGGGGAGAGACGTTCCCAGGCCCTGAGGGTGTTGACATCTTTCTTTCCTTGGAAAGGCTGGCCCTGTCTTGTTGGTCCTAGAATGACATCCCCCACCCATGGGTCGTCAGGAGGAGAGGAACCCATGGGTCCCCCACCATGAGAGAGTGTAGACCTGACCCCGTGACTTGGCAAAGCCTTATTCTTCAGAAGGAAGTTCTGGTTTCTAAACCAATAAGACTTTTATTTGGAAAGTCTATCCTGGTTTATTACCTAACACTTCTCTGCAAGAGTCAAAATGTAGGGCTGTGAAAAAAGGCCCAGGAGGCACTGCTGCAGAGAAGCCTAGAGCACACATGGACCATGAAATGCTTGATAGCCATCCCTCCCGCCCCCATGCCCAGGCCACTGTATTCTCTGCTCACCTGCCCCTTCATTCCCTGGAACAGCTTAAAATACCAAATGCAATATCTCATGAAGTTCATGGACATAACTGTGGTCTTTAGGAAGAGCGTGGAAAGCACATTTAGCTTGCATCCTTTTTCTAGGCTGTTCCTTATCCACCTAAACCCAGGTAAGTAAAGTTTGTCCACATCCACCATTGGATGCACCATACTGCACTGTCATTGTGGTATCTGACCCAGTCCCTTCCACTGCAGCCAAACCGTGATGCTCTTCTGTGTCCTCTGGGTGATCAAAACTTTTCCAGACTGAGCTCTTCAGAACCCAAAGGGTCTGTCCATGGACAAAGAACAGAAGAAAAAAGAGCCACAAAACTGAGTCAAGGGATGAGTTTCTACACTGGTCAAAGCAGGGATTAATTTTCACAACCCAGGCATTTTGAACTATTATGAATAGAGCTGGAGGTAAGAATTTCAAAGCCATTGAAAGCTGGGACAAAATACTAGACAAACTAGAAGGAATATACTGTTTGGGAGGGTAAGTGAGCTAATAAAGTGGCTTCTGGAAAAAGACTTTGGAAGAGGAGCTTTGTCTGAGCACCTGTGGGTGAATGAATGGAAAAAGAGCCATTCCATATATGCTTCCTTCTGACTTATAGCTTCCCTGGGGTAGAGGGGGGCACAGAGAATGTTGGCAAGATTGGGCTTGTTTGACACGAATAACTTCCTCTGGGACAGGTCATCAGGAAAAGCATATTCCAATGCTTTCATGTGCCTGGGATGTTGAGGAGACATTCCTCCCAGAGATGACTGTCAGAAGAGTGTGGTCTGTAATCAGATGAGTTTTGATTCAAATACTAGTTTTATTAACCAGATGGGTATCCTGGAGTAGGTCTGTTGACCTGTCAGAAGCCGGATTCCTTCATTTATCATATGGAAACATTAGCAAACCCACAGATGGCTAGGAAATCCATAGGCCAGCATAGGGCTGTCAGCAAATGCTTTAGTACCCAAAGGCTGGACCCTCACCCCCACCTATCTGAAATCTCTGGGGAACTGATGATTGCTTCTCACAGGCCTCATTCATACCCTGCAGGGACAGAGCCAGGTGGAACCAGGAGATGGAAATGGATCCTGTACTGGCTGCTCTCAACCAGACTGTGCTCATCTCTGGGCCCGGTCCCTTTGTCCTGCTGGGGGTGCCAGGACTGGAGACCTTGCATGCCTGGCTTGCGGTGCCTGTATGTCTGCTGTACATGGCTGCTTTGGCAGGGAATGTCCTTCTACTGGGGCTGGTGGCAGCTGATAAGACACTTCAGGCACCCATGTACCAGCTGCTGGGGCTTCTGGCAGCTGCTGACTTGGTTCTGGCCACATCCACGGTACCCAAAGCTCTGGCTGTGCTGTGGGGCCTGTCAGCAGAGATCTCTTTCGCGGCCTGCCTAGCTCAGCTCTTTGTTACCCATGTGGCCTTCATTGCTGAATCTTCAGTGCTCCTGGCCATGGCCGTGGACCGCTATGTGGCCATCTGTCAGCCTCTGCGCTATGGGGCATTGCTGACACAGCGTGTGGTGGGTGGAGTGGCGGTGGCTGCCGTGACCCGTGGTGCCTGTGTCATGGCACCCCCTGTGGCCCTGCTCCAAAGACTGCCTTACTGTGGGCAGCGGGAGCTCCCCCACACCTACTGTGAACACATGGGTGTGGCTCGGCTGGCATGTGGTGACACGCGCCCCAACGTTTGGTACGGACTAGCCACCACACTTCTATCCCCAGCACTGGACTTCGGGCTCATCGCCACTTCCTATGCCTTCATTCTCCGTGCTGTCTGTCGCCTGCCGTCCCACGGTGCCCGCTGCAAAGCCTTGGGTACCTGTGGGGCCCATGCCAGTGTCATCACTCTCTTCTACACACCCGCTCTCTTCTCTTTCCTGGCCCACCTTTTCGGCCGCCATACGGTGCCCGGCCACATCCACATCCTACTGGCTAACCTGTATGTGGTGGTGCCCCCTGCCCTGAACCCTGTGGTCTATGGAGTACGTACCCAACAGATCGCTCAGAGGCTCAGGCACTTGCTTCGATTGTGCTGGGTCGGAGCCGTAAGGGGTGTGAGCCCTGAGAGGGCCTCCCATAGCAGTGAATGAGCACATGTTTTCTGCAGCTTGTGCGTCAGATGGCCAAGTAGTGCTACAGCAATCCTTGGAGCAGAGCTCTGACCAGGGCATCTTCATCATCTGCCGATAGGTGGCGCTATGGTCACCCCAGCCCTGTTCCCATCTCGTGGACAGAATGCGCACTGAACACATCTCGCCACAGGGGTCTACCGTGTCTATAGACTTTTCCTGCTCTTTCTAACTCTGTATGGATCTCCACAGTTGCATCTCACACACATAGAACAGACTGGGCCTGGACTGTGGCAAACAGGGAGGCCCAGGATGCAGCCTGGTCATCAAGATCTCATCTTTCCCCATCACTCTGACCAGCCAGGGCCAGATTACTGAAAGGTTGCTCTGAGTGGGGCCTTTTGTATAGCGCATGACGCTAAGTAGGAACTCCATGTTTGCTGAAGGAATGAAGACAGGAGGGCCTGAGGAAATGGCGCAATATGAATAAAAGAGCACACAGCTCTGGAAATTGATGTGCTTTCTGACCTGGAGACTAACACCTAAATCTTGAGAGAGCTGCTGGTTCTGGGAGGGAAGGCAGTGGACTACCCCATGCTGCCCACCTAAGCTCTTTCTCCTGTCTGCTCATGTGCCGAGCCTTCCCCTGCTCTCCCGGCTAGATCCCCTCACTAGTTTTCATTGGCAGAATATAGGAAGATGACCCCAGCACTA
The DNA here is from genome assembly GCF_024362965.1 of Panthera pardus. Lineage (NCBI taxonomy): Eukaryota > Metazoa > Chordata > Mammalia > Carnivora > Felidae > Panthera > Panthera pardus. Next base: position 53,508,994 of record NW_026526677.1, read on the forward strand.
GTTGTCGTGATTCAGGCTCTGTGTTCTTTCATACTTCCTCCTTTCCATCCCTTTTTCCATAACGTTCTAGTAACACCCACCTGCGCAGTGATTCGGGATAGGTTTTCTGCTCCAGGTAGCTTAGGGTTCCCAACTCATTCCTCTCATACCTCCCTAACCTCTGTGGCTCCTCTGGGACAGAGGCTAGGCCACAGGAGCTGATGGAGAATGGATCCCAGGCCGTGAGCAGGGAGTCAGAAGGTGAAAATCTGTAAAGCAAGATGAAGGTATGGTCTCTCATCAAGGATTGCCCAAGAGAGTCCAAGGCATTTCTTCCTGGAGTCATCCATTCACTTAAGCTCTCTCATCCTTTCCCTAGGAGGAAAAGTAGAGACTTCATATGCCTTTCTCTTGTAGGTATTACGTGCTGGGCAAAGGGCTATAAAGGACGGGATGCATTAGCAAATGGCCTTTATGCTGAATGTCTATGATATCTGAATTGGGGTTGCAATGACAAGTAGGAAAATAATAAGGGATACAAATTTCTCAATGGGAAAATGCAGTCTTCATAGGAAATCTGACATCCTCTTAGGTATTTGGGGGTTTGAGACTCACCACTGCCTGGGAAGTTCTCAGTAGACATAGTGGAAGAGAAAGGGGTAATTTCTGGTGGCCAGCCCTAGGAACACTGAGCTATGACTCAGGACCAACTCTTCCTTTTCTTTAGGGTACCCCAGGTACCAGGCCCAGAGGACCAGAGGCTTGACAAGAAGATATTGGGAGGGGGCTCTCTTGAAGGACAGGGAGTGGAGGCTGCTGACATCCGGAGCTTGAATTAGCAGATACATTTGAATACTAGTTGGGTGGGATGGAAACATATAGAGTGCTCAGAACAGTGAGGAGGACAGACTTCTAGGTGTGAGGGAAGGCACAGAGCAGAGCAGCCAGCACTGTGCTGCTGAAGCAATCCCCCCAGATTCACAGCTTGGCCTGCATCCAAGGTCACTTAATTAAATAAATGGCTTCTGTCCTGGAGATGGAGCAGGTAGGGTTACATTTTCCTCTAGAGTATTCCTCCCTTAAAGTTGAGGGAAAGACCATAGTCCCTCCTGAAAGAGACCCATCCCAAGGCCCCTTCAGTGTGTCTCAGGTTAGTCTTAATCTATGTGGACAGGAGGGCCCAGCAGATGGAGGACAGATCTCAGCTTGAGAACACGACGATAAAGATCTTGTTTGTGTAAAAAAGTCACTCCCAGCCCTTCTCTGGAAGCACAAACACACTTTCAGCCCTTCTCTGGAAGAACAGCCCTCTCCTCCCATGCCCCGCCCTGTCCCTTTCCAACCCCCCTCACACCCTCAGACCTTTCAGATGATGAAATCCTTATCTCTCCTACTGCGACCATTCACATGGACAAGAGATAAAAGCCTAGGGGAACTCATAGGTCTTGCTCCCCTCCTGCAGCAGATGCAACATGCAGTCTTCCTTGGCTCTCCTGATAACCATCCTACTGCTGCCTCTGGCACTCCCAGGACGGGCTCAGGTACAGGCAGAGGATGGAGGGATCTCAAGTGGGTGAAGAGATGGTTCTGGGTTTTGGACTGGCTTCCCTCACCGCTCTGATCTATTTCAAGAAGCCCCAGGTTCTGAGAGAGAGTGAAGGTGGAGTGACCCAGGGATGTCTGAAAGGAGGATGGGATGACCAATATGCTCTGATTGTTGCTGGGCTTGGGTAGGCATAGGGTGACAGAGGGAAAACAAGGATGAACTCTGGGCTGTACATCCTGCTCTTTTATGAGGCATCATTACCTGCAGAAATATGCCACCCTTTTCTTGTATGAAGGACGCTGGAACTAAGGAAGGACAACCTGGGCTATTGTAAGCATGCACCCTTTGTGTCATGATCCCCAAAAGCTAAACCACTGGGCTGGAGTTGCAGACTGAAGACACAGCCAAATTAACTCCCAGAGCCACAGAAGATATGTGTGGGACTATTCAGAGAAGGACAGTGGCCACACATCTTGATTCTTGAAAAATCTATAAGGAAACCCTAGATGGTTCTTTTTTTTTTTATATATATATTCTGAGAACCCCTGGTTTTTCAACTACAAAATAAAGAATTCAAGTCATACCCTCCTGTATTCTTGGGAATGCTAAATATCAGTCCAGACTTTGGTGCCTCATGGTGCTGATAATATTCATTCCCTTCTTTGACAATTTGGAACTCTCTGTTCCTGCTGTCTTCAAGACAAAGTGAACTTGTGGGAATCTACTTATGTCCAGAGTAGAGGTACTGCGGCCACCAAGCTAGTCCCTGAACATTTCTTTTCAGATCATCTTTCCTCTTTTCCACAGAGCCTCAGAGAAGAGTCTACTCCCAGTTCTGTGAACTGCAGCCAGACCCAGTCAGTGCATGAAGTAGGGTGAGGATGGTTCCACCAGTAGGAGCTGGAAGGAGACTATATTTCAGCTCTGGGAAATCAAGGGAAGGGTCAGTAAAACTCATGGCAGAAGGAGACTTAGGCAGTCATGAACACCCTCCTGTGCAAAGAGAGCTCTTCTCAGACTCTCCAGAGTAGGGTCAGCTCTTCTGCTTCATGTTCCCAAACCGTGCACTGTGATCCAATGTATTTCATTATGCTTAACGTGCCTGTGATCTTGCTTTTGCAGCTGGTGCCAGGCTCTATGGGCAAGGATGGCCTGTGCCATTGTGTGGTTCACCTGGCCAATGACCTCATTCCCCTGAAGAAGCTGGAGCAGCTACAGAGTACAGCCCAGGAGCTCATGGACAAGTATGATCAGGAGCTCTTGAGGGTGAGTGCTGGAGCTGCGGGTTGAGGCTGGGAGTTACATGAACACACCTCCTGCATCCAGCATGAGGATGAGCTGGGCCCGTAGAGAAATTCCTGGAGAAAGCATAGCCCTTATCTTTGAGATGAATCCTGAGTGTGAAGGAAAACGTTAGGTATTGTCCTTGGGATTCTCAGAGGCCATCACCATACAGAGAGGTTTGTGGAGGATGTGCTTTCCTACATTAACAGGCCAATTTGTGGGTATAAGTGCAGTGGGAGATGGGAAGAGATTAGAGAAGAAGAAGGAAGTGGAATGGCCAGTGGAAAGGAGACAGAAAAGAGCTTGAATTGAGCTAAAATAGGGGCAATATCTGGAGAGACTTGTGGACCAGGCTAGTGAGCTTGGAATTGATGCTGTCAGTAGAGTGAGGAGTGAATGGAAATGTGGCATCCAGCATGTGATGTGGGCAGTTGCTTTTTGTAATGGGCACTCGGGGAAGGTTGATGAGAGAGGGCCTGAAAGCTAGCTGTCTGTGTCCATTCATTCACTCGCCAAGACACTCCTGAGAATGTGGCTGTAACCAGGAAAGGAGAGAGAGAACCTGGGTATACAGAGGAGAGAGTCATTTTTTTCTGTAGGAAAGAGGGACACAATGTCCTCAGCTATGAAATGGAAATAACACTAATGCTCACCTCAAGAGCTGTTTTTGTTTTTTTGTTGTTTTTGTTTGTTTGTTTTTTACTTACATCCAAATTATTTTATTTATTTATTTATTTTATTTTTCAATATATTGAATTTATTGTCAAATTGGTTTCCATACAACACCCAGTGCTCATCCCAAAAGGTGCCCTCCTCAATACCCATCACCCACCCTCCCCTCCCTCCCACTCCCCATCAACCCTCAGTTTGTTCTCAGTTACTTACATCCAAATTAGTTAACATATAATATAATAATGATGATTTCAGGAATAGAATTTAGTGATTCATCACTTACATATAACACCCAGTGTTCATCCCAACAAGTGCCCTCCTAATTCCTGTCACCCATTTAGCCTTTCCCCCCACACAAAACCCCTCCAGCAACCCTCAGTTTGTTTTCTGTATTTAAGAGTCTTTTTGGTTTGTTTCCCTCTCTGTTTTTATCTTTTTTCTTCCCTTCTCTTTGTTCATCTCTTGTTTTTTAAATTTCACATATGAGTGAAATAATATATTTGTCTTTCTCTGCTGATTTATTTCACTTAGCATAATACATTCTAGTTCCATACACACTGTTGCAAATGGCGAGATTTCATTCTTTTTGATCACCAAGTAAAATTCCATTGTATATATATACCATATCTTCATCCATTCATCAGTTGATGGACATTTGGGCTCATTCCATACTTTGGCTATTGTCGATAATGCTGCTATAAACATTGGGGTGCATATACTCCTTCAAATTAGCACTCCTGTATCCTTTGGATAGATACCTAGTAGCACAATTGCTGGGTTGTAAGGGAGTTCTATTTTTAATTTTTTGAGGAACCTCCACACTGTTCTCTAGAGTGGCCTCACCAGTTTGCATTCCCACCAGCAGTGCAAAAGGGTTCCTCTTTTTCTGCATCCTCGCCAACATCCATTGTTGGCTGAGCTATTAATTTTAGCCATTCTGACGGGTGTGAGGTAGTATCTCATTGTGGTTTTGATTTATATTTCCCTGTTGATGAGTGATGTTGAGCATCTTTTCACGTGTCTGTTAGCCATCTGGTTGTCTTCTTTGGAAAAGTGTCTTTTCATGTCTTTTGCCCATTTCTTCACTGTGTTATTTATTTCTGGGGTGTTGAATTTAGTAAGTTCTTTGTAGATGTTGGGTGCTAACCCTTTATCTGATATGTCATTTGTAAATATCTTCTCCCATTCTGTCAGTTACTTCTAGTTTTGTTGATTGTTTCCTTCACCATGCAAAAGCTTTTTATCTCGATGAGGACTCAATAGTTCATTTTTGCTTTTGTTTCCCTGGCCTCTGGAGACATGCTGAGTAAGAAGTTGCTGTGGCTGAGGTCAAAGAAGTTGTTGCCTGATTTCTTCTCTAGGATTTTGATGGCTCCTTGTCTTAAGGTTAGGTCTTTCATCCATTTTGAGTTTGTTTTCGTGTATGGTGTAAGAAAGTGGTCCAGGTTCATTCTTCTGCATGTTGCTGTCCAGTTTTCCCAACCATTTGCTGAAGAGACTGTGTTTTCTCCATTGGATATTCTTTCCTGCTTTGTCAAAGATTAGTTGGCCATATGTTTGTGGATCCATTTCTGGGTTCTCTATTCTGTTCCATTGATCTATGTGTCTGTTTTTGTGCCAGTACCATAACGTCTTGATGATTGTAGCTTCATAATACCACTTGAAGTCCAGAATTGTAATGTCTCCAGCTTTAGTTTTCTTCTTCAGGATTGCTTTGGCTATTTGGGGTCTTTTCTGGTTCCATACAAATTTTAGGATTGTTTGTTCTAGCTCTGTGAAGACTGCTGGTGTTATTTTGAAAAGGATTGCATTGAATATGTCGATTCCTCTGAGTAGTATCGATATTTTAACAATATTTGTTCTTTCAATCCATGAGCATGGAGTGTTTTTCCAGTTTTTTGTGTCTTCTTCAATTTCTTTCATAAGCTTTCTATAGTTTTCAGTGTAGATTTTCACTTCCTTAGTTAAGTTTATTCCTAGGTATTTTATAGTTTTTGGTGCAATTATAAATGGGATTGATACATTTATTTCTCTTTCTGCTGCTTCATTATTGGTGAATAGAAATGCAACTGATTTCCGTGCATTGATTTTATATCCTGCGACTTTGCAGAATTAATGGATCAGTTCTAGTAGTTTTTTGGTGGAGTCTTTTGGGTTTTTCATATGGAGTATTATGTCATTTGTGAACAGTGTAAGTTTGACTTCCTCCTTGCTGATTTGGATGCCTTTTATTTCTTTGTGTTTTCTGATTACTGAGGCTAGGACTTCTAACACTATGTTGAATAACAGTGGTGAGAGTGGACATCCTTATTGTGCTCCTGACATTAGTGGGAAAACTATGTTTTTCCCCATTGAGGATGATATTAACTGTGGGTTTTTCATATATGGCCTTTATGATCTTGAGGTATGATCTTTTTACCCCAACTTTCTTCAGGGTTTTTATAAAGAAAGGGTGTTGTATTTTATCAAATGCTTTCTCTGCATCTATTGAAAGGATAATGTGGCTCTTATCCTTTCTTCTATGTGAAAGTATAATGTGATGTATAATATTGATTGATTTGTGGATATTGAGCCAGCCCTACATCAAGGAATAAATCTCACTTGATCGTGTTGAATAGTTCTTTTAACATATTGTTGGATTCGGTTTGCTACTATCTTGTTGAGAATTTATGCATCCATGTTCATCAGGGAAATTTGTCTATAGTTCTCCTTTTTAGTGGGTCTTTGTCTGGTTTTGGAATCAAGGTAATGTTAGCCTCATAAATGAATTTGGAAGTTTTTCTTCCATTCTATTTTTTGGAACAGCTTCACAAGAATAGGTATTAACTCTTGCTTCAATGTTTGGTAGAATTCCCCTGGAAAACTATCTGGCCCTGGACTCTTGTTTGTTGGGAGATTTTTGATTACTGGTTTAATTTTTTTACTGTTATGGGTCTGTTCAAATTTTCTATTTCTTCCTGTTTCAGTTTTGGTAGTGTATATGTTTCTAGGAATTTGTCCATTGCTTCCAGATTGCCCAATTCATTGGCATATAATTGCTCATAATATTCTCTTATTATAGTTTGTATTTCTGTGGTGTTGGTTGTGATCTCTCATCTTTCATTTGTTATTTTATTTATATGGGTCCTGTGCTTTTTCTTTTTGATCAATCTGAGTAGGAGGTTATTAATTTTTTAAATTCTTTTGTTAATTCTTTCAGCTCCTGGTTTCGTTGATCTGTTCTACTTTTTTTTTTTTTAATTTTAGTATCATTGATTTCTGCTCTAATCTTTAGTATTTCCTTTATTCTGCTGTTTTTGCTGTTCTTTTTCTAGCTTTTTTAGGTGTAAGGTTAGGTTATGTATTTGAGACCATTCTTCCTTTAGGAAGGCCTAGATTGCTACATACTTCCCTCTTATGACCAGCTTTGCTGCATCTTAGAGATTATGGACTGTTGTGTTTACATTTTCATCGGCTTCCATGAACTTTTTAATTTCCTCTTTAAATTCCTGCTTGACCCATTCATTTTTTAGTAGGATGTTCTTTAATCTCCAAATATTCATGGTCTTTCCAAGTTTTTTCTTGTGGTTCATTTTGAGCTTCATATCATTGTGGCCTGAAAATATGCAAGGTATGATCTTGATCTTTTTTACTTCTTGAGGGCTGATTTGTGACCCAGTATGTGATCTATTCTGGAGAATGTTCCATGGGCACTTGAGAAGAATGTGTATTCTGCTGCTTTAGGATGAAATGTTCTGAATATATCTGTTAAGTCCATTTAGTCCAGTATGTCATTCAAAGCCATTGTTTCCTTGTTGATTTTCTGCCTATGTGATCTGTCCATTGTTGTAAGTGAGGTGTTGAGGTCCCCTACAATTATAGTATTATTATCAATGAGTTTCTTTATGTTTGTGATTAATTGATTTATATATTTGGGTGTTCTACATTGGGGCCATAAATATTTACAATTGTTAGATCTTCTTGGTGGTTAGACCCCTTAATTATGATATAATGCCCTTCTTCATCACTTGTTACAGTCTTTATTTTAAAATCTAGTTTGTTGGATATAAGTATGGCTACTCCAGCTTTCTTCTGATGACCATGAGCATGACAGATGGTTCTCCATCCCCTCACTTTCAATCTGCAGGTGTCTTTAGGTCTAAATTGAGTCTCTCATAAGCAGCATATAGATGGGTCTAGTTTTCTTATCCATTCTGATAGCCTATGTCTTTTTTTACATTTTACTTTTAATTTTTAAAAATTTACATCCAAATTAGTCAGCATACAGTGCAATAATGATTTCAGGAGTATATTCCTTAGTGCCTCTTACCCATTCAGCCCATCCCCCCTCCCACAGCCCCTCCAGTAACCCTCAGTTTGTTCTCCATATTTTTGAGTCTCTTCTGTTTTGTCCCCCTCCTTGTTTTTATATTATTTTTGTTTCCCTTGTCTTGTGTTCATCTGTTTTGTCTCTTAAAGTCCTCATGTGACTGAAGTCATATGATTTTTGTCTTTCTCTGACTAATTTCACTTAGCATAATACCCTCCAGTTCCATCCATGTAGTTGCAAATGGCAAGATTTCATTCTTTTTGATTGCCAAGGAATACCCCATTGTGTGTGTGTGTGTGTGTGTGTGTGTGTGTGTATACCACAATTTTTAATCCATTCATCCATTGATGGACATTTGGGCTCTTTCCATACTTTGGCTATTGTTGATAGTGCTGCCATAAACATGGGGATGCATTGTCCCTTCGAAACAGCACACCCGTATCCTGTAAATAAATACCTAGTAGTGCAATTGCTGGGTCATAGGGTAGTTCTATTTTTAGTTTTCTGAGGAACTTCCATACTATTTTCCAGCGTGGCTGCACCAGCTTGCATTCCCACAACAATGTAAAAGAGATCCTCTTTCTCTGCATCCTCGCCAATGTCTGTTGTTGCCTGAGTTGTTAATGTTAGCCATTCTGACCCGCGTAAGGTGGTATCTCATTGTGGTTTTGATTTGTATTTCCCTGATGATGAGTGATGTTGAGCATTTTTTCATGTGTTGGTTGGCCATCTGGATGTCTTCTTTGGAGAAGTGTCTATTCATGTCTTTTGCCCATTTCTTCACTGGATTATTTGTTTTTTGGGTGTTGAGTTTGATAAGTTCTTTATAGATTTTGGATACTAATCCTTTACCTGATATGTCATTTGCAAATATCTTCTCCGATTCTGTCGGTTGCCTTTTAGTTTTTCTGATTGTTTCCTTCAATGTGCAGAAGCTTTTTATTTTGATGAGGTCCCAGTAGTTCATTTTTGCTTTTGTTTCCCTTGCCTCTGGAGATGTGTTGAGTAAGAAGTTGTTGTGGCCAAGATCAAAGAGGTTTTTGCCTGCTTTCTTCTTGAGGATTTGGATGGCTTCCTGTCTTATATTGAGGTCTTTCATCCATTTTGAGTTTATTTTTGTGTATGGTGTAAGAAAGTGGTCCAGGTTCATTCTTCCAGTACCACTTGCTGAAGAGACTGTCTTTATTCCATTGGATATTCTTTCCTGCGTTGTCAAAGATTAGGTGGCCATATGTTTGTGGGTCCATTTCTGGGTTCCCTATTTTGTTCCATTGATCTGAGTATCTGTTCTTGTGCCAGTACCATACTGTCTTGACGATTACAGCTTTGTAGTATAGCTTGAAGTCCGGGATTGTGATGCCTCCTGCTTTGGTTTTCTTTTTCAAGATTGCTTTGGCTCCGATAGCATATGCCTTTTGATTGGAGCACTTAGTCCAGTGACAATTAGAGTGAGTACTGAAAGATATGAATTTAGTGTTATGTGTAGAGTTGGTGATGTTCAATGGTCCTTTCTAGTCTTTGTTGCTTTGGGTCTTTTTTGTTTTGTTTTGTTTTGTTTTGTCTTTTCTCCACTCAGAGAGTCCATCTTAAAATTTCTTGCAGGGCTGTTTAGTGGTCACGAATTTCTTTAGTGTTTGTTTGTCTCAGAAACTATATTTCCTTCTATTTTGAATGACAGCCTTGCAGAATAAAGAATTCTTGGCTTCATATTTTTTTGATTTAGCATGTAGAATATATCCTGCCACTCCTTTCTGGCCTAACAAGTTTCTGTGGATAGGTCTACTGTGAAACTTATCTGTCTTTCCTTGCAGTTTAAGGATTTTTTTCCTTTGCTGCTTTTATAATTCTTTCCTTGTCTGTGTTTTGTGAATTTCACTATGATATGCCTTGTTGATGGTCAGTTTTTATTTAATCTGATGGGAGTTCTCTAGGTTTCTTGGATTTTGATGTCTGTGTCCTTTCACAGATTAGGAAAGTTTTCCAGTATAATTTGCTCACATTAACCTTCTTCCTCCTTTTCTCTCTATTCATCTTCTGGGACTCCTGTGATTCAGATTTTATTCCTTAACAGGTGACTGAGTTCTCTAAGTCTTGTGTCATGCTCTTTTGCCTTTGTTTCTCTTCTTTTCTGCTTCATTATTCTCCAGAATTTTATCTTCTATATCGCTGATTCATTGTTTTGTTTCATCCATCCTTGCCATTGTGACATCTATTCGAGATTGCATCTCAGTTATAGCATGTTTAATTCAGCCTGAGTAGATTTTACTTCTTTTATCTCTGCAGAAAGGGATTCTCTGGTGTCTTCTATGCTCTTTCAACCCCAGATGGTATTTTTATTATCATGTTTCTAAATTCTAGTTCAGACATCTTACTTATATTTGTGTTGATTAAGTCCCTTGGTGTTATTTTTCGTGTTCTTTCTTTTGGCATGAATTCCTTCATTTTTGTCATTTTGGAGGAAGAAAAAATTAATAAAATAAAAAATAAAAATTGAAAAATTAAATACACAATAAAAAATCAAATAAAAGAACTAGATCCTAGGGGTGTTTCAGTCTGATTGTTGAAAGAATGGAGAAAAAAGGGAAAGGAGAGAAGAAAAGTGTAAGAAAAAAATTTAAAAATTAAAAAATATTTATAGAATAAAATAAAATAAAGAAAATGAAATACAATAAAAAATTTAAATAAAAATAAAATAAAGTAAAAAACTATAAATAAAATTTTCACTTTCTGTACCCAACAAAGAAAAGAAAGAAAAAAGAAAACAACTTAAGCAAAAACAGAAGCAAAGAAAGTGAACAAATAAATGAACCAGCAAACACAATGAAACCCCAATGAAGTTACATCTAGTTTCCCTTAGAACTTAAACTAAGCACTCTAGTGGCTCCATGGTGTAATGGCTCCATTATCCACTAGGTGACGCTGCTTATCTTACTGGGGTGGATCATTGTGCATGTGTAAGATAGGTGGAAATGGCTTCACCCAACTCCCTAGTCTGTGGCACAGGAAATTCCCTCTCTCACTGACCCATGATAAAGCATCCCTCCTTTGTCTCAGGACTTCATTCACTCCTGTCTCTACCCTGTCTGTGTCCAAGCCATCTGCCTGCCAGATGGCACCTTCCTCCAGAGTTTTACTTCAGATGGGGTTGTTTCAAAATACAACACTTCAGAGACCCCTTCACTTGGTCCCACTGATTCTCTGTAGGAGGGTCTTGCTGAGCAATGGCTGGGTGCCAGCTAGCCCCAGAAAATGTTTGTGTGATCCTGCAGCAGCAGAGGTTCAGAGATGGTGACAAATCACAGCACACAGCCGGCTCCAGGTTTCACCATACTCTGGGGTCTTTGTCCCAATACCCTCAAATGTGGCTCCTCTCCAGGGTCCCCTGGGACCTTTGCTGTGGGGAGGCCATTTGGCCTCTACCAAATGCTCTCCAAGCAGGGGAACTGCTTCTCCCCCTGTGGCACATGGACCCCTCAGACCCCACTGCTTGCTCCTGGGAATTTGCCCAGCTTCCTCATCAGAGCGCCACCAGGTACTGAGCTCCAGAACTTCAGACTCAGCAATCCACTGTTTGTAGAATCCTGGTGGTATTGAAACCCTCTCTTTTCTCCCCATCAATGGTTTTGGGGAACAGGTTTCTTGTTAAGTCCACTGCAAATGTTTTCACTCTTTCTTTCTCTTTCTCTCCAGCTACTTTTGCAGGGAATGCTTTCTTGCACCATGCCAATGTTTTGCACTCTCTCCCTTTCTCTTTTTCTCTCTGTCTCCTCTCTGCAAAAATGGCTCCCTACCCCCCAAGGCTTTTCTTCCCCAAGTTCACCTCTCCACACCGTGTACCTGGCAAGTTCTGTGACTTAAGTTATGCAGGTGGTTGCATTAATCCTCAGATCAACTTCCTAGGTGTTCAAAATGGTTTGGTGCTGATCTAGCTGCGTTTCAGGGATGAGATAAGCTCAGGGTCTTCATGCTGCTCCACCATTTTAACTTCTCTCAAGGGCTGTTAATGGAACAAAATAAAATGACAGATCCAAGACAGTATTTTTTAGGCTACGTGGCACTGAGGGCATGCAAATAAAAGAAAAGAGTCATGGATGTTGAGGTTTGGGGGAACTGCCTGTCCATGCCTCCAGACCCAGGTCAGTGAGTACACATGCACCACTGAAGGTCAGGATAACCAGGTCTTGGAAATGAAAGGTGCCCTGAAGTCCAGGATTCCCACTACCCTTGCTTCCTCCTAGGAGGCCCCAATCTACAACCTGCTGTGCCTGCAGCTGGAGAGACCACAGGAGTTGGTGACCTGGCTTATGGCCAAGGGAGGACTTAGTGAGGCTGAGAGCCTCCTCTCTTAATTCCAGAGCCATATACATGGATAGATTAGAGAATACCTCTGCCTCCATAGTCTCCTGTCTTACTTAATTTCATAAATTTGATGATTTACCAAATCACTTATTTCTGGGGGAAAAAAAGACACAGAGTTGAGCAATATGGAAGGCTGACATCAGTTCTTAAGAACAGTCTGTGACCCATATCCTTGGCATCTCATTTCCACAGGTGGCTAATGCCAGCCTCATACTCAAGCTTCTGGCTGACTCAGACCAGCACGATCTCTGTGCTCTTCGTCAGGAGGTGGATAGTCTCAAGGACCAGCTAAGGGAGTGTGAGAGGGAGAAGGAAGAAGTGGCTTCTGGACACTCTGGTCCACCCTTGCCCCCCGGTGAGGCCTCAGACTGAATTTCTGAAAATTTCTTCTCCCCAAAGATGGTTTGGGAATGCAGCGTTGGTTATGGCGTACTGAGGGGTGGGCAGTGAATGTCTTGATGTAGAATAAATCTTTCATTTCCTTGTTTGGTGCATCATTAAGTAATGCAGACAGAGATAGGTATAGTCTCACGTATAGGCATCCTAGTAAACATAGATATATATAAATACACCTAAAATCAGACATATACACTAACCTCTATTTGTGCAAAGTCAAGCCTGCTTATACACTTATGCATGTCTTCAGATGTACGGACACATGCTGAAACACACACATAGCTATTACACTTTCATAGCCCTCTCCCTGTGGGTTTTGTGCTTCACTCCTAGTTTCTACCTTGCCTGCTCTCTTCTCCAGGCTCTTGTGACCATGGAGGCCTCCAGAAAGTCAGCAGACCCTTTGTGGTGCAACTCAATTGGAGAGGCTTTGCACACAAGGCAGGTACCTGGGGTCGAGACTCAGCACCCAGTCCAGACTCTTCCCTCTACTGGGTGGCCCCTATGACTACAGACAGCAGGTAAGTTCAGGATGGTTTCTCTTTTGTACCCAGGTTCATTCAAAATGTTTGCTACCCTACCCTAACGGGTTTCTTTATGGCCCCAGCACAACTTCCTCTCTCTGTTTTAGGTATGCCGCTGGACAAACTTAACCTAGGTCTGACAGGTCACCTTCTAGAGCTCCTCTCATGATTAAGAATGCCACAGATGGCTGTGAGCTCCTTCTTGAACCTGCTGTCTGAAATTTCTAAACCCATTGTAATCCAAACTGGTTCTATTGGTAGTCTGATCTTATCTCAAGAACAAACTGTTCTCTACCTGGGCTTCAGAATCCTAGGTTCTTCTCAGAAGAAATTTAGAGGATGAACTTGACTTTACTTGGGACTTGGACTCAGACAGGGTTGAGTTTGAATCTGAGTACTGCCACATAAGATAAGTGAACTTGGAGAAGTACATGAATGTCTCAGACCCGTTCTAGCCATCTGGAAAGTGAGGATAGTTAAATTAGAGAATATCACATGAGATTTTATAAAAAAAAGTGTGGACAGCATTGTCGGTGTTGATAAATGTTTGTTTGTTTGTTTGTTTTAGATGAAAGGATAGCTAATTGAATCAAGGAGTAAATGAATGAGCCCTTAAATAAACTGGCAGCCTGGTTAGGAAGCTAGATGCAACTCACAGGCAGGGTGTTTAAAGGTAGTCTATATAGGAATATGGCAAAGATCCAACTGAGTGGGACACCACAGGAGGGAAGGATGAACGTGGCTTAAACCTGTCATTGAAGAGCTCAGTGGAAGCTCATCTCAGAAAGATTAGTGTTACTGATAATATTGCTCCCAATTCCTATAGGCATTTGTAGCATATGAAGCACATTTATGTGTCTTTAAATCTTCTCCAAATCTCTGTGGTAAAGGAAGACTTACTGACCAAGGCCAAGCAGTGACAACACTCATCATTCAGGAATTATTTATTTATTTATTTATTTGTAAAAGTTTATTTATTTATTTTGAGAGATGGAGAGAGACAGTGTGCAAGCAGGGAAGGGGCAGAGAGAGAAGGAGACAGAGAATCCCAAGCAGGCTCTGAGCTGTCAACGCAGAGCCTGATGTAGGGCTCAAACTCACAAACCATGAGAAAATGACCTGAGCTTAGATCAAGAGTCAGACACTTAACTGACTGACCCACTCAGGCACCTCATTCATGGATAATTTAAAGGAGTTTCCAAAGTGACCTCAATGAGCATAAATCTCTCCAAATCCAGCTCCAGAACTACGACCTACCAGAGGACATTGTCTCAGGGATGGGTGGAGGGGGCATCCATAAGGAAGAACATCCATAAAGAAGAAAAGAATAATAACCATCACTTGTTGATTGCTTACTTTGAGATAAATATTCTACTAATTGTTTTATTTGCATTATTTCGGTCAGTCCCGACAATCAATGAGATAGAATCTTTTGTTTTTCTTTTAATGGATTTTAATTATGAGCTGAGGGACTTTGAGCAAATTAGTCTTTCTGAGACCCAGTCTTCAAATCTGTGGGGATAAAACCTACTTTATGGTACTTTCACTATAATTAAATGAGGTAATGCACGCACAGTGTCCATGAGACATTGGTGCATTTGATGTTAATGTTATTGTTGTTACTGATTTTTTACAGTTATTTTTTGTCACAGTATGTTATAAGCAGAAGAGAGATTACCAATCAGTTCTGTATGATTCCAAAGTTCCAACTATTAATTTGAACACTAGCCTGCTCATTTTTATTAGCATTGTGAACCCTGATAATTCTGGTGTGGGGCTTGGCCTAGGTACTTTGACTACTACCAGATGTACAAGTCCTATGATGACCTGGTATTGATGAAGAACTATGAGAAGAGGTCATTTGGCTATGGTGATGGCAGTGGTAACACCGTGTACAAAAACTTCATGTACTTCAACTACTATGGCACACGTGACATTGCCAAGCTGAATCTTTCCTCCAACACCCTGGTGCTACGACGCCCATTGCCCAGCGCCACCTACAACAACCGCTTCTCCTATGTTGGTGTGCCCTGGAAAGATTTAGATTTTGCTGGTGATGAGAAGGGACTGTGGGTGCTCTATGCCACCGAGGAGAGCAAGGGAAACCTGCTTGTAAGCCGCCTCAATACCAGCACCTTAGAAGTGGAGAAAACCTGGCAAACCAACCAGTACAAGCCAGCCATGTCAGGAGCCTTCATGGCCTGTGGAGTGCTGTATGCCCTACGCCCACGGAGCACCCACCAGGAAGAGATCTTCTATGCTTTTGATACCAACACTGGGCGGGAGCGCCATCTCAGCATCCTGCTGGATAAGATGCTGGAAACACTGCATGGCATCAATTACTCCCCCTTGGATCACAAGCTCTATGTCTACAATGATGGCTATCTGATCAATTATGATCTCGGCTTCCAGATGCTGAAGCATAAGCCATCAAAACTGCCAGCTGAAAAGTTCTCTTGGTTTCCTATTGCACCAAAGTCTGTCAAACCCAACAAAACATCTAGTCCCTGAGACCCCTGGGGCAGAGTATTGGGAGAAGCATATATCCTCCTCCTCACCCTCCAGATGGATCACTCCCCACACCCCCCCCCCCCCCACAAATGGCCATCAGTCCTACTGATTGAGAAGTGTTGATTATATTTTTATGATTGATCATTCTTTATAGTTGACAATTCTGTATGACTAATGACTCAATCACATTAAAGTTCTTTTTAGTAATGGTCTAGGTGGATTTGATTGGGGTTTGATTGGGAAACAAGCACCAACCCTAACAAGACACCTCTTTACTAGAAATCTACAATTCTAAGAGCTGCACTCTAATTTGTAAAACAAATCTCCTATTCTGTGCTTTGAAAACTGTGAATCCAACTGCTACAATTATAAACTTCTGTGAATTAGGCTTAGAATGGTAAGTCTTAGGTTGAGAGCATCTGGTACCAGTGCAGAAGACCTCAAACAGCTTGTCATTAGAATAGTATGTAGACGCCCCCTTTCTTTTTTTTTTAAGATTTTTTTTAATATGAAATTTGTTGTCAAATTGGTTTCCATACAACACCCAGTGCTCATCCCAACAGGTGCTCTCCTCAATGCCCATCAGCCACTTTCCCCTCCCTCCCACCCCCATCAACCCTCAGTTTATTCTCAGTTTTTAAGAATCTCTTATAGTTTACCTCTTTCCCTCTCTATAACTTTTTCCCCCTTCCCCTCTCCCATGGTCTTCTGTTAAGTTTCTCAGGATACACATAAGAGTGAAAACATATGGTATCTGTCTTTCTCTATATGACTTATTCCACTAAGAATAACACTCTCCAGTTCCATCCATGTTGCTACAAAAGAGGCCCCCTTTCTTATCCTCAACCTCTTGCAGGGTAGCTGGGGAGAAAAGTGCAGCATGTTGGTGTGAAAATCAATGTTTCACTGTCCTGAATCAAACTCACTCTGAGTGCAACTAGGAGAGGGGTTTAGGCTTGAGTTCCATTCTAGGAAGTGAGCAACTAATGGCTGAGCATCAGACACTCCACCTATTACTTATCTATCTGCATGGTTCACTTCCTTTCCATGCAATGGGATGGAATGTTCAAGATTTCAGACCCCAAAGTCTTCACAGTCACATGAAGGATACCAGAATACTTTATACACCCAGTCTCATGCTTATACTTCCCCATATGTATATACATTCGCAAATATACATCCAATCAGACATGTATACAATATTCCATCTACATAGACATAAATGTATATTTTAACATATCTATTAGAAAATTCATGTGCTACCCAAATAAAGATCAAGCACCATCCCCTACAGCTGCATGGAACTGAGAATCTGTTCTAGTTGCCCTGTTAGGAATTTCACTATGAATCACCACCCCCATCACCTCTTGATTTACAGGCATCTCTCCCCCTAATGCTTTGACACAAAGGTGGGCACCAAAGATTGGGCTAAGACATTGAAACAAATCTTTTTAAAAGTTCTGCTATAATGACATAGAAAAGACCATAGAAAAGACCAAGTGAGAGATGAATAAAAAATACTTTGCAAGGAAGGGCTAACTCACCTTTAATTTTAAATGGCCCTCAGAAAACCTCCCCAATGAGCCCCGCTCCTGCTTCTAGAATAGAAGAAATCTTTCCCCACGTGGGAGCACTCTCAATTAAGTGCAGAATCCCTAAGCCTAGAGGCAGAGAAAAACATGACCTCCTCTACCCCTGTGAACTTTGTTCTTGCTCCATTTTTCTTTGTAAGGCCTCACTTTTTCAAGATCACTAACAAAAGTGATAAGATCTTTCCTACAGGAAAGATTCCATTCTTACAGGTATGTAGTTTTATCTATGGCTTCAATAAACTCAACTTTCCATTATAACAAGCCTATCATCCCAACAGGAACCCCCACACAGGACCACAGAGAAACATATCCCACATAAGCAATCTGGTCTCCCCCCCTCCTTTTTTTAATAGTTCCACCCTAAGAACTTTGTCCCCTGTTGTCTGGAAAATGACCTTTTTAATTTTATTATGGAGACCCGGTGTCTCCCACCCCACAAATATGTCTTATTGCCCCAGCTAGTCCTTGGAAAGGCTGTGAGACTAGAGTTGACATCACAATATCCCTTTTTTTTGAGAGGTTGTGGTATCTGTGGGTGGGGCAAAAGGGAGGGGCATCCCTGGGTGGGGTCATCTTTACTTAGCCCACCTTGTACTAAGTATGAATCAGTAGCCACCACAGGCCTCAGCTGGGCCACATCTGGAGACCTGGGGTGGGGGGTATAACATCCTAAAATACCTGGCCCCAGCCTCATCACTCATCCCTTTTTGGGCATCAAGGAAACCAGCCTTTGGCCTGAGAACACGACACCTGAGACAAAGGCCAGTGGAAACATTTGTCTGCCCTCACCCTTTCTGCCCCAGCTTCCACCTCCTCACCATCTGTCCTCCCACTAAGGTCCATGCCGCATGTCATCTCTCAGACACCCAAGATGGCCCAGAGTGGGCGTCCTTCAGGTTTGCCTACACACGAGAACATCTCTCCTAGTGTCACCCGAGTGATAGTGAAGACAGCAGGCAAGGGGGAGGACTTTATGATAGCGGACGACACCTCTGTGAGGCAGTTCAAGGAGAAGCTATCTGCTCACTTTGAGTGCCAAATGGACCAACTAGTGCTGGTATTCATGGGCTGCCTTCTTAAAGACCATGACACACTGAGACAGAGGGGCATCCGAGACGGCCACACCATTCATTTGGTCATCAAGTCCAAACATAGGTCCAGATCCCTAGCCCATTCCTCCCAGAACTTGCTGACCAAAGATCACTGCCACCGGGACAGAAACACCAAAGGAAACAGCAGTGGGGTACACCAACTTGCCAGTGTGAGTCACACCCCGGTGGAGTCGGCCCTCCCTGTGGAGCCTGATGCACCCAAAGTGCATACCCAGGATCTGGAAGTGGGTAATCCAGATTGCATAGCACAGATGCTACAGAATCCTAGCATCCAGCAGCTCCTGTCCAACACGGCCCCCATGAGACAGTTCATCTCAGAACACCCAGACGTGCAACAGCTGATGCAGCAGAACCCAGAAGTCTCCAACCTCCTTGACAATTCTGAGATCCTATGGCAGACTCTGGAGCTGGCCAGAAACCTTGCCATTATTCAGGAGATAATGCACATCCAGCAACCTGAACAGAATCTTGAGCATCCACTAAACCCACAGTCATACCCGGGCTTGGAGACAATGCCAGGTGGGGACAATCCCCTGGGCCGGAGTTATGCTGATTGCAATGACCACATGCTCAACAGCTTGCAAGATCCCTTTGGAGGCAACCCTTTCACAGCTCTCCTGGAAGGACATGTTTTAGAACCAGTTCAGTCCTCACCCCTGTCTCCACCACAACCCCAGGAACGGCGGGACCAGCTCCCACAGCTCCCTACAACCCGAGTCATCTATACTAGTTCCTGTGGTTTATCCTCCATCACCTCAGCCAATGTTGCCCCTGACAAGGTGAACCATACTTCCAGGGCCAGTACTACCACTATCTCCACCAAAGACCGGAGTCATAACTGGGCCTTTCAGCAGCCGGCTGGTGTACCAGCCTTACCTAGCATAGAGCTTACCCAGCAGCCCCAGGCAGAGGACAAAGATGCCACCACCTCTCGAGATAGCTCTGACCAGAAATTAAAGGATGATCCCCAGCTGTCGGATGAGCAGAGCAGCTCCCAGATCACAGGAAGCATGGTGCAGTTGCTTTTGAATAACCCCTACTTGGCAGCCCAGATGATGTTGTTCATAAGTATGCCCCAGCTGAGTGAACAGTGTAGGCAGCAGCTGCCCACATTCCTGCAGCAGACACAGGTTTCCGACATGCTTCTGGCCCTAGCCAACCCTAAAGCATCACAAGCAATATTGCATATTGAGCAGG
The DNA here is from genome assembly GCF_024362965.1 of Panthera pardus. NCBI lineage: Eukaryota > Metazoa > Chordata > Mammalia > Carnivora > Felidae > Panthera > Panthera pardus. The sequence continues at coordinate 53,528,475 of NW_026526677.1, forward strand.
GTCTGCAGCTGTTGGCCACAGAGGCTCCTGTTCTTCTACCCTGGGTTGCACCCTATCTATGGGGCCTGGGTTGGCTTCCTTCACCCAGCTGTAGCTACCCTGACACAGTGCCCTGGGCCTGGGATGTGCCAGATATGGCTGAACCCAAAGGTCCTGAGTGCTGCCACAAATCTGGAGCAGCCCTGCAGAGGCTACAGTCCTTAGCTGGAGACTCTTCCCACCTTCCACAAGCCCCTGAGATTCATTTCAGCCAGCAAATGGAATCTCTCCAGGCCATGGGATTTGGGAACCACCATGCCAATCTGCAGGCACTCATCGCTACTGAGGGGGACACCGGTGCTGCTATTCGCAAGCTCAAGAGATCCCAGGGATTCTAACCACCATGCCTACTTCTGTGCTTCTTGTTACCTGCCTGCTGACCCATTTGACTACATCATCTGCTCCTTCCACCTCTTCCAATGCTTCCAGCCAGGAAGCATTGGCCATGGGTAAAAGATCTGTCAGTAAAATGGCTACCCCCACATGCCCGCATCTGAGGTTTGGCTTTGTTTCTCTTGCAAGAAAAGCCACTGTCTGTGTGTGATATCCCTGTCTCATGATGCAGACATGAGCACGCGCACACACACACACACACGCACACACACACCATGCATATAAAGCACAGATATCATACCATACGCTCATACCCAAGAACGTGTATATGTAGCCCCAGACAGGTGTGCACACATACACAAGGTCACATGGCCAAAGATTTACATACAAAGGCACACACGTTCAACACACTGCACAGACAGCCATGGGCATGTGCAGCAACACACAAATACCTAAAAACACTACACAGACCCACGTGTAGAGGAAGACAGTCATAACAAAAAGGGAAAAATTCTATAGATAGACACAGATATTTAGTCATAAAGACTTCCTCAAGTTTTCAAGTCAAATTGTTCAAGTCTGAAGGTGGGAGAAGAATGGCCTGGTAGGTCAGAGTAGGATAAGTCCACATTTCATCCAGGTCTTGGTAAGTATTCATCCTCCCAGGAATTTATTACTAATTGTCACAATCATAGGACTTCTCTGGACTGTTACCATTGTCTCTTTAACTTAGAGAGGTACAGCTGCTTACCCTCACTGTATATTGCCATCACCAAAACACAGCCTCAAGGGGACATGGTAACTTCCAAGAATATCATGTCCTTCAGCATATCTAATGTTCATAGCTTGAGTTCTCTGTAGTTAGCCAAGGTCCTATCTCCCCCTCTCCTGGCCTCACCAAGAGCATCCTAGCCAATTGGCATGTAAACACTTGTGGCAATTATTCAATCTTTTAATAAGTTAAATGTTGTTTTAGGTATTGAAGAAATAGCAGTGACCAAATAAATTTCCTTTATTTATGGGGTTTACTTCTGTGGTATAAGACAGTACTTTACCTAACTTATGAATAAGTGCTATGAGGAAAAATAAAGCAGGATAAAGTCTTCTACATAGAGGGCAATCCAGGAAGGCCTCTCTGGAAGGGCAAGAGTAGAGCAGAAACCAGAAGGGATTGGGAGAAATGAACACGCACTCCCTTGGGAGAAGTATGTTCCAGACAGAGAAGACGACTTAGGATAAAAATGTGAGGTGGGAATATTCTTGATGTGTTTGAAGAATAACAAGGAGATGATGTAGCTAGAGTGGAGTGAATAAAACAGTGGGAGGGAAAACAGGACATCAGAGAAATCAGGAAGAGCCTTGTAGGTCTGGTAAGGACTCTGGATTTTACTATGAACGCAGCGGAAAATCACTGCTGGATTTTGACCAAATGATGGAGGTGTTTCAGTGGATTCTCCGGCTGCCGAGCGCAGAAAGACCATGGTAGAGGTCCAAGTAGAAGTGGGAGAGCTGGTGCAGCTCCCTTATAGCGGAGCAGGTGGGAGATGGTAGTGTCTGGAGCAGTGGAGATGGTGACATGTATTCATATTGTGGTCTGCAAAGGGTCACCACAGAATTCCGTGTGCTCCTCACAGACCACCTTCCTCCAGCCCTGTCTCTGCCATCAGCGAGAGTGAAGGAGAGCCCACAAAACTCCAAGTACTCCTGTGGATCTACTACCAGAATCCCACTCTTCCCCTTCAAACTAGGAAAAAGATCGGTCTCAAGAAAGACATGACCACAAAAATGGATTTTCTACTTTCCCATTAAGATGCCTCCATCCAATCAATTAGTCTGATTAAGCTTTATACCCTGTTTGCCTCAGGTTACATGAAAAACCCAAGCTGTTTGAGTTGTCTTTCTGATTCTTGTCCCACTATGCTCTGAAAATCCCTCAGCTGACCCAATTTTCCACCGGTCATCGATTCCCCCCACTTTTCCACCCTAACATTTAGAACTCATAATTTAGCAACAGCAAACCCTACTGTATCTACAACCTTTTCTCTAAATGATCCCCACCTTTTCACCATGACTGAGATCTGGCTCTCCACTGACAGCCTGCATGTTCTCTGCTCCATCCTGTTGTAATGCATAAATTGTCTGTGGACCCAAATCAAGCTCTCCCCTTGGGCACTGATCCCAACCTCTCCAATCCATTTACTCAACAGCTGACTTTTTCAATCATCTTCTCTTCCTTCTGTGTCATTTTCCCCTCATTGTGTTATATCCACCAGAATAAAAGCATGCTGTAACATTCTCAGTTTAAGAAAAAGCAAAACAAAAATGTCTTTATCCCCACATGTCCACACAGCCATCATACCCATTCTCTTACCTGTAATACTCTTATTTAATCCATTTCCTTTCCAACCCACTTGCTTTGAAACCCCCTCCAGTCAGTGCCCCCTCCACTCTTCCAAACTTGGCTCATCATGGTGCCCCCCTTTTTTTGGTCATATCCAGGGTCAGTTCTCTTCCTTTAGCTTCCTGACCTACTGGCATCATCTGACACTGTCACTCTCTCCGTTTTGAAACTCTTCTTCATTTGCTTTCTCTCCTTCTCTCCTTTTTCTGACTTGATGTTTTATTTCTTCTCAATTTCTTTTGTAGAACACATCTAATATTCCATATTTGAAAATATGTAGTGCCCATGCCTTGGTCTTTTTACTTCTATCTTGTTCCTATACTCACTAATCTTATGGTTCTAAATAGTCAGTGCTGGATAACTGTGGACTCACAATAACGAACTCTCTCCCTTCATGTCCATTTGGGTATAAGACATCTTGAATGTATGTGACAAAGAACTCCGGATTTTCTGTTTAACAACTTTATTCCCTGGTCTTTTTTTTTTTTTTTTTTACATCTTGGTAAATAGCCAATTCATTCTTTAAGTTATTCTGGGGAATAACAATAATCTTTTTAGAAGTAAAATAAAAACTTCATGTCATTTTTGGACCCTCTCTCATGCTCTAGATCCTGCCCATCAGAAAGTCAACATTCTGAAAATATATAAAAAATTAATGGCTTATGAATCAAAGAGAATACAGAAACATCGAATGCCAAGAAAACCAATTCAGGGTGCAGCTGAATTTGGTCTTAACAGTGACATGGGGGCTAAGCCTTTCCTAATTGTCTAATCCAAAGCTGAGGCTCCACACACTACCTACAGGTTGTGTGGAAGTAGGATTCTTGGCCTGAGATGTAAGTGTCATCCTAGGCCCCTCCCTATGAAGAAGCCAATCAAGAGAAAGGAAATAGAAGAGGTAAAGGTGGAGGGGGTGGTTTGGAGTTCCTGGGGATACAGACAACCTTGGAGAGGTCTCCAGAATCCATTGTGTGAGGCTGTGATGTCAGTGCTGAGGTCACAGAGGTTACCTGATGGAGTGAGTTCCGGCCCAGAAGGCTTCAGGGGTGGCTGTTAGCAAGATGAGGGCGGTTTGGAGCCCTGTATAAGAGGAAGGACGGGGCCACAGCTGGTTGGTATGTATGCCCCGACCCAAACCCTTTTTCCTGACTTTGCCTTTCACTCATCAATAGACCTCTTTGGTCTCCTCTCCCAACCCCAACACCTGTCAGACCCATAATCCTCCACAACCATCCCATCCTGAGGACCTCATTGACCCTTCCATGCAGACCTTCTTGTGCTTTTACCCTCCAAGCCCTCTTCCTGCTCACCTTTCCTACTTTCACCACTGCTTGAAAGGATGATGTTGGTACCCCCATCCCCACCCCCCAGCTGTGTCCCCACAGACCTGGGCCTCCTGCTGCCTACCATGGCCAAAAGCGGAGAGGCCCTGCCACAGGGCAACCCAGCGCTGATCCCGGACCACCACCTCATCAAGGTGACAGTGAAGACACCCAAGGACAAGGAGGATTTCTCAGTTACAGATACTTGCACCATCCAGCAGCTGAAGGAAGAGATATCTCAGCGCTTTAAGGCCCACCCTGATCAGCTGGTCCTAATCTTTGCTGGCAAAATCCTCAAGGACCCTGACTCACTGGCACAGTGTGGAGTGCGAGATGGCCTCACTGTCCACCTGGTCATCAAGATGCAACGCCGCACCATGGGCACTGAGTGCCCAGCTGCTTCAGTCCCTGCCCCGGCCCCCAGCCTTAGATCATTCCCTCAACCAAGCTCCATGTACCCAGCAGATGGGCCAACCGCCTTTAGCTTAGGTGTTCTCACAGGCCTCAACGGGCTAGGCCTGACCTCCAGTAGTTTCCCCGACCAGCCAAGCTCACTGATGTGGCAGCATGTCTCTGTGCCTGAGTTTGTGGCTCAGATCATTGATGACCCTTTCATCCAAGGTCTGCTGTCCAACACAGGCCTGATGCGCCAACTGGTTCTCGATAACCCCCATATGCAGCAGCTGATCCAGCACAACCCTGAGATCGGGCATATTCTCAACAACCCTGAAATCATGCGGCAGACATTGGAGTTTCTCCGCAACCCAGCCATGATGCAAGAGATGATGCGTAGCCAGGACCGGGCACTCAGTAACCTGGAAAGCATCCCTGGTGGCTACAATGTGCTTCGTACTATGTACACGGATATTATGGACCCGATGCTTAATGCAGTACAGGAGCAGTTTGGTGGCAATCCCTTTGCCACTGCCACTACTGCGAATGCCACCAGCAGCAGCAGCCAACCTTCGAGGACAGAGAATTGTGACCCTCTCCCCAACCCATGGGCTTCCACATATGGGGGCTCTGTTGGCAGGCGAGGCAGGCATCCTGGGGACCAGGATGTATCCGAGACTAGAAATAGGGTTCCCACCATTCTGGGTAATATAAGGCTCTATGACTATCTTCAGCAATTACATGAGACCCCCCAGTCCTTGGGAACCTATCTGCAAGGGACTACATCCACTCTCAATCCGACCCAAGAACCACCACCACCAGGAAACCGAGTCCCCCCAACTTCATCCTCCTCCCAGGAACGTGAGTCAGGCCAGCCTCTCCCTAAGGAATCAGGAGCCATCAAGGGAAAGTCCTCTTGCCCATCGTTCCTGAGATATCCCCCAGAGAGCAGTACTGGACAAGATAGAGGTCAAGGTGGCACAGGGAATGGCTCCACTGACCATGGCACCAACATGCCTGATCTTGTCTTAGGGCTGGGGCATTCTGCCAATAGGGCCCCATTCGTCCCTTCATCAGCTTCCCCTATGCCAGCTACCCCTGGGATCCCTGAGCATGCCCAGCTGCCACCGGTAGCTTATCCAAGATCTCTGAGGCCCACCAGCGTGAACCAGGTCCCACAGCTGCAGGACGAGGTGCGCCGGCAGCTGCCCCTGCTGCTGCACCTTCAGGCAGCCATGGCCAACCCTCGTGCCATGCACGCGCTCCTACAGATTGAGCAGGGTCTGCAGATCCTGGCCACTGAAGCACCTCGCCTCCTACTGTGGTTCATGCCTTGCCTAACAGGGCTGGGAAGTATGGTAGGCGGTACAGAGCCTAGAGGGGGTGCCCTTATGCCTGAGGATCCCCCTCTAGCTCCAGCTCCTGAGGTACCCCCAGCACAGGGCTCTGTGGAGCTGGGCCCCCATTCCACCCCTTTCCTCCAGATGTGGCAGGCTCTAAGTGGTGCCAATCCCCAGCAGATGCAGCCCGAGATTCACTTCCGGGTGCAGCTAGAGCAGCTGCGAGCAATGGGTTTCCTGAATCCCGAAGCCAATCTCCAGGCCCTCATAGCCACTGGGGGTGATGTGGACGCTGCTGTGGAGAAGCTGAGGCAGGCATAGGAGACCTGGTTGTTCAGACCATGTCTTTTCCTCTGTGCCCTTTTCGCGTATGCCACTACCCTAACTCCCCCGATCTTGAATGCAGCTGCAGTATGAACCAAATCCACTATGACGCCCTTTACTGTGGAGACAATGTTGTTCCAGAGTCAATGAGGAAGAATTGGAGCCAGAAACAGGGTGGGGGTGCTATGAGTGACCCAACCACGCCCGCCACTGTACCATCTTGGGGCCCCAGTCTGCACTCTGCTTATGCCTATCTGGAGATGCAATTACATCCAATCTCCAGTGTCTGCAGTTGCCTGAGTCTGATTCTTTGTGGGTTATGGGTAAAGGGGGGGATATGGGATGAAAGGTGGTAATAGGAGCTGTCTCTGCATGGGGGGAACGGGGCTTGGAGGGGAAGATCAAAAGTTCGAAGTTCAAAGATTCAGAGGCATAGAGAACAAAGGAGCGTGAGATGAGGCCTTCAGCTTTCCTGGTGTCCTTCCAGAGGTCCCCCAGACTTTGTGTCCTGTAGAAGCTGCCACCATGTACTTTGTTCTTTAGAGCATTCCTGCCACCAGCCTGACCAGGAAGTGGGCACAGTTTCTTATTTCTATCACCCCTGAAGAGCATCCCACAGGTGGCTCTCACTTTCTGGATTTGATGCTGATTCCTGAGTAGATAGGGAGCCCCAGGATTTCAGGCTAAGTTCCAAGATTCCCTAATCCCACCAAGATCACAAAGTACTGTCCCTGGTGGGCACCCCGGATGTTGTCTTTCTTGCACCTGGCAATTCAGAAATGGAGGATTCACCCGGTGCTCAGCATTCTGCTCGAAGTTTGAAATTCAACGTGAGAGTCACGATCCTCTTTCACGAGGTTATCGTCTGGTGGCATGGAGTGTTCAAACTGTAGTTGAAGAATACTTATTATATATAGTACAAACTATGATAGGTGCTGTAAGGACCAGAAGCTGTTAAACAGCAAACAGGTTTGATCTTGTATAGGGAGACAGGGAAGGCTCCATGAGTATGTGCTCAAAGCTGACATCTTAAAAGTGGTAAGAATGAAGTAGGCCAAAATGTGATGGGAAAAGGGAGAGCATTCCAGCAACAGAGCCATTGTGGACAAAGGTACTGAGGCGAGCTGTGCACAACACACAGGAGGTGCCCTCGGCATCTCACACTAAATTCTTGTTTGCACTCAGAAATGCTGCCCATTACCCGTGTCCTTCCAGGGGAAGAGTGATACAGTTCATGAATCAAACAAGCAAACCATACCTCCCCCACATGAGTGAACATTCTGGAGAAATGCACCAACATACAGTGCGTGTTCACACTTAAATCCATCACTACATGGCCACATCTGTGTACATGTGCTCACACGTACATGCAGAACAGTTTGCTAAAGTTTCATCACAGAATGAAGGTGTAAACACAAACATTAATGTGACCTTCTTGTCAAGGCAGGAAAAGCGTCTTTAACAGAGGGGACCACTATGGTAAAAGTGGCCGTGATATGTACTCTAACATCAGAGACCTGGCATTGGGGGTTCTTTGGGAACTTGGAGAAACAGAACCTCTGCCTGGGACCCAGGATGCTTGTACTAACCAACCTGTCTTACCTTTTAGCGGCCAGCAGGTGTCAGCGGTGAAATGAACTTTGCAACTTCCCCCCCCTGGTTTTGGGTTCAATCTCTAGGTGAAGCAGGAGGCTTCAAGCCTCCTTTCTACCTCCTCTTCCCTCCCCCTCAGTTGGGCAGGAGTTGTCCTGATCAAAGGAATTACTACTTATAGTGGTACTAGGGGGTAGGCAGGAGACAGTCTTTGCCTGTCTGTTCCCTGTAACTAACAAGGTGGGTGCTGTGGACTGCTTCTGACCTGGAAAGGTGTACAAGGCAGTCTCTAAGTGGAATCCCCAGAAGGCTAGATAGGTAAGACAAAAAGCCTCTGGGAAAGATATATGCCTTTCATTTGTCTTCCATTGGGCCAAAGGAGGCACGAGAGCTCATTTGGAGTAGGTCTCAGGGCAGATAGCGGATGACAGTCTGGGTCTAAAAGTTCTGGCTAAGGAGGAGAGTATTCATTTAATAGACTGTTTCCTGGCCATATCTTAGGAGAACCCTTGACAGTGGATTGGGTGTTTGGAGTCTTTGCTGTAGCCTCATCAGAGACTGAACTCATGGACACATGTCCAGATCCATGGTGGTGTCCAGGAGGAAAGGGGTTCCTGGGGCAGGAAAGGTCCTTGTCAGCCACCTAGGACTCCACCTAATGTAGGGTCTGGCACATGGGAAGCAATCAAAAGCATTGAATAAATTAATGAGAGTGATGAGTGAGGAAATGAGCAAGAAAATGAGAAAGAGTTTAGGGAAATGAGGCATACAGGGATCAAAAGAGGGTACCACGGGATGGGGCTTGGGAAAATGGCAGCCATTGGAGTTTGGGAAGAGGGAATCCCAACAGGCTGATGTTACTGAAAGGGCAGCCCTCCTGAGATGTCCCACTTTCTCCCTGCTCTGATTCCTCTGTTAGTAGAAGTCCAAGACCAAGTGATTTGCTAGAAATAAAAAAGAACAAACACCCCAAAACCCCCCCAAAACAACAACAAAAAAACAGCATTGAAGCCTGTAACGCTGCATCACAAATAGCCAGCCAGGTAGGTGGACAGCAATTTAAAAGGAAGGTGTTCTTCAAACAACAGAAAGTGTTTTTATGCACCTGTTCTTTTTTTTTCCTTTAGATACTCCCCTTATACCTCTGTCATAAATATACGCACACATTTTTTTCTAGATATTTTAGGGTTTCACTACTTAATTTTAGAAGTTAATGTTTATTGAGGCTTTCCAAATGCCAGCCCTGTTCTGAGCTCTTCCTATCTGAATCCACACAACAGTCCTCTAATGCAGGTGGTGTTACTATTCCCATCTTTCAGAGGAGAAAAACTGAGACTTAGGGAGAGGGGAAACTACACTGCTTAAAGTTGGGTAGCTCCTGCGTAGCCGAGGCAGGATTTGAAATTAGTCTATTCCAGAGTCCACTGTACTCAGTCAAGTTAATTCATGCTTTAATCCCTACCCAAAAAATTGCAAAGGGCAGGGATTTGTTGTATTTAATTGGAATTTTTGCCTCCCTGCAAATAACTACACTGGACTGAATATTTCCTTTGCCGTATCTTATATATGCTTATACATGTGTATTTATGGTGGTTTTAAAACAATCTACTAGTGCCACTGTTCTTAAATTGTTTTAACTTTGAAATATTTTTAAAAAAATTTTTAGTGGTTATTTTTGAGAGAGAGACAGAGTACGAACCGGGGAGGGGCAGAGAGAGAGGGAGACACAGAATCCAAAGCAGGGTCGAGGCTCTGAGCTGTCAGCACAGAGGCTGACACAGGGCTTGAACTCACGGCCCATGAGATCATGACTTGAGCCAAAGCCGGACACTTAACCAACTGAGCCACCCAGGTGCCCCTTAAGTTTGAAATATTTGATGACAAAATTTTCAATGCTTGACTCCTTATTCCTTTGCAAAAGACCATTGTCTATTTTTGTCTCTTTTTCTTCATACACTTAGAGTAGATGTCAAATTTCAGAAAAGGCCAAATGAGATCTTGATTGGCTTTCCGCTACATTATGAATTAGAGGGAATTGAGAGTTTTACAATAGCGCTCTTTCCTTTTAGAATAGGGAATGTGTCCATTCAAGTTTCCTTTGTTTCTCTACAAAGAAGGGTAGTTTTTCTAAGTGCTGGCTAACTGAGGAGGAGCGGTTGGGAGCAGACAAAATGGATGAACAGGATTAAGGGGGATATAAACCTCCAGCCATAGAATAAATAAATCATGAGAATGTAATATACAGCATAGGGAACGTAGTCATATTGTAATAGCATTTCGTGACATAATGTATAAAAATACCAAAGCACTGTAATGTGCACCAGAAACTAAGAGGATATTGTGTGTCGATTATACTTCAACAACAGTAACAAAAGAACTGTAGTTTCTTTATGTAAGTCCCACACATTTGGGTTTATTTAAATGTTATATGTTTCTGATTATTTTGAGTGAAATTTTTTCCATTATATTTCCAGGATGGATATTGTTCTGATGAAACTGCTGCCACTGGTTACATTATGAATCCTTATTTTACACAGATTTTTTGCTGATTCCCATGCAAACAAATATATGCACCCTTGAAAAACAGTTATAAAGCCTCTACGGTTCTGTTAAGCCTCTTTTCTAAAATGTAATTTAACTTGTTTTCTCAGTTTAAAAACAACATAGAAGTACAGTTGATCTTTGAACAACACGGGTACAAACCATGAGGGTCTACTTCTATGTGGAATTTAAAGTTTTGTTATGTGTTGAGAGCAAAAGCCACGAACCATTTATTTACAACTGCCTGCCCTGGTCTCTTTGAGACCCAGTACAAGGCGACTGGCACAGAGGTCGTAACGGCTTCCCTCTGAGTACCTTGGGTGGCCCCCAAAGGCCAGGACCAGGCTGGGCTGCGGGTCACCCCATGTGCCCAAGGTGCCTCATGGGCATGAGGCTGGGCCGAAGTGGAGGAAGACGCCCAGAGGGCAGGGATGGCACTGTGCAGGGAGTCCTGCACCCCATGTCCCCTACCCCCCCTCCCCCCGCAGAAAGGCCAGCACACTCACTTGCAGCGGCAGGTGCGGATGGCCAGAGGTGGGCGGCACAGCTCCAGGCTGTTGTTGCTGTCCACAGTCACCCCAGGGGCCACTGCAGAACACTGCCGTCTCCGGGCCAGGCCCATGGCTCCCTCCCCTGCCCCAGCCCTACGTGACCAACCACTTACAGACAGATTTTCCAATAAATATACATACAATACTGTTTTCTCTTCTGATTTTCTTAATAACACTTTCTTTTCTCTAGATTACTTTATTGTAAGAGTACAGTATATAATTCATACACAAAATATGTATTAATCTACTGTTTATACTATCAGTAAGGCTTCTGGTCAACAGAAGGCTAGTAGTAGTTAAGTTTTTGGGGAATCAAGTTCAGTTTTTAGGGAATCAAAAGTTATATGCAGAAGATTTTTTATTGCATGGGATCAGTGCCCCTAACCTCGGCATTGTTCAAGGGTTAACTGTCTATATCAGATAATACAGATAAGCAAAGTAAGAATATAAAAACCAGAGATGCTGTTACCATGATGTTTGTCCTTCCACATATTTTACAAAACTGTGATTCTATTATACATAATGTTTTATAACCTGTCTTTTTAACTTGATAATATATCACGAAGATTTTTTCCGAGTTGCCAAGTAGCTTTTGCAACTCATACTTTAACCAATGTTTCCTGAAGGCTTATTAATGCAAGAAACTGTGTTTGGTGCTAGGAATTCAATGGTGAACAAGACTGATAAAGTTTTTGCCCTATAAAGCTTACAATATAGTGGAGATAAGACACTTCAAACAAACCAGAAATAGAATAGCTAACAGAACACTCACTGAAAACTAGGCATTGTTCCATAAGCGTTATGCATATTAACATTTAATTCTTACAACAACCCCAAAATGTAGGTACTATCATTAGCCAATTTTACAGATAAAGAAAGACATAGAAATGTTAAGTGTCTAATCCAAGGTTGCACAGCTAGTAAGTAGTGGAGTAGGAGCTGGGATTTGAAACAGCGTTTGTAGAGGTCACACTTTTTTTTTTAAATGTTTATTCATTTTTGGGAAGGGGGGCAGTGAGAGGGGGACAGAGTATCCAAAGCAGGCTCCACACTGTTAGAACAAAACCCAATGTGGGGCTCGAACCCCAGAACCAGTGAACCCCAGAACCGTGAGATCATGACCTGAGCTGAAAATGAAGTCAGATTCTCAACCCACTGAGCCACCCAGATGCCCCCAGAGGCCACACTCTTAGTCTCTATTCTATTGCATGTAATACATGCATATATTGCATTTAGAGAGAGGAGAAATATATTTTTAGAAGAGTGGTGTGAGTGTGTCTCTCTGGAGGGAGTATTTATGTAGAGACTTGAAGGGTAAGAGGAAGTCAGACATTCAAAGAGCTGGGGGAAGAGCGTTCCAGGTAGAGGGGAAAGTGTAAAGGAGCTCCCTGAGTTAAATTAGAGTTCAGGGCACCTGGGTGGCTCAGTCAGTTAAGCGTCTGACTCTTGATTTCCACTTAAGTAAGGATCTCAGGGTTTGTGAGCCCCATGTGGGGTCCTGAGCTGACAGTGCAGAACCTGCTTCGGACTCTCTCTGTCTCTCCCTCTCTCTCTGCCCCTACCCCATTCATTCTCTCTCTCTCTCTCTCTCTCTCTCTCTCTCTCTCTCTCTCCCCCACCCCCAAGTTAAACACATTTAAAAAAATAGAATTCAACACGTTTGAAGAAAAAGGAATGAAAGCCAGTGTGTCTGGAGTACTGAGAAAAGGAGGGAGAGCACTTCAAAGTGAGGTGGGAGAGACAATGAGCAGGTTGGCACAGGGCTTTGTTACCCCACATGGAGTGTGGATTTCATTGTCCTCTCTGTGGAGCATGAATGAGAAGGTGGCAGGGGTGGAAACCAAGTCAAGAGAGAAGATCCTGCCATCATCCAGGTGAGGGATGGTGTTGCCCTTAGATTAAGGTTCTCTACAAGGGCATATGGCAAGAAGTGGACAACTGAAGAATTTTGGAAATGGAACTGAAAAAACCCTTTTGATGTGCTGATAAGACTGGACGTGCAAGATTAAAGAAAAAGAGGAATTAGAGATTCATTTATTCAGCTAACACTAATTGAACACTCTATCTCTGTCAGGTTCTGTGCTGGGTGCTGGAGATGTTAGGTGTTCTAGATCACAAAGCCCTGCCTTCATGGAGCCAACAGAGAGGAGGCAGACATCGACTAACTGTGTAATGTAATTTCAAGCAAAAGAAGAGGCTAAGAAATACAGAACAAGGAGACCGAGATTGACAGGTGGACTTTCTGAGCTTGTAATCACCAAGAACATCACCAAAGACAGCATTTAAGCAGAGATATGATCAATAATGTGAGTGAGCAAGTGAAAGTTAGGAGCAAGAGTTCCCACACAAATGGGATGTCAGTTAAAAAGCAGGCATGAGCTGGGTATGTTCCAGGAATACAAGAAGGCCACTGTGACTGGGGTAGGGTGCTCAGGAGATGAGTCAGGCGGTCAGCCCGGGGCCAAATTGTCAGAGCATTTTAGTCTTGGTAAGGCATTTAGATTAATCCAAGTAGAATAGGAAAAGCTTTGGTAGTTTTGCATAAAGAGGTGAGGTTTGGGGCGCCTGGGTGCCTCAGTCGGTTAAGTGTCTGACTTTGGCTCAGGTCATGATTTCATGATTTGTGAGTTCAAGTCCTACATCAGGCTCTCTGCTGTCAGCATAGAGCCTACTTAGGATCCTCTATCCCCCTCTCTCTCCTCCTCCCCCACTCATGCTCTCTCTTTCTCAAAAATAAATAAGGGGAACTGGGTGGCTCAATCAGTTAAGTGTCAGACTTTGGCTCAAGTCATGATCTCACAGATCATGAGTTCAAGCCCTGCACTGGGCTGTGTGCTGACAGCTCAGAGCCTGCAGCCTGCTCCGGATTCTGTGTCTCCCTCTCTCTCTGCCCTTCCCCCGCTTGCACTCTGTCTCTCTCTCTCACTCTCTCAAAAATAAAAATTTTAAAAACAGACAGAAGTGAGGTTAATTGACCTATATCTGCTACTGTGGGAAGTAGTGACTCAAATGGGCCAAGAGAGGAAGTAGGGAAACCAGCTAGGAGGCTGTGGCAGTGTTGGAAGTGTCGAGGTGATCAGAGTCAGGATTTATGTCAAAGAAAAAGGCCCTAATACTTGCTGATAAATTAAATGTGAAAAGAAAGGACTCAGGGGTGATTCCTGTGTTTCGGGCCTGAACAACTAAATGAATGATGATCTTTTGAAAAGGGAGAAGAGGCCAGGGGGAGCAGTAACTTGAGATTCTGTTATGACATTAGCTGTCTTGTTTGTCAAACTAGCCGGGATAGGGAAGACTATGGGAGAAACAAGTTTGCGGAGAGAGAGTCAAGAATTCATTCACTGTTTTATATGATTCCATTTATCACGACAACAAAGGATTCTTGTATATGTTTGCTCCACATTCATTCTGTTGTTGGATTTTATTTAGGTGAGCAAAACGTCACAAACTTCCATGACGATAAATCATTGTCTGTGTCCTTAATTCAATTTCTCTTTCTGCCTCCTTCCCTTCCACCTTTCCTTTCTTCCTTCCTACCTGTATTTTATTAAGGGCCTGCTGGCAATGGGGCTACAGTAGCAAATAAGATAAGGTCCTTGTTCTCATGGAGCTTATATTCTAGTGAAGGGGAATGGAAACATAAAATGAATAGTAAAGAAGAAATATGACATAATAAATTCTGTGCAGATAATTAAAATAGACTGATAAGATACAGAATGGTTGGAAAGGGCTTTGTGAAGAGATGATTTGAAAGGTAAGAAGGATGAACCTGTAAAGATTAGGTGGACAAGCATTAAAGGTTTAGGGAACAGCAATCGCAATGGCTTTAAGTATGGGGAGGCACTTGGCCTGTTTCAGACGTAAGAGGGAGGCCAGTGTGGCCAGGTTTCATAAGGATGGAGAAATCACCATCAGGAAGTCAAGGTGATAAGCAGGAGTCTAACCAGGGAAGGCTTTGTAGCTAGACAAAGGCTTTGGATTTTATTGCAAAGGTGATACGGAGGTAGTCTTTGCTACTCCCATCAGGGGAGTAATCCCTTCTGGGGTTTAGTTAAATTTATAAGATTATCATAAATCACACTTGGCTCAAACTCAGTGGAGTATAGAAAGGAAAATAGCTCACTAGCATGTCAGAATTAGGCATTTTTCATTTAAGGGAAATCCTTACACCTTACAGCAGTCCATGTCCAGTTAGCATGGCCATCCAGGAGCCATCTTCTCCCAGGTGACAATTTTTGGTTAAAAAAAAAAGTTAAACTCTCATTTGATTTTTCTGGAGCAAATTGCTGACAAAAACACTGAAATTGCATTTAATAACAAGCTTTTCATAGAATTTGATAAAGCTATTATTGAGATGGAAAAACCTTAACCAATCTCTGTGAAGAATATGGGAATGTAATATGTTTTCTGGAAATTAGATCTTGATACAGTAAACTTTAAGGCAGGTGCATAAAGTCAGTGCTTTATTGAACTGGTTGGACTCCTAAGAGGAGACCACACTTCCCTCACCAGTCCATTTGGAGTTGCCTCCATCATCTGCAGCTGAATATACCTCTGGACACTTGGTCAACTCTAACAGACATACCTATTCTCCTTGTCTCCCAGTCTAGTTACAGACCTGACTGCAGGATGTGCCAAAGCTTGGCATTGACTGTCGTATTGAAGTCATACTCAATTTGACAAGTGTCTTCTCTGTGCCAGTTACTTTGGATGGCACTTTGTATGCATTATCTCCTTGAATCTCTGAAACAAATCTGTGAAAAACTACCCATTTATAGACGATAAAACTCTGGCTTCCAAAGAGGATAAATGACTTATTGACGGTTATAAAGTAGTAGGAGTGGGATTTAAACCAGGGCTACTTTACTCTAGAGAGCCCATGTTCCCCATTTTCCCCCTAGGTAGTAAGTTTTAATTGATTAAATAAAATAGAAAGTTGATTGTTTTATTTTCTAATGATAAAATGAATATAGGTACACTGTAAAATATTCAAATGGTGTCAGATTCTCAGGAAGGATGAAGTGAGATTGCTGTGCTAAATAACTCAGTGGACAATGTGGGAAAGGCATCCTCATTGAGACACAAGTGTATGAATGGTCCCTTTGTCTCCTCTCTTACAGGTTCTATTGTCAGGATCTGAGATGTCTCCTTCCCGAGCACCCACCTGACAAGAGAACCTGTGAGAGAGGAGACAAGGCAATGGTTCACCTCACAGGCTACATGGGAGGAAAAATCCCTGGAAACATGAGATAAGCGAAGGAAATTCTGGAGAATTGTTACCTGGAATGTTCTTTAATTCCTGTTACAGATTAATTTATTAGTTAATGAAAAGCCAGAAAAGTTAATTTGACTATCCAATTCTGCTGGATGAAACTCAAACAAAATTCCCACAAGGAATTGTTTGCGAATAATATTCATACGATAGAAGTTGTTCTGAGGTCTGGGCATTCCTAGGAAAGGCCCACTAGACTGCTTGCTACCAGCCAGCCATGAGGCTCACTGTATGAAGTTCCCCAGGACTGAGGAGCTCTTTTAAACTCAGAAATTACAAGTTATCAGAGTCCTGCTATTAGTTTAATACAGAAGATGCTGATTCAAACTAGTCCACGTTTGGGGCCCCTGGGTGGCTTCAGTCGTTTAAGCATCCGACTTCGGCCCAGGTCATGATCTCGTGGTTTGTGGTTTCGAGCCCCACGTTGGGCTCCACACTGACAGTTTGGGATTCCCTCTCCCCATCTCTCTCTCTGCCCCTCTCCCACTCAGTCTCACTCACTCTCTCTCTCTCTCTCTCAAAAATAAATAAATAAACATTAAAAATTTTCAATTATCCCAAGTTTAAGAGCATATATCAGTGTCCCAATAAACAATTTAGTTGTAGAGGGATCTAGATGCTCATGTTCCCCACGTCGAGCAGAACCTTCTGAAGGTGGTCTTGTAGACAGCTAAGTTCTAAATTTATAGTCCTTGGAAATTACAGAATCAGAAAAGGGGTCAAGTATATAATGGCAAAAGACTGACAGCCTGACATCTTCACAGTTAAAATACAATTACCTCCGAGATCTGACCAACTTTACCTGGGGTCTCACCTGCCTGGAGTGGTCAAAACAGTGCCTTAGAGAGTCACCATTTTCTGCTTTTTCAGTTGAAATATGTCCCCTCCCAAGTGACAATTTCCTTTTCAAATGTATCTTAAATCTAATCATTATTAAGTCATCAAGACCTAGAGTAGAATTACTTTCTCATAATTTATTTTGTCTCAGCTCTGATCCTCAAGAGTTGAGATCCGACTTGATCTCTCTAAGAACAACTGAGTTCACAAGTTCTTGGGGAACATGATGCTGTTTTTCTTAGAACCATGTCAATAAGTCACTCAGCGTGGTAGGCCTCAGAGATACAAGCTTCCTACAAGCCTCGGATGAGGCCAAATGGACTGGTTATACTTATCTTCACTCTGTTCATTTAGAAACAAGGGAACCTATGGCCTTGACTGGGCCATGGTCCCAGTACAGTAATTTAGTGAATGATAGGTGACTAGAATCAGCACTTCCTGAGCCAGATTCTTAAGCCAGTGCCTTTTCTGCTCAGTTACATTCGTTTACCAAAAACTCAGGCGGTATGATTTTCAACAGCGAAATAGGCTGGTGCAAAACATGTTTCTAGACAGAAACGTTTAATTTTTTTCTATTGCTATTTAAGTCAAATTGTAAACAGAGCCAACCTCACACAGGGAGAAGAGACCTCTGCCCTTCCCCCCATTCTGGTCTACTTCTCAACTGTGACCTCATCACTGACATCATATTCCCTGAGGCTGGCCCTGGCGAAGGGCTGCTGACACCCTATGGGACCCAGGTGGCTGCAGGGCTGCATTAGGAAGTGGTGTCCGGAGTTCGTGGGTGAGTGGACGTCCCTGAACACCTATGGTCCCTGCATCCAGGTGTGCTTAGTGCTGCATCTGGGCTTCTACATGTCCGCAGGTGGCCCTGCATTCCGCGCTTGAGGACATATGGCCCGGGCTAGGGAAGAAGCAGGGGACAGCCAGCTGGTATCTTGTAGGGAGCCGTCATCACGCATCATCAGAGTGTCTGTCAAGACCCCACAGGACTGCCAGGAATTTATGCTGGCAGAAAATAGCAGTGTCCACCACTTTAAGAAACAGATCTCTAAACGCCTTCACTATAACACTGACCAGTTGGTGCTCATTTTCACTGGAAAGATCCTCCGGGATCAAGACATACTGAGCCAGCGTGGCATCCTTGATGGCACTATGGTCCACTTGGTGGTGAGGACCCATCTGAAGGGAACTCCGCCTGGTCCCGGAACTCTGCTAGGCCCCACTGGCCACTGTGTGCATCGCTCTGGACCGTCCACCTCGGACAGTGCTGGGATGCTGGCCAGGCTGGGCCGGCTGGGCCGGAGGTCCCCTGATCTGGCTGACTTTCTTGGCCAGATGGCTCAACTCTTAATGGTCTTCTCGGAAGACCCTATGGTCCAAGGCCTGGCAAATGAGAAAGCAGCCAATGCCAGCCATGCTCCTGAATCCTCAAGGCCAGTACAGAAATCTGAGCCAGCTCTTAAGGCTCTGGAAACCTTGCAGAACCCAGCCCGGCAACAGCAGCTCCTGCAGGCAGACAAGCGGGGGCTAGAGGCCTTGAAGGCAGTGCCAGGTGGTGACAATGCTATGCATCCAGTCTGCTCTGATATCCAGCAGCTCATGCTCTTCACTCTGGCCCCATTACTTGCCTCCAAAGGCCACAACCTAAGTTCAGAGCTTTATAAAGAGGAAGCCAATGCTCACAGCAGTGCTGACACTACTACCAACATCCCCACAGCCTCAGCACCTGCCAGGCCATTTGCACAAAAGGTCAGTGCAGAAGAGGTTACCCAGGCCAGGAGCGTGGCCTCAAATCAGGCCAATTCAGGATACGGGACTGGTATGCCAGATGTAAGTTTGGGCCAGGATCTTCTCTTTCAGGATGGTCAGCAGCCCACAGGGAAAACCACTTTAACCGGTCAGCTTAGACCCTCACCCTCTGCCTTGCATAGAACCTTGCATGTCCTGCAGCAGAATCCAGCTCTTCTCCACCAGTTGGCAACTGGAAGCCCCCTGAGACATCACATGCCACTGCTCTCCATCCTGACCAATCCACGAGCACTGCAGGCATTGATACAGATAGAAAAGGGCCTGCAGATACTGTCCAAGGAGGTGGCTGGGCTGGGACCTTACTTATGGGGCCAGGGTAGGCCACACGGGACTAGACAGTGCCCTGAAGCTAGGGCTGGAGGGCAGGGCCAGAGAGCAGACTCCATACAACCCACCTTGGCTGTTCTTCAGCTTCTCCACACACTGGACAATGCCTGCTTCCAGTCCACTCGATCCTCACTACCCTCATCCCCCCTCACTCAAGGCCTCTACCAGCGAGAACTGGAACATCTGAGGGCCATGGGTTTTACTAATCGGGATGCCAATCTACAGGCCCTTATGGCCACAGGCGGAGATAGTCATGCTGCCATTGACAGGATGCTGGGGGTACCGGAAGCCCAGGTGCCTCCAGCTGATGCCCCCAGCGCACCACCTCATGGAGAGGGAGGGAAGGGAAGGGGGAAGGGAGGGGAGAGGAAGTAGCCTATTTTGAATTCTTCCTACTTAGATCGTGTGCACACTTGAACAACTCCCCTCCCTCACTGCCCAAGCCTGTTCTACATTAAAAACATTGCTTGGATCTCATGCGTGGTGTCAATTTGGGGGTATGTAGGCAAAGAAAATATTGTTTGAGGGAGAGATTGATCATGCTATCGGGTCTTGGGTCTGGGCTGCACCTACTCTCATACCCCTAATCTCAGAGCTTTTTCTAAATTTGAACGTGAGGTGGAGAAATCCTGAGTGTTTCCAGCAACCTAGTTCCCCATCAACATTACCATCATCGTCACAAGCCACCTTTCGTCCAACGCCAGAGTGACTCTGAATGAATCCCGGCTCTGCCCCCTCCCCCACCCCCCCCCACTCCACCACGGGAAGCCCCCTCTCTTTTCATCTTATTTTCATACGTATTACAGAAAACCTGTTCAACCTCCCTCTCAGCTCTGGCTCTTTCCTGCCTGTGTCAGAATCCTGCTTTAGGAGGTGAACCCCCCCCTCCCCCCCACTGCAGGCAGGTTTCTTCCCTTTATGTCATAAAATACTTGACTCTGCTGCCTTACCAGACACTGAACTTCTCTCTCCTTTTGTCTCTGAATTTCTTGAAAGTCCTCCTCTTTCAATGCCCACGTTTCCCCATCCTCTGCAATCAGACACTTACCCCCAGTGAGTCATTTCTCCTCTTCCCATTATTTTTTTTTGTATGGAGTCTTATATGCTGACCCATATAGCTGCTTTATTTACTCTAGTTTCTTATCCTTTTTTTGTTTTTGAGTGGTGATTCCTGTGAGTATGCTACACTGATTGATTCTCCATTCACCATTCAGAGAATTTGACCATGTCCTTTGCTGTGGCTCTTACTTCCATGTTCGTGGTTCCTTAATATTTTAGTCCATTTGTACTTTCCTTAGCTTACCAGCCTACCCCTGGGTATCACAGAGGAACCTCTGGCTGGCATGGTCAGAAAGAGCTCAGCATCCTTCCCTGGGCCCCATTCCTACTCTCAATTCTGGGGTCCCTGTGTCTTAGTGAAAGTCACCAATACTTTCCTAATCCACTCATTCTCTTTGTAAACTGTCATCTGTCAGTGAGGAGATTCATAGTGTAGGCACATGAAGCATGACCAGAAGGCCAGGGGTCATATGTAGCCATGCAGCAGGATAACAGCTGATGAAAGAGAGGTAGGAAGCATATTAGAAGCATTACTTTGGGGAAACCAGGGACTATAGATTCAGAGCCAGCTCCAGGGGTCAACTGACCCTGGGCTAAAAAACAGCTGAATCTCGTGCTTCCTGGGGGCTAGAGAGGAGGGACATCTCTGAGCTACACACTGTGACTTCATTGTTTTGTGACACCCCATGAACCTAGAGATCTGAAGGTTGTGGCCATCAGGGACTGTGGATAAAATACTTTTGGGACCACATGACCCACCAACGGTCCTGATACACTTCACTCTATTCTTCACTTCACTTCACTTCACTTTCCTGTGGCACCAGGATGTTAGTCTGAATTTCTGAGATCAGGGATGCACATTTGGTCCCAGGGAAGAGTGAGAGTCTGGGGTGAAGTGTGAGTGATGGGCAAGGCAGTATCCCGAGCTTCTGGAAGCATGTTTCCTCTTTTATCATGTGGAGTCCCATGGTCAGACACCTGAGTGAGCTGGGAAATCTTGACAATAATGTTAATAGTCTTCCTGTGGACTGGACCCTGCTACCTCCAGTTTTATAGAAGCCTATGGACTTCTACAAATCCCCTTCCCCATCTAGGGAACTATTACATTTTAGCTTCAGGATGATAAAAGGGCCAAAAACAGAACTTTAAGGAGTGGAGCTTGCTGCCAGGGCTGTAGAATCCTCCATCTGTCTATTATCTATCGTGTGTGAAACTTGGACTTCAGTCAGTAATGGGAAACCCTGGGGAAGACGCGCCCAGTGCTGTAGCCACAGGGTATCCATCCAGAGTATAGGCTGTAGCGAGACCGACCGCGGTACCAAGGTGTTAACAGCTGGGTGATCCTGCATTCCCCCTCCTCTTCTATTTTCCACTCTACCCCTGTAAGCTTTCTCCTCGAAGCTTCCTTGAGGCCTCAGACATGGAAGGGGAGAATTGTTGACGAATTTGTTGGGGGAGACGAGTAAACACTAGCCTGCAAACTATGTCGGACACATCATTTGTCCACTCCTGAACTTAAATTTACTTACCAATACCTCAGTCTCCTGTAGCTCTGTGGTACTGTAAGTCTAGCCCCCAGATGGATGCATTTTCAATATTACTATGGGAGTCCAAAGTCCTGAATCCTGGCCCTGGCTTTGATAGTAACTTCCTGGGTTACTGACTCTCTCTCTCTTCCAGGAAAAATGTGAGGTTCACGGCAGGTAATTAGCGTGATGGTGAGCGTTACCTTGTGAGGTAGACCTTTTGATCAGATGAAGCCAGCATCTTAGGGGAGCAGGCATATGGCCCACAAAGGAGCATTTCAGGAACAGAACAGCACTTCCCCTCCACATTCCCACCTTCCGCTCCTTTGTATATATTGTTCTCTGTTCCTGAGATCATTACATCACTGGGTCTCTTTACCATTTACTGCCTCAAAAGATAACAGGTCTTCACTTCCACTACTATGTGTTTGTGCAGCTTGGCATCCTCACATGTAACTCATACTGAAGAAGGTATGAGATACTGTCCATATAGATGCATAATCTTGACACTTTTAGCTTCTCTGAATCATAGGCTCTTAATGAAAGATGCTGATAGTAACCATGTTTTGAATTATGGGAAGGAGCAACCGGTGATTTATTTGTGTATTTTAGAACTGAGGTTACTAGGGCAAAGGAGGGTTATTAAAAAAGGCACTTGGATTTTGAGAAGGCCTCTCTGAATTCTTAATGAGGGATAATTTTATGGCTAAAAGGAAAGGGATTTCAAAACAGAAGACCAGAGGAGGAATGGGAGAAAATACAGTTTTAACAGGCACTATTCATATCCCAAGACCTGTCTAAATATTTTAGAGTTGTTATTTGATATAGGTATCATAATAATCCTGTAAAATGATATAATATAAAACCATCCTAAATAAGTTATAAGTTTACTAATAAAGTTCAGAGTGTACATAACGTTCTCATATTTATTGGTTGACCATTTTACATGTCAGGCACTGTCTTAAGTTTTCTGCATTCATTAACTTACTTATTCCTCACCACAGCATTAACAGTTAGATATTAACATTTACTCATTTGACAGTTGGACAAACCAAGGCATAGAGAGATTTAGCATCAGGCTCAAGACCACAAAAACAGTAAGCAGAGGAACCAGGATTCACACCCAGAAACTCTGACCTTAGACTTTTTGCTCTTCATCACTATCCAAAACATTGAAATCAGACAAATTTACCTAAAATGATCATTTTTTTAAACTTGGACTCACAGAAGCATATTTCCACTATGAAACACAGACTCATTTAAGAAAAAGAATTGACTTGATCTTTAGTAAGTCATGGAAACATTTGCAGGAAAAGAAAAAAAAAAATCAGGAGCATTCTGCACTGGCACTATCATAGCTACTGAGATATCTCCAAGGTGTGCTTATTCCTAATTGTAAAATTTCCCCAAGAGTAAAAATATTATCATCTCTCTGAGTTATTCAGCGTTGCCCAAAGAGCCTCAAGAATGTGGTGTGTTCAATGTGATTTTTGGTATTTCCAATTCGTCTGACCCTCTCTTTGCTTCCACTACTTCCTCTCCTAAAAACACGCTTATGTCATATTAGAGGTCTCCATCCATGTAAATGTACCTAGAAAGCTCAGAACCCATTTACTTTCCTTATCCCTAGCCTGTACTCAAATTTCATGTTGAAATTTTCCCCAAGTGAAGCAGCCTCAGAAGTCGGCTCCGAATCTCCTTGGTCCTAGCCCCATAGATGATCGGGTTGAGCACAGGAGGCACCAGCACGTACAGGTTGGCCAGAAAAATGTGCACATTCTTGGGGACTCGGTGCTGGCCAAAGCGGTGGGTGAGGAAGGAGAAGAAGGCAGGAATGTAGAAGACCAGGATGACCCCCAGGTGGGAGCCACAGGTACTCAGAGCCTTGTGCCTGGCATCTTGAGATGGAAGGCGGAAGACAGCATGGAGGATAAAGCCGTAGGAAATGGCAATGAGGATGGCATCCAGACCCATGGCCAGCAGGGCCACAGTCAGCCCATAGACAATATTGACAGTGATGTTGGCACAGGCCAGGCGAGCGATGCCCATGTGCTCACAGTATGTGTGGGCCATGACATGGTGACCACAGTAAGGCAGTCGCCTCAACAAGAAGATGAATGGGGTCACAATGGCCACACTACGGAATAGCCCAACAAGGCTAATCATGCCTATGACGGTATGGTTGAGAATGGTTGTGTATCTCAGTGGGTTGCAGATTGCCACATAGCGATCAAAGGCCATGGATAGAAGAACTGAGGATTCCAGAGCATAGATAGAATGGACACAAAACATTTGGGCCAGGCATCCACCAAAGGAAATCTCTCCAGCATGCAGCCATAAAGTGGACAGCATCTTAGGCACCGTGGTGGAGCTGAGAGCCAGGTCGGTGAGCGAAAGAAGGCACAGGAAGAGGTACATGGGTGCATGAAGAGCACTGTCTGTCACAATGACCAGGATGAGGGCAGCATTCCCAGTCAGCGCTACCAGATACATGGCGCAGAAGGGGATGGCGATCCAGACGTGGGCCCACTCCAGCCCTGGGATGCCCGTCAGGATGAGTGTGCCTGGGAGACTATCCTCACTGATGTTGGAAGCTGACATTCTGCTTGGAAATAAACACCTCTATCCAAGGGGTCATGGTATTCTGGCCCTGTAATATCAGGTTGTTGGGTCATTCACATAAAATGATGAACTTTCTGTGAAACCATCTTTTTAGGTGGAGAAAAATATTTATTATTATTAACTTGTTAAAGAGTCTTGAAATATCCTATCACATGTAGTCTTTTTTTTCTTTATGCTAATTCCTGTACCCATCCATGATGTTTATAGTTCTATATTCCAAGCACCAAACATTTGAGCATCTTTCCAATATGATCCTTCACAACTTACCTGCTACACATCCTGTCCATCATTTATTAGTCTAGTCCACTCACATTGAGGAATATTCCTTCTCTCTTTCATTCATGCTTATAGAATCTTCTGTCTTCATTTTCCCCCTCCTTTCTGAGCTTTTTTCTCTTTTTTCTAAGCTTCAGTTAGTTTTTCTGCCTCCCAGAAGACTTTCCTTTCTTCTGGTCCTTAATGATCTTTTATTATTATTTTTTATCCTTCAACTACTTTACAAAATCCCAATGGCCGAGACTATGCCTTTATGCAATTGTATACTCTACACTGACCATGACTGAGTCCTGATGTAGACATTTTGTAAATGGTCAACTTAAGACTCAATTCCATTAACTTTACTAACATATCATTGACTTTTTGACTTCATGATATAGTGATGCAATCACTGTATTTTCTGCATTTGTATGTATCTTCATAAATATACAGTGCATAACTTCATTTTATATCTTACCTGGAATGTCTAGAAAAAGGCTAGTCCACCTGATTGTGCTTCCATATCTCCTGATTATCTACGTTGTGCTGAGTATTCCCGAGGATACAGTAGAAGAAAGACAGAGATACATGAGACATTCCAGCTGAGAGACAGACTCCCTACTGTGGCAAAGCCAACCTGAGGTCTTGTGTGACGCCCAGTGTAATGACTGGATACTGTGGCTAGATCAGAAGACCAAGTGCTGACAGAAGCACATCAGGGGAGAAAATGGAGTGTCCTGGTGTTGCTCACAGTGAAGATATTTTGGAAAGGGAATCTGTTTTTGTTGTGGAAGTCTAGCTGGTATTTTCAAACATTTTCCCTTAGTAAAACATTGTCTACTAAAAAGAAATCTGTACAGGATTCTGAGAAACTTGAATTTTAGTCCCAATTCTCTAACAGAATTGATTGTGACACTGAAAAAATATTCTTCTTCTTTGGGCTGTCTTAATTTGGAAAAATTAATGACTCTAGTCATTCTCTGTTTTGTATCTGCTCATTATGTGGCATTGGAATAATCCCACAACATTTTCAGGCCTTCTTTTTTTTTATCACTAAATTTGAAATGGCATCATGTGGTTTCTATCCTCACAAAACTAATGGTTGTGCAAAAAGTAATATTCATGAAATTAAAAATATAGGCACCACAAATAATCACCCCCATTTTTCTGCAACCTCTTTATCATCTAACAACCTTCTGGAGAAAATAGAGTGCAATTATCATTGGCACTCTTAATCAATAGGAAGACAAGGTCCAGAGAAGTAAACTGATGTCGTCTACATCACAGAGTATGTTAATTTCACAACTGAAATGAGGGGGTCCTGATTTATGTGTCCTGATTCAGATTTTTCAAGTTTTACTCCACCCAAATATGCATAAATATGACCAACATCTGAATTCTTCGATATCTCTTTCAAATAAAGCACTTTTTCTAATATCAATTCATAAGGCTGCAATTAATTTATTAGTTAATGAATATCAAAGAGATAAAGAGAATTGGGGAGCCTCTCCTATTTGGACAGAGATTTTCACTAATGACACCAAAGTGTCTTGGTCTCAACCTTGACACAAGCCTTGACACTAGGGAAAAGATGCTTGGATGGTAGAGGGCAGAGAGCGACAATTATTACCATCTTCCTTTCCCCTCTCTTCCCAGCCTATTCTTGCCCCTGAAGGAAGTTTTTAAGTGGTTATTATAAGATAGTGGTATTCTGTGATATTGTGGGTTGTGAAGAGCAGAAAAACTGTGGTTACAGAAGAGTTAGATTTATTCCCCCTGAGAAGTGAGGGGATAAGGATATTGAGGGGGTGCCACCCTGGTATGCAATGGGGACATCCACCCAAATGTCCCAGGGTCTTGTCCTTGAGTCCCCCTCTCTGACCTAGACCTCAGTTATTTAACTCTGTGTTCTTTCATTGAACACAGTTGTTGGAATCTGATTTCAAGACCGAACCTCTGTGGTAGACACACACTTGCAGGCGGGGCATGCTGAGGTTGGAGCTGTGTTGGAGATGTCCTGAGTGTGAGGCTGTGTGGACAGCTCGTCCAGGGACAGCTTGTGCCGGAGGTGTGTATCTGGTTTTACAGTAAAGGAGGTAAAAGCTGTGTTTCTGTGCAAGTTTGGGTGGGTGTGGGATGAGGGAGCAGAGGGCGCTGAATGTGTAATCTGGGTTGAAGTAGCTGATCTTTCTCTCACCTGAGTTTTCTGGGCTCAGTGAATGTCTTCGGCTCAGCTCTATGGCCCAGCCTCCTCTGGTCAATGGGCTTGATAAGTGAGCTTATTTATTGACTCTGTCTGTGATGCTCAGGAGTGTAAAGCAAAGTGGCGACCTCCAGGGACTTGGTCCATGAAACACACTTTGAGAAAGAGAACAAGAAGTGGGGGGGGGGTGATAAAATGAGGAAGAAATAAGGAAGGAGAATCTTCCTTGATGACTTTGCCAGGAAAGTGGAAATGAAACATCCGGTATACTTTATGTTTTATCCTTTCCTCTCATCTCTCTGTTTCTCTTTTCTTCCTTGTCTCTTCCTTTCTTTTCTTCTCTTTGTTTCTGTCCTCCTGGAACTCTTCTCACTGTGAACCCACCGGAATTCTATGCTCATGGGCAGGAAATAATGGTAGTGGACAAGTGCAGACATCATTGTACTGTAGGCTTCACTTACAAAGTGATCTTACAAAGTGATCTTACAAACTGAACACAAGTTCAAATATCAAATTACCAAGAATTTCAATATGATGACAGCAGAGCTTTAAGGAAAGCACAAGGACCTTCTGAGCATGGGCACCATGTAACTGTCCTGCTCGTTGGCCATGAAGCCAGACCTGGTTGGAAATGACATCAGTGCTCTAGGTAGATCCCCTCAGCTCCCTAACTCCAGCCATCTCTCTGGTCCCTGCACCAGGGATTCCTGGCATCAAAACCCTTTGCAGAATAGGTGATTTTTCTTCCATGACTTCAGAGTACTCACCTCTCTTATTTTGTGATATACATATCTCCTTTCAAATTATTGTAATCTAGTGGTCTTCAAACATTTCATGTGGGTATATCCTAAAAGAATTTTCAAATCACTATATTCTCTTCAAAACTTTAAAAGGACTTTAAGAACTTAAAGAGTTCTTAAAGAGTTAAAAACATTAAAATTTTAAAGAGCAGAAAAAGACATAATTTCTAGTGTTTTGTGAATATTGACATTAGAAATAAAACTCCCATAGGACAGTTTTTAATTTATTTTATGGAAATTGTATGCCCTAGAAATTTCCAATTCAGCAATACCCATTTAAAAGTATTTGAGCAAGATTTTCTTAATTTTCAGAAATTCAAAAATATTCCTCTCTCTCTTTAAAGCTGGTCTGTATTCCCACATGTATATTTTTGCTTGAATATCTCATTATAACACTTATATGTTTCTAATAATACAAGGAGATTTTATTTCTTGTAATTATGGGATGCAAATGTTAAAATGTTGTAATATAATAATTATTATAATCATTAATTAATAAAAGCAATATGATAATGTTTAAATTTTATAAATTATATACATAGGGCTAATTTGTTTTCAGAATATTCTTTCTTAATGAGGTTGGTGGAGCTTTTACTTTTTTCCAATTAACCTCATGTATTCATTAGTCCATATTGATTCAATGAAGTGGGGTTTGTACTTAGATGCTCTTAATTTTACCTGTATAAAAATAAGCTCTAAGAACCCATAGTTAAGTAAGTAACTTAGTTGGGAGTGGAGGGAGTTTCTTCTGCACTGTGGAAATCCAGCCATAATTGAGAGTAACTTCTGTAATCAGCAATGGTCCTGAGAGAGGAGTTTCTGGCAAAGGAGAATGCCCTCATAGTGGGTACTCTGAGGAGGGATTCCAGCCAGGTGGTGCTGGTATATCTGAAGAACATGACGAGGTTGTTTCAAAGTAAGGACCAAAAAAAAAAAGCCACTTAAAACCTACTGTTTCTATTAGAATCAACTGGTATCACCAATGAAAACAGGGCATCCTGGGTGACACGAACAGGAGCAGAGTGTGCATAGGATAATCAAATCCCCTAGCCCTGACCCAGCTCTCTAATCGGCCTCTACTGCCCTCTACTGGCAGCGTCTAACAGCCAGCCAGCAGGTGGAGGGAAAGTGTGGTCCCAGCCTAGGCATCCCCAAGCAGAGCACAGAAGGGTTTGAAGCTGAGAGACAATGGCTTAGCAAGTAACACAAAAACCCTGTACTCATATTTGTGCATGCGTGAGTTATAACCTGTATTACATTTTGGGATTTAATAAATATAAATCATATATAAAAATCAAAATAAATCCATTCATTTAGCTATACTTGATAATTTTTTATTATTATAAAATAAATGAGAAACATATATCACTAAGAAAACGGGAAAAATTGTCTGAGATTAACTAATTTTAGGATTGAATAAAACTCAAAAATATTTTATAAAATTTATAAAAATAGTGTTTAATGAATAATACATAACTTTTCTAACGTACATCTTCACTAAAACCAAAAACATGTATAAAACATGACATAATTTTTTTATCTTTAGAAGTCATCTAGTGAATTTTGAAAAATAGAGTTCATAAAATATGTCAGTTACAAGTACTAAATTTAATAATTCACCTTTCAGAATTATTTTTCTTTCCAGTTAACAGCATAGTCTAATGATAGATATTTAAATAAAATTGCAAAAATTACCTGAAGTTAACCAAGTAAAAAAAGAGGTCTTTACTCTTTGAATCTTTAATTATCTTTCATGTAACTCCTCATTAAGAACTATGACTTGGCACCTGGGTGACTCAGTCGGTTAAGCGTCCGACTTCAGCTCAGGTCATGACCTCGCAGTTCGTGAGTTAAAGCCCCATGTCAGGCTCTGTGCTGACGGCTCAGAGCCTGGAGCCTGCTTCAGATTCTGTGTGTCTCTCTCTCTGCTCCTCCCCAGCTTGTGCTCTCTCTCTCTTTGTCAAAAAATTTTAAAAAAACATTAAAAATTAAAAAAAAAGAACCATGACTTACTTAGTCATGACTGAACTTAGTCATGACAGAACTTTATGACCTCATTTACTTTAATTATGCCTCTAAATGCTAACTTCCAACACAGTTACATTAGGGCTTAGAACTTCAACTTCAACATATGAGGTGTTTTTTTGTTTGTTTCTTTGTTTGTTTTGTTTGTGACATACAATCAGCCCATAGAAATAGTATGGATAAAAATCATAAATATCCTCAAATTAACCCAATGTATATCCCTGGCCTCAAACGTTAGCTTTGTCTAGCAATCATTTTGTTTGCTCTGGTTAATTACCTTTATTTTCCCCATTAGGGGTTATCTCCAACATTCATTGCCCCTTTGGAGCTTGCTGTCAGACTTATGCTCGGGATATAGAATATTTAAGGTTTGGTGACTACTGAAACAGATATGGGGAATGAATGAGAAAAATACGTGCAAATGACACCTAATCTAGATTAGACAGTGTGGTTGTTAATTTTATGTGACAACTTGAATGGTTCCCATGGTTCCTGGATAGTTGGCTAACAGTTTTCTAGGTGTGTTTGTAAGAGTGTTTCTGCACGAAAGTAGCATTTGAATTGATGGGCTCAGTAAAGCAGTTTGTCATCCCCAACATCTGTGAACATAATCCCAGCCACTGAAGGCCTGAATAGAGAAAAGTTTGCAGGAAGAAAACCTAGGTGCTTCTTCTCTGTTTGCTTCAGGTGGAACATCATCTTTTCTGGTTCTTGGTACTCCTGATTCTCGGGCCCTCAGAAGTGGACTAGAATCTCTACCTTCAGCTGCTTTGGTTCACAGGCCTTCAGGTTTAGATAGCATTACATCACCAGCTTCCCAGGGTTTCCATCTTGCACATGACAAATCATGGGACTTTTCAGCCTCTGCAGTTACATGAACAAGGGTAAAGGAAACTGAAGGGAGGTAAATATGGGAGTAAACATGGAGATAGGTGGGGGATCAATGAAGTGCGGCAGTTAGTAATCCGAGAAAGGAGAAACAATCAAGAAATATGGAACAGTCAACTGTAACAGCCTCATAATTGAGAATCCAACATATATAGGAATATTGAGGTCAGTGGTGACAGTGGACACAGTTTTATGGTATGATATTACTATAATATTGTCCATGAAGGAGTGAATGACTAACATGAAAGAAGACATAAGGGAATCCAATGCCAAATAAGCATATCCTTGAGCAACTCATGGTACAGCGACTTGTACCAGGTTATAATATGTACACTTCTTTTTCTGCCTAAGAAATGGAAGATTAAGTATTCTAGCCAAAAATCAATGGGTCATAGAAGTAGACTGATGAGTTAAGACCAAGATCTGAAGGATGGTACACACCTCGGTCATTACCTAATTTTGGAAGAAAGGATAATGTGTATGCTTTGAAGAACTTAAGGAGGAATATTTAGATTTTATAATGATCACTCTGTGAGCAAAGGGAAGAAATTGATGCATTCTGGCAGAGCTGGTGCAGGGAAAAATTAGGAGATTGCTTTGGCAATTCAGATGGTAAAAGTCTAAATTCAGGCAGATAAGGTATAAATAAAATGGAAGAAATGTTTGTAGAAAGGCCATGAAACTTGAAAACTAAATGGACATGGGGATGAGAGTAATAGTCAAAGAGACTATTTAAACCAGAGCTGAGAATGGCAGTGCCCTTAGAAGAAAAGTGACAGAAAGTCCTTCCTCTGTGAAGTCAGAAATTCCCTTCTCAGCCCAGCATTCCTGCCTGAGAACATCCACAACTGATGGGAGACAAGTTCTCTGGTTTCTACCGTGTCTGTCCTATGATTGTCCCAAAAGGGGGATAGATGCTGGTCTGGAAAATAACATCTGTTGTACCCCTGCCATCCTGCAACCTAAGTAAATAATCCATATGATATTCACAACAACATATGGAGGGGGTTTGTAAGATATTATATTTTTCTAAGGATAGGGAAACTAAGGTTTCAGTCATGGTTTAGATAGCATCGTCTAACTGACAAGTGAGTGACCTGGTGTTCATAACAGGTATGATCCAAAAAACATGTTCTTAAATATAACACACTTCTTCCCTTTTTCCCTAATGGATATCTTGCCTCCCACTCTGCCAGCAAGGAAATAATATGGAGAATGGTGGTAACATCTGTGAAAATGGCAGAGTAAAGACCTCGGAAATTTTCTTCTTCCATTGAGAAAATGAGAAAATGGGCAATAAATGGTCTGAATCAACTTGTTCAAAATTCTAGACATTGAACAAAGGCTTGCATCTGTCTAAGTAGAGTGTATTTAAGAAAAATGGTTGACCTTTTGCAAGATCGGTGGCTATGTGTCATTTTGATTTGTCCTAATCCCATTCACCCACTCTCTAGCTCTACTGTAGCCTTAAAAAATAATAACCAGAATGCACAGTGAAAACCAATAGTCCAGGGGCATCCAGAGGGAGCAGTTTGGAGCTGGACTTCTTTCAAAATCTCCTTTCCAGAAAATTGTCATTATCTGGCCTGATACTTCCTGTGAAGATCACTCTTGCTAGACTGTTTCTATTTCATCTGATCTGTAGCCCTCTTAATGCAAACATCATTTTCCCAGTGGGTAAGTCAAAAACAATTACCAGTAATCAATTAACTTTGCAGCTGACTGTGACAGTGGATAACAGTTGGGAAAAATATTAAATTAACCAAAGTGCTGAAAAGGAAAAGCTGAAGAATGAGATATTTATAAGAGCTTTGAATATTTTTGACGTATACCTGAGGTATAGAAGGCCATGTGCATGTCAGAGCTCTGCATATGCCCAGGGCTGTAGAAATGACCAGAAAAGTTCTGAGAAGGCCCTCATGTCTCATCCCTGGCTCATCTTGAGACTGTGCCTGAGTAGAAAGATAAAGACTAACGTAGAGTCCCATAATGAATGTCTGGGTGTTGAAGTTGTGTTCCAACATGCCTACAGATCTCTGAGCAAAGACAAATACTGCTTCTAGGTATGTAAAGAAATCTCTTTCCAATTATTAGCTGGCACTGGGCTAACTCAGCAGAGACTTCAGTGGCTGCACACAAAACAACTGATGTTACAGAATTAATTCAGAAATTCACTAAGTAAATGCCAGCAGCAATAACAACAACAAATAGCAATAAAAACGAATTCAGGGGATAGAGAAAAATGTGATTCCCAGAATTGCCACAACGTGTCCAGTTTTCAATAGATTATGGGGCATCAAAAGAAACAAAAATTATGGTCCATGCAGAGGGGAAAAATACCAACAGAAACTGTCCTGAGGAAGTCAAAACATTAGACTTATTAATCATGACTTTAAATCAATCATTTTAAATAAGCTCAATGGACTAAAGGAAATTGTGATTGTGATAAATTGTGATTGAGATAAAAATTATTTTCAAAAATCATATATAAATTATGGAGTTAAAAACATTCAATAATTGAGGGGCACCTGGGTGGCTCAGTCTGTTAAGCATCTGACTTTGAATTTTGACTCGGGTCATAATCTTGTAGTTCATGAATTCAGCCTGTGTTGGGCTAGGCACTAGCGGTGAGGAGCCTACTTGGGATTCTCTCTCTCTCTCTCTCTCTCTCTCTCTCTCTCTCTCTCTCTCTGAATGAATAAATAAGCATTAAATAAAGTTCAATAATTGATATAAAAATTTACTCTAAGGGCTCCACAGTACATTTGACAATACAGTAGAAAGAAACAGCAAACATGAGGATTGGTCAATAGTGATCATGCAGTCTGAGTAACTGAAGGAAAAAATAATGAAGGAAAATGAGCAGAGGCTCAAACACTTATGAGATATCGTCAAGAATGCCAATATATATGTATGAAAGTCTGAGAAGGAGCAGAGAGGAGAGAGAAGGAACATTGGAAGAAGTAACACTGAAACTCTCCTAATTTGATGAACAATATTAAATAACAGAAGCTCAATAAATGACAAATATGATAAATTTAAAAGATACACTTAGTAATTGAAATGAACAAGGGTTGTGCAGAAAGGCACTGGGACTCTGAACAGGTTTCTATAAACCCTAATAAGAGATAAATTTGTGGCTAAAAAGGAAATGACCCTTGCAAACAGAGAAGTGGGTAGTAATGGGAGAAAATATGGTTTTAGTGAGAGCTAATCATGTGCCAAACAAGTCTCACTGTATAGAGCAGTTATAAACATAGTAACAAAAATTATGTGAGATGAGGAAATACAAAATTGTTCTTAGATGATTTATAAAACTAAAATAATTTTTGAGAGGTCACATGACTTTTACATCTTACATTTCTTTATTGAACATTTTAAGCTTCAGATACTTTTCTAAGTTTTTTACATACACTCAATACTTTCTTTTATCCTCACCACAACCTCAAGAGTTAGATCTTATTATCCCCACTTACAGTTGACCTAAATAGGCATAGAAGAATTTAGCAACAGGCTCAAAGCACAAAAGTAGTGAATGGAGAAACAAGTTTTCAAACCCAAGCACTCTGATTACACCATTTGTGCTCTTACGCTCTTAATCACTGCTCAGAGTTTTGAAGCTCAGATTCAGATTCATTCCAAATATGCTGTTTTTGTTGTTATTCTACTTCATTGCCCAGTAGAATATTTCTACAATGAGAAGCAGTGTGAACTACAGATAGAGATGCATTGCTTCCTGGTAAATTATACTCCCTGTTTAGATGACAGAAAAAAATATAATCTCATTCTGGGCAATTCAGAATTGTTAAAGGGGGATATTCAGTGTAATCCTTAACATGTCCAAATTATCTGGCCATTCCCTTTTTTCCACTGCTTCCTTACGAGTGATTATCCTTCTCACATCAAAGGCTTCCACCCATACACATGCATCCAGACCATTATCAGGTCTATTTAGCAGTCTTGTCATCTCCAACCACTGGTCAGAACTCACAATGAGACCTTCCTCATATGTAGCAGCCTCAGAAGTCGGCTCCGAATTTCCTTGGTCCTAGCCCCATAGATGATCGGGTTGAGCACAGGAGGCACCAGCACGTACAGGTTGGCCAGAAAAATGTGCACATTCTTGGGGACTCGGTGCTGGCCAAAGCGGTGGGTGAGGAAGGAGAAGAAGGCAGGAATGTAGAAGACCAGGATGACCCCCAGGTGGGAGCCACAGGTACTCAGAGCCTTGTGCCTGGCATCTTGAGATGGAAGGCGGAAGACAGCATGGAGGATAAAGCCGTAGGAAATGGCAATGAGGATGGCATCCAGACCCATGGCCAGCAGGGCCACAGTCAGCCCATAGACAATATTGACAGTGATGTTGGCACAGGCCAGGCGAGCGATGCCCATGTGCTCACAGTATGTGTGGGCCATGACATGGTGACCACAGTAAGGCAGTCGCCTCAACAAGAAGATGAATGGGGACACAATGGCCACACTACGGCATAGCCCAGCAAGGGCAATTTTGCCTATGACGGTATGGTTGAGAATGGTTGTGTATCTCAGTGGGTTGCAGATTGCCACATAGCGATCAAAGGCCATGGCAAGAAGAACTAAAGACTCCAGGGTATAGATAGAATGGACACAAAACATCTGGGCCAGGCATCCACCAAAGGAAATCTCTCCAGCATGAAGCCACAAAATGGCCAGCATCTTGGGCACAGTGACAGAGCTGAGAGCCAGATCGGTGAGTGAGAGAAGGCATAGGAAGAGGTACATGGGTGCATGAAGAGCACTGTCTGTCACAATGACCAGGATGAGGGCAGCATTCCCAGCCA
The DNA here is from genome assembly GCF_024362965.1 of Panthera pardus. Taxonomy (NCBI): domain Eukaryota; kingdom Metazoa; phylum Chordata; class Mammalia; order Carnivora; family Felidae; genus Panthera; species Panthera pardus. The sequence goes on from NW_026526677.1 coordinate 53,563,758, forward strand.
GTGCTACCAGATACATGGCGCAGAAGGGGATGGCGATCCAGACGTGGGCCCACTCCAGCCCTGGGATGCCCGTCAGGATGAGTGTGCCTGGGAGACTGTCATCACTGATGTTGGAAGCAGGCATTCTGCTTGGTAAATAAAGGCCTTTATCCAAGGGGTAATGGAATGCCTTCCCTGTAACATCATTCACATAAAATGATGAACTTTCTGTGAAATAATCTTTTTAGGTAAGAAAAATATTTACTGTTATTAACTTGTTCAAATATCTTGAAAGACTCTATCACATACAGTCTGCTGATTTTTCTTTCTGTTAATTCTTGTACTTGTCAATCATGTTTTGAGTTCCATATTCCAAAGTATTTAAGCATATTTCCAAGCTGATCCTTCACGACTTACCTCCTACACATCCTGTCCAGCATTTTTTAACTTTTAGTTGACTCATATTGATGGTTGTTCCTTGACTCTCTCGTTCATGCCTTTTCCATGCCTATGGAGTCTTCTGTCTTTATTTTCCCCTTCTCTTTTTTCTACGCTTCAGTGAAAGTTTTTCTGGATTCCAGATGCCATAACTTTCTTCTGTTCCTTAATGGTATTTTAATTTTTGATCCTTCAAATAGTTTACAAAATCCTGTTGGCTGAGATCATGCTTTTATGAAATTGTGTACTCTACACTGATCATGCCTGTGTCTGGATCTAGACATTTTGATCAATGTTCACTAAAGACTCAATTTTGATAACTTTAGTAAGATACCATTGACTTTGAAAATTCATAATATAATAATACAATCTATATTTTCTGTATTTGTAATGTATCTTCATCTGTATACAGTACACAACTTCATTTTATATCTCACCTTGAATGCTTATAAAGAGGCTAGGCCACCTAAATATGTTTACAATTGTCATGATTGAGTGTCTACGGTGGTTTGAGTATTTGTCAGGGTATGATAGAAGAAAGCAAGTGACATCAAACATTGTAGCTGAGAGAAGGCACTCCCTACTGTGGCAAAGCCAACCTGCATGCCTCCCAGTGAGATGGCTGGATACTGAGGCTAGATGGGAACACCAAGCGCTGAAAAGGCAGATTAAGGGAGAAAATGGAGTGTCCTGGGGTTGTTCACAGAGAAGATATTCTGAGAAGGAATCTGGTTTTGTTGTAGAAGGCTAACTAATTTTAAAAGCACATCACCTACTGAAAGGAAACCTAAGTAGGATATTGAGAAACTTGAATTTTAGACTGGATTCTCTAACAAAACTGATGTGTGATTTTGAACAAATCTTCCATTTCTTTGGGCAGTTTTAATTTAAAAAACCAATGACTCTAGTCATTCTTTCCTCTGAGGTCTGCTCATTATGTGGCATTGGAAAAATACGACAATCTATTTGGGACTTCTTTTTTTTCCATCTCTAAATTTGAAATTGCATCATGTGATTTATTACCTTAACAAAATTTATGGTTCAGCAAAAAGTAATATTCATGAGATTTATAATTTTGACACCCCAAATAATCACCCCCCCTTTTTTCAACTTCTTTATTTCCTAACAGCCCTCTGGATAAAACAGAGTATAATCATCATTTGCACCCCTAATCAGTGGGAAGACAAAGTCCAGAGAAGTAAACTGATGTCATCCACATCACAAAGCATGCTAATTGCACAACTGAAATGAGGGGTCCTGATTTACGCGTCCTGATTCAGAGTTTCAAGTTTCACTTTACCCGAATGTGCATAAATGTGACCAATATCTGAAATCCTATGTTTTTCAAACAAGGCACTTTGTCTAATATCAATTCATAAGGCTGTAATCACTTTATTTGTTACCTGAATAAGAAAGAGGTAAAGAGAATTAGGGAGCCTCTCCTGTTTGCACAGACTCTTTCACTGATGACCTCAACTGGCCCTGGGCTCAGCCTTGACATGAGCCTTGTCACTAGAGGAGAGAGGCTTAAATGGTGGAGGGCAGAGAGCTCTCTTTCTCTTTCCCTCTGTAGGGTTATTTGTAGAGAGTGTATTGTAAGCCCTGGGAAAGTGAATGGGGTAATTGCTGAAACACCAGCGATGTTCTGGTCTCAAGGCTGTAGAATGCCACGGCACCATGAGAACAGAGCCCCAAGATCCCCCACCCCAGGAGCCAGTCAGGGGACAGACCCACTGTAATTGCCTAGCAGTCCTTGAACTGCACACCTTCCCTGCATGCTTTCAGGTAAACACCAGATGTGTGTTTGGTCTATGTCTGGAGGCTCTTTGTGTTTTCCTCCCAGACTGTAACATTGTTTGATGTTTATACCTGGCGAACATAAAATAAAGACTATGTGCAGTTTGCTGCTTTTGCTGTCGCTGCTGTTTCTCTGGCAGAGGCAGCCCTGCACGTCTGCTCAAAGTGTCTGAGAATATCTTCAGTGCGCGGCTACACCCTCTCTTCCCAGGCTATTCTTGCCCCTGAAGGAAGTTTTTAAGTGGTTATTGTAAGATAGTGGTACTCTGTGATATTCTGGGTTGTGAAGAGCAGAAAAACTGTGGTTACAGAAGAGTTGGATTTATTCCCCCTGAGAAGTGAGGGGATAAGGATATTGAGGGGGTTCCACCCTGGTATACAATGGGGGCATCCACCCAAATGTCCCAGGGTCTTGTCCTTGAGTCCCCCTCTCTGACCTAGACCTCAGTTATTTAACTCTGTGTTCTTTCATTGAACACAGTTGTTGGAATCTGATTTCAAGACCGAACCTCTGTGGTAGACACACACTTGCAGGCGGGGCATGCTGAGGTTGGAGCTGTGTTGGAGATGTCCTGAGTGTGAGGCTGTGTGGACAGCTCGTCCAGGGACAGCTTGTGCCGGAGGTGTGTATCTGGTTTTACAGTAAAGGAGGTAAAAGCTGTGTTTCTGTGCAAGTTTGGGTGGGTGTGGGATGAGGGAGCAGAGGGCGCTGAATGTGTAATCTGGGTTGAAGTAGCTGATCTTTCTCTCACCTGAGTTTTCTGGGCTCAGTGAATGTCTTCGGCTCAGCTCTATGGCCCAGCCTCCTCTGGTCAATGGGCTTGATAAGTGAGCTTATTTATTGACTCTGTCTGTGATGCTCAGGAGTGTAAAGCAAAGTGGCGACCTCCAGGGACTTGGTCCATGAAACACACTTTGAGAAAGAGAACAAGGGGGGGGGGTGATAAAATGAGGAAGAAATAAGGAAGGAGAGTCTTCCTTGATGACTTTGCCAGGAAAGTGGAAATGAAACATCCGGTATATTTTGTTTTATGTTTTATCCTTTCCTCTCATCTCTCTGTTTCTCTTTTCTTTCCTTGTCTCCTTGATTTCTTCTCTTTATTTCTGTGTGTCTTCTTAAACTCCCTCTCACTGTGAATAGACCAAAACTCCATGCTCATGGGCAGCAAATAAGGGTGGCAGGTACATGCATGCATCACTGTACCATAGGTTCACTTACAAAACGCAAGTTCAAAGATCGAATTACCAAGAATTTTATTATGATGACAGCAGAGCTTTAAGGAGAGCGCAAGACCCTTCTGAGCCTGGGCACTGTGCAACTGTCCTCTGCCCCACTCATTAGCCTTGAAGCTGGGCCTGGCAGGAAATGATATCAGTGTTCTAGGTAGATCCCCTCAGATCACTTAACTCAGCCATCTCTCTGGTTCCCCGCGCCAAGGATTCCCTCTGTCAAAGCCCTTTCCAGGATTAACTGTATTTTCTCCCATAATTTAAGAGTAATCTACTCTCTTCCCTTGTAACAAGTTTTCTCCTCTCAAATTATTTCATTGTAATGGTCTTCAATCTTTTCATATGGGAAATTCCTAAAAGAATTTTCAAAACACTGCATTGCCTTCATACTCTATTTTTTTTACTTTTAAACATTTTTTTAACGTTTATTAATTTTTGAGAGAAGAGAGAGAGAGAGTAAGCATGAGTGGGGGAGATGGAGAGATAGAGGGACACACAGAATCTGAAGCAGGCTCCAGGCTCTGAGCTGTCAGCACAGAGCCCAATACAAGGCTTGAACTCAGGACCTGTGCGATCATGACCTGAGGTGAAGTCGGACGCCCAACCGACTGAGCCACCTAGGCACCCCAATTCCCTTCATACTTTAAGTTGACTGTAAGATTTATCATTAGAAGTTTAAAGGGTAGGGGCGCATGGGTGGCTTGGTCGGTTAAGCGTCCGGCTTCGGCTCAGGTCATGATCTCACGGTCCGTGGGTTCGAGCCCCGCGTTGGGCTCTGTGCTGACAGCTCAGAGCCTGGAGCCTGTTTCAGTTTCTGTGTCTCCCTCTCTCTCTGCCCCTCCCCTGTTCATGCTCTGTCTCTCTCTGTCTCAAAAATAAATAAACGTTAAAAAAATTAAAAAAAAATAAGTTTAAAGTGTAGAAAAAGATGTAATTTCTATTATAATGTAAATATTGGCATTTAAAAATAAAAGCCCCTTAGGACACTTTTTAATCTATCCTATGGAAACGTTATGCCCTAGAAGTTTACAACTCAACATTACCCATTTAAAAGTATATGAACAAGTTTTTCTTAACTGTCAGAAATTTGAAATTATTGCTCTGTCTCTTTGAAGTTGGTCCATTTTCCCACATGTGTATTTTTGCTTGAATATCTCATTATGATAACTCATATAATTGTAATAGTACGAGGAGTTATTTTATTTACTGTAACAATAGGCTCCAAATGTTAAAATGTTTTGTTATAACAATCATTATAATAATATATTTAAAAAAACAATATAATAATCTTTATGTTTTGTAAATTATAATCATAGGACTAATTTGTTTTGGACATTGTATTCCTTAATGAGGTGGATGGAGTTTTGCTTTTTTCCAAATTACCTCATGTATTCACAAGTCAATATTGATTCAATGAAGTGGGGTTCATGCTTAGCTATTCTCAATTTTACTTTTATAAAAGTAAGCTGGGAGAACCCTTGGTTATGTAAGTAACGTAGTTGGGAGTGGAGGGAGTTTTGTTTCTGTGTTGTGGCAATTAAGCCATAATTGAGAGTAACTGCTGTAATCAGCAATGGTCCTAAGAGAGGAGATTCTGGCAAAGGAGAGTGACTTCATAGTGGGTACTCTGAGGAGGGGTTCCAGCCAGGCAGCGCTGGCATACATGAGGGACATGATGAGGTTGGTTCAAAGTAAGGGGCAATTTAAAATTGCCACTTGGAGCCTACTGTTTCTATTAGAATCAATTGCTATATCCAATGAAAACAGCAGATGCTTGGGTGACACTGACAGGAACAGAGTGTGCATAGACAGAGTGTGGATAGACAAATCCCTTAGCCCTGCCCCAGCTCTCTAATCGGCCTCTACTGCCCTCTACTGGCAGAGTCTAACAGCCAGCCAGCAGGTGGAGGGAAAGTGTGGTCCCAACCTAGGCATCCCCAAGCACAGCACAGAAGGGTTTGAAGCTGAGAGACAATGGCTTAGCAATTAACACAAAAACCCTGTGACTCATATTTGTGCATGCATGTGTTATAAACTATATAAACTGGGGGACTGAGTATATATAAATCACATATAAAAATCAAAATCCACTTGTTTTGCTATATCTTACAGTAAGTATTTATTATTAAATGTAAGAGAAACATGTATCCCTAAGAAAACAGGAAACATTTCATAAGATTAAATAATTTTAGGATTGAGTATAACTCAAAAATATTTTATAATATTTATAAAAATAGTGTTTAATTGAATAATGCATAACTTTTCTAATGCACATCTTCACTACAACCAATCCCATATACACATGACTTAATTTTTTCATGTTTAAAAGTCATGTAGTGAATTTTGAAAAATATAATAGTTCATTAAAAATGTCAGTTTATTTACAAGTACTAAATGTAATAAGTCACCCATTTGGAATTATTATTCTTTCTAATTAGCAAAATAATCTAATAATAGATATTTAATTACGATTGCAAAAACGACCTGAAGTTAAACATGTGAAAAAGCAATCCTTACCTTTTGAATCTTTCTTTAATTTTCTTTCATGTAACTCCCCACTAAGAACTATGACTTATTTAGCTTTAGATCGGGGAGGAAAGACACAACACGATTCTCACTGCCCTGCTGATTTTTTAATAGTATATTTATATTCAGAATATACAAACACTGCCAAAATACTCTGATCCAAAATCATACGTGGCTCTAAAATAAATATGCATAACCGGACACAGCAAGCCATAGTCAAGTGCATGGTGATTTAATGACTCATGAAGAGGACTTGCCTCTATATCCAGAATTGAAATTGTTCCCTTGCATGATGCCTAGAAGAGACAGAGGACTGGATGAGAAAAGTAGGCTTGAAGTATAAATGATTTTAAGAACACAGAATTTTTTCCACTATGCAATCATAATCCTAACAGAGCAAGAATGATAAAAACTTCCCACCAGAGATTGTTTGTCTGGCAGGGGAGGATTTGTCCTTCCTTCAGAGTAGCTCTCTGGCTCCTAACCTGGATAAATATCACCATGCAGCCCCTCTGCTTCTATTTCTCGTAATGGGGAACGCTGTAGTAATCTGTTGGGGCTGCTGTGACAGAGTGCCATAGGCTGGATGGTTCAAACAATGGTCATTCATTTTCTCACTGCTCTGGACTCTAGAAAGTCCAAGAGAAAGGTCAGGTAGGCTTCAATTTCTGGTGAAGACTCTCTTCCTGGCTTGCAGACAGCACTCTGCCTTCACTTCACCTTTCCTCTGAGCATGAGCAGAGAGAGGGATCTTCTCTGGTGCCTTTCTTAGAAAGACACTAATCCTATCAGCCTAGAGCCCAAACTTTATGACCTCATTTAACTTTAATTACCTCCTGAAATGCTGTCTTCCAACACATTTACATTGGGGGTTAGAACTTCAACATATGAGGGTTATTTTATTTTATTTTTATTTTGTTTTATTTTGTTTTATTTTTGGTGGCATACAATCATCTAGAAAAAACTATGAATAAAACTCATAACCATCGACAAATTAACACAATGAATGAGGAATATCTCTGGCCTCAAACCTTAGCTTTATCCAGCAATCATTCTGCCTGCTCTGGTTAATTTCCTCTATTTCCCCACTAGGGGTCATGTCAAAAATTCATTGCACCTTTGGAATTGTCTGACTTATACTCAGGATGTAGAATATTTAGGGTTTGGTGACTACTGAAGTGGATATGGGGAATGAATGAAAAAAATACGTGCAAAGGACACTTGCTCTGGATTAGACAGTGTAATTGTTAATTTTATGTGTTCTCTTGACTGGTTTCCATGGATAGTGGATCGATGGCTTAACAGTTTTCTATGTGTGCTTCTTAGAGTGTTTCTGGATGAAATTGGCATTTGAATTGGTGGACTCAATAAAGCAGTTTGTCATCCCCAACATCAGGGAACATAATCCCAACCAATGAAGGTCTGAATAGAGAAAAATTGGGAGGAAGAAAAACCTAGGTGCTTCCTCTGTTTGCTTCAGGTGGAACATCATCTTTTCTGGTTCTTGGTACTCCTGATTCTTGGGCCCTCAGAAGTGGACTAGAATCTCTACCTTCAGCTGCTCTCGTTCGCAGGCCTTCAGATTTAGATAGCATTACACCACCAGCTCCCCAGTTTCCATCTTGCACATGACAAATCATGAGACTTTTCAGCCTCTACAATTATGTGAACAAGAGTCAATTCCTTATAATAAATCCATTTGTTTATCTATCTATCTCTCCATCTACTATCTATCTAATCATCCTATTGATTCTTCCTCTTCAGAGAAGCCGAAGTAATACTGATCAGCTACACAAATACAAAAAAAATCATGTCATTTATTGAGAAAAGTACTAGAAAAAACAAGTTTACATTCATATTTGGCACATGTTGACTTTTGAATTATATGAAGAGTCCAACTATAAATGCCAAACTATTACTTGAAAAGTAATTATAAATTATAACTAAAGATGTAACTTTGAAATCTGATGTTTTCCAAGATCATCTGGCGAGAATACACAGATCCAACATTGAAGCAGGCTGAGAAAGAGCATGGAGAATGTTAGTATTTAGGAGACAAAACAGGAGAAACATTTGTAATGGAAACTGAAGAAAGGTAAACATGGAAATAGGAGGAGGACCAAAGACGTGTGGCAGTTAGTAATCCAAGAAAGGAAACACAATCAAGAAACCTGGAACAATCGGGGCGCCTGGATGGCGCAGTCGGTTAAGCGTCCGACTTCAGCCAGGTCACGATCTCGCGGTCCGTGAGTTCGAGCCCCGCGTCAGGCTCTGGGCTGATGGCTCGGAGCCTGGAGCCTGTTTCCGATTCTGTGTCTCCCTCTCTCTCTGCCCCTCCCCCATTCATGCTCTGTCTCTCTCTGTCCCAAAAATAAAATAAAAAACGTTGAAAAAAAAAATTAAAAAAAAAAAAAAAAAGAAACCTGGAACAATCAACTGTCAGTCTCACAAGTGAAAATCCAGCACAAACAGTAATGGTGAGGTCAGCAGTGAGAGTGGACACACAGTTTTATGGTACGATATTACTAAAATATTGTCCATGAGGGAGTGAATGAATCCCAGGAAAGAAGACATAAAGGAATCCTATGGCAAATAAGCATGACCTTGAGCAACAGATGGTATAGCAACTTGCACTAGGCTATAATATACACACTTCTTTTACTGCCCAATAACGGAAGAAGATTAAGTATTCTAGCCAAAAATCAGTAGGTAGAAGTAGAGAGATGAGTTAAGACTGAGACCTGAAGGATGATTCACACCTTGGTCGTTACCCAATTTTGAAAGAAGGATAATGTGTATGCTTTGATGAATTCACAAGGAATATTTGGATTTTAGAGGGATCACTCTGTCAGCCAAGGGAAGAAATTGATGCATTCTGGCAGAGATGTGTAGGGAAAAATTAGGAGATTGCTTTGGTAATTCAGATGCCAAAAATCTACACTTGGGCAGCTATGGCATAAATGAAGGGGCAGGAATGTTTGTAGAAAGGCTATGAAACTTGACAACTAAATGTACACGGGGATGAGAGTAAATAGTCAAAGAGGAGTGGAAGATTTGAAACCAGGGCTGAGAATAGCAGTGCCCCTAGGAGAAAAGTGACAGGAAGATATATGCACATTTGCCTGTCCATCTGTGAAGTCAGAAGTTCCCTTCTCAGTCCAGAATTTCTGCCTAAGAACATCCACAACTGACAGGAGACAAGTTCTTTAATCTCTACCCTGTCTGTCCTATCATTGTCCCACAAAGGGAGTAGATGATGGTGAAGGAAAATAATATCTAACTCCTGCCATCTTGAAACCTAAGTAAATAATCCATAAGATACTCACAACTGCATAATGAGGAGGTTTGCAAGATATTTCTTTTCCTAAGGATGAGGAAACTAAGGTTTCAATCGTTGTTTAGATACCATCATCTACTTGATAAGTGGCTGACCTAGTATTCATAACAGGTCTGATCCAAAAACCACTTCCTCCCTTTTCCCTAATGGTTTTTTTTTTTTTTTTGGCTCGCATGTCTTCCCCAGTAAAGAAATAATACGGAGAATGGTGGTGACATCTATGAAAATGGCAGAGTAAGGACCTTGGAAATTTTCTTCTAACATTGAAACAATGAGAAAATGGGCAAAAATGGTCTGAATCAACTTGTTCAGAATTCTAGACATTAAAGCAAGGTTTACATCTATTCAAGGAGATTGTATTTAGGAAAAATGATTGAATTTTGGGTAATATCAGTGGCTTTGTGTCATTCTAATATACTTTAATTCCCATTCCCTTAAAAAAAAACAACCAGAGTGCGCAGTGAAAACCAATAACCTGGTGACATCTAGAGGGAGCAGATTGGAGCTGGACTTCTTTCAAAATCTCCTTTCCTGAAAATTGTCCTTATTTGGTCTGTCTGATACTTCCTGTGAGGACCACTCTTGCAAGGCTGTCTCTATTTGATCTGATCCTTATCTCTCTTAATGCAAACATCCTTTTTTCATATGGATAATTGTCAAAAATAATTAAAGGCAATCAGTTAACATTGCAGCTTCCTATGATAGTGGGTAACACTTCAGGAAAGTAATAAATTAACCAAAAAGCTAAAAAGGAAAAGTTGAAGAATGAGATATTTACAGGAGCTTTCAATATTTTTGACATATCCCTGAAGTATAGAAGGCCATGTGCATGTCAGGGCTCTGCACATGCCCATGAGAAAGCTGTCAGACCTCATCCCTGGCTCACCTTGAGACTGTGCACAAGCAAGTCTCACTATGGGCATAGAGGCCCATAGTGAATGGCTAAGTGTTGGATTTGTGCTCCATCATGCGTATAGATTTCTGAGCAAAGACAAAGAGTTACTGCTTCTAGGTATGTAAGGAAATCTCTTTCCAATTATTAGCTGACCCCTGAAATAACTCAGCAGAGACATCAGTCGCTACACCTAATAAACAATTGATATTACAGAATTAATTCAGAAAATCACTAAGCAAATGCTAATCGCAATAACAACAAAGAGCAACAAAAACAAATTCTAGGGAAAGTGGAAAATGTGATTCACAGCGTTGTGCATGATATTATTTAAAATGTCTAGTTTTCATCAGGTTATGGGTCATCAAAAGAAATAAATGGCTCATACACAGGAAAAAATGACAAGAGAAACTGTCCCCAGGGAAGCCAAAATATTGGACTTAATAAACCATGCTTTAAATCAGCTATTTTAAATATACTCAATGAACTAAAGGAACTTGTGATAGTGATAATATCAGTAAAGAGATAATAACTATTTTTTAAAAATCATACGTGAAGTCTGGAGTTACAAAGTACTATAATTGAAATTAAAAAAAAAAAAAAAACTTACCATAAGGCTCAACAGTACATTTGACAGTACAGAAGAAAGAAAGACCTAACATGAATATTGGTCAATGGAGATTATTCAGTCTGAGTAACTGAAAGAAAAAGCAGGAAGGGAAGTCAGCAGAAGTTCAGGGACTTATGAGACATCATCAAGAATGCTAACATATATGTATGAATGTATGAAAGGAGCAGAATGGACAGAGAGAAAGAAAAGAAGGAATATTTGAAGAAATAACAGTTAAACTCTCCCAATCTGGTAAACAGTTTTAATTAACAGAATCACAAAAAACTTCAAGTATGATAAATTTAAAAGATATATTTAGTTATTAAAATGAACAAGGGTTATGCAGAAAGGCACTGGGACTCTGAACATCCTTATATAACATCCTCTGAACATTCTGGGACTCCTGTATATCCTTAATAAGGGATAAATTTGTGGCTAAAAGAAGATGGACCTCACAATCAGAGGAGTGGATAGTAAAGGGGAGAAAACATGGTTTCAGTGAGCGCTAATTATATGCCAAGCAGTGTCTAAATTTATACAGCAGTTATATAGCATCATGACAAAAATAATGTCAGATGAGATAATACAAAATTATTCTTAGATGAGTTAAAACTAAAATAATGTTTTGAGAAGTTACATAACTTTTACATGTTACATTTCTTTATTGAGCATTTTATGCTTCAGACAGTATTCTAAGCTTTATACATTCAGTCACTAATTTATTTTACCCTCACAACAACCTCAGGAGTTAGATATTATTATCCCCTTTATAGTTGACCTAAATAGGCACAGAAGGATATCGCAATAGCTCAAAACACAAAAATTAGTGAGTGGATAACTCAGTGTCAAATCCAGCCCCTCTGATTATAGTCCTTATGATCATGTGCTCTTAATCATTGCTCAAAGGTTTGGAGTTCAATTCATATTCATTTCAAATGTTCTGGTTTTTGTTTATCACTTCACCTCCCAGTAGAATAATTCTACCATGAGCTATAGTATGAACTTCTGCTGGGGAAGCATTGCTTCTTGGCAAATTTTAGTCCCTACTGAGACGACAGAAAAATTTAATCTCATTCTGGGCAATTCAGAATTGATCAAGGGGCACATTCAACATCTTATTCAATGTATCCAATTTATGTGACCATTTCTCTTCCAGTACTTCCTACCATGTCACTCTGCCTCTCACATCACAGGCTTCCATCCATGTTAAAGTTCTAAACAATCATCCTTTACCTTTATCATTTACTTTATCTTTTACCAAGTATCATTTACCGTTCTTTATCATTTCCAACAGCCACTCAGAAGTCATACTGAGACCCTCCTCAAGTGAAGCAGTCTCAGAAGTCGGCTCCGAATTTCCTTGGTCCTAGCCCCATAGATGATCGGGTTGAGCACAGGAGGCACCAGCACGTACAGGTTGGCCAGAAAAATGTGCACATTCTTGGGGACTCGGTGCTGGCCAAAGCGGTGGGTGAGGAAGGAGAAGAAGGCAGGAATGTAGAAGACCAGGATGACCCCCAGGTGGGAGCCACAGGTACTCAGAGCCTTGTGCCTGGCATCTTGAGATGGAAGGCGGAAGACAGCATGGAGGATAAAGCCATAGGAAATGGCAATGAGGATGGAATCCAGACCCACGGCCAACAGGGCCACAGTCAGCCCATAGACAATATTGACAGTGATGTTGGCACAGGCCAGGCGAGCGATGCCCATGTGCTCACAGTATGTGTGGGCCATGACATGGTGACCACAGTAAGGCAGTCGCTTCAGCAGGAAGATGAATGGGGAGACAACGGCTATACTACGGAGTATGCTGGCAAGGCCAATTTTGCCTATGACAGTATGGTTGAGAATGGTTGTATATCTCAGTGGGTTGCATATAGCTACGTAGCGATCAAAGGCCATGGCGAGAAGAACTGAGGACTCCAGAGCATAGATAGAATGGACACAAAACATCTGGGCCAGGCATCCACCAAAGGAAATCTCTCCAGCATGAAGCCACAAAATGGCTAATATCTTGGGCACAGTAGTGGAGCTGAGAGCCAGGTCGGTGAGCGAAAGAAGGCACAGGAAGAGGTACATGGGTGCATGAAGAGCACTGTCTGTCACAATGACCAGGATGAGGGCAGCATTCCCAACCAGCGCTACCAGATACATGGTGCAGAAGGGGATGGCGATCCAGACGTGGGCCCACTCCAGCCCTGGGATGCCCGTCAGGATGAGTGTGCCTGGGAGACTGTCATCACTGATGTTGGAAGCAGGCATTCTGCTTGGTAAATAAAGGCCTTTATCCAAGGGGTAATGGAATGCCTTCCCTGTAACATCATTCACATAAAATGATGAACTTTCTGTGAAATAATCTTTTTTATGTTGAGAAAAATATTTATTGTTATTAACTTATTCAAGAATATTGAAAGACTCTATCACATATATGCTGTTTTGTTTTGTTTTTTTTTTTTCTGTTTGCTAATATCTGTGCTCATCAATCATGTTTTTTTTTTTTTTTTTTTTTTTTTATTTTTGGGACAGAGAGAGACAGAGCATGAACGGGGGAGGGGCAGAGAGAGAAGGAGACACAGAATCGGAAAGAGGCTCCAGGCTCCGAGCTGTCAGCCCAGAGCCTGACGCGGGGCTCGAACTCACGGACCGCGAGATCGTGACCTGGCTGAAGTCGGACGCTTAACTGACTGCGCCACCCAGGCGCCCCTCATCAATCATGTTTTGAGGTCTATATTCCAACCACCAACCTAACTATTTAAGCATCTTTCCAATCTGATACAGTATGACATATCTCCTACACATCCTATCCATCCTTTATTACTTTGGTCAACTCACATCAACAGTTGCTCCTTGCCTCTTTCATTTATGCCTTTTCCATGCTCATGGAGTCTTTGGTTTTATTTCCCCCCTTCTCTTTTTCTAAGCTTCAGTGAAAAATTTTCTGCCTCCTAGAAGCCCTCCCTTTCTTCTGGCCCTTAAGTTTTTTGTTTTGTTTTGTTTGTTTGTGTTTTCATCCTTCTACTACTTTACAAAATCCCGTTGGCTGAGACTATGTCTTTATGCAATTGCGACCTCCACACTGACTATGCCCATGTCTGGACCTAGACATTTTGATCAGTGTTCACTAAAGACTCAATGTTCACGAAAGCCAATGTGACATAACATTGGCTTTTGGACTTAGGATATAATAGTTCATCCAGTTTATTTTCTGTCCAATGTGTCTACATTGATATATAATGTGTCTACAATGATATACACCATGTAACTATAGTTTCTATCTCACCGTTAATGCCTAGAAAGAGATTAGGCTAACTGAATATGCTTACATATCTACAATGATTTGAGAATTCATCAGGATATAGTAGAAAAAAGCAAGACATACATGAGACATTCTAGCTGAGAGACAGCACTCTCTACTATGGCAAAGCCAGCCTGAGGTCCTGCATGCCTCCCCGTGTGATGGCTGGATACTGAGGTTAGGTCAGAATACCAAGTGCTGACAGGCAGATCTCGGGAGGAAATTGAGTGTCCTATTGTTGCTCACAATGAAAACATTTTGGAAAGGAAATTTGTTTGTCGTTGTTGTTGTTGTTGTTTTTTCATTTGAGAGAGAGAACGAGAGAGAGACAGCAAGCGGGGGAGAGGGGCAGAGGGAGAGAATCTTAAGCAGTCTCCATGCTCAGCACAGAGCCTGATACAGGGCTCCATCCCACTACCCTAGGATCATGACCTGAGAGAAAATCAAGAGTTGGACGCTTAACCAACTGAGCCACCCAGGCACCGCAGGGGAATTTGTTTTTGTTGTAGAAGTCTAGACAGTATTTTCAAATGTTCTCCCTAGTAAATATATGGTCTACTAAAAAGAAATCTGTACAGGATTCTGAGAAATTTGAATTTTAGTTCTGATTCTCTAATAAAATTGATTTGTGATTTTGAACAAATCTTCCAATTCTTTGGCCAGTCTTAATTTGGAAAAATTAGTGACTCCATAGTCATCCTCTCTTATCTATCTGCTCATTTTATGGCACTGGAACAATCCCATAACTGATTTGGGCCCTCTTTTTTTTTTCCATCTATAAATTTGAAATGGCATCGTGGTTTAGTATCTTCACAAAGTTTCTGGTTGAGCAAACATAATGTTCACGAGATTAAAAAAATTAGACACCCCAAACAATCGCTCCATTCTTTGCACTTCTTTATTTCTGAAAAACCTTCTGGAAAAAATATAGTCATCATTTGCACCCCTAATCAATGTGAAGACAAGGTCCAGAGAAGTAAACTGATGTCATCCACATCACAAAGCGTGTTAAGTCATTAGCACAACTGAAGCACAAATGAAGCACAACTGAAATGAGGCGCCTGATTTACGTGTGCTGATTCAGAGTTTCAAGTTTTACTTCACCCAAGTGTTCATGAATCTGACCAATATCTGAATTCCTATCTCTTTCAAACAAGGCACTTTGTCTAATAACAATTCATAAGGCTGCAGTCACTTGATGCATTAATGAATATCAAAGAGATGAGGAGAATTAGGGAGCCCCTCCTGTTTGCACAGACTCTTTCACTGATGACACCAATGGATTTTCTCAGCCTTGACATGAGCCTTAACACTAAGGGAGAGAGGCTTGGATGGTGGAGGGAAGAGAGCTGGAATCACCACCATCTTATCTCCCTTCTCTTGCCAGCCTATTCTTGTCCCTTAAGGAAGATTTCAAGTGGTTATGATACGATACTAGTACTCTAGACATTCTGAGATGTGGTGAGGAAAAAACTATGGTAAAATCAGAATTGGACTTTTTCCCCCTGGGAAGTAATGGGAGAAGGATATTGAGAGAGTGTCACTCTAGTGCACAATGGGGGTGTCTTCCCAAAATTGTCCTAGAGTGTGTCCTTGTGTTCCCTTGTCTTACCTAGACCTCAGTCTGTATTCTTTCATTCCAACAACACAGTTGATGGAATCTGATTTCAAGACCATACCTGTGTGGTAGACACACACTTGCAGGTGGGGCATGCTGAGGTTCGAGCTGTGTTGGAGATGTCTTGAGTGTGAGGCTGGGTGGACAGAGGGTGGTCTTGTGCCGGAGGTGTGTAACTGAATCCACAGTGTGACTGAAGGAGGAGAAAGTTGTGTTTCTGTGCAGGTTTGGGTGGGTGTGGGATGAGGGAGCAGAGGGGGCTGAATGTGTAATCTGGGTTGAAATAGCTGATCTTTTCTCTCACCTGAGTTTTCTGGGCTCAGTGAATGTCTTCAGCTCAGCTCTATGGCCCAGCCTCCCCTGGGCAATGGGTTTGAAGAGTGAACTTATTTATTGGCTGTCTGAGATGCTCAGGTGTGTAAAGCAAAGTGGCGACCTCCAGGGACTTGGTCCATGAAGCACACTTTGAAAAAGAGAACAAGAAAGGGGGTGGTGAAAAAATGAGAAAGAAATAAGGAGAATCTTCCTTGACGACTTTGTCAAGAAATAGAAATGAAATGTCTGGTATACTTTGATGTTTTATCCTCCCTCTTGTCTCTCTGTATCTCTTTTCTCTCCTCGTTGCCTTGCTTTCTTCTCTTCTCTTTATTTCTGTGCCTCCTGGAACTCACTTTCAATGTGAATCCACCATAATTCTATGCTTATCTGCAGCAAATAATGGTGGTGAAACACGCATACATGATTGTGTTGTAGGCTTCATTTACAAAACACAAGTTCAAAGATCAAATTACCAAGAATTTCATTATGATGACAGCAGAGCTTTGAGAAAAGCACAAGGCCCTTCTGAGCATGGGCACCATGTAACTGTCCTGCTCATTTGCCATGAAGCCAGGCCTGGTAGGAAATGACATCAGTGCTCTAGGTAGATCCTCTCAGCTCCCTAACTCCAACCATCTCTCTGGTCTCTGCACCAAGGATTCCCTCTGTCAAAGCCCTTTCCAGGATAGTTCATTTTTCTCCCATGTCTAAAAATACTCGACTCTCTTCCCTTGTAACAGATCTATCTCCTCTGAATTATTTCAGTCTAGAGGTCTTCAAACATTTCATATGGAGATTTCCTAAAAGAATATTCAAAACATGATATTACCTTTTATAACTTTAACTTGACTATAAGAATTATCATTAAAAGTTTGAAGAGTAGAAAAGGATGCAATTTCTGGTATATTGTGAACTTTGCCATTTAAAAATTAAATTCCCATAGACAATATTTAATTCATCCTATGGACACTGTATGCCCTTGAAATTTGTAATTCACCACTATCCATTTAAAAGTATTTGAGCAAGCTTTTCTTAGCTGTCAGAAATTTGACATTATGCTTTTTCTGTTTGAAGTAACTCCATTTTCCCACATGTATTTTTTTGCTTGAATGTCGTTATGATAACTCTTCTATTCTTGTCAAAGAATAAGCAATTGCTTTATTTCCTGTACACTAGTCTCCAAATGTTAAAATGTTTTGTTATAACAATGATTATAAAATACATTAATAAAAGCAATATGATAATCCTTAAAATTTCTGAATAATAATCATAGGGCTACTTTGTTTTGGAAATATTATTCCTTAATGAGGTGGATGGAGCTTTTACTTTCTTCCAAACCACCTCATGTATTCACAAGTCAATATTGATTCAATGAAGTGGGGTTCATGCTTATTCTTAATTTGATTTTGATTTTGATTTTTTTAAATGTTTTATTTATATTTTTGAGAGAGAGAGAGAGAGAGAGTAGGGGAGGGGCCGAGAAAGAAAGAGACACAGAATCAGAAGCAGGTTCCAGGCTCTGAGCTGTCAGCACAGAGCCCGACCTGGGGCTCAGGCTCATGAACCACGAGATCATGACCTGGGGAAGTTGGATGCTTAACTGACTGAGCCACTTAGGCGCCTATTAATTTTATTTTTAAAAGTAAAATCTTGGAACTCGTGGTTATGTAAGTTACTTAGCTGTGATAGAAGGAGTTTTGTTTCTGTGTTATGGCAATCAAGCTATAATTGAGAGTAACAGCTGTAATCAGCAATGGTCCTAAAAGAGGAGGTTCTGGCAAAAGAGGGTGCGCTGGTAATAGGATTCTGAGGAGGGATTCCAGCCAGGCAGCGCTGTTATACATGAGGGACATGATGAGGTTGGTTCAAAGTAAGGGGCAATTTTAAAATGTCACTTGGAACCTACTGTTTCTATGAGAATCAACTGGTACAGCCAAGGAAAACAGCGAATGTAGAGTGACACTAACAGGAACAGAGTGTGCATAGGATAGACAAATCCCCTAGCCCTGCCTGAGCTCTCTAATCTGCCTCTACTGCCTTTTTCGGGCAGATTCTAACAGCCAGCCAGCAGGTGGAGGGAAAGTGTGGTCCCAGCCTAGGCATCTCCAAGCAGCGCACAGAAGGTTTAAAGCTGAAAGACAATGGCTTAGCAATTAACACAAAAACCCTGTGATTCGTATGTGTGTATGCATATGTTATAACCTGTATGACACTGGGAGCTTGAGTACATATAAATCATATATGAAAATAAAAATAAATCCACTTGTTTTGCTATATCTTACAATAAGTTTTTAATTATTATTAAATGTAAGAGAAATGTATATCACTGAGAAAACAGGAAACATTTCAATAGATTACATCATTTTTGGATTGTATATAACTCAAAATATTTCATAAAACTCATAAAAATGGTGTTTATTTGAACGAAACATAACTTTTCTAATTCACGTCTTCTCAAACCAAACACATACATACATGTGACATGACTTTTTCATGTTTAAAGTCTTCCATGATTTTTTAAAAATATTGTAGGCCATAAAAACATGTCAGTTATATATACAAGTTCTAAATGTCACAATTCACCTATATGGGATTATATTTTTCTTTCTAGTTAACAATATAATCTAATGATAGCCATTCAGTCACAATTGCAAAAATGTTCTGAAGTGAAACATGTGAAGAAAGAGATCTTTGGTATTTGAATCTTTCTTTCATTTTCTATCATCTAACTCTCCATTAAGAACTTTGACACATTTAAATTTGGATCGGGGAAGAAAGAGACAAAACCACTCCCACTGTCATATTTCCTTAATAATATATTTATATTCAGAACATACAAACACTGCCAAAATATTCTGCTCCAAAGCCATTGTTGCTTTTAAATATGTGTAAGAAGCGAAAGCAAGCCTTCAGCAAGTCGTACAGTGATATAATGACTCATAGAGGAGACTTGCTCTAAATGGAGAATTAAGTGTTCCTTTGCTTATTGCCTAGATGAGACAGTGGACTAGATGAGAAAATTAGGCTTAAAGTATAAATGACTTCTAAGATCACTGAAATTCTTTAAAGATTATTTATTTTTGAGAGAGAGTGAGAGAGTGAAGGCGGGGCTGAGAGAGGGAAAGAGAATCCCAAGCAGGCTCCACACTGTCAACACAGAGCCTGATGCAAGGCTAGAACTCATGAACCTTGAGATCATGACCTGAGCTGAAGTCGGACGCTTATTCGACTGATCTCCCTGCACCCTTGAGATCACAGAATTTTTATAACTATATAATCATAATCCTAACACAAGAATGACAAAAACTAATCTCTTTCCACCAGAGATTGTTTGTCTGGCAGGGGAGGATTTGTCCTTCCTTCAGAGTAGCTCTCTGGCTCCTAACATGGATAAATCTCACCATGCAGCCCCTCTGATTCTATTTTTCATACTGGGGAACACTGTAGTAATCTTCTGGGGCTGCCGTGACAGAGTGCCATAGCCTGGATGGTTCAAACATGGCAACTTATTTTCTCACTGTTCTGGAGTCTAGAAAGTCCGAGAGAAAGGTCTGGTAGGGTTCAATTTCTGGTGAAGAATCTTCTCGGCTTGCAGACAGCACTCTGCCTTCACTTCACCTTTTCTCTGAGCATAAGCAGAGAGGTGGTGGGAGGGGGGCGGTTCTCTGGTGCCTTTCTTAGAAGGACACTAATCCTATCATCCTAGAGCCTGAACTTCATAATCTCATTTAACTTTAATTACCCCTCTAAATGCTAACTTCCAACACAGTTACATTGGGGGTGAGACCTCAACGTATGACAGCTTTTGTTTTTGTTTTTGTTTTGGTGGCATACAATCAGTACATAGTGAATACCATGGTCAAAAATCATAAATATCCACAAATTAACACAATGAATATCCCTGGCCTCAAACCTTAGCTTTGTCTAGCAATCATTCTGCTTGCTCTGGTTAATTTCCTCTATTTTCCCCCACTAGGTGTCATCTCAAACATTCACTGCACCTTGGGAATTGCTGTTTGACTTATACTGAGGGTGTAGAATATTTAGAATTTGGTGACTACTCGCATGGATATGGGAAATGAATGAGAAAAATATGTGCAGAATGACACCTGGGTTTTTCCTTTAGTCTGTGTGGTAGTTAATTTTATGTGTCAACTGACTGGTTCCCATGGTGCCTGGATAGTTGGTTAAACAGTTTTGGATACTTAGTTAAACAGGTGTGTTTGTAAGAGTGTTTCTGGATGAAATTAGTGTTTGAATTGTGGACTCAAAAAAGCAAGTTGCCATTGTCAACAGCTATGAGCATCACCCAATCCACTGAAGGCCTGAAGTGACCAAAAAGTTGGAGGAAAAAAAAAAAACTCAGGAGCTTCTTATCTGTTTGCTTCAGTTAGGACATCATCTTCTTGGGTCCTTGGTGCTCCTCATTCTCAGGCCGTCAGATGTGGACTAGAGTCTCTACTATCAGCTGCTCTTGTTTGCAGGTCTTCAGATTTAGACAGCATTACATCACCAGGTTCTCTGGGTTTGCATTTGCACATGACAAATAATGGGGCTTTTCAACCTCCATAATTACATGAACATGAGCCAATTCCTTAATATAAATCCATCCTTATATCTATATCTATATCTATATCCATATCCATATAGAATATCTATATCTATCTATCTAATCTATCTGATTGATTCTGACTCTTCAGAAAAGCCTAGGTAATGCAGTTCAGAACAAAAAAATCATGTCATTTATTGAGAAAAGGAAACTATCAAGAACAGGTTTGCATTCGTATTTGGCACATGTTGCCTTTCCAATTCTATGCACCAACCAACTAACTATAGATGCCAAACTATTAGTTGGAAATATTATAAATCATAACTAAAGATATAGATTTGAAATCTGATATTTCTAAGATCACTCAGCAAAAATACAGAGTTAAAACTAGAGCAGGCTTAGGAAAAAAGCTGTGCAGAATGTTAGTATTTAGGGAAAAAAAATCGAAGAATCATTTGTAAAGGAAACTGAAGAGAGGTGAACATGGAAATCAGCCTAGGACCAGGGAAATGTGGCTCTACCTAATCCAGGAAAGGAGAAAGAATCAAGAAATAAGGAACAGTCAACTGTATCAACCTCTCAAGTGAGAATCCAGCACATATAGTGATGGTGAGGTCAGTGGCGGCAGTGGAAGCACAGTTTTATGGCACGATATTACTAAAGTATTACCCATGAGAGTGAATGAGAAGTAGGAGAGAAGATATGAAGGAATCTGATGGAAAATAAGCATGTCCTTGAGCAGCTCCTGGTACCCTGACTTGCACCAGGCTTTAATATACACACTTCTCTTTTTACTGCCCACGAAAGGGAAAAAGTTTAATTATTTTAGCTAAAATCAATGGATAGAAGTAGAGAGATGAGTTAAGACCAATTCCCAAAGGATGATACATGCCGGCATCATTTCCCAAGTTTTAAACAAAAGATAATGTGTATATTTTAAAGAACCTCACCAGGAGTGTTTGGATTTTAGAGTGAGCACTATGTAGGCCAAGGGAATCATTGATGCATTCTGGTGGAGCTGGTACAGGAAAAAATTAAGAGATTGCTTTGGTAATTCAGATGGTGAAAGTCTCTACTCAGGCAGATATGGTATAAATGAATGGGCAGGAATGTTTGTAGAAAGGCTATGAAATGTGAAAACTAAATGGACACGGGGATGAGAGTAATAATAGTCAAAGAGAGGTGGAGGATTTTAACCCAGGGCTGAGAATGAAAGTGCTCTTAGGAGAAAAGTGACAGGAAGTCCTTCCTCTGTGAAGTCAGAAGTTCTCTTCTCAGCCCAGCATTCCTGCCTGAGAACATCCACAACTGACAGGAGACAACTTCTCTGGTTTCTACCGTGTCTGTCCTATGATTGTCCCAAAAGGAGGGTAGATGCTGGTGAGGGAAATAACATCTGTTGCTCTCCTGCCATCTTGCAACCTAAGTAAATAATCCATATGATACTCACAACTGCACAACAAGGAGGTTTGTAAGATACCTCTTGTTAAGGATGAGGAAACTAAAGTTTCAATCATGGTTTAGATAACATCATCTAACTGAAAAGTGACTGGCCTGGTATTCATAACAAGTCTGATCTAAAAACCATTTTCTCATATATAACACACTTCCTCCCTTTTTCCCTAATGGATTTCTTGGCTCTCATGTCTTCCAGCAAAGAAATAATATGGAGTACTGCAGTGACATCTGTGAAAATGGCCAAGAAACAACCTCGGAAATTTTCCTCTTCCATTGAAACAATGAGAAAATGAGAAAAATGATGGTCTAAATCAAACCTGTTTGGAATTCTAGACATTAAACCAAGGCTTGCATCTATGCAGGGAGATTGTATTTAGGAAAAATGGTTGAATTTTTGTAAGATTTGTGGCTTTGTGTCATTTTGATTTGTTCTAATCCCATTTTCTCACTCTCCAGCTCTATAGAAGTCTTAAAGATTGTCAACCCGTGTGCAGAGTGAAAACCAGTAGCCTGGTGGCACCAGTAGATAGCAGACTGGGGCTGGACTTCTTTCAAAATGTCCTTTAGAAACTGTAATTTGACCTATTTGATACTTCCTGTAAAGACCACTCTTGCAAGTCTGTCTCTATTTGATCTGATCTATAGCTCTCCTAATAGAAATATCCTTTTTCCCTGTGGGCATTTGTTAAAACCAATTACAGGCAATCAGTTAATTTTGCAGCTGCCTGTGATAGTGGATCACAATTGGGGAGAGTAATAAATTAAGTAAAAAGCCAGAAAGGAAAAGCTGAAGAATGAGATACTTATAGGAACTTTGAATATTTTTGACATATCTCTTAGATATACAAGGCCATGTGCAAGTTAGGGCTCTGCACATTCCCAGGGCTGTAGACATGACCAGAAAAGATTTGAGTTGTTTAAGCGACCAACTTTGGCTCAGGTCATGATCACACAGTTGATGAGTTCGAGCCCCACATCGGGCTCTGTGTTGACAGTTCAGAGCCTGGAGCTTATTTCAGATTCTGTGTCTCCCCGCTCTCTGTACCTCTCCCCTGCTCATGCTCTGTGTCTGTCTCTCAATAATAAATAAACGTTAAAAAAATTGTTTTAAAGTCCAGTTTTCCAGGGGTGCCTACGTAACTCAGTTGGTTAATTATCTGGCTCTTGGTTTTGGGCTCACATCATGATCCCATGGTTTGTGAGATCAAGCCTGACATAGGATTCCTGCTGACAGTGCAGAGCCTGCTTGGGATTCTCTCTCTCCCTTTCTTTGTGCCACTCTTTCACTCAATTCTCTCTCTCCTTCTCTCTTACTCTCTCTCAAAATATATAAATACACTTTAAAATGTCCACTTTTCAGCAGATTATGGGGCATCAAAAGAAACAAACAGGGGCGCCTGGGTGGCGCAGTCGGTTAAGCGTCCGACTTCAGCCAGGTCACGATCTCGCGGTCTGTGAGTTCGAGCCCCGCGTCAGGCTCTGGGCTGATGGCTCGGAGCCTGGAGCCTGTTTCAGATTCTGTGTCTCCCTCTCTCTCTGCCCCTCCCCTGTTCACGCTCTGTCTCTCTCTGTCCCAAAAATAAAATAAAAAACGTTGAAAAAAAAAAAAAAAAAAGAAACAAACAAAAAGAATAAAAAAAGTATGGCCCATACACAGGAAAAAAAATATACCAATAGAAACTGTCCCTGAGAAGGCCAAAACACTGAACTTAATAAACCATGACTTTAAATCAACTATTTTAAAAATGCCCAAAGAACTAAAGGAAATGATGATAGTGATAATATCAGCTAAAGAGATAGTAATTATTTTTTAAAAGAAATAGGGGCAATTAAAAATGCCACTTGGAACTCACTGTTTCAATTAGAATCGATTGCTACTGCCAATGAATACAACAGATGCTTGGGTGGCAGTGACAGGAAAATAATTTATAATATATATATTTTTAATGAAAACCATTGATTTTTACATGCAAAAAACTCAACAAATTCCAACTATGATGAACTTAAAAAGACACAGCAACTGAAGTCAACAATGGACTGTGCATAAGGGTACTGGGACTGGTCAGGTTTCTATAACAAGGGATGAAATTATGGCTAAATAGAAGTAAACCTTATAATCAGAAGAGGGGGGTGGATAATGGGAGAAAATGTGGTTTTACTGAGCACTAATCATATCCCAAGCACTGTCTAACCTTTATTAGCAGTTATAATAATTATGTCAGCTCAGATAATACAAAATAAATCTTATATAAGTTGTAAAATGGAAATAATGTCTAGAGAAGTTACATAACATTTACATCTCATATTTATTGGGTATTTTATTTATTGGGTATTTTATATTTCAGACCCTATTCTCAGATTTCTACATACACTCAATAATATGTCAATCCTCACCACAACCTCAAGTGTTAAATGTTATCATTATCCCCTTTTACTGTTGAGCAAAGTAGAGGTAAAAGGCAGAGGAGCCGGGATTCAAACACAAGCACCCCCATGCTAGTTCTCATGCTCTTGGCCACTGCCCAGCGTTTTGGAGTTCATATCCAAAGCACTCCAAGTTTTCAGGTTTTTGTTTGTTTTTCACGTCACTTCCCAGTAGAATATTTCTGCCATGAGATGCAGTGTGAATTCCAGACAGGAATGCCTTTCTTCTTGGTAAATTATAGTCCCTACTGAGATGACATTAGTCCCTAATGAGGAAAAATTTAACCTCATTCTGGGCAATTCAGAATTGCTCAAGGAGCACATTCAACGTCATATTCAATGTATCCAATTTATCTGACCATTTCTCTTTCAGTGCTTCCTGCCATGTCACTCTGCCTCTCACATCACAGGCTTCCATCCATGTTAAAGTTCTAGACAACTATCCTTGCTCGTTTGCTTTTCTTTAACATTTCCAATGCTGCTCAGAAGTTATACTGAGACCTTTCCCAAGTGAAGCAGTCTCAGAAGTCGGCTCCGAATCTCCTTGGTCCTAGCCCCATAGATGATCGGGTTGAGCACAGGAGGCACCAGCACGTACAGGTTGGCCAGAAAAATGTGCACATTCTTGGGGACTCGGTGCTGGCCAAAGCGGTGGGTGAGGAAGGAGAAGAAGGCAGGAATGTAGAAGACCAGGATGACCCCCAGGTGGGAGCCACAGGTACTCAGAGCCTTGTGCCTGGCATCTTGAGATGGAAGGCGGAAGACAGCATGGAGGATAAAGCCGTAGGAAATGGCAATGAGGATGGCATCCAGACCCATGGCCAGCAGGGCCACAGTCAGCCCATAGACAATATTGACAGTGATGTTGGCACAGGCCAGGCGAGCGATGCCCATGTGCTCACAGTATGTGTGGGCCATGACATGGTGACCACAGTAAGGCAGTCGCCTCAACAAGAAGATGAATGGGGAGACAAAAACTATGCTACGGAATATGCTGGCAAGGCCAATTTTGCCTATGACAGTATGGTTGAGAATGGTTGTATATCTCAGTGGGTTGCATATAGCTATGTAGCGATCAAAGGCCATGGCGAGAAGAACTGAGGACTCCAGAGCATAGATAGAATGGACACAAAACATCTGGGCCAGGCATCCACCAAAGGAAATCTCTCCAGCATGAAGCCACAAAATGGCTAATGTCTTGGGCACAGTAGTGGAGCTGAGAGCCAGGTCAGTGAGTGAGAGAAGGCACAGGAAGAGGTACATGGGTGCATGAAGAGCACTGTCTGTCACAATGACCAGGATGAGGGCAGCATTCCCAGTCAGCGCTACCAGATACATGGTGCAGAAGGGGATGGCAATCCAGACGTGGGCCCACTCCAGCCCTGGGATGCCCGTCAGGATGAGTGTGCCTGGGAGACTGTCATCACTGATGTTGGAAACTGACATTCTGCTTGGCAAACAAAGGGCTGTATCCAAGGGGTGATGGAATGCCTTCATATATTTGGTTCATCACCTAAAATGGTAACCTTTCTGTGACACAATTTTGTTTATGTTGAGAAAAACATATATTGTTTTTAATTTTTTCCAAATCTTAAAATAATATGTCTCATACAATCCATTTCTTCCATCTGCTATTTTCTTTACTCAAAATCATGTTTTGATATCCACATTCCAAGCCCCAATCATACCTAAGAACGCTTTGTAAGGCACCTGGATTCCTAAACTTTAGTCCTAATTTGTCAAATAATGATGCACAACCTTGAGAAAAAAAATCTTTTCCCTCCTCTAAGCAGTCTCCAGTTATGAAAAACAATGAGTCTGGAATCCTAGTCCCAGGTCTTCTGCATGTTCATGTTCAGCATTGGATAGTCCCACAATAATTTAAGATTCATTTTTTTCATTTATCTGTTGGAAATGAGACCACCTGCCTTACCTATCTCACATTTTTGTGGGTGAGAAGGTGTTAAGTATATGAGATTAAAACGTTGGACACCAAAAATAATGTCCTCCCCCTTTGTGCAAGCTCTTTTTCCTGTAGCCACATACTGGAGTGATAAAGAGTATCATACCTATCATACCTGTTTTACCAGGGGAAAGTCCACATTCAGAGAAGTAAACTGATGCAATCCAGATCACAAAGCAAATTACTATCAGGACTGAAATTATGCCTCACATCTCATGATTCAAAGTTGGATATTTTCACATCACTTGGCTGTCCATGTATTTGGCCAATATTTGAATTCCTTTATTTTTCTTGCCAGATGCTCTAATATTAATATTTAATGCTGTAATCATTTTACTCATTTCTGGATTTCGAAAAGACAGATACAATGAAAGCCCTTCTTATTTGCCTGGGGACTTCCACTGATGGAAGTCCAGCCAGTACTGGAGAAAAGTGTGGGCGGTCAAGTGGAAAGCTGGAGTCACTACCACCTTCTCCTGCCCACCCTTCCCAGCCTATTCTTGCTAGCAAAGGGAGATTTCCAAAGATTACTGTAAGGAAGCTGCTATTTTGTGAGCTACTCTGGTATTCTATGTGAGTACCAGAAAGATGAGGTCCAAGCAACGTTTCCGCCCCCCACCCTCTGCCCAGGGAAACAACGTGAAAAAGACATTGAACTGGAGCACTACTTTGGGTGGAATGGGAGAACTCTCCCAAATTTGCCCCACTCAGCCTTGGCTGTGGATCACCATGATGCCTTGGAGACCTAGGCTTTTATCATTAAACTCTGAGTTCTTTCTCTGAGCATAATCTTTTTCTAGAATGTGATTTCAAAAACATACCTGTGTCGAGTGCCATGTGTTCACAAGCTGAGCATGCTGAGCCTGGAGCTTTGTGATGGGTGTCACATGTGAGTGTGGGGCTATGTGGGAGAGTATGTGGTAGAGCAATAGCTTGTGCAGGTATCGTATGCCTGAAGGCAGTGGGTTGTTTAGGGATGTGAAAGCTGTGTTCTTGTGCAGGTTGTATGGACGTGATTTGGAGGGTAAAGGGGGCTGAGTGTGGAAACTGAGTTCAAAAGTCTGATCTGTCCTCAATTTTGTGAGCCCATTGAGTATCTTCAGCATAGTTCTGAGTTCCAGCCTCCTCTGATTAAGGGATTTGGTAAGTGAGGCTATTTACTGACTCTCTGTGATGCTCAGTTATGAAATCCCAAAGCTGCTTCCTCTAGAGATTTGATCCGTGGTGTTTATTCCTAGGGAGATAATAAGGAGTGGTTGGAAAACAAAGATTAAGGCATGAGGACAGAATATTTTCCGAGGATATTTTCAAGGAAAGTGGAAATAAAACCTAGTAGATTTTATGTTTCTTTTCCCTTCTCTTCTCTTATATCCTCCGTTCTTTCCTTTTCTCTGCTTTCCCTTAATTTTGTGTATTTCACTGAATTTCCATGTATCGTGGTCCACAGTATTCTATGTAGACAGGGCATCATGAATGCTATATGTAAATACAGTGGTAAGAAATGGTGGTGGAGATGCTCATGCTCTGTTGTCTCATTAGCCTTAATACGTTTAAAAATTAATTATTAATAATTTTAACAACATGGAAGCAGAATATTAAATCAAACACAGGACCCTTCTAACTGTGGGCCTTATGCTACTGTGCAGGTTTCACACCCACGAAGCTTGCCTGGAAGTGGAGCGATCTCTCCTTTAGCCAAATCCCCCCAGATCCTTTGACATCAGCCATCCATCAAACCTTCACACCAAAGATTCCTTCCCCCCAAAGACTTCAGAGTACTGCATTCTTTTCCTTTGTTCATGCTTATTTCCTCTCATGTTAATACAAACCAGTGGTCTTCAAAAATCTTTGCCTGGGAACTTGCCAAAAGAATTTTGAAACAGTATATGCTCCCTCAAAAATATCAAGTTGACATCTAAGAATTGTCATTTAATACTTAAGCACTAGAAAAGGATGTGATGTTCAGTATAGTGTAAATATTGACATTTTTAAGATAAAAATAGCACTTTAGTCTTATAAGTCCTATGGAATCTAAATAGCCTTGAAATTTTCTTCCCCACTTTAAAGTGGACCAATAAAGGGGTCCAATAAAGTGGACCTTTATTATCCACTTAAAAATACATGAACAAGGTTTCCATAACTGTCACAAATTTAACATTATTGCTTTGTCTCCTTGAAGTTGGTCCATTTTCCTACATATTAATTTTTAAGCTTAAAAACCCTGTGACGTTCACTCTTTCATCATTGTTTGCAATAAAAATATGTATGCAAATTGTAATGATTAATTTTATTTTCTTTAATCATTTGGGTTTGAGTATTAAAATGTTTGATAATTGCAATTATTTTAATTGTACATTAATAAATCCATATAAAGAAACTTTAATTTCATAAATTATTAAATGAAAATCAAGTTTTTAATAAGATTGATGGGGTTTTCTGGACACTTTCTGATACCATACACAAAAATAAAATCAAAATGGATGAAAGGCCTAAATGTAAGATAGGAAGCCATCAAAATCCTCGAGGAGAAAGCAGGCAAAAACCTCTCTGAACTTGGCCGCAGCAACTTCTTACTCAACACGTCTCTGGAGGCAAGGGAAACAGAAGCAAAAATGAACTACTGGGACCTCATCAAAATAAAAAGCTTCGGCACAGCGAAGGAAACAATCAGCAAAACTAGAAGGTAACCGACAGAATGGGAGAAGGTATTTGCAAATGACATATCAGATAAAGGGTTAGTATCCAAAATCTATAAAGAACTTTTCAAACTCAACACCCAAAAAACAAATAATCCAGTGAAGAAATGCATGACATGAATAGACATGAATAGACACTTCTCCAAGGAAGACACCCAGATGGCCAACCAACACATGAAAAAATGTTCAACATCACTCATCTTCAGGGAAAGGAAAATCGAAACCATAACAATATACCACCTTACACCTGCAGAATGGCTCACATTAACAACTCAGCCAACGACGGATGTTGGTGAGGATGCGGAGAAAGAGGATCTCTTTTGCATTGTTGGTGGGAATGCAAGCTGGTGCAGCCACTCTGGAAAACAGTATGGAAGTTCCTAAAAAACTAAAAATAGAACTACCCTATGACCCAGCAATTGCACTACCAGGCATTTATTTACGGGATACAGGTGTGCTATTTCGAAGGGACACATGCACCCCCATGTTTATAGCAGCACTATCAACAATAGCCAAAGTATGGAAAGAGCCCAAATGTCCATCGATGGATGAATGGATAAAGACGATGTGTTATATGTATATACAATGAGTATTACTCGGCAATCAAAAAGAATGAAATCTTGCCATTTGCAACTACGTGGATGGAACTGGAGGGTATTATGCTAAATGAAATTAGTCAGTCAGAGAAAGACAAAAATCATATGACTTCACTCATATGAGGACTTTAAGAGACAAAACAGATGAACATAAAGGAAGGGAAACAAAAGTAATATAAAAACAGGGATGGGGACAAAACAGGAGAGACTCATAAATATGGAGAATAAACTGAGGGTTACTGGAGGGGTTGTGGGAAGGGGGATGGGCTAAATGGGTCAGGGGCATTAAGGAATCTACTCCTGAAATCATTGTTTCACTATATGCTAACTAATTTGGATGTAAATTTAAAAAAATAAAAAATAAAATTAAGAAAAAAAAGATTGATGGGATTTTTCTTGTTTTTCCTTCAGTGAATTCATATATTCAAAAATCAATAATGATGATATGAGACAAGTTTCACCCTTAGTTATCTCCATTTAATTTTTATAAAATTAAGCTCTGAGAACTCTTGTTTTTATATAAATAGTTATGGATGGAAGAAGTTTGAATTGCAGGGCACACTGACTTGATAGAGATTTGGTAACTGCTGTAATGAATTTCTTCTGTGAGAAAGAAGATTCTGGTTATAGAAGTTTAAAGGACAGTGCCCAGAGGGCTGGGGCCCAGACTTCTAAGAATGGGTCACCAAGAGATGGCGCTGGTATATATAAGTTATATCACAAAGCTGTTTGGAGGTAAGAGTGGGGGGAAAACCACCCACAAACTGGAACCAGCTGCTTATGTCAGAATCAACTGCTGTTGCGAAGGATAAAGCAGTTGCTTGGGTGACAATTACAGGAGCAGAAAGTTAACAGGAAAAGTACACCCCTTACCCTTCTTCCAGCTTCCAGTCTGCATCTAATGACTTCTTTCATCAGAGCCTAACAATATATTTAATCTCAGAACTTCCAGATACCTCCAAAATATTATAATCTAAAGCCACATATTATTCTTAAAATAAATATATATAAGGCAGGGAAAGTAAATCCTTGGCAATATGTGGTGATTTAATTAATAAAGTGGATTGCTCTGAGTCAGTTATTGAAACTGTTCTACTTGCTGCTCAGGAGGGGTAATGCACCCGAGGAGAACATGAGAAAGAAAGAAATTGCAATTGCAATTTGGTTTTCAGATGACTGAATGTTTACAGGTAAGTTTGTAATCATAATTCTGACAAAGTTAAAATCAATATAAAAACTGATCTTTCTATCATAGATGTTTTTTTCTGGCAATTTAGGCTTTGTTCTTCCATCAGACTAGCTCCTTGGTATCTATCCTGGATCAATCTTTGTATCTAGTTTCCCTGATGTTAGCCCTAGGACTGCTTAACACTAGAAAAAAAATCACGAATATAAACCAATTAACACACGGCCTTACACTTCAGCTTTACTAAGCAACTATTCTAATAATTTTCTCTTTCATCCCTTTTACCTGCCATTTCAAACACCCACTTCTCTCTTAGAGCTTGCTTTACCACTTATCCTAAGTGGTAGGATATTTAGAATTTGGTGCCTACATAAATAGACATAAAGAACGCATGAAAGAAAGAATGTGTGGAATGATAGCTAGATTTCTGACTTAGCTACTGAATTTCTGCCATTCGCTGAAAAAAATCAATCTAAGAAGAAAAAAAATTATATTCATATTTTGGGCATTTTTATCTTTTTTTTTTTTTTAAATTTTTTTTTTCAACGTTTTTTATTTATTTTTGGGACAGAGAGAGACAGAGCATGAACGGGGGAGGGGCAGAGAGAGAGGGAGACACAGAATCGGAATCAGGCTCCAGGCTCTGAGCCAACAGCCCAGAGCCTGATGCGGGGCTCGAACTCACGGACCGCGAGATCGTGACCTGGCTGAAGTCGGACGCTTAACCGACTGCGCCACCCAGGCGCCCCTGGGCATTTTTATCTTAAAGTTCCTATGAAACAGACAATTAAAGGTGCCAAGTAGTCAGTTGGAAAACAAGAAATAAATGAAAGCAGAAGATACAGATTAGTTGATCAGCATGTTTCAAAAATAATGGAAATCTTGTTTTTCTTCCAAGATCATTCAGAGAGATCATGTGGAGTCAAAACTGAGCTAGCTTGGGAAAGAACCATGGGTAATGTTAATATTTAGGAGAGAATAGAAGGAGAGCTGTTTATAAAAAAAATTGAAGAGAGAGACATAAAGATAGGTGGAAGATCAGGGAAGAGAGAACTTACTGGTCCAAGAAAGGAGAAAAAAAATCAAGAAGTGAAGTCAACGGTATCAATCTCTATACTGAGAGTCCATTGTATTTAACAATGTTGAGGTCAGTGGTGACCTTGCAAGCACAGTTTTGTGGTGTGACATTACTAAAATATAATCCATTATGGAGTTCATGAGGAACAAGAAAGAAGAGACGGTGAGAAGAGGTGGTGGCCCATGAACATGTCCATTAGTAGGTCACGGTGCATCCACTCACCCCAAGCCATAGAAAGTGCACTTCTCCTTGTAAGACTTGAGGAATAGAAGGGATTAGCTATTCCATCTAAAAAGCAAATAGGTCAGAAGAAGTAGAGATGAGTTAAGACCAATTCCGTCATTGTTTAGTTATAAAATAAGGGAGGTCTGTCTATTTTGAAGAGTTTAAGCAGGAAATTTGGGTTTAAAAGTCACTGTCAATAGAGGGAAGGAATGGCTGGGTGCTGGCAGATTTGGTTCAGGGGCCAGTAGAAGTCTGTTTTGGGAATTCAGGTGTTGAAGGTCTACTCTTAGGCAGATATGGTATCAATGAAATGGCAAAGCAATTTGAAGAAATGTTACAAGATTTGACAACTAATTGGACAACACAGTTGAGAGAAAATAGTTAACGATGAATAGAAATGCTTAGGCCATGGCTGATAATGTCAGTGCCCTTAATAAGAAAGCTGGAGGAGAATATAGTGGGCCTTTGCCTGTCCCTCCTCAGTGAAATCAGAAGATCCCTTTGATTCTTATTGTCCATGCCTGAATATTCTCCAAAGTCCTTTTACTGACCGGAAACAGTATCTCAGATTTCCATGCTGTCTGTTCTCTCTTTTGCAAATCTAGATTATTTGAGACAGTATGATACCAATGTAAGGGGTAAACATACAGGCTAATGGAAGAAAACTGACAGTTCAGAGGTAAACCCATACATCTATGGTCAATGAATTTTCAACAATGATACTAAGAGTGTTTAATGGGTAAATAACAATTTTTTTTCAACAAATGTTGGTGGGATAATTGAATATCTACATGAGAAAGACTGAAGTTGGATCCTTCTCTCAACTTATATACAAAAATTAACTCAAAATTTTAAAAAATTAACTCTGGGGCACCTGGGCTGCTCAGTCAGTTGAGTACCTGACTCTTGATTTTGGCTTTGGGCATGATCTCACTGTTGTGAGATTGAGCCCCGTGTCAGGCTCTGTGCTGAGCATGGAGCCTACTTGGGATTCTCTCTCTCTCTCTTTCTCTCTTTCCGCCCCTCCTCCACTCATACTCTCTTTTTCAAAATAAATAAACATGTAAAAAAATTGATTCAAATAGATAAAAGGCCTACATATAAGGTGTAAAACTCTAACACCTTTACACTTGATCTTAGCCAAAAAGGTGAGAAATGATAAAACTATAATACCTTTAGAAGAAAACTCAGATGTATTAGACAATGGTTGTTTTGGTATAACATGAGAAGGACAAGAAACCAAAGAAAAAATAGATAAATTGGACTTAACAAAAAACAAACCTTTTGTGCTTTTAAGGACACTGTGAAGAAAGTGGAAAAAAAATTTGCAAATCATATATCTAACAATAGTTTCATATCCAAAATATATAAAGATCTCTTACAACTCAACAACAAAAAGTCAAATAAACTAGTTTAAAAATAAGCAAATGATTAGAGTAGACTTTTCTGCAAAAACAGACATACAAATAGCACATGGTAAGCACACCAATAAGCACATGGTATGAAGTTGAGCTTCATCGGTCATTTGGGAAATGCAAATCAACACTGCTATGAGATACCATTGCATTCCTATTAGGAAAACAAAACAAAACAAAACAGAAAATAACAAAGTTGGCAAAGATGTGGAGAAACTGGAATCCTCAAACATTGCTGATGAAATGTAAATTGGTGAAGCCACTTTGGAAAACCTTTTGGCTTTTCTTCAAACAGGTGAACATAGAGCTACCAAGTGACTCAGCAATTTTATTCTTGGCTACATGCTCCAAAGAACCAAAGATATATTTTTATAATAAAGCTTATACATTAATATTCAAAGAAGTATTATTTGCAGCCTCAAAATGAGAACAATCCAAATACCCATCATGTGACTATTACACAAATAAAATGTGGTATATTTTATACAATGGAAATTTTATCAGACATTAAGTACTGATATATAATGAACCTTGAAAACATGCTAAATGAAAGAAGCCAGACATGAAAAGCAGCACATTTGATTATATTTAGGTAAAATGTTCAGAAATGGTCAAGTCCAAAGCAACAGAAAATAGATTAGTTGTCCATTAGGGGCTAGGGTAGATGAGAATGGGGAGTGACTGCTAATGGCCAGGAAGTTTCTTTTCAGAGTGATGAAAACATTCTGTGATTTGATGTTGGTGATGACTGCACAACTTTGCAGATACACTAAAGATCACTGATTTATATACTTAAAAACTGAATTTTATAACACGTGAATTATATATTAATAGCAAAATTTTAAAAAAAGAAATCAGAGAATCAAGTAATCTTTGAAACTTAAAGGTTCAACTGCCTGGGACTCGCTGTATATGTAATACCATAGATGTGATGTCATGCATATAGCAAATACAAGCCCTGGGTTTGGTTGGGGGTTACTGAGGAAGGAGTCAGGTTTGTCTCCCAGATATTAGCTAGTGGTCTTATGGGAAAGCCAGACATTTACAGTCATAGGATGAGAGAGAATAATTTTTGTTTCTTTTATCCTTTTTTCCTCTCTTGTTTTCTCTAGTTATTTTTGAGGGAGTTTGCATAAAGACAAAGAAAGACAAAGGCAAGAAAGACAATCAAATATGAAAGGATAAATGGGGAAAAAGATAAAGATGATAGTGATTAGCAGGCATATGATGCATGTTTCAGGGTCATTGCTGGATAAATTTTTTTAGGTTTTCTGAAAATGTTAAGTGAATAAATGAACAGTCTATGGATGTAGCTCTGCCACTCAGTGATATAATTTTGGACTTAATTTAACCCCTTGGCATCATGTTTCTCATCTGTAAAATGAGAAGTGAATATTTCCATCTAAATGTGGTTGCTAGGATAGAAAGAGACAATGCTCATAGAGCTCTTGAAGGAGTTTGGGGAACATTGTAAACACCCAGTATCCTTGATGATTATTGTTTTTCTGTCACCAATGACCCAAGCCAACCTTACATTCTGGTTTCCAAAAGTCCCCCAAGAAGAGAGCCTTAGGGTAGGGACATGGTGTGGGGAAAAGAAATTCTGGAGCTGGAGATAAGGAAGAATGAGTTATATTCTTAGCTTACTGTTTGCAATCACTGGGCCCCCTGGTATTCACACTCCTCATATGCTAGAGGTGCCTTAAAACTCATCCTTAAGAGGATCTCAGGAGCCATGAAGACATGGTGTGGGGGCAGGTAAGCCCTGCTCAGCTAGGAGAAGAGTCTGAGAGTTTTGGTCTTCACAAACAGGTCTGGATCATCCATGGAATAGACAGCAAGCAGAGTCCACTGGGATCCCCTGTGAGGAATCTATTCCCAGCTGGGTTTGACTGGGGGATATGAATGGCTTCCCATAGCCCCTCCACTTCCCAGAGCCTGGCAGGCAGCTCCCGTGAAATGTGGTGTGTCTAGGGCCTTCTACATCCTTGGCCTAGCTTGGGGAAAACCCAGCCCACCCTCATGCAGCTGCTGAGGCATCACGTTGTAATGTTCTCAGTGTTACTAAGAGGTGTTCTTGGCCTTATTTTTCTTCTTTCTTCCTCTCCATCTTTAATGTTCTAGTCACTGTCTCCCTATGTTTGGCACCCTCTTTCCTTCACTTGACTCTCCCATTTCCATATTATTTCCTCTGTATTTTTTATCCCCTCCTTTCTGTCTCTTTCCTGTCCTTCAGTTCTTCTCTCTTTGTCAAGTTATCATTTCTGTCTTCATCTTCTGCCCCACTTTTTGCTTTGCCTGAACACTGAGAAAATAAAGAACAGAACATTCAGCTGAACTCTATCATCTCTAATTAGGACAGGAAGGAGGTACTAAAACTGACCCTCTCCAGGAGTAGTCTTTTACTTGGGACAATTTAGACTTCCTTATAGTGGAACATGTGGCATGATGGGATGAAATCCAGGGGTGGGTGCTCAAGAAGAGAGTGACCCATGCATCTCCTTAAGACTATCTCCTCTAAAATCCTCTGTCAGTTTCTTTGTGTGGTACTAACGGGAGCTCATTGCACTGTACAGGTTTCCCAGGGCTTATCTGCTCCATCCTCCTCCCTCTTCAAGTCCAGTGCTGCTGCTCAGCATCCCCGTCCTCAGCAGTAGTTCTCTGAAGCTTTGTCTCAGACCCTTATCCATCTAGCAGGGAATTTCTCTCTGATTTCTAATTTGATTGTTCATTGATATAATATGTGCACTATGGCAGGGCTAAAGCAAATTTCCTCCCAAAGTTTACATAAATAATACATTACTCAATGGTGAATAATTCCATTCAAGGGTTAGGAACCATCCATGAGAAGTAGAAGGCATCTAGCACCTAAATTCCAAAACCAGGGGTGCCTGGGTGGCTCAGGTAGTTAAGCGACCAATTTTGGCTCAGGTCATGATCTCATAGTTCATGGGTTTGAGCCCCGCATTGGGTTCTGTGCTGATAGCTCAGAGCTTGGAGCCCGCTTTGGATTCTGTCTCCCTCTTTCACTGCCTCTCCCCCACTCACACTCAGTCTCTCTCTCAGAAATAAACATTAATTTTTTTAATTAGAAAAAAATAAATTACAAAAACAGCAGGTAAAGCCACTTATTACAGGGTATGCAAGGTTCTCTGGACATACTTTAGAATATTATGAAATATTCTTAAATGTAACTCCCTCCATAAATTTTTTTTTTGAAATTCCACAATGCAGGAGACCAAAAGGGAAGATGTAAAATTAATACTCCTTTATCACCTCTCCTCACAACCTCACTTGGGCTGATGTCAGGCAGTGTTTCGCATTTTCTACTCCCTATTGAACTTTGACTGTCTCTGAGATGAAACACAGTGGTCTGTTATGGAAATGAAGGAATGCTATTCCTTAACAACTCATAGGAAAAAATAAGGTAATGGATAGAATGTTTTCAGTGTTATAATTTTTTTTGCTTAATTTTCAACCTTTTGCAATTTACTTCTGCTTGTCTGTACCATGATCTATTATGTGATAACAAGTGATTTAAAAATACAAATTTAAGTTTAATATAAACACATTCAATGACTTTTGTGTTTTTGGAAAGCACGATGTGCGATTTATTTTCCATTTAAACATGCTATTAAAATAATAACTTTTAAATAATAACAATAATAGCAGTACTTATATAATGCTTACTGTGGGCAAGACCTATTTCAAGTCCAAGTTCTCTCTCTCTCTTCCTCTGTCTGTTTCTCTCTTTCTGTCTTACATATGCATGTATCCATATCCATAGGGCAACTTTCTTTTATTCCTGTCTTAAAAGTAAAGACACAGGGGAAGAGAGTTTAAGAAATTTACCTAATGTCACTGGACTCAAACCCAGGATGTTCTGGCACCGTATTCTTAACTAGTATTCTCCAATACCTCTTGAGATATTTTGATTTTCCAGGGGTCCTGAATGGACTCTTCCAGTATTAAATGTGGCACTGTAGACCACGTAAGTTCCTTAGGTAGAAATTGGATTAGTGAATTTTAGTTCCAG
The DNA here is from genome assembly GCF_024362965.1 of Panthera pardus. Classification (NCBI taxonomy): domain Eukaryota; kingdom Metazoa; phylum Chordata; class Mammalia; order Carnivora; family Felidae; genus Panthera; species Panthera pardus. The sequence continues at coordinate 53,601,424 of NW_026526677.1, forward strand.
CCATGTAACTGCCTCCCAAGAAAATCTGGACTAATTCTCTTTCCTTTCTTGAACACTTGGTTCCTCATCTGTCAGACTGGATGTAAGTGTGAACATCTCTTGGGGGTTAGCTAAGATCATGGCTATGAAAGTTGAGGCATTTGAAGGACAGCTGTGATGATGGCCACATTGAAGGTGTCCAGAGGGTTGCCAATGACACTTAATGAGCTATCAACCACCCGGAAGAAGAGTCTTAATCTAGTCTTTCTGAAAGATGTCTAAGAAAGAAGTCTTTCTGTTGATGGCTAGCATTTCATGACCTCCTCCTCATCCTCCCAATCCATCCTTTTATTTATTTATTTTGAGAGAGAGAATGCATGCATGCACATGGGTGAGGGATAGAGAGAGGGAGAGAGAAAATCCAAAGCAGGCTTCATTCTGTCAGCATAGAGCCTGATATGGGGCTCGATCTGATGAACTATGAGATCATGACCTGAGCTGAAATCAAGAGTTGGATGCTTAACTGACTGAGCCACCCAGGCTCCCCAATATCAGTGTATTTTAGTAATAAAATCTATATGCAATCACAGTTTATAAACTTTTGTGTTGTTTTTCCTCCCTAGGAACAATAGTAGTCTTAGGCACAGTTGTGCTGGCTGATAACACATGTAGCCAGCTTCTCATGGGTAATTTCAAAATCAATGCCTCTGATGCTCCCACCTTTATCTTGACGGGCTTCCCAGGAATGGAAACCATGGAATCCTGGCTATCCTTCCCTCTTCTGATGCTCTACACCATCTCCATTGTGGGAAACACCCTGATCCTCCTCATTGTTAAGGAGGAGCAGAGCTTACACCAGCCCATGTACTACTTTTTATCTCTACTTTCAGTCAATGACTTGGGAGTGTCCTTTTCCACATTGCCGACCGTGCTGGCTGCCCTCTGCTTCCATGCCAGGGTGATTGCCTTTAATGCCTGCTTGGCCCAAATGTTTTTCATCCACCTCTTCTCTTGGACAGAGTCTGGCATCCTTCTGGCTATGAGCTTCGATCGCTATGTTGCCATCTGCCACCCACTGCGCTATGCTACAGTGCTCACTAATGCCCGCATTGTGGCAATGGGACTGTGTGCTGTCCTCCGAAGCTTTGCCTTTATCCTTGTCTTCCCACTGCTGCTGCACAGACTCCCCTTCTGCCACTCCCAGAACATCCTCTCCCATGCCTACTGCCTTCATGTGGATATGATTAAGCTGGCATGTACTGATGTCTCCCTCAATAGCCACTATGGGCTGGCCATTGTGCTATTCACCTTTGGCCTGGACTCTGCACTCATTCTCATCTCCTATGTACTAATCTTGCGATCAGTGCTTGCCATTGCCTCCGGAGAAAAGCGCATCAAGACACTGAACACATGTGTTTCCCACATCCTAGCTGTGCTCATCTTCTATGTGCCCATGGTAAGTGTGTCCATTGTGCATCGTTTTGGGGCCGGCCTGCCCCATGCTGTCTATATCCTCATGTCTATTCTCTACCTCTTTGTGCCTCCCATGCTCAATCCTATCATCTACTCCATTAAGACAAAGGAGATACGTTGCAGGCTCCTCAAGATGCTCTTTAGGGTTAAGTCCTGAGTCTTTGGTAGAACTAAAAACTGTGAAGGATTTTGTCTTGGAGGTATAACCATCCAGACACCATTGGAAGAGAGGATCAATCCAAAGAATGTTAGTGTTACACTTTGAGGTATAAGATCAATGCACAATCATTTAGTCTGGTATATTGGGCCAACACCTGCCAGAACTTGGGTCTTATCCATAAATCAAAAATTCAATGTCCTTTAGAAACACAAAAATGGTCTCTTTTCAAGAATAACCCAAAGAATGTCAACTATCACTACAGGGTGAGATTATTTTCTGGAGAAGCAGGGAACTATTTTTAAGATACTTGGTGACATGGTTAGGACTTCTGGTTATGGGCCTGCACAATTCTGAAAAAGACAAGGGCAAAGAGGGACTAATTATGGGCTAGGTATCACATCTTTACCTGTATGCAAGCTTAGCTTGGGTGATTAGTTTCTGATGTTTCCAGGAGACAGAGCTCTTCCCATCATGCCGTTTGAAAAGTCAAATTGTGATGGTTAATATTACATGTGAACTTGACTGGGCCACAAGGAGTCTAGATATTTGGTTAAACATTATTTATGTGTGTATCTGTGAGGGTGTTTCTGGTTGAGATTTGAATTGATAAACTGTGTAACGCATATTGCCTCCCCAGCGTAGGTGGGCCTCATCCAATCCACTGAATGACTGAATAAAGTAAAAGTCCAAGAATAAAAGAAAGACATCTCTGTCTGATTGTCTCAAAGCAGGAAGGTTAGTCTTTTCTTGCCTTTGGTCTTAGGCTTGGACTTATACCATTGGTTTTCCTGGTTCTCAGGTTTTCATATCTGGACTGGAACTATACCAACAATTCTCCTAGGTCTAGACTTCTGCTTCTCCATAATTGTGACAGCCAATTCCTTATAGTAAATACAATAAATCTCTTTATATACACATCTTATTGGTACTGTTTCTCTGGAGAGCCCTGACTAATCCAACAGCTACAATATTTAAATAGTCAGAATTAGACTTAAGGATTCCTGGTATATTCTTTTCACATGGGAGGTGCTGAAATATACAAGCACTTGGCTCTGCCAACCTCCATTGCATTCAACAGCCCTTTGCTTCTCTCCTATGACCTTTCCCTCACTCTTTCATATCTATCTGCTTTCCCCTTATGGAATCTGAGCTCCCTAAAACAGCAACTTTTTCAACCACTCTGTCCATCCCCATCAGACTTATAGTCCCTCCATTCAGATAATGTCTGATGATGCTACAGCAATAATGAAAGAGTAAGTGAAAAAATAGATTAATACATAATAATGGATGAATAATAGAAGAAAAGCATAAGTGAATAATGAATAAACATATGGGCTAATAATACATTTTTTAAGATCAGAATCTCATATCAAGAAGCATTTCCTCTCTCTCTGTCCCCCATTATTATGGAGAGAAATGTAAATCACAGGTGATATCTTTTTTTTATCTTTATTTTTTTCCAGCTTTATTGAGATATAACTGAAATCGATGTTGTATAAGTTCAAGATGTACAATATGATGATTTACTGCATGTATATATTGTGAAAACATCAGCACAATAAGGTTACTTAACCCATCCAAAGAGGTGACTTCTTGAGTAAGTGGGCTGAACTTCTCAGTCTTAATTTCCTCATCTGTAAAATGAGACACTAATCTCTGATTTATCTACTTCATATGTTTGTTTTGAAGAGTGAATAAAATAAACTTTAAAAATTATATGATAATACACATATTTTATTTGCTTATATTATTTTTATTTAGCAAGAATAAATGCAAAATTCAGGGTTTAGCTTCAAAACATCATGGGTGTAAACCAGAGTCTGAATAAATATTTTGTCTAAGACTTTCTTGAACCCTAAGTAGCACTGTTCTATACCTGCTTTCCATCCCCACTGTCCTTGGAATTTACTTTAATCATATTCATTAGTTTGGGTAGTTTGTCTCCTCCACCAGACTGTAAACAACTCGTGCACAAGGACTGTGTCTTATGTATGTTTACACTCTTCAGTCTCTAACAGAGGGCCTGAAATATACCAGACATGTTCAAATAAGTAAAGAAATGAACTAATAAGTGATTATCTTTCCGTATATTTACCTACCAACCATCTCTTTATACTTTAATGAATTACCATATTCCTAAAATATTTTAGTTTAACATAGATCATAATTTTATTAAAGAACAATTCTATATGATGACTTACGTTGTTCATAGTCTAAATACCATATGCATTATGGATCTGGCCAGAGGAAATAAAAAAATAAATTGTACTTGCAATCTTCAAACCTGCCGCAAATGTACCTTGCATATTTATATTGCTCAGACCTTATATGCTATATAAAGTATACCCATAGCAATTTCAGTACAGTGGCAGCACTATGCCTGGCCTTTAGCAGGTACATAAAGAAATATTTTTTGAAACAATATTGCTGTTTAATGATCTTGGCTCTGTCACAAATATGACTTACAATAAGGTTATTGCCTTAATAAGTGGACAATATATGCTTTCGGTGACAGTACTTTTGCCTGCTCCTTTAAATCTGATGGATTTTGAAGCAACTATTTGGCTCATTTCCATACCTGTGAAAACCTTTCTGGGAGCCTCTGGTCTATTTTCCACATCACATTCTATAAATAAAAACACTCAGTACTTTTCTCTTGGCCTTAAAAATCGGCCTAGTCTAAAAGAAATTCAGCAGATATTTGCTGTTTAAGTCTTCTTCTGTTCAGTCCATTAGATAGAACATTTATGACTCTGCCTGGATCTGTAACTTGCCAATATAGAGGTAAGTGTAAGACTGTGACCTGGTTTACTGAAGAGAACTATGATTACTCCAACATGCTCACAGGGCTCTGGGTATCCAGGTCATCAGATACATCTTATCTGAGCTCTTTAGTCTCTTCTTGTGACATGAATTGTACGCGGTCTCTTCAAGCAAAGCCAAGTTCACCCACTTGTTATGAGCTGGAAGTACCTCCAAGGACCATCCAAGTCTGTGTGTCTGCTTGAGTTGTTGGAAGCAAATGCCAATATATTTATTTCATGGAACAGAAGGTTAAGGCATTCTCCATGTTGGTGTTGGTTCAGTGAGAATCTTCTGGACACACACATTGGAGTAGAGGGCATAGGAAGTATCACTGTATGGAATCTGGGTCCCTTCTACACAATTTTTTTTTTTTAATTTTTTTTTTAACGTTTATTTATTTTTGAGACAGGGAGAGACAGCATGAACGGGGGAGGGTCAGAGAGAGAGAGGGAGACACAGAATCTGAAACAGGCTCCAGGCTCTGAACTGTCAGCACGAGCCTGATGCGGGGCTTGAACTCACAGACCGAGCCTGATGCGGGGCTTGAACTCACAGACCGCAAGATCATGACCTGAGCCGAAGTCGGACGCTCAACCAACTGAGCCACCCAGGCGCCCCCCTTCTACACAATTTTGAAGCTTCATTTGGGGGTCAAGAGTCTGTTTCTGTGCCTACCTCCCTTAGGTTCTACTCAGCACACCTCACACTGCTATCTGAGGATATATGTTGCTATACCTCCATCTCATAAAGGGCTTCCAGTGTGGACCCTCACAAACATATAGCAAGGAACTCCCTCTTATCCCCCTACTTGTAACACATCTAGGGTGGATATAGAAAAATAAATATCAGATCTGACTCAGTGATTTCAGAGCAATGAAAAAACCCCAGTCATATATAGTCTTATCTGCTTTCTATTTTCTGTCTCCTAGATGAAGAAATGTCCATAATTATCCCCTTGAAAAATAGGTGACTATGTTTCTACCCAGGAAGGTCAAGAGGATCATGACTTGCATATTATTTTATAGTTATGTGTCCCAAAATAAGATATGAATTTTGTGAGGGTGTGCAATATTGTGATTTAGAAGAAATACATATTTGCTCATTCAGATGGCCAAATATAGACTTCTCATAGATATTGTCTTTATCCACAGCTCTTGGCTCACAGCTCCCCAAACCCTTGGAATTTCTTAAGGGATAAGAGCAACGGGAACATCTTTTTTTATAGCATTTGTTCTCTTGTCCTCAGTTCCTGAAAACATTTCAGAGCCATAAAAGTGAAATGGGTGTCTTATTAATAACAAGCTTCTTTCCACCAACAACTGTGCTTGTGTTAATGAGGTGACTTGGGGAAGGCACGTAAGGATAAGAGCTGGTTGCCAGGGGAAACAGCCAAAAATAGAGGGGTAGAAATTTCTGTCTCACCCTGCAATTTCTGAGGAGGGGAGGAGGATGGAAGCTGAATTGATCACCAATGGCCAATAATTTAATCAATCATGCCTATGTAATGAAGCCTTCACAAAACACCCAAAAGAAGAGGCTTGGAGATCTTCCAGATTAGGTGAAATAACATTTCCATATGTTACTGTGCCAGGTTCCAAACTTCATGAGAATAGAAGATCCCTTGTTCAAGACCTTGCTCTATGTATCTCTTCATCTAGATAATGATTGTTTTAACATCATTTAGTATCTTTTGTAATAAGCCAGTAATCTAGTGAGTAAATGGGGTTTCCTGAGTTCTGCGAGATGCTCCAACAAATTAAGAACCCAAGGAGCAGGTCATGAGGACTTCTGATTTGTAGCCAATTTCTCAGAAGTACAAGTAACAATCTGGACTTATGACTGGTGTCCGAAGTCCAAGGAGCAGGTCATGGGAACTCCAATCTCTTGCCAGTCAATCAGAAGCACAGGTAACAACCTTGGCTTGCTAACGGCATCTGAAGCAAAGGGCAGACTTGTGGGACTGAGATTTAAACCTGTGGGATATGAGGCGGGGTAGACAGTTGTCAGAATCGAGTTGAATTATAGGACACCAAGCTGATATCAGAGAATTGCTTGGATGTTGAAGGAAACCCTCCGCCCTCACACATACATGCAGTGGGATTGCTACCAAATATTTAGGGTACTTAGCACCATGGATGGCACAGGAAAGTTTTTCTACAAACAGGGAAAGGAGAGAAAAACAGGGTTGCATAGAAATGAAAAGGCGGTATGCAATTTAATAAAAAATGTTGTCCTTAAAATAAAGTGTGAAGAAGAAAGACCTCCAGCAAACAAATATGGATGCTGACAAAAGAGGAAGATACATGATCCAGGAAATGGAATTCCAACCCCAGGAGAATAGGAGGACAGATTCCTTGCTGCTATTTGCATGAGAGACCTGAGAAGCAACTGATATAGACAGAAGCAAGAGAACAGAGAGCTTCAAGGAGAACTTACCAAGAAGATTAAAAAGCATTTACTAGAAGAGTAGTGTGATGAAGAGGTTGGACAGATTAGAAGCAATGATATACTCAATGGCTTCATGAATTAGCCCAAACTGTAATAAGACTCACTATTGGTCATAAACGCTTCCATGTTTCCTATCTCATACTTTCTCTCCACAAATTGCTCACATCTGTTGCCCCCAACCTCTTACTCCCAGCTGATGATCTTACTTTCATTTCAGAAGAACGTTGATGGGATTAGACAGGAATGCTCAACGTCCTATCACTAAGTTTGTACTTATCTTCTGTTAAAAGATAAACCGAACAACAATTTTAAGACTTCATTTGAGCAAAAATCAATTTAAATCAGGCAGCATCCAATCTAGCAAATAGAAAGGGGCTCTGAGGAGCTGTACAAAATAAAGACTTGTATAGGCAGAAAGGAGAGGGAACAAGGAAGTTATACTACGCAATAAAGTGGTTTGGTTATTGAAAGGTTACTTTCTTTGAGGGGATGACTGAAGTCCATCAGGCAGATTGCTTCCCAAGTGCCAGTCAGGGAGTTCCTGATGGACTGGTTTAAGATTCCATTCCTGGAATAGACAATCTATAACTAAGTCTCTATTTGGTGGTGTGGGGCTTACACAAGTGACTCGATGTTGGGCACAGTGTCTTGTTTTTTAACATTTCTTTCTCCTGTGTAGAGCAATGGCATAGACACCACTCTTCTCCAAATTTCTTGGACTCTCAATTGAGATGATATATTGTCTGGCTTTGATGAATTAATTTCTCACTCATTTCCAACTTATTTTTTAAGCCTCCTAAACCCTTCCTTTCTGTCTCCCATTCTCCTCTCCAGTGTTGCTTTTCAAGACTTCATACCTGTGTTTGTGTTTTCTCATCTGCCAGAAATGACCCTTCTTTTGTTCTTTCCTCATCTCCCTTCTGCCTGAGATTCACTGTGTTAGTTTTCTCTGGCTGCTGGCAGAAATTATCACAAACTTAGCAGCTTAAAAAAATAAAAAAATATATCTTATCTCATAGATTCTGTAGGTCAGAAGTCCAGAAACCCTTAATGTTTAGGATCTCTCAAGGTAATCACAGTGATGGCAAGGCTGAGTTCCTTACTGAAGGCTCTGGAGAAGAAGCTGCTTTGAAGCTCATGTAAGTTGTTGGTTGAATTCCGTTCCTCGTAAAAGTAGGACTAAAGTTTCAATTTCCTTGCTGGCTACCAGCCAGGGGATGGCATTTGCTCCTAAAGGCTGTCTACACTACTCTCATGCTATTCATTCAACTCCCTCCAGTAATTGTGGACCAAGTGCCTCTCATGCTTTGACTCTCTCTGACTTTTTCTGCCACATTTTTCTGATTCCAGCCTGAGAATGTTCTTTGTTTCTAAGGACTTATGTGAATCAGTTTGGTATACTTAAGTCACCACCCCCCCCCCCCCCACCAAATCCTTAAGGTCCATAATCTTAATTATATCTTCAAAGTCCTTTTTTGCCATGAAATGTACCTACTCATAGGTACCAAACTTGGACATATTTGTGGGGGGCATTCTGCCTACCATATTCACTTAAATAATATTTGCTCATAATTTGAAAAGCAAGAGATACACCTGAAAATCTTCTCTGGCTGCCCTAGAATATTGTAAATTCTCCTCCTTTATTCTTTCCTAAACTCTGCCTTGTATCTTTTATCATTGAATTCACTGAAATATAGAAGAGGTGTTTCCTTAGGATTCTCCCCAACTAGACTATGGAATGTTATGCTTATTCATCTACACATTTCTGAAGACTAAAATCATGTCTACTATTAAATGAAGGACTCCATTTATAGTTACTTTTGTTAACATACACCTTATACCATAGAACTTTAGGGTAAAAATTGTTACCTTGCTGTAAATGAAAAGACAGTATTTTTTTTCTTTCCATATGGGAAAATTTGAAGAGACTTATGACAAAGGGTCAGTAGACACAGGATACTGATAAACCCATGAGTATTGATCAGGGCTTGGGTAATTTCCTGACCTTTTTGCATGGCAATCAGTGTGACTGCAAGGTCTATGAGTGCATTAGGTGAGACACTGAATCCTTTGGTCTGACTTACATATGAGTGGGAGTTTTGAAAAGACTGGTGAGTTGCAGGCAAACATTAGGTATCTGAGGGGTTCTTGCTAAACCCAATTTCTTTGGTTGTAAAATAGATGTGTAGATGTTCCATGTTCCCAGCAGTCCATGAGTACCTAGGCAGATATAAGCTCAAGGGACTTCCTGAATGCAACCTTATATTGTCAGGCCAGAGAGTTGGCACAAGTAACCATTTGGGGGTTGGAGTAAGGCATTCAGGGCCCCCACTACTGCTCTTCCTTCCTCTGCACCTTCCATGTGCACAGCTCTCTCAGGTAGGTAAACTGGAGTGTCAGATGCACAAAATCTCAAGCCTTAAGGCACTCTTCCCCTAACTTAGAAATCCTTAGTGCTATAGTATGACAGTCAGAGGAAGGAAAGGCTCTCCATAATTTGAGTCGGGTTGTTTGATTTCCTGTACACTTTCACCTTTACCACCTTACTTAGTGTTAAGAAACTAAAATCAAGGGTGTCTGCACATTTCATGCAGAGACAAATAAAAATGTTTAGGAGGAGTTTTCAGGTAGAGAAGACAAAGTGGTACTAAGAATATGGAATGCAGGGGGGAATGCATCCTGAGAAGAGAGGATAGAGGAGTCTTGAGTCAGATGAAGGTTTGGCAAAGGCAGATGAGCAGCTGGAGGTGAGGGCGGACAGAAGGCTATAGAACCCAAGCTGCAAAGTCCTTAAAGTTTTCACAACTGTCCACTTTTGGATCTCCACAACACTGTTAGCTCGGTTTCTTAAAATCTCCAGTTTACAACAAAGAGAACAAAAACCCAGGAAGGATCAGTGACTTAGTGAGTATATCTCCTGTGCAAGACCTTGCACTAAGCACAGAAGGGGCTAAACAGTGAGCGAGAGTCACGGCTGAGTTCTTGGAACTGAGTCAGGAGGGAAGACAGGATTCACAAAGCTATAATGCAGGACTGGCAGAGAAGTGGGCATGAAAGGAGACACAAACCTATAGCTATGAAGGTGGTAGCAGGAAGACAAGTTACCTCTGCTGGCCATGGACAACAAATATCCATGGCAGAGGGCATCGCTGGTCCTGGTCCCTAGAAGATGGATCTAATGGCTATGTTATCACATTCAGGGCTGCCTCAGGGAGCTGAGGACCTGCAGTTCATGTTTGGATAGCAACAAAGAGATCAATGTGGGTATCCTGAGGTACAAGGAAGGAAATTTTGAGGATTGAAACCAGAACTACTGATTTAGTACTGACCACCTCTTTCTACCCATTTATATTTTATCAGGATGGATGGATGGATGGATAGAAGAACTGACAGACTATACAGGAGTGAGGAAGCTGGAGAATCATAATAAGGTAATAAAGGTTCAGTAGCATGAGAGAGTGGAAAGAGGAAAAGTTTATGGTTCAATGACTAAGCGAAATGTTCAGGAAGAAGGTGGGATGGTCAAGGAAGTAGTGATAAAGACAGTTTGATTTTAGGTCTTGAGGAAAAAGATGCCCAGAGATTGATGAAAAGAGTTCATAGCTTTGAATGTGAGAAGAAGCATTGTGGTGTTAGGCACAGGTGTAAAGGAAGGCAATGTGACCTGTTTAGCTAGCTGTATAAAAGAGAACACTCAGATAATTCCAGAGATATTGTTGACAATAAGAGAGAAGGATGAATGATTTGGGGAGCAAGATTGATTAATGCTACAAATAAAGGGCTGGATGATATATAAGAGTCTTAAGATATTAGGTCTAGGTCATGATTTAAACTGTATGTTTATCTTCTTTACAGGACAGTGGTCCTAGAGTCTAAGCAGTAATGCCAATATGGGAGGTAACCCCCACAACAGCTCAGAGTTGCCTCCCTTTACCCTGACAGGGTTCTCAGGGCTGGGGACCTCCCAACACTATGTGTTTCTGCTCCTTGGTACCCTCTACACTGTCTCCATTGTGGGAAATGCCCTTATCCTTTTCATTATCAAGGAGGAACAGAGTTTGCATCGGCCTATGTACTATTTCTTGTCCCTGCTATCAGTTAATGACCTAGGTGTGTCCTTTTCCACACTGCCCACGGTGTTGGCCACATTTTCCTTCCGCTTACAGAAGATCAGCTTTGATTCTTGCATGGCTCAAATGTTCTTTATCCACCTCTTCTCCTTCATAGAGTCGGGGATTCTGTTGGTTATGAGCTTTGACCGCTATGTGGCCATCTGTAACCCACTGCGTTATGCCACAGTTCTTACTGGTGCCTGTGTGGTGTGTATGGGCATGGCTGTTATCATCCGCAGTTTCTGTATGGTTTTCCCACTGCCTTTCCTTCTGAAGAGGTTGCCCTTCTGCAAGGCCAATGTACTCTCCCATGCTTACTGCCTGCATCCAGATCTGATCCGCTTGCCCTGTGGTGACACCACCATCAATAATATTTATGGTCAATTCATTGTCATCTGTAACTTTGGTCTGGATTCTGCACTCATTCTTCTCTCTTACGTGCTCATACTGCACTCTGTACTTGCCATTGCATCCTGGGAGGAAAGACTTAAGACACTGAATACATGTGTGTCTCACTTGTGTGCTGTGCTCATGTTCTATGTGCCCATGGTTGGTGTGTCCATGGTTGCTCGCTATGGGAGGCATGCCCCACAGTATGTACATACACTCATGTCCCTGATCTATCTCTTTGTGCCTCCTATGCTCAACCCCATCATTTATTCCATCAAAACCAAAGAGATTCGTCGGAGGCTTTGCAAAATACTGCTGGGAACAAAGTTTTAAGTAGGAGACATGTTGAAATTTCAAGACTGAGAGGATATTTATTGTTAGACCACAAATTCGAGTTTTTAAAATCTACTTTGACAAGGCTTTTTACATTTCTTTTTAGTCATTAACCAATATTAGGATTTCTGCCACCAGATGTTTGATGACTACCTGACAATAGTTAAGACTTAAACCAACAGGTTTTGCCAAGATAAACTGGGTCAGAATTTAGTAAAAACAAAAAAAACTTGCTCAATTTTCCTCTTTTTTAATCCAAAAATATACATCCTTATAATCAGTCCCTCATTTTATCACAATATGTTTTTGTTGAAAGCGAATCATCACAAAGGAAATTGCTTAGTACCATGGAAACACTTTCATAATGGGTAAAGAAAGCCATTTCCCAAGATTTTGCCAAAGGTAGCTCTACTCTTAATTTTTTTGAGGAATCTCCACACTGTTTTCTATAGTGGATCTATTTTACATTCTCAATAGTGTGCATGGGTCCATATTTCCTTATGTCCTTGTCAATACTTGTTGTCTTTCATTTTTTTAGTAATAGCCATCTTGGAAGATAAGAGATGATATCTCATTGTAATTTCAATCTGGATTTCCCTAATGATGAGTGATGTTATGCCATTATGCCATTGTATGTTCTGTTGACTGTTTGTAGGTCTTCTTTGGAGAAATGCTTATTCTACTCTTTATACCATCTTAAAATTAGATTATTAGTTTTTATGCTATTAAATTGTAGGAGTTCCTTATACATTTTGTAGATTAACTCTTTATCAGATATATGGTTTGCAAATATTTTCAAGGGTGCCTTTACAATTGATTGTTTCCTTTGTTATGCAGAAGATTTTTAGTTTGATGTAGTCCCAGTTGTTTATTTTTGGTTTTGTTGACTGTGCTTTTTTGTGTCATAACCATATGATCCATCAATCTCACTTTTTGGTATTTATCCAAAAGAATTGAAATCAGGATCTCAAAGAGATAGCACACCTGTGTTACAGCACTATTTATAATAGCCAAGATGTGGAAACAACTTAAATGTCCATCAACCAAAGAATGGATAAAGAAAATGGTCATATCCATACAATGGAATACTATTCAGCCTTAAGAAAGAAGAAAATTCTTCAATATGTGACAATGTGGATGACCTTGAGGACATTATGCTGAGTGAAATAAGCCGGTCACAGAAAAACAAATACTGCATGATTCTACTTAAATGAGGTACAGAAAATAGTCAAATTCATAGAATCAATGATTGGAATGGTGGTTGCCAGGGGCTCGGGGGAAGGGGAAATGACAAGTTAATAATTGATGGGCATAAAGTTGTAGTTAAGCAAGATGAATAAGCTGTAGAAATCTTCTGTGCAGAATTTTACAGATAGTCAACAATAATACAATGGCAGTGAAAATTTTGTTAAGAGAGGAGATCTCATGTTAAGTGTTTAAATAAAAAAAATTAAGATTATGAAAAAGAATATTAGTTCGAATGAAATATGTATATTAGCTATAGCTATGCATGTCAGTATTTATTTCACATAATACACACTATCTACCTAGCTTTTAAAAGATGAAATAAATGCAATTACAATATAAATTGTAGTGTGATCTAGGTTTCAATAATAATAAAATTCGGTAAGGTGTATAACATAAATTGTATATGTTCACATATATGTATGTATATATATTTTAATGAACAATATAAATGCATATATTAGCAAATTATAAGGAAAGAATCAAAGTGGAAACACTACATAGCAAAACATACAAAATGTATGCAAAGGTGTATTCTGCCTAAATTCATAGTCTTATAAAAAGTTGGTGGTGGGCACCTGGGTGGTTCAGCCAATTAAGTGTCCTACTCTTCATTTCAGCTCAGATCATGATATCATAGTTTGTGAGATTGAGTCCAGCATCGTGCTGTGTGCTGACAGTGCAGAGCCTGCTTGAGATACTTTCTCTTCCTCTCCCTCTCCCTTTCTCTACCCCTCCTGCTCAGGTTAGGTCTGTCTCTCATAAATAAAGAAATAAACTTAAAAAGAAAGTTGGTGGTATTTTTTATGACAAAAAGAGAATGTTAAAAAATTGAGCAGTCAATTTAAGACATTATAAAAGAATAAAATACTACTTAAAATCATTAAAAATTGTTTAAATGATGGAATGATATGAATGGGAAAGATTGAAAATAATCCAATAACCAATCTTTTAAGCTCTCAAAGTAGACCAACCTCTAAAAACTTAATCAAATGGAAAATACACTCAGGAATCATATATAATACTAGATTAGAGATATTTTTAAAATTACAGTAGCATGTTCTATAAGTAATCTAAAGTCTGGAATAAATTGGTGTTCGAGGGAAAATAACAAAATGTAAATACATGGGTGTGCCTGGGTGGCTCAGTCAGTTGAGTGACGGACTCTTGATTTGGGCTCAAGTCATGATCTCACTGTTGTGAGATCGAGTCCCCTGTCAGGCTCCATACTGAACATGGAGCCTGCTTGGGATTCTCTCTCTCCCTCTCTCTCTCTGCCCTTCCCTAACTCATGTGTGCATGCCCTCTCTTTCAAAATAAATAAATAAACTTAAAAAAAGTTTATTTTTTCTTCATGTAAATGCATGAAGAATTAACTCATACTTAAGGAAGAAATTACAACTTAACAATTATACTCACATCATCTCCAACATATTATAATATGTATTTATACATATTACAACATATTACAGTTGTATATAGAACAAGATCTTTTTCTTTGCTTTTCTCCCCACATTTCAAGAAACAGATTATTCTTTTAATATTTTCTTTAATATTTATTTATTTATTTAGAGGGCACAAGTGAGTGAGTGGCAGAGAGAGGCGGGGGAGAGAGAGAGAGAAGCAGGTCTCACCCAAAGGGGGCTCGATCTCACCTCATGTGGGACTCAAACTCATGAACTGTGACATCATGACTAGGGCTGAAGTCATATGCTGAACTGAGTAAGCTACCCAGGCGCCCTCTTTTTATACATCATTTTTTTAACATTTATTCATTTTGAAAGGTGGAGAGAGACAGAGCACGAATGGGGGAGGGGCAGAGAGAGAGGGAGACACAGAAACAGAAACAGGCTCCAGGCTCCGAGCTATCAGCACAGAGCCCGACGCGGGGCTCGAACCCACGGACCGCGAGATCATGACCTGAGCCGAAGTCAGCCACTTAACCGACTGAGCCACCCAGGCACCCCTATACATCTTAAGTCATAAATAAAACTGGAAAGCTATTCAAAAGAGCAAATATAATCTTGATAAATAATACAGAAAAAATTTATATCGGCAAACAATCCTGTAGACAAAACACACTAATGGGAACATATGTGTAAATACTCAAAGTTGTGTATACAATTAATAATATAGACAAAGAATAATCAACATATATTCTAGATTTCAAAGCATAACTCATTTTTCAGAAATTCATCAATATAATTCATCATGCTAATGAGTGAAATTATGAAAAAACTATATAAGCAATAGTACTTTCCAGAAAGTACTAATGAAAACTTTATGCATATTTTATTAATGTGTTATATCATATACCTTCTGGTTAAATTTTTTAAAATTTTCTATATATATTTTTTATACTGTATCATACACACACACACACACACACACAAATATTTGGCTATCACTTACCATTTTTTTGAGGAATCTTTTTTCAATATTGTGAGACTTGAGATAGAAACGATTATTTTAATTTAACCTGTATCTTTAACTCTATACTAAATCCTGAAAATTCCAGATTTTGATTTTTCCCAACTTTGCCTCTACCTCACCACTGTTGCTACCTTATTTGAGGCCTTCATTATCATCCCTTACTTCAACTTGGCAATATCTTCCAAAATGATCTCATCATTTACTGATCTTTTCTCTCCTTTTACTACACCACAACCAGAATGATCTTCCCAAAGGCTCCATCTGATTATAAAATACTTTCAATGTCTCTTTCAAGAGATTTCAATGTCTCTTACTGTCTATGGATAAAGTCCAAAAGCTGTAACACGTCTCTTAATCATAGTACCACTCTATCTTGTATTTTGCCTTAGCCATATGGAACTACATGTGATTTATGAACCAACAAGCTGCTTTATATCTATATCCTTGCTCTGAGAGACTTTACTTGGGGTATCTTGTCCATCTTTATCTGCATGGAAAATGTATACCATCCTAATTATTCATCAAAAATATTTATTAGACAGATATCATGGGCTAAACATTGGTTCAGGTTTTAAGTTATCTACTTTGTGCAGCATTTTAAGGAATTCCTTTACTACCTGCCCTCTGTCTGGTCCCCTCACCTCCAATAGCGTTAAAACAGATATTTTATTCTTTGTATGCTTCAAATCTATTTGTGTGGAATTACACTGCAGCAGCTAGATAGAACTCTGTACTACTCTGTATATAGCTTCCTACTTAAATCATAAGCGTTTTGAAAGAATTAATTGTTTAATATTAGAAAGGGTATGAACTTTGTGCACAGAAGATCATGGCTTTAGAAAAATCCCAACCTGGGACACCTGGTGGCTCAGTGGGTTAAACTTTGGCTGAGGTCATGATCTCGCAGTTTGTGGGTTTAAGCCCCATGTTGGGCTCCATGATGACAGTTCAGAGCCTGGAGCCTGCTTCAGATTCTGTGTCTCCCTCTCTCTGCTCCTCCCATGCCCTACCCCTCTCTGTCTTTCCCAAAAATAAGCATTTTTTTTAAAAAGGAAAGAAAAATACCAACCTCTCTGAGCCTCAATTTACTCAACTGTAAATTGATACAAAATAACCAGATTATATTTTCTATAAAGTTTACAGATAATTTGAAAAATGGTTCACACACTGCTTGGCATATAGTAAAATACTCAATAAGGAAAATTCTAACATTTATAGTAACCAAATTATAACCTTAACCTTGCGCAGATTATACAGATTTCAGTAAATACTTATGAATTGGATAAATGAATGAATACAACCATATTATAATTATTTCCAAGTGATGTAATTTGTGGTTCAAGAAAACACAAAGATTTAAAAATACGTGGATGGAACTAAAGGGTATTATGCCAAGCAAAATTAGTCAGTCAGAGAAAGACAAATATCATATGACTTCACTCATAGGAGGACTTTAAGATACAAAACAGATGAACATAAGGGAGGGGAAGCAAAAATAATATAAAAACAGGGAAGGTGACAAAACATAAGAGACTCTTAAATATGGAAAACAAACAGAGGGTTACTGGAGGGGTTGTGAGAGGGGAGATGGGCTAAATGGGTAAGGGGCATTAAGGAATCTACTCTTGAAATCATTGTTGCATTATATGCTAACTAACTTGGGTGTAAATTTAAAAATAAATTAAAATTTAAAAAGTAAATAAAAAATAAAGAAAAAGAAAAATTACTAAAAATTGAGAAAATTTTCCAAATATAACATAATATAACAAAACCAGAAATTTCCAAAAACAACAAATATTTAATTCAACTCTCAAACTTAAAAAAATAATTCCTCAGGGTGTGCCTGGATAGCTCAATCCATTGAGCGACTGACTCTTGATTTCAGCTCAGGTCATGATCCATGATCCATGGAACCAGGCTGGGATCCAGCCCCAAGTTGGGTTCTACATTGAGCATGGAGTCTGCTTGAGATTCTCTCTCTCCCTCTGCCCTTCTCTCCCACTCACACTCTCTCAAAAAAGAAAAGAGAGAGAAGGAGAGAAAAAATAATTCCTCAGTAATATTTTAATGAGGTGTTTTATGGAAAAAAAGTTCAAGTATGATCAATAGGTTTAGAAATAAACTTGAATGGATGGTGACAAAAGCATGTGTCTAGGTGGAAAGATTAAACAAATACTGAAGGTGTCATTTCTTCCCTATTCAATGTACTTAATTATGAATATTTGGGGGAATACAACAACATGATCTTAAAGCTAATTTAGAATTCTTATACAATGGAGATTACTTTTTCTAAAGTTAAAAAAAAAATTGGGAAATGGAACAGGAATGAGGTAGAGCTCCCCAATGTTAAAACAAGAGGGAAAAAAAAAGAAAAATAGACTACTTAAAATAGAAGCTATGGCTGCAACAACAGACTTCTAGTACAGGACAGACTGGAAGAATGTACATAATCCACTGTAGAGCCGTATTTCAAATAAAACGTCTTATCAAATAGAATGTTTTTTCTTGGTAAAAAACACTGATATATACTATTGCTGTTTCACATTCACACA
The DNA here is from genome assembly GCF_024362965.1 of Panthera pardus. Taxonomy (NCBI): domain Eukaryota; kingdom Metazoa; phylum Chordata; class Mammalia; order Carnivora; family Felidae; genus Panthera; species Panthera pardus. The sequence continues at coordinate 53,619,354 of NW_026526677.1, forward strand.
CTTGCAAAGAAAAAGTAGTTTGGAAGGAAGGAATAACAAATTACATGAGCAGTTTGTCTTCGTTAGTGAGAGTTGGGAAGACTTATTTTCCTAATTATCTGTATTTTCTACTTTTCTATAAAACGTATATATTATGGTTTTAGTAAAATGAGGGAGAGGAGGAGAGAGACAGATGCAGGCAGATGAGAATAACCTGAGAGTCCCAGAGAGGTGCTGGGTCTCACAGGGGCGGGGTCTGAGCCTCGATGCCCCCACTGGCTCCCCACAGAGGAACTTTTCAAATGTTCTGCTCTGCTCATCTCAAGGGACAAGTATTTCCTTTTTATAGTGGAGTCATTCCCTTCCAGATGTGGCTACAGGCCGTGGAGGGCCCACGTCACTACCTATGGAGGCCTGATTTGGGCCCCAAGAGAATCATCCCACCTGGTGCATATGTAGAATGCATCAATCTTCCACTCCCCATATCCCACCTCACCAGAAGCCTGTGCTAGCCAGAAAATTTACTCTGTGGTCAAAGGATCATATGAGATCATTAGTTTAAAACAAATCAAAGCCTATTTGGAGACTCTGGGTGTAAAACTTACCAACATGTCCTCTCTTGCTCTTTTTGTGTTTACTTTCAAGAAATAGACATTTTCCATCTTCTGGAAAATTCTAGAAGATGGCGCCATAGGAGGACACTGGGCTCACCTTGTCCTGCTGATCACTTAGATTTCACCCACGTCTGCTTAAGTAACCCAGAAAACCACCAGAATACTAGCAGAATGGACTCTCTGGAGCCAAGAGTAGACAAGAGGCCCACGGAAGAGTGTAGGAAGGGCGGAGAGGCAGTGCGTGCTACACGGACTGATGGGAGGTAGCCTGGGTGGTGGAAGGGGAGCCGGCCTGGCAAGGCAGAGCCCCTGAGTCTGGCTTGTAAAAGCGGAGGGGCCAGACTGAGTGTTCTGACAGCCAGTGGGACTTAATATCTGGAATGCTAGAAGTCAACAGCTCTGCTCAGAGAGCGGGAGGGCTAGAGGAGAATGGGAGGGAGAGGTGTTGAGCCCCAGAAGACAGAGCTCAGCTCAGCAGGGAACAAAGGCACTGGCCAGTGCCATCTCCCTCGCCCATCCCCCAGCCAAAATCCCAAAGGGAACCAGTTCACCTCGCAGAACTTGTTTGCACACCCAAGGCTGTGCTTCTGGGGATCCATCCCTCCAACGGGTCTGCCTCCCTCCCGGTGCCACAGGGCCCCTCCCGAAGTGGACCACCAAAAGCAAAGTGAGTTGAGTCTTCCCTTCCCACCCCTGTGCACCTTGCAGATCCACCCCAGCTAATACACCAGATCCCATAGAAGCAGCACCACAAGCCTGGCAGTGTGCATGTAGCCCAGAGAGAGGCCACACCACTCCACAGTGAGTCCTGCTCCTGGGAGAGGAGAAGATAAGGTACACACCAGTCTGACTGTGGCCCCAGCGGTGGGCTGGCTGGGGTCTAACTGCGGCCCCACCCACCAACACAAGTTACTCCAGACAGCACAGGGGAAGTGCCCTGCAGTTTGGAGCCACTGTAGGGACTACCCAAAATGACAAAACGGAAGAATTCTCCTCAAAAGAAACTCCAGGAAGTAGCGACAGCTAACAAATTGATCAAAAACGATTTAAGCAATATAATGGAACAAGAATTTTGAATAATGGTCATAAAATTAATTGCTGGGCTTGAAAAAAGCATAGAGGAAAGCAGAGAATCTATTACTACAGAGATCAGGGGACTAAGAAATAGCCATGAGGAGCTAAAAAAAATGCTATAGATGAGGTGCAAAATAAAATGAAGGCAGCCATAGCATGGTTTGAAGAGGCAGAGGAGAGAATAGGTGAATTAGAAGGTAAAATTATGGAAAAAAAGGAAGCTGAGAAAAAGAGGGATAAAAAAATCCAGGAGTATGAGGGGAGAAATAGAGAACTAAGTGATGCAATCAAATGGAACAATATCCGTATCATAGGAAACCAGAATAAGAGAGAGAGAAAAGGAGCTGAAGGTGTACTTGAACAAATCATACCTGAGAACTTCCCCGATCTGGGGAAGGGGAAAGGCATTGAAATCCAAGAGGCACAGAGAACTCCTTTCAGACATAACTTGAATCGATCTTCTGCATGACATATCATAGTGAAACTGGCAAAATACAAGGATAAAGAGAAAATTCTGAAAGCCCCTAGGGATAAACAAGCTCTAACTTACAAAGGTAGACACATAAGAATAGTGGCAGACCTATCTACTGAAACTTGGCAGGCCAGAAAGGAAAGGCAGGAAATCTTCAATGTGATGAACAGAAAAAAATATGCAGCCGAGAATCCTTTATACAGCAAGTCTGTCATTTAGAATAGAAGGAGAGATAAAGGTCTTCCCAAACAAACAAAAACTGAAGGAATTCCTCACCACTAAACCAGCCCTACAAGAGATCCTAAGGGGGATCCTGTGAGACAAAGTACCAGAGACATCGCTACAAGCATGAAACCTACAGACATCACAATGACTCTAAACCCATATCTTTCAATAATAACACTGAATGTAAATGGACTAAATGCTCTAACCAAAAGACATAGGGTATCAGGATGGGAAAAAACACAAGACCCATTTATTTGCTGTCTACAAGAGACTCATTTTAGACCTGAGGACACCTTCAGATTGAAAGTGAGGGGATGGAGGACTATCTACCATGCTACTGGAAGTCAAAAGAAAGCTGGAGTAGCCATACTTATATCAGACAAACTAGACTTTAAATTACAGGCTGTAACAAGAGATGAAGAAGGGCATTATATAATAATTACAGGGTTTATCCATCAGGAAGAGCTAACAGTTATAAATGTCTATGCACCGAACACAGAAGCCCCTAAATATATAGAACAACCATAAACATAAGCAACCTTATTGATAAGAATGTGGTAATTGCAGGGGATTTTAATACCCCACTAACAACAATTGATAGATCATCTAGACACAGGATCAATAAAGAAACAAGGGCCCTGAATGATACATTGGATCAGATGGACTTGACAGATCTATTTAGAACTCTGCATCCCAAAGCAACAGAATATACTTTCTTCTCGAGTGCACATGGGACATTCTCCAAGATAGATCACATACTGGGTCACAAAACAGCCCTTCATAAGTATAAAAGAATTGAGATCATACCATGCACACTTTCAGACCACAATGCTATGAAACTTGAAATCAACCACAAGAAAAAGTCTGGAAAACCTCCAAAAGCATGGAGGTTAAAGAACACCCTACTAAAGAATGAATGGGTCAATCAGGCAATTAGAGAAGTAATTTAAAAATATATGGAAACAAATGAAGATGAAAATACAACAATCCAAACACTTTGGGATGCAACGAAGACAGTCCTGAGAGGAAAACACATTGCAATGCAGGCCTATCTCAAGAAAAAAGAAAAATCCCAAATATAAAATCTAACAGCACACTTAAAGAAGCTAGAAGCAGAATAGCAAAGACACCCTAAACCCAGCAGAAGAAGAGAAATAATAAAGGTCAGAGCAGAAATAAACATTATAGAATCTAAAAAAAAAACAAAAACAAAAACTATAGAGCAGATCAGTGAAACCAAGAGTTGGTTTTTTGAAAAAATACACAAAATTGATAAACCTCTAGCCAGGCTTCTGAAAAAAAAGGGAGATGACCCAAATAGATAAAATCATGAATGAAAATTGAATTATTACAACCAATCCCTCACAAATACAAGCAATTATCAGGGAATACAATGAAGCATTATTTGCCAACAAACTGGACAACCTGGAAGAAATGGGACAAATTCCTAAGCACCCACACACTTCCAAAACTCAAACAGGAAGAAACAGAAAACTTGAACAGACCCATAACCAGTGAAAACATTGAATCAGTTATCAAAACTCTCCCAACAAATAAGAGTCCTGGACCAGATGGCTTCCCTGGGGAATTCTACCAGACATTTAAAGCAGAGATAATACCTATCCTTCTCAAGCTGTTCCAAAAAATAGAAAGGGAAGGAAAACTTCCAGACTCATTCTATGAAGTCAGCATTACTTTGATTCCCAAACAAGACAGAGACCCAGCAAAAAAAGAGAACTACAGGCCAATATCCTTGATGAATTATGGATGCAAAAATTCTCAACAAGGTACTAGCAAATAGAATTCAACAGCATATAGAAAGAATTATTCACCATGATCAAGTGGGATTCATTCCTGGACTGCAAGGCTGGTTCAACATTCGCAAATCAATCAATGTAATACATCACATTAATAAAAGATAAGAACCATATGATCCTGTCAATCGATGCAGAAAAAGCATTTGACAAATTCAGCATCCTTTCTTAATAAAAACCCTCAAGAAAGTTGGGAAATAAGGAACATACTTAAACACCATAGAAGCCATTTATGAAAAGCCCACAGCTAATATCATCCTCAATTGGGAAACACTGAAAGCTTTCCCCCTGAGATCAGGAACACGACAGGGATGTCCACTCTCACTACTGTTGTTTAACAGAGTGTTGGAAGTTCTAGCATCAGCAATCAGACAACAAAAGGAAATGAAAGGCATCAAAATTGGCAAAGATGAAGTCAAGCTTTCGCTTTTTGCGGATGACATGATACTATACATGGAAGACCCGACAGACTCCACCAAAAGTCTACTACAACTGATACATGAATTCAGCAAAGTCACAGGATACAAAATTAATGTACAGAAATCAGTTGCATTCTTATACACTAATAATGAAGCAACAGAAAGACACATAAAGAAACTGATCCCACTCACAACTGCACCAAGAATCATAAAATACCTAGGAATCAACCTAACCAAAGATGTAAAAGATCTGTATGCTGAAAACTATACAAAGCTTATAAAGGAAATAGAAGAAGATACAAAGAAATGGAAAAACATTCCATGCTCATGGGTTGGAAGAATAAATATTGTTAAAATGTCAATACTACCCAAAGCTATCTACATATTCAATGCAATCCCAATCAAAATTGCACCAGCATTCTTCTTGAAGGGAGAGCAAGCAATCCTAAGATTTGTATGGAACCACAAAAGACCCCAAATAGCCAAAGTAAATTGAAGAAGAAGACCAAAATGGGAGGTATCACAATCCCAGACTTTAGCCTCTACTACAAAGCTGTAATCATCAAGACAGCATGGTATTGGCACAAAAACAGACACATAGACCAATGGAACAGAATAGAGACTCCAGAATTGGACCCACGAACGTATGGCCAACTAATCTTTGTCAAAGCAGGAAAGAATATCCAATGGAAAAAAATACAGTCTCTTTCACAAATGGTGCTGGGAGAACTGGACAGAAGCATGCAGAAGAATGAAACTAGACCACTTTCTTACACCATTCACAAAAATAAACTCAAAATGGATAAAGGACCTGAATGTGAGGCAGGAAACCATCAAAACCCTAGAGGAGAAAGCAGGAAAAGACCTCTCTGACCTCAGCCGTAGCAATCTCTTACTCGACACATCCCCAAAGGCAAGGGAATTAAAAGCAAAAATGAACTAATGGGACTTCATGAGGTAAAAAGCTTCTGCACAGCAAAGGAAACAATCAACAAAACTAAAAGGCAACCAACAGAATGGGAAAAGATATTTGCAAATTACATATCAGACAAAGGGCCAATATCCAAAATCTACAAAGAACGCACCAAACTCCACACCCAAAAAACAAATAATGAAGTGAAGAAATGGGCAGAAAACATGAATAGACACTTCTCTAAAGAAGACATCCAGATGGCCAATAGGCACATGAAAAGATGCTCAACGTCACTCCTCATCAGGGAAATACAAATCAGAACCACACTGAGATAACACCTCACGCCAGAGTGGCTAAATGAACAAATCAGGAGACTATGGATGCTGGAGAGGATGTGGAGAAACGGGAACCCTCTTGCACTCTTGATGGGAATGCACACTGGTGCAGCCACTCTGGAAAACAGTGTGGAGTTTCCTGAAAAAATTAAAAGTAGATCTACCTTATGACCCAGCAATAGCACTGCTGGAATTTACCCAAGGGATACAGGAATACTGATGCATAGGGGCTCTTGTACCCCAATGTTTATAGCAGCACTTTCAACAATAGCCAAATTATGGAAGGAGACTAAATTTCCATCAACTGATGAATGGATAAAGAAATTGTGGTTTATATACACAATGGAATACTACTTAGCAATGAGAAAGAATGAAATATGGCCTTTTGTAGTAATGTGGATGGAATTGGAGAGTGTTATGCTAAGTGAAATAAATTATACAGAAAAAGACAGATACCATATGTTTTCACTCTTATGTGAATCCTGAGAAACTTAACAGAAGACCCTGGGGGAGGGGGAGGGAAAAAAAAAGGTTAGAGAGGGAGGGAGCCAAACCATAACAGACTCTTAAAAACTGAGAATAAACTGAGGGTTGATGGGGGTGGGCGGGAGGGGAGGGTGGGTGAGGGGCATTGAGGAGGGCACCTGTTGGGATGAGCATTGGGTGTTGTATGGAAACCAATTTGACAATAAATTTCATATTAAAAAAAAAGAAATAGACATTTAGGGGGCTCCTGGACTCCAAAATTTTAAACCTTGGAGTAAGGGAAAATTAGAAATAGACTAGCCTGGGGCACCTGGATAGCTCAGTCAGTTAAGTGTCTGACTCTTGGCTTTGGCTCAGGTCATGATCTCACATTTCATGAGATCCAGTCCACGTTGGGCTATGTGCTGGCAGCGCAGATCCTGCATGGGATTCTCTCTCTTGCTTTCACTCTGCCCCTCCCCTGCTTTCTCCCTCTCTCTCTCTCTCAAAATAATAAATAAAATTTAAAAAAAGAAGTAGACATTTAATCTCATTTTCTGGATCTCCATTGGAGACATGAATGGTTTTATATATACAAATGCCTATACATTTATTTATTATTTAAAATATATTTATGCATTTTAATATATAGTATTAATATAATGCTTTATTTAAAATATAGTGTATGATATATATATTTAGTGCTTTACTTCCCCATTGCTGTAACTCTGTAGGTGTAGTCTGCCTACTGAGAAATCCAGTACTGATTTTAGTCATAATAAAATGCATTCATCATGTTTTCTCTGAGGATTAAATAAGCTAATCTATATCAAGCAACTTATCATGGTCCCAGACACTTGGTAAAAGGTCAAAACATACCATTTATTCTTTTCTCCCTCTCCTAACCCTGGTAATAAGAGACAGCATGGGCAGTGGGGATAGAATTGGAGTCTGGATCAGGACAATTCTGTTCACGTCCTGTCTCTGCCAATTTCTCTGTCAGCAAGTCTCTTCCTCCTTAGAGCCTCAATTTCTTCATTACAGAAGTTTGGGTGCGGTATGAGATGACCAAAAGACTCTCCTTAGTGTCCTGGGAATCTGCCTGTCCTCACAGCCCCCAGGGCCCCCAGAGCCCACTGGTTATCAAATTCTTTCAAATTTTTCTATTCAAATTCTTTCCTGGCAGATGAAAACTTGATAAATCATTACAGTTGTTCTTGTGTCAGAAGCACTTAGCATGTGATATTAAGTTTCATAGTCAAATGGATTTATAAGAATCTGTACTGTAATTTTACAAATGAGGAATTAGGAACTTGAGCCAATTAAATGTTTTTAAGGATGTTTAAGAAGTTGGTTTTGAATCTAGAGCTGGATGTTGGGTGACAAACTGCCCCAGTTCACAGGACTGAGGGGCTTCCCTCCGTGCAGGATTTTCTGTGCTAAAACCAGTATAGTTCCAGGCAAACCAGGATGGTCACTCTATTTTCTGACTATAAGAAGGCTCTATGTCCAATGTGGGGCTTGAACTCACAACCCTGAGATTCAGAGTCACAAGCTCTACCCACTGAGGTAGCCGGGAACCCCTCTATTTGCTGACTGTAAATTATTAGGCTTTTAGTGGTTATGTTATTTTGTTTTTTGAAATCTATTTATGTTGTAGGATACTTAGTGCAAAAAGCTCTAATTTGGGAATTGGTGAGAGTCAGAGGGTCTGGGGTTGAATCCAACTCTTTGTTGGCTTCCTGAATGGTTCCTTCTGGGCTTCACTTCCTCTTCTATAAAATAAAGAGCAACACAGTTAGAATTCTTAATTTCTTTGAAGCCTCTGAAGAAGAGAGATTCCAGAGCACAGGGGAGCCAACCACTTAAGATTTTGTGCAGTGCCTGCTGCCCCAGCCCCCTTGAGCCCCAGGGCTAACTGGGCCCAGGGGGCTCTTAAGAGACAACTTTATAGAGATCAAGGCGGGGAGGTTGTGTGCCCAGTATGCACCCTGGTAAATACTTCACCCACCACTCTCCTCCCTTCCAGCACAGCTGCCCTAGGGAGGTAAGTCGGGTCTTCAACTCTTCCCACTCAAAGGTCTGTAAGAACCTCATTATCAGCTTCGAAATCCTAAGGCAATCAGGGTACAAATAGTTGAAGAAGACGGAGAGACTGTCTGTGATCTAAATTTAGAGATTTTGCCTACATTCCTCTTCCCTTAACCCACACTTCCCATCTGCAGCCCTTGATGCCTGAAATCCCAGTGTCCTGGCCTCATTCTTACAGATTTACTCTACATCTCCAAGCACGTATAGACCCAGCCAGGCGGCCTCCGAAGCTTTTTATTTAGGGCAGACGTTACAATGTAATTAACTCACACTCCAGTATTCTCACTGGGTGGTGGATAAAGGCTGAGACAAAGATTTTGGGATCTTGAAAGTGGGCAGACAGTGTGGAAAGAGGACCAGGGGACCCCACCCCCTGAATAACCTTTTTTATTCCTGCTCTGTGGTTGCCATTTATTCAGTGCATAACTTGCACCAGCGTCCTGAATATGAATTTTAAATGTTTTACTCTGTTATTTTTTTCTATACTATAGATGTAAAAATAAGGTGTGAAGACATAAACTAAATGCACAGCTGCCATATGGCAAAGCTGAGATAAAAACTTAGTTGTTAGATGTCAGGTGAGTTATTTAGTTTATCAAATTCTTTTTACACTTGAGAATGTATAGCTTCTTCCTCACATAATGTATTTATCTACTTAATCGATACTTACTGATTAGAACTAGAATTGGTCATCTTTGAGTCCTAGTCCAGGGCTCTATGTTAGTGACTCAGCTAGGCACTGAGAATAAGATGAGAAGTAAACCAGACAATTATGGGAACTTACAATTTATGGGCGGAGAAAGATACTAATCCAATATCCAAACAGATATATAATAATTCTATGATTCTAAAGTGTGATGAGTCATGAAGAAAAATATGTATGGGATTGTGTAACAGTGGCACACAACCATGAACAGAGAAGTAGTGAGTGATTTGAATAACTGGAAGGTAACACCTTCCCAGGTAGTGCTGATGATGCTTCAAAGTAAGGATGCATGAATTCTTATTTCTAAAGGTAAAGGAACCCATTGGAAGATTTTCAGTGGGAGCGTAACGCCATTTTACTTATAAAGAAATAATTTGGTTCTGCTGTGGAGAATGGATGGGAGAGGGGCATGACACGAAGCTGGGTAATCATTAAGGAAGGTTCTACAGACACCCTGGTTGCAGATGCTGAGGGAGATGGATAGATGACAGTTGGAAGTGCGATGAAGGAGAGAAGCCAGTGTTATAGTCTGGAAAGATGGTAATAGGTTAATTAGATCTTGGTACGGGAAAGGGTGAGAGATGCCTGCTAGGTTTTTCTGGCTTGGGTGCATTGGTAGATGGAGATGAGCTTTCATGAGATGATAAATATTGGAGAGGATCAAATACGGTGATTAACAACAAGTTCAACTTTGGATGTTATGTTTGAAATGCAGATAAGCTCTTACAACTGATGGTCCAACAGGGAATTGAATGCTTGTGTCTATAACTAGAAGAGAAATCTGAGCTACATAAATTTGGGATCATTGATGTACAGAGAAGAGACAAAGAAGCACATTATAAATAGAAAATAATTTTGAAAATTTTAATTATGAATGAGAAAAAAGAAGTGAATGGTAATAGAAGATTATTGTTTGTTTATTTCTCATGACAGTAGATCATGAAATTGTTCCTCAACAAAGAAGTTGGTGTAAGGTAGGACATAGCTGAAGCTTATGGGAGTGATCTAAGCCCCTGATTTTCACACCTGGCTGCCTATCACATTTACCTGGGAAATAAAAAAACTATTTTTGAGACCCACTGACAGAGATTCTGATTTAATTGATAAGAGTGTGACCCAGACAAAGGAGCTTTTTAAACCTCCTCAAATGAGTCTAACATGCAGTACAGTTTGAGAATGCTTCATCTAAACAGAGAAGAAAAAATGTGAACATGCAGGAGAGGACAATCTAAAGCAGGCAGCTGTGGAGGAATCAGAGATTCTGGACCCTTGACAAATAAGTGAGGGGCTCAAGCAACAAAGAGAGGATGAGGAAGGAGCTGGAGTGATGGCTGAGTGCAGGTAAGAGAGGAGAAACGGTGCAGAGCATAGATGGAGATGTCATCCCGTTCACAAGAATGAATGAATCAGTAAGCCAGGAGGGTTAAGGAAGACCTCCCGTACCTCACTTCTTGAAGAAGGTGGTAGCTAAGAACTGGTAGGAATAAAGGGTAAAATCACTTTCCACTAATGGAGAAAGATTTGATTCTTTCTGTAAAGAACACACAGAGACAACAAAGAATAAGGGATAATATCTGACCCTCAAAAAAGAGTCAAAGGGTATCTGTGGAGACGGATTTGGAGCCCATGACCCATCTGTGGATATGGTAAGACTATAGAAGTTCCGAAATATAACTAACAGCTTCTTACTTGTTTCTTCCTGACCCTTTCATGATCTAACTGTCATGGACTCTAAGGATCATTGCCCCTTCCATCCTGAGGACAGTGAGCTCTCCTGATCTTCCACTTTCTGACCTCACTTTGCTCTGGTTCTCTTTCCCCAAAAGCCACTCAGGGATCCTCATGGGAAGTTTTGGGACTAATACCTCTAGCACCACCAGCTTCACACTAACAGGCTTCCCAGAGATGGAGGGCCTACAGCACTGGTTAGCGGCCCTCCTCTTGCTGCTTTATGCTGTCTCCGTCCTGGGTAACATCCTAATTCTCTTCATCATAAAGGAAGAGCAGAGCTTGCACCAGCCTATGTACTACTTCCTGTCTCTGTTGTCTGTCAATGACCTGGGCGTGTCCTTTTCTACATTGCCCACCGTACTGGCTGCCTTGTGCTTTCATGCCTCGGAGACTGCCTTCGATGCCTGCTTGACCCAGATGTTCTTCATCCACCTTTTCTCCTGGACAGAATCTGGGATCCTGCTGGCCATGAGTTTTGATCGCTATGTGGCCATCTGTAACCCTTTGCGTTATTCTTCAGTGCTCACTGATATCCGTGTGGCTCACATGGGCATATCCATCATCATCCGCAGCTTCTACATGGTCTTTCCATTGCCATTCCTTCTGAAGAGGCTGCCTTTCTGTAAGGCCAATGTGTTAACCCATTCCTACTGTTTGCACCCAGACCTGATCCGCCTGCCCTGTGGAGATACCACCATCAATAGCATGTATGGCTTGTTCATTGTTATCTCTGCCTTTGGTGTAGACTCAGTGCTCATCCTCCTCTCCTATGTGCTCATACTGCGCTCTGTACTGGCCATTGCCTCCCAGGAGGAGAGGCTTAAGACACTCAATACATGTGTGTCACACATCTGTGCTGTGCTCATCTTCTATGTACCCATGGTTAGTGTGTCCATGGTTCATCGATTTGGGAAGCATGCCCCTGAGTATGTGCACAAGTTAATGTCCCTGGTATATCTCTTTGTGCCTCCAATGCTCAACCCAATTATCTATTCCATTAAGACTAAAGAAATTCGTAAGAGGCTACCCAAAATGTTTTTTAAGCTTAAGCTTTGATCAGGGAGAGATCTTCTGGGAACCTAAGTACCCTAGGAGTTTGTTGTTTTTGCTGATTTTGGCCCTGGAGCGTTTCAATCTCCTCCTGTAAATGTACCTCTGCTTGGTATCTGCTATTAGTTGTATGGGACAGCCTGGGTATAACCCATTAACTCAATACATCAGACTGCCTTACGCTGTAATTAATTATGTCACAAGTTGCCACAGATGACTTCTCTCAGATCTAACAAGGAAGAGGGTCTTCAATTAGACTCTTTTATTTGTCCCAATGAACTAGTTACATCTATGCTTTCAAGTAAATCTCAAAACAGACAAACACCTATGTAAACCATGCTATAACTGAAGATTGTTACTTGAGATCAAAGGTATCACCTAATACATTTTAAAGGAATAATACTTTGAGTATCTTTAAACTTTAAAAATTAAAGACACACAATAGCTGTGACCAACTTTGGACTTTTGAAATAAATAAGACTATTTATGAGTCTTATAAAATGGAACCTATATGCTTGACATTCTGACTATGCAATACAAATGTTTACACCTGAACTTTACAAGTTAAAACAAGGAGAAAAAATTTGTGGAAAAAAATCATATATTTCTATTCCTTGGACTTGACTTGGGGGATGACTAACTTTCTTTAGAGAGCTAGTTAGCACTCTAAATGGAAGGTGAACAGATACCAGTGATTGATGGTGGGGTGAGTCTGCTTCAGAGGCAACAGCAGATGGGCCCACAATTTGCTGGAATATGGACGTTCATGGCTTTAGGGAGCACCCAAGCCCAGAGACTTCAGCACATGCTAGAGTAGAGCTGTAGAGTAAAGTAGAGAAGCTGAAGAATATCAGGACATTCAGAGAGCATAATCCCTGTAGAGTAACAGCCAGGAGGAGAGAGTAATCATCTGAAAATTCATGCAAAACACATAGAGCACAACCCACATAGGGCACGTGAACACTTGACAGAAGTAAACACAAGCATGGCAGCTTTCACTGGACAGAGGGCAGGCTATGGCATATGTCAGCTCTGTTGGATGACTGGAGGAGGCAGACACTGAGGCAGAAACTTAACACTTTTTAAAGAAACATCCTTTTCCATATTTGTTTTCTCAAATCATCATCAAATAACTTTTAAAAAATAAAGCCATAAGGACTGAGTGACATGATATTGCCCTAAACATAGCAACAATATATATCTGAATCTTCTCTGAACAACACCTGAATGCAAAATTCACCATCCATTACAAAAAATGAAACAGAATAAAAATATAGAGATAACATCCTCGACAGTATTAGATGACAGAGAAATGACAAGTACCCTCGAACAAGATAGTTATAGCCAAAGCACAAAGTTAGAAAGTATTTGGTAGGGAGTAGTGGAGTGAAGGGTAATAACCAAACTTATTCCAACAAGAAATGCCCCCCCCCATCACAAACATTCACCCCCAACAGGAGAGGATGGTAACCTAAACAGAAATCTGGGCAGGTGACCTTGAGATTGACTGGTGAAACTGGGAACAAGCCTTACAAGGTCCAAGTCCTCATGCACCTGAGAGGATCAAGCAATGCTGTGGTGCTCCTAAGCATTTGAGAATCTCAGAAATGTTCAACAAATAAGCTTTTCCAGGAGGTTTTAACCTCAGCCTGAAAGAAACCAGAGACAAACAGATAAAGATCACTGAGTAAGGAAGACTGTACTGATGACAGGTGCAGGCTATAGAGGAAGCAGGTGCAAGATAGCGCCACAGTACAGAATAAAATTCTCAACTGCGTGTACCCCTTGGAAGGAAGGTTTGGAGAGCTCTAGGGTTGGAACAGAGGGAGGGAGCTAGACATCTTCTGGAAACACACAAGTGTGTCTGAGACACACAAGTGGCCTCAAAAATAGTGTTCCTTTGCGCTGTTTGCACAATAGACGGCGCCCGAGAGCCACAAAGCTGGAAAAGCTACCAGCCATCCCCTCCCAGTCCAGAGAATCCCCCTCCCAATCACCTGGAAAACCATCCTTCTCTATGTATGGGTCCAAAAATCCGATATAAACTAACTCTCCACACAGATATGAGCAAAAAAGAAAGGAAGGAGAAAGATTAACCCACGGCCCTTAAAGTCATGCTTACAATTACAATGGGAATCTTTCCTCTTCTTTTAAAACTATTTTTATATCCTAATGCTTTGGTATCTATAACTGAATATCAGAAACCATATGGCTGACTTCAGTATTTCATAGGTTCTCCAACCACAGAATTGAAAAGTCACAGAATAAGGGGCAGAGTGAGTGCTAGGTGTAACACAAAGTATTTCTGTCATCATTTTGTTCAGTGATGCCTTATTTATTCCTTTAGCAAACACGCATGGAATGACTAACCTGTGCTGAGCACTGGGGCGGGGGCAGTGATAAGCACTGCTTCCTGATAACAAAGAGCATGTGACACTGGGAATGTTTTCTTGTGTGTGTCTCACCAGTTGAATATAAATGTGCTGGGCTAAGCTCTGAATAAGTAAGGGATCACTGCACAAAAAAAGTGAGAAATCCCTTTCATTGTTCTAGAACTGTTCACCTGCCAATCCTTAGTTGGACAAGGACCAGTGGGGTGTACACACACACGCGCACACACACACACACACACACACACGCACACACACGCACACACACACAGTAAATATGACCTATGCATACTGACTGTGAATTAAAGAAAAATATACTGAGGAGGCAGAAAATTAAAAGTTCTTAATTCATTAATACAGAAAAAAATCCTTTACATTTATTCATGTATATATGTATGTGTTTTACTGCTGCCTAAAAAATATTGATCAAGTTACTAATTAACAGTATGTTAAAAGAAAAGTTTTCTTTTGGACATAAATTGCATGTGTTCAAACTGGTAAGGTTAGTATTTGATCTGATATCTAAATAAATGATACATTTATAAACCTGTTTATAATATTTCGTGTGGTTTGAAGGCTAACACAGTTAAGAAAGTGTATTGAAAATAAACCAGGATTGATTTAAAACTCATGTACAATTAATTGTCCAATTTATACCTAAGATGTGTCTTTTAACTTTCTTTCTCCCTAATAACTGTAAACTTGTTTTTCTACATTATTTGTAAAAACGTTCTTGCACGTATTTGGATGCTAAATGTTGGATGGTAATAGAATGTAATCATTAATCTCCATCCTTGCTGAATAAATGAAATGAGAGCTATTTCCATTCCAGTGTTTGTAACCCAGGCGTATAAAGTTTTGGATATATGTTTCGCAGGAATTTCTTTGAGTTTCAGATTTATTTTACTTGCTTCTACATTTCATGTAAGATTTGTTTATGAAATTGCTGACTCCAGAATTTTGTGTTAAAATCCACCGTAGATTTAGTTTATACAATGTCATGTCAAATGTCCAATACAGAAAAGCCACTTAACACTCTGTCTCTTCTAAGCTGTTTAATATTCTCAGAGGATTTTGTCTCAGTCAGGGACAATGTACTTGACCACCAAGACTAGTATTTAAAGTTGACTCGGAGCCACTGTTGCTTATAGACTGTCTTCTGTGGTAAGAATACAGACAGCCATTCAGGAAGCTTCTTACTCCCAGGTTGTAATATGGGATATTTGCCCTAAAAAATAGCCTTGTGGTTCCCAGGCTTCATGCTGCTCTGCACAGTTCTCATAAACATTAACTACAGTCTCACGTTCTCTGTCACACTGCAGCCGTTCCCAACGTGGCCTAGCTATGCAAGGGGGTATTTAAAAAGAATAGTTAGTAAACACATCTTGCGAGACTTTTTCATAACCCTACCATCTCCCTTCAGGAAGTTTTCTCTCGCAGACCCTAATGACTAAATTTCATAATCACGGAGCCCTTAAAACGAATATGGTGCCTCTCATGTTGTAAGTCACAATAAATACTTTTGGAGGAATAAAGGAATGAGCTGTGTTTCTTTTAAGCAAACCAGAAGTAAAGATTGTAATAAAAATAGTGTGTCACCAGAATTATATCCACTCCACTAAAAAAAAAGTGCTTTTTTTAGACTCAGGATTGAATAAAGGATAGTGACTAATATCTGTGCTAGGAAAAATGGAGATTGAGAAAAAAATTTTTTTATTAACACCATTACTGGCCGTAAATGTTGTAAGATCAAGATTGTCCAATAACCAGCTCTGTCTGTTGCATTTCTATTAATTGAGATCTGTTTATAATCTAAATTTTTAATAAAGCTTGCCACACATCCATGCTTTGGATGAGTGATGCATGACTCCAGAAATGTATCATAAGTTTTGGCTGGGGGCTATACTTTCTTTGTGAAGAATGTTGGGGGCTTATGCAAAGTTCAACGAAATAGCCAGTGTTTAGGTGGTGTCAGCTGACTCCTGAGTGACACATGTACAAAACAGACTAAATCAAATAATCATTTAACAGATAAAGTATCTCCTCTATTTATTTTCTTACATATATTTGATAAAGAAGTTTTCCACGGGTAATAGCAGAAAAGAAAAAGGAATAAAAACACTTCATATGAGAAATATGAATACAAACCACATACACCTACACCTAATCTGACAAATCCATTGAACAAGCTGTTGGCCTCTGACTTTGGCTTGAAAGATCCTCTAGAGGTTCCCAAGTATTATTTGAAACTGACCCCCATATTCTGAGGACAGGAAGAACCCGGAGAAAGATGCAGGCCGCGCCAGATCTGTAGGTGGCAGATTTAACAAGGAAACTTACATACTAGGTTTGTCCTGGATGACCCAAGGCCAGTACATCTTCACACCTGCTGCCAGAATCTTAAAAGTTTATATAGAGGGGGTCGCCTGGGTGACTAAGTCAGTTAAGCGTCTGACTTCAGCTCAGGTCCTGATTTCGCAGTTCGTGGGTTCAAACCCTGTGTTGGGCTCTGTGCTGACAGCTCACAGCCTGGAACCTGCTTTGGATTTTGTGGATTCTGTGTCTCCCTCTCTCTCTGCCCCTCCTTCACTTGAGCTCTCTCTGTCTCTGTCTCTCTTTCTCTCAAAACGAAATAAACATTAAGAAAAAAAAATTTAAGTTTCTATGGAGGTTTTACCTGGGCTCAGTCATGTATATTTTATAGAAGGTTTCAGCAAGACATGACTATCTCAAGGTCATGCCCTTGGGGCTGCGTTAGGGAGAGGGAAGACAAACTCTATACACATTCCAAGGACAGGGTCAGGGGTGAGGAGCCCCCACGGCTGGGGTCCAGCTCTTGGGTCAGCCAGCAGTCACGACTTCTCCATGACCTTCCCAACAGACATTCGTGTTCAGGTGCTGCTTGATGAGAGGTCCTCCTCTTCCCCTGCATGGGATAATTGCTCAGCAGGGACCCAATTACTTGTTTGAAGTTGGGAAGATAGTAATTCACAAAGTGACTGCTGACTTCATGAGCTCTTCGTTGTTTCTATGAAACTTGAGCCCTCTTCAGGGCACACACCCCACTGAGCTGTCTGGAGGGCATTCCTGTGCTCAGTGCACAGCCACCAACACATGGATCCCCTCTTTCCTGAACATGAAACAGAGCAGTGCAGGGTCCTGAGTCCACTCTGCATCAGCATGGTGGGAAAATATGTGCAGCTGACAAAAGAGGGTCGGATATTCTCCTGACGAGGCAATGCCCTTGCTGGGGAGAACTGTAACCCAGAAGAAAGATCGTCTGTACCCCTGATTCTGGGGAAGAGCGCTACTCATCCTGCTGAATCACAACAGCAGCAGCAAAGCTGTCCCATCCTAGCAGAACTGATCAAGTGTGGAGATGGCTTCCTGGAGGTGGGGTGAACCTCAGTGGGACTGAAAAAGTGGGGCTGATGGTCAGCCATGCCCAGGGGCCTGGTCATAGCCCTCTGCTACCCTGCTGTCATTTCTGAAGGTTCTCCCACTTCCTTGGCTCACACAGAAATTAATTGCATGGAAGGTCACACAACGTGGATGTGTGTTTTCTCAATTCTGCATCACATTCTAGTTGTATTGATTTTACTGTGAGTCTTACTATGAGGCAAGGGGGTCAGGAACCCTACCCTACTGTAAGTCTTGTTCTAGTTCCATCTCTTTATTGACCCACCCAATGCAGGCCCTGGAGGATGAACTATGCACCCCTGACAGGCAATGCAAAAGCATGGCCTTTATTACTCAGACATTTTCCCCCACAAACCTCAGTATTGTTCCCCTGCAAACTTAGCTGAGCCAAGTTCAGTATGTAGTTTTCTTAGGTAACCTAATTTTCTTTTTTCTTTTTCTTTTTTTTTAAATTCACACTTGTTTTCTTTTTCCATGTTTATTCATTTTTGAGAAAGATAGAGACAGAGTGTGAATGGGGGAGGAGCAGAAAGAGAGGGAGACACAGAATCGAAGCAGGCTCCAGGCTTCAAGCTGCCAGCACAGAGCCCGAGGCGGGGCTCAAATCCATGGACTGTGAGGTCATGACACCTGAGCCGAAGTCAGACGCTTAACCTACTGAGCCATCCAGGCACCCTGTGACCTAATTTTCTAAGGCAGAACTAAGGGACATATAATAAAAGAAGTGTAAAATATTCTTTTCTCTTTTTAGTTGGCCAAATCCAGGTATTTTCCCATGTCATAGGGAAAAAGGTTGAGTTCAAAGAAAGCTTGTTAAATAAAGAAAGACAAGAGAAAGTTTCCATTTTAGCAAAAAGCAGGGCTTAATCTCCACCTTCTGGGGACGGAAGACCCAGTAGTGGCCCTAAGTTCTTCCGAAGTACTTCATAAGAGGAGGAGAAACATAGGAATGTTTCTTCCTTATCCCCTGTAAACAAGCCACATTGGTAACTGAAAATGAAGAAAGAAGGGAGGAAATAAAGTGGAGAGGAGCCAGCGGCACGTATAGGAGGCTCCTATTCCAGTGCTCCTTGTCCTTGCTTCTTTCTACCCTTGGCTGTCAATGTTAGGCCTGTAGTGAAAAGGTCATCTTCTTCTTCTCCCTGGGGATGGAGTCAGAGAACGTTTTCCTCATTTTCATATATAGAAGGGTCCCCAACCCTTGCCTTTGCACCTATATAATAATTTAATCTGACTCTCAAGGCATAATAAATTACTGCTCTTATTATTAACTGATGCAGTGCTTCTTGTATGAATCAAAAAGGTAATTATTGGGGTGCCTGGGTGGCTCAGCTAAGCATCTGACTTTTGTTCTCAGCTCAGGTCTTGATCTCAGGGTCATGAGTTCAAGCCCTCCATGGGGTGTGGAGCCTACTTAAGAAAAATGTATATATATATTACTTAAACTGACTGAAGACCATAGTCTGATTCATTATTTCCCATTTGAACTCATGCTGAGTGATGTTACAACGGCACTGACATTATGATTCTCTTATTTCACTTATGGAACCCGGAATCCCAAATGCTTATATCATTTCCATTCAGAAATAGTTCCCTCCCTCTGTCACCTGATACTTCGCTTTCATATTCCCTTAGGGAGGGAGGGGAGGGTGGGTGATGGGTATTGAGAAGGGCACCTGTTGGGATGAGCACTGGGTGTTGTATGGAAACCAATTTGACAATAAATTTCATATTAAAAAAAAAGAAAACTCTAGATAACTTTATGCTCAGCTGTGCTGGGGTATCTGGCCCAGTTTCCCTTGTGTGTAGGTCGATCTCAATAGGGCATCTCCTTTAACTTAGTCTAGATGTAAGCCCAAACCTCATCTGAGAGTACTCTAATTCTGCCAAGGAATTTCTTATTGTATCCCACCTCCCTGGTATCAAGGAAAGATAATGCAAGAAAGCCGATCTAACAGAAGGTGCAAAATAATTATTTTCTAGTGTCTAAGTCATAAATTCTCTATTGCCTCTCCCAGGGCTTTTTAGCTAGAAATTCTAGAAAGACATGATTTTTGACATCTGTTACCACATAATTTTGTAGAAGAAAATTAAAATCCCAAGAAAGGAAGACAAAGAAAAATCATTTTATTAGTACAATGTTGAAAAGAAAAAAGGTCTATGGTTCAGATATTGAACCTCCCTGTGAGAGGATGGTTTAGTGAGCAGATGAAGGAAGCAGAGAAGAATCTGGAGTTTCTTCTAGATGTCAGCCTCTTTCAGCTTTCTGGGGTCATACATCGTATAGCAAGTTCTGACAATACATCAAATTTCACTTTGTGCTTTGAGTGTTTCGAAGCACTCATGAATGTTCAAGGTGACAGTGATGGTGAAGGGAAGGATAACTGTGGTAATGTTAATAGTGAGGCCAACTCGACAGAGGGTGGTCCTTGTTGGGGTTAGACACACAGAATGGAGATAGACAAGAACTGAGTCTCATCTGAATCACCTATCATCTATGTTATTCTGAAAAACTGACTTAATTCTCTACACCTCATGAGATTGTGATGAAGGTTAAATGAATTAAATCACATCAATTTCTTATAGAACCTGACACTTTTAGTGATGACACTCAATTTATTAGTTATTATAATATTGGTAATGGTTCTGTTATAAAAAATGATTCCTAGCTTACATCAGTCTTCCTCAGGAAAATGTTATCTAATCACCAACATTCACCTCTCTATGAATGCCACTGAGGTTTGCTGATTGTACTACCATTTGTTTTGTGTTATCTCCACTTTCTGATCTTTTACTTTTCCCCCACCACACACATCTATTTTATTATTTGTGATTGAAGATGATGACGGTGATGATGACAATAACACCACGGATGAAGACTTATGGCTACAGTCAACATCAGATATTAAAGGCAAGCATGAAAGTCATGTTTTCATGCGCCGAAACATACGGACAATGGTTCGGCGGATCTCCTTTGTCTTGGCGCTGTAAATGAGAGGGTTGAGCACAGGAGGTACAAAGAGGTAAACATTGGACATGAGGACATGTACATAGCGTGGGGCATGCTTCCCAAAGCGGTGCACTGTGGAGACTCCAATCATCGGCACGTAAAACACAAGTACAGCCAAGATATGTGACACGCATGTGTTGAGAACTTTCAGGCGTTCCTCTCGGGAAGCGATGGCCATGACCGAGTGCAGAATGAGCACATAGGAGAGGAAGATAAGAAACATGTCCATGCCAAAGGTGGATACAAGAACAAAGAGTCCATAGATGCTGTTGATAGTGATATCAGCACAGGCCAGCTTCATCATGTCTGGGTGAAGGCAGTAGGAGTGGGAAAGAACATTGGATCTGCAGATAGGCAGCCTCTTGAAGAGGAAGAGAAGGGGAAAGAGGGTGATGAAGCTCCGAGCAGCCACAGCTATGCCTATTCCGGCAATGACTTCATTGGTGAGAACAGCAGCATAGCGCAAGGGATCACAAATGGCCACATAGCGGTCAAAGCTCATGGCCAGAAGAATGCCCGACTCCATCATGGAGAAGGAATGAATGAGAAACATCTGGATCAGGCAGGCATCGAAGGCAATGTTGCGGGCATTGAGGCAGAAGGTTCTGAGCACGGTAGGCAGTGTGGCCATGGACATGGCCACGTCACTGAAGGACAGCATGGACAGGAAGTAGTACATGGGCTCATGGAGGCTGGGCTCCACTCGCACAGCCTGCAGGATCACAGTGTTGCCTCCGAGGGCCACAGCATACATGACACAGAGGGGCCCTGCTAGCCAGGCGTGAGAGCTCTCCAGCCCAGGGATGCCGGTCAGGAGGAAGGAAGCAGGATGAGTGACATTGAACAGTCCCATGGTTGGGGGGAGGCCAGGGCACTTTTCAGGATTGGAACCTGGGGACTTCTGGGAGTTGCCCCTACTGGATAGCAAGAAGCCAGGGAGTAAGACACACAGGGGGTGAAGTCTACACAGTTGGAAACTGATGCCTTCCTGAAATCACTGGTTAGAGGTAAATGTAGGCAAACTTTCTTTCTTCATTTTATGATCAGCAGGCCCCAGGAAGGGCTAATATTTCCTCTATTTTATGAAGAAAATTAAGACATTGAGAATGCTTCAAAAATATTACTTAGGTACAAAGAAAGTTGTCTATATTTCCATTAGTTTTAAGAGCATCACTGAATGCAAATATGTCAAGTATAATCCGTAGATTGTCATTGTAAAGACAACCAGGAATCAGAGTTACAATAACTCTTGGAAGTATTAAACATTTCCCTGAAAATGGTTAACCAGAGGTGTCTTCGACTAATCACAGCATTTCTGAGGGCTAGTTTGAATAATGATGTGCTATGTGAGAGAGGGGAAGGGTCCATGGGATATGGAGAAAATTGACCACCTCTGGACACCAGCCTTTTATTGGCAGAAGTGCTCCAAAAGAACAAAACAAAAAGAACAAGAAGACGTTGTGGAAATGCACAAAGGTGTTCCTTGTTTTGGAAACATTATTACTTCTCTCTTAAATGTTCTACAGTTATGCTACCATTCAGTTTGTGGAAGGGCATTGCACCAAACACCAGGCTTTCACCCCCTTACATAGTCATATATACTTTCAAAATATCCTTTATCTCAGAGACACATTCATGTACCTTCACAACAGCCTCACCAGGATCCCATTCCTGCTCTTAGAAAGAGCACTTTGCACTTGCACTGCTGTCTCTCACACACTTTCTTTTTTTTAATTTTTTAAATGTTTACTTATTTTTTAGAGAAAGAGAGAGAGAGAGAGAGAGAGAGAGAGCACGATCTGGGGATGGGAAGAGAGAGAAGGAGACACAGAATCTGAAGGAGTCAGCACAGAGGCCAACACGGGACTTGAACTCATGAACCAGGAGATCATGACCTGAGCCGAAGTCAGACACTTAACTGACTGAGCCACCCAGGAGCCCCTCACACACTTACTTTTATTGCACAGATACACTCAACTCTTCTTCTTGACATTCATACTCTTGAACATGCATGTGCCCTGTGGTGCTCATACACTCAGTCCACACTGATATATATGCAGATTTTGTATGCACACAACGCACAATGTACATGCAGAGTTCGACCATCAACAGCATGTCACTTACATGTGTGTAGACTCCTGTGCCCACATTATTAACCCCTCACAACATAGACACACCCTCATATACTCTATTACTCAGCTATTCTACCATGACATGTGTTCCTGACTCCAATCCCAGAGGCTAACTCACCACCATTTCTCTGTGAGAGTGATTACATTTTGTAATCTCCAGCATTCTGATGTTCTGGGAATTCTTTCACCTCCAGCCCCTCATGATGGATGAAGACAGAGAGGGCTGGAAGACTTTTCATCTGGCAAAACAGTATCAGGCTAAGGCACTCTCCTATAGGAGAAAACTCCATAAATATTTTGTTTCCCCTTCCTCTCTCAAACCTAACAAAGCATGGTCACAGCATAATCTCAGAATCCTTGCTGATCAGGATGGAAGAAAAAGGACCTGAGAGCCCCAGGTATACAAAGGCCATAGAAATTCTTGAATGACCCTTAATTCAGCATTATTACAAGGGGAACATTAAAGAATTTATGGGAAAATTTATAATTTGGATCGTCTTATGGTTCCCAGGAAGTATGCGGCCATTCTCTGTGTTACTGATTACATCCCTTCTGGTCCTAGAATCAGTCTGTGCATACCTGCCTCTCTCCAGACATGTGATGCTTGGGATCCAAGACTGAACAACCCCACTCATCTTTATTTTCCCCCACCTGACTGCAATTATCATTCTTCATAAAAAACTCATGGAAGGAAAAAAAAGCAGAAGAGAAGTGAGCAAAGGTGAAAGGAACAGAAAGAGAAGGGAGAAGAAAAAGAAGAAAACAGGCTTCAGTAAACAGGATTCTGTGCGGAACAGGGCAAAAGCCATCGTGCGTGTAGGGATCTGAGTTGTAGCATTTGTGGGAAAAGGGCTGCCGGACAGCCACAAGAGCACATCCTTTATCATTCCCAGGAGTGACTCATCTTGTTGGGGGGTCTGGATGAATGGGAAAAAAGAAATCAGTGAGAGAAAACCAATCCTTGCTGAGCACATTACGTGCCAGATACCCTGCCAGGAACTTATATCTATGTCACCAGTGAATCTATGACAGAGGTGGAGGCTCCCCAAAGTGAGCCTGCCTCTTAGAGCATGGAAGCAGGTGATAATGCCTCATCTGAGTAAAGAACTGTAAGACTCTCTAATGTCTAGTTCAGTCTTTGAGACCCATTGAGGTGTTGGAGAAGATGCTGAGAAGGAAAACAGAGCACACATTTCTGCATGGAGATTTCAAAGACACTATCGAACAAAGAGGAAGGCTAAAGGCAGATTCACGTGGCCAACAAGATGCAGAAGTTCTTGTCTCCAATGCGGGACTCCACTTCCCTTGTCCTGGCTCTGAACTTGCCTTTCTCTGAAGCCACAGAGGGACCAGAGTGGTTTAGGGGAACAGGCCCTGGAGGGGGTGAGGAGCCCTGGCATTTCCCCTGGACGGGGCTTGTCCTGGCCGTGTGGGCTTGGGAAGCTCAAGTTCTCTGTCTAGATCGAGTCTCCTCCCCTTTATCACTGTTTTCCCACATATTATCCTTTATGGCTCTGAAGTTCTTTTACTTTTTACTTTCTAGTCAAAGAGAGAATGCCTGTGAAGGTTTGCTACAGAGCTTCAAGAAGGCAAAGACAGGCTGAGAAGGAGTTGGGGGTGAACTGAGAGGCTCTGCTGATGACCAGCATTTGGAATCAAGGGCAGGAATAGAAAAAGATTAGACATGCTTGGCTATGCCAAACCGCTGTAAAATTTAGAACTAGCTGATTTGTCTACACTTTTAATCTCCCAGGTGACTTTTACAGACTTTGTCTCAGAATTCATATGACAAGTACAAACGTTGAACATCTGCACGCTCAGCAGTGGGTTTGATCCATGTTGTAATTTGTGATCACCTTGCTTCCTGGATTTCTGAAATTTGCTTGTGCCCTGATCCTATTCTCCACCCTGAACTGCTATAATGTTAATGAATCGTAGGAACATGGATCCCAAGTTCACTGAATCTGCAACGTGAGCTCCCTGGAGAAACAGTGCATGACCCAGGGTTAACAAGTTAGTGGCAAAGCCGGAACGGGAACCCCATGTCCAGGGACTTTGCATCTGATCTGCTCACTCTAAGTTTTTTTTAATGTTTATTATGTATTCCTGAGAGAGAGAGACAGAGAGAGAGAGAGAGAGAGAGAGCGAGAGAGCACAAGTGGGGGCAGAGAGACAGGGAGACAGAATCCGAATGAGGCCCCAGGCTCTGAGCTGTCAGTGCAGAGCCCGATTTGGGGCTTGAACTCGCAAACCGTGAGATCGTGACTTGAGCTGGAGTCAGGCACTTAACTGACTGAGCCACCCAGGGACCCCTGCTCTGCTCACTCTAATAAAAAGCTCCCTTCTGGTAGCTTCCTGCACTCTATTCTTCTTTATCTCCCCACCCCTTACCCAGTTTCACCCTTTCTTAGAAGAAACCTCAGAAGAGTCAGCTAGCTACCCACTACTGGGTTGCAGAACTCACCAGGAGCCAAACAGAGGAACGTCACCAGGGGAACAACACACACACTCCTCTGTATCTGCTAGAGTGAATTCATGCCTGCTCTTTTTTATCTAATTCTAAGCCTCTGGAGAGAGCAAGTGAGGCTGGCTTTGTGTCTGAACATGCATCGGAAAGAATTTAGTCTCTGGAGAGCCTTAAAGACCAGTGAGAATAAAGCATGGGCTCCTGTATCTGAAAAAGAACTCAGCAATTATTTAGCCAGTCCAATTCTCCACCTAGGGCAAGACACTGTCTGTGAAGGATGGCCAGGTGTGTTAGAGGGGAGTTCATTGTCTTCTAAGGCATCCCAGGATTTTGTAATGTTGACCAAGCCCAACAAGTAATGTATGAGCAGAACATAACCAATTTTGCTTCTCAGACCCCTTTAGTCGCATTGAATCAGGCTAGTTCTTTCTTCCACCGTGCATGAAAACTGAGTTTCCTAAGATTTCTGGTCCCCTGCAGCTGATAACACAGCCTCTGGTGAGCCCTGTGTGTACTGACAATGCCCACGGTCACATAATAGTCGAACTTTCCAGGGTTCAGAGTCACCCCATTTCTCTTCTCCCATCCCTCACTCGCTGACCATGGCTTTTGACTTGTTCTTCTGAAAGGAGAGAGAAGGGAAAGTGGATGGTTCATTATTCATGCGTGTTTCATTTAGCTGCTGTCATGTTTAGTAGGTGTGTGAAATGTTTAGACCTGACCCTTTCATTGTGTTTCATAGATTATCGTGGAACCTCTTTCCATAGTTTACTTCTCCTTCACTTGGTTTAAATTAATGTCTCTTTACTCTGTATGACTGCTTGTGTCTTCATCCAAATACTCATCACCCCTGTAGAGCCCTATGCTCTGGTGGACTGGAGCTAAGGCAACACCCTGACAGCTCTCTCTAGCACACAGCTCATCCAGAAAATGGTCAACCTGACCCTACTGCAACAAATCGTCTCCTCAGAACATCATTAGTCTGTCATGCAAACTGTAAGGATGTAAAAGAGTAGATGTAGAGGCAGGAGTCAGGAACCAGTTGGCCATGTTTTTCTTTCTCCAACTTTTGGGGGAACATATGCCTCCTGAGTAGAATCCTTGAGGTATCTCTGTATTGACCCAAGTTAAAGTGGGATGTACTTCCCTATCCCTTTCCCTTGGGTGTGGTGTGGGGCTGAAGACTCATTAATTTCCAACAGATCTCTTCAGCAGTCATTATTCAAATCCTCTAATTCACAACTGTTTTTTAGCACTTTAATTAGGGCAGGATTTTTCATCTCACCCATATTACCATCTTGAGCTGGATGACCGTTTGTTTCAGTGTGATGTCCTCTGCATTGTGGGATATTTAGTGGCATCCCTGATCTTCACACAGCAGCTGCTTCACCCCTGAGGGTATGACACCTCACACTGAGGTATGATGCCCCTGAGGGAATAAATTACCCCAGTGGAGCACCACTGAATTCTGAGGAGTTTGAAATGTGGCTAACTGGTTCCCTGATAATTAATTCAAAATTTCCCCATGTGCTTTCATTTAGGATATAGAACCCACTGTGCTCATGTATTAGCCATTTTGGGATATGGAGAATTCATTTTAAATTTCTGCTCCATGTAAGTGTACAATCTCAAACTCCTGGCAGATTGGAGTTTCTTTCCTCAAAGGGCTATTTTCTGAGCTGTATTTGTACAATTTGGGAGATGCTTATTTTCTTTATCACAACCCTCCCCTGAAAGGATTGCAGCTGAGTGTGGCCAACGCCTAGTTGTTCCTCTTTCCCACCAGCTCTGCCTAATCCTAGACTTATGACATTCTTGAAAAAGACGTCTTAATGCAGCTGTTGCAGATTCTGAATCACTAACTACTCTCTTTCATGCTTTGTGCTTCTGTCATTGTGTTCACATCACTTCCTCTGCATGGAATTCTATCACCTAAACCCTTCCTGCTGAATCCCACAGCTCCAAGATTCCTTATAAGCTTTAGCTGCTCTGTGATTCTTTTCCTAATGTATTGACCTTTTTCATTAGAACCCTACGTTCTTTTCATTTCTTCATTAGAGAGTTTATCAGATACTGCTGAAATGTGTACAACATTAAATATAATTGGACTACCAGTCATATTCATTGCTTTATCCCCAGTACATGGCCCAGAGTCTGGGTCTTGGTTTTCCTTTAGAATGAATGAATCAAGTAACATTATTGTCAACTTCATAATCACAGAAACCATGTCTTACAGAGTCTGGCACGGCTCTGTGTGATATAAGAAATTGGCAGCTGCTTTTGGGTTGGCGTGTGCCCATGGAGGAACTCTATTCATGACATAGCTAGAGATGTTTCTGTAAAATGGCAGTTATCACCTATAAGCTATGACCGTATACTGACATATATATATGACATATATTGGCATCCACTGATTTTCAAGGTTTCTTTAAAACTTAGAAGTTAACAAATATTTTTTGAGATGAGAAATAATATGAGCAGTACAACCAGCCATTTTCAGAATATTACATGCTATTTAGAAAATGTCACCCAATGAATTTGAACATAATTTTGGCCTCAGTCAATTCTTCCCCAATACTTCCTCCTTTATTTTACCCGGAATGTTGCTGGTATTGTCAATCAGGGATATATTCACAATTTCCTAAGGCTATGGTCACAAAACCCGCTTTGGGAACTGTGAAGATGGAAGAGGTCTGGCTTCGCTCACCTACCCCTAATATATCCTGGAGGCCTAATAATATCGGTTGAATAAAAGTGAATGAATAAGTGAATTAATCAAACACCATTGTTATGTGTATAGGCTGTGCCTAGACTTGATTAAAGCTTTCAGACACATCAAAAGATGCTTAATATCACTCATCACCTGGTAAGTGCAAATAAAAAGCACAAGGAGGTATCACCTCCCACCAGTCAGAGTGGCTGGAACTACATAGTAAAGAAATAGCAAGTGTTGAAAGGACGTGGAGAAAAAGGAACCTTTGTGTACTGTTTGTGGGAAAGCATATTGGTACAGTGGAAAACAGCGTGAAGATTCCTCCAATATTTAAAATAGAAATCCCATATGATCTTGTAATCCCACTACTGAGTATTTACCCACCCCAGAAAAACCTCAAAACACTAATTCTTAAAGATATATGCAACCATATGTTTATTGCAGCAGTATTTTCAACAGCCAAGATATGGAAGCAATCCAAATATCCATTATAATTGAATGGATGAAGAAGATGTGGTATACACATACAATGGAATGTTACCCAGCCACACAAAAAAAGGAGACCTTGCCATTTGCAACAACATGGATGGACTCAAAGGGTATTATGCTAAGTGAAATAAATCAGGCAGAGAAAGACAAATCCCGTAAGATCCTTATATGTGCAATGAAAAAAAAAGAAACAAGATCAGAAACAGACCCATAAACACAGAGAAAAATCTGAAAGTTGCCAGAGGTGAGGCACTAAAGGAAAGGCAAAAATAGGTGAAAGGGAGTGAGAGATACAGGTTTCCACTTATGTATGTCATGCAAATAAAAGGCACAGCATAGGGAATATAATCAATTATGTTGTAATAGCATTGTATGGTGAAACATGGGAGCTCTACTTGTGGTGAGCATAGCATAACATATAGATTTGTTGAATCCCTATGTCGTACACCTGAAGCCAATGTAATATTGTGTGTTAGCTATATTAAAAAAAATGAACTCTGTCATATTCATTAAGCTCCAGGGATCTAGAAGTTGCCTGATTGAGTGGTCAGGCTGAAATTCTCTCACAAGAATGCATTTGGCTCCTGCTGGGGCTGTGGTCTCTGAGGACTTGATTAGGTTTAGAAGATGCACTACCAAGCTCGCATGGTTGTTGGCAGGAGGTTTCTTTGAGTTCCTGGCTGGAAAGCCCTGTCCATAGGAATGTTCACCACATAGATTTCTCCAGAATGAATGATTTGAACATCAGTCAGTATAATGCCACACTGCTTTCTTTCTTTAATTTTCTACTGTTTTCAATTTAATCTTTGCCTCACACGTGGTCATTTACCCCTCATTCTATTATGTAGAAGCGTCACAGACCCCTCGCTCCTGCAATGGGAGGATAGTGCCCAGGGGTATGGACACCTGTAGCAGGGGAACTTTGGGGGTGGTGGAGGAATAAAGGTTGAAACATGGATTGATTGCTGATTATCAGAGTAATTTCCAGGAATTTAAAGAAAGTATGATCCCTGAAAGCTGAGAGGAAAAGAAAGGAGGAAAGTTCCATGGATTAAGTGGTTATACAGCACTTGGTGATCACACTGCTATTCACCTCCTCTTGAGTTTTCTCTTTTTGCCCCTCAATCTCCTTCCCCTCTTCCAGTTACTCTCCTTCCTCTTGCTTATACTCTTCTTTCTTCCAGACCTTTCCATACTTCTCCTTGATGTCTCACCTTTTCATCTCCTCCCGACCTGTCTGCTGGTCCCCCTTTCCCTCCATATTGTCTCCTACTTCTCCGTCTTGACTTTCTTCCTCAGCGACCGCTGGGACAGAAGCAGTTCCTTCTTCTTGACATGAGCAAACCCTATGCTTTAGGCAAGCTTCCCCTTACCTCCTTGTAACCACATCAGTTGTTTCCACTGTAAAGGACAACAAAAAATAGTGAAACAAACTGCCAATCTGACAATGCCTGATTCTCCGGAAACTTCCTCTGTTTACTCAATCAATACATGTGAAGCTTTTATGAAGTGCCTGCCACTGTGTGAAGCATTGTGGCAAGCCTGAGCATATCAGTCGTACCTTCCTAGTTTGGACTTTGTTTTCTTCATCCCGCTTTCATGCTTTGAAATTTTCTTATTACTTGTTTGTTGCCTGTCATCTATAGTGAAACAAAGGCATGATCAGAATGAACCTTGATTACTTTGTTCACAGTTGTGTCCACCTTATTTGAAATATTGTAGGATTCCTGGTAGATGCTCCATAAGCATTTGTTGAATGGATGAACTCATGATCCTTGCTCTATTTGATGAAAATATTGTGAATGTGTTTCTTGAATAAACATCTGTGAAATTTTAGTTCCTATTTTGTTCAAGTGTTTCTGACTATTTATGTAATATAACATCTGCTATTCCCACAGTATGCCTTACTTTCTTGATAATAATCTTTCCACACAGACATCAATAATGGATTCACTTGTGTTTCCAAATATACAAGTCCTCCCAGAGAAGGATTCCAGTGCTCCTGATCAGCACTGTGCCTCCACATCCTAGCCTGGGTCTCAGAATGCAGTATTCAGTACTGAATTTGTATGTATTAGTCATACTCTAACCCAGGAGACAAAAGCCAGGGTCCAGAGATAGTACAGTCAGAATATAACCACATCAGTTCCTTAGATTGAGAAAAAAAATAATGTAAAAAATTGTTGGCCAAGTATTAGAGGACCAAGGAGACCAAAAGGGAATGTGAAGGTGTCAATTCCAGAAGTCACTTCTAACCCTGGGTCTGGGGAACAGAAGGAGGGGATGACAGTATTAAATCTGACGAGATTGGAGGAGGAGCCCCTCAGAGCTGAAACTCAGATTTTGAAGAGTGGGTGCTATTTAGGTGGTTCTGGAGTGTCAAAAGTTCAGAGAAGAAGCCCGTGTGTCTGAGGCTCACTCTTTTGAAATGGGGGTGAGGTTGGCCGGGGGTCTCTCAGGCTTGTTCCGAGGTCTTTTATAGGTGTTGGTAAGACTGGTTCTGGCAACGTGGAAAGTTGCAAAATAGAACCAATAATGCCACTGGCATTCCTTCCTACCGCAGCCCCCCTCACCCTCATTTACAGATTTGGGGAACGGGTTGGAGAAGGAGAAATGCCATTTACAGAGGCCCAGCCTCATAATCACAAAGAATAGCTTAAAGGGTGAGATTGAGACAGAGGAACAGTAACATAATAACCAGTACAAAAAAAAAAACAAACAAAAAAAAAAACAAAAACAAAAAACAAAAACAAAAACAAAACACAATGAGCTCAATCCTGGGAATTGTTTATACAGGTTTCAAGAGCTGAGAAACTAACCAGCAGAAGGGAATACAACCTAGAGATTTGCAACAGTAGGAAGCCATCGCCACCTCTGGGTGGGGGAGTCAAAGGTGGTGTTACCAGAGCTGCAGCAAAGTGATCCTGCCCAGCACAAGCTGGAGCCCGGGCGGAGATGCAGACCCAGGCCAGCAACTCTGCTTCAGGCAGGAGAGTACAGTGAGTGATGTGACTCCTGCCTGCCACTGCTCCCTACACCTGAACTGTTGCTTCTCAAGCTCCTGGGAAGTTTCCCAGGTGTCATCTGAAACCGACTGCCTTAATTGGAGGGCAGGGAGAGACCAGGAAAGAGGCAGGCCACCCCAGATGGTAGGTAGCAGAACTCCTGAGCAAGGGAACAAAGATAGGAGGTTTGTCTTGGGTGGTGGCAAGCTAGTAGATGTCTGCACCGGGCACCAGAACTCGGTTTATATAGAGGACACAACTGGGCTCCGTTGTATACCCTCCTCCTGGTCTCAGCAAGACATGACTATCTCAAGGTCATGCCCTTGGGGCTGTTTCAGCGAGGAGTAAGACAGATTATGCACATTCCAAGGACAGGGTCAGGGGTGAGGAGCCCCCACTGCTGGGGTCCAGCTCTTGGGTCAGCCAGCAGTCATGACTTCTCCATGACCTTCCCAACAGACATTCGTGTTCAGGTGCTGCTTGATAAGAGGTCCTCCTCTTCCCCTGCATGGGGTAATTGCTCAGCAGGGACCCAATTACTTGTTTGAAGTTGGGAAGATAGTAATTCACAAAGTGACTGCTGACTTCATGAGCTCTTCGTTGTTTCTATGAACCTTGAGCCCTCTTCAGGGCACACACCCCACTGAGCTGTCTGGAAGGCATTCCTGTGCTCAGTGCACAGCCACCAACACATGGATCCCCTCTTTCCTGAACATGAAACAGAGCGGTGCAGGGTCCTGAGTCCACCCTGCATCAGCACGGTGGGAAAATATGTGCAGCTGACAAAAGAGGGTCGGATATTCTCCTGATGAGGCAATGCCCTTGCTGGGCAGAACTGTAACCCAGAAGAAAGATCGTCTGTACCCCTGATTCTGGGGAAGAGCGCTACTCATCCTGCTGAATCACAACAGCAGCAGCAAAGCTGTCCCATCCTAGCAGAACTGATCAAGTGTGGAGATGGCTTCCTGGAGGTGCGGTGAACCTCAGTGGGACTGAAAAAGTGGGGCTGATGGTCAGCCATGCCCAGGGGCCTGGTCATAGCCCTCTGCTACCCTGCTCTCATTTCTGAAGGTTCTCCCACTTCCTGGGCTCACACAAAAATTAATTGCATGGAAGGTCACACAACGTGGATATGTGTTTTCTCAATTCTGCATCACATTCTAGTTGTATTGATTTTACTGTGAGTCTTACTATGAGGCATGGGGGTCAGGAATCCTATCCTATCATAAATCTCGTTCTAATTTATTCTGTCTCTTCATTGACCTGATAGGATTTGAAGGTTTGTGCTTGAGATTTAATGGCCAAGAAAGGATTCTTGAGACATTTTTGGTGCAAAAAGGTGATTTTTATTAAAGCATGGGGACAGGACCTGTGAGCAGAAAGAGCTGCACTGGGAATGTGAGGAGTGACTGATTGTATACTTCTAAGTTGATGGAAGGAGGGTGGATAGAGATAAAGTAAGTTTCTAAAGAATTTTAAAGCAAGACTTTGAGGACCTTGCAGGGCTAGATGCTATTTAGATATGGTTACCTTTAGGGGCACCTGGGTGTCTCAGTCAGTTGAACATCTGACTTCGGCTCAGGTCATGATCTTGCAGTTCATGAGTTCAAGCTCCGCATCGGGCTCTCTGCTGTCAGCACAAAGCCTGCTTTGGATTCTCTGTCCCCCTCTCTCTCTGCCCCTCCCTTCCTTGTGTTCTCCCCCCAAATAAATAAATATTTAAAAAAGGATAATGTTACCTTCAGTCTTTAATAAAACATAAACATTAAGGCACTCAGGCAGCCATGAGTTCCTTGAGGAAGGTCATGGTCTGCATGTTTCAGGTACGTATCAGTGGGCTGCAAGCTGTAAGGAGGTTTAATTTCAGCTACATTTCTCTTGCTTTTGTTCTCCTCATCTGACCTACCCAACACAGGCCCTGGAGGATGAGATAGGAGCCGCTGACAGGCAATGCCAATTTATACCACAAGGTGGGAGACACTCGGGTCCTTGTCTCACTGAGTCCAGGAATGAATCTCGCGGACAGCCACGAGTGAGCAAAGCGGTAGTTTATTGAGCGAAAGTAACAAAGTTCTCGAGTGAGAGGGGTCCTGACTGGGCTGTCACCAGGGATTTTTATCCCTGACTCTTTATTGGGACCTTATCAGGAACTGTTTGTGAGAGTCCATCCATGGTGCTTAACATAGGCAGGTCTGGAATGCGTTCATCCTTTTTTGCCCCCAAACCCTGCCACTGCTGCAGTCAACCTCCCTGAGGGTCCCATATCTACCCCTGCTTACTGCTAACCCTTTCCCTGATCGGCATGACCTTTATTACTCAGAGATTAGCCCGCCATACACACACACACACACACACACACACACACACACATACACAATTCAATATTGTCCCCACCCAAGCTTAGCTGAACCATGGTTAGTGTTTAATTTCTAAGGTGACTTAATTTTTGAGGTGGACTTTAAGGGCCTAAACCAAAAGAAATATAAAATACTCTCTGTTCCTTTTTACTTGGCCAAAATTCAGGTATTTCCCGATTTCAATAGGGAAAAACGTTGAGTTAAAAGGAAAAAAAAAAGCTTGTTATGAAGAAAGAGGCAAAGAGAGTTTTTATTTATTTATTTATTTATTTATTTATTTATTTTTTCAATATATGAAGTTTATTGTCAAATTGGTTTCCATACAACACTCAGTGCTCATCCCAAAAGGTGCCCTCCTCAATACCCATCACCCACCCTTCCCTCCCTCCCACCCCCCATCAACCCTCAGTTTGTTCTCAGTTTTTAACAGTCTCTTATGCTTTGACTGCAAAGAGAGTTTCTATGCAAACCAGACAACTGGGCTTGTTTTTGGCCTTCTCAGGATAAAAGACGCAGGAGTGCCTCTATGTTATGGCACCTGCCTCATACGAGGAAGAGAAACCTAAAAGTACCTTTTCTCTATCCCCTCAGACAAGCCGCTTTTCTAATTGATGATGGAGAAAGAAGGGAGGAAATTAAGTGGAGAGGAGCCAGCAGCGCTTAGAGGAGACTCCTATTCCAGTGCTCCCTGTCCTTTCTCCTTTATACCCTGGGCTGTCAATGTCAAGGCTGTGGTCATAGGGACTGTCTTCCCCTCTCTCCCCAGGATAGGAATCAATGACAATTTCCCCAAGTCTTGTTTTTTATTTGTAAATTCTCTCAACACTGCGCTCAGGGCATTACAAATTGTTACTATTATTATTTGATTTGCCGATATAGAGCTTTTTGCAAGAATCAATAAGGTCACTATTTAAACTGACTGAAGACCACAGTCTGGCTCATTATTTTCCATTTAAAAACATGCTGAGCATTGGTGGTCAGTCACGCTTGTAAATTAGCTTATTTAGTGGATAAGAGCACTTACATTAGGAGTCCTGTATTTCACTTATGGGCATATATGGAAACTGGGATCCCAAATACTTAAAACGTTTCCATTCAGAAATGGGTCCCTCCCTCTGGCACCTGATACTTCTCCTTCATATTCCTTCAGGAGAGCTTCACAGAGAGAAAACTCTGGATAACTTTATGCTCAGCTGCGCTGAGATCTCTGACCCAGTATTTCTGGTGAGTAGGTCAGTCTCCACAGGGCACCTCCTTTAATTTAGTCTAGATGTAAACACACATGTCATCTGAGAGCAATCAAGTATGGCCAAGGAGTTTCCCTGCTATCAAGGAAAGAGTGTGAAGAAAACCATTTTAATAGAAGGTGGAAAATAATTATTTTTATAAGATCTAAACCATAAATTCTCTATTCTGTTTTTCCTAAGCCCTGGTAGCTAGAAATCCTAGAAAGGCATAATTTTTGACATATCTTAGGTCATAGTGTGGGTAACAATTACAATCCCGTGAAAGAAAATGAAGAGAAATCATGCACTTACTTAGCCCAATGTCCAAAAGTACAAGGATCTATGGGTTCAGATATTGAATATTGTTTTCCCTGTGGGAGGACAGATTGGTGAGCAGATGAAGGAAACAGAGAAGAAATGGAGTTTCTTTTAGACTCAGCTTTGAGCAGTTACCCTGAGTCCCATTTGTTCATATATCTTATGGCAGGTCCTGACCGTTCATCAAATTTCACTTTGTGAATTTGAAACAGTGGAGGTGAAGGGAAAGTGGTAATGTTAGCAGTCAGACCAACTCGACAGAGAGACAGTATTGGTAGGGGTTAGAATACTCAGAGTGGAGACAGACAAGGACTGAGTCTCATCTGGGTCACCTATCATCTGTGTTACTCTGAAAAACAAACTTAATTCTTTACACCTCATGAGATTGTTGGGAAGGTAACATGAATTAATGAACATTAGTAATTTCTAGCAGATACTGGCATTTTTAAAGTCTTAATGTATTAATTATTACTACATCAATAAGAGATTTTTTGTGTGGGAAATGAATAGTTTAGATGGATCTTCCTTTCAAGTTGTGTCATATCATTCAATTGTCCCTGATTTTCACCTTTCTGTGAATGCCATTGAGTATATTGTGAATATACTTTCATATGTTTTATGTACAAATTGTGTAGCTCCATGTCCTGATCTTTTACTTTTCCCCCTCCACACAGTCTGTCTCATTGTTCGTCATATGAAGATGATGATGATGGCAATGGTGATGATGATGACGACAATGACACCACGGATGAAGCCTTATGGCTACAGTCAACATCAGATATTAAAGGCAAGCATGAAAGTCATGTTTTCATGCGCCGAAACATACGGACAATGGTTCGGCGGATCTCCTTTGTCTTGGCGCTGTAAATGAGAGGGTTGAGCACAGGAGGTACAAAG
This sequence comes from Panthera pardus, assembly GCF_024362965.1. NCBI lineage: Eukaryota > Metazoa > Chordata > Mammalia > Carnivora > Felidae > Panthera > Panthera pardus. The sequence continues at coordinate 53,655,666 of NW_026526677.1, forward strand.
AGGTAAACATTGGACATGAGGACATGTACATAGCGTGGGGCATGCTTCCCAAAGCGGTGCACTGTGGAGACCCCAATCATCGGCACGTAAAACACAAGTACAGCCAAGATATGTGACACGCATGTGTTGAGAACTTTCAGGCGTTCCTCTCGGGAAGCGATGGCCATGACCGAGTGCAGAATGAGCACATAGGAGAGGAAGATAAGAAACATGTCCATGCCAAAGGTGGATACAAGAACAAAGAATCCATAGATGCTGTTGATAGTGATATCAGCACAGGCCAGCTTCATCATGTCTGGGTGAAGGCAGTAGGAGTGGGAAAGAACATTGGATCTGCAGATAGGCAGCCTCTTGAAGAGGAAGAGAAGGGGAAGGAGGATGATGAAGCTCCGAGCAGCCACAGCTATGCCTATTCTGGCAATGACTTCATTGGTGAGCACGGCAGCATAGCGCAAGGGATCACAAATGGCCACATAGCGGTCAAAGCTCATGGCCAGAAGAATGCCCGACTCCATCATGGAGAAGGAATGAATGAGAAACATCTGGATCAGGCAGGCATCGAAGGCAATGTTGCGGGCATTGAGGCAGAAGGTTCTGAGCACGGTGGGCAGTGTGGCCATGGACATGGCCACGTCACTGAAGGACAGCATGGACAGGAAGTAGTACATGGGCTCATGGAGGCTGGGCTCCACTCGCACAGCCTGCAGGATCACAGTGTTGCCTCCGAGGGCCACAGCATACATGACACAGAGGGGCCCTGCTAGCCAGGCATGAGAGCTCTCCAGCCCAGGGATGCCGGTCAGGAGGAAGGAAGCAGGATGAGTGACATTGAACAGTCCCATGGTGGGGGGGAGGCCAGGGCACTTTTCAGGATTGGAACCTGGGGACTTCTGGGAGTTGCCCCTACTGGATGGCAAGAAGCCAGGGAGTAAGACACACAGGGGGTGAAGTCTACACAGGTGGAAACTGATGCCTTCCTGAAATCACTGGTTAGGGGAAAACACAGGCATTCTTCTTTTCTTCATATTGTAGGATCGTCAGGCTATAGGCTTGGCTAATAACCTTCTGTTTTATAAATGAAGGAAGACATTGGTAAAGCTTCACAAATATCAACTAGATACAAAGTAAACATTTGAGTCATGTTATGTTAAGCAATATTATCTACCATTTTAAGGTGTCCCTGAAGCAACTTTGACTAGAAATATGTTAAGTGCAATTCATAGGTAGTTATTATAAAGGACACTGGCAGTCTGAGTTATCAATAACTCACGTTATTAACCCCTCACCACATAGAAAGCCTCATGTACTGCGTTGCTCAGCTTTTGTATAATGACACATGACTGACTGCGTTCTACAGGATAAGCCACAATGATTTCTTTGTGAGAGTGTTTACATATTGAATTCTCCTGTCATTCTGATATTTTGGAAACCCCGTCATTTTCATTCCCTCATGATGGATGAAGACAGTGAGGGCCAAAAGGCTTTTCGTCTGACAAAACTGTTTCAGGTTCAGGCACCCATCTTTGGGAGAAGAACTCCAGAAATATTTTCCCTTCCTCTTTCCTCTGCCAAACCTAACAAAGCAAGGCCACAGCATCTTAGATTCCTTGCTGATTAGGGTGGAGGATCTTGGAGACCCAGGTATCTGAAGGCCACAGAAATGCTCCAATGAGGATTATGCCACATTATCACTCATAATATTCCTGGAATTTTGGGAGTAGTATATGTCTCAGATTGCCTTGTGATTCTCAAGAAGTCAGTGGCCACTTCTCTGTGTGATTGCTTGTATCCCTTTGTGTCCTAGAGCTGAGTCTGTGCACACCTATCTTACTCCAGACACGTGACGCTTCAGATCTATGATGAACCACCCCATTCATCTCTTTTTTCTCCCACCTGACTACAATTACGATTTTTCATACAACCCTCCTTGAAGAAATTTGGGGCAAAAAAGAAAAGAGGAGTGAGCAAAAGTGAAAGGAACAGAAAGAGAAGGCAGAAGAAAACAGGCTTCAGTGAGCAGGATTCTGTGCAGGACAGGGCGAAAGCCATAGTGCGTGTAGGGATCTGAGTTGTAGCATTTGTGGGAAAAAGGCTGCCGGACAGCCCCAAGAGCACATCCTTTATCATTCCCAGGAGTGACTCACCATGTTGGGGGGTCTGGATGAATGGGAAAAAAGAAATCAGTGAGAGAAAACCAATCCTTGCTGAGCACATTACGTGCCAGATACCCTGCCAGGAACTTATATCTATGTCACCAGTGAATCTATGACAGAGGTGGAGGCTCCCCAAAGTGAGCCTGCCTCTTAGAGCATGGAAGCAGGTGATAACGCCTCATCTGAGTAAAGAACTGTAAGACTCTCTAATGTCTAGTTCAGTCTTTGAGACCCATTGAGGTGTTGGAGAAGATGCTGAGAAGGAAAACAGAGCACACATTTCTGCATGGAGATTTCAAAGACACTATCGATCAAAGAGGAAGGCTAAAGGCAGATTCACGTGGCCAACAAGATGCAGAAGTTCTTGTCTCCAATGCGGGACTCCACTTCCCTTGTCCTGGAACTCAGAACTTTCCTTTCTCTGAAGCCACAGAGAGGCCAGAGTGGTTTAGGGGAACAGGCCCTGGAGGGGGTGAGGAGCCCTGGCATTTCCCCTGGATGGGGCTTGTCCTGGCCGTGTGGGCTTGGGAAGCTCAAGTTCTCTGTCTAGATCGAGTCTCCTCCCCTTTATCACTGTTTTCCCACATATTATCCTTTATGGCTCTGAAGTCCTTTTACTTTTTACTTTCTAGTCAGAGAGAGAATGCCTGTGAAGGTTTGCTACAGAGCTTCAAGAAGGCAAAGACAGGCTGAGAAGGAGTTGGGGGTGAACTGAGAGGCTCTGCTGATGACCAGCATTTGGAATCAAGGGCAGGAATAGAAAAAGATTAGACATGCTTGGCTATGCCAAACCGCTGTAAAATTTAGAACTAGCTGATTTGTCTACACTTTTAATCTCCCAAGTGACTTTTACAGACTTTGTCTCAGAATTCATATGACAAGTACAAACGTTGAACATCTGCACGCTCAGCAGTGGGTTTGATCCGTGTTGTAATTTGTGATCACCTTGCTTCCTGGATTTCTGAAATTTGCTTGTGCCCTGATCCTATTCTCCACCCTGAACTGCTATAATGTTAATGAATCGTAGGAACATGGATCCCAAGTTCACTGAATTTGCAACGTGAGCTCCCTGGAGAAACAGTGCATGACCCAGGGTTAACAAGTTAGTGGCAAAGCCGGAACGGGAACCCCATGTCCAGGGACTTTGCATCTGATCTGCTCACTCTAAGTTTTTTTTAATGTTTATTATTTATTCCTGAGAGAGAGAGACAGAGAGAGAGAGACAGAGAGAGAGAGAGAGAGAGAGAGCGAGAGAGCACAAGTGGGGGCAGAGAGACAGGGAGACAGAATCCGAATGAGGCCCCAGGCTCTGAGCTGTCAGTGCAGAGCCCGATTTGGGGCTTGAACTCGCAAACCGTGAGATCGTGACTTGAGCTGGAGTCAGGCACTTAACTGACTGAGCCACCCAGGGACCCCTGCTCTGCTCACTCTAATAAAAAGCTCCCTTCTGGTAGCTTCCTGCACTCTATTCTTCTTTATCTCCCCACCCCTTACCCAGTTTCACCCTTTCTTAGAAGAAACCTCAGAAGAGTCAGCTAGCTACCCACTACTGGGTTGCAGAACTCACCAGGAGCCAAACAGAGGAACGTCACCAGGGGAACAACACACACACTCCTCTGTATCTGCTAGAGTGAATTCATGCCTGCTCTTTTTTATCTAATTCTAAGCCTCTGGAGAGAGCAAGTGAGGCTGGCTTTGTGTCTGAACATGCATCGGAAAGAATTTAGTCTCTGGAGAGCCTTAAAGACCAGTGAGAATAAAGCATGGGCTCCTGTATCTGAAAAAGAACTCAGCAATTATTCAGCCAGTCTAATTCTCTACCCAGGGCAAGACACTGTCTGGAAGGATGGGCAGGTGTGTTAGAGGGGAGTTCATTGTCTTCTAAGGCATCCCAGGATTTTGTAATGTTGACCAAGCCCAACAAGTAATGTATGAGCAGAACATAACCAATTTTGCTTCTCAGACCCCTTTAGTCGCATTGAATCAGGCTAGTTCTTTCTTCCATCGTGCATGAAAACTGAGTTTCCTAAGATTTCTGGTCCCCTGCAGATGATAACACAGCCTCTGGTGAGCCCTGTGTGTACTGACAATGCCCACGGTCACATAATAGTCGAACTTTCCAGGGTTCAGAGTCACCCCATTTCTCTTCTCCCATCCCTCACTCGCTGACCATGGCTTTTGACTTGTTCTTCTGAAAGGAGAGAGAAGGGAAAGTGGATGGTTCATTATTTATGCGTGTTTCATTTAGCTGCTGTCATGTTTAGTAGGTGTGTGAAATGTTTAGACCTGACCCTTTCATTGTGTTTCATAGATTATCGTGGAACCTCTTTCCATAGTTTACTTCTCCTTCACTTGGTTTAAATTAATGTCTCTTTACTCTGTATGACTGCTTGTGTCTTCATCCAAATACTCATCACCCCTGTAGAGCCCTATGCTCTGGTGGACCGGAGCTAAGGCAACGCCTTGACAGCTCTCTCTAGCACACAGCTCATCCAGGAAATGGTCAACCTGCCCCTACTGCAACAAATAGTCTCCTCAGAACATCATTAGTCTGTCATGCAAACTGTAAGGATGTAAAAGAGTAGATGTAGGGGCATGAGTCAGGAACCAGTCGGCCATGTTTTTCTTTCTCCAACTTTTGGGGGAACATATGCCTCCTGAGTAGAATCCTTGAGGTATCTCTGTATTGACCCAAGTTAAAATGGGATGTACTTCCCTATCCCTTTCCCTTGGGTGTGGTGTGGGGCTGAAGACTCATTAATTTCCAACAGATCTCTTCAGCAGTCATTATTCAAATCGTCTAATTCACAACTGTTTTTTAGCACTTTAATTAGGGCAGGATTTTTCATCTCACCCATATTACCATCTTGAGCTGGATGACCGTTTGTTTCAGTGTGATGTCCTCTGCATTGTGGGATATTTAGTGGCATCCCTGATCTTCACACAGCAGCTGCTTCACCCCTGAGGGTATGACACCTCACACTGAGGTAATAAATTACCTCAGTGTAATAAATTACTGGGGGAATAAATTACCCCAGTGGAGAGCCACTGAATTCTGAGAAGGAGTTTGAAATGTGGCTAACTGGTTCCCTGATAATTAATTCAAAATTTCCCCATGTGCTTTCATTTAGGATATAGAGCCCACTGTGCTCATGTATTAGCCATTTTGGGATATGGAGAATTCATTTTAAATTTCTGCTCCATGTAAGTGTACAATCTCAAACTCCTGGCAGATTGGAGTTTCTTTCCTCAAAGGGCTATTTTCTGAGCTGTATTTGTGCAATTTGGGAGATGCTTATTTTCTTTATCACAACCCTCCCCTGAAAGGATTGCAGCTGAGTGTGGCCAACGCCTAGTTGTTCCTCTTTCCCACCAGCTCTGCCTAATCCTAGACTTATGACATTCTTGAAAAAGACGTCTTAATGCAGCTGTTGCAGATTCTGAATCACTAACTACTCTCTTTCATGCTTTGTGCTTCTGTCATTGTGTTCACATCACTTCCTCTGCATGGAATTCTATCACCTAAACCCTTCCTGCTGAATCCCACAGCTCCAAGATTCCTTATAAGCTTTAGCTGCTCTGTGATTCTTTTCCTAATGTATTGACCTTTTTCATTAGAACCCTAGTTTCTTTTCATTTCTTCATTAGATTATCAGATACTGCTGAAATGTTTACAACCTAAACATATTTGCCCTCCCAGCCGTAATCATTGCTTTATCCCCAGTACGTAGACCAGTGTTTGGGTCTTGGTTGTCCTTTAGAATGAATGAATAACATTATTGTGAACTTCATAATCACAGAAAGCATGTCTTATAGGGTCTGGCATGGCTCTCTGTGTTATAGCAAGTTGGCAGCTGCTTTTGGGTTGGAGTGTGCCCACGGAGGAACTCTATTCATGGCATAGCTATAGATGTTTCCATAAATTAGCAGTTGTCCCATGTAGTCTCAGTTGGTATCATATCCATTTATCATCATTTACTCATTTTCAAAGTTTCTTTAAAACTCAGAAATTGAGCAGTATTTTCTGAGTTGAAATATAATATAGGCAGTGAAACCAGCTGTTTTCAGAATAGTACACAGGATTTGGAATCTTTCACCCAAAGATTTCAAACCTTGCTCTGGCTAAGTGGATTTTTGCCAATTACTTCCTTTTCCTTTATTATACCTGGAATGTTTCTGGCATTGTCAATGAGGGGATTTACTCACAATTTTGTTAGGCTGTCACCACAAAACTCTCTTTAGGGTCTATGAAGAAGGAAGGAGTCTGGTTGTCATTTCCCTCTACTATATCTTGGGGGATCAATAATATTTGTTCAATAAAATGTGAAACAATAAATCAATTAGCCGAAGATCACTGTTATGTGTTTAGTCTATACCTGTACTTGAATACATCTTTCACAGTCTGGAATAGGAATTCTGCATCCATATCAGGTTCAATTGATATATAAAAGATTACCAAAATACCCTCAGCGTATTAAAATAACAAACAATCCTTATGTCATTAAGTTATGAACTCAATGTGGCAATGAAACACATCACAGATGTTCAACATCACTAATCATTAGGTTATTGCAAATCAAAACCACAGGAAAATATCACTTTACACCTACCAGATGCCTAGAATTAAAACGTCAAGAAATAGAAAGTATTGGTAATGATGTGGAGGAAAGGAAGCCTTGTGCACTGTAGGTGGAAATATAAATCAGTACAGCCACTGTGGAAAACAGCATGAAGTTCTTCCAAAAATCTAAAATAGAAATACCATATGATCCAGTAATTCCACTACTGTTTACAAAAAACAAAACAAAACAAACCCAAACATTTTTAAAGCTACATGCATTCCTACGTTATCTGCATTATTTAAAATAGCCTGTGGGGCACCTGTGGGGCTCAGTCAGTTGAGTGGCTGACTGTGTTTCAGCTTAGGTCATAATCTCATGGGTAATGAGATTGAGCCCCACATCAGGCTCCATGCTGACAGAACGGAGCCTGCTTGGGATTATCTCTCTCCCTCTGTCTATCCCTCACCTGTGCGCATGCACATACTCTCTCTCTCACTTTGCATGCTCTGAAATTATCTTATTACTCTTTGTTGTCTGTCATCACCACTAAAAGAGAAACACCAGCATTATGATCCTTAACTAGCTTGTTCACAGTTGTGCCTACATTATTAATTAATTAATTAATTTACTTTTTTACATTATTTGAAATATTGTAGCATACCAGTAGGTACACAATAAGCATTTGCTGAATGAATGAACTCATGATCCCTGCTCTATTTGATGAAGATATTGTGAATGTGTTTCTTGTTTAAGCATCTGTGAAATTTTAGTGTCTGTTCTGTTCAGTTGTTTCTGATTATTTGTATAATATGTGCTTCAGTACTCCCACACTATGCCTTACTTTCTTATAAGGGTCCTTTCACATTGATGGCAAGGGATTCACTTGTATTTCCAAATATAACACAAGTCCTCCCAGAGAAGGATCCCCGTGTCCCAGAGGAGCACAGCGTCTCCACATCCTGGCCTGGGCTCAGAATGCAGTATTCAGTACTGAAATGTATGTATTAGTCATAATCTAACCCAGGAGACAAAACCAGCATCCACGGACAGTACAGCCAGAATATAACCACATCACATAAAAATTTGTTAATCAAACATTAGAGAACCTATACACAAAAAAAGAATGTGAGGTGTCAATTCCAGAAGTCTTTTCTAACCCTAGTACTGGGGAATAAAAAGAGAGAATGAGAGTATGAATTCTGACCAGACTGGAGGAGGAGGGACACCCCCCCTCCCTTCCCCCAAGCTGAAACAGATTTTGAACATTGGGTGCTGTTTAGATATTGCTGGGGTCTCAAGAGTTCAGAGAAGAGGCCTGTGTGCCTGGGACTTACTCTTCTGAGATGATGCAGTGGGCCAGGGCAGGGGGTCTCTCTGGCTTGTTCTGAGGTAAGACTGGTTCTGAAAGTGTGGAAAACTACAAAATGGAACAAATAATCTCTTGGAATTAACCTGCAGTGTTTAACAGACAGGGTTAACCTACAATTAACACACGGGGGTGTGGCTGGGCTGCCGCCAGCAAGGACAGAATGCAAATCTTCCTACCCCAGCTTCCAGCTTCCAGCTTCCAGCTACCTTCCCCATGCCCTCTTTTGCAGATTTGGGAGCTGGCTGGCAAAGTGACGCAGCTCTTGACTGAATGGCCGCCAAGGATTTTTGTCCCTGACTTTTTATTGGGACCTTATCAGAAAGTTTGTGAGGGTCCATTCATGGTACCTAGCCTGGGCGGGTCTGGAATACCTTTCTCCTCCACCCCTGCCCCCCAACCCTGCTGCTTTTTCAGCCTCCCACTTGCAGCTGCAATCTGCCCCTCCAGCCCCCACCTGCCCTAGGCTCCCTTATCTCTCCCTAATATTAACCATTTCCCTTTTCAAAAGGCAAAATGTCATTTGCAGTGGTCCAGACACAGTATTACAAAGAATAATATAAAAGGTGGGCTTGAAACACAAAAACATTAACATAATAACCAGTACAATATAACAATGAGCAGAACCCTGGGAATTGTTTACACACATTTCAAAAGAGCTGAGAAACTGACCAGCAGAAGAATACAACCTAGAGATTTGCAACAGCAGGAGGCCACAGCAATCCCCAGGCTGGGGAGTCAGAGGTGGTGGTTCTGGAGTTGCAGCCAAGGTGACCTTGCCCGGTAGAAGCTGGAGCAGACATGCAGACCCAGCTGGGCGACTCTGCTTCAAGGCGGGAGAGTGGAGTGAGTGACGTGCCCCCTGTCTGCCGGTACTCCCTACACCTGAGCCTATCTCCCTCCGAAGTCTGGGATATTCAGGTTATGACTGGTCCCCTGTGATGGGGGGAAGAGCTGCAGAAGGGTGAGTGGTGGATCTGAGGGTAAACATGCGTATCCTCAGTACCATAGAAGCATAGTTGATTCATTCACTGCGGTGTGATGGTACCACTAACACCGTAAGATCCGTGATCTCTCATGGACTTCCGGCGTCATAGCCAGCAACACTTTGTCATGCCTGGAAGAGGAAGGTAGTTGAATTTGTAGCGTTCTGAGGAGTGGAAATTCTGTACATTAAGATCTTTTCTCTCAAAGCCAGATAGCCAGATTTCTCTGGTAACTACTGCAAGATTGGCACACCATGAAACCAGCCAAACTTCTGAAAACCTTCCCTGTTCAAGTAGAATTCACGACTCTCTCTTTACTGCATTATTTATTTCGACCATGAAAGCAGCGATCCCACTGTGTTACAGCTGGCTCTGCCTGGTTCTGCAGCCTCCACTGCAGAGAACAGTCTGGGGAAGGAACCGGATGCCTCTAGGATGGGGCACAGAGATGGAGGATGGCTGGAGTGTGCCTTTATTAAACATAAGTGGCTGACCTTGGGACAAAACAAGCCGTGGCTGAAAAATTTGATTCGTGTCTTTAGCCATACGAAAGACGGCAGTTATCCAAATAGATAAATTTATCCCGTAACACATATGAGTACCGAGTTTATACAAAAGATGACCAGGGTTGGTTTCAGTGAGGACTTGAAATCATTTTGCAGTAAGTTGCATTTTCTTTTCTTTTTTTTTTTTTATTATGAAATTTATTGTCAAATTGGTTTCCATAGAAAGTTGCATCTTCATTGCAGTTTTAAACCTGGTGTGTGCTTTCAGGAGAATGGTCTATGTCTGGCTCCACTTGTTTTTTAATTTTATTATTTGTATTATCACCATCAGGTAAACACCCTTTGCCTCAGTTTCCCCCATTCCCACCTTCCTCTCCTCTCTCCATCCAGGGGGGCAGGGACAGAGTCAAAGCTAGTGGGTGGGACTGGGGAGGGAGAGCTGTGTTGAGCCATCAGTTCCTTGAAGAGGCCTCATTTTATCACACCCTCCGCTTTGGGCACCTTTGTTCTCCAGTGCAGGATGCCTGGCTTCCAATTGCTTTCTCGGCCCCAGCTGGGTGGGGGGCAATGGTCAGGTGGGCCAGAGGTGGGCTAGGTTGACTCTTGGCTCTGATTGAACTTTCAGTCCCTCCCAGTGATCAGGAATTGGGTGGGTGTGTCAGGCCTGGTGCTGAGGTGTGGGGCTACCCCGGTGCCCCCTGCTGTATGATTTCTAAGGAGGGTGGGTGTGCTGGAGATCTCAAGTTGGAGTGGGCTCCTGCCCAAGTACTTAACAAAAATCCCCAACATTTTATCATGTAAAATTTCAAACACGGACAACTTGAAATAATTTTACAGTGAACATCAGTCTACCTGTCACAGATCATTGATATTTTATTCTGCTTGCTTTATCATATATCTACGGGCGTATCCATCCCACTATCATCCATCAGTCCATTTGTCTTACTGATGCATCTCACTTCACCCTAAATATTTCAGAGTTCAGATCATTAATTGAAATTTAATATTTTATGTAGTTCTTTGATTTTGTTCAAGCACATAACGCACAGATCCTACGTTAGATACATTTTTGACAAATGCATTGATCTTCTTGTGAAATCTGTTTATGACATATTTCTAGGGAGTGCCTGAGGCATATTTGTCTGCGCTATTGAATGGATCACTTTTCCAGTATTTATCTTCTTTGCAAGAATAGGCACTGTTGCTCTGCATAACATCAGTTTTGAGATAATACCTGGAGGAGAATAATGCTCAAAAATGTGGTTTTTAATTTTTATGTTGGTTTTAGTTGAATTGAATGAAATTCATAATTTTTAGGCTCCATACGGTGTTGGAGTAAAGGGATGCTTACACAAGTATGTTTGTAAGTGCTGACATGCATTTGTACAAAAAATATGCAGTGCATTTAAACTCCATATGTGAATCTGTGAATAGATGTGGTGATAGTCTGAAGTCAGTGGATATTTTGCTGATCTCTCTCTCTCTGTTTTTCTTTTTCTTTTCCTTTTTCTTTTTCTTTTTCTTTTTTTTTTTTGCTGATCTCTTAATGAGAATGTGGATATGTTTGAAGTGTATACTTTTGGATATGTGATCATGGGAATATATTTGCTTGTTTTGTCAAGCATTTATATGAGCCTTCAGCGATTTCTAAGATTTTGTCTATAATCTACATGAGCCTGTACAATCAGTGTAAGAAAACAGAGGTTGCGTGTGTGTTTGATGTGTCAAGATATGTGACTGGTGATTAGAGCATTGGGCAGTTGAGTGTATTTGTGTTTTTCTGTTTGTGTATGGATCAGAAAGAGGCAGTACGAATGTTGGTAAAGAAATGGCTAAATGTGTCTAGGGTTGTGTCTGTGGGAGTCTCAGAATGTCTATGACTATGTATGTTTTGCATACATATGTTTGCATCCCCTGATCAAGGAAAGGTTAATTAATATAGTAATGGATATGGATGATGACATCAGGGATGATGAGTCCAAGAATGGGATTCTCCTGGGAGCAATTCTCATATGGCCCGGCTCACTACTCATGGATACCACCTTCTCCATTGTTTCTGCTTTCTCCTCCTCCTACCACAAACAAATGAGCTTTGGGATTCTAGGGTAGTCGTAAATTTATGAGTCACAGGAGAGTGAGTTGATGCTGCTTTGCCAGCTGGACTCATAGGCCAGCACATCCAGCTACAGGGAAAAGAATCATCTGCCACCCAGTGAGTGTCCTTCCTTTAGATTGCCTATGTGGGCTCCTTATCTGGAAGTTGTCCCAAGCTTTAACACTCTTACTGCAACCTCAGACAGACTCCGATCCTCATATTTCCCCTGTAGACCTGAGCCAAATTTGTTGGCCTGCAAAGTCAAGGATCACAGCTTCTGATGCCAGGTTCCATCTGAACCAAAACCCTGATACCAAACCATATACCTTTAAGGCTAAGGAGCTCTAGATGCATGAGATCTAGATTTTGTCCATACTTTCATTGGCCTGAAATTTGAATTATTGTCTCGTATACCTACCTTTTTGGTGTGCAGCTGGAGAAAAAAATCCCAGAACCAAATGAATTGAAGTCATTCAACCATGTAGTACTCAGGCTTAGCTGGGATTTTAGTATTGACTATGTCATGGGAATGTAATTGGTAGAGATATTACTGTGGGTCTGTTATTACTGATGTACTGATGTGAGTCTGTTATTACTGACGTACTGATGTTATTTGTGGCACGTGTGTGTATGTGCATGTGCTTGCATGCTTGCAAGTCTGTGTTCTGAGGGGGTATAAATATGAGAGAATATTTCACGCATATTGTATAATGTCAGTGAGCAGCTCTGCATCTACCTAAAGTCTGTGGTTGTGATTGTGTTATGTATGACTAAAAGAGTGCATTATAGTTTCTGTCTGTGTGATGCCTGAGACAGTCCTTATGAATATCTGAGTGCCTTAGTGTGTGTAGGAGTGTAAGCATGTATATTTAATGGTACTTTTGTGTGACCATGTGTGTGTTCATGCTCATCCACATCCTGTGCAAGAGTACCACCTTGTTGTGTCTGTCTCTATCTTCCTGGCTTTTCTTTCTAGATTAGTCACATTTAGGAATCTTTACCTGACACCTTTATGGCCCAAACAATGACAAATGTTCGTTATGTGGTGGCAGAGCATGTTTTCTTTGGGGTACACGTTTTAAGAGTTGCTTTCTAGACTGAGGAAAGTCTGGAGCATGGATGAAATATGCCCTTTTGGTTTACCTAAATTTGCATACCTGGATTCAAGGACAGTGGGCTATATCTCTCTTGTGAGAGACACCTTAGTATCTGCTGGTGCTCTGAAGAGTCTTTCCATTTCTTCAGTATGTGGAAGTAATCTTGAAGTGAAGATGCTAAAGAAAAAATCTGGATAGGCTGGATTTATGAAGACTTCTTAGAGACGTGGCCTTTAAACCTGGGTAAGGAAAAGAGAGAGGTCTGCAGGGGGAGTAGGAAAAGAAATCCTACCAGTGAAAGGGTTCCTTTGGATTCTGATTTGGAGGAAAGAAAACAAAGGAATAGACAAATTCCTTCTCATGGCCCCCATACTTTCAGGATTTTTGCTAATACCTGGGTGTTGTCCAGTTTCTAGGCACCATGTAATTTCACTATATTTACTAAGAGGACTAGAAAAAAAAGATGGAAACTCTAGAATTTCAAAAGAAAAAGGAGTTGTTAGAAGCAAATGAGGGAGTCATTAGCTTAAATTCAAAAGTGGAACTTTGTTTTATTTTTAAATTGTTAATATAGATTTTTCCAGGTTTTTAAAACTTTTTTTATATTAAGTATAATTTATTGTCAGATTGTTTTCCCATACAACACCCAGTGCTCATCCCAACAGGTGCCCTCCTGATTGCCCATCACCCACTTTCCCCTCTCCCACCCCCCATCAACCCTCAGTTTGTTCTCAGTATTTAAGTCTCTTATGGTTTGCCTCCCTCCCTCTCTGTAACTTTTTCCCCCCATCCCTTCCCCCATGGTTCTCTGTTAAGTTTCTCAGGATCCACATATGAGTGAAAGCATATGGCATCTGTCTTTCTCTGCCTGACTTATTTCCCTTAGCATAATACCCTCCAGTTCCATCCACGTTGCTACAAATGGCCAGATTTCATTCTTTCTCAATGCCAAGTAGTATTCCATTGTATATATAAACCACATCTTCTTTATCCATTCGTCAGTTGATGGACGTTTAGGCTCTCTCCATAATTTGGCTATTGTTGAAAGTGCTGCTATAAACATTGGGGTACAAGTACCCCTATGCATCAGCACTCCTGTATCCCTTGGGTAATTCCTAGAAGTGCTATTGCTGGGCCATAGGGTAGTTATATTTTTAATTTTTTGAGGAACCTCCACACTGTTTTCCAGAGCAGCTAGACCAGTGTGCATTCCCACAAACAGTGCAAGAGGGTTCCTGTTTCTCCACATCTTCTCCAGAATCTATAGTCTCCTAATTTGTTCATTTTAGCCACTCTGACTGGCGTGAGATGGTATCTCATTGTGGTTGTGATTTGTATTTCCCTGATGAGGAGTGACATTGAGTGTCTTTTCATGTGTCTTTTGGTCATCCTTAGAAAAGTGTCTATTCATGTCTTCTGCCCATTTCTTCACTGGATTATTTGTTTTTTGGGTGTGGAGTTTGGTGAGTTCTATATAGATTTTGGATACTAGCCCTTTATCTGATATGTCACTTGCAAATATCTTTCCCCATTCCATCGGTTGCCTTTTAGTTTTGTTGATTGTTTCCTTTGCTGTGCAGAAAATTTCTTATCTTGATGAAGTCCCAATAGTTCATTTTTGCTTTTAATTCCCTTGCCTTTGCAGATGTGTCGAGTAAGAAATTGCTACAGCTGAGGTCAAAGAGGTTTTTTTCCTGCTTTCTCCTCTAGGGTTTTGATGGTTCCCTGTCTCATATTCAGGTCCTTCATCCGTTTTGAGTTTATTTTTGTGAATGGTGTAAGAAAGTGGTCTAGTTTCATTCTTCTGCATGTTGCTGTCCAGTTCTCCCAGCACCATTTGTGAAAGAGATTGTCTTTTTTCCCTTGGATATTCTTTCCTGCTTTGTCAAAGATTAGTTGGCCATACATTTGTGGGTACAGTTCTGGGTTCTCTATTCTATTCCATTGGTCTGTGTGTCTGTTTTTGTGCCAATACCATGCTGTCTTGATGATTACAGCTTCATAGTAGAGGCTAAACTCTGGCATTGTGATGCCTCCCGCTTTGGCCTTCTTCTTCAATTTACTTTGGTTATTCAGGGTCTTTAGTGGTTCCATAAAAATCTTAGGATTGCTTGTTCTAGCTTCAAGAAGAATGGTGGTGCAATTTTGATTGGGATTGCATTGAATGTGTAGATTGCTTTGGGTGGTATCGACATTTTAACAATATTTATTCTTCCAATCCATGAGCATGGAATGTTTTTCCATTTCTTTGTATCTTCTTCAATTTCCTTCATAAGCTTTGTATAGTTTTCAACATACAGATCTTTTACATCTTTGGTTAGGTTGATTCCTAGGTATTTTATGCTTCTTGGTGCAATTGTGAGTGGGATCAGTTTCTTTATGTGTCTTTCTGTTGCTTCATTATTAGTGTATAAGAATGCAACTGATTTCTGTACATTATTTTTGTATCCTGTGACTTTGCTGAATTCATGTATCAGTTCTAGCAGACTTTTGGTGGAGTCTACCGGATTTTCCATGTATAGTATCATGTCATCCGCAAAAAGTGAAAGCTTGACTTCATCTTTGCCAATTTTGATGCTTTTCATTTCCTTTTGTTGTCTGCTGATGCTAGAACTTCCAACACTATGTTAAACAACAGTAGTGAGAGTGGACATCCCTGTTGTGTTCCTGATCTCAGGGGGAAGGCTCTCAGTTTTTCCCCATTGAGGATGATATTAGCTGTGGGCTTTTCATAAATGGCTTCTGTGATGTTTAAGTATGTTCCTTATTTCCCGACTTTCTCGAGGGTTTTTTATTAAGAAAGGAGGTTGAATTTTGTCAAATGCTTTTTCTGCATCAATTGACAGGATCAGATGGTTCTTATCTTTCATTAATGTGATGTATCACATTGATTGATCTGTGAATGTTGAACCAGCCCTGCAGTCCAGGAATGAATCCCACTTGATCATGGTGAGTATTTCTTTCTATATGTTGTTGAATTCTATTTGCTAGTACCTTGTTGAGAATTTTTGCATCCATATTCATCAGGGATATTGGCCTGTAGTTCTCTTTTTTTGCTGGGTCTCTGTCTTGTTTGGGAATCAAAGTAATGCTGGCTTCATAGAATGAGTCTGGAAGTTTTCCTTCCCTTTCTATTTTTTGGAACAGCTTGAAAAGGATAGGTATTATCTCTGTTTTAAATGTCTGGTAGAATTCCCCAGGGAAGCCTTCTGGACCAGGACTCTTATTTGTTGGGAGAGTTTTTTGTTTTTGTTTTGTTTTTTTTTTTCAACGTTTTTTATTTATTTTTGGGACAGAGAGAGACAGAGCATGAACGGGGGAGGGGCAGAGAGAGAGGGAGACACAGAATCGGAAACAGGCTCCAGGCTCCAAGCCATCAGCCCAGAGCCTGACGCGGGGCTCGAACTCACGGACCGCGAGATCGTGACCTGGCTGAAGTCGGACGCTTAACCGACTGCGCCACCCAGGCGCCCCTGTTGGGAGAGTTTTGATAACTGATTTAATGTTTGCACTGGTTATGGGTCTGTTCAAGTTTTCTGTTTCTTCCTGTTTGAGTTTTGGAAGTGTGTGAGTGCTTAGGAATTTGTCCCATTTCTTCCAGGTTGTCCAGTTTGTTGGCATATAATGTTTCATGGTATTCGCTGATAATTGCTTGTATTTGTGAGGGATTGGTTGTAATAATTCCATTTTCATTCATGATTTTATCTATTTGAGAAGACTGGCTAGAAGTTTATCAATTTTGTGTCCTTTTTCAAAAAACCAACTCTTGGTTTCATTGATCTGCTCTACAGTTTTTTTGGATTTCATATTGTTTATTTCTGCTCTGATTTTATTATTTCTCTTCTTCTTCTGGGTTTGGGGTGTCTTTGCTATTCTGCTTCTAGTTTCTTTAAGTGTGCTGTTAGATTTTGCATTTGGGATTTTTCTTGTTTCTTGATATAGGCTTGGATTGCAATGTATTTTCCTCTCAGGACTGCCTTTGCTGCATTGCAAAGCATTTGGATTGTTGTATTTTCATTTTCATTTGTTTCCATATATTTTTAAATTACTTCTCTAATTGTCTGGTTGACCCATTCATTCTTTAGTAGGGTGTTCTTTAACCTCCATGCTTTTGGAGGTTTTCCAGACTTTTTCCTGTTGTTGATTTCAAGTTTCACAGCATTGTGATCTAAAAGTGTGCATGGTATAATCTCAACTTTTTTATATTTATTAAGGGCTGTTTTGTGACCCAGTATGTGATCTATCTGGAAAATGTTTCATGTGCACTCGAGAAGAAAGTATATTCTGCTGCTTTAGGATGTAGAGTTCTAAATATATATGTCTAGTCCATCTGGTCCAGTGTATCATTCAGGGCCCTTGTTTCTTTATTGATCCTGTGTCTAGATGATCTATGCATTGTTAGTGGGGTATTAATGTCCCCTGAAATTACCACATTCTTATCAATAAGGTTGCTTATGTTTGTGGTTAATTGTTTTATATATTTGCAGGCTTCTGATATAGGTGCATAGACATTTATAACTGTTAGCTCTTCCTGATGGATAGACCCTGTAATTATTATACAATGCCTTTCTTCATTTCTTGTTACAGCCTTTAATTTAAAGTCTAATTTGTCTGATCTGAGTATGGCTACTCCAGCTTTCTTTTGACTTCCAGTAGCTTGATAGATAGTTCTCCATCCCCTCACTTTCAATCTGAAGGTGTCCTCAGGTCTAAAATGAGTCTCTTGTAGATAGCAAATAGATGGGTCTTGTTTTTTTATCCATTCTGATATCCTGTGTCTTTTGATTGGAGCATTTAGTCCATTTACATTCAATGTTATTGAAAGATATGGGTTTAGAATCATTGTGCTATCTGTACGTTTCATGTTTGCAGTGCTGTTTCTGGTACTTTGTGGTCCTTGTAACACTTCACTCACAGAATCCCCCTTAAGGGCTGGCTTAGTGGTGATGAATTCCTTCAGTTTTTGTTTGTTTGGGAAAACCTTTATCTCTCCTTTTCTGCATGACAGACTTGCTGGATAAAGGATTCTTGGTTGCATATTTTTCCTGCTCATCACATTGAAGATTTCCTGCCATTCCTCTCTCGCCTGCCAAGTTTCAGTAGATAGGTCTGCTACTACCCTTATGTGTCTACCTTTGTATGTTAAGGCCCATTTATCCCTAGGGGCTTTCAGAATTTTCTCTTTATCCTTATATTTTGCCAGTTTCACTGATATGTCATGCAGAAGATCGATTCAAGTTTTGTCTGAAGGGAGTTCCCTGTGCCTCTTGGATTTCAGTGCCTGTTTCCTTCCCCAGATCGGGAAGTTCTCAGTTATGATTTGTTCAAGCGCACCTTCAGCCCTTTTCTCTCTCTTCTTCTTTTGGAATTCCTATGATACAGATATTGTTCTGTTTGATTGCATCACTTAGTTCCTTAATTCTCCCCTCGTACTCCTGGATTTTTTTAATCTCTTTTTGTCTAAGCTTCCTTTTTTCCATAATTTTATCTTCTAATTCACCTAATCTCCCCTCTGCCTCTCCAATCTTCCTTGTGGCCACCTCCATTTTATTTTGCACCTCATTTATAGCATTTTTTAGCTCCTCATGACTATTATTTAGTCCTTTGATATCTGTAGCAATAGATTCTCTGCTGTCCTCTATGCTTTTTTTCAAGCCCAGCCATTAATTTTATAAAAATTATTCTAAATTCTTGTTCAGTTGTATTGCTTAAGTCAATTTTGATCAATGTGTTAGCTGTCACTACTTCCTGGAATATCTTTTGAGGAGAATTCTTCTGTTTTATCATTTTGGCTAGTTTTCCATCCCTTATGCGTTTTAAAATTTGTTGTGTTCTCTGCACCTGTGAACACTGCTATATTAAAGGGGGGGGGGTCATACACTGTCCAGGGCCTGGCCCTTCAGGAGGTGTTTTTTTGGAGATTGTTACTTGTTCTCTGTTGTTGTCACTTTGGTTATTTTATTACCCTAGTCATAGTGATATTTTGGACCCTCTACCAGGTGTGCTTTGATTTGTTCCTTGGAGTAGCCTTATCTTTTCTCCAGTTTTCCCATTTTCTTCCTGGTAGATTCAGTCTCTTTTCCTCCCAGACTCTGGGGTTCAAAGTCCTTTGGCTTCAGCCTAGATTTTTCCAGTTTTATTGTGATATTGACATATAACATGTGTCAGTTTAGGACCTATGAGGCGATGATTTGCTACACATCTATATTGCAAAATGATCACCACAATAAGATTTGTTCACACCTCTGTTCCCTTGTGTAATTTCTATTTTGTTTGTGTGTGAGTTGATAACATTTAAGACACACTCTTTTGACAAGTTTCAAGTCTATATTAAAGCAGTATGAGTTAGAGTCACCAAGCTGCAATTAGATCCACAGAATATATTCATCTTAGAGCTGGAAGCTTATACCTATTGACTAACATCACCCCATTTCCCTCACCACCCCACCCCTCAGCCCCTGGCAACCACTATCCTATTCTCTACAGAATGGAGCTTTAATTTTAAGATATCAAGTACCGTGGAAATACAGTTACAGAGATATTTTAGATAAAGGCGGAGAAGAAGCCCTTTATGGTATGGTTTCTCAATCTGCACCATTCTGACTAATGTTTACTCTTCCTAGAGTTGTAATGGCTTGAAGAGAAAGACAAAGAAAGAGGAGTCAGTAAAGATGCTACAGAAAAAGATGCCGAGGTAGGAGGAAAACTGAGTTGCCAACAATGTTAACTTTGGTAGAGAGCTCAAATAGATGAAGCAACAAAGAGTTCGCTGGTGAGCAGAGAGAAATTCACTTTATTTGGGAGAGGGAAGGGTGGAAGCCACATACAGTGAATTGAACGGTGATAGAAGGTATGGTTAATAAGGTTGAAACCCTGATTCTCAGGATCTCAGAACGGAACTGGAAAAGCAGACACGAACAAGCCCCCTTTCCGTGGCATCCAGAGAGACAGTGTTCCAGGAAGTTTGACTAAGAGTTAATGAGGGTAATAGAATGACAGCTAGAGAGTAAAGGTTATGGCTTCATGATGGGCTGGTCTTGCACATGCTTATTGCCTGAAAGGAAAGAGACAGAAATGGAGAGGCTGAAGATACAGCTCAATACACTATTGGAAGTGGTCTCTGAAAGAGATAGCAAGGCATGGAATCCTGAAAGTGGAGGGCCTTATCCTCAGAGAAGGCGAGACATCTCTTTCTTGGAATACCAAGGGGGTAAGAATAAATAAAGATGTTGAGCTTAAAATTTAGGTAGTGGTAAAATCAGTTTGTCTGTCTGTCTTTTCTCCAATCAAACACTTGCTTCTTTGGTTTTATCCAGCTGTACACCCGGAAGTTTGGTTATAGAATTTATCAAAGGTTAGGGTTTCCTGTGTGAACATGAAAGACAAGCATAGAGAAGATGAAGATACCACTCCTAGTGTGAGTAGGTCAGAGAAAAAGTGAGGAGAGGCTCATAGACGAATAGAACAGAATCATATGGAAGACTTATTGAGACTCTGAGAGCAAGTACATGGGCATGAGAAGGTAGGTGAGGTGGAAGCTGGAAGTCTATGGTAATAATGAAAAAAATGGAATTTAAGATTTCAGAGGTGGAACCGTTTCTGGTGATGACACATTCAGGGTGTGCCATGGGATTGTGAGCACGAGGAGAAGTCCGAGGACAGCTTATTGTAGCTATACGTGTACGACAGTAGAGGCTTCATCTGCACCATTGACCACAGGGCTCCCAAAGACATGGTGGTGTTTCTTTTCCCCCGTTTATCTTAATTTCTGTTTGTCCCAAATTTCCAGAATATGGCTTCTGGGGTGAGACCGGGGATGTGAAGGCATGATGCACTTTAAGGGGAAGATTAGGGAGCATCATTCCAGTTGTCTCCTACCCTGTTGCTTTGCCACGTCATGGGCCCTCACCTGATCATCACACCTTCATGGAGTTCCTACTATGGCTCAGACAGGGTGCTGGGCCCTGATGATACAGAAATTATTAGAACCCAGTTACTGTCTTCAAAGAGCTCATAGTCTGATGGGAGAAGCAGGAACATAGATAAACTCTTTCAATCTCTAACCTTTTGTGTTGGAGACAGAATGTCTGAAAGAAAGTGAAGAACCCCCCCAATACATCCTCAGGGGCTTATACCCCATCTGCATTCTCCCACCTGCCTGCCATGTTGGGTGTCAATGGTACCCCCTTCCAGCCAGCCACACTCCAGCTCACAGGCATTCCTGGGATGCAGACAGGCCACGCCTGGGTTGCCCTGGTTTTCTGCATCCTCTACCTGATTTCCATCATAGGCAACCTCAGCATCCTCACTCTGGTGGCTCAGGAGCCTGCTCTGCACCAGCCCATGTACTGCTTCCTCTCTATGCTCTCTCTCAACGATCTGGGAGTGTCCTTGTCTACACTTCCCACTGTGCTTGCTACCTTCTGCTTCAACCACCGCCATGTTGGCTTCGATGCCTGCTTGGTCCAGATGTTCTTCATCCACACTTTCTCTTTCATGGAATCAGGCATACTGCTGGCCATGAGCTTTGATCGTTTTGTGGCTATTTGTGACCCACTGCGCTATGCCACTGTGCTCACCAACAGCCGCATCCTGGCTATGGGCCTGGGCATCCTCACCAAGAGTTTCATCACTCTTTTCCCTTTCCCCTTTTTGGTAAAACGGCTGCCCTTCTGCAAGGGCAAAGTTCTGCATCACTCATACTGCCTCCATCCAGATCTCATGAGAGTGGCGTGTGGAGACACCCATGTTAACAACATCTATGGGCTTTTTGTGGTCATTTTCACCTATGGTGTAGACTCAGCGTTCATCCTGCTTTCTTATGCATTGATCCTCAGAGCTGTGCTGGCCATCGCATCTCAGGAGCAGCGGCTCAAGGCATTCAACACCTGCATGTCACACATCTGTGCAGTGCTGGCTTTCTATGTGCCCATAATTACTGTCTCCATGATCCACCGCTTCTGGAAGAGTGCCCCACCTGTTGTTCATGGCATGATGTCCAATGTCTACCTGTTTGTACCCCCCATGCTCAACCCCATCATCTACAGTGTGAAGACAAAGGAGATACGCAGAGGGATCCTCAAAGTCCTCTATAAATCCCAGAGCTGAGGAAGGCTACTGAGAGAAAGGACTTGGACTTGTTTGCCAGCTTGAGGAATGCTGAGACACAGGAGGGGAACCAGGACCTTGATAGTTGTGAATACAGAGCGAATAAAAGAACAGCTGACTCAATAAAATGACCTAAATATGTACTGATCATTCACCATGTGAAAAAGCTAGTGCCAGTCACTAAGAATGTTATGATGGTGAACGAGGTGAACTGTTAAGTAAGAGATAGACATATCAAGGAAAAAGCATATAAAAGAGTAACAGATGCCCTGAAAAATGTTTGACATATGGAAACAATGGAAGTTTTACAGAGGAAATAGGCTGAACACAAATAATTCTACTACCACCTAGAGTGGGGGAAATAATAAACATTGGAGACAAAATTCTGTAAAGGCTTGGTGCTTCATGTGAGAAAGAGGACCTGTTTGGTTTGTGGAGGTCAAGTTAAGTGTGTGTGTGTGTGTGTGTGTGTGTGTGTGTGTGTCAAGTAGTTTGTGAAAGATGAGAGGTAAGGTTAAGGTACTTGGTACAGGGTGGCAGGAAAAAAGAAGATAATGATCTTAGCAAAAATAGCATGAATAACTGCTTGAGAAGAAATATTGAAGCAAAAGAAGGCTAGAACCTTACTGTTCCAAGTGTGGCCCAATGGACAACAACCACACTGGTGTACCTGGTAGCTTGTTAGGAGAAACAGACTCTTCTCCTCACACAAGACCTACTGGATTCAAATTGTATTTAATAAGACTAAATACAGTCTGTTTGGTGACTAAAGCTTGAGAAGCACAGCACTACTCTTTCAGACATCTTTCAGGTAATGCCTATCTGATATGTAACAAAAATGGTGAGACCCACAAAGTATAAGAGTCTGGACAAGTGTTTCTCAAAGTGTGATTCCCAGACCAGCATCATCAGCCATGATTGGGAACTTGTTAAGTGTACAAATTCTCAGGACTTTCCTCAGATCTCCTGAACCAGAAACTCTGGGGGGTGAGGTCTAGCAATCTGTGTTGTTGTTTTTTTTTAAATTTTTTATTCTTAATGTTTATTTATTATTGAGAGACAGAGAGAGACAAAGCATGAACATGGGAGGGGCAGAGAGAGGAGACACAGAATTTGAAGCAGGCTGCAGGCTCTGAGCTGTCAGCACAGAGCCTGATGCGGGGCTTGAACCCACAAACCATGAGATCATGACCTGAGCCAAAATTGGACGCTCAACCGACTGAGCCGCCCAGGCCCCCCTAGCAATCTGTGTTTTTAATAAGCCCTCTGGGTAATTCTGATATATGTCAAAGGTTGAGAGAAGCTTTAACCTAGAATATTGGTCTAGAATATTTAGGAGAATTCCAAACAGCTTTGTTTAGACGAAGGGGAAGTTTCACACTGAGAAGCTTGGGAAACATGATCTTGAGAGACCGCCTAGCCAGATCATGCTGGGGCAGGGTGCCTGGATGTCTCAGTCCATTGAGTTTCTGACTCTTAATTTTGGCTCGGGCCATGATCTCACAGTTCGTGGGATCAAGCCTTGCATTGGGCTGTGCACTGACAGCATGGAGTCAGCTTGGGATTCTCTGTCTCCTGCTCTTTCTGCCCCTACCCCGCCCATGCTCTATCTCTCTCTGTCAAAATAAATAAATAAACATTTACAAAAATAAATAAAGCTTGGGGAGACTGAGTGCAGGACAACTAGGCATATGGTGCAGGTGGTGACGGGAAATGCCGACTTAGAGACTTTTATCTCCACGAAGTGGGAACACTGAAATAGCTTCACAGAAGGATTTGATGAACAATCACCAGCCATTCCACAGTCACTCTGAGGCCACTGTTCCATCGTGCGATTCCCTTCTTATCCCCCATGCCATCACAACCTACCTGGAATCCAAAATTCAGGCAAGCTCCAATTTTAAGGTTGCCCATTAGGCAGTTAGAACCTGGGAGGCAAAAATCAGCTGGTTGTCACAGTGGGATGTGGGACCTTGCAACAGTTCTGTGTCATTGGGATTTCAATGCATATAAGTCCCCTGACCAGCACATCTTCTGAGGTTTCTCTCTCTTTTCTAAAAAGTCTATGAACTTTTTTTCTGAAGCAAGTATTTCCTTTTTTAGAAGACATCTGCTTAACGTGGTTATATTCTTCTACACCAAACACCTACCTGCATTGTGCCTATCTTTGCTTCAATCTGCTCTGGAAAATCTCACTTCTATTTTACAGGGCAAATTGATTCTTCTCTTTAAGCTTTGTGGGGGAAAATGTTTCATAATTTCCCCAGAGATGACTTTTAACACTTCTAATTTATAAGTCCCTTTTGTTGGGATTTGTACAGGAGTTATGTTTAGTATTACCACTCTGAACAAGTACATAGGGTTTCTCTTTACTTTTCTTGTCATTAAATGGAGGCAGAAACTGATTCTTAAAAGGGCTTCTGAAAAGTCAAAAAAGAGAGATAATGGCAGTCAAACCTAAAATCCTACACCTAGCAGTGTTTGGTACACCCAATACATGGTAAATAAATGAACAACCAAGTGACTAATTAAATAAATGAATGAATTGGATCTGATCTGATGCCTGTTCCGCATCATGTTGTCCCTAATGACATAGCTACAGTTACTTTGCTCTATGACTTTTGAAATCCTGGCCCCTTCTCACCAGGGCCTAATGCCTATTCTGAGGCATTTTTAGGTCTCTTTTTCCCCCATAATTCTGTGACCTTATTCACAAAATTGTCATCTGTGTTCTTCTGAATTCCATCTCCAGGTTCCCAAGTCATTAACCTAATGCAAACAATTCTACAGCAATGGGAAAGCAGAGATTGCTCTTAAACTGCCTCTATGAGATAGTTCAAAGTTCCATATGGGGAAGGGGAAATTTACTCTATATCCATGTTCTCTTTGCTTTCCCCATGCATCCCACCCTTTGATTAAGAAAGGGGAGAGAGCTCTTCTGCTGTTTCTCCCCAAAATACACTTACACCCTACCTGAAACTGAAATAAGGAAGAGGTCAACTGAAATACTTAATGGGAAGTCTAGGTATCTGGGGGAAAGAATTTATTAGAGGGATCTGAAATTGGGGAGTCCACTAGAATTTATAATAAGGATAATTATCATGTGTGGTACAATCACATTAAAAAATGTCACTTTCTTCTTTTCATTTGAATGTCTACCCCTATATATGGTTACTATCCTCCTTATGAATTAGGTTCTAAGTTGAAGAAATGCTAGTTTCTTGAGATATAAAGTCTGGTAGATGGTAGACCTTTGACTCAAACCTACATTTCTGTGACTTTGTACCCCATGGTCTTTCAGTATCTTGGGACGTCTCTCCTGGAAGAGACCTTCATCTTTTGGAGCTTGGTGAGAGGTTGAGTAGTAGGGATAGGAGTGAAAATTGAGTAGGGAACAGTCGTCATAAGTGGATGAAGGAAGCTTGGTTATATCCCCTATTGGTGAAACTCTGGGCTCCAAGCTCTCTTCTCTTGATCTCTGAGTCCTAGAGTTTGCCCACTGGGGTCTAAACTTTAGGTTATGCCTCAGATATAGGTTTTAAGCCCAGAATATGAGGAGGTAGATGCTGGATTAAGGGTGCAGAGTTCCAGTTTTGAAATTGGACACTTGAGGGCAGAGGGGATGTTGCCATGGAGCTTGTAGAAATTTATCTCCATCCTCTTCAACATAGGGAAGGAGTTGGGATTTTATTTTCTGTGTGGAGACAGGGCAGCATCTCTAGAGGATGTGTTTTTTCTTTTCCTTCTGTCCCCAAGGCGAGATCTCATCTCCCTCCTTTCCCCATAACCAGTTCAGCATCACCCTCGGGCACAACGTGGACCCCAAGGCCCTGGGCTCTGGGGACTCTCAGGGACATAGAGTCCACCTACTCTCTTGGCCAGTGCCTGCCTGAGGCTCATTCCGGTGCCATTGTGAGCTCTGGCCTACCCTCAATCAATCCAAAAGCTACTTCACAAAGCTCTCTCAGGTGAATCTGAGTCTATTTGCATCTCCTAGGTATGTGCGCAAGAGTGTTCTGTCTGCAATTCCATTTGTGCCCCTGAGGTTCTCTTGGTCTCTCTCATGTCTCTGTATCTTTGAGTGAGTCTCTGTTAAGGCACATGCGTGCTGTGTATTCACTACAGTTTGTTTGGCCAGTGAAGGAGAGGTTTACTAGGAAAAAAAGTCCCCAGATCTTATTTTCAGGTAGGTTTCCTACACATAGAGTAATATTTATTCAAATGCCCCCGTGTCCTCCCACACACTTTCAGATAAGGCTGCTGGAGACTGGTTTAGAGAAAGACACGCGATCACCTGGCAGGGGGCGCCATGATCTCTGATCTCTGTTGGGTCCCACAGAGATCTGCAGCCATGATATTCTCAGTGTCATGGAATAAGAGAGACCTTGGCAGTCTGGACATAAGTGTGAGGGCGGAAAGGCAGGTGAAAGAGCCTTTAATCCTAATTCAGCAGATGCTGGAATTGCCCCTCTAATATTCCCATCAAGGATTATTCAGTCTTTGCGTGAACGTCTCCACTGACCAGAAGTTTATTATCCCTATTGTGCAGCTTTGACTCTTAGAAAAATCCTCCTTACCTGGGCCCCAGACTGACTGCCTGTGATCTCTGTTTATTGCTCATCACCTCTTACACCCACCCCCACACATCCCTACCTCCTCTCTATCTCCTCTTCTCAAAGCACCACTGACTCCTTCCATGCTGTTTCAATGACTTGATCCCCTTGCCTTTGAGTGTGTCCCAGTTGGTTTACCTCCCATCTGCAGTGTGGAGCCCAGAGCTGAATGTACTTCCGTTATGGTCCCAAGCAGTATGGTCATGCTTTTATTTATTATAAATTCATGATTTCTTAAGCATGTCTTTGTGTTAGAATTCTGTAAAGTGTTAGGAAGACAAGATTGAACTAAGCACAGGTCTGACTGTAAAAGAGCTCAGGACAGGGAGGACAGAGGCATGAATGTAATTCTAGCAAAATGGGAAAAGTCTGTACAGTTATTTTAAAGTCACAGGTGATAAAATTATTATTTCTGCTTAAAAAGTGTTAGGAAAAGCTTCAGATAAAATTGAAGTTTTCAGTCTGACTACTAGTGGGACTTAAGAACATTATCAAAGAAAATAAGGACGATGTAAGCAGTGGGGATAAAGTATAGAATTGTATGTGTGCATGTTAGGACGTATTATCTTTGAATAAAATACTTCTTTTAGCAAAGACTAAAACCCATGAAGTTTTTATAAGCTACATATTGCACCGTTGATTCATATTAGACTGATGATCTGTGAGTCACCCGGACAGGGGGATATATGGTGAAGAAATGAAAAATCAGCTACTTTGAACAGCAAAAATAATTTAAGATAATCTGAACAAGGGAAGGTTACAGAATATTATGTTTGGCATATTCAGATACAATGTATCTATTCAATTATTTATTTATCTATCCGGTTACAGTATTTATTAATCATCTGTTATGTGCTTGACCCTGTGCTAGTATTAGGGGTCTAATTACACAACATGAAAAAAGTCAATACTCCTCTTTATTTTGGTGGAGTTCACAGTCTAACTATGTTTGCAAGTTGAGATGTAGTTTTCAAGAAATTAGCAGATACCATGAAGAACAATATTCAGGTGAAATCTGAAAAAGACTGTTGTGTCTCTGTGTCTGCAGCAATTATATATGATGTGGAGGAAGAACCTTTAAGCCCAAAGTAAGACTTTGTAAGTCAGTGCATCTAACCAGGATAGTGGCTTTAGGTACAGTGAGC
Source organism: Panthera pardus (assembly GCF_024362965.1). Lineage (NCBI taxonomy): Eukaryota > Metazoa > Chordata > Mammalia > Carnivora > Felidae > Panthera > Panthera pardus. The sequence goes on from NW_026526677.1 coordinate 53,683,297, forward strand.
TTGCCATCACTGGGAATGTTCAAGCTGAGTGTGGGTGATAGTTTGATAAAGATGCCATGGAGGGGACTCTCTGAGTGGGTGCAAGGTTGGACTCTGGTTTCAGGTTCTAGAGAGACTGTAAGTTGGCAATGGAATCAGTGGACTTCTGAGAGGCAATGGAATCAGTTGGCAATGGAATCAGTGGACCTTTAGAAGGTCACTTAACTCCTGTTCAATTTCTCTTGGCCCCCAGTCTGTGTAGGAGTCAGGAAAGAGTGTGTGTCTGCCATCCTGTCCTTTGCACTGCCCGTGGAAATGAAGAAGACCGAGTTCTCCAGCATCTCCCCATTCTTCTCACTTATGTGGCTTCAGTTTCAGAAGCTGCTGCTGGACTTCATAGGAAAGACCGCAGGACTTACAGTTGAAAGAACCAGATTAACCTCTTACTGGTTTAATTAACATGATTGTTACGGGACTAACATGGGGCAGCTTGGAATGGGAAAGTGGCCTCTCTGCTTATCATCTCTTTATTCCCACCCTGGTTATCATTTCTATGATCCAATTTATCACATGAGTCAATTTCCTGGAACTGTGCTCTCCTGGGTACTGCCCTTCCCATTCTCCAGCTTGCATGTTCCCGCTCCACACCATGGATCGTGGCTCGTGCTTCCATGGCTTCACTGTTACTTCCTGCCAAAGATGAGGTTTTATCAGGGGCAGGGGAGACCCACAGGTGAGATGATTAGACACAGGCATCAAATGCTCTGTCTTTAGGTGCACCTTCATGGGAGTGATATGCAACACTAGCCCCCAACCTGGGTTACATCTGTGGGCATCACCTTGGAGATCCCCACAGAGCATTATGAGCACACCCAGGTTTATTTAGAGGAGCTCCAGGATGTTGAAAAATCTAGCAGACAATGAGGCACAAGGAATTGTTTAAGTTACAGGTCAGGAGTGGGGTAGGAAGGCGGTCTTAAATAAAAAAGCTAACTTGGGGAGTCCTTGAAAGTTACAATTTTGTCTAATAAACTGTCACTGTAGGAGTATCAGAAAACGGGTCTGGAGTGGTTCTCAATGTTGGGTTCGTTTTGGAAGCTTTAAAACATATTGATAACTGGATACTGCATCCAAAGATTCTAATTTAATTGGTTTGGGGTGTTATGTGAGCACTGGGATTTTTTACGTTTCCTAGGTGATTCTAATGTGTAGCCAAGATTGAGAACCACTGATCTACAAGGTAGGGCCAAGGGATGCAAATGGATAAAAACACAAGTCAGTATATCACCTGTCACAAAAGTTGTTACTCTTGAGGGAAGCTTGGGAAATAGAGTGCGTGGGATTTCAGCAGGGCTGGTGCATAAAGAGAGGGCTCCAGAGTGAAGAGAGTACGAGGAGGCAGCTCTGGGGCCCTTCTCACTGTCACCTTGTGTCTCTCCATGGTCATAGCTTCTTGCATTCTCTTAGCTGTATATTGTCCTGACTGTGTGTCCATTCCAGTGGAGCATTTCCATTAAACTCATTAGATAAATATGGACCATGTCACATCCAGGAGGTAACCACAGGGTAAAGAATTGGTCAAGAATCTGTGAATCACACCTCCGTGTCGCTTGTGTGAATAAGTGAACTGATCACTGGGGAGAACTCAGTTTGTATCCCAGTTGTGATTGCACCTTCCTACTTCATCTTTTAAAATTTGTTTTACAGGGGCGCCTGGGTGTCTCAGTGGGTTAAGTGTTTGACTTCAGCTCAGGTCATGATCTCACGGTTCAGGAGTTCGAGTCCCACCTCGGGCTCTGTGTTAACAGCTCGGAGCCTGTTCTGTGTTCAGAATTCTTCTGTTCAGATTCTGTGTCTCCCTCTCTCTCTGCTGCCTCCCTGCTTGAACTGTCTGTCTGTCTCTCTCTCCCTCTCTCAAAAATAAATAAACATTTAAAGAAAATTAAAAAAAATTGTTTTACAAATTTAAGTTATGTTATCTCAGTTGTTATTTTAATTGTGGTGCACCTGGTACCTTATATCATATCACATATTATTTTTACCTTTTTTCTAAAACTTTTTTTTAGTGGGAGTGTGAGAGGGGGAAGGGCAGAGGGGGGAGAGAGAGAGAGAGAGAGAGAGAGAGAGAGAGAGAGAGAATGAATATTTTTTTTGATTGTTTTAAATGTTTATTTTATTGTGGAGAGAGAGACAGAACATGAGCAGTGGAGGGGCAGAGAGAGAGACAGAGACAGAGACAGAAACAGAGACACAATCAGAAGCTAGCTCCAGGCTCTGTGCTGACACAGAGCCTGATGCAGGGCTTGAACTCACAAACTGTGAGATCATGACCTGAGCTGAAGTCTGACGCTTAACTTACTGAGCCACCTAGGTGCCCCGGGAATGAATCTTAAGCAGGATCCACACCTAGCATGGAGCCTGACTCAGGGCTCTATCGTACGACTAGTCGTGAGATTGTGACCTGAGTTGACATCAAGAGTTGGACACTTAACTGACTGAGCCACCCAGGCACCTTATTTTCACCTTCTGATTGGGGTTTAACTAATTCTTTCTGATCTCTTGCAACTAATGGAGTCCTTTATCTCTGTGTCTTTGATCTCTCCATGGATTCCAGATCAGGTCTGCTATTTTGAAGCCAATACATCTTCTCACTCTGAACTCTTGTTTTTAAATTTAGAAGTCATTTGTGTATTCATAGAATTCTCAGTTGGGATGTCCATATCATTTTCCACTTTTATTCGTATTTCTCCCTTTATCAGTTTTGTAAAACCCTGTCTCATTTTCATTCAAAACATTTTTTTCCCTGAGCAGAGTGGGGACACATGGAGGTTAGCACTGTCCTCCGTTATCCTTGGTGTCCTTGTTTTCTCAGATCTGCACTGGCAGAGCTGAAATGCAATTCTTTCTAATGACTCCATCCTAGATCCTGAGGTTTACTCTCTCTCATCTCCATAGGGAAATGGAAACATCACTACCAGGAGACCCTGCATATCTAAGCCATAACTTACGTTCTGTGGATACTGATTCAGGCTTTTGGTATACGACTTAATCTTCCTCTCTGGGTCTTATTGTCTCCCTAAGAGTAAAAGAGTTTATATTTATTCAGCGTTTTATATGCCATACAATATTGTGTTCACCAACAACCACATGAGGCAAATATATTTTTATCCCTAATTTACAAATGGACACACTGAAACTTGGGAAGGTTAAGTTACCTGTTCAAGGTCACACTGAAAGTAAACTGAGCTTTAACTGGGCTTCCAACTGAGGTGTCATAGAATCCACATACAGAGCTCTAAAACACTGAACATATGATCTTAATTTTCCCATTTATTTCTTATACACAAATAAAAGTATTATTAATATCTCCACTTGACAAGTAAAAAACAAAAACCAAACAAGTAAAAAAAAAACCCTTTGGATCAGAATATAGATAAGCTGTCCATATCACACATCTAGTAACTAGCTGAGTATGGATTTTGACAGGCTTGATTTATTCTAATATTTTGCTCTTAATTTTTAAGCTATTCTGTCTCTCATAAGATCAGCCAGCCTCAAATATCTCTTTTACATGTAAAATTTAAGGATTCTAGAGGTCAGGGGAATAGGAGGTGAGAGGAATGTCTGTTATGTTTTTACCCAGAATGATGTAGATGTTTCCAATTTCCCCCACTTCCTTCCATATCCTTCCTTCAGCCTTTGCAGTGGACTGTGAAGGCAGAAGACCTTCAGGAGGAAGTTAATTTGATTTTTTTTTCAAATGTAGGTGAAGGCTTATCTCTGCTGTTGGTGACATGGGAGCTGAAAGCAATGGAAGTCTTGATCTATCCGTCTTCCTGACTGGCATCCCAGGATTGGAGGCCCAACATGGCTGGCTTTCCATTCCTTTCTTCACTGTGTATATTGTGGCCATTGTGGGTAACAACCTAATCATGGCAGCAGTGCAGGCAGACCCTGCCCTTCACGAGCCCATGTACTTGTTTCTCTCCATGTTGGCTGTGACAGAGGTGGGTGTTTCTGTGTCTACACTGCCCACTGTCATGGGTATTCTTTGGTTTGATGCCCGCCAGATTGACCTGGATGGCTGCCTGGCTCAGATGTTCTTCATCCACACTTTCTCCTGCATGGAATCAGGGATCCTGTTGGCCATGAGTTATGACCGCTTTGTAGCCATCTACAATCCACTGCGATATACAGCCATCCTAACCCTGCCACGTATCATTTGCATGGGTCTGGGCATCACACTGAAGAGTGTGACGCTCATGGCCCCACTTCCAGTCCTTTTGAAACAACTGCCCTATTGCCACACCAATGTACTCTCCCATTCCTACTGCCTCCACTCAGACCTGATCCAGCTGCCTTGTGCTGATACGAAGCTCAGTAGCATCCTGGGTTTGGCCATTGTCCTGGCCACTTTTGGGCTGGACTCACTGCTTATCATTGTCTCTTATGTGCTGATTCTTTACACGGTGCTGGGCATTGCTTCTGGGGAGGGACGGCGGAAGGCCCTCAACACGTGTGTGTCACATATCTGCGCAGTGCTCATGTACTACGTGCCCATGATTGGTGTGTCTGTGATGCATCGTGCTGCCAAGCATGCCTCGCCCCTGGTCCACACACTCATGTCTAGCCTCTACCTCTTTGTGCCTCCTGTGCTCAACCCCATCATCTACAGTGTCAAGACCAAGCCAATCCGACAGGGGATTTTCACCTTGTTCTCCTGCAAGAGGAAATTGCTCTGAATCCCTCCAATAGGGCAGAGACTTTGGGTCCATCTATAAACTGATGGTGTTTCTGCTGTGGGCCAGGCTGTACAGCAGACATTTAGTGGAGGAATAGGAATGAGGGATTCTAAGCATTGTCACAGGCTTGACCTTGGATCACAGGTGTTCTCCCTAGTCCTTTTTATTTCACAACTTGTCAACATGTGTGGGTCTCTGCATGTGTGTACATGCACGTCAGATGTAATCAGTGTGAAGGCAGAGATAGTGAATTTCATTTTTCCATTTCCCCTCAAAAGTCCCAGCAAAAAGCCTGATAACTAGCAAGATAACAGTAAAGACTTGAGACCTAATCATGTTTGAATTGAGGTGAAACAAATTACTGCTTTTGATAAGTTAGGCAAGGATTAAGAATATACCCCAAGCAAGAGAGATCATCCTAGGAACATGCTTTTGAGTAAGGTGAGCATATTTTCTGGTTTGCCCCAGATAATCATGGTTTACACTTACTTTCCTCAGCATCATTATCAGTAGCACTCCCTTTCCCTCCCCCAAAATGTCATTGTTTAAACAATAAATTGTATGGGAGCTTATAAAGTAGCTTCCTTCCTGTCATGGAAGGAATCAGACTCTCTGTACCACCATCTAATGGCCTTCCACCCTAAAAATTTATGTACTAAGAGACTCTGAGATTGAGGAACAGTTGATTAAATTCCCTCATTTTAGGCATAAAGTAAAATAGGGACAATCTCATAATGCCCAGGTTTTAGATCCTAAGACTCCTAGCAAAAGACCCAAATTCTCTCTAGTAGAATCTCAGACCCTATTTTTAGGGTTTAGTAGGTCTGGGGTACTGTACCTGGTTATTCCTGTTTTTCTTTTCTCCCTTCCCCTTAGCCTTCAGTAACCTCAGCATGCCATGTGATGGGAATATATATAAATGTTTGTTTATTTTGAGAGAGAGAGAATGTGTGTCCATGTGAGTGGGGGAGGGGCAGAGAGAGAGGGAGAGATAGGGAGAATCCCAAGTGGGCTCTATGCATCAGTGCAGAGCCTGATGTCGGGCTCACTTTCACGAACCCTGAGATCATGACCTGTGCTGAAGTCAAGAGTCTGACCGACTGAGCCCAGGCACCCCATGATGGGTCTATTCCTTGACCTTCCACCTCTTTCAGCCCTGTCAGCATGGGGCTCATTGTTCCCCTTTATCTGCCTATGGCTCTCTAGGGTTTCCCAGAAACCTTTAGTCAAACGAGAAGGACCATTCTCACACTTCCTAAGGGACACAGGTCTTTGTGTAGAGTGGATTGACAGGGCTGGGTTAGTTGATCAGTAAGTGGTCTCATGTTTTCAGTTTCTCTTACTTCCAGGCCTCCAATTACAATGCAAACGTTTTCCTCACCATAAACTATTCTTCTGGACTTCATCCGGCTCATCCCATCGTGGTGACCTTTTTGCCATGAATTACTAGATTACATGTCCACTAATGACAGCTTCTGTAAAGTCAAGGTGACTGGTTATTTCTTACAACTGCATACACATCTACAATTATCTTGAAATAAAAAGTTTTATTTTTAAAAGTATATGCAAAATGCAAGCCCAAATTTTGTATTAGGTTTAACAGGCATGCAATTCATCTGAACTTTGGAAACTCTGCTCTTCAAAACACGTTATTAAGAAAATGAAAAAGCAAACCAATGACAGGGGGATGATATTTACAGTACGTATATCTCATAAAGGACTTGTATACAGGGTATAGGAAGACATTTTACAATATGATAAAATACAATGCAGTTAAAACCACAGTGAGATAGTACTTAACAACCTAGCATGACTAACATTTAAGTGACTGACAGTGTTAAGTGTTAGCAAAGATGTCACGTATTGCTGGCGGAAATATAAAATAGCGTGAGTGCTTTGGCAAACGACATGGCAGGCACAGCTAGATATTTACACAGGAGAAGTAAAAGCATGTATTCACATAAAAAGTACACAGCATTGCTTTTTCGGAATAGCCCTAATATGAAACAAGCCAAATGCCCACCAGCAGGTGAATGGATATGCAAAATTGTGGATATCCATATGATGAAATATCACTCAGCAATAAAAGGGAACAAACTATCCTACACAGAGAGACATGAATGAACCTCAAAAACATGGGGAGCAAAAGCAGCCAGGCACAAAAGACTACTCTGGATAATTTCATTTATATGAAATTTATATACAAAAAGGGTCAAGAATACCATCTTCTGAATTTTATGAAATACACACTTCTGTATCCCAATGGGACTCGTATAGTCGTTTAGATCCTAGGCAGTGAGTAACTTATGCAGAAACATTTAACATTAGCCAAAAAAATTTTTCAGAAAGCAAATCTATTTTGAATTCTTAAACATATCATGTGATTTCTTAAGTCATGAAGACCATACACATACATATATGCACACACACAAATAACAGTTTTGTCTAGGGACAGGAAACAGAAAGCCTGAACAAAGAATAGGAGCAGAATTCTTCATTTAATCTTTTTTTGGTTCCAGTTAAATATTGGCTGTTGTCTGAGGTTCTGGACATAGGCGGCCATAAAATTCAGTTGATAGAGAGCTCTCATTAAGAGATTACTTAAAAGGCAGAGATAATTCTCAACAGCCACTGCAAAGACATCATGCAGAGACACAAGCAACATAAACCTGGCTGGGAGTCAATGCATGCCTTGTCTTCCATTACTTAGCCTACATTTTATAACCCAGACAGTCAGCCAGACCATTCACTGGTCATGGAAACACTTATTTTGCCCAAGAATTTCTCTTTGTGTTTCCAAATGCATGTCTCTTTATAACCGAAATATCTCTACTATCTTCTACAGTTGACCTTAATTTTATAGTTCTAGAAATACAGGCCACAGGTAGGAATAGTTGATTAGGGCAACTGTAACAAAGTGCCACAGACTTGGTGGCTGAAACAACAGAAACTTACTTTCTCACGACTCTGGAGGCCTTGCACAATTTCTCACCATACTGGTTTCCTTTGAGGCCTGTCTCCCCTGGCTTGTAGATGGCAATATTCTCCCTCTGTCATCCCATCGCCTTCCCACCATGCTTGTGCTGATGTGTGTCTTACTTGCCTCTTCTTTTCAGGACACCAGCCATATTGCACTAAAACCCATCCTAATCTCATTTTAATTTAATTTCCTCTTTGAAGACCCTATCTTTACAGTCACATGCTAAGATACGGGGACTTAGGATTTCTAAATATGAATTTTCAGGGGACACAATTCAGCAATTCAGCCCATGACACTGACAGATCTCACTGTCCTGAATTGAATTTTGTTCTGTCGCCTCCACCTCAAAAACCCACCCTCCCACCTGGGAAAGTCTTGAGAGGGAAATGGTAGCATCTGTGCATGTGGACAATTATCATTTAACCCCCCTGATTCTTATTCTCATGGAGTTGAGAACACAGATGCTTCCATAGATGTTCCCATTCACAATCCAGAGTGTAACTTTTTGGAAGGGAGATGGAGAAAACAATTCCTATAAACCTAGCACCTTGGTGATACAAGCCCATGTCTTCTACATACCACGTTTCATTGGAAATTCTCAGCCTTTTGAGCTGGATATTATTAGCCCAGTTTTAGAAATCCAAAAAATGGATTCAGAGAGTTTCATAAGATGGTCAAAATGTCACACAATTATTAATGAAAAAAAGAGATATTATTAAAGGTGTCATGTGATCCTCTTCAAAACCAGGCATAATCCCAAGACTCTTTCTCCCCTCATGATGTTTTGGGAAATTCTCAAGCCTGTAACTGTCCACTGAAAGAAAAGTCTTCTTTGATCGATATTCCTACCAATTTCTTTGACTTTTTTTTTTTTAACATTTGGATTTCCTGGTCCTAATTTCCCCTGTTCTGAGATTGCACATGGCACCCATTTTACAATTTATTTCCCTACGCCAGCTGATCTTTGGTCCTCTGGAGAAACATGCTAACTTCTAGGTTCTGGTAAAGAAAGTGGGAAAATAAGGCGGGGGAGGGGGGAAGGATATCGGTGGAGAAAGACATCCTTCCCCCACTTGCTCTCTGCCTTTTGCTTCCTAATCCTACCCTCCCCACTACACTCCTATTGAAGCCCTGCCTATGTTGATTCAAATCTAAGACAGTCCTCATACTGGCCACCTGCACTATGGGTTCAGTAATCAGAAGCTGTGACCACAGTTATAGCTGCCTTTCTGTGACTACAGTGATAGCTGATATTTCTGAGAGAGCCAACCTGGTTTCCACAAAATAATGATCAAGTAGGCCATATTCTTTCTCTTGGAACCTTTTCCAGTACAGGATTCGCCAAAGGGAACTTTCCCCTGACAGTTTGAGCCACGTTAAGGACATTAAATTTTTAAAAACACAGTCTTCTCTGGTCAGAAAAATGAGTTCCTACTCCCCCAAATACTATCTGTAGACTTACTTGAAGTTTTAATTCTAAATACTAAAGGACCTGTCATAAGGTGAGAGCGTTATTCTAACTGTGGGAGACCTAACCATTCCACCCCAATCTTCTGCATGTGTTCATTTGACCTGCTGAAATCATGTTGATTAAATAAATCTGAATAGCTGAGCATCTTGATTTGCATCCATCCTCTCGGGAAGATTTACCACTTTTTTATTTTTTACTTTTTCGGGAGAAAGTTGGGGCGTGTCTATGAAGTAGGGTGAGCCAGGGCAGTGGAGCTAGAGTCTACCTGGATGCCTGAGTGGAGCTGCCTTAGCAATGGGTGGCGGAGGCAACAGCGAAGGGATTCCTTCAAATGTAAGTAACCAAGCCCATGGGAGAGAAGTATATCCAGAAAGGAGGATGAAATTTACATCTTAACTCAATTAATGAAGCCCACTCCACTGGCAAGTAAATGTGCTAGAATCTTATCAATTCAGATCTACATCTCTTTTAGGTAGGATATGTGCTGCTAGGTTCTCCAAAACAAAAATTTGCAAAAAGACAAGACAATGTCATACGGCCTTAACACAGGATGGCATATTGCTGTAAAGTCATCATTTCTCATTCTGACCATACCCTCCCCATAAGCCTGTGACTCTAATTCCTGAGTAATTTAACAAATTCGTTCTTTCATCTTAAGCACATATCTCTTTGGGAAAGGAGGCAGATAATTCCCTGACGGATCTGCTTAGTCTTGACACTGTAAATGATGGGGTTCATCACAGGCGGTGCCAACAGGTAGATATTGGCCATGATAACGTGGACCAGCGGAGAGGCATGCTTGGCAAATCGATGAGTCATGGATACTCCAACCATGGGAACATAAAGGACCAGAACAGCCAGCACGTGGGATAGACAGTTATTGAGGGCTCGGAACCGCTCAGTCCAGGAGGCTGTGCCCAAGATACTCTTCAGGATGAGTGTGTAGGAGAGCACAATGAGAAGAAAGTCCACCACATTAATGAGCAAAATCAGAGCAAGTCCATACCAGCTATTGACCCGGATGTCAGCACAGACGAGGCGGATCATATCCTGGTGGAGGCAATAGGAGTGAGAGAGAAGGTGGGAGCGGCAGAAGGGCAGGCGCTTGAGTAGGAAAAGGCAGGGGAGAACAGCCAGGACACAGCGGCAAATGATGGCTAAGCCGATCTTGCCAATGACTTCACCGGTGAGGGTGGAGGCATAATGCAGAGGGCGGCAGATGGCCACATAGCGATCAAAGGACATGGCCAACAACACAGAAGATTCCATATAGGAGAATGTATGAATGAAAAATAACTGTGCAAAACACGCTTCAAAGCCGATCTCATCAGCATTGAACCAGAGGAGCTGCATGACTGTGGGCAGGGTGGTGAGGGTGAGGCCCAGGTCGGTCAGGGCCAGCATGGAGAGAAATAGGTACATGGGCTGGTGGAGGGATGGCTCCTTGCGGATGACCGTGAGAATGGTGGTGTTACCCATGATGGAGATGGTGTAGAGGCAGCAGAAGGGGATGGAGATCCAGATGTGAGAGGCCTCAAATCCAGGGATGCCGGTGAGGATGAAGTAGAAGGGTGCTTGGGTGCTGTTAGTCACCTTGGACATGACCGATGAAGGTAGCTTCATGTTGCTTTGCTCAAAGAGAATCAGAAATAGGAGAAATAATCTTTGTCTTTACCTCATTTGATCTAAACTCTATTCAAACAAAGGTTCACAGTTGTTGAGTGTTAGGTAAGGACAGATTCAAGAGCTCCACTGTTACTGTTCCTCAGCCTGTCTCTGGATAGTTTGCTTCCACACCACTCAGATTCCCTCAATAACGCAACACAAATGAAATCATGGGCCACCTCCTCGTTTATTTTTTACCGATTCTGTTTTCCCCACTCCCTTTGAGTTCTCAGTGCCCTAGAATCTGCCTGTCATCCAGTCATATCATCAGCACTGTTCTCACAGCGACTGAAAATGAACTCGTACACACAAATGTCATGGCTAAAATCAGGTCCTTCTCTTTATTATCCGGTGTTTCCTTTCGAATTTGCCTTTGACTATTCTAACAGTATCCTCACCTGTTTCACCTGTTCTAAAGGAATCACCAAGTCTTTCTCTGTCATTTACTTTATCATATACTAAGATCATTATTCTTCTTGATCAGCCTTCATTTCTCACCTGCCTTCTTTTTCTCATTACTTGATGTCATCTGTAACTAGGCTTTTCTTGATGCAGTATCCAAATATACCTGGAAGCCAAGGGCAGCGTGCACAGGAGAGGAGAGAGGGGAGAGCCCAGATGAGGACAGCCACAGTCTATGGCAGGCACTCCTCTAAGGCAATTACCTACAATAGTTCTTTTCCACCCTTAGCAATAGCCATCACCCCTCCTTTTTTGCCTGAGCACCGAGACAGTGTTACTTGTGATTTCTCCTGTGTGGTGGTGCCCACATCACTATCTGCAGCTTCTGCTTTCTCTGTTTGTCTCACAGAGTAGCTCTGTTATAAGGTCCTGCAAATCTCTGGGCTGGAATGTAAGGATGTGTGGCAGGTCCCCTCAGGAGTACACGAAGACGCATCTTGAGACCTGGGGTTCCACTGGGATGCCAAGAAGTCAGCTTTGTCCACAAGGGTCTCTGTGCCCATGGTCCCCTCATAGAGCCCCAGGTGAAGACACCACGCTGAAGTATTGTTCTTGTGGCTTGTTGAATTAGATTGGAAACTACATGCATGAGAAGCTTCCTTCTATCAGCATTAGAGGCTGGGGCAGAGATTTTGGCAGGGGCCAGAGAGCTGCCGGTCAAAGGAATTTTGTCCACCACTTTCAAGGAGCATTCACCTGGCAGTGAATGTCTGGAAAAACAGATAAGTTTTTCTATTATGTTTATAAAATAAGTGAATGGTGAAAGCCATTTCAAACTGAAATAGGAAAGAAGATTAGTCCCTTATTGGTCATTTGGTGACTCACTTCACTATCACATGAAACTAAATTTCAAATAGATTAAGTTATAAAAGTCAATCAGTAACAAGAAAAATAGAGAAAACCATGTAAGCATTTACGTAGCTCATTGCAGAGGACTCTATCCTCAGCAGAAGTGGTCAAAAATGACAAAGGAAAAGATGAGTGGATGTGAGCGCAAAAAATTAAGTCTTTGTAACAGAAAATAATGAAATTTAAAAACTTCTAAAAACATGTTTAAAAACCCTACCATAGAAGGAATTGATATTAAATACAGAAAAATGAAAAGTATTAATATTTATCAACACTAATACCACAATAGGTTACCAGGAAAGACAATGACAAAGTTCACAACAAAAGGAGAAACACGGCTACCAACAAGCATATTACAATATGCTTTACAAGACAGGATGTAAACATGAGATCATAGAATCAGTGTTTTTAACCTTTCAAAATAGTCAGAGCTCTTTTTATGATAACGTGCTGTGCAGATAAGGGCATAACCATGCAGAAATCTTCGTGCTTTCCTGATGGAAGTGGAACATGTTCAGGTTCTGGAACACAATATGACTACCATCGCCACTTCAGGGGTGACTGTTCAGGGGCAACTGGGTGGCTCAGTCGGTTGAGCCTCTGAGTCTTGATCTTGGCTCATGTCACAGGATCTTGTGTTTGGCGGTTCCACAGATCCATCCTGGCATGGGGCTCTGCACTGACAGTATGGAGCCTGCTTGGATTCTCTCTCTCTCTCCCTATTTCTCTGCCCCCATATGGCTCATGCATGCTGTGCACACATGCTGTAAATAAAATAAATAAATAAATAAATAAATAAGTAAATAAATAAATAAATATCATGCTTTAAGTCATATAATTCACTTTTGGACAGAATGGTAAGGAAATCTGGACAGAATAATAAGGAAAGCATTTTAAATGAGAATAACAATTTGGGATGCCTGGGTAGCTCAATCCGTTAGGCATCCAACTCTAGATTTCTACTCAGGTCATGATCTCATGGTTCCCAGAAATGAACCCGACATCAGGGTTCTGCACAGACAGCATGGAGCCTGCAAGGGATTTTGTCTCCCCTTCTCTCTTTGTCCCTCCCCTATTTGTGCTCTCTCCGTCTGTCTCTGTCTGTCTCTCTCTCTCAAAATGAAAAATAAATGTAAAAAAATGAAACTACAATTTTATGCTAAAAATATGTTATTAAGCCTTATAGGTAAGGATAAAAAAACAAAAAGGACCAAATGTGTGTGTGTGTGTGTGTGTGTGTGTGTGTGTGTGTGTGTGTGTATAAGTAGGCATATAAGTCCTCTACGTATCATGATCAATAAAATAATAAATATTCTGTGACCACATTTGTTTTCCAAAGATGATACTTTAAAATTTGAGTTATAATGTGATTTAAATAGCAATTTTCTTACTTGTGTGGTTCAGTGCTAAGAGCCTGTAGGAAGTTGGCACAGAGTTATGGAATGCTGCCTGAATGCAAATGTGTGCAGTGTGTGTGTGTGTGTGTCCAGGGTGGTGGCGATGTACCCTCACTAGTACAGAGAGTGGTAGGTAATTAGTATAGTTTTAGACATACTGAGTTTGAGGTGATGCTAAGCCATATTGATAGAGATGACAGTTCGGTCATCTCTAAAGATCCTGGAGAACAAGAGAATTTTAACTGGTGGATATAGATTTGAAGTTTTATGTACATTAGAGGTAATTGATGCCATGAGAGTCACTAAAATGGCTGGAGAAAAATAAGAGAAAAGGGAGGAAACAAGGGGTTCAGAGAGATTCCTGAATATTGTGCCCCTTGACAAGTGTGTGACGACGGGCATTTCACTTACTACTTTGAGCCTAAAAAACCTAACTTTTACATTTATATAATGTATCTTTCTCCTGGGGCTGGTGTCATGATTTAATTCCATGACTTGAATGATCCAGTTATCCATGGTTGCTTTCCGACTCCATTAATAACAATAATGATGATAATAGCACCAAGAGCAATGCTGAAGTAATGAGGGTTAGGCAGATTTTGTGCTGAGTGTTTTGTTGTTGTTGTTGTTTGTCTAAGCCTGTTATGATTATCTCCCTTTGGATAAAGGAAAGTTAGAGCCACGGGAAATGTGTCATGTATGTTTTGAATGCTCTTCTGCAGGTACCGAAGCAGGTTGTCCTCAGCAGCAGATGATTGTTGTTATTCTAGTGTATTTGTTCTTTGATTCCCAAATAAAAGTAAATGACATTTTAAGGCAAAGACATCTTTTCTAATAAGCTAGTCTTAAAGGTAAGTCAGGGGGAGTTATTGAATGTAATCCCCCAACTTGAGCAAAGATGAGAGTGTAGCCCTTTGACAACTGATGTGGGGCACATCAGAAGTGAGTTGTACTCTAAAACCAGATTCAACTCACTGGTATCTTGCTTAAATATGGTGCGAAAACTGGGCCCCAGGCTACTGATGACAATCCACCGAACGTAAGAACAGTAGTTGAGGCATACCTAATAGTTAGTAAGATACATATTTAAGAATTTATTACAGAGTCTTTAAGAGGTTAAGGTTTTCCTAAAAGATTATAAATCTATATGCAGTTTTGAGACTGAATTCTCTCTATTCTTCAATTGTTTCTGGTACTGAGGACAATGTGTCACACTTGTGTTGACTGTCTGAGAGGTGAGAGGAGGGATTTAAAGCACAGGACATACCTTAGATCTACCAGGAGAGGTAGTGACGTGGCCACACCCCTTCTGTGTATACACACATGTGGTTAATAGTTGAAAATAGCATAGAATAACGTACGTTAAGAACAATCAGCACACAAAATGTAGTGTTTCTTTATTTACATTGAGATGTCCTTATCACAGCCCTGGTTCCTTACCCTTTACTGATACTGTTTACAGTTTTACTGAGAAAACTCCTTCATGTTCCTTTATCAAAGGTATTCTTGCAAACCTCAGGCAGTTTACAAGTGTTTTCTATTTAATATTCCTTAAAATGAGTTTATGGAGGTATAATTATGCACACTTTACAAATGAAGAACCTGCGATTCCAAAGAGTTAAACTTTCTCAGCTCATTTATTAGCAAGTCATGATGATAAATCAAAGGTACCCAACCCAGTAGGAGCAAGATTTGAGCCAGCTAAGATGAAAACATCTAGTTATGAACAAATCTCTGTTGTTGCTATGCATTCACACTCTTAACATTCAAACTCTTGTTATGCTTATCTGCAGAGATTTGTTGTTTGTCCTGCCTGCATCTATTATCTTCTTGGAGCAGTAGTTTCTGTCTCTCTGAATCGTGATTCCACCATTGAGTTTGAGTGCACTCTGCATCAAAAGTCAGTTCAACAGTTTCTTAAACCCCTGAACTGACTTTCAGTGCAGAGTGCACTGAAACTCAACAGAAGACCATGGGGGAGGGGAAGGAAAAAAAAAAGTTAGAGAGGGAGGGAGCCAAACATAAAAGACTCTTAAAAACTGAGAACAATCAGAGGGTTGATGGGGGGTGGGAGGGAGGGGAGGGTGGGTGATGGGTATTGAGGAGGGCACCTGTTGGGATGAGCACTGGGTGTTGTATCGAAACCAATTTGACATTAAATTTCATATTGAAAATATCTAAATATAAAAAAAATTTCTAAGTGATCAGAAAAAAAATATTTAAGTTGAAAAAACAAAACAAAGCAAAGCAAAAAACCAAGGTTCCTTCTCCAGTTTGGCTTTTGATATTTGCCACTGATCTTCGCAATGGCTTTTCTTTTTAAATTTAATCTGAGAAACTTAACAGAAACCCATGGGGGAGGGGAAGGAAAAAAAAAAAAAGAGGTTAGAGTGGGAGAGAGCCAAAGCATAAGAGACTCTTAAAAACTGAGAACAAACTGAGGGTTGATGGGGGGTGGGAGGGAGGGGAGGGTGGGTGATGGGTAGTGAGGAGGGCACCTTTTGGGATGAGCACTGGGTGTTGTATGGAAACCAATTTGACAATAAATTTCATATATTGAAAAAATAAATAAATAAATAAATTTTACTTTATTTTGTATTTTTTTGAGAGAGAAAGAGAGGGAAAGAAAGGGAACTAGCAGGAGAGAGGGCAGATCAAGAGGAGACACAGAATCTGAAGCAGGCTCTAGGCTCTGAGCTGTCAGCCCAGACATAGTGCTCGAACTTGTGAACCACGAGATCATGACCTGAGCTGATGTCTGACACTTGTTTGACTGAGCCACCCAGGCACTCTTTAAATTATATTTTTAAATATTCTTTTTCTCAAAGTCATATGGTTAGTGAAGTGTAATGTAGGGTAAAAGACTTTAGGAAAAAAACCGTAGGTTTTTTAACTTCCAGTCAAGGAAGTATGATTTCTATTTATTTACAGCAGAAGCTTATACAATACTTATTCTTTTACCCATCTGTGGTACTTACACTTTTGATGGCAGTAGTACCTGCTCTTGACTCCTTATTATTAAATAAAATTCCTCCAGTAAACCTAAATTCCACTCATTAGTACACTTTCCTCTGGAAGAGTAGATTGAAGATTCCCTGGCGGATCTGCTTAGTCTTGACACTGTAAATGATGGGGTTCATCACAGGCGGTGCCAACAGGTAGATATTGGCCATGATAACGTGGACCAGCGGAGAGGCATGCTTGGCAAATCGATGAGTCATGGATACTCCAACCATGGGAACATAAAGGACCAGAACAGCCAGCACGTGGGATAGACAGTTATTGAGGGCCCGGAACCGCTCAGTCCAGGAGGCTGTGCCCAAGATACTCTTCAGGATGAGTGTGTAGGAGAGCACAATGAGCAAAGGGTCCATCACAATAATGAGCAAAACAAGAGCAAATCCATACCAGCTATTGACCCGGATATCAGCACAGACGAGGCGGATCATATCCTGGTGGAGGCAATAGGAGTGAGAGAGAAGGTGGGAGCGGCAGAAGGGCAGGCGCTTGAGTAGGAAAAGGGAGGGGAGAACAGCCAGGACACAGCGGCAAGTGATGGCTAAGCCGATCTTGCCAATGACTTCACCGGTGAGGATGGAGGCATAATGCAGAGGGCAGCAGATGGCCACATAGCGATCAAAGGACATGGCCAACAACACAGAAGATTCCATGAAGGAGAATCCATGGAGGAAGAAGAACTGGGCAAAACACGCTTCAAAGCTGATCTCATGAACGTTGAACCAGAGGAGCTGCATGACTGTGGGCAGGGTGGTGAGGGTGAGGCCCAGGTCGGTCAGGGCCAGCATGGAGAGAAATAGGTACATGGGCTGGTGGAGGGATGGCTCCTTGCTGATGACCGTGAGAATGGTGGTGTTACCCATGATGGAGATGGTGTAGAGGCAGCAGAAGGGGATGGAGATCCAGATGTGGGAGGCCTCAAATCCAGGGATGCCAGTGAGGATGAAATAGAAGGAGCCTTGTGTGGTATTAGTCACTTCAGGCATGCTTCTTGAATGCAAAACCCAAATCTGTGTGTTCCACAATAAGAATTTAATCAGTGTGCTACTACCATAAAATGAATATTTTTAAATCTTACATCTAAAGATGTGTCTGGAATTCCTGTTTTTAAAATTTATTTATTTAAATTCAAGTTAGCTGATATACAGTGTAGTATCAGTTTCAGGAGTAGAACCCATTGATTCATCTCTTATGTATAACACCCAGTGCTCATCCCAACAAGTGCCCTCCTTAATGCTCATCACCCATTTAGCCCATCCTCCCGTATTCCTCCCCCCCAGAAACCCTCAGTTTGTTCTCAATACTGTAGAATCTTTTATGGTTTGCCCCCACTCTGTTTTTATCTCCTTTTCCTTCCATTCCCTTATGTTCATCTGTTTTATTTCTTAAATTCTACATATGAGTGAAGTCATATGGTATTTGTCTTTCTCTGACTGACTTATACACTCCAGTTTCATCCACCTTGTTGCAGATGGCAAGATTTCATTCTTTTTGATCACTGAATAGTATTCCATTGTGCATATATATATATATATGGCATCTTCTTCTTCTACACAACACTTTACAGTTCACATTTCACTAGCCAGAGCACTAGCAAACAGAACTATGGATTCTTCTTCCATAAATTTCTACTTAAAATAACCTTATATTCCCTACATTTAGCCAACACTATGCCCTAAAATTTAGCGTTATGCTTTTTGTTGTTCTTGTAATACACTTATCAGCAACACTTGTATATATGTACAGGTACCTAGAAACTTACAGATACTCATTTACCACTGAATCTTCTGTCAGCAATATTTCCAAAAACCTTCTGGTAATCAAATCAAGAGATTTATTTTAGTTCATCTTATACTTGACACACAAAAAATAAGATTCTGGTGATGACCTCCTTCTCTTCAGTTGAATGGGAACACTGTGAAGGGATGGAAGTTTGGCCACATCCAGAGGTCTTGTTTGAGAAACTATATGGATAACAGGGACAATTTTATTTGGGGTAGTAGAGTAGGAGGCACCTCTAAGGTAATGATTACAGGTTTGGTTTGTGCATGTTGAGTTTGAGGTTTATGGGAGCTACCCAAGAGACATGACAATTGGACAGATAGATATGAGGCCCAGGAGGACAGAGGAGAAATCCACTAGGAGTCTTGGGAGTCTCTGGCATATTAATGGTAAGTGAGAACCTAAAAGTTGATGTGACAATCTAGGCAAGAATTTAGGGTGCGAGAGGAAAAGGCAGAGGACAAATCAATAGAAGGAAATGTAAAATTTAGCAAATTGTGTACGTATGAAATAAAAAGCAAAGAAAACAGGAAGTACTGCTCAGGAAGGTATTGGAACACAAAGGAAGTGGGAGTCACAGAGGCCAAGAAGGTAAAGGGTATGGTCACCACAGTTTAGTGCTGTTCAGATACTCAGAGAGCACCTATTCAATTTAGGGATGTCAATGTCCCTAGTCATGTTTTGGAAAGACATTTTGATAAGGTATGGGAGAAGTAGCCAAATTAAAGTGGCCTGAAGGGTGAATTACTATGAACGATGGGACAGTTTCTGAAGACCTGTGTTCTAAAGGGAAGCTATACTGCCCTCTAGGGGGTGAATGCAGAATTGTATTCTTTGAATAAAAGAATTTGTATAACATGAGTAAATGAATAGTTACTAGTTTTGGGAATGTTCTGAGGACAGCTGTGAACTTTCTTTTGAGGAAACACACATAGCACTTAATGGGTACCTAGTATTCATGGAGTATAACTATATTCCCCGTAAAGTGTCTATAAATCTAAGAATCCCTGGAAAATCAAACCCCAAGACTTTAGAAAATAATGCAAAATAAAATTAGGGAAAATGAGAAAAAGAAGGTGAATATAAAAATGGGATTTTTTTGATTTAGAAAAATTGAAAAGGTCAAAAAAATTCAAAAATTATTTCTTTGAAAGGATCACCATAATTTGAAACCCTTTGGGAAATGTGACCAAGAAAAACCAATATATATATAGGCAAATATTAAGAAATGAAATGTAATGATAGAGCCAACTGTAGGAAAATTGTAGAGGCCAATGAGAAGTCATCTTCTTACCGACCACCCCCTGAACAGTCCAAACTCCTCTTTGTGCTTTCTTGTTTCTTCAGTGGTCTCTGGGGCTTCTGTTCTCTGCCCGGTGGCTGAGTGTGCTTATATGCTCATGAAGATCCCAGGCTGAAATGCAGGAGGTGGGTGAGGAAGCATCTAGAGGGATCTTACAGGAATATGAACATTGTACCCAGAGACCTGAGGCCCTCAGGGATAGAACCAGAAAAAATAACAGTAATAATTATAATAGCACCTAACATTTACCAGGTGCTCAACCTGTACCAACAATTGAGCTAGCTGACTCACAGAAAGTTTTTGTTAGGTGACATGGGAAAGACACAGCCCATATCCTGGCAGATCTTTTCTCAGTGATTATTCTGCATACTACCACAGCCTACCTCGTTTTGAGAGGGAGGTTATGTTGGAAGAGTTGCTATTTGATGTTGTCACCTTGAGTATGACAAAACTCAGATTTGATATAGCTGGAAGATGTGAGGGGGGAGGTATCCCATATCTCTATTCAAAAGTCATAGAGGCAAAGCAGGATTTCTTCTTCCAGTGTCTTACAGATGTTAGCTTCAACATTGTACTTCACTTGTTCCCCAGGAGGGCTGGCTTTCGATTCAGGAAAAAAAGGGCTGTGGTGAGTGTTACCTTGAGATAACTGACCTCAGGTTTAATGTGTGACTTTATTTACCTTCTACTTCTCTCTAGACCTTGGAAATCAGCAGCTGTTTAGATATGCACTGTGAATGCCTCCTTTGTTTTCTATCACTGAAGACAGTGTTTCAGCAAATGTGCCTTGGCTTTGATGCCTCCTATATCTGGCCTACTTGGATTTTAGGATCTATTCTGGCTCCACTCCAAGGAATATCAACCTCTACAACATTTCCACTGCCTCAAAAGGAGATCATGAATATAGAGCAGAATATACAGTTACAAACCTGAAAATGTAGAAATTAAATAACACAGTTTGGCTGGGAAGGTAGTGTTACATTTAGGATGCAGTATTAAGTACATGATTACTCCATCTTTAGTAGTTAAGGCTTAAAAGACATAATTTAAAATTGAAAAGTAAAGTGTTAAATTAACACTAATCAGTATGAAGGTAAAATGTCAAAATTGATAAAATATGGATAATACTGATAATTTTTTTAAAGAAGTTTTCTTTTTTCTTTTTTTTTAAGTTTATTTATCTTTAGAGAGAGAGCACAGGAGAGAGATAGAGAGAAGGAGAGAGAATCTCATGCAAGCTGTGTGCTGTTAGCACGGACCCCGATGCGGGGCTTGAACCCATGAACCGTAAGATCATGACCTTAGCCAAAACCAAGAGTTGGACACTTAACCGACTGAGCCACACAGGTGCCCCAATACAGATAATCCTTGAAGTTGAGGTTCAATGAAGAATACATGGGAGTTCTTTATAATGTTCTCTTTTTTTATTTTTTAAATATTTTTCAATGTTTTTTTAATGTAGTATATTTGAACATTTCCCTAATAAAATGCTTTAAAATAAGAGAGTAGGTAGAAGATGGTGGTGGACTGGGAAGTTCATCAACTTCATTATTACTTATAGTAAGAGATTAATAGACATTGTCAAAAAAGAGAATATTAAATGTGTATGTTTTTGTAGGGCACACAAGATAATAATTGTTTTTACATTTTTAAATGACTGAAACAAAACAAAAGATGATGGTCTTTTGTGGCATGTGAAAATTATACTAAATTCAGAATTTAGTATGCATATATAAAGTTTTATTGGAATACACTCTTGCTCATTTATTTATGTGTTGTCTGTGGCTGCCTTCATACTGCAGTAGCAGAGTTGAGTAGTTTTGAAAGAAGGCATATGACCCACAAAGCCTAAAATATTTACTATCTGGATTTTGTAGAAAAATGTTGCCAACCTCAGACCTAGTAAGAGATGGACATAAGAAATAAACAAATTTCAAAGAAATGGAGATATAAATTTTCCCAATCATATGAAAAGATGTTCACTCTCACTTATAATAGAAAGTAATTGAAATCAAATTGAGATTTTTTTTTATTCATCATATTAGCAAACCCAAATGGTTAAAATACAGTGGTTGAGAAAGGTCTGATGAAAGAAACATTTTCATAATTGCTGATGGGACAGTTAATAGGTATGACTTATATGGAGATAAATGACAATACCGTATCTACCAAAATTGTAAATACACAGAATCTTTTACTGACAATTTAATTCCATTTCTAAAAATAAGTCAGTCAGAGAAAGAAAAATACCACTTTGATTTCACTATGGATTCACCATATGTGGAATTTAAGAAACAAAGCAAACGATCATAAGGAAAAAAAAAAGAGAGAGGGAGGCAAACCAAGAAACAGACAAAAAAGATGCTTAACAATAGAAAACAAACTGATGGGCACCAGAGGGGAGATGGGTGGGAGGATGGGTGAAATGGGGGATAGGGATTAAGGAGTGTTCACTTGCCATGTTGAGTACTGGCTGTTGTATGAAGTGTTGAATCACTATACTCTATACCAGAAATTAATAGTGCACTGTATGTTAACTAACTGAAATTTAAATTAAAACTTTGAAAAATTTAGCTTACAAATGTATTCACATGTATGCAAACTGACATATATACAAGACTATTCACTACACTATAAATAAGAAAACAAAAAATGGAAGCAAGCTAGATATTCATCAACTGAGAACTAGTAAATAAATTCCCATAGCATGTAATGTATCAGAATCAACACAGTGAAATATTATGTGTATGTAAAAGCAAATGGTTGTGCCTGGTTATGAATGATCTCAAAGATATAAACTTATATAAAAATCGGCTAGAGGGTAGTGCACAATGTTCACTGGGAAGAAGTATAAACACACATAATTTCTAGTTTATACATAAATGCCTTTCTAAAGAAAAATGTAATACACTGAAAATATTTTTTGACTTTGGGGAGGGAAACCAGAAAAACTGAAATAGAGACTTGTAGTGAGTGTATATATACATATATATATATATATATGTATATATACACATGTGTATGTATATTTATACACATGTATACACACACATACACACACGTATGTATTCAATAGGAAAACTCAACTTTGTGAATCTCTGACATTGCCAATAATATTTCAACTGTGTGGAGGTCTAATATTGTCAATAATATTTACACTAAAATGCGGTGACAAATAACATCAGAAGGGATTGAATGGTAATTTAAAGAATGCTAAATTCTTTGTTTATTTGAAGATGAAAGACATTTTGAGTAACTTTTGACTTTGTAAACTATGTATGTTTACATTTTAGTCATAGAATAAAAGTGCAGTTTATAACTCCAATACAAATAGGGGAAATAATATTTAAAATATTTTAAATCTGATAGAAGACAGGAAAGGAAAAAAATATATATGTAAATAAACTCTAGAAACCAGATAGGTTGAACAAACAGAATTGTTTCAAGTATTAATAATAACACAAGTACGGACTCACAGTGACAGAAACAATGGCCGGGAAGACAATAACAGGTGAGAAGGTTTTCAAAAATGGAATCTAGAAAGCATGGAGATGGCCAGTAACATTTCATAGAGCAAGGAAATACAAAACCTAATTGACTACAGAGGAACAAGTGACCAAGAAACTTAGCAATTCAAACTCAGAAAGCTACCTGAACTTGAGGCGTTTGGAATTCAGGAAAGCAAGGGCATAAGACTCAAAACTGGAGATTTTGTGTGAGAGGACTCAAAATTGTGGATTTTGTGAAAATCACTGTAGGGTTAAATTAGAAGATTCAGTCCTTCTCACCACACAAGCACATGCTTATCACCCTCTCAGAGTGTCAGACTGCATTTTTTATGCACATTTTTGTTAGGATATGACATTCATAGATAAAAGTACTCATGTTTTACATGTATAGTTTAATAATGATCACAAAATGAATAGATCCTGTATCCTTAATCCAGATCAAGAAATAAGACACTGCTGTGCCCCAGTGGTCAATTTGAGTAGGCTGTTCCATACGCACTTGAAAGGGATGTGTAGTATGTAGTAGTTGTTGGTTTCTTTTTCTTTAGTTGTTAATTAGATTAAGGTTTTAAGTAATGTTTTCCAGTTCTTTTTTTTTAATTAAAAAAAAAATTAATGTTTATTTATTTTTGAGAGAGAGAGACAGAGTGTGAACAGGGGAGGGGTAGAGAGGGAGAGAGACACAGAATCCGAAGCAGGATCCAGGCTCCGAGCTGTCAGCACAGAGCCTGATGCGGGGCTCGAACCCACAAATTGTGAGATCATGACCTGAGCCAAAATCGAACACTTAACCGACTGAGCCACCCAGGCGCCCCTTTTTAAAAAATTTTTATTAAAATTTCAGTTAGTTTTTGAGGAACCTCCACACTGCTTTCCAGAGTGGCTGCACCAGTTTGCATTCCCACCAACCCTATGACCCAGCAATAGCACTGCTAGGAATTTACCCAAGGGATACAGGAGTGCTGATGCATAGGGGCACTTGGACCCCAATGTTTATAGCAGCACTCTCAACAATAGCTAAATTGTGGAAAAAGCCTAAATGTCCATCAACTGATAAATATATAAAGAAATTGTGGTTTAAGGGTGCCTGGGTGGCTCAGTCGGTTAAGCCTCTGCCTTTGCCTCAGGTCATGATCTCGCGTGAGTTCGAGCCCCGCGTGGGGCTCTGTACTGACAGCTCAGAGCCTGGAGCCTGTTTCAGATTCTGTGTCTCCCTCTCTCTGACCCTCCCCCGTTCATGCTCTGTCTCTCTCTGTCTCAAAAATAAATAAACGTTAAAAAAAAAAAAAGAAATTGTGGTTTATATACACAATGGAATACTACTTGGCAATGAGAAAGAATGAAATATGGTCTTTTGTAGCAATGTGGATGGGACTGGAGAGTGTTATGCTAAGTGAAATAAGTCATACAGAGAAAGACAGATACCATATGTTTTCACTCTTATGGGGATCCTGAGAAACTTAACAGAAGACCATGGGGGAGGGGAAGGAAAAAAAAAAGTTAGGGAGGGAGAGAGCCAAATCATAAAACTCTTAAAAACAGAGAATAAACTGAGGGTTGATGGAGGTGGGAGGACAGGAAGGGTGGGTGATGGGCATTGAGGAGGGCACCTGTTGGGATGAGCGTTGGGTGTTGTATGGAAACCAATTTGACAATAAACTTCATACATTGAAGAAAAAAAAAACAAAAAAAACAACAACAACAAAAAAAAATCTAGAAACTTTTTACCCATCTTGCGTGTTACTTACATTATGAAATGCCCCTCTTATTGCTGATAATGCTTTTGCCTTGAAGCTTACTCTATCTGATATTAAGTAAGGCTGTCACAAGGTTTTTTTTAGTTGGCAATTACAAGGAATATCTTTCTAAATATCTTTACTTGAAATGTTTCTGTATCCTTATATTTTAGAGAGCTCTTAAAAGAAGACCATATAGTTTTAGTTCTGTATGACAATATTTGGCTTTTAATTGGAGTATTATCCATTTATTTTCAATAAATTAAATGATTTGAATGCATTTAAATTTGCCATCTTACCATGTATTCAAACTTACCATATTCTTTTCTCATATCTTTCTTTATATTGGATTACTTACTGTTTTATTATTATATTTTCATTTATATAAGATTTTGGTTGAATGGTTTTCAGAGAGATTAAAAGAGAGATATTTTGCTTATCAAGTGTTATGGATTGAATATTTGTGTCCCCAAACCTCAATATGATGGTATTAGGAAGTGGGTCTTTGAGAGGTAGTTAGGTTTAGATGGGGTCATGAGAGCAAGGCTCCCATTATGGTATTAGTGTCCTTATGAAAAGAGGAAGAGAGATCAGAGATCTCTCTCTACCCACCATGTGAGGACACAGCAAGAAGGTGGCTATCTGAAAGGAAAAAAGTCTACCAGGAACGAAATCTGCTGGCACCTTTACCTTGACCTTCTCAGCTTCCAAAACTGTGAGAAATAACTTTCTGTTGTGTAAGCTAAGTCTGTGGTATTTATGGCAACTCGAGCTGATTAATACATTGTCTAATTTATATTAGATTTTTACTACTTAATAGACCATGCAGGAACTGACGACTAATTTAGTTCCACTTACCTCTCCCCATCTTCTGTCCTTCTGCTGATATGTATGGAATTTTTACTAATTTAAAAATACAAAATATTACATTTTTTCATGCCATCAGTCTTTATTTACATTTACTCTGGTATTGTTCTGTATTGCTTCTTGCAGCTCCATACTGTTATCAAATGATTGCCCTTTAAGTGAGTGTTAGTGGGGCACCTGGGAGGCTCAGTAGGTTAAGGGTAGTCTTGATTTCAGCTCAGGTCATAATCCCAGGGTCGTGGGACTGAGGCCTGTGTTGAACTCCATGCTCATCGTGGAACCTGCTTAAGATTCTCTTTCTCCTTCTGCCCCTCTCCCCCACTTGGGTTCTCGCTCTCTCTGACAAAGGGGGAAAAAAAGAGATTTCATAAAAAGAGGGATTGACATTTAAAAATAAATAAATAAAAATAATGAAAAATTAAAAAAATTAGCATTAGTGATGGATTCTCTGAATTTTTGGGCTTCTGGTTTTGAATGACATTATATTTCTCTATATAGAATACATATTGGCATCTTTTTTATTTCAGGTATCACTCCATTGTCTTTTTTCTTCTGTTGTTTTTTTGTTAGAAGATCAGAAAAAGATGTTACTGGTTATTATTTTATTTTATTTTTAATATTTATTTATCTATTTATCTTTTTATTTTTCTATAATTTATTCTTAAGTTAGCTAACATACATGTGTATATGGTGTGCTCTTGGCTTCGGGAGTAGATTCCTGTGATTTATCACTTACATAAAACACCCAGTGCAAATCCCAACAAGTGCCCTCGTCAATGCCCATCACCCACTCCTCCCCCCTCCCCCATGACTCCCTTCCACCCTTAGTTTGTTCTCTGTATTTAAAAGTCTCTTATGGTTTGCCTCCCTCTCTGTTTGTAACTATACACACACACACACACACACACACACACACACACACACACACATATTTTTTTTTTCTTTCCTTTCCCCCATGGTCTTCTGTTAAGTTTCTCAAGTTTCACATATGAGTGAAAACATACGACATCTGTCTTTCTCTGATGGACTTATTTCACTTAGCATAATACCCTCCAGGTCCATCCACATTGTTGCAAATGGCAAGGTTTCATTATTTTTCATTGCCAAGGAGTATTCCATTGTATATATAAATTACCTCTTCTTTATCCATTCATCCATCGATGGACATTTGGGCTCTTTCCATACTTTGGCTTTTGTTGATAGCACTGCTATAAACATTGAGGTACATGTGCCCCTATGAATCATCACTCCTGTATCCTTTGGGTAAATTCCTGGTAGTGCTATTGCTGGGTTGTAGGGTAATTCAATCTTTAATTTTTTGAGGCACCTCCACACTGTTTTCCAAGTGACTGTACCAGTTTGTATTCCCACCAACAATGCAAGAGTGTTCCTTTTTCTCCACACCCTCGCCAACATCTGTTGTTGCCTGAGTTGTTAATTTTAGCCACTCTGACTGGTGTGAACTGGTAGCTTAATGTTGTTTTGATTTATATTTTTCTGATGATGAGTGATGTTGAGCATCTTTTCATGTGGCTGTTAGCCATCTGGATGTCTTCTTTGGATAAATGTCTATTCATGTCATCTGCCCACTTTGTCACTGGATTATTTGTTTATTGGGTGTTGAGTTTGGTAAGTTCTTTATAGATTTTTGATACTAACCCTTTATCCTATATGTAATTTGCAAATATCTTTCCCATTCTGTTGGTTGCCTTTTGGTTTTGTTGATTGTTTCCTTTGCTGTGCAGAAACTTTTTATCTTGATGAGGTCCCAATAGTTCATTTTCGCTTTTATTTCCCTTGCCTTCGAAGACGTGTCAAGTAAGAAATTGCTGTGGCTGAAGTCAAAGAGGTTGTTGCCTGCTTTCTCTTCTAGGATTTGATGGTTTTCTGTCTCAGATTTAGGTCTCTCATCCATTTTGAATGTATTTTTGTGTACGGTGTAAGAAACTGGTCCAGTTTCATTCTTCTGCATGTTGCTGTCCAGTTTTCCCAGCACCATTTGTTAAAGAGACTGTCTTTTTTCTATTGGATACTCTTTCCTGCTTTGTCGAAGATTAGTTTGCCGTACATTTGTGAGTACAATTCTGGGTTCTCTATTCTATTCCATTGGTCTAGGTGTCTGTTTTTGTGCCAGTACCATGCTGTCTTGATGATGACAGCTTTGTAGTAAAGACTAAAGTCAGGGATTGTGATGCCTTCAGTTTTGGTTTTCTTTTTCAAGATTACTTTGGCTATTTGGGGTCTTTGGTGATTCCATACAAATTGTAGGATTGTTTGTTCTAGCTCTGAGAAGAATGCTGGTACTGTTTTGATTGGAATTGCGTTGAATGTGCAGATTGCTTTGGGTAGTATTGTCATTTTAACAATATTTGTTCTTCCACTCCATGAGCATGGAACATTTTTCCATTTTTTGGTATCTTCTTCAATTTCCTTCATATGTTTTCTATAGTTTTCAGCATACAGATTTTTTACTTCTTTGGTTAGGTTTATTCCTAAGTATTTTATGGTTCTTGGCGCATTTGCAAATGGGATTGATTCCTTGATATCTTTTTCTGTTGCTTCATTATCAGTGTGTAGAAATGCAACTGATTTCTGTACATTGATTTTATATCCTGCACCTTTGCTGAATTCATGTATCAGTTCTAGCAGACTTTTGGTGGAGTCTTTTGTGTTTTCTATGTAGAGTATCATGTCATCTGCAAAAAGTGAAAGTTTGATGTCTTGTTTGCCAATTTGGATACATTTTATTTCATTTTGTTGTCCAATTGCTGAGGCTAGGACTTCCAACACTATGTTAAACAACAGTGGTGAGAGTGGACATCCTTGTTGTGTTCCTGATCTCAGGGGGAAAGCTTTCAGTTTTTCCCCATTGAGGATGATATTAGTTGTGGGCTTTTCATATATGGCTTTTATGATGTTGAGGTACGTTCCTTCTATCCTGACTTTATTGAGAGTTTGTATTAAGAAAGGATGCTGCATTTTGTCAAATGCTTCTTCTGCATCTATTGACAGGATCATATGGTTATTCTCCTTTCTTCTATTAATGTGGTGTATCACACTGATTGATTTGTGAATATTGAACCAAACCTGCAGCCCAGGAATGAATCCCATGTGATCATGGTGAATAATCCTTTTAAAAATTGTTGAATTAGATTTGCTAGTATCTTTTTGAAAAATTTTACCTCCATTTTCATCAGTTATATTGGCCTGTAATTTTCCTTTTCAGTGGGTTCTTTGTCTCATTTGGTTATCAAGGTAATGCTGGCTTCATAGAATGAGTCCAGAAGCTTTCCTTCCATTTCTATTTTTTTGGAATAGCTTGAGAAGAATAAGTACTAGCACTGATTTAAATTCCTGGTAGAATTCCCTTGGGAAGCCATCTGGCCCAGAGCTCTTATTTGTTGGGAGACTTTTGATAACCGATTCAATTTCTTCACTGGTTATGGGTCTGTTCAAGTTTTCTATTTCTCCCCATTTGAGTTTTGATAGTGTGTGGTGTCCAGGAATTTGTCCATTTCTTCCAGCTAATCCAGTTTGTTGACATATAATTTTTCATACTATCTGCTAATAATTGTTTATATTTCTGTGGTGTTGGTTGCGATCTCTCCTCTTTCATTTGTGATTTTCTCTGTTTGGGTCCTCTCTCTTTTCTTTTTGAGAAGTTTGGCTAGGAGCTTATCAATTTTGTTCACTCTTTCAAAAAATCAGCTCTTAGATTCATTTGTCTATTCTATTGTTTTTTTTTTAATTCTATATTGTTTATTCCTGCTCTAATCCTTATTATTTCTCTTCTTCTGCTGGCTTTGGGGTTTCCCGCTGCTCTGTTTCTAGTTCAGTTAGGTTGAGCTTAGATTCTATATTTGTTACTTTTCTTGTTTCTTGAGATAGACCTGGATTGTGATGTATTTTCCTCTTAGCACTGCCTTTGCTGCATCCCAAAGGGTTTGGACTGTAGTGTTTTCACTTTCATTTGCTTCCATATACTTTTTAAGTTCTTTTATTTCCTGGTTGACCCATTCATTCTTTAGTAGGATGTTCTTTAACCTCCATGTACTTGGAGGATTTCCAAATTTTTTCTTGTGGTTGATTTCAAATTTTGAAGCATTGTGATCTGCAAATATGCATGGTATGATCTCAATCCTTTTGTATTCTGCTTTGTGACCCAGTTTGCGATCGTTTTTGGAGAATGTTCCATGTGCAATCGAGAAGAATATGTGTTCTGTTGCTTTTGGATGAAAAGATCTGAATATATCTGTTAAGTCCATCTGGCCCAATGTGTCACTCAGAGCAATTGTTTCCTTACTGATTTTCTGCCTAGATGATCTCCTCTTTGTTGTAAGTGGAGTATTAAAGACCCCTACAATCACGGAATTGTTGTCTACACATTTATTTATGTTTGTGATTGATTGATTGATTCATATATTTGGGTATTCCACATCAGGGGCATGAACACTTACAGTTGTTAGCTCTTCTTGATGGATATACCCCTTAATTATGATATAATGACCTTCTTTATCTCTTGTTACAGTCTTTGTTTTGAAATCTAGTTTGTCTGATATAAGTATGGCTACTCTGCCTCTCTTTTGACATCCGTAGCATGGTAGATGGTCTCCATCCCTTCGCTTTCAATCTGTAAGTGTCCTCAGGTCTAAAATGAGTCTTGTGTAGGCAGCATATAGATGGATCTTGGTTTTTTATCCATTCTGATACCCTATGTCTTTTGACTGGGGCATTTAGTCCATTTACACTCAGAGTGATTATTGAAAGATACGGATTTAGTGTCATTGTGTTATCTGTAAGTTTTGTGCTTGTGGTGTTGTCCCTTGTCCTTTGTAGATTTTGCTGCTTTCCACTCACAGAGTCCCCCTTTAGGATCTCCTCTAGATCTGGTTTAGTGGTCATGAACTCTAGTTTTTGTTTGTCTGGGAAAGCCTTTATCTCTCCTTCTATTCTAACTGACGGGCTTGCTGGATAAAAGTTTCTTAGCTGCATAGTTTTCCTATTCAGAGCATTGAATATTTCCTGCCACTGGCTTCTGGCCTGCCAAGTTTCAGTGGACAGGTTTGCTACTACCCTTATGTGTCTACCCTTGTATGACAAGGCCCATTTGTCCCTAGCTGCTTTCAGAATTCTTTCTTTATCTTTGTATTTTGCCAGATTCACTATGATATGTTGTGGCATTGATCTGTTTTTCTTTATTCTGAACAGGTCCTGTTTGCTTCCCCAGATTAGGGAAGTTCTCCCATGTAATTTGTTCAAATAATCCTTTCTTTCTCTCTTCCGGAAATCCTAAGATACGAATATTATTTAATTTCATTGAATCACTTAGGTCTCTGATTCTTCCCTCTTGGTCTAGTAATTTCCTTTCTCTTCATCATTTTCCATAATTTTATCTTCTGTTTCACCTATTCTCTCCTCTGTTTCGCCCATCTTTGCTGTCACTGAATCTAGTTTATTTTTCACCTCATTTACAGCTTGTCTTAATTCATCATGAAACTGTAAGGTTGACTCCATGGGGGGAAGAAAAAAGTAGGAGAGTAGAAAGATAAGGAAGAGAAAAGAGAAGAGGAGGAAATAAAATAAAAGAAAAAATAATAGCAATTAAAAAATAAACAGAAAAAAAAAGAAAAACAACAAAAATAAAATTAAAAAAACAGACTAACATGCAAAATCTGAGAACAGTGGTCTGTTGGTGCCTTGGAGACAGTGGCTGTACTGGTTGGTGGAGAGCGAATGACTGGTTGTGTGAGTGTCAATCTCACCCCAGTAGATGAGCAGTTACTAGTCTCTGAGGGGCTTGGTTTGGCATAAGTGGTCTGCCTCCCCTGGTAGGTCACTATCCGGTTCCCTGAAGCCCCACTGTGTTGATATTGGGAAGGAAAAGGGTGACCCTCCCCCTCAATCTCTCCCCCTCAAAGTGTCCCAAACCGTGCTGTTCAAGCAGCCTTCCCAGAGCAGTGTGGGTGCTGGTGGGCTGGTTTGTCCCACTCCACAGTCTCCCTGGGATTCAAAATCCCGTGTGTGAGAGGATCCCACACTGTGGACCAAAATAGCACCACTCCACCCAGCCAACAAAGGGCCTCTGCCTGGCACCTGCAGGGTCTTTTGTTCTTGGAGCATTGATAAACCCTCTTCTCATGGTACTTTATGGAGGTGATGGCTTTCTTTCAAGTGCACCTGTGAGAGTGTTACCCAGTCCGGGGTTGGCTCTCCTTCCCACGAGATGCACCCACATGCATTGGCCTCCGGTCTGGAGATAGTTCAGCCACCCTGAAATCTCTGATCTTCACTCCTAAGGCTGTTTGCAAAGTGGAAACTGTCTCTCTTTGTATTCTTTGTCTTCCAGACTGTGGTCTGGAGAGGTTTTTCTCTTATCCAAATATGATCCCACACTTCTACAGCCTCTCTTTCGTTTCTTCACCAAGGGGTACCCCCCACACTTCCGTGCCTACACCGCCACCTGCTTTATCTATCCCAATCCCTAAACATGCACCTCTGAACCACCAAGCTGTTTCTGTAGGTGCCTAGAGAGGTTTCTGTTAGACTGTAGCCTGGATTCCTGGAATTCCAAGTGTTCTGATCTCATTACTGCTGAGTTTGAGGGAGGAGGGAAATTCTGGTATCCCTACTCCTCTGCCATGTTGACTCCTTCCCCTGAAGATGTTAATTGTTTTCATTGAAAAATGGACAGATTGATTTGCAATGCTTTTTCTCTTTGTTTTAATTTTAACATGTTCTCTTTCATTTTTACTTTTCCACTCTATGAATTTGAAGTGGCTAGGGGTATATTGGTTGTTTTGTACTTTTCCTCCTTGTAGTTTATTGTGTTTCTTGAATTTTTTGCTCATGTTTTATGTAAGTTTTGGAAAATATGTATATTATTATATCTTAATATTGTTTTTTCCCCAGGATACTCTCCTTCTAGGGCTCCAATTCCTTGTGTACTTGAGCTTTCCAGCAAATACCATATGTGTTTTAAGGTTTTTATTTATTTTGTTATACTTTATCCTTTCATGCTCCAGATACTCAACATTGTCTGTAGTCTGGATATGATCTGAATTACTTTCCTCCTGTTTTGGTTCTTTATTCCAATTGTGTCTAACATGATTAAATCCATCCATTCAGTCTTTAATGTCAGTTATATTTTAGTATTTCATTTTATTTTTAATAGTTTCCAATTTGTTGCTTAAATTCTATATTTTGCAATGTGAATTGTAGGCTATAGTAATCAAAATCATTTAAATATTTGTTTATTTATTTTGAGAGAGAGAGAGAGAGAGCACTATTAGTGTAGAGCCTGGTTGAGCTCAAACTCACAAACTGTGAGATCATGACCTGAGTTGAAATCAAGAGTCAGACACTTAGTTGACTGAGCCACCCAGGCACCCCAGTAATAAAAATTATTTAAATGTTTGTGTATGCTGATTCCTAAAGCTGGATCATCTGTGGATCTAATCCTTTTGCTTTTTATCTTTTTTTTCCTATTGACTTTTGTTCAATATCGTATTTTTCATTCCTGGTTAAATTTTAATGAACACCATCAAATTGTGAGCATAATTCAAGATGCTGGTTAATATCTTCCTGGAGAGAATATTTAGTTTTAGTTTTGATTTGAGTGATCAACCATACCAGTTTTTGGCTGAGGGGTTTTCCAGAATGTGGTACTTTCTAAGATAAAGCCAGGAAAGTCCTGGAAAAATTGAGTTGGTTGGTCACCTTAATTCTTATAGAGTAGTAAAATTAAGTGTGAGTTGACTTTAAAAACCTATGTTAGGCTAGTATATTTCTTTTTAAAAAATGTTTATTTATTTCAAGAGAAAGAGAAAGTATGTGTGAACAGGGGAGAAAGCAGAGAAAGAGAAATTGAGAGAGAGAGAGAGAGAGAGAGAGAGGAGAGAATCTTGAATCTTAAGCAGGCTCCATGCTCAGTGTGGACCATAATGTGGGGCTTGATCCCATGACCATGTGACCTGAGCCAAAACCAAGAGTTGGATGCTTAATGAACTGAGCCACTAGGGAGCCAACTAGGCTCCCCACGCTAGTCTATTTGTAATTTTCCCTTACTCCAAGGTATAACATTTTGGAATCCAAATAAATCCTCAGGTATTTACCAGTCCCTTTTATCCATGGGGATCCTTGTGTTCCAATTTTTGTCCCTCTGCATTCTACCCCTTTGTGATTGCTATAAGCTTATCTGGTTTTATCAGCTATCACTTTTGAATTGGCAAATTTCTTAAGGGAGAGAATGGCATCAAATCAGTCTCACTTCTCTACGCTCCTTTTGTCTTTGGAATCTTGGCTTTTACATATCGTTGCATTGGATACTCTCTGAAGCCACTTACAAAATATTTCTCTAACTTTTATAACTGTTCTTGGCAGAAGGATTAATCTGAAACAAATGAACATGTACTTGATGAATGTGGAAATGCCCATAACATGTCATGAAATTTTCTCAAGGGTTCCGATTCATAATTTAGCTTCAGGTCTAGCTTAATATAATGACATGACATTATTTTGTCTGGTTTGCAAAATCAAGAATTAAGGTGGTTTCCAAAGGTCTAAATTTTAAGTTAGAATAGTGAATATAATGTCAGAATAAGATACAGCCAAATTTGATGCTTTCCTATTAGACTCTGCTTATTTTTCAACTGCATAGACACCCAGAGACTTCTAGACCCTTCACTGTGTGATTTTCTAGGATTTTGTCTGATCCTCAGGTTGTCCCTGAGACTGGGCCACAGGAAAATGAGTGAAAAAGACTGGAAAGAAAGGAGCTATAAATGGGGCATTATATATCTAGTCCTTTGTAGGATGGAGCTTTCTGAAAAGTATCCATTAAATTAGCCTTGATCTGAAAAACTCTATCTACATTTAGAATCTTACTGTCTTTGATAGCCTTAAGTATAGGAGTGATCATATTTAAGAAGTCTGAGGGTTCACCATGCCATCCCATAAAGAGAATGAAAGTGAGACCTAAGATTCTCATTTTATGTCAAGCCATCTGACAACTTGACCTCATCATTGCTTCTTGTGCCTTTCCAGCTATAGGATGTCTTTCCTCAGACACTCTAAAGATATCCCTTCTCCTCTTCTCTCTCAGGGAACTACCACTGTCTCACTTCTTTAGTAATCTATGGGATGGCGTTTCCTGTGGGTTTGCTGCTTGGTTTCTCTTGATAGTTCTGTCACAGTTGCCTGCAGAGTTCAATCACCCATCAGTGGGCTATGAATCTAGGGCATAGTTATAGGCAACTTACGATCTTGAGGTCAGAATCTATAGAAACATAGTGTCTGGAAACCTGGAGTTAGAGTCACAGAATTAACTTTTGCAAAAAAATCCTTGGCTGTTTTGGTACCACTGCAATGCAGTGCAATCAAACCATTTAAATTTATTTATTTATTTATTTATTTATTTATTTATTACCCAATGTAATTAACATACAGTGTTGCATTAGGTCCAGGTGTACAATATAGTAATTCATCAATTATATACATTACTCAGCACTCATCATGACAAATGCATTCCTTAATCCTCTTCACCTGTTTTACCCACCCACCCCCATCTCCCCTCTGGTAACCATCAGTTTGTTCTCTATTATTAAGAGTCTGTTTGATGGTTGGTCTCCTTTTTTCCCCTTTATTTGTTTGTTTCTTAAATTCCACATATGAATGAAATCATATGGTATTTGCCTTTCTCTGACTGGCTTATTTCACTTAGCGTTATACTGTCTATACTGTCTATCCATGTTTTTGTAAATGGCAAGATACCATTCTTTTTATGGCTGAATCACATACCATTCTATGTGTGTGTGTGTATGTGTGTGTGTGTGTGTGTGTGTGTGTGTGTGTGTGTGTATCTTCTTTATCCATTCATTTATTGATGAACACTTAGGCTTCTTTCATAACTTGGCAATTGCAAATGATGTTGCAATAAATATAAGGGTGCATATAGCCCTTCAATTTGGTGTTTTTGTATTCTCTGGATAAATACCCAGTAGTGGAATTCCTGGATCATAGGGCAGTTCTTTTTTAATGTTTATTTATTTATTTTGAGAGAGAGAGAGAGAGAGAGAGCATATGCATGCATGCATGAGCTGGGTAGGGACACAGAGAGAGGGAAAGAGAGAATACCAAGCAGGCTCCATGCTCAGCGTGGAGTTGGACATGAGGTTTGATCTCACGACTGTGATATCATGGCCTGAGCCAAAATCAAGTCAGATGCTTAACTGACTGAGCCATGCAGGTGCCCCATAATTTTTTGACAACCTCCATACCGTCTTCCACTGTGGCTGCACCAGTTTGCATTTCTTCCAACAGTGCACAAGGGTTCCTTTTTCTCTACATATTAGCAATAGTAATCAGACAAGAAAAAGGCATATAAGCCATCCAGATTGGTAAAGAAGAAGTAAAACTTTCACTATTTGCAGATGACACAATATTATATATAGAAAACCCTAAAGACCCCACCAAAAAACTACTAGAAGTGATAAATGAATTCAGTAAGGCCATAGGATACAAAATCAATGTACAGAAATCTACTGCATTTCTATACACAAATGATAAATCAGCATAAAGAAAAATTAAGAAAGCAATCCCACTTACAATTGCACCAAAAATAATAAAATACCTAGGAATACTTAACCATAGAGGTGAAAGACCTGTACTCTGAAAACTATAAAACACTGACGAAAGAAATTGAAAATGCCACAAAGACATGGAAAGACATTCCATGCTGATGGATTGGAAGAAAAATATTGTTAAAATATCTATACTACCAAAAGCAATCTATGTATTTAATGTGATCCCTATTGAAATACCAACAGAATTTTTCATGGAACTAGTAACAAATAACCCTAACATTTGTATGGAACCACAAAAGACCCCAAATGGCCAAAGAAACCTTGAAAAAGAAAAACAATAGTAGAGCCATCGCAATTCCAGACTTCAAGTTATATTAAAAGGCTGTAGTGATCAAGACAGTATGGTACTGGCATAAAATTTTTAAAATTCATATTCAAAAGCTTTATTTGAATGTGGGAGTATTTGAGGTCTATTTTTTAATTGATTCTAAACATAGTTCCAGAAATTACAAAGAAGAGCAGAGACAGAAGTAGAAAAAAAATTATTTCTAAGCACCATGAAGAAAGGGAAATGTCTTTTTTTGGTCACCACTTTATCTCTAGGCTTAGATTTGTGTTTGATCCATTGCATGTGCTCAGTTATTGTTATTTGACTGACTACTAGGAAGGTCTGAGGAGACACAGTTCTTGCTTACTTGATCGTATGATTTATGGGCTCAATAGCTTACACTCTGGAGTTTAACCTAACTGGTTCCACTGCTAGCTCTTGGATGCATAGGTTTGAGCAAGATGCTCACTATAACCAAGCAGTGGTTTTTCACGTGAAAAAAAATTACATTAATAATATCTCATAGGGTTGTTCTGGGAAATTATTAAAATAATAAAGTATACATTTGCATCTCAAAAGTCTTAGCTCCTTTTCCTAAAAATATAGGTGTGAAATTTCTACATTATTTCAAATGTCTGCAAAGAAATAATCAACCAGACAAAAAAAATTAATGTACATAAAAGGGATGCTTGCCTTTTTAAAAGATTCTGCATCCTAGGTGCAGATCTTCAGAATTTTACATAATGAACAGGATTCGCAATCTTTGTCACTCTCAACTGGGAGCCTTGGTGAGTTGATCAAATACCAGTCAGAGCCAGTACTGGAAGCCTCCTTTAAGCTAGTTAATGTAGCCTCCTGCTATCAAGATCAAGTGCGAACAACTCAAGAGAATGCAATCCATTTCACATCCTCATTCCCTAGAACAGAGATCTCAATAGATTTCCCAGGACACCTTCCATCTCCTGATTACCTTTCCCTTGTGGGGAGAGTCATGCTTTCATTAGCAATCCTTCCTGCATTCCTGCTCCAGCTAGGCAAGGTAATGGAAAACCTCATGTAACACATTTAAAAAATAACATCAATCCTTTGTACTGTTCTGTCACACATAGTCCACCCCCACGGATACTCCAGTTTATTGCTAGATTATGTAGAACTTCTGTTAGATAACGTATTTTAAGATAACACCATTTGCATAACATGCAAGCTTGGACCACCTGGGATTATAGAAAAAAGTCCCTCCTACTTTGTCCTTTGTCTAAACTCTGGCTCTTTTCTCTGAGAACATTCGGACAATGCCACGATGGATCTCCTTGGTCTTAATGCTGTAGACAATGGGGTTGACAACAGGTGGGAAGAAGAGATAAGCATTGGCTATCATAGCATGCAGCCAAGGGGACACGTGGTGTCCAAAGCGGTGCACCATAGATAAGCCAATCATAGGCACATAGTAAGCGAGCACAGCACAGATATGTGAGCCACATGTGTTGAGTGCCTTCCTCCGCCCCTCCCCAGTGGTGATACTCAGTACAGTGTGGAGTATGAGCCCATAGGAGATGACAATAAGCAGTGAATCCAGCCCAAAAGTGGAGGTAACAATGAAAAGCCCATAGATATTGTTGATAGAAATGTCCCCGCAAGGTAGATGGATAAGGTTGGGGTGGAGGCAATAGGAATGGGAGAGGACGTTGTGGCCACAGAAGGGCAGGTGCCTTAACAGCATGGGCAATGGGGCCATGAGCATAATGCTTTTCAGCCCCATGACAGCTCCTGTGCCAAAGATACGGGGCAGGGTTAGAATGGCTGTATAGCGCAGTGGGCTATAGATGGCCACAAATCGGTCCACAGACATGGCCAGCAACACAGCTGACTCCATAATGGAGAACGAATGGATGAAAAACATCTGAAAAAGGCATACATCAAAACTAATCTCAGTGATGCCAAAAAGGAAGATGCCTAGCACCGTAGGCAGAGTAGATGCAGAGACGCCAACCTCAGCCAGTGCCAACATGGCAAGAAGGAGGTACATGGGCTGGTGTAGGGCAGTGTCTGTTCTGATGACATGAAGGATGGTGCCATTCCCAAGGAAGATGATAATGTACATTAGGCAGAAGGGGATGGATATCCAGAGGTGCTCTGCCTCCAGCCCTGGGATGCCAATCAGAATGAACGTTGTAGGTAAGAACTCCAAAGAGCTATTAGAGTTCTTCATGTTGAGATCTCATCCTGTGGGATCAGTGCTACCTTAAAAATTAGAAAAAAGCTAGTGAGGTCACATTATAATGGAGAAAGACCCCTGGACACTGAGGGAAGGGAAGAAGAAAACAAAGCTCACAGATTTAGGTTGCCAATGATCTCCTTCCTGAAAATTGACAGATGGCCACCGTCAGAAAATTCCCAGTATTAAAGGGGTTACAGTCTCCATCAGAGAAAAACTCGAGGCTGATAGAAAATTATCCCTCTAAATTGTACTTCCTCTTGGGACTGCTAAAGGAGAAACAACTGTCTTGTCTTGGTGTGGAGATGCCTGACCCTGGCTGCTAGTGAGACAAGCATGTGTGTGGAGGCGATCTCAGGGTAAGGTGTGGACTAATGTCAGGAAGTGGTGAACAAAGATATTTTTGATAAATATGGATATAAGGCAAAAAGCACAGTAAATAAAAACACCCAGAAATGCCTGTTGAATGAATATAGATACATGAATGATTGAGCCTCATAGCAAGGCTAAGAAGTGGCAGTGACCACAGCCTGGAGCAAATGATTCGAAAATTAACTAAAAAAGAATAGAATCTGGATCTGCACTGGGTTTAGATGTTCTGTGCTTTAAAACGACTAGGAAGCAACTTAAAGGATCATGTGTAAAGGTCAGAGTGAGGCAAGAACAAAGGCTGATGGATTTGTATGCAGACTTTAAAGCTCATGAAAATAGTCTGTCATGATGATATACAGATGGAAATAATTCTGTCACGATGATAGAAATAATCTCTTGACTCACAGTTCTTGAAGATGACCTACCTGATCCGTTGGACCTTCTTTCTGGCTCAGACACACCCATGATTCCACTGCAACAACAACCCAGGGAACCTAAACAGACTTTCAAGAAAGGTTCCTCTAGGCAGGGAAGGAAGGCAGCAAAGGGAAGGAGAAAACCACTTCCCTAAACTGGGTACATTTTAAGGTCAACATCATCTGGGATGGCACAGGAATCACAGTAGAGTCCTGGACTGACAGGGCAGGAAGGACCTCTGGAAGTATTTTAAATTAATTTACCCGCCACTCACCCCTGTGCATATACGTGTGCACATGCAGACACACACACACACACACACACACACACACACGCTCACATACTTGCATTCGCACATATTTCCACACTTGCTGAAATCTTGTTTGCATCTTTCCTGATGAGAATTCTCTACTCAGCCATTGCTGAACTTAGAGGGACCTCACTCTTACATGCTGGTTATTCTTTAGTCCTTCTCTGCAGGCTAAGGTGATACCCAGTCAAGAAGCGACATGACTAAAAATTAAGATATAAATGAGTGACTTATTAAACTAATTTCATTAGCTTACAAAGGTGGTTAGCTATTACAAACACACCAGTTATACAGTATTCTGTGGGACAAGCACACGCAGACATAGCCAACTTCATATAGATCCCATTAGACAACTGGATTTAGAACAAGTTTTTAAAATAAATGGCAGGGGTTCCTGGGTGGCTTAGTCTGTTAAGCATCTGACTTTGGCTGAGGTTATGAGCTCACAGTTCGTGGGTTCGAGCTCCGCATCGGCTCTGTACTGACAGCTCAGAGGCTGGAGCCTGCTTCAGATTCTGTGTCTCCCTCTCTCTCTGCACCACCCCCCCCACTTTCCTTCTCTCTCTCTTTCTCCCTCAAAAATTAACTAAAAAACATTAAAACATTTTTAAATAAGAAATGGCAAAGCAGCTCTTCTGAATCAAAAAGCAGAATAAATGGAAGAATTATGGCATTCAGCCTTTATAGGCTTGAGTCTCCACACATAATGCAACCAAGTCTTCCATTTTAAAGAGCCCTTTCTGGATGCACTCTATCATCTCTATCTTGGTTCCAGGTTTTATCTTCATTCCCAATTGTACCAATTCCATTGTTATTAACAAAGAAAAAGCCTTCCCAGTTGTTGTCAGAAACTACTCTTTAGCTTACCCCTTCCACTCCTCAGCAGACTGCAGAGAGGATACACACGTATAAGCAACCAGCTCTCCTTCATGCTGAGCGCCACACAGGACCCTGGAGACACAGAGTCCTGGTCCTACTCTGAAAATCTCTGCACCTTTCAACCACGGGTCAAAGAACTCATCCTCTCCCACATATATGCAGGCTCAGTCATCACATACCCAAAGCGCCCTCTCTAATCTAGTTACAATTATGTTAAAAAAGAAAAAGAAAGAAAGGCTGGTGGGGGGGGGGAGGAGTTCAGGATACAGTGGGAGGGACCTAGAGGGAAAAATCTAACTTATTATAAAAATCAGGGAAAAGCTTTTCTTAGGAAGTGATGTTTCAGCTGAGACCTGAGGAATTAGAATTTTCCTGCGCTAACTGGAAGGGTTGAGGGGATGTGATGCAGGAAACCGTGACTGTGGTGGCAGGTGCACAGGACTGTACTTTAACTAGGACTAAGAGAAAACACAGAGAGAAGGAAACCGTGGATGTGCCTAGGATGTTAAAATCATTGCTTGTTTTCATAAATTGTACTTTCATGAAAATATGAAAGGGAAAAATGAAACAAGAAAAGCCCATAGCCTATCTGCACACAGGATCCCTGTGCACCTGCCGTGGTCTGATGCAGGTGTCTCAGCAAGAATTAGCTTAGGAGAAACTGCAGAATTCTAAGCTAAAACTTCAGGTAGGGACATTCAGAGACAAGTCATTGACCTCAAGACATGATCACACTTGGCAGAATTCCCCACGGCTAAGGGACTTGGAGGACACTTCTGTTCCCCACTAGCTGTGGGGAACAGATGTTCTCCCTTCTCCTCCCAAAGCCCAACATGTCTTTCTTACCTTCTCAAAGGACCAAAGTTGGTCCGCCTCAGGGTTGAGCGGCTGTTTATCATGCCTGTGGCCTCACTGTGCCCTTGGTCCCATGGCTCCCTATTTCTAGTTGATGCCACCCTGGTGACCTGATATAAGAAGGCACAAATCTCGAGGGACACCTGCAAGCAGGTTCTTTACTCTCCTGTTATCTTCAGTCTTCTCTTTCCATTCTGTCTGTATGTCTGTCTTTATCCCTTTTGCTTCTTTGCATCCTTTTGTCTTTGACCTCCAAAGTTTCCCCAGCCAAGCAAGGCCTGGATCTCTTTCAAAATGATCTTAAAAAGGCAACGATACCTCTCAGTTTCAGATTCATGTGACAAGAATAGTTCAGGTTTGAGGAGGAAAGGGTTTTTTTTTTTTTTTTACTCCAAATCCATTGTAATAGGACACAATAAGTCAGCAGAGAGAGGAGAATATGGTACAGTAAATACTACATTCTTGGGAGTGGACAGAAATGGAGGTGAATTCTATGCACAGGGCAACCTACTGAAGCTTCATGAAGCTCTTTTCTTTATTTTTAAAAATAGAAATGTTAATACTCACCCCAGAGTGGGTCTGAGTATTGAATGTGAGCCTTTAGCAACCAATGACTGTCAGCATGCCCATGCTTTCTGCCTCCTCTCTCAGGAATCTTCAGAAGGGATCATTGAAATTCAGATCATCCTCAAATATCTATTAATAATTATCTTTCCTGATGGAGAGGGACTTGGTTCTCTGAGGAGCAAGTGCCCAGGTAATTTTGTCACCCTTTCTCAGTGTCCAGGGACCCTTAAGGGAAATAAGCAGTGTCATAGAGTCAGTACCTATTTTAAATGAACATAAGAATAATAATAATAAACATCTACTGCACGAATAAAATAATTGATATATGTAATTTGTGTACAGAAATGTCTGGCTTATAAAAAGTGCACCCTTATAAAAGGGTTAGCTATTTTTATAACAATTGTAACAATTATTTATATAACACTTTATAGGACAGTTGTATCCTGGAGAAGTAATATATCAATCTACTATGATCATCAGCTATCACTTTTATAAACATGCAGATAACAAGTAAGGAGCAGGGCACAGAGTTGATGGTAACCATAAAACATCAGCAGTGTTTAATAAAAGGAGATGACGGAATCCAGGGGGTTAAGCTCTTGTGAGAAAAGGTTTCAGGTTGGGTTGGGGGCAGGGGAAGAGGAGATTAATCATAAAACGGGGGTAAATAAGGCTTACCAGCCTGCCAGGACTGGAGAGAGCTGGCAGAGAGTGGGCATTTCCAGACCCAGTTGTAAAGAGGATTTAAAATTGCTGAAATAATGAGTTTTGGTTATTTATTTGTAAATGGCTTGTTCATTGGCTAATTTTCTGACCAACAAGAAAAAAAAAAAGATTTGGCTTGAAAATCCATCATGACCCATTTTTATAGGACTTTTATTTTTATTTTTTTTTTTAAATTTTTTTTTTCAACGTTTTTTATTTTATTTTTGGGACAGAGAGAGACACAGCATGAATGGGGGAGGGGCAGAGAGAGAGGGAGACACAGAATCGGAAACAGGCTCCAGGCTCCGAGCCATCAGCCCAGAGCCTGACGCGGGGCTCGAACTCACGGACCGCGAGATCGTGACCTGGCTGAAGTCGGACGCTTAACCGACTGCGCCACCCAGGCGCCCCAAGGACTTTTAAAAGTTGTTTGTAAAATATACTTTTTGTGTTGCTGGTTTAACAAGAGAGGAGTTTTGTGTAACTAGTGTGGAAATGCACTGATATGTGGGTAGATTAGATGCAGATATATATGAAGTCGGTAGTGAACTGAGAGACTTGGAGAAGATGGAGGGACTGAGTGAGACATTGCCTTACTAAAGTCAAGTAAATCTAGTGTCGAACAAGAAACCGAGGGAGTTTGGGAGATCAGAAAACAGGCTAGTAGAGATTAGGGAGACGGCCGTGGGGTGACCAGACAAAGCAGAACTGAATTAAACACATTGGAACTGAAGAAGAGAAGTTGAGATAGAAGTTCACTGCATGACACCTGTGGACACTGAGTTGAACTTCGGATGTCGGTATATTTTCCCCCAGATGTTAATGCCCGTTTCAAACATTTAGCAAAAATTATGTGTAAAGGAGACTGTCGTTTTCCATTATACATTGAGATTGAGAGTGGCGCCTGGGTGGCTCAGTCAGTTAAGCGTCTGACTCGGTTTCAGCTCAGGTCATGATCTCAGTTCACGAGCTCAGCCCCTGAGTAGGGCTCTGTGCTGACAGTGTGGAGCCTGCTTGGGATTCTCTCTCTCTCTCTCTCTCTCTCTCTCTCTCTCTCTGCTCTTGCCTGGTTCTCTCTCTCAAAATGAATAAATAAACAAAAAAAATTGATATTGGGTTCTAGGAGAACTTTGGTCAAACTTCCCTTTAGAAATCCAGCACCCTTAACACTCATTATACCTTTAAGGATCCCC
The DNA here is from genome assembly GCF_024362965.1 of Panthera pardus. Taxonomy (NCBI): domain Eukaryota; kingdom Metazoa; phylum Chordata; class Mammalia; order Carnivora; family Felidae; genus Panthera; species Panthera pardus. Next base: position 53,727,478 of record NW_026526677.1, read on the forward strand.
TCTCTCTCAGCAATATATGAAAATTAGAGTTGGTATTTATTTACTATTTTTCTCAATTAAGTTGTACTAAGGACACCTCACACCTTTCTCAGAAAGACACATTTCATATTCTTTCCACTAATGGGATGGGAAATATTTGCAACGTTTCCATGAGAAATATTTGTCCACAATTTTTTTTTCAGTTTTTGCAGCAATTTTTATATAAAACTCTTGCTGAGGTGAGTATATTTTAGGTGAGGCATTGTGATGGAATTATGTTTTTTTTAATTAAAAAAAAATTTAATGTTTATTTATTTTTGAGAGAGAGAAAAAGAGACGGAGTGCCAGGAAAGGTAGGAGGGCAGAGAGAGAGGGAGACACAGAATTTGAAGCAGGCTCCAGGATCTGAGCTGTCAGCACAAAGCCAGACATGGGGCTCGAACCCACGAACCTTGAGATCATGACCTGAGCTGAAGTTGGACTGAGCCACCCAGGCATCCCGAAATGGAATTATGTTTTAAAAAATGGAGACTGTAATTTTCTGCTATCAAAAAAACAGGAATTATATAACTTATATTTCAAATAAGGCTAAGAATATTGGAGTATCAGACATAGTATACTTTTGGAACTCCACATTTCCTATAAAGTTTTCCCGTAATAAATTGAAACTAGCAAAATCCTAATACTCCACATAGGTAAACACACACTACATACATTTAATTTACTCTATTACAAATGAATTTGTGCTGTGTGTGTAGAATTTAATTTTATATATGTTTTATGCATTTTAAGATGATCATTCATGTATTCTCTTTCTGGGTTAGCCAAAATTATCTATCTATCTATCTATCTATCTATCTACCTATCTACCTATCTATTATCTATTATCAAATATAAGCTGCTTTTCAGGAAAATGCTTTTCATTTTTCTTGTTTTTTTTTAATCTTTCTATAGTTTTATTTCTGACAAAAATGAAAATGCCATCATCGGAACAACAGCGAGAGACCTCATTTATCTTAAAAAGGGAAATCAGGCTTAAAATTTCCCTTAAAAAGGGAAATCAAGACCAATAGGCTTGATGTGTGACAGATCAAAGCAAGCAGGCAACAAACCTAAACAGAAACAAATAAAAAAAAACAGCCCGCAATGTTAATGTCTAGCTGTGTGATATTTGTTTCAGGTTTAGTAGACTCTTTCTGCACATGAAGAACTGAAGTTTTCTTACTGTATACTAGAACTCTGTATTAGTATACATTTTCCTCAGGTTCTTAAAACACCTGAAACTTATTTTGACAAGTTGCTGACATTTTCCATGAGTGTTTCTTCTGACCTAAAATATGCCTTAAATGCCCACAAATTTAAGTTTGTTCTCAGAAGCAGAGGAACTTGTCTTTCCAACCCAGGTCAATAAAACAATAAAGTTATCACATAGATGTGAGCACTGTCCACCATCTCTGCATCAGCAGAATTATAAAAGGGATGGGAACAGCTCATTCCCATCTTCTTTAAAGCAGGTGTTTGGGGCACCTGCGTGGTTCAGTTGGCTAAGCATCCAAGTCTTGGTTTTGGCTCAGGTCATGATCTCACTTTGCCTGGGGTCAGGTCCGGGTCAGGCAGAGCCTGCTTGGGGATTCTCTGTCTCCTTCTCTCTCTGCACCCCCCCCCCCCCCCGATGGTGCACATTCTCATGTGCTCTCTCTCTCTCTCTCTCTCTCTCAAAATAAATAAATTTTAAAAATAAATTAAAAAAAAAGCAGATGTTCAGATGTGGGCCAGACTCTCCTGTTTGTTGCTAAAATGTGAAGGGTGTAGGTCTGCTTGTACCTACTGGGGAAAAACACAACATTTATAAGTAGAGGGTTAGAGATAAAACAATTTCACAATTCTCTTTACTGGAAAATTAAGTAGACAATAAAGAAACAGGACAAAAGCAACCATTTAAATGTTTTCTAGGGCTCCTGGTAAACACAAATTTCCATTTACTAAAAATTTAAATTATACATTAAGCATAGCTTAAGTGGCAGTCCCCCTCAATTCTCAGCAGACACATAATGCATCCTGATAATTACCTCTTTGTAACAGAGTAAATGCACCTGGTTTCAGTCTGAATAGTTTTGTGGATATGTCTTGCAGTGAGAAAAAGAATATGCAATGCTTTTTTGGAACGCTGGCTTCTTGGATGATGAACAGAAAAGCTCAATTCCACATCTTCACCCATGACCACTTCTAAAACCAGTCCTGATTCAAAGACAAAAGCAAATCCTAGACTCTTTCTAATAGTTAAATTTGAGCAAGTTTTAATAGTGAGTCTGATCAGTGTTACAAGAAGGCATTTCTCTTGTTTTGTGTACCCTTACAAAACACAAAATGTTCTTTCTTTAATAACCTAAATATCTTCGCACGACAGTTTATCTTTTACTTTCCAGGAAGAGAAAATGTGAATAGCATGTAGAAAAAGCTTCCGTCACAGTTAACAACTAATTTTCCCCAATCCTTAATATCCAATATGAGTGCTAATTTTTTTTCAACGTTTTTTATTTATTTTTGGGACAGAGAGAGAGAGACAGAGCATGAACGGGGGAGGGGCAGAGAGAGAGGGAGACACAGAATCGGAAACAGGCTCCAGGCTCTGAGCCATCAGCCCAGAGCCTGACGCGGGGCTCGAACCCACGGACCGCGAGATCGTGACCTGGCTGAAGTCGGACGCTCAACCGACTGCGCCACCCAGGCGCCCCATGAGTGCTAATTTTTAAGTTTATTTTGAGGGAGAGAGAGCACGAGCAGAGGAGGGGCAGAGAGAGGGTGAGAGAGAGAATCCCAAGCAGGCTCCACACCATCAGTGCAGAGCACACTTGGTGCTCAAATCCTCGAACCATGAGATCATGACCTGAGCTGAAACCAAAAGTCAGACACCAACTTGCGCCACTCAGGTGCCCCGAGTATTAATTTTTAAATAAAAGTTGAATACAAATATGTAAAAGGTCTGAAGCAATTTCAGGAATATGGAAAGCTTAAAGTAATATAGTAGGTTGGGAAAATATCTTGATCTCAGTGAGTGGCAAAATGTTCAGGATCATGAACTTGAATTTAAACAGGACACGTTCAGTGCAAATGAGGTGAAGAGGTTTACAGTGTACAACAAACAGAAAAGTCTCTAGATCTGGAGTGCTCTCTTCCAGTACCTCGACAAATGGCTCAGGTGAGATCTCTGTACATTCATTGAGGTAAGAATATTTTGCAAGGCAGGTATATGACTGGATACTTGAGACGAGTAAGAGGCATAGAATTATCACTGAGTTATGAGCCACTAATCAGAACATCTTCAGTGTAGAAGGTGATACAGGAAGATTGTAGGTTGTGGAAAGGAAAGGGATACACAATTTTTACTCCTAGTCTTCTGTGAATCTCCCTATTCTGGGCAGGGAGGAACACATTAACATCATGAAATCCGAACCTGCATTCCAGGGTGTCTGAGACCAAGAAAAAAGCCACAGTGTGAGCGGTCATCAGATTCCGTCCCCCAGGGGGCGACACTATTGCAGGGAGAGATGGAAGAGAGAATGATGACTAGGTAGAATGGATATATTTACAAAGGGGGAAAAAAGTACAATTATGAGCAGCATAGAGATATTCTCATGAGAAAAAGAACCTATATGCATGGAAGCTTGTAAAAATAGTTTTTATAAAACCTATAAGAAAAAAGGAACCCATATTCAAACCTGAATTAGTCTTCATTACATTTTGAGGCAGATTACTAAGGTGTTCAAGGATGAGGAATTTTAGGGGCGCCTGGGTGGCTCAGTCCATTAAGCGTCCAACTTCAGCTCAGGTCATGATCTCATGGCTCATGGGTTTGAACCCCGCGTCAGTCTCTGTGCTGACAGCTTGGAGCCTGGAACCTGCTTCAGATTCTGTGTCTCCCTCTCTCTCTCTGCCCCTCCCCTGCTCACGTTCTGTCTCTCACTCTCTATCAAAAATAAATAAACATAAAAAAATGTAAGGACGAGGAATTTTAAACCATAGATACATATATACTTGAATTCAAATCTCTTTTCATGACCCATCATCCCTTGTATGTTGTGAACAACCTACTTTAGAGAGTTGTGTCGATTTGTGAAATATATTGCAAGATATAACTTTGATAACACCCTCACACATCCCCTTTCTATTTTCAAATTTCCTTTCAAATGTACTCTTATATACCATATCTGAAATATCACCATAGATTTTCTTTTTTTTTTATTTATTTTTTAAAAATTTTAGTTAGTTAACATATAGTATATCAATGGTTTCAGGAGTAGAATTCAGTGATTCATCACTTACCTATAACACCCAGTGTTCATCCAAACAAGTGCCCTCCTTAATGCCCGTCACCCATTTAGCCCATCCCCACCCACCCACATCCCTCCATCAACCCTCAGTTTAGTCTCTATTGTAAAGAGACTTTTATGGTTTGTTTCCCTCTCTCTTTTATTTCCCCTTCCTATATGTTCATCTATTTTGTTTCTTAAATTCCACATATGAGTGAAATCTCATGGTATTTGTCTTTCTCTGACTGGCTTAGCATAATACACTGTAGCTCCATCCACGTCATTGCAAATGGCAAGATTTCATATTTTTCGATCACTGAGTAATATTCTGTAGATTCTCTGTACATGATAGATTAAAACATGTGCATTTCCCCCAAAGTCTCCCAGATGTTACTAGGAATGTTTAACTTAAGTACACATACTGGGACTGAGAGTAAATTTTGCATTAAGACCAGAAAAGTTTTACTGAGAAGTTAAAGGGCTTAATATTTGCAGGAGCATATTCTTCTGACTTCAGAAAGAGATTCTGAAAAAGTAAGAGAGGGAGAAAAATTGTAGTCGATACAGAAACAGAGGAGAGAGAAAGACTAATGCGTATACAATGTCATCAAATGAGGTTTTTGCACATAGAAAAAAAGGGGTGATATTAATATAAAGGTCAAGGAAATGTATGTAGACCTGTATTCATTCATTCATTCATTCATTCATTCATTCAATAATTAATTTGTTCATTTACGAAACATTTATTGAGGAGCTAGTATATTCCAAGCACGAGAGGGACCACAGTGCGTAGTGTATGGTGTGAATGAAAAGACATTGTCCTGCCTTACCAAACTTAAAATGTACCAGACATCAAAAAAATTACAATAGTACAAAGATAACTACTTGGTTACAGTTGTGATGTGTTGTATGAGACAAACAACAAGAAGGAAATGTGCAGTTAGAATTCATGATGGGATTCTCATATGGGGGACAAGTCGTCTTGTGAGGGGGAGAGAGACATGCCCACGTACAATAGATTCTTCCAGTGAGGTTTTATCAGAGGGAATTAGTGTTATTCCCCAAAGTCAATTAAGTCAATATTCCTCAAGAACCGTACAGACTCCTGATTTACGAAACTGTTGCTTCTGGGATTATTCTCAACTGTAGGATTTTGTTCTTAGTACCTAGTTTGTGTCTAATTGCCCCAAGGTTAGAACAGGTTACACTTAAATATATATATATATATATATATATATATATATATATATATATACACTTAAATATATGTATATATATACATAGTTATGTACATTTTTGTAATGAAGTGTTGAATGTATTATTCTTTTTTTTAATGTTTGTTTACTTTTGAGAGAGAGAGAGAGACAGAGAGAGAGCAGGGGAGGGGCAGAGAGAGAGGGAGTCACAGAATCTGAAATGGGGTCCAGGCTTTCAGCTGTCAGCACAGAGCCTGAAGAGTGGCTCAAAACCATGAACCGTGAAATCATGACCTGAGTCTAAGTCAGACACTTAACCAATTGAGCCACCCAGGTGTCCCATGAATGTATTATTCTTAATTTTAAAAAACAATATAGATGAAGGAAGAATTCTTTTTGTTCTTCTCTTCACCATCACAGACCCCTCCAAAAGAAGCTATTACTGTTATCAGTTTAGCATATATTTAAACACTAAGTGATATTTTTATATGATTAAATTGTTTTATAAAAAGCATTATCAAATGTGTGTGTGTGTGTGTGTGTGTGTGTGTATCTCTTGCTTAAGCCTCGTGAGTACCTATCAACCTAGATCTTGTTTTAAATTTTATTTTTACATTTTATTTTTTTGAGAGACAGAGAGAGACAGAGCATGAGCAGAGGAGAGGGAGACACAAACTCTGAAGCAGGCTCCAGGTTCTGACCTGTCAGCACAGAGCCTGATGTATGGCTCGAACCCATGAATATGAGATCATGACCTGAGCCAAAGTCAGATGTTGAACCAAATGAGCCACCCAGGTGTCCCCTGGGTCCTTTTTCTAAACCATAGAATACTCCACAGTATGATCACATCCTAACTCATTTAACTATTTACCCATTGACAGCCAGTTCATTTTTCTTTTATTATTTTATCTCAAACATTGCTGAAATGAAAATTCTCATTCACATCTCAGTGTTCATAAAAAAGCATCAGAGTATAAAACTAGGGCCGTGCTAAGAATTGGAATTTCTGGGTTAAGAGTAGGTACATTTTTTTAAAAAATGTTTTTTAATGTTTATTTTTGAGAGAGATAGAGCATGAGTGGGGGGAGGGGCAGGGAGATAGAGGGAGACACAGAAACTGAAACAGGCTCCAGGCTCTGAGCTGTCAGCACAGAGCCCAAGGCAGGGCTCAAACCCATGAACCGTGAGATTATGACCTGAGCCAAAGTCGGTTGCTTAACTGACTGAGCCACCCAGGCACCCCAAGTGTAGGTACATTTTATGTTGACACAACCAAAAGAGCTGACAAAATACTATACAATACTGATTTACATTATGATGTCTTGTATATGAAATGTGGGTTCTCAAATTCATCAACATGCAGCCTTGTCAAGCTTTCTAACTTTGATAAGGTGAGGAGCACTCTGTGCTTCACTGGACCACCTTTGGTGATGAAAATGACTGGCTGGCAGGTAACCATCTCATCGGCCCCACATCCTGTATTATTTCCTTTGAAGAATGAGTTGGATTAGTCCCTGGCGAATCTGCTTTGTCTTAACACTGTAGATGATGGGGTTGAGCACAGGAGGCACCAGAAGATAGACATTGGCCAAGAGTAGACGGACAGCAGGTGCAGTGTGCTTCCTGAAGCGGTGCACCAGAGCCACGCTGATCATGGGCACGCAGTACACAAGCACCCCACACATATATGAAACACATGTGTTGAGGGCCTTCTGTCTCCCCAGAGGTAATGCCCAGCACAGTGTAGAGGATCAACACATAAGAGAGGATGATGAGCAGTAAGTCCAGCCCAAAAGTGGAAATAATGCAGAGCCCCAGGATGCTGTTGGGACGTGTATCGCCACAGGGCAGCTGGATTAGATCTAAGTGAAGGCAGTAGGAGAGGGAGAGGACATTGTGGCCACAGAAGGGCACACGCTTCAGGAGGAAGGGCAGTGGGGACATGAGCATCACACTCTTTAATCCAAGTGCAGCACCAGTACCAACAATAAGGGGCCCTGTCAGGATGGCGGTGTACCTCAGTGGGTTGTAGATGGCCAGAAAGAGGTCCACCAACATAGCCAGCAGAACTCCTGACTCCATGATGGAAAATGAATGTATGGAGAACATCTGCAACAGGCAGGCTTCAAAGCAGATCTCATTGGCACCAAAAAGGAAGATGCCCAACACAGTGGGCAGTGTAGAAGTAGAGACACCAAGCTCTGCAAAGACCAGCATAGCTAGGAAAAGGTACATCGGCTGGTGCAGAATGGTGTTTTTCCTGATCACTGCCAGGATCGGGCTATTGCCCATAACGGCCACCAGGTATATGGAGCAGAATGGGAAGAAAAACCAAGGGTGCAGGGCCTCCAGACCAGGGAGGCCAGTCAGCAGGAAATATTTGGGAATGAATTGACTGCTGTTGAACATTTTCCTATGTCTGGAGTCCAGGGACTTTGACCAAGGCAGGTGCCAGAGATACAACCTGGGGTGAGACACATAAAGGTTATTGGAGATTGGGAACCTGAGATTTCCTCTGCCTTGTAGGATCTGCCAACTCATGTCTCTCCTCCCATTCATGACCAGTACCTTTTGGTCTTCGATGATAAACAAAAATGTGGAGTCATGCTTGCAAATAGGTATAGCTCCAGAATAAGGGAATCTGGTAGAGTATTTTAACATCATATTTAAAACTGATCCATAGTGGGTTCACTGAGTATATTTGATGGGAACTGAATGTTTTCCATGTCTCCATCAAGAGAGGGTATTGTATAGTTTTAAAAAGACATCATCAGAAGGACACTAACACAATGAAAGCTGTAATCTACCAGACATTCTATAAATTCCCTATTAGAAGATGTTGGATTTTAAGGAGCCAATGGGAATGGGGGTTAATAAAATTACTTCAATGTTGGCATAAAATCGATCAAGAGATACAGCTACTAAATGCCCATCTCTGCTACTCCAAGTAGCATCGAAGACTGCTCTTCACTGGAGACACAGACTTATCTAGTTTTACTGGATAAAACATCTCTAAATTGGGCTCAGTTCTCTATGTTCCTTCTTCAACCTCCCGGATGATCCCTTTGGCTCTTATAAACAGTAGGAGAAAGCACAGAAAAAGTCAGTGTTTTTAAGGTTAATGAAAAGAACCCACTGGAATTTCTATTAATGGAAAGAAGCATTCTGCCCATTGGAGAATTCCCATCCCATTGTCAATCCACACATGACAGCATGGTTAATCAATACTTACTATGTCAATGGAAACGACGGGCAGTAGTCCTGGAGCATGGTCCCTTCAGATCATATTTCTGAAACTGCACATATAAAAACAAAAATATTTATCCATGATGGCCCACCTCAATAGTGCTGATATCTTCTGAAACCCTGTCTGGGAAGGCAACATGCATCTCTTTACACTATCCAAAAGATGTATCTGTTGAGAGAGGCAGAGACCTCTACATACCAAGAAGAGGTATCTATGAGAAGACTTCTGACCTCAGGATGAAATATCAGTTTAAAATCTATGTGTTAGAAAGAAAAATGAGAGAGGAAGAAAATGATATCTCTCTCATCAAGTATAGAAACCCAGATCTTATTCCCCACTGGAAGCAAACGCAAAAACATGACATGGGGAGAAATATATAGGCAAAGAGGAAGTTAGAGATACTGAGTGGTGGGATATGGTTGAGTCTGTAAGCCATGTTTTTAAATTCCTGATTTCTACTTTCAAGTGAGCTCTATGTTTAAATATGTAAAATGGAAATAGTCATACACTAGATAAAAAAATTAAGGGGACTAAACATAATAATGTATATAAAAGAGTCTTATAAAGTACCCAGTAATCATCAGCTATAGGAAAGTAATATTGGCCATTGTGGAGGACATTGGCTCTTCAGTGAAGACCCATGGCTTCTCTCTGAGGGCTAGACTTCACTGATGACATAAGGTGTTCCTTGATCAGGAACCTTTTATGCTGCTGCTACTCTGAGCCTGACCGCTTTTCTAATTAGTATATTGTCTCTTTCATCTTGACCTTCCATTCCTCAATTCCGCATATTAACAGTCTAAGTCATTTACTTCCTTTTATAGTGCATAAGATTCTGATACGTTTTTAGCAGTCCCTTGGATTACTTAGAGTTCAGTATTCACTTAAAATTGTGCACCTTATTTATTGCTCCCAGTTTGTTCCTGTTATGTATTTTGGAATTTCGGAGCAGTGTGCATAAAAGATAGGGTTGCAGACTATGGAATCAGATTGCCTTGGTGGGAATCCTGACTCAGTCATGAGCCGAGGGGCTCTCCATTCCCTATCTGTAAAGCAGAGAATCACTATAATATGTAGCCACAGGCTTGTTTGAAACTTAAACAAATGAACCTGTATGGAGCAGTTAGCATACAATACACTTACAGTATTGTTACTTTGCAGGTGAAATGATAATAATCGTGTCAATGAAAGTCAGGCTTTTAATTTTTATATAATCATTTTTCACTCAGACCTTTCTCTCTCCATCTTTATGGATAATATTCTTTTTCTTTTCTTTTTATTTGCAATTAAGCAATTTCTTAATTGCCTAAGATTTTCTAGATTGAAGAAATCAACTTTGTATCTTTATGCCAGCCTTTTTACATTGAGTCATTATAGGTGTCTGGAATGCCTCGGAGACATCATTTACTCCTTCTTCCTTATCCATCAGGGACACTGCATGTCACCCATATTTTAAAAGCCTGCTGCTTTCCACAAGTACCTGTGAGCATTAAAAACAAACAAACAGGGGCGCCTGGGTGGCTCAGTCAGTTAAGCACCTGACTTTGGCTCAGGTCACGATCTCGAGGCTCATGAGTTCAAGCTCCATGTAGGCCTCTGTGCTGACAGCTCAGACCCTGGAGCCTGCTTTGGATTCTGTGTCTCACCACCCCCCCCCCCCCCGGCTCTGCCCCTCCCCTGCTCATGCTCTGTGTCTCTCTATCTCTCAGTAATAAATAAACGTTAACAAAATTCAAACAAACAAACAATGTTTGCCTGAGAAGTGAGCCCCTGTGTAGAACTGCCAGTACACAGTATCACCCACCACCTCAAAGGAAGCCCATGAAGCCTGAGAGAGAATATGCCTGTGTGTGGTACTGGCTGTGGGAAGGGAGAGTGGTCTGAGGTCCAGCCTACACTTTGGGTTTGTCGTCTTCATTGTCTGTTGGCCAGTGTATTAATTTTGGAGACACCAAGAAAAAAAGGGAAAGAACCTGATTCTAAAATGCATGGGATCCCCCTGGCACTTCAAAATGGTCTGGTGGAGAGGGAGTCAGTGGCATCTGAACATCATCCATCGGTGTGAATTAGTAAGAGGAACAGTGATTTTTGCTGCCCAGCTACTGTTGAGGATGAAAGGAAAAGTCTTCGTATCCCGTATGTTCATCCTCTTTGAATGGCATGCTTCTTAGTGCTGATAAAACTCCAGTGAGACCTAGCTTCTTGACTTGACTGGTCTATAAATCCTGACATACCCTAACATGTCTTTTCCCTCCTGGTAATTCCTGTGCTTTTTTTTTTTTTTTTGTTCTGTTTTGTTTTTGTTACAGTTTACTTTCCATGACTGTTTTTCCTTTCTTAAGCACTTCAGCATTTAGTACAACTAAAAATCACATTTTAGAACAAATACAACCTGCACCACTGTTGTATAACATCTGGCTCAGATGTCAGTCCTGGGATGTCTTCCTTATGTCAGGCATGTGGTTAATCACTTTCTGTACCAGCACCTCTCTCCTCTAGCACTCAGTCCCATATATTGCTGTTTAGTTGTTTGTTAGTCTTCCAAGGAACACTTAGGGCCTGTATTTTGAGCATGTCCCCAGGGCTTTATAAAAGGGAAAGGATAAAGGGAGGGAGGGAACAGGAAAGAAGGTGCATGTTGATGTATGGTGATATATTCTAGGCTGGGAGCTTAGGGCAGGAAGTGGTGGAAGAACTTTGTCTTCTTCTATCGAATGAGAGTCTCTCTGTAATATCCTGTTACTTCATTGTAGATGAAGAGCTGTTATTATAGGAGGTCTGAGGTCCATGCTGATGAGTGAGGTGTGTGGGTTGAGTGGGAAATATGAGGACAGGCTAAAGCAGGTCTTATCCTGAGAATACTCAAAATGACCCACTCTTATATATTTTACAGCTTGAGAGAGTGAGAAGTTGGCATTTCAAGTGACTTGCCAAGTCATGCTGGCAAAACTGCAGTTAAAGAGGAGAGTGAGGAAGCCTGGACAAAAGCCACACAAGGAAGCCGGTGATAAATGGGTTGGGCATGGGGATGAGTCAGCCAGAAGAGGGTGAAGGACTGTGAAAACCACAGGTCATCAAGGAGCTAGGGTTGAGAGGGACCAGGCCCCACAGGTTATGTGGCTGCCTGCATGGGACGGAGGGGACAAGGACCATTGGTGTGGAAAGTGAAAGAGAGGAGGGTAAATGGCCCTAAGCAACAAAGATTTAAAAAGAGAATTAAATATCTAGTTTAAAAAGATTGGATTTGGAGACAAAATGGCCGTTTCCCTGTCCCAGATTTCCTGAATTAACAGAGAGGAGTTGAGTAAAACAGACTCAAGTGTTTCTCTGCCATAGTGAGGGTTTCTGGATAAAAGTCTGCATCCTTCCCGGAGGGCAGGGGTCTTTCATGGCAGGAGGAAAGGGGAACAGAAAGCCTGTACTGGAAAGGAGATGCATCTCAGAAAGAAGACCCCGGGTTCAGATCACCTGAACAGATTTCCCATTCTCCTGATCCCACAGGCTGGACTTCAGGCCAACCCCGTTCCTCTCCTACAAAAACCCACCTGCCCTTCAAGGTGGCAGGTCTCAGGCCAGATCTCCACCTCACTACCTGGAAACAGGGCTGACTGGCCTTCTTCTTTATCATGACTTCAGAATTAGCCTTCTCCTTCCCCCAGTTTTGCCAGTCAGTCCCCTGCTGGACACAGGTAAACCAGCCTCAGAATGTGCTGCCTCCAGGCCTACAGAAGTAATTAAGCCAAGAGCAGAGGATCCCAGGGGATGCTGTCTGGGGAACCTTAAGTCAAACTCTGAGAAAATATAGAACAAGATGATGCATGCATGTGTGGAAGTGTAAACATACACGTCCATGTGAGCATTCTTTTATGTGCATTTGCGAGTGTGTAAATTTATGTAAATGTGCATATGAACACATGCCTGTGTGTGCATATGTGTGTAGATGTATGCGTAACCATGTTGCTTGTTTAAGAATTTTGTTTGCAAGTTTGCATGAATCTATGAGCATGTGTCCACAAATATAATTGAATGTATATTCACGTAGGTGGTGATATGACATAGGTATGTCTTTAAGTCATTAACCCAAGGAAAGAACCTCCAGATCTGAGAAAAAAGGTGCAATTAATTGAATGTAGATTCATGTCTGTATGTGCATGAGTGTATTGCATTTCTCTCTAATCTTATGTATTTGTATGACAGTATATGTTTGCTTAAAGAGTCATCTAAAATACTCTTATAATTGTCTTATATCCTAATCCTTATTAGTCAGTGACATTCCTGTGTCCTGTAGGGACAGGAGAAATTGCCTTATGCTGAAACTGGCAAAGTATGATCTAAGCAGCCCTTGGAATTTGCACCTTGTACTAAGATCTGGCAGTTCTTTTGTTAGGTTAGTGGCTCAAAGACATACTTCTGTCAGTTCGTTATACTACCTACAGGTCTGACACACTCTCGACCCCAATTTTTCTCATTCTGGTTATAAATTCGGCTTTGATGCCTCTCCTCAACTTAGTTCTGTCCCAGACTATGATATGGACAAAAAAAGCAACATTGGAAAGTTCCTCTTAGATCTAAAAATAAAGTTATCCCCGGTGAATGTGTATAGTAGAAATATTATATTTTGATGAATTGTGGCCAACTCGGAGGTTAATCCAAAAAATGTGAAGTGATGATTCAACTTCCCGTATCATCAGAGTAACTTATCACCAATGACATTATTGTATAATTAAAGTTCTACCAAATAAGTAGAGGAGAAAACATAAAAATCACTCTGAACATGCAAACATTTGAGTAAAAAATATAATCATTCTTTTTAATGTAAGAAAGTAGTGGATATATATTTGTATGTGTATACATAAGTAGTAGTAAGCATCAACTTTATTTGATTTTAACATTAGAGTTAATTCATGATGTACCATCAAACTAAGATAGGTAAACAGAACTTGTTTTGTGGTATGAAGGCTCTAAAAAGAAGGTTTCACTCATTCCTCATTTGGAGTTGCTCTAGTCCATTCCCAACGTCTCACTGTGTCTTCCCCAGTGAAACCACCTTGAGGATGGCCCTGAGGATCTGCTGGGTCTTGATGCTATAGAACAGGGTTCATCAGGGGTGGGAAGAGCACAGAGACAGTGCCTATGAAGATGTGCACCAAGGGTGAGGTGTGGTGCCCAAACCTGTGCACAACAGACAGGCCTAGCACAGGCACATAGAAGCAGAGCACGGCCAGGATGTGTGAGACAGAGGTGTTGAGGGCCTTGAGCCTCTCCCCGGCAGAGGCGATGGCCAGCACAGTGTGGACGATGATAGTGTAGGAGAGCAGGATGAAGAGGACATCGGAGCCCATGGCCAGCATGATGATGCACAGCCCATAGAGTCTGTTGAAACGTGTGTCAGAGCAGGTCAGGAGGATCACGTCCTGGTGAAGGCAGTAGGCATGGGACAGTGCCCTGGGGCGACAGTAGTCAAACTTCAGTAGGTGCAGTGAGGGTGCCGCAGTGATGGCAGCACTCCGCACGCCCAGCACAGCCCCGGCCAGTGGCACACGAGAACCTGTGAGCACTGATGCATAGCGCGGTGGGAATCAGATGACCACCGGGCAGTCCAGAGCCATGGCGAAGAGCACCACTGACTCCATGAAGGAGAAGGAGTGTAGAAAGTGTTGCTGCAGAACACAGGGCACCAGGCCCACCATCCGGGCATCAAACCACAGCACACCCAGCACTGAGGGCAGCGTGGACATGCACAGGCCCAAGTCTGTCACAGCCAGGATGGCCAAGAAGTAGTACATGGGCTGGTGGAGAGAAGGCTCAGTTCGTACCAGATGCAAGATGGTAGCATTACCTACGAGGGCCACCAGGTATCCTACAAAAATGGGTAGTGAGATCCAGTGGTGAGCCCATTCCAGGCCTGGGAAGCCAGTCAGCAGGAACGTAGAGAAGCTTGCGTTGGCATTTGGTAGGGTGGATATCCTCATTCTCAAGAAGTCTATTCACTCTAGGAAAAGGGAGTAGTACTTTGAAGGTTACTAGATCGTTACCATGAACACCTCTGCTATCACTGGACACCAGTCCCCTGCTGGTGTAGGCTCAATGACCTCTTGCCTCTGCATGCCGTGGACTCAATGACCTCTCAATTCACCAATGCCCACACAAACAGCTTGTCCTTTTCCTGCTTCCTCCCTTCTTTTTCTTCTTCCCATTCATCCCTCTACTTACCTCAGTGACGGTAAGCCTCGAGAGGGGTTTTCTCTGCTTTTGTTCTTAACCACTAGTGAAAGATAAGGTTGGGTTTTTGTTTTTTTTAACTTAGAAAAATTTAGAGCTCCACCTTAATAGAATGCTGAGATACTCTGAAATTCTGTTACTCCTAAGTTGTCTTCTGTGTCTGACCTTACCCCTTTGAGATTTTCCTGTAGAAGAAATTATATCTAATTTTTCTAAGCAGATTGAGAATGCCTTAGAGAGTTTCCTCATCCAGTCTGCTCTCCACTTTATCTGCTTATTGCCATTATGAGATCCTCTGCACATATCCCTTTGATTGAGAGAAAAGTTATCCTGCTTCCCTCCACACCCAACCTCTCTCAAAGAACCAAGGACTAGCTCTCTAGTACCTTATGCTTCAAGCATCTAATGTCCCTGGGAAGTCATGCTCATTCATTCTATATAGTCTACCTCTTTAAAGCTGCTTCCTTTACTATAATTCCTGGAATTTCTTTATTTTCAAATCTAAAATCAGAGTCCACTGACATTCCTCTTCCTTCCTTCCTTCCTTGCTTCCTTCCTTGCTTCTTTCCTTCCTTCCTTCCTTCCTTCCTTCCTTCCTTCCTTCCTTCCTCCCTTCCTTTGTTTTAATGTTTATTTATTTTTGAGAGAGAGAGTGTGCAGGTGTGTGTGAGTGGATGAGGGGTAGAGAGAGAGGGGGACAGAAGATTCAAAGCAGGCTCAACGCTGAGAGTAGAGAGACCGATGCAGGGCTTGATCCCACAAACCATTAGATCATGACCTCAGCTGAAGTCAGATGCTTAACCGACTGAGCCACCCAGGCACCCCCCTTTATTTCTTTCACCCTTTCTTTCTTTCTTTCTTTCTTTCTTTCTTTCTTTCTTTCTTTCTTTCTTTCTTTCTTTCTTTCTTTCTTTCTCTGTGTTTTTAAAGGTACCTGTCCTCAGAAATCAAGCTGGAGACCTGACACAACTTTAATAAATCAGGGCAACTTATTAGAGTGTATTTCCCAAGTAGGTATTGCAAAAAATGCATGTCAGTAAGTGTACCTTGAAACAGAAGCAATAATGACAAAGCTTGTTCTTTGCTTAAATTAGTTTATTAAAAACCAAAAATAGGGATACCTAGAGAGATGCTCACAAGACAAGCCCTGCTATCCCGGATCTCCATGCCTGATACAATATTTGCTTCTGCATCCTCATCAGTAAAGTAATGATAATGATATTTCCTAATTAAAGAATGGATGTGTTTTTATTTTCACATGATTTATATAAAATTTAGCACCAAGTCTGGAATATAATAAACAATAAATGTATTTGTTGTTGTCAAAGCACTGATTTTCTTGTATTCTTCCCCTACAGTTTTTACTCTTTATCTCCTCCTGTTATGAAAAAATTAACTCCATCTCCTATTTAATATGACAGTGCTTTAGACCTTGGCATAAGTGCCATGTGACTTTGGAAGATTGGGGAACTACTGACAGTCAAACAGACTGAGGGAGTAATTGGGGCAAAGTGATAAAAGGGGATACTGAGGAATAGATCACAACACATACTGAGGGACAGATAGGGATGAAATTGTGGCCTTAATAAGAATATGCTGAGGGAGACCCATGGTTCAGGAAGCAGAGGAGGCTGGAAGAGGAGGAAATGGATGAAGAAGGACAGGGTGTGGTGAACACTGGTGAGGAAGATGTTGAAGGACAGGAAAGGGTCAGCTGGGTGTCAGAGAGAAAGGAGCTTGTGTGACTTCGAGGAAGAGCCTGAGAAACACAAGATGAGGACATGTGAGGCCGACCTTGGAGGACAGAGTAGCTGGAGGATGGTGAAGCTGAAGTCAGAGAGAGGTTTCTGGAAGGCTGAAAGGAGGGAGACCGCCAGACAGACACAGACCGAGAACTGGGGAGAGGTCAGGGCCTGAGGGACAGTGAAGGGGAAAACCAAGGGCTAAACTGATAGGAAGCTTAGAGACTGAGGGAGGATTGGGGGCGGGGGGAGGAGGAGAGGGAGAACAGAGAGGGGTAGGGGCAGAATTGAACAGAAGAGGGGAATTGAGGAGAAGGAAAAAAAAATCTCCTGTGAGACAACTTGAGAGAGAGGCTAGGCAACAGAGAGGCTGGAGATGGGGGATGTGGTCAGACACTGAGGCACTGACATGGAGAAGCGTGAGGAATGGAGGGATGGGAAGGCACCAGGGAATCTCCCACAGCTCTCTATTCAGTCTTACCCTCTCAAGCCCACTGGGCAGTGAAGAATCTATGGAGACCTGTGGCCCTCCAGACACAGTTCATTAGGCAGTACAGTGTGGTGATGAAGGAAGTAGCTCTGGAGTCAGATCTACATCCCAATCATAACTCCCCCATTTATTAACTCTGTAGTTGTGCAAATTATTTGCTTAATCTCCGTTTTCCTCACCTGAAAGAGTAGGCCAGTTACTCTCCCTGCTTTGTAGATTATAGAGCCATTTACAAGAAACTAAATGTGGTGCAGTTAGAACCATACACTCAACGGCTGTAGATTATTATCTGCCATTTCCAGCACTGCCTTCTTATTGGAAGATCTCCACAACAAGTATCTACCGTATGAGAGCTATAGCTCTTCCCTTCATTTCTGCAACAAGCTCTAAGGGAAGGTCAATCAGCAATCCAATAGTAGCGAGGAGTGAGAAGCTCAGGGTTGGGACTTTGAGCTCTTTAAGCAGTTTTTGAACAGCCAGCCACATGACTTTGGTGAAGTGACTGAATCCTTCTCCACGTTTATCTTTTTCTGTGATGGAAAATTTTCACATGTTCCCTGCCTTCTTTCCAGGGAAACTATGTTGGGAGCCACATACATTGGGATAGAGTAGAGATTATGATCCATCCCTGCCATAATCCTGTATCACTCTAGTCCAAAGCCCAGCCCAGTGCTGGGGGAGGTCACCAAGAGGCCATGACTATAGGTTGACCTGCAAGATGGACCCAGGTAATCCAAGGTTTCTGACCCTTCACCTCCAGCCTTGGAATGTGCATTCCACCTGCCTTCCCCACTCTCAGAAGCTGCTCCAAGGACACAGCCTTAAAAGAGTAAGGTGTTTTGAGCCCATCTGGATGGTGTACATGACCGAACCCGGTTAAGATTCTGGTGATGGGTGCAGAGAGCTACTTTTCTTGTGGTTCCCAACATATGCCTTGTATATAAATTCCCTTGCTTATTAAACCTGCCGTCTACCAATCTGGAGGGGCCTGCCTCCTTCATTCTCTCCCTGCCCTCCATGTACCAGGGCCAGTTTCACATTTTACCCAGGAAGCTGCTGTGTTTGCACACCAACCCCCAGTTACAAATTCTTGTCTCTCTTTCTAACCCAAAAGATCAAGGGGGAGATACCATGGAACAGCAGCTCTAACCACAGACTGGCCATAATCCTGGAAGCTGCCCTATCCCATAACCCTCCTTGTAGACTTGCTAGATAAGAGGTACTACAAAGGTCACTGGGTTGGCTGCCTCTATCCACCTTCAACACCTTACTGGTCCCTTGTTGTCTGTGGCTTCTTTCCCCAACCCTGTAGTTCTTCTCACTTCCTGTCCCAGCCTCTTCTGATTAAATCAGGATGCTCTGCTGCAATGGCACTTATATGCCTCTCTGTCCTCCCTTGGGTCTTAGGCTCTCAGAGGAAACTATTTAGATGGCTGTAGACCTGCAGACACCGAAGAGGGATCAGTATCTTCCCAGAACTTAGTCGTTGGGCACACCATTTTTCTTTCATGGAAACTTAGCAACTCGCAAGTACCACCATGAGATATTTCGGCAGATCAGATGATTCTTCATTCTCTTCTCCCACTAGCTGCTATTGTTACAAGAAAATTTACTGGTTGACCCTTCTGTGGTTTTTTTCCCAGTCTAGCTTCCCTTTGAGACTCTCTTTCCTGCTAGGTAGTTATTCCTGCTCATTCATTCAGCAAATATATAGACACTGAAATCTTTGGGACATATACTTAGATGCAACAATCAATAATACATAATCTCTGTCTGCTTTTGAGAAAATGATTGTGTTTTGTAGGAGGCGGACTTGAAAAGGACTAACTCTTCATGACAGAGTAACAAACCAAAAAGATTCACAGGAAATATAAGGATTTAACAGATATTCTTTACTCTTTCACTGGATCCAGCATTCCAGATAGGGAAGGAAACATACAAAGGCTCAGAATTGTCACAAAACAAGATATTATAAAATTATGTGAATTTCAATGACCTGAAAAATGTGTTTCAGTTATATGAAAAATGTGTATTTTACAAATAGAATGCTAGCTCTGAAGTCTTAGGAAGGCATTAGGATATTAAATAACATGATTGTAAAGAAATTTTTTGCACATGGGAGCATAGAATTGGTGCTGGTAAATGGGTTGTGCAATTTATTGTCATTAGCACGAATATAACTTTGATGAGTCTTGTTTTGTTGGTTGGTTCTCATTTTTTATTGAAGAGGAAGGCATTGTAGCTGAAAACATAGATACTACACAGGTATAGAAATTCTATGTATAAACTTAGTACTAAAGAAGTTCATATCTATAGCATAGAAGTTAAGGAAAAACTAAGTAATTTTTTTTTTTACTTGAACTTCCTTCAGCAAAACAGGCCCTTGTCCCAAATAGACTGACCCAATCTGGAGAGAAGGTCTGGCATAACCATCTAAGAAAATTATACAGAGTTGTAATTGGGTCTTGGTCTAGGATGCAGGAGATATTTAACTAAGGAATGTTCCTTTCCTATGGGAACCTCAAGCTCCTCATTTTAAAATGTCAAACACAAGAACATCTACTTCATAGCTTTGGTGTGAGAATTAAATAAAACACTGAGCATAAAAACTGTTAGCTTTCGGGGCACCTGGGTTTCTCAGTCGGTTAAGCATCTGACTTTGGCTCAGGTCACCATCTCACAGTTCATGGGTTCGAGCCCTGTGTCAGGCTCTGTGCTGAGGGAATCCTGAGGGATTCTGTGTCTCCCTCTCTGTCTGCCCCTCCCCTGCTCACACTCTGTCTCTTTCTCAAAAATAAATAAAAAACATTGTTAGCTTTTATCATCATTGCCATCATCAACATAATCACACATACATGCTCTTGTACTCTTTGTAAGACATTCTTTTCAGTTATAAAACTCAAATGTGGTTTTTTTTGGAAGCTTTGGGTAATAAAAAGATGGAGAAATGCATAGAAAAAAGACATATATCATAGCTTTTTTCCTATGGATATAAATAGTTGTTGCACAGCAATTGCTTTTTACAGAAATATTTTAAATTTCTTAAATTTAATATTATGTTGAAAATAGTCCTCTCAGTATTTATGTATACTTTTTAATAGCCAACTAATATTTTATCAAATGAATATACTATAATTTATATAACATCCTCTTCCTAGATACTTGGGATGCTGTGAGGTTTTTTTTTTTTTTTTTATCAAAATGAACAATGACACAATTAATGTGTAATATTCATTTATTTATTAATACAACAGATATTTATTGAGCACCAGTGTAGGTGCTAAAGATAGCTCTGTGACCACACAGAAAAAATAGATCCTTGTCCTCAGGGAATGCAAATTTCCATTTACAATTATTTCAGTAGGATAGGTTTCTAGAAGGGGTGCTTCTGAGACACAGAGTATGAATGCATTTAAGTCTTTCAAGGCATCTTGCTTTCTGTAAGAGACAAATCAATTTATGCTCTCACACCAGTGTATGAAAATCCCTTCTTTCCCATGTGCTTGTCAGCACAGATCTTGATTATGAACTCTTTTAATATTTGCTTATTAACAAGATTAAAATATGTTAATTTGAGTTTTAAGTTCCTATAAGATAGAAGTTTTCAACAATGTCATTATCTATATTTATTTCCTAATTGCAAAAAGAAAGAAATTTAGTGGCCTGTTTGTTCATAAGTGGCAAAAATGGGACTCAAAATCTAATCCAAATCCAAATCCTATGTTCTTTATACCTCATTCTACTAACAGGATCCACAGAAAACAAGTTTCCATTCCATATGGGGAAGCCCATTCTGAGTGTCAGAGCCAACATTCAGTAGTGTGGCCTCCTCCCATGGAGACTTCAGTTAAAGCTCAGAATGGAACCTATGTTTAAGGAGCACTTGACTTTAGGACTGGAAAGACTCTAGCGCTCCATAGGGTCTCCCACGCCCAAACCACTGGGATTCCAATGGCCCTCTACTCACACACACACATGCACACATACAACACTACACAAACACAAGAGCTTTTACATCCAGTTTTAGAGTTTGGTTCTTTTTGAAATTTCATTTTGTATTTAATATACATTTTGTATTTAAATAGGACATATTTTAATTATAAAATATAAAGAATGATATAATAGCGCCTGGGTGGCTCAGTTGGTTAAGCATCTGACTCTTGACTTTTGGCTCAGGTCATATCTCAGGGTTGTGGGTTCTAACCTCACATCAGGCTCTGTGCTGAGTGTGGAGACTGCTCAGAATTTCTCTCTCTCCCTCTCTCTCTGTGCCTTCCCCGCTTGTCCTGTCTCTCTCTCTCTCTCTCTCCCTCAAAATAAATAAGTAAATAATTTTTTTAAAAAAGAATGATATAATAACCACCTGAGTAAATATGCTTCTATATGCATACCTGTTTTTTTTAATGGTTATTTATTTTTGAGAGAGAGACACAGTGTGAGTGGGGGAGGAGCAGAGAGAGAAGGATACACAGAATCTGAAGCAGGCTCCAGGTTCTGAGCTGTCAGCTCAGAGCCCATCGTGGGGCTGGAACTCATGGACCATGAGACCATGACCTGAGCCGAAGTTGGAAGTTTAACCCATTGAGCCACCGAGGCTCCCCTATGTGTACCTGGTTTTAACAAATCTTAACATTTTGCTTATTTGCCTCATGTTCTTTTTCTAGATCGAATTAAAACCTTCCGTGTAACACAGCTTACTTGATTTACTTCTTTCTTTTCTTGGAGCTGTTTTCTAGCATTTCCTATTTATCAATCTCAGTATAGTTTTTAATGCTTTTTCTGTGTACAGATATATACAGGATATACATTTGGTATTACCAAGTTTTTTTTCCCCCAATTTTGCTAACGTTTTTGATAAAATATGGTGTTTTTTGTTATTTATTTTATGTTTCAAATTTCTTATGAAGATGAACATGTTTTCAGATGTTTCTTGGCATATTCGTTTTTTTTTTTTTAATGTTTATTTATTTTTAAGAGAGAGAGAGAGAGAAAGCACAAGTGAGGGAGGGGCAGAGAGAGAAGGATTCAAGACTGGAAGCAGGCTTGAGGCTCTGCTGTGACAGCAGAAAGCCTGATGTGGGGCTTGAACTCCAAAAGCACGAGTACATGATCTAGCTGATGTCAGACGCTTAATAGACTGAACTACCCAGGCGCCCCTGTCCTATTCATTTTTTGTGTATGTGCATCGCCTATTCATATCTTTGTTTAATTTCTTATTGGATTCTCTGTCTTTTAAAATTTTTGCTAATTTATAGAGATTCTTTATATATTCTGAACCTTAAGCATCAGTTGCTCATATAGATATACACTGCAGATGAATCTCCTAGTCTGGTTTGTGTTGTCTCTTTGTTTCTGGTATATTCTGTTTTACTCTATTTTCATTGTTTGTCTATCTATATATGTGTATCTACTTCTCTGTTCTCTTGTATTTTCTTTTAAAAAGCTTCAAATTTTCCTTTTAACATTTATATCTTTAATTGGATACATTTTTTATGTGTACTATAAAGTAAAGATCAAATTGTATCTTCCACATGGATAACAAATTTGGCTAGCACTGCTTACTAAATAACCCAAATTTACCTATTTTTACTTTTTAACATTTTTTAAAGTGTTTATTTATTTATTTTGGGAGGAAGGGCAGAGAGAGAAGGAGGGAATTTCAAGTAGGTTCTGCACTGTTAGCTCAGAGCCTGACACGGGGCTCGATCTCACGAACCGTGAGATCATGACCTGAGCCAAAATCAAGAGTCAGACGCTTAACTGACTGAGCTACCCAGGTTCCCCCCAACTGTTTTTAATGTTAACTTTTTCAAGTGCCATCATATCTGAGGGTCTTTGTCTGGTCTGCTGTTATCACCACCTCTCCCATTTTGGCCAAGCAAACAGAAAAAAAAAAAAAAAAAAACCCAAAATTTTAATCAGAAACCAGTCTGACAGATATCAACCATGTGTGTACCATCCAAAGGAATGGTATTAACTAAAGAAAAAAAAGTGAAGAGGTGGGGGACACTGTAATATAAGGGCAGGAAAAATT
Organism: Panthera pardus; assembly: GCF_024362965.1. NCBI lineage: Eukaryota > Metazoa > Chordata > Mammalia > Carnivora > Felidae > Panthera > Panthera pardus. The sequence continues at coordinate 53,750,698 of NW_026526677.1, forward strand.
ACCTTGTGTGGAGGCAAGGATATGGTAAACTCTAGACTCCTAAGTCCATGGAAAGAAAGAGAAAATTGAGTTTATAATTTTTTTAATATTTATTTTATTAATTTTTTTAAATTTTTTTAATGTTTATTTATTTTTGAGACGGAGAGAGACAGAGCATGAACAGGGGAGGGGCAGAGAGAGAAGGAGACACAGAATCTGAAACAGGCTCCAGGCTCTGAGCTGTCAGCACAGAGCCTGACCCGGGTCTCGAACTCACGGACTGTGAGATCATGACCTGAGCCGAAGTCGGACGCTTAACCGACCAAGCCACCCAGGCGCCCCTTTATTTTATTTTTTTAAATGTTTTTATTTATTTTTGAGAAAGAGAGAGAGGCAGAGTGTGAGCTGGGGAGGGGCAGAGAGAGATGGGAGAGAGGGAGATGCAGAATCCATAGCAAGTTCATAGAATCCACCCACAGGGCTTGATCTCGTGAACCACGAGATCATGACCTGGCCTGAAGTTGGAAGCTCAACCGACTGAGCCAGCCAGGCAACCCTTTAATGTTTATTTTTGAGAGAGAGAAAGAGAGAGAGAGAGAGAGAAAGCGCTCACGCAAATGGGGGAGGGGCAGAGAGAGGGAGACACAGAAACTGAAGCAGGCTCCAGGCTCTGAGCTGTCAGCACAGAGGCCAACACAGGCTCGAACCCACGACCATGAGATCATGACCTGAACCAAAGTCGGACACTTAACCAACTGAGCCACCCAGGCACCCCGAGAGAATTTAGTTTATTAAACAGACTCAGCAAGGTTTCTGTTCAGGCCGTTCAGGAAGGAGGGGTGGTGGACTATATACAAGGTTTTCCATGCCTCGGGACTGTGAAGAGTAACTCTCAGTAAGCACTTCCAGGTCATGGTAACCTGTGGCATAGGAGGCTGGAGGCCTAGAGGGCCTGAATTGAGTGAAGCAGAGCTAGGATACTGATGAGGAACACCCTTTGATAAATGCCATCATAAGGGAATCCTCTTGGTCTTCCCGGGTGTGAAGAGAAACCGTTTCCCTAGAAAAGAAGTTCTCTTTCTCAGTTTTGAATCTCTGCTTATGCATTTATGTATCCAAAAATTAATGGCATTTATTCATTGAGCATCTGTTCTCTGCCATTCATTGTATTTATGGAGATGTACTGGTTAACAAGATGCATAATTCCTCCAGGGAGCTTAATTTAGAAATCCATTCTGGAAAAAGACAAAAAAAAAAAAAAAGGAAAAAAAAAGGAAAAAAAAGAAAAAGAGAGAGATGGGGGAGGAGAAGGAGGAGGAACTAAGCTGGAGCATGAAGCAGCACATTATCATGTGACAGATGTTATGCTGGGAAATGCAGGGTTCTGAGGGAGCAGACACACGGAGCAACTACTTTGATGTTGGAGAGAGGGCCCTCAGGGAAATATCCATGAGGAAGCAACCCCAATGCTGAGACTCCAACATGAATCTCATTTAGTCAACGGTATGGTCAATCTTCTCTGCCAGTTTTAGGTTCACAGTCTCCTGAGCGATGGGATCATGACTTACAAATGTTTGCAGTATTTTCCTTCATTGAAATTTTGCCGCATGTCATGTCATTGTGAAAGATCTCACAACCAAAGTGCCTAGGAACAAACACTGACTTCTGATTCCCGACAGTAAGTCCACAGGAAAGGTAAAATCAGAGATGTGAGGAGTCAGGAGTGGGGTCAAGGGCTTTTACTAGATGAACAGGATGAGGAGGGAGCACATCCACAGAAAGATTTGGAGGTGTTTTACCTAAATCAGCCATTAGGGAAGAGTGACAGGTTCTGATTCTTCCAATGTGACTAAAGAGTCCAAAGGACATGGCTTAACCAGTATAGAAAGTAAAGAGAAGGACTTTGACCAGGTAGAGAAGAGGGAAGCAGTCCCAAGGAACCATTAATGAAAGGTACTTTTCTTGAGGTTAATTTATCTCTTCTTTTCCAGGTTCTGTTCTGGATGCTTTTTAATGTACTTTTCCTTTTTAATTTTTGTTCCGTTTCATTTTTGTTTTAATATTTGTACATTGCTGATGACCCTCAACAGAGTCTTCTTCTGGGCCGTTTTTGGTGCTACCAAAACAGCAAGGTCTCATACGTAGGAGGAATTATAATTTAAGCAAGAGAACATCAGCACTCGTAACCCATAACTCAGGAAGGAAATCCATACGTATTTTAATTAGGGCAGTGGAAAAAAAACTTGGGGAACATGTGGGGTGATGGTAGGTTCTCAATGCTGTAAATCTTTGGCCTGATTTGGGAACTTCTCCTGGGTACCCTCTGGAATCTTTAGCTCCAAGACTTAGTACTGACCTTCTTAAGACTGAGGAGTTTGCTGATGATGTGGCGGATCTCCTTGGTCTTAATACTGTATATGATTGGATTAAGCATGGGAGGCACAAAGAGATAGACATTGGCCATGAGAAGGTGGACAGCAAGTGGGACGTGCTTCCCAAAGCGGTGCACGAGGGACAGCCCCACCATAGGCACAAAGAATATCAGTACAGCACAGAGGTGTGAGGTACATGTTTGGAAGGCTCGGAGCTGCTCCTCTTGGGAGGCCAGTCTTGCCACGGTGTGCAGGATGACCCCATAAGACAGTGCAATGAGCACCAGGTCCAGCATCATAGTGAACACCACCACTGCCAGCCCATACAGGTTGTTGAAGGTGGTATCTGTGCAGGCCAAGTGTATCACTTCCTGGTGTAGGCAGAAAGAATGGGAAAGGACTCGAGGCCCACAGTAGGGAAAAGTCTTCAGGAGGAGGACAAGGGGAACTAGGGCCACAGGTCCTCGGAAGATGACAGCCAGACCTGCCCTGATCACTCGCTGGCTAGTGATAATGACCGAGTACCTAAGGGGGTGGCAGATAGCCAAAAAGCGGTCAAAGGACATAATAAGGAGCACTGAGGACTCCATGAAGGAAAATGAGTGGATACAGAACATCTGGATCTGACAAGCCACAAAGTAGATACCATGAGATTTGAACCAAAAGATTCCCATAGTGGTGGGCAAGGTAGACACTGACAGTCCTAGGTCAGTGAAGGCCAGAAAAGAGAGTAGATAGTACATGGGTCTGTGCAGACGAGGGTTGGTCTTAATAACTATCAGAATGAAACAATTGCCTGAGATGGCCACAAGGTACATAAGGAAAAAGGGGATGAAGATCCAGTGTTCGATGGTGTCCAATCCAGGAAAGCCAGTGAGGTAGAACATGGGACTAAACTGAGTAATGTTGGATAAGAGCATGAATTGAGGACTGAAGAGAGCTATCATTCCTCAGGGATGGAGCTGAAAATAAGTGGATATTTCTGGTTATTAGTTCTCCTGGTCTCACTAACAATCACACAGAAGGAGAATCATGACCATCATCTTCTTTGCTATGATCTAGTTCACTATTATCAATTCTACCATTCTACTACCTTTTGTCTTTGATAGCACCACCTTCACCAGATTTTCTTCAGTATTTCTGCAATTTCTATTCCTTCTCAGCCTCCTTTGCTGGCTTCTCTTCATTGCTCATGCTTGAAATATAACCATTCCTATTCTGAGCAATTTTCTGGCCATACTCTATTGTTTCTCCTGGCAATATCATCACTCACATGATTTTATTTACTATCCATACATTGATAAATATCAAATATATAACCCGATAATTTTTACTTTTTATTTTTTATTTCTAGGCTCCTATCTAGCAGCATGTTGAGTGAGCATCTACATCTACTTGTTTCAAAAGCATGTCAAAAATTCAACTTATAATCACTTCCCCCAGTAGGGTTTTCATTTGTTATGTTTTCATTAACTCAGTATAGGAAATGTAGACTTCAGAAATAAGTTGAGGAAAAGACATATATTTGAGAGATATTAGTAAATAGGCTGGACAAAACCTAAGAAGTGAGCATAGAGAGAAGTTTCTAGTATTGAGCCCTGGGCAAATCTGGCATTTAGAAGTAGAGAAGAGAGGCTTCACTAAAATATTCTGAGGGAAAATAAAATCCCAGTTGCATCAGGCAAAAAACAGGAGATGGTGGTTTTGGGTGTAAGTGTCATGAGGGATTAATCAATTAGATATAATATCACTAAGGGGTCAAGGTAATAAGGACTGAGAAGCGACCAGAGGATTTAGTGACGAGGAAGTCATGGTTGATTGTGAGAGAGCATTTCCATGGAGTGGTTGGGAATCAAATCTGATTCTAGTGTCCAGATGAAGGAGGCAGTGTAGGATTCCAGGCAGAGATGAGACCCATTGGTTGTTCATAAATTCAAAGTGGAACTGGTCAGCATTCTTGTGTGTTTTTGACCACTGTGTTTATCGGCTCAAATGCAGAAGAGAAGTATGTGGAGAGTTGAAGTTAGGGTAGGCTTGTATGATGCCAGTTCAGGGTCTATCAAAGGAGTAATTATGATGATGTGCTGTGGACACTGCACTGCGTAAAATGAAAAGTGAAGACATGAAGGAGTGAGAGATGGTGAAAAAGGACCAGCGGTCTAGAGTGTGGTATGGGGTTGAGCTGCCAATTTAAGGTAAAGGACGCAATCCTTGTTAAAAGGAGGTCAGGGCGCTGAAAGTGTGGCTGCTGATTGGATTAGGGGAGGGAATATTGGAACCATAAGAATTTAGTCTGGATCAGTAGTGGAAAGAGCAAAGTGAGTCAGTGCTAAAATTTTAGCCAATAAAATGGGACTGGAAAGGGCTGTGGATGCAACCAGGAGGGGGTAGCAATGATGGTGCATGCTGCCAACCAGTGGAAAGAGTGCAGAGGAGGTGGTGAGAAGGAAACATGTTCTAGAAGACCAATGCCAGCCTTTCATCACTTTGACAAGGGGTGAAAGGATTATCCATGTGTATCCTCTCCATTGCTTCACCCCTAAGTTCACGACTCAACCAACCGTCCAACGGCTTTTTTTTTTTTTTAATTTAGCTAAAGCAAAGCTTTTAAAACTCACCAACGATCTCTAGGGGTGGAATTCAATAGCAACTTAGTCACACCTGACCTCTAGAGCTATTTCTTCTTTTAAAGGCTCTCTCTTGGAATTCTTGATGACAGGATCTGCTGGCTCTCTTCTAATTTTTATGACAGCTCCTGTTCAGTCCCTCCCATCTATTGCACAAATGTTCATTTGTTCATGTTACTCAGGCTCCTGACGTTAAATATTTTCTCATTCGTTATGTAAGCTATTATTATTTTACTTATAGACTGATACCCCTAACTATTTATCTCTAGTCCGGACAGCTCTGCTAGGCATCAGGCTAGAACTTCTGCCTTCCTGCTAGTCTCAAAATGGATGCCAGTTAAATCCAATACATGAAATCTTGAGCCCATCCTCTACCCTCTCCACACGTGATTCTCCTCCTATTTACGCATTTTTGACAATATTGTTTAACACTTTCTAATCCTCCAAGACAACATTTTGGAATGTATACTTTCCTTGGCCCTTTGCTTCTTCCCAGATCTATTTTTCTAACGAAGTTAAGTACTTTTTACCTCCTAAATATCCCAGCAGTCTGTTGCTTTGTCTCCACGCCTGTGCTCACTGACATAGTTCTTAGTTCTCACCTCACCTGCTCACCTGACCTCTCTCTCGCTTAACTTGCACGCCTAACACCGACTCCCCTTGATCCATTCCCCGCTGCGGTCCCGGGGCTTGTTCAGAGAATGCTAACTCTCTGAGCTTCTGCACTGTTCCCAGTTCTTCCCAGCCCCCTTTCACCAGAATGCGGTTCACACTTGTGAAGAGCTATGGCGAGGGCTGCGGTTTGGTGAGTCTGTGCCCCAGCCAGAGTCTGGGGGAGACTTAGCATCATCACATAAATTTCTCATAACCATGAAATGTTCTGTCCCCACTACACAGAGAAAGGAACTAGAGCAAAGGTAAATGACAAGGCTTCCAGGTGAGCTAATGTCTGAGTGAGCATCTGAGCCCCTGTCTGCCCAATTCCAAGATGTGTGTTCTCAATATGTTAGAATATTCCATAGCCGGGTCCTTCTGGCTTCGGCATCTTTCTCAACCGATCTTTTTTCTCTTGCAGTTGACAAATCCATGCAACTCTTTCTACAATTCTCTACAATTCCCTATGTGTATTTTTCTGGTTGCATTATTTAAAAAAAAATAATGTTTATTTATTTTTGAGAGAGAGACAGACTGTGAGGAGAGGAGGAGCAGAAAGAGAGAGGGAGACAGAGAATCTGAAGCAAGCACCAGACTCTGAGCTGTCAGCACAGAACCTGACACGGGGCTTGAACCCACCAACGGTGAGATCAGGACCTAAGCTAGAGTCAGAACTCAACTGACTGAGCCACCCAGGCACCCCTCTTGTTGATATTATTTACATTGCTGTATATCTTGCTTTCCTGAAAAAAAAAACAACCTTGTTTTTATGACTAGTGAACATTGGCTGATTCTTTAAAACAGCGCAAATATTTTCTCTGACAAATCTCTCTTGACTTTCTTGTGTAGAGTTAGGCAAATCTTTCTTGGTGCTGACATAATACCTTTGCTACGGCACTGAAAGTGTAAATCACGGGGACACCTGGGTGGCCCTATTTTTTTAGGTTTATTTATTTATTTTGAGGGGGGAGGTAGGGGCAGAGAGAGGGGGAGAGAAAATCCCAAGCAGGCTCCTCACATCAGTGCAGAGCCTGATCCAGAGCATGATCCTCATGAACTGCTCTTGAACCAGGAGGTCATGACCTGAGCCGAAATCCAGAGTTGGATGCTCAACTAACTGAGACATCCAGGTGCCCCGAGTGACAGATTCTTACTAATTTCATCTCAGGTCATGATCTCACGGTTCATGAGATTGAGCCCCTGCCTGGACTCTGTGCTGGCAGAGTGGAGGCTGCTTAGAATTCTCTTTGCCTCTCTCTGTGCCCTTTTCTCTCTCTCTCTCTCTCTCTCTTAAAAATACATAAATAAATGTTTAAAAAAGTGTAAATCACACACATACTTCCTTTATATATATATACATACATATATATACACACACTTATTTATACTTATCCTTATATATCCTTATATATCCTTTATATATACATATATATTAAAGATAAGTATATACATGCTTATAAATACACTTATTTATACTATATGTAATATCTACTTATATGTTATATATAAGTATATACAATTACAAATATGTATACTGTAAATAACAGGGGCACCTGAGTGGCTCAGTCAGTTAAGCATTCAACTTCAGCTCATGGTTTCATGGGTTTGAGCCCCACATTGGGCTCTGTGCTGACAGCTCCGAGCCTAGAGCCTGCTTTGGATTCTGTCTCCTCTCTTAGTCCCTTCCCCACCCCTGCTCATGCTCTCTCAAAAATAATTAAATGTTAAAGAAATTTTTTAAGTGTAAATTCCACACATACATCCTATATATATATATATATATACACACACACACACATATATATATGTATATATATATATATGTATATATATATATATATATATATATACACACACACACACATATATATTTATATACAAAAACAGAAACAAGCATATAGATATACTTATTTATACTTATATATAGTATCTACTTATATGTTACACATAAGTAACAATTACAATTACAAATATGTATACTGTAACAAAAATGAGTATATTTACCTATACATACTTCATATAATATGATATATTTTCTTCATAGATATATTCTTTATATATAAGTATACTTACAGATATTTATACTTACACCTACATACACGTATTTCTTATATACCCTATATATGAAATATGTTATTTGTATCTTATATATACTCTTTATATGTGTGCTGTTTGTGTGTGTGTTTAGAATTTATGACTCACTGTTTATACTGATGAGAGTGGAACTCTAAGAAAGACCCCAGGAGTGCAGAACAGTGCCTACCACATAGTAGGCACTGCTATATGCTTTTGCGTAAAAAACTAAATGAATAAGTGAATGAATCGAGTGCTCACCGCTTGTCCTGATTAGCTGTGCCTGGAGTTTGGTGTTGAGTGCTATTTTCACTGACTTCAGAATGATAAGGACAGGAAGGAGTCTCTGGGAGAAAGGAGGTCTATAGACAATGATAGGGCTGGGGTTATTTCTCCTGGAAAGGAAGTTCTGAGGAGTTTCTCTGAAAATGAAAGATAATTGTCCATGTTAAGAGAGAAACAGGTGTTTCTCCTTTAAAAAAAATCTCCCCAAATTGCCACCTTCCTAAAGTGGCCCCCATTTCCATCTTGGCCTGAAAAGACCCAGGCCAGAGAGCCAACCCCATCCCCATCCCCAGCCTACTCAAAAGAACTGGCAGGACTTCTGTCCTGAGGAAACAGATAAGCCCCTCTTGGCTTCTGTCCCAGCTCCCTGAACCAGATAGAGAGGTGGCCACTTGCTTCCCCTGAGACTCACCCCACCCTCTTCCAGAGTGAGGAGAAACCGGAGCCCAAACTTTGATCCTCCCTTGGAGTGGGCCAAATCTTCCCATCTGAGGTGAGCACTCAGAGGCCCGAGGCTGCCTCCCCACCCTGGCTTTGGCCTCCAGCCTGCATCCCTTTGCTGGGGAAGAGAAATCCTGCTTTGTCCTGCGTGAAAGGGGTAACATCAGAGCCACTCTGGAGATTGAAGCCACCCCCACCCCAAAACAGAACCGTGTGTCTGATAAAGGTTTTGGAGTAACTAAGGTTTTAAAAGACAAAAACAGAAACAACAACAAACAAAAGAACCCAGGAAGCCCATCTGTCAGCATACAGCCGTGGCTACTGACAATGTAACTATAGTATTCACAGCAGAGGCCGACAGAAGAAATTCCTGAAAAGAGATTTTTCACTATGCAATGAACAGGTAGATCTCCACCTTACCTTTGTGTTCGAAATATTCTTTTGTTTCAACCTAATATTTGCTATTTAAAAAACTGAGTTAGTGGTAGAGGCTACTGTTTCTTATGAGTAGGAGAATACCCAGATGGACTTGGACCTTATTTTTGAAGATACTTCACTTTTGAGCATTCCCACAAGGGTCAAACTCAATGTGTCAACGTGCCTTTTGTGACCAGGGTGGATGAGCACTTTGGAGGGGAGTGGGCGTATTCTGGATACTGGGGAAGCCATAAGGGTGTCTGTGTTAATAGAAAAGACTAGGGGCAAGATCCTTCTTGCCATGTTCACTGGTCCGGCACACAAAATGTACTTCAATCTGTACACGTGTACAAAATGTACAAAATCTGAACTGAAGAAACGAATGGCTGCTTGGTTGATGAGAAGACAGGGAGGAGTCTGTGGAGACCAGAGTGTTTATGATATCCATGATTTCCAGAAATAATCCAAGAAGGGCCTGGCCTGGGCACATCTGGGGAGCCAGGCAGCCCTTTCTCGTGGCCTCAGTAACATAATATTTATTGTAGATGGGCTTTCCTTTTCTCTAGAGAGGGCAGTCTCTGTTCCTTTCTCTGGCCCTGGTTCTTTGCAAAGGCTTTTACTAGTGTCAGGAGTGGAAGAGTTTCTGGGAGATCATGAAGTCCAAGACTTCATTTTACAAATGCAAAACACTAAGGCCCAGTGTGCTGAACATACTTGTCTAAGGTCGTTCAAGGATTAGGTGCAGGAGCTGGAATTAGAACTTAGGCCACATTTTCCCAGGGTCTCTGCTTTCCTGGACAATTCTACTTCCCCGACTCCTTGCAATCTCTCTTTCTTCTCTTATGACCCTCACCCCCACTGAAACCCTGGCTCAGGGCAGCAGTGGAGACTAACCTGCAGATGCTTGTTTTAAAAAAGTGAAGCTCAGGTGATCTGTACCGGAAGAGGAAAAGGGTAGGCAGTATGGCCACAGCATCAGTGTGAGGCATCAGGCTGTACTGCCAGGGAAGGATTTATCCTTCTTTCTCTGTGCATGTGAAGCACCATGGCACCAGCTGGGAGAAGCTGAGGACAAACAAAGAGTCCCCAGGGCTGGAAGCCCTGTGGGCAAGAGCCGACGAGACTCCTCTCCCCTCTACATCCCTCTCTCCTTCCATGAGTTCACCTGAGGCTGAAGAGCCCTCACTTTATAGGACTTAATCTCCAGGCTGCTGGATCTCCGCTGGCAGAAAAATGGTACAGCTTCATCCCCTTTTCCTGCTTTATGAAGAAACTGATCCCAGCCACCTGCTACCTCATTTGATCCCTCCCTGTGTTCATCAGAATGGTCCCACAGTTTGCCAGAGAGGCCGGACATGGTGTATGAAGACCACCCATGCAGCTGCCACATTGGCTTACGTTGCTCACCTTCCTGGAAGCACCAGAGCCCCCAGCACTCCCATGTCCTCCCATTCTCGAAGTCATTTTCAGGCCCACTTACCTATTTCCTTTGATGAGATCATTCCTTCACTCTTTGTCTCTGCCAGACACTGCACCTTTGAGCCTAGAGGCTGGCCAGAGGAAAACCTTCCATACACACTCCCATCCCAAATGGATGCTCCAGCCCGTTTCTCAGGCTTTCCTGAGGCTCTCCACTCAAATCTGAATATGCGGACCCTACTTCAACAAGCCCTGACACAAGGAGTCTTTTCCCCAATGTTCCCTCTCATCTTGCCTTCTTCCCTCTTCTGGTAACAAATACCATCATCTCAGAAAAGTCAGTTTGTGTTTCTTCCTCAGTCCAAGCTACAAAACCTGAATTGATCGATGTGGTCAGGTCGTATGCACACTTCTCTTCCCGTGGGAACACACACACACACACACACACACACACACACACACTTGGAGATTGGCATGAACAAGGTATTATAATAATGTAATCATAAGCAGGAGATGGTTAATCAGGTTTGCATGAGTGTGAACCCCCCAAATGGGACATATAGACCCAAAGTGAGGACAGAGACCCCTGAAGTTTATAACATGCCAGTGTGATCAGAATACACCTAGATAGAAGATGGCATCACCTCAGACGAGGTAAATAGCCAGTAGTTATGGACAGACTGTAGGCAGGCAGAGTTAGGGTGACAGGACAGGATGCAGAGAGCAGGTCATCTTTTGAAATTGTAGTTGATGAAGAGAGTTCTGGCTCAGGCAACAGAGGGAGAGAGTTGAAAATCCTCAGGTTTGTAGGAAAGAAAATTCTTACCAGAAAAATTTGAGAATATTCTGCCTTTATTGAGAACATAATTTTGGTCATGGCCTAGAGGGAGCCAAGTTAGGGAACAATTGCTTCTGTTATTACCATTAGCAGCAACTATTGCTATTATTTGGTGGCCTCTATGACATATGAAATAATACAACAATCATATGGACAACCAAAGACATGGACATAGCAATTATGGGAGTTTGGGTGCATAGCAACTAGCCCAACTGGGAGGCACAGGGAAGGCACTCAAACTGAGCTATGAAGACTAAGTAAGAATTAATCATGAGACAGGACTTTATAGCAAGGGAATGGCAGGAAGGAGGGGTATACGCTAAGGCATAGAGGTGAGGAAACTTTTCTGAGAACCATAAAATTCTCCAAAACTCAAATATAAAATTTGAGAGAAGTAATACCTTGGAATGAGACAGTAGATGTAGGCAGAGATAAGAGTCTGGAAGAATGTATGCATATTGATGATTGAGTTTAACAAAGCAAGGAATGACCTTGTATTTTTTTTATGGAAGATATTGTTAGCAATATGTATAAAGTATTTAAAATCTGCACTGGCAACAGACATTATTTGGTGCACGGTGCTAGGTGAGAATAACTCCTAGCTTTTCACATGGCTAAATGATACTATGGAATGGATGGATAACCTTCCACTTATCTGGAGGCTTGCAATACTATTTGCCTTATATTTCTTGCTAGCATCTATGTAATAGCTTTCTACTCTGCTTCTCTGAATTATACAATAAATGAAGGACTAGCGCCCAAGGAATTGTCATTTTAAGAAATACAAAATGTTCTTAGGTCTTTTTGCTTTATTTTGTTATATCACAGAAAAATCCTTTAGAATGAAGATTGAAATGACATTAACCATTCTTATCAATTTTCATTTGCTATGCATCTATTAAGTGTCTGCTCTGAAAAACCCTGAGCAAGGCCTTGCAGATACATAAGTTGACATGACATAGTTTTCTCTTTATGAAGATCGTATTTGGTAAAGAAAACAGATTGTGTTAAACACAGTTTACTGAACAGTTTGAGTATTTACTGTAGAACAGCCAGGTCAATATGCATCTTGTGGTTTTCCAATACAACCACCAGGGGGAGCCTTCCACCCCAAACGGGCTTAAATTCAAACCTTCTTTTCCCAACAGGTTAAGAAAATACATCTTCCAACTTCATTTTCCCACATCCTGTTGATCTCCCACAAAGTTCTGAGAAATGCCAGCTGGTGCATTCCTCCTCTGTCTCATGCATATAGACAACAGGCATACCCAAACCCTATAACCCACATAAAATCGTGAAATTAATGGAAAGATATTTTTCTCTACTTTCTCAGATATTAAAGATAGCCTCATAGGATGCAGATGTGTCTGAGTGCCTTTAGTCCCAGTTACATTGACCAAGCTTTGAATCCCCAGTCAGACCAGACACAGAACTAAAGGAAATCCTTTCTCAAGGTTTTTGGTTTCTCCAGACTCAGACTCACTTGGGTTGGGGGAGGGGTCTCTGTTGCAGAAAATGGCTGTAGCCTGAAGGGGAGCAGAATCTGTGGCTCCAAAATATTCCCCTTTGGCATAAGGCTTATTTTAGGCTGATCATTTTTAAGAAACAGAGAGGCTCAAAGGGAGCTCTGAAAACCAACCAAATATAAGTTACCCTTTTGTAAGAGGCATTTACATTTGTAAGGAAATCTCCATTTGTAAGGATGTCTCCCTCCATTACCAGGATGAGGAAAAGGACTAAACCTCTGGAAACTGGTCAGTGGGGAAGGCAAAGACCTAAATCTGCATAACAAACTTACCCTTGATCACTGTGCTTTTCCACTAGCCTCCCATAACTGGCTTCCCACCTCCCAACATCTTTTGTCTTTAGCTGGATCTGGGATTTTAAATGGTGGCTTGGGACATTTTGGGGAGTTACTCAGTTTTCCTGGGTACTTGCCATGTATACAGGAGGTATGCATGTTATTAAACTTGTTTGTTTTTCTGTAGTTAATCTGCCTTTTATCATGGGGGAAGGAGGTGGTCCCAGCCATGAACCTAGAAGGGTAGAAAGAAAATTATTTTTCTGACCCCACAAAGCACACCTTTTTCTGATCCAAGGTCCAGGCCTGGTGAGCAAGGCCCTCCTTAGATAAACATTTTTTGGTATGTGATTGGTAAGGGCTTTCCAGGCTGGAAAGACCTATGCATGTTGGGATTGTCAAAGGGATCCTACAGTCTGGTCTGAGCCCATGAGAAAGCTTCTTGTTGGAATTTATATTTCCCATTGCCTTGCCTCCCTGGATGTCTGCATCTATGCAACCATAGAAAGTCTAGAATGTTTTCATAGAGGAAGGCTCCACATCTTCCTGTAGCAATCTTTTTAGTAAGTTCTTCTTTCCTCATATCCTGTCTCTCACCAGTCATTCCAAAGAAGAACCAATTTTCATCTTCACTGTGACAAATTTTTGGTGAGACCCCTTTTGAAAAGCCAAAAATCAATCCTTCTACCCTCACCCTTAGCTTGGGTTAAGGTCTACCTGGTATTTTTGTTTGTTTGTTTGTTTGTTTTGTCTGTCTCTGCTCATAGCCCATCTAGCTCAGGTAACTCAAACTACTTGTCTCACCAAAACAAGCCTGACATTTCCCAAACTTTTCTCTAGGCCACTCTAATGAGAGAGCATAAGGCAAGCTCAGGGGTTAAGTACAAGCTAGCACTCCTTTCTCCCTGCCAGGTGGAATGTGTGTTATACTCCTGGGACACTCCTGGCTATCCAAGAACAACGGTAAGGGGTTTAAGTGCTTGCCATGGTGATGTGGGAAACAAAGGCAAATGAAAATTCCCTTACTGCCTACAGCCCATTGACAAGTCCTTGAAATAGGCAGAGTGACCTCCCTCTAGTAGCTCAGCTGCCTCCATGATGACACTTTGGTAAGGGCAAAAAGGAATCTTGGCCCTGGTTTACTGACTTAGGGCCTTAACCTTGGCGATGCCACTTTGGGCCTCTGGTTTTCTTTTCAGCGTGCTAAAGACAGTGAAGCTGGAAAAGATTAAATCACTTGCTTTTTGTCACATGGCTGGCATTAAATGAAGTGATGTGACTGAATTTCAAAGTCCTAAGAACTTGCATTTCTTCATGCCAACTTCCAAGAGGATGAGTTCATCCTCATTGGAAAACAGTCCAGTGGCTTGGACTGTTTGGAAAAAACAATATCAATTTCAGTCTCTCCCAGAAATGTAGTCTTGACAGGTCAGTCAGGAATTTTCTAATGGGCACCAAGAAATCTGTCACATGGCACTCCCAACTCCCCAAAGAAAGCTGAGGTCAGCTGCGTGAGGAGACCCTCTACTTTTCCTCCTAAGGGAAAATGGCCTTGCTTGGAATAATTCTTTCTTTTCTTTTGCTTACGACTTTCTTGCCCCACTCTCCTTCCTATAAAAACCTTCCATTTTATTCACATCCTACGAGCTCCCCTCTACTTGCTTGAAGGGGTGCTGCTGGATTCATGAATTATTTAATAAAGCTAATTAGATCTTCAAAATCACTCAGGTTTATAATTTTGTTTTTTAGCAAGTAAAATGTTTATAGTATACATCATTTTGGCAGCTGTTGTGACAATAATGTGTAACAACAAAGTGATAATTTCTTTTTCTTGTTAAATGTTTATTTTTTGAGGGAGAGAGAGAGAGCAGGGGAAGGGCAGAGAGAGAGGGGACAGAGGATCTGAAACAGGCTCTGCACTGACAGCAGAGAGCCCAATATGGGGCTCAGACTCATGAACCAGGAGATCATGATCTGAGCCTAAGTCAGATGCTTAACCAACTGAGCCACCCAGGTGCCCATGATAATTTCTGAAAAAAATAAAGTAGCTCTTCGTATCCTGAATTAACGCGAACTGCTCTACATATACTTTCTTATGGAGACTGAGAAAGAGTCAAACTCTTGCTGTCTCTGTGCTTCCTCATCCACAGCAATGAAGAAGGCTAAGGGCTAAATTTTCTTATCTATGTCATGCAGGTTTTATGCTATGTAGTCAGTGGGATGGTTACTAGTAGGCAAATGAGGAAGGAGGTGGACTATCTACTGGTGACAAAGGACTGGGCTGTTGCTCTGCTTCTTTGTAAGCACACATTATCACAGTATTGTCTAATAGGCTTTGCATTACCCCTCTCCCACTTTTGAGGCTCAACTTCTTGGCTGATTTCAAAGTAACAGCATACTGCTTATTGGGGTCCTGCCTTTATCCAGGACCCCTCTGCTCCGATTTCTTCAGCTGGCCTCTGCCAGCAGCTTCACGTGGACTCTGATCCCAAGAAACTTTACTCATCGCTTAGTAACAACCATCACCACTGACCTGTGACCTTGAGTACTCACTTCAGGGAAGGTGCCTGATATGCTCCAAGAAGAATACTAGTTGTCAAAGTTGGAGAATAAAAGTATCTCTTTAGTCAAAGTAGGGAAGTTGAACAGAGCACATTCATATACCCAGAAACATGCAGGCTTCCATAGAGACATTCACGGAGACCCACAATTATGCATTTATCCTCCAAATATGTATTAAGAACCTACTATGTGCCAGGCACAAGGCTTTAGGACAGAGCAGTGGATAAATGGTAGGGTCTCTACTCTCATGAACCTCAAAGTCTACAGAGGTATTTTTGTTACATCATCCCTGTTTAGACACATTTAGTATAAAACAAAGCTGTGGAAACAAGAGAGTGGCCTTCTTTGAACTACTCAGCAGACTGACAGTTCTTATGAGAGCTTCCTAGCAGTAGATGGTCAGACCAAGCCTTCTCTGGTTTCTGGTCTATCCACATCTCTCTACTTGTAATTCCAGTACATAAAGAATATCCTCTCCTTCCAACAACCAGAATAGGAGAGGAGACACAAGACCTTTCAAAACCTATTTATTCTGTAGATACCAAAGGACAACAGAGAAAAGAGATGCCGCAAGTGGCCTCCAATAGCATCTTGGAATGGTGACCATCTGTTCTTTTCAGTTTTGACGGGCTATATCCAGTTGTGCTCTCTGCCTCTAGCTTCAACCCAGAAGAGAGTCATTTTGAATGGTATTTGAAGAATATTCTTGGGTTTTCTCCTAGCCTAGAAGTGTTCTCTCAAAAAGTTTGACTGAAATTTACCCTTCATCTTCCATTAAGCTAACGCTGTTTGTCTTTTTCCCAATGTACCTCCACTTTGGATAAGACAAGATGAGGAATTTAGATGTGGATGAGATTAGAAATTTCAGGAAATATTTGGAAAGTATGAAAAAATAAATGAGAATCCAACTAGAGAAAAATAAAATACTAAAATCAAAATATTATTGGATGGGATCCAGAGTAGATTGGACAGCATAGGAGAAAGGGTAACTGAACTCAAAGATGCATCAATATTAATCATCCAAACAGAAGCACTGAATGAAACAAAAAGATTTTTTTTTTAATTAAAAGACTCCCAGAGATGGTAGATCAAGATGTCGACCACATGTGCAATTGGTGTATTAGAAGGGAAGAAGAGAGGAAAAAGGATCAAAAATTTTTGAAGAATTATTGCCTGAAGTTTTTAAATATTATAACATAAAGGATACCCATGAATTCAGATGCTCAGCAAATATGGAGCAAGGTCAATTAAAGAAAACATACAGGTGAATGAATATTAAAAAACACGTTGCATACAAAGAAACTATGAAAAGAATGTTGTACGACTTTTCTTCAGAAACAACAGGGGTCAAAGGAAAAAATGTGCGATTTCATTTGTGATGTGGTGGAAATAAAATCTCTTCATATAGATTTTTAGTGAAAATTTTCTCTCTATTGAATTCATTAAAACACAATTGATATTAAACCAAAATAATAACAAAATATTGTGTAATTATCATATAAGTAGAGGTAAAGCATATCTGAACAGTGATACAAAGATTAAATTAGGCTATACATGAAATTATATTATGATAGATAAAAAAGAAACATACCAACACTGGGTCAACACATTTCTGATTCTAAAACAGTGCAAAGATTTTGCTGAGGAAAGAAAATTACTACCTTATATTTTCCATCCATGAACAGTTTTTGTTTGTTTATTTTTGTTTGTTTGTTTTTAAGGTCTTAACAAAATAATAGTAAGTGAATCCAGTAACAATAAAAAAAAAAATAAGACCTTAGCACATTCATTTGGAAGGTAAGGGGAAAAAAAAATTCTTAGCATTTTTTTTTTGTAGAATTCCATAGATTTTTCACATTTTTTTATAGAAATGCAAAAGATCTGGATTAGCTAAACACCTTACAAATAACGAACAGTTTTGTACACCTCATATACTACTTAATTTCAATACTTACCGTAAATCTTCAGTAAAATAGTGCCAAATAATCATAATGAGAGACAAGCACATCAATAAAACAGATGAGAGAGTTCACAAACAGATCTTCACATAACTCAATTATTGATATTTGACAAAGTAACCAACTATTTTTGTAAGAAAGAATAATATTTTCAATAAATGGTGCTGGTCCATCTGTATATTTATACAAAAATAAAATTAGCTTTGACCTTATCTCATACCTTACACAAAAGTTCATTTAACACAGCAAAGACCTAGGTGTACATAATAAAAATATATCTAAACTGTAAAACATCGAGGAGAAAATATAGGGAAAAAAAATCTTTATGATCTATATTAAGAAAAAAAATGAATTAATAAATTAAACTTCATTAAAATTAACAAAGTCTGCCCTTCACAAGACTCTGTTAAGGAAATAAAGTCAATCCAGAGATTGAAAAAAAAATTATGTACATTTGAAAAAGGCTTGGATCCATATTGAATAGAGAATTCTTATACCTCAATAATGAGAAGACAGTCCAATGAAAGCAGGCAAACTTTTAATGTAAGTATTTTCACAGAAGATATGCTAATGTCTAAGAAGCATATGAAAAGATGATCAAATTATTAGTCATTAAGGAAAAGCCAATTTAAACCACCATAAAATGACTTCTAGACACCAGGATGGCTACAGTTAAGACAACATAGTACCATATGTTGTTATGGATGTGGAACACTTGGAACTCCCAGATGTTGCTTGTGGAAGAGTAAAATTCTTCAACAGTTTGGGAAACACTTGGGAGTTGGGGTGTGGAAGGACAATGTGTTTCACTAAAATAGCTCAAGATCTCTAGCTGGTTGATGAGAGTCCGAATTTGAATAGAGGTTTAGTGTCAGAGCTCAACTCTTTTCTAAAATGCAAGTCAATGGCATACTAGTCAAAATGTGTATTTTTCGGTCTTTTGTAGTATCTGTTGGGAGAGAGCTTATTTTGAAGTAATACTATGGATTTGAAATATCATTAGAAATATACATCTCATCTTTCTTTGCTCCCTTTGCTTAAAAGTACTGATAACACATTTCCTTTGGCTTCCTTCTTACGCCTTAGTGTTTTGTCTACTCTTTCTGGGAAAAGTGTGTCATTTTGGTTTATGCGTTACCAAGATACAACAATGTTCCTGGCATTAAAGACTTAAGTAAGATAGGTTTGCCAACATTTCTGAGAACAAACATGAGGATCCTCGAACAACGTTTAAGTTGCTAACAAGAACACATTCCTAATAATCTAATTTTCTTATCAAGATCTTGGTGCCATGCCTGCAGGTTAGGAAAAAAGACAGATTGAAGAAAATAGTTAAAATAACTGCATCCTTGAAAGTAGAGAGACTAATAATAATGTTAATGATAATAATATTAGTAATAATAATAATAGTAATAATATAACAATGACTATTATAGCAGTCTGCTATTAGTACAATTAGTATTTATAGCTAACGATTATTTAGGCCTTGATAAGTACCAAGAAGTGTCTTCAGCACTTTCCCAAACAGGATTATTATCCTTGACATACTGAAAGTAAAATAAGGCAAAGAAAGTTTAAGTCACCAGACCAGAGTCACACAATTCGTGAGTATTAAAATTAGGGTTTGAATCCAAATTAGCCTAACTTACAACCACTTAGGTAGGAAAATGCAATATTTGTGCTTCTTTTAAAAAAAGGAAGGATTACTGAGCATAATGGGGAAAAGGATATAAAAATTTTGAAAATATTTTGTAAGGAAAAATACTAATATTTTTCTGGTAGAGAATAAATTAAATTACCTCATCCTTAATTCCATCTTTTATCATTGCACTTTTCTGGCTCTAAGTTTATTTATCTTTATGATCAATGGTAAATAACAACAACAACAACAAAAAAAAAACAAAAACAAAACAAATAAAAACAAAAAAACCCCACCACAGTGTGTAATGGAGAAGAGTGCTGGAAAGTTCCTGCTCCAGTGTTTCATTTGGTAAATACTTCATAAAAAGAATTTCCTCCCAATAATTTCTGTCAAAAGAATCTCAGAAATTCTCCTTCAGGTATCTCTAGAGAAACTACACAGAGCTTTTTGTTTATTTGGTTGGTTAGGTTTGGTCTTGAGGTTGCTCAGGTTGTTCTTGGAAAATCAGCTTGGAATGTGTATGCACCTCGTGTCCCTTAACTAGGTGTGGTCCACAGCATACTATGTCACACAAATCTTTCTTTCTTCTGTACCTTGGACTCTTGTGAGCCCCAAGGGCTACTTCTTTCCCGGAGGACCTATAGAAGTCTATACAAAGCTGAGCTTCTGCTCAGCAGGGAAAGCCCTTCTATGGAAAAACCAAGGCATCTGGCTAACAGACACAGGTGATGTACATGGCCATGAATTACCAGAAAGATGGTATAGAAAGTGAGGGTGAGCAGGAAGACTTATGGATATAAAGATACATGTCACTACCAAGCTGGAGGAAGGAAGGGTGAGGCTCCCGGAGCTTGAGGGACATGAGCTAAAACTAGATTATGGTATTGTGCCAGGGCACAGATTGCTGATGGGAACTTTCTATGGGTAATGTTACTTCTGGAGAAAGTGCACCAAAAAAAGAGTCTCTTAATGATGGCTCTCCGAGTGATAGTGGGGTCCAGAGCTGACAGCCAAGAAAGAATTCTTGAGATGTCTTTGGTGCACACAGGGTGATTTTATTAAAGCATGGGATAGGACCTGTGGGCAGAAAAAGCTGTACTGAGGTTGTGAAGGGTGCCTGGTTATATAATATGGAGCTGGGGGAGATAAATTCAAGGGGAAGTTTCCAAAGCGATTTTCATATGCTAAAGAAGACTCACAGATTACTGGAGGCCTAGCTTTTGTTAAGCTAAGGTTGTTGTTTTTTTTTCCCCTCTAGCAAATCATTATCATTAACACAGTAGGGAGTTCCTGGAGATTAGGCTATTGATAAGATTGCCTTTTTCTTGTAATTTACTAAGATGTTTGTAAACTGATGGAAACTTTATCAGTTGAACCATTTGTTTTCTGTCCTTTCCTTTGTTCTTGGGCAGCCAGGAGTGCCTGAGGCATGTCACACACATCCCACCTGGGTGTGTGTGGGACGTGTTGTTAGCTTCTACTTTGCCTTCAGCTTGCCTTATGCTCCCTCATCATGAATGATGAAAAAGCTGCCAGAGCTCTGAAGCCATTATGGAGGCAGGGTAGTGATAGATCAATAGGAAGAGATTCTGGTTTCCATAGCCCAGGATTTCCTCCATTCCTATTCTCTTCTGCTTCCTCAATCTGTCAGTCTTCCCAATGGATAAGATAACACCTATGATCACCCTCAGTCGCAAGAGGATTCCCAAGTAATGGTTTCCATTTTTTGGTGGTGGACAAAAAGAGCAAGATATTTTGAGTTTATTAAGAGCAAAGTTAGAGAAAGCACAAGGAAGGTTCACCATACAGCAATGTTAAAAACAAACAAAACAAAACAACAACAAAAAGATGAAATAGCTTATCCAAACCACTGTAAGAGAGGAAAAATAATTTTCCTTTACCTTTCTAGGTTTTTGGCTGAGGACTCCCTATAATAAAAGATTAATTGGAGACAAATGATTAAAATTTTAATAACATATATACCTCCAGTCTACCTGGGACATACCCAATAAAAGTGAGTAACTCCTTGAAATGGTCCAAACCATCACCTTGAATGCCTTCTTAGGATAAAGATGAAGAAAAACGTTGGGGGCTGGATGGGTAGGAAGGAGGGCTTCTAGTGGGAAGTTCCCAGGAAAAGCACAGTAAAGAAGGGAATGGTTGTCATGCATAACAGTATGTCTTTGCAGCAGGAAAGTGTAAGGGTGTGTTATAGCCATTGGAAAGAATAGTTGTGGAGAAGAGATTGTTAAGAATTTCCAAAGATTTACTCCTCCTCCTCTTCCAGATCTCCACTATAAATGCAAATGTCTCTTACTGGTCAGCGTAAGGATCAGAAAGGTAACACCTACTCAGCTTTTGTTCTAGGTCTGCTGTTTCTTAGAAATAATCAACTCAAGATAATCGTTAAGCCAAACAGGCATATTTTGGGGGTGGCAGATTCTGCTCCCTTTCACATCCATCAATATGAACCTAAACAGCTTCCCAGAAATCTACTGGCTGATCCAATGGATCCAACTGCTTTATGCACCAAGAGGGTATTTTGTCTTATTCCAATGCTATTAGGCTGTTCCTGTGGAGATGTTCCTACTATTATTGTTGTATTCTTTCCAAGAAAGTGCTTCCTAGGCCTAGTCTTCTAATATAGGTTCTTTTGACAGATATCTGAGCACCCAAGTTTTACCCATTTCGCTCATGGAAGGTCCTTTCCAACAGAGTCCTTGCACCATATGGCCTCTAAAAGTTCTGTCTCAGGAATCCTAGGCTCTGAAGACAGGCATTATCTTTCCCCACTCTGTTACCTCAGTTCAAGTCTCTCTTTATTGTTCACTTGGTTCAAAAGAGTCAATAAGCATATTGGAATCATTTTTTTACATTTACTGGTCTCGGCTCTCTCTTTTTTTCTCCTAGCCCCATGCCATCCAAAGGTGTCCTACAGTAATCTCTTCTCCACAGTTATTCTTTCCAATGGCCATAATGTACCCTTATACCTTCTGCTGCGAAGGCATAACTGCCTTCTGGACATATAAAGAAGTCTTTGGGTTAAAACTAATGAGAACTTCATGCTGTCAACTCAGTGGTTGACAAGAGATGGCAAAGTAAGAGCTAAAACAAGCAAAACTGATAAAACATTTGTAAACTCATTGCCCAGATAACTCTCTTTCCCCAGGTCTTACTTGATGATCTATCACAGAGTGACTTCGGATAGTCATAGACTATTTATTTCAATCCTTATGTTGTCCACTTTTCACAGATTTGGGAAAGAGCTCTGGTCTTGAGGCTGCCTCTTCCAGTCATGTTTCGGGTTACTAACTCCACTCAAGTCCCCTTCTTCTTCATCCTCATGGGCATCCCTGGCTTTGAGGTTTCCCATGGCTGGATTTCCATCCCCTTCTGTTGTCTCTACACGGTCTCCATTGTGGGCAATGTCACCATCCTGGCTGTCATCAGGATAGAGCCCTCCCTACAAGAGCCCATGTACTTGTTCCTCTCTATTTTGGCTCTAACAGACCTGGGGCTTACCCTCACCACTTTGCCTACAGTCATGGGACTCCTCTGGTTTAATGCCTCAGAGATCAGCTTTGAGGCTTGTTTTGCCCAGTTCTTCTTCCTCCATGGATTCTCTTTTATGGAATCTTCCATGTTGTTGGCCATGTCCTTTGACCGCTATGTGGCCATCTGCCGCCCCCTCCATTATGTCTCCATCCTTACCAACCGGGTCATCAGCAGAATAGGGATAGCCATCATTTTCCGCTGTGTTCTGACTGTTCTTCCTGCATTATTCCTACTGAAACGGCTTCCATTTTGTGGCTCCCACCATCTTTCCCACTCCTACTGCCTTCATCAAGACATGATTCGCCTGGTGTGTGCTGATACCACTATCAATAATTGGTATGGATTTGCTATAGCTCTGGTCTTTACTACATTGGACCCCCTGCTCATTGTGGTCTCCTATGCACTCATTCTGAGAAGTGTCTTGAGAATCAGCTCCCAGGGTGAAAGTTTCCAGGCTCTCAATAACTGTCTGTCCCACATTCTGGCTGTTCTGGTCCTCTATGTGCCCTTGGTGGGACTTTCCATGACTCACCGCTTTGCCAAGCATGCCCCTCCAATTGTACATGTCATCCTGGCCAACATCTATCTACTAGCACCTCCTGTGATGAACCCTATTATCTATAGTATTAAAACAAAACAGATCCGTCAAAGAATTTTTCACCTCGTTTCTCATAGACAATTGCACTAGAGTGTTGAGAAGTAGGTTTTGGGTATTATCGCTTATAAAAGAGAACTTGGGTGAGGCACCTGGGTGGCTCAGTCAGTTGAGCATCTGACTCTTGATTTTGGCTCCGATCATGATGCCAAGGTCATGGGATCGAGCCCTGATATGGGGCTCTGCACTGAGCATGGAGCCTGCTTGAGATTCTCTCTCTCCCCTCTGCCCTTCTCCCCTGCTCTCTTGCTCTCTCTAAAATAATTATTTTTAAAAATTAAAAAGAAAAAGAACTTGGGAAACTTGGAAAGTTTTTTGGTTTGGGTGTCCAGTCGTGCATGAATCACGAAGCAGGAATTGAGGTACATAAATTATTATGCTCCCTGAATTTGTAACTTAAACTAAGCTGAAACATCTACCCATTATGTAGCTGCCCCATTTACATGAGATTTTTGCCTGCCAATTCCTCAAAGCTGTAATTCTTAGCTTCTTCTCTTTGCTTGAGTTTACTCATGAAATATTTAAATTCTTAATTCTATTTAACCGATAGTATTTTTATCTATCAGTTAACATGAGTTCATGTCTTCCCTGATTGTAACCATAGAGTCCTCTGTCAGACATGTTTTTCACTGCTTCTGGCTTTATCATCTTCTGCTCTCTCTGGGTAAAAAGATTCTTTATAATTAAATCTCATCTCCCTGGATCACATTGTTTGGGAGGTGATAATATGATCAATGCTCCTGAAAGACTCTCTTAGGCTTTGGTGGAATGAGTCATTTACAATTTCTTCTAGCCTGATTGTTTTCATATAAGGTTTATATCATTGGTTCTGGTCCCTGATGAAAATAATGTAGCTAAGAACAAATTCTTGCCATTGAACATGTTGAAAAAAGTGAGCAGGATATAACTGGAAAGTCAAGAGCTTTCCCAACATCTGTAGTTTTTATTGTGTTTATTACACACCTGAAATTTACAATAATTGTAATGCTTAGTCCACTATTCTGGACATACAGATTATGCACTAATGTGATTCCAGACCTCCCTTTGAAGAGCCATGGGAGCTGTGAGTGAGCTGGGGGCTCCCTTGGGAGCAAAGGGCCCAAGTGAAGCTTGGGTTACTTGTGAGGTGTAATTGAAAGAGGGGCAGTTTCTCCTTGGTGAAGTAAAACTTTGGGAAATGTGTGACTTCTTTCTAACTGCTGAGTAAGGACTAGGAAATGCCTTGTCTTTGTCAAGATGGCAGAATGCTTACATATATTTAAATGCATATATTGTGCCAGTGTCTCTATTCTGATGTACCAGGATGTCAGAAGAATTTTTTTTCATTGTAACTTCCAAAACCTCTGTCGAGGGGCGTCTGGGTGGCTCAGTCGGTTAAGTGTCTGACTTCCACTCAGGTCATGATCTCATGGTTCCTAAGTTTGAGCCCCGTGTCAGGCTCCGTGCTGACAGGTCAGAGCCTAGACCCCACTTCTGATTTTGTGTCTCCCTCTCGCTCTGCCCCTTCCTCACTCTTGCTCTGTCTCTCTGTCTCTCAAAAATGAATAAATGTTAAAAAAAATCAGGGCACCTGTATGGTTCAGTTGGTTAAGTGTCCAGCTTCAGCTTGGGTCATGATCTCAGGGTTCATGAGTTCAAGCCCCGCATTGGGCTCCATGCTGACAGCTCAGAGCCTGGAGCCTGCTTTGGATTCTGTGTCTCCCTCTCTCTCTGCCCCTCCCTGCTTGCACTCTGTCTCTTTCTCTCTCTCTCTCTCAAAAATAAATAAACATTAAAAAATTTAAAAAAAAAAAACACCGTGTGTTGAAAATGGTTTTATTCTAGCTAACAGTGAAATAACTAAGACTCAGGGTTACGTGACTTTGCAAGGTGCATGTGGCAGAGCTTCTCTTCCATCTGAGCTGTAAGGAGCCTTGAGGGACAGCCCTTTGCCCCGTTCCTAGAGGCTGTATCCTGGGTCTTTCACTATAGGGGCAGGAGGCAGTATTTGCAAAGCTTGGGAGGGGAATGGTTGGAGAGCAGGCTTGTGCCTGAGAGATAAGACTCCAAGTCCAGGGAGGGGCTGAGCAATTGATTCCTGTTGTCTCATGGCTCAGATAGTACCCCCACCTCAGACCTCTCAACCCTGCATGCATGGGGACTCCTGCCTGGGGACAGGTAAGGATGAGTCACTGATGAAGAATGATTTCCCTGAACTAGGGTCCCAGGGGAACACCCTGGTTTCCTTTGAGACCTCCCCTTGGGTTCCCTTTCTGACCCTCACCCCTGTCTCCCTGGCCCTCTCTCCTTTGTCTTCTACCTATCTTTCGCTCATTTTCTTTCCTATCTGTTCCACCAACCTTCTCTTCCTACTGGAGGCTTGTCTCTCCTCATCTTGTCCACTTGGGCTCACCTCTAAGTCACTCGATCCTAAGCATAAAGCTGGACGAACAACGTGTGTCCCTCAGGGGCCCTTGCGTCACCAGCCAGCCCTCACAAATAACTGATTGCCTGGCTCCTCCGTGGCTGGATGACTGACCCTAAGTCCCTCTCTAACTGGCACTTGCTGGTGCTTCAAGGTGTGTGATTCCCAGTGCTATTGATGAGCCTGGGCCCCCCTCTCCAGCTTACAGTCATGCCTCTCTGGCCACAGTCAGGTTTTCACATCCCCTGAGAGGCAGGCAGAGACCCTCTAAGAATGGCTAGGGACATAATCTTCATCCTGCCTTCAAGCCAGTAGGTATGACAGTATATGACGTTAGATGAATGACATCTATGACACTGTTGAGAATGTCGTTTGAAGTGGAGGTGATATCTGCACCAAACCCTGATACTCAAAGCTTCTATCTAAAGATTTTTAAAAACATTACTGCATAATGTATCAGGTTGTGTTAAATTCACATGAGTGCATTTTATTGCAATGTTCAGCCTCACCAGTGCCTTAATGTACCCAGAATAGTGTGAAGACAGTAGTCCATCACACCTAGAGCCCTGTCAGGCGACAGGGTGACGTGTGTATCTCACTATGGTTTAATGTGTGAATATTCTTTATGGGAGAACGTCTTTGGGGTAGTAAAACCATATCCATGGCTGTGTATAAAGGAGAAGAAGTTTGCTGACTGGTACCGCAGAATACTGACTGGGTTGTTCTATCTCTATCTAAATGCATCTCTTCACAGTATTTTCTACCACATGCTTGATCTTATTCTTCCTTATTCCCCAAGGCGGGGGGTGGGTGGGTGGATAAGATAATGCTGGCAACTTATTGCTGGGATGGAACCAGCCTGGCATAGTTTTGTCTTTGGCATTACCCTACGCTCTAATTTCATGGTTTCCATAGCTGGTAAACACCAATGATACTCTAATAACACGGCTCTCAAGGCGCAGGACCTGTTACTCAGTGACCACCAGTCCTTCAGTTAGCTAGATACTTCCATGGACTTCTGATACATAGTAAAGACTTTATTTTCAATTGTGGCTCAGTTCCTGTCACTAATGAACTAAATGTCTATATAACTCCTTCCCAGATAAAAAAGAAATGTTCTGCGGCACCTGCGTGGCTCAGTTGGTTAAGTGTCTGACTCTTGATTTCGGCTCAGGTCATGATCTCATGGTTTGTGAGTTCAAGGCCCACATCGGGCTCTGCGCTGATAATGCAGACCTGCTTGGGATTTTCCCTGTCTCCCTCTCTCCCTCTCTTGCTTTCCCTCCTCTGCTCACTCTTTCTCTCCTTCAAAGAATAAAAAGAAAAAAAAATATTCCTTGTCAGATGTAATCAACTGTGGCTGGAATTCAAGGTTATTAAAAATACATCATTTTTGTAATTGGTTTTGAGTAGGCTGCTATGACAAGGAGGTGAAGAACCAGCCATAGCTTGAGAAACCCCTTATAGACTCCTCTTCTGTATTTTTTTCCTCTTTTTTCTCCCCTTGGGTATCCTGCAACTCTTAGGAAAACATGGAGACCCCAATGATTGAAAATTGTTCACTAAAAATCAACATTTCATATATCTACATTCAAAAGAAAATTCATCAATGGAAAGTTAGGGAAGTTGAGAAAGGTGTCCTATGAGGTTGGCCTCAGTGTACTCAGACAATGTGCCCGGGAAGGAACGGGCAGACCTTGTACACAGGAGACTTTGATTATTCACTTTCAGGAGTCTCCTGTCACATAGTGGTGTGCAAACAGCTTAGTGGGATGCCCCAAATACAGAAACTTCTATCTGTACCTCTACATGTAAACTGTCTATATATAATGATGCAGGATTAAAAAAAACCAGAGAGACACAAGAACATCATCCACTCCTCGTTTATTATTCAATTTAATAAAGAACATTTTATTAAGCTCCTACTCTACTCAAAGCATTGTGCTTAAAGCTAGGTTACAGTGGTTTTCATAGTCCAGTAAGGGAGGAGGAAGAAGGAGGAAATTTCAAGTGTGGCAGGTGCTCCTAAATACGAAGGTATGCTCATCCATGTGCCTGATACACACACATGGCACATTACATAGCTTGTAAATTGCACCAGAGCATTTGCCAGAGTCCCACATTTGCACATTTGGCTTGCCTCCATATTACCCAAAATTCCAGGGATTCTGGGAAGTTCTTCTTTGGCGATCAAGGGCAAGGGAATGTGCAGAAGACAGAAGTTCATTTATATTTGGCCCCGATTTCATCAGTCTTTAGGGAAATAATCTTACTCTATACAGGTTGCCTGTATAAGGCTTGTTGAACTCTGGCAAATGTATTCCTTCTTCTTCTTATATTGAATCTATAACTACCCTTCCTGCCACCATTAAGAATGAGACCTTATCTGAATCCTTCCTTACCCGATATGTGCGTGAAACATCCCTACAGCCTGCCATGAAACCCTTTTCAACACCCCAGGCCTTCTCCTGCTCCTAACACATGTGTTTCCTCTTTGTCTTTCTTCCTACATAATTACACACATATAACCTACCCTTTGTTACCTTGGTTTTGCACACGTGAGGAATACATACCAAGTACCAATCAAGTCCAGTTCTACTCTGAATTAATTTCCTCTTGAGGCTCTGATTATATATAATTTCTGACTAGCACCTTTTCCTTTCATCAGGATCATCATAATAAAACTTCTTCCCATAGATCAGGAATTGATTTACTTGCTGATGTGAATTCATTTCACTAAGTAAAAATAGAGCATTCCTATTTTACTTGTGCAGTTGCCTTCTTGGTGTACTGTGTTCAATAGCAACCATTTGGAAATTAGCTCAGAAAGACTCTGCTTCACTGATGACAAGTTCTAGAAAAGGCAGGTGGTGCACACATGGGACACAATAGATAAAAGTTAATGGTTGCAAGGTTGTAAGGATGTCCAGTCCATATGAAAAAACAACCAAGAACGGAATCTGTGTTCAATTTGTTGGACCATGCCACTCAGAGTCCATGAACCCAGAGTCACATCAGAGCTGCTGCAAGTTGAATGAGAGTTAAGTACAAAATGAATATCAATTGAGCTATGCTAAGCACCTTGCTCTGTGTTTAGTGTTTTACATGACTTATTTCCTTTCATCCTCATGGGGAAAAAAAGGGGAGTGGCAGAAAAAAACCAGTTGTATCTGAAATACTTTTTTTCTGGCATTTGTACATTTATTTTAATGTCTTCCTTAGAAATTTATGACTGTCAAATTATGTTTTTAATCTCTCAGTCCTTTTCCAGACAGGAGAAAGTAAATACCATGTTCTTGATGGGAACTGGAGAATACTACTGCGAATCTGCTTAGTTTTAGTACTACAGATGACAGGGTTCATAAAAGAAGGGAAAGGAAGTAGATGTAGCTATTTGTGATGTGTACTAGATGGGGAACATTTCTTCCCAAATCGGTAGATGAATGTCAAACCAAAACAGTGACATAGAAGACCAAGATACAGCAGATGTGGGAGGCACATTTGTTGAGGGCCTTGGACTCCTCCTCTCCAGATGCAGTACTCATGACAGTTTTGAGAATCAAAATATAGAAGCAAAAGATTATCAGGCAGTCCATTAGGACCATAGAAAATACCATCACAATAGGATATAGGCAATTGAAGGTGATGTCAGCACAGGCTAATTTGATGACATCCTGGTGGAGGCAGAATGCATGAGAGAGGAAATGGGATCTGCAATAGGAAAACCAATCGAGAGGGAATATTGGAGGCAAGATGACTGTAAATCCCTTCATGAAAACCCCCACTCCAATCTTTATCATTTGGGTGTTGGTAAGAATGGAAGTATATCTCAGTGGGTTGTGGATGGCAACAAACTGATCATAGGCCTTGGCAAGCAAAATCCCAGACTCTATGACAGAGAAAGTGTGGATGAAGCAGGCTTGGCAAAAGCAGGAGCCATGGCTGATTTCCCTATGATTTGTCCACATTGCACACAGCACTGTAGGCATTGTAACCAGGGTCATCCCGAGGTCTGTGGTTGCCAGCATGGCTAAGAAATAGTACATGGGCTCGTGGAGGTTATGGTCAACCCTGATGAGAAATAGGAGAATGCCATTGCCATGAAGTATGGCAATCTGGATGACAGATAACGGGATAGAGATCCAGTGGTGAGCCTTTTCCAGGCCCATGAAGCTGGTTAGCAGAAAGGTTGGGGCCCTGGTGTTGAGTTCCATAATGGGCATTACAGTAGGATGAGTCTTCTGTTTAGGAAAGACCACGTTAGGTCTTCAGACATTCTTCTTTAACCACTTCTACTTTTTTACTTCCTGTAGCTCTTCCCTAAACTGTAGTGACTCCAGAGAAATAAAACATTCTTTCTTAGGAAAGCCTTAGAGATGGGGGGGGGGGGGAAGTAATCCGATCAACGACTGCAAATCAGTGTTTAACATATGTGCCAGGCAATGTACTAGGCAGCATGGATATAGTAGTTTATGAGATAGAACTGGTTCTTTTCCTTATAGCTTGAAGTAGATTCAGAGGTCATATGTTTTCACTTATATGTGGATCTTGAGAAACTTTACAGAAGACCATGGGGGAGGGGAAGGGGGAAAATAGCTACAAACAGAGAGGGAGGCAGGCAAACCATTAGAGACTCTTAAATACAAAGAACAAACTGAGGGTAGATAGAGGGGTGGGGGAGAGGGGAAAATGGATGATGGGCATTGAGGAGGGCACTTGTGGGGATGAGCACTGGGTGTTGTATGTAAGCAAATTTGACAATAAATTATATTAAAAAATAGATTCAGAGAATGAAAGAGGAATAACAGCAATATGAAAATTATAATAGAAGATTTACAGAACTCTGTGGGAGCATGGCTTACTTTATTAAATCTGGCAAGGTTTGGGCATGGTCAAAGAAAGCTTCCCAGAACATGTAACATCTGACAGGTACATGGGAATCAGGTAAAAAGGAAGGGTATTTTCACCCTGAGGGAAAAGCAGAGGAGAAATTCCTGAGGCAAGAATGGGCTTGAAGAAATAATTTGTGCTCAGTGCAGTTAGAGAACTCAAGATGCGAGTAACAAATGATTAGACTGTAGAGGTTTTATTGGTTTCAAAAAGTCATACCAAAGGGCTACCCTGGTGGCCTTCTTGCCACAAAGTAAAGCTCAAAAACATTTAAGCATCTATGCTTTGTAAATACTTCTATCAGTGTTGGGATAAGCTAGGACATGGGTAAATACCAGTATATCACCACGAGCATTAAGAAGAATATTCTAGAGTGAGTTCATCTCATATTTGTATGAAGCTTCTGAGACCTCCAGACTCACTTTCAGGTAATTCCTTAGCTGACATTCCAGCTCCTCCAATCTTTAGCCATGTAAATTTGGGCAGACTCCTTCTACTCCCTCAGCCTGTGATCCTCCTCTGAAAAATAAATGAGAATTAAGTGTCCCTTGACCTGTGAGGACTAAACGCAGTATCATCCGGGAGTGGACTTTGTCAGTGGGGTGACACTGTGCCTCTGTGATGGGTTTGGGCTACGCTTAATCAGAAGGCCCTTCTGAATTTGTTTGGCAGAGGAAGGCCAGCGTCACTCACACTCAGATATGCTGAGTCATTTCAATTTGCTCAAAACATTTGGAGAAGAGGTATAAGATAATAGGGATTTAAGAAGCCTTAAGATGACAGTGACTGAGAATAGTTAGAGGCTAGTGAAGGTTCCTGGTGTCTGGGACAGGATGGGGGGCGGGGGTAGGAAAAGGGGAGGAGCACTTTGGTAAGCACCAACCAGGCTGAGGGAAGCCTGCAACCTTGGGCTTCACATGGGAGTGGGGGTGAGGCGAACTTCGTCCCGGTAGAGCTGGGAGAAGCAGAATGTGAAAAACAAAACACAAAAAAAGAAACTTGGTTTTGGCAGGGATGGGTCTGAGTTGCCTATTGTCACAAGTCTAGCCAGGTCTCTTTCCTCTGACATGCTGAGACCCAGATGGGTGGGGGAGCCAGACAGCTGGGGAAGACCCAGCTGGAGAGCATAACTGCTTCCTACCTATTATACAGCAGACATGGCCTGGATGTGTGGCCAGTGTGCCCTATTTTTTAATAGAATGTCCACAAACATCTTACTTTCCCCATTTTTCAATTAATTGGTAATTAGGATATGTACTCAATGACATAGTTTCGTGCTGTTGAAATAATTTTCCAGGCACAAGATGGAGCTCTCCTGCCCAGTGGTGCCACATCAGTAACACCAAACTTAGACAACTTTCAGTCCCTGTAAACACTGCATTTGACCATACATGCAGTGTATCCAGTCAGGCAGGCCCCAAACTCCAAGCCAACTTTGAGCTTTCTCACTCCACACAAGGCTGCCTAGGTGACTGCAGACAAGATATTTTCTCAAGATATTTGTCTCTTCTTTATTCTTTGTTCTCTATTCTTCATCCTATAAAATGCTTCTGCTTTCCCACCTCCCCTCCCATATTGCATTTCTCCAGGTGGAGACTCCACTTCCTGACGTGTTAAATAAAGTTTGTGTCCCCTACATGGTCTTCTTTAATCATTTTTACCACTGCAAAGAACTGTAACTCTACAACTCTTGCCTCATGACCTTGAAAAGTTTATACATCAACTCACGGGGGTGTCCACTCCTGGGGAGCCCTTAAGATCTTGGATTGATGAAATACTGTTTCCCCAAACTAATCATTCTAATCCAAAAATGTGGCGGCTTCAAGAAGACACTCTGAGTCTGTCTTCTCTCATGTGACTTCTCACGGAGGAACACCACCCAGACATTCACATAACAGACTTCACATTTGCCTTGCTTTTGGATCCTTCTCCCTTTTGTTTCATTTCCCCAATCCCTGTCTGCTTTGTAACCTTTCTTATTATCATCCGATTTTCTGACATCCTCTCTACTGTCTGACAATGTAATTTAGACCAAGCGATACCATCTGTTCTCATACATGGTGTGTAGTAGTAGATGCAAATTAATCACCAAATTCTCATTATATGGCTCAGTGCATAATAGTTCTATTTTCCCAAGCCATGAACTGAAATTCTTGACTTTCATACCAGTGAATACTGGCTCTGAATGGCTTTCTACCCAAATCATCCAGCTTTTTCCCTTTTTACCAGCATCCCTTGCTGATAAAAATGGTGACCACCTTCCCCTACCCACACCACCCCAGCACCAGATCCACTATAGCTCTCTATCTGTGTGGGGTTTGAGATCCTGCAAATCTACAGTGCCTATAGCTCATAAAGAAGGGAATGAACAAAGAAGCTCTACTCTGCCTTTAGTTACAGAATTTGCACACTTAGTTCCTGATGGATAATAGGCCCACTTCTGGGAATACGCAGCAATTTAAAGTAAAGTGTCTAATGTCAGATTCTGTAAAGTCTGCCTCTGCTTTAATCTGAGGCTGGTCTATTTGGCAGACTAATATAAAGGGCATTAGGATAACAATATCTTTTAGAAAGTCTTCAAATGGCTGCATTTGATTGACACCTCCAAAAGTTTCTGTTCTGTTTTTTTTTTGTTGTTGTTCTGTTAGTCTATACCCATGGTCATTATAGTGCCTCCCCTCCTCAACCTGATTTAGGCTCTGGGTGGCGGGGTGGGGGGCAGTGGTAAATACCTGGTGGCACTGACAGGGGTCAAGAGGAAGCTCATACGAATAGCTGAAGAGAGCAACAAGGGAAATAGATAATCTATCCCAGAGTCCTGAATTATTCTAGAGCTATCTGCCTCTATTCCACAGGTCTTTTGCTTTTTTCTTCCAAATTACATCTGCCTAGTAAGGAAGACAGATTTTGGCTTTTCCCTATTCCAAAAATCTGTAAGAAAAGATTATTTGGGAGCCCAGTTTTGAGGGGAGTCTTTGGGATATATTCTTATGCCTCATCACCTCTTGACTGACATATTGCTGCCTTTCTCTGTAAGTTTCATTAAACCAACTCTCTATACCCTACCCATGACCTGTTCCCTATGTTGAGCCTTCCAGGACAAGAAACACTGGAGCTTCTTATTGACCTGTTCACGAGTTTTTTGTCCATCGGTGCCATAGATGTGACCCTAGAACCCTAAGCCTGGCCAAAGTCTTGGCTTCAACACCTCCTCTTTAGATCATACCCAGAAGCCAAGTTTCAAGGAGCATTTGTTTCAGAAGGTCCTCCCCAAGGCCCATTTCTGCCTCCTCCCTTCTTTGTTCTCCCAGCTTTGGAGCTTTGGAACAGTGGTGCTCCAAGGTCTCAAGCTGTATCCTTTTTTGGGTTTAGCCTTGTCACCAGAAAGGTGATTAATTTTAAGCATCACATACTAGTAGGGAAGAAAAGTTAGAGAGGATGGTCTTTTTGCTTTTTTTTTTTTTTTTTGGAGAACTCCCAGGACTGACTTTGCCTTTATGGTGAAACATATGTGGATAAAAGGACCAGAGCAGGACATTAAATTGCTCTATTAGGAAAATTTCCCCACCCTAACTCCCTTGGCTGAGGTGTTCAACTGGGACCATCGTGATCCCAGAACTCTGCTCTGTTTCATAGAACTCACCTCCATCAAAAAGAAACTGACTTCCCAGTCCTGTATTTCTTATGAACTCTTTCTCAGATCTCTCCATACCATCTCTGCAACGTAAGGAAGGACAGAAAGGGAAGAGAGAAACTTTTGGAGGTGTCAATCAAATGCAGCCATTTGAAGACTTTCTAAAAGATATTGTTATCCTAATGCCCTTTATATTAGTCTGCTATGGAAGGCCCCAGGATCATTGGGCCTAGAGAGAAAGTCAAGAAAGATTTCCTTTGATGGAGTTTAGATCCCTCTGAGTTGATTCCCGAGAGTACAGAGAAAGGATGCATCGTGGCATAGAGTTGTGAGCTTATTTATATTTTTGAGGGTGTTCCATGAGAATACAACTTAGATGCCCAAATATTGGAAGACATTACAGGGCATAATAACAGAGACATTCAGAGGACATGCAGATTCAGAAAAATAATCAGAAAAGCCGGGGTGCCTGGGTGGCTCAGTCGACTGAGCATCCAACTCTTGATTTCAACTCAGGTCATGATCTCACAGTTCAGGTTCGTAGGTTTGAGCCCCTGTGCTGACAGCATCGAGCCTGCTTAGGATTCTCGATCTCCCTCTCTCTTTGCCCCTCACTCCTCCCATGCACACATACTATCTCTCTCAAAATAAATAAATAAACATTAAAAAAATAGAAGAAGAACCAGCAAACCAACAGACACATAGAAACATAGGTCACTTTAAGTTTTATTCATTTGATCAAAAACTTGTATTTTATTAAGGATTTTCCATGTGGCAGTTTCTATAATAGAGTAAGAAATAAGACCTATAATATCATTGTCCTCCTGGAGCACACTGTCTATAAAATATGAAAGGAGAGACACAAATGTTATACAGTTCAGATACACAGCTGAATTGAATAAAAATAAATGAATGAATGAATGAATGAATGAACAAAGAAACAGTCCATTGAGCTGATCTGGTAGAGATTATTTATGAACCTGGAAGCTGCTCTAAAGGTCTGGTTTCATGTTTGTTTTTTCCATGCTACTCAGAAATCCCAGGAGTTCTGGAAAATTCTTACCTTCGTATGAGCAAGAGTAGGGGCAGGAGTCCGAGACCACTTTGAATGCCAGCATGACAAAGCCCAGTGATAGGCTCCCTCTATGTGAAGGGAAGTGACTAGTCACTGGGTGGCACCTTGTATGATCCTAGCATTTTGTATTCAATCTTGTGTTCATAAGAACATCTTCTCTGATTCACTTTAAAACCTGTCACCTGAGTCATGTGTACTACTCTTCAGCTGGCCATAGGACCATGAACTCTTCCCCATGTCTAGACTGTGACCAAAATAAACTTTCATAGCTATTTGGAACCAGGAAAGGTCATTTTTCTTCTTGTCACAGGCATTGCCTCCCTCCCCCCCATTCACACGTATGACCAACTATTTGTCAATTCTGGTATTTTTAACATTCCTTCAGTCTAGTCTTATCTGTGGTATATTGCCAAGCTGGAACTTTAATACTATTTTACTATTTGAAAATATATATCTCTATTCCCCTGTATCTAGAACTAGCTCATCAAGATAATGGTCATCTGGGTTAGGAATTATCTCTGTGTTATTATATTTTTACATATGTTTACATATATGTTATTATTAATAATAGCATCTAATAAATATTTATCAAACATTTAACTGGACAGACTTACATATAGGTTCTCTAGAGTTGCCATATTGAACTGAGGATTGGGTAAGGCTCATCATTTCACTTAGTGCAGTTCTCTAGAAATAGCAACTATTTCCATATTAGCAAAAAAAATAGATGAATGTTTGAGATTAGGAGTCTCATTGCTAAGTATATCAGAGCCAAGACATGCAGAACATTTGGAAAAACAATGGGCTTTGACTCAGTTAGAGACCAATAGTCTAGATCCAAGTATTGTGTGATCAGGTGTCTTATGCCCACTAAACAGGGTGAGTTACTTCTGAAAAGAATAAATCAGTTGGACACCTGAGAGATGTGCTTAATCATGTACATATACTATGCCATTTGCTATCTAGCAATAAATGGGCTATGTGAAATGATATTCTGAATATCAGAGAGAGGTAGGTTTCCACTGACATGTCTTTCCCTAGTTGCTCCTAACAACAAAGCTGCCAGTTTGTCCAGGTTCCCTGAGTTATTCTTGGAGAGCAGTGAGTCAAATTTATGCTCTAGAATTAGGCAGAGAGAATAAACGAATTATACCACTCTGGATCTGCTTGGTTTTAATGCTATATATAACAGGGTTCATAAAAGGGGGGAAAAGGAAGTAGATGTAGCTCATTGTGATGTGGACCACACGAGGAGCATGTTTTCCAAACCTATGAATAAATGTTAGACCAACTACAGTGACATAGAAGACCAGGATGCAGCAGATGTGAGAAATGCACGTATTGAGGGCCTTGGCCCTTTCTTCTCCGGAAGCAATGCCCATGACAGTCTTAAGGATCAAAAAGTAGGAGAAAAAGATGATAAGAAAGTCCAACAAGACCATTACAAATACAACCACAACTGGATAGAGACGATTGAAGGTGATGTCAGCACAAGCTAACGTGATGACATCTTGGTGTAGACAGAAAGCATGAGAGAGTACATGGGATCGACAATAGGGAAACCAGTGAAGGCGGATAATTATTGGCATGATTGACAGACCAGCCCTTGTCAATACCCCCATCCCAATCTTCATTACCTTGGTGTTGGTAAGGATGGAAGTATATCTCAAGGGGTTGCGGATGGCAATGAAACGGTCATAGGCCATGGCAAGCAAAACACCAGACTCTACGATAGAAAGAGTGTGGATAAAGTAGGCCTGAGAGAAGCAGGCCTGATGGCCAATCTCTCTGTGATTCAACCATAGAACGCCCAGAACTGTGGGCATTGTGGTCAAAGTCACTCCAAGGTCTGTGGCTGCCAGCATAGCTAAGAAATAGTACATGGGCTCGTGAAGGTTATGATCATCCCTGATAAGAAAGAGAAGAGTGCCATTACCAAGAAGTATGGAGATGTAAACCCCTAATAATGGGATGGAGATCCAGTGGTGTGCCTTCTCCATGCCTGGGAAACCAGTAAGCAGAAACAGGGAAGTAGTGGTGTTGAGCCACATTGCAAGCCTTGCAAAGAAGAAGATACTCCCTTCAGGTAATGCAGTAGAAGCTCTTCTGTAGAAGTTGCCCTTGAGTGTGCTACCTGTTCATAAGATGTTTATCAGTCTTGACTTCCAGTGATAGCAAGGATGATAATTTAGTCATTATTTGGAGATTTCTAGGTATGGGAGAATAGAGTGTATAAGGAACTCTACGTATTATTCATTGCTACTGTACAACATACAGGAAACACAGCAATGTCGACAGAATAGACCTAGTTGATGTCCTTATAAATTATATAACCGAGAAAATAAAGGCAAAATGCAAGACATCAGTATATTTGAATAGTGCTATGATAGTGTTGGAACTTACAGTGTATTTTTCAATGTGCTCTTTATCTTCACTTGTGATATTTCTCAGAAGGTATGAAACCTGAAAGATCAGTAGAGAATTAATTCCAAGACGAGCAAGTATGAACATCAATAGCAAAACAAACAAATAAATAATCAATCAATCAATCAGTCAATCAAATAGACTTAGTTGATTTGAGGGAATGATCAATACTCATTATGTCTGGAGGAAAAAACCTGAAGCTCTAGAGACTTTTGAAAAATGATATGATATCATATATCACATTTATCACAAAAACGATATGAGCAAATTATATGTGTTTATCTCCACAACACATAGACATCAAAATCCATGTTGCTTAGCATCATAATTCTTTGGTTATTGATGTGATGTGCCTCAAAGAATTCAAAATTTTATAGTGTAGATACAAAAATGAGCAATAAAAAGGGGATTTAATGACAAACATTTGAGAGCACTATTTGTTAACAGCACAGATTACTGTTAACATATCACCTGTCTGGAGGTACAAAGATAGAAATCCGTTATCTAGGCAAGTTCAAGAAGAAAATTTTTTACAAACTGTGGAGTGTGATGAGATTTAACAAAAGTGAGAAGGCTCTGTGACATTCAAATTTCAGGCATCACCTGGTATACGTAGCCAAATTCTAGGAGTAAAAAACAAACAAATATGCATTGGTGGCATCATTCAGAGAAAAGGAGAGCCACCTTGTACTCTGGTTGGTAGGGACTGTGTATCTCACATGCTTTGAAAAGAACATCTTGGTGTGAATTTGATATATGAATCCTAGGACATCTTTTTGCCCATGAAAAAAGGTGTATAAGATTATTGAGTTTTTACCTCCAGAAGCATTTGTTATTCCAGCTCTGCTACTTTGTAACAATAATAATATTGGGAAAGTTATTTAATCTTGGGCTGTGGTTTCATAATCTTTAAATGGTACTGGCGGGGCGCCTGGGTGGCTCAGTCGGTTAAGCGTCCGACTTCCGCTCAGGTCATGATCTCACGGTCCGTGAGTTCAAGCCCCGCAGTGGGCTCTGTGCTGACCACTCAGAGCCTGGAGCCTGTTTTGGATTCTGTGTCTCCCTCTCTCTCTGACCCTCCCCCGTTCATGCTCTGTCTCTCTCTGTCTCAAAAATAAATAAATGTTAAAAAAAATTTAAATGGTACTGGCAATTTCTGCCTTGCCCAGTGATGCTCTTGACACAGGTTGTGAAAATGGAATGGGATTGCCAGTGAGAAAGTGCTTTGCAAGGGGTAAATTGTTCTTCACTTTTGAAGTTCTGGTGTTATTATGGAGAAGAGCCTCTTCACTCTCTTCCTGGTGGCTACGCACCATGATTATCCACTCTGATTATCCACTTACTCTGAGACGTGTCAAGCTTTCTTAACAAGACTGGGGAACCAATATAAGATGATGGGGGTTTTGAGGAGGCTGGGTATGGCTGTATCTGAAAATACTAAACTAGAGTTCACTTGAACAGTAGATAAAAGATGGTGTTTGGGGTGGAGAGAGAGAGGAGAGAAGGAGGGTGGTGAGTGAGGGTGGGGACTTCTGCAAGCTGCAAAAGCCTGGAGCCCAGGGACTGGAGTAGGTTGAGGGAAAAGCAACTCTGTCTTCATAGGGGTAGGAGGAGGAATAGCTGACTGCTGCCTGTGAGTGAAAGGCTTGGACAATACTCAGCTTATGTGACGTTAAAGAAGCAGGAGTGGGGGCACCAGACAGGGGAGATAGCTTCAAAAAGGGAATGTAAGGAATAAATCATTGCTGAGTTTCCGTTATGTATCAAGACACTAGGACACTACATGTGCCTCATTTTGGGGGGAGTGGGGGAGTAGAATCTTTATAGCAGTCTCTTTCCCCAGTCTATAGTCATATTGGTTACGTGTCCAAGGTGATACAGTCAGCCAGTGGCACAGTCCTGTTTATGCACTGTGGATTAATTAGAAAGACTCTAGGAATGGTGAAATCTATGTAGTAATTTCGAGTACAACCAAGCTTACTGCCTCTGTATTATGTATTCATACTGAAAATCTGAACATTTTTACTTAATTTTCTGAGTTATTTTTGTTGGACACGAGGTTATCTGTAAATGTTGGGGGGTTAAAAATCTTAGACTTTTGCCTCATCCCTGCAGCCACCTATCATCTCCCAGAATCTTAGAGTGGACCTGGGTTT
The DNA here is from genome assembly GCF_024362965.1 of Panthera pardus. Lineage (NCBI taxonomy): Eukaryota > Metazoa > Chordata > Mammalia > Carnivora > Felidae > Panthera > Panthera pardus. Next base: position 53,790,559 of record NW_026526677.1, read on the forward strand.
TCCTTGATGAGAAGCTAATTCCCAAAGTCTCAAACCCTGATACATGAACTGTGAGCTCTGTACAGACACCCCAGAGATCCTGCTCAGATTTTTATCTTTCACATGCTCTCTCAATTTCCCTTAGACTCTTTTCCTCCCCTTTTCCTGACACTTCCTCTATCATAAATACTTAATCTCTCCTCCTTTTTTTAAAATCTCCTAACCTTTCTCTGTTACCATTCTTTTCTGAATAGTTCACATTTATAATCCATTCTTCTCTTTATTCTATCTGCAGGGCTCCGTTCTCAATACATACTTCTTAGCAGAATGCCTTGCACACGATTTGTTTTCTTTTCTAGTCACTGAATGATTGGTTTGCTGACACAAACAAATTGATTTTCTGACCATCTTACATGCCTGATTTTGAGCAGGGTATCAAATCATCAAAGCATGTGGATTGCTTGGTACGCCCTCCAAGTGGTTGATTGATTCTGAATACATCGTTGTGTATCCCCAGCGAGATGACCTGAAGGTTGTTTGTTATAAGGGATATGGAGAGAAAAAACTGTACCCTATCCTCAATTGAATGCCTATTGCACTGGACTTTTCCAGGTGCTGAAGATACACAGCTATGCAAACAGCCATCTCTAATCTAATGGCACACACTGCCCACACTCCATCCAAGATTAACTTTGACTTGGTTTAACAGTCTTGCATGGTAGAGACTATTCTCCAGGAAGTGTCTGAAGCTCTTATAATTACAAAGCTACCCTTTCTCACACTTTTCAAGAGATTCTAACCCCGTCAGTTTTCTGGATTTCTAGGGGAAAAGTCCATGCAGAAAATCACAGGGCTAGAACAGAGGCCAGAGAGGCTACAGGTGCAGGCATGGGGAGAACAAGAATTAGAAATGCGTAATTTATCCCCAAGCTTACACCTACCATTTGGTTTGTTCCCATAAATCTTCTTTGCCTCGTGTGTTCCATAATCTGTCTGGATTCTTGGCCTTCTTAGATACATCTGAGGAGGTAATCCTTAAAGAAATCAGATTTTATAGATGTTGGAGAGTCTTAAAGACCCGTGTCTCTTTTCCACATACCCTTGACAGAGAATACTCTCAGGTTCTCTTTGCCAAGAAATCAGCTCCCTATTTCCTGTCCTCTCTACTTTGATACCTGCAGTGAGATATCAGAGAGAAAATTCATTACATACCCTCACTGACCTGAATTTTTTTCTCTTTCATTCTTCATTCCACAGGCATGAATCTGCAACCCTGAGCCTTATTAAGGATTTAGTCATAATGCCGTTCTTTTCATGGTCTGCACAAAATTCTGGCAGGTAGGAACATTGACTTCAGAAGCTTGTCCTCAGGGTCCGTTCCTGATTTAGGTCACTCACTGTTCCTCCCTTTGTGCCTCCCTTTTTTCATCTTTTTTATCTTTATTATCTTTATTTGAATCCTTGACGTGGGGGATCTGGGGCTTTGAACAGCAGTCCCCAAGGTCTCTGTCTATGTCATGGCTTTTACTTAAGCTCTGTTGCTATGAGACTGATTGGTTGTTTATATGTGTAGGCATATGGAAGGACAAGCAGACCAGCTAGGAATGAGGACTGAAACAGAGTTCTTGAGAAAGCATTTTCCCCACTTGTATGTGGGAACTCCCAACCCTTCTCGCTGAAATGAGGATTGAGTTCAAACTAGAGGAGAACAGGACATCACTTTGGTGAAGTGAGAGTTCTTCCCATCTCGTTGTCTTTCCCCTAATCTTGATGTCTGGCCTAGAGCCCTGTCTCAGAGAAGGGAGCTGCCCTCTCCAGTCCCCGACTTCCTCTTTTCCCTCCATCTACATCCTCCATCCCCATGTTCCCCATAAGAAGACAAAACAAGGATGGGAGTCACTTGTAATCAAATTATGAGTTCAGATATGGAGGACAGGAACCATAACGTCAATTATCTGGAAGCCAAAAGTCTTAATGTCTTTTCTCATGCAAAAAGTGGCAATACAGTATACATGTGATTAAAAGCATGAATGCTGGGGCACCTGGGTGGCTTAGTTGGTTTAGTGCCTGATTCTTGATCTGGGCTCAGGTCATGATCTTGCAGTCATGGGATCAAGCCCCATGTTGAGTCCTGTGCTGACAGCATGGATTCTCTCCCTCTGCCTCTCTGCTGCTCTCTCTCTCTCTCAAAATAAATAGATAATATTTTAAAACATCTTGAATGCTGGAACTTGAGCACTTGGTTTACACTGTGACTCTGACTCTTGCTGTGCTGCTTTGACACTTTGAGAAAATAACCGCAGTGCACCTTATGTTCCATATCTCTAAAATGCATGTAATGATAATCACCACTGCATAAAGTTATTGTGAGGTCTAAATATAAATCACTTAGAATAGTACTTGACATATAATAAGCACTCAGTCAATGTCAGCTATTACTACCTCTGTCATAATTGCACTTATTTTAATTATTTATATTTTGGATTATATTCCCCCACTGAACAGTGAATTATTTGAGAAGTAAATTTAATCTTTGCAATTTAATGGTATATCGATATCCAAGTGATTATACTATAGAATCAATGTCATATTCCCCAGTTTCTGCTACTGGAGGTAGATGATGTCACAGGCAATTTAATGATGTGTCCCTGATGAAGAGTAATTCTCATTTCCAAATTAAAACCACAAACTCAACACACACCATTCTACTTAGAAAAAAGTTTTAAAAAATTTACTGTGTTAGATTTTAGTCATAGATGTATATATAGAAGATATACAGATAAACACACAGATGTATTCTTTTTTTTATTAAGCAAATTAAGAGATTCGATTTAATTTAATTACAGACTAACTTACATTTATTTGATCATGTAATTATTGCTACAATGAAAACAGTATTGGGGAAAATGTATAAACCTAAATAGACAATCAGAAAATAATTCAATGAGCATTTGTTTTAGTAAAAAACTTATTGAAGTAAATTTACATCAAGAAATATAGCTGAAGTATAAAGGTCTAACTCAATGAATTCGTTGCAAAGTAAATTCACCATGGTAATTACCACCCATAATGAGAAACACACCTTTACCAGCACAGCAAAGCCCCTTTTGTGCCCTTATGCAGTCCAGCTACTTGATTATTTTACCCAGTTGTGACCTTTATGTAAGTGGAATCATACTCTGTGCTCCTTGTGTTTGGCATCTATGCTCCTCATTAGGTTTGTGACAAATATCCATGTGTTTGCATGGAGCAGTAGAGTGTTCATTTTTATTTCTGTATAGCACCCCATTGTATGTATATAGCCCATATTTACTTTTCTACTCTTAATAGTAAAATAGAATAGTGATAGCTTGGCTATTGCAGATACACTACTCTGATCATTCTGGTACATGTTCAATTGATCGTTGTGCACACGTACATATGAATTTCTGTTAGACTAATTAGGGATACAAGTCTTTGGAAAGACTATGTTCACCAATGGTAATAGATTCTGTCAGGTATTTTCTGAAGCGATTACATAATTTTATATTCCACTAGCAGTTCATGAGTCTCAACTGGTTCACATCTTTAATCACACTGGGTATTTTCAGGGTTTTTGTAAGTCAGTCTACTGAGTGTATTGTGGTATCTCACTGTGGTTTTAATTCACACTTCCCTGAGGACCAATAATGTCCACGCATTTTTATATATTTATTGGTCAGTTGCTTCTGTGAAGGACCTGTTTTAGTCTTTTGCCCATTCTAAAAAGAGGGCTATCATTTTCTTATTGATTTTCAGGTGTTATTTATAAATTATTGATATGAGTCTTGTATCAAATATAAGTATGGCAATTATCTCTGCTACTCTACAGCTCGTTTTTAAGATTCTCTTTATTATAATTTTTTCACAAAATAAGTTATTTTTAATGCAGATTTATTTATGGTTCTTATTTGTGTGTAATATGTAAGAAAATTTAAATCCCAAATTGGTGAATAAAAATCCCTCTGTTGTTTTACAATAGCTTTGTTTTAAGTTTACCACAAACTGAATTTTTTCTATGGTATAAAGTTGGGATCAAGAACCATTTTGGTGTCCATATTAATTCTGTGCCTTTGATTAGGCCACATTCTGTTCTGATCCCAGAATGACCTGTAGTTTGATGTACCTTCTTGCACCCTTTCACATAGTCACAGCATGGCTTTGTCAGCAGAAAGTCATGATTATCACCTCCAGTAGCTCTCTATCCAGAACACTTACATTCTTGTGGGGCAGTGAAATTTATACTTTCACAGATTGTCAAGACACGTGACAGCAGCACGTGTGGGTTCTTAAGTTTCACAGGAGTATATACGTAGAGTGTTTCATTGCAAGTTCAACATTAAAACAAACAAAACACACCTTATATTTAAGGGTGAGTGTTTTCTTATCTTTTTATTTTTAAATAATTATTAACTCGTAAGAAGTTGCAAAAATATATATCGGGAGAACCTGTGGAAGTTTTACACAGTTTTCTCCAATAAAAACGTCTAGCATAAATATAGTATAATGTCAAAAACCACAGATCGACAGTGGTATGATCCACAGAGATTATTTAAATCTGCACTTATTTTTATATACACTCAACTTTTATGTACGTGCATACAGTTTGATGCAACTGTGTCACATTGCAGATTCTTGTAAATACCACCACAGCCAAAATAGAAATCTGACTCATCTGTATGAAGCTACCTAATGCTACTCCTTTATAGACATACTCACTTCTCTTCCTTCCCCCCTCCCCTTGTTCTTAACCTTGGCCAGCTACTAATCTGTGTTCTGTATCTAAAATTTTGTCGTTTCAAGAAAATTACATAAATAGACTCAATTGGCTTTCTTGCTTCCCTCCCTCTCTCCGTCCTCCCTCCCTTTTTCTCTCTCTGCTCCTTCCTTCCCTCCTTCCTTCCCTTTCTCTCTCTCCCTCTCCCTCTATCCCTTTCTTTCTTTCTTTCTTTCTTTCTTTCTTTCTTTCTTTCTTTCTTTCTTTCTCTTTCCTCTCTCTCTCCCTTTCTTTCTTTATTTCCCTTTCTTTCTTTTTTTCCCTTTCTTTCTTTCTTTCTTTCTTTCTTTCTTTCTTTCTTTCTCTTTCTTTCTTTCTTTCTTTCTTTCTTTCTTTCTTTCTTTCTCCTTCTTTCTCTCTTACTTTCTCTCTCTCTCTCTCTTTCTTTGTTTCTTTCTTTCCTTTTCCTCAGCAAAATTCTCTTGAAAGTATCCACTGGTTGCATGTATTAATAGTTTGTTTCCTTTCTTTGCTGAGCAGCAATTCATTGTATGGATTTGTCAGTTTGTTTAAGTATTCTGTGACTGGAGAGCATTTAGGTTATTTGCAGTTTTTAGCAATTATTTTTAAAAAGCTGCTGTAAACATTTGTGCACAAGTTTTTGGGTTGGTGTATGTTTTTATTTTTTCTGAGATGAATACACAAAAGTACAACTGCTAGACCATAAGGTAAGTCATGGTTAGTTTTACAAGAAACTGCTAAGTGTTTGCCAGAGTGGCCGTACCACTTTCTGCTCCCACCAGCGGTGTCTGAATGCTCCCGATTCTCTGTATCTTTGACAGCATTTGGTGCCATTTTTCATGTAAGCCATTCTGAAATGCTGTAGCATATATCTGATTGCGGTTCTACTTTGCATTTTACTAATAATTAATGATGTTGGCATCTTTTCATGAATTTATATGCCATTTATGCATTCCCTTCAGTGAGACGCTTCTTCATGTCTTCTGCTTATTTTCTGATTTTACTGTTAGATTTTTCTATATTGTGAAGTTTTGAGAGTTCTTAAAACATTCCATATACTAGGTCTTTGTCAGATATGTTGTTTGTAAATATTTTCTCGAAGTTTGTAGCTCATCTTTCCATTCTCTTAACAGAGTCTTTCCATGTCAAACATAACTCTTCACTTTGCCCTAGGCCCCAAAGATTTGCCCTTGTATTTTTCTAAAAGTTTTAGAGTATCGTATTTTACACTTAAATTTATGGTCCATATTAATTTTGAGTTAATTCTGTATAAAGTGGGAGTATTTCTCCCTCCACCCCCGGCCCCCAGAGATGGCTAATTACTCCAACACTATTTTTAGATGAAGCTATCATTACTCCATTGAATTACTTTTGCAAGTTTGTCAGAAATCAATTCAAAAATGCCATTGGAGGGGTGCTTGGGTGGCTCAGTTGGTTGAGCATCTGAATCTTGATTTCAACTCAGGTCATGATCCTACCGTTTTGGGATCAAGCCCTGCATCAGACTCTTCACTGAGCGTGGAACCTGCTTGAGATTCTCTCTCTCTCTCTCTCTCTCTCTCTCTCTCTCCCCCTCTCCCTCCCTCCCTCCCTCCCTCCCTCCCTCTGCCTCTCTCCCCTGCTGTGTTCTCTCTCTAAAAAAGAAAAAACAAATGCCATTGGAATTTTGAGGCCTTTGGGTAGTATGGACATTTTAAAAATATTAATTCTTCCTACCCATGAACATGAAATATCCTTCCATTTATTTGTATCTTATTCAATTTATTTCATCAATGCCTTATAAATTTCAGTGTACAAATCTTTTACTTCCATGGTTAACTTTATTGCTAAGTATTTCATGGTTTTGGATGCTATTGTAAATGGTATTTTTTTCTCTCTTGGATTTTTTTCAGATAGTTCATTGTTAGTATGGAGAAATGAAACTCAGTTTATTACATTGATTTTGTACCCTGAAACCTGATTGAATTTGCTTATTATTTCTAATAGTTTTTGTAATGGAGTATTTAGGATTTTCTCTATATAAGATCATATCATCTGCAAACAGAGATAATTTTATTTTTATATTTCTAATTTGGATGTCTTTTAAACACTTTTCTTGCCTAACTGCTCATGTGGCACCACTAAAATCCCCAGATAACCAAAGAAATCTTGAGAAAGAAGAATAAAACCTAAAGCATCACACTTTATGATTTCAAACTTTATTACAAAGCTAGGGCAATCAAAAAAGTTTTACTGGCATGAAAACAGACATATAGACCAATAGAACAGAATCAACAGCCCAGAAATAAACTCACACATATATGGCCAACTAGTATTTGACAAGAAAGGCAAGAATATTCAATGGGGAGAGTGGAAAGTCTCTTCAAGAAGTGGTGATGGGACTACTTGATAATCACATGCAAAATAATGAAGTTAAATCCCCATCTTACACACTCACACAAAGTAACTCAAAATGAATTAGACTTAAATGTAAGACCTAAAAGCATAAAACTGCTGAAAGAGAACATGGGAGAAAAGCTCCTTGACATTGTTCTCAGTGACAGTATTTTGGATATGACACCAAAAGATCAAGTAACAAAAGCAAAATTAAGTGAGATGAGACTACATCAAACTAAAAAGCTTCTGTACAGCAAAACAAAACAAAAAACAACCAACAGAATGAAAAGGCAACCTATAGAATGGGAGAAAATATCTGCAAACCACACATCTGATAAGAGCTTAATATCTAAAATATTTTAGGAACTCATACAACTCAGTAGCAAACAAAGCAGAAAAAAGCAAACAGTTTTTTGCAAAGCAAAACAAAACAAAAAACCAAACAGTTCAATTAATAAATGGGCAGAAGACCTACATAGACATTTTCCCAAAGAAGACATATGAATGGCCAACAGGTACATGAAAATATGCCCAACATCCCTCATCATCTGGGCAATTCAGATGAAAACCACAATGAGATATCTCCTTACACCTGTTAGAATGGTTTTTATCAAGAAGACAAGAGATAACAAATGTTGGTAAGGATGTGGAGAAAAGGGAACCCTTGTGTGCTGTTGATGGAAATGTCAATTGGTACAGCCACTATGGAAAACACAATGGAGGTTACTTTAAAAAAAATTAAAAATAGACCTAACATATTATCCAGCATTTAACTTCTGGGTATATAGCTGAAGGAAATGAAATCACTATCTCAAGAGATATCTAAACCTCCAAGTTCATTGTAACATTATATGCAGTAACCAAGACATGGAAACAACCTAAGTGACTATCAACAGATGAATGGATAAAGAAAAAAATATATATCAGGTTTTCTTTTTTTAAGTTAATTAATTAATTAATTAATTAATTAATTTTGAAAGAGATAGCATGTGCAGGGGAGGGGCAAGAGAGAGAGGGAGAGAGAGAGAATGCAAAGCAGGCTCCATACTGTTGGTGTAGAGCCTGACATGGGGTTCCAACCCACGAACCATGAGATCATTATCTGAGCTGAAATCAAGAGTCAGTTGCTTAACAGCTACTGTATACACATACATTTATGTGTATACATACACATATAATGGAATATTATTTAGTCATTAAAAGATATCCTGGCAACATGGATAAACTTTGAAGGCATTCTGCTAAGTGAAATTATGATAAGGTCAAATAGAGAAAGAAAAATATTGGATGATCTCACTTATACGTGGAATCTAAAAAAATCAAACTCAGAAAAAGAGTAAAATGGTGGTTGATAGGGGCTGGGAGTTGACGGTCAGGAATGGGCTGATTTTGACCACAAGGACCTAACTTGCAGTTTTAAGATGAGTAAATTTGGGGGATCAATGCACAGCACAGTGACTATAGTTAACAATACTGTATTATGTACTTGAAAATTGCTGATAGAGTAAATCTTAAATGTTCCCATCTCACACACACACACACGAGTGGTAATTATGTGAGGTGATGGAGGTGTTTATTACCATTATTGTGTTAATCATTGTACAATATATATGCATATAATTTATCACATTGTATATCTTAAAACTCACACAATGTTGTTATGTCAGTTATATTTCCATAAAGCTGGGGAAATTTTTTAAAAATAAAAACTAAAAGAAAATTAAAAAATCATTTGAGTATATCTAGGTCAGTTGATTTCTGGGTTTCCTATTCTGTTCCATATTTCTATATATCTGTCCCTCCATCAATACCATTACCACCTTGATTACGAGAGCTATATACTAGGCCTTAACATTGAACAGAATTATTCTTCCCATTTATTATTTTTCAAAATTGTTTTAGCTATTTAGATCTCTTGTCTCCCATATATATTTTGGAATAAACCTGTCTATGTCTGTAAAAAACAAAAAAAACTTTGCTGTGACTGCCAGGAATCGTACTAAACCTATGGATCAATTGGAAAGCAGGGAAATTGGTAAGCAGGGAAAATTGACCTGCTTACTATATTGAGTTTTCTGATCCATGAAGTACATCTCTCCATTCACACAGGTCTTTGATATTGTTGATTGGAATTTTGTAACTTTTAGCATCCAGTCTTGTATAATTTTTATTAAGTTTATACCTAAATATACATTCAGTATTAAACAGGTTGGTTGTGTAATTTGTCCATGTTTACATTACTGGTGTCTTGGTTTTCTGGAGCTGCAATAACCAAGTACCACAGACTGCATGGCTTAGACAACAAAAATTTATTGTCTCAGAGTTCTGGAAGCTCGACGTCCTGGATCAAGGCATTGGCAAGGTTGGTTTCATCTGAGGCCTCTCTTGCCTCGTAGATGGCCATCTTCTCCCCGTGTCTTCACAAGGCTTTTCCTCTGTGCACTCTGTTGTCTGTCTCCATGCCCAAATTTCCTCTTCCTCTGAGGACACAAGTCAGATTGCAGTAGGGCCCAGTCTAACAGTCTCATTTTAACTTAATAACCTCCCTAAAGGCATAGCTCTAAATGCAGTCACATTCTGAGGTACTGAGAGTTAGGACTTCAACATACGAATATTTTCAAGTTGACACAATTCAGCCTATCACAGTTAGTAGCCAGCTGATGATTCTAAGAGTAGTCATTTGCATCTCAGATTTGCATTAAACATTGCTTTAATCCTAACAAAACATGGTAGAAACCCAAACAGATCTTTAGGGACAGGGAATTTGTTCATGAGTACTATATGTTTCTTTTCCTCTAAAACCAGTAACAGGAAAGATGGTTCCTGCCATGCATGGTCAAAGGAGAAACCACAGATATTATCATCCTTGGGGCTAAAGTGATGAGGCATGCACTGTGTTATAGGTATGTTCATGTCATTTCCAGCAAACAAAAATTCTGGCGATGTGAAGCCAATCAGGGAAAAATGAGGACTGAAGATTCATGTTAGTTACTAGAGGAGGCTGACTGACTTTTATATATTGACTCCAGTCTACCTAATTTTCCACTTTCAAGCTAGCTTTGAGATAAACCAAGCAGAAAATAGAATTAATTCAAAAGCCTTAGGCTAATAAGATGCATTAAGTTTTCTCCTGAAATCAACTGGGAAAGATTTGACCTTTGAGGTAGATTTGGAGGATAAGTGGTCTCCCATAGGTGATACCAAGGTCTGCTGGGGCCACAAAGACAAGCACTCTGATTTCTAACACATAAAGCTGCCACCTGAGGTTCTGTTAACCCCTTACCTGATTGGGAGAAGATGCTTTAAGACCTTGGAGAGATTAGTTAAATGTTCCACTTCCTTCGCAGGAGGGGTTAAGATAGAGAAAATGCTTTTTAAGAGCTACAGTGGCTGGAAAAGGGAAAACTCTGGGGGAGGTGCTTTCTTCATTAATAGCCTCAACTGACTGCATCTCTTAACTGACTTTGAGAAGGAGCCATGTGATCTGAGTCCCCAGGCAGGACCCAAGAACCCCTTTCTTTATCCCTAACATCCAAGCGAGGCAGCATGTGAGTATGGGCAAACACCCAGCATATATAGGAAAGGGTACTAGGGCACTCCTCTATAAGCTTATCTAGAGAGAAAACAGAGGGAAGAAGAAGGAAAGGATTTTTATAGCTCATGGCTCTCTATGAGTGCACAGATCTCAGTGAATTTGGTAGCACTTGGAAAGATATCTGGGCATATGAGACACCTGCCGTGCTCCATGGTATGAATATGGTTGGCCCTCTCACATGTCTCCTGTCCTTTCTAGGGGATGATCACAGAGGCACTTCTAATCCCACACTATATTGAAATGAGGTAGAGAATGGTTATAGCTGTAAATGGTAGAAGACTGCCTGAATTTAGTCAACTATATATTCTTCTTCTTAGTGCTATTCCAAATTTTCATAACCTCTTTCCTCCCCTATGATCTTTACTCAGCTTTTGAATCATTCCTCAATGTTCTTCTCAGAAACTAAGAGAAGCTCCTAGCTGAAGACATGTGAATTTCTCATAGCACCAAGTACAAGTTAGATCTGAATGGAATTCTTCGAAATAGAGAAGAGGAAACTGAATTGAAGGTTATTGGAAAAATAGAATGGTTCTCCTCCATTTTGAGTAGCTTTATTGTGATTTATATTACTGTGTTACATATTCTTTTACAATGAGGATTCTTCACAAAATTGCCTTAAGACATTGGGTTAAGATCATTGCTTAAGAGTCAGAGAAGGGGAATGAGGTTGTATTTAGAATACCTAAGAAGAGGAACACCTATATGGGATTATCTTTGTATCCAGTGACTGAAAAATAAACAATACTCATTATATTTTCAATAAACTCTAAATTTATGTATCTTAATCCTGAAGACAGAGTGTGGAGAATGAGAAATGATTCTGCCAATTTTATGTTGCTTAGTGTCAGCCCCAAAGGGCTAAATCAACATCTCATGCCCAGTTGTCTGGCACCACTTCATTGCTAGAAGCTTGCAGTTCAATCTCATCTGTACAGGTACAAGGTAAGAGGATGGTTTTCTTTGAGAACATCTTAAGGGTGGTGGTTTCCACTGGCAAAATAACTTCAAAGAAGCATACTTGAATGAGAATATCTTTTTTTAAGTTAGGAAAAAAGCTTGAATAAACTGTGCTGGTATGTAAAAAGAAAAAAAAAAAAAGGACATCCATTTGCTCCCATTCAACCATATTTACTGATGACTCTTGATTTCCTTGTGAGTAAATATATGTCTTTCAGACTTACTCCATTGAGGAAATGACTTCCCCATCCTCCTATTTGCTCAAGCCATAAATCACACACACAAAGAAATGAGCCAGTCTTATTTTGTTTCTCCCTCATTCCCATTTCCAATATATCAGCAAATCTTGGTACCACCTAAAAAATGTATCTATATCTGTTTAAATTTTCTTTATTTCCACTGCTTTCCTAGTCATAATCACCATCCCCAGCTTGGACTATTTTGATAGCATTCTAACTACTATCCTTTCTTGGATCTTGCTTGATTATCCATTCCTCACAAAGCAGTCCAACTGATAATTTAAGAATGCAGATTTCAGTATGTCACTATGCCCTCCTCCACTGTGATTTTTACATTGTTCAATGTGTTTTCGTCACATTTGTAGTAAAATAGAGTTCCAGTGTTGTCTATAAGGCCCTATGTTATCTATAAGGCCCTTGACCACCGCCTGGGTCTCTGAAAGTACCTATTGCCTCTGTCTTGTTTGCTCACCAAGCTCCAGACATGCTAATTTTCCCTTTTAAATGGAAGAGTCTTCCTCCAGATCTTCATATGGCCAACCTTCATTGTTATTCAGGTCTTAGCTCAAATGTCACCTCCTCAGAGACAGATCATCCAAATTAATAAACTGTATGCAATATCATCCCAATCAATCTCTATTAAATAGTGCTGTTTTATTTTAAAATTGCACTTATATTTATCTAGATATTTCTTATTTATTTTCTAACCTAATTTATGGCTTATAAAATCCATGACTTTGTCTTATTAGCATTTAATCCCAGTACTTAATATGCCATCCCTATCACATAGTGGATGCTGAAAACATATTGGGTGACTTAATGTATATATGTATAATTGTATAAATGTATGTGTATGCATGTATATGTGTATGTATACATGTATTTACATATAATTGATGTATGTATGTAATATGTGTGTATGTATACACAACATGTTTGGTACTTCACTAGGTGTTGAGTAAGGCAAATAAAACATAGTTTCTATATTCAAGTAGTCCATAATCTAGTAGCAGAAGAGACAATGAAACCTTCTTAAGGGACATAACTCTTCCTTCCACTAACAGGCAACTCTGTTTAAGCAGCAGAAGGGCTCTCATTTATTATGGGTAGGACAGGTTCAGAAGCCCACGGCTGGATATGAAGGAAGGAGATCAAGAAGGTGGATGTTTAACACAAATGGAGAGCTTTAAAGCGGACAAATCAGATTTTAGGGAGTTACTAGGGTGGGTCTACAGAAAAATAATGGGGAAGGAGAAAGAAATTACATGGAAATAAGATAATTTTTTTTTCAAACTGAAGGATAAAGTCAATGATGAGCCATGTCCTTGGCTTGCCTAAGCATTTATTCCAGCTCCAGGGTCTATAATTATCTAACTTAAAATTAGGCTGTTGTAGTGATATTTAAAAGTTATGTAGTATCCAGGGGAAGGCTAATTAAAATGTAATGTTTGTTTTTCCAACACAGGTCCATGAATTGGGAAGGCACAGCACCTCTTCCTCATATCTGTCTGCTCCTTAGCAACAGTGGTAGTGGTCCAGCTTTTCTTTCCATGCCTTTTTTTTTCTCTTAGACCCCTGGAACTTTTGTTGAGAATTCAAAGTCACACATATACAGGATAATGTGAGTTAGGAATCACCATGAAGACAAGTATAGTTAGGTCAAGGTTGGGTTCCTTGAAATCCACCAAATAGGGTTTTTTCTGTGAAGTCTGAATAGTTGATATAGATGGTTTCTAAAGGTAGTATGGCTTAAACATTTCATGGGGACATTGTTAAAATGCAGATGACCATATGAAACACCAAGGATTTAATTAAGTAGGTAAGGGATGGTCCCAGGAATATGCAGTTAAGAACACAGAAGATACAACTTGTTTTGAGAATATGTTTTGAGAAACAATAGCTTATATTGATGTCATTATTACCTAATTTAAGAAAGAATTCTGAGACGATATAGTTGGAGGGATACTTTGAAAGTGGAGCTGTATTTCTGTAGTAATAACAGAAAAAAAAGACATGTCTTTGGATAAACCCGACGAGAGGCCGAACGGCAATTCCAGTTCCTTCCTGTTGACTGGTTTTCCAGGCTTGGAGGCAGCTCACCACTGGATTTCCACACCCTTCTTTTTCATCTACATCTCTGTCCTTTTAGGCAACAGCACCCTCCTCCTTCTCATTAAGGAAGATCACAATCTTCATGAACCTATGTACTATTTCCTGGCCATGCTAGCAGCCACAGACTTAGGGCTGACCTTGACCACGATGCCTACGGTGCTCAGAGTCCTCTGGTTGGATCACAGGGAGATTGGGAAAGTAGCCTGTTTTTCTCAAGCCTACTTTACACACTCACTTGCCTTTGTAGAGTCTGGTGTTTTGCTGGCTATGGCTTATGATCGTTTTATTGCCATTCGCAACCCCCTTAGATATACCTCCATACTCACTTATACTCAAGTGCTGAAAATTGGACTGGGAGTTCTGCTGAGGGGGTTTGTATCTGTTATCCCTCCAATTGTACCCCTTTATTTTTTTCCCTATTGCCATTCCCATGTCCTCTCTCATGCATTCTGCCTTCACCAGGATGTCATCAAACTGGCCTGTGCTGACACCACCTTCAATCGACTGTATCCAGTTGTGCTTGTAGTCTTTATATTTGTGCTGGATTCTCTGATCATCCTCATCTCCTATGTATTGATACTCAAGAGTGTCCTGAGAATTGCCTCCAAAGAAGAGAGGGCCAAGGCCTTCAACACCTGTGTCTCCCATATCTGCTGTGTCCTGGTTTTCTATGTCACAGTCATTGGATTGTCTCTGATTCATCGGTTTGGGAAGCAGGTTCCACATATTGTCCACCTCACTATGAGCTATGTATATTTTCTTTTCCCTCCACTAATGAATCCTATAATCTATAGTGTCAAGACCAAGCAGATCCGGAGTGGCTTTCTTCACCTTTTTACTAACCATCATAGTCCCTCACACAGAATGTAAGAAATCTGGGTTTTGGCAGTGGAGCAAAGAAATCTCATATCAAACACCCATGATCAAATCTCTTGGTAAAATAATTGTCAAAGTAGAGCTAAAAATTTCCCTGTAGTACCTCTGTAAGCTCAGGTCTTTGGTCTAATCTAGTTTGTGCAATTCTTCTTAAAGAAAATTATTGTATATTTAATATCTGTTTGCCACTCAATTTTTGTGATAACAACACCATGGGTGTTTATAGTTGTGTCTATAATGTATTTATAATACGTATCTTGAGGGTTTAGAAAGGTGGCAGATAGGAACGGAGTTATAAGGATATAAAATAATGAGTTGGTTTGCATGAAATAAAGTTTGGTCTGTTTATATACAATGCCATTCCCATGAATTGCTCCACAGAATTCACACAAATTGTGGGAACCTGTATGTCTGACCACTGATGTTCTGTAACTTTCCAGTAAAGAAGTATGAATTCTTCCTCACTCAGTGCTGTAATCACTTATCATCCCAACCATATCATTGATTCCTCCCCTCTCCATCAAATGACCATGAATTTGTCTCAAGAATTATAAGCTTGGGGAACCTGGGTGGCTTAGTCAGTTAAGTGTCTGACTTCGGCTTAGGCCATGATCTCACAGTCTGTGGGTTCGAGCCCCATGTCAGGCTGTGTGCTGACAGCCCATAGCCTGGAGCCTGCTTTGAATTCTGTGTCTCCCTCTCTCTCTGCCCCTCCCTGCTTGTGTTCTGTCTCTCAAAAATAAATATTTAAAAAAATATTAAAAAAATAAGCTTGTATTTATTTCCCAAGACACTGCTAACTTGTGAAAAACTAGTTTGTGATAAGAGGAACAATGGATAAAAAAGAGGAAATAGACATAGTCAGTGTTCCCTTCCTTCTTTGCCCTCATTCATATCCTACTATTCCACTGTTAGCTCTGATGTTGGTACCATCTCCAGAACATCTACCAATGGCTAACTGGTCTGTCTGAATGGAAGAAATGTTTTTTTCCTCCCTCCTTTTATTATAAACAAAACTTGAGGGATTGAAGGAATAGATTTGCACATTTTGTTTGAGATTTTCTGATGAGTTGGGAAGAGAATGTGACTCAAGTCAAAATATCCTCCCAGGGTGGACGCTGTGTCTGCATTGCATTACATTACATTACATTACATTACAACTGGGGCAAAGAAGGAAGTAGATGAGTCAGGAGAAAGAATATACAGAAGATGCTATTGATGTGATTGGTGCTTTGTCCATATCACTTTACAGAACTGTGTACCTACTCTTTGCCCCTTATGAGTGTTAGCTACTCATCACTCACATTTGCTGCTTACTTCAGGTTATTATTCTCAAGTCAATTGGAACTGCTTCACCAAGATTATGGCCCCTGCTCCCCAGGAAGCAGACCACAGGCAAATACCAACTCTTTCCTTTCTAAAGCTAAACTCCAGCTGGAACTATGTCTTTGATTATCTCCTTGCCATGCCTACCCTTTTATTTCCTCTTGCTCCTTGATCAACAAATAGTAAAAAATTCCCAAGAAAAAGACTTCTCTGAATCTGTAATGAAGGTACCTAGAATGCTTGAATGTTACCTTCATATATATCATGAATATTATGGGGTAGGAATAGGACTTAAAAACTGCATGACGCCAGAGCTGAGATCCATTGCCAGGTAAGGCCAGAGGAAAATATTTTAACTCAGAAAGTTAGATATTTTTACTAATGAAGCTGTCTCAATATCTTCAAAACACATAGTCTCATGAAGATTGAGCTCTGTGACCCACAAGAGACAGGCACTGAGGGTGTGACCTTTGTTGGGAAACTCTATGTCAAAGAAAGGCTTTCATTACCTGAAATGGGAAGTCTTCCCAAATCAGAGAGATTATGCCTCTGGGATTCTGTACTTCACTGGCAGTATTGCAGGGAATATGAAAGGAATGAATAAGGTTTGGAAAACACATGCAGAGCAGAGCCATAATGGCCACTTAAGGAAATGGTGCCCCACCCACTTCCTCCCAGTGCCCTCAAACCTGGCTGTTTGGAGTGTTGGTTGATAAAGGCTAACAGCTGCTCCCATTCTCCAATGACTTGTCCTATGCCTCATGTTGGAAGTTATCCTGACTGGGGTGTCTTTCAGCAAATGACTTCCATCTGTTCTAGAGAAAGTGGTGCTTCCAGAAATAGTTATACACAAGCGATGTGAAGTTCTGTGGATGAGAGGGTAAATCTTCCTACTGATGAAACAGAGAGAATGCTGGAATTCTTGTTGTTTGTCTTACGTTCTCATTATTTTACCTCATTTTCAGCTCAAAATATGATTTTCCAAAGCAAGTCACCCTTAAGTTTGCACTTGGCAAAGAGTTTTCAGGGAAAGGGAATTCAGACTCAAATCATTCTCAGAGGCTGACTCCTACTAATTGTGACTTCTCAGATCCTACTGACTTTGAGAAAGACTTATGGGCTGAGGAGAGTTCAAGAGGAACTTAACTGAATCTGAAATGTCAGAAGCTAAATTGTGACTCGTATGGTTCACTACATTGCACCCGTTCTCATTTTAATTTCTCGCAGTTGGGCTAGACTCCAGGACAAATTTAGGAGACGAGGCTAAGACAAGACAAGAGAGCTCATCAGATCCTTATCCATGCCAGAATGTGACTACAGCCCTTTCTACTCAAGTACAAATTATCAGAGGAAGTTAAGGATGGAAAGAACACCTTCTCCATCTCCACTACTTCCGTTCATTATTATTAATTATTATTACTATTCATTATTACTTAAAGTAAAATTTATTTTAAGTAAAACTCCTTATTACTTAAAGTAAAAGAAGATTTTTTTTTTATTTGACTTATATTCCGAAGGCAAGAACTATTATCTCTGGATAAGACTTACTAAGAGAAAGATAAAAAGCCTACTGTTTAAAAGAATTCATCAGTAACTGCACTCATTTGTGAAATGATATCACTTTAAGAATGCACGTGTGAAGGGCACCTAAGTGGCTCAATTGGTTAAGCATCCAACTTTGACTCAGGTCATGATCTCGCAGTTGGTCAGTTCGAGCCCCACATCCCACTCTGTGCTGACAGCCCAGAGCCTAGAGCCTGCTTCGGATTCTGTGTCTGCCTTTCTCTCTCTGTCTCTTCCCCACTTATGCTCACTCTCTCCCTCTCTCTCTAAAAGAAAAAAATAATAAACATAAGAAAAGAATACATGTGTGAAATACTGTATAATAAGTCATCTCATTTGAAACCAAGGGGAGGTAATTGTCAGGGAATTATCAAACTTCACTTAAATTTTCAGGAAATTCCTTGTTCCTGGATTCAGGAATGACAAAGGCAAATGCAGTTTTGTTGGTATCTTCTCTGTTCAGGTAGAGATCAGAAAGGACAAAGGTGATTTGACAGCACGACTTCCATCTGCTAGAAGAAGCTATAATCCTGCTTTCTGTCTGTAGTAAAAATGTGGGGTTACAGGACACAGCTCTGTGGGTCCTCCTACTTCCCCAGAGGAGGCCAGAGGAAGATATCTCAGAAGCCTAATTATTCAGCAGCCAAAGGGACCCTGGGGAAGCGTTTTCCTATACAAATAACTTTACCAATTAATCTTAATAGCACTCTTCAAAGATAACATTTGCATCAGGTTCTATATTAAGACCACAGTTGCCTCTGCCCTTAATTCCTGGTGCCCCAGGTAAGGCTGGGGTGACCATGAGAGAATGAGAGGGAGAGAATAGGGAAGAAAATAAAGATTGCTCTTCTTGGAATATTCTTCCTTCACGTAGATGTTACAAGATGGTGAATAGAGAACTGAGGAAAGCTATGTGTATCCATGGATTGTGTCCAGCGTAACAGATTCTAACAGAAATGTTCCCTAAAAAGAAAAACTCCCTAGAAAATACTGACTCTCTGAGATATGCAGTGCTTTTTTTGTTTTGTCTTGTTTTTTTTTATTTTTTTCTTTTTTTTTTAATTTTTTTTTCTTTTTTAACGTTTATTTATTTTTGAAACAGAGAGAGACAGAGCATGAACAGGGGAGGGTCAGAGAGAGAGGGAGACACAGAATCTGAAACAGGCTCCAGGCTCTGAGCCATCAGCCCAGAGCCCGACGCGGGGCTCAAACTCACGGACCGCGAGATCATGACCTGAGCCGAAGTCGGAGTATTAACCGACTGAGCCATCCAGGCGCCCCTTGTTTTATTTTTAAATCGTGGGTGCATATATGCATAATCAAGAGATCCAGGTTGCTGCCTAGACCTTTTTGGTAGCCCAGGGCTATCAATATTATTTTTCCTACAACAGAAATATTCTTTGGAAGAGGTGGGAAGAGGAAGAGGCTGCTGTTGGGAGTACAGGTGCAGGGCAGGGCCATCATGACATATACAGGTTCTGACATCACATCTTTTCCTCCTCTTCATGCTATTCTCTATGTTCAGTTTTCTTTCTCTCATATCTCCCTATGTTGCCTTTCTGTCCTCCCCTTCCTCTTCTTTGTGCTTTTTGCCTTCAGTAATTTGATGAAGTTTCAGTTATAGGACAAAACTCTGTGTGTGTGTGTTCTTACCTCTATGCCTAACCTTAAGAGTTGCCATTCCTTTAAGATTTGGGGTGGTCACAGTGTAAGAGCTCCACTGGGGGTAAGACCCAGTCAGGACTGGTCAGGAATATCCACCTTTGAGAAAACATTAGCGTTTGGAGGGCCTGAGGGTGACCACATATGCAGGGTGTTGGTGAGTTATTGGTCACTCTTAATTGGACATTTGTTTGGTAAAGGCTGTACTTCGATCTTACACATTAGCCAATTAGTATATCAGTATATCAGTATATCAGTGTAAGATCTTCGAGCTTACACATTAGCCAATTAGTATATCATTAAGTAGTATTTGGAAGTCAATGTCAATACATAACTCAGTTTAATGTCAGCTTACCGGCCAGTTGTTGCATCACTGTGTTACAAATAAGACTACTAAAATTTCATTAATGACCTGATAATCTATGTCAAAATGTGTCTTTGCTTCCAGGAAGGCTGATGCATTCCCATAGCAGTCAATAAAGAAAGCAGTGTTAGCACTGGATTGAAAATACATCCATGTTTCAATTGGGTGAGTTAATTAGAGCCCCTAGGTCTGAGACGCTAGTAATATGATGTAAAAGACAAAACATTTTGCATTAAGTTTTGTGCAGGAGCCTGGGTGATGCAGAAGAGACATATGGGACTTAGCTACAGGGAGAGAGCAAAGTGAGGAATAAGATTTAAACACACACACGCACAAACTGTAATGGACATAAGAAGGAGGGAATAGGAAGATGACAGGAGATTACATCCAGCTGAATGTTAGGTGCAAGTGCAAGAGAGGCAGAAATCACCAGATGTGCCCAACCACAGCCAAATGAAATGAACTGAACCACGTATATGAGTGGAAAAGTAACTGTGTAATGTTAGCCACTGAGGCTTTATAGGACTTTGCCACGGGGCAATTTGTTTTAGATTGTCTAATTGACACATTAAGTAACTTTCATAGATTTTATATATTAGTTTAATATTTAATGCTACTGTTTTCATTTTCTATCGCTGTGCAGCAAATTCCCACAAACAGCTGCTTAACACAAGACTTGTTTATAATACCACAGTCCTGTACATCACAGTCTGTTAGGCTTGCCTGGGTCTCTGTTAGGGTGTCATGAAGCTATAGTCAAGGCAGTGGCCGGGCTGGGGTCTTGTATGAAGGTTCTAGGGAAGAATCCACTTCCAAACTAATTCATGTTGTTGGCAGAATATATTTCCTTATGGCGATAAGTCTGATGTCCCTAATTTTTTACAGGCTGTCAGCTGGGATCTCTCTCTGCTCCTAGAAGCTGCCTGAATTCCTTCCTATGTGGTCCCTTATATCTTCCAACTAGCAACTATCTGTCACATTCTTCTCAAACTTTGAAATACTTGGGTTTTCATTCCACCACTAGTCTGTGAAAAATCTTTGCTTTTAAGGGTATGATTAGATTAGGTCCACCCTGCATCTTCTTTTAATAACAGCTTATTTCATTTTAATGAGCTAAATATGATTACCTCAGGTAGAATTTAGGAATTGAAAAGAAATAGTCACTTCTAAGTTTCCATCTGTTGTCTTCAGCACCAAAAGCAATGCTTCCTTGAAGCAAAAAGTTTAGTAATATAACAGTCCCATGGGGTTAGGAGGTACCTGGACAAGCTTCAGGCACCCCACTCAGGGGTTTCCTGAGTGAGTTGGTCCTGTGTGGTTGCATAATATACTTACCCACACAAATTATTATAGTGTGAGCTATAATTCAAGTATATATGGTATCATCGAAAGAGAGCTTATTTTTGTGACAAGACTATGAGGTTTGTGTCCTTAATGCCAAGTCAAGTCCCTCATATAGGTAGGTGTCACCAATTCCTATTTGGAGAATCAGTGGACACATATTGTGAATAGTGGATCCAAAATGAAAAGACTGACTTCTTTCCTACAGTATAAAATATGTTCACCATAGAGAGGAGAATAAACTAGATGACAGAAACAGAGATGGACAAAGATACAGATATAGATGGACTGTATTTTAGAGATGGTGGATTAAATACAATGTTGTATTAAAATTACTTTTAACTTTTTCCTTTTTATTTTGTTTTAAATTTTTTTAACGTTTATTTATTTTTGAGACAGAGAGAAACTGAGCATGAACAGGGGAGGGGCAGAGAGAGAGGGAGACACAGAATCTGAAACAGGCTCCAGGCTCTGAGCTGTCAGCACAGAGCCCGACGCGGGGCTCGAACTCATGGACTGCGAGATCGTGACCTGAGCTGAAGTCGGACGCTTAACCGACCGAGCCACCCAGGCGCCCCTTTTTTTATTCTTTTTAATGTGGCTACTGGAATATGTAAAATCACACATGTGGCTCAAATTATATTCCTACTGCACAGGGTTGGTCTAGAGAGAGCTTTTTTGTTTCTTCTCAGGGATCCACCATGTGGTTCAACATCAGTGCTGCCCCTTTTCTACTGACTGGCTTTCCAGGTCTGGGGATATTTGATCCTTGGATTTCCATCTCTTTCTTCGTCATTTATGTCTCCATGCTCCTTGGCAATGGCACCATCCTCTACCTTATCAGAGAAGACCACACTCTCCACCAGCCGATGTACTACTTTGTGGCTCTGTTGGCAGCCACAGACCTTGGAGTGACTTTGACAACAATGCCCACCGTGCTTGGTGTTCTGTGGCTTGGCCACAGGGCAATCAGCCAAGGAGCCTGCTACTTTCAGGCCTATCTAATCCATTCACTCTCTATTGTGGAGTCTGGAGTCTTGCTTGTTATGGCCTATGATCGTTTCATTGCCATCCACAGTCCCCTGAGATACACCTCCATCCTCACCAATGCTAGGGTGGTGAAGATAGGTCTGGGGGTTCTAATGAGGGGATTTATACTTATTGTGCCTGTAATCATCACCCTCTCTGGATTTCCCTACTGCGGATCCCATGTTCTCTCTCATGCTTTCTGCCTACACCAGGATGTGATCAAACTGGCCTGTGCTGACATCACCTTCAATAGACTCTATCCTATAGTGCTGGTCTCATTAACTGGCTTCTTGGACTCTGTGCTTATCCTGATCTCTTATATTCTAATCCTTAATACTGTCATGGGGATTGCCTCAGGTAAGGAGCAGGCTAAGGCTCTAAACACTTGTGTCTCCCATATTAGCTGTGTTCTGGTTTTTTATGTCACTGTTACTGGGTTGACCCTTATTCATCGATTTGGGAAATATGTGCCACATGTAGTTCATATTATCATGAGCTATATTTACTTCCTCTTCCCCCCATTTATGAATCCAATCATCTATAGTATTAAGACCAAGCAGATAAGGAATGGCATCAATCGCCTTCTCTCTTTGCATAGAATTTGATTCTGTTTACCTTGGAGTCTGTTCCCACTGTGGGATGTGTTTCTTGGGAGCATGGACTATACAAAGCCAATGTGGCTCACAGTCAAAGGGACCGGCATTCCTGGCATTTAAATGACACAGACTCATCATGCTGATTCTTCACCCCTTGCCCCCATCATACTCCCAGGGACATTGACCTTAGTCCTGGTGCTTTGTTTGGTAAATTGGTTTGCTGTATACTGTCATTTTTTAGTCTGTCAGAATTATTTGTCTTCATGGTCAACTGAGGTCAATGATATTTGAATTGGCTGCAGAGTCTATACGATGATAGGGGAATAAAATAGCTTGAAAGAGTTTCCCAACACTTTGTGGAAAACAGTTAAAAATTTCTTGTGTGCTTGAGAGTGCATCAGAGATGACAGAGGGTCTTAGAAAACCCTAACGGTACTGCATGGCACTAAAGTGGATCGGAAGGAAATGAGAATAAGATATTCAGACCAAGAGAGGTCTTGCCACCAAAACAACCCATGGCCAAACAAGCGCTTGGATTCCAGCAGTGTCAGCATAGCTAGATGCCCACCATGGATTAATGAGAAGGCTCTGAGTTGATAATATGTGGTGTCTTCAAACTTATGGGCTGAGGAATTCAAACCACTGCAATAAAATAAAGTTCCATTTCTTGGACACCTGAAGTTTTGTTCTGTGATATACACTTCAGAACTTCAACATATGCCTAATGGAAAAGGGATACTAGTCAAGGAAGCATTCCAATATGTATGCAGGGGCAACATTTTGTCTTTTTTTTTCTGGATTGAGGGGATGGTAGTGAAATGAACTATTTTCAGGAAATATTGTAATTTTCCAGACTTAAAACACTTAAGATATTTAAGGAAAGCTCTCCCAGGGCTTCCCAGGCATTTTATTCCATACAGGGGTAAACATGATGAGAATCTGTCCATGAGCAATACAGGAAGAGAAGCTATATTTTATTAGCTCATCATGAGGTAAAGAGGGCTAGGGAGAATGGTGTACATTCAGCAAAATTATAGAAAATTGTGTTGGCAAATAAAATGCTAATGTATTCAATCAATAATTAGTCCATGACATACATTTATTTGTTTATTTATTTATTTATTTATTTATTTACTGGAAAAGGAATTGTCAGGATCCCCAGAGTAATTTCCTGTAACCAACAGATTCTCTTGTAAAAGAATTTATTTCTCCCTTGAAGATGGCTATTTATAAAATAACCTTTGAAAAATCATTGACTTAGGGGCACTTGGGTGATTCAGTCACTTCACTTAAGTGTCCAACTCTTTTTTTTAATTTTTTTTAATGTTTATTTATTTTTGAGACAGAGAGAGACAGAGCATGAACAGGGGAGGGGCAGAGAGAGAGGGAGACACAGAATCTAAAACAGGCTCCAGGCTCTGAGTGGTCAGCACAGAGCCCGACGCGGGGCTCGAACTCACGGACCGTGAGATCATGACCTGAGCCAAAGTCGGACGCTTAACCGACTGAGCTACCCAGGCACCCCTAGTGTCCAACTCTTGATTTCAGCTCAGGTCATCATCTCACAGTCATGGGATCAAGCCTTGCCTTGGGCTTTGTGTTGACCGTGGCAGAGCCTGCTTGGGATTCTCTCTCTCCCTCTCTCTCTGCCCCTTCCCTGTGTGTGCTCTCTCTATAAATAAATAAATAAACAACAAAAAAGAAAATCATTGATTTAGATCTTCTATCATTGTTTGCTCTCCTTTTTAAAATTTCTTTAATGTTTATTTATTCTTGAGGGACACAGAGATAGAGTGTGAGTGGGGGAGGAGTAGAGAGAGAGGGAGACCCAGAATCTGAAGGAGGCTCCAGGCTCCGAGCTGTCAGCACAGAGCCCGACATGGGGCTTGAACTCACAATCTGTGAGATCATGGCCTGAGCTGAAGTCGGATGCTTAGCTGACTGAGCCACCCAGGCATCCCATTTTGCTCTCATTCTTAATTCACCTAGCTTTTTTCTTCATTTTAACTAGGTTTTTCCCATTAATTCCATGAAAGAGAAAAGAATAATAAGTCTGTGTAGTCCAAGCAGTTCAAAAATTAAAAATAAAAATATAAAACAAGAATTTAAAAGCAAGGGAAAAGATACATTTAAAAAAATCAAGACAATGGTGACATAAGTAAGTCTAACATAATAAGTATCTCTAATAGAGTGATGCCTAGAAATGAATTCAAATAAAAACAATGAAATAGACAAAGTAATTCCATATTTATACACTATGTAAACAAGATATAATAAGCATGATCTTTATTTTTATCATCTATCTAAGCAAAAACATCTTAAAAATTTAACATTTCATAGAAATAGTTACCAATTTTACTTCACCTTATTATTATGTATAAAATTATATTCTAACTTTTACAATATATACTTGTTCTCAAACTTTCTCAGATAACATGGATGGAGTATATCTAGAGGTATGGAACACACTATTACATTTAAAAATGCTAAAACTGTAATCATGTAATACCTTTGAATTTAGTAAGTTTATTTATTGGCATCAGTTTATTCTTAGGAAGTATGGAAAATTTGTTGAAATTAAAAAAGCACAGTATGGCAGAAAGAATGTGGTCTTTGAAGAAAAAAAAGCACCTCTCTTCTTGCCTCCTTCACTTACAACCTTCGTGATCTTAAACAAGTCATTTAATCTCTGAGCCTCATTATCTGTCAGTTAAGAATAACAAAATGCAGGCTATTGGCACTCATATGTCCTATTAATTTTATTAGTATTATCTTAGTATTAGTATCAATAATTAATTATGTTAGTATTAATTATATTAGTTTGCCAAAGCCAAACATCTGAAAATTTTGACCTGTCAACACTCAAATAGGAGGGAAGAACACTTCAGCGAGTAGGAAATCATTAAATATATAATGATTCTTTCATATGATGAAATACATAGCTAATAAGAATAATAATTATATGTTTTAAATAGCTTTTGGAAATGATGCTCCTTCAAGCTTTTCCCTGGGTCACTCCCAATGTCATTTTCTCCTGGGACGACACAGGGTATCCAGTCCACTGACACTTTTATTTCTGATTCCTTCTTGTCTTCATTTGCCTTGACAACCTAAATGGTTTTATTTTCAGTTCTTTGGAGGCTCTTATATCACTATCCTATATGTTTTGTTTGTTTGTTTGCTTGGGTTTATTTAATTTAATTTAATTAATCTATGTTTTTAATGTTTATCTATTTTGGGGAGACAGAGAGAGATAGAGCATGAGCAGGGGAGGGGCAGAGAGAGAAACACAGAATCCAAAGCAGGCTCCAGGCTCTGAG
Source organism: Panthera pardus (assembly GCF_024362965.1). Classification (NCBI taxonomy): domain Eukaryota; kingdom Metazoa; phylum Chordata; class Mammalia; order Carnivora; family Felidae; genus Panthera; species Panthera pardus. Next base: position 53,816,650 of record NW_026526677.1, read on the forward strand.
CTGTCAGCACAGAGTCTGACTTGGGGCTTGAACTCATGAACTGTGAGATCATGACCTGAACTAAAGTCAGAAGCCTAACTGACTGAGCCACATAGGTGTCCCTGTTTGGATTTATTTTAAATTGATCCTAGACATTTCATTCTTTTATACTCTTCTGAGAAAACTTAACAAAACAAAGCAGAATTACCCCTTATGTAGATCTGAACATTTTCCAGGACTTGTGCCAATATATATATAAGTTAACTTACACAGTTTTGACCATCATTCTTTACTAACATTCACGAAAACTGTTTCAACTATGTCCACCATCCCCATTTTACAGATGAGGAAGCTCCAGTGTTAAAGACACACAACTTGTAAGAAGTAGCTTTGGGCTCATACCTATGCTCATGCTTCAGGGCCCATGCTCTTAATCACTACTTCTAGCAACTTGAAACAGTTTCCAATCTGATCTGATTATTGATCACTCTAAGGTCCTTCCTCCTACTCTCATATTTGTTTTTTAAACTCAAGACACACGTGTATAACTGCTTAGGAGACATTTTTACCTGACTGCTTATAGACACAGAAAGCCCTCAACTGAATGATTCTCTTCATTCTTTCTCCAAATCCAGTATGTAAAACAGTGCTTAGTGCAAAAGAGTCAAATAACAAATAACTGTTGATTACTAAATAAAGCCGGTCTCTTCTGTGATCCCTATTTTAATATCTCCACCCAGATAAAATCAGAAATGCAGATGCCATCTTTAACAATTCTCTCTCCTTAATCTACTGCCTTCAGTCACCAACCTCTCCTCTTTCTTTAAAAAAAATTCTTTTAATGTTTATTTATTTTTGAGAGAGAGAGAGAGAGAGAGAGAGAGAGACAGAGTATGAGCAGGGGAGCGGCAGAGAGAGAGGGAGACAGAATCTGAAGCAGGCTCCAGGCTTTGAGCTGTTAGCACAAAACCCAATGCAGAACTCAAACTCACAAACCATGAGATCATGACCTGAGCCAAAGTCAGGCGCTTACCCTACTGAGCCACTCTGGCACCCCACCAACATTTCCTCTTTCTAAGCCATACAATCCTTCTCCCTTCTACTTCTATGCAGCCCTACTGACAATACCTCATCACATCCACACCAACACTGTTTCTCTCCTGGATTATTGTAGTTGTATCCTACACTCTCCTCACTCACTCTTTCTCCTTTTCAATGTGTCCTTCATACTTTAACCAAAGTACAATTACAAGAGAGATTATCTGATCTTGACCCCTTCCCCTTTATTTGACACTCATTGCTCTCAGGGTGAAGTCACAACTCCTTACATGATTTGTAAGACCCTACATGATTAGAACCTGATGCAATGTAGGTGCAGAGCCCCATGTGGGGCTCAATCCCATGAACCGCATGATTATGACCTGAGCCAAAATCAGGAGTCAGATGCTGAAGTGACTGAGTCACCCAGGTGCCCATGAATTCATCATATTTCTTTACTACCTTAGGCTTGTGCACTTTTTTTCTCTCTCTTTGGCACTAAACTCTATCCTTGCAACTACTATGTTTTATCCTTGCAACTACTATGTTTCTTACCATCCTCATTGTTTGGTTCTCAGCTGAAATCACATTTCCTCTGGGAAGTTTTCCCTGATCCAAGAGATATTCTCTATGTGCTCCCTTTAGCATGCTATCATCTATGCAGTAGTGATGAAAATTTGCAGTAAATATTTTCTTTCTGGCACCCACTATAATGTTACACTCTGTTCATTGTTAAGCTGACATAAAAAGGCTACTGGTCTAAAAATAAGGTAATTTTTTAAGACAAAGTTGGCTGGCCCCATAAACATGGATATTAAGAAATTCACTCATGTTCTTCTGAATCAGAACTTATTTCCCCAAAGACATAGAAAAGACAAAAATGCAACTGGAATTCATAAGCTCTACGATCAACAATGGTACCTATGACCCCTGAGAGAAACTGGGGTACTTATGGCAGTTGAGGTGGACAGTAAGAAGGACATGCATGGATTTCTTAAACCCTGAAGCTGAGGATGGGGGGAGGGGGCTATGTAGCCAAGTCCTGATACTCCACCTTTGCTCGTATCTGAGTTTCCCGTCTTCCTCCCACATCATTTGGGAGCATGAATGACCTGGGGACGTTGATTAAGTGGCACAGGTTAAGCAAATAAGATCAAAGTAGCTGTGCCACTCTCAGAGAGGAGAGAGGGAAGAGAGATCAAGGGGTCTCCTAGTGGCTTTAAGCTAACTCTGGGGAAGTGATTTCTATATTTATAAGCATTCTGATGGGGCCTCCTGAGGAAGCGATGTGAGGAATCATCTAAACCTGGTCTTCAAATAGGGCAGGAGCAGGTCCCCATTACAGCAATAAGATGAGTGGGTGAGTGCCAGGAACAGAAATATGGAATGACTCCTCTCCTTTCTGATGTTATATGCAGTCTAGAAAAACACTTAAGAATGTTTTCCAGAGGCTTTCATAGAGGGAAAATCCTAGCTGAGGTAGGAAACATCTACTTCGTAGATTCCTTCCTTTTTTTTTTTCAATAAGTGTATTAAAAGAACTATGGTAGATTTGGCTTTTCTAGTCTGGAACCCTCAGGTTCACATCACCATAGCCATGAATGCCCTAAATTAAATGTGACATTGTATTGTGCTCTTACCCATTTTTCTGGGTACAATTTTATAGTTTTTGATTAGATCCTAATAGCACATGTGTGTGTGTGTGTGTGTGTGTGTGTGTGTGTATGTGTGTGTGTGTTCACACTGTGGGAACTGCTGTCTTAGAAATGGCAGGTAAGACTCACTAGGGAGAATAAAAAACCTGAGAAACTGGCCTTGTGCCTATTGGGGCCTATTCCTCATCCCATTCAGGAGGAAGGTCGTAGATGGGAAGAGCGGACCAAGGGGAGGAGGAATAACACTGTCCTCTCTGTTTACCTGTGCCTTTGGACTTTGTGATGTATTCTCCCTTCATTATTTCCTTTTGAGGTCCACATATCTTTCCTCTCCATTGTTTTCTCCTGCACCTGAGCCCTCTCTGCTTCTTTCCCTCCCCTATATCCACTTAGAATCAAGTTATGCTCTCAGACTGAGCACTTTGGGCTGTTTCTATGGGTGTGTGTGTGTGTGTGTGTGTGTGTGTGTTGTTACAAGTCTAGGAATCCTATTTACCTAGAAAAACATCATAACCTGAAAATCAGGTTGGTAGATTATCTATATCTTTTCATCATTATGGACCCTGTTGAAACATTAATTGGCAATACTTTGCATAACACCGCACAGAGATCAAGTCCAGTTATACACTCTGCTGGTGTGTATTTTTAGATTCTTCAGGACAGGGACTGTACTTATTTAATGATTTTCTCAGCATTCAACATAGGTACAGTCAATGATCATGTGGTGTGTGATTACTAATTCTGTGCACATTCAAAACACTCATCTTTCCACTCGTCCCAGATGATGCTAAGGAATGGTGCTTCTACTGGCTGTCTATACCTTCATATGTATGGTGCCCTTTGAGTGACAATTCATCAGATATGGATAAGACAGGTCCTCCAGAACCTTAGGAAGTCACTAAAGAAAATACATGTTCTGAGTTGGGAACTGCTGCTCAATTTCAAGACCATAGCTTTCCTATCTCTATCCAGTTCTTCTGCATCTGATGTAATTTTCTCAACATTTGTCAATAAATAAACCCATATGCAGCCAAGCCATGATTTTGGAAATTTTGCTACATAATGTAGGCTTGGGAAGGTGCATGCAGTATGGTGCCAGCCCTGAGGAAACTGTCTATAGTGGCTTCAGTTTGATGACTATATCTTGTGCTTCTAGAACCCTCCCCCCAACCTGCTCCTGGATAAGTATCAGAGTCCTCTTTTCATCCTGGGCAGATTTTCTCTTTATTCCAAAGGCTCAGGAACAAGTCCTGCTTTTTAAGTTCTTAGAGCTATCACAGATTTCTTTATATCTTGTTATTTTTCTGATCCAAGCCTAGCTATTGAGAGAAATACAGTCTCCTTGTTTCTCAAAAATTTTTCTGATCATAAAAATAGTAAGAACTTATGTCCTTGTTGGTCTTGGACATTTCATTATCCATCTTTGAGAAGACCTAATTAATTTTCAAGGAGAAGCTTGCAGTCTGGAAATACAGTTTAATCATTCTGAATTCCTTTCCTTAAATAAATTCAGGACTTTATGGGTTTTTGTTTTTGTTTTTGTTGTTTTTTTTCCCTGTAGAACAGGTATCTCTAATTTACTACCTCTTTTGCAACTACTTTTCTCTGCCTCTTATATATTGGTTTCTCATCCCTGTTTTCAAACCTCAGCAAACTTTCAGGAGTAGAGCATTGGTACAATAATAGTAATATAAACCTCTGTATGACTTTATGTGCTTTAATTTTAGGGAACACCTAGGGTTGGTGATTTCTATCTCAATGAGTACCAAGCCGACACAAATGTAACTTCAGAGCATTTTTTTATACAAGAGTTATGTTCTTTGTGAATAGTCCTGATTCTGATTTATTTTTGATACTAAGGACATTTTATGAGGAAGTATTCCACTTCTGAATTTTTGGTAAAGGAAGACTGCAGGATAAAACATAATAGGTGCTTTATCTGGGGCTGTGTCCACCAAGAAAGTGGATGTAGTAGAAATGACTGACACCTTTAGGCTGTAGGAACATTGTAATGTGACCGGTCCCATGAGCAACAGCTCATCAGATATTAAGTGTCAACGAAACAGGAGCTAAGAAGTAAGAGGAGACATAGAGAAAGAATATGAACATTCACTTATGTCAAAATATTTTGGAAAAACAAGAGAACCAGTGAATTAAGGAGCTATGAAAAAAATGTATGAGGGTATTTGGAAGGAACAAAGAAACCAGCCAGGTAGAAGAATCCAAAAACACATGTCTCCAAAGATGGAATAAATATGAAATGTTGAGAGCAGTGATTCTCAGATATTACAGTGCACCTGAATCACTTAGGGATGGTGATCAAATGCAAATTTTGGTTCAGTGGGTTGGAGGTACAGTCAGTCTAAGGCCACATGTCTAACAAGTCCCTGTGCTTGTTAGTTGTGGCTGGTCTGTGGACCAAGCTTCTGGTAGTCAACCTCCAAAAAGGGATATCTGTTCAAGCAAGAAAGCAATCAGAAGTGATGGTGGTGACTGTGTGTGAAGGAAATGTGTGAACGTTCAATTTCAAAAACAAACAAAGCCAAGCTTTTCTGGAAAAAAAAAAGTATGTATTTATCATGACTTTGGAAGATAAATGCAAAATCAAAGTTAAATGTGTCCAGAAACTTAGCAAACATAGCAAGAAAGCCACTAAGTAAGATTTTTGGCCACTTGTACTTACTTACCTTTTTGTTGTTGTTATACACTGTTACTGGAGGAAAATATTAAGCATACACACAATAGTAGGACCTGATATTGTAAGAAAAATGAATGAAAATGTTTCTTTTAATTTGATAAAATTTTAACTATTAACCTAATTTTTTTTTCTAATTAGAGACAGACTAACATTCCTTATCTAACTATAACCTGCAAACCTCCACTATTCATGTGGAGGAAAAGGAAAATACCTGTGGAGTTACATTTATCACACCGATTAATTACCTCCAAGTATGAAGATTGTGACTGAGGCTTCTGTAATAAAATACCACTAAAATGTCCAGGTTCCTAGTTTAAAGGTTTCTAGAAAGTTGCTCTCCATCTGTGGACATACTATGTGGCCCAATATTAGTGCTGGCCCCTTTTGCTGACTGGCTCCCCAGGTCTGGAAGCTGCTCATCACTGGATCTCCATCCCCTTCTTTGCTGTCTACATCTCTGTGCTTCTTGGCAATGACACCCTCCTCTGCCTCATCGAGGATGACCACAGACTCTAGGAACCCATGTATTATTTCCTTGCCATGCTGGCAGGCACAGATCTGATGGTGACATTGATCACGATGCCAACTGTGATGGGTGTCTTGTGGATGAATCACCAGAAGATGAGCCACGGAGCCTGCTTTCTGCAGGCCTACTTCATTCACTCCCTTTCCATCATGGAATCAGGTATCTTACTTGCCATGGCCTATGGCCATTTTATTGCCCTCCACAATCCCTTGAAATACACTTCCATTCTCACCAATACTCGTGCTGTAACTTTAGGGATGGGAGCTTTTATGAGGGGTTTCATATCCATCATCCCTGTAATCCTGCAGCTTTTTCTCATTTCCATATTGCCACTCTCATGTTCTCTCCCATGCTTTCTGTCTTCATCAAGAAGTCATGAAACTGGCCTGTGCTGACATAACTTCCAATAGACTTTACTCTGTAATTTTGGTTCTTTTAACAATCTTCCTAGATTCTCTGATCACCCTTTTTTCCTATATCCTAATTCTTAAGACTGTAATGGGCATAGCCTCTGGTTAAGAGAGAACCAAGGCCCTCAATACTTGTATCTCCCACATTGGCTGTGTTCTCATCTTCTATGTCACTGTGGTTGGTCCATCATTCATCCACAGGTTTGGGAAGAATGTGCCACTAGTGGTCCACGTAATAATGAGCTATTTCTACTTCCTCTTCCCTCCTTTAATGAATTCTGTCATCTATAGCATCAAGACCAAGCAAATTTAATATGGTTTTCTCTGTCTTCTATCCAAACATAGATTTGGAAGTTAAACTCTGAGGTGGGTGATTGCCCAGAGCAGATGGTAGGGATCTGACGTTTCTCTGAACAGAAAGCTGTGGAATTCCACTAAGTCTTAAAAGCCTCCATTTCTTTAAAGATTCAATGCCATTTATGAAGCTTATCAGCCCTTGAATTTATAGATTTGCCACTTGTTAAGTTTAGGAGTTGATTTGTTTCCTTGTCATTCTGTGTTCTTCTCTTTAAGTTCTAAGTAGAGGATAGAAAAAGTTTTAATCTGTCTGGAAAATTAAGTACAGTTCTGATATTGTGGTTTTTGTACATGAAATTAATTTTCATGTTAAAAAGCATCAACAATTTGTGGTAGCCATTTGCATGGCTTACTTTGGACTTCTCTGATCATTTCTTTTGTCATTTTCCTATTAGGGAGTTCATAATTTTGTAATTTATTTGTGGGAACTAATTATAAATGAACCTAGTGAGCCATTTATATTGCAAATATATCCCAGTTTCTATTTGTCTTTTTATGTATAGAATTTAAAATTTTATATACACAAATAACTTCATTTTTATTCACTTTATTGAGATTTCGGGGCCATATGATAAAGACCTCCTTGATTCCAGGTTTTTAAATATGTTTTCTCATTTTTTGCATAGGTTTTTTTTTTGTATATTATGTTTTATAATAGGTTAATATTTGGAGAAAATTAAGAAGTTTAAATCAGTCCTCATTGATTCTGTTTTCAAGGTGGTAACAGTAATATTCAGTCATTTGTTTGGCTGATATTTTAAGGCATGAGACAGGAATGATGCTAAACAAAAATGGTTTAACTGCAAGGAAATCAATACAGAACATTGCCTGATCTAGATCCAACCCACTGGGGGGGGTCAAAAGTCAAAGAAACCTAAATTTAAGATTATCTCTGTGACTAGTGAGAACATGTAAAGGAAGAATTATTTTGAGAGTGTGTGTCCCAAAAAGGATCACATCCAGACTGAGCTAAAGGAAAGGTTCCCTGAGGAGTGTGTCTTCAACTGAGACTTGAGGGTGGGTTAGAAATTAGCTTGTGAAAATAGACAGGAAATAGTATGTGAGGAGGCTGTCATTGGAATGGATCATGGAACCTTCTGGGAATGTAGCTGACTCGAAGAGAGCAATAGCTCTAGTGAGAGGGCAGAGAGAGAAAAGGTCAAATCAGTAGCATCCTGTTGGCAATGGCTAGGATTTGGGTGTCTACTCAGAGAGTTACAAGAAGCTACTGAATATATCTAAGTGAGAGTGTGACATGATTTCAGTGATGTTTGCAACTTATATACTCAGGTATGATGTAGATTTCAGTAAGGCAAGAGGCGCACAAGAAAATAAAAAAGATACTGTGACAATTTCAGAGAGGGAGAGATACCAGCAGTTAAAATTATTAAAGTGAAGATAAATTTAGTGGATAAATATAAGATATATTTAGGATCTAAAATTAGTAGAATTTTAGAAAAACGTATGAAAGAAAAGTTTGGGAAGAAACAAATATAAAATCTGTGAGTGTCATTAACTCCCAAAATGATTGCTGATTCTGCATAAAATCCATCTTTGAAAAATATTGTGGGAATTTGAGGATGAGTAGAAATCCAAATAATGAAGTTTGACCTATTAAAACAACCAAAGGAAATATTCTATGTTGTAGCACTGAGCTTTTAAGAGAGGACAGTAGGAGACACACACAGAGAGAGAGGGAGACACAGAATCTGAGCTGTCAGCACAGAGCCCCACAAGGGGCTCAAACCCATAAACTGTGAGATCATGACCTGAGCCGAAGTCGGACGCTCAACCGACTGAGCCCCAAATTGTTTTGGTGCCCCAAAACAATTTTTAATATGTGTATCTTTTTGCTTAATTGCAAATTATCACACTAAAAGGTAGGCCTGTATGAGCATTTGCTGAAAGGTAAGAAGATACAGGACAATAAAAACAAACCGAAGCAGTTGACACATAGAAGAAGCTCATAGAACACATGGGTCTTTGCATTCTCACCCAGGGAGAAAAAAAATGATAGCTCAGCATTTCTACCCAGTGATGTTCACTGGAGTGTGCCCAAGAAGAAAAATACGAGCCATTTCCAAATCAATAGCCCAGACAAAATAATCAAGATGAGATAATACATAAGTTACGATAGGAAACAGTGGGTTAGAGATGGAGAATCAGATGCAGATACAAACATGAAAATCAAGAATTGATACCTCTGGGAGCCAACAGCAAGGATACATTAGAAAATGAAAAGTGTGTTTGGTTTTGTTTTTACAAGGGCTTAAATAAGTTACCATAGGGTTGGGGCATAGTTTCTCATATTTCTGGCCACAGATTTCTTTAGGGGACCACTGGAACTGAAAATGTTGACACTTAAATGCACCTGGAGATTAGCTCCTCGAGTTAGATTTTAAGAACAAGTGCAAAAAATCATTTTTTTCTAACTTTATTTTTTAATTTTTTATCATTTCATTATTTTTTTCCTTTTTTTAAGTTTATTTTGAGAGAGGCAGAGCACGAGCAAGGGAGGAGCAGAGAGAAAGAGAGAGAGAGAGAGGTTGAATCCCAAGCAGTCAGCACAGGGCTCGATGTGGGGCTCGATCCCACAAACCATGAGACCGTGAGACTATGACCTGAGCCGAAATCAAGCGTTGGAAGCTCAACTGAATGGACCACGCAGGTGCCCTATTATTTTTTTCATCATGATAAGTGTACTCTTTAATCCCCATCCCCTATTACCCTCATCTTCCCACCCACCTCCCCTCTGGTAACCATCACTTTGTTACCTATAGTTAAGAGCCCGTTTCTTCATTTCTCTCTTTTTTTTCCCTTTGCTTATTTGTTTAGTTTCTTAAATTCCATATATGAATGAGATGATAGGGTATTTGTCTTTATCCTACTGGCTTATTGCACTTAGCCTTATACTCTCTAGATCCATCCGTGTTGTTGCAAATGGAAAGATTTTATTCTTTTTTAATGGCTGAATAATATTCCACTGTGTATATATAAACCAGTTTGAGCGTCTGACTTTGGCTCCGGTCATAGTCTCATGGTTCCTGAGTTCAAGCCTTGCATCAGGCTGTCTGCTGTCAGTGCAGAACCTGCTTCAGATTCTCTGTCTCTTCAGATGCCCCTGTCTCTGCCCCTCCCCCTGTTCACTTTCTCTCTCTCTCTCTCTCTCTCTCTCTCCCTCTCTTTCAAAAATAAATAAACGTTAAAAAAACTTTTTAAAAAAAGGCTAAAAGTTTAACCTTTATCATTCTTTTTGATATCGTCATTTTACTTATGCCAATTTATCTTTAAGAATAAAGAAAACGGGGCATCTGGGTGGCTCAGTCAGTTAAGCGTCCAACTTCAGCTCGGATCATGATCTCACAGTTCAAGAGTTTGAGCCCCCTGTCGGACTCTGTGCTGACAGCTCCGAGCCTGGAGCCTGCTTCGGATTCTGTGTCTCCCTCTCTCTTCCCCTCCCCTGCTCAACCTCTGTCTCTCTGTCTCTGTCTCTCTTTCAAAAATAAACAAACAAAAAGAATAGAGAAAACTTATTTAAAAAATGGTACGCTATGGTTGATAGCGTGGCCTTTGATAAAACAGCAGCTTTACTCATGTCTCCTTCTTTGACAATGTTTGTGACCTTGAGCCAATCACTGAATCTCTGAGCCATGGTTACGTCATTTAGCCATTAGGAATAACAAAATGCACCTCCTAAGAGTTTTTCTCCAAGGATTTCAGAAAGTATATCATGCTATTGGCATGCACATGTATATGTATTTTAATTTTATCATATATAATAAATATAAGACAGTTTTATTACTATTAACATTATTGACATTAACAAAAATGAATAACAATTATTTGGACAATTATTACTCAAAATTTAGAAAGAAGAATAATCAGAAAGTGGGAGATTATCAAATATGATTCTGTTATGTGATGCAGTATGTAGCTAATAAGGAGATTATTACAAAGAATGTGAAATACCTTTGAAAATGATGACACTCCTTCCAGCTTTCTCTTTTGATTATTCCCAATATAGCATTCCCCTGAAAAAATTGAGACCTCCAGAACATTATCTTTTCTTTTCCCATACCTTCTATTTTCATTTACTTCGTACCTTAGCTTGAGTCTATGGTCTGGCTCTTCAGAGACTCTCTTGTCAATATTGTATATTCTTTTGCCTCATTTTCAATCCATGCCAGGCTCTTCACCCTTCTGGAAAGGGAAAAAAAAATAAAACTACCTTTTATCAAGGTCTTAATATTTGCCATGATTTGTGCTAAACATCAATGTAAAGTAACTCATTTAATATTCTTAGGTATATTTATTAAATTTTCACAACAATTCTTTTCACAGGCCTATCATCCTCATTCTACAGTGAGGAAGCTAAGGTCCTGAGTAGGGACATATATAACTGCCTAGGAGACATCTCTGCCTCACTGCTTACAGACACAGAATGCCCTAAACTGGATGGATTCCTTTTATCCCTTTTCCAAATCTAGTGTGTAAAACATTGTTTAGCACAAAAGAATCAATCAAAAAACAACTGTTGATTAATGAACAGAATCATTCTATTTCTGTGATCCCTGTTAGTAAATGAAATCACCCTTTAGCAGCTAAAATCAGAAATGCAGAGGTCATTATTCACTATTCTTTCTCCTTAACCTACCACATACAGTATAACACATACAACTGATCACTAAGTTCTAGTCTTTTTTTTTTAATGTTTATTTATTTTTGAGAGAGAGATAGAGCATGAGCAGGGGAGGGGCAGAGGGAGAGGGAGAGGGAGGCACAGATTGTGAAGCAGGCTCCAGGTTCTGAACTGTCAGCACAAAGCCTGATGTGGGGCTCAAACCCATGAACCGCAAGATCATGACCAGAGCCAAAGTTGGACCATCAACTGAGTCATCCAGGTGCCCCTCTATTCCTTCTAAGTCACAGAATCTCCCTCTCATCCACTTTTATCCAGCTCTACTGATAACACCCCATAACATCCACACCAACACATTTATCACATGGATTACTGTAGCTTGATTCTCCTTACTTGTTCTACCTCTTTTCTAATATGCTCCTCATACCTTTAACCAGATTACCTGATTATAAGTGTGGCCCTATCACTTATTTCATACTCATGTCATTTGGGTAAAGTTGAAACTCCTTACATGAATTGTAAGACCCTATGTGATCAGAACCTGCTACCACAGATTCATTTTGTGTTAAGCTTTCTTTCATGAATTGTTCCAGAGATGCTATACTTCTTAGTATAAATTTAATATAATTTTTTTTTGCTTAAATTCATCATATTTTTTCTTAGCCCATGACTAGTGCTCATGTTTTTCTTTGGTTGGTTTGGTTTTTGTTTCTTTCTCTGCATGGAATTAGTGTTCTATCTTATAAAAATACTATATTCCTTACTCTTCTATTATTCAATTCTCAGCTTAAATACCACTTCTAAGAACTTTCCCCAGATCCTTAAGATAACCTTCTATGTGCTCTCCCTAGCACAGTTACATTGATACGGTAATGATAGTGTTTTGTAAATTTGTGGCACATATTTTCTTTCTTGTCCTCGCTAGATTTTTAAGTTCTGTTAATGAAAAGAACATGTTCGTCACCTTAGCCCCATCACAAAATGAGCAATGGTAAGTGCAGTAATTTTAAAATAAAATATAAAACATCTTTCATTCACCTTGCTGTTCCCAAATCTGTTGAGGTTCCTGTGAATTAGAACTGATTTCTCCAAAGAGACAAAAAAAAAAAAAAAAAAAAAAAAAAAGAGAGAAAAATGCAATTGGAATTCACAAATTCTAGGAGTAACAAAGGCACTTATGACTCCTTTGACTTTTGAGATAGACAATAGGAGGACATGCATAAATGCTGGTGTTTGGGATGTTGGGGTCATATAACCAAGCCCTGGTATCCCCACAAGGGCAGTATTTAAGTTTCCAGTTTTCCTAACACACCCTTGGGGAAATGCATGAAAAGCCTCGCTGGGGACAAGTAGAATGGCCCAGCTACTATCAAAAAAAAAAAAAAAAAAGAAGAAGAAAGGAACAAGGAAAAAAATCAAAGAATCTCCCAAGGGGCTGAAAAGGTGAAACTCTGGGGAGATGATTTCTACAAACAGAAAGTCTTTAACCTGGCCTCTTCAAAGGTTTTCTGAGAAGGTAAGTCTGGAATAAGCCCTCAAATAAGACAGAAAGAAGTAACCATTCCAGCAGTTAGAGTGTGTAGTGTGTGAGTGCCAGGAACAGAAATATGGAATGAATTCTTGCCCTTCTGATGTTAGATGCGGTCTAGAGAAGATAGAAAGAATTTGCAGGGGCCTGCATCAAGGACATATCCCACCTGGGGTGAGCAACAAAATAGCAGAGACTCCCTTTGGACAAATGTATCACAGCAGGTTTGAAGTTTTTAATGGGGGACCCATGGATGGGCTGCAGGAAACTGAATGTGTTTAGACAAAGTGTGACATTGTCTGCTCTTGGCCATTTTTTTCCAACAAGGGGCTTCTGACTTTTGTAAGAATTCCATAGAATGCTGAATTTCAATTTCAAAACAGAACAAAGTTTTCTAATAACAAAAAAAAGACTCCATCATAATTGCAAATATAAAATTAAATCAAGTTTAAATATATCAAGTATATCAATGTATTTACAATAAAACCAAGAGGCTGTGTAACTAAGCAATGTGATTATCCATATGTATACGTTTACCTTCTGCTTCTTCTTCCTTTTTTTTAACCTTTATTGCGTCAAACATTTTCTAGCATATGCATATGGTGTGGCCTAATGTGTTAAACATTTTTTAATTGAGAAAATGTTAAGCATTAACCTACTATTATATATAAGTTAAGAAAAAAGTAGATTCTTCTCCTTTAGTATAGCCTAGAAATCTCTAGTACTCTGCTAAGAGAAAATCATTGTAAAAACATATATATACAAATTAATTATCCTAAGTGTAAAGATTGTGATTGAGGCTGCTGTAATATATTCCCATGAGGAGGTAGTGAAAACTAAAAAATCTGGAATTCTGGGTTCATAGCTTCCATAAATTTGCTAACTGTGGACATACTATGTGGCCCAATATTAGTGCTGCCCCCTTTTTGCTGACTGGCTTCCCAGGTCTGGAAGCTGCTCATCACTGGATCTCCATCCCCTTCTTTGCTGTCTACATCTCTGTGCTTCTTGGCAATGGTACTCTCCTCTACCTCATCAAGGATGACCACAGCCTCCATGAACCCATGTATTATTTCCTTGCCATGCTGGCAGGCACAGATCTGATGGTGACATTGACCACGATGCCAACTGTGATGGGTGTCTTGTGGATGAATCACCGGCAGATGAGCCATGGAGCCTGCTTCCTACAGGCCTACTTCATTCACTCCCTTTCCATTGTGGAATCTGGTGTCTTGCTTGCCATGGCCTATGACCGATTCATCGCCATCCGCACCCCTCTGAGGTATAACTCCATTCTTACCAATTCCCGGGTGATGAAGGTAGGCCTGGGGGTACTAATGAGGGGCTTTTTATCCCTTGTGCCCCCAATCGTGCCACTCTATTGGTTCCCATATTGCCGTTCCCATGTTCTTTCCCATGCCTTTTGCCTCCACCAAGATGTCATGAAACTCGCTTGTGCTGATATTACATTTAATCGTGTATATCCAGTTATTCTGGTTGTTTTGACTTTCTTCTTAGATGCTCTGATTATTCTCTTCTCTTATATTTTAATCTTGAAGACAGTTATGGGCATCGCCTCTGGAGAAGAGCGAGCTAAGGCCCTTAACACCTGTGTCTCCCATATTAGCTGTGTTCTGGTCTTTTATATTACTGTGATTGGCCTGACCTTCATCCACAGGTTTGGGAAACATGCACCACGTGTGATCCACATTACCATGAGCTATGTCTACTTTCTCTTTCCTCCATTCATGAACCCCATTATATATAGCATCAAGACCAAGCAAATTCAGAGAAACATCATTTGCTTATTTTCTATGCATAGGAGAACTTGAGGTTTTATTTCGGAATCTTGGGAACTCCAGGACTCCTGGACCTTTTCATAATTAGAAGGGACCTGAATTTTATACCTAATCTTCTTTTATCAGTGTTACATGAAATTTTAATTATTACATAAAGCTACAAACTTAGTTGAGCAGGAATGCAATGAATATATATATAGAGAGAGTAATAAAAGTATATATGTATACATATATACGTATACATATATATATCTATATATATATCTATATATTTATATATCTGTATATCTACATCTATATCTATATATCTAATCTATATATCTATATTTCTACAGGTATAGATATGGCGAAAGAATATAAGGTAGTATAATTTGTAAGTAAAAATTTAGACAAATACTCTAATAAGCAGAGAATATAGGGTAACTCCAATTCTATACCAATAACAAGTACAAGTTGTATTTCAGGCAAGGTCAAATTAAATGTCCAGCCTGGATCAACCATAGCCTATACAAGGAAGGTCTTCATTTGGAGCTCCATTTTGTGGCCTGACACAAAAATAAACTGGACATATGGATTGAGGACCATAGAACTCTACTATACCTCATAATTACTATATTGCAGAGCATGATTTGCTTTTCGAGTGATAATGTGTCATTTATGAAGCTTTGCCCTAGACTCTCCCTGAGTTCATGAATTCACCATTAATTAATTTCATGAAATGATCTGTTTTCTTTTTATCTAGTGTTTTCTCTAAATACTGGATAAATGAAAACACTTTTGATCAGTCTGATAATCTTAATATAGTCTGGTATTATAGATTTTGTGTTTTCAATTAGTTTTTTTATTGTTATAAAACACAAAAATTTTTGGTTTGCTGCAGCCATTTGGGAGTCTCATTTTAGACTTGTCAGATCCAAATTTTTTTTGGCTAATTTTCACTTTTTCTCATTGATTTGTAGGAGTTCATTGTGTATTATCCCCCAATGTTTTATTTATATTATAAATATTTTTCCAGTTTTGTTTGTCTTTCAGGTACATAATTTAAAAGCTTATGTGTAAATAATTCTATAACTTACTTTATCTCTTGAAATATAAGGGCCATACTTCCAGGAGTCTTCCTGTTTCCAGGTTTACTTATATCTGTTCTTATACTTTTACATAATTTATTTTCACAGACCTTATATGAAAGATTTGTGTTTGGAGGAGGGTACAGAATTTAAATCAGTCCTCATTTGTCTGTTTTCATGGGAGTAACGGTAATATTGAATTATTTATTTGGCTGATTTTTTTAAAGGCATGAGTATGGGACAGGAACTTTGCTAAGCAAAACTGATGTAATAGCAACAAAATAGACATATAAAACGCTTTCACTCCTAGACTTTTTAAACAATTGGAGAGTCAAAATTCAAATAAACCCAAATTGGAAATAAATTTTGTGACTAATAAGAAAGCGCTTTGAAACTGTGGGTCTCAAAAGAGACCACATTCAGGCTTGAGGTCAAAGTAAGTTTCCCTGAGAAAGTAGCCATCAGTTGAGATTTCAAAAAAAAAAAAGTTAGAAAATGACTAGTGAAAACAGGAGTGAGAATATTCTAAGAAGGTGATAGTATGTGTGGAGACTTCTGGTGGGATAGATTATGGAATAAACCAGACTGATAGCATGGCTATTTGAAGAGGGTGATTACTTTGAAGGAAAGTTGAAGATAGAAGAGGAGGCCAGATCTCAAAGCACCTGTTGCTCATAGTGAGGGTTTGAGTAGCTACTCAAAGAGATGTGAAAATCTACTTAAGGAAGTAGCATGATTTCATTGAGGTTTTAAAGTCATCATTGCAGCATTATGTATGAAATGGATTTGAAGTAGCAGGAGACAAACAGAAGAACCAACAGGAGGATATTAGAGGAGTTTGAAGAAGAGATAATAGTTCATTTTAAGAAAGTGGAGATGTAAGGTAATGGAATGATATGAGACATATTTGTAATCTACATTTAATGAGATTAATAGGTTTTTTAGAAAAGCAGAAAGAAGGAAGGCTTGGGAGCAAGCAAAGATAACCTTAAGTTCTATCTTATGCTATCTGAAGAATGGCAGTACCAATGGGAAAGCAATTTTTGGTTCTGTTACAGTTTATAAATAAGAATAGTAATATGTTTTTTAAAAATCTGGGATTTGGGGAATGAACCCAAATGATGAGGTTGTGATTCAATAAAATGACCAAAGGAAATACGCCAGGCTGTAGGACTGGAC
Source organism: Panthera pardus (assembly GCF_024362965.1). Lineage (NCBI taxonomy): Eukaryota > Metazoa > Chordata > Mammalia > Carnivora > Felidae > Panthera > Panthera pardus. The sequence goes on from NW_026526677.1 coordinate 53,833,525, forward strand.
TTTTTAAAACAAAACATTAATTAAATAGTCATTCACTGATGTCACATTTAGTACACTGTTCATTTTGCCCAATCATTAAGAGTCATGGTGAAAGCCAGGCATGTGTGAGAATATTCGAGAAACAGACTGAAGCTAATGATGTCAAATGAAGACCTGGTTCCTATCCAGGGAGAAAACAGGACAGACCAGAACTTTCATGGGGATTTTTACTGGAGTGGAGCCAATTCTAACAAAGCAGTGAAAACATACTTCCAGATATGAGATGTACATAAATTATGAGGTGATACAATGGGTTAGAGACAGAAGGTCTGATACAACTTTAAATGTGAAGATGGCATGGAGAACTGAAACCCGGATTACTCTCTGAGCAAATAATGATATATTAGAAAATGAAGTTCTTCCATAATGGGTTATGTAAATTACTGCACAGTTACACCATAGCTTCACAGATTCCCAGCCACCAGTCTCTGAGAAGAAACATGTACAGTTTTAAAAAGGCCACACTTAATTCTTTCTCTCAAATGAACTTGTTAACTGAATCACCCTTTTCAATGTATAAAAGCAAAGTTAACTGTGAAAGGTCCTCACCAGGTGGAACCAAGCACTTCTGAACTGGGCCAAACCAAAGTATTCCAAGGACTCAGTCTGAATACCTGTAACTTGCTACGGTACGAGATAGCCTTGACAACCAATTATGTTCAGCCAAGATTAGTTTTCTGCCACCATCAACAATCAGATTTCTTTCTAAACAACATTTACAAGCATTCCCTTTTGTCTTTAAAAATCCTTGACTTTTGTTCCCCTGGAGGGACACTGGGTTGCTGCCCAGATCTGTGCTCCCTGAACTGCAATTCTGAGACCCCAAACAAATGCTTGTTTTATGTTAGCTCCGCCTCTTTTTGGTGAACTCAAGTCATCTCTAGGATGGGAGACTTTCTACAGCTGTGAACTTGTGTACTTGTGTATGTGCACATGCGTATAAAACAATGATAAATCTTTTAGTGTTTTATATTATTATTTCTGACCTTAAAACTTGCCTGTTGTAATTGTCTCAGTAAATTTAATGAGGTGAAATAAGTGTACTGAATTATTTTTTTGTGGTTTATATATGGCTTACATGTATTATGATACATCTATCTTACGAAAATTCGCCATTTTACCATTTTTAAGTATACAGTTCTGTGAAATTAATTACATTCACAATGTGGTTCAGCCAACACCACTATTTCCAAAATTTTTCATTATCCCAACAGAAACTCCTCATCCATTCATTGATAACTCCCCGTTCTACCATCCTTCTAGCCCCTGATAACGTCTAATCTACTTTATGTCTCAATGAATATGCCTATCATATAGACTTCAATTCTATATAATATTTGCCCTTCTGTGTCTGGCTTCTTTCACTTAGCACAATGTTTTCAAGGTTTGCCCATGTCATGGCAGGTACCAGAAATTCATTTATTTTATGGCTGAATGATATTCTGTTCTACATATATCAATATAGTACATTATGTTTATTCACCTGCTGAGGGACACTGAATTATTCTTGTATTTAAAAAAAATTCTGGCAGACCTACAGCATTGTGTATTCCATCCCAACAGCCTCCTTCCTAAACACCCCACCAGGGCAGCCCAGGGGCAGCTCAGTCCCCAGTTGGACACACTGAGTAGCTCACTACCTGGGAAGCCCATAGACCCCCTCCACCACCCCCTGGCTCAGAAACCCCTGTGGGCTCCACCATCTCCCTGATGGTGGGCCACGGGGAAGGCCAAGGGGAGAGGTGATCGAGGTTGGAGGAGGATGGGAAGGGTAAGGGGCATGGGTACTCACTTGACCCCATGAGCAGTGTGAGAGTCCGACCAGGTAGTGGGCAAGATGGAGGCAGGGAGGGAGGAGAGGGCAGGGGCGCCTGGAGGGGCAGGCAGAGAGGACCGGGTGCAGAGAGGGGAGGATGCGCCCCAGGAGCCCGGGGAATTAGGATCAGCTCTATAGTCGAGAACACCTGGGGTAGGAAAGGGGTGGATCATTTCTGTCTTGCCGCTACTACAAATAAAGCTGCAATGGATACTGGACTGTAAGAATCAGTTTGAATATTTGCTTGTACTGATTTTGGATTTATAGCCAGGAATGGAATTGCTAAGGCCATATTATCATTTTAGATTTAATTTTTTTGAGGAACTGTCAAACTGTTGTCCTCGGCACTGGCACCATTTTACATTCCCAGCAGCGATGCACAAGGGCTCCGATTTCTCACAATACTTGTTGTTTTCTGTTATTTTGATTATAGCTGTCTTAGAGGTATGATATGGTATCTCATTGTAGTTTTGATTTGCTTTTTTCCTAATGACTAATCATATTTAACATCTTTTCATAAGCGTATTGACCACCTATGTATCTTTTTTGGAGAAATGTCTACTGAATTATTTTTAAATCAGAGTTTCCAAATGTTCTTTTAAATACTTCTCTAGTCTGAGTCTAGAGACTCCTTGAACCCCTACTTTGCATTTCATGTTTTCCTGAAGAAGACATAAATCCCTCACAAACAGATTATTTCATAAAATCATTAGTAAATTACTCATGCTTTCCCTTACTTATGCCCTAAATTTACCTAAATGTACATCTCCACCTCCTCTCACTTTGAATATTATACTGTCCAAACTCATCCCTTGACTGAGAAAACTAGACAAGCTTCCTGGAAGAAAGATGTTTGCATTTCAGATTATTTAAATAAACTTTTCACTTGACTGAGAACGGTGTGGCAAGGCAACATAGAAAAAAGAAAATACAACTATTCTAAAACTAGAAATATAATACCTCCACATTTTATAGGCACATCGTCAGGAAGAAAGGTTACAACTGGTGATTTCTATGCAACCAATATTGGCTCTGGCCTACTCTGGGTAAAACTCTATCTTGCGAAGATAGGAAAATGTGGAGAGGAGTAGAATCCAATCCTTGAAACATGTAAGAAATAGTTTGGGGAAGAAGTTTTCTGTATGGCTATGTAAGAAAACTGTTTTCTTATTTAATTATGAAACTGAATTATTCCTCCACAGTTTCCATGAATCGTGTGCCCCTGAGTGCCCTGCTCAAGCCATTTATATATGTCGAATATAAACCAAACTCCTAAATCTCGTTTAGCGTTTATAAGTGTCTTACTAGAAAACCCCACTCCAGATTGTTCCCGTCTTGACTTGATGACCTTGGTGCAGAGGTTTTTATGGCTGAGCAAAGTCTGGCTTTGCAAGTCATGTTTGAAGCACAAAAACTGTGGGAAACCTATGGCTCCTGTGAGCCAGTTACTGTGATATTGTACCCAACTCTGATAGTTAAATTTTAGGGATGGGCTACCTCTTTTAGAATGTTACATTTGATCGAAGGAACCCCAGTAAAACTGGCCAAGGCCCTTCAAGTTAAAACACTATTAGTTCCTTCATGCTATGTGAGAAAGATCTCAACCACGTGGCATGGACTTTCAACTTAAAATTTATTCAATCACCTATAACTTATGTCCGAGAAAAATGGAAGACTCAAGCCATAGTGGACCAGCATCATTAGTATGCTTGTTGGGCACACAGTGGCTTGTGTTTATCTGACAGTATTTGCTGCTGAAGAGGTTAAAGAAGGCTTCTCACTGTTGGACAAAACAGGGGAAAGATGGAGGAAGAGGATTGTAGGAAGGTGTAGTTCTTTGGTGAAGCTGTCCCCAAACTTTGTGTTAGAGATTGAGTACTTACTTTCAGGTGTTACGATTAGTGCTGAAGAAGAACTTTTTCAAAATGATTCTTTGAGATTACAATTCCTTAGCATTGTGTTTAGTTGACACAAATTCTTATTCAGCTTGGGTACAAATAAGATGATGGAGATAGGTTTCCCGGACATCATCCCAACAGCAGGAGCAGTGTTTATTCGTTCTACCTTCCATAATCTAGTCAGATCAGATCTACTGTAACCCCATCTTTCACCATTGTCTCCAGAGGAAAATCACCTTTACAAATCCTCCACACGCTAGATCCTCAGCTCGCTGATATGTCTCTTTTCAGCCTTGGCCCTGAACCATTAGGCTCAGTTACCTGGCCCATATGTGAGGCTCTACTCGTGATTTCAATTATGGCTTTATGACTATACCTATATGGTGACAGTGACAGAGATTATAGAAAGAGAAAGAAAATAAGTTTAATGTGTGGCATAGTATCAGCTGGGTAGAGTGCTTTATTGAAACTAAAACTCTCTTTCATGGGTATTGGTCCGGTCACTTAATTGTGTAGATTATATGAATAGGTAGGCTTACAGACTTAGTGTATTTACACATAACATTTTTCAAAGCAGACTTTCAGTCAGGATGGAAATATAAGTTCTAGAACAGGTGGTTGAAAATTCTTACCTTAAGCCTCACTGATCAAAGAGCTCAGAAGGAAAAAGACACAGACTTCTTGATCCTGTCATGTTATGCATTTTCTTTTGTAGTTTGGTTGATATAAAAATTGAAGATACATAAATGATAACCAATAAAGGAAAGGAGATATCATGATTTGACATGCTGGAGTAAGGGACTGAATCTAAAACTCTTTATCTTATTTCAAATAAGAGTAAAAACTCTATAATTTGGCCATAAAACTTAATGCTTGATAACATGATTTTGGATTCATTCACTAGACTAATACTTAACTGAGCACCAACCGTGCTCATCTCTCTGGCATGCACTGAAAATGCAAACCTTTAAAAATCTTTCAGAGATTTTACGGGGCACCTGGATGGTTTAGTCCATTAAATGTCTGACACTTGGCTTACACTCAGATCGTGATCTCATGGTTTGTGAGTTTGAGCCCCACATTAGGCTCTGCACTGACAGTGCAGAACCTGCTTGGGATTCTGTCTCTCTCCCTCTATCTCTGCCCCTCCCGCATTCTTTCTCTCTCTCAAAAATAAATAAATAAATAACTTAAAAAATATCTTTCAGAGATTTTAGTTTATTATGGGTGCAATATGGATTGATTTGATAATAAAGTTATTAAAAAGTCACAACCCTTTAACTATAATTCTGAAACCAAAAGGTTCTAGAAAATTAATTATGAAATGTATTTATTGGCAAAATCTGATATGACCTAAAATCACAATGTGGTCAAATCTGACCTGAACACATGAGAGGTTATTTAGTCTTTCTTTACTCTCTTAATATAAGCAGGTGGTAGTTTATAGGGTGTTACAAAGTACAACCTGGTGGGAAGGACATATATATTATATAGAATATACATTTTATTACTTTTTTTAAAACTGGAAGGCTGAATTCTGTTATGTGTTATGAGGTTTATGTGTCAACACCTGGATTATGATGTCTAATTAGGAGCAGGATGATTGGAAATAAATCAGGACTAGGAGCCATTATGTGGTAAATGGTTAACATACTAGTGGGTGTTTAGCCATCAAGAAAAAAGTCTCAGAAATACTAATGTAGATGTGGAAGGGAAGGAAAAAGTCTTCCTTTACCCTTCTTCTTCCAGCTAGACTAAGAATTAAACTGATATCCCACAGGCTAATAGAAAAAAACAGAGCTTTATTAAATTCACACAGAGACCGAATAATGAAATTTAAACCTAAAGAAATGACTGAGGAAAGGCAGTTTTTATACATTTTATACAAAGACAATAAATTGTTAGAAACTGACAGAATAAAGGAAACAGATGCTTTAATTAAACTATGGAATCGTAAGCAGAATTTGGGCTGAAATAATAGATTAGAAAAAAAGTAACAGTGTGTTTCTACAGCTTTCTCCACCTTAGAGTTCTATCTCTATCTCTAGTGATAAGGATGTGTGTTTTCTTCTTAGTATAGGGACAGTATTTTTTCCCGGGGGAGTTTCATTTTCTGCTCTCAGGGACACAGAGAAGGGTCTGAGTGTCCTTGCACTGGCTGTTTCTTAAATAACTTTATTTAAAATAATCGCAATGCCAAAATGGTGCATTTGGGGGCAGTCTGCCCTGGGCCCCTATGGTGTATTTACAGCATTTAGAGAGAATATATGAGTATGTTTGTTTAGATCTGATCAGTCAGATTGTGGAGATCAGGACTAGAAATAAGGGGTAGATATTTCAGAAAAGTAGATTTACATTTCATATATAAATATATATCATATAAAATACATAAGTAAATAATAATAAATAAATACATATATTTATTTTTATATAATTATTTCCATTACAATCATGGAAACAACAAATAAATGTCTAATGAAATTATTAGATGTTAGCTCAAGGATTTGGTAAAAAGGTGGATTGGATGGCCTTTTCAGATTGTTATTTCTAAAAACATTATGCTGTGTGACAATATAATTCATGAACAGTTTACAAAGAGAGGAATGGAATGTTGTTCCCCAAATGCCAACATTTAAGAAGAACCAGGGGCCGATCCTTCTATTCAGGGACCCATAGAACACTTGAGAGTGACTTAGATAGGCCGTGCTTCATCTGGCATTGGAGACAGTGATTCTCTTAAGAGAGTTTCCATCCAGGGAGGAAATGGAGTGCACTGGGAACAACATCCGTGGCCCAGACCTTTCTCAGATTAGTAAAGAAAAGAGGATTATTTAGTATTCCCAAATGGACATGGAAATGAGCTAGAATGTCTCCCATGGGAGTTGATTCTTTAACAAATGTATCTCTCCTTGGGACTCTGAATACACACTGAGGAAGCAGCCATAAACCCCTCCTCAATGGTGCTCAGGACCCATAAAGTCAAAGCTGTGGCTCAGGTGAGGAAGCACAGGGATTCGAACACAGCAGGGATGCTTTGAAAGTATCTCTTCTACCTGGCTTATGCAGTTCTGTAAAGAACAAGAAAGCATTTACTTTTCATTGTTTTCATTGTTGTTAATGAAATGAAAAATTAACGAGAGGGGATACCTTATGGAAAGACAGTCTTGGACAGGAGAACTACCGTTTATAATCAACGGATGTCAGTTGAGGACTTGAGGTTGGAGGTCAGATAAATCTGAGTTTGAATTCCTATATGTCACATATTAATTGTATGACCTTAGACAAATTATTTAACCTCGTGAAGGCCCGGTGCTCTCATCCAAAGAATGTGAAAAATATATTTTTATTACTTTCTGGTTATTTACTTTCCATTTCACAGTCATTAGGCATTGATTCCTACCATTCTACTGAAATTGTTAAGAGCATCAAGGGCCTATTTGTCAAAAACAATGGGTATTTTCCATTTTTATCTTACCTGGAAATTCTATGACATTTTGCACTGTTAAACTACAGCACTACTTACTTCTATAAAATTTCTTTGTTACTGGCTTTTATAATTACAGATCACCTTTATTGTCCTTTTATATATCTGCTTACTTCTTTGTCCATATCCTTTGAGATCTTTTTTATTTTATCCTAAAATGGAGGCTTTTCTAGGTTCACAACTTTTCTCTCCATATCTATTTTCATATAGTAATTCATACCTCAGGTAAGATTTAAACAATCACTTAAAATCTAAAACCTTTCTGAGTGCTGCCTCCAGCCCATGGCTTCCCATTATAAGTATAGTACTATATACACTGTGTATAATATACTATATATATATATATATATATATATGTGTGTGTGTGTGTGTGTGTGTGTGTGTGTGTGTGTGTGTGAGGGGTGTATATGTGACACATACACATATATATAAGCACATAACATATATGTATGCTATATATATATATGTATATACATATGTATATATATATATGTATATATATATATATATATATATATATATATATATATATATGTATGTATATAAAGCACAGATTGTCAGGCAATAGTTAAGTGTGAAGAAATGGAATCAGGAGACACTGGTTGTATGGGGTGCTTGCAGATTATCCAGAAGAAAAGAGAAGATTTTCCTGTTTTGTCAATATGATCCTAATGTGCTCTCTTCTTCCCCTTCTCAAAAGGTCTTTATAGTTGTTTTCTGGAACAGTTCCCAGCCCCTTGTCAGTATGGCAAGTTGCAGACACTGAGTGATATATCTGTGTGACCCTTGGAAACTGCTGAGGACTCAGGATTAGCTGCTTTCAGAGCAACAATCCAAAGAAGACCCTCAGAGTGGGGTGAGGAGACAGTGAACCCCAGCCATCTCTGCATTCCTGATTGAGCTTGTAGGCTCACCTGATGGTGATGAGAATTTCCACTGAAGTTACCACTGGTACTAATGTCATGTAGCGCATATCAAGAGAATCCTTTAACTGGACAGCTCTCCTCCTGAAATATTTGGGAGATGTGGATGGTTCCTGGCACTGAGAAATTTGCCATAATTAAATGCCATTGTGGCTGCCACTAGGGAGTACAGATAATGAATAAGGTACACTTCTAAACTGGGTTAATAAAAAATATTAGTAAATTGTAATAGTCATTTACAAAGGGATTACCACACAGGTTTGGAACCTAAAGCCTGCTGAGCCCAAATTCCAAAAACCCGCTCAAAATCCAAACTCAGACTTTTACAACACCATACATTTTAAACAACTTTGAATTTTCTCCTGCTTCCTCCCTCTGGTCCACTTTCTAGGTGACAGCTGGTCCAAAGAGGTCATTTGTCCCTATACCATATAATAAATTGTACCATTTATCCAGTCTCTATCTCCCCATTTAGAAAGGCAGTGCTGGAAGGTTAAGGGTATATGGCTGGTAGGAATTATGATTTATAATGATATACACACTCATCCTGTGTGGAGGTAGATAAGTGCAAAGTGAGCCCCACGTCGGTTATAGTTCAGTGGATCAAGTTATTAAGCAATCTTATCAGTATTCACATTAACAGAGTACCTGCCACTTTGGTGCCCAGATTAACCTTTCTGTCGCTGACAGTATCCCCCAGATGGGATGGTCACTTCCACAGCACATTCATCTTTTCTTTATTTATCTCCCTCCACCATCCACTGCTCATTATCACAGATATTATTTTTTATTTTTTAATGTTGATTTATTTTTGACAGAGAGAGAGAGAGAGGCAGAGTGTGAGTGAGGGAGGGGCAGAGAGAGAAAGACACACACAGAATGTGAAGCAGGCTCCAGGCTCTGAGCTGTCAGCACAGAGCCCAAAGCGGGACTCGAACTCATGAACCGCGAAGTCAGATGCTCAACAACCGACTGAGCCACCCAGGTGCCCCAGTCACAGATATCACCATGTGCCAAATTCTAAAAAAAAAAAAATCTGTTCTCGTTTTTATAGGTTTTTGTGAAATGGAGGTAGTCCAAAGATCACTATCACCTCATTCTTCCTCAATTCCTCTTTAGAGCTATCAGTGATGATGTTTATAAGAGAAAACAATATTTAAAAAGATCCTGGACACATATTGATTCAATTGATTTGGGAGAAACTTATGTTTCTCTTGTGGTTCTCTTTAATCATTTTTTTAAATGTTTGTTCGTTTATTGATTGATTGATTGAGAGAGAGAGAGTGAGCGTGAGCAGGGCAGAGAGAGAAGGGGACAGAGGATCTGAACCAGGCTCTGTGCTGTTAGCTGGGCCTGAACTTATGAACTGTGAGATCATGACCTGGGCCTTAAGTCAGATGCTTAACTGACTGAGCCACGCAGGTGCCCCTTCTTTAATCATTATAGTAATCAACTGGTCACAGAATTTCTAGGTTTTATGCAAACAAATCTAACTTGATTTGATAAGAGTATAATTATAAATAAATTATAAAAATATTTCAAAGTTCCCTATAGAAGCCCATTCTTAATTTTTCCAGACATGGCTTTCTAGATTCACAAATATCAAGTCTATCTGATTTTCTTCACCAGCATTATAGTCCTCATCCCTTTCCTCTGAGAGCCCTTGTCTTCCTCCTAGAACTGGCTGTGTAAAGTTGGATTCAACCATTACCTTCTGATACTGCTTTTGCCTTTCCAATACTCATGCTTTTTTTTCTTTTAATTTTAATCTGTGGCTCAGTAAAAGTATTAGGCTTCTGGTTTCTGAAGAGGCCTTTGTTCCAGGACCCTGTCTTATCACTTCCTTTGGGAATTCTCAGCTCCTGTCTCTTCCTATTTTAAAGTTTGTCCCTGGTTGTTGCAGGCATCAGATCCTTGGCAGCACTGAAAATTTCCTGAGTGCCATCCGCTGAGTAATTCTGCTCTTCTAGGCTGAGTTTACCACTTGGGCCTACTTGGTCAGATTCTCTAGACCCCTACATGAGTCATCTTGTTCACAGTCCATTTGAGATGGTGATATTGATGACCATGTTTCCCAAACATTTCATGGCAATAGACTCATTTCCATTGATTAACTATTTTTCTCAGTGATTAATCAGTGAGCCAAACAGATAGTTGGTTTCAAGAGAAAAAAATCTGAACTGGCCCAAACTGGAAATAAATACATAAAGGGTCTACATTAAAGAAATATAAGGAGGAATGAAAAAACAAAGAGAAGAAAAATAGAGCCCAAAGGAATGATCTGGGGGACTCAGAGTAAAAAGTGTAATGCAAGGAATACAAATTGGATTCTGAAGAGTAAATTGTTAATGTTCTTAATACGATCAGCATTATTGTTATTTCTTGTTTTAGGCAAAGGTCTTGTGAATTAATTAAGGCTGAGAAAATCCACAAAAACTTGTAAGGTTTGAGGTGAAAAATGGCCTGATGTTGTGCTACAGAAAGATGGAGAGAAAGAAAGAATACTGCCTTTTTAGAGGTCATAACTCCTGAGAAGGTTCTTCACTTGAAAACCCTACCATGTGGTCCAAAAACAGTGCTGCTCCCTTCTTGCTGACTGGCTTCCTGGGCTCAGAGGCAATTCAGCACTGGTTCTCTATTCCCTTCTTTATCATCTACCTCTCCATCCTTTTGGTCAATGGCACACTTCTCTTTCTCATTTGGAATGACTCCAGTCTTCATGAGCCCACGTACTACTTCCTAGCTATGCTGGCAGGTACAGACCTTGGGATGACACTAACCACAGTGCCCACAGTCCTGGGTGTCCAATTTTCCAGAGGGAAATTTCCCAGGGTGACTGTTTCACTCAGTCCTACTTCATTCACACCCTGTCCATTGTGGAATCAGGTGTCTTGCTTGCCATGGCCTATGACCGATTCATCGCCATCCGCACCCCTCTGAGGTGTAACTCCATTCTTACCAATTCCCAGGTGATGAAAATAGGACTGGGAGTACCAACGAGGGACTTTGTGTCCATTGTGCCCCCAATTGTGTCACTCTATTGGTTCCCATATTGCCGTTCCCATGTTCTTTCCCATGCCCTTTGCCTCCACCAAGATGTCATGAAACTCGCTTGTGCTGATATTACATTTAATCATGTATATCCAGTTATTCTGGTTGCTTTGACTTTCTTCCTAGATGCTCAGATTATTCTCTTCTCTTGTATTTTAATCTTGAAGACAGTTATGGGCATCGCCTCTGGAGAAGAGCGAGCTAAGGCCCTTAACACCTGTGTCTCCCATATTAGCTGTGTTCTGGTCTTTTATATTACTGTGATTGGCCTGACCTTCATCCACAGGTTTGGGAAACATGCACCACGTGTGATCCACATTACCATGAGCTATGTCTACTTTCTCTTTCCTCCATTCACGAACCCCATTATATATAGCATCAAGACCAAGCAAATTCAGAGAAGTATCATTCGCCTATTTTCTGTGCACAGAAGGGCTTGAGCTTGTATTTCAGAATCTTGAGATCTCTGGGATTTTTTTCATCTCCCATTATTGGAAGAGAAGTTTGATTTTATACTCCATCTCTTTTTTTCAGAGTTAGATGAGATTTTACTTATCATATAAAACTACAAGTTGACTTGAGTAGATATATATTCTAATATCTCACCTGTATTAGAATATATATTTTAGACTAGAATATGTATAGAATGTTTTATTGGAATATATATAATATATGTATTAGAATGTATATTGGAATAGAATGTATAGAATATTTTATTAGAAGATATAATATATATTGAAGAGAAAATTCTGGTAATTTGGGGGGGAAAGGGCTATAGGAAACAGGTGAGATGAGGCATTCCAGATCCTGTAAGTGAAGGGAGAATAAGTAGTACTTCAGAAAATGTCAGATGAGGGGAAAAACATCCTGGATCAAAGACAGTTCATCCGAATGAAGACGTGCAGCTGATAGTACATTGTGTGTGTTATGTAAAGGATAATTAGAGTGACATATCATTTCCCCATTTCTGTGTTTTGAATCTAACTCTGTTGGAAATCATGTTGCTCTGAAAGTAAACACATCTTGGTAAGGAAAACTAGCAAGTGTACAGAACTCTAGAAAGCTTCCCCTGAACCCTCAGTTTCCTTCAGTATATCAGGGGATTTTATTATTGAATGGAAACTGATACAGATTAAAAGTCTAATCACAACCAATATCCTATCAGCCAGCTGAAGCCAGATCCCCTAGCACCCCGTGTTCTCTGCCCATGGCTGCTGAACACCAACATACTATTTTTTTTTCTTTTTGGCTTTATCCTTTACTTACTAATATTCTTCTTCTATAAAAATTGAGTATAGATTTAAGAATCTCCTGTTTCCATCTCCCTTTGCTTAAAAGAACTCAGGGCTTTTTCACTTCATGAACTTTTCCTGTTGATAATCAAGTCTGAAAGCCTGGCAAAAGTAATGGTAGCACTGATGGAGAAGTTTTTTCTTTCAATTTCTCAAAATTTTGTAAGGTTTTATGCTGTTCATTTTGGTGAGCCATCATGTACTGTCTGTAGTTTATGTTATAGGTAATAATGCTTGTGACCTAGGGGTGCCTGGGTGGCTCAGTGGGTTGAGCGTCCGACTTGGGATCAGGTCGTGATCTCATGGCTTGTGAGTTCGAGCCCCACATCAGCTCTGTGCTAACAGCTCAGAGCCCGGAGCCTGCTTTGGATTTTATGTCTCCCTCTTTCTCTCTGCCCCTCCCTCACTTGCGCTCTGTCTCTGTCTCTCTCTTTTTCAAAAATAAATAAACATTACAAAGATTAAAATAATAATAATAATACTTGTGACCTAAATATTTATACATTCTGAAGGCTTCTGGGTTTTCTTAAGTTGGTTCTTCTAGTTGGATCTCCTCCCAACACACTATTTTCTTATTTAAACTTTATGTACCAGGAACCTAGGAAATAATCAGTGCAGTCTAGATTCTGTCTGCCTCACCTAAGAAACTTTCTATACTGATGCCATATCCAGGGAGAGGAGTAAGCACTCTAAGAATATTCCAGGAACTTCATTCAACATGGAAAAACCTCATCTGCCATTTTCACTAGAAGAAGCCTGTATCAATTGCCTCCACTCAGACTTTCCTCATCTTTTTCGTAAATGCAGTATATCTGGAGATGCATTTTTTAGTAATGAAGAACCAGAGGATATCCAATGTGAAAAATACCATTACACTTACTGTACTGTTTATAATTCTTTATAAGCAACAAAAATTGCAAGTTACAGAAATTGACCCCAACTCTCTTAAGTTACTAAAGGGAATTTATTGAAAGAATATTGGGGTGACATTCAGTATTCAGCAAGGGCAGTAATTCTGTTTCCCCATCGGCTTGTGAGCTTCCTGAGGATGACTGCCTGCCCTTTTGTAAACCTCCAAAACTCTTAATGCAGCTCTTCAGAAAACGATAAACAGTCTTATTTGCATGGTGTGGCTGGGGCTGCTGTATTTAATCTACTGCAGACGTCAGTGTGTCAGTCACAGCAAATACCCTGTTTCAGGGGTTATTCTAAGAGCTTTACATGAATCAATTTGTGGCATATTCATGAAGGGACAAAGCAATCTAAGCAACACACAGCTTTCAAACATCCTCTTTAGGGACACAGAATTCAACACTTATTTAACAATTTCGATTCACGAATAAAAGGTGAGGGTTTTAGACACTTAATTTAACATAGTAATGAAGATGTAGTTTTCTTTCTTTACCTCTTTTTTCTTGCCTGAAATCTGAAAAATATTTTTTCACTCTGATATCTTCAAACATTGTACTAAACCTCTAAAATCTCCTTTTTCTGGGTCTTGTCCTTTTCCCCTTCCTTCATGGGTGGTTTGTGGGCACAGGCATGACCCTGCACACAGGTGTGGGAGGGTGGAAGGGGGAGGTCTCTAGACACACTCTGTAGCCACGTGATTCTCTCCAGGCCTCACTTCAGTCTTATTTGCTCCATTTTTAAAACACAGGTATTATTGGACCTGTTTTTCTTTTGGTGTCTTAATTAGCAGACTGAAAAATTGAGCTGTTGAGGATGCAAAACTGTGAACACCTTAAAAGTCACTTTCTCACGCTACCTTGTAGAGTTATACATCCCACCCAGAATCACTAATCTGTTTCCTATCACCACTGTTTTGTCTTTTCAAGAGTGTCATGTAACAGAAGTCATACAGTGTGTGTATAACTTTTTGAGATTAGTTTCTTTCACTTAGCATAATGCCTTTGAGATTCATGTAAGTTGTGGTTATCAACAGTTCATTTTTCTTTAACCGTTGAGTAGTGGCTCTCATATGGATATTCCATTACTTGGATGCTCTTCTCCTGGCATTTCCTAATAATTTTCAGTTGTTGGTATTAGCCTCCAGTTATGTTCCACTCTGACCATCCTTTCTCATGTCCATTCCTAAGACATTTTGCTCACATAAAACTCTACCACATCTAAAGATTAAATGCCAGATCTCCCTATCTTGCCATCTCCCTTACTCATGCACCTATAGAAATCACATATGCCTTGGTATCTCCATATTATGTCTGTCATTCTCCTTTCTCTATTTATTCTCTGTCCATGTTGTGAGTGTTCCCTCATGAGACATCTTCCCCAACCAGTCCCTTTATCTGACTTCTCGCTGATTCCCCTTCCTTCATTCATTGGCCCTCCCTCCTCTGATAGTTCACTCAATCCTCTTAGCATCATTATCAAATACTATCACTACTGAACAGCTGGATCCAAAAAGTATTGTTAGCAGATGGGCCAGGGAACGAAACTGGCAAAATGAGTTATAGTAGGGATAATAATAGGTACTACATTTAAGATTAAGATTCAACTCTATAACTATAAGTGGGAGATGCAGGTATTTTTTCTAAAGTGGCTTGAGAGCTTAGATGTAGAACTGGGATGCTGCAAGGAATACAAAGAAGATAATAAAATCGATTATGTATTCAGATCTTATTATTGCTACTTGATGCCGTGAGAGCTTCATGCTCCTTATGAGAATTCTTTGAGTTACTTTTCATTGTAACTCCTAACTGTCCAGTGAAGAGACTGAAACATAGACATATTCTCTATGTAGGTTGAGTGTAGTATCCAAAAATCACACAATGTGGAATTTAATCAGATATATCCATACAAACAGAGTTGGTGGTCCAAGTGAAGGAAAAGTTTTCCATCCTTCATGTTTTCTCATCAGATGAAAACAAATAGAATATTCAGTCCATCAGTCATGCCTTACATGGGACTCGCATATCTGCTAAAGACTTGGGAGAGGGGTAGAGAACTCAAGCTATCACATGAGAGATGAATGAGGGTGGGTCACCCTAAGAGAAAGGAGAAGAAGGTTGGCAAAGGTACATTCACAAGAGTATATGTAGAATCCACATTATGCTTCTTGTGTGTCAGTGGGCTATATTTATGAATAATATGTGTAAGAAAGTGGGCTGTTTGCTTATAAGTGCTTCAGTGTGCCTACAGGTGCTACAACTTTGACTTGGTCGGTATCTATACCTCCCCACCATGCCTGGATATCTCTTTACTTTCTTAAATCCCAATGACAAGTGTGTATCATAGTAAATATCTAATAAATATCTGAGGAATCATTTGATATTTGTCCATTCACCAAAAATCATCAAGTGCCTAATATGTACCAGGTCTTACAGTGAGTATGAGAGAAATAAAGGTGAATAAAATATAATCCTTAATTTATTCATTTTTTAATTTTCAAAAATGTTTTATTTATTTATTTTTAGAGAGAGAGAGTGAGCGAGAAGGGGAGGGCAGAGAGAGAGAGAGAGAGAGAGAGGGAGAGAGAGAATCCCAAGGAGGATCCATGCTCAGAGCAGAGCTTGAAACGGGGCTCAACCCCACTATCCTGAGGCCATGATCTGAGCCAAAATCAAGAATTGGACACTTAACCCACTGAGCCACCTGGGCATCCCAAATATAATCCTTAATTTAAAGAGCTGTGTGGTCTCTTTAAATTAAATCCTTAATTTAAAGAGCTGTGTGGAGAAAGACACACAAACACAGAATTTATATATGTGGAAATGAGCTCTAAGGAAATGCAGCATATTTACCAGGAGGCTTTGAGATCACAGAAAAGATGATCAGCGCACATGGCGAGGAGCAGACAAGAGAGAACTAACTGATATGAAGTTACCTTAAAGTAGAAAATGTGCCAGGAATTCCCTTTCCATATGTCTTCATGATGTTCTCATGATGGAAGAGATGAATGCAACAAATCAATTTTAATAAGTAATATTCATGCCTAATGAGTAATAGTGATGTTAAGTGTTTTAACTGAAATCTGACTTTGCATGCTGAGATGCAGCTGTTAGCCCGTTGTTAAATATGAATTGAGGTAGGAATCTATACACACAGAAGAATGTAAAGAAGAAAAGAGAATAAGGATGACAAAGACCTTATAATCACAAATAGAAATTTAAAAGGGATTAAAAAAACATGTTTAGGAAAACTGAGATAAGTAGATAACGTATGGGTATGAAAGTGCTGTTGGGAGGAAAAAGTAAATCTCTATATTCAGAGTTTCTGTATATAAAATAAAGTCTGTTGTGTTAGATTATAAGGAGGTAAACTTTTAGATCAGTATAGGAAAGACATTTTTAACAATCAGAGTTGCACAATAATGGGACAGGTTACGTCTTATATTACCCACCACTATGAAGGCCCCAGTGGAAGCTGGAAAAAAGTTACTACCATATTACGTATCTGGGCACCATATAGAAGATTGTACAAAGCTCTAAATTTTTTATGAATTCTAACACTCTCAAATTATTCATCACCTAACTTACCTCTAAATATTTTTGATACAAAGGCTTACATCATACTCTGGTCAAAAATCTCTATACATTACTGAAAATTTCCCATTTATAATTTTGTTCTTGCTGCTTCTATTAGGAAATAGCCCATGGTTATGATCTACCTGATAAAAATCACATCCCTTTCCAAAGTGATCATTATATAGAGTACTTATCCATGAAAATGAGGACCTAGTCTTCTAAGCACTTTTAGACTAACTATATTTTAGTATTTGTGGGAAGGAGAGAGGTTTGTCTCATGTCCACAGATGAGGGAACCGGAAGAGCAGTGCGTCTGTCCATGGCTCCTGGTTCCCACAAGCTCTGAGTCAGAGCTCTCCCTGGCATGCTACTGGTCACTGAATACATATAGGACAAGTGGCTTCTCTGGAACAAAAGTGTTATTTCTGCCATGTTGCTCTCTAGAAGGGACTAATCTCTCTCCCTTTTCAGCAAAACACCCATGTTTAGCCCTTGACGATATAATCTCATTCTTTGATTCCCACCCCCATCCACATGTGATCTTCATGTCCTTGCTTCAGATCCCATCTCTTCAACATACACACAAGAATAACTCAAAGGTAATACTACTTAACACTGCGGATTGCAGTAGTAACAATACAGTTATTGTGGCTGACAGGATGCCCAAGGCACTGCTCCTACATTAACTCATTCACTATTCACAATGACTCTGTGGGTCAGGATCTGTAGTAACCACATTTCTACAGATGAGGAGACTGATGCACAGAGACACAAAGTGTCCCAAGGTCAAGGAGCTAGTCAATAGCAGAGGGGAAAATTCAACTCAGGTTCTTAGGCTCCAGAATATGTGCTCTTAACTATTATACAAATAATAATTCCTGCAAAACATTTTTCAAAGCCTCAGTTATTTGTTCTGGAATAAGATCCACTTTGAGGTGAGAGAAGCTAGATTTAGCCAATATTATGGAGTTTGGTGATCTTTTGGCACGCCAGGTCTTAATCCTCCCTGTTTATGCATAATACATACATGCTTTCTTATGCCTTTGATTTTACCGTCAATATTCCTATTGCTTTTGGACGTGTGAGTCCACTCATGACTGGAATGGTGGAAACAGTACAGATCACTGGAAGCTATGTGCTCCTCTGTCTTTTCCACCAGCCCTTGCTATTGGCCATATGGCTGGTCTTGGAATGTGAAGATGGTAATACATTCCTGGCCAAGCCAGGGGTGTCTTCTCATCATGCTCTCCATTCTTCCATGTGGCAAAAAGGATTCTGGGATGGTGAATCCAAATGCTGGAAAGAGCTTGCATTTCTGTGCCCCTGCTTGGAGGTGAGCACCCAGTAGAACTAACAGATAATTCACATGTGACTGTGACGTGAGCCATAAATAATCCTGAATTGTATGAGAGACTGCCTAAAATGAATGAGGCAAGTCATATTTCTGATGTAACTTTGTATTTGTGGCTTATTTACTTGCTTCTGGTTTCTGTTACATGCCATTTCAAATTCTCACTTCATGGGCTGAGATAAAATGACCATCAGTTCCAGACCTCCAAAAATGATAAATATTTTCATAGTTCACTCTCCCATATTTGCCCATTTCCTCAAGTTCTCCTAGATGGATCATCCTTCATGAATTGTAAAGAATCACCAAATGTTTCCTAAATCCATTATTGCATCATTATGCATCTGTCATTTTAGCTATAACCCAGATTTCCAAGTGGATTTAAGACAAAAGATGTTAGCCTCTGCTAACATGACATAGCCTCTGCCAGCATGCCTGTGGTGACTAACATCAACAATCTTCTACTTCATCCTCACAGCCTCCCTAGTCCTCCCCGCCCAGGTCTCTATCCCTTCTGTAATCTCCACACTGTCCCTGTGGGCAGCATTGCCGTCCTGGCCAACATCAGGACAGAACCCTTGCTTGATGAGACCATGCTCCTCCCCATGTTGGCTCAGATGGTCTTTACCTTCCTACATCCTTCCCACTGTCATGGGGAGCCTGTGTTGCAATGCCTCAGAGTTTAACTTTTAAGCTTATGTTCAAGTATCCTTCCGCTTTAGATTGTCTTTATGAAATTGTCTCCACTGATGGTCCAGTCCTCTGACTGCCATGTGGCTGTCTCCTACTATGTGTGTTATGCCTCTGCCTTTATTCAGAGTCGTCAGCAGCATCACCCCCACTTGTTGTTGGGTGCTGTATGTCTTTATATCATTCTCATCAAATGACTTTTCATGTTTTGCCCCCACCATTTCTCTCATCCCTCTTGCCTCCAGCCTGACATGACCTACTCCACCTACACTTTTGTCTGGACTAATAACTGGTATGGCTTTATGCTAGTGTGGCTTATCGTAATATGGGACCCATTGTCCATTATCTGTTCCCATGCACTGATCTGGAAAAGCAACCAATCATTTCACTCTCTGGGGAAAATATCGGTAAACTTTCAAGTTCACTCTTTGAAAGCCATTTCAGCATACCCCAGTGAGCACAAGTGTACCTTCTCGGATTTAATGTCTCAAGGCCTGGTGGTCCACACTTGCCGTAGAATCTGAGTGATTACTGTGAATATTGAGAACGTCACTGGTAATCACAATGAGAAAAAAGGGATAATTTCAATGAAAATATTGTTTTTCTTGTACTAACGTATTCCCTAACATATCTGGAAGAACTCTGTGGAAAAGGCTGCACCTGTTACTTTGACCACTAGAGGGAAGGAGACACCCATGAAGTGAATATGCCAAGATGAGTGGAGCATCACTTGAGAAAGTATTGAAGCGGTCTCTTGATTGAAGGTGGGAGCCCCCACCTTGCAGAGATAGGACATCTGGGTACCCCTCCCACTTCCCCTTTTCCCCAGTTGTATCTCCTGAGAAAAATGTCAACACTTCATTCCCCATACCAAATAATAAAGCAAAGGATAGTAAAATCAGCTTGGATTCTCAAAATGTCACAGTTTTTCAAAATGATTTTAGATATTAGTCTGTCTTTATCCTAGCATTGCAGAGAGAGTAATAATGTAATGGAAATAGCTTTTTCATGAGATAAAGAAACAAATATTTTCCCATTCCGTTGGTTGCCTTTTAGTTTTGTTGGTTGTTTCCTTTGCTGTGCAGAAGCTTTTTATCTTCATAAGGTCCCAGTAGTTCATTTTTCTTTTAATTCCCTTGTCTTTGGGGATGTGTCAAGTAAGAAATTGCTACAGCTGAGGTCAGAAAGGTCTTTTCCTGCTTTCTCCTCTAGGGTTTTGATGGTTTCCTGTCTCACATGCAGGTCCTTTATCCATTTTGAGTTTATTTTTGTGAATGGTGTGAGAAAGTGGTCTAGTTTCAACCTTCTGCATGTTGCTGTCCAGTTCTTCCAGCACCATTTGTTAAAGAGACTGTCTTTTTCTGTTGGATGTTCTTTCCTGCTTTGTCAAAGATTAGTTGGCCATACGTTTGTGGGTCTAGTTCTGGGGTTTCTATTCTATTCTATCGGTCTATGTGTCTGTTTTTGTGCCAATACCATGCTGTCTTGATGATGACAGCTTTGTAGTAGAGGCTAAAGTCTGGGATTGTGATGCCTGCTGCTTTGGTCTTCTTCAAAATTACTTTGGCTATTTGGGGCCTTTTGTGGTTCCATATGAATTTTAGGATTGCTTGTTCTAGTTTCGAGAAGAATGCTGGTGCCATTTTGATTGGGATTGCATTGAATGTGTAGATAACTTTGGGTAGTATTGACATTTTGACAATATTTATTCTTCCAATCCATGAGCATGGAATGTCTTTCCATTTCTTTATATCTTCTTCAATTTCCTTCATAAGCTTTCTATAGTTTTCAGCATACAGATCTTTTACATCTTTGGTTAGATTTATTCCTAGGTATTTTATGCTTCTTGGAAGGATCCAACTTTTGAATTCACCTCAGGTCATGATCTTGCAGTCATGAGATCAAGCCCCACATCACTGGGCTTTGCACTCACAGCACAGAGCCTGCTTGGGATTCTCTCTCTCTCTCTCTCTCTCTCTCTCTCTCTCTTTCTCTTTCTCTCTGTCTCTCTTCCCCCCTCCCTCTCCCTTTGCCCTTGCCCCCATGTGCACTCTCTATCTTTCAAAATAAACTTTTTTTTTAAAGTGACATTTATAGGACTCTTAGTTTATGCTACACACTATAGTAAGTCAATTGATGCATTAGATCATTGAAGTCTAATTTAAACACTAGAAGGCAGACTCTACTATCTCAGTTTTGCACTCAAGACCGCAAGACTCCTAGAAGTTAATGAAATTGTCCAATGTCCTATATATTTTCCAAAGACTAAACTCACAGTCTAATTTTAAATACCACAGTCTCATTTTAAATACCACCCTCCTACACATGGCATTATTCTTATATTTAAACATTATTATTCTCTGGTTATTGTGAGGATATTGAAACACAGGGAAGGCAGGGTCTACTCTCCCCCAACAGTCTCAAAATTAATGAAGCAGCTGACAGAGATTTATAAGCTAGTTTTGGGACTTTAGGGAGTGGCAGAACTGTACTTCCACTTTACTTCCTCTCTCTCTCTCTCTCTCTCTCTCTCTCTCTCTGTCTCTCTTTCTCTCTCTCTCTCTCTCTCTCTCTCTCGCACACACACACACACAAACACACACACCTGAGCTTTTAAAAACTACTACAGTCTAACCTCTTAGCTTATATTTATGAATGAATGAATGAATGAATGAATGAATAGATCGATCGATCAATAGATGAATAAAGGAAATGCTTCCCTTCATGATTGTTTGTGCACGCTGTTTGAAATGCACATGTCCCAGGTGAGATAACTGGCTTTGTTTAATCGCTCAGTGCATAGGTTAGATACTGATGTCAAAAGCAGCCAAAAGAGGTAAAAATCATTTTCTGACCCACAACTCATGTTTCTTAGATGAGTGGACTAAAAAGTTTCAGGAGCATTTTAATAGGGAATGGACACTAATGTCTTCTCTTTTCCCTGAATCTGATCCCAGCTTCTCAACCCTTGCAGACCCACTTCTACTGGCAAAGAGACAGGAGAGCTGCACTGGTAGACAAAGGAGAAAATTATGACAACCCCAAGAGACACTGCCCCAGACTTCTCACGTCTTCACTAACCCTGAAGGTAGGCAAGGGTCACTTCTCTGAGAGCTTCGGGGAATAGGATGAGGACTTGCCTGCACTTTCATTTGGAGGCAATATTTACCTCCAGGCGGTGTCCTTTTGGGACCACTAGTTCTTTGCAGAGATTTCTACCTGAGGACAGCTAACCAGGAATGAGAGGGCCTCTGACTATGCTCTCTCAACTCAGTCCCCATTGTTGGAAAGATCCAAGCCCCTGTTTATGATTATAAAAAGAATTGATTATAAAAAAAAATTGAATTCTCACCTCCATCCCAACCCTACACTCGTCACTCTTTTGGAACATTACCTATGTATTGTCTACTGTCTACCTCCCTCAGGCAGGCTCAGGAATTGTTCATCAGAATACTCAGCAAAGCTGGGGCACCTGGGTGGTTCAGTGGGTGCTCAGGTGTTCAGTTTGATCTCAGCTCAGGTCATGATCTCACAGTTCGCGTGTTCACACCCCACATTGGGCTCTGTGCTGATGGTGTGGAACCTGCTTGGAATTCTGTCTCTCCTTCTCTCTGCCCCTCACCTGCTTGTGTTCTCTATATCTCTCAAAATAAATGAATAAATTTAAAAAAATTCTCTGCAATGCCTTTCCTTGATTTTCACCCATGTGTCAGGTGTAGGACTAGATGATATATGTGTATGTGTGAGTGTATACACAAATATATATCATGATATTTTGTTAGTTTTATAATGTTTTTTCTTATTGATAAAATGCTGAAGCTTAGAGATAATAGCTTTTATTTTCTGAACTCATAGTGGCTTTCTCTTTTATTCACCATAAGGTCATTTTCCAGACACAAACAATTAAAAGCAATTGTGAATTTACACAAACACAGCAAAGTTGTGAAATTAAACCCATCACCACTTTATGGGGAAAAAAAACCAACATATACATTTTCCCCAAATGAGCCATTGAAGCAAGAGAAAGTGTTAAAAATGGAAAGTGTAAATTTCTCCATGAGTCCTGACTTTCAGGCAAACACAGCCATGTGGACATGAGAGATGGCTCTGTGGGGGTGACCTGAGGCTTGGATGGGATGGCATACAGTGCTATGACCTTGCCATCACCTTCAGAGCAAGAAGGCTCTTTGGGCTCAGGCACACAAAAGGGGATGCAGGGTATACACAGACCTCTGAGGGTTGCTTCTTTGCTCAGGGGAGAACAGTCTTAGCCTGACTTGATGGACTATGAGCCCTTTGTCCTTTCCTCCGCTCAGCATCCAGGTCAGAATGACATGGCTTGTTCTCCCCTGTGCCGGGCTGACTGGCTCCAACGCCCAGCCATGGGAGGGGGCCTGCCAAGGCTCTGATAGCCCTATCTGTAGGACCAGGACCCAGAAGGAGCTGCCTCTCCCTCCCAGTCTCTAAGTACAGTTTGCTTATTTGTGTATTTAAATTACATATTTATTTTTATTTAAAAAAATTAACGTTTATTTTAGTTTTGAGAGAGAGAGAGAGAGAGAAAGAGTGTAAGCTGAGAAGGGGCAGAGAGAGAGGGAGATACAGAATTTGAAGCAGGCTCCAGGCTCTGATCTGTCAGCACCAGGCCCGACGCGGGGCTGGAACCCACAAACCGTGAGATCATGACCTGAGCCGAAGTCAGACACTTAACTGACTGAGCCACCCAGGCGCCCCAATTACATATTTGTTTTTAAAGAAACAACCAGAAGCTCGCCCTGCCTTGGCTGTCGCATGGAAACCACCTAGGATATTTTAGGTTCCATTTATTCCTTCTCTCTGAATGAGCAAAAGATGCAAGCACCCTGTACAGCAAGTCAGGAGCTTTGAGTCCTGGCCTGGGCAGACCCATGATGAATTAAATCACAGTGGAAAAGTTCCATCCTTCTCTGAACTTCAGTTTTCTCTGTAATGACCCTTCTCATAACTCAGAATTTTTGTTGATTAAATTCACAAGCTCCTTTAACTTCTCAACCAGGTATGTTATTGAACCCAATGCTGTTCACCTAGCAGGACGGCCTCAGGTCCTCTCACTCAGCAGTGAAATTCTCTTCTTTAACCAGGCCCACTGGGTACGAGGGGTGTGTGTGTGCTGGCTCCTGTATGAACAAGAGCAGAGGCTCCTCTTCTTTCTGTTGGTCTACATCTCCCCAAAAGAACGCGACAGCCTTCCTACATAGCCTTCCCCACAACCTCATTTCAGAGATTCAGACCCGTTGCTGCAGGGAAGCCTTAGGCAGTGGGGAGCAGAGGATGAGAGCACAGACTCCAGGGCCAGAATTTGTGAGCGGCTGGCAACTCAGCACCTTGCACTGGCTGTGGGACTCAGTTCTCTTCCTGTAAAATGGGTTTTTATACGTTTATATATTTATTTTGAGAGAGAGAGAGAGAGAGAGAGGAGAGGGGCAGAGAGAGAGAGGATCCCAAGCAGTCCGCACACTGTCAGTGCAGAGCCCGACTCAGGGCTTGAACTCACAAACTGTGAGATCATGACGTGAACCGAAATCAAGAGTGGGACGTTTAACCAACTGAGCCACCCAGGTGCCCCATGTAAGATGGGGTTTTAACATCTTCTTAAGATTGTTGTGACACTGGGTAAATATATGCAAAGAGTTCCAAGTGGTGTCTTATATATGCTAAGTACTCCAAATGTTTGTTATTTTTTTAAGTGTTATTTTATTTATTTTGAGGGACAGAGAGAGAGAGAGAGAATGAGGGGAAGGGGCAAAGAGAGTGGGAGACACAGAATCCGAAGCAGGCTCCAGGCTCTGAGCTGTCAGCACAGAGCCCGAGGCAGGACTCAAACTCATGAACTGTGAGATCATGACCTGAGCTGAAGTCAGACGCTGAACCGACTGAGCCACCCAGGCGCCCCTAACTATAATCATTCTTGCTACAGCCAAAAACCATTTTATTCTTCACTTTACATCAGTTCATTTATAACAATAGAACGATAAAAAAAAAAAAACACATTAACGAAAGGCTTCTTTACAGGCCAGGCACTATTGTAGATACGGGGCATGAATATCATTTAGCTTATTTCCCTGAGGTCAGGGATGAATAGACTTAGTGGAGAAGTGGTGTTTACGGTGATTGTCTTCAGTTAAATTATTGGCTTTGTGAATTCAAGGACTGTGGCTCTCTGGTTCACTGTTATGCCTCCAACTTAACAAATGTATGAACATTCCAGTATGAAAAAATTACCTTTTGGAACACAGATTTGAGTTATACTATGTGACATCAGATTAAAGGATTTTTATCTAGGTAAGAGCTTCGGAGATATTAAATCATCTAAGAAGAACAAGGGCTCAGTGGAAAAGCCATGGGCTCTTCCCCATGGCAGAAAGTGTTTCATCTGTGACTGTATGGATGTGAAAGAGGTGTTTCAGAGTGGATTCCCACCCTAAGCAGAAGGTTGGTCTTGATGAATTCCTACGCTCACATAGCCCTGCAAAGGCCTATGCCATTACATTTTATTCTCCACTCCCCTGTCATATATACAGTGATGAACACACATGAAAGAAAAATCTCCCCATACTTCATGATCAGATGAATCAAATGATCAAGTGTATGTGTTGAGGCACCTGGAGAAGCAAAGCAAGAAGGAATTTTGAGTGAAGTGAAAACCACTCTGCTCCTTCCCCATTCAGGACTCTGGCAGATGGGACTTTAGGGCTTTGTGAAGCCTGGTCTAAAATCAGGAGCCCTAAAGCATATGAAGAGGAAAGAGACTAGTGTCCACCCTAAGCAAGGTACATTCATGTGAGAGCAAGCCCCCAGGCCCGACCTCCAGAGACCTGCTCTTCACTCTGTCCTGTCAGAATCTCCTCACCTCCATCCAAAGACTGTTTTCCACAGTCTGTGCCCCTGTTAGCTCAAGGAGTTCCCCCCTGAGGGCCCCCTCCCAGGACCTAGGGGCTCATCAGCAATTTCATAGTCTCAGCATCCAGGAGGTCCTGAATCCAGTTGTTTGGTATTCCTTCCTCAGCTCCTGTCATTGACCTTGACTCTCCCTCCCCTCCCTCAAACCTACTAAGACGATCCATTTGGTGAGCATGGCTCTCCAAGAAATCCCTCTTTTGCTAATTGCTTATCCCCAAGTCTCACTCTAAATATCTGGAAACACTGTAAGTAATAAAAGGAATGACTATAATTAACAGCGTGAAGGGGAATGGAGATGAGTTAGGAGATGGAGAGTAGGTAGGAGAGTCATGGGAGAAGAAAGGCAGGATTAGCGGAAGATAAAATCCACTATTATTTATTGAGACCCTTTATGTTCTAAAGTCTAATCGATGAAGTAACTGCTTTGCAGACAGTGTGTCATATTTCCTTCCATCCTCATATCAACTGTCTAAGGTAATACAATTATTACTTCTGATTTTAGATGTCAAGACTAAGCTCAAAAGAGTCAAGGCATTTTGCCTGACATCAGAGATGTAATGGGCAATGCTGGTTCTTGGACCCAAGTCAAACTCAACCCACTGCTCATAAGAGCTTTGCCACGCTGCTGAGGAGCGTTCTGTGGACAGACGACCCCGGGAAAGCAGGGAACTGGCCTGTGGCTGAAGGAGCAGGATGGAGAGGTCAATGACTATAACTTTGGGAGCAGGAGTCTCTTAGGGTTTAGAATTCAGTGAACTTTGACTCAGCAAACTCCAGGTCCCCATAGGGACTTGGCGAGGTGGTGTGCAAGATGTGTCTATCAGAGGTCGCAGAGAGGGCAGGGCTAGCAGCCAGCTATCAGGGACCAAAAGGGCTACAGGTCTGTGGTTTTAGATAGGTGGCTAGCTCAGGTTGGCGCCTCTGGGTGGAGCCCAGGACTCTCAGGGGAGATAGACCGTGAGTTCACAGTCGAACATGGAAAGGGTAGGGAGGCACAGCATGGCAGCATTTTGTTTTCTACTACCACATGAGATTCCCCATCTTTCCAACTAGGAAACATTGTTCCAACTAGGGACAAATGCTTTGACTCTTCCGAGCTCAGTTTTGACATCTATACAATAAGGGTAATAATTGTATCTATCTTAAGAGGTTATTATGAAGATCAAGAGATACACACAGTCTGGACCAGTAACAGAGATGGGTTCCCTAGGGACCAGATGTCTCAAAGCAAAGGAGAAGTTCTAGAAAATAACATCACTCACTCTTAAAGATGTAGAGATGACCTCAAGACCCAATATTTTCTTTAGCAATGGCCTGAGATGTTGTGCAGTAGAAGCTCACCCCTTCCCCAATAAGACCATCCTCCCAGATACCACAGTCAAAGTCCAGAGCTTAGCTTTAAGGGATTAAGCACCCAAAGCCACAAGGGACATAGGAAACCAGCTGACAACAACTTTACTTCACTGGGAGCATGTAATTCTGAAGCATTAGAGGTTTGCTAAGAATCTGACCAGAAGGTGAGCAGGAAATGGGATGATTAAGGAACCAGCAACCACAGGAGAGACACTGAAAGAAATGGAGAACATTTAGACTAGAGGAAAATGAAAAGAGAATGAGAATTAACACTTCCTTGAAATCTTTCTATATGTCAGGTGCCATTCTTGGGTATTTAAATAATCTCATTCAATATAGGAGTTCTGCAAACTGTATATTATTAAACATATTATAATTCATGCTAGTGATAAATAATATTTCTTGAGTATTTAGTGTATACTAAGATATAATTGAAGTTTGTGACATGAATTAACTTAGTTTATCCTTACACGGATATCAGAATTGGATTAATATCCTTTAATTAAAAGGCACAGAAAATGTAAGAACATGTGGGTCTTGAAGGTACTTAGCTAATAAGTAGCTAATTTGTGATTTGAACCCAGGTGGTCTGGGCTCTCTTACTGTCTACATTACACTGCCTCTCTTTAGAGGTGGGGCCTA
Organism: Panthera pardus; assembly: GCF_024362965.1. NCBI lineage: Eukaryota > Metazoa > Chordata > Mammalia > Carnivora > Felidae > Panthera > Panthera pardus. The sequence continues at coordinate 53,861,484 of NW_026526677.1, forward strand.
AGGGTCAAAGTGGTAAAAGAAGCTGTCCTAGCTCACAGAGCCAGTAAGAGGTGAGGCTAGGGTGCAGGCCCATTCGGCTGCTGTAGACGACTATGCCCTGTGGAGCCAGTAGACACAAATGAATCCTCCTTCCCCCTGCTTCCCACTCACACATCCAGGATATTGGAGATCAGGGGTTAGACCACAGTTGCATACCATACTTCCTCAACATGATTGGACCTCCTTAGGAAAACTTGAGAGAGAAAGAAAGAAAATTTGGGGGGAAAAAGTTCATAATAAAAAGAGGCCCTTGCTTGGATTACAGTGATTGTCAGATTACAGGTTACTGGTAGGTCCCCAAGAGCACTGGAGACCCATAACTGCCCAAGTGACCCCTTGAGCCATTGGCCAATCTGCAAGTGTGGTTAAGGAAGACAGAGTTCATGCATTATATTCTTCCATTACTCCTTGGGCATAACCCGCTGCCTCTCTCTTTATCCTGCAGTAACCTGGAACCTCACTGCCCCAAATAAGTCTGTGTGACATTCTAACCACTGCCAAGCACTGAGAACACTAGACTGTGCTAGGGGTAGTGTTGTAGTGATGAGTTGGGAATACAAAATATGAGAAGAAGTTCTGCAAGGTCCCTGAACGTCCTTTTACAGAACATGACAAGAGTCCTTCCAAATGTTACCAGAGCCAGACCCTGATCATATATGAACTTCTCCAAAATCAGTTTTGGCTTCACAGTGTCTTTCTCATCTGCAGGCAGACTAGAAGAACTCAGCATCAGTCCTTTAGAAGTCCCTGTAGCATCTGTGTTGGGCTAAGTTCTCCTACTTTTTTCTGTTTCAAAAATCAGCCATCAGGGTTTTTTCTTCTAAGCCAGAACATAAGGTCTCACATTGCCTGGGGAGACACTCACTGGTCCAAGGAGGACTAGGGGGAGGGAAGTATGGCAAGGACAGAAAGTAAAGGGAATGGGCAAATGTGAGGGTCAGAGAGGGAGAAGGTAGACCAGAAGTTGCAACGTGATGGCCAATTGTCTAAATAACTCTAATAGGATTGTTTGGGGGAGGTCTGAATAGGGTTTCAAAATAAGCTGAATCTGCTGCCAACATTGAAAATCAAGAAATGCCAGACACAAAGAGACAAATTGCATGATCTCACTTGTATATGGAATCTAAAAAAAGTTGAGTATGTAGAAGCAGAGTAGAACAGTGGTTACTGGGCTGGGGAGGTTGGGGAAATGGGGAGATGTTGGTCAAAGGGTACAATGTTGCATTTATATAGGATGAAAAAGCCTGGAGATCTAATGTGCAGCATGGTGTATACAGTTAGTGATACAGTATTGAATACCGGCCATTTGCTGAGAGAATAGATTTCAGGTGTTCTCATCACACACCAAACCAAACAAAACAAAACAAAAAAGGTAACTCTGAGGAAAAGTTATGTTAATTAGCTTGACTGTAGTAATCTTTTCACTATGTATTTGTATATCAAATCATCATATATATGTATATATATGTATATATATACAATATGATAATAAGTATACGCAATTTTATTTAAAAAATAAAAGTAAAGGAGAAGAAAGTTATATTTTCAATTATCTTTTGAAAGTATGGTGTGACCCTAATAGTTTTATGTACATACTTATAACATTATAATAACAGATAATACTAAGTGAGCATATACTATGTTCCTATCTCTACACCATAAACTAAATTACTCCTCATAACAGCCTTATGAGCAAAGTCATATTATCAATGTATAGTTCAGAGACATGGAGACATTAAGCACATTGACCAAAGTTACCTAAGAAGTGGGTGGTATTGGTGTCACTGAGTTCTTCTCAATCCTGCATGGCAACATTTGGCTAAAACACTGACTGCCTTATTTTATTAGGGATGCACACCCCACCTGACACCCTATTCCTTTATGTGATTTCCTGACTCCAGTAAGCTTATGAAACCTGTGATGTAGAACAGAGGTGGAAGGGAGAACTATTGTAATGAGTGATGAAGTCTCGTTCCCAGACGATGAACCAGGGGGGCTCCTCTCTCAGGCTAAATTACTCTGTCTCACTACCTTTTAGCCAATTCCATGCACCCTGCCAGAAGGGAGATGGGGAACAGGTATTCACCATCACGAAAAACCCATGTTCATCTCTCAAGACCCATCTTACATTTCCTTAATTCTATAAAATCTTTCAGTCTATTGCTTACTTCCCAAAAAGAACCACACCTAGAGAGTCATAATGCCCACATATATAACTCTATTAAGTATAGAAAATACTGTATTGCATTTAGCTATTATTTTTGTCTAGGACTCCTAGAAGCAAGATGCATGTGTTATTTATGATTCAAGGACTGAAATTAGTGTCTAGCACATAATAGGCACTCCCAAATCATTTATTGGATGGCCGTACTTTCTCTAAGCCTAGCCTTCTCTATCCCCTTCAGCCTCCTTGTCTCTGGTTGAATAAGCTTCAATTCTCCTTTAATTCATACTCCATTTTTTGTCTAAGCCTCCACTGCTGCCTTCCTATAGTGCAAGCATAGACATTTCTGCTAGGGCCCCAGTCTGAGTCAATGCTCTGGTCCCTATCTTCTTGGCCTGCACAGTCTTCTAGAACAGGATCTGACCCCAGGACAACCATGCTGAGTCATGCTGAGTCACACTGAGGCTTAGGGTGTGTAGACAGATGTTTTCAGCCTTGAGTGATGACTGCTATCTGGGTCCCCAGCAGAAGACTTACAGGACAGATGGCAAGAAAAGGAGAAGTTGACTGTGTGACTGTAACTCCACCCTAACCAGCATCATGAAGGATGGATGAGGAAGAATGTGACATGTTCCAGAATATATTCCCTTCTGATTTAAAAGATCATTTCTGGTTGTCTTAATAGATGCCATAGAATGAGCAGTCATTGCTCATCGGATATTAATCTTGAAGATTGTCCCTCATACCTAGAGGTATAAAAAAATCCTTATTAGTACATGCATATGGATTTTTAGTTCATCAAATATATAATCATTTGGCAATCAGATGTATAGTCATTAATCTAATGCTATCAGAGTAATCTGAAGTATCGCACCTTTGTTAGTAGGCTTGTCAATTCTTTCTCACAGTCATATGATACAGGGCAGCATCTTAGTTTCCTCCTGTAATTAAGATGTGGCAGGGCTGGCTGGTGAGGATTTTTCCAGCTCTCACTTTTCTAGGGTCCCTCATACTGAACACCTACTTTGCAAAGTCCTGTAGACATGGGTTGCCGTGTGGGTATGAAAGAGGAAGGAATGAAACAGAGGAAAAGGAAATCATTACTCACCATCTTAGGACACCTCCAGACATCCAGTGGCAAAGAGCCTGTACTCTTAAAGGGCACATGGTTATGTGCTGGGTCTGATCCAACTGGGAATACCCCTTAGGAGCCCTCAATTTATGGACACCTCTCAGGCCAGTCTTTGTGCTACTACACTTATTGGGAAAATACAGACAACTCCAAGCCCAATAGGGAAGAAATATTCCTTGAAAAAAGCCAAAAGAGCTCCCATGTGCCAGTAACTGTCAAGGGTTACAGAGGGATAAAAACCCTGAGACAGTGCCTGTGGAGAGAAAAAGCAGGAGGTTAAAGGACCAGACAAGGTATCCAGAAGAACGATGTTGAAGTGGGTTTCTGTAGAAGTAAGTGGAGGCAAAATGATGTTTCAGAAATGTGAAATGACTTGAGGAATTACACAATTGGGAAAAAATTTTAAATGAGAGACAGATTAGTTCAACTGACTCATGAAGAATTTTCAGATGAACATTTGGTTCATTTATGACATTGATCTTCTTGAGGTCTTGAGCTATGTTGGTTTTGGATGGCCAGGGTCCATTACTGGTCCTGGTACATACTTGGCATAGCTTCTGTTCGGTGTTGGTGAATGAGTGACCCTTTGTCAGTCTAGTTGGCTCTGATAGGAGCACAGAGAGAAGATTTAGTGATGTTAAGACTTCTTTCTTAAGTACAGGAATAGACAAGCTACATGAAACCTGTCTAATGTAAGTGCAGACATTAAGAAAGGAAATATACCTGGGGTACCTGGGTGGCTCAGTCAGTTAAGTGTCCAGATCTTGATTTTGGGTCAGGTCACCATCTCACAGTTCATGGGTTCAAGCCTCATGTCAGGTTCCACACTATTATAGAGTGTAGACTGCTTGGGATCCTCTCTCTCCTCTCTCTTTGCCCTTCCCCTTATTGTGCTGTCTCTCAAAATAAATAAACTTTAAAAAAAAGAAAGGAGATCTAACTAAAGAATGTTTACAAAGACCGTGGAATACAGGGAGTGAGTTATGTGTGTAATAACCAAGAGAAGGGCTGAAATACGAACCATTTAAATAAAAATTACCTAAAAAAGTGACAGGGAAAAAAATTGGGGCATGGAGAGACTAGTATAATTTGAGTTGAAAGACATGCTTTAAAGAGTGGTATTGGGTGAAACTTGAAAGTTAATTGAAGAATCAGAGAATCACTCATTCCTCATAGTATGAGTAAGGAGGCTCAATAGTTGAGAGCAAAGAGTTTAGGAGTCAGACATTTTCGGTTTGTGTTCTTCTTGGGAAAATTAAAGATTCACTTACCATCTTTATCATATATAACATGTGAGTAGTAATTAATCATCTGTTTGTTTTGATGGCTATGGGATGTCACATATAAACTCCTAAGAAGTGCCTGAAAGAGATCACATACTGAAGAAATGACCACTGTTATTATTATTGCTAACATTTTTGCTCTCATCATGGGTCTGTGGCAGGCAATACAGTAGGAGATAGAGATGCAGAGAGAAATAGCACAAGGCCAGAAATTCTGTGTATCCCCTTACGGGAATCAAGTGAATCATGGGAATAGAATCAGGACGAAAGAGGCTACAGATGGATGAGAAGCCAACCTGAGAAGACATTTTCATTCCATGCCAAGGTACTTCAGTATTACCCTACAGGTGAAGAGTGAGGACGCAAGGTTTAGAGATTCGAAGCCAAAGAATAAGATCACATCTGTGGAAATGAAATAATTCGGGTTTTAGACAAGAGAGTTGGACAAGAGTCAGTCATTTATTCATTCAGCAAACATATCCAGAGTACTGCTCTATAATAAGCTCTGTGTTAGACTCTAGTTTATTAATGTGAATAAATGTAGATGGGGAAATGTCACTGGGCTCAAGGAATTCATATGTTCTGGTGGTATCTAGTCATTCAGATAAACAGTTGATTTTTCCTGCAAAATAACAAGTGTTGTGATGGAGAAATTGACATGGAAGCAAATCATTCTGTCAATATTTATTGACCAAAGGGATAAATACATGAGTGAAGAACTGGGGCAACAAGAAGCTGAGGTTAGCAGGTCATTGCTATAGTAGTTGTTTGAAATGACGGCGTTCTGAGCCAGTACCAGGAGAAGGAGTGAGTGCCTGTTTCATCAAGGCCCAGCGTGGTCTGCTATAGTCTGGTGGAAAATCGGATGAGAATACAGGAGCTTGGGATGCCAGCTAGAATTCAGTCGTGGGCAGAAAGTTCAGAGCTCATGGAAATTCAAGATTCAGAGATGAGGAGTTCCTCAAGACTGATGATTCTGAGTCAGGCAAAGCTGGTCTTTCTCACAGAAATCACTCAACCTGTGTGGACTTTAGACTCTAAAATTTATAAAGAAATTACTCAACCTGTACATAACCCAGATCCTAAAATTTATCCATCTAAGAATAAATGAATTCCATATTTCCCAAGGAACTGGTGACATTTCCCCCCTTCCTTCCCTTTTGGTTTCTTTTGGTAAAAAAGGATTGGCAGCATTTTTGTATTTGTTTCTGTTCTCTATATTTATCTGTGTATCCCCACACCCTTTAACAGTGGTTCAGAGTAGGTGATCAACAAATATTTGTTAAACGAATGAGCTGTGCAGAAGGCATATTATTAGAGACAGACTCTGAAGGCTGCTGTCTAAAAGTAAGCTTTTGGGGCACCTGGGGGGCTCAGTTGGTTAAGCCTCAAAATCCCGATTTTGGCTCAGGTCCTGTTCTCAGAATCGTGAGACTGAGCCCTGCATCGGACTCTGTGCTGACAGCGCAGAGCCTCCTTGGGATTCTCTCTCTCCCTCTCCCTGTCTCTCCCATCTCAAAACAAATAAATAAACATTAAAAAATATATAAATAAATAAAAGGTAAACTTTGGCCAGTTATGGCAGAAGCTGCATCGCAGTCTGAGGTAATACAGTCCTCATTCATTTTCTTAGCAAAGGAAAGAGATGCAGGAACTTTCCTAGAACTCTGCCCGCCCCTTTAACCAGTGCCCGTACGTTTTTACTTGCCTGCCTCTTTTGGCAGAGATCAGTGCTTGCAGCCGAACCACTGGGTCAAATTCTGTTCACTTTTGACCCTTCTTTCATCTTGACCATGTTGTCTGTCTCAGTGCAGCCCAGAACAGCTGGATTTTTACTTAAAGGCTCTGATCAAAGTTCTATACAATCCCCTAGGAGATCTTATTAAAGATCTCCAGAATTGTCAGAGGACTGCGATTTACAGCATGTTGCAGAGGTGAAATTTATTTAGGACACAAACATGGAACCATAGTAACTGGAAGAAGAAGAGCTCACTCACTTTTTAGGGGCCTGGAAAAGGGAAGACCCCAAAGAGGAAGTGGTGGGCAAACATGTGTAATCGTTCTTGATTCTTCCCTGTTTTAGGAAATGTTTTTTGGGTGTTTGGACCTGGCCCATCGGGTGAGCAATTTACCTACACTTTCAATGTAACACTTCCGTTGTGCCTCTGAAATGGGTTCCTCCTTCTCTAGGCCACCTCTCCAGCCCCAGGCCTCTGAGCCGGTTCACAGGCTATGGAACTGCAGCCATTGTCTCCTGACCATTATTTCTGCCCACACTGTTTGTCCCTACTAACATCCCCCAGAATTCTCTTCCTCAAACACCATCCTGTAATATCTCTCAATGTGCCTAATTTATAAACTTTATCATAAGTATGTATGTATAGGAAAAAACATAGTAGATATAGGGGTCAGTACTCTCTGCAGTTTCAGGCATCCACTATGCAACTTGGAACACATACCTTGTCAATAAGGAGGAACAAGTATACACATATACACACTCACGAACCGTGAGATCATGACCTGAGCTGAAACCAAGAGTTGGGTGCTCAACCCACTGAGCCACCCAGGAGAGTCCCATATATATATATATATATATATATATATATATATATATATATATATATATATATATATATATATATATGTTTTTTCTTACAACTCTATGATAGAGATATTGTTATTGTTCCAAATTTTATAGATCAGCCTATGACCACACCTTCTACTCTCTCCCTCACTTAATCTGTTCCTGCATTGACCTTATTGTCATTCCCTGAAAATTCTAAGCATCTACTAACTTAAGAAATCTTCATATGGCCTGGGGCACCTGGTTAGCTCAGTTGGTTAAGCATCCGACTTCAGCTCATGTCATGATCTCACAGTGTGTGGGTTCAAGCCCCGCATCGGGCTCTGTGCAGACAGCTTAGAGCCTGGAGCCTGCTTCAGATTCTGTGTCTCCCTCTCTCTGCCCCTTCCCCACTCATGCTTTGTCTCTCCTCAAAATAAATAAACATAAAAATAAAAAAGAAAGAAATCTTCATATGGGCAATTCCTTGTGCCTTAAACATTTAATGATGGTTCTGTATGAATTGCTTCCTCATCATCTATTGGTATCCTCTCAAGTGTCCCCTCATATGAGAAAATTCCTACCACACTATTTAAAGTAGCAATATCATTCCACACTTGTCCCCATCACAGTCTGCCCTTCATTTTGGGGTTCTCTTCCTCCATGCACTTACCATCACTGGCATATTCCCTGTATTTTACTTGTTTAGTTACTTTCATCTAACTCCTCCCTGCTTTCCATTTCATGAAAACAGGGACTTTGCTTTTCTCACTTCTGTACCCTTAGCACTTCTGCAGTGTTGAATGAATGAATAGCCAAACACACACACAACTAAAAGTGCAAAGAATATGCACATACACCCACTGCTGCACACGTACAAAGCAATCGGCAGAGTAATGCTGGCAGTAGGAAGGCCAGCGAGAGCTAGTCAGACCCCAGCAGGCAAGACCTCGGTCAGATTCTTGAGTTGCAGAATATGTAGGTTGACATAGGCTCTTGAAGGCTGATTCTGGCCAAAATAAAAGGCACGCAGGCCAAAATAGAAACCAGGGTACTTACTAATTTATGTTGAGATTGGTAACTGGAACACTCATGTCTCTGTGAACGATAAATCCTTTCCTTATATCAATCAGGCAAAAGGAAAAGAAATAAATGATGCCAAGGCAGGTAGTTGGGGGCAGTCATGCCAAGTAATCCTGTTGCCAGTGGGGTCAGAATGCCTTCTTCACCCATTGGCATAGCAAGGATATCCATGGCCTGGACATAAATGTTATGAACATTCTAGACATGTTCAGAACATCTCTAGAATCTAAGCCAACAAAAAAGGTCTTCCTGTTTTCTATACTTTCCTTAGTGGTCAATTCTGTAATGATTAGCATCTTTTTTCTTTATACATCAGAATATCTCATAAGATTATAGGTAAGAGCTTCTGGTCTGGGAGTCATTCTGTCTTTTTAAGGTGGCTTTGAGTCTCTCTTTTTGTCATTAAATTTATTTGTTAATCTCAGTTAAATTTAGAGAATGCAGTTTATTCCCCTGGTTACCTAGGCCTTGTGCATTACTTAGTCCCTGCAGCCTTTGTATTCTGACAATACTCACATATCTGTAACTACACACACACACACACACACACACACACACACACACACATTACACAGAACATATTTATCAGGCATTCCTGAGCAGTTAACCATGCAGGACCTTCAAACCCTAGCCCACATTTTTTTGCATTTATCAACTTGTGTAGGAACCAAGGATGGGGTCTTTGAAGGCAGGAAAAGAAGCACTCTGGCTCTCACTGTCTTTAGTTACTTCCCTCCTTTGCCACAGCTCTGTGTGGTCCTGAGCTCTTATCTATGCCCACAGTTTCTGACCCCACCCAGCTATCACCAGCCCAAGTCCCTAGAAGGAGAAAAACACTGGATCTGTCTCTGTTGATTAAAAATAAAACAAAATGAAATAAAAGCCCTCCTCCAATCCCAGAAGACAAATACATTAACAAACCTAAGGAATAAGAAGAAGGAGAAGGAGAAGGAAGGAGAAGAAAGAGGAGAGGAAGAGAAACAAAATAAAAACAAAATCAATCAATCAAACAAAGACAGGAAAAGATTGGTGACATTAGGGCCTGAATGAGGCTGGAGTAAAGAGAAGAGCTACATTAGCCTGTTGGTCTAGGAATCTAAAAATACATTCTTTTCCCTCACAGGTGCCTCAAACTCAGTAAGATACAGGCTGTAGGAATTTGGTTTCAGAAAGAACTCTTCTGAAGCGAGAGTTAGCAAGGGCTACAAGGGGTTCAGGGGACGAGCAATCACTAACTGTCCCTCTAGGTCTACAAAAGAAAGGAAAGTGCCCAAGTTTCTCCTAATTCTGCATGGTAGATGATCTTGTTAATAGATGGGGTCTAACCATAACCATTACTGTTTCCATTTAAGCCCTGCTTACTTATCAAACCCTAAATTTATCCTCTTCCAGAGAGATGTAAATTTTTTGTTCAGGAAACATGCTATGCTGCAGCTTTAATACTGAATATCCAAAGTACTGAAGATAGCATGTCTAACTTAAACAATCCTTAACTGTTTTTTAGAATTCAAAAGTCACCAAGTCAGGAACTTCCCAATCTTCTAGCAGCAGACATGGAATTTTACCATAGTACTGGATCTTTTCCATTACTTCTGTATATAAGATACTAAGCCTTATACCTAGAAGAGCCACATTTGAATCAACCCTAGGTAGAACCTAAATACTGGGTCTATGCATGCTTCAGAGGTACTATACTTGAGAAAGTTTATAAACCACTACTTGACTTAGGTCTTGGGTCAGAGCCTTGGACTATGAACCAATAACCCATGTGGTGCAATAAACTGAAGGGAAAAAAGATTAGAAAACACTGGTTCTAATCAGAGTGTCATTCCTTCAGAGTATTTTTTTCTTTGTTTTTCTTAGTTCATACAATCCATTAGGCAATATTATTTGCGATAAACAAGAAAAAGAACAGGGATTTCCTGCTTTTGAAAATAAATCACGAAAATAAATGAAGGAACTTTACTCAAAAGCATCGAGGAAAGCAGGAAAATAAAGCTACATTTCAGGGGAAATGGGAAATTTATGACTTATCTAAACTGTCAGATTCCAGCTTTAACCTTCAAGGTCCATCATATAGAAAAGTGTGCAATAACTGGCTGGTTCTGGTTTCCATTTCCTCTTCCTCTTGCTTATTTAACATCCACACATATCTCTGGCTATGCCTGAGGCACAGTGATCCCAGAGGCCAGTCAAGCCACAGATGTCCATGATGAGGTTTTGGGGGTAATAGTGGGGTTCATGGGGTCCGGAGCCAATGACTAAGAAAGAATTCTTGAAGACAACTTTGGTGCAAAAAGATGATTTTATTGAAGCACAGGGACAGGACCCATGGCAGGAAGAGGTGCCCTGGGACCAAGAGGAGAGACTGGTTATATACTATGGGGTCAGGGGAAGTAAAGTTCAGGGGAAGTTTCCAGTGAGATTTTCATATGCTAAAGAAAACTCAGGATACTGGAGGCCTGGCTATTGTCAAGCTAGGGTTGTTTTTCTCTCTAGCAAAGCATTAACATTAAGACAGTAAGGAGTTCCTGGGGAAACATTTTACTCAGCCTGTCTCAAGTATTTGTCAATGGGCTGCAGGTTATAAGGAAATTTAGTTCTATCTGCCATGTCCTGCCTTTGTTTTCCACATCGCTATGGAGAGATGATGGAGACTTAGGTCCTGCAGGACTATGATCTCTATCTGCAAACCATTTGTTTTTCCCCTTTCCTTTGTTCTTGGGCAGCCAGAAGTACCTGAGGAATACCACACATATCCCACCTGGTGGGGGTGGGAGGGGGATTGGTTGCGGCCTTATGCTCCCTCATCAGTCCATGTTGTAAGCTGCAAACGGGGAGAAATCACTCTGAAAATGCAACCCAGCTCTGGTTGACTCACCCACAGGCTTTGTGAGAGAGGTGCCAAGGAGGCAAGGGACTTAGAAACCAGCAGTGTTGCCTGATGTCAGTGTGGTCTTTTCTCTCATTCTTTCAGTGACCAAAAACTGTTCACTGGCATCCTTCATGGCAGCCACAAGAATCTGCTGCTACTCATGGTAACCAGTGTATTCTAGGCTGATGCAACACCTCCTAGAGCCTTTGATGGAAACCGTCTACTTACGTTATGAGAATATAAATTCAGATGCCTAATGGAAGCAGACTAACTGATAACTTCTCTAATAAAGAGTCCTGCACAGGGGGCCTGGGTGGCTCAGTTGGCTAAGCATCTACCTCTTGGTTTCAGCTCAGATCATGATCTCACGGTTCATGGGCTCAAGCCCCACTTCTGGCTTTATGCTAACAGTGCAGAGCCTGCTTGGGATTCTCTCTCCTTCTGTCTCTGCCCGTCCCCTGCTCACACTCTATCTCTCTCTCTTTTTCAAAATAAATAAATAAACATTAAAAAAAAGAATTGTACATAGCTTTTTGTGCCTTCAGTGGTTTATAAACCCTGACTATGATTCTCCACTTAAAAATTAAAAATAAAAAAATATTTGTAGTGAAGAATAACTTTTGAAGTAATTTTTCTCAGATAATACTATGAAAAAACATGCAGTGGGGCCAAAGACCTAGTTTACCTACCAACAGCGTAATTTATACAATTCCCATTAATAGCACCTATACATATAATATTTGACTCATAGGATTTATACATGTGATAAATTAATTACAAGATTTAAGAAAATATTTTACTTTTCCTTCCTGAAAAGAGGCATCTTAAATTTCTTAAAATCCTGCACAGAGCTTCCAAAAACACAAGTGCTACAGAACACATAAGAGGCAAGAATTAATGTTGGTCAAATTTTGGAATTTCTTTTTAAAAGTCCTTTAAACTTAAATACCCTAAGACATAACATGTTTTTTTTTTTACTTTATTGACTTTAATTTTATATGTAATAAATAAATATTCTTATTGTTTGCTTTTTGATGATTTAATCTTTCTGATCTATCTGGATAATAATATCACTTATCTCTATACTTTTTTTTTCCAGGAAAGGGAGATAATAATCATGATGTTTCATAGGAGAAATGAGTAAAGTGCTTCAAAATGAGCAGCTGAGATAATGTAGTTTGAATCAACCAACACCCAAGCAGTAATGAGACTACATTCAGCCTACCTGACTCCAGAATCAGAATTTATAAGCCTTGCACTAAACTACAGATATCCCCTCTTTCAATCCTGTCATCTTTCCTGAAACCTTTCCCCACAGCTGTTAGTAGTAAGAGAGAACAAGTAGGCCAGATCCCTGGAGGCAAGCCAGATCTCTTCCCAAAGGCCTTTAGAGGATGAGGTATGGGTCCTGCAGTGAGCATGAGGCAGGAGGGTGAAGATCAATCCCATACTCTGAATTTAAGAAAAGACTGGTGTCTACACTGAATCAGGAGGAGGGTGAACGTACTCATACTGTCTGCTTCAGAGAAAGGCATGTTTCCCAAACTCTTGGTATTAAGAGGCCTAGTTCTTATTCCCTGGGCTATGGCAATGTATAATCCTCATACCCAAGGTCTAAGGAAAGGATCACTGTCCTCACACTAGATCTGTAAAAAAATTTGCCTTGGGAACCTAGAGCCCTATCTCTATTGATAATGAATTTCTTATTCACCCAGGGCTATTCTTCACTGAGTAGGTCTTTCTTGTCCATTCACTGGTCTTCTCCTTTAGTGATAAAATATCGTCTCTCTTGACCTAGAATCTTGTCATTCTAAGCCATATAGTCTAGCCCAGGGAGGTTTTCCTGACTTTTTTCAGAGGGGAAAGCTGTAAAAATCACAGCCCAGGCACACTGGTCCATTAAAGATTGAAATTGGATTGTGCAATTAGAGAATGCTTCTTCTCCAACATTCTTTACCACCCTATCAACAGGACTCCAGAATAACAACCGTGGATTGCAGCCGAAGAAGTTGCAAGGTGCACACTATGTTTCATGATGAGAGTTTAGGGAAGCCCAAAGATAAGAGTGGCATCAGCAAACAAACAAACAGACAAACAAAAGGACACTAGAGGCATCTGAACCCTCTGGCACCTCTGGCCGCAGCAAACATTAAACCTACTCCAAATCCTAGCCTGATTAATCTATTCATTCGTCAGTTTGATCACAAGCCCTGGTTTTAAATCATTGCAGACTCCTTATCTGTCTCACCAATTAAAGAAGTGTAAGTAGGGCAGAAAATGAAAACGAGAGTTCAGGGAAATCTCAAAATAGCCAGTTTCCCCTGAAGTCACAGAGAAAAGGACAGAGAGAGGGTTCCCGGGAAGCACAGGATATAAGTTCATTCTGTCTATTCTTTCTATGAAATTACCCTTGGGTATTGTACTTTGGGATTGAAGTCTTAGTCATATTGTGGATCCCTTGTTACTCCTTTCAGCTTCATGAAGTAGCCATGTATATGTTTTGTCAGCTTTAGAAAACTAAGAACCAGAGGCTTTGTTATAATCCACTCCTCAACTGAGTTAAAACTGGCTGAGATTCTGTGTCAACAGTTGTATTTTTTTCTTCACTCTGTTCTTGTCCCTGTCACCATCTTTAACCCAAATATTAAAACTGTCTGGCTAGAATCATTTCCCTATCTTGGGCTTAGCTCCTCTCTACATGTCTTTCTTGAAGAAGAAGAAAGGGAGAGGTGGATGTCATTTTGGAGGATCACATGGAGAGAGAAGAGGGTGAAAAGGAAATGGAAAATTGTGTTGAGGACAGAGGAGGAACCAATGCCTCAGGAACCAACACACATTATCACAAGTTCAGTGTGCATTCTTCACTGCTGACCCTTTCCTGATCTGACTCCACCCCTGAGGGACACAGCTCAGCATTGACCAATGATTTCAAAGAACTAGGAGGAACAAGGGGCCAGAAGGTCAGCAGTAAAGAATAAAAGGTGACCCTTTCCAACAGCAGCACATACCCGCTTCTCTCTCTGATCGCCTGTAAGTTCCCAGATCTGACATCATGGTGCATTTTACAGCTGAGGAGAAGGCTGCCATCACTAGCCTGTGGGGCAAAGTGAATGTGGAAGAGGCTGGAGGCGAGGCCCTGGGCAGGTAGGCACTGGGTTTCAATGCATGGGAAAGGATGGTGAATATGAGCCTGGCCACTTGCCTGGGAAGTTCCTGAAGAGCTTTGAAAGTCTCTGATTTTCCACCTGCTGTGGTCCCATCACATAGGCTCCTGGTTGTTTACCCCTGGACCCAGAGATTCTTTGACAACTTCGGCAACCTGTCCTCTACTTCTGCCATAATGGGTAACCCCAAGGTCAAGGCACATGGCAAGAAGGTGCTGACCTCCTTTGGTGATGCTATTAAGAACATGGACAACCTCAAGGGCGCCTTCGCTAAGCTTAGTGAGCTGCACTGTGACAAGCTGCATGTGGATCCCGAGAACTTCAGGGTGAGTTCAGGAAATGTTCATGTGCTCTTTTTATACTGTTTACTTTGAGATAGACTAACAAGAATTTCAGAAATAATGGGTCAAACTTGGTGTTAGTAGGACAGACCGCCAAAGGGCATGACCAGGACTACCTTGATTCAGGACTAGTGACAGTAAAGGCCTACTAGCAGCCAGGGTTTGCTTAAAACTTCTCAAGAACTTTTGTCAGAACTGAAACGACATCAGAGAAAAGAAGACTTGTTCAAGGAGGAATGGAATTTGGCATTTGATAAAGGACTGTCTCAAGGAAGGAAGAATGTCTTATTTTACGTGGTTTCTGATGACTGAAGCGTAGGGAGAGATTTGGGGTGGGGGGAGGTTTGGACAAATTGTCACAAGGAAAATACAACAACTTCTCTAAAATATATCGTATTACCTGTCAGTATTGTTACCGAGTGGAGACTTGTCCCTGTCCTGATTGGAGACTTTAAATAAACTCACTGTGAGAACCCATGCCACCCTAAAATCCTGTTGTTACAGGAATTAGACGACTTGTAGATAGAGGGAGGGAGAGAAGCAAATAAAAATGGTGAGATGCAAGAGGATGGAGATAGAGGTGGGGAGGGTGTTGAATGGAGAGCTCATACACATTAAATTGAATTTAGGGACTAGCTTATCTGATTTCGTGCAGACACAACCCTTGAAGTAGTTTAAGGTATGGAGTTGGCAGGGACTGTAGGTATTGAACCACTTTTTCTGCAATTCTTTTCGAAAAATTGTACTCAATGTGCCTCTTTTTCATTTTGTCTTTCACCTAAAAGCTCCTGGGCAACGTACTGGTGATCATTCTGGCTTCTCATTTTGGCAAGGAATTCACCCCTGATATGCAGGCCATGTGGCAGAAGCTGGTGGCTGGTGTTGCCACTGCTCTGGCGCACAAGTACCACTGAGTCTTCCTTCCAGTTCAACAGTGCTCTTTTGTGTCCCCAGGGCCCTCCTTCTGCATATGGGGACTTGCGTTTGGCCTTGAGAGCACAGCTTCTGTTTAATAAAGTTCATTCTATTCAGTCATCATAAATGAATACTGTGTTTTTTGCATCTTTCACTCATTGGCTGAGGGGTGAGGTGAGACATAGGGAGAAATGAGAGCTCGTTTGGGAAGTGTGTAGGGACTCATCAAAGGAAGATGGGTATTATGGGAGAATTCTAGAAGGTCTGGGTGTATGCTAGGATGGGGAAGAAATTTTCTGGGTTGGGGAAAGGGTTAATTAAGCGAATAGGGATTTACAGGACAGTGTGGCAGAAACTTACAGTAGAGGGGAATAAAGGAGAGGCTAAGAAGTGCCTCAGAAGAAATCAAGATAGATTTGTGGTGCGTGTCAGGGTTCAGCTTTAAAAGCTTTGCATGGATCTAAGATCTCAGCTAGGGTTACTTTTTCAATTTGCTTTAATGTACATTTTGAATCAGCTAACTTATCATATGTCATGTGAGCCTGAATTGGACATAAGAGGATGAATTGAGGGATGGCTCGGAGTTTTCCAGAAAAATCTCCATTAACCAACAAAAGTCTGTTCTTTCCCAAAGGGTTGCATGGTCTCAGTGGGGAGCCACAGTGGGAAATCACTGTGCATTATTTTATAATCAAACATAACATATGCTAAAATAAAATTGGCATTAGGATATTATATGAATTCGGGGGGAGAGAAGAATGACCAAGGTTTCGTGTAGCAGATGAGATAATAACAAAGGCTCATAGTCTAAAACCAGTAAATTAGGGCTTGAGCTAATTTCTTGCAGGAAAAGGCTTTCTGGAAGTAGAGGAGACAGTAAGAGTATTAGGAGAGACTAGATAATCCAAGGCTTTGATTATAAAAATAAAAACTATTACTATGTTTTTGTCAAGAGTAAACAATAAATATCCTTAGAACTATAATGACTCAAGGAATAGGAGTTGGGGTGGGGGGAAGTTATCAGTTTAATGAACACAAAATGAATTCCAAATTGCAGATTAGATGTAGATGCTAATTCAGAAGAACAGACATAATGGCCTAAACCCAAGAAGAGCAGTGAGATCTGCAAAACATGAAGGAGGAGCAGAGGTTGAGTGAAGAAGAAACAGTGTCTGATTGGCTGGGGTGGATGAGAAGGAAGGACGTGGTAGGGAATGACTGAAATCTCCCAGCCCTGGGGGATCTAACAAGAGGCTGTGTACTACCTTGGGGACCCCTGTGTGGGAGTGGCAAGAACTGAATGACTCTTGAGGAAGTCGTTGTTATTTTACTTAGGGAGTCTAGACCTCCAGGCCTTGAGTCAAGCTCTCATATCAGTTAGGTATTTCATTGCCTCTGCACATTGATCAGAATTTGTCCTCTGAATTACCTTCTAATTTGAGTTTATGTCTCCACCATCCAGATGAGAGACCAATGATTACTTAGTTGCAGGTTGTCAACAACAGTGGTCTCTGAGCCTCAGTAGCCTCTCTTTATGCCCTTCAGCAAAGTAAACAGGAGCTGTTAGAGGTACTAAGCCTTTTACCCAGTCTGTCAGTCAGTGTCTCAGTCAACAACAAATGTGCATTTTTAATCAGTCTCATTTTCTCTTTCTTGCCCTCAGCTTTTACTCTGATTCTGCATGTCCCGGGGTCAAGGATGGTGATGATGGAGTGGTGGGCAGAAGATACATTCTTTATCCCTTAAGAGTCTAGATTTTGATCTTCAAGTTGCCAGTCCAGGACTATTTACATGGTAACAACTTCATAATTAACACACACACACGTGCATGTGCACACACAGGCACATAGGTCTGGATGACTCAGATTTTTAATAGATGAAAAAAGGACTAATTGTTGTCAATAGGCAATAAAAGCCATGTGAGCAAAACAATGTTGTGATGGACCGGATATTCTTGGAATATTAATCTGGCTATGAGTACAGAGGTTAGGAGGTTATGTCATTGCCAAGATTAAAATCCCGTAATGGCTTCTTACACTCTACCACTGAAGACAAGTCCTAAGTTATTAGGTTTAATGCTTCCTCTGCAACATTTCCTGCTTCTTCTTACCTTTACCTATCACCTGCACCAGCCCATTATTCTTATCTCCAGCATCCCAAGGGTTTGTTGTACCTAACTCAGAGGTTTGTACTCCCTATTCCAGCTTTCAGACCTTTTATCCCAATATTTCCCCATGGCAAATTCCTTCTTTTCATTCTGGATCCGGCTCAAATACTACCTCCTCAGAGGGACTAATCCTGCCTGGTGTAATCATGGCTCTCCCTCATTAAGTCCAGATATTAATTTTTTCATAGCAAATGATATTAACTGAAATTATTTTGTAGATTGGTTTAATTATCCATTTTCTATATCTTCCATGCCATGTTATAAATGTTAAGAGGAAAGTTTTTTTCTCTTCCTCATTTATCTTAAGTCTCCAGTACTTACAGCAATGATGACAGTTATTCAACAAATAGATATTAAATGAGGGTCTCAGAACACAAGAGAATGAATGTTCGAAAAGATTAATTCTCTAGTACCAGAAATTCAGCTTTCATGTATTAGGTTGAGTTCTTTAAAATTTAGAGTATCCTGTAAGTAACATGGAAGTGGATTTTCCAGTGTTATACGTTTAAGGAGCAATTTTAGGGAGAAACAAACAAGCCGGTTTCCTAGAACTCTACGGGCAGGAGTAATAGACCCTGAGAGAAAAAATAAAATAAAACGAACCATTCCCTTTCCTGCTGAAAGTGAGTCCTGTCTGGTCCTATAAATGCTTGCTTGAGATGCTTGAGACCAAAGTACCATAGGTTACAGGGACAGTAGTGTGTGGCATCCTGTCAGTGAAGATTGCTTCTGCTTACTAGAAATGAAGAGAAGTTAAACATAGCAAGCAGGGTAGATCCAGCACATGCCAGAGACAACTCTCTTAATCTGCAGCCCATCCCACGCAATCTTCAAGTACTCTCTGCATTGAACAAACACTGGCACCCTTCTCCCCCAACCAGCCTGAACACCTATGTGCTCAGAGACAAATTGGAAAATACATGGAATCTTCCAGACTGCTGCCAGATGACTCCAAGGGAATATTCTGTTACTTAGGTAAGTAAGGAAAATACTTAAATGGATTAAAAGACTATATAAAATGGATTAAAAAACACTGGAGTAACATCCAATCCTGCCCTAATCTACATATTTTTTCCTATTCTGCTTCCTTTTGATGTTAGATAGAGACATTATTCCTATTTTAAGAAGTATTAAATTGTGTGCCCAATATAATCTTAAGAGATTTGAAAACCAAGAAGGGCGAGGCCTCTTCTTGTAAAGATTGGCTGAACAACAGAATGATACATTATCGCAACTCTTCAGTTAATGTGGAGGATATTTACAATTCTTCCTTTTTACTGTTTCAACCCAAGCCTCATCAACCATCTTCAAGTCATTGCAGGCTGCTGGTGGGGGCCAAGGAGGGGCTTGAGATGTGAATTGCATACTGGTTGGAGCCAGTAGGGATAGGTGCAGGAGGGAAGCGAGGTTGGGGGTGGGGGTGGGGATGAAGTATCAAATTGGGCATGAACAGCAGAGTGCCTCTGAGGAATGGGTATTTTTTTTAATTTTCTTTTTAACGTTTATTTACTTTTGAGAGAAAGATACAGAGGTATGGGGGGGAGTGCGGGGGGGGGGGGGCGGTGGGGAGGTGGGCAGAGAGAGGGAGACACAGAACCCAAAGCAGGCTCCGGGCTCTGAGCTGTCAGCACAGAGCCGGCTGTGGGCCTTGAAGTCAGAGACCACGTGATCGTGATCTTAACGGACTGAGCCACCCAGGCTCCCCGGAGACGGGTGTTTTTTCAAAACAAAGGAGTGATATAATCATTTTGGAAAGCATTTAGAGAGACCAGGTGATGAAGAGAAGGGAGTTAGTATTATTCTATGTTCAGGGAACCAGTGAAAATTATTGTTCAGGAGGGGAATATGAATAATAAGTTTTAATAAAATTGATACATATGTGGGTGCATACCTGATCAGAGAAGAAGTATAGACTTGGGACTGGCCGTAGCAGCTTGGTGTGATGAGGAAGTGATTGGGAAAAGAACGGGCAGGACAAAGATTCAGCAGGACTTGGAAATTGATTGACAGATAGTGGGGAAGTCACAGATGATAGCCAGTTTCTTGTCTGGTGAGTAAGAAAGAAGGACATTTTTTCTGTCTCTATTGACACGGAAAAAAATGCCCAGATGCCTCTTACTTTGAAGCTGGAAAGAGCACAACTGCTCTCCTGGCAATCATTTCAAACCTCAGCGTGTTGAAGAAGTCTCTCGAAAGCTCAAACTGACTCAACAAATAATTAATAGGTTTCAGAAGACTGAATCTCCTTTTTACTCCCATTTCACTGATCTTTATTACTGCTTCTTCCCCAGAATCTTTCCCGCATGCACCCACCCCGAAGAGTTCCCCAAATGTAGGCTTCTTGGATGGGGCACATGAGGTCATGGCTGCTCCAATTCAACAGCCTCTGGAGTTTCTTTGGCATTTTCAGGAGTCCCACAGTCTCATATAACAACAGAGCAGAATAGACAGGAGTCACTGATGCACCATTTGCTTGCAGTCACTCACACACTTAAAACACATGTATAGAGCACCTTCTGCAAACACTTACAGTATCTAACACTTTTGAATCCTGCATTTGTCTTATTCTCTATTTTAAACATTGCTCTATTTTCTAAATTAAAATGGCAGGATTTATTCTTTTCCTGTGTTTTTCTTATTTCTCCCCTGAGCACATTTTCCCTCCATCAGCCCTTTTTCCTTGCTGTCCTCGTGGATTGTGAACACGTACACACACACACACACACACGCACACACACACACACAAAACGCATGCCTTCAACATCAGAGTATTTAATATTTGAATGGGTTCTCATATTTCTCAATAGTCTATAAAAGCCACTTGAGCAAAACAGTTTGAGAAGGAACAAGATATTCTTGCAATATTAATCTAGACAAGAGTACAAACAGATTAGAAATGGTATCAGTATCATGATTAAAATTCTCTAATGGCTTCCTACTCAAGATAATGAAGCTAATCCTGAAGAGCTGTAAGCATGTGTTACCTCTACTATCATCTCTGACCACTCTTTTCTTTGCTATTTCCATATCAACACCATCGACCCACTATTTGTCTCTCTGTATATACAGGTACATTGCGTATGTGTGGGAGGGTGTGCGTTTTCCTGCCTTAGAGCTTTACATTTGCTATTCCAACTTCCAGAACCTTTCTTTCTTAGTATCTTCCCATGGCAGCAACTTCATGCCATTGTGGCCTCAGCTCAAATATTGCCCCCTTAAAGAGATCATTGCTAATATAATTGTGTCCCACTCACAATGAGATATAAATTGTCCTCATAGCACCTGGATGATCTTAAGGCCACTTTTGTCCATTTGAGTAAGCAATGCTGTGATATGTCACAAGTAGACCCTAAGAACTTCAGGTAAATCTAGGAGATGTTCACACCCTCTTTTAGCTTTGGGACAGCTTAGACAACTGAGCACTGACCTGACTGCAGTCTAGGATGGCTGTGAGAAGGGGAATATTTGGAAACATTGGAGTTGAGAGAACTGAACTAAGATCAAAGGGCCTAAGGAGCACTTCTCGAAATCTAGAGGGACCTGTTTGAATTCTTTGTTTTTAGAAGAGACTTGTATAGAGGTGAAGAAAAATGACTATTGGTAACTTGAACTTTACTTTTTTTCTCTCCTGGAGGCAGAAAAAACAAGGCCAAGGAGAAATATCTATGCAGGCAAATGTTGGCTCTATATAAGGAAGGAATCTACGGTTCACAAATACATTGCTAAGGTTATTCATATATAGGCTGGACACTTGTACAAAATTGCTCCTAGAGACCCATTTCAAACTTACATCCTATAAATCCTAAGGTGGGGCAGAGCATCTCTGAGGGAGGGAAATGGCAAGAACATGTGTCCTGGAGTGGCTATGGAAAGAAACCTGTGGATCCTTGTTTTTCAGCCCACAAAATAGGAGGTTGGTCGTGGGGAGAAGAAAGAAAAAGTGGCATCATGGCCAGGGGTTAGTCCAGGAGAACACACTTGTGTTTAGTCACTGGGCAAGACCCCAGGCTTTGTGGGAAATTGACATTGGTGTGGTTCTAAATGGAAGTTGGCTGGCCAGATACCTGGAGGCCCACCTGGAACTCTCTGTCCCTCGTACATATCTGTTATCTCTTGCCACCTCCACAGCTCCTGGGAAACATGCTTGTGACTCTTCTGGCAAACCTTTTTGGCGAGGCATTCACCCCCTGGGTGAAGGCAGAAGATGGTGACTGGACTGGCTAATGCCTTGACCCACTGGGATCACTGAGTCCCCTGTTTAGTATTGTAGAGTCAGCAAAGAAGAGCTTATTTTCAAACAATAGCAATAGGAGTGGTAGCAGTAGTAGTAATGATAATGATAATAGCAATGGTAATAATAGTGCTCTGCTAAGAATTCTTTACTGATTGTCTTCAGTTCTACTTTTCCCATGTGCTGTTACACTTGTGAGAATCCCAGGAATTATTTGTTGTGCTGTGAGTATGTGTGTGTGTGTGTGTGTGTGTGTGTGTGTGTCTGTGTGTGTGTGTGTGTGTGTGTGCATGCAATCTCCCCATTCAATATTTGTATGCAGTAAAGATTTTGGCAAGAAAATAAAAAACAATAGGGCAATGAAAGGAATATATGCTTGGGACATACATTTGGGGAAAACATACACTTAGGGGCTCTTCAAGTTAAAGCTAATGACATGTGGCTGGGGGCATGGGGGAGGCTGTGATGAGAGAGGATGGGTGTCACGGGACAAGAACTCCTCTGAACCAGATGATTACATGGGTCTGAGTGAGGACTCTGGGGAAGACCAAGGATGGAGATAGCGTACCAGTGGGGATTCTTCTGGGGAAAATTAACCCAGTTCTCAAAAGGTCAAGGTCCAGGCAAGGGCTGCAATTCCATTCTGCTAACAGGGGGGAACATGTTTTCTAAAAGCAGCTGGTTTGTCACAAGCTCTTGTGAGGATAGATTAGGGATGGGAGGGGTTGGAGGTCTGAGCAGGGGGATAACTCTTTGAAATCACCTCCAAAGAACTGGCCCTGGGCTTTAGGAAAGAATTTTGTGGCTTAAGTGGTGAGAGCCTCTGGGGACATTAAATTGACTGCATACCATCAGGAGACAGCATGCGGGAGCCAGCAGATTTGCTACAGTGTTTCAGAGAAGGGAGATCCCTATAAACTACTCAGAGAGGTGGGGATTTAGGTGGGGGGAGATGAACCAGAAGAGGCTGAGAAGGCAGCTCAGCCAAGCAGATGAGCACTGAGAGATCAAAAGGGAAAGGAAAGATATTGCACAGAATAGTTGGGGAGGATCACAGGAGTATTCCTCTGACCAGAAGTTAATTTCGAGTTATAGACAAAGCTGTAATGTGATGGACAGGACAGTGAGAAAGTTAGCCTCACTGTGGGTGTTGAGTAGATTAGCAATCACGCTGATGCCAGGTTTACAAATCTCTGCTCGTTTCCCACGCCTTAGTGTAAAATACCCACACTCTACCCTCAGGTGCCCAAATGGTGAGGCCTGGGGCCGTCACTCCAACTTTGCTCCTTCCCACTCTTCCCTTAACATCTCTCTCTCTCAGATCTTGTCATGCCTTAGGCTTGTCGTGTTAGGCCTTTCTTTCTTTCTTTCTTTCTTTCTTTCTTTCTTTCTTTCTTTCTTTCTCTCTTTCTTTCTCTCTTTCTTTCTTTCTTTCTTTCTTTCTTTCTTTCTTTCTTTCTTTCTTTCTTTCTTCTTTCTCCTTTTCTGTCCAGCCTCCAAGTTTCACACTTGTCTTTCCTGGCTTCAAGGAAACTACTTATGCCTGGCTCCATATTGTCATCAAGGTCCTAGTTCAAATGTATCTTCCTTTCAGACCTCTGTCCTTACATTATTTTTGTCTAGTCACTTGCCACCATGTCATCAGATGCGTTTTGTTCCTCGTCATATAACAAACACCATCTGAACTTCTTTGCTGATTTAATTATTAGTGTCAGTATCCTCTACCCACTAGAATGTGAGCACGATGAGACTAGATACATTGTTTTGTTTTTTCCAGGATTTCCAGTTGTTGTTTTTTTTTTAATTTTTTAATGTTTATTTATTTTTGAGAGAGGGGGAGGAGCAGGAAGAGGGAAAAGTCCAAGCAGGCCGGAACTCAAAGACCGGTGAGATCATGATCTGAGCTGAAGTCAGATGCTTAACCAACTGAGCCACCCAGGATCCCCAAGATTCTCAGTTTTTAAAACAATGCATGGCATTATTGGCCTCGGTCAATATGTGCTTTTTAAATACGTGATGGATGAATGACCAGAAAACTGATAGATGACTGTGATGATGATCTAGCATCGATGCGATAAGCTTCCAGACAGCAGTGGGAACAGTGAGCATGGAAATAAAGTAGAAGCGTGAAACAGCCATGAACGGGAGAAGTAAAAATATTCTTGCAAAGTAATTGTCTAAAGAAGGTGAGAGAAAAGCAGGAGTTAGAGGTAACTACCAGAATCATTGTTGGTTTGCTGGAAATGTGGGAGGCTATTTGCCAACATTCAGAGATGCAGATATCCCCAAGTCTGTGGGGTCCCCGTGTGCATACAGTGTGCCAAACAAGCACCAGGGCCATCAGGGAACAAGGGCCCTGAGCCTTTCCCTCCGACCATGCACATGGCTAAGGGTAGGTGGGATTCCTGGCTGTGGTCAACATTTCCTTGGGTTTCTTTTATGTCATTGACTTCTTCCCTTGAAGAAATCTTTTTGGGATTGATTCACACATTTTTTCTTTATATCTCTGTACCAAAGTGTTCACATCAGCACAGCTGGACTTGAGAGCTCACAGATAATCAAGTCTGTCATGATAAAGTAGCTTCCAGCACCTTAACAATTCTTATCCACAGTGTAAATGTAAGTTTTTTCCCAAGATAAATTGATAAAAGCCTTCACTATGTCAAACAGACAAAGGATTTCTTTTATACTAGCAGAAATCCAACACTAATATATTGGGCTGAACTCTTTACATGTTAGAGTACCCTTGTAAATACGCATGGAGATTATTTCTTAAATTGAGAAAAAAATTTTTTTTGTAAGAGTCATCTCCGGGAGAAACAAACAAACCAGCTTCCTGGAGCTTAAAACATGGGAACAATAAACTCTGAGATAGAGAGAGAGAGAAAAAAATACATATATATATTTTATATTTTATATATATATGATATATATATTTATATTTCATTATATATATACATATATAAAAATATGAATACATATATAATATAAAATATATATATAAATATATATTATATTTAAATATATATATATAATATAAACCATTTCCTCTCTCCCTGGAAGTGTGCCCCATCTAGACCTATAAATGCTTGTTTGAGACGCATGAGACCAAAGCACATTAGGCTACAGGATAGTAGTGTGTGAAACACTGTCAGTGAGGATTGCCTCTGCCTGATTAGAAATGAGGAATGGTTAACCACAACAAAGGAGTGTAGATACAATAAATGCCAGAGACAACTCCCCTAATCCCTAGCTGTGGCCACAGAGTCTAATATTTTCTGTTGAACACTGAGTTTTCTCCAATACTCAATTCTGTATCTTCTGAAACAACTGAGTGAATAGTTCACATTGGCCAGAGACACTGTGTGTATAATCAGAGTGAACAAAATTGTTCAGACAAGGAGATGCACATATATTTTAATAGAACTCGCCAACAATCAGGCAGTACTCAGTTCTCCAAATTACTTAGTTTTTACCTATCCTATTTCTGAACTAAAGCTGGATTGGGATCTTTTCTTCTTCACTTATAAAAGTATAAGCCTCATCTAAGCTTTAGGAAAACTGGTGACCAAGAAAAGCTATGGCTTCTTTTATACCCAAAGAAAACAACAGAGTGATGTCTTGTAAACACCTGACACAATGCCCAGAAGATCTCTAATTCTTACGCCTCTGAATTCTAGTTATGCCTCATGGTCAGCCTGCAGGTCATCTCAGGGCTGATGGGGTGGGAAGACTGAGATACGACATGCATAGTGGATGGTGGGGAAGGGCAGCAGAATCCTCCTGATAGAGCCACCCAACACTATCAGAGACACAAATGTCCATCCTGCTGACCCTCCCTTGTCCAAACCCCACCCTGGTGGTGACAACCCACACTTGACCAATAGTCTCACCTCATTGGGAGAAGCAAGGGCCTGGAAACTAGAAGTGACGAATAAAAGGCCACACGGAGAAGCAGCAGCACAGACTTGCTTTTGGCACCTTAGTGATCACCAGTAAACTCCCAGATACCATGGTGCATTTTACGGCTGAGGAGAAGGCTGCTGTTGTTAGCCTGTGGGCCAAGGTGAACGTGGAGTTGGTTGGAGGCGAGGTCCTGGGAAGGTAGGCACTGGAAGGGGGCAGGAAGGCAGAAAGTGTTCCTGAAAGGGGAATTGGTCAGGTTTCTTACATACTGTGACTTCCCATCTGGTCTGTGACTATGATCATCCCACAGGCTCCTGGTTGTTTTTCCATGGACCCAGAGGTTCTTTGACAATTTTGGCAACTTATCCTCTGAGTCTGCCATAATGGGCAACCCCAGGGTCAAGGCCCATGGCAAGAAGGTACTGACCTCCTTTGGAAACGCTGTTAAACATATGGATGACCTCAAGGACACCTTTGCTGAGCTGAGTGAGCTGCATTGTGACAAGATGCATGTGGATCCTGAGAACTTCAAGGTGAGTTCTAGGCATGCTTGTGCTCTGTTCCTTCACCCCATATATTTGCATTGTGGGTACGTTAGGAAACACAGGTACTTAACTCTGATTCTATGAAGGTAATTTTTGGGATGTAATATTTAAGGAAGAGCTTGATTTTGGTAGTTAGGTTATTCCAAACGTCATAGTTAAGATGGAGTAGGATAATTATTGTGACCAGTGGAGACCACTGGCCATCTTATATTTCTGAAACAATTATTATGACCAGGGAAGAACATTGGCCACAACTGAGTTAAATGGTTTTGGCCTGAGCATACAATTACAGGAAGAAGAATGCCTT
This sequence comes from Panthera pardus, assembly GCF_024362965.1. Lineage (NCBI taxonomy): Eukaryota > Metazoa > Chordata > Mammalia > Carnivora > Felidae > Panthera > Panthera pardus. The sequence goes on from NW_026526677.1 coordinate 53,888,199, forward strand.
ACCTTTGGTAATTGAAATTTTGTCTAAAAATGATGAATACATTTATGCATGATTCTTGAATTTAGAACCTGGACTAAGCAAGACAAAATAACAGCAATCTTTTCAATGGATGGTTGTGACCCCTGCCCCCTTTAACAGTGATGGAATGCTCTCGTATACATGGCAGAAGATTCTTTGTCATGTGAGTGACCAAACAATTTGAATGTACATATTATCTGGGGACTTAGACTATACTTGCAGTACTATAATCCTACTTAAAAAAAAGACAGAGTCTCTACAAAAGAGAAGCCATCCATAGCAATATTCTAATGTGGAAGCTGGCAGGGCAAATGAGAGAAGGCCAGACACAATGGAAGGTTCAGGGCTAGGAGTCATATTGATGCCGATGTCAAGCATATTATGGTAAACTTCTGTGGGATCATGACCCTGAAAGTTACTCAATCTCTTATCAGGAAGATAATGGATGTGACCAGTTTGAGGCTTTCTGTTCACTAGGTACCATTTTCTTTTTATCTCCACTCTCTCCCCAGCTTCTAGGCAACATGATTTTGATTGTCTTGGCAACTCACTTCAGCAAGGAGTTTACTCCACAGGTGCAGGCTGCTTGGCAGAAGCTGACCACTGCTGTGGCTAATGCTCTGGCCCACAGGTACCACTGAGGTGCTTATCTAACCATGTTGGCACCTACTGGATGGCCCTGTGTTCCAAGAGTCCATCTCCTGCAGATGGGCAGTGTCCTGCCCCCTTACTTAAGTGCTATATGATAAAAATAAAATAAACATTGTGTTCTATAAGAAACATCCTTGTCTTCTCTGCCTTTATCTCTTATGTTGATTCAGCTAAAAGAAAGCAATCCTATAAGGAACGGGGTTGTTTGAAATAAGGAGTTTGGGGAGGATAGAGAAGAGAGCCTTATAAGATTCTTCAAGATAAGAGTGGCTTTGGGCACCTGGGTGGCTCAGTCAGTTAAGCATCCAACTCTTGGTTTCAGCTCAGGTCATGATCTCACAGTTCGTGTGTTCAAGTCCTGCATTGGGTTCTACACTGAAGTCGTGGAGCCTGCTTTAGATTCTCTCTCTCTCCTTCCCTCTCTGCCCCTCCCCCACTTGTTCTCTCTCTCTCTCTCTCTCTCTCTCTCTGTCTCTCTCTCCCTCTCAAAATAAATCAATAAGCTTAAAAAAAGAGTAGCTTCAAACGAAGGTACTTCTAGGAAAGGAAAGTAGACTCGAGTTGAATAATGTCTACAGCAAAAGGGAGAATGGAGATACTCTAGAGAAATGTAAGAAGAATGTTGTAGTGAGTTGGGGTTCACCGAGGGGACTGTATAGGCTCAGAGCTCTTTGGTGCTATATTTTGCTTCCATTTAATATAAGAAACATGTTTTTATCAGCTGTAATAAAGTTCAGATGGGACTACCCAGAGACCTAGGCAAGGACCATGCTCTAAACTTTCCCTAGTGTCTTCAGTGGTATTAATGGAGGAACTGTCTCTAAGGCATAGGAAGTAACTACTTTGATTTGAATCTGTACCTCACCTGCTAGTTCTGTGACCTGGAACATGTTTCCAATTCCTTTGGTGGAGACAAAAGGCCATTAATGTGGGAAAATGACAAATGCAGGGTGTAAGTGACAGAAGAGAAATCAGTCCCTTGAAAGCACAGCAGCATAAAATTAGGGACACTGCTGCCAGGAAAAAGCAGAAAAGAAACTATCATTATAAGCAAAGTACCAGTGAAATTTCTTGCACACACGAGTAACATAGTGAATAGGGAATTTTAGGGAAACTGATCCATGTATGGATATAGAACTGACAAGACAGGGTCTAACGTGGATCTATCCATAGGAATGTGCTGTGATTAGAATGAGGGTAAAGCACTGAACTTCACAGGGGCAATTAAACTAAGAAAAAAGTAAGATGTCATTGTGGCAAAGATACAGCAGGACTTGGAAGAGAGTGCAGTAGAGAGTAGTGAAGTCACAGATGATAGCCAGGTTCCCTGTCTGGTGAATGAAAAGAGGAAAACCTATTCTCAGAACAGAAAATGCCGAGAGTCTCTTGTATGGAGCTGGCAGTTGAGCACAGCCATTTTTGTGGCCATCACTTTAAATTCCAATACCCAAGCCCCCGGCATAGAAGCAAAAAGCCTGGGCTTTGGGAATAGCAGGAAAAGATCAAATTACATCCCCATCACCTCGAAAAGTTTAGTCGACATTTCCCAGAATGAATTTCCTTGTTTGTAAAGTGGAATAATAATTCCTACCTCACAAATACATTACAAAGTTTTCTGTTTTTGTTTTTCTTCCAAGATTTTATTCAAATTTAACTTAGTTAATATATAGCGTAGTATTGGTTTCAAGAGTAGAATTCAGTGATTCATCACTTACATGTAACACCCAGTGTTCAACACAAGTGCCCTCCTTAATGCCCATCACCCATTTAGCCCATCCCCCAACCTCTCCTCCAGCAACCCTCAGTTTGTTCTCTACAGTTAAGAGTCTCCTGTGGTTTGTCCCCGTCTCTGTTTCTATCTTTTTTCATTTTTTCTTCCATTCCATCTATTTTGCTTCTTAAATTCCACATGTGAGTGAAATCATATAGTATTTGTCTTTCTCTGATTCGTTTTGCTTAGTGTAATACACTCTATTTCCATCCACATTATTGCAAATGGCAAGATTTCACTCTTTTCTGATGGCGGAGTAATATTCCAGTGTGTGTGTGTGTGTGTGTGTGTGTGTGTGTGTATTTGCTTTTGAAACATTTAGAACATTTGGAGGACAGGTATGGCTGTCATCATTCAGACCTCCCCCTGCAGGACCACACCTAGGCCTGGGCCAATCTGCTCACGGGAGCAGGGAGGGTAAGATCAGGCCTGGGCATAAAACAAAGAGCAGGGATAGTACCAGCTTACACTTGTTTCTGACACAACTGTGTTCACTAGCAACCACACAAACAGACACCATGGGATTTCTGAGTGCTGAGGAGAAGGGTCTGGTCAATGGCCTGTGGAGCAAGGTGAACGTGGATGAAGTTGGTGGTGAGGCCCTGGGCAGGTTGGTATCCAGGTTTCAAGGCAGGCCTAAGGAGAGTGAATGGATGCTGGGCAGGTGGAGAAGGCTCAGTCCCTGGGGCTTCTGACAGGCACTGACTCCCTCTGTCCCTCTGTGCTGTTTTCACCCCTTAGGCTGCTGGTTGTCTACCCCTGGACTCAGAGGTTCTTTCAGTCCTTTGGGGACCTATCCTCTGCTGATGCCATTATGGGCAACAGTAAGGTGAAGGCCCATGGCAAGAAGGTGCTGAACTCCTTCAGTGATGGTCTGAAAAACATCGACGACCTCAAGGGCGCCTTTGCTAAGCTCAGCGAGCTGCACTGTGACAAGCTGCATGTGGATCCCGAGAACTTCAGGGTGAGTCTAGGATATCTTCCGTTTGTTTTTTCTTTTCACTTTCTAGTCTTCTACTCTGGTTCCTTTACCTACCTGTTCACCCTGCAGCTTCCTTTTTACTTTAGAATATATCATCATTGAATGCTTTTCAAAGTGTATGTAGTTTTATAGTTTTCATTCAGTATTCCATGTCGTTTCCTTTCTCACATCCTTGTTTATTTTTAATCAAGCTCTTACTTAATAGTTTATCTTTTGCTTCTCTCTTTTTCTCCCTAACTTTTTTCCCTACTCAGTATCCAAATTATACATACTAGCTCTCATCTTCTACTTCTACACTTGGAATACTCTTTCTATCTCTCCAAATGGGGATTGGAAGGGCTCCTCAAAGGGGAGAGGCTCAAGATGTCATCTAGAGTCCAAAAATCAGTTCAGAATTAAAGAATAATTGGAATTTTATGGAATCAAGACTCAATGGAAAGGAAAGGAAAGTGAATATCTGAGGATGGTAGACCAGAAGTAGGGAAGTAGGGAAGCAGTAGTGCTAAGACAGCCATCATCAGACTAATTAATCTGTTCCTTATTATATAAAACATATATAATAAAACAATACAGTATACATACATATATGGTTACTCATTTCTGCCTATGGAGATAACCTGAAGATCAATTTGGGCTAGAGCATGGGCAGGAAAAAAAAAGATTGTTGGCTCAGTTTCTCAGAAGCCAAGCTTGATTTCTCTGTTAATCATGTATATTTTTCTATCTGTCTTCCCCACAGCTCCTGGGCAACGTGCTGGTGTGTGTACTGGCCCACCACTTTGGCCATGAATTCAACCCCCAGGTGCAGGCTGCCTTTCAGAAGGTGGTGGCTGGTGTGGCCAGTGCCTTGGCCCACAAGTACCATTGAGGTCATGGCCTATTTTCTGGTGACCACTGGAAGAACCTATTTCCCTAAATTCGATCTTCTGAACTTGATGAAATAATGTCCACCTTCAAGGGTATGACTTCTGTCTAATAAAGAACTTTAACTCAACTTCCTGATTCATTTCGTTTTATTTTATTTTATTTTATTTTATTTTATTTTATTTTATTTTATTTTATTTTATTTTATTTTATTTTTGTCTGGAGGTATGCTAAATCCCTTAGGATCTACAGATAGGAAGCTCTTGTGTTTTATTCAAAGAGGTCAAGGAAAATGAGAAAAGGAGGGGCATCATGCATAGTCACTAATGTAGGACACTTCTCCCTCCCGAGCATTTGCATTGTCCAGAAAGTTTTAAATACATAGAGAATACTGGCATTACAGGGCCTCTGTGGAAGGCTTCACACCAAAGGCATAGGCTTCAGGCTAATGCTTTGATCTATTTCCAACATTTACTAAAAAAATACCATGCTCAGCTGGAGACATAATGAATGATCAAGACACTGTCCTGTTTCTTTTGTTGCCTACATGCCTTGCTTGCAGTGTAGCTTTAAATACCACACTTCCTCAAGTGCTCCTGCTCTAAGGAATAACTTCCATCTTTTACTTGCCCCAAACACCCTCATAAATAATTCCTGCTCCCACCCTCCCATTTTAGACAAAATTCAATGCTTGTTTATTACTTGTGAGGCCTTTGGACCCTGGCCTTAATGAACTTTCCAATATTGCCTAAGGAAATCCTTCCAAACCCATCCCTTCTACTTATTTTTAACATTTCTTCTTATCCATCACACTCACATTCTATGCTGTATAAATGTGTCTGACCATTTTATACTGTCTTATATGACTACTGTGCTTTGTTAAGTTCCTCCATAGGCAGTGAGTGAATATGTACTAAATGAAATAGTCAGTGGATGAATAAGTGATTATTCCCCATCTTCGAACTGTGGAACTAGAGAACAATCTGAGCAAGAGAGCATTGCATAGAGTTCCTCCGGTATTGATGCTACAATATGCAATGAGGAAGCACATAGGGAAGTAAAACACTGATCAGAGATTTGCTTTCTGTTCCTTGTGTGCTGGACATTGGGCCTTATGAACTAATGACTTACATATTTGTAAAAGTTCCCAGAATGAAGTCAAGATTCTGCCCCTGGAGATATACAGTTTCATATTTAACTTGGGAAAAAATTGCCCCTTTGCTTTTCATTAGTCAACACCATGGCCAACTTAGCGATGTCAATAAAAGCTTGAGCCCAGTGGAGGAAATACCAGTGGCAATTATAAACTGAAACATTAAGTATCTTGTAATAATTACCACATACTTTATCAAAGTTATGGCTAGGTTGACTTTACTGCTTTTCATATAAGGCTACGACTTTTAAAAACTGTATGTCCATAACTTTTCTGAGTTCTGCTCTTCTTAGGGTATTTTTGCTTTATTTAATTTTATGAATTTAATTTAATTTAATTTTTGAAAGGATACTAAACTGAGGTAATTGAGAGATTGTGCATCTGGAAGAGAAGTGTAAAAGATAACTTTCTTGACCCAGGAAAATATGTATTAGATTGTTGAAATGCCTAGATGACTGAAGGGAATGTAAAATTGAACACTACTGCACGTACAAAAGTGTTTTGGTTCAGTGTCATTTTTGAAACATGTAAAACAACATACCTCTGGATGACAATCAAGAGAATCTTCTTCAGGATGGATAGTCATGAAGAGAATCTTGAAGTCATACTCTTCATTACACTCAGACTAGGCCCATCCTGGTTCAAAACATTAAGAACTGTGCAAACTTGACATACTGGAGAAAAATAAAATTTAAAAAATTATCTCTCTCGGGGACTCTCTCTCTCTCTCTCTCTCTCTCTCTCTCTCTCTGTGTGTGTGTGTGTGTGTGTGTGTGTGTGTGTTAGTGCACATGTGTGCATATGTGTATGTGTGTATGTTAGTGCCCAATGGAACTGGAATCAAGGTAAAGCAGACATCCTGTGGTTCCCCTTCACAGGGTAGAAATAAATTTAAAAGGAAAAGAGGGCACTGGGTCTAGAAGCTTTCTAGAATCTTCAAATATTGATCAGGATTTGAGCCTGAGGCTCAGAACATAGCCACATTTACTCTTATTTTTCTCTGATAAGTCTGAGCTTTTGATGTCTTATTACAACTTTCAGCCTTGTCACTGCAGAGTCATGAGTAAGAAAAGGAGAAGTCCATTTCCCTCTTCAGTCATGCTAAGTAGCAATGGTAAGATAGAACAGCAGTTCCTGTCCGGAAGCCAGGAAGATGGTGACTCTAGCAGTTGTCAGCACAAAAGAGTGGTCCATACATTCGTGGCCAAAGAAGACTGAAGGAAGAAGATATAACAGAACTTAGGGGAACCATTTCTGAGTACAAGTAATGGTAGGGGAAGTCTAAGTAGGTGCTACTTTCTGTCAGTCAAAATAGCAAAGCTATGGCTTTGACAATTTGGTACTTTACATTTAAAATATAAACATACTCCATATTGTTATTTAGTAAGGCATCTGAATTTCTCATGACATATCTACAAAAGATATGTACAGACCTCCCTTTGCACACTTACACCTGAACTCTGATATCAGGAGTGTGAAATAGAGTCTTGGAAACAGTCTGAATGTAAAGCAATGGTAAAGCTAATGGAGGTTTAAATTTAGTAAAATGAAACTCAAAGCCTACAGGTCAAACAAAATGTGTGTGTGTGTGTGTGTGTGTGTGTGTGTGTGTGTATTTGCTTTTGAAACATTTAGAACATTTGGAGGACAGGTATGGCTGTCATCATTCAGACCTCCCCCTGCAGGACCACACCTAGGCCTGGGCCAATCTGCTCACGGGAGCAGGGAGGGTAAGATCAGGCCTGGGCATAAAAGGAAGAGCAGGGATAGTACCAGCTTACACTTGCTTCTGACACAACTGTGTTCGCTAGCAACCACACAAACAGACAACATGTCGTTTCTGAGTGCTGAGGAGAAGGGTCTGGTCAATGGCCTGTGGAGCAAGGTGAACGTGGATGAAGTTGGCGGTGAGGCCCTGGGCAGGTTGGTATCCAGGTTGCAAGGCAGGCCTAAGGAGAGTGAATGGATGCTGGGCAGGTGGAGAAGGCTCAGTCCCTGGGGCTTCTGACAGGCACTGACTCCCTCTGTCCCTCTGTGCTGTTTTCACCCCTCAGGCTGCTGGTTGTCTACCCCTGGACTCAGAGGTTCTTTCAGTCCTTTGGGGACCTGTCCTCTGCTGATGCCATTATGAGCAACGCTAAGGTGAAGGCCCATGGCAAGAAGGTGCTGAACTCCTTCAGTGATGGCCTGAAAAACATCGACGACCTCAAGGGCGCCTTTGCTAAGCTCAGCGAGCTGCACTGTGACAAGCTGCACGTGGATCCCGAGAACTTCAGGGTGAGTCTGTGGGGTAGTCTCCTTCTCTTCCTTTTTCTGGACAAGCTCATGTTTTCCGTAAAGGGTATGGACATCCGGATGTTGTTTAAAATGGGAAAGAGGTATTCTAGTTGCACCAATATGGACTATTCAGGACTATTTTGTTTATTTCACCCTCTTTGCTTGTCCTCTTTTTGTTCTCTGTAATGACTTTCCTTGATTGTTTCAATTAAACTTTTGAGTGTTTAATTTAAACATTTCTCTTAATCCATCTAAAATTTTTTAGTCTAATGATTTTTTCCCTTATCTCTTCCTTTGAAAGCAAGGAGGGTAAAATATGATTGCTTCTTTACATAGTTTGAAAGAATAACCGTGATATTTAAGTTCCAGTTTAGGTCAGAAGGAAAGAAACATTTCTAAATGTAAAATCAGGCTGATATGGTTAGAGTCACATCAATAGCAGCATCTGAAATCCAGTACGTTTCTGCTTATATTCTATGTGCACAACTTGCATCTGTGGATGGGGCTGGGGTACTCTGAGCCTAAGCTGGATCCCTCTGCTAACCACGTACATACCTCTTGTCTCTTCCCCACAGCTCCTGGGCAACGTGCTGGTGTGTGTGCTGGCCCACCACTTTGGCCATGAATTCAACCCCCAGGTGCAGGCTGCCTTTCAGAAGGTGGTGGCTGGTGTGGCCAGTGCCCTGGCCCACAGATACCACTGAGCTCCCTTTGTTGCTTTCCAGGGAAACTCCCTTGGTCCCCAGACCCTAATACCTGGACATGTCTAAATCATGAAATTCTTTGAACATCTGGCTCCTGCCTAATAAAGAATATTTATTTTCATTGCACTGGTGTATTTAAATTATTTCTGCATCTCTCACTCGAATGGGTACATGGTATGGGAGAGCAAAGCATTTAAAACATAAAGAAATGAGGGGCTAGTTCAGACCTTGGGAAAATACATCTATATCTTAGCCTCCATGACAGGAGAGGTCGTAAATAGCTACATATGTGGGAAACAGATCCTGCTGCCTATTTTACTTTCCCTTAGAGAAGGATTCAAGTGGAGGGTTGATTTGGGGTTTGGATTTTTCCTATGCTTTATTTAAATCATTTATTTTATTTAGCCTTCCTTATAAATGTCTTCCTTCTCTCCAGTTGTCCAGAGCCTCACAGCCCTAAATCCACCAAGTTTTTCTTCCTGAAGATTCCACTGTTCCTCTGAGATTTCCCTTCGTCTTTTGCTGTCCCATTATTTGCCCTCCTCATCACTCTTATCCTGGTTCCCTCTATCATCTTATAACAGAGACTCCATATGAAGGACCCAAAGTGGGGGAGGTAGTTTCACTGCTCCTGGCCTTGAGACTTTCACAGTCTACATTGGAAGGAAGGAACAAGTAATATTTTGAGAAATATATGACTAAGGAGAATGTGAAAAGGGACTTTTCATGTCTTGATATTCACTAATGTCTTGCAATCGTTTTGTGGGCTCACACCAAATGGAATACTATTCTCCTCAAGATGCTTCAGCATGCATACCCAGGAAGTGATTGGAGGCCTCTTCCCTCCTCCGTCTCTCTCTGATGCCTCTGATGACATCTCTGCCTTTCTAGTTATTAGTATAGTGTTACCATCAGCAACTGATTTCATTTCCTGGTCAATAGCCACTTATGTGGATCCTAGATTCTGGAAATCAAATGACTTTGAAGTGGTCCTTGTCCTTTCCCACATTCCCATTCTGAATATAGCTAGGAAGACTCTGAAAGTATTGCAACCAACAAGTAAATTAATCAATTAATTAAATTAATATGCAGGCTTCATTCAAACGCAGAATGGAGATGAATACAAGCTGTCCTTCTAAATGCATAACTGATGATTCTCTAAACTTTCAGGATCAGAAGGGAGTTAAAAGCGTGCCTTGCTGACAACTTTGTTCGTCTGCTGAAGGAATCTTCACATTTGTTATTGACCTGAGTATTAATGAATTTGCATACAGAGAGAGCATGGAAGAGCAGAGCTCCTGTAGATCTAGATAGATCTTTGATACAAGCAAAATGGAACGAAGAGTCATCCAAGTATCTACAAGAAAGAGGACTACGCATGCCCACATAAGCATCAGAATGGAGTGGCAAGGTGTGGCAGGGAGGAAGGTGAAGAGTCTAGGAGGTCAAAAGAAGGGCCTGACAGTGGATGGGAAACACTAATAATATTAAGTGGCCCAGGGTGTGCAATTTGGTGATGATTCTATTAGCAAAGCACTCTTTTTAAGCAGAATTGTGCAAAATTATTTAAGCCAAAGATGGCTTTATTGACACTTACTTGGCCAAAGGTATAGTGTCTCCAAATGACAAATGCCCCATTTTGACACGACTAGGTACCATCTGGCTGCTGTTCTACTCCAGTACAAGCATTAGTTGGAGGCAGAGAAGGATGAAAGAGAGAAACAGAGTACATAGGGTGTGTATTTCATGTATAGAGATTACTATTCTTGTTTGAAAGCCGCTTAGCACTTGTGCTTCTCATGGGAAGGAGTCTCTCACTTCAATAGGTATCAAGCAGCACAGAACAATCTCAATTATTCACATTCATAAAACAGGAAAGGGCCAGAGATGTTCCAAAATTACTCTTGCTTCTGCAACTTTCTTTATAAAGTTACTTATTTTTTCTTCTAGGACTGATTTTTATTTTCTGATTGTCTCCGGGCAATGTATTAAAATGAATGCATTTACTAAATTCTTACAACTAAATGAGAAAGGGGATTCTCAGATTTAGGTGAGGGCCTGGTGTTAGAGCTGAACAAGGCCTGAAATTTTGTCACAACTAATCACTTTGTTACTGGGAACACACAGGATTTCCATCCATTTCAGAGAGAATACCTTGATAATGGCTCAGTGGATCCAGTCGGTCTTAATGCTATGAATGACTGGGTTCATCCACAATAGAAAGAAGATGTACACTTTGCCCATGATGAAATGGATGAGGAAGGAGGAATGGCCTTCAATGGAAGGGCCTAGCAGAGGGACATAAAGTAACATAAAGTATATCAGAATGTGACATACACATGGCTGTGAAAGCTTTGAGTTACTCCCTTCAGGAGGCAATGGGCACTTCAGATATGAGAATCAGAATAGAAGAAAGCACTATTAAAAAGAAATATGGGCCCATGGCAAGCAAGATGACCAATCAAGCACAGAGGCTGTTGATCTATGAGCCAGAGGAGGAGAGTTGGATCATACCCTAGTGTAGACAGTAGGAGTGAGAAAGGATATTGTTATCACAGTAAGACAGTAAGAGAAACCAAGGAGGTGAAGGCCATGAGGGATGGGGAAGGATGCACTCTGAATCCACCAAGCACTCTAATCTTCACTACCTGGGAGCTGATGAGCCCTGAGGGATAGCTCAAAACCACCCCCCCCCCCAAATAATCTTATTAAAAATGGACAGAAGACATGAACAGACATTTCTGCAAAGAAGACATACAGATTTCCAACAGACACATGAAAAGATGATCCACATCACTAGTTATCAGTAAATGTAAATTAAAACCACAATGATATATCACCTCACACCTGTCAGAATGGCTTAAATCAAAAGCACAAGAAACAACAAGTGTTGACGAGGATGTGGAAACAGGAACCTTCATGCACTATTGGTGGGAATGCAAACTGGCATAGTCACCATAGAAAACAGTATGGAGGTTCCTCAAAGAATTAGATATGCCTTATGATCCAATAAATTCACTACTGAGTGTTACCCAATGAATTTGAAAACACTAATTCAAAAAGATATATGCACTCCTATGTTTATTGCAGCATTATTTACAATAGCCAAACTATTGAAGCTACCCAAGTATCCATCGATAGATTAACAGATAAAGAAGATGTGGTATGTATATATGATGGAATATTACTCAGCCATAAAAAGAATGAAATCTTGCCATTTGCAACAACATGGATGGATCTAGAGGGTATAATGCTAAGTGAAATTAGTCAGAGAAAGGAAAATACCTTATGATTTCACTCATAGGTGAAATTTAAGATACAAACAAACAAAGAAAAAATAAACAAACAATAAAAAAAGCAGACTCAACTATAGAGAAGAAACTGGTGGTTACCAGAAGGGAGGTAAGTGGGGGGTATGGGGAAATAGGTGATGGGTATTAAGAGTACACTTATCATGAAAAGCATTGTGTAATGTATAGAATTGTTGAATCACTATATTGTACACCTGAAACTAATATAACACAGTACATTAATTATACATAGGAATTTAAAAAAATAACGTAGACAGTATAAACAATTTAGTCCAAGATGATTCCTGTTCTTTCAATATATTAAATTACCTCTACCCTTCTCTTCTCAGATGCATGGGACAATAAATATTTCTACACATAGTTTTGATGCACCCCTTGGTCTCCTTGGCCAACCTGAATCGTTAATATTAATTTGTAGTCCTTAAACTAACTCAAGTCCTATCTCTGAAAGGAAATCAGAGGACATCAAAAAGACTAAGAAATACCACAAAGAAATTCATGGAGGAATTATTAAAAGGGGAAAAAGGAGATGAAGGTAGCTTTGCTTTGTTGGTAAGGGAGTGGAATGCATAAGAAAGTTGACTTTCTCAGTCTATGATAAGCCCTGAGCTGGGGAGTTTCTTCATGAAGTGGAGAGCACATGAGGGAAGTAGGAGACTGGTCCCCTCCCTTCTCAGCTCCCTGTCTGCCTGCCTGCTCAGATAGGTGGTAGGGCTAGGCCTTAAACTTCACCATAATATCAGCTTTTCACCTAAACTAAGGCTAGCCATGAAGAGGAGAGAGGAAATAAAAGTAACAAAAAATATCTAAAAGGTAAAAAAAATTATGAAAGGGAAAAAGCAGAACAATTCTGAAGGAAACCTGGACATTAATTTAATTGTTTATTTACCATAAGTAAACTAAAATAATAGAAAATTTAGAATAAGCATTTCTTGGGACACCTGGGTGGCTCACTCAGTTAAGCCTTTCTCTGAGTTTTGATATCGGCTCAGGTCATGATCTCATGGTTCACGAGATCGAGCCCCGCATCCGGCTCTGCACTGACAGCACAGAGCCTACTTGGGATTCTCTCCCTCTCTCTGGCCTCTCTCTCTCTAAGATAAATAAATAAGTATTAAAAATAAGCATTTCTCCCTTGCTATCACTTTACACATTAGACCCAGCTATGGAAAAAGAATGATCTACTGTCTGCAGGGAAGAGATTTTCTACCTTACCAAGATGACTTATAGCCTTCTTCAAAGTTTAATCAGATATTTCTGGGAGATGACCTTGAGAGGAGAGACCCTTGTATTTCTCTCATTTTGTGCCTATTTGGGACCACGTTACTTCCCACAATTGTTCTTCTCATACAATTTCTAGTCAAATATGGGCAAAAATATGTGTACTTGTTATTGTTCCTGGATGTAGCCATGAACAATTTAAACTTGCTGGAACTCAGCTTCTTCAGTGGAAAGATAAACTGTTCAGCAGCATATGCTAAAGATGAACATATACATACCCTATGACCCAGTAGTTTCCAGAAATTCTTGTGTGTGTATAAAATATCTACAATAATCTTCATAGCAAGATTATTTATTGCAGTCAAAAGCTAGAAAGGACTCAAATGTCCATCCAGAGTAGTAGCAATAAAAGTATTTGTGGTATATACATAAAATGGAATACCATCCAGCAATGGAAAAGAGTAAACTATAGTTATGTCAGCAATATGAATCCAATTCACAAATATTATGTTGCATAAATAAGTCAGATATTAAGAAAATGATAGAGCTCAATACATATACATTTTAAAAAGAGGAAAATGAATCAATCATGATAGATAAAATGAGAAAAATCAGGATAAGATTAACGATGGAGAGATAGCACATATACCATACATATTTTTTTATTCTTAGACATTTACACATGCTACCATCCCTTCCTGGATCGCCACTGCCACTATTTTTACTGATATATAAGGTATTTCCAGTGTTGGGTGTTACTTCCTACAATATATTTTTTTCTGACCTTTTCTCCTTCTGAAAGTCTTTAACTGTGACCTTCGTTTATATTTCCATAGAGATGCATTAAAAGTGGTACAGTAGGTATCATGCCAAACTCTATTACTCACTAACCTACAAACTCTGTGATTATGGTCTTTGTGGTTTTTTTTTAACCATAGAACCTGGACCTCAGTGCCTGTATACAGTGTATTTTCAAAAACAAAATGAAATAAAACAAACTCCCACTCCCCAAAAAAAGCTAAAAAGAAAGACAAAAATTATAAAGTCTATGAAGGATTAAATGAATGAACCACTTCTATGGTACCAGTGCTTTTCCTGGGCATTTTGTCCCATTTGAGGACAATAGCACCTTCCAAATAGTTGCTCTTTCTATTCTGAAAGACATGGCCTGGCTCATATCTGATTTGTAAGTCTATAGAACCTGAGACAGTAGCATCTCAGGTAATGAGTCTTTATCATCTTTGAAGCGTTCAGAAATTCAAGGATCTAGGAATTGTAGGAACTTAAGCAATTAAAATTTGACATTTTCTGTAATGTCACAATATAACAATGGCTGAGAAGCACTGAAATTTGGTTCCCATAAATAAAAAGTGATCTATTCTCACATAATGCAAAAAAACATTATCAAAGGCCACAACAAGAGCAGTCTCCCAGCACTGCATCATCAGAGCAGAAGAATCTTGGATAGGGTAAGCAAAGGCCATGTTAGTCACCCATGGCTTCACATAAGCCCTAGAGGGAAGTCTACCCACCATCTTTTTTTCCCCAGAAACAACACATCCTAGCAATAACATCCTGGTAAATTGCTTTGAGTAACTCCCTTCCCTGAGATATTGTGGCTATATTCTCACCCTTCCCTCATCTGGCTAAGGTTAGAGTTTCACTGGGTGAGTTAACTTTTGCCCCTCCACAAGCTTACCATCCTAAGATATGGCCAGCATTACTCTCTGCACAAGGTATTGCAGCTAAGAGCCTCATCTCTGTGGCAGTAGTAGGGCTAGCAGGCAAGGCATGTTATCTAGGGGTGCCCTGGAAGCCCTTTTTGCCCTTGGGAGTTTGGGTTCCCACTGATAGTGAAGGAGTTTGAACAGTCATCTGAGAATCCCCCAGTTCAGTCTTGTCTATGGTATCTGTCTCTCCCATGCTCTGGAGACACAATAACCAGTTATCTGGGCCTAGGTTCCACTCTCAGCAAAGTAGTGCTCTCTCTGTTGGGGATGAAACAGGAACAAAGGAACTAATTTATTTCTTCTTATATCCTCTTCCTGTAAAGGAGGGTGGAACTGGAAATTAATGCCAGTATGTGAATTCAAAATTTCATTATTAAATTTTTCCAGTTTTCTAGGTCTTTCTGAAGACCTTACTGATTTAATATGACAATACATTTTTTTATTGCTGGCCAAGCTATTCTTCTCCACTGTGTGAGGATTACAGAACAAGAGAAGTAATGAAAATGGTGATTGTTGGTGCCTACACTAAAGTCGTAGAAATGACTTGGACAACAGCAGGAGTCTAGCAGTGTGTATTCTGGTACTCAATTTCCTAGAAAGACCCTGCAAGTTTTTTTATCTTGAAAACATGGGGGATGAATAAGATAGTCTTGGCCTATTCTGTAAACTTCAGGGGACAATTTAAAATATGTGGAACACTTGGGAGGCGCCAAGATGGTGGAACAGCATGGAAGTTTTTTGTGTGTCTCACGTCCATGAAATACAGCCAGACCAACACTAAACCATCCTTCCCACCTAGAAAACGGGTCTGAGGATTAACACAACAATCTGTATAACCTGAACCACAGAATTCAGCAGGTACATGGTGTGGAGAGACGAATTTGAGGAAAGAGAAGCAGCGGCTGGCAGGGAGCCACTTTTGCATGAGGAGAGAGGATGGAGACAGCTGCGGGGGGGGGGGGATAGAATACAGGAAAAGCACCCCTCCCCAAAGGCAGCTGAAGAAAAAGTGGAAAACGGGAAACAGCTGCAGGGACTGAGCTAAAAAGGGAGAAGGGAGAAAGGAGAAAGGAGAGGGTTTAAATTCCATTAAGACTGTATACAGGGGGTACGCAGAGTCTGAAACTCAATACCTGGAGGTGCTCTGGTAGGAAGGCTGGATCCCCAGGAGCAGAGTAGCGTGTGAGAGGTTCTCGGGCCACATGGGGAGAAGCGGTTCCACTGCTGGAAGGACATTTGATAGAGGCTGTGAGGCCACCTGGGCCCAGCAGACCCCAGAGAATGGCCACATTCGCTGGTGCTGGAACAAGGTCATTGGGGGTGAAGCCTGGTGTCAGATGTGTGTTGTGATTTTCCATAATCCGTGAAACGCTGCTGCTACACTGTCTCCTGAACTTTTTCTGGGGCGCACTGGCACGTGGCCGCAGTATCTGGGTATCAGCAGCAGCACGGTCCCGCAAGCGCTCCTGGGTGTGGCTGGCACCTGGCCATTGCTCGGTGAGACCCTCTGCAAAGGGGAAGAATGGGTCAAGGCTGCAGTGCCTCAGAAGTGGGGGGACGGGGAAGGTAGTGGCATCTGAGACAAAACTATGGAGGGAGGTGCTGCCTGGGGCTTGGTCACAGACAATGTGGAAGCAGGGAGTGGACGGAAGCTGAAGATGAAGGACAGGTACACAATTGCTGATTGGGGAGAATAGAGTTCCAATACTAGAGACTGGGTAGCTGGGTGACGCCATTTTCACTGCTCCAGCACATGCTACTAAGCACCTACCAGCGCCACAGCAATGCATCCCAGTAGGCTAGCAGCACCATCTAGTGGAGAACAGAAGCATTACACTAAGCCCCAGCCAACTGGGCCAACCTTGCTCTTCAAGAACACAAGTCTCACCGCCTGCTTAGTTTATGGACTATAAAGCTCTTCATAGTTTGACTTCTAGGGGAAAATGAAGCAATTTCAGTCATATGTCAGTTGTTATCTGGTCCATCTATTCAATTTTCTTTCTTTTCTTAATTTTAATTTTTATTTATTTTTTTCTCTCTTCTGTTTCTTTTATTTTTCTTGAATACAGAAAGAGGAAAACTTCATTTTTATTTTCAATTTTAATTAAACATATTTTTCTAGAATTTTTTTCTACTATATTTTTTACTTTTTTGTAAATTTTTTCAAATTTTATTTTACTTCTATCATTTCATTTTAGTCTACTTTAGTGTATTCATTTTTTCAAATTTTCAAATGATTTTTTTTCCCTTTTTTTTTCTCTAATCGAACAAACCACTTTCAACACGCAGACCCAAACACACTTAGGATCTAGCATCATTTATTCAATTTTTTTTCCCTAGAAATGTATACACTATGAAAACTGAAACAGGAAGAAATAGAAAATTTGAACAGACCCATAACCAGTAAAGAAATCAAATTAGTAATCAAAAATTTCCCAAAAAACAAGAGTCCAGGGCCAGATGGCTTTCCAGGGGAATTCTACCAAACATTTAAGGAAGAGTTAACACCTATTCTCTTGAAGCTGTTCCAAAAAATAGAAATGGAAGGAAAACTTCCAAACTTTCTCTGAGGCCAGCATTACCTTGATTCCAAAACCAGACAGAGACCCCACTGAAAAGGAGAACTATAGACCATTTTCCCTGATGAACATGGATGCAAAAATCCTCAACAAGATATTAGCCAACTGGATGCAACAATACATTAAACAATTATTCACCACGACCAAGTGGGATTTATACCTGGGATGCAGGGCTGGTTCAATATCTGCAAAACAATTAACGTGATTCATCACATCAATAAAAGAAAGGACAAGAACCATATGATCCTCTCAATAGATGCAGAGAAAGCATTTGACAAAATACAGCATCCTTTCTTGATAAAAACCCTCAAGAAAGTAAGGATAGGAGACCTGGGAAGATGGCGGCATAGGAGGACGCTGGGCTCACCTCATCCTGCTGATCACTTAGATTCCACCCACATCTGCATAAATAACCCAGAAAACTGGCAGAAGACTAGCAGAACAGACTCTCCAGAGCCAAGAGTAGACAAGAGGTCCATGGAAGAGGGTAGCAAGGAAGGAGACGCAGTGCATGCTACACGGACTGGTGGGAGGGAGCTGGGGCGGTGGAAGGGCAGCCCGCCTGGCAAGGCAGAGCCCCTGAAGTCTGGCTTGCAAAAGCGGAGGGGCCAGACTCCATGGGTTCTGACAGCCAGGGGGACTTAACATCTGGAATGTTAGAAGTCAACAGCTCTGCTCTCGGAGAGTGGAGAGGGCGAGAGAACAATGGGAGGGAGGGTTGTTGAGCCCCGGAAGACAGAGCTCAGCTCGGCGGTGGAACAAAGGCACTGGCAAGCATCATCTCCCTCTCCCATCCCCCAGCCGAAATTCCAAAGGGAGCCAGTTCCCATCACTGAACTTGCTTGCACCGTGCAAGCACCTAATGCTGTGCTTCTGTGGATCCATCCCTTCTCTGGACCTGCCTCCTTCCGGTGCTGCAGGTCCCTTCCTGCAGGGAATCACTGATGGCAAAGCGAGCTAAGCCTACCTCTCCCACCCCTGTGCACCTTAAGGATCCAACCCGGCTAATACGCCCTAGGCCAGATCCCATGGAAGCAGCACCGCATGCCTGGCAGTGTGCAAGTAGCCCAGACAGGGCCACACCACTCCACAGTGAGTCCTGCCCCTGGGAGAGGGGAAGATAAGGTACACACCAGTCTGACTGTGGCCCCAGCAGTGGGCTGGGGGCAGACATCAGGTCTGACTGCGGCCCCCCACCAACACAAGTTACTCAGGACAGCACAGGGGAAGTGCCCTGCAGTTCCACGCCACTGCAGGGACTACCCAAAATAACAAAATGGAAGAATTCTCCTCAAAAGAAACTCCAGGAAGTAGTGACAGCTAACGAATTGATCAAAAACGATTTAAGCAATATAATAGAACAAGAATTTAGAATAGTAGTCATAAAATTAATCACTGGGCTTGAAAAAAGCATAGAGGACAGCAGAGAATCTATTGCTCCAGAGATCAAGGGACTAAGAAATAGTCATGAGGAGCTAAAAAATGCTATAAATGAGGTATAAAATAAACTTGAGGCAGTTAGAGCAAAGATTGAAGAAGCAGAGGAGAGAATAGGTGAATTAGAAGGTAAAATTATGGAAAAAGAGGAAGCTGAGAAAAAGAGAGATAAAACAATCCAGGAGTATGAGGGGAGAATTAGAGAACTAAGTGGTGCAATCACACAGAACAATATCCATATCATAGGAATTCCAGAGGAAGGAGAGAAAGAGAAAGGGGCTGAAGGTGTACTTGAACAAATCATACCTGAGAACTTCCCTGATCTGTGGAAGGGAAAAAGCATTGAAATCCAAGAGGCACAGAGAACTCCCTTCACACGTAACTTGAATCGATCTTCTGCACGACATATAGTGAAACTGGCAAAATACACGGATAAAGAGAAAATTCTGAAAGCAGCTAGGGATAAACAGGCTCTAACTTACAAAGGTAGACATATAAGAGTAGTGGCAGACCTATCTACTGAAACTTGGCACGCCAGAAAGGAATGGCAGGAAATCTTCAATGTGCTGAACAGAAAAAATATGCAGCTGAGAATCCTTTATCAAGCAAGTCTGTCATTCAGAATAGGAGAGATAAAGGTTTTCCCAAACAAACAAAAACTGAAGGGATTCATCACCAATAAACCATCTGAAAAGAGATCCTAAGGGGGATTCTGTGAGTGAAATGTTCAAGGACTGCAAAGTACCAGAGACATCACTACAAGCATGAAACCTACAGACATCACAATGACTCTAAACCCACATCTTTCAGTAGTAACACTGAATGTAAATGGACTAAATCCTCCAACCAAAAGACATAGGGTATCAGAATGGATAAAAAAAACAAGACCCATCTATTTGCTGTCTACAGGAGACTCATTTTAGACCTGAGGACACCTTCAGATTGAAAGTGAGGGGGTGGAAAACTATCTATCATGCTACTGGAAGTCAAAGGAAAACTGGAATAGCCATACTTAGATCAGACAAAATAGACTTTAAATTAAAGCCTGTAACAAGAGATGAAGAAGGGCATTATATAATAATTACAGGGTCTATCCATCAGGAAGAGGTAACAATTATAAATATCTATGCACTGATATCAGCAGCCCACAAATATGTAAAACAATTAATCACAAACATAAGCAACCTTATTGATAAGAATGTGGTAATTGTAGGGGACTTTAATACCCCACTAACAACAATGCATAGGTCATCTAGACACAGGATCAATAAAGAAAAAAAGGCCCTGAATGATACATTGGATCAGATGGACTTGACAGATGTATATACAAAACTCTGCATCCTAGGGCACCAGAATATACTTTCTTCTCGAATGCACATGGAACATTCTCCAAGATAGATCACATACTGGGTCACAAAACAGCCCTTAATAAGTATACAAAAATTGAGATCATACCATGCACACTTTCAGACCACAGTGCTATGAAACTTGAAATCAACAACAGGAAGAAGTCTAGAAAACCTCCAAAAGCATGGAGTTAAAGAACACCCTACCAAAGAATGAATGGGTCAACCAGGCAATTAGAGAAGAAATTTAAAAATATGTGGAAACAAATGAAGATGAAAATACAACAATCCAAACGCTTTGGGATGCAGCAAAGGTACTTCTGAGAGGAAAATACATTGCAATCCAGGCCTATCTCAACAAACAAGAAAAATCCCAAATACAAAATCTAACAGCACACATAAGGAACTAGAAGCAGAACAGCAAAGACACCCCAAACCCAGCAGAAGAAGGGAAATAATAAAGATCAGAGCAGAAATAAACAATATAGTATCTAAAAAAGACTGTAGAGCAGATAAGTGACACCAGAGTTGGTTTTTTGAAAAAAATAAACAAAATTGATAAATCTCTAGCCAGGCTTCTAAAAGAGAAAATGGAGATGACCCAAATAGATAAAATCATGAATGAAAATGGAATTATTACAACCAATCCCTCAGAAATAAAAGCAATTATCAGGGAATGCTATGAAAAATTATATGCCAACTAACTGGACAACCTGGAAGAAATGGACAAATTCCTAAGTACCCACACACTTCCAAAACTCAAACAGGATGAAATAGAAAACTTGAACAGACCCATAACCAGCAAAGAAATTGAATCAGTTATCAAAAACCTCCCAACAAATAAGAGTCCTGGACCAGACGGCTTCCCTGGGGAATTCTACCAGACATTTAAAGCAGAGATAATACCTATCCTTCTGAAGCTGCTCCAAAAAATAGAAAGGGAAGGAAAACTTCCAGTCTCATTCTATGAAGCCAGCATTACTTAGATTCCTAAACCAGACAGACCCAGTTAAAAAAGAGAACTACAGGCCAATATCCCTGATGAACATGGATGCAAAAATTCTCAACAAGATACTAGCAAATCGAATTCAACAGCATATAAAAAGAATTATTCACCATGATCAAGCGGGATTCATTCCTGGGATGCAGGGCTGGTTCAGCATTCGCAAATCAATCAATGTGATACATCACATTAATAAAAGAAAAGATAAGAACCATATGATCCTCTCAATCGATGCAGAAAAGGCCTTTGACAAAATTCAGCATCCTTTTTTAATAAAAACCCTTGAGAAAGTCGGGATAGAAGGAACATACTTAAACATCATAGAAGCCATTTATGAAAAGCCCACAGTTAATATCATCCTCAATGTGGAAAAACTGAGAGCTTTCCCCCTGAGATCAGGAACATGACAGGGATGTCCAGTCTCACCACTGTTGTTTAACACAGTGTTGGAAGTGCTAGCATCAGCAATCAGACAATAAAACAAAATCAAAGCATCAAAACTGGCAAAGATGAAGTCAAGCTTTCACTTTTTGCAGGTGACATGATATTATACACATGGAAAACCCAATAGACTCCACCAAAAGTCTGCTAGAACTGATACATGAATTCAGCAAAGTTGCAGGATACAAAATCAATGTACGGAAATCAGTTGCATTCTTATACACTAATAATGAAGCAACAGTAAGACAAATAAAGAAACTGATCCCATTCACAATTGCACCAAGAAGCATAAAATACCTAGGAATAAACCTAACCAAAGATGTAAAAGATCTGTATGCTGAAAATTATAGAAAGCTTATGAAGGAAATTGAAGAACATACAAAGAAATGGAAGAACATTCCGTGCTTATGCTTTGGAAGAATAAATATTGTTAAAATGTCAATACTACCCAAAGCTATCTACACATTCAATGCAATCCCAATCAAAATTGGACCAACATTCTTCTCAAAGCTAGAACAAACAATCCTAAGATTTGTATGGAACCACAAAAGACCCTGAATAGCCAAAGTAATATTGAAGAAGACCAAAGCAGGAGACATCACAATCCCATACTTTAGCCTTTACTACAAAGCTGTAATCATCAAGACAGCATGGTATTGGCACAAAAACAGGCACATAGACCAATGGAATAGAATAGAGACTCCAGAATTGGACCCTCAAAAGTATGACCAACTAATCTTTGACAAAGCAGGAAAGAATATCCAACAGAAAAAGACAGTCTCTTTAACAAATGGTGCTGGGAGAACTGGACAGCAACATGCAGAAGAATGAAACTAGACCACTTTCTAACACCACTCACAAAAATAAACTCAAAATGGATAAAGGACCTGAATGTAAGACAGGAAACCATCAAAACCCTAGAGGAGAAAGCAGGAAAACAAACCTCTCTGACCTCAGCTGCAGCAATTTCTTACTTGACACATCTCCAAAAGCAAGGGAATTAAAAGCAAAAATGAGCTCTTGGGACCTCATGAAGATAAACAGCTTCTGCACTGCAAAGGAAACAACAGAACTAAAAGGCAGCCAACAGAATGGGAAAAGATATTTGCAAATGACATATCAGACAAAGGGCTAGTATCCAAAATCTATGAAGAACTCACAAAACTACACAAATAATCCAATGAAGAAATGGGCAGAAAACATGAATAGGCACTTCTCTAAAGAAGACATCCACATGGCCAAAGGCACATGAAAAGATGCTCAATGTCACTCCTCATCAGGGAAATACAAATCAAAACCACACTGAGATAAAACCTCACACCAGTCAGAGTGGCTAAAATGAATAAAACAGGAGACTATAGGTGTGGAGTGGATGTGAAGAAATGGGAACCCTCTTACCCTGTTGATAGGAATGCAAACTGGTGCAGCCACTCTGGAAAACAGTGTGGAGGTTCCTCAAAAAATTAAAAATAGATCTTCCCTAGGACCCAGTAATAGCACTACTAGAAATTTACCCAAGGGATACAGGAGTCCTGAGGGATAGGGGCCCTTGTACC
This sequence comes from Panthera pardus, assembly GCF_024362965.1. NCBI lineage: Eukaryota > Metazoa > Chordata > Mammalia > Carnivora > Felidae > Panthera > Panthera pardus. The sequence goes on from NW_026526677.1 coordinate 53,911,243, forward strand.
CCAATGTTTATAGCAGCACTTTCAACAATAACCAAATTATGGAAGGAGACTAAATGTCCACCAACTGATGAATGGATAAAGAAATTGTGGTTTATATACACAATGGAATACTACATGGCAATGAGAAGAATGAAATATGGCCTTTTGTAGTAACATGGATGGAACGGGAGAGTGTTATGCTAAGTGAAATAAGTCATACAGAGAAAGACAGATACCATATGTTTTCACTCTTATGTGGATCCTAAGAAACTTAGCAGAAGACCATGGGGGGGGGGGAAGGAAAAAAAAAAGGGAGGGAGGGAGCCAAATCATAAGATACTCTTAAAAACTGAGAATAAACTGAGGGATGATGGGGGTTGGGAGGGAGGGGAAAGTGGGTGATGGGCATTGAGGAGCGCACCTGTTGGGATGAGCCCTGGGTGTTGTATGGAAACGAATTTGACAATAAAATTCATTTTTAAAAAAGGGGAAAAAAAAGAAAGTAGGGATAGAAGGATCATACCTCGAGATCATAGAAGCCATATATGAACGACCCAAAGCTAATATCATCCTCAATGGGGAAAAACTGAGAGCTTTCCCTCTAAGGTCAGGAACAAGACAGGGATGTCCACTCTTGCCACTGTTATTCAACATAGTATTGAAGTCTTAGCCTCTGCAACTGGACAGCACAAAGAAATAAAAGACATCCAAATCAGCCAGGAGGAGGTCAAACTTTCACTCTTCGTAGACATGGTATTCTATATGGAAAACCCACAGGATTCCACCAAAAAACTGCTAGAACTGATTCATGAATTCAGCAAAATTGCAGGATATAAAATCAAGGCACAGAAATCGGTTGCATTCCTATTCACCAAAAATGAAGCAACAAAAGGAGAAATCAAGGAATCAATCCCATTCAAAATTGCACCAAAAACCATAAAATACCTAGGAATAAATCTAACCAGAGAGGTGAAAAATCTATACACTGAAAACTATAGAAAGCTTATGAAAGAAATTGAAGAAGACACCAAAAAATGGAAAAAGATTCCATGCTCCTGGATAGGAAGAACAAATATTGTTAAAATGTTGATAGTACCCAAAGCAATCTACATATTCAATGCAATCCCTATCAAAGTACCACCAGCATTCTTCACAGAGCTAGAACAAATAATCCTAAAGTTTGTATGGAAACAGCAAAGACCCTGAATAGCCAAAGTGATCTTGAAAAAGAAAACCATAGCAGGAGGCATCACAATCCCAGACTTCAAGCTATACTACAAAACTGTAATCATCAAGACAGTATGGTACTGGCATAATAACAGACACTCAGATCAGTGGAGCAGAATACAGAACCCAGTAATGGATCCACAAACGTATGGCAAACTAATCTTTGACAAAGCAGGAAAGAATATCCAGTAGAATAAAGACAGTCTCTCCAGCAAGTGGTGCTGGGAAAACTGGATAGCAACATGAGGAAGACTGAACCTGGACTACTTTCTTACACCATTCACAAAAATAAACTCAAAAGGATGAAAGACCTACATGTAATACAGGAAGCCATCAAAATCCTCCAGGAGAAACCAGTCAAAAACATCTTTGATCTTGGCTGCAGCAACTTCGTACTCAACACGTCTCTGGAGGCAAGGGAAACAAATGCCAAAATGAACTACTGGGACCTCATCAAAATAAAAAGCTTCTGCACAGCAATGGAAACGATCAGCAAAACTAAAAGGCAACTGACAGAATGGGAGAAGATATTTGCAAATGACATATCAGATAAATGGTTAGTATCCAAAATCTATAAAGAACTTATCAAACTCAACACCCACAAAACAAAGAATCCAGCGAAGAAATGGGCAAAAGACATGAATAGACACTTCTCCAAAGAAGACATCCAGATGGCCAACTGACGCATGAAAAAATGCTCAACATCACTCATCATCAGGGAAATACAAATCAAAACCACTATGAGATACCTCCTTACGTCTGTCAGAATCGTTAACATCAACAACTCAGGCAACAACAGACTTTGGTGAGGATTGGAGAAAGAGGATCTCTTTTGCATTGTTGGTGGCAATGCAAGCTGGTGTAGCCACTCTGGAAAACAGTATCGAGGTTCCTCAAAAAATTAAAAATAGGACTACCTTATGACCCAGAAATTGCACTACTAGGTATTTATCCAAGGAATATAGGTGGGCTGTTTCGAAGGGACACATGCACCCCCATGTTTATAGTAGCACTATCAACAATAGCCAAAGTATGGAAAGAGCCCCAATATATATATATATATATATATATATATATATATATATATATATATATATATACATATATATATATATATATATATATATATGTATATATATATATATATATATATATATATATATATATATATAAAATGGAGTATTACTCGGCAATCCAAAAGAATGAAATCTTGCCATTGGCAACTACATGGATAGAACTGGAGGGTATTATGCTAAGTGAAATTAGACAGCGAAAGACAAACATCATATGACTTCACTCATATGAGAACTTTAGGAGACAAACTAGATGAACATAAGGGAAGGGAAACAAAAATAATATAAAAACAGGGAGGTGGACAAAACATAAGAGACTCTTAAATATGGAGAACAAACAGAGGGTTACTGGAGGGTTTGTGGCAGCGGGGGATGGGCTAAATGGGTAAGGGGCGTTGAGGAATCTACTCCTGAAATCATTGTTGCGCTATATGCTAACTAACTTGGATGTAAATTAAAAAAAAATTAAAAAAAAACATTTGTAACACTTGCAGTGCTTATACTAAAAAATTTAACTGCTGGGGCTCGGTTGCTCAGTGGGTTGAGTATCTGACTCTTGATTTCAACTCAGGTCATAATCCCAGTGTTTTGAGATTGAGTCCCTCATTAGGCTTGGTGCTGAGAATGGAGCCTACTTAAGAATCTCTCTCTCTCTCTCTCTCTCTCTGTGTGTGTCTCTCTCTGTCTCTCTCCCTCAGCCCCTCTCTCCCACTTGTGCACACACTCTCCCCCCGCAAAAAAAATTAATTGCTTATTTTAGTATGATTAAAGATAGATTTAGTTGCCACTTACAACCACTTCCGCTTGTTTTTTGTCTTTCGTTCAGTGTTTGACATCTTATTATGTCTGGTTTTTATTTCAGTTTTCTTACATTGTCTTAAATATAGAAGAAGCATTAAAACAGAAAAATTCCTTGATACAGATCATTTGAATCATAGTACAATCAAACTATAAGAATCCTGACAGAAACTTCTCAAACACCAGAATGACCACAGTTAAATTTTTATCATGGTTCTAAATTATGGATAATCATTTTTCAATATTTTAACTATAATGAGATTATTATTTATAGACATCTTATATAATACAATTAGTAAGAAATATATAATAAGAATAGATAAATAAATAATACATAATAAAGAGAATATTCACAAAATGAATAATAGTAACCATCCCTGTAAACTGGGATTTTAAGCCTATTGTGGGTTTGTGGTAAATAAGTCACCTCCAACGCTAACATACTGAGAACTCCTGAACGCCCAGTTTTTTGGATCAGTGTTATAGAAAGTGCTTATTTCTTCAGCCATGCCAAGACTCCGAAGGGCTTGGCCTCACTTACACTTACCCAGTTCTAAAGCAAACTTGCTTTATGCATCCCTGAAGAGGGTAAAATTCAATGGGCTGTTTCTATCCCCTGCTGGTGTCCAAATGGGACCATTAGAGGGATTACTCAAAGAATGAGACCATTTAATTTATTGTCCAAAGCAGGTTGTGTATGAGTGTCATTAAATAATCTTATGAGTAAACAAGCATAAACCCGGACTATCCTGGCAAACAGATGTTTTTTATTCAATATACTGAAAAGGCTCTGACTTTTAGATCCAACAATCTTCCTTTATTCCTTTAGGGTAAATAAGGACTGTTGGTCATTACCCTTCCTAATCTGAAAAAAAGGCAGCAAGTAATCAAATAGAGGATCATTTCCAAAGAACAGAAAAAATAATAAAAGAAATGCAGAGGTGACTGAACATGTAGGTAAGTTTGAATTGGAGGATGTAAGAAAAGACTCTTCTGAAAGAACGGTCTGTTTAATTTGATCACAGATAGGGTTTCCAAATCAACATTCCAGACAAAGCGTACAGAGCCAGCCCCATAATCTCCTACCACTGCCTTCGACTCAACTTCACTGCTGCTTGTCCTCACTAATTATTTATTTTGTGCCTGGCATTGTTCTGGTTGCCAGAAATTCAGAAAGAAATATTACACACACTGACTTTGAGGGACCATAGCATAGCATGATGTTTGGGGAAATGATATTCTTTTTTCCCTTGTTGATACAGATGGAGCATACAGTGCATCTGACATATCTAACCACTTTCTTCTTGAAATCTTCATTTATTCATCTCATCAGCCCTATCTTCTCCTAATTTCCACCCTATCTCAAAATAGAATTTAAAAAAATTCTCCAACATTGAGGCAGCACCATTAACCTTCGTGACTAGTGTGAAGAAGCCTGAATGAGAGTATGGCTTTTAATGTATGCCTATACTCACAGAATGTTTCAATTTTTGTAACCAATCCCATGGCCGAGCTTCCATGTCTGGGTCAGGTTGTGAACGATAACAATCATATTTGGGTTCTGAGTATTGTGTTCAGGGTCAGCAGGAATGCCTAGGGCTGTATCTGTTTTACATATCATATAAAACTTACATAGGATGACACATGTTTTGTAGCACATGGCCAGCAAGGGCCAGATGTGTAATTCAAGATATGAGTGTTTAGATTTCACAATATTTTTTACAATGTATTTGAATTTATCTTGTTTTTCTTTTTTCTTTTTTGATGTTGTTGTTTATTTATTTGAGAGAAGGCATGCAAGCAAGGGAGGGATAGAGAGAGAGGGAGAGAGAGAGAATCCCAAGCAGGCTATGTAGCTTGAACCCATAAACTGTGAGATCATGACCTGAGTTGAAATCAAGAATTAGATTCTTAGCTTACTGATCCACCCAGGCAACCCTAATTTGTTTTTATACCTTTGTAATTGTGCAGCTCTTAACTCATACATTAATTCAAATAATTCAATAATTATTTGCTAAATGCCCACTTGGTGCTAAACCTCATTTTGCATTTCAGTGAGCATAAACCAGACATGGCTCCTGGTCTTCCAGAACTTCCAATAGATCTAATGGAAAATCAGCATACGATAAGTGGTATAAACATAAAGCAGGGTATTGTGCCAAGAGTAACTTATTTGAGAGAAAGAAGAAATGTTGGTGTGTTACAAAAATCCCTCTGAGGAAGCCACAATGAACTTTACCAAAGAAGAAAAAGTAATTGTTGGCTATGTCATCTGGAGCAGGAGAATCTTGAATGAAGAAAAGAGGTTTTGTGCAAATACTTGAAACAGATCATTCTAAGCAGAGAGAAGATTAAGAACAAAGACTCTGAGGCAGGAATACTCTTAATTTGTTTTGAGGAATTAAAGATTCCTGGATATTAGGGAGCTAAAATAACAGTGGTCTATGATGTAGATGGAGAGGTGTGTGAGGGTCAGATCATTTAAAGTTTTCTGACTATGAGAAATAAATTATTTTTTATTTTAAGAGCAATGAAAATCCATCAGTGGCATTTGTTTTGTTTTGCTTTGTTTTGTTTTGTTTAACATAAGCTCATGTGATCCAGTAGATGTTTGCAGAAGAGCAATCTGGTTTCTTTGGGGAAAATACAACTTTAAGGGGCAAGTGCAAAAACAATAAATCTAGCTGGTAAATTAGCCAATTACAATAGCCAAGGAACAGTTGATGATGTTACCACTACAGTGACAGTGTGTAATGTATAGGTAAGAAGTGGACACATTCTGGGTATTTTTTAGGGTGGAAACTATAGAAATAGATGAAGGATTTGATATCCAGGAAAAGGAAGGAAAGGGAAGAATTGAGAAAGATTCTTGAGAGTTTTCTTAAGCAATATTGAGATTGGTGAAGGCATTTTATGAGGAAAACCAAATATTTTTTGTTATAACTTGAGTTTTGAGATGAAATATCCAGATGAAGATATCAAAGTAGGCAGCTGTATCCATGAGTATGAGCTCACAAGAGAGGTGAGGACTTTGAGGTGTAAATTTCAGGCTACAATGGTGAATAAAAATTAACACTATGCCCCCTCTCAGGGAACTTAGTAGAGACCTTAGTCTCTTATGTAGGCTAATGAATATCAAATTGTAAATTCAATAAGTTATATAAAGATAAATATGGTTACCCAAATAATAGATATGCGGGGGAAATCTGTCTTAGTTAAGGGGCTTCCTGAGAAGTAATAGTTGAATTGAAGATGAAAGGGACAGGCTGGTTTTAAAAGTGGAGGAGAGGTTGGGGAGAAGATGGGAAAGACCATCTCTGTGAAAAGAGCATCTTAGGCAGAAAGAATATTTGGACGGAAATCTTATGAAAGAAGAAAAATGGTGTTTGAGAAATAAAAGAAGGTAAGTGCTTGAGGCTGAGGCTAACAGATTTGTCTTCCAAGAGCAAACACTCCAATCATTCAACGAAGGAGACAATTAAAAATAGCAGGCTAAGTTATCTAATGCGGAGAGGGGTTCAGGGCAAGCAATAACAATAGACAGGATTCTAGAAAAGGTCTCACAGGGAAACAGGGTGCATTCAGAAGAAGGTTAGCCTGAAGAGCTGCCTGGTGGGCTAGTATGACAAAGATGGGAAATAGGTCACAAGATGAAGTCAGAATCTGAGGCTAATTTAACATGTTGGAACAATTAAATCAAACACAAAAGCCAGTATGGACTTTTAAACATCTGCCTACATTATAAGAGGCTTAAACCTTTTATCATGACTCCCAGGGGCAGAACTCAATGTGAGGAAGAAGCAAGTCAATTCTGTTGCAATGAGGCTTTTTAAAATTCTGGACTTAACTGTCTCACATTGGCCCTCTTTCGAATCTTTAGAATGGTAGGTTCTCGGGAAGAGAAAAAAAAAAACCCTGCTCATACGTTCAATAAATGTATATTAAATGAATACTTAACCTACTGATTCAATAAATGACTAAGTGGGCTGGTGTCTGAGACTCTCTTCAACCTAAGTCTCCATATCACAAGGGCACAGATAAGTTGAACATCTCAGGGGGTGAGAATTCTTCTGGGAAATCACTCACCAAAGGCCTCTTGCATAAATATTACTCTCTACTTATCACCACAGGAGAACAAAAAGTACTTCTTGGCTATGTTATCTGAAGTGGAATAAAACAGGAGCCTCTTTCCCTAAGTACTATTTGGAGGAAAAATATACTTGGAGAGCAGCAGAAAATGGAAAACTATGGGTACACAGTGACTATTTAAACAGATTTTGGATACTTAAAAGCTAAATCTTACTCTTTAAAATTTTTTTTAACGTTTATATTTATTTTTGAGACAAAGAGAGACAGAGCATGAGTGGGGGAGGGGCAGAGAGAGAGGGAGACACAGACTCTGAAGCAGGCTCCAGGCTCTGAGCTGTCAGCACAGAGCCCAACACAGGGCTTGAACTCGCCAACACAGGGCTCGAACTCGCCAACGGCAAGATCATGACCTGAGCTGAAGTTGGACACTCAACTGACTGAACGACCCAGTTGCCCTGCCAATTCTTACTCTTTATTTTCAATGCTTAATGAATTAGAGGGAAGAAACTAATAATTACTTTAAAACCTCAGCTCTCAATTTTATAGGTACACCTTTTACCAGAACCTCTGGGAAAATATTCCAGGTAACATATCTTTTCTGAAAATTAGCTTCCTCTAGTCTATTGGCTTTCACTTGTGGCTTCTAAGGACATCTATGCATCTTGCCAGTGGATGAATAATGGCTCTTAAATGACATCAGGAGAACACTATTCTCTTCCAGGTAGCAGATAATACATGGCTAAAGAAGAGAGTTACTCATCTAATACTTTGTAAACTTAATTAACCTTAGGTGTATTTTCATTTACTTAGAAATTTCACCTTACTCATCTGAAATTGGAGGATTTCTTTTGAAAACTACTTTCTTTCTGCTTGGAAGAAGTATCTCAGTTCCAGAATTACCGGTTTGGTAAGCCCTATCATGAATTCTTCCTCCTTTCTTCTCACTGGATTTTCTGGCCTGGAGCAGCAGTATCCCTGGATCTCCATTCCCTTTTTGACCATCTATGCCATGGTGCTTTCGGGCAATTGCATGGTGCTACATGTGATCTGGACAGAGCCCAGCCTGCACCAGCCCATGTTCTACTTCCTGGCCATGCTGGCCCTCACTGACCTGTGCATGGGGCTGTCCACATTCCACACAGTGCTGGGGATCCTGTGGGGGTTCATTCGAGAAATCAGCCTGAATTCCTGCATTGCCCAGTCCTATTTTATCCATGGTCTTTCCTTCATGGAGTCCTCTGTTCTCCTTACGATGGCCTTTGATAGGTATGTTGCTATTTGTAATCCACTGCGTTATTCCTCCATTCTGACTAATTCCAGGATTTTCAAAATTGGGCTCACCATAGTAGGTAGGAGTTTCTTCTTTATTACACCCCCCATCATCAACCTGAAATTTTTCCATTACTGCCATTCCCACATCCTCTCTCACTCATTCTGCCTACACCAGGATCTTCTCCGCCTCGCTTGCTCAGACATAAGATTCAATAGCTACTATGCCCTGATGCTGGTCATTTTCACACTATTGTTGGATGCTATTCTGATCCTTTACTCATATTTCCTGATTCTTAGGTCAGTGCTGGTAATTGCCTCTCAGGAAGAGCGGCATAAATCATTTCAGACTTGTGTCTCCCACATTTGTGCTGTTCTCGTGTTCTACATCCCTATCATTAGCCTCACAATGATGCACCGTTTTGGCAAGCATCTCTCCCCTGTGGTCCATGTACTTATGGGCAACATCTACATCCTTTTTCCACCTTTGATGAACCCCATCATCTACAGTGTCAAGACCCAGCAGATTCGTAGCAGAATGCTCAGACTCTTTTCTCTGAAAATATATTGAGGTGCTCAGGTCTTTAAAAAAACAAAACAGCAACAATAACTAACACACAAAATTCAACACCAAAAAATGAATTTTATTAGAATTAGAGATTTAGCCCAGGGTCTATGATTCTTGATTTTAAAATACATTTTAAACATAAATGCAGAAACAAGTCCCATTTTAGGCTATGTTTTGGAAGTCAACTGTTCTTAGGGCTAGAGGTGGGAGACTCCATCTGAAACATTCCATAAATTTTCTACCAACTGTCAATTTGTGTAAAACAAGACAGTATGTTCATGCCATAAGTATGATCATATTCAAGAAAGGATAAAACTAGTTATTGTGCCCCAAATGGATATTCAAGTATTTTCTTTGCATTGAAACAGAGCTGGATTCAAATCCTAGGTCTTCTGGTTTCAAAGGTGGATACCTTGAAGCTTCTTTAATTCTGAGACTCAATTAATCTTCAAAATGGGGAAAGTGCCCAACTCACAAGGATGTTGTGATAACTAGATGGACCAGAATTGTGCAGTAGAATTTTTCTAAAAGGATGGAGACGTTTTCTAATATAGAATAATATAGACGAACATATAACAATAGCTTCATGTGGCTATTGAGCCCTTGAAATGTAAATAATATAACTGGGCAAGTACATTTTTGATCTGGTTAATTGTAGTTAATTTATATTTAAATGTTAAAAGAAGGTTGTTTTGGACAATGCAGTGGCTGCTTTATTGGACACTGCAAGTATAAAGAGCACACAAAATGGAATATGACTATGGATTCAATTTTCCCCACATCTACTTTATTTATTTTTTAAAGATTTAAAAATGTTTTAAAGTAATTTCTATACTTAACATGGGCTTGAACTTACAACCCCAAATCAAGAGTTGGAATGTTCTACCAACTGATCCAGTCAGGCATCCGTCACATCTACCTTAAATTGGAATCCTCACTTGTTATATTTTATATGTAGACTCCATATGTGGGAGTGGATTTGGCTCCAAATCCTTCACTTTTAAATCTAAATAGGGGAATAATCTGAGCAGATGAAACTTTAGGCTTATGATTGATTCTGATTTATTTTTTTTAATTTTTTAACATATATTTATTTTTGAGAAGAGAGAGACAGAGCATGAGTGGGGGAGGAGGGAGAAAGAGGGAGACACAGAATCTGAAACAGGCTCCGGGCTCTGAGCTCTCAGCACAGAGCCCGACGCGGGGCTCGAACTCACAGACTGTGAGATCATGACCTGAGCTGAAGTTGGATGCTTAACCGACTAAGCCACCCAGGTGCCCCTGATTGATTCTTATTTAAAAAAAAATATATAAAAAACATAAATAGGTTCCCTTCTAAGTAATATAGTTCAATTTTCAAAAGAAGGGAAGAAAGAAAGGAAAAAGGTATCTGTGCAGAGATAAAGAGAAAATAATTGGTTTAATATTATTAAAATCTCTTAGGTACCTAAGGAGGAAAGTGTTAGCTAATACTCAGCAGATTAATGCATCAGAGTAATCTTACACCAAGGAAGCAAGTATTTCTTAATATTTTTAGATATGAACCTAAATCTATGTACTTAAATTTTATTTTTAATTTTTTAATGTTATTTCTATTTATTTTTGAGACAGAGAGAGACAGAGCGTGAGCAGGGAGGGGCAGAGAGAGGGAGACACAGACTCTGAAGCAGGCTCCAGGCTCTGAGCTGTCAGCACAGAGCCAGAGACGGGGTTTGAACCCACGAACTGCAAAATCATGACCTGAGCCAAAGTCAGATGCTTAACGAACTGAGCCACCCAGGTGCCCCTGTACTTAAAATTTTTATTTCAGACTTGTGTTTATATATTTCTCTCCTTGTTATTGTTCCATTCAATTAAGTAGTCAGTGTAGAAAGCAAAAAGACACACTTTAGTTTCCAACCGCTTAAAAGTGGGGAAATAAATAGTTCCTGGACAGAGCAAAGCACCTTGGCATGTGCCAATTTCACAAGATCCGTATGACCCAGTTTTAGAATGAAACGAGAGTTAGCTACTGAGTCGACAGAGGTCATGTTGTGTCTCACGGATCATCTTTGGGCACACATCGCTCAGCGGCTAGACAAGCTTCCCTTCAATGTCTTGATGCTACATGATCACCTTTGCTCAGCACTGACTCCGTTTGGGGGAAGCAGGGACCTCTGCAGGTGCAGGACATGTTCTGCCCTGCCAGGCATGCTGGGAGGACTGATGTGAACTTATATGGAGTTAACGGAACAGATACATATACCTAACACACCTGAGTAATTGGTTGGAGAGTCATGTTTAATATGAGGAGTGGGAAGGTCCATTTGAAGACTCTATTCATCAAGGCTCTGAGTATCTGTACCTCAGATTATGGCAACTTGTAGGAATATGAGCCAAAATAGTTGGAACCAATGGCTGTGGACAATGGGCTTGAAAATATCTGGTACATACTCAGAAATCACAGCTGGTTCTAGAACTGGGTATTCAGACTATAATGATGAGACTTGTGAAGAACTTCAGATTGTCTTAAAATCCATGACCCAGTGGAAGGGGGTCAAAGGAAGGAAAATGAAGGAAGGAAGCTGATGAAAATACACTTCCTGATTACTGGGTTTTACACAGAAAGGAACAAGTTAGGAAAGTTTGTGCTTTGGATTGTATGCTTTACATAGGCCTCTCTATCTTGGAGCACTAACATAAAATAACTAAACCCCTTCCTAGGGAGGATGGCAATTTTAGAGCCATCAGCTAGGGTCCTCACATTGAGAATTGACAGACCTACCACAGGTATTAAAAATACCATCTGGGGGGGCCTGGGTGGCTCAGTCGGCTAGGAGTCTGACTTTGACTCAGGTCATGATCTCACAGCTTGTGAGCTTGAACCCCGCATCGGGCTCTGTGCTGACAGCGTGGAGCCTGGAGCCTGCTTCGGATTCTGTCTCTCTCTTTCTCTCTGCCCCTCCCCTAATCACACTCTGTCTCTCTCTGTCTCAAAAGCAAATAAACATTAAAAAAAATTAAAAAAAAACAGAGCTATCAAGGTATGAAAAGACATGGAAGAGCCTTTAATGCACAGTTTTGAGTGAAAGAAGCCATCCAGAGAAGGTTACATCTGTATATGATTCCAACTATATGACTTTCCGGAAAAGGCAAAACTATAGAAATTAGAAATAGCATAAAGATTAGTGTAGCCAGGAGTGTAGGAAGACAGAGGGAGAGTTGAATGGGTGGAGCACAGGGAATTGTAGAGTAGTGAAAGTGATCTGTATGATACTGTGATGGTGGGTACATGACATTGTGTACAGGTATCCCCCACTTTTTGAAAGTTCACGTTATGCTCCTTAGCTCTTCGGAAAGACCTACATCAGTACCTGTTGTCACTACTTGAAAGAACTCTGAAGAGTATTTTCACTTTTACAAAATAAGCGAAAAGCAAAACAAGCATTCAGTGTGTGTTTTGCATTGAGCCATAACAGAGGGAGCGAGAGGAGGCCAGCCTTCCTGGGGACCCACACTCAACATCACAGCATCAACCCCCCAGAGTTTTGAAACGTGTCTCTGAGCATCTGTGCTTTATCCGGATTAATTTTGTGCATCTGTTAGCAAGACATATCTAAAGGCGCCAGAAAACCTTAACAGAGGTTATTTTGGGGGACTGGAAATGCTAAAACAATTTTTCAAATGAATTAATGGTAATTGCTTCTTTGTTTTATGCCATTTCACCTCAGGAATCGTTCCATAGGAAAGTTCTACTCTTGGATAGATCTGTACTTATCAGAACCATAGAACTGCAACAGAGAAAGTGAATCTTGATGTAAACTGTGGGCTTTGGTTAATAGTAATGCATCAATATTGGCTCAATTGTTTAAAAATCAGACATGCAATCATTAAGTTTTTATATAAAATGGGAGTAGTAAAAAGGACACACTAGTAGCTTCAAAAGGGAAACGAATAAGTTAGTAAACAAACAGCTGATACCTGTAGGATTGGAAAACAGAATGGCCTTGCTGATTTCCACAGTAACACAGGATCTAGAAGATAGCATAAAATCCCTGTGAAATGTTGAGGAAAGCTACTGGGATCCAGACGATAACAGTAGACACTTGTATCTCAGTATGTTTACACGTTCCTTGCCCTCCCTCAATCGATAAAGAGCAGAAGAGCCAACCCATATTTTCATGTATAGGGAGAAAAACAAACTCCTACTTTCTGAGCCAGCCCCCAAGCCACACCCAAAAGACTGTCTAGGGAGAGAGGGTTGGGGGACAGTAGCCTACTGTTAGCGAAAACACTGGAAATACCACAAACCCTGACACAAATGCCAAAAAAGAGAGTCCACCCTGTAATGGAAAGTAGTGAGAACAGATCTGAGGCGTTTTGAGTCAGACATTCCTCAAATGGGGAATTAATAGGAGTAGTTGAAAGTGCATGGACATAGGCTTGAAAGTACTCTTGAGCAAGTGTTAATTTTGTGGGAGGAAAAACCATGACAGAAATGGTTGTCAGTTAAAACTGACGAAAAACTAGTAACCACCTTACTCTGAAAGAACCCCCTCACTCTTCCTTATACATCTGTTATCAATATTCCTGGAAAACAGGAAGCATTTCCAGTGAAGAGCTTCTGTCAAAAATAGAAAATAAAAATAAAAATAAAAATGTTTCTGGTGATAAATGCTCTGTCTCCCCTGCAAGAACACCCACACAACACACACAGACACACTCACACACTGGTGTGTCCTAGAGAAACTACATTATATTGCTTCGATCTGAAGTCATTCTCTCTATGAATAATTGGTAGATATGGGAATGAAATAAGAAAATAAAGACAGTAGAGAAATAGACAAGAAATAGATCATATGATATAAGAATCGTTTAAAGTTGGGGTGCCTGGGTGGCTCAGTTGGTTAAGCTGCCGACTCTTGATTTCATCTCAGGTCATGATCTTGCGATTAGTGGGTTCAAGCCCCACATCAGGCTCCGTGCTGATAGCACAGAGTCTGCTTGGGATTCTCTCCCTCTCTCCCTCTTTCTTTCTCTGGCCCTCCTCCATTCATGCTTGCTCTCTCTCAAAAATAAATAAACTTAAAAAAAAATTAAATTTAACAAATTGAAGTCAGGACCAAAGAAAATTATGAAATCATTTCAAAATGTTTGCTATGTTATAATTGTTATCTCCTGTGTAACAAACCATCCCCAAACTTAGTGTCTCCAAACAACAATGACTTATTGTTTCTCACAATTCTGTGGGTCAACAATCCACGTAAGGCTTGACCGTATGGTTCTGTTTCCATAAGGAGTGGGCTGTGATACCTCAATAGGCAGCATTCAACTAAGAATTCAGCTTCAGCTGAGTTGAAAAGTCCACGGACTTCAGTCCCATGCCTGGTGCCTTTGGGCTCATCTCCATAGTCACCCTCTCTCCATGGGGATAGCTTCTTCATACTATTGGTATGATTTCAGTGGAGTTCTATTCCTAATATGGGTGCCTGGCTTTGAATAAAAAACAAGGTAGAAGTTGCCAGACTTCATATTACATTGGCTCAGACAGCCGAGAACATCACCATCATTCCTGCTACATTATGTGGTCACAAGAACTATCATCCCAGGTTCAAGGGGAGGAGAAATGGGCTCCACCACAGATGACAGCAGCAGCACACACAGAGAGATAGAGAAGGGCATGATTGCAGTCAGATTCTCAGATTACCTTCCACAGTGTGCAGAAGGGAACAGCAAACATATTGTAATAGGAATTGAGAAAGAATAATAACCAAGAGAGACAAAACTCATGTGAGGGTCCGTGATAGATATAGTAAAGACAAAAAAGGTTTACTACATATATGAAAGGATTCTCCAAATTTTTTTTAAAAGCAAAATCAAACAATAAAAGAAATGTGAAATTAAGATTATGATTATAATTAGAACCTTAGCCCAACCCCCCAGACAATCCCAATGCATTTAGAGAAAAGTTACCAGGATAGAGAAAGTTTAAAAAGAAAAAGGAAAAGGAAAAGAGAGGCACCTGGGTGGCTCAGTCAGTTAAGCCTTCGACTCGAGATCAGGTCATGATCCCAGGTTGTAAGATCAAGACTCATGTCAGGCTCCACGCTGAGCACTGAGCACTGAATAGGGATTCTTTCTCTCCCTCTTCCTATGTCCCTCGTCCACTCTCTTTGTCTCTGAAAGAAGAAGGAGGAGGAGGAGGAGGAGGACAAGGAGGAGGAAAGGGAGAAAGAATTGAAGAAGAGCAGCTCAGGCTGAGAAAATAAAAATCCACATAAAAATCCAAATAAAACTCTCTATGGTAGCTAATGACATTTCTGGACCCTTCTGATGCGAATTCTACCACGTGACCAATGGAAGAGAGAGAAAGCCAAGGAGCCTTAAAATTTCAAGGTAAGTAAGGTGACAGAATCCAGTCTTAGGTACCCTCTCAAAAGCATACAATCCTTCCACATGTGGCATTCACAGTCTACATTTGCAGATGCCTCCATGGGAACAAGACAGTATTGCACTAGCAAGAATCTCTGCCACGCAAAGGAGATCTGGGTACTCAATGCAAGTGTGTGCTAACTTGGTTGTCCCAGAGTGCTGGACCAAGGAAACCCTGCACATGCTGTAGAGGGAGAGAAAGTGGGCGTGTTTCTCCCAGGAGCCAACTCTGGGCCATCTCCTTCCACCAGTGTGTAAAGTTCAGTCCTCTGGGGACTGAAGGTCTAGGGCCTGAGAGATGCCTAGAGGAGGTATAAATAGCTCCACATTTGCTGTTTGTCTTCTGAACATCATCTTGCTTTTATTTTTCCCTCTCAACCAGTTAAATACCTTCAGGATCCAAAAAAGTATAGGTAAGTAAGGTGAGTTTTGCTCAGCAAAGACATGTAGAAAAAGGCACCTGGAAACACAGGAAAAAGAAAGAAAGAAAGAAAATCTTAGGGAACTCCAGAGGTAGCTCCGTCTTCCTAGCACCTGATCATCTTGTATTTCTCTCAGCCTTGCCCTATGAGGCATTGGATATGGCTGTAATGGGACTCGTGGACAATTGTAGTATCTCTTTGTGCTCTTTTACTAAATGGGCCATCTGCAACGGGCACAAATGGGCATTTTTCCTTTTAGAATATGTTACGCAATGGTTGTTTTTCTTTGAAATGTGGGCCTGAATGCTATGCATAGATGCAATGAATTTGGATTCCAGTTCCAGTAGTAAAAGCAAGGTTTTGTAGCTAAACAAGTCTAGTAGTTAAAGAAAATGCATATATGTGTATGTATGTAAATACATGCATGCATTTCCCCCTAAAATTTACAGACTATTCACTATACATCAGGTGCTGGGCTAAACACAGATTAAAAAAACCTAAACTCAGAGATTTCAACTCCCTTCCCTATATAACAAAGATGATACACTGAACATGAGGATAGAATAGAGCCCCATTTCTTTTTTTTTAATGTTTATTTATATATGAGAGACTGACAGAGTGAAAGCAGTGGAGGGGCAGAGAGAGAGGGAGATACAGAATCCAAAGTAGGCTCCAGGCTCTGAGCCTGAGCTGTCAGCACAGAGTCTGGCGTAGGGCTCCAGCCCACAAACCATGAGATCATGACATGAGCTGAAGTTGGATGCGTAACTGACTGAGCCACCCAAGTGCTCCTAAAACTCCATTTCTAAGCCAAGTTCACCATGCTGAATCGCCTGTACTTTATAAGACTGAAATGACAGATTGGGGGTGAAAATTACCAATTCACATTTGTGTCTAGCATACAAAAGTAAGTCTAGGCCTTTATGGATACTGTATATTAGCTCAATCTCTGTCTAGAGGAGCCGAAACTTGAAGTCCAAAAATTTGAACTTGTTCAATGTAATAATTATTTTGATCTTAATGAAGGTAATTTTGCAAGTGCCCTAATCTCATCTGATGTTGAGCTAAAAATGTATCTGACTTACCTGGCAACCACCCTAACATACTGACCCACATTTGTAATTGATGTTTACTTTTAGGTGTTTTACAACTGGAAACTAAGCCTCCCATTAAGTAGTTTTTAGTGGTAATACAGTCAGAATAGGATGTAGCTATCACTTAAATATAATTCTATGGGTCCCAGATGTATGCAATCCCTATTAACCACATAATGCCTCTATGCATATATTCATGATTCAGTCAGAATCTGCCATTAGTAATATTATAAAATATGCTTCCTAGAGCCCCAGAGTTATAAGTTGGGGAGCTGCAGGTGATAATGCTATATCAAAACAAAAAGGAATACAATGAAACAGATCACTCACTGGTGCCCCAAAAGATCACCAGGAAAGTTAGAAGGAAATCTGTAAAATTTGTCTTATGTCTCTTCTATCTCTGTTTCTTTTTCTTCCATTTTTAGACTCTCCTCTTCCCCATCTCAGATGTCCTGATGAAGCCCCACTCACTAAACATCCCCTCCCCATAACTGCACTTCACACACAGATTAATCTTTTCTTTCTGTCCCCAAAACACTGTAATCCAATTGGAAATAAATTTCCAGCAATTAATTTTAGCTCTATGTTAAATGGCTACACAGTTGGTTTATGTAACTAAAGTAGATCGATAGACTTAAGCATCTCAACATTTTATTACATTATTTTGAAAGAATCATATACCAACTTAAGGAAAGTCCTAATGGGGTGACCCTTTGAGTATTATGTCCACTAAACTTTAACTCAAAAAATGGCATCCAAATGAATATAGAAAACAAACTAATGCTTGCCAAACAGGCTGCAGGTCGGACGACGGGCAACATGAGGAAGGGAGAGAGGGATAGAAGCTTGCAGTCACAGGAATAAATGCCAAGCATGGGGAATCTAGTCAGTGGGATTGTAATAGGATTGCGTGGTGACATACGGGACACTCATGGCAAGTATATAACATACTATAACGTATAGACTTGTGGAATCACAGTGTGGTACACTTGAAACTAATGCTACATTGTGTATCAACTATACTTCAGTTAAAAAAAAGAAAAAGGGAGAAATGGATTCCAAATATTTCAATCATATGATATGAAGTACTGGAATATTGAACACCTAATAAAAACTGAAAGTAAAGGTGGTAAAACTGTGCTGCACAATGATACTGACTCCAATGCAATCAAGAGGTAAAAAGGCAGGCATCTCTTAAGCCCATGTTCCTCTTAAGCAAATATATTCAGCCCCCTTTGATTTGAGAATGGGGACTGGGGGAGGATGGAAGCCACTTGTCATCCACCTGCTTTGTATCCATATCTATACCCTCCCTCATAGCTATGTGTTTATAGGAACACGCCCCTTCACACACACATCCCACTCAAATGGGCTATCTCCTTGCTGGCATTTCACCCAACACATCCCTTGCTTTTATCCATTCTGTTGCAACTACAGAAAAGTAGTAACTGTAGATTACCCTCCCTCCCTTTTATTGAAGGCCTGGGGACCCCACTTCCTTATGTGAAACCCTGTTACTTCCTGCTTGGGGGTATTTTAAAGTAATATATTGTCTAATTTTCAAGCAGGGACCCAAATGGGACAGTGTATTTTTCCTTCACAACTTGTCACGCATATCCATCCATTTAAGAGTCCAACTCAGTTTGAGACTGCATATTCTTTAGATTTTTAATATTCATCGTATAATTTTAAGAAATATGTTGATAAGCTGACAAGAATCAATGAAGTCACCTGTGGATGTTTAGTGCCTATCATGGCCCTTAGCATCATTCCAGCGGCCCATCAAGGTTGAGAAGAGCATATGTACTGTATTGCCCAAAATGTATTTAGTTAAAAACGAATTCCCTCCCTCTTCCTTAAAAGTATAATACTTCAGGGATATGAGAGTGAACATTTTGATGACATGTTTTTGTGTCTAGTTTTATTTTTATAGGGAGTAGCGGGTGGTGGCTGATCTCAGAGCTTTCAAATCTACGCTGTCTGACCCTGAATCCAATGGGACCTGGGACAAGAAGCTGAAAGTCTGTGGAATATATTTGCATCTGTTGGAATAACAACAGTATCCATGTTGAGGATCATTGTAAAGGTCTTTTCAACAGGCTATTATGAAGATTTAATAAGGTGATGTTTATAAAGTGCTATGGCACATATTAAGCACTTATTAATGTGAAGCATTTTTTCCCCAAGATATGACTTAATTCTTCCATGGAAGGAGTAAGAGTGCAATGTTAGGCGCATTAATACATCTCACTATCTTTTCACAGAGAAGAAAATACTGCAAAACAATCTAATCAGATGTCATTCAACCTAAAGTGGTGCTGCTCCTCAATCTTCAGTCAGCCCTGTGGTCTTTAATCCAGATACTAGGTCTGGAATATACTGCCATTGATGGACCCTTTCTCTTACAATCACACCCATCCCCAGGATATGTGGTATGTCCTGACTGGAATCCCAGGACTGGAAGATTCTCATACCTGGATCTCCATCCCTATCTGTTCTATGTACATTTTAGCTGTCATAGGCAACATATTCTTGTTCTTACTGAATGTAACTGAGCGCCATCTCCATGAGCCTATGTATGTCTTCCTTCCCATGCTGGCCTTATCAGATGTCCTGCTCTCCACAGCCACAGCCCCCAAGATGCTGGCCATCTTCTGGTTCCATTCCATGGATATATCCTTTGGGAGTTGTGTATCTCAGATGTTCTTCATCCATTTCCTCTTTGTGGCAGAATCTGCTATTCTCCTGGCCATGATATTTGACCGCTATGTGACCATCTATCACCCACTGAGATATACCACAATCTTAACCTCCTCAGCCACTGGGAAAATTGACATCGCAGCTGTGGTCAGGAGCTTTATCATCTGTTTTCCATTCATCTTCCCGGTACACCGACTTACGTATTGTGGGGGAAACATCATTCCCCATTCCTACTGTGAGCACATGGGCATTGCCAGATTGTCATGTGACAATATCAGTGTCAACATCATTTATGGCCTGACTGTGTCCCTACTGTCTACAGGACTAGACATTGTGTTCATCATTATGTCCTACGCAATGATCCTTTGCAGTGTTTCAGTTACCTTCCCATTCTGCCCGATTCAAGGCCCTCAACTCATGTGGTTCCCACATCTGTGTCATACTTATGTTCTATGCCCCAGCATTCTTTTCCTTTTTTTGCCCATCGCCTTGGGGGTAAAACAGTCTTTCACCACATCCACCTCCTGGAAGCCAACCTCTATGTGGTAGTGCCCCCTATGGTAAGCCCCATCATTTACGGGGAACAGATTCAAGACCGAGTAATTTTGCTTTGCTCCCCCATCACCACGCATTATTAAAATGGAGAATAATGCGAAATGCTGGCTATTTCTGAATAACCACCCCCAACTTTTCTCTCTCTCTTTCTCACTCACATACACACACACACACACACACACACACACACACACTGAATGAGCAATGGGAATAAAGAGAATCCATAAGTAACTCTCAATAAACTTAGAAGGATAATAAATGCCAAAGTTTCCAATGTATTTTCCTAAAGCACTTAAAATTGTTGAGAAAAATAAATGAATGATATTCTCAATTCTCCTAGATATCCTATTATCTTGCATTTTAACTTATTCTTAAGCATACACAAGATAACACTAAGAAAAACATATTTTAGGGTTAAACCCAGATGGAATTGTGTTGGGTAGATTGGGAAGCGAAAATAGTGAGTCATTGAGTGTTTGTAGAGACAGTTGAAATTCTGCTGAAATATAAAACACTCCCACCACAGTCAGTAAATACTTGGGCCAGGAGCTTGAAGCCACAACAAACAATAAACAATAAACAATAATTATTTCTATCTGTACCTTTTACAGCAATTAAAATGCGAGTTCTAAAATGAGATATTTTCTGAATCACTGATAGAAAGTCTACTGTATAGAAGAGGCACATCGTATAGGTTTATTGAATGAACAGATAATACTGAATGAAAACAAATAATAAGTGAAATCAACCCACCTGAGACCACATAGACAACTTAAAAGTTAACACTTTGTTCCCTACATAGTGAAGACTTTGGGCCCAGATCATTAATGAAGCATCCTGGTATCAACAGAGTCTTCACCAAGGGAGGGACTAACAGATGAAAAATACCATACCCAGGTCCAAAAAAAAGGCAGTGAAAGACTAAATAGGATGTTTACACATAGTTGTATTTGAAGAGGCTCTATTCACACCAAATATTATTTTATAGAAGCTTGTCTCCAGATTGTACCGTAATTTCTTCATTCAAGATAGTATTCTTACAATCTCTCCTTCAGCAGGCCTTAGCACATGCTCTGAGAATGTGCAATCTGACCTTATATACCCTTGAAGATAGACAAACAATGAACTTTCAAGCATTACCTTGAACACGTGCAACCTTTTCTGGGTTAGCCTTTTTTCTTTGTTTTTCTATTATGTATATGTGATGTGTATTTGTATACACTAGACACATTAATATATGTACAATGTAATATATATACACATTATAAAAACACATATATACACATGCATGTTAATGATATATATATATATATGATATATATATGATATAGGATGTATATATACACATGATGTAATATACATCATATATATATCACATATATATATATCACATATATACATATATATATATATATCACATATATATATATATAAAACAATCAATGTGGGAAATGAAAGCGTGTTGTCTTGACCCTTGGAATCCTGGATAACTTCTTTAGTTTGAAATATATGTTATATTCACTTGAATTTGAGCAAGGAAATCTATTTTAAGAGTTAAAAAAAAACCCTTTGATATGAGAAATCCTGGTTTGCCAGTCCCACACTAACTGTATAAAATTGTCCTTTGGGCGCCTGGGTGGCTCGGTCGGTTAAGTGACCAACTTCGGCTCAGGTCATGATCTCACGGTTCGTGAGTTCGAGCCCGCGTGGGGCTCTGTGTTGACAGCTCAGAGCCTGGAGCCTGTTTCAGATTCTGTGTCTCCCTCTCTCTCTGCCCCTCCCCTTTTCATGCTCTGTCTCTCTCTGTCTCAAAAATAAATAAACGTTAAAAAATTTTTTTTTAATTAAAAAAAAATAAATAAAATCGTCCTGTTATGTAACTATTGGTTCTTGCCCTTAAAAAGGAATTATTTTAGTACCTTCTTTATTGGTTGACAATTAAATGAAATACGTCATATGATGTATTTGTAATTTAATAAAAGCAAATTTTATTTTGATTGTGTTGGTAACTTTTATGAACAGAATCATTAAAGAACTGTTCCCACCAAACCCAACATAGCCCTGCTAACAATAATTCATAGAAAAATGGTTGGAATGGGTCATCATCATAGATATGGAAGTCACATAAAATGTTGCTAAAAGTTGTAGCAAATAGGATTCTGGTTCAGAATTAGATTCTCCAAGGATTGAAGGGGAGTCAGAGAGGAAATAGAGTACAGAATGATAACAAAATATTTGATTAAATGAGTGGTGTAAGTGAGACTTCAAAGAGAAATCTTTTTGAGGGGGTGCCTGGGTGGCTCAGGTGATGAAGCATCTGACTTTGGCTCAGGTCATGATCTCATAGTTTGAGGTTTGAGCCCTGTGTCGGGCTCTGTGCTGACAGCTAGGAGCCTGGAGCCTGCTTCAGAATGTGTCTCTCTCTCACTGCTCCTCCCCCACTCAGGCTCTCTGTCACTCTCTCTTTCTTTCTCTGTGTCTCTGTCTCTCAAAAATAGATAAACATTAAAAAATTATAAAAAAAGGAGACTTTTTAAGGCTTGATTTTTGACAATGAGGAACTAAGAAAATACCAATTTCCCACCCAGAATGTATGAAATATGACAGGAATAAACAATGACTGAGTCATCAGCCTTAATTGTAGAGAAGCTTTCAGGGTGAGGGCTCAGGGATTGGTAGGGGCTGATGGAGTCAGGATATCACTGTGTGTGCTGAGCTGCTAGAAGCACAATCACTGAGTCGTTGCCTTGGAAATTTTGAAGGGGATGCTCCGTATCCTACCATTCTACCATCTTCTTGACCACAGAGTCCCCCGCTGGGTCACAGTGAGTAAGAAAAACGGTATATCATGCAAGATAGAAACGGAGAGCCCTGGAGGGTCTTAGAGAAAACTGACCTACTCTTCCAGATACAATTAAAAAAGAAAAAGAAGTGGAAGAAAAAAAGCACTAAGAGATTGCTAAAGTGAGAACCGTGTTTCATGAGAGGAAGACGCCGGATCATTTAATATCAGACTCTGAGACCCAGCGAGTTAAAGAATACATTATCTGGGTAGCTGAGCAGTAGCAGATATAGAGATACTACGGAGTCAGAACAAATCTTCCTCTGATGGTTTCTGCTCTGCCCTAAGTGGTCTCAGACATGGTGAAACGCTGTGACATGAAGCATAGGTATTAGGAAAATGTATCCAAAAGTGGGAAGAAGCTAAAGATACTAGTTTGCCATGTCAAAACTGTTGCAGAATATCGTGTTATAATAGGGGTTTTAGCTAATATAATTAAAGAAGTATAAAAAGTGGAGAAAGAAGAAGACAAATCCTAGGTTTTGTGTCTTAATTTATTTTTCTTTATTTCTGTATTTATTTTCCTATACTTTGTAAACCCAACAGAGTTCCACAAGAATGGCATACTAATCCATATTTACTTATCCTGGATTGTGTGCTTGAAATTTGTTGAGGGGTGGACCTTGGGTAGTCTCATCACAAAAGAGAAAAAAAAATAGGAAAATGCTACAGGTGTGAAGTGATGAATATGTTGATTGGCTTCGTTTTAGTGAGTATTTCATAATGTATACATATATTGGGTCATCAGTTACACACATCTGTTATAAGCAATTTCTGATTGTCAACTATACTTCAGTAAACCTGGGGCAGGGGTCAAAGAGAAGACATTAGTGTTTTATTGTAGCTAGAATGATTAGAAAAATGAAGTGGAAAATGACATCATTTAAAATGATAAACAAAAATGTACATGTGTCTGAAATACATGTAGGAAATGTTTATTGTATATTATTCATTGCAATGATAATATGGCATCCACAATGATCTACAAATTGCCCATAATCCCAATAAATGCTAATATATTTTATCGTTTGCATGCTGATAATTTTTCAATTTTTTTTGTGGCAAAATATCTGTTCCATAAAGTTTGTGATAATAATGATTTTTAAGTGTAAGATTCAGAGCAATTAATCATATTTGCAATGTTGTGTTCCTATTGCCACCAGTTGCAAAAGCTTTCATCACCCAAAACAGAAACCCTATGTCTCTGAAGCAATAATTCCCCACTCCCCTGCTAACCTCTAACCTAGTTTATATTTCTATGAATTTGTTTTCTTGTAGAGGTGGAATCATATAATATTTATGTTTTGTGTCTGGCTTATTTCACAGAACATAAGATTTGCAAAGGTCATCCATGTTGTAGCATGTTTTTATCCTTCATTCCTTTATACTGATGCATAATGTTTCCTTTATATATATATGTATATGTATATGTGTGTGTGTGTATACATCGTTTTGTACATTCATCTATGGATGTGCAGTTAGGTTGCTTCCACCATTTCCCTACTGTAAATAATGCTGCAATGAACATCCATGTACAAGTATATCTTTGAATACCTGTTTTTATTTGGGGGGTACATACTCAGGAGTGGAATTACTGCATTACATGTAATTCTGTGCCTGAGTTTTTAAGAAACTGCCAAACTGTTTTCCACAGAATGTGCACCATTCTTCATTTCCTCTGGCAATGTATGATGGTTCCAATTTTTCACTATTTTGTCAAAACTTGTTAGTGTTTCAATTTTTTAATTGTGTTTTACATTTCCTTATTTATTTTTGAGAGACAGAGCACAAGCGGGGGATAGGCAGAGAGAGAAGGAGACACAGATTCCAAAGCAAGCTCCATAGCGTTTATTTATTTATTTTATTTTCATATTTTCTTTAGAGGATTAATTATTTAATTGCTTTGCCTATTTTTAAATTCAGTTGTTTATCGAGTAAGGGGAAGATG
The DNA here is from genome assembly GCF_024362965.1 of Panthera pardus. Classification (NCBI taxonomy): domain Eukaryota; kingdom Metazoa; phylum Chordata; class Mammalia; order Carnivora; family Felidae; genus Panthera; species Panthera pardus. Next base: position 53,936,218 of record NW_026526677.1, read on the forward strand.
GCGGCGCAGGAGGACGCTGGGCTCACCGCGCGTCCTGCTGATCACTTAGATTCCACCTACACCTGCCTAAAGAACCCAGAAAACCGCCAGAGGATTAGCAGAACAGAGTCTCCGGAGCCAAGCGCAGACGAGAGGCCCACAGAAGAGGGTAGGAAGGGCGGCGAGGCGGTGCACGCTCCACGGACTGGCGGGAGGGAGCCAGGGCGGAGGGGCGGCTCCCCGGCCAAGCAGAGGCCCCGAGTCTGGCTGGCAAAAGCGGAGGGGCCGGATGGACTGTGTTCTGACAGCAAGTGTGACTTAGCGTCTGGGAGGTCATAAGTTAACAGCTCTGCTCAGAAAGCGGGAAGGCTGGAGGACAAAGGGAGGGAGAGCTGCTGAGCTCCCGGACGACAGAGCTCAGTTTGGTGGGGAACAAAGGCGTTCGCCAGCGCCATCTCCCTCGCCCATCCCCCAGCCAAAATCCCAAAGGGAACCGGTTCCCGCCAGGGAACTTGCTTGCTCCGCACAAACACCCAACTCTGTGCTCCTGCGGAGCCAAACCTCCGGCAGCGGATCTGACTCCCTCGCTGCCACAGGGCCCCTCCTGAAGTGGATCACCTAAGGAGAAGCGAGCTAAGCCTGCCCCTCCTGCCCCCGTGCACCTTGCCTACCAACCCCAGTTAATACGCCAGATCCCCAGCACCACAAGCCTGGCAGTGTGCAAGTAGCCCAGATGGGACACACCAACCCACAGGGAATCCTGCCCCTAGGAGAGGGGAAGAGAAGGCACACACCAGTCTGACTGTGGCCCCAGCGGTGGGCTGGGGGCAGACATCAGGTCGGACTGCGGCCCCACCCACCAACTCCACTTATACACCACAGCACAGGGGAAGTGCCCAGCAGGTCCTCACCACTCCAGGGACTATCCAAAATGACCAAACGGAAGAATTCCCCTCAGAAGAATCTCCAGGAAATAACAACAGCTAATGAACTGATCAAAAAGGATTTATATAATATAACAGAAAGTGAATTTAGAATAATAGTCATAAAATTAATCGCTGGGCTTGAAAACAGTATAGAGGACAGCAGACAATCTCTTGCTACAGAGATCAAGGGACTAAGGAACAGTCACGAGGAGCTGAAAAGCGCTTTAAACGAAATGCAAAACAAAATGGAAACGACGACGGCTCGGATTGAAGAGGCAGAGGAGAGAATAGGTGAACTAGAAGATAAAGTTATGGAAAAAGAGGAAGCTGAGAGAAAGAGAGATAAAAAAATCCAGGAGTATGAGGGGAAAATTAGAGAACTAAGTGATACACTAAAAAGAAATAATATACGCATAATTGGTATCCCAGAGGAGGAAGAGAGAGGGAAAGGTGCTGAAGGGGTACTTGAACAAATTATAGCTGAGAACTTCCCTGAACTGGGGAAGGAAAAAGGCATTGAAATCCAAGAGGCACAGAGAACTCCCTTCAGATGTAACTTGAATCGATCTTCTGCACGACATATCATAGTGAAACTGGCAAAATACAAGGATAAAGAGAAAATTCTGAAAGCAGCAAGGGATAAACGTGCCCTCACATATAAAGGGAGACCTATAAGACTCGTGACTGATCTCTCTTTTGAAACTTGGCAGGCCAGAAAGGCTTGGCACGATATCTTCAGTGTGCTAAACAGAAAAAATATGCAGCCGAGAATCCTTTATCCAGCAAGTCTGTCATTTAGAATAGAAGAAGAGATAAAGGTCTTCCCAAACAAACAAAAACTGAAGGAATTTGTCACCACTAAACCAGCCCTACAAGAGATCCTAAGGGGGATCCTGTGAGACAAAGTACCAGAGACATCACTACAAGCATAAAACATACAGACATCACAATGACTCTAAACCCGTATCTTTCTATAATAACACTGAATGTAAATGGATTAAATGCGCCAACCAAAAGACATAGGGTACCAGAATGGATAAAAAAAACAAGACCCATCTATTTGCTGTCTACAAGAGACTCATTTTAGATCTGAGGACACCTTTAGATTGAGAGTGAGGGGATGGAGAACTATTTATCATGCTACTGGAAGCCAAAAGAAAGCTGGAGTAGCCATACTTATATCAGACAAACTAGACTTTAAATTAAAGGCTGTAACAAGAGATGAAGAAGGGCATTATATAATAATTACAGGGTCTATCCATCAGGAAGAGCTAACAATTATAAATGTCTATGCACCGAATACCGGAGCCCCCAAATATATAAAACAATTACTCACAAACATAAGCAACCTTAGTGATAAGAATGTGGTCATTGCAGGGGACTTTAACACCCCACTTACAGAAATGGATAGATCATCTAGACACACAGTCAATAAAGAAACAAGGGCCCTGAATGATACATTGGATCAGATGGACTTGACAGATCTATTTAGAACTCTGCATCCCAAAGCAACAGAATATACTTTCTTCTTGAGTGCACATGGAACATTCTCCAAGATAGATCATATACTGGGTCACAAAACAGCCCTTCATAAGTGTACAAGAATTGAAATTATACCATGCATACTTTCAGACCACAATGCTATGAAGCTTGAAATCAACCACAGGAAAAAGTCTGGAAAACCTCCAAAAGTATGGAGGTTAAAGAACACCCTACTAACGAATGAGTGGGTCAACCAGGCAATTAGAGAAGAAATTAAAAAATATATGGAAACAAACGAAAATGAAAATACAACAATCCAAATGCTTTGGGACGCAGCGAAGGCAGTCCTGAGAGGAAAATACATTGCAATCCAGGCCTATCTCAAGAAACAAGAAAAATCCCAAATACAAAATCTAACAGCACACCTAAAGGAAATAGAAGCAGAACAGCAAAGGCAGCCTAAACCCAGCAGAAGAAGAGAAATCATAAAGATCAGAGCAGAAATAAACAATATAGAATCTAAAAAAACGGTAGAGCAGATCAACGAAACCAAGAGTTGGTTTTTTGAAAAAATAAACAAAATTGACAAACCTCTAGCCAGGCTTCTCAAAAAGAAAAGGGAGATGACCCAAATAGATAAAATCATGAATGAAAATGGAATGATTACAACCAATCCCTCAGAGATACAAACAATTATCAGGGAATACTATGAAAAATTATATGCCAACAAATTGGACAACCTGGAAGAAATGGACAAATTCCTAAACACCCACACTCTTCCAAAACGCAATCAGGAGGAAATAGAAAGCTTGAACAGACCCATAACCAGCGAAGAAATTGAATCGGTTATCAAAAATCTCCCAACAAATAAGAGTCCAGGACCAGATGGCTTCCCAGGGGAGGTTTACCAGACGTTTAAAGCAGAGATAATACCTATCCTTCTCAAGCTATTCCAAGAAATAGAAAGGGAAGGAAAACTTCCAGACTCATTCTATGAAGCCAGTATTACTTTGATTCCTAAACCAGACAGAGACCCAGTAAAAAAAGAGAACTACAGGCCAATATCCCTGATGAATATGGATGCAAAAATTCTCAATAAGATACTAGCAAATCAAATTCAACGGCATATAAAAAGAATTATTCACCATGATCAAGTGGGATTCATTCCTGGGATGCAGGGCTGGTTCAACATTCACAAATCAATCAACGTGATACATCACATTAACAAAAAAAAAAAGAGAAGAACCATATGATCCTGTCAATCGATGCAGAAAAGGCCTTTGACAAAATCCAGCACCCTTTGTTAATAAAAACCCTTGAGAAAGTCGGGATAGGAGGAACATACTTAAAGATCATAAAAGCCATTTATGAAAAGCCCACAGCTAACATCATCCTCAATGGGGAAAAACTGAGAGCTTTTTCCCTGAGATCAGGAACACGACAGGGATGCCCACTCTCACCGCTGTTGTTTAATATAGCGCTGGAAGTTCTAGCATCAGCAATCAGACAACAAAAGGAAATCAAAGGCATCAAAATTGGCAAAGATGAAGTCAAGCTTTCGCTTTTCGCAGATGACATGATATTATACATGGAAAATCCGATAGACTCCACCAAAAGTCTGCTAGAACTGATACATGAATTCAGCAAAGTTGCAGGATACAAAATCAATGTACAGAAATCAGTAGCATTCTTATACACTACAATGAAGCAACAGAAAGACAAATAAAGAAACTGATCCCATTCTCAATTGCACCAAGAAGCATAAAATACCTAGGAATAAATCTAACCAAAGATGTAAAAGATCTGTATGCTGAAAACTATAGAAAGCTTATGCAGGTAATTGAAGAAGATATAAAGAAATGGAAAGACATTCCCTGCTCATGGATTGGAAGAATAAATATTGTCAAAATGTCAATACTACCCAAAGCTATCTACACATTCAATGCAATCCCAATCAAAATTGCACCAGCATTCTTCTCGAAACTAGAACAAGCAATCCTAAAATTCATATGGAACCACAAAAGGCCCCGAATAGCCAAAGTAATTTTGAAGAAGAAGACCAAAGCAGGAGGCATCACAATCCCAGACTTTAGCCTCTACTACAAAGCTGTACTCATCAAGACAGCATGGTATTGGCACAAAAACAGACACATAGACCAATGGAATAGAATAGAAACCCCAGAAATAGACCCACAAACGTATGGCCAACTCATCTTTGACAAAGCAGGAAAGAACATCCAATGGAAAAAAGACAGTCTCTTTAACAAATGGTGCTGGGAGAACTGGACAGCAACATGCAGAAGGTTGAAACTAGACCACTTTCTCACACCATTCACAAAAATAAACTCAAAATGGATAAAGGACCTGAAGGTGAGACAGGAAACCATCAAAACCCTAGAGGAGAAAGCAGGAAAAGACCTCTCTGACCTCAGCCGTAGCAATCTCTTACTCGACACATCCCCAAAGGCAAGGGAATTAAAAGCAAAAGTGAATTACTGGGACCTTATGAAGATAAAAAGCTTCTGCACAGCAAAGGAAACAACCAACAAAATGAAAAGGCAACCAACAGAATGGGAAAAGATATTTGCAAATGACATATCGGACAATGGGCTAGTATCCAAAATCTATAAAGAGCTCACCAAACTCCACACCTGAAAAACAAATAACCCAGTGAAGAAATGGGCAGAAAACATGAATAGACACTTCTCTAAAGAAGACATCCGGATGGCCAACAGGCACATGAAAAGATGTTCAACGTCGCTCCTTATCAGGGAAATACAAATCAAAACCACACTCAGATATCACCTCACTCCAGTCAGAGTGGCCAAAATGAACAAATCAGGAGACTATAGATGCTGGAGAGGATGTGGAGAAACGGGAACCCTCTTGCACTGTTGGTGGGAATTTAAAATGGTGCAGCCGCTCTGGAAAGCAGTGTGGAGGTTCCTCAGAAAATTAAAAATAGACCTACCCTATGACCCAGCAATAGCACTGCTAGGAATTTATCCAAAGGATACAGGAGTACTGATGCATAGGGGCACTTGTACCCCAATGTTTATAGCGGCACTCTCAACAATAGCCAAATTATGGAAAGAGCCTAAATGTCCATCAACTGATGAATGGATAAAGAAATTGTGGTTTATATACACAATGGAATACTACGTGGCAATGAGAAAAAATGAAATATGGCCTTTTGTAGCAACGTGGATGGAACTGGAGAGTGTGATGCTAAGTGAAATAAGACATACAGAGAAAGACAGATACCATATGGTTTCACTCTTATGTGGATCCTGAGAAATGTAACAGAAACCCATGGGGGAGGGGAAGGAAAAAAAAAAAAGAGGTTAGAGTGGGAGAGAGCCAAAGCATAAGAGACTGTTAAAAACTGAGAACAAACTGAGGGTTAATGGGGGGTGGGAGGGAGGGTAAGGTGGGTGATGGGTATTGAGGAGGGCACCTTTTGGGATGAGCACTGGGTGTTGTATGGAAACCAATTTGACAATAAATTTCATATATTAAAAAAAAATAAAATAAAATACAGTAAAAAAAATAAATTCGGTTGTTTATCTTTTTGGTTTTGAGTTGCTTGAGTTCTTTGTATATTCTGGGCATTAATCCCATATTAGATATATAATTTGCAAATTCCGTTTGCAAATGATGAACCTTTAAAATGATCCATTAGCCTACCACCCACAACCCTCACAATTTTAGGAAAAAGGAAAGTAAATCTATCGAAGTAAAGTCAGTAGAAGAGAGGAAGAAAAAGGAAACAAAAGTATAAAATAGTCTAAGTTTTTCGGTGACTTAACAATGAGCTATTGTTAGGCAACATGTGACAGTCTGACCTCTGAATCAATTGCATTCAACATGACTCAATGCCATGGTATCAGTCTCCTTTACAGATGGAATTGTGGAAAGAGCATGCAAGGCCCCCTTGCCCTTTGACCTCTACCTCTTATTCTCCCTGCAATCAATTATGAATGCCTTCCTCCATCATACTGAAGGCATTTTTCCTAAATTTGCCAGCATCTCAACATTAATTCAAGTACCTCTTAAGATTAGCAACATACAAGAAAGGTCTGGAAATCAGGTTAATCATGTCAAGGAGAAAGGTACAATGTATATAAGTTTGTTTTTTTTTAGAACTCATCATTTGTTCTCATGATTAAAGATATGCTAATTCTTCTCCCCACATTTCTAAAAATTTGAAAGCATATATCATATCTTCTATTTGCATCAAGTTGAGAATAGCATGATTCCCTCACATCTATGAGGCATAAAACACCTGCAATCCGAAGGAAGAGTGCAAGAAAAGCGGAATAATTCTATGAAAAGGAGGGATGGAGAAAACTTCAGTCCAATGTGCAACAACTGATTCAAGGCTCAGTATGGAAGGATTTAGAAATGTCCATCATAACTGGTCATTCTGAGAAAATCACTGAATTTACAAAAATAGCTTCAATAAAATAAAAATCTGAGGAAGGAGACTGCAAGAGAATTAGAGTGAAATATGTGATAGAAAGCCCTGGTGGGTATAGATTTTTCTTTCCAGGAGTGCCTAAGTGAAAGATGGGTCAAAAGGATACTTATAGAATTCATGGCATAGAAACATGCCTACATTTAAAGGTTCTTTAGATCTTTTTCCAAAGGAGGACAGCAGGAAAGGAACTGAACTCTTAAAAAATACAACATGGGTACTTTAATTTCTCTGCATTTACCCCGTGGGAAAGCGAAAAGAGGAGAGCAAGGAGATTCTGCAAGTGTTAGAAATGATTTCAGAGACATGAGATGTGATTGGACCCAAGGGGGCTTAATTATGAGCTGCTGGGCCTCCTGTGGCTTGGGCGACTGGCTAGGAAGTCTCTCAGTCCGTGTTCAGACCGGGTCCTTCTCACATTCACTGGGGAACATTACAAGTGGTGGTCAGGGGCTTTCCTCTACAGTTTGAGTTCAATAAATTTATGCTGCTGCCTCAGCATGATACAAACCTTGCTGGGAGTTTTCATGGAGATGAACCCACCAACATGATCTCAGATAAACTGACAGAACAGGGAGCATGTCTGTTCTGCAGCAACAGAAGAAAAGCAAGAAAGACTCTCCCAGAGATACCTCCCGCACATTGGCAGATAGCCCAGCAGCAAATGGCTCAGAGTTCATGACATTGAAGACGGCTGTTATAGAGGGTGCAGATAGAAAGAAGAGGCATGGCCAGCACGAGATGCAAGTGAATGAGATGGGAATCTCAGGAGGAGAAAGAGTGGATGACAAGTGAGTGCTGAGTGATTTTATTATGAAGACTGACCTTGGTCTTCAAGTGTCTGGTAAGAGCAGAACTGGCTCCCAACAGGAAAGGGCAAGGAAGTCTCACTCTGGCCAAATTCACCCCATAATGTTTCATTTCCAGCTTTTCCAATGATAACCACTCCATCCCCCCCCCCCCCACCCCGTCTCTGTAATCATGCAGATCCTCTCCCACCTGCCTTCCCACCGTCTGCACCTGTCAGGTAATGCTCCTATGTCAGCTCCTAACTCTTGAATAGGTCAGACAAGGTGATCATTTCTAAAGGATTTCTATGCTTTGGAAATCAAGGACTTTGCTGACTGACTAGTCTATCCTAAATACATGTCAGGTGATACAGCTTGTCTTCATAAATGGTCCTTCTGACTATGATTCCTCACTAGAGTTTTAGCAGCATAAACCACAGCTATTGCTGAATTACTGGTATATTTGGTGACTTTCAGTGTATGTTTAAATTTTTAAAAATAATGTTTTTAATGTTTAGTTTTGAGAGAGACAGAGGTAGAATGCGAGTGGGTTAGGGGCAGAGAGAGATGGAGACAGAATCGGAAGCAGGCTCCAGGCTCCAAGCTGTCAGCCCAGAGCCCGACACGGGTTTGAAATCATGAGCTGTGAGATCATGAACTGAGCTGAAGTCAGATGCTCAACTGACTGAGCCACCCAGGCACCCCTAAATTTTTTTAATGTTCATTTTATGTATGAGATATATATATATATAATGAGCAGATGAGGGGCAGAGAGAGAGAGAGAGAGAGAGAGAGTGAGAGAGAAACAAAGAGAGAGTTCGAAACAGGCTCCAGGTTCCCTGGTGTCAGCACAGATCCCAACACAGGGCTTGAACTCATGAACCACAAAATCATGACCTGAGCCAAAGTCAGTTGCTTTACCTACTGAGCCTCCCAGGGGCCCTAACATTCAGTATATGTTTAGATGATCATGAGCTTGCTGACATAATGTAACACTGTTGGAGAGACTAGGAATGAATGAAATAACTAAAAGCTGTATTATACAGGATAGCAACTATTTTTTTTCATAAATCGTTGTTTGTTTGTTTAGAGAAGTGCATGGGAAGGAGCAGAGAGAGAAGGAGAGAGAATGCAGAGCCTGACATGGAGCTCAATCTCATTAACCATGAGATCATGACCTGAGCCAAGATGAAAAGTTGGAAGTGTGGGGCACCTGAGTGGCGCAGTTGCAGTCCCTTAAGCCTCAGACCGTGGCCAAGGTCATGACCTCACAGCTCATGAACTGGAGCCCTGCATGGAGCTCTCTGCTGTGAGTGGATCTTCCCCACCCCCCATCCCCGCTCCCCTACTTGCATTCTCTCTCTCCAAATAAATAAACATTAAAAACAATAACAACAACAACACAGAATGGGATACTTAACTGACTGAGCCACCCTTGCACCCAGCAGATATTTTTCTATTGTACAACTTGAGAATTTCATGATTTTAGATATGCAATTCTTAGAAGCAATGATCTTTATCAGAAAAGAACGTTCATACAGGCACTAAGAACCCAAGTTTTGAGGAAATTCAGTCATCAGGGAATTGAAGCAACTAAAGTTTCCTTAGTTGCTCTACAGCCCTCTCTCCTGCATCATTTCTGGAACCCCAAGGTCTGCCTTCTGTCTTCCATTTCTACTTCTATCTTGGACTCCTCTTAAGGAGACTGTCTTTTCACCCCTTTATTTTTATTCATTCTTTAGGCTTGAGCTCACAATATGAGTGAAGCAATCAAATGGTCTGCATATTATTAAGAATCAATGAGCCTAAACTTGCCAATCTTTTGGTGATAGTAACCTGAGCACTTTCAACCCCAGAAACTAACGTTTATTCTTGCTAAGTTACCTGTTCACCTATATCCCCTAGTCAGCAAGAATGAGTCCTCTTGCCTATGCACTGTTTCTCTAGATTTTTTTGCCTTCTAGAGATTCCTCCCTTCTAGTCATTCTGAAGCATGTATTTCAGAATTTCCATTATTTGAAGTGTACAATTCATGTCAAAGAATTCTGCCATTACTTACATAGGCAAAATAAAATAAAGTATTACTTATAATGTAAAAATCAGCATGGAACTTTGATTTAGATTAAGATTACATGGATTTGATCATCTTTTCTCAAGCTCTATTTCACATTTTTTTAAAAGGACAGCCAGTCCTACATAAATACATAATACACAGATACAGTTATCTCCATATATTATGTTCCTGGGTGAAGCTATGTCTATCTCACTTCTCTTTCATAGGAAGCCTTTTAAACCAAAATACTGGTTAGAGTCTGATTATGTGATTGTCCAAACTGATGGTTTCTGACTCCGACAGTTTGGGGGAAAAAATAGAACACTAAGGTCAGCTGAAATGTGGGATAGGGAGAGATTTATTAAAATCTAATTAAAGTGCAATATCCAAGCAAATTAATTTTAATTTAAATTTATAACATTTATAAATTTATATAAATTTAAATTAATAGCAAGTATAATTATTTTATCCGCAGGTCCAGAAGGACATAACCGAAAGATCAGCAATTTACTCCTTTATCTACGTCATCTGGGTGGTTCTAATGCAGTTGGCCTGCCTTGTACATAACTTCTAATTGTGGTACACTACTTATGGATGTCCTTCTTGAAAACAGTGATGTGTAAGTATGGATTTTTTTCCTTTGATAATATAAACGAGATGGATGAGATGGTCTTTGAATTCTGACAAAATCACAGAGACTCACTATGATGACTTTGAATTAAAACAGGAGTAGAAGAGAAGAGTGCCACTGACTGAGAACCTTCTTTCATTTTCATCTGGAGGCCGGAGGACATTATGTCCGTTTCCAACATCACCGTCTTCAGGCCTTCTGTGTTGACGCTGATAGGGATCCCAGGCCTAGAGAGTGTGCAGTGCTGGATTGGGATTCCATTCTGTGTCATGTATCTCATTGGTATGATTGGAAACTCCTTGCTTCTGATCATCATCAGGTCAGAGCACAGCCTCCATGAGCCCATGTATATTTTCGTAGGTATGCTGGGAGTCACAGATATTGTACTTGGCACGAGCATTGTGCCCAAGATGCTTGGAATCTTCTGGTTTCATGTGCCAGAGATTTATTTTGATTCTTGCTTGCTTCAAATGGGGCTCATCCACACATTTCAGTGCATAGAGTCAGGCATCCTCCTGGCCATGGCTCTGGACCGTTATGTGGCCATCTGTTATCCACTAAGACATGCTGCCATCTTCACCCACCACCTAGTCTCCCAAATAGCAGCTGTGGTAACACTCAGGGCCGCTGTCCTAGGAGCCCCGTGCCTGATACTGATAAAGTTCCGGTTTCATTTTTACCATACAACCATCATCTCCCACTGCTACTGTGAGCATATGGCCATTGTGAAAATGGCTGCAGAAAATGTACGGGTCAACAAAATCTATGGTTTGTTTGTGGTATTCACTGTTGCAGGGTTTGACCTCACATTCATCACTTTGTCCTACATACAGATATTTATCACCGTTTTTCGTCTGCCCCAGAAGGAGGCTCGATTGAAAGCATTCAATATGTGCATCGCTCACATCTGTGTCTTTCTGCAGTTCTACCTCCTTGCCTTCTTCTCCTTCTTCACACATAGGTTTGGTGCTCATGTTCCCCCTTATATCCACATCCTCTTTTCTAGCCTCTACTTGCTTGTCCCCCCATTTCTCAATCCACTTGTCTACGGTGCCAAGACCAAGCAGATCCGGATTCACCTGATAAAGATGTTGTATTCATAAAATGCACTGTGATTAACATCTTCAACCTTCTCCTTTATGCAAAATAAGAATCTCTCAAAACAGAATAAAACAGAAAAATGCATATTATTCATGATGCTTGACTTGTCTCCTCAATTGTTTTGTGAAAGTTGCCTGCATTTTAGGCAGTTTTCAGATCACAGCCCATGACACCTATCAGTCAGTGCCATTTAGATCCTACTAGGCAATGAGAATGGGAGTGGTAGAAACAGCAATAGTGAATATGTATCATTTCCCTTTTTTTTCTTATTTTGCAATTCCTGATTGAATTCTCTCATTTAAATATTCTTCTCCACAAGGTACCACAATATCTATTTCTCAGTGAATTTCCAAGCACCCAAGACTCATTGTCTTGGATTGTCCAGATACTTTATGAAATCACGTTATTGATTCTATTCGTTTCTGGATCATCTTCATCATCTTTAAAGTAAATGTGAGGAGGGGTTCCTGGATGGCTCAGTTGATTAAGTGTCCAACTTTGGCTCAGGTCATGATCTCCTGGTTCATGAGTTCAAGCCCTGCACTGGGTTCTTTGCTGAGAGCACGAAGCCAGCTTGAGATTCTCTCTCACCTTCTCTCTCTCTGCCCCTCCCCACTTGTTCACTTCCTTTCCCTCTTTTAAAATAAATAAATAAACTTAAAACGTACAATTAATGAGAGGAAGTATTTTGTTCTTATTCAAACAAAAAACCTAAAGAAACAAAAAACTGTATGCAATCTAATGACACATAGTCATCAAATTTCAACATTTCTGGTGTCATTCAGGGCATTAAGGTTTAAACGGTATGACCAATGCAGTATTCTATTTCACAATTCAGTACTTTTTATGCCCAGTCACCATTTATGTCTTTATTAATTCCTAAAGTGTTATCAAAACCCTACAACATTATAAATGTATACTCAAGAATAGAAGCATATTCTATTGTGTTATATTAGTTTCAGATGTGCAATATAGTGATTCCACACTTCCATACAACACCTGTGCTCATCATGACAAGTGGACTTCTTAATCCCCGCCACCAATATAACCCATCCCTCCACCCACCTTCATGCTGGTAACCTTCAATGTGTTCTCTAAAGTTAAGAGTCCTTTCTTGATTTCTATCTGTCTCTTATTTTTTTTTTCCCTTTGCTTGTTTGTTTTGTTTCTTAAATTACACATATGCTTGAAATCATGTGGTATTTGTTTTCCCCTATAGGGGGCTGATTCTTAAGGAATGACAGATGAATTGCTGGTAGGTAAGGACATGCCTTGCCAGGTAGATGATCTTGGAGCTTAAAAAGAGAATCAAGAATTGGCACAGTTTTTCTCAATGTAATGCACATCTTGTAGAGACAAGAAAACTACAAATGTCAAGAATGGCTATGGATACTATGCAAAATGGGTGAACTTTATTCTGAAAGCTATCATATGTCACTGGCCAGTTTTGACTCCAAATGCACAAGTGTGTGAATGTGTGTATCTATTTGACATACAGCAGCGTATGTTCTCAGTGGACTTAAAACATTATGCTTTTAAATCACTCAAGGTTATTGCGTTAATGAACACATAAAGTGTTCTGTCCAAATTAATGACTTGAGAACTTAAGGCTTGTGGGCTGTTCCAAAAACCTGATCTCATGGATCATTTTTAAAAAGAGCATGGAAAATATTCCCATGTGTGCAGGTGTCCATACTTTTATTTATGACACTTAAATCAATGTGTACATAAGAATTTATTAGACTGCACGTCACATGGATGTAGATACTCTGGCTTGTTTTATGGACTGGGCCTTATCAATGAATACTGAATTTGATCACTTTGTAAATCTAGAGGCTATCTTGAAGCATCTTTGGAGGCTGTTTTATATGTCAGTATGTATTATGGATTGAGCCTAAATATCCATCAACTGATGAAAGGATAAAAAAATTGTGATTTATATACACAATGGAATACTACTTGGCAATGAGAAAGAATGGAATGTGGCCTTTTGTAGCAACGTGGATAGAACTGGAGAGTGTTATGCTAAGTGAAATAAGTCATACAGAGAAAGGCAGACCATATGATTTCATTCTTATGTGGATCCTGAGAAACTTAACAGAAGACCACGGGGGCGGGGAAGGAAAAAACAAGTTAGAGAGGGAGGGAGACAAACCATAAGAGACTCTTAAAAACTGAGAATAAACTGAGGGTTGATGGGAGGTAGGAGGGAGGGGAGGGTGGGTGATGGGCATTGAGGAGGGCACCTGTTGGGATGAATTGGGTGTTGCATGGAAACCAATTTGACAATAAATTTCATATGAAAAAAAAAGAAAGAAATGTCCGTACTTATCAGATAGGATTTGCTTGGATTACCAATAGGTGTTGTGGTTCTTAGTAACAATTTCTTTGAAATAAAAGTAAAAAAAAACATCAGAAGTGATTTTAATATTCTAATCAGAGTTCAGCAAACTTTTATGCAAATAAAGTTTGGGTTATCGTGGGCAAAGGAACATTTAAAGACTATTTTGTAAGTATTTATATAAAAAACGACAAAGCATATTTCCACAAAGATTTCGATGAAATTATATATAATTATGAATCATTTATAATTGACACTAATAACAATCAGGTGTGTAGTTTTCTGTAAAGAAAGTCTACTAATCAGGGGAAGGTGGAAATGTCCGTCATAAGTGGTCATTGTGAGAATACTGAATTTACAAAGCTTCAATAAATAAAGATCTGAAGAATGATACTACAAGTGAATGAGTGTCAAATGTGTGATAGAGATCCATTGTGGTTACAGATTTTGTCTCCAGAAGTGTCTCAGTGAAAGAAGGGTCACAGACACTTATTTATATGTAACTCATTGGCACAGGAACATACATTTAAGTACATTTAAGTGTCCTTTCGATCTTTTTCCAAATGAGGACAGCAGAAAGAAACTGACAAAAGTAAATGTAATTATTAATTTTTACAAAAATCTTTTTATTTTGTAAGGAATGTCAAAAAAAAAAAAGATTGCATATATTAATTTCTCTACATCTCCACTGTGGGGAAAAAGAAATGAAGAGACCAAGGGGATTTTGCAAGTTGCAGAAATGGCTTCAGGGACATTAGATGTGGATGGACAAAAGAGGGCTTCATTATGAGCTGCTGGGTCCCTGGAGGCTTGGGTTAGTGGCTAGGAAATCTCATATTCAGACCTCCTCCCTCTCCATGTACACTGGGGAACGTTATACTTGCCAATTCAAGCTTAATAAAGTGATGCTGTGTCTAGCAAATATAGACCTTACTGTGAGTTTTGTTGGAGTGTGATCCCACCAACAGGAGCTCAGACACAATTTACAAAAGAGGGTGCAAGTCTGTTTTTCAGGGACAGAAGAAGAGAGGAAAGTCTATTCCAGAGATGTCCACGGTTTGTCAGATGGCCGAGCAGCAAATGGATAAGAGTTCATGATATTTACAGCAGGCTGTTCTAGAGGGTGCAGAGAGAAGAAAGAGATGCTGCCAGCATAAGCACAAGTGAATGAGATGAGAGTCTCAGGAGGAAAAAGAGTGAATGACAGGTGAGTGATGAGTGATGAGTGATGGTGTTACGAGGACAGACCATGGTTTTCAGTTGTCTTGTAAAAACACAACTGGCCCCCAACAACAAAGCATGAAGTCCCTTTCCTCAATTTCACCCAATAATGTTTCACTACCAGCTTTTCCAGTGATAACCACTCCATCCCCCCTGCTCTGTGCTCACTTAGGTCCTCTCCCACCTGCCTTCCCACCACCTGTGCCTGTCAGGAAATGCTCCTACATCAGCTTCTTTCTCTTAAATATGCCAGACAATGTGAATTCTACTAAAGGATTTCTCTTCTAATTCTGATTAACTCTAGAAAGAAGAAGTGATGAAAGAATCCATGATCGAGGAATCTCTAGGATTAAGCATTGGGGAGCAAAGCTTTGGAAATCATGTTTTAGTTGATTAACTAACTGGTCTATTCTAAATATGCATCAGCTGATACAGACTTGCTTCTAGAATGGACCTGTTGAGTGGGTTCCTTCACTTGAGGTTTAGCCACATAAACCACAGCTCTTCCTGCATTACTGGCATTTTTAGTGACGATAAATATATGATTAAATGATAATGGGCTTGCTGACAGAGAGCAACAGTGTTGGACCAACTAGGAAAGAATGAAACAACTGAATCCTGTTTTCACCAAATAGAAACTTTCTAATGTAGCTTGAGCCTTTCTAATTTAAGATATGTGATTTTTAAAAAGCAATGATCTTTTCAGATACAAATGTATCCGAAATAGACTAAGAGCCTAGTTTTCAGAAAAGTCAGTCATCATGAATTGAGGTGATTAAATGTTCGTTAGTTGAGCCATCTCCTCCATCATTTCTGATATCCCAAGTCTGCTCCCTATCTTCCATTCCTACTTCCATATTAGACTCTTGTTGGGAAACATGTCCTTCACCCCTTTATTTTCGACTCATTTCTCATGCCTGTGCTCATGAAATTCAAATGTTCAAGTGATATATATTTCACTAAGAATTAATGAGCTTACATTGGCCAAATCTCACGTTACTGGTATTTGTGAGTAGTTTAAGCCCAAGAACCTAGTCTCTAGTCCATGAATTACCCATGTACCCATTTTCCCACGCGCTGTTGTCAGGAAGATTGAGTCCCCTTGCCTCTATACATTGTCGCCTCTGAGTTTCCATGTTTTCTAGAGATTCCTCCCATCTAGGTATTCAGAAATGGGTATTCCAAAATGTCAGCGATTTTAAGCACACCACTAATTTTCAGGAATTCAATTGTTAGTATGTGGGCAAAATAAAATAGAGTTTAACTACATGTAAAAATGGCATGAAATTTTCACCCACACTCACCAAAAGTGCATGGGGTTAGATGATCTTTTCAAAGTGGTTCCTTTACTTTCTTTTGAACGGACTTCTGGGGAAGGGAGGGAAATATAAGATAAAAACAGAGGGGGACAAATCATGAGAGATTCCTGGGAATAAAGAACACTCTGAGGGTTACTGGAAGGGTGGGGGGGGGGATGGTTTAGATGGGTGATGGACATTAAGGAGTGCCCTTGTTGGGATGAGTTCTGGGTATTATATTTAAGCGACGAATCACTAAATTCTACGCCAGAAACCCTTCCTACACTATATGTTAACTAATGTGGATTTAAATTTAAAAAGTGAAATTGTTATTGGAAAAGAAAAAAAACAAAGAAAAGAGAGACATCCAGTATTACGTAGATACAATGATATAGATAGATGAATATATTGTGCTCATGGGTGTCACCAGTTTCTGTGTTCTCTTTCATAGGGAGTTTTTTCACTTAAAAAACATCAAGAAGTAAACAGAAAAAGAGCCTACTCGGTGTCTCAGTTGAGCATGCCATTCTTGATTTCAGGTCAGGTCAAGATCTTGGGGTTGGTGAGCTCAAACCTCATGTCAGGCTGTGTGCTGATGGTATGGAGTCTGTTTGGGTTACTCACTCTTTCCCTTCTCTTTGCCCCTCCTGTGGTCTCTGTCTCTCTCTATTAAAAAAAACACCTTAAATATAAAACTTATGGAGATTTATCTACTAATGTACTTGTCAGAGTCAGATTTGTTGATCCAAAGTGTCAGTTCCAGACCTAGACACAATGGGAATAACAGAATATTATCAGGTTGTTAGAATGTGGAGTACGGACATTCATCAAACTCTGCTTGAAATGACATTTCCAAGCAAGTTTAACAGGTATAATTATTGTAACCCCAGGTACAGAGGGACATAACAGAGAGATCAGCAGTTACTCTGTTACCCACGTGATCTGGCTGGTTGTAATGCAATTAACTTGCCTTCTACATAACTTCTTATTGTGCTACACTACTAGTGGATGTCTTTCTGAAAAGAATAATGTGTATCTGCGGATGTTTTTCCTTCCATAATATAAATAAGAAGGATGATATGATCTTAGAGTTCTGACAAAATCAGAGACCCACTATGATGACTTTATACAAACAAGAGTAGCGGAGAAGAGTGCCACTGACTGAGAAGCTTCTTTCATTTGCTTCTGGAAGCCCAAAGACATTATGTCAATTTCCAACATCACCGTCTTCAGGCCTTCTGTGTTGACGCTGATAGGGATCCCAGGCCTAGAGACTGTGCAGTGCTGGATTGGGATTCCATTCTGTGTCATGTATCTCATTGCTATGATTGGAAATTCCTTGCTTCTGATCATCATCAGGTCAGAGTGCAGCCTCCATGAGCCCATGTACATTTTCGTAGGCATGCTGGGAGTCACAGATATTGCGCTTGCTACCACCATTATGCCCAAGATGCTCGGAATTTTCTGGTTTCGTGTGCCAGACATTTATTTTGATTCCTGTTTGCTTCAAATGTGGCTCATCCACACATTTCAGGGCATAGAGTCAGGCATCCTCCTGGCCATGGCTCTGGACCGTTATGTGGCCATCTGTTATCCACTAAGACATGCTGCCATTGTCACGCACCGCCTAGTCACCCAGATAGGGGCAGTGATAACACTCAGGGCCGCTTTCCTAGTAGCCCCGTGCCTAATACTGATAAAGTTCCGGTTTCAGTTTTACCATACAACCATCATCTCCCACTGCTACTGTGAGCATATGGCCATTGTGAAAATGGCTGCAGAAAATATACGGGTCAACAAAATCTATGGCTTGTTTGTGGCATTTACAGTTGCAGGGTTCGACCTCACATTCATCACTTTGTCTTATGCACAGATCTTTATCACCGTTTTTCGTTTGCCCCAGAAGGAGGCTCGGTTGAAAGCATTCAATACGTGCATCGCTCACATGTGTGTCTTCCTCCAGTTTTACCTCCTTGCCTTCTTCTCCTTCTTCACACATAGGTTTGGTGCTCATGTTCCCCCTTATATCCACATCCTCTTTTCTAGCCTCTACTTGCTTGTCCCCCCATTTTTCAATCCACTTGTCTACGGTGCCAAGACCAAGCAGATCCGCATTCATGTGGCAAAGTTGTTCTCTTCATAAAATTCACTCTAACTCCTTCAACCTTCTGCCTTAGTAGCAATCTCTCAAAATTAAATATAACATTTAAAAATCCACACTGTCTGCAATTCTTCAGTTTTGTATATTTGTTTTGTTTAATTTGTCTGCATTTTATGGTTTTCATATCATTATACCCCATGACAACTATTATTCGGTCGGTTTTGGGATGCTACCGCCTAATAAGAGGAATAAACATAAAGATCAAAATAGTGAAAATATATTGTTACCTTTCCTCTTTTATTTTTTATTTCCTGGTTGAATTTCTTCTCTATGGATTTTTCTCCAGAAGAATTCATAAATATGCATCTATCACTGAAATTAAATGCAGCCAAACTCTTTGTTTTAGAATGTGCAGGTACTCAAAGAAAACAAGGTGTTCATGTGGCTTTTTAGTCACCAAAAGGTTTTTTTTTGAGGAGGTGTATTTTAAGCATATTGTACTAAAACAAACAAAAAACAAACATGTTTACAAAAAGGTAATTTGTAAATTAAACAACAATATGAGAAATAAAAGAAAAAAAACAATGAAACTCCCAGAAGATAGATATAAGAAACCAGAACAAAAGGACACATGTTAACTCTGGGGGCTGTGATTAAAAACTATAAAGGGTCAATCCAAGAACACCAACATATCACTAAACAGGAGTTCTAGAAAGCCAAGGAAGATAAAACTATAGGTGGACTGTAGTAGACCAGGAACATATTAGAAAATTATACAAAACTATTCCAAAAACCAAAGGACACAAATCCAAATTGGGAATATCCACCGTGTACCCTGGGAAAAAAGAATACAATTTCATAGTAAGTTAAGAAAATGAAAAGCCTATGGCTACAGACTGGCATAAAGTATTTGCAAAATACATGTTTAACAAAGGACATATATCCAAAATATACAAAGAACTTTTAAATCTCAACAATAAGGAAATAAACAAGTCGCTTAAAAAGTAGGCAAAAATCTGAAAACATATTTCACCCCAAAAAGACATAACAAATAGCATTAAGCATGTTTTAAGATGCTCAATATCATTTGTCATTAAGGAATTGCAAAGTGAAACAATGGGATACCATACACACCTATTAGAATGGGTAAAACCTGAAATACTGACAAAACCAAATGCTGGTGAGGATATAGAATAATAGGGACTCTCCTCATTGCTGGTGAAAATACAAAATAGTACAGCCACTTTGGAAGAGAATTTTGCATTTCTCACCGAACAAAACATAGTCTTACCATGTGGTTGGCCTTGCACTCCTAGATATGGTACCAAATGGGTTAAAAACTTATGTCTACACAGAGACACGCACATAAATGTTTAGAGCAGGTTTCTTTTTAATTGCCAAAAATTGGAGGCAACTAAGATGAAGGGAAAAACAGACCGTGGCACCTCTTTAAAATGTAATGTGAGTATTTGATTAAAAAAGAGAGAGAGCTAGGGGTGCCCCAGAGGCTCAGTGGGCTGAGCATCTGACTTCGGCCTAGGTCATGATCTTGCCATTTGTGGGTTCGAGCCCCACGCCGGGCTCAGCGCTACAGCTTGGAGCCTGGAGCCTGCTTCGAATTCCATGTCTCCCTCTCTCTCTCTGCCCCGCCCCTGCTCACATCTGTCTCTCTCTGTCTCTAAAGCAATTAAACATTTAAAAAAATTTAAAAAGAAAAGAGCTATCAAGCTATGAAAAGACATGGAAGAGCCTTTAATGCACAGTTTTGAGTGATAGAAGCCATCCAGAGAAGGTTACATCTGTATATGATTCCAACTATATGACTTTCTGGAAAAGGCAAAACTATACAAATTAGAAATAGCATAAAGATTAGTGTAGCCAGGAGTGTAGGAAGAGAGAGGGAGAGTTGAATGGGTGGAGCACAGGGAATTGTAGAGTAGTGAAAGTGATCTGTATGATACTGTGATGGAGGGTATATGACATGATGTACAGGTATCCCCCACTTTCTGGGGGACAGTAGCCTACTGTTAGCGAAAACACTGAAAATACCACAAACCCCGACACAAATACCAAAAAAGAGAGTCCACCCTGTCATGGAAAGTAGTGAGAACAGGGTGAGGCCTTTTGAGTCAGACATTCCTCAAATGGGGAATTAATAGGAGTAGTTGAAAGTGCATGGAAATAGGCTTGAAAATACTCTTGAGCAAGTGTTGATTTTGTGGGAGGAAAAACCATGACAGAAATGGTTGTCAGTTAAAACTGACAAAAAACTAGTAACCACCTTACTCTGAAAGAACCCCCTCACTCTCCTGTATACAACTGTTATCAATATTCCTGGAAAACAGGAAGCATTTCCAGTGAAGAGCTTCTGTCGAAAATAGAAACCAAAAATAAAAATAAAAATGTTTCTGGTGATAAATGCTCTGTCTCCCCTGCATGAACACCCACACAACACACACAGACACACTCACACTGGTGTGTCCTAGAGAAACTACATTATATTGCTTCGATCTGAAGTCATTCTATGAATAATTGGTAGATATGGGAATAAAATAAGAAAATAAAGACAGTAGAGAAATAGACAAGAAATAGATCATATGATATAAGAATCGTTTAAAGTTGGGGTGCCTGGGTGGCTCAGTTGGTTAAGCTGCCGACTCTTGATTTCATCTCAGGTCACGATCTTGTGATTCGTGGGTTCAAGCCCCACATCAGGTTCCATGCTGATAGCACAGAGTCTGCTTAGGATTCTCTCCCTCTCTCCCTCTTTCTCTGGCCCTCCCCCGTTCATGCTTGCTCTCTCTCAAAAATAAATAAACTTAAAAAAAATTAAATTTAACAAATTGTTTGCAGTCAGGACCAAAAGAAAATTATGAAATCATTTCAAAATGTTTGCTATGTTATAATTGTTATCTCTTCTGTGACAAACCATCCCCAAACTTAGTGTCTCCAAACAACAATGACTTATTGTTTCTCACAATTCTGTGGGTCAACAATCCACGTAAGGCTTGACCGTATGGTTCTGTTTCCATAAGGAGTGGGCTGTGGTACCTCAATAGGCAGCATTCAACTAAGAATTCAGCTTCAGCTGAGTTGAAAAGTCCACGGACTTCAGTCCCATGCCTGGTGCTTTTGGGCTCATCTCCATAGTCACCCTCTCTCCATGGGGATAGCTTCTTCATACTATTGGTATGATTTCAGTGGAGTTCTATTCCCAATATGGGTGCCTGGCTTTGAATAAAAAAACAAGGTAGAAGTTGCCAGACTTCGTATTACATTGGCTCAGTCACCCAAGAACATCACCATCATTCCTGCTACATTATGTGGTCACAAGAACTGTCATCCCAGGTTCAAGGGGAGGAGGATTGGGCTCCACCACAGAAGATAGCAGCAGCACACACAGAGAGATAGAGAAGGGCATGATTGTAGTCAGCTTCTCAGATTACCTTCCACAGTGTGCAGAAGGGAAAAGCGAACCTATTGTAATAGGATTGGAGAAAGAATAATAACCAAGAGAGACAAAATTCGTGTGAGGGTCCATGATAGATACAGAAAAGACAAAAAAGGTTTACTACATATATGAAAGGATTCTCCAAATTTTTTTTAAAAGCAAAATCAAACAATAAAAGAAATGTGAAATTAAGATTATGATTATAATTAGAACCTTAGCCCAACCCCCCAACAATCCCAATGCATTTAGAGAAAAGTTACCAGGATAGAGAAAGTTTAAAAAGAAAGAGGAAAAGGAAAAGAGAGGCATCTGGGTGGTTCAGTCAGTTAAGCGTTCGACTCGTGATCAGGTCATGATCCCAGGTTGTAAGACCAAGACTCATGTCAGGCTCCACGCTGAGCACTGAGCACTGAAGAGGGATTCTTTCCCTCTTCCTATGTCCCTCGTCCACTCTCTTTGTCTCTGAAAGAAGAAGGAGGAGGAGGAAGAGGAGGAAGAAGGGGAGGAGGAGGAGGAGGCGGAGGAGGAGGAGGAGGAGGAGGAAAGGGAGAAAGAAAAGAAGAAGAGCAGCTCAGGCTGAGAAAATAAAAATCCACATAAAAATCCAAATAAAACTCTCTATGGTAGCTAATGGCATTTCTGGACCCTTCTGATACGAATTCTACCATGTGACCAATGGAAAAGAGAGAAAGCCAAAGAGCCTTAAAATTCAAGGTAAGTAAGGTGACAGAATCTAGTCTTAGGTGCCCTGAAAAAGCGTACAATCCTTCCACATGTGGCATTCACAGTCTACATTTGCAGATGCCTCCATGGGAACAAGACAGTATTGCACTAGCAGGAATCTCTGCCACGCAAAGGAGATCTGGGTACTCAATGCAAGTGTGTGCTAACTTGGATGTCCCAGAGAGCTGGACCAAGGAAACCCTGCACATGCTGTAGAGGGAGAGACAGTGGGCGTGTTTCTCCCAGGAGCCAACTCTGGGCCATCTCCTTCCACCAGTGTGTAAAGTTCAGTCCTCTGGGGACTGAAGGTCTAGGGCCTGAGAGATGCCTAGAGGAGGATAAATAGCTCCACATTTGCTGTTTGTCTTCTGAACATCATCTTGCTTTTATTTTTCCCTCTCAACCAGTTAAATACCTTCAGGATCCAAGAAAGTATAGGTAAGTAAGCTGAGTTTTGCTCAGCAAAGACATGTAGAAAAAGGCACCTGGAAACACAGGAAAAAGAAAGAAAGAAAGAAAATCTTAGGGAACTCCAGAGGTAGCTCCGTCTTCCTAGCACCTGATCATCTTGTATTTCTCTCAGCCTTGCCCTATGAGGCATTGGATATGGTTGTAATGGGACTCTTGGACAATTGTAGTATCTCTTTGTGCTCTTTTCCTAAATGGGCCATCTGCAACGGGCACAAATGGGCATTTTTCCTTTTAGAATATGTTACGCAATGGTTCTTTTTCTTTGAAATGTGGCCCTGAATGCTGTGCATAGATGCAATGAATTTGGAGTCAAGTTCCAGTAGTAAAAGCAAGGCTTCGTAACTAAACAAGTCTAGTAGTTAAAGACAATGCATATATATGTGTATGTATGTAAATACCTGCACGTATTTCCCCCTAAAATTTGCTGACTATTCATTATACATCAGGTGCTGGGCTAAACACAGATTAAAAAACTGAACCTCAGAGATTTCAACTCCCTTCCCTATATAACAAAGATGTTACACTGAACATGAGGCTAGAATAGAACCCCATTTCTTTTTGTTAATGTTTGTTTGTATTGAGAGACAGACAGAGTGAAAGCAGGGGAGGGGCAGAGAGAGAGGGAGATACAGAATCCAAAGTAGGCTCCAGGTTCTGAGCCTGAGCTGTCAGCACACAGTCTGACCCAGGGTTCCAAGGGCTCCAATTTACAGACCATGAGATCATGACTTGAGCTGAGGTCGGACGCTTAACCAACTGAGCCACTCAAGTGCTCCTAAAACTCCATTTCTAAGCCAAGTTCACCATGCTGAACCGTCTGCACCTTGTAAGACAGAAATGATAGATTGGGGGTGAAAATTACCAATTCACATTTGTGTCTAGCATACGAAAGTAAGTCTTGGCCTTTATGGATACTCTAAATTAGCTCAATCTCTGTCTAGCGGATCCGAAGCTTAAAGTCCAAAAATTTGAACTTGTTCAGTGTAATAATTATTTTAATCTTAATGATGGTAATTTTGTAAATTCCCTAATCTCATCTGTTGCTGAGCTAAAAATGTATCTGACTTATGTGGCAACCACCCTAACATACTGACCCACATTTGTAATTGATGTTTACTTTTAGGTGTTTTACAACTGGAAACCAAGCTTCCCATGAAGTAGTTTTTAGTGGTAATACAGTCAGAATAGGATGTTGCCATCACTTAAATATAATTCTATGTGCCCCAGACGTACACAATCCCTATTAACCACACTGCCTCTATGCATATATTCACGATTCAGTCAGAATCTGCCATAAGTAATATTATAAAAAATGCTTCCCGGAGGTCCAGAGTTATAAGTTGGGGAGCTGCAGTGATAATGCTATATCACAACAAAAAGGAACACAATAAAATAGATCACTCACTGGTGTCCCAAAAGATCACTGGGAAAGTTAGAAGAAAATCTGTAAAATTTGTCTTATGTCCCTTCTACCTCTGTTTCTGTTTCCTCCATCATTTAGACTCTCTACTCCCCCATCTCGGATATCCTAATGAAGCCCCACTCACTAAACATCCCCTCCCCATAACTGCACTTCACTCACAGAAGCTGAAAGTCTGTAGGATATTTTTGCATCTGTTGGAATAACAACAGTATCCATGTTGAGGATCATTGTAAAGGTCTTTTCAACAGGCTACTGTGAAGATTTAATAAGATGATATTTATAAAGTGCTATGGCACATATTAAGCACTTATTAATGTGAAGCATTTTTTTTCCCAAGTTACGACTTAATTCTTCCGTGGAAGGAGTCAGAGTGCAATATTAGGTGCATTAATACATCTCACTATCTTTTCACAGAGAAGAAAATATTGCGAAACAATCTAATGAGACATCATTCACCTAAAGTGGTGCTGCCTCTCAATCCTCAGTCAGCCCTGTGGTCTTTAATCCAGATACTAGGTCTGGAATATACTGCCCCAGATGGCCCCTTTCTCTTACAATCACACCCATCCCCAGGACATGTGGTATGTCCTGACTGGAATCCCAGGACTGGAAGATTCTCATACCTGGATCTCCATCCCTATCTGTTCTATGCACATTTTGGCTATCATAGGCAACATCTTCTTGATCTTCCTGATTGTAACTGAGCGCCGTCTCCATGAGCCTATGTATGTCTTCCTTTCCATGCTGGCCTTATCAGATGTCCTGCTCTCCACAGCCACAGCCCCCAAGATGCTGGCCATCTTCTGGTTCCATTCCACGGATATATCCTTGGGAGTTGTGTATCTCAGATGTTCTTCATCCATTTCCTCTTTGCGGTAGAATCTGCTATTCTCCTGGCCATGGCATTTGACCGCTATGTGGCCATCTGTCACCCACTGAGATATACCACAATCTTAACCTCCTCAGCCACTGGGAAAATTGGCATCGCAGCTGTTGTCAGGAGCTTTATCATCTGCTTTCCATTCATCTTCCTGGTACACCGACTTACGTATTGTGGGAGAAACATCATTCCCCATTCCTACTGTGAGCACATGGGCATTGCCAGATCGTCATGTGACAATATCAGTGTCAACATCATTTATGGCCTGACTGTGGCCCTACTGTCTACAGGACTAGACATTGTGTTCATCATTATGTCCTATGCGATGATCCTTTGCACAGTGTTTCAGATACCTTCCTGGTCTGCTAGATTCAAGGCCCTCAACACATGTGGTTCCCACATCTGTGTCATACTTATGTTCTATGCCCCAGCATTCTTTTCCTTTTTTGCCCATCGTTTTGGGGATAAAACCGTCCCTCAGCACATCCACATCCTGGTAGCCAACCTCTATGTGGTAGTGCCCCCTATGCTAAACCCCATCATTTACGGGGTGAAGACCAAACAGATTCAACACCGAGTAATTTTGCTTTTCTCCCCCATCAGCACGCATTGTTAAAATGGAGAATAATGCGTAATGCTGGCTATTTCTGAATAAACCCCCCCGCCCCACTTCTCTCTCTTTCTTCTCTCTCTTTCTCTCTCACTCACACACACACACACACACACATACACACACACTGAATGAGCAATGGGAATAAAGAGAATCCATAAGTAACTCTCAATAAACCAGAAGGATAATAAATGCCAAAGTTTCCAATGTATTTTCCTAAAGCACATAAAATTTTTTTTTTTTTTTAATTTTTTTTTTTCAACGTTTTTTATTTATTTTTGGGACAGAGAGAGACAGACAGAGCATGAATGGGGGAGGGGCAGATAGAGGGAGACACAGAATCGGAAACAGGCTCCAGGCTCTGAGCCATCAGCCCAGAGCCCGACGCGGGGCTCGAACTCACGGACCGTGAGATCGTGACCTGGCTGAAGTCGGACGCTTAACCGACTGCGCCACCCAGGCGCCCCTAAAGCACATAAAATTTTTGAGAAAAATAAATGAATGATATTCTCAATTCTCCTAGATATCCTATTATCTTGCAATTTAACTTATTCTTAAGCATACATAAGATAATTATGTAATTATTTCTATCTGTACCTTTCACGGCAATTAAAATGTGAGTTCTAAAGGGATATTTTCTGAATCTCTGATACAAAGTCTATGTATAGAAAAGGCACATCGTATAGGTTTATTGAATGAACAGATAATACTGAATGAAAACAAGTAATTAGTGAAATCAACCCACCTCAGACCACACTTTGTTCCCTACATAGTGATGACCTTGGGGCCAAATCATTAATGAAGCATCCTGGTGTCAACAGACTTCACCAAGGGAGGGACTAACAGATGAAAAATACCATACCCAGGTCCAAAATTAAAAGGCAGTGGAAGACTAAATACAATGTTTGCACATATTTGTATTTAAAAAGGTTCTATTCACACCAAATATTATTTTATAGAAGCTTGTCTCCAGATTGTACCGTAATTTCCACATTCAAGATAGTATTTTTACAACCTCTCCTTCAGCAGGCCTTAGCACATGCTCTGAGAATGTGCAATCTGACCTTATATACCCTTGAAGACAGACTAACAGTGAACTTTCAAGCATTACCTTGAACACGTGCAACCTTTTCCGTGTTAGCCTCTTTTCTTTGTTTTTCTATTATGTATATATGATGTGTGTTTGTATACACTACACACATTAATATATGTACAATGTTGTATACACATTATAAAAACACACATATATACACATGCATGTTCATGATATATAAATGATATATATATATATACATCTATATATATGTATATATATATACATATATATATATATAATATCAGATATATATATAAAACAATTAATGTGGGAAATGAACGTGTGTTGCCTTGACCCTTGGAATCCTGGACAACTACTTTGGTTTGAAATATATGTTATATTCACTTGAATTTGAGCAAGGAAATCTATTTTAAGAGTTAAAAAAACCCCTTTGATATGAGAAATCCTGTTTTCCCAGTCCCACACTAACTGTATAAAATTGTCCTGTTATGTAACTATTGGTTTTTGACAAATAAAATGGAATTATTTTAGTACCTTCCTTATTGGCTTGACAATTAAATGAAATATGTCATATGATGTATTTGGAATTTAATAAAAGCAAATTTTATTTTGATGGTGTTGGTAACTTTTATGAACAGAAACATCAAAGAACTGATCTCACCAAACTCAACATAGCCCTGCTAACAATAATTCATAGAAAAATGGTTGGAATGGGTCATCATCATAGATATGGAAGTCACATAAAATGTTGCTAAAAGTTGTAGCAAATAGGATTCTGGTTCAGAAGTAAATTCTCCAAGGATTTAAGGGGAGTCAGAGAGGAAATAGAGTACAGAATGATAACAAAATATATTTAATGAGTGGTGTAAGTGAGCCTTCAAGGAGAAAACTTTTTAAGGGGGTGCCTGGGTGGCTCAGGTGGTGAAGCATCTGACTTCGGCTCAGGTCATGATCTCATGGTTTGAGGTTTGAGCCTTGTGTCGGGCTCTGTGCTGACAGCTAGGAGGCTGGAGCCTGCTTCAGATTGTGTCTCCCTCTCTCACTGCTCCTCCCCCACTCAGGCGCGCTCTCTCTCTCTCTCTCTCTCTCTCTCTTTCTCTGTCTCTCTCTCTCAAAAATAGATAAACATTAAAAAATAATAAAAACAAGAAGAGTTTTTTAAGCTTGAGTTTTGGCAGTGAGGAACTAAGAAAATACCAATTTCCCACCCAGAATGTATGAAATATGACAGGAATAAACAATGATTGAGTCGTCAGCCTCAATTGTAGAGAAGCTTTCAGGGTGAGGGCTCAGGGATTGGTAGATGCTGATGGAGTCAGGATATCACTGTGTGTGCTGAGCTGGTAGAAGCACAATCACTGAGTCGTTGCCCTGGAAATTTTGAAGGGGATGCTCCGTATCCTACCATTCTACCATCTTCTTGACCACAGAGTCCCCCGCTGGGTCACAGTGAGTAAGAAAAACGGTATACCATGCACGATAGAAACGGAGAGCCCTGGAGGGGCTTAGAGAAAACTGACCTACTCTTCCAGGTACAATTAAAAAAGAAAAAGAAGAAGTGGAAGAAAAAAAGCACTGAGAGATTGTTAAAGTGAGTACAGTGTTTCATGAGAGGAAGACACCGGGTCATTTAATATCAGACTCTGAGACCCAGCGAGTTAAAGAATACATTACCTGGGTAGCTGAGCAGTAGCAGATATAGAGATACTATGGAGTCAGAACAAATCTTCCTCTGATGGTTTCTGCTCTGCCCTAAGTGGTCTCAGACATGGTGAAACGCTGTGACATGAAGCATAGGGTATTAGGAAAATGTATCCAAAAGTGGGAAGAGGCTAAAGACACTAGTTGGCCATGTCAAAACTGTTGCAGAATATCGTGTTATAATTGGGGTTTTAGCTAATATAAGTTAAGGAAGAATTAGAAGTGGGGAAAGAAGAAGACAAATCCTAGGTTTTGTGTCTTAATTTATTTTTCCTTATTTCTGTATTTAATTATTTTCCTAGTCTTTGTAAAGCCAACAGAGTTCCACAAGAATGGCATACTAATCCATATTTACTTATCCTGGATTGTGTGCTTGAAACGTGTTCAGGGGTAGACCTTGGGTAGTCTCATCACAAAAGAGAAAAAACATAGGAAAATGGTACAGGTGTGAAGTGATGGATATGTTGATTGGCTTCGTTTTAGTGAGTTTTTCATAATGTATACATATATTGGGTCATCAGTTACACACATCCGTTATAAGCAATTTCTGATTGTCACTTATACTTCAGTAAACCTGGGGCAGGGGTGGGGGAGAAGACATTAGTGTCTTATTGTGACTAGAATGATTAGAAAAATGAAGTGGAAAATGACATCATTTAAAATGGTAAACAAAACTGTACATGTGTCTGAAATACATGTAGGAAATATTTATTGCATATTATTCATTGTAATGATAATATGGCATCCACAATGATCTACAAATTCCCCATAATCCCAATAAATGCTAATATATTTTATCATTTCCATGCTGATATTTTTTTCAAATTTTTATTATGGCAAAATATCTGTACCATAAAGTTTGTGATAATAATGATTTTTAAGTGTACGATTCAGAGCAATTAATCATATTTGCAATGTTGTGTTCCTATTGCCACCAGCAGCAAAATCTTTCATCACCCAAAACAGAAACCCTATGCCTCTGAGTAATAATTCCCCACTCCCTTGCTAACCTCTAACCTACTTTATATTTCTATGAATTTGTTTACTTGTAGAGGTGGAATCATATAATATTTATGTTTTTTGTCTGGCTTATTTCGCTGAATATAAGTTTTTCAAAGGTCATGCATGTTGTAGCATGTTTTTATCCTTCGGTCCTTTATACTGATGCATAATGTTCCCGATATATATATATATATATATGTATATATATATATATATATGTATATATATATATATATATATACACATATAAATATACACACACACACACACACACAAACACACACATCTGTGTGTGTGTTTGTGTGTGTGTGTGTATACATCGTTTTGTACATTCATCTATGGATGTGCAGTTTGGTTGCTTCCACCATTTGCCTACTGTAAATAATGCTGTAATGAACATCCATGTACAAGTATGTCTTTGATTACCTGTTTTTAATTTGGTGGTACATACTCAGGAGTGGAATTACTGCATTACATGTAATTCTGCCTGAGTTTTTAAGAAACTGCAAACTGTTTTCCACAGAATGTGCACCATTTTTCATTTCCTCCACAATGTATGATGGTTCCAATGTTCCCTATTTTGTCAAAACTTGTTAGTGTTTTAATTTTTTAACTGTGTTTTACATTTCCTTATTTATTTTTGAGAGATAGAGAGAGACAGAGCACAAGCGGGGGATGGGCAGAGAGAGAAGGAGACACAGAATCCAAAGCAGGCTCCAGGCTCCAAGCCAACAGCACAGAGCCTGACCTGGGGCTGGAACTCACAAACCGCAAGATCATAATCTGAGCCGAAATCGGACACTCAACCGACCGAGCCACCCACCGAGCCACCCAGGCACCCCTAGTTTTTAAATTTGTAAAAAAATTATACACATTTTAGTAGATGTGAAGTGGTGTCTTATTGTGGTTTTGATTTTTATTTCATGTGCTATTGGCATTTGCATATTTTCTTTAGCGGATTAATTATTTAATTCCTTTGCCTATTTTTAAATTCGGTTGTTTATCTTTTTGGTTTTGAGTTGTTTGAGTTCTCTGTATATTCTGGGTATTAATCCCTTATTAGATATATAATTTGCAAATCCCGTTTTGTAGCTTATCATTTCACTTTTTGTTAATGTCATTTGATAATGTTGAAATTTTAATTTTGATGAAGTCCATTTATCTATGTTTTTTATTTTTATCCTCAGGCTTGGGTGTGGCATTTGAGAATCTATTGTTCAATCCAAGGTCATGAAAATGTACCTCTATGTTTTTTCCCAAGAATTTTATGATTGTAACTTTTATATTTGTGTCATTGCTCTATTTTTATGCATTCTGAGTTGTAGTGTTTATGTAAAAGAAGAAACATAAAAATTAGACAGAAAAATACAAAAAATTACTTGACCAATTAGATACGAACTTATGTATTATAAAATCAGATACTTGCAGCACTGTGACTCTGACAAAATAGGCATTGGATCCAAAAGCAGGATACAGAATCAAGATATAGATCTACATTTACATAAAGATTTAAAATGAGACCTATAGTTGCTCAAAATAGTTGAGGAAACACCAGGCTATCCATTAACACATGTGTTAAACGTGGTTTCTACATTTGTGAATAACTAAATGAAATCCTTAGTCACCCAAGTCCCCAAAACAAATTCCAGATGGAGTTAAACTTCTCTCCTTTCTCCTTGTTCTTTCTGTCAACTCTATTAAAATCTCTGTCCCATTTTCACTCATCAACTCTATCTCAAGCCTGATCTTGAATTCCACCTCTGGCTCCTAACCTTAACACCCAAGGCTCTGCTACTGATGAGTAGAATTTTAGTGTTCATGAACTTGTTCCCAGATAAAGAACCCTCGCCTTAAACTCCACCCTCGCCATCATATTCAGCCTGTGAGACCCTAATGGCTTTGGTGTTGCTCTCAGCTTTGGCCCCGGGTTCCAGCAGGAGACACTTACCCTCCTACAAAATATAGAGAAGGCCATCATCCATGGAGAGTAGGGGGAGAAAGAGTGAACTGGTAAGTTAAATAAGGGATTGGAAAATTCTAAAAACTGGGAGAAACTACCCTCCTTTTCTAAGAGACTTAATTGTTTCTTTTATTTCCTGTGTTGAGTATTTACTGTTCCAAATATAATGGTAAACAATTTACATACATTATCTTATATAAGTATTATTTGTTTATGTCAAATACTTGGATCTCAGATAACTTAAGTGGTTCTCCCAAGGTCACAAGTCATTAAGTGTTAGAACCATGAACTCTCTTTATCACTGTGCTACATTACTTTTGCTACTTCCATCACTCTTGCACAAACTGCAGAAAGTTACCAGATCCTTCCGTCTTCCATTTCCACAGGAAGCTGTCATTTCTATGCTTATTATCACCACCTTCACTGCCATAAATGACCCTGTGGAGATTTCTCTCAATGCCTTTTTTTTTGGCATGTGGCCCATGTAGAAACACTCTGCCCAGCATCTAAACACATTTCTCTCCCACACAGTGTGCTTTACATGTGTCCTTGTTTCAGAAATACGTTTTCCATCTCTTTTGTAAGGAAATATCTTATATATGATATCAAGAGCTTGACATTTGACATACAATAACTGACCAGAGATTGATATTCTCCAGTCCCCACGTGTTTCCCTGTATCTTCAAATGAAGTCTCACCATGACATTTCGATGGTTCCACTGAGTGCACACCTGCAACCTTCAGCCTTGTTGGCACTCCAGGGAAGAGGCAGAACACGTTTGGATATCTATCCCTTTCTGCCTGGTGTACATCATCGTTGTCCTAGGAAATGGCATCATTCTTTCCTTCATCCGGATTGAC
The DNA here is from genome assembly GCF_024362965.1 of Panthera pardus. Taxonomy (NCBI): domain Eukaryota; kingdom Metazoa; phylum Chordata; class Mammalia; order Carnivora; family Felidae; genus Panthera; species Panthera pardus. The sequence continues at coordinate 53,968,755 of NW_026526677.1, forward strand.
CCTGCTTTGCACCAACCCATGTACCTCTTTCTGGCCATGCTGGCCGTTGTTGAACTTGGTGTCTCTATGAAGTGTGGTACTCATGTTCCCACTGCTCTTCCCCGTGAAAGGTCTGCTTTTCTGGGGCTACAACACCCTCACACACTCTTACTGTCTCCATTCAGATCTAATCAAATTGCCCTGTGGAGACATCCGCCCCAATAGCGTCCTGGGTCTGTTTGTCATTACCTCCACATTTGGGCTGGACTCCTTGTTCCTTGTTCCTTAGGTGTTGATTCTTCATAGGGTACTGGGAGTAGCTTCTGGCGCTGGGAAGTGGAGGGCACTCAACACGTGTGTCACACGTCTGTGCTGTTCTTGTGTACTATGTGCCCATGATCAGCTTCTCCTTGCTGCATCCTTTTGGGTGGCGATTAGCTCCACTCTTCCAATCTGTCATGGCCAATGCCTACATGTTCTTCCCACCTGTGGTCAGTCGGATCGTCCATAGTATTATACTCAGGAAATTTGGAATAGCATTGTCCGTACACTGACTAGAAACTGGGATGAGGTCTAATCAAGACAGATAATACGCTAAGAACATAGGAACTTACATCAGGTCTTATTGGCTGGATATGAGCTCTGCAATTGGAAAAATTCCATAGTTTATTATTGCTTATGAATAAGCTACAAGGTTTAGTAGATGGAGAAAGTAAAGTAGCCTCACCTTTCTCCCTGAAAATAGAGAATGTCATTACTTTGATGTAAGCTTTTAGAAGGAGGCATGGGCCATGAGATTTTTCCTGGTGAGGACATCGTTTCACTATTCAATCTTAATTAAATACTTGATTCCTTTGTTAAGGAATATTAACTATTAAATACTTGATTCCTTTGTTTGCTATTAAATACTTGATTCCTTTGTTTTTATTCCCTGAGGGATAGGCAGATTGGGTCCTGGGGATGTTTTTGTTTCCAAGTACATGCAACTTAGGGATACATATTTGTGAGTGGAAAAGAATCAGGACAAAAAAGAGTGTGTGTTATTATTATAATGGGTGTATTGCGACAGTGATTACTTCTGATGGATGTAGAGGTGACCGAATGACTGGGGAACCACATGAGAACATTTGCCAGAAGATGGAAATGCCATACGTATGTTAGGATTGTAAGCTACATGGTTGTATTCATTTGTCAAATTGGTACAGCTAAGATTTGCACACTTCCATGAATGTCAATTTTACTTCTAACTCTCTAAATAATAATAATGATGACGATAATATTACTAACAATAATTATTGGGATAGATATGGTGCGAGTAGGGAAGATAAAAGAATGGTATAATGTTGATAATTATTGAACCTGGTGACGGGTAGATGGAATCTCATTATAATGCTTGTTTTGTGCCTGTTTAAAGTTTTTGTAAGTAAACAACTTGAAAACACACTAATTGTGCTGATACTAAATATTCACTGAGTGTGTGCCCTGAAGCAGTGATACCTTTCAACTGGTACCTTATGAAATGATTTACAGAGATGAAAATTATTTAATACACAGAACAAATATTTGCAGTCAAAACTATTTGACTTTAAGAAACCATTTTGTTTTTAATTAGCTAATGGGTAGAAAAAACAGTGACCTGAAAACAGTGGTTTCAGCAGGAAATGACTAAAATATGTAAGCCTCTACTTTTTTCATAGCTCTGGTAGACACCAGTCTTCCAGTAGTAGACATTAGGAGACCTGCTTTTGATCAACAGGAAGGGAGGGAGGGAAGGAACTATTTGAGATAAACTTCCTAGACAGGTCTGCAGACTCACCTTTTTTCCTACATGGTTGTGACTTTCCACAAACTAGAATGAATATTCTTATAAACTAGAGCCTTGAAGAATTACTGAGTATCAAGGTCTTTGTCTTGAACAAGTGATAAGTATATAAGTTGATGGGTGGCATTATGTATATAATTTTTTCTGCTTTTATATAATTCATTCAATTTATTGAGTTTTCTTCCATTTTGTATATATCTGTCTTTGAAAGTGCTCAATGCACAGCAATCACCAAAATGGACAAGGATATTTTTTGGACCCAGTTCTTAATTTTTCCAGATAGTTTCAGAAGCCATCCCACAGCAATAATTAGTGGCAATCTCCATGACAATCCTGTTAACTAGTTAGTATTATGATTCTCATTACATAATTGAAGAAACTCAAAGAATTTATGCAAATTTATTAAAGGCACACAGTGAAAAGGTGGTACTTGCAAGAAGGAAGTCTGCAATGTGATGTTGGATGATTGAATTAAATATACTTAAGTCCCCCAGGGCACCTGGGTGGCTCATTTCATTAAGCCTCTGACTTCAGCTCAGGTCCTGATCTCCCACTCTGAGTTTAACCCTTTGCTGGCCTTTATGCTGACAGCATGGAGCCTGGAGCCTTCTTTGAGTTCTGTGTCTCTCCCTCTCTCTGCCTCTCCCCTGCTCATGCTTTGTCTGTCTGTCTGTGTCTCTCTCTCAAAAATAAACATTGAAAAAATTTTAAATATGTATACTTATATCCATATTCTAGCTATTTTGCTCTTAATATAAATGGGACATTGTTTGTGTTCTGACCTGTTTGAATTCAATTTACTCATTTATAAATGGGGGATAAAATACAGTTTAGTTTTGATGCTTTGAAGATTAAAGGCAATGATCTAAATAAAGCAATTGCACTGTTCCTGGTAGAATTTCCTCAATAACTACTTAGATTTTATTAATCATTCCTTTCCCATGAAATCTGATAGAAATGTGTGAAATCACCCCACTAATTTCATGCTGCCTGCTAGTAGCTCTGTATACGGATTTTAAGTTCAAAAACATCACTCAAGTTTTTCCCCAAAATACTGATTCGTATTCATGATGAAGAATAATACATCAATCTTGCAATCCAGGTTTTTAGCAGAGTAAAATCAATTAAATCAATTTCCTGTCCATCCTTTAAGAAAGCTACAGTAATTAAGAGACTCATATTGCCAAAATCACTGCTAAATCATGTGGAATACAGAGCTAAGAAATTAAGGTCTTCATATGGGGTCAATTGAAATCATAAATAATATCATGGCTGTTCAACAGAGAAAGAAGTTTTCTCTGCAAATAATGCTGATATCTATATCCAGACAAAATCAACCTTTTTACTATACAACAGTTAACTTGAAATGGTTTATAAATTTAATGAAATATCGAAAATGATAAAATTGCTAGAAGAAACAGGAACTTTTTAAAAAAATTTAATGTTTATTTATTTTTGACAGTGAGAGTGAGAGCAAGAGAGCAAGAGCTAGAGGGAGAGAAAGAGTGGGGGAGGGGCAGGGAGAGGGAGACACAGACTCTAAAGCAGGCTCCAGGCTCTGAGCTGTCAAGACAGAGCCTGACTCCGGGCTCGAACCCAGGAACTGGATCATGACCTGAACTGAAGACGGACACTTAACAGACTGAGCCAACCAGGCACCCCCAACCAGAACATTTTCAAATGATGATCCTTTAAAGATGATTCATTAGCCTAGCCCCCACAACCCTTACAACTGTAGTAAAAAGGAAAGTATATCTATTGAAGTAAAGTCAGTAGAAGAGAGGAAGAAAAAGGAAACAAAAGTATAATAGTCTAATTTTCTTGATGACTTAACAATGAGCTATTGTTAGGCAACATGTGACAGTTTGACCTCTGAATCAATTGCAGTCAACATGACTCAATACCATGGTATCAGTCTCCTTTACAGAGGGAATTGTGGAAAGAGCATGCAAGGCCCCCTTGCCCTTTGACCTCCACCTCTTATTCTCCCTGCAATCCATTATGAATGTCTTCCTCCATCATACTGAAGGTATTCTTCCTAAATTTGCCAGCATCTCAACATTACTTTAAGTACCTCTTAAGGTGAGCAACATACAAGAAAGGTATGGAAACCAGGTAAATCGTATCAAGAAGAAAGGTACAATGTATATAAGTTTGTTTGGTTTTTTTAGAAGTCATCATTTGTTCTCATGATTAAAGATATGCTAATTCTTCTCCACACATTTCTAAAAATTTGAAAGATATATCATATCTTCTTTTTATTTGCATCAAGTTCAGAATGGCATGATTCCCTCACATCTATGAGGCATAAAACACCTGCAATCTGAAGGAAGAGTGCAAGAAAAGTGGAAGAAATGTATGAAAAGGAGGGATGGAGAAAAGCTCAGTCCAATGTGCAACAACTGATTCACGGCTCAGTATGGAAGGATTTAGAAATGTCCATCATAACTGGTCATTTGAGAAAATCACTGAATTTACAAAAATAGCTTCAATACAATAAAAATCTGAGGAAGGAGACTGCAAGAGAATTGGAGTGAAATATGTGATAGAAAGCCCTGGTGGATACAGACTTTTCTTTCCAGAAGTGCCTAAGTGAAACATGGGTCAAAAGGATACTTATAGAATTCATGGCATAGAAACATGCCTACATTTAAATGTTCTTTAGATCTTTTTCCAAAGGAGGACAGCAGGAAAGGAACTGAACTCTTAAAAAATACAACATGGGTACTTTAATTTCTCTGCATTTACCCCGTGGGAAAGCGAAAAGAGGAGAGCAAGGAGATTCTGCAAGTGTTAGAAATGATTTCAGAGACATGAGACGTGATTGGACCCAAGGGGTCTTAATTATGAGCTGCTGGGCCTCCTGTGGCTTGGGCTACTGGCTAGGAAGTCTCTCAGTCCGTGTTCAGACCGGGTCCTTCTCACATTCACTGTTTGAGTTCTCTACAGTTTGAGTTCAATAAATTTATGCTGCTGCCTCAGCATGATACAAACCTTGCTGGGAGTTTTGGTGGAGATGAACCCACCAACATGATCTCAGATAAACTGACAGAACAGGGAGCATGTCCTGCAGCAACAGAAGAAAAGCAAGAAAGGCTCTCCCAGAGATACTTCCCACGTATTGGCAGATAGCCCAGCAGCAAATGGCTCAGAGTTCATGACATTGAAGACGGCTGTTATAGAGGGTGCAGATAGAAAGAAGAGGCATGGCCAGCACGAGATGCAAGTGAATGAGATGGGAATCTCAGGAGGAGAAAGAGTGGATGACAAGTGAGTGCTGAGTGATAGTATTATGAAGACTGACCTTGGTCTTCAAGAGTCTGGTAAGAGCAGAACTGGCTCCCAACAAGAAAGGGCAAGGAAGTCTCACTCTCGCCCAATTTCACCCCATAATGTTTCATTTCCAGCCTTTCCAAGGATAACCACTCCACCCCCACCCCACCCCTGCTCTGTACTCATGCAGATCCTCTCCCACCTGCCTTCCCACCATCTGCACCTGTCAGGTAATGCTCCTATGTCAGCTCCTAATTCTTGAATAAGTCAGACAAGGTGATCATTTCTGAAGGATTTCTATGATTTGGAAATCAAGAACTTACCTGACTGACTAGTCTATCCTAAATACATGTCAGGTGATACAGCCTGTCTTCATAAATGGTCCCTCTGTCTATGATTCTTCACTAGAGTTTTGGCAGCTTAAACCACAGCTGTTGCTGAATTACTGGTATATTTGGTGGCTCTTGGCATATGGCATATGTTTAAATTTTTAAAAATAATTTTTTTTAATATTTAGTTTTGAGAGACACAGAGACAGAATTCGAGTGGGTTGGGGGCAGAGAGAGGGGGAGACAGAATCGGAAGCAGGCTCCAGGCTCCAAGCTGTCAGCACAGAGCCCAAAACGGGGTTTGAACTCACGAGCTGTGAGATCATGACCAGAGCTGAAGTCGAATGCTCAACCGACTAAGCCAGCCAGGCACCCCTAAATTTTTTTTAATGTTTACTTTATGTGTGTGTGTGTGTGTGTGTGTGTGTGAGAGAGAGAGAGAGAGAGAGAGAGAGAAAGAGAGAGCACGTATGAGCAGTGGGGGGTGAGAGAGAGAGAGAGAATCTGAAACAGGCTCCAGCTCCAAGGTGTCAGAACAGAGCCGGACACAGGGCTTGAACTCATGAACCACAAGATCATGACCTGAACCCAAAGTCAGTTGCTTTACCTGCTGAGCCACCCCAGTGGCCCTAACATTCAGTATATGTTTAGATGGTCATGAGCTTGATGACATAATGCAACAGTGTTGGAGACAGTAGGAATGAATGAAATAACTAAACGTTGTTTTATACAGGATAGCAACTATTTTTTTTTTCTTAAATGGTTGTTTGTTCGTTTACAGAGGAGCATGATAAGGAGCAGAGAGAGGAGAGAGAATGCAGAGCCTGACATGGAGCTCAATCTCTTAACCATGAGATCATGACCTGAGCCAAGATGAAAAGTTGGAAGTGTGGGGCACCTGAGTGGCGCAGTTGCAGTCCCTTAAGCCTCAGACCTCAGCTAAGGTCATGACCTCACAGCTCAGGAGCTGGAGCCCTGCATGGAGCTCTCTGCTGTGAGTGGATCTTCTGCACCCACCCCCCAATCCCCGCTCCCCTGCTTGCATTCTCTCTCTCCAAATAAATAAACATTAAAAACAATAACAACAACAACACAGAATGGGATACTTAACTGACTGAGCCACCCATGCACCCAGCAGATATTTTTCTATTGTATAACTTGAGAATTTCATGATTTTACATATGTAATTCTTAAAAGCAATTATCTTTATCTGGAAAGAACGTTCATATAGGGACTAAGAACCCAAGTTTTGAGGAAATTCAGTCATCAGGGAATTGAAGCAACTAAAGTTTCCTTAGTTGCTCTACAGCCCTCTCTCCTGCATCATTTCTGGAACCCCAAGGTCTGCCTTCTGTCTTCCATTTCTACTTCTATCTTGGACTCCTCTTAAGGAGACAGTCTTTTCACCTCTTTATTTTTATTCATTCTTTAGGCTTGAGCTCACAATATGAGTGAAGAAATCAAATGGTCTGCATATTATTAAGAATCAATGAGCCTAAACTTGCTGATCTTTTGGTGATGGTAACCCTGAGCACTTTCAACCCCAGAAACTAACCTTTATTCTGGCTAAGTTACCCATTCACCTATATCCCATAGTCAGCAAGAATGAGTCCTCTTGTGTATGCCTTGTTTCTCTAGATTTCTTTGCCTTCTAGAGATTCCTCCCTTCTATTCATTCTGTAGTGTTTATTTCAGAATTTGCATTATTTTATGTGTACAACTCATGTCAAAGAATTCTGCTATTACGTATATTGGAAAATAAAATAAAGTTTCACTTATAATGTAAAAATCAACATGGAACTTTGATTTAGATTAAAATTACACGGATTTGATCATCTTTTCTCAAGCTCTATTTCACATTTTTTTAAAAGGACAGCCAGTCCTACATAAATACATAATACACAGATACAGTTATCTCAATATATTATGTTCCTGGGTGAAGCTATGTCTATCTCACTTCTCTTTCATAGGAAGCCTTTTAAACCAAAATACTGGTTAGAGTCTGATTATGTGATTGTCCAAACTGACAGTTTCTGACTCCGAGAGTCTGGGGGAAAAAATAGAACATTAAGGTCAGCTGAAATGTGGGAAAGGGAGAGATTTATTAAAATCTGATTAAAGTGCAATATCCAAGCAAATAAACAAGTATAATTATTTTATGCGCAGGTCCAGAAGAACATAACAGAAAGATCAGCAATTTATTCCTTTATCCACGTCATCTGGGTGGTTCTAATGCAGTTGGCCTGCCTTGTACATAACTTCTAATTGTGGTACACTACTTATGGATGTCCTTCTTGAAAACAGTGATGTGTATCTATGGATCTTTTTCCTTTGATAATATAAATGAGATGAATGAGATGATCTTAGTGTTCTGCCAAAATCACAGAGACTCACTATGATGACTTTGAATTAAAACAAGAGTAGAAGAGAAGAGTGCCCCTGACTGAGAACCTTCTTTCATTTTCATCTGGAGGCCAGAGGACATTATGTCCATTTCCAACATCACCGTCTTCAGGCCTTCTGTGTTGACGCTGATAGGGATCCCAGGCCTAGAGACTGTGCAGTGCTGGATTGGGATTCCATTCTGTGTCATGTATCTCATTGCTATGATTGGAAACTCCTTGCTTCTGATCATCATCAAGTCAGAGCGCAGCCTCCATGAGCCCATGTACATTTTCGTAGGCATGCTGGGAGTCACAGATATTGTACTTGGTACGAGCATTGTGCCCAAGATGCTTGGAATCTTCTGGTTTCATGTGCCAGAGATTTATTTTGATTCTTGCTTGCTTCAAATGTGGCTCATCCACACATTTCAGTGCATAGAGTCAGGCATCCTCCTGGCCATGGCTCTGGACCGTTATGTGGCCATCTGTTATCCACTAAGACATGCTGCCATCGTCACGCACCGCCTAATCACCCAGATAGGGGCAGTGGTAACATTCAGGGCCGCTTTCCTAATAGCCCTGTGCCTAATACTGATAAAGTTCCGGTTTCAGTTTTACCATACAACCATCATCTCCCACTGCTACTGTGAGCATATGGCCATTGTGAAACTAGCTGCAGAAAATGTACGAGTCAACAAAATCTATGGCTTGTTTGTGGCATTCACCGTTGCAGGGTTTGACCTCATATTCATCACTTTGTCCTACATACAGATATTTATCACCGTTTTTCGTCTGCCCCAGAAGGAGGCTCGGTTGAAAGCATTCAATACATGCATTGCTCACATCTGTGTCTTTCTCCAGCTCTACATCCTTGCCTTTTTCTCCTTCTTCACACATAGGTTTGGTGCTCATGTTCCCCCTTATATCCACATCCTCTTTTCTAGCCTCTACTTGCTGGTCCCCCCATTTCTCAATCCACTTGTCTATGGTGCCAAGACCAAGCAGATCCGGATTCACCTGGTAAAGATGTTGTATTCATAAAATGCACTGTGATTAACACCTTCAACCTTCTCCTTTCTGCAAAATAACAATCTCTCAAAACAGAATAAAACAGAAATATGCATATTATTCATGATGTTTGACTTGTCTCCTTAATTGTTTTGTGAAAGTTGCCTGCATTTTAGGCAGTTTTCAGATCACAGCCCATGACACCTATCAGTCAGTGCCATTTAAATCCTAGTAGGTAATGAGTTGGGAATGGTAGAAACAGCAATAGTGAATATGTATCATTTCCAGTTTTTTTTCTTATTTTTCAGTTCCTGATTGAATTTTCTCCTTAAGTATTCTTCTCCACAATGATCCATAAATATCTATTTCTCAGTGAATTTCCAAGCACCCAAGAATCATTGTCTTGGATTGTCCAGGTACTTGATGAAATCACATTGTTGATTCTTTTTGTTTCTGGATCATCCTCATCATCTTTAAAGTAAATGAGAGGAGGGGTTCCTGGATGGCTCAGTTGATTAAGTGTCCAACTTTGGCTCAGGTCATGATCTCCTGGTTCATGAGTTCAAGCCCTGCACTGGGTTCTTTGCTGAGAGCACAAAGCCAGCTTGAGATTCTCTCTCACCTTCTCTCTCTCTGCCCCTCCTCACTTGTGCACTTTCTTTCCATTTATTAAAATAAATGAATAAACTTAAGAAATAAAATAAATGAGAGGAAGCATTTTGTTCTTATTCAAACAAAAAACCCAAAGAAACAAAAAACTGTATGCAATCTAAAGACACATATTCCTCAAAGTTCAACATTTCCGGTGTCATTCAGGGCATTAAGGTTTAAACATTATGAACAATCCAGCATTCTATTTTACAATTCAGGACTTTTTATGCACACTCACCAATTATGCCTTTATTAATTCCTCAAGTGTTATCAAAACCCTACAATATTATAAATGCTATACTCAAGAATAGAAGCATAATGACAAATTGACAGTGTTTATGTGTTTTGGGTTTATAGCCATTATAGCTTAATATTACTGGGAGAAAGAGAGAGACCAGGGAACGAAAATGAAAGAAGTAATAGAGGTACCTCTGGAATGTGGGGTTAGCCACGAGAGTGAAGCATTGAAATCCAAAGGAAAGCAGCATCTGTAGAATTATTATTATTTTCTTTGGTTTTTAATTACAAAGTCTGATTCCTCTTTTAAGTTTTTTGTTAATTCCAGTTAGTTAACACACAGTGTTATATTAGTTTCAGATGTGCCATATAGTGATTCCACACTTCCATACAACACCTTGTGTTCATCATGACAAGTGGACTTCTTAATCCCCATCACCAATATAACCCATCCCTCCACACACCTCCCTGCTGGTAACCATCAATGTGTTCTCTACAGTTAAGAGTCCTTTCTTTCTCTGTCTCTTATTTATTTCCCTTTGCTTGTTTGTTTTGTTTCTTAAATTCTACATATGCTTGAAATCATGTGGTATTAGTTTTTCCCTGTAGGGAGTCTTAAGGAATGACAGATGAATGGCTGGTACGTAAGGACATACCATGCCAGGTAGATGGTCTTGGAGCTTAAATAGAGAATCAAGAAATGGCACAGTTTTTCTCAACGTAATGCACAACTTGTAGAGACAAGAAAACTACAAATATCAAGAATGGTTAGGGGCACTATGCAAAATTTTTGAAATTTATTCTGAAAGCTATCATATGTCACTGGCCAGTTTTCACTCCAAAAATGCGCATGTGTGTGAATGTGTGTATCTATTTGACACATGGCAGCGTATCTTCTCAGTGGGCTTAAAACATCATGCTTTTAAATCACTCAAGGTTATTGTACTAATGAACACATGAAGGGTTCTGTCCAAATTAATGACTTGAGAACTTAAGGCTTGTGGGCTGTTCCTGAAAACCTGAGCTCATGGATCACTTTAAAAAGAGCATGGAAAATATTCACATGTGTGCAGATGTCCATACTTTGATTTAGGACACTTAAAATACTATATACATAAGCAATATTAGACTGCACGTCACATGGATGTAGATACTCTGGCTTGTTTTATGGACTGGGCCTTATCAATGAATACTGAGTTTGATCACTTTGTAAATCCAGAGGCTATCCTGAGGCATCTTTGGAGGCTGTTTTAAATGTCAGTGTTTATTATGGAAAGAGCCTAAATGTCCATCAACTGATGAATGGATAAAGAAATTGTGGTTTATGTACACAATGGAATACTACTTGGCAATGAGAAAGAATGAAATATGGCCTTTTGTAGCAACGTGGATGGAACTGGAGAGTGTTATGCTAAGCGAAATAAGTCATAGAGAGAAAGAGAGATACCATATGTTTTCAGTCTTATGTGGATCCTGAGAAAGTTAACAGAAGGCCATGGGGGAGGGGAAGGAAAAAAAAAGTTAGAGAGGGAGGGAGGCAAACCATAAGAGACTCTTAAAAACTGAGAATAAACTGAGGGTTGATGGGGGGGAGGGAGGGAAGGGTGGGTGATGGGCATTGAGGAGGGCACCTGTTGGAATGAGCACTGGGTGTTGTATGGAAACCAATTTGACAATAAATTTCATATGAAAAAAAATAAATGTCAGTATTTACCAGATAGGATTTGCTTGGATTACCAATAGGGGTTGTGGTGCTTTAATAACAATTTCTTTGAAATAAAAGTAAAAAACATCGGAGGCAATTTTAATGTTCTAGTCAGAGTTCAGCAAACATTTATGCAAATAAATAGTTTGGGTTATCGGGGGGCAAGGAAACAAAGACTATTTTGTAAGAATTTACATAAAAAGTGACAAGCATAATTCCAAAAAAAATTTGATATAATTATATATAATTATGTATCATTTACAATTGATAATAATAATAATGACAATCAGATGTGTAGTTTTCTGTAATGAAAGTCTACTAATCAGCGGAATGTGGAAATGTCCATCATAACTGGTCATTGTGAGAATACTACCCAATTTACAAAGCTTCAATAAAATAAACATCTAAAAAATGATACTACAAGAGAATGAGTGTTAAATGTGTGATAGAGAGCCATTGTGGATACAGATTTTGTCTCCAGAAGTGTCTCAGTGAAATAAGGTCACAGAATACTTATTTATATGTAACTCATTGGCACAGGAACATACATTTAAGTTTAAGTGTCCTTTTGATCTTTTTCCAAATGAGGACAGCAGAAAGAAACTGACAAAAGTAAATATAATTACTTAATTTTTACAGAAATCTTTTTATTTTTTAAGGAATGTCAAAAAATGCAGATTGTATATATTAATTTCTCTACATCTCCCCGGTGGAGAAAAGGAAATGAAGAGACCAAGGGGATTCTGCAAGTTGCAGAAATGGCTTCAGGGACATTAGATGTGGATGGACCAAAGAGGGCTTCATTATGAGCTGTTGGGTCCCTGGGGGCTTGGGTTAGTGGCTAGGAAATCTCATATTCAGACCTCCTCCCTCTCCATGTACACTGGGGAACGTTATACTTGCCAATTCAAGCTTAATAAAGTTATGCTGTGTCTAGCAAATTATAGACCTTCCTGTGAGTTTTGTTGGAGTGTGATTCCACCAACAGGAGCTCAGACACATTCACAAAAGAGGGTGCAAGTCTGTTTTGCAGGGACAGAAGAAGAGAGGAAAGTCTATTCCAGAGATGTGCACAGTTTCGCAGATGGCCGAGCAGCAAATGGATAAGAGTTCATTATATTTACAGCGGGCTGTTCTAGAGGGTGCAGAGAGAAGAAAGAGATGCTGCCAGCATAAGCACAAGTGAATGAGATGAGAGTATCAGGGGGAAAAAGAGTGAATGACAGGTGAGTGATGAGTGATGAGTGATGAGTGATAGGGTTACGAAGACGGACCATGGTTTTCAGGTGTCTTGTAAAAACACAACTGGCCCCCAATAACAAAGCATGAAGTCTCCTTCCTCATGTTCACCCAATAATGTTTCACTACCAGCTTTTCCAGTGATAACCACTCCATCCCCCCTGCCCTGTACTCACTTAGGTCCTCTCCCACCTGCCTTCCCACCACCTGTCCCTGTCAGGTAATGCTGCCACATCAGCTCCTTACTGTTAACTATGCCAGACAATGTAAATGGTACTGAAGGATTTCTCTTCTAATTCCGATTAACTCTAGAAAGAAGAAGTGAATAAACGAATCCATGACCGAGGAATCTCTAGGATTAAGCATTGGGGAGCAAAGCTTTGGAAATCATGTTTTAGTTGACTAACTAACTGGTCTATTCTAAATATGCATCAGCTGATACAGACTTGCTTCTAGAATGGACCTGTTGAGTGGGTTCCTTCACTTGAGGTTTAGCCACATAAACCACAGCCCTTCCTGCATTACTGGCATTTTTAGTGACGATAAATATATGATTAAATGATCATGGGCTTGCTGACAGAAAGCAACAGTGTTGGACCAACTAGGAAAGAGTGAAACAACTGAACCCTGCTTTTCACCAAATAGAAACTTTCTAATGTAGCTTGAGGCTTTCTAACTTAAGATATGTGATTTTTTAAAAGCAATGATCTTTTCAGATACAAATGTATCTGAACTAGACTAAGAGCCTAGTTTTCAGAAAAGTCAGTCATCATGAATAGAGGTGATTAAATGTTCGTTAGTTGAGCCCTCTCCTCCATCATTTCTGGTATCCCAAGTCTGCTCCCTGTCTTCCATTCCTACGTCCATATTGGACTCCTGTTGGGAAACGTGTCCTTTCACCCCTTTATTTTTGACTCTTTTCTCATGCATGAGCTCATGAAAAATTCAAATGTTCAAGTGATATATATTTCATTAAGAATTAATGAGCTTACATTGGCCAAATCTCATGTTACTGGCAGCTGTGAGCAGTTTAAGCCCAAGAACCTAGCCTCTCGTCCATGAATTACCCATGTACCCATTTTCCCAACTCTGTTGTCAGCAAGATTGAGTCCTCTTGCCTCTATACATTATCGCCTCTGAGTTTCCATGTTTTCTAGAGATTCCTTCCATCTAGGTATTCAGAAATGGGTATTCCAAAATGTCAGCGATTTTAAGCACACCACTAATTTTCAGGAATTCAATTGTTCATATGTGGGCAAAATAAAACAGAGTTTTTTGAGGCATGTAAAAATGGCATGAAATTTTCACTCAGACTCACCAAAAGTGCATGGGTTTGGATGATGTATTCAAAGCGCTTCCATTACTTTCTTTTGAAAGGACTTCTGGGGAAGGGAAGAAAAAATAAGATAAAAACAGAGGGGGACAAACCATAAGAGCCTCCTGGGTATAAAGAACACTCTGAGGGCTACTGGAAGGGTGGTGTTGGGGGGGATGGGTTAAATGGGTGATGGGCATTAAGGAGGGCACTTGTTGGGATGAGTACTGGGTATTATATTTAATGACGAATCACTAAATTCTACTCCCGAAACCCTTCTTACACTACATGTTAACTAACATGGATTTAAATTTAAAAAGTGTAATTGTTAATGGAAAAGAGAGACATCCAGTCTTACGTAGATACAAATGATATAGATAGATGAATATATTGTGCTTATGGTTGTGACCAGTTTCTCTGTTCTCTTTCATAGGGAGTTTTTTCACTTAATAAAAAAGAGAATTAAACAGAAAAAGAGGCTCCTGGGTGACTCAGTTGAGCGTGCCATTCTTGATTTCAGGTCAGGTCAAGATCTTGCGGTTGGTGAGTTCAAGCCTCATGTCAGTCTGTGTGCTGATGGTATGGAGTCTGTTTGGAATACTCTCCCTCTCCCTTCTCTTTGCCCCTCCTGTGATCTCTGTCTCTCTCTATTAAAAAAAAAAACACCTTAAAATATAAACCTTATGGAGATTTATCTACTAATGTACTGGTCAGAGTCAGATTTGTTGATCCAAAGTGTCAGTTCCAGACCTAGACACAATGGAAAATAACAGAATATTATCAGGTAGTTGGAATGTGGAATATGGAGATTCATCAAACTCTGCTTGAAATGCCATTTCCAAGCACGTTTAACAGGTATAATTATTGTAACCCCAGGTGCAGAGGGACATAACAGAGAGATCAGCAGTTACTCTGTTACCCACGTGATCTGGCTGGTTGTGATGCAATTGACTTGCCTTCCATGTAACTTCTCATTGTGCTACACTACTCGTGGATGTCCGTTCTGAAAACACAATGTGTATCTGCGGATGTTTTTCCTTCCATAATATAAATAAGAAGGATGATATGATCTTAGAGTTCTGACAAAATCAGAGACCCACTATGATGCCTTTATAAAAACAAGAGTAGAGGAGAAGAGTGCCACTGACTGAGAAGCTTCTTTCATTTGCTTCTGGAAGCCCAAAGACATTATGTCCACTTCCAACATCACAGTCTTCATGCCTTCTGTGTTGACGCTGATAGGGATCCCAGGCCTAGAGACTGTGCAGTGCTGGATTGGGATTCCATTCTGTGTCATGTATCTCATTGCCATCATTGGAAACTCCATGCTTCTGATCATCATCAGGTCAGAGCGCAGCCTCCATGAGCCCATGTACATTTTCGTAGGCATGCTGGGGGTCACAGATATTGTGCTTGCTACCACCATTATGCCCAAGATGCTTGGAATTTTCTGGTTTCGTGTGCCAGACATTTATTTTGATTCCTGTTTACTTCAAATGTGGCTCATCCACACATTTCAGTGCATAGAGTCAGGCATCCTCCTGGCCATGGCTCTGGACCGTTATGTGGCCATCTGTTATCCACTAAGACATGCTGCCATTGTCACGCACCGCCTAGTCACCCAGATAGGGGCAGTGATAACACTCAGGGCCGCTTTCCTAGTAGCCCCGTGCCTAATACTGATAAAGTTCCGGTTTCAGTTTTACCATACAACCATCATCTCCCACTCTTACTGTGAGCATATGGCCATTGTGAAACTGGCTGCATCAGATGTGCGGGTCAACAAAATTTATGGCTTGTTTGTGGCATTCACCATTGCAGTGTTTGACCTCACATTCATCACTTTGTCTTATGCACAGATCTTTTCCACAGTTTTTCGTTTGCCCCAGAAGGAGGCTCGGTTGAAAGCATTCAACACGTGCATCGCTCACATGTGTGTCTTCCTCCAGTTCTACCTCCTTGCCTTCTTCTCCTTCTTCACACATAGGTTTGGTGCTCATGTTCCCCCTTATATCCACATCCTCTTTTCTAGCCTCTACTTGCTGGTCCCCCCATTTCTCAATCCACTTGTCTATGGTGCCAAGACCAAGCAGATCCGGATTCACCTGGTAAAGATGCTCTATTCATAAAATTCACTGTGATTAACTTCTTCAACCTCCGCACTAGTAACAATCTCTCAAAATTAAATACAACATTTAAGAAGCCACATTATCTGCAATGCTTCAGTTTTGTATATTGGTTTTGTGTAATTTGTCTGCATTTTATGGTTTTCACTTCATTATACCCCATGACAACTATTATTTGGTCGGTTTTGGGATGCTACCGCCTAATAAGAGGAATAAACCTAAAGATTAAAATAGTGAAAATATATTGTTTCCTTTCCTCTTTTATTTTTTATTTCCTGGTTGAGTTTCTTCTCTATGGATTCTTCTCCAGAAGGATTCATAAATATGCATCTATCATTGAAATCAAATGCCGCCAACCTCTTTGTTTTAGAACATGCAGGTACTCAAAGAAAACAAGGTGTTCATTTGGGTTGAACTTTTTGTCACCTAAACAGGTTTTTTTTGAGAAGGTGTATTTTAAGCATATTGGGCTAAGAAACAAACAAAGAGCAAACATGTACATAGAAGCCAAATCTTTAAGGATGTAATGAGATAAAAATATCGAAGGGGCACCTGGGTGGCCTAGTCAGTTAAGCCTCCAACTAAGTCTCAGGTCATCTCTCAATTCATGGGTTTGAGCCACCTGTAGGGCTCTGTGCTACAGCTCAGAGCAGTCGAATTCTTCGTCTCCCTCTCTGTGCTCCTTCCCTGCTTGTGCTCTGTCTTTCTCTGTCTTTCAAAAAATAGAACAGAATACTACCAAAAGAAATAATTAGAGAACAAAAAGATAATTTGTAAATTAAACGGCAATATGAGAAATAAAAGAAAAAAAAACAATGAAATTCTCAGAAGTTAGATATAAGAAAGTAGAACAGAAGGACAAGTGTTAAGTATGGGGGCTGCGATGAAAAACTATATAGGGCCAATCCAAGAACACCAACATATCACTAAACAGGAGTTCTAGAAAGTCAGGGAAGATAAAATTATAGGTGGGCTGTACTAGACCAGGAACATATTAGAAAATTATACAAAACTATTCCAAAAACCAAAGGACACAAATCCAAATTGGGAGTATCCACCGTGTACCCAGGGAAAAAACAACACAATTTCATAGTAAGTTAAGAAAATGAAAAGCCTATGGCTACAGACTGGCAGAAAGTATTTGCAAAATACATGTTTAACAAAGGACTTACATCCAAAGTATACAAAGAACTTTTAAATCTCAACAATAAGGAAATAAACAAGTCGCTTAAAAAGCAGGCAAAAATCTGAAAACATATTTCACCCCAAAAAGACATAACAAAGAGCAATAAGCATGTTTTAAGATGCTCAATATCATTTGTCATTAAGGAATTGCAAAGTAAAACAATGGGATACCATACACACCTATTAGAATGGGTAAAACCTGAAATACTGACAAAACCAAATGCTGGTGAGGATATAGAATAATAGGGACTCTCGTTCATTGCTGGTGAAAAAACAAAATAGTACAGCCAGGCTGAAAGAGAGTTTTGCATTTCTCACCGAACGAAACATAGTCTTACCATGTGGTTGGCCTTGCACTCCTAGATATGGTACCAAATGGGTTAAAAACTTATGTCTACACAGAGACACGCACATAAATGTTTAGAGCAGGTTTGTTTTTAATTGCCAAAAATTGGAGGCAACTAAGATGAAGGGAAAAACAGACCGTGGCACCTCTTTAAAATGTAATGTGAGGGGCGCCTGGGTGGCGCAGTCGGTTGGGCGTCCGACTTCAGCCAGGTCACGATCTCACGGTCCGTGAGTTCGAGCCCCGCGTCGGGCTCTGGGCTGATGGCTCGGAGCCTGGAGCCTGTTTCCGATTCTGTGTCTCCCTCTCTCTCTGTCCCTCCCCCGTTCATGCTCTGTCTCTCTCTGTCCCAAAAATAAAATAAACGTTGAAAAAAAAAAAATTAAAAAAAAAAAAATAAATAAAAATAAAAAAATAAAATGTAATGTGAGTATTTGATTAAAAAAAAAAAGAGAGAGCTAGGGGTGCCCGAGTGGCTCAGTGGGTTGAGCTTCTGACTTTGGCCTAGGTCATGATCTTGCCATTTGTGGGTTCGAGCCCCACGCCGGGCTCAGCGCTACAGCTCAGAGCCTGGAGGCTGCTTCGAATTCCATGTCTCCCTCTCTCTTTTTACCCCTCCCCTGCTCACACTCTGTCTCTCTCTGTCTCAAAAGCAAATAAACATTAAAAAAAATTAAAAAAAAGAGCTATCAAGCTATGAAAAGACATGGAAGAGCCTTTGAGTGAAATAAGCCATCCAGAGAAGGTTACATCTGTATATGATTCCAAATATATGACATTCTGGAAAGGCAACACTATAGAAATTAGAAATAGCATAAAGATGAGTGTAGCCAGGAGTGTAGGAAGAGAGAGGGAGGGTTGAATGGGTGGAACACAGGGAATTGTAGAGTAGTGAAAGTGATCTGTATGATACTGTGATGGTGGGTACATGACATTATGTACAGGTATCCCCCACTTTTTGAAAGTTCACGTCATGCCCCTTAGCTCTTCGGAAAGACCTACCTCAGTACCTGTTGTCACTACTTGAAAGAATTCTGAAGAGTATTTTCACTTTTACAAAAAAAGTGAAAAGCAAAACAAGCATTCAGTGTGTGTTTTGCATTGAGCCATTACAGAGGGAGCGAGAGGAGGCCAGCCTTCCTGGGGACCCACACTCAACATCATAGCATCAACCCCCCAGAGTTTTGAAACATGTCTCTGAGCATCTGTGCTTTATCCGGATTAATTTTGTGTATCTATTAGCAAGACATGTCTGAAGGTGCCAGAAAACCTTAACAGAGATTATTTTGGGGGACTGGACATGCTAAAACAATTTTTCATATGAATTAATGGTAATTGCTTCTTTGTTTTATGCCATTTCAGCTGAGGAAAGTTTCCATAGGGAGGTTCTACTCTTGGATAGATCTGGACTTATCGGAACCACAGAACTGTAACAGAGAAGGTGAATCTTGATGTAAATTGTGGGCTTTGGTTAATAGTAATGCATCAATATTGGCTCAATTGTTTACAAATCAGACACGCAATCATTAAGTTTTTATATAAAATGGAAGTAGTAAAAAGGACACACTAGTAGCTTCAAAAGGGAAACGAATAAGTTAGTAAACAAAGACTGATACCTATAGGATTGGAAACCAGAATGCCCTTGCCGATTTCCACAGTAATACAAGATCTAGAAGATAGCATAAAATCCCTGTGAAATGTTGAGGAAAGCTCCTGGGATCCTGACGATAACAGTAGACACTTGTATCTCAGTATGTTTAACGTTCCTTGCCCTCACTCAATCAATAAAGAGCAGAAGAAGAGCCAACCCATATTTTCACAGGTAGGGAAAAAAACCAATCTCCTACTTTCTGAGCCAGCCCCCAAGCCACACCACAAAAGACTGTCTAGGGAGAAAGGGTTGGGGGACAGTGGCCTACTGTTAGCGAAAACACTGGAAATACCACAAACCCCGACACAAATGCCAAAAAAGAGAGTCCACCCTGTGATGGAAAGTAATGTCAACAGGTCTGAGGCCTTTTGAGTCAGATATTCCTCAAATGGGGAATTAATAGGAGTAGCTGAAAGTGCATGGAAATAGGAAAGTGCATGGAAAGTGCATGGAAAACTCTTGAGCAAGTGTTGATTTTGTGGGAGGAAAAACCATGACAGAAATGGTTGTCAGTTAAAACTGACAAAAAACTAGTAACTGCCTTCCTCTGAAAGAACCCCCTCACTCTCCTGTACACAACTGTTATCAATATTCCTGGAAAACAGGAAGCATTTCCAGCGAAGAGCTTCTGTTGAAAATAGAAAATAAAAATACAAATAAAATTAAAATGAAAATAAAAATGTTTCTGGTGATAAATGCTCTGTCTCCCCTGCATGAACACCCACACACCACACACAGACACACTCACACACCTAGAGAAACTAGAACTAGAAACACACAACTAGAGAAACTGTGTGTCCTAGAGAAACTACATTATATTTCTTCGATCTGAAGTCATTCTCTCTATGAATAATTGGTAGATATGGGAATAAAATAAGAAAACAAAGTACAGAAATAGACAAAAAATAGATCATATGATATAAGAATCGTTTAAAGTTGGGGTGTCTGGGTGGCTGAGTTGGTTAAGCTACTGACTCTTGATTTCATCTCAGGTCGTGATCTTGCAGTTAGTGGGTTCAAGCCCCACATCAGGCTCCGTGCTGATAGCGTAGAGTCTGCTTGGGATTCTCTCCCTCTCTCCCTCTTTCTCTGGCCCTCCCCTGTTCATGCTTGCTCTCTCTGGTGATAATGCTATATCACAACAAAAAGGAATACAATAAAACACATCACTCACTGGTGTCCCAAAAGATCACCAGGAAAGTTAGAAGGAAATCTGTAAAATTTGTCTTATGTGTCTTCTACCTCCGTTTCTTTTTCTTCCATCATTTAGACTCTCCTCTTCCCCATCTCAGATGTCCTGATAAATCCCCACTCGCTAAACATCCCCTCCCCATAACTGCACTTCACTCACAGATTAATCTTTTCTTTCTGTCTCCAAAACACCGTAATCCCATTGAAAATAAATTTTCAGCAATTAATTTTAGCTTCATGTTAAATGGCTACACAGTTGGTTTATGGAACTAAAGTAGATCGATAGACTTAAGCATCTCAACATTTTATTACATTATTTGAAAGAATCATATACCAACTTAAGGAAAGTCCTAATGGGGTGACCCTTTGAGTATTATGTCCGCTAAACTTTAACTCAAAAAATGGCGTCCAAATGAATATAGAGAACAAACTAATGCTTGCCAAACAGGCTGCAGGTCGGAGGACAGGCAACATGGGTGAAGGGAGAGAGGGATAGAAGCTATCAGTCATGGGAATAAAAGCCAAGCATGGGGAATCTAGTCAGTGGGATTGTAATAGGATTGCATGGTGACATATGGGAACCACACTCATGGCAAGTATATAACATACTACAACATATAGACTTGTGGAATCACAGTGTGGTACACTTGAAACTAATGCTACATTGCGTATCAAATACTTCAATTAAAAAAAAAGAAAAAGGGAGAAATGGATTCCAAATTTTTCAATCATATGATATGAAGTACTAGAATACTGAAAACCTAATAAAAACTGAAAGTAAAGGTGGTAAAACTATGCTGGACAATGATACTGACTCCAATGCAATCAAGAGGTAAAAAGGCAGTCATCTCTTAAGCCCATGTTCCTCTTAAGCAAATACATTCAGCCCCCTTTGATTTGAGAATGGGGACTGGGGGAGGATGGAAGCCACTTGTCATCCACCTGCTTTGTATCCATATCTATACCCTTCCTCATAGCTATGTGTTTATAGGAACATGCCCCTTCACACACACATCCCACTCAAATGGGCTATCTCCTTGCTGGCATTTCACCCAACACATCCCTTGCTTTTATCCATTCTGTTGCAACTACAGATAAGTAGTAACCAGTAGATTACCCTCCCTCTCTTTTATTGAAAGCCTGGGGACCCTACTCCCTAATGTGCAACCCTGTTACTCCTGCTTGGGGGTATTTTGAAGTAATACATTGTCTAATTTTCAAGCAGGGACCCAAATGAGACAGTGTATTTTTCCTTCACCACTTGTCAGGCATATCCATCCATTTAAGAGTCCAACTCAGTTTGAGGCTGCATATTCTTTAGGTTTTATAATATTCATCATATAATTTTAAGAAATAATGTTGATTAGCTGACAAGAATCAATGAAATCACCTGTGGATGTTTAGTGCCTATCGTGGCCCTTAGCATCATTCCAGCGGCCCATCAAGGTTGAGAAGGACATATGTACTGTATTGCCGAAAATGTATTTTGGTAAAAACGAATTACCTCCCTCTTCCTTACGCAGTATAATACTTCAGGGATATGAGAGTGAACATTTTGATGACATGTTTTTGTGTCTAGTTTTATTTTTATAGGGAGTATTGGGTGGTGGCTGCAATCAGAGCTTTCAAATCTATGCTGTCTGACCCTGAATCCAATGGGACCTGGGACAAGAAGCTGAAAGTCTGTGGAATAATTTTGCATCTGTTGGAATAACAACAGTATTCATGTGGAGGATCATTGTAAAGGTCTTTTCAACAGGCTATTGTGAAGATTTAATAAGGTGATATTTATAAAGTGCTATGGCACATATTAAGCACTTATTAATGTGAAGCATTTTTTTCCCAAGATATGACTTAATTCTTCCATGGAAGGAGTCAGAGTGCAGTTTTAGGCTCACTATCTTTTCACAGAGAAGAAAATATTGCGAAACAATCTAATCAGACGTCATTCAACCTAAAGTGGTGCTGCCTCTTAATCCTCAGTCAGCCCTGTGGTCTTTAATCCAGATACTAGGTCTGGAATATACTGCCCCAGATGGCCCCTTTCTCTTACAATCACACCCATCCCCAGGACATGTGGTATGTCCTGACTGGAATCCCAGGACTGGAAGATTCTCATACCTGGATCTCCATCCCTATCTGTTCTATGTACATTTTAGCTGTCATAGGCAACATCTTCTTGATCTTCCTGATTGTAACTGAGCGCCGTCTCCATGAGCCTATGTATGTCTTCCTTTCCATGCTGGCCTCATCAGATGTCCTGCTCTCCAAAACCACAGCCTCCAGGATGCTGGCTATCTTCGGGTTCCATTCCACGGATATATCCTTTGGGAGTTGTGTATCTCAGATGTTCTTCATCCATTTCCTCTTTGCGGTAGAATCTGCTATTCTCCTGGCCATGGCATTTGACCGCTATGTGGCCATCTGTCACCCACTGAGATATACCACAATCTTAACCTCCTCAGCCACTGGGAAAATTGACATCGCAGCTGTGGTCAGGAGCTTTATCATCTGTTTTCCATTCATCTTCCCGGTACACCGACTTACGTATTGTGGGAGAAACATCATTCCCCATTCCTACTGTGAGCACATGGGCATTGCCAGATTGTCATGTGACAATATCAGTGTCAACATCATTTATGGCCTGACTGTGGCCCTACTGTCTACAGGACTAGACATTGTGTTCATCATTATGTCCTATGCGATGATCCTTTGCACAGTGTTTCAGATATCTTCCTGGTCTGCCCGATTCAAGGCCCTCAACACATGTGGTTCCCACATCTGTGTCATACTTATGTTCTATGCCCCAGCATTCTTTTCCTTTTTAGCCCATCGTTTTGGGGGTAAAACTGTCCCTCAGCACATCCACATCCTGGTAGCCAACCTCTATGTGGTAGTGCCCCCTATGCTAAACCCCATCATTTACGGGGTGAAGACCAAACAGATTCAAGACCGAGTAATTTTGCTTTGCTCCCCCATCACCACGCATTGTTAAAATGGAGAATAATGCAAAATGCTGGCTATTTCTGAATAACCACCCCCAACTTTTCTCTCTCTCTTTCTCACTCACATACACACACACACACACACACACACACACACACACACACACACACTGAATGAGCAATGGGAATAAAGAGAATCCATAAGTAACTCTCAATAAACTTAGAAGGATAATAAATGCGAAAGTTTCCAATGTATTTTCCTAAAGCACTTAAAATTGTTGAGAAAAATAAATGAATGATATTCTCAATTCTCCTAGATATCCTATTATCTTGCATTTTAACTTATTCTTAAGCATACACAAGATAACACTAAGAAAAACATATTTTAGGGTTAAACCCAGATGGAATTGTGTTGGGTAGATCTGGGAAGCAAAAATAGTGAGTCATTGAGTGTTTGTAGAGACAGTTGAAATTCTGCTGAAATATAAAACACTCCCACCACAGTCAGTAAATACTTGGGCCAGGAGCTTGAAGCCACAACAAACAATAAACAATAAACAATAATTATTTCTATCTGTACCTTTTACAGCAATTAAAATGCGAGTTCTAAAATGAGATATTTTCTGAATCACTGATAGAAAGTCTACTGTATAGAAAAGGCACATCGTATAGGTTTAGTGAATGAACAGATAATACTGAATTAAAACAAATAATAAGTGAAATCAACCCACCTGAGACCACATAGACAACTTTAAAGTTAACGCTTTGTTCCCTACATAGTGAAGACTTTGGGCCCAAATCATTAATGAAGCATCCTGGTGTCAACAGACTTCACCAAGGGAGGGACTAACACATGAAAAATACCATACCCAGGTCCAAAATTAAAAGGCAGTGAAAGACTAAATAGGATGTTTACACATAGTTGTATTTAAAGAGGCTCTATTCACACCAAATATTATTTTATAGAAGCTTGTCTCCAGATTGTACCGTAATTTCTTCATTCAAGATAGTATTCTTACAATCTCTCCTTCAGCGGGCGTTAGCACATGCTCTGAGAATGTGCAATCTGACCTTATATACCCTTGAAGATAGACAAACAATGAACTTTCAAGCATTACCTTGAATACTTGCAACCTCTTTAGGGTTAGTCTTTTTTCTTGGTTTTTCTATTATGTATATGTGATGTGTGTTTGTATACACTAGACACATTAATATATGTACAATGTAATATATATACATTATAATAACACACATATATACACATACATGCTAATGATATATATATATATGATATATATATGATATAGGATGTATATATACACATGATGTAATATACATCATATATATATCACATATATATATATCATATCATGTATATATATATATGTGTGTGTGTATATATATATATATATATATATATATATATATATATATATATATATAAAACAATCAATGTGGGAAATGAAAGCATGTTGCCATGACCCTTGGAATCCTGGATAACTACTTTGTTTAAAATATATGTTATATTCACTTGAATTTGAGCAAGGAAATCTATTTTAAGGGTTAGAATAAACCTTTTGATATGAGAAAATCCTGGTTTGCCACTCCCACACTAACTGTATAAAATTGTCCTGTTATGTAACTATTGGTTTTTGACCGATAAAATGGAATTATTTTAGTACCTTCTTTACTGGCATGACAATTAAATGAAATACGTCATATGATGTATTTGGAATTTAATAAAAGCAAATTTTATTTTGATGGTGTTGGTAACTTTCATGAACAGAAACATTAAAGAACTGATCCACCAAACTCAACATAGCCCTGCTAACAATAACTCATAGAAAAATGGTTGGAATGGGTCATCATCATAGATACGGAAGTCACATAAAATGTTGCTAAAAGTTGCAGCAAATAGGATTCTGGTTCAGAATTAGATTCTCCAAGGATTGAAGGGGAGTCAGAGAGGAAATACAGTACAGAATGATAACAAAATATTTGATTAAATGAGTGGTGTAAATGAGCCTTCAAGGAGAAAACTTTTTAAGGGGGTGCCTGGGTGGCTCAGGTGATGAAGCATCTGACTTCGGCTCAGGTCATGATCTCATGGTTTGAGGTTTGAGCCCTGTGTCGGGCTCTGTGCTGACAGCTAGGAGCCTGGAGCCTGCTTCAGAATGTGTGTCTCTCTCTCACTGCTCCTCCCCACTCAGGCTCTCTCTCTGTCTCTCTCTCTCTCTCTCTCTCTCTTTCTCTGTGTCTCTGTCTCTCTCAAAAATAAACATTAAAAAATAATAAAAAAGAAGCCTTTTTAAGGCTTGATTTTTGGCAGTGAGGTACTAAGAAAATACCAATTTCCCACCCAGAATGTATGAAATATGACAGGAATAAACAATGATTGAATCATCAGCCTTAATTGTAGAGAAGCTTTCAGGGTGAGGGCTCAGGGATTGGTAGATGCTGAAGGAGTCAGGAGTACACTGTGTGTGCTTAGCTGGTAGAAGCACAATCACTGAGTCGTTGCCCTGGAAAGTTTGAAGGGGATGCTCTGTATCCTACCATTCTACCATCTTCTTGACCACAAAGTCCCCCACTGGGTAACAGTGAGTAAGAAAAACGGTATACCATGCACGATAGAAACAGAGAGCCCTGGAGGGGCTTAGAGAAAACTGACGTACTCTTCCAGGTATAATTAAAAAGAAGAAGAAGAAGTAGAAGAAGAAAAAGCACTAAGAGATTGTTAAGGTGAGAACCATGTTTCATGAGAGGAAGATCCCGGATCATTTAATATCAGACTCTTAGACCCAGAGAGTCAAAGAATACATTATCTGGGTAGCTGAGCAGTAGCAGATATAGAGATACTATGGAGTCAGAACAAATCTTTCTCCCGATGGTTTCTACTCTGCCCTAAGTGGTCTCAGACATGGTGAAACGCTGTGACATGAAGCATAGGGTATTAGGAAAATGTATCCAAAAGTGGGAAGAGGCTAAAGATACTAGTTTGCCATGTCAAAAGTGTTGCAGAATAATATCGTGTTATAATTGGGTTTTAGCTAATATAAGTTAAAGAAGTATAAGAAGTGGGGAAAGAAGAAGACAAATCCTAGGTTTTGTGTCCTAATTTTATTTTCCTTATTTCTTTATTTAATTATTTTCCTAGTCTTTGTAAAGCCAACAGAGTTCCATAAAAAACGGCATAGAAATCCATATTTTCTTATCCTGTATTGTGTACTTGAAATTTTTTGAGGGGTAGACCTTGGGTAGTCTCATCACAAAAGAGAAAAAACATAGGAAAATGGCACAGGTGTGAAGTGATGGATATGTTGATTGGCTTCGTTTTAGTGAGTATTTCATAATGTATACATATATTGGGTCATCAGTTACACAATCCGATATAAGCAATTTCTGACTGTCAATTATACTTCAGTAAACTTGGGGCAGGGGTGAGGGAGAAGACATTAGTCTTTTATTGTAGCTAGAATGATTAGAGACATGAAATGGAAAAAGACATCATTTAAAATTGTAAACAAAACTGTACATGTGTCTGAAATACATGTAAGAAATGTTTACTGCATATTATTCATTGTAATGATAATATGGCATCCACAATGATCTACAAATTCCCCATAATCCCAATAAATGCTAATATATTTTATCGTTTGCATGCTGATATATTTTTTTTAATTTTATTATGGCAAAATATCTGTACCATAAAGGTTGTTATAATAATGATTTTTAAGTGTATGGTTCAGAGCAATTAATCATATTTGCAATGTTGTGTTACTACTTCAACCAGTTGCAAAAGCTTTCAACACCCAAAACAGAAACCCTATGTCTCTGAAGCAATAATTCCCCACTCCCCTGTTAACCTATAACCCACTTTATATTTCTGTGAATTTGTTTACTTGTAGAGGTGGAATCATATAATATTTATGCTTTGTGTCTGGCTTATTTCACTGAACATAAGATTTTCTTTTTTTTTTTTTGAATCTCTTAACTTTATTTATTTATTTTTTCAATATATGAAATTTATTGTCAAATTGGTTTCCATACAACACCCAGTCCTCATCCCAAAAGGTGCCCTCCTCAATACCCATCACCCACCCTCCCCTCCCTCCCACCCCCCATCAACCCTCAGTTTGTTCTCAGTTTTTAACAGTCTCTTATGCTTTGGCTCTCTCCCACTCTAGCCTCTTTTTTTTTTCCTTCCCCTCCCCCATGGGTTTCTGTTAAGTTTCTCAGGATCCACATAAGAGTGAAACCATATGGTATCTGTCTTTCTCTGTATGGCTTATTTCACTGAACATAAAATTTTCAAAGGTCATCCATGTTGTAGCATGTTTTTATCCTTCATTCCTTTATACTGATGCATAATGTTCCCTTTATATATATATATATATATATATATATATATATATATATATATATGTATATATATGTGTGTGTGTGTGTGTGTACATCGTTTTGTACATTCATCTATGGATGTGCAGTTTGGCTGCTTCCACCACTTGCCTACTGTAAATAATGCTGCAATGAACATCCATGTACAAGTATGTCTTTGAATACCTGTTTTTTGGGGGCGGTACATACTCAGGAGTGGAATTACTGCATACATGTAATTCTGTGCCTGAGTTTTTAAGAAACTGCCAAACTGTTTTCCACAGAATGTGCACCATATTTCATTTCCTCTGGCAATGTATGATGGTTCCAATTTTTCCCTATTTTGTCAAAACTTGTTAGTGTTTTAATTTTTTAACTGTGTTTTACATTTCCTTATTTATTTTTGAGGGGCACAGAGAGAGAACAAGCGGGGGGGAGGGCAGAGAGAGAAGGAGACACAGAATCCAAAGCAGGCTCCTGCTCTGAGCTGTCAGCACAGAGCCTGACCTGGGGCTGGAACTCACAGACCGCGAGATCATAATCTGAGCCGAACTCAGACACTCAACTGACCGAGCCACCCAGGCACCCCTAGTTTTTAAATTTGTAAAAAAATTATACACATTTTAGTAGATGTGAAGTGGTGTCTTATTGTGGTTTTGATTTTTATTTCATGTGCTATTGGCATTTGCATATTTTCTTTAGAGAATTAATTATTTAATTCCTTTGCCTATTTTTAAATTTGGTTGTTTATCTTTTTGGTTTTGAGTTGTTTGAGTTCTCTGTATATTCTGGGTATTAATCCCTTATTAGATATATAATTTGCAAATCCCGTTTTGTAGCTTATCATTTCACTTTTTGTTAATGTCATTTGATAATGTTGAAATTTTAATTTTGATGAAGTCCATTTATCTATGTTTTTTATTTTTATCCTCAGGCTTGGGTGTGGCTTTTGAGAATCTATTGTTCAATCCAAGGTCATGAAAATGTACCTCTATGTTTTTTCCCAAGAATTTTATGATTGTAACTTTTATATTTGTGTCATTGCTCTATTTTTATGCATTCTGAGTTGTAGTGTTTATGTAAAAGAAGAAACATAAAAATTAGACAGAAAAATTAAAAAAAATACTTGACCAATTAGATATGAACTTATGTATTATAAAATCAGATACTTGCAGCACTGTGACTCTGACAAAATAGGCATTGGATCCAAAAGCAGGATACAGAATCAAGATATAGATCTACATTTACATAAAGATTTAAAATGAGACCTATAGTTGCTCAAAATAGTTGAGGAAACACCAGGCTATCCATTAACACATGTGTTAAAAGTGGTTTCTACATTTGTGAATAACTAAATGAAATCCTTAGTCACCCAAGTCCCCAAAACAAATTCCAGATGGAGTTAAACTTCTCTCCTTTCTCCTTGTTCTTTCTGTCAACTCTATTAAAATCTCTGTCCCATTTTCACTCACCAACTCTATCTCAAGCCTGATCTTGAATTCCACCTCTGGCTCCTAACCTTAACACCCAAGGCTCTGCTACTGATGAGTAGAATTTTAGTGTTCATGCACTTGTTCCCAGATAAAGAACCCTCGCCTTAAACTCCACCCTCGCCATCATATTCAGCCTGTGAGACCCTAATGGCTTTGGTGTTGCTCTCAGCTATGACCCCAGGTTCCAGCAGGAGACACTTACCCTCCTACAAAATATAGAGAAGGTTTCACCATCATCCATGGAGAGTAGGGGGAGAAAGAGTGAACTGGTAAGTTAAATAAGGGATTGGAAAATTCTAAAAACTGGGAGAAACTACCCTCCTTTTCTAAGAGACTTAATTGTTTCTTTTATTTCCTGTGTTGAGTATTTACTGTTCCAAATATAATGGTAAACAATTTACATACATTATCTTATATAAGTATTATTTGTTTATGTCAAATACTTGGATCTCAGATAACTTAAGTGGTTCTCCCAAGGTCACAAGTCATTAAGTGTTAGAACCATGAACTCTCTTTATCACTGTGCTACATTACTTTTGCTACTTCCATCACTCTTGCACAAACTGCAGAAAGTTACCAGATCCTTCCGTCTTCCATTTCCACAGGAAGCTGTCATTTCTATGCTTATTATCACCACCTTCACTGCCATAAATGACCCTGTGGAGATTTCTCTCAATGCCTTTTTTGTTTGGCATGTGGCCCGTGTAGAAACACTCTGCCCAGCATCTAAACACATTTCTCTCCCACACAGTGTGCTTTACATGTGTCCTTGTTTCAGAAATATGTTTTCCATCTCTTTTGTAAGGAAATATCTTACATATGATATCAAGAGCTTGACATTTGACATACAATAACTGATCAGAGATTGATATTCTCCAGTCTCCAAGTGTTTCCCTGTATCTTCAAATGAAGTCTCGCCATGACATTTTCGACGGTTCCACTGAGTGCACACCTGCAAACTTCAGTCTTGTTTGCACTCCAGGGAAGAGGCAGAGCACATCTGGATATCTATCCCTTTCTGCCTGGTGTACATCATCGTTGTCCTAGGAAATGGCACCATTCTTTCCATCATCCGGATTGACCCTGCTTTGCACCAACCCATGTACCTCTTTCTGGCCATGCTGGCCGTTGTTGAACTTGGTGTCTCTATGAAGTGTGGTACTCATGTTCCCACTGCTCTTCCCCGTGAAAGGTCTGCTTTTCTGGGGCTACAACACCCTCACACACTCTTACTGTCTCCATTCAGATCTAATCAAATTGCCCTGTGGAGACATCCGCCCCAATAGCGTCCTGGGTCTGTTTGTCATTACCTCCACATTTGGGCTGGACTCCTTGTTCCTTGTTCCTTAGGTGTTGATTCTTCATAGGGTACTGGGAGTAGCTTCTGGCGCTGGGAAGTGGAGGGCACTCAACACGTGTGTCACACGTCTGTGCTGTTCTTGTGTACTATGTGCCCATGATCAGCTTCTCCTTGCTGCATCCTTTGAGTGGCAATTACCTCCACTCTTCCAATCTGTCATGGCCAATGCCTACATGTTCTTCCCACCTGTGGTCAATCGGGTCGTCCATAGTATTATACCCAGGAAATTTGGAATAGCATTGTCCGTACACTGACTAGAAACTGGGATGAGGTCTAATCAAGACAGATAATACACTAAGAACATAAAAACTTACATCAGGTCAATTGGCTGGATATGAGCCCTGAAAATGGAAAAATTCCATAGTTTATTATTGCTTATGAATAAGGTACAAGGTTTAGTAGATGAAGAAAGTAAAGTAGCCTCACCTTTCTCCCTGAAAATAGAGAATGTCATTACTTTGATGTAAGCTTTTAGAAGGAGGCATGGGCCATGAGATTTTTCCTGGTGAGGAAATCATTTGACCATTCAATACTTAAATACTTGTTTCCTTTGTTTTTATTCCCCGAGGGATAGGCAGATTGGGTCCTAGGGATGTTTTTGTTTCCAAGTACATGCAACTTAGGGATACATATTTGTGAGTGGAAAAGAATCAGGACACAAAAGAGTGTGTGTTATTATTATAATGGGTGTATTACGACAGTGGTTCCTTCTGATGGATTTGGAGGTGACCGAATGACTGGGGAAACACATGAGAACATTTGCCAGAAGATGGAAATGCCATATGTATGTTAGGATTGGAAGGTACATGGTTGTATTCATTTGTCAAATGGTACAGCTCAGGTTTGCACACTTCCATGAATGTCAATTTTACTTCTAACCCTCTAAATAATAATAATGATGACGATAATATTAATAACAATAATTATTGGGGTAGATACTGGCTGTGAGTATGGAAGATAAAAGAATGGTATAAGGTTGATAATTATTGCAGCCCGGTGACGGGTAGATGGAATCTCATTACAATGCTTGTTTTGTGCCTGTTTAAAGTTTTTGTAATTAAACAATTTGGAAACATACTAATTGTGCTGATACTAAATATTCATTGAGTGTGTGCCCTGAAGAAGAGACACCTTTCAACTGGTACCTTACGGAGTGATTTACACAGGTGAAAATAATTTAGTACACAGAACAAATATTTGCAGTCAAACCTATTTGACTTTAAGAAACCATTTTGTTTTTAATTAGCTAATGGTTAGAAAAAACAGTGACCTGAAAACAGTGGTTTCAGCAGGAAATGACCAAAATATGTAAGCCTCTACTTTTTTCATAGCTCTGGTAGACACCAATCTTCCGGTAGTAGACATTAGGAGACCTGCTTTTGATCAACAGGAAGGGAGGGAGGGAAGGAATAATTTGAGACAAACTTCCTAGACAGGGTCTGCAGGACTCACCTTTTCTCGTTTTTTTAGAACTCATCATTTGTTGTCATGATTAAAGATATACTAATTCTTCTCCACACATTTCTAAAAATTTGAAAGCATATATCATATCTTCTTTTTATTTGCATCAAGTTCAGAATGGCATGATTGCCTCTAATCTATGAGGCATAAAACGCCTGCAATCTGAAGGAAGAGTGCAAGAAAAGCGGAAGAAATGTATGAAAAGGAGGGATGGAGAAAAGTTCAGTCCAATGTGCAACAACTGATTCACGGCTCAGTATGGAAGGATTTAGAAATGTCCATCATAACTGGTCATTTGAGAAAATCACTGAATTTACAAAAATAGCTTCAATACAATAAAAATCTGAGGAAGGAGACTGCAAGAGAATTAGAGTGAAATATGTGATAGAAAGCCCTGGTGGATACAGACTTTTCTTTCCAGAAGTGCCTAAGTGAAACATGGGTCAAAAGGATACTTATAGAATTCATGGCATAGAAACATGCCTACATTTAAAGGTTCTTTAGATCTTTTTCCAAAGGAGGACAGCAGGAAAGGAACTGAACTCTTAAAAAATACAACATGGGTACTTTAATTTCTCTGCATTTACCCCGTGGGAAAGCGAAAAGAGGAGAGCAAGGAGATTCTGCAAGTGTTAGAAATGATTTCAGAGACATGAGATGTGATTGGACCCAAGGGGTCTTAATTATGAGCTGCTGGGCCTCCTGTGGCTTGGGCTACTGGCTAGGAAGTCTCTCAGTCCGTGTTCAGACTGGGTCCTTCTCACATTCACTGTTTGAGTTCTCTACAGTTTGAGTTCAATAAATTTATGCTGCTGCCTCAGCATGATACAAACCTTGCTGGGAGTTTTCATGGAGATGAACCCACCAATATGATCTCAGATAAACTGACAGAACAGGGAGCATGTCTGTTCTGCAGCAACAGAAGAAAAGCAAGAAAGGCTCTCCCAGAGATACTTCCCACGTATTGGCAGATAGCCCAGCAGCAAATGGCTCAGAGTTCATGACATTGAAGAGGGCTGTTATAGAGGGTGCAGATAGAAAGAAGAGGCATGGCCAGCACGAGATGCAAGTGAATGAGATGGGAATCTCAGGAGGAGAAAGAGTGGATGACAAGTGAGTGCTGAGTGATTGTATTATGAAGACTGACCTTGGTCTTCAAGTGTCTGGTAAGAGCAGAACTGGCTCCCAACAGGAAAGGGCGAGGAAGTCTCACTCTGGCCAAATTCACCCCATAATGTTTCATTTCAGGCTTTTCCAATGATAACCACTCCAACCCCCCACTCTGTACTCATGCAGATCCTCTCCCACCTGCCTTCCCACCATCTGCACCTGTCAGGTAATGCTCCTATGTCAGCTCCTAACTCTTGAATAGGTCAGACAAGGTGATCATTTCTAAAGGATTTCTATGCTTTGGAAATCGAGGACTTTGCTGACTGACTAGTCTACCCTAAATACATGTCAGGTGATACAGCCTGTCTTCATAAATGGTCCTTCTGACTATGATTCCTCACTAGAGTTTTAGCAGCATAAAACACAGCTATTGCTGAATTACTGGTTTATTTGGTGACTTTCGGTATATGTTTAAATTTTTAAAAATAATGTTTTTAATGTTTAGTTTTGAGAGAGACAGAGGTAGAATGCGAGTGGGTTAGCGGCAGAGGTAGAATGCGAGTGGGTTAGGGGCAGAGAGAGATGGAGACAGAATCGGAAGCAGGCTCCAGGCTCCAAGCTGTCAGCCCAGAGCCCGACACGGGTTTGAACTCATGAGCTGTGAGATCATGAACTGAGCTGAAGTCAGATGTTCAACCGACTGAGCAACACAGGCGCCCCTAAATTTTTTTAATGTTCATTTTATGTATGAGAGAGAGAGAGAGATAATGAGCCAATGAGGGGCAGAGAGAGAGAGAGAGAGTGAGAGAGAAACAAAGAGAGAGTTCGAAACAGGCTCCAGGCTCCCTGGTGTCAGCACAGATCCCAACACAGGGCTTGAACTCATGAACCGCAAAATCATGACCTGAGCCAAAGTCAGTTGCTTTACCTACTGAGCCACCCAGGGGCCCTAACATTCAGTATATGTTTAGATGATCATGAGCTTGCTGACATAATGTAACACTGTTGGAGAGACTAGAAATGAATGAAATAACTAAAAGCTGTTTTATACAGGATAGCAACTATTTTTTTTCATAAATGGTTGTTTGTTTGTTTAGAGAAGAGCATGGGAAGGAGCAGAGAGAGAAGGAGAGAGAATGCAGAGCCTGACATGGAGCTCAATCTCATTAACCATGAGATCATGACCTGAGCCAAGATGAAAAGTTGGAAGTGTGGGGCACCTGAGTGGCGCAGTTGCAGTCCCTTAAGCCTCAGACCGTGGCCAAGGTCATGACCTCACAGCTCAGGAGCTGGAGCCCTGCATGGAGCTCTCTGCTGTGAGTGGATCTTCCCCACCCCCATCCCCGCTCCCCTACTTGCATTCTCTCTCTCCAAATAAATAAACATTAACAACAACAACAACAACAACAACAACAACAACAACAACAACACAGAATGGGATACTTAACTGACTGAGCCACCCTTGCACCCAGCAGATATTTTTCTATTGTACAACTTGAGAATTTCATGATTTTAGATATGCAATTCTTAGAAGCAATGATCTTTATCAGAAAAGAACTTTCATACAGGCACTAAGAACCCAAGTTTTGAGGAAATTCAGTCATCAGGGAATTGAAGCAACTAAAGTTTCCTTAGTTGCTCTACAGCCCTCTCTCCTGCATCATTTCTGGAACCCCAAGGTCTGCCTTCTGTCTTCCATTTCTACTTCTATCTTGGACTCCTCTTAAGGAGACTGTCTTTTCACCCCTTTATTTTTATTCATTCTTTAGGCTTGAGCTCACAGTACGAGTGAAGCAATCAAATGGTCTGCATATTATTAAGAATCAATGAGCCTAAACTTGCCAATATTTTGGTGATAGTAACCTGAGCACTTTCAACCCCAGAAACTAACCTTTATTCTGGCTAAGTTACCTGTTCACCTATTTCCCCTAGTCAGCAAGAATGAGTCCTCTTGCCTATGCACTGTTTCTCTAGATTTTTTTGCCTTCTAGAGATTCCTCCCTTCTAGTCATTCTGAAGCATGTATTTCAGAATTTCCATTATTTGAAGTGTACAATTCATGTCAAAGAATTCTGCCATTACTTACATAGGCAAAATAAAATTTTTACTTATAATGTAAAAATCAGCATGGAACTTTGATTTAGATTAAGATTACATGGATTTGATCATCTTTTCTCAAGCTCTATTTCACATTTTTTTAAAAGGACAGCCAGTCCTACATAAATACATAATACACAGATACAGTTATCTCAATATATTATGTTCCTGGGTGAAGCTATGTCTATCTCACTTCTCTTTCATAGGAAGCCTTTTAAACCAAAATACTGGTTAGAGTCTGATTATGTGATTGTCTAAACTGACGGTTTCTGACTCAGAGAGTTTGGGGGAAAAATAGAACACTAAGGTCAGCTTAAATGTGGGATAGGGAGAGATTTATTAAAATCTGATTAAAGTGCAATATCCAAGCAAATAAACAAGTATAATTATTTTATCCGCAGGTCCAGAAGGACATAACCGAAAGATCAGCAATTTACTCCTTTATCCACGTCATCTGGGTGTTTCTAATGCAGTTGGCCTGCCCTGTACATAACTTCTAATTGTGGTACACTACTTATGGATGTCCTTCTTGAAAACAGTGATGTGTATCTATGGATCTTTTTCCTTTGATAATATAAACAAGATGGATGAGATGTCTTTGAATTCTGACAAAATCACAGAAACTCACTATGATGACTTTGAATTAAAACAGGAGTAGATGAGAAGAGTGGCCCTGACTGAGAACCTTCTTTCATTTTCATCTGGAGGCCAGAGGACATTATGTCCGTTTCCAACATCACCGTCTTCAGGCCTTCTGTGTTGACGCTGATAGGGATCCCAGGCCTAGAGACTGTGCAGTGCTGGACTGGGATTCCATTCTGTGTCATGTATCTCATTGCTATGATTGGAAACTCCTTGCTTCTGATCATCATCAGGTCAGAGCGCAGCCTCCATGAGCCCATGTACATTTTCGTAGGCATGCTGGGAGTCACAGATATTGTACTTGGCACGAGCATTGTGCCCAAGATGCTTGGAATCTTCTGGTTTCATGTGCCAGAGATTTATTTTGATTCTTGCTTGCTTCAAATGGGGCTCATCCACACATTTCAGTGCATAGAGTCAGGCATCCTCCTGGCCATGGCTCTGGACCGTTATGTGGCCATCTGTTATCCACTAAGACATGCTGCCATCTTCACCCACCACCTAGTCTCCCAAATAGCGGCTGTGGTAACACTCAGGGCTGCCCTTCTCGTAGCCCCATCTTTAGTACTGATAAAATGCCGGTTTCAGTTTTACCATACAACCATCATCTCCCACTGCTACTGTGAGCATATGGCCATTGTGAAAATGGCTGCAGAAAATGTACGGGTCAACAAAATTTATGGCTTGTTTGTGGCATTCACCGTTGCAGGGTTTGACCTCATATTCATCACTTTGTCCTACATACAGATATTTGTTACCGTTTTTCGTCTGCCCCAGAAGGAGGCTCGGTTGAAAGCATTCAACACATGCATTGCTCACATCTGTGTATTTCTCCAGTTCTACATCCTTGCCTTCTTCTCCTTCTTCACACATAGGTTTGGTGCTCATGTTCCCCCTTATATCCACATCCTCTTTTCTAGCCTCTACTTGCTGGTCCCCCCGTTTCTCAATCCACTTGTCTACGGTGCCAAGACCAAGCAGATCCGGATTCACCTGATAAAGATGTTGTATTCACAAAATGCACTGTGATTAACATCTTCAACCTTCTCCTTTATGCAAAATAAGAATCTCTCAAAACAGATTAAAACAGAAAAATGCATATTATTCATAATATTTGACTTGTCTCCTTAATTGTTTTGTGAAATTTGCCTGCATTTTAGGCAGTTTTCAATCACAGCCCATGACACCTATCAGTCAGTGAGATTTAGATCCTACTAGGTAATGAGAATGGGAGTGGTAGAAACAGCAATAGTGAATATGTATCATTTACCTTTTTTTTTCTTATTTTGCAATTCCTGATTGAATTCTCTCATTCAAATATTCTCCACAAGGTACCACAATATCTATTTCTCAATGAATCTCCAAGCACCCAAGACTCATTGTCTTGGATTGTCCAGATACTTGATGAAATCATGTTATTGATTCTATTTGTTTCTGGATCATCTTCATCATCTTTAAAGTAAATGACAGGAGGGGTTCCTGGATGGCTCAGTTGATTAAGTGTCCAACTTTGGCTTAGGTCATGATCTCCTGGTTCATGAGTTCAAGCCCTGCACTGGGTTCTTTGCTGAGAGCACGAAGCCAGCTTGAGATTCTCTCTCACCTTCTCTCTCTCTGCCCCTCCCCACTTGTTCACTTCCTTTCCCTCTTTTAAAATAAATAAATAAACTTAAAACGTAAAATTAATGAGAGGAAGCATTTTGTTCTTATTCAAACAAAAAACCTAAAGAAACAAAAAACTGTATTCAATCTAATGACACATAGTCATCAAATTTCAACATTTCTGGTGTCATTCAGGGCATTAAGGTTTAAACGGTATGACCAATGCAGTATTCTATTTCACAATTCAGTACTTTTTATGCCCAGTCACCATTTATGTCTTTATTAATTCCTAAAGTGTTATAAAAACCCTACAATATTATAAATGTATACTCAAGAATAGAAGCATATTCTATTGTGTTATATTAGTTTCAGATGTGCAATATAGTGATTCCACACTTCCATACAACACCTTGTGCTCATCATGACAAGTGGACTTCTTAATCCCCATCACCAATATAACCCATCCCTCCACACACCTCCATGCTGGTAACCATCAATGTGTTCTCTACAGTTAAGAGTCCTTTCTTGATTTCTATCTGTCTCTTATTTTTTTCCCTTTGCTTGTTTGTTTTGTTTCTTAAATTACACATATGCTTGCAATCATGTGGTATTTGTTTTCCCCTATAGGGGGGCTGATTCTTAAGGAATGACAGATGAATTGCTGGTAGGTAAGGACATACCATGCCAGGTAGATGATCCTGGAGCTTAAATAGAGAATCAAGAAATGGCACAGTTTTTCTCAATGTAATGCACAACTTGTAGAGACAAGAAAACTACAAATGTCAAGAATGGCTATGGACACTATGCGAAATGGGTGAACTTTATTCTGAAAGCTATCATAGGTCACTGGCCAGTTTTGACTCCAAATGCGCATGTGTGTGAATGTGTGTATCTATTTGACATATGGCAGCGTATGTTCTCAGTGGACTTAAAACATTATGCTTTTAAATCACTCAAGGTTATTGCGTTAATGAACACATAAAGTGTTCTGTCCAAATTAATGACTTGAGAACTTAAGGCTTGTGGGCTGTTCCAAAAACCTGATCTCATGGATCATTTTTAAAAAGAGCATGGAAAATATTCCCATGTGTGCAGGTGTCCATACTTTTATTTATGACACTTAAATCAATGTGTACATAAGAATTTATTAGACTGCACGTCACATGGATGTAGATACTCTGGCTTGTTTTATGGACTGGGCCTTATCAATGAATACTGAATTTGATCACTTTGTGAATCTAGAGGCTATCTTGAAGCATCTTTGGAGGCTGTTTTAAATGTCAGTATGTATTATGGATTGAGCCTAAATATCCATCAACTGATGAAAGGAGAAAAAAATTGTGGTTTATATACACAATGGAATACTACTTGGCAATGAGAAAGAATGGAATGTGGCTTTTTGTAGCAACGTGGATAGAACTGGAGAGTGTTATGCTAAGTGAAATAAGTCATACAGAGAAAAACAGATACCATATGATTTCATTCTTATGTGGATCCTGAGAAACTTAACAGAAGACCACGGGGGCGGGGAAGGAAAAAACAAGTTAGAGAGGGAGGGAGACAAACCATAAGAGACTCTTAAAAACTGAGAATAAACTGAGGGTTGATGGGAGGTAGGAGGGTGGGGAGGGTGGGTGATGGGCATTGAGGAGGGCACCTGTTGGGATGAATTGGGTGTTGCATGGAAACCAATTTGACAATAAATTTCATATGAAAAAAGAAAGAAATGTCAGGATTTATCAGATAGGATTTGCTTGGATAACCAATAGGCGTTGTGGTTCCTTAATAACAATTTCTTTGAAATAAAAGTAAAAAAAAACATCAGAAGTGATTTTAATATTCTAATCAGAGTTCAGCAAACTTTTATGCAAATAAAGTTTGGGTTATCGTGGGCAAAGAAACATTTAAAGACTATTTTGTAAGTATTTATATAAAAAACGACAAAGCATATTTCCACAAAGATTTCGATGAAATTATATATAATTATGAATCATTTATAATTGACACTAATAACAATTAGGTGTGTACTTTTCTGTAAAGAAAGTCTACTAATCAGGGGAAGGTGGAAATGTCCGTCATAAGTGGTCATTGTGAGAATACTACTGAATTTACAAAGCTTCAATAAATAAAGATCCAAAGAATGATACTACTAGAGAATGAATGTCAAATGTGTGATAGAGATCCATTGTGGATACAGGTTTTGTCTCCAGAAGTGTCTCAGTGAAAGAAGGGTCACAGAATACTTATTTATATGTAACTCATTGGCACAGGAACATACATTTAAGTACATTTAAGTGTCCTTTCGATCTTTTTCCAAATGAGGACAGCAGAAAGAAACTGACAAAAGTAAATGTAATTACTTAATTTTTACAAAAATCTTTTTATTTTGTAAGGAATGTCAAAAAAAAAGATTACATATATTAATTTCTCTACATCTCCACTGTGGGGAAAAAGAAATGAAGAGACCAAGGGGATTCTGCAAGTTGCAGAAATGGCTTCAGGGACATTAGATGTGGATGGACAAAAGAGGGCTTCATTATGAGCTGCTGGGTCCCTGGAGGCTTGGGTGAGTGGCTAGGAAATCTCATATTCAGACCTCCTCCCTCTCCATGTACACTGGGGAACGTTATACTTGCCAATTCAAGCTTAATAAAGTTATGTTGTGTCTAGCAAATTACAGACCTTCCTGTGAGTTTTGTTGGAGTGTGATCCCACCAACAGGAGCTCAGACACATTTACAAAAGAGGGTGTAAGTCTGTTTTTCGGGGACAGAAGAAAAGAGGAAAGTCTATTCCAGAGATGTCCACATTTTGGCAGATGGCTGAGCAGCAAATGGATAAGAGTTCATGATATTTACAGCGGGCTGTTCTAGAGGGTGCAGAGAGAAGAAAGAGATGCTGTCAGCATAAGCACAAGTGAATGAGATGAGAGTCTCAGGAGGAAAAAGAGTGAATGACAGGTGAGTGATGAGTGATGAGTGATGGTGTTACGAGGACAGACCATGGTTTTCAGGTGTCTTGTAAAAACACAACTGGCCCCCAACAACAAAGCATGAAGTCTCTTTCCTCAATTTCACCCAATAATGTTTCACTACCAGCTTTTCCAGTGATAACCACTCCATCCCCCCTGCTCTGTACTCACTTAGGTCCTCTCCCACCTGCCTTCCCACCACCTGTGCCTGTCAGGAAATGCTCCTACATCAGCTTCTTTCTCTTAAATATGCCAGACAATGTGAATTCTAATAAAGGATTTCTCTTCTAATTCTGATTAACTCTAGAAAGAAGAAGTGAATGAAAGAATCCATGATCGAGGTATCTCTAGGATTAAGCATTGGGGAGCAAAGCTTTGGAAAATCAAGGAAATAGTTGACTAGTGTATTCTAAATATATATGAGCTGATACAGACTTGCTTCTGGAATGGTCCCTGTTGAGTGGGTTCCTTCACTGAGGTTTAGCAACATAGACCACAGCTCTTCCTGCATTACTGGCATTTTTGGTGACAATAAGTATATGATTAAATGATCATGGGCTTGCTGACAGAAAGCAACAGTGTTGGACCAACTAGGAAAGAGTGAAACAACTGAACCCTGCTTTTCACCAAATAGAAACTTTCTAATGTAGCTTGAGGCTTTCTAATTTAAGATATGTGATTTTTAAAAAGCAATGATCTTTTCAGATACAAATGTATCTGAACTAGACTAAGACCCAGTTTTCGGAAAAGTCAGTCATCAGTGAATCGAGGTGATTAAATGTTCTTTAGTTGAGCCCTCTCCTCCATCATTTCTGGTATCCCAAGTCTGCTCCCTATCTTCCATTCCTACTTCCATATTAGACTCTTGTTGAGAAACATGTCCTTCACCCCTTTATTTTCGACTCATTTCTCATGCCTGTGCTCATGAAATTCAAATGTTCAAGTGATATATATTTCATTAAGAATTAATGAGCTTACATTGGCCAAATCTCATGCTACTGGCAGCTGTGAGCAGTTTAAGCCCAAGAACCTAGCCTCTAGTCCATGAATTACCCATGTACGCATTTTCCCACACTCTGTTTTCAGGAAGATTGAGTCCCCTTGCCTCTATACATTGTCGCCTCTGAGTTTCCATGTTTTCTAGAGATTCCTTCCATCTAGGTATTCAGAAATGGGTATTCCAAAATGTCAGCGATTTAAAGCACACCACTAATTTTCAGGAATTCAATTGTTCATATGTGGGCAAAATACAATAGAGTTTTACTACATGTAAAAATGGCATGAATATTTCACCCAGACTCACCAAAAGTTCATGGGGTTGGATGATCTTTTCAAAGCGCTTCCTTTACTTTCTTTTGAACGGACTTCTGGGGAAGGGAAGGAAATATAAGATAAAAACAGAGGGGAACAAATCATGAGAGATTCCTGGGAATAAAGAACACTCTGAGGGTTACTGGAAGGGTGGGGGGGGGGATGGGTTAGATGGGTGATGGACATTAAGGAGTGCACTTGTTGGGATGAGTTCTGGGTATTATATTTAAGCGACGTATCACTAAATTCTACGCCCGAAACCCTTCTTACACTATTTGTTAACTAATGTGGATTTAAATTTAAAAAGTGAAATTGCTATTGGAAAAGAAAAAAACAAAGAAAAGAGAGACATCCAGTCTTACGTAGATACAAATGCTATAGATAGATGAACATATTGTGCTCATGGGTGTCACCAGTTTCTGTTTTCTCTTTCATAGGGAGTTTTCTCACTT
This sequence comes from Panthera pardus, assembly GCF_024362965.1. Lineage (NCBI taxonomy): Eukaryota > Metazoa > Chordata > Mammalia > Carnivora > Felidae > Panthera > Panthera pardus. The sequence goes on from NW_026526677.1 coordinate 54,011,016, forward strand.
AAAAAAATCAAGAAATAAACAGAAAAAGAGCCTCCTCGGTGTCTCAGTTGAGCATGCCATTCTTGATTTCAGGTCAGGTCAAGATCTTGGGGTTGGTGAGCTCAAACCTCATGTCAGGCTGTGTGCTGATGGTATGGAGTCTGTTTGGGTTACTCTCTCTTTCCCTTCTCTTTGCCCCTCATGTGATCTCTGTCTCTCTCTATTAAAAAAAGCACCTTAAAATATAAACCTTATGGAGATTTATCTACTAATGTACTTGTCAGAGTCAGATTTGTTGATCCAAAGTGTCAGTTCCAGACCTAGACACAATGGGAATAACAGAATATTATCAGGTTGTTAGAATGTGGAGTACGGACATTCATCAAACTCTGCTTGAAATGACATTTCCAAGCAAGTTTAACAGGTATAATTATTGTAACCCCAGGTGCAGAGGGACATAACAGAGAGATCAGCAGTTACTCTGTTACCCACGTGATCTGGCTGGTTGTAATGCAATTAACTTGCCTTCTACATAACTTTTTGCGCTACACTACTCGTGGATGTCTATCTGAAAAGAATAATGTGTATCTGCGGATTTTTTTCCTTCCATAACATACATAAGAAGGATTATATGATCTTAGAGTTCTGACAAATTCAGAGACCCACCATGATGACTTTCTCCAAACAAGAGTAGCGGAGAAGAGTGCCACTGACTGAGAAGCTTCTTTCATTTGCTTCTGGAAGCCCAAAGACATTATGTCCATTTCCAACATCACCGTCTTCATGCCTTCTGTGTTGACGCTGATAGGGATCCCAGGCCTAGAGACTGTGCAGTGCTGGATTGGGATTCCATTCTGTGTCATGTATCTCATTGCTATGATTGGAAATTCCTTGCTTCTGATCGTCATCAGGTCAGAGCGCAGCCTCCATGAGCCCATGTACATTTTCGTAGGCATGCTGGGGGTCACAGATATTGTGCTTGCTACCACCATTATGCCCAAGATGCTCGGAATTTTCTGGTTTCGTGTGCCAGACATTTATTTTGATTCCTGTTTGCTTCAAATGTGGCTTATCCACACATTTCAGGGCATAGAGTCAGGCATCCTCCTGGCCATGGCTCTGGACCGTTATGTGGCCATCTGTTATCCACTAAGACATGCTGCCATCGTCACGCGCCGCCTAGTCACCCAGATAGGGGCAGTGATAACACTCAGGGCCGCTTTCCTAGTAGCCCCATGCCTAATACTGATAAAGTTCCGGTTTCAGTTTTACCATACAACCATCATCTCCCACTGTTACTGTGAGCATATGGCCATTGTGAAACTAGCTGCAGAAAATGTACAGGTCAACAAAATCTATGGCTTGTTTGTGGCATTCACCATTGCAGGGTTTGACCTCACATTCATCACTTTGTCCTACATAGAGGTATTTATCACCGTTTTTCATTTTCCCCAGAAGGAGGCTCGGTTGAAAGCATTCAATACGTGCATCGCTCACATCTGTGTCTTTCTCCAGCTCTACCTCCTTGCCTTCTTCTCCTTCTTCACACATAGATTTGGTGCTCATGTTCCCCCTTATATCCACATCCTCTTTTCTAGCCTCTATTTGCTGGTCCCCCCATTTCTCAATCCGCTTGTCTATGGTGCCAAGACCAAGCAGATCCGCATTCATGTGGTAAAGTTGTTCTCTTCATAAAATTCACTGTGATTAACTCCTTCAACCTTCCGTCTTAGTAGCAATCTCTCAAAATTAACTATAACATTTAAAAATCCAGACTGTCGGGGTGCTTGGGTGGCTCAGTCGGTTAAGCATCCGACTTTGGCTCAGGTCACGACCTCACAGTCTGTGAGTTGGAGCCCCGTGTCCAGCTCTGTGCTGACAGCTCAGAGCCTGGAGCCCGTTTCAGATTCTGTGTCTCCCTCTCTCTCTGCCCCTCCCCTATTCATACTCTGTCTCTCTCTGTCTCAAAAATAAAATAAATAAAAATAAATAAAAAATAATAAAAATAAAAAAAAATAAAAAAATGCAATTCTTCAGTTTTGTATATTTGTTTTGTTTAATTTGTCTGCATTTTATGGTTTTCATATCATTATACCCCATGACAACTATTATTCGGTCGGTTTTGGGATGCTACCGCCTAATAAGAGGAATAAACATAAAGATCAAAATAGTGAAAATATATTGTTACCTTTCCTCTTTTATTTTTTATTTCCTGGTTGAATTTCTTCTCTATGGATTCTTCTCCAGAAGAATTCATAAATATGCATCTATCACTGAAATTAAATGCAGCCAAACTCTTTGTTTTAGAATGTGCAGGTACTCAAAGAAAACAAGGTGTTCATGTGGCTTTTTAGTCACCAAAAGGTTTTTTGAAAGTGAATCTTGATGTAAACTGTGGGCTTTGGTTAATAATAATGCATCGATATTGGCTCAATTGTTTACAAATCAGACACGCAATCGTTAAGTTTTTATATAAAATGGGAGTAGTAAAAAGGACACACTAGTAGCTTCAAAAGGGAAACAAATAAGTTAGTAAACAAAGAGCTGATACCTATTGGATTGGAAAACAGAATGGCCTTGCTGATTTCCACAGTGACACAGGATCTAGAAGATAGCATAAAATCCCTGTGAAATGTTGAGGAAAGCTACTGGGATCCTGACGATAACAGTAGACACTTGTATCTCAGTATGTTTACACGTTCCTTGCCCTCCCTCAATCGAAAGGGCAGAAGAAGAGCCAACCCATATTTTCACAGATAGGGAAAAAAACAATCTCCTACTTTCTGAGCCAGCCCCCAAGCCACACCACAAAAGACTGTCTAGGGAGAGAGGGTTGGGGGACAGTAGCCTACTGTTAGCGAAAACACGGAAAATACCACAAACCCCGACACAAATGCCAAAAAAGAGAGTCCACCCTGTCATGGAAAGTAATGTCAACAGGTCTGAGGCCTTTTGAGTCAGACATTCCTCAAATGGGGAATTAATAGGAGTATTTGCAAGTGCATGGAAATAGGTTTCAAAATACTCTTGAGCAAGTGTTGATTTTGTGGGAGGAAAAACCATGACAGAAATGGTTGTCAGTTAAAACAGACGAAAAACTAGTAACGAACTTACTCTGAAAGAACCCCCTCACTCTCCTGTATACAACTGTTATCAATATTCCTGGAAAACAGGAAGCATTTCCAGTGAAGAGCTTCTGTCGAAAATAGAAAATAAAAATAAAAATAAAAATGTTTCTGGTGATAAATGCTCTGTCTCCCCTGCATGAACACCCACACAACACACACAGACACACTCACACACCGGTGTGTCCTAGAGAAACTACATTATATTGCTTTTATCTGAAGTCATTCTCTCTATGAATAATTGGTAGATATGGGAATAAAATAAGAAAATAAAGACAGTAGAGAAATAGACAAGAAATAGATCATATGATATAAGAATCGTTTAAAGTTGGGGTGCCTGGGTGGCTCAGTTGGTTAAGCTGCTGACTCTTGATTTCATCTCAGGTCATGATCTTGCAATTAGTGGGTTCAAGCCCCACATCAGGTTCCGTGCTGATAGCACAGAGTCTGCTTAGGATTCTCTCCCTCTCTCCCTCTTTCTCTGGCCCTCCCCCGTTCATGCTTGCTCTGTCTCAAAAATAAATAAACTTAAAAAAAATTAAATTTAACAAATTGTTTGCAGTCAGGACCAAAAGAAAATTATGAAATCATTTCAAAATGTTTGCTATGTTATAATTGTTATCTCTTCTGTGACAAACCATCCCCAAACTTAGTGTCTCCAAACAACAATGACTTATTGTTTCTCACAATTCTGTGGGTCAACAATCCACGTAAGGCTTGACCGTATGGTTCTGTTTCCATAAGGAGTGGGCTGTGGTACCTCAATAGGCAGCATTCAACTAAGAATTCAGCTTCAGCTGAGTTGAAAAGTCCACGGACTTCAGTCCCATGCCTGGTGCATTTGGGCTCATCTCCACAGTCACCCTCTCACCATGGGGATAGCTTCTTCATACTATTAGTATGATTTCAGTGGAGTTCTATTCCTAATATGGGTGCCTGGCTTTGAATAAAAAACAAGGTAGAAGTTGCCAGACTTCATATTACATTGGCTCAGACAGCTGAGAACATCACCATCATTCCTGCTACATTATGTGGTCACAAGAACTGTCATCCCAGGTTCAAGGGGAGGAGGATTGGGCTCCACCACAGAAGATAGCAGCAGCACACACAGAGAGATAGAGAAGGGCATGATTGTAGTCAGCTTCTCAGATTACCTTCCACAGTGTGCAGAAGGGAAAAGTGAACCTATTGTAATAGGAATGGAGAAAGAATAATAACCAAGAGAGACAAAACTCATATGAGGGTCCGTGATAGATACAGAAAAGACAAAAAAGGTTTACTACATATATGAAAGGATTCTCCAAATTTTTTTAAAAGCAAAATCACACAATAAAAGAAATGTGAAATTAAGATTATGATTGTAATTAGAACCTTAGCCCTACCCCCCAGACAATCCCAATGCATTTAAAGAAAAGTTACCCGGACAGAGAAAGTTTAAAAAGAAAAAGGAAAAGGAAAAGAGAGGCACCTGGGTGGCTCAGTCAGTTAAGCGTTCGACTCATCATCAGGTCATGATCCCAGGTGGTAAGATCAAGACTCATGTCAGGCTCCACGCTGAGCACTGAGCACTGAATAGGGATTCTTTCTCTCCCTTTTCCTATGTCCCTCGTCCACTCTCTTTGTCTCTGAAAGAACAAGGAGGAGGAGGAGGAGGAGGAGGAGGAGGAGGAGGAGGAGGAGGAAAGGGAGAAAGAAAAGAAGAAGAGCAGCTCAGGCTGAGAAAATAAAAATCCACATAAAAATCCAAATAAAACTCTCTATGGTAGCTAATGGCATTTCTGGACCGTTCTGATGCGAATTCTACCACGTGACCAATGGAAGAGAGAGAAAACCAAGGAGCCTTAAAATTTCAAGGTAAGTAAGGTGACAGAATCCAGTCTTAGGTACCCTCTCAAAAGCATACAATCCTTCCACATGTGGCATTCACAGTCTACATTTGCAGATGCCTCCATGGGAACAAGACAGTATTGCACTAGCAGGAATCTCTGCCATGCAAAGGAGATCTGGGTACTCAATGCAAGTGTGTGCTAACTTGGATGTCCCAGAGTGCTGGACCAAGGAAACCCTGCACATGCTGTAGAGGGAGAGAAAGTGGGCGTGTTTCTCCCAGGAGCCAACTCTGGGCCATCTCCTTCCACCAGTGTGTAAAGTTCAGTCCTCTGGGGACTGAAGGTCTAGGGCCTGAGAGATGCCTAGAGGAGGTATAAATAGCTCCACATTTGCTGTTTGTCTTCTGAACATCATCTTGCTTTTATTTTTCCCTCTCAACCAGTTAAATACCTTCAGGATCCAAGAAAGTATAGGTAAGTAAGCTGAGTTTTGCTCCGCAAAGACATGTAGAAAAAGGCACCTGGAAACACAGGAAAAAGAAAGAAAGAAAGAAATCTTAGGGAACTCCAGAGGCAGCTCCGTCTTCCTAGCACCTGATCATCTTGTATTTCTCTCAGCCTTGCCCTATGAGGCATTAGGCATTGGATATGGCTGTAATGGGACTCGTGGACAATTGTAGTATCTCTTTGTGCTCTTTTCCTAAATGGGCCATCTGCAGCGGGCACAAATGGGCATTTTTCCTTTTAGAATATGTTACGCAATGGTTCTTTTTCTTTGAAATGTGGCCCTGAATGCTGTGCATAGATGCAATGAATTTGGAGTCAAGTTCCAGTAGTAAAAGCAAGGCTTCGTAACTAAACAAGTCTAGTAGTTAAAGACAATGCATATATATATGTATGTATGTAAATACATGCACGCATTTCCCCCTAAAATTTGCTGACTATTCATTATACATCAGGTGCTGAGCTAAACACAGATTAAAAAACTGAACCTCAGAGATTTCAACTCCCTTCCCTATATAACAAAGACGTTACACTGAACATGAGGCTAGAATAGAACCCCATTTCTTTTTGTTAATGTTTGTTTGTATTTGAGAGACAGACAGAGTGAAAGCAGGGGAGGGGCAGAGAGAGAGGGAGATACAGAATCCAAAGTAGGCTCCAGGCTCTGAGCCTGAGCTGTCAGCACAGAGTCTGACCCAGGGTTCCAAGGGCTCCAAGTTACAGACCATGAGATCATGACTTGAGCTGAAGTCGGACGCTTAACCAACTGAGCCACCCAAGTGCTCCTAAAACTCCATTTCTAAGCCAAGTTCACCATGCTGAACCGTCTGCACCTGTAAGACAGAAATGATAGATTGGGGGTGAAAATTACCAATTCACATTTGTGTCTAGCATACGAAAGTAAGTCTTGGCCTTTATGGATACTCTAAATTAGCTCAATCTCTGTCTAGCGGATCCGAAGCTTAAAGTCCAAAAATTTGAACTTGTTCAGTGTAATAATTATTTTAATCTTAATGATGGTAATTTTGTAAATTCCCTAATCTCATCTGTTGCTGAGTTAAAAATGTATCTGACTTATGTGGCAACCACCCTAACATACTGACCCACATTTGTAATTGATGTTTACTTTTAGGTGTTTTACAACTGGAAACCAAGCTTCCCATGAAGTAGTTTTTAGTGGTAATACAGTCAGAATAGGATGTTGCCATCACTTAAATATAATTCTATGGGCCCCAGACGTACTCAATCCCTATTAACCACACTGCCTCTATGCATATATTCACGATTCAGTCAGAATCTGCCATAAGTAATATTATAAAAAATGCTTCCCGGAGGTCCAGAGTTATAAGTTGGGGAGCTGCAGTGATAATGCTATATCACAACAAAAAGGAACACAATAAAATAGATCACTCACTGGTGTCCCAAAAGATCACTGGGGAATTTGAAGAAAATCTGTAAAATTTGTCTTATGTCCCTTCTACCTCTGTTTCTGTTTCCTCCATCATTTAGACTCTCTACTCCCCCATCTCGGATATCCTAATGAAGCCCAACTCACTAAACATCCCCTCCCCATAACTGCACTTCACTCACAGAAGCTGAAAGTCTGTGGAATATTTTGCATTTGTTGGAATAACAACAGTATCCATGTTGAGGATCATTGTAAAGGTCTTTTCAACAGGCTATTGTGAAGATTTAATAAGGTGATATTTATAAAGTGCTATGGCACATATTAAGCACTTATTAATGTGAAGCATTTTTGTCCCAAGATACGACTTAATTCTTCCATGGAAAGAGTCAGAGTGCAATATTAGGCGCATTAATACATCTCACTATCTTTTCACAGAGAAGAAAATATTGTGAAACAATCTAATCAGACGTCATTCAACCTAAAGTGGTGCTGCCTCTCAATCCTCAGTCAGCCCTGTGGTCTTTAATCCAGATACTAGGTCTGGAATATACTGCCCCAGATGGCCCCTTTCTCTTACAATCACACCCATCCCCAGGATATGTGGTATGTCCTGACTGGAATCCCAGGACTGGAAGATTCTCATACCTGGATCTCCATCCCTATCTGTTCTATGTACATTTTGGCTGTCATAGGCAACATCTTCTTGATCTTCCTGATTGTAACTGAGCGCCGTCTCCATGAGCCTATGTATGTCTTCCTTTCCATGCTGGCCTTATCAGATGTCCTGCTCTCCACAGCCACAGCCCCCAAGATGCTGGCCATCTTCTGGTTCCATTCCACGGATATATCCTTGGGAGTTGTGTATCTCAGATGTTCTTCATCCATTTCCTCTTTGTGGCAGAATCTGCTATTCTCCTGGCCATGGCATTTGACCGCTATGTGGCCATCTGTCACCCACTGAGATATACCACAATCTTAACCTCCTCAGCCACTGGGAAAATTGGCATCGCAGCTGTGGTCAGGAGCTTTATCATCTGCTTTCCATTCATCTTCCTGGTACACCGACTTACGTATTGCGGGAGAAACATCATTCCCCATTCCTACTGTGAGCACATGGGCATTGCCACATTGGCATGTGACAATATCAGTGTCAACATCATTTATGGCCTGACTGTGGCCCTATTGTCTACAGGACTAGACATTGTGTTCATCATTATGTCCTATGCGATGATCCTTTGCACAGTGTTTCAGATACCTTCCTGGTCTGCTAGATTCAAGGCCCTCAACACATGTGGTTCCCACATCTGTGTCATACTTATGTTCTATGCCCCAGCATTCTTTTCCTTTTTTGCCCATCGTTTTGGGGGTAAAACCGTCCCTCAGCACATCCACATCCTGGTAGCCAACCTCTATGTGGTAGTGCCCCCTATGCTAAACCCCATCATTTACGGGGTGAAGACCAAACAGATTCAAGACCGAGTAATTTTGCTTTGCTCACCCATCAGCACGCATTGTTAAAATGAAGAATAATGCGAAACGCTGGCTATTTCTGAATAAACCCCCCTGCCCCACTTCTCTCTCTTTCTTCTCTCTCTCTCTCTCTCTCTCTCTCTCTCTCTCTCTCTCTCTCACACACACACACACACCCACACACACACACATACACACACACTGAATGAGCAATGGGAATAAAGAGAATCCATAAGTAACTCTCAATAAACCAGAAGGATAATAAATGCCAAAGTTTCCAATGTATTTTCCTAAAGCACATAAAATTTTTGAGAAAAATAAATGAATGATATTCTCAATTCTCCTAGATATCCTATTATCTTGCAATTTAACTTATTCTTAAGCATACATAAGATAACGTAAGAAACACATATGTTAGGGTTAAACCCAGATGGAATTGTCTTGGGTAGATCTGGGAAGTGAAAATAGTGACTCACTGAGTGTTTGTATAGACAGTTGAAATTCTGCTGAAATATAAAACACTCCCACCACAGTCAGTAATTACTTGGGCCAAGAACATAAAGCCACAATAAACAATAAACAATAATTATTTCTATCTGTACCTGTCACGGCAATTAAAATGTGAGTTCTAAAGGGATATTTTCTGAATCTCTGATACAAAGTCTATGTATAGAAAAGGCACACCGTATAGGTTTATTGAATGAACAGATAATACTGAATGAAAACAAGTAATAAGTGAAATCAACCCACCTCAGACCACTTTTGTTCCCTACATAGTGATGACCTTGGGGCCAAATCATTAATGAAGCATCCTGGTGTCAACAGACTTCACCAAGGGAGGGACTAACAGATGAAAAATACCATACCCAGGTCCAAAATTAAAAGGCAGTGGAAGACTAAATACAATGTTTGCACATATTTGTATTTAAAAAGGTTCTATTCACACCAAATATTATTTTATAGAAGCTTGTCTCCAGATTGTACCGTAATTTCTTCATTCAAGATAGTATTTTTACAACCTCTCCTTCAGCAGGCCTTAGCACATGCTCTGAGAATGTGCAATCTGACCTTATATACCCTTGAAGATAGACAAACAATGAACTTTCAAGCATTACCTTGAACATGTGCAACCTTTTCCGGGTTAGCCTCTTTTCTTTGTTTTTCTATTATGTATATATGATGTGTGTTTGTATACACTACACACATTAATATATGTACAATGTTATATACACATTATAAAAACACACATATATACACATGCATGTTCATGATATATATATGATATATACGTATATATACATCTATATATATGATATATATGTACATATACATATATATCATATATATATATAATATCAGATATATATATAAAACAATCAATGTGGGAAATGAACGTGTGTTGCCTTGACCCTTGGAATCCTGGACAACTACTTTGGTTTGAAATATATGTTATATTCACTTGAATTTGAGCAAGGAAATCTATTTTAAGAGTTAAAAAAAACCCTTTGATATGAGAAATCCTGGTTTGCCAGTCCCACACTAACTGTATAAAATTGTCCTGTTATGTAACTATCGGTTCTTGACCAATAAAATGGAATTATTTTAGTACCTTCCTTACTGGCTTGACAATTAAATGAAATATGTCATATGATGTATTTGGAATTTAATAAAAGCAAATTTTATTTTGATGGTGTTGGTAACTTTTATGAACAGAAACATCAAAGAACTGATCTCACCAAACTCAACATAGCCCTGCTAACAATAATTCATAGAAAAATGGTTGGAATGGGTCATCATCATAGATATGGAAGTCACATAAAATGTTGCTAAAAGTTGTAGCAAATAGGATTCTGGTTCAGAAGTAAATTCTCCAAGGATTTAAGGGGAGTCAGAGAGGAAATAGAGTACAGAATGATAACAAAATATATTTAATGAGTGGTGTAAGTGAGCCTTCAAGGAGAAAACTTTTTAAGGGGGTGCCTGGGTGGCTCAGGTGGTGAAGCATCTGACTTCGGCTCAGGTCATGATCTCATGGTTTGAGGTTTGAGCCTTGTGTCGGGCTCTGTGCTGACAGCTAGGAGGCTGGAGCCTGCTTCAGATTGTGTCTCCCTCTCTCACTGCTCCTCCCCCACTCAGGCGCGCTCTCTCTCTCTCTCTCTCTCTCTCTCTTTCTCTGTCTCTCTCTCTCAAAAATAGATAAACATTAAAAAATAATAAAAACAAGAAGAGTTTTTTAAGCTTGAGTTTTGGCAGTGAGGAACTAAGAAAATACCAATTTCCCACCCAGAATGTATGAAATATGACAGGAATAAACAATGATTGAGTCGTCAGCCTCAATTGTAGAGAAGCTTTCAGGGTGAGGGCTCAGGGATTGGTAGATGCTGATGGAGTCAGGATATCACTGTGTGTGCTGAGCTGGTAGAAGCACAATCACTGAGTCGTTGCCCTGGAAATTTTGAAGGGGATGCTCCGTATCCTACCATTCTACCATCTTCTTGACCACAGAGTCCCCCGCTGGGTCACAGTGAGTAAGAAAAACGGTATACCATGCACGATAGAAACGGAGAGCCCTGGAGGGGCTTAGAGAAAACTGACCTACTCTTCCAGGTACAATTAAAAAAGAAAAAGAAGAAGTGGAAGAAAAAAAGCACTGAGAGATTGTTAAAGTGAGTACAGTGTTTCATGAGAGGAAGACACCGGGTCATTTAATATCAGACTCTGAGACCCAGCGAGTTAAAGAATACATTACCTGGGTAGCTGAGCAGTAGCAGATATAGAGATACTATGGAGTCAGAACAAATCTTCCTCTGATGGTTTCTGCTCTGCCCTAAGTGGTCTCAGACATGGTGAAACGCTGTGACATGAAGCATAGGGTATTAGGAAAATGTATCCAAAAGTGGGAAGAGGCTAAAGACACTAGTTGGCCATGTCAAAACTGTTGCAGAATATCGTGTTATAATTGGGGTTTTAGCTAATATAAGTTAAGGAAGAATTAGAAGTGGGGAAAGAAGAAGACAAATCCTAGGTTTTGTGTCTTAATTTATTTTTCCTTATTTCTGTATTTAATTATTTTCCTAGTCTTTGTAAAGCCAACAGAGTTCCACAAGAATGGCATACTAATCCATATTTACTTATCCTGGATTGTGTGCTTGAAACGTGTTCAGGGGTAGACCTTGGGTAGTCTCATCACAAAAGAGAAAAAACATAGGAAAATGGTACAGGTGTGAAGTGATGGATATGTTGATTGGCTTCGTTTTAGTGAGTTTTTCATAATGTATACATATATTGGGTCATCAGTTACACACATCCGTTATAAGCAATTTCTGATTGTCACTTATACTTCAGTAAACCTGGGGCAGGGGTGGGGGAGAAGACATTAGTGTCTTATTGTGACTAGAATGATTAGAAAAATGAAGTGGAAAATGACATCATTTAAAATGGTAAACAAAACTGTACATGTGTCTGAAATACATGTAGGAAATATTTATTGCATATTATTCATTGTAATGATAATATGGCATCCACAATGATCTACAAATTCCCCATAATCCCAATAAATGCTAATATATTTTATCATTTCCATGCTGATATTTTTTTCAAATTTTTATTATGGCAAAATATCTGTACCATAAAGTTTGTGATAATAATGATTTTTAAGTGTACGATTCAGAGCAATTAATCATATTTGCAATGTTGTGTTCCTATTGCCACCAGCAGCAAAATCTTTCATCACCCAAAACAGAAACCCTATGCCTCTGAGCAATAATTCCCCACTCCCTTGCTAACCTCTAACCTACTTTATATTTCTATGAATTTGTTTACTTGTAGAGGTGGAATCATATAATATTTATGTTTTTTGTCTGGCTTATTTCGCTGAATATAAGTTTTTCAAAGGTCATGCATGTTGTAGCATGTTTTTATCCTTCATTGCTTTATACTGATGAATAATGTTCCCGATATATATATATATATGTGTATATATATACATATATATATATGTATATATATACACATATATATATACATACACATACACCCACAATCTGTGTGTGTGTTTGTGTGTGTGTGTGTGTGTGTGTGTGTGTGTGTGTGTGTGCGTGTGTATACATCGTTTTGTACATTCATCTATGGATGTGCAGTTTGGTTGCTTCCACCAATTGCCTACTGTAAATAATGCTGTAATGAACATCCATGTACAAGTATGTCTTTGAATACCTGTTTTTTGGGGGCGGTACATACTCAGGAGTGGAATTACTGCATTACATGTAATTCTGTGCCTGAGTTTTTAAGAAACTGCCAAACTGTTTTCCACAGAATGTGCACGATTTTTCATTTCCTCTGGCAATGTATGATGGTTCCAATGTTCCCTATTTTGTCAAAACTTGTTAGTGTTTTAATTTTTTAACTGTGTTTTACATTTCCTTATTTATTTTTGAGAGACAGAGAGAGACAGAGCACAAGCGGGGGATGGGCAGAGAGAGAAGGAGACACAGAATCCAAAGCAGGCTCCAGGCTCCAAGCCAACAGCACAGAGCCTGACCTGGGGCTGGAACTCACAAACCGCGAGATCATAATCTGAGCCGAACTCGGACGCTCAACCAACTGAGCCACCCAGGCACCCCTAGCTATTAAATTTTTAAAAAAATTATACACATTTTAGTAGATGTGAAGTGGTGTCTTATTGTGGTTTTGATTTTTATTTCATGTGCTATTGGCATTTGCATATTTTCTTTAGAGGATTAATTATTTATCCTTTGCCTATTTTTAAATTCGGTTGTTTATCTTTTTGGTTTTGAGTTGTTTGAGTTCTCTGTATATTCTGGGTATTAATCCCTTATTAGTTATATAATTTGCAAATTTCGTTTTGTAGCTTATCATTTCACTTTTTGTTAATGTCATTTGATAATGTTGAAATTTTAATTTTGATGAAGTCCATTTATCTGTTTTTTATTTTTATCCTCAGGCTTGGGTGTGGCTTTTGAGAATCTATTGTTCAATCCAAGGTCATGAAAATGTACCTCTATGTTTTTTCCCAAGAATTTTATGATTGTAACTTTTATATTTGTGTCATTGCTCTATTTTTATGCATTCTGAGTTGTAGTGTTTATGTAAAAGAAAAACATAGAAAGTAGTCAGCAAAATTAAAAAAATTACTTGACCAATTAGATACGAACTTATGTATTATAAAATCAGATACTTGCAGCACTGTGACTCTGACAAAATAGGCATTGGATCCAACAGCAGGATACAGAATCAAGATATAGATCTACATTTACATAAAGATTTAAAATGAGACCTATAGTTGCTCAAAATAGTTGAGGAAACTCCAGGCTATCCATTAACACATGTGTTAAAAGTGGTTTCTACATTTGTGAATAACTAAATGAAATCCTTAATCACCCAAGTCCCCAAAACAAATTCCAGATGGAGTTAAACTTCTCTCCTTTCTCCTTGCTCTTTCTGTCAACTCTATTAAAATCTCTGTCCCATTTTCACTCACCAACTCTATCTCAAGCCTGATCTTGAATTCCACCTCTGGCTCCTAACCTTAACACCTAAGGCTATGCTACTGATGAGTAGAATTTTAGTGTTCATGCACTTGTTCCCAGATAAAGAACCTTCGCCTTAAACTCCATCCTCGCCATCATATTCAGCCTGTGAGACCCTATTGGCTTTGGTGTTGCTCTCAGCTTTGGCCCCGGGTTCCAGCAGGAGACACTTACCCTCCTACAAAATATAGAGAAGGTTTCACCATCATCCATGGAGAGTAGGGGGAGAAAGAGTGAACTGGTAAGTTAAATAAGGGATTGGAAAATTCTAAAAACTGGGAGAAACTACCCTCCTTTTCTAAGAGACTTAATTGTTTCTTTTATTTCCTGTGTTGAGTATTTACTGTTCCAAATATAATGGTAAACAATTTACATACATTATCTTATGTAAGTATTATTTGTTTATGTCAAATACTTGGATCTCAGATAACTTAAGTGGTTCTCCCAAGGTCACAAGTCATTAAGTGTTAGAACCATGAACTCTCTTTATCACTGTGCTACATTACTTTTGCTACTTCCATCACTCTTGCACAAACTGCAGAAAGTTACCAGATCCTTCCGTCTTCCATTTCCACAGGAAGCTGTCATTTCTATGCTTATTATCACCACCTTCACTGCCATAAATGACCCTGTGGAGATTTCTGTCAATGCCTTTTTTCTTGGCATGTGGCCCATGTAGAAACACTCTGCCCTGCATCTAAACACATTTCTCTCCCACACAGTGTGCTTTACATGTGTCCTTGTTTCAGAAATACGTTTTCCATCTCTTTTGTAAGGAAATATCTTAAATATGACTATCAAGAGCGTGACATTTGACATACAATAACTGACCAGAGATTGATATTCTCCAGTCCCCATGTGTTTCCATGTATCTTCAAATGAAGTCTCGCCATGACATTTTCGACGGTTCCACTGAGTGCACACCTGCAAACTTCAGTCTTGTTGGCACTCCAGGGAAGAGGCAGAGCACATCTGGATATCTATCCCTTTCTGCCTGGTGTACATCATCATTCTCCTAGGAAATGGCACCATTCTTTCCATCATCCGGATTGACCCTGCTTTGCACCAACCCATGTACCTCTTTCTGGCCATGCTGGCCGTTGTTGAACTTGGTGTCTCTACGAAGTGTAGTACTTATGTTCCCACTGCTCTTCCCCCTGACAGGTCTGCTTTTCTGGGGCTACAACACCCTCACACACTCTTACTGTCTCCATTCAGATCTAATCAAATTGCCCTGTGGAGACATCCGCCCCAATAGCATCCTGGGTCTGTTTGTCATTACCTCCACATTTGGGCTGGACTCCTTGTTCCTTGTTCCTTAGATGTTGATACTTCATAGGGTACTTGGAATAGCTTCTGGGCCTGGGAAGTGGAGGGCACTCAACACTTGTGTCACACGTCTGTGGTGTTCTTGTGTACTATGTGCCCATGATCAGCTTCTCCTTGCTGCATCCTTTTGGGTGGCGATTAGCTCCACTCCTCCAATCTGTCATGGCCAATGCCTACATGCTCTTCCCACCTGTGGTCAGTCAGATCGTCCATAGTATTACACCCAGGAAATTTGCAATAGCATTGTCCGTACACTGACTAGAAACTGGGATGAGGTCTAATCAAGACAGATAATACGCTAAGAACATAGGAACTTACATCAGGTCTTATTGGCTGGATATGAGCCCTGCAATTGGAAAAATTCCATAGTTTATTATTGCTTATGAATAAGCTACAAGGTTTAGTAGATGGAGAAAGTAAAGTAGTCTCACCTTTCTCCCTGAAAATAGAGAATGTCATTACTTTGATGTAAGGTTTTAGAAGGAGGCATGGGCCATGAGATTTTTCCTGGTGAGGACATCATTTAACTATTCAATCCTTAAATACTTGATTCCTTTGTTTTTATTCCCTGAGGGATAGGCAGTTTGGGTCCTGGGGATGTTTTTGTTTCCAAGTACATGCAACTTAGGGATACATATTTGTGAGTGGAAAAGAATCAGGGCACAAAAGAGTGTGCGTTATTATTATAAAGGGTGTATTACGACAGTGGTTCCTTCTGATGGATGTAGAGGTGACCGAATGACTGGGGAACCACATGAGAACATTTGCCAGAAGATGGAAATGCCATATGTATGTTAGGATTGTAAGCTACATGGTTGTATTCATTTGTCAAATTGGTACAGCTAAGATTTGCACACTTCCATGAATGTCAATTTTACTTCTAACCCTCTAAATAATAATAATGATGACGATAATATTAATAACAATAATTATTGGGGTAGATACTGGTGTGAGTATGGAAGATAAAAGAATGGTATAATGTTGATAATTATTGAACCCGGTGACAGGTAGATGGAATCTCATTACAATGCTTGTTTTGTGCCTGTTTAAAGTTTTTGTAATTAAACAATTTGGAAACATACTAATTGTGCTGATACTAAATATTCATTGAGTGTGTGCCCTGAAGAAGAGACACCTTTCAACTGGTACCTTACGAAGCGATTCACACAGGTGAAAATAATTTAGTACACAGAACAAATATTTGTAGTCAAAACTATTTGACTTTAAGAAACCATTTTGTTTTTAATTAGCTAATGGGTAGAAAAACCGTGACCTGAAAACAGTGGTTTCAGCAGGAAATGACTAAAATATGTAAGCCTCTACTTTTGTCATAGCTCTGGTAGACACCAATCTTCCGGTAGTAGACATTAGGAGACCTGCTTTTGATCAACAGGAAGGGAGGGAGGGAAGGAACAATTTGAGATAAACTTCCTAGACAGGTCTGCAGACTCACCTTTT
Organism: Panthera pardus; assembly: GCF_024362965.1. Classification (NCBI taxonomy): domain Eukaryota; kingdom Metazoa; phylum Chordata; class Mammalia; order Carnivora; family Felidae; genus Panthera; species Panthera pardus. The sequence goes on from NW_026526677.1 coordinate 54,027,667, forward strand.
TTCCTACATGGTTGTGACTTTCCACAAACTAGAATGAATATTCTTATAAACTAGAGCCTTGAAGAATTACTGAGTATCAAGGTCTTTGTCTTAGAACAAGTGATAAGTATGTAAGTTGATGGGTGGCATCATGTATATAATTTTTTCTGCTTTTATATAATTCATTCAATTTATATAGTTTTCTTCCATTTTGTATATATCTGTCTTTGAAAGTGCTCAATTCACTGCAATCACCAAAATGGACAAGGATATTTTTTGGACCCAGTTCTTAATTTTTCCAGATAGTTTCAGAAGCCATCCCACAGCAATAATTAGTGGCAATCTCCATGACAATCCTGTTAGCTAGTTAGTATTATGATCCTCATTACATAATTGAAGAAACTCAAAGAACTTATGCAAATTTATTAAAGTCACATAGTGAAAATTGGTACTTGCAAGAAGTAAGTCTGCAATGTGATGCTGGATGATTGAATTAAATATACTTAAGTCCCCCAGGGCACCTGGGTGGCTCATTTCATTAAGCCTCTGACTTCAGCTCAGGTCCTGATCTCCCACTCTGAGTTTAACCCTTAGCTGGCCTTTATGCTGACAGCATGGAGCCTGGAGCCTTCTTTGAGTTCTGTGTCTCTCCCTCTCTCTGCCTCTCCCCTGCTCATGCTTTGTCTGTCTGTCTGTGTCTCTCTCTCAAAAAAAAAAAAAAATTGAAAAAATTTTAAATAGGTATACTTATATCCAAATTCTAGCTATTTTGCTCTTAATATGTATGGGACATTTTTTGTGTTCTGACCTGTTTGAATTCAATTTACTCATTTATAAATGGGGGATAAAATACAGTTTAGTTTTGATGCTTTGAAGATTAAAGGCAATGATCTAAATAAAGCAACTACACTGTTCATGGTAGAATTTTCTCAATAACTGCTTAGATTTTATTAGTCATTCCTTTCCCATGAAATCTGATAGAAATGTGTGAAATCACCCCACTAATTTCATGCTGCCTGCTAGTAGCTCTGTATACGGATTTTAAGTTCAAAAACATCACTCAAGTTTTTCCCCAAAATACTGATTCGTATTCATGATGAAGAATAATACATCAATCTTGCAATCCAGGTTTTTAGCAGAGTAATATCAATTACATCAATTTCCTGTCCATCCTTTATTTTAAGAAAGCTACAGTAATTAAGAGACTCATATTGCCAAAATCACTGCTAAAGCATGTGGAATACAGAGCTAAGAAATTAAGGCCTACATATAGGGTCAATTGAGATCATAAATAATATCATGGTTGTTCAACAGAGAAAGAAGTCTTCTCTACAAATAATGCTGATATCCATATCCAGACAAAATCAACCTTTTTACTATACAACAGTTAACTTGAAATGGAATATAAATCTAAATGAAATATCTAAAATTATTAAATTGCTAGAAGACACCAGAACATTTAAAAAAACGTTAATGGTTATTTATTTTGAGAGTGAGAGCGAGAGTGAGAAAGCTAGAGCTAGGGGGAGAGAAAGAGTGGGGGAGGGGCAGGGAGAGGGAGACACAGACTCTAAAGCAGGCTCCAGGCTCTGAGCTGTCAAGACAGAGCCCGACTCAGGGCTCGAACCCAGGAACTGGATCATGACCTGAACTGAAGACGGACACTTAACAGACTGAGCCAACCAGGCACCCCCAACCAGAACATTTTCAAATGATGAACCTTTAAAGATGATTCATTAGCCTACCCCCCACAGCCCTCACAATTTTAGGAAAAAGGAAAGAAAATCTATCGAAGTAAAGTCAGTAGAAGAGAGGAAGAAAAAGGAAACAAAACTATAAAATAGTCTAAGTTTTCTCGGTGACTTAAACAATGAGCTATTGTTAGCCAACATGTAACAGTCTGATCTCTGAATCAATTGCATTCCACATGACGCAAGGCCATGGTATCAGTCTCCTTTACAGACGGAATTGTGGAAAGAGCATGCAAGGCCCCCTTGCCCTTTGACCTCTACCTATTATTCTCCCTGAAATCCATTATGAATGTCTTCCTCCATCATACTGAAGGTATTCTTCCTAAACTTGCCAGCACCTCAACATTACGTCAATTACCTCCTAAGGTTAGCAACATACAAGAAAGGTCTGGAAAACAGGTAAATCATATCAAGGAGAAAGGGACAATGTATATAAGTTTGTCTGGTTTTTTTTAGAACTCATCATTTGTTCTCATGATTAAAGATATGCTAATTCTTCTCCCCACATTTCTAAAAATTTGAAAGCATATATCATATCTTCTTTTTATTTGCATCAAGTTCAGAATGGCATGATTGCCTCAAATCTATGAGGCATAAAACACCTGCAATGTGAAGGAAGAGTGCAAGAAAAGCAGAAGAAATGTATGAAAAGGAGGGATGGAGAAAAGTTCAGTCCAATGTGCAACAACTGATTCAAGGCTCAGTATGGAAGGATTTAGAAATGTCCAACATAACTGGTCATTCTGAGAAAATCACTGAATTTACAAAAATAGCTTCAATAAAATAAAAATCTGAGGAAGGAGACTGCAAGAGAATTAGAGTGAAATATGTGATAGAAAGCCCTGGTGGATACAGATTTTTCTTTCCAGGAGTGCCTAAGTGAAAGATGGGTCAAAAGGATACTTATAGAATTCATGGCATAGAAACATGCCTACATTTAAAGGTTCTTTAGATCTTTTTCCAAAGGAGGACAGCAGGAAAGGAACTGAACTCTTAAAAAATACAACATGGGTACTTTAATTTCTCTGCATTTACCCCGTGGGAAAGCGAAAAGAGGAGAGCAAGGAGATTCTGCAAGTTTTAGAAATGATTTCAGAGACATGAGATGTGATTGGACCCAAGGGGGCTTAATGATGAGCTGCTGGGCCTCCTGTGGCTTGGGCGACTGGCTAGGAAGTCTCTCAGTCCGTGTTCAGACCGGGTCCTTCTCACATTCACTGGGGAACATTACAAGTGGTGGTCAGGGGCTTTCCTCTACAGTTTGAGTTCAATAAATTTATGCTGCTGCCTCAGCATGATACAAACCTTGCTGGGAGTTTTCATGGAGATGAACCCACCAACATGATCTCAGATAAACTGACAGAACAGGGAGCATGTCTGTTCTGCAGCAACAGAAGAAAACCAAGAAAGGATCTCACAGAGATACTTCCCACGTATTGGCAGATAGCCCAGCAGCAAATGGCTCAGAGTTCATGGCATTGAAGAGGGCTGTTATAGAGGGTGCAGATAGTAAGAAGAGGCATGGCCAGCACGAGATGCAAGTGAATGAGATGGGAATCTCAGGAGGAGAAAGAGTGGATGACAAGTGAGTGCTGAGTGATTGTATTATGAAGACTGACCTTGGTCTTCAAGTGTCTGGTAAGAGCAGAACTGGCTCCCAACAGGAAAGGGCAAGGAAGTCTCACTCTCGCCCAGTTCACCTCATAATGTTTAATTTCCAGCTTTTCCACTGATAACCACTCCATCCCCCCTGCCCTGTACTCATGCAGATCCTCTCCCACCTGCCTTCCCACCATCTGCACCTGTCAGGTAATGCTCCTATGTCAGCTCCTAACTCTTGAATAGGTCAGACAAGGTGATCATTTCTAAAGGATTTTTATGCTTTGGAAATCAAGGACTTTGCTGACTGACTAGTCTATCCTAAATACATGTCAGGTGATACAGCTTGTCTTCATAAATGGTTCTTCTGACAATGATTCCTCACTAGAGTTTTAGTAGCATAAACCACAGCTATTGCTGAATTACTGGTATATGTGGTGACTTTCGGTGTATGTTTAAATTTTTAAAAATAATGTTTTTAATGTTTAGTTTTGAGAGAGACAGAGTTAGAATGCGAGTGGGTTAAAGGCAGAGAGAGATGGAGAAAGAATCAGAAGCAGGCTCCAGGCTCCAAGCTGTCAGCCCAGAGCTCGACACGGGTTTGAAATCATGAGCTGTGAGATCATGAACTGAGCTGAAGTCAGACGCTCAACCGACTGAGCAAAACAGGCACCCCTAAATTTTTTTAATGTTCATTTTATGTATGAGAGAGATATATATATAATGAGCAGATGAGGGGCAGAGAGAGAGAGAGAGAGAGAAAGAGTGAGAGAGAAACAAAGAGAGAGTTCGAAACAGGCTCCAGGCTCCCTGGTGTCAGCACAGATCCCAACACAGGGCTTGAACTCATGAACCACAAAATCATGACCTGAGCCAAAGTCAGTTGCTTTACCTACTGAGCCTCCCAGGGGCGCTAACATTCAGTATATGTTTAGATGATCATGAGCTTGCTGACATAATGTAACACTGTTGGAGAGACTAGAAATGAATGAAATAACTAAAAGCTGTTTTATACAGGATAGCAACTATTTTTTTCATAAATGGTTGTTTGTTTGTTTAGAGAAGAGCATGGGAAGGAGCAGAGAGAGAAGGAGAGAGAATGCAGAGCCTGACATGGAGCTCAATCTCATTAACCATGAGATCATGACCTGAGCCAAGATGAAAAGTTGGAAGTGTGGGGCACCTGAGTGGCGCAGTTGCAGTCCCTTAAGCCTCAGACCGTGGCCAAGGTCATGACCTCACAGCTCATGAACTGGAGCCCTGCATGGAGCTCTCTGCTGTGAGTGGATCTTCCCCACCCCCCATCCCCACTCCCCTACTTGCATTCTCTCTCTCCAAATAAATAAACATTAAAAACAACAACAACAACAACACAGAATGGGATACTTAACTGACTGAGCCACCCTTGCACCCAGCAGATATTTTTCTATTGTACAACTTGAGAATTTCATGACTTTAGATATGCAATTCTTAGAAGCAATGATCTTTATCAGAAAAGAACGTTCATACAGGCACTAAGAACCCAAGTTTTGAGGAAATTCAGTCATCAGGGAATTGAAGCAACTAAAGTTTCCTTAGTTGCTCTACAGCCCTCTCTCCTGCATCATTTCTGGAACCCCAAGGTCTGCCTTCTGTCTTCCATTTCTACTTCTATCTTGGACTCCTCTTAAGGAGACTGTCTTTTCACCCCTTTATTTTTATTCATTCTTTAGGCTTGAGCTCACAATATGAGTGAAGCAATCAAATGGTCTGCATATTATTAAGAATCAATGAGCCTAAACTTGCCAATCTTTTGGTGATAGTAACCCTGAGCACTTTCAACCCCAGAAACTAATGTTTATTCTTGCTAAGTTACCTGTTCACCTATATCCCCTAGTCAGGAAGAATGAGTCCTCTTGCCTATGCACTGTTTCTCTAGATTTTTTTGCCTTCTAGAGATTCCTCCCTTCTAGTCATTCCGAAGCGTGTATTTCAGAATTTCCATTATTTGAAGTGTACAATTCATGTCAAAGAATTCTGCCATTACTTACATAGGCAAAATAAAATTAAGTTTTACTTATAATGTAAAAATCAGCATGGAACTTTGATTTAGATTAAGATTACATGGATTTGATCATCTTTTCTCAAGCTCTATTTCACATTTTTTTAAAAGGACAGCCAGTCCTACATAAATACATAATACACAGATACAGCTATCTCCATATATTATGTTCCTGGGTGAAGCTATGTCTATCTCACTTCTCTTTCATAGGAAGCCTTTTAAACCAAAATACTGGTTAGAGTCTGATTATGTGATTGTCCAAACTGACGGTTTCTGACTCCGAGAGTTTGGGGGAAAAAATAAAACACTAAGGTCAGCTGAAGTGTGGGATAGGGAGAGATTTATTAAAATCTGATTAAAGTGCAATATCCAAGCAAATAAACAAGTATATTTATTTTATCTGCAGGTCCAGAAGGACATAACAGAAAGATCAGCAATTTATTCCTTTACCACGTGATCTGGGTGGTTCTAATGCAGTTGGCCTGCCTTGTACATAACTTCTAATTGTGGTACACTACTTATGGATGTCCTGCTTGAAAACGGTGATGTGTATCTATGGATCTTTTTCCTTTGATAATATAAATGAGATGAATGAGAAGATCTTAGAGTTCTGCCAAAATCACAGAGACTCACTATGATGACTTTGAATTAAAACAGGAGTAGAAGAGAAGAGTGGCCCTGACTGAGAACCTTCTTTCATTTTCATCTGGAGGCCGGAGGACATTATGGCCATTTCCAACATCACCGTCTTCAGGCCTTCTGTGTTGACGCTGATAGGGATCCCAGGCCTAGAGACTGTGCAGTGCTGGATTGGGATTCCATTCTGTGTCATGTATCTCATTGCTATGATTGGAAACTCCTTGCTTCTGATCATCATCAGGTCAGAGCACAGCCTCCATGAGCCCATGTACATTTTCGTAGGCATGCTGGGAGTCACAGATATTGTACTTGGCACGAGCATTGTGCCCAAGATGCTTGGAATCTTCTGGTTTCATGTGCCAGAGATTTATTTTGATTCTTGTTTACTTCAAATGGGGCTCATCCACACATTTCAGTGCATAGAGTCAGGCATCCTTCTGGCCATGGCTCTGGACCGTTATGTGGCCATCTGTTATCCACTAAGACACGCTGCCATCTTCACCCACCGCCTAGTCACCCAAATAGCGGCTGTGGTAACACTCAGGGCTGCCCTTCTCGTAGCCCCATCTTTAGTACTGATAAAATGCCGGTTTCAGTTTTACCATACAACCATCATCTCCCACTGCTACTGTGAGCATATGGCCATTGTGAAACTGGCTGCAGAAAATGTACGAGTCAACAAAATCTATGGCTTGTTTGTGGCATTCACCGTTGCAGGGTTTGACCTCACATTCATCACTTTGTCCTATATACAGGTATTTATCACCGTTTTTCATTTGCCCCAGAAGGAGGCTCGGCTGAAAGCATTCAATACTTGCATCGCTCACATCTGTGTCTTTCTCCAGCTCTACCTCCTTGCCTTCTTCTCCTTCTTCACACATAGGTTTGGTGCTCATGTTCCCCCTTATATCCACATCCTCTTTTCTAGCCTCTACTTGCTGGTCCCCCCATTTTTCAGTCCACTTGTCTACGGTGCCAAGACCACACAGATCCGCATTCACCTGGTAAAGATGTTGTATTCACAAAATGCACTGTGATTAACATCTTCAACCTTCTCCTTTATGCAAAATAACAGTCTCTCAAAACAGAATAAAACAGAAAAATGCATATTATTCATGATGTTTGACTTGTCTCCTTAATTGTTTTGTGAAAGTTGCCTGCATTTTAGGCAGTTTTCACATCACAGCCCATGACACCTATCAGTCAGTGCCATTTAAATCCTAGTAGGTAATGAGTTGGGAATGGTAGAAACAGCAATAGTGAATATGTATCATTTTGGTTTTTTTCTTATTTTTCAGTTCCTGATTGAATTTTCTCCTTTAAGTATTCTTCTCCACAACGATCCATAAATATCTATTTCTCAGTGAATTTCCAAACACCCAAGAAGCATTGTCTTGGATTGTCCAGGTACTTGATGAAATCACATTGTTGATTCTATTTGTTTCTGGATCATCCTCATCATCTTTAAAGTAAATGAGAGGAGGGGTTCCTGGATGGCTCAGTTGATTAAGTGTACAACTTTGGCTCAGGTCATGATCTCCTGGTTCATGAGTTCAAGCCCTGCACTGGGTTCTTTGCTGAGAGCACAAAGCCAGCTTGAGATTCTCTCTCACCTTCTCTCTCTCTGCCCCTCCTCACTTGTGCACTTTCTTTCCATTTATTAAAATAAATGAATAAACTTAAGAAATAAAATAAATGAGAGGAAGCATTTTGTTCTTATTCAAACAAAAAACCCAAAGAAACAAAAAACTGTATGCAATCTAAAGACACATATTCCTCAAAGTTCAACATTTCCGGTGTCATTCAGGGCATTAAGGTTTAAACATTATGAACAATCCAGCATTCTATTTTACAATTCAGGACTTTTTATGCACACTCACCAATTATGCCTTTATTAATTCCTCAAGTGTTATCAAAACCCTACAATATTATAAATGCTATACTCAAGAATAGAAGCATAATGACAAATTGACAGTGTTTATGTGTTTTGGGTTTATAGCCATTATAGCTTAATATTACTGGGAGAAAGAGAGAGACCAGGGAACGAAAATGAAAGAAGTAATAGAGGTACCTCTGGAATGTGGGGTTAGCCACGAGAGTGAAGCATTGAAATCCAAAGGAAAGCAGCATCTGTAGAATTATTATTATTTTCTTTGGTTTTTAATTACAAAGTCTGATTCCTCTTTTAAGTTTTTTGTTAATTCCAGTTAGTTAACACACAGTGTTATATTAGTTTCAGATGTGCCATATAGTGATTCCACACTTCCATACAACACCTTGTGTTCATCATGACAAGTGGACTTCTTAATCCCCATCACCAATATAACCCATCCCTCCACACACCTCCCTGCTGGTAACCATCAATGTGTTCTCTACAGTTAAGAGTCCTTTCTTTCTCTGTCTCTTATTTATTTCCCTTTGCTTGTTTGTTTTGTTTCTTAAATTCTACATATGCTTGAAATCATGTGGTATTAGTTTTTCCCTGTAGGGAGTCTTAAGGAATGACAGATGAATGGCTGGTACGTAAGGACATACCATGCCAGGTAGATGGTCTTGGAGCTTAAATAGAGAATCAAGAAATGGCACAGTTTTTCTCAACGTAATGCACAACTTGTAGAGACAAGAAAACTACAAATATCAAGAATGGTTAGGGGCACTATGCAAAATTTTTGAAATTTATTCTGAAAGCTATCATATGTCACTGGCCAGTTTTCACTCCAAAAATGCGCATGTGTGTGAATGTGTGTATCTATTTGACACATGGCAGCGTATCTTCTCAGTGGGCTTAAAACATCATGCTTTTAAATCACTCAAGGTTATTGTACTAATGAACACATGAAGGGTTCTGTCCAAATTAATGACTTGAGAACTTAAGGTTTGTGGGCTGTTCCTGAAAACCTGAGCTCATGGATCACTTTAAAAAGAGCATGGAAAATATTCACATGTGTGCAGATGTCCATACTTTGATTTAGGACACTTAAAATACTATATACATAAGCAATATTAGACTGCACGTCACATGGATGTAGATACTCTGGCTTGTTTTATGGACTGGGCCTTATCAATGAATACTGAGTTTGATCACTTTGTAAATCCAGAGGCTATCCTGAGGCATCTTTGGAGGCTGTTTTAAATGTCAGTGTTTATTATGGAAAGAACCTAAATGTCCATCAACTGATGAATGGATAAAGAAATTGTGGTTTATGTACACAATGGAATACTACTTGGCAATGAGAAAGAATGAAATATGGCCTTTTGTAGCAACGTGGATGGAACTGGAGAGTGTTATGCTAAGCGAAATAAGTCATAGAGAGAAAGAGAGATACCATATGTTTTCAGTCTTATGTGGATCCTGAGAGAGTTAACAGAAGGCCATGGGGGAGGGGAAGGAAAAAAAAAGTTAGAGAGGGAGGGAGGCAAACCATAAGAGACTCTTAAAAACTGAGAATAAACTGAGGGTTGATGGGGGGGAGGGAGGGAAGGGTGGGTGATGGGCATTGAGGAGGGCACCTGTTGGGATGAGCACTGGGTGTTGTATGGAAACCAATTTGACAATAAATTTCATATGAAAAAAAAAATAAATGTCAGTATTTACCAGATAGGATTTGCTTGGATTACCAATAGGGGTTGTGGTGCTTTAATAACAATTTCTTTGAAATAAAAGTAAAAAAACATCGGAGGCAATTTTAATGTTGTAGTCAGAGTTCAGCAAACATTTATGCAAATAAATAGTTTGGGTTATCAGGGGGCAAGGAAATAAAGACTATTTTGTAAGTATTTACATAAAAAGCGACAAAGCATACTTCCAAAAAAATGTTGATATAATTATATATAATTATGTATCATTTACAATTGACAATAATAATAATAATAATAACAATCAGATGTGTAGTTTTCTGTAATGAAAGTCTACTAATCAGGGGAATGTGGAAATGTCCATCATAACTGGTCATTGTGAGAATACTACTCAATTTACAAAACTTCAATAAAATAAAGATCTAAAGAATGATACTACAAGAGAATGAGTGTTAAATGTGTGATAGAGAGCCATTGTGGATACAGATTTTGTCTCCAGAAGTGTCTCCGTGAAAGAAAGGTCACAGAATACTTATTTATATGTAACTCATTGGCACAGGAACATACATGTAACTACATTTAAGTGTCCTTTTGATCTTTTTCCAAATGAGGACAGCAGAAAGAAACTGACAAAAGTAAATGTAATTACTTAATTTTTACAAAAATCTTTTTATTTTGTAAGGAATGTCAAAAAATACAGATTGTATATATTAATTTCTCTACATCTCCACTGTGGGCAAAAAGAAATGAAGAGACCAAGGGGATTCTGCAAGTTGCAGAAATGGCTTCAGGGACATTAGATGTGGATGGACAAAAGAGGGCTTCATTATGAGCTGTTGGGTCCCTGGGGGCTTGGGTTAGTGGCTAGGAAATCTCATATTCAGACCTCCTCCTTCTCCATGTACACTGGGGAATGTTATACTTGCCAATTCAAGCTTAATAAAGTTATGTTGTGTCTAGCAAATTATAGACCTTCCTGTGAGTTTTGTTGGAGTGTGATCCCACCAACAGGAGCTCAGACACATTTACAAAAGAGGGTGTAAGTCTGTTTTTCAGGGACAGAAGAAGAGAGGAAAGTCTATTCCAGAGATGTCCACATTTTGGCAGATGGCCGAGCAGCAAATGGATAAGAGTTCATGATATTTACAGGGGGCTGTTCTAGAGGGTGCAGAGAGAAGAAAGAGATGCTGCCAGCATAAGCACAAGTGAATGAGATGAGTCTCAGGAGGAAAAAGAGTGAATGACAGGTGAGTGATGAGTGATGAGTGATGGTGTTACGAAGACGGACCATGGTTTTCAGGTGTCTTGTAAAAACACAACTGGCCCCCAACAACAAAGCATGAAGTCCCTTTCCTCAATTTCACCCAATAATGTTTCACTACCAGCTTTTCCAGTGATAACCACTCCATCCCCCCTGCCCTGTACTCACTTAGGTCCTCTCCCACCTGCCTTCCCACCACCTGTACCTGTCAGGTAATGCTGCCACATCAGCTCCTTACTGTTAAATATGCCAGACAATGTGAATGGTACTGAAGGATTTCTCTTCTGATTAACTCTAGAAAGAAGAAGTGAATAAATGAATACAGGATCGAGGAATCTCTAGGATTAAACATTGGGGAGCAAAGCTTTGGAAATCATGTCTTAGTTGACTAACTAGTCTATTCTAAATATGCATCAGCTGATACAGACTTGCTTCTAGAATGGACCTGTTGAGTGGGTTCCTTCACTTGAGGTTTAGCCACATAGACCACAGCTCTTCCTGCATTACTGGCATTTTTGGTGACAATAAGTATATGATTAAATGATCATGGGCTTGCTGACAGAAAGCAACAGTGTTGGACCAACTAGGAAAGAGTGAAACAACTGAACCCTGCTTTTCACCAAATAGAAACTTTCTAATGTAGCCTGAGGCTTTCTAATTTAAGATATGTGATTTTTAAAAAGCAATGATCTTTTCAGATACAAATGTATCTGAACTAGACTAAGAGCCCAGTTTTCAGAAAAGTCAGTCATCAGTGAATCGACGTGATTAAATGTTCTTTAGTTGAGCCCTCTCCTCCATCATTTCTGGTATCCCAAGTCTGCTCCCTATCTTCCGTCCCTACTTCCATATTACACTCCTGTTGGGAAACGTGTCCTTTCACCCCTTTATTTTCGACTCATTTCTCATGCCTGAGCTCATGAAAAATTCAAATGTTCAAGTGATATATATTTCATTAAGAATTAATGAGCTTACATTGGCCAAATCTCATGTTACTGGCAGCTGTGAGCAGTTTAAGCCCAAGAACCTAAGCTCTAGTCCATGAATTACCCATGGACCCATTGTCCCACACTTTGTTGTCAGCAAGATTGAGTCCTCTTGCCTCTATACATTGTCACCTCTGAGTTTCCATGTTTTCTAGAGATTCCTCCCATCTAGGCATTCAGAAATGGGTATTCTAAAATGTCAGCGATTTTAAGAGCACCACTAATTTTCAGGAATTCAACTGTTATTATGTGGGAAAATAAAATAGAGTTTTACTAGGCATGTAAAAATGGCATGAATATTTCACCCAGACTCACCAAAAGTGCATGGGGTTGGATGATCTTTTTGATCTTTTCAAAGCGCTTCCTTTACTTTCTTTTGAAAGGACATCTGGGGAAGGGAAGGAAAATAAGATAAAAACGGAAGAGGACAAACCATAAGAGCCTCCTGGGTGTAAAGAACACTCTGAGGTTTACTGGAAGGGTGGTGGGTGGGGGATGGGTTAAATGGGTGATGGGCATTAAGGAGGGCACTTGTTGGGATGAGTACTGGGTACTATTTTTAAGCGAAGAATCACTAAATTCTACTCCTGAAACCCTTATTACACTACATGTTAACAAGAATAGATATTAAATTAAAAAAGTAAAATTGTTATTGGAAAAAAAAAACAAAGAAAAGAGAGACATCCAGTCTTTTGTTGATACAAATGATATAGACAGATGAATATATTGTGCTCCTGGGTGTCACCAGTTTCTATGTTCTCTTTCATAGGGAGTTTTTTTACTAAAAAAAGTAAATAAAATGAGAAATAAACAGAAAAAGAGGCTCCTGGGTGACTCAGTTGAGCGTGCCATTCTTGATTTCAGGTCAGGTCAAGATCTTGGGGTTGGTGAGTTCAAGCCTCATGTCAGGTTGTGTGCTGATGGTGCGGATTCTGTTTGGGACACTCTCTCTCCCTTCTCTTTGTCCCTCCTGTGATCTCTGTCTCTCTCTATTAAAGAAAAACACCTTAAAAATACAAAACTTTGGAGATTTATCTACTAATGTACTTGTCAGAGTCAGATTTGTTGATCCAAAGTGTCAGTTCCAGACCTAGACACAATGGAAAATAACAGAATATTATCAGGTAGTTGGAATGTGGAATACGGATATTCATCAAACTCTGCTTGAAATGCCATTTCCAAGCAAGTTTAACAGGTATAATTATTGTATTCCCAGGTGCAGAGGGACATAACAGAGAGATCAGCAGTTACTCTGTTACCTACGTGATCTGGCTGGTTGTGATGCAAATGACTTGCCTTCTACATAACTTCTTATTGTGCTATACTACTCCTGGATGTCCTTTCTGAAAACAATAATGTGTATCTGCGGATCCTTTTCCTTCCATAATATAAATAAGAAGGATGATATGATCTTAGAGTTCTGACAAAATCAGAGACCCACTATGATGACTTTATAAAAACAAAAGTAGAGGAGAAGGGTGCCACTGACTGAGAGCTTCTTTCATTTGCTTCTGGAAGCCAAAAGACATTATGTCCAAGCTGACAGCTTGGAGCCTGGAGCCTGCTTTGGATTCTGTGTCTCCCTCTCCTATACTCTTCCCACACTCAATACTCTGTCTTGCTCTGTCTCAAAAATAAATACAAACATTATAAAAAAAATGGGATATACATTCAAAAGATTCTCAAAACCATTATTCTATCCCCAGTTTAGGTACTGATGTTTTACTTAATATATATGTGCCTTCGCATCCTACCTTAAAGATAAAGAGATTGATCTGTCTTTAAAATTTCATGTACACTGACACCAAGATTAAAGTCAATTGACAATTCTCATGAGTATTGTAAACTATATAGAATTGGGGGTACATCGTATACTATGTAGAGATATGATAGCTGATTCAGTCACTGTTGACCAAATCTTTTACATTAAACCGTGTAATCTAATCTACCAATCCTGCATTCTATTAGGTGAGACAGAACAGGCTTTCTAGGCACTTTTGCTCAAACATATGTAGAAGAGGTGTGAATGACCTTGTAGGGACCTAGGGAAAGCTGCCCCAAAGTATGCCACAATACCATAAAGATTATGCTGAATTAAACTTATTTAAGAAACAGCCAGTGCAAGACTGCTGATTCTTTGTCTCCAGAAAGCAGAAGCACATCTCCCATGTGAAAGGTACCTTCTCTGCATCAAGAGGTAAAGAGACATCCTTATCATCAGAGATAGGGAATCAGGGCCAAAGTAGCCTATGTAAATAAATTTTATAATTTTTACAGATTTATTACCCCAGCCCAAATTCTAGTCCACATTTAGAATTCTTTACTAATGGAAGCTCCTGAGCATAAGTTTTCTTTGTCCCGTCAATTCCTCACAGATGGATGTTTCTTTGTCTAAAATGTATAAAAACTTCATGTCTTGGTCATTTCCTTTGGTCTTAATTTTACTATGGACCTCTGTGTGCATTAATTAAGTTTTGTTTTTTTCTCCTGTTCATCTGTCTCATGCCAATGTAATTATTAGACTAATTTAGAAGAACCTTGAAGGGTAGAGTAAAATTTTCCTTCTCAACAAACTCAACAGAGTCAACTTGTGACACATGGGAATAATATGTAAAGGCTACTTGTCCTATACAAGTAAACGTACCAATATACCAGTTCTATGAAAAATAAAATCACATGCTGAACTAGAATTCAAAAAGCATGGATGGTACCGTAAACTTAGTAACTACCCAGGCAAGTGCTCACTGATATACTGGGGAACACAAGTTACTGTAGTTAATGTTGTACTTAATTTTAAAATTAGGAAATGAGATCAGTAACAGTTTCTCTGCTTATTTCTCCGGCTCTGGAAAACTAAATTAAGAAATGACTATAAATATACCTTTAATCTGTTAAATATTACATATACATTTATTATTTCTGCTACAAATCATTATCAGTCATTCCTGTTGCAAATACAACCTTCCCTTCCTTAGAACACACTAACTTCTAGTACTCAGTTTTGTTTAGTGAACCATCTCTGGATCCTGCTACGTATTTGTTGGGTTTTGACACTGTAGATGATAGGGTTCATCAAGGGTGGGAAAAGGATATAGATATTGCCCATGAGGACATGGACCACAGGAGAGAGGTGCTTTCCAAAGCGGTGCACCATGGTCAAACCAATAATTGGGATATAGAAAACCAGAACAGCACAGATGTGGGAGACACAGGTCTTCAAGGACTTGAGCCGCTCGTCCCGGGATGCAATAGTCAAGACTGAATGCAGGATCGAGATGTAGGAGATGAGAATGAGCACCGAATCCAAAAAGAGCGTGCAGATCACCAGGGCTAACGCATAGAAGCTGTTGAAGCGGATGTCGGAGCAGGCAAGCCGAAGTAAGTCTTGGTGCAGGCAGAAGGAATGGGAGAGGATATGAGGATGGCAGTAATGGAAGAACTTTAGGCGGACAATGGGAGCAGTAATGAACAGGAAACTCCTCCCTAAAATGGCCACACCAATGGTGATGATTCTCATATTGGTGAGGATGGATGTATATCTCAGAGGATTGCAGATGGCAGTAAAGCGATCAAAGGCCATGGCAAGAAGGACTCCAGACTCTGTGAGGGACAGACCATGGATGAAGTAAGTTTGGGCAATGCAGGCATCCAGGCTGACTTCCCTGCTCAGGCCCCACAAGATCCCAAGCACCGTGTGCACTGTGGACAGCCCCATGCACAGGTCAGTGAGGGCCAACATGGCCAGGAAGTAGAACATGGGCTCATGTAAGCTGGGCTCTGTCCGGATCACATGTAACACCAGGCAATTCCCTAAGAGTACCATAGCATAGATACAGGAGAAAGGAATGGAGAGCCAAGGATATTCCCGTTCCAGGCCAGGGAAACCCGTAAGGAGAAAGGTGGAGTTACTGATTTTGGAGTCAGGTTGAACAGACATGGATCTCTAAAGATGGATACCTCTCAGAAAAAAAAAATACTTAACAGCTTATTAAGAATCACATGTGTTTTCCACTGCCTTAATATAAAGTTTGAAGTAACAGCTGTAAAAGGAATGATTACATTTAGCACAAGAACTCATTACATGTAATACCAATGCTTGCATTTTATAAGAAGCTTCATTTGCTCTGAAACAGAAACTATGCCTCCATATGAAACCTTATTTGTTCACTGACCCCATCAGAGGAATTGAGTCCATATCCATAATCTCACTGTCACTTTCTACCTCAGTGCTTCACACACTACAAATAACAGAGAAAATACCCGGCTCGTGAAGGTATTATAATGAAGTTCAAGTACACCAAATAGAAAAGGAAAACACATTCAAGTGTTTGCCTTTAAAACTTCGTGAAATGAATTGCAACTCACTGCCGTAGCGAGTAAGATTCACCTCTGCTTATTACATAAGACACTCAGTCATTTATAGAAGTCATCTCTAAGTCATGTTGTCCACTTGTTCATGTACATTTCATGGACTTAATAAAGAATAACTATCGCTCACAGCAGAGATGGTCTTGCCAATCTTGAAAATGGATCTGGTTCTTTTCTCTTTGTCACGGTGGCATGGACATTCCAGAAGGAGCAAGATTTATGCAGGTCTAGGAGTCACTGGAGTAAATCCCCAAACCCTGGGAGGTTCTGAGAGTGAATGATGCAACATATAGGGGCTGTGCTTCTTTGGGAGAGTGAGAGAAAACCCATGGGGAGTATCTGTAGAGCAGATGTTCCACTCCACTAAATTTTGAATATTCTTACAAGTGCAAGTTTATAAAAATAATTCCTTCATTCAGGGAGATTTTGAAATGAGTACTGGACAGACAGTTCCAGAAACATGTAGTAGTTTGCTTCCTCCCTCACTGGTCTTTACATGTTTTTTTGGAGGACGGCAGATACATCCTATATAAGACAGGTTATTCCTATTGACATAAAATTTCATTTTATTTCCCTTCATTTCAGTATACCTTTTCTCTTTTTATTTGAACTCATGCCATCAGTATTCAAAGAGTTTGTGTGCTGGCAAATAAAACGTTGTTTTGTAAGTCATAACAGATTTGTATACGGTTGATAATCCTTTTAAACTGCTTGAATTAGAGTCTCTATTTTCATAACAGTAATGTTACTGAGAATTTTTTTTTTTTTGCATTTACTGTGTACTAGGAATCTTAGCATTATTTAACTCTCAGAATTAGAGTACTTCTGTTATTAATTTAATTTCTAGAATTACTTAAGGATTATATCTTTTCATAGGCAGTAGACCACAGAGATAAATAATGTGCTTACAAAGCCAGACTTTCTGGGTTGAAAACCCTTCACCGACTCCTGTGAGTACTGTGTCCTTGGGCAACATACTTAACCTTATATCAATTTTCTCATCTAAAATGGGGACAATTGGGATGCCTGGGTGGCTCAGTCGGTTAAGCATCTGACTTTGGCTTAGGTCATGATCTCACAGCTCGTGGGATCAAGCCCTGTGTTGGGCTCTGTGCTGACAGCTCACAGCCTGGAGCCTATTTCAGATTCTGTGTCTCCTTCTCTCTCTCTGTCCCTATCTACTTGTGCTCTTTCTCTCTCTCTTTCAAAAGTAAATAAACATTTAAAAATTGAAAATAAAATTAAATGGGACAATAAAGGGCATCTGTGGGGCTCATTTGGTTGAGCCACCAACTTTTGATTTCAGCTCAGGTTGATCTCGTGGTTCATGGAATGGAGCCCTGCTCTGGCTCTGCGCTGACAGTGCTGGACCTGCTTGGGATTCTCTTTCTCCCTCTCTCTCTGCTCCTCAACTTGTGCTGATGTTCTCTTGCTCTCTCTCTTTCTCTGTCAAAATAAATAAATAAACATAAAAAACCCATATGCAATGATTCAAAAGCAGTTTAAAGAGGGAAGTCTATAGTCATAAATGCCAACATTAAGAAACAAGAAATATTTCAAATAAAAACCCTCACTTTTCTGGGGTCCCTGGGGGGCTCAGTAAGTTAAGCATCTAACTTTGGCTCAGGCCATGATCTCACAGCTTGTGAGTTCAAGCCCTGTGTCTGGCTCCATTCTGACAGCTCAGAGCCTGGAGCCTGCTTCAGATTCTGTGTCTCCCTCTCTCTCTCTTCCCCTCCCCAGCTCACACTCTGTCTCTCTCTGTCTCTTATTCAAAAATAAATAACAAAACATTAAAAAAAAGCCTCACTTTTCATCTCAAGGTATTAGAAACAGAACAAACTATGCCCAAAGATGGCAAAGAGAAAGAAAGAACAATGGCCATACTAGAAATAAATAAAATGGAAATTTAAAAATGTGGAAATAATCAATAAAACTAAGAGTTGTTTTTTTTAGAAAAGGTAAAAAGAATTACGAAACTTTAGCTA
Source organism: Panthera pardus (assembly GCF_024362965.1). Lineage (NCBI taxonomy): Eukaryota > Metazoa > Chordata > Mammalia > Carnivora > Felidae > Panthera > Panthera pardus. Next base: position 54,045,855 of record NW_026526677.1, read on the forward strand.
CTATGAAAAAAAGAGAGAAGACTCAAGTAAATAAAATTAGAAAAGAGTAAGGAGACATTACAACTGATATCACAGAAACAACAAATGGGATAATGTAGAAGAAATGGATAAATGCCTAAAAACATAAAACTTACAAAGACTGAATCATTAAGAAACAGAAAATTTGAACAGACTAACAATGAGTAAGGAAATGTAATCAGTAATCCAAACCATTCCACGCAGAAAAGTCCAGGATCAGATGGTTGCACTGGGGAATCCCAATAAATATTTAAAGTAAATTAATGCCAATACTTCTCAAACTCTTTCAAAAAAAACTGAAGAGGAAGGAATACGTCCAAACTCATTTTACAAGGCCAACATAACCCTAATACCAAAGCCAGATAAGGACACTACAAGAAAACAAAATTAGAGACCAATAATCTTGATGAATACAGATGCAAAAATTCTAGGTGATATATTAGCACTCTGCACACACAAAGCACACAACACAATAGTATATTAAAATGATCATAAATCATGATTAAGTGGGATTTATCTCTGGGATGTAAGGATGTGTCAACCTATGCCAATCAATAAATGTGATATGCCACATTAATGGAATAAAATAAAAAGTGATGTGATCATCTCAATAGATACAGGAAAAAGAATTTAACAAGGTACATTATCCTTGCATGGTATAAACTCCCAAGAAATTGAGTATTGAAGAAACATACCTCAACATAATAAGGGCCATATAAGACAAACCCATGGTCAACTTCATATTCAATGGTGAAAGGTTGAGTTTTTCATCAAAGATCAGGAATAAGACAAGTGTGTCAATGCTCCCCACTTTTATTCTACAAAACTGAGAATCCTAGACAGAGCAGTCAGGCAAGAAAAAAAGGGCATCCAAATAAGAAAGAAGAAATAGAACCATCTCTGTTTGCAGATATGATCCTATACAGAGAAAATCCTGAAGATTTCACCAAAACAAACAAAGAAACAAACAAAAAACAAACAAAAACAAAAAACAAAAAACAAAAAAAATCCCTGCTATATTTAATCAGAAAATTCAGTAAAGTTGCAGGATATAAATCAACATACAGAAAACAGTTGTATTTCTATACACTAACAACAAAGCATTTGAAAAAGAAGTGAGGGGGGCGCCTGGGTGGCGCAGTCGGTTAAGCGTCCGACTTCAGCCAGGTCACGATCTCGCGGTCCGTGAGTTCGAGCCCCGCTTCGGGCTCTGGGCTGATGGCTCGGAGCCTGGAGCCTGTTTCCGATTCTGTGTCTCCCTCTCTCTCTGCCCCTCCCCCGTTCATGCTCTGTCTCTCTCTGTCCCAAAAATAAATAAAAAACGTTGAAAAAAAAATTAAAAAAAAAAAAAAAAGAAGTGAGGAAAGCAATCCATTTACAATAGCATAAAACAATAAAATACTTAGGAATAAATTTAACTGAGCAGTTACAATATAACACCCCCCATGTCCATCACAGCATGATCCACAACATGGAAATAACCTGTGTGTCTACAAATGAATGAATAAAACAACATGATATATGTATAAATAATATTATAATAAATAAATATTAATAATAAAATATTATTCAGCCATAAGAAAGAAGAAAATCCTGCCATTGTGACAACTTAGATAGAACTTGAGAACATAATACTAAGTGAAATAAGTCAGACAGAAAAAGGCAAATATTGTACAATACATCTTATATGTGGAATCTATTGAAGTTGAAGTCAAAAACAGAGTAGAGTGGTTGTTCCCAGGGACAGGTGGGTAAGAGAAATAGAGAGATATTAGTCAAAGGGCACAAACTTCCAGTTATAAAATTAACAATTTCTGGGTATCTAATGTATAGCATGGCCATTATAGCTAATGATACTGTATCATATAGGTGAAGGTTGCTAAGAGAATAGACTGTAAATGGTCTCACCACAAGAAACAAAAATGATAATTATGTGACAAGACAGAGATGTTAGCTGATGTTATGGTGGTAATAATTTTGCAGCATGTAAATGTATCAAGTCAACATGTTATACACCTCAAACTTTATACAATGTTATAAGTCAGTTATATCTCAATAAAGCTGCAGTTGGGGAAGAGACAGATTGAGAAAGTTTTCTATTGACGGAAAGCAGTTGCTCACCAACGTTGAAAAGTCTCTGGGGCAACAGATGAAACAAGAGTGTCCACTCTGAGGTAGCTGATGAGAGTTGAAAGGCTGGTTTGTGAAGAAAGGGAATATGATAGAGTATCTTAGGCTCACAGATGATCTTGTTGAAAGCAAATAGAACTGATACATGAGATAGTTTTAATAACCTTTTAAAGAATAGAGAGAACATGTGAAGTCTTTATAACCCTCATGCCATAGAAGCAACAGGCAGAGAAAGTTGATTGCAGTGAAACTGAAAACTGAGCAGAGCAGTTAAGAGCATTGGCCTTGAAGCCAGCTTGCAAAGGTTCAAATATTCACTTACTGTGTGTCTTTACCACGCTGCTTAACCTCTCTTGAACTCAACTTATTCATCTATAAAGCATGGCTTATAACAGCACCTGCTACTTAGGGTTTGTGTGATATTACCTATTTTTTAAGTATAACTAATGTACAGTGTTATATTAGTTTCCCTAATATTTTTTTAAAATTCATGAAACAGTGTTTGAACAGTTCAGAGCATCAAATAAATATGTGTTTGTTAAATAGAACAAATGTTCTCCCCATGGATAATTCCAGATTGCAGTCAGATGATAGATGTTTTGATCATTCTCTTTGAAGTGTGAACAGAATATCCCTAGGGACATGATGTCCATTTATACCAATCTCCTTTCTGATGTACATCACAGCCCTCTAGCTCTCTCTTCATGCAAATACTTACAAAGATACGATCTGCTTTCTTGGGAGCAGAGAAACAAATATACCTGAATTTTGTCAACTGAGTTAAGACTTGAACAGGATTGCCAGATAGAAGAGACAGATGGAATCACAGGATATATGAAGAGATATACTGAATCACACTCTGAAGGTGAAGGGCAACTACTTTTCACAAATACTCTGAAAGATTAATATACATGTGGGAAGTTAAAATTTATCATAATCTCTAGTTTCTTGAGAAAAGACAAAACTGATGTAAGATCAGTTTTTCCTTTGTCTACCCTCAATGTTTTACTAAATAGAAATAGTAGTAGAAATAGTAGAAATAGTAGATTCTTAAGTGTGGAGACGTACTTGGATAACAGATGTGAACAATAGTGAATGTGACTTTTTTTTTGAAAGAATTCAAAAAGAGCCAAATAATGGAAGGAGCCTAAATGTCCATCAACTGATGAATGGATAAAGAAATTGTGGTTTATATACACAATGGAATACTACTTGGCAATGAGAAAGAATGAAATATGGCCCTTTGTAGCAACGTGGATGGAACTGGAGAGTGTTATGCTAAGTGAAATAAGTCATGCAGAGAAAGACAGACACCATATGTTTTCACTCTTATGTGGATCCTGAGAAAATTAACAGAAGACCATGGGGAGGGGAAGGAAAAAAAGTTAGAGAGGGAGGGAGCCAAACCATAAGAGACTCTTAAAAAATGAGAATAAACTGAGGGTTGATGGCGGGTGGGAGGGAGGGATGGGTAGATGATGGGCATTGAGGAGGGCACCTGTTGAGATGAGCACTGGGTGTTGTATGGAAACCAATTTGACAATAAATTTCATATTAAAAAAAAGAAAGAATTCTGTATTATATACATATACCACTTTTTCTCAGATTGGTCCTGTATGAGATAACAGGCTATGTGAAAGTTATCTACCGAATGAACATAAGTGCTGACTCCTAGAGAAAATACCTCAAATTATCTATGCCTGCTTTCCCTGATTATGACACCAATTCCTCAACCTTTCTCTCTGTGAAGACCCAACAGATCCAGGGCAGGATTCAGACGTGGTTCTCCATGAAGAGGGAATAAACCATTTTAGGTTAAACAGACAGACACAGATCATTTACATGTAGAAAACTTCAGGCAGGGAGAGGGAAGGAATCTATTTATTTAAGGAAGTTAAAACTGAGGCAACTGAAACCTTAGACTTACAGGATATGCCAAGTCTTGAAAGATTTCTGAGTGTCAAGAATAGTAATTAAGCCAAGGTTTCCCAATTTAACTATAATGTTGTAAGTTCTGATAGTACAGTCATTCATCAAATATTATCATTTCTTACTAGGAAAAAATAATACTCACATTTGTTCAGAAAAGTTTAACTTGCAAGGAATATCTACAAAAAAGTGCTCCAAAGACACAGTGAACATTCATCAGTGGAGGCACAATTTTATCACCACTTGGTGTGGTTGCCTTGATCCACATAGACCTTACAGTTGGTCTCTAACCTTAAGTGATATTTTCAGGCCGGTTAGTAGTTTGATCATAAGTCATTCCAAAGCATCATCACCCTTCTTTTCTTATTTAACTTTTTAAATGTGTATTCATTTTTGAGAGATAGAGTGTGATCAGGGGAGGGGCAGGGAGAGACAGGGAGACACAGAACCCAAAGCAGACTCCAGGCTCTGAGCTGTCAGCACAGGACCTGACGCAGGGCTCAAACTCACGAACTGCGAGATCATGACCTGAGCTGAAGTTGGATGCTTAACCGACTGAACCACTCAGGCACCCCACCCTTCTCTTCTTATTAATTCATCAACAGACAACTCTGTTTCCTGCTCCTCAGAAGAACTTCTATCATTTTTTTATAGATCTCTAAATGACTACTAAAGTGACTATCTTAGAGTCTTACAGAAATTGATGCCCTTTATTGTGTAGAATATATACTTCACTGATCTGCTTTACTGGATCTTCTTTTTTCTCTATGGACTTATAAGTATCAGCAAGATGAGCTTTTTTATTTTTATTTTTTCCATAGGGACATTTCCTATTGATGGGGCAAATTTGTGTTACTTAATAATTAAGGGGAGGTCAGATAACTAGCCATTTGGGAAAGTAAAAAAGCCCAGTCTGTACTGCAAGCCATGTGCAATTGTCATTCATGAGGATCTTGAAGAGAGAGAAGATACTGTTACCTTTTTGTTTTTCTAGCAACAACTCACCTTCACCATTTTCACCCTCTTCACCATATTAGGAAAAATACTCACGCATATGCTGGTAGGTAGAGCCGAGCTTTATTGCTTTGTGGAACTCTGTGCAGAAGTTTCTGAGAGCAAACGTGGTAAACATTTCATCTCCTTAAAGGACTTCTCTAACTTTGCTAATTCACAGTCCTCTCCCTCTTCTATTGTTGGAGATTCTGAATCATTAATCCCATGATTCAATTGCTATGGCATGGATCCCTGAAGAGGCAGTCCTGTTTTGACATACATAAAAATGTATTAAGACATGTGGATGTATATGAGATCATCTGATTGATAGCAAATACATAAATGTATAAATTGATAGCTGTTAAATTTCAGTCTTTCAGAAAATGTATAGAGATAGAAGAATTGGCGAAAAACTCTACCTAGGGAAAATGTATGTTTGTTAGTAATTCCTTTGAAGTCCTTACTTCTATTTTGGAAACTCAAGATTTGAACAAATCATTAATGACATAGTGGACTGATAATAAAAATAACGGTCAATCTTCCAGGGTAATAGGACATCAGGTTTACATATCATATTGGCCTTTGTTCCTACTTCCAACTAACACGCATTTACATGTATATCAAAAGGTAAAAGTTCACAACAACTTGAAAATAAGAAAACATAGTAAAATGACTGAAAACATGGAAGTTATTTTAATAATGTAAATGAGGCTATACTCTAAAGGAATCTGGTTCAAAACATACACTTGATGATTCATGCCTCTTGACTTTATAAACATGAACAGAATCACCAATCCAAATAGAATAGGGAATACATTTTTTCCTTTCAACTACTAATCAAAGAGACAGAGTTGAAAACAACAATGTGTATTAAAACAGATTTTTCATAGATTATGTCACAATTTTCTTTAAAGTATGGAAAAAATAAAGAATTTTCACTATAGGATGATAATTTAATTGTATTCTTTTATTAGTCAAAGAAATGAATTCAGACATTAATTTAAATGTTCATATGAAATGGAAGAAGGCAATGTTCTTATTTACTTCAAACTTATTCTAAATGTGATATTCAATAATTTTTTTCTAACAATTTGTTGAAATTATAAGCATTTAGCAAACAACACACCCTAAAAATAAGCCTTCCATTTATTTATATTCAAAAATACAATAGAAAGCAAACTAGAATGACAAATCCCATTCACAAATGCAGCACCTGTAGATATAAATGTACATAAACACATGTAGAAATCATTAACACTCCGATGGGGCTTGTAATGGCATGCACCTGAAATAGAAATATATTCTTTACGTAACTATATCTATTCTCCTAAAACATTTCCATAGTTGCACTGTGACTAAACAAATGGCAATATTTTTAACTTAACAAATATTTTAAAGCTTCTTAGGGAAGATTAAAAGTCAGAGAGATAAAAGAATTAAGGGGCCCCTGGGTGGCTCAGTCGGATGAGTATCCTGTTCGTGATTTTGGCTCAGGTCATGATCTTAAGGTTCCTTGGGATTGAGCCTTGCATAGGGCTCTGCACTGAGTGTGTTTCCTGTTTGGGATTCTCTCTCTTTCTCTGTCTGTCCCTACTCTGCTCACATGTACACACTCTCTCTCCCTCAAAAAATAAAAATTAAAAATACACTTCAAGTAATGCTTGGCAGTAGTTTCTATAATTAATAAAATACATATAAAGCAACAATATTTTATACAATAAGAAATATGAGGGAGGAGCCAAGATGGCAGAACAGCATGGAAGCTTTTTGTGCCTCGCATCCATAAAATACAGCCAGACCAACACTGAACCATCCTACACACCCAGAAAACTGATTGGAGGATTAGCACAACAATCTGCACAACCTGAACCACAGAATTCAGCAGGTACATGGAGTGGAGAGCTAAACTTGGGGAGCAAGAAGCCCCGAAAGGTAGGGAATCTCTTTTGCGGGCAGAGAGAGGATGGAGATTGGGGAGGGGGGGAGAATACGGGAAAATCACCCCTCCCCAAAAGCAGCTGGAGAGAAAGCAGAAAATTGGAAACAGCTGCAGGGACTAACCTAAAAAGGGAGAAGGGAGAAAGGAGAAAGGAGAGGGTTTAAACTCTATTAAGACTGTAAACAAGGGAAGCAGAGTCTGCAACTCTGCAGCTCGATACCTGGCGGTGCTCTGGTGGGAAAGGTGAATCCCCAGGAACAGAGTGGGGCCCGGGAGGTTCTTGGGCCACATGGGAAAAAGCAGTTCCACTGCTGGAAGGACATTTGGTAGAGACTGTTGAAGCCACCTGGTCCCAGCAGACCCCAGAAAATGGCCACATTCGCTGGTGCTGTAACAAGGTCGTTAAGGGTGAAACCTGGTGCCAGATGCGTGTTGCGATTTTCCATAATCCCTGAAATGCTGCTGCTACACTCTCTTTTGAACTTTTTCTCAGGCGAGCTGGTACCTGGCCACAGTCTCGGGGCACCAGCAGCAGCAGGGTCCAGAAAGTATTCCTGGGTACAGCCGACCTTCAGCCATTGCTCATTCGGCCATTGCTCGCTGAGACCCTCCTGAAGAGGGGCGGGACGGGTCAAAGCCGTAGTCCTTCGGAAGCAAGGGGACAGGGAAAATAGCCACATATCTGAGACACAACTCGGGAGACAAGTACTGCCTGGGGCCTGGTCACGGAGAGTGAAAACACGGGGAGTAGACAAAACCTGAAGACAAAGGTGTGCGATTGCTGATCAGGGAGAACAGAGTTGGTAGCTGGGTGATGCCATTTTTGCCACTCCCGCGAATGCGCATACGCATGCACCTAGGAGCCCGGCAACAATCCACCCCAGTAGGCTAGCAGCGCCACCTAGTGAAAAGCGGAGCCATTACACTGAGCCCCGCCCAACTAGGCCAACATTGCTCTTCAAGAACACAAGACTCACCGCCAGCTTAATTTATGGACTATAAAGAGCTGCATAGACTGACTTCTAGGGGAAAACGAATCACTTTCAGTCCTACTTCAATATGTTAGCAGGTTCATCTATTCAATTTTCTTTCTTTTTTTTTTTCCCTCTTTTATACTTCTTTTCTGTTTCTTGAATACAGAAAGAGAAAAGACTCATTTTTATTTTCCATTTTAATTAAAAATATTTTTCCTTAATTTTTATTAGTATATTTTTGATGTTATGTACATTTTTTCAAATTCTATTTACTTCATTTTAGTTTAGTAACTTCAGTTTAGTAAATTCTATTTACTATCATTTTAGTTTAGTCTACTTCAGTGTATTCACCTTTTCAAATTTTCAAACGATATCCTTTTTTTCTTTTTTCTTTAGTTTTTTCTTTTTCATTTCTTTTCTTTTTCTTGAGTGCAGATAGAGAAAAATTTCATTTTTACTTTAAATTTCTATTAAAAATGTTTTCCTTTAATTTTTTCACTATATTTTTTGCTTTTATGTAAATTGTTTCAAATTCTATTCACTTCCATCATTTTATTTTAGTCTACTAGAGTGTATTCACCTTTTCAAATTCTCAAACAATTTCCTTTTTTTATTATTTTTTAAATCTTTTTTCTCTTTTTTGTTTCTTTTCTTTTTCTTGAATACAGGAAGAGAAAAGATTCATATTAATTTTTAATTTTTATTAATTTTCGTTGATTTTTTTCTACTTTATTCTTTACTTTTCTGTATATTTTTTCAAATTCTATTTTACTCATATTATCTCATTTTAGTCTACTTCAGTGTATTCATTTTTTCAAATTCTCAAGTGATTTCATTTATACTTTTTTATTTTTTATTATTTTCTTCCCTCCCTTTATTTTCTCTAATCTGTCAAACCACTTTCAACACCCAGACCAAAACACATCTAGGATCTAGCATCATCTATTTGATGTGTGTGTGTGTGTGTGTGTGTGTGTGTGTGTTTGTGTTTAATTGTTTAATTTTAATATTTTTTATTTTAATTTTTTTAACTTCGATTTTCCTACCTCATTAATTCCTTTTCTGCCTTAAAATGACAGAACGAAGGAATTCACCCCAAAAGAAAGAGCACGAAGAAATGAGAGCCCCAGGAATTTAAGCAACACAGATACAAGCAAGATGTCTGAACCAGAATTTAGAATCACGAAAATAAGAATACTAGCTAGAGTCAAAAAAAAATTAGAATCCCTTTCTGCAGAGATAAAAGAAGTAAAAAATAGAATGAAATTAAAAATGCTATCACTGAGCTGCAATCATGGATTGACGCAGCGGCGGCAAAGATGGACAAGGCAGAACAGAGAATCAGTGATATAGAGGACAAACTTTAGAGAATAACAAAGCAGAAAGAAAGGGAGATGAAGGCAAAGAGCACAATTTAAGAATTAGAGAAATCAGTGACTCATTCAAAAGGAACAACATCAGAATCATAGGGGTCCCAGAAGAGGAAGAGAGAGAAATAGGGATGGAAGGGTTATGTGAGCAAATCATAGCTGAAAACATTCTTACCTGGGGAAAGACACAGACATCAAAATCCAGGAAGGAGAGGACCCCCATGAGACTCAACAAAAACCGACCATCAACAAGACATATCATAGTCAAATTCACAAAATACTCAGGCAAGGAGAGGATCGTGAGAGCAGCAAGGGAAAAAAAGTCCCTAACCTACAAGGGAAGACAGATCAGGTTCACAGCAGACCCATGCACAGAAACTTGGCAGGCCAGAAAGGAGTGGCAGGATATATTCAGTGTCCTGAATCAGAAAAATATGCAGCCAAGAATTCTTTATCCAGCAAGGCTGTCATTCAAAATAGAAGGAGAGATGAAAAGTTTTGCAGACAAACAAAAATTAAAGGAGTTTGTTACCACTAAACCAGCCTTGCAAGAAATTTCAAGGGGACATCTCTGAGGGGAGAGGGAGAAAAGATATATGTATATATGTATGTATATATGTGTATATATGTATATACATGTATATATACATATATACATGTATATATATATATATATGTATATATATATATATATATATATATATATATATATATATACATGTATATATATACCAAAAGCAAGAAAAATTAGGGACCAGAGAACACCACCAGAAACTCCACCTCTACAAGCATCATAATGGCAATAAATTCATATCTTTCAGTACTCACTCTAAACGTCAATGGTCTCAAGGCTCCAATCAAGGACATAGGGTAACAGAATGCATAAGAAAACAAAATCGATCTATATGCTGTTTGCAAGAGACCCACTTTAAACCTCAAGACACCTTCAGATTGAAAATAAGGGGATGGAGAACCATCTATCATGCTAATGGTCAACAAAAGAAAGCCGGAGTAGCCATACTTATATCAGACAATCTAGACTTTAAAATAAAGACTGTATCAAGAGATGCAGAAGGGCATTATATCATAGTCAAGGGGTCTATCCACCAAGAAGACCTAACAATTGTAAACATTTATGTACCAATGTGGAGGGATGCAAATATATAAATCAGTTAATCACAAACATAAAGAAACTCATCAGTAGTAATACCATAATAATAGGAGACTTCAATATCCCATTCACTGCAATGGACAGATCATCTAATCAAAAAATCAACAAGGAAACAATGGCTTTGAATGACACACTAGACCAGATGGACTTAACAGATATATTCAGAACATTTCATCCTAGAGCAGCAGAATATACATTCTTCTCCAGTGCACATGGAACGTTCTCCAGAATAGAACATATACTGGGACAGAAACCAGTCCTATGTATGTACAAAAAGATCGAGATCATACCGTGCATATTTTCAGTCCACATGCTATGAAACTCGAAATCAACCACAAGAAAGCATTTGGAAAGGTAACAAATACTTGGAGACTGAAGAACATTCTACTAAGGACTGAATGGGCTAAGCAAACAGTTAAAGAAGAAATTAAAAAGTATATGGAAGTCACTGAAAATGATAACACCACAACCCAAAACTTCTGGGACGCAGCAAAGGCAGTCATAAAAGAAAAGTATATAGCAATCCAGGCCTTCCTAAAGAAGGAAGAAAGGTCTCAGATACACAGTGTAACCTTATGCCTTAAGGAGCTGGGAAAAAAACAGAAAATAAAACCCAAAACCAGCAGAAGACAGGAAATAACAAAGATTAGAGCAAAAATTAATGCTACCGAAACCAATAAACGAGTAGAACAGATCAATGAAACCAGAAGCTGGTTCTTTGAAAGAATTAACAAAATTGATAAACCACTAGCCAATATGATCAAGAAGAAAAAGGAAAGGACCCAAATAAGTAAAATCTAGTATGAAAGAGGAGAGATCACAACCAACACAACAGAAATAAAAACGATAATAAGAGAATATTATAAGCAGTTATATGTCAATAAAATGGATAATCTGGAAGAAATGGACAAATTCCTAGAAACATATACACTATCAAAACTGAAAGAGGAAGAAATAGAAACTTTGAACAGACCCATAACCAGTAAGGAAATCGAATTAGTAATCCAAACTCTCCCAAAAAACAGGAGTCCAGGCCACATGGCTTTCCAGGGGAATTCTACCAAACATTTAAGGAAGAGTTAATACCTATTCTCTTGAAGCTGTTCCAAAAAAATAGAAATGGAAGGAAAACTTCCAAACTCTTTCTATGAGGCCAGCATTACCTCGATTCCAAAACCAGACAAAGACCCACTAAAAAGGAGAACTATAGACCAATTTCCCTGATGAACATGGATGCAAAAATCATCAGCAAGATATTAGCCATACGGCTCCATTAAAAAAATTATTCGCCACGATGAAGTGGGATTTATACCTGGGATGCAGGGCTGGTTCAATATCCACAAAATCCACAAAATTAATTAACATGATTGATCACATCAATAAAAGAAAGGACAAGAACCATATGATCTGCTCAATAGATGCAGAGAAAGCATTTGACAAAATATAGCATCCTTTCTTGATAAAAACCCTCAAGAGGGTAGGGATAGAAGGAACATACCTCGAGATCATAAAAGCCAGATATAAATGACCCAACGCTAATATCATCCTCAATGGGAAAAACTGAGAGCTTTCCCCCTAAGGTCAGGAACGAGACAGGGATGTCCACTCTCACCACTGTTATTCAACACAGTATTGGAAGTCTTAGCCTCTGCAATCAGACAACACAAAGAAATAAAAGGCATCCAAATCGGCCAGGAGGAGGTCAAACTTTCACTCTTTGCAGATGACATGATACTCTATATGGAAAACCCAAAAGATTCCACCAAGAAACTGCTAGAACTGATTCATGAATTCAGCAAAGTTGCAGGACATAAAATCAATGCAGAGTAATCGGTTACATTCCTATGCACCCACAGTAAGCGACAGAAAGAGAAATCCAGGAATCGATCCCATTTACAGTTGCACAAAAAAACATAAAATACCTAGGAATAAATCTAACCAAAGAGGTGAAAAATCTATACACTGAAAACTATAGAAAGCTTATAAAAGAAATTGAAGAAGACACAAAAAAATGGAAAAAGATTTCATGGTTCTGGATAGGAAGAACAAATATTGTTAAAATGTCAATACTACCCTAAGCAATCTACATATTCAAGGCAATCCCTATCAAAATAACACCAGCATTTTTCACAGAGCTAGAAAAATAATCCTAAAATTTGTATGGAACCAGAAAAGACCCCGAATAGCCAAAGCGATCTTGAAAAAGGAAACCAAAGCAGGAGGCATCACAATCCCGGACTTCAAGCTATACTACCAAGCTGTAATCATCAAGACAGTATGGTACTGGCACAAGAACAGACACTCAGATCACTGGAACAGAATAGAGAACCCAGAAATGGACCCACAAACGTATGGCCAACTAATCTTTGACAAAGCAGGAAAGAATATCCAGTGGAATAAAGACAGTCTCTCCAGCAAGTGGTGCTGGGAAAACTGGACAGCGACATGCAGAAGAATGAACCTGGACCACTTTCTTACCCCATTCACAAAAATAAACTCAAAATGGATGAAAGACCTAAATGTAAGATAGGAAGCCATTAAAATCCTCGAGGAGAAAGCAGGCAAAAACCTCTTTGACCTTGGCTGCAGCAACTTCTTACTCAACACGTCTCCCGAGGCAAGGGAAACAAAAGCAAAAATGAACTACTGGGACCTCATCAAAATAAAAAGCTTCTGCACAGTGAAGGAAACAATCAGCAAAACTAAAAGGCAACTCACAGATTGGGAGAAGATATTTGCAAATGACATATCAGATAAAGGGTTAGCATCCAAAATCTATAAAGCACTTATGAAACTCAACTCCCAAAAACCAAATAATCCAGTGAAGAAATGGGCGAAAGACATGAATAGACACTTCTCCAAGGAAGACATCCAAATGGCCAACTGACACATCATGAAAAAATGCTCCGCATCACTCGTCATTAGGGAAATACAAATATAAACCACAATGAGATACCACCTTACACCTGTCAGAATGGCTAACATTAACATCTCAGGCAACAACAGATGTTGGTGAGGATGCTGAGAAAGAGGATCTCTTTTGCATTGTTGGTGGGAATGCAAGCTGGTGCAGCCACTCTGAAAAACAGTGTGGGTGTTCCTCAAAAAACTAAAAATAGAACTACCCTAAGACCCAGCAATTGCACTACTAGGCATTTATCCAAGGGATACAGGTGTGCTGTTTTTAAGGGACACATGCACCCCCATGTTTATAGCAACCCTATCAACAATAGCCAAAGTATGGAAAGAGCCCCAATGTCCATCCTTGGATGAATGGATAAAGAAAATGTGGTATATATATACAATGGAGTATTACTTGGCAATCAATAAGAATGAAATCTTGCCATTTGCAAGTCTGTGGATGGGACTGGAGGGTATTATGCTAAGTGAAATTAGTCAGAGAAAGACAAAAATCATATGCCTTCACTCTTATGAGGACTTTAAGCGACAAAACAGATGAACATAAGGGAAGGGAAAGAATAATAATATAAAAACAGGGAGGGGGACAAAACAGAAGAGACTCATAAATATGGAGAACAATCTGAGGGTTACAGGAGGTGTTGTGGGAGGGGGAAATGGGATTAATGGGTAAGGGGTCCTAAGGAGTCTACTCCTGAAATCATTGTTGTACTATATGCTAACTAATTTGGATGTAAATTTAAAAAAATAAAAAATTAAAATTGCAAAAAAAGTAAAGTAGAGGGATTTAATTGTTTTGGGGGGTGGGGACATTTGGTTTAAGTGGGCCTCAATTTAGATTTTCCTTATCACCACATTGATTGAAAGAGTTCATCTGTACAAACAATTCTTGGCTAGTGAGTTTTCCAAAAGCAGGCAGCAAGCCATTTTAGGATGGTCCACTATAATTTCAAGCTTATCGGGAGAATTTTGAAATACATGTAACAATGACCAGTCCTGACAGTTATACTAAAAATAGTGGGAGTCTAAAACAGACATGAGACAGGACATGAAACTGGCAACTGTTTGCACCATCCTCAGTTGTCAATGTGTCATATACAATATCTGGTCTAGGATGCGGATGTTTCCACTATTGTAGCCTTCAATCATCAAGACCAGCTCCAACCTGAGACCTAAAAATGGAAAAGAAAAAAACAAACGGCTCATTGCAAACCCAAGAAGATAAGCAGCACTCTCTATCCTCCCACACACTTGGCCAGGAAAATTATAGAACATATTCTTGAACATAAAATTGCCTGGAAAAGAAAAAGGCATATTTTGTAAAGGGTAATGTTACTGATTTCTAGAAACTTCAAAATGATCCTTCGAAAAGAGTGCATCAATTACAAAAGTGACTAATAGCACGCTATATGTCTGCGTTCTCAAAAGCACTGGTTATGATTGAGATTTTTAATCTTTGGCAGTCTGATTGGTGAAATATGATTGTCTTTACAAGTAGCATTAACAAAGAGTACAATAACTCTTTGCTGCTGTTTTCCACTTGTATATCCTTTCTTTGAAGTACTTTATTTTGTCCTTTGATTATTTTCTGATTTGTATTCATTTTTGTCTTTGTATGCTTGAAATCTAACAGCTAAATAATCAATTAATATTTTCAAGGGCTTTATTCCTCAGGAGTGATTTCAGAAAAAGAAAGAGGTCTTCATAATGGTGAGTTTTGACATATCAGGTGTGGGAGTTGACACTTGTCACTCTTGGTGCTGGTGTTCAGTTGAGGGAGCAATAATGCATTGACCCTTTGGATTTTTTGAACGCTTATTTAAACGTTCAATTTGTACAGAATAACATGCAACATTTGGCCCCTCTCCACTCTTGTCATCTTGGTAGAAAACTCCATTGGCTGCTATAAAATTCACCCTCTAAAGTGTACAAGCCACTGGTTTTTGGCATATTAAAAAAGGTGTGCGACAGTCTCTTCTCTAATTCTAGAACGTTTTCATGACCCCCAAAAGATACCCCATTCCTACTAACAGGCACTGCCTCTCACCCTATCCCCAGTTTATGGAAACCCCACTACCACTTTCTGTCCCCATGGATTTGACTAGTGTGGATATTTCACGAAACTAGATCATATAACACATGGCCTTTTACATCCGGCTTCTTTCACATAGTGTCAAGTTTTCAAGTTTGCACCTTGTTTTCAAGTTTAGAACTTCCTCTTTTATAGTGGATGAAATGGCATTGCATGGATGTACGTGCTATTCTTGCACGTGGCAGGCGGGACTCCAGCCACATAAGTTTATCCATGATCCTTCTCCTCTGTGTGTGGTAAGGACCCCCATTTTAATTCAGAGATTACCACAAAAAGTATAGGCACGTCCAAGTCCTCCTAATTTGTATTTCCCATAATTCATTTAAATTTATATCTTCTCACTTGATGAATTTTATAAACCATTGCAGTAAGAGACGAATATTCAACTCCATCTCTAACACTGTTGTATGGGAAAATTAAACCTTTGTTTCTGGTGTTCTCAAAAATACATGCAGAATGAAGAACCACTTATGAAAATTTGAACTCTGTAGTTCCCATTACATTACTCAGAGGTAATTATTTCTATTTAATATTAGGAATTTTAAGGAGTCACATGGTTTTTAAATTTTTTTAACGTTTATTTATTTTTGAGAGACACACATTGTGAGCAGGGGAGGGGCAGAGAGAGAGGGAGACACAGAATCTGCAGCAGGCTCCAGGCTCTGAGCTGTCAGCACAGAGCCTGACATGGGACTCAAATTCATGAACTGCAAGATCATGACCTGACCCGAGGTCAGCTGCTTAACCAACTGAGCTCCCCAGGTGCTCCAGAAATCTCATGCTAAAACATCTTATTCCCCTTTAGCTCTAATGGGTTTTAACTAAACATTATCCGAGAGTAATTTTGTCTCTAACATTAAATAGTACTATGATTCTGTGAGGTTCAAATACTTTTTACATTTCCCAAAAGTATCACTTTTGTGAGTCATTATGTATGTTTATAATATTATTATTCTCTATACAAAGAGTCGTGTACAAATTTCAGACCCTGCTGACCTCACCTCAGCCTACTTCATACTCTATCTGAAAAGCATTCTTTTTGTTTTATCTGAAAAGTATTCTTTTTGTTTTACCTGAAAATATTTGACTTTGAGTTCATCAGATTCTACTCTGTTGGGTGACTGGAATTCTGATATATATTGTTTGTCTTCTGGTCTACCGATTTCTGCTCTGTTGATTTCAATCTACCATGTGACGTTATCAGTCAGAGCTGGAAAGAGATGCACACAGCCAGCACTTCAAAGCCAGTGTGAGCTCATCGAGCACACAATGCAGCCAATCCTATACCGTTGTTTTTGTTTTTTGTTTTTTTTCTAGGATGAATAGAATTCCATGGCAGTTTAATGACAAGTGGAGACTCAGAGAGTTTTTCAATGTAAACGGTTTCCTAAATAGGGCCAGACTCAATGACTCAAGAGAAAAATCATGTAACTCTATAAGGCCATCATTTCTCTCAGGGAAATATATGTAATGGAGCCTTGTTAAACTTTTTCTTGTACATACAAAGATTTGGATCTTTTCCTTTTCCCTCTTTGATACCAAAACTTAAAATCCATTTTAAATCATAACACCCATTTTTTAAAGTAACTAAGTCAACACTGGTCATAAATAATATTTAATAGGGAAAGTTGATATATATAAGGTGACTGGCACTAAAACTTGAAAAAGCATATTATTATTTCATGAGAATTCTAAACATATGGGACAATTTCTATATCATATAGAAATAGTCCATTTATTTCTCTGTTAGCAATTCTATACTAATTAGTCTGAATATCTTGAGATGTTCTTATTCCCCTTCTCTGGCTCATTGTTTGGTAAATAAGTGTCATTGATTGTGTTACCTTGGGGCACTGTGTTCTCTTAGAAGTTTCTAAAGAGACAGTCATTTTGGCTTCCAGTCCCCAAGGACTGGTCCCCAAGGACGCTACAATTTGTGAGTTTTTATTAGATGCAGATCTGCTATTAGACAAGTTCTTCCAGGTTTTCAACCATATTGCCCCTCCTTTTCACATTTGTCCCAGGTTAATTTAAAGCTCACCAGCCATTGGTGAAAAAGAATCCCCCAGGTGGCTTCTATAGTACAAAAGAGCCATCCTCATGATCTGAAACACCAAAAGATTTTCACTCTGTGGCTTCTACATATGATATCACAGATGATTCCTGGTAAGTCTTGGGGCTTATGTGTGGGCTTAAGTGTGGGAAAATGGAGCATTGGTTTCAAAGAGAACACGTAATGCTAAGATCCAATAAGATGCTATGGTGATTAACAAACAATAGACTCTGACACTAGTTGGCAGTTTAAACATGAAGGTTTTGTCTCATGCTGTTCAGAATATTTCCCAATCAGTTTATCACACAATGGGTGATAATTTTTAAAGTGAGCCTGACAGGACCCTTGAGAGGGATCTGTGCTGCTCAATGTGTAAAAACCTTATTGGTTAAAAGGTCAGAGAATTATATAGGTTTAGACTGGAAAACCTTCGGTAGAAATGGTGCCCTCAAGTCATTCAGGGAAAACCTCATCTGGTGAAATGATCTTTAAACATTGGAAGTTATTCATGGGAAGGAGAAACACGTCTATGAATGAGTCACTGCATTTAGACAAAATAATACATTTTATATTTCTTTCTAAATATGTTAATACATTACCTCGTTAAATCCTCACAGTCACCCTGCAGTGTGTTTCTATCTGTTAACTTTCAGCAAGAAAGAATTGAGACAATTATAAGTTTTACAACTGCCTGAAGAACATGCAAAGCTAAAGTGTCCTAAGGATTTAAACTGTCTGACTGACTTTAGATCCATGCCATAACCACCGTGTTCCACGGCTGATGTGTATCTTTAGAAGGTGGGTTGAGGACTTTTATGAGAACTGAAGAGGGAAGCAGTCTGGGAATCACTAGAAAGAAGCCAAATCTGACATTTGCAGCTGTCTTGCGATGGACAAGCTATCTCCGAAACAAAGAGAGTCCATCCCTGGGGGCTTGAGGCAGAGAACAAAGGGTGGATGTCAGTGACTTTGCAGGGGGAAAGCTTTCCTGAGACTGTAGAGTGTGTGGTTTAGACCTAAATCCTTTGATTCTTTTAGGTTCCGCGAGTCAGCCCGAGTCAGAATTGGAGTTGTCAGTAACATCAATGGCTGACGATTCATGCTGTAAATGAGACCCATGATTGTTTTCCTGGCCCCTGAGTCTCAAGGGCTTATGATATGTCTCCTCCATCTTCTAAACTTGCACATATGTGTGCACACACAGCTGTTTCCAGCTTGTCCTTGTCACCCGTGCTGTTACTCTCAACCCAAGAACATCTTAGCCTGTCCTCCCACCATTCGCCTCCATCAAGTCAGCGAGCAGCACAGATATTGTTCCCTTGTGACTCCTCCGATGTGGCCAGGCCACTTCATCATGTCCCATCCGGACTATCACACGTGTCCTTCTAACTTCGTCTCCCTATGCCAGCTCTCATCCTTTTAAGACATTCATCCATCTGCCGGCAGAGCAGAGTTTTAAAGGCAAAAGACCTGTTATTCTACCTAAGGCTTAAGTTATTTCATTTAAACCTGTAACTTTACATTGGTTATTCTTCCCCTTTCCTTAGCCTCAACAACCACCATCTCTGCTTATGAAATCATTCATATGTGAAAATTGCTTATTGAACTGCAACCCCACTGTACGTTTCATGCTGCTTTGATTTTGTCCGAAGTATTTCCTCTTGGAATCCTCTTCCATCTCCTCTATCTGGCTAATACCTACAGAAGAATGATTTCCCTTGATAGCCAGACTTATTCTGCCCGGTTTTTATTACAGCTATAAAACATTAATTCTTATTTAATTGAAGACTCTGTTTTTTCCAGGGTAAAATTCTAGAACAATGGTTAGCAACCATGTGTGATGTGTCCCACCCCGCACATGCATTGGTATTTGGCAATGCAGGAGATGGTTTTGATTGTCATGACAAGAGAGAACAGCTGGAATCTAATGGTCAGGAGTCAGGGATGCTGCTGAACCTCCCTCCTGCAATATAGAGAATTACTGCAGAACCCAAAATTTATCTCACCACAGTGCCAGTTGTGCTGAGAAGGAAAAATCCTGGTCTAGAAGAATATCCAGTTGGCCTCATGAAGTTGGAAATGTAAAACTATCAGGAAGGAAGGTAACTGCTTTCTTTATAAGATGTGTGGTGTTTGAGACCTTAGGCATGATCTCCTATTTTATTTACCCACTACTTTGTTTACATTTCTCTTTCCTTTCTTTTTTACTCTCTTTCCTCTCGTTATTCACAATATATATTTCTGATGAGCTTCAGTTTGCACAGCATCTTTTACAGATTCTCTAGGCCAACTCTGACCCACGTGGCCATTTAAATCTCCCCAATGAAACTTCCAGATAAAGGCAGTAGCATACACTTTTGAGTCAAGTCACAGAGAGCGTTATCCAGTATACGGATGACATGGCATCGATATGTGGTTTTGTATCAGACGTGCACCAGATGGTAACGTGTATGTAATGTGTGTATAATACTTTTTTGATAAAAATGAAAAAGGAATATTAGAGTTTTTCCATAAGATTCTAAACAGACACTACTGATTAAAATTTGTTTTATATATTTGTACCACCCAGCCTCACGTAGTTTCACACTGTTGTATATCCCAAATCCTTACTGAGGTTTAATTATAAAATCTCAGAAGACACAAATTATTTTTTGTTCTTCCTAGGTCTGTATGTCATGGAATTTGGATCCAAGCAGATTTACCTGTAACAATAAGTCTTAGTTTTTCATTAATATAATATAGGTTAATAATGTGGGTATAAAATTTAAGGAAGATAAAATATCCTAAAATGTCTAAAGATTTTATGAGGATGAATGCTGTAGTACTTATTTAACAAATGGTGAACAGCAACTTTGAATTTCAAGACTTAGCATAATTTAGATGCTTCAAAAAATTGAATAGATATATTTTACTTATTCTCCAATTGTTTCAAGAAATCCTTGGAACATAGTAAATACTCAAGCATTGAGTATTTACTGAAGAAAATTATTAGAATACAAACTTCTCATTTGTGGGTCATAATGTTATTTGTGAAGATGAGGAAGATCTAGTTTGGCATACTGTACGTTTGTTGAAAGGAAGAATTTGTGAACAAAGGATATCTAAAAGGAAAGCCTCTCTTGGAGTTGAATAAATTTGGAGAAAATGAGGCAATAAATACTCCTGTAATTGACCTGAGGTGTGTTCTAGGCAATCCTACATGATTAGAAATTGTCTAAGTGTATAGATGGTCTACATTATTCTCAGTACTTAGGAATAGGGATGCCTGGGTGACTCAGTCAGTCCAACGTCTGACTCTTGGTTTCAGCTCAGGTTATGATCTCACAGTTTCATGAATTCAAGCCCCATGTAGGGCTCTGTGTCGGCAACAGGAAGCCTGCTTGGAATTCTCTGTCTCCCTCTTTTTCTGCCCCTCCCCCACTCTCACTATCTCAGTTTCTCTCAAAATAAATAGATAAACTTAAAAAATAAAATAAAATACTGAGGAACCAGAGAGCAGCCATCTGATTCATTTAATTTTTCTCACTATAAATGATTAAGGCATGTAGAAACATAGAACTTGATGGTTGTTCTTACAATGACTTTGTGAAAAGAGAAAATTTGAAAGGAGTAGTTGAAAAGAAACAATAAGATGGGGGTAATAGTCCATTGCACTTATATGCCACATCTTTATCCATTCATACGTAAATGAGGACTAAGGTTGTTTCCCTATTTTGGCTGTTACGAATAAAGCTGCAGTAAACATGGGATTACAGATATCTCTTCAATATTCTGTTTTCCTCTCCTTTGAATATATGCCCAGAAGTCGAATTGCTGGATTATATGTAGATCATTTTTTCAAAATTTTTGTTGAACCTTCATATTTCTTTCCATAGTGTATACATTCCCCCCATCAATGGGCAGTGTTACCCTTTCCACCAAATCCCCCAATCCTTATTATCTCTTGACTTATTGATTTCAAGTCTTCTAACAGGAGTGAAGTGATATCTCATTGTGGCTTTGATTTACATGTTTCTGATTGTTTATTTAGCCATGAGAAAGAAGGAAATTCTTTCATTTGCAACAGTAATAATGGCCTTTGAGTACATTGTGGTGAGATTAATTACAGAGAAAAAGAAAAATACTGCATGTTATCACTTATATGTAAGTGGAATCTTAAAAAAAAAAAGCCAACTCCATATGGTTTAACATATATGGAATCTAAAACAAAACCAAACAAAACAAAACAAATGTACAGACAAATAAAAATAGAAACAGATCCAAAAATACAGAATAAACTGATGGTTGCCAGAGGGGCAGGGATTGCAGGGTGGCCAAATTGGTGAAGAGGAGTGGGAGACAGAGGCTTGCAATGATGGGATGAATAAGCTATGTGGATAAAAGGTACAGCATGGGAAATATGGTCAACGGTTTGTAATAACATGTACAGTGACATGCCATAGCTATACTAGTTGTGAGCACAGCACAGTGTAAAGACTTGTTGAATTACTATGTTGCATTTCTGAAACTAAAATATTGTGTATCAACTCCCCTGCAACAAGCACAAAAAGCCAAACTCATAAAAACAGATAAACTTGATAAAAACAGATATAATTGTGGGTACTAGGGGCTGAGGCTGAGGAAATAGAGGACATAGTGTTTTAGTAGATAAATAAATCTTCCTAGCAATCTAATATACAGTATAGTAAGTATAAACAAAAATATTATATAAAAACATCAAACTTGCTAAAAGACCAGATCTTCAATTATTCCCATCACAGAAAAGAAAACATAATTATGTGACATTTTAGAGTATTAGCTAACACTGCAATGGCACTCATATTGCAATATGTGAATGTATCAAATCAACATGGTATGCAAGTAAGCTTTAGAAAAGGTTTGATGTAACAGTATTTCAATACTAAAGGAAAGAGAAGATCATGTATGTTTTATCTAACTAAATATACTTTGCTAAAAAAAACGTAATTTCTTCTCATTTTTAATTCATGTCGTCTTGACAGGGGATAGAAGATGAAACAGCAAAGCCACTACTTGATTCTGCTGACCAAATCATCATGCTCCTCCTCAATGGCTCAGTCTTTATGCCCTCTGTACTAACACTCATTGGGATTCCTGGACTACAGCCAGTGCAGTGTTGGATTGGGATTCCATTCTGTGTCATGTATGTCATCGCTGTGATCGGGAATTCCCTAATCTTGGGTATCATCAGATATGAACGCAGCCTCCATAAGCCCATGTACATATTTTTGGCCATGCTGGGAGCCACAGACATTGCACTTAGCACCTGTATTCTTCCCAAAATGTTAGGCATCTTCTGGTTTCATTTGCCAGAGATTTCCTTTGCAGCCTGCCTGCTACAAATGTGGCTTATCCATTCGTTCCAGGCAATCGAATCAGGCATCCTACTGGCAATGGCCCTAGATCGCTACCCCTTGAGACACACCACCATCTTCTCCCAGCAACTCTTAACTCACATTGGAATTGGGGTGACACTCCGGGCTGCCATTCTTATAGGACCATCCATTATGCTCATCAAATGTCGTCTGAAACTCTACCGAACTACGGTCATCTCTCACTCTTACTGTGAGCATATGGCCGTTGTGAAGCTAGCTATTGAAGATGTCAGGATCAACAAGATATATGGTCTATTCGTTGCCTTCAGTATCTTAGGTTTTGACATAATCTTCATCACCTTGTCTTACGTTCAAATCTTTCTCACTGTGTTTCAATTGCCCCAGAAGGAGGCACGATTCAAGGCCTTTAATACGTGCATTGCCCACATCTGTGTCTTCCTCCAGTTCTACCTCCTTGCTTTCTTCTCTTTCTTCACACATCGGTTTGGTTCTCACATACCACCATATGTTCATATCCTCCTATCAAACCTTTACCTGTTAGTCCCACCTTTTCTCAACCCCATTGTCTATGGTGTGAAAACCAAACAAATTCGTGACCATGTCCTAAAAATGTTTCTTCCTAAAAAACCTTAATCATTAGTGGCTCCTGTTACATAGATTTTAGGTTGATTCAAAGTAACAACATGAATGTGGTAAAAGTCAAATCATCTACAGAGGTCTGTATTCAAACTTTGGAGCGTCTGCATGGCTCAGTCGGTTGAGTGTTCAACTCTTGATTTTGGCTCAGGCCATGATCTTAAGGTTTGTGAGTTCAAGTGGGCATTAGTTCTGTGCTTTCAGTGCAGAGCCCATTCGTGATTGTCTCTCTACCCCTACCCAGCTTGTGCATGTGCTCTGTCTCTCAAAATAAATAAATAAATAAATAAATAAATAAATAAATAAATAAATAAAACAAAAAAAAATGTGTAAATCTCAGATGCTCACAACTACAGGAGGCATTTAAAAACTCATGAAATACCTAGGAACTTTGGTTTGCCACTCACATACAGAACAAAGTTCTCTTGGGCTGAGATTTCAAATTGTTTTCATTTTCTTTTGTTTTTGTTCAGTTTACCCTAGAAATTCCTGTCTGGCAACACTTAGACTTACATAGAAATAAAATGTGAGAAAGACAAATCTTGATTCCTGGTAACATCCAAGGACCATGTCACACATCAATATTCTTCAATAGCCAAACCAGCACATAGCTATGTGCTCCTGGCTATGTCTCTTTTTCAATATCCGAGCACCCAATTAGGTGAAGCAAATGTTAATACAGCTTAAGGGGAAAAAAGACAGCAACATGAAAGTAGTATGAGAGCATCCAGAAAGAAGATCAATTAGCGACTGAGGACTTGAACACTATTGTCCAAATAGACCTAACATGCACATACAGACTATTTCCCCTAATGGTATCAATACACATTTTCCCTTAGCACACAAGAAACATTTTCCAGGATAGATTACATGTATGATCACAGAGAAAGTCTGAAATATTAAAGAAGATTCAATAATAATGAGTGTATCTCTTCTGATTACCATATAATGAAAGTTGAAATCAATAACAGAAGGCCAACCAGAATATTCGTAAATATGTATAAATTAAATAACACAGTCTTGAACAACTAACTGATGGGTAATGGCTTAAAGAAGAAACCAGAATGGTAAGTACAAAATCTCTTGAGACAAATGAAATTAAAAGACAACAAACTAAAGCCTAGGGGACACAATAAAAGTAGCACTAAGACAGAAGTTTATAGGAATAAATGTCTGCATTGAAAAGATAAAAGACCTCAAATAAATGATCTAACTTTACACCCAGCTAGCAGGAGAAGAACAAAGCGAACCAAAATTAGCAGAAGTGAAATAAGATTACAGCAAAAGTAAACATAGTGGAGAATAGAAAAACAATAGGAAAAAAAAATACAAAAATAAGAAGTTGTTTATTTTGAAGCGATTAGAAACGTTGACAAACCTTTAATCCTGAAGAGCGATAGAAGACTGATAGAAGTAAATCATAAGTAAAAGAGGAGACATTACAACTGAGGTCACATAAATACAAAAAATCATAAGAGACCCTGATCAAAAATGACAGGCCAACAAGTTAGATAAGCTACAAACACGGGTTGACATTTTATTTTTTGTTTTTAAGCCACAGTAAGAAAAGAAGTTAGTATAGTCATTTTCCTTGAAGAAGTGACGACTGCGATGCAGAGTGTTAAGGAGCACAGAGGAAAGGTGGTTCATTCTAGGATGGAAGTAATGTGGTACTCCTCAATGGGGGGCTTACTGATTTACGTCTACCTTGTGACAGTTATTTAAACTGGACAACATATGATTTTTGTACGTATGTTAGAATTCAATAAACTATTTTCAAAATGTTAGCTAAGTAAGTGCTCAGATATGAAATAAAACAATCAGAAAGAAGGAAAAGATCTGCTAATGACCTGTTGTACATCAAAGGATTCTGAAGAGACATCAACATGAAATGCAGTGTGAGATTCTGGATTGGATTCTGGGGAATAAAAAGTATACCTAGGAGAAGTCACTCTTTGGATTATTGTCTACATGTGAATATGGCAAGTACATTTGGTGATAGTTTTATTGCAATATTAGGTGCTCTGATCCTGGTTATAGTATAGCTAATGCAATAGAATTTCTATGTTCTTGGTCAAGAAACAGAATTACTTAGGAGCAACCATGTCTTCAAAGTACTCATAAATAGTGCAGAAAAAGATTATCTATCTATGTATCTATCTATCTATTCATCTATCTATTATCTATCTATCTATGTATCATCTATCACCTATCTAGCTACCAAATAATAAAGCAAAATGTGGAAAATAGAGACAATTTCTGAATCTGGACTATTCTTGCACAATTCTGTACATTTTGAATTATATCAATATAAAGCTTTTTAAAGAGCTCTTTTCTTGAAAGTATTTTTTAATTCAGTAAAGGATGCAACACTCACTTACTTGTCCATTCCAGAAATATAATCATTGCTTCTGATGTTGGGCTCCACTGTATGCCTACTCCATCACCAATCCTAGTGATTATCTACTAAATAATTCTGAAATACGATCTCTCTTTTATATCAGTACTTATTCCCAATTTAATCTTTCATGAAATCTCGTGAGAAATGAATATTTTTCTTATTGGTATTTATTTATACATCTTACTTCTGAAAATTATGACAATTAGCTTTCTAAATTTGAAAACAGATATATCTCCATATATTATGTAATATTTTTTTCAAGATGCTCTGAATTGCTTGCATTTTTTCCAGAAAATAAACTGCTCAATGCATCTGTTTCTTCTATTCTATATGCAAACATATACAGTTTTGCTAGCCTGACTGCTATTCAGATTTCAGAATTTAGTTAGGAGTTTCTTTAACTAAGGAATATTGGCCATTTCTCTTTTTTTCCCTATAACCTTTCTAAACTTTTCACAGCATATATCACATTAGCTTCCCCTTCCATTTTTTCTTTATGCAACTGCTTCTTCCATATAGATCACATCTGATTTATCTGTGCTAATGACCTGGATAACACATAACACATTTAATGATAAATGTATATTGAATGAAGGTATGAGAGAATAAATACACATTAAATTTTTAACCAAAACTTACATAATATATAAGCATTAATTTTTTACCATAGCATTATTTATATATTCTCCAACTGGAAGAACAAATATAGGAAGAGGTGTTCCAAACTCAAATAACTTAAAGAAATGTTTTATTAACCCAGAAAAATTTTATAATTCCTGGTAGTAATAGCCTTGTATCCTAATTCTAACTTCAAAAGCATCCATAATTAAAGCCATGCATTTATTTCACAACAGCTGTATATAGTGTACCATATTAAGGACATAATTTATATAGACTAAGATGTCTTAATCCATAGAACAAATGTATGAAGATAGAGATATGGAAACAGAAACATAGAGAAGTCTACTAGAATGCCTCCAGTACAGAGTTAAATCATGGTAGAATCTGGTTTCAAAACTAGACAGTCCTACTCAAAACTCGTTTTTAAAAAGATTTTATTTATTTAATTTTTAATGTTTATTTTTGAGAGAGTGTGTGCGCACATGAGTGGGGGAGGGGCAAAGAAACAGGGAGACAGAAAATCTGAAGCAGGCTCCACACTGTCAGCACAAACCAAGTATGGGGCTTGAACCCACAAACTGTGAGATAATGACCTGAGCCAAAGTCAGACACTTAACTGACTGAGCCACCCAAGCACTCCCGGAAACTCATTTTTAATCAATCATATCACAAGTGGTCTCATAACTGAAAAATAAAATCCATTTAACATGAAATTTAAAGGGCCTCAGGCAATTATATAAACCATTTTCCATTTAACATGAAATTTAAAGGGCCTCAGGCAATTATATAAACCATTTTCTCTTTTGAGACTCAGTGAAAGAAGAGTCACAAGGATATTTATTTAACTCATGGCATAGAATCATGTCTACCTTTAAGTGTTCTTTACAAATTCTCATAATGAGGACAGAGGGAAAGAAACTGAACTCATAAAATATAATGTATATATATTAATTTTTCTGCATTTACTTTGAGGAGAAAACAGAAGAGAACAAGGAGGTTCTGCCAATGTAGACATGATTTCAGAGACATTAGGTGTGGATAGACCCAGGAGGGCTTTATTATGAGCTGCTGGGTCCCTGGTGGCTTGGGCTTGTGGCTAGGAAATCTATCAGTCCATGTTCAGACCTCCTGCTCCCTAACACTCACTGGGGAACATTACAATTGGCAGCCAGCTGCTTTCTCCTACAATCTGTCCTCAATAAATTTATGCTGTGTCTCAGAATAGCACAGACCTTGCTGCAAATTTTGTTGGAGATGAACACACCGACATGATCTCAAACAAATTTACAGAATAGGGAGCATGCCTGTTTTGCAGGGACTGAAGAAAGCAGGAAAGACTATCCCACAGATGTCTACAGATTGGCAGATGGCCCCAGCAGCAATAGATCAGAGTTCATGATGTTGAAGAGAGCTGTTACAGAGGGTGAAGATGGAAGAAAGAGGCATTGCCCATCACAAGATGCAAGTAAATGAGACCAGAATCTTAGGAGGAGGAAGAGGGAGGAGGTAAACAATGAGTGATGGTGCTATGAAGACTGGCCATGGTCTTCAGGTGTCTGGTAAGAGCAGAACTGGCTCCCAACAACAAAGGGTGAGGAAGTCTCATTATCCCCAAGTTCACCCCATAATGTTTTGCTTCCAGCTTTTCCAATGATAGCCACTTCATCCCTCCTGCCCTGTACTAACTTAAGTCCTCTCCCACCTGCCTTCCCACCATCTGTACCTGTCAGGTAATGCTCCCATGTCAGCTCCCTGACAATGTGATTGTTACTAAATGATTTCTATTCTGATTCTGAGTAAGTCTAGGATGAAAAAGTTAATGAAAGTATCCATGATCTAGGAATCTGTAGAATTAAGCATTGGGGAGCAAAGCTTTGGAAATCAAGGACTTAGTTGATTAGTCTATTCTAAATATATATCAGCTGATACAGACTTTCTTCATAGAATGGCCCCTGTTCATTGGGTTACATCATTTTAGGGTTAGCCATGTAAACCACAATTCTTCCTGCATTACTGGCATAGTTGGTGACAATAAGTATGTGATTAGAGACCTTGAGCTTGCTGACATAAGGCACCAGAGGTGGAGGTGTCTAGGAAAGAATGAAATAACTGAATCCTATTTTTTTTTTACAATATAACAATTTGTTTGTTTTATCTTGAGAATGTCTTGATTCAAGATATTGATTTTTTTTAAAAAAACAATGGTTTTGATCCAAGAATTACTTTATGTAAGGACAAAGACCCCATGGTTTCAGACAGTCATTAGTAAATTGAGAGGTAACTAAGTGTTCCTCAATTAATCTACATCCTTGTCTTGACTCATTTGTGGTATTCCAAGGTTTGCTCTTTGTCTTGCATTTCTACTTCTTTATTTGACCACTTTTAAGGAACCTGTCTTTCACCGCTTTATTTCCTATACATTTCCTATGTCTGAGCTCCCAAAGTGATACAATCATTCATATGGTCTATATTACATTACATACATTACATGACATACATTAAGAATGAATGAAGCTATGGGTCAAATCTCATGCTAATGGAAGTTCTGAACTATTAGACCCAGGAAACTGGTATCTATTCTTCCAAGTTACCCATTTTCCTATCTTCTGTAGTCAGCAAGAATGAGTCCTCTTGCCTCCTACGGATTCCTCACTTCTAGGTATTCAGTGATGTGTATTAGAGAATGGCAGTTATTTTAAGCACACAACTAATTTCCAGGATTTCAATTGTTAATAATATAGACAAAACATAATGCAGTCTTATTAGAAATGTAAAACTTGCATGGAACTTTGACTCAGAACTCACCAAAGTACATTGAATTAGATCATCTTTTCCAAAGCTCTTCCTTCAGATTCTTTTGAAAGGACATGCACTCTTACATAGACCCAGAAAATATAGATAGATATAAATATCTATATACATTTCACACTAGGATTTCAGCTGTTCGTCTCTGTTCTTTAATAGGGAGCTTTAATATGAATGTACCGGTAAGAGATTTTCTGGTTCACACTGACAGTTACAGACCTAGAGACAACAGAAAATAATAGTACTGTTGAGTAGCAGGGACATGGGATAGGGAGAGATTCATCAAATTCTGATTGAAATGCCCTTTATACGCAAATTAAACAGGTATAATTCTTTTGTCCACAGGCCCAGAAGGAAATAACAAACAGATCGGCAGTCAATTCCCTTATGCAGATGATCTGAGGGATCTAATGCAGTTGGCTTGCCTTCTACATAACTTCTTATTGTGCTACACTACTCGTGGATGTCCTTCCTGAACGCAGTAATGTGTATCTATGGATCTATCTTTTCCCTTCAATAATGTAAATGAGATGGATGGTATGATCTTAAGGTTCTGCCAAAATCAGAGATACTTGCTATGATGACAGGATAAAAACAGGAGGAGAAGAGAAGAGTGCCACTGACTGAGAACCTTCTTTCATTTTCATCTGGAGGCCGGAGGACATTATGTCCGCTTCCAACATCACCGTCTTCAGGCCTTCTGTGTTGACGCTGATAGGGATCCCAGGCCTAGAGACTGTGCAGTGCTGGATTGGGATTCCATTCTGTGTCATGTATCTCATTGGTATGATTGGAAACTCCTTGCTTCTGATCATCATCAGGTCAGAGCGCAGCCTCCATGAGCCCATGTACATTTTCGTAGGCATGCTGGGGGTCACAGATATTGTACTTGGCACGAGCATTGTGCCCAAGATGCTTGGAATTTTCTGGTTTCATGTGCCAGAGATTTATTTTGATTCTTGCTTGCTTCAAATGGGGCTCATCCACACATTTCAAGGCATAGAGTCAGGCATCCTTCTGGCCATGGCTCTGGACCGTTATGTGGCCATCTGTTATCCACTAAGACATGCTGCCATCTTCACCCACCGCCTAGTCACCCAAATAGGGGCTGTGGTAACACTCAGGGCTGCCCTTCTCGTAGCCCCATCTTTAGTACTGATAAAATGCCGGTTTCAGTTTTACCATACAACCATCATCTCCCACTGCTACTGTGAACATATGGCCATTGTGAAACTGGCTGCATCAAATGTGCGGGCCAACAAAATCTATGGTTTGTTTGTGGCATTTATAGTTGCAGGGTTCGACCTCACATTCATCACTTTGTCTTATGCACAGATCTTTTTTACAGTTTTTCGTTTGCCCCAGAAGGAGGCTCGGTTGAAAGCATTCAATACGTGCATCGCTCACATCTGTGTCTTTCTCCAGTTCTACCTCCTTGCCTTCTTCTCCTTCTTCACACATAGGTTTGGTGCTCATGTTCCCCCTTATATCCACATCCTCTTTTCTAGCCTCTACTTGCTGGTTCCCCCGTTTCTCAATCCACTTGTCTATGGTGCCAAGACCAAGCAGATCCGCATTCATGTGGTAAAGATGTTGTATTCATAAAATGCACTGTGATTAACATCTTCAGCCTTCCCCATTATGCAATAGTAACAATCTCTCAAAATTAAATATAATAGTTAAAAGGCCACATTATCTGCAATGCTTCAGTTTTATATATTTGTTTTGTTAAATTTGTTGGCATTTTATGGTTTTCACCTCATCATACCCCATGACAAATATCAGTCAGTGTGCTTTTGGATGCTACTGGGTAATGAGAACAAGGAACATAAGAACAAATTAGTGAACATACATCGTTTTCATTATTTATTTATTTATTTATTTATTCATTCATTCATTCATTCATAAAGCTTACTTATTCCTTTGAGAGACAGAAAGAGAGAGATAGAGAGAGTGGAAGACGGTCACAGAGACAGAGGGAGAGAGAGAGTCCCAAGTAGGCTCTTTGCTATCAGTGAAGAGCCCAATGTGGGGCTCAAACTCACAAACCATTGGATTGTTACCTGAGCAGAAACCAAGAGTAGGGCGCTCAATTGACTGAGCCCCTCAGGCACCCTTCTGTTTTATTTTTTATTCCGTGGTTGAGCGTCCTCCTCTAAGAATTATTTTCCAGAGATTCACATATATGCATCAATCACTGAATTTAAATGCATCCAAAACCATTTTTCTATAGTGTCCAGGTACTCAATGAAAACAAGTTGTTGACCTGTCTTGAAACTTCTTAGTCAACTAAAAAATGTTTTTTGAGAAACTATTGAAACCAAGCTGTGTCAAAACAAACAAACAAACAAACATATAAATAATAAAAACCAAACACTTATGGATGCAATGAGATAATAATACAAAAATTTCAGTACATCTCCAGAGTCATTCAGGAATTTACAGGTAAAAAAATCATGAGAAGTGAAGTGTTCCATTTTACACATCAAGACATTTCTTTTTTTCTTATTTAATTAAATGTTATTTATTTATTTTTAGAGAGAGAAAGCGAGATGGAGAGAGAGGGAGAGAGAGTATCTTAAGTTGGTGCCACACTGATGGTACTGAAGTAGGGTTCGATTCCAAGAACCCATGAGATCGCAACCTGAGCTGACAAGGGTCAGACTCAACCAGCTGAGCCACTGAGGAACCCCCACATCAGTACAGCTCTGTTACTTATTTATTGATTCAGCAATTTAAAATCAAACTACAGGGGCTCTTTTGTGGCTCAATCGGTTAATCTTCTGACCCTTCATTTCAGCTCAGGTCATGATCTCACAGTTCATGACTTTGAACCCTGCATCAGGTTCTGTGCTGACAATGCAGAGCCTGCTTGGATTCTCTCTCCCTTTCTCTCACTCTCAAAATAAATACATAGACAACTAAAAAACAAATCTTAGAGTAAAATAAAATCACAAAATTGTAATTATTACACTAGACAATATTGACAGACTGGGAATTTGACACATTGCTTAACATATCCTTATATTTCTGGAAGAGAAACAGAGAGAAAGAAAGAGAAGGGCAAGTGAGAGAGAAGTTGTGGTGGTTTTCAGGGACACTGTCCATTAGAGAGAATGAAATACCCAAGTCCAACAGAAAGTAGTAAGCAGGAGAGTGAAAATTGTGCTTCTCGGGGTTTAATTAGGAAATCTGATTCTTAAGGAATCATGAATGATTGGCCAAGTAGGGACACACCACATGAGACTTATAGTACAAACGATGGGCATGTAAATGCACAGGGATTGTTTGTTTGTTTTAATGTAAGATACAATTGGCAGAGACAAAGGTAATGTGAATATCAAGAATGGCCCCACAGGGCAAAATAGGTGAAAGGCGAGCAGGAGATACAGCTTCCAGTTATGGAAAGAACAAGTTATGCAGATAAAAGGTCCAGCATCGGGAGTATAGTCGGGGGTACAGTAATAGGCTCGTATGGTGACAGATGGTAGATACACTTGTGAGCATAGCATTAGGTATAGACGTGCTAAATCACCATGTTGTACACCCGTAACTAATGTCACATTTTGTGTCAGTTATACTTGAAAAGCACAAAAAAGGAATAGCCATAGACACTCTGCAAAGATGTTGAACTTTATTATGAAAGCTATGTGTTATTATAAATTTTTCTCTGTAAAAAGGGCACGTGTTTTTTGTGTGCTTGTGGCAGCATACTTCTCAGTGAATATAAGACAACACACTTTTGGGGCGCCTGGGTGGCTCAGTCGGTTGAGCGTCCAACTTCAGCTCAGGTCACCATCTTGCGATCTCGTGGTCCGTGAGTTCCAGCCCCATGTCGGGCTCTGGGCTGATGGCTCAGAGCCTGGAGCCTGCTTCCGATTCTGTGTCTGCCTCTCTCTCTGCTCCTCCCCCGTTCATGCTCTGTCTCTCTCTCTGTCTCAAAAATAAATAAAACGTTAAAAAAATTTAAAAAAAAATTAAAAAAAACAGACAACACACCTTTTAATCAGTAAAGGCTACTAAATTAGTGAAGAGATGGAGTTTTTATCTAAGATTAAAGACTTGAGCACTTAAGGATAGCAGACTATTCCTGAAAATTTCAGCTCATAGATCATTTAATGAATGGTCACGGAAAACATGCACATGTGTGCAAATGCCCATAATTTGATTTATGACATTAAAATCAATGCATCTATAAAATATACTAGATTGCATGTCACATAAATGAGGAAAACTCTGACTTGTTTCATAGAATCAGCCTCACCACATATCAATGACTGCTGAGGATGGTTACTTATAAATCTAAAGGCCATCTTGGGGACTGTTTTGAAAATATTTTCAATATCAATATCTGTTGCCTATGATTAGAACGGGTTGCCAGTAGGAATTGTTGTTCTTACGTAACATAATTTATTTAGGAACAAAGCTGAAATAACATCAGAAGTAATTTCCTCGTGCTTTAGCCAGGGTTCAACAACCTTTATGGAAAGGGACAAATACATAGCTCAGGCTTTGTGGACAAAGAGACAGTTGAAGATTATTAAGTAGGTATTTAGGTAGCAAGATAGAAAATATATTTCCACAAAAATTTTGATGACATTCAAAATCTAATATTAGCAATAGTCATAGTTATATAGTTTTTCTTTTGCTAAGTTCTACTAAGTAGAAAAGTGGAATTCATTTTTTCTGGGGGATAATATTCTGCTGAAACTTACATTTCCCTATCACCACACTGACTGAAAGAATTCTGTAAAAACTGTTCTTAGCTACTGGACTATACAAAAACAGGCAGCAGGCAGCTTGTGGTGGTCCACTAGAATTCCAAGCTTATCTGGAGAAGTTCGAAATATATCTAACAATGACTAGTCCTGACAGTTATCCTAAAAATACGGGAATATGAAAACGACAGGAAGATAGAATGTGAAACTGGAACCTAGTTGCACCATCCTCAAGTGTCAGTATTCAATACAAAATCAGGCCTAGAGTCCAGATTAGCCATTATTATGGCCTCCACATTTTCAAGACCAGCTCCAACCTGACACCTAAAAATGGAAGAAAAAAACAAATGGGTTATTGCAAGGACATAAGGTAACCAGGACTCTCTATCCTCCCACACACTTGGCCAGGACAATTATAGGATACATTCTTTGTTTAAATATGTGTTTATTTTTGAGAAAGAGAGTGAGAGAGAGCGATCAGGGGAGGGGCCAAGAGAAAGTGAGAGAGAGAGAATCCCAACCAGGCTCCATACTGACAGATCAGAGCTCAACATGGGGCTCAGTCTCACGAAATGTGAGATTGTGATCTGAGCCAAAATCAAGAATCGAATGCTTAACCAACTGAGCCACGCAGGTGCCCCAGAATACATTCCTGCACATAAAGCTGACTGAAAAAGAAAAGAGTAATTTTAATGATTTCTAGAAACTTCAAAATGATACTACAAAGAGATTGCATCATTTACAACGACTAATAGCACTTTCATGTCTGAATTTTCGAAAACACTGGTTATGACTGAGATTTTTAAGCTTTGACAGGCTGATTGATGGAAGATGCTTGTCTTCATAATTAACATTTATAAGACTGCATCAGTCCCCTGCTTCTTTTTTCCACTTGTATATCCTTACTTTGAAGTACTTGTTTCCTTTAATCATTTTCTGATTTGGGTCCAGTATTTTGTGTGATTAAAATATGATAAATAAATATCGAATGAATATTTTCAAGGGTTGTATTCCTCAAGACTTCATGACAGAGCTTCCAAAA
Organism: Panthera pardus; assembly: GCF_024362965.1. NCBI lineage: Eukaryota > Metazoa > Chordata > Mammalia > Carnivora > Felidae > Panthera > Panthera pardus. The sequence continues at coordinate 54,081,020 of NW_026526677.1, forward strand.
GGCCATGGATTTTTCCTAGGAGGAGTGATTGCAGATAAAGAAAGAGGTCTTAATGATGGTGAATTTCGACCCATGGGGTGCAGGAGTTGACTTTCCTCACTCTTGATGTTGGCTTTCAGGTGAGGGAGCAATAATGCATTGACCTTTGTGGCAAAAACCCAAGTTTGGCTACCTGTCTGGAAAAGCCAATACTCAAGAAAGGAGTATTGATTGGAAAGGTTTATGAGCTTTATTCAGGAAGCTGGATCCCTGGGGAGAAGGTAGGCTCTTGTCCAAAAGCCAAATACAAGGTTTCTGCCTGACCCAGACACTTTTAGGGGGGGTTTAGGGCACTGAATCAATAAAGGGAGTGCCATGGTCTGTAACGTTTCTTGATTATGTGCAGACTTGATGGTGCCAGCTACAGAAGTTATCTCAGTGCTCAGAGGTTGTGCAAGGGGGATCTGGTTCCCTAGTGCCTGGAGGTTGTGCAGGGGGGTCTGGTCTCTGCTTTGTGACATGCAAGAATTCGTTGTTCCTTCAAGGAAGAATGCATGATATATACAAGTACAAAGAAAGATTAATCAGTTACACAGGCTAAGAGCATTTGCTAATGTTTAAAGACTACTAGACTTGACAGAGGGGCTGAGATGGCTTCACCTTCTGGGTTTTTGCACGTCCTTATCTAAATGTCCAACTTGGAAAGAATAACTTGCAACATTTGGCTCCTTTCCCCCCTTCCTCTTCTTAGTATAAAAGTGCCCATGGGTTGCCATGAAATTCACCCTTTTATAAAGTGTACAAGGCACTGCTTTTTTAGTATATTTAAAAAGTTGTGAGACTGTCTCTACTCTCTAATTCCAGAACATTTTCATAACCCCAATAAGGTTACCACATTCTATTAACAGGCATTTGCCACTCATCTTTTCCCTGGTTTATGGAAACCATACATCTACTTTCTTTCTCTATGAATTTGACTAGTCTGGACATTTTAAGAAGTAGATCATACAATCCATGGCTTTTTATGTCTGGCTGTTTGCACTTAGCATGAGTTTTTTTTTTTTTTTTTTTAATTTTAATTATTTGTTTTTGAGACAGAGAGAGAGAGAGAGAGAGAGAAAGAGAGAAAGCATGAGCAGGGGAGGGGCAGAGAGAGAGGAAGACAGAGAATCCCAAGCAGGCTCTCAATGTTAGAGTGGAGCCTGATGTAGGGCTCGAACTCATGAACTGTGAGATCATGACCTGAGTGAATCAGGAGTTGGATACTTAACCAACTAAGCCACAAAGGCACACCTAGCATAAAGTTTTTTGAGGTTCATCTATGGCATAACATGAACAGAATTTTTATTTTATTTTACTATTTCAGCTATGTCATAACATGAACAGAACTTTTATTTTACTATTTCATCTATGTCAGAACATGAACAGAAGTTTTATTTTATTTATGATTTTATTTTATTTTATTTTATTTTATTTTATTTTATTGTTGACACAATATCACAGTTTCAGGTGTACAGCATAGTGATTTGACATCATGCTATGTTCATCACAAATGTAAAAACCATCTGTTCCATATACCACTATTACAATATAATTACCTAGAATTTCATTTCTTTTTATGTCTGAATGAAATGTCACTGTGTGGATATACTGAAGTCTACTTTTGAAACTGGCAGTCAATACTCTGGCCACATAAACTTTTCCATGAACCTTCTCCTCTCTGTGTCGTAAGCATCCCCATTTTAATTCAGACAGTTTCACAAATAGTACAGGCATGGCCAGGCCCTTCTGTTTTGTATTTCTCATAATTCATTTAAACTTATACTTTCACAACTGATGACTTTTATCACGCATTGCAGTGAATGGTATTCAACTCCATTTGTAACACTGTTGTATTTAAAAATTACACTTTTGTTTCTGGGTTTCTCTAGAACACATGCAGAATAAAGAGCCATTTCTCAAAACTTGCATTCTATATTCCCTATTATATTTCTCAGAGGTAATTTTCTCTGTTAAATAAAATTCTTAGGGATTCTAAGGGACTACATCTGTCACCAAATAAGGAGCCACATGGTTTCTCAAACATCTTGTCACCCTTTAGCTCTAAAGGGTTTTAATTAAACAGTATCCAAGAGTAATTTTGTCTCTGTCATTCAATAGCATTACGGTTCTGTGAAGTTCAAATATATTTTGCATTTCCCAAAAGTATCTTGTGAGTTATTCCATATGTTCATAATATTATTCTCTATACAAAGAGTAGTGTACAAATTTCAGAACCTACCGATCTCACCTCAGCCTATTTCATATTCTCTCCAAAAGCATTTTATTTTAATTGAGCTCATGTGTTGTTATCCTGCTGGGTGATTGATACTCTGATGCACTTTGCTCCTTTTTTTTTCTGGTGTGACTGTTCTGGGGATGGCTGATTACAATTGGGCAACGTGATATCACTGGGGGCAGAACTGGAAGAGACGAACACTACATGCTCTCCTAAGCCACCGTGAGCTCACCCGGCACACAACGCAGCCAATTCTACACCACCGATTTTTTTTCTACGATGAATGTAATTTTATGGCAGTTTAATGACAAGAGGGGAGTCAGAGTCTTTCCAATGCAACAAGAACCGTTCTATTGAATAGGCCCAGACCCAATATCACAGGACCAACACAGTGTGACTCCAAGTAAGGCCATCAGGTCTCTCAGGCAGATGCGTGTAATGCAGTCTTGTTAGACTTTTTCTTGTATCACACAAAGAACGGGAGTCTTTTCCTTTCTTCTTCATGATACCAAAGATTAAAATCTCTTTTGAGGTTCAAACCCTTTTTTCAGCTAAGTAAATATCAGGCGTGAATGATCGTTCACAGCTGGGAAGCTGATCCAGATATTGTGACTGGCACTAAAATTTTTGAAAATGCACGTTATCATGTAAAAATGCACATGTATCATATGACCGGGACGTATGAACATGACTGGGGCAATTTCTATATTACATAGATATATTCCATTTCTTCCCCTGTCAGTATGTCTTTACTGATCAGCCTGAATACCTTCAGATGTTTTTATTCCCCTTCACTGGCTCACTATTTGGTAAATAAGTGTCGTTGATTGTTTGTGTTGTCTTGGGGCACTGTTTTCTGTTATAAGTTTTAAAAGGAAGTCATTTTGGTTCCCAGTCCCCAAGGACACCACAATTTGTGAGTTTTTATTACATGCAGATCTGCTTTTAGACAAGTTCTTCCAGGTTTTGAACCATATTGCCCCTCCTTTTCATGTTTGTCCCAGGTTAATTTAAATCTCACTAGCCATTGGTGAAAGAGAATTCCCCAGGTGGCTCTTATAGTACAAAAGAGCCATCCTCATGATCTGAAATACCAAAAGATTTTCACTCTGTGGCTTCTACGTATATTATCACAAATGATTCCTGGTAAGTCTTGGGGCTTATGTGTGGGCTTAAGTGTGGGAAAATGGAGCATTGGTTTCAAAGAGAACACGTAATGCTATGATCCAATAAGATGTTACGGTAATTAAAAAACAATAGACCCTTACAGTATTTGACTGTTTAAACATGAAGAAGATTTTGTCTCATGCTTCTATTTAGAATATTTTTGTGTCAGTTATATTATCACACAGTGGATGACAAATTTTAAAGTGAGCCTGACAGATAGGAGGACAGTAGAGAAGGATCTATATAAAAATCTAATTGGTTAAAAGGTAAGAAAATTATACATATTTGGTCTGGAAAAGATTCAGTAGAAATTATGCCCTTAAGGAATTCAGGGTAAACCTCATTTGGTTAAATGTTCATCAAACATCTGAAGTTATTCATGGGAAAGAGAGTCACTTATATGAAAGAAATCACTGCATTTAGACAGAATAACATATTGTATGTTTCTTCCTGAAAAATTTAAATGAATCACATCACTTAATCCTCACAGTCACTCTGCAGTGTTTCATCCATTCACCTTCTCTCAGCAAGAAAGAATTGAGACAATTATAAGTTTTACAACTGCCTGAAGAACATGCAAAGCTAAAGAGTGTCCTAAGGATTTAAACTGTCTGACTGACTTTAGATCCATGCCATAACCACCGTGTTCCACGGCTGATGTGTATCTTTAGAAGGTGGGTTGAGGACTTTTATGAGAACTGAAGAGGGAAGCAGTCTGGGAATCACTAGAAAGAAGCCAAATCTGACATTTGCAGCTGTCTTGCGATGGACAAGCTATCTCCGAAACAAAGAGAGTCCATCCCTGGGGGCTTGAGGCAGAGAACAAAGGGTGGATGTCAGTGACTTTGCAGGGGGAAAGCTTTCCTGAGACTGTAGGGTGTGTGGTTTAGACCTAAATCCTTTGATTCTTTTAGGTTCCGCGAGTCAGCCCGAGTCAGAATTGGAGTTGTCAGTAACATTAATGGCTGACGATTCATGCTGTAAATGAGACCCGTGATTGTTTTCCTGGCCCCTGAGTCTCAAGGGCTTATGATATGTCTCCTCCATCTTCTAAACTTGCACATATGTGTGCACACACAGCTGTTTCCAGCTTGTCCTTGTCACCCCGTGCTGTTACTCTCAACCCAAGAACATCTTAGCCTGTCCTCCCACCATTCGCCTCCATCAAGTCAGCGAGCAGCACAGATATTGTTCCCTTGTGACTCCTCCGATGTGGCCAGGCCACTTCATCATGTCCCATCCGGACTATCACACGTGTCCTTCTAACTTCGTCTCCCTATGCCAGCTCTCATCCTTTTAAGACATTCATCCATCTGCCGGCAGAGCAGAGTTTTAAAGGCAAAAGACCAGTTATTCTACCTAAGGCTTAAGTTATTTCATTTAAACCTGTAACTTTACATTGATTATTCTTCCCCTTTCCTTAGCCTTAACAACCATCATCTCTGCTTATTAAAAAATTCATATGTGAAAATCACTTACTGAATTGCAATCCCACTGTATGTTTCATGCTACTTTCATTTTGTCCAAAGTATTTCCTCTTGAAATGCCCTTCCATCTCTTTTAAAAATTATTTTTTAATGTTTATTTATTTTTGAGAGACAGAGAGAGTGCATGATCAGGGGAGGAACAGAGAGAGAGATAGAGAGTCACAAATTCAAAGCGGGAGCCAGGCTCTGAGCTGTCAGCACAGAGCCAAACACCGGGCTCGAACTCACAAACTGTGAGATCATGACCTGAGTGGAAGTCGGATGCTTAACCGACAGAGCCACCCAGGGGCCCCGAATGACTTTCCATCTCTTTTATTTGGCTAATACTAGTGGAGGAATAATTCTTCTTGATATTCAGATTTATTCTGCCCATTTTGATTAAGCCTACAAAACATGGTTATTTAATTAAAGACTATTTTTCTCCAAAGTAAAACTCTAGAACAGTGGCTAGCAACCACATGTGATGTGTCCATCTTCCCACATGGAAGTTATTTGGCAATGCAGAGGACAGTGTTGATTTTCATTATAAGAGAGAACAACTGGCACCTACTGGTTTGGGGTCGCAGTTGCTGCTAAGCATCCTGCAATATAGAGAATTGCCCAGGTATCTAGTTTTGTGAAAAGAGAAAATTTGAAAGGAGTAGTTAAAGTGAAACAAAAAGATGGATAAAATGTTATTGCACATCTATGCCACATCTTCGGTATCCATTCATAGGTTGATGGGGACTAAAGTTGTTTCCATATATTGGCTATTGTGAATAATGCTGCAATAAACATGGGATCAGTTATTTCTCTTTGATATTTTGTTTTCCTCTCCTTTGAATATATATCCACAGGTGGAATTGCTGGATTATATGTAGACCTTTTTAAAATTTTTGATGTACTTCCATATCGCTTTCCATAGTGGCTGACAAATTTACATTCCTACCAACTATTTACAATGTCTCCCTTTTCTCCACATCCACCTGCAACATTTGTTACCTCCTGTCTTATTCATGACAGCCATTCTAACAGGAGTGAGGTGATATCTCAGTGGTTTCTAGTTGCGTTTCTCTAATGATTAGTTTACTTAACAATGAGAGAAGCAAATCTTGCCATTTGTGACAAGAGTGATGGACTTTGAGTACATTATGCCATGTGAGATCTTCTAGAGAGAGACCCATACTGTATATCACTTATAAGTGGAATCTTGAAAAAACTCAACTCATAAAAACGGATACAATTGTGAGTACAAGGGGCTGCAAATTAGCAAAATGGAGGAGATATTTCTTAGTAAGTAAATACCTTCTGAAGATCTCATGCACAAGGTAGTGATCATAAACAAAAATATTGTATTCAAAACATCAAACTTGTTAAGAGATTGGTCCTTAATATTCCCAAAAAGAAAATATAATCATGTGACATAAGAGAGCATTAGCTACCACTACAATGATATTACAATATGTGAGTGTATGAAGTCAACATGTTGTGTACCTTAAGCTTAGAAAATATTAAATATCAACTATATTTGAATAGTGAAGGAGAATGGATACTCTGGTATTAACTTTATCTAACTAAATATACTTTGCTAAAAAAAACGTAATTTCTTCTCATTTTTAATTCATGTCGTCTTGACAGGGGATAGAAGATGAAACAGCAAAGCCACTACTTGATTCTGCTGACCAAATCATCATGCTCCTCCTCAATGGCTCAGTCTTTATGCCCTCTGTACTAACACTCATTGGGATTCCTGGACTACAGCCAGTGCAGTGTTGGATTGGGATTCCATTCTGTGTCATGTATGTCATCGCTGTGATCGGGAATTCCCTAATCTTGGGTATCATCAGATATGAACGCAGCCTCCATAAGCCCATGTACATATTTTTGGCCATGCTGGGAGCCACAGACATTGCACTTAGCACCTGTATTCTTCCCAAAATGTTAGGCATCTTCTGGTTTCATTTGCCAGAGATTTCCTTTGCAGCCTGCCTGCTACAAATGTGGCTTATCCATTCGTTCCAGGCAATCGAATCAGGCATCCTACTGGCAATGGCCCTAGATCGCTATGTGGCCATCTGTGACCCCTTGAGACACACCACCATCTTCTCCCAGCAACTCTTAACTCACATTGGAATTGGGGTGACACTCCGGGCTGCCATTCTTATAGGACCATCCATTATGCTCATCAAATGTCGTCTGAAACTCTACCGAACTACGGTCATCTCTCACTCTTACTGTGAGCATATGGCCGTTGTGAAGCTAGCTATTGAAGATGTCAGGATCAACAAGATATATGGTCTATTCGTTGCCTTCAGTATCTTAGGTTTTGACATAATCTTCATCACCTTGTCTTACGTTCAAATCTTTCTCACTGTGTTTCAATTGCCCCAGAAGGAGGCACGATTCAAGGCCTTTAATACGTGCATTGCCCACATCTGTGTCTTCCTCCAGTTCTACCTCCTTGCTTTCTTCTCTTTCTTCACACATCGGTTTGGTTCTCACATACCACCATATGTTCATATCCTCCTATCAAACCTTTACCTGTTAGTCCCACCTTTTCTCAACCCCATTGTCTATGGTGTGAAAACCAAACAAATTCGTGACCATGTCCTGAAAATGTTTTTCTCCAAAAAACATCTGGATCATTAGCTGCTCTTTCTACAGATATTTTAGTTTGATTCAAAGTAGCAACATCAGTATAGTAAACATTTATATCTTCTAGAAATATCTATGTTCAAAAAAGTATTTAAATGCTCCAAAATATGAGGTGTTCGGCAACCATATTATACTTAATAAAAATGATTTGCAATTCATGTTAGAACCAACTTATCTTATGATGAGATTTCAAATTTTTTCTCTTATTCCTGTGGGTTTTTTTTCCTATTGTTTACTCCTAGACCTTCCCTTCTGGCAACACTTAGATCTACATAAAAACAAAATTTCAGAAAATAGCACAATTCCAGGTAACTTCCAAGACCGTGTCTCATATCAGTATTCTAAAACTGGTAACCCAACCCATAATTATAGTTCTAGATATATATCATTTTGTAATATTTTTTTGCATCCATATCTTGACAAATTTGGAATCACCCCCTATGTTTGTCTACACTCTCTGCAATACTGGTAAATAAAGAATTACTGTAAAAGAGTGACAATAATATGAGCAACTCCAAAACCATATGGACATAGAATACAAACAGTGATGAATTTGTATAGGAAAAAAATACACTGAAAAGATTTATAGAAAAGTTAAGCACATTCACTACTGTGTTTTTGTTTGTTTGTTTTTAAAAACAGTCTATTGAAGTGTAATCCACATACAATAAACTTTCACATACATAAAGTATAAAACTTGGTAAATTTTGGCATATACACATGTATGAATCCATCACTACAATTAAGAAAATGAACTTAACCATCATTTCCAAAAGTTTCTTTATGCTCCCCAGTGACCAATCCCTCCTGACGCTCCTCACACTCCTGACAGACCCCTAGGAACTACTGCTGTATTTTTTGTCACTATGGAGTAGTTTGTATTCCCAAGAAGTTTAAAAAGTTGACTCATACAGTGCATAACCCTTTTTGGTCTGTCTTCTTTAATTCACTAGTACCCTATTTTCAGAAATGAAACTGTGATCAATACCTACATAGAATCAATTCTTCAAGAGGCACACATCTTAACAATTTTACCCAATTAGAGTTTCACCCAAATTGAAAAATTATTCAACGACTGCATGTAGTAATTGCCTACTGCAAGTATCTTGAGTAGAAGACCTGTATCTTCTTTATTCCTGTATCAACAATACATAGGGCAATCAATGCCTGAGACTTCTTAGAACCTCGGTAGATTGAATAATGAACAATTTAAACATTTTCTGTATGTGGATCAATGGTTCAAAAGGACCCAATCTAGAGGCTTAATGTAATATGCAAAATCATTGTACAGAATATCTGCACGGAAGTGAGTTTATTCTGATATTAATAAGATAAACTAATAAGATAAACTTGAATGGATCATTATGTAATGCTGAAATAAAGTATGAGCCAAACACAAAACTGGCATATGAGAAACTGACTCCCAAAACAGTGACTTCATATCTTTACCCTTTGGTGCTCCTGTGTCTACACACTTTCAACCTCTTTCAGGATGCTTTGTCAACACGTATCTGGTTTAATTTTCTTCATTCCATCTTCAAGACAGAACCAGTAAGATGATTATTAAAAAGAAATGAGTTGGGGGGGGTGCTTAGGTGACTCCATTGGTTAAGCATTCAACTCTCAATTTCAGCTCAGGTCATGATCTTAGGATCATGAGATTGAGCCCACGTCAGACTCCATGCCAGCATGGAGCCTGCTTAAGATTCCATCTCTCCCTCTCCCTCTGTGCTTCCCCCTGCTTGTACGCTCTCTCTCTCTCTCAAAAAAAAAAAAAAAAAAAAAAAAAAAAAAAAAAAAAAAACAGACAAGAAAAGAAAAGAAAACAAAAGAAAAGAGTAGACAGAGAGAACTTCTCAATCTCCAATTACAGACTTATACAAAGTCAAATGAAGAAATAACTCAAAAAGCATACAATTACAAAAACTGGATGGGACATTAGCGTTCAACAGGCAAAGGTAGAGAATATTCTTGGAAATTCATGTTGAATCAAATAAGTAAGTGTGAGTCATAATATTCTTAATGTTTAATAAAATTTATGTAAACATGAAATATATAAAACAAGAAATGGCAAATACCATGACAGAAGGAAAAAAACACACTTGTTCACATCAGACATGCAAAAAGAGATGCTTAATGTCATAATAAACACTTAAGTAACTCATTTTAATTCTGTATTAGAGCATTAGGTATTTCAGGAAATTGCATCCTATTATGGCATTATTGTGGAATTATTGTGGAATAATTGATGAGGACGTTATCCCTCAAAGAGGATAAAATGACAAATATATGAATTTTTGAGAGATTATATACAAAAAGGATAAAGAATGAGGATAACTATGCGATATTTCTGAAAAAGAAATAAAAACTAATAGAATACGATGATAATATCGTTATGATTAGGACTTTGTGTACAATGCTGAATAAAGCTATTGACGGCACCCTGGCATGTGTCTCAATCTAATGGAGAAATTTTAGTTTAACAGTCTTCAATACAGTATGAACTATAGGTATTTCATGGATACATTTAATTAGTTTAATGAGTTCTCTATTATTCCTATTTTGAGGAGGGTTTTATTTTGCATGCATATTCACTATTTTAATGTGCTTTCTCTGCAGCTATTGAAATTATATCATGACTTCTTTATTTTGTTTACATGGGGAGTTATATTGACTGATTTTCCTTTTTGTTGTTTATCTAATATTTAATTGACACATATCATTATAACAACAAACATAACATGTGCATATTTTGATTTAGAGGAAAACAGCTGACTGCCGACCAGCTCAAAATTCAGCTGGGGAGGGAAGGAGAGAAAGGCTGAGGGGAGACCAGCTCAGCTCCTTGGAGCATCAGGTGGTGTGTGCCTGGCAGGGCAAGGGTGGTGCCAAGTTCCATAGTTCACACCCGAAGTCACTTAAGAGCTGTGGATTTTTTTCTTATTTTGCGGATGATCGAAATGAGGCTCAGAAGAGTTAAAATAAGTGCCCAGAAGCACAAATAGGCCGAATTTGGGTCCTGGCTAAGAAGGGGCAAAGCTGTTTCCTTCCCAAAGTTGGCTCTTTCTCACCACATGCTGCTCAAATGACCTGCCAGGATTATGTCATGTACATTTTGCCTCTGGCATTTCATTTCTCTCAGGTGGCAGAAGGAATGGCTGCACCAGTTAGCACATGGTTCAGACTCCAAGCAAAGGTAATAACGATAGGTATTTGATCCTCTCAGGACATGAGAGCCCTATATTTTAGTGGTATCTAAATCTCCTTTTGCTATCCCTAGAGATGGTTTTTCAGAGCACGATGCCATCCCTCCTGTCCTCTTTGTTGAACGAACCCCAGTCCATTTATTGAGAGAACTTCCATGTGAAGCACGATAGCCTGGTCCAACTGATTTCAGGTATGCTCCCAGTCCTCACATGGATCTGTTTGGTATTTTGGATGCCTTTTAGTCCTGTTCCCAGACCACACTTGTCCCATGTTGCACGTTTGGGAATATATCACCTTCTGAAGTTAGTATAAAGAAGATGTGACCCCAAAGTGGTGCTGCATGCAGTCACTGAGGAGCTGCTTCACTCCAAAGTTTGAGATTCCCTTTAACTGAGGGTTCCAGATAATTAGATGCAGATGCCAGGGTAACAGGCGACCACATGTACCTGCGCATGGGTTGAGATATATGTCACACTGACATATGCCTGACCTATGATGCAAGGAATGAGGGACTTACTCCAAAAGGCTTGAAATGACAGCAAGAAGGGATTGCTTTCAGTTAGAGATGAACACAAAAATGGCACAGCCCAGGAATCAGACAGATGAACAAGAGAGTTTACTATACAATAAGCTCCTTACAGCTTCCAAACTTCCTCCCTACAAATTCCAAACACTATCCTCCCTGGGATCACTGAACTGAGTCTGGAAATCCTTTGAGTCTCCATGGGATGGCCAAGAGTAAATAAGTGAAATAAATAAGAGGAGGCTATGCTTTCTTTTGTTTCCAATTTCCTTTCCTCAAAAACCATGGGTAAAGCTGGCCACTCCGCTCAGGCAAGAAGTGGAGTCCTTTGCTAAGCAGTCCCCATTTTGTGTTCCATTTCTCTGCCATCCAGGTGAGCACAAGGAATCCCAATCTCTGGTAGTTTGAAACACAAGTGCACTGTTTGTTTGACCAAAAGAAGATACTTCAACATTGCCCTCTCCTGGCTGCACTAAATAGATCTGTCTCCTGGGACTTGACTAAGAAGTTAGTCTTGAGAAATGGCAGCTGTTCTCCTCCTCCTTTACCATAGGGAGTAAAAAATATCTTAGTATTTGCAAGAAGCTTATGAAGTTTGGTCATCAGGGAAAATTATGGTAGAAAACAGAAATATTCCACTGCTGGGACCAGCAAAGAGCAACTTCTCTTGCTCCAGTCACTTCCCACTGCTGCTTCTGGATACTAAGTAAGTGGGTAGTTAGGAATGAGTACGAGCTTAACTGGGGAGGAAATTACACGTCTTGAAGTATGAGTACAAGTACAGTCAATGAATCTAGACTCCACTTGCAACACTACAAACCATGAAAGTAGAGAGTGCAAATATGTTTTTGATAGAGAATGACTTTGAAGTTTTAGGAACCACAATACAAGAACAGTCATGATAAAAATGAGAATCTGGTCGAGGAGATTGGGAAGTGGAGGAAGTTAGCAGCATGCTACCAGACAAGAAGGCTAGACCAACAGATGTTTTACTAGAAGGAGAGCAGGTCATGAGTTACTTGAATGTTGTGCTGTTACATCTGAAGATATAATAGGGGGAGAGTGATCATAGGGAATGAGTTTCTCCCATATGAGGAGGTCTTTCTGAAAGTGAGTGTTGCACAGTAGATAGACGGGCATGAAAAGGCCTCAGCACACATATCGTCAGCTGCCAGGACCCCCCTGGTTTTGGAGGGTGATGTGGTAGAATAATCTCTCAACCATTCCAAGTTTAAAATTTCTGAGGAGAAATTAGGGTTGTTGGGGACCAGGGAAGAACTCAGATTATGTGTGGAGGCGACAACTCGTGCAAGTCATTGTCTAAGTCAGGCAATTAGTTGCCTGATTTAGATTGAGGAACTAATTGCTGAAGCCACCTTTCTGCTCACACTTTAAAACAATAAAATTCATCCGTGCATAATCCTGTCAGCCATTCAACTGAACTATGGGTCGTTGTTGGTATACAGTCACTGGGAAGTGTGAAGTGTTCCCAGCAACAGTCTTTCTACCGCAATGAGAATTCTGTTTTGGAGGCTTCTCTTTCTGTCTCTGCTGCCTCTCAAGGCACTGCCACCTGAATGTACCTATGTGTTTGTCAATCATTTCCCTTGGAATCTCTGGGATAATTCTCAAAGAGCCCCACTCCCTCATATTTGTCTTGTGTCAGCTTCTGTGGAAGGTAAAATATTAGAACTTTCTCTTCCCTTCAATGGTAAGCAGCCCCAATTTATATACAAGGATTGTGTCTGCCAACATTGCCTCCATATGGACACCTGGGCTCCCAAACTTGTTTGCTCAACCTTACCTCACATCACCTCAGCATCTTGCACATTGCTCTCATGGTGAGACAGCCAAGGTTTCTCTTTTACAGCAGGTAATTGTTAACCCTTTTAATTTTATTTATATAGTGAAACTGTCCTTCCTCTCTAATATGTGGAAGAAAGAGTGTGAAGAGCTGTGGGTGCTTATCTAACTATAGTGTTCATATTTAACACTTGTGTCCTGAATCAGAATTGCCACTGAAAGTTATGCAGCTGCCAATGTCTGTCTGGATGGAGCCTGAGTTCCACAGCAATGTCATATTGACAAATTCTTCAGTGAGAAGGAAGCTTAAGGTGAGGAGAGGTCATTTTATTAATGGAGTCACAACCTTAGAAAGGGACCTGCAATCAAAGAAGTGCTGGTATGTTCTGCAGAAATACCCAGCTTTGCTAGTCTAAACTGAATGAAGGAATGAGAGGAGAGAGAAAACAAGAGAAAAGTCAGGCTCAAGGCACATGGATTTTGATGTTTCTCTGTCTCAAGTTATCGTTTCAATTTTTTTTTTCTAATTTCCGTGACAAGGTTAGAAGGAATCGAAGATGGAGTGGGGGAGGAAGGAGAACACCACTAAGCAGCCTGATCACGTTGACCCCATCATAAGCATGGTGTGCAAATACTCAGTTTTCACATTGTGGATATCACTGCGCATGGGTGGATGATGTTGCTGAGTGAACCTTTCCTTCGAAATTTTCTCATTCATTTAAAAATGATAAATAAGCTGATGTAGTTGTTTCTATTTTTGTCATTCAGTAATTCTGTGACTGGATGAGAATAAGACATATCAGAGAACACAGCATCATAGTTTGGCAAACTTTTCCCCTTTGCTAAGGAGACCTCTGAATAACCATGCCTATTGCAAATGGCACCATGTTCATACCCCCTGTGCTGACTTTCATTGGGATCCCTGGTCTGGAAACTATTCAGTGTTGGATTGGGATTCCATTCTGTGTTATGTACATCATTGCTTTGGTGGGAAATTCTCTGCTTTTGATCATCATCAAATCTGAACCCAGTCTCCATGAACCTATGTATTTCTTTCTGGCCATGTTGGGGGCCACAGACATTGTACTTAGCACCAGCATTGTCCCCAAGATGCTTGGAATTTTTTGGTTCCACTTGCCAGAGATCTATTTTGATGCTTGCCTCTTTCAGATGTGGCTTATCCACACATTTCAAGGTATTGAATCGGGAGTCCTTTTGGCTATGGCTCTGGACCGCTATGTAGCAATCTGTTATCCACTGAGGCATGCTATCATATTCACTCGACAACTGGTCATGCATATTGGAATTGGGGTGACCTTGCGGCCTGCCTTTTTGGTAATCCCATGCCTCTTGCTCATAAAGTGTCGTCTGAAACTTTACCGAACCAAGTTAATATCCCACACTTACTGTGAACACATGGCCCTTGTGAAGCTTGCCACTGAAGACGTTTCCATCAGTAAATTCTACGGTCTCCTTGGAGCTTTTGTTGTTGGTGGCCTGGACTTCCTTTTAATCACCCTCTCCTATGTACAAATATTTATCACTGTCTTTCACCTGTCCCAGAAAGAGGCACGTCTTAAGGCCTTTAATACATGTATTCCCCACATATGTATCTTCTTCCAATTCTATCTCCTTGCCTTTTTTTCCTTTTTCACTCACAGATCTGGATCTTCTATTCCATCATATGTACATATCATCTTGTCTAACCTTTACCTACTGGTTCCACCTTTCCTCAATCCCTTTGTATATGGGGTGAAGACCAAACACATTCGAGATAAGGCAGTAAAGATGTTGTGTTCCAAAGACCAGGCATGACGTTTGATGGAAATATTTCCTCCTATGGATTTAATGGCTCACCTAATGGGCCCATATGATCTGAAAGTCCAGTCAATAGTTTGGAGTATCATCATGTTTTATGAACAAATTAATAAACATATAAACTATTGTGTTAAAAATCCCATAGGATATTGACTTGGAGTTACAAGGCAATTAGAAGATATTGAGGCAAATAGAAGATCAGATGAGATACTGGAAAACTAAATGCTTGGCTATAAGAAAAGTCAGAATGCGGATTTTCCTTACCACCTGAAGCTGGTCTGTGTGGAATAGACAAATCAAAGATCCTTCTGCAGGTTGTAGTGGAACACACTGATTCTTTTGTACTTAGAGCTCCAAGATCAGATTCTTTTATATAATATACAAGTCCCACTACATTCTTTCTCCAACTATTCTAAAATCTTCTTTAGTGTTTACTTTGTCCAGTAAAAATTTATCCCTTGAATATCTCTTCCTTATATATAACCTGAACTTTGTTTGAAATAAGTATCTATAAATATCTCCTTCTTCACAAAGCCTATCTTCATCAAGTAATTCATGCTATAATCAACTTGGTGCTTCTCATGACATCAAATATGTTTGCTCCAACAAATCTAGGACTAAGGCCATGCTTACACCATGGCTTATATTTATTGTTTTTAAGTGTTCATTTAATTTCTCACTTGCATAAAAGCAACGTGAGAAATGCTCTGGCATTTGGTGATTTATTTTTTCAGTAACGTGAAGACAAGTTTTAGATTTAGATTAGAGACAACATTATTCTAAACCTCTTTTCAATTATTTTCCCGATTCAATCAACAGTAACCCTTTGGTCTAAAAAACCTGGACAGAAAGTCTGGAGGCTAGGATTCTCACGATATTTGTTTTCCCAGTATGTTTTTCTTTTTATAAAGCAAAGTACATTTTGTTCTGCATTAAGATGCTCATATACTAATAGTATTTCATAGAGAAACTGCATTTTGCAAGTCCATCATAAATGAGGGCAGGTAGTCAAATATTTGTCAAGAATATCTTATACAAAAAGCAGATTTCAATTTGGTAGGGAAACAATTGCTGAAGAAGTTGGTTATGTGCCTGAGCTCTGGAGTCAAAATGACCTTGTTCGAAACTCTTATTTTGCCAGTTCCTAACTACAGGCATTGGAATACAATTTACTATCACACATTCAGCTGCCTAAACTATAGATAAGGAAGAATAACATACATTTTATTGGGAACTAGAGACATGATTGTCACTGTAATTTAATGGATACGTTTATGTAAGTCCCTTCACATGGGGTTTGGGAACTGGTAGGTACTCAGTAGAGATTATTCTGGTTATCATGCTTATCTTCATTTTCCTTGTGAGAATCTGCATCATTCTTGCGCTTGAGCTGAAATACTGAGCCACTGTTTTCAAACAGTTGTTAATATAACACTAAAATTAATGTAAAAATACAAATTAAAACTTTATGTATGACCCAATCTGTCACTTTTTGTTCACCTGTACCTGTTGATCGAAGTGTTACTTGTACCTATATCTATTCCCATATTTATGGATCTATATCTATCCATTTTTCTGTATTTATATGTGTGTGTGTGTGATCAAGTTTATTAATTTTATGTGATTCTATCCTTAGATTTATTTGCTTGTGTTTTCAGTTTTTGATAGAAGAGTGTTAAAATGTTCCATTATGAATGGGGATTAGTCTGTTTCCCTTGTTACAGCTGCTGATGTCTTTGATTTGTGTACTTTTAAGCTATGGGTAGGTAGGCACTTCCATTTATTGATGCATGAAGATTTTAAAGAGATCTTCCTTGTTGATTGACCTTTTTATCACTGTGAAACACTTCCTTTCCCTAATAAGGCACTAAAGTCTCATGTTTGTTATTTTCTACTAACCTCTCATTTAGCTCAGTAATCCTGTCTTCTGCTCTCTGATTCAGCTTTCCTGAATTATCAGGTTTAACTCCTGTGCTTTAGCATTTTCTAATGTGCATCTGATTCATTCTCTCTCTCTCTCTCTCTCTCTCTCTCTCTCTCTCTCTCTTTATTTTAATTTAAATTTCTGGTATATTCTAATTTTCTGGTAAAATTCTTCAACTCTTCATTTTTAAGGATTAATAAATTATTTATCATTGGTTCTTCTATTTCCTTGCACATATTAAGCATTGTTACCTTAAAAATCCTTGACTGCTATTTACAATAAATACAGCTGTGGAGGGGTCCGTTTCTACTGCTTTTCTCCTTGTTTTTGAACTCATGTTGTTGTCTCTTGCCATGTCTACCAGTTTCTCACTGGGTGTTTGACATTATATATAAAAATCATGAAAGCCAGGTAAAGTGATATTTTCCTCCAGGGATAATGCAATCTTGCTCTGTGGTAAGCCCCATATAGGATCTTTACCTTGACCTAATCAAAATTTGGACTGAGTGGAAGCTGGTTGTACCACTGTATTAGCTGGTTTCACTTTTGCACCTAAGGCTTGGCCTGTTCAGGCTTTCAACTGTGAGCTAGGGTGCAATCCACACCTTGCACTGTAATCTTTGTGCGCCAAGGAAGACAAGAGTACCGAAAACAACTCTGTCTTGTTCAAATGTTCCTTGCCCACTCTTTTGGCCTTCCAGTCCCATGCAGTTTCAGAGTTTAGCAAATATCTTGTCTGAAACCTAACACATTGCCAGTCTCAGGTCTCTGTTCCTCCATTGTCACCTGGAGAGAGATCCTTTGGTTTTCTACTTTTTTCTTTTAGGCTCTGCCAGAATTCCAAAAATCTGTTTTCTGACCCTCAAAACTGGCTGTATGCCAGGAGAATCGTCCTTTTTGACCAGACATAGCAGATGGCTCTTGGCAGATGTGGCTTCAGAAAGAGCTCTCTCTGTCCTCTGAAAGACTCCTCTCTGAAATTCTATTTCTTCAGGATGTCTCTGATGCATTTTAATTTCTTTTTACGTACCTTATTTACTTGTTCATCGAGTGAAATGTTGCCTTTAGGTTCTCCTTTTTGCTCTTCTTGAGCTGAATTATAATTTAGATTTTATTTTACACAAAATATGTTTTACTTACCTTATTTTTCCCTTTTTAATACCTTTTTTGGTATGCTTAGAAAACTTTGCCAATCACAAAATTTATGTATGGCTTTTAATATAAACAAAATTGTTTGTGATGCCTACGTGTATGAAAATTCAGTGGACAAGTTAAAATTATGCCATACCCCATGAAAAATCCCTATAGTTCTCTCCTTGGATAAACATACATGTTTTAAATTGAAACAATACCATTAATTGTATAAAACTCAAACAATTTAAAATGTTTTTTCGTCCTTTCTCCCTACTCTCTCATTAGAGTTAGTTAGTAAGTATGATATTCAAGCTTTTTAATACTAGAATATATGTAGAATTATTTTAAATAAAAATTAGATTATATCAAGAATATTTTTCTGCATAGTTTTTCAGCTACTTATGAATAACACGGATAACTTTTAAAATCACAACTTTTGGACTTTTCTATTTTTAAAATGCCAATGACGTTGAATGTTATAGAAGTACTACAATTCAATTAATATTTCTCTCTAAATGAATATTTTTGAAGCATATTAATGATGTAATGAACCTTTGCATGCATGTATGTATTTTCATAGCTGTGTAAGCAATTTTGGTGTATATATTAATAAACATAGAATTACAGTATAAATATATATACGGTCTATTTTTATTATTTGCTGCAGTTATGTTCTGTAAAGTCACTGAGTTCTGAACCATTTCTCTTTAGGAGAAACACAAGCATCAAGTTGCTTTGAGCTCTGATCACATTTTCAATAACCATTAACACGTAATCTGTGTGTGTGTTTCAATTTAAAGACACATTTTAATATATATCAAACACATTCAATACACATTTCTTACAAATAATACATTTTATGTGGCATTTCCCTGTAATAAACATTAACCAAGAAGGATTTCACCCTTTCTGACCTTGGATAATGGATCTGTAGATTCCTTTGGATTTCACACTTGCAAAAGTGCCATCCACTACATTTTATTTAATTGATCATAATACCATGAATTCACAAACTTAGTCAACTTTCCATTCTCTCCATAGTTTCATCACACACTCTAGACGTTGCCCTACCAATTGGAGGAGCAACCTCATGCACAGATTGGTAAAACTCCTGTTCCTTTTTCTGGATGTTCAGTATTTTTGAGTCATTAACATTGAGCTCACGGGCAATTGTAACTTCTGCCTACAGGGAGCTTATCTGACACACTGTCACCTCCGTAAGATGGATCACAGCCTTGGGTTTAGGAACACCGGATGCACTTCAGTAGGATGCTTGGGGGCCATTTTCGCCATCACCACCACCAACAAAAAGGAGTAAAATAGAGCATTAAATAGACCACAGAAATGTATACTCATTTATTTGTACTAGAGATGAAACAAGAAGGCAGAGCTTAAGCCTGTTCAACCTCAGCTGAGGACATGTGTGTTAGGCAACTCAAATTTTTTGCTGCCTGGCATATGTCCACTAATGGTGACAATACTGGGGGCATTGATTCTGGGGTTTCAAATATATTTGAACAAGTAGATGAATTCCCAAGTACAGAATCTGTAAATAATAAGTATCACCTGAATATACACACACATATATATATAAATGCAAACATACATATGTTGATATATATCCACGTACACAAATATAATGCATTAATAGCTAACTTCTAATTCTGTTATCATTTTAGGTACAACTTAATAAAATAGAGTATAAATATGTAAGCACGGAATTTTAACTCTGACCTTATGAAACGCTTATTGAAATTTTTCCTTTTCACTATTATTCACTTGGGGTAATTATAGTCTATCATATTTCTGCTCAGTTTTTAGAGTTAAGACACTGAAATTTTATAGAAGACTATAGGAAAACTTCTTTTCTTAGACATATTCATGGGAAAAAATAAAAGCTCAACTTATGCAAAATGTAAAGTTCACCAAACCCATTTCATTGTCATGTTAAGTGGGGATAATATTATTGCCCTTGGACAACTCAAATTATTCTTACTCCAAGATCTGACTTCTAATATGCATAAAAATTTAAAAAAAATTATTTTTGTTTTTTTTTTGTGGGGGGGAGGAGCAGAGAGAAGACAGAGAATCCAAAGTGGGCTCTGAGCTGACAGCAGAGACCCTGATATGGGGCTCGAACTCTTGAACCAGGGGCTCATAACCTGAGTCAAAGTTGGATGCTTAACCAACTAGGTCACGTACACGCCCCCCAAAATTTTGTTTAATGTAAACCTTAATGCATATATACTAGGGATCACTTATATTTTCATCATCAATGAATATTATAATATTGATTATATTTAATATAATAATGTGAAGGTTCCTCTCCATCCTTTTTCTCAAATTCCCCCTAACAAAGAGGAGAAATAAGGTCTGTTATTTCCCACTATAACTAGAACAGGTCAATTACCAATGATTGGCCAGAAGTTTCTTTCAGAAATGAGCTACACATAGAGAAATAGGACTGATAGGAGAGGCAGGCATTCTGAAATAAAGTACGGTTACAGAGAGCCTAACAGAAAGGAGCCATCAGGATAACGTAGTCTGACATGGACAGAGATGTTTAGATAGACTGAGATATAGAGATGTGTGGGCTTTACACAGTGACAGTTCTCAAAGGCAAGAGTAACAAACACAAATGTGATATCTTTTAATCTAAAAAGCATATCAATTTTCTAATAAAACACTAAAACATAAATTAAAGGTAACAAACCAAACGTTAGTTTTCAAAATTGATTTTTTTCTCTGTTTGTGAGAATATCGATGATGGAACTTCATACACCTGAAGGTGTATGTGCAACAATATGCTTCCTCCCATCTCTGTAGCCTAACTGTAATTAGTCTCTGCTAATAACTCTGCTGTCCCAGTCATGGCTTGATATAGCTGTGATGAGGTGACAATATTTAAAGAAATTTAAAAAACAATCTTGAGACTGATACTATGGGATTCTTTTTTTTTTTTTTTTTTTTTTTTACTTTTTGATTTTTAATTTAGGAGGAGGTCAAGGTTTTTTAAAAAGCAAGAAACAACAAAAAATAACAATATCTGCATTTTGTTATTGACTTGAATTTCCTAATTTTATCTATGAAGAGGGTGAGACTTAGAAATGGGATATACAGGAGTACCTGTGTGGCTCAGTTGGATGAGCGTCTGACTCGGCTCCGGTCATGATCTCATGGTAGAGAGTTCGAGCCCCGCGTCAGGCTCTGTGCTGACAGCTTTGAGCCTGGAGCCTGTTTCGGATTCTGTGTCTCCCTCTCTCTCTGCCCTTCCCCCACTCAATGCTATCTCTCACTCTGTCTCAAAAATAAATACAAACATTATTTAAAAAATGGGATATATATTCGAAAGATTCTCACAACCATAATTCTATCCCCAGTTTAGGTGCAGATGTTTTACTTAATATATATGTGCTTTCGTATCCTACCTTAAAGATAAAGAGGTTGATCTGTCTTTAAAATTTCATGTACACTGACACCAAGATTAAAGTCATTTGACAACTCTCATGAGTATTGTAAACTATATAGAATTGGGGGTACATCGTAGACTATGTAGAGATATGACAGCTGATTCAGTCACTGTTCACCCAATCTTTTACATTAAAGATTCAGTCACTGTTCACCCAATCTTTTACATTAAACCGTGTAATCTAATCTACCAATCCTGCATTCTATTAGGTGAGACAGAACAGGCTTTCTAGGCACTTTTGCTTAAACAAAAGGTGTGAAGAGGTGTGAATGATCTTACAGGGACCTAGGGAAGGCTGCCCCGAAGTATGCCACAATACCATAAAGATTATGCTGAATTAAACTTATGTAAGAAACAGACAGTGCAAGACTACTGACTCTTTGTCTCCAGAAAGCAGGAAGCACATCTCCCATGTGAAAGGTACCTTCTCTGCATCAAGAGGTAAAGGGACATCCTTATCATCAGAGATAGGGAATTCAGGGCCAAAGTAGCCTATGTAAATAAATCTTGTAATTTTTACAGATTTATTACCCCAGCCCAAATTCTAGTCCACATTTAGAATTCTTTACTAATGGAAGCTCCTGAGCATAAGTTTTCTTTGTCTTGTCAATTCCTCACAGATGGATGTTTCTTTGTCTAAAATGTATAAAAACTTCATGTCTTGGTCATTTCCTTTGGTCTTAATTTTACTATGGACCTCTGTGTGCATTAATTAAATTTTGTTTTTTTTTCTCCTGTTCATCTGTCTCATGCCAATGTAATTATTAGACTAATTTAGAAGAACCTTGAAGGGTAGAGTAAAATTTTCCTTCTCAACAAACTCAACAGAGTCAACTTGTGACACATGGGAATAATATGTAAACGCTACTTGTCCTATACAAGTAAATGTACCGATATACCAGTTCTATGAAAAATAAAACCACATGCTGAACTAGAATTCAAAAAGCATGGATGGTACCGTAAACTTAGTAACTACCCAGGCAAGTGCTCACTGATACACTGGGGACACAAGTCAGTGTAGTTAACGTTATACTTAATTTTAAAATTAGGAAATGAGATCAATAACACTTTCTCTGCTTATTTCTCCGGCTCTGGAAAACTAAATTAAGAAATGACTATAAATATGCCTTTAATCTGTTAAATATTACATATACATTTATTATTTCTGCTACAAATCATTATCAGTCATTCTTCTTGCAAATACGACCTTCCCTTCCTTAGAACACACTAACTTCTAGTACTCAGTTTTGTTTAGTGAACCATCTCTGGATCCTGCTACGTATTTGTTGGGTTTTGACACTGTAGATGATAGGGTTCATCAAGGGTGGGAAAAGGATATAGATATTGCCCATGAGGACATGGACCACAGGAGAGAGGTGCTTTCCAAAGCGGTGCACCATGGTCAAACCAATAATTGGGATATAGAAAACCAGAACAGCACAGATGTGGGAGACACAGGTCTTCAAGGACTTGAGCCGCTCGTCCCGGGATGCAATAGTCAAGACTGAATGCAGGATCGAGATGTAGGAGATGAGAATGAGCACCGAATCCAAAAAGAGCGTGCAGATCACCAGGGCTAACGCATAGAAGCTGTTGAAGCGGATGTCGGAGCAGGCAAGCCGAAGTAAGTCTTGGTGCAGGCAGAAGGAATGGGAGAGGATATGAGGATGGCAGTAATGGAAGAACTTTAGGCGGACAATGGGAGCAGTAATGAACAGGAAACTCCTCCCTAAAATGGCCACACCAATGGTGATGATTCTCATATTGGTGAGGATGGATGTATATCTCAGAGGATTGCAGATGGCAGTAAAGCGATCAAAGGCCATGGCAAGAAGGACTCCAGACTCCATGCATGATAGACCATGAACAAAGAAGGTTTGAGCAATGCAGGCATCCAGACCAATCTCTTGGCTGATCCCCCACAGGATCCCGAGCACCGTGTGCACTGTGGACAGCCCCATGCACAGGTCAGTGAGGGCCAACATGGCCAGGAAGTAGAACATGGGCTCATGTAAGCTGGGCTCCGTCCGGATCACATGCAACACCAGGCAATTCCCTAAGAGTACCATAGCATAGATACAGGAGAAAGGAATGGAGAGCCAAGGATATTCCCGTTCCAGGCCAGGGAAACCCGTAAGGAGAAAGGTGGAGTTACTGATTTTGGAGTCAGGTTGAACAGACATGGATCTCTAAAGATGGATACCTCTCAGAAAAAAAAAAATACTTAACAGCTTATTAAGAATCACATGTGTTTTCCACTGCCTTAATATACAGTTTGAAGTAACAGCTGTAAAAGGAATGATTACATTTAGCACAAGAACTCATTACACGTATTACCAATGCTTGTATTTTATAAGAAGCTTCATTTGCTCTGAAACAGAAACTATGCCTCCATATGAAACCTTATTCGTTCACTGACCCCATCAGAGGAATTGAGTCCATATCCATAATCTCACTGTCACTTTCTACCTCAGTGCTTCACACACTACAAATAACAGAGAAAATACCCGGCTTGTGAAGGTATTATAATGAAGTTTAAGTACACCAAATAGAAAAGGAAAACACATTCAAGTGTTTGCCTTTAAAACTTCGTGAAATGAATTGCAACTCACTGCCGTAGCGTGTAAGATTCACCTCTGCTTATTACATAAGACACTCAGTCATTTATAGAAGTCATCTCTCAGTCATGTTGTCCACTTGTACATGTACATTTCATGGACTTAATAAAGAATAACTGTCGCTCACAGCAGAGATGGTCTTGCCAATCTTGAAAATGGACCTGGTTCTTTTCTCTTTGTCACGGTGGCATGGATATTCCAGAAGAAGCAAGATTTATGCAGGTCTAGGAGTCACTGGAGTAAATCCCAAACCCTGGGAGGTTCTGAGAGTGAATGATGCAACATATAGGGGTTGTGCTTCTTTGGGAGAGTGAGAGAAAACCCATGGGGAGTATCTGTAGAGCAGATGTTCCACTCCACTAAATTTTGAGTATTCTTACAAGTGCAAGTTTATAAAAATAATTCCTTCATTCAGGGAGATTTTGAAATGAGTACTGGACAGACAGTTCCAGAAACATGTAGTAGTTTGCTTCCTCCCTCACTGGTCTTTACATGTTTTTTTGGAGGACGGCAGATACATCCTATATAAGACTGGTTATTCTTATTGACATAAAATTTCATTTTATTTCCCTTCATTTCAGTATACCTTTTCTCTTTTTATTTGAACTCATGCCATCAGTATTTAAAGAGTTTGTGTGCTGGCAAATAAAACGTTGCTTTGTAAGTCATAACAGATTTGTATACGGTTGATAATCCTTTTAAACTGCTTGAATTAGAGTCTCTATTTTCATAACAGTAATGTTACCGAGCATTTTTTTTTTTTGCATTTACTGTGTACTAGGAATCTTAGCATTATTTAACTCTCAGAATTAGAGTACTTCTGTTATTAATTTAATTTCTAGAATTACTTAAGGATTATATCTTTTCATAGGCAGTAGACCACAGAGATAAATAATGTGCTTACAAAGCCAGACTTTCTGGGTTGAAAACCCTTCTCCAACCCCTGTGAGTACTGTGTCCTTGGGCAACATACTTAACCTTATATCAATTTTCTCATCTAAAATGGGGGCAATTGGGATGCCTGGGTGGCTCAGTCGGTTAAGCATCTGACTTTGGCTCAGGTCATGATCTCATGGCTCGTGGGTTCAAGCCCTGTGTTGGGCTGTGCTGACAGCCCAGAGCCTGGAGCCTATTCATTCTGTGTCTCCTTCTCTCTCTCTGTCCCTTTCAAGGGTTGAGCCACCAACTTTTGATTTCAGCTCAGGTCATGATCTCGTGGTTCATGGAATTGAGCCCTGCATCTGGCTCTGTGCTGACAGTGCTGGACCTGCTTGGGATTCTCTTTCTCCCTCTCTCTCTGCTCCTCCCCTTGTGCTGATGCTCTCTTGCTCTCTCTCTCTCTCTCTTTCTCTGTCAAAATAAATAAACATAAAAAACCCATATGCAATGATTCAATAGCAGTTTTAAGAGGAAGTCTATAGCCATAAATGCCAACATTAAGAAACAAGAAATATTTCAGATAAAAACCCTCACTCTTCTGGGGTGCTGGGGGGCTCAGTCAGTTAAGCATCTGACTTTGGCTCAGGCCATGATCTCAGAGCTTGTGAGTTCAAGCCCTGTGTCTGGCTCTGTTCTGACAGCTCAGAGCCTGGAGCCTGTTTCAGATTCTGTGCCTCCCTCTCTCTCTCCTGCCCCTTCCCAGCTCACACTCTGTCTCTCTCTGTCTCTTCTTCAAAAATAAATAATAAAACATTTTTAAAAACCTCACTTTTCATCTCAAGGAATTAGAAACAGAACAAACTAAGCCCAAAGATGGCAAAGAGAAAGAAAGAACAAAGGCCATACTAGAAATAAATGAAATGGAGATTTTAAAATGTGGAAATTGTCAATAAAACTAAGAGCTGTTTTTTTTTTAAAAAGATAAAATATATAAATGTATAAATTGATAGCTGTTAAATTTCAGTCTTTCAGAAAATGTATAGAGATGGAAGAATTGGCAAAAATCTCTACCTAGGGAAAATGTATGTTTGTTAGTAATTCCTTTGAAGTCCTTACTTCTATTTTGGAAACTCAAGATTTGAACAAATCATTAATGACATAGTGGACTGATAATAAAAATAACTGTCAATCTTCCAGGGTAATAGGATATCAGGTTTACATATCATATTGGCCTTTGTTCCTACTTCCAACTAACATGCATTTACATGTATATCAAAAGGTAAAAGTTCACAACAACTTGAAAATAAGAAAAAATAGTAAAATGACTGAAAACATGGAAGTTATTTTTATAATGTAAATGAGGCTATACTCTTAAGGAATCTGGTTCAAAACATGCCTCTTGACTTTATAAACATGAACAGAATCACCAATCCAAATAGAATAGGGAATACATTTTTTCCTTTCAACTACTAATCAAAGAGGGTTTAAAACAACAATGTGTGTTAAAACAGATTTTTCATAGATTATGTCACAATTTTCTTTAAAGTATGGAAAAAATAAAGAATTTTCACTATAGGATGATAATTTAATTGTATTCCTTTATTAGTCAAAGAAATGAAATCAGACATTAATTTAAATGTTCATATGAAATGGAAGAAGGCAATGTTCTTATTTACTTCAAACTTATTCTAAATGTGATATTCAATAATTTTTTTCTAACAATTTGTTGAAATTATAAGCATTTAGCAAACAACACACCCTAAAAATAAGCCTTCCATTTATTTATATTCAAAAATACAATAGAAAGCAAACTAGAATGGCAAATCCCATTCACAAATGCAGCACCTGTAGATATAAATGTACATAAACACATGTAGAAATCATTAACACTCCGATGGGGTAACGGCATGCACCTGAAATAGAAATATATTCTTTATGTAACTGTATCTATTCTCCTAAAACATTTCCATAGTTTCACTGTGACTAAACAAATGGCAATATTTTTAACTTAACAAATATTTTAAAGCTTCTTAGGGAAGATTAAAAGTCAGAGAGATAAAAGAATTAAGGGGCCCCTGGGTGGCTCAGTAGGATGAGTATCCCGTTCGTGATTTCAGCTCAGGTCATGATCTTAAGGTTCCTTGGGATTGAGCCTTGCATAGGGCTCTGCGATGAGTGTGTTTCCTGTTTGGGATTCTCTCTCTTTCTGTCTGTCCCTACTCTACTCACATATACACACTCTCTCCCTCAAAAAAAAATAAATAAATAAAAACAACAACAACAACAACAAAACACTTCAAGTAATGCTTGGCAGTAGTTTCTATAATTAATAAAATATATATAAAGCAACAAATTTTATACAATAAGAAATATGAGGGAGGAGCCAAGATGGCGGAACAGCATGGAAGCTTTTTGTGTCTTGCGTCCATAAAATACAGCCAGACCAACACTGAACCATCCTTCACACCCAGAAAATTGATTGGATGATTAACACAACAATCTGCACAACCTGAACCACAGAATTCAGCAGGTACATGGAGTGGAGAGCTAAACTTGGGGAGCAAGAAGCCCCTAAAGGTAGGGAATCTCTTTTTCGG
Source organism: Panthera pardus (assembly GCF_024362965.1). Classification (NCBI taxonomy): domain Eukaryota; kingdom Metazoa; phylum Chordata; class Mammalia; order Carnivora; family Felidae; genus Panthera; species Panthera pardus. Next base: position 54,108,537 of record NW_026526677.1, read on the forward strand.
GCAGAGAGAGGACAGAGACTGGGGAGGGGGAAAGAATATGGGAAATCACCCCTCCTCAAAAGCAGCTGGAGAGAAAGCAGAAAACTGGAAACAGCTGCAGGGACTAAACTAAAAAGGGAGAAAGGAGAAAGAAGAGGGTTTAAACTCTATCAAGGCTGTAAACTAGGGAAGCACAAGGCTGCAACTCCACAGCTCAATACCTGGTGGTGCTCTGGTGAGAAGGGCGAATCCCCAGGAACAGAGTGGGAGCTGGGAGGTTCTGGGGCCACACAGGGAAAAGCGGTTCCACTGCTGGAAGGACATTTCGTAGAGACTGTTGAAGCCACCTGGTCCCAGCAAACCCCAGAAAATGGCCACATTTGCTGGTGCTGTAACAAGGTCATTAAGGGTGAAACCTGGTGCCAGATGCGTGTTGTGATTTTCCATAATCCCTGAAATGCTGCTGCTACACTGTCTGGCGAACATTTTCTGGGGCGGGCTGGCATGTGGCCACAGTCTTGGGGCACCAGCAACAACAGCATCCAGCAGGCATTCCTGGATGCAGCGGATATTCGGCCATTGCTGGGTGAGACCCTCCCATAGATGGGCGCAGTGGGTCAAAGCCGCAGTCCTTAGGAAGTAAGGGCCCGGGGAAAATAGCCGCATCTGAGACAAAACTTGGGAGAGAGATACTGCTTGGGGCCTGGTCACAGAAAGTGAAAAAGCAGGGAGTGGACGAGAGCTGAAGACGGAGGACTGGTGTGTGATTGCTGATCTGGGAGAACAGACTGTGTGGCTGGGTGGCGCCATTTTTCAACGCTCCTGCGTATGCGCATGCGCACCAAAGAGCACCACAACAACCCACACCAGCAGGCTAGCAGCGCCACCTAGTGGAGAGCGGAGCCATTACACTGAGCCCCGCCCAATTAGGCCAACATTGCTCTTCAAGAACACAAGACTCACCACCAGCTTAATTTATGGACTATAAAGCGCTACATGGACTGATCTAGGGGAAAATGAAGCAATTTCAGTCCTACTCAATCTGTTAGCAGGTTCATCTATTCAATTTTCTTTTTCCTTTTTCTCTTTTACAATTCTTTTCTTTTTCTTGAATAGAGAAAGAGAAAAAATTCATTTTTATTTTCATATTTATTAAAAATATATTTCTTTAATTTTTATTACTATACTTTTTACTTTTGTGTAATTTTTTTCAAATTCTACTTTACTTCCATCATTTTATTTTAGTCTACTTCCGTGTACTCACCTTTTCAAATTCTCAAACAATTTCCTTATTTTTTCTTTGTTTCTCTTTTTAATTTCTTTTCTTTTTCTTGAACGCAGAGAGAGAAAAAATTCATTTTTACTTTCAATTTCTATTAAGAATATTTTTCTTTAATTTTTTACTATATTTTTTGCTGCTATGTAAATTTTTTCAAATTGGATTTTACTTCCTTCATTTTATTTTACTCTACTACAGTGTATTCACTTTTTCAAATTTTCAAACAATTTTTTTCTTTTCTTTTTTAATCTTTTTTTTCTCTTTTCGTTTCCTTTCTTTTTTTTTAAATACAGAAAATAAAAAAATCGCATTTATTTTTAATTTTTATCAAAAATATTTTTCTTTAATTTTTTTCAACTACATTCTTTACTTTTGTGTATATTTTTTCAAATACTATTTTACCCCATCATCTCATTTTAGTCTATGTCAGTGTATTCATTTTTTTCAAATTCTCAAACGATTTTCTTCCCCCCGGTCTTTTTTTTTTCTCTAATCTGTCATACCACTTTCAACACCCACACCAAAACACACCTAGGATCTAGCATCATCTATTCAATTTTTGTGTGTGTGTGTTTTTAATTTTTAATTTCAGTACTTTTTTAATTTTACTTTTTTTATTTCAATTTTTCTACCTCATTAATTCCTTTTCTCCCTTCAAAATGACAAAACAAAGAATTCACCCCAAAAGAAAGACCACGAAGAAATGAGAGCCAGGGATTTAACCAACACAGATACAAGCAAGATGTCTGAACCAGAATTTAGCATCATGAAAATAAGAATACTAGCTGGAGTCGAAAGTAGATTAGAATCCCTTTCTGCAGAGATAAAAGAAGTAAAAAATAGCCAGAATGAAATTAAAAATGCTGTACCTGAGCTGCAATTATGGATGGATGCAGCAGCAGCAAGGATGGATGAGGCAGAACAGAGAATCAGCAATATAGAGGACGAATTTATAGAGAATAATGAAGCAGAAAAAAAGAGGGAGATTAAGGCAAAAGAGCACGATTTAAGAATTAGAGAAATCAGTGACTCATTCAAAAGGAACAACATCAGGATCATAGGGGTCCCAGAAGAGGAAGAGAGAGAAATAGGGGTAGAAGGGTTATGTGAGCAAATCATAGCAGAAAACTTTCCTAACCTGGGGAAAGACACAGACATCAAAATCCAGGAAGCACAGAGGACCCCCATGAGACTCAACAAAAACCGACCATCAACAAGGCATATCATAGTCAAATTCATAAAATAGGCAAGAAGAGAATCATAAAAGCAACAAGGGGGGAAAAAGTCCTTAACCTTCAAGGGAAGACAGATCAGGTTTACAGCAGACCTATCCACAGAAACTTGGCAGGCCAGGAAGGAGTTGCAGGATATATTCAGTGTGCTGAATCAGAAAAAATATGCAGCCAAGAATTCTTTATCCAGCAAGTTGTCATTCAAAATAGAAGGAGATAAAAACTTCACAGACAAACAAAAATTAAAGGAGTTTGTGACCACTAAACCAGCCCTGCAAGAAATTTTAAGGGGGACTCTCTGAGGGGAGAAAAGATGAAAAAAAAAAAAAAAAAATATATATATATATATACCAAAAGCAACAAAGATTAGAGACCAGAGAACACCACCAGAAACTCCAAATCTACAAGCATCATAATGGCAATAAATTCATATCTTTCAGTACTCACTCTAAATGTCAATGGACTCAATGCTCCAATCAAAAGACATAGGGTGACAGAATAGATAAGAAAACAAGACCCATCTATATGCTGTTTACAAGAGACCCACTTTAGACCTAAAGACACCTTCAGATTGAAAATAAGGGGACGGAGAACCATCTATCATGCTAATGGTCAGCAAAAGAAAGCCGGAGTAGCCATACTTATATCAGACAATCTAGACTTTAAAATAAAGATTGCATCAAGGAATGCAGAAGGGCATTATATCATAATCAAGGGGTCTATAGACCAAGAAGACCTAACAATTGTAAACATTTATGTGCCAAATGTGAGAACACCCAAATATATAAATCAATTAATCACAAACATAAAAAAAACTCATCAGTAGTAATACTTTAATAGTAGGAGACTTCAACATCCCACTCACTGCAATGGACAGATCATCTAATCAAAAAATCAACAAGGGAACAATGGCTTTGAATGACACACTAGACCAAATGGACTTAACAGATATATTCAGAACATTTCATCCTAAAACAGCAGAATATACGTTCTTCTCCAGTGCACATGGAACATTCTCCAGAATAGACCATATACTGGGACACAAATCAACCCTAAGTAAGTACAAAAAGATCGAGATCATACCATGCGTATTTTCAGACTACAGCACTATGAACCTTGAAATCAACCACAAGAAAGCATTTGGAAAGGTAACAAATACTTGGAGACTGAAGAACATCCTACTAAAGAATGAATGGGCTAAGCAAGCAGTTAAAGAGGAAATTAAAAAGTATTAAGGAAGTCAATGAAAACGCTAACACCACAACCCCAAACCTCTGGAATGTAGCAAAGGCAGTCATAAGAGGAAAGTATATAGCAATCCAGGCCTTCCTAAAGAAGGAAGAAAGATCTCAAATACACAACGTAACCTTACGCCTTAAGGAGCTAGAAAAAGAACAGCAAATAAAACCCAAAACCAGCAGAAGACAGGAAATGATAAAGATTGGAGCAGAAATTAATGCTATTGAAACCAAAAAAACAGTAGAAAATTAATGAAACCAGAAGCTGGTTGTTTGAAAGAATTAACAAAATTGATAAACCATTAGCCAGTTTGATCAAGAAGAAAAAGGAAAGAACTCAAATAAAATCAGGAATGAAAGGAGAGATCACAACCAACACAACAGAAATAAAAACAATAATAAGAGAATATTATGAGCAATTATATGCCAATAAAATGGGTAATCTGAAAGAAATGGACAAATTTCTAGAAACATATACATTACCAAAACTGAAACAGGAAGAAATAGAAAATTTGAACAGACCCATAACCAGTACGGAAATCGAATTAGTAATCAAAAATCTGCCAAAAAACAAGAGTCCAGGGCCAGATGGCTTTCCAGGGGAATTCTACCAAACATTTAATGAAAAGTTAACACCTATTCTCTTGAAGCTGTTCCAAAAAATAGAAATGGAAGTAAAACCTCCAAACTCTTTGTCTGAGGGCAGCATTACCTCGATTCCAAAACCAGACAGAGACCCCACTAAAAAGGAGAACAATAGACCAATTTCCCTAATGAACATGGATGCAAAAATCCTTAACAAGATATTAGCCAACTGGCTCCAACAATACATTAAAAAAATTATTCACCACGACCAAGTGGGATTTATACCTGGGATGCAGCGCTGGTTCAATATCTGCAAAACAATTAACGTGATTCATCACATCAATAAAAGAAAGGACAATAACCATATGATCCTCTCAATAGATGCAGAGAAAGCATTTGACAAAATACAGCATCCTTTCTTCATAAAAACCCTCAAGAAAATAGGGATAGAAGGAGCATACCTCCAGATCATAAAAGCCATATATGAACGACCCAACACCAATATCATCCTCAATGGGAAAAACTGAGAGCTTTCTCCCTAGGGTCAGGAATGAGACAGGGATGTCCACTCTCACCTCTGTTATTCAACATAGTATTGGAAGTCTTAGCCTCTGCAATCAGACAACACAAAGAAATAAAGGCATCCAAATTGACCAGGAGGAGGCCAAACTTTCACTCTTCACAGATGACATGACACTCTATATGGAAAACCCAAAAGATTCCACCAAAAAACTTCTGGAGTTCATTCATGAATTCAGCAAAGTTGAAGGATATAAAGTCAATGCACAGAAATCGGTTGCATTCCTATATACCCACAATGAAGTGACAGAAAGAGAAATCAAGGAATCAATCCCATTACAGTTGCACAAAAAAACTTAAAATACCTAGGAATAAATCTAACCAAAGAGGTGAAATATCTATACACTGAAAATTATAGAAAGCCCATGAAAGAGATTGAAGAAGACACAAAAAAATGGAAAAAGATTCCATGTTCCTGGATAGGAAGAACAAATATTGTTAAACTGTTGATACTACCCAAAGCAATTCACATATTCAATGCAATCCCTACTGAAGTAACACCAGCATTCTTCACAGAGCTAGAACAAATAATCCTAAAATTTGTATGGAACCAGAAAAGACCCCGAATAGCCAAAGCGATCTTGAAAAAGAAAACCAAAGCAGGAGGCATCACAATCCCAGACTTCAAGCTATACTACCAAGCTGTAATCATCAAGACTGTATGGTACTGGCACAAGAGCAGACACTCAGATCACTGGAACACAATAGAGAACTCAGAAATGGACTCACAAATGTATGGCCAACTAATCTTTGACAAAGCAGGAAAGAATATCCAGTGGAATAAAGAAAGTCTCTCCAGCAAGTGGTGCTGGGAAAACTGGACAGCAACATTCAGAAGAATGAACCTGGACCACTTTCTTACCCCATTCACAAAAATAAACTAAAAATGGATGAAAGACCTAAATGTAAGACAGGAAGCCATCAAAATCCTCGAGGAGAAAGCAGGCAAAAACCTCTTTGACCTTGGCTGCAGCAACTTCTTACTCAACACGTCTCCAGAGGCAAGGGAAACAAAAGCAAAAATGAACTACTGGGACCTCATCAAAATAAAAAGCTTCCGCACAGGGAGGAAACAATCAGCAAAACTAAAAGACAACTGACAGAATGGAGGAAGATATTTGCAAATGACATATCAGTTAAAGGGTTAGTATCCAAAATCTATAAAGCACTTATGAAACTCAACACCCAAAAACAAATAATCCAGTAAAGAAATGGGCAAAAGACATGAATAGACACTTCTCCAAGGAAGACATCCAGATGGCCAACCAACACATGAAAAAATGCTCAACATCACTCATCATCAAGGAAATACAAATCAAAACCACAATGAGATATCACCTCACACCTGTCAGAATGGCTCACATTAACAACTCAGGCAACAACAGACTCTGGAGAGGATGCAGAGAACAATGATCTCTTTTGCATTGTTGGTGGGAATGCAAGCTGGTGCAGCCTCTCTGGAAAACAGTATGAAGGTTCCTCAAAAAACTAAAAATAGAACCACCCTACCACCCAGAAATTGCACTGCTAAGCATTTATCCAAGGGATACAGATGTGCTGTTTCAAAGGGACACCCCCATGTTTATAGCAGCACTATCAACAATAGCCAAAGTATGGAAAGAGCCCCAATGTCCATTGATGGATGAATGGATTAAGAAAATATGGTGTGTGTGTGTGTATATATATATATATATATATATATATATACACAATAGGGTATTACTCAGCAATCCAAAAGAATGAAATCTTGCCATTTGCAACTTCATGGATAGAACTGGAGGGTATTATGCTAAGTGAAATTTCAGCCAGACAAAAGACAAAAATCATATGACTTCTCTCATATAAAGACATTAAGAGACAAAACAGATGAACATCAGGGAAGGGAAACAAAAATAATATAAAAACAGGGAGGGGACAAAACAGAAGAGACTCATAAATATGGAGAACAAACAGGGTTGCTGGAAGGGTTGTGGGAGGGGGGATGGGCTAAATGGGTAAGGGGCATTAAGGAATCTACTCCTGAAATCATTGTTTCACTATATGCTAATTAATTTGGATGTAAATTTAAAAAAATAAAAAATAAAATTAAATACAAAGAAATAAATTAAATTAAATGACTACAACATTTAAAATAATAGGTCAAATACAATTTAATATTTGATACACTACTGGAAAAATAAATTACGGTTATCAGGATCTAGTGTTGCTGAACTTGTTAAGATACAGTAGCTCGTTTATGCTTTTAATATGAGTGTAAGTCAGCAAAAGATTTTTGGAGATAAATATCACATATTTGAACACCAAAATTTCTTATTTAGGGTAGATGGGGAGCTGTTAAAATAAATGCTATTCTATAACTTGTATACCTTTGTGTTTCAGTAGCTAATATTTATTAATTTTATGACAATAAAATTGTCAAGATATACTCTTTATTTTAATGTATTAAAGAGCCATTCCATGTTATTTCCCAAAATATTAACAAAAAGTTTTAATTAAATGAACTCTAAAATTCACTATTCTTGTTCTAAATATATTCTATATTTCCATGATGACAAAATGGAACAACAGAAAGAAATCAGAATAAGGCTTTAGTTTGTTACAGAAACAGTTCCACACATCACTAAATCTTGGCTGAATAAATTTAAGGTTAATCATTGTCAATAAGATTTCTCAAGAAACTTAGCTTATATTTAATTTTAGTAAATAATTTATGGAATAATTTTTCGGAGTAAATTTACCTCTGGGCTCTAAGACATCCAACACTTTATATTTTTATTTTTTATTAAAATTTTTTTTAATATTTATTTACTTTTGAGAGAGAAAGAGACAGAGAAAGAGAGACAGAGAAAGAGAGAGAGAGGGATTCCTAGGCAGGCTCCATATTTTCAGCATAGAACTTGACCTAAGGCTCAAACTCACCAACTGTGAGATCATGACCTGAGTGGAAATCAAGAGTTGGACATTTGACCGACTGAGTCACCCAGGAGCCCCTGGTACAGTCAGCACTTTATTTGTGGCAAGTGAACACTGGTCACAGAATAGCTTTAAAAATTGAGACAAAATTTTCTGTCATGGTAAGGGTATTTAGATATTTAGATATTTAGATATCTTTAGATATTTAGATTTAGATATTTTTAGCTCATTTAGATATGATTAGCTCATATGCCTTTGGATGCAAACGTTAGTCTCCATTTTCATTAATTAAAGTTATGTCCATGTGAGCTAAATGGAAGAAGCTGATTTTGGTCTAAATGTCTGTCAAGAAATATACTAGCTCCATGTGGCTTGCAACATAACCTAGTAGAGTTATATGGTAACTTATGTAAAACCAAACTCAGATGTAATTATAATCAAGACCAATTTCTTTCATTTAAAGCAATAATTGTCACAGAACATCTTGATTCCTCTCAAACCCTAAGACCACGTATCACGTATTCAAAATGATTTTGGTTCTATGGGCATAAAATTAGGCTATCACATTTATTTTGCTATAATATTTATTTATTTATTTAATACAGTGCCAAAATAGATTTAGATTTATTGATAATTAAGTAGAAGGAGGAAAATAAAATTTGGGGGTGATGAAAGGCAGAGATCAAGAAGACAAAAAAAATCCATTATAACAGTGGTTCCCAACCTATGGACTCCTGAGGCCTAGAGAGCAATAAACTCACTGCAAATGATGCATAAGTCCAAGCATTTATCAAGCATCTTTTGCAGATTGTTTGAATACAATTTTACATGCATATAAGTGTTTTTCAAGGTATATAAATGTTATGATTGATAATATGCAGCTCATTTATTATTACATTGTTACCACTATATTTTTCATAATGTGTTTTTTCAATATACAATTACTGAAAGCAAAATTATTCCTTATGTGAGTCGATAAAAAAACTTACCCAAAGCATGTCTTTATATTTAAATAGACTAGAAACTACATCTTTATGCAACTGAAGTACATATGTTTTCTTTTTTTTTCTTAAAGTTTTTATTAAAATTCTACTTAGTTAGCATATAGTGTAGAATTGGTTTCAGGAGTAGAATTTAGTGACTCATCACTTACAGGTAACACCCAGCGCTCATCACAAGTGCCCTCCTTAATACCCATCACCCATCTATCTCATCCCCTGCCTACCTCTCCTCCAAGCAACCCTCAGTTTTTTCTCTATAGTTAAGAGTCACTTATGGTTTGCCTCCCTCTCCTTTTTCTCCTTCCTCTGTGTTCATCTGTTTTGTTTCTTAAATTCTACATATGAGAGAAATCATATGACATTTGCCTTTCTCTGACTGACTTGTTTTGCTTAGCATAATACACTCTACCTCCATCCATATGGTTGTAGATGTCAAAGATTTCATTTTTATGGCTAATATTCCATTATATATATAATATATGTATATATATAATTATAATAATATATTGTAATAATCATATCTATATCTATATCTATATCTATATATATCTCACATCTTCTTTATCCATTCAGCTGATGGGCATTTGGGCTATTTCCATAATTTGGCTATTGTTGATAGCGCTGCTATAAACATCGGGGTGCATGTGCCCTTTTGAATCAGTACTTTTGTATCCTTTGGGTAAATATCTGGTAGTGCATTTGCCGGGTCGTAGGGTAGTTCTATTATTAACTTTTTGAGAAATGTCTGTACTGTTTTCCAGAGCGGCTGCACCAGTTTACATTCCTACCAACAGTGTAAGAGGGTTCACCTTTTTTCCACATCCTGACCAACATCTGTTGTTTCTTTTGTTGTTAATTTTAGCCATTCTGACAGGTGTGAGGTAGTATCTTACCAGTTTTGATTTCTATATCCCTAATGATCGGTGATACTGAGCATCTTTTCATGTGTCTGTTAGCTATCTGTCTGTCTTCTTTGGGAAAATGTCTATCATGTCTTCTGCCCATTTCTTCACTGGATTATTTGTTTTTTGAGTGTTAAGTTTGATAAGTTCTTTATAGATTTTATCAGATGCCATTTGCAAATATCTGCTCCCACTCCAAGGGTTGTCTTTTAGTTTTGTTGATTGTTTTCTTGCAATAAAATGTATTAACATTGCCCAGGGACCTGTTACTTTCATTTCAGAGAACATTCATATTATTCACAGGAGGGATAACCACACCGGGATAGATGGACAAGATGATATGAATGTTGTGGAGAATATGAAAGATAATTACTTTTATGCACTTTCAAGGTTATTTTGAAGTTAATGGCACTGGCTCACAAATAGAAAAGAACAAGAACAAGAAATGGAAAGAAAGAATGAATTGCAGTGAATTTTTAAGGAAAATGATAAAACTAGTGTTCAGAGGGTGAAATGTGCCAGGCTGAAAAAAGCCAGGAGTGAGACAACATTCAGAATCCAAGTGGGGAAAGAAGGAGGGTGAACAGCCAACACTTAGGTATAGGGTCATTATTCTAGATTTTCAGAGATTAAGCATGAAATGAGTTCAAAAATAGATCTTAGGGGTTAAAGTCCAAGGGAAAAGGTGGGGAAAATGTTAAAATCAGGGTGAACTATTTAAAAAATAGGCAAAATTTGGATGACTTTACATTGAAGTGAAGGATTTTCTTTTTCAGCTAAAGGCATTATGGACAATGTTAACACATAAATACCCAATTAGAAGTCATTGGCAGAATTTATCACTAGTTTTAGGCTAGAATATGTAAGAAGAACCTGAAAATCAACAAGAAAAACTCAAAACAAACAATAAAATCAGTCAATAAGTGAAAACAACTACTTAACATGAGAAAAAAAAAACACAAATGACATTACGGTGACCCTCCAGCATATGCAAGGATGCTCAGCTGCATTAGGAATAGAAGAAATGCAGTGTCTGAAATCTATGAATATTTGAAGTATCATTTATTACCATATTAAACCAGAAAATATCAGAGGCTTAAAATCCCAAGCAACGAAAATATAATTTGTGAAAAACTGTTAAGAGAACAGAGAATACACCCGAGTCTGTGAGTGTGTATGAGGACCCATGAACATGGTGAGAAGAATTACAAAGTAACCACACATTTGGATATCATGTCACAGTAAATGGAACAAGAGAAATTAATAATAAAATGGGGATCTTGAAATAGCCTGGATTATAATCAATTCAGACCTTATTATTTCCCGAGTCAATAGGAATTGTCAGACTGTCTGTCTACACTAAGGTCATTTTTATTTCTTGGTCTTCTTACAACATTCTATATGGACTAATCATTTGATTAACAGTCCAGGGACACTGGGCATTTTAGGCCTGTCTCTGTAGAGACAAAATAGATACATATGAGCTTTATCCACACATGAACTCTGGGGAGTCCCAGTGTTCTATGTTTGCCCTAGTGTTAATATGTCTGTGCATAGTTCTGGCCTGTCTTATTTTCCCTCCATCTTGATGTCTCCTGTGTATATAATCAGAGGACTTCTTGGCTTTCCAAAACCTTATGAGATCCTTGAACATCGTAATAACCCATCGCAAGGCAGCCATGGATACCATCTTGCCCGTAGAGGCCTCAGTGCCCCTGAAGTCACCACTGTCATACCTTTTAACCATTCCTAGGTAAGTGGTTTTGTCTGGACATGGCAATGGCAAATCATCATTTGAAGATTTGCAGAGAACAAGAATTCATGTCATTATATGCGGTATTATTTTAGATCAAGCAGGTGGCAGTCAAACGGGAAAAGAAGATATTTAGGCAGAGAAATCACAATACATGTTTGCAAGAGACAGGAGGAGTAATGTGATCTGGTACTAGAGAATAATGAGGGAATATTCTCCAATGTTAAAAAAGTACTAATTCTTTTTTCTTTTTACGCAAGAGTCTAAGAACTTCCTACTACATACTGGTTTCTGGTTGTGTAACTCATGGTGGTCACAATGTTAAAGGATTATATTTTCAGAAAGCAGTTGAAGAAAGTGAAGAGCGGAAGTAGTAGATGACTATGGAGCTATTGGCCATCTCTAGTGGGTCAGAGGCAGGAATTACAGGATAAAAATATGGGAACTACTTAAGACTGCTGAGGAGGTACGAAAACATGCTGTTTGCACTCAAAATTTATTAGCAGTTTACTGGGTTTCAGTATCTTTATTTGTATGATGCTCACAGTCTCATGAAGGAGATGAACATGAAAATAAGTAGTCACAAACAAGTCAGGGATAGTCTCATTCATTTTTAGGCGATTGTTAACCAACTTTGCAAAAGCAGTTTTCTTATCTGTAGGGGCACCACACTAATGTTAAGAAATAAGGAATTTTCAATTTTCTTCCAAGAAATGTGTCAGAAATCAGCTGAAGCAAATGGAGAACAGCAAAACATTAGTGAGTTTTAAAGTTAATGCAATGAACTAAGAGGGTACAGTGGTGAGGAAGTTCAAATTTAAGAGGACACAGGTTATCGGTTTAGTGAATCTGTCTAAGAGCAGATTACTGGTTTGGAGGATAGATGAGTGGATCATTAACCAAGGACATGGAGAAGGATTCCTTCTCTCATGTCTTTGATGTCTTTGGATGGGAGTGGTGGAAGTGAATATAATTTAAGAGTGTTTGCAAGTAAAATAGGAATTCTCAGGAAAGTTATAGTCCTTAACACTTTTCCCTTCTAAGCAGCAAGTGTCCAATCTGGTACAAGGACAACACAGTAAGTGTAAGTCAATTAAGTTTATTAATAGGTAACATTTGTGAGTGTTGACTATGTTCCAGCCACTTTTCTAAATGCCGATTTTTAATTATGTTAATATGGTCTTATTTATGTGAATAGTCTTGTTCATTTCTTGTAGAAACCAGTTGAATGAGTGCTTCCTATTGTTATTCTGTCACACTGTTAAAGAAACAAAGGCATAGTTTTTATGAGGTGGAAATCAAATACCTATTACGTGTCATAGTCAGCGTTTCTACCTGTGGAATGCTATTCTTTGAATAGCATTTCTCATAATATTAGCTAGCACTTGTTAGGTGATTACTATGCGCCAGGTGGCTGACTAAACATTTCCTATAATTAGGTTATATACTCCTCAAAACAACACAATAAAATGAAATATATTTTTACTACCCACATTTTAGAGTTTAGAAAACTGAGATACAGTTTAAGTAATACTAATCCCTACAGCTATAATTTCCCCCAGTAGTGCTCCATATCTCAGGCACAGAAGCAAAAGAGTTGGAAACAAAGTGGGAGAACTGCAAAATGGATGAGAAGGAAAGTGTCCGGGAGGAAGGATTCCTGTCCCCTTCAAGAGTCCTTCTAGCTGGAATAAGTATCAAATTGACATGAGACAGATTAACAGGAGAAAACCAAATATAATAGTGTCCATACAGACATGGAAATTCCAGAGACAGTCAGGTACAATGAGGTCTAAAAGCTACCCTGAACTAAAGAGAAGGTCTTAGGGGTCTGGGACTTCAGAGGGAAGAATGCAGTTCACAGGACAATAAGAAGAAGAACAGATGTTTGGTAATTAGATATTTGCCCTGCCATACAGATAGCTCAGATAAAATCCTTCTCTGCTAATAATCCATATTCTGGGAGAGGCTCCCAGTTTAGATTGTTGTAGGTACTTAATGGGGGGACAGAAGGCTCCCTTGAGCCTGTAGGGTCTTGATAATCTTCAGCTCAGGGTAGTCTTCATGCCAAAGTGGTCCATCTTGGGGCAGCCTGTTCTTGGTCCCTGAAAAAGCAAATGGAATGAGATATTTGGGTATGCTGATGAATAAAAGTTTGAAGTGACGTGTCACAAAATCTTTTTATCTAAAGAGCAAGAATTAATGCGTGTGCTAGAGTATGAGAGAGGAATAGATGCAGTTTTTTTGGAATTTAAGTTTTCAGGGGAGGTCCAGTTGTAGATGATGATAAATGCATGTGGGATGACGTATAGTGTAGTGAGTTTGTCTTTAGAGGAAGGAAACTGGGAATGATGAATGGCCAGTGGGTTAGAAAGGGTCTTTGCGTACATATTTCAAATTCATCTATTAATATAGCAGCAATGCAAGTAGAAAAATAAAACACAAGCCATATGGCAAAGTCAGCGAATATGGGTGAGACCCAGTTAGACATCAGTTCTGATGATGAACTTTGTTTGGAGTAGGAGGTATGAAAGTGCATGAAATGAAATACAGCAGTGCAAGGGTGAGTCTCATGAACATTCCAGATCATGACAATTTAAGAGAATCACCTACGTAAGAAAAACACCTTTTTAGTTTTCCCCACTTCTTTGTCTTTTTTTTTTTTTAAGATAGAAAATGGGATAGAATTTTATGGGATGAAGACTTGAGTTTCATTCTTTTCTTTGGCTTTTGTTGCTGGAAAAGATAAATTGGTTTTGTTATCTTCCAAAATACACGTTAAGTCTTTTCCTCAAGCCCTTACCCCCATTTAAGGTGCTGAAAATATAGATTTGGCACATATATGCTGCTCTCAACTATTTTAATACATTTGTTCCTTGAATGGTTGCAAATTTTGAATAACAGTAGTTTCTGGAAAGAATGAAAGCAAAATGCAGATTATATACATATATATATATACATATACATATATACACATTATGTATATATACACACATAATACATGTAATACACATAATACACTATATATATATGTATATATTCCTTTATGAAGAGAAAAAAAGTAGGTTTTGAATTTATGTCTGTCACTAAAAACAATTATGAAATGCTATTCTCCATGTCTCAAAATAATTCCTTCTGTACCCATTTAAGATTTAACACATAGGGGTCCTTTGGATGTGATGTTACACTTCCACTCTGTGCTGCTTTTTGAAATGAAGCACAGTATTGATGAAAACTAAAAGAATGTACTATCTTTGATTAGGCTGGAGGAGGACTGTATTTGTTGATGAAGGGATATTTAGAAAGTCTAGAACCACCAGTTTCCCATTGGCCAACATAGAACATAAGGTGCTCCCATGATTCAAAACCACCTTTACGCTATTATAATGTGACATTATCTGGCAGAAAGAATATCTCAGTTAATACCAAATCACTGACAGTCTAGTTGCTTCCACTGTGTCAGGAAGTGAGCAAAACACTGGAGACACCAAGTCCTTAATATGTGGTCCTTTTATTTCGTGTCTCATGTGATAGTGGAGTACTTAGAGCAATTATGTAAATGAATAGCTACCAAAAGATGTAGCACTTGTGCTCATCAATGTGTGTGAAAGATATAGGAGTATTGCATAGGAGAAGTCATTAACTGTTTGAAGTAGACAGCAAACACTTCAGAGAATCAGAGAATGTTCAGCAGGAATTAAAAAGATAGATAAAAGCTTATCAAGCTAATAAGGGAAAAATTAGTCAAATTCAAGGGTAGGGTCAGTTTAAAGTCATAAAAAAGTAAAAACTGTACAGTATGATCCCAGAACTACTAGAAGTTCTGGAACACATTGAAGCGAAGCAGTGGCAAGATGGGGGGCTTGAAAAAGGCAAACGCAAGTGACAAAGTGAGTTAAAATTTTTTTTAAATAAGATGATGTTTTCAAAGATGAGATTTGGAGCAAACTAATCATATCTAACTTTTGAAAGATAGCTGATCGTGTGAGAAGATGGACTAAGGAAAAACCTGAAATAGGAAGAATAATTAGAAGGCCAGGTCACAGACTACATGGAAGTTAATGAATGTCACAGCTAAAGGAGATGGAGATGATGGCACATGTCGTATTTGATAAGTATCAAATAATTAAATTCGTCAAGATGTAATAGCTGCTTGATTGTACTATTAAGGTTACAAATGGCAAAGGGTAAAGGATAACTCTGAGATTTTTGGCTTCAACAACTGTGTGGTTGCTGTTACCAGCAAATGAGATACAGACAGATGGTAGGGGAGCTTTCAGGAAAATAGTGAATGTTGTGTGGGACATATTTATATATATGACAGATCATACAGAAAGCATTACATGGCCACTACCACTATCCTCGCTGGAATGGCAGATGGAAGGCAACGGATTCTGCTAACTAACCCAGATGCAGGTAAAATGCCAGAACGCCGCTGGCAGAAGGAACATTGTATCTGTATGTTTCAGAAACAGATACAAAAACAGAACTAACAGGAAACTAGGAGGGTGTGGGGACTTTCTGACCTCGTGGCAATCTGCTAAATATAAGGTAATGAACAACCTTGCTGAGTTCATTCAGAATAGGCTGACATGTACTTGGAGTTTGTTCTCTGTGGTTCCCTGTGTTACACATTCTAGTGCCCTGAAGGGAGCCTGGCTGTCTATAAATTGAAACAACTTAACATCTTTCTCTTAGCATTGTCTTATAAGTAAATTTACTGATGCCTATAGACCTACTCTGGTCAGTAAGTATGTATGTATCACAAAGCAATTAAGCTTATTTTTTATTTTATGTAATTTTTTCTAGCTAGAAATCATGTCTATATTTCTAGGTGTATTATTTTGATTGCTGCATACCTAGTTGTCTGCCAATGGTCCTTTTGAATTTTTGGTTCTACACTAAGGAGGAAAAATCATGGAACATGGACAAACCTGTAAAGGTATTAAGTTCTCTTTTTATTAAACTTACTTTTTATAGTTTAAACGTTTGATACTCACAGTTTCTTGCCCCAGGGTATCTTATCTCTACCTGAAGTTGTGGGCCTCACATCCGATGTGGCAATCCACTAAATCTGGGTGTTTGTATAATGTTTAAATTCTAAATTCTTCTGAGATGTTTATAATAATTAACTAAAATTTGAATTCCCACTTCCTTACAAAGAAACACCTCAGATACTTACTCAGGTCCAGAGTAGCATGCGCTTGCTAGGAGAATGTGCATATTATAACCAGAAAGTTTTTCCCTCACAGATATTAGGTGGAAATTCAAACATAGAGGCATTGTCAGTAGGAATATTTATTAATATTTATTGACGTTTCATATCGGTTGAGTTCAGGAGCAGCCATTGAGGACAATTACAAATTTCAAAAGGTATGTTATGAAGACTGGGAAGTGCATTCCAAAATTATAATATTGGGAGGAAATTAGATCGTCAGAAGAAGGTTAAGGGCAGTTATCTGAATGAAAAGACAAGATCAGGAAAGGATCATGAAAAGATGCTTGTGACGCTGACACCAGGAGGACTGGATTGATGTTGATTTGCTATTCATTGCCATTAGGCAGGTTGCAAACCCAAGGTCAAGGCTAGGAGTCAGAGGAGGCAGAACACCAAATGGACTTACATTATTCCTATTAACTGAAGATGTGTGTTGATAGCAATATTTACATTATCTGAAAGAGTGAAGAAATAAATCCCCCCCCAAAAAAAATTGGAGGGCACATAACTGATTTACAGCTTTTCTCCCCTAATCACTTAAAATGTTAAATTAATTTCCTTGTAAATCTTTTTAAAACTTAAGTATGGTACTTTATAAGATGTTGAATAAAGTTAACTTTTCTTGGATGGCTCAGTAAAAACAGTTTTTCCTTATTAATATAGTGTTAATATAGAATTAACATATTCATTAAAATATGAATAAATTTGGGTGGGCTGATGAATGCAGTCATATAAGTTCTTATTTTTGAATTATATAGAAAATTGTGGAATATAGCCATTGCAAAAAACAAAAGCAAAACCCAAAAAACCCTGATATCTGGAGAATATGCAGTGAAAACCCTAATGGCAGATTTGTGTTTTTCTACTGTATTCAGCTGATAGTCCTCACTTTCAAGACATGCTTCTGATATCCTGTCCTTCTGATTATCTTCAAGATCTTTTCTGAAATAAGAAAGCATTAACCAGGGGTGAGAATAAGAGTTTATTACTTTTTAATGTTCCCAAGAATTCTGGTTATATTTAAACTGCTTGAATTTCTCATTATGCATTCCTGATTATTTGATTAAGTTGTCTGTGGACTACCATATCATTAAAATTACAATTGCCTTTTACATAACCTGCAAATGACTGCAAATATGGACACATGTGTGTGTGTGTGCTTATGTATTCCCGCATGCATTTCCACACGTCATTGAAAATTCCCCAAGAACAGTGGTCTTTGCCTTTCTTAAAGCTGTTTATATCACAAACACAGAAAAATCCTAGGCACAAAGAAGCAGAAATTTTGTCACTACCTGTATACTTAGTAGATAATAAAAATGAAAGAGTAGAATAGAATAAAATTGGACAGAGAAGAGAAAACTTAGAAAGAACTTAACTAGATCTCATTTGCAAAAGAAAATAATGGTGAAGTGATTTACCCAACAGCTTACAGAAGTTTCAGAGAAAAGTCAGCCTTTTAGATGCACTATTTTAGTACGCATGGAATCTCCATACACAGAACCAATCATTCTGTCAACCTGCTTTCTGTGCATAGGGATTAGTCTGGCTATTTTGTATCTGGGCATGCAAACTCTCCAGTTCTAACATGGCAGACAATGCTACACATCGCTACATCTCATCTTTTTTCCTGGTTGGTATTCCTGGTTTGCAAGATTTTCACTGCTGGATTGGCATCCCCGTCTGCCTCCTGTTTGCCCTGGCCCTGCTGGGGAACAGTGTAATCATCATCACCATCAAACTAGAACCAAGCCTCCACCAGCCTATGTATTTCTTCCTTTGTATGCTGGCAGTGAATGACATGGCTCTTGCCTCTTCCACGGCCCCCAAGATGCTTGGTATCTTCTGGATGGATGCACATTGGATTGACTTTGACACCTGCCTGACACAGTTGTATTTCATTCACACATTCTGCATAATTGAATCATCCCTCTTGGTTGCCATGGCCTTTGACCGCTATGTAGCTATTTGTATCCCATTGCGTTATACAACCATCCTGACAACACCAATGGTCATTAAAATAGGTCTAGCTGGTATAACCCGAGCTATCCTTATGGTTTTGCCCTGTCCTCTTCTTATTAAAAGGCTACCATGTTATACTAAATATGTCATCAATCATGCCTACTGTGAGCACATGGCTGTGGTGAAGTTGGCCAGTGCCAACACCCTCATTAACAGAGTGTACGGAATCTCGGTGGCCCTTTCAGTGATGGTGTGGGACCTAGGGCTCATAGCCGCATCCTATACCAAAATCCTCCAGGCAGTCTTCCGGCTGTCTTCCCAGAATGCCCGCTCGAAAGCGCTGGGCACCTGTGCTGCCCATGTGTGCACTATACTTGTCTCCTACACCCCTGCACTGTTTAGTTTCCTAACTCACCGCATTGGCAAGAAGGTACCTCCAAGCATTCATATAATTTTTGCAAGTTTGTATCTTTTGGTGCCTCCCGCAGTCAATCCCCTGGTGTATGGCGTCAAGACCAAGCAGATTCGTGACCGAGTGGTTGGTCTCTTCTTCCCAAACAAGAAGATTTCTGGAAACTAAAATATGTAAATACAAACCCATATTGGCAGAATCTGTTTTATGAAGTCATGGTATGTTAACAGTAGTTGCAACTTTGTCCCCAAAATGCTATTTTTCAATTCAGTTATACCTTTTAGTGGGGACATTTGATGTTGTGTATTTTTCTCTTATTTTTATTTTGTAATATTTCCTTGTCTTTCTCTTGTTTAATTCACCACTCATCCTGGCTGACTGAGGACCATGCCAACCTCCATGATTAAGTTTCTTTCTGTCATTAATTCTCATTATTATTTCCTGATTCCCTTGGAAAGGTCCTTAGTGCCAGGTCAGTATTCTTTGTTTACTATCATTACATCTTCAGTTGTGCAAGGTCACCTTTGGGTAATACCATCCATGTCAGTCACCTTCCACCCCTCAGTGCTTAAGACTTATCTATCCTGTATTTTCATTGGTCAATACAGTCCTTAAATTGTTTTCTCTCCATCCACTCATTCTTTAAACGTTTCGTTTCCTTTAGATCTGTACCTATGTATCAGCCGATAAATTTTTTTAGAATTTTTCTGCCTTTATGGGAAGCTTTCAGTAAATATTTGCAATAATTGTTATTTATTTAGTATTGACATTATTCCATATTCTATATTTATGGATACTATTTTATAATGTTCACAGATGTGAAACAACTAGGCTAATTATTGTAATAATTTTAAAATTCTCAGTACATTGAACATTGCATTTTATAAAAACAAATTCTTTTTTCCAATTTTCACTGTTACATGCATTAATTAAAAATTCCTGAGTAGGGGCACCTAGGTGGCTCAGTAGGGTAAGTGTCCAACTCTTGATTTCGGCTCAGGTCATGATTTCACAGTTCATGGGCCCAAGCCCTGCTTCTGTTAGTGCAGAGCCTGCTTGGGATTCTCTCTCTCCCTCTAGTTCCCCCTCCCCCAGTTTCTCCTGTATGTGTGTGCTCTCTCTCTTCCAAAATAAATAAATAAATTATAAAAAAATTTTTTAAAAATCCTGAGTAAAAATCATCATTGTCAAGTTTCATCCTACTTATTAAAATAGTTATAATAATGGCTTGACACTCAAATAATGATCACTGTGAGTTTGGCTGTTTACTAAGCCCTTTACATGTATTTACTCCTTTAGTCCACAAAACTATACTTTGATGTAGATGTTATTGTTGTTCTCATTGTACCAAATAGGAGACTGAGGCAGAGAAATGTTAAGTAAATTGCGTGACGGTGACTCACCTAGGACGTGGCAATGTAGAATTGAACCCAGGGACTCTGGCTTTCAAAATACATGCTCCTTATCATGCAACATTGTCCACCATGACAGAAATCTTATATTTAGTTGTTTTATGAATATGGAAGCCTATTCTTGTAAACATTTTATTTTTTATCATTCTACATCTACTCTTCTTTTAAATATTGTGGTAGATCTCTTAAGTCTCCTTCAAACCACTTATAAGTGCTAAATATATTCCAATATTTTGGCAAGACCCCAAGCACGTATTTTTTCTGTTTTACTAGAGAAAGGTCCAATTAGTGTAGCCTGGTACCATTAGTACTATGCTTTCCAAGCTTGAATAAAACTCCAAGACTCTGAAAATAGTACTTACCCACATGGCATTCCCTCTCTGCCTCCCCCCTCTTTTATGGATTCAGTGCATCTGAATTTGTTTTGGTTATATTCATTCAGTGCTGAAATTGAAAACAATTCACTTCTTAATTTAAGATGTTAATTTTATTATACATGGAACACAGAGAACACTACTTTGGGCATATCTATAAAATGCTCTGTTCAAAACATTCTTTTACTTTAGATCATCATGGGCTGAAGCGTTCATTGAATTGGAAATTATTTGTTTTTGACCAAGGTTGGTATATATTCTGTGGCCATTTCATGAACAATTTTGTGTTCTCAAATGAATTAGTTCCTCAAAACTTTATCTTTTCAGGCGTTTCATCTGCAGCCATATTCT
This sequence comes from Panthera pardus, assembly GCF_024362965.1. Lineage (NCBI taxonomy): Eukaryota > Metazoa > Chordata > Mammalia > Carnivora > Felidae > Panthera > Panthera pardus. Next base: position 54,129,727 of record NW_026526677.1, read on the forward strand.
TGTTTGTTGCTGACTATATATGTATCTCATCAACTTTTGTGTGTTTTAGATTGCAGAGAGCTATGTTTTCTTATAATAACCGTATAGTTTTTCCATTTATTCATTTAATATATTCAGAGTTGCTTTATCAGATATTTTAAAGCTGGGTTTTGGGGGAAAAATCAAGTTTAAACACTGATTCCATCACTAATTGCTGGATGAGTGTCATTTTTAACTTTATAAATCCTAAGCTTCATCATTGGTAAATGTGGAAAATAGTTGTTATACTTTATAGTGTTAAAGTAAGAATTAAATGAGACAATTTATGAAACATAATTATCATGATAGTCAACACACATTCAAAATGCCCCAAGGAGGAGATTTTGCACTTATTCCCCCACCTAAGCCATATTAAAAAAAAATTCTTATTTCAGTGAATAACATGTCAAGTCACTGAAATCAGTAATAGAAAATCAGTTAATGTTATAGAGTGTTGATTAAATGTGAAATATAGGCCAAAGGAAGATACATGAGAAAATAAATGGTAAAAAAAAAAATAAGTAAAGAGAAAATAAAATCCAACAGCCATCCCAGGTAATTTAGAAAAAAAATAAATATAATACATTTAAAAATGTGTAGATGATTATGAAACACCAAAAATAACACTGAGTCTGAGAAAAAATTCTAATTGAGGCGTATTGGAGGAGGTTCCAAGAAAAGGATGGTTGAGCCTTGAAGAGTGATGATAATATCACCAGGTAACTGGGTGAGGGTTTCCAAGTAGAGGTAATATCCCAACAGAACTGAATACACATAGTAAGAAACATGAAAATGCACCCAGAGGACAGCAGTGTCATAAAAACGAAAGAAGGATAAACCTTCAAGGAAAAACATACAATTAGAAAATCAGTTGGGACATCCAATAAGAAAAGATCTGGTGTGTGTCGCTATGAAAATCATTGGTCACCTTGGGAAACAAAAGACAATGCAACAGTGATGGTGAAAGGTCCATACAATCTTATGTACAGTGGAAGACACTGGATCCAGGTAATAAATCTAGTCCAAACCCTGAACTTAAAAATTAAATGGCTACACTATAGTTTGCACTTACATAGCCTAAAACTGCTCTTGATCAATCACACAGAATATGGATATGTCCAGCATATGGGACAAAGCATCACACAGAGATGAAATGCAGCTTGCTGCTTCTTTCTGTAAATAAAGTCTTATTGGAGCATCACCATATCCATTAATTTATGCATTGTCTATGGAAGCTTTTGCCCTACGGTGGCAAAGCTAAATAATTAAGACAGAAATCACATGACCCCAAACCCTCAAATTATCTACTATCTGTCCTTCTATATAAATATATAATTTAGAACAACAATTCATTCCATTATAATGTCTTATATTCCTGTCCGCTTGTCTTTATTGACCTTCCCTTAAGCTTTAAACCTTCTATCAAAATTTTATTTATAAGAACCACATTATAAAAGCCACAAAAAATTTACAGATAAACTCTTGAAAATACATAGGTCTACTTTACCATTCAGTATTTCCTATATATACACATCAATGTGGGAAATTTATTCTATAGTTTAGTTCCAAGAACACCAAAAATTCCAGTGGCCAAAATGGACATACATAATATAGAAACAAAGTATCTCCTTTGAAGAATTAATGGTTTTTCTTTTTAAGTAATAGCTATAGCTAGGATAATTTATTTTAAAATTCATTATACTTGGGTGTCACTTCAAAGTAAATACACACACCACTAATGGGAATAAATTCAATGTTCAAATATCAATTAATGTTATCCACTGCATCAACAAGCTAAAGAGGAAAAATCATGTTATCATATCAATTGATGCACTAAAAACCTTGACAAAAATCTAACACTTGTTTCTTGGGGAGAAAACTCTCATCAACCTAAGACTAGAGGGTAACTCTTCAAGTCAGTGAAGAACATCTCCAAAAACTTTACATCTAACATCATATTGAACAGTGAGAAACCTCTAGAATCAAGAACAAGGCAAATATACCACCACTCAGTATTCCCATTCAGCATCATATTGTCAGTCTTAGCTAGAGAAATAATGCAATACAAAAAAAAATAATAAAAGGTATATGGATTTAGAAGGAAGGAATAAAACCACTTGTCCACAAATAAATAGGTGAGGTACATCTGATTTTTTTGGTAGATCAAATTCTTTTGTATGATACTGTGATAGTGAATACATGATATTATGTACCTTTTAAAAAAACAATAGAAATTTACAGCACAGAGTGGACATTAGCATATAGAAATTAAAACTAATTATTTAGAAATTTGGAGGATTCCCAGAAGCAATGCAGATTGTAAGAACATAATGTATTTGTAGGCAAATGTACAAAATATCTTCACAGAGGGGGATGATGGGAAAAGGTACTGACTAAGGCACCTTTGGGAATGAGTGGAGTGTAAGAATAAAAGCAACGGTACTGTCCATAAACTCTGTAGTTTAGTTGATAGAGTTGTTTCCCACAGGGGCAAGGATTTACAACTCTGACATGATCTTAGAAGCATACTGGAAATTAACAGTTGGTGACAGATGGTTGAAGACAGATTCTTCACTGTTGGAGTGGTAATTTACTGATAAGCAAGGGAAAGTTGTTAGAAAGATCCATCAGGGGTGGGGAAGGGGCACCTGGGTAGCTCAGTCAGTTAAGCATCTGACTTCAGCTCAGGTCATGATCACACAGCTCATGGGATTCTGTGTCTCCCTCTCTCTCTACCTTTCTCCCACTCATGCTCTGTCTCTTGAATTAATGTTGCAGATATTAGTAAGAACCCTATATTAATTTAGATACAGTGTTTGCATATGGAAATATTTATATATATGTGTACGTACATAGGCTAGCATACACACAAAGTTCATTGCTGTGTCAGCTGAAAGAACCCAAAGAAAGATACCCAGGCAGCAACAAGCGTACCTGGGGCCCAGTTACTGGTTTCTAATGTTATTCACCAATAAAAGGAATGAAACTTCCTAGAAAAATGGCTAATTCTAGGACTGGGGAGGAAATGCCCAAGATGAGCCTAGAGCACCTTTCAATGCCATAAAGCAAGAATTGCTACACACACATACACACACACTCACACACTAACACACACACACACACAAAATGAGGGGTTAGTCAAAATGGAGTGAAAACCAAATGAAAGTGCACCCAATGGTCAAACTGGGACAACATGAGCAATAAAATAAAGTAACATTGGATTATAACCCAAATTATACCAAAAATACCAGTAAGTCTATACTGATCTAAATAAATGATTGAATAAATTAATAAGTAGGGAGAATAAATCAGTCTGCCATGTAAAAGAATTCTAAATAATTCAACAAATTGTGCACCTATTCCATCCTCAAAGGAGGAACATAAATCCCCACTCCTTAAGTATAGGCTACATATAGCGATTTTTCTTCCAAAAATACAGTATAAAATGGGAAGTAAAATGGAGAAATCTGACAAACACTAGTTTGGACAAGTAATTAAAGCCAATACACACAGTGAATAAATTGTTGATAATATGTACTCTTGATATGCGATCAAAATGGGACTTTAATTTCTATGACTTTCTTCCCCAGAGCATACAATTCCAATCTAAACATTAGAATAACATCAGATTGATTCCAATGGAAGGGATTCCTATGAAATACCTGAACAGTACTCTTCAATATTGTCCAAGTCATTGGGAACAGGAAAGTATAGCCAAGAGAAGCTTAAAGACTCTTGATACCTAAATGCAATGGGGCATCCAGGATGGGACCCAGTGGTGGTGGGGGGGGCGGGTGGTGAAGAAGAAATTAGGTAAAAATTTAAAAAATGAATAAAATATGAACTTTAGTAAATTATAATGTACCCATATTGATTCACTGATCATAACAATTCCAATACAGAATTAAACATCTGAACCTTCATAGCGCTCAGATGAAAGTAAGTCAGAAAATAAGTTAAAAGATTTTCATGGTGATAATAAAATGATGATGAAGATGAGGTGGAGGAGAAAGATTACTGAAATCAAAATTAGATGACAAAGAAGTAGTTAGTTCATGATCATTGAAGTTATCAACTTTAAAATGAACTTATGTTTTTATTTTTATTTTTATTTTTTTTTTGTTTCTATTTGAATTTTTATTTATTTTTTTTTAAATTTTATTTATTTATTTATTTTTTAATATATGAAATTTACTGTCAAATTGGTTTCCATACAACACCCAGTGCTCATCCCAAAAGGTGCCCTCCTCAATACCCATCACCCACCCTGCCCTCCCTCCCACCCCCCATCAACCCTCAGTTTGTTCTCAGTTTTTAACAGTCTCTTATGCTTTGGCTCTCTCCCACTCTAACCTCTTTTTTTTTTTTTTTTCCTTCCCCTCCCCCATGGGTTTCTGTTATGTTTCTCAGGATCCACATAAGAGTGAAACCATATGGTATCTGTCTTTCTCTGTATGGCTTATCTCACTTAGCATCACACTCTCCAGTTCCATCCATGTTGCTACAAAAGGCCATATTTCATTTTTTCTCATTGCCACGTAGTATTCCATTGTGTATATAAACCACAATTTCTTTATCCATTCATCAGTTGATGGACATTTAGGCTCTTTCCATAATTTGGCTATTGTTGAGAGTGCCGCTATAAACATTGGGGTACAGGTGCCCCTATGCATCAGTACTCCTGTATCCCTTGGATAAATTCCTAGCAGTGCTATTGCTGGGTCATAGGGTAGGTCTATTTTTAATTTTCTGAGGAACCTCCACACTGCTTTCCAGAGCGGCTGCACCAATTTGCATTCCCACCAACAGTGCAAGAGGGTTCCTGTTTCTCCACATCCTCTCCAGCATCTATAGTCTCCTGATTTCTTCATTTTGGCCACTCTGACTGGCGTGAGGTGGTATCTGAGTGTGGTTTTGATTTGTATTTCCCTGATAAGGAGCGACGTTGAACATCTTTTCATGTGCCTGTTGGCCATCCGGATGTCTTCTTTAGAGAAGTGTCTATTCATGTTTTCTGCCCATTTCTTCACTGGGTTATTTGTTTTTCGGGTGTGGAGTTTGATGAGCTCTTTATAGATTTTGGATACTAGCCCTTTGTCCGATGTGTCATTTGCAAATATCTTTTCCCATTCCATTGGTTGCCTTTTCATTTTGTTGGTTGTTTCCTTTGCTGTGCAGAAGCTTTTTATCTTCATAAGGTCCCAGTAATTCACTTTTGCTTTTAATTCCCTTGCCTTTGGGGATGTGCCGAGTAAGAGATTGCTACGGCTGAGGTCAGAGAGGTCTTTTCCTGCTTTCTCCTCTAAGGTTTTGATGGTTTCCTGTCTCACATTCAGGTCCTTTATCCATTTTGAGTTTATTTTTGTGAATGGTGTGAGAAAGTGGTCTAGTTTCAACCTTCTGCATGTTGCTGTCCAGTTCTCCCAGCACCATTTGTTAAAGAGACTGTCTTTTTTCCATTGGATGTTCTTTCCTGCTTTGTCAAAGATGAGTTGGCCATACGTTTGTGGGTCTAGTTCTGGGGTTTCTATTCTATTCCATTGGTCTATGTGTCTGTTTTTGTGCCAATACCATGCTGTCTTGATGATGACAGCTTTGTAGTAGAGGCTAAAGTCTGGGATTGTGATGCCTCCTGCTTTGGTCTTCTTCTTCAAAATTACTTTGGCTATTCGGGGCCTTTTGTGGTTCCATAGGAATTTTAGGATTGCTTGTTCTAGTTTCGAGAAGAATGCTGGTGCAATTTTGATTGGGATTGCATTGAATGTGTAGATAGCTTTGGGTAGTATTGACATTTTGACAATATTTATTCTTCCAATCCATGAGCAGGGAATGTCTTTCCATTTCTTTATATCTTCTTCAATTACCTGCATAAGCTTTCTATAGTTTTCAGCATACAGATCTTTTACATCTTTGGTTAGATTTATTCCTAGGTATTTTATGCTTCTTGGTGCAATTGTGAATGGGATCAGTTTCTTCATTTGTCTTTCTGTTGCTTCATTGTTAGTGTATAAGAATGCAACTGATTTCTGCACATTGATTTTGTATCCTGCAACTTTGCTGAATTCATGTATCAGTTCTAGCAGACTTTTGGTGGAGTCTATCGGATTTTCCATGTATAATATCATGTCATCTGCAAAAAGCGAAAGCTTGACTTCATCTTTGCCAATTTTGATGCCTTTGATTTCCTTTTGTTGTCTGATTGCTGATGCTAGAACTTCCAGCACTATATTAAACAACAGCGGTGACAGTGGGCATCCCTGTCGTGTTCCTGATCTCAGGGAAAAAGCTCTCAGTTTTTCCCCGTTGAGGATGATGTTAGCTGTGGGCTTTTCATAAATGGCCTTTATGATCTTTAAGTATGTTCCTTCTATCCCGACTTTCTCAAGGGTTTTTATTAAGAAAGGGTGCTGGATTTTGTCAAAGGCCTTTTCTGCATCGATTGACAGGATCATATGGTTCTTCTCTTTTTTTTTGTTAATGTGATGTATCACGTTGATCGATTTGCGAATGTTGAACCAGCCCTGCATCCCAGGAATGAATCCCACTTGATCATGGTGAATAATTCTTTTTATATGCTGTTGAATTCGATTTGCTAGTATCTTATTAAGAATTTTTGCATCCATATTCATCAGGGATATTGGCCTGTAGTTCTCTTTTTTTACTGGGTCTCTGTCTGGTTTAGGAATCAAAGTAATACTGGCTTCATAGAATGAGTCTGGAAGTTTTCCTTCCCTTTCTATTTCTTGGAATAGCTTGAGAAGGATAGGTATTATCTCTGCTTTAAATGTCTGGTAGAACTCCCCTGGGAAGCCATCTGGTCCTGGACTCTTATTTGTTGGGAGATTTTTGATAACCGATTCAATTTCTTCGCTGGTTATGGGTCTGTTCAAGCTTTCTATTTCCTCCTGATTGAGTTTTGGAAGAGTGTGGGTGTTTAGAAATTTGTCCATTTCTTCCAGGTTGTCCAATTTGCTGGCATATAATTTTTCATAGTATTCCCTGATAATTGTTTGTATCTCTGAGGGATTGGTTGTAATCATTCCATTTTCATTCATGATTTTATCTATTTGGGTCATCTCCCTTTTCTTTTTGAGAAGCCTGGCTAGAGGTTTGTCAATTTTGTTTATTTTTTCAAAAAACCAACTCTTGGTTTCGTTGATCTGCTCTACAGTTTTTTTAGATTCTATATTGTTTATTTCTGCTCTGATCTTTATGATTTCTCTTCTTCTGCTGGGTTTAGGCTGCCTTTGCTGTTATTCTTCTATTTCCTTTAGGTGTGCTGTTAGATTTTGTATTTGGGATTTTTCTTGTTTCTTGAGATAGGCCTGGATTGCAATGTATTTTCCTCTCAGGACTGCCTTCGCTGCATCCCAAAGCGTTTGGATTGTTGTATTTTCATTTTCGTTTGTTTCCATATATATTTTAATTTCTTCTCTAATTGCCTGGTTGACCCACTCATTCGTTAGTAGGGTGTTCTTTAACCTCCATGCTTTTGGAGGTTTTCCAGACTTTTTCCTGTGGTTGATTTCAAGCTTCATAGCATTGTGGTCTGAAAGTATGCATGGTATAATTTCAATTCTTGTAAACTTATGAAGGGCTGTTTTGTGACCCAGTATATGATCTATCTTGGAGAATGTTCCATGTGCACTCGAGAAGAAAGTATATTCTGTTGCTTTGGGATGCAGAGTTCTAAATAGATCTGTCAAGTCCATCTGATCCAATGTATCATTCAGGGCCCTTGTTTCTTTATTGACTGTGTGTCTAGATGATCTATCCATTTCTGTAAGTGGGGTGTTAAAGTCCCCTGCAATGACCACATTCTTTTTTTTTTTTTTTTTTTTTTTTTGAATAGATTTTTTAGTTTTATTGAAATCTTGACCACATTCTTATCAATAAGGTTGCTTATGTTTATGAGTAATTGTTTTATATATCTGGGGGCTCGGGGTTGGCGCATAGACATTTATAATAGTTAGCTCTTCCTGGTGGATAGACCCTGTGATTATTATATAATGCCCTTCTTCATCTCTTGTTACAGCCTTTAATTTAAAGTCTAGTTTGTCTGATATAAGTATGGCTACTCCAGCTTTCTTTTGGCTTCCAGGAGCATGATAGATAGTTCTCCATCCCCTCACTCTCAATCTAAAGGTGTCCTCAGATCTAAAATGAGTCTCTTGTAGACAGCAAATAGATGGGTCTTGTTTTTTTATCCATTCTGATACCCTATGTCTTTTAGTTGGCGCATTTAATCCATTTACATTCAGTGTTATTATAGAAAGATATGGGTTTAGAGTCATTGTGATGTCTGTATGTTTTATGCTTGTAGTGATGTCTCTGGTACTTTGTCTCACAGGATCCCCCTTAGGATCTCTTGTAGGGCTGGTTTCGTGGTGACAAATTCCTTCAGTTTTTGTTTGTTTGGGAAGACCTTTATCTCTCCTTCTATTCTAAATGACAGACTTGCTGGATAAAGGATTCTCGGCTGCATATTTTTTCTGTTTAGCACACTGTAGATATCGTGCCAAGCCTTTCTGGCCTGCCAAGTTTCAAAGGAGAGATCAGTCACGAGTCTTATAGGTCTCCCTTTATATGTGAGGGCACGTTTATCCCTTGCTGCTTTCAGAATTTTCTCTTTATCCTTGTATTTTGCCAGTTTCACTATGATATGTCGTGCAGAAGATCGATTCAAGTTACGTCTGAAGGGAGTTCTCTGTGCCTCTTGGATTTCAATGCCTTTTTCCTTCCCCAGTTCAGGGAAGTTCTCAGCTATAATTTGTTCAAGTACCCCTTCAGCACCTTTCCCTCTCTCTTCCTCCTCTGGGATACCAATTATGCGTATATTATTTTTTTTTAGTGTATCACTTAGTTCTCTAATTTTCCCCTCATACTCCTGGATTTTTTTATCTCTCTTTCTTTCAGCTTCCTCTTTCTCCATAACTTTATCTTCTAGTTCACCTATTCTCTCCTCTGCCTCTTCAAGCCGAGCTATCGCGGTTTCCATTTTATTTTGCATTTCGTTTAAAGCGTTTTTCAGCTCCTCGTGACTGGTCCTTAGTCCCTCGATCTTTGTGGCAAGAGATTCTCTGCTGTCCTGTATACTGTTTTCAAGCCCAGCGATTAATTTTATGACTATTATTCTAAATTCACTTTCTGTTATATTATTTAAATCCTTTTTGATCAGTTCATTAGCTGTTGTTATTTCCTGGAGATTCTTCTGAGGGGAATTCTTCCGTTTGGTCATTTTGGAGAGTCCCTCGCGTGGTGAGGACCTGCAGGGCACTTCCCCTGTGCCTCTTCCGTGGGCCTCTAGTCTGCGCTTGACTCCGGAGACTCCCTTCTGCTAATCCTCTGGCGGTTTTCTGGGTTCTTTAGGCAGGTGTTGGTGGAATCTAAGTGATCGGCAGGATGCGCTGTGAGCCCCGCGTCCTCCTACGCCGCCATCTTCCGCTGAACTTATGTTTTTAAAGAACTGCATGATCTTAAAATTTTCAATCAGAGGGTAACCACTTAAATTTACTTGTTTTTGAGAAACTTCCTCACTGAAAGATTGAAGAAAATCCTTCACTGACTAAACCAGAAACAAGTCTTCATGCTTTCTGCCTTTTATGTCATCTATTGATTAATTAATTCTGTATCCATAAAAAGTGAAATTGTTTAAATAGGAATCAGAGCCTGTCTCCGATGTAAAACCTAAAACTTTATATGTCAGCAGCACAAACAAACTGGAAACAGCACAGAATGTGACTCAAACTAGTATTTCTCAAAATAAATTTTTATTATTTGACAAAAGATAAATGAGATATCAAGATGAATCTTTATTTTTTTTAATTTTTTAATGTTTTTATTTATTTTTGGGAGACAGAGAAAGAGAGAAAGAGCGAGCATGAGTGGAGGAGGGGCAGAGAGAGAGGGAGACACAGAATTTGAAGCAGATTCCAGGCTCTGAGCTGTCAGCACAGAGCCCCATGCGGGGCTCAAATTCATGAGCTGTGAGATCATGACCTGAGCCGAAGTCATCTGCTTAACTGATTGAGTCACCCAGGCACCCCTTAAGATGGATATTTAAAGTGGAAAATCTTACACACTCGATCTCGAATCTGTTTGGTTTTCACCCCATACACAATAGGATTGAGCAAAGGAGGGACAAGCAGATAAAGGTTGGACAGAAGAATATGAATGTAGGGTGGAATGTGGAACCCGAACCTGTGTGTAAAGAAGGAGAAGAAAGCCAGGAGATAAAACTCAAGGAAGACACAAATATGGGCAATGCATGTGTTAAAGGCTTTGAGCCTAGATTCTCTCTGAGGCAGATTGAAGACAGTTATAAATATTCGGATGTAGGAGAGTGTGATGAAGATTATGTCAAATCCAAGTATAGTGAAAGCCACAAACAGACCATAGATCTTGTTGATTTGAATATCTTCTGCTGCCAACTTCACGACGGCCATGTGCTCACAGTATGAATGGGAGACCACAGCGGTCCAGTAGTGTTTCAGCCGACATTTGATGAGGATGAGACATGGAGCTACAAGGAGGGCTGCTCTGAGTGTCACTGCAACCCCAATCTGAGTGAGGAGTTGGTGGCTAAAGATGATTGCATGTCTCAGGGGATCACAGATGGCCACATAGCGGTCCAGGGCCATGGCCAGCAGAATTCCTGATTCAATGGATTGGAAGGTGTGGATGAGCCACATCTGAAAGAGACAGGCATCGAAATATATGTCTGGTAAATGGAACCAGAATATTCCTAGCATTTTGGGTAGGATGCAGGTACTGAGAGCAATGTCTGTTGCTCCAAGCATTGCCAGGAAGAGGTACATGGGTTTATGGAGGCTGCGTTCCGATTTGATGATGACCAGGAGCAGGGAATTCCCAAACAGAGCAGTGATGTACATGGCACAGAAAGGAATTCCAATCCAGAACTGCACAGATTCTAAGCCAGGGATCCCGACCAGTGTCAACACTGAGGGCATGAAGACTGTGCCATTGAGCTTGAACATGTGGCCTTGGAGTTGCCTGATTTATGCTTCAAGTTTTGTTTTGTGTTTCTCTCTTCTTTATTTGTTCTCATGTAGACATTCCTAGAAACAAAAATTGAATGTGTCTTTAAAGGGCATTTTTTTCAAGTATACATGTTTATTGATGCTGTAAGTCTAGGGATGCACATACAGGCTCCCTAAATTCTCTCTTTTTCTCTTTCTCTTTCTCTCTCTCCCTCTCAACAAGGGCACACAAATATACACAACAATTCAATATGCAAAGCAGACCCACTCATACCTGGTGATGTATGTGCATTTGTGTGCATTTATAAGTTAAGGATATTAGTTTAGTTTTATAATAGGTTCAGGAACTTACGATGTTACATATATCAATTTGGTTTTAGCCAAGAGAAATTCATAGATAGTCATTTAGTGTGCAGTGAACACAAAGACAAAGAAAAAAAGAGGAACATTCGCCATTTCAAGCAGTATGCTGTACCATGGGAAAATAGGAAGTTATAAAGTAGTGATTTTGACCTAAGAGATAACAATATTTGCATCATTGTAATAAAAAGCTAAATATCTCTGTGCCTAGGAAAGGAAAACTTAATATTATTAAGATGTAACTTATTGTCGACTTGATGTATATAAGCAATGTAACCCCAGTCAAAATCCCATCAGGTTATTTTGTGTATACATACATCTCTGCCTCAGTTAATATGGAAAGGCAAAAGGCTCAGAATAGCAACACACACTGAAGAAGAGCACAGTTGGAGCACTGACACTACTGGACTTTGAACTTAAAGATGCAGTGATCAAAACAGTGTGATCATGCAGAAGAATAGACAAATTGATGAGGGGAACAAAACTGAAGCCCACCCATAGGCACACATACTTGTAGTCAACTGATCTTTGACACAGGAACAAAGGCAATTTAATGGAGAAAAATAGTCTTTTCAAATAATCATGCTGAAGCCACTGCACATTCCACACACAAAAATAAAGGAATGTAGACACAGACTTTACACCTTTCACAAAAATTAACTCAGAGTGGATTACAGTATTTTTATTGATTTATTTATTTTGGGGCGTCCCCAGATGGCTCAGTTGGTTAAGCGTTGGACTCCTGGTTTCAGCTCAGGTCATGATCTCATGGTTTATGGGTCTGAGCCCCTTGTGGGGCTCTGTGCTGACAGCGTGGAGCCTGCTTGGGATCCTCTCCATTGCTCTCTGCCCTTCTCCCATTCGCATTCTCTCTCTCAAAAAACCTTAATTAATTGATTGATTGATTGATATTTTTAAAGAGAGTGAGAGAGAGTGCATGTGAGTGGGGGAGAGGCAGAGGAAGAGGGAGAGAAAATCTGAAGCAGACACCATGCCCAGTGCAGAGCTCCATGAGGGCCTTGATCTGAGGACAGTGAGATCATGACCTGATTCAAAATCAAGAGTTAGCCATTTAAGCAACTGCGCCACCCAGGCACTCCAGGTCATAATACTTTTAGATTGAGAATGCAAAACTATACAAAATTTAAAAGAGACAATAGGATAAAATCTAGGAGATCTTGGCTTTGAAAGTCACCTTTTAGTTAACATTAAAGGTATGATCAGTGAAAAAACCAATTAATAAGCTGACCTTCATTAAATTTGGAAATCATCTGCTCTGTGAAAGACATTGTTAAGAGAATAAAATGACAAAGCATAGGCAGGGAGAATATATTTGCAAAGCACATATTTGAAATAAGGACTTTTACTCCAAAATATACAAAGAACTCTTAAAACTCAACAATAAGAAAATGACCAAAAATCTGAACAGAAACCTCACTGAAGAGGATATATAGATGACAGATAAGCATAGAAAAAATGCGCATCCTAGTTCACTGGGGAATTTCAAATTAAAATAACAATATAATACTACCACACACCTATTAGAATGGCTAAAATTTAAGAGTCTGATATATTAAATGCTGGTGAGGAGGTGGAGAAACAAGAATTCTCATTCATTAATGGTGAAGATGCAAAATGGTACAGCTACTTTGGAAGACAGCATACAAAGCTAAGCCTAGGCTTATCACGAAGTCCAATAATTATGCTCCTAAGTATTAACCCAAGAAAATTGAAAATTTATGTAAGCACAAAACTTGTGCATGAATATTAATAGCATCTGTATTCACAATTGCCAAAACTTGGAAGCAACCATATCTCTACCAGTAGGTGAACGTGTAAACAAGCCATGATACACCCCTATGATGAAATACTCAGTGATAAAAAGAAATGAACTGTCAAGTTACGAAAGATATGTAGAAACTTTAAATCCATATTGCTAAGTCAATGAGGCAGTTCCTAAAAAAGCTACATACATGTGATCCCTGCTATATCATATTCTGGAAAAATAAAACCACAGAGACAATAACAAGATCAGCAGTCACCAGGGTTTCAGAGAGAAAAGAGAAGGATGAATAGATGGAACCCAGGGCCTTTTTAAGACAGAAGAATATTCTACATGATACCGTAATTATGGATATTATATACATTTGTCCAAACACAAAGAAATGTACAATACAAAGAATGAGCCCTAATGTAAACTGTGAACTTTATTTAATAATTATCTACTTGCTCAACTTTTGTAACAAATGTATCACACTAATGCAATATGTTAATTACCAGAGAAAATGTAGGATGGCAGAGGAAGACAGGGTATATAGAAACTCTATACTTCCTGTACGGTGTTTCTGTAAACCTGAAACTAATCTAAAAATAAAGCCTATTAAAAATAAAGTTAAATATACACACATAGGGGTCTATAGCAGAGCTTACATCATAGTATTTTAAACAAATATTAACCCCAGAAATGGACCCTAGTGAAATATTCTCCAGTATCCCCAGATAAAATTAGATGTTTTAGAAATAAACAGCACAAATAAAATTGATGACATCAAATGACAAACTAGACAGATTTTGAAATAAAGAAATCTCGATGCAGGGATAAAATTTTTTATCAAAATTCAGATATACACATTTTGTACAGAAAATTGTAATTGTAATAATAATGGCCTAAAATGAAAAGTTATAATGTATCGTATTTCTCTTGGAAAACTTCCTCATATTAATATCTGATCGATAAATAATATTCTTTCAAAGAATAGATGGTAATTACTGATTCTAAACAAGATAATTTTTGTAAAATAAATCTGAAAATATCAAATGACATAAGTACTTAAAATATAACAGAAAATACTGAAAATGTATTTGTTCAATGAAATTCAATTACTATGATTTATTGATGAAAAATACTTTTCTTATATTTCTTATTAAAGTGATTGTATTCTTTACATAGAATCTAATTTTTCTTTGGTTTCATGAGTAGGATAAAATTCCTAGAACACACAAAAGCGTCTAATAAAGCCAGAAATAAAGGCTAAAATTGCCCCAAACTAGGTAACGCTCAACAAGAAAATTAAAATTTTGTGGAACTGTCTTCTTTAATCAAAGTGCGGTATTTCCCCACTTCCCTCACCCACCTCTTTCCCATTTCTATTAAATACCTGCTCCTATAAAACCCACCCTTGGAAATTAATGCACAGTTGAGTGGCCTATTTACTGTCATTCATTCTGCTGTGAGAGTGTTAGTATTTGTTCCAATTTAAACATTTGCTTGCAAATCACATAACTATGACATTATCACATTCAGTTGGATGTTTTCCTTCTCTTGGGTACACTATTGCGATAGAATTCAGTTAAGTTCAATATCCCTTTACTGAGTACCTCCTATATAAAAGACAATGTGCCGGGGGCTGAGTAAACACATTACTACTGCAGAATTTGCCTGCAGCAGACAATGAGGCTGCACCCCTGTTGACCCCTTTATGTCGCAGCTCTATTTTCCCAATGGAACATCCGGCCCTGTGCTTAGACTATACTATGCATTCAGACCCCACGTCTTCAACGTAAGAAGGTTGTTGATCTTTAACATAGATGTCAAACATTAGTTTTATTGTTATCATTTGTAATGACAAAGTTTGGTAGGAATGACTCAATTAATTTCTGGTTCTTTGGGCCCTTCCTCTGGCAAAGCTAATCCTTCCCCAAGAAGCTGCAGGTAGGATGTAGATATATGAGGCGTTCTACACAAATTGCCCCCTTGTTTGTTTCGTTTCAACACATGCAAAATACTAAGTCTAAATGCATTCTCCTTTGAAAGGACGTAAATTGTGCATATATACAAACTTTAGGTGGTTTTTACCAAGATAATCTCTGTATTGAAGGATCAATTAATTGAAAACTTCAACCTTCCTGATTCTCTAAGAATTTGCCTCAGTGATTACTGGGTAATCGAGGACTCAGATGAATCTGAAATCACTGATATGCAGCCATTCTTTTAGTCTAGCTCTCAGAATCCATGGTCAGGAACCTTGTGTTGATTCTCTGGATCGATCTAATTGTTCTG
Source organism: Panthera pardus (assembly GCF_024362965.1). Classification (NCBI taxonomy): domain Eukaryota; kingdom Metazoa; phylum Chordata; class Mammalia; order Carnivora; family Felidae; genus Panthera; species Panthera pardus. The sequence goes on from NW_026526677.1 coordinate 54,145,165, forward strand.
TTCCTGGCTCTTCATATTCTTCTCACATTCCTTACATCCCTAAACACATCTACTCTACTCTGTTACTACCCTATCTCTCTCTGTGTCTCTCAATCTCCCTCCCTGTCTCTCAATCTCTCTCCATCTCTCTCTCTCTCTCTCTCTCTCTCTCTCTCTCTCTCTCTCTCTCACACACACACACACACACACACACACTTTAGAAATTTGTCCAAGCAGGTCCATTTCAGTTATTGATAATGTGTATAGTTCCTTTTCTCTTTCTAGCGTGGGAAGGGAGATGATTAATCTCCAGAGAAACTTTCTTCCCACCTTCATCATCTCGTTTCTCACACTTGCTAATCACTTTCTTTGGTATTCTCTATTAGTTCTAAGGGAGCCAGTGTTCATCTGTGACCACACCACGCTACACCCACACCCACCTGAAGGAAGCTTTATTCTAAGGATGACTTAATATCTAAGGGAAAGCTAATTTCTATTCACATGAGGATTTATTGGATCCTAAAATCAAACAATCTTATATGTACATGGAAAAGACTCAACCCCCTGGCATTCCTTATATGATTCATCATAAAAACCTTCAGCTTTGACCTCTCTGCTACCTTGTATGCTATTAATTCGTTAGCAGTAAACATCTATTGAGTCGGTTTAAATTTTTACAAAATAATACAGAGAGATAGATGTATGAAATGAATGCTTTTCAAATAGACATTAAAACTCTAATTCCAGGGCACCTGGGTGGCTTAGTCGGTTAAGTGCCCAACTCTTGATATCAGCTCAGATTGTTATCTCAAAGTTGTGATATCTTGAGATCAGACCCCGTGTCAGGCTCTGCACTGACAGTGCAAAGCCTCCTTGGGATTCTCTCTCTCCTCCCCTCCCACATGCGCTCGTGCATGCTCTCTCTCTCTCTCTCTCTCTCTCTCTCAAAATAAATACAGAAACTAAAACCCAAAATAACTCTAATTCTACTCAAGGTGGACTTCTACTTCTTACTTTTGTTGGATGATAATAGATTTTCTTCTTTTAGTTGGTTGTATAAACTTCATTTCAGAGGTATGAAGTTCTGATTGTAAATGAGCCAAAAAAAAAAAATCTGCAGTTTAAATCCCTTAGTCTTTAAAGGGCTTTTAAAATCCAAAGATTTTGTTTGTTGGGTTTCTTTGTTTGATTTGTTGTTTAAATCAAACTCATCATGGCTGACTAAAGAACATGCCAACATCCCTGACTAAGTATATCCCTGTCGTTAATTCTCATGATTAACTAACTCCCCATACCTTCACAAAGGTCCTTAGTGGGAGGTCAGTATTCTTAGTTTGCTACCATTACATCTTCAATCACCTTCAATCAAGGTCTCCTTTGGGTAATACCACTCATGTACATCACCTTCCATCCCTCAGTGCTTAAGACCAATCTATCCTGTATTCTCATTGGTCAATACAGTCCTAAAATTGTTGTCTACCCACCTCATTCTTTTATCTGTGCCTATGTATCAGCCAACAAATTCTTTTAGAATTTTTCTGTCTTGGTAATATATAGAATATAACTTGTTGAGTGAGATTATTGGCTTCAAATTACATTCATCTAAATTTTCCAAATTAAAAAAAGGTAAATGACTAAAAGGCGCAGAATTTTTATATGTAGAGTACAGAAATAAAAGGTGAAAGGGAACAAGTATTCCTGTATCTGGATTTTATTTTTCTGTCCTGGCAGAAACAATAATATACTTATTATGTTTTAATGATCAGGAATGAGGAAAATAAGGTCTTTTACTTTGTTTTGCTATTTTTTAAATCTCCATGAATAAAAGCTTTCACTCATGTTTGACACTCATAGAACTTCATAAAACTATCACATAAACTTGCACATCATCTGGAAATGTATACAAAAGACATTATTCAATCACAAGTTACTCATCATAATTTGCATTCTGATAAATATCTCATTTTTATTTCCAGCATGTTGTGGTCACATGTTTATTTTTCTCTCCTATTCAGGGCCACTATCTCTTCCTAATTCACATTCTTCTCTTACTTTTTATTCATGATATGATACATTAGCTACTCCTCGGTCAAGTGACAAAATAAACTTTGCCTCTTTAATTACCATCAGTCTGTGTCTGAAAATCTCAAAATGTGATCATACTTTGTTTCCATCATAACCTATCTTGATTTTTCTTCTGTCTCAACATACCCTTCCTTTGTTCTTTTGTCTGACTCTGTTTACACTGTTGATACCATGAATTCCACTGACAGCTATATTCATGACTCTCCTTATTATTCTAGGTGTCTTCTTCTGGCAATATTACCCAGCCCCACAGCTACGCTGATCACTGAAAAATCAGAAATACATATTGCTTTTCCATAAATTTAACTTGACAATAGAACTCAAACATCAAACTGCCTTTTAAACAGTTCTACCATGGTGAAAAAGAAATAGAACAGATTTAAAGATTTTTTTGAATTGAATTCACTTTTCTTAATGCTGTTGACAGGACTTTCTTCCATATACTCCTTCTTCTTGTTGACTTATTGAGTAGACAATACCTATCTTAAAATGTTTGGGAAGATAATTTCTACCTTTAATTCCAGTTCATCACTCACCTTGCCAACAAAATGAAGATGAAAAGTGACTCATAAGATTGTTGAGATTGGGAAAAGTGTTAGTTATAGGAGAGTCTTTTTTTTTTAACCTTTGGTGGGCTCTCTCTGCATCTCTTTTTCTAAGACTCTGTATCTCTCTTTCTATCATTTTTATTTGTATCTCTCCAATATAGTCAAGAGTAGTATTTATCTTCGTACTTCTGATGCCACATTGTGGTTAACCTCATTGCTGACTGGCTGAGGCTGGATGGAAAAGTCCCTCTACTTCAGTGAGAAATGGGAAAAAAACACTTATTTTTTGCCTGATATTCTAGTATTCTCATTTAATCTAGCTTTACCAACCATGCAGCTAATATACCTCATTAGACCAAGACACCTATAAAGAGTTCTATTACTGTGCATAATTGTATATGCAGTAAAAAATCTCATTTTCTCCAGAAAAAAATAGATAACCTACCACTTCTTCAAACTCATTTATACATTTAGTGACTAAATGTATAGTTAGCATATAGGACGTGAACTTTAGTATATACTATTAACAGTGTTGTTTTTGTTACACTTAATTTAACCCTGCTATAAACTTACTGTCATAAGAAAACATATATTAGAATTTTAAAAACCATTTTATATTCTATAATTTTATTATACTTTCCTTTCCTTATAATACATTTTCCTTTAGATTTCCTCCTGTATCCAATACCTTTATTACATGACAAGTAATTATTATTCAACTCTTAGCTCAAGAATCATCCCCTCTATGAAGTATCTCATTATGTTCTTTTTTTAAGTTTATTTATTTATATTGAGAGAGAGAGAGAGAGAGAGAGAGAGAGAGAACATGCACGAGGGAGGGGCAAGCCTGACACTAGGCTTGACCCCATGAACTTCAAGATCATGACGTGAGCTGAAATCAAGAGTCAGAAGCTTAGCTGACTGAGCCACCCAGGCACCCCTCATCTCCTGATGTTCTTAAGCAGAAATCCAAATTCTTCCTTTATGCTCTCCAATGTAAGACAATGACTAGTTACTGAGTGCACCCTAATAGGAATTAATTAATTTAGCAGTTTAATTTCCCTGGATATGTTTAATATCAAAAAACACATCAAATTTAATGTGGAAGCAAAGCCATTTGTTCTATTTCCAGGAGTATATCTGCATAGAGAAGGATTAGAAAACACAAAGAACCAGTTTAAGAAAAATGTTAGGAATTTTATTTTATGTGTAAGCTTTCTTTGTTCCCACTTCTGCATTATCTTTATAGATTCACCTGAGTCAGAATGCATACCTGCTTTAATGAAAGATCCACAGACATTAAGTATGGATGAGAGAAGAAAAGAAAGGTGAAAAATGTTCTTCCAAGAATATTCTTCCAAGAACACTTTTCTGGGTCAAAATATATGTTGGGTCAGATCTGATAAGTGAATTACTTATTTCCCTTCAAGGATTCTGCTTGGAGTGACTTCTTATGCACAATTATAAGGTGCAATTACCCCACACTTCCTTTGGATCCTTTCTAAATATTTATCTAGATCTCAGAGCCACTTATGAGAACACGTACTCACAAGTTTAATTCTTCTGCCTTCTTATGTGCACTTACTTACTCATATGGTGTAGTTATAAACTATTTAGATAAAAAAACACAAAGTTTTTAATGTAAAAAATTATTTCCACTGAGAGAAATACAGTGTTAGCAGCTAGGCAAGACTGTGATGCAATTCTCCCGAGTAATGAAGAAGTGATCAGTTATGTTCCCTGTGGTCAACACAGTTAGATTTATTTGCTTCTTAATTTTTTTTGGCATAAAGATATATTTAAAAAATCCAAAACGTGTTTGCCTCTATTCCCTGAATCTTAGCTGTTTCTGTTCCTATCCCACAAAGTTTTTACAGAAGAGATCTCAGTCTTTGCCTGACACTGAAGTTAGTAACAAACGGGGCAAATAATGCCATCGTATAACATACAGGCTTTCAATGAACTCTAAAATTGAATATATCAGGGCACCTTGGTGGCTCAGTCAATTAAACATCTGACTCTTGGTTTCGACTCAGGTTATGATCTCACAGTTCATAAGTTCAAGGTCTGAATCTGGGCACTGCTGGCAGTGTGGAAACTGCTTGGGATTCTCTCTCTTTCTCCCCCTCTCTCTGCCCTTCTTTTGCTTGTTCTCTCTCTCTCTCTGTGTCTCTCTCTCAAAATAAATAAATAAATAAACTTTAAAGTTGAATATATCATGAAGTTGAAAAAGAGAGGTAGAAATAGTCTTTCCAACAATAGCTGATTGTGTTGAACTATCTATTTGAACCCATGGATTTTTTTCCACATAATTTGAGACACCACGCTGGTGGCAGTCAATTTTAATGAACTAATGGTAGGCAACTCCAAATATCCAGAATCTGCTACTCGGACTTTCATTTGGGTTGGCTCATAGAAGCATCTTACTGTTATTATATCAGAAAACTGTAATTTTATTTATTTTTTAATTTTTTAAGCTTTTTTTCTGAGAGAGACAGAGGCAGTGCAAATTGGGGAGAGGCAGAGAGAGAGAGAGAGAGAGAGAGAGAGGGAGAGAGAGAATCCCAAGTAGGCTCTGTGCTGCCAGCTGCACAGAGCCTGATGTGGGGCTCAAACTCACAAAACTGTGAGATCAAGACCTGAGTCAAAACCAAGAGTCAGATGCTTAACCAACTGAGCCACCCAGGTGTCCAGAAACTGTTATTTTAGACAAAAGTGCACTAAGCTGGTTCCTGATTCCTGCGCTGTCTCTAGTACATGTATTTACTATTTTACCTAGAATATCTTGTGGTATTAAAGTGTGGTTAATATAGACTTTGCTGTTTAAAATAGAAAAAGAGTTGCTGACTTGGAGAGAGTACTTTGTGGTTTCTGAGGGAAGCAAGATTTTCTCATAAATGTATAATTATTATTGTTATTGCTGTCACTGTTGTTTTTATCATTACAAAATCAACCAAGCCAGAAAGTTAGGAACGCTGCAGTTATAACTTTCTGAATAGAAATAATCTTATTAAACAAATAATGCATTTACACTTCCCTTTGGGCTTCCCAGTCTGAGAGGGGATAGAACATTTTGAACATTCAGAGACATTTCTAGTACAGTCTTAGATAACTATACTTCCTATTACTCATGACCACTTTTTGTGATTTCTTTGGGCCTTCTCATATTTGTGAAGCGATGGCATAGGCCTTAATCTTGAAACCCTTAGCCTTCCCTGCCTTAACTTTCCACAACTATGTGAGCTCACCAAAGAACTTCACATACACACGGAGAACCCAAAGAACATTCAGGTCAGGAAATGTGATGGAAGGCTTCATGAGAGGGTCTTGATCTTTCCTGTAGAAGCCTGATTGAAGAGAATAGGTTATAAGTACATAAAACACATATGTATATACTTGGGGCACCTGTGTGGCTCAGTTGGTTAAGCATCGACTTTAATTTAGGCTCAGGTCATAGTCACAGTGTTGAGATCTAGCCCCACGTCTGTGCTCATAGAGTTGAACCTGCTTGGAGTTCTCTCTCTCCCTCTCTTTCTATACCTCCCTCGCTCACACTTTCTCTTTCAAAGTAAATAAACATTAAAAATATGTATATACTTTATGAATTGTCATTTATACGTATATATCCTTTATGACTATATATAAAATATAGTATACGTATATATACTTCATGTAGTTTATAAATATCTTATTCCTTTTTCCCAGTGTCCATAGACATTAATGTAAACTGAGGACAGTTCTCCAAATGCCGTGGATCATACACTTACATTCAATTATTTGAATGAGGTGTGAGGTGTGAAGTGTGAGGTGTGATGGGATTGGAAGAAGAGGAAGAGCAGTTTTGGAATTAAATAATGAATGCAAAGAGAATAGTCTAAGACTTGAATTTCTCCCCTAGTGATGTAAACATAATCTATTTTATCTGTTAAAGGGAAGATATGATAAAAGGAAAGTTATAAATTGTTAGTCAAACTGGTAGGACATTAAACATATTATTTTGTAGGACACTAAACATATTATTTAAATCTGTGCTATTTCTCTCCTTTATAGAAACAATACTTTTTAGAATTATCAAAACAACTCCATGTACAAAAGGACAGAACACATTATATAGGACTAAATAAGTGATAGCTAATATGTGTACGGAATTCAAATTTTTAATCATTGGACACGTCTCACCTTTCTGCTATATAATTCTCTGATTTAACATTTCTCCATAGGTTTCAGCAATTTCTACAATATGATAAACTTTTATAAATCTAAGTAATCATTGAAAAGTCATATATGGAACTTATACAATTTATTTTAATTTGAGACAAAATTATAATTTGCCATTGTTTTTAAATTTTTTAAAAATTTTTATTTATTTTTGAGAGAGAGAGAGAGAGACAGAGCATGAGCGGGGAAGGGGCAAAGAGAGAGGGAGACACAGAATCTGAAGCAGGCTCCAGGCCCTGAGCTGTCAGCACACAGCCAAAGCGGGGCTTGAAGCCACAAACCGCGAGATCCTGACCTGAGCCGAAGCCAGACGCTTAACCGACTGAGCCACCCAGGCGCCCCAATGCCATTGTTTTTTAATATAAGACCAGTGGATACCTACTCCTAAAATGTTTTTATATTTCTAGGTGTGTTTTTCTTTCATTAACAATACCAAAAAAAAAAGCACTTCCCAAAACTTTTTGTCTCACCTTCCTTATAATTCAATAAGAAATTAAAGACATCGTGAAGGAGAATCCTTTCAGAGCATATTAAATTCTCCCCAATCACATTAATATATTATAAGCGAATTCAATTGAAAGTATATAAAAACTGTTATGCTGTACTTAAACGTTTTAAAATATTGAATATTTATATTTTCATATATATAATATTCAAAATAATGAATATTTATGTTTTCATAGGAATTTTTATAATGCTATTACATTTATTTTTACATATTTCAACACTATACATCCTATTTACCTAAAAGATATGTTATAAAAACAAGAATTCATAAATTACTCAAAGTATATATTATATAATTCTTGATGAGCATAGAATTTAACCAAAGGAAATAAAATGTGTTGGTATAGCAGAAAACAGACTAAAAGCCATATATCATTAGTGTTACGTGGACATTTAGGAATCTGCCTTTTCTATTAAATGGATATTAGTTAAAAGAGTATCTTTGTACTAATTTTCCCCCAAAGTTAACATACTGTGAAATGCTGCCCAGGATGGTTTATCTTTTACCCAGGATGGTTTATCTAACTAAAATGACAGTCTTCAGAGTGCCAGGGTGGTTCAGTCAATTGAGTTTCTGACTCTTGATTTCGGCTCAGGTCATGATCCCAGGGTCATGAAATCGATCCCCACATCTGGCTCTGCACTGGGTGTGGAGCCTGTTTGAGGCAACCTCTCTCTCTCTCTCTCTCTCTCTCTCTCTCTCTCTCTCTCTCCCTCTGCCCCTCTCCAGCACTAACTTTCTCTCTCTCCCTTAAAAAAAAGTAAAAAGTAAAATGACATTCCTCTATTTCATGAGTAACAATTACACTTCCCCTTAGACCTAACCTTGCAACAGAATGCCCCCTAATATCTTTGTTTCTTTCCCTTTGCCGTCATACTAAACTACCGATAAGTAAAATGTGAAAAATTCAGCCCATTAAATGATGCATCTTACAGGTAACCAGTGTCATCACAAATCCACCAATGTGTTACTTAGTAAATACCTGTTGATCCTACAATCAGTAACTCTCTGAGTACTATGCTAGATATTTGAGAAAGTGAAACTTTAGGCCATGTTTTCAGTTACTCATTATATTCAGACAGAATCTTGTGTGACCAGAAAATAATAGAAAACTAAAGCTTTGTAGTAATATTTAGATGGTATAGTACTAACAATGCATAAATAAAAGCATTCTAAACATAACCCAGAATTTGCAAAGTGATGTCTTCCTAAAGCCTTCAGAGAAAGATGTAAAATAATGGTTGAAGAACGGCATGCACTTTTCAGGGCTAGAAAGATTAGTTCTAGAGGAATTGGGATATTGTTTGAAAATACTGTGAGGTTTGGGGAGCGAGAGTATGCAGCAAACTCTAGCGATATGCAGCATCAACAGAACTCATGCTCAGAGGTGGAGAGTTTCAGTGAAACCTATACCATCAGGTTCTACAGCTTTGGTGAGCCAGGGATTAATCAGATCTTTCCCTACCTTCAGAGCAGTTTATATCTACTTACAGAAGAAAAATCTAGACACAAAGAAAGGCTTTCAGTCTAAAAAAGGGTTAGTTCATATGATAAACTCAGGTCACCGGGAATTTCACAACCCCATAAACTGAGTGTTCTACCTTGTGATGAAGGCATCTTTTAGGCTCATTGATACTGATGAGTTACTGCTCAAAGGCCATCTCAGAGGACAAAGTGCTAGAGAGTACAGACACGTACACTCCTGCACACATACACACTCACACCCATGTTACATAAATTATACCTGTATTTATTTTTCTATATATCAACCCAGATTGGAAACCTTGAGGTTCACTGATGCCTTCAGTAGAAATCCAAAACTACAGATTTCATCCTACTTTTCTTTTTTTTGGTACTTATAATTTCCACCCAAGCTGAGGAAATACATGCTCATCATCTCTAACATGCATTAAATATTTTATAGGGTTCATATAAGAATGAAACTAGATGTTGAATGAAATTTTATTCTTACATTTATTCAGTAAAATTGTATTTCTTATATACAAGGGTCAGAACCATATGAGGCATTGGAAATATGAAGATGAATTACTCAACATTTTTCTATATCATATTTATAGCCACCAAGTAGATATCTGTACTAGGGAGTTTTACTTCATAAATTAAACATTAGAATAAATGGATTTTATGGCTGTTTTTTTCCACCTAGACCATCCTTCAAAATTCCTTATGTCAGTGAATGCTACACTAAGTCAATGAAACCAGTAAAAGATAGTGCAAGTCACTATTTAGTGTCATATATATATATGACAAAAAGTTAAGTGACACTAAGTGGTAAATATTAAGTTATTAGACATCCAGTGTAATCCCCCAAACTATAGATACATTTTAAAATGATATGGTTTGAACTGTACACACTACTATAGATTGCAAAGAATAACACAGAGCCCAAAAGGAAACCTCAATTAAGTCACCCTGGGGAAGATACCAAGAAATTTCTGAGCCTAATCCTATAGAATGAAGATTCCACCCATAAAGGAATCAGAGACAGAGGCTCCAGGTAGAGGGTATATCACAATGAGTGTGAGACGTAAAAGTAACAGAGATGGAGATATCTCTTGAAGAGATTAATGTCTTAAAAGCAAGAAAAAAATGTCCAATTGGAAAAATCCTGACTTCTGGCACTATACAGATTATTGATCATCTTTGAAATTAATGGGCAGTGCAACGTTCATAGTGAAAACCCCACACAATTTTGTGTGTGACAGATGACCAAGTCTCCACGAGAAAAATTTATTCCAAAATCTGAACACATTAATATAATGAAGTTGCTACTTTTTTCCCTCATAAATTCTGACACTATAGTTCATCAACCAAACACAATGCGAACATACCAGGTTTATATCAAATCATGATGTGAACACGCATTACCCAAGAGTTAGGATATAGAATGAGAGAGAGGGTCGAAATCTACATCTCATACTGTTATATCATTAGGCCATTGTCCTGCATCTCCCTTACATAGTTGTCGTGACCAGCCTGCTGACTTTTACATTTAAATTTTTTATTTATTTTATTATTATGATTGCTATAATAAAGTTATAAAACTTGCTATTTAAAATATTATTTTGCTTATTTATAAGGTCTTACCACAAAACAAGCAAGTAAGCTCACTGCTAATCATTCCACATTTACTTCATTTGTCTTCAGTTCAAATTTCTCTATTGGAATGTAATGTATTTAATAAATATATTATATATGCCCCCATAGAAGGCTGTGTGAAATACTATGGGGGGAAAGAAGAAATTATGATTACATTTTGATACATAAATTAAAAATCTCAATCTGCACTTAATGCTTAATTCATGATCACTCGGTAAAGAACTTTAGGATGATGAAGTGTGATCATAAATGATAGTAAATAAATGAAAGATTTAGTTTCATATACATTAGTATGATAATATATTAGACTGAATTTCTTATGTAGTAGCAAAAAGGCCATTTGATGTTTGTAAACAAAGGGCAAATATTAATATTTAATTTGATTTTAAGAAATGTCTGTCTTAGTGACTGAGGGCTGATTGAGCTTCAAAAATGTATTCATAACTTTTGTCTGTCATGTGTGGAATAGATATGATTATCTCGGTGTGTTTCAATTAATTTTGTATCTGAAACAAGTCAAAATTTTATTTTATTTATTTTTTTAATGTTTATTTATTTTTGAGACAGAGAGAGACAGAGCATGAACGGGGGAGGGGCAGAGAGAGAGGGAGACACAGAATTGGAAGCAAGCTCCAGGCTCTGAGCCATCAGCCCAGAGCCCGACGCAGGGCTCGAACTCATGGACTGTGAGATCGTAACCTGAGCTGAAGTCGGACGCTCAACCGACTGAGCCACCCAGGCGCCCCAAAAAAACAAGTGAAAATTTTAAAATAGGAGTCAGAGCCTTACTTTCTTGAATGCAAAACTGTAATTTTATATTCCTGTGCACAATGAACTTGAGAAAACATAGACTTTAATCAACAATGTTTTTTTCACTGTTTTGTGGTTGTTTTTGTTTGAAATCAAGTAAGATAGTGAGAAATCAAAATGGATCCTTAGAGTGAAAAAATCTTGGACAACCGATCTCTAATCTGTTTGGTTTTCACCCCATACACAATAGGATTGAGCAAAGGAGGGACAAGCAGATAAAGGTTGGACAGAAGAATATGAATGTAGGGTGGAATGTGGAACCCGAACCTGTGTGTAAAGAAGGAGAAGAAACCTAGGAGATAAAACTCAAGGAAGACACAAATATGGGCAATGCAGGTGTTAAAGGCTTTGAGCCTAGATTCTCTCTGAGGCAGATTGAAGACAGTTATAAATATTCGTATATAGGAGAGTATGATAACGATTATGTCAAATCCAAGTATAATGAAAGCCACAAACAGACCATAGATCTTGTTGATTCGAATATCTTCTGCTGCCAACTTCACGACGGCCATGTGCTCACAGTATGAATGGGAGACCACAGTGGTCCGGAAGTGTTTCAGCCGACATTTGATGAGGATGAGACATGGAGCTGAAAAGATGACTGCTCTGAGTGTCACTGCAACCCCAATCTGAGTGAGGAGTTGATGGCTAAAGATGATTGCATGTCTCAGGGGATCACAGATGGCCACATAGCGGTCCAGGGCCATGGCCAGCAGAATTCCTGATTCGATACACTGGAAGGTGTGGATGAGCCACATCTGAAAGAGACAGGCATCGAAATATATGTCTGGTAAATGGAACCAGAATATTCCTAGCATTTTGGGTAGGATGCAGGTACTGAGAGCAATGTCTGTTGCTCCAAGCATTGCCAGGAAGAGGTACATGGGCTCATGGAGGCTGCGTTCCGATTTGATGATGACCAGGAGCAGGGAATTCCCAAACAGAGCAGTGATGTACATGGCACAGAAAGGAATTCCAATCCAGAACTGCACAGATTCCAAGCCAGGGATCCCGACCAGTGTCAGCACTGAGGGCATGAAGACTGTGCCATTGAGCTTGAGCATGTTGGTTTTAGAGACTCTTGGTTTAGAGCTTCTGATTCAAAGTGCCAGTAGGCATTGAGTGTCTGTCTGCTGTTTTCTCTTCTCACTTGCATTCATACAATCAGAGGCTGAGTGTGGTTTCAATGGCAGTTTGTCAGACATAGTCATTTTTTGATGGGACAATTAAATGCGTCCAGGAATGCAGACACAGGCTCCCTAGATGAATTATCTTGGATAGGATTGGGGAATTTAACTGATGCTCTATGTTAAACTTCTTTCTTGTTTTTTTTTACCAAAGAAGTTTAAAATCTTTCAGTCAGGCAGTTAGAAGTAAAATAACAACAATAACAATAATGAAACACTCACTCTTGAGGAGCTATTTTCTCTCTTATGCAAACAAGAAGTCATGAAGTGGGGACTTTGACCTCAGGAAGCAATGATCTGCCTGTGGCAATGCCACATGACAAGCTGTAGTGTAAAATTATGCATATGGAGCATGTAGAAGAGATTATAACAGTGTATTTACAATCTGCCTTTATCCCGAAGTTGGAATCTAAGGAAATTTTCTGAAAAAATGTAGATAAAATTTGATATTTTAGAGATAAATAATTCAAATCAAAATAAAATTTACCATGACAAAGAATAAATAAGGCAAACTTAAGTTAAAGTGTTTTACAAGATTTGCTCATTGGAAAATTTATTTCTCATTTGAAAATTGAACTAGGGATATTTTTTTCTGATTGAATAAGAGCCCCAAATCAAATATTTCTCTGATTATTTCATCAAGAAGTTTTTCTATTATTAAAATAACATTTCCATTTTCATATGTATATAGGAAAACTGATCTTAATATTAGTTTATTAAAATAAATCAGAAAGTATCAAAACCATTGAACATCTATACTTCAAATATACTATGCAATAGTAAATAAGTAATTATATTTTTTCAGTGGGATTCAGGTTATGATATTATTTCTAATAAAAAATAACGAATTTTGGCACCTGGGTGGCTCAGTCAGTTAAGTGTCTGACTTGGCTCAGGTCACGATCTCACGGTTCATGGGTTCTAGTTCGTGTCAGGTTCTGTGCTGACAGCTCAGAGCCTGGAACCTGCTTCAGATTCTGTGTCTCCCACTCTCTGTGCCCCCCCCCCCCCACTCACGCTCTGTCTCTCTGTGTCTCAAAAATAAACATCAAAAAAATTTTTTTAAATAACCAGTTTTAGCATATTTCTAATGAGCCACCTTTGGGAACTATTACCCAGCTAGACTCCCTGTACTCTGCCATCATTCTGCTCTAAAAGTGGCAGAACATGTTTTAAATTTGACGTGTGCAGGCAATTCCCCTATTTAAGCGTTAGTGTAATTTTTTTAAAGTTTATTTGCCTCTCACATACTGAAAGTAGGCACAATATTAATATGGAATTAAGTTAATTTCAACATCTTTTTATTGAATGCCTTTTACGAAGATGAAGTTCTGTGCCAAGATCAGGACGGCCAAACAACAAAGGTACAGAACTCACTTGTATCAGAACATGAGACTGAACTTGTTTGACTATCTTGGGGTTCTGTTTTCACACTGGGATATTTGGCCCTATGGTTCAACTATACCCTGCATCCAGTTCCTGGGTTTCTAACCTCTTGCTTAATGATAAAAAATCACTTTATAGATATTTGCAATAGCTATTCCTGGCCATTCCTCTAAATAATTTAATTCTTCTCTAAGAGCCTCTACTCCAAGGGGTCCACCGAGGCAAGATGTAGATATATGGACATTTTGACAAAATTTATTCTCTCATTTGCTGAATTTCAATGAAAATACAATGCTAAGTCTTAACTTATATTCCTTTGGAAGGTACAAAAAATGTGTATATATATGCAAAAGCTAGGTGGTCTCCTTCAAGATTATCTCTGTATTGAAAAATCAATTTAATTGAAAACCCCACTTGTGTGTTGCTCTAAGCATTTGCTTAGGTGATTACTAGGTAATCCAGGATTGAGAGAACTCCTTAGTCACTGATATGTGGTCATTCAATCAGTTTAGATCTCAGATATGTCCAGAATCTACAGACAGGAACCACTTGTAAACTCTCTGGAGTGATCTAATTATTCTGTTCCTGACATTTGGTATTCCTCTTACTCACCCTTACTTTCCTAATCCTGACTATTCAATTCCCACCTCATCACACACACACACACACACACACACACACACACACACACACACCCCATTATCTAGAATATTTGTTCAATCAGGCACATTTTAATTATAAGTATATGATGTACTGATTTTTTTTTTCTCTCTGAAGTGAGAAGAAGAACTTAGTTTCCAAGGAAACTGTCTTCTCGCCAGTCCATCTTTACTTTTTCACACTTACTGAGCCTTTTGGTGTCTCCGTCAGCTGTGACACAGCACAGTTGGGCTATGACCACAACATACAAGAGTCAACAGTACCTGAAGGAGGCTTTGCTCTGAGGATGACTTAATGCCAAAGGGAAAGCTGATTTCTCCTCTGATGGGGATTTATTGCACCCCAGCATCCTAGAATCTTATGTTTGGGAAGTACTCTATAAAGCTTCACAATTGATTATATGATTCCTCATGGAACATTTGTTTTTGACCACTTGGCCTCTTAGTGCACTATTAGTTCTACCAAAAGGTGAATGTCTAAGGAGTTAGTTTATATTTTTATAAAATTACTTAGAGAGATAGATATATTAAATGACTATTTCTCCTACTATCTTCTTGAAGCCTGCAATCCCACCCAGTGTGATGTTTACTTTTTACTCAATTTGGGTGAACAGAGATTTTCTTCCTTCAACAGGCTTGTGCAAAATTATTTTGGGGGCATCATGGAAACCCCATTGTAAATGAAACCAAAATTCCATCCACCACAGTACTCCCTCAGTCCTTTAAGGGCTATAAATTCAAAAGCTTTGTGTATTTGTTTGCTTAAAATCACCACTCCTCTTTACTCACTAAGGAATACACCAATCTCTCTGACCGTATAGCTCTGCTTCATTAATTCTCATTTTCAAGCCCCAGAACCTCACAGAAATCCTTAATGTGAAACCCATATTCTCACTGGTTACCGTTGCTGCCATTACCACCTCTTTCTGATTCACATTTCTCTCACGTTTTACTCATGCTATAATGCATTAGCTGCTCCTTTGCCACCTGACACCACATCCTTGCTCCTTTCACTGTCTACGCCCCTGTGCCTGAATATCTCACATTATAATCTATATATTCTGTTTTTCCAACAGAGAAGCTTAATGATATTGGAGAAAAATCACGATTCTGGAAGGATTCCCATGAAAATCCTGTAGCTTTTAATTCCCTGGCTGATTTCCAGCCATTTCTATTCATAAATTTCACCCCCCCCCCCAACTCTATAAATAGCTCCTCTCTCTTGATGGTAAGATGTTGGTTACAATGTTACAAACTCTCACTTCTTTCCCTCTGGCATCCTTTACTCCAGCAGAAAGGGAAGCTCTTCTCTGGCAGCTACTATTCCTAATTATGTTCTCTTCTAAAAAATTAGCTTTTTTGTTTGTTCATTAGCTTTCTCCCCA
This sequence comes from Panthera pardus, assembly GCF_024362965.1. NCBI lineage: Eukaryota > Metazoa > Chordata > Mammalia > Carnivora > Felidae > Panthera > Panthera pardus. The sequence goes on from NW_026526677.1 coordinate 54,161,050, forward strand.
AACCCTGTATTTTCTTTTCCTTCCGACATATGGGTTTTTTTTTTTATGTTACAGGTTTAAACACATTTTGTTATAATATGTGTCATGGTTTCCTCCTGCGAACGTTCTCTTTCTTATTCTAATTGCCACTGTAATCCTTCCATGAATCACTATGACCAGCTGTATTTCTTAAATCAATAAGTGATTTTCCACACCATTCTCATAAACCTTTGTATCCATAACTCTTTAAAGTCCATTTTTTTCTGGAAAAAATTTAAATGGCACTTCAATGAAATTACGATAAATTTTCAGAAGACTGTTGATATTTGTTCAGTAGTCATTATATTTTCTCTTTGAAATGCGTTTTTCCTTTCTGTGTCACATTCTAACCTATTTTTCTTCCTGTCTCAAAATACCCTCTCCTTGTTGCTTTGTTTGACTCCCTTTATATTGTTGATGCCACAACTTCCATTAATAACTGTATTCCTCTCCATGGATCTCTTTCTACTCATTCTATATATCCCTCTTGTCCAGAAATATTACCGAATCCTTAGTTGCAATAACCACGGATTAAGAGTACATAACTATCACCTCTCCATAAATCTAACCTAAAGACAAGACATACTCATTAAATCCCCTGTGTAACAGTCCCAGCTGTGGTGAAGGTCCTCTGTTTCAGGGAGCAGGGAGAATTAGTGAAAAATCTGATTTGGGTTTTAGATTTATGTATCTTTATTTAATCCAGACTTGCCAGTCACCTAGCCAATATACCTCACTAGGTTCAGGACTCTTGTAACTAGAGCTTTTATTGCGCATAGCTGGAGATGGCGGGGGGAAATCCTAAATTCCTGTAGAAGAAAATAGAATAACTAGCCATCTTTCAAATCCAGTGGTATATTCAGTGATGAAAAGCTTAGGAATAGGCAATTTCCTAATTTCCTAATTTCACTATTTCCATATGTGCTATTAATATGATTGCTAACTCTCACTGAATCACCCTTGCAAACTTATCTGTCACGTTGAAACGTATGCTAGAATTCTGCAAAGTAATTCATTCCTGTGCTTCTATCGTTTCCTTCAGGTTTCCTCCTACCCTTCCTGGTCTTTCTTGTCTGCCAAATACTTATTATTAAACTCTCAACTCACACATCACCTCCTCTGTGAAGAATTGTGTGATGTTATAAACAAAATTCAAAATTCTTCTTTTATGCCCCCAACATATGACTATTTATTAAATACATCACAGTAGGAACTAATTCGTATTTTACTTCCCCCTCCCCAATCTATTTAACAACAGAAATGCATGAAACTTAATGGAGATGCAAATTCACTGACACTATTTCCAGATGTATATCTGCATGGAGAAGAGAGGGTAGAGATTAGGAAAAGTGAAGAATCAGTGTACGAAAAGTGTTAAGAATCTTATCTAGAAAGAATATAAGTTTCCACTGTTTTTATTTCAGTATTCTCTTCAAACACTCACAGAAGTCAGGATGTATATTTGCTTTGGTTAAAGATATGAAGCGATTTACCATGGAAGAGAGGGGGAAATACTAGTCAAAAATGCTAACAAGACCAGGATGAACTCAGTATCCCTTCTTTATGCTCCTCATGTCCCACATGAAATTCTGACAATAGTTATGCTCCTTTTAGAATTTCGTAATTCCTCATACATAATTACAAGTGGCACTTTCCCACTGTCCTCTTAGACCCTTTCTGACATTTCTCTGTGTACTCACAATCCCAGTTCTCCAATCTTCTCATGTGCACACACTGGCGTGCTAATGTAGCCACACAGTTATAAAAAAAATTTTTTCCCAATGAGACTAATACAGGACAAATACAATATCAGAGGTGGGAAAGGCTATGTGATGCAATACTCTTGAGGAATGTAGTTAGTGACATATTGCCTTCATATACTATAGAATATTTTTTCCAGCTTTCAAATAGCCTCTAAAATTGAATTCATGAATATCAGAAAGAAGTAAGCACTGAAACCAGGACTCCATTGCAAGTATACTCAGGGACTCATAATTTAACTTCATGAAGATGAAAGGGAGAAGTGGAAACTGAGGGGTCTTCCCAGGAAGAGCTAATCTAAACACATGGAAGATGCTTTTACACTTGTGAGACAAAACCTTAGGGACTTTTTTTTTTTTCACTTAGATTAATCTCTTACTTCTAGAAATCACCTTGGTGGTTAATTTTAACCGATTGGTGTTAACCAAATGACCAAATATAGGATCAACTACCTGGTCTTTCATAATAAGCTGGATCATAGAGGCATTTTCACCTTGGTTACACAAAAAAAGTGCACATTTACACAAAATGAGTTACACTGATTCATAATCCTAATACTGCCTCAGTAGAACTATTTTACCTATGATATCCCGAAACATTAATGAGTGGTTAATATAGCTTTTGTTGTTTTACATAACAAAGAGTTGTTGACCTCAGGAAGGCACCTTCTGGTTTCTGAAGGAAGGAAAACTTCCTCATAAGTGTATTATCATTATTGTTGTTATTACTACCATTACAAAATCAATCACAGCATGAAGTTGGGAACTCTGATTCTACCATAATTCTTACTCTATAGGAACATTCCTAATGAATATATAATTAATTTTTACTTATGTTTCTTGCTTCTTGGTTGGTTGAGGGGCACTAATCTAGTCTGTGGATTCAGAACAGTTTCTAGTAAAATCCTGGATAAATATACTTCTCATTATTCATGGCCATTATTTATGACATCTTTGGGGCTTACTTCCCTTATCTATAGAGTGTAGGATTTGGACTTCTTGATCATGAAACTCATCACCTGCTTTGGCATAACTTTCCACAACTATGTGGGCTGCTCATGAATGCTTCCTGCGCACACACACACACATGCACATGCACACACACACACACACACACACACACATGCACACATACACACAGAACCTGAGTAAGAGACTTCTATCAGCAAATGGGTAGAAGTCTTCAGGCAAAGTTCCTTATTTTCATTGTTGAAGGCAGGACTGGCTGAACTAAACAGCTTTGGAATTAAAGGAAAATGCAAAAGAAAACTCTAAACTATAATAGTATTTGATTTTTAAAGGAGAAAATGTGGTAAAATAAAAGAATATTACAGAGTTTTAATCAGTTGAAACTGGTTTATAAGAGGTCTCTTCTGTTTTTGTGTGATACCAAAATATGTTATTTTGTTCTGTAACAACATTTCTCTCCTTTATGAAAATAATTCTTAAAATTATTTAAGCTATGAGGAATACTGTAGAAAGGTGCAGGAAATATAAGATCAAACAAATGGTAGCAAATATGTGTATTGAATTCAAAATCTTTCATTTTGTGTGCACTTCTTGTCTTTCAAATATTATCCTCTGATCCTGGTTTTCTAGAAATGTCAACTACAAAATCAACAATTTGTAATTTTTTTAAGTTTTAATTAATATAGTGAGTTATTTGAAAACTTACATGTAACACATGAATTTTATTGTCCCTAGACACAAAAATTACATCCATTTTTTTCACTTAAGGTCAGTGACCACTAATTCTTGAAATATGTACATATTTTCAAGTATGACCTTTCTTTCCAATATATGCTAAAAGACACTGTTCAAATTATCTGTCTCCAATATTTTATAATGTCATAAAAATAAAAAGCATTGTGAAGCAGAGTGAAGTGTATTCTCAGAGTTTACTCACGATTTTCTCAATCCATCTGAGTAATGTATTTGAAGTAAATTCAACGGCAAAGTTTAAACCAAATTAATGTTATGCTATATTAGAGTTCTTCTAGAATATTCAACTTAATTTTATGCAGTCCATTTTTAGCATATTTTAACAATTTGCATATTATTTAACTGAATAATCCATACTCTCTTTTTTTTTTAAGTTTATTTGTTTTAGGGAAAGAGCGAGCAGGGGAGGGACAGAGAGAGGGAGAGAGAGAGAGGATCCCAAGCAGGTTCCACATTGCCAATGTGCAATGTGGAATGCAGGGCTTGAACTCACAAACCATGAGATCATGACCTGAGCTGAAATCAAGAGTTGACGCTTAACCGACTAAGCTACCCAGGCACCACTGAATAATCCGTACTCTCTTAGAATGCCAAGGAGATACCTTATTGGACATATGAGAAGATGGAAACTTAGCCTATGTTTTGGGTAGATCATTACAGTTAAGCAGATTTTGTGTGAGTGAAAAATAAAATATAATAAGTAATAATACTTAAGTGAGATCATATTTAAAGATGGTTGAGTAAAACTAAGAACACCAAATGACAATTTAATCCATAATTTTCTAATTGATATTATCTTAAAATCCCTCACAATACATATGAAAACCCAGATGATGCAGTAGGCACATTTGCAAGGCTGGCAAGATTTTCCTGGTAGGATTTGTGCTATCAGCAAAGACACTGTCGACTTTAGATGGTCTAGTGCCCTTAAGACCTTAAGACTTTGCAGTGACTATTGATGGTGTGCAGCAGCATTCATTAGAGAGCATTGTAGCTGAGGCTGGGGGGCTTTTCTGCAAGACCTCCATCTTTTTTTTCCGTCTCTATTTTTAAGGTGGTTTCTATTGACTTGGAGAAGAGTGATATAAACACAAAGAAGGTACATGACATCAGGGCCCTAAATCTAATAAAAGTAGTTCACATAAACTCATATCACCAGAATGGAATTTCAAAACCGTAGAGGCTTGTAGAATTAGATTTTGATTAAGCCAAAGTCTTTCCTACTTTGTGTTGATTAGGGTTCACTTGGCAGAGAGACAGTGAAGGCATCATTTAGGCACATTGCTACTGGGGAATCACTACTCAAAGCACCACTCAGAGGACAAGGAATGAGGGGATATACACCCACATCCACACATCCACACCTATCCACTTAGATCACACTCATTACATACATTGTGTCTGTATCTACTTCTCTATCAACATGAGGCAGTATAGGGAAAACAAGAGGAACATAATTCCTGTAAAGCCTCTGACCTGTGGCAAGTGTTAAAAGTTTCCATAGGCTTAGAGACAGATACCTCCTTCCAGGAAAGAGAACAAACAAGAGATAAGAGCATTAGGGAGTTAACAGTTGTTTAAACAAAAACAGAAGAAAAAGTTTAAACAGAAATGACTATTTTAAGCCTGCCTGCATAAGTATTTCTGTTTTTCAGACACCCACAAAAAATCTGGACTGTGAAGAAGGGCATCCTGATTGCCTTGTGGCCATTAGAGTAATGTGTATAAGCTAATGATCGTGGGACTGAAGGACACTTCCCTACTCCAAGGCTTTCAAACCTTGGAAAAGTGCCTTTATAAGCTGTACATACTACCCTTTTGAGAGTGACATTCCTCTTTCTTGTTGGTTCCCTTGTATACAAGCTTTCTCTAATAAACTCTACCTATTTTTTTCTCTCCCTTTCAGTGTTCATTTCTATGACACTGAGACTCAAGAACCAGGTTTTAGGGGTCCAGTAACAAATATTGAAAACCTGAAGTGTTCTTTTACTTTTTTTATTTTTTATTTTTTTAATATATGAAATTTATTGTCAAATTGGTTTCCATACAACACTCAGTGCTCATCCCAAAAGGTGCCCTCAATACCCATCACCCACCCTCCCCTCCCTCCCACCCCCCATCAACCCTCAGTTTGTTCTCAGTTTTTAACAGTCTCTTATGCTTTGAAGTGTTCTTTTAAAATGTTTATTTATTTATTTTGAGAGAGAGCAAGAGAGTGGCAGAGAGAGATAGAGAGAGAGAATGCCAAGCAGGCTCTGTGCTTGGTGTGGAGCCTGATGTGGGGCTCGACATCCGTGAGATGTGAGATTGTGACCTGAGCTGATATCAAGAGTCAAACGCTTAACTGAGTGAGCCACTCAGGTGTCTCGAAACCCTGAAATGTGTTAGGTCAACCTCCAGCAATGGGTTTCATTCTACTTTTGTCCACTTTTTTTTAAATCTATGTTGATGCTTTATTTGAAGCAGTTCTTCTGAGTTTGAAGGTTCTTTCCTGCATCAAATGAAATGAGACTCAAAGCAGGGAGGAAAAAAGCAAAAGGTACTTGTCAGTTTGAAAGTCACAGTTTATCTTTCTATAATTAGACTAGGAGAAAAAAAAATGAAGAACCCACTGGTAGCAGGAAGAAGCAAGAGTCTTCTAGGATCTGGCATTTGATGAGATAGATATTCAGTTACTGTGCATTCCCCGTTGTTTTTCCATGGCAGAACATATGGCAGAGACTTGGGAACACGCATGCCTGAAGACAGGTTATTCTTATGTTCCGTAACTATGTTGCTTGCAGGGCCATTGTTGCCATGGTATTTGGTTGTACCCCAGACAAATGGGGTGCTTGCTGGTCTGTTCCCACAGATCTTTATCCCAGTCTTCATCACAAGGAGGGTACTGCCAGGTGCTCTCAGCCAGAGTCTCTTGACATTATATTTAGTGAAAAAATGAAGAATGAACATTTAATGTGGAATAAAGTCACATCTTTATAGCATGGAAAGAAGTAAGAATAAAGTCTTTGGAATAGAGGGATGGGATATCTCTTTATTTCAAAATTCCTGTAATAGACTTGCATTACCACTAATGGGGAAAAAGTAATAAAAGTGGGGGAAGGCTTAGCATAGTAGATTCATATGTTCCGCACTTCGCCTTTAGGATTAAAACAAGTCCAATTACACAATATTATATATTTTGATAGAAGTCCCAAGTAATTAAATAATCTAAATAGGCATGTTTCCAAAATTTTAGACAGTGGTGTGTCTAAGTGGAATGAAAATATTGTTGAACTGAGGGTCACAATTTTCATATGGCAAACATGCTTCAAGTACATGTCAACAAAATGCAAAGACACTTATTATTACATCTATAATGGCCATGATTATCCTATAGCAGACATTCAGAAATCTTTTCTGGAATGTGTATTGGAAAAAGTTAGTTCTATTTTCTCTCTTGAATTAGAACATCTCTTAAGTACCTTAATATTCAAGACCTCATAAAAGAACAAACCCTCCAATAAGTTATTCAAATTGTAAGTTGTTGCACACATGGGAAGTAGCATTACTCTTCTGACCTTAAAATATTCTTGCTGATCAAACCCAAGGGTTTTACTACATTTTCAGGGAACACCACTTCTTCATCCTGCTTCGGATCTGCTGGGTCTTTACACTGTAGATGATTGGATTCATCAGGGGTGGAAAGAGAATATAGATATTGCCCATGAGGACATGAACCGAAGGGGAAAGATGCTTTCCAAAGCGGTGCACCATGGTGAGGCCAATGATGGGGATGTAAAAGACCAGGACAGCACAGATGTGGGACACACAGGTCTGCAAGGACTTGAGCCTCTCCTCGCGGGATGCAATTGCCAGCACTGTGTGCAAGATGAAAATGTAGGAGATGAGAATAAGCACAGCGTCTAACAACAAGGTACAGATCACCAGAGCCAGGGCATAGAGGCTGTTGAAGCGGATGTCAGAGCAGGCAAGCCGGAGCAGGTCCTGGTGCAGGCAGAAAGAGTGGGAGAGGATGTGAGGGCGGCAGTAATGGAAGAACTTCAGGCGAATGATGACAGGGAGAATGGACAAAGCTGCCCTCATCAAAATGGCCACCATGAAGTGAATGACTCTACTGTTAGTCAGGAGGGATGTGTATCTCAGAGGATTGCAGATTGCAGTGAAGCGATCAAAGGCCATGGCAAGAAGGACTCCAGACTCTGTGAGGGACAGACCATGGATGAAGTAAGTTTGGGCAATGCAGGCATCCAGGCTGACTTCCCTGCTCAGGCCCCACAAGATCCCAAGCACCGTGTGCACTGTGGACAGCCCCATGCACAGGTCAGTGAGGGCCAGCATGGCCAGGAAGTAGAACATGGGCTGGTGCAGGCTGGGCTCTGTCCGGATCACATGCAGCACCATGCAGTTTCCCAGAAAAACCAAGGTATAGATGGAGGAGAAGGGAATGGAAAACCAGGGATAGTACTGGTCCAGGCCAGGGAACCCCGTGAGAATGAATATTGAGGTATTGATAATGGAAGCAAAAGAAGTAGGCATGATTATTTGAAGGTAATGTTCAAGATGAGATCAATATTTACTGACAGTTTTGTCAAACTGTCTGCTGTGTGGGGGCAGTTGAGTCTAATACAGGTCCTCACACTGTAGCACAGGTCAAGCTAACGTAGACGCCAGGGAAGCCCCCTCTCCGGGAGGAGCTACAGCACAGGACGGTCTCACAGGGAAGCTCCTTGGTATCAGGTCTCAGGTTATGGGAGCAAATCAGTGTCCTGACCTTTGTGGGCAAATCAGATCATGCCCTTCATTTGCTTTTAGTCCCTCTGAGCCGCTTACAGGACACACAGCAGGTGACAGTGGCAAAACCATTGAGAGGATAAGGCTGCTCCTGCTCTGCTGTCCCGAGGAAGCCTTTGCACGCTGTCCTGTGGCCAGTGCTTGTGGCACAAGGAGTCAGAAGGCTCCGGTTTATGAGGAAGGAATGAGAGGATTTTATGGACCGGGTAGACCCAGGCTCCTGGGAGGCACTCTTCCCTCTTGGTGGCTGATGCAAGTGGAAGATTCCACTTGGTCACTGCAGGTTAGCAGTTCCTTGGAATTGAGAGGAAAGGACAACTGGTAGTGTTTCCCGGAGTCCACAGATCTTTTCTATCTTGGAGGGAAGGGGACTCAGTGTGTCAACTGAAAATCTAATACCCACTCAGAAGGAGGCAAGAAGTAAACACCCAAGGGGAAAAGATCATATCAGAATTCTGAGGAATTTTTAGTCTCAGTTTCAGTCTGAAATCAACTAAAATATTTCCATAAGGCTTACATTTGACTTATTCATTGTTTTTCCCTAAATGTCACTTTCACTGTTCACTAAATTCCTCGGTAAACATGTCTCCCTTTCTGAGCCCCTGAGCTACTTTTTGACAGGTATAATATAAAGAACCATATATAAAAATGTTAGGGAAAAGTGCTTCAAAAATGACACAAAACATATTGCTAAAATATTTACTTATGTGTCAGTAATATAAGGTTAATTCTGCATTCATGTGTGAAATACTTGAAATATTTTCTCCTCCTCATATTTGTATTATTCACTGGTGCTGTATGTTAAATTATAGGTAGCTACTTCATTCAAATTTAATTTTTTCTTTTGAGATATTTTCAATTATTTTCTTTGGGGAAAAGTTTTGAGTAGAGCGTAAAGAGCATTTTTGCAAATGATTTAATGATAGATTTTCTACCCAAAGTCCATTGTTTTCTACAATGAAGGTCATTCTTCTACATAACCATAATATAATCATCATCATGAAATTATGACAATGCTGCCATATTGCTGTCATCAAATTATCAGACCCCAGATAAACTTTCTCAAATTGTACCATCAATGTAGTTGATAGTAAAATAAAATGCAGTTCAGAATCATGTGTGTATTAGTATTCTTATATTTTTACTTTTATTCCCTGTGAAATTTCTTTAGATTTTCCTTGATTTGCATAACTCTTAAACTTTTGAAAGTTACAAATCATTATAGAATGCTTCTCATCTGAGTGTGTTTGATTCATACTCATGGTTAGATTCAAATTATATAGGAATGTAATGAAGATGAGGTTTTATTCTTTTCATGCATATGTTCAGGCTGTGTGTGGTTTGAATTTGTCCAAACACTGATGATGATCAATTATTTTTTAAAGTAAGGTCTTCCAGGATTCATTACTATAAATTAATATATATTTCCTTTCCCCTTTATTTTTTAAGTTTATTTATTTATTTTGAAAGAGAAAGGGGGGGGGAGAGAGAGAGAGAGAGAGAGAGAAAGAGAGCAAGTGAGAGCACAAGCAGAGGAGGGCCAGAGAAAGGGCCAGAGAGAACCTCAAGCAGGCTCTGCACTGTCAGTGTGGAGCCTGACCCAGGGCTTGAACTCACAAACCCTGAGATCATGACCTGAGCTGAAATGAAGAGCTAGGCACGTAACTGACTGAGCCACCCAGGTGATCCATTCCATTCACTTTTAATAAGTATTTTGTAGGAGAGTATTTGAGACTATATAAATGTCTTATAGTCATTGTTTTATATTTTATTCAATAGGTAATTATCAGTCACTATCATTTTTAATATTCAATTTGTATTCCAGATTTAGTCAGTGAAAGCACCATAATTTGGCTTTTGTATCTTTTTTACACATATTTTAGCACTTCTTAATTTTTGGTGCAATTATGTTTGGTACAATTGGTATATTCAGTGTACTTTCACTACCATGGCCCTATAAACATCCATTTTCACAGAAAGCTAAATCCCCTTTTCCTTCTTTTTTGTTTTTAATGATTATTTTTGAGAGATAGAGTGCAAGTGGGGGACAGGCAGAGAGAGAGAGAGAGAGAGACAGAATCCAAAGCAGGCTCTAGGCTCCTAGCTGTCAGCACAGAGCCCGATGCAGGGCTCAAACCCACGGATGGCAAGATTGTAATCTGAGCCAAAGTCAGAAGCTTAACCAACTGAGCTACCCAGGTGCCCACTTTTTTTCTTTCTTTTTTTTTTAACGTGTATTTGAGAGAGAGAGAGAGAGAGAGAGAGAGAGAGAGAGAGAGAGAGAGAGAGAGAAAGCAAGCAGGGGAGTGGAAGAGAGAAAGTAAGAGAAAGAAAATCCCAGGCAGGCTCTGCACTGTCAGCACAGAGCCCAATGTGGGCCTTGATCTCACCAACCATGAGATCATGACTGGAGTCAAAATTAAGAGACGGATGCTTAACTGACTGAATCATCCAGGCACCCCCAGATCCCCTTTTCATACAGATTAGTACCTAGAAGTTTAAGAATTACATGCTAGATGGGTCATATCTATTTTCTTTTTTTTAATGTTTATTTATTTTTGAGAGACAGAGAGAGATAGAGCATGAATGGGGGAGGAGCAGATAGAGAGAGAGACAGAATCCGAAGCAGGCTCCAGGCTCTAAGCTGTCGGCACAGAGCCTGACGTGGGGCTCGAACTCACAAACTGTGAGATCATGACCTGAGCTGAAGTCAGACATTTACCCAACTGAGCCACCCAGGCTCCCCAAATGGGTCATATCTATTGAGGAATCACTGTTTCCAGGCTCTCTCAGAGAATTGAGCTGGGTTTTGCATCTATATGTATTTCTCTATATATATTGAAATCCTTAATGCACACTTACAAGTTAATTCTTTTTTCATGGTTATAAAGTTGCCACAAACACTGAATTAATGAGTACTGAACTATTGCTGCCAAGAAAAATAAAAGGTAAAGAAAAAAGTAACCCTTAGTCACAACGTTTTTTGAGTATAACAGCGTTTTGCATTTAATAGATTTAACAGAAACACTGTGGTATTATATAGGTCCACTTATTCTGTTCTCTCTTAAAAATTGTTCCCTTATCAGTGTCTCTGTGAAACAAGCCAGTCTCATCAGTGTTGAAAACCTGTTCAGGCACAAAACCCTTTACCTGCAGAACATTTATAAGATGTTTTAACTTTCTTCTACAGTTTCCTGAACTGTTGTCTCTGCGCTGCCTGAAGTTGCACATTCTTCATGCCATGTTGCCATTTAAGCACACAAGCCAGCCAGTGCTAGCTGAGTGGGGTTAACATTTTCCTAAACCTAAATTTCTAAATCTCACAACGATCGCCGCTATGCAGTTTTTGTCGGCTGTCATCTCCTGAATCCACAAATGTGGCTGCTTTTTCATTGTTTCCCCTGTTTCACCATGCATTACACACATTACTTTAGCCCTTTCTCAATAATACAGACACACCAGGGAATTTCTTTTCTTTTTTCTGGAAGTACCATATTGTTGATTCATCAACATTGAACTCACGTACAACAGCATTGCAAATCATGTCTGAAGGAAGCTTATGTCGCACATGTATTTTCTCTGCAAGATAGGGACATCACAGCCTTGCACTTAGGAACACAAGACCTTACTTCAGTACTATGCTTGGAGGCCATTTCAAAAAGTGAAATTGGCACCCAAAGCAACAAAAATGTTTAAAATACGGCACTAAATACCCCAGGAAAAGGACAGTTTTTTACAATATAAAATCTGAAACAAAAAGGAAGCATACCCTTCAGTTTTCAGTTTGTTTTGTTTTTATTGTTGTTGCTATAAAAATGGGAGTGATAACTTCCAAAGCCTTTACATGTCAGAACAGAAAGCAGAAGTCTAACAATCTAACTTTGAAATAAAAAAAAATAAAATAATGCCATTATAACTGCATCACCCAAATCAAATATTTGGCATTAAATCTGAAAAAAAAAATCACTCAAAATGTTAGAATTAAAACTTCATAATAGTAATGGGAAAAATAAAAAAAATACACAAATTTAAATATATTTCATTTTCATGGATTGGAAGACATGACAAATATCCCCAGTTTTATATTTGGTTCAACATAATCTCAATCAATATCTCGGAAAGTTTTATGCACATATTTACAAGTGTATTGCAATATTTACATGTATAGGTAAAGGAATTATATAGTAGCCGGAACAAATTTGGAGGACTTTGCTGGATTTAAGACTTTTATAAAACCATAATAATCACAGTAGTGTGGTGTTTAAAAGGATAAACACATAGATTAATACCAGAATAGAGAGGTCAGATAAACCACATATTCAAGTGACTTTTGGCAAAAGTTCAAAGATAAACCAATCAAGAAAGGATAATCTTTTCCAAAGTGGAAGTGCTGAAAGATAAAAATAAACTCGATACCATGTATAAAAATTAACTTAAAATGGATTATAGAACCAAAAGTTAAATGTAAAACTTCTAGGAGAAAACATGAGAAAATGTCATGACCTGGATTTGACGGTTTGTAGATATAATAACAAGAGCATATTCCTTAAAGGAAAAAAACACATATAAATTGGAGTCTGTCAACACTAAAAAAAAAAAAAAAAAAATCTGCTACTCTTGCAAAACTTTGTTTTGTAAAAGTCACTGTTAAGAGAAATAAAGGACAATTAACAACCTGAAAATAACTAGTTGCAAATCATGTATCTGTGAAGGATTTTGTAATTTAAATGTGTAAAGAACTCTCCAAACTCAATAAGAACAGAACTTGATCACAAAGGGAAAATTATTTGAAGAAGCACTTCACCAAGAAGTATATATAACAAATAATCATGAGAAAAGATGCAAAAAAATATGATAAAGGATAAACCAAATGATAAACCAAAATGATATATCACTACACATCTACTAATATAGCAAAACAAAAGAAAACAAATAAAAATCTGACCGTACAAAGTATTGGCCTAGATATAGAGGCACTATAATTCTCATACACTCCTGGTCCGAAAGTCAAATGGTACAGTTGCCTGGAAGACACACTGACAAATATTGTCAAAAGTTAAACAAATATGTACCATATGATTTAACTATTCTCTTCCAAGTTATTACCTGACAGAAAGTATTGGTTTGGTACTTTACAGTTTAAAATATCATTTATGTTATATAAAAAATAAGAGATAAAAACATTGTGAAGGTCAGAAAAAGGAGAAATCTCATACAGAATAATGAGATGCCTAAAAATAAAGAAAAATATAATGAAGTATGACTAAATAGGGTAAATGATTTAGAGAGGGGTTAAACAATTTAGAATGTGCAAAAAAAGTTCTGATTCCCCTTAGTTTGTTAGGTTTCTCTTGGCTAAATTGTAATGTTCCCGCAAAGTCAGATTACTTTACTCAGTCTACTTCCTCTGGGATCTTATGGCCCCTTGGGGGTAGAGAAAGAAATAGTTGTGGTAACCGAGAGAAAAATTTAGCAATGCATTTCACATTTTACTGAGGATAATGACAACCATGGCAACAGTACACACAGGTCACATGTTATCTTCCTTCAGGAATAAACAGAGAGTCCCACAAGTCCAGCCCAAATCCAAACCCCATGGACCCAGAAACATCATTGCTTCTGCATAAAACCCCCTGATCTCTTGACACACCTAGTCACTAGTCCTGGAAAAGCTATGACTAGACAATGGATTTTTGCCTTATAGAATACAGAAATAGGTCTCTATTTTTCTGAGTTTACGACACTAAAGGAAATTGTATTATATTGTATTTTATTTTCTTCTCAAAGGCAGACAAACATTGCTAGAAGTTAGGAGATCATAAACTAATCTAATTGTAACATCTCTGTAGAAATATTTTCAATCGTCTACTAATGTCTCCTATCTCTATCTTTAATGTTAATAGTTCCAGATTTATTCTCACTGGTTTTCCTGGCCTAGAAGTTCACTATCTCTGGATCTCCATCCCTTTTTCCTCCATCTATGCCACAGTTTTTCTGGGAAACTGCATGGTGCTGCATGTGATCCGGACAGAGCCCAGCCTGCACCAGCCCATGTTCTACTTCCTGGCCATGCTGGCCCTCACTGACCTGTGCATGGGGCTGTCTACCATGTACACGGTGCTGGGGATCCTGTGGGGATTCGTTCGTGAGATCAGCCTAGATTCCTGCATTGCCCAGTCCTACTTCATCCATGGTTTGTCCTTCATGGAATCCTCTGTCCTCCTTGCTATGGCTTTTGACCGTTACATTGCCATTTGCAACCCACTACGCTATTCTTCCATCCTAACTAATGACAAAATCATGAAAATTGGGGTGACAATCTTATGTAGGAGTTCTTTACTCATACCTCCAGTCATCATTCGCCTAAAGTTCTTAAATTATTGCCGCCCCCACATCCTTTCTCACTCTTTCTGCCTGCACCAAGACTTAATTAGAATGGCCTGTTCAGACATCCGTTTCAACAGCATTTATGGTCTTGCCCTGGTAATTAGCAACCTGTTGTTGGATGCAGTGCTCATACTTATCTCCTATATTATGATCTTGCATGCAGTCTTAGCTATTGCATCACGGGAAGAGAGAATCAAGTCCTTGCAGACCTGTGTATCTCACATCTGTGCTGTTTCTGTTTTCTACATCCCAATCATTGGTCTGACTATGGTGCATCGCTTTGGGAAACACCTCTCACCATGGGTACATGTCCTCCTGGGCAACATCTATATCCTTTTCCCACCCTTGATGAACCCCATTATTTACAGTATCAAGACCCAACAAATACGAAGAAGAGTCCAGAGATTGTTTAATTTCAAAAAATTTTAAGTCTTGAGATCAAATGCAAATTTATTTAAAAGTCCACAAGTGGAGCTCAAAAGGGGAAGGGTGAGTAAATAATTATAAATATATTTCATGACTTCTATTTGTATGTTTTCTATGTTACTCCCTCTCCATTTTCCCCACAACCGTCAGAAGTCAGTGAAACTGATATAGGTTATATTGTGATCAGTTTTATAAATTGGAAAGTATATATAAAATGGGCTGAGAATCATATTAATGAATAAGGCAGATTCACTATTAAAATGTATATCTCACTATATCCAATTGAGTGAAGATGGTTTGGCATCCACTCATTACAGAAAACATAAATTTTACTTATTAAGTAGTTTAAGTAATTACTAAAGGATCAACAATGATCTTAGTCCACTTCCACTACTCTAGGCAACATTCTTGTTTATTATTTAGACATTCTACCTGCTATACAGTTTAGCCACTGTACAATATATGGTCATGTAATTGGATCATGTAAAAAAGTAGTGAGACAAACAGCAAAAAACTAACCTTGGTGCCAGGTTATCTGTCAGCCAAACAGTCTTTCCCTACTCCCTTCCTACAATCAGTAACTGAACTAGGGATACTGACAAATAGTAAATACCAGGGTAGAAATAGACTTTTGTGATTAGTTTCTTTAATCATATAATATAAAACAAGTACCATTTGAAAATCATTTGAAAATGATTCCTATGAGTCCATATCTCATTTGAATTTCCTGTTCTAGTTAAAAAAAAAAAAGAGAGGGGCGCCTGGGTGGCTCAGTCGGTTGGGCGTCCGACTTCGGCTCAGGTCATGATCTCGCGGTCCGTGGGTTCGAGCCCCGCATCAGGCTCTGTGCTGACAGCTCAGAGCCTGGAGCCTGTTTCAGATTCTGTGTCTCCCTCTCTCTCTGACCCTCCCCCATTCATGCTCTGTCTCTCTCTGTCTCAAAAATAAATAAACGTTAAAAAAAAATTTAAAAAAAAAGGGAAGGAAAGTATACAGTGTCACTATGGCCAATTGATATAAATATATTTCTAAGGTATCTCACCATCAAGAACCTGTGGTAGACACTATTTTTGTTACATATATGAATAGTTTAAAACATATAAAAGTTAAATGATATGGAAGTAGTAGGTGATGGAATTTGGATATATTCTCTTGTTTTAGTTCAAATCACATGACATTTTTATTCTTATCTTCTTTCTGTACTTTTTAATATGAAGTTTACTAAATGGTTATGCAGCCAACATAAAAATATTTATCTCATAATAAAAGTAGAAAGATCACCAAAGCAAATCATGGATGGCAAATAAAGTGTACATATTTGGACTGTTGATATGTGTACATTTCCCCAAAATATTGTTGCTACCATTGTGTTTATACAATCTACTTAATATATATAAGGTAAGTTTTTTTGAGGTATACTTACAAACAGTAATTCACTGTTTTGATGTGCATGTGCAGTTTGATGAGTTCTGAAAAATACTTCTAGTCATGTAACCACCACAATCAAGATGTGGAATATTACTGTCACTCACAAAAATTCCCTTTTATCTCTTTGTGTTCACTCTTTACCCACAACCCCAGGTTCTGGAAATCACTAAGTTGATCTGTCATTCAGTTTGTCTTTAAGAGAAGATCGTGTAAATTAAATGATAAAGAATGTAATCTTTATGTCTGGATTCTTTCACTTGCAAAAATCCTCTTGAGATTCCCTCTTGTTATCTGTATGCACAGTTTACTTTTATTGTTGATTCTTATTTCATTTTTTCACAGATAAAAAGCTGTTTATTCATTTATTTGCAGATGGACATTTTAGTGTTTCACAGATTTGATTTTGAATAAAGCTACTATGAACATGTATTTTCCCCAAGTTAGACTTTATTTTTGATGTTTGCCTCTTTACGTTGAATGATACAACACTCATCACAGTAATAATCATTATCATAATCATCACCTTAAAAATAATATTTAGTTTATATTTACCAGATGCCTATTTTATGCTAGGCACCATGGACACACTACCTTCATAGTCATTCTCATTATTGATCTTCAGAGTCAATCTACAGGGTAGACCATAATTATTCAATTTTGCAGATAAGCAACTTAAATAAAGGCATTTTAACTTACTAGAAGATAACAGTGGGGAGATATAGTTTCACACCACTTTTACCTCTATTATTTCGATTTCATTTGACATCACACTTATTTTTTTTAACTTGTTTTATTTTTTATTTTTTTTTAATTTACATCCAAATTAGTTAGCATATAGTGCAACAATGATTTCAGGAGTAGATTCCTTAGTGACCCTTACCCATTTGCCCATCCTCCCTCCCCCAACCCCTCCTGTAACCCTCAGTTTATTCTCCATATTTATGAGTCTCTTCTGTTTTGTCCCCCTCCCTGTTTTTAATATTATTTTTGTTTCCCTTCCCTTATGTTCATCTATTTTGTCTCTTAAAGTACTCATATGAGTGAAATCATAAGATTTTTGTCTTTCTCTGACTAATTTCACTTAGCATAATACTCTCCAGTTCCATCCATATAGTTGCAAATGGCAAGATTTCATTCTTTTTGACTGCCGAGTAATACTCCAATGTGTATGTGTATATACATATACATATATATATATATATATATATATATATATATATATATATCTCCATTCATCCATCAGTGGACATTTGGGCTCTTTCCATACTTTGGCTATTGTTTGTTTTTTTTTTTTAATTTTTTTTCAACGTTTTTTATTTATTTTTGGGACAGAGAGAGACAGAGCATGAACGGGGGAGGGGCAGAGAGAGAGGGAGACACAGAATCGGAAACAGGCTCCAGGCTCTGAGCTGTCAGCACAGAGCCCGACGCGGGGCTCGAACTCACGGACCGTGAGATCGTGACCTGGCTGAAGTTGGACGCTTAACCGACTGCGCCACCCAGGCGCCCACTTTGGCTATTGTTAATACTGCTGCTATAAACATGGGGGTGCATGTGTCCCTTCGAAACAGCACACCTGTATCCTGTGGATAAATGCCTAGTAGTGCAATTGCTGGGTCATAGGGTAGTTCTATTTTTAGGTTTTTGAGGAAACTTCAAAACCTTGAAGGTTTTGAGGAACCTTCATACTGTTTTCCAGAGAGGCTGCACCAGCTTTCATTCCCACCAACAATGCAAAAGAGATCCTCTTTCTCTGCATCTTCACCAACATCTGTTTTTGCCTGAGTTGTTAATGTGATTCATTCTGACAGATGTAAGGTGGTATCTCATTGTGGTTTTGACTTGTATTTCCCTGATGATGAGTGATGTTGAGCATTTTTTCATGTGTCGGTTGGCCATCTGGATGTCTTCCTTGGAGAAGTATCTATTCATGTCTTTTGCTCATTTCTTCACTGGATTATTTGTTTCTTGGGTGTTGAGTTTGATAAGTTCTTTGTAGAATTTGGATACTAACCCTTTATCTGATATGTCACTTGCAAATATCTTCTCCCATTCTGTCAGTTGCCTTTTACTTTTGCTGATTGTTTCCTTCGTTGTGCAGAAGCTTTTTATTTTGATGAGGTCTCACTAGTTCATTTTTGCTTTTGTTTCCCTTGCCTCTGGAGACATGTTGAGTAAGAAGTTTCTATGGCCAAGATCAAAGAGGTTTTTGCCTGCTTTCTCCTTGAGGATTTTGATGGCTTCCTGTCTCACATTTCGGTCTTTCATCCATTTTTAGTTTATTTTTGTGAATGGGGTAAGAAAGTGGTCCAGGTTCATTCATCTCCATATTGCTGTCCAGTTTCCCCAGCACCACTTGCTAAAGAGAGTGTCTTTACTCCACTGGATATTCTTTCCTGCTTTGTCAAAGATTAGTTGGCCATACATTTGTGGGTCCATTTCTGGGTTCTCTCTTCTGTTCCATTGATCTGAGTGTCTGCTCTTGTGCCAGTACCATACTGTCATGATGATTACAGCTTGGTAGTATAGCTTGAAGTCTGGAATTGTGGTGTCTCCTGCTTTGGTTTTCTTTTTCAAGATCGCTTTGGCTATTCAAAGTCTTTTCTGTTTCCATACAAATTTTAGGATTATTTGTTCTAGCTCTGTGAAAAATTCTGGTGTTATTTTGATAGGGATAGCATTGAATATGTAGATTGCTTTGGGTAGTATCGACATTTTAACAATATTTGTTCTTCCTATCCAGGAGCATGAAATCTTTTTCCATTTTTTTGTGTCTTCTTCAATCTCTTTCATAAGTTTTCTAGTTTTTAGTGTATAGATTTTTCACCTCTTTGGTTAGATTTATTCCTAGGTATTTTATGTTTTTGTGTGCAACTGTAAATGGGATCAATTCCTTGATTTCTCTTTCTTTCATTTCATTGTTGGTGTATAGGAATGCAACTGATTTCTGTGCATTGGTTTTATATCCTTCAACTTTGCTGAATTCATGAATCAATTCTAGAAGTTTTTTTGTAGAATCTTTTGGTTTTCCACATAGAGTATCATGTCATCTGCAAAGAGTGAAAGTTTGACCTCCTCCTGGCCGATTCAGATGCCTTTTATTTCTTTGTGTTGTCTGATTGCAGAGGCTAAGATTTCCAATACTATGTTGAATAACAGTGGTGAGAGTGGACATCCCTGTCTTGTTCCTGACCTTAGGGGGAAAGCTCTCAGTTTTTCTCCATTGAGGATGATATTATCATTGGGTCGCTCGTATATGGCTTTTATCATCTCGAGGTATTCTCCTTCTATCCCTACTTTCTTGAGGGTTTTTATGAAGAGAGGATGCTGTATTTTGTCAAATGCTTTCTCTGCATCTATTGAGAGGATCATATGGTTCTTGTCCTTTCTTTTATTGATGTGATGAATCACGTTAATTGTTTTGCAGATATTGAACCAGCCCTGCATCCCAGGTGTAAATCCCACTTGGTTGTGGTGAATAATTTTTTTTAATGTATTGTTGGAGCCAGTTGGCTAATATCTTGTTAAGGATTTTTGCATCCATGTTCATCAGGGAAATTTGTCTATAGTTCCCCTTTTCAGTGGAGTCTCTGGTTTTGGGATCCAGGTCATGCTGGCCTTATAGAAAGAGTTTGGAAGTTTTCCTTCCATTTCTATTTTTTGGAACAGTTTCAAGAGAATAGGTGTTAACTCTTCCTTAAATGTTTGGTAGAATTCCCCTGGAAAGCCATCTGGCCCTAGACTCTTATTTTTTTGGCAGATTTTTGATTACTAATTTGATTTCCTTAAAGGTTATGCATCTGTTCAAATTTTCTATTTCTTCCTGTTTCCATTTTGGTAATGTATATGTTTCTAGGAATTTGTCCATTTCTTCCAGATTGCCCATTTTGATGGCATATGATTGCTCATAATATTCTCTTATTATTGTTTTTATTTCTGCTGTGTTGGTTGTGATCTCTCGTCTTTCATTCCTGATTTTATTTATTTGGGTCCTTTCCTTTTTCTTCTTGATCAAACTGGGTAGTGGTTTATCAATTCTGTTAATTCTTTCAAAGAACCAGCTTCTGATTTCATTAATCTGTTCTACTGTTTTTGTTTTTTTTTGGCTTCAATAGCATTAATTTCTGCTCTAATCTTTATTATTTCCTGTATTCTGCTGGTTTTGGGTTTTATTTGCCATTTTTTTTCCAGCTCCTTAAGGCATAAGTTTAGGTGGTGTATCTGAGATCTTTCTACCTTCTTTAGGAAGGCCTGGATTGCTATATACTTTCTTCTCATGACTGCCTTTGCTGCGTCCCAGAGGTTTTAGGTTGTGGTGTTATCATTTTCAGTGACTTCCATATACTTTTTGATTTCCTCTTTAACTGCTTGGTTAGCCCATTCATTCTTTAGTAAGATGTTCTTTAGTCTCCAAGTATTTGTTACCTTTCCAAATTTTTCTTGTGGTTGATTTTGAGTTTCATAGCACTGTGGTCTGAGAATATGCATGGTATGATCTCGATCTTTTTGTACTTACTTAGGGCTGATTTGTGTCCCAGTGTATGTTCTATTCTGGAGAATGTTCAATGTGCACTGGAGAAGAATGTATATTCTGCTGCTTTAGGATGAAATGTTCTGAATATACCTGTTAAGTTCATCTGGTCCAGTATGTCATTCAAAGCCATTGTTTCCTTGTTGTTTTTTTGGTTAGATGATCTGTCCATTGCTGTGAGTGGGGTGTTGAAGTCTCCTACTATTATGGTATTACTATCAATGAGTTTTTTTATGTTTGTGACTAATTGATTTGTATATTTGGGTGCTTCCACCTTTGGCACATAAGTGTTTACAATTATTAGGTCTTCTTGGTGGATAGACCCCTAGATTATGATATAATGCGCTTCTGCATCTCTTGATACAGTCTTTATTTTAAAGTCTAGATTGTCTGATAGAAGTATGGCTACTCCATCTTTCTTTTGTTGACAATTATCCTGATAGATGGTTCTACATCCTTATTTTCAATCTGTAGGTGTCTTTAGGTCTAAAGTGGGTCTCTTGTAAGCAGCATATAGATGGGTCTTGTTTTCTTATCTGTTCTGTTACCCTATGTCTTTTGATTGGAGCATTGAGACCATTGACATTTAGAGTGAGTACTGAAATATATGGATTTATTGCCTTTATGATGCTTGTGGGGTTGGAGTTTCTGGTGGTTTTCTCTGGTCCTTTCTAATCTTTGTTGCTCCTGGTCTTTATTTATTCATTTTTTTAATATTTTCATCTTTCTCCCCTCAGATAGTCCCCCTTAAAATTTCTTGCAGGGCTGGTTTAGTGGTCACAAACTCCTTTAATTTTTGTTTGTCTGGGAAACTTTTTATCTCTCTTCGTCTTTTGAATGACAGCCTTGCTGGATAAAAAATTCTTGGCTGCATATTTTTCTGATTCAGCACATTGAATATATCCTGCAACTCCTTCCTGGCCTGCCAAGTTTCTGTGGATAGGTCTGCTGTAAACCTGATCTGTCTTCCCTTGTAGGTTAAGGACTTTTTCCCCCCTTGTTGCTTTTATGATTCTCTCCTTGCCTGAGTATTTTGTGAATTTGACTATGATATGCCTTGTTGATGATCGGTTTTTGTTGAGTCTCATGGGGGTCCTCTGTGCTTCCTGGATTTTGATGTCTGTGTCTTTCCCCAGGTTAGGAAAGTTTTCTGCTATGATTTTCTCACATAACCCTTCTACCCCTATTTCTCTCTCTTCCTCTTCTAGGACCCCTATGATTCTGATGTTGTTCCTTTTGAATGAGTCACTGATTTCTCTAATTCTTAAATCGTGCTCTTTTTCCTTAATCTCCCTCTTTTTTTCTCCTTCATTATTCTCTATAAGGTTGTCCTCTATATCTCTGATTCTCTGTTCTGCCTCATCCATCCTTGCTGCTGCTGCATCCATCCATAATTGCAGCTCAGGTACAGCATTTTTAATTTCATTCTGGCTATATTTTACTTCTTTTATCTCTGCAGAAAGGGATTCTAATCTATTTTCAACTCCAGCTTGTATTCTTATTTTTGTTATTCTAAATTCTGGTTCAGACATCTTGCATGTACCTGTGTTGGTTAAATCCCTGGCTCTCATTTCTTCGTGCTCTTTCTTTTGGGGTGAATTCCTTCATTTTGTCATTTTGAAGGGAGAAAAGGAATTAATAAGGTAGAAAAATTAAAGTTAAAAAAATTAAAATTAAAAAAATATTAAAATTAAAAAATTAAAATCACACACACACACACACACACACACACACACAAATCTAATAAATGATGCTAGATCCTAGGTGTGTTTTGGTCTGCATGTTGAGAATGGTTTGACAGAGTAGAGGAAAAAAGGGGGGGGAATGAAATCATTTGAGAATTTGAAAAAATGAATACACTGAATTAGACTAAAATGAGATGAGGGGGGAATATAGAATTTGAAAAAAAATTACACAAAAGTAAAGAATATAGTAGAAAAAAATAAAGAAAAATATTTTTAATAAAAATTAAAAATAAAAATGTATTTTTCTCATTCTGTATTCAAGAAAGAGAAAAGTTGTGTAAAAGGGAAAAAAAAGATAGAAAATTGAACAGATAGACCTGCTAAGAGATTGAAATACAACTGAAATTACTGTTTTCTCCTAGAAGTCAGACTATGTAGTGCTTTATAGTTCATAAACAAAGTAGGCGGTGAGACTTGTGGTCTTCAAGAGCAAGGTTGGCTCAGTTGGGCGGGGCTCAGTGTAACAGCTGTTCTCCAGTAGATGGTGCTGCTAGCCTACTGGGGTGGATTGTTGCGGTGCTTGTAGGTGCATATGTGCATGCCTAGGAGTGTTGAAAATGGTGTCACCCAGCTATCCTGTCTCTAGTATCGGAACTCAGTTCTCCCAGTTCAGCAATCGCGCACTGTCCTCTGTCTTCAGCTTTCGTCCACTCCACTTCTTCACTGTCCATGACCAAGCCCCAAGCAGCACCTCTTTCCCCAGTTTTGTCTCAGATGTGGCTGCTTTCCCTGTCCCCTTACTTCTGAGGGACTGTGGCTTTGACCCGTTCTGCAGGGTCTCACCGAGCAATGGCTGAATGAGCAATGGCTGAATGTCGGCTACACCCGGGAATGCTTGCTGGACCCTGCTGCTGCCGGTGCCCGAGACTGCAGCCAGGTGCCAGCCCACCCCAGAAAAAGTTCACAAGATAGCATACTAGCAGTTTTTCAGGGATTATGGAAAAATCACAACACACATCTGGCACTAGTCTTCACCTTTAACCACCTTGTTCCAACACCAGTGAATGTGGCCATTTTCTGCGGTCTGCTGGGACCAAGTGGCTTCAACAGTCTCCACCAAATGTCCTTCCAGCAGTGGAACTGCTTTTCCCCGTGTGGCCCGAGAACCTCCTGGACCCCACTCTGCTCCTGGTGTTCCACCCTTCTCACCAGAGCACCACCAGGTATCGAGCTGCAGGGTTTCAGACTCTGCCTGCCCCCTGTTTACAGTCTGGATGGAATTTAAACCCTCTCCTTTCTCCTTTCTCCCTTTTTAGTTTAGTCCCTGAGGCTGTTTCCAATTTTCTGCTTTCTCTTCAGCTGCTTTTGGGAGGGGTGCTTTTCCCGTATTCTGCCCCCTTCCCCCAGTCTCCATCCTATCTCTGCCTGCAAAAGCGGCTCCCTGCCCGCCACTGGCGTCTCTCTCCCCAAGTTCACCTCTCCCTGCCACATACTTGCTGAATTCTGTGGTTCAGGTTGTGCAGATTGTTGTGTTAATCTTCCAATCAGTTTTCTAGGTGTGTAGGATGGTTTAGTGTTGGTCTGGATTTATTTCATGGATGCAAGACACACAAAAAACTTCCATGCTGTTCCACCATCTTGGCTCCTCTTGACATCACACTTATATCTCCATTGTTCAACTTGTTTTTGTTGGTGGTCATGTTCATTACATGGGTTAAGAATTTTAATTAGTACATCAATGTAAATTTAGGTTTTCAAACAATTTACCAGTTGAAACAATTATTTAATAGGCTGTTCTTTTCTCAGCCAGTTTTGATACACAAAATCTTATGCAATAGGCTTTGTACTTTATACTCAAAAAGTCCAATGGTTATCTGAAACTCCAACTTCCCACTTACAGGGGGAGTTTAAGAGTTAAGTTAAGTTTTTGAGTTTAAGAAATATGCTTTCTGTGGCATCATGTAATCTGTCAGTAACTTTTCTGTCAATTTGAAATTGATATTCTCCCACACAATTCCCTTATCATCTGTTTTCAAGGGGAAGTCAACAATCCAGACAACACTGAGGGACTGGATGTGAGAACTGGATGGGCCCCTGGTCTATGTCTGTGTACTTAGCTGAGCCTTGTTGAATGAACCTTATCCTACCTCCTCACTCTGTGTAGGCCTCTATCCTTTCCGCAGCCTTTGCTGAAATTTGATTATTGTCTCTTGGATCCCACTTAGCGAGGCATCTGAAATGTTGGATCTAATCAACAAGCCTTGAAACCTGACCCATTTTCTCTTACTTTGCTGACTCTAACATTTGTGTCTATGGCTCTTGGCTATGGAGCCACTTTTCCCTTAGCCAAAGCCTCTCCCTTTTCAACTTCATGAGTCAGCATTCACCATGATCTTTGTGTTCCCCACAGTGCCATAAAGAACTCCTACATTCATCTGTTGCTCCTGTGGAAC
Organism: Panthera pardus; assembly: GCF_024362965.1. NCBI lineage: Eukaryota > Metazoa > Chordata > Mammalia > Carnivora > Felidae > Panthera > Panthera pardus. Next base: position 54,186,251 of record NW_026526677.1, read on the forward strand.
GAGAGGAAACCAGTTCACTGACTGAACATGCCACATGGTCATTTTCATTCTAATGCTGTTCTCCCATGTGGCATGAGACAATTTGTTAAGAAATCTCCCCCAGATACTTAAGTAGGAAATAAGGTATTCCTCTTCCACTGCTTTTCACTTTCGTCTCTAAATTAATTGGGTTTCTATCTTTTTATTTTGTATGCCCTGATACTTTGAATGAATACCGAGAATGTGCAGCTGAAACTTGGACTGTATCTTCCTTTTTCTCCATTCCTATCTGTGTCTCTCCCCCATCTCATGATGGAAGGGGTTCTGCTACTCCTTTTTTGTTTCTAAAAGGAACTTCCTCTGCAGTCAAACCTCCTTCTTCCTTACCATGTTCTACTGGTACTTTTTAACAGAAGCATTTAATGACAGTAGGCTCTAGTGGAAGAAAATAAAAATGTATAGTTTTCAAAAGGAATTTTTGTGGTATTTCATATATATATATACATATATATATATATATATATATACACATACATATGGGATATATTTCAATGTGTGTTATGCACAGTTTAGAAGCTTTGTGTAAATCATCTTATTTAATACTTTCAACAACCTTATAAAATATGAAATATTTTAAGCTCAATATAAAGCTAAAGAAGCCCAGAAAGGGTAAATACTCTTTATAAAGATGAGACATCTAAAATTCAAATCTTGAACCTAGAGCCCAACTACTCAACTGATAGATCACAATGCTAAATATATAAGTATTATTTTCTCTGAAATACAAAGATAATATGGGAAAATAGGCTGAAAACCTGTTAAGTTGATTTAGCAATTTGTTTTTTCTATTTTTTTAGTGGGTGGGTTGTGTTTTTACTTTTCCTGTTTTTCTGTATCAATATGAAATTGAAGATAACTATTGAGTTATTGTGTTTTAAGTCTGTTGTAACTGAACTCACATTTACACAGAATCTCAAATGCCCTTGGTCTGATACTGTCCTGAACAAAAGCAGCAATTAATTAATTAATTAATTATGATGTAAAATTATCTCAAAAATTTACTGTTATCATTCTACCCTAATGCTGGCATGATATAAGATGTCTGATATAATTTTAAGTACTCTTCAATTAGTTACATAGAAAAATGAAAAATTGAGCTGGATAGTCTACATCAGCAGAATTTATTGCTCACAGAAAAGACATGGACAAACTTCTCCTGAACTTTCTTGGTCTTAACTCCATAAATGATGGGATTGAGAGTGGGTGGTACCACCACATAAAGATTGGAAAGGAGGATATGTACATGGAGTGGTATATGGTGGCCCCCAAATCGGTGAGCAAAGAATGAAAAAAAGGCTGGAGTATAGAACAGCAGGATAACACAGACATGGGAGCCACAAGTACCCAGAGTCTTGAGTCGGGCATCTTGGGAAGGAATTCTAAAAACAGTACAGAGTATAAGGGCATAGGAGACAATGATAAGCACCACATCCAGGCATGTAGAAAATAGGGCCACAATCACCCCATAGTAGATGTTGATTTTGATGCTATCACAGGCTAGCCTGGCAATGCCCATATGTTCACAATATGAGTGATGAATAATATTCCTCCCACAGTAAGCAAGCCGATAAACCAGAAAAACCAAGGGGAAGCAGATGAAGAAACTCCTGATCACAGATGCAATGCCCATTTTTCCAATGACTGAGGGGGTTAGAATTGTGGTATATCTTAGTGGATGGCAGATGGCTACATAGCGGTCAAATGCCATGGCCAGCAATATGGCAGACTCTGCCACAAAGATGAAGTGGAGAAAAAACATTTGGGACACACAGCAACCAAAAGAAATACCCCCATCTTGGAACCAGAAGATTGCTAGCATCTTTGGTGTGGTGACTGTGGAGAGAAAGATATCTGCCAGGGCTAACATGGACAAGAAAAGGTACATGGGTTCATGAAGACTGCGTTCAGTGAAGATCAGGAATAATAAGAAGGTGTTGCCTAAAACAGAAACTATGTACATGAAACAGATGGGAATGGAGATCCATATGTGTGCATATTCCAGTCCTGGGATCCCAGTCATGGTATACCAAATATCTCTAAGGTTGGTGTGGTTTGAAGAGATTGTCATCTTTTACTCTGTCCTCTGACACTGGACTGGAATGGAAAAAGAGAGAGACAGAGTGAAAAATCATAGTTATTTCATCTGGTTTGAGTATGAATCTTGGCATTGCAATACAGTTATTGCTTTAAGAAAGGATTGGTAGTAAGTAATGGTTCAAAGATGACAAGCCAGATAGGCTTCATTGACATGAAAGTTACCATGATCTTATAGAACTGATGCTACTGGCAATTCTAATGGTTTTAACTATAACTATAAGAACAACAACAACAGTAATGATAATAAACATTTTATAGGTTTATAATTTTGTCTAGACACTATGGCAGATACATTGTACTTATTGACTTAGCATCATATATGAAAGTCTCTTATATGCTCTTGCACATCATGGTTTTCCTTCTTATGTGACTGGTCATTTCCAGTGTTAATCACAGTTTCTTTCTGGTGATTAATTGCACACTCCAGTAACAAAGTGTCCAGAATATTGGTATGACCTTTTGAGAATTCAAATCTGTAACAACCATTGTTTCTGTAATTTAAAGACTTTAGCTTTTCATCACCAAGTGAAAATAACTTGGAGAGAAAGAGAAATAGAAGTCTAGGGAGTCCTTGCTTTGCGTAGTGCTGTATTAACTTAATACTGTGCATATTGAAAACATGTTCTTCCAACATGCACAGTATTAATACAGCACTGTGCAAAGCAAGGACTCATATAACATCATTCTAACTCAGCAGACCATGTGTCCTATCTTCCACATATGTTACATTCCTCCCTTCATTCTTTCTAGTCTCCACTGCCTTTTTCTCCAATTTATTCCTTCCAGCTTGTGTTCAAATATTTGTCTTTTCATTCCCTTCTTTATTTTTCTTTTTCTGCTCAAACTTGCATACCATTACTGGAGAAAAGAGAAAGGCATCTCATAGGTAATGAAATAACCACAATAATAAAAAATGAGTTGCAGACACATGCAAGATTTAAATAAGTTAATCAATATTTCTTTAAGTTCATTCTGTGATTAATACTATGCTAAAGAAGGAATTAAATATAAACTATACATATCCTCTATTTCAAGGATCTCCTACCCTTGTGAGGATCATGGGACATAGACACAAGTAAGCATCCTTTCAAAGCAGATCAAGATAAGAATGATGGGAGACATGCAGTCACATGTGTATAATGTGAAAGAGACATTACTTTAACTAGGGGATGATACAAAGATTCATTGAAGTGTTGTCAGTAGATGTGTTTATCAGAAAGCCTTTGGCTTTCAAGAGACTGTCATTGGAAAAAAAGAACCGAGACAAGTAAAAATCTAAAACAAGGACTGTAAGCCACTATAAAAATCAAGTTATGTAGTGTATCAAAGGCTTAGAGACATGAGAAATATGACCGGACAAATAAATTGTGTCTTGAAGATTCAAAGTTTTAAAAGTGAAGCTAAAGACTTTAGGTTTAGGTCTCTTATACTGAGAATTGATTTCTTATTCAACAATACTTACTGAATCTCTAATATTTTACCACAGTTTTAAGGAGAACATAATGGGATCAAAATTTAAGATTTACCCTTTCAGAGAGGTCTTTGCTGATGGACAATATGCTTATTTTTTATTCTCTACTTCCCAATAGCACACTGATACAATTCCTAATGAGTAGTTTGTAATATTTTTCACCAATCTTTCTTAAGTTTCATGATGGCTATGAGTATATATTCAACATCTAACATAATATATTTTTGTTGAGTAAATATGGTTTGAAAGGCAGAAAGATAGATTGATGAGGTGGAGGATTTACCTGATTTACTGTAGGAAACTTTTCCAACAAACCAAAGTAGAACTAGGAACATAGTTTCAACAGTGAAAAAAGGGGATAGAGAAGAAGTGTGGGGCTTTTAAATGTTTATTTGTTTATTTTGAGAAAGATAAAGTGAGTAAGAGCAGGAGAGAGGCAGAAAGAGAGAGAGAGGAGAGAGAGAGAGAGAGAGAGAGAGAGAGAGAGAGAGAGAGAGAATCCCAAGCAGGCTTCATGCCGTTAGCACAGAGTCCAACTTAGGGTTCCATTCCATGAACTGTGAGATCATGACCTGAGCCGAAATCAAGAGTCAGACTCTCAAACAACTGAGTGACCCAGACACCTTGAAAAAATGTGTTTAAAAATAAATAAATAAAACAGAGAATTCCAGGTGATAGGTTATATGAGGCAAAATGAAAGGCAATAGGACATTTTGAGACACACTGTCTAGAAAAATGTGATGCCACTAATCAACATAAGGAATAGAGGAGGAGATTTCTTTTTCAGAGAAAGTTAAAACAATTGTTTTAAACTATATTAGTTCATAGCATGTCTATGGAACCACTAAGGAAATAAATCTGGCAGACTGTCTCAAACCTGTATAGTGCAAGGGAAAGAAAAGTGGACGAAGCATGAGGTTCCAGCCTGAACTGAACTGTAGTCTCAGCTATGCCATGAACCAACTGGGACCTTGGTAGAAGCATTTCATCACTCCAAATTCTCTGTCCATATAGGTTGGAATGGAACTAGCTCATAGCTACTTCTCTTCTAGATACAAAAGACTAACATCCAATCATGGACCTGGACCTCAAAGTAAAAATACATACATATCAAGCTGTATATTTCAGTTTAGTTTACTATAAGTTATTCTATTAGTTTTAAAAAAGAAAGACCTAAGAAGAGAAGTTCTGGTATTAAATCTCTTCCCTAACTGTATCTCCAACATGTAGTTTATTTAATCACAGTGACAGCCCTCAAATAACACATTTTAGTCCCCATATTATTTATACTGTTCAACTAATTTTGAGTATTTACCATGAGTTATATCCTGTGTTAGCCACTTATCTATAATTTAATGGTCACAAAATACCATTCAATTGCAATAAGAACCCAACAGAATGACAGCTAGTATGGTCCACTTCACACTTTAGGACACTATGGCATGAGTGGTTTGAATAATTTGTCTAAGCTAGTATCCAACCAATTAGAGATTCAAACTCAAAATCTCTTGCTTAAAAAACCCATGTTTTTAACACACTCTTTCATTTGCCACTAGTGAGCAATCCCTTCTTCAAGCTTTCTTCTCATTAATTTGCCTTGATTTCATTACTGTCCACCTACTACAATTTTCACAGTTCTGAGTCATTTTTTCAATGCTATTTTTTTTTATTATTTCCAGTTTGGTGGTGGTGGTGGTGATGATGATCATGATCATGATTTATTGCCACTTCCAAGTTGTTATGTTGAGAGTAGGATGTAGAATAAAATTATTAGACTTTGGGACACCTAGGTGGCTCAGTTGGTTGAGTGTCCAACTTCGGCTCAGGTCATGATCTCGTGGTTCGTGAGTTTGAGCCCCACATCAGGCTCACTGCTTTCAGCCTGTCAGTGTACAGCCTGCTTCGGATCCTCTGTCCCCTCTCTCTGCCCCTACCTCACTTACTTTCTCTTAAAAATAATAAAAATAAACATTAAAAAATGTTAGACCTTCACTAGCATCTAGTGAAAAATATTAGACTTTCATTAGTGTCCAGTACAATTTCAAGGAATTGATGAGGGTGAAGTCTGATTCCAGATTGAAAGGCACTGGGTATAAAATAGCTGAGAATACCAGTTATGAACAACTGTTAAGAAGGTAGGCACTAAAGGAAAGGAAAACAGTAACTGGAAGGAGCAAAAGGTATTGGGAAATGTTCTTTGGAACATAAGAGATGAAAATGGCAGTTTATGTCAGAGGAGTTTGGTAGTAAAGAAGAATTTGAAGCAAGAAAGTGAACAATTCTGGGGATTAAGTCCCCATGATTACAAAAGATAATTCAATCAGTTATTATATAGGTGTTCTGCTTCTTCCACTGAGGCAAAAAGTAGTCAGAAAAATATTAAGGGATATATGGAAGATTTTCAAAAGACTCACATTTGATCCAGATCTTTGCAATAAAATAAAAAGCAATAATTATTCGAGTTAATGCCAAAGCTCATGTGGGAAAAAAAGGAGAAATCTGGAAGAGATACTATTTAAAAAAGATGTGGAGAACAGAAAATAAGAATGAAAAAACAATTGCCCAACAGTGGTGAAGGCTAGCAAGGTGAGAATAAAGAAAGATTTTATGTAGATTTAAGGGTCTCCTGGCAGAAGAAGCCATACAGGAACAGAGGCTCAACTGATTTTTCACCGGGAAAGTTCAAAGTTCATGATCAAGAATACTCAAACAGAGGCATGGGATCAAATGACAGGAAGGGCAAAGTTGTCCAGCAGTTGAAGGAAATGATGACTGAAAGAACAGGTTGTTCACAAAGACTGGTGACATGCCAAGGAACCAAGAAAGAAAGATCAGGTTTGGTCAGAGGGAATTGTTGCCTGCTTCATCTGATGCTAGTCAACCTTCCAACTCTTTCCTCTCTGAACCCAGGTCTGCAGTGACCTTCCCCATTCATATCTTCTTCTCTTGTTCCCATTCTATCACTTTTCTTTCAGAAGTACTGAGGATACAACATTTTTAAAAGTTTATTTATTTATCTTAGAGATAGAGAGATACAGCATGCAAGCAGGGGAGAGGTGAAGAGAGAGATGAGAGAGAGAATCCCAAGCAGGCTCTTCAATGTCAGCGTGGAGCCTGATTCAGGCCTTAGATCATGACCTGAGCTGAAACCAAGAGTCAGGTCCTTAACTAACTGAGTCACCCAGGCACCTCTAGGATACCACATTTTAAATGAATGTGTACTAATAGATTAAAATCAATCCCATAAATACACAGAAATGTGCTGATTTTGAAAACCAGCTGAGATACCAACTCAACCACAGTTCATAAGATAAGCAGAGATGGCATGGCCCTCATAGTCTTTGGCTGAGGCCTCCTTTATCACTTTCAGCCATTCAGTTCTGTTCCAAGAATCATCCAGAAACCCAGTATCTTCTATTATAACTCACATAATTTCCCTTTCTAATACTCACTGCTTACCTCACTCAAAGCTAACATACTGCTGTCGCTGAAGGAACATACCCACAACGATGGCAGGAGAGGCCACAGTGAGCCAACTGATCTGAGAAACCTGTAACCCTTTTCTCAGAGCTAGCCAGAACTTTATCAGACACATGCAGTCCAATGGGGCTCATGGTTTGTTATTTACCAAGAAGGATGGTTCTCTTAAATGTTCTCCTTTTTTTTCCATTCCTTCTTCCAAACCATCTATGTCTTTCTCATACCCTTGACTTCTGATTTATGTCATATTTTAGCATTTCCATTTTATTTACCACCTTAATTCTTATTTACCCCAAATATATAGATAAGCCTCTCCCCTTCCAAAAAAAAAAATATCAATAAAACCCAGTAAGCAAAAGTTGCCATCAGAGACCCTTCTGAGCTAGAGCTCTTACTGTCCTGTGAAACTGGCTTCCACACCCACTACAGCTAGACTTGTGTCTCAACTCCTTTTCTGTTTTAGATGAAATGAGACAAACTCCTTCTGCACTAAATTGTTCCAAAAGAGTTTTAACCAGAAAGCTGAAAGTAAATAAAGAACCAAAACAGAAGCCTTTGGTATAGAACCTAAAAACATCTAGGGATCTCTCTTATAAAGGAATCTTATCTGTGACTGACTACAGCTGGGGCAACAAAGCCCCAAACCTTTTTCTTCTGTTGGAAGAAACCCATTTTGGAATGGGTTTTGGAATTAACCCAACTTTCATATTCTGAAATAATTCTTCCTCACAGAGATTGGCTGTTTCAGGAGTCATAAACCACCCTTCAATGAACTCTTCATTAGCTTGAAAGAGCATGGTCCAGCCAGGTAGTCAGATATTCATATCAATGACAAGTATCATTTCACAGGTATTGGACATGCCTCCATCGCTACCATAGATCTTCTTAGGCCATGACCCTGGGGCAGGTGCTGTACATGAGCATATATGGCAAGAAAAAAGTCGCATATCCTTTTCTCTACCAGGAGTATGCCTAATCTAAAACCTGAGATTCACAGGACATGCCTTCAGAACACAGCAGTCACTTACTGTCCAATATGGGATATCAGAAGCTTACTACCTCCTTTGTTCAGCAATTGCAGACTTCCAAGGCCCTGCAAGATAGGCTGGATGTTCTTGGTCGAGGTCCCAACCTCCGAACACTCTGAGGTTCGGAACCTGGTTCTATAGCTTTCTCTATCCTGGGAGACCTAAAACCCAGGAGACATGGGGAATCTAATAAAGCATCTGTAGTTTTCTGAGCTCTTTATCCTTTAGTAAGGCTAAGAAAGAACCAATGATAGAATAAGTAGGCTTATAGGAAGAGCATCCTTCTTAGACAATCTTGGGGAGTTAATGATGGCTCTATCAGGGGCAGTAGTCCACAGTGAGATTGCCTTCATAGACAAGTTATAGAAATACAGAAGTTGTTGAGGTTTCAACTTGTCAAATGCATGAATTTCTGTGAGAGTGTGATTGTCAGAGCAGAAGGTCTATTTTTTAGTGTCATGAGAATGTGTTCCTTAGGAATCTTCCACCTCCTGAAAAATAGCATAAGATCCATACGGGGGCGGGGATTGAGCAATTTATCACGAAATATTTTGAAAACCATTTTTGTCCTGTATTACATCTGTATCAAACACAAGTATATAAATTAATATAAAACCTGAAACCCCTGCTGTCTAGTGTAGGAAGGGAGATATGTATGTGGGGAAAAATGGTCTTTAATATCACTACCATTGCCATAAAACTTGCCAAGTTTAACACAAATTTCTGATATAACAATTCTTTTGTTTTGCAGGTTTTTTTTTGTTTTTAATTTTTAAAATTAATTTTAGAAAGAGAGAGAGGGTGCACAAACAGGGGTAAGGGGCAGAGTGAGAGAGAATCTTAAGCAGGCTCTGCTTCAGTGCAGAGCCTGATGTGGGGCTCGATCCCACAACCCTGGGATCATGACCTGAGCCAAAATCAAGAGGAAGATGCTCAACTGACTGACTGAACCACCCAGACACCCCTATAACAATTCTTTTAAAACCACAAAAATATCTGGTATTATTTTACTGTTGGCAAGATGAGGATATTGAAGTCCAAAAAGTTTAGTCACTTGGTTTACCTACACATATAGTAAGAAATAAAACTGAAAATTAAGTCAGGCTCTCCTTGCCAAATCTCATGCTCTTCTTAGATAACACTCTGTTATTAATACAAATTTAGAGTGATCAAGTAAAAGAAGTACTTCTCCAACAGAATTAAAACTATTCATTAGAAGCTACAGTGTTCAGTGTAATTTATTTTTTGTATGTGAAATACTATGTGAATAGTATAGTCCTGTATGGATTATATTTACACTATATGGAAAAGATTATACACCCACCTAATACATAATTATAAGATTAAAAATCACCCCAGATTGAAAAGAGTGGGATAGGGGCACCTGGATGACTCAGTTGGTTGTGTCCAACTCTTGATTTTGGCTCGGGTCATCATCTCATGGTTCATGAGTTTGAGCCCCACACAGGGCTCTGTGCTGACAATGTGGAGCCTGCTTGGGATTTTCTCTCTCTTCTTCTCTCTGCCCTCTCCTGTCTGTGCTCTCTCTCTCTCTCTCAAAATAAATACATAAAAACTTTTTAAAAATCAGTTTAAAAAAGAAAAGAATGGGACAAATCAGTGTGAAAATGGATCTATCTGTACACCCATATAGCTATGTGACACTGTGTAGCATCACTCAGGGATTATTGGACAGAGATTGTCCCTGCCCCATACCATAACCTTACCCCTCATTCTTTCTGATGCCCACATGCTGTTTGTCCAGGAATCCAATACACTCCGGCAACACAGTGGATCATTCAGTCATGAGCAATGATTCAACCAACATTTGCTAGTAGTTTTAGGGAGCGGAAAAGGCAACAAGAGCTAGAGTACATCAATACAAAGAGACTCTTTAAGAGTCATGACATGTCAAGTTAATTTTGTTGTTACCTTTCCTTTCTGTCACAGTGAAAGATAGGAAATTATCAAGGAAGAGTTCATGTGCCAGTAAAGAGATAGTTCTTGGATCTGAACAGAAAAAGACAGAGCTTAAACACTATGGAGAATGTCCACATTCACTGATTTGGAGGATAAATAATATATAAGTGCTTTTTCTCTACCCATTATTCTAAATCTTCACTGTACGTCATATGGATCCATGGAATTTGTATTGCATTGTAGAATCAAATTGTTTATGTGGACAGGGCCCCACACCAATAAAATATACTTTCAGTGGTCTTTCATATCTTGATAGTGACCCTTAGGGAACCCACAGTTACGGGGTTCATACCAGCCTCTAGTGAGAACCATAAATTCTCTGGACAGTATACTTCTTCCATACAGTAAGGTCAGATACAATGATGTAATATGCTTAGTTCATGCCCTTCAGAAATGAGATAAGGCTGTTGAGAAGTCAGATTAACGTCTAGTTAGGGATAGAGAAAGCTCTGAAGCTCTGTCTTACATTCTTGACAAACACAAGTGTCTTCCCATCTGAAAGTTAGAGGGCCACCTGGGTGGCTCAGTTGTTTTAGTGTCTGACTTCGGCTCAGGTCATGATCTCATGGCTCGTGGGGTTGAGCCCCCACATCGGGCACTGTGCTGATAGCTCAAAGCCTGAAGCCTGCTTCAGATTCTGTGTCTCCCTCTCTCTCTGCCCCTCACCTGCTCACACTCTCTCTTTCTCAAAAATAAATAAACATAAAAAAATTAAAATTAGAGCATTCTTATGAAAACTTTTGGAAGCCAAATGGTATAAAGCAAAAAAGCAATTACTATTAATTTCATGTGAAAAAATTTTAATATTCCCACATCCAAAAAATAAGCCCTCTTAGACTATTCTGATACCTTAGGTTGCACAGATACTCAGAGGCACAATTTGAAGCCACAATGTCTTGATGCTGAGAGGCTGAGTGTGTTTCCTGAGGAAGGAGCCTGGCCAGGCCGCTCTCGCTGCTCAGGGTGTGAGCTCCCTCTACAATGACTCGCTGCAACACAAACACTGAACATTACTTCACTCTTCACCTTTTTCCATAAAAGTGAAAACCCTTTTCATATTTCTTTTGGTTAGCAAATACAGATACTAATATAGATCTTTTCATAAATGCAAAAAACTTTTTAACCTTATAAAACATTCATTTCTCTTCACAAGCCTGTCTTAATCCCCAGAAATATTGTGTCATGATCTTCATAAAATTGCTTTCTGCATTAGAAAATCAGATGTCTTGTATTGTTTCCTTATTTTATTTGCTCACTTAATCTAACCCTTAAAAATTTCTTTCAATGACTATATATTATTGGGCTTTCAGCAATATTGTTCCCAACAGTCAGGAATCTTTTCTTTCAAACAATTTCTAAAGCATTTTCTTCTTTGTCATGTCTCTTACACAGAAGTGTTTCTCTTTGTTCTAACATCAGCTCCTTCACTTCCTACACCATACTATGTCTTTGAGGGATCTGCTCGCTCTCTAATGCAATTTCAACCCTTTGCAAGCTACGATTTCTGTGTTAATGGTAGATAAGTTTCATTCCCAGCCGTTATATCTCTGATGGAAGAGATATTAAGTCTTCAATGTCTTTGAGTAAATGTGCCTTGTCACCTCAACTCAGTGTGCTACTCTGTCTGCTCTGAATCTGCTCCTCCTTTACGGACTCCCCTACCGTATGCACATATACATATACAGATACACATCCACATCCACAACACACATATTCACTCAAGATAATTCTTATTGATTTTTTCTGTGTGTGATACATTATTCTCATTCTGTATGTATTTCCCATCTGATGACTCATATCTATACCTCCAACCAAAATCTTTCCTAAGCTAAATACAAATATAGTTACCAAATGTACTTCTCCATCTGTCTTCATATATATATATATATATATATATATATATATGTATGTATGTATTTCAGACTGAGCATTAATTCCATGTCTCTATTTTATTTTTTGATATGTGGAATAGAGTTATAACAACTGTTTTAATGCCCTTGTCTATTTCCAAAATCTGTCAATTCCGGATCAGTTTCTTTAGACAAATTTTTTTCTCTTTCTTAGTGAGTCATATTTTCTTGCTTCTTTGTATGTATGTTTTTTTAATTTTTTATTTTTTTACTTTTTTAGAGAGAGGGTGTGTGTACATGCACGTGGGGAAGGGGCGGGGGGGGGGGGAAGAGAGAATCTTAAGTGGGCTCCACATTCAGTGCAGAGTCCAATGCAGGGCTGGATCTGACAACCCTGAGATCATGACCTGAGCCAAAATCAAGAGTCATACACTTAACCAACTGAGCCACCCAGGCACCCCTGCAAGCATGTTTTAATTGGATTTCAGATACTATGAATTTTACCTTGTTGGGTGTAAGCAGAATTTATATTTACTAAAAATTATATATAAATTTTATTTTAAAGTTTATATTCCTAAAATTTATTTATATACCTAGAAATATTCTTAACCTTTGCTTTGGTATGATTTTTAAATTATCTGGAATTTAAGTTTGATCCTTAAGTTCTTATGCTTAAGATTTATCAAGCATGACAAGTGAGCTTTTAACCTAGAATGAATTGTTCATTACCCCCACTGATTGGACATTATTTTTGTAAGTATTTTGCCCAATGACCTGTGGACTATGAGTTTTTCCAGTGTGGCTGGGGACAGGCACTTACTCAGGCCATGTGTGGGTTATTAAACCTATTTCATTTTCCTCTTAGAGAGTTGTTTCTTTGCCTCAGGTAAAGGCCACTTCTTTACACATATGCACCAATCAGGACTCTGATAAGTATTTGAGGGAACCCTCTGCAGATCTTCAAGGCTCTACCTTTGGTAGTTGTCTCCTCTTTGTTACTCTGTCTCATGAACTCTATAAACAATTTTGTCTTCTTGGATTCTCAGCAATGGTTCCTCAACTCAGGAAGTTCATAGGCTCTGTCTAGGTTTCTGCCTGGAAACTCTCTCAAAGCAGTGAGCTAGGGCCATTGTAGGATTTATTTATTTATTTTTAAATGTTTATTTATTTATTTTGAGAGGGGAAGGCAGAAAGAGAGGAGAGAAAGAATCCCAAGCAGAGTCTGAGCTGCACAGCAGGGAGCAAGACATGGGGCTTGATCTCATAAACATGAGGCCATGACCAGAGCCAAAATCAAGAGTCAGATGTTTAACAGACTGGGCCACCCAGGCATCCCTGTGGGATTCATTTTGTATGTTTCATTGTCTTAAAAACTGTTACTTCATACAATTTTTCTAATTATTTTGGTTGAGAGTAGAAGATGAATTCAATTGCTCTTACTCCATTTTTGCCAAAAGTAGTCCTCCTCATCATTTATTTTTCATTGATCAAGAATATATTGAATGCCTCTATATGATAGGTATCCTTCTAGGCATTGCGAATGAAGTAGGAAATAAAGATTAAGAACTTTAAAAGGAGAGGAAAATGTTACAATCACAGGAAAGACATAATAAAACTTTAAAAAGAGAGAAATTGTCTAACAACTAACAGCTTTGCAGTAAGAAAAGGAAGGAAAACCCAGAAGTTTAAATAAAATCCTGCTAACTCATACTAATATAAGTGGTCCTATACCTCTCAGAAAAAAACTATAGCAGTACAATGTTGAGAAATAATATAATAATGGATATTTATAACAATGATAGTGAAAGAAAGTGTCCAAACCTCTGCTTCTCAAAAACATTAGATTCCAGTCCTCAGAAAATGATCCAAGCTAAGTATGGATACTTAAAGGTCACTTATCAGGAAAAATCACTTCTTGAAAAAAAGGTGTATCACATGTTTGTGGTGAAGAGTAGAGATACAACTGGTTTCATGCTGGAATGTGTGATTAATTACAGGGACTCCGGAGTATTGAGAAAAGCAGGCTTGGCATGTCCTTGCTTCCAAAGACTTTGTTTTCTGTGACATCTCATATGTAGCACATTGAAACCACTATCTCAGGAGAATATTTTGATAATCTCCCTCTGGCACCTTGTGTCTAAGATTTTCTACTTGTGGCAATAAATAACTCTGGCTGCTGGGCAAATATCTCTAAGAGCCCATCCATTCTCCATCTATGCCAAGGAAGGTGAGTCCAAGAGAACTGTGCTGCTGAGCTCACCTGCCAACCAATGCTGAGGATGCAGGTTGCATAGTAAGGAGGTTCCCTGGCACATAAAAAGAACTGTTGAAAGTATATTCTTTAAAAGAACAAAGATGAGGGGCACCTGACTTGCTCAGTCAAAGGAGTATGTGACTCTTGATCTCAGGGTCATGAGTTCAAGCCCCAGCTGGGATATAGAGATTACCTAAAAAAATAAATCTTAAAAAAACAAAAGAAAAAAGATGGCGAACCCTCTTTAGGAGCTGCTTCATTGAAGTTTTCCATAGATTCAAAATGAAAGTCATGGAAGATCAGTGCCTTTAAAAAAGAAACCAAAAGGGAGTTGGGAAATGATGAGAATAAAGACATCTAATTGAGGAGCCAAGAAGTGTGTTCTGTAGTTCAAGGTTAACAGATGGGGATTCATAGTACATAAGTGAGAGAGCAAGGTTTTGTTGTGGGTTCTGGAGGAAGACTCCAGGAGTGATACATACATCTTAAAAGGAATTTTTTAGGAGCTTGGAAGGAGGGCTTATGGAGATGGTATTTAAATGTCTTTGGCTCTCCAGGAACAGCCAGCAAGATATCTCTCTGGCTAGGATGAGCAATCTACCAGAGTTAAATGGAACTCTAGCACAAGGATAACTGGAAATCAAGCAGGTTGATAAATACCAGAATGAATATTCTTCATCTGATTGTCACCTCCTTCTCTGCTTCTAATTTAGTGGCATCTACTCTTCAGTTCTAAACGAGCCTCAGTGAGGAGGATGACCCCAAAACCTTTTCCTACATCGGTTTTTAAAAGGGAGCTCAGGACACCTGGGTGGCTCAGTCAGATGAGCATCAGACTCTTGATTGCAGTTCAGGTCAAGGTCTCATGGTTGTGGAATGGAGTCCCGCATTGGGCTCCATCCTAGGCATGGACTCTGCTTGGGATTTTCTCTCTCCCTCTCTCTCTGCCCCTCCTCCACACGTGCTGTCTTTCTCTCAAAATAAATAAATAAACACTTAAAAAATAATAACAAGTAAAAAGGAGCATGGATTTCTTGTGAGTTTTAAATCTTCGCTAGGGGTTAGCAAATTTATACTACAGTAGGAACCTCTAAACAAGTAATTTATTTGTTTAAACAAAATTTACTATGAGATTTCTGTGTCCAAACAGTATTGGACTGCAACATGTGAAGGGTACAATCCCAATCTTAAAGGTATTTAAAATCAAACTGCGTAAGGAAAACTCCTTTAGGTTTCAGCTGGAAGACAATATGAAATTATATGTCATAAATGCCATCTATTGGGGGGAAAAGTACATTCTGTATGGATTTAATGGCTTGAGGAATTCTTATAATATGAAATAGCATGAGAAGATTTTATAGAATGCTGGATATAGACTGGCTTTTATTTTTTATTTTATTTATTTTATTTTTTTTAAAAATGTTTATGTTTGAGAAAGAGACAGAGTGTGAGTGGGGGAGGGGTTGAGAGAGAGGGAGACACAGAATCTGAAGCAGGCTCCGGGGTCTGAGCTGTCAGCACAGAGCCCAACACGGAGCTGGAACCCACAAATCATGAGATCATGACCTGAGCCGAAGTCGGACACTTAACTGACTGAGCCACCCAGGTGCCCCATGGCTTTCAATCAATTAATTTAATCACCATCAGTGGAGATAGAGCATGATCACATTTGGGATCCCATCAGAAAGTGTACAAATATTCTGATGTTGGAATGAGAAAGTCGTATGTGGTGGAATTAAGCAACCAATCGGACTAGAGTGGAGAGTGACAAGAAAAAAAATAAAATTAGTTGAAATAAAAGACATTCTCATGGAACAGGGCTAGGCACACCACAAAAAGTATTAAACTTGTAACGGCTAAAAAAAATTGAAACACTAACAATATGACTGAATATATACTTGAGTTTCACATTGCTGGTGCAGTGATGTCCCTGGTGTATGGATGCGTGTGCTGGTAGTGTTTCATGGCTCAGTGACCAAAACAGAAGGGGGAAATGAGTATAAAAGAGAGAAGAATGAATTCCAAGGTATATTGGGAAACAAAGCAAAGGGAGGAAAGATGGTTATGTGTATATATGAACCTGTAGTATATGTATTTCTGTGTGTTTAAATGAGGTACATTGTGTATTGTGGTGGGTCAGAATTTTATGTCTGTTCCAGCTCTTAGTGTGGTGGGATGCAGTGTGTTGAGTAACTGTGGGTGTGTGGTATGTTCAGATGCCCTCTCTATTCTGAACTATGACTTTCTTCACCCCCTTCTCCTGTTCCTCCTCCTTCTCTTCCTTCTGCTTCTTGACTCATGACAAGGAAGACTGAGATATTTCATGTATACAGCTTATATATATATATATATATATATAACAAAAATAATAATAAATAAAATAAATAAAAATAAAATTAAAAAATAAAAATAAATAAATAAAAATAATATTTTAATATTAATCTTTTCTGTATAATATAATATTTATATATAATTTATAATATATAAAGCTCAGTATTCTAATTGCCTAAAGTCAGTCTTCTTATTAGGGGCCCTCCTTATGAGGTGCTGATTCACTCCCTCAGCTAAAAAGACATGCTTCGTGAAACTCTTTTTAATAGACATTCTATGAAAGAATATAGTAGGAGATAGTAGACATTCACTACCAAGAATATGAGAGTAGGGGACTGAACAAGCATAGATCTATACATCAATGCATGGAAATGTATATATTGTGATTCATTTGGGATCTGCTCCTCGAGAATATGTTTATATCTATAAAAAGATAACTTTGCTTACATTGACATGCTTTTAAAACAGCACAGTTTTGGCTGAGGGAAAAAAAAAAAAAAAGAATGTCTCTTATGCTAATATTCCCCATCTCTAGCTTTTTTCCTGAAAAGGAATCCTTCATCAATCTCTGTTTAATTTTTCTTCTGGTTTTTCAATTTTGGGGCATACTTTTAAATGATATAATTTCACAAAAGACATTGTGTTTTGATTTCATGCTCTTCCAGGTCAGTTATATTACCTCCCTTCTTCCCCAATCTCACATATCCGAATGCAGTTACATCACTGTTTCGTTTCCGCTTGCAATCGTAAACAAAAAACTTAAATCTAAGTGTATTCAACCAATTATTTGTAATCTCTTCCTACCCTTCTTTGTAAGATAAATACATAAGTGCTAACCTCATTTCCTCCAATTATGCTATTTTTTGTTTGTTTGAGCATAGTTGACAGACAGTGTTACATTAGTTTCAGGCATACTACACAGTGGTTCAACAATTCTATGCGTTATTCTACACTCACCACAAGCGTAGCTACTCTCTGTCACCGTACAACACTATTACAATACCATTGACTGGATTCCCTATGTTATGCCTTTTATTCCCATGACTTATTCATTCCATGACTGGAAGCCTATATCTCCCCCTCCCCTTCACCCACGTTTCCCAAACCTCCAACTCCCTCTGCCATTAGTTTGTTCTCTGTATTTATAGGTCTCATTCTGCTTTTTTGTTTATTACTTTCTTTTATAAATTCCACATCAATTATGCCATTTTTAAGATATTTACTGAAGTATTGTTATTTACTTCCTAGTAAACGATATCTATGTTTTTAAATAGATTTATTTCAAATTTTATTCAATAAATTATTTGTTAATATTTGAAACTATTCTAGCACCAGCTAAGATATAATAACAGTATCCACTTTAATGATTTTATAACTCATATTTCGAAAAATCAACATATGAATTAATTGTAAAAATGAAGGATGTCAGGATGTCACATGAATTTTTTTTAATGGTTTGAGATTTATGTGGGTTATTGAAATATCCTATGCTTTATCTCTATAGGTAAAACAAACAGGAAAAATGACCAGATTTCCAGATGCCTGAATAGGTATGATGTTGATGTGGAGAAAGTGCAGGAATTTCTTTCAGAGTTTCAATTAAGGTGATTGAAAATAAAAATGGAAGCAAGCATAATTAAATAAATTAAGAAATAGAGTCCTCACAATAATTTTTTCTAAGCACTGAGATAAAAAAGAAAATTATTTTCTTTAAAGAAATTTCAAGAAATTTTCTTTGTCACTTGATCCATGTTGGAGTCTTCTGGGCCAAAGGAACTCTAGTAGCTCTTACCTTTTACTAGTAGTTATCCATTGCCCTAACTCCAGGTAGTTATTCAGATAAATTTGGAAACATTTTAAGGATCAATTCTTTGGTAGATAAGGATTTCTAGGATTAGTGCTGCCCCAGGGGAGTTAGGTGCACTAACTGAGAAAAAATCTGTGTTTTTCTCCTAAGAGAAATGCCTAGAAGCTCATTTGGCCTGGATCCCAAGAAATATCCTTATGGGTCCTATAAACAGTAGCTGGTTCCAGCCACCCACTCTTCTCCTAACAGGCATTCCTGGACTGGAGGCTGTACAAATATGGATCTCTATCCCACTGTGTGTCATGTATCTCATTGCTCTCCTGGGGAACTGCATCATCCTCTTTGTTATCAAAACCACCTCCAGCCTTCATGATCCTCAATACATCTTCCTATCGATGCTGGCAACCACAGATGTGGGTCTGTCTTTATCAACTCTACCTACGGTACTCAGTGTCTTCCTCTTGAATCACAGAGAAATTGAGTTCCATTCTTGTCTGACACAAATGTTCTTCATCCATACCTTCTCCTCCATGGAGTCAGCCATCCTGTTGGCCATGGCCTTTGACCGATTTGTAGCTATTCGTAACCCATTGCACTACACTGTGGTCTTAACCTCTCCTCGGATCATGGGGATGGGAATTGCAGCCATGGTTAGGGCTGTGGTGTTGATGGTACCCTTGCCAATCCTGCTCAAGCGATTGTCCTTCTGCAGGGATGTTATTCTATCACATTGTTACTGCTACCACCCTGATGTTATGAAGCTGGCCTGTGGCCCTGTCAGAGTCAACATCATCTATGGACTGTCTCTTGTGCTCTGCTCCTTTGGAGTTGACTCTGTGTTCATTGCCATTTCATACATCCTTATTTTGAAAAC
Source organism: Panthera pardus (assembly GCF_024362965.1). Taxonomy (NCBI): domain Eukaryota; kingdom Metazoa; phylum Chordata; class Mammalia; order Carnivora; family Felidae; genus Panthera; species Panthera pardus. The sequence continues at coordinate 54,205,462 of NW_026526677.1, forward strand.
AGTGCTGGGTATTGCTTCAGAAGATGGTCAGCTCAGAGCGCTTAATACTTGCATTTCCCACATTTTCACTGTCTGCATCTTTTATGTGCCACTCATTGTCCTGGCTCTAATTCATAGGTTTGGTACATTCACATCTCCTCTTCTCCATGTCACCATGGCCAATCTCTTTCTCTTCTTGACCCCAGTCCTTAATCCCTTGGTTTATAGCCTAAAAACCAAACAGATAAGGTCTGCAGTACACAAGGTACTCAGGGCCAGGAGAAACTTGCTGAAGTAGTCAAGTTTGGCTTAGTGAAAGTGACATCCTGACTCTCTCTTTACCTTTCATCTGTCTGTTTCCCTCTGGGAAATACATCATCATTTCAAGGATGGTTTTGTGAGAGTGGAAGTATTTTCTTTTTGTCTGCCAAGTGGATGGTATTATTTTGATTATTGTCTTGATGCAATTTATTATTTACTACTTTTTATCTAATTTATCATCCATAAAAGTATTGTGTGAAAGATCTTACTGAAATAATTTTTATATCTCTCTCCTACTTAAATATTTGAGTTTAAATAATTAAGTGATTTACAATTAGGTATAAAATAAAGGTCAAGTTATTAACATATTTTAGAAAGTTTTCCATTTTCTTATCCCCACTTTTCTCTCCAGCCTCTGACTACACATTGCCACTTTTTTTCAAACTGGATGATTCAATGTATTTTTATACATATACACCAACCTTCCCAAGACTCTAAGCATTTACCAATTGCTTGGCTTGAAATTGTAACACCAATATTAAACAAAAAATTTTCTGGGGCACCTGGGTGGCCCAGTCAGTTGAACATCTGACTCTTGGTTTTGGCTTGGGTCATGACCTCACAAGCCCCACATTGGACTCCATGCTGGTAGCATGGGGCCTGCTTGGGATTCTCTCTCTTCCTCTCTCTCTCTCTGCTGCCCTGTTCATGATCTCTCTCTCAAAATAAATAAATAAACTTAAATTTTTTTCTGTGATGAGTTTTTCTAACATTTTAGTAGAATTGTCATTTCTCTTTTCCTCTCAATATAACCCACTAATAATTTTATTATAATACAGTACAATTTAACTTACATCTTCATGTCTATCGTCCCCAATTAATTAAGAATTGTTGTGGGAAGGCATTGTGTTGCTTTATTCTAAATCTCTGGTATATACCTATTTAGTGTATATACCAGTGTATATACCAAGTTATATACCAGTAAATCTCAATTGTTTTCTTTAATAAATGAATGAATGTCTGTGAGCGTAAGTAATTGCATTTGGCAATCATGACTCTTACCTGCTAACATAGCTACTGTTTAATTACCCTCCCCTTCTAAACAGTCAGGGGCCATGTCTGTTGTTTCTGTCATTGCATCTTCAGTACATAGTGGAATATATGTAATATTGTATACAGTGAATGCATACTAATACATCAACTAATAAATATGTCAATTAGAGATGTCATTGGTATTTTGTTGTACTTATAAAGGTATGACATTTACACATTAAAATGTAACTATAAAACAAGTGAGGGAAATCTTTAAAATGATGTATTATTGAAAGAAGACAGGAAATTGAGTTATTGGATGTCTACTTCAAACTCCAAACTTTTAATTACATTACAAAAATTAGCCTCGTTTAAACCAAAGGAAGTAAATTTTATTAGCTCCATTTTAAAGGAAAGGAAACAGTTAAAAGATACTAAATAATATTTCAGTATTGCCCCAATCAAAAATTATTGGAGTCAGAATTAAAAACCACCACATATTATGTAAAATAACACATAAATCCTGCCATATCCTAGTGTTTTTTGCCCTATATAAGATTTAAAGATATGTAGACACATAGGTGTCATTGAGACCCATGTATTTAATTGCAGTATGTTAACCTAAATTTATCTGTATTAATGTTCACTTACATTAGACACTACAAATTTCCTGATTCCAGCAAACCCTGTCTTGTTAAAAAATACACTATTTTTCTTGTCACACTATGTCTGCATAAAGCATACAGTGCCCAAGAAAGCTGCCCACTGTAGAAGTAGGACTTAAACTCACATCCGTGTTCCTTCAAACATTATGCTCTCAACTTCACCACATACTGAAGTCCAAGAAGAAAATTGCCAAAATGTATAGCCTTACCACATTGTGAAATGTGAGTGCATGTGGAGGTCAATGTGTGTATATTTTTATTTGCTCTCTTTTTAAAGAAACATTGGGATATTCTATTTGAAAGACAGATGGACGAGGCAATTAACAATCATCTTCTGTAAAACATAAATTAACTACAATTAGCTAACACAATGGAAAAATTATCTTGTTCTTATGAATTTCTACTTATCTATGAAAAGAATCATTCACGAACACAAGTGAAACATCTGATAATTAAGGAAGGGTTTCTTTTAGTGTTCATTAGACATCAGAACTTGAAAGTTGTCTCTTCTATAGAAGTTGATCATTCTGTTGAGAGTTGATCAATGGATGAAACGCATTGTAGTATATGCATACAATGGAATATTATTCAGCTATAAAAATGAAGTATTGACACACTGTAGCACAGATGCTCCTCAGAAACATTATTCTAGGTGAAAGAAACCAAACACAAAGTGTCACATATTGTATTATTTCATTTACATGACATATTCAGAACAGGTAAAAGCATAAAGACATAAAGTAGATTGGTGTTTGTGAGGGGCTGGAGGAAGATGAGAATGTTGATTAACTGCTTAGTGGATATGAGGTTTTATTTTGGAGTGATGAATATATTCTGGCACCAGGTAGAAGTGATGAATGTACAAGATTATGAATGTACTAAATACTATTGAGTTGTACACTTTTAAATGGTTGAATTTATGTATATGAATTTCATTTCAATAAAAAGAAAAAAGGAAAAAATTATTCCCTAGACCAAATTCGATTGATATGTTAATGTCCAAAGAGAGTCTGGGTCAGTGTCCTTAAAAAAAAAAGTGTTTATATTTGAAAAAAAAAACACATCATTTTAGGAATGGAATGATAAAATATGGAATTTTGCTCACTGGAATAGACTAAACAAGAAGATAGTTCTGAGAGGCGGAGAGTTTTGGGTGATTATCATGTGTCAATACATATCCTTCAAACACCTGGCTCTCTTTTCTTTTTTTTTTCTTTTTTTAGAGTTTATTTATTCATTCTGAGAGAGAGAGAGAGAGATAAAATCCCAAGCAGGCTATTCCCCTAGCCCTTGACAAACTACCATTCTACTTTCTGCTTCTCTGAGTGTATTTTAGATTCCTGATATAAGTGGAGTCATGTATTATTTGTTCTTCTAATCAATATATTTCACATTTGCAGGGATTTAAGAGAATAACGATAATCCAGCCAATTACCTATGATTTGGAGGAGTCTATTGGGAAGAAACAGAAATGTAAATTGATATAGTGTATATCATGATAGGGGTAAGGTCAGAGTCCTGTGGATTATATAAAAAAAGCAACTAGCCTAGGATTTAAGGGTCAAGAGAAGGCTACTGCAGAGGTTGAGATGAGAAAACGGGTATAAATGACAACAAACAACATTCAGTCAGAGGAAAGTAGATCAGGTATATTGGGCAAAGTTCACAGAATGTGCAAACACATGGTAGTAAGACAAAACATTTTGCTTAGAGGAAATGCAAGTAATACAGTGTAACCAAAGGAGATACTCTGGAGTAAGGGTGACAAAGGGCAATATGGCAATGTAATGGTAACTGATATATTAACATATTAATTCTAATAATTAATTAAGATTATCTATCTTTTATTAGCTGATTCTATATTTTTCCAGGGCATTGAAATGCTCTGCTTGGGATAGACTGATGCCCTCAGACTATTTTCACCATAACCAAGGTCACGCTGGTGATCTGTTAGGAAAAAAATTTCTCATACATCTTTTTGAAATTATTTAACAATTATTAGAGTTCCCACTGTTAGGCCCCTTGCCTTGAAATGGATAGTATTTCATGTAGTTATTTTTTCCTGTTATCTTTCATAAACCCCCACCTCCGCATACACACACACACACACACACACACACACACACACACACCATGACGCCATGCTCCCAAATAGGAATTCTTTAGTTTCAGTATGGCCACTGCATTCCACGACCTATTACTGCTTATTTCTATGCATTGTATTTGGAAAAATAGATGTATGCAAAATGGGAGGTGGGTGAACACTGTAAATGTTTATATCAATATTCTGCACTCCCTTTGTTTTAGACAGTGTTAGGTGGTGAGTAATAAATGTAAAACACCTTTTTTTTGGCAAAATCGGACTGGGTGATTTCAGACAGTTTGAGAGAGAAGCTGTGTCTTAATTTCATGTACACACTGAACTTAACTGATAATCTTCCTTTGTATTATACAGGTGATTTCTTCAATTGCATTTCCTTTCATCAACATAGAGCTTTTTTGTATGAAGTCTATCAGTTGATTCCTGCCTTAGGTTTTCTCTATTTCATTTTTCCGTAGTTTCTTCTAACGAGATAGCCCTCAGTTCCATCCATACAATTCAGAGGCCAAAACATGATGATTTCTTGTTGCTGCCTGTGTGCGTGCTTGTGTATCAGTACTGCATGCACATATCTCTGTTTTAGACTCCAGATCCCTCTTGTACTACTGGTAAATGCATACACAATAAAATAGTTGGAGTAAAGAAGATTGCACATTCCTAAAGTCATCATTAAACTCCACCATTTTTCACCTTGCACATCCCATTCATGATAACATCTCTTTTTATTGCTTCTGCTATTGCAACAGAGCAAGGCTTTTTAATCTCTAACTTAGAGTTGATCTTTACCAAGTAACTAAACTATATCCCAGAGCAAACCCTAAAAACATTCCTAGGAATGCAAAAATATACAGTAACCAGATTTACAATGTTTAGCATTTAATTAAATAAATATCAGACATACAAAGAAGGGAGATGCAGCCTATATAATAAGGAAGAAACGTGAACCAAAATTGACCCACTTGGATGACTGAGAGGATGTCATAGTATAGCTAAGCTTAGGAGTCAATAAGCCAATAGAAAAACTGGATTCATTGAATTTTTTGATGTTATAGAAGGTATAATATAGGAAATCATTATCTAGTTATTAAAAGATAAGCAAGGATTTTCTCAGTTAAGGATGAAAAGCTTACATCAGGTATAGGTATTGGCAAGTCAAAAGCATTTTTGAACTAACATATAGTATTCAGAATATTGAAAGTTGTTTCATGATACTAGGGTACCAGAAAAGGTAGACAAGTCAAGGGAAGCCTAGCATATCATATACATTAGATTAAGTTTATCATATCAAAGCTGGATTGTATTGCAAAAATTCTAAGTAAACAGCATGACAGTATTTGCTTTACAAAGTTTATACAGCAGTGTAAATAGTTGAGGCATGGAGTAACATTACATGAAGAAAACTCAGCTATTGCAATAGATAAATAAAGAGATAAAAAAAAGCTTGAATTAGTGAAAACCACAGAGATAATAGATATATAAACCCATTTAACATATATTTAGGTGGTAGAGTGAATGAAATTAATGAAAATTAAATGTGGGTAAATGTAAGAGGACTATAGAGAGATAATAGGATCATTATCTTCTCTATAACAAAATAAAACTTCCAATTTATGTACAAAGGGAATTTAAAAGAAAGAAACATTTGGAGCAGAAGTTCATGAATTTGAAGACTGCTGTCATGATGAACATATCGACGTACATACACTTATCTGGAGATCAAAAAGAAGTGGAAAACTTCTCGAAATGATTAATAAAATGTATTCAGTAATTATGTTAAAAGCAATATATAAACTAAAAAAAGTAGAATCTATTGAAAACCAGGGCAAACGTCCTTCTCTGCAGAGCCCCAATTTTCACATATTAGGGGGAATGGGAAGAGTTTTCTTGAATTGAGCCAATGCTTGGGTAAATGAGCAATAAAAAAAAAAATTATCTATGAACTTACTGCTATGATTCAGGAACTTGGCAATTTGACACAGTTAAAGTAGTGTAGCAGATATAAATATTCTCAAGGAGATTTCAGTGCAGGAGACAAGGAAGACAAAAAAATAAAATAAAATTAATAAAACATAGTGGAAAGAAGAGAGATAAACTAGAAAGTTAGAGAATAGGGTGGGGGATTTGTCAAATTCTTTGACTTCTCACAAACTTGCTGAGTTAGAAACTGCATTTGGAAGTGGAAGAATACTAGACTTGCCTGTGACAGTGGGGTTGTCATGAACACTGTCCAAGGATCCTTCATCTGTCCCCGTTTTCTTCTCAAGATGTTTGAAACCGCATGTGAAGGAAGAAGTGGGAACGCATAGTATATTATGACTATCTAATTTATATCTTTATTTATAAAAGCTATAATTTATACCATTTCATTCTATATCCACATTCTACACCTAAAATTACAACAAAGGTCATCAATATTTGCAAGATCCTCCATCAGCAAAAAGATGACGACCTGCTGACACTCAGATAATGGTCAGCACTTTTTAATAATAAAATATTCTAAAATAATGTGTGTACATTTTTTTAGACACAATGCTATTGCATACTACAAAGACTAAGGTACAGTGTAAACATAACCTGTATGTGCACTGGGAAACCAAAAATTCTCTTGACTCAACTTATTTCAATATTCAATTTATTGCAGTGGTCTGGAACCAAATCTACAGTATCTCCAAGATATGCCCGTGTATTTTTTCATTATTTTCTATCTAAAATTTTATCTTATGCTATTTTAAATAATTTAAATATTCCATAAAATTTCTTATTTTACATTAAATAGCTTAGGTTAAAAGTCCATGAAACTAGTTTACAAAGTTTCATTTTTTCTAATAAAATATCACATAGTAAAAATTGTAATAAGTAATGACTTTATAGTGCTTAATACCTGCAATGAAATTTTCAGATACAAAACAAATTCGAGCTTAGTAAGGAATTTATTTTAAAGGATTATTGCAAAGGGAGGAGCAGACTGTTGCAAGAGGGAGAGGGCTGTGACTAAAACCTGCAAGCATCTCAAGGATTAGGCAATATATTCTCTTTTTTAAAAAAAGAATATTTATTTATTTTGAGAGAAAAAGAGAGAAGGAGTCAGGGAGGGGCAGAGAGAGAGGGGGACACAGAATCCCAAGCAGGCTCCATGCAGCATGACATTGGGCTCCATCTCAGGAACCATGAGATCATGACCTGAGCATAAATCAAGAGTCCTTCACTTAACAGACTGAGCCACCCAAATGCCCCAAGAATACATTTACTTTTCTTTTTTTTTTTAATGTTTATTTATTTGAGAAAGAGAGAGAGAGGGAGAGAGAGAGCACGAGTTGGGGGTGGGCTAGAGAGAGAGGAGACACAGAATCCGAAGCAGGCTCCAGGCTCTGAGGTGTCAGCACAGAGCCTGATGCTGGGCTGGAACTCATGAACCCATAACGTCATGACCTGAGCCCACATCAGATGCTTAACTGACTGAGCCACCCAGATGCCCCAATACATTTTCTTTTATAGACAGGAGTGAGCTAGACTAGGAAGACTGAAGTGTGGGGAAGTGCAGATGAAAATGTGGTGTGATTGGATAGGGAATCAGAAAGTGTTTTATCCTGAGGCCCACGTATTCTCCAGGGGGCTATCAAAACTCAGAGGCCTGGGGGAGGAGATCAGCTTAACCACCATTTGTTGAACAAGCATTAATATGTTCTGATTGTTCGGTGGGGACAAAGCAGTTTAGCTAAATATATACGAGACAAAAAAAAAAATGGACAAGGGGAATATGAGTGGTCTTTGTCTGGTCTTGTTACGGATAAAAAGGGGGGCATCCATGAGTCTCATCTCTGTCATATGGGGAAGGGAGGTTGTTTGCAGAAAGCAGTTTTCCCAAATACAAAGGGTGTGGGGTAGCTTGATCATTTGTTTTCCAGGATGACAGGGGCTCAGGTACAGCTCAACATTGTCAATTGTATTATTTTCTTTATATGTTTGATGCATTAATACAAATACCCATTTCATAGGCATGCAAATAAAGGCACAGTGAGCTTCAGCCATTTGTTAAAGGACACCAAATTAAGTGGCCAAGTCCAGTGGAGCTTTGTCTCCAGGCATTCTGACTGCAGAACCTTTTAGTCTTCACATTCAGTGACCCTTAAGCTTAAATACAGTCAAAAAAACTTGGAATTACATTTTTTAATTTTTTTGATGTTTTATTTATTTTTGATAGGGAGAGAGGAAGAGAGAGAGAGCACGAGCAGAGGAGGGGCAGAAAGAGAGACAGACACAGAATCTGAAGCAGGCTGCAGGCTCCAGGCTCCAAACTGTCAGCACAGAGCCCGTCTTGGGGCTCAAACTCACGGACCGTGAGATCATGACCTGAGCTGAAGTTGGATGCCTAACTGACTGAGGCACCCAGGCGCCCTGAAATTACATTTTTAATTTCTGTATAAACATGTTGGATGAACCTGGACAATTCACACCCCTGCTCAGTGTCTCCCATCTATAAAATAATGTATCAGGATGGTCTTTATAATCCTTTTTCATTCCAGCATCTGTGAGGAAGGGACTCATCAACAACTGAATTGACATATTATTTATTTGTTTTTGTGGGGAAGTGTTCTTTCAATAATCTTGCAGTCTTTTCATTTATCCAAAACTATAACAATATGCTTTAAATTTCGTCTCAGAATTGGTCTGGCTGAGCTAACATCTGTGTACTTGTGTTCTCTCAAATAGGTGACAGCATTTTTCTGTCTTTCCTAGGTGCCTTGGCCCCAAATGTGAACAAGGACTTTATGTATGGAGACCTGAAAACAGTAAGTTACTACAGCTCAAGATGGGTACAGGTTGGTTAACACTGGAAATAAAAGCACTCTTACAGTGGTTGAATTTAAGGCAACCATGATGAGTATGATTCAGATTGACATTTTGAAAATTAAAAAACAACTTTTTAACTAAAAATAATAAATTCCAATCCCTTGTCCTTATATTCTTCTAATAATTCACACACACACACACATACACACACACACACACACACTCAGACATGACACTAAATTTTCAACAGAGAAAAGACACAGAACTGAAATAAAATGAAAGCATTTATTTGGGGGGTCTCAGAATTCCAATTCAGGGAACCAAAGTCCAGGGTTTTTTTTTTTAAAGACAAAAGGCAATGCCCTTATACATTGTTAAAGAATTTTTGTTGTTGTTGGGAGGAGAAAACTAATCTCTGCTAAACAATTGGGTGCTAAGGCTATCAGAAAGCAAAAGTCCATTACTGTGGCACTGGAATATTTTGGTTTGGCCCAGTTCAAAAGTTCGAGGTTCCAGTGGGTGAGAACGTGCATAAGGTCCACCTACCTCCTCAATGGCCTCCTGCCTCAATTTTCAAACCCCCTGACATAAGTTGCCCCATTTTATCTCACTTTTCACAAAAATCTCACTATGGATCTAGCTACTTCCATTATTTATTCACAAAAGTGGTTTTTGCTACAAATGACCCTGTACAAGGACAATGAAGGGACATTTTGCTGAGCTATTTTGTTTTGTTTTTTCACTACTTACTTCCTGACCTTATTCCCTTAGGGATTCTGTGATCTAGGACATCACAGGCCTGGTCAATCCTCAAAGGAAGTGGAAGAGACAGAAGACCTTTTACTGCCTTTTAGCTATTCCACCTGAAAGAGGGAAAAATGCCCCAAGTATTATGCATGGTCCAACAGATGCTACTGTCTTTCCTAGGTGCCTTGGTCCCAAATGTGACCAAGGACTTTTCTGACTAGACTTTATGTATGGAGACCTGAAAGCAGCAAGTTACTACAGCTCAAGATGGGTACAGGTTGATTAACACTGGAAATGAAAATACTCTAATAGTGGCTGAATTTAAGGCAACCAAACCATTAAGATTGCTGATTCTCTCTTTTGTTTATCAGTGTTAGCCTTTACTTTTCATTCCTTTCCATATACTCATTATCCATTTTCTCTTTCTCAATTTTTTCTGATAGTTAAGTCCTTAGTGAGTTAAACCATTTTACTAAATGATCTAAGTGGTCAATGTCATACATAGTTTACAACAGTATGGTTTATCCTCTTTTGAGAAACTAGAACAGAAACTAACCTACTCTATTTTGTTGGAATATTTGAAGAGAACATATGGGATGAGAGTTACTAGATAATTTTTTCTTATTGCTCCTCACACCTGATCTGTGGAGTCTTTGAACAACCAGCAAAGCATCCTCCCACCTCAACCCAGGAGTAATTAAGAGAGACTATTGTTCCACAGCCCTCAACTGACTTGCAAAAAAAGAAGATTCTGTACCTGAACAGCTCCTTCCTTGCCAGACTCTCTCACAGTGAGCATATGATCCACCTGGCAGTTGCTGAAAGTTCTTTGTATATGTATCATGCAGAGTGATGAAAAACAGTGTGTAACTTTAATAATGCAATTCTACAAGGGCACCTGGGTGCTTCAGTCAGTCCAGTGACCAACTCTTGATTTAGGCCCAGGTCAGGATCTCAGGGTTCAACAGGATCCAGCCCTACCTCGGGCTCTATGCTGACAGTGCGGAGCCTGCTGGGGATTCTGTCTCTCTCCGTCTTTCACTCTCTCTCTCTCTCTGTCCACCCCTCCCCCAAATAAATAAATAAATAAATAAATAAATAAATAAATAAACATTTAAAAAATAATGCTGTTCTACAGTTGAAAGAATGTGCAGACTTTGATCTTTGAAAGGTAGGTGCTCTCTTTCCAAATCCCCTACCCCCCACCTGATTTTCTTAAGACCTATCCACCTCACTCCTTTCTTAGAGTTCCCTACTTCCACCGGTGCACACTCTGTTGTCCTTTTATTTTGAAGTTTCTCTATCAAAGGCAGTGTGATAGATTGTAGTTAATCCATTCTACAGAACAGAATATTGAGGAACAGAAAGGTTAAGCAATTGGTCCAAGATCACAAATCTAGTAAATTGGAGGGGAGGTGGTAGCAGGATTCTGATTTGAGTCTCTCTGACTCCAGAGCGTAAGGTCTTAAACCCCATTTTAAATCGTCTTTCTTATCTCTGTTATTTTGTGAAAAATCTTATGCTATGTTTGTGTAACTTACATTTTTATAGATTTTATAAATATAAACATATAGTTTATATTTTTTCACAACCAGTTTCTCATTACCCATTCACTCCTAGATGCTTCCTGTCAGTCTTGCTTTCTGGTGATTGATTGATTGTTTGATTGATTTTGAGAGAGATAGGGGGAGAGGGGGAGGGCCAGAGAGAGAGGGCCAGAGAATCTGAAGTGAGCTCTGTGCTGACAGCAGTGAGCCAGATGTGGGGCTCGAACTCACAAACTGTGAGATCATGACCTGAGCCGAAGTCAGATGTTTGACCACCTAAGCCACCCACACACCTCTGGTGTTCTGTTCTAGAACCACTTTTAACAACAACCTCTCTAATCACCAAGAACACCATAGGGGATTTTTCAGTTCTCGTGTTTCCGTTACAGAACATTTATTTACTTCCTTTGACTATCTATTTGTTGAAACCTTCTCATTATTTTATTTCCAGGACAGTCCACTCTTCCGCTCTCTTTTTTTCTTAATCTACTCTTGTGTATCCTGTGCTTTCTTGTTTGTTTTCCTCCTCCAAGTTCCTGAGTATGGACATCAAATAAACCTCATTAGCTCTACACCTTTTGGCCATCCTTCCCATTACAGACATCATCTATTCCAAAGTATAGCTATAAACGAACTGAAATAACTTTTCCTGTCAATATCTAAGCCAAGAACTCAGACTCAAAATCTTAGCATAAAATGAGAGTGGGGGACTTCTTGCTACACATCTAGTTAACTAAATCCTGTTTGTTTGGTTGTTTTTCCCCCCAAAACACCCTTGCCTCCATTTCTCCTTAGTGAATCAAATATTCTAATTTAGGTTTTTACCACTTGACCTTTTAATGATTATAAGAATTGCTGAGGGGTTTGTCCTGAGACCACACAGCCTTACCTACTAATGTGTTTTGGGTTCTGATACTTGGTAGAAGTCTCATTATGCATACCGCATCCTCTTTACCCCGACCTTATGGTTTCCAACAAGACTCCATTCTACCTATTCTATCTTATTTAACTTTCCCTCTTTTTACAACTCTTCATTCTATTCAGGAGGATATTCTCAGTGCTCTTCCCTTATAAGCCTTATTCTGAATTCCACACCTTTGCTCTTGAAGTCAATCAGCCTGCAATTATTTCTGATTTTGCCTCTTCCAATTAAAGTTCTTCATCAGCCAATGACAAGTTACATTTCATTCTCTCCTTGAATCCTTCTATGGCTTTTCAAGTCCTCATTTACTTCTCTTTCAATGTATGCCTGCTATTTGCATATTTGTTTTATATAATTTAACAGAGGAGTGTTGTTGAAAGAGCACAATAGGACAGAAAAATTAGGCTTTTCTAAGGGCTGACTGAAAGTCATGTGACCTTAGGAATTATTTACCCTTCCAAGCCTAATTTAAGGTTTAGTGTGCTTTTGGTTTTTGTTTCTCTTTGTTTTCTTTGTTTTGTTTATTTTGATTGTGTTTTTTTTTAATTTTTTTAATGTTTATTTATTTTTGAGAGAGAGAGAGAGAGAAAGAGAGAGAGAGAGGGTTGGGGAGGGGCAGAGAGAGAGGGAGACACAGAATCTGAAGCAGGCTCCAGGCTCTGAGCTGTCAGCACAGAGCCTGATGCGGGGGTCAAACTCATGAACTGCAGGTCATGACCAGAGCTAAAGTCAGACACCTAACCAACTGAGCCACCCAGGTGCCCCAATTTTGGTTTGGGTATAGTAAGGCTGGCTTCCTCCTTGCTGGGGTGAAATTATAACCAAATAAAATAATGTTTGAGAAAAAAATAGTGAAGTTCTATTCATTGTGAGAGTTCGTTATACAATGCCTTTCCTTGTTCATAGTTTTGAACTGATGTGCTTTCCACCAAATATATTGTACTCCATCAGGAACTTTAGAACAGGGATCATAAGTTGCATAGCATCTGTTATCAACTGCAAATCATGGAACAATATGTGGTACATATTAAGGGTTCAATAATATTTGGCAACTGTGTCTCACAGTTTTCTATTGTTCTGTCTCTCACTGCACTTGTACAAGAGTCTGGGTCACGATAATTGCCATTCTTCAGTTGTCTTTTATAAATTTCCTCTTTTTTAGTACCGATGCATACGGGCACTTGTACCCCAATGTTTATAGCAGCACTCTCAACAATAGCCAAATTATGGAAAGAGCCTAAATGTCCATCAACTGATGAGTGGATAAAGAAATTGTGGTTTATATACACAATGGAGTACTACGTGGCAATGAGAAAGAATGAAATATGGCCCTTTGTAGCAACGTGGATGGAACTGGAGAGTGTGATGCTAAGTGAAATAAGTCATACAGAGAAAGACAGATACCATATGTTTTCACTCTTATGTGGATCCTGAGAAACTTAACAGAAACCCATGGGGGAGGGGAAGGAAAAAAAAAAAGAGGTTAGAGTGGGAGAGAGCCAAAGCATAAGAGACTGTTAAAAACTGAGAACAAACTGAGGGTTGATGGGGGGTGGGAAGGAGGGGAGGGTGGGTGATGGGTATTGAGGAGGGCACCTTTTGGGATGAGCACTGGGTGTTGTATGGAAACCAATTGGACAATAAATTTCATATATTGAAAAAAATTAATGTCCTCTTTTTTAACTCCTTTTATTAATTACATTAATCTTCTATTATTGTTTCCTTTATTTAACATTCTACTTCTGTTTTTTAAGCAGGAAGTTTGATGTAATATATACTGATGTAGGACACATGGTTTGAAAATGATTCTTAGCCACTAGCAATTGATTCTTAAATAAGTGACTTCTACTTCCTATGCCTCTAAAGTGACAGAGAACTCTGTTTTGCTTCTAAGGTACTGGAGATAAATGCTTGCTTGGGAGCTATAAATAGCCAGTGGCCATAGCCATTAAGGCAATAAACTTATGTCAGATAATCCTGCCCAGCAACTCGCTGCACAGCAACTGTTGGTTTTATACAGACACACTTTTCCCCAAAATGCTATGAAAGCATTCTCATGGCTGTGCTTACAACAGAAATGTGTTAAGGTAGCCTGGTGTCCTGGGTGCCAAGTTTGTGTGGTTTATTTAAATTTTTTTTTTTTTACATTTATTTATTTTTGAGAGACAGAGTGAGACGAAGTGAGAGTGGGGGAGGGGCAGAGAGAGAGGGAGACACAGGATCTGAAGCAGGCTCTGGGCTCTGAGCTGTCAGCACAGAGCCCAATGCAGGGCTCGAACTCATGAACCATGAGATCATAAACTGAGCCTAAGTCGGATGCTCAAGCGACTGAGTCACCCAGGCGCCCCTGTGTGGTTTATTTTAGCCTAGCGTGTCCTGTGTTGATTGTGGTCTGTCCCACACAATCAATTCATTATAATTATAATTCATGTATTAAGTTCTTGTTTTATTTATAGATATATTTTATATCACTCTTACTGTGTTACATATGTATTTGCTTATTTGTTTGTATCTGTATATCACACCACCAAACAGTAGCCTATATGTAGGCAGAAATCATATCTTAGTAAATTTTGTATCCCCAAAAGTAGTAATGTGTATTTTTTGTATTACTTAAGAATATTTAACTTGAGTCCAAAAAACAAGATGTTAAATGGAGTATAGATTAAACTCATGAGATATGTTAAACATAGATAGGGAGTAAATTTATAAGTAGCTTAGAAGATATCATATGACTAAGATATAGGCATCATTCATCAATTATGGTAAATATGGATAGTAGGTAAGTTATAGGAGTTATTAAACAACATGTTAAAGATAAAACATATGGAATCTATGACAAACAAAAATTTTATTTATAGATAAGAAGAATAGAAAAAAAGTCATAAGGCATGATAATGCCATGTCTAGAATGGCGGCTGTGTGATACCTAAATCAGTCACCTATTAATGACATCCGTTGTGGTTTTGTCCTGGTCCCACATGCTCTCAGCATAAGAAATACAGGTAAAATTCATAGATATTCCGCAGTCTTATTGATGAGCTACAGCTGTGGTCATGCATACATGATGCTGTGTGCCTGATAAAGTGTGAGTTGACCCCAGGTACCTTTCATCTGTAGGATTCCCTTTGCTCAAACCTCAACTCTGGTGATCTTTCTAACATGATCAGCAGAGAGACAGGACAGAGAAATATTTCATAATCTAGCATTCAGATACTGTGGGCCTTCCTTCCTACTTGGATGCAATTCTATGTGTATTAACACAACCCCATCTCTGTCCTCCTGCTTCTCACTGTGTGTTTTAAATTAACTAAGTTAATCATGTGATTTGTGAATATTACTTTGTTCTGTGAATGTTTCTGTTCAAAACTTCCTTAGTTTATCTGGTAGTGTTTTTGAAGGCTACCATTGCATCCACAAAATTGCCCACAGGATAGCAGTTACAAATCACCTAAGAATTACTCATATAGGCCTTCTGAATTAAACTACATTCTACCCTATTCAGTTTGCTTGGCATGCAACAGATATTTAGTTTGTTTCTGCCTCTAGACTCTCTCTTCAACCACTGAATGAACTTGAATTAATTTACCACTTGATTTTCCTACACGTGTTCTCTTTTTTAGGTTTAGCATCATGCTTATGTTCAATGGCACCTACTACCAGCCACCCTTCTTCCTTACTTCAGGAAGACTCATATCTGAGTCTCCATCCAACTGAGCATCACGTATATAATTGCCATCCTGGAGAACAGCATCATAATTACCATAATACACAAGAATCCCAGCCTTCATGAGCCTCAGTATGTATTCTTATCCATGTTGGCAGCCACCGACACAGGCATGTCAGCATCTACACTGCCTACTGTACCCAATATGTTTCTCCTTAACCACAGGATTGAGTTCCATGGTTGCCTAGCTCCGATGTTCTTCATCCACACTTCTCTTCTGTGGAGTCAGCCCTCCTGTAAGCCATGGCTTTTGATTGCTTTGTTGCCATACGCAACCCACTGTGCTACACTGTGGTCCTGACCCATTCCCGCATTACTCAGGTGGGATTGGCTGCTATGGCTCGAGGAGTGGCGCTGATGGCCTTCTTGCTCATCCAGCTCAAATGGCTTCCCTTCTGTAAGAACATCATCCTATCCCACTCATTCTGCTTCCACCCTGAAGTGATGAAGCTAGCTTGTGTGTCCATTCATGTGAACATCACCCATGGGTTGGCATTGGTTCTCTGCACCTTTGGTGTTGACTCTGTCTTTATTGTTTCTGTCTTATGCTTTGATCTTGAAGACAGTTCTTGGCATTGCTTCTGGGGAAGGATGACTTAAGAAACTCAACACACGTGTCTACCACATTGTCATGGTCCTCATTGTCTAGGTCCCACTTATTGCCTTAGTTCTGATCCACAGGACAGGCAGATACAACTCCCCTTTACCCCACATCACTATGTCCAACATTATCCTTTTCCTCACACCTGTCCTCAACTCTTTTGTTTCTAGTGTGAAAAGAAAACAAATTAGAAGTGCAAAATGTAGACTGTTTGCACTTAAGTAGGTTGATGGAACAGAGTAAGATCCCTTTGAGGGACTGACTGAAAGTTACCAGGGATATTGAAAAAAGAAGAACCAACAGACATTATTTTCCTGTGTGCTCAGGTACTTCCTTTAGTACATCTCTGTATGGTTTTATTGTAATTTTTCTAGAAATATTGTATTCCTCTCTGGTTTTAAATATTCGATCAAGAAAGATGCCCAAAACCCCTTTCACCTTCAGTTATGTTTCTCATTCCTGGTGTTTACAGCACTCACCTATGAGCCCATTTCAATCTAAAGAGTCCTACAGATACTTCTATCTGAGACTCCCACATGTATAGCTATATGGCTGAAATATTATTTAAAATAAAATATTTACATTGTTATACAGACATATACTATCTTTTGGGAGTTTGAGATATTATAGAGGGGAATATTCCAAATGAGAGAAAAGAAGGCTTATTTTCACTTTCATAATTTTTATTTAAATATGTTTATGTTTTATGATTCCTTTGCTGAAACCATCTCAATCTAAGCCTCATATAACATGAAAATTCGGTGAGAGATTAAAATGAAAATATAACAAAGCAGTGTACCTAAAATCTTCCATTTATGTAATGTATTCTTGATTTTCTCAGGTTGTATTAATTTAGATTTCATATTTAGTTGAAGATATAAATATATACTGCTTAAGCTAAAATCAGGACTCTGAAACTTATCTGTTATGTATCCAGGGAACATGATGACCCTGATTTCTGTGCTTCAGTGTCTCTATCAGTGAAAATGAGTTAATAATGGTATCTACTCTGTAAGGACACTGTAAGAAGAAATGTGATAAGTTATGTATGTCTATAACAATGAAGAGTATATTGCAAATGTTCAATGAATATGAATAATTTTATTATAAACCAAAAATATGGTAGAGGACAAAGGCCAAGCCAGGATTTAAAGATAAATACAAATGAATAAAGGCTTCTGTCATTCAGATGGTGATATCAAAGGTGACCAGAGGATAATACAGTTTGTTCAAAGACTTATTTAGAGTTCTCTTTTTATATATATTTTATAAAATATGTTTGTTTGCAAATATGTAAAATGATTCAGACCAGGTTTATATATTTCATTTGTGTATATCATATTTATATGCCCAGTATTATCATTGCAGATCAGAGACAGGCATCAAATTCTTTATATATACTAGTGATGCCTCTAAAATAACTATAATACAGCAGAGCTAGACATTATTACTTCATCCATTTAAAATTTTTTCATGTTTATTTATTTACTTTGAGAGAGAGAGAGAGAGAGAGAGAGAGAGCAGGGGGAGGGGCCAAGAGAGAGGGAGAGAGAGAATCCCAAGCAGGCTCCATGTTGTCAGCACAGAGCCCAATGTGAGACTCTATCTCATGAACCTTGAGATCATGACCTGAGCCAAAATCAAGTCAGACACTTAACCAACTGAGCCATCCAGGTGCCCTATTACTTCATCCTTTTTTAATCAAGTTATGTGGACATGAATTCATGGTTCATTAATTTATTGATTCAATAATAATATTTAATTCTTTTATTTTCACCTTTTGTCCTTTGTGACTCCTTATTTTACATCTTCACACAACCATTCTGGGGTTCACTATATACCACACTGTATGGGACAGATGAATCAGACAAAAATGCCATCATTTAGGGAAGTACCACTTAGTAAGTGAGACAAGACAGGAATACATTGGCATACTTTAAGACAGAATCAAATAAAGTATCCAATCCACTTCATAACAGACAGAATATGCCATTAAGTTACCTCATCATTTAATTTATAAGTGAAGAAATGTAAAACAAAATTATCAGGATAGGTCACAGATTTAAAGGAAGGATCTCAGGGACTCAAGCTTAAGGACTCAACACTGTCATGTCACTTTTCCTCTCTGGGGCATCCTCTTATATCTGCTTATTTTCTCCTCCATACTCATGCTCTCCTAATGTAGACAGGTATTGCTTCCACAAAGCTATGGAGCATGATGACCACGTATGATGTGATCGCCTTCCAGAAAGGAGACTCTTTCACACTAACTCTAGCATAAAACATGAAGGAGATTTTCTTTCCTCAGTTTTTAATATCTATAGCTGAAAGATCAGGGGAGGGATATGGTAGAATTTTGTTATTATTGGTCTCATTCAAACTCTACAGACAAGTAAGGATTTCCTCAAAGGAAAATTGTGCAGTGTTTTAAGACAATGAAACAGTTGCTGAAAAATGATCCCCAGTTCCTTCTACTCATGCTCAGGGAAGTCAGAGTTAGGAGGCTTTTGGCCAGACTCACAATAAAGAAAATGATTAAATTAGGCCTTAAAAGATGAAGAAACAGTTTAAGAGTTAGAATTTTATTTAATTTTTTCAGCGTCTTAATTATACTTCTCAAATAATCTCTCCATAAAGGTAAAGACCATACTTAAAAAAAAAATAACTCCCTTTATGTTGTTAATACCTAACAGATAGAGCTTACTGAATGCTTTTGGAATTGAGATAGATTTCCAGCTTCCATAATACTTATGCTCTTGATCTTCTCTGTCTTGCAGGCAGAAGATCTTGGCAACCCCAGTCCTCACTAGCTTACTTTCCTCTGAATTCATATTAACAATTCAAAGCAAGCCTCAGCCTTACTAATTACATTCTGTAACATGGTTTTGCTGCTATTTCCTGATTTCCATGGGTAGAATGTAAGCTATACGAATATTAAATCTAGGTCTTTTATATGATTCTGGTGTCTACCAAATATGTCAAACATACATTAAAATATTTTCCAGTTGATTGCTTGAGCTATCCTTTAGAAATTCATTCAAATCTCTCTTAAAGTTGTTTGAAATTCTTGCTAATGATAACTGCATGTTTATTCATTCCCATGGACAACTAAGTCTCTCTCTTTACTTGCTTCCTATGCTGATCCTAGCAGGACAATTCTTCCTTTGCTTACTCTAACTTCAAGAGTTGACCCTAGAAGAGAATAAACTAATTTGTTTTTCCTCTTGGAAATTTAGGCGAAAAAAAAAAAAAGATGTAGCCTTGCTTTAACAGTCAGAATATAACCCTATCTACCCTCAGTATGGAATGTGAAATAAAACAATATCCAAATAAAGCATGAATTCTGAATGAAGTAGCAAAATGAGTAAGAATAACTATTTATCAGATCCTTATATATTATTCTTTTCAGAAAGCTCCTTTACTTTTTGTTAAAAGTCAGAAGGTTCAGACATTAGTTAATATCCAACTATAAGAAGTAGTCAGAAATAATAAACATACAGTCATAAATTTATCATCAATTTTGAATTTTCGTGCTTCAGCTTAAACAACATTGCCAATCAAGAATTAGGAGACATTTTGTTTTCTCTATAAAATTAATCCCTCATTGATCTTTTACAATCCAGAGTTGGACTCCTCAGTTTAGCACGTGGGGCAATGTGATTTTCCTCCAACTCACACACCAAACACATTGAGCTTGGCTTCCTGTTGTCATTTCTCCTTACCACTACCAAAGTCATCATTCATGATCACAGTTATGATCTTTTATCTAAGCGTTCTGCCTCTCTTTCCCTCATTAGTTAGATTAAATATTTCTTGAGAAAACCTAAGTATTTTATTGTTTTGAATTCATGGTGCCTAACATATTACTTGGCACACAGTAGATCCTGAATAGCAGTTTTTAAATTGGTTATCTCTTCTAATATAGAGAAAATATCATTCCCCAGCAATGACACGTTGCACCCAAAATCGCTTGCGCAGGGCAGCCTGGATCTGCCGGGATTTGAGACTATAGACGAGAGGGTTAAGCAGTGGTGTCATGAGGAGGTAGGCATTACTCATGGTGGTATACAGAATTGGGGAAGTGTCCTGGGTATAACGATGCAGCACTGCCAAGCTGATTAGGGGCAGGTAGAACACAAGCACCGTGCATAGGTGACAGGCACAGGTGTGCAGTGACCTCCAGTTTCTGTCTTGAGTCTCCAGCTTCATAATAGTGTCCAAGATCTTCATGTATGAAGCTAAGATGAAAACAACATCCACTGCAAATGTGCAGAGAACAAAAACCAATCCATAGGCACTGCTGAAGGTAATGTCCCCACAGGCTAAGTTCAGCATATCTGGGTAGTAGCAATAGGAGTGTGAGAGGATATTGGCCCCACAGAAAGGAAAAGTCCTAAGGAAAAAAGGCAGAGGAGCCAGCAGAGTGGCACCTCGTATGAGGGCAGCTCCACTAAGGCAGGCAACGGTGTAGTGGGTAAGGATCTTGGTATAGTTTAATGGAGCACAGATAGCTACCAAACGATCAAAAGCCATGGCCACCAGGACACCTGATTCTACTGAGGAGAAGGTGTGGATGAAGAACATCTGAGTTAGGCAGGCATTAAGGCCAATGTTGCGGACATCAAACCAGAAGATAGCCAAGACACTAGGCATTGTTGACAATGAAAGGCCTAGATCAGTAAGGGCTAGCATAGCCAAAAAATAGAACTGAGGTTCATGAAGGTTCTTTTCTGCTCTAACTAGGATAAGAAGAATGGCATTACCCACAAGGGCTATGAGGTACAGGACACAGAAGGGGATGGAGATCCATATATGTGCAGCCTCCAGACCAGGAATACCAATGAAGGAGAAAGTGGGCCAATTAAAGAAAGTGTTATTAAAAGCCAACATAGTAAGATGCACATAGGACTGTAGTTCAGGATACTTGCAAACCTATAAAAGAGAAATCATGTGTCAGGAAATGTGAAAGCCAAATTTAAAGTAAATAGGTTATTGATGCACAGAATATAAAATTAAAATATGGAGAACTGAAAAATTGAGTTTCTATTTTTAGCTTCATAACTATTTTCATATGTGGATGGCAACTAAGTACATGAAAAGATGTAGAACATAATTATTTATTAGGTGAATGTAAATAAATACAATAGGATACCATTAGAATGGCTAGAATTAAAAAGACTGAAAATGCCATATGTTGATGAGGATATGAACAGCTGGAACTCTCTCTCCTGGAATGTAAGTGGTACAACTTCTTTGGAACACAGTTTGGCAGTTTCTTATAAAGTTATACATACATTTATCATACAGTTAGCATTACCCAGAAATTTCACTCTTAAAAGTTGGCCCAAGAGTCAAAAGACATGAATAGATGCTTCTCCAAAGAAGACATCCAGATGGCCAACCAACATATGAAAAAATTCTCAACGTCATTCATCATCAGGGAAATACAAATCAAAACCACAATGAGATACCACCTTACACCTGTCAGAATGGCTAACATTAACAACTCAGGCTACAACAGATATTGGCGAGGATGCAGAGAAAGAGGATCTCTTGCATTGCTGGTGAGAATGCAAGCTGGTGCAGCCACTCTGGAAAACAGTACGGAGGTTCCTCAAAAAGTTAAAAATAGAACTACCCTATGACCCAGCAATTGCACTACTAGGTATTTATCCAAGGGGTACAGGTATGCTGTTTCGAAGGGACACATGCACCCCCATGTTTATAGCAGCACTATTAACAATAGCCAGGGTATGGAAAGAGCCCAAATGTCCATCGATGGATGAATGGATAAAGAAGATGTGGTACATATATACAATGGAGTATTCAGCAATCAAAATGAATGAAATCTTTCCATTTGCAACAATGGATGGAACCAGAGGGTATTATGCTAAGTGAAATTAGAGAAGACAAATATCATATGACTTCACTCGTATGAGGGCTTTAAGACACAAAATAGATGAACATAAGGGAAGGGAAGCAAAAATAATATAAAAACAGGGAGGGGGACAAAACATAAGAGACTCTTAAATATGGAGAACAAACAGAGGGTTACTGGAATGGTTGTGGGGAGGGGGAATGGGCTAAATGGGTAGGGGGCATTAGGGAATCTACTCTTGAAATCATTGTTGCACTATATGCTAACTAATTTGGGTTTAAATTAAAAAAATAAAATTAAAAAAAAAATTTGGGCCAAGAGAAATGAAAACTCGTGTTCACACAAAGACTTGTACACATTTATCCATAATATTTTTATTCATACTAGCAAAAAACCCAGAAAAAAAAATATACAACCACTGTTGAATGAGTAAACAAACTGTGACAAATCCACACAATTCAAATCAAAGAGGGGGGTGCCTGAGTGGCTCAGTCAGTTGAGTATCTGACTCTTGATTTTGGTCATGATCCTGTGGTTCATGAATTCGAGCCCTGTGTCAGGCTCTGCACTGACAGTGCAGAGCCTAGTTGGGATTCTCTCTCACCCTCTCTCTCCTTCTCTCTCTCTCAAAATAAATACATAAATAAACTTTTTTTAAAAAAGGAAGAGATTACTGATAGATGCAACAGAATGAATGGATCACTAATGCTATGTGAAAGAAGGCAAAAATAAAAGATCAAAGATGTATGACCTCGTTTATATGAAATTCTAGAAAACACAATGTCATAGTGACATTTGCTCAGAGGTTTGAGAGATGAACAGGGAGTATGAAGAGATTGGCTGCAAACAGGCAGAACTATCTTTCTGGGAGATGAAAACATCCCATACTGGGGTGCCTGGGTGGCTCAGTCAGTTGAGCGTCCGACTTCATCTCAGGTCATAATCTCACGGTTCGTGAGTTTGAGCCCCATGTCAGTCTCTGTGTTGACAGCTCAGAGCCTGGATCCTGCTTCAGATTCTGTGTCTCCTCTCTTTGCCCCTCCCCTGCTCTGTCTGTCTGTCTGTCTCTCTCTCTCTCTCAAAAATGAATAAACATTTAAAAAAATTTTTTTAAAGAAAATGCCCATACCATGGCTAATGTACTGATTGAATGGTATATATATATACGTATATATATATATATATATATGTATATATATATATATATATTTAATTCATCATATTGTACTATTAAAACGGGTAAATTTTATTCTAGGTAGTTTTCACCTCCATAAAGCTAATCAAAAATATAAGATTTTTGTCTAAGAAATAGCTTTTTAATTATTCTAAATCTGTAGTTCATCAAAATGTATCTCTTCAGGATATCTTCTGCAAATCCTTCCTTTCAACTCATTCATAAAGAAAATGTCACTGTAGTTTGTGAAATTACTTGACCCCACTACTAGAAATTTATTGTATCTAGGATGAGTGCCAAGTTATATTTTTTTACACATTTACCTATTTGACTCTGATCTAAATGGTGCACATCCACACTGAAAAAAAAAATCCCTATGTCCTCTTTTAATATTTTTGCCAACAGTGTCTTTCATTTTTTCTCCATTTTAAAGAATTATAACACCCTACATGCATCATATCCCTTAGAAATCTAAAGGTGGCTTTGAACAAAAGGCATGGCTTCTCTAGTTCAAATTGATTTACTTATCTTCTTCTCTTCTGATTTATATAAAATTTATGAGCAACTTGAGTACTCTCAAGACTTTAGTTAACTCCCAAATTTCCATATCCAACCCACATACCTTTTCTGAATATATATTCAGCTGACCCATAGATATCTCTACCCATATGCTTCAAAGGAAATTCAAATGTGTACCCTAAGCATAAGGGCTAATTTAACCCTTATCGATGCTTACAACTTTTTCTTGTGCTTTCTCCAGAAATATCCCTTTTTCTTACATACCTCATGAACTTCTCTTCAGTCTTAAAAATAAATCTCAAATTTATCTTGTCCAAAAAGTATTCCCTAACCCCTTTCAAAATAATTGAACAAACTTCCTTCTTTGGTAACTTTTAATGCTCCTATCATTACACCCATAAACTTTTGAATTTTTTATTATTTTTCTGCCCTGTCGACTAATCTGCAAGTACTTGAGATTACAGGTTATTTCTCTAAATGAGATTTTTTTCCTGAAAAACCTTATATATTATGATAAACAATTTGTATAGGTAAATGGCTGACTTGATTAATAAGGATTGAGGTAAATTGCTTGATTTCACTAATTTCACTAAATTTCAGGGTTTTTTTCAGTAAATTTGTATTAATGATACTTTATTAAGTAATTCTGTGAGGATTAAATGTATGAGACAGAGCAAAAGCACACTGCACACTCACTGCCTAAAACCTTACCAATCAACATTTGTTTCTTGGCCTTTATCATACTCAATTCAATACAAATGTATGTCTAAGTGAATTGCAAACATTATAAAAATCCTTATTAACTTTGCTAGGACACACACTGATTGTTAGGAAATATTAAAATATTTCTACAAAATAATATACTCTCACATTCTTTTACTCTGAGATTTCATATTAAAACCATGAATGGATTTTATTAAAAATCAAAGTATATGAGAGAAGTGATATGTATATATAAACTGTTATATATACATATAGGTCAGAGTATCTATCTAGTGTGTCTATCAAACCTCTCCCATGTGTTATTTATATTTTTGAATACATTATATAAAAAAAAATAAGGTCAAGTTGATCAAACCAATATTCCAGGTGAATGAGGAACTTAAATATGTGTTGGAGAAAGAAAAGAGGCAAGAGAAACAGAGATGGAAAGGCAGAAAAAGACAGTGGTACAGAAGGAAAGAAGAAGGGAAGAGAAAAAGAGGAAGAGAGGGAGGAAAGAATAAAAGAAAGAGAATTCTAGAAAAAATTAATTAAAGAATAGCTGATACCTGGCCCATCTTCAAATACTAGTGGTGAAGTCAATATACATTTCCTGGATCCTAGTACTTGAATTTCTATAAGAAAACAAACTAATTAATATAAATATTAATTCACCAAAATAATATATGGATATTGAGTGTGTTATATATATATATATATGTGTGTATGTGTGCGTGTGGGTATTTTTCCTTCAAAATCCAACCAAAAGCTATGTTCTTACACAAATTTCTAAAAAAGTTTCACTTTGATTTACTAAAGGCTCTATCTTAAACATGTATAAATGAGAAATGCCCCTGGTAGCAGTGGGCTAAAAACACATAACACATCTGATTATAAAAATATCCTGCACTTACACATACATAAACATAGTCATTCACATACATGTATCTGTTATGAATACATCTTAGTTACTAGCATAAAAGCTTCTTGTTTTACTATAACTCCAGCTTCAAACAACAAATTGAATATAATTCATTCTATTCCATCCATTAGCCCTGTTTCTTTGATTATTATTTTTACATATAAATATATCATATATGTAAATATTATTTATAATATTTTACACAGGTAATTATATAATATAAATAATTATTCAAATATATACTTAAATATAAATGCATTTATAATGTAACTATACATTACATATTATAATATGTTATATATGAATATAATAAACATCTTTTTGGTTAAAGAAATGATATGGCTTGGGGTGCCTGGGTGTCTCGGTCAGTTAAACCGAGTCCGACTCTTGATTTCAGTTCTGGTCATGATCGCATGGTTCATGGGTTCGAGCTCCGCATGGGGCTCTGTGCTGCTTGGTATTCTCTCTCCCTCTCTCTCTCTGCCTCTCCCCAGCTCATGATTTCTCTCTCTCTCAAAAAATAAACAAACTTAAAATAAGAAAAGATCTAGCTCTAAATCCATTCTTATATCAGCTGCTGAAAGGAAAATTTTATTTTACTTGCTTCCCCTTTGAAGTTACACTATGTCATTTTATGTCATGTCACATCATGTCATGTCATGTCATGTCATACTACCTTATATCATTTATGCACATTTTAACAAGAATGTTGTTTGTCAGGTATCATTCCAAGCATTGGAGTAAAGCATTAAAGTAAAGCATTAAAGTAAAACAGCATTATGAAAGAAACTAAATTATTATGGTTTAAAAACTGGCTTTGTCTTTTCCCTCCTATGTAATCACAATGGTCATTTTACCTTTCGAAGAACTAATATTCCTTGCAGTCAAGATATGGGTAATCATACCTCTTAACGGGTATTTAGAAAGATTAAACAGAAAACAGTAAAAGAGGTTATTATAATGCTGACAGAATTGAAAAACAAAGCTTGCGAAAGTCACTGTGTAGTACTGTGTTGAGGTCTGATTGAGAGGTATATATCAAATTTATACCCATATCTACTTCATTCTGTATAAATTTTAACTTAGGGATATTGCAGATGGTTCCAATGATCAGTTGAATTTAAGGAGGATTCTAAAGAAGCATCAGTTGGGTAAAAGCAAATATGTTTCCTGTGCAAAGGAACAACATTCCTTGTGTAATTCTGCAAAATTACAGTGGCTTTACAGAGAACTGAGATCAGGAATATTATGGCAGCTTAGTATTATCAATACAGCGTTGACTTTGCAGACCGACAAGTCTCTAAATATTAGCAGAACAGCTCTTCACCCAGGTCAAGTTTATATTTTATCTGAACACCTAAGTTTGGTTTTAAATTGTCATTTCCCCAAAACACAAATCTTCATCTTGAAACTTGTAAAGAAGATGACTATTATTACTAGTAGGCATGAACTCAACATTTATATTGGGAAAAGCACTTTTGCTAAACAAGGTGGGGAGAAAAGTCCCAAAATTTGCAAAAGCATTTGATCTCTCCATGAACCTAAAAACAGCACCTAAAAACAGAACATGCTGATTGAGTCAAATCTAACTCATGTTGCAAAATATATTCCTGAGGCACAGGTTTCAGGATTCCAGGGAAAGCTATCAAATCAAGAAATGCAGTCCATGTAATTTGGGAATCTAATACTAGCTGTGTAACCACAGTATGCACAGGTAGCATTAACAGATACTCTTTAAATTGATCATGACTACACCAATTAGTACTCAGAAAAAAATACAGATGAAATTCAAACAAGCATGTAACTTTAACTTTACATTTAACTTTAAAATGTATAGTTTATCAAACGCAGGATTCTCTGAACAATTTAATCCCCAAATCTCACATACCCTAACTCAACACTAGCCATTCCTATGGGTCCCTTTACCCTGGAAAACTGGTTATTATTATATAAGTTTACTTGAAAGAACATTATAACCAATTTACTTGAAAGGACATTTACAATGGTAGTTGCTATTATTTATCTCTGAAATACTTCACTTACTACACGGCGAATGGCCTTTTCACTTTCCCATGTGTCTGTTGGCAGGACTGTCCCTCCCTGGAAGACACAAAACCCCACAGCTCTGTGTGCGGAAGCAGTTTTACTTCAAAGGCTTGGTCGTTTAATGGTAGCTTACAGGCCAACAAGAGAAGGTCTCCCAAGTACCCAGAAAGCTCTGCTGAGATTTAAAAGGCACTGTGGGCTCCCAACCCCTAGCTAAGAAGCTTAAATTTATTTTCACCCCAAGGGATCTGAGAAAGGAGGAAGCATCTTTCAGATATTGTACACCATAGAGCATCTTTTTGTACTGGAGAAACCAAAAGCTTTCATTTTTATTTGAACACAGTGGATCTGAGCAATTTCTTCCTTTGTTATATGAAAAGCAAGCTGGAGTGAGAACATGTAAACCAGAACTATGTTTAAACAAGATCGGCTGTTTAGGAAATGTTAAGCTTCTTAGCAAATAGAATAATAACTACTTAAAAGTATTTAATACAGAGGCTCCTGGGTGGCTCAGTCAGTTCAGCATCTGACTCTTGATTTTGACTCAGGTCATGACCTCACAGTTCATGGGTTCCTGAGCCCCACCTCAGGCTCTGCCCTGACAGCATGGAGCCTGCTTGGGATTCTCTCCCTTCCCTCTCTCCTTCTCTCTCTCTACCTTTCTCTATCTCTTTCTCAAAATAAATAAATAAACTTTATTTTTTAAAAAAAAAAAGTATTTAATACAAATAAATACTTGCATGCTGTCAAAACTTTTTTCCATGTAATTTATTGCAACAACTATTTTCCCCAGAGTTAACAAAACAAAACTGTCTAACTTTATCTTTCTGCATAAAAAATAAAAAAATTTCGGGATACCTGGGTGTCTCAGTCAGTTAAATATCCAAGTTAAACTTGGGTAATGATTTCTAAGTTCACGAGCCCCGCATCAGGCTTCTGCTTCGGGTCCTCTGCCCAATCTCTTTCTGCCCCTTCTCCACTTGTGTGCTCACATGGGCAAGTTCTCTCTCTCTCTCTCAAAAATAAATAAACATTAAAAAAAGAAAAGAAACATTAAAAAAAGAAAATATATTAAAGTTATTTAGTACATGACTTCAGACTGTATCTTTCTATATCTTATGGGTTTTTTTCTCAAGGATTTATCAAAGGCATATTTCCATGACAGTACAAAAAATGTCCCTCTGAGTTTTAAAAGATAGTTCATATTGGGGACCCTGGGTGGCTCAGTAGGTTAAATGTCACACTCTTGATCTCAGCTCAAGTCTTGATCTCAGGGTCATGAGTTTAAGCCCTACACTGGGTTCCATGCTGGGCATGAAGCCTCCTTAAAAAATAAATAAATGATACTTAATACTGCACAATAAGAATGTAATATATTAAGCACCTCTCTGATTTTTAGACTGCTTATGTTTCACAAATATGAATAATTATACCATCTTAGTACATATTTAATTCCTGTTTAGCTTCCTTT
This sequence comes from Panthera pardus, assembly GCF_024362965.1. NCBI lineage: Eukaryota > Metazoa > Chordata > Mammalia > Carnivora > Felidae > Panthera > Panthera pardus. The sequence continues at coordinate 54,234,547 of NW_026526677.1, forward strand.
CAAAAATGTTAAATAAATATACATCCAGAGAAGTATAAAGATTTGACTTCTTTTCCTTCACACTTGCTAATCTCTTAAATTTCCTAACATACTAGACCAGATGGGGAAAAAAAGTGTATTGTTATTCCCTTAATTTGTATTGTTATATTGATTATTAGTAAGGTATGATCTTTGTTATGCATTATTGGACATGTGTGCAAATTCTTTGGTAAATTACTTAAATTCATATTTCAAAATATTCAAATAGATACTTTTAGAGTCCCTATTATCTCAGTTCTATCTTTATATTTAAAATAAAGGCAAACTATTTTTCAGAAAATTTGAGTCCATGTAGGCACTTGATTGGGGAACATCATTAAATCCAAATTTCTAAACCAGGACCCCATTCAGAGTCACCCTCAAAACCTTTTCATGTCTTTATATCCTTGTCCTGCCTCCACTGTGATTCTGCCTTCACTGTGTCAAAATATTTGCATCTAAGATTATTCTGGGTAATATTAGATAGTAAAACTCAAATTTTTCAAAATCAAATTTCTCAACTGTAATTTCTACCAATATATCAACTGATTGATGTATATGGGAGTACTAGATCATATTTTCATAAACTAAAGTTCTCTGTAAAATTTTGTCTACTTATTTATGCTAGTAACCTAGTCTAACAATCCTGCCTGAATTCCTTTTGGAAGCTTCCTTAAACAAGTCACAAGTTCACATTTTACTTCTTTTTTATTTTAGGGAACTTCTCAAATAGACAATTCTTCACATTGAGACTTTCCCAAAGAGGCCAAAGTCATTATAAATTATATTTGGTACAAATATGCCATTTGAAAAGACAGGCGCACTAATGAGAGTTTTAGCACAGCTACAGTTAAGATGCATAATCTGTCATGGAGAGGAAAACACTTGGAATGTGACAAATCAATACATGCCTGATAATACTTGGGAAATTAAATTGTTCATGCACCTGGGGTCTTGGGTCCTTAGTTACTGGCTATCTAAACTGCAGATTTAATAAATATGCAATTCCTGGCAGATAGAGCATTAAGAGAAGAGCTCTCTCTCCCCCAACCAGATTCCCATGGTAAATAGGAAAAGAGCTGAGACAAGTTCTCCTAATCCTTTTGGTCACTCAAGGCAAAATTGCTCCTTTAAGTCTGCTGTACTGTGGAGGCCTTCTGTCTTCATCAGTCCTTGGAGCCATCTCAAGGACAGACTTATCAGTTGTGGATTTGCCTTCACCCACGTGAAACTTCTTAAACACACAAATTAGCAATAACAACAGAAAGACAAACAAAAGTATGTCTATTAATAAGGCAAATTTGCACCAACGGAAGCAAATGTGAAAGGACTGCATAAAAGCAACTGCTCTTTATTCATGATGAAATATAATCTCAGTAATTTGAAACTCGGTATTAAGAAGTTGGAGACCAGGCACAACATGAGGTTTACCTCATGTTGCATCTTGGATATCTCCAAGCAGGAGATTCATGAGTTATGGGGTCTTAAGCCATGGTAGGACACCAAGTATAAACTAGATCCATAACTTACTAATTGAACTAATAGAGAACACTACTTTGACATATTTCTAGTAGTACTTCAGAAGAAAGTGGTCAGGTTGGGGTATTTCTAGGGTTTTGGGATCCGGACCCAAGATCTGAGATATCTTTTTGAAGGTTGGAACTGAATGGCAATATATAAATCTTATGGCATAATAGTTTAGGGTAGAAGTAATGTGGTATGGAAAGTGAAAGCCATCTTGATAAATAAATTGTTGTTCGATAAAGGACCTAAGCTGTTTTTCTATGTGAGCAATCTATTTCTCTCAAATAATTTCCATTTGCCCAGATTGCCTATTGATTATTTGAATAAATTTATTTTCAGGAATTTAATAAAACAAAAGATGGGTTTATTTGCTGTTTTACATCTTTAATTCCTTGTGCAAAAGTGTTCCTGCACAAGTAAGAGAGTTGACATAAGTATTCTCAGTTCACAGTCTGGATATGTTCTGTGTTTATTCAGGTGTTCTTGGTTCTGTTTGCCATTTCACTGATAGGAATAGTAGGAATTTTTACATTTAGTAAAGCTGGAGTTAAATGGTGTATACTACCTAGTACTCTGAGATTCTACACATCTTTATGTATTATCTTTAGTTATTCTCAAAGGCTCCTGAGAGGTTAAATTGATGAATTCCATAATGACATTTTATATAGTCATTTCTCACAGCTATATCTCAAGAATACAGCTACCGTCATTAACACATTAACACACAAAGTTGTTCAATGCATATCTTCAATAAATAGCATATTGCTGGATCTGTTAATACTAATGTAACATTTATGTAACACCTCCTCTGTGTTGGGCCTTGATATATCTGATAAATCAACAGGAGAATACAAAAAAAGAAATATTCTTTTTCCTGGAGGTGACTTAACTTTCAGTTTGAACACCTCATCTAAGAATCTGTCCTCACATGTTAGGAATCATTTATGCAAGACCTCTTTCTCTGGTTCCCAGTCCCACATTTAACTTATACTTTTTCTCAAAGGTCATAGGTCTTCACAACTTTGAGTAGACACAAAACTACCTACTTTACTTTAATCTAAGTCACACAAAAAATTTTAATGAGTAAAGGATTATTAATTATGATCTATATTTCAATATTTCTATCTTTAAATTAAAAAAATAATAATGACAAAAACACCCAGGGAAATAGGAAGCTACTTTGGGTAATATATCATTCTCAGTGGTATTTTATTTATATATATTAGTGGCTTCAATTCACAGCATTATTATTAATATAGAAAGCCTCAGGACAAGAAGAATCCGTGGAAATAGCTGATCAACCAATTTTGCACAGAAGTGATTTCCATTATGATTGCTTTTCCTCCATAGAAGGGGAAATAAACATTTTTCATCAGAGAAAGGTACTTTATCAATACAAGTCAGGTTTATAAAAATTATAACTTTGATGTTATTTTTGAAGTATATTTTGATAAAGGGAGAACATGCTGGGGACCATGAATTACCTTTGAATCCTAGATTGGCTACATATTAGTTGTCTGACGGGGGGGGTTGATAAATTAATATATTTGAATTTCAGCTTGTTCAAACTGAACATGATTTGCTAATTGAAATGATGAGAATATATGGCTTTTTATGTGAGAAAGTAAATAATAAAAGACACATAAAAGTGTTTTTTTTTAATTCCTTAACATGATTCATCACAAGGAGGGTCTAATGCTATTTTGTGGAATTTGTGGAAATTTGACTACTCCTGTTGAATACCATTGAATCTGTGCATTCTGCTAGCCTGAAAGTCCATATGTTTATGTGAAACTACATGACAAAAAAAGGTCCTTGACATGCAGTTATGTGTAAGGTGCATGGTGTGTGTAGGGGTACAGTGTGGAATGATGATGGGAAAGTTTATATAGTTTATAATTTCAGAATTCCAAGGTAATTTCTACATATATTCTATAGGGTTTCTGAAACATATAGTATAAATGGAACAATAGCAGAATTCAAACAGATGTCTGTGAAGCAATTAAATTTTGAGAAATCTCAAAATATATTGTAGAAGACATGAACAATCCCAAGATGTAGATACTACATTAAAACAATTCGCTTCAAAGTGAAATGAGATGACACCAAGACTTAATGAGAGGCTTTCAATTAACCTGATGCAAAAAAAGTACCCGGTACTTGGGCTATTTCTGGAGCTTCCCCAGGAAACAATGAAGAATGGACTTTAAATCAAGAAAAGTGGCACCTGGTGGCTCAGTCAACTGACTGTCAGACTCTTGATTATGGCTCAGATCATGATCTCACATTTCGTGGGTTCAAGCCCTGCATCGGGCTCTGTGCTGACAGTGTGGAGCCTGCTTTGGATTTTCTCTCTCCGTCTCTCTCTCTGCACTTTGTGCGTGCTCCCTCTCTCTTAAAATAAATAAATTAAAACTTTCAAAATAAATAAATCAAGAAGAGACTGGGGCTTCCTAGGAGATTATATCCTCGTGAGATAGCTGCATGAATAATAAAGAAGCTCAAACCAGGTCATAGGACTCTTGATTTTGGACATGGAAGAGAAAGCTGCCCCTGCAGGACTTTAGCAAACAGTCTACCTTGAGATGTCAGGTAAGAGAGAAGATATTGTTTACTTGCATTTGGAAAAGACTAAGAACAAAGAGACTATGGATAAATTAGTGAGTACATACACTCTAGCCTGTAATACGAAGAACTACAGGAATCTAGAGGTGTTTCTTTCTGTGAAAGTATCTCTAATTTGTTTTCCCTCAAGAACCTGAAACAGTTGGACAATGCTATTGAGCCAAAGAAAAGTGAATGGGTTTAACGTATTCCTGAACTAGAGAAGTGCACAACTACCCATGCCTGTGTTTACACCGACCATGAGATTCAGCCTCATATCTAAACATGGACATCCTTTGAAAACAACAAGTGTAGACTCTGGATTCTGAAAATGCTTTGCAAAACCCATGCATAATAAAAGGCATTGTGAATAAACATGGCACCAGACCCTTAATGTTGGAAGGTGCAATGATTTGACTAAGCAGAATGAGTTTTATCCAACAAAGAGTGAGTTTTCTAGCCATTCTACCTCCATTCTCTATATTTTACAACAAAACTCCAGATTAAAAAAAATACTAATAAAACCTCTTGAAGATAATTCCAATTATTGTAATTTTTAAACACAATGCATAGAAATCTAGTGAATCCCTTGTTAGTATTTCTAAACGTCTGATCCAAATTGACTTGAATTGAGATTTTGAAAAATTCACTAACCTGTCAAATGGAAGCAGAGACAAATGGGCTGGATCTTCCAGCTTCTTATCCACAATGCCAACCAAGTTAGGTAGTCAGACTTTATAGAAAAACTTTTTAAAAAACCATTATTATCTGAGACTCTTAATCTGACCAAAGATTAGACTTAAGGGAGAATTCAAATAGGAACAGCTGGGAAATACTCAGGCCACCACAGCTAAGGCCCATCAGCTCCACCCAGGGAATGGTGATTTAGAAGTGCACATCTCTACAAAGGCCCACAGATGATCCAAGGATGACATTGGTGAGTGAGGGTAGATGAGGCGTTGGGAAAGGCATACGTGCAAATATTTGTATGGCTTATTGTCATTGTGAGATGACTGCTACGATAGGAAGGGTATATAAGTATAAATGCAATGTGTATGTAGTTCCATAAAAACAGAATCCGGTGAGAGGTGAACTCATAAAAATGTGTACTTTGCTGTCTGTGGGAAAGAGATTCAGTGTATCACAAGATTCATTGTTTTATTTAAATAAATAAGTTTTGGTAATGAAGACTATGAAAACGGTCTCATCTCTGACATACTGTGCATTTTGTTGATTATTAAATAAGCTTGTCACTTCTTCAAAGAATTTGCTAATTTTACTTTCCCAGATCTTTGTTATAATATTCAAGCTTAGAGCCAATAAGAATATGGAGAAAAATAATTGATATTTATTGAATATTTGGATGAATAAATAACCATACCCATATTGAATTAAGTCAATAAAATAGGCATTGTATAACATTTTGTTATCATCATTAAAAATGAACTGTTTGCTTACACAAGTACATAGTAACTATGCAAAATATCTCTAGATCTTTTTAATTAAAATTCAAAATATTTTAATACTTTGGTCAAACATGGTCAAACATAACCATGAACATGATTTTTTTTTTTAATTAAGCAATCTAAGGGCACCAGGGTGGCTCAATCACTTCGACTTCAGCTCAGGTTATGATGTCACAGTTCGTGAGTTCAAGCCCCTCATCAGGCTCTGTGCTGACAGCTCAGAGCCTGGAGCCTGCTTCAGATTCTGTTTCTCCCTCTCTCTCTCTGCCCCACCCCGGATTGCACTCTGTCTCTCTCTCAAAAATAAATAAACATTAAAAAAATTAAACAATTTGTTCAAAATTTTAGTATTTTTAAATATATAGAACTAAATTCTTGCTGTTTTTGTTCATGTTCAATTGAAAAAAAACACATTTACATTCAACAATGAATTATCATGAAACAGTGCTTCATAACCTATGGAGTGAAGGTATACTTAAAATTTTTCAATCACCAAATACTTTCATAAATATAACTAAAATTATGTTTAATGGAAATTAAATGAAAAATACATGCAATAATAACCCTGTGATTATATACTAATAATAATTAATATTATTAAATTAAATTATTTAAATTAAAGCATAGATACATTATGTCAATTAATACAAAAGTTTCTAAAGATTTATTTTACTTTTTTATTCTTTTTAATTTTTTTAAATTATTATTTATTTTTGAGACAGATAGGGAGCAGGGAGAGGCAGAGAGAGAGGGAGACACAGAATCCAAAGCAGGCTCCAAGCTCTGAGCTGTCAGCACAGAGCCCACTGCAGCGCTCGAACTCACAAACTGAGAGATCATGACCTGAGTTGAAGTCAGATGCTTAACCGACTGAGCCACCCAGGCTTTAAATTAAACCTTTAAATCAAAGGTTTATTTAAATTTCTGCACTCATCTCACTGGAGAAATAATAGGATATCAAAATGTGCCAAGAACTACAGTTTAAGTAGCTTTGTCTAATATGGATCAAGGTAGTCTAAGGCAGTAAGAAATACCCAGGAATGATGTACCACTGTAATTACAGTAACAAGTATGAATTTGCATGGATTTTTAAAAGAATTTACTTGAACATATCATATACTTTGGATTTTTTATTTATTTATTTATAACAATTATATCAGTTAAAGTACTTAGATAAACTAAATACCAATGATACTTTTTTTTCCTCATTTTTCCTTCATAAAGCTACAATATCTAGGGAATTTGATAAAAAAAAAACAGGTCTTGTTTGTTAGTCTAGAGGCTTAGATGCTCTGTGTCGGGAAACAGCATTTAATCTCATATTAGAGACAACTCAGGGTCAATTTAAAGTAAGGTGTATTATGAGTTGTCAAAGGTTCAAGTCAAATTTTAACATCTGTGACTGAGTCAATAAATTTTGTTCTAGGAAAGGCATGCACCTCTGGCATTATATTGCCCACCAATAGCACCACATCCATAGTCTCCACCTTTGTGGTGACAGGCATACCTGGACTAGAGGCTGTGCACATCTGGATCTCCATACCCTTATGTGCCATGTTCTTCATTACCTTGGTGAGCAACATGACCATCATGACAGTTATCTGCAAGGACCAGACCCTCCACGTGCCTATGTATCTCTTCCTGGCCATGCTAGCTGTCTCTGATCTGGGTCTGTCCCTCTTCACTTTCCCCACAATGCTGGGGATCTTCTGGCTGGATGCTCGAGAGCTCACCTTCTCTGCTTGCTTCACCCAAATGTTTTTTATTCACACCTTCCAGGATTTTGAGTCAGCTATCATACTGGCAATGGCCTTTGACCGCTATGTGGCCATTTCGCGTCCATTGCACTATTCTTCCATTCTCACCAACGGTGTAATTTCCAGGATAGGTTTGGCCATTATAGTGCGAACATTCACTGTGCAGGTGCCTCTCCCCATCCTCTTGAGCACGCTGTGCTTCTGTGATTCCAATGTACTATCTCATTCCTACTGCCTGCATCCTGATATCATAAAGCTCTCTTGTTCCAACACCAGGATCAATAGCATCTTTGGACTGTTTGTGGTGCTATCCACTATGGGACTTGATTTTCTCTTCATCCTCTTTTCATATGTCCTGATACTGAAAACTGTACTGAGCATTGCATCCTATGGTGGCCGTCTCAAGGCTTTCAACACCTGCATTTCCCACATCTGTGCTGTGATTCTCTTTTTCACACCCATGATCTGCCTGTCCATACTGCACCGCTTTGGCCCCAAACTTCCCTCATGTATCTACGTGACCATGGCTAACATGCATTTTCTCATTCCCCCTGTGATGAACCCTGTTGTGTATGTAGCGAAAACCAAGCAGATACGACATAAAATTCAGAAACTCTTCACCAAAAGAAGACCAGGAGAATCCCAAGTCACATTTATAACATAAATGAGCCCGATCCTAAAAGAGAAAGAATGCTTCATGAAAGCAAAGAGCTGCTGATATTCTAAAAGCCCACAAAGATTCTGTTTGACTCTTCTGAATTATACAGTATATTGGTTTGGGTAACTTTTAAAACTGTTTCTATTCTATGATTTGAACAAATGTACATTGAACAATAAAATTTATTCAGGAAGTAAAAATCTGAAATAATGAACTATTTGCATTATTTCTTTGTCCACTGGTTCATATATCTTAGAGAAGTTTATAGTCTTATAATTCATCTTGGACAGAGTGAACAAAGTACTTCGTCTTATCATCTGTATATATACCTTGACATGGTGTTAACTTTTTAGTGAATACCTACTTTATCCTTGACTTTTTGAGGAGCTGAAGATATAATATGAATTAAGCAAAGTTCTTGCTTGCATAGTGCTTTGTTTTATTGATGATATTGTTGTTGAAGTAGGGAGTAAAGGAAAGAAGCAAACAAGTGAATATCTAATATTGCTATTAAAAAAAACTATAAAATCATGAAATTTACAATACCAACAATCTCTACCTATATTGGACGTATGAAACTTCTCTTGCCACACTGTAAAATAAATCTAAAAATCATCATCATTTGGAAAAAGTATAATGTTTAAATCCAGTATGTCAATCTGTAGTATCATATTCTGTCTTTCAAGAATGTTCACTCCTTGACTTCACTGCATTTGGACTTTGGGCTTGAGATCTTTAGTCCCAAATATCTCACCTTCTCTAAGTCCAGGACAGCCATCATTTTATCATTGACTTTCCTATTCACTATGGACCACACATATTCCAGGAAAAGCTCCATCAGCACTCATTTTTTTTTCTTTTAATACTTTTCAACTGTAAACTTAACTTTGGAATCAATTTAAATATTTTGTATTTTCTAGTCTTACATCTGTGCTTTTGAGTTTTCCCTAAGAATAACACTAGAATTTTCATACTGTAATGGCTACAAATTAATGATCTTCAATTCATTTGGTTTTTCAGTGTCTGGATGCATATTTTTGAAACCCTCGGTGACATTTTTCATGATCCACACTTGCCATTTCAAATACCTGCAACTTTCTTCCAGTCACTTATGCTTCACACCAGACCCTTTCTTCACTTTCACATACATAAAAGAATCTATATCTAGAAATGCCATCAAAATTCTTCCTTCCAATATTAGAAAAAGAATGTAATCTCTTTTATTCAAAGATGGTCGAACATGTCCATCTCTAAATGTGTTTCTTTTAATATTATCTGAGACACTCCATTTTGCCATCCACCTTACTCTCTTTTCCCCTTTTGTTTATATTATGATTATGATTATTATGAAATGCTTCAAGGATGAAAAGATTCAAACAATAATACAAAAAACATACAGAAGCCATACAATTTCTATATGGTTCTATTGAATTATAATATTTTGCCTCAATTGAGTCAGAATTTTTTAAGTAAAACAAATTACAATAAAGGCAAAATTTCTTTCCATCTCTCTGAATCATAGATGTTAAACTCAATATCCAAAAGTAATCATACAATTTTACTCTGTTCCTTATCTTTCTTTTCCATGTTTTATTATGTTAAATGGATGTGTGTGTATATAACAAGCATACACAAAAGTGTACGCGATAAGCATGTATGTGCTTTATAGCACTGTTTTAAATGTTCTCCAAAAAAAAAAAAAAATCACTATTCTTTGTCACAAATGTATGCTTTTGAGATTTGCCCATATAGATACATGTTATTTGGATATATTTATTTTCACTGATGTAAAGATTCCTGTGTTGTTTAGGAGATAAAAGGGAGCTCCAGAGGTTCAGTTCCTCCAGGTAATTCTGCCTCTTGCTTTACCTACATATTATCATTAATAGTATTGCAGGGGTTTCTAGAATTCTGCAAATACTTCCCATCTCCATAACATTGTCAGACTCAACCCCAATCTCTGTAAGAAACCTTCTGGGGTAATTTCATTATACATGCTATCCTTATTTATATAAGACTCTTATCTCATCCCTTGACTTCCATTCAATAAAATTCACTTCAATAAAATTCACTTCAATAAAATTTTTTTGGCATAAATAAGCTACTTGAAAAAATATGCATTAATTGTCTTAATTTTCTCCCCCTTGTCAAATTTAAATATATTTTATGGTGGAATATAAAGTACATACAGAAAGTTGCATTGAAATAAATAAATTCAATAAATTTTTATTAAATGAGCATCTGTATAAATATCACCTAAGGAATGAAATAATAAATTTTCAACACCTAAATTTTCTCTGCAGCCTTTCCTGAACATAACCTCACCACTGTCAGGGCATTAAACCAGTATGCTGACTTTTGTACTGTTCATTTCATTGTTTTTCTTTATAGTGGGGCTATTTAAGTATGCATCCTCAAACAACATAGTTGCCAACAATTTAACTGAAGTAGAAATCATTTCCTCTTCATCGCCATTATGACAAAATTTTGCCTCTACAGTTCTATTGAAATTGCTTGGGCAAAAGTCATCAAGAAATCTAAATAACAAATCAAATAACGTATTTCAAATCTGTCTTTTCAGCCCTGGACCTCTCATCAATTATTGACACTGTTGGCCACTCACTTGTTATTCAATATCTGTACTTTTTGGCTTCTCTAACACCCCTCATTTCTGCTTAGTCTCTGATCTCTGGGAATAATTTGACTCCTTGCATTTTCTGTTTTCACTTCTTTTGCTAAACCCCTGAATATGAATGTTGCCATATCAATCTCAAACTCAGCGTCCCTCCTGAATTTCAGATACGTTCACATGTCACTCTGGGATAATTCCCTTTGTATGCTACATGGAAATCTTAAACTCAACAAGGCCAAAGAAGAACTTACTCATTCTGCTCCAACCTCGATTGCTACTTCTTCCTGCTTCCACTTTTGTGTTCTCCATGTATGTAGGTGGCATTTCCCTTTACTCCCTCACTCTAGCCAAAAATGCAGACCAAGTGCTACACATGGTTCTCACTTTCCCTCACTTGTAATTTCCAATCCCTTATCAATATTGTAGATTTCACTCTCTTAATATTTTTCACCACTTTTACATTTCCACTCCTCCTGCCTCAGTTTAGACCTTAATGATTAAGTAGATCATTTAGCGATCCTGCTAGTTGGCTTCCCTGTCTTCATTCTCAAACAACTCCAAGCAGAACTGAAAACAGCTCTCAAAATCTAAAGATTATGTTGCACACTCATTTAAACTTTTCCATTGCTCCTCTTCACTTGCAGGTTAGTCTTTACTCACAGATACCACTATTATTTTTTGACAATTTTCTAGCTCAAAATTTTTGTCGCTGATTATATGCTCCATGCCCTAAAATAAATGACCTTCTTACTTAACCACCTGCTGTCTCTCTAGCAAATTATTACAATTGTTCCAGCTATATTCTCTTCCTTAAATATTCTCCTTGTCACTTAAGGATCCACAATGGGAATCCACCTAGTTTTGATTTAATATTTCTAGTCTTTTTTGTATTTTGTCTAGGATTAGAATTATGTTTAGGTCACATTAAAAGTTACTCATATTTCACACATGCTGAGTGAAAACATTTCCAACCCATGTTCAGTGTGGTCATGGTCACGACATACTCCTGCAAATGCACAGAAGATACCTCCAAGAAAAGAGTTAATGCAACAGATCCATTTTACTCAGTTCTTGCGTATTTCTGTAGACATGTTGATGAATGGTCCTTGACCAAACTCTGAAAATAATTCTCTGGAATGTTCACATAGTTACTGAGTAGTAGTGTTATTATGTATGCCCAAGCAGTAGTTCAATATGAACCAGGTTGGTAGCATATGTTAGACAAATATAGAATTTATTATGTGTACCTGTTGCCTGGTTTGGGGTCTACACACACTGGTCATGCAACAGATATGTACCTATGTAACTGGCTTGCTTTAATAACACTGACTCCATAACTCAAGCAGGCTTCTCTGGATAGAGGCATCTCTCATGTGTCCCTGAGGTTTGTGGCTACAGTGACCCTTGCAGAAAGAGAAGAAACAGTTGGAAGCCTGTATGTGGCCTCTCTTGACATCACAATGGACACCTTTTTCCTGTTGTTCCTGCACAGTGTCCTTTGCTGTGTCAAATCTTAGCCGTGAGTATAACTTTCTGTTGAATTGTATGAGTGCTTTGGTGAACCACTGAACTAGCAAGTGGTTGTGGTACCCCTGGATGTTTCCTCTGCCTCATGCCCAGTGTGGTCCCTACTTCAATTTCCCAGGCCACTCCTGCCCAGCTCCATGCCTACTATGACCAAACTTTGCATCTTATATCACTCTTCTTTTTACCTTCAAAACAAAATCCAGGACCCTTTCATATGTTCCTGGTGAATCCTTTTTAATCTCCTTCACCTATTCCTCAGTAAGTTTGAAAACTCACTTTGAGGAAGTAGGGAGGAGGAAAGGGGGCAGCACTAGGGAAAAGTTAGCTGTATGTTATTGTAACAAAGACCGATCAGTGCAAAATAATCTTGGTCATGTTATCATTCATGAAAATAGTGCTGCAGATATTCAACTCTCACCACCCAAGATATATACAATTGAAGGGGAAAAAAACCTGCTGAATTGGGGGATCAGGGAGGATATAAAGATTGTATGTCCTGGAGATCAGAATATGACGCAAGATGTTTCCAGGACCCAAAAAAGCTAGGATCAATGTGATAACTTCTACTTCTTAGGGGCTAAGACACATGGGTGGCTCAGTCAGTTGAGCGATCGACTTTGGCTCAGGTCATGATCTCACGGTTCAGTTGGTGAGTTCAAGCCCCACATTGGGCTCTGTTCTGACAACACAGAGCTTGGAGCCTGTTTTGATTCTGTGTCTTCCTCTCTCTCTCTCTGTGCTCCTCCCCATCTCATGCTCTGTCTCTCTCTGTCTCTCTCAAAAATAAACATTAAAAAAATATCTTATAAGGGGCTAAGGATGTCTTAGAGTGGGAAAAGAAGAAAGGAAGTTCAAAGAAGGACTGGCTCCATGTTCTAAGTGTATAATCATACCTCACCTAGAGGCCTGGCAAAGACACACTAAGATTAGCACATGAACATCTGATGCTTGTTGAGATCCTATACCACAAGGATTGGGTGTGAGTCTCACTGGGATTGGTTGTGAGCCTCCAGAACCAATGCTTTATAAACTTGCTTACTTGGCACTATGCTCAAGGCAGGGGGCCTCATGAGCCCCCAGCTGCATGACAATCCACAGAGCTTGTGTCCCTGCCCTGGGGTCTGGTGAGTGATAGAAACTCCTCGAACGACATTAGCTTACCTTAAATCATGTTGTATGCATACTTGGGATGGAAGTCAAGAAAAGTCATGGGCTATCCTAGATATGGTTGTAAACTCGGTGTGAGGATCTCTGAGACAAGAAAAACATTTACTGGAGGTATACAGTGCCTCTAATCCTCTTATATGATATATTCTATAGTTTTGGGGAATAATCCCTGGCCCCCTTTCCTTACCCAACAACCACTCAATTATTTCCCGTAAAGTTTAAGATCAACCACCAACCCAAACATCATTTATGTAAGGCACATATTAGATAATTGATAAATAATTTAGGTAAGAAAGACAAGAGGGAAGAGGTAAGCAAAGGGGGGAAGGAGGGAAACTGGAAATCTGAAAATATGATTCATAATTCTCACACAATATTATAACAGAGGCAACACCAAATATTTACTAATAAATCTCCCAGGATGAAAAGCTATGTAGAGTTCTTGTCTTAAAAGAAATGATTTAAAGGATTGATAAAAGGGAACCTAGGTTATGAGATTTTTTTAAAAAGCATAATGACTCTGCATTCATGCTGGGGTGTTTTAAGTTTTTATTGAAATTCCACTTAACACACAGTGTAATATTAGTTTCATGGGTACAATATTTATAGTTTCAACATTTCCATACATCACCAGGTCCTCATCGAAAGTGCCCTCCTTAATCCCTAACACCTGTTTCACCCATCCCCCCCCCCACCTCCCCTCTGGTAACTATCAGTTTGTTCTCTGTGGTTAAGAGTCTGTTTCTTGGTTTTCCTCCCTGAAGAACTGATGTGACTTAGTTCATGTAGTGTTTCCAAGGGCAGGTGCAAACAGTTCCAGGACTCCATCTTTGTCCATCTAGTGCTTTGAAGCACCATTAACAACTTGAAAGTCTGTAAAGCCAAAGAGCCCCATAGGGTATGGGCAATACAGCAGTGTTTCTCAGAAAGTTGTATATTTTTGAGATAAGATTTTTGGAATTCAAATTTCCACTATCTTCTACGAATATTAGGCACTATTCAACAAAATGTCAACGCCCCTCAGTTTATAATGATGAGACACTTAGGGAAGAAACTGAGGAGTGAATTGTGTCCAGAGAGAAGCATAATAGGGGAGCCTGGGTGGCTCAGTCGGTTAAGTGTCCAAGTTTGGCTCAAAGCATGATCTCATGGTTTGTGGGTTCAAGTCCAAGTCAGGCTCCATGTTGACAGTGTGGAGTCTGCTTGGGATTCTCTCTCTCTCTCTCTCTCTCTCTCTCTCTCTCTGTCTCTCTCTCTTTCTTTCTCTCTGCCCCTCCTCCCTTTCAAAATAAATAAACTGTAAAAAATAAAACAAAAAAAAATAAAAAAAGAGACAAGCATAACATTGGCTTTCAATGCAAGTCATAGCCTTTATCCAGAGGTGTCCTGCCTTCCACTCCTTGTTAATTCCTGTTATTTTAGCATTTCTTTGTGAGTCCAAATCCAGGGAGTTGTATATGCACCCCTTCTCTATGAGTAAAAGAATAACAACATTTTATAGTTACTCCTTACTAAATATTAAACATACAGAAATCCTTTCAGACTATGGGAGGAAAGGAAATCCAGGTGGCTCATTTCATCGGGTACAATCTAGACTGTCAATTACTAAGTAAGGGCTTAGAACACGTCTCCAATTCGCACAAAAGGCAGCACAGAAAGATGTCTTTTGTGAGTTACTTAAATACCACTATAGAATGGATTACTTTCTGAGACAGAGTTTCACATTTATTTTATGGATATTGCAGTAACAATTCAGCAGGAATTGGACAAGATGACTTTGAAAAATCTTCAAAATTTCTCTCTCTCTCTTTTTTCTTTTTCCTGGTAAAGCTCAAATAAAGAAGATAGCATTTTTGCTGCTCACTTTGTGACCATAAACATCCTGTCAAATGTTCATGTGGGAGGGTTAATTCTCCCATATGCTCATACTCAGAAGTGGACAGCGAGGAGAAATAAGCAGAGAAATACATGCTTCTAACTTCTGCTTGATTATATCTCCTTGGTCCTTAAACATTTGGCATCATGACTGGGCCTGTCAGAAACACCTCTCCCTCTTCTCCTCACTGATTGCCACAACTATTTCAGATGAAATGATGCTCTTTGGATAATTATTCTCTATCAGAACTAGGTTTTATATACACCATTACCTCTCTGCAAAGTCCAGTAATGTGCCTGACACATAATACACATCGAAATATACTGAAAACAATTACTTCATACTATTCACAGAATAGAGTGTCTGGTACTATTTTCTTTCTCTGCTTTCCTGTCTCAGGCAATTCCCCAAATCCCTAGTGTCCTTGATTCTTCCCATTCAGCTTTATATTTGGCGAGGATCCACAATCCTTGGAGGGTGGAAGCTTGCATTCCTGACATGACTGGTTCCTACACAGCTCAATACCTATTCTGGACAGAATGAGACACATAGATAGAATCCATACACCATGCTTTAGAGCCTGATAGTAGCAGCCTTTCTTTCCCGACATTCTTAGAAGGTAGAGTCAAGGCAAAGACTTCCAAGTAGCCCCTGAGACTTTTCCTACTTGTGAATTGATCACTGGTTAGTCACATACTATCTAGTCTTCTGGATATAAAATTGTCCTCTTTCCTACTCGTCATGCTTCAGTAATGGATTTGCTGTTTTATTTATAGCAGCTTGTTAAATATTCTCCCAGGAATATTAATGCTGAATCCCAGATGTTTTATTTTGATTAATAATTATAACTTCTCTGCATTCATGAGAATTTTAGTATATGACTTTGGGAGGGGGATGCTTTTCTTTTCTTTTGAAAATACACTGCGATTAACAGCTTATAAGAAAAACTGTTGAGGCAAGTTAATGAATACCAAGTGTATGCATTGCACACCTTGCCCTCTGGAACCAGAGGGAGTTTTTATTAGAACAAAGATGACTACTAGTACTCAGCTACCCTTACTTCTCCATGGGCATAAACACTCAGAAACTCAGTCCTCCTCTTTCCATTGCAGATCCTTTCTCAAATCTGATAGGCTTGCCTCTGCTTTTTGCCTTTCTTATGCGTGGTTATACTCTTCTTCCTCCTCCACAACTTGCCCTATAATAATTGCCAATATTTGTTTACTGTTCAAATGCCATGTTGTTTTGATTCTGACACGTTGTTCACTCTTCACAGAATTTCTTCTCTAGGTTTTCCTTAGACTAATGGTTAGTATGTTGAAAGTATTCTTCATGACTTTATGGGCAACATTATAATTAGCGTATGAAAAAGTGGAATACAATGATTGTTCTACTGGTCACGGCTGCCCCCTACTGGTCATGACTGCCCAGAGCATGTTGAAAATTCCCTTGTTAAGAGAATTTTCCTAAGGTATTAGCAAAGAAAATCATCATTCAGTGTGAACTTCATATATGTGACCAAGGTTTCTTTTGAACTCTATGTACTCAGTTTTCACACTGTATTCCTTTCTTTAATAATTGTCTTTGAAAGTACCAGGATCATTCTTTAAAAAGGTGAGTTGTGGTTGGGGCGCCTGCATGGCTCAGTAAGTTGAGCGTCCAACTTTGGCTCTTGTCATGATATCACAGTTCGTGAGTTCAAGCCCCGCGTCCGGCTCTGTGCTGACAGCTCGGAGCCTGGAGCCTGCTTTGGATTCTGCGTCTCCCTCTCTCTGCCCCTTTCCTGCTCATGCTCTGTCTCTCTCTGTCTCTCAAAACTGAATAAAGTTTAAAAAAAAAAAATGAAAAAAGTGAGTTGTGGAGAGCGTAATGTAGATTCCCAGCGGGGATGTTTTATCTGTCCCATGGTCATTGCCCTCATGGATGTGTTCTGTGTTGACCAGTGGATTACTAGACCTTCAAAGGCATAAGTTATAGATTGCCTGTCATTATATTATTTAAATGAAGTAGTAGGAGCTCAGTAAATGTGTGATGCCATTGAGAATACATGTATTTTTAGCTGCAAATATTATCTAGTCTTCATCTTCTTCATCTCATACATCTGAACCAGCTATCCAAACACTTTTTCAGAGAATGATAACAAAAACTGAGAAGGGATTTAACCCAGTAGACATACACATCAAGCCCAAACGCTTGGGCTTGTCTTCTTGTCACATATATTACTTTTGAATCCCTTTCAGAGAAAAAGATATTTCTGGTGACATCAGGAGTTCAAGTCAGTATTAACATTCTTACACTTTATTTTCTAACTCCCAGGCAGCCATTAAATACAATTATCCTTACCTAGGTTTCTTTAGAGCCCGATTTTCTGGTATTAAAACTAATCTAGTTTATGCATCTGTACCGCGCACTCTCACCACAGAGTTTCCCTTTCCATTTTTCAAAACTTGACATATCTTCAAATGAGGAAGGAATTTTCTGTCTATGAAAGGCACAAAAAGCCTCTGAAAACTAGGCTTCGTGGCAGCCAAGAAAAGAGCCAGCATTGTACTCTAGAGGAACTTCTAAAGGAATGGGATTCAGAGCTATAAAAAGAGGAGGAGAGTGATATTACTCTGCAAGCATGGGTCATGGGCGTTGTGGAATGAGATGCTAGGAAAATGCTGTGAAAGAATAACTTTTTGCCTTCTCCATAATTTTTCCAGGGCAAGCTCTTCCCAAAGTTATGGCAGTTCTTAACAACAATAATGCCAGCAACTTCATCTTCATACTGATGGACCTCTCATTGCTGGACAGCTATTCCTATCTGCTCTATCTATGTTGTGTCTTTGCTGGGCAACATCACCATAATGTACATTGTCAAGCCTGTCCCTAGCCTCCACACACCTAGGTACCTCTTCCTGTCCATGCTTTCAATGGCAGACCTGGGCCTCTCAGCTTCTACATTGCCTTCAATGACAGCTGTCTTTCTCCTGGGCCAGAGAGAGGTGGGAGCTGCAACCTGCTTTACACAACTCTTCTTCATCCATACTTTCTCGGTTATTGAATCATCTGTGCTCTTGGCCATGGCTTTGGACCGCCATGTGGCTATTCGAGAGCTTTTATGCTATGCCACCATTCTCACAACCAAGCGCATTGGGGCCATTGGGCTGGCCATTGTGATACGTAGTGCTGCTCTCCATCTGCCCCTGTTCTTGATCCTTGGAAGACGGCAATTTCAGCCTATGAATGCTCTGTCTCATTCATATTGTGTTCATCCTGATGTTTTAAGGCTAGCCAGTTCTAGCACTCTTGTGAACAGTGGCTTTGGGCTCTTTGTCATGCTCTCCACACTGGCTTTGGATGCTGTACTCATTCTCCTCTCCCACATGCTAATCTTGAGGACAGTATTGAGCATTTCTTCTAACACTGAGGGGCTCAAAGCCTTTAACACCTGCATTTCCCACAGCTGTGCTGTATTACTATTTTATACGCCACTGGTCAGCCTGTCTATGATCCATCACTTTGGGAAAAAGAAGCTACCAGCTCAGGTATATACATGCTTCTCTCCTATCTACATTTTCTTGTTCCTCTAATGCTCAACCCAATTGTCTACAGTGTTAAAACCAAAGAGATTCGGGCATGCATTCTGAAAATGTCCACCTAAAAAAACTCTGAATCACAGAGATAAAATACTGGTTTGGTAATCAGCCTGCTGACTGAACCCATCTCTGAGAGGAAACAGAGTATACAGCTTCCATCTGATGTTGATTAATTATTAAAAAAACTGACTGAAATATATTATGTATTTAAATATATACCGTTTAAAACAGCACCTATTTAATGAGAAAAAACATGTTGCTCATTCTGCAAAAATCAATATCAGCCTGTGAAAGACTCAGATTATTACAGAGGAAACTGTCAGCCCCTTGAAAGAGTATCATTTACATGAAAAAGCAAGCAGATTAGAAGAGTGGAATTCAAAGACATCTAAAATATCCTCCAACTAAAAATCTAGAGGTTTATAAACTTTAGCTCAAGAGGGCTTTACTTTGTATATTTTCTGAAAATTTGGCAAATATTAAAATCAAAATATGTTTTTTATGAATTACGTAATAACTTTAGATGTGTGTTACACTGGAAAATACACACCAAATGAGCTACAGAACTTTTAAATACATTTAAAGAAACAAATACCTGAATTACCATAATAAAATGTATTACAATGTGACTATTTGGCAGTTCAGGTTTTTTTAAGCTCCATGATACATGAAAGGTGGACACAGCTTCCAATATTCTTCAGCTCTCTGAATGAAGTGAAAGCTGTTCCTCACTTCCTAATAAATACAAGAGATATTCTGTGCTCTCATAAACTTACCATGGCATGCTATAATTTTTGAATGATAGGTATCATGTAGAAATTAATTTTTTTCTCAATCTTTCAGGGAATATTAGACAAAATAAGCAAAGTAGACCTCCTGGAAGATGATTCTTAAAAGAACTGACTAGGCTTTCATAAACAAGTCAAAGCTAGAGAAACTGATTTGTTCACTTTATCATGGTCTTTTTCTTTCTGGATTAAATCTTCAGCTAACCTCTCTGATAGAATTGCCCTGTTAAAAACATAACCAGTGCTAAGTCAACTAAGACTTTTACCTAAGTGCTAGTATTTAGGATCAGAACACCTTGTAAA
This sequence comes from Panthera pardus, assembly GCF_024362965.1. NCBI lineage: Eukaryota > Metazoa > Chordata > Mammalia > Carnivora > Felidae > Panthera > Panthera pardus. The sequence goes on from NW_026526677.1 coordinate 54,254,448, forward strand.
GTTATTTATAATGTTGAGATGAAAAGAAAAGAAACATACTACCAGTATTTTATTTCTCTCCTACAGAGTCATTCATTTCGGTATTATTTATTCATCTATACTAGGCCACTTCCTATTCAAAATATAAAGAAAACAAAATAGAATATTTCTAGCTCAGTGTGAAAAGTTTAAATCATCAGGGAAAATTGAATTGTAAGCATATAATTCCCCAGTGAGTCACAGGTGCTCTGACAACAGACAGCACAGCTTCCGGTGAGGACACAAGAAGGATGGGTCCATTGGAATGATGGAAATTTCAGGATACTTCTTTGAACTTACGAATTTTAAGTGGGGACTGGAAAGATGACATATATAAGCACAACATACAAAGCCCTTGTGATTTGACTTCATCTCTCAACAGATCCTGCATTCCAGAAACACAATAAAAGTTGAAGCGCCTAATGAACACTTGGCAGTTCCTGGCATCTGACTGTTACTTCATTTTGTAACTCTAATCGCAACATCCAATGCTCTTCCTCTTCTGCTACCACTCTACTGCTCCCACCCCACACATATAGCTCTATTGTCAAGGTGCTGAAGACACTTTTTTTTTTTCAATTTGAGAGAGAGTGAATGGTAGAGAGGGGCGGCGGAGGCGGGTGGGGGGGGGAGAGAGAGAGAGAGAGAGAGAGAGAGTATTAAGTAGGTCCCATGCACAGCAGCGAGCCCAACTCAGGGCTCAATCCCATGACCCTGAGATCATGACCTGAGCAGAACTCAAGAGTCTAATGCTCAACCAACTGACCCACCCAGGCGCCCCTGAAGATGCCTTTTGTTAGCATACCACCACATTTTCTGTTATGTTGGGTAACCCTCCTCAAAATCTATTAATATCACATGCATGTCTTTATTGAGGAATAATTGACATATAAGAAATTGCACATATTTACAGTATACAATTTGATAAATTTAATACACATACACACCCATGAAATCATCACCAATCTCAAGATAATGAACATACACACTACTCCCAAGTTTCCTGTTGTTTTTCTTCCCCGGTACATTTTTCCACTCAACCCGTCAAAGGCTGAGATGATTTTGTTATTACAGATTAGTGTACATCTTTCTAAAATTTTACATCAATGTATTCATAAAGTATATGCTTTTTTGCTAGCAGTCTGGCTTTTTTATCTCCGCATATTGAGTTCTATTTGAGTTGTTTTTATATTATTCCATTTTATTGCTGAATAATATTTCACTGTGGATATATCACAATTTGCATATACTTCCCTTCGCATTTGCCACATGTAATACTCTGTATCCCTTAGCATATGTGCAAATTTATACCTGTCATCATTTTCTTTCAGCCTGAAAATGTTTAATATTTTATCTCTAAAATTTTACTAGATTAGAATTGTAAATTTCAAGGATTTTTTTCCCATATGACTTTAAAAATATGATTTCTTATTTGTTAATTTCTTTCTCTGGCAGTGAGAAATCTGGATACCATTATCTATAATTTATTTTTTTCATCATTTCATCCCTCATATACATAAATTTAGTTTCAAAATTATTAAGGCTCTTTTCTTCCAATTCTAGAATCGCTGTTCATCCTGAATCTCTTCTTATTAGCTGTTTTACTTTATTCTGATTATCTTTCTACTTTTTATTTGCCTTTTTCTAATGTGCCCATAGGCATTGCATATGCTATGTTATTGAGAATATGGGTCACATTATCCTATATAAAGAGAATCTGATTTGAGCTGGCAGGCAGGATCATGTTAATGTTTTTGCATCTTGACTGTATGCCTTATTAGGGTTGATGCTAATTAGCCCTCACTCTTTGGTTACAGTATTCTCTCCTAATTTCCTGCTATTCGCCTTGTTGGTGAGAAAGGGATTTCTACTGTAGGGTTATAGAAACAGATGAAAGCATGGTACTTGATGCTGGAAAGATAGCAGTTTATTAGACATAGATACTCATAGACTAGGGGAAGGAGGAAACTGCACACCAGGGGCACACCTGGGTTACACTTGGGGACAAAGCAAACAAACAAAGGGCCATGAGAGGCAGGCTCGGTAGTAACAGTTAGATGGGGTTACTCCTCTCATTCCCAAAGGAGAATGTGAGTGGTTTGTTTGAATAATTTCATGGGTTTACATGCAGGTGAAAGCCATTAGTTGGAGTGCAGCATATTTGATTGTTAGGGGAACGAGCTGGGAGGGGACCCTTGTCCACTGGATGTGGGGCATATCTGGGAAGAGCAGGGCAGCTATTGTTAGGCTTTTAGATGCACTCCCAGTTTCAGATGTCAAAGGAACACATGATATTGAATCAATTTCATGAAATCAGAAACCATACCATATACTCCTATTCCTATGGTATGGCCCTTCTAGGATTTCATGTCAATGTCCAAGGTGTTCAAAGAGCTCTGTCCACTCTCCCTTTTTGGAACTCCAGTTGTCCCAATACTGAATGACCTCCAGAATTTCCATGCAACTTATAGCCCACTCTGTCTCAGAGATGTTCTCTGCCAAGCTTTTTGGAATCTTGACCCATGAATTTGCAGCTTAGTACTTGGTGAAAACCTCAAACGGATACCTAAGTAGATTTCTAGGACTCCTTCCTTCTTCAACTTCTTTATATCCAGTAGGTGCCCCAAATTTTGACCCCTCACACTCTCTAAAATCACTTTGGTCTTCTCCCTCCAGTAGGTAGAGAGCTGCCCTCAATTTGCATTCAACTTCCTTGGCTGAGCTTATAAAGCACCATCTGGCAGAGAACCTGCATGGATATCTAGCTCACTTCCTGTTTCCTTTATCACAAGGAACCACAGCTCTACACTGCCTGTTTTACAATGCCTGACATATTTTATATATCTTGCCCAGAGTTACAGTTGTTTATTTGTTGGAATATGTTCAACATCCAGTTCTTCTTTATGACCTATAATGTTGAGTTTGAAAGCTTTGGGAACCTCACGATTTTCTTTCATTCATACTCAAAGGTTTGACAAATGTGCTCACAACGAACTGCAATTTTTTGTTTTGCACTTGTATCGTGAAACAAAGAATTTTACAAAACATTTTTTGGGGCAAGTATGAATTGTTGGCCTTGGTTTTCAATGCTGTGGCTAAACCTGTTTCTGTTCTGTTTATTTCTATTTTCTATTTCTATTTTCCTCAAAGATAGAAAGTCCTTCATTGCATTCAACTCTTATTATTTCTGTGGCAACAAGAGAAAGTTTCTTTGTTGTATTTGTATGTACATCAACATCAGCATCACCACATTTATCAAGTGCTTAATGTGCGTTTTTTTTTTTTTGTTTTTTGTTTTGTTTTTTGTTTTGTTTTTTAGGAATGATAGCGGATGGTTCGCATATACTATCATATTAAATACCCACAATGTTATTATGGAAAAATAATGATAAAATAATAGGTAATTATTTGAGTATTGAGAAACATTGTTGTAAGTTTTCTAAGGGAGTACCTGATTTAATCCTCACAACAACATTGTACATTAGTTTCTTTCACTATTTCAATTTCACAGGTAAGGAAACTGAGAGGTTCAATTCAGGTCTTTCTGATGTTGAAGCCTGCACTCTCGAGCAGCTAATTACTTTTTAGTCACAATATAAGTAGAGTCAGAAACTGAGACAGACTTGGACAGGACCAAAGAGTTTCCAATCACGACGGAGTTTCTTTACAGGCAATGCAAAACTTCTTTGGCAGTGACATGGTTAAAGGTATTTGCGCCCCAAAGCCCATGCTGCCCACTGTGTTCATCAAGGGATGATATGGAGGAATGTACCCTGGGGGAGGGTGAGAAATGTCTTCAGCTCTTATGTCCTCCTTGTGGGTGAGCCAGGAACACGGGGCTTGGGAGGAAAGGGGTATAGCCATTTGCCAAGGTTCCTTATTAGTGCTCATCTAAGAATAGAGTTAATATGTTTTAAGACCCTGAAAAAGTACAGTATTAAAGATTTAGATGGAGAAAAAATATTCTTTATCTTTGGGTACCATCTGGGAGCTACTGGATAAGTTTCCTCAAATGTGCTGTCACAATAGATAAAACCAAATAAATGGGAAATTAGGAGATCGGCTGAAAATTAGGAGATGAGCTGGTAACGAGCATATATCTTCAATGCCTTAAATACAGCCTGATTTATGTTTTCCTAAGACTTTAGGCAGATGGATTCTATGCCCCTTAAGGGAGACATGCTGAGATGAGGAAAAGTTTGAGGAGCAGAAAGGAATGGAAATTTCCTCGTTTGTGAAGACAGTTTGAAAAGGCAGTCTGTTTCTATTTGTATGATGGAAGGTAACAGAATAATGGTGTGAACAGACAAATCCAGAGTGATCAAGGTTAATTGCAATTACTTCTAAATCTTTGAAGAATCCTATTTGGAAAAGCTCCTTGAATTCTGAGCATGGTAAGTAAAGGTAGGAAAAACTAAAGAACACACACATATTAACAATGATTATTTATTTTCTAAGTTCTGTACAGAATACTAGGAACTCATCCACCCAGTCTTAGTTTATCATCAGAGAAACCTACGAGATTGGTATGCTGTGAGAATTGGTACAATTCACCCTATTCCATTATTTAGACAATAGGAAAAGTGAAATCAGCACTGTATATGTAAGTGTAGATATATGGTATGAGAGGAGAATCCTTTGTGTACATCTATTCTCTTATTTCTTATTAATGGCGTTGCAGAATATTGGCTGTTAACACTTAGTATTAATCTGAATCCAAATGTGACTCCAGAAGAAAACACATTGGTGTTAGGAACCACCACTTTATTCCATAGTTCCCCACTTTATTCCATGATGCTGCAGGTTGATACCTGATTGAAAATCTGCTGGCAAGCCAAAAGGAACAGTTTCTGTAAAGGAGGTCACAGCACAGTCTTTTTTTCCCCCAAGTTTATTTACTTATTTTGAGACACAGCATGTGTGCAGGAGCAGGGGAGGGGTAGAGAGAGAGAGAGAGGGAGAGAGAGAATCCCAAGCAGGCTCTGTACTGTCATCACACAGCCCCACACAGGGCTTGATCTCATGAACTGTGAGATCATGACTTGAGGCAAAATCAAGAGTCAGATGCTTAACGGACAAGCCACCCTAGCACCCCTCTTGTAGTGTATTCTTACTTTTGGATAAATAGCTGTTGCTTAAGTCTAAGTTTGCTCAAGTTTGTTTGGTTTTTGTTTTCCAGTGTTTCATGCTGAAGCCAGGACCAGAAACCAGTTGCCCTGCCTTTTCACCTATATTTTTCTGTTTCTTATCACAAAATCCTTTCATTCCACAAGTATTTCTTAAAAATTAAGAAAAACTATCACACACACCACACACACACACACACACACACACACACACACACACACACGAATTCACCAAACTCTTCTTCTGCACAGTCAGCTTAATGCAGTATACAAAAATAATATGTTCCACATATATGAGCACCTCAGGGCTTTTTCTAATAAGTCCATTTTCTCAAATGCTAAGTGAAATAATGTCCAGAAGTTATGACTATGCTTAAACTATGTCCATTCATTTTGTTTCTATCTCCACATTTGAAATCTATGGGTTAAGGAAGAGAACTCTCAGTCTGTTAAAAAAAAAATCTTAAAGATCATTTTCTAATTTTAAAGAAACAGTGCAGCATGAACACAGGATGAAGAATTCATACGTGGCATTCAAACACTTAATTTGAACACACAATTCTTCCCAGTGTCCTCAAAAATATCTCCGTCTTATTTCACGCTCACTCCTCTGTCAGTAACTGACTAGGAATTCATACATCTGTATATAGAGAGCTAAAACAGTCTGTTCAGCTTCCAACAGCAGCAGAATTTAGCAGACTGCAGATTTTCTTAGCACTGGGGAACAAGGTTTCTTTCTTTGTCTAAGAATGTCCCTTTTCTGTTAATTCATAACCTCTGCTTCTCTCCTGCTTCCTTGCTTTTCCGACAGCACTCATCTGCTTACAAAAAAAATACTATAACTAACGATGTGCCTCAGTGATTCTCAGGCTTTGGTTTGCATCAGAATCACCTGGAGAGTTTGTTAAAACACCAAATGCTGGACTTCAACTGGAGATATCCTGATGGGCATGTAGGTTGGGGGTGGAACCTAATGATTTGTATTTATTACAAGCTGTCCTGTGCTGCTGATGCCACCAGCCCAGAGTCCACACTGTCAGAGCCACTAGGTGTATGTGCTGAAGCACGGAAGAAAATACCTCCCCACTCCCAGTCAAGTGAAATGCAGTTTTCTTAAGTAATCGTGTTGGTTCTGGAAGGTTATCTCTATTATCTTAACTTCTCCTATTTCTATCACAATTCCAGCTTTAACAAATACCTACCTCATAGCTACCTTGTGCACTAACAACTTCAGGTTTCTAGTGATGTGCCTTCATACATTCCCTGCCAATCAGAACTCACTCACCCGGACAGGTACAGTCTTGCTCCCTCTTTCTGTTTTGCCCTGTCTACAATTCTCCCTTCTTCAGAGAACTTTCACCTAAACTCACTATTGAAAATCATATGCCCTTCTCTTTCCACACTGTTTTATTTTCTTCACATACTTGAAATATTGATTCATGCTTCCCTTATTATTGGGATCTTATTAATATCTGTGTCTAGAACAGTTCCTTAGATGGTTTAATTATTGAATGAAAATGAGGGCATTTAATCTGGAGGAAATAAAGTAAACTAGAAGAAGAAAACCAGAAATGGCCATCATATAGGAAATTTTTAAGAGGAAAACCAGAAATGGCCACCTAATAAGAAATTTTTAAGCATAGAAATTCATGGGAATTTTTTATTTCCTTAGATGTAAGGATAAGGTTTGTGAATGTCTTGATATGTTTGTTAATAGCTGGCATTTGTCTTTACATTCAAACAATAATATCCAGAGTAAAAGATACTGAGTCAGAGAGAATTTTTTCCAGTCCTAGATTCTCCTTTACAATTGATGGGACTTGAGTAAAGTTATACACTTGAATTCTTAAGGATTAAGTTTCTTAATCTGGAAAAACTGATCTAACTTCTAAGGGTTGAGATGCTTTATAATCAAATATCAGAGAACATTCTGTAAATTACTTTAGGTGAAATATGGAAGCAATAAATTACACTTGCACATTTTTACCTGCTGAAGAAAAAGTGACATAATTCATTATTATGTGGAAATCCTAGAAAGGGGAACAAATACTAGATTATTCTCAAATACATGAGAGAAAAAGCAATAAAATGAAAAATAAGTATCATTGGAAAAAGACCAAACATAACAAATCTCTGAATGTATGATTAAGATTCCTAAAAATTAAGTTGTCCTTGTTGGCTATTATTCTTCAGTTTTGTACTCCTGGGATACTCCAGAAATCTCCCTCCTTTGTTTATGATTAGGAGGAAAGGCAAAAGCTTTCAGACAGTCCTTTGAGTGCTTTCTCAGAAAATGGAAATCATGATGGATGGAATAAGAGGGAGCCCAACTGGCGGGGAATGAAACAGGAGCTAAAGCACATGGGAGTGAACACAGCAAAGACAGAAAATGTAGTCCCCCATTATTGTATTTTTCCAGAAATCACTTTATCAGTGGATCTAAGTTCTGATTCCTCCACACATAATATCTTTTTCTGATTTCTATATGCCCATCAATATAATGCTGAAAAAATTACAGATAAGCTTCAAGGTAGTTTTAATTTTCTATGAGTTAGAGATCATACTATTTAATGTTCCCCAGACACAGGTCGATTGGAGAATGACTCATATTTGGAAAAATATCTAGAATTTTTGCCATAGCTTGACACTTTAAACCATGTGGGTGATAAAGTTGTATTTGTGTGCTCACACAGGTGGGCTAACATGTGAAAGGGAATTATTTTGAATTGTTTTAATTTTAAAACAAGATGTCAGTCTGCAAGATTGGGATATTCACCACCCTGAAGTACCTATTTAAAGACAGTGTGAAGGAAAACTTGACAGGAAGTGAGGGACCTGTACTCTGCTCCCAGATCAGACACACTAACTACATAGGGATCTAGAGTTCACATCCCAGGATGTATATAGTGAAGAGTTGAGACCAATATTGTCTCAGACCCTTTCTAGATCCATGTTTCAAACTCTGATTTTTGTGGTAAATTTTGCTGTGTGGTTCCCGAGCCAGGTTCACCATGTTTATAAGATTTCCTTTTATAATTCAAACTCACCTTTGCTTAAGGGCCCTTATCTAGGAATTAGGGGAAAGACCTCAGAAATCACAAGGCCAGGGTTGTCAGGGAAACACTCTGGGGAGTCACTGCAAGGTCTTGGTTCATGGTGGAGGTTCTGACGCAGCAACTCCTCTGATTTCAGGGCCTGTAGTGGCATTTCTGCCTGGAACTCTGCCTGCTGGGTCACCATGTCAGACTCCAACCACACTGGTAGTTCCTTCCTCCTAGCAGGGCTCCCAGGCCTTGAGGCTGTGCAGAGCTGGCTCTCCATCCCTCTGTGTGCCATGTATGTAGCCTCTCTGGCAGGGAACAGCCTGATCCTGTAGGTGGTGAAGTCAGAGCCCACTCTGCACCAGCCCATGTACTACTTCCTGTCGATGCTGGCAGCGACTGACCTGGGCCTGTCTGCCTCCACGCTCCCCTCCACCATGCTCCCCTTCTACATGCTGGGTCTCAGACAGGTGGTGGTGGATATGTGCCTGGCCCAGCTCTTCTTCATCCACACTTTCTCCATCATGGAGTCCTCTGTGCTGCTGACCATGGCCTTTGACCGTTTTGTGGCCATTAGCAACCCCCTGCGTTACAGCACCATGCTCACCAGCTCCCACATTGCCATCTTGGGCCTGGCCAGTGTGGTGCACAGCATCGGGCTCCACGTCCCGGCCCCCATCATGCTGAAGGAGCTGCCTTACTGCCAGAATCACCTGCTTTCCCCCTCTTACTGCCTACACCCAGATGTCATGAAGCTGGCCTGTGCGGACACCCACATCAACAGTGCCTATGGTCTCTTTGTGGTGCTCATTGTGCTCTACTATGGGCTGATCTTCAAACAATGCTATCCATTGCTTCCAATGTTGAGCACCTCAAAGTCCTCAACGCTTGTGTCTCCCACGTCTGTGCTGTGTTGCTCTTCTACACGCCTATGATTGGCCTGTCCGTGATCCAGATTTGGGAAGGGGGCTTCCCCTTCCAGCCGTGTGCTGCTCTCTTATCTTCATTTTCTCACGCCTTCGGTGTCAATCCAGCGGTTTTCATCATTAAGACCAAGCAGATCTGGCTGAGGATGCTAAGCCTCTTCTGGCTGGGTGGGGCTGGCATCAGAGACCCTCAAGCTCATTAAATCTTTGGTAGAGAGGGAAAGTCATCGTTGTTGTGTAATGAGCCATTTAATATAAAATACCATTGTGAGGAGAAGAATGTAACAAGGAGACAGCACAGTCTTTTTATGAAGTTCTCACGCATGGGAAAAAAATAACCACATTCTCCTTTACTTATTTCTAATAAAACAAAAATTCACTGAGCACCTACTCTGTAAAATACACTATTGTTGACCTTGGAAATACAAATGAAACTTAAGATACAGCCACTGTTTTAGAGGAAAACCTCATGATATCTAAGACTCGAAGGGGACTACCAATTTAAATAGAAAACGTTTGAAAGAACAACTTAGGAACTTTACAAATGCATAAAAATGCACATGAGGGCTTTGCCTCAGAGTTTAGGAGAAAGAATTTTTGACAAGTAGAGTGATGGGTATATTTGGAATTCAGTTATATTAGAAGCATTCTGGAAAATCCCCACTAAAAATAATCCCCATGAAGAAAGGCATTCATTCTCTCTTGCTAAAGATTGCATCCCTTTTCCTGAAGGTAGCCCTTTCCTATACATTAGGTACTTGGTTAGTATTTGCTGAATAAATGAATGATTGCGGGGGGGAGGGGGGCTACATTTGTGAAACAGGCAAACCAAAAGGACTCCACAAAAATTGCTTTTTTGCTACCTTTCCTGCTTCTGTTCTTGCTAGGACCTATACCCCGACTTTACACACACTTTATGAAACAGATAATGTAGATCCTCCTTGTAAAGGAGGAGTTAATGATTTCTTTGGAGGCTTCCAGCACAATAGATGACATCGAAGGGGTGACCAGGTGGGTTGTCATGAACGTTTTCCAAGAAAACTGATTCACCAAGATGCCTGGCTCCAGGGCATAAATGATTTATGGAGAACCCCTAAACACTCCAGATGCCTGAGAAGACACGTGCACCAAAGCACAGCCCTCAATAAAAACCCACACCCAAAGCAAAAAGGAGACTCACTTTCCTTTCCTTTTTGAGTCTCCCAGAAGTTCTGTCTGTATCTGCACTCTCTCTGTCTTCAATAAACTGCTCTCACTTCCTACCAGCTCACATTTGATTTCTATCCTGTGCAAAGCCAATGACCCTTTTGGCTGGTACTGTGGGACCCACTCTCTGAGTCCTCCGACAAAGCCAGCCTGTATCACTTGCAAGGGTGAAATGTTCACAGGCAATGAATGTAATTCCAGGTATGTGAAAATCAAACCTATGAGGACTTCTTAATTTTGCTTTTAGGGAATTTTAGGATTTTGCTGTTTTTCTCATCTCAATAGAAATTTCAAGAATGGTAAGGTTATCCAACTCTTAAACTGGTCACAGTTACCAACACATATTTTTTTCAACACATATTTTTAAATACCAAGAATGAAAAAAAATTTCAAGCAAAATGATCTTCTCTGTAGGCTTTTTCTAAAAATCTCATCAGTTTTGAACGTAACTGTAAATGAAGGATGCTTTGAAAATAAAACATGTGAATTTCATTGCTATAGCTTGTGCACTGAATGCTGTGGCTACTTCTTTGTGCATACTTTGTAAAACCTTCCCTTTTAGCTTTTGCACTGACAATAGATTAAGAGGGCAACTTAGAGATACAGTGGGGGATGGAAGTAGTAAGTGGATGGATGTTACAACACAAAATACAAAACAACAAAATTATAATTTTGGGCAGAAAGAGCTGCACTGGGGTTGTGAAGAGTGACTGTTTATATGCCCTGGAGTTGGAGGAAGTGAAGTCAAGAGGATGTTTCTTTTCTTTTTTTAATGTTTATTTTATTTGAGAGAGAGACACAGACAGAGAGAGAGAGAGAGACAGTGCGTGAGTGGGGGGGCGGGGGGGGGGGAGCGTAGAGAGAGGGATAACAGAATCTGAAGTAGGCTCCAGGCTCTGAGCTGTCAGCACAGAGTCCAAGGCAGGGCTCTAACTCTCAAGCCCAGCCATGAGATCACGACCTGATGTGAAGTGGGACACTTAGTTGACTGAGCCACCAGGTGCCCCAAGAGGATGTTTCTTAAAGGGATTTCCATTAAAGAAGACTCACAGATTACTGGAGGCCTAGCTATTGTCAAGCTAAGGTTGTTTTTCTCTCTAGCAGTAGAGAGATTCCGGAGATTAGGCTATTGATAAGATCGCCTTTTTCTTGTAATTTACTAAAATATTTGTAAACTGATGGAGACTTTATCAGTTTAACCATTTGTTTTTGTCATTTCCTTTGTTCTTGGGCAGCCAGGAGTGCCTGAGGAATATCACACTTATCCCACCTGGGGGTGGGGAGTGGATTGCAGGGTGTCAGCTTGCCTTATGCTTCCTCACCATAGATGATAGCATATTTTACTGGCACTATAAATAAAGATGGATGAGAAGATGAAGAGTTCAGGGGCACCTGGGTGGCTCAGTCAGTTAAGCATCGGACTCGATTTTGATTCAGGTCATGATCTCATGGTTTGTGAGTTCTAGCCCCTCATTGCTCTGTATTGAGTGGAGCCTGCTTGAGATTCTCTCCCTCCCTCTCTCTCTGCCCCTCCCATGTACTCTGTCTCACCCCCTCCCCACAAAGTAAATAATGCACTCCCCCCCCATGCACAGAGTGAATAAATTAAAAAAAAAAAAGATGAAGAGTTCTATTCTGCATTGTTTAATGTGAGTTTTCTGCAGGTAATTAAACAATTATGTACAGAAAATAGCTAAATATATAGCTCTGAACTAGAGCTAGGAAAGGGTCAGAACTTCAAATACGTATGTGTTAATAATTAGTATACAGGTGATAGCTAAAACAATGACAAGGACTTTATTGCCCAAGGATTTCAAGGGAAGCAAGAATAAGCAGTGGCCAGAGAATAAAACACTGAAGAAATCAAGATTAAGTCAATGAGAAAGTATTTAGCTTTTAATGGACTCCAAGAAGGATAAGGGAGTGAAGAGATTGTTCCTTCACAAGTCTCATAACAGATAGTTTCAATAAGGTAAGCTCAGTTCTACTACTTCAAATGCAAAAGTAGTAGTAGTCATGCTAATGCGGGTATATGTTCCTATCAGCACACCACCCTGAATTACAGAATCCTGTCCATAGAATGGTCCCTTGCTGCCGTAAGGGCCTCATTGTTGGTCCAATAGCTAAGTGTCTGCTTAGCCATGCAGAAAAAGTCTCAGAAACTAATTTTCTACAGTCAAATAGCTGGACAATGCGGAGACCATTGGAACAATATTCCTGGCTCAAATAGTTGATTATAACTGGAAATCACCCAATAGCAAAGCACCCTTCCATGTCATGGACTCTGATCTGGGGTGATTAGTCACTATTGAAACTGAAAATGGGGGGCAGAGAAGTGAGATTCATGTGAGGAACAGAAGGATCTGTTTGATAGATAGATAGATAGATAGATAGATAGATAGATGATAGATAGATGATAGATGGACAGATATAAGAAAACACAATGTAATAATAGTCATTCTGTAATTGAAGTCAGAGTGTATGGAAATAAAAATTCCCTTCCCAAATCTCTATAACAAGAACAGTAGACCTATATGGTGCAGATATTTAGATTTCCCTCAAAGGTATATTGCAAAAAGTTTTCAGATAATTCCCTCCAGGTAGATTAAGAATTAGCATATATTCTCTTTGTCTCTGAATACATTAAAAAAGTACCAAAAGGAGCCCAAGGCACACTGATAAAAGCTACCTAAACTCACCAAGTGAGGAAATTGCTGAGACTTTTTGAGTTTTCCTTCAGGAAGGTGTGCCATGAGCCACCCTTTGTAAGAAAGCAGATAGAGAATGAGAGAAGAAAGGAGCTCTACAGAAGTACCAGACAAGAGGATAATACTTATCTCTCTTTAGTCTGAGACAAACTGGCTATCTTCCCCAAAAAATAATAGTTGCTTTGCAAAACTTTTATACTTCTCCTTTCCTCCACTTTCATATGGGCACAGGACAAGTGTTAAATTTCATATGGTAAGAGCCATGAAGCATTCTTAGGCATAAAATATTAGAAAGCTGAGGATAATAACTAAACTCAGAAAAGCAAGTATGTAAGGTGACTGAAGACATATTTGCTTGTTAGAAATTTTTTAAAAAATTATTTAAAAAGCAATTATTTTAAAACTTAATTAAGCATATTTAGTTGACTAATGACCCAAATTGTGCTTAAATGGACAGAGAAAACATTCAACATAAATATATATTTTTTAATTTTAATTAGATGGAACAGAAGGGTTAGAGAAGATATATTAAGAACATGGCCATTGCTCCATTCCCTGTGCTTGGAATATAAAAAATTAGGAACAAATTGTTGAGGTGATAAATTAAATAATGAGTGGTATATTTCTGAATTGCCTGTCACATGAATTGCATGACAAAATTCTGACAACTAATCAATTATTGAGCAATTAAATAAATGGCAAAAATATACCAAGTAATTTATAAATATTTCTTATATTTTTCAAATGATGAAAATCTAATACTTTTTATTCTTAGGTGAAAACTGAAGCTTAGAGATATTTAGTAATTGATCACATTGTTAGAAAGTGGCACAACTGGGATTTGTAATGAGGTCAGTTTGAAAGCGAATTTGATACTCTTAAAAATTATATTGCCCAATCCTTTCAAACTCTTCAAACACTGAAGAGGAGGGCACACTTTATTACTCATTCTATGAAATGGCATTACCCTTCTACCAAAGCCAGACAAAGACATTACAAGAAAAGGATAATATAGACCAATATGCAGGCATACCTCTTTTTATTGTACTTCTCTTGATTGTACTTTGCAGGTAATGTGTGTTTTACAAACTGAAGGTTTGTAGCAGCTAGAAGCTGAGCTGTGTTTATTGTAGCTATAGAGAAGCTATTGTCCCCATTCTTCGTACCCCTTGTGACGTTAATTTTTCCAATGTATTCCTCCTTAGAGAAAATCTGTATTTTTCAGATCTTTTAGCTGTGATCAATTGTTATTTCATTGGGCCACTGTTGGGTTGCTGATAAGGGACCTTAGATGGAGAAGGCAAGCATACAATAATCTTCTAACTACATCTTAGTGCATCTGAGATTTTACTGGGTCTGTTTCTCAGAGGAGTGACCTCCACAAGGATTTCCACAGTGGTCTTCCTCCCCCTCTACCACCACCAGGCTCCTTTTTTTTCCCTCTCTGGCTTAAAATGCACAATCTTTGAATGGTGGTCCCTGTTGTCCTTAGATGAGACAGGAATTCTGAGACAGCTGGACCAAAGAGTATTCCTTTCCCTCAATTGGGATAAGGTTGAGGCAGTCTTTTTCCTCAAAATCATTGGTCTATGTTATACAGAGTCCTCTAGGTATATTTCACAATTGTTACCCTTTCTGAGGGGCTCAGAAAATGGAGAAATGTTTACTAAGGATTCAGTGAAAAATAAAGGTGAAATTTGGGGAAGAAATAAATAAGCCTTATATAAACATTTTTATTGATTCAGATAGATATGGAGACTCAAAATTATTTGGTATACTGATACACCCTTTCTCCCTGTTTACCTCGTTCCATCTCCTTTAGAGTAGGTACTGAATTTTCAGTCGACCCAGTGAATCTCTCTCCCTGACAAAGATCTGGAAAATTCTGCCATTTACCCAGTCCTCTCAATCCCAGGGAGCCACTAGCCTGCAGTGACCAGGTGGAATCTTCCACTTGCATCAGCCACCAAGAGGGAAGAGTGTCTCCCAGGAGCCTGGGTCCACCCGGTCCACACAATCCTCTCATTCCTTCCTCATAAACCGGAGCCTTCTGACTCCTTGTGCCACAAGCACTGGCCACAGGACAGCGTGCAGAGGCTTCCTCGGGACAGCAGAGCAGGAGCAGCCCTATGCTCTCAATAGCTTTGCCACTGTCACCTGCTGTGTGTCCTGCAAGTGGCTCAGAGGGACTAAAAGCAAATGAAGGGCATGATCTGATTCGCCCACAATGGTCAGGACATTGATTTGCTCCCATAACCTGAGACCTGATACCAAGGAGCTTCCCTGTGAGACCGTCCTGTGCTGTAGCTCCTCCTGGAGAGGGGGCTTCCCTAGCGTCTACGTTAGCTTGACCTGTGCTACAGTGTGAGGACCTGTGTTAGACTCAACTGCCCCCACACAGCAGACAGTTTGACAAAACTGTCAGTAAATATTGATCTCGTCTTGAACATTACCTTCAAATAATCATGCCTGTTTCTTCTGCTTCCATTATCAATACCTCAATATTCATTCTCACAGGGTTCCCTGGCCTGGACCAGTACCATCCCTGGTTTTCCATTCCCTTCTCCTCCATCTATACCTTGGTTTTCCTGGGAAACTGCATGGTGCTGCATGTGATCCGGACAGAGCTCAGCCTGCACCAGCCCATGTTCTACTTCCTGGCCATGCTGGCCCTCACTGACCTGTGCATGGGGCTGTCCACAGTGCACACGGTGCTGGGGGTCCTGTGGGGGCTCAACCAAGAAGTTAGTCAAGATGCTTGTATTGCCCAAACTTACTTTATCCACGGTCTGTCCTCCATAGAGTCTGGGGTCCTTCTTGCCATGGCCTTTGATCGCTTCACTGCAATCTGCAATCCTCTGAGATACACATCCCTCCTGACTAACAGTAGAGTCATTCACTTCATGGTGGCCATTTTGATGAGGGCAGCTTTGTCCATTCTCCCTGTCATCATTCGCCTGAAGTTCTTCCATTACTGCCGCCCTCACATCCTCTCCCACTCTTTCTGCCTGCACCAGGACCTGCTCCGGCTCGCCTGCTCTGACATCCGCTTCAACAGCCTCTATGCCCTGGCTCTGGTGATCTGTACCTTGTTGTTAGACGCTGTGCTTATTCTCATCTCCTACGTTTTCATCTTGCACACAGTGCTGGCAATTGCATCCCGCGAGGAGAGGCTCAAGTCCTTGCAGACCTGTGTGTCCCACATCTGTGCTGTCCTGGTCTTTTACATCCCCATCATTGGCCTCACCATGGTGCACCGCTTTGGAAAGCATCTCTCCCCTTCGGTTCATGTCCTCATGGGCAATATCTATATTCTCTTTCCACCCCTGATGAATCCAATCATCTACAGTGTAAAGACCCAGCAGATCCGAAGCAGGATGAAGAAGTGGTGTTCCCTGAAAATGTAGTAAAACCCTTGGGTTTTACCAGCAAGAATGTTTTAATATCAGAAGAGTAATGCTACTTCCCATGTGTGTAACAACTTACAAGTTGAATAATAATGTTATAACTTTATGGTCTTTTATGATACCTGATTATTAAAGAACTCAAGAGGCTTTCTAATGCATTAGACACATGTCCATCCATTTAGACACGTGTCTACCTAAAATTTTGGAATCATGACTATTGTTTAGTTTATTCTGTCAATTGGTCATTATATCAAAATACAGGACACAATGAAATTGGACTTTCTTCATTCCTAAAGGTGACCTGAGGAATATCTAAAACTATGATGCTGAGCCTTCCCCCACTTTTATTATTTTTTCCCCATTAGTGACTTACTGCAAGCCCATTAAAGAATTTTGGAATTAAAAGATATATAATCCCTCTATTCCAAATGTTTATTTCTTAGAGTCTGTCCGTGCCATGAAGACATGACCTTAGTGCATATAAACTTTTCATTTTACATTGTTTTGTACCATTCTATCATTAGCATTTCTTCATGGCATTTTAAATTCTTTATAAATCTGTAAGAGAACAGTTTAGAAACTATAGCAAAAGCACAACTAAGAACTGATGGTGCCTGTGAGAACTGAAATATGATAAGGGGTATGAGAATATTTAGGATCTATGAGCATACCTAATAATTGTTTATGGCTTGGCGACCAGAGTGGTTTCATAGTTGATGCTCAAGTTTCTGGATTGTGAAGTCAAGTCAATGGTGTGTTGTACAATGAGATGGTGACAAAGAAAGAATATTATTTATGTGATAAGATGGTGGAAGCTATGTTGAACACACTGCATTTGAGGTATCTCTGGAACTTTGATAAATATCCATTGAAAATACTGAGTTTAGTAAGTACTCCCAAATGTCACATACACAATGCTAGACACGACACTGCTCAGGTACAGGAAAACAGTGGGGAGCAAAATCAGCAATTCGCCTTCAGTTTAACAGGTGACACAGACAAAAATTATTAAGCAAACTTTGACATTAACATCCTGAGAAATGCTATTCAGAAATGAAGAGTGCACAGGCAGCTTGACAGGGGATGGTAATCTAATACAAGGACTTGAGTAATGACTCCCCTGAGGAAGTAATATGTAATTGAGGCTTGAAGATTGATGATAAATAACCTGAGGAATATAAGAAAAAGAATTTTCAGGCAAAACAAAGAGAAAAACCAAATTGTGAATACACTGGACTGTACGAAAAACAGGTGAATAAATGGCTAAGAGATTCAGCTGTAAAAACTGAATAGCAGACAGATACGAGGTTAGAAAAGATGAGATTGTAATTTAGTTTTAATACTTAGGGCAACATGTGACTACAAATATATTGCAATTAGAATGGTGAGATCATCAATCATTTATGTTAAGAACATCAGTCCTGTACCAAATAATGAGAAGGCCAAGACTTGACAGCAGAAGACAAGATAAAAGAGTCTCAATAAAAGGATAGAGTAGTGACTGAGCAAGGGTCAGTTCCAGGAGTTGCAAGAAGTGAGTGTATATAAAATGTGTTTAATGGATGGGGTCATAAGGTTGGTGATTGTCAGGGATAAGAGAAATGGAAGTGGCAATCATGTTGAGGTTTTTGGAATGAGAAACTACAGAGATCCTATAGCAATGTCCTGTTATAAGGAAGGTGTGGGTGAATGGCATTTGTGTTAGAAATATTCTTTTTTACGTGTGTGATCTGCCCAAGGTACATTTAAGGAGAGATATCCAGCCTGGGGTTTGATATAGGTATCAGGTATCAGATGAGAAGAGTAGAGCTGGATACTGAATTTGCAAATCAAGGTCATAAACATGGTGTTTGAGATTATGAGAGCAGACAACTTGAGTAAGTAAAGGAAATAATATAAGTATGCTAAATAAAAACCCTGAACATTAAAACAGGGTGCAGTTGAATCCCCAAAAATAGCCTGAAAAGGAAGCAATAAAAGGATTAAGGAAGTATGATGTCAATGAATCCAAATGGAAAAGTGTTTTGTTTTTTGTTAAGTTTATTTATTTGTTTTTGAGAGGGATATAGAGAATCCCAAGCAGGTTCCATGATGCTTTAACCTTCTAGAACTGGAATGTTCTTGCCCTAAATTTATTCATCTGATTTCTTCCTCTAAGCCAGCCACTTTGCCAGGTCAATCTATAACTCTGGTCAGTGTTCAAAGGGTTGTAGAACATTATCATATCTCCAAAAATCCCTTTGAAATGCAATTAACTTTACAACAGTAATATAAGCAAATTGAAGACAATCATGTTAGCCAGAATGTTCCATGACTCCCCATAAAGAAACACTTAGTCCTAGGTGTAAATTCTATCTTCTCTGAACTTCTCAGAGATTACACAGAGGATGCCAATAAAGACCCCTGATGAGTTGTAGCAACTAAGAAGAACAGACACACTAATATAAATTATGTCATGTCTTTAGGAGATTTTTAACTGAAGCAAGTGTTCTGTGTTTTCAGTATGAGGACATTTGTTTTGTACATAGTTATTCCCTTACTCTGTAATATACCTCCAGGTCCTCAAATGACTAAAGCCAACCTCTGTACTCTTACTAGGCTTCACTGTGCTTCACGCAAAAGTCTGTATCCATTTTGTCAAAGTGGTTTTGATGCAAAGATTCTGAAAATGGCCAATGTGATAAACACGAAATCTAGAATGGACAACTGTCTAGATATGTCAAAGTGCCACACAGTGCAATAGAGAATAATGCTATTTTTAACATATGTTGTTGAGTAAACTGGATATTTGTATGGAGGAAAAATACTCCTAAGTGTATCTTAATGCCAACATCGCATCATATACAAAAATTAGACTGCAGATTTATTTTCAATTTTAATCCAAAAGGCCAAACAATAAAATATAAGAAGAAAATCTGGAAGAGGAAGTATGTCTATATATACTGTGCTATAGAATCAATAATTCAAAAAGCCAATGTCTTAAAAGATTAACAATCTGATTGTAAATAAAGATACCTACCACTGAACAAATTCTATTAATTCTCCAATAGCAATGGTAAGAACTCATCCTGAATTTCATTAAAATTGAACTTGTGCTATGTCTTTCTTCAGATGTAAAATTGTTCTACATGACCTTTACTGCAAGATCTTCAAATAAAGGAGAAACTAATTCATTTTATATTATGCAAATTAATAACTCTCATTCAATATTTATTCACCTCTTACTACCAGACACAGTAAAAACACTGGGATAGAGCAATGTGAATAAAATGGGCAAAATCAGGGGCACCTGGGTGTCTCAGTAGGTTAAGCATCAGACTCCTGATTTTGGCTCAGTTCATGATCTCACAGTTGTGGGTTCGAGCCCTGCATCAGGCTGTACACTGACAGTGCAGGACCGGCTTGGAATTCTCTCTCTCTCTCTCTCTCTCTTTCTCTCTCTCTCTCTGCCCCTCCCCCACTTGCACTATCTCCCTCAACAATAAATAAATAAACTTAAACAATATTTTTAAAAAATGGGCAAAATCACTACATTATTAATGTTACATTAAATTGAATTTGGAAAATACCTTGGAATTAAGTGTCAATAGCAAAGGAACCTTTTCCTTTTGCTCTGCTCTGAATGAACACAGTAACTGGGATCATCACCTCAACCAACAAATAAAAGCCTCTGAGATGGTTTGTGGTCAAGGACAAATTGTGCATAGTTCGCAAAGGCAAGCTTCTATCTGAGGTTCTTCCAAATATCCTGGCAAAGATCTCTTTCCATAGTAGGGTCATCATTTGTCCTTTTACAAAGTCCACTACTGCCCTGCCTTCTTTTTTTTTATGTTTATTTATTTTTGACAGAGAGAGAGAGAGAGAGAGAGAGAGACAAAGTGTGAGCAGAAGAGGGCCAGAGAGAGACACACACACAGAATCCGAGGCTGGCTCCAGGCCCTGAGCTGTCAGCACAGAGCCCGATGCAGGACTTGAACTCATGAACTGCAAGATCATGACCTGAACCGAAGTCTGATGCTTGGCCTACAGGCCACCCAGGCACCCCTTTTTTTCTGAATTTTTTAAGTTTTTATTTATTTTTTTGAAAGAGAGAGACAGAGTGCAAGCAATAGAAGAACAGAGAGTGGGGGAGACACAGAATCTGAAGCACATGCCTTGACTTAACTGCCTGCTATGAGGTTACCAAGCCCCAAGGACAAAGAAACACAGCTTCCTAGGATATAGGGGAGGGTTAGAAAACACAAAGTTGCATTGTGCTAAGTGCCTAAGATGCAATAGCTCACTTTGCTAAGTGTTTTATATTCATTATCTTGCTTAAATATGGCCCCAAATAGATATGGTTTATCATTCCCAATTTAGCTAAGAGGACATTAAGTCTCAAAGGACTATTAGTTCTTAAGCAAAGAGTTATGAATATCACACCTGTTTCTCCATTATAGAGTTCATTATTTTTACACAGAAACATGCTGAAACTAATGAGTAAATTTTTCTTAGATTAGTGCCCAACCCAGGCATGTTTTCTTTTTTCTACATATCTATTAAAAAATAAAATTCCCGGGGTGCCTGGGTGGCTCAGTCCGTTAAGCATCTGATTTTGGTTCAGGTCATGATCTCCCAGTTCATGAGTTGAGCTCTGAATCGGGCTCTGTGTTGACAGGTCGGAGCTTGGAATCTGCTTCCTCATATATTTGGAAAAGCAAAGATCAATTAATGTGTTTCATGAAACTGAAATTTACATGTGAATATATATGGCTTTCAATTAGATATATTTTTCCCCGTCAGAATTATGGTCTTAAGTACCTAAACTTTTTTTAAAAGAAGAAATAAAAATACAATACCAGATTTCAAGACGTTAAAAGTTAGAGAAGGAACAAATGCTGATAAAAATAGATGAAACCAAAACAATAAAAATAACTTTAGAAATAGTTATTTAGAAGTTTTACAAGGTAGATTTAGTAATTAAACCTAAAAGTATGACTTTTGAGATCATTAGTATATTTAGCATATCAAGATATGGCTAAGAATGAAACCATTTTTGAAGTTAATAAAATGTAACTTCACAAGTGCCTGATTCTGCCTCTTATATGACTGCATATTCGGAGCAAAGGAAAGGATATTTTGAGGCAAGAAAAGAACGTTTCGTTCAAAAGCAAAAAAAAAAAAAAAAAAATCCGACCTGATCTGGGGGCACTACAGACCTCCATCGGCTGATTTAAGGCATTTGCCGTCTCCTGGAGGAAGCCACCCAATCTCCGCTGGTATCACCTCCAAACTAGCAATTCAGCAGCACCTTCCAAGGCTGTTCCATCCCTTGTAGGCCTACAGCATCTGGGTCATGTGATATGTAAGAAGACTAACAGGTGCCGTGACCACTAGCCCAGAGTTGCACCTCCAGGCTACAAAGTTGGATGAGATCCTATCTGGGAGGATCAATTGCTTTGTAAACCTTCAGTTACTTTTGTTTGCTGAGGTCCTAAAAACAGAAGGCAATTCCATAAAGTAACTGACTGAATACAATCAACTCCAATCATGATGAATTGCTGATTCTTTCAGGGCAAAAGAGGTCCATTGTAATTAACCTGACACTAAGTGGCTGGTTGGTGTCCACATCAGCTCTGTTTCTGGAAGGCTGCACATTCAGCAGCAACGATGACAGTGGGGACCCACACAGTTGGATTCATGCACAACTTCCATCTCTACCCTCATGTCTACTGCATACGTTTCACACTTGTTCCAACACTGAGGGTGACCGATGACAGGAAGGCTTCTGGCCACACCATTCTGCCTAACTGGTTGTTTCAAGCTCCTTCCATGCTTGAAGCTCTCTGGTGGATATTAACTGTAAACACAAACACCTTTACTCGGGTGTCCTCTGCTTTGGGTCAGCTGTATGTCTCTTCTACAGAACGCTTTTGTCCAGTGTTTCATTACTTCTCTGTCCAACCTCCTGACCAATTAGTCTTTCACAAATTTCTGGGAGTCTACATATATTCTTACCGCAGGTCACTTCTTTTTAAACACCAAAGGATGATCGGGTACACCTCCTGAAGCTGTAACTATTGGGCACATTTGCCTTTGCTGGAACTTCCAAATCTCAGGTGCGTTTCCCTTCACTTTTATCTGCCAAGGACACTCCTGAGTGCTACTGTAGTGTAGAGGCAGTCTATTTTACTCAATCAGTCTAGACTTATTTCTTTCTCCTTTAGCTGGTCATAAGTAACTATTATGGGACAATAGATGTGACTTGAGGGAGAAGTGGAGGTATTAGGAGTGATAGTCGATGTGGCGACCTGGAACACTGGCTTGTGCTTGTGTCTTCTGGCCCCACTTGTCCCTGATCCAAGGTAAATGATTCCCATCTTATAATGAACTGGGATGGACCACATAATTTTCTTGATCTCACAGAATTTGGGGAATCATAGGTAGTCTGGCCAAATAGTCACATTTTGTTCCATGGGCTGGTGTTCTGTATCTCTGTCCCTACCAGGGTCAAGTAAAATAACAACAAAAAAAAATGTTAATATTTTGTTTATTTTTATTTGCCTAAGAATTACTATTTATATTCATTTCCAGATCAGCTCAGAAGTTTCTTTAGATGAATAAGAAAATTGTGTCTGTTTCCAAAATAAAGTACATGGGAAGAGAGAATTTTCTCCTTGATATTACGGGCAAAATACCTTCTTAAGACTCTCAGTGACTTATTGTGGAGGGAAGACAAAGGAACATATTCAGTACATTATTTCATTAACGGGTGCCTGGGTGACTCGGTTGGTTGAATATTGAAACCTTGACATGATCTCATGGTTCATGTCAAGCCATGCTGAATATTGAAATCTTGGTCATGATCTCATGGTTCATGGATTCCAGCCCTGCACTGGGCTTTGCACTGACAGTACAGAACCTGTTTGAGATTTTCTCTCTCTTCTTCTCTCTCTGGCCCTCCCTCACTCATGTGAGTTCTCTCTCCTCTCTCAAAGGAGATAAACATAAAAAAATATATATTTCAATAAGTGGGTAAGGGAAAACATAAGGTAGAAACCTTGTTTCTCTACTACTAAAAAAACAAAAATACATGAAAAAGTGAACAAGGATCCCAGCAACCCAGACCATCTGACAAACCCTTCTAACCCACTCTCTACACCGTCCAGTAATTAGCATATTTAAATGTGAACCTTTGCCAACTCATCTAAGATTCCTAAAAATGCATCAGCCTCAGTAGTAGAACTTACTGAAACGTGGTAAATCCTAACGGTATCTAAAGTACAGCAAGCTAGAGGAAGAAGATCCCAGTTGGATGGGATGAGTAGGAAGGGCAAGTGGTCTCTTGCAGGTTGGAGAATGTTGCCTGCAGTAAATGCTGCTGCACATGCTAGGTGGTTGCTAGACTGTGAACCACAGGGAAAGACCACGAACAGAGTTGGAGTTCACAGGCCTCAGGCATGTAGCTCCCAAAGCTCAACCACTTCTCCTCAGGCTGGCTTCACAGAGCAGATCCCCACCATGCCCAGGACTGAGGGTGTGCTGGCACACTAACACCTCATTGGGGGGCACGAACGTGCAACTCATACTGCTTATCCTCCAT
Source organism: Panthera pardus (assembly GCF_024362965.1). Lineage (NCBI taxonomy): Eukaryota > Metazoa > Chordata > Mammalia > Carnivora > Felidae > Panthera > Panthera pardus. The sequence continues at coordinate 54,278,462 of NW_026526677.1, forward strand.
GGCTCCCATTTTCTATCACCTGTTTTAGAGATGTTCAATGCCTTGCATAAACATAGCATAGTAAGTTTCCTTATTGACCCTCAACATAAATACTGTAACATTGTATCTTTGCTGAGAGAGTGTAAGGAAGGTCTTGGAAAGCAAGCTGACAGCCCAAGGCCTGTGGAAATAAAAGGGGCCATAGCTGGGGGGAATAGCTCATCAAAGGACTGCTTTGGGGGAAATCCTTTCGTACACTACTAAAAGGAGAGTCCAAACACCGTCAACTCTCCCGGGACTCCTCCTCTCTTTACTGGGGACTATAGACAATGAAGTAAGGTCGGGAAAGGGAACAACAGGAGGCTCCTGGCAGGAGAAAGACCTCTAAGAATGGTGGCCAGAAAGAGTTTCTGGAGAGACAGGAGGCTGGCACAGACGTGAAAGGAAAAGGTGGGAGTGACTGCAACAGGTAAGGACAAGAGAGTGACAACACAGACGAGGCCAGAGCCAGAAAAGGAGTGGCTCAAGAATAGAAGGAACTATTTTCCCCCTAAACATGAGTGTTTCTTGCACTAGGACAACTTGGACTTCACCAATGCCTAGCTTCACGGGGCCTGCAGTTTGACTCATGGCACAAAGCAATTGTGAAGCTGTGCTATAGCCCCGGGTTACTTTCCAAGACAGCTACAGGAAACCTGCCTTGTTATAAAACTGAGTCCTTTTTCTTTTTCGTCCCTCTCTGCCTTTTATCAAGTTCTTCTGCAGCTAGAGTACCTGTCTCAATGTGAAGTTATTCAGGATCATGAGAATTTTTCCCTTGGTTGTTTTATTTCTGTTTTCTAAACAAGTGGGTTATCAGGTGTCAGGAACTACATGACCACACTTTGTTGGCTGACATGTGATTTTGTACCTTCTCCTTTGAAAGCACCATGTTAACTGTTTGCTCATATTTCCGATTGTCTAAATGTATTTTATTGTCCTATATGTCACACTGTCTTGGTGCAGATGGAATATCCTTGCATATGGAAAATTCTAAGACAGGCAATAAATGGTACCGTTTAAGACAACTACTCTCAAGTCGTACTGCTCAGTTTTGAATCCTAAAACAGCCACTTACAATCTGTGTTGCCCCTCAGATTATGGCGCTTCTCTGCCTCAGTTTCCTTAGTGGTAAAATGGAGATATTGACTGTAGCAATTTCAGAAAATAATTCTGACATTTAAAAAAAAATGCCCTGCATGCGATTAGGTTCCCCTGGTGTTAACTTATGAGGAGCTTGAAAAGTTAAAGCATAGAATTAAAAACAATTTGGAAGTTCAATGATTCACATTTGTATGGAATATCAGGTAGGATAAGTCACTGTGGGTATATAATATAAAGATTATGGTTTCTCTAAGATCTATATTATTCCTAATAATGTCCAAAATAGTTTTGTCATTAGACCCTAGTAGCCTGGAGGATGGCAGAAAGAGAGGGGTGGGGGGACAATAAATATATCACTCAATTTTGGAGTTAGCAACTACTGAGAATAGACTGATCTTTCTTTCTGAGAATGCATAAGACAACAGACAAAAAAGGAAATCTCAAATTACTTGGTAATGAAATTGGAAATTGGCTGAATATATACAGTTCAATATGTATTTTGAACATTAGTTTTACTTCAGCAAATACAATAGTTTAGAAAGGAGACAGAAGTATGTAAAGGGTAAGTAAAGCACATCCATCATTGTGCAATTAAATTTGCTTTTCAGAGCAGCTCTTCAATGAAAGAGTAAATCAAGTTCAAAATACAGTCCTATGAAATTGTAAAATATGAGAACATTGTCATCTGGATGGCAAATTCCGATTCTTAGTTTGTAGTAAAATCATAGACTTCTTTGGTTTTATTATATAAATGATAAAAAAGAGAAATAAATAAAGAAGTATTAAATTGAGAATTTCAAAATAACACCAACAATAATCTCTAGAGAAATAGGAATAAGAAAATAATGAAAGTTTTTAAAAAGTGGAATCTGGCAGGACAGTTAAAAAAAATAAGAACATACTATTTAAAACAGGGCAAAATCTGTTAAGATTCTATCAAAGTTAAGAAAAACTAAATGGATAATTAAGCAAATTTACAAATGCAAAGTAGCAATTAAAATATTTAGCATGAAATTCAACATGGTACAATACTTGCTTGGAATTGTTTTCTCTGTGTCACTGTGACACTATAGGAACTGACTTTTTTTCAGTAGATCACAAAGTCCCTGCTTCTCACTTCATCAATAATTATGCACTGCAGATATGACATATGCAGGTAGCCTTCCTGAGGATACAGAATTGGATAAAGAGAGTAAACTGATACAACCCCTCTCTTTCCAGGTGTTTCTGTATCACAGCCTAGAATTCTTCATTATCAGATCTTTGATTAAAAAATATTTAAATAACTTGGGTTATCCTTGATTCTGTTGTACATAACAATGTTGATGTCTGTGCTTTGCCCTAGGATTTGACTAAATAGGAGGTCAAGGGGCTGCTACTTTTATGTCTTTTGTTTTCACTGCCATTATTTACCCTCAGAAAACCTCAGGTGGGTTGCCTGCCTTTCCTAGATACAAGATCAGATGGGAATAGTGTAAAGCTGCTGGAGAAAAGGAGAATTCTAAAGAGAGGTAAGGTGTTGTGGCACTCGGGACCTGAACTGATAGAATAAGGAGAAAGATACAAAACAAACAAACAAACAAAACAAACAAAACAAAAAACCCCACAATTTTATGGCATCTTGTCAATTTTATGAGGAATTTCCTTCATAGAAGATACTAATCAGCATCCCATTATTTCCTCCCTCCTATTGCCTTAGAGAACATTTGAATCTTCAATGCTATTTTGTTCTCTGACCCTGCTGACATTGATGAAGTGTTCGGTGTCTCATGTTCCATACTTTTAGTGATAAAGTGAGACACTGAAGTGGTTGTGTTATCCTTGATCTTACTTGTCCTGTATCATCAGAAGCTGCTGACCTGACTTTATTATAATCTACTGCCTTTTCAGCTAACCACAACTATATTAATAGTTCTAGAACTGCCTCAGGGAAGCCAAGAAAGTGGCCCAGCTGTGCATGCATTCCCTGTGGAACCCAACTATGCTGGAGCAGAGACTCTTGAACAGAAGATAGCACCAAATCCTCAGAGTTATTCTCCCACTATTTTTATTAATGGCCCATGAAAAGGGAAAGAAAACAGATGACTTCTTTAGTAGAATTTGTCTCCCAATAAAACTATTTTCAGTGGGGGTGTATTTGTTGGTCAAAAATACTTTACAGATCTGTTTCTCACACTAAATTCTTTCAAATTTGTAATCACATTGGCTTTACATAATAATTTTTTACATGGTTGCACATACATAATTCCTGATTTCCAATGAGAAAATATTATGTAGTAAAGACTGCTTTTAATGCTACAGTTTTTGGAATTACAATATTAAGGGTCGCAAAACAGTTCATTAATTTCATGTTTTATACTTCATTTAACCATTTTCCAGTTCTTAGATATATGTCTTATTTTTATTGTTATACTGATTAGGAAAAGATATGAAGAAGATCAATTCTTTATGAAAATATGATAGGAATATATCAGAAATATAGAAAAAAGAAAGACAAAACTACACATATCTACTGCTCTGAACACTACCCTGCAAAGAAGTTTTAAGATCTCTTATTCCACCACCATGCACATGGACTTTTTTCACATTCCTGCATTTACTCATTAAATCAGCTCTTTCATTCATTAAATCAACTATTTTTTAGCACTAGGTAATAGGGGAATATTCTAACAAACGGCAGTGTAATAAACAAAGCAGACAAAGCCCATGATGTGAGAAACATCTGTTGAAGGGGAAGAAATCAACAATAAACAAATTCAAAATAATATTTCAGGGGGTTCCTGTGTGGCTTAATCACTTATCTGCCAACTCTGGATTTCAACTCAGGTCATGATCTTACAGTTGTGAGATCGAGCCCTGCATCTAGCTCTGCACTGACAGGGGGTAGTCTGCCTGGGATTTTCTCTCTCCCTTTCTCTCTGCCCCTCCCCAGCTTATGTATACACACACACACACACACACACACACACACACACACACATGCACACATATGTACACTCTTTCACTCTCTCTCAAAATAAACTTAAAAATGAAATTTGAGATCAATTAAAGGTAGAATAAATAAAGCTGTCTGTTGAAATGAATGTAGAAGGTAGGAAAAAGGGAATCAGTGGAGATACTTCATATCATCTACCTCCTTACATATCTTCCCTTTTTCTCCTGATCTGTAGGGCCCCTATTTCTTGTTCTGCCTTTACCTTCTACATATTTATAGTCTTTCCTTCTATGACCACATTTATTCCTATGACCACAAACAATATGTGCGGATAATTTCCAAGTGCATATCACCATCCCTGCCCTATATTTCTTTACTCATACAACTTGACATCTCCATATAGTATCTAATATGAATTTCAACTTAATACTTCTAAATCAGAATTCTTGAACTCCAATCTCCACAATCTTGTTCTTCCTCTAGTCTTCCCTTTCTCAGGAAGCTGCATAAAAATATGTCTAAATGCACAAGACAAGAATGTAGGATTCAGGCATGTTTGTAAATAATCTAGGGGAGGTTTTTTTTGATAGGTAAACCACACATAATATTTATTGAAACATAATGAAATGATATAGAAAAATTCTGGAAGATGTAGTTCAAGGAAGATGAAACACATAGTTGTTTTATTATCAATGTTGTGTTCATATTTTTGAAGGAGGTCATCAAGAGAACTTGAGGGCTGGTTAACCCACAAGCTAGACCCAAGCAATTGCTGGCTTCTCACCCACTCCACTGTCTTTGGAATATACATTCTGCCCACCATTTCAGACTAGGACCGGTTCCAAGGACATAGCCTTGAGAGAGTCACATGTTGCTGAGACCGCCTGGAGGCTATACATGACCAAATTCCACAAGGGCCTCCATATGAACTTTTAAGATTCTGGTGGGCTGGTGTAGGGAGTTACTCATCTTGTGGCCACCCAAGATAAGCCTCATAAGCAAGTTCCCTTGCTTATTAAACCTGCCACTTACCTGTCTAGAGTGGGCTCCCTCTTTCTTTTTTTCCTGCCCTCAATGTATGGAGCCAGTTTGTGACATAAAAGTTGATGGCCAGCCAGAAGATGGAGAAAATGGGTCCCAGATCATGTATCCTTGGGAACAAATAAACTATGGTAATTTTGATCCCAAAAGCCTCTTATTTCTGACATAGTGTGGATTTCACTTGAGTATTTTCCTGTCAGACTGCCCTCCATCCCTTAAAATGCAGGTGGAGGAATATTTGTTTTGATAGTTACTGTATCACTAAAATCGCTTTGGAAGGCAATTTGGCTGCTCTTACAAAAGTAAATATAATCTTACCATACACGCCAGTGATGACACTCCTTTGTATTGGCCTAGATGAGGTGAAAACTTATTTTACACACAAAAACTGGTACCAACATATTTATAGAAGCTTTACTTATAATGATCAAAACTTGAAGGCAACCAAGATGTCCTTCAATAGGTTAATGCATAAGCTGTAGCACTTCCATACAATGGAATATTATTCACCAGTAAAAATAAATGAGTTATTAAGCCACGAAAAGGCACAGAGGAAATTAAATGCTTATTGCTAAGGGAAAGAACCCAATATGAAAGGGCACCAATACTGCATGTTTCCAACTATATGACAGTGTGAAAAAAATAAAACTATAGAGACAGATTAGTGGTTGTCAAAGGGCTTGGAAGGAGGATGGGTAAACATGTAGAATAGAAGGGATTTGTAGAGCAGTGAAACTGTGGTGTATGATGCTGTAACAGGGGATACATGTCATCATTTGACAAGGTCAAAACCATAAAATGTACACCTTAAGGAGTGAGGTCTCATGTAACTATTGTTTTTAACTAACAACAATGTGGCAATATTGGCTAATAAGTTATAACTGTTGGATCACACCTTTGTGATGTGTTAATAACAGGAGAAACCGTGTGGGTTGTAGTGAAAGGATTATGTGTGGACTCTGTACTTTCTGATTAATTTTTCTATAAACTTAAAACTGCTTTATAAGTAATATATATATATATATATGTAATTATATATATTTAAATCTTCAATGTTTAAAATATTTCAATTATTTTGAATATTTCAAACATTCAAATATTCTGACGTGCCTTTCCTTTGGAATAACCTCAAAATATCTCACTAAAGGAGACCGAGCCATGTAGGGACATGTATTAAAATAGCCTCAATAGTTGGTCTTTATCAAAAAAGATTTCCTTGTTCCAGAATAGTCAGGCAATAGTATCCCTCAAGGACTACATACTGAACTAGCAAAAAAGTGCAGAGATGTTGCTCAGGTACTTGGTTTGAGATGGAAAATTACACAATGCATTTCAAAATTGGGAAATATAACTTCACAAGTGTGAAGGGTTGGTTTAATCAGCTAATCCATATACAAACTATGGGTCTCAGGTGCAAAAACAATCACGCATCAGGTAAAATATCCAAAAGACTTCTTGGCCCCGAGGTGATTTCAATTGTTGTTATAGATATGTATGTAAAATGCAGGTGGTATATATATGTATACACATGTTCTCTGAATCTCTATAAGCTAGACATGACTTTTTTACTTAAGACCTAAGAATACCACTGTGGACAGTGCTAAGAGGAAATTCAAGATCTGCATTTTTATGTTCCCAATGATTTAGAAAACTCATGCATCTAAAAGGTAAGTTAGCATAGTTTAGTGGTTAATACTGTGGGTGCTGCAATTAGATCCCTGATTTTGAAACAGGATTTACATACTCCTTAGTGATGTGACCTTGGGAAAGTCCTTGAGTACCTGAGTTCCCTTCTGTGTAAAATTAGATACTAACAATAGTTATTCATATAGTAGTTGTTACCATTAAAATGGATAATCTAGGGGCACCGGGGTGGCTCAGTCGGTTAAGCGGCCTACTTCGGCTCAGGTCATGATCTCGCGGTCCGTGAGTTCGAGCCCCACGTTGGGCTCTGTGCTGACAGCTCAGAGCCTGGAGCCTGTTTCAGATTCTGTGTCTCCCTCTCTCTGACCCTCCCCTGTTCATGCTCTGTCTCTCCCTGTCTCAAAAATAAATAAAACGTTAAAAAAAAATTTTAAAAAAATGGATAATCTATGTAAAGTGATTAGAATGAGTTTTAAGAAAATGCTTAGCACATGGTAAGCATTAATACATCTATATAATTATTATTTTTACCATTACTGCCATATTGCCCATCCCCGTGCTGAAATGTGATATGTCTTCTATTTAAATATGCTGACATTTTCTGTGTGACTGCTACATGGCAAAGCCAGGCACTGCTGGGAAACAACCAGATAAAAGAAGCAAAGCCTCAATCTTACCAGGCTAATTAAAGTTGTGGTTATACCTCCAAAACAACCATTCAAAAATTCTCTCTTGGACTTGCATTAAAAACCATTTCATCTCTTCTATGTGTTTGCCTTTTGATGAAAAATTTTGTCTTTTCTTCATCATCTCAATAGAGAGAGAGAGAGGAAGAGAGAGAGAGAGAGTGAGGACAGTGTGAAGGACAATAGAATAAATATGTATTTTTTTTAACATTTATTCATTTTTGAAAGGCATAGAGAGACAGAACGCGAATGGGGGAGAGGCAGAGAGAGAGGGAGACACAGAAACAGAAGCTGGCTCCAGGCTCTGAGCTGTCAGCACAGAGCCCCATGCGGGGCTCGAACTCACAGACTGCGAGATCACGACCTGAGCCGAAGTCAGACGCTCAACCAACTGAGCCACCCAGGCACCCCTAGAATAAATATGTATTAACTCATGTGATAATGTGTCCTACTTCTTTGTTAAGGGTTGGGATAATCTGAAAAGTGTTTCAATTAACCATTAAAGGGATGACAGACATCTTGCACTACAGTGTAGTTTTCCATCCTCGTGGTGGTGTAACATGAAAAGTGGATCCTTTGCAGATTCTAGATTTTGGTGGTTCTTTTTAGTGAAAACAGCATTTATTATCCATCTTTTTGAAACCTCTCATGATTTGCAGTCAAAAAGTGTTTATAAACATACTTGGTGCCTTTACCAAAAGTATTGCATTTGATTACAAACTTGACTAATTGAATTTGTGTTTTATAAGCCCTGGGAAAAGATATTTGAGGTGTTTTTTTTTTTTTACAAAATCTATTTTTATTCAAAATTTTTTTGATATGTGAAAAGTAAGAACTGCTGCTACTTTAAAAAGTTGCTAAAATGTGGGGGCGCCTGAGTGGCTCAGTCAGTTGAATATCTGACTTCAGCTCAGGTCGTGATCTCCTGGTTTGTGGATTCAACCCCTGCGTCAGGTTCTGTGCTGACAGCTCAGAGCCTGGAGCCTGCCTCGGATTCTGTGCTTCCCTCTCTCTCTCTCTGCCCCTCCCCCATTCTCGCTTGCTCTGTCTCTCTCTCTCTCAAAAACAAGTAAACATTAAATTTTTTTTTAAAGTTGCTAAAATGTGATCTTATTCTTTTGTTTGTGAATGTGAACATTTTAGTCACTCTACTCTGCGGTTGGGTCTTTCAATAATAGGAATTGAATAATCATGGGCCTTGACATCTTCAGTGACTGTCTTGCTCTGAATGAGAACATTCTGTACTCTGGAGTTTCATTTGTCTTCGTCTTCCTTGACTCCATTTCATGATCCTTGAATGTTTGTGCTTGTTAGGGTCTCAATAACACTACAACTTTAGCAAAGCAGTTTAAATTTCATGGTAATTAAACTATTGTCTTCAAGAGTTGAAATGAGAGGCAAAATAAAACTTTTTCTTTACTGTAGAAAAAGTAAGCCAAGGAAACATCACTCACACCATCAGGATGGAAAATAAGAATTGGAATCTTCATGCTGACTCATTATGTATTAGTTGACCATCGAACCCACGTCCTCCCGTTAACTTTGTCAAACAATGGAATATTGTTTGACAAAGTCTTCTATTCAGTGTTACATAGAAAAAATAAATACAAATTACTTTTTGGTATTTAATAAATTATTATCAAGTTAGAAAGGCAAAAACTATATACATAGGACAGTTGAAAGTTCAAAAGACATATACATAAATCATGTGTTTGTAACAATTAAGTTTACAAAAATAAAGGTTTACCACTTAGTGTTCTGATTCATATTTTTTTTCAGAGAGAACAAGATGCCCCATAAAAGGGAAGTGGTTTGCCCATAATCATTCAGGTTTGGGGGGGGGTGTTTTTTTTTTTGTTTTTTTTTGTTGTGTTTGTGTGTGTTTAGTAGGCTGTAAGCCCAAAGTGGGACTTGAACTCAGGCTCAAGACCTCAAGATCAAAAGTCACATGCTCTACTGCCTGAGCCAGCCAGGCACCCTCATTCAGATTTTTAATAATTTTTTTCAGATGATTTTATTCTGTTTCTACTTCCTTATCGCAGAATTAATGGTTAGATCTTAACTAGGATGAAGTAATGTGTTTTCTATTAATATTTACTCCAGCTATTTTCTCTCTAATTTTCATGTAACAGACTTGGGCCACCTGTCTACAAGAATATCCAATTCTACATCCACTCACCTCACTGCCTTTCTGCTGACTGGAGTCCCAGGATTAGAAGACTTCCAAATCTGGATCTCCATCCCCTTCAGCTTCATGTACCTTTTGGCTGTGATAGGCAATGGCCTGGTTATGGCAGTGGTGGTTGGGGACAGGAACCTCCATGAACCCATGTATCTCTTCCTGGCCATGCTGGCACTCAATGATGTTCTCCTTTGTACTGTGACAGTGCCCCAAATGCTTCTTATCTTCTGGCAGGGTCCTTCCCCATTAACATTCCCTGCATGTCTCACACAGATGTTTTTTGTTCATGCTCTGTTCCTCTCTGAATCTGCTGTTCTCTTGGCCATGGCTTTTGATCGTTACGTGGCTATCTGTACACCACTCCATTATGCAACCTTTCTTACAGGTTCTCTCATTAGCAAGGTGGGTCTGGCTCTGGTGGCTCGGAGTGTGGCTGTGGTCACTCCTGGTGTCCTCCTCATTCTCCGGCTACGCTTTTGCCGGGAAAACATCATCCACCATACCTACTGTGAGAACATGGGCATTGCCAAGTTGGCCTGTAATAGCATTGCCCTCAATAGCATTTATGGGCTCACTGCTGCTCTCCTCACCACAGGGCTAGACTTTGTCCTCATCTCCCTGTCCTACTGGCTAATCCTGAGAACAGTCTTCCAACTACCTTCTAGGGAAGCCCGGACAAAAGCCTTTGCAACATGTGGAGCTCATATATGTGTCATCTTGATATTTTATACTCTGGCCTTCTTTTCCTTCTTTACCCATCGCTTTGGAGATCATGTACCCAAGCATGTCCTTATCCTCCTGGCAAACCTCTACTTACTGGTGCCACCTACTATGAACCCCATTGTTTATGGAGTAAAGACAAAGGAGATAAGGATGCATGTACTAGGGCTCTGTAACAAACCAAAATGACTCAAAGGTTATGAAGCAACAAGGAATAGGTAAGTCCAGGATGGGGATCAGGCTTAAATGTCAAGTCTGAATCAACCTGGGCAGATCCATTCCCAAAACACTTAACCTCTGAATAGAGCTTAAAATAGTCACATTTCTAAATGCTGTCTTCCCGACGACGTAGGGTAAACAGGAAGCTAATAGGGAACTGCTTCAGTACCATCAAGGAATATCTCAACATAATGAGGTAAAAATCAGTGGAATGTCACTGTAAGCACAGGGGACTTAAACATCCTTTTTAAATACACAATTCCTCCTTTATGTCAATTTGCTATGGACAGGACAAAATGTAAACTCTGTGAGTCATGGCTTAGTTCAGATTCCAGCTTCATCATTACATCCACAGAACCTAGAATATAAAAAAAATTAATAAATATTGTTAAATAGGTAAATGCACTACCTAGTCAAAAGTCAAATGCTAATAATTTTATGTAACAAACTCCCTACTATGTCCTTATGTATTAAATAAGACCTATACTTTAAATACTTCTTTCCTTTCCTCTTAAAAAACTTTCCCTTATCTTTCAGAAAATGTTGCTATCTCCTTTAATACCTTGGTGTAATAAAGATTATTTTGGTTACACACAAATGAAAGTTACTTTGGTTAGATTAAGTAAACAGAAAAACAGTATGAGGCATGGCATACATTCAAGCAATTTAAATATCTGTGACTCAGGAAGGACACAGCCAGGCTAACTGCCCCATATTGGGTCATATTGTTAAAACTGCATCAATCTGTTACAGCACTTAATATTCTGATTAACAGCGTTGAAATTGTGTCAGGGAAATTCTCAAAAAAGATAAATCGTGGCAAATGGTCAAGATTATGTTCACTGGATTCATTTGGCTCTTTTATATAAGCACCTGCAATTTTTCTAGTTTATTGGTTTTTGCACACCAAACATTCCTACTAATTTCATTCTATAGTAGCTGGGACAAACTATCATCTATAAATCTATCTGTCATAATTCCTGCGTGTAATCCCTTTTCTCCTCTAGAGAATATTCACCTGTCAATTAATAAAAGACCTAAAATCTACCCCTGGCATAAGAGAATAAAAAATTGCATCATGAGCATAATAAATGGTCTAGTGGTTGAATTAATTGAATGGAGTGTCTTGAAAATATTTATATTGTTATCATTCTCTTTAAAAATGTATATGGCTGTTTCTAGATTCTATGTGTAACCAGGTAATTATGATAATATACGTTTTATAAGGAAATTATGCTTTTATTATTTAAGATATCAGATTGAATAACTGAATGGCTAAGTGGGATAATGAAGTATTTTGCAGTGCAATGCTTTGTATAGAAGAAAATGCCAGATACTTAGATGACAAAAGGGATAGTGATCTTCTCTACTATTTTTTTCTTGCCATTGTGTTTTGCCACCAAGAGCCTTCTGCAGCATCAAGATAATTAATGTATAACTTATAAGATAACATTTGACATTACGAAAATAATTGCATTGCATATTTGCCTGATGATAGGGGATTCAAATACACAAATGAATTTTTATTTTGGCTTCTGGTTATCTTACAGATTCTGCAAGAAGGCAGAGAATGCTTTCAAAAGGCAAATAACCACTCAAGACTTTGTCAAACAAGATAATATGAGTAATAGTGTATCCTAATTTATAAATCCACGTACAAGTGAGAAAGATGCTTTAGTCGTATTGTTGCAATTCTAGGCAGGAACAAGAGACCTTCTTGTTTTTGGAGCACCAGATGCTTTCCAGAAGACTAAATTCCTGCCTTCATTAAGGTTCCAAAATAGGATAATGCTTCTGTTCTCAACTCCTAATACAACCTTGTTCACTCATTCATTCATTGTTATATTCACTTATCTCCCTACCAACTGTATTTTACTGAGAATAAATATTTTAATTTTGAATATATCTGGTTTCTAAATGTTTAGAGTAAAATATATTTTATGAATATAATGTAATACTAATAACAAATTTAAGAAGTGAGTATAGTAAATAATAAATTGTAAACTCAAAATTTAGATTATCTATGTAGGTGTTCATTTAAAATAGTTTTATTGGCATGTAAAATGCAAAATCTAGTATGCAATAGTTTAAACATATTTCCGTTAGCAAATAAAAACTAGTAAGACTTCGTTTTTTAGAGCACAAAGACTAGGAAAGGTCAAAATATATTTTGAATTTGAAGTTCTAATTTTAAAGATGATTAGCAATAGTTGAATGTTACATATACAATGTGTGGCTGATGGTAATGCTCATTCTCAAAATTTTAATTTTTCCTATCAGTTTGATTTAATTATTTATTACAACAAATATTATCTAATTTTGATGTTTACATAGCTTTATTTTTAGTTGACATTTTTTATTCAAGGTGAATATGCTAAAAGGACAGGGGCAGTTGGCAATTAGAATCAAGAAACAGGATAAAAGGGCAAACAGACATAGTTGAGTGAAAACCAGGGAGCAGAAATAAATTGTAGATGTGCTCCATATGACTGAAATTTGAAACACTAATTTTAAGTTAGTAAGATCTCTTTTATTAGATGACATGGGGGTTCATGACATGTCAAATCTTTTCCTCGATTTTCTTTAATATCCAAAGTATCAGTGATTGATTCATTTATTTAATCATTTACATTCAATAAAGACTTGGTGTCACTTTTATACCAAGCATATATTCATTTTTACAAGTAACAAACTCTTCAAAGCACAGTTCCTATACTAGGTAGAACAAGATAGGTAAAAATAGATTATTATTAAGACTTCCACAAATACACGAATACTGGGAACTATAACACATTTTTTAAAATCTTATTTGTACCCTTTGCTTACTTTTTGCCTTTGCACAAGTATAGCCAGACAAACTAGAAAATTCAATTACATTTGCAAGTTTTCTACACAGCCCTATGCACAGCCATTTGTTAGCTAATTTCAGAATTATAAGGAAAGATAGTTTTGTATATTGAAAGGAGTTCTAGATAAAATTAAGAGACCTGAATCTGTAGCTGTTTCCTGCTACCACAAATTTATAAGTAGCTACACCTAGTGAGTTATATTGATACATAAGTGAAATACCTCGTAGCCAGGAATACCAAGGATAGTACTTTTTTACATTTATTTAAAAAAAATTTAATGTTTATTCATTATTTTTGAGAGAGAAAGAGAGAGAGAAAGAGAGAGAGAGAGTGAGCAGGGGAGGGGCAGAGAGAAAGACACAAAATTTGAAGCAGGCTCTGTCAGCACAGAGCTGGATATGGGGCTTGAACCCACAGACCTTGAGATCATGACCTGAGCTGAAGTCAGACACTCAACCGACTGAGCCACCCAGGCACCCCAGTACTTTTTTACACTTAAAGAAATAGTATGTCCTAAATTATTATTAAGATACATTTTACTCAATGGATTATAATCATTGACATCGTATCACGGTAGCTGAGGTATTTCAAAAATTACTGAGTCTCAAATTTTTATAAAATTAAAATTATTTCTAAAAATTAAGAGAATAAAAAAAATATGCAGTTGGCCTTTTCTATTCCTGAGCAAACTAAATTTCTTAGTAGGGCAGACATGTGTATAAACTTTAAAATATGATGCTGATTCACAATAAGGATTGATAAGTTCTGCTTTGAACCCTAATATGCTCTTATATCAAGATAAAATGTTTTCCATCTTGAAGAATGAAAGAATAGCAGATATACAAACACATTGTTATAACAAGAAGGGCAATATAAGATTTCCAAACAACTACAGAGTATCAAGAAGCAAAGAAACATGAGTTTTATTTATTTATTTATTTATTTATTTATTTATTTATTTTCTGTGAGAGAAAGGGAGAGAGAGCAGAGGAGTAGCAGAGATAGAGGGAGAGAGAGAGAAAACATAGAAGGCTCCATGCTGCCAGCGCAGAGCGCAACATGGGGCTCAATCTCACAAACTGAAGATCATGACCTGAGCCTAAAACAACAGTCAGAAGCTTAACCGACTGAGCCACACAGGCACCCCTGGTTTTAATATATTTAATGAAAACTTAATGGGTAAGTGCTCATGGAGGGTTGGGATTAGAAATGGAAGGGAATAGATGGAAATGATTTCTAAAACACTCAACACCTACATATACTGATATTTAAAGGTAATTTATGAAGCACATGTTAAGTTGTATAGTCCCAAGGACCCCAGCTTTTTCCTTTAAGCACTTCTCCTGATACTCTGTGGATTCTATAGCTCCTCTTTCTATTTTGTTCACAACTGTGATGCCAGCATACCTAGTGTGGACAAATAAGTATATGTTTACATCATTTAGATTGATGCCATCAATGTCTAAGGTCATGCCTTAAGACATAGTAGAACCGGTTTTTGTGCGGAGAAGTAGGTAGAGGACTCCTTGGCGGATCTGTTTGGTCTTCACACTATAGATGATTGGATTGAGCACAGGTGGAACCAATAAGTAGATATGAGCCATGAAGATATGGATCAGTGGGGAGGAGTGTTTGGCAAAACGGTGGACAATAGATAGCCCCATCATAGGCACATATAAAATGAGTACAACACAGATGTGAGACGCACACGTGTTGAGAGCCTTAAGCCGCCCTTCACGTGATGCAATTTTTAATATAGAGTGAAGGATGTACACATAAGACACAAAAATACCCAGAGAGTCCATTCCCCACAGCACAACAACAAGAAGCAACCCATATATAACATTAAACAGGGTGTCAGCACAGGCAAGGCGGATCATGTCCTGGTGCAGACAATATGAATGAGAAAGGATGTGAGAGTGGCAGAAAGGAAAGAAGGCCAGCCGAGCCAGAAGTGGAATCATGGCACAGGCACTCCTAAGCAGGGCTGCAATTCCAATTTTCATGATAAGTCTTGGGGTGAGAATGGTAGCATATCGTAGAGGGTGGCAGATAGCCACGTAGCGGTCAAAGGCCATGGCCAAGAGCACAGATGATTCCGTGAAGGAGAAAGTGTGAATGAAAAACATTTGGACCACACAGGTACTGAACTGGATTTCCCTGGAAATGGACCACAACACCCTGAAGAGTGATATCATGGTGGGCATGGACATGCCCATGTCGGTGAGGGAAAGCATGGCCAGAAAGTAGTACATGGGCTGATGGAGCCTGGGGTCTGTCCGAACAATATGCAGGATGGTGCAGTTACCCATGATTCCAACAAGGTACAGGAGACAGAATGGAATGGATATCCAGTGGTGAAATTCCTCATAGCCAGGGATACCTGAGAGATAGAATGTGGAGGACAGGGTATTACTGGAGTTAAAGGTTGCCATAGAGCTCGCTTTTAACCACAATCCACTTTCAGGATCACACTCCAGTGGGGAGGGCAATGATAAGATCAGCATCTGAGTCAGGAAAACAAAGCAAAACAAATAAAACTGCAGCGCTTTCCTGTAAGCACTCTTAAATTCATCCCTACATTTTTCTTTCTTCATTTCATTGCTGAGTAATGTTGGTTAAGTAAAATATATACTGTATAACAACTCTTTCCCTCCTGCCTCTCAGATGCAGACTCGTTGACATTCTCTTAAAATACAGACAATCTTCTAAAGACTACCTACAGCAGCACGCACACAACCTGTTCAGGATGACATCTTTCATTTTATATTTTTCTTCCAGAATTTTCTTGGCAAGAGCTATTGATGTTAACATTAATCTTTTTTTAATGACTCCTGCTATGATTTACACACAATGCCTTTTTCTGCCTAAGCTTCAGAGCTTTTTCAATAATAGTAGAATGGCATGTGAGATGTCTACAGAATTCAAGCAAGTATGGGTCAACAGTATGTATTACCATAAGCAGGTCTTACTAACATAACTGCAGTTATATAATTGAGGCCACAGGCCTTGTCTCAGACTAGATTCCCAAGAACTAAACATGGGTTAAACTGACTTAATTAAAATAATTTTTAATTTTAAAAGTTGTAATAATGAACTATGTAATTTTACATATAATGTTCTCATTGTAATAAAATATGTTATTTAAGCAAAGTATAACTGCTTCTGACTCTGATTTTTAATTTAAAAAAAAATTTTAATGTTTATTTATTATTGAGAGACAGAGGACCAGCAGGGAAGGGCAGAGGAAGAGGGAGACAGAATCTGAAGCAGGCTCCAGGGTCTGAGCTGTCAGCACAGAGCCCAATGCAGGGCTCGAACTCACGAACCACGAGATCATGACCTGAGTCAAAGTCGGATGCTCAACCAACTGAGCCACCCAGGTGCCTCAACCTCTGACTCTGATTTTAAAGATGCACAACCTTCTTTCTATTATGATTCATATCTGATCAGTCATTTAGAGAGTGGTACCTTGTGAAAGAAAGAAAGAAAGAAAGAAAGAAAGAAAGAAAGAAAGAAAGAAAGAAAGAAAGAAAATAGAAAATAGATAGGATTTGTGGAAAGATAAAGTGAAAACTCATGCTTCAAGGCAAAAACAACACAAATAACTAAAAAACTATAGTGCTCAGAAAAAGCTTCTGACCTTGATCCTAAATCTTTCCTACTAAGAACAAATGAGAAAATATATTTCCCCCAGCAGATTCCAGTATTTATGTGCTCAGGAAAAACATCTCTGAAGTAAGAAAGAGGAGCCACCTCTCAAAATCCCCATCAAGTGCCCATCAAGTGCCAAGAATCCCTGCTCACCAAAATGCTGTTTTGAGAATTTACAATCCATGAGACAGATTGCTTCCCCTTGTAAATGAATAAACTGGTATCTTCCTGTCTTGTAAAGTCTACTGTGGCCCTTTGGGAACCTCAAATCCCCTTCAATCTTCTCTAGTTCCATGCAGATAAACCCTGATTGTAGCAGATATTTGGCTGGAATGATAAATAATGATAATTTTCTAAGAAACAGAAGACCCATAATGTAGAAGTCAAACAAGCAAGTTCCAGAGATAAATTCAGCCTTTCTGGCTACTCATATTACAGTGAAATACTGTTCATCTGTTGTATGACCTGGTGATTAAGGTCCTGCTATTTTCCTCAATCTGCCTGGCTTATTACCACCACCAATCCCTGCTTCTCTTGCCTGG
The DNA here is from genome assembly GCF_024362965.1 of Panthera pardus. Classification (NCBI taxonomy): domain Eukaryota; kingdom Metazoa; phylum Chordata; class Mammalia; order Carnivora; family Felidae; genus Panthera; species Panthera pardus. Next base: position 54,296,056 of record NW_026526677.1, read on the forward strand.
GGCTTGTCTGTATAAATGACAGACAAATAAAGAAACTGATCCCATTCACAATTGCACCAAGAAGCATAAAATACCTAGGAATAAATCTAACCAAAGATGGAAAAGATCTGTATGCTGAAAACTATAGAAAGCTTATGCAGGTAATTGAAGAAGATATAAAGAAATGGAAAGACATTCCCTGCTCATGGATTGGAAGAATAAATATTGTCAAAATGTCAATACTACCCACAGCTATCTACACATTCAATGCAATCCCAATCAAAATTGCACCAGCATTCTTCTCGAAACTAGAACAAGCCATCCTAAAATTCATATGGAACCACAAAAGGCCCCGAATAGCCAAAGTAATTTTGAAGAAGAAGACCAAAGCAGGAGGCATCACAATCCCAGACTTTAGCCTCTACTACAAAGCTGTCATCATCAAGACAGCATGGTATTGGCACAAAAACAGACACATAGACCAATGGAATAGAATAGAAACCCCAGAAATAGACCCACAAATGTATGGCCAACTCATCTTTGACAAAGCAGGAAAGAACATCCAATGGAAAAAAGACAGTCTCTTTAACAAATGGTGCTGGGAGAACTGGACAGCAACATGCAGAAGGTTGAAACTAGACCACTTTCTCACACTATTCACAAAAATAAACTCAAAATGGATAAAGGACCTGAATGTGAGACAGGAAACCATCAAAACCTTAGAGGAGAAAGCAGGAAAAGACCTCTCTGACCTCAGCCGTAGCAATCTCTTACTCGACACATCCCCAAAGGCAAGGGAATTAAAAGCAAAAGTGAATTACTGGGACCTTATGAAGATAAAAAGCTTCTGCACAGCAAAGGAAACAACAAAACTAAACGGCAACCAACAGAATGGGAAAAGATATTTGCAAATGACCTATCGGACAAAGGGCTAGTATCCAAAATCTATAAAGAGCTCACCAAACTACACACCCAAAAAACAAATAACCCAGTGAAGAAACGGGCAGAAAACATGAAAAGACACTTCTCTAAAGAAGACATCCGGATGGCCAACAGGCACATGAAAAGATGTTCAACGTCGCTCCTTATCAGGGAAATACAAATCAAAACCACACTCAGCTATCACCTCACGCCAGTCAGAGTGGCCAAAATGAACAAATCAGGAGACTATAGATGCTGGAGAGGATGTGGAGAAAGGGGAACCCTCTTGCACTGTTGGTGGGAATGCAAACTGGTGCAGCTGCTCTGGAAAACAGTGTGGAGGTTCCTCAGAAAATTAAAAATAGACCTACCCTATGACCCAGCAATAGCACTGCTAGGAATTTATCCAAGGGATACAGGAGTACTGATACATAGGGGCACTTGTACCCCAATGTTTATAGCAGCACTCTCAACAATAGCCAAATTATGGAAAGAGCCTAAATGTCCATCAACTGATGAATGGATAAAGAAATTGTGGTTTATATACACAATGGAATACTACGTGGCAATGAGAAAGAATGAAATATGGCCCTTTGTAGCAACGTGGATGGAACTGGAGGGTGTGATGCTAAGTGAAATAAGCCATACAGAGAAAGACAGATACCATATGGTTTTACTCTTATGTGGATCCTGAGAAACTTAACAGAAACCCATGGGGGAGCGGAAGGAAAAAAAGAAAAAGAGGTTAGAGTGGGAGAGAGCCAAAGCATAAGAGACTGTTAAAAACTGAGAACAAACTGAGGGTTGATGGGGGGTGGGAGTGAGGGGAGGGTGGGTGATGGGTATTGAGGAGGGCACCTTTTAGGATGAGCACTTGGTGTTGTATGGAAACCAATTTGACAATAAATTTCATATATTAAAAAAAATAAATAAATAAATGACATTGTCTGGCTCTAATGCTTGCTCGATTTTTCAGTTGAGCAAATGACTTATTTCCTTCTGTACCAAAGTAGCCTCATCTGTAAACTGAAGATAAAATCATTGACAGGATTGACTAAGATTAAAGGAGATATAGTAATCAGAATACTTAGCACAGATTCTTTATATATAGTGACCATAAAATAATGGTAATTTGATGGAGACAATATATGACAACAGCAGTATTTCTTTGAAAAGTCACAGGAGGTAGGAAGCTATGAGGAGATTCTGAAGTATCCTTCCAGAAAGGAAACACCCCAGAGTGGGCACCTCACAAAAGTGACCTAACCTGGTAACCTGAGGGGTGGGAATGATGCCAGTTTCATCTCCATCTCATCCAGTTGAAAATTCAGTGGAGCCATAATATAAATTACTTCATAACCTTTTTCTCCACCCCCAAAGTCTTTGGGTAATCATGATGGCCTTACTTCTATACTTTTCATTCTAGTCAGTGTCAGTTGTGGAGGAAAAAAAAAAAAAGTCAGAACCCAGGATGAAATGGGAAGTCTCTCCAAGAACAGGAATGAGGTCTTTGGGACTACAGGGAGCCTGGAATCTGAGCAGCCATGTTACTGCTCTCAAGTTGCCACAACATATAATCACTACATTCCATATATTCACTAGTGTTTGCTCTGCGTGTTTTTCCACAGCTCCTTATATGCTGGCCTTGGTTCAATTTTTGTCCAATTCCTCTTGTTTCTGATCCTATATTTCAAATTCATTCACATGATCTTGTGATGTCTTCTACCATTTCCCAGAGAAGGAGGATGGATTTTGAGTAGTCAGATTATAAACTAAAAACCCAGAAAGAGCTACAATTTGGGGTTTAGACTCTGATTAATATATTTTTCTTATTTTAAGTGTTTATTTAATTTTTTGAGAGAGAAAGTGCAAGCAGGGGAGCAGGAGAGAGAGAGAGAGAGAGAGAGAGAGAAGATAGAGAATCCCAAGCAGGCTCTGTGCTGTCAGAACATAGTCAGAATAGTGCTTGATCTCAGGAACCATGAAAAAAAAAAACTAACCCAAACCAAAATTAAGAGTCGGACACATAACCGACTGAGCCACCCAGGCACCCATAGACCTCTGAGTCATAATTAATGTCATATTAAAAACCACTGATACTTGGGATTGGAAGAGACCTTGAAGGTTATCTGGTACAATCCTAATCCCATTCTGGAATCCCTATTATGTTACACCAGAAAAATAATCCTTCACCCAGTATAAGCATCATATCCCACCCATGGACACAGAGACCACCTACCATAAAAATCTAGGGCATCCTGGGCACGTCCAGCCTGAAAAGTCTGAGTCTGGCTTGAATGCTATAGGAATGAACATGAACAATGAAGGTATTTTAGTGAAAATTATATCCTCTGATGAACTGAGAATGTCTCTCTTCTCCAACAGTGTTCTGGTCCTCCTTCCCACACTCTGGGTGTCCACCCTCCTCTCTTTTGTCTCTCAAGTGCCCCTCTGTAATTTCCTCTTACAGTCTCACTTTTATTTCCCCCAGGACTCACTCATGTACTTGGTACAACAGTTCCACTTGTCATCAGAGACCATTCTAATTCTCAGAGGAAGAAGGATCAGTTCATAAGTCTCCTCCAGTCCTTCAAGATATGAGGCCCTGCAATAAATACAAAACAGTATCTGTAACCCTGTCAGTGCCACCCACCATTTTGGTTTGTTTTTCTCCACCACTCCAGCTGCAGCAGGATTGAGAGTTTGGGAATGCAGGGGCAAGAGGGCTATTGAGAGTCTCAAATACTATTGCATCAATGTCTAGAAGAAATGAGGTAGCACAACAGGAATTTTTCAGGAATTGATGACCTCAATATAAATAATAGTTTCCCTAAAGAAAACATACTCGATTACTAAAGAAATTCACCATCCACTGATAGTCTATGGAAATAAGACATTATTTATACATTAACAGTTGCAAACCCTCACAATTCCATCTTCAAATGTCTTCTCCATGAATTGCCAGACAAATGATATGAACTTACTGTGTTCACTGGATGGATGTTTCACAATTCTCCTTATACTTAATTTATTTGATATTAATTGAAATCACTTTGATATCATATAAATTTGATACAATCAAGGATCCCAAATTAAAAGATTTTTAATAGTCAATGTATCCATACTCCCTTGCCATATGGTCTATATATTACTCAGGTATACAATGGAAGGAAATAAGAACACAATTTTATTTTCCACTGCCCACATCTTTGACAATACTGGTCATAAGTCCAATTTTGAATGATTCACTATGATGGGGAGAATGTGATGGGCAGATATCCATATTCAAGCACTACCTAAATCACAAGCCTGAGAGTGGATATAAATATAAAAGTCAAAGTGGTTTCTGTGAGAAGGGCATGTTTTGTCTATTTCCCAGATCTTCCCTGCTCTGTGTTTTGATCATAGTGGATTGCCTCAATGGGTCCTTTCACTATCTGGGTTCTCATTTGACTTGGTCAGTGATGGGAGCTGGAAACAGGAATACAGAAGAACATACAGTTTAGATATTTACTCCCCTGGGTTCCTATCAACCCTTCATGATGGCTGTATCTCTCTACAGAAAGGACAAGTGTATATCAGGTGTCCTTCTCCACGCGATGCCTTTCCTGAGTTCAGGTAAACTCTTTTTCCTTTGCCACTTCAGGACTAGTGATGGTAGCAAACATCTCATCTGGAATACTATAAAATAAATATATATACAGATAAATATACAAATATAAATACAAATTTTCTTCATTTTCCTAAATATTGCCTATATATTTTTAATGACTCCTGACCTCTTTATCAAATTCTTGAAATTATCCAGTGTGAGGGTGGCATCTGTTTCCAAGAAAAACTTAATTAATACAAAGGAGTCATGTCTACCTCGTATACATTTCTGTTACTCTCCATCTCTGTGTTGATCACCTTCACTACCACTCTCTGGGAGTTTATTACATGCCAAAGTTTTTATGTGTGTAAATTTTTTCTTCATTGTTTTCTTACAAGAAACATGATGTCCATTTTTTTATTAAAAGGGACAAAATGTTTTGTTTTGTTTTGTTTTTTCAAAATTGAGGGTCAACTTAGAGAAGCCAGCTACTTAAGTGGATAAGAGAAAACTTCAGATAAATTATTGCATGCTTAGTTTTCTTAAATACTCCAGTTAGAAAAAGCTGGCACTGAGAAAAGATAAGAAGAGTGAATGAGACTAGGGAAGAAGAAGAAAAGAGGCCTCTTTCACAAAGAAAAGTTGAATCAATTCTTCAAGTGGCAATGTACATAGAGCAGAGTAGATGGGAATCATCTTCCCAGAGTAGATGGGAATTGCCCTGGAGCTTAGACTTTTGTTGTGGGAAATAAGACCACATGGTCAGAATGTAAAAAATAAGGTCTTTGTCATGTATCGACCTTAACTGCATGTATATATTTATTCTCTAGCATTCTGTTTTCTCTAACATTCATCTGTGCCTTTGCTATAAAATCTGTTTTCCCATCTCATTTCATCTTTAAAGTGCATTTTTCAGATTTTTTTGCTTTTAAAATCATTGGAAACTACAGTCTGTTGTTATTTTTTTCATTGTTACTTGAAATAATTTTATTCCTTAAATAAAAAAATTTTAAACTATGGTTTGACAAAGTTTTTAATTTTTTAATTGTTTATATATTTTTTCTTCTTTTCAGGGAATCCTAGCCATAATATTGTATAAAAGGTGTTTATTTATGTTTTTCAGCTTCCCATTATTTAACCAAAGGGAGTTTTGAGGGGAATGATTTAAAATAGTATCTGTACAAACATTAGTTTAGATTTTCTTTGAACCGACATGCTAATTGCCTCAGATACATTCTATTCTCCAATTGGAGTGTACACCTTTAAGCTTCAGTATTAAAACTGTGTTTCCTCTTATTTCTTAGGGAATTAGATGGGACAGCAAGAGTCTAGTTTTTGGCATCTCTCTTACTCTAGTTTATATAAAGTTCTGAAGACATTTTGCTTACTAGGAATGTACACTTAATCAAGGGATTTTGATATACTTTTTATCCTATTTCATCATAGGTATATAACCCTTTAAGTGTGAGGTGTAGATTGGTCTTGTGAAAACTATCTCAATTAATTCATTGCCCAAACTTTTTCTGACATTCATTCCAATAGAAGTAAAGGAAACAAAGAAATGCAAACTTCTTATTTATTCTATACCTAAATTGAAGCATCTATTTGATTATGATTTAGCTCAAAATCTAGAGAATAAGGTCTACTTTGCCTCAATGGAAAGAAAATGTACCTGGTTACCATTGCCCACTCTTTTACATATTACCTCTGTTATCTTTGAATAGTTAACTTCTGTAAGTCTTAGCTTTAATATGAAAAATTGGACTTCTCAAACCTGAATATCAAGTATCTCCATATTTTTTGAGTGAAATTAATTTCCTCTTACTAAATCTCCTTGTACCAGGATTTGGAGATGCTTTCAAGCTAGGAAGTAACGATAGAAACTCTTATAATATTTTTCTTATAGACACATGTATAATTTATTTTTTATTTTCATTTTTAATTAATGCATTTAAATTCAAATTAGTTAGCATACAGTGTAGTATTGGTTTCAGGAGTAGAACCCAGTGATTAATCATTTACATATAACACCCATTGCTCATCCCAACAAGTGCCCTTCTTAATGCCCATCATCCATTTAGTCTATCCCCCTCCAATTCCCCTCCAGCAACCCTCAGTTTGTTCTCTGTATTTAAGAGTCTCTTATGGTTTGCCTCCCTCTCTGTTTTTGTCTTATGTTTCCTTCCCTTCCCTTATGTTCATCTGTTGTGTTTCTTAAATTCCACGTACGAGTGAAATCATATATTTGTCTTTCTCTGCCTCATTTATTTCACTTAGCATAATATACTCTAATTCCATCCATGTTGTTGCAAATGCAAGATTCCATTCATTTTGATTGCCAAGTGATATTCCATTGCATATATATACCATATGTTTATCCATTCATCAATTGATGGACATTTGGGCTCTTTCCATAATTTGGCTATTGTAGATAGCACCACTATAAACATTGGGGCACATGTGCCCCTTCAAATCAGCATTTTTGTATCCTTTGGATAAATACCTAGTGGTGCAATTGCTGGGTCATAGGATAATTCTATTTTTAATTTTTTGAGGAAACTCCATACTGTTTTCCAGAGTGACTGCACCAGTATGCATTCCCAGCAACTGTGCAAAAGTGTTCCCCTTTCTCCTCATTCTTGCCAAAATGTGTTGTTTCCTGAGTTGTTAATTTTAGCCATTCTGACAGGTGTGAGGTTGTATTTCATTGTGGTTTTGTTTTGTATTTCTCTGATGATGGGTGACGTTGAGCATCTTTTCATGTGTCTGTTAGCCATCTGGATGTCTTCTTTGGAAAAGTGTCTGCTCATGTCTTTTGTCCATTTTTTCACTGGATTTGTGTTTCTTGGGTACTGAGTTTGATAAGTTCTTTGTGGATTTGGGGTACTAACCCTTTATCTAATATGTCATTTGCAAATATCTTCTCCCATTCTGTAAGTTGCCTTTTAGTTTTGTTTATTTGTTTCCTTCCCTCTGAAGAAGCTTTTTATCTTGATTAGGTCCCCATAGTTCATTTTTGCTTTTATTTTCCTTACCTCCAGAGACATGTCTAATAAGAAGTTGCTGCGGCAAAGTCAAAGGAGTTGATGCCTGTTTTCTCCTATAGGATTTTTATGGTTCCTCTCTCACATTTAGGTCTTTCATTCACTTTGAATTTATTTTTGTGAGTGGTGTAAGAAAGTGGTCCGGTTTCATTCTTCTGCAGAGACATGTAGAATTTATTAACTATCATGTACTTATTACGCACAAAATGTGCTCAAGAAATTCTAAACAAGTTATCTTTAGAATGCAGAAAATGGATGCAAAGGTCAAAGTAATAGACAATCTTATCCCATTTAAGTGTAAGCCCAACCCTTTTGGGTGATAGTACCCTTAGGAAACCTTGATCCTATTCTCATGATCCTAACTAATGAAATTAGTACCCCCACACCCTCAGACTATGATCCAATGGCCCATTATAATTGCAAATAGCTGGTGCCATTCTCCTAGTTTTCTTATTTTTGCTTCTTTGCTCATTCAGTTTTAGTGTATTTCAGTTACAAAGTGACTTAACTTTATGTCACAATATTTTACAGGTAATTAAACAATGTTTGAAAATGCTTACCACAGTCCTCTTTCAATTTGAATTTTTACATTTTAATTATCATATTTGTACCATAAAATATCTCCAATGACATCAAAAGAGAGGCATGTTATAGGTAAGTAGACTGAGGCTTAGAGACTTAAATGGTTTGCCTAAAGGCACACAGATGTAGATGGTAATTTCCCAGAATAGTGGTTGCATCACCTGTCTGGTTGCTGCAGCCTTGTGACTAGCTTGGTCAACATCCAAGTCCAGCCTACTACAGTGAGCAGTCCCTAAGACCAAAGCAATGTTAAAATAAATTCAGTTCCTTCAGACACTTCACTAGCTCAGTATTTTACTCATCTGTACTTTTGCTGCCATGCCTTCTTTCTATCACAACAAACACACAACATCTTATGTTTGTTACTAAAGCCCTAATCAGTTAACCATCTATGCCTTATTCCTCATAATGCAATGATTCTTTCATAAGAGAAATTTGCCTATAATGGAGATCTTTACATAGTTAAAGAAGAAAAAAAATTATCATTATCTAATTCCTTAAGTTTATTCATGAATTATAATCATATCCCAATATCTAAGAGTATTTTTGACTCTTTAAAATTATTTACACATTTATTATCATATTTGAACTACTAAATATCTATATGAGATCAACAGAAGCCATGTTATATATGAGTAGCCTGGGTTCAGAAATATTACTGACCAAACAAAAGAATCATTAGAAGTAGAATCTAAGCCCCTGCTTCTAAACCTTCCGTAACTTCTACTGAAACATGTTAACCCTATTTCAGAAAGTAGCCCGATTCTGTACTGTGATGACCCTTAGTCACACAGTAAGAATTAGAGTGATGGATATAATTCATAAATGGCCCTTCCTACTCAGACTGCAGAGCATGTTTTCCCGGCTTCCTTATGTAATTCCCTTGTGCTCTCCTGCAAATGCCCCCAAATTTTACCTGGGCAGGTGTTGTTTTCTCACTTTTCTTTACAATTTTACCAAAAAGATAGGTCTAGAACAAAACTGAGGGAGGCAGGTCGTGAAAGGAAAAGGTTTTGCTGGGCAGAGAAGGGAGTGAAGTGGGAAGAGCTCTAAGAATCTCCAACAAGAGTGAGGATGTATGAAACAGTCCACTGAATATCTCTGCTTGTATGTCTAAAAGGCACAACAAAGGTCACATGGCCAAGAAAGAATTCTTGATAATTGCCTTAATATTTCCATTTTAGTAAATGTAACTCATGCTGCATAGCTGATCAAATATAAAAACTAGGCATTGTCCTTGATTAGTCAAATCTTCTCACTTCAACCTAACCCACTAACATGTCCTCTTGTTCCTATGTCCAGAATAGGAATTCACTTCTGCTTTTTATCACTACTATGATTTCTCTTCTAAACTATTTTATTAGCCATTTAACTCATCTAATTCTTTTCTTTTTTGAGCCATTCCCTTAAATGAATTTTTCTTATAGCAGTAAATTCTTAAAGACATCAGCAAGGTAAATCATTCCTGTGTTTAAAATGTGTTAACTGCTGCTTACTGATCTCAGGATGAAAGGAAAGCCATTGCCATTACTCATAAGATCTTTCTTTCCAGTGTGTGGGGAAAGGAAGATGGATTTCTACATGTGATTTTGCCCCTACTCCCTTGACTCTTTACCTTTTGCTCAAATCCCCCAGAGTACCTCTCAGACAGTTTTACTATTTCCAGCCTCAAAACATTATGGTTCCCATTGTTCACCACATTACCGACATTCTTTCTTTCTCTGTTTGTATAATAATCCAAGTCTTCTCATAATTCTATTCAAATAGTCTCTTTCCACTTATCTAAAATACTGCAACATATCTCTTCTCATAGTACTCTACCACATTATGTATTTTTTCCCACAAAATTCATTTTTTTCCACCTCAACCAAATCCTTATGTCCAACCACCCACAATCTCTTTTCTTTAACCCACATTCTCTTTCCCTTTTTCCATTGACAAATTGGTCATTGTTTTTCCTCCAAGCTTAGCCCTGCTCCCCCATAACAGACTTACCAAGTCTATAGCCACTTGCGTTTCCCCATTACTTAATTAACTTTCAGTGCCTTGCTTTCTTGCTCATGGAGTGCTCAAATTGGAGATGGTGCTTCCTAAGCGGCATAGGAGTTACCAAATTATATATCTGAGACAAAATAAGCTTTTAGTTTTTCCTGGATATAGATGGTTCCTGGAAGCCTGAGAGAACCATAGCCACTAATTCCACATAAGGAGTAGGGGACCCATGGGCATAAGGGATGAATGTAGCTCAGGATGAGACAGTGGGGATTTCCACAGGAACAGAGACTGCCCAAGAAAGACTCGGGTGGATAAATTCAAGGAAACTCTGACTGTATCTCTGATAGCTGGCTGAGCTTAGATACATACACAGAGGAGTGGACAAGTTTCAACTGAAAAGCCTTTAGTAGAACAAAAGGCTCTGTGGATACTAAAATTATACATCTGCTTCTGTTTTACAAGCAACAGAATCTCCACTCTATTTTGGGACTAGATTGCAACTCCCTTGAAATTGAATTTATGCATGGGCATCTCTGCTTAATTCAGTCTATCAGAGGAAGGCCGATGGAGTGATGGGTAGGAGAGTAGATGAATCAGTCCCATATTCTGAGCAAATTTTAGAAATAGATGATATCTGATTAATGGTTCATGCAGCTTAAAACAGTATTAAATTCATTATGTCATTTTACATTAACAAAATCCTGTGACATGCTCATCTTTTAAGTTGACTCCTCCAAAACTTAACTAATAGTTTAACTTAACAATATGTAACTATATGACTCCTCAGTTTACAATGTTAATGTAAAGATTAAAAATTTGTAATTTTACTTGGGTTCAAATTCCAGTGCAACGAATTCATACTAGAATAGTTTTTAGGCAAATGAACTGAACATTCTTAGCTAGTTTTCTTAACTGTGTTATGGTATGATTACATATCAATAAAATTCCTTAAGAATTAAATTGGATATGAGAAACAGTATGGAGATTCCTCAAAAAATTAAACATAATTACAATATGATCTAGTAATTTCACTACTGGGAATTTATACAAATAATACGAAAAACACTAATTCAAGAAGATATATGTACCCTAGATTTATTGAAGCATTATTTAGAATAGCCAAATTATGGAAGAAGCCTAAATGTCCATCTATAGATTAATGGATAAAGAAAATGTGATATATATGCATATATCCACTAATATAATGGAATATTATTCAGCCATAAAAAGGAATGATATCTTGACATTTGCAACAACATGGATGGATCTGGAGGGCATGATGCAAAGTGAAATAACACAGTTAGAAAAGAAAAGTAGCATATGATTTCACTCATATGTGGAATTTAAGAAACAAAACAAATGAACAAAGGGAAAAAAAAAAAAGGATATAGAGAGGCAAACCAAGAAACAGACTCTCAACTATAGAGAACAAATTGGTGGTTACCAGAGAGAAGGTGGGTGGGGGTGGGAAAAATAGGTGAAGAGAATGAAGAGTATACTTATCACAATGAGCACTGACTAATGTATAAAATTTTTGAATCATTGTATCATACACCTGAAACAAAGATAACATTGTATATTAACTATAGTGGAATTAAATTAAAATATAAAATCAAAACTCAAAAAAAGTATCAAATGGGATAATGCCTACAATACAACGAACATAACCTTCATATATGCTCAATACATATTAGTTTATCTCTTCGATTTATTTATTTATTTATCTATTTATTTATTTATTTATTTATTGTAAAGAGATAGATAAAGTATGTAAGATTTAGCCAGAATACATTATAGGCCATTTATCTTATTCTTCATGGAAATAAGATGTGAAGTTTCTTTCCTCTATTCCCTTTTTTCTCCAACGTGTAGTTAAATAAGTAGCAAAATGTTGACAGAATTTGCTTTTGTTGGAGACTGATCCCTGGTTATGTCTGAAAGATTCAATATTATAATCAGTAAACTATGAATGTACAACAGTATTTGGGGATTGGTGTGGAATCTAATAAACTTATGACAATTCACTGGTTGTCTTAAATTTATACTGACATTATTGGACAGAAAAATAATAACACTCCCTTGCTTTCTTTTTGCTTCTCTTTTTTTTTCATTCATTGAAATGATGGCAAATATAGAAGATATGGCCTCTGCTAAGGAAAAATGTGCACTACAATAAAGGAGAAAGACATACAAAAATATAAAATATAAAATGGCAAGAAATAAAAGACAAGTTCATGTGCCATATGGAATGAGGATAGACGTCGATGGTGGTTCAAAGTTCCTAGAATTATACTCTCACAGGAACTGATATGTGAGCAGAATCTCCAATTCTAACCAAGTTGCTGAGGGCGTGTATGTGTGAAGAAATACCACTATGAACAAAGACACAGAGTTGTTACCTTCATCAACTAAGTAAATGACCAGTTCTCTATGCAGAGAGATATAGAAAAGGAATCTTAAGAGGATAGAAAAATTTAATGTTTTACAAGACATGGGAGGCCTCATTTTCTTTGTAATTTCTTGGTTTATATTTTTTCTGATGAGTACAATTGTAACTGCATTATTTATTTGCCTCCCTTAAGCTACACAGTGACACAAGTATACTGAGTACATTGGCTCTGTTAAAAAAAAAATAAATCAAACCACAGAGATACAACTACATTATATCTTTCCCATACTTTTTTTCCATCCATCCTACATTTAAGACTCCTAATTTGGGTATGTATTCTTTTAAATTGTTTTCTGGGTTTATATAATTCTCACTACAAATGTGCATATATTATACAATTGACCTTTGGACAACATGGGTTAGAATGGCATGAGCCCAGTTATACATGGATTTTTTAAACAAATACAGTACAGTATTGTATATGTATTTTCTCTTTCTTATGATTATTTTAACATCTATTTTCTTGGGGTTCCTCGGTGGCTCAGTTTGATAAGTGGCCAACTCTTGATTTCAGCTCAGATCATTATCTCACTGTTCATGAGATCAAGCCCCATGTAAGGCTCTGTGCTGACAGTGTGGAGCTTGCTTGGGATTCTCACTCTTTCTTTCTCCGCCCCTCCCCTGCTTGTGCATGCTCTCTCTCAAAATAAATAAACTTTATTAAAAAAACACAAAATCATTTTATTTTCTCTAGCTTACTTTATTGTAAGAATATAGCATATAATAAATATAACATATAGAATATGTGTTAATCAATTTATGTTATCAGTAGAGCTAACAGTAGGTTATTAGCAGTTAAGTTTTTGAAGAATCAAAAATAATAGGCAAATTTTTGACAGCACAGGGCTCAGAGCCCCTGACCCCCATGCTGTTCAAGGATCAACTATATATCCACATATTCATCTGTTTAAATGTTCAAAAGAGAATATCCATCCCTAGGACCTTGAAGTACAAATGATCACAGTAAGCAGAAATTTTGGATATGAAACTTCAACAGAGTAAGTGGAAACACACGTGTCATCACTGTAACTCAATATCGATGCCCAGTTTGTTGTACGTATTCAAATCTTTTCTTCAATGGACCCTGAATTAAGGGTTATTTTTCCTGATCACAAAACTCCATAATCTTCAGGTGTCTATAATAGTGGTGAGGCAGGCAGACTAGGGAAGCGCTGGATATTTGCAAGAGTAACAAAAAAAAAAAAAAAAAAAATAGGGAACTGAGTCTGACATCTGACAGTTTGTGGTGATTAAGCCAACCTGTGACAGCTCTGTGGTTTCTCAAGACAGCAAGTAGACTTAACTGCAGCACGCATGCGCACAAAAAGCCCGTTCTGCACTAAATGACTGAGAATGACGCCTCCACTGGGAATGCCAGAAGACTCCTAGTAGGTCCTGGCCATATATGGAGTATCCGCAAGAGCAAAATTTGCCTCTGCATAGTACTGACCATAGAGCATGCGTAATACTATGTAGAGTTCCTAGATATCCCCTGCTATTCCCAGAACCCCATAGGAATATTTAGTCCCCAAATGATAACCTCCCATACGCATCAGAGCCTAACATCCACTTGGCATCACTTGGATTTTCTGAGTTTTCCCGCACTTCCACTTTGGGAGTGTGTACTTTTGCATTGTAATAAATCTTATGCTTATACTTTATTCTAACTCATCTTTGAATTCTTTCTCCAGCGAAGTCAAGAACCTGACATTGGTTGGTGGCTGAGGTCTTGGGTCCTGAGAACTCCCCCAATGTATAAGTGGGTAGAACAAAAGACCTAGAGCCTGCTTCATATTCTGTGTCTCCCCCTCTCTCTGCCCCTCCCCTCCCTTGCTCACACTCTGTCAATCTCTCTCTCAAAACTAAACATTAAAAATTAAAAATAAATAAAAATAAAAAGAAGAAAGCATGTGGGTATGGGAGGGGGGATAAGGCTGTTTATTATGGGACCAGTATGACTTTCAAAATATCAACAAAACTAAATGTCACCAAAACCAAAAAGCAACCATAGAATGGGAAAAGATATTTGCAAAAGACATATTGGATAAAGGGTTAGTATCCAAAATCTATAAAGAACTTGCCAAAGTCAACACCTGAAAAAACAAATAATCCACTGGAGAAATGGGCAGTAGACATGAATAGACACTTTTCCAAAGAAGATATCCACATGGCCAACAGACACATGAAATGATGCTCAATGTCACTCAGTATCAGGAAAATACAAATCAAAACTACACTGAAATACCATCTCACACTGGTCAGTATGGCTAAAATGAACAACTCAGGAAACAACAGATGCTAGTCAGGATGTGGAAAAAGGGGAATCCTCTGGCACTGTTGGTAGGAATGCAAACTGGTACAGCCGCTCTGGAAAAGAGTGTGGAGGTGCCTCAAAAAATTAAAAATAGAACTACCCTACGACCCAGCAGTAGCACTAGTAGGAATTCATCCAAAGGACACAACAGTGTGATTCATAGGGGTACATGTACCCCAATGTTTATAGCAGCACTTTCAACAATAGCCATATTATGGAAAGAACCCAAATCAACTGATGAATGGATAAAGAAGATGTGGTTTGTATATACAATGGAATACTACTTGGCAATGAGAAAGAATGAAATCATGCCATTTACAGCAATGTGGATGGAACTGGAAAGTATTATGCTGAGTGAAATAAGTCAGTCAGAAAAAGACAGATATGGTATGTTTTCACTCATATGGAACTTGAGAAACTTAACAGAAGACAGATCATGGGGGAAGGGAAGGGGAACAAATAGTTACAAAGAGAGAGGGAGGGAGGCAAACCATAAAATACTCTTAAGTACAGAGAATAATCTGATGGTTGATGGGGTGGTGGGGGAGAAGGGAAAATGGGTGATGGACATTGAGGAGGGCACTTGTTGGGATAAGCACTGGATGTTGTATGTAAGCAATGAACCATAGGAATCTACCCCAAAAACCAAGAGCACACTTTACACACTGTATGTTAGCCAATTTGACAATAAATTATATCAGAAATAAATAAATAAATAAATAAATAAATAAATAAATCCATATTGTTCAGTACTTTGAGTACTGAATAGAGTGTATTAACATGGTAATATATAACATACTATTAAAAATTGGTTATCTTCTTACCTTTTTTTAATTTGAAGACAAAAATGAGGACTGATTTTTAAGGTCTAGCATTTTTGGCAGCATAAATACAATACTGTTCAGCATCTGAAAACAATTTTTTTTAAATAATAAATAAAAATTAAAAAAAAAAAGAACGCATGGTGGGGGGTGGCGGCGAGGCTGTTTATTATGGGACCAGTGGGACCAGTATGACTTTCAAAATGTTGTTCTATGATCTTTTTGTATATAAAAAATAATCTTTATTTATTTTTTAGAGGGACAGAGACAGAGCATGAGCAGGGGAGGAGCAGAGAGAGAGGGAGACAGAATCTGAACTAGGCTCCAGGCTCTGAGCTGTCAGCACAGAGCCCGACGCGGGGCTGGAACTCATGAACCAGGAGGTCATGACCTGAGGCAAAGTCAGATGCTCAACAAACTGAGCCATCCAGGTGCCCCAACGTTGTTCTACAATCTTAGGAAATGAGACAAGTATAGTCAGCCAATCACAGCATGGGGTGGGGGGAGGGGGAACCAATCCAGAAGTGTGCAGAGTGGAGGAAAGGTCTTGAGGGGAAGTTTGGATGAATCTGACTGCTTAGAGAGGGAGCTGAATGGAGAGAAAGCCATAAAGTTGTTTGACTAACTGGATATGTAGAAGGAAGTGAAGGAAGCTCACCATACAGGTTGTAACCACATTGTTGCAGGTCTTGCCTGCTGAGGTCCAGAGTGAGTACAAATTGTGTCCTAAGTGGAGAGTCAGGAGCAACGCAAGGAGCTGTCGGTTTCCCAGCACACTGGCAACGGGCTCACCTTGTCCTCACACTGAATGAACTTCATGTTGGTGCCAACGAACCTCCTTCTGTTCATTCCACAGCAAGCAGCACATCATCAAAAATTCTGGCTTTTCAATCTCAAAGCCCCACCCTGTAACTTGGCATGTCCCTAAACTATTAAGACTAAAATCTTAAAAAGAAAAGAAGAAAGAAAGAAAGAAAGAAAGAAAGAAAGAAAGAAAGAAAGAAAGAAAAAGAAAAGAAGGTGGAGGAAATCTATTCTGTAGCAAAAACCTTCTCTCACATCATGTCTCACTCTATTTATTGTCTTACAACTGCACTATTTCTTACTAGGTACCCCAATCCTAAGACTCATGCACATTCTTCAGCTTTCAGGTGGTATCACGATCTTCCAAATGGAAGATTTTTGGATTTTCATACATTTAACTCTGGATATTGGTGCTCAGATATTTTCCCTCATTTAGCATCCACCCAAAGGTCATATTGAAAATTCCATATAGATACATATACATGAATGTAAATATATGTGGAAATGTATTAGTAAAATTTAGCAAAGCTTCTCTATTGATAAATAAGGAGATATTCACAGAGATCACCTCAGGGCCTTACAATAACAAAACAAAATACTCTTGCACTTGTCTGTCCCTAAAGATACCTTGTATGTATTTGTTCAGGTGTAGCCCTTGCTGAGGCAGAGTAACTCAGAAAGACTATATGGTGCTGTGTCTTATGACAAAAATAACTCCTACCTAAACATTTATATGCATTGTAGTTTCTCCATAGGCTAAAGTTCCCTCATTTTGGCTTATGTAAATCATCAGAAGTTTTAAAATGTATGTTATTATTTATTTGCTTTATAGGAAAATCCATGAAGAGTGATTTAAATTAACATTAAGGCAATTAAAGTAGGGCGCCTGGGTGGCTCAGTAGGTTAAGCATCTGACTCCTGGTTTTGGCTCAGGTCATGATCTCATGGCTTTGTGGGTCCAAGCCCCATATTGGGCTCTGTTCTGACAGTGCAGAGCCTGCTTGGGAGTCTTTCCCTCTCCCTTTCTCACTGCCCCTCCCCCACTCATGCTGTCTCTCTCTGAAAATAAATAAACATAAAAATTTTAATAAAAAGAAATTAAAGTAAAAGGAGAAGAATGATGCATTGAGTATCAGTGAAGGCAGTCAGTTCAGATCATTTGTCTGGTAATTCCATAAGAAGATGTTTGAAGATGGAACTGTGAGGATTTTTCTACTGTTAAAGTATAAAGAGTTTCATTTACATAGACTACCAGTGGATGGTGAATTTCTTTAGTAATTGAGTACATTTTCTTTAGGAAAACTATTATTTATATTGAGGTCATCAGTTCCTGAAAAAAACAGTTCTCAACTGAAAGTATTAAATACAGCAATGTCTAGAGATTGGTGAGTCATGACAAATGTGCAATAGACAAATCTGAGTTGAGTGAACCTATGATAAAGTTGTTAGGAGTTATAATTAGACCAATATTGCCAAGATCAAAACTGGAGTTGGAAAAATTAGCTGTACACCACATTTTCAAATGTAGTTCCTATACTAAACAGGGCTGACATTACAATTGGAACTCCCACCCCAGTTAGAGATTTCTGATCATTCGTTAATGCACATGCCAGGCTGCTGTACTGCTCAATCACCAATAGACATGTAGAAAACAATATTGTTGACAAACATAGAGTTTTAAAGGTTGAGTAAAGGCCTCTATTTTTAATCCTATCAAACATATTAATCTGTTTCATCAGGAAGAGCTCTAGGGCACGGTGAACAAAGTACTACACTGGTCAATCAGATCTGAGCGATTACATTGCTTTTATGGCACATCATGAGGTTTTGAAAATAGATTTTATATTTTATAGCAGTTTTAGGTTCATAGCAAAATTGAGTGGAAGGAACAGAGATTTCCCATATATCCACTGTTGTATGATTTTGAGGGAGGCAGATCATAACTGAATCTCATTTTTATCCAGTGTATAATAATAGAACTGAAGTAGATCACTTCCAGCTCTTAGGGTATAGACTCTGTCCCTCCTCAGTTTAAGTCCTTAAGAAGTCCCTCTCACTGGCTGCACCATATCCACAAATCGTTACTGCCCCATCATATCTCGGGTACAAACTAGTATCTCATCTCATGTTGTGCTACCTCATTTCTTCTAGACCTAGATGCAATAGTATTTGAGACTCTCAATAGCCTACTTGCCCCTGTATTCCCAAAGTCTCAATACTGCTGTAGCCAGAGAAACACAGACTGAAGTGGTGGCCCTGACAGGGTTACAAACACTGCCCTGCATTTATCCTGGGGCCTCCTATCTCAAAGGACTGGAGGAGACTTATGAACTGATCCTTCTTCCTCTGAGAATTAGAATGGTCTCTGATGACAAGTGGAACTGTTCTCCCTAGTACATGAGTGAGTCCTGGGGGAAATAAAAGTGGGAGGTAAGAGGAAATTATAGGGGGGCACTTGAGAGACAAAAGAGAGGAAGGTGGACACCCAGAGTATGGAAAGGAGGACCAGGACACTGTTGGAGAAGAGAGACATTCTCAGTTCACCAGAGGATATAATTTTCACTAAAATACCTTCATTGTTCATGTTCATTCCTATAGCATTCAAGCCAGACTCAGGCTTTTCAGGCTGGACGTGCCCAGGATGCCCTAGATCTTTATGGTAGGTGGTCTTTGAGTCCGTGGGTGGGATGTGATGCTTATAACGGGAGAAGGATTATTTTTTTTTCTGATATGACAGAATAGGGATTCAAGAATTCTAGTAGGATGTACTAGATGACCTTCAAGAAGGTCCCTTCCAATCCCAAGTATCAGTGATTTTTAAGGTGACATTAATATGACTCAGAGGTCTAAAACCGAATTACACTTCTTCTGATGTTTGACATCTTAAATTCAATCCTTAAACTCAATCCTCCTCCTCTAGGAAATGGTAGAAGACATCACAAGATCATGTGAATGAATTTGAAATATAGGATCAGAAACAAGAAGAATTGGACAAAAATTGAACCAAAGCCAGCATATAAGGAGCTGTGGAAAAACACGCAGAGCAAACATTAGTGAATATATGGAATGTAGTGATTATATGTTGTGGCAACTTGAGAACAGTAACATGGCTACTCAGATTCCAGGCTCCCTGTAGTCCCAAAGACCTCATTCCTGTTCTTGGAGAGACTTCCCATTTCATCCTGGGTTCTGACTTTTTTTTTTCTCCACAACTGACACTGAGTAGAATGAAAAGTATAGAAGTAAAGCCATCATAATTACCCAAAGACTTTGGGGGTGGAGAAAAAGGTTATGAAGTAATTTATATTATGGCTCCACTGAATTTTCAAGAGAAGCAGGGATTGGTGGTGGTAATAAGCCAGGCAGATTGAGGAAAATAGCAGGACCTTAATCACCAGGTCATACAACAGATGAACAGTATTTCACTGTAATATGAGTTAGTCAGAAAGGCTGAATTTATCTCTGGAACTTGCTTGTTTGATTTCTTGATTATGGGTCTTCTGTTTCCTAGAAAATTATCATTATTTATCATTCCAGCCAAATATCTGCTACAATCAGGGTTTATCTGCATGGAACTAGAGAAGATTGAAGGGGATTTGAAGTTCCCAAAGGGCCACAGTAGACTTTACAAGACAGGAAGATACCAGTTTATTCATTTACAAGGGGAAGCAATCTGTCTCATGGATTGTAAATTCTCAAAACAGCATTTTGGTGAGCAGGGATTCTTGGCACTTGATGGGCACTTGATGGGGATTTTGAGAGGTGGCTCCTCTTTCTTACTTCAGAGATGTTTTTCCTGAGCACATAAATACTGGAATCTGCTGGGGGAAATATATTTTCTCATTTGTTCTTAGTAGGAAAGATTTAGGATCAAGGTCAGAAGCTTTTTCTGAGCACTATAGTTTTTTAGTTATTTGTGTTGTTTTTGCCTTGAAGCATGAATTTCCACTTTATCTTTCCACAAACCCTATCTATTTTCTATTTTCTTTTTTTTTTTTTTTTTTTTGTACAAGGTACCACTCTCTAAATGACTGATCAGATCTGAAGCATACTAGAAAGAAGGTTGTGAATCTTTATAATCAGAGTCAGAGGCAGCTATATTTTGCTTAAATTATATATTTTATTACAGTAAGAAAATTACATTTAAAAATTACATAGTTCATTATTATAATTTTAAAATTCAAAATTGTTTTAATTAAGTCTATTTTAAGCCATGTTTAGTTCCTGGGATTGCTAATTCCAGACCAGGCATGTGACCTCATTTATATGTGGTTTAACTGTGGGTATGTTAGTAAGACCTGCTTATGGTAATAAGTGCTGCTGACCCATACTTGCCTGAATTCTGTAAAGAAACTACATATGGTGCTCTAGTATCATTGAAAAATCTGGGAAGCTTAGGCAGAAAAAGATATTGTGTGTAAATCACAGCAGGAATCATTAAAAAATAGAACTAATGTTAAGATCAGTAGCCCTGGGACGCCTGAGTGGCTCAGTCAGTTAAACATCCAAATCTTGATTTAGGCTGAGGTCATGATCTTAGGGTGCTTGGGATCAAGCCCCATGTTGGGTTCTGGACTGACAGCAAGGAGCTTGCTTTGGATTCTCTCTCTCCCTGTCTCTCTGTGCTCCTCCCTTCCCTGTCTCTCAGAAAGAAAGAAAGAAAGAAAGAAAGAAAGAAAGAAAGAAAGAAAGAAAGAAAGAAAGAGAGAGAGAAAGAAAGAAAAGAAAAGAAAAGAAAAGAAAAGAAAAGAAAAGAAAAGAAAAGAAAAGAAAAGAAAGAAAAGAAAAGGAAGAAAGAAAGAGAAATAAAAACTTTTACAAAAAAATATCGGTAGTGCTTGGCAAGAAAATTCTAGAGGAAAATTATAAAATGAAGAATGTAATCTGGATCAGATTGTGTGTGGACTGGTCTGGGTTGTATCTTTAGGAGAAGATTGTCCATATTTTGAGAGAATGTCAAGGAGTCTGCATCTGAGAGTCAGGAGGGAATCTCCTTGTGGTTATAAAGAAGATATTTTACTTAACAAACAATACTCAACAGTGAAATATAGAAAGAAAAAGCAAAAATTTGGGGATGAATTCAAGAGTGCTTATAGGAAAGTACTGAAGTTTCATTGTTTTGTTTTGTTTTCTTTTCCTGACTCAGATGCTGATCTTATCATTGCCTTCCTCACTGGAACCATCCTGAAAATGGATTGTGGTTTAACAGCGAGCTCTATGACAACCTTAAACTCCAGTAATACCCTGTCCTCCACATTCTATCTCTCAGGTATCCCTGGCTATGAGGAATTTCACCACTGGATATCCATTCCATTCTGTCTCCTGTACCTTGTTGGAATCATGGGTAACTGCACCATCCTGCATATTGTTCGGACAGACCCCAGGCTCCATCAGCCCATGTACTACTTTCTGGCCATGCTTTCCCTCACCGACATGGGCATGTCCATGCCCACCATGATATCACTCTTCAGGGTGTTGTGGTCCATTTCCAGGGAAATCCAGTTCAGTACCTGTGTGGTCCAAATGTTTTTCATTCACACTTTCTCCTTCACGGAATCATCTGTGCTCTTGGCCATGGCCTTTGACCGCTACGTGGCTATCTGCCACCCTCTACGATATGCTACCATTCTCACCCCAAGACTTATCATGAAAATTGGAATTGCAGCCCTGCTTAGGAGTGCCTGTGCCATGATTCCACTTCTGGCTCGGCTGGCCTTCTTTCCTTTCTGCCACTCTCACATCCTTTCTCATTCATATTGTCTGCACCAGGACATGATCCGCCTTGCCTGTGCTGACACCAACTTTAATGTTATATATGGGTTGGTTCTAATCAGTGTGCTGTGGGGAATGGACTCTCTGGGTATTTTTGTGTCTTATGTGTACATCCTTCACTCTATATTAAAAATTGCATCACGTGAAGGGCGGCTTAAGGCTCTCAACACGTGTGCGTCTCACATCTGTGCTGTACTCATCCTATATGTGCCTATGATTGGGTTATCTATTGTCCATCGTTTTGCCAAACACTCCTCCCCATTGATCCATATCTTCATGGCTCACATCTACTTATTGGTTCCACCTGTGCTCAATCCAATCATCTATAGTGTGAAGACCAAACAGATCCGTCAAGGAGTCCTCTACCTACTTCTCCACACAAAAATCAGTTCTACTATGATGTAGGTATATCCTTAAAACAATGATGACATCAGTCTAAATGATGTAAATACATACTGATTGTTTGCTCTAGGTATGTTGGCATCAGAATTATCAGTGAAATACTGAAAGGCAGAAATGGAGCTAACAGAGTACCCTCAGAATGGCCAAAAGGAGAGAGTTGATGTCCACTGAGACCATACAGATTGACTTAACAAGTGCTTCATAAATTCCCTTTAAATATGAACATGTTGGTATTGAGTGTTTTAGAAATCATTTCCATCTGCTCCCTCCCATTTCTGATCCCAACCCTTTCAAGGTCATTTATCCATTAAGTTTGCCTTAAATATATTAAACCCATATTTCTTTGCTTCCTGATATTTATATTTCCAGGATATTTAATATTACCTTTATTGTTATATCAATGTGTTTCTATATCTGCATGTCCACTTATTCTCTCTTTTTTAAAGATTGGAAATTTTTTTCTTGATTTAAGAGAATATTAAGGCTCAAAACAGAAATTATCAAGTTTCATGGTACATCAGCATCATCTTTTAAAAGTCTGTACTCATGTTCCGCCTTTTCTGAGGAGATTTGTTTCCCTCAGGAATAGAAAATTGCCATCTGCATATTTTTCTTTTACTTAATTTTAAGAAATATTTTTTAGAATAATTACTGAGACTCAGTAATTTTTGAAAGCCTCTAGATATTGTCATATGAAGCCAGTGACTATAATCCATTGGATCAAATGTATCTTAATAATAATTTAGGGCTACACTACTTATTCAAATGTAAAAATAAATGTATCCCTGATGAATTTGGCTATGAGGAATTTCATTCATGTAACAATATAACCCACTGAGGTGTAGCAACTTATAAATTTGTGGTAGTAGGAGACAGTTACAGATTTAGGTCTCAATTTTATCTGTAACTCTTTTCAGTATACAAAACCATCTTTCCTTATAATTCTAAAATTATCTAGCACATAGCTGTGCATAGGGTGGTACAAAAAATACCTTGCAAATGTAACTGAATTTTCTTGGTTCATGGTCTACACTTGTTTAAAGGCAAAAAAATAAATTAAAAAATGAAGGGGGGAATGATACTTTTAAAATGCCTTATAATTCCCAATATTTGTAGAAGTCTTTTTTTAATGTTTATTTTTGAAAGAGAGAGAGAGAGAGAGAGAGAGAGAGAGAGAGAGAGAGAGAAAGAGGATGAGTGGGGGAGGGGCAGAGAGAAAGGGAGACAGAGAATCCAAAGCAGGCTCCAGGCTCTGAGCTGTCAGCACAGAGTCCTATGCAGGGCTTGAACCTGTGAACCATGAGATCCTGACCTGAGTCTAAGTCAGAGGCTTAACCAACTGAGCCACCCAGGTGCCCTGATACTTCCACTTCTGCAAGTTGATTTCACTTATGTCAAGTTCCCCTGCGTCAAGGTTGGCACTGCAATCAGCTGTTTATTCCCCGAACGGTTTAGCACAGATTCCCATGTTCTTTACACAATTTACAGAGGAGAATAAGAGAAAGAGATGATGTTGACTGCTATTGGCTTGCCTAACTTTCAGTTAAAATTCATGGGCAACTCCAATACTGTTCTATCATTTGATCATTCCTGGTACTATATATAAACTAATACCAAGACAACAGCTTCCAGTGGTCAAGTAATAACTGTTCATGTTTAGGTATATACCACCTGAATTAGAAGAGGAGTAAATAAAACTGTCATTACTAACCATAATTTTGAGTGGAGATTATATATAAGATTAAGGAAATATACACTTTATTAATTAAAAGGAGTCTACATGTATATGCTTACCTGAGAGAAAAACAAAAATGAATTCATTGAATGTTGATGATCCAGAGAAGTGAGACAACTTATTGCAATGGTAAGAGAATACCAATAAGCTAAGAACATTCCTTTAGTGAAGATACATAATTATGATGCTACTCAGTGGTTAGAGATGTAAATCAATGCAGTTTGTCTTCATATGTATTCTTATTTTTACATTAATTATATTTGTGCCTTCAGGTACTCCTGAACTCTGAAATTACATACCCTCATACGTAGTTCAAAGGGATATAGTAAGTCATGTATTTTAATTCACCAATATGAAATTATCCTGAAATTCTTCTATTGACACCTATTAACTACCTCACCACCAGACTTGAGAAATTATTAATTATCAGTCAGAAAACACTGGATAATATAATACTAAGCCACATTTTCCACTGAAGAACATTCAAGGTAGAGTTCAATAATATGATCTTCATTTAGAATTTTCCTACAGGTCAAATGCAGGTCTCAGCCTCACCTTTGCCATTGATCTCAGAGTCATGTCTAAGCGCAAATGTCCCAGTTGCTCCAAAAGAAAATAAACTGCTTTTCTCTATTGCCCAGAAAATTTATGTAATTTTTCCTTATTTAGACCATGGCCTTGATTTTTTTTGCCTACTTTGTGGTTTATATCTCAAATAATATACGACCATATATTTATTTCTTTATTCTTCTGATACATATTTTGTAGATCACGTGTATGCTGTATTTCTTGTTAGTATGAATACTCAGGGAAAGATACAAGTTTTGTGTCTTAATGAAAGAAATATTCAGATACTCTACACACACACACACACACACACACACACACACACAATTGTTTCCCAGGTAAGATAAAGGCATTTAGTTTAAAAAATAAAGAGTTCTGGAATTGTATGAAAGATGAAAATGGTAAATGAGAAAATAAAAATAACAATGGTAGGAAACGTTCATTGGTTTTCCAGAGTGTCTAAATGGAATGTCTACAGCTGGAAATAGGTTGTTTACAGACACAGGTGAGGCAATAGTTAAATTTACAAGGTCCTACTTTACCATACATTTAGAAATACTATGAAATTCCCATTTATGTCCAGATATCTTTGTGGTTTTTTAATGTTTTTTATTTATTTTTGAGAGAGAGAGACAGAGAGTGAGCAGGGGAGGGACAGAGAGAGAGGGAAACACAGAATCTGAAACAGGCTCCAGGCTCTGAGCTGTCAGCACAGAGCCCAATGCAGGGCTCAAATTCAGGAACCACAAGATCATGACCTGAGCTGAAGTCTAACGCTTCACTGACTGAGCCACCCAGGTGCCCCTGTCTGGAAATCTTTGTAAACATAATTTTGTAGAAATTTGTTTGTTTGTTTTTCTTCAGTAGGTATAGGAAAGCCATAGAAATCAGCAAACCTTGAGATAGAGGAATATATAAGGCCCTATAACCTCTAAGAAGTTGATGTCCTGACTCATGAAATATTTCCGTCTTATTCTTGGCAGGATATGCTGCAAATGCAACCAACTGGAAACACTGTTATTTCTCTCTTTTTTTGTCATTATTTTAATAACTCCTTGGAGGCAAAAACAATTTAAAGTTGATGCTGTTCAAATAAAAGTAACTGTCCTCTATCAAATATTCTCAGCAGCACACTCTCCAAAAGCTACTGAGAGTCAATAGCCTACTTTTATATAAGCTTAGTTACATAATTTCACAAATAAGCAGAATACTCATTAGCAAATAAAAAATATGAGACAAAGAGTAGTACCTGGCATGCCAAAACACCAGTTCATGTCAGGTTTTCAGTCTGTGCTATAATTTTTAGTTTAGTTTTCTAGATGTTACATGTGTGCCTGCAGATATCAAAGAAGTTGGGCCTGTGCATGGTAAAATAGATTAATACATTTGTAAAGTCATATCTAAAGATCTCTCACAAGTGAAAGCTGACAAAATTAAATATAATTTCAAAGATGGATAGTAAAAAATCATGGAAGAGACATTTGTGGGAGGTGTCATCAGAAGTTAAATTGCAGACTACATGGAGTCAGATGATAGCATGGCCTCTACTGGATGCCTTATGCTTTGCATCTTACATCTTCCAACTAATCCACTGACTTCCATGGATATTGGAGCTTTCTGACAATATAGATGATTGAGAAGTCACTCTTTATTTGTACGATTATTTATCATCTATCTATGTCGAGTTACTTGAGGGAAATGAAAAGTCGTAGTATATTGATACTATCTTCAAAAATTCCAGAAGAGTGAGAGAAAAATATGTACATGTGAATTGTGAACATATGAATGTTTCTCAGTGATATATATTTCATTTTCTCAAGTTAGAAATTAATTTCATAAGGATTATTCTAGAAATAATAGGTGACTCTAAAGTACTTCAGCTATAATTTCAGTAGATTACCTAGAATACGGGTACGTATCTCTCGGGTTTTAACACAGTATACAACAGGGTTGAGAACAGGAGGAATCAATAGGTATATATAACCCATGACAATGTGCACCATAGATGGAACATGTTTCCCAAAACGATGGATAATGGATACACCCAGCATAGGGACATAAACCAGAAGCACAGCACAGATGTGGGAGACACAAGTGTTAAGGGCCTTAAATTGTTCTTCCCGGGAGGCAATGCCTAGCACAGTAATCAGGATTTTCAAATAAGATAGGAGAATGAGTACAGAGTCCACACTAAAGGTGATGAGAATGATGATGAGGCCATAGATGCTATTTATTCGGTGGTCAGAACAAGAGAGCTTGATTATATCTGGGTGCAGGCAGTATGAGTGGGAGAGCACATTAGCCTTACAAAACCTCAGTCGTTTGATGAGAAAGGGTCCTGGGAAGATGGCAGCCACAGCCCGTAGCAGAAGCCCCACACCTATCTTGACAATGGTAGAATCAGTCAAAACAGTAGTATACCTGAGTGGGTTGGAGATGGCCACATAGCGGTCAAAAGCCATGGTGAGGAGGATGCCTGACTCCATTAAGGAAAACACATGGATAAAGAACATCTGGATGAGGCAGGCATCAAAGTCTATTTCCCGAACATTAAACCAGAAAAGCTTGAGCAGGGTGGGCAGGGTGGTAGCACAGATTCCAAGGTCACTAGCAGCCAGCATGGAGAGAAAAAAGTACATGGGTGTATGAAGTGGCCGTTCCACTTTAATAACCACTAAGATGGTGACGTTACCCATTAGGGCAATCAGGTAGAGGACACAAAACAAAATGGAAATCACTGGATGTGAGTCTTCCAGACCAGGAAAACCACTCAGAAGAAAAGGTCTGTAGCTACTACCATTGAAGAAGACCATGATGTGTCATTTGGAGCGCAGAAATCAACAATCTTTGTATATAGATTAAGAGAGTCTGGATTAGCACCCCATCGCCATGATTCTTATTTCATGAAGTTTACATTCTGTGCTTGTGCTGTTGACTACACAAGTCCCCTTCACCACCTATTCAAAGCTGTAGTCAAAGAGAAACACGAAGTCACTAGTAAACTTATAGACAAGAGATCATAAGAAGAAACTCATATGAGCTATTTAATTTCCACATATAACACTATCTTAATAAAGACATGAAAAATCATATGAAAACAGTCTCTAAATTTTTCTTCCATTTTTTTTCATATAACCTGTGGCATGGTTGCTAGGCAAGGACAATCTAAAACTACTTTAAAAATTAAAGTCTAGGGAAATAGGTGGAAAGGGGAGAAACCTCTCTTGATTCTTATGCTTGCTATCTGTCTTCTTGGCCACGAAAGCAATTGATGGTGACAGTTAGGGAAATAGGAATGTCATCCATACAGAGTCTTTGCAGTGAGAATAGCCTCATATCCCTCATATCCCTGATTAAATTAGAATCTTTATCAATACATAATCCCAAGGTCCTATTAGGATAAGATGCTGACTCTATTATTTCTGTATCTTTATCCTCTCTCAACTTCACCTTAAAGGTGTGTACGAAAGAATAAGACTGGAGTCCAAGGAGTTCATAATTAATACACAGGACACATAAAAAATGAGCTTTAAAGAGTTCTGACTAACATCTGAAGTTGTACACAAGTGAGCTCCACTGTGCATTGCCTTACCTCACCAGAGGTTCTGTGGGGATAAAGATGAGCAGTCACCTCACCTGTGGAGACCTTCAGTTCTCTCATGACTTATAGCTTTTCCAAATGAGCTCAGCTATAGACATGTTTCCTAACATCAAAGGTTCCCAAGGGCATAGAGGGGGATGGCCTGCCCATGCTGTCAGGGAAAGAAGCTATTGGGAATTAGAGATTAGGTTCAGAACTCAGGTTCTAATTTCATTAACTCCTGATTTCCTCATTTTTGCTTAGTTTAAGGAGATAGATGCAGATATGCCCTGGCTTAAGACATTTTGCTGTCACTCTTATAGCTCTCACTCCTTGGAAAAAGAATCTAGAATACATGAAATTAATATTATTTATCAATACATACTAATTATATGTAGCATAGTGGGCAATCAGGTGAAATTTAGGAAACAATCCTCTGTTCTCTTCAGTCTACAGTTTCATTGCCATCAAATATATCTTGGAAGCAGTTCTGGAAAAATGAATTCTAATTTGGGGTGAGACAATTAAGGTCAGAGTTCTGCTATGATAATTCCAAAGTAATAGCAATTTCCCTTGAAGCCCCCTCCCTAGATATTTGGAAAGTAATAACATACTTCTAAATAGTGTGTGGGTCAAAGAAATCAAAAGAAACATTAGAAAACAGTTTAAAGCCAATGAAAATGAAAACAAAACATGTTCGAATTAGTGAGAAACCACTAACACATAACTTTTTTTTTCACAAAGGAAAAAAATGCAGGATTGTTAATAAGAAGCAATATTTGTTTCTATCTCCCTGGATTTACAACTCCCAATCTCTGCTAACAGATTGGTTTGTAATGTTTCAGACTTCTCATGATGCCGAGGTGTATACAAAAGATATGTTTTAGGCAACCACATAATGTTTAATTCATAGAAAGTGTCTTTAATCAATTAAAAGTGTATCCTGATGGCTTCACTTCTGTGCTTGATAACATGAGGAAGCAGCCATAGACAAAAGCTTATGTCTTGGAGTGCCTGGCTGGCTCAGTCAGTTAAGCATCTGACTCTGGTTCAGGTCATGATCTCACATGCTTGTGAGTTCAAGCCCCACATTGGGCTCTCTGCTGTCAGCCCAGATCCTGCTTCAGATCCTCTGTCCTTCACGCTCTCCCCTCTATCTCTCTCTGCCCTTCTACTGATCATATAAGCTCTCTCTTTCTCAAAAATAAATAAACATAAAAGCTTATGTTTCAAACAACCTACTCCAGATTCACTCACATACAAACAAAAGAAGATTGTTATTTTTTTTATTTTTTAAGTTTATTTATTTATTTTGAGAGACAGAGAGAGCATGTGAGCAGGGGAGGGGCAGAGAGAGAGCGAGCAAGAGAGAGAATCCCAAGCAAGCTCTGCACTGTCAAGCACAGAGCCCAACATGGGCTCACCCTCACAAACCCTGATATCATGACTTGTGCCAAAATCAGCAGCAGGACGCATAACCGACTGATCCACCCAGGCACCCCGCAAAAGAAGATTCTTTAATCTCAGTGGAGGCACTGATGTCTTCTGACTGTGAACTTTATTGTAGTCATAGTTTTCTCTTAATTTTAAAGGTCCAATATGCTTCAGAACCAAGACTAAGCATCTTCACTATGAATCTTCTGGCTCATACAAGTGGAATAAGTCTCCCTGTTTATTCATATAACTTTCACTGAATTGTTCACTTGGGAATTTAATCCTTGGTTTGCATAGGTTTCTCCACTATTAGAATGCTAATATCTAAAGCTAGGGATCAGTCCTACTTATCACTGTATCCTTGGGGTATAAAACATCGCCAAGGCTTTTATATAAATGAAAATAAAGGCAGAAGAGAATGAATGGACAAATGAGTATGAAAGACTCAGCACCATCTCACGACTGAGTGGAGCCAGGGGTTTTCATCATGTCATTGTCAAATAATACCAATTTCCACCCCAGTACTTTTCTTCTCCTTGGCCTTCTAGGGATGGAGGCCATTCACACTTGGCTCTCATGGCCCTTCTGCCTATCTACCTGAGTGCTCTGCTGGGTAATTCTTCTCTTTATTGTCAGAACAGATTCCAACCTGCATGACCCCATGTACTTCTTCCTCTGTATGCTCTCTGTGGCTGACTTGTTCATCTCCATCACCACTGTGCCCAGATCCTCAGCATTTTTTGGCTCCATGGTAGGGAGATCTATTTTGAAGAACACTCACACAAGTGTTTCTCATTCATTCACTATGCAACATGGCCTCAGGGTTTATCTTGGCCATGGCCTTTGACCGGTATATGGCAATCTGTGATCCTCTGAGACATTTTGCTATCCTGACACATAGAGTCATCAAGAACTTGATTTCTCTCCATGGGGGTTTGCTCTTCAGTCCTCAACCCTTCATGCCTCAGTGGCTTCCTTACTGCAGAACTACTGTCATCTCTCACACTTACTGTGAATTTATGGCTCTAATCAGGCTACCTTGTGAAGACACAAGGATCTGCAGAATCTGCAGGCTGACTGCTGCCTTCCTTGCTGGAGGTTATTTCATATTAATCCTACGTTCCTATGTTATCATCCTTTACACTGTCTTCCATCTTCCATCCAAAGGTGCTAAGCTCAAGACCTTGGAAACATGTGGATCTCATGTGTGTGTGTGATCTTAGTGATCTATGCTCCAGCCTTTTTCTCCTTCCTCACTCACAGATTTGGTGGCCATATGGCTCCTCATATTCACATCTTTGTGGCTAGCATCTACCTCCTTGCTCCATCCATGGTGAATGATCTATAAGAACCAAGACGATCAGAGATCGATTCCTCCAAGCTTTTACTTCTCACAAATTCTGAAACAACAACCTCATCAACTATTCTTTTGTTAAGATTCATTTACTTACATGGGGGAAAAATATTAACCCTCTTTCTAAAAGCCTGAATCCCTATATCTTCTATTTTTAATATTTAAAGTATTAATTAGCATTGACTAGATTTTGTTCTCAGGAGAACTGCTTGGAAGGTGGCTGATTTAAATGATATATTCTTAATATATTTCCCTGATAATGTAATATATCCACTATTATGTGGTCTTATCTACTATGTTTGCTGCCACAAGACTATCCTGTTGTTCAGTCTTATCTCCTTTATCAGAGGTGTTTTATTGACTCATTATCTCTGACTTTCATTGTGATGCTGTACATTTGTAGGTCTTACTTGATGGGATTATTTATATCTCTTAAACACTAAGACTGAAGGCATTTTAAATCTGCAATCCTGGAGATCTGGATGATTTTGACCAAATTTTCTGAACAGATGAAGAAACTCTCATGATGTTCCTTCTAGAGTTCTTCCTGGAATTTTTGGTAACATATTCTCATTTCACTCTGTCTAGCTAAAATTCTTTTAAAGTTTTTAAATGAAATCTCTTCCTAAAAACACTCTTCCAGAAAACCTGATGATATCAAAAACTGTCCTACCATTCTTTTATCTGTTTCCTCAGTGTGGTTCAAATTGACTCAGTTGATTCTTTGAAAATATTTATAGCCCCCTCTCCCATTTGATGATCTTGCATATTCTAATCCCATCTGCTCCTTATCTATTATTTTAAATAGAGAAATATTCTGTTATGGTATTTTCTTATAATTCATTTTTCTAGCTACTCTTGACTGTGATATACCTCTTTTCTTTTTTTGAAGTTCAATACTCATATTTATATGGACTATTTTGTAGGGTAAGTCATTATGGGTATGTGATATAAAGATTATAGTTTCTTTATGATCTATTGTATTCCTGATAATGTTCAAAATTAGCCTTTAATAGCATAGGTTAGCAATTTCTTCTGTGGCTAGAATACCTCTCTCAATGTCTATTTATTAAGTATCGTGTCACCTTTAACCTTGAATTTTTTATTTCTTCTTTCTGGACAAGTGTTTAAGTTGGAATCAGATGGGTAAATTGGAAATAACTTCACTGTTTAGGTGTCTATATTTATTAATTCTGATTTAAAAAATGATGAAAATTTGCCAGTGAACATAGAAAGGAAAAGAAATTAAAGAGGAAAAGAGTCCAGTTAGAAAAAACAGACTGATACCCTCAGAAGCATCTTCATATTCATGTTTATTCTAAGTCTACACTGTTCTACTTAATATAAAAGTGACGACTTTGGCTCATGATCCCATTCTCATAGGTAAAGTATTTTGTTGTTTGAGGATTTTTGTTTTGTTTTTGGTTTTTGGGTTTTGGTGTGAATTTTAGTTAATATTGAAGAAATAATTTCAATTATTTATAGATCAATGGCAACACTTATTCTGGAGTAGTCAGGAGCCTAGGCTACCTATCACACAATAGGTCAGCCAGGTATTCAATCAAAGAAGATTCGTTCAATGAATGCACACTAGAATTCTGCTCTAATGTAGGCATGGTAGTAGGTGCTGAGGATGTAGTAAAAAAACAAGTCTGCTATGAAGCAGATGGGTTTCATAAAATGTTGATCTAATGGAGAGAGAGCATTTGGGAAATTACATAAAATAAACTATGTAACTCGTAAGTTGAGTGAAGAATTTTGCATTCTGAAAATGTGTTATAAAAATGGATGAGATGCTCTGAGAGAACAAAGGATGAGACTACTTTTTTTTATTTTTATTTTTTTTAACCTTTATTTATTTTTGAGACAGAGAGAGACAGAGCATGAATGGGGGAGGGTCACAGAGAGAGGGAGACACAGAATCTGAAACAGGCTCCAGCCTCTGAGCTGTCAGCACAGAGCCCGACGCAGGGCTCAAACTCACAGACTGTGAGATCATGACCTGAGCCGAAGTCGGACGCTTAACTGACCAAGCCACCCAGGCACCCCGAGACTACTTTTTTTAATGTTTGTTTATTTTGAGAGAGAGATCACACATGCATGAGTAGGGGAGGGGCACAGAGAGAAGGACAGAGAGAATCCTAAGCAGGCTCTATGCTGTTGGTGTGGGGCCCAATGTGTGGCTGGATCCCATGAGTCATGAGATCATGACCTGAGCAGAAACCAAGAGCCGGTTGCTTACACAACTGAGCCACCCTGAATGGGGGCTACTTTAGATAGTATGATCAGATTATCCATCAGCAGCGATCTATAATATAATGGAAGCATTTTTTTGAAAAGCTGGAGAAAGAAAAATCTATGGAAAGGATAAGAGTAAGTAAAAAACAAAACAAAACAAAAACCTGGAGGTAGAGAAAAGCTCAAGTTAACAAAACCTGGAGGTAGAGAAAAGCTCAAGTTATTTAAGGACAGATACAATAACAGTGTGTTGGGAACAACGTGGACAAAAGAGAGAGCTGTAACAAATGCATTTGGGGAAGGCTACACAAACCAAACACATTAATCCTTAGAACCACAGAATTGTATGTCTGAGGGCCACTGATGCAATAGAGAAGGACAATGAAATGAGACCATTTTTAACCACTAATTTAAGATAAAGCTGGAAGAAGAGAGGACATCCTTGGAAGAATGCAATCAGCACTCACCTAAAATACGTGGAGAGCAGAGAACTTCTAGGAGTAGTGAAGCTCCAAGGAAGGCAAAATTCTCAAACCTTGTAAGTCTTCTATGCTAAGTTCCATCTCCTGTTTTGGAAAGAGTGGGGCATGGAGGTGTAAAATGGAGACATCTGAGTTGGAAAATCTGAAAATTTTGAAAATTCAGCTTAAAACACAAAAAGAAAATAAAATGACAACAACAACAATGGGGGGACTAAAAGTCAGATGGAGAAAGTTTGTTTATATGAGAGCAATCCCTTATGACAGAAGACTTAACTTTTTCCCAAGAACCTTGGGAAATGGTGCCAATATGTTGCTAATTTGGCTCTTGGAAGCTTGGAAAAATGATGATCCATACTGACTGAAATAAAGCACTAGAAATGCAATTGTACAAAAATGCTGAGAGAGATGTACATGATAGAGTAGAGAGACTCTGCAATGCCAGTAAATGCACTATGCACCCATGTAAGGTATTACAGAATATTTTATGCCAACTATGCACCCATGTAAGGTATTACAGAATATTTTATATATTAAAATATATTATATACATTATAATACAATACATAATAATATATATACATATATATTGTATATAAAATATAATACAATATATATAAATATATATAGTATGCAATATATATAGAAAAATATATTATATAGTATAGTATATATAGTATAACATAACTACATGTTTTGTCTCTGTTTAAGCAAATATTGGAGATAGATAGTGGGTCAGTGAACTATTGAAAACACAAGCAATTAATGGTACCAATTGCAACTGTTATGCCAGAAGTTGGTTTTGGCTGGATTTTTCAGCTACGTGACATGTAGATATTGATCTGGCAGATGCGTTATTTTTCAATCCTATCAGAAAGAAAGTTAATAAATAGTGCACACTCACAAGGGAAACAACAACATAATATAAATACAGTCATGCCCAAAATTGTCTTTTTTTTTCTTTTATTTATTTTTGTTGTTGTGATTATTTATTTTTTTCAATATATGAAATTTATTGTCAAATTGGTTTCCATACAACACCCAGTGCTCATCCCAAAAGGTGCCCTCCTCGATACCCATCCCAAAATTTTCAACGGAGGATGTCATCTTGGTTCATGTTAAAAGATTAGTTGAGCCATAATTGAAAAGTTTGTTGGCGGCCTTGGTAAGACATATGTGTTCGAAAGAGTGGGAAATAAACCTTCTGAATATTAAGTGGATTATTTCAACAGCGAGTTTTTGAAGAGGCTGTTTGTCTCAGACATGTTCTCAAATTAAGGATAAATGTTTGAAACTGACATTTTCCATTACAAAAATTAAGCACGATTCATGGTATACTTTTTCATGTGCTTGAGACAATATATTTTGCAGGTGGAATTCTTTCTGCAAACCATTTATCAAGTCACACAAAAGACTTTAACCTTCGGGTTAGGTTTAAAGCAAGAAAGAGTTACGAAGCAGGTCTTGGCTGCAGTGTACACAGCCTGAGGGTTTAGGCCATGGACCTGGCAGTCTCTAGGCTGTTATATTACCAGTGGAAAGATATCATGTGGAATTTATGGTTAATTCCAACAAGAGAATCACATTGTAGATCTCTGTAATACTTGAGAAAAGCCATGCCACGTGCAGAAAAAAATATACACCATTAAAACTAACAAAAACCAGTAGCAGCGGCAGTTTCTGAAGCCAACCTGAGTTTCCAGGGACAGGGCATCCTCCCCTCAGAAGAATAGAGCACCCTACTCAGGTGCTTCTTCCGGTCCCACGCCAACAGAATTTACTGAGGTGGGAGGGGCGAGAGCTCTTCCAGTCTGGCCAATCACAGATCCCCAGCCTGGGATTGAGGGGTGGAGTCAGGTGTTCAGGCAAGTGATTGGCTGGGAAATGGTCCTCTCCACCAATGGGAGGGGCGGCGGAAAGAGGGGCGAGGCCTGGCTGCCTTAGTGCTTCCTGGAAGTCTCTGGCTGGAAAGATTCCAGAGGCAGGGAAGGGGCGCCTGGAAACAGTGGAGAGACAGCGGAGGCGGTGCAGTCCCGGATCCTGCAGGCAAGTGAGGGTGGCTTGAGGAATCTCGAAGCCAAGAATCAGGTCCTCTCTGTCCACTCTGAGGCAAGCCCTTCTTGGCCGACCCTGCTATCCCCGGCTGACCGCGTGGCCCTGTCTCCCTGTGTGGGCCGGTGTTGGATGTAGCCCTGGGTCCTCATCCCTGGCTCTCAGCATCTGACCCGGTGAGAAGCCCCAGGAAGGCAGGAAGTTGGAAAGAAGTAAGGCAGAGAGGGACTAAAAAGAAATGGGACTCAGTTTTATAGCAAGACAGGTTTCCTGTAGCTGTCTTGGAAAGTAGCCTGGGGCTATAGCACAGGTTCACAATTGTTTTGTACCATGAGTCAAACTGCACGCCCCGTGAAGCTAGGCATTGGTGAAGTCCAAGTTGTCCTAGTGCAAGAAACACTCGTGTTTAGGAGGAAAATAGTTCCTTTTATTCTTGAGCCACTCCTTTTCTGGCTCTGGCCTTGTCTGTGTTGTCACTCTCCTGTCCTTACCTGTTGCACTCACCCCCACCTTTTCCTTTCATGTCTGTGCCAGCCTCCTGTCTCTCCAGAAACTCTTTCTGGCCACCATTCTTAGAGCTGTTTCTCCTGCCAGGAGCCTCCTGTTGTTCCCTTTCCCGACCCTACTTCATTGTCTATAATCCCCAGTAAAGGGAGGAGGAGTCCCGGGAGAGTTGACGGTGTTTGGACTCTCCTTTTAGTAGTGTATGAAAGGATTTCCCCCAAAGCAGTCCTTTGATGAGCTATTCCCCCCAGCTATGGCCCCTTTTATTTCCACAGGCCTTGGGCTGTCAGCTTGCTTTCCAAGACCTTCCTTACACTCTCTCAGCAAAGATACAATGTTACAGTATTTATGTTGAGGGTCAATAAGGAAACTTACTATGCTATGTTTATGCAAGGCATTGAACATCTCTAAAACAGGTGATAGAAAATGGGAGCCATGGAGGATAAGCAGTATGAGTTGCATGTTTCTGCCCCCAAATGAGGTGTTAGTGTGCCAGCACACCCTCAGTCCTGGGCGTGGTGGGGATCTGCTCTGTGAAGCCAGCCTGAGGAGAAGTGGTTGAGCTTTGGGAGCTACATGCCTGAGGCCTGTGAACTCCAACTCTGTTCGTGGTCTTTCCCTGTGGTTCACAGTCTAGCAACCACCTAGCATGTGCAGCAGCATTTACTGCAGGCAACATTCTCCAACCTGCAAGAGACCACTTGCCCTTCCTACTCATCCCATCCAACTGGGATCTTCTTCCTCTAGCTTGCTGTACTTTAGATATCATTAGGATTTACCAGGTTTCAGTGAGTTCTACTACCAAGGCTGATGCATTTTTAGGAATCTTAGATGAGTTGGCAAAGGTTTATGTTTAAATATGTTAATTACTGGACAGTGTAGAGAATGGGTTAGAAGGGTTTGTCAGATGGTCTGGGTTGCTGGGATCCTTGTTCACTTTTTCATGTATTTTTTTTTTTTTTAGTAGTAGAGAAACAAGGTTTCTACCTTATGTTTTCTCTTACCCACTTATTGAAGTATATATTTTTTATGTTTATCTCCTTTGAGAGAGGAGAGAGAACTCACATGAGTGAGGGAGGGCCAGAGAGAGAAGAAGAGAGAGAGAATCTCAAACAGGTTCTGTACTTCAGTGCAAAGCCCAGTGCAGGGCTGGAATCCGTGAACCGTGAGATCATGACCAAGATTTCAACATTCAGCATGGCTTGACATGAACCATGAGATCATGTCAAGGTTTCAATATTCAACCAACCGAGTCACCCAGGCACCCGTTAATGAAATAATGTACTGAATATGTTCCTTTGTCTTCCCTCCACAATAAGTCATTGAGAGCCTTAAGAAGGTATTTTGCTCGTAATATCAAGGAGAAAATTCTCTCTTCCCATGTACTTTATTTTGGAAACAGACACAATTTTCTTATTCATCTAAAGAAACTTCTAAGCTGATCTGGTAATGAATATAAATAGTAATTCTTAGGCAAATAAAAACAAACAAAATATTAACAATTTTTTTGTTGTTATTTTACTTGACCCTGGTAGGTACAGAGATACAGAACACCAGCCCATGGAACAAAATGTGACTATTTGGCCAGACTGCCCATAATTCCCCAAATTCTGTGAGATCAAGAAAATTATGTGGTCCATCCCAGTTCATTATAAGATGGGAATCATTTACCTTGGATCAGGGACAAGTGGGGCCAG
Organism: Panthera pardus; assembly: GCF_024362965.1. Taxonomy (NCBI): domain Eukaryota; kingdom Metazoa; phylum Chordata; class Mammalia; order Carnivora; family Felidae; genus Panthera; species Panthera pardus. The sequence goes on from NW_026526677.1 coordinate 54,334,371, forward strand.
AAGACACAAGCACAAGCCAGTGTTCCAGGTCGCCACATCGACTATCACTCCTAATACCTTCACTTCTCCCTCAAGTCACATCTATTGTCCCATAATAGTTACTTATGACCAGCTAAAGGAGAAAGAAATAAGTCTAGACTGATTGAATAAAATAGACTGCCTCTACACTACAGTACCACTCAGGAGTGTCCTTGACAGATAAAAGTGAAGGGAAACGCACCTGAGATTTGGAGCTTCCAGCAAAGGCAAATGTGCCCAATAGTTACAGCTTCAGAAGGTGTACCCGATCATCCTTTGGTGTTTAAAAAGAAGTGACCTGCGGTAAGAATATATGTAGACCCCCAGAAATTTATGAAAGACTAATTGGTCAGGAGGTTGGACAGAGAAGTAATGAAACACTGGACAAAAGCGTTCTGTAGAAGAGACATACAGCTGACCCAAAGCAGAGGACACCCGAGTAAAGGTGTTTGTGTTTACAGTTAATATCCACCAGAGAGCTTCAAGCATGGAAGGAGCTTGAAACAACCAGTTAGGCAGAATGGTGTGGCCAGAAGTCATCCTCTGTCATCAGTCACCCTCAGTGTTGGAACAAGTGTGAAACGTATGCAGTAGACATGAGGGTAGAGATGGAAGTTGTGCATGAATCCAACTGTGTGGGTCCCCACTGTCATCGTTGCTGCTGAATGTGCAGCCTTCCAGAAACAGAGCTGATGTGGACACCAACCAGCCACTTAGTGTCAGGTTAATTACAATGGACCTCTTTTGCCCTGAAAGAATCAGCAATTCATCATGATTGGAGTTGATTGTATTCAGTCAGTTACTTTATGGAATTGCCTTCTCTGTTTTTAGGACCTCAGCAAACAAAAGTAACTGAAGGTTTACAAAGTAATTGATCCTCCCAGATAGGATCTCATCCAACTTTGTAGCGGTGGAGGTGCAACTCTGGGCTAGTGGTCATGGCACCTGTTAGTCTTCTTACATATCACATGACCCAGAAGCTGTAGGCCTACAAGGGATGGAACAGCCTTGGAAGGTGCTGCTGAATTGCTAGTTTGGAGGTGATACCAGCGGAGATTGGGTGGCTTCCTCCAGGAGACGGCAAATGCCCTAAATCAGCGGATGGAGGTCTGTAAGTGCCCCCAGATCAGGTAGGATTTTTTTTTTTTTTTTTTTGCTTTGAAGGAAATGTTTTTTTCTTGCCTCAAAATATCCTTTTCTTTGCTCTGAATATGCGGTCATATAAGAGGCAGAATCAGGCACTTGTGAAGTTACATTTTATTAATTTCAAAAATGGTTTCATTCTTAGCCATATCTTGATATGCTAAATATACTAATGATCTCGAAAGTCATACTTTTAGGTTTAATTATTAAATCTATCTTGTAAAACTTCTAAATAACTATTTCTAAAGTTATTTTTATTGTTTTGGTTTCATCTATTTTTATCAGCATTTGTTCCTTCTCTAACTTTTAATGTCTTGAAATCTGGTATTGTATTTTTATTTCTTGTTTTAAAAAAAGTTTAGGTACTTAAGACCATAATTCTGACGGGGAAAAATATATCTAATTGAAAGCCATATACATTCATATGTAAATTTCAGTTTCATGAAACACATTAATTGATCTTTGCTTTTCCAAATATATGAGGAAGCAGACTCCAAGCTCTGACCTGTCAACACAGAGCCCGATTCAGAGCTCAACCCGTGAACTGGGAGATCATAACTTGAGCCAAAGTCAGATACTTAACGGACTGAGCCACCCAGGCACCCCGGGAATTTTATTTTTTAATAAATATGTAGAAAAAAAAAAACATACCTGGTTTGGGCACTAATCTAAGAAAAATTTACTCATTAGTTTCAGCATGTTTCTGTGTAAAAATAATGAACTCTATAATGGAGAAACAGGTGTGATATTCATAACTCTTTGCTTAAGAACTAATAGTCCTTTGAGACTTAATTTCTTCTTATCTAAATTGGGAATGATAAACCATATCTATTTGGGGCCATATTTAAGCAAGATAATGAATCTAAAGCACTTAGCTAAATTATAAGTATGTTACTGCTCTAGGCACTTAGCAAAATGCAACTTTGTGTTTTGTAACTCTCCTTTATATCCTGGCAAGTTGTGTTTCTTGGCTTTTGGAGCTAGGTAACCTCAGAGCACAGGCTGTTAAGAAGCAGGGCAGTGGTGGGCTTTGTAAAAGGACAAGTGATGGTCCCGTTATGGAAAGAGATCTTTGCCAGGATATTTGGAAGAACCTCAGATATCAGAAGTTTGCCTCTAGGAACTATACACAATTTGGTCTTGACCACAAACCATCTCAGAGGCATTTGTTGGTTGAGGTGATCCCAGTTCAGGTAGGATTTTTTTTTTCTTTAGGATTAAACATTATTTTCTTGACTCTGAAATTGACCTTTCTTTTCTCTGAATATGCAGTCGTGAAAGAGGCAGAGGCATGGCACTTGTGAAGTTACATTTTATTAAGTAAGCTTTCTTATTAAATAATTGCAAATGAAATAAAAAAGTTGGACAGGAGAAAGAAAATTAGAATTAAAATGAATGAAGACTGCTAATATCAGTCTTAACCTGAACAGATTTTATTTCATTCTAACTATAGCTTGTGAAATAAATACCTTTTAATGCATCTCTTTAAGTTTGCACACATTGAAGTGAATCCCCCAACAATGTGCACACAGAGTTCAACCTGTCTGCATCCCTAGGAAGCAAAAGTATTTTTTACATGAGCATAACCATTTAATAGGTTACTGCTGCGAGTGACGATTCAGAAGAAAAATCTGTGCAACACGCTTACGAATTACCTTATTTTTTACACCATAGACAATAGGGTTGAGTGCAGGTGGCACAAGGAGATAGATGGTTGAAAGAAGGATGTGGGTAGAAGGAGCAACATGTCCAAAACGGTGGCTGAAAAAGGAGAAGAAGGCAAGAATATAAAACTCAAGGAAAACAAAAATATGAGCTGTGCATGTGTTAAATGCTTTGAGCCGTGCCTCCTTTTGGTGTAGATGAAAAACAGCCTGGAAAATAAGGATATAGGAAATGAAGATGAAAATCATGTCAAATCCCAGTATTGTAAAACCTACTAGGAGACCACATGTTTTATTGACTCGGATGTCTTCTGCAGCTAGCTTGACCACAGCCATGTGCTCACAGTAGGAGTGAGCAATTACAACAGAATGGAAAAGGTGTAGTCTTTTGATTAAAATTGGTAAAATGCCAACAAGCACCATTGCCCGAATTGCCACAACCAACACCATAGTGACCAGGATGGATGGTGTGAGGATGGATGTGTGCCTCAGTGGATCACAGATGGCAACATAGCGGTGAAAGGCCATGGCCAGCAGGATGCCAGATTCCATGCCCTGCAAGGCATGAATGAAGAAAAGCTGGGCTAAGCAAGCATCAAAAGCCATGGAGCATGAGCCAAACCAGAAGATGGCCAACATCTTGGGAGCAATGGCTACACAGAGCCCTATGTCAGTGGCTGCCAGCACTGCCAGGAAAACGTACATGGGTTGATGCAGGCTGTGTTCTGTAGGAATGATGATTAGTAAAATAGTATTTCCCAGAAGAGCCACCAGGCATATTGCAAAGAAGGAAAACCCAATCCAAAATTGCACGTCCGGGGATCCCAATTAGCATCAGTGTTGTGGGGTCTAGATATGACATATTAATGGATGCCATGGAAGTTCGTGATCTTTCTTTTCACCACTAATTCTCATACCTACAGAAAGAGAGTGGGAGTGCGAAGTGAAAGGACACAGACCCCTCTATCGTTCAGACACATTTAGTATTGAAGAAATAAGTTCAGTCTTTGGAGGACTGATTATTCAGTTTGGCTGAATTATTCAGAGGTTCTATTCTATATGCCAACATAGAGTAGCAAACAATCCTTCAAAACTAGTAGAGTCATAGGTGAACAGGGGAAAGTTCAGGATTTCTGATTTATTTTTTGTGGAAATGGAAACCATGAGTCTGAGAACACTGATCTTTTGTATTTTTCATGACCTCTAGGCTGGGCTGTTTGAAACACCATCAGTAGGCTTTCCTTTTCTATTTGCTTGTAGATGCCAGCTCAGTTTTGCTGCAAGTGCAGATTCCATCTGGGCATCTTGTGGACCTAAAAGAATCCCATTTCTGTCCCCATGTGGGTAAGTATGTAGCTTACGAGAGCCTTCACCCTCAACCAATACTATTCCTGGTCCCAGGAAGCAGGTTATATATCCCTGAGTCTGTAGCATTAAGTCTCCAATGGGGATTGGTAGGAGAGCGTATAGCTGTCTTACATTCACTCAGTGTTCACATAAAAATATTGAACAAATCACTGTTTAACAGGAGGTCAAGTGTGGCCCTTAGAGGAGATTTGAAGAAGGTGGTCTGTTTTCAAAGGCAGCCAGGGATGGCTCGTTCTCTGAATGGATTAAGTTCACTTAAGTGTAAAGGAGATTTGCTGAGTGGAGAAGGAAAGGTGGAATATAGAGGATGTGGTTTACAGAGGGGCTTAGGAAATTAGAAGAATACAGAGAAATGCTTTAAACAGAGTAACAACTAAAAATAAGATGCGATGTAGTCAAAAGCAGAGCCTATCCAGTTTAGAGATACCACACTGCTGGATGAGTGTGATGTTTTCTCCCCCCAAGTTACGTGTCAATGGAGCACTCGGTAAATTTACACCTCCTTCTGGTTTCCACATTGGGGATCCTACTTTCTCCTTAATAACTTTATACTATGATTCTCTATTAAGATTTTTATACACTATACTATGATAATTAACTATTATTTGAAAGCTGAAGCACCTTTGAATATAATGAGCTAATCTTACATCTCCCTGGTTTTATACTTTTTACAGAATTGATCTAAGCTCTCTTTAGTAGGAACCAAATTTTGCATTTAAGAAACTCATTTTTTCCCAATAATGTCATTATTCATTAATTTCATTAATCCTTCATTAATTTATTAATGAAGCCATTCATTAATTTCATTAATCATACTCTTACTTTTAAACCAGTTCACATTTTATTATAGTATTTTCATGTCAAGACACTTACTGAAATCACTCCCACAAAGAGATTTCCTCTGAACTGGTCACATTCATACGCCCTGGAAAATGGAGCCTTTTACGTACAGCAGTGGAAGTCTCTCTTTCTCTCTGAGGCAATCACTTGAAAATGGTCATACAAATAGCAGTTTAATGGTTGCTTAAAGCACGTCTGTGGAGATATCAAAGGAATTTTTGGTGCAATAATTCTTACATGAATGAAAAATAATGATAGAAAGACACTGAGATCTCTTTGCTTGTTTGCAACAATACAATGAGCAAACAATAGTCAAAGTGGTCATAAGATATGGATTAAAGCAACAAATATTGTGAAAAATAATTTCCTCTGATGTGTGCATGTTGTATTTGGAAGCATGTGGTGGGAGAAATGGTAAAATGTGTGGAGGGTGTTCCTAATAGTTATGAATGTGAGTTGCCAGAAATGATAGAAGGTAAGAGAAAAATCTCAAAATCTGAATAAATCAGGATCCCCTAAATAATGGTTCACTAACTGGCTGATACTGTAAAGGAAAAAATAAATATTATGCTCAGCTGCATCCACTTGATGATAATGTCTTTATCAGATTATTTACCTAGTAATCAGCAAGCAGTTAAAGTCAAGGGTTTCAAAGTCTGAGAGATGATCTGGCTACTCACCCTGAACCCCCCACCACATACACACATTTACCTTTTATGGAATCTTGCCAGAGTACACATCATCCACAATTTACCCATCTGTAAATTAAGAACAATATCCTTATTTACCCCAGAGCTAAATGAGATCATATGGAGAATACATCAATGGTTGGTACAGTTCACATAATATTTATAACAGTTGATGAAAGGACTAACTGTTTTGCCAACACAGAAATAGGATGCACAATTTCAAGGAGACAAGAAAAAACACACAAAAGTGAAAATTACTTGATGATAGAAATGAAAAAAAAAAATCCTACAAGAAGATGAAAATCCCAGAGCTAAAGCGTTTTCTTCCATCTGCTTATATATAAGATTGACCACAACCAAAATAAGAAGGTGATGTCTTAAACTAGTCTGTAAATTCCCATGCGGTTACAAAATGTCACATGACTTAAAAAAAAAATCTTTGTAACAATTAGTCTTTTACAGACTTTGTGAGGTCATAGGAATAAAATGCATCTGAATTACATTAAATACAATTACAGTGAGAAACAATAAAGGCAGAATTTGATGACTCCAAGCTTTCAAAATAACATAAATGCTATCATAAAAGGGATGGGCTCATTGTTAGTTACTGAGTAGAAGAAAAAGAAGAGACTCTAATAGGTGAGCTCCAACAGAGGCAAGAGGTCAGAAAGGAGGTTAGGGTATCCTTTGCTCCATCACAAAAAGGACTAAGATGCTGTGTAAATGAAGCAGATACTGAAACTTTTCATAGTTTACAGTGTTCTGTATTTCTCCTCTTTTTCATATCACCCAAACACCCCACATCTGCCCGTGCAGGTAGATAGGTGGCTGATTGTCTCATCCTTTTTTATTTTCAGTAAACCTGAGAACATTACGGTTAACAGGCATAAAGTAACTGGTATCTAGAATCACAAAAAAACACTTTGCATGTATCATAAATTACTTGAGGGCCATAAATAGAAGAAGATGGGACTAAGATATCTGCAAAATTCTTTAAAATTATATTAGATTTACATTAATCCCCCCAAATTCTTTTGTTGATGAAAAATTCTAAACACAGAGAATGGAAATAGCATGACAGGGGACAGAAAAGTGAATGACTAAAGCGGGATTTTAAAACCTTAGTCTATCCATTCTCTCCTAAGATAAACACCCGCTGCAGCCCCTACTTCACTCCCAGTTCCCAAACTGTAGGGGCAGAACCTTACCTGGATAGAGCTGAGGACTGATTTGTCTTGTGCATAGGCTAGTTGCATCTTTGTTTCCAGCAAAATTTCCAGCAGAAGTAGATATTAAAGGAAAGGATGCTAGGCCTTCCTGAGTGCCTGAGCTGATCCCAGAGCATCATTACCTTTCTGATTCCCCTGGAGCGTCATTATCCTTCTGATCCCAGGAGTGTGTTGGTCTGGCCCAGCAACATATGTCCAGAGAGCACTGTGAATTCTAGAAGGAAGGAGTCTTCCTGGAATGAGAATTTGTAACTCTCTGATCTTGGGTTACTTTCAGAGAAAGTTGAGCATAAGCTAATGTGGAGTGAGATCACTAGAATATGAGAAATGGAGATTTCTTAAGTTAAAGAAATAAAGTGTCATTATGTTTTCCACCCTCTGTTATCTGGCAGGACCTGTAGATGAAGTACTATGGTAGATATTCTTGTGCTGATAAATATTATAGTAATCTTGCTCTACGTGCTTCTCCTTTTTCCCGCTACTGCTACATTACTGATAGACTGCATTTCACCACCTTCTCCTCTTCTTCCTGATCCTCCTACAATGTTACTCCTGTTGCCTAGTATTTTATAGTAATTTTCAGCTTCCAATAAACCTTAAGTACTTTTTTTTTTCAAGGACCACATTCTTCAAGCCTCTCTGGTCATTGAGATATTTAATAATGTATCATTCTCTCTCTGTTTTTTTTTGGAAAGGTGATGGCAGTAAATTTAGTAACAACATCCCAAACCCCAGAGGACAAGTTTTATAGGTTTTTGTTAGTAATGGGTTATCCCTCTTAGAGACTGGAGGATATTTCAAAGGTCGGCTACTTTCTGACTCAGAGTTTTAATTCACTCGACATAGAAAATCATTAATTAACTGATGGCAGTGTGAAGGCAGCAAACTTTTCTCTAGTAAGCTTGCGGGTTACTGCATTTTAGATGATAGTGACCAAAATGCAGGATTTCCGCCCAGATATTTTTCTTCTGAGTGAGGATCAACTGTGTGACACTCTGTCTCATGTGATACCATCACTAGTCTGTTTATTTACTTATGTACTTTTTTTTGATACTAAGTTGTGAGTAGTTGTCCAAGTTTAGAACTTTTGGTCCAGCTTCAGTACCCATACAAAATCAATTTGGTCTATGAAGAGAAGAAAATCCTTTCATGTGCTATCAGTTGTCATCTTTCATTGATTTTTTCCTTTCTTTTTTTCTTCCCAGTTTCCTCAGGAATTTATTCTTAAAGGCTGACATATTTCTTTCCTGCTCACCTCATTATCCCACCTTCTTTTCTCTACCCTTTGATTCTTATTTTGTTCTTTATCACTCTCTTGTCTTTCAGTTCTTTCTTGTTTTCTTTCTCTTTTCCTTTTTTTTCCTTTTCTCTCTCTTTTTATGCCTATCTCAATTTTCTCAAAAGGTCTCTATCATTTGTCTGTTCTTTTTGGAGTATTTAATTTTTCCCTCTCCTTTCTTCAATATGCACCTATCACTGTGAAGTTCTCATCGAAAGAATACAATCATCTTTTGCCCAGAAATATTTTAGAGAACTTTCTCATTTTATTTTATAGCCTAGTTCCTGAAATAATATTTTATATCCATTTTTTCCTATTCAGGTCCTGTATTAATATAGTTTAATCTTCTTTCTTTCTACTTGAATTTTTCTTGCAAAGGAATACACATCTCTCCCTTATAACCCAGCAGTTCTACAACTTGGTATTTACTGAAAAGAAACAGAGAAGGCCATAATAAGACTTGTAGTATAATTTACAGACTAGCCCTGACAACCCAATATCCACTGAAAAGATAATGAGTCTTGGGGCGCCTGGGTGGCTCAGTCGGTTAAGCATCCGACTTCGGCTCAGGTCATGATCTCGCGGTCCGTGAGTTCAAGCCCCGCGTCAGGCTCTGTGCTGATGGCTCAGAGCCTGGAGCCTGTTTCAGATTCTGTGTCTCCCTCTCTCTCTGACCCTCCCCCGTTCATGCTCTGTCTCTCTCTGTCTCAAAAATAAATAAACGTTAAAAAAAATAAAAAAAAATAATGAGTCTTAATTATTCAGTTCAGTGAGATTTAATGTGTGTATACTACTGTGTAACCATCCATCACCCAACGTAAGATACAGAAAATTTTCAATACCTCAGAAAGTTCCCTCATGCTATATTCCAGTCATTGTCCAAGTCCCTCTCTACTCCAAGCAACTTTTATTGGCTTTTATTGCTACAGATTACTTTTACTTAAATTTTATTTGTGTTATAAATTTAAACTAATAGTGTCAAAAATGTAATAAGAGTTTCAAGCAGAAAGGTGGATTTGGCAAAGGAAGCATCTTGAAACAGGCTGTGGGTATCTGTACATACTAAATATTATTACACTTCAGAGCATGATATGGAATATTGTAGAAGATAGAGAAGCAAGTTAGTGTGTGTGTATGCACACATATACATTCATATGTAAATATATTCATATACACATTTATACACAAACCTGCTGTTTAACTGTATCTGCCACAGTAATCCATATCATGTTTTGAGCAGTGAAATATTTAAATATATGTATGTATTTGAAGAGGAAAATGTTTTACAAAGGATTGAGAGTTGAGGTTAAAAGTGTTTGAAATCAGTTGGAAATCAGTTGAAATGAGTTGACTCAGTCGGTTAAGTGACTGACTTTGGCTCAGGTCATGATCTTGTGGTCCATGGGTTCAAGCCCTGTGATGGGCTCTGTGCTGATAGCTCAGAGCCCAGAGACTGCTTCAGGTTCTGCGTGTCTCTCTCTTTCTGCCCCTCCCTCACTTGCACTCTGTTTCTGTCTGTCTATCTCAAAAATAAGCAAACATTAAAAAATTTTTTTAAAAAGTGTTTGAAATCAGTTAAGCAAGAAATAATGTAATATTTGCTTGGATCAATAAGATACAATAGAATCCTCCTTTTATTGTCTCATGTCTCTGTGGGTCTTTTCCCTTCTTACTGCTTATCTCCTCCAGATAATCCATGCAATGCCCCCCAAACTTCTGAGTTGCCAGATGAATCTGTACATTGTTTGGCCATAACTGTTATCTGTGTCTTCCCTGTTGTTACTTTAAAGAGAGATCTCCTTTACTTCGTGCAGGGAGCTGTGGTGAGGAAGGAGGCACCATGCTCAACCTTGCATGTGGGCACAAATAGGTGTTTTATGCTGTTGCAAGACTTGATCTCTGTTGTCACACATTCAACTCTGATAAGATCTTTTAATGAAACATCCTACCTGGGACAGTGGGCTCTTAGTTGTAGGCCAGAAACTTAAGGCTTCTGTAAATACATCACTGTTCTCTACATAGTTGGAAAATGACTTACTCCAAAATTGGTTGTAAAACCTTTGTTTTCAGGTTGGGAAGCATATATATTGAATTAAATACTGAGTGGATAGTTCCATATCCATATCCATATGCTATATAAACATATGCATGTAAATATATATCTGAATAATTCAACTTCAGTACATGGTGTAATATTAAACAGTTATCTCTGTTTTTAGAGGATGTGAAATGAATCTTAACTGAAAAAATTAGGCATTGAGGGAAATTAGCAATTATAATATGGGACAATGTGGGATGGAGCCTTCCAGTACAATGCACATAAATGAGTTTAGCACCTCTGATGGAGAGCCAGTTGAAAACTAACATGACAAGAATAAATTCCAGAATCCATGGCTACTTCTGTTACTAGTGAATACTTTGTTTAAGTTTTCTAATTTATTATGGTAACTGTTAGAACTAATAAATTCAGTATAGTTGCACAATACAAAATTAATATACACACATTATATGTGTTTTGATATATAAACAATGATCTATCTGAAAAACTGGCAGTCCCATTCAAAATAGCAACAAAAAGAATAAAATACTTAAGAATAAACTTTTTATAAAATGTTTATTTATTTTGAGAGAGAGAGAGAGCAGGAGAGGGGCAGAGAGAGAGGGAGAGAGAGAGAATCCCAAGCAGACTCTATGTTGTCAGCATGGAGCCCAATGTGGGTCTTGATCCCACGAACTATGAGATCATGACCTAGACCGAAACCAAGAGTCAGATGCTTAACTGACTGAGCCACCCAAGTGCCCCTACTTAAGACTAAACTTAAAGAGGTACAAGACTTGTATGCTGAAAATTATATAATGCTGATGGAGGAAATAAAAAGTGACACAGATAATTGGAAAGACATCATGTTCATTGATTGGAAGAATTAATATTGTTAAAATTTCTGTACTATCCGAAGTGATCAAAGATGTGTGATTTCAATGTGATTCCCATCAAAATCTCAGTGGCATTATTACAGAAGTAGAAAAGAAACCCACTAAAATTTATGTGTAACCACAAAAGATCGCTAATAGTGAAAAGCAAAGTGAAGAACAAAGCTGAAGACATCACACTTCCTGGTTTCAAAATATATTACAAAGCTACAATAATCAAAACAGTATGGTACTGAAATAAAAGCAGAAAAATAGATCCATAGAAGAAAGTACACAACCCAGAAATAAGTCCATACATGTATAATCAAATAGTCTTATACAAGGGTGCTAAAACGATGGGAAAACAATAATGTCTCTAATAAATGGTGTTGGGAAAACTGGATATCCACATGCAGAAGAATGAAATAGACCCTTATCTCACATCATTCACAAAATGACCTCAAAGTGGATTAAAGTAAGACCTGAAAACAGTAAAAGTCCTAGAAGAAAACATAGGAAAATGCTTCTTGCCATTGGTCTGAGCAGTGGTTTTTTTAGATAAGACATCATAGTACAGGCAACAAAAACAAAAGTAGACAAATGGAATTATATCAAACTAAAAAGCTTCTACACAGCAAAAGGAACCTCAGTAGAGTGAAAAGACAGTCAGTCTATGGAATAGGAAATTTTTTGCAAGCTGTGTAGTTCATTAGGGGTTAATATCCAAAATATATGAGGAATTCATACTACTCAATAACAAAACAAACAACAACAACAAAAACATTACAAAATGGGAAAAGGACCTGAAAAGACATTTCTCAAAAGAAAACATGCAAATGTCCAACATGTATATGAAAAGGTGCTCAACTTCACACAGCATCAGGAAAATGAAAATAAAAACCACTATGAGATATTACTTCACACCTTTAGGGTGTCTGGTATCAAAAAGACAAGAGATAAGGGTTGGAGAGGCTGTGGAGAAAAATCAACCTTTGTACACTATTGGTGGGAATGTGAATTAGTACAGCCATGATGGAAAACAATATGGAGTCCTCAAAAATGAAAAACACAAAACAAAATTACAATATGATCCAGTAATCCCACTTTTGGTTATACATCCAAAGGAAATGAAGTCACTATCACTTGTTTCAGGTTGGAATTAAAATGGGTTAATCAAAGGAATAAAGAATATGTTATTGTCCTTTTCAGTCCCCTTTAGGATTTCATATCCTGTTAAATGGTTGATAAATTAAATGGTATCTCGTATTATCGAAGGATGGATACATCTGGAGCTAAAATCTGAGGGTATGCACAGGCAAATTACTAGGACTGATAATGTAGATTATCAGTCATTACTAAGTATACAAATTATTCTCCCTTCTGGCAATGATTCTGTAGGGACCTGTTTGTGTCAAATGTTATTTTTGCTTATCCTCTGAGAATATCATGTTGAGGCTGCTCCATATAGAAGCTGTATCTTTGGGTTGTTTGTTGGCTCTGAGTCAGTTTCTTGTTTGAGCTAATTAGTTTTGTTATCCAAGTAGAGAAGGTAGAGAAAAGGAGCTAGCTAGAGTGATCTAAGTAAAATATTTTAGGACACCGAGACTCCTCCAAACGCCACCCTTTATTTTCTGAGTGTTATAGATTCAATGGAGGAGAAATAAATCTTTAAGCAGAGGAAATAAACATTTTTCATTCTCAATGGATGAAGTGATGAAAGAGCCAGATTTTAGGAGGCAAAGATCTTTTTTTAAGGATATCATAGGAGTGAGGATTATCTCTCCTTTTGAAATTATTTTTATCTTGCACGACTTACTTGAAGGAATACAATAGGGGTAACAAAAATATGGATACCTTGTGATATCTGGACTCATGTACAGGTTGGTATTTTTAAGAGGATGGCATCATAATGATCCTATCCTGTATGCTTCTGGGAAAAATATTTTTGGAACCAATGTGTATATCCTTCTGTGCAGTTTTCTTCTTTTCCAATGTTCTGTATTGTACTTATGTGTTCTATCTGTATTTTTGAACACTTAGTAAGTCAAATCCAGTGGTCTAAACATTTGATTCTAAAATTCCCTGTAGGTTATACAGTGTGCGTATGTATGTATGTATTTTTTACCCATAGAATCTTATCTACTTTGTACCTTTGTACTCTTTGAGTCCAGACTACATAAGATTTAAATTCATTATGTCATGATTATCCTTCCTAGTGGAAGAACATATTCTCAAGACCAGATATCATATATTGTTTAGATTCCAGTCTAAATGACACTTTCTATGAGTCACAAAACTTAATTTGGTCTACTGATATCATTTCTAAAGAATTCATGTCCCACTCATGATAATCCATTGCCTTATAAATTACTTATTTACAGTGTATTTATCACACGAATCAATTCAAAAAGCCATGTCTGTACTGTTCAAGAGGAAAACCCAGGGTTAGCAAATGTAGAAGCCTAGAAAACAATCCTTCAGTTAGTGATATTTGGAGAGTTTAAGTGTGTTTTCATGATTCTGGCAAGCATATGAAGGGATAACTATGTATGGTTTTAATGAGTACATATAATATTTATGAGGACTTGTTTGAGACCTAGGACAACCAGATTCCTCTTCAAGAGCTGAAGGCATTACTACTCAGTGTCAGTGCTACAGTAGGACATAGGGGAGAACAGAAAACTAGTACCAAAGGTTTCTCTACAAGCAAATAATTTGTATCAAGTTAAGAGTCTTTCTCTTCTGTAACCTTCCCAACCCCTGCCTCCTCACTCATCCCTTTATCTGGGGATATCCCCATGGCTTCTTTGCCATAGAGGATCATTTCTTCCCTGGAGCTGTGAGAAGTATAAAAGAATATGCTTTATTCAGTAATTGATGTTTTGGACCTCATTAGGCCAATTTACCAATCCAGTAAATGACTGCTCTGCGTGTATCATAATATGGTTTTCTGGATGAATAAATGAGACCACACAAGAAGGGTCCATCTCTACAGTGAACTGATACAAGTCTGAAACATTGAGTATGGGAAGGTAGTGAATGACATTAAGGTTAAGAAATATGTTGTTCGTGTGTGTGTGTGTGTGTGTGTGTGTGTGTGTGTGTGTATGATCCTTATCAATATATTTTTCTTCAGAAGAATATATGTCTCTAAAGGGTACATGATAGGAAAAAACAATAGGAAAAAAATGACATTGTAATATACTATGCTTCCTGTTGGCCACATACGGATTGTGGTAAATGACATCTGGAAGGCACGGAATATGTTATTCTCATTAAAGAAACAATCCCAAAGATGGACATATCATGCTATCATTAAGAAATATTCCAAGCGATGTCACACTCTTACCACATGCAGTCCTACAAATTTCTAGTTGTCCAAATTTAATATGTAACTCTGAAAGCTTGATTGTCTGGATTATGACTTTCTTCCTCTTAAATCAGGAGAGAAGACATCATTTATTTCTATAGCATAAATCACTTAAGAGTGTGGTTTGTGCAGTCTCCTGCCTAAAACAAGAATCCCTACAATAACTCCCCGAAAGTTTCACAAAATTTCTGCTTGCTTACTTGTAGTCATGGAAAGTCCACTCACTGGAGAGAAATACTGACTGAAAAATTCGAGTGGAAAATTTCAAACTCTTGAACCCTCCAATATAGTTTCTGATTACTACTGTTAGGGAAGCTCAAAATGGCTTTGGAGGGCACTTCTGCATCCTGAGGAGTAATATACTACATTATTCACCTTGGGGAATCTGAAGAATACTCTTTCTTAGACTCCAACTTATCAGTAGGCATAGATACACTGTTTAAATATTAACTGCACTTACCATATTTGACACTGGATTTGACACTTGTAAAAGAATAAATATGTTACAGATGTAATTTTCAGACAGGTACTAATAAGAAGGAGTAGAAAGGAAAGATAAAATACTGTGTAGTAAATGATATGGAGAACTACAGTGAGCAATAGATGAAAATATACCAAGACAGGTTATCTACAACATATAATTGATGCAAAATTAGATCTTTTGCAGAAATTTCTGAAAGAATAAAATGAAGCAGAGAATTTTAGAATATCTTCAAAATAATTGTTTATGCAATTGATCTTTTTCTAAAATGGGCAGAGGAAAAGTGAAGATGCAGATAAGCTATTAATGTAGAGAAATTGTCCCTCACCTCCTACTATTTTCTCCTTTGACTTATAAGTGTGTTGGGACACACTGATATCTTTGTCCATTTCTGTTTGTTGCTGTTTTTCTTGCTTTAACATCTCAGGCTCTGAAGGCTTGAGCTCTGTCATTCAGACGATCAACTTATATATGGCATTCGTTTTTTAATTTTTTTAAACATTTTTTATTTATGTTTGAGAGGCAGAGAGAGAGAGGATGGGTGGGGGAAGGACAGAGAGAGAGGGAGACTCAGAATCTGAAGCAGGCTCCAGGCTCTCAGCTGTCAACGCAGAGCCCGACACAGGGCTCGAACCCATGAACCGTGAGATCATGACCTGAGCTAAAGTTAGATGTGTATCCAACTGAACCACCCAGGTGCCCCTATATATGGCATTCTTGTCACCCACACATGCTAGTCATTGTTTATCATATTATGATGTTTTCCTTGTAAAGTGTAACCTCCATGAGAATAAATCTGATCTGTGAATTACTTTATTCCTAGTGCCTGGAACATGGTTTGTCACACAGTCACTGCTAGTTGTTGAATTAAGTACAATTGAATAGACAGGGAATCTTTTTACAGAGTTAAGGTGACTTATTTGCCCTTGTGATAATATGAAATGATACATGAATTATCTTTCTGTATTTTCAAACACAGTATTTTATGTGATGTTACAAATATGTTTACTTTGGTCCTAGTGAATTGAAATACACCTGGTTATGAATTTGAACTGTTTTTAACATAAGGGTCTTCTTGAACTGAATCTTCATGTTTTCAGCATCTGGTAATGATCATCTATCATAGCAGCTTCATCTTCAGAAGTAGTGACAGAAAGCAAAGGGAAAAGCGTCATGCCTCCTCTCAACACCTCTCGTCCCTCTCCTATCACCTTCTTGCTGATGGGCATCCCAGGACTAGAGCACCTGCATGTCTGGATTGGGATTCCCTTCTGCTCCATGTATGTGGTGGCTGTGGTCGGGAATGTGACCATCCTGGCCGTGGTGAAGGCAGAGCGGAGTCTCCATGAGCCTATGTTCTTCTTTTTGTGCATGCTCTCCGTCACTGACCTGGTCCTCTCCACATCTACACTGCCCCGCATGCTTTGTCTTTTCTGGCTTGGAGCCCATGACATTGCATTTGATGCTTGCCTGACCCAAATGTTCTTCATCCATAGCTTTACCACCATGGAATCGGGTTTTTTCCTGGCCATGGCCATTGACCGTTACGTGGCCATTTGTCATCCACTGCACCACACTACCATTCTCACCCATGCGCGCATCACCATAATGGGTATTATTGTGGTGATTCGGGGCGTAGCCTTCTTTTCTCCACATCCCATCCTGCTCAAGCAGCTGCCCTACTGCAGAACACGAACCATTGCCCACACCTACTGTGAGTTCATGGCTGTGGTGAAGCTGGCATGTGTGGACACAGGAGCCACCACACGTTATAGCCTCAGTGTGGCTTCTATCATTGGCTCATGTGATGCCATTCTCACTGCTGTATCCTATGCCTTCATCCTGCGCTCTGTATTCCGCCTGCCATCCCGAGAAGCTAGCTTTAAGGCTCTGGGCACATGTGGGTCACATGTCTGTGTTATTCTTGTCTTCTATTCCACAGCTGGTTTTTCCATTTTCACTCACCGTTTTGGGAAAAATGTGCCTGCACATGTCCATATATTTATTGCAAATATGTACCTTTTGGTGCCCCCTTTTCTCAACCCCATTGTGTATGGAGTAAGGACCAAGAAAATACAGGAGCATGTTCTTAGAGCGCTAAAGGTCAAAGTTGTCTGATTTTAGTTTGATCAATAGAAGAGATGGCTCAAGATATATAGAAATACCTAGAAATCATCTATATATAGAAATATATAGAGATGATGTAGGGAAAATAATTAACTGTTCTTATTCCCACAGGCTGAATTGCATTTACCACCTGAAAGTTGTTATTTATCATATGTCTAGAATTTCTAAGAATATTAACTCAGCAAATTATTTTACCTTTTTTATTTAATAAATATTGGTGATGAATTTGTTCATCTCATTCTGAATATGTACCTTTCAGAGGGAGTTATAATATAGAATCAACAGTAGGTAGAAGGAGAAACAAACCTATGAAGATACTTAGGAAAAAAAAAAAGGAAGAGGTCTCTGAGATCTATATGCTGAATTTTATAGAGTAGTAAGCGAAATAATATTGAGGCATATATATAGCTGTGATTTTTAAAAACAGGTAATAAATGTTGTATCTCTAGTCAAATTATATCAAATTAATGTCTCAAAGTACATGAATAGAGTAATAATGCACAAAGACTTAAAAATGTAAGTAAGAAGAAATGATCACCCAGTCAAGGAAAACAAAAATATAAAAATAAAAATTAAATTCAGAAACATGTATTTGTGTGAAAATACCAACATTGGTATTAGGGCTTCTATGGTTTCTAGAGCAATTTTGATAGAGGCACGGGGTCCTTCATATTCTGGATTCTACTGACTGCTAAAGTATAGTTCCATATATTTCAAATTTGATTGGTAGTAGTTACAATAAACCACAGGCTACCATGTACATTCAGTTTTCCCTATTGATTAGTTGACTTTGAACTTAATATCAAGACACAGAATGTGAAATCTGTTATTAACAAATTTAAATATTTCCCCTTTTTATTACCCCAATATCTAAGACTATCTTCTTTTCTTGCTCATTTTCCTCAGCTTTCACTAGATTCCCCACTATATGTTTCTCATCTTTTAAAAATATTATTTAAAAACTAGCAGCCATCTGAAAAGGGGAGTGATATTTGTGCTGTGAAACTTTTTCTCACTCCTTGTGTCTTTATCCTACGAACTTAACATCCATAGCTAGGCACAAAGACTAACATCTCTGCGTTCACTAACACTCCATATGTAATTTAACTATAAGTAGAGTGTAAATTTTTCTGTTTTGGAAAACTGCATACATTTGGCATTATTCCTTTGACATCATGGATGCAGGACTAGGAGCAGTTTGAGGGCTACCGTAATACATTTAATTTGGACATGGCAGGTTTGAGATTCACGTGGAATATTGAATTGTATATGTCCTAAGGGAGAAGGTCTTAGCTAAGGTAAATATTCACATATTTTGAACATATAAGTGTGGTGGTCTGGCCAATTACGAGTAAATTCACTCAAGCAGCAGTTGCAGGATGAAGAAAACAGACAATATGAAAACATGCTGAAATTTTCGCTCCCATGCCCATTCACCTACATTTGCCTAAGACATTCTTAATTTACAGCTGTAGTTCCAGGTTAATTATCAAGGGTGCCCTTTTCCAGTATTTTTCTTCTCAGATAATGTGTGTTCACTCTGTCATTAAGACACCAATGACTTGTTACATTTTTAACAAATTTTAGACTGCTGCATTTGTAATGTATGAATTCATTTTTTGAGTGTAAAAATACAGTGAAATTGGCCGATCTTAAGTGGACAGTTAGATAAGTTTTAACAAATGTATGGCCCTTGTAACCCACCCCACAATCATAGTAGAAGACATTTTCATCACCCCCAAAAGTGCCCCTTCTCTTCTATCTTGAAAGTGTACTGTTGGGAAAATGTATTGTTTATATAATAGAAGTACTTGTCCTACCTCTGTCACTAGGAAATCAATGACTCAAGTTACAATTTTAAAGTTTTAGACTATTGCATTTAGTATGTTTATAGGCTGGAAAGTCTTGTAGTGGGGGTTCTGAATACACTTTTTCCAATGATTATTGTCCATGTCCATAATTTCTGTATGTGCTTGTTATACATGTGGATGAAACTATTATTTTAATGAATCTGATGCTGAGAGATTCTCCCCATGTGATTCCCAAGCCCAAATCTTGGTTGTATCAGGTATTTTCCATGGCCAGGACACTAGACTAAGAGGATCAGAGGTCCCTGGAAGGGACCTGTCGTTAGAAGTCATGTGCCAGTTGCCATGTATTCCATGAGATATTATCTATTCTACTGCCATCCTGTATCCCTTCCCCCCCACAGGATAACAGGTGGGCAGGCAGCTGGCTATTCTTTCAGCTCTCTGACACCTGAGTGTACTCCAGGAAGAAGACATAACCAGGTGCATGGGCAGGAGCACAAGTTCCTGGCACTGTTATTTTATTTGCATGTAGTAGTCACTCAGTGCTTCCAATAGAAAGGCATGGAAGATGATTTTTGTAGATGAGAGATCCTGTAAGGATGGTAGTCTCAGGAACTGCCCTGGAGGTTGGCCTAAGATATATATCAGCAGTGTACCTTACAGGAGAGCTGTTGTGATCCTTGGCATGGGCTGCTGCTGCCTTTTTTTTTTTTTAATATTTATTTTTGAGAAAGAGAGAAACAGAGTGTGAGCAGAGGAGGGGTGGAGAGAGTGGAGACACAGAATGTGAAGCAGCTGGAGGCTCCCAGCTGTCAGCTATCAGCACAGAGCCCTACATGGGGCTCGAACTCACGAACTGTGAGATCATCACCTGAGCCGGAGTCAGACACTTAACTGACTGAACTACCCAGACGCCCCTGGCCTGGGCTTCTTAAGATGGCAGCAAACTGATTGAGCCTGTTATACCAAAAGGTCTGCTTCCACTTCCCTTAAAGTTGATCATAATTTCACAGAATTTTTAAAAATGTTTATTAATTTATTTTGAAAGAGAGAGAGAGAGAGAGAGCATGAACAAGCAGGGGAGAGGGGCAGAGAGAGAGTGAGAGAGAGGGAGAGAGATTGAGATCCCTAAGCAGGCTTCGCGCTCAGCAAAAAGACTGACAAGGGGCTCGATCTCACAAACTGTGAAATCATGACCTGAGCCGAAATCAAGAGTCCCAGGCTTAACTGACTGAACCAACCAGATACCCTCAATTTCACAGGATTGATTTGACCCATTATACCAAAAGTCCTATATCTACTTCCCTCAAAGTTGATCATAATTTCACAGATCACATTCCAAGTAAATTTAGGAGATACTTTTAATCTTAGATTCCTAAGTTTTACATTTATAATATATGTGTCAACCAATTGCTTTCCAGATAACACAGTGGTTAAGTTTCCTATTCAGGAAACATTTCTAATAATTAATGTGTTTTTGAATCAAAATTTGCCACCATGGGTATGAGATTTCACCATATCTGATTTCATCATGGAATCAACAGGAGAAAAGGATAACAGAAAAAGAGGCATTTGTGAACAGCATGCGGTGAATTCAGAGAAGGGAGGAGAAAGAAATTCCATGGTGACTTTCCATTATAAAGAAACTGGGGACATGTTTGAAGCTTTACTTATTGCACGGTCTTTGGCGTTAATTTTTAAGAGAACTGATTTGTATAATTCATGTACAGGTTTTTTATGTCCGTTTGTGCCACAGAACTTAAGAAATGTTTTGCCTCCAGAATAGGGTATCCTTTGGATATTCTTAGTTTGGAGACAAATTATAAAATGAAAGAAAAAAAAAGAGAAAATTATGGTGATGAACTAAAAATCTACAAACAGATTTTCCTTTCAGTTAGAATAGTCTTTTCAAAGTAACTAACAGTAGGGTCTTAATATTAAAGGAAGATGTTGCACGTGGTATTATATTGACCTTATATGATATAGATTATTTTAATATTTTCACAATGACAATGGCTATATTTTTGTGATTATACAATTGAAATATTTTTATATTAAAAAATTAAACAACAGAGGTGCCTGGGTGGCTCAGTAAGTTAAGCATCTGACTCTTGACTTCGGCTCAGCTCGTGATCTCACGGTTCTTGAGATTGAGCCCTGTGTTGGGCTCTGCGCTGATAGTGCGGAGCCTGCTTAGGATTCTCTCTCTCCCTCTCTCTCTGCCTCTCTCTCTGTCTCTATCATTCTCAAATTTAAAAACAAATTTAAAAAAAAAGCAACCAAAGTAAAAATGAAGAAAATCAAAATACTGTTCTCACACACACACACACACACACGCGCGCACACACACACACACACACACACACACACACAAAACCCCCCAAAACCCAAAAAACAACTCACAATGGGTATTTTGTGAGTCTTTATTTAAAGACTTTAAAGACGTTTCTCTATAATGCAGTGTCATCCTAACCTCTGAGAAAAGACTCTAAATTATCCTTGTCTTATTTGAAGAATCTTTGTCTCCGCTATAGTATGTAAACTAGTCTGAAGCCTTTCCTCTGGAAAATGATTTAATGTGCTCATCAAACAAAATCAAGGAAATTCCAACTTTAGTAATACAAAAACCTAGGAGAAATTATTTTTTTGTGTGTGAATTACTTCTGAAGTCTGCAAATTCAAAATTGGCCATCAGTATGTTTTAATTTCCATGGAGACTAGTAACAAATATTAGAAAACATAATTACTAAATTAATAGAGGATAACCAGAATGATAAAAATAATAAATCTAGAAAATGCAAAAAGGAACAGAAAATTTACCTGACAACTTAAAATACAAAATAAAAATAGCAAAGCAAGACCCATTATCTAAACAATTAATGTCAATGCAAAAGACTATAGTTAAAAATCAGTTTAAAAATAATCATATACTATATAAAAGTAGTACAAAGAGCATACAGAGATGTTGAAGTAAAAGAATGGGGAAACCTAATACTATACAGATTTTTTAAAGAAAGAAAAATATTTTGTTTCAGATCATAATTAACATTTAACTCAGTACAGATCTTCATTGATATTTGCTCAAATTTATTCAAAACAATTTTGGAAGTGTAAGTTCCAAAATGTTTCATTGGTCACAAATCTCAAGTGGGCCCCATACATGAAACCTGCCATTTAAAAAATTTCACTTTTAATGTTTAACAATGTATATTTATTACTTAGACCATGTTTTAAATAATGTACCCTTTTTTGTTTTATATACTTAAAATGCACAGCTTGGTTATTTTGTGTATGTGTATATTGTGAAGTAATTGCTACAAACTTATTAACATATCCATTACTTCACATAGTTTCCTCTCTTTTGTATGTGGTGAGAATACTTGGGATCTATCCTTTTAGCACATTTCAAGTTTACAGTACAGCTATCCATAGTCCTTACACTATACATTAGACTCAGAATGTATCTACTTTCCATAACTGAAATTTTGTACCCCTTGGCTGACATCTCTCCATTTTCCTTTCCTCTCAGCCCCTAGTAACTGCTGTTCTCTGCTTCCATTTTATTTTTTAACTTTATTGAGGAATTATTGACAAATATAGTTGTATATATTTAAAGTGTGTAACGTGGTGATTTGGTATACACACATCCAACACATCACATAACTAATGTGTGTGTGTGTGTGTGTGTGTGTGTGTGTCTGTGGTCATCCTGAGTGGGTCTTAATATCTACTCTCAATAATTTTCAAGTCTACAGTACCATGTTATTAGCTACAGTCACCTGCAGTACATCAGATCCTCCGAACTTATTTTTCTTAGCTGAAAATTTGTACCCTTTGACCTACAGCACCCCATCCCCCCACTCTACTTCTGGAAGTCACCATCCTGTTCTCTGTTTCTATGAAGTCAGCTTTTTCTTTACTTAGATTCCACTTGTAAGTGAGATCATACAGTATTTGTCTTTCTGAAACCTTCCCTTTTGTTCTCATGAAAAGCATCCTGATACTGTAAATGGATTTCCTTATTTTCAGTGCAAATGAGTAAAAATGTTAATGTTGTAACATTCCTGTTCTAAACAGGAACTTACAATTCTTATTTGCATCAATCATTCAGAAGAGAGATGTGGCAACCTTTTTAGATTGCAATCAAATTTCTGAGAGAAGCATTGTTTTTCTAACAGATGACATTCTCATTACTATTTGATATATCAGCTGATATCAGTCAACATGGCTCACCAATAAGCTGATGAGTCCATTTCACAGTTATTCCAGAATCGTACAATACAGTATTTCACAGTATTTAACACATGAAATTGCTGTCTGAATCTCTGAAGACTTTCGTACAAAAAACAATTGCTTGTATATTTTCATTAGTAACAGAATTAGTATTTGGGTTGATCACATTACTAGATATGACAGTGGCTATTTGATAATGAAAGAAATTCAAGTAACCAAAATTCAGGAAGTTTTAAAACCTATATGCAACTAATAATTACTACAAAACATTAAAACATTCAAAAAACATTAAAACATTAATACAGTTGTGGAAATAAACAAATGAGAACAAGCAGATACTGTTTTTTCAGAGTTTGCTGTAGCAAGAGTACTGGTCATCACTCTGCCTTTTGCAGAGATTCAGACTGTCAGAAGAGTGGGAAGTTTGAAGGTAATAACATGCAAGGCCCGAGGTATGTTCTGAGTGACGGTTGTCAATATGTGGAAGCGGGTAGTGGGCTCACTAAAGGTGAGCTACTTGATTGATTTAGTTAACACATTTGTAGTGGGTCCTGTGTTGGAAATGGAGACAAAAAAAAAAAAAAAATAAGCAGTTGGCAGTTGTTGACCAAGTTCTGACCATTTTGGATTAATTGCTGTAGAGGTTGTGGATGAGCTTTCTGGACTTCCCACATGGGTCAGAGTTCATTGTCACAGAAGTCCTAGGCAATTTCCAGTTGTTCAATCTCATAGGGGAAGAATTATAAGAAGAAATAAGCAAATTTAATCATAATTTTGAGATTTTTAAATGATCTCTTTCATTAAATTATGAAACAATAAGAAAGATACAGATAAAGATTTAAACACGATTAACAACTAGACTTAATGGATATATATAGATCATTATATATCATAACAAAGACTATATATATTATCTTTCCAAGTGCACAAGATATTTACGGAAATTAACTATATACTGTGTCATGCATTCAACAAATGTCAACCAATTGAAATCCTGCATGTATACATGTATACATGTATGTATGTATATATTGGTGGGAGAGGGAGGAGTATGTGTGACTGCCTTTTTCCCCTTTGTAAACAGAGAAATTTTTTCCCACATCTCTTGATCCCTTGCCTATGGGCTGTCCAGTAGTTTTTGTAGGACAATTGACCTGAATCTTACCACATCTTTCTAGATTAAATACTAGTGTAAACAGAGGACAGAAGGTTGTTGCACTTATTATTTACTATGAGGTTATATGATAAGAAATCTATCTTGTTTAGGTCTCTGCTGCAGAACACCCTGTATGTATATTCAGGGTAAAATTGATGAAGGTGATCATATTCACCAGGATAAGATCACAAGAAAGGAAAGGGAGTTTAGACCACATGTAAGAGTCTGATCCTGGATTTTACACTGGGTAAATCAGAAAGTGATGGTTTGAAGGAGATGAATATTACCAATGGATTGTTGAACATGCAGTACTGGTGGGAACAAGCTGGGAAGTTATAAGGTTACAAGTGACGAACGGATGACTTGAGCTTGAGATTATGAACATGAGATTATGAAAGATTCAGGTTCATTGGTAATAAAACCTAGACTATGGAATGTGGGGTACTATTTGCAACAGGATAGAGAATAAGACCTTTAGAGGAGAAGAGATCAAGAAATTGAAAAACCAGGTTATTAGCAACTACAATCCCCAAGGAAGATGCAAAGTTCAATAATTCAGATATGGGGCACACATTATCAGGCATAAAATGCTGAAAATAATGGCACCTTCTTTATAAGGTTGTGAGTGTGTTTGTGTGTGTGAGTGTGTGCGTGCCTATAAAGAGAGATTATCACACTTATGAAGAATTTAGCAAATTTCCTGGTGTATCATAAGCACTTGATGAATGTTTTAATTGTGATGATTACAATCATAATGATGATGTTGTAATTGTTTTCCGGAAAGGGTGTTAACCTAGAATTTTCCTAAGGCATTTTAAATTATTCATTTTCTCCTTTCATTCATTCATTCATTCATTCATGGATTGACTCACTCATTCAACAACATTTTAATATATCAATGGTACACAACAAGACATAATTTCCTTTCCCTAAGTCCAGAGGCATCACTGTATGAGGTCAGTGTCCCCAGGGATATATGACTGGCATCACTGCCTACTAAACCCCTAGACTGTCATAATATTGGTTTAATAAATATTTACTAATGTGATAAATGAGAGAGTAGAAGAATACAGGTGGAATAGAAATGTAACAAACATAACTTGATTTAAAAAAAAGTCCAATGTTACTCTATCTGTAACCTTAAAATTAGCAGGAAATGAGAAGACATGATGTGAGAAATGGAGAGAATGTTAGAGGCAGAAGCAAAAACATGAAACAGAATCTTAAAGTAGACATTTTAAAAATGTCTAGGTTGGCTGAGACTCAAGAAAACTCAAAGATGAGCCCTTTAGCAGAAGGTAATGCCAAAGGGCTAGTAGGGACCAGATTATAAAGGCATTTGCTAGTTCTATTGGATGTTATCAGTTGTAATCTAGGCCCCTTACTGCTTTGCATAAGAAAGAATATAAACCTTAATTCAAGCATACTTCATTTTCAAACCTTAGTGATAGAGTAGTTAAGTAAATGAAACGTGGAGCCAGAGATATCTGGATTCAGATCTTGATATTACTCCTTATTAGCTGTAAACTTTTACAGAAAATATTTAATCTGTCAGTCTCTCTGTTTCCTCATATACTTAGTGATCATATTCTATTTCCAGAAGTTTTGGAAGTTCAGTGGGAGAAGGGATTTTAAGCACTAAGCCTAGGGTCTAGAAAATGATGATCTCTCAGTGCATAAACATAATCCTTTCCCTTGATTCTATGGTTTTATAATATTTTTTCCTGATAAATTCTGCAAATATATTCCATGTCAAAGCACTCAGCAGACCTTTGGGAAATAATGATGTTTCTATTTTTTATCTTAAGGGATAGTAAATAATGGTTGTTATACCTATAAGTAATTTAGTTCTTGGAGTTGGGGAAAAGGCCCTGTGTCCCAGAGGACCACTGATTTCCCTGCCATCTACACTCTTTAATCCAGTGGAATTTAGAGGTGGATGTAATGATAGCTCATGTTCACTGAGCACACTTCTTAGCATCTACTCCCTGTAGAAACTGACTCTCTGGATGACTCCCAGCTTTTGATTTGGGTGAGTTAAGATAGAGATACAAGACAGAGAAGGAGAGGAGAGGGCTACATTCAAACATCTGCATTTATAGAATTATGAGATCGTCAAAAAGGTAATTTATTCATCTCTTCAAATACACTTAGTAAAGCTCAGAATAAAGATCATAGACATGTAATATACTTAGAAGGTAGAATGGACCTTTTTTCCCCATAACTGATAAAAATATAGGTTAATTAGCTCTGAAGTATAGGGAGCACAAGGTCATATATACCCCAAATTAGAATTAATATAGCATTAAAGCTGCTTGACCAGGTAGGCTTTGAGGTCTGAGACAGCTGTGAACAACGAACAGTTTCTTTCCGCTCAACATTAGATGTGATGAGTCATTGCAAATCTTATGGGAGGAAAAATATTTGGAATAAGGTGAAAAAACTGTGTCTGTTTATTGAGGTGATCAATTGGGCAAGATCAAGCCATAGCCAACCTTTTCTCCCTATAGCCTTTATTTTCAAAACACTCCAGACTCCTACATTCTCTTAGTCACATTAACTATCATAATATTTGATGTAGTTCATCTTCAAACTAGTTAATCTGCACAGATAAGAGACAGTACAAAGTATAGAAATACTTCATTGTAAACCTTTGTGGGACATAAACATTTCACCTAAATGGATTTTCTAAAAGAAGGCAGTTGATATTTCTGTGTGCCGCCTCCACACCCACATGTTGATTTCCAGGCTGAAGTGTAGAAAGACTAATAATTCTAAGAAAAAATGCAGGGTATGTTTTAGTAGGTATAACAAAGTGCTTTGCTTGTGCTTTAAAATATAAGATTATTAATATATCCATGCATATTTGAATGCACTTTTGAGCATCAAAGTGGTGTGCTTTTGAAGGAGGCTTTATGTTGTATTCAAAAAGTTGAAGAGTCTTTGCGTGCTTGGATCTCTGGATGTAGTGTAACATAATTTATGACAATACAAAAGAAAACTTCAGATGTACAAAAAATCTGCTTGTTTGGGCCTCTAGGCATATGTGAGTACAGGTATCTAGATCTTCTCTGAATGAATTTATTAATTAAAAATTATTTTAATGTTTATTTTTTGAGAGAAGGAGATTGAGAACATGAACAGGGAGTGGTAGACAGAGAGAGAGAGACAGAGGATCTGAAGCAGGCCCAGTGCTGACGCAGAGAGCCCAGTGTGGGGCTCAAACTCATGAACCATGAGATCACAACCTGAGCTGAAGTCGGACGCTCAACCGACTGACCAACCCAGGTACTCCTCAATTTGTTAATTAAAACGTGTTGGGAGCCAACAGAGAAATGTGATAGCTTTGTGTTTCTCTGAAAGTGGAGATGTGAGTAATCAGGATCTTGAAGCCCTCAGATAAAACAGTAATTATACTGAAATCCTCTTTCAATTAGTTGCTTTATCTCTCTGTCCCTGGAGTCCTGTCTCAGAATCATGGAAGAGCAAAGCAGTAATAAAGATCAAAGGCAGAAACTCTTTTATTTCACTATGGGCAGAGGTGGCAGGGATAGTTCTCTTATCTTACCTCTGATATCTAGGTATCTTGTGGAAATCTTGATAAATATCAGACATGGCATTGCATTTGTGAAAGTGTTGGGAAACACGATAGATTTGTCAGTGAAAATAGGGATGTGGAGTTACACAGGCTGTGCAGCTACTTGTGTTACTGTGTTAATAGGCATCATCCAATGCCAGTCTCAGGGCTGGGTCATGGTAATATCTAGCTATGCTATTATTTCTGTACTGAGGAGAATTTAATCCTATGAAAGTGATAATAGTAATATATTTATGAATCTAATATTCCACAACTTGATAAGATCTGTCAAAAAGAAGTGTAAAAAGACTTGTAAAGATGCAATAAGAGCAAAGAGAAATAATCTGCCAATTTCTGTCCGAGGTAATTCAGCAAAAAGTCAGAGAGGAGATTACTTTTGAGCTAGACACTGTAAGAAGAGCAGTAGTTTGCAAAGGGAAATGAATAAAAGGGAGGGGGAGGAAAGTTGCAATTAGAAAAGTATGTGAACAAAAGCACAATTTTACAAAGAAGCATGACATACTGGAGAGTACTTAGAAGGTTGGTGTTACCCCATGGAGGGTATAGAAAGAGTACCTGGTGAAAAAGCCGGAAAGAATGGTTTATTTTGTTATCTAAAATGCAGATCTTATTATGGATACTTAGAAACTTTACTGGAGCTCATTACCTATAGAATGATTACCAAATTCCATTAGAATGATTAGTTTCTTAAATTCTTGCTCTTTGTAAGATAGTGTTCTAATTTGTTAATGTATTAATTAACTTAATCCTCCCAGCAAGTTTTTGTTTCACCCACTTTCCAGAAGACAATACTGGGGAAAAAGACATAGTCAGTATGTATAAAACAACCTAAATCTTATTATGGAGATAAATGCATTTGATAAAAAGACATAAGAAGAGTCTATGATGAGAATGAAAATAATCAGATGGAAGGGAAACAATGATAACATCACTAGTGATACTTGACCAATTTCAAGGTTTATTGAACTTTATTTCTTCTGAGCCAAATATTGTAATAATTAAAGTATTATATAAATGATCATTTTATAAGGCCCAGGCCAAGCTAAGAAAAATTCCCAATAACACTGAGAATATTTCTAATCAAATATATAATCAGTCTGATGTGTTCTACATTCTTCCCCAAATACTGGGTGGTGTAAGTCATATTCCAGTTTAATAAGGCATTTGACCAGTGTTTATGAATTATAATGTAGGGGTGTCAGGGTGGTTTACTCAGAGATCATGAGTTTGGAGCCTGTTTCGGATTCTGTGTCTCCCTCTCTCTTGGCCCCTCCCCTGCCTGCACTCTGTCTCTTTCTCTCAAAAATAAACAGTAAAAAATTTAAAAAATTTTAAACTATAGTGTAGCAAACAGGATTCAGTATTTGTAATCTCATTATTATTATATTTAATAGGTCTCTTTCTAACTAATAAACAGTATACACACCATGTTAGAGGGTTCAATACAATATTCTAGGATCATAAAAAGAATCCTGTTATTGGAATCTACTTACATCAAAATTATATTTCACTTGTTTTTATGTAGATGTATGTATGTGGATAAATGCTTAATAATAACAAAAGAAACACATGATAATGATTATTTTAAAATGTTACAGATTATAAAGTTTAAATGAAAGGGCTAATTTTTTAATCATTTGTTTAAAATCTCTTTGAGAGTCTTCCTTGGGGCACCTGGGTGGCTCAGTTGATTAAGTGACTGACTTGATTTTGGCTCAGGTCATGATCTCACGGTTTGTGACTTCAAGCCCTGCATCAGGCTGTGCACTAATAGCACAGAACCTGCTTGTGATTCTCTCTCTCCCTCTATCTCTGCCCCTCCCCTGCTCACTCTTTCTCTCTCAAACTAAATAACCTTTAAAAAAAATTAAATGAAATCATCTTGAGAAATCTGACTTGAAGATTGTGAAAAATATTAATAGGTTATAGTTGACTAAGACTGACCACTGTGCCACGAAATATTGAATATAGCATAATGAAAATATCATGGATTTGGCAGTCATGCAGAGTTTTGTGTTAAGAGTTCTGATCTCTCGCCAGACTTTCTGTGCTGCCATTGCATTATCTGTAGCACTCTGGGTTTCTGTTTCCTAACTGGTAAAATCGGCAGAAAAATATTTGGTTTGCATTGGTTTTCTAGCTAAAATGAACAAATAGAAGGATTCCAGGACAATGTCTTTTTTCATGTTAGGATCAACTAAGTATTACTTTTCTTCCTTACTTCGTATAAGAAATAATTTGAACTGAAATCACACTAATAGTGTAGAAATCAAAAGAGGTAACAAGTGCATGTATCTCTGTAGTGACTAGTATATTCAAATACAAGTAATAAAAGTTCATAACTGGACACAGAATGTACAGAACAGAAGAGAACTTAGTGGAAGCATGAGTATTAAATGACTTTGTGAAGACTATGCAGAAGACAGGTGAGTCTGTAGTGCTCCATCAGAAAGGCCAGTAATGCCTTGCAGCTCCTGGGGCTTGGTTCTGTGACAGCACTAAAAAAAACAGGACTGTCTGAGAAATGAGTAACTATACTTGAGAAAGTGAGACATCGGCTAGAAAATTACATTTCAGGATGACATTGAGAAGGCTGCTGGACTAGATAAATTTTAAGATCCATTTTGCCTGTAACACCAGATATTTTAGCAAAAGCTAATCTGGCCTTATGACTGAATCGAATTGTGAATTCAAGGAGTGGCATTGAGTTTTATTGTACATGGATGTTACAAAGTTGGGTTTTTCTGCTTTGTTTTGAACAAATTTGTGAAATTCATGACTTGATTGAGAATAAGGGCTTTGTGTTGGGTTGCATAGTTTTGCCTAGTGTTACTAAGTTTTTTTCACTCTAAATTATAACCTGAATGTTTTCTAATGTGATATTTTGGGGTCTTCCAGTTTTGTTTTCCATTTGTTGCCAGATTTGATTGTGATGATCTTGCCAGAAAACTTTTGCCCTAGAAAGGAGGATTGCTTCCACAAAAGACAGAGAGCAGCAGTACTATGGGACCAGCCAATAAATCTCAAACATCTCCAGACACCTTCTTGCTGATGGGCATCCCAGGACTAGAGCACCTGCATATCTGGATTGGGATTCCCCTCTGCTCCATGTACATGGTGGCTGTGGTGGGGAATGTGACCATCCTGGCCGTGGTGAGGGCAGAGCGGAGTCTCCATGAGCCTATGTTCCTCTTTCTGTGCATGCTCTCTATCACTGACCTGGTCCTCTCCACATCTACACTGCCTCGCATGCTCTGTCTCTTCTGGCTTGGAGCGCGTGACATTGCCTTTGATGCTTGCCTGGCTCAAATGTTCTTCATCCATAGCTTTACTGCTATGGAATCAGGATTTTTCCTGGCCATGGCCTTTGACCGTTACGTGGCCATTTGTCATCCGCTGCACCATACCACGATTCTCACCCATGCTCGCATTGCCAAAATGGGAGCTTCTGTGGTACTCCGGGGAGTGGCCTTCTTTTCCCCACATCCTATCCTGCTCAGGCAGCTGCCCTACTGCAGAACACGAGTCATTACCCACACCTACTGTGAGTTCATGGCCGTGGTGAAGCTGGCGTGTGTGGACACAGGAGCTACCAAACGTTACAGCCTCAGTGTAGCCTCTGTCATTGGTTCCTGCGATGGCTTTTTCATTGCTGTCTCTTATGCCCTAATCCTCCGTGCAGTCTTTCGCCTTCCATCACAGGAAGCAAGTTTTAAAGCTCTAGGAACCTGTGGCTCTCATGTCTGTGTCATCCTTGTTTTCTACTCCACAGCTGTCTTTACCTTCCTCACTCACCGCTTTGGCCACAATGTGGCCCCCCAAATTCATATCTTTATTGCCAATATGTACCTTCTGGTACCACCTTTCCTTAACCCCATTGTTTATGGTATTAGAACCAAAAAAATTCGAGACCATGTCCTTAGTTCTCTAAAGGTAAAAGTCACTTGATTATCCTGGAATTGTTTGCAGAGATGGTATCATAATCAGAAGGGAAGTAGGGAAATAATTGATCCCATTTTCATAAATGACATGGAATTTTCTCCCACTGAAATCAGACACAGAGAAGAGTGACCACACATAATAGAAACTCCACAATTGTAGTGAAACTAGAGGGCATGAGACATTTTGTGCACACATGGATTTTAAGGAGCTTCCTTAAAGCTTTTTTAATTGGAAAGCAGTCCCCTTCTGCTCCTTGCTGCTACTGATCTGTGTTGTAACTGGGCGTGGTAGTTTATTTTGAAGTAGGCGTGATTTAAAAAAAAGTGAAGAAGCCCATGAGAACCTCAAAAATTCCATGTAAAGTATTTGCAATTGAAAATTTAATGATCACTATCAATATTCTACAGAAGAGGCAATATAATAGGATTGATGTCTTTTTAATACAGGACATAGTAATTGTGTATTTTAGTCACAAGAATGGACACACACAAGACAAGTTGTCAAGCAGAAATGTGGAAAAGTTCAATAGTGCAATAATCAAGCCCACAGAATTTTTAAACATATTGCTCATAGAATATTCTGTCTCCACAAAGCATAACTTGTGCCTCTTATTGTTTTGTTACCTAAACTAAGATTGGGTCTCTTAAAGATATTCTCTTTACCTTCATCACAAATTATCCTGAAACCAGAAACAACTTTATGCTTGATGGTATGTATCTACTTGGGAATTTGCCCAGAGCTTAGGCCCAAGCCCACTGAACTAGATACAGATATTACATGTGCTTGCTCAAGGAGGTATCTATCATTATAAATAACTCAATTAATACATTTTTAGTGATTATGCTCCTGGTGATAATTAAAAATAAAATTATTTAAAAAAATATAAGTATTTTACTGGTAAAAGTCTGAATATTTTCTCTTTAAAAAATATGATTTATTCACTTCCTGGCTTGTACAAAATGGAAATTACTCCAGAGTCACTCAATAAACACATGCTGAATTTCCTTGAATTGATGTTCTCTTTTGTGGTTTTCTATTTGTAAAGTATTATTTGTATCTTCTTTCTTCTGTTTAGTATAGGAGCTTCTTAGAAGTAAATATCTGGGCCACTTCTCTGTATTCCTTTTCCTTAGACTCTGTTGCAATGTTGTTCAAGCTTTTATAATTTTAAATTTGGGATATTTCAACAGTTGCCACTGATATGTTCAAAGCATTAGTTTTTAATTACTATGTCTAATACATCCTTTACATTGAGATCATAGTTATCCTCATAAAAATTTAGAAAACAAACAGAATTGGGGCACCTGGGTGGCTCAGTCGGTTGAGCGTCCGACTTCAGCTCAGGTCACGATCTCGCGGTCCGTGAGTTCGAGCCCAGCGTCGGGCTCTGTGCTGACAGCTCAGAGCCTGGAGCCTGTTTCGGATTCTGTGTCTCCCTCTCTCTCTGCCCCTCCCCTATTCACGCTCTGTCTCTCTCTGTCTCAAAAATAAATAAACATTAAAAAAAATTAAAAAAAAGAAAACAAACAGAATTGATATGTCAGACCCATGTAAGCACCAGAATAGCAAAGCAAAACTTAATGAAATTCTTTTCTGCTCCTTCTCTTCTCATTCTTATATATCATTTGAACTGGTCCTGTTCATAAAGTCCCCCGCCTTCATTCAAACAATACGTCTCTCCATATCTTCGTGTTTTGCTTAGAATGTTTCTCTCCTACCTATTGTCTTTGTCACCTGGGAAGAACTTAATTATCCTTCAAGATCCAGCTCTTGTTTAAACTCCCCCACCTTATCAGAAAGATTACGTTTCTTTCCTCAAGTCAAATTAACTAAAAATTCCCCCCACCTCTATTGTAAAAAATGCCATGATATATTTTAGTTAAATTCTTAATATGCCTTTTGCCAATTAAACTCTTGGTATGGTTTGGGGTTAAGTGCACTGGCTCTAGAAGCAGAGTGCTGAGTTCATTATTCATCTCTGTCACTTTCTATCTGTGTGCTCACAGGCAAGTTGTCCAAACTTTCTGGACCTTGTTGTCAAAATTAATAAAATGAGGATTGTAAGATTTCTTGCCCCGTAGAATTTTAAGGATTAAATGAATGAAAGCATATGAAACACTTAACATAGTTAACATCGTGGATTATCATAACAAGT
Source organism: Panthera pardus (assembly GCF_024362965.1). Classification (NCBI taxonomy): domain Eukaryota; kingdom Metazoa; phylum Chordata; class Mammalia; order Carnivora; family Felidae; genus Panthera; species Panthera pardus. Next base: position 54,368,384 of record NW_026526677.1, read on the forward strand.
ATAATTTTGTGTATTTATTATATGTCAGATTTGCAAGACATAGGTGTGCATTTAAATGTATATATGTGTGTGGGTAAATGTATACATTGATATGTATACATGCAATTTAAATTATATAATTATCACCATAATCACTAGATTATTAGTCTTGATTTTACATATGAGTAATTTAGACTCAGAGAGATTAAATAATTTGCTCATAGTCACATATTGACTAAGTGGTATAGTCTGGATTTAAACAAAAATGACAGTAATTAATCCCACTTTAAAATCCATTTACTTTTATTTTATTTTTTTTTAATTTTATTTTAAATTCCAGCACAGTTAACACACAATGTTATATCTGTTTCAGGTGTACAATATAGTGATTCAGTAATTCTATAGATTACCCAGTGATCATCATGACATGTGTCCTCTTTAATCCCATCACCTATTCAACCCATCCTTCCACCCATCTCCCCTCTGGTAACCATCAGTTTGTTCTCTATAGTTAAGAGTCTTGTTTCTTGGTTTTCTTCTCCTTTTTTTCCCCTTGTTTGTTGTTTCTTAAATTCCACATATGAGTGAAATCATATGGTATTTGCCTTTTTATGACTGACTTATTTCACTTGGCATCATATTCTCTAGCTCCATCCATGTCATTGCAAATGGCAAGATTCATTCCTTTTTATGGCTGAGTAATATTCCATTGTGTATATATACCTCATCTTCTTTATCCACTCATCAGTTGGTAGATATTTGGGCTCCTTCCATCATTTGGCTATTGTAAATAATGCTTCTATAAACATAGGGGTGTGTATATCCTTTTGAATTAGTGTTTTTGTATTTTTTGAAATCCCATTTACTTTTTATCTATAATGCCTCCAAGTGTCCTGTGAACCTATGTGTTCAGTGAATGATTCTGAAGGAATGAATAAAGCAATAAGATGTTTGAATTCACATTTCCTGTATTTTAGAACTCCCGATCATGTGATAGTTGTAATTAAGGGACCTGCATTAAAGCCATAAGGATATCTTTCAATGATCTTTTTTTGTAAGATAATGGAGAGTAATGACAATGACAGTAGAGACAGATCTCTCCCAGTCTAAAGAGAAAAGACGTCTTAAGGAAACGTAAACTCTGAGACTATTACCATTATGTTGGATGTTTCGTGAAGACAAATTATTAAGTCTGGACCTTCTTGCTATATTTTTGTTATTTGGAGTACCATGAACCATGGAATTTAATTATAATATATCCCCTGACAAGTATCAGCATTGCTTACATGTTAGGTTTGGAAATAAAAACTAAGGAGTTATGCTCACAGATTATATACCAATGGATGGCAAATAAGAAATGTCCAACAATAACAAACACAAAACTAAATCTAAATCTTCAAAGATTCTTAATTGAATTCTAGTTAAAGGAAGGAAGATATACAACTTATTCATATATTCATGCATCAAAAAATGATGGAGTGGCTAAAATGGGCCAGATTGTGCTAGGTTCTGAGGAGAGGTGAGCAAAACACAAGTCCATGTCTCAGGGACTTTACATTCTGGGGAAATGTAATGTGAAATAATTAAATGATGCTCAAATGCATAATTATACTGGATACTAAGGGCTGTCAAGTAGAAACAAAGATTTCTGTAAGTGCACATAACATGGGGTTTTGCTCTAGTCTAAGGGAGTCAAGGAAAGCTTCCTTAAAAATGATATTTGAGGGGCGCCTAGGTGGCTCAGTTGGTTGGGCTTCCGACTTTGGCTCAGGTCATGATCTCCAAGTCCGTGGGTTCGAGCCCCGCATCAGACTCTGTGCTGACAGCTCAGAGCCTGGAGGCTACTTTGGATTCTGTGTCTCCCTCTCTCTGCCCCGCCCCTGCTCGCACTCTCTCTCATTTGCTCTCTTTCGCTTTCTCTCTCTCAAAAATAAACATTAAAAAGAAAATTAAAAAAAAAAAACATATTTGAATGCCAAGTGGGAGTTAAGCAGCTGAGAAAAGAAAGATCATGAAATGGGACTGGTGATGTTACAGGGAAAGAGAACACGATATGTGAACATGTGTGGGTGGATCTTTAGATAGGAAGTGGCACCATATGTTTGAAAACTTGGAGAGAGTCCATTTTGTGGGCTGAAGGACAGAGAGTGAAGTGAAGAGTGGATGTCTGGGGCTGAGGATTCTCAGTTTTATCCTAAAAATGAGAGGAAGACTGTGAACATTTTATGCACAGGAGTGACATCATGTTTGTGTTTTTAAAAGATCATTGTGGGGCATGTGGATAGCTTAGTCCATTAAACATCCAACTTCGACTCAGGTAATGATCTCATGGTTTGTGAGTTCCACCCCACATGGGGATTTCTGCTGTCAGCACAAAGCCCATTTCAGATCCTCTGTCCCCTTCTCTCTCTCTTGCACATGCACACTCTCTCTCTTTCTCTCCCCCTCTCAAAAATAAGGAAACATACAGGGAAAATAAAAAGACCATTGTGACTACAGTGAGGAAAATGTTTCGCGACAAAGAATGGAAGAAAGGAATGCAAAAGGCCTCTTAGAACATTATAAAAGTTTTTGAGGACAATATGATAATAATTTGATCCAAGTTGGTAGCAATCATGATAGAAAGAATTAAATTTATTTGAGTACCCTGAGTATACTTTAGGCTAGGAGAAAATGGCTTAATGAAGACTTTGACAAGCTCACAGGTTGCAGGACTGTTGGTTACCCTTCAGGTGTTATTATAGGCCTAGAGTCTAGAGTGGAGACCTGTGGGGGCAGGGGCAGAGTGTGTGCATTTATTCATATGTAAACATTGGAAGACCTGCAATTCACCAGGTACTGGGGAAATAACCGTGAACAAACAAGATCCAGTCACTATCATTAGGATCTTTATATTTGACCACCAGCAAAACAGTTAACAGATTTTCCCTCTCTTTACCATTTACTCTCAGATTGAGCTTCTGACTTCTGCCAAAGGTCTTTCTGAAACTCAGTCTCTCCTAAACCCAGTATTGTGCTTTTTAAAAATTTTTTTTATAGAGCTCCTCTCTTGTTCCTACTTTAATCTCACTCCTTTATGTTTCTTTTTATATATCTTACTTACCTAACAAGGGCCTTATTTAGTCACTTAAGATGTATTTCAGTGGATACATTTTTTGAAGCGTAACTAACATATAGTTATATTAGTTTCTGGTGTAGAGTATAATGATTCAGAAATTCTGGGAGCGCCTGGGTGGCTCAGTCTGTTAAGCGTCCGACTTCCACTCAGGTCATGATCTCACAATTAGTGGGTTTGAGCCCCAAATCAGGCTCTCTGCTATAAGCAAAGAACCCACTTTGGATCTTCTGCCCTCCTCTGTCCCTACCCCTCCCCTGCTTGGGCTCTCTCTCTCTCTGTCTCTCTCAAAAATTAATAAATAAACTTAAAAAAAAATTCTGTACACTTCTCAGGGCTCATCAAGATAAGTGTGCTCTTAATCCCCCCTTTTTTTCCAACTTTTTGTGGATTTTAATTGCATCTAGGAAATCAAGACTCCTAATTTTAGTTTAAGTTTTGCTTATAGAGGCCCCAAAGTCACTGGAAATGAAAATGATTTCAACTATTGGTTTGGAAGCAAGCTGTAGCAATTTTAAAATGCTTATAGCTTCACACACATCTGCCTTCTGTTACTCCAGGTGTGCTTTAATTTCCATCCTAAATGATTCTCCAGCCCTTACTCTTTCTCTCTAGGGTTTCTAAACCTTATGAACAGTTAGATTTACAGTGCTCCTTAATATCTGCTCTTATTCGTACGTGGTATCCTTAGTGATTGGCTCTAGGATTTGTTTTCCAGGATATCCAGGCTAAATAAGGCACTTTGCCAACAGAGAAGCCAGTAGGGATCCCCAAGGACCAGAACAAACAGCATAAATCTGCCTTTTATTCTGGTCATCAGCAGATCTTCCCCATACCTTCAGTAAATGAATGCTTTGCTGCTCCCAGTCCCACTGTGACTAGACTCACAACCATCTACAGGTACTACTTACTCTAGGAAAAGAGAGGAAAAGGAGGGAAAAGAGTAGAAAATCCTGGGATGCAAGGTCATGGAGGGAAAAAGAGATTCTCTTTTAATCCACCTACTACCATCACCAGCCCTTGTAAGGCCATGGTTGGAATCTACAATCTTTAGGATACCCAGTGACACTCTTTAGAAAATAAGTATATTTCTAATTTTTATGTCTAAATTGGTGGTGTCTTTACTTATGATTAATGTTGATATAGTTGTTCCTGGCAACTGTTCGTGATTGCTCAGACAGAACTTCACCATGTTGTTAAAACTCTATAATGTCCTAATGTCCCCATCACATGGAGAAATTTTATCTACATTATTCCTCATGGTTCATAATTCAATTTCTACCTGAAAAGTCCAATTGATAGCGAGTTTCTGGTGTCACAGGACTGTCTTTTCTATTTGAATTTGTGATAGGATCATTTCCCCTATTGGACTAAAATGCACCTTTTAAAATTTTTTAACATCCTTTATTTGGCCGGATACCTATTTCTGGTGACACTATTTTTTTTTTTTTTTTTTTTTTTGCTCTTTAGTATTTGAGGATAAAGTTATTTAGGGCCATCAAATATTCCTTTTTATGGTGTCAATTAAAGAGTATTCATTATCCTCGTTACAGTTCTTTCCAAGAAACAACCAAAAGAACATTGCTTTCTCCATATCTCACTTAAAATTTGTACTTATAGAAAAAGAAGAAAATTTGCATTTATAGAATATCAAAACATTCGGAAAATTATGCCAGGATCATTGCATGTTTTATACAATATTGAAATTTAATCATGGATTTAATCCTCACTTCAAGCTTTGAAAGGTAAGCCTCATCCCAATTTTGAGATGAGGAAATGAGGCTTTGTCTTAAACAGCTTGATCAAGTCACTTAAGTGGCAGGACTGAGATTGTATCCCAGACATGTGTTTTCTCAAAGGCTTTGCTATTTTAACTATCCCAAGTTACCTTCGAGGAGGTCTGACTATCCTGTGGCTATCGTGTGCTTTTTGGCAAATGCAGTTGACACATGAAATACTTAGATCTCAATTTATGATGTATAAACATTACAGTAGTATGTTAGCAGATATGCCACTCTTATTGGGGGCTCTTCAAAATTTAAAATTTATACCTGAGACTGCTTCTCCCTTCTTCAGTGAGAGTAGCCTAGGGTTATCTCCCTCCACACCTTAAGTAACTGAAGCTTTTGATCATTAGTTTATACAGTATAATTATGATTATCACCATAAGCTACTGGAATACCCAGCATTTTAGGTGCAAATGATGCTGTGATTTCAAAATGTCCCTTGTTTCTTTCTCCCTAGGAATCAGACTGTTAGGAGTTCAGATTAGGGATGTCCTCTTGCAACAAGTCCATTCCTCAACCCTTGACATTTGTCCTGGCTGGAATTCCTGGCTTGGAATCTTCCCATGGCTGGTTCTCTGTGCCTTTTTTCTTGGTATTTGTCATTACAATGATTGGGAATGCCGCCATCTTATGCATCATCTGGGTGGAGAAGAGTCTTCATGAGCCCGTGTTTCTCCTCCTGGCCATGCTGTCTGTTGTTGACCTGTCCCTGGTCAGTGTCACTGTGCCCCGCATGCTAGGGATCTTCTGGATGAATGCCAAAGACATCAGCTTTAATGCCTGCCTCGCACAAATGTTTTTCATCCCTTCATTTTATGTCATGGAGTCTGGGATCCTCCTAGCCATGGCTTTTGACAGATTTGTGGCTATCTGGTACCCTCTCAGATATACGACCATCCTTGCTAACAACATACTTGTGAAGATGGCCCTGGCTGTCCTGACAAGGGCAGTGGCAGTGCTGACTCCAGCACCCATCCTGGCAAAAAGACTGGAAAGCTTCCAAACCCACATCATCTCTTACTCCTACTGTGCCTACATGGCTGTGGTACAGATAGCCTGTGGGGACATCTCCAACCACATTGTCTATGGCCTCATGGTTATTGTAACATCTGTGGGATTTGATTTGCTTTTTATCATTCTGTCCTATGGGCTGATCCTTCATGCTGTCTTTCGGATCCCCTCTTGGGAGGCAGGGGGCAAAGCTCTCAGTACATGTGGCTCCCATCTTTGTGTCATAGCTCTCTTTTATTCTCCTGTTGTCTTCTCTGTCCTGGCCCAGATTTTAGGCTACCATATGGCTCCCTATATCCAGATTATCATTGACAACCTCTACTTCCTAGTGCCTCCCATGGCCAACCCCTTGATTTATGGAGCCCGGACTAAGCAAATGCGGGAGCGGGTACTACGGATCCTCCGCTGTCATAGAAACTGAGGATGATATCTGAGGTGGACAGGATACCTGTGATATGGAGCTGGAAATCTTGTTAGGTTGAAGGTAGAGATAATGGCTGCCTGATTTCAGGCTTCCTGGGCAAAGGAATAGCAAAGGCAAGAGAAGGATTCGGTGAGTGTGGGCACATAATGGGGGGCATGTTCTCTCCATCAGAATGTAGTTTTTATGAAACTCTCATGACCAGAACCTTCCCCAAATGTTTATGTAAGTTATAAAGTAGGAGATATTTTGTTGTTAATTCTATTATTTAATCCCATCAGAGAACATAAATTGTAAGCTCATTTTTTTTCAAATGATGTAAAAAATGAATTTAGTCATACATTCTCATGATCTATGGGCAAAAATAATTATCCAAATTTTTTGTTGATTCCATGATTTTTCTTCCACACCTATGTTTTCAGATATTATACCAACATAAAATTATATATCATAAAAAACAATCCTAATGGGAATAAACATGTATAAATATCTATGATCATGTCTGAGTAATGAGCTCATTTTTGGTCTGAATGGTTTTAATGCAGAAGAGTCATCTTTAGAGAGTTACTATTGGTGTCTAAATATGGAACCAATATACAGTGGGTTGGACTTGGTAGGTAAGTATTTTACAAAGGCAGCGGGGGGGGGGGGGAAGGCCTTTAACAAAGTTATTTTTTCACTAGCTTCGTTTTCTCCCTTCCACCTACCTGACCTCATATACTTTCATATATTCAAGACACCCGAATTTGTATCTTAAATCATGAATTATGTCTGTGTTCCAGAAAAAAAAAAAACACATTATAATAGCCTTGTGAACAACTCTTCATATATACCCTCAACTTAAATCTTCCCAAACTAAACTCTTAGTCTCCTTCCTAGCTTGATTGTCCCTCTGCATTCCCCATTTTTTTCTTTTGACTTCAGTTAAATTAAAAAGCTTGAAATTACTTAGTTGTCTTTATTTCTTTTCCTTCATCCAACCAGTGACCAAGACATGCCTGCACATTTCCACTCTCTACTTCTCTACCTCATACTTTCATCAGTGTACTGCAGATTCTCCTAACCTTCCTATACCAAATCTCTCTCTCCTATCCAAAGTTATTATTAGCACTGCAACACGTCTTTCCCAAGCAAATATCTCATTTTGTCCACTTAAATCTCCAGCAGCCTATGCCTCAAGACAAAGCCTAAACTCCCCAGCACTCAAGTTATTGCTTGACTTGATGCCCATCTGCCTTGCCAGGTGCTTTCTTTTCACTAAATCATAATTAGGCATCAATCCAGCTAAAGCTGACTGCTTTATTTGAAAAGAAACAACACATATCTTGCTACTTTAGCTCATTCTTAATGCCATTTTGGAGGCATTTTCACTTGGTCTTTCTTACTCAAAATTCTTCCCATCTCACACTTCAATTTGTTTTCCTTAATGCCTGCCTTCAGATGATATCACTCAGTCATTTTCTGTATTGCCAGACACTAGGTTTCCTTGATCTGGCCTATACTTCAGATGCTGGTCTGCATGCCTTCCCATTACCCTTACACTGACATTTCTTTAAGGGCCATGCCCAGAAACTGAATTTTTCACTGCACATAAGCAGATTGTAATCCTCCTTGTCTTAGTTTTTCAGAAACAGTATTGAACGTCAACTCATAAAACATGGGATAACCTATACATGTAAATCATACCCATCTTCCTATCTCTAATGTTCACAATTTAGATATCCCTAGGTCTAACTGGAACAAAATTACACAGATGACATTTATGTCGCACAAATGTATACAAATATACATGCTTTTTGTTTCATGTACATGCTTACAATCATCTTATTTGTCTATAAACATCTCTTTCTCTCAGTCTCTCTCTGAAACATGCTATCATATTCATATTTGTACACGTTCATACACCATACCTGAGAAACGCAAGCATTCACAAGCACATATATGTACACGTGTATCTGACGTACATATTAATTACGTCCATAAATATGCAAAACCACGATTAAACTCCTTGCAGTTTGCCTGAACAAGTTTTCAGAGACCTAACTTTGCTCAGATAAATTAACGACTCCTCTCCGAATGCCCCTACCACATGCTGTTTATCATTATCTGGGACTCATTTTATGCAATACTTTCTATGTAAGCCTTCCTTGACCTCCCCTCTCTTCTTTTTCTCTACTCTCTATTGGGTTCATTTTCAGTGGTCTCCAGTGTCACTCAGTCCTCCCTTAATTGTAACACATGATTACTTCATATGACAATTGCCTCTTTACATGATCTTTTTCTACACTAAAATTAAATATATAATATTATAGTGAAATCTCTTCGACTCCATTTCTGAATATTATTTAGGGCATGTTCTTTCACCTTCAGTGTACCATTGGTGTTCCCTCAAATATAATTCCCCTTCTCAATTGTTATAATTAATTTAGCTAGGCTATAAACAACTCCCAAATTAAGAGTTTGGGATTGTTTGGGCTCAATACTCCCATTTCATTTTCTTTCATGGTTGCATGGCAAAAAGGGTTGCGTGGGGCTAGAATCTTGTGAAGAGTCGGTGAGAATGGACATCCAATGTGGCTTCTTCATGGACAAGCCTGGTGCCATAGTGCTCCTCCCCCTAGGCTCTCTTTCCATAACATTAGCCTGGGTTTCTTACCTGGTGTTTCAGGGCTTCATGAGGTAAAGACCAGAAGCTGCTGGACCAGATATGGTCTATACCCAAGACTTAGACAGCATCACTTTTGTAGTATCTTATTGCTCAAAGCAGTCAAAGGATTTGACCAAATCAAGGGGTTGGAAAGTAGTCTCACTATTGATGATTAGATTGCAGAAAAACATTGAATTTAGAAAATACTGTTATAGCCATCTTTGACAGATCCAGTCTGGCATAGTTTCTTCTCTGTCTACAACAGTTCACATCCCTTTCATAGGCAGCATATACTTAACATCTCCTCTAAAATTCCAGGCCTCATCCTATTATGATATCTGTCCAGAATTTCATCATCTAAGTCATACCCAGATGTAGGTGAGGCTTCAAAGGTTTGGTTCCTTAGATATAGTTCTTTGAGTACAATTTCCTTTTTCTATGAATATCTATTAACTGAAGAGATAAGTCTTCTGCCTCTTACACTGCCAACATAGAATGTTAGTACAGCAATTAGAAAACTGTAAAAACATTCCCATTCCAAAAGAGGAAGAAAGATGGAGCATGGGAGTCGCTGGTCCCTAGCATGCTAAAATCTAAGGCACACATTCTCAGCTTCTTGATTAAGTTCTTACCCTGCTCCATGAGGATAATTCTGCTTCTTTGTGATTCTTGGCTTTACCTGCTGAGACCTAGATCCTGTACTCTGTATCATCACTCATTTTCTAAAAGAAGTGGACCACATTTTCATTTTATCTTCCTAAGCCTATAGTTTGGGGACTCCAGTGGTTCTTTTCATTTTGAGATGCCTGTGCTTTTCAATCTAACCAGGCAGTTCTTCTGACTAGTAAAGGATCTTGAAAATGCATACTTTTATCCAGAAGCTAGCTCATGCTTTAAGAGTATATAATGTCTAGAGAAAAAGTGAATGAGAAACAATTTTGTGTTCGAACTCAGAAATACCTGAGGCTTCTGTGGCTGTTATGAGTAGTGTTTGCAAGTTAAACACTTACTTCTTTAACTCATTTTTCTCTATACATATTTTATTACAAGTGGCATTGTCAGCATTGTCTGGAAGTTTCCTTCATTTTTTATTTTCTACCTTAAAAAAAGTTCCACCATCCACAGATACCTTTATTCTCTGGTACACAATGACAAGTTTGTCATTCTATTTAATGCCTTCATTAACAGTCTTATTGGTATTCTTCAAGATTCTGTCTGTCCGCTCAAAGCCAGTGCTTCATATTCTAGGGGTTTCTGTTATTGCAGAATCTAGTTGTTAACATCATTTTTCATATGTATGTATGTATGTGTGTGTGTGTGTTTTATTGTTTATTTATTTTTGAGGAGAGGAAGGGGCAGAGAGAGGAGAACAGAGAATCTGAAGTGGGCTCCACGCTGACAGCAGCAAACCTGATGTGGGGCTCGAACTCATGAACCGCAAGATCATGACCTGAGCCGAAGTCAGACACTCAACTGACTGAGCCACCCAGGCATCCCTTTATATTTTAACTGGTGATGTGTAATATAACACTGCAAAACTTAGTGGCTTTAAATGGTATTTTATGATTTTTTTTTTTCTCTCAAGGTACTATTGATTGTCTGGACTCATCTGTATAGTTCTCACTTGGGAGTCTCTCAAGCAGTTGCAGATAATGTTTAGAACAGGAATCTAAGACTGGGTACTCAAGCCTTCTTCATTCATATGTTAGGCATTGCAGTCTACCTCCACACTGACTCCTGTTCCATCGGATTAGAATTAGGTGGGTTCTTACATGGTGGCATGAAAACAGAAAAGGTTGTGGTATTAGTTAAGGTCTCTACCAAGACCTGGCACAGATTGTTTTCTGTTGTATTCATGGCAGATGAAGGGCCCTAAACATATCAGGGTATAGGGAAGAGTCCATTCTTGACTGAGGAGTGGCAAGAGCACATAACAGAAAAGTGTGTGATGTGGAAGATACGGTTATTAGCCATTCTTGGAAGATAGAATTTGCCACACTGAACTTTTCTTTCACTTCCATCATAAATGATTTTTCAGTTTCTACCTCTTCTCAATGGCTCCATATTATGTTCCTAAACATTTCTATCATTGCTCACCAATGATGATTTTCCAGTGCTTCCCATATTAGGTCTCATACATATAATCAGTCTACTCTCGATTTTGTGAATTAGTTTTATTCTCTAGAGATTCCAAGGCAGCCAAGGTGTTTTGGATACAGAGATTTATAGGGATTCATGACAGCCAGGGCACACCAGCACACATCTATTCCTTTCCAAGACAACATGCCTAATTCTATACAATAGCAATTTTCTTCCCATGACTCAAAAAATTAGCTTCCCTTCTGATTCCTGCTCCATTGAGAAAAGACTCTCAATCAACTCTAGTTTCTATTCCAGGAAAAAAAAAAGTTGGATTGGGTACAGTTATGGAATGTAAAGTCATATGGAAAAAAGAAATACTCAAATATTCTCACTGATTAAATACACCAACAACCAGTTGTTAGTTCATATGCCTACCCACTGAAAATAATTATCATTCCTTACAGCTCTGACTCAACCCAACCAGTGGTACTTATAGCTGCTGTGATTTTCTTCTAATTCCATCTGCCGCATGAAGAATGTCGATCCATAGAAAGGATTGCTCAATTGCTATTTGAAAATCTCCTCTGATAGAGAGCTTCCTCCACATGCACACCTAATGGCACTATGTGGCATAATTTACATAATTCACACTATGGCATTGTGTTTCCCTCGAGTTCTTAGCAATAGTGAGCTCAAATTTACCTTTTTATCATCCACTCCTGAAATATATAAGATCTGGTGGCCACAAAAGAAATATGTTTTGTCTAGCGTATTCTTGCAATTGAAGTGACAGTTACCAGAGACTTCAAATTCTACTTTAATAAAGGTAAAAATTCAAAGTTCCTTAATAACATTAGTCACTTTCAATTCAATTACTCACAACAAATGTTTAGTTTGTAGATGACTTTCAAGGTTTTCCACCCCATAGGTAAGAAATAATATTTTTACTTTTTTAAAAAATGTATTTTAGAGAGAGACAGGGAGAGTGTGAGCCAGGGAGAGGGGCAAAGGAAAAGAGAGAATCTTTCTCTAGTCAGTGTGGAGCCTGATGTGGGGCTTGATCCCATGACCCTGGGATCATGACCTGAGCCAAAATCAAGAGTGAGACACTCAACCAACTGAGCCACCTGGGTGCCCCTATACTTTTTTAGTACAGATTAAGTGCAAGATTAAATTTTGTCATTTAACTATCTTATCACAATTGCAAAATTTATATTATTTTTTTTCATCAAATTGGGACATTAAAGCATAAACTTAAAACAACCATGTCCAAGGTCACCTCTAATAAACTCTGAATGTATCTCAGATATGTAGTACTTCAAAGCCTTTGATCTTTGGGTTATACCAGCTTACCTTCCTACATGCCATTATCATTTAGCTGTGTTTTCCCTTGTACCAAATACAGCTAGCATTTAAAGCTCCTTGATCTGACTAATGTCATCAACCAAGAACAATACTGTATTAATCTTTAAACATCTGGGGCACATAAAGTTTGACTCAAGCAGTTTGAAATCAACAAGAGAGAAGAAACATTTTTTTTTCCAAAATATGACACCATTTTTGTTATTTTTAAAATGAAAACAGGGACTGTTGGTGGGAATGTAAATTGGTATAGTCACTATGGAAGACAGTATGGAGGTTCCTCAAAAAACTAAAAATAGAACTACCATATAATTCAGTAATCATACTTCAGGGTATATACCCAAGGGAAATGAAAATAGAATATCAAAGAAATATTTCTACTCCCATGTTTATTACAGCAATATTAACAATAGCCATGATACGGAGACAATCTAAGTGTCAATCAGTGGATGAATGGACAAACACACACACACACACACACACACACACACACACACACACACAATGGAAGATCATTCAGCTATGAGAAAGAAGGACATCCTATTGTTTGTCACAACATGGCTGGACCTTGAGGGCATTATGTTAAGTGAAATAAATCAGAAAAATACAAATACTATATGATATCACTTACATGTGGAATCTATAAAGGCCAAACTCATAGAAACAGAGTAGAATGGTGGTTACCAGGGGCTGGGGATGGAGGAAGGGGAGATGTTGGTCAAAGAGTACAAATTTCCAGTTATAAGATAAGTTCTGGGCGTCTAATGCATATTATAGGGATTATAGCTAGCAATACTGTATTATATACTTGAAAGTTGTTGAGAGATAACATCTTAAATGTTCTTACAACAGAAAAGAAATGGTTATTATGTGACATGATGCTGGTGTTAGCTAACACTGTGGTGGAATCATTTTGCACTGTATGTGTTTTGAATCAACACATTGTACATCTTAAACCTGAACAGTGTTATATGTCAATTATATCTCCACAATGCTGGAAGAGAAATAAATGCAATGTAGAATTTAATTCTGCTGTGGTTATGAAGTAGGAGCTTGAGTCAGATTACACATAAGAATTTTCTCTCTAAATGATCTCACTTGGGCATTGGTACGTGAACATCTATTAACACATAATATGCTATGATTGTAAAGGCATAGACATTTATTGGAGTTTTTATAGAATTTAACTTCAGGTTTTCCCTAAAATCAACTTCCATTAGAAGTCATACACTGTCCATGTATCAAATATTTCCTTTAGGATGTTTCAAATTTGCACTACTTTTTAAAATAGGTATTCTTATTTCCATTCAGAGCAAGAAGCTTCATATCAAGAGGACTAGAAAGGAAATATAAATTTTATTATAGTAAGATTTTCTTCAATATATTAAAATTTTATTGTGGAAGCAACAAAAAAATACACCACCAGTGTTTCCTTACTCCGTCTATTTTTCCTTATCTCAGGTCGCTGTCATAACAATGACTTCCTTGCATTTTATATTAAATTTTTAATGCCTGTCTTCATTATTATTGTTAACAATTTTAATAATGATAATAACTATCTTTTAAGCGCCTTATCATTATGTGCTGTGCTTAAAACACATTTTAAATTGTTATGTCCATACAATCGTCCTTTAAGGGAATTATTATTATCCCAATTATAAAGATGAGGGAAACTAGGTTTAGACAATTAAAATATTTTTAAATTTTCTTTTTATAACACACAACTATTAGATAGTAGAGTCAAAAGTCAGGCTTACATCTGTCTGATCAAGATATCCATGTTTTTAATATTTTTACAGTACTGTTTTCCTGGAGAGAATTTCTTGAGGGCAGGGACTGCATGAACATTATTTAGGCTCTTTCAGAGCCTTTCATACTATGTACACAATATAGATACTGAGTTTAAACAAAATGAATGAATTAATAAATGGATAAATAGATTAATAGCTTTCACACCTGTTTTGGGTTTTGATTCAGATAGTGGCAGGAGGATTGAAAGTTTCCTTCACTAGTATATTCCATATTTTTTTTGAAGACAGCTAGTTTATCTTATTTGGAAATCTCACTCTTTTGGTCTACCTTTTGTATGTCTTTCTTTTAAAAGACTCTAGATGGGGGTGGGGGGATACCTGGGTGGCTTAGTTGGTTAAGCCTCTGACTTAGGCTCAGGTCATGATCTCATGGTTGGTGAGTTGGAGCCCTGCATCGGGCTTTGTGCTGACAACTCAGAGCCCAGAGCCTGCTTCAGATTCCATGTCTCCCCCTCTCTCTGCCCCTCCCCTGCTCACACTCTGTCTCTCTCTCTCTCTCTCTCTCTCTCTCTCTCTCAAAAATAAATAAACATTAAACAAAATTTTTTAAAGTAAAAAATGTAAAAGCCTCTAGATGGAATTCTAGTCCCACAAAATATATAAAAGAATCTTTCTTATTACAAAAATCACTTTAGGATAAGAATTTAATTCAATATGTCTCAATATTTCTTGTGAAGACACGCAAGATAATACCAAAAAAAAAAAAAATCATCCAGTGAGCCTTATCTTGTCTGCCTGGGAAACAAAGGATGCCCCCTCCTTCCCAGTAGAAAGGCTATATAACCAAATTCAGTTTTCCATTGGCTCAGGTAACAGGGAAAATCTCCTCATATTGGAAAACTAGTGTTTCCATTTGTTCTTCTAAATAGTTCGTACTTCAGAATTTTTCCCATAAATATCTGACTGCTTGGTACCTGAGACCTATGTATTAATTCTCCTACAAATCTATTTCATGGGGATTCTTTCTCTGGAGTACATGACACATTTAGCATTGTTCCATACCTTGTCTAAGTCTGTGAAATCATGAAGGAACTTACTGTCTTCTGTTTACTTGTTTTTTTCATGTTTACCCAGAAAAACATTTTCTTACCTACATTATAAAAGACTGTCTGTCCATTTACCCTCAACCTGCTCCGTATATTGCCTGTAGATAGTCTCTTCATTTCAGTGGATTCCCATGACTCCAAGACCTTTCTCTGACCTGGGGAGCATGCTCTGTCCATAAATAGTACATGTGAGAAGTGTTGGGAAGGTGATATTTTAGGAGTTACCATCTAACAAGAGATGGAGATTTCTAGATAAATATGCTGTTTCTAGCCCCTCATTGGTACAGTTTCAAGGTGTGACCCTTACCTTTTCCAGATACCCTCAACAGGAAAGAGCTCTGGTAATCCATAGCAGTAACCTGCTCAGTCATGCACACATGAATGGCTTACTTCCCTTCATTATCTTTCTTGCTCAGTCCCTTGCAAACTTTTTTCTTGAAGCAAGTCCCAAATATACTACATACACTAAAATTATTGCTTTGATTTGCTTTTGGGGAAACCCTTGATAGACACTCTTATGCCATACTCACCTGTTTATATACTGAGATCATCATAGGGTAAACTTTAATCTTCTATTCCTACTGTAAGACATAGTATAAGTCTTTAGCTCGACCATCAAGAGGAGGGAGACAAACCACTATGGTAAATAGAAAAAACAACTGAGTTAAGATTATTGGTGTCCATATGGTGATAATAATGGTAGTGTATATGCTCTCAAGCCACAGAGATGCTGGACAAGAAGGTCTGACATGAAAAGGTAACTAAAGGAGATATAGATAAACTTCAAAGTCTTTGGATTTTCTTCAGTAGCTTGTAAGCCCTTTGAGAAGTTTCATGCCCCTCATCAGAGAACTGCTCATGTTGATGGATTGCATCTCAAAAATGTTGGAAGTATCTCCTAATATCATTTAGGGAAAAAAAATAAGTTCATAGCGAGTTACCAGACTATACAGAGAATGAACTCCTTCCAAGGCCATCACAAGCTAGTCAATGGCAACTCTGAGAAGTTGAGTTGTTCATTTATCCAATAAAAGGACTATATTTGTACAACTAAATAAAACCATGTGTCAGACATTGATATATTAATACATAATTCCCTACTTCAGAATTCTGTGTATTATTGATCACTAACAAAGGCACAGATGAGCCTGCTTTTTCCTGAATCACTGCTCAAGGAGGTTAGATGCACACACACCCGCACATACTTCTCCACATCTATATGAGTTATGATGATAGTGTTTTAAAAATGTGAAATCTTGGTTAATAACATTTTATCATTTTAAGTAAAATGCATTATTCAAATCTAACATTTGTCTTGACTTCCTATATGAGGTCTTCTCCAATTCTTTTTAAAATCTAAATTAGTTGCTTCTCACATGTGAAAGTAGATATTTTCTTATTCTTTTACCATGGCCTAAATAACATTAAATTATATTTGCTCAGTATTTTATATTGTAGCTATACTCTCATCTTTTGAAATCATGGAATCTGTCTTTGTCACTGTTACACATAAAGGATAAACTGCTTCTTGGTATTGCAGAAAGATACAATAGATGTGCAAATGAGGAAGGAAGAAAAAAACAAGAAAGATTGATAGAAGGAAGGAAGGTAAAAGAAAAGATAAAGGAAGAAAGGAATAGAGAGATGGGGGAGATTATAGGAATTAATGAGATGCTTATATACTTGTTACTCAAGTTTATCTCACCTTCTGATTCCTTTTGTTTGGGGAATATAGATTATTTAGGGGAGATCCTTATAATGTGAAAGTCCCACCAACATAGACATAGTACAAGGAGTTTCCATCATAAATGGGTAAATATACATTTTTCCAGTGTCATTCTGTTCTTAGATCACTTCTGGGTGTCAGGCTTCAGAATACAAATCTGAGCAACCCGCATGCGGATCTCCTTGGTCTTCACACCATAGACAATGGGGTTAAGGGCTGGGGGCACAAGCAGATAGATGGTAGACAAGAGGATATGAACATAGGGTGATACATGTCCAAAACGGTGGCTGAAGAAGGAAAAAAAGGCAAGGATATAAAACTCCAGGAAGACAACAATATGGGCAGTACAAGTATTGAATGCTTTGCGTCGTGCCTCCTTCTGGGGAAGACGAAAAACAACCTGAAATATCAGAATGTAGGAGATGAAGACAAAGATCATGTCAAAACCTAGAATTGCAAAGGCCACAAAGAGCCCATATGATTTATTAATATGGACATCTTCTGCAGCCAACTTGACCACAGCCATGTGCTCACAGTAGGAATGGACAATGACCACAGATTGGAAAAGTTGCAGGCGTTTAAGCAGAATGGGTAAAATTCCAACAAGCACTGTTGCCCGGACTACTACCATCAGTACGATTTGAACTAGAAAGAGAGGTGTGAGGATGGATGTGTGCCTCAAAGGATCACAGATGGCAACATAGCGGTCAAAGGCCATGGCCAACAGGATACCAGATTCCATGCCCTGCAAGGCATGGATAAAGAAGAGCTGAGTGAGGCAAGCATCAAAAGCCATGGAGCACAAGCCAAACCAGAAGATGGCCAACATCTTGGGAGCAATGGCTACACAGAGACCTACGTCAGTGGCTGCCAAAACTGCTAGGAAGATGTACATGGGTTGGTGAAGACTGCGTTCTGTAAGGATGATGATTAACAAGAAGATGTTCCCCAGCACAGCCACCAGGCACACTCCAAGGAAGGGAAATCCAATCCAAAACTGCACATGCTCTAGTCCAGGGATCCCAGTCAGGGTCACAGTCTTTGGGTTCAGATATGACATGTTGGTAGATCCCATCAGGGTGATAAATCCTTTTCTCTCCACTGACTCTGATACCTATTCAGAGAAAAATTATGGATGAAAAATAAGGGAATTCTCATCATGTCTTCTATAACATAAAAAAACATAGATGGAAATGTGGCCACTACTTTTAATTTTGAGGAATCAACAAGTCACTATTAGAACAGGATTCTTGAATATCTTTTCCCAAAGCCAGTGTGGGTATCTGCATGAAGAAATTGTAGAAATGGAATTTATGATTCTAAGAGCATTGATCTTGCTAGGTTCTGAAGTGTTCTCAGATGGTATAGAGGACAATATTAGCTCCTTTGTCTATATCTATCTCCAAACTCCAGACACCTTTCAGATTAAGAGAAATCCCTCTGGGGCACTTGAAGGCATAGGATAGATTCTCAAACCCATAGACCTGTCCATTGTTTTCAAAGCTCAGAATCTCCAGAAAGTGGCAGCCTTTCCCAGTCTTCCCATTTCTTTGTGGTTTAGGGAGTAAAATACTGTCCCACAGATCTTAGGAATTGACTCTCAGAGTGGGGAATGAGGATATTTGTTCTTTCTGCAAATACTGGTTGAGCTGACTATGTGCAGACCCATTATCCAGGTTCATGGAAATGATATGGAGGAGTTGTTCTTTTATCAGTAGAGGCAGAGTGTATTTGACTCACTGAGATAATTCTGTTTGGTTAGCTTTCAAAGTGGATATATAAGCAGAATGGGGTAGATGGTGATATAAGTAGTCACAGATCCTAGAGAAGACAGAAAGTTGTGAAGATTGATAGGAAGTCAATTGAATAAACAGGCACCATAAATTAGGATAGGATAGTAACCTACAGAAACAGATCAATTGGAAAACCAGTGTAGCTTAAATATTCTGACGATATTAATGTGTTTCAGATGCAAAAAACAGGGTTGGCTGTGAGCCACTGTAATGTCCATAATGGAGCTCGACCTAACCTAGGTGCTTTCGTTCATTTTACTGGTGTTATTTGGCCAAGAAAATAATTACTCCTTTTGATTGTACTGTCCCATTTCACACCCACCTCAAACTTCTGGAATTTTTATAATTTGCTCTCTTTCCTTATAAATTTATTCAGTAAACCTTATGTACTCTTTTTTACTTTTTCATTAGCCATTCTACAAGCTTAAAATCATCCAAAAGTTTCATTTTGTTTTCCTTATGATTTTGTCACAGCCAAATCATTGAATAGAGAATACCGCTCTGAATGAGATTTTACACATTTTCTTTGAAGGGAAACTAGAAGGATTACTGCTATAACATCATAGGAAAAAACAGGCTGGTTCACAGTCAGTAGGAATATAGATGTGGCTATCACTAAGAAGTCCCTAATGCAATAAAATCTAAAATACTTTACTGCTTGATTGAAAGTAGGAGATCATTATATGACCTTCTGTAGCTACATATACCAATGGACTATGACCAAGGCAATAAGAAGCTATATATTATAGAAATTTTGTGAAAGGAAATTCCCTCTGATGCCCAAATAACGAGGTTAGGTGAGGAAGTAGTGGATTCTCTAGAAGAGATTACTGATAAACATGAATATATCTTACTAAGGTGACATGAGTAGACAAAGGCAGAACCTAAAGGAACAGTAAAAGGCCACTAGATATATTTATAATGCTTGATGGTATAAGGATAAAATGCTAAATAGTATAGCATATGCTATATATAAATAATATAAATGTGTATTATATAAACACAAATACATATATGCATTATTTGTATATTTATAATACATAAAATAATTATAATAGTTATACAAGTAATATGATTACATATTATATAAAATAAATTTATATTAGACAAATACATATTTATATAAACATTTGTGTATGTAATTTATATTATATAAATATATAAGAAAATATAAAAATATAAAATGTATAAATGTAAACAAAATATATATGTAAATTAAATTTGTATATGATAAAATATACATTACATGTAAGGTTTTATATTATATATATAAATATATATGTATATGTAATTTTTTGTATATTATGATGTTTTGATATCTTACAAAACCTTTCTGGCTGGGAGAGACCCACCTCTCTCTGGCTGGGTTAGTTAATTCTTAAAGTAACAAAGGGTCCAGCCAGGATCATACCTTCGATATGCAAACTAACCAGTCCATACCTCCTTTATCTGCCAGGAAACAGTATCCTTCTGCCTTAATTATCTTGGGGCCAAGTACCAGGAAACTAGACACTATACCTCTAACACAAAATCCACCAAACTTATTCCAACTAACCAATTCTAAACTGTTCACACTTTCCTTCCTTCCTTTCCTGTGGAAATACCAACAAAGTCCAGAGCTTAAGCACTTAAATGCTCTGCCTTTGCCACTCTCCCCACCTCCCCCTCCTTTCCTCTGCCTCCTAATCACCCTGGTGATTTTCTATTTGGCCCTGCAAGGCCTCTGTGTCTCCTGTCTCTAGGACCTATTGGTATGATTACCTCTGTTTTCCTGAGCCTCTCCACTGTTTTTTCTTGAGGCTGCAGCATACTGATAATCTGATAAAAAGATAAATAGTATGTAAAATCATGGGATAAGAATTTAGAAATATAGCATATCATCTATTGCTGGCACTATGATATGTTACATGGAATCTTACCCAGTTCCTTAATTTTTCTCAACTGTAAATGGGAGTAATAATGGCACTTAACTCACTGAATTATTGTGAGAACTGTGTTAGTTTATATGTGAAGAACTCAGGACAATGTATGAAAGAAAGTAAACACTCAATGTTTGGTAGTTAGTGCTTGTCAGAACCTGTATAGAACTTCTTAGAATACAGACACATCACTGCCTTCTTGAGAAAGACAAAACAAAAGGTAAAACAAAAATATGGAAATGAGGGAACCCGGGTGGTTCAGTCGGTTGGGGATCTAACTCTTGATTTGGCTCAGGTCAGGTCATGGTCTCATGGTTTATTAGATCGACCCCCACATCAGGCTCACGCTGACACCTCCTCCAATCCTGCGCATGAGAAACTTCCTGAAAAAAGAGTTGATTAAAACTTCATGAGATGTTGAATTTTCTGGAGTGGAATACACTCCCTCAGTTTGATCTATGGGATTGGACATTTGTGTAAGCAGATGAAATGATCATTGTTACAACAACAAAAAAATGACTTCCCAATCATGTGCAGACTGTGGTGGAGTCAATATATTTCACTGATTTTAATTAATTTGACCACTTCACCTGATAAATAATCATGTACTCCTTTAAAGTCTTAGTAGGTAGGGGCACCTGGGTGGCTCAGTCAGTTAAGCATTGGACTCTTGATTTCAGCTCAGGTCATGATCTCATGGTTTGTGAGTTTGAGTCCTGCATTGGGCTCCACACTGACAATGTGGAGTCTGCTTGGGGCTCTCTCTCCCTCTCTCTGCACCCCCCAAAAAAATTAAATTAAAAAAAAAACCTTAAAAATAAATAAAGTCAGTAGGTAGATGGAAAACCCATAAATAGGAAAACTAATTTCTAGTAGCTTCTAAGGCCATAAAGGCATACATCTTATGCAATCTTTCTGTATTAATCAGATCAGAAAAATATTCATTCCTGGTCCCTGAGTAAAAGAGAAGGAGAGAAGAATAGGAAGATGCCTTAAATGGAGGCAGGGTAAAGCATAAAAAACAAGAGGCAAATACACTAGATTTTGATGCCCCAGATAAAGAGAAAACTATATTTAGGAAGATGAGTTATGAGCTATGCTTATGGTGGCAACAAGCCCAGATAGCAAAACTATTAAAGGCAATAAATAGGACGTTCCCATTTTTTACTTTCTCTTCATACCTTACAAGCTTTCCTGCTCAAACTGCAAACACATGCACACACAAACACACACCATTCAAAAACATGGATTATCTTCTTATTTTTTATAAACCAAGCAATGCTAGAACTACTTTGTAGTAAACACTAGAGAAGGAGCTTGAAAACCTTATTTTATTTTATTTTATTTTATTTTATTTTATTTTATTTTTGCCCCACCACTAATTAACTGGGATGGCAGTTCATAGTTTTCTTCACATGGGATTAAGAAGATGGTACTGTATTACCTTTGCATCTCTTCCATCTCTAAATGACATGAATCTAGTCCATCTCTAATATTATTGACAAATCTACTTGGGTCAGAGAAAATGTGACATGTCAAAGGAAAGTATGCCACTGAAAGACGCAGGATTAGGATCATCTAATTCACTGTCCTTTCTGGTTCCTCTTAAAATTTGCTACAATTAGAAACACTGAGCCATACTCAGGTCCCAGTTAGTGGAGAAGAAATTTACCCAGAGAAAGAGAGAGCTGGCTACAATGTAAGATCAATGGATGAAGCAGCTTTTCTTCTTTTTTTTTTTTTTTTTTTTTTTCCGCTAGGCTTTGATTTGGAAAGGTACTAATAGCTAAGTGTCTTTTATCATCTGTCTTTAGCTGTTGCTTTTCTTGGCCTTTGAATTTGAGGTGATCCCAGGGCAATTTTCAGACCTGGCCTAGAGAGCTCACCACCTGACTGAAACTCAGCCCCATTTTGGAGGAGAAAGGTATCTTTTGCTGGAGGGCACATAGCCAGAAAGTACTGTTACTCCGTAAGAAGTTATTTTCAAAGAATGAAAATCAGGGAATCTCAAATTATGGGTTATGTTCAGATCATGGTGAATCTGAGATCATTAGAAATGTGGGGGGGGGGACATCTAGGAAGTGGAAAATTTGTAGATGGAAAAGAGGGAAGACAATTTAGTTCACCCTCTGGCCTATGGCCAGACTTGTGGCTTAAGAGAATAGAAAAGATGCTTATCTTTATAAATACTACTCATAGCATGCAAAATTATGTTGGAAACTTAAAATTGAAACTAAAGGACCTCTATAAAACTATCTCCCCCTTTTTGCTAAAGCAAAGTTTTCATTTCCCAGTTACTCTTGTTTTCATCACAACATTGTATTGTTTTCTTTGTCTCTATTAAATATTTGGACTCATTTTGTTGAGGCCACTCATGCTTATAATTAGCAACCTGAGCAAGTGCTTCCTTGTCTCCATGAAAGTTATTACCGTGTTCATAATTCTTTTACATGACTAACACAAACTTTGAAATTACTTACTATATTTATTTTATGCCAACATTGTCAAATGCCTCACATTTTCATTCTCTCACTATTCATTTCTTAGAGATTAATTTTAAAAATGGATATTAGGTTCCCCTAATGATGAGGGTTAAAACTGTAGGAACAAGTTTTTTCGATCTCTCTCTTTCTGAATGTGTGTGTGTGGGTGTCTACACACATGTGTATAAGGGTATACACAAGGATTAGAGAGCAGGTGAATTGCAATAGTGTGTTCCAGTATAGGGTATGTATGGGCCTCATGGATACTGGGGGAAGGGTGTTGCAGTCAAGGACAACAGAAAATGCAAAGACATTGAAGTTGAATATACAATGCATGCTTGGTAGCTGTAAGGAGGCATGGGTAACTGGAAAGGAATAAGCAAGGGGGATTCACTTATAAAGGATAATTTCGAGGGGTGCCTGGGTGACTCAGTCAGTTAAGCATTTCAACTCTTGATGTTAGCTCAGGTCATGACCTCACGCTTCCTGATCTAGCTGCCCTGACACCATGGAGCCTGGTTGGAATTTCTCTTCTCCATCTCTCTCTGCCCCTCCCCCACTCATGCTCTTTCCTTCTCTCTCAAAATAAACATTAAAAACTAAAATAAAAGATAATTTTGAGAGATAAGAGTGGGGCAATTGTAAGACCTAGGCTCTAATTCTTAAAAAAAAAAAAAAAAAAAACGAGAAATTGAGTTTGGTTTTGTAGTAGAGAAGTGTTAATGTTCTCAACTGTATTTAAGTAAGCTTCCTGGCTATTCCTTTGGTAATTGATATAAGTGGAAAATAGTTGAGACAGGGAGCCATTTATAACCTGCATCAATCAACATAGACCAACTAATGTTGTAGTAAAATAAATTCCCTAAATCTCAGGAACTTGTAGCAACAGAGATATACTTCTCACCTATGTGTCAGTTTTGCTGCTTTGATCCAGGGCTTAGGCTGGAGGCGGAGCCCTTTTATTAACCACTGCTATTGTTGTGTCACCAGAGAAAGAGAAAGAGAGACTATGAAAGTAAATGATGAACTTAATGTTTATTTATTTTAGAGAGAGAGAGAGAGAAAGAGAGAAACAGAGTGCTAGCAGGGTAGGGGCAGAGAAAGAGGGAGACACAGAATTCAAAGCAGGCTCCAGGCTCAGAGCTGTCAGCACAGAGCTTGACCGGGGCTTGAACCCACAAGCGTTGAGATCATGACCTGAGCTGAAGTCAGACGCTTAACTGACTGAAACATCCAGACACCCCAGTAAATGATGAATTTTAAATTATTAGTTCATAAGTGACATAAGTCTCTCCATTTCTATTTCACTGACAAGGAAGTCACATGATGTAATACTGATGCGATTAATATGGATAAAAATGTGATTAATATGGCACAGACTGATATGGGTGACATTATTAAGAAAGTTTCATAAATATTAGGGACTAATAATACAATCTACTACATTGTGACTGCAATGTCCAGAAAAAAATTAATGGTTTGTACCAGGTAGTTATTTAGTAAATGAGGTGGCCAGAAGCACTTGTTCTGGATATTTTAATAGGAACCCAACACAATAAGATTTAACCAGAAACAAAAGTTCATATCAATATATGCAGAAAAAGAATTTTCAAAAGTTCTATGTGCAATCTTCATTTAAAAAATAAATATCTACAGGTGCCTGGGTGGCTCAGTTGGTTAAATGTCCAACTTTGACTCAGGTCATGATCTCACAGTTTGTGAGTTCTAGCCCCACATCAGGCTCTGTTCTGACATTTCAGAACCTGGAGCCTGCTTCAGATTCTGTGTCTCCCTCTCTCTCTCTGCCTCTCCCCACCTCACTCATGCTCTGTCTCTTTCTGTCTCTCAAAAATAAATAAAAACATTTTTAAAAGTATAAAAATAAATTAAAAATATAAATAAACAAACAAACAAACAAGCATATATCCAGGGGCACCTTGGTGGCTCAGTCAGTTAAGCGTCTGACTTCGGCTCAGGCCATGATCTCAGGATTTGTGAGTTTGAACCCCACATCAAGCTCACTGCTGTCAGCCTGTCAGCCCAGAGCCCGCTTTGGATCCTCTATCCCCCTCTCATTGCCCCTCCCCTGCTTGCACTTGCCCTAAAATAAATAAATATTTTTTCAAGCAAAAAATAAAAAATAAATATCTAGTCATGAGCAAAATAGGAATATCACTCACATAGCCAATTAGAAAACACAGCTGCCCCTTCCAGCCTGGCTCTTAAAAATATCCTCACTTTTGATGTCAGGAGAGCAGAGTGTTTATGCTTAGTCTGTGCTTTCTTACTTTTTTTTTTCTTTAGCAGATGTCAAAGAGAATATTTGATTGTCAGCTATGTAGGTGACGGCTGCTGTGAGCACAACACTCACTAAAGATAAATGGCTGACTGGTCCTGCTTGTATATTGTGTTCCCAGTGCATGTACCAACAACTTTATTATTTGCCATGAAGTGCGTGCTGGTTAATGATTCATTGCCTCTCAGCTCCAGGTTCACTTTTTGCCTTCTCTGTGAAAATGTGCCTTGGCCCTCTGATTACTTTGTCTTCACAGCTCGTGAAATGCTACACTTTGTCCGTGGATGGCATGGGTAAGGAACTGAAGGAGGGGAGGGTTTTGCTTCCTGGTTCCTACATGGTCACTCCACAGACTCAGTGCAGTTTGTTTGCCATCTGTAGTCGACAGTAGGCTCCTGCAGCTCTTGCAAATCCTCCAGGGCCCAAATTCTGCAATAAATGAAGGAGGCAGCACCCAGTGGCCAGCCGTTTCCTCATGAGCCCTGGCATCCTACAAGGTGGACTTGTGGCACGTTCCACTGAAGCAGTATCACAGCCACTTTTCTGTCTCTCAGTGATCCAAGGCTCTTCCTTCTCTAATGAGGTCTAGTTAACAGACCGGAGCTTTATAGTTTTTTTCATCAATGCTTAGGTCTATGATTCACCTTAAGTTAATTTTGCTATGTCATATGAGGTAGATGTCAAGTTCATTTTCTCATACAATTATTTGCTCCAGCTCTCCATTTCAGGAAGACTATCTAATCTCCATTACATCACTTATCTATCTTCTTCAAAAAACAAATGACCTTACATGTATGAGTATATTGCATATTTCACGGTTAACAGAAGTCACAATAAATATTAATTTTATTTGTAATTGAATAAATGAAAACAGAGGATATCAAAATGTGTAGCATGTGAAAAAGCAATGGTTAAAATAAATCCCTACTTGAAAATGCATAAATTCCAAAAGGGAAAGTTTGAAAACCAATAATCAAAGCTTCTTTATGAATAAGTAAAAAGAACTGCAAATTAAACACAAAGAAAGTAAAAGGAAAGACATGATAAAGATTGGATTAGAAGTCAAATGCATTACAGATAGAAAGTACCATTGTTAGTTTGGATACTTTTTATGTAACCTAGCTGTGGTTTTGGAGCTAAAAGCTTTTAAGATAGAGCCTAATGATGTGAATCCCCAACAGTGAATGCACGGAGTCCAAACTCTCTCCATCTCTAGGAAATAAAAGTATTCTCTACCTGACCACAAACATTCGATAGATCACGGTGGGATCCATGACTCAGAAGAAAAATCCATGCCACATGCTTACGAATTACCTTATTTTTTACACCATAGACAATAGGGTTGAGTGGCACAAGGAGATAGATGGTAGACAGGAGAATGTGGGTAGGGCGAGCTACATGTCCAAAACGGTAGCTGAAAAAGGAGAAGGCGGCAAGAATATAAAACTCAAGGAAAACAAAAATATGAGCTGTGCATGTGTTAAATGCTGTGAGCCGTGCCTCCTTTTGGTGTAGACAAAAAACAGCCTGGAAATATGGATATAGGAAATGAGGACAAAAATCATGTCAAATCCCAGTATTGTAAAACCTACTAGGAGACCACATGTTTTATTGACTTGGATGTCTTCTGCAGCTAGCTTGACCATGGCCATGTGCTCACAGTAAGAGTGGGGCAATCAGAATGGAATGAAAAACATGAAATCTTTTGATTAGAGTGGGTGACAGACCAACCAGCACTGTAGCTTGGATCGCCACTGTTGCTATCATCTGATCCAGGATGGAAGGCGTGAGGATGGATGTGTCTCAGTGGATCACAGATGGCAATGTAGCGGTCAAAAGCCATGGCCAACAGAATGCCAGACTCCATGCACTGCAAGGCATGAATGAAGAACAGCTGGGTCAGGCAGCTGTCAAAGGCCATGGAACAAGATCTGAACCAGAAGATGGCCAACATCCTGGGAGCAATGGCTGCGCAGAGTCCTATGTCAGTGGCCGCCAGCACTGCCAGGATGTTATGCATGGGCTGATGCAGGCTGCGTTCTGTAGCAATGATGATTAGTAAAATAATATTTCCCAGAAGAGCCACTATGCACACAGCAAAGAAGGGAAACCCAGTCCAAAACTGCACATGTTCTAGTCCAGGAATTCTGATTAAGATTACAGTTCTGGGGTCAAATATGATGTATTGATGGATGCCATAGACATTGGTATTCTGTCTTCTTGCTGCTGATTCTGACACCTGCAGAAGGAAACTTGGATGAGAAATGAAGAGGCTTCATCCCTCACTATCATTCAACCATTATCTTTCAACCATTGAGCATTGAGCAAGTAAGTTCAGATCTATGGATGGCAGTATGGCCAGAATGTTCTGATGAAGTTCTATAATAATAATGTCAGAGCGGTAGAAGCAAACAATCCTGCAGACCTTAACCTGAGCTAAAAAATGGGAACATTTCAGTATTCCTGCCTTCGTTTTTGTGGAAATGGAAACCATGAGATGGAGAACACTGATTTTTGCCATCTGTCATCAGCTCTAGCCTAGTTTGCCTGAAAGCCACCATTAAGTGTTCCTTCTTTATCTACCTAGATGCCAACCCAGTTTCACTGCAGTTGGAAATTCTCCTGGCAGTCTTGATGTCCTAGAAGAAATCTTGTTTCTGTCACTGTGTGTGCATTAATATATAATCCTATGAGAGCCTTCAATATTACTTCAATATTACTCCTGGTGCCAGAGAGGGAGTTATTTATCTCAGAGTCATTAACATTGGTTCCCCATGGGATTTGTTAGAAGGGTTTATCTTCCTTATATTAACTCATTCGTTTATCAAAATGTTGAACAAACTACTGCTTTTCCAGGCACTCAACGTGGTCCTTAGAAGAAATTTGAAGAGGGTGTTCATCTTTCAGATACAGCCAGATGAAATTAATTCTCTAAAGTAATTAAGGCTCACTTATTTAGGGTAGATTTGTGGAATAGGGAATGTGAAATAGTCTGTTTTTACTGGGGCTTAGGAAAAGGAAGGAGAAGAAGAAAGAGAAGGGAAAAAAAAAGAAAAGGATGCACAGTTACCAAATTCAAGAAGAATGGACAATTTAAAATAGGGTAGTGTATTAAAAAAAAAAAAAGCAGGGGTGCCTGGGTGGCTCAGTCAGTTATGCCTCCGACTTTGGCTCAGGTCATAAACTCATGGTTCATGAGTTAGAGCCCCAAGTCAAGCTCTCTGCTGGAAGCACATAGCCCAATTCGAATCCTCTGTCCCCCTCTCTCTCTGCACTTACTCTGCTACTCCTTCTCTCAAAAATAAATAAATAAATAAATAAAAGAAAAGCAGAATCTGGCTACTTTAGACATACTCTGAAGCTAGGTTAGTGTAATTATGTTTTCTTCCCTGTTAAAGATCACTGGATCACTAGACTTCTTGAGCTCTGGTTAAGATTGCATATCCTGTTTTGCATGGTAGACTCTCTACTTTTGCTTTTTAATACCTTTACACTGTATTGTGAATGATTAGCTGTGGTTTAAATCCTGAAGCACCTCTGACTGTGATGTCTTACAATATGAGTAGTACCTGATATCGAATGTCACATCGAATGTCACAACTGAGCTAATGGTTCTTGAAGTAAAACTCAAAAAAGTGTAGGGACCCATCAATGACTGCGTTCGCCTGGAGTTTATCTCTCATGTTTTCCCAGACTAAGCCCCCAGCAACTTGTCAATTATAGTTTGTATTTTCTTTTTTTTTTTTTTTTTAAGTTTATTTATTTTTGAGACACAGAGAGACAGAGCATGAACGGGGGAGGGGCAGAGAGAGAGGGAGACACAGAATAGGAAGCAGGCTCCAGGCTCTGAGCCATCAGCCCAGAGCCCTACGCGGGGCTTGAATTCACAGACCGAGAGATCGTGACCAGAGCTGAAGTCGGACGCTTAACCCACTGAGCCACCCAGGCGCCCCTGTAGTTTGTATTTTCTTATCCTGGCACTGCTTCTCTTAGAGATTTCTGCTCTGGTAAATTATAATTTTTCTGTCTTCACTTATTGGTTTCTCCAGTTTGGGGGACAGCAGTTTGCCCTGTGACCTTACCTCTGAGTCTAGGAAGAGTTGCTGACTTCTCAGTTGGTTCAGCTTTTTACTTGTTGTTAGGGTAGAGTGTGAACTTCCATATTCTCATATGCCAGACTGGAGATTCAAACTGAAGTCTGAATCCTGCTGTTTTCATCCATTCTACCACTCTTCATTTTGACTGGGGATTTTAAAACATTTACATTTATTTTTTATTTTTATTTTTTTAATTATTTTTTTTAACGTTTATTCATTCTTGAGAGACAGAGCATGAGCAGGGAAGGGGCAGAGAGAGGGAGACACAGAATCCGAAACAGGCTCCAGGCTCCGAGCTGTCAGCACCGAGCCCAACACGGGGCTTGAACCCACAAACTGGAAGATCCTGACCTGAGCAGAAGTCAGATGCTCAACCGACTGAGCCACCCAGGCTCCCCGAAACATTTACATTTAAAATAATTATTCCTAGGGAAGGATTTACCATTACTGTTTTGTTATTTATTTCCTTTATGTCTTATAACTTTCTTGTCCCTCGTTTCCTCTTTTATTGCCTGTCTTTGTGTTTGCTTAATTTTTGTAATGACACTTTTTGGATTCCTTGACATTTCCTTTTGTGTATAGTTTACAAATATTTTCTTTGTGATTGCCACAGGAATTACATATAACATCCCAAAGTTATAACAATATATTTTAAACTAAACTTCAGTCCCAGACAAAAGCTCTACTCCCTTCTTTAGAACTCCACCACCCACATAATGACATTATGTTATTAATGTTACAAAGTACATCCTTATATATTTTGTATGCATTAACTTAGATTTATAATTGTTTGTGCTTTTGTCTTTCATATCCTGTAGAAGAATAAAAAGTTGAGTTATGAACCAAAATTGGGATAATACTGATTTTTATACCTGTGTATGTATTTATCTTTGCTGAAGAACTTTATATTTTTGTATAGATTTGAGTTACTCTCTAGCTTCCTTTCATTTCAACAGAAAGGACTCCCTTTAGCATTCCTTGTAAAGCAGGTTTAGAGATAATGAACTCTCTCAGCTTTTGTGTGTCTGGGAATATCTTATTGTCCTCATTTGGAAGGGCACTTTTGCTAGATAAGGAATTCTTGAATATTTTTTTAATAATTTACATATAGCACCCCCCTCTGTTCTGGCCTGCAAAGTTTATGTCCCAAGTTGCAATGGAATGAAGCTGATGTGTTAAAGGAATAAAGAATGTGTTCTCTATCTTTTCAGTTCCCTTCAAGTCCTGTTAAGTGGTTGACAGATTATATCAAAATACTAAGAGATGGCTATATCTGCAACTGTAAACCCAAGGGAGTGTACAGATAAACTATGATTCCTGCAATTAGGAAGATTATCAAATATTTACCAACAATACAAATACCCCCCTCCCCTTTCTTAGTGATTCCATGAGGACCTGTTTGTGTCACTTGTTATTCTTGCTTATCCTCTGAGATTACCATGCTGAAGCTACTATATATGGAAACTACATGTTTAGGTTGCTTCTTGGTTCCGAGTCCGTTTCCTTGTGAGATAGTTAAGGTTATGAAACTAAAGAAGGATGGAGAGAAAGATAGTCTGAGCAATCTAAGGAAAACTTTCAAAGACATGGGATTTTCTTAACATCTTTTTACTTTCCAAATGTCCTAGTTTCAAGAAAGAAGATATAATTCTTTGAAACAGAAGGAATACACATTTTTCATTCTTTATGGATGAAATGAAGAAAAAAATAGATTGTAGGAAACGAAGATCTTTTTTAAGGATCTCATAGAAAGTTTTCTCTCATTTTGACCATATTTCATATTGTGTGAATCTATTGAAGGAACAAGAAGAAGGATACCTCATGATCTCTATACTCAACCTCAGGTTGGCATTTTCAGGGAGATGATCTCACAGTTATTATATCATGTGTTTTTGTACAAAAAAAAGTGTTTTAGAAACCAGTGTGTGTATCTCTGAGTGTGTGCACTTTCTACTTCTGTGCTTACAATGCTCTGCATTGTATCTGTAACTCCAACAGTTACTAGTAAGCACCTGACAACCACTGAATTGGTCTAGATTATAAAATTTCCTGCTGGTTATGTGCTTACACATGAATGTGTAGGGACCTTTGTTTACCCACAGAATTTTATCTCACTTTAATTTCTTTATAATCATTTTTTAAATTTTTTTTAATGTTTATTTTTGAGAGAGAGAGAGAGAGAGAGAGAGAGAGAGAGAGAGAGAGACAGGGCCTGAGCAGGGGAGGGGTAGAGAGATAGGGAAATACAGAATCCAAAACAGGCTTCAGGCTCCAAGCTGTCAGCACATAACATGACACAGGGCTTGAACCCACAAATCATGAGATCATGGCCTGAATTCAAGTGGGATGCTTAACCGACTGAGCCACCCAGGCACCCCATCGCTTTGTAATCTTTGAGTCTCAACTACACTAGATTTAATTCATTACATCATGATTGTTCTTCCCAGTGGAACTTTGTTTATGCCCCTTTCCTTTGCTTTGTTTATGTGTGTGTGCATGTGGGTGCAGATAGACGGATACATATTATCTTTATCTATACCTAAATATCTATATTCAGATTCCATAGGACCAAGTCATATAATCTTCACATTCCAACCTAAGTTCCATTTACTCAAGAAGACTTTTTTTGACTCATGAAGCTTAATTTGATCCTTTGGTATCATTTCTGTATAACTCATCCTTCCCTTAGCTTTGGGATAAGTTTTGGCCATATAAATTATGTGTTGAAAGTTACACTACCATTACTTGTTTAAAGCTAAATCAGGAAAAAGACATATTTTTGTTTTTCACTGTAATAAAGCTAGGTTATAGTACATATAAAAGCCTGGAAAAAATTGTTTGGTTAATAATATATGGGGGATATAATAAGTATTCTGGCATGATTCAGGAAAGCATATGTATTGGTAACTCTGTGTAAGTTCTTATTAGTACATATTATATTTATAAGGATTTGTTTGGGACAGAAGGAGAGCATATTATCTTTAAAAACTGATGGAAGTTCTACATAAGTACTATGTACTGCCTTGATGGGAGCTGGGAGAAGCAGAAAACTAGTAACCAAGGGTTACTCTACAACTGAAGCATTTGTGGTGACTTAGAAGTTAGTTTTTCTCTTTAACCTTCTCAACTCCTGCCTCATGCTCACCCACTTTATCCCAGAACTTCTCTGCTATGGGGATTTGACTATTGCTTGGAATTATAGGACGAAGTATAAAGAAATCTACTATAGTCCATAACTGATATCTCAAGCATCATCAGGTATAAATTTACCAATCCAATAAATAAACCGTTGTGCATGTTTGAGAATTTGAGTTTCTAGATCAACAAATGAAGGAGCACAATTAGTATCCGTCTGTACTGTGAAATAATCTAAATCTGGGAAAAAAAATGAGAATAAAAGTGTAGTGAGTGGGGTTAATGTTAAGAAATATCCTTACCAATAGATATCTGTTGGTTCAAAAGAACATAATATGTGCCTACTTGAACAGTACATGATAGAAAGAAATAAACAATAGGAAAAAAGCAAGTTGTAATCTTGTCAGATTAGTCACGTGTGCACAGTGGTAAATGAAAGGCTAAAGATAAAGACTGAGTTGATTCTACTTCAAAAGCTGTGTCAAAGACTTCAGTATCATGTCCAGAGAGGGACAAAGACCATTTATTTCTATTCCCCATGTGAATGCCAGATTGGACTATAAGGGTCCTTTCAATAACTACTTGATGTTTTCACAGTGCTTCTGCTTGATCACTTCTAGTTAGGGGAAAGCCCACTGACATACGGGAAATAATGAATGGTAACTCAAGGAAGACATTCAGTAAATATTAGTTGACTTACGTTCAGGTATGACTACAGATGGAATCTTTTACTGGAAATGAAGGGACAAGGTAATTTATAAGTCCCTGGGATAATATGATATAAGTATTATCTTTCTGTACTTCTAAACACAGTCATTTGGTTAGTTATTACTAATTTTGGTATTATGGTCCTAGTGAATTTAAATACACCTGATTATGAATTTGAATTGTTTTTAGCAATAGATCATTAAGGGTCTTCCTGAACTGAATCTCCATGTTTTTAGCATCTGGTTGTGATCATCTGTCATAGCAACTTTATCTTTAGAAGTACTGATAAGCCCGGGAAAAAGCATCATGCCTCCTTTCAACACCTCTCATCCTTCTCCTGTCACCTTCTTGCTGATGGGCATCCCAGGACTAGAGCACCTGCATGTCTGGATTGGGATTCCCTTCTGCTCCATGTACGTGGTGGCTGTGGTGGGGAATGTGAGCATCCTGGCCGTGGTGAAGGCAGAGCGGAGTCTCCATGAGCCTATGTTCTTCTTTTTGTGCATGCTCTCCGTCACTGACCTGGTCCTCTCCACATCTACACTGCCTCGGATGCTGTGTCTCTTCTGGCTTGGAGTCCATGACATTGCCTTTGATGTCTGTCTAGCCCAAATGTTCTTCATTCATAGTTTTACTGCTATGGAATCTGGCTTTTTTCTGGCCATGGCCTTTGACCGTTATGTGGCCATTTGTCATCCACTGCACCATACTACCATTCTCACCCATGCACGCATCACCATAATGAGTATTATTGTGGTGATTAGGGGTGTAGCCTTCTTTTCTCCACATCCCATCCTGCTCAAACAACTTCCCTACTGCAGATCACGAATTATTGCCCACACCTATTGTGAGTTCATGGCCGTGGTGAAGCTGGCATGTATGGACATAGGGGCCACCAAGAGTTATAGCCTCAGTATGGCTTCTATCATTGGCTCATGTGATGCAATTCTCATTGCTGTATCCTATGCCTTCATCCTCCGCTCTGTATTCCGTCTGCCATCCCGAGAAGCTAGCTTTAAGGCTCTGGGCACATGTGGGTCACATGTCTGTGTTATTCTTGTCTTCTATTCCACAGCTGGTTTTTCCATTTTCACTCACCGTTTTGGGAAAAATGTGCCTGCACATGTCCATATTTTTATTGCAAATATGTACCTTTTGGTGCCCCCTTTTCTCAACCCTATTGTATATGGAGTAAGGACCAAGAAAATACGGGAACATGTTATTAGGACATTAATGGTCAAAGTTGCTTGATTGTAGTTGAATTGATAAAATAAATGGAAATAAAAGAAGTGATATAATTAAAATAACTAGCTGCTCTTACTCTCACAAGCAGAATTGCATTTACCATCTGAAAGTTCTTTTATTTACTATATGTCTGTGAATTCCAAAAATTCTAATCAAACAAGTTATTTCAGCTTTTTCATGTATTAAATATTTGAGGACAAATTGTCAATCTCCTTCTAACTGTATGTCTTATGGAGGATAATT
The DNA here is from genome assembly GCF_024362965.1 of Panthera pardus. Classification (NCBI taxonomy): domain Eukaryota; kingdom Metazoa; phylum Chordata; class Mammalia; order Carnivora; family Felidae; genus Panthera; species Panthera pardus. The sequence goes on from NW_026526677.1 coordinate 54,403,290, forward strand.
ACAAACAGAGAGTGAACAGTGGAAGGAGAAAAAGGATAAGTAAACAATATAGAAAAAAAGGATTTCTATAGAGAACTAAATGATGGACAGTTTCCCACTTGTATTTATGGAACAGCTCAGTGTACAACTGCAATAAGCTTCTCTTGATGTTTCTCTTTGTTAATATATATTTGTATGTTGGTAATAAAGAAAAGACCATGAAGATCAGTCTATCATCGATCTATATATCCATGTATCTATGTATCTATCCAACATCACCACTTATGCTTTTTTGCAATTAAGATAAGAATGTAACTAAAGGACATTTACTGGTGGCTTTTTTAGTATTGTGGTAAAATATACATAACATAATAGTTGTTATTTTAACCATTTTTAATTGTCCAGTTCAGTGTAATTCATGCATTCACATTGCTGTGCAGTCATCACCACCATTCTTCTTCAGAGATTTTTATCTTTCCCATCTGAAATCTATCCCTTAACATTAACTTCCCATTCCCCACATTCCCTGGCAACTACCATTATATTGTCTTTGTGAATTTGTCTACTCTAGGTACTTCATATAAGTGGAATCATACAGTATTAGTCTTTTTGTGACTGGCTTATTTCACTCAACATAATTTCTTCAAGGTCCATTTATGTTGTAGAATGCGTCAGAATTTCCTTACCTTTTAATGTGGAATAATATTTCCAATAAATATTATAGTGGACTATAGATACATAGATAAAACAGACATATATCTAGATACAGATTCTTATCTATCTATCTATATTTCATTTATCCATTTATCTATGGATGGACACTTGGGTTGCTTCCAACTTTTGCCTCCTATGAGTAATGCTATTGTGGATGTAGTTATATAAATATCTGTTCTAGTCTCTGTTTTAATTTCTTTTGGATAAATACCCAGAAGTGGAATTGCTGTATTATATGGTAATTCTGTGTTTTCATTTTTGAGCAATAGCCATGTCTCTTTTTGCACAGAAGCTGCATCATATTACATTCTCACTAGCAATGCAAAAGGGTTCCAATTTTTCATATCCACACCAATGATTTTTTTTTAATTTTTTTAAATGTTTATTTATTTTCAAGAGACAGAGAAACAGGAAGTGAGGAGGGGGTAGCACAGAGAGAGGGAGACACAGAATTCAAGCAGGCTCCAGGCTCTGAGCTGTCAGCACAGAGCCTGATGTGGGGCTTGAATCCATGAACTGTGAGATCACGACCTGAGCTGAAGTCGTACGTCTAACCGACTGAGCCACCCAGGCACTCCTAATTTTTTTAATTTTTTAAAAATAGTAGCCATCCTAATATATATGAAGTGGTGTCTCATTTTGGTTTTGATTTGCATTTCCCTAAAAATTAGTGATGTTGAACATCTTTTCATGTATATATTTGCCATTTGTACACATTCTTTGGAAAAAATTTTATTCAAGTTATTTGCTCATTTTCTAATCTATTGTGTTGTTGTCATTGCTGTTGAGCTTTAAAAGTTCTTTATATATTCTGGCTATTAATTTATTATCAGATATATGGTTTACAAATATTTTCTCCCATTCTGTGGGTTGCCTTTCCCTCTCTTGATAGTGCCCTTTGATGCACAAAAGTATTGTTTTCCTGCTCATTTTTTAATTGAAATATAATTAACATATAATGCTATATTAGTTTCAGGTGTAGAATATAATGATTCAACATTCTATACATTACTCAGTGCTCATCACAGTAAGTTGACTCCTAATCCCCTTCACTTATTTCACCCATTTCGTCACCCACCTCCCCTCTGGCAACAACCAGTTTGTTGTCTGTATTTAAGTACAAAAGTTTTAATTTTGGTGAAGTCCAGCTTATTTATTTTTATTTTTGTTGCCTATGTTTTTGTGTCTTATCCAAGAAATTGTCAAATACAATGTCATAAGGTTTTCTATTTTTTTTCTAAGTATTTGATAGTTTCACCTCTCCTATTTAGGTCTTTGATCCATTTTCAGTAATTTTTTTCTGTATGATATGAGTTCAATTTCATTCCATTGCATGTAGATATCTAGTTTTTTCACTGCCATTTGTTGAAAAAAAAAAACTGTTCTTTCTCCATTGAATGATCTGGGCTCTCTTGTAGAAATTACCTGACCATATATGTTAGAGTTTATTTGGGAGCTTTCTTTTCTCTTGTATAGGTCTATATGTCTGTCTTTAGGCCAGTACCATACTTATTTGATTACTATAGCTTTGTAGTAAGTTGTGAAATCAGGAAGTATGAGACCTCAACTTTGTTCTTATTTTCAAGATTTTTTTTTGTGTGTGGCTATTTTGTGTGAGATTTTGTATGAATTTTAGATTGGATTTTTCTGTTTCTACAAAAATGTCATTGCAACTTTGGTAAGGATTGCATTGAATCTGTAGATGACTTTGGGTAGCATTGGCATATTAACATTATGTTTTCCAATCCATGACCATGGAATATCTTTCTATTTATTTGTGTCTTCATTAATATCTTCCAACAATGTTTTGTAGTTTTTAGTGTACAAGTATTTGTCTCTTTGCTTAAATTTATTCCTATTTTATTCTTTTGGAATTTATTATAAATATAATTATTTATGTAATTTCCTTTTCAGATTGTTCATTGTTAGTGTATAGAAATGCAATTTTGGGGTTTTGCATGTTGATTTTGAATATTGCAATTTTGCTAATTTATTTATTGGTTATATTAGGTATGTTTGTGTGTGTGTGTGTGTGTGTGTGTGTGTGTGCATACAAGTGTGATATCTTTATGGTTTTCTTCTTACAAGATCAAATCATCTGCAAACATAGTTTTGTATCTTCCTTCCCAACTTGTATGCCTTTTATTTATTTTTCTTGTCTAATTGCTATAGCTAATACTTCCAGAACTATGTTGCATACAAGCGATAGAAATGGGCATATCTCTCTTGTTCCTGATCATAAAGAAAAAACTTTCAGTATTTCACCATTGAGTACAATGTTAGTACAAGGGCTTATCATATATGGCCTTTATTATGTTGAGGTTGAGGTTGCTGGTCATTTTTTATTGTCCTCTTTCTAATATTTAATAACAGTTAACTAGGAAATACCGTCATTCTTTCAAATCAACCAATTACCAAAGCCCTATAGAATTATTAAAGGTATCTATATTAGTAAGAATCTAACCAGGACACAAAAAAAATTTGAATATTTAGGACAGGACATCTTTAATACTGATAATTATTTATATAATTATATAGCTTCTGAGAAGTGAAATATTAAAAATAAAGACTCCCAGAAATTAAGAACTATAAGAAGCCATACCAGCTCTAGGTCAGTGAAACATAGGGGGCAGCCAGCAGTTCCAGACTCAAAGATATGAGTCTCCCAGTGGAAGGTGAAACCATGGAAGTCCTCTCTGGCAGGATCTGGAGCCCTGGAGTAGATGCAGTTGAAGAGAGTGAGAAATAGGGAGAAATGACCTGACCTTTCTTTCCTCTTCCCTAATATTTTCCTGCCAGTACCTACACTGAACAAACCCAGCATAAATACAGATGATCTGTGATCCTGGGAAACATAGCCTGCAATGGTCAATGCTCCTGAAATACAGAAAAAGGAGAAGAAGTTGAGGAAGGACAAGTTTATAAGGAAGACATATTTAATATATGCATAACATTGCAACGAAAATGCACATAATGATTCTTTTGTATATAGGGATAATGAATATCCTTTACTTGATTAAACAAGTAAAATTCAAGAGGATTCAGTAATAGAAACATGACTAGAAAGTATCCTGGAGCTTTGGTTGTTTTTCAGAACTAGATAAGATTCAAGTAAGTTACTTAATATCTGGAGACGTATGGGGATATTAATATGGATACCCTAATTAATTAATAACCATGTGCCTCTCTGATATTCTCCATTCTGTCTAGCTCTCATCACATATGTTGTGAGAAGGCATTAATTCGCAGTGCCTACATGTGCTTAAGCCCTAGAAGTGTAATAAATCAAGTATCTCAAGAGACTCGGAGTCCAGAGACCATCTCTTCTTGGTTTCTAAGTTCAGAGCTAGCTTGGGTGGCAATGACACTACAAGATTGATTCCCTTCAAGAGACCAAACTGTTCCTGAAGAGACTAGGAGAAATTATTGAAATTGCTTATAATCAGACAACATTCTCGAAGGAGGTGATAGGTAGGATATTCCTTGCAGGCATCTGGTCCCCCAGGATAAGAGATATAATGAAACTTGCTGTAGTATAGCATATATTAAGCTGACCTTCACAGTGAACAATGGTGCCATCTCATTATAGAGGTAAGATAACCTGGTTACAGGCTGCAGAGTTGTAGTTGAGTTGGGATTGGAAAACTCAATGCTTCCATAAGAAGGGAATGATGGAACCTAGGATGGGGTTCTAGGTCCAGTCTTAAGTGGTGAAGACAGCACTTGTGGCTCTCTGAAAGATGGTTGAACTTCTTGACAAAAAATAAGGTAGAACAAGATGAACTCAATATTTAAGCTGAAATGAACAGTTTGTTCATTCATAATTTTTGTTAATCTACTTCTAGGATTTAGTCCTAAACTGAACTGGTCAAAACATTTTTTTAAAAATAATTCTTTTATTCAGAGTGAAAGGATACTTCATGTTATAAAAGCTCACCATATACCAATATTTGAACCAAGATAATTATTTATCAATTCAAAATTTAGTATTGTTAGGATATCCTTCCAAAATAATTGCTCACAAACTCTAAGGAGTGATTTCTGGTAAGCCAATTTCTGGAAATCAAGAGTTTTATTTAAAAGTTTTCTTAAGGAATCAGACCTCTAAACCCAGACAGCAAACTGATGGTTGCTAGAGGGAAGAGGGGTGGGAGATGGAAGATAGAGCCTTCCAGTTATGGAATGAGTAAGTTATAGGAATAAAAGGCACAGCATTGGGCATATAGGGAAAAAATTTTAGCTTTGGAAACAGAAGTCAGTGTGAAGTGTACTGTGTGATTGAAAAATGTATTATTCACCTTCTGGAAGAATTTGATTGATCTTTTACAAAACAACACAAATATCTGGTAATCTGAATACCCATGTTTTCCAGACTTAGTCATTTTTTCTATTGGATAGTCCTTTGCTAAGTGATTTTCTTATTGTTCAGTTGAGCTGATTTTATGAAGATAAGGGTCCTTGATTTATTAGCTCAATGACTCACCTTTAAAAATAGGACCAGTTTGGTTCATACTTCTTCATTCTCCTTTTTTTTAGCTAATTTCCCCAATTGTTCTTTAGTATTTCCCAAGTCACCTTTTCATTATATCTATAAGCCCTATCATTGAGAAAGGGGTGAGAGACGTTAAATATCACAAATCACTGATCTCAATCATAATGGTTGGACTTACCCTTTTTTGCTTGTCTCAAATTATAGAAAATTATATCTTCATACTCAGCAATATATCACCTGTTACCTCTCTAATACTATAATACTACTGAAATGCATATGGCTAACTGAACAACACTTTCTGGAAAAAAAAAGGCAAGGAGATAGATAGATGATAGATAGATGATAGATAGATACTTTTCTACTAATTTTTCTTACCCAAAAAAGCACAATCCCATATATTTAATGCATTGCGAGATTATACTACTGAAGAAATAATTCAATAACTGGCATCTCTCCAAACCCATAGTAATGGAAGAAAAACATTGATATTCATATATTTATAATCTTTGTGATTTTTAATTTGGACAGGGTCATGGAATATCTACTGTTTGCATAATGTTAAATTACAACAGGACCAGTCTTCACCCTACCAGCTTTCTACTGCTTGGCATTCCAGGATTGGAGGCTGTTCACATATGGATTTCTATCCCTTTTTGTCTAGTCTACCTCGTGTCACTAATGGGAAATGTTGCCCTTCTATTAATTGTCAAGACAGACCACAAACTACACGAACCTATGTACCTCTTTCTATGCATGCTTTCAGTGGCTGACTTGATTCTTACTTCTTCTACACTTCCCAAGATACTTAGCCTCTTCTGGTTCAATTACAGAGAGATCTACTTTGAAGCCTGCCTCACTCAAATGTATCTTATTCATTCTCTGTCTACTATGGAATCTGGATTTATCCTGGCCATGGCTTTTGACCGCTACATAGCCATTTGCCACCCATTAAGACATTCCACTATCCTGACCCCTGCAGTGATTATAGGCTTCGGTTTGGGCATTGTCTTTAGAGGAGCTGTACTCCTCAGTCCACATCCCTTTCTACTGAGGTGGCTTTCCTACTGCAGAACTAATGTCATCTCCCATACGTACTGTGAGTTTATGGCTGTGATAAAGCTAGTTTGCACTGAAACCAAGATTCGTAGAGCCTACAGCCTAATTGTGGCATTCCTGACAGGGGGATTGGATTTCATATTGATCATCTGTTCTTATGTCCTTATTCTTTTCACTGTCTTTAATCTGCCTTCGAAAGCTGCCCGCCTCAAGACCTTAAGTACATGTGTCTCCCATGTATGGGTCATCTTAGTGTTTTATACACCAGCCTTTTTCTCTTTTCTCACTCATAGGTTTGGCCACCACATCGCTCCACATATCCATATTTTTATAGCCAATATATATCTTCTTATTCCACCTATGATGAACCCTATTATTTATGGTGTAAAAACCAAGAGAATCCGGGAGGGATTCTTTAAATTCTTAATAATCAAATGTGTTTGAAAGCATATATTGCTGCTTTCAAGATTCTCCCTTTGTCTTTTTCTTTTAAACATTTGACTGATACTTTAGGTAAGGATATCTTGTTTTCATTCTGCTTAGAATTTGTTGAGCTTCTTGTTTGTGAGGATTGAAGTTTTTTTGTTTTTTTTTTTTATCAATTTTTGAAAAATTTCAGCCATTATTTCTTCAAATGTTATTTCTGTCTCTCCTGTCCTTCTAGGATTTTCTTTATAGGCTTTTTTTTTTTTTTTTTCTGTATCCTACAGGGGTCTTTGAGACTTTTTCATTTTTCTCTTCTTTTTTTTTTTTTTTTTTTTTGCTTTTCAGGCTGAATAGTTTCAATTGGCCTCTCTTCAAGCTTGCTTATTCATTTTTTTCTCTAAGTTTAAATATGCTTTTGAGCACCTATTGTGGATTTTACATTCATTTATTATACATTTCCATTATATTTGGTTCTTTGTAAATAATTCCTGTCTATTTATACTCTGTATTTGGTGACACATGATTCTCAAACTCTTCCTTTTCTTCTTTAGACTTGGTTTATTTTAGTTCTTGGAACTTATTTGTAATAGCTGATATCAAGTCTGATTCATAAGCAAGATTTTTACTTGGAGTGGGTTTTGTTTGTTTGTTTTGTTTTGTTTTGTTTTTGAAATCTTGTGCATGCACTATGCACATGGGTAGGTGGCCTTCTATATTCCTAAAAATATGTTGGAACTTTTCAAATCCTCCTATGAACATCTCACTCTCTGTTTTTATTTGTTTGCTTGTTTTTGTTTTGTTTGTTTGTTGGCTGGTTTGTTTTGAGTTTTATAGTCAGTCTTTTGTTAACCCAATTAGTAAGTTTGTCTTAGGACACTTTAATGTTAAACAATTGCCATTACAAATGCCTTTTTCTCATAGGTTGATTTCTGAGTCATGTCAAATAAAAACAAGCCTTTTGAATAGAGCATTTTTCAAGCTTCCTGTTGTGTCAAATAGTGACAGTTTATTTTGATAGTGATTTTTGGACTGCCAAACCAATTTTGTCCCTTCTTTTGGATGCTAGGATGCTGGTTTTCAAAGACATAGAATGCATTTCTAAAAACTTTAAATGCCTGTGTCGATTAACTTTAATATCTGTGTCATTTCTGGGTCAGTTTCAATTGATTAATTTTTCTTACTTATTATGAATTTTGTTTTTCTATTACTTTTCATGACTTATAGGTTGGAATGGATTATATACATAATTATATATGATAATATATAAAACATATATAAACATATAAAATATGAAAAAAACAATATATATTTTACCCTGTGGGATGATAAATTCTTTTTTGTATTTCTATGTTTTCAGGCTTTGTTCTGGGACTTAATTAGATTGAATATTGGTCAAGCTTGTCAGGTTTTGTTTTAGGCTGTACAGTGTGAAACCAGAGCAATATTTCATCTAGTTCTCATTTTGTCTCACTGTTTGGTTTCCCTATATTTTCCTATATCACAATAAATTATGAAAAATTCCTCAGTGACTTCTCAAAAAGGGTTGGCTTCAAATATTGTCCCAATTTTGTGTGTGTGGTTTTGGGTAGATTGGTTCACAGAGGTTTTGCTCCAACTAATCTGAACTAATTAGTTCACAATGAACTAATCAGTATTGAAGTAATTTTTAAAGCAGTCCTTCTGAAGAACAAAGAAGTTGTCTCTCTGCAGATTTCTTCTCTTTGGTACACTGATTTACTGTTTCTGTTTTATTCTTCCAAGAATCCCAGATCCAGGGGCACCTGGGTGGCTCATTCGATTAAGCATCCAACTCTTGACTTCAGCTCATGTTATGATCTCATGGGGTCGTGAGTTCAAGCTTCGCATTAGGCTCTGCGCTGACAGCAGGATTCTCTATCTCCCTCTCTGTCTCTCTCTGCCCCTTCACCACTCACTCTCTCTCAAAAATAAAAATAGAAATAAATTCCTTTTTTTTCAAAAATTAAAAAAAAATAATGTTTATTTATTTTTGAGAGACAGAGAAACAGAGGATGAGCAGGGGAGGAGCAGATAGAGAGAGACACACACAGAAAGAATCCAAAGCAGACCCCAGGCTCTGAGCTGTCAGCACACGATGCAGGGCTCAAACTCAATGAACTGAACTGTGAGATCATGACCTGAGCCAAGCTTGGAAGTTGGATGGTTAACCGACTAAGCCACCTAGGCACCCCAAACAAACAAACAGAAATCTTAAAAGAAGAAGAAGGAGAAGAAGAAAGAAGAGGAAGAAGAGGAAGGGAAAGAAGAGGAGGAAGAGGAAGAAGAAAAAAGAAGAAAGCTGAAAGAGGAAAGAAGAAGAATCCCAGCTCCAGATCCTGAATTTAAGAATCATGTTGTACTCTGCCTGGGCTCTACCTTTCCCTAATGTGTTTTGGTAACTTTCCCTATGCAGTAAGAGCTTGGGCAATTGAAAGGATAACCTCATTAGTTTCCCATCCCACAGATTCCATTGTCTTTCATTATCTGATGTCCAATACCTTGAGTGCCTTTACTTCACATATTTTATGGTACTTTAGTTCTTTCATGCACATTCCTGTTACTCCAACTTGTCCAAAAACAAATGTCCCCACATATTCCTTTAAGTTCAAATTTAGAAATCCTCAACTATCTAAATTCTTGTATCTGATTCTTCACTATACAAATTGTGAAACATTTTCTCATACTGTTCACTAATTGAGTAAACACACACAGACACACTCATACACACATACAAACACACACAGATTGTGTGTGAAACAATACAAATTGTGAAACATTTTCTCATACTGTTCACTAATTGAGTAAACACACACAGACACACTCATACACACATACAAACACACACAGTGTATCTGTATAGACTGATATAAAATACTTCGGTTGATAGGGTGCCTGGGTGTCTCAGTAAGTTGACATCTAGCTCTTGATTTCAGTTCAGGTCATGATCTCACATTTTGTGAGTTCAAGCCCCAGGTAGGGCTCTGTGTGGACAGTGGGAAGCCTGCTTGGGATTCACTCTTTCCTTCTGTCTGTGCCCCTCCCCTGCTTGTTCTCTCTCTCTTTCTCTCTCTCTCTCTCTCTCTCTCTCTCAAAAGAAATAGATAAACTTAATAAAAATTATTTAAAAATTTTTTTAACATTTATTCATTATTGAGAGACAGAGAGAGACAGAGCATGGGAGGAGCAGAAAGAGGAGGAGACACAGAATCTGAAGCAGGCTCCAGACACTGAGCTGTCAGCACAGAGCCTGATGCGGGGCTCAAACTCACAAACTGCGAGATCATGACTTGAGCCGAAGTCAGATGCTTAACCAACTGAGCCACCCAGGTGCCCCCTAATAAAAATTATTTTAAAAATATTTAAAAATAAAGCAAATACTTTGTTTTAAATATACCTTTATTAAAAATAGAGCTGCTTTTGGAGGATGTTGCTTTCATCTGCATGAACTTTGCCTTTATTTTTATTGTAATGAAATCTAGACGTAATTACCAGTCATCCATGGTCAGTGCTTTATTGCTATCCATTTTTTATTAAGTTTATTTATTTATTTTGAGAGAGAGAGCAGGGGAGGGGCAGGGAGAGAGGGAGAGAGAGAATCACAAGCAGACTCCACACTGTCAGCACAGAGCCTGACGCAGGGCTTGAACTCATCAACAGTGAGATCATGACCTAAGCAGAAACAAAGAGACGCTTAACCGACTGAGCCATCCAGGTGCCCCTGCTATCCATCTTTGTATGTCAAATTTATAGCCTAGACCAGCTGACATAATTGGAGCTCCCTAAAGGCAACTGGCTGTAGGGGGTAAGGGATTTCCCTTTCCAATGAGGAAATCTTTAAATCCAATGAGTCTCAGAGGAGGACAATCTATGTACCATTTATTATTACCACTTCAGTTCCCATCATGATTAGTTGCCACTACCACTTATTAACGTGATTATTATGTTATTCATTGTATTAAATACCATAACCATATTAATTCATTAAGCTTCATATAGACAATATGATATATGTACTACTAGTATTCATATTTTAAAGTTCAAGAAATTTGAGATTGTAAAGATGAAATTACATGAAAACAGTTATACAACCAATACTAGCAGAGCCAACTCTGAAGACAGGTCTTCCTCTACAGCATGAGGTTCATCACATTTTACCTAATGACACTCATGCTGGTGTTAACAGCAAAGAGAAGGTCTGTCCATTTAGAAGCATTAGCCACTTAGTTCCCTCCGTTTCCAGAAGACTAAAAGCCTTTCGTTCAAAGTATTCTAGATTATTTTGGTAATCAGAGATGTAGAAATATATGTCTGCATATCTATCTGCATATCGATATATCTATATCTTTTTAATTAAATATTTAAAAAAAGAAGAGAAGAAATGGGATATGCAATCCCTGATATTTAACGCTATCTATGGAGTAGACTCCTGGTGTTAATAACACTATGCTTTCCTTGTACTTTACACATCAAATAGGGGCCTTTTACACCATACTGACTGAGAAAAAGGAAACAGGGAATTTTGTCTTTAAGAAGGGAAACTCAGATCCTGGGATAAAATATGTTATATAGCACTATATATATATATTTTTTCCCTTCCATTCAAGTTGACATATTAAATCTCACAGTGCTAAATGTGTTCTTTTGAGACATCCTTAGTCGCTCTTTGTTTGATTTTGGCAAATCATTTATCCTATGAGCTCTAGTGAAGCTATCTCAATGGATAATATAAACATCAGAGACAAAATAAATGATACAGTGGGTGGCAAGGGAAGTCTGCAAGTGTAGACTGGTCAGAGAAGACTAAGGACAGGAGAAGTGGTAGAAAAGGGGACAAAATGCCTCATTATGTTTTCTGTGTTGGCTTACGTCTGGTATACCTCATCCATTGGTCATCAGTGTTTGTTAGTTCTAATTTCACAGATTCCTTCCAATGCTAGCAACTAAAGAGCAACAGGGAATTTAATTACACTACTTGACATTGTTACCTAGTCCCTCACATCCATTTGGAAATGGAAATCCCAGGCTTACATTTGAAAGACAAAATTAAATAACGAAAGTAATAGTAAATAAAAAATGACTTTTTATTTGTCAAACAGTAAATGGGGAATTTTGTTGTATACATTATTAATTTTCATATTATATAACTCCTGAAAAGAAGATATTATTATCCTCCTCTTTAAGATAAGGAACTAGCATCAACTAAGCTGTTGTACCTCATGCAATGTCTGGGGAAATATGAAATTTTAGGGAATATCTGGGTAAAGATGATCATTTCAGGTGATTATGAGGCAGCCACTGCATGGGTAACACTTTATTCACGCTGCTTTAAACAATACTGACTTATAACTCTGTTCGAAAATGTGGGACTATAGAAAGTTTACTCAGCTTCATGCTGTGAAGACCGATGTTTTCCTTATACAATCTGCAATGTTCAGTTCCACAAAAGTACAATTAAACAATCATCATTGTGACCCTAGTACCCACACACTTTTGATTATTGGTTCCTGAGGTTAGTCCTCTAATGACTGCAAAAGTCTCAGAAGGCTGTAATCTGTCTGGTCAGTGAGATTCCTCTAGAAGAACAAAGAGAGACATTCTCATTGGTGATCATTGACAGCCATCCCCATGGGGCATTCATTTTGCATAACCCTCCTAAAACCTATGGCTCCAGAGCAAGAAGCAGCAGGCATCTGGTTTGTCTTGTAGGCGTCTGCAAGATGAGTGCAACCCCAGGCAAAACCCAGCCAGATGAAGAAATAGGACTACGTGAGACAGGCATTTCTACTCGAGAGAAAAACAGAAGAATTAAAAATACTTACTAGCTTATATGACAAGGATAGTGAGCAACAAATGGACTCCAACCATAGCACAGACGCAGCATCAGGAAGGTCTCCTGCCATGCCAGTCTTTACTTCCATGGCTAAATTGTAGGGGCATCTACAGGGTCTCCCATAGAGGGTAAGGTGACTAAAGGAAAGGCAGCACTTAGGGAATTTAAGATGGAGACTATTTATAAACAAGAACAGAATTAATTAAACGTAATATTTTATGGGCTTACTGGTGCATGCAACTGAACAAAATGTTTTCTAGGTTTGAAAGGTATTTAAGACCAAAAGTAATGGTCAATGAGGTAGTTAAATTCTGAAGTAGTGCACACTGCCTGCCACTCTGGCGATGCATCTGAGAGGTATGGCTAGATGCTTTGTTTGAACTTTATAAAGTGAGAGTAACATAAAGATCAAGTAAAACCATAAATCAAGGTCCGTTTAAATGGCCCAAATATTCATATTTGTCTTTGCATATCAGTCTGATCACATTCACAGAAATTGATTTATGCTAGGTTCAGTAAGTGTTTTCAATCCAAAATAGCAATTTGCTTTTATAGACAGTTTCTAAGTAAAACGACAGTTTTCCAATGAAGAGAAAAAATAAGCCTGATAGGGGAAAAGATGTTTTAGAGACATAATCAGGGCAATAACTATCTAGTTTTCACTTGAAAATCAGCCTCTTTTTGTTCTTATTTATTTGTTTAGTGAAACTATCAGCAAAATAAATCCATGCTGTTTTCAGTAATTACGGGGCGGTGTTTATGAAGTGGATATATGGAGCAAAATATGACTTTAGGTAGTGTGTTTTCTTTCCCTAGGGTAACGTTTACGCTTTCTTTCACTTTTTGAATTTTAAGATTAAAACAAATATTACTGGCTAATTCCAAAATCCTCACCCTCCATACCTGTTTCTGGCACAAACTTTCCTTCCCTCTATAGATTATCATAAGATATGGGTCACATATTTGAGGTACAAAGAGTATTTTTTAAAATATTTATCTCTTTACTTTTGAGAGAGAGGGAGCACAAGCAGGGGAGGAGCAGAGAGATAGGGAGACACAGAAACCCAGGTGCCCCACGAAGAGTATTTTTTTTTTTTAATTTTTTAATCTTTATTTTTGAGAGAAAGATAGAGAGACAGAGCATGAGCAGGGGGAGGAACAGAGAGAAAGGGAGGAACAGAGAGAAAGGGAGGCACAGAATCCAAAGCAGGCTCCAGGCTCTGAGCTGTCAGCACAGACCCCGATGTGGGGCTCGAACCCATGAACCGTAAGATCATGACCTGAGCTGAAGTCGGACACTTAACTGACTGAGCCACCCAGGCACCCCAACTATCTTTTTACTCCATTTGCTTTTAAGATCTCTATGATTTCTGAAACTCTATTAACTTTTTAAAAAATGTGTCTATATGGAGATGCAGTTGATTTATAACATTGTATAATTTAAGGTGTACGGTTGTTAATTTGGCAGATTTATATATTGCATTATGATTACCACATAGTATTAGCTAACACCTTTAATCATATCTTTTTTATCATTTCTTATTTTTTTATCTTATTTTGTATATTTTTATTATCTTATTACCATTTCTGTTTTGGAGTTAGGAAAAATTAAAATCTAATCTCTTAGCTACCTTGAAGTTTATAATAGCAACATTTTTGTCTATAATCATTTTGCAGTGAATTACAATCTCCAGAACATATTACTAGTTGCAAATTTCCACTGACTCTTTGTTAACTTTTTAAAGTTATTCCTGATTTTTAAAATCCATTTTAAAGTCTCGCTCAAATCAAATTTCATTGTCCACGGACATCATGTGATAGAGTAATTGTGTACTTCCTCTGGCACCATTTATACTTCTCAGAAGCTACAGAAACATCTGTTGCTGTGCTTGAGCCATTGGGACTCTCCAGTGGAGCTATAAAATCTGAAGTTAGCATTTCATGAGGGAATAATTCAAATCTCTGAATTCCTGGCTTTAATTCAACACAACACAATTAATCTGGAGGGATATAGACAACTTGTCTATGTTTACTCAAACCTAAGACATGAGAGAGGCAGTGATGAGGGTACTGTAGCATATTGGTGTGAAGAAGGACTTTCTAGAACTCAGGCATAAATATTCCAAATTACTTTGGACTCTTGAGACTCAGCTGTGCTGAAAATAAACTGAGAGCATGCAATAGAGGAAGACACGGTGGTCCCTCTGAAGATAAGTTGGAGACTTCTCTGGATTGCCTCCTTGTTGACAGGTAAATTGGTGTAGTCCCACCACATAGAACTAGCCACTAATAAGTTAGATCAAGATGCTCTTGGCATTTTTCCCAATCATCCTTTAGAAATTCTGGTCCACAAGGTACCTGGCACCAACTCTGGGAAAGTAAGTGTATGCAGGTATATTCTCTGGGCTTAAGAATAATTTAGTAAGAAATAACATACTAACCATTAGTTTCACAGTGAACAGCTGGTATCAACTGAGATGTTGGAATGTAAATTTTATATTATATATTTGTATATTAGATATTATATTAATATTGCATATATTTATTTATATCATATATATATATATATTTGTATGAATTATCATGAAAGCATGGACAATCTGCCAAAGTAACATTTTTCCAGGGATCCTGGAAAATCCAGGGAGCATACTTTTTGGATGTAAGGTCAATGACTTTGTTGCTATCTTAAAGCTATTATGCATTTAAGTGATCAGATGCTGGTTCTTTATGGCCAGAAATTCACCAGGGCAGCAAATTTCAAAAGTATTGTCCTTTGAAGCATTGCAAGTGTGGAATGCTTAATATTCCTTCATGCCTTGCTTTTAAAAATCTCTATTTAGAATTTATCTCATGCCAAATTCTCCAACACCATAATTACTTTGGAGGGGTACTTCTCAGAGAAGGCATTGTTATAGGTTCCTGGTTAGAATGTGAGGAACTTGAGTTATTTATCAGAAATTTTGCAGAAGGAAGGAAAGAAGAAAGAAAGAAAGAAAGAAAGAAAGAAAGAAAGAAAGAAAGAAAGAAAGAAAAGAAAAGAAAAGAAAAGAAAAAAGAAAAGAAAAGAAAAGAGAAAAGAAAAGAAAAGAAAAGAAAAGAAAAGAAAAGAAAAGAAAAAGAGATTTTGCTCAGCCTGGCTATCACAGACAGAAGGAGAAGACTTAGTGTCAGGCAGAATGTTGTGGAGTTTCTGAGCTTAAGGAGATAGTCTTTACTCAAGCTAGTCCTTAATGAGATTAATAGCTGACAGTGAGTAATGCAATACATGTAATTTCAGAGAAGCTCACCAAGGAGGACTTAAAATATGAATAAAATTGCTCAGTTGCAATTTTACCTAAGTAATCCTACTGTATATTTACCAGAGTATATATGCACTTGACCACTCCAGGGACAAAGGAAGGAAAGAAAGCAAGACTATATCTTCACGTAGCCAGAATCACCATGATTGACTTTAACTCCACTGCATTCACCAATCCTAGTACCTTCTTCCTGATGGGCATACCTGGCCTAGAATATTTGCATATTTGGATAGCCATCCCTTTCTGCTCAATGTATATTGTGGCGCTCATGGGAAACATACTTATCCTTTTTATCATCAAAGCTGAGACTGTTCTCCATGAACCCATGTTCTATTTTCTTTCCATGTTGGCCATCACAGACCTCATCTTGTCAACCTCCACTCTTCCCAAGATGTTGGGTATGTTCTGGTTCAATTATCATGAAATCGGCTTCCATGCCTGTCTCACTCAGATGTTTTTCATCCATGCTTTCTCTGGGGTCGAGTCAGGGCTTCTTGTGGCCATGGCATTTGACCGGTATGTGGCAATCTGCAATCCGCTGAGACACACATCCATTCTTACAAATACTGTGGTGGCTCAAGTTGGCATAGTGGCACTTCTACGTGGGTTAGTACTAATGACACCACATCCGTTTCTGGTAAGGAGATGGCCATATTGCCAGTCCAATGTAGTCCCCCACACATACTGTGAGCACATGGCTGTGGTGAAATTGGCTTGTGCTGACATTTCCATCAATAGTCTTTATAGTTTGGCAGTCATTGTCTTAATTGTTGGGACTGATGTGACATGCATCTCTCTGTCCTATGTACAGATACTTCGTACTGTATTTAATCTCCCTTCTAATGATTCCAGGTTGAAGACCCTCAGCACTTGTGGGTCCCATGTGTGTGTCATCCTCACCTTCTACATCCCTGCTCTTTTTTCCTTCCTCACCCACCGTTTTAGTAAGCATATACCACGCCACACCCACATCCTGCTGGCCAACATGTACTTGTTGGTACCACCTATGCTGAACCCTATCATCTATGGAGTAAGGACCAGACAGATCCGAGAATGTGTTCAACAATTATTCATGACTAAAATCAGCTGAGAATTCTGGGTCTTATTTTTCCACTTATTCCCATCCTCCTGTAATTCTTTGGTATAAATTTCTTGGATTCTAGCTTCAGCAAGACCAAGTATTAGAATCTTAATTCTTACTTACTATTTCCATAAGTGGAAGTTATATTTAACTAACATGCATATGTAAAACAGATACAGCAATACCTATGTCATAAGTTAATGGTTACAAAGTGTTTAGTACTGTTTCTAGTATATTGTAGCACCTAATAAAGATATTATTTCAGTCTGTGAAATAATTCTTCTGTGTGTTATGTGTTTGTTTTCTCAGTGTCTTTATGAAACATGTTTATTAGTTTATTTTATAAGATTAACCAAATAAGAACATCAATCTGACTGTGGCTTTTTTTCTAATGTTTATTTATTTTTGAAGGAGAGAGAGACAGAGCATGAACTGGGGAAGGGCAGAGAGAGGGAGACACAGAATTCTAAGTGGGGTCTAGGCTCTGAGCTGTCAGCACAGAGCCTGACGCAGGGCTCGGACTCAAGAACCATGAGAATGACCCAAGCCAAAGTCCAACGCTTAACTGACTGAGCCACCCAGATGCCCCTTTCTATCTTTTTTAATGGGGGAATTTTCAACTAGATAATCCAGATGGCAGTCTGCATTGGGTTGATTTGTCCTCTCACTGTAACCATAGGGAAAGTTGGTGAGAGATGGGCAGAAGAGAAAAATGTTGGGTAGGCCATAGAGCTTTCAGCTTGCAACTTATGAGAAGGGTGCATGTTAGGAACTCCCTTGAGAATTGATATGGATTGCAAAGTGAGTCATTCCCACTGCTAGTGCAAACACTGTGTATCTTTCAAACTTGTGGAAAATTTCAAAGAATTAGAACTGTTATTCCTGAAATGAGCAAATAAAATAAAATGATGACTGATTTTGCATTCATCTATCCACTCAGTAAGTATCTAGTAAGTATCTGTAATGTGCCCAACACTTATATGGACATAGAAGACATGACAGTAAACAAAAGAAGCCAAATTATTTCCCTTAGTAAAGCTGATAGGCAATAAGTAAAGATGGTAAATGAAAGTAATTAATGTATACTGATTATAAGGGGGACTTTTCTAGTAATATTTAATGTTACAAATTTTAGTCTAATCTACTTCTGGTTGTATCCCACATCTTTTGATTGCTGATGGATACTGAAAGAGGAATCTTAAATTTTCCAAATACAATAGTGGATCTGACAATATTTTCTTTCATTTCATCAATTTTCTTCATGTAATTTGAATTCTGCACTTAAGTGCATATGCATTTATCTTCTTTTATCTTGATATAATATCCGTCTTTATCCTTGACAGTATCTCTTATTCTGAATTCTTTGTCTTATATTAATATAGCCACTTCCACCTCTTTTACATACTGTCTGCATGGCATGTATTTTCCAACTTTTTAATTTAACCTATCTATGTATTTATATTTAAAGGAGTTTTTTTGTACACAAATACAGTTGGATCTTGTTCTTTTATCCGATTTCACTATCTCTGTCTTAAATTGGTGTGTTTAGACCAGTACCATTTAATGTGATTAATGATATGGTTGAGCTTAAGTTTACCATTTTTGTATGTGTGTCCCATAAGTCTGATCTGTTTGTTGTTCTTATTCATCCCCTCCCCCCACTGCTTACTTTTGGATTTAAGTAGTTTTAGTATTGAGTTTTAATTTATCTATTGGTTTTTGGCTATAATCTATTTTATTTTATTTTATTTTATTTTATTTTATTTTATTTTATTTTATTTTATTTTATTTTATTTTTTAGGGATTGCTCTAGATCACAGTTTTCCAACTGTGACACTGTTACTATTTTCAGCCAGATAATAATTTGATGGAAAGTTTGTCCTGTGCACTGCAGGATGTTTAGCACCTTCTCTGGTCTATGGCTGCTAGATACTGCTAACAACTAATGGTATCTCTAGAAATTACCAAATGTCTGACTGGGAGCAAATAGGACTGAGAACCACTGATATACAGATTGTGACATACATACCTAACCTTTCACAATTGACTTAGAGTTAATATTTTACCACTTCAAGTGAAATGTAAAAGAACCTTACTTTTATGGGATCCTGTACTTCCCTACATGTTGCAGTTGTCAAATGTACATCTGCATGCATGGAAACCCCACAAAGGCTATGTAAAAGTTATCTTAAACAACTGGAGCAAGTGAGTTTCATATTTAACCATATAATTATAATTTCTGTTGCTCTCCCTTTACTACTGATCTCCTAATTTTCAAATTTGTATAACCTCTCTTCAACCATAAGTCATTTTAGAATTTCATTTTGAGACTGGCTGCTGGTGATGGATTCTCTCAGATTTTCCTCAGCTGGCAAAGCCTTTATTTCATCTGCATTCCTGAAATATATTTTCTCTGTGTATTGAATTTTGAGTTAACTGTTTTTTTTAAATAAATTTTAGCGCTTAAAAATACTGTTCCACTGTCTTCCGGACTTTAAGCTTCCTTATGAGAAATTACACTCATTCAAATTGTTCATCTTCACATAATGACTTATTTTTCTGGCTTTTTGCAATAAATTTTCTTTATCTTTGATTTTTACCAATTCAATATGTTCTTTCTATATGTATGCTGTTCTTTAAGTTTACTTGTTTAGGGATCAAGAAGTTTTAAAAATCTATGAATTTATACCTTATACCAAGTTTAAAAATAATTTCCTATTGTTCCACTAAATATATTTCTCTGCCCAATATTTTTTTTTCCTCCTTCTGGGACACCAGTGACATGAATATTAGAGATTTTTATGTGTTCTACATCCTTGAAGCTCTGTTCATGATTTTAATATTTTTTCTCTATTCTCCAGATTGAATCATTTTCTTAATCGAGTTTACACTTTCTTCTTCATTCTGCTATTGAGCTAATCTGATGAATTTCAGATTTAAGACTTTTACTTATAAAATGATGACATTGTTCTTTTTTTATACTTTGTTATCTCTGTGTACGACCTCTCTTTCACATACTTCAACAGTGTTTACCTTTAAGTCATAAAGAATAATTGTCATAACTGCTTTAGAGTTTTTGTATGACAGTTCCAACGTCTGACTGATATTGGGATTGGAATCTGTGGATCATTCCTTCCCTTGATAGTCACATGTTTTCTGGTTTTTCATATGTTTAATATTTAAAAAAAATTTTATCATGAACATTTTGAATATAGATCTTGTTAAAATCCTTTGTATAAGGTTGATTTTATCTTTTCCGGGAAATCAATTTGGTTATGTTCAGACTGCAAGTCCTATCTTGCTTCCTGTGATGGTTCTAATGGATGCTTTTGTCCCTCTTCCTGACATTTGGAGATGGTTTATATAGTAATTGAGTTCTCAGTGCCTTTACTGTGTTTTGTTGGATCTGTCCTATGCATGTGCAGCTCAGGAGTAAGCTCATAGTTGGTGTCAGTTCATATACAGAATTTAAGGAGCTACTTATTCAGCTCTCTCTTCTCCAGGATTATTTTCACATTCTGTAGTTGTCAGGAGTCACCTCTCGCATCTCCATGACCAGAAAGACAGCCTTTCTGGTAGAATTTAGCGGTATGTATCACCATATCATCAAACTGGGTACCGCCCTTGGGGAAGTAGGAAAGGAAGAAAGAAAGAAAGAAAGAAAGAAAGAAAGAAAGAAAGAAAGAAAGAAGAAAGAAAAAAAGAAGAAAGAAAACAAAGGATAACAATAAGAATTTCACACACATTCTCAAATATTAGCCTTCTCTTTTCTTCCCTTCCCCCTTCCTTTCTCCCTTCCTTTCTTTCTTCTTTCTTTCCCTTTTTCTATCCATCTCTTCCTTCCTCTCTCCCTCCTTCTTTTTTTCTTTATTTCCTTGTTTCTTTATTTTCCTTATTTCTCTTTCTTTTTTTATTTCTTTCTGGCCAGAAAGATAAACCTTCTCTTGGGGTTTTAGCTGTTTGTATTATTCTGTGACTGAGATATAACTGTCAGTCAGATCTAGTAGAAAAACAAAGAAGAAATAGGAGGATCCTCCTCTTTGTCTCCAGCTCACAGACACATTTCTCCTGATTCTCTATCTAGAAAACAATGAGGTATATCTTGCATTTTTGCTCCCTGTACAATCTATTGTCTCTCTGTTGGATACTTGCTTTCTAATCAATGGAAGGAAATACATAGGGGAAAAATTTTCTTGAGAACCTACATGATACAAGTTGCTTCTTCAAAATTTACTTCCTGTTTTGACTTGATTGATTTGCTAACTTTATAGAAATCTGTGGCAACTGTTTTGTATTTTGTTCAGATTTTAGTTTTAATCTGTTGGAGAAATTGGCTATAGTGGACTCATTGCATTTTGGCAAGACTGGCCTGTATTATCAATACAAAATTTTAAGCATAAATATAGTAAAACAGAGATAAATGCTATGGAAAAAAATAAAGATAGCAGACTGAGAGGTTATTGTGTATGTGGTGGAAGGTATATTTCTATTTAGGGTTATCAAGAAAACATCATTTAGTAGATGGTATGTAAGAAAGTATTTGAAAACAACAGGAGATTTAACAGGGCAAACTCTGATAAGAGGAAATTGGAAGAAAAAAGCACTACATTTTTCACTGTCTTTTAAATCTAAAAGAAATGAGGAAGTGAATATAGTTTGAGAGTCATATGGAGAATGCAAAGGAGAAATAGTAGAAGAAAAAGTTCAAGGATATTTCAACCCCACATGTAGAACACCCAGGTAATGCTAATGTCTTTGCCTTATATTATGAGTAAGAATGGCAGTCACTGAGGATATTTTTCATATGCTTTTACAAATTTATTCCTTTCTGATATACAGTAGTGTGAATACATTTAAAATATACAATTTAGTATATTTTTCCATATGTATTCAACTGTGAAAGAATTCCCAAGATAATAAACATACCTTTTATTAAATTTCTTCATGTGACTATGAAATACACACTTATTGTCTTGTCCTGAAATCCACCCTGCTTTCCCAAGCAATAGTAGTTCATCTGTAGATTAGTTTGGGTTTTTTTGTTTTGTTTTGGTTGTTTTTTGTTTGTTTGTTTTGCTTTCAAATTTTATATAGATGTAATTATACAGTATGTCTATTTTCTTCTGGTATATTCTTTTTTCACTAAGCATATTATTTTAAGATTTATCCACATGTGGTATGTATCATCAACTTATTCCTTTATAATTCTGAATGGTATTATAGTATGTGGATATACCTGAGTTTTTCCATCAAGTCATAATTGATAAATATTTGAGTTGGCTCCAGTTTTTGGACATTGTGAATAAAGCAACTCTGAATGTTTGTGTATAAAACTGTCTGTGGACGTATGATGCAATTATCATAGGTAAAATTACATAGCAGTAATAAGCAAGGTTGCAGGATACAAGGTTAATATACAAAAGTCAATTACTTCCCAGACTTCTTGGAAAGATGGCAGAGTAGGAGGACCCTGGGCTCACCTCATCCCAAAGATACAACTAGATAACACTCACATCAGTGGTAATACCCCAGAAAATGACCTGAAGACTGGCAGAAGAAACTCCACAACTAAATATAAAGAAGAGACCACACCTAAAAGGGTAGAAAGGCAATGCAGTTGGAACTAATAGACTTTTGGGACTGTCCACAAGAGTGAGGGATGCTGCAGGCATATAGAGGGGAAAGAATCAAACCCTCACAACAGGGGGCCCACATGAAGAAGACAAATCACCATAACATTACCATAACACCAAGTTCCTACAACCAGAAGGACTTAAAACCTGGAATTAAAAAACAAACAAACAAACAAACAAACAGTGTGTTGGCCTCTGAGAGAGCCTGGAAGGAGAGGACACTGAGTCCTTGCCCTTAAAGAGACAGCACAACAAACAACCTAGAAGCAGCAGTTTGAAAGACGCCTAGGGGTGAGTTATTTACTAATCTCAAAATGTGTCCTGGAGGGATAGAAATCTCTAGGGAACTCCTCCAGGAAGACAACTGGCAAACACCATTTCCCTTCCCCAGGGTAAACACAGCGTCAACTGTGGACTCCCTACCTAACTTGCTAGCACTGCCTCACCCTCCACCCCTTCACACACACACTGTGGTTCCACCAATCCACCCCTCTGGACAGCCTGCCTCAGTCTGGGTGATGTAGGTGCCCTGGCACATGGCACCCTGCTGCATTGTACTTCAGCAGATCTGCCTTCTCCAATATGCTATTGGCAAGAGCCCACACAAAGAGGTGCCATAGACCAGGCAGTGTGCAAGCAGCACTACAGTGTCAACACCATTCCTAAGTGAGTCCTGCCCTAGAGAAAAGGAGAGATAACCTCATATACCAGTTAGATAGAGACCCAGCAGTGGGCTGAAAGGAGACAACTGGTCTGATTTGCAGGCTCCGCCCAACAAAAAAAGCTTCTCAGGACACCACAGGAAAAACACCCTTTGGTGCTACTGCGTCTCTGGAAAATGCCTGATCTGAGTCAACTAAAGCCCACGGTATCCCCAGACTGGGCCACTAACACCACAGGGACCAAACACTGCCCACAAAAGGCAAAGAGAGCCATTTCAGATGACTGGACTGAAGGAAAAAGTGGCCCAGCCACAATAGTAGGGCACACACATCACACATAAAAGACACCTATGAAGTGCCAGTTTCCAGTGAACAAAGGACACTGCACAGCAAAGCACTACAGGACTTCTTCATAAGGCCATTACTTTCAAGTGCAGGAGATATAGCTATCTTTTCCAACACACAGAAACAGACACAGAGTTAAACAAAATGAGGATACAGAAGAGTATATATCAAAGAACAGGACAAAATCATAGCAAAAGACTTAAGCAAAATGGAGGTGAGTAATATGCCTGATAGAGATATATAAAGTCATGATCATAGAGGCACCTGGGTGGCTCAGTCAGTTAAGTGTCTGACTCTTGATTTCAGCTCAGGTCAAGATCTTACAGTTCATGAGTTTGAACCCAGCACCAGGCTGTGCACTGATGTTGCAGAGCCTCCTTTGGATTCTGTCTCTCCTTCTCTCTGCCCCTCCCTTGCTCACTCTCTCTCTCTCTCTCTTGCTCTCAAAAATAAATAAATAAACTTTAAAAAAGTCATCATTATAAAGATACTGGACTTGAGAAAAGAGTAGAAGACATCAGTGAGACCCTTAACAATGGAATAAGAAAGAACCAAACAGAGATGAAGAATACAATAAATGAAATTAAAAATACTCTAGATGGAATAAATAGTAAATTTGACAAAGCAGAAGAACAAATCAAACTGGAGGACAGAGAAATGGAAAGTAATCAAGCAGAGCAGGGGAGAGGAAAAAATATTATGCAAAATGAAAATAGACTTAGAGAACTTGGTGACACCACAAGTGTCATAATATTTGCATTATAGGAATCTTAGAAGGAGAAGAGAAAAAAAAGGGATCAGAAAATTTGCTTGAAGAAATAATAGCTTAAAACATTCTGAATTTAGGGACGGAAACAGAAATCCAGATCCAGGATGCACAGAAATTGCCAAACAAAATCAACCCAAAGAGGTCTATAACAAGACACATAGCAATTAAGATGGCAAAATGTATTGATAAAGAGAGAATTTTAAAAGCAGTAAGAGAAAAGAAAGCAGTTATATATAAGGGAAAACCCATAAGGCTCTCAGCTGATTTTTCAGCAAAAACTTTGCAGGCCAGAAGGGAGTGGCAAAACATATTCAAAATGCTGAAAAGAAAAAAAAATCTACAACCAATGGAGCACCTAGGTGGCTCAGTCAGTCGAGTGTCCTACTCTTGATTTTGGCTCAGCTCATGATTCCAGGGTCTTGGGATCAAGCCCTGCATTGGGCTTTGCACTGGGCATAGAGCCTGCATAAGATATTCTCTCTCTCTTTCTCTGTCCCTCTCCCCAACTCATGCTGCTCTGTCTCTCTCTGTAAAATAAAAAAATAAAAAATAAATAAATAGGAAAAAATCTATAGCCAAGAATACTCTATCCAACAAGGTTATCATGAAGGAGATATAAAGAGTTTCTCGAACAAAAAAAGTTAAAGGAATTCATGACCCCTAAACCACCCCTACAAGAAATGTTAAAGAAGAATCTTTGAGTAGAAAGACCATAAGCAAGAGTTAGAAAAGCAAGAAGCACAAAAGCAGTAAAAATAAGCATATCTATAAAAATCAATCAAGGGACTCACAAAATAAAAGGATGGAAAGTGTGACACTTTTTCCCAAAAAGTGGTGGGGAGGAGAGGAGTAAGAATGGGTTCAAACCCAAGCTACCATCAACTTAAATATAGACTGCTATATATGGAAGGTGGTATATACAAACTGAATGGTAACCACAAATCAAAAATCAATAAAGATATGCAAAAAATAAAGATATAGCCATATAAATATATCACTAAAGAAAACCAACTTACTGTGAGCGAAGAGAGCAAGGAAAGAAAGTAGCAGAAAAGAGTTACAAAACAACCATAAAACAGGCAGCAAAATGGCAATAAATACACACCTACTAATAATTAGTTTGATTGTAAATAGACTAAAAACATCAATTAAAAGACATAGGGTGACAGAATGGATTTAAAAAAAAAAAAGACCCATCTATATGCTGCCTACAAGAGACTCATTTCAGACCTAAAGACACATGCAGATTGCAAGTGAGGAGATGGAAAAGCATTTATAATGCAAATTGATATGAAAAAAAAAGCCAAGTCAGCAATATTTATCTCAGACAAAATAAACTTTAAAACGAAGATTGTAACAAGAGACAAAGAAGGACACTATACAATCATTTAGGGGGCAATCCAACAAGAAGATGTAACAATTATAAATATTGGGGCACCTGAGTGGCTCAGTTGGTTGAGCATTTCACTCTTGATTTTAGCTCAGAACATGATCTCACCATTGTGAGATCAACCCCTGCATCAGACTCTGTGCTGGGTGTGGTGGAGCCTACTTAAGAATCTCTCTCCTCTGCCCCTCCCATTCACGAGCTCTCTCTTTCTCTTTAAAATAAAAACAAAACAAAAAACAATTGTAAATATTTATGCACCTAACAGGAAAGCAAACATAAAGGGGCACCTGGTGGCTCAGTCGGCTGAGCATCAGACTCTTGATTTTGACTCAGGCCATGATCCCAGGACTGTGGGATCAAGCCCCACACTGGGCTCTGTGCTGGGCATGGATCCTGCTTGGGATTCACTCTCTCCCTACGCCCCTCTCCCCTGCTCTCATACAAACTCTCTCTCTCTCTCTAAAATAAAAAATAACTAATAAAAAAAATTTTTAATGAAGGAAATAATTGATAGTGATACAATAACAGTAGGGGACTTTAACATCCCATATACATCAATGGACAGATCATCCAAACAGAAAACCAACAAGGAACCAGTGGCTTTGAATGTCACATTGGATCAGATGTATTTAATAGATATGTTCAAAATATTCCACCCTAAAACAGCAGAATACACATTCTTTTCAAGTGAACATGGAAAATTCTCCAGAATAGATCACATAGTAGCTCACAACACAGGCCTCAACAAATTCAAGAATATTAAAGTAATACCATTCATCTTTTCTGACCACAATGTTAATGAAACTGCAAATAACCACCAGGAAAAATCTGGAAAGGCCAAAAACACATGAAAGTTAAACAATATGCTACTAAACAATGAATGAGTTAATGAAGAAATCAAAGAGGAAATAAGAAAAGTGCATAAGAACAAACAAAAATGAAAATACAATGGTCCAAAATCTTTGGGATACAGCAAAAAATTTCTAACAGGTTAGTTTAGAGCAATACAGGCATACATCAAGAAGCAGGAAAAATCTCAAATAAACAGCCTAACCTTACACCTAAAGGAGCTAGAAAAAGAAGAACAAAAAAACACAAACCTAGCAAAATGAAGAAAATAATAAAGATTATACCAGAAAAAATTGACATAGGAACTAAGAAAATAATAGTTTCATTATTATTATTGAACTGTTGTTCAATGAAACCAGTAGTTGTTTCTTTGAAAAGATCAATAAAATTGATAAATCTCTAGCCAGACTTATAAAGAAAAGAAATAAATCAAATAAACAAACTCACAAGTTAAAGAGACAAAATAATAACCAACACCACAGAAATACAAATGATTGTAAGAGAATATTATGACAACTATATGCCAATAAAGTAGACAACTAAGAATAAATGGATAAATTCCTAGAAACATATATCCTACCAAAACTAAAGCAGCAAGAAATAAAAAAATATGAACAGACTTATTAGCAGCAAGGAGATTGAATCAGTAAAAGAAAACACAAACAAACAAACAAACAAAAACAAAACAAAACAAAACAAACAAAAGAAAACAATAAACAGAAGTCCTGAACCAGATGACATACTGTCAAGATGTTAGGTCTTCCCAACTTGATGTATAGATTTCTTATAATCCCAATCAATATCCCAGGAAGTTACTTGTGTATACTGGAAAACTGATTTTATAGTTTATATGAAGTGGAACAAGAGTCCCAGAGTAGCCAATGCAATATTGAAGGAAAAGAACAAAGTTGGAGAAGTTACATTTCCTGACCTGAAGACTTTCTGTAAGTCTACAATAATTAAGACAGTATGGTATTGGTAAAAGAATAAATACATAGGTCAATGGAACAGAATAGAGCCAGAAATAGGTCCCCATAAATATAGTCAACACATTTTTCAGTAAGTATCTTTAATTTTTGGACATCATAATAGTGTGTTGTATGTCACTGAGATTTTAAATAGATTTCCTAATTACTAATGATACTGAGAATGTTTTATGCAGTGATTTTCAATCTGTATATACCTTTTGATGAAAAATTCACTAAAATATCTTTTCCAATTCTATTGAATGGTTAGTTTTCTTTAATTTTGAAACTACTCTGTGTATACTAAATGAAAGTCCATTATCACATATTTAATTTGCAAAATTTTCTTGAACTCTGTAACCTGTGTTTGTATTCTCTTAATTGCATTTTGGAAAAACAAAAACTCTTAAATTTTATGAAATTCAGTTCAATAATTTAAAAAGTATATCTGATTATTATTCTTTAATATAATGTGTCCTAGAAGTTTTTTTAATTTTAAGTTTTACATTTAAATTTATGATCCACTTTTACTTTATTTTTGTATGGGATGTAAGGTATAGTTTGGGGTGCATATTTTCGTATATGATCATCTAATTGTTCCAAATCTATCCATTTTGTATTGAATTACCTTATCCTTATCATTTTGTTGAAAATCAACTAAGACTATATGTGCAGGTCTAGTTGGGGCTTCCTATGCTAATTTACTGATTAATTTTCATATCTTTATGCCACTAGCATTCTGTCTTTATTTCGTCCTCCAATTTTGTTAACATTGTTCAGTTACTTTACATTTCTATATAGATTTTAGAATCAGCTTTTCAATTTCTATAAGAAAAAGTGTGCTGGAAATTATATTGAAATGTGATTAAATCTATATATCAACTTGGAGAGAATAGAAATATTCACAATATCAAGACTTGGATATATGATGATTGTATACGTCTCCTTTTATATATGCCTTCATCAGTTTATCTTAGCAATACTTTTTAGTTATCTCTCTTCAGGTCTTACTTTTCTTTTTTTATCAAATGTGTCCCTAAATATTCTCTTTTTAGGCTATGGCAAGCAATATTTTTATTTAACTTTCTAATAGAATGCCATTAAAATAAGAAATTTAACTGTTTGTATAGTAAACTTGTATCCTCTGAACTCGATAAACTCACATATTAGATCTAGTAGGTTTAGTATGTTACATAAGATTTTCCTACATAGAAAAAAACAGATCATCAGGTAATTTCTTCCTAATATCAATGACTTTTATTTCCTTTTACTTACCTTAATGCATTGGCTAGAATCCCCAGTACAAAAGCAAATAGACATTATAAGAACAGGGAGCCTTGTATTTTTTTATAACAGAGACAAAATATTCAGTCTTTCTTCACTGTGATGTAATCTATCAAATTTCATAGGCTTCCTTTATCCTATTTGTAAGTTCCTTTCTCTTTCTAGTTTTCTGAAATTTTTATCAGGAATTCATGATGGATTTTGTCAAATGTTTTTTATGCATTTATTAACATCACATGTAGTTACTTTTGTCTGAAATTATGGGGGAAACATTAATTGATTTTTAAATGCAAAAATTTCCCCTGCATTTGTAAGATAAGTGCTTCTTGGTCATGATACAGGATAATGTTATATATCATTAAACTCAATTTGCATAATTTTGTTAATAGTTTTTATAGCTGCATTTATGAAGGAACTTGATAACTAATTTTATTTTCATGAATGTTTTCCTCTGCCTTAGGTATCATTATAAAGATGGCAATATAGAATGGGTTCAACTCTTTAAGAAGATAAATTGAGTGATAATTAGCATGCACATTGCAATAACCCTCTGAGTGAAATTAAGAAATAGCTCCAAGATGAAAGTAACATTGGCAGACAAATAGGTAGTTGAAGGACATATTCTAAAATATTGATGCATGAATATTTCCAAAACCTGAAAAATTTTATACCACCAAAATCTTCTTTTTTATCAAATCTGTACATAAATTTTACTGCTGGCATGTCCACATGCATTCAAGAATTTGATTACATCTTTTGCAAGGCCCCACAATCTTCTCTCACCTTCAGTGAGAAAAAGTAGTATATAATCTATTGAAAAAATGGAAATTACATAAAGGCACCAATAAATGTGAGTTTAAGAGACTATAATAAAGGCTGAAGTAATGTCTGAATGACCTTTAGATAATCCCAATATGGGACACCCTGAGAGATGTACAAGTTTAAGGTTAGCCTAGAAGAATTTATTAATTTTTTAATACATTTGGGTCATTCTTTATTTACAAATATTTTCACAACTCGGTCCTGAATTTGCTTTGTCCTGATTCCATAAATGACTGGATTTAAACAAGAGGGAACAACCACATACAGATTGGCCAGGAGGATGTGGATGTAGCAAGGAATATTACTACCAAATCAGTGAGTCATAAAAGAGAAAAATGCTGGTGTGTAAAATGCTAAAACGACACAGACGTGGGAGCCACATGTGCTGAGTGCTTTGAGTCTGGCATCCCTGGAAGGAAGGTGGAAAACAGCTTGTAGGATCTGAACATAGGAGAGGGCAATAAGGATCAAGTCAAAAATCAGGGCAGCAATGGTATATAAGCCATAGATGATGTTGACCCTTATGTTAGCACAGGAAGATGCACGATTCCCATGTGTTCACAGTAGGTGTGAGGAATAATGTAGTATCCACAAAAAGGCAATCATTTGAGAAGAGGGCAGAAAGGGATGACAAGAAGGACTGGCCTCCCCACTACAACAGAGGCCATGATGGCTACCACTCTGTTGGTGAGAATAGTGGTATATGTCAGTGGATAACAGATGGCAACAAAGCAGTCAGTTGCCATGCCAGCAGTACAACGGATTCCATGCCAGTGTAGGTATGGATAAAGAACATTTGGATGAGGCAGCCTTCAAATTTTATCTCCCTGAAGTTGAACCAGAAGATAGAGAGCATCTTGGGAATGGTAGAAGTGGAGAGGCCTAGATCAATAAAGGAGAGAAGAGCCAAAAAATAGAACATAGGTTGATGAAGACTCTGCTCAGTCTTGATCACAACCAGGATTGTGACATTTCCCACAAGTGCTATCAGATAAACAACAAAGAAAGGGAAACCAAACCAGATATGGAAAGCTTCCAGACCAGGTATACCCAGCAGAAGGAAGGCAGAGGGATTTGAAGCAGTGTCATTGACAGAGGACATCCTGCTGAGAACTATTGGAAAATATTCTATGCTCTTCTTCAGTATTTCTGGGGAGACATAAGGCAATATATGGTGTTTGGATATCACTATATATAGTAGCATACCAATTAGACACTAAAAATCATAATGGAAAGTCATTTGAGGACAATTGACTATTAAATTCAAATTATTGACTATCCCACTTAATATTCCATGGGAACTGTGGAAGTTAGAAACAGTCTTTTCTGGTGGTAGTGTGGTGTAGTGATCCATGATCATCTTTAGCTCATTCTTTTGTGAAATCCTCGTCTATATTCACTAGTACCAGCTGAAAACGCTGCCAGTAAGCAAAACTTGTATTACATTTTCAAGTTACTTTGATTAGTTGAGTGGAAACATAAGAGAAAACTACAATATATTGTGAAAAACTACAATATGTTGAGGAATTGGAATGGGAAGAAACTTTGGATATGAGGATCAAGAATGTCTACATATAAGGCTTATTTACCTGTCATAGTCCCTTCTTTGTTAAGTGTTACTTTTCACTTTATTTGCTTTAATGAGACTGTGTTTGTGTATATATACACAAACTTTTAATAAAATGGTGCTTTTATGCTATGGTTGGTGAATTTATTATTAGTATTTTTCTACTTTTACAGTAAAAAATTCACCACATAAACAACTCAAAGAAAAGATAATTTTAAAACAAGTAAAAACTAGTAATTAAATTTAGCATCCATATATGATACTTTAAAAAAGAAACTTAAAGCAAATTAGGCAAAAACTAAAAGTGGTTCAATTTAGTGAAAGGAATATATGAAAAATCTGCAGCTAATATCATACTGAATGGTGAAACACAGAAAGATTTGTTTCTAAGATTGGGAATAAGACAAACATATCGACTGGCATCAATTATATTAATATTTTACTGGAAGTTCCAACAAGGTCAATATATCAAGAAAAAATAAATAAAAAGACAGTAAGATTGGAATGAAAGAAGTCACCTTTCCCATTCATAAGCCACATGAACACTTAGATAAAAATCAAAGAATTTAAAACCATTTAGCTTATCAATTAATCAGGTATAGAATCAATATTTTTCTATATACTGTTAGCAAACAATGAGAAATTAAAATTTAAGTTAAAATTCTGTGAAAATTCATACTACCACTTACAGTGGCATCAAAAGCATGGAGTAGTTAGCCATAAGCACTTAAAATTATAAAACATGACAGTAATTAAAAAGACCTAAAAAAGTTTTAAAAGTGGTTTGAAAGACTGAAATATGTTAAGATGTCAGTTCTTCCTAAGTTGCTTAATAAAACAACTTCAATCAATAACCAAGAAATTTAAGCTCATTCTAAAATAATTATACGAATACCCTAAATTCATTGGAAAAAGAATAACAAAACATCGGAACTTAAAATAAAAGACTTCAAACTTTAAACAGTATAGTAAGTCATTATGATAACGGACAAATAGATAGGGAGTGCTTAATAGAAAGAACAGAATAGACATATTTTACGTCCTCAGTCAAATGTTCTAAAGTGACCAATGTAGTAATTCAGTGAAGATAGCACAGTTTCTTATACCAATAATTCTGGTGCAACTGAATATATATTTTTTATATATATACATGTGTGTGTACACACATACACACACACACACACACATATATATATAGAGCTTTGATTCCAACTTCACAACAAAATCAAATATTAATTACATTTCTAAATTAGAACTAAGTATTAAAAACAAAACAAAACTCCAATTTTAACATGTGTGAAATCAAAGGAAGAAGAGTATCTTTGCAACCCAGTAGGAAGTAATATTTTTTTAGAACACAAAAGCAATAACCATAAGAAAATAGCCTTGTTACATGTTATTAAATTTTGAAATTTACTGTTAAGTGGACTTAGAGGACAAAGACTGGGAGAAAGCATTCACAATCCCTTACTTCTGTAAGAGAATTTGTGTTAGGAACACATGACAATGCTTATAACTAACAAAATAAGAAAACAAGCAATGGGAAAAGGAGAGACCTACACTGACATTTAGCAGAGAAAAATATACAAATGACACTGAATGTCTCAAAATTATTAGGCTTCAGGAATTGTACATTAAAACTAACATGACATCTTGTTACATACCTACTAGAATGGCCAAAATTAAAAAGCACAACACCAAATTTTGGCAAGGATGTGGAGCAACAGATTCTCCTAATTACCTATGACTGAACTCCTAAGAGCTTACTCAAGATGAGGAAAGCATATGTCCACACAAAGAGTTGTATAAGAATGTTTGTAGCGGCTTTATCCACAACTGCCCTGTGTGGAAACAACACAAATACTCATCAACAGTGGATAGACAAATCAATTTTGGAATGTTTACCCAATGAAATTCTACTCAGCAATAAAAATGGATTGACTGTATGTGCAATAACATAGATGACTCTATATCATTATATTGAGCTATCGACTGCTACTAGTTACTAAAGAGTACTAATTATATAATTTCATTTATATGAAGATCCAGAGCATACAAAGAAAATGGGTATCTGGTTAGCTCAGTCAATAGATCCTGTGACTCTTGATCTCTGGGTTGTGAGTTTGAGCCCCATGTTGGGTGTAGAGATTACTTAAAAATAAAATCTTAAAAAAAAAAATGGGTACTGAAAATATCCATTCACTGGTTGCCTGGGGATTGAAATGGGTCACAGACAGATTGGGAAGGAACAAAGAGGATTTTTGGGGGTGATAGAAAAATATTATATCTTTATAAAGGTGTGGGATATATAGGTATATCCTTTTTCAAAACTGTACAGATAAGATTTGTATATTTAAACACATGCAAATTTTACTTTAAAAAATCAAATCCAAGCCTGGAGAGAATAGAATGTTTACAGTTGTTGACATTGTATGATGAGAGCATTATGCATTTGTGTTCATCTGTAGATGTTTGAAATGCTCCATAATTAAATGGTTTGATACATAAAACTACTGAAAATAAGTGCCATCTTTTTATGAAGTATGGTATCATTTGCTTTAATAGAATATTCTGTTTTGGAGCTTATTTTATTTTATTTTACTTTATTTTATTTTATTTTTTTAAGTTTATTTATTTTGAGAGAGAGAGAGGGAGAGATTGAGAGGGAGGGAGGGACAGAGAGAAGGAGAGACAGAATCCCAAGCGGCCCTGCGTCATCAGTGCAGAGACCTATGTGGGGCTCAAACTCACAAACTGTGAGATCATGACATGAGCAGAGATCAAGATTCGGACACTTAACCAACTCAGCCTCCAGGGTGCCCTGGAGCTTATTTTAAATACAGAATTATTTACCTCAATTAATACAGAGCTAAAAATCCAACTAAAATATTTCACAGCCCTACTCAGGGAGCATAAAATAAAATAAATAACCTATCTTAAGGTTATGATTTTGTTTGGAATAGAACTTAACATTTATTCTTGATATTTTTCTTTTTTTTTTTTTTAATTTTTTTTTTCAACGTTTTTTATTTATTTTTGGGACAGAGAGAGACAGAGCATGAACGGGGCAGGCGCAGAGAGAGAGGGAGACACAGAATCGGAAACAGGTTCCAGGCTCCGAGCCATCAGCCCAGAGCCTGACGCGGGGCTCGAACTCACGGACCGCGAGATCGTGACCTGGCTGAAGTCGGACGCTTAACCGACTGCGCCACCCAGGCGCCCCTTGATATTTTTCTTTTTATTCATACTCATACATAAGCTTTTAAGTCAAATGCTAACCATGGTATATTCTTTATGATTATTTGCAACAAATAATCTGATCAAAATTATTCTGAATAATGACATCCGATGGGAAGTATACAACCACACAGCATGCTAGCAGTATATCCGAGGATGTGCCTTAACTATTCCCTCTGAGCTTTCTTAAATGTATCATTTGTTTTGCTAGTAGTATGGTATTTTTGTGCCCTACTAAAATTGTTCAAACATCTTCCTGAACACACTCAATCAAATTTTATATTACTCTATTATTAAAATTCAAACTTATTTTAGGAAGCCAGAGCCTTCATCAACTGGGAATGTATCAATTGAGATGGCCTTTGGGATGTATATTTTTCTCTACTTCAGATATGTACATAGCTATTGTTCTGCTTTATTTGACTGACTTTATGCCAGCAAAAGTCAATCAAAGAAAATAATACTTACCAAACACTGTACTTGATGCTTTATAAATATTCTCATTCAAATTTCAAAACAACTCTCTGAGGTAGATGCTGTTATAGCAGATTTAAAGTCAAATTTAGTATAAATTTGTATAAAGTATAAAACCAAGTATAAAGCTAGGGTTAAGAGAGTCTAAGGCATTTGTCTTAGATAACTCATAAACATAAGTTGTATGATTAGAAATTGAGTATGTGTCTCTCTCCCTGTTACTAAATTCACCTTGAGCAATAGTGTTTTTGCTAAGGTAAATATAGAAGTATTTATAGAGGTAAATTTATAAGTTAAAAAGAAAATAAATCTTCTATTTAAAACTGTACAGCTATTTAAAGCCTATAGATCCATGGAAGTTACTTTATATAGTAAAGTATGGAAATTACTTTATATAGTAAAATATTCATTTTTTTCTTCCTGTTTTATTTTCTGTAGTGTTTAACAGTCAGACAATAAAATAAAAAAGATAATGTGTGTTCTTCAAGAATAAGAAGAAAGAGGTTGACAATTTAGACCATTAATCATCTGATCTAAACTTGGTGGGGGTCCAGGGTGTTCCCAGGGCCAGGAAGAGCTAAGACTGGAAGGAAAGAAAAGCCTGAAGATTTCAGTGGACCTTGGCAACTAGAGCAATGAAAATATGCTGACTTTTTGGGGGAAGGGAAGGGTTACACAAAGCAAAGGCAAGTGAATTTCAGGGAGCTATTTTTGGCTAGGAAAAGGTGTTGGAATTAAAACATAGCAAATACGACGTGTCATTCTCTAAGACTGTATCTCAACTCTATTTGTTGTTATGCTGATGATGCCTGGTAATCATGCTGATGATCTGGTAATAAGTACATCCATTTGAAACTGGAAATTTCAGTGGTTTAAAGTTTAATTAAAGAGAATCATAAACGTGAAGGTCAGACTTTTGAGGCTACTTGGTGAAAGCTTCTTTTCTGTTAACATCCAGAGAGAAAGTCAGTCCTCTCCTTTGTATCTATGGTTTTGCAACCATTTCCATGGTTCTGGGTTCTGATCACTCACCCAGGCTAACATTTGCAGCGAAGTCCACCATACCATAGAGTGCCTGGGTGCTTGCTTTCTGTGGGGCAGCTGAAAATAAAGGGCCCTTTCATCTGTGATATATCTGTAAATGGTACTACCTGGCACAACTTCCCAAAACTCTCCTCAGTGTCTACTGTGCTGAACTGCCCTGCCTATCTCAACTTTTTCATGGGAGACCTTCCACAAGTATAAAAATATAACCTGGGCTACCTTCCCAAGGACAATGTTCTGCCTCCTCTTGCAGTACCAGGCTGGCCTTCCTGCCCAAGATCCCCTACCAGTAAAATTATACATTATATGGTTATTTTTTATAATTAATAAACCAATATTAACTAAAGTTCATATTTTATTAAAGTTCATATGTTACTCAGATTCCCTTAGTTGTACTTGGATACCAAATTACAGTTACTAGTGATACCTAGTTAGTTCTGTTAGGTTCTCTTGACAGTGACAGTTACTACTCAGGCTTTTCTTAATTTTGATGACTTTACAGTTTTTAGAAGTAATAGTTAGGTTTTTGTAAAATATCCCCTAATTGAGATTAGTATGATTATCTCCTCCATGATTAGACTAAAGTTATATTATTGGAGAAGGAGATCGATGAGGTATACTACTACTTATGTCAAAACATATCAAGGGTATATACTATCAACATAGTTTATCACTATTGATATTAAGCTTCATCACCTGGCTGAGGATGTGTTTGTCAGGATTCTCTCTCTCTCCCCCATTTCCAAGTTTACTCTTTGGCAGTAAGTTGCAATGTGTAGCCCACAAATTAAACAGTGACTAGTTACGCTCCACCTCCTTTAGAATAGAGCATCCTCATAATATTGTTTGGGAATATTTTGCATGAGAGTTAATCTAGTCCCTTAGTTGTTTATGTATTCAATCATTTATTTTTATCAGTATGGGCTCTAATATTTATTTTATACTTTAGACCGTAATCCAATACTACTTTATTTTTTCACACTGACCAGCTTTGGCTATTAGGAACTCTTTCAGTTGACTCCTGTGTCCCTTTGACGTAACCTCACAATTGTGTGGGGTTTTTTTTTGGGGGGGGAGGGTCACCTCCTTACTTTTGGAACCATAAATTGCTACAGGTGTATCCTATATATCACCTGCCCCAATCTTAGACTGTGATATTTCTCCAAGGATTACTGATTCCTTTAATTGGATAAGGTTACTGGAAACAAAGTTTTGATGCTGGGTGTGCTTTGCTACTGGACTGTTGTTGGTTTAAGACCCTCTCAGCTGGCAGAGCAAGGAAATTTATATGTGTATCCTAGCCTGTGTGTATGTACACACATATATAAATATCCATCATCTATTTATCTATCATCTTTCTGTCATCTGTTGTCTATCTAATACTAAACATAGTAATGGCTAACTCTAATCTGTCACCACGAGAATTATTCTAGTATCCCTTCATGTTTCTCTGTAAACTGCCGTTCCAAAACTGAGAAACCTGGTCCCCACTATATGCCCTACAGTTACATAATTGTTCAATAACACTATGCATATGTAGCTGTATTAGAATTGTTAACCTATAACCCTATGGGGAAAAATTATCCACTAGAATACAATGCTGTATGTATAGGTCTTTTGCTTTTAGTCTCACAGACTCCACTCATTTCCTGAGTTAGTTAGGTTAAAACATTTTCCCCATCCATTTTAGTGAGGTTTTTCCCTACATTTTAACACACAGTGTTTCTCATATTTTTGTATTTCATCATGGATTCCCCTGAACTCCTTGTTGATTTTTTAAAATTTGCATACATTAAGATCATCTTTTGTGTTCTAAAATTCTAAGAGTTTTGCCAAATGCATATCATAACCCACCTTTATAGTATCATATAGAACCTAAAACCTTCCATGTGCTTCACATATTCAACATCTCCCCACTCTTGCTCCCCCTGGGATGCATGGATATGTTTGTGGTCTCGATAGCTTTGCTTTTTCATAATATAATTTCACTAGAGTCACCCAATATAAAGCCCTTTCAGATTCACTTCATTTACTTCAGAATATGCATTTAAGATTCATTTGTGGTTTTTTCATGGTTTGGTATCTTATTAATGCTGAATATATCCATTGTAGGAGGTACTACAGTTTGGATATTCATTTACCTATTGGAAGGCATCTTGGTTACTTCTAATTCTTTATGAATAAAGTTGCTGTAAGTATCCATGTGCAGGTTTATGTGTGGACATAGTTTTTAAACCCATTGGGTAAATTCTTTGGAATGTAATTGTGAATCACATGGTAAGACTATATTCAGCTTTGTAAGAAACTTCCATATGTTTTTCTTTTCTAAATAATTTTTTAATGTTTACTTTTATTTTTGAGACAGAGTGCTAGTAGGGGAGGGACAGAGAGAGAGAAGGAGACATAGAATCTAAGCAGGTTCCAGGCTCCAAGCTGTCAGCACAGAGCCCAATGTGGACCTCGAACTCACGAATTGAGAGATCATGACCTGAGCTGAAGTTGAACACTTAACCGACGGAGCCATTCAGACATCCCTCCATATGTTTTTCTAAAGTGACTGTGTCAGTTTGCATTTCCACCAAAAATGAGTGAAAAGTTCTCTTGCTTTCTTTGCACCCTGACCTACCTTTGATATTGCTTTATTTTTAATTTTAGCCATTGTGTGAAGTGGAATCTTATTGCATTTTTTAATTTGTAATTCCTTAATGGAAAAATATGCTGAGCATCTTTTCATGTGTTTATTTTCAATCTGTATATTCTATTTGTGGGGTGTCTGGACAAAATTTTTACTCAAGCTTTAACTGGGTTATTAATTACTTTTTAAATTTACGTATGTTCTAGTTCTAGGTTTTAATTTATTTTAATCAAATTGACGGAGCTCTCCTTTATTCCTTGTTTGCTTCATATTTTTATTAGAAATATGTGCTGTTGCCATTTAAAAAAAAATTTCCTTTGACCATTTATATGATCGATATGATTTTTCTTCTGTAGGCTGATGTTCTAGGCTACATTGTTTTCTGAATGTTAAATCAGTCTTATATACCAAAAATAGACACCATTTGGTCATGTTGTATAGTTATTTTGATAAATTATTAGCTTAAATTTACTAACATTTCATTGAAGATTTTTTCATCTGTTCATGAGATATAAGTTTGAGAAATGGTCTATATATATTTTTGGATATCTTTAACTGACTTTGGTGTTAGGATATGTCCAGCTTCATAAAATGAGTCAATATTCTTTATGATTCTATAATCTGGAAGTGATTTTAGAGGATTGACATAATTTCTTTAGTGTTCAGAAGAATTCATCAGTGAAATGATCAGAACCTGATTTTGGGGGGAAGGTTATTAATTAATGATGAAATTTATTTAATAAACAGAGATATCTAGAAATTTAGAACTGTAAATTTTCTTCTGTGCGCTTTATATCATTTATATATATTCAGTTGACTATTGAGCAACATGAATTTGAACTGCGTGAGTCCATGTGGATTTTTTTGTAAACACAGTACAATACTATAAATATATTTTCTCTTCCTTATGATTTTATTACTAACACTCACTTTTTTCTAGCTTACTTTATTGTAAGAATACAGTAGACAAAACATATATAAAATATGCTTTAATTGTTTATATTATTGGCAAGTCTTCAAGTCAACAGTGGGCTGTTAGTAGTTAAGTTTTGGGGGAGTCAAAAGTCATAAGTGGATTTTCAACTGCATCAGTGTGGGGGGGCACAGTGCTTGATCCCCAACAACATAGGGGTTAGGGGCACTGACCCTATATATAGTGTTTAAATATATTTTTAGTGTTGTTGCCACTAAACACTGCTTAGCTTTTAGTCGTAGTGCATGGAATTTATATCAAGAAATTTAGGGGATGATTTGAGACAATGAATATTATGACTATAAAAGACACAGTTAGGACATGAATATAAAGAAACCATTAAAATTTTAATAGAGAACATCACTACTTACAGATTAGCATATCTGAATCCTGTTAATCAGACCAACTGGAAATATGTATGAACTTTCCCTCAAAAGGTAGGACATCGAATTTAGTTTATTTGAGGAAATCATGTTGGCAATCCTGTGTGGCTTTGAAGGTAGGGGGTCATGTATTGAATGGAGATTTAAAATCAACTTATAAAAATAAAAATGTATAAATGTAAACAAATCAATTTTTATTTTATTTTGTTTGTTTTTTTGCTTTTTGGTTTTTGTTTTAAGTAGGCTCCATGCCCAGCATGGAGCCCAGTGCGGGGCTTGAACTCACAACCCTGAGATCAAGACCTGAACTGAGATAAAAAATTGGACACTTAACTGACTGAACCACCCAGGCACCCCTGTATTTTATTCTTAAATATTATTAAATTTGATCTGTAGTTAAAATGAGATGCAACATTCAAATAAAGAAAACACAGGGAAGAATGCTTTTGGGTTCACTTTTGACAAAAGAAGACATCAAAAACTCAGAATGTGCATCTTTCTATACCTAAGAGAAAAGAGCATTTAATGTGCTCACAGGAAATAAACTCTTCAGATAATCATATTTAGATACCCCTGTGTCATCGTCCACTAACTCCTTTCAGAAACTGTTTACCGAAGTCCATGTTCCTTGCTGAAATATAATCTTTCATACTTCCAAATCCTGAAGATACATGTTCTGGCTCAGTCACGTTGCAAAGTTGTACAATCATTTTCATACCATCACATAGTAAACATGCCATCAGGAAATTAGTTTCTAGGCTCCTGAGCAGTCATTTCTATGTTCTATTTCATTATTTTTATGCACACATCAGTTTCTGCTCACAACAAATTCAAGAAGAATAATAAAAAGATATTTGATCCTTAGGAGTCATAGAGGAGATATGTCCCCATAAGATTACACAAAATACTTGTAAATATATCCAGAAAATTCTTGTAAAGTAAGTGACTGAAAATTTAATCTCTACCTGAACTTGTCTAAGATTCATCTACTTTTGCAAAGCATCAAGTCCCAAAGGATGCATGTATGTTGCATTCCACAAATAAAGAGGGATTTGGAGAGGACAAAGTGGTCCTATGGATAACAGGTTGCCCAAATACGCTTCACACACACACGCACCACACTCCCAAGGAAAAATTCTGATTAAATATGACTCAAAACCACTGTTAGAATTTTATACATTCAAGCTTCTCTTAAAAACAAGAGTTTCATCCTTTAACACAAGTATTGTTTTCAGGTACTTTCACTTCATGATTCTCCATAAAGGTAGGAGGTGGCATACTGAGGGCACATAGTGCCTACAGGTTTTCATGAAGAATAAGGAAGAAGGTGCTGAAATGAAAGGTGAAAACCCGAGACATTTTTTTTAACTGCACGAAGTATCCCAGTATTGGCCTCAGAGAAATCGGATACAGAGTTTTTAACTGAGAAATCTATGAAGATCTTTCTTATTTTATATTCAAATTTAGTTATTTTTTTTTCTGAGAAAGCAAAGCAGTTGACATAAACTGATTGTGCCCAGCTGGAATACTATCCTATTTTCAAATACAGAGAGATAGAGGTTCACTAAATCTCCCTAGTTAAAAGGGAAGGGGCTTTGAGCGCGATGTTTGCCCTACTGTAATGGAACCCTATGGTCAGAAGAATATGCATTCAACACCAATATGGAGAGAAGGTATTGAGATTAAAGAACTGACAGCATTCTCCAAAGTTTGTAACTTTAAGATCTTCAGGATCTTTTGATATGAGGAGCATTTAAAAAATAATCAACCCAGAGTAGAGTAAAATTAACTTCCTTTAGTTATATCCACACCTTCAAGAGCTAAGGAAACAAGAGACTCTACTGGGAGGTGAGAGCATGGATCACATGCTCACGAATCTGCTTTGTCCTCACACCGTAGATAATAGGATTGAGGGCAGGTGGGAAGACTACGTAGAGATTGGCAACAAGGATGTGAACATAATGGGGAATTTTCTTGCCAAACCGGTGGGTGAGGAAGGAGAAGAGACACGGTGTGTAGAAAACACACATGACCCCAACATGTGACCCACATGTGCTCAAGGCTTTGTGACGAGCATCTCGAGATGGGAGGAGGAAAACTGCACGGAGGATGTAGGCATAAGAGATTCCAACAAGTACCACGTCCAAAATAAGAAAAGAAGCCACAAAAAGCCCGTAAATGGCATTAACTCGAATGCTGGCACAGGCCAACTTGGCAATGCCCATGTGCTCACAGTAGGAATGCGCAATAATTCGAGTCTCACAAAAGGGCAGACGATGGGTTAGGTAGAGAATGGGCAACATGAGCAGGACAGGACGCATTATAATGCCCACACCAATGCCTGCTAGCACCCGGGGTGTCAGGGTGGTTGTGTAGTGGAGTGGTACACAGATAGCCACATAGCGATCAAAAGCCATGGCCAACAGAACAGTAGACTCCATTCCTGTAAAGGTGTGTATCAGGAACATCTGAGCCACGCAGGCTCCAAAACCAATTTCATGTGCATCAAACCAGAAGATACCCAGCATTCGGGGCACTGACGATGTGGAGAGGGCCAGATCTATGGCTGATAAGATGGCTAGAAAGTAGAACATAGGATCCCGCAGAGTACGGTCAGACCAGATGATCAGCAAAATTGTAACATTGCCTAACAGAGCCATTAAGTAAATGGAGCAAAAAGGTAGGGAGATCCAGCCATGGGAACCCTCAAATCCTGGGATGCCTGTGAGAAAAAAGGTGTCTGGGTGGAAAGCGGAAGTGTTTGTGTGGAACATCTTGCCATTGATGAGAAGAGAAGTAGTTGAATACTTCTAGAAGGAAAAAACAAGAGCTATGAACACATTTCTCAAAAGTCTCCGGTAGGCTTAATTTTTATCTGTAGCTTTCTTATTATGAAAGCAAATACTAAAACTTGAGTTCAAAGTAATATGTAGGCACAGACTGAGCACTCTACAAATGGAAGAAACATTAACTTTATGAGAAGTATACTTCTCAGGTTTTGGACGTGAATATCATATTCATTTGCTGAAACCCCATATAAAACCTGGAATTAATTTAAAAAAACATGAAAGGACTTATATTGAGATATCAATCCTCTTTGAGGACAAAATACACTTTACCTAAACACATCAACACAAAAAGCATGGAACAGATACAGACACCCGCACACAGAACATGACAATACATATAAGAATATAAGATACCTAGACCTGTAGAATGATAGGAAATACAGTAAGACTTCTTAAATCAGTTTGTTCTGTATCAGTTGTGACATTGATATATATTTAGAAAATCAGATCCAAAATGA
Organism: Panthera pardus; assembly: GCF_024362965.1. Lineage (NCBI taxonomy): Eukaryota > Metazoa > Chordata > Mammalia > Carnivora > Felidae > Panthera > Panthera pardus. The sequence continues at coordinate 54,446,524 of NW_026526677.1, forward strand.
AAAACGGTGTTTCATTAATGTGTCCCTCCATATTTACTCATATGCTCCCACAGACATGCTGTACTGTATCTGAGATATAATAAGAGTTGCACAAAGACAGACAGACACTGTACTATACAAAGATAGGAAAACACTGCAGCTGGAAGTCACCTCCAGCACAGAAATGCATCTCTTTGCTACAATATTCTGATAGGAATTAAATTAATAAAAAATCCCAAGGTTTCCATTGGTTGCCAAATTCTCAAGAATGTCCTAAGATATCCAACAATTCTACCTATCATTGCATAGGTGTGTGGGGGAGAGTTTGGGGGGAGGGAGATAGCGAAAAGACATATTGGAAGGAGAAGCATTGAGAAAAGTAAAGATTTGTTTCCAATGACAATAATGGTGGTCAACATCAGGCTTAAGAAATCCATGCTCCTGATTTACCACACTCTAGTTATGATTGCTCTCTCTCTCTCTCTCTCTCTCTCTTTCTCTCTCTCTCCATTCTTTCTTCCCTCCCTCCTTATTTTCCTTCCTTCCTTCTTCTTTCTTTTCTTTTTTCTTTCTTTCTTTCTTTCTTTCTTTCTTTCTTTCTTTCTTTCTTTCTTTCTTCTTCTTTCTTTCTCTTCCTGTCTTTCTGTCTGCCTGTCTTCCTATAGAAAAAGAAAAGAAATATAAGAGAGCACAATAGAAAAAAAATAAGTAAGGGATAGAGAAGTATAGGAAGAGAAAGGAGGAAAGGTAAAAAAAGAAGAAAGGAAAGCAAAACAGAAGGAAACATAAAGGAAGAAAGGTAGGAAGAAAGTTGATCTCAGCTCCAGTTGACTCCTGAGCAGAGTGACAGAGAAAAGTCCAAATTTGGGGAAATATTTTATTAATGACATTAAAAAAAATAGAGACTCTCCAGTTATGTAAGTACTGAAAGACTATAAATGTTCATCTCCAGGCTATTTATTTATCTTCTTCCTTCTTTGTAATCAATTTTAAAAACCTGCACTTAACTCTGGGCCCCTGATGAGCATATTTTAAAATTATTATTATAGAAGACCATGCCCTAATACACAGTTATCACTGAGAATTGAGGTTGTTTATACCACAACTATAAGTTCCCTCTGTAGATGGTTATTTTAAAAAATCTAAGTTGTCTTGGGGTGCCTGGATGGCTCAGTCAGTTAAGTGTCCAACTTTGGCTCAGGTCATGATCTCACAGTTCGTGAGTTCGAGCCCTGCCGTCAGGCTCTGTGCTGACAGCTCAGAGCCTAGAGTCTGGTTTGGATTCTGTGTCTCCCTCTCTCTCTGCCCCTCCCTCACTCATGCTCTCTCTCTCTCTTTCTCTTTCTCTCTCTCTCTCTCTCTAAAAAAAATAAATAAAACATTCAAAATTTTGATAAAAAAATCTATGTTGTTTCAGCATAATCCAGTAATGACCTCTTTCAGTCAGGAAATCTTTCTACGGTAGTGAGAATATAGTAGCTTAATAAATTTAGCTGTAACCTGTTCCTTAATTGTTAGACGAGAGTCTGTGATCACTGTTCATCTCCATCACACATTTAATAGGAAACTCACCTGCAGCAGGACTAGGGCTAGAGAGCTCTGGTATATCCAGTAATGGGAATAAGGTTTTATACTACCTATATTTAGGGCCCTTGGGGGCCTGTCTGAACACAAAGCCAAATCCCCTGCATGAACCATAGCTAACACCACAGAACCTCCTGAGAAAGATTCCATTATCTGCACTTAGGATAAAGGGACTGATGGAGAAGCAAACATCTTCCCTACATCCCCTACACATCTTGTCAATAGAAAATCAGAGATGCGAAACTAATGCTACCAAATGTGTTCATATGAAATATGACGTGAACAGAATCTCTTATTGGGTAAATTTTGCATCATAATTTTATTAGATATCATAGCAATGCACATTTAGAACATAATTTACCTATATATATATACCTATATATAGGTATACCTATATATAGGTATATATATATATATATATATATATATATATATATATATCCCCTTCCCACATCCATGTCTTACTACTCATCAATAATATATCATAGCTATCGAATAAGACAAAATATCTTATTTCTATCCTATGTAGTGCTAGTCTTACTGGCTTTATTTATTTATTTATTTATTCATTAAAGTTTATTTTTATTTTTTTTTTAAATTTTGATTTATTTTTGAAGGAGAGAGAGAGAGAGAGAAAGCATAAGCAGGGGAGGGGCAGAGAGAGGGAGACGCAGAATCTGAAGCCAGCTCCAGGCTCTGAGCCATCAGCACAAAGCCTGACGCCAGGCTTGAACTCACCCAACTGTGAGACCACGACCTGAACCAAAGTTGGTGCTTGGCCGACTGAGCCACCCAGGTGCCCCAAATAGAAGTTAATAAAAATTAATTTAACATAAAAATGAAAAAAAAACCCATGAATTTATGTTTGTTTGTTTGTTTGTTTGTTTTAAATGTTTACTTATTTATTTTGAGACAGAGAAAGAGAGCAGAAGCACATGAGCGGGGCAGGGGCAGAAAGAGGGAGAGAGAGAGAATCCCAAGCAGTTTCTGCACTGCCAGCATAGAGCCTGGCACAGGCTTGATCTCACAAACAGTGAGATCATGACCTGAGCCAAAACCAGAAGTCAGACACTTAACCAATTGAGCCACCCAGGCACCCCACATGAAATGTATTTAGAGACATGAAACACATGGAAACCAAAGAAAAAGATCCATTACACTAGTATTACAAAATAAGGCCAAATGTATTTTTCAATGTAATGAATAAAAATAAAGTGAAATTACATTACTTAATCATAGAAAAATATAAAGGGCAGCTGGGTGGCTCAATCAGTGAGGCATCAACTCTTGGTTTTGGTTCAGGTCATGATCTTAGGATCCCTGACTTCAAGCCCCATGTGGGGCTCTGTGCTGATAGCATGAAGCCTGCTTGGGATTCTCTCTCCCTCTCCTTCTGCCCCTCTCCCCTCTCATGCTCATTCATGCTCTCTCTCAAAAAATAATTGTTTTAATTAATTTTTAAAAAGAGTGAAAAATATAAGAACACCACTTACCAAAATTTCTATTAGGATGGTGACACAGGAGGAAAATCACTGACTGGGAGGTGATGTTCCCAATACATATATTGGTTAAAACACTTATATTAATAACACATTAAAATAGTGAATTGAAATTATTATTAATCTATAAAGAAATGACAAAACAATGTAAAATATAAGAGCAAATACTTACTCTGGCACTTTAAAGGAAAATAATATCCAATGAGCATAAGAAAATTTTTTCATCACTGTTACTCATCAGGAAAATAAAGCACCATGCTATACCTACAATCTTTCCAGTATGGCTGAAAATTAAGACCGCTAATTCCAAGTGTTCATAAAGATAGGAGCATCTGCTGACCACTTTGGAAATTGGAAGTGTCTGCTAATTCTAAATATTCCCAGCAATTACTATTACATAAATGTCCAAAGGAAATGAGTGATTATGTTCACCAAAATACATACACAAAAATGTTCATAGGGATTTATTCAGAATAGAGAAAAAAATTAAATAATTAAAATTATTCAACAACAGTAGAATATATAAATTAATTGGGTTTATTCATTAAAGAAAATACTATCAGGGCACCTGGGTGGTTCAATGGGACACCTGGGTGGCTCAGTCGGTTAAATGTCTGACTTTGGCTCAGGTCATGATCTTGCAGTTCGTGAGTTTGAGCCCTGCTTCGGGCTCTGTGCTGACAGCTCAGAGCCTGGAGCCTGCTTCGGATTCTGTGTCTCCCTCTCTCTCTGCCCCTCCCCTGCTCATGCTCTGTCTCTGTCTCTGTCTCTCTCTCTCTCTGTCAAAAATAAATAAACATTAAATTTTTTTAAAAAAAGAAAATACTATCTATGAAGAAATAAAACAGCACAATAAAAACAATAAGAAGCAAACCAAAAGAAAATTCAAATGAATTACTATTACATGCAAAATGGATTAATCTAACAAATCTTGTAAAGCAAAAACTGGACACATCAAATTGTGTTAAGATTTTGATGCTTGAATGTTTTTATGTGAAACTCTGGGGCAAGAAAAAAGACAAAAAGAAAAAAGAAAAAGAAAAAACCACTATACTATATCTGCATGAACCAGAAGATAAAAATAAGAAGAGATGAAGTGAGTGTTAAGCCAAGGAATGAGTGAAAATTGGAAATATGCAGATAATCATAATGGCTTAAGAGGTAACAGGACTATCAAGAAAAAATCACTGTTGCACATCTGCCAGATTGTAGTCTTATTATGATGCACATGGTAAATGCATTGAAATAAGCAAAATCAAAAATACAATGCTTGCAATGTTTGCTTTTTATTTTCCTAGAATGTACCAATTATTCTATGCCCAGAGAAATCAATTTACCCTTCCATACAGCTTGACTGTGCTCTCTTTCCTGATTGATCATCACCACCCTCATATCTCTCCCTGCCTCCCTTTCATTATATACACACAGCCCTCATTGTTTTCATTTGGAACATCATGTATGCTGATATTTCTCATCTACTAGGGAGCAAATTCCTGAAATTATCATGTACATCCTTATGCATACCCCAGTAGTTGGCACAATATGCTGAGTAACATTTCTTATTAAATTTTGTTGAAAGAATGACTAAGTTATTGACCTGAGCAACATAAGTCATTTCAAATTAAAAAATGTAGTATTATGGAAGATAAATGCTAATAACATGAGATTATGGTATTTAATTTCAATTTTATATTCTTCAATGAGGAAATATTTTTATATGATCATAATTTATGTATCTTGATTAAATGGGTATGGCCCTACTTGTGCAAGAGAAAGAAAAGAGTCTGTAGTCAGTGTTTCTACTGAGGAAAGCACAGGGACATCTGGTTCTTAACTCAGGAAGTAAAAATCATGAAATAGTGTGCTAAGGCCACATTAGAAAGGCTTTCAAGAGGAAGGAATTTTGAATCAAGTTTTTAAATCACTATTAATGTGATATTGGTCATTTTAGAAGAAGTTGCATAACAGAATATTTTCCATTTTGTAAATTCCCCCAACATTGTGTGTATGTGTGTGTAAATCTATTTTTATGTGTTCATATACATATATACACGTGTGTGTGCAAGCACATGTTTAGGAGTGTGTGTGTACGTGTGTGTGTGTGTTTAAGAAAAAATGGCACAATGAGTAAAAAAAGAAGTAAAAATATGTATATTCCATTTTGCATTAATAAATCAGTTGAGTTGGAAACATGTGCTGTATGCACTCACTATTTTTAGAATTATATCATTTATTCACCTCTTTCTGATGTAGTATAATATCCTATTATCAGTCTGTTTTTGTACATTTTTTTAAATTTTGGCAATGTAGCTTACACCAATGCACACGTTTAATGTCAACTTTATTGTATTATATTGTGACTAATAGTAAGTACGTGCATTCTTTAATTCTTACTTAGATTGATTCATTCAGCATACATTATTGAGTAGCTGTGTGAGTCACACTATAAGTAACTAAGTGGATAAATAAAGTAATGTTAAATTCCTTATCGCCCAGGAAGAGAGAGGATGAAATGTACACATTGCAAGTGATTATAATATTAAGTTGTGAGTAAGAGAATGGAGCAGAAGTGCACAGAAGGCAAAGAAAAGTGAGTATTGCTCTATCTTCAACAGTATGAGGATAGTTACCCTAAAATGTGCATACATATAGAAATTCACTCCTATGTGAACCAATGTTTTTCTTTATCTGAAACAAGATTTTATTTGAATAGTAGACTTTGAAAATTAAAATGCAAATACCAGAAAATTGGTGTGCCATTAGTATTTAGCGAATGAAGGAGAGACAGGCAATAGGTCTTAGAAAGTAGGTATATTTGGAGTGTAGAGGGGTTTATGAAGGAATAGGCATATCTCTATAAAGCAAAAACCAAGGATGTTAATTGTGATATGAAACCTGAAATCAGGAGGATGTTTGGCATGGGCAATGTCACAAAGGTCCTAACATCACATGCTGGTCACTAGGAATACTAAATAAAATGGTACCACTGGAGACAGAAAACAAAATACCTGAGAGATATTTATGAAACAAAATCAGCTAGTCTGGAAGACTGGAAGTGGCTGATGATAGAGGTACTTCAGAGATAGAGTGATCACATACAAGAGATCAGGTTACAGAAAGTTAGAAAAAGGAACATATGAGTGAGATCAAGAGATATGAGCCCAAATAACAAAAGATTGTGGAGATAATGGAGATAACTTGCCTCGCATTACACAATGAGGAAGAGAAGGATAAATGATGAAAATAATTATTTCCAAATTAAAAATTTCTGTTTTAAAGACTAAGAGGTAATACCAAATATATACATGAAAAATATAAATGTCATTTTTGATGGAGTTAGGTAAAATGAGCATTTTGAAAATTTTCCTTAAATAATAACTTTAAGAAAATCAAGTTTTTATAAAATATCAACCAATTAGTTGTGGACTAGTATCTTGTGTGTGTGTGTGTGTGTGTGTGTGTGTGTGTGTGTGTAGTACATATACAATGTATATATTATGTTAGATACTTTTTGTACTTTGTGTCACTTTAGCTTCAGGTTATTTTATGTGAGGGTGGTATTAAAATAAAACCCATAAACACCTCTTATAGAAACACTGTTGTCAAGGGTGAGAATAATAAACAAAACATAGTAATACAAATAATGATAATACTAATGACTAACAATTATTTTGTATTTATTGCAAACAACATCCTGGGAACTATGCTGATGACTTTAGAAGCATCATATAATTAAGTCTTCATGCTTAATCTCTGAAATGAAACTATGACTATATTTGGAAAGTAAAGAAATTGAGGCCACTGAAACTTACGCATCAAAGATAGAAGTAGGAGTGGAATCAAGTTCTGTTTAACTGTTCAAATCATATATGAAAAGACAGGACAAAAGGAAACAACTACAAGATGACTCTCAAAGCAAGTGAAAAAACCAATAGAACCCAGGAGGTGACAGTGGGCAGCCTCTCCGGGCTGCAGGAGGTTTTTTCCTTCAAGTTTACATCAGAGTTGGGTCTATGTAAACCTAAATATATTTGTGAGAAACGCCACACAAAAATCTAGGAGGAAGGTTTTTGTAGCCACATTTATTTCTATGTATAAAACCAGGACTTAATCTTATGATATGATTCTGGATCTTTGCAGTATTTTGATGAAATCACAGGATATCACAATACGGTTTTTGTAATGCAATGAAAATTTGCATAATTTCTGAAGAGGAAAAAAAAAGAAAAAGAAGAACAGATGGGGGGGGGATGCAAAATAAGGAGAGAGAAACCAATACAGGGACACCTAGAGATAAAAAAGGAATAAGAATCATCAAAGAAAGAGCCATATAAATGATAAAGGGTAACCAGTACGTGTCCAAAAAAATACAGCATGCCCTATAAATTCTACTTTAAATCATCTACTAACACCATTTATTAAAAATCACATATAAAGACTCTGAAATGCCCTCACTTACCATATAAATTGGATAACAAAGCTTAAGCTTTCAGTCTCTGAATTCATTAAAATATTTACAGAATGGACCCCCTTCCCCCCCAAAAAATAAACACTGTCAAGCACATTTAAATTTACTAAATTTAATATCACAAGGCGTTTCTCTGCTCAGAAGTTCCATCTATATACATATTCCATTTTAATTCTTTATTTTTGCAATATTATTTTCTTCACACGGTCACAAATCTGTTTGGTTCTGACTCCGTATATGACAGGGTTGAGCATTGGTGGCACTACAACATAAAGATTGGCCAGGAGTATGTGGATATAGCGGGGGACGTTATGGCCAAAGCGATGTGTCATAAAGGAAAAGAGAGCTGGTGTATAGAAGGCAAGAATTACACAAACATGAGAACCACATGTGCTGAGGGACTTGAGTCGGGCTTCGCGGGAAGGAAGATGGAAAACGGCATAGAGTATCTGAATATAAGAAAGGGCAATGGCTATGATGTCAAATACTAGGATTGAAATAGCACCCAGGCCATAGATGATATTGCTCTTGATGCTGGCACAAGACAGACGAGCCAGACCCATGTGTTCACAATAGGTATGGGGAATGATATGATTCCCACAGAAGGGCAGTCGCAAAATAAGAAACACAAATGGAATAACAGAAATAAATGACCTCACTAACACACCAACACCAATCACAGAGACAACCTTGTTGGTGAGAATGGTGCTATATCGAAGTGGGTTGCATATGGCCACATAGCGGTCATAAGCCATTGCCAACAGGACTGCTGACTCCATACCAGTGAAGTTGTGGATAAAAAACATCTGGGTGAGACAAGCATCGAAGATTATCTCCCTGAGACTAAACCAGAAGATCCCAAGCATCTTGGGGATGGTAGCTGTGGACAGACCCAAATCAATGGTAGCCAACATGGCCAGGAAGTAGAACATGGGCTGGTGTAGGCTGCTGTCAACCTGGACCACAAACAAAATAGTGAGGTTTCCTATGAGTGCAATCATGTACACAGCGCAAAAGGGAAAGCCAATCCACATGTGGACAGTTTCCAGTCCTGGGATCCCCAGCAGCAAAAAGAAGGAGGGATGAAACTGGGTGTCATTGGGAAGGGACATGTTGATAGGTAACGCATAAGTCCATGTTCTTACAATTATATGTTCGTTAATCCTCAGGACACAAGGTAAAACTCTGCAACGTTTTAAACCTAAAGAAAAATAAGATCATACAATTTTGTACATTCTCCTCTTCAGTTAATTCACACAATTAAAATGTACAATCAGAAATCCATCTCGAGCAACGTGAGGAAGTGAATTCTCAGTGAAAACCTTTGGAAGCAGTTATGCAGTGGATTATAATAAAAAATTTTTCATAATATATTCATCTTTGTTAGCAACTTTCTTTTTTCTTTTTTAATTTGCAATGGTCTCACCACTGGTATTAGGCTAAGATTTTGCCTTAATACCTACTTCATTAATTATCTTCTGTCATCACCAACATAATTTACTTTCAATTTTGGCATATACAGAGTTGTGCTGGCCTATGTAAATAGTTATTTCTGTTGGTTCCATTTGGTTAGATGGTAACACATAGGTGTTGACATACAAGATGGGTAACAAGTGTTAATGAACACAGATTCATTAAAATGTAGTCTCAACTATTAGAAATAAGTCTTTAGGATTAAAATCCATCCATTTGTTAATATTTATTCATTATTATTACAAAATAAGAAGCAAATGTGGTGAAAACAGAAGCAACTACCATTTTTTTTATTTAAAAAAAATTTTTTAACGTTTTTTTATTTATTTTTGAGACAGAGAGAGACAGAGCATGAACGGGGCAGGGGCCGAGAGAGAGGGAGACACAGAATCAGAAGCAGGCTCCAGGCTCTGAGCCATCAGCCCAGAGCCCGACGCGGGGCTCAAACTCATGGACCGCGAGATCATGACCTGAGCTGAAGTCGGACGCTTAACCGACTGAGCCACCCAGACGCCCCGCAACTACCATTTTTGAAGGTACTGCCTATTGCTTTCCACGTTGTCGGCACCTATGCAAGTACCAGCTCTAATCTTTATAAACACATATAGGAGAACATAGTTAACCATATTTTTACATGTGGATCTGAACCTTAAATAGTTTAAAACCCTTGTCAAACGCTTGAAGCGCTTGTAGTTCTGGAGCTGTGGAAAGAAGGTAGAGAGGAAATAATTAAATTGGAATGGAGAGAGATTGGAAATAAGGAAAAGCTGACTCATGCCTCAGTCACGTCAGATCCACACAGCTTCCCTTTGTCCACACACATTCACACAAACACATAATCTCTTTTAAACTCACATCCCTCTGAATAAGAGATATCAATGTCTTCATTATAAATCTCAGGCAGTCATTATTTTAAGAGTTAAGATGCATGACAAATATGTTGAAGAAAAGACCAGGTGGCATATTCTGAGCAAGCTGAATCTACCATATCCAAAGCTACCCAAGCTGTTCTACATGTTCATGTACTTTATGTCATTTGTTAGAGTATTTCTGAAGCACTTGATCATTCATTACATGTAATTGTTTTCTGGTAAAAAGTGTCTTTTCATGATTTTATATCATTGGAGGATTCCAGAGGAGCAGTAGTAATTATGATCCCAGTTTCAGTTAGACAATCAGAGTAATAGCCAGACATTGTTGTATGAGAAGCAGAGGCAAGAAGTGTCATGTCTGTGATAAACAACTAATAGAGGGAGTAGTACCATGTGGGTGAGGAAAGCTGGAACTCCTGGGAAGAAATGGTAGACATTTGAAAAGGAAGGAAGCTAAAAATAATAGATATTATGGTTTCTTTTTAAGTTTATTTATTGATTTTGAGAGTGAGAGATCATGCAAGAGAGAGCATGAGTAGGGGAGGAGCAGAGAGAGAGGGACAAATGGGAATCCCAAGCAGGCTCTGCACTGTCAGTGCAGAGCCCCAATAAGGGCTTGATCTTATGAACTGTGAGGCCATGACCTGAGCTGAAAACAAGACTCAGAAGCTTAGCCTACTGAGCCACCCAGGTGCCCCTAGATGTTATTTGTAGGGGATGCTCTGTGACATGACTGTAAGAATAGTCTCTCTTCTATAATCCTCTGGCCTTGTAATGGTGAATAAAAAGGCATGATGTGATCAACACAAGAATAGAAAGTAGGATTCAATTATGGGAGCTGAATTTTCTATGATTTATCAATGTAAGCAAAGTGCCAATGGCAGATTCTTTTATTAAATAATTTTTTTATATTCTTCAGTAACATCTCAGAAGATCAAAATTGTAGGCAATAGTCTCAGAAAGCTACAAAAACAAAACCCAAACAAACAAACAAACAAAAAGGGTGATGCTACTTTTCAAGTAGATTTAAAATCAGTACATTTATCTCTGTCCTCATGGGATCATTTTTGGGGTTTATTACGACACAATACTTTACAGTGCTTAAAAGCATGAGCTCTATAGTTTGACCAATTGTGTCAAAACTCAGTTTCCTGACTTAGTCACTCTATAATCAAAGGAGACTAAATAACAAGCACTTTTCATCTATAAAATAGAGATTAGAGATAATAAAGATTAAAACCCTAAGTATGTTGTTAGTTTTAAACAGATAATTTTTTAAAACACTCTGAACCATGTTCCAAAGATACTAATTATCCATCATTCTTTAGATATCAGGCAGACTAATTTTTCTAAAATGCCCATTGAATGGATTCAGGCTGAAATCCAAATGCTTTTCCTAGAATTATATGGTTTTTCCTAATGTAATCCTACTCATTCTCTAAACTTCAGTCCTAGTCCTCTATCCCCTACACTTATCCCATGGCTCTTCTCTTCCTTTCCTATCCCTCTCTTTCCCTTCAGCCATCACTGTGACATAAGGAGGCTCTGTGAGCTGGGAGATGGGGAAGACTCACCAGAATGAGCACCAGGATAGAATCCTGTCTCTGTTTTATCTCAACCTGCTCAGTCTTTATGAGGGTGCTGCTCTTTGCCTGTGAGGAGCCTTTAACAGGAAATTCCCTATAGCCAGTTTTGTAAAAACACACAAGGTCTCTGAGGAATCTAATTTCTAATTCTGACTCAAAAAGAGAGAACCAATAGGGAGCTATGGCTTCTGAGAAAATGAAGGCAGAATAGCGAGGTTTAAGTCAGCAAGATGACGGAATAAGAGGACCCAGGACTCTTCCCAATACGAAAACACAGATTGAACAAGCATTGATGGATGAAAAGACCTATACGAGAGTTCCAGAATTCAGTTGAGAGATTACAGGATCCTGGTGGCTCATACAACAAGAATAGACAAATGGAAAAGGATTAGAAGAAAAGTTTCACCTGACCCACATCCCCTCTCCCCCAACCTGGCACTATTCTGCGCCAAGAGAGATTCCCTCAGCCCATTAGTTCTCCCGTGGTGGAAAGAGTGTGGTGGAAAGAGTGAGCAACTCTGCCCCTGCACACCTATATGTGTATCCACACAAACATAGTTCTCATTATTCTCAATAGCTATGTTCTATAACACTGAATTATGTTCTTGAACACTGAATTAGAAAATTTGGAACCATTGCTCTTAGGGGAAATCTAGAGTAAGATTCCTACAAGCATCTTGTCACAACATTTTTGTCAATCAGCCAATACACAAACTTTTTTTAAATGTGTGTTTCTGTGAAAATACACCTCCTTTAATACATAGTTCTTACAAATGATTAATTGTACAGTCCTTAAATGATTGAAAACCGGGGGCTGTGGATGCCACTTATGTTGGTTCCTTCCACAAAGTCTTTATAGGACAAGCCAGTCTCATTGGTGTTGATACTTGTTTTCCACTTACTGCTTACTGCTTAATGCCATTTAATAGGCATTTGAAGAACTCATCTGCAGCCTCCTGATTAGCAAGACCTGCCTGAGGCCTGAGCTCCAAGTTTAACATTGTATATTCTTTGTTGCCTTTTTTTTTTCACTATATGAAGTTTATTGTCAAATTGGTTTCCATACAACACCCAGGGCTCATCCCAAAAGGTGCCCTCCTCAATACCCAACACCCACCCTCCCCTCCCTCCCACCCCCCCATCAACCCTAGTTTGTTCTCAGTTTTTATGAGTCTCTTATGCTTTGGCTCTCTCCCACTCTAACCTCTTTTTTTTTTTTTTCTTCCCCTCCCCCATGGTTTCTGTTAAGTTGATTCTCAGGATCCACATAAGAGTGAAACCATATGGTATCTGTCTTTCTCTGTATGGCTTATTTCACTTAGCATCACACTCTCCAGTTCCATCCACGTTGCTCCAAAAGGCCATATTTCATTCTTTCTCATTGCCACGTAGTATTCCATTGTGTATATAAACCACAATTTCTTTATCCATTCATCAGATGATGGACATTTAGGCTCTTTCCATAATTTGGCTATTGTTGAGAGTGCTGCTATACACATTGGGGTACAAGTGCCCCTATGCATCAGTACTCCTGTATCCCTTGGGTAAATTCCTAGCAGTGCTATTGCTGGGTCATAGGGTAGGTCTATTTTTAATTTTCTGAGGAACCTCCACACTGCTTTCCAGAGCGGCTGCACCAATTTGCATTCCCACCAACAGTGCAAGAGGGTTCCCGTTTCTCCACATCCTCTCCAGCATCTATAGTCTCCTGATTTGTTCATTTTGGCCACTCTGACTGGCGTGAGGTGATATCTGAGTGTGGTTTTGATTTGTATTTCCCTGATAAGGAGCGACGTTGAACATCTTTTCATGTGCCTGTTGGCCATCCGGATGTCTTCTTTAGAGAAGTGTCTATTCATGTTTTCTGCCCATTTCTTCACTGGGTTATTTGTTTTTTGGGTGTGGAGTTTGGTGAGCTCTTTATAGATTTTGGATACTAGCCCTTTGTCCGATATGTCATTTGCAAATATCTTTTCCCATGCGGTTGGTTGCCTTTTAGTTTTGTTGGTTGTTTCCTTTGCTATGCAGAAGCTTTTTATCTTCATAAAGTTCCAGTAATTCATTTTTGCTTTTAATTCCCTTGCCTTTGGGGATGTGTCGAGTAAGAGATTGCTACGGCTGAGGTCAGAGAGGTCTTTTCCTGCTTTCTCCTCTAAGGTTTTGATGGTTTCCTGTCTCACATTCAGGTCCTTTATCCATTTTGAGTTTATTTTTGTGAATGGTGTGAGAAAGTGGTCTAGTTCCATTCTTCTGCATGTTGCTGTCCAGTTCTCCCAGCACCATTTGTTAAAGAGACTGTCTTTTTTCCATTGGATGTTCTTTCCTGCTTTGTCAAAGATGAGTTGGCCATACGTTTGTGCGTCTAGTTCTGGGGTTTCTATTCTATTCCATTGGTCTATGTGTCTGTTTTTGTGCCAATACCATGCTGTCTTGATGATGACAGCTTTGTAGTAGAGGCTAAAGTCTGGGATTGTGATGCCTCCTGCTTTGGTGTTCTTCTTCAAAATTACTTTGGCTCTTCGGGGCCTTTTGTGGTTCCATATGAATTTTAGGATTGCTGGTTCTAGTTTCGAGAAGAATGCTGGTGCCATTTTGATTGGGATTGCATTGAATGTGTAGATAGCTTTGGGTAGTATTGACATTTTGACAATATTTATTCTTCCAATCCATGAGTAGGGAATGTCTTTCCATTTCCTTATATCTACTTCAATTACCTTCATAACCTTTCTATAGTTTTCAGCATACAGATCTTTTACAACTTTGGTTAGATTTATTCCTAGGTATTTTATGCTTCTTGGTGCAATTGTGAATGGGATCAGCTTCTTTATTTGTCTTTCTGTTGCTTCATTGTTAGTGTATAAGAATGCAACTGATTTCTGTACATTGATTTTGTATCCTGCAACTTTGCTGAATTCATGTATCAGTTCTAGCAGACGTTTGGTGGAGTCTATCGGATTTTCCATGTATAATATCATGTCATCTGCAAAAGGCGAAAGCTTGACTTCATCTTTGCCAATTTTGATGCCTTTGATTTCCTTTTGTTGTCTGATTGCTGATGCTAGAACTTCCAACACTATGTTAAACAACAGCGGTGAGAGTGGGCATCCCTGTCGTGTTCCTGATCTCAGGGAAAAAGCTCTCAGTTTTTCCCCACTGAGGATGATGTTAGCTGTGGGCTTTTCATAAACGGCTTTTATGATGTTTAAGTATGTTCCTTCTATCCTGACTTTCTCAAGGGTTTTTATTAAGAAAGGGTGCTGGATTTTGTCAAAGGCCTTTTCTGCATCGATTGACAGGATCATATGGTTCTTCTCTTTTTTTTTTGTTAATGTGATGTATCACGTTGATTGATTTGCGAATGTTGAACCAGCCCTGCATCTCAGGAATGAATCCCACTTGATCATGGTGAATAGTTCTTTTTATATGCTGTTGAATTCGATTTGCTAGTATCCTATTGAGAATTTTTGCATCCATATTCATCAGGGATATTGGCCTGTAGTTCTCTTTTTTTACTGGGTCTCTGTCTGGTTTAGGAATCAAAGTAATACTGGCTTCATAGAATGAGTCTGGAAGTTTTCCTTCCCTTTCTATTTCTTGGAATAGCTTGAGAAGGATAGGTATTATCTCTGCTTTAAACGTCTGGTAGAACTCCCCTGGGAAGCCATCTGGTCCTGGACTCTTATTTGTTGGGAGATTTTTGATAACCGATTCAATTTCTTCGCTGGTTATGGGTCTGTTCAAGCTTTCTATTTCCTCCTGATTGAGTTTTGGAAGAGTGTGGGTGTTTAGGAATTTGTCCATTTCTTCCAGGTTGTCCAATTTGTTGGCATATAATTTTTCATAGTATTCCCTGATAATTGTTTGTATCTCTGAGGGATTGGTTGTAATAATTCCATTTTCATTCATGATTTTATCTATTTGGGTCATCTCCCTTTTCTTTTTGAGAAGCCTGGCTAGAGGTTTGTCAATTTTGTTTATTTTTTCAAAAAACCAACTCTTGGTTTCGTTGATCTGCTCTACCGTTTTTTTTAGATTCTATATTGTTTATTTCTGCTCTGATCTTTATTATTTCTCTTCTTCTGCTGGGTTTAGGCTGCCTTTGCTGTTCTGCTTCTATTTCCTTTAGGTGTGCTGTTAGATTTTGTATTTGGGATTTTTCTTGTTTCTTGAGATAGGCCTGGTTTGCGATGTATTTTCCTCTCAGGACTGCCTTCGCTGCATCCCAAAGCGTTTGGATTGTTGTATTTTCATTTTCGTTTGTTTCCATATATTTTTTAATTTCTTCTCTAATTGCCTGGTTGGCCCACTCATTCTTTAGTAGGGTGTCCTTTAACCTCCATGCTTTTGGAGGTTTTCCAGACTTTTTCCTGTGGTTGATTTCAAGCTTCATAGCATTGTGGTCTGAAAGTATGCATGGTATAATTTCAATTCTTGTATACTTATGAAGGGCTGTTTTTTGACCCAGTATATGATCTATCTTGGAGAATGTTCCATGTGCACTCGAGAAGAAAGTATATTCTGTTGCTTTGGGATGCAGAGTTCTAAATATATCTGTCAAGTCCATCTGATCCAATGTATCATTCAGGGCCCTTGTTTCTTTATTGACTGTGTGTCTAGATGATCTATCCATTTCTGTAAGTGGGGTGTTAAAGTCCCCTGCAATTACCACATTCTTATCAAGAAGGTTGCTTATGTTTATGAGTAATTGTTTTATATATTTGGGGGCTCCGGTATTCGGCGCATAGACATTTATAACTGTTAGCTCTTCCTGATGGATAGACTCTGTGATTATTATATAATGCCCTTCTTCATCTCTTGTTACAGCCTTTAATTAAAATCTAGTTTGTCTGATCTGAGTATGGCTACTCCAGCTTTCTTTTGGCTTCCAGTAGCATGATAAATAGTTCTCCATCCCCTCACTCTCAATCTAAAGGTGTCCTCAGATCTAAAATGAGTCTCCTGTAGACAGCAAATAGATGGGTCTTATTTTTTTATCCATTCTGATACCCTATGTCTTTTGGTTGGCGCATTTAATCCATTTACATTCAGTGTTATTATGGAAAGATACGGGGTTAGAGTCATTGTGACGTCTGAATGTTGTATGCTTGTAGTGATGTCTCTGGTACTTTGTCTCACAGGATCCCCCTTAGGATCTCTTGTAGGGCTGGTTTAGTGGTGATGAATTCCTTCAGTTTTTGTTTGGGAAGACCTTTATCTCTCCTTCTATTCTAAATGGCAGACTTGCTGGATAAAGGATTCTCGGCTGCATATTTTTTCTGTTCAGCAAATGGAAGAAATCATGGCAATCCTTTCTGGCCTGCCAAGTTTCAAAAGAGAGATCAGTCACGAGTTTTATAGGTCTCCCTTTATATGTGAGGGCACGTTTATCCCTTGCTGCTTTCAGAATTTTCTCTTTATCCTTGTATTTTGCCAGTTTCACTATGATATGTCGTGTAGAAGATGGATTCAAGTTACGTCTGAAGGGAGTTCTCTGTGCCTCTTGGATTTCAATGCCTTTTTCCTTCCCCAGTTCAGGGAAGTTCTCACCTATAATTTCTTCAAGTACCCCTTCAGCACCTTTCCCTCTCTCTTCCTCCTCTGGGATACCAATTATGCGTATATTATTTCTTTTTAGTGTATCACTTAGTTCTCTAATTTTCCCCTCATACTCCTGGATTTTTTATCTCTATTTCCCTCAGCTTCCTCTTTTTCCATAACTTTATCTTCTAGTTCACCTATTCTCTCCTCTGCCTCTTGAATCCGAGCCGTCGTCGTTTCCATTTTGTTTTGCATTTCGTTTAAAGCGCTTCTCAGCTCCTTGTGACTGTTCCTTAGTCCCTTGATCTCTGTGGCAAGAGATTCTCTGCTGTCTTCTATACTGTTTTCAAGCCCAGCGATTAATTTTATGACTATTATTCTAAATTCACTTTCTGTTATATTATTTAAATCCTTTTTGATCAGTTCATTAGCTGTTGTTATTTCCTGGAGGTTCTTCTGAGGGGAATTCTTGCGTTTGGTCATTTTGGATAGTCCCTGGAGTGGTGAGGACCTGCAGGGCACTTCCCCTGTGCTGTGGTGTATAACTGGAGTTGGTGGGCGGGGCCGCAGTCTGCCCTGATGTCTGCCCCCAGCCCAACTATGGGGCCACAGTCAGACTGGTGTGTGCCTTCTCTTCCCGTCTCCTAGGGGCGGGATTCACTGTGGGGTGGCGTGGCCCGTCTGGGCTACTTGCACACTGCCAGGCTTGTGGTGCTGGGGATCTGGCGTATTAGCTGGGGTGGGTAGGTAAGGTGAACGGGGGCATGAGGGGCAGGCTTAGCTCGCTTCTCCTTGGGTGATCCACTTCAGGAGGAGCCCTGTGGCAGCGGGAGAGAGTCAGATCCGCTGCTGGAGGTTTGGCTCCACAGAAGCACAGAGTTGGGTGTTTGCGCAGAGCGAGCAAGTTGCCTGGCAGGAACTGGTTCTTTTGGGAATTTGGCTGGGGGATGGGCGGGGGAGATGGCACTGGCGAGCGCCTTTGTTCCCCACCAAACTGAGCTCTGTCATCCGGGGTCTCAGCAGCTCTCCCTCCCTTTGTCCTCCAGCCCTCCCGCTTTCTGAGCAGAGCTGTTAACTTATGATCTCCCAGACCCTAAGTCGCGCTTGCTGTCGAAACACAGTCTGTCAGGCCCCTCCGCTTTTGCCAGCCAGACTCGGGGCGCTGCTTGGCCGGCGAGCCGCCCCTCCGCCCCGGCTTCCTCCCGCCAGTCCATGTAGCACGCACCGCCTCGCCGCCCTTCCTACCCTCTTCTGTGGGCCTCTCGTCTGCGCCTGGCTCCGGAGACTCCGTTCTGCTAATCCTCTGGCTGTTTTCTGGGTTATTTAGGCAGGTGTAGGTGGAATCTAAGTGATCAGCAGGACGCGTGGTGAGCCCAGCATCCTCCTACGCCGCCATCTTCCCTCTCTCCCTGTTCTCAGTTTTTAAGAGTCTCTTATGCTTTGGCTCTCTTCCACTCTAACCTCTTTTTTTTTTTTTTCCTTCCCCTCCCCCATGGGTTTCTGTTAAGTTTCTCAGGATCCACATAAGAGTGAAACCATATGGTATCTGTCTTTCTCTGTATGGCTTATTTCACTTAGCATCACACTCTCCAGTTCCATCCACGTTGCTACAAAAGGCCATATTTCATTCTTTCTCATTGCCACGTAGTACTCCATTGTGTATATAAACCACAATTTCTTTATCCATTCATCAGTTGATGGACATTTAGGTTCTTTCCATAATTTGGCTATTGTTGAAAGTGCTGCTATACACATTGGGGTACAAGTGCCCCTATGCATCAGTACTCCTGTATCCCTTGGGTAAATTCCTAGCAGTGCTACTGCTGGGTCATAGGGTGGGTCTATTTTTAATTTTCTGAGGAACCTCCACACTGTTTTCCAGAGTGACTGAACCAATTTGCATTCCCACCAACAGTGCAAGAGGGTTCCCGTTTCTCCACATCCTCTCCAGCATCTATAGTCTCCTGATTTGTTCATTTTAGCCACTCTGACTGGTGTGAGGTGATATCTGAGTGTGGTTTTGATTTGTATTTTCCTGATGTCTTTGTTGCCTTTTGACACATTTCCTAGCCAGCCTGTGCCAGCCTAGAAGAGTGATTGTTATTCTGACCTGGAATGATATAACTGAATACCTTTGACCTCCTCACACCAGGGTTGTCCCACTAGGCTTTTTTTTTTTTTTAATTGTCATGTCTTGAATCCACAAGTTTAACCCCTTTTTCATCTTTTCCATATTTTTATCTCACACTACCTACCGATGTTATTTTAGTACTTTCTAGAGTGCCTTCACACACAGATAGACAAGTTTCCTCTTCCTTTATTGGGGTATATATTATATTTTTGATTCATTAATCTTGAACTCACAACCAACAATGCTATAACTCACACTTGAATGGAGTTTATCTAAGATGGTTATTTTCTCCGTAAGGCACATTACAATCTTGCACTTAGAAACACTAGAAAAGTATTATTTATACCAGTAAACTCCATAAATGGTAAGATATTTACGTATTCTAGTGTGCATCAGCCGTATGCATGGGGGCCATTTTAAACAGTGGAATCAACAAAAAACACAAAAATATGAAAATATGGCATGAAACAGATTGCAAAAGCACTTGTTTATAGCTAAAATGAGAAGTCAGAACCTCACCTTAATCAATCTCTGGGAATGTGACTGTCAGGCAACTCAAATATTTACCAGCTCTTTGCATGCTGCAAATAACTGTTAAAGTGCCATGAGAATTTATTTGACAATAATTTAAGTTACAATTTAAATTGTATGGAGTGGGGGGGAAATTGGAGATGGTGACACGGGAGGACGCTGGGCTCACCGCGCATCCTGCTGATCACTTAGATTCCACCTACACCTGCCTAAATAACCCAGAAAACCGCCAGAGGATCAGCAGAACGGAGTCTCCGGAGCCAAGCGCAGATGAGAGGCCCACAGAAGAGGGTAGGAAGGACGGCAAGGGGGTGCCCGCTCCACGGACTGGCGGGAGGGAGCCGGGGCGGAGGGGCTGCTCCTCGGCCAAGCAGAGCCCCCGAGTCTGGCTGGCAAAAGCGGAGGGGCTGGACTGTGTTCCCACAGCAAGCGCGACTTACCATCTGGGAGGTCATAACTTAACAGCTCTGCTCCGGAAAGCCGGAAGGCTGGAGGACAAAGGGAGGGAGAGTTGCTGAGCCCCCGGACAACAGAGGTCAGTTTGGTGGGGAACAAAGGCGCTTGCCAGCGCCATCTCCCCCGCCCATCCCCCAGCCAAAATTCCAAAGGGAACCAGTTCCTGCCAGGGAACTTGCTCACTCGGCACAAACACCCAACTCTGTGCTTCTGTGGAGCCAAACCTCCGGCAGCGGATCTGACTCCCTCCAGCTGCCACAGGGCCCCTCCTGAAGTGGATCACCTAAGGAGAAGTGAGCTAAGCCTGCCCCTCATGCCCCCGTTCACCTTGCCTACCCACCCCAGCTAATACGCCAGATCCCCAGCACCACAAGCCTGGCAGTGTGCAAGTAGCCCAGACGGGCCACGCCACCCCACAGTGAATCCCGCCCCTAGGAGACGGGAAGAGAAGGCACACACCAGTCTGACTGTGGCCCCATAGGTGGGCTGGGGGCAGACATCAGGGCGGACTGCGGCCCCGCCCACCAACTCCAGTTATACACCACAGCACGGGGGAAGTGCCCTGCGGGTCCTCACCACTCCAGGGACTATCCAAAATGACCAAACGCAAGAATTCCCCTCAGAAGAACCTCCAGGAAATAACAACAGCTAATGAACTGATCAAAAAGGATTTAAATAATATAACAGAAAGTGAATTTAGAATAATAGTCATAAAATTAATCGCTGGGCTTGAAAACAGTATACAGGACAGCAGAGAATCTCTTGCCACAGAGATCAAGGGACTAAGGAACAGTCACAAGGAGCTGAAAAGCGCTTTAAACGAAATGCAAAACAAAATGGAAACGACGACAGCTCGGATTGAAGAGGCAGAGGAGAGAATAGGTGAACTAGAAGATAAAGTTATGGAAAAAGAGGAACCTGAGAGAAAGAGAGATAAAAAATCCAGGAGTATGAGGGGAAAATTAGAGAACTAAGTGATACACTAAAAAGAAATAATATACGCATAATTGGTATCCCAGAGGAGGAAGAGAGAGGGAAAGGTGCTGAAGGGGTACTTGAAGAAATTATAGGTGAGAACTTCCCTGAACTGGGGAAGGAAAAAGGCATTGAAATCCAAGAGGCACAGAGAACTCCCTTCAGACGTAACTTGAATCCATCTTCTACACGACATATCATAGTGAAACTGGCAAAATACAAGGATAAAGAGAAAATTCTGAAAGCAGCAAGGGATAAACGTGCCCTCACATATAAAGGGAGACCTATAAAACTCGTGACTGATCTCTCTTTTGAAACTTGGCAGGCCAGAAAGGATTGCCATGATTTCTTCCATTTGCTGAACAGAAAAAATATGCAGCCGAGAATCCTTTATCCAGCAAGTCTGCCATTTAGAATAGAAGGAGAGATAAAGGTCTTCCCAAACAAAAACTGAAGGAATTCATCACCACTAAACCAGCCCTACAAGAGATCCTAAGGGGGATCCTGTGAGACAAAGTACCAGAGACATCACTACAAGCATACAACATTCAGACGTCACAATGACTCTAACCCCGTATCTTTCCATAATAACACTGAATGTAAATGGATTAAATGCGCCAACCAAAAGACATAGGGTATCAGAATGGATAAAAAAATAAGCCCATCTATTTACTGTCTACAAGAGACTCATTTTAGATCTGAGGATACCTTTAGATTGAGAGTGAGGGGATGGAGAACTATTTATCATGCTACTGGAAGCCAAAAGAAAGCTGGAGTAGCCATACTTAGATCAGACAAACTAGACTTTAAATTAAAGGCTGTAAGAAGAGATGAAGAAGGGCATTATATAATAATTACAGGGTCTATCCATCAGGAAGAGCTAACAGTTATAAATGTCTATGTGCTGAATACCTGGCCCCCAAATATATAAAACAATTACTCATAAACATAAGCAACCTTCTTGATAAGAATGTGGTAATTGCAGGGGACTTTAACACTCCACTTACAGAAATGGATAGATCATCTAGACACACAGTCAATAAAGAAACAAGGGCCCTGAATGATACATTGGATCAGATGGACTTGACAGATATATTTAGAACTCTGCATCCCAAAGCAACAGAATATACTTTCTTCTCGAGTGCACATGGAACATTCTCCAAGATAGATCATATACTGGGTCAAAAAACAGCCCTTCATAAGTATATAAGAATTGAAATTATACCATGCATACTTTCAGACCACAATGCTATGAAGCTTGAAATCAACCACAGGAAAAAGTCTGGAAAACCTCCAAAAGCATGGAGGTTAAAGGACACCCTACTAAAGAATGAGTGGGCCAACCAGGCAATTAGAGAAGAAATTAAAAAATATATGGAAACAAACGAAAATGAAAATACAACAATCCAAACGCTTTGGGATGCAGCGAAGGCAGTCCTGAGAGGAAAATACATCGCAAACCAGGCCTATCTCAAGAAACAAGAAAAATCCCAAATACAAAATCTAACAACACACCTAAAGGAAATAGAAGCAGAACAGCAAAGGCAGCCTAAACCCAGCAGAAGAAGAGAAATAATAAAGATCAGAGCAGAAATAAACAATATAGAATCTAAAAAAACGGTAGAGCAGATCAACGAAACCAAGAGTTGGTTTTTTGAAAAAATAAACAAAATTGACAAACCTCTAGCCAGGCTTCTCAAAAAGAAAAGGGAGATGACCCAAATAGATAAAATCATGAATGAAAATGGAATTATTACAACCAATCCCTCAGAGATACAAACAATTACAGGGAATACTATGAAAAATTATATGCCAACAAATTGGACAACCTGGAAGAAATGGACAAATTCCTAAACACCCACATTCTTCCAAAACTCAATCAGGAGGAAATAGAAAGCTTGAACAGACCCATAACCAGCGAAGAAATTGAATCGGTTATCAAAAATCTCCCAACAAATAAGAGTCCAGGACCAGATGGCTTCCCAGGGGAGTTCTACCAGACGTTTAAAGCAGAGATAATACCTATCCTTCTCAAGCTATTCCAAGAAATAGAAAGGGAAGGAAAACTTCCAGACTCATTCTATGAAGCCAGTATTACTTTGATTCCTAAACCAGACAGAGACCCAGTAAAAAAAGAGAACTACAGGCCAATATCCCTGATGAATATGGATGCAAAAATTCTCAATAGGATACTAGCAAATCGAATTCAACAGTGTATAAAAAGAATTATTCACCATGATCAAGTGGGATTCATTCCTGGGATGCAGGGCTGGTTCAACATTCGCAATCAATCAACATAATACATCACATTAATAAAAGAAAAGAGAAGAACCATATGATCCTGTCAATCGATGCAGAAAAGGCCTTTGACAAAATCCAGCACCCTTTCTTAATAAAAACCTTTGAGAAAGTTGGGATAGAAGGAACATACTTAAACATCATAAAAGCCGTTTATGAAAAGCCCATAGCTAACATCATCCTCAGTGGGGAAAAACTGAGAGCTTTTTCCCTGAGATCAGGAACACTACAGTGATGTCCACTCTCACTGCTGTTGTTTAACATAGTGTTGGAAGTTCTAGCATCAGCAATCAGACAACAAAAGGAAATCAAAGGCATCAAAATTGGCAAAGATGAAGTCAAGCTTTCGCTTTTTGCAGATGATATGATATTATACATGGAAAATCTGATAGACTCCACCAAAAGTCTGCTAGAACTGATACATGAATTCAGCAAAGTTGCAGGATACAAAATCAATGTACAGAAATCAGTTGCATTCTTATACACTAACAATGAAGCAACAGAAAGACAAATAAAGAAGCTGATCCCATTCACAATTGCACCAAGAAGCATAAAATACCTAGGAATAAATCTAACCAAAGATGTAAAAGATCTGTATGCTGAAAACTATAGAAAGCTTATGAAGGTAATTGAAGTAGATATAAGGAAATGGAAAGACATTCCCTGCTCATGGATTGGAAGAATAAATATTGTCAAAATGTCAATACTACCCAAAGCTATCTACACATTCAATGCAATCCCAATCAAAATGGCACCAGCATTCTTCTCGAAACTAGAACCAGCAATCCTAAAATTCATATGGAACCACAAAAGGCCCCGAAGAGCCAAAGTAATTTTGAAGAAGAACACCAAAGCAGGAGGCATCACAATCCCAGACTTTAGCCTCTACTACAAAGCTGTCATCATCAAGACAGCATGGTATTGGCACAAAAACAGACACATAGACCAATGGAATAGAATAGAAACCCCAGAACTAGACGCACAAACGTATGGCCAACTCATCTTTGACAAAGCAGGAAAGAACATCCAATGGAAAAAAGACAGTCTCTTTAACAAATGGTGCTGGGAGAACTGGACAGCAACATGCAGAAGAATGGAACTAGACCACTTTCTCACACCATTCACAAAAATAAACTCAAAATGGATAAAGGACCTGAATGTGAGACAGGAAACCATCAAAACCTTAGAGGAGAAAGCAGGAAAAGACCTCTCTGACCTCAGCCATAGCAATCTCTTACTCGACACTTCCCCAAAGGCAAGGGAATTAAAAGCAAAAATGAATTACTGGGACCTTTTGAAGATAAAAAGCTTCTGCACAGCAAAGGAAACAACCAACAAAACTAAAAGGCAACCAACCGCATGGGAAAAGATATTTGCAAATGACACATCGGACAAAGGGCTAGTATCCAAAATCTATAAAGAGCTCACCAAACTCCACACCCGAAAAACAAATAACCCAGTGAAGAAATGGGCAGAAGACATGAATAGACACTTCTCTAAAGAAGACATCCGATGGCCAACAGGCACATGAAAAGATGCTCAACGTCGCTCCTCATCAGGGAAATACAAATCAAAACCACACTCAGATATCACCTCACGCCAGTCAGAGTGGCCAAAATGAACAAATCAGGAGACTATAGATGCTGGAGAGGATGTGGAGAAACGGGAACCCTCTTGCACTGTTGGTGGGAATGCAAATTGGTGCAGCCACTCTGGAAAGCAGTGTGGAGGTTCCTCAGAAAATTAAAAATAGACCCACCCTATGACCCAGCAATAGCACTGCTAGGAATTTACCCAAGGGATACAGGAGTACTGATGCATAGGGGCACTTGTACCCCAATGTGTATAGCAGCACTCTCAACAATAGCCAAATTATGGAAAGAGCCTAAATGTCCATCATCTGATGAATGGATAAAGAAATTGTGGTTTATATACACAATGGAGTACTACGTGGCAATGAGAAAGAATGAAATATGGCCCTTTGTAGCAACGTGGATGGAACTGGAGAGTGTGATGCTAAGTGAAATAAGCCATACAGAGAAAGACAGATACCATATGGTTTCACTCTTATGTGGATCCTGAGAAACTTAACAGAAACCCATGGAGGAGGGGAAGGAAAAAAAAAAAAAAGAGGTTAGAGTGGGAGAGAGCCAAAGCATAAGAGACTCATAAAAACTGAGAACAAACTGAGGGTTGATGGGGGGTGGGATGGAGGGGAGGGTGGGTGTTGGGTATTGAGGAGGGCACCTTTTGGGATGAGCACTGGGTGTTGTATGGCAACCAATTTGACAATAAATTTCATATATTGAAAATTTTAAAAAAAATAAATAAATATAAAAAATAAAAAAAAAATAAATTGTATGGAGTGGGCAAATTTGCAAGTATGGAAATCCCCATATAATGGAGCCCTGCTGTGTATTTGTAATTTATATGACTCATATCTAAGATGTCCACAAAGAATGTAAGTAAATGTAAAATTAATCTGATAAAATTCCAACCTCTACATCTTAAAGATTGGTGAGATTGACACAAAAATGATGTAAAAACTGTTCAGTGCTCTCAAAGGAGCCTGAAATACATGCAAAAGCATAGTAAATCTAGATGGCTGAGAGGATTGCATGTTTATTAAAGTTGTCAAATTTTCCACATTAATGTTTAGATATAATTCAACTTTCACCAAAATCCCATTTTGATTAATTTCATATAATCAAATAAATCTTCCACAAAAATTATTCTGATGAATTGTGAAAGGAATAAGATACATGTTACAACATGTTATTTAGACTCTGATATAAAATGTTAAAGTCTAATAC
Organism: Panthera pardus; assembly: GCF_024362965.1. NCBI lineage: Eukaryota > Metazoa > Chordata > Mammalia > Carnivora > Felidae > Panthera > Panthera pardus. The sequence goes on from NW_026526677.1 coordinate 54,472,727, forward strand.
GACTTAAATATTCAAATGTATATGAATATGAAAATCATGGAATAAAATTAAACCAAATATCAAAGTGACAGTATGGTTGATGTTTGTTTTGTGTTTATATTTTCCTATATTAAAAATAAAAAGGCATTATTTGAAGTAAAGGAACTAGACACTTATCTATCCTTTTGTGATAAATACACATGATGTATTTAAGAACAATTCCGAGACTCAAGCAATCCTGCTGAGAGGCGGGCTCCAGAGACACTCCAAAAAACTCACCTTCCCTCTCCCCACCCTTGTTAGATTCTCCTGTTATTAAGATGTTAGTGCTAAAGACTTAGAACCTGAGTTCTGAGCTCAAATTGAACTCCCAGCGGTTTCTTCTCTTGACATGTTGGGAGGCCACCCCCACTCTATGCCCTTGAGAGCTTTAGAAATCAGAAAACATGTCTATAACTGAGCTTATTTGGAAATTCTATAAGTCTTGAGAGAACTAAAGTGTTCCTCAGACCAAGATGCTCATCCTCACAGGTCCCCTGTTAGGTAAGGCACTGTTTGGTCACACTCATTTGTGTCATGGGCTGACTAAGTGGACCATAGCCAAAGAGAAGTTTTCAGGGCTCTAATAGAACAAACAAGCTCTATTAAAAAACATCTTGTATAAGATTTCTTGGGGCACCTGAGCCTATTTGGCTTTGTGGCACCTGAATAGACTACCTACCTCTGTTTTACCCTGTATGGGCTGAGATTAGACTGCAACTTTTATTGAGAATAATTTTGTGCATGGGCTTCTCTGCTTAGTTCAGTACATCAGAGGAAGTCTGATGAAGGAAAGGATGGGAGTATAGTTGTGTCAGTTCTTTAGCCTGAGTGAATCTATGGTATTTGAGCAATGTCTCATACTTCTCGTGTAGTCATAAATGCATTATGCCATTTTACATTTATAAAACCTTAAGAAGTGCTCATCTCCTAAAGCTTAATGTAAAGATTACAAACTTTGTAATTATACTTAAGTAGGGTTCAAATTCCACATCCTTGAATTCATAGTAGAATAGCTTTGGGAACGTAAATTAACATTCTTAGGGTTTTTTTAAAGCTGTATTATGAGTATGGTTATCTACCAACCCCCTTCCTTAAGGATTAAATGGGATAATGCTTGCAATGTTAGTAATATAGTACCTAATATATGCCAATGCATGTTGATTAATTTTTGTAAGGAGATGTATAGGGTTGTAGAATTTAGCCAGAAGATATAATTTTTTTTTAATTTTATTCCTCCCCAAAAGCAGATGTAAGTTTCTTTTCCTCTGAACCTTCTTTTTATCCATCCTATAATCAGACAAGGAATGAAATGCTGACAATTCAATTTTGTTAGAAACTAATACCTGGGTATGTCTTAAAGATTTAATATTAGAATCAGGAAAACTGTTAATGCACTATAGTGTTTGAAGATAGTGTGCACTATAATAAATTTATAGTGATTCCACTGGTTGTCTTAAATTTATATTGAAATTATTTACCAGAAAAATAACAACATTCCTTTGTCTTTTCCTTTTCTCTTTTTCTTCATTCTTTGGAACAAGCAAATATATGAAAGTACATGGCCTCTGCCAAGTATTTTATTTGCAATATATATATTTACGATATAATATATTTATTTGCATTATACATATATATATATATTTGCAATATAATAGATGAGAAAACATGCAGAAATAGACAATATGACAAAAGATAGAAGACAGGTAAGCATACATATCGTAGTAACACTTGAGGGATATCAGTGGTGGTTCAAAGTTCCCAGAAAAATAATCTCACAGGAGCTGATATGTGAGTAGAGTCTTCAATTCTAACCAAATTACTAATGGTTTGTATGTGTGAAGAAATGCTATGACAAATAAAGACACAGGGTTACCACCTTCATGAAGTGAGTAGATGACCAGTTCTCCAAGGAGAGAAATATAGGAAAGGTATTTCAAGGGGTTAGAAAACTTGCTAATATTTTACAAGACATAGAAAGCTACATCTTCTTTGTAACTTCTTGGGTTGTACATTTTTCTGATAAATACATTTGTAACTCTGTATTATTTACTTACATACTTTAAACAGAGCCCATATTTTAGACCTCTCCTACATTGAGTGTATATCCTTTTTAGGTTATTTCTTATGTTTATAAAAGTTTTATTATAAATGTGTGTGTCTACACCCACACCCATACATGCACACACACACACACACACACACACACACACACATATGCTTAATTTTTGCATGTGTGTCAATGTTAATGGAAAAATAAAATTTATGCTTCCTTTTTTCATTTTTCTGTCAGTTTGCAAAAATATACTTTACTTATTCTAAGTGCTTCTGAGTATTCTAAAATATAAATATACCACAGATTTTTAAGTTCAGTATTATTTTACTGATGGGCATTTTGAATGTTTCAATATTTATTCTTTTACAGGAACTTTTACAATGAAAATTACTGTATATACTTCCACATGTATATATGAACATTGTCCCCTGAGATGGCACGTAGTTAAATTGGTCTGTCCAAAACTTTGTTTTTAATAAGAATGATCACTATACAATTTTCCACTAAGAGCAGGTTCAATTTTCTCCAATCAATTGGGCATAACGATCGCTCTTTAGCCCAAACCTCACTAATGCTTATTTTCATCATTCCTGAAATTCTGTTGGTTAAAAAATCAAATTCATTTCCTGACACATTGTTATCAGCCCCACTCTGGCCATCATGCTGAATGAGTTCCATGTCAGTGTGAATGAACTTCCTCCTGGTCCTTCCAAAGAAAGTCACACATCCTCCCAAATTTTGGTGTTCCCTTCTCAAAGCTATACACTATCACTTGGCATCTTGGCATGAACTAATATGACTAAAATCTAAAAGAAAAGGTATATTTTCTATTTAAAACTTCCTATCATCCCTCCTGCCTTTCTAACCTGTGTCTTACAACTGTTTCTAAGTCCTCCAAACCCATGACTCTTACACATTTTTCCCCACATGATTCTACATATACATTTACAAATACATGTATCGTAATGAAAGAAGAAGTTAGTTGAAGGAGCCATTACATACAGTGTGTTTTTGATGAATTAATCATACAGAAATTCCACTAAGCATCTAAACTTATTTTTATTTTTTTATGTTTTTATTTAAATTCCAGTTAGTTAGCACACAGTGTAATATGGGTGTTATATGTAAGTACTGAATCACTTATCACAATATACCTGGGACTCTTAAATATTTTTTAGCATATTACTTTTTACATATTACTTTCTTCTCAGTGTGTAAAAGATTTTGGATTTTCACACATTAAGCTCCAATTTTTGGTGCCTAGATATTTTCCCTCATATAGCATCCATAGATCAGCCACATTGTAATTACAACTGTGAAATAATATCTGATAATCAGATACGATGATGAAATAATTCATAAATATTTACAGACATTGGAATTATTTCATGACCTGCAATTCCCTGCATTTTGGTTTACTTAGCTCATCAAAGGCTTCAAAATTTGCAAGCTATTATTTTTTTTTGTTGTAGAGGAAAATACACCAAGAGAAAGCTAAAACATCAGGCACTTGTTATGTCAGCATACAATAAGACTGATGTCCATCCATCAACCTTCATCCTCATTGGCATTCCTGGGTTGGAGGCTGCCCACATCTGGATCTCCATCCCCTTTTGTGTGGTATACCTTTTGGCCCTCCTGGGAAACTGCTCTCTTCTGTTTATCATTAAGACAGACCCCAGCCTCCATGAGCCAATGTACCTCTTCCTCTGCATGCTGGCTGTGGCTGATCTGGTTGTGTGTACTACAGCTGTACCAAAACTTCTTAGCCTTTTCTGGTTCCATGATGGAGAGATTCGCTTTGAAGCCTGCCTCACTCAAGTGTTCCTGATTCACTCTTGCTCTACCATGGAATCTGGCTTCTTCCTGGCCATGGCTTTTGACCGTTATGTAGCCATTTGTAACCCATTAAGACATTCAGGTATTCTGACACATGCTGTAATTGGGGGGATGGGTCTAGCTATAGTACTCCGGGGCACAGCACTTCTCAGTCCTCACCCCTTCCTGCTACGTTGGCTTCCCTACTGCAGAACCAATATCATTTCCCACACCTACTGTGAGTTCATGGCCCTCATCAAGATTGCCTGTGCTGAGACAAGAATCCGTAGAGCCTACAGCCTCATTGTTGCCTTCCTTACTGGTGGCCTGGACTTCATATTGATCATTTGTTCTTATGTTCTCATACTGCACACTGTCTTCCACCTCCCATCCAATGATGCCCGATTCAAGACCTTGGGTACCTGTGGCTCCCATATCTGTGTCATCTTAGTGTCTTATACTCCAGCCTTCTTCTCTTTCCTTACCCACAGGTTTGGGCACCATGTGGCTCCCCATGTCCACATATTTGTGGCCAACATCTATCTTCTGGTCCCACCCATGGTGAACCCTATTATCTACGGGGTAAGGACCAAGAAGATACGGGACAGGTTTCTTAAATTTTTCACTTTTTCAAAGCCTGTGAAATAAGTCTTTTGTGTTGATGAGTAATATATGAACAAATGTTATATTATCTATCTTAGAATGTGTGATTTCTTTTTTTTTTAATTTTTTAATGTTTATTTATTTTTGAGAGAGAGAGACAGAGTGTGAGTGGGGGAGGAGCAGAGACAGAGGGAGACACAGAATCCGAAGCAGGCTCCAGGCTCTGAGCTGTCAGCACAGAGCCCTACGTGGGGCTCAAACTCACAAACCACGAGATCATGACCCAAGCTGAAGTCTGATGCTTACCGACTGAGCCACCCAGGAGCCCCAGAATGTGTTATTTCTTCAGAAAGATCCTCTTTTAATGGTCAGAGGGCTAGGACTTTTCTGTGGGAAGTAATTCTTCCAAATATACATTTTATGTTGTAACAATCATTACCTACAGGCAAACATATCACTGAGTATGCCTCTTTACCAAAATATTAAAGTATTATTTCCTAAAAAACATAAAACTAGAATCATCTGTGGCTAAAAATAAGAAATTTAAAATTAACATGATGCATAATCACATATCTTTGGTTTATCACCTAAGACTTACTACCAGGTTTAAAAATTCCATCCTCCCCGCCCCCCCCCCATTTTTTTTGCCCCAATCATTCCTTTTTGACTTATGTCCTTCTTTCTCAAGTATATACCTCACCACTTAGTGAGAGTTTCTTGGTGCTAACTTCTGTGTTCTGTGTTCATCTACAGTTTTCTTTAGTTCTTCTTGAATGATACTGTTCTCTTGAATGATACAGTTCCATTCTCCAGTTACTACGTTTCCTTAGCTTTTTGATGTCATTATCCTACAGTCTTTTAGAATCTATTATTACTTTGAGAAAACATTGTTGGCCAGATTGTCATTAATTTGTAGGTAATTATCTTTTCTGTAATTTTTTTTTCCTGTCATTAAATGCTATTGCTTTGGTGTTTTGTAGTTTCACATGGATAAATCTCATGGGCAATATGCTAAGTGACAAAAGATCACATACTGCATGATTCTGTTTAAATGAAACTTTAGGGAAGAAAAATTAGTGTTGGGGTAGCATTTAGGCATCCATGTTTTAAAGTTCTGTAGGTGATTTTACTTGCAGCTAAAACTGACCCACACCTGGAGCAGCTGGGTGGCTCAGTGAGTTAGGTGTCCAACTCTTGATTTTGACTCAGATCATGATCTCACAGTTCATGAGTTTGAGCCCCACATCTGGCTTTGAGCTGAAAACGCAGAGCCTGGTCGAGGTTTCTTTCTCACTCTCTCTCTCTCTGCCCCTCCCTGCTTTGCTCTCTCTCTTTCTCAAAAAATAGACACAAAAAAAAAGTGATTAAAAAAATTGACCTGTGCATTGAGACACAGAGACATTAGTTGGCCACAGGGAAAATATTTTAGTCAAGTACCTCACCCTTCAAGCTAAAATGTGAGGCAAATCAACATTTGTTAAGCATTTACTTAAATAAGCTGTTTATTGTAAGTTATATATATATATATATATATATATGCTGTTTATTATAAGTTTTATATATATATATATATATATATATTACTTAACCCTGATATTTTTTAGAATTATCATGATAAGTAACTCAACAAACTTGTATATACATATATATATATATATATATATATATATATTACTTAACCCTGATATTTTTTAGAATTATCATGATAAGTAACTCAACAAACTTGTATTCAATGGGCTAGTTTAGAGGAGCTAGGATTTGAAGTTTGTCTAGCTCCAAAGCCATAATTTTCTTATAATGTCACAATGAATCCATATACAGCCAAATCAATGCGTGGGACTCCTAGGAACATAGTCTCTCACAGGCTGAGATATCAAAATTGTTGCTACTGCTCAATTCATTCTCCATAACCACATTCAGTTTCATTCCATTTAGCTAATTTACTTGTTCATCCAATTCACCAAGGATATAGAAATGAGTAAGGCAAGGTTTGTAATCAGTTTCAGAGTCTCAGAGGTACACATGATCAATATAGCCTTTCTTCTCCATATGATTCCTGAAAATACTGAGACTGAAGAAAGGTGTGGCTAATGTGAGTTCAAAATACCATCTTTCTTAGTTATGAAGGACCTAGTCTATTTTGAAGGACCTAGTTTGGTTCAAGAGTCAGTGAACATTCTATAGAGTGCCTGGGTGGCTCAGTCAGCTGAGCATATGACTCTTGGTTTAGGCTCAGGTCATGACCTCAAGGTTCATGAATTCAAGCCTTGCATGGATGTCTGCACTGACAGTGTGGAACCTGCTTAAGATCCTATCTCTCCCTCTCTCTCTGCCCTTCCCCTGCTCAGATTCTCTGTCTCTGTCTCTGAAAATAAATAAATAAAAACATTTTTAAAAATTTTAAAAAGAGCCAGTGAACATTCTAACTAAACCCCAGAGTTAGGCATATATTCTGAATCAGAACAGTTATACTTACTATATGGAGGAACACCAGAGAACATATGACTGCCTTAGAAAGTCTCACTACCAGGAAGTGTGTGTGTTGGGAGGTAGGAGGGCATGGAGAGAGAGGTCTTAATAAAACTTATTGAGTTTACTCCCACCAAATTTTCAAGTCTACAGCTTCTGCCTAGCACATAGTGAATAAGGGTATATATAAAATAAAAAAAGATGGACTTTACAATACATTAACATCCAGAGTAGGCTAGAAACATTTTGTTCCAGCAGTCTGATAAAGTTGATTCAGACATGCAAACACTTACTTTTAGTATAATAACATGTAACACTTATATAGTGTGTACATTCTCATAACCACTCCTGAATTCTTTACATATATTAATCCATTAAATTCTTGTGCAAACTAAAAAAGATTTGTAGCCTTAATATCCTCACTTCACAATATAAGAAAATGGAGAAATGGAGAAATATTTGGCTTTCTCATAGTTACAGATGGTTAAAAAGGGAGACAGGATTTGAACCTAGGAAGTCTGACACCAAGTTTACATTCTCAGCCACTACACTGCATTTAGTCACATTACAATATAGCAATGTGACAAGTGCGATGATAGATGTAGAAGACAGATAAGTAGTCATCCAAGGCCATGGAGTTTAGAAAGTCAAAAACAGTTCCAGAAGATAAAGACATCAGGAACATCAGATAGGCAACTAAACTAAGTTCCCTGTGGATTAGGTCAAGTCAGGTAGGTAGAGTGTGGTGTGGGGAGTGAGGGGAGGGAGTGTTAAGAGTGGTGTCCAGTTTTGAGTTTTGAAAGCCAATTCTTTCAGTCATTTCACTTCCTAGAGTTTATCCCATGTTCTTCATCTAACAATCAACCAATTTGTTTATTAACCAAGTTTCAAGTTTCTAGAATGATAGTTTTCAAAATTTAGGCTTGAAGACTCTTAAAAATACATATTGCTTAGGCCCACTCTAAAACTACTAGATTCAAAATGTGTATGGTGTATCCCATAAGTGAAATCCCATTTAATTTTCCTCAGTCATTCTGTATATTTATAATTCAGTGATCCACAGTCCATGCCACTGTTGTAGGAAGCAGAGAATCAACACATAGCTGTTCTACTCAGAGGATACAACATGATTTAAAATTCCTACCAAGATTTATACTCTTTACCTAGAATATAAAAACTTGGACAGAATGTAATTCAAAACCTTTTGACAAAGAAAAATATTGCTGGATAATCAAAAAACTCACAATTTTCGGGGTGCCTGGGTGGGTGGCTCAGTTGGTTAAGTGTCCAACTTTGGTTCAGGTCATGATCTCATGGTTTGTGAGTTCAAGCCCCGCATCTGGCTCTGTGCTGACAGCTCTGAGCCTGGACCCTGCTTCAGATTCTGTGCCTCCCTCTTTCTCTGTCCCTCCCCTGCTTGCCCTCTATCTCTCTTTCTCAAAATTAAATAAGCGTTAAAAAAATAATTTAAAAACTCATAATTTTCTTGGACCTGTCAGAAAGTTGCAATCACAGAGCAACTAACTAACCCAAAATATAAGGAAAGATTGGTAACTCCAAAGAGAGATGGAACATGATTCTGTGCTCACCAGGTGCTAGATACTATATAAGCCATTCTACAAAAAATCTGTTAAAATTTTAAACCAAATTATTCACAGCTGAATATGAACCTGTGTGAGAATACAAAGTGTCTGGGAGTCTTGTGTATATGACACAAAAGGGACTTCACACCCTTTTCGGTTTTTTTTCTCCCTAGACCTAGACCAGGTACTCATTAGAAAGCCTGAGTGCAGGACTAGAGACCAGAGAAGGCCTTCATCATAGAACAGACCCGATGGAGGCAAAAGGCAAATAGCAGCCACCTGAACGTAAGAATGACCCCTCATCCAGTTTCTCTCCCCTAAGGAGCAAAAGCATTTACCCTGGAGGAAGAGGACAGCAGAGACCCATTGCTGCTGAGACAAAAGAGCAGAAATGAACTTTGTAGCCCAGGGTGAGGCCTGTTCCCGAGAAACTGTAGGACACTTCTAGGGAAGGGGCAGGATGACTGAGAGGCTTTACTTTCAAGACCCAGGGACATAGCAGCCCAGTTGGTCATGCTGTATCTTCCGGCTCTCACTAGTAGACTAGCAGGGTTCGAGTAGTAAGTAACAGTGTTCTGCTCCTGAGGGAATGTAGAGGACATGAAGAATGGCGTGATTTGTAGCACAGCAACAAAGGGAAGATCTAATACTGATAGTGGGTTGGACATCAGGCAAACCCAATTCATGAGCCCACACCCTGAACAAGGGTAAAGTTAGAGGAATGTGATACGTTTACTGAGGACATTCAAAGCAAAGACATGAAGAAATGAATTACTTGAATAGTTGTTTACCTATTAAGTAAGTTGAATCCAGAGTTAGCAACCTTCTAACACAGAAAACTCCAGGGCCAGGTGACTACATTGGTGAATTTAGTCATTGAAAGGTTAAATACAATTCTCCACAAATTAGCCAAAACATCTAAATGGAATGAGCACTGACCAAATCACTCAAGGTATAATTGAGGCCATATCATTAAAATCCATTTCATAAGCAGAATAAATAGATAGGGATGAGCTCAGTGTCACAACAGGATTGCAGGAAAAGCTGCTTGTGCCTATAATTTTACAGCATAACTGATTGTTTCAAAGAATCCCAAGTTGGGTGGGATCCCAAGGATGTGATGTTAATTAATATAAATTCCCACTAAGAGTTTATGATGTCATTTTTTATATTATAATAAAAATAAGTAGGATTTTTTTTTCTAAAGTGCATGCTACAGAATATTAGCGTCATAGGTTGGTCAAAGGAACATTCTGAAGCCAATATCACCCTAAAATTTCAAATGAATGAATTTGAAAATGAATTTTCAAAATTCAAATTTCAAATTAAAAATGTTGAGAAATCCCACAATAAAAATATAGGTAAAAATTTAGTTTTATTGGCCAGGATTTGCAAACATAATTTCTCTGAATCCTTCACACAAATAATGCCAATAATATCACCTAGAACTAAAGAACACTGAGAGGTAGCATATGGAACAAGAGTTCCATGTTTAAACACACACACACACACACACACACACACACACACGTACTCACTTGGCTAATACTGTACTTGGAACATCACCAAAACCTCCTGCTTTCCTCAAGAGGGAAACTCCTCCATGAAGTGGCAAAAGACACAGAGACAGTACTTTTTGAAAAAGAGTTGTTTGAAAAGAAGTATCAATAAGCCAGATTTTATAAGTATTCATCCATCAAGTAAACGGTACAATTTAAAACCAAAAGACTACCAACTTTTTGCAATTCTATTCCTGGTAAAAAATAGCCAGTTTTCTTACATGATTATGGTATTCACAGGATCAATTTCACATCTTCTGACATTAACATGGTAGAGGCAACAGTAACCCATGCTTTTTGATAGGGAGTCCAGCCATATGGGAAGTGTTTGAGCATCTATTATTTTGGGGACCAGCATTAGTAAGGGTGATGAACTATTTTTGTTTAAATTAGGATATGAAGGAATTTATGGGTGTTTTTATTATTTGTGTGGTATTTCCTTTTTGGAGGGTTGGTTTTGCTTTAAAATGATGCCAACTGTGGAATGCAATATGTTCGATCATAATGGAAACAGAACAAAGAGTTCGTTTTCTTCCACATGAGGAATCTGAATGATTTCCAAACAATGGAAAATGATAAAACACTTTTACTCATGTGTTAGACATGGGCCTAACTTTCCATTTCTGGGTTTGAGAAGGAGGGTGACATGACTCCCCTAAGATAGGCCAGTGTAACTTTCAAATGTTCTCTTTCTGTTCTGAACATAGAGAATTAGTGCTGATCCCTTCTTAAATGGATTATTTACAAGACTTACGGTGTTTTCTTGGAAAATACCTTCAGCACCTGTTCTCTAATCTGTTTAGTTCTGACACCATAGATTACAGGGTTGAGAGCTGGTGGAATGACTACATAGAAATTAGCCAGAAGGATGTGAATATAACGTGGTATATTCCGGCCAAACCTGTGGGTCATAAATGAAAAAAATGCAGGGGTGTAGAAAGCCAACATGACACACACGTGAGAGCCACAGGTGCTGAGCGCTTTGAGCCGAGCATCATGGGAAGGCAGTCGAAAGACAGCATGAAGGATCTGGGCATAAGAAATGACAATGGCTATGATGTCAAACACCAGGTTAGAGATGGCATATAAGCCATAGATGATGTTGACCCTGATGCTGGCACAGGACAGGCGGGCAATGCCCATGTGCTCACAATAAGTGTGAGGGATAAGTTGGTGCCCACAAAATGGTAACCGTAGGATGAGTGGAACAAAGGGTATGGCAAAAGACAAAGGCCTCAGTAGAATTATCAATGCAATGATGAATACCACCTTGTTTGTCAGCACCAGTGTGTACCGAAGAGGGTTACAGATGGCCACATAGCGATCATAGGCCATGGCCACGAGCACAGCCGACTCCATGCCAGTGAATAGATGGATGAAGAACATCTGGATGAGACATCCCTCAAAGGAGATTTCTCTCAGGCTGAACCAGAAGATTCCAAGCATCTTGGGGATCGTGGAAGTGGACAGGCCCAGGTCGATAGATGACAGAATGGCCAGGAAGTAGAACATGGGCTGGTGGAGGGTGCTCTCAGTCTCAATCACAGAAAGGATGCTGATATTCCCAAGAACAGCTATCAGGTACACAGCAAAGAAAGGGAGACCCATCCAGATATGCATGTGTTCCAGCCCAGGGATCCCCAGAAGGAAGAAAGAATATGGATGAAATAGGGTGTTATTAAGTGAGGCCATCTTTCTGGGATAAATTTATAGTGAAATATATTATAAATCAAGTACCTCTCATTCACTGAGTAGGTCTCATCCTTGCTTAGTGCACAGAGAAAGTGGGGAAACCAGTGAAACATTTATTGTATCTACCCATATCACTGCATCATAGACTCAAAAGCATACAAAATTGAATGGTAAAATGAAGGCACTTGACTTCAGTGTACTTCATCATATCCATTCAATTGAATTAAATATTTTTACTCAACCAAAATTGACTGAGTATCTAGTATATATGTGTCAAGCTCTGTGCTAAGAATGATTACAAAAGATGAATTAGAAAAAAAAATGAATTAGAGAAGGTTCCTTTTTTAATGAAAGTTAAAGTTTTAGTGGTTGAAACAGTTATACAAATCAACCATTTAAATTAATAAAATAATTATTAAGATAAAGGTGTTCCCCTGATACTTAGGTGCACAAAACATTTTTCTTAAATTTATTTATCATTACTTTATAGAAAAATTATTTGATTTATGACTACATACATTATGTACAAGGTAGGGACATAACATAAACATAATGACAGCCATTATGATTCCACATGTACAACATTTCTGAGCTGAACTTATATAATGCACTCTTCAAACTGTAAATGTAGCAAATGTAGCAAACCGGAACTTTGTAAGACAAATTTGGATCTATGTAGGCTTCTCACTAAGTATCCCAAACATTTTTCATGCCATAGTCATCTTCTGATCTCTCCTTTCTTGCTGGTGCAGTATCAGGTGCCTTGAGGTTTCAAAATGAAGCCACACAGAACTTCATTTTAGGATAAACCTCTTAATCTGGGTGGGTCTGCTGAGAATGGAGCATACATATTCTTCTTCGTTTCTGTCCTGATGATAGGCAAACCCTTGCCCTTTAAGTGCCCTCCTGCTGATGCCTGTCCAGAAAGAAATGCAGATTTATACATGGAAACATAAACATTTATGTTTAGGTTTATAAAATATCCATAATCATCAGGTAAAGTGAGTTAATTTATATAAACCACTCTTTGAAGCTAAATTCATCATTTCTCTTACTATATAAGTTGTCACAATATATACACCTTAATAATTTTAAGTACATTGTGATTAGGAGCTCTTGCTTGCTCTTCTATAGATAGATGATAGATGATAGATAGATAGACAGATAGACAGATGATACATCGATCGATCTACACACACACAGAGAAGGTCTGAACTTAGAAGTGCTAAGTAGAAATAAAAATTATTAATTTAAGGAAATTACCATCATCAGGAAAGTAGATCTAATCCATACCACCAGGAGGCTATCTTGTTATTAACATGAGAAGTTTGGAAGAACTCAGAGGTCTGAGGTAAAATGTATTACTGTTATAGATCACCTTCGATGTACTCCACTCCCTTATAGATAGAATTGGACCTTTCCATTGTTCCTCTGCTCAGTGTTCTGTGAAACTCCTAAGTACTGTGCCAAGCAGGAACAGGTGACATTAGCCAGATTGACTGTATTAGAACAGTACTTATGGGGATGGAAGTGTGTGTGTGTGTGTGTGTGTGTGTGTGTGTGTGTGTGTGTTGCAAGGGTGCATTGCAGCTTGGGTCTTGGACAAATTGCTTAAGAAATCCTAGAAACGGTTTGCTCACAGGTACAGGAACGAAACAGTTAATTAGTCAAAGGCAAGCAAATTACTAGATTGAGAAAATAGAAGAGGGATTTCAAGAAAGAGAGAAGAACTATATAGAAAACGATCTCTAATTTGAACAGGGATGACTATAGGCAAGGAATGGCATTAAAATCCAGGGGATTCGGGAAGAGGATGAGGTAGAGTCCTATAATCAGATCTCTCTTCTGTGATTGTGGTTCAGCTAATTTAGAGTTTAGTGTATGAGAAATGGTATACTGTTTAGAATTAGACAATAGGAACTGAAGCCAGGGTCTGCATGCCATGTGAATTTGGCAAAATTACTTATCTTCATTGGGTCCATGATTCTTCACCCTTAAAATGAGGCTGAAAGGCCTACATAGCAGGATTCTTGCCAAGTTTGCATGACTCAAGATGGGTCATCAAGAAAGTGTAGTTACAGTTACTGGTTAACCTGTTGATAAGAACATGATAAAGTAGAGAGTTTTTGTGGAAGTGGTTCTGACATATCTCAGGCCTTCAGGTAATCCATACATCAGGGGTCAGCAGACTAAATCCTGATCTTCACTTTATCCACCTATAAATATTTAGGTAGGGTTTCCAGCCTTTATAATAGAGTATATCTGATTACCATATCCTTAGACATTTTCCCAGACATTAGCATTACACACTTGGAGGCCAAACCATTCCAAAATGATCAGTACTGCCTTTAGTTAGAAGAAAGTAACAAGTGGTTTGGTGTGTTTTACTAGGTTGTAAGTTGTGAGAGATAATTTCTGAATAGTCGAAGGTAAATTCAATTATTGCTCTCCCTCTGGGTCAAATATGGACTCAGGATGGGGATATTTATCCAACCTTTAAATTAGACTAGAAAGGATTGAGGGAGCGATAACAGTGAGAATGAGGCAGAAAAATTGAAGAGAAAGAACTTGGTACATTAGTGAATCATTAGGCTGCAGGTCAGTGAAGAGCTCTACGCACAGAAAGAATGGCAGAGGTGTGAAGAGATAAAGAAGCTGCACACAGAGATGGTGTAGGAGGTATTAGAAATGAAAGCAGAGGTTGCTCACATGCATATAAGAGATTACGCCAGCACATTCTTACAGACAGTTCCCTTATCCCCTCCCTTCAGTCAGGAGGTTTTCCTGTTCCCCCATCTGATCAGCTATCCCTCTTTCCCTTGTGCTCAGCTGGCCACAGATAAGGACCCATGCTTCTAAAGCATTGCTTACCAGCAAGGACTCCTGGAGAAGTTAGCAAATCTCCCCTAGCATACTTCTGAGCTCCATTTGCTTTGGTGGGAGGATTTTTTATATGGTTGCCACAGCCTCTAGAGTGAGAACTTAGCATGTCTTGGAACTCCTTGGGGATAGTGTGGGCTACAAAGCTCTGAGATCTGTATTGACTCCTTTCCTAGTGGAATATACCAGACATCAATAGACCATGTCCCGATTCTGGACCCAGACTCTCAAATTTAGGGTTAGCATATTTCCAGGGCAATAATTGTTATTATCTTGGCCTTGTAAGCTCTGTAAACATTTTTTCCAGCAGGGTTCCTGGAACTGGTCTTAGGATATTAATTCTGAATTCCTCAAAGGGGGTTTAGATGGCTCATACAGGCCCCAAATATACATAAGCTAATGATTGTATTAAATCTGGGTATATCTTCTTACTATTGTGCAATTGTCATATTGACTCAATATTTATCACAACTGAAGTGCTAAAAAGTAAAGAAGTGCACTAAAATTGAATCATAATGGTTCAACATTTAGCGTAATTTCACGACCCTGAAGTGAAGTAATGCATACAGTTTTGCATCACAACTGAAATCTATCATGTCATTCCAGTGGACGTTCCCTGTCACTAAGGAAAAGTAGATATGAAAATCTGGAGGGCAGAAGCTAGTCATTTTATCAGTCCCCACTGACTACTTATTTAAAACCTGTACAAGTTGGCTTATTCTCTCAATCTTGATTTTGAAACCTGTAAAATGAGGACATTTGTCAAGCAAGTTTTAGTGTCCTATAGTCCTAACATCATATGAAGTTATCACCCCATTTTACTGATGAGGAGACAGAAATAGAGAAGGGAAGGGGAGGTAGAGTTGAGTGTTCAAGCTTCCATCTAGAAGGCTTTTCCGTGAGTAATGGGGACTGATCTTGGACATTCAGGTGGATACACCATTTCAAGGTTCATTCACT
The DNA here is from genome assembly GCF_024362965.1 of Panthera pardus. NCBI lineage: Eukaryota > Metazoa > Chordata > Mammalia > Carnivora > Felidae > Panthera > Panthera pardus. The sequence goes on from NW_026526677.1 coordinate 54,488,365, forward strand.
GATGAATTCAACAACTATGCACTGACCATCTTCTATGTGTCAGGTACCATTTCAGGCACTATCCATACAGTAAACAGGACAGACAGAATACCTTTTTCTCTAGTAACAGGAAGATAAGAAACAGAATAATTACATAGATGACAATATGAGCTGTGTTGAAACATAAAGCTGGGAAGTGGGGGAGATGCTGATGGTCAGACTTAGTCATTCTAAGTAACATTGTCAAGAACGTGATGTTTATGTAAGGGTTAGGGGATGAGGGAGCCAGCCACGTGGGATTGGAAGTGGGGCGATGTCTGGGGTGAAGCATTGCCGGCTGAGGGGACAGCAGATGCAAAGACACCGAAGCTGAAGCATGTTCAGTGTCATCAAGAAAAATGCAAGTTTCACAGAATCCAGGTCTCAAAGATGTGGGCAACACTGAGAACCCTCAGACCTCCACACACTTAAGTTTCAGAGGGCCATGATCCATTAGGATAAACACCAAAGGAGATCCACATACAGTGCCTAGCAGTTAGGAGATCTCGTGGTTACTATTACAATTAAGGAGCCATGTTTAAATCAACTCAATTCCTTGCTCTTTGTTTTGTTTTATATAGAAAAACATGGAAATAGAAAAAAAAAACAGCTCAATCAATAGTTAACTTTTTTTTTAATTTGCTGATACAAAAATGTATGTCTATGCCTTCTCATTCGTAATATTGCAGTTTTTAAAAAATCTGTTCAACATACCATATGACCCATAAAGTTTTATGTTTTATGTTTCTTTAATTTTTGAAATTATTAGTCATTTTTTCAAATATTTTACCTCTTCATTTATTATTTCCCTCCTTCTAAAATTCATCATCTATGTCTTTGGCAATTCTACATTAATCTTCCAATATATCCAATTTTTTGCATTTTCTTACATCTGTTCATTAGTGATAATTTAATAATTGCTTTATGATCTATTATGTAACAGGTTTTTTTTAAGTTTATTCATTTATTTTGAAAGAAAGAGAGAGAGTAGTGTGCATGAGCAGGGGAGGGGCAGAGAGAGAGAGAGAGAGAGAGAGAGAGAGAGAATCCCAAGCAGACTCCATGCCACCAGCACGGAGCCCTACACAGGACTCAAATCCACAAACTGCGAGGCGATGACCTGAGTCAAAACCAAGAGTCAGTCACTCAACCAACTGAGCCACCCAGGTGCCCTTATGTAACAGTTTTTGTGTGTGCATGTGCCATAAATGATATTCAGTAATCTTATGTGCAGAGTTTTACCCATATTGATTAGATCAACTCTACTGAAGTGTCTTTTTTTCCCAAATATTCTATATAGGAATTAATTCTATGAAACTTGTATTTGTTTCCTACTGCTCCTATAATAAATTATCACAAATTTATTTGCTTAAAACAACACAAATTTATTAGCATACAATTTTATAAGTTAGAATTTCAAAACATATGTCACTGGACTAAAATCAAGATGTCAGGAGGGGCGCCAGGGTGGCTCAGTCGGCTAAGCATCTGCCTAAGGCTTAAGTCAAGATCTCACAGATTGTGAGTTTGAGCCCCACATCAGGCTGTCTGCTCTCAGCACAAAGCCTGCTTCAGATCCTCTGTGCCCCTCTCTCTCTGCTCCTCCGCCACTTGTACTCAGTCTCTTTCTGTCTCTTCCAAAATAAATAAATAAACTTAAATAAAAAAAAAAAAAGATGTCAGCAGGGTAGCATTCTTTTCTGGAAGCTTTAGAGGTGAAACCTTTTTCTTCACTTTTCTAGCTTCTAGAAGCTTCCCACATTCCTTGATTGTTTGTCTTCTTCGGTGTTCAAGGCTGGCAATGGATGGTGTCAGTCCATTCAGGTTGCTATAACAGAATACCATAGATTGGCTGGATTTACCATTTTGGAGATAAATCTCCGAAGTCCAAGATCAAGGTGCAGGAAGATTCAGTCTGTGGTGAGAAGTTTCCTGGTTCACAGATGGCTGTCTTCTTGTTGTGTCCTCACGTTTGGGGTCTCTTTTCAAAAGACATTGGTTCCATTCCATTCCATTCCATTCCATTCTATAATTAGGCTCCATCTTCATGATCTAATAACTTCTCAAAATTCTTGACTTCAAATACCATCACATTGGGGATTAGATTTCAACATCTGAATTTGGAGGGAGGCACAAACATTGCTTACAGCAGATAGTCAAGTGTTTCTCACATCATATCCTTAGACACTAACTCTTCTGCTGCCTTTTCACTTCCACTTTTAAGGACCATTGTGATTACCTTGAACCCCTCTAGATAATCTAGAATAATGTTTCTGATTTAAGGTCTGATCATTAGCTTTAAGTCCATCTTCAGTCTAAATTCATCTTTATTTTGTAAGGTAAACTACCCACAGTTTTGGGGGACTAGGATATGAATATCTTTGGGGGGCCATTTTATGCCTACCACAGAGGTTCTTTTTATTTCTTAATAACATTAAGATATTTTTGAAATTTAAGAAATATTTGTTTATGTTATACTTCCTATATAGTGTTTTATTTTCTTGTTGTGGTGTGTGTGTATCTTAATTACATATTGAAATCTTGGTGTTACTACTTAAAAACACCACAACTTTGGGCATTTACTCAACCTCTCCATTATACAAGCATCCTAACAGTGTTGAAGTAAAGACTCTTAATTTCTTAATTTGGGTCTTAGTATTACTTTTAGTCATAGAATATCCGTTTGAATCTTTAAAAATACTCCAGTTTCTTTCAATCTTTTCAATCTTGTCTTTCATTTTCTCAAGTATATTTAATCATACTTATTATAAAACCTGACTGAAAACTGTATTATTGAGTCTCCTATGTTTCTTCTTGTTTTTTTTTATTATTAGATGTTTTTATTTTATGTTTTTTCTGTGCTTTGTTATTCTAATGCCAGATATATTGTGTAAAAATAAAGTATCAATAATTTGAAGTCTAGGATAGTGCTATATAATGCTAGGTCAGTCTAGAAGATTTCCATTTTTTAGCAGGTGACAATGGACACTAAAAGTCTCAAGTCAAAAGGCTAAGAAAAATAGTGTGGAAGAGAGATCATGACAGTGATGAAGTGAATAAATTAAAATACTTTGGACAAAAAGGACATGTCTTTTGACAACTTTTGTAACAAAAGGGCATGTTGATGAATTGGATGGGGTAGGAAGGTTTGAATAATTGAGGAAAATGCTTAGTTTTAACATTTTACCAACTGTACAGCAAGCGTTACATTTTCCAAGATGGAAATATTAAGGCAGCTATGGAGAATCCTTCCTTGACCATGTGATATTTGCTGCACCTTTTAGACATATAGGCAGAAATATTTAGTACACTGTTTCACATATCACTGTGGATAGCAGTAGAGAGATAAGGGATGGAGAGGTACAGTAGAGTTTCTAGTGTTCATACAGTTTTTAAAGCCAATTACTGAATAAAATATCTTTAAAAAGAGTATAGTATATAAGAGAAATAAAAGCAGAAGTAAGACCTAGGGTACTCATGACAACATTTAGAAATCAGGCAGTAGAGAAGGACCCAACCAATATTAAGAAATGAGATCATGTAGTGAGGTGGGAGGAGACAAAGCATGTAAGGGTAGTTTTTAAAAAAAATGTATATGAAGACAAGCATTTTCAAATGAGCGAATGGTCAATTTCACACACTGCTGAAAGTTGTGTTATGAGGGCAGGGTTTGTCTGGGTTTGGTGACCAGAGATCATGTACTTGACCAGAGAGGTGTTGGGGAGGATGCCAGACTAGAGAGATGAGGTGAGGTGAGGAAAGACAGATTATACACCTGATTGTTTTTTCATGGTCTGTTTTCACATATTGTTAGAGAATTCCAGTGGATCCATAATCCTTGAGGGATGATATTGTCACTCACTTGTTTTCAAGTGTTATCACCAGAAACATGTACACAGTCCTAGATGCAAGTTCTAGGATTTCAACTCTCCCCATAGGAATTTCCACCTCTGTTCCACTTTGTTGTAGGGTCCTGGGCTGAGTGATATGGACGTTTTCTGCTCTTCACCTAACACTTTGGTGCTCAGGTTCCCTTGGCAGGAATGATTCAATCTGCCAATGCAATTGGAGAGCTGCCATGAAGTGAGAGTACTGTCCCTCTGTGTCAAAGTACCAAAATACAGCTGATTATCTTCCTTCTCCTCTCCAATTACTGGGTTCTAACAACTGCCTAAGGTAGCACTCTGGCCTCAGAAATTCTCACAACTCTCCCCATTCCCTTCCTTTTGTGCCCATAAAAGCTTTTCCTTTAGAGAGCTGCCCCCCCTCAGTTTTCTTCTAGGCCTATCTTTTTAGGGGAATGCAAATGAAGAGTGAAAAGGTAACACCTGTTCCGTAAAACTTGGAGGAATTGATGAAGTGCATTCACCACTCTAATTCCCAGTGTGTGATGGAGGTCCTCATGGTGCAGAGGTAAGACAGGTTTCTGAACACAGAGCTAAAATGTTCCAGTGGAAATGGTAGAAGTTTCAGAAGGAAGGGGTTAGATTCTGATCATACATCTCTTTAGTTTCCTCAGTGACATTTCAAAACCTGGGAAGTGCAAGATCAAAATGCCAGCTGATTTTGTTCCTGGTGAGAGCTCCCTTCATGGCTTGTAGATGGCTGCCTTCTTGCTATTTCCTCACATGGCCTTTCTTTCTTTGTATAAAGCCATTAATCCCATCCTAAGGGCCCCACCCTCAGGACCTAATCTAACGCTAATTACCTCCAAAGACCCATCTTCAAATACTATGACATTGGGGGTTGGAAGTTCATTTATGAATTTGGTGAGTGGAGGAGGAGGGCACAAACATTCAGTCCATAATATTGCCCTGAATTTTCAGGTGTTGTGTCTGAGCCAATGTCTTAACCAGGGCAGGTTTCATGACCTGAGAAGCCCGGTGCAAAGTGAAGTTGGTTGGCCATTTATTCAATATGCAGGGAGAAAAAGAGCTCCCCCCCGCCCCCCACCATGGTCTGTCTTTTAAACAGTCATGGTGTTTTCCATGTTCTCTTTTACCTTGCTTTCTTTGGGGTATAGGAAAAACGTATGGGGTAAGTGCAAACATGCATAGGAGCACAGGGTCGCTGTCCTGTGAATGGAGCACTGGTACAGGTGTGGATAGGAATTGAGGTCAGGAGCATGCCAAAGGCAGCCTCAGTCTCTAAGCAGGGAATATCCTGGGAATATGTGGGGTGGGGGGGGGGGGGGTGGTATAGCCCATGAGAATGTATGAGTCAGCCTGACTCATACAGGCTTCCTGACTCTTACATTCCCCAGCCCCAGCACCTGCCCCATTTTCATATCAGATTTCCATTACAGAAAATAAATGCAAAGATAAAATTATTTAAAAATTTGATACAGGGTAACATCCCAAATACCACAGAGATTAAACCCCAAGTGAAGGGCCCCTTTTTGAAGGCAGAGTCCTGAGTACTGCAGTGGTTACATACCCATGAAGACCCTAAAAGCATTAACTAAGCCACAACAGGTCTAACTTTTGTGATATTATTGGTTAGTTACTGAGGAAGAAACAAAGCAAAAGGACTGTGTGGGACCATACCTGCACCGATAAAGTTTTTATTTTTCATAGAATAAGTAGATCGACTTGAAACATTCAAAACACAGTACTAGCATCTGCTTAAAGTTATTGATTTACAGGGGTGCCTGGGTGGCTCAGTCAGTTAAGCATCCGACTTCAGCTTGAGTTAGAGCCCCGCATCAGGCTCTGTGCTGACAGCTCAGAGCCTGGTGCCTGCTTCCGATTCTGTGGCTCCCTCTCTCTCTGCCCCTCCCCTGCTTGCACTCTGTCTCTCAAAAATGAATAAATGTTTCAAAAAATTTGAATTATTGATTTACAGTGTTTACAGAATTTCATTACAAAATTTTATGTTAATTTTGCCTTTTGTGTGTAACTCAAAATTTAATCACAATGGTGAATGTCAATAAAAAGAATTGAAAGAGTAACTGATTACACTTATGAACTGAGAAATAGGTTGGTGCAGTAAAACAGAGGGAACAACTGAAAAATAAATGGAAAACAAAATTATGAGGTTAAATAAATGGAAAACAAAATTTTGAAGTGTAAAGAGCTACCAGTAGAACAGCAGTGTTCTGACTTGAGAGCCCTGTTCTTGAACACAAAATTATACTGTCCCCCATAGTGATGATCTGGGATGGTGAGAGAATGATCTGTATCAAACATCGTGTGCTTTAACACAGAGCAAGTTACCAAAAGGTTAATGGAGACTCACAAAGCAACCAAGAAACCTTAGTTTTTCCTGCCTTCATTTCCTTAGAAGTCATGTCTTTCCACTCATGACTCAGGACTAGATTAGAAAATAGACTCCTCAGAGACTTTGTGTTTTTTATAAAACTGGTACCAGGGGATTTTCTTTTTTTTTTTTTAATGTTTATTTATTTTGGAGAGAGAGAGACAGAGCATGAGTGGAGGAGGAGCAGAGAGAGAGATACACACAGAATCTGAAGCAGACTCCAGGCTCCAAGCTGTCAGCACAGGGTCGGACGCTGGGCTTGAACCCACAAACCATGAGATCATGACCTGAGCCGAAGTCAGATGCTTAACTGTCTGAGCCACCCAGATACCCTGGGGATTTTCTATTGAAGGCTCCTCACAGGCAAAGAGTAGCACCCTCATAAAGACTGAGCAGGCTGAGATAAAACAGAGACAGGATTCTATCCTGGTGCTCATTCTGGTGAGTCTTCCCCATCTCCCAGCTCACAGAGCCTCCTTATGTCACAGTGATGGCTGAAGGGAAAGAGAGGGATAGGAAAAGAAGAGACAGGAGATAAGTTTCAAAGAAGAATAAGGCTTGAAGCTTAGAGAATGAGTAGGATCATGGTCAGAAAGGGCCATATAATTTTAGTAAAAGCATTTGGATTTCAGCCTGAATACACTCAATGTGCATTTTAGAAAAAATCACTCTGCCTGATATCCATGAAATGATGGATAACTAGTATCTTTGGAACATGGTTCGGAGTGTTTTAAAATAATAATCTATTCTAAAATTAAGGGTTTAATTTTTGAAAGGTTTATTTACACTTATTTCTATTTCCTAGATGAAGAAACATAGGTATAGCAATGTTATAGCTCTTGTGCAAGGCTCACACAGCTAATAAGTAATACTTTACTTACTTTCCTTCAACTCTAGAGTGAATAAGTCATGAAGCTGGTTTCAACACAATTAGTCTCGCTACAGAGCTCATGCTTTTCAGCACTAGAAAGCACTGTGCCATAATCAACCCAAGAAATGATGGCTGGAACTGTTCCAGTGAGGATGATGACAACTGTACTGATTTTCAGGATATTTTTAGAAATAGAATCAATAGAGTTTTTTTTTTAAAGAGGTGGAGAAGGGAAGAGGATGATGCTCATATTTCTAAATTGGTCAAATAGTTAAATGGTAATGACATTTACTGATATTAGACAAGAGTGAAAGTAAGATTGAGTTAAACTGGGAGTCTGGTAGAGACAGGTTTGGGGATTCAATTTTAGGAATATTTTATTTGTAATATTTTGGCAAAAGAAGAGCAAAAGTAATTGCCAAGAAGAATTTGGTTTTGAGAACCTGAATTTGATAAATCCTGAGGGTTAGCAACTTTTACTTAGGATTTTTCATTGTAAAGATAGCTATCAAAGCAATGGATGTGAATGGGATTGTTTGTACAGATTAAAGTGGATGAGAAAGAGCAGTAACTACAGCTGATGGTTAAGGATCACCAATAGTTAATGAATGGTCAGAAAAATGTCTTTAAAGGAAAATGAGAAGATGCAACCCAGAGAGATGGAAAAACATCAGAAATGTTTAGTATTATAGCATTTATCTTTCTGCAGATTACAATAATGCAGTTACAATGTTTTATATTTTAGTTACAGATGTCAGGATGTGAGGCAGTGTTGGCATTTATAGGGAAGCATTTGACCTTGATACTGAGAAGTGGTATGTACATATGAATCAGAATAATAATTTTGAGAAATTCTACTCTGTATTTAAGAATAGATTGTATGATTAGATCAAAATGTTGGTGTAGAGTTTCTTTCACTATTGATAGGATAGTTCCATGCATTTATTTATAGAAATTTGTTTTTCTTGCATATCTTTGTTTATAAACATTGCATCAGATTATATATAACATTTTTTATTATGCATGATTGCACAGATCTCAATTTTAAAATGTCTCAGAACAGTTTCTGACACATAAAACACATTCTGTAGTATTTATTTAACAAATGAGTAATGCATACATTAATATAAAACTATTAACAAGAAGATTAGAGAGCAAATTAGTCTGACCCAGGAATTATTTATTATTAACCCCTAATATTTATTACCATTAATAATTTATTAATTATTAATCACTTAAATATTAACTTCCTTGATACAGTAGATTCTGCACGTTTGGTAAGTAGTTTACATTTTAAATTAGATACAGAGATGTAAGCATGAGTGACACTTGTAATAATGCTGTAATACAAACCTGTATTAGATCCTATAGGAGCCCAGAAAGGATCAAGTAATTCATCAGCACCTTGTATATGGACCTTAAATATGTCTTGAAGGATGCTTTTCAAAAATTTTTGATGGAACTTTCCATTATTGTTAATGCACTTTTGTCCATGAGAGGCTTAGGTATAACACTGATGTTTTTATCAATTCAAACACAAGGGAGTCAAGAAGATATCAGGGTATTCCTATGGTAACATCAGATGCATAACATATCTCTGGGAAGGAGTAAAAATTCAAGATGGCTTAAGCACATGATTGTAGGTATTCTTGGCTTGGAAGATAAGAATCAAAGTTACTAGTAACCCTTCCTTTAACACATCCATCTCACTGTAACTTTGCCCCACTTAAACTTTTGTAAATACTAAAGACCTCGTCAACAAGTATAAGACTATCTTTGCTATTCTTTCCCATGTTTATATATTCACGTTGCCCTTGGGGTTTTCCAAAATTTTTTCTTTAATAGTCACCTAAGAAAAACTATTTAATGTCCACAGGAGCATAAAGATTCAATTGTGAGAAATCAGATCTTATTCCTGTCTCCGTATTCCTTATTTCCACTCTAGGTTTTTGTGTTCTTTGTCTATATTTGTCTTCTAGTTGGTTTATTCACACCATTTTCTAACGTCTTATCTCATATTATCTCATACTGCATCATTGTGGAATATAATTGTATGACCAGGGAGACATAATTCCCTTATCTTATTTGCAATCACAAAATATAGTACTATTCTCTTAGAAAAACCAGAGGTAGCTTATTTTTACCCTTCGCAATCATATCTACAACTAATGCCCCGAGTAAATTCCCCATTAACTGAGAAACTGTTCTATATGTGTATACTGGAAAAAAGAAAAACTGCTTTTTTTTTTTTTTTTTTTTTTTTGCTAATTTCCACCCTTGGGCTTCACAGAAACACTTGCCTCTGACTGAATTCTACTTTTACTCCTTTTGTCCATTGTCATACCTTTTTTTTTTTTTTTTAATATATGAAATTTATTGTCAAATTGGTTTCCATACAACACCCAGTGCTCATCCCAAAAGGTGCCCTCCTCAATACCCATCGCCCACCCTGCCCTCCCTCCCACCCCCCATCAACCCTCAGTTTGTTCTCAGTTTTTAACAGTCTCTAATGCTTTGGCTCTCTCCCACTCTAACCTCTTTTTTTTTTTTTTTTCTTTTGTCATACCTTTTAAAAGTATTCACAATTTCACTGTTATGACGTAACTTTACAGAAATAGCCTCTATTCCTGTTGAAACTGCCAGTTTCCTGGCTTTGCTCTTCACATTTACCATCCATATTCAACTGCTCATCCCATACTTTATCACACTTTTTCTGTTTTTTTCCTCCTCCTTATGTCAGAGTTTTCATCATGTCCTGCTTTCTTGCTGAGGATGAGGCCACAATTAGTATTGCTGCCATGGAATCTTCAAATAATCAGAAAAGAGACTTTTTATTATAAAATAATTACCCATATGAATGAATAAATATTTTGGAAATACTCCCCTGTCAAACGCTATAAACAAGCTACATGAAGATGTGTAATACATTTAGGGAACTTAAAAAATGATTGAATTATCAAGCACCTAATTATCCAATATTCCTATTTTTTTCCCCTCTCACTAGTTTTCTTATTGACATTTTGACATGTGTCTTCGACTCCTAAAGTCACAATTGCCTTAGCTAAAAACAAAAAATAACAAATTTTATACAGACAGATGTTGTGAGTTTTAAAAAAGATTTATAATTTGTATGTATTTGTATGTGTGTGGAGTATTGTGTGCACATGTGTGGTTGTAGTGTATATAAAAATAGGTGAAGCACATCTTTTCCTTTATTTCCATTTGCTATTTTCCTCCCTAACTTAATTTTCCAGACCTTCCACTGAAAACATTTTAAATTTCTGGCAAGCCACTTAAACTCTTTGATCATTAGATAAGTTTTATGTAAAATAAGTAAAATTAATGTTCTTCTTGAAAGGCATTTTTATTTAAATATTGGAGATGATTTTTGCACCTATTCTGACATAAAGCCTTGTAAATAATGGACAGCACCTCACTAATTAGTATCTGATATTACTGTTTTCACTATTATTCCCAATCATATTTTGTAAAAATTATTACTAAATACTAACAGATGAACCAATTTAACCATTTGAGGTAATTTTTAATATTTTGGCATAAAATCGATGCACCTGTGTGGTTTTTTTGTGTGTGTGTAGTTATTGTTTATCCTGTGTGTTAATCCCGGAGTGTTGTCAATCAACTGGAATTAATTTCCGTCACTATATTTAGAAGCTAGCAAAATCCTAAATTGGTCAAAATTGAAGGGGGATTCTGTTGGCAGTGATATGATAATGAGAAAAAGTAGCTAATTAAGTGTTCTTACATTATCTTTAGGTCTCTAGTGATACAGAGAACTATCTGGGTCAGCATACATTTCTGAAGGCTTATGCATTACCAAAAAGAATGTTCCTTCTCAATGACACCCAATTCCACCTCGTCTCCTTCTTGTTGCTGGGGATTCCAGGGATGGAAACATTGCATGTCTGGATTGGCTTTCCTTTTTGTGCTGTGTACATGATTGCCCTCATGGGGAACTTCACTATCCTGTTTGTGATCTGGGTTGAGAACAGCCTACACCAGCCTATGTTTTACTTCCTGGCCATGTTGGCTGCTATTGATTTGGGTCTGTCCACAGCTACCATCCCCAAGATGCTCGGGATCTTCTGGTTCAACCTCAGAGAGATCATCTTTGAAGCCTGCCTCATGCAGATGTTTTTCATTCACAGCTTCACACTTATGGAGTCAGCAGTCTTGTTGGCAATGGCTTATGATCGCTATGTGGCCATCTGTGATCCGCTTCGATACAGCACCGTCCTCACCAACAAGATTGTCTCTGTGATTGGTGTTGGTGTGTTAGTGAGGGCATTTATTTTTGTGATTCCATTTGTGTTTCTTATTTTGCGACTGCCCTTCTGTGGGAATCATGTCATTCCCCATACCTACTGTGAACACATGGGTCTGGCTCGCCTGTCTTGTGCCAGCATCAAGATCAATATTATTTATGGCTTATGTGCAATTTGTAATCTAGTATTTGACATCATAGCCATTGCCCTTTCTTATGTTCAGATACTCCATGCCGTTTTCCGTCTTCCTTCCGGCGAAGCCCGACTCAAGTCCCTCAGCACATGTGGTTCTCATGTTTGTGTAATTCTTGCCTTCTATACACCAGCACTCTTTTCCTTTATGACACATCGCTTTGGCCATAACGTCCCCCGCTATATCCACATACTCCTGGCCAATCTTTATGTCGTAGTGCCACCAATGCTCAACCCTGTCATATATGGAGTCAGAACGAAACAGATTTATGACCGTGTGAAGAAAATAATATTAAAGAAACAAGGAAAGGAAAAAGAATGACACCTAATGCATGTGTGGTTCAATATGAAATTTCATGAAACTTGAATTAGAGAAATTCCTTCTCACAAAAATTATGTTAAAATATATATCTATATTGGCTCTGTTCAGTAAGTATTTAAATGCATTTCATTTCCACCTGCTTTTCAGACCACTTCTCAATATCCATTGCTGCAAACTCTTCCTCCCTTAAAATTTCATTTAGCAGGTCATGTCATTTTCTCTATTCATTTCAATATCTGATTGATATTCATATATCACAAGTTTTGAATGCATCCATTGCCACTAGATTAGTTGATGTTTCATGGAGCTTCGTTCTTCTCCAAATATAATGGTTTTCTGAGTGTATATTTTCATAAGTGCAGGATGCTGGGGATATAATGGTAACTATTCCACTTTACCTGACTTTATGAAATTTACAGAGTTTAAACTTATAAGCAAACTCAACTTACAAACGTCCTTCCTTTTTCTTTCAGCCTTTTAAGATCTTGATATTTAATGTTGTCTCCACTTAGAAATATCAAAGTATTTATATTTAACTCAGTCTGACATCTTTCATATTTCAAATACACTACTAATTTCATGCACATTTAACATAATTATTATTTTTCTAGTAATTAAATCTCAGATTTACTTATTCTCTTTACCTCAACCTGAGATACAAATATTTCACAACAAAGATTTTCTTCCTTAGAATTTTTTAATCATTACCATAAGTCTCATTTGCTTTGCTTTGATTTTATACATAATTTCATAGTTATTTTTGCCACTGTCCTACACATGCCCATGCAACTTATCAAATTTTAATCTAAACCAGCAGTCTTACTGCTTTCTGTTCATAAAGGGTCTTAATAAAAATTAGTCTCTTTTTCTACTTTCTGAGTTATATATTATTGCTGGTTTAACTTACTTCTTATACATTTTGAAATTTACAAACATAGGGTTATTGTTTTGGAAAGTCAATATTCATGTAAATATTTCCAAATATTTACCACTTCTATTGTTAGTCATTCCTTCTTGCTTCTTTGAATTTCATCTGTAATGATTTTACTCATGTCTGAAGAATAAACTTAAATATTTCCTTGATACAATTTTTCTGGTGAGGAGTTTTCTTTTCTTTGCCTAAAATAACTTTGTCTCATTTCATTTTAAGGTTGTTTAGAGCATATAGGATTATAAGTTAACTAGGAATCTCCCCAGTCTTATGGAAATTTGACCAAAACTGTCTATATTTAGCTTGCATAATGTGATTTTTAAAGGTGTACACGTTATGATTTAATATATAAATATATACTTGTTATGAAATGATTACACAATCAAGTTAATTCATACATCCATCACCTCACATACTAACCTTTTTTTGTGGTGAGAATACTTAATATTTACTCTAACACATTTTAAGAATACAATACCATGTTATTAACTGTAATCATCATGCTGTACATTAGATCCCACCGCCTACTCATCTTCTAATTGAAAGATTTTACCCTTTATCATTATCTCCCTCTTCCCCCCACTCCCTAGCCACTGCTACTCTCTGGTTCTATGAGTTTGACTTTTTTTAGATTCCATATAGAAATGAGATCTTATAGTATTTGTCTTTTCTGTGTCTGACTTATTTCACTTAGCGTAATGTCCTCTAGAAAAGATTTCCTTCTTTTCAAGACTAAATAATATTCCATTGTTTATATATACCACATTTTCTTTTTTTTTTTTTATTTTTTAATATATGAAATTTACTGTCAAATTGGTTTCCATACAACACCCAGTGCTCATCCCAAAAGGTGCCCTCCTCAATACCCATCACCCACCCTGCCCTCCCTCCCACCCCCCATCAACCCTCAGTTTGTTCTCAGTTTTTAACAGTCTCTTATGCTTTGGCTCTCTCCCACTCCACATTTTCTTTATCCACTCATTTGTCGACATATATTTAGGTTGTTTCCTTATCTGGGCTACCATGACTAGTGACCCAGTGAACACAGGGGTGTACTTATTTCTTCAAGTTACTAATTTCATTTCCTTCAGATATTTACCAAGAAGTGGAGTTGCAGGATCAGAGTAGTTCTATATTTTTATTTATTTTTAATTTTTTTCATGTTTATTTATTTTTGAGAGACAGTGGGACAGAGCCCGAGTTGGGGAGGGGTAGAGAGAGAGGGAGACACAGAATCTGAAGCAGGCTTCAGGCTCTCAGCTGTCAGCACAGAGCCCTACGCAGGGTTTGAACTCATGAGCTGTGAGATCATGACTTGAGTTGGAGTTGGAAGCTCAACCATCTGAGTTACCCATGTGCCCCATATTTTTTTGAAGAAACTTCATACTTTTTTCTGGAATGCCTGTATCAAAGATATTACAGTAAAGTGGTTAAATTTAAGTATAGTGGAGTCAGAATGTTTGTATTCCATACCAACTCTACCAATTCCTCACTCTATGTCTTGGGGAGACTACTTAACTGATCTAAGTGTGCTTAACCTACCTAAGCAATTCAGTAAAGGGAATTTTACTACTTTCTACCTCTTACAGTTACTATGGGTATTACACCTCCATGTAACAAATGCATGTAAAAACATGCATAAATACAATAAAAAGTCACTAAACAGAAGTTGGTATCATTATAATTTTAAAATCACACCAGTGTGGTTTTATCTCTGCTTCATATTCAGAATATCATGAATGCACCATCTTTTACCCTTCTCACATAGACAAATGTATTGATATCTAAAATGGTGTTTCAGAGATTCACCCAATAATTATTTGCTTTACCTCTATGTTACACGTATGATGTTTTACTCATTTAATATAATCAGAACAGTCAGTACGTTTTACTTTTATACTACATTTAATCATATACAACCTTCTGATATCATTGATATTTTATTATATCACTGCCAAATATTTTAAAATCAGAGAAAACATAGAATAATATATAAAAACTTGTACATCTTCCAGCCAACATAAAACTTAAAAATTACATGCAAACTAAGATCATTTCTATACCCATCACCCTCTCTTCTTTTCTAGGTGTAACCACTATCCTAAACTTGATGTAAGTGATTGACATGCAGCCTTCATTTTTTTGAAAAAGTGAGAGATGCATTCACAAACATATAGCTTGGTGGGTTGTTTTTTTTTTTCTTTTTGAGAAATTTGTATAAAGGAAATCATAATGAATGTACATTTCTGAAGCATCATTTTCCACACAATATTTTTGGTTTGAGATATATTCATATTTATATTTTCCTGGTGTTTATCACTGCATCATATATATACAGCGAGTTTATTTACCATTATCCTCATATTTCATTTCTAGGCTATTTTCAATTTTTTAAGCAATGTAAGTTTCTCATCCTTTAGGGGGCAATTCTAAGGTGTGTTTAGTCCTTCAGAGACTCTACTACAATATATTGTTGCCCACAATGGTAACCAGCACAGCAATTTTATAGGAGTTTTTGCCTTTCCTATAGTAGTATTCCACTTCATTACTGTGCTTTCTGGGATCAACGTCCAGATTAACTAAAGGCTCCTAAACCCTTGTCCAAGACAAAGGAGCCCAAGGTAAGATATGGGTATTAACACATGACATTAATTTATTAATAAAGCAGAATTGTTCAATGAAATATGGATCTAATTCTCTCTCAGGTTTGTCTCTGTGTGTATCTGTGTGAGTATGTGTATGTGTATGTGTATCTCTCTCTCTAAATGAGAAGCTAATTGTTCTACAATCATTTAATTATTAGTCCATCGTTTTCCCCACTGACAGACAACACAGAAGTGCTATGTATGTATACTGTATTTTATATGAAGTAAATGGTTAAAATTAAGTGAATCCCTTCAGTCTCAATATGTGGGAGGTAAAATTTTTCTTCTTATTTTTATTTCTGACTATGTATTCTCTTCTCTTTCATAAGTGATAATTTAGCCGAGAATCAGTTTTGAAATTGGCAATTATTTTTCTCCAGAATAGTAAAAACAGTATTTAATTCCTAACTGCTATTTTTGTTGTCTTTAAGAACTTTATATCCAGTCAGGTTGTCTTTCCTTTTTTGGTGTCTGAATTTTCTTGTTTATATGTCCTTTTATTTTCTCTTTATCTTTGATCAATTGAAACTTTAATTTATTTGTGTGATATAATTTTATATTATAGGTTGTAATTACATATTATATTATATATAATAGGCTGGTAACTATTACATACTATTACTATTATACTATTATACTATTACTATACATCAAATAAACTATTGATGTAAATACTTATAATTATTTTTGTAATTAGAAAGTTCTCATCCAGGGGCGCCTGGGTGGCGCAGTCGGTTAAGCGTCCGACTTCAGCCAGGTCACGATCTCGCGGTCCGTGAGTTCGAGCCCCGCGTCGGGCTCTGGGCTGATGGCTCAGAGCCTGGAGCCTGTTTCCGATTCTGTGTCTCCCTCTCTCTCTGCCCCTCCCCCGTTCATGCTCTGTCTCTCTCTGTCCCAAAAATAAATAAAAAAACGTTGAAAAAAAAAATTTAAAAAAAAAAAAAAAAAAAAAAGAAAGTTCTCATCCATAATATTTTTAATATAGCTCCTTCATCCTATTTTCCAGTTTCTTTTTTAAAAAATTCTATAAATACTATTTATTCTTAATTTATGCTCCAATTATGTAAATATTATTCAACAACCTCTCATTGTTTTGCTCTTTTATGCTATATCTTTAGTGAATTATTCAGTATTGTTTGGAAATTTTCTGTAGTTATTTCTTAGGATTCTCACTTTTTTATTTGATTTGTATTCAGCAATTATAAAGTTCGACTATAATAATCACATGACTATAATAATTTACATGATTCTCCATTTTTTAGTTGGTTGTTTCCCTTTACTCAGTTATTATAATATATATTTAAAAATTTTAATCTTTTGTTTTTGAAGTTGAGAGATATAAATATTTGAATTGTTTCTCATTTTGTTTGGTTATTTCTATTTTTTCTGGACTGATTTTTTTTCTTACTGTGAATGTTTTAGTTGACTTTATGTGTTGCATTTTATAGGTTTGAAGATCCCTCTTAAGTGGGATATTTCCCTATTTCCTTTTACTCTCTTTCTAAAATCTCTTGTTTTCCTACTTCCTGTCTCACTTGCTCACTTTATCCTCTCTCCTATAAATTTTACCGTCATTGTACCTACAAATCAACTCCTGTCCAGAAATTTTGTGATGGTCTCTACCAAGAGAGCTTCAAAGCAAAAATTTGTCTTCTCATTGGAGCTTCAGGATATCTGAGAGGCAGTGACCAAAAGGTGTTTGGATCATTTGAGTTCAGAGGTTGACAGTGTGATTTGCAAACTATGCCCATACACCTTCATGGAAGTATGAGCCCCCAAAAATTATCCCTAATAGTTTTTTTTCAGTTTTCATTCTGATGTAGTAAATCACATCCTAGACTTGACTTCCAATAGCAGGGTTTGTTCTAACTCTGGTGGAATGTTTTTGCCTTTATGAGCTCAAAGGAGTAGATATTTCATCTTATTCAGTACCTTTTTTTTTCCTGAAGTATTTTGTATTTTGTTTTCTTTTTTCGTTGTTTTTTGTTTTGTTTTGTTTTTACTTTTTGAGGAGTAACTTACATATAGTAACATGTATAGATCTTTCGTGTCCATGGATTTTGGCAAGTGAAGGTACTTATGTAGCAAATATAAATCTAATTATGCATGTCTTTATTTCTCCAGGAAGTTCTCTTGTCTTGTCTCCCAAGATAGACAAACATGATTCTGATTTCTATCACAGTAGGGTTGTGTCACCTGTTCCTGAACTTTAAATATATCGAAGCAAACTGTATATAGATTTTTCCTTTTAGCTTATTTCACTCATAAAAGTGTTCATTTTTAATATTTATTATGTTGTAGTATGTACGGTAATTCTTCTCTTTTTTATTGCTGAGTAATATTTCATTGGATGAATATACCCTGATGTGTTTATCTGTTGTTCAGTGAAAGTTTATTTGACTTGTTTCCCCTTTGGCAGTAGTATTGTGAATAAAGTTGCCATGAACATTTAAATATTGGCTTTTTTGTGGGTAAACGTTTCCATTTCTCTTGGTGAAATGACCAACAGTGGAATTTTTGGGTACAGGATAGGTGTAACCAAATGTATACTTAACATTAGAATACTTTTCACCCCCACCATCAGCTTAAGAGGTTTTCAGTTGCTCCCTATTTATATTGTCACCACTTCATATTGTCAATATTTTATTTTTTTTAATTGTACCAATCTTGTATGGCATGAACAGGCATTTCATTAAGGAGTTAATAAGTATTTGCCTTACAATTAAAGTTTCTAGGCAGGTTTTATTATATTTGTTGAATCTTACATATCTTTATGAGTACATATGCAAATTTTTCCTTACCTTTTATATTGCTTTTTTCATTTCTTAATAAGTAAATCATAGAAGATCTTTATATAGTGAAGTTACATTACCTTTGTCAGAACTATTTATTGTTAATATGTTTTTTCTGTCTGTGATTTGCCCGTTAATTTTTGGATAGTTTTTTTTTTACAGAATAAAATAAGAAATCTTTTCCTTCCTCAAAGTCTCAAATACATTATCTTATTCTGTCTTCTGGGGACCTTATAATTTGAATTTCAATTGGATTAAGAGCTTGGATTTATCTCAAGAAATGCTCAGATTCTGCATTTAATTTGAAGGCACAGTACATACAGTATCCTGATATGTTTGATGTAGATGGTAAGAGAAAGAGAGGGATCAAGGATGAATTCATGTTTTATTTTTCTTAGGATATTAGAAATAGGATAGTAATGATCAATAATGAAGATGTGTTATGTGTATGTGTACAGGAGTGTTATGTACAATTAGGAACCTTGTCATTCATTCATTTATATTTTTGAGAGAGAGAGAGAGAGAGTGCTAGTGAGTGAGAGGCAGAGACAGAGAGGGAGGGAAGGAAAGAGAGACAGAGTCCATCAGGGGCAGAAAAAAATTATCCCCAGAGACAAAGAGAGAGAAAAGCAGGGCTCACCCAAAGCGGGGCTTGAGATCACCCAATGCGGGATTCAGAACTGTAAGATCATGACCTGGGCCAAAGTCAGATGCTTAACCTACTGAGCCACCCAGGCGTCCCTTAGCTTTTATTTATGAATTAAGTTAAAAAGTGACCAGAAAAATGTCAAGTATAAGAAATGATTAAACAGTACATATTCAATTTTACTTTGTTTTAATCTTCTTAATTTTTATGGCTAAATGATATTTTATGAAAACAAAAATTATATATGTTCAACATTAAATATTTTATAAAATTAAGAAAATTTCCAGAAAAATAAACTCACTGTCTAGAGATAAATAATTTAAAATCTGGTATATTTGTGAAAATTATAGTTTCTTGATGTTTTGCATGTTGCACATAATTTTATAATTTTCATTTTTTTCCACTTAACACTGAATCATGAAGAGAGTCCAATGCAAGTAAGATATATTAAAGTAAATCTTTAAATGTTATACATCTTATTCCATTTTAGCATAGCTGTAAAAATTAAACTATGGAATCACATTGGCTGGCTTGGGATACAGGCTCTATGTCTTACTAACTGTGTGACCTTGGGCAAAGTGCGTCATGTCTGCATGTCTCATTTTCCTTAACTCTTAGAAGATAAAAATAGCACCTGAACCATAGGGTTGCTATAATAATGAAATCAAATAATATATGTAAGTATTTGAACTGTGTCTGATACACAGTGAGAGCTTCAGAAGCACTAGCTATTATACAGTTTTGAATAATGTATTTCTTTATTATTAATTCAACATTTAAGATCATATTGATTTCAAATACAGTTTTGATACCCATTCCTAAGTTTGTGGGCACCTCTCTCTTACTCTTGACTTCAAAATGCATCATTATACGTTAAGGATATTAGAGTATCTATTAAAAAATACAGCAGGAAAATTTTTCCAATTAAATTTGGGGATAATGTGAAAGCAATAATGTTCTGTCAGGTGCAAAAAAATCAAAGCTTCCAGACAATGAAAATAATAATAATCTCTTACAATATTTTAAGTCCATGCTATGTATCAGGTGTAGTATTAACCTTTTGTTCATATTATCTCTTTTCCTCCTAATAAATATAATCTACCTCCATCTTACACATGAGAAAGCAGAGTTCTAGTGTTGCAGAACTAGTTATTATAATTAAATATCAAATTATTTAACATAGAAAATAAATAGTGCATGATCTGATGTAAACCAGCTTTGGCCCCCACTTCAATCTCTGTATTGACCACACTGTTCTACCTTACATATGAATCTGTAAACCTAAATCAGAGATTTAGCAAATCTCTATGATCCTCCTCATGTGTTCTCTTCTTGAAATACTTTCATACACCTACTAAGAAAGTAGTCCTTGGGAGCAAATACCAATCATTAGCTTGTATCTGAGCATATATTCGCTTCCTGATTAGACATACAGTAAAATCTTGCATTCCAAGTAACTTGTTATGCAAGTGTTCCACTAAATGAGCAAATATTTCTAAAAAAATTTTTAACTTGATAAACGAGCAATGTCTTGCAATACAAGTAGTAGTACATGATGCTAAATGTCACATGATCACAACTGAGCCAATGATTCTTGAAATTCTCTTTGATATACAAGTGCTTTGGATTACAAGCATGTTTCTGGAATGAATTATGTTTGCAAACCATGGAGACTCAGTATCATTTTGTAGCTCTATATGTTTCACTTCCAACATATTTCATTGCAGAGATTCTGTGTTTTCTTAGCAAACACACAACCAATTTTTGTAAGGCAAATTACTTTTACAGCCAAAGTATACAAGTGGTAACAGGAAACAGGACATTGTTCTTAAAGGGAGGAGAGACATTTGATAGAGCCAACGTGTGTTCGTCATTGGCTTCTGAATGAATAGTGTTTCTACAAATGATCTAAGGAATACTGTTAGTGAGGTGGCTATGTATTTATTTTTAAACATAATTAATTTCTAGTATGTGTAAGAATGCATTTTACTTCTGCTTAGTTCCCCAGCCTTCTGCCTTTACTTACACTTCTCCAAAGGCAAGGGAATTAAAAGCAAAAATGAACTATTGGGACCCCATCAAGATAAAAAGCTTCTGCACTGCAAAGGAAACAATCAACAAAACTAAAAGGCAACCGACAGAATGGGAAAAGATACTTGCAAATGACTTACCGGACAAAGGGCTAGTATCCAAAATCTATAAAGAACTCACCAAACTCCACACCTGAAAAACAAATAATCCAGTGAAGAAATGGGCAGAAAACATGAATAGACACTTCTCTAAAGAAGACATCCGATGGCCAACAGGCACATGAAAAGATGCTCAACGTCACTCCTCATCAGGGAAATGCAAATCAAAACCACACTCAGATATCACCTCATGCCAGTCAGAGTGGCTACAATGAACAAATCAGGAGACTACAGATGCGGGAGAGGATGTGGAGAAATGGGAACCCTCTTGCACTGTTGGTGGGAATGCAAACTGGTGTAGCCACTCTGGAAAACAGTGTGGAGGTTCCTCAAAAAATCAAAAATAGATCTACCCTATGACCCAGCAATAGCACTGCTAGGAATTTACCCAAGGGATACAGGAGTGCTGAGGCATAGGGGCACTTGTACCTCAATGTTTATAGCAGCACTTTCAACAATAGCCAAATTATGGAAAGAGCCTAAATGTCCATCAACTGATGAATGGATAAAGAAATTGTGGTTTATATACACAATGGCAATAAGAAAGAATGAAATTTGGCCTTTGGTAGCAACGTGGATGGAACTGGAGAGTGTTATGCTAAATGAAATAAGTCATACAGAGAAAGACAGATACCATATGTTTTCACTCATGTAAATCCTGAGAAACTTAACAGAAGACCATGGGGAGGGGAAAGGGAAAAAAAAAGTTAGAGAGGGAGGGAGGCAAACCATAAGAGACTCTTAAAAACAGAATAAACTGAGAGTTGATGGGGGGGAGGGAGGGGAAAGTGGGTGATGGGCATTGAGGAGGGCACCTGTTGGGATGAGCACTGGGTGTTGTATGGAAACCAATTTGACAATAAATTCCATGTTAAAAAAAAAGAATCAATAGGAAAGAGATGTTTTTAATTAGCTAGCACAATAAAGTATATTTCAAATGTAAAAAAAAAAAGGAGTTGCTGCAGGTCAGGTCAAAGAGGTTGTTGCCGGAGGTTCCGAAAGATGGCGGCGTAGGAGGACGCTGGGCTCACCGCGTGTCCTGCTGATCACTTAGATTCCACCTACACCTGCCTAAAGAACCCAGAAAACCGCCAGAGGATTAGCAGAACGGAGTCTCCGGAGCCAAGCGCAGACGAGAGGCCCACGGAAGAGGGTAGGAAGGGCGGTGAGGCGGTGCGCGCTCCACGGACTGGCGGGAGGGAGCCGGGGCGGAGGGGCGGCTCGCCGGCCAAGCAGAGCCCCCGAGTCTGGCTGGCAAAAGCTGAGGAGCCGGACGGACTGTGTTCCGACAGCTAGCGCGACTTAGCGTCTGGGAGGTCATAAGTTAACAGCTCTGCTCAGAAAGCGGGAGGGCTGGAGGACAAAGGGAGGGAGAGCTGCTGAGCCCCCGGACGGCAGAGCTCAGCTTGGCGGGGAACAAAGGCGCCAGCGCCATCTCCCCCGCCCATCCCCCAGCCAAAATCCCAAAGGGAACCAGTTCCTGCCAGGGAACTTGCTCGCTGCTCCGCGCAAACGCCCAACTCTGTGCTTCTGCGGAGCCAAACCTCCGGCAGTGGATCTGACTCCCTCCCGCTGCCACAGGGCTCCTCCTGAAGTGGATCACCTAAGGAGAAGCGAGCTAAGCCTGCCCCTCCAGCCCCCGTGCACCTTGCCTACCCACCCCAGCTAATACGCCAGATCCCCAGCAACACAAGCCTGGCAGTGTGCAAGTAGCCCAGACGGGCCACGCCACCCCACAGTGAATCCCGCCCCTAGGAGAGGGGAAGAGAAGGCACACACCAGTCTGACTGTGGCCCCAGCAGTGGGCTGGGGGCAGACATCAGGTCGGACTGCGGCCCCGCCCACTAACTCCAGTTATACACCACAGCACAGGGGAAGTGCCCTGCAGGTCCTCACCACTCCAGGGACTCTCCAAAATGACCAAACGGAAGAATTCCCCTCAGAAGAATCTCCAGGAAATAACAACAGCTAATGAACTGATCAAAAAGGATTTAAATAATATAACAGAAAGTGAATTTAGAATAATAGTCATAAAATTAATCGCTGGGCTTGAAAACAGTATACAGGACAGCAGAGAATCTCTTGCCACAGAGATCAAGGGACTAAGGAACAGTCACGAGGAGCTGAAAAACGCTTTAAACGAAATGCAAAACAAAATGGAAACCACGACGGCTCGGCTTGGCTTGAAGAGGCAGAGGAGAGAATAGGTGAACTAGAAGATAAAGTTATGGAAAAAGAGGAAGCTGAAAGAAAGAGAGATTAAAAAATCCAGGAGTATGAGGGGAAAATTAGAGAACTAAGTGATACACTAAAAAGAAATAATATACGCATAATTGGTATCCCAGAGGAGGAAGAGAGAGGGAAAGGTGCTGAAGGGGTACTTGAAGAAATTATAGCTGAGAACTTCCCTGAACTGGGGAAGGAAAAAGGCATTGAAATCCAAGAGGAACAGAGAACTCCCTTCAGACGTAACTTGAATCGATCTTCTGCATGACATATCATAGTGAAACTGGCAAAATACAAGGATAAAGAGAAAATTCTGAAAGCAGCAAGGGATAAACGTGCCCTCACATATAAAGGGAGACCTATAAGACTCGTGACTGATCTCTCCTTTGAAACTTGGCAGGCCAGAAAGGCTTGGCACGATATCTACAGTGTGCTAAACAGAAAAAATATGCAGCCGAGAATCCTTTATCCAGCAAGTCTGTCATTTAGAATAGAAGGAGAGATAAAGGTCTTCCCAAACAAACAAAAACTGAAGGAATTTGTCACCACGAAACCAGCCCTACAAGAGATCCTAAGGGGGATCCTGTGAGACAAAGTACCAGAGACATCACTACAAGCATAAAACCTACAGACATCACAATGACTCTAAACCCGTATCTTTCTATAATAACACTGAATGTAAATGGATTAAATGCGCCAACCAAAAGACATAGGGTATCAGAATGGATAAAAAAACAAGACCCATCTATTTGCTGTCTACAAGAGACTCATTTTAGATCTGAGGACACCTTTAGATTGAGAGTAAGGGGATGGAGAACTATTTATCATGCTACTGGAAGCCAAAAGAAAGCTGGAGTAGCCATACTTAGATCAGACAAACTAGACTTTAAATTAAAGGCTGTAACAAGAGATGAAGAAGGGCATTATATAATAATCACAGGGTCTATCCATCAGGAAGAGCTAACTATTATAAATGTCTATGCGCCAAATACCGGAGCCCCCAGATATATAAAACAATTACTCATAAACATAAGCAACCTTATTGATAAGAATGTGGTCATTGCAGGGGACTTTAACACCCCACTTACAGAAATGGATAGATCATCTAGACACACAGTCAATAAAGAAACAAGGGCCCTGAATGATACATTGGATCAGATGGACTTGACAGATATATTTAGAACTCTGCATCCCAAAGCAACAGAATATACTTTCTTCTCGAGTGCACATGGAACATTCTCCAAGATAGATCGTATACTGGGTCACAAAACAGCCCTTCATAAGTTTACAAGAATTGAAATTATACCATGCATACTTTCAGACCACAATGCTATGAAGCTTGAAATCAACCACAGGAAAAAGTCTGGAAAACCTCCAAAAGCATGGAGGTTAAAGAACACCCTACTAACGAATGAGTGGGTCAACCAGGCAATTAGAGAAGAAATTAAAAAATATATGGAAACAAACGAAAATGAAAATACAACAATCCAAATGCTTTGGGACGCAGCGAAGGCAGTCCTGAGAGGAAAATACATTGCAATCCAGGCCTATCTCAAGAAACAAGAAAAATCCCAAATACAAAATCTAACAGCACACCTAAAGGAAATAGAAGCAGAACAGCAAAGGCAGCCTAAACCCAGCAGAAGAAGAGAAATAATAAAGATCAGAGCAGAAATAACAATATAGAATCTAAAAAAACTGTAGAGCAGATCAACGAAACCAAGAGTTGGTTTTTTGAAAAAATAAACAAAATTGACAAACCTCTAGCCAGGCTTCTCAAAAAGAAAAGGGAGATGACCCAAATAGATAAAATCATGAATGAAAATGGAATGATTACAACCAATCCCTCAGAGATACAAACAATTATCAGGGAATACTATGAAAAATTATATGCCAGCAAATTGGACAACCTGGAAGAAATGGACAAATTCCTAAACACCCACACTCTTCCAAAACTCAATCAGGAGGAAATAGAAAGCTTGAACAGACCCATAACCAGAGAAGAAATTGAATCGGTTATCAAAAATCTCCCAACAAATAAGAGTCCAGGACCAGATGGCTTCCCAGGGGAGTTCTACCAGACGTTTAAAGCAGAGATAATACCTATCCTTCTCAAGCTATTCCAAGAAATAGAAAGGGAAGGAAAACTTCCAGACTCATTCTATGAAGCCAGTATTACTTTGATTCCTAAACCAGACAGAGACCCATTAAAAAAAGAGAACTACAGGCCAATATCCCTGATGAATATGGATGCAAAAATTCTCAATAAGATACTAGCAAATCGAATTCAACAGCATATAAAAAGAATTATTCACCATGATCAAGTGGGATTCATTCCTGGGATGCAGGGCTGGTTCAACATTCGCAAATCGATCAACGTGATACATCACATTAACAAAAAAAAAGAGAAGAACCATATGATCCTGTCAATCGATGCAGAAAAGGCCTTTGACAAAATCCAGCACCCTTTCTTAATAAAAACCCTTGAGAAAGTCGGGATAGAAGGAACATACTTAAAGATCATAAAGGCCATTTATGAAAAGCCCACAGCTAACATCATCCTCAACGGGGAAAAACTGAGAGCTTTTTCCCTGAGATCAGGAACACGACAAGGATGCCCACTCTCACCGCCGTTGTTTAATATAGTGCTGGAAGTTCTAGCATCAGCAATCAGACAACAAAAGGAAATCAAAGGCATCAAAATTGGCAAAGATGAAGTCAAGCTTTCGCTTTTTGCAGATGACATGATATTATACATGGAAAATCCGATAGACTCCACCAAAAGTCTGCTAGAACTGATACATGAATTCAGCAAAGTTGCAGGATACAAAATCAATGTGCAGAAATCAGTTGCATTCTTATACACTAACAATGAAGCAACAGAAAGACAAATGAAGAAACTGATCCCATTCACAATTGCACCAAGAAGCATAAAATACCTAGGAATAAATCTAACCAAAGATGTAAAAGATCTGTATGCTGAAAACTATAGAAAGCTTATGCAGGTAATTGAAGAAGATATAAAGAAATGGAAAGACATTCCCTGCTCATGGATTGGAAGAATAAATATTGTCAAAATGTCAATACTACCCAAAGCTATCTACACATTCAATGCAATCCCAATCAAAATGGCACCAACATTCTTCTCGAAACTAGAACCAGCAATCCTAAAATTCATATGGAACCACAAAAGGCCCCGAATAGCCAAAGTAATTTTGAAGAAGAAGACCAAAGCAGGAGGCATCACAATCCCAGACTTTAGCCTCTACTACAAAGCTGTCATCATCAAGACAGCATGGTATTGGCATAAAAACAGACACATAGACCAAGGGAATAGAATAGAAACCCCAGAACTAGACCCACAAACATATGGCCAACTCATCTTTGACAAAGCAGGAAAGAACATCCAATGGAAAAAAGACAGTCTCTTTAACAAATGGTGCTGGGAGGACTGGACAGCAACATGCAGAAGGTTGAAATTAGACCACTTTCTCACACCATTCACAAAAATAAACTCAAAATGGATAAAGGACCTGAATGTGAGACAGGAAACCATCAAAACCTTAGAGGAGAAAGCAGGAAAAGACCTCTCTGACCTCAGCCGTAGCAATCTCTTACTCGGCACATCCCCAAAAGCAAGGGAATTAAAAGCAAAAGTGAATTAATGGGACCTTATGAAGATAAAAAGCTTCTGCACAGCAAAGGAAACAACCAACAAAACTAAAAGTCAAACAACGGAATGGGAAAAGATATTTGCAAATGACACATCGGACAAAGGGCTAGTATCCAAAATCTATAAAGAGCTCATCAAACTCCACACCCAAAAAACAAATAACCCAGTGAAGAAATGGGCAGAAAACATGAATAGACACTTCTCTAAAGAAGACATCCGGATGGCCAACAGGCACATGAAAAGATGTTCAACGTCGCTCCTTATCAGGGAAATACAAATCAAAACCACACTCAGATATCACCTCACGCCAGTCAGAGTGGCCAAAATGAAGAAATCAGGAGACTATAGACGCTGGAGAGGATGTGGAGAAACAGGAACCCTCTTGCACTGTTGGTGGGAATGCAAATTGGTGCAGCCGCTCTGGAAAGCAGTGTGGAGGTTCCTCAGAAAATTAAAAATAGACCTACCCTATGACCCAGCAATAGCACTGCTAGGAATTTATCCAAGGGATACAGGAGTACTGATGCATAGGGGCACTTGTACCCCAATGTTTAGAGCAGCACTCTCAACAATAGCCAAATTATGGAAAGAGCCTAAATGTCCATCAACTGATGAATGGATAAAGAAATTGTGGTTTATATACACAATGGAATACTACGTGGCAATGAGAAAAAATGAAATATGGCCTTTTGTAGCAACATGGATGGAACTGGAGAGTGTGATGCTAAGTGAAATAAGCCATACAGAGAAAGACAGATACCCTATGGTTTCACTCTTATGTGGATCCTGAGAAACGTAACAGAAACCCATGGGGGAGGGGAAGGAAAAAAAAAAAAAAAAAGAGGTTAGAGTGGGAGAGAGCCAAAGCATAAGAGACTGTTAAAAACTGAGAACAAA
Source organism: Panthera pardus (assembly GCF_024362965.1). Taxonomy (NCBI): domain Eukaryota; kingdom Metazoa; phylum Chordata; class Mammalia; order Carnivora; family Felidae; genus Panthera; species Panthera pardus. The sequence goes on from NW_026526677.1 coordinate 54,516,311, forward strand.
CTGAGGGTTGATGGGGGGTGGGAGGGAGGGCAGGGTGGGAGGGAGGGTAGGGTGGGTGATGGGTATTGAGGAGGGCACCTTTTGGGATGAGCACTGGGTGTTGTATGGAAACCAATTTGACAGTAAATTTCATATATTAAACAATAAAAATAAAATTAAAAAAAAACAAAAAACAAAAAAAAACCAAAGAGGTTGTTGCCTGTTTTCTCCTTTAGGATTTTGATGGCTTCCTGCCTTACATTTAGGTCTTTCAATCATTTTGAGTTTATTTTTGTGTATGGTATAAGAACGTGGTCCAGGTTCATTCTGCATGTCGCTGTCCTGTTTTCTCAACACCATTGCTGAAGAGACTGTCTTTTTTCCACTGGATATTCTTTCCTGCTTTGTCAAAGATTAGTTAGCAATACATTTATGGGTCCATTTCTGGGTTCTCTATTCTGTTCCATTGATCTATGTGTCTGTTCTTGTGCCAGTACCATACTGTCTTGATGATTACAGCTTTGTAATACAGTTTGAAGTCCAAAACTGTGATGCCTCCAGCTTTGGTTTTCTTTTTAAGGATTGGCTATTCAGAGTCTTTCCTGGTTCCATACAAATTTTAGGATTGTTTTTTCTAGCTCTGTGAAAAATGCTGGTGTTACTTTCATAGGGATTGCATTGAATATGTAGATTGCTTTAGGTAGTATTGACATTTTAACAATATTTTTTCTTCCAATGCATGAGCATGGAATGTTTTTCCTTTTTTTGTATGTGTCTTTCTTTCCTAAATTTCTTTCCTAAAGTTTCTATAGTTTTCAGTGTATAGATTCTTCACCTCTTTGGTTAGGTTTATTCCTACGTATTTTATGAGTTTTGGTGCCGTTGTAAATGGGATCGATTCCTTGATTTCTCTTTCTGTTGCTTCATAATTGGTGTATAGAAATGCAACTGATTTATCTACATTTATTTTATATCTGTGACTTTGTTGAATTCATGGATCAGTTCTAGCAGTTTTTTGGTGGAGTTTTTTGGGTTTTCCACATCTAGTATCATGTCATCTGCAAAGAGTTAAAGTTTGACTTCCTCCTTGCCAATTTGGATGCCTTTTATTTCTTTTTGTTGTCTGATTGCTGAGGCAAGGATTCCCAACACTATGTTGAATAACAATGGTGAGAGTGGACATCCCTGCCATTTTCCCAACCCTAGGCAGAAAGTTCTCGGTTTCTTACCATTGAAAATGATATTACTGGTGGGTCTTTTTCATATATGGCTTTTATGATCTTGAGGTATAATCCTTCTATCCCTACTTTCTTGAGGGTTTTTATGAGGAAAGGATGCTGTATTTTGTCAAATGCTTGTTCATCTATTGAGAGGATCATGTGGTTCTTATCCTTTCTTTTATTAATGTGATGTATCACACTGATTGGCAGATATTGAACCAGCCCTGCATCCCAGGAATAAATCCCATTGATCATGGCGAATAATTCTTTAATGTATTATTGGATCTTGTTTGCTAGTATCTTGTTGAGAATTTTTGCATCCATGTTCATCAGGGAAATTGGGTCTTAGTTCTCCTTTTTAGTGGGGTCTTTGGTTTTGGATTCAAGGTAATGTTGGCATTATTTATTTTATTTTAAAGGTTTATTCTGAAAGAGAAAGGGTGAGGGCAGAGATAGAGGGAGAGAGAGAAGCCCAAGCAGGCTACATACTGTCAGCCCAAGCCTGGCACAGGGCTCAAAGCCACAACCATGAGATCATAAGCCAAAATCCAGAGTCAGACACTCAACTGACTGAGCCACCTAGAACCTGTTGTTTAAATGCTTAAGTGCAAAAGCTTTGGGTGTTCTGGAAAATGTTTTAATCCAGAAATACAATGATATGGGGGGAAGGGAGGGATATACTAGAAATTAGTATATTATATAATGATAGCACTGATTTCAGTTGAGCCTCTCTTCATTTTAAGACATTTTTGAGTATGTCCCATGGTTCAAAATATGTGCTTCCTGTCAAGAACATGGAGTGTTAAGACAGGAGGCTGGGATAGATAAGCTTCATTACAATAGCAATCATGTTACAATACATAAATGCTTCAAAGTAACAAGTTGTACACCTTAAATTTACACAATGCTATATATCAAATGTATTCCATAAAAAAAAGATAGGAGGCTAAAAAACTAGGAGTTAATCACTGTTGGACAACAAAAAGTTACAGACACGGCAACGAAAGGTTTTCATCAAATAAGTCTTTGGTTTAATCTAAAAAATCTTCTTTATTTAACTTAAAAAATGTTTATACAAAGTTATAAGATGTTGTGAAAATTTAGCGATTTCTATGTTTCTCTATACATACATAAACGTTGTGGTCATAATCTGTTTACCTTCTGCAAATGATAAAGTCAATACAAGTAGTAGTTACACAAATGACTGTTAAGGGATTTTTCCTCCTTGGCTGTTAAGGAGAACCTAAGTTATTCCAAGACCTGGGGAATAATAAATATCTTTGTTAAAATGGATCTTCCATTTCTCACAGATATATTCTAGAGTAGCAGACAATATTAAAAAAAAAAACTAGGAGAAAAGGAATACAAAGAGACTCAGATGTAGATTTAAGTAGGTAAAAAAAGAAAGAAAGTAAAATTTCTTGAAGATTCAGAGAGAGAGGAGGAAATCGTGACAGGATACTCTCCTTTATATACCAGTTTTATTTGGAGTGATCATTTAAAAAAATTATATGAAATTGTATTTACCTGTTGTCTTTGTCTAATTTATAGACAGCCCTTTAATGTTAAAGAAACTTTCACTTACTTATATCTGTATACTCAAAATGTAGTACGGAGCTGAGCATATTGGGTAAGAGAATTTTTAACACATATTTTAAGAGATTTTATTATTTGTTTGGCTTTTGGTGTTTTGTTTTTTTAATTTAGAAAGATGCAGAGACAGCATGAGCAGGGGAGGAGCAGAGAGAGAGGGAGAATAGAGAGACTCCCAAGCAGGCTGTGCACCATCAGCACAGACCACAAGATCATGACATGAGCCAAAACCAAAAGTCGGACACTTAACCAACTGAGCCACCCAGGCATCTCATTAAGGGATTTTGTTAAACTGAAGTATAATAAACATACAATGTTATATTCGTTTAAGATGTACAATATAATGATTCAAAAATTCTATACATTACTCATTGCTCATCACGGTTAAGTGTACTCTTAATCTCCTTCACCCCTCCACCTCCCCTTTGCAGCCACCACTCTGTTCTCTGTATTTAAGAGGCTTTTGGTTTTATCCTCCATTTCTTTTTTTGTTCCTTTGTTTTGTCTCTTAAATTGCACATATGAGTGATATCATATGGTATTTGTCTTTCTCTGACTTATTTCATTAAGCAGTATATTCCATATATATTCCATTATCTTTTCTCCTTTCTTCCCCTCTGTCTGTCATCTTACCCATCGGCTGGGGAAGTATGTAGCAGACTCACCAAAGTGTGCACCATAAGCGATTCTGAGCCTGTCGTGATCTTTCTATTTTCATACGTACTGAAATAGGGAATGGAGTTTTTATCCTTCATGTGATGCTCCCCAAAGGAGAGCCTCCAAATGAAACTCTCCAGGGCCTCATCTCTGAAGGACAAGAGGGCCCCAAGTTCCCTATTTTGAGCCAGGTCCTACACTGGGTAGAAACATCCACCAGGAACTTCTGCTCTTCTCTAGGGACAAAGATTCCAACTACCCAGAATCAGTGCAATGATGTGCACCTGAGCCTATGTGAACCAACTATATTCCTTGCCTGAAAGATAAGTCATAACACATCAGGAGAACATTTAGCGCCCTAAAAGCCAGCATTTGAATCTGATCAAGCCCAAGCAGAGTGGATTCTAGTTGCAAGGTCATCCACTTACAGACTGTGTGATTTGAGCAAGCTACTTATTCTCATTAAGACCTAATACTCTTTTTATATGGAGAAGGGGAAATAAAATGGTATCTACTTCATATGTTTCATGTAAAGTAACAGGCAGTGTCCCTGATAGTATATCTTTTACACAATAAGCATTTAATAAATGTAATAACAACTAGAAAATTCTACTAACTTTGTGAATGCTGCCTATTCATTTTATTTCAAACAAATTCCCTCATGATTCTTCACAAAGTCAAAATAAACTCGAGCTCCCAAATGCAGTTTAAGGTCCCAGCATGTAGTTCTCTGCTGCTCTTCTCCATGTAGCATGCAGCTTTCTTACACTTCTCACAAGGGTCTTCCTGATCTCCAGTATCTCCCAAATGTATCATAATTTCAGACTTCTGTAAGCTGCTTTTAACAATTCTTGGTATACGATGTTTTTTAAAATTTTTTTGAGGGGGTGGGGCAGAGAGAGAGGGAGACACAGAATCCAAAACAGGCTCCAGGCTCTGAGTCGTCAGCACACAGATGGGATCATGACCTGAGCCGAAGTTGGATGCTTAACTGACTGAGCCACCTAGGCACCCCATTATACAATATTTGAACACAGGAAGACATATAAGTAGGCTGTGCATTCGGTGGTCAGCACAAATAATAAGACATGGATTAGAATGGAGGCATGTTATGTACTCCTCTCTCTCATTTCCTCATCAGATGTAACTATTACTGTCCCAACTTTAGTGTTTATTGTCATTTAACTTTTTTTTCCCCACTTTCTTACACATGAAAAAGTTCATAAACAAGTGGGAACCACTGGTTGGAATTGACCAAGTCCTTGTTTATGTTCCCTAAATGGCAAATTCTGTTAAAATATTGTTCAACTGGCAAAACAATCTAAAGAAAATCTGACTTATCTCTTTAACTATCTTATGTGAGGGTTGACAGACATAATTTTTAAAGAAAAAGTGACCACAAATGCCAAACTTTTTAGATTCTTTTTTTTTCTTTTATTTGCTCCTGCGGCTTCTTAACAGCCATGAGAGCTCTCTGATCCTTTCAAATGCAACTTTAACATTTAATATGTTATAGAGTTGTTTCAGTTATTCCAAAACAGTGTTAATTAACCAAATTATGTGTTTGTCATCAGAAGAACCACTAATTTTCAAATCTTGTGATGTTTTTCTTTATATTTTTATGTTTTTCTAAATGTGTATTTATTGGAGCACCTGGGTGGCTGAGTTGGTTAAGCATTTGACTCTTGGTTTTGGCTCAAGTTATGATCTCATGGTTTATGAGTTCAAGCCCTTCATCAGGCTCTGCATTGGCAGTGTGGAGCCTGCTCTGGAATTTCTCTTCCTCCCTCTGCTCCTCCCCCCTCAAAATAAATAAATAGACTTAAAAAAATAAAACATTTATTTTTTTATTTTGAGAGAGAGATCACAAGTTGGGGAGGGGCAGAGAGAGAGGGAGATAGAGAATCCCAAGCAGGCTCCACGCTGTCAGCACAGAGCCTGATGTGGGGCTTGATCTCATGAATAATGAGATCATAACCTGAGCCAAACCAAGAGTCGGAGGCATAACCAACTGAGCCACTGAGTGCCCCTTATTTTTATTTTTTAAATAAACCTTTTTTTTTTGAAATTTTAGATCTACAGAAAAATGGAAAGCAGCCTTCACTGTTTTCCCTGTTATTAACAATGTACATTAGTACAGTGCAGTTTTTAAAAGTGAAGTGACAGGTGTATAGAAAACAAACATGACTACAGCATGGGAGTCACAAGTGCTCAGTGTCTTGTGATGGGTATTTTGTAACTTGAGACGTATACAGGGCAGAGGATATAGCCATAAGAGATCCCAACCCATACCAGGATGAAGACGAGGAAGAAAGCAGCTAAAAGACCACAGATGGCATTGATATGAGTGTTGGCACAAGCCAACTTGGACATGCCCATGTGCTCACAGTTTTATGAGCAATAACGTGGGCGTCACAAAAAGGCAGACAGTGAATTAGGTAGACAGTGTGCATATGACTGCACTCAGTGAAATACCCATTCTAATTCCTGACATCCAGACTGTCAGGATGGTGGTACAGTGCAGTGATGCACAGATGGCCACATGGTGGTCAAAGGCCATTGCCAGCAGTACTGCAGACACATTCCTGTGTATGAGAAACATCTGGCCCACACAGGCTCCAAAGCCAATCTCATGAACATTAAACCAGAATGTACCCAGCCAGGAATGTAGAGAGGGCCAGATACATGGCCAGAAAATATATAAGATTCAAGAAGATTCTGTCTATCCATATCATTATCTGAAATGTTACATTGAAAATAAGAGCCAAAATATAAATGCAACAGAAGGGAATGGCTAGGCATGGACAGTCTCAAGCCCTGGGATGCCTAAAAGAACAAAATGCAGAGATGGAGCATGGTTATATTTTTATGGGGCATTCTGGAATTGGCTGAAATAGGAGGAGATATGATTCATTCCTAGAAATAATTTAAAAAAGCATAATGTTTTCAAATGCTTAGTTCATATTTTAGTAGAGTGCAAGAGAAGGCAGTGATACTGTTTTTTGTCTATTAAAGAAAGGAAAATTCCTGACACTGAACACAGTTTGAATCTAAGAAACCAAAGTTTTATGACAACTAATAGCATAGCCAATGCCAAGAAATGATAAAATATCCTCTGAAGTTCTGAACTAAAATAATCTGTATGCTGGTACTTTCTGTTGAGCAAAGATTGGTATCTGGATTCATATAAAATGTAAGGACTTCCCCAAATGAGCATGTTAAGGACAAAGCCAACAAATCATTAAGGCAGAAAAAGACCTATATGGGTCCCCAAGCATAGCCACACTAACATAAAGAAACATCATATGCCAAGTAACTTAAGTATGCTGCATTTGATACTAATGTTCATGTGAATTCCAATTCAAAAATCACCTCAAAAATCAACAGGTATCCTCATGAAATTATCCAACAAACATTCATAGATAAACACCATCAAACAAATCTTAAACTGAAATAGATACAGGAAGGTTTAACTAGTAAAAACCAGTCTCAGAGCCAAAATATTTCTTATGATAGCAATGTACATCCCTTTGTTCCTGGGGCGATGAAAGAGCATAAGGAAACAAGGAGGACTTCAGGTTCTTCCATGTTTCCTATATCTAAGGAGAATATGTAAGAAAGACAGTGCTCAGAGGAGGTGAAAGAAAGATTTGAGGGAGGTACTGATCATGGACATAGCTCTCTCAGGTCAGGGTGAGGTCATACATTCTTTGTCTTTACCCCAAGCACTATCCATAAGACCTTGTCCTTATTTTCTGATAAGGAAATTTTTTTAACACAGAAAATCAGACATAGTGAGAAAAGACAAGAAACCTGGATAGTGAGGAAAAAAACAGACTAAGGACATGGGAACATGGAGATGAATAGAAAGCAGAGAATAAATGAAGCCAAGGGCTGATATTTTTTAAAGCAAAAATTAAGCTTCTGTCAGGACTGACTAAGAAGAAGGAAAAAAAAAGGAAAGGGAAAGGGAGAAAGACAGAAGATGGTTTCTCAATGTCAGGAATGAAGCAGGGTGTATCACTCTAGATACTGCAGACATTGACAGTTCCATAAAAACGAAAATGACCATGTAGATCAAATGGACCGATTCCTCAAGCTCTACAAATTGCCACATCTTATTAATATGAAATAGATCATTTAAATAGCCCTAGAACTATCAAGTCTCATTTTTAACCTGTGCCTCCTCTTAATTAGCCAGAATGAAATCCTGAGCAAAAATGATAGCATCACATATGGTCTGCAGACAAGACTACATATTGCAGTATACTAATGGTATCACTATACTATTAGCAATAGGATCTTTTCTGTGAAACCTCGTTCTGAGTGCTTACTTACTACGGTCACTATGATTCCAATGGTCTTGGTAGTTCTTTAGAGAACAAAGCTTGAGTCAGTAAAATTCCATGGAGTAAAATCCGAGGAAGGAGGAGTGGGAGACAAGGGAAAGATGAAGGGAAGGAAGAAAGTCACTTTGAGGGTTTGTTCTCTAGTGTGTGGTTGTTCAGTGCAACTGATCTTGTAGTGACCTTCATACACCCCTACACTGACTAGTGACATTTTGCTTCTCCAGATATTAATGTTGGTTCAGGACCCATGTCTTATAATCACCCAAGATTCTCGCTATTTCTCTTCCCAGTGCATAGTCTTGATAATAAATGATCACACGTCCCTTTCAGGAAGACTAGTGTATAGTCAGCTGCTCAGCAGGATCCTTCTTCAAGGGAGATAGCCCCCTTCAGTGGGCTCCAGGCTTCAGAGCTGTCTCAAGATTGAAATCAGGAAGAACAGTTTGACAGAAAAAATTCCTGACATCATTCCTACTTGCAGAACTTTTCCTGGTTTCCTAGGTTCTCCTCAGGAATATATTTCTCACAGCCATGATGAGGAAGAGTGTTTTCTAGGCCCTCCAGGATAGACTTAGGGGCTGACTGAGCAGGTATGCATGATAAATAAACTCTAACATTCTGTGTTCCCTGAAGTCTTTGGGAACTTTTTTTTATGGTATTTTTCAGAGAAAGTCTGGCATTTCCATTCATTTTACTGAGGACCATCTTTGAGAACAGGTTTTAGTCAATCCTCTAACTGTTGGAACCACTCCCAAATACATTGAATCCAGAATCTCTATTTAATATTCTCATATTACAATTCAGCCTCATACTGTGTCACATTTCTTCTACTCAGATCTAGTACTCAGAGTTCAGTACCACACATGATCCCCAGGCTTCTATCTGTATAAAGTGGCAAAATCTTGCAATTCTTTTGGTTAGTATATTTTATCCCCTGGAGCCTGCTGACATTTGAGTCCAGTTATAGACCTAGAATTGTACTTTCCCACACAGTAGACACTAGCCATATATGATTATTGCACATCGGACATGTGGCAAATTCAACTGATGGGATGAATTTTAATATTTACTTTAATATAAATATAAAATATTTTTCAATTCAACATAATTTCTTATGTTGCATATTATTTTAGCCATTGATTATTTAGTACAAAAAATAGTACAAAAAGATTAGTACAAAAAAAGATGTGCTTTAAGTGTTAAATACTGGATTAAGAAGACTTACTTTGATAATTTCAATGATATCAAGTATTTAATTGATAGGTATATTGATTTTATGTTTAAATAATTTTTGAATAATATTAGGTTAGATTACATATTCTATTGAATTAATTTTATTTTTTTTTAGCTTTCATAACATAGTTAATAGAAAAATTACATAGGTGACCCACATTTTATTCTTATTAAACACCATTATTCTCAGAAACTGTAAGAAGTGGTGAGAACTTTTCATGGCTGAGATTAGGAATCCATTTCAAGTCAGCTACCTCAGGGGAGGATATTACATTTATTTTGGACAGAGGGAGACTATCTAACTGAGACAAGAGAATAAGAGCTGCTTCTAATGGTAAAAGGGGGGTTGGCAGGATTCAGGATTTACTTCATTGGAGTCTACCCACATAACATCATTCCAAGTTTTGGAGTTCTATTTCTTTCCAATAAACGACCTCGTAGAAGATGATTTTTTTTTTTTTTTTAGCATAGTCAAAAATGATTTATTTCCTTACCTGGACTTCCAGCTGGGTATTAAAGCCCTGAGTTCATTGTTGTCTTTATCCAACTTCTCTGGCTTATTTATCATACAAAAAAATCAAGTCTCTAATGTCCTCATTCTTATTAAAATCTTTGGCAGAAATACTTGGATACTCAAAAAGCTTTGCCTCCTTTAAGCCCTTGGTTACGGAGAATAATAATATACATAACAGTTTCGTCACTGCATTCTACAAATGACCAATGTTTCTTTTGCCAATAGGAGCAGGGGCCTTGCTATCCCTAAGGCTCATTAGATAAGGAACTAATTCCAAATTCCATCCTTAAGAATTTGTTATCCAGGAACCACTTTTGGTATCTATATTTATGTCAACTAAGGTTCAGAACTACTAAGAGTATGAAGAATAAAGAATTTATTATAGGAGTTAGCTGCGGAGGGGAAGAGCCAAAATGACGGAACAGCATGGAAGCTTTTGTGTGTCTCACGTCCATGAAATACAACCAGACCAACACTAAACCATCCGACACACCTAGAAAACTGATTGGAGGATTAACACAACTATATGCACAACCTGAACCACAAAATTCAGCAGGTACACGGCGCAGAGAGCTGAACTTGGGGAGCGAGAAGCTGTGAAAGGTAGGGAACTGCTTTTGCCTGTGGAGAGAGGACAGAGACTAGGGAGGAAGGGAGACTATGGGAAAAGCACCCCTCCCCAAAAGCAGGTGGAGAGAAAGTGGAAAATTCGAAACAGCTGCAGGGACTAAACTAAAAAGGGAGAAAGGAGAGGGTTTAAATTCCATTAAGACTGTAAACAAGGGGAACGCAAAGGCTGCAACTCCGCAGCTCGATACCTGGTGGTGCTCTGGTGGGAAAGACGAATCCCCAGGAACAGAGTGGGGTCTGGGAGGTTCTTGGGCCACATGAAGAAAAGCGGTTCCACTGCTGGAAGGACATTTGAGACTGTTGAAACCACCTGGTGCCAGCAGACCCTGGAAGGCAGCCGCATTCGCTGGTGCTGGGGCAAGGTTGTTAAGGGTGAAGCCTGGTGCCAGATGTGTGTTGTGATTTTCCATAATCCCTGAAACGCTGCAGCTACTCTGTCTCGTGAACTTTTTCTGGGGTGGGCTGGCACCTGGCCACAGTCTCATGGCACCGGCAACAACAGGGTCCAGCGGGCATTCCTGGGTGCACTCAATATTCAGCCATTGCTCATTTGGCCATTGCTCGGTGAGACCCTCCCGCAGAGGGGTGAAAGACATGAATAGACACTTCTTCAAGGAAGACATCCAGATGGCCAACCGACACATGAAAAAATGCTCAACATCACTCATCATCAGGGAAATACAAATCAAAACCACAATGAGATACACCTTATACCTTTCAGAATGGCTAACATTAACAAGTCAGGCAACAACAGATGTTGGCGAGGATGCGGAGAAAGAGGATCTCTTCTGCACTGTTGGTGGCAATGCAAGCTGGTGCAGCCACTCTGGAAAACAGTATGGAGGTTCCTCAAAAAACTAAAAATAGAACTAACCTACGACCTAGCAATTGCACTACTAGGCATTTATCCAAGGGATACAGGTGTGCTGTTTCGAAGGGACACATGCACCCCCATGTTTATAGCAGCACTATCAACAATAGCCAAAGTATGGAAAGAGCCCAATGTCCATCAATGGATGAATGGATAAAGAAAATGTGGTATATATATACATATATATATATATATATATATATGTGTGTGTGTGTGTGTGTGTGTGTATACAAAATGGAGTGTTTCTCGGCTATCAAACGTATGAAATCTTGCCATTTGCAACTACGTGGATGGAACTGGAGGGTATTATGCTAAGTGAAATTAGTCAGTCAGAGAAAGACAAAAATCATATGACTTCACCCATATGAGGACTTTAAGAGACAAAACAGATGAACATAAGGGAAGGGAAACAAAAATAACATAAAAACAGGGAGGGGGACAAAACAGAAGAGACTCATAAATATGGAGAACAAACTGAGGGTTGCTGGAGGGGTTGTGGGGTGGGGATGGGCTAAGTGGGTAAGGGGCATTAAGGAATCTACTCCTGAAATCATTGTTTCACTATATGTTAATTTGGATGTATATTAAAAAAATAAATATAGGAGTTAGATGCAATTGTGGGAGGAGCTAGGGGGAAAAATAGATCCCAAAACAAATTTTCTAGTCAGATTAGGCCTGCATGAATAAGGTGATGTTTACAGAAGACTAGGCACTTTCATGGGCGCCTAGGTGGCTCAGTTGGTTGAGCGTCCGACTTCGGCTCAGGTCATGATCTTGCAGTCTGTGAGTTTGAGCCCCATGTCCGGCTCTGTGCTGACAGCTCAGAGCTGGAGACTGCTTCAGATTCTGCGTCTCCCTCTCTCTCTGCCCCTCCCCTGCTCACACTCTGTCTATCAAAAAATGAATAAACGTTAAAAAAAATGAAAAAAAAAAAAGACTAGGTACTTTCAGCTTCTGGGATGGAATCATAAAGGAGTGAGTGTCGAAATTTATGGTAGATGGTTTGTTATTCCTAGCTACTGCCTCTGTGTGTACAAGTAAAATACCTGGTGGTAGATTTGTGATGGCTGTTGGTCAGCAGGTCAGTAGGCATGGAGAGCTGTGCATGAAGCTGAGGGATATGGGGAGAAATTAGAATCCTCTAGTATCGCTGTGTTTCTATCACTGCCTGAAAACAATATTGAGCTACAGAAAATAATGGCTGCTGTTTCACATTTGCTCCCACGGCTTATGCATTTCTTATGTGACCAACTCTCAACTGGAAACTTACAGGGAAGAGAATTCTGGGAAACAGAATGCTAACTAACAGGGTAGTCACAGAACAGTCACAGATACACATTTTATCATCTGTGCTTATCCAAATGAGGAGCATAATTAAGTCTCAGTTAATATTTCAAGGAATTAATAACACATTGTTTAATTGATTGATAGTAAATGAACCAAGGAATAAGTGAACTCAAAATTCCATCAGGATATTTTTAACTATAGCAAAATGACAGCATTTCATTTTATTGTTCTACAAATTAGCTTAAAGAACAAATGAAGAGTAAGAAAAGTACAGGAGGATAATCAGCTTTAAAAGTCATTAAAATGTAATTCTCTAGTGATGACTGACACTGATTCAAGAACAAACAGCAAACCAACTATATAAATGAAAAGCAAACTCTTGTACAAATTGAAATTTAATATGAAGAAAGAAAAAAATGCAAATCAGTTCTGAAGTGATGAGTTCTTAAGTCAATTATGTTATTAAACAGATTAGAAATAGAAACAGAAAGGTGTTTAATATTCTTACACCTTACATGAAAATAAGTTTCAAGTAGATTAGAATTAAAAGTAACACTTAATAAACACACACACCCCCAGTAACAATATAGATGTTGGGATGTCCATATATAATAAAGCTGTCCAAAAGCCCTAAGTTTCAAAGGGATAAAATGCTGTGTTATAGATAATATTATCAGTACTGATTTCATTTAAAAATTTAATCTGCGATATGAAAATAAGGTATTAATTATAAAGGGTTTATAGAAAGGTGTTAATATGTCAGGTGTAATCAAAAACTCATGCTATGAGATTTTTAAGAAGCTGGGCAGAAAACTTGGGGAGGGCACAAAGAAATTACAGTAAATAACCACAATAAAAATAAAGAAGAACGTGACCTGTTCCATCAGTAACCTACTATCTGACAGTCCTCCTTGTAAGTGTAGAACCACTAGAAAATTTTCAAATATGCACAAAAACAATTCATAAAGATGTCACAACATCGATTTGGAATTAAAAATAAAATATTACATACATTCATATTATGAAAAGATAAAATGCAAATTACAGATTTGACTATATTTAAAAAGGAATATTGTACCCCATATATATAAACACAAACAGATGTCTAAGTTTAATATTAAGTGAAAAAATTGCCTATGAAATGATACAGTATATTACCATTTACATGAAGTAAAAAATTATAATCCCAACCCCCACAGAGAAAACTGAACTTAAAATGATCTATTTAGACTCCAAGAAAGAAGAAAGTCATGTGATGGTCATTCCTGTCTCTGAGGATAAGAAAAAAATGGGAAGTGGTTTGGGGTACGAGTCATAGGTCATTGCAACTTAACTGTCTCATGTGTTTGATTAAGAATAACATTAAAGATAAATAAGTCTCAGTAATAATAGTTTTTAATTTCATGTTGTGGGAACAAAGGTATTAGTTATGTTTCCTTGTCTTACTTTTGTTGAACTGAGGGAAAAATAAAGAACTTAAAAACAGGGGAGAAAAGAGCACTGTTAGCAAATGTAATGATGGGAAGTGTCATTGCTTGGACTGTTCATTCTCACACAAAGTGAAATAATGAAAACAGTTCTTGCTTCCACAATAGGAATTAGTCCTTGAACCTGAAACATTTTGAAGATTATTCAAATCATAGAATCAATAACAGGCCCGATCAAAACCCCTGGAATATCATCTTGTGGCACTAAATGTACACAGAGAAAAATCTCTGGAAAGAACACACATTTTCCTTGCTAGATCAAAATGTTTGGTAAACAAAGGCAAGAGTATCTACTTTTTAGCAAAGACGCGGAGCACTCGCTCTCGTATCTGTTTGGTCCTTACACCGTAAATGATGGGGTTGAGCGAAGGTGGGATAACCAAATAGAGGTTGGCAACAAGAATGTGAATGTAGCGTGGTATGTTGTGTCCAAATCGGTGAGTGAGGAAGGAGAACACTGAGGGGATATAGAAAACGCAGATGACCCCAGTGTGAGAGCCACACGTGCTTAGGGCTTTTAACCGAGCATCCTGTGATGGGAGGCGGAAGACAGCTCGGAGTATGTAAATGTAGGAGATGCCAATAAGGAACAGGTTCAGAAGAAAGAGAGACACCACAAAGAGCCCATAGATGGCATTGATACGGATGTTTCCACAGGACAGTTTTGCAATGCCCATGTGTTCACAGTAGGAATGAGCTGTTACACGAGCCTGACAAAAGGGTAGGCGGTAGATGAGATAGATCATGGGAAGTGTAAACAGAACAGGACGAATCACAATGCACATGCTGATGCCCACCAGCACCCGGGATGTCAAGATGGTCTTATAGTGGAGTGGAGCACAGATCGCCACATAACGGTCAAAGGCCATGGCTACCAGGACCTCGGCCTCCATGCCAGTGAAGGCATGGATCAAAAACATCTGGGCCACACAAGTCCCAAAGTTAATCTCATGAGCATCAAACCAGAAGATACCCAGCATGCGGGGCATAGAGGTTGTGGAAAGGGCCAAATCGATAGTTGAAAGGAGGGCCAGAAAGTAGAACATGGGCTCTCTCCGCAGGGTCTGTTCCATCTTGATGACTAGCAAAATGGTGGCATTGCCCAGCAAAGCCATAAGGTAAACAGAGCAGAAAGGCAGGGAGATCCAGGCATGGGCTCCTTCCAGCCCTGGGATTCCAACGAGGAAGAATGTGTCTGGGTGAAAAATGCTCCTGTTGGGATAAAACATCCTCCCAAGTGACAGAGAAGGAGTTGCCATTCCTGGAAGGAGGGAAAAAGAAGCTTGAATAAGATGTGGTTATGAAAATGATTAGCTTAGTGTTTCAATATGTAATGAAAATGAAAAAGACTGCTATTTGAAAGGGCTTGTTAATATATATCTTTTATTATAAACTGAGCCATACTTATTTGAATGGGCCAGTCTCAAAGAATTTATTACTCATTTTTGTTTAACACATGAGGCTCATCAGCAAGCCTATGGCAAAGTTATAAGACACAGAACTTGATATTAAGTATGGAATAATTTTGCATGCCCTGTACCTTTTGTAAAGCTCTCATCTGAAGAGGGGAACATGAAAAATCAAGGATGCACACATGGAAATGCAGATATAATCCAAAAGGAGATAAGCCAGCTAGAAAGTAGAGTGGCAGGCACATATGTACAAGACACTTCTGTAATTGGGAAGTGCAGAAATTATCTAATGATTCATGTATCACTTCTGGACATAGAGAAAATGCCAAGATCCAGCCAAATATCCTGTCGAAAAGAGAGAAACACAATATCAGAAGTACACATTATCACAATCAAAAGCACAGACACTCTGGGATGCCTTCCCAGGAGCACATACCAGCTGGGTCATATACCTCTACACTTGAAACATCCCAGAAAGAATGATAATGATAAACCTTATGTTTATTTTCATTCATGTCCTTATTTTCCCAAG
Organism: Panthera pardus; assembly: GCF_024362965.1. Classification (NCBI taxonomy): domain Eukaryota; kingdom Metazoa; phylum Chordata; class Mammalia; order Carnivora; family Felidae; genus Panthera; species Panthera pardus. The sequence continues at coordinate 54,532,075 of NW_026526677.1, forward strand.
ACCATTCCATTTCATAGCCCACTGCATTTTAGAGTGCTCAGGGAATGGTGGTTTCTAGTGGTATTTGAAAGCTTCTTCATTTATCCTCCACACCGCACCAGTTCCTCTGGGAAAGCCTGCCGATTTCACCACTGCTAAGGAACTAGCGTGTACTGAGTGCACTCCTTTTGCCTAACTGGGGATGTGGGTAAAAGACTGCCTGGAAGGCTTCAGGTGGCATGCACCTGAAGAAGGCATTTTTGAGCAGCACAGAACTGTCTGGAACAACAAAGTCTGGTTGGAGAGGCAACTGCCTTCTGTGATTGTGTAAAGGACACAGGGAAGGGTGCTTTTGCAATCCCTTAAAAACAATGAAGAAGCACCTAATCACTTATAAGCTCAAATAATGAAATAAAGGAATGTTCTCTGGGTCTCCACTTTGAGGCAGAGTGATTCAAGATCAGGATGAAGTAGCACAGACTCCATTTTTTTATCCTTTATATAGCTCCATATTTCTTGGGGAAACATAGCCAGGTAAAAAAATAAAATAAATGCTATATCCATTCTAGGATTAGAGGTGTGTGTGTGGTGTGTGTGTGTCTGTGTGTCTGTGTGTCTGTGTGTGTCTGTGTGTGTCTGTGTGTGCATGAGAAAGAGAGAAACAGAGAGGGAGGGAGAGAGGGAGAGAAGACTTGTGTTTTTTAACACAATTTGTGTTTTTTATTCTGTGTTTATTTGTGTTTTTTAAGGACTGAAACTCCAGGTAACAGCCACCATCCAGTAGCAGGATGCTGGCCAAGAACAAGCCTTTTAATACCCTGATGCCTACCTTGGGTTTAACTCTGAAAATAGACTCTCAGTAATATGCTACCGCTCACCTCAGGTATTCGCCGTGCTACAGAAGTCTATTTCATTCATTCCCTATAACCCATGGCAGAAACAGAAATTATACTTTATCAACCAACTGTATGCTCATTTCATAGATGGATTTTAAAAGCCTTGGATCTTCCTAGATATTTGTAAGGAAACCTATTCTCCATTTAAAAGCTGCAAGATTAAACTGGCAACATTAACAAAACAAAAACAAAACAAACAAAAAAAAAAACTACAATGAAAAAATAAAATTTTCAGTAAAAAAAAAAAAAAGTGCAAGGTTTTTCTCCATTAGATTCAGAAATTGGAACACATGATGCATATCCTATCATATTAGGCCAGCAGTTGTCAGCCACAGTTGACCATATCTCTTTCACTTGACTGCAGTACATACCCAAATCAAAAGAAAACTCATCTTTGATGCTTCATTCCTCCACAGGAATAGAGATACAAGGCAAATATCAAGCAGCACAGCTCTATTTGCCTTTTTTGAAAAAATACATCCAAGGAGAGTCATTGTATATTAAGGCTTTAGCTGCTTCTAATTTTAGAAAAATGAGTTAACTCCATTTTCTACTATAAATTGTGCCCAGGGATCGAATCCTCTGAGATTGCTGGCAAAACTCCTAGACTATGATTTAGATCAACAGAAGCCTATGGGAAAAAAATGGCATAGATAGGAATTTATAGAAGGAAAATACACATGTGGGGCAAAACCCCACAAATATTATCATTTATATATGACATAAAGATAGATACATTCCATCTCCCTCTAAGTAATATTTTGCAGCCTAATTCTATGGATTGTTGTTTCCTAGATAAAATAGTACTTAATCCATATTCTAAGCTCAAACATAATAACCCGGCATAAGAGACGCATTTTCAACCTTAGCTTTCACTATCCCCATGCACTGGCGTGACCATGTGTTCTAGGTTCGTTGAATCCTTAGCTATGGGGATTGACATCTCTGAGGTTTTGGTCCTACTGTCCTTTGTTCATGACCGATCTCCTCAGTCTTCCCCCTTGACAGTTTTTCATATCTATCTCACAAAGGCCATAGGGATAAGTGGTAAAAATATCCAATCCTGGAGTCGGTCTGATTCAGTTCAGATACTGGATTTCTCAGTAGATTTCCTTCTCATATGGTTTGGAAGCACTTGTACAATGTTGTGAGATATTAAGTCCTCTTTATGCATATAGTGGAGTGAAGATATCTGTACCTAGGTTTTTCATTATAGGAAGTATTTGATTACTAGCTCAATTACAAGTGTCCATTCAAATTTTATTTTTCATCTTCAGTTACCTATAAAGACATTTTGAGAGAAACAAAAACTGACAGACTTCATTGCCAGCCAGGCTGTACAACAAGAAATGTTAAAGGATTACTAGCAGCTGATGGGAAATGGCAGAAGTTTTTAAATGGCTGTAAATGAAGAAATAAGCATCATTGGAAATATGGAATAATTATATTATCTATTTCAAATATAAAATGAGCTTTGCACACAAAAATATTTTTTTAATTTTTTAATGTTTATTTATTTTTAAGAGAGAGAGAGAGCACGAGTGGGGGAGAGACAGAGAGAGAGGAAGACACGATCTGAAGCAGGCTCCAGGCTCTGAGCTGTCGGCACAGAGCGAAACTCACAAACCATGAGATCATGACCTAAGCCGAAGTCGGGCACTCAACCGACTAAGCCACCCAGGCGCCCCAAAAATATTTTTATTATATGGCTTTGAATGATTGCAAAAACAAAATAGGTACTGAAGTGGACAGAAGAGTATATTCACTCAAAGATATTGTACTTCCATTAAAATAAAAGTGCATTAGGAATCTACACATGATGTACATACTTTTGTTTATAAATGTACATGAAATATATAAAATAATATATAGTTTCAGTGAATAAGTCAAAAATACAGAAAAACGTATTTTGAAATAGCATCACAGTGTCAAAATGTTTTAGGGTCATTGCAATACAGATACCATCAATTCCTCTCATTCTACCACGTGGAGTTTAAAATGTTTAATGATCATACAACAATTTAACAATGAAAACTATCATAAATGAATATTAACTGAAAAAATGACTTCACTCACATCTATTGTCAAATAGGATATACTAAAAAAATAGGTTTCCCATGCTTTTAAAAAATGATGTGACAGTTTCTATTAACAAGATGGCAGCCTATGTAACTATTGTAATTCCTCCCACCCCCGAAATCTTTAGATATGTTAAAATTGATGTTAAAACTAAGTGGTTTTTATATATACCTTCCAAATCAATAGGAACAGTTATTAAAGGACAAGAATAAGCAGCCTAGCGTATACCTGCAAACGCAAGACGTAGTTATATTTCAAAGACAGGGTTGGGGGTGGGGGGACGTGAATGTTTCTCTGTCTTGAGATTTTCAGAAAAGCCAGAGGCAAAAAGCAACAAACAGCAAATTCCTAAAGAATTAGGTGGAGTTTCACAGTAGTGTCTCCACTACACAAAACTCTTACCCTAGTTGGGTTTTACAGTGGATGCTACAGGGTGTCATCCTTAACCCATTTTCAGATCTGAAGTTCTCAATCATCAAACCACTATAATGTGTGCCTCTTTGCTTCTTCTCTTGCCTAATGGACCTTCTTCACCTAAGATCAAATCCTCCTCCCAGAGAGCCCCAAAAATGACTGGTTGGTAAAGCAGCATAAAGCTTGCCCGATTCACCCCAATCAGGACAACTATGAAGGGCCATTCCAGCTCCAAAGACTCCTGTATAAATATCTGGCTGAAAGGGGCACCTGGATGGCTCAGTTGGTTAAGCATCTGACTTCAACTCAGGTCATGATCTCACAGTTGGTGGGTTCAAGTCCCACATTGGGCTCTGGGCTGACAGCTTCAGCAGGCTGGAGCCTGCTTCAGATTCTGTGCCTCTCTCTCTCTCTCTCTCTCTCCACTCACATACTCTTTCTGCCTCTCAAAAATAAACATTAAAAAAATTAAACGTCTGGCTGACACTTTCGTTGCCATTTCATTAAAAATCATTTTCTCCCTCTCTTTTCATCCATCTCACCCAGGTGCTGATCTTGGGAGCAAAGCTGTATTAGTTTTCTAATGCTGCTCTGATGCATTACCATAAATGGAGTGCCTTAAATCAACATAAATTTATCATCTTGCAGTTCAGTTTGTTACAAAGCTGATGCATACATATCTCACTGAGCTAAAATAAAGTGTCCAGCAAGTCTGCATTCTTTTCTAGAGACACTACAGGAGAACATGTTTTGTTGCCTTTTCCAGCTTCCGTAGGCTGTCCACATTCCTTAATTCATGGCTCTCTATCCATTTTCAGAGCCAGTATAATGACAGCTTAAGTCTTACACATGTGATATTGCTCTTACTTTGCTTTAATTGTATAAATGCACCCTGATGTTTATAGCAGCATTATCAACAATAGCCAAATTATGGAAAGAGTCCAAATGTCCATCAACTAATGAATGGATAAAGAAGATGTGGTGTGTATATATATATATATATATATATATATATATATATATATACACATATATATGTACACAGACACACACACACACACAATGGAGTATTACTTGGCAATCAAAAAGAATGAAATCTTGTCATTTGCAAAGACATAGATGGAGCTAGAATGTATTATGGTAACCAAAATAAGTCAGAGAATGACAAATGACATACAATTTCACTCAAATGTGGAATTAAAAAAATAGAACAGATGAACATAGAGGGGGGAAAAAGAGAAGAGAGGCAAACCATAAAATAGACTCTCCACTATAGAGAACAAAGAGATAATCACTAGAAAGGAGGTGGGTGGGGGGATAGGTTAAATAGGTGATGGGTATTAAGGAGGGCATTTGTTATCATGAGCACTGGTTATTTTATGTAAGTGATGAATCACTAAATCCTATACCTGAAACTAATATTATACTCTATGTTAATGAACTGGGATTTAAACAATAACTTGGAAAAAAGAAATGTGTAAATAAGTATGCAATTGAGTCATCATGTTTCCTTCTCTGACTCTGTCTTCTATTTCTATTATTGTCTGCCTTCAAGGACTCATGATAACACTGGTTCCACCTTGATAGTCCAGGACGATCTCCCTATCTTAAACAACCTTAATCCCATGTACAACTTTAGTTCCTCTTTGCCATGAAATTTAACATATTCACAAATTCTGAAGATTAGAATGAGGACATCTTTAAGGGGGCATTATTCTGACTTCATGAAATTTTCCATCTCAGGATGTGGTTTCTAAGAAATCCAACCTGCAAACACTGCTTAGCCAGGGTATTTGAAGAGCCTACCAAGAAATCACATTGGCAAAGAAAAACTCACAGTAAATAGTACCAAATGTCCAAAGATTAGTAACAACATTTAAAAAAAAAGCTAACAAGATAGTGTGAAATAAAAAAATAAACCACTTCAGGGATGCCTTGGTGACTCAGAGAGTTGAGCATCTGAATCTTGATTTCAGCTCAGGTCATGATCTCAGGGTCTTGGGATCGAGCCCCATATTGGGCTCTGTGCTGAGCATTGAGCCTATTTAAGATTCCCTCTCTGCTCCTCTCCCCCCACTTGTACACGAGACCTCTCTCTCTCTCTCTCTGTCTCAAAAAAAAAAAAATCAAATCAACCACTTCAGGGATTTAAAATATATATGAAGTTAGGAACCTTAAAGAGATAAGAGAGACAGGGTCACCCTGGTGCCTTAGTCAATTAAGCATTCGACTCTTGATTTTGGCTCAGGTCATAATCTGGTTTGTGAGTTCAAGCCCCATATCGATGCAGAGCCTGCTTGGGATTCTCTCTCTCTCTCTCTCTCTCTCTCTCTCTCTCTCTCTCTCTCTCTCTCTCCTCTCTCTCTCTCTCTCTCTCCTCTCTTTTTGCCCCTCTCTCAGTTGCTTTCTCACTCTCTCTCTTCCCCTCAAAGTAAATAAATAAAATTTAAGAAAAAAGAGATGAGACAGGAGAGAGAATTATAATCATGAAGAAAGCACAGGTTTTGTTGTTATTATCAAAAAGATCAAACATAGGAAATCTAAGTGTTGAAAATGGTGATATTAAGGAACTAAAAATAGAATGGAAATTGCTGAAAATAAAAACTTGGAGTTTTAAGAGTAGATGGATATATTTTTAGGTCCATAGTAAAATAAATAAATGATGGAAGGAAAGAAAAGTTAAAATGCATGGAATAAATATATGGCATTCAAACTTTATTTTAAAGTATTTACAGAAGAATATGGGGGGAATGGGGAAGGAAATATTTAAAGAAATAAGGTTTTTGGGCACTTGGGTGGCTCAGGTGGTTAAACATCCGAGGTCAGCTCAGTTCGTGATCTCATGGTGAGTGGATTTGAGCCTCGCGTCAGCTCTGTGCTGACAGCCCAGAGCCTGGAGCCTGCTTCAGATTCTGTGCCTCTCTCTATCTGTGCCTCTACCCCACTTGTGCTGTCTCTCTCCCTCTCAAAAATAAATAAACATTAAAAAATATCTTTTTAAGAAAGAAAGTTTTAAAAGTAATAGATATAGATGTATCTAGAAGTTTATATATATGTATATATTATACATGTATATAATATATACATATATATATATACATGCACACACATATATAGTGTATATCATATAAGAAAATAAGGACTGACTGAACACTGAACATGACTTTTTAAAAAACTTATGAATCTATGGGGCACCTGGGTGACTCAGTTAAGCGTCTGATTTCAGATCAGGTCATGATCTCACAGTTCTTGAGTTCAAGCCCTGAGTCGGGCTCTGAGCTAACAGCTCAGAGCCTGGAGCCTGCTTTGGATTCTGTGTCTCCCTCTCTCTCTTCCCCTCCCCCACTTTCATTCTGTCTCTCTCTCAAAAATAAATAAGCCTTAAAAAAATTCTACAAATTTATAAATCTAGAACATTAAATTTAGAACATTAAATATCAGAAGATTACAATTAAGGTGATTCTAAAAATATATATATACTTTCAAAAAAGTGGAAAAATGATTGGCATATGTTCCATTAATAGCATTAGCTATAGGAAAACAAAAGGTTGGACAATAAATTCAGAAAGCTGGTAGGATAGAACTTGGTTCCAAAATCCTATGAATTTTTAATTGATTATTCAAATATGAGGGAAAATGAGGATGTATTTAGACATAAAGGTACAATTAAATATTGCAAGACTAGATGGGATTGTAGCTAGTAGGAAAAATAGATATTCTCCACTAAGAACTGTGAATTTCAGAGCTAGAAGATATTCATGAAGATTTATTGCAGAAAGATCATTAAAAATATATTTGATCAAATAAAAACGGGCATTTAAGAAGGCTTTTTAATCCTGGAAACACAATTCCAGACAATTCCAAAATGAGAGGTATATGTACAAGAAGAACAGGAAAAAGCAAAAAAGGGCTAAAATTTTTGTTTTGTTCAGAGTATGGTAGTTACAAACTACTATAAGTAGAAAACTAATATTTAACTAATGTTGGGAAACAAAGTGAAATTAAGAAAGCAAGCAAGTTAGGAAAAAGGAAAGTATTGGAAAATGTGAAAATTTTAAGAAGTGATCAAAAACAAAGATCGAGAAAATAGAAATATGTCCAAATTAATTACAATTCTGCTACTCAATAATTTTACCTCAAATTCTAAAACCTGGATAAACTGTCTTAACATAAATGCAAGGAATAAACAAATCCCAACAAATAAATTCCAGGAAATGAAGTATTTTTCAAATTAAAAAAATAATATGAATATCTATTAATAGATGAATATATAAATAACAATGTTGTGAAACAAACCAAAATATTTTAATCTATATAAATTAATAACAAATGACTTAACTAAAATATTGTGACTGGTTGTAAAATTAAAAGTTTCTGTTCTGTGTGTCAGAAACACAAATGATACATTTTGATCCTGGAAAAATAGGAGAAAATCTGTGTTGAGGCTTTGTTGAAAGCCATTTCCACTGTAATTCTATATATATTTTTATTAAGCATTTTATTTGAGATGAGTTGCAATGTTAAAAGTTGTTAATTCATAAGTTGTAGGAACAATGTTCTGTATTATACTTTAGTTTCTCTTTTTAAAAGTCTGAAAAAACATTTAATGTAAAGCAATATGACAAGTTTGATGATGCAAAAAGCCATTGCTTGGTCTATGCGAAATATTATTATTGAATCAACAGAAAGTGCTCAGTAGTATACAAAAAAAGTGACTATTCACAGGTTGGTGTAAATGCTTGTACATTAAAGTAAGTGGAGGAAGTAGAGATAGATCATGGGTCTAGGATGAGAGGCCTTCTATTTGGGGATGGAGAATCTTAGAGTCAAATGTAGATTGAGAGAACAAAAGTGAATGAAGTGATAGGCAGAGGCCAGCATGCATCATGTAGATAGAGAGAAATATCATACATAATTCAATTATGACTACACTGTGCTTATGCTATGGACCTGAATACAGAGAGATATTCAGTGATATAGTACTCTTGATATGAGTAAGAAATAGTTTTGAAACTACATGTTTTCTTTGGCTATCATCCCACTGAATCTTACATGTTTGGCAGATCATTCCACTTCAGGCTACAGATTTGGCAATGATTGTTTTTGAACCCATGAACTTGGCTTTGTAAAAAGAATATAACAGAATGCAAGCTCCTCAGGGCCAGCCATTTTGTGTTGGTTAGGTTTATGGGTTCATCCCTAGCAATCAGAATGATTCAAGACATACAATAAACACAAAATGAATGTAAATTAAAGGAATAATAAAATGAATACATACACGCATGAATGAATGAATAAATGAATGAACCAACACATGAATAGGATAGGGTCAAATTTCTGGTGTCACATTTGTCTAATTTCAGAAGTCAAAAAACCGAATGTAATATGTTCTTTACCCAGAAAAAGAGTAGCCTAATGTTATGAAGGACTCTGCATGAAGACATACAGACAGAGGCCACACAGCTCCTTCCAAGATACCCCATTAGCCCTTTGACTTGAGATCCAATGATGTTTCCACAAGTCTCAGAATCCATTAGTCAGCATCTAGGAACAAATCAACTTGTATCTCAACCTGGCAGCAACAGATTAGGACCAGGAGATGTTTGTTGAAGTAAGAACACACAAGTCTTTCTACATGGATCAAAATCCTTAGTACAAGAATGTGTCATGAGTCTTATTTTTGAATAAAAACATGTAGTACTCGCTCTTGTATCTGTTTGGTCCTTACACCATAAATGATGGGGTTGAGTGACGGTGGGATAACCAAATAGAGGTTGGCAACAAGAATGTGAATGTAGCGTGGTATATTGTGTCCAAATCGGTGAGTGAGGAAGGAGAACACTGAGGGGATATAGAAAACACATATGACCCCAACGTGAGAGCCACATGTGCTTAGGGCTTTTAACCGAGCATCCTGTGATGGGAGGCGGAAGACAGCTCGGAGTATGTAAACGTAGGAGATGCCAATAAGGACCAGGTTCAGGACAAAGAAGGAAACCACAAAGAGCCCATAGATGGCATTGATACGGATGTTACCACAGGACAGTTTTGCAATGCCCATGTGTTCACAGTAGGAATGAGCTATTACACGAGCCTGACAAAAGGGTAGGCGGTAGATGAGGTAGATCATGGGAAGCGTAAGCAGAACTGGACGAACCACAGTGCACATGCTGATGCCCACCAGCACCCGGGATGTCAAGATGGTCCTATAGTGGAGTGGAGCACAGATCGCCACATAACGGTCAAAGGCCATGGCCAGCAAGACCTCAGCTTCCATGCCAGTAAAAGTATGGATCAAAAACATCTGGGCCACACAAGCCCCAAAGTTAATCTCATGAGCATCAAACCAGAAGATACCCAGCATGCGGGGCATAGAGGTTGTGGAAAGGGCCAAATCGATAGTTGAAAGGAGGGCCAGAAAGTAGAACATGGGCTCTCTCCGCAGGGTCTGTTCCATCTTGATGACTAGCAAAATGGTGGCATTGCCCAGCAAAGCCACAAGGTAAACAGAGCAGAAAGGCAGGGAGATCCAGGCATGGGCTCCTTCCAGCCCTGGGATTCCAACAAGGAAGAATGTATCTGGGTGAAAAATGCTCCTGTTGTGGTATATCATCCTATTACTGATCAAACGAGGTGAATCTGCTCCCTCTCTAGGGGAAAATGAGAGAGAGGGAGAGGGAGAGATCAGAGGAGAGATCAGAGAGAGAAGGAGAGGCCATATCAATTGCTAGCTCAGTGTTTTAGCATAGAGTTGATGTCATGTTTAATACATAGTAGGTCTGTTACTGAAGGACATATATGAGATATCACACAGCCATTCCCAGGTCAAGGTCATATCCAGAGTTTTCATTCAGCCTGCTAATTGAGTTCTAATCCCAAACATGGAGGCTTACAGCAAGCTCTGTGAAGATTTCTAATAATTAGAGCTTATCATTCACTTTGAAGAATAGCATGTGATTTCACTCTGGGAAACACACCCTGGTGAGGTGACACTGGAAACATCAATACTATAGATGAGATCAAGTTAATATACTACAGAGGCAGTCAGAAACACCTTTAAGCCAAATAAATAAATAAATAAATAAATAAATAAATAAATAAATAAATTTAAGCAATCCATAATGAAAATAAATTATAGATCCAGGTGTATAGGTACTTGCACAATTAAAACCTGAATTCTTCTGACTGATATGTAAAAACTCTGACCCAAGCCCAGCAGCCTCTCGCAGACACTAAATCAGATAATAAGGGCTGGCCCCCTGAGATGCCTGGCCAGGAGCTGAAACAGCCATTGTTTATGATTTATGGACTGTGCAGATCAGTTGGGAAAGGAAACGGAGGGCTCTCTGATGCTATTTTCACACTTTTCATTCACTCTCCATAGCATATCCAGTACTCTCTGAGCACCTATGAATTTTATGTGTTAACTCTGCCACTGTGATGGAGCCAACTTTTGCCTGGCTGCTACTCCTACCAGCTGAAGGCACCAGAAATCTGGGCAGAAAGCCTCAAATGATTTTGGTACCAAGAAGGTATTTTTTGTAGCTCTCTGGGTCTGTTGTATGTCAACAGAGAAGAATCTACTTCTGCAATAGTCTGAAGGGAATGAGAAAGACATTTGAGTAACGCCTTCAAAATGCTACAGGATGAATCATACCATTCCAAAGGAGGTAAAGAAACTTACCCTGGAAAGTAGGGTACAGCGGTTGTAACTAAAAAAAAAGCAGAGATGTCCCTGTTTTTGTTCTTGTCATAGCTTCACTTTCTTATCATTTAAAAATTGTTTTCTAATATAGAAAACATACCGAGGTAAAAAAATAAATAATTATTTGTGAGCTCAGTCCAATAGAGAAAGAATAAGTACTGCAAGGTGCACTGATTCTTATTTGCCTCTGAAAACATAAACAACCCGGCCGATTAAGAAACCATTGCCTAGAAAGGTGATGGCTAAGGCCAAAGTGAAGAGTGTCTGTTGTTTATTGTGGAGAAACGCTAGGAGTCTACTCTCAACGGCAGCTCTTCACTGGCCTCATTCCTTCCTGCTGACATAGAAATTTATTTCATCCAATGCAACGGACAGGATGATATTAAATTCATTGGATCTTCCTGAGACTTTTAAAGATAATCTTATCACCTTTCAAAGATATAACTTTGTTTTATTTTTTCCTGCCTGGTGCAGTTGGCCACTTGATCCAGTTCTCAGCCTGCTCTGCCCACGTATCTCTGCATTTACGGCCACAACTATTCACCAGATCCCAGCAGCTGATTCACCTTTTTCTTCCATAGGAATAAAGACTCACAGACAGCATCAAGCAGCACAACCCTTATATTCTTCTGAGCAGTACATGGAAGGTGCCTTTATGCTAGGCTTCTAGCACCTAAGGGATATTTCTAGGAAAACATCCCAGTTTAACCCCAACTTAACACAGTGATCTGGGATAGAGTCCTCGGAGACTGCTCACAAACCTCTATATTCTACTCCCCAAACAGAAAACCCTAAGGAACATAGAAGCACAAGGAAGTGTATATAAATAAAAGTTGAAGAGTGGGGACAAAACACAGTTATTGTCATCATTACTTGACACATGTGACAACAGATACACTGTATCTCCATGTGAATGTGACTATGTGGCCCAGTTCTATGGCTTAGTGATCTTCTACATATAGAAGAAGCTAGCTAATTTCAGCTCAAATATTTGAACTAGTATAGAGAGCGTTTTTTGTGGCTTTAAATTTTACTATTTCTCTTCACTAAATTTTTACCAGCCTCCTCTCATATAACTGCTTTGAGTTTCCCCAAGTAGCACTAAACGCATAGAGCCATGATCCATTTTCCACACCCTTTTCTGGGCATGAATTCTCTCCCACAACCACAATTTCACCTGGACAGATTGCAAAAGACCTATTGATAAGTGCCTAAATTTCAACCCTGGAGCCAGAGTGCTCGTGGTCAAGTTCTGGCTATGCCACATGCCAGCTGCATGACTTTGGGTGACAAGTATTATTTCTATGCCTCAGTTTCTTTAACTATAAAATGAAAATCAAAATAGTGTCTTCCTCATTGGGTAGATTTGAGGTATAAATTAAATGTCTCTGAGGCATTTAGAACAGTGTCCTGTACATAGCTGTACATAGTAAGTGGTCAATTATAGTTTGTTCCTCTTTCCCCTTGTCCTGCCCCTCCTCTTCTCTCCCCTTCTTTCCCTTCTCCTCCTCCTCTTCCTCCTTCATATTCTTATTCTTATTCTTATTCTTATTCTTATTCTTATTCTTATTCTTATTTCAGCTCACAAGAACAGTTCCATAGATATTATTCATGCAGGGCAACTTTAGGAATCACTTACCAATCGCTACTAACTCTAGAGCCATTTTCTTCTAACAATATTAAATATTTTCTACTCAAACTTTAGAGTCAATCATGTAGATCCCCTTACAATGTGATTTTTTGGATTGAAAAAAAATATATCTCTTGGGGCATCTGGGTGTCTCAGTCCATTAAGGATCCAATTCCTGATTTCAGCTCGGGTCATGATCTCACGATTTGTGAGATCAATCCCTGTGTGAGGTTGTGTGCTGACAGCACAGAGACTGCTTGGGATTCTCTCTCCCTATCTTTCTTCTCCTCCCCACTCTCATGCACAGACACACATTCTTTCTCAAGATAAATTTTAAAAAATTATATCTCTTTATCACACAGCTGAAGTTTCTGGGAAGTTCCCTAAGATAGTATTTAAGTTTAAGAAACAAATCATTGATAGGGCTTCTGGGTAGTTCAGTCGGTTAAGCAACCGACTCTTGATTTTAGCTCAGGTCCTGATTTTGCAGTTTGTGAGTTCAAGCCCTGCATGGGGCTCTGCACTGTCAGTGCAAATTATCTCTGCTTGGAACTATCTATCTCTCCCTCTCCCTCTCCCTCTCTCTTTCTCTCCCTCTCTCTCTCTGTCTCTCAAAATAAACTTTAAAAAATAAAAATAATTTAAAAGGAAATAGGTCATTGAGTACAAAGTATGAGAAGTAATAATATCTTTCATTTGACCTTGCCAATCCTCTCCATTATTCTCTACAAACATTAAAGCTATTTCCTGAAAATTTACACTTTTTTTTACCTGTACATATACAATGAAATATTCTCTTGGGTCCAATTAGGTCTTTACACATAATAAAAATAAATTTTAAGACAGATGCTTAATGGCACATTTCTTCCTCTGTGAGTATGAACTAGGACACATCAAGTCTTGAGAGCGGCTAAAAGATATCTTGGATCCATAAAGGCAGATAACTTTAGGATCAGGATGAGATGTAGAATCTCAAAAGCAAATATTAGAACAAGTTTGGTCCCCAGTGACACAGTTTATTTATTCAAATAACTGTTATATAAAACCAGACCAACATCTTTATTGTTGTAAAGCCAATATATTCTTTTCAATAGTCATTAAAAAGTTTGGACAAAAAACAGTTTAGATTATCTTTCAGAAACTTACAATGTAAAATATCACAACAGATATGGATCTAATTACTTTTCTTTTTTTTCTGAATGACCTCCTAGTGGCCTCAATTCTATAGCTCCAATCTGAATTGGTTGCTTTTCTTTTTCTTTTTTTTTTAATTTCTTTTAATGTTTGTTTGAGAGAGAAAGAGACAGAGTGCAAGCAGGGGAGGGTCAGAGAGAGAGGGAGAGACGGAATCTGAAGCAGGCTCCAGGCTCTGAGTTGTTAGAACAGAGCCGACATGGGGCTCAAACTCATAAGCTGTGAGATCATGACCTGAGCTGAAGTCATACACTTCAGTGACTGAGCCACCCAGGCGCCCCTAAACTGGTTGCTTTTTGTGTTCCTAGCTGGGAATGCCCTTTTCTACTCTCCTGTTTTGGATCTGCTTCTGTTTCATACCTCATGCCTTCCCAGATAGCTCCCTAGCTTTCCTGGAACACATCCTTGAATAAATTCCAAAGACAGAATGAATGGGAGATACAGTTTCAAAATCTTTATATGACTGAAATATTACTTTGCCTTCAACTATGGATTTAGTCATGATTGGTTGTGTCCCCCACCCTCAAATTTAAATGTTAAAGTACTAATACCCAGTACCTTAGAATATGACCTCATTTGCGAACAGGGTCATTACAGATGCAATAATTTAAGTTAAAATTAGGCCATACTGGAGTAGGTTTGGCCCCTAATTCTATCCAACTGATGTTCTTATTAAAAAAAAAAAAATGCTCTGTGAGGAAACGCATGTCCACCGGGAGGGCACCATGTAATCCAGGCAGGAGGCATGGAACAGACACTTTCCACAGCCCTCAGAAGGCAGTGGCACTGCTGATGATCTCAGGCTTACAGCCTCCAGAACTGTGAGGAAATAAATCTCTGTTGCTTAGCCACCCAGTCTGTGATGCTTCGTTACTACAGCCCTAGCAAACTGATGCAGTTATCTTGGTTGCAGATGATTTTATAAGCATGATTACACCTGTCATCCATCATCTATATGGTAATCAAGGAATCTGATACCATTGTAATTCCTGTTTCTTTTAGGTAACCTCTTGTGATATTTCTTTCCCCTTTGAAATATATTAGTATTATATCTTTACATTTCTAAACATTCATCTTCATTTACTAAAAGAATTGTGCCTTTATAAGGTATGGATCTATGACATTAAAAGACAATTTTCTTTGATTTAAAATCCCTTGATTATCCTTTTCTTCTTTCTCTTAATGTAACTTCTTTTTTTGGCAACCAGTTTTCTAGATGGATCTTTTATGTATACTTTTCTTTATTGCATATTTTAATCATTGTTTCCCTTCTTCCTAATATTATGAGATATTTCTTCGAATTTATTTCCCCATGCTTACACTGGTTTTTTAAAAATATGTGTGGCCACTTATGAAACACTCCAGAATTTAAAAACCTTTTCTCCTGAGTTCCTGAGTTCTGAACCAAATGGAGGGATGTTTTAAAATGTCAAACAAATGAAGACAAAGGACTTTAACTTTATTATCGATAAGCTGATGACTGAGAATCTTGTTTAAGTGTTTTCTACAATGAAATTCCTAACAGATCCACTGAATTAGGTAGGCCTACTAGCCCCATCATAGTCTGAGAAGAGGCATCTAAACATATAGTATATTCCTATAAGATATAGCAGGAAGTATAATTTGTGCTCTTTCTAGGCTGTTGGTTTCCACACACACACAAAAGGCACAAATTAACTGCACTCATTTTTTTAATTTCTCTAAATATATATTTTACCTTTATTCTTATATATCATAAAATGACATGGAAATAGCTTTACCCCTGCCAAGACTTTTCTTTATGCTTTGTTAGAGAAGACCAAATATAGCTTTCAGCCTGGGAATAATTCACCCCATTACTAAAGTAACACTCTTCCACGTACACAGCCAGACGTTCTGTTTCTCTACCCTCTCTGTTAAGAGTAAGAACTCTTTTAAGGGTGCATGGGTGGTTCATTGGGCCAAGGGTCTGACTCTTGATCTCAGCTCAGGTCTTGATCTCAGGGTCATGAGTTCAAGCCCCGTGCTGGGCTCCACACTGAGCTTGGAGCCTACTTAAAAAATAAGAAGAAGAAGAACTCTTCTCAGTCACATATAAGACCTGAGAATTGTTCCACCTGCTCCCCTCTGGTGGCTATTTCCTTGGCCTCAGTAGTTTCTTCACATACATATACTGACCAGTACACAACTGAAAGCTTCTGAGGAATGTCCTGAGGTCATGTGTGTCAGTCTCCATGCACCTCTCTCCTCTCTGGTGTTCTATGTAATTTAGGGAGATGATCAGACTCTTTGGGTTCTCTGCCTTTATCCATGACTTGATAAATTTCCAGAGAGTTAAGCCAGGGAAATCTTTGGGCTCTTCTCATTACCCCCCCCCCCCACTATTTTTAGAGATCATTGTCATTGGTTTCTTTTACCCAGTTTCTTAGAACAATTGTTCTATAAACTTACCACTTTGTTTTTAGTTATCTAAGGTGAGAGACTAAATCTGATAGCTGTTATTCCATCATGGCAATAAACAGAAATAAAATGTTTGCTTTGTATTTAATATTTGAATGCTTAATTTTTTTGTCTCAAGTTATAATCTGATTATGTGGGTGAACACACTCCAAAACCATCAATATTCTGGATTAATATCATCCTCTTGATCTCAGTGGTGTGAATGCACACCTGCTTCAGTTTTTCCACTTACTACATGTTGACTTCAAGTGAGCAATCATGACTTATGTGCTTATCTCAACACTGGCAGGTGATTATGATTCTAATAGCTCTATAAGGGGGGACACTAAGATAAATGGCAAAGGATGAGGTTAAGAAGTCGGTTATAGGGGCGCCTGGGTGGCGCAGTCGGTTAAGCGGCCGACTTCAGCCACGTCACGATCTCGTGGTCCGTGAGTTCGAGCCCTGCGTTAGGCTCTGGGCTGATGGCTCGGAGCCTGGAGCCTGTTTCCGACTCTGTGTCTCCCTCTCTCTCTGCCCCTCCCCCGTTCATGCTCTGTCTCTCTCTGTCCCAAAAATAAATAAAAAACGTTGGGAAAAAAAAAAACTAAAAAAATAAAAAAAATTAAAAAAAATAAAAAAAAAGAAGTCGGTTATAGTGATGATATTCAGCAGGGCGAAGATTGGGTCTGGCAGGGTCTTTCAAATTTCAGGTACAATATAGGACAAGTCTACATTGTTGAAACAAGTTTTTCCACAAAATTCTGGCCCTGGGCAGGTGAATAACCAATCACAGACTAGCAAAGATAACCTGGTTTAGGTCTTTGGATTATTAAGAGATATCAATTGTATTATTATTTTCAAATACAATAAAATGTGTCATTAGTAAGGTTACATTGCTATATTAAACACCTCATAAGGTATTATTCACAATGATCTTCATAAAATGCAGGGAGATGAAAGAGCAATGACAAAGTTTCAAATTTACAAAGAAGAAGCATAGAAATGAAAGAGATTTAAGGAATTTACCTAAGTTACATATGCAGGAAGTTGCACAGTTAAGAATCCGATGGAGAAAGTTTTCCTCCAAATCAATGCCTGGTGTTTCTAAAGCCTCCTACTTTGTCTAAACATGTGGAAAACTGCAGGATGAATCTCCTTGGTCCTGACTCTGTAGACGATGGGATTAAGTACTGGTGGGAGAAACAGGTAAATGTCAGCCATGACGATATGCACGATGGGACGCAAGTGTTTCCCAAAGCGATGGACCATGCATACCCCTGTTAGAGGTACAAAGAAGATAAGAACCACACATACCTGGGACAAACAAGTGTTGAGCACCTTTAGTCGCTCTTCAAAGATGCAATGCCCAGAACAGCATGGAGAATTAGGACGTAGGAAAGGAGTGTGAAAACTGAGTCTGCACCCAGTGTGATAATGACCACACACAATCCATAGATGTTGTTGACACTGGCATCAGAGCAGGATAATTTCAGAATATCCTGATGCAGACAAAAGGGGTGGCTGAGCACATTAGCCTGGCAATAATGATAGCGCCGTAGCAATATGGATGTAGGCATCATGACTCCTGCACTTCACAGCAAGCAGCCCAAGCCAGTCTTGCCAATGACATCACTGGTGAGGACGCTTGAGTAGTGCAATGGACGATATACAGCAATGAATCTGTCAAAGGCCATGGCCAACAGCACTGAAGAATTCAAGAACGTGAAGGTGTGGATGAAAAAGAGCTAAGCAAAGCGAGCTCCTACTTTGATTTCCTGGGCTTCCCACCATTACACAGCCAGTATTGTGGGGAGTGTAGAGATGGACATGCCCAGGTCAGTTACTGCCAAGATGGACAGCAGATAATACATGGGCTGGTGGAGTGAAGACTCATTCCAGACAACAGAGAGGATGGTCATGTTGCCTATAAATGCCATCAGGTATGCAAGACAAAATGGAATTGAGAGCGAAGCATGAACAGACTTCAGCCCATGGAAACCTCCTAAGAGAAGGATGGGTTCCATAGCATCACTGTTATTCCAGACCACCATGGTGGCCTTCAGAAACCTTTTGGGTGTGAGAGATGCTGACAAAGTCGCAGACTATTCAGATTGGTGAACAAATTCTACCATATTCATGTAAAATCAATCTTTAGTGTTTTTCAAATGACTTACACAAATGTGAGTATGAAGAAAGACATCCCAGGCATCTGAATCATCAGTTTGGGAACAGTTTATAAAATACGAAATTTGGTCACAACTGTATACTGGGACATGTGAGCACTGCTAGGATGCTATCAGGTTTATACCACAGCCTTGAAAAAATTCAATGTACATGCAAACTAGAGAAATGTAAACCTTTAGATAAATTGTGTAATTAATACAACAAAATCTAAGTAAAAATAAAGAAGCTGTATTGCTCTCCTTCAAATTAGCCTGAAGATCATTTCTCAATCTTATTTTTATTTTTCAGGGTTACCCTTATACCTTTAATCTCATTGTTTTTCATATATTTTTTTCTAAAAATTGACATATATGTTCTATGAAAGTGCAACACAATGAAGAAGAGAGAGGTCATTAATTTTAACATTTGATAACCTTTAATTCATTGAAATTTTGTAAAACATGGAAGCTCCAGTTGCGAGAGAAGCCAGGACTGATTTATTAAATCATCATGAAGAAAGAAAATCTGAGAATAGGTCACAAATGACCCTCTGAAATCTAATTAAACACACATTTTCACTCATTAAAACCTAATAGTAAAGGACAAAATATTAGTGGCATATTTTACTAATAATAAGAATAATGATTTATTATACTTTTATTTCTTTAGCATTCCTTACTTCACAATGTTTTTCAGTTTTAAAAAAGGTGATCATATTTATGAACACATTTCTCAGATAAAGCAAATGATTTATCTATTAGTTCTTTTATCTACATATCAAACAATTTCAAATTTCTAATCATTTATTCCTTTTTCCAGGAACCTGACTAGTCCTGCCTATGTGGTCCCAAAGCACACAATGGACCTTCTTATACATGTGTCTCTTTGATATTAACAATTGTAGGATTAAATGTAAGTCAGAATTTTTTGCCTTTCAATTTTATTTATCTTTCCCATTATTTGATGATGATAATTTTTAGGCTTTTCTATTTGTCATCCATCTGACTTAGACAAATATATAACAATCCCAAAATGAATTATTGAACTCCCAGATAAATTTGAATTGTGCATACTAGAATATAAATTCTTTGGTATTCCAAGACTTTACCCAATTGGAACAGATAATCAGAGAGGATATGATGCTTTATATTCATTATTTTTGACCTCTATATTATTTACCAGTGTATTTTTATTTTTTTATGTAGTTGTTGATCTAATTGTGTAAATGCTATTATATTCTTTTGTCATTTTATATAATGTACTATCTCTATATTCTTTAATAATCTTCTAGGCCACTATTTTTAGCACCTAACATTGCGTGCATATCTTCATATGATTTTTTATCATATTTTAAGGTTTTCCACAGCATGGATTTTCAGAAAGGGGTACACTGAATCAAAAAATATAACATTTAATATATACTGATGTATATTGCCCAATACAAATTTAAAAACAATATTTAAAATTAGACTATCATTTCTTGAATAATATTGCACTGGTCCCTCTGTTAAATATATACTTTATCTTATTTAGTTACTGTAGTAACCATATAAAAACAAAGTAAAACACAGAAGTGTCTACTTATTTGTTCAAGGTCACATAACTGATAAGTAGAATAGCCAGGAATTCACGTGTCTGTCTTTTTTTTTTTTTTAATATGAAACTTATTGTCAAGTTGGTTTCCATACAACACCCAGTGCTCATCCCAGCAGGTGCCCTCCTCAATACCCATCACCCACTTTCCCCTCCCACGCACTCCCCATCAACCCTCAGTCTTCTCAGTTTTTAAGAGTCTCTAATGGTTTGCCTCCCTCCCTCTCTAACTTTTTTTTTCCTTCCCCTCCCCCATGGGTTTCTGTTAAGTTTCTCAGGATCCACATAAGAGTGAAACCATATGGTATCTGTCATTCTCTCCATGACTTAGTTCACTTAGCATAACACTCTCCAGTTCCATCCATGTTGCTACATAAGGCCATATTTCATTCTTTCTCATTGCCAAGTAGTATTCCATTGTGTATATAAACCACAACTTCTTTATCCATTCATCAGTTGATGGACATTTAGGCTCTTTCCATAATTTGGCTATTGTTGAAAGTGCTGCTATAAACATTGAGGTACAAGTGCCCCTATGCATCAGCACTCCTGTATCCCTTGGGTAAATTCCTAGCAGTGCTATTGCTGGATCATAGGGAAGATCTATTTTTAATCTTTTGAGGAACCTCCACACTGTTTTCCAGAGCAGCTGCACCAGTTTGCATTCCCACCAACAGTGTAAGAAGGTTCCCGTTTCTCCACATCCTTGCCAGCATCTATAATCTCTTGATTTGTTCATTTTAGCCACTCTGGCGTGAGGTGATATCTGAGTGTGGTTTTGATTTATATTTCCCTGATGAGGGATGACATTGAGCGTCTTTTCATGTGCATGTTGGCCATCTGGATGTCTTCTTTAGAGAAGTGTCTATTCATCTGTTCTGCCCATTTCTTCACTGGATTATTTGTTTTTCAGGTGTGGAGTTTGGTGAGCTCTTTATAGATTTTGCATACTAGCCCTTTGTCCGATATGTCATTTGCAAATATCTTTTCCCATTCTGTTGGTTGCCTTTTAGTTTTGTTGATTGTTTCCTTTGCTGTGCAGAAGCTTTTTATCTTGATGAGGTCCCAATAGTTCATTTTTCCTTAAATTCCCTTGTCTTTGGGGATGGGTCAAGTAAGAAATTGCTGTGGCTGAGGTCAGAGAGGTTTTTTCCTGCTTTCTCCTCTAGGGTTTTGATGGTTTCCTGTCTCACATTCAGGTACTTTATCCATTTTGAGTTTATTTTTGTGAATGGTGTAAGCAAGTGGTCTAGTTTCATTCTTCTGCATGTTGCTGTCCAGTTCTCCCAGCACCATTTGTTAAAGAGACCGTCTTTTTTCCATTGGATATTCTTTCCTGCTTTGTCAAAGATTAGCTAGCCATACTTTTGTGCGTCCAATTCTGGAGTTTCTATTCTATTCCATTGGTCTATGCATCTGTTTTTGTGCCAATACCATGCTGTCTTGCTGATTACAGCTTTGTAGTAGAGGCTAAAGTCTGGGATTGTGATGCCTCCCACTTTGGTCTTCTTCTTCAATAGTGCTTTGGTTATTCGGGTTCTTTTGTGGTTCCATAAAAATTTTAGGATTGCTTCTTCTAGCTTCAAGAAGAATGCTGGTGCCATTTTGATTGGGATTGCATTAAATGTGTAGATTGCTTTGGGTAGTATTGACATTTTGACAATTTTTATTCTTCCAATCCATGAGCACGGATTTTTTTTTCCATTTCTTTGTATCTTCCTCAGTTTTCTTCATAAGCTTTCTATAGTTTTCAGCATACAGATCTTTTACATCTTTGGTTAGATTTATTCCTAGGTATTTTATGCTTCTTGGTGCAATTGTGAATGGGAACAGTTTCTTTATTTGTCTTTCTGTTGCTTCATTATTAGTGTATAAGAATGCAACTGATTTCTGTACATTAATTTTGTATCCTGCGACTTTGCTGAATTCATGTATCAGCTCTAGCAGACTTTTGGTGGAGTTTATTGGGCCTTCCATGTATAGTATCATGTCATCTGCAAAAAGTGAAAGCTTGACTTCATCTTTGCCAATTTTGATGCCTTTGATTTCCTTTTGTTGTCTGATTGCTGATGCTAGAACTTCCAAATATATAAAACAATCACAAACATAAGCAACCTTATTGATACGAATGTGGTAATCGCAGGGGACTTTAGTACCCCACTTACAACAATGGATAGATATTCTAGACACAGAATCAATAAAGAAACAAGGGCCCTGAATGATACATTGCATCAGATGGACTTGACAGATATATTTAGAACTCTGCATCCCAAAGCAACAGAATATACTTTTTTCTCGAGTGCACATGGAACATTCTCCAAGATAGATCACATACTGGGTCACAAAACAGACCTTCATAAGTATAAAAGAATTGAGATCATACCATGTACACTTTCAGACCACAATGCTATGAAGCTTGAAATCAACCACAGGAAAAAGTCTGGAAAACCTCCAGAAGCATGGAGGTTAAAGAACACCCTACTAAAGAATGAATGGGTCTCTATTTGCTGTCTACAAGAGACTCATTTTAGACCTGAGGACACCTTCAGATTAAGAGTGAGGGGATGGAGAACTATTTATCATGCCACTGGAAGTCAAAAGAAAGCTGGAGTAGCCATACTTATATCAGACAAACTAGACTTTAAATTAAAGACTGTAATAAGAGATGAAGAAGGGCATTATATAATAATCACAGAGTCTATCCATAAGGAAGAGCTAACAATTATAAATGTCTATGCACCGAATACAGGAGCCCCCAAATATATAAAACAATTACTCACAAACATAAGCAACCTTATTGATAAGAATGTGGTAATTGCAAGGGACTTTAACACCCACTTACAGAAATGGATAGATCATCTAGACACATGGTCAATAAAGTAACAAGGGCCCTGAATGATACATTGGATCAGATGGACTTGACAGATATATTCAGAACTCTGTATCCCAAAGCAACAAAATATACTTTCTTCTCGAGTGCACATGGAACATTCTCCAAGATAGATCACATACTAGGTCACAAAACAGCCCTTCATAAGTATACAAGAATTGAAATCATATCATGCATACTTTCAGACCACAATGCTATGAAGCTTGAAATCAACCACAGGAAAAAGTCTGGAAAACCTCCAAAAGCATGGAGGTTAAAGAACACCCTACTAAAGAATGAGTGGGTCAACCAGGCAATTAGAGAAGAAATTAAAAAATATATGGAAACAAACGAAAATGAAAATACAACAATCCAAACACTTTGGGATGCAGCGAAGGCAGTCCTGAGAGGAAAATACATTGCAATCCAGGCCTATCTCAAGAAACAAGAAAAATACCAAAAACAAAATAACAGCACACCTAAAGGAAATAGAAGCAGAACAGCAAAGACACCCTAAACCCAGCAGAAGAAGAGAAATAATAAAGATCAAAGCAGAAATAAACAATATAGAATCTATAAAAACTGTAGAGCAGATCAACGAAACCAAGAGTTGGTTTTTTGAAAAAATAAACAAAATTGACAAACCTCTAGCCATACTTCTCAAAAAGAAAAGGGAGATGACCCAAATAGATAAAATCATGAATGAAAATGGAATTATTACAACCAATCCCTCAGAAACACAAGCAATTATCAGAGAATACTATGAAAAATTATATGCCAACAAATTGGACAACCTGGAAGAAATGGACAAATTTCTAAACACCCACACACTTCCAAAACTCAAACAGGAAGAAATAGAAAATTTGAACATACCCATAACCAACGAAGAAATTGCATCAGTTATCAAAATCTCTCAACAAATAAGAGTCCAAGACCAGATATTACTAAATATTTATAATAGTGATCACAGTATAATCCTGGCTAGAGAGGAATGTTAATTACCAGTATCCTACCTTTCCATGACTAACTCTCTTCTTTGTGTCCCTATCAACTTTTAATTTCCTGAATGCTATGCTGTTTCTAGTATTTTGCTTTTATCTGTAATAAAAATGCTCATCTTTTTCTCATTGGTCTTTGTCCAAATCCTAAATTTGGTATCATGTCCTTTAGAATCCTTTACTGGAACACTTCTCCACCTTCCACCCAAGATAGAATATGTTTTTCTTTGTGACCTTTGGCACATTAATTATATAAATATTTATTTGACATTTATTTCACATCTGTTCCTCCTACTTGACTGATCTCTTTGTGGCCAGGGTATATTTTATGTATATCTTGATGTTCCCTGATGCTTTCACCCATTTGATCCTCAATAAATATTTGCTGGATAAGTATAAATGATCTTTCTTAGCTAGAGGCTAAAGGAATGAAGGACTAAAATGAAATATATTAGGATAACTGCTACATGTGGGTGATTGCCTCAAGCTGGCAATGATACCTCAAACCTTGGCTTACTATCCAATCCATATGAGTGAGGGAATCCCAGAGAGTCCATGTTAGTTATAAGTGGAAACATTTAAGTAAGAGAGACACATTTTGATATAATTGGTGCCTGGCTATCACTCTGTGTGAGGATTAAAGCAATATTATTGAAGATAACTTGTTGATATTATTTAAAGAAACTTAATATTCGAAGGTGTTAAAAGGTACATTGCAAATAAACATAAATTTAACACACATGATTTGCTTTTATACCAATTCCTGATCACTAGGGAATTGATACTATCCCATAAAGTGATATACAGGCCAGTTGTTTATTATACTGCTTTGTTTGCCTTGTTCTCTTCTTGTCCTCTCTTGCTCTCACATATGTTGCAAAAGTCTCGTGGATATCTTTTGTATATGATCAGTATCAACTATTGTTGCCTCTCTTTTCTAAACATGCTTCACCTCTCATTCTTGCTTTCATGCTTTTCTCCATTCCTCTCTTTTTCTTGCACATATTGTGTGTGTGTGTGTGTGTGTGTGTGTGTGTGTGTCTCCACATCTGTCTCCGGTACGCTTTTCTTACCTCTAGCCTCACAATCCATAAACTGCTGCACATGCCTGATGCATTTCTGAGCTGCTACTTCTGTGACCACTTTTGTTGAGCTTTTGAATATATTCCCCTGGGTTTAATTCCATCTTTGTAGATTGAATTCCTTGCTTAGTTTAGCTTCCGTCTCTATGTCACCTATTAACAATTAAGTGATAAATATATCACAGAAAAATTTAGTTTTGAAGTAAATGGATGTAGAATAATAGTCTAAATAGTGGAGAATACAGAGCAAGTTCTAAATGCAGTTATCACACTAGAAGAAAATAAAAACCTTACAAGCAGTTGATTAAATGGTTATTACATTCATGTTTGGGAGACACTCACCACCAATATCAAGGAGGCCACATTTGTGTGCAGGTGTTAGAACATGTCTTTGTGCCAGCTGCCAGATTTGTCTTTCTGTAATGTTAGTCATTCTATTTCTCTTAAGAAAATCAGAATAACCCCCACTTCCCAAGTCAAATACCTTGGCTGAAATGCAAAGCTTTGCCTTCTCTCCTATTAGGTATATACACTTCCATTCTCTTGGACTGCCCCACCCCGACTCAGGTCCCCTATTGCTACAGCTTAGTTGATTAGCCCATAAACACACATATACTCCTTGCTTCCATGTTATTGCTTCAGAAGATAATCTGAATTATTGCAAACAATAATTTCTTTAAAGGATGCATATTTTTATGTAATAGTATAACATTTTTATTTTACATAGAGGAACCTAGGATAGAATTTGACATTTACAAGGAATTTTTTTTAACATTTATTTATTTTTGAGACAGAGACAGAGCATGAATGGGGGAGGGGCAGAGAGAGAGGGAGACACAGAATCGGAAGCAGGCTCCAGGCTCTGAGCCATCAGCCCAGAGACCGACGCGGGGCTCGAAGCACGGAGTGCGAGATCGTGACCTGAGCTGAAGTCGGACGCTCAACCGACTGAGCCACCCAGGCGCCCCGAATTTGACATTTTCAATATTACAAAACTTGAGCAACACTCGTTTTTTTCTCCTGCTTGGAATACCAGTTGTTGTTTGTTGTTGTTGTTTGTTTTAACCCTGCCTACCTAGTAAACACAAATTAATCCAAACTTTAGGTCCAGGCCTAACTCACTAATGAGATAATAGTAACTCGGGGCATAGTATGCTTTTGATGATAATATTTCTGCTTTTCATCCTTTCTGTCGCTTATGGTATCCTATATAATCATATATCATTTTAATACACACTGAAACTCAGTGAATGAATGAAAGATCATATCATTAACTTGGAGGCCTCTATCTTAAAATTAAGTTATTAAATGGAATTTGTTAAAAAAAAATCATCCACACATGATTTATGAAAATCCGTGAACTCATAGATAAGACAGTTTTCCCTTCCTAATATAGGATGGTGTGATCCAATCAGGGCAGGGCGTGAATAGAACAGAAAGGGGGAGGAAAGAATGATTCAATCCTTCCTGCCTGATTTTTTGAGCTAGGATATCAATTGATTTTTTTTCCTGCCTTTAGCACCCTGGTGCTCAGGTCTTCAGACTCAGGCTGAATTACACCAACTTTCTAGGACCTCCAGCTTGTAAAAGGCAGATTGGGGGACTTACCAGCCTCCATATATAATCCTCAGTCCCCAGTACATATCCTATTGCTTCTGTTTCTCTGGACAACTCTGACCTATACAATGGTATTGCCAAGGTCTTAAGTGTATCTTGAGATTTAAGCAGGTATTATTCAATAGTAAAATATTAACAGTTTATCAAGGAAACATCTTATCCATCTTAATGTTCTTCACTGATGATATATAATAGGAACAATAGGGTTTTCAGGTACTTACCAAGGTGTGCCATTAGGGTATACCTCAGGCACTATATATATGACAAGAATGAAGTCAGTCCAATCCCCCAATCCCAGTCTCAGGTACACGGGATTATTATGACTTTCTGATACTAGTCTTTCCTCCCTGATGCTTTGTTAGTGGACTTTGGGAATGATTACACCGGAGGCTATACCCAGAAGGACTACAAAGCCCAGTCGAATACTTTAATGAATCCTTAAGTGTTAAGTGAGACATACTCAACTGAATTCCCATAATGCAAATGATTTAGTCATTTTGAGGGGCCTTAAAAAAAGAATAGGAGAGTGTCCCAGTCCCATTATGCTGAATTGCTTCCTTACCTACAGTTTCAGAGCATTCTGGTTTTGGCTCTTTCCCAGCTGTTGTCACATTGTATTATTCTATGTCATTATGTTAGTGATACTACGTTTGAGCTATTGGGTTTTTTAATTCTTAAAGGAACAGATTATTATTTTTTAAAGACAAGGGGCCCCTGTGTGGCTCAGTTGGTTGAGCGTCCAAATTTGGCTTAGGTCATGATCTCATGGTTTGTGGGTTCAAGCCCCACGTTGGGCTTCATGCTGATAGTGTGAAGCCTGCTTCAGATTCTGTGTCTCCCTCTGTCTGCCCCTCCCCTGCTTGCACTCTGTCTCTGTCTCTCTCTCCCTCAAAAATAAATATAAACATTAAAATAAACACTTTAAATAAATAAATAAATAAGTAAATAATAAGGGGATAGTATTTACTTTTAAAATACTATGTTGATATTGAAATAAATAATACTGACATGTTTAATACAAAAGTGAATGTTGGCCTCTCTTTTCCCCTTCACCGATAACCAAGGATAATCTCCATTGACCATTTGAAATATTTGATTCCATGAATCTCTCTCTTAACATACACACAGACACATACACTACACACACACACACGTTTTGTTTGAATTAGTTTTTTTAGAATTGAAATAATTCTATATGCACTGTTATTCAGCTGTCTTTTGCAACAAATCAAATATAAAATGTGTATCACTGCATATGCATCCACATTATTCCCTTTGGTTGCATGATGTACATTCCATAAACAGATTTTGCTTTTATTTTAATAAAATCCCTCCTCTACTGAGGTTTAGGTGGTGCAGGTAGTGATTCACATTGTGCAGAAATGGGAGTATCCTGAGGTTAGAACATGTACAGAATCATTGGCAGTGGTAAATTAGGGCTGGTTAGGAGACTGACAGGAAAAGATTGAAAGACCAGAGTCCAGGAGATCTGGGGTGGTAGAATTATACCGGTATATATCTTGAAGATCTTTGCATCACATGTTAGTGCCCACCAGAGAGTATCCACCACGGAAATGCAGCCAACCTTATAGAAAAGCACGACCAGTTATCAGTCATCCTCTGTTTTCAGCCACCACAGTGTTTGAACAATGGGTACATGAACTTGGAGGCCATAGAGGATGCATGGGTTTGACAAAGGTCGAACGCTATGGAATCCCACATAGCTAAGACTGATCTAGCTACTGCCACCGCTAAATGTCAGACTTCCTAGCAATAGAGACTAATGTTGAGGATTGGATATGGCATCATTTCTCATGGTTACCAACCAACCACTTCATGACAAGTTGACCACATTTGTCCTTTGAATCCTGCAATAGGGGCCAGTTTGATCTTTACAATTTTTGTCTTCTAGTTTCTGGCTTGTCTATTTTCTGACACTATGTCTGAGGCACAGAATATTTTAATGTCATTAAATCTAACTTACCAATTGCTTCTTCTTAGATAATGGTTTAGCATTATAGTCAAATGTAGGCTAAAAGTCCGTGCTTCAAGATTGTAATTTGAATTTACACACACACACACAAACACGAACACCAGTAAATGTAATTTTGTAATTATAAAAGACAGTTTAAATGTATATTTTATCTCTTTTCTCCTCTTAACAGTCTTAAAAAGCAATTTTATAAAGTAACATGCATGCAATCCACTACTGGCCTTATAACATATAGAAATACAATGTGTGTATAATATATTTGAGAGTACAGCACAAAGGAGGTAGGCAGATGCAATGCTGTATTCTTAGAAATGTTGGGGCCCCTGCGTGACTCAGTTGGTTAAGCTTCCGACTTCGGCTCAGGTCATGATCTCACAGCTTGTGAGTTCGAGCCCCGTGTTGGGCTCTGTGCTGAAAGCTCAGAGCCTGAAACCTGCTTTGGATTCTGTGTCTCCTTGTCTCTGCCCTCCACTACTCTGCCTCTCTCTCAAAAATAAACAAACATTAAAAAAAAAATTTTAATAAAAAAGAAATGTGGACAGATGCAGGGTGCCTGCACTTTGGCTCAGGTCATGATCTCATGGTTCATGAGTTCCAGCCCCAAATGGGCTCACTGCTATCAGTGCAGAGCCCATTTCTGATCTTCTGTCCCCCTCTCTTTCAGCCCCTCCTCCACTTGTGCTTTCTCTCTCTCTCTCTGAAAAATAAATAATTAAAAAAACATGAAAGAATTGTTGACAGATGGTAAATTAATAATTAAAACAATAAATTTTGGCATTGTGACATTAATGGATGTATTGTATATAACAATACCACAAATAAAGGGGAAATGGAAGACAGCTATATTGGAGTAATAACTTAAATAGTCCTATATATCACTGAAATTAAGCTAGTGTACATGTGAAGCTGATTTTGGCAAGATGATTTTGGTAAGCCCTATTATAATCACTGAGGAAAACCATCATAAATATATAGTGAAAAAGTCATTAAAGAAATTAAAATGCTATGTAGGGCAATATTAATTTAAAGCAAAAGAAAGTAGCAAAAGAACCAACAGAGAAATTTAAAAATAAAACATGAGATCTGAAAACAAAAAATTAAATGGCAGACGTAAATCCACCTTACCATTCTCAATATTACCATTGAATGTAATGGAAAATGGATTGAGCATTCCAATCAAAAAGCAGTTTGTCAGACTAGATAATAAAACATGAGCCAACCATGTGCTTTCTGTAGGGGACATATACAAATGGATTGAAA
This sequence comes from Panthera pardus, assembly GCF_024362965.1. NCBI lineage: Eukaryota > Metazoa > Chordata > Mammalia > Carnivora > Felidae > Panthera > Panthera pardus. The sequence goes on from NW_026526677.1 coordinate 54,561,968, forward strand.
GTAAAAGAATGGAAAACAAAATATGCAAATAGCAACTACAACAAAGCTGGCTATACTACATGAGAAAAAAATAGACTTTGAAACCAAAACAAAAAACAAAAAACCAAACCAAATAGTATATAGTACAGTAGACTATACTATATACTATAGTATAGTAAAAAAGATACTATATTATAAGTAAAGAGGTCCATTTTATAATGATAAAAGGGATCAATCCACCAGGAAAGTCTAACAATGATAGGCATATACATACATAATAACAGATCAGCAACATATATGAAGCAAAAATTGGCAGAAATGAAGGGAGGAATAAACAGAAGCTTAAGATTTTAATACCCCACTTTCTCACTATCAATGATGAACAGAACAACCAACTGGACAGAAGATCCAACAAGGAGATGGAAGAATATACGTATATATAAATATATATAAATATAATATAGTATATTAATATCAATTATTAATATATTAACTAAATAATTAATAGTTAATTTTAATAAATAAATTTATTAATTAATAAATATTAATATATTAATAATATAAAGATGTATTAATATAATATAATTTATATATTATATATTATTATAATATATAAAATATTATATATTATATATAATATATAAAATATATAATATATAATATAATTTTTATATATAAAATATTATATATATTTATATATATTCATACATTCAAAATGATAGAAATAACACAATGTTCTGTGACCACACAAAAATATGTAATATATATATATATATATATATATATATATATGAATGTATTTTCATAATAACCAGAAGGTGGCAACAAACTAAATGTTCATCAACTGTCTGAATGGTAAACAAAAAATGTATGCTATACATTGTAGTGAGTTTGAGGATCTGGGGAGTGACTAAGGAAAAGCCTTGACTATGAGATGGCAGTGACACAGTGAGGTTTCTCAGGCAGAACTTGGACAGGTTGTTGGTAGAGGAAGTCCCACACAGCAGGAGATCTTCCAGGGGTGGTTGTCAGGGCCACCACCCCAAGGAGAAAAGGGCAAAGTAACTCCTGGGTTACAGGGCAATTGGAGAGAGGACACGTATTTCTTGATAATATTTTCAGCGACATGGAAGGTAGTGTCTGAACCAGAAGTAGTTCAAAGTCTTTTATAGCCCTAGACTTTGTCTTATCTACAGCTAGCAGAAATCAAATACAATTTTGTGAAATATGCAAATAAAGAAGTCTCTATATGGTTATAATTGTATTTATTTGGGATGTATTTAAAACATTTGGATGTGTAAATATTTCTTTTATCTGGTGCCAGTGGGCTTGAGCTCAAAGTCCTACATGCTGTGTGCAAGGGCTATCCTTTACCCATTTATATAACAACATAAAATGAAATATCATTCAACCATAAAAAGTACTGAAGTTCCGATATATGTTACATCATTATGCTAAGTGAAAGAAATCAACCACAAAATACCACATACTACATTATTACATTTATAGGCAAGTGCAGAATATGGAACTCTACTGAGCCAGAAAGTACATTAGTAGTTACTCCATGGAGGATATGGGATGGAAGTGATAGCTGCAGAGTATGAAATTTCTTTTTGAGATGAGAAAAATTGACTGCTTTGATGGTTACATACACCTTTAAGTATATTTTAAAATTTATAAAAGTACACATTGAACTGTGTACTTTAAATGGATGAATTGTATGGTATGTGACATATCTTAGAAAGTTGTTAATATTAAAAGATATACTTAGCAAATTATACATTTATGGAATAGAGAAAGATATACCATGCTAACACTAATCAAAAGAAAGCTAGAGAAGCTATATTAATTTCATAAAAGACATACTTTAAAATGAGAAAAATTATCAAGGATAAATAAAACGCATTATATTTTGATAAAGTGATTTCCAAAAGACATAACAAACCTTAATGTCTATGCACCTAACAACAGAGAATCAAAATACTCAGGATAAAAATGATAGAATGACAAGGAGAAATAGACAAATCCACTATGATATTTTGAGACTTTAATAGCTCTCTTTCAGTAACTGACGGATCAAAAGCCATCTTGGAACCTAAATTTTCTTCAGAAATGGAGGACCTTCCCAAAATATAATAAACAACTTCATTAGATTGTTGATTTGATGACTCTTAGTTTCACATTTATTGTTAGTTATTAAAAGATAAGTTATGTACTTCTGCTAAGAATAGCTTAACCTGGGTTTAGTGACCATATTCCCTAGTATGTCAACATACATACAAAACAAAACCATGCCTTTATTCTCTATGCTGAAAATACAGGATTTGCACATATATTTTTCTAAACAACAAGCATTTATTTCTCAGTTCTGAAGGCTGTTAGTCCAAGATAAAGGTGCCTACAGATTTGGTGTCTGGTGAAAGCCCACATCCTGGTTCATAGATGGCCCTCCTTTCACTGTGCCCTCACACGGCTGAAGGGGCAATGGAGCTCTGTAGCCTTTTTATAAGACCACTAATCCCACTTATGGGGGCTCCACCTTCATGACCTAATCACCTCCCAAAGGCCTTAACTTTTTTTTTTTTTTGTAATTCCAGTGTAGTTAACATACAGTGTTATGTAGTTTCAGGTGTTCAACAGAGCTTACTATTATTGAGGTTTATATCTACTATCTTAAAAGCAAAATGTTACTAGTAATATTTAAATTCAAAATTCTACATTAATATGAAATGCATTCATAAATATAAAAGGACTGGGAAGGAAGTTATATTTTAGAGTCTCTTTCACCTAAAATTTCTGTTGCTTGAATTTCTTGAGGATTCTATCCCTAATCTGCTTGGTCTTGACACTGTAGACAATGGGGTTCATGAGGGGTGGGACCAGCAAGTAGACATTGGCCATGAGCACATGGACAATTGGGGACACATTCTGCCCATAGCGATGGATCATAGATAGCCCAATCATTGGTGTATAGAAAGTGAGCACAGCACAGATGTGGGAGATGCAGGTGTTGAGGGCTTTCACCCTCTCTGTCTTGGAGGCTATATTCAATACTGTGCCAAGGATGAGGATATAGGAGAGGAGAAGGAGCACTGAATCAAGTCCCATGGAGCAGATGACCACCATGAGGCCATAGATGCTGCTGACCCGACGGCTGGATACAGTTGTCTTTATAAGGTCCTGGTGCAGGCAGAATGGGTAAGAGAGAATATTGACAGAACGATATTGAAGCCTCTTTAGGAGAAAGGAAGCTGGAAAGACCAGAGCCAAGGCCCTTCCAGCAATTGCCAACCCAATCCCAGTGATCACACCATTGGTTAGAATGGCCACATAGCGCAGGGGCTCTCGGATTGCTACAAAGCGGTCAAAGGCCATGGCCAACAGCACAGCTGACTCAATAATTGAGAAAACATGAATGAAGTACATCTGGACCAGACAGGCATTAAAAGAGATCTCCCGGGCATGGAACCAGAAAATGCTGAACATCGTAGGCAAGGTTGTAGTAGATAGGCCCAGGTCAGTAAGTGCCAGCATTGATAGAAAGTAGTACATTGGTTGGTGGAGGGAAGGCTCAGTTCTGATGATAAGTAGGATCGTGATGTTTCCTGCAATTGAGGTGGCATACACCAAGAAGATGGGGATGGAAATCAAGCTGTATCTGCTTTCAAGGCCTGAGAGGCCTGTCAGGAGAAAGCGAGGGTACAGGGCAGAGCTATTGAAGACAGACATTGTGGTGATGGAGGTGTCTTCAGTCTAAGTGGGAAGATGAGAACCTGGAACAATTCGGGTACAGTCAATATTGCAAGAAACAGCAATGCTCTGACGCATGCTGCACTCTATGGACTCTTTCCAATCATTCCTTTGGTCACTGTGTATAATTACTACCTGTATTTATTATTTTGCCAGTTAATTTATTCTTTCATCACTGTATATTTATTGAGAACATAGTTTATAAAAGGAAAATTGACAGTGCTATAATATAGAGAAATATATAAAAACTGTGTTCAAATACTTATAACCTAGAAAATAAAGCTAAAATTAAAGAAGTAATTTAATATAAGGCCTAAAAAAACACAGTAAAAGGAAAGAAACCTGACCCAAATATGTCAGGGAAGATTTATTGAAGGTGATTCTTGAATTAGGTCTCAAATGACAAATATGAGCTGGATGGGAACAAAGGGCTGTATTGGGCATTCTGTGCTGATTGACTCCCAGACAAGTGCAGGAAGATATTACAAGTCTGAGTGCAAATGAATATAATTCAGCAAAACTAGGATAGGGTGGCTCTTCAGATGGTATTGAGGTGCAGACTGAATAGAAATAGGCCAGAATTGTATTGAGGCGGGCACCTTTTGGGATGAGCACTGGGTGTTGTATGGAAACCAATTTGACAGTAAATTTCATATATTGAAAAAAAAAGAGCTTGAAAAAAAAAATAGACCAGAATTTCTGAATGAACTTATGTATAAATATAAAGAACTCCCTCTTCATCTTAGAAGATGCAAGATAGTCATTTTAATAAAAAGTAAACAATATATTGTAAACAGACCTATATTATATTGCTGTCAAACAAGAACCAATGTAAAGAATGGACTAAAGTTTGGCAAAAGAGAAGGCATGGAAATCATTTTGAAGGCTATTGTAGTATTTTTTTAAGTGGATGAAAGTAATATGTGGGATAATAAAGGATAAATGGATATAAATGTTGTATATAGAGAAAAAAATACTGGTTCATGATCATATGGTAGGAATGAGTTATTTGGTAGATTTTGGTTTCATCTATTGAAACAAACAAAAAGCAAAAATTCAGAAGGACCTCAGGAATAGTTTGTGAAACTAGCATGTAAGAATAATTCAGTTTTGTTAGGATAAATCTGAAGCATGTGTGTCCAGGGGCTAGTGGTATATTGGGTTCCATAGAGAGTTGTCAAAAGGGAAATTATTCCTAGAAAATTTGGAAGGATAGCTAATGGAGCAAGGAGACAGAGAAAACATTTCTTAAAAAAAAATAAAACTAGCAATAACCAAAAAAGAACACATGGCATATTATAAGAAGAGTGAAAGAGCTTTAGTGCTCAGGGCTCAGGTACCCAGCAGATGGAATGTGCTGTAGGGAACATAAGAGGCAGAGTTTATCAGGAACTGGAGAAGATGAGGTATTCTACTAGGAACCCTAAAGACTGATTACTTAGCAACATGATGGCCACCCAATTCCAGTTACTTTAGGCACTAAACATCAAAAATACTTTTTTCACTTAGCATATCTGATGTCAAACTTCCTCCAAAATTCACGTGGCCCCCAACATATCTTGTTCCACTAATACAATTACAGTTCATAGTTTTCTCTGACAGACTTAATAAAAGTAAGTAATTCCCTAACCACCTACAGTGATCACAGGAGCTTTTCCACTCTGAAACCATCTTCCTTCCATTTTCAGAAAGATAACAATGAAGAGCAGAACTGCTTTACATATCCTCATCTTGTGATTTATATATTATTCTATTTATAACATATTAGGTGACTAGTCTTAATATACTTCCCTCATTGTCCTAGCTCATCATGTTACAGTCTTCTCCTGGTCTCCTTTAACATCACTTAAACAATAATTGTCATCACCCTGGCATTTGTGCACACTTATTTTATTCTTCCTTTATACCTTCCGTTAAATCTTTCAATATCCTCAGAGACTTCATCCTGCCCAAGTATGCCAAGTCCTCCCTCTTAGATCACTTTCTCCTACTGCCTCATTTTAAAGACTCCTTTCACTTCAGATATTCATAATCCGTCTTCCATAAATGGGTCTATTGGATGTAGGTACAGGCACCCTGCTCTCAAGTAGCTACTCCTCTAGAGTCAGAAGAAGACTGATGACAGCTGTCATTCACTACCTCTATCACTTTGGACACATTACTAAACTTCTTTGAGCATGAAACAAAACAAAAAACTAGGAACTGTATTGTCTTACTTCAGAAAGTACTCAAGAAAATGTATCTAAAATGCTTGGCACAGAATCTGAGACCTTTGAGCTTAAGTGAAGAAAAAGTGTTAAGACCTTTGGGAGATACTTTGGGCTAAGTGAAGCAAAATGTTAAGGGAGGTGCTGAAGTAGTGACAATCTTAAGCATATCAGCCAAATATAACAGTGACCCAAAGGCAGGTGTGACCAAGGGTACCCAAGTTACCACTTATAAAGATATTACTCCTCAGGGTTTCTCTTGAGAATTATTTTGCCTAATTCATTTTTTTAGCTCATAATATTGTTAATTGTGTAAGATATATGTGAGAATAAGATAGAAGAGATACACAAACCACCATGAGCATTATCATCATCATTTTAACATAATTTTTAGTTAATATCAGTTTTTCAGAGAACAGAGATTTCAGTACATGGGTTCCCATTATGTGCATTCTCTACACCTACAGATGAGTTTACAGTCCCAGGGCTCTTCTGAGCAGCCTTGAGGATGATACTCTGGCTCATTTTGGGGAAATGATACTCTGTACCTCTGACCTATCCTAAAACTGTGAATTCACACGTACAATGGCCAGTCTTACCTCTTGACTTGCTCTCCTACTTCCTGGATTCTTCAAATACATTAGGTACTAATCTCCTGCCCATTTCTCTCACTTCAGAAGCCTTACTTTAGACATACCTAAATCTTCAAGTGTAAGCAGCCATTCACCCTGTTACAGATTTGCTGGGCTCCAGTCTGCCAGACCTGCGGACTTGTTGCAGGTAGACCAAGCCACTGAATATGGACATAAGAGAAGAATAAAAAACATAATGTATCTGAAGGGAGATAGTTCTTCAAGGAAGCATAGATGTCTGGGGTGAGGCATCCATTTCTCCTTCAGCAACTCCAGACCCAAGACAACAGGTTTGCTTTCAGCATCTTTGACTCTGTCCAACGAAGCGCTTTATTAGCACTACACTTCTGGGCTTTGACTACTCCAAGCTGCACTCCCTTTCTTCACTAGCCATCCTCTCAGGGCCAATTTCTTTTCTTAATGCAACCTTCAGGGAGGATAAATGTCACTGGAGCTTTTGTTCCTGCTCGGAGAAGGGAGATGATTGTGCCAAATTCCCAAACTGGGAGTCCAGATATGGCAGCAATTGAGCAGTGTCCCTGGGATAATCTGATGGGGAAAAGCAATGGACTTGGTCAGAATAATGTACTTAAAAAAGCCTGTGCTTTGAATAACCAGAGACAGCAGTTACTAGTTGTTGAATGGTGGGAAAATCACAGTAGTCCTCCCACTTTGAAACCCACTTTGTTGAGCCGCTGTGAGGAGTGCGAAAACTTGTGTGTAGAGTGTAAATTTATTATAAACAATAAAGAGCTATGAGATTCATATACGGCAGTCCATAATACTTAACGCTTTTACCAGCAATCTGATAGAAGGGTAGACATCCTACTCTCTTCATCCAGCAAAATGTCCTATTTACTCTGGCCCACAAATCTGCCTCTGAACAATCCTGAGCTATTATACTAAATCGTAAAGACGAAAGTGTGGTAGAATACAAAAAGAGCTACACACCTATGTCCTCACTATCTAGCAAAGAAATGAAGGTCCTATTGTAAAAGGAGTTTTATCTGTTCATTCCAAAATTACACGAGCAGTAGACATGAGAGTAGAGGATGGGTTTGCCCAATTTCCACTGCTGTTCACCTTCACTACTAGGAAAGTCACCTCAGTTACGCAGGTGCCATCACCTGAGACCGATTTGGTTTTTCTTTTGATCATAACTCATAATGTATCTACCAACATTTCTCTATTCACAGAGTAAACTACCTCTCAGAATACATCATTTTGTTCCCACTATCTTCAATGTCAGATCAATTCAAGTAATTTCCAATAAAATCTCAATGGAGGGCAACATGACTTCATGCTGGTTTTTAGGGATGCCGTAGCTGCCTCCAAATATATTCTTTATACTGCCCCATGAAATTCCACTTTTCCAAAATCTGATTTTTTGGTATCTTCCTGCTCTAAAATGTTAGTGCCTATATAAGATTTTCCTAAAATGTACAATAAACCTCTATATGAATAGAATTAATGATCAAACAAATAAATAAAGTAAGCCTCAGTCAATTACGCTTGGGGCAAACGGCACATAGTAAAATGTTGGTTACCAGGGGCTGGGAGAGGAGGAGGGTGTGGATAGGATAGATAATATTTAAGGATACAAACCTGTTATTAGAGTAAATAGGATCTATAGGTCTTAATGCACAGTAGAGTGAATATAGACAACAATATTATATCACAATCATCAAACTTGCTGAAAAGACTAGATCTTAATTATTTAAACTACACAAAAGGGATCATAATTATGTGATGTGATAGGGATACTATCACTACAATGAAAGTCATATTACAATATATTAATCATTAATATATTGTAATATGTAATCAACATGTTACAGAAAATGTCATGTCAAATATAATTATACAATGTTATATATCATATATATACCTATATACATATATAATTAAGTTTATTTATTTATTTTAAGAGAACGAGAATGGGAGGGGCAGAGAGAGGGGGAGAGATAGAGAATCCTCAGCAGGCTCTGCACTGTCTGCGCAGAACCCAACACGGGGTTCGAACTCACGAACTGTGAGATCATGACCTGAGCCTAAAGCAAGGTTTGGATGCTTAATAGACTGAGCCACCCAGGCACCCCCCTTTTTTTATGTTAAATATATTTTTTTTAAAAAGCAAACAGCCTAAGGAACCCTGTACATTGTAATACCATTGCATGTAAACATTTATATTGTATGCCAATATTTCAGAGAAATCCAGCACTGACAAAACCTATTTAACATAGTTTAACCCAGCCTTCTCCAGACACATTTTATCCAGACAGCACTTATTAAGATCTGAAATTTGTATTCTGCAGAATTCAGTTTGAGAATGGAAGTTGAGAGAATCATTGATTTAAGGGAGTAATTCTCAACAAGAAGGAATTTTTTCCTAACAGGGAATATTTGACAATGTCTGGGGGATTTTTTAGGGGTCAAAACTGTGGAAATGTTAATGATATCTAGCTTGTAGATGCTAGGGGATGCTTCAAAACATCCTTCGATGAGCAGGACAGGCTTTAAAAACAAAGAATGTCCAATGTCAATAGTGCCAACATTGAAAACCCCTGTTTTAAGCAGGAGGCAGGTGGAAGAAAAGAGGGGCAACAAAACTAAACTAAAAATCAATTCTGTGTGTAAGTCTCAAGGTGACATAAAGGCAAAGAGCACAGGCTCCAGAACCATGACAGGAAAGGTCATGGATTGGAGATCCAGAGGTCCTTATCTTTGAATCCCAGTTCCAGCACTTACGGACTATGTAACCTAGGGGACATTACTTAGCCATTTTTGCCCCTGTTTCCTTATGTATACAAGGAGTTTGTAATATTTTTTTCTATCTCCTATGTTTTTTCTAAATGTTCAATGAGTTAACATATATAGCATTTAGAACATATTGAATACTCAATAACAGATAATCAAAAATTTACTGCCTGTTCCTTTGATATATAATTGCTATTAAATTAATTATTCTTAGTATTCTGCCAGGCTACCATTTCTGTGATCCTTTATTTTGTGCCCTGAGATGAAACTTCTTTCAAAGACTCTTCAAAGGGTACATCAAATTTTGTAGCTATCAAATAATTAAGTCATAAGGATAATTTGTCTGGATGTGATCTAATGAGTATTAGAGTGCCTTTTAACCACAATTTGGATTTACATATATATTTATTATCAGAAGGAAAACTGTCTTCCCTTTGGGAGGTATGCATCCAGTTTAGAAAAGTTGCATTTCATATATTAACATGTTGGCATTCTAAAATATACATTGTATCAGATAAGTTTGGCTTTTGGGTTTCTGCTCTCTTGATATTTTATTAGTCATAAAATATTAATAAGATTGTTTTTTTCTGGAAAGGTGAAATATCTAAGGATAATATGAATTAAAAAACAGTTGATAATCTGCTTAATGATATTTTTCAATTTCTTTTCACCTGCATCTAACTCAATGATAATTTAGTTTAAATGATGAGTTGCACTATTCACTCTTTCCTCTTGAAGATTAATCACTAATTCCATAGTCCCAGTTTTCCAGGCTACACCATTCTCCCAAATCTCAATCTCATTATTTATCACAAATCTTTACCATATAATCCAATAGTCACACTCATCTTTCTCTGAAATAAAATTTTATAGACTTTGTTGACTGAGCTGATGGGGGGAGTAAATGGCGCAATGCCTCATTTCACAGTGAGGTTCTTTACCAAAGAAAAATATTTAGTGTATTTAAGTAGAAGGGTTGATAGATTTGTTGTCTAATTTAATATCATCCAGACTTAAAATTTTCTTGCTATTAATTAATATTATAAGTAGAATTAGGATAATAGTATGTGTACGTGTGTGTGTGTGTGTGTGTGTGTGTGTGTGTGTGTGCGCGCACATCTGTATGTGCTTGTGTTGGGAAATCTGGGAAGCTTTCATTTTCCTAACACATGGTATATTCACAGAAACACAAGATCTTCATTGAACCTGATTCAAAGAGCCCATGTAGAGGATGTGTGAAAACTGACAATGGAGAGTGGTGTGGCTTAAGATGTGCAAGTTAATGAAAACCAGTTATTAGATGGGAAAGTATTTGAATTTTATATCCTAATACTGAGCATTTCTTAACCCCATCTTATTGGCTCTTGGGTAACATTTTCTTTTCTGAATCACTTTATTGAGACATAATATAGACACCAGGTTCAGAGCAGTGGGAAAGAGAAATCATAACTTCTTTCCTCAAGGCACTTTATTTGGTATCTTGATCAAGCATTCACTGAAATAACCTTCTGCAAATACCTAAAGTGTGGCACCAAAAGGAAAAAAAGATTACAATGAAAACAGACATACATAACAGAGAATAATTGACATGTGAGACAGTCAAAGATTCCAAGATATGGTGAAGATACATGAGAAAAGAGAATGTCACAGAACCAATATTTGAGAGACAATGGCTGAGAAATTTCCATCTGAAACTAATGTTCTGCAGATTATCAGGAATTTATGTCTTTCTTGAAACCCCTATTTGAAAGTTTTATAGAGAGAAAACCCCAGAGCCAGAAGGCATCTTTAATGAATAGCCCAAAACAGAAAAGAAAAATAACAGAAATGCTACACCTGTGTTTCTAGAGAATATAAAAAGGATCACTTCTTAATGATTTTTTATGAGGCAAGTGTAACCTGTATTCCATAACCAGAAAATGACATCACAGAAAATAAATATTAAAGACCAAAATATCCTTTAAAATTGATTTAATCCAAAACAAAATATCATCAAATATAATCCAGTAATTGTGTGTGCACACACATACACACACAGTCCATGATCCTATTGGATTTTTATGAAAATACATAATCAGTATTAAATTTAATCAAATATTTTTCTACATCAGTCTGGAATAACAAATGATTTCCTCCTTTTCGTGCATTTAATTCAAGCATCAAAGATGTTTTACATGCAAAAATCACACAGTGATTTATATACATGTAGTATATACAAGTGAATATAGTATACATGTAATATAGTGAATATGGTATATATGTAACATAGTGAATATAGTATATATGAAATATAGTGAATATAGTATATATGTAATATAGTGAATATAAGGAATAAATCATGTGATAATCTAGATTGATAAGGAAAATATATTCGACTAAATTTAATACTGACAATGCTTATTAAAACATTAAGCTAAAAACATGAGAATTTCCTTGATCTGGTTTTAAAAACAATAAACCTGAGGTCCAGTTTCCGGTTTTTCATGTGAGGAGCTCAGAGTCATCACTCTGTCGTAACAATGAGGATAAACTGAGCAGACTGAAAATCAACATCTCCTCTTCTTGGATCCATGAGAAAGGAAAGGACATGGGGCACATTACCACCCCCAAGAGTGGAGACTCAGGGAATACAGGGAGTTGGCTCCCTGTATTACAGGGAGTACAGAGTAGAGGCTCATAAGCAAGATGGCTGTGGGAACCACCATTAAGGTAGGAAAATTTGAACTAAATTAACAGGTTGCTGGAGTCTCGGTGTAGACAAGTCTGAGGGTTAAAAAAAACCCAGGGGGACCCAACAATGGCAGGGTGAGGGAGGGGTAAGATATTGTGATATTTGCCTCCAGGAGCTTTTCAAAGCTCCCACAGTAAACATCTGAGAAAAATCCCCTCATGCTCCTAGCAAGGAGAGGGGGAAAGGAACCATTTTGAAACATGTCATGGCACTCTGTTCCTTTTAACAAGGCCTCAGGAGAAACTAGTTAATCAGAGCCTAACCTGGTATGGTATTAGCACCTAAATGACCATAGGGAGAAAAAAAAAGCCAACTCCAGGCCCCTCTAGCCTTCCATGTGGGAGAAGGATATACCCACCCACAGTCCACTCTAGCCATCCTGTTTTGTCTAAGAGAGGAGAATTAAAACAAAACGACAAAACAAAAGTGAGAAACACTTATGAAGTTCAAATTCCAGAGGCATAGGCTCACCAAAAGATTGAAACTATAGGATGTTTCCCCTCCCCCGTACCTTATCAGACATTAATAAAGCCCCATTTAAAGCCGTTCCTTTTACCTGATACATCATGTCCAGCTATTGGGGGCTGGTGTGTGTGTGTGTGTGTGTGTGTGTGTGTGTGTGTGTGTGAAGCATACTAAAATGCTAAAAATATCATTTGAAGAGACAGAGCAAGCATCAGAAGTAGGCATGACAGTGATGGTGGAATTAGCAGACCAGGAATTTAACATCCCTATGATTAACATGCTAAAGGCTCTAATGAGTAAAGTAGACAGCATGCAAGAACAGATGGAATACCTAAGCAGAGAAAGGCAGATACTAAGAAAGAACCAAAAAGAAATGCTAGAGATCAGAAGCACTGTGATAGGAAAGGAGAATGCCTTGAAGGGCTTTTTAGTACATTAGACATGGCTGAGGCTAAGCTATAGAACTCCTAGAAGATAATATAAGAAAAGGTACATGACCTTGGCTGTGGCAATGATTTTTAGACATGACATCAAAATCCCAATCCATGAAAGAAATAATTGATAAATTGGATTTTATTGAAATGAAAATTTCTTCTCTATGAAAGATAGTGTCCAGAGAATGAGAAGACAAGCCATTGACCAAGAAATATTTGCAAAGACACATCTGGAAAAGGACAGTTGTCCAAAACACACAAAGAACTCGTAAAATACGACAATAAGAAAACAAACAACCCAATTAAAAAGTGGGGCAAAGACCTTAACAGACACTTTGTCAAGTAAGATATACAGATAGCAAATAAGTATATGTAACATGCTGTACATCACACGTCATCAGAAAAATTAAAATTAAAATAGTGATGAGACTACACATCTATTAGAAGGGCCAGAATCTGGAACGTCAACAATATCAAATGCTGACAAGGAAGTGAAGCAATAGGAACTCTCATTCACTGCCAGTGGGAATGCAAAATGGTACAGCCACTTTAGAAGACATTTTGGCAATCTCTTGCCATACAAGACAACAATCATGCTCTTTGGTATTTACCCAAAGTTCAATATTATGTCCACACAAAAACATGCACACAGATGTTTATAGCAATTTTATTAACTGCCAAAACTTTGAAGCCAATCAGGATGTCCTTCCTTAGGTGAATGGACAAATATTCTACGGTAAGTACAGACAACTGACAATCCAAGATTTAAAAGAAATAAATTATATAGAAAATGAATAATATAAAAAAGTTAAAATTAATAAAATATAGAAAGTTAATATCATGGAAATTTTAATAATGTAAAAAATTAATAATTAATAATTAAATAAATTTAATAATATATAGAAAGAAAATATGATCTCTCTGCTTTTGTGACTTCATTTCATGTCCCTGAGCCCAGAGATTTTCTGGTTCAGTATTTCCACAGAATAAATCTCACATCTTATGCCAGTGTAGATTAGTTACTCCAAAATCCACAGGCAAAACCTAACATTATTTTTTTAACCCAAAAAACAGAGGCTGGGGGCACCTGGGTGGCTCAGTCAGTTAAGCATCTGACTTCCGCTCAGGTCATGATCTCACAGCTCGTAAGTTCAAGCCCCACGTCAGGCTCTGTGCTGACAGTTCAGAGCCCGGAGCCTCCTTCCGATTCTATGTGTCTTTCTCTGTCCCTCCTCACTCCTGCTCTGTCTCTCTGTCTCTGTCTCTGTCTCTCTCTCAAAAATAAATAAATATTAAAAAAAAAACAACAACAACAGAGGCTAGGGAAAAAAAATTAGGGGTTGACTTTTTAAGAAATTATCATTTGAATTAGACATTTGACCTAATGTCATTTAAAATTTTTGACACAAATAAGCTAAATATTCAGTTCCTATTATCAATTTATCCAAGTGAGAGCTTCCACAACCATTTTCTGTCTGTGCATATACTCAATGCTTAGGAGTACAAGAATAAGAATTATTTCCCTTCTCCCAGGCTCACACACTGAGTTTGGCTTTCTACTTAAGACTTTAGAGTCAAAAATCATTGCTACATCCTCTTACTTTACTCCACCTGCTTGCAAAAGGATGTCTCTGAGAATTTTATTTCATCTTTGTCACAGGTTTTCTGGGAGAATCCCAGGATTCTCTACAAAAGCAGACTTTGAGGTAAAATTTAGTGTGCAATATGTATCATATGGAGAGTCCTCAGGATAAGCATCTTAATAATAGATGGGATGGAAGTTGGTTTGCCAGGAGAAATTGAGCTGTGAGTCGGGTCTGATGCCACCTTTGTTCAATACCACGGAGAGTGCTGGAAGTAAAAGTTGTACGAGTGAATTGTTTTGCATTGGGCCGTAGGGTCAGGCATTTCTGCCTATCACTGTGGTTAGATAGGTCATATCTGCAATGGAGACAATCCTTGAAGGGGCTGAAAGTCCAAGACTCTCTCCTGACAACACTTCCAGCAGCTGCGGCTACAAATCCTTCACCGAAGTGGGATCTGGGCAGTTTGTGTTCATGTCCATTACAACCCATTTCAGAGTCCTTTCTCTTCTTTTTTTTTAAAGTTTATTTATTTTGAGAGAGAGAGTGAGAGAGAGAGAGAGAGAGAGAAAATCCCAAACCCTGATGTGGGGCTCAAACACACGAACCATGAGATCATGACCTGAGCCGAGATCAAGAGTCAGACACTTAACCGACTGAGCCACCCAGGTGCCCCCAGAGTCATTTCTCTTTTGAGATAATGTGAAAGAGTTTGGGCAGGTCTCAACTTTCTCCTGGAGATGGGAGTATATTACTAACACATGCTCTGTCTACAGTCTTTGTTTTTCTTCATGCTACCTCCCCTTCCTGGAGTACCATACCCAGAGGTATGCTGGTAAATGCTTAACAACCAACTCTCTAGGAAACTTTTTAAAGCCCAGGTATGTACTGTTTGCCTATTTCTGTTGTGTAAATATTTCCATCATGACCAGTTTCAAACTCCCAGTGTTTTACAGAACATGGATTTGGAATAAGATATTGTACAATTGGCGTTCATAAACTAGAGAAGTTAACTTTAGCATACCACTTTCTTTCATACCTAGTCCAGCTAGTAAGGATTAATTTGAACCACAAGGCACAACTAAAGTGTCAAATACTTCAGTCCAATCTTTAATAACAAAATTACACTATTTATTTATTTCAGTGACAGCATCTGTTAACTACTAACATATCCTTTTACATATATGTCTCCACTATTAAATATTAATTATTTAACATTAAGATCATGCATATTTTATATATCCACAGTATTGAAAGAAATAACTGCCACAAGAGGTATTTCATGTTTCTCAGTATATTTTTCTTGGATGAGTGAATAGGCAATATAATTTTACACTTAGAACTATTTTATGAGTACTCACGCTGGTTGGAGAGACCAGCCCCAGAGAGATGTGTTAGTGTAGCAGTGACCCCATGCTCAAAAAGTTTTCAGAACAGCTGAGAAGAAAGTGAATATGTATTAAATACTAAAATATCACCAATGAAGGCATATGTATAAATCTTACCAGTGAAGGAGAAAAATAAGTAATGGGTTATTGGCAATAATGAAACTGAGAAAGACGATGCTATTGAAAATCTACACAGACATGGAGAACAAGAGGAGAAAACCTTATTAAAAGATAAGGATGGTTACTTTGCACAAGTCCCAACCCTCTCACTGATTCAGACATGAAATTCCATGCTATTGAACAGGGAATCTACACACTTGTCAGATGTTTAGATGGTCAGGCTTTCTAGAGCAATTCACATGTGTCTGCTTCAGTATTTGCTGATAAATAGAAAAAAGCTGATAGATCTATCTGGTGACAGATATGGCCAGGAGAGAAAAGAAACATTACTGCCCAATGATGAGGTGAAAACTGGTCTATAGCCAATGGCCACAGTAGCAGTTCAAAGTCTGGTCAAAAACTCAAGTTCCAAACTTGCCCCCAAGAAGTCAGAAATCTTTTTATAAATAAGTATGAAACTTTGGCATGAGAAACACAATATAGACAGATCAGAGACAGATATTGATTTCTGGTTCATAAACATGAGAAACTATATAAACAGCTATATTTTATAAAGAAACTTATTGCTATTATTGTCATTCATACCAATAATTTAATAATATTAACAAAATTGTATATTTTTCAAAAGAATCTTTTTAGACACATTGTCTCTTATACATCTCATAATTATTTGGGGGATATAAAAGAACATTCTTATCTCAATTTGGCTATGAAAACAAGGGTTAATGATTAACTGAGATCACATATCTAGAAAGTGAAAGAATTATAGATTTAATCAGATGATCACACTCCAAATATTTTACTTCTCTTCTACTCAGATAGCTGCCCCAAGATTTTTTAATGGGAAAACTTGAGGATAGAGGTTATTTAATGCCCCCTCCGCAGTCCAAACCTGCGGAGAATTCTTAGACGAATCTGCTTTGTCTTGATGCTATAGACAATAGGGTTAAGCACTGGGGGGGAAAGCAGGTAAATATCGGCCATGATGATGTGAATTCTTGGAGACAGATGTTTCCCAAAGCGATGGACCATTGACACCCCAATTACTGGCACAAAGAACATGAGCACAACACAGATATGGGATATGCATGTGTTGAGTGCCTTCAGCCGCTCTTCATGAGATGCAATCCGCAGCACAGCATTCAGAATCAGGATATAAGAAAGAAGTATGCAGACTGAATCCACACCAAGTGTGGTAATAACTACACACAGGCCATAGATACTGCTGATCCTTGCATCTGAACAGGATAATTTCAGAATGTCTTGGTGCAAACAGAAGGTATGGGAAAGGGCATTGTCATGGCAGTAGTGATAATGTCTCAGTAGCAAAGGTGTAGGAAGTACAACTCCCATGCTTCTTAGCAAGCAGGCCAAACCAATCTTGCCTATTACACTGTTGTTAAGGATGGTAGTGTAGTGCAGTGGACGGCAGATAGCAACAAAACGGTCAAAGGCCATGGCCAGTAGCACCGAAGACTCCAGGAATGTGAATGTGTGGATGAAAAAGAGCTGAGCATAGCAAGCACTTGCCTGGATCTCCCGAGCATCCAGCCATAACACAGCAAGCATGGTGGGAAGTGTGGACATAGACATACCTAGGTCAGTCAGTGCCAAGATGGAAAGGAAGTAGTACATGGGCTGATGGAGTGATGACTCTATCCAAATGACAGAGAGGATGGTAACATTACCAATAAATGCTACCAAGTATGCAAGACAGAATGGGACTGAGATCCAAGAATAGACACACTCCAATCCATGAAATCCCCTCAGAATAAATATAGGCTCCATGGTGTTATTGTTATTCCAGACCACCATGGTGAACCTTGGCATACAGTGAAGAATCTTTTCTGTTATCCTTTTTTATCCCTCAAAGTTATCCCTTGTGAACATAAGCAGTGCAATCTGTATACAACATATCTTTCCTCTAACCTTACAGAGAAAGGAAGGAGGTACCTCTTATGGGTCCTACATAAGAAACAGTTCCGAGTAGCAAAGAGCACTAAATTCCAGAACAAAAATGTGTACCACACACTGGTCATCTGGTCATCTCTGACAAGAACTCTGATGAATTTGCCCCGAGGACACTAAAAATAGAAACAGCAAAAGAGGAAAAGAAGACATCTTTACCAAACGTCATAAAAATGAAAATAGAGAAAAGTGAGAGTAAATGTCTATGGATTTGCATAAGCTTCCTGTCAGTGATGTTCTTGAGTTAATCATTTGTTGTTTCTAGGCTATCTCTTCATTCAGAGCAACTGAATTGTATCCAGGGACTCAACATAATTTCCTTTCATATTTATTTTTTATTAAATACTTTATAATATTTAAAAATTGAGCATATCTAATATTTTAATATTAAAAAAGTAAATACCACATTATATAAAAAGGGGAAATGATAAAGAGTCAAGTCCATAATCCTAGCACACTTGCATATCTTTTAGCTGTTTAATATAGCAATTCTTCCTTAATCTAAACTCCTCACAGTAGTGGGGAAGATATTTATTATGATAAATATATCATAATAGTAACAATTTGACTATTAAAGTTATGCCTGCCCACAAAATAAAATTAAAACCATATGTTTAAATCAGACATCTATCAGTAATAATGGGTAATATCCACTTCATTTATGTTTATCCTTTCTTGCTTTTTTTTTCTCAAAATGATGCTTATAATCACATTTTTAAAAATATTCAACCTAGGGGCACCTGGGTAGCCCAGCTAGTTAAGCATCTGACTCTTGATATCAGCTCAGGTCATGATCTCATGGTTCATGGATTCAAGCCTGGCATCAGGCTTCACACTGACAGCGTGGAGACTGCTTGGGATTCTCTCTCTCTCTCTCTCTCTCTCTCTCTCTCTCTCTCTCTGCTCCTCCCCCTCTTGTGCTCTCTCTTTCTCAACAAATAAACATTAAAAATAAAATAAAATAAATTATTTTAAAAATTTAAACCTAAATATTAGTTTTTCCAATTTTATGACCCATTTGCACCTACCTCCATGAATCCACAGCAACCCCAGAAGTGTAGCCCTTAGCATCTGCCATCAGTGCCCTTTAGAAACAACCAATGTCTTTTTCCTTTTTCAAAATAGAGTTCTAATGTCTGGTTTTCCTTTCCCTGAAAAATCTTCACTGTAATTGCCTCTGCTGATACTGGCCTTGGTATTCCCCGGGTTGATGGCATTGGGCACAGCTACACCCTATGAGATTCTCTGCCCCTTTAGTTCTCTGGGTCCTTATTTTAAGCCTGTCTAATGCCATTGACTGTCCTTGAGAAAATTCTTCATTTACCCCACGTTTTAAAGTCAGATCTCTCCTGCAATATCTCAGCATCTCCCTCATTCTTCCTTAGAGACACATAGTCTTGAACTCTTAAACGTCTAACACAGATTTTAGCTCTGGCCTGAAGTAAAGATCTTTCCAAAAGTAGCCCCAGATTGTTCATTGGCTCCATCTGTCCAGCATTGACCTTTTACTGTCTCTGTTTTATTTCATAAAAACTTTTTTTTTAAATTTTCCCCTCTTGACTGATTCTGATCC
Source organism: Panthera pardus (assembly GCF_024362965.1). Taxonomy (NCBI): domain Eukaryota; kingdom Metazoa; phylum Chordata; class Mammalia; order Carnivora; family Felidae; genus Panthera; species Panthera pardus. The sequence goes on from NW_026526677.1 coordinate 54,581,555, forward strand.
CCATTTTATAGTGTGAATGCTGAAAGTTCTCAGACTGAACAATCTGTCATTCCAGAGAAGATTTTAGGTTAGAATCTACAGCTGAGAAACAGAAGGAAATATGAAGCTATCTGTAAGAAGACAGATTTGTCATTTTCTCCTTTTTCCTCCAAGTCCAGGCATCCCATCCTCTGGGAGTGGGGCACCTCCCTAGTCCTCTTCTCCAGTCCCAAGCGTTCCAAACTGAGCTTTTACTGGGGACCTTATCCTGAAGAAAGCAGTCAGCAACTCTCCCTGCTCTTCATGGACCAGGCAGAATATGAGTTCCAGGCATTTCTTTTTCTTTACCCCCAAGCAACATTGTTCTCTCTAGTCTTCAAAATCTACTAAAGTTCCTGGGTGGCTTTCTTTTTTCTTCTTCATCACTCAGAAACGTTTGTTCTAATTTCTGTTCTAAAGCTCAGCTCATGAAAATACTCCAGACATTAACAATGAAGTATATAATGCAAGAGGGTGTGCTCACACACAAAGAGGTTGTGCTGTGGCCAAAAAAGAAAAGTAGTTTGCTTTACCCCATGCCAGGAAATTAGCCTATGCTTTATTTTTCAACCTTGATATAAATCACATTTTCCTTAATTCTCAGAGAAGTTACAGAAAATAAAGTAGGTCTCTGGTTTTCAGACATGTCTTCCTCCCTGATCTGAGCCTTCTAAATTCAGATTGCAAGGTTTAGAAAATCAGCTGCAGGACTGTTCATGGATTTAAAGCTGGAGCAGACAGGAATATCCCTATTTGTGGTCTTTCTTGTCCTTCTCTCTCACTGAGCATCTGTCATATCTTTCACGTTTTCTCATCCCTTTATGGTTGTCCTTTGTTCATTTTCCTATGACTCCATGTCATTAGCAATGATTCTACAGGGCTCTTGATTTATTTTAACATCATTTAATCATTGCTAATTGAAAAAGAAATGGTCAGAAGAGGCTAAGACGGATGTCAAGACGTTTCAAGGGCAGAGCATAAAAAGACTTCCATCACACACTCACATATTCCAAGGAATGAAGGAAGAGCCACTGAGGGTAAGGACACCATTTTATCTCTGTGGTCTTACCTGTAGTCCTCAAAAACTGCCTTCTGCCCACTGACTAGCCTATCTTAAAATTGTTGAAAAAAGACATTATGATATTACCACAATTCTATATTTCATACATTTCAAATTGTTTACTTCTAAAGAAAATGACACCTACTTTATCCTCCTGCATAAACCGTGCATTGTCCTAATGATTTTACTCTCTTTAGCTTTTGTGTAGTAACATACACTGTGCCAAAATCTACTAGCTGTTTATTTGTAAGTTAAAAATGGACACTTACCTGAAATTTACACATAAGGCAGTTACATCAATATGAATGCTTAATCATGCAATCAGTGGCCAGTTTCCCAAAGTATCCAGTTTCATTGGGTCTTTCTCTGCCTAAACTTTCCTACATTGTAAGTAAAGTCATATCCTCTGTTTCTATCTCCATGGCTATCTCTCTCTCTTTGCCACTTAATTTACTTTCTAAACATTTTTATCCTGTCTAATCTGTTCCTTGCTGCCATTTTCTTCTATTTTGTTTCACCTAAATTTGTGCCCTTTCACCATGTAACTTTCTTTTTTCCCCCAGTCTTTTCATTGCCCCTGTCTTCTCATTTCTCTGCTTTTAGTTCTGGCTGTCTTTGATTCATCCCTCCCCTGAGAAGAGCTCCCATCTCTATCTGAAGGTCACACATATCCTGATTACAAATGGCCCAGTTTTGATACTCCATGAAACTCAGGTCCTGAAAACTTTTGATTCCATGAGTAGTAAGGCTTGAATACTTCCACCTTTCTATAAACACTCCTGATTTATCTTAGGATAGAAAACTGGGGATTGGTGTCAGAGTCTGATGGGTCCCTGGAGGTGAAATTAATATAATCAACCTTTAACCACAGCTGTGCCAAGAGTATATGATTATGACCCATATGATTATGAGTCCCTACCTCTACCCACCATTCCCAGTCCTTTCCTTAAACTGTTAACAGTTTTATCTTTTGGAATGAGCATGAGAATGAATGCATGATAACTACTCTAACCCAGAAGAATACTGAAACTGCAGCTTCATTAGGGGCATCCATACAGAGCTGTGGTAATTAAATGCAGAGAGACCCCTCTGTTACAAGGTATTTGCAGCTTCTCACTGAACAGGATATTCATCAGTTATGTACTTGATAATCACTTATTAAGCAATAGCAGGGTTCACATCTCCATACTAAATTCTGAAAAGGCAAAAATCATTACCTGGTTCATCATTACTGCCACTGTGCTTAGCCTGGAGCATGGCTTCCCAATACATTCCTTTTCTTAGCTTATACCTTGGCTATCCACCTGTCTGCATTTACTTATAAATTTTATAGGCAGCTTATCAATTTCCACAAAGATATATGTTGTGACTTTCATTGTGAATGTATGAAATCTGCAGATCAATTTTGGGAGAATTTAAATTTTTAGGTTACCAGGTCTTTCAATCCAAGAACACAGACCTCAGTTAATCAAATCTTTATTTTTTCTCAATATGGTTATAAACTTTTAAAATAATAGCTATTATATATCTTACATTATATTTATTCCTAAGTATTTGATATTAATTCACGCTAATATGAATAGCATTTATAAATTAAAATAGCACTTTTTCTAAATCTTCGGTACTGATACATAAAGATCGATTTATTTTTGGTCTTTTGTCTGAGAAACTGCTAAGCTTACTTTTCTTTATAATACATAATCTGTATAATCTTTAGGCCTTACTTGGTACCAATCACAACATCATAAATAATGCTAGCTTCTTTCTCCCTTATTTCCAATTTTTATATCTGTTATTATATTTATTGATGTTGTGCTGGTCTCAGCCTATTATTGGTAACTAATGCTGTGTTTGACCCTTTGTGATTCTTATGATGACTGCAAGATACCCTCAGCAAGAACCATTAGGAAACTTTGAAGAAAAAAATGGCTTATTATTTATTGGACCTGTAAATTACATGGCACACCTGGGACCACAGAGCAGGGTTGTTGGGTGGGCTTTAGGCCTACAGTAAAAACAAAAATCAAATAACAGGTGTTAAGGATGGAAATTGGGGATCATATAAAAACTTGTGAAACTCATGCAATTATTGAAGGCCTATTATAAAATAAATCTATATGTTATGCTTTTGGTAAGTATTATAGCAGAGAAAGAGAAAGACAGAGAATCCCAAGCAGGCTCCAGGCAGCACAGAGCCTGACTACGGTCTGGAATTCACCATAAGATTATGACCTGAGCCAAAATCAAGAGTTGGACACTTAACCAACCAATCTGAGCCACGCAGATGCTCCTACCATCCTTTATCTATTGCCAGGTTTAATTTGTTAATATTTTATTTAGGATTTTTACATCTATGTTCATCAGTGAGAATGCCCTGAAATTTTCCTTACTTACAATGTTTTCGTCATGTTTTGCTATAAAATTATAGCAGAGTTTGAAAATAATTTAGGAATTTTTTTTTTCCAACTGGATGATTTTTCATATGGTTGGCATGATTTCTTTATTAAATGGCTACCCAGAGGTAGTTTTAAAGTATAGTTTCAATAGAACAATTAAAAGACACTCATATTTTCTTCTTTGTCAGTTTTGAGAAAGACCAACCAGACCTATGGCTTCTATCACATCTTGCCACCAGGCTAAAGTTTAATTAAATTGTGAACCTGGTAGTAGGCCAAGATCATGGTTGGCACAGTCCTTACACCCTCTCTTTCACCACTCCTTAATGCCAAATATTGCCAAGGCAGAGAAGTATCAATTAAACATGGTGTCTTTCACAGCCATGAAGAAGATAAGGATGGGGACACAGCTACAATTCTCCACAGGAGCACCAGTGGAAATTCTATTGCCCTAGAAAGACCTGGTATGTTTTCAGAGTATAGGAGAAGGCAAGCCAATTTGACTTATTGAGCCTGTGTTTGCAAGGACAACGACTGGATGGTATCATGTTTAGGGAGTAGCAGTCCTTGGAAGAAGAAAGGGAGTAGCAGTCCTTGGAAGAAGAAAGAAATTTGATTAAGATCACTTGTCAGGAGGAATTGATGTAGAGGCAGGAATCTAGAGTTTTGGGGGTGAGTCAGAAGTAATGAATACCCCTTATTGCCCCATCTATTTTCTATCCTATTTCCCCTCTCTTCACAGAGTCGCTTTATTCTCTTTGGTTTATCTGCAAGAACTGGTGGAAATAGGAGGAGAGAGGCAGTGCCTTGTAAACCCTGTCCTTGGGGGCCAGTGCAGCAGGTGTCTGTGTGGTTACCAGAGGATGGGCTCCTGCAGGGCAAGTCATGCAATGACATCCATTCACTTTGTGTCTTCCTCATTGCATAGGTAATTCCAGGTCTGGGAACTTTATGTTCAATAAAGCCTGGTGTTTGAATCATCTTCTCTCAGTGTCTATGGGTCTTTGTTTCTGCTTCAATTTTTGTGTCTGTGTGAATGTAATGATAATTGTAAAACAGCTCTTATCAATCTTGATTTACTGTTACCAAACCCAGTCCTCAGTTTCCATCTCCATTACTATCAAATATATGAATATTATTAATTTCCTTAACTACAGAAAGAAACAGAGGCTTTTCAGTATTAAATGACTTGCTTAAAGCAGATCAGCTTTTAGGTAGCAGAGTTAATATTTGTACTCCTTTTTGTGTGGTTTCAAAGGCTATCATATCAGCTGAAATCTTGTGCTCTGTAAATCTCTGTGTCTCTATTATCAAGTGATTTATTTTCTCAAGTTTTCTTCAAGTTTGAAACTACTTGTGAAGAAATGTAATTATAGATTACCTTTTTAAACATTTGTAGGGCTACTTGGATTTTCTATTTCTCCCTTTGCCTATTTTTATAAGCTATGTTAATCTAAAAATGTATATTTTAGATATTTGTTAACTAAAAGTTACTCATTACACATCTTTATGATTTTTCAAGTTGGGGGAGGGGATAGAGCCCACTCCTACATGTGGGCCTTGGGTTCTTCTTTTATTGGGGTCAAGGGTAAGGGCCTAGCATTTCATGGGCTCACCCTTATCAGTGAACTTAAAACACAAGAGCTGAAATTTATAGAGAAGAAGAGAGTAGCAACCACAATAGTGAAGATGTAGATCAGAATATGAAAAATCTCTAAGAACCATATAGAAGAGTTACAGGAACACACAGAATGCTAAAAATGCTAAAAATATGTTTGTGAGCACAGGGCTCAACATAGGACTCAAACTTGCCAACCGTGAGAAAATTACTTGAGTCGAAGTTGGACACTTAACCAACTGAGCACCCAGATGCCCCTGGACTGCCAATTTCAGAGATGGCTCCATCACTTGTGGTGTGACACGTGTCAGTGATGCTGTTTCTGGTTCTCCCAGGGTGCACCTTGCAATCTGATAGGGCAGACTCGGATAAGTAGCCACCTGTAAGACTGACCCATTTCTCAAGTAAATTGAGTGCTGGGTGCTGATACGTAGTTTACCTAAGAAACTAAATAAGTGACTTATTAATAAGATCACATGCCAAGTCACAAAAAAGTCTTAACAAATTTAAGAAGATTGAAATCATTCTCACTCCAAGTATCTTTTCCAAACACAACTAAACTAGAAATCAATAATAGAAAGAAAACAGCAAAATTCATAAATACATGGAAATTAAATGCACTCTTAAACAATAGGTTAAAAAAAGACATTTAAAAAGCTGTAAAATAACTCCAGACAAATGGAAATAAAAACATAACACACCACACTTATGAAATGCAAGAAAAGAAGTACTAAGTGGGAAGTTTGTAGAAATAAATACCTATTTTAAAGAAGAAGAAAGCTCTCAAATAACAATCTAACTTTACATCTCAAGGATCCAGGAAAAACAAAACAAAACAAAATAAAACAAAACAAAACAAAAAAACCCTAAGCCCAAATTTAGCAGATGGTTTCTGAGAAGTCACATGTAATTCTTATCTTTGTTCCCATATAGGTAAGTTATTTTGTTCCTTTGAGTGCTTTAGGATTTTTTTCTTTATTTTTGATTTTTGTAGTTTGAAAATAATATGCCTATGTGTAGTTTTTTTGATATTTACCTTGCTTGATGACACTAATTTGATTTTAAACTTCTTTTGTTCTTTAGCTAAGGGTTTATCAATTCTGTTTATATTTTCAAAAAAGCAATTCCTTATTTTATCAATTTTTAAATTATTTTTCTATTCTTCATTTCACTAATTTATATTATAATCTTTATCATTTCAGGTTTTCCTAACACAGCACTGATTCCCAAGTTGATTTCTGCTAATGAGTCTCTGCTCCAGTAAACTGTGACTCCTGTGCACTTTTCTGTCTTTCCAATTTTGGTCACAGGGGTTTATCCTGCATTCTCAACTCTCTTAGTGCTTCTACAAGAGCTGTTGATTTTTCAGTCACTTCTGTTTTTATTTGTTAGGGTGGAGAAGCAGTTTCCAAGCCCCTTACATGTGGAACCAGAAAACAGAAATCCCTGTTCTTATGTTTGTATCATTACTTTGAATTCTTTATGGACTATTTTAAACGGTTGAACAATATGTTTATAGTTGTATTTGTTATTCAAAGAAATAATTCCTGGCATAGTAAAATTAGTGTATTTGTGTCCACGAAATTTCCTTTGACTGACTCTATTTTTACTTACAAGTTGTTACCGCAGAGAAACTTCTCATACTTTTTCCTTAAAGTTGAGGATATACTGGGGCGCCTGGGTGGCTCAGTCCGTTAAGCATCCAACTTCAGCTCTGGCCATGATCTCGCGGTCTGATCCAGGAGTTTCAGCCCCGTGTAGGGCTCTGTGCTGACAGCTCAGAGCCTGGAGCCTGCTTCGGATTCTGTGTCTCCCTGTCTCTCTGCCCATGCCCCACTCATGTTCTCTCTCTCTGTCTCTCAAAAATGAATAAAAGTTTTAAAATTTTTTTAAATTGAAAATATACAAATAATAGTCTTAATTTTATGACTATGGACATATACATGGTACATAATTATCGCATACCCATTTTATTTGCATAACTACTTAAATGTTCTTCAGTTTTTAAATTAATTTTCTCTTCTCTTTGAATTATCTTCCCTTAATCACCTTATATTGTTTAAAATTTTTAAGTACAATACAAATCTTAGATATCCACTTATTCCTCTAGATATTGCCCTATTAGAGCTCTTCCTAGTCTTTCTCCAAACTAGACTTGAAGCTTTCTAGCTCGTGGCACAAATGCCCTCCTGGGACTTACTTTAATTACCTTATGGTTTTGCATTGCTTATTAGGGTTCATGTATTCTTCTATCAATTCACTTAGTTTACTGGAAACCATCCTCGAGTAACTTCTTAGGTTAAATTAATTACACCTAAGTACTTAGAAAACATTAACCCCTTTGTCTTCTAAACTCTTGTCTAGCTATTGCAATATCTTACCCACATCTAATTATATTTGCTTTGTAGTCAAACATATTATTTTTAGATGTTTGTTTTTTTCTAATAACATTTATCATTCTATCTTTATCATTATTCCTTTAAAATTTCACAATATGTTTAATATGGATATTTAAAAATCCATAATTAGGTAACCCTTATTCCAGGACCTCCCATTAAAATGATGACATACGAACTCGTAGATTAGATTTTTTGTTTTTTTTTAATGTTTTCCACCCTCATATTTTGTTTTTGCTGGAGATTTTCTCATATATTCAATATATACATTGAATCAAAGGCCTTTATATGTACTGCGACATCCTCCCCCTCCCCACCCCAAAATAGATCACAGGGGATGTTGTGTTTCTGTCCTCACATATGTGGATTCAGCAGGATTAGAGGTAGTGATTGCCAAGGCAGTGTAGTCTTTGTTACCATTGCATAGAATTCAAAGTTCTCTCCACTACTTCATTCTTTCCCCATAAGTCTTTAACCTGAGAGCACTCAACCAATAAACTCTGCACACAAATATTCACCTCAGTATTTGATTCAAAGAGAACTCAGCCTATGATACCATCACTAACAAAGACAAATGCAAGTGACATAAGAGGAAAAATTATTTGCAAGCACATCAAAATAGAAGGCTATATTCTTTAATATAGAAAGCACACCCACAAACTAATAACTAAATTTTTTTTAAAAGAGCATACTTAACTGGCTTCTAAAAATAAATTCAAATGCTCTTGAATGAGAAAAGAAGACTAATATTTATTTTATAGGGTACAAAGTGCATTTACCAGCAGTAGCAAAACTGAATCTGAACACTCAATTACAGGCACAAACATAATGACCTCGGAAAACAAAATGTGACACTCTTGCAGAAAAGCCACTTACAGAGTCTCTAAAATTGCAGGTGACATAGGAATCAATTCTGCTTGGAGCAACAGGAGAGGCCTCTTAGGGCCTTAAACATAAATGGCTAATTCATATGCATAATGGGAATTCAGTTGAATGTTTCTTGAACTAATTCATTTAAGGACTTGTCTGGGGGCTTTTTAACCCTTCTGGGTAATTTCCAGAGTTCTCATCCCCAGAGGCCTTTGTTATGCTAAAAGGGCATCCAGGTAGAAGGACTAGAATCAAACTGTCATGATCAACCCTTGTTGTGTCTATCAAATGGGATTTGGGTGACTTCATCCTGTGTTCATCTCTTTTTTGAACTTAAAGAATATAAATGCAGTGGCCAACACCTTGGTAAGTACCTGAAAACCCTCATGATCTTATCAGTCAGTAACCACAAGATGCATCTCTTATCCCTGGTAAGCTATCATGATTTCACTGTTCAGTGCCTGCTTCAATATCAGGATATAGTCAACACCTGAAGTAGTCCCAATGCCTTCATTGAAAATCACTCTACCTTTAACTTAAAGAACATGATAAACAACCTTATTTAAAACTTCCATATAAACAGTAAACTTTATTCTAAATCCATCCTTTAAAGACATTCTGTATCTGTTATTTACACTGCATTTTTTATGTTTTTGTGAAGTACAGAATAGGGTTGGGTAGGCCCTTCTGAGATGAAAACAACATACTAGAAATTTTTCTGTGCAGTGTTTTACTTTCTTGTAGACTCTTTAAAAATGTCACACTTCAAAGCAAATAAAATGGCTCTTCCAGAGACATATAGCACTTTCTAATATATATATATATTCATTTAGGAGAAGTAGAGGTTGATAGTGAAGAATAAATAATGTGCTTGTTGAAAATGTTATTACTCCATTTTTTTGATTTATCAGTAAACAAGTTTTTATTACATTAAGAGAACTTATAAACACGAAGTTATTGATAGGATTCGGTATGGAAAAATTAATAACTCAGATCTCAAAATGCTTAAATTGATTAAAAGATTCAAAATTATTACATGATTACTGTGCAAAACCAGTGCTAAGTTATTGACAACCTATGAAGTTTGGGAGAAAGTTTGCTAGATAATATCTAGCAGAAAATTGAAAGAGCAGAGTCCCCTCTACAGCCCAGGAAGAACTGTCTGCAGCGGGGATGGAGACACTGGCAGGAAGGGTGCTGAAGTAAAGAGGGAAGTAGGTGAGTTCAAAGACAAGCTAGGCAGAAGAGGGACCCTGGGCAGCAAAGCAACATTTCTCAAACGTCTCACTTAGCTCAACAAATCTGACGGTAAACATGCTTTGATGCTATCTGTCCTAAAGGGAATGATCCAATAACTCTGTGTGGTTACATAAACCAAACAAGCAAAACCCTTACACAATCCTTGTTAAAATAAAACTTCAGTTTTCATTAAACATTAATCTTACTCCTTCCAGATTAACGTCAGAAGCAAGTCTGGGGAATCTGAAGACACTAGGTCTAACGGATAGCCCTTCATTGGTTGTTGTGTGATTTGACACAACTGGATTAGTGTCTAGGCAGACAGCTATCACAAACCAGTCACTGAAAGTACAGTTTATTCATTACTTTACTATGAATTTGTATGAGAGTTTGCCAAACTCTAAAGTGAACAATATCCAAACACCTGACAGGTTTTTTACTTTATTAAAAAATGCAAATAATGTATTATATAATGCAAAACTTCCTAGGCATTTCTTTCTAATTGTCTGTCTCCTAGACATCTCATTCTTAAGGGGAATAAATGTCACTAAAATGTTTATAGACAACTCAGAAGTGGAAGTAATTTGGGCAGAGGAAAATAAATACAGGAAGTTGGAGGTGGGGTTCAGTCCAGAAAACTCATTCAGAAGGCAGTGAAAGATCAAGAAGCAACAATAGCCTAGAGAAAACTGAAGGTGGATTACAATGCTTGGCATTTGAGATTATAGGAGAGATGAATTCCAGGGGAAAAAATAGTTAAGAAAAAAGGGAACATGAGCTTTTAAGTATTTTCCATCATGACAACAGAATCATTGTGACAAAACGGTTGAAGATCTATGTAAAAATAAGAATGGAAGTACTAAGAAATGGCCTAAATAGTTCAGATCTGAGAGACATTATCAAATTCCTCATGACAAAAATTGATGATGAAGCCTGCAATTAGCTCTAGTGTATCATTGAATAAATTAATACATTAACTCATTATTTTACAAAAAGCATATGATCAAACAATTCTCAAAACTATTTTTCTTGAACATTAATAGGTTATATTTTTTAAATTGTATTGAAGTTTTGGTGGAGAATTTTATTCAATATGGTATAGTGAGCTAAATTTGGTATGTCAATTTCCATTCTACTCTACACACGTAGTAATAATAAATAAAAGATAAAAATTATAGAGATATTGCCATGCTCCTTAGATAGACAAATAGATAGAAAATACATGATAATTGATAGATGTTAAATGATAGATGGATGATGATAGATGATAGAGAGAGAGAGAAAGAGAAATGAGATGCCATGTAAAAATACATAATTTTGTGTTGAAGTTGAATCCAGAAACCAATGTGGCTCCTGGTCTAGAGGCATATTGGTGGTTGGCAGCTCAGCATGTGCATGGGACTCAGCACAACAGTGCTCTGTATTTGACAAGGGACCAGTCTAAGTTACCCTACTTGGGACATGAAGCTGTTAATCCACATGGAGAGTAGAAATAGGTGTTGTCACAGCTCAAATCTATTCCCCATAACAAGCCAGGTCTTGAGATAGTTGAGGGTGGGAGATGGGAAGGGCAAAACCATCCTCAACTCTCATTTGAAACAGTATCCTTTAACCGTTATAAAAAGACTTAGTACAGTTGACAAACTTAAGGAAGTGAGGAAGAGTCAACTGCTACATCTAAACATGGGGCATGAACAAAATAAATCATCAAACAAACAAGGAAATTTTCACTCAAGGTGCGCTTACAAGTAAAATTCTGAAACATGTATGAAGACTAACACTGAAAAAGAAACTCTACAATTTCAATAATAGCATTCACTGATGAGAAAAGAAAAACTAAAGCAATTTAAAATGAATTTTGAAGCAGCCATTCTTAAGATCCTCAAAACTTGAAGGTGGCATAATAACAATAAAATGAATGAAAAATTATGGGGGTAGGTAGATATAAATTAAAAATATAAATATGAATTATAAAAGAAAATAGAGTAATTGAAATAAAACTCAATAGTTGGGATACATTTGGGACCAGTAACAAATGAAAACAGAATTAGTAAATAAGAAGTGGTACTAAAGAATTCACCAAAATGCAACAAAAACAAATGAACAGTTTGAAGATATGAAGTAATCTAAATAGGAAGTTAGATTGGGAAGTTTCAACAAGTTCCAACTAGATATATTTTAGTAGGCAATGTTGAAAATTATAATGGCAGAAGATATTCAACGCTGAAAAAATACATGGCTTTTCAGGTTAAGAATACTAAATTACAAGCAAAATAAGTTAATTGCAAATCCCCATCTTGCACTGCAGATAACAGCCTAAAGACTAGAGGAGGTGAAGAAAATCTTAACTAAAAGGAATGAAAGACCATGTGCCAGCAAGACACAGAGACACATGAGGAAGTCAATTGAAGAGGGTTTACTGAAGGATCTCTTTACAGACGTGTATATATGGCCAAAGGTGCAAAAGAAGATGAGGAGACACTCAGGACTCTATGGTAGGAAGGGAGGAGACAAAAAGAGAATGGCCAGCATAGACAGGCTTATAACAGGCTTCTACAACAAAAATCTGCAGTGTTCCTCTATGTGACCAGTAATCATTATGAAAAATAGAAAAGTAATAGAGAATAAATGATCTTATAAATACTCTTATAAATAATTGCATAAGGATTCTAAAAAAAATTTTTTACAAAAGATGTAAGATCTTTGTGGAGAAAATTACCAAATGTTTCTGAAAGACATAAAAGGAAATTAGAAGAAAGGGAAAAAACCCATGTCTACGTTAGAAGACATTGTATAAAAATATATTACTTTATCTCTGAATTTTATGTACATTAATTGAAATTTTAACAGTATGTAAAGTATAATATTTACATTAAAAAGTGAAAGTTTCAAGTTCTCCAGTTGGAATATAATTATCTTAGTTGACCAATCAGCTCTTGTATAGAACTTATTATACCTATTATAACCTCTGTTGTAATGTTCAATTTTGATATAAATTTGTTTTCCTTCTCTCTCAGTTTTTGTTTTTAATGGACATTGATGAATACTTCTCTTCCTAGGTTTCTCCATTTAGGTTTATACCTAAGAATTATGTGCATATCCCTTGGATTCACAATACCTCAATGATTCCAAAATGGTAGAGTCAGGCATCTGAGCCAGTCTATTTGCAGCACTTCAGGAAGTCTCTCCCAAGCTTCTCATCTTGTTTCCCTCATTTACCTGTCATGTTCACCGTCAACAGCTCTGAAACTGAAATTTCTACCTTCTTCCTGATTGGGATCCCAGGGATGGAGCATGCCCACATTTGGGTCTCCATACCTATTTGCCTCATGTACCTCATTGCCATCCTGGGGAACTGTACCATTCTGTTTTTCATAAAAACAGAACCATCTCTGCACGAACCCATGTACTATTTTCTCTCCATGTTGGCTCTCTCTGACCTAGGACTGTCCCTCTCATCTCTCCCTACCATGCTAAGGATATTCTTGTTCAATGCTCCAGGAATTTCCCCTGATGCCTGCTTTGCCCAAGAATTTTTTATTCATGGATTCTCAGCTATGGAGTCATCAGTTCTTCTCATCATGTCCTTTGATCGATTTATTGCCATCTGCAACCCTCTGAGATACACTTCCATCCTGACTAGTGCCAGAGTCACCAAAATTGGACTTGCTTTTTCTTTCAAAAATGTTCTGTTGATCCTCCCTTTCCCTTTGACCCTAAAACATCTAAGATACTGTAAGAAGACCCTCCTTTCCCATTCCTACTGCCTCCATCAGGATGTCATGAAGCTGGCCTGCTCTGACAACAAGGTCAATGTCATCTATGGCTTATTTGTGGCTGTCACAGGCACCCTAGACTTAGGATTTATTTTCATGTCCTATATGATGATACTGAAAGCAGTATTGAGCATAGCATCACAGAAACAAAGGCTCAAGGTCCTCAACACCTGCGTGTCCCACATCTGTGCTGTGCTCATCTTCTATGTTCCCATTTTCTCTCTAACTGTTATCTACCAGTTTGCCAAACACAGCTCCCCAATAGTTAGGATCTTCATGGCTGATGTTTTCCTGTTGGTACCTCCACTGATGAATCCCATTGTATACTGTGTGAAGAGCCAACAGATAAGAAATATGGTTTTAGGGAAGCTGTGTCAGAAACACAGCTGACAGCCATGCTTAACCACAATGAAATCTCAATCAGTGAATGACACAAAACAAACAGAATGAATCAACAAGGAATCATGCCATATATTAATTGCATTACAATATCATCTTTCCAACATGTTTATTAAGATTGAAGAATCAGCCTTGCAATGTTTTTGGATTAAGATTTAAGAGTAGGGCTCATATATAAATATAAAATTGTATTCTAAGTGTCCACTTTCACCTAGCTTGCTTTAACCAGCCTCATGAACACAATATATGCTTGTCAATTTCATCATACTTAAAGTAATATCCTATATATTCATTTGAGAATTAACAGTATACATTTATATAACAATTGGATAGCAATCAGAAGTGACAGAGGATTGCCTCTTCATTTAAGATAGTGCTCTCCAGGGGTGCTGGGAGGCTCAGTCGTTTACATGTCCAACTCTTGATCTCAGCTCAGGTCATGATCTTATGGGGTCATGAGTTCAAATCTCACACTGAGCTATGCACTGTCAGTATAGAGCCTGCTTGGGATTCTCTCTCTCTCTCTCTCTCTCTCTCTCTCTCTCTCTCTCTCCCTCTCTCCCCTTTCCCTGGTATCCCCCCCCCCACCAAGAATAAGTCGATAATCTTAAAAAAATAAATAAAATAGTGCTCTCCAATTCATAGTTTTGACTTTTATTAAATATGCCTATGCTCTCAGGAACTAAAATTGAAATGGACAATGATATGAGCACACATAGAACCAATAAAAAAGACAATAAACACATCCAGTGTTACAAAAATATAAGAAGAATTTAATTCATTCACCTATTTCATTTATTTCAGTATTTGCTTCCTGAGCATTAAAAATATCACTGTCTATGTTATACATCATAGAAAGTTTCCTGTCTTCCCGGTTTCTGTGGGAGTTCTAAATGTCATAACTCTTTATAATGTATATGATTTGCCTCTCTCTCAGGCAAAGATATAAACCCTGACTAAGACCAATTTTCAGGGGTGCATGAGTGGCTCAGTCAGTTAAGCATGTGACTCTTGATTTCGGCTCTGACTCTTGATTTTGGCTCAGGTCATGATCCCAACAGTCATGAGATGGAGCCCTGATTGGGGTCCACACTGGACATGGAGCCTGCTTAGGATTCTCTCCCTCTCTCTCTCTGTCCCCCGCTCATGCCCATGCTCTCTCTCTCTCTCATAAATAAATAAATAAATAAATAAATAAATAAAGCAAGCAAGCCAAGGTGCCTGAGTGGCTCAGTTGGGTAAGCGTTGAACTCTTGATTTTGGCTCAGGTGATGATCTCACAGTCATGAGATTGAGCCCCTGCATCAGGTTCTGCTCTGGGCATAGAGCCTGCTTGAGATTCTTCCTCCTCCCTCTGCTCCTCTCTCCTTCTCATGCTCTCTCTCTAAAACTAAATAAATAAATAAATAAATAAATAAATAAATAAAATTTAAAAGGACTAATTTTCAAAAAAGGTAAAAATAATAGCTCTCACAATGGCATAAAATGAACATCCATTAGAGAACTAATTTAACTTATTTTTAATGAAAGAACCAGGCAAATAATACAAACTGTTCAAAGGAGATCCCATATAAAAGATATATTTATAGATAGGAATGTTGACATTATTTGGCAAATGACTACAAATAGTCTCTTTCACTTTGTGAGACATGCTTACTGACCCTCCACCAGTCAGAATTTATTTGCTGGTCTACCTACCTGAATTACTTTGTTGCTGTTAGTATCTACAACTTACAGAGACTTACAGAGTTGGAAAATAGCTCAAAAGTATTGAAAATACCAAGTCCCTGCATATCAAAATCAGATAACCCATAAGAACATGCTATAAAAATGTAGCTTCCCACGGAAGCACAGGTTTTCCTGTATAGTCTCCCCCATTTTAAATAAAATATAATTTCAGGGGTGCCTGGGTGGCTCAGTCAGTTAAATCTCTGACTTAGGCTCAGGTCATGATCTCACAGTTTGTGAGTTCAAGGCCTGCATTGGGCTCTGTGCTGACAGCTCAGAGCCTGGAGCCTGCTTCTGATACTGTGTGTTCCCTCTCTGTCTGCCCTTCCCTTGCTCACACTCTGTCCTTCTCTCTGTCTCTCAAAAATGAATAAACATTAAAAAATTAAATTAAATTAAATATAATTTCAAAGAAAGATTATTCTTGATTGGGCTTTCATTAGATTTTATCTCATTACTTACACAGATGCAGAAAGAATGATGATATACCAGATGGGCCTTCTTAAGTTTGCAGTGCTAGAGACTTCCATACAGAATCAGATTAGATGTTTAAAAGCTGCTATCATATGCTATATCCAGAATAGGGAGCTATAACCAAGAAGTTGTCTTCACCAAATTACTCCTTCAGGTATGTATACATTTGGGCAGTATTTTCTTCACTCATATCCCCAAAATGTCCCAGTATCCTGTTCTGTCATGGAAGTGATCTCCCTTACCAGTTTTACTGGCTATGCCTATAAACCAAGGAACAGGGTGATTTATTTGAGAGGGCTTTGTCAGCACAGATTTTATACAGTCAAACTTCGTTCACTAAAAGTCACTAGTCATACTTGATTAAATGAGCAACATTTTCAAATATGACATTCTAGGAAAGGACTTGGTTGCATAACCAATCCTCCAAATCATACCTTGGTGAAAAGAGGACAGGATCTTATTGCACCTATGCAAATACACGTAGTATGAAAAGCAAAGACACTCAGTAAGAGTTCCTGAACACTGAGGATTTAATGAGAATCTGTTATAACTTCAAAATGTTTCATTGCATTTTACAAAAGCAGAGTCTACTAGATTATGATTGGTTGGAAATAGCTTAAGAGAAAGAGAAAAATCCTCCTTATATATTCAGAAAATAGAACAAGATGATAACATCAACAATATTCCAAACAACATATTAGGATGCTACCCATCAGTTCAGCCAGTCCTATGCAATGAACTCTTCTGTTGGATCTTGGGTTAGCAGTCTCATGAAATATCGTCTATTGAATGAAAAGAGTTCTGGAAATCACAACTCAACCCGCTGAAAGTTTTAGACCTAAGAGTCTGTCCTTTGAAGTTTGAAGTATTGGGTGCAGGCCTTTTCCACAAGCTCTGACTGGGTCCTTTTATATTGAAGATAAAACTCTGGACTGTTGCTAACTGTAGAGCTTTCATGAATGCATCAGAGTCAAACAAAAACTATTGTTTTAAGATATTGATTTTAGGGGCGCCTGGGTGGCTCAGTCGGTTAAGCGTCCGACTTCGGCTCAGGTCACGATCTCACGGCTCGTGAGTTCGAGCCCCGCATCGGGCTCTGTGCTGACAGCTCAGAGCCTGGAGCCTGTTTCGGATTCTGTGTCTCCCTCTCTCTCTCTGACCCTCCCCCGTTCATGCTCTGTCTCTCTCTGTCTCAAAAGTAAATAGACGTTAAAAAAAATTTTAAAAAAATTTAAAAAGTTAAAAAAAGATATTGATTTTAAGCTAATGGAAGAGTGTTACGTTTATCTTAAAATGCTCATTGTTAATTTTACTTACACCATTCAAATATAAAAAGTCTAATGAGAGCTCATAGTACATATAATGCAACTGACAATTTCACTTTTACAGTGAAAACAATACTCATATATAACATAATAATCATAGGAACTAATACACATACTATACGAAGAAAATGCAAAGACTATACCATGAATGTCAAGTAAAGAGATTCAGTGACTCTAGAGTAGGCCTAGAAATCTCTATGTTTATAAAATTCCACAGTGAAGTCTGAATGCAGTTGCAAACTACCATATTTGAAAATACTAGATGCAAATTTAATGTTCAAAATCTTGTCAGTTTGTAGAAGGAAACACACATAAGTTTAAGGGGGTAAAGTGTAGTGAAGGAGGCAGACACATACAGGCATAGTTATCAGACACTGTGAAACTGTTCTAAGAGTATTCACATGATGCTCTTGATCTTTGAAGCCAGGAGCATATTCTGCCAGAGGGGGCAGAGGAGGCTTAAGGGATGTTTTGCTAAAAGGATTAGTTCATCTCATTTACAGGGGGTTGGATGACTCTCCTGGGTTCTTGAGGTTTCACCTCCAGGGAGTTTTCTTTTTCTCTGGGTACATCCTGCTGAGCTGGAATCCCCAACGCTTTCTGGGCAAATAGGAAAGCAGCAGGGAGGCAGGACTAGACTCTGCAGGTCAGGATGGACTGTTGTGCCTACATAGCAGTGAAATTCTGGTGACTGCATGCCACCTCCATTTCCTCTTTACTCTTCCATGTGGGTACAACCACTTACCAACTTACTGGTAAGTTTCCAAATGTTCATAGCTGCCACTTGCCTTTGTACCAGCTCAAGCAAAAATTTCACACGGTATCTGGCTGGCTGTGGTTTCCAAGTGATTAGGATGGATGCCATTACCCTAACCCTCTAAAAAGTCCAACAATTCTGTAAATGCATGGTAGAAGTCCAGAGTCCTGCTAAATGATAGCAACCAGTCAAGTCTAGGCCAGAATCACTAACCTGGCACAGAGAGAAATTCAGAGACAGGTACTGGAACCTGGCTGGCTGTGGGGTGACATGTTTGCTGAATGGTAGAGTTATTGCCTCACAGGTTAGTATAGGTGTTTCTGGGTGCAGACATGCAAAACTACTGAGTTTTCAGGGGCATCAGTGAGAAGGCTATAGGGACCACTAAGAGTTACTTGCTCTATTGTCTGTCCTAACTCAGCATGCTTCTTTATAGGTTTAAATATCTCTTTACATTTTCTCTCTATATATGAACAGAAAGGGACTGTACAATTCTAACAAAAAACTATGAGTTCACAGATTTTTAAGCAATGGTGTGAAGGTGGGTTTTGTATAAAATTCATTTTATGATTTAATTTATACATATAATTACATTTATAAATTTAATTTATACATACCTCTGCATTGAGGGTATAACTTTTCATTCATTTAGTGCACATCAAAATGGTATCTGCTTATATGAGATTCTGTGAAGCCAGAGGGAAGACAAAGAGCAGCAGTGACCTCACAGACAGCACAACCCCAGATGACAAAAACTTACCAACTAAGTTTCCTTCGAAGACATTTATTGTTGTAGCTCTTTTTTGATTGAGCTCTATAATGTGTTTTGAGATAACTTTTGCATAAAATGTGACATACAGGTCTACCTTCATCCTTTTAGATATGGATGTTAACCCTTGCTAGCCCCGTTTTTTGAAAGAAAACTGTTTTTAAAAATATTCATTTATAACTATAAATGCAATTGTACTAAGTGACATCCTTCTTTGATCCTATATTTCTCCAAACAGGTTTCAAACTTAAAGGCATGACAATCCTTAAAAAGATGGCTATAGAAGCTGTGAAATTTACTGCTTCCTTCTTGTATAATGAGATTAGGAAAAGCATTTAAAATATTTGAAATATCTATCTGATAGCAATTACTGCATATTAATCTATATTCATGTTTCTTTTCATATCCTATCTATATGAGTCCTGCTATTACTCCTACAAGTATATTATAAAATATGTTGTTTTAGTCCAAGAATTCTTATACAAAGAAAAAAAAAGTGCAATCCTAAGATTTCACACCAACATTTTAAAGCATACGCTAACCTATTTAGGCCATTTCAGGAAGTTTCTTCTGAGATTCATATTATGAGCCCCTCACATTCCTGCAATGTCAGTCTTGAACACCTCTGAAATGGAAATCTCTACCTTCTTCCTCATTGGGATCCCAGGCATGGAGCATGCTCACATTTGGGTCTTGATCCCTATTTGCCTCATGTACCTCCTTGCCATCCTGGGGAACTGCACTATCCTCTTTTTCATAAAAACAGAGACCTCTCTGCATGCTCCAATGTATTATTTTCTCTCCATGCTGGCCTTTTCTGACCTGGGACTTTCCATCTCCTCCCTTCCAACCATGCTGAGAATCTTCTTGTTCAATGCCACCGGAATTTCCCCCAATGGCTGCTTTGCCCAAGAGTTTTTCATTCATGGATTCTCAGCTATAGAGTCATCAGTTCTTCTCATCATGTCCATAGATCACTTCATAGCCATCTACAGCTCTCTGAGATACACCTCCATCCTGACCAGTGCCAGAGTCTTTAAAATCGGCCTCATATTTGCTGCATTATGTATCATGTTTGCCCTCCCTTTCCCCTTTATTCTGAAGAGGCTGAAATTCTGTAGGAAAAGCCTTCTATCCCACTCCTACTGCCTCCACCTGGATGTCATGAAGCTGGCCTGTTCTGACAACAGGGTCAACGTTATCTACGGACTCTTTGTGGCTCTTACATCCTTATTGTACTTGGGGTGCATTTCTGTGTCTTACATGTTGATCTTGAAACTTATTCTAGGCATTGCCTCACACAAGGGCCACCTCAAGGTCCTCAACACCTGCATCTCCCACATCTGTGCTGTGTTCATCTTCTATGTGCCTATCGTCACCTTGGCTGCCCTTCATCGCTTTGCCAAAAAATGTTTCCCCAGTCATTAGGGCCATTATAGCTGATATTTTCCTTCTGGTACCCTCTAATGAATCCCACTGTGTACTCAGTGATGAGTCAGCAGATTAGAAATCGGATCCTGGCAAAACTATGTGATAACAAGGTTGATGAGCATTGTCAGCCACAATGAAAACTCAACTCAGCAATTTCTGAACGATTGTAGGAACCTGAAGATAGTAATGACAGAATAGAGACTGAACGCAAAGCTACACTGCCTATACTAAGTAGGCCCTCAAATGTCAAGTTATTGATTGAATTAAGCAGCAACAAAATCTAGATAAGATGTCTTAGGCGTTAGGCGTGGGGTTATAGTCTTCTTATATCTAATTGTCCCACCTCTTTTCTGATTGTTATTTCTCTATGCAACCACCTATCTATCAACCTTAATAGCAGTGCAGTCCTAATTAGGACTTAAAAGATTTTTAAAATATGATTCTAAACAAAAATAGAAAAAAAATAAAATAACATGTCTGTGGCTTTAATTATCACAGGCATAATCAGCAGTGACTAAAATGTGCTGGAAGATTAAGCTCACACACTTACCCACAAAAGAATCAGCAAGTTCTGAATATCTAGTGTGTATGCGTTTGTGTGTGTGTGTGTGTGTGTGTGTGTGTGATCAGCAATTCATATAATCTATTAAAAATTCTCTGCCCTATAGGACTGTGAGATGTGTTTGGAGAGGTAAGCCTCACATACATAAAATAATTTAAATTAAATTCAAAACATAGATAAGCAGATATTTCACTTATTTATATTTTCAATAGTTTGCAATAGACTCCACAAATGACCTCCTTTAAGTGTATATTGGTTAACTATGCTTTACCTAAGTCTGCACAACATTCTTTGTTTACTACTGTTATGATACTAAACAATAGTACTTTTAAATTTTAAATTTAAATCTACATTTTTAAACAGTATTTTAAATTTATTTTAAATTGTCTATATTTTTAATCAATGTATGAGTGACTTAAGAAGCAGAGTTTCATGAGGTGCCTGGGTGGTGCAGTTGGTTGGGCATCTGACTTCAGTTCAGTTCATGATCTCATGGTTCCTGAGTTCAAGCCCCGTGTCTCGTGAGTTCCAGCCCCGTGTCAGGCTCTGTGCTGACAGCTCAGAGCCTGGAGCCTGCTTCAGATTCTGTGTCTCCCTCTCTCTGTACCCCTCCCCCACTCACATTCTGTCTCTCTCTCTCAAAAATAAAGATTAAAAACAATTTTTTAAATAAATTAAAAAAAAAGAAGCAGAGTTTCACTTCTGTCTTTGTCAATACCCAGCAAAGGACCTGGAATATCCTAGTTGTTTGTGTGTTTATTAAACATTTTATGTTAAGAGCAAATTTTCTATTTGACAAAACCCTGCTATGGGATCTAGATGATTTTTCTGTACCTGTAGAAGAGGGAGTGGATTTATAGCCTTAGAAATCACTTTAATAAGAGCTGTATGATAAATCACTAAAATACAAGTATAAATATTTTTATGTCTATCAGCGTTCTTATTTGGAAGTGTGCTTTCACCATTTCCCTTGATTAAGAGAATAAAATAGTTCTAAGTGTTTATGAAGGATGTGCATGCTTGCTCTAGAGGTTCTAGGAAAAGCAGGCTCCTCTCAGATAGCTTGGGAACACTGGTAGCCTTAAGGGGACTAAATCTACACATCCTTTAATGAAAAAGATACAGTTGAATTACTGTTCTGTTAATATACAGAAGAACAACAAATAAGTACATGCAAATACATGTAAATATTTACATACAGAGATACCTGTACATGTGGTTGTAAAGCCTAAACAGGTGGATTTGGCCATCCTTAGATGATTAGGTCAAATGTGAATATGTGCCTTTCATAACTGTATCACTGTGAAAAACCATCAAAACTGCTGTACTTTTCCATTTTTACTGTATTTCATTTGCAATCTACTTTTCATAAACTTTGTAATACTTAAAAAATAACATGGTTCTAATCAATTTTGCAAATATGAATAAAATGTATGATAGTAAATCCAAAGAATCAAATTAAACTATGTCTGGGGAACCCTGTTAATGTGGAACTCACTTATTCTACAAATTAACTAACTGGGACAGAAAGGAAAATAAAAGCTATGTAAATAGTACTTAGACATCATTTTTAAAATGGAGTAATCTGGGTATCATAATCCCAGATTTCAAAATATACTACAAAGTGGTAGTTATCAAAACAGTATGGTACTAGCACAAAAATAGACCCATAGATCAAAGTAACAAAACAAAGAGCCCAGAAATACAACCATACTTATGGGGTCAATTAATACCATAATGAAAGCAAAAATGTACAATGAAAAAAGATAATGTCTTTAACAAATGGGTATTGGGAAAACTGGACAACGATATGCAAAAGAATGTAACTGGCTGCTTTCTTACACCATACACAAAAATAAACTCAAAATGGATTAAGGGTCTAAATGTGAGACATGAAACCAAAAAAACTCCTAGAAGAAAACATAGGCAGTAATTTCTTTGACATCATCTATAGAAACATTTTTCTACATATGTATCCTCATGGCAAAGGAAACAAAAGCAAAATTAAACCGTTAGACCCTAATCCAAAATAAAAAGCTTTTGCACAGTAAAGAAAACTATCAATAAAAAAAAGGAAATGTACTGAATGGGAGAAGATATTTGCAAATGATATGTATTATAAGGGTTTAATAGACAAAACAGATAAAGAACTTATAGAACCCAACACATAAAAACAAATAATCTGATTAAAAATGACCAGAGGAGGGGCGCCTGGGTGGCTCAGTGGGTTAAGGGTCCGACTTCAGCTCAGGTCACGATCTCGCGGTCCGTGAGTTCGAGTCCCGCGTCGGTCTCTGGGCTGATGGCTCAGAGCCTGGAGGCTGCTTCCGATTCTGTGTCTCCCTCTCTCTCTGCCCCTCCCCCGTTCATGCTCTGTCTCTCTCTGTCTCAAAAATAAATAAACGTTAAAAAAAAAAAAATGACCAGAGGACCTGAAGAGACATTTTCCAAAAAAGGCATACAAATGGCCAACAGACATGTGAAAAGATGCTCAACATTACTAATCATCTGGGAAAGGCAAATCACAATTACCACGAGCCTTTACCTTATATCCACCAGAACAGCTAAAATCAAAAAGGCAAGTAATAACAAATGTTAGCAAGGATGCGGAGAAAAAAGAACCCCTGTGCACTGTTGGTGGGGATGTAAATTGGTTACAGCCACTGTGGAAAAAAAAGTATGAAGGTTCCTAAAAAAATTAAAAATAGAATTACCATATATAATCCAGTAATTTCGCTGCTGCATATTTACCCTAAATAAACAAAAACACTAATTTGAAAAGAGATATGCACCCCTATATTTATTGCAACATTATTTGTAATAGCAAAGATAGGGAAGCAATCCAACTGTCCATTAATAGGTCAATGATAAAGAAAAAATATATATATATGTATGTATGTATACAAAAGAATATTACTCAGCTATAAAAAGAATGAGATCTTGTTATTTGTAGCAAGGTATAATGCTAAGTGAAATAAAAAGTCAGTCAGATAAAGACAAACACTCATATATGGAATTTAAGAAACAAAACAAACGACCAAACATTAAAAAGGAGATAAAAACAAACCCAGATTCTTAAATACACAGAACAAACTGGTCACTACCAGAGGAAACAGGAATAAGTGAAATAGGTAAAGGGGATTAAAAGTACGCTTATCTTGATGAGCACTTTCTTTAGAATTTAATTTTTAAGGGGCACCTGGGTGGGTCAGTCAGTTGAGCACCTGGCTTTTGATTTTGGCCCATGTCATAATCCCAGGGTTGTGGATGGAGCCCCCTGTGTCCGGGTCTGTGCTGAGTGTAGAGCCTGCTTAAGATTCTCACTCTCTCTCTCTCTCTCTCACCCTAAAATAATGTTTTTAAAGTGTTGAAAAAATAATTTAATTTTTAAAATGGAGTAATATCAAATATATATAAGATCTCATCAGATCTATAGGATCTCACTAAAAGTTCCCTGCTGAATTTAAACCTAATTCTAATATAAACGAATATATTAATCCACACTCAACTCTGAAAATCAAAAAGCTTGCTTTAGTGAGGTACACACTCCAATACAAGTGACAACAAACCAGATAATATTATCTCAAAAACAAAACATTTAGATATTAAAATGGCACATGGATATGGAGTAAAAGTTATAGGAACCTGCAAGGGGGGTGGCTACAGCATACTTCAGTGCAGGAAAGAGGTCATTAGCACCACTAACTGTCTTCACCTCTCTTTTCTACTTTGTCAGTATTCTGAATGAAGCTAACCCACATGGTATGGTAAGTGGTCACAAGCTGGATAAACAAGCAGTGGGGACACTTCTTACATCTTATCTAATAGAGGAGAGAGAATTCATATTATCATCTCCACTTAGAGATCTAGGGAAGGGGTTGAATACTGCTTTCTTAATATCCTAAAGAGAATGGACACTATATCCACGGAGACAAGTTTAATGCCAATGGCAAAATTAGTCATGTACAAAATTAGTCCTATGCCACTACCTCAAACATTGTGATTACAAATATAAAGTAAGGATTTCTCTTTCTAGAAAAGTTGCTGAAATGGACTGGAATAAACCAAACAAAAACAAATAAATGAAAATGATAGCAAACAAACCCAGTAGATGTCTACTAGAACTGCCAAAGTTGGCAGAATGATATCAGTGAGAAATAATATGTCAAAACCATTACTTAAGGAAAACGATTATTAAAATATACATGAGAAATGAGCTCATATGATGGCCTATAGGGATTGTAGGGGTAGTTCCCAGAAAATACAAACATCATTACACGAGTAATTACAAACCAATGTATTTAGTAACAATCGTGAATCTTAATGAAAAAGTAGTCATCTCTGGAATCTTATGCTTAAGAATAGAGACAGGCATCCAGGTGCATGTTATCTTTTTTAATTTTTTTTTAATGTTTATTTATCCTTAGAGAGAGAGAGAGAGAGAGACAGAACGTGAGTGGGGGAGGGGCAGAGAGAGAGGGAGACACAGAATCCGGAGCAGGCGCCAGGCTCTGAGCTTGTCAGCACAGAGCCCGATGTGGGGCTCGAATCCATGAGCTGTGAGATCATGACCTGAGCCAAAGCCGGAGGCTCAACCCACTGAGTCACCCAGGTGCCCCTAGCTGTATGTTATCTTCACTGACAGCACCTATCCAAGAGTCATGAAACCCTCTTCCTGAATATAACTGAAGTTATATCTTTGTTTTTAACTGTTCTTTCCTAATAAATGAACTTTACCTATATGTTTCCATTGAGGGATTGCTTAAGCTGTCCCATCTGTTTGACATGCATATTTTTATTAACATTTGGTGCATAGAGCCAAGAAACTTCAATTAATCTGTAATGTCTTTTTATTATTAAAAAATGCTTCAAACTTATATGATCAAATGTTAATAACTATGATATATATGCATAATTAATCCTATTGCCTATTAATATTCTATCTTTGAATAATTATATGCGGATAAAACTTTCAAAATAAGATTATATAAATTATGTATGCAAAAATATAAATAATGCCAGCTTACACAGTAAAAGTCCATATGAACAGATGTTAGATTTAC
This sequence comes from Panthera pardus, assembly GCF_024362965.1. Taxonomy (NCBI): domain Eukaryota; kingdom Metazoa; phylum Chordata; class Mammalia; order Carnivora; family Felidae; genus Panthera; species Panthera pardus. The sequence continues at coordinate 54,607,436 of NW_026526677.1, forward strand.
CACAATCTATCCTTTTACTTCATAGCAAGCATAGCCAAATGGGAAAGATACTAAAGACAACGAAGTTAAAAACAGTATATGATTTAAGATGCCATGTTTTACAATGCAGTTCATTCATTAATTGATTCAACAAACATCTACTAAGCTACCACATGCCTTTCAACATGCTAGGGACTGGACATATCAAAATAACAATAACAGATGTGATAACTTCTCTGTTGTAGCTTATTAATATTACCATAGAACAAATGGAATCAGTCTCCAAAGTTGGGCAATAAGCCAATAAACATATAACACCATTATTGCAGTTGTGACACACACAATAATAATAAAAACCCAGATGCACTCTGCCATCTCCTTTATGAGAAGGAACTGGAAAGTTGAGATACAAAGCAAGAGTTGAAGATGGAGAATTCCTGACAATATAGCCAAAGGAACTTTCATCCTCTGAGGAGGATGAAAACAATAGGACCTTTGTAAAATAAAGTGACTTTCAAAAAGTTAAAGAGAGGTTATTGTAGAGGGTTATGGTAATACTTTGTTATACTTCCTCTCTTTGATCTACTCAATATTAGCTCTCATCCAAGACTCTGTATTAATGGAGGTGAGTATATATATATATATATATATATATATATATATATATACATTTTTTGCTTCAAGAGAATTTTCTCTGGAATCCTTAAGTATTTTCTTTGTTGAAAGGTCAACAAATGTGAGGTTACATGTTCCATATAATCCCTAGAATTAACTAATAGGCAGTTTAGAGTGAAGAAAATACTATAGAATTCTACCATCCATTTGATCCATAACTCCATAAATATTGATTGGCCATCCCCATTGCATGAAATATGCTTAGTTATCTGGAATCCAGAAGACCTGAGTTCCTACCTTACCTCTACTGTACAATGATCTTGGAGAGACTACTTGACCTCCTTGAGAACATTTTCTTCATCAGTAAAATGAAGATAATAAGTGTACTTGTCATATTTAAAAGATCCAAGGACTCAAAATCATCATCAATAATGAATGAAAATAAGTGGAACAATTTAAATTCTCAACAAATGTTGGCTATTGCTATGAACAAAATGTGAGTGAGAAGAGGTTAAAGGGCTCAGATTTGGGGTTTGTTAAATATTAAGCATAAAGGCTTCTTATAGAGATAGCTCCCTAAGAAGAAATCAGAATTGGAAAAGGAGACAATGAAGTCTATTGGATAAGTTGATTTTAAGGGATATTTAGTTAATGATGTCTAGGAGTAAGGATCTAGAAGGATGGATACAGGCTCTGGAGTTAACCAGAAGGCTAAAAATGTATATCATAAGGTGTTTGTCCTACATCACTTCCTTGAAAGCACTGATTGAACTCACAGCATTTCTGCTTTGACACTTTTCAGAACAAAGGAGTAATATCTGAGCCAAAAACCCAACGGAAGTGTCAGAGGCTTTTCACAGGATTTACCAGGTCTTTACCACTCCTGGTTATTAAAGGCCTCTCTCCAAACAAAATGGCCCTTAATTCAAAGTCTAGATACTTATTTCACTTCTTTGGTATTAACCATCTCTGTGGATTTATTGCATCTGCACAAGTTTATTCTTATTCTCAGAAAAGACTTGTCCTGGTTGGAATTCCCCAAGGGTTCAGTGCCCCTTGGGCAGGTACAAGACTGAGAAAGAGAAAAAGAGGCAAGCCTTTATATATAAGGAAGTGCCTTGGGTAACTTCTGGACTTTGTTGGAATCCTTCAGCTACTCTCAGAAGTGTTCTCCAAAATGTCCGCTTTTTGGTAAGTACTCAGATATCCTCATCTATTTTGTTTTCACTCTTTTTTTTTTTTTTTTTGACAATCAACCACATACAACTTCGTATACAAAAGGAAGAAGACTCCAAAGGCCATATCTCTGGGAAAATTGTCCTTTGGAGACTATGTAAATAGGAAATCATTCTTCAACAGAATTCAGATTCTCTTAAATTGTGATACTCTATCATTATTATCATTCTTCTGTCAACACTACACAAGTGATCACAAATTCCCGGTCAGGAAAACATGAGACATAATACGTCAGTAATCTCTGCAGTAACTGCCCTTACAAATATATACAGGATTTGGAAACAGTGGGAATTTTTAAAAGCATTTTTAAATAACCAACAATTTTCAGATGGCAGGGAATAGAACTAAGGGTAGTTTGTGAAAGAATATTTTTGTGGAATAGGTAGGAAGATACTGGGTTGTGAGATTCTTTTGCCTTCATAGTGTCATTTTAGAAATCATATATTTTACCCAACTTCTTACCTGTAATGTGAAAGCAAGAAATAGGGAATTCCACATTACTTGACTAGAGTTTACTAATATTTTAAAGGGAAAATTAAATTAAATTAATATCTGAATACAAAATGAATTTCTAGTTTTTCTATAGGAAAAATATGGCCAAAAGAAATTTTCTTCATGTATTCTACAGGCAGATTTTAGTCTAAATTGGCATCCACTTCTCACTATATGATAGTCACATAAATATTGTATTCTTCCAAAAGAGAGCTTAAAAAGAGCCAGAAATTTCAACAACTGCATTTTTTTCTAGCAAATTTCCAGATATTCATATTTTACCAACTAAAGAATCTCTGTTTCATTGCAGAGTCCTTTAAATGTATGATGTCCATTATTAATACATCAGATGTTGAAATCACCACCTTCTTCTTGGTTGGGATGCCAGGGCTGGAATATGCACACATCTGGATCTCTATCCCCATATGTAGCATGTATATTTTTGCTATTCTGGGAAACTGCACCATCCTTTTGGTCATCAAGACAGAGCCCTCTTTGCATGAGCCCATGTACTACTTCCTTTCCATGTTAGCCATGTCTGACATGGGCCTGTCCTTCTCTTCTCTACCCACCATGTGGAGGATCTTCTTATTCAATGCCCCTGAAATTTCTGCCAATGCCTGCTTTGCCCAAGAATTCTTCATCCATGGATTTGCAGCAGTGGAATCTTCAGTGCTCTTGATCATGTCGTTTGACCGCTTCCTAGCCATCCACAGCCCTCTGAGATACAGCTCCATTCTTACTCCTATCAGAGTTGTCAAAATAGGAATAGTGATATCCCTTAAGAGTGTCCTCCTAGTGCTACCCTTCCCCTTCACTTTGAGAAGTTTGAAATATTGTAATAAAAGCCAATTATCCCATTCCTACTGTCTCCACCAGGATGTCATGAAGTTGGCCTGCTCTGACAACCGAATTGATGTCATATATGGCTTTTTTGGAGTACTGTGGGTTATGGTAGACTTTATGCTTATTGCTGTGTCTTACTTCCTGATCCTCAAGACTGTACTGGGAATTGCATCCCGAAAGGAGCAGCTCAAGGCCCTCAATACTTGTGTTTCACACATCTGTGCAGTGATCATCTTCTATCTGCCCATCATTAACCTTTCCATTGTCCATCGGTTTGTCCGACATGTCTCACCTCTCTTCAATGTTCTCATGGCAAATGTTCTTTTACTTGTGCCTCCAATGATGAATCCCATTGTGTACTGTGTGAAAACGAGACAGATTAGAGTAAGAGTTGTAGCAAAATTATGTCAGAAGCAGATGTAACAATCAGACAATGTAGGATGCATACTGGGGAAATTTCTTATATAAGAGATCAAGGTCAGTTTGTGAAAAAGCTAATATTTGCCACAAATAATCATCAATACACTTTTCTTGTTTTATCAGCAGATTTATTTTATTCAAACTGGATGCTGAACATGAACATAAAACAGGAAACAAGAAGTATATCCTGGGACTCTATCCCAGTTAACACAATAATAATAGATACCTTATGATGTCACCTCTGATAAAAACAACAAATTTCAACAATATAGTGAAATGGTAGTGTCTGTCTACCAGGAGTGTACTCCTCATCCCTGCGTTCAATCTATTTATATTAAGTTCTTAGTTCTTTCGATTCTAGCCTCAAATTATGTCTTAATTTTCTCACCTCATTGTTTTACTCATCCTAGCACCTCACTAGCATCTCTTTAGTAAAATACTGCAAGAAACTATTTAGTTTCTAAATGTTTACTTTTGCTGCTTTCTAACTGATCATCCGTGCGAGTTATTTTTTAAAAAAGAAGTATAGAATGAAGTAATGTGTATTTTAAATATGAACTTGAATTTCTTTGGGACTATAATTAATATTTTAAATAATTAAATCAATAAAGTACATAATATAAAACAATACATGCTCTAGACCGTCTCTGTCTCTCCAACATTGTCGGATAATCAAACTACAACCAAACTGGCCTTCTGAAAATTTGTTGCATTTACAAATTTTTCTATTTCTTGTAAGTTTTCATTATCTGTCCGCTTTTCTTAGACTGCTCTTGACTTAAATTTCATATAACTCATTTGTATTCACTTTTTTTATAATTTCCTCATAGATTATCTATACCCTCAATTCAAAGTATGACCCTCTCTTTATGAAATTGTTTTTTTATTCTTTATACATTATACTCATTATATGATTTGCAATGAGTTTTCTTTTTTCTTCTTCCAAAAAAAGAGTCTGTTATCAGTGAAGGAAGAACCATATCTATTTTCTTTATGTCTTTGTGTCTAATACGTAGGTATTTCTGGCACAGAATAGATCTCTGATAAATAACTATTAACAAATGAATGTGGAAATGAGGCCATGTTTTATAACGGGAAATTGTTTGTTAAAGAGTTCAAAAGTACTCCAAGATTGGACAAAACTTTCTTAAGTTGTTTATTGCAAAAGTACGCATGTTACAGATGCTCACAGATTTTGAAAGTAGGAATAAATTATATGGGATTAGGGAGGAATTTTTGCCTTAGGTTTGGTGGGTGATGAATGGTTCAAATTCTCTTCCTAATACAACCTAAAAACCTTGTGGATTATAGAAAAGTTTCTTACATTTTCTTATGCCCACTCATTGACCCAAGTCCTCACCACAAACCAGTTACAATCTCTTGCAAATTTATCCTCAGGTAAATCAAGAGACAGTTTCCAGCAGTGTCATATGCTTAAGAATAATACTCAGCCTGTAAGGAGATAGTATCTCGCAACTAATGAAAAGCTTTCACAGATACATGCATTGCATTTGAAATGCTAATATATGTAAAATTTACCTCTAGGCACACTTTCTACTTTGATTCTCATGTATCCAATTTTATTTATCATTCTTTCTATTTTTTCAGTTGTTGAAGAGATTGAAGCTCTGAGAAATTGTCTTACTGAATTCGCAAAGACAGAAAGTCAAAAGTTGGGAGTGACACCTCATCTTTTATACCCCAGGATAGTACCATTGGGCTACATTTTAGCCTTCACATTCAGCATTGCATCTGTCTCCATAATTCTATCATCAGATCAGGGTGCTACGTGCTTCTGTGCCTTGCATAATTTTCCCATAACCTTACAGATGTAGCCATGGGCACTGAGGGCTGTAGCACAACAAAGCACAAGTTAGACATACTTTATTAATTATAAGAAATGGAAGCTCATATTTTTCCAGTGTGAAGATAGGCATCACAAAGTGAAGGCTTCAACAGTGTCTATTAATAAGAGGAGGGATAATAACATGGATTTGAGAGGTATTAAATTCTCATGGGTTACTGTACAGCGATGTCACACTCTGCACTCTCGAAACAATCTCAGGTTGTGTCTGTCCTCCTCAATAAACTAAAACAAAAGGAAGATGAAGCTACAAAATGCCAGTAGGGATGGGGGACTTTACAGTCACCATGATTATTTCCACATGTTCCTGGAGGAATGAAAGCCGAACTCTGGGCCTCCTAAAACAATGGTACCCAACTGGGAACAATTTAGCTACCAGGAGACATTTGGCAATATCTGGAAACAATTTTGGTTTTTGTAACCTGGGAGGGAGGTATGTTATCAACATCAACTGGGTAAAGGCTAGGGATGCTGCCAGAGCATCTTACATGACACACCCTGCATGCACAGTACACTCTACAAAAAATAACCATCCAGCCCAAATATCATAATTAGAACCCTAGTCTAAATGTAATTGTCAAACTAAATAGTTAATCCCATGGTTATCCAGATTGCCTTGAGTTAGGCTATACCTGGGGATAATCTGATGTCGGGGAAGTCCCTCAGAAAGGCATTCAGTGGAAGACTGATAGAAACCTTCTGGGAAAGTAAAAAAATTCACTAATAAGGTATTAACAATACTTAATCACAAGTGAAAAACAGCAAAGACATATGGAATGCATATAAATCTGATTACAATAGTTTAAACAGGATTTAGAAAATATGTATTACAGATTACCAACAAATGGCTTAGCCTACATTTATTAAAAATAAAAAAGAAAGAGAGAAAAGAAAAAGTTTACAAATCATTAGGAAAAGACAAATAATCCAATAGAAAATGGACAAACAGAGTAGAAGACCTTGGAGGCCATATTCAAATTTAACAGCTACACACATCAACTCTTGTTCTTGATTCAGTTGCTAGCATATCCTGGAACAAGTCAGCTAGGTGTTCTAGAATCCCAAATCTTGAAAAAGATCGGCCATCAATATCATATGTTAATTTTCTGCTAACTTAAAATCACACTCCTGTATTCATATATGTTTATCGGGCATTTCTATTTTCTCACTTTGAAGCATCTGTTCAATCTTTTGTCCATTTTGTTTCTGCCCTTATACAAATATCTGATAAGTGATTAATATCCAAAATATGTAAAGAACTCATACAATTCAATAACAAAAAAAAACCTGATTCAAAAAATGGGCAAAGGAACTGAATAAACATTTTTCCAAGAAGACATACAAATGGCCAACTAGTGCATGAAAAGATGTTCAATATCATTAATCATCAGGGGATTGCAAGTCAAAACTGCAAGTCAAAATTGCAAGTCATGCTTGTTAGAATGACTGTCATCAAAAAGCCAAGAGATAACAAGTGCTGGTGAGGATACAGAGAAAAGGGATCACCTGTGCACTATTGGTGGCTTTGTAAATTGGTGCAACCACTATGAATAATAGTATAGAGGTCCCTCAAAATATTAAAAATATAACTAACATCCTACTTCTGGGTACATAGCCAAAGGAAATAAAAGCAAGATATAAAAGAGACATCTATTCTTCTGTTTGTTGCATTATGCACAATAGCCAAGATATAGAAAAAGCCTAAGCATCCATCCATGGATGAATGGATACAGATGTGCTACATACACATACATGAATTATTTATTCAGCTAGGGGAAATAAGGACAGTGTGTCACTTGTAACAACATGAATGGTTTGGGGGGACATTATGCCAAGTGAAATAAGTCAAAGGGAAAAAGACAAATACTGTGTGATATAACTTATATATAGAATCCAAACTGAACTTATAGAAACCGAGTAGAATGGTGGTTACCAGGGAATAAGGAGTCAGGGAAATGGGGAGATGTTGGTTAAAGGGTACAAACTTACAGTTTGAAGAGGAATAATTTCTAGGATCTAATACACACAGTATTGTGATGATAGTTGACAATAATGTATTATAACCTGACTGTTCTTAAGACACTAGATCCTAAATGTTCTCACCACAAAATGGCAACAGTAATTGTATGACATGATAAAAGTATTAGCTAATGCCTCAGTAGTGACCCTTTTGCAACATGTAAGTGTATCAAATCAGTGTATCATATACCTTAAACTTACCCAATGTTGTATGTCAATTATATCTCTGTAAAGCTTAAGAATATAAATACAAAACACAAAGTTGAAAAAAAATTATTTTCTGTTTAAAGCATCTGAATAGTCATTTAAAATGAACATAATTTAGCTTATGCTAATGAAATCAACACTGTAACAGCTATCCTGTCCCTTTTCACAATGACTGAAAAATGTGTAATAAAAATGGAATACACTTATTTTGAATAGACAATTATTTAATCTTTTTGAAAAATCATGAGAATGTAGCATGAAATCTGCCTTCAGTATCTATGTATGGTAAATTATCACCATCACATACAATGTTCTTAAGAGAATTCACCTACTTTAGAAGTAGATATTAATTTTTTTTTCTTCTGGTTGTTATGGGATCAATTCTATCAAGTTAGCCACTATAGTGATGTCACACATTTGCAAAGATTTTGCTCAAGTTATGAATTCATTATCAAATTTCCTAAGAAGCTCTAACAGAGAACTTAAAAAGTATGAACTTTAATTTTTGTAGGATCTTTGCTGCCAGTGGGCTTATTAAAAATTAGTTTATCAAACAATGAAATAAGTTATACAATTACAAGAAGTGATAAACACTAAACATTCATCAGTCTTTATTCCTTGAACATTTTCTTTTCTGGATCACTTAACCAAAGTATTTCCTATTGATCCCAGGCTGCTGGCAGCCTCATGACTTCATTTATTCCACAGGCTTTCGCACAAGGAGTGACACAAGTGGTTGGCTCCAATAAAAAGCATCTGGAAGTGAAGCACCTAGGTAGCTCAATTGGTTGAACATTTGACTTTGGTGCAAGTCATGATCTCGTGCTTTGTGAGTTCAAGCCCTGCATTGTGCTCTGTGTTGACAGCTCAGAACCTGGAGCCTGCTTTGGATTCTGTGTCTCCCTCTCTCTCTGCCCCTCCACTGTTCACACTCTATGTCTCTCTTTCTCTCAAAAATAAATAAACATTAAAATTTTTTTAAATAAAAAAATAATTTTAAAAAAAGCCTCTGTTAGGGGGATCATTGTCAAGTACCATTGTCTAAACCTGCAAGGAGCCAACTGTGTCTATGTGCTTGCATGCCAGTAACGACCCTGCCTACTGTCTTTGCAGCTTTACTAACATTACTTTGGGAATGGTCAAGAAAAGAGAGATGGGTCATCTTTCAGATTTAGAAATGAGTTAAAGTAGGGTCACTGTGGTCACTGCCCATGTATTGCACAGGCTATTAGATGAATGTGCAGCAGAAACTTGGAGTTTGAAGTGGAGGTCTACCAACCCATCCCAGCTTGTTTTCCCAAACTGGTTGGGAAACCAAATCAATAAGTGTAAATTAGGCCCATTCTTGGCAAACTAGAATCACAGTTACCCTACTAATTATTTTAATAATTGTGTTTACTGAGTATCCATTAAGTATCAGCTGTTCTGTTCAGGTATTTGTTCCCTCTAATTGTTTAAATCTATGCTGGAAAATCTCCTGATATACATATTTGTAGTTAAAATGGGCTAATGAACTATTTTAAGATATTAAGCTGGTATTTGAAGTACGAGTTTCTGAATTATGACCCAAACCACACGTGTACAGTGGAGAATACACAGGAAATGGCCAGTAGTAATTAAGAAACACATAGTTTATGACTAAAGGCCAAGGTGGACATTTTCTTCTCCCTAAACTCAAACCAAATTACACTGGCAGATGATTCTAAAACATGCCTGATAGTACTAGAGTCTGAGTAAAAAAAAAAAAAAAAAAAGAGGGAAATTTTCCATTTTTAGAACATAAGGAAATGATTTTTCTGGGACATTAATTTTTCCTAGGTTACATGGTCACATGGTCAGAAATTATCAGAGATTGGAATCAGTTTTATCTTTTTATCCGAATCAAAACACTCTTTTTTGTAATACTGTACTCCAAGCCTAGCTATATCTTGCTTATCTCGTTTCAGAAAAAGAAATCTAGAACTAGAAGCACCCTAACATCTTGAAGCTATCCCTTGCCCACATAAAGGATTGGGATTTCTCAGCGTCTCATGGCTTCCGTTCTCAACTAAACATCTTGAGAACTCTTTGGGGAATTCTCAGTCTCAGCAGAAGTCCCTGAGCTTCTTCCCTAGGGAGAAGCTTCTGGACTCTTCAAAAAAGCCCCTGTGTTTTAAGCAGAGAGTATTCTCGTAGCTGTTAGCACTCACCCTGAGTTCTGCCTGGTGTCTCCAGCTGTTGGTACACTCCAGTGTATATTGCCAGAAGATCTGCAGATGGTCACCAACACAAATGCTAAACATCCTGAACAGCTTGTGTACAATTATATGAGGAATTAGAGGGAGTGAGAATATCATTGAAATTGCCGTTCAGCCCATCTCTGCTGTTCTCTGCCATAGACCCTAGGATGACATCTCTGTAATGCTAATAAATTAGAGTTGAAGGGAGGGTCAAGGATGTATGCATAGTCTAGTGAAGGAACCAGCTGACAGTTCTTCCATCCATTAATCTGGAGGTGAGTGACTTGGAGAAGAAAATGTAGTCATTGCACTAAAAATTCTGTTTAATCCCATCTCATCTGTTTTTTCCAACCGTTCACTTAGGCATTCATTCAGCAAACTTTATTAAGTTCCAAATCTGTACCAGGATTCGAAGTCTGTAGTCAGTCTTACAGCAATTCCATTTCTCTAGTGCTAGTTATGGCTTTCATAATTTTTTCCCTGCCATACCTGGCACACTTGCCTCTTACCTGTAACCAAAATATAATATGCAAGTAATATATCTGGAAGGAAAGATAATAGCAGGGTGGTTTATGACAGATGCAACTTCTCACTAAGCAGCAGAATGATCCTTCCCTGCCTGGAGATATGGGAGTGAAATAAATCACCTCTAAACGTTTCTTCTCTTTCACAAACTCTGAAATGGCTGGACGAAAATGGATGGAAACCAGCTTCACTGTGAGTCTGCTGGCTAAAAAGCTGCACATATATTTAAACTCTTGTTTGAGTCTCCCCTTAAATGATGGAAAATTTTCCCTTTTTTATCATTCCTTTTTAAAAACTATATTGCCATTTTCTTTTTCAATTTTTGAAAAATATTTATTTTTGAGAGAGAGACAGAGCGTGAGCAGGGGAGAGGCAGAAAAAGAGGGAGACATAGAAACCGAAGCAGGCTCCAGGCTCTGAGCTGTCAGCACAGAGCCTGACACAGGGCTCGAACACACGAACCGTGAAATCATCACCTGAGCTAAAGTCTGGCACATAACCGACTGAGCCACCCAGGCACCCTGCCATTTTCTGCCTTGATATCAGAGTGAGAGTGCCTTGTCCTCATGTGTCACCCACAGCATGCTCTGCAAATGCTGTGATAGTCCCTTTTCCTTCACAGCTGGTTACTTTCCATCTCCACTTCTTTCCTCCATTCTCATTACTTCCCCACTTTTCCTTCAGAATCAAAAAATAAGAGGGGTTTTATTATCACATTAATTATTGCATCATGATCTTACTATTACTTGCTTTGATTTGAAGCATGAATAGTGAAAGCTGGGTAAGAACTTTTCTTCTTTCTTTATTTTCACCCCTCCAATGTCCCTCCATCTTAAAAGCCTTTTGAAAGAGGACCAATAAAAGCCTTTTGAAAGAGGACCCTGGGGGCGCCTGGGTGGCTCAGTCGGTTGAGCGTCCGACTTCAGCTCAGGTCACGATCTCGCGGTCCGTGGGTTCGAGCCCCGCGTCGGGCTCTGGGCTGATGGCTCAGAGCCTGGAGCCTGCTTCCGATTCTGTGTCTCCCTCTCTCTCTGCCCCTCCCCCGTTCATGCTCTGTCTCTCTCTGTCTCAAAAATAAATAAACGTTAAAAAAAAAAAAATTTAAAACAGGACCCTGAACTCCCCATCTCCCCTCCTCAAAATATCCTGACATCTTCACTCATTCTGTAGATTTTGTCTTAGAGGAAAACTACAAATTATATACACTTTTTACTTATTCTTTTCCACCTACTGATAATTTCTCCAATCTATTGAAATATTTTCTAAAAAAAAAAAAAGAAAGAAAAAAAACAAAAGACAAATGACGATGACCTCGCTATCACAAGTGCAATGCCTTTTTAGAAACCCTCATCCTACTTTATCTCTTTTTTGTAGCCACAGTGGTGAGATGACTTTAGTATTATAATACACTACTATTTTCTACCTGTTTCCCTGAGTCTCCATTCTCTGTCTCTTTTAGCTGTTTTAAGCTTTTATATACATAGAATCCATTATTGTGCAGCTTGAAATAACTGTAACTGAATAAAAGTTCTGAAGAAAGATGTTAAATAGAGCCCAGTTCAGGTATTATAGAGACAGATCTATACCTGTGTGGCATATTGATCCAAACCCCAAAGGCATAGCTTACTCGGAAAGCCTGAAGATTTAGTTTCCTTATTGTAAGCTAAAGATTAGAGGTTTTCCTTGACCATTTTAGGTTTCTCTTCATCATTTCTGTTTCATATCTGATGCCTACCTCCTCTGCATCCTCATCTCTACACCTGGCCCCAGCTTAACTGCCCTGATGTTGGAAACTTACATCTCTTTTCATCCTCTCAGAACTAAGCCCTAATGTACCCTTTTCTAGAACTATTTGCTTTCTGAAGATCCTGCTTCTTCTCAAACATTTTTCAGTTCCAGATTTCAGATTCGCAAAGCACAATTTGCATCCTTGGTCACCAAAGACTTTTATGTAGATTCAGGAAAGGCATCACTCTGGTCACAAGTTACAAGTTCAAGGATTTCAACAAGCATTTGGGCAGTGCTTGTCTGCATTCCCTTGCAAGCTAGGCATTATGGAATAAAGCACAATCCCCAGCCAAATTCAAAATACATTTGAAGGCATATGATACGCACTTGATCCTAGTACACAATTATGCAAAATGGTATATAGTGCCAATTCCTCATAGATATGATACAGATTCTGAACACTTTAGTGATTAAATTAAAGATATTTTTCATGGAGTAACATATGAAAAGGTGCCATCTGAAGTGACCTCGTTAACCCACTGAGAGTCCAGCACTGACAGATATACCACCATACAGCTGAATCATATAGCATTCATAGACTATAGAAATCCCTGTAAACGTCCCCATCCTAGACCTTCCAGAAAAGCCTTATAGATAAAATCTCTCAATTCTTTCTTTTCTTTCTCATTTCATCTGCAGAACTTCCTGTCTCACTGGTCCTAGGATGCTCAGGTGAGTGAGAATTCAGTTCTGTCACTCTCCAGGAATCCCGTTCTAGATTGCAGGTTGGTGAATCCAAGACCGTAAAGCCATGACGATCTCTTACAATGGCAGCCTCCAAAAAGCCACTTTCTTCCTAACAGGCTTCCAAGGTCTGGAAGCTCTCCATGGCTGGATCTCTATTCCCTTCTGCTCCATCTACTTGACAGTTATTGTAGGAAACCTTACCATCCTCCACATCATCCATACCGATGTCACCCTCCATGAACCCATGTACTATTTCTTGGCCATGCTGGCCCTGACAGACTTGGGCCTTTGCCTATCTACACTGCCCACTGTGTTGGGCATCTTCTGGTTTGATGTCAGAGAGATTACCATCCCCGCCTGCTTCACTCAGCTCTTCTTCATCCATACCTTGTCACTGGTAGAGTCTTCAGTTCTATTGTCCATGTCCATTGACCGCTATGTGGCCATTTGCAATCCATTGCGTTACTCCATGGTCTTGACACCTGCACGTATCATCAAGATGGGGCTGAGCTCAATTCTTAGAAGTGCCCTGCTCATCCTGCCCCTGCCATTCCTCCTTAAACGCTTCCAGTACTGCCGCTCCCATGTGCTGGCCCATGCTTATTGTCTGCACCTAGAGATCATGAAGTTGGCCTGCTCTAGCATCATTGTCAATCACATATATGGGCTCTTTGTTGTGGCCTGCACTGTTGGTGTGGATTCACTGCTCATCTTCCTCTCCTATGCCCTCATCCTCCACACTGTGCTAAGCATTGCCTCCCGCCAGGAGCGACTTCAGGCCCTCAACACCTGCGTCTCTCATATCTGTGCTGTGCTACTCTTCTACATCCCCATGATTGGCTTGTCTCTCGTGCACCGCTTTGGTGAACATCTGCCCCGTATTGTACACCTCCTCATGTCTTACGTGTATCTGCTGGTCCCACCTCTCATGAACCCCATTGTCTACAGTATGAAGACCAAGCAAATCCGTATCCGCATTGCTAAGAAGCTTGAGATTGTAAAATCCCTTAAGTGTTTTCGATAGGATTAGGTTAGGATGAAGAGAGGGAGCTTTGGGGCATGAAGCCTATTGATATTTTTGGTTTTCAGGGAATCTGTAGCAGATTACCTCCTTAAGCAGCTTCTAGAAACTTTCTGGTGATTCTAGCTGGTACCCCGGCTGACTCTCCAGAAAGCCAACAGTAACCCCCATAGGCATTCTTGGAAAATGTCATCAGTCTTCCAGCAAGTAGTTCTCCACCAATCAGCCTCATCCTAATTGTGGACCAGCTTTGGCCCAGAACAACTTAGTGAACTTTGTCATTCAGTGAGCTTCACTCACATGTTGGTGGACAACATCCAAGTGCCAGCCTTGGGAAAGATTCTTCTCTTGAAATCTTGTTTCCTTCTTAGAGACTCTCCCTCAGCCCTAGAGTATCCTCTATGGTTCTTTCTTTCTTACTCTTAGTTGATTCCCTGTTACTATAATCTCTTGTTAACAAATGTTTATATTAAACTTTTCTGTTAAATTATTCTGTGGTTTCTTTCTTCTGACTGGACCCTAACTAACACACCACTCAGAGTAAGTTCTTTGTTTTATCATACCTACCCCACATTTTGGTCTAGTACCTTAAAGGAACCAGTTAGCATCTAGAAACTGTGACTTGCCAAGTGAGTCCTATTTCTGTATGAAAGTCACACTCTCTGGGTTTCAGATTCATCACTTCCATCCCTCAGCCAGTTGAAGTTGAAGATTTTCTGCAAAGTCTTCCAGAGGCTTCACGCCGCCCTTGGACTAGCATCTATTGAAGAGTTCTTACAAAACTAAGTTTCAGAAGGCAGCAGGAGAGCAACTTAAAACTGAAGTTGATTTAAAAAAAAGTAATAACATCTCGTGTTGATACCTGGGTGTGTGTCCAAAATTCTGTGAAAGGACATAGGACAGTTGAGGATCTGGGAGCATTCTCTAATACGTATACATTTTAATTTCAAAGTAAATAAAACACCTGTATTTCCTCCCTACCTCCAATCTTACTTATTTCTTACAGAAATCTTACAGATAATCTTACTGATTATCTGGGAAATATGATAAAAAATAATAGTGATAATTGTGGCAATAACACCCAATAATTATTGAACATTTACTATATACTATAGAATGTTTAAAAGCACTTACATGCAATATCCAATTTGACTTTCCTTTGGAAATTAAGATTACAGAGTCAAATTTTTAAAATAAGATTTTTTTTTAATTTTAAAAACTTACTATAGGAAGGTATTCTCCAGGTAGCAGCTAGCTGACTGTTATATGCTGATTATTTGATTATTGATACATCAAAATTATGAGCTTTTTTAATGCAGAACTATAACCTAGGATCCATCCCAAGAATTGCCTTCTGTTTATTTGTGAAGAATGGCCTCCCAAACACTTCAATAGTGTAGAAAAGACCGCAATAGGAGTGAAAAAGGTATGCCTACTTCAGGAATGTTAATTGAAAAGCATCCTTATAAGACACATTTTTAAATGGTCATGATGTTTATGTACTTACTACAATACTGAATATCAATCATTTTGTTGAAATTTTAATTTCTCAAACTATTTTCATTTAGTGCTATATTACCATTCAAGATAGCAAGTTCTCATATAATTCTTTTAGATAGGAAGTTCAATGAGGTAAGTTACTATAACCAACATCATGTGTAATAAACAGAAAGCCCCAAACTACATTAAGGTCTGTTGGATCTCAAAACATAAACTTTTGGCATTGTGCTGTTGAGACTTTTTTGAACTCTAGTTTTCCCACATATACTAACACTTTAGATTAATGCCTCAGTGGCGACAAAGGAAAAAAAAAAAAGTAGATCTAAAACAGCATGGGATATTCCTGGGAAATATACATTTTAGGTGTTAGGTGAATATGGATGGGCATCAAATTTACTCACACAACTAGGGTGTGCAGGGGGAAAGATGTTACTTATTTTATTTCTAATCATCTTTCTTATTCATAAATATCTACCAACTAATTATCACAGGAAAAATGCAATAAAAACTATTTTAAAACCATACTTAAATTAAAAGAAAAACACTAATTTTTGCATCAGTTTGTCTAAATCCAATCCAATAATATTCTTTTAAGGTCCTTTCAGTTTCTCCTAGCTGGTGTCTCCTCAAGTCAGCATCTTTACCTACAAGTTATTCCCTTCATTCTGCCCCTACCTTGTTTCTTTTCCTATTCTTTTCTGTGATAGGAGATATGAGTTTTTATTTCTTTTGTCTCTCCCCATATCATGTCCTGTTTTTCCCCTCACAGAGCTGAATAGTTAAGATTTAAAGCATGTAGGATATCTTCCCTGTAATAAACTGTTCAAAGATTAATTCCCTCTCTCTCTCTCTCTCTCTCTCACTCTCTCTCTCTCTCTCTCTCTCTCCCTCCCTCCCTCTGTTTCTCTTCACAAAATCTGAGATTCAGACCTATTTTCTTCCAAAACATATCTAACACTATCTCTCTCTTCTCAGTGCTTGGATTCAGAGATGGTAAATAAATATTGCTTGTGTATTTTTGTGGGGGAGTGTGTGAGGAGGTATTATTTATGTTATAAAACATTTGTTAAATATGTGAAAAAGTGGGTGATAGGATGCATGGATAAACAGATGCTATTGGCTGAATTGTGCGCCCTCCCCCAATTTATACTGAAGTCCTAACCCCCAGTTCCTCAGAATGTGACTGTATTTGGAGGTAAAGGCCTTTAGGAGATAGTGAAGTTAAAACAAGGCATTTAAGGTTCGCCCTAACCCAATATGACTCATGTCCTTATAAGAAGAGCAAGAGACATCAAGGATACTCATGCACACAGGAGAGGCCATATGAGGACACACAGAAGATGGCCATCTGCAAGCCAAGGAGAGAGGCCTCAGAAGAAACCGAACCTGTCAACACTTTGATCTTGGGCTCTGCTGGCCTCCAGAACTGTGAAAAAATAAATTTCTATTGTTAAAGCCACCCAGTCTGTGGCATTTTGTATTGGTGGCCCCAGAAAATTAATATAAAAGGTAACTGTGTTTTGAAATGGATTCCAGGTTAAAAGTGATACATTTTTTTATTATAGAGGGAATAAAATATTCTGGAATCAGAGCTGAAAACAATCATAAAGACAAGGATATATAAGAATTCTTAGACCTTTGTGGTTGTGACTAGTGTCAGTTTCTGATTCTGCACTACAGGGATGAGGCCCAGAAATATGTATTTTAATAAGCATTACAGGTGGTTCTGATCCTGATTATCGGGGGACTCTGATTTGAGAAATACTGCTACATAACACTCAGATGTGTCTACAATGTGTTTGACCAAAGATTAATGGAATGAAGCCACAAGAGGAAGCCCAGCACATTCCAAGGGGGCCCATCAGGCCAACGAATTGGAATAAACCTCTTATGGTTGGTGTGGGGATCTGGGACATTCCTTAATGTTTATACCTTTGTATTCTCAAAGTAGAGTCAATAAGCTGGATACTAATTATGTAGGTAATGAAAACACTGAAATGGCCCTCCTTTCCTCTTTCTAAAATATCTTTCCCATCAGCTTTTAAAGTTCAAAATGGATGATTAATTCTTCATATCTCTGTATTGACATATGAAACTCCTTGGTTTACCTATGCTTTTCAGGGGCTCATGTTGCCCAAAAGGTACAAAAATGAATTCCTTTCTGAAGGTAGCTCCTCAATGTCTAGAAACAAAGGGCTGAATTCTGTGTCTGTGTGGATCAGAGACAGGAAGAGGAGATGGAGTACAGACAAGAGTCCCTGAGTATAGACAGGAGTCAGCAGCATATAGGGTTACTTGGGGCACCAAGAATCAACATTATCACCATATTTCCAGGAATGTGGTGCTCCTTTCTTCCCCTTTTGATGGGAGAAGAATTGAATTAAAAATGCCCTTTTAATGTTATATATACCCACCATATACACTGTCACTTCTGATATGCATAACTATATGGTTATGATACATCATATATAAAACATTATCAACAACACCCACTCTGATTTCTTAAAGTTGTGGAGCTGTTCAAAATATTTCACAATATCTTCAAAAAGTAGCTACAGTGTGTAACATCTCCTGGGATTCCCATTTAGATATCTCACAAAACTATTCCCTTCTTTTCTTTCCCTTATCCTCAGAGTATGAGATAATGAGGTCCAGAAAACCAGTCCTCCTAGGGAATTGATGAAAGATTCTTGAAATGGTCTCAATGGGGACCTCAGGAAGTTTCATAAAAATCAAGGAATTCAACATCCATCCTTCAGTCTCTCCATACCCTCCAGAGTCTCTGGTTTTAACTTTCCTTCTCCCCTGTCACAAGAACTGAAGTCTCTGCACCTAGCCTTGATAGGTAAGTCAGGTGTCTGGTGCTCAGTTGTTAAGCCAAGAAGAGGTCCTAGAAGGCTCAGTCTGAGCTCTGGAGAGGGAGAGGAGAGAAGGGACTTTGAAGCACAAGAAAGGCTGTAGAAGATGCCTGCAGAAGGTGGTGACCATTGCAGTCAGATCTCACTAACTTCATGGGGTCCCACGTCTGGTTTTAGCACTAGCTTAGTAGGGAGACAGCAGCTTTCTCACACCCATTCACTTCAATGACTTCTAGCCCAGAGAGTTGCCTCATATGTGGCAACATAAGAGTATTACTGAGACCCACAGAGACAGACAAGTTAGGCAAGCGAAACCGAGATGAAAGAATGAGATTAGCTGTAAGTTCAGTCTCTACTCCTTAGCCTCAGACACAAGGTTAGCAGAATCAGGAGTTAATTCCAAGAAGCAGAGACAGAGGGGTAGGAAGTCAAGTGATCCTCTAAAAGAAAAGCTTGTCTGTGACATGAAAGGGCATTTTCCTGAGCAACCACAGAGTCTGAGTGATAGAATTAGAAGCAGCCATTGAACTTGTGCAAGTACCTCTAGGAAGTGTTCTCCAAGAACAATTGTGAGCAAGCCATTTGTTAAGTTTACCACTCCCCTCTACACTTGAACTGGTCAAGAACAATGAAATCCTCACCAAATCTGAAAATGGATACTCTGAAGACCTTTAAATAAGAACCCCTTAGAATAGTTACCTTACTAAGATCTCTCTGGCCAACAGGCTAAAGGTGGTCTTTCCCAGGCAGATATCTCTTGGCTTCACTATTCTGGATTTTCTTTTATATCCAAGTCTTTTCCTTCAACTTATTCTCATAACTCTCTCTCTCTCTCTCTCTCTCTCTCTCTCTGATTCTTACTCTGCCCTACTCGCTTTAAAATGTGAGGCACAAACTCTGAAGAAAGTCTATCTTGACGTAAAAGAAGGTGGGGAAAAAAGACTTTTGATATTTCCCTCTATTTTTGTCATTCAATCTTCACTCATTTCAGGCTGTCTCAGCTTAAAAAAAACTACCCAGCTATATTAAACTAAATGTTTCCAAACTTTCAGAATGCTCCTTGGAGCTCCAGAGATTTCAGTTTGAATTCCAGCTGTCACTGATTGATAGTATGATTTTATGCACATCATCAAATTCTGTAAGCTTCTCTCCTCATTTGCAAATCAAGGTAATAATATTAACTTCCAGGGCTTTTCTAAGATCTAAATGCTATTTCTTTTGCAGTGTTCCTAGTACAGTGCCTGGAAAATAATAGATGTTCATCATGTATTATAAATTAACTTTTATATTATTAAGTAATATATATTCTTTCTTCACTACCCTACTTCGTTTTCATGTCAAAACATTTTCTGCCTTAAGTTTTATGCATTATATCGTTAATCACCAGGTAGCTTGCCTGTCCCCGACAGGTAAGTTTATCACAGCTCTTCTGAATTCATTTTGATGAATGATGTGGTGACCACTGATCATGGCTGAAGTAGAAGCTGAGGAACAGCACACAAGAGCCAATCTGACCTTCAGGTGGACAGTGAGTTAATGACACTGGCTATTAATTTCACTGGTGTTTGGAGTGAGAGAGGGTGTGTATTTCTCCAGTCACTTTATTAATTTAGCTAAAGAATCAGTACTTTTCTGAAGGTCTATTAAGCCCTTGATATTATGCTAGCTGCTTCTAGCTGACAATGAATAGTCCTGTATGTGGGGAGAAAGTATAATGTTTGTTGAGAGCCTGGAATCTAGAGAATAACTGGATATTAGTTCAAATCTCATTTTGGCCATTTACTGTACCTTTGATCTTAGATATATTAACTGTCTATAATCCTCTATTTCTTCATCTATAATATGGTACTATTAATAGAACTTTTTTCACAGGATTAAAAAAAATGTTAGTGTTTATTTATTTTTGAAAGAGAGAGAAAGAAAGCACGAGTCAGGGAGGGGCAGAAGAGAGGGAGACACAGAATCCAAAGCAGGCAGTCAGTACAGAGCCTGACACAGGGTTCGAACTCACAAACTCTGAGATCATGACCTGAGCCAAAGTTGGACACTTAACTGACTGAGCCACCCAGGTGCCCCAATTCATAGGATTTTCTTTAAGTGATAAAATATGCACTGAGTTACTAACAGCTAACTAAATAAATTTAGCTCTTAACCATGCATAAAACAATTTCTGAGCGCCTACTGTATACCATAGCCATTATAAGCACTGTCTTTACAGAAGTAAGCAAAGCCAAGCCCCTGCCATTTTTGAGCTCACATTCTAGTGGAATTATTAACTGGGAGTGGGCAGATCACTGCTTTGAAAGTCAGGACTCTTAAATTGGCATAAGACTTCTGCCCAGTGACTGTCCTCTCATGAACCTTCATTTTTTAATCTAAGGAAGAATAAGTCCTACTGGCATATTGCATTCTATTCTGTGGACTCTCACGGACTCTGCCTTGAAATTGGGGATGTGGCCATGGTTGATGGTGCTTCAGCCTTTTCTCTCACCTAGGTTGATAGAAGTTGAACTCTAGATCTCAGGGAATGCAGGTTACTGACTCACAGGAGAATCAGAGCTTTGATATGGCACTTTAGCAGTCAAGAATAACTTTACAGACAGCCATTCATTCACTCCCCAGTCCTTACTGGAATTCTGTGAGCTGAGTAGCACATGTGAGCTATCTGGATCAAACTAGGCTTCCACGACTGGAAGACCAGAGGAGAAGGTGAGTGAAGGATTAATCTGCGTCTAAGGTTAGCAATTATATGTGGCTGATGAAGATAAGCAAGAGGTAAGAAAGAAAGAAAGAAAGAAAGAAAGAAAGAAAGAAAGAAAGAAAAAAAGAAAAGAGAAAGAAAGGCAAAAAATGAAAGAAAGAATGAACAAAATAACAAAAGAAAGAAAGAAAGAAGGAAGGAGGAAGGAAGGAAGGAAAGAAGAAGAAAGAGATTGGAAAAAAGGAAGAGAGAAAGAGAGAGAAGGAGGAGGGAAGGGAGGTAGGGAGGAGAGAGGGAGAAAGGAAGGAAGAATGGACAGTGACAAAGGAATAGCAAAGGAAGTAAGGTAAGAGAAAGGAAAGAAAGAGAAGTTGAAAGAAAGCTTAGAACATTAGTGAGAGTTCTGGCAGAAAAGAGGCAGGTGAGGAGTGTTTAATTAAAGATCTCCTCAAAAGAGGTAGGCAAAATTAGTATAACCAACAGGAATAGTGTAGATCCTCAGACCTCTCAGCCTGAAGGAGAAAGGAGAAAAGAATTCAAAGAAAAACATTTTTCTAAAACAATGTGGAAAGAAGGCCAGAGACCAGAAGGAAGTGACCTCTGGAGGAGATGTACACTTCTAGGTCTACTTGATTCTCATGTTTTTTTGTTTTGTTTTGTTTTGTTTTGTTTGTTAGTTTTTGTTGTTGTTTTGGTTTGGTTTGGTTTGGTTTGGTTTCTAATTTCTTCCCAGGTTCGACCTCTAGCTTTTTTTCTGAATTCATTTCAGGAATTTGGAAGGAATCCAATTTTCCTCTTCCCTCCACACACAATGTCTTTGGGACCCTTGGAAAGCAGCAGCAACATTTCCTCCACCTTTCTGCTGAGTGGCATTCCTGGGCTGGAGCACATGCACATCTGGATCTCCATCCCATTGTGCTTCATTTACCTGGTTTCCATCCTGGGCAACTGTACTATCCTTTTTATCATTAAAACAGAGCCCTCACTCCATGAGCCTATGTACCTTTTCCTGTCCATGCTGGCTGTAACTGACCTGGGTCTGTCTCTTTGCACCCTCCCTACAGTGCTAGGTATCTTTTGGATTGGGGCGCGAGATATTGGTCACGATGCCTGTTTTGCCCAGCTCTTTTTCATTCACTGTTTGTCCTTCCTAGAGTCCTCTGTGCTGCTGTCTATGGCCTTTGACCGCTTTGTGGCCATTTGTCGCCCCTTGCACTATGCTTCCATTCTCACCAACACAGTCATTGGCAGGATTGGCCTGGTTTCCCTGGGTCGCAGTGTAGCACTCATTTTCCCATTGCCTTTTATGCTCAAAAGATTCTCCTATTGTGGCTCTGCACTTCTCTCACATTCCTATTGTCTCCATCAAGAAGTAATGAAATTGGCCTGTGCAGACATCAAAGCCAACAGCATCTATGGCATGTTTGTCATTGTTTCAACAGTGGGTGTAGACTCACTGCTCATTCTCTTCTCCTATGTCCTGATCCTGCGTACTGTGCTGTCTATTGCATCCAGGGCTGAGAGATTCAAAGCTCTCAACACCTGTGTTTCCCATATATGTGCTGTGCTTCTCTTCTACACTCCCATGATTGGTTTGTCCATCATCCACCGGTTTGGGAACAAGGCACCTCATCTTGTCCAAGTGATCATGGGCTTTGTGTACCTTCTAGCCCCTCCCCTGATGAACCCCATAGTCTATAGTGTGAAGACCAAACAGATCCGAGATCGTGTGGCCCATGCCTTTTGTTGTTAGCTGGGTCTAGTCTTAGAGGCACTATTTCCTTCAGTATACCCTTATTCCTCTAGCCTTTATAATATCTAATGTGTATGAAGTGGAGGAGACAATTATTTATTTACTCAACAAATACACACAGAAATGATCAAGAAGTCACAGCTCTTACAGAACTATCATTCTGGTGGGGGGAAAACACAATGCAGTATGACATGGCAGATTGTATTTTACAAAAATGGCCACAGAGGTATTTCTAATCCTACATTCCCTTCCAGAAATTTGTCATTCCCCCATCAAGAGAGACAGTCTGTTTTTTTTCTTCCCCTCGTAACAGGGTAGGACTTTGTAACAGGTTCAATGAATTGAATGTTGTGGAAGTGATCTTGCAAGACTCTCGAGGCTAGGTCATAAAAGATTATATGTTTTTCATTGGTATATACTTCCCCACACTCATTCTTTCTCCCTCTTTTTTCCCCTATTTATATATCCACCCCTATCTCACTCAATGCTTGCTTTTTGAACACAGCCACCATACTGAGAAGCTGAGACCACATGGAGAAGCCACATATAGATGTCCCAGACCAAGCTAAAGTCTAAGCCTTAGCTGGAAATTTATCAACTACTAGTGAGTGAACAAATCTTCATATTATTCCAACCCCCGTTTTTCCTGCATTTCCAGGTGATATCCAATAAAATAATCAATCGAACCCAGCCCAAGATGCAGATTTGCAAGCTAAATAACTGTTTGTTTATTTGTTTGTTTGTTTATTAAGACACTAAATTTGGGGGTGGTTTATTATACAGCCATATGTTAACTGTGTTGCTCAAAGTAAAAAAAGAAGTTAATATAGAAGCAAAAAGAGAAATATCTTCTTCCAGGTGGGACAACAGAGTGTCAAGAAAGATTTCCTTGAGTTGATACAGTAGCCAGCCTGACAGGACATATAAGAGTTAGGCAGTCAAACCGGAAAGTTATGGTCTAATCTGAAGGAACGGTATGTGCAAAGCTGATGCAAAGGTGAGAGAGAGAACAATATATCCAGAGAAATATCTGAAGTTGTTTTTGTTGTCATTGTTCCTAGCAAGTCAGGAAAAAGTAGAGAAAATTAGGGTGGAAGCAGGGGAAGTGATAAGTAGAAAAAAATTGAGGGATTGAAGATATTGGAAAGGTCAGTGAACCAAAAAGAGATAATTCCTTATACCCTCTTATCTGTCCATTACAATTTTGCCACCACATTGACCTAGAAAAAGAAATTATCTTTTAAGACCTAAATGTGAGACCTGAAACCATAAAAATCCTAGAAGAGAGCACAGGCAATAATTTCTCTGACATCAACCATAGCAACGTTTTTCTAGATATGTCTCCTGAGGCAAAAGAAATAAAAACAAAAATAAACTATTGGGACTATATCAAAATAAAAAGATTGTGCACAGCAGAGAAAGCAATCAACAAAACTAAAAGACACCCTATGGAATGGGAGAAGATATTTGCAAATGACACATATGATAAAGGGTTAGTATCCAAAATATATAAAGAACTGATACAAATCAACAGCCAAAACCCAAATAATCTAGTTAAAAATGGGCAGAAGACATGAATAGATATTTCTCCAAAGAAGACGTACAGATGGCCACAGACACATGAAAAGATGCTCAACATCAGGGAAATACAAATCAAAATTATAACAAGATATCATCTCACACCTGTTGGAATATTTAAAAGAAAAAATACAAGGTGGCTCCTGGGTGGCTTAGTTGGTTGGTCACCCAACTCCTGATTTTGGCTCAGGTCATGATCCCAAGGTCATGGAATCAAGCTCCACATTGGGCTCTGCACTGAGCATGGAGCCTTCTTGGGATGCTCTCTCTCTCCCTTTACCCCTCTCCCTTGTTCTCACTCTCTATAAAATAAAGATAATAATAATAATAAGTGAATAAAAAACACCAAAAACTATAAGTGCTGGCAAGGTTGTGAAGAAATAAGAACTCTCTTACACTGCTGGTGGGAATTCAAACTGGTGTAGCCACTTTGTAAAAGAGTATCGAGGTTCCTCAAAAAGTTAAAAGGAAACTACCCTATGATCCAGTAATCACACTACTAGGTATTTACCCAAAAAAGACAAAAGCACTAATTCAAAGGGATACATGCACCCTTGTGTTTATAGCAGCATTATTTACAACAGTCATATTATGGAAACAGCCCAAGTGCCCACCAATAGACAAATGGATAAAGATGTGGTATACATATATATACATATACAATGGAACATTATTCAGCCATAAAAAAGAATGAAATCCTGTCATTTGCAACAACATGAATGGAGCTAGAGTGTATAATGCTAAGCAAAATAGGTCAGAGAAAGACAAATTCCATATGATTTCATTCACAGGCAGAATTTAAGAAATAAAACAAAAGAACAAAGGGGAAAAAAAGAAGAGAGACAAACCAAGAAACAGACTCTTAATTACAGAGAACAAATATGGTTACCAGAGGGAAGGTGGTTGGGGGGCGGTGGGTGAAACAGGTGAAGAGAATTAAGAGGACAGTTATCATGATGAGCACTGAGTAATGTATTGAATTGCTGAATCACTATATTGTACACTTGAAACTAATACAACACTCTATGTCAACTATATTGGCATTAAAATTAAAAACTTAATTAAAATTATCTTTTGAGTAATGTATGTCAATATAGTATTATTAATTTTGCCTTTGAGGTATCTGTGAGGAAAGCAGGCCAGGTTAAAATGCTGCTAAGGAAGGTTTTGAGCATCTGGAGGAAAGATTGAAGGGGTCATGTTTCTGCACAGTGCAGGGTCAAGAAGGGGAGTGGCAAAGGGCCAAAGACAAAACCTCTACTACAAGGTTTATGTGGAGTCAGTTCTCATTTGAGGTTGGACTTATCTGAGGCTACCTAGTATATCTGACATTTAACTCTTGACAGGTTATGCCTTCTCCCACCAGTGCCTCATTCTGTCTGACATGAGAAAGCTGTTTCTTCAGTGATAAGGTATATGTGAACTTTGGGTGTTACATGTGGAGGATCCAAAGGTACTATGCAAAACAAATAGAATAAAATAGAGGACGTGTGTGAGTGTCTTGGGTGTCTGCGTACATGCAAAACTTCAGGAAAACCATACAGCCACAGCAAATTCCAAAGCATGCATACAGCTCTACAGCTGGAATCTGTATCTATGCTGTGTACTTGCAATTTTAGTCCTCATATGGGAGTCATGTTTTCTTATATCTTATAGCAAATTTAAAAGTTTTTGTGATACATTAGAAAGTATACTACACTTGGAGTCAGGTTTAGAAAGTTCTACGTTCTGTGTGACTTAGGAAAATTATTTTCCTTATATGAGCTCAATTTTCAATTAAAATGAATCTAACAGTAACAATGCCTAACCCAAAAGGATCTCTACACAATTTAAATATATGATATATATGAAAGTTTCAAATAAAATTATTAGCATGTTTTTCAGCTCACAATAAACTTTAGTTACTTTCATTCTTTTTTTTAAATTTTTTAATGTTTATTTTTGAGAGAGAGACAGTGTGAGCCAGGGAGGGGCAGAGAGAGAGGGAGACATAGAATCCAAAGACTCCAGGCTCTGAGCTGCCAGCACAGAGCCTGATGCAGGGTTCAAAGCCTTGAACCACGAGATCATGACCTGAGCCGAACACAGTAAAATATATCATGGAAAATTTGTTATAAGGAAAAGAGGGAGCCCTGGAATGGCCCTGAGGGGATGGAGAACCATGGATAATATTCCAGAGGGGCTGACTTAGCTGTCTTAAAGAACAAGCAGAAGTTAGATGGGCCAAAATTGTGTGGGTGGAGGAGTATTCCCCCATTCCATAAATAACATTGAATGTGCTATTTTCCAGGCATAGTTTCCACTTTAGGAAGCTAGTAGACAAAACAACAAAAGACTATGCTTTTAACTTACATTTTGGTGGGAGAGACAGACAATAGAAAAGTAAGTGATTAATTATTTAAGACAGTGCTAAATGTCCAGGTAGTCTGTGGGCAGGGAAGACCTTTATAATAAGGAATTTTCAAAAAAAAATTAAAGGAAGGGGATTATATTTTATATTTATATAAATGTGGACTTATTTCTAGAGCATGTATTATAAGTCCTGAAGGGTGAATGGGGCAATAGCTGAAACATCAGCAATGTTCTGGTCTCAAGACTGTCAAACCCAATAGCATTATGAGATGCAGAGCCCAGTGATCTCCCAGAGGACAGTTAAAATACAGCACCTGCTGTAACTCCCTGACATTCCTTAAAACCACACACACTCCCTTTATGCCTTCACGTAAAACCAGATGTATGTTTGGTTAATGTCTAAGGCCTTTTGTGCTCCCTCTCATGCTTTGAGGCTCTTTGATGTTTATACCTAATAAAACATAAAATAAAGACTATGTGCAGACCCCAGCTGCTGCTGTTCTCTCACAGAGGCAGGCTGCATGTCCACTCAGTCTGGTGTCTGAGAACCTTTTCTTCAGTGCACAGCCACACATAAAATTTATTAAAATGTTTATATTTATATTTAAATACAAAAAGGCAGAGAATTTTAAAGGGTCTACGATGGAAATAAATTAGAGTATTCTAAGAATAGCAAAAGGACCAGTGTGCCTAGAGCTATGTGAGCAAGAAACTACACTAGCTGTTGGAATTAGCAAGTAATTGATATTAAAGACAGAAGAGAGGACAGCTAAACAAAGCTGATATTTCAAGGTCACTGTCAGAAGAAGTTCTCCTTGATATAGGAAGTAAAAACATAACTGACCAGCCATGACCATGAGAAGAGGTTAGCAATGGTCTGAGGAACTGGGGATCAAGCATTTTGTATCCAAGGTCATAACTGCTAAACTTTGCAGTGAATCTAACCCAGACCTGGTAGGAACAGGGAGGAGAAGAATTGCACCTTCCTTTGAAAATCCTGAGGCCCAAACTTCTCTGATAACGAGGCAGTAATTGTAGCAGGCCCTGGGGCTGCCATCAAGCATGGATGACAGCCTTTATGCATCAAGTGTAGAACCAACCTCATTCATTCATTCATTCATTCATTCATTATTTAATACTTAATGATTGACTTTTTTGAAAGTTACTGGGAATAAATTGGTGAACAAGGCATATCTTCCACCTTAAAGGAGTTTATAGTCTGGTGGAGATACCTGAAATAGTTTAGGATGATCTACAAATTAAGTCCTGAAGTTCAGGTTGAAGTTATCCAGTTGGAAATGAGGAAAAACAGCTTACTACATAAAGCGAGTATTTTGTGAAAAAGCCAAGAGATGACAAAAAGTGTGATTTGTTGAGAAACTATAAATAATTCCTTTGAAGATCTATTCAAGTGGTAGAGCAGGAGGAGGAGTCTATCTTGAGATGCAGGCTGGAATACACAGGGATCAGAACTTAATGACTGCAGGTTTACTAGTTCATGCACCCAGTATCCCCTGAGCAGCTACTCTATACCAGACTGTGAACAGAACAGACAAAAACACTGCCCTCTAGAGTCTTAGATTTTACTAGGTGTGGGCAAACAATAAACATGAGAAATAAATAAAAGACATAGTAATGTTAGATGGTGAAAAGCGCTGTGGAGAAAAATTAAAGTAGGAAAGGGGTAAAGGCTATATTCAGAAAGGTTGTCACTGTTGACTATATTTGATGGTCAAGAAAAGCCTCACTGAGAAGTGATATTTCAAGAATGTGAGGAAGTAGCACATGGACATCTTTGGGAAAAGGATTCAAATTATAAAGAAGAGCATGTAAAAAATGCTGCAGTAAACACAGAGGTACATATATCTTTCTGAATTAGTCTTCTCATTTTATTTGGGTAAATACCCAGTGGTGGAATTATTGAATCATATGATATTTCTATTTCTAATTTTTTGAGGAAACTCCATACTATTTTCCACAGTAGTCAAGATGTAGATGCAACCCAAGCATTCATCAATAGGTGAATGGATAAAAAAGATGTGGTAAATATTTGAATATTATTCAGTCACAAAAAAGAGTAAGTTGTGTCATTTGCAATGACATGGATGAACTTAGTATTACGCTAAGTGAAATAAGTCAGACAGAGAAAGACAAATACCAGATGATTTCATTTATATGTGGAATCTAAAAAACAAAATAAATGAGTAAACAGACAGATAAAAAGCAGAATCAGACCTATAGTACAGAAAACAAACTAATAATTGCCAGAGGAGACAGGGCAGAGTGATGGGAAAAAAGCATGGAGGGAAGTGGGAGACACAAGCTTTCAATTACAGAATAAATAAATAACAGGAATAAGAGTACAGCATAAGGAATATAGTCAATGATATTATAATATCATTGTGTGATGAGAGATGGTAGCTACACTTGTGGTGAGTGCAGCACAATATATAAACTTGTTGGATCACTATGTTGTACACCTGAAATTAACATTGTGTGTTGGGGCACCTGGGTGGCTCAGTCGCTCGCTTAAGCATCCAACTTCGGTTCAGGTCATGATCTCACCGTTTGTGAGTTTGAGCCCCATGTCGGGCTCTGTGGTGACAGCTCAGAGCCTGCAGCCTGCTTGGAATTCTGTGTGTGTCTCTCTATCCCTCCTCTGCTCATGCTCTGTCTCCCTCTCTCTCAAAAATAAATAAACATTAAATTTTTTAAAAAACTTAAAAAAACACATTGTGTGTCAACTATCCTCAAATTTCTTTTTTTAATTGGCAAAAAAAAAAAAGGCTCAGAGAGCAAGACTGGACAGTAGGAGAAGAGTTAGAAGAGACACACTAACTCAGGTAGGAGATAATATTATTAGATGTAAGGTAGTACCAATAGAGATGGAGACATGTGGACAAATTTTGAACATATTTAGAAGGTACAGTTGATAGGATGTTTTCAGTTTTGGATATAGAACACTGTGAGAAAGGAGAGGCCTAGAAATCTAATTTGGAGCAATGGTATATACAGTTAGGGAAAACTATACAATGGGTATCAACTTTCTTGGCAAATATTATGTATACAAGACAGTATTAACTATAGTCACCATGGCATATACTAGATCTCTGGAGAGTACAAAGGTTCAGTTATATGGGATGAATAAGCTCTGGAGAACTAATGCTACTCTTCTCACTAAATTATTTCAGTTTAGTTTTATTCTTTTATTTTTTAAACATGTGTTATTTATGTTAATATGCAATGGGCTTATTGTTATTTTATTTTATTTTATTTTTTAAATTTTAATGTTTATTTTTGAGAAAGAGGGAGACAGAGCGCAAGTGGGAGAGGGGCAGAGAGAGAAGGAGACGCAGAATCCGAAGCAGGCTCCAGGCTCTGAGCTGTCAGCACAGAGCATGATGTGGGGCTCGAACTCACTAACCACGAGATCATGACTTGAGCCGAAGTTGCACGCTTAACCAACAGTCACCCACGTGCCCCTTATTATTATTATTTTAATGAATTAATACGTAAGTAACATGACCCAGTTTTAATCTCTAATATGGTAAATATCAATAGAAATAATGCCCCATAAATAAATGATCTGTGGGGTTCTCAATAATTGTTAAAGAGTTTAAAGGAATCTTAAGGCCAAAATATTTCAGAATTGCTCTAACAGATGTTTCTTTTATTATGATATAAAAATAATGAAGTAATAAAAGAATACAATCTCCTCTATATCTTATTAACAAAAGTCACTTCTTGGTATTTTGAAGTTTTCCAGAAAGGAGTAGATCTTTCCCTGGAAATTCACATATATATTATAGAAGTTTTATTAAGCACTAATTTCAGACACCAAGAATGACCATGTACATTATTTCATTCTGTGATGTCTTTTTCATAACACATATGGAATGTGTATACTTTCTATGCATCTGGTATTGTTTTATACAAGGCATAGACCCTCTTCATTTTCGCATATGTCGATAGTATGGATTTGACAGTGAGACCTCCTAGGCAAAGAGAAAAACAAATGCAGAGACTCTCAAAGATACCAGACTCCCCAGTCTAATAGAATTGAAACTGAACTTTTATCTCTATTTCTTGACATATTTACTTAGATAAATGCAATAGCTTAATGTCTGTTCTTCTTGTCTCTCTCTCTCTTCCTGCTACTGTTTTTTAAATGCAAATCTGCTTACCATTCTGCTTATAACCTCAACAACTTCTCTTATTAGAAAAATTAATACTATTTTATGAAGCCTATGGATTTTGCCTTTACTTATTTACCAGACACTGTACATTATATTTTCCTCCCTCTGTATTCCACTAAAGAAATGGATGTAGGGATGAAGAATATAGCAGATTTGTAGAACTGAGATAAGTCCCAGATAGTGGTAGCAGAAAGAATAAAAAGTGTGGCAGAAGACTAGACTGTGAGTTAGGCATAGAGTTAGCTGAGAAGGTATACACAGGCCAAACCAAAGAATAGAAATTGTATCTTTAGAGTAAAGGGAAACCAATGAAGAATTTACCCAGGGAAGTAACATAATCATATTTGCATTTTAAGATACTCAGCAGGGCTATGATATAAAGAATGCATTAGGGAAGGGTTGATAAAGGAAAAGCAAGTAAGAAGTGTTGCAGAAGTCCAAGTAAGAAATCATCGAGCACCATGGTACAACTGGCAAGAAGAGTGAATAGTATCATGAGATATATAGAAGAAAGAAATTTCATGACTTGGAGTTTTCATGATTTGGTATTTATTGTGTGTGTGGTTTTAACAATAGTCAGGAAGGAATGAAGATCACTTCCTGGTTTGACTTCTGAAGAATCAAGTGTATGAGAGTTCTATTTAATGAGATAAAGAATACTTTATAAGGAACATGCTTAAAGGCAGGAATTAATTAATTGCATTTTGAAGATATTGAGCTCCAGTTGCCTATGTAACACAGAGAGTGTATAGTGGTTAAGAACTCAAGCTCAGGAATAGGTCAGCCTGAGATGAATCCAGATTATATTCAGATTACTAGTTACGTATCCAGAAAAGTTTTTGTTGTTGTTTTTTTACCGCTATAAGCTCCTACTTTCTCATCTGTCAAACAGGGATAAATAATGCCTCCTAATGGGTTAATAGAGGAATAAATGTAATAAGGTACCCTATATTATGTAAAGCATTTGGTACAATTTATGGCACTTAGTAAATGGTTAATAATTGTGAAGTATTATTATCATTATTCTCATTAAAAAGTGTAGTCAATTAGGCATTTGGAGCTTGGAAAAGAAGTCCATGGTGTGGAAATAAATTCATGACCTGGAATCATATTTTAAACCTATAATAGGGCAAGACTACTCCCTCACCTATCTCTCTCAAAGAAAACTTAGAATTGGAGTCATAAACTCAAATCCCTGTGGAGGCCGTTCAGTAAAGTCAAGGAGTGAAGAAAAATTGTGGAACATGAATAGCAAGTGGTAGGGTATGATCTGTGGCAAACCATATCTTAGTTCAATTTTTGAACAATCCACAGTTACATGAATGAAATAAACCATTATTCTACAAGCTCTGTCCTGTTGATGACCACTTTGCACATCTGGCCTATCAGTATCCCCAAACAGCCAATTTCTTTCAATTTGTTCTTTTTCCTTTTTATCCTGGAAGACATAGCATAAAAAAGCTTTAGAACAAAGGAAGTGGCTCCAAAGAGACTGGAGCCCAGTCCTCATGTCTGCAATTTTAGTAATCACTCAATTTCTCCAGAAAGAAATTCAGGCTTCCCAACACCTTGACTTTAGGTCAGTAAAACTCATACCAGACCTCTAACCTGTAGAATTGTAAGATAATAAATTTGTGTTGTTGTAAGCCATTAGGTTTATGATGATTGTTATGCAGCAATAAAAAACTAATACAGCATCCTGACATACAACATACCATAAGCAAAGGATTAGGTGTAAGTAACAGTGTGAGATCTATATTACATTGTTGGAGTGCAAGCCAGAGAATTAACAGAAAAAGTAGTAGATAAAAGCAGGTATTGAATAATGGAAAACCTTTGTGCAAATATGGAGCCTCACCACTACCTTGTAACTTATTGGACATCTCTTGAAGGATTTTAAGTGTGGTGACATTTATATTTTAAAAAGATCCTTTAAACAGTTAATCTCAACGTACAAGATTATAGGTTAATCCAAAGGAAATTTTAAATCTGAACTAGGAAAGCTTCAGGGGGAATCAATGAGTGAAAAAAAATATTTGAGATATCTTAATACGGGAGGATCTTCACAGTTTGATGAATAAACCTGGTTTAAAATATATATTTACTTCCATGTCTGCAACCAAGTATTACTGTCTTGCAAATGAGGGCAATGCTACCTATTTTTTTAAACCACTTTATTGACGTATGATTGACATACAAAAAGCTATACATATTTAATGTGCACAGCTTGGTGAGTTTAAGATGCAGCTGTTTTTTTGTTTTTGTTTTTGTTTTGTGGGGTTTTTTTTGTTCTTTTAAATTTACATCCAAGTTATTTAGCATATAGTGCAACAATGATTTCAGGAGTAGATTCCTTAATGCCCCTTACCCTTTTAGCCCATCCCCCACTCCCACAACCCGTCCAGCAACCCTCTGTTTGTTCTCCATATTTAAGATTCTCTTATGTTTTGTCCCCCTCCCTGTGTTTATATTATTTTTGCTTCCCTTCCCTTATGTTCATCTGTTTTGTATCTTAAATTCCACATATGAGTAAAGTCATATGATATTTGTCTTTCTCTGACTAATTTCACTAAGCATAATACCCTCTAGTTCCATGCACGTAGTTGTAAATGGCAAGATTTCATACGTTTGATAGCCAAGTAATACTCCATTGTTTATATACACCACCTCTTCTTTATCCATTCATCAGTCGATGGACATTTGGGCTCTTTCCATACTTGGCTATTGTTGATAGTGCTGCTATAAACTTTGGGATACATGTGCCCCTTCAAAACAACATATCTGTATCCCTTGGATAAATACCTGGTAGTGCAATGATCCATCAGGGTCATAGAGTAGTTCTATTCTTTAATTTTGTGAGGAACCTCCATACTGTTTTCCAGAGTGGCTGTACCAGTTTGCATTCCCATCAGAGTGCAAAAGAGATCCTCTTTCTCCACATCCTCACCAACATCTGTTGCTGCGTGAGTTGTTAATGTTAGCCATTCTGACAGGTGTGAGGTGGTATCTCATTGTGGTTTTGATTTGTATTTCCCTGATGAGGAGTGATGTTGAGCATTTCATCATGTGTCAGTTGGCCATCTAGATGTCTTCTTTGGAGAAGTGTCTATTCATGTCTTTTGCCCATTTCTTCACTGTATTCTTTGTTTTTTGGGTGTTGAGTTTGATAAGTTCTTTATAGATTTTGGATACTAACCCTTTATCTGATATGTCGTTTGCAGATATCTTTTCCCATTCTGTCAGTTGTCTTTTAGTTTTGCTGATTGTTTCCTTCACTGTGCAAAAGCTTTTTATTTTGATGAGGTCCCAGTAGTTCATTTTTGCTTTTGTTTTCCTCACCTCTGGAGACATGTTGAGTGAGAAGTTGCTGCAGCCAAGGTCAAAGAGGTTTTTTCCTGCTTTCTCCTCGAGGATTTTGGTGGCTTCCTGTCTTATGTTTAGGCCTTTCATCCATTTTGAATTTATTTTGGTGTATGGTGTAAAAAAGTGGTCCAGGTTCATTCTTCTGCATGTCGCTGTCCAGTTTTCCCAGCACCACTTGCTGAAGAGACTATCTTCATTCCATTGGATATTCTTTCCTGTTTTGTCAAAGATTAGTTGGCCATATGTTTGTGGGTCCATTTCTGGGTTCTCTATTCTGTTCCATTGATCTGAGTGTCTGTTTTTGTGCCAGTACCACACTGTCTTGATGATTACAGCTTTGTAATACAGCTTGAAGTCTAGGATTGTGATGCCTCCAGCTTTGGTTTTCTTTTTCAAGATTGCTTTGGCTATTCGGAGTCTTTTCTGGTTCCATACAAATTTTAAGATCATTTGTTCTAGCTCTGTGAAGAATGCTGGTGTTATTTTGATGGACATTGCATTCAATATATAGATTGCTTTGGGTAGTGCAATGCTACCTTTCTAATCATGGCAGATGAACAGTATCCTAGCCTCCTATTTCAACATGCCTGTCTTTGTATTTTATTATTTTATTTTATTTTTATTTTTATTTTTAAGAGAGAAAGAGTGCATGTAAGTGAACATGGGAGGGGCAGAGAGAGAGAGAGAGAGGGAGAGAGAATGCGAGTGGGGGAGGGGCAGAGGGAGAGGGAGAGAGAGAATCCCACGTAGGCTTCATGCCTAGCACAAGGCCCAATGTGGGGTTTGATCTCACAAGCATGACCTGAGCCAAAATCTGGAGTCAGACACTGAACTGACTAAGCCACCCAGGAGCACCTCAACATGTCTGTCTTTGAATATTCAGTCACATATGTATGCACCTTCATTGTTTAGTGGAATATGCAAACTTCTTATAAATTATATTAATTTTATAACAATAACAAAAAGCAACTTAAATGATTTAGCTTTTCTCTGCCCATTCCCAGAATCACTTCACTGTAGGATTATTCACGCAATCTCCTGTTGATCCCTTCTTCATCTCTCTCAATATTAATCCATGTTGCTCTGCATTCGGATATGCCATTCATAACATTTGATTTATTGTGTTAGCTGTTTGTTGTAGAGATTAAATTATCTCCCATTTATCCTCTGGATTTAGACTTTTCAAGGCTTTCCTAAATACTCCAAAATCTGGTTCATTCACACTATTCAAAATTATCCCTCACTATTTGCCAAATTGTACTCTTCATTGTGGTCAGACTAATATCCCTCATAGCTGCTATGTGCCTTACTTGTTTAGTTACCCTTGATAGTATAGTGTGTATTGTAAATATACAAATTTAATAAATGCTGCTTGAATAATAATCTCAATCTGTCTAATTTTATCCACTGTTTCAGGTGTGACTATAACCCAACTGCTCCGTTATATAGTGTTTTGTTTCAACTGCTCAAAATATTAATCATTTGTGAATCATATCATATATCACCTGATTATCTCACCTTTCCTGTTGAATATTGTTTTCCTGACACTATTGTAAATTCTGTATTGCATAGCTTTTCACTCTCCACAGTCCTCCACTAGATAGTGACCACTGTGGCACTGAAATAGGTGCCAATTAATACTTACCGGTTGATAATTTATTACTTCAATATTCAAACTTTTTTATCTCCTACATATGTTAAACAACTTTCTCAAGACCTTTTACCAGATTTGTCGAGTTTTTGCACAATACATAATGGGGTTCATTACAGGTGGCAACAACAAGAATATATCTGTAACAAAAATTATAACTAGCAGGCTTTTGTGTTTGGCAAAGTGGTGCATGGCAGCCAGGGTGATGATGGGTACATAGAAAACGAGCACAGCACAGATGTGGGAGACACAGGTATTGAGGGCCTTGAGTCTCTCTGATAGAGATGCAATGCTGAGTACAGTCTTCAAGATCAGAAAATATGACAGAAAAATTAATGCCAAGTCCAGCATAGTACAGAGAGCAACAAAGCCATAGATAACATTGATCTTGTTGTCAGAGCAGGCCAGCTTCATGGTATCCTGATGCAGACAGTTTGAGTGAGAAAAGAGATTCTTTTGATAATATTTTAGTCTCCTTAGAGTGAAAGGGAATGGAAGCACTAAGAGAATGCTCCTGGTGGCTAAGATCAGTCCCATATTAGCAACTCTGTTGCTAGCAAGGAGAGAACTGTATCTCAGGGGATTGTGAAAGGCAAGAAAGTGATCCAAAGACACAACTAGAAGCACTGAGGATTCCATGACAGTGAATCCATGGATGAAGAATTCTTGAGCAAAGCAGACATTGGGTGAAATTCCCATGGAATTGAACAAGAAGATTCTCAGCACGGTAGGAAGGGAGGAAAATGAACGGCCCAAGTCAGAGATGGCCGACAGAGCAAGGAAATAATACGTGGGCTCATGAATTGAGGGCTGTGTCTTAATGATGAAGAGAATGGTGCTGTTGCCTATGATGGCAACCAGGTACATGAGGCAAATGGGAATGGAGATCCAGATGTGGGCATGTTCCAGTCCTGGGATTCCAATCCGAAGAAAAAGCTGGACCTCAGAATTATTCAGAGCAGACATGATGCATGGGAATATGAGCTTTTTAACCAGATCTTAAATCACATAAATAAAAAGCAGCCACGCTTTTGGATAAAATTCAGTGTTGTGGGAATAAACAGTTCTTTTATATGCTATTCTCAGAAACACATTTTGCATGTTAATAAAATGCAATTTTCAACATTTATCAAAAGTCCTTAAACATGTTTATATTCTCCAATATAGGAATTTCACTTATAACAAGTTATCCTATGATGGTGGTTTTGCAACACTTTTAGCCAAATATAAAATTATCAAATTTTATATCAAAAGCCAAATATCAAAACAGAGCTTCTTTGATTGAGTCAGTGATAGGTATTCAGAATCTTTCCCACTGTTTTTCCACATGATACTCAGTAGTCCTTTCATTGGCTTTATAATAATATCCTTGATTTCATGTAGAAAAGTTTAAAAATAATAGTCTAAGAAAATAATCAGATATCCCTGAAAACATCTATACTATAGTAAATATTAAATGCTAGAAAATAAATTTATAGATTAATTTAAGTCTTAAACTTATGAGGTAGGTACTTACTATCCACATTTTTGCATGAGTATAAACACTGACCTCGGTTCAATAAACCACTGACAAGCTAATGTAAAATATTAACATTGATTATCCAGTGGTTTCCAGAAGAAGGAGTGGGAGAATGAAGCATGGATACACCCCTGGGAGTTATGTATATTTACTTCCTTCTTGTTTGTACTCCTACATGCAATGAAATGGTTCCTAGCTGGCATCTATGCACCATACTTCAGGTTACCATGTTATTAATCTAAGGGAAAGTGTTGAAGCTGTATAGTACTGAAATTATCTTCTAATGAAGAAGAAGATGAAATTATCTTCTATTTTATCTGTATCACTGAATTAGTCAAAGAAATTCCAAATGAAAAAAAAATCCAATCACTCAGTTTCTCCTTGTAAGGTAAAAGTTCTAAATCTATTTACATTTTTTTTGAGAGACAGAGAGAGGGAGACTCCACATGCACAAGTCGAGGAGGAAGAGAGAGAGAGGGAGAGAAAGAATCTTAACCAGGCTCCTCTGCTGTGGGCTAGACCTCATGACAGTGAGATCACGATCTGATCTGAAATCAAGAGTCAGATGCTTAACCAACTGAGCCACTTGGGTGTGGCTCGGAGGCATAACCAACTGAGCCACCTGGGTGTCCTTAAGTCCACCACATATTAAACTAAACCCTGATCTTATCATTAGATTCTCCATTAAAGAGTTTGCAAATTATATTTTCCAAGGTAAAATATACAATCTTTCAACTTATTATGAATTTGTTGAGCTTTTTGCAAAAAAATGGCACACTCCAAAATGAAGTGTTTACTCCAAAATGAAGAATTTAGAGTTTACATAAGATGCTAACCTCACTCCACAATTTTTTATAAGGTCAAATGGCAATAGAAGAAAAATCAATCTTCAATGGAAAATATAGGGGACACCAGAAACTTGGGGGCTCCTCTAAATTGAGCCTTGGTTATAAATTAATATCATACTTTGTAATTCTGTAGAAGATAACTACAAAAAACATAATAAATAACAAACAGCCCTCTCCCCATACATTTGATATTTTCTGGGTTCTCTCTATGCAGATCTGTTTTGCCAGCTTGTAAATCGAGTGCAAATCCTAGACTGGAAGCTCCTAAACAGTTTGATACATCTTAGGTGTCTCTCACCAGGGCAGCAAGCCTAATGCCAAGCCCAGAGAGTGTTTATTTTGAAGATGGTAGTAGATTCTCAAATACCATGAAAATCATTCTTTATGTATTCTGTCAGACGGCCTATTCAGCAGATTTTGTTCTGACTTCTCTTCCTTGAGAATCATAAGAAAAGTTCTCATTTCCAAAAACACTTAATTATTTTTCTCTTTGGCTGAGGGTCATTGACCCAGGTCTTTCAGGAAATGCTTATGTTGGTCACCCTTTACCATGATAGTTTCTACGCCACTTTATAACATGCTGTTTGCATGTATCCCTACCCAGTCCAACCCCACCATCACTATATACACTGACTACTAAATACTGAAAGGCACAGAAGAGATTTATTCTCATGTATCTGTCATCAGCATAGTTTCTGGAACATAAAAGGCTCTCAGCAAAATAGCTAAGACTAAATGTGAGTGGGAAAAAATTAAGATATATAGCATAATTTCTTAATGTCTTTTCCTTTTCTTCTCTAATAGTCACTAAGGGATATTTGTGCTTACTCTGCTTATCTACATTCTCAAGGGTAAACTCATTCTTACTCAGAGTATGCTTTTAGACATGGAGTCTGAACCTCAGGAAAAATGGGTCATGATAGTAAATGAGATCACCCAGGAAAAATGTACAAAATACAAAATTTAAGTCTCAGAACCCTGAGGAGAGGAAGGTTGCTGACAGCATCTTGTCCAAGAATACCCAGAGATCTGGGAGAAAAACTGGGAAAGTGGGTTGTGGTTGGTGTCAGAGGAGGAGAGTATTTCAGGGATAATAGTCATTATATCAAACATTGCTCAGACCTCTTAGAATTTCCATTTTTAAGGTAAGAAATAAGCCATCAGATCTGATGCAATATAATCCAGGTATGAATCTCAGCTCGGTGACCTACCATCTGTGTAAATCTGGGTTAGCTGCTTAGGCCTCCAAGCAGATGTATACACTCTTCTATAAAATTTTATAAATACGGTATCTAAAATAGTTATTATATATCTATTATAACTATGTATATAAAATATTCTGATATAGTCTTTAACATATGAAGGTAATCAATAAATACCAACTACAAATAATTATTTTGACAAAATGTCCTAACCAATTCTTCCACACAAGTCCTAAACTGGCTGAAGAGAATTTTTTTCTATTTTAATTGACAATAAGGTTTACTTTTATTTGTGATATGATTAAGTAAATGACACCCCCTTAATACTAGAGTTAATAAAATCCTTTCTCAACTTCAGAACATGCAATCCCATCCACACTTCATTTATACACACATACACACACACACACACACCACTTCCTTCTCCTTCAATAGTCATTTCTTCAACTATAAACTATTTAACAAAGCCCTAGCTTTAAGCTTACAAATAGATTTTTAGTTACTTGCACTTACCAAAACTAAATGCTCAACATGTCTTTGAAAATTAAAAACAAGAACTCTCAACTTTGACTTCCGCTGTATCTAGATGTACCTACTTCTACTTCTTTCTGGGGTACAGACCCTAGGGAGGAATAGAAAAACACCCTGCTCTCTGATATCTCCCAGTAAACTTACATGGAAAGGGGTGGGCCTAGTATATTAGCTCTTTGGTACCCAAGAACTCCAATAGGAGCTAGAGAGAAATTGTGAGGCAAAACAATTAGAGACCTATTCAAGTGAGAGGTAAATGCTAGTAGTCACACTGATAGAGGAAGCCTGATATGTGGCGTTCATAGCAATTGGGCAATACAGTTTAAAGAACAAGTTATTTGTAATAAAAATATTTTAGTTTGACCGCACCACTTCACTTTTTTCACTTCAGTTTAATCATTCACAAAATGGAGATAATAACACATAAGTATCAAATATTTATAAAAGCACTTTACAAGCTATAAAATTATTTACCAGTTATTCCATTTATTTCCTTGATCCATTTTTAGTAAATGTCATTAGCTGAGCATCCAAATAGGCATTTCCTGCCATTCCCTGTTAGATTTCCAACCAGGAATCCCAAAATTTAATGTCTCCTACATTATATATTGAATTTAGAAGAAGCTATTTGAAAGCTATCTCTTGTATTTTATTCATATCTTTCTAATTTTTTGCTTTCTTTTTTGTCATATATTTCTAATTTTTATGCAGGTCCTGTAGTGTTTTAATTCATAAATTAAATAATAATTACTCAAGGATATGAAGCAATAGTAAATTTGATGATAATTTAAGTATAAAGAAGATATATTTATAATAATTAGCATATGTGTATCTGGGAACAAAGATGTTAAAAGTAAGAGTGGCCCCACTTACCATCACTTCCAGTGACTTACTTAGGAATTTTGCTTTCCATTCCTATAGTTTAGACTCTGTTGGGCTGGAGGTCTTCCCAGAGTGGGGGACACAGCAAGAATACAATTAAAATTTAAGTTGCAGCTCTTACCTAGGAACTTTGATCTTCTCAAGTCCAAAAGCCAGAGGACAGGAAAAGAAGTCACTAACCTGGTAGGTGTAATTAATCCCTAATCAGGAAAATATAGGGATTCTGCCTAACAGTGGGGGGATGGAAGAAAATGTTCAGCACCCAGAAGTCTGCCAAATTTTGATGATGAATGAACAAGTGCAGCAGTTATACCCTGAGAAGAGCATGGTATCCAGAGATTCATACTTTTTGGGAAGAAGGATCTGGGTCACCCGCCATGAAATCCACCTAGACACTAAAGGCACTAGCTGAAGGTGAGGGGAATTTAGAATGCATGGTAGAGGTGGAAAATGATAAGATAAGTTGAGGCTTCAAGAATACTGCAGTGAGTAGGTCTGTTGTAGTTCATTCTCTATCCTTCTATATTTATGTTTCCTCAGGCAAAGGAACCAACCTAAACAATGGAGGGGCTATTCCCAGACTGGATGAAGCAGTTGGATATAAGTGGTGCTAGAGCAGACTCTAATAAATTCAGTCTGCACTATTGCAGAGCTGAGTCCTGGCTGCTATTGGAATATAGCTGAGTCCTTCTGGATTTTTCTTTAATTCTATTTTTTAAAGTTTATTTATTTATTTATTTTTGAGAGAGAGAGAGAGAGAAGAGAACATGAGCAGGGGAGGGACAAAGAGAGGGAGAGAGAGACTCTCAAGCAGGCTCTGTGATGTCAACATAGAGCCCAAGGTGGGGCTCAAACTCATAGACAGTGAGATCATGACCTGAATGAAATCAAGAGCCAGACGCTTAACCAACTGGGCCACCCAGGTGCCCCTGGGATTTTTCTGATCCAAATGAAGCTACCTCACCCAAGTTACACTCCTGGTTGGTGGAACAGATCTCATTCAGTGACCTATTGAAGCAGGAGTACATAAATCTTGCCTCTTTGCCTCAATCTGGGATAACTCTGAAGGGCTATTCCAGTTCCAGAGTTTTCTGTAGGATTGGCAGAACTATCCATTACAACTGCCTTTCATATCAAATTATCTATCTAACCAGTCAAGATTCCTCCACACTCCTACAGACATTTTTACTGAAAGTCCATACACACACACACACACACACACACACACACACACACACACACAAAGACAGAGACAGAGAGAGAAAGAGACAAAAAAGATATCCTTCATGTTAATCTTCATCTTAGAGTCCATTCTTGAATGAATCCTACTTTAATACATTCAAATGTTGGCTATTTGGGGCCTTTTCTTGTTCCATACAAATTTTAGCATGGTTTGTTCTAGCTCTGTGAAGAATGCTAGTGTTATTTTGATAGGGGTTGCATTGAATATGTAG
Source organism: Panthera pardus (assembly GCF_024362965.1). Taxonomy (NCBI): domain Eukaryota; kingdom Metazoa; phylum Chordata; class Mammalia; order Carnivora; family Felidae; genus Panthera; species Panthera pardus. Next base: position 54,649,742 of record NW_026526677.1, read on the forward strand.
ATTGCTTTGGGTAGTATTGACATTTTAACAATGTTTGTTCTTCCAAACCATGAGCATGGAATGTTTTTCCATTTTGTGTATGTATGTGTCTTCTTCAATTTCTTTCATAAGCTTTCTATAGTTTTCAGTGTATAGATTTTTCACCTCCTTGGTTAGGTTTATTCCTACATATTTTACAGTTTTTGGTGCAATTGTAAATGGGATCAATTCCTTGATATCTCTTTCTGATGGTTCATTATTGGTGTATAGAATGCAGCTGATGTCTGTACATTGATTTTATATTCTGCAACTTTGCTGAATTCCTGGATCAGCTATAGCAGTTTTTTGGTGGAGTCTTTGGGTTTTCCACGTAGAGTATCATGGTGTTCGCAAAAAGTGAGAGTTTGACCTCCTCCTTGCCAATTTGTATGCCTTTTATTTATTTGTCAAAGCAATCCTGAAAAAGAAAACCAAAGCTGGAGGCATCAAAATCCCGGACTTCAAGCTGTATTACAAAGCTGTAATTATCAAGATAGTATGGTACTGGCACAAAAACAGACACAGAGAACAATGGAACAGAATAGAAAACCCAGAAATGGACCCACAAATGTATGGCTGACGAATCTTTGACAAAGCAGGAAAGAATATACAATGGAATAAAGACAGTCTCTTCAGCAAGTGGTGTTGGGAGAACTGGACAGCGACATGCAGAAGAATGAACCTGGACCACTTTCTTACACCATACACCAAAATAAATTCAAAATGGATGAAAGGCCTAAACGTAAGACAGGAAACCATCAAAATCCTTAAGGAGAAAGCAGCAATAATCTCTTTGACCTCAGCTGCAGCAACTTCTTACTTGACATGTCTTCAGAGGCAAAGGAACCAAAAGCAAAAATGAACTATTGGGACCTCATCGAGATAAAAATCTTCTGCACAGCAAAGGAAATAATCAGCAAAACTAAAAGGCAACCAACATATTGGGAGAAGATATTTTCAAATGACGTATCAGATAAAGGGTTAGTATCCAAAATCCATAAAGAATTTATCAAACTCAACACCCAAAATCAAATAATCCAGTGAAGAAATGGGCAAAAGACATGAACAGACACGTCTCCAAAGACATCCAGATGGCTAACAGACACATGAAAACATCCTCAACATCACTCATCATCAGGAAAATACAAGTCAAAACCACAATGAGATACTACCTCACACCTGTCAGAATTGCTAACATTAACAACTCAGGCAACAACAGATGTTGGCAAGGATGTGGAGAAAGAGCAACCTTTTTGCACTCTGATGGGAATGCAAACTGGTGCAGACACTCTGAAGGTTCCTCAAAAGTTAAACATAGAACTACCCTAGAACCAAGCAATTGCACTACTAGGTATTTATCCAAAGGATACTGGAGTGCTGTTTCGAAGAGGCACATGCACCCCAAAGTTTATAGCAGCACTATTGACAATAGCCAAAGTATGAAAAGAGCCCAAATGCGCATCGACTGATGAATGGGTAAGGAAGAGGTGGGGTGTGTGTGTGTGTGTGTGTGTGTGTGTGTGTGTGTACACAATGGAGTATTACTCGGCAATCAAAAAGAATGAAATCTTATCATTTGCAACTACATGAATGGAACTAGAGTGTGTTATGCTAAGCAAAATTAGTCACAGAAAGACAAATATCATATGACTTCACTCATGTGGAATTTAAGATACAAAACAGATGAACATAAGGGAAGGGGAGCAAAAATAATATAAAGACAGGGAGGGGGACAAACCATAAGAGACTCTTAAATACAGAGAACAAACTGAGGGTTGCTAGAGGAGTTTTAGGTGTGGGGATGGGCTAAATGGGCAAGGGGAATTGAGGACACTTGTTGGGATGAGCACTGGGTGTTATACGTAAGTGATGAATCACTAAATTCTACTCCTGAAATCATTATTACACTATATGTTAGCTAACTTGGATGTAAATTTAAAAAAAATAAATTAAAATAATAGATTCAAACTAATAACTTCTGAAAGAGATGGATTTTGGAGTTTTTTGTTTTTGTTTTTGTTTTTTCATGGAGACTGTAAGTAAATATATTTTATATGTTAAAGAAATACCCATGAACATTTTTGAGACAGATAAATAATGCTAATAGAAATCTATTTTCTTGGGATGCCTGGGTGGCTCACTCCGTTGAGCATCTGACTTCAGCTCAGGTCATGATCTCATAGTTCATGAGTTCGAGCCCCACATTGGGCTCTGTGCTGACAGCTCAGAGCCTGGAGCCTGCTTTTGATTCTGTGTCTCCCTTTCTCTGCCCCTACCCCACTCATGCTCTGTCTCTCTCTCAAAAATAAATAAAACATTTAAAATATTTAAATGAAAGAAAGAAATCTATTTTCTCTGGGTCTCCTGGGTGGCTCAGTTGGTTAAGCATCCAATTTTGGCTCAGGTCATGATCTCACAGTTTGTGGGTTTGAGCCCCATGTTGAGCTCTGTGCTGACACCTCAGACCCTGGAGCCTGCCTTGGATTCTGTGTCTCCTTCTCTTTCTGACTCTCTCTTGCTCACGTTCTGTCTCTCTCTCTTTTTCAAAAATAAATAAACAACAACAAAAAAAAAAGAAATCTATTTTCTCTTGCTAAAATGTCTATATTACACAAAGAATCTACACATTTAAAGCAATCCCTGTAAAAATACCACCAGCATTTTTCACAGAGCTAGAACAAACAATCCTAAAATTTGAATGGATCCATGAAACACCATAATAGCCAAAGTAACCTTAAAAAAGAAAAGCAAAGTTGAAGACATCACAATTCTGGACTTCAAGTTATATTACAAAACTGTAGTGATGGTACTGGCACAATAGCAAAAATGAACTATTGAGACTTCATCAAAATAAAAAGCTTCTGCAGAGTAAAGGAAATAATCAACAAAATTAAAAGCCACCCTATGGAGTAGGAGAAAATATTTTCAATTGGCATATCTAATAAAGGATTAGTATCCAAAATCTATAAAGAACTTATCAAACTCAAAACCCAAAAACAAAATACAGTATGGTACTGGCACAATAATAGACACATAGATCAATAGAACAGAATAGAAAACCCAGACATAAAGCCACAATTATGTGTTCAATTAATCTTTGACAAAGAAGGAGAAAATGTCCAATGGAAAAGACAGTCTCTTCAATAAATGGTATTGGAAAAACTGGACAGGAAGATGCAAAAGAATGAACCTGGACCACTTCTTTACACCATACACAAAAATAAATTCAAAATGGATTAAAGCCTTAAATTTGAGACAGGAAATTATCAAAATCTTAGAGGGGAACATAGCCAGTAACCTCTTTGGCATCATCAATGGCCATACTAACTTCTTACTAGACATACTGAGGCAAAAGAAATAAAAGCAAAAATGAGCTATTGGGACTTCATCAAAATAAAAGTCTTCTGCACAGTGAGGGAAATAATCAACAAATTAACAGTCATCCTATGGAATGGGAGAAGATATTTGCAAATGATATATCTAATAAAGGATTAGTATCCAAAATCTATAAAGAACTTATCAAACTCAACACCCCAAAAACAATCCACTTAAAAATGGGCAGAAGACATGAATACACATTTTCTAAAGAAGACATACAGATGGCAGACACATAAAAAGATGCTCAACATCAATCATCATTAGGGGAATACAAATCAAAACTACAAAGACCTAGCACTACACACCAGTCAAATGGCTAAATTAACAACACAGTAAACAATAGGTGTTGGCAAGGCAGAGAAATGGGAACTCTCTTACACTGCTGGTGGAAATGCAAACTGGAAAACATTATGGAGGTTCCTCAACAAGTTAGAAATAGAACTTGCTTACAATCCAGAAATTGTACTAGTAGGTATTTATACAAAAAGGATACAAAAAATACTGATTCGAAGGGGCACACGCACCTCAATGTTTATAGCAGCACTATCAACAATAGCCAAATTATGGAAAGAGCCCAAGTGTCCATCAACTGATGAATGGATAAAAATGTGGTAAATACATAAAATGAAGTATTATTTATCAGCCATAAAAAAAGAATGAAATCTTGCCATTTGCAACAACATGGATGGAGTTAGAGATTATTATGCTATGTGAAATAGGTCAGTCAGAGAAAGCAAATACCATATGATCTTACTCATATGTAGAATTTAAGAAACACAACAAATGATCATAGGAGGAAAAAAAGAGAGAGCAAACTAAGAAACAGACTCTTAACTGTAAAGAATAAATTGATGGTTACCAGAATTGAGGTGGGTGGGTGGATGGGTGAAATAGGTGATGGGGCACCTGGGTGATGATGAGCACTGGGTGTTGTATGGAAGTATTGAATCATTAAATTGTACACCTGAAACTAATATTACACTGTATGTTAACTAACTTGAATTTAAATTTTAAAAAAAGAAATCTCTTTTCTCCTTATTTTTAATAATATAATTCAGAGATTTATGTGTCCCTAATTAGAACATGGAAAAATATTAAACACATTAATTTATGTAAAAATGAGAATGTCCTGGACAGAATAAAAGTCATTATTTTCTATAGGGTGGTAAAAAGTACTAGGTGTAAAAAGGTCTTAATGAACTGAAACCCAAACACATCACAGTCAAATCATGAAGAAAAAGAAAGATATATTAAAAGCAGGCAGAGAAAAAAGATAATAGAAATAGAGAAACAATGGTAACCAACACTAAGATGGAAGACAATAGAACATTTTGAAAGTACTGACAGAATAACTTGTCAACCTGGAACCCAATATTTGTCAAAATTACCTTTCAAAAAGAAGGCGAGATAAATACATTTGCAGATAAACAAAACCTTAGACAATGCACAGCCGTGAGACCTGCACACAATAAATGAAGGAAGTTTCCTAAGGTAAAGTAAAATAATGTCAGTTGGAAACTCAGGTAAACAGCAAAGAATGAATTCTCAGAGGGATGAATGTGAGTAAACATAAAATATTTTTTATCTTTTCTTAATTTCTGGACATGATAATTTACCTTTTTTTTTTTTTGAGAGAGAGAGAGAGAGAGAGAGAGAGAGAGAGACTGAACAGTAGAGGAAGGAAGAGAGAATCTGAAGCAGGCTCCATGCCCAGCACAGAGCCCAATATAGGGCTTGATCTCACGACCCTTAGATAATAGCTTGAGCCAAAACCAAGAGTCAGATACTTAACTGACTGAGCCAACCAGGTCCCCTGATAATTTATTTTTTAAAGTAAAAGAATTACAATGTATTGCGAGATTTGTAATATAGGTAGAAATATGTACTTAGCAATAACTGCATACTATTTTTAAATGAGATAAGTGGAAGTATACTGTTAAAAGTTTCTTCCATTACCTATGGGAAAGTATAATATTAATTCAAGGTAGACTCTGGAAATTAAGGTTGCATACCATAATCCAAAAAGTGACTACAAAAAACAAAGTCCCAAAACTATAGCCAAAATCCAACTGAGGAAATAAAATAGAATACTGAAACATAGTTGAACTAGTTTGATTTAAGTATTTAAAAAGATGAGTAAAGCTACATAACAGAAGAAAAACAGATGGGACAATGAGGGAACAAACAAAACAATGATAGACATAAAATTAAATGTATAAATAATTTCATTAAGTATAACAGGCTGAAGACTCCAATTACAAAACAGCACTAAGTCACCATGGATTAAAAAACAGGCCAATTATAAAAGTTACATATGAAATACAAAGACACAGATAGGTTAAGAATAAAAAGATAGAAAAAGAAATGTCATGCATAACACTATACATGGTGAATGTGGCAGTATTATCAGAGCACATGAAATTTATTTATTTTTTATTTTTTCATTTTTTGCACATGAAATTTAAAGTGAGATATAGCATCAAGAAAAAAGGAAACATTTTGCAATGATAAAAGGATCAATTCCAATTCATCAAGAAGTCATAACAACTTAAAAAAAATTAATGTTTATTTTCGAGAGAGAGAGAGAGAGAAAGAGAGAGAAGATGAGTGGGGGAGGGGTGGAGAGAAAGGGAGACAGGGAATCTGAAGCTGCCTCCGGCTGTTAGCACAGAATCCAACATGGGGCTCAAACCCATGAAACATAAGATCATGACCTGAGTCGAAGTTGGATGCTCAACTGACTGAGTCACCCAGGTGCCCCAAGAAGCCATAACAACGTTAATGTTTATACATGTAATTAGGAAAATTTCAAAATACACAAAGAAGAAGTAACAACTAAAAAGAAAAAGAAAAATTAATAATCAGATGTAAAGATTTTAGCACATCCTTGATTGTTACTTGGTTGTCTATGTAGGTAAAAATCAATTGAGCTGTACACTTCAGATTTCTGCATCTTTCTATATTTAAATAATAAAGACAGAAAAAAAACTTTATTGATGATAATAAAAAAAGAAGGAACAAAGAAATGGTGAACTTAAAATAATATATCAATTAATTTGGAATTAAATGATTTCTTAGAGCCCCATTTGCTTTCCATAATCTCTGGAACAGACTGTCCTTGGTATGAGCAGGTTTCCAAAATCTATGGGACATCCAGTCCGATCTTTTCATGGCCTTGTGGTAACCAAGAAGTTAAAGTTATGGTCCCAAAGCAAGCTTTATTCTGGAAATTTCTAGGAAATTTCTCAGGGAAATCATTTGTTTACAGAGGGTGACAGAACTGGAGGAATTGGTGTCCCATGAGTGCAAAGCTCAGAAGACAGCTCAAGGAGTCTGTGATCTGTAGATAAAGGTCTTAGTCAACAGATGTGATACACTGAGGCTGAGAAGCCTGTATCTTAAAGTCATTTCTGTCACTATGTGGTCAAATGGTAAGTGCAATGGGGCTCTGACATAATATTGCTTTATCCTATGGTTTTGTGTCCTGAAGTGTGTCTGAAACGTGAGTACCTGAAGAACTGGGTACTGTGAATAAGGAGAGCACATGGAAGCTCCCAAATTTTGAAATAAGGAGGGCTAAGAGGTATAAATAAATAAATAAATAATAAATAAATAAATAAATAAATAAATAAATAAATAAATATTGCAATGTGGGGAATATTGTCGAGCTATGTTTGCTCGACAAGAGGAGAGTTTAACTTAAATTTGGAGAAGAAGCTATGAGATAAAAATGCACTGAATCTTTCAGCCATCCACAGGCACTGTTCAACTTCACCCATCCATGGTTCATTGTAGAGAGCATCCAGTTGTTCACATAGTTAGACCAAATGCTAGACAGAGTGAGAGAGGTATTATCAAAGAGGAAAGCCCATATGATGAAAGGATACAACTTATCTGACTAAGAAAAGAATAGGAAAGCAGATATCCCAGGTTAAGTCAGGCCATGGGTAACAGGATCTCAGTCACTACATTGGAATCACAGCAGAGGGTTTTAGTCTTAGAAGAAAGGGCAGCTGAGACATTATGGTCTGAAGTTACTGTCATAGACTCTGGGTCTAAAGTTCTCTCTTGTCTAGCAAAAGAGTGGGATGCAGGATTGGAAGCAAGAGATGGCTAATGTTTGGGGAAAGACAAGAGCCCCAAATAAGTGTCCTTGCCCGTTTTTATTAGGATCAGAAGACTTACAAACATGCGATGGATGTGCACAAAGAGACAATGAATCTGTGATCATTAACTTGTGGACATGAGGGAAAGAGGGTCTTGAGGATATTTGTGGTTAGGGGTTTGGGTTAATACAAAACAAAATCCAGGCGTTGGGCAGTCAGGAGGAAGGTTGTTTACAGCGAACATGAGGCAGCACCTCTGGTTATCTTAACTAGCCTAGGGGATGAGACAGATAAGGGAAATAACCTCAGGGTTAACAAGGCACCTTTTCTTTTGTTAACCATCTCTTCTGGGCTGCCTTGCCTGCAGCACAGCGGTCCATCGTCCATTTCACCAATTTACCTAACCTGGCCCTATTCTCCTGTGAAAGCAGCTTTCTGCTATAGTACTAAATTGAGGGTGCTTCCACCCTGAATATCTAATCTTGTTTATTTCATATACCTATGTATTGGGCACCTTTGCACTGCTCCTATTTTAGGCCTTTGCCCCTCCCTCTCTATTTTGGGGTCTCTGTACCCCCTTTCTATTTTGGGGTGCCTTTGCACCTTCCTATTCCTGGCACCTTTGTACCTCCCTATTCTCAGGGTGCCTTTGCACTCCCCTATTCTTGGGGTGCCAATCTGATTTACCCAAACTTGGGTGTGAGCATTTTATGATTTTGCATTTCTTTATGCCTTATCAACCCAGTGGTGTAAGCCCAGGGGATTCATAAGCTTATCCCCCACAAGTTACTAGAAGAAGAACTTTAGAACAGGGAGCAGAGGACAACCTAATTATACCAAATGAGTCACAGGAGATTGGAAAGGTAGTAATGTAAGAAGCAGTATCAGGAAGTCCTTGGCATCTGGCAGGAGAGTAAGACACACTTAGATTTGAATTCCAGTTTTATCTCTTACTAGCTGTTTCTTTCCTTCCCAAATGATAAAACAGAGATAATATTAGTACCTGCAGGATAGGGTTGCATTCAGAATTAAGTAAAATGATGTACATGAAGAGTTTAAGATATCCTTCATCTAAGAGAATGTGTTCCTGAATTTTAATTCTTATTAGTAATAACATATAGGACTTTCTCTCAAGACAGTCAATACTGAAGAAATATTTCAGTAATTTATCTACAAAAGAAGCTGTACTTGAGAAACAAATGCATTGGGCCCTCTGATGTGAACTACTGCCAGCAGCTTTACTGTGTTCCGGACTGATAGGGTTTGCCAACCATAGCTATCTTCAAAGTAGTTCTGCTATTTTACTACCTCCTGCTCATCCATAAGGCTATGAGGCTTTGCAGATATTTATTTCCAAGTTCACAAAAAAAAAGTCGGACAAACATTTTGAAAGCAGAATTATCTACATGTAAAAATTGTCTAACACAATGTTTAATATATAATAATAGTTACCAATGCTTTCTTTTTGCCTTCTTTTTTAAAGATATCTACCTCACTTTTTCTCCCTTCAGCTTATTAAGAACGATCTCTTCTCCTCACTTCTTGATCTGGCTAAACAAGTATTGATTACATACCTTTACCTTTACTGTTTCACAGTTGGTTCTATTTGCTGGATTTTGCTACCAACAATCTCTATTGGCCTTTTATCTCTCAACTGATGCAATTTTGTCAGAAATGAAATTGAAATGACTCATGTTGATTGAAATAGCTCTGGAGGTAACTCTGCAGGGTACTGGAACTAGGAAGTGATAAAGTTCAAGGTTTCAAATTTTCTTCACATTTATATTGCTTATTGTATCACTAATTTTTATATGTCTTCCAAAAGAATTTCCTTGTGCAATTTCCTTGTGATTATTTCAGTTTTTAAACTTACTAGTTACCATGAGATAGAAAGCATGATATAATTAAAAAGCTTGAATTCAAATGGCATTAGTTCAAACTGTACGTAGAAAGAGTTATGGGTCCCCAGGAAAAGAAAGACAAGATACAGCTTTCATGACCCAAGAAAAATCATTTCAGGCCCCCACCTCTTTTCATGATCTATACCCTACTTGCCCAAGCCCACTTTCTGCAGAATTTCCTAAGAGATGTCAAAATTACAAAGAAATGCAAAAACCTCAGGAGTTAAGGACTTTAAGGGAACAAAGGGAGTGCAAAACCAATAGTTTCTACCATGCCAGGATATAGCCTGACCTTATCAGAGACAACCAGTGGTAAAACCCCCAAGTGCTGCTTCAAAAGTGAGCAAGACCCCACCTTCCTTACCCAAGATAAAGAGCCCCAAACCCCAGTTAGTTAATACAGTTTATACCTGGTCTCCTTGCCCACAGCCCCTTCCCCTAGTCTGACAGTTACCTCTGCTTCATTATAATGTCAAAGTCTGGGCCCTAAAGGGAGCAAGAGCTTCATTTACATAAGATAAGATACGTGCATAGACATGGGTTTTTTTGTTTTGTTTTGTTTTTTGTTTTAACTTTTTTAATGTTTATTTATTTTTGAGAGAGAGACATAGTGTGAGCCTGCAAGGGTCAGAGAGAGAGGGGGAGACACAGAATCCGAAGCAGGCTCCAGGCTTTGAGCTGTCAGCACAGAGCCTGACACAGGACTGGAACTCATGAACTGTGAGATAATGACCTGAGCCAAGTATTCAACCTACTGAGCCACCCAGGCACCTGGTGCATAGACATGTTTTTGAAGTAAGCTTGCACAACCTTGTGCCTGCCTTTACATGGGATGACAAAGCTCTCCTTTCTCAATATTCATCCTAAACCTTAAATAAAATGAACCCACTCACCTCTGTGGGGGAGTCACAGCTTTGGAAGTTATTCCCCATGATCTTATTTGCTGCATATAAAATTCCTGTTTTGTGACAACTCCCCCTAGTGTAGTCTCCATCTGTAACTCACCAAGGAGCAAATTCACCTTAAGGTTACAAAACCTCATGTCTTTTCATAACAATATATATTTTTTCAAGATCTTAGTTAATCTCTCTATGCTTTAGTTTTCAAGTTTGTGAATCAGGAATAATAATACCATGTGGGGATTAAAAGAACTAAAAAATATAAAACATCCAGCACAGGGGTGCCTGGATGTTTCAGTAGGTTAAGCCTCTGACTTCAGCCCAGGTCATGATCTCACAGTTTGTGAGTTTGAGCCCTATCCATGTTGGGGTCTGTGCTGATAGCTCAGAGTCTAGAGCTGCTTTTGATTCTGTGTGTGTCTCTCTCTCTTCTCCTCCCCCATTCATGTTCTGTTTCTCTCTCTCTCTCCAAAATAAATAAACATGAAAAAAATTAATAAATAAGTAAAATAAAAATAAATAAAAATAAAACATCCAGCACAGTTCGATAAAGGTTAATCTCAACCCTTCCCTTTTCCCTATTTTCTCTTTCAATCCACCCTACTTTTCTTCCTTTCTTCTCCAGATCTTAGAATAGGGGGATAAAATGAAGTGTTCTATTTATCTTTCTATGAAGTGATTTATTTATATATTTATTAATTACCTAATGACATATAAAAGGGTTAATAAGCTATCTTGATAAATGTATTTTTTATTTTACATATTTTATTTGTTGCCTCTCAGTTGAATTATTTTAATATTTTATAAAGAATATACTTTTAAACTAATGCTAATACCAAGATCTTCTAATAAAATGTATTTTTAAAATACAAAAAATATTTTGTTAAATTAATATATCAATTGATACTGTCTTTATGATGGGGAAGCATAAGGCAAGCTGAGGGCAAAGCCCAAGCTAACAACCGCTCCCTCCCCAGCAAGGTGGGATGTGTATGATATTCTGCAGGCACTCCTGGCTGCCCAAGAACAAAGGAAAGGAAAGAAAACAAATGGCTAACTGATACAGATCACAGTCTTCTAGGACAGGAGTCTCCATCAGTTTGTAAATGTCTTAATAAATTATAAGGCAATCTTATTAATAGCCTAATTTTCAGAAACCAATAGACTCAGTTTCCTGGAACCCCCACATTATCCTCCCTCCGTAGTGAGGTAGGGAGCAAAGGCAAGAAGGAAATGGCAGGTAAAATTAAATTTCCTTATAACCTGCAGCCCATTGACAAATACTTAGGCAAATACAGAGTGTAACATTTCTCTAAGAATTCCCAACTGTTGTAATGTTCACGTCTTACTAGAGGAAAAATGACCTTAGCTTGATAATAGCTTGGCCTCCTAAGAGTCTTCTTTATTATATTAGCCCTCTTTAACATATGAAAGTCTTCTGGAGGCCTCCTTTTTGCCTTTATCTCCCCCAACTCCATAGTACATAACCAGTCACTTTTCACAACCCCAGTGCAGCTCTTTCAGTCCATGGGTTCTGTCCCCATGCTTTAACTGAAATCACCTTTTTTTGTACTAAAGACATCTCAAGAATTCTTTCTTGCCTGTCAGCTCCAGACCCCCACCACTCCCAAACCCCATAATATAGAAGATTATTTTTTCATTTATCTATTTTATATAACAAATATTTATTGAGGATTTACTGTATATCAGAGTGAAGTTAATACTGTAATTGGATTTGAGCAAGGGAACACAGCATGACCAAGGGGGCGAGTGTATTCGGGGAAGGCCTTTCTGATGATGTGACCTCTGAGAAAGAGCTGTTAGAGCCAAGGAAACAGCCAGTAATGAGACGGGAAGTCTGATGGAATGTTTAAGGATATTTAACAGAAAAATATTTAGGGCATAAATGCTTTGTGAGTGAAAGGAATTAGTCACTGTGATATTGTGATTTATAATAAATATGTTTGGTCTTCATGCCTGTTTTTGGCACTGAGTTCCCTTGGAATTTCTTATGGGATGAGAGAGACACAGTTGACTTTTCTCATGTTAAAATGGTAACTTCTGGATCTCACCTAAGATTGGGGGCTGTTTGCCTGAAGAACCAACCATATGATTATAGGGTTGGAACTTTCAGTCCCATACCCCTGCCATCCAGGAAGGAGACAGGGGGATAAACTAATTGAAAATCTTGTGTTTCTGATTCATAATAGTCAAGAGCACTCTGATAAAGCCCAAGCTTCTCAATTAAACTCTCACTTCTCTAGGAAAGGGGTAAAAACCAACATGCTCTATGTATCTTGGAACCCCACTGTCCCCATTAACTTAATTCCATAAAGAAAGAGAAAACACTTAAAGGAACATAGTAAGCTCAGTTGTGTATAAAAACAAAAAACAAACATAGTTGTAGAGCATCTATTTATCTTATGGTGTCAGAAAAAAAAAAAAAAGGATTCAGAGAATACCAGTCTTCCTCATCACCATGTCAACCACTTTGCCACTCACCATGGCTGGCCTATAGTCCAATTGGCTAAGTCACTTTGTATTTATGAGAGCATATGTTGGACTGTAAAGCAAGCCTAAGAATCTCTCTCTCCTCCCATGCTCATGGATGGAGAGTACTGATATGGATTAATCATGTTAAAGAACATTCTATCTGCTCTATATAAGAAAATGGGATTTTTCACTATACTATATAAGAGAGGGTTAACAGTCAAGTGCACATCACCTATTTTCTGTCCTTTCTTTGTACTTCTTCCTGTGGAGAGCTTGTGAGTAAGATCAGCTTTAGAAGCTCAAGCCCTTGCCTGAAACATATTTGGAGCAAAAGTCTATAGAAATTAGAGAAACCACTTAGTATCCACTCTCTTAAATCTACTTTCTCCAGGTTCCTGTTTTTTTTCTTTTTGTTTGTGTGTGTGTGGGGGGGGTAGGGTTGTTTTTTATTTTTTGGGTTTTTGTTTTGTTTTGTTTTTTGTTTGTTTGTTTAATTCTAGGCTTACTCTGGACCAAACTAAAAGAATTATCCTATGGTTCAGCATAACTGTATAAAATTTTTCATTAGATTGGGATGGGAAGGGGAATATCCTAATAGAAAAGGGGGAAATTTATTTGCAGGTCACTGCTCTTTATGTGAGTAGTTTTTCTGAAGACTTTATGGAGAAATGTGATTGGTAAAGATAGTTCCTATATTCCTGGTTCTCCTTGTCAGTTAACATTATCTGACTCTATTACCAATAGTTTGTTCAGAAGAAATACTTCATTCTTTTATTCCAGGATATGGGTCTTTCAAAACTGTATTTTCTTTATGTCTCAGAGAAAAGTGCTGAAAGGAGTGCTTTTTATGCTGAAAATGTCATTTATGTTAGAAGTGTCATTTCAGATCTGGGAATAAACACTTTCCATATGATTCATCATGCACAGTATCAATTCCTCTAACATTGAGATCACCACCTTCTTCCTGATTGGAATCCCAGGACTGGAGCATATTCATGCTTGGATCTCTGTCCCCATCTGCTTCATGTACCTGGTGGCCATCTTTGGCAACTGCACCATCCTCTTTGTGATCAGGACAGAGTCCTCACTCCATGCACCCATGTACTATTTCCTTTCTGTGTTGGCTGTCTCTGACCTGGGCCTCTCCCTCTCATCCCTCCCCACTATGCTGAGGATATTTGTTTTCAATGCTACAGGAATTTCCCCAAATGCCTGCTTTGCTCAAGAATTCTTTATCCACGGATTTACAGATATGGAGTCCTCAGTGCTCCTGGCCATGTCTTTTGACCGCTTTTTGGCCATACGTCACCCTCTGAGATATAGCTCTATCCTCACCAATGCCAGAGTTGCCAAAATGGGCCTGGTGTTTCTAATTAAAAGCATGCTCTTAGTGCTCCCATTCCCTTTCACTCTCAAAAAATTGACATATTGTAGGAAAAGCCTACTTTCTCACTCTTATTGTCTACACCAGGATGTCATGAAGCTGGCCTGCTCTGACAACACAGTCAACTTTTTCTATGGTTTCTTTGTTGCCCTCTGTGTGATGTCAGACAGTGTATTCATTCTTGTGTCCTACATATTCATCCTGAAGACGGTGATGGGAATTGGATCCCATAAGGAGCAGCTCAAGGCTCTCAACACCTGTGTCTCCCACATCTGTGCTGTGCTCATCTTCTATGTGCCCATCATTGCTTTGGCCTCCATGCACTGCTTTGGCAAGCACAAGTCCCCAGTGGCCATGATCCTCATTGCGGACATTTTCTTACTAGTACCACCTCTGATGAATCCCATTGTATACTGTGTGAAGACGCGGCAAATTCGTGAGAAGGTTTGGGGGAAATTATGTCTAAAATAAAGGTATGGGGAAAAGTAAGGCAAGGTCAACCAAGAGTGGAGAATTAAATAATATATCTCTAAGCAAAGTATTATAGATGTTTATTGTTATCTCCCTTAATCATCCTTATAATCACTACAACATGTGGGCTGGGCACTGAGGTCTGTGAGCCTAGGACTGATGTGGGCATTGACAGGTGAGTATGGAATAGTTTTACAATACTATTAAAATCATGAATTGATATACTGCTTTGGAATTTTAGTTACACTGTTTACAGCACAAGGGTAAATACACATAGAAGTAGAGCTTGTGCCCCCTTATGGAAAATGAATACTGGGGCACCTGGGTGGCTCAGTCAGTTAAACGTCTGACTTTAGCTCAGGTCATGATCTCACAGTTCACAAGTTTGAGCCCCGCGTCGGGCTCTGTGTTGACAGCTCAGAGCCTGGAGCCTGTTTCGGATTCTGTGTCTCCCTGTCTCTCTGCTCCTCCCCTGCTTGTGTGCTCTCTCTCTCTCTCTCTCTCTCTCTCTCTCTCTCTCTCAAACAAATAAAAACATTAAAAAATTTTAGAAAATAAATACCAAAGGAGTTGGAAGTTAAAAGGTGTTATGCCAATCCAATTGGATTTTCCTTCAGGCAGCCTTCAGACATGTATTTGTTGAGGGTTCTTCGGTCAATTCAATGCAAATCCTTGATTTCCCACTTAAGGAAAGAAGTGTATTGTTAAGTCCAAATTGGTTAAAATTTTTCTCCCTTTGCTCTTTCCTTAGTAATCAAATAGGGACAACCAGTGATTGTTTTTAATGTAGAGCTTTCATAGCCTGGAAATATGAGAATAAACTCTCTCACAACATCCTTTAAGACAGATCAGATTTTTTCTCTATATTACAACAGGGCTCCAAGAAATTATAGGTATTAAAAGGAGAATGAGAGAGTATGCTGCTAGTAGTAGGAGATAGGAAAGCTAGTAGTTCAGTAATTTTTAAAACATTGATATTCTTAACTACTTTAAAATAATGGCTCTCATGCTTGTTTAGGCACTTGGTATTTTGACCTATGATATATTCAATTACACTAAACAAGTTAGAAATAATTTTAAACTAGCAGAAAATATGATCATATGTTAAGCAATATAAAATCATATTCATACATATATGGTTCCATTTTTTGAAAAGATAAGTGGCCCAGGGGAACCTCAGTGGCCCGGTTGGTTAAGCATTCAACCCTTGATTTTGGCTCAGGTCATGATCTCATGGTTCATGAGATGGAGCCCGTCTTTGGCTCTGTGCTGACAGCACAAATCCTGCTTGGAATTCTCTCTCCCTCTCTCTTTGCCCCTCCCCCGCTCATGCACATGCACACACTCTCTCAAAAATGAATAAACATTAAAAAAAAAAGATAGACAACTAAAGTAGATTGGCTATCTCAGTATACGTTCTGTAAAATTCATCTGTTTCCTATTCATCTGTTATTTGTGAGTACTTCATAGTAGACAAAGTATAAAACATAAATTTTAGAATGAGTCAACCAAAACTCTTAAAAAGTCTGTACTATGGATTGGGAAAAAATGATTGGTAATCAATTTCAATGTTTCATTATCTCAGTTGAACTCACAAATATTTAGTATTGTTTGTTCCAAAGAACCATTTTGAACAAGATGTTCTCTGTTGAATAAATATTCTTATATATTTTATGTCCCCAGGTGAGTTTAACTGAGTCCTTATTGCTCAAAAGCTGACCCATTCTGGATGCCCATAGTTTAACCAAGGAAGGGAGGGACAAACTTTTGGACTTCCTCCCAGGTTGTTTTCAGTTATGTTATTAATTCACCTGTCTGTCTTACTTCAATTTTGTTTCCTTAAAGAAACTGTATACATTAAATTTATTATCGTATCTCCAGACTTGTACGCTGTATATAGTGACATCTGGATAGCAGTCTGACACATTTCTCAACTTTGAGAAAAGAAGCACACATGCACACACACACATACACACACAAACCTTTGAACAGTCAGAGTATGATGATAAATTGTAAGCACACAGAACGTCTAGAATGATAGAAACACTATTGCCAAATGAATAAGATGTAACTATAAATTTTAAGTCAAAGAAGCTGCCCTGAAAAATATTTCATGTCCTGTTTAGCCACAAGAAAAAGTAAACAGGTTGTCATGAAAGAAACAAGAAGAATATTATCCTCCATTTTTTTAGTATTTGCCCTCAACTAAGAAACTCAGATCTTTACAAAACAGAAACTGCTCAAGTCATAACATGTCAATAATGTTTATCTGGATCATAAGAGTGAATAGGCTAACATCTGTTTTCCTCAATTATAATATAGGCTCAATGTATTTCTAATCAAGCTTCCAGGAACATTTCACTGAGAGTGTAGCAAAATAATTCTAAAAAAAGTTTTACAAATGTCAACTGGAAAATATAAGATAAAAACAAATAGAAAGTGTAATAGTTTCATATGATAGCAACATTTATTAAGCAGCTATAAAATTGCATGTAGTTTGCTCAACAAATCAATGGGAAGAACAACTAAAGAATAAACACTTCAACATACTCTAAATGATATGAAAGTAATATATAATTAAGGAATATCAGAACCTTATTTAAAATAGGTTATTCAAATAATAGTGGTAGAAAAAATTACAACCTATTTAAAAAACCATAATTGTGTGTGATCCTTTATTACACACAAAAATAAACTAAAGTAAACTGGGAATTAAGTACAAAGATGTTTTTTCAAGTTTTTATTTAAATTCCAGTTAGTTAACATATGGTATAATTCAGTGTTCACCAGGCACCAAACACTGGGTTATATACTTACTTGTATTAACACAATTAACTTTTGTAAGAACATGGGAAGGTAGATTTTATTAATTCCTCCTGTTTTGTGGATTTAGAATCTAAAGCTTTGAGAAGTTAAACAAGTTTTCCAAAAATACAGAACTATAAAGTGTTGGGAGCTTAAATCTAAACCCATTTCCAGAGTCTACAACCTCATGCACTACAGCAGACCAACTATTATTTTATCTCCTTATAAATTTAATAATTCACATTCTAGGAATAGAAGAACACAATCAGAGGGGTGATCAAATATTTATTTCTAATATATATCAAGGATTATTGTCTATGATAAAAATACTGTAAACTACTGAAATGTTAAACATAAACCATTATACACAAATAATATTAAGTATTATTCACCTATGCAACACAGAATCAACAACTAAGTGGCATTTGTTAAGCACTGTATTAGATGATAAGGATTAAATTAAACTTACATTTATGCTATCAAGGGGTTTACAGTCTGGTGGTGGGGAGAACAGTAAATAAAAAATTAAATCCATGGAGTAAAGTATGATAAGTTTAAGCACACATATAAGAAAGCAAATAAAAGAATAAAAGACTGGTAACTTGACCATTATAGTGGAGAATCAAGTGAGAGAGCTTCCTAGGGGAAGTAAAGTCTAAAATAAAGTCTAATATAAAAATGTAATATATGATTAACAGAAAATGATAAATAATATCAAGCAAATAGGACATACATCTGAGTATACACTACTATCCTAGTTAATAAATGTATATGTATGTGCACATATGTTGGCTTATTAAAAAAAGATAGTTATATATCATAAAATTCCTCATTAGTAGGATTGTGAGTGATTTTTGTTACCTTTTTAATCACAAAATTTTAATTGTATATAGTACACATATGTGTGTATAATTGCATGTACTTACATACATACAAGATATAATTAGAACAAGCTCCAAATTATTAAACACATCCTTTGAAGTAACAACAAAACACATTCATGTCCTATTAACAACTGCTATGGGGAATAAAAAACACTGATAAAAGTGTTTTTGGTATTGAGCAGGTGAGTTACATTTTAAGCCAGATATGAAAAGCACATTTGGAATAATAAAAGATTAACAGACATGCGGTAGACTGCCTTAAATATTGGCCATCATAAAACTGGAAGAATGCTTGCACATTTCTACAATTGTTTACCTAAAACTCTTGAAATTCAGAATTTCTTATACTCTAAACATCTCTACAACCCTGGAGGCATTACCCTGTATTCAAGCACAGCTATATTTCTGAGGTGAAATGTGTAGATATTCACTCAATGTAGAATAAATAATGACCATAAATACATTCATACCTGTTTATGCTAGCTTTTGCTGCCAATAAGTTTTGGCTCCAAACTTAGGAAAAAAATTTTAAAGTGTTTTTCCAGATGTTATAAAATTCAGGAATTGTAAATGGAGTTGGGGATCTAAGAACAAAAACTTTTAGAAAGGTCTGTAAGGAAGCAATTAAGGAGCCATTGGCATTTGTAAGAACTGATGAGGAAGTCTGGATAGTTAGAGTAGGGTGTGATCTGGCATGTCTACTCTGCCACAGGTTGATTCCAGGATCAGAGACCGGTGTCTCTTGGTTTGGGCAAAGAAGTCACAAAATTGTCAGTGTTTGAGCAGAACAGAAAGCCAAGGCAAACACACAAGAGTTTGGAAGCGGTATTCCTTGTCTGCCAGGAGTAGGAAGGTGATGTAAGGAGAGGAGACAGGTGGCTCAGATCAGAATTTCTGCTTGGTCTCCTGTGCTCAGACATGAATTATCCTGAGTGGAACAAAGTTTCATAACTTTGTATGTAAAAAAAACACAAAAAACAAAAACAAAAACAAAAAAAAACTTAGGAGAATTCCCCCAACATCCCATCAACTCTATAGAGAGGTTCCTTCTCTTTTATTATTACTATTATTATTATTATTATTGTTGTTGTTGTTGTTGTCATTGTTAATCTTTATTTATTTTTGAGAGAGAAGAGACAGAGTGCAAGCAGTGGAGGAACAAAGAGAGGGAGACACAGAATCCAAAGTAGGCTCCAGGCTCTGAGCTGTCAGCACAGAGCTGGACACAGGGCTCGAATTCACCAACTGTGAGTTCATGACCTGAGCTGAAGTCTGGTGCTTCACTGACTGAGCCACCCAAGCACCCCAGGTTACTTCTTGACCAAATAAGTATTGTTAAGCAAGGTATTCTAAAGATTTCCTACTAAGCATCAAAGTCACTGTGCAATTCTACAATGATAAGTACACCAAAAGGTCCAGGAGCCCAACAGCTAGGTAAAAACTTAACCACCCATGAAACAAGGGCAAATAGAAAAAAAGTACTGTCCTGAAGCCTAGCAGACACTGAAGAGGTGCTACAGAGTGAGAATCAGAACTGTATTAGAATATCTAGGCAATGGGAAAAATAATGAAGAGTGATATGTAACTTTAGATATTGGACTCATTGGAGGTATAACAAACAGCAATTAGTTCAGTGACAATTTCACGTTTGCTGAGGAGAAAAAGAATTCAAGAAAAGATAGAGGTTCAGGGAGTGCATCTGCAAGGAGATGGGTCTCCCTAGAGGTGACTTTAGGAACTGAAATCAGTGTGTAAGAGTTTCCTAGAGTTTTAAATTACAAATTGCAATGTGCATGTCTTTGCACACACACATAACTCTTTCACTTACCACCTCAAGGAAAAAAAAAAAATCTCTGATGCCCCCTGGGAAATCTTACCACAGAAATAAATGACTTTTTGGCAGCTGAACACAGACATAAAATTATATATATTAATTTTTGGTCTAAGAATTACCGTTTTTAGGCAGATAATTAAATTGTTCAACCAGAATAAAATGATCTCATTGTGCTTTTAATGTGCACAGGAGTTCCATATAATTATTTTAAATGTTTGAGGGACATATACACAATTAATTTGGTTTTGAATGGTAGTTTTTTTTTTTTTTTTAACTTTTGATAAGCTTAGGGGAAAAGTATTCTCTTTCTGCTCCTATGATTTAAGTGAAACTGCTTCAGTAACTAAAATGCCTGGTGGCACAGACCTAGATCCTTTTATTGCTCAAATATAACTTCTCTCTCCTTCAACCCCAGGGTCCTCTATGACTCCTCACACTGGGGCCCTGTGAGCCCTTAAAGTGGAGCAGCTGGAGCATAGCCTGGCGGATGGTCTTGGTCTTCAAGCTGTAAATGACAGGGTTCAGTACAGGTGGTAAGAACAAATAAACATTGGCCAAAATGCTACAGACCACTTTTGGGGTGGAGCTGAAAAGGCAGTGTGTAAAGGACAGGCTGATCATTGGCACGTAGAAAACAGTGACAGCACAGATGTGACAGACACAAGTGCTGAGAGCTTTTTGTTGTTTCTTAGGGGCCACGATACTCAAGACGGTTCGGAGAATCAGAACGTAGGAGAAAAGAATGAACAGTAAGTCAGTGCCAGTCAGGTAGAGCTGAAGAAACATGCCGAAAAAATTGCTGATCCAGGGGTTGGAATATGTGTATTTAATCATATCTGGATGGTAGCAAAATGGGTGGGAAAGCTCTTGGCCTCCGTGGAAAGATACTCTCGTCAAGGCTAGAATCATGGGAAAGATTAAAATTACTTGCCGTATGCAGATGACCAGTCCAATCAACAAGATTATCATGTCTGTGAAGACAATAGCATACTTCAGTGGGTTACAGATAGCCATGAAGCGGTCAAAGGCCATGGCTACCAGCACTGAAGACTCCAGGAAGGAGAAGCCATGTACAAAGAACATTTGAATGAGGCAAGCTTTCAAGCTAATCTCCCGGGCATGAAACCAGAGAACCCCAAGAACAGTGGGAAGGGTTGAGATGGTCAGACATAGATCAACAGCTGACAGCATGGTGAGGAAATAGTACATGGGCTTGTGAAGACTCCTCTCAACAATGATGACGAACAGAATCGTGCTGTTTCCCAAGAGGGCAATGGCATAGAGACAGCAGACAGGAATAGAGATCCAGACATGTGCAAGTTCCAAACCAGGAAATGCAGTGAGTAGGAAGTTTGAGGAAGATGATGTAGTGTTATTGAAAATCACCATGGTGGGTTGAGAACACACCCTGAAAAGAGAAACAACAATCGTAGTGTTTGTCCTATTGGTCCTTTTTTCAAGTTCTCTAGTATAAACTGTTCCCAAATTACACAGTTGTTTTTCTGTATTCAAAATCCTCCATCTAAATATGGCACCTATTGCATAATTCTACAGTATATTGACTTTGTCTTGTCAGAAACTGGCCCCAGTTTTCTTCCTCTGTCTTCTCCCAGTTATAACCATCAGTCTCTCTAGGCTCATCCCCACCCTACTGCTCAGACTAGTCCTAAGGCTGGAAGTGGGAAATGCATATAGGCTTATGTCATACACAAGCACACACACCAACACAGTGACAACTGATGAGTCTTTGCATTAAGTGCCCAACCAGTATAGTTGCTCAAGAAATAGTAGACAAGCACACAAGAGCCACTGGGCACCTGTGATGGCATACTCCATGATTTTCTTGCTGGAAGCTGGTCTGGGATATTGTATCCACAGGTATCCTTGTACCTCTGTTAGCCAGCCTCTTCTAGTAGACTCTATTAGAAGTCTCCTTTTGGTATCTGGGTTTCTTTATTCCTTTTCCTATTCCTTTTCCTATAGTGGGATGGTTTCTATAATTTGTCCCTTCCCACTCCATATATATATGGAACTTGGATTTATCTTATGTTCTAATTCTGTATCTCTGCATACTTTTCCAGGGTACTGAAATAAGTAGGTCTTATCCTCCTTTTCTCCATCTTACACCTTGGGATACTTGTTTCTACTCCTTCCAATGGATAGTTAGCATGTGACTCCGAACCAAGTCATTGTGAGTAGACTGCTCTAATGAATCCTGTGAAAATTCCAAACAGTATTCTGGAATACATGATTTCAGGTGTCCTAATCTAGATATAGCAGGTACGCTTAGACAAAACACCCATATAAAAGTCATGAGAAAGGACATCTGGGTGGCTCAGTCGGTTAAGCATTTAACTCTTCATTTTGGCTCAGGTCATGATCTCACAGTTTGTGAGATGGAGCCCCATATTGAGCTATGTGCTCACAGTTTGTAGCTTGCTTAGGATTATCTCTCTCCCTTTCTCTGCCCCTCCCCCATTCTCTCTCTCTCTCTCTCTCTCTCTCTCTCTCTCTCTCTCTTTCTCTCTCTCTCTCCCAAAATAAATAAACTAAAAATAAGTCATGGGAAGCACTCAGCAACATGTGATGAATGCCTTTGTAAAAAGCATGGATGGGATGGAAGTGGAGATTAATAACTAAACAGGAATCACTCTGAGACATGGAAAACTGAAGTGACATCACAAATTGGAATATAAAGTAGTTCACTGAGTGAGAAAGTACATAGAATGGCAGCTATATAGAAAACAGAGATGGTGTCATATTTAAGATGACTGTTGCAATTCTATTTAGGGTGTGTTCACTGACATCATCATTGCTGGTGTCATCATTGCTGATTTTAAAATTTGTACCTAGGGTATTTAGTCATCAACAAAGAGCTAAGAGGGGTGCCTGGGTGGATCAGCCAGTTAAGCATTTGACTTTGACTCAGGTCAGGATCTCACAGTTCATGAGTTCGAGCCCCATATTGGACTCTGCACTGACCATGTGGAGCCTGCTTGGAGTTCTTTCTCTCTCTCCTCTTTCTCTGATCCTCACCCACTTGCATTCTTTCTCTCAAAATAAATGAATGAACTCAAAAAAGAAAGATGGTAAATTCCAAAAAAAAAAAAAACAAAACAAAACCCAAAGAGCTAACAAAGAATAATATACTCATTTCAGGTGTTGTGTGGATCTGGCCAGCCATAAGTATTGTTATTTTTCAGTAATCTAGGTTTTCTGTCTTGTATCTGAGTGGATGCAAGAAATTTGCTAGTATCAGGCCCTGTGAGTTGCTACATAAACATAAATATAAGAGGTTGTTCCTTATTTTCTCCCCCTCCTCCAGTCTACTGAAGATGTTGATAGAAATAATCACTTGTTACTCCAAAGGAAAAAAAAATAGATGAATTGCTTTTTCTGGTATAATATTTAATATTGTTATATTATACATGTTTGGAAAAAAACACTAAGAATTAGGAAAACTAGGGCCAAATGAGATATAGATTACAAACTTGTTGTATCATGTCAACCATTTAGACTCTAAATGACTATTTCAATGTCAGTTACTGCTGATGGCCAGGGAAACAGAAATTAATAAAGAATATTTTTTGCATTCAAAACTCACTCAACTCAGAGGAATGAATAGTGTGAGAAGCCAAGGCAAAATATTATTGAAGAGTTATTACCACATGGGGACACAAGAGGAGAGTAGCCAGATAGGAAAGCAAAAGGCTATGATATTTCTGTTTTATTCTTCTCAACCTGATGAACACACACATTAAAAGTGAATCTCTAACCAACAATCACTGTGTCATCACTGGTGAATTCATATGAAGGAACTTCAAGGTTGAGAGGTGCAGGACCCTTCCTGATCCAGTCAGAAGTATCACAGTGTGACTCATGGCAAGAGAGGTTAGGGATCTGGACTTGAGTCCCAGGCTCCTTTCAAGCAGGCCTTCTGTACTTAAGTTGGTTGATTTGAAATATTTAAGAATTGCTAATAATGTATTTGCAAACAACAATGTGAAGTAAATTGAGTTTAATGTTAAATGCTTTCAATCATTTACCTAAAACGCCACTGTTAAACATTAAAAAAAAAAGAGTGACTTTCTTCCATGATAACCATCCAAGAAACTCTCTGCAACACCAAATCACTCAATCTATTGACTCTTCTTCAATAGTACTTTACATGTGGTTTTTATAGCACTAAAAGTCTATTTCTTAATCACATTTATTTCTTCCTCTAGAATGCTGGCTCTCTGGGAATATAAAACATATGTATTCATCTTTTTATTTTCTCTAGAGAAAAGCTTGGTGATTGGTACGTGGTAAAGATTCAAATAATTTAATTTAATTAGATGTATTAATGGGTAGATAAAAAAATTACAGATGATAGAGATACGGATAAACACTAGATAAGAGAAATATAAATTGAGCCTGGAAGTTTTGACGGAAGGATGAGCCAGAGGGAAATCATTTCCCTAGACACCAGGGAAAATATCCTCTCACTGACTGGAAGAAGGAGACTAGGTTAAGAGAAAAGGAGAATTATGATCCTTTGTATATGTCAACATTTACTGTCCATCTTGTATATAATTTTATATAAGCCCAGGAAAATGGATATAGATGTTTTTCTCCTATTTTAAAGAAAGGAAATCAAACTGGCAAGATAAAATAGTGTATCAAAGGTAAAATATGTACTGATTCAAAATTCAAAACAGATTTACTAACTCTAAAGTCTATCATTTTTCATTAAACCATAAACCATTTCTAGAAGCTAAGCTCATGAGAGAAGTTGAACAGTTGGGCAGTATGATTGTCTTCTTTTAAAATATAAGAATTGTTTATACTCTGTTGTATATACATATAAAAATTTAGAGGAGTGTTAGAGATGAGAAATCAGTAAAAGAGAGAACAATGTCCTCATGGTTTATTTAAAGAAGTATACCTGTGACATCCATGTATGTTTAGGAATATGTGTAAATATTTATATACTGATATTGTGTGTATCTCTGTGTGCTGGTGTATGTAGAGAGGAGTTTTTGAATTGAAGAGTAACTGAGAGATAAGATTACCATAAATAAGATACCAGTTATTTTCTATTCTTTTAATTGTATCTAATAAAGGACAAAAAGATGACACCGGATGATGTGAGGAAAGGAGGGTAGGAGGAGGGGAGACTATGGCTCATTTTGCTGCTGGAGAACTTGTTTCCTGTGGAATGTAGATATGTGGACAGGGAGTAAAGTTTTCCTCCCTAGATCTAGTGAGTTCATACACTCTGGAACTAGTTATAGAATTAAAGTTCAGTGCCTTCATTAATCAAGGTTTTCTCTGCACTGCCCTCTACCCAGAATAGGCTAGAGTTTTCTATTTTCAGTTCTCCATCTAATGGCCAGAAAGAAAGCAGTGTCTACCAATTCACATACAAAAGCCTAGATTCACTGACTTGGATAAGATCCACCCAATTCAGTAACTTAGTGACCCAAAGGTCAACATCCCTGCATCACTAATGGTAAAAACCAATCCATGTATCCATGGCATCAGTAATGGTAAAACCAGTCCATGTCATTTACCAATCCCAAATCTTCTGGTCATTTTTCAACACTGAAATCTATTCTGTCCACAATGTGGAACCTTCCCTGACAGCTTCAGGCTATGTTAACCAGAAACTTCCCCTCTGCTGCTAAATATCTGCACCACTTCATGCTTGGAGCTTTCATTTTATTCTTTTTAATTTTTTTTAAGTTTACTTATATTGAGAAAGGGGGGGGGGGCATTGAGAGGGACTGAGAGAGGGAGAGAGACAGAATCCCAAGCAGGCTCTGCACCGTCAGCGCAGAACCTGATGTGGGGCTCAAAAGCACAAACAGTAGATCATGACCTGAGCCAAAATCAAGAGTTGGACACCCAACTGACTGAGACACCTGGGTGCTCCTCATTTGATTCTTAATACAGTAAGGAGGCATGGCTGATATTAGAATTATATATGCAGATGTCATCTCTTTTAACTGGAATGTGAGTTCCTTAAAATTTGGGTATTCCTGTTTTTCTTCTCCCAATGCTAGCTAGTAAAGTAGGATCCGGAACAATAGAAAGCTTCAGTTAGTAAGCTTAATGGTCTTGGCCACAGGCAGAGTTCTGAGTCCTATCTCTTTTTTGTTTATCCTCTTTTCTCTTGTCCTCTGTCTCCCTATCTCAGTTTTATCCAGGCTCCAGTACACCCCTCCATTTCTTCACCCCAGCTTACTTGTAGCTACTATCATTTATTGCACTTCTCTCTTCCCTCTGTCTCCTAGCGTTCCTCATGCTTTAATCCATTTGTCTCCCATCCCTTATTCATTTATGCACTCTTCTTACCTGTTCACATCAGCAGGAAACACCACCAACTTCTCTCCATTTCCATCACATAGCAAGGACTAAACAAGCTCCCAAGAGTAGGGGCTTTATAGGAAAATCAGTAGAGTCATTAGGCAACAGAGAGCTGTCTTTATTAGTGAGTGTACTGGATGGAGCAAGAATTATGGGACCCATAAGAATATGTTCCTCTACAACAGCTCAGACACCTCTTCCTGACAGCTTCAAACTCTGCTCCCAGGCCCATGCAATCTCCATTCATCAGGGGTTGTAAATTGAGTCCTGGCCCTGGGGGCTGACAGTAATGGATATCTTCTAAAACTGCCTGCCTGGATCCAATAACTACAATCATTCCTCCTCATCCTGCCTTAGGCTACAGAGTCTCAGCCAGGGAGGCTCCCTGAGTGTCAGAGTACGATTAAGAGAGTGCAAAGAAGTCTTTCTTCTGTTCTCTATTCCAAAATGTACTCTTCCTAATAGGTCTCATCGTCCCCGTGGCAATTCCCATGTCCCTCCTCTTACCCAGGAGCCCCTCCTAAGAAGCCATCCTATTCACTGAGTCACATCTGCAGCCCACCTACCCTTCTAAGTATAATGAAACTAGCACTTGATGAACTCATGATACATGCCAAGAATCGTACTAAACCCTTTAAACACATTATTGTATTTATTCATCATCAAGCCTATGGGTTTAGTATTATTTTCCGTTGTTTCACAGATAAGGAAATTGAAACTCAGGTTTTGAATAACTTTACCCATCTAAAAGTTAGCAAGTTACAGAGCTGGCATTCAAGTCCATGTTTGTCTTACTCTAAATCTTAACCTATATACTATACTGCCTTCTATAGTCAACTGTTTCCACTATATCTTCAGAAAATATGGTTGAAAACACAGTCCTCAATCTATTCATCCTACCTCTGCATAGTAGGCAGTGAATTAATACTTCTGACCATATCTAATAATCATTTACTTTTTATCCTCCTTGAAACATTTTCCTGTCCATATTCTTGTATCTTTATTGGGAACACTGAAGAAAGATATTGATCCCAATGAGTATGTAGAGAGATTAAGAAACTCCATAAAGTTACTTGGTAGGTAATGTTCATATTTATATGCAAACACCACCCCTTTCCACTGGTTCCCATCAGCAAAAATGAGTGGCTCTAGAAATTTCAAATGAGACTTACTAATACTAAATGGGACAAAGAGGTTTGGAAGCATGGAATCAATCTTGATAAAGTTCAGTTTTCATTCACTTGTTAATTTTAAAAAAATACATGTTGAGCGTATATCATATATGTTCTGAACTACATTAAGTACCTGGGATAGACTTAAATGAAGTTAAAAGGGTCCCTGTTCTTATGAAGTGTACAGAATAGCAGGGAAGATATACTATTAGTAAGTTATGGTACAGTATGAGAAATTCTTAACATAATTACAGCCATGTCAGAAAAGCTTTCTGGACAAAAATGAAGTGGAAATAAAATTAAAATTTAAAGTATATGTATAGTTTCCTATTCTTCCAGTTCATTGAGGGCACCATTCTCTCATACTCCTCATTTGTTACTTTCATTTTAATATTTTTCTCTCTTGCTTCAACCTGTTGCACATACACACCTTATATTTATAAAAAATACTCAAAGAACATACAAATAAACACAAAAAGCAAAAGAACAGAAATGTCCTATGTTAAGTGTTGGATACCAAAGTGATTATAATGGAGCAAAAATAATCTGGGAATTTTTCTTTAAAAGATTGTTAATGACATATAATTGAAGTGTTCAGCAATAAAAAGGAAGAAACAACCAATACATACTACAACATGAATGAATCTCAAATGCATTATGCTAAGAAGCCAGACATGGGAGACTACACACTGCAGGGTCCAAGATACCCTGGAGAAAGGAGAATTACAAGCATGGAGAATAAATCAGTTCTTGCCAGGAGTGAGTGGGTATGGATAGAGGGGTTGATGACAAAGAGGTGGCATGAGGGAATTTTGGAGAGTGATGTGAATTTTCTGTATTTTGGTGTCAGTGGTAGTTACGTGATTCTATCCATTTGTCAAAAGTTTATTAAAACCGATACTAAATTTATTTAGTATTATTTATTTATACATTTATTTTATATAAATGTTCATAAGCTGTGGAGTGATTGGCTGGCTCAGTCAGAAGAGCATGTGACTCTTGATTTCAGGGTTGTGAGTTCAAGCCCCACATGGGGTATAGAGATTACTTAAAGAAATAAAACTTTTCAGAATGTTGGTAAGCTGTTATATACCATTTTAAGAAAGGAAAATGCATATTTTTATCAGTTTACTTAAGATAAATTATTGCTTTCATCAAAACCATTATGCAAGGGCATATGATAACTCATATTTGTACTGTTCAATACAGTAGCTACTAGCTACATGTGACCATTTGCATTTATATTTCAATTAATTAAAATCAAATAAAAGTAACAAATTCAGTTCCTTAGTTGTACTATCAAAGTTTCAAATGCTCAATAGCTATGTGTGGCTAGTGGTTATGCACTAAATAACAGAGATTTCCATCACTGCAGGAAATTCTATTGGACAGTACCGCATTGGATACCCTTCCCTGACTTGACTGCATTTGCACAGAACTCATAGATGCCATTAATGGCCAATCCTGTTCCCACAGAATGCTCGGACAATCCGCTGCCGGATCTGCTTGGTCCTAACACTGTACACAACAGGATTGAGCAGAGGAGGGAGCAGCAGATAGATATTGGCCATAAGTGTGGGTATTATTGGTGACAAATGCTTCCCAAAGCGGTGAATCAGAGTCATGCCAATGAGAGGCACATAGAAGAGCAGTACTGCACAGATATGAGAGAAGCAGGTATTAAGAGCCTTAAGTCTCTCTTCTCTGGAAGCAATGCCCAGTACTGCATGGAGGATTAGAAAGTAAGAAATCAAAAGGATCAAGGCATCTAGTACAATGATGAAGATCACAGCCAGCAGACCATAGATGCTATTGACACGGGTGTCAGCACAGGCAAGCCTCATGGCATCCTGATGGAGACAGTATGCGTGGGAAAGGACATTGGAGTGGCAGAAAGGTAGCCTTTTGATGAGGAAAGGCACAGGGAGCACTATACTCACACTCCGTAGCAGGACTGCTGCTCCAATTTTGATGATGACTCCATGAGTGAGAATGGTAGCATAGCGCAAAGGGAAGCGAATAGCCACAAAGCGATCAAAGGCCATGGCGACCAGAACACCTGATTCCACTCCTCCAAAGTTGTGGATAAAGAACATCTGAGTGATGCAGACATCAAGGGTTACTGAGCGCCAGTCAAACAAGTGAACACTTATCATGGTGGGCATGGAAGATAATGAAAGGCTAAGGTCAGTGGCAGCTAGCATAGCCAGAAAATAATACATGGGTTCATGGAGACTTCGCTCAACCTTTATGACAACAAGGATAATGAAATTACCTAGGAATGTGGTACTGTAAAGAAGGCAGAGGGGCAAGGCCATCCAGAAGTCTTTCTCTGGCATTCCTGGAATCCCAATCAGGGTAAAGGTCTGATGGTTATGAATAGTTTGGTTGAACAGTGACATAGTGGAATGAAGGTCTGCACAAAAACAGAAGAACTCATTAAGTCAAACAGCTTCAATTAGAATCAGTAGCAATAAGTATTGAGATGGTAGCCATAAGAGGGAGTGACTTAAATATTATTCTAATACACTCATGTATTAGTATCACATTAGTATTCTGTATCACAGTCTGATACAGAAATTGATGGTCCTACTCCATGAGGCAATAATTCCTATTAGTGATCATCATATGCTAGAATACTTAGGAGAAAGGAAAAGAAAAACTTCAACCAACACCTGCACCCAATAGGAATATAATTCATCTGGAAACATCAAGGAGTTAGCTGACTTGCTTCTTTGCTAAGGAAGAATTTTATATTGTACATTCACGTGGGTAATGAACCAAACAGGTAATGTTAGCAAGCACAAATGTGACCTAATGGCTGTTCATAAACACGGACATGCAGATGTGTGTATATGTGTGTGTATCTTAATTGTGATCTTAAATTGTTGTAATTTACACATAATGCTCTTTTGGAACCTAATTTTTCTACCTGCATGATATGAGACAGAGAATGAAAGTTACTCTTTAAGTACCTTTAAAGTACTCTTTAAAGCTCTGCCCTTCTGCATTCTTGGGAGTCTGTGGGTACTAAAAGGACTGAGCTTGCAGCAGATGATGGAAGGAGAAGTTACTCTGGCTGCCAAAGAACTTTAGAAAGACCCACTATGGTAGACAGAATAGGGGTCTCCCAGGATGTGCACATTCTAATTCTTGAAATGTGTGAATATGTTAGCTTGCATGGCAAAAGAGACTTCGCAGATGTTATTAACGTTAAGGATCTCAAGATGTGGAGATTATCCTGGATTACCAAAGTAGGCCACATTTAATCATATGAGTCCTTAAAACAAGAAATTTTCCCAGCTGCAGAGAACCAGAGAGATAGCAGCATGAGAAAGACTCAGCTCAACTGGTGAAGATGAAGGAAGGGGACCAAGAGCCAAGAAATGTGGGTAGCCTCTAGAAGCTGGAAAGGCAATGGAACAGAATTTTCCCTAGAGTCTTCAGAAACGGAGGCAGACTTGCTGACACCTTGATTTTAGACCAGTCTTCTGGGACTTCTGAATTTAAGAACTGTAAGATAGTAACTATGTATATTATAAGCCACTACATTGTGGTAATGTGTTATGGAATAAGTAGAAAACTAATATTCAGAGAAGCCAAAGAAGAGTTGCTTTAACTCCTTTTCAGAAACTTTCCAACTCTTCCCATTCAGTCTCATTTACTCAGGACTTTTTTCTTTGGTAAAAAATGAAATGAATGAGGGGCGCCTGGGTGGCTCAGTTGGTTAAGTGTCTGGCTTCAGCTCAGGTCATGATCTCACGGTTTGTGAGTTTGAGCCCCACGTCAGGCTCTGTGCTGACAGCTCAGAGCCTGGAGCCTGCTTCGGATTCTGTGTCTCCCTCTCTCTCTGTCTCTCTCTCTCTCTCTCTCTCTCTCTCTCTCAAAAATCAATAAACATTTTTTAAAAATCTCTAGAAATGAAATGAATGAAATGAAATTAATTCCACACATGGAGAAGTCCCAAAAGACAAAGTTCAAACATTGGTCAGATTGGTGAAGTCACTGTTCCCGGTGTTAAAAATTCAACTGGACTTAAGTTTCCCTGGGCCTCCATAAAGACTTCTCCTTCTCTGCCCATATTTCTATGTGGCTGTTCTATAAACTCCACCTTGAGTTAGCAGTAACTATATTTCCCACTCTGAGTAAAGCCTACATGGATCTATGGGCTATTCTAGACATTAATGCCTAGCACTTGCATTGACAAAGATCAATATGAAAATTTTGGTGCCACACAGCTCTCTTCTATTTCAATTATTTGCTATTATCTCCAGGAAAATATATCCAAATGTACAGCTGAACTAATCACTTTTTGGGCCAGTGTAGCCACAACTAATAAGAGTTTAGAATTAAAAGAAAAAGTAGTACTATCGTGGCTCTTAATGTTTTTTGAGTTATAACCCTATGAGAATCTCATAAAGAGTTTCCCAAATAAGAATGTTCACACACACACACACACACACACACACACATGCGCACACAAAGTTGTGTATAAAAATTAAGTGAATTCATATATTATTGGAGCCCATCTCAAGACTCACATTAGAGAAAATGGAATAGGAACCTGGGGTCACAAAAAAGAGAAAAGTTACTAGACAAAGCACAAGGGGCAAAGAGCTCTGGATGCTTGGGCATGAATAGAGATAGAATAGAGTTATTCCAAGTTTCCTGTAAGTCAATAGTTTAGTTCTACACCGTCTAATATTGTAGCCACTAGACATTTGTGCCTGTTTACATTTAAATTCATTAAATTAAATTAAGTATCAGTACCTTAGTTGTACTAGCCATGTTTCAAGTGTTCAATAACTACATAAGGTTAATGGCCATTGAACTGTGTCATACGGACACAGAAGATTTCCATCATTGTAGAAATTTCTATTGGAATTTGGAAAATTGGTCCAGCAGAATACAGATTTAAAGGATCCCAACATTCTGGCTGACATCTTGAGAACTCTTAGATCCACTTGGTTTTGTGGGTCTTTTACCTATATACTGCATAACTTGTGTCTCATTATATATTTTTCTCTTTGTCTCTTTTCTGGAAATTTAACTAAGAAAATAGTTTTAAAACTAAAAAACCCTGGAGATAGATAACCTGGGTTTGAATCCTGGTTCTATGACTTTGGACAAGTTACTTAATCTCTGTGCTTCATTCCTTACCTCTTTAAAATGAAAATGAAAATAATAGTACCTACCATGGGATAGTTAAAAGTATTCACTGGTAATATTGATAGGGCATTTGGATGAGAACAGGCATAGAAAAAACACTCATTAAATTGCAGCTCTAATCAATATTTATCTATTATCTATAAATTTTTTAATGTTTAGTTAACTGTGAAAATTACCTCAAAGTATTTATGTCATGAAATCTATTTATGTGCTGATAAATGTATCTACCTACCTATATATCATTCATATTTTTTTATCAAATTCTATATTACCTAAACCTCTCCATCCCTCAGCCAATTTAGCCCAACACTGAAAATCAGTGGCTTGCAGGTGATGGCTGTTTCAGTGCTCACGATGGGGAACCCTATGGATCTGTGCTCAGTGATTCTGCACCTAATTATGAATGCTTACTGTAAAGAATTTATTGGAAGTAGATCCTAGATAAATCAGATATGAAAGAATTATGTACTAGTAGGAGTCATGGGTAGTTAAAATCAGTAAGAGAAGAGAAGAATTAAGGACAAGTGATTCTGAGGGACTAGAACACCAAAAGCAACACCACACTGACCATCTGAGGTGCTCAATCCCAAAGGCCAGCACAGTCCTTCCAGAATTCAAGATGAGGATTACAAACTAGATTCTTGATTCCTTAAGATCTAAAGAATTCAGGAAAAGCTTTTCATGTTTAATTAATTTATGATTAATGACTTCATATTTGTCAAATGCCTACTAAGTGCTAGGCATGCCATTGTAATCAGAGGACCAAAAGGAGCAACTTCTTTCCTTATCAAAGAACACATGAAAAACAAGATCAGATATAGGGGAGGAATGTGTGCCCAGGGTTGAACAAAGACATGCTTTACAGATGGGTCAATATTTCAGTTTGTATCCCCAGCTGGACACAGCTTAACTCTCTCCATCAATATTAGTTACACACCATGGACAGGATCAAACCTAAACTTTCCACACAACAAAAGGAGTGGAGCTTCTGTGGCTTATGAAGCATATTTGGGGATGGAGCTGGAGGAGAAGGTAGGCAACAAGAGTCTTTTCTATCCACTATGGAACTATAATTCAATGCTCTTTTCCACCCAGGCAGCCAGGTAGAAGAGCTATTCTCTGAAGGACAGAAATGATCATAATATACTCTTTATTAAAGTGTCTGAGCTGCAGGCTGAAGCATAGTTATGCCCCCTTGATGTGTCCTTGGTAGGAGCCATGGACTAGTTAGAATATTTCTATTTTAATGAAAAATGTAAAGGAAATGGAAAAATAATTCTTGCTGAAAAAATATTCTTGCCAAAACTGAGACAATGCAAAGTATAATGAGCAGACATTTAAAATTATTTTAGTTCTTTAATAATAAAAAAAATTCTAAGATTTATTGAATGCTTATTTATGCTCTAGGCTCTGTTTTTAACTCTTTACATACACTACCTCTTTTAATGGTCAAAAAAAACCTTATGGGAAAAGTACTGTTGTCAGTATGCATGAGTAAAACAAGAGTCAGACACGTTAATTAACGTGACTTGAATCCCAAAACTAAAACTTAAATCCAGGTGCTCTAAACACTAGGCTTTGAAATTCCATTTAGTCCTTTTGTTTTTAAGCTTTTTTTTTTTTTTAATTTTGAGAAAGAGAGAGAAAGAGACATAGAGCCCACAAGCAGGGGAGGGACAGAGAGAGAGGGAGAGAGAGAGAATCCCAAGCAGACTCTGTACCCTCAGGGCAGAACTGAGCCTGACCTGGGGCTAGAATTCACCATGAGATCATGACCTGAGCTGAAACCGAGTCAGGCGCTTAATTAACTGAGCCACCCAGGTGCCCCATGAAGTTCTATTTAGTCCTATAGGAAATGATAAGCTTTTCTCCACAAGGACAACTTCTGCCATCAAATTCAAAGTCCAGATCAAACAGTATACTGGGATTAACGGATCCTACCTCCTTCACCACATCCATTCAGTCATGACTTCTAATGATTTCTCTATGAATTCTCCATAACCACAGTCCCCTCCATTCTGTGAAAGTATCCTCAGAGAAAGCACTACCCAGGCCTCAGTTTATTCCCCAACTCACCCAAAGCCTAGTCTAGGAGATGCTATGCTGGCCACCATAGCAATATGGCCAGAGATTTAAAACGAGCAGCACCAGTCTAGAATTCCCTGTGAAGTAATCCTCTAGAGACAAATCTTCCTGGAGATGTCCCCAGGGCCAACAGTTATACAGACTTCATCTTCTGGGCATTTTGCTCTTCTTTGTCTTGATCTCAGAGGACCTACTTTTGCCTAATGCAAACTTGTGATGGCAACCATCCAAATATAGAATTCATCTCAGTCCCATGTGAATGGTACCGCACTTGCTATACAAAAATGCAAATATACTTTAGTGCCTAATCTTTACAATTCTCTCTAAAAGATGAAAGAAAGAAAGAAAGAAAGAAAGAAAGAAAGAAAGAAAGAAAGAAAGAGAAAGAAAGAAAGAAAGAAAAAGAAAGAAAGAAAGAAAGAGAGGAAGGAAGAAAGAAAGGAAGGAAGAAAAGAAAAGCTCATTCATGTTTCCACATGCCTTCTAGTTACTATCGCATTCCTTCCTCTGCTTCACAGTAAACCCCTTTCATTGTTGTGGCCTGTAGTCTCTGTTTCTCTGTATTACCCATTCTCTCCTCAATTCTTTAACACACCACTGAAACTCTCTTTGCAGGTGTTACCATTGGCCTGTCACCTTACTCTCCTTTTCAGCAGGATTCAATGCAGTGGAAAATTGCCTCCATGTTGAGTTACTTTCATTTTTAATTTTTTTGTGACACCATGTTTTCTTCCTGTTTTAATTTCCACTTTTTGATATCCTTTTATCTTTCTCCTACATCAAATATCACTGTGTCTCTTACTTGGTCTTTGTCCTATACTTTAAATCCACTCCCACTGAGTGATATTATCAAATCCTATTGATCTAATATCTCTATATATTGATTACCCCAAAAAGCATATCTTCAGGCCTGTATTCTGCCTTGATCTAAAGACCAGTTCCTACTTGATAATTCCATGTGGATATCAAATAGGAAACTCAAAATTAGCATGATGAGTACTATAAAACAAAAACAAAACTTTTTTTCCTACCTGCTTATACTTTCAATAAATCACACTAACCAGAGCACAATCCAGCCAGTTGTCCAAATCAAAATTCCAGATCTTTTCTTACCCTCTTCCTTATATTTTATCCTTTACCAAGGCCTTTTAAGTCCAAACCAAAATACTTTTCACACAGTTCAAATTCCCTTCACTTTTGCTTCTACCATTCTAGCAAAATTAACATTACCTCTCATAGAATATAGTAATAGCCTGCTAATGATTTCTTTTAATTTGCTATTTTTATTTATTTACCTTACTTTGTTCTGGCATAATTTATAAACCATAGAATTGATTCAAGTGTACAATTTGAAGTTATATTAAATTTATACAATTGTGAAACAATTACCCCAAAACAACTTCCATTTTTTTCAAAACTTTAAAACTTCCATTACATAAAAAGATTCCTTGATGGTGGTTTGAAGTTAGTCCTGGGCCTCTTTCCACCTCCAGCAAACCACAGATATGCTTTCTATGTTCATAATTTGCCTTTACTGGAAATTTCATATAAATGGAATCACAAAATAAATTGTCTTCTCCTATTTAACAGTGTTTTGAGTTTTATCCGTGTTGCCAAATGTATTCATGGCTTGTTCCTTTTCCTTGCTGAGTAGTATGTTATCATATGGTAAAGCATATTTATTTAATTCCTTTGGTAGTTGAAATACATCAGGGTTGTTCACAGCTTTTGACTATTATGAAAATGCTGCTACAAACATTAGCATATACTCTTTGTATGGACATGTTTGGGCTGATATCATGAAAAGGAATACAGGATGGTACGATAGGCATTTCTCTAATTTAGAAGAAGAAAATGTCCAACTGTTTGTGGCTGAACCATTTTATACTTGCATCAATAATGTAAAAGGATTTCAATTCCTGCACATTCTTGTCAATGCATGGCACTGTCAGATTTTATGCAATGTGTAGTGGTTCCTCATCACAGAATTAATTTGACTTTCCCAGTGATTAATGATGCTAAAGTCTTTTTATGTGACCATGATTTGTTGAGACTTTTTTGTTTTGTTTTGTTTCTTAGTATAAATGGGTATTAGATGTCAAAATGATTTTTCTTCATTTACTGATACAATCATCTTTTTTTGTTTTTCTTTAATCTATTTATATGGTATTATACATTAATACTTTTAATGTTAAATCAACCTCAGATTATTGGGGTAAACTTCATTTGTTTATGATATAATTTTTTTTGCTTGCTATATGTGTTTACTAATATTTTGTTTAAAATCTTCACATTTCTATTCATAAAGGGTTATTTTTGTAGTTTTCTTGAGATACATGTACCTAGATTTTGTATCAAGTAATCCAAGTTTCAAAAAGGAGTTAGGAAATATTCCCTTCTCTATTTTCTGAGAGAGTCTGTTTTGAAATGGTATTATTTTTTTCCTTAAATGTATGCTAGAATTCACAGTAAAGTCATCTAGACCTGGAGTTTTCTTTGTGAGAAATATTTTAATAATTAATTCAAGCCTTTTACTTGATATATCTATTTAGATTTTTAAAAATCTTTCATTTAAACAGCTTGGGGAATTTTTGACATTCTAGGAATTTTCCTTTCCCCTCTCATTTGTCTAATTTGTTTGCATAAACTTATTCATTATATTCCATTGTTAATCCAATGGGTGAAAGACCTAAATGTGAAATAGGAAACTATCAAAATCCTAGAGGAGACCACAGGCAGCAATCTCTTTGACGCGGCCACAGTAACTTCTTACTAGACACACCACCAGAGGTAGGGAAACCAAAGAAAAATGAACTATTGGGACCTCATCAAGACAAAAAGCTTCTGCACAGTGAAGGAAACAATCAAAAAACTGAAAGGCAGTCCATGGAATGGGAGAAGGTATTTGCAAGTGACACATCTGATAATGGGTTAGTATTCAATATCTATAAAGAACCTGTCAAACTCAAAACCCAAAAAACCCAAATAATCCAGTTAAGAAATGGGCAGAAGTCATGAATAGATTTTTTCCAAAGAAGACATACAGATGGCTAATGGACACATGAAAAGATGCTCAACATCACTCATCATCCGGGAAATACAAATCAAAGTCACAATAAGGTACCACATCACCCCTGTCACAATGACTAAAATTAACAATACAAGAAGCAACAAGTGTTGGTAAGAATGCGGAGAAAGGAGAACATTTGCACACTGTTGGTGGGAGAAAAACTGGTGTAGCCACTCTAGAAAACAGTATGGAGGTTACTCAAAAAGTTAAAAATAGAACTACCCTATGATCCAGCAATTGCACTACTATGTATTTACCCAAAGGACACGAAATACAGATTCAAAGGGGAATATGTACCCCAATGTTTACAGCAGCACTATCAATAATAGCCAAATGATGGAAAGAGCCCAAATGTTTATTGACTGATAAATGAATAAAGAAGATGTGGTACATATCTATATCTGCATATATAGATTATATAGATATAGATAATACAGATATAGATGATATTGATGATGTTGATGATATTTATATAGATGATATATATAGATAGATACAGATATAGATATAGATGATATAGATATAGATGATGATATAGATATAGATATAGATATAGATATAGATATAGATATAGATATAGATAGATATGCACAATAGACATAAGACTCTTTACAACAGAGAACAAACTAAGGGTTGACGGAGGGAGGTGTGTGGGGGATGGGTTAAATGAGTGATGGGCATTTAAGGAAGGCACTTTTTGGGATGAACACTGGGTGTTACATGTAAGAGATGAGTTGCTGGGTTCTACTCCTGAAGCCAAGACTACACTGTATGTTAACTGACTTTTATTTAAATTAAAAAAAAATAAACACTGATTCAAAAAGTTACATGCACCCCAATGATTATATCAGCATTATCAGCAACACCCAAATTATGGAAAGAGCCCAAATATCCATTGACTGAGGAATCTATAAAGAAGAGGTGGTATACATATATACAATGGATTATTACTCAGCCACAAAAAAGAATGAAATCCTGTCATTTGCATTGACATGAATGGAGACATGATTTCACTCATCTGTGGAATGTAAGACACAAAACGATGAACCTAGAAGAAGGGTAGAAAAATAAGATAAAAAACAGAGAGGGAGGCAAACCATAAGAGACTCTTCACCATAGAGAACCAACTGAGGGTTGCTGGAAGGGAAGTCAGTGGAGGGATGGGCTAAATCAGTGATGGGTACTAAGGACAGTACTTGTCGTTGGATGTTATATGTAAGTGATGAATCACTAAATTCTACTCCTGAAAACAATATTACGCTATATGTTAACTACCTAGAATTTAAAAAAAATTTGAAAAAATATTCCACTGTAATCCTTTTTATATCTGCAGGGTTGATGGTGATATCGCCTCAATCATTCCTGATTTGAGGTTTTAATGTCATGCCTCCTTTTTTCTCTTGGCTAGTTTAGCTGAAAATCAAATCTGATGATCTTGCAAAGGAATCAAACTTTGGTTTTATGAAATTCTGTTTTTCTTTTCAATTTTCTCTTTTGGCAGTGATCTTTATTATTTCACTGTTTATACTGACTTTGCATTTAACTTTCTCTTCTTTGTCTCAATTGAGGTATACGCTTAATTTATTGACTTTTCCCTACCATAGAATTTAAAGGTACATTTGTATTTCCTTGATGAGGAGTGATGTTGTGCAACTTTTCACGTGCCTGTTGGCCATCTGAATGTCTTCTTTAGACAAGTGTCTATTCACGTTTTCTGCCCATTTCTTCACTGGATTATTTGTTTTTCGGGTGTGGAGTTTGGTGAGCTCTTTATAGATTTTGGATACTACGCCTTTGTCCAATATGTCATTTGCAAATATCTTTTCCCATTCCGTTGGTTGCCTTTTAGTTTTGTTGATTGTTTCTTTTGCTGTGCAGAAGCGTTTTATCTTCATGAGGTCCCAATAGTTCATTTTTGCTTTTAATTCCCTTGCCTTTGGGGATGTGTCAAGTAAGAAATTGCTGTGGCTGAGGTCAGAGAGGTTTTTTCCTGCTTTCTCCTCTAGGGTTTTGATGGTTTCCTGTCTCACATGCAGGTCCTTTATCCATTTTGAGTTTATTTTAGTGAATGGTGTAAGAAAGTGGTCTAGTTTCATTCTTCTGCATGTTGCTGTCCAGTTCTCCCAGCACCATTTGTGAAAGAGACTGTCTTATTTCCATTGGATATTCTTTCCTGCTTTCTCAAAGATTGGTTGGCCATACATTTGTGGGTCTAATACTGGAGACTTTATTCTATTCTATCGGTCTATGTGTCTGTGTTTGTGCCAATACCATGTTGCCTTGATGATTATAGCTTTGTAGTAGAGGCTAAAGTCTGGGATTGTGATGCCTTCTGCTATGGTTTTACTCTTCAATACTACTTTGGCTATTCAGGGTCTTTCAAAACCACACTGAGATATCACCTCATGCTAGTCAGAGTGGCTAAAATGAACAAGTCAGGAGACTATAGATACCGGAGAGGATGTGGAGAAACGGGAACCCTCTTGCACTGTTGGTGGGAATGCAAACTGGTGCAGCCACTCTGGAAAACAGTGTGGAGGTTCCTCAAAAAATTAAAAATAGATCTACCCTATGACCCAGCAATAGCACTGCTAGAAATTTACCCAAGGGACACAGGAGTGCTGATGCAGAGGGGCACTTGTACCCCAATGTTTACAGCAGCACTTTCAACAATAGCCAAATTATGGAAAGAACCTAAATGTCCATCAACTGATGAATGGATAAAGAAATTGTGGCTTATATTCACAATGGAATACAATGTGGCAATGAGAAAGAATGAAATATGGCCTTTTGTAGCAACGTGGTTGGAACTGGAGAATGTTATGCTAAGTGAAATAAGTCATACAGAGAAAGACAGATACCATATGTTTTCACTCTTATGTGGATCCTGAGAAACTTAACAGAAGACCATGGGGGAGGGTAAGGAGGAAAAAATTACAGAGAGGGAAGGAGGCAAACCATAAGAGACTCTTAAAAACTGAGAATAAACTGAGAGTTGATGGGGGGTGGGAGGGAGGGGAAAGTGGGTGATGGGCAATGAGGGGGGCACCTGTTGGGATGACCACTGGGTGTTGTATGGAAACCAATGTGACAATAAATTTCATATTAAAAAAAAAGAAGTTAAAGGTACATATTTTCCTCTAAGCAGTGTTAGCTGAATTTCATAAATTTCACACATTTTTTTTAATATATGAAGTTTTTTGTCAAATTGGTTTCCATACAACACCCAGTACTCATCCCAAAAGATGCCCTCTTCAATGCCCATCACCTACCCTCCTCTCCCTCCCACCCCCCATCAACCTTCAGTTTGTTCTCACTTTTTAACAGTCTCTTATGCTTTGGCTCTCTTCCACTCTAACTTCTTTTTTTTTCTCCTTCCCCTCCCCCATAGGTTTCTGTTAAGTTTCACAGGATGCACATAGGAGTGAAAACATATGGTATCTGTCTTTCTCTGTATGGCTTATTTCACTTAGCATCACACTCCCCAGTTCCATCCACGTTGCTACAAAGGGCCATATTTCATTCTTTCTCATTGCAATGTAGTACTCCATTGTGTACATAAACCAAAATTTCTTTACCCATTCATCAGTTGAGGGACATTTAGGGTTTTTCCACAATTTGGCTATTGTTGAGAGTGCTGCTATAAACATTGGGGTACAAGTGCCCCTATGCATCAGTACTCCTGTATCCCTTGGGTAAATTCCTAGCAGTGCTACTGCTGGGTCATAGGGTAGGTCTATTTTTAATTTTTGAGGAACTTCCACATTGTTTTCCAGAGTGGCTGTATCAGTTTGCATTCCCACCAACAGTGCAAGAGGGTTCCTGTTTCTCCACATCCTCACCAGCATCTATAGTCTCCTGATTTGTTCATTTTGGCCACTCTGACTGGTGAGAGGTGATAGCTGAGTGTGGTTTTGATTTGTATTTCCCTGATGAGGAGCGATGTTGAGCATCTTTTCATGTGCCTGTTGGCCATCCAGATGTCTTCTTCAGAGAAGTGTCTGTTCATGTTTTCTGCCCATTTCTTCACTGGATTATTTGTTTTTCGGGTGTGGAGTTTGGTGAGCTCTTTATAGATTTTGGATACTAGCCCTTTGTCCAATATGTCATTTGCAAATATCTTTTCCCATTCCGTTGGTTGCCTTTTAGTTTTGTTGATTGTTTCCTTTGCAGTGCAGAAGTTTTTTG
Organism: Panthera pardus; assembly: GCF_024362965.1. Classification (NCBI taxonomy): domain Eukaryota; kingdom Metazoa; phylum Chordata; class Mammalia; order Carnivora; family Felidae; genus Panthera; species Panthera pardus. The sequence goes on from NW_026526677.1 coordinate 54,691,950, forward strand.
TTTTTTTTTTTTTTTTTAATCTTCATGAGGTCCCAATAGTTCATTTTTGCTTTTAATTCCCTTGCCTTTGGGGATGTGTCAAGTAAAAAATTGCTGTGGCTGAGGTCAGAGAGGTCTTTTCCTGCTTTCTCCTCTAGTGTTTTGATGGTTTCCTGTCTCACATGCAGGTCCTTTATCCATTTTGAGTTTATTTTAGTGAATGGTGTAAGAAAGTGGTCTAGTTCCATTCTTCTGCATGTTGCTGTCCAGTTCTCCCAGCACCATTTGTGAAAAGAGACTGTCTTTTTTCCATTGGATATTCTTTCCTGCTTTGTCAAAGATGAGTTGGCCATACGTTTGTGGGTCTAGTTCTGGTGTTTCTATTCTATTCCATTGATCTATGTGTCTGTTTTTGTGCCAATACCATGCTGTCTTGATGAGTACAGCTTTGTAGTAGAGGCTAAAGTCTGGGATTGTGATGCCTCCTGCTTTGGTCTTCTTCTTCAAAATTACTTTGGCTATTCGGGGCCATTTGTGGTTCCATATGAATTTTAGGATTGCTTGTTCTAGCTTTGAGAAGAATGCTGGTGCAATTTTGATTGGGATTGAATTGAATGTGTAGGTAGCCTTGGGTAGTATTGACATTTTAACAATATTTATTCTTCCAACCCATGAGCACGGAATGTTTTTTCCATTTCTTTCTATCTTCTTCAATTTCCTTCATAAGCTTTCTATAGTTTTAAGCATACAGATCTTTTACATCTTTGGTTAGATTTATTCCTAGGTATTTTATGCTTCTTGGTGCAATTGTGAATGGGATCAATATCTTTATTTGTCTTTCTGTTGCTTCATTATTAGTGTATAAGAATGCAACTGATTTCTGTACATTGATTTTGTATCCTGCAACTGCTGAATTCATGTATCCGTTCTAGCACACGTTTGGTGGACTCTATCGGATTTTCCAAGTATAATATCATGTCATCTGCGGAAAGTGAAAGCTTGCCTTCATCTTTGCCAATTTTGATGCCTTTGATTTCCTTTTGTTGTCTGATTGCTGATGCTAGAACTTCCAACACTATGTTAAACAACAGCAGTGAGAGTGGACATCCCTGTCGTGTTCCTGACCTCAGGGAAAAAGCTCTCAGTTTTTCCCCATTGAGGATGATGTTAGCTGTGGGCTTTTCATAAATGGCTTTTATGATCTTTAAGTATGTTCCTTCTATCCCGACTTTCTCAAGGGTTTTTATTAAGAAAGATGCTGAATTTTGTCAAATGCTTTTTCTGCATCGATTGACAGGATCATATGGTTCTTATCTTTTCTTTTATTAATATGATGTATCACATTGACTGATTTGCAAATGTTGAACCAGCCCTGCATCCCAGGAATGAATCCCACTTGATCATGGTGAATAATTCTTTTTATAAACTGTTGAATTCGATTTGCTAGTATCTTATTGAGAATTTTTGCATCCATATTCATCAGGGATATTGGCCTGTAGTTCTCTTTTTTTGCTGGGTCTCTGTCTGGTTTAGGAATCAAAGTAATACTGGCTTCATAGAATGAGTCTGGAAGCTTTCCTTCCCTTTCTATTTTTGGAATAGCTTGAGAAGGATAGGTATTATCTCTGCTTTAAATGTCTGGTAGAATTCCCCAGGGAAGCCATCTGGTCCTGGACTCTTATTTGTTGGGAGATTTTTGATAACTGCTTCAATTTCTTTGCTCGTTATGGGTCTGTTCAAGCTTTCTATTTCCTCCTGTTTGAGTTTTGGAAGTGTGTGGGTGTTTAGGAATTTGTCCATTTCTTCCAGGTTGTCCAGTTTGTTGGCATATAATTTTTCATAGTATTCCCTGATAGTTGATTGTATTTCCAAGGGATTGGTTGTAATAATTCCATTTTCATTCATGATTTTATCTATTTGGGTTATCTCCCTTTTCTTTTTGAGAAGCCTGGCTAGAGGTTTATCAATTTTGGTATTTTTTCAAAAAAACAACTCTTAGTTTCGTTGATCTGCTCTACAGTTTTTTAGATTCTATATTGTTTATTTCTGCTCTGATCTTTATTATTTCTCTTCTTCTGCTGGATTTAGGCTGTCTTTGTTGTTCTGCTTCTATTTCCTTTAAGTATGCTGTTAGATTTTGTATTTGGGATTTTTCTTGTTTCTTGATATAGGCCTAGATTGAAATGTATTTTCCTCTCAGGACTGCCTTTGCTGCATCCCAAAGCGTTTGGATTGTTGTATTTTCATTTTCGTTTGTTTCCATATATTTTTTAATTTCTTCTCTAATTGCCTGGTCAACCCATTCATTCCTTAGTAGGGTGTTCTTTAACCTCCATGCTTTTGGAGGTTTTCCAGACTTTTTCCTGTGGTTGATTTCAAGCTTCATAGCATTGTGGTCCGAAAGTATGCATGGTATGATCTCAATTCTTGTATACTTATGAAGGGCTGTTTTGTGACACAGTATGTGATCTGTCTTGTAGAATGTTCCATGTGCACTCGAGAAGAAAGTATATTCTGTTGCTTTGGGATGCAGAGTTCTAAATGTATCTGTCAAGTCCATCTGATCCAATGTATCATTCAGGGCCCTTGTTTCTTTATTGACCATGTGTCTAGATGATCTATCCATTGTTGTAAGTGGGGTATTAAAGTCCCCTGCAATTACTACATTCTTGTCAATAAGGTTGCTTATGTTTGTGAGTAATTGTTTTATATATTTGGGGGCTCCCGTATTCAGCGCATAGACATTTATAATTGTTAGTTCTTCCTGATGGATACACCCTGTAATTATTAAATAATGCCCTTCTTCATCTCTTGTTACAGCCTTTAATTTAAAGTCTAGTTTGTCTGATATAAGTATGACTACTCCAGCTTTCTTTTGACTTCCAGTAGAATGATAAATAGTTCTCCATCCCCTCACTTTCAATCTGAAAGTGTCCTCAGGTCTAAAATGAGTCTCTTGTAGACAGCAAACAGATGGGTCTTGTTTTTTTATCCATTTTGATACCCTATGTCTTTTGGTTGGCGCATTTAATCCATTTACATTCAGTGTTATTATAGAAAGATATGGGTTTAGAGGCATTGTGATGTCTGTAGGTTTCATGCTTGTAGCGATGTCTCTGGTACTTTGTCTCACAGGATCCCCCTTACGATCTCTTGTAGGGCTGGCTTAGTGGTGATGAATTCCTTCAGTTTTTGTTTATTTGGGAAGACCTTTATCTCTCCTTCTATTCTAAATGACAGATTTTCTGGATAGAGGATTCTCGGCTGCATATTTTTTCCGTTCATCACATTGAAGATTTCCTGTCATTCCTTTCTGGCCTGCCAAGTTTCAGTAGAGAGATCCATCACTAGTCTTATTGGTCTCCCTTTATATGTTAAAACATTTATCCCTAGCTGCTTTCAGAATTTTCTCTTTATCCTTGTATTTTGCCAGTTTCACTATGATATGTCATGCAGAAGATCAATTCAAGTTACGTCTGAAGGGAGTTCTCTGTGCCTCTTGGATTTCAATGCCTTTTTCCTTCCCCAGATCAGGGAAGTTCTCAGCTATTATTTTTTCAAGTACACCTTCAGGACCTTTCCCTCTCTCTTCCTCCTCTGGAATACCAATTATGCGTATATTATTTTTTTTTAGTGTATCACTTAGTTCTCTAATTTTCCCCTCATACTCCTGGATTTTTTATCTCTCTTTTTCTCAGCTTCTTCTTTTTCCATAATTTTATCTTCTAATTCACCTATTCTCTCCTCTGCCTCTTCAATCTGAGCTGTGGTCATCTCCATTTTATTTTGAAACTCATTAATAGCATTTTTTAGCTCCTCCTGGCTGTTCCTTAGTCCCTTGATCTCTGTAGCAATAGATTATCTGCTGTCCTTTATACTGTTTTCAAGCCCAGCGATTAATTTTATGACTATTATTCTAAATTCTCTTTCTGTTATATTGTTTAAATCCTTTTTGATCAGTTCGTTAACTGTTGTTATTTCCTGGAGATTCTTTTGAGGGGAATTCTTCTGTTTTGTCATTTTGGATAGTCCCTGGAGTGGTGCAGAACTGCAGGGCACTTCCCCCGTGCTGTATTGAATAACTTGCATTGGTGGGCAGGCCGCAGTGAGACCTGATGTCTGCCCCCAGCCCACTGCTGGGGCCACAGTCAGACTGATGTGTACCTTCTCTTCCCCTCGCTTAGGGGTGGGATTCACCGTGGGGTGGCATGACCTGTCTGGGCTACTTGCACACTGCCAGGCTTGTGGTGCTGGGGATCTGGCATATTAGCTGGGGTGGATCAGCAAGGTGCATGGGGTCGGGAGGGGCAGGCTCAGTTCGCTTTTCCTTCAGAGATCCGCTTTGGGAGAGGCTCTGCCACACCGGGAGGGAGTCAGACCCGCCGCCAGAGGGATGGATCTGCAGAAGCACGGCGTTGGGTGTTTGCACGGTGCAAGCCAGTTCCCTGACAGGAACTGGTTCCCTTTGGGATTTTGGCTGGGGGATGGGCGAAGGAGATGACGCTGGCGAGCGCCTTTGTTTCTTGCCAAGCTGAGCTCTGTCATCCAGGGCTCAACAACTCTCCCTCCCGTTGTCCTCCAGCCCTCCTGCTCTCCAAGCAGGGCTGTTAACTTATAACCTTCCAGATGTTAAGTCCCGCTTGCTGTCAGAACACACTCTATCCAGCCCCTCCACTTTTGCAAGCCAGACTTGGGGGCTCTGCTTTGCCAGTGGGCTGCCCCTCCACCCATGGTCCCTCCTGCCAGTCCATGTAGTGCGCACAGCCTCACCGCCCTTCCTACTCTCTTCCATGGACCTCTTGTCTATGCTTGGCTCTGGAGACTCCTTTCTGCTAGTCTTCTGGTGATTTTCTGGGTTATTTAGGCAGATGTGAGTGGAATCTAAGTGATCAGCAGGACACGGTGAGCCCAGCGTCCTGCTACGCTGCCATCTTCCGACACATTATTTTTAATTTAACTCAATTTAAAATATTTTATAATTGTGCTTTTTATTTCTTCTTTGTCCCATGGTTTATTAGAAGTGTGTGGTTTAATTTCCATAACTTGGGATAAGGTACAGATATCTTTCTTTCTTTTTTTAATTTCTAATCTGATTCTATTGTGGCCGAAAAATATTCTACACATGACTTTAATTATTCTAAACTTATTTTGACTTGTTTTATGGCCTTGTATATGGTCTCTCCTTGAGAATGTTGTATGTGTTTTTGAAGGCTTAGTGTTATGCTACTGTTAAGTGGAGTGTATAGATATATGTAAATAGAGATATATAGATATATATGTGCCAACTTTCCATAACAGATCAATACATAGATAGATAGATGATAGATAGATAGATAGATAGATAGATAGATACATCAGTTATGACAAGTTAGTTGATAATGTCTTTTAAATCTTTTATGTCTTTACTGATTTTCTGTTTAGTTGTTCTATCCATTACTGATACAGAATTATTAAAATTCCCAACTATAATTGTTGAATAGCCTATTTTTATTTTCAATTCTCTCATTTTTTAAATTCATATATATTTGTGGCTAGGTTTTAGGTGCACAGACATTTATAATTACTGTAAGTTCAGCATGTGTTCATACCTTTAAATATCTCTCTTTGCCTCTAGTAATATTTCTTGTATTAAGGTCTATTTTGTCTGGTAGTGTAAACGTTCCAGCTTTGTTATGAATATGGTTTTCATGGTGAAACTTTTTCCATCCTTTACTTCCAACTTATTTGTATCTTTGACTCTAAGTTATGCTGCTGTGGGTAGCACATACTTGGATTTTTCTTTTTTATTTGTCTGATAATCTCTGCTTTTTGACTGGAGTTTATAGTTGATTCAAGTTTAATGTAACTATTGATTTGGTTGGATTTATATATGTATTGTTGATATTTTTTATATGTTCCAGCCTTTTTTGGTTCTTCCTTTTCTCCTTTGTTGTGTTCTTTCACGTTAAAGATTTTTATTGTGCTGTTTTAATGTTTGACTGCTTTTTTTCTTTAAGAACTTTTAATATGTCATTCCACTGCTTTTCAGCCTCCATTTTTTTTTTCTACTGATTAAAAAGTCAGGAATTATTTCAACGTTTTTTACTCTTTAACTTGATTAGTCATTTTCTTTTTGCTATTATCAGTCTTGGGCTATGGGCAATTTGGTTATGATGTTTCTATGTGTTAATATCTTTGCATTTATCACAGTTAAGATTGAGCTTCTTGGACATGTGTACTACTTGTTATTGTTGCTAAATATATAAAATTTTTAACATGATCTCTTCAGTTATTGATTCTGTTACTTTGCTTTCTTCTTCTGGACCTACCAATATACATATATTGGCATGCTGATGTTGCCCCACAAATATTTGAGACTCTGTTCATTTTTATTCAATATTTTTCTCTATATTATTTGAACTTGAGACTTTTCTATTTGTCTTCAAGTTCACAGATTCTTCCTTCTCTTTTCTCAAATCTGCTGAGTCCATGAAGTGATTTTTAAAAATTTCAGTTTATTATATTTTTTAATTCTTTTATTTCTGTCTTATAGTTTCGATTTCTCTATGGACTTTCCCTATTCATTCAATCATTACAATTACATTTCCTTTAACTACTTGAACATAATTTTCTTTAATTATTTGAATCATGATTCTTTGAATTATTTGTCTGCTAAAACCAATACATGTGTGCTTTAAGAGTCAGATTATATTGATTGCTTTTTTCTTAATTATGGTTCATGCTTTCCTGTTTCTTTGAAAGTCTCAGATTGTTTTCTTTAAGACCTCAGGATCTTAAAAATTATAGCATAGACATCCCACATTTGTAATTGTTTTTCAAAGGGTTGCTATGTTTATGTTATTTTTTCTTTTTGTTCATTTTTAGTAACTTGTGTGAATTTAAACTGTGACATCTATATTCCCACAATAAATCTCTTTTGCAAAGTGCAGCCACTGTTGTGTCTTCTCATATTATTTTTATTTTTATTTCATTTTTTAGCCTGGCTTCTCAGGAGTTGCTCATGTGTCTGCACATCTTGGTGACACACCAATAAACCTTAAGCCAAAAACACTTTGCTGGTGGATCTGCATGTTATTTGGGAAGCATACTTAATATTCAACTAGTTTTCAAATACCTCTTTGCTTTGACTTTCTAGCAGGTTCTCTTGGGTTTCCCCAACATGGTTGTAGTTTCTCAGAAAGTCAGGGGTGCATACAAAGCTTATTTAATGCTTCCATGACTGTTATTTCCAGATTCTGCCTGTTAAATTTCTTTCTGGTGCCCTACTTACAAACTCAAATGACCAAAATTGTGTTTATTTTTTTACTAATTTTGCCTAGTTTAGTTAACACAGCCTTTGTTGTTTTTTTTTTCCTTCCAGTTCAAGTTAAGCCTGCACTCCGGCAGCACAGCTGTTCATTTTTTAAAAAACCAACTAGAACTAGGTAAAACTACTTAAAAAAAAAAAAAAAAAAGGTCAGTGGTGAGAGAATGGTGTCCTTACCTGAAGCTGTAAAAGTTTTTCCAGTATAAATGAGTGTTTCTAAATTTATTGCATGGCTTTAGTCAAATCCCAGATTCTGAAAATGTTTCTGTTGTTATATTTTTTTTAAATAATTTATCCAGAGAGGAAGTGCCTCATACATCATATGAAGTAGGCAGAAATTCCTCTTTTCCTGACAACATTTTTCCTGCTTTAGAGTGTTTTACATTAAAAGGAATAACAAACTGACACTACTATTGGCTGAAACATCTTTTTCTGACAGAAAACATGACTTCATGTTTGATGCTCATACAGATAATCAAGAGGGTAAAGACACTATGGTAAGGAAGAGTGGTAAAACAAACAAGCAAACAAACAAACAAACAAAAAACTGCTGAACTGATGTTCCTGGGTAGACACAGGAAAGGATTTAGTGCAAATTTGAAAGAATTGTGTGTGTGTGTGTGTTTTTTTTAAGGTTTATTCATTTTTGAGAGAGAGAGGGAGGGAGAGCGCATGGGAGAAACAGAGAGAGAGGGAGACAGAGGATCTGAAGCAGGCTCCATTGTTCTGTCAGTGTAAAGTCTGACATGGGGCTCAGACCCATAAACTGTGAGATCACAACCTGCATGGAAGTCAGATGTGTAACCCACAGAGCCACCCAGGGGCCCCTGGAAGAATTGGTTTTAGAAAGGATTATGCATATTTCATCTAATTTACATAAGGTAACCAAGAAATCAGCATATATTTGAATCTCTTAGGTGAATAAATGTAATTTAGGGCACTGGATATTGTTTTCTGATTGTTTCATTTTTCTCAATGAAGTAGGAAGTGAAGTCAGCAACAAAGAATAAAGATTTGGGTAAGATGTAAGGGAATGGGAGAAGAGTCATTAAGTACGATTGTTTGAAAGCACAGAGTGTGTGAGCTATTTGGTAATGGGTCAACATGGTTGTACGATTTCTTCTAGCACTTTGGGCTGTACAAATACAGATGGAAAGGTGAGGGAATAGCTAGACTTAACCAGGAGAAGTGTTATAATATAGGACAAGGAAATGTTGAATGAAAAGGAGGTCTAATGACTTTCTCTAGGATAAAACAGATGAAAAATTAAAACTGGTTTCAAGTAAAATTAAAACTGGTATATCATACTTCACAGACTACTCTTTCTGCTAAACTGTGCCATTTTGTGTCTGGAGAAGCAGATCCTTGATAAAATAGAGCTCCAGACAATAGGAAATGATTGTTAGGATAATCTGGGAGTCTTCCTGGAAGAGGTTAGGCTACAGGTACCATTGGTTTCTGTAGCTATATGACTGAGGCAAGTCATGATATCCTCAGAATAGTCCAAACCACCAGCTGAAAGCCTCAGACAGTTTGTATCAAATACTTTGTGTGTGTGTACTGCTGTCTCTAACAGTACTTCAAAGAGACTGGGGAGCATTAAACACTCTCATAAACTTGAAACTCCTTAAGGGCAAAGACTTTGTCTTTTAACTCCTTATCCTTAATGATTTGGGGTACTTAAAGGCAGTTGAAAAAGAATAAAAACTCATCTATAGAAATTACACACACACACACACACACACACACACACACACACACACACCTCACATGTAGGATTATATAAAACTATAAATATACAAATAATCATAGATTCCTAAACATAATCACAAACTCTTTGTAAAAATATACAGACACACTTATTATAAAGCACTAGCTCTTAAGGTTTATTGAATAGGTGGTCTTCTATAGGTTGTAATACACACTGGAAAAGAAATGAGTTTAGAAATTTAAAATACATAGACTTCTACAATACATTCTCTAATGTGCCAAATAAAAGCATCATCATAAGAATTATTTATATCTGGCTTTTGTTTTCTGCTTTTATAATGTAACTATGCTTCTGAAGGAAAATAATGAGATGAGAAGGAGCATGAAGAGGTGGTGGATAGGGCCTGTGGACACTTGAAGGACTGACAACACAAGGGCACATACTGATGGAGCAATGAATGAGCTATTTCTGTAACTTTAAGAATTACCTCACTGATGACAAAAAATTACAGAAAAAATAATTAAAAGAAATGAAAGAAATTATATATGATAGATTGAACTAACAGCCCAGGAAATCAGAGACTGCAACAAATTCGGAAAACTTTGTTCTTGGTGTTCCTGATGGAGAGTCCAACCAAACCTTCTCTCCAATCCAAAACAACAGTAAATCCCAGCTCTATTTCAGGGTAAATCACAACACTATGTCATCACTGAGACTGAGACTGGTTTTGGAGTCAGAGACCTGGACCAACATTTGGCTGGAATCCTAGAACTTATTTAGTGATTCAACATGAGACAAATCTTTATACATATATATTATATATATACATATATATGTATGTGTACATATATGTATACATATATATATATCATAAGTGCACATATGTGTGTAAGGGAGAAGTGGATCCTTCTTCAAACTTGGCTGACAGAGTGAAAATAAAATGAAGAAAAATTTAAAATTTTTTGGCAAAACAAAGGACAGTTTGACAGATGGGTTCAGACTCCTTAGGGGAATCATGATGGAATAGCCTAGAGGCTAACAACACTCCTCTGGGATGTTTACAGAGGAGTTGTGAAATTGTTATAGAGTCATGATGGCTCCAAACACCACCAGAGGTTTGAGAAGTCTTCATAAGTGTCCTGTTTGCTAATCTCAGGAAGGGAAAGAAGCCAAATCAATTCTGAACTGGAGCATAGAGATTGATACAGGTAATAAATTAATCTTAAAATAGTTTTTACATGTCCTCTACATAGTGAGTGCTGTGTGGAATTATTTATGTACATTATTTCACTAAATCCTCATAGAAATTCTAGCAAGGGAAATGATAAGAGCAGATGACAAGAGTCTAGACAAGAAAAGATGGAAGAAAATATGTGTATGTGTGGGTATTAAGGACTATATGTACTATAGGGGAGAGCCTAGTTCATGGGGAAGAATGAAATAAAGACTGGATGGAAGAGTATATGAATTGAACTGGGAGGTAGAAAAAGAGGGGGCTGAACATTTAGAGAGAATGTAAAAGGGAAAGAATAGAGATAGGAATGAGGGGGAAATAAGATGAGGTAAAACACATTTGGATAAAGAAAAACAGTCAAAAGCATTAGAAACAAGAATCTGTGAAAACAAGAATCACCATTTCCATAGAACAACAGTGCTTCCACAGGTCCTGGGGATTTCAAGAATATCAAAGATTTTTCAAGTCTTTCCACGTAAAGCATCCAGCAGGAATGAGCCAACTGATTCTTCCCAAATGAAAGCCATCAGAATTGCTTGAGAAGAGGCATCAGCAGGCCCAAACAAGTGAAGGACTCTCACTTACCATGTAAAGTATAAAAAGCCCTTCTTCAGGGAGCAGCCAAAGGGTTAGACGACACCACAAAGTGTTTTGTTTAAATTTGAGCATAGTGATTTATTGGGAGAGATAAATCCCAACTATGTGTTATGTGTTGTAGATTCTGAATCCAGATTCTGTTTGCAACACATAACACAACCTTTGTAAGTGGACTACACTGTCTCTTGATGATTCCTCTGTGTCTAAGAGATCAGATTCTGCAAAGTAACTTCTGCATAGTGCTGTCTCCAAAACAGTAATTCCTCAACTCACAGCAGAAGAACAGGAAGCAGATGGAGTAGAGAAGCCTACCTGACTGGTCACCTTGTTGGCTCTTGAGATTTTTCTTTCTCCTTTCCCATATCAGGCACCTAGGTGAGAACAAAGACACTATAATATCTTTCAAAGACTCCTCATTTAAGTTTTTTTATCTGTTCCATTTTAGAAAAGGAGATGCTTTTCTTGGTTAATGATTCCCAACCTACATATAGAAGATCAGGGAGGAGTTTGAGGATTTGTAAGACTTCTGAAAAAAATAATGACATTCAATCATTCACATTAATTAATTTATTATTTAATTCCTTCATTTCATACATTTGGAAACACTAATATATGCTTAGCATGTGTTTTATTAAGTGATGAACATATAAATATTCCTTCCTTTAGGGAGTTTAACTTCTAGCAGGAGAGAGGGACATGAAACAAATAATCATACAATATTTAACTGTACTCACTTATGATAAGGACATGTCCAGAATATGAAAACAGCATACTAAGAAATCTTAACCACTATGAGCATTTGGAAAAGGCTTACTTGGAATGGATATATAGGCTTTGACTCGGCAAAGAAGAGTTGTATGGGAGGTAGAGAGAGGCATAAAGAACAGGGAAGAACATATGTGGAAATCCTGTATCAGGAAGTATCTCACTCGGATCCAGGAACTGAAACACTGAAAATTTGGCTGGATTAAAGAGACCAAAGGGGAGAGAAATAATGTGAGTTGGTGTGGGAGCAGAAGATAGGCATAGGAGCTGAATCCTGCTGTATCTGGAGGGCTAAGATAAAGATTTGAGGGGTGCCTGAGTAGCTTAGTTGGTTGAGTGTCCAACTTCGGCTCAGGTCATCGTGGTTTGGGCCCACATCTGGCTCTGTGTGGACAGCTCAGAGCCTGGAGCCTGCCTCGCATGCTGTGTCTCCCTCTATCAGCCCCTCCTCTGCTCTCTATCTCTCTCTCTGTGTCTCTCTCTGCCTGTCTCTCTCTCTCTCTTTCAAAAATAAGTACACATAAAAAAATTTTTTAAGATAAATATTTGAGACTCCGTTCTAGGTACAATAGAAGCCCTTAAAGGAGCTTTTGCTGGTGATGAATAAAATCATATCCCAAATCCAAAAAGTTTATTCAGACTTCAGAATGAAGAATTATTGGCAGAGGCACTAGTAAATGGAGGATGGTCTGTTGCGAAGTCCGGGAGAAATGGGTTATCTTATTTATTGACTGTACAAAAGACAGAAAAGGAATACTTATTTCATATGTTCTGAAGCAAGTGTGAAGTTGGTTAAATGTTGGTTTGATGAAAGAAGAAGTTTTAAGAATGACCCCAAGTTTCTGGTATGTTAGGAGATTCTCAAAATAAAAATTTTGTAACTGGCAACTCTCATATCCTATGTGTGGTTGTTTCTCGGGCACCTTTATTCCCGGCTGATTTAAAATGAGATTATGGAAAATTATAAATTGTTAAAATTTGTGAAGGTTAAATATTAATTTTAACAGTTTTATCCACTAATGCTTCTATTTACAAATGTAGGCCATCATAAATACAGTGAAGTGAATGCCTAAACATGTGGAAGAACACACACACATATGTGTATGTATGAGACTGTATGTGTTTGTGTGAATGTGGGTTTGTGATGGCAGTGGAGCTGTGGGTAGGTGTTTGTGTGGTAGTGGTGTTGTGAGTTTATAGTGGGTTTTTTTTATTATTATTACTTAGCAAAATGCTCTACACTATCAAGCCCTTGGGTGCTGCTGCTTCATTTCATGTGATTGTCTAGGAAGCAAAAGGACATAGTGATACAAAAACCTCCTAGATGCTGTTTTTAACATAACTGCCCCCTCTATTGTTCTTCTTCTCTATTTATAAGGCCATTTACCTGTCTTCTATGAAGATATATTTTCAATTTAGGAGCTGCAAGCAAAGTGGGAGAGTCCAGCCTCCCCCAACAGTGAGACCATGACAATGAATTCAACTGCATCACATGCCAACCACCACAGTTTCATTTTGACAGGTATCCCTGGGATGTCAGATAAAAACCCATGGATGGCCTTTCCCTTGGGATTTCTCTACACACTAACTCTCCTGGGAAATGGAACCATCTTAGCTGTCATCAAGGTAGATGAGAGTCTCCATGAGCCTATGTACTACTTCCTCTCTATCTTGGCTGTCACCGATGTTAGTCTCTCCATGTCCACCTCGCCCTCCATGCTCAGCATCTTCTGGTTTAATGCCCCTGAGATTCCCTTTGATGCATGCATTACACAGATGTTTTTCATCCACGGATTTGGAGTGGTAGAATCAGGAGTATTAGTGTCCATGGCCTTTGACCGTTTTGTGGCCATCCGAGACCCATTACGCTATGCTTCCATCCTCACCCATGACATCATTGGAAAGATCGGAATAGCTGTTCTCATCCGGGCAGTCTGTGTGGTTTTGCCTGTGCCATTCCTTATAAAGCGGCTACCTTTTTGCCATTCCAACGTCTTGTCTCATTCATACTGTCTCCACCAAGATGCAATGCGGCTAGCCTGTGCCAGCACCCGCATCAACAGTCTCTATGGCCTCATCATAGTCATCTTCACATTGGGGCTGGATGCCCTCATCATTCTCTTTTCTTACATGCTCATCCTGAAGACTGTGCTGGGCATTGCTTCCAGAACTGAAAGGGTCAAAGCCCTCAACACCTGCCTTTCTCACATCTGTGCTGTGCTCCTCTTCTATGTTCCTCTCATTGGTGTCACCATGATCCACAGATTTGGGAAGCATCTATCACCAGTAGTACACACACTCATGGCCAATATCTATCTGTTACTCCCCCCTGTACTAAACCCCATTGTCTATAGTGTGAAGACTAAGCAGATACGAAGGCGGATCTTACACATGTTCCAGGGGAGAAAAGACAGGGCCTAGGGAAGTGAAGTCAAGTATAAGGTGTGGCCATTTCAGCAGTTCCAATGCAGTCAGATTATGCACATCTAGTGAAATTCAAGGGTGGGCAAGGATCGTGGGTGACGAAATAACACGGGTCATTCTTGTCCTGTATGCACTCCATTTTGAAATCTGGTGTCACATACAAAATTTAATTTAATTAACATCATAATTTTTCTTCTTTGAAACTGGGAGATGAGCATCAGTAATGGTATAAATTATTACCTGTGTATCTAGATAGCACTTATGAGCATTTACTCATATAAGATGAAGTAGCATTCTTTCTTTAATCATCAATTAAATAATGATTACATAAAGAAGAATTCTAGAAGCACAACAGCACTACTTAAGGGTTGGACCTCTGAGATTGTTTTGTTTTGTTTTTCTTAACAATAGAGCAAAGAAAACTGTTACAGAATCAAATAGCATTTATGTTTTGGTATTTATTGAGTGAAGAGTACCTATGATCAAATTAAAACAGACACATCTGTGGTTACTTGATTTACACCTTTTTTTAAAAGTTTATTTATTTATTTTGAGAGAGAAAGAGAGCATGTGCATGTGCATGAGCAGGGGAGGGGCAGAGACAGAGGAAGAGGGACAATCCCAAGAAGGCTCTGCGCTTCTTGAGCAGAGTCTGATGCAGGGCTGGAATTCACAAACAGTGAGATCATGACCTGAGCCAAAACCAAGAGTTGGCCGCTTAACCGATTGAGCCACCTAGGTGCCCCTACACCTTTTCTTTTAGGGAATATCACTTCTTTACAGAGTTATAATAGTCTTAGTTTTCTGCCACATGCTTAGTAGAATAATAGATGTTCTACCTTTACTCTTTTGACACAGTATGAGTGAAGACTATTTTACTGTGTACTCGATGATCCAACTAAAATTACTCCTGGGCTTTTTATGAGGACAAGTGAAAACTTTCAGCACTGGGAAGAAGTTTAAGAAAGCAGTGAACGCATGTGTGAGGATGAATATGTCAAATGCAATGTGCCTTTGCATTGATGCTAATACCTGTTTTAAGTATTTTATTAATCATTACACAATGAAATTGCTAGGATAATTATTTGTTCATTCAATAAATATGCATTTAGCCCTAATGAAATGCCATTCATGATGCTAGACCATGGAGATATATTCACCAATTTGCTGCTCAATCCCTGGCGTATTTCTCTGCAAGGAAATACATATATCATTACAAGCCAAGTAGGTTATTACATTACAACATCACATATAATTTATTAATACTAATAAATAATGCTATCTGTCTTTATATATATTAATTAATATCCTCCCAACAATCTTTCAGAGTTGGTGTGAGCAATATTTGACACCTGGGAGAAATAAGATTTAGAGCAGTTAAGGAACTTGCTTGTTAAACAGTTTCTAAGTGTCAGAATGAGATTAAAATTTAGATGTAAATTTTAAAGCCTGTGAATTGAGACTTGATCCATACCTCGGGGTTTCCTAGGCTGGCAGGCAAATTCCATGGGGAGGAAACAAACCTAAGACACAGATGCATGGTAGATAAACTAGGAATCAATATTGTCAAAACCTTAAGAAGAAGTTCAACTGCCAGGATGAAAGTTAAAAGTGGCAGTTACTTGAAATGGTTGGTGGCTGCAGAAATATTGATGCTATCTAAATGGAAAACATGAGTCCCAAAAAGGACACATTAAAATCAGTTGGCCTACAAAGAGAAAAAAATAGAACTTTATTTGTATTTAAGTTTATCTCAGCCTTCAAAAATGTTTATTTTTCTTAATGTGCTACCATATACAATTTTTGAATAAACGAATATAAAATATAAACATATTGGGGAGTGTCCTTTTTTTCCTATATAGATACATAACTAAAATCTTGAAAACTACCACTCTAGACTAAGGATAAAAGACAACCACCAGGGGATATCTTTACAGTGCTCACATACTGTAGTGACAGAGGAAATGAGCTGAAAGTGCCCTTTGCACACCATTATTTTCTGATTCTCTGGTGGGGCCATGAGGTAGCAAGATCAAAAGTCTAAATTCTTTAGCAGCAATCTATACACATACTCCACATCTTTACTGTGCAGTCACTCCTGTGGCTTCTGCAGTCTGGCTTTTGTCTCCATTAATATATGATAGCTATGTTTTGCATGGCTCAGATCTCTTAGTAATTAACAAACCAAGTATTTTCCTCTCAATCCTCCTTCAGCTTAATTTATTTGGGCAAATTACAAATATTTGCAGTCCCCTTTTCTTTGCTGATTTCATGGCACTCTATTACATCTACTTCTTCTACCTTCTTTTGTCACCTGACTTTACTTCTTCCTTTCCCACAGGATGTGGGTATTTCTCAAAGTTTCCCCTTTGTCACTCTGCTACCTCAGTAACTCTCTTCTGCCAAAATGCCATTCATGGTAATGGCTTTAAAATATAGCCCAATGGCTATAGGTAATGGTGCCTCAGTGGCTCAGTTGTTTAAGCGTCCGACTTCAGCTCAGATCATGATCTCATGGTCTGTGAGTTAGAGCCCTATGTCAGGCTCCATGCTGCCTGCTTTGGATTCTGTGTCTCCCTTTCTATGCCCCTTTCCTGCTCGCTCTCTCTCTCTCTCTCTCTCTCTCAAAAATAAATACACATTAAAATATAGCCCAATGGATCTCTCCCCTTCTTTTCTCCTTCATGGTCTAATTTTTTATTTGTAATTGCCCTTGCATTATCTCTTTGTGGAATTTTTTATATACTTCAATTACCACACAAGCTTTATTTAACCCTTGCTCTTCCCTACAGTGATCACTTTCTAGTTCTTTCTTTAAAGGTATAAACATGCTTCATTTATACAACATTCAAAAACATACTGAAACATATTCAGAAACTCGGTCCTTGATTCTTTGATTTGCCTGTGTCATCCACACCCATGGTAATCAGTATTGTTTGGTCCTCTTGCAAATGTAAGATACATTTTTTTTTTTTTTGGTCAGAATTATGGAATGGAATGAGGAGAGAACCTCTCTAAGTAGGAAGACAACAACACAGGAATAATATGTCAAACTACATGTTTAACTATGTCTTAAAATAAGATGTTTAGGAAAATTTAATTTGATATGTGACTAAATTTACTACTTGTTAAGGAAGGATTTATCAGATGGAGTATGTCTGTTGAAAACAATTTGGGGAAAACAGATTTATATATCCTAGATATGGGAATGTTCACATGAAAACCTAAGCTGCTAGATTCATCTCCTGGTTTATTTCATAGAGTGGCCAATTTGTCACAGCCACAAAGTGCCACATGTTCATCAGTCATCACCTGTTAATACTTAGGGCACAATTCAAGTCTACCTTCAGACATGAACCATTAAACAGAAATAACATGCTATAAATTTAAAAATCAAATGAAAATTAAATTAGCCTATGACTAGTAACCATACATACAAAACAACAAGATTATATCCTCAAAACAACAAAACAAATTAAAGCCATGTTGTACATGGCCACGTTGACAGAAACACAAAGACTTAAGTTCCTCTGGCGTGCACACATTCTGAAAACAACTTGTTTAATTCTCAGTGTGGGAACAAAACTTTTCCTTCTCATATACTTACACTTCAGGACAGCTGCACCTGGCTGGGAAGGAGGAAGTGAGCGGGAAGCTAAGTTTCATGAGAGGACCACGTGAAGACAGAGAACAGAAAAATAGACTATTAGCAGCCTCCATGAGAAGACAGAGAAAAATGCTCAAAGAGTATTTCATGAAGTATTGTTATGCCTTTTGCTCTGCAAACTCCCTTCATCACTTTTTTTAAAGAAACCTACAATAAACACTTACATTACTTTCCAAAAATGTGAATTAGAGATCTAGTTCACTGTAACAACAGTGTGGAGACTGGGCCACAGAGGTCCCTGATATGGAAAGATAATAGAACATAATCTCTCACCCAGATCTATTCTCTTCAAGATTTCTTTTTCTCATTTAAAAAAATTAACATTTCAAAACAATCTTAAAATACAATAGATAAGCAACTCCTCCACACTCAGCACAGAGCCCAACACAGGGCTTGATCCCACAATCCTGGAATCAAGACCTGAGTGGAAATCAAGAATCAGTTTCTCAACTGACTGAGCCACCCAGGATCCTCCACACCCCCCCCTATTTAATTCAGTTCATCTCAGCCCATCCTCTCCCTGCCCCTCTATATGGACCTGCACTTAACTCCCCTCATCACACCAGAAACCACAATCATGCCCTATGGCTCAAACTGCACCCCATTTGTCTTCCTGGGAAACCCCACACCCCATCTACTCAGACCAGGAAAAAAAGTGGCATCCACACAATTTTATTGTATTGTATAGAAAATTGTGTGCTTTGGTGTCACTGCAGTCAAACTGCTGTAAAAAATTTCAAACTTCTCACTTCCTGTGTTTGCCTCATCACATATAGTTAATAGTCTATAACACTCTCCCTCACAGAGATGCCATAATTACCAAATTAAGAAAATAAGGAGTGTCACACGTGGGAAAGCAAAACCTCACTCTTAATCTTTTGATCTCAAGTTATGCAACATAGTTGGCCCCTGATCAACTGTATACATTTATATATTTATATTCTTTTTTTTTCTTAGTTTATTTACTCATTTTGAGAGAGAGTGTGTGTGTATGTGTGAGAAGGGAAGGGACATAGAGAGAGGGAGGGAGAAAATCCCAAGCATTCTCCATACTGCCAGAACAGAGCCCAATGCAGAGCTTGACCCCATGAACCATGAGCTCATGATGTGAGCTGAGATCAACAGACATTTAACCGACTGAGCCACCCAGGCACTCTTACATTTATAACCTTAATCCTAAAATTTGATCATTTTTCTGATTCATATTTTATTTAATAATGTATTATCCCCAGGTGTTCTCTTATTATTTAATGAGTATAGTTCATTTCTCCCCTTTTAAACTAATGGAGACCTTTCTTAATTCTTGAGTTAGAATGTGAAATTGATTTGGCAAGCTTCAATTTAAATGGCATTAAACTCATGACCTATTTGTGTTCAAAACAGTTATTTAAAAACTGAATTAATAATATGCCTTACCTTTAGCTATTACATGCCAACTCATAAATACAGGGCTATAGGACAGTACATTGAACAGTTCCTAAAGATGTCACTCTTTCTATACTAGGCAAAGAACAATTTGGCACAGGAAAAGGAAAGTATACTTTGAGTGCAGGGAAATCCCTCTTTGCCCAATTCAAATCACACAGAAAACATGAAAAATATAAACCTTTATTTCTCATAGTCATAATTGAGCCTTTACAGAATAGATTCTTCCTCTTTCAAACTGGTTGACCCTAACCCTCTGCAGTGATCTTGGTTTGAACAAATATTTGAATTATTTTCTTTCTCATCTCCTTGATCTTCACGGTATAGACTACAGGGTTTAGCACAGGGGGTACAAGAAGGTAGGCATTAGCCATGAGGACATGAGTCAGTGGTGAAAGATGCTTTCCAAAACGATGGATGACAGACAGCCCAATGAGTGGAACATAGAAAATGAGTACAGCACAGATATGTGAAACACAGGTGTTGAGTGCTTTCAGCTGGCCCTCCCCTGAGGCAATGGCCATTACCGCTCGGAGTATGAACACATAGGAGAGGAGGATAGAGAGGGAGTCAGAACCCTTGGTGAAGATGACAGCAATAAGGCCATAGAGACTGTTGATACGAGTGCTGGCACAGGCAAGGCGCATGACATCTTGGTGAAGGCAGAAGGAGTGGGAGAGGATGTTGGAGTGGTAGAAGGGAAGTCGCTTGATGAGGAAAGGCACAGGGAAGACCACACAGACTGCCCTTGTCAAGAAGACTGTCCCAGCTCTGCAGACCACACCATTGGTTATGATGGTCCCATACCTGAGGGGGTTCCAGATGGCTACAACCCGATCAAAGGCCATGGCCACCAGTACACCAGATTCAATGGCTGAGAAGGTGTGAATGAAGTACATCTGAACAAGGCAGGAATCAAAGACAATGGACTTATAGTTAAACCAGAATATGCCTAGCATAGAGGGCAGAGTACAGAGGGTAAGTCCCATGTCTGCCAGCGCCAGCATGCAGAGAAAATAGTACATGGGGATATGCAGGGATGATTCAGACTTGATGGTAGAGATGATAACACCATTGCCAAAGAGGGCAATGACATATATAGCACCCAGTGGGAATGCTATCCAGTAATACTTTTGTTCAAGCCCTGGAATTCCCGTTAAGACAAAGTAAGGGTGTTGGAAGTGAGAGTGGTTATTATCTGCCATGAAGCCAGTGTGACACAGGCATGAGGAGAGAGCTTGCAGGATCCTGATGGGTGACCTCCTAAAAATACAGTGACAGGGATTAATAATATAGCAGAATCTGACTTTCCTTAGAGTGAAACAATGTTATTTTCACATTAGTAGGGAGGGTATAAGAGAGAAATGAACCCCTGAAATTACTACTCCTCCATATATCCTGTTGAGAAAGCATCTCCTGGCCCAGGAGAAAAAGACTCACCCAACTACAAATAAGTCACATTCAGTTTGAAGCACACACTCTAATGCTAGTGCATTAGGTAAAATGTCCTTCCTCTCCTGTCCTTTCTTCCCTCTTTCTAACCAATATATTACAAGCAGTTGAGCAAGGTTAAGGACATAATAACTAAGACAGTATCAATACAAAATATGAATTATTTGATTCCCCATAAAGGATGTTATCCCTACCCATCATACTCCTTCTGCCAAGATCTCCCATGAAGGCAATGGACCTTGTATCTAGGATAGGGATGGAAATACCCAGTGTACATGCCTATGCTTCTATTTGAGCACAACACTCCTTCATTTACCCTGAACCTGGATGTGGCCTCAGAATCATTCTCAACCCAGGAACCTCAGGCAGCCACCTACCATTACAGAAAATGAAATGTATTATCATCTCCAATCTGGTAAAATCTTAGTCGAATGGGTACTAAATCATACTTAGGAAAGCAACAACAGTATTTCCTTTTTTTTCTTTTTTTTTTTTTTTTAGCATAACTCTCTTTGTCTAAAAGGAAGTGAGACCCTCAGGGTTCACTTGAAGCCTTTTTCAGGATTGGGATCATCTGATAATGACCTATTGCTAAGGCACAGTGATCATGCATAACACATGTAACACTCTGAGTCTTTACAGAGGCCTTAATAGACATCTGGGAGACACCCTTATGTTGCTAGAATCAATAACTATATTTATGCCACAGGACCCCCTGATGGGACATTTGACTTCAGACATGAATGCTAGCTAGACGTAGAGCACACTCTCTGAGAGGCTCTCATGCTTAAGACACTCCTCAGTTGCCTTCATCAGTTGATTGGGATCAAGTTGACTATGAGGCAATGTAGTGTCAAGAACGTGGACTCTGGACTGGCACATCTTGGATTCAGATTCCAGTTCCTCTGCTTCTCAACATACAGTCCTGTATGTGTAACATGTGGCAATCATAGTACCTACCCCATAGGGGCAGTGTAAGTATTAAAAATGTAAAAATGTAGAGACATTAGAAAGCAGGGTGTGTGCTTTTTATTATGATTACTTGGAATAAAAAGTTCCTTTCTTCATATGCTTTCTGTGCTGACATTGAGTTTTTCATTTGTTTCCTTCTCATTTTTTGTTCTGTTTGTTTTGAATTTTTTGGTCAGAGTTCTTTACAGTTAGTGGAAGTGAAAACTAATAGGTTCTCCTCTATCAGCAAAGAATCACATTAACTTTGTATATCTTGTAATTTTTGAATAAT
The DNA here is from genome assembly GCF_024362965.1 of Panthera pardus. Lineage (NCBI taxonomy): Eukaryota > Metazoa > Chordata > Mammalia > Carnivora > Felidae > Panthera > Panthera pardus. The sequence continues at coordinate 54,713,753 of NW_026526677.1, forward strand.
TTATCCTCTTTTATTCAATTATTGAATATCTCACCTCTAGGCTACGTATACATTTCTGGCTGACCCATGCTCATGATGAATCAAAAACCATATTATTACCTTTTTTTGACATTTCCCAAAAGATCCTCTTTGAAAGATTTCTGATTCATATTTCCCCAGTCTTAGCCAGGACATTTTCTATCTTTCTATGAAATATTCATTTCTTTCCATTACTCTTATGAAAAAGAGCTAGCTGTTGGTTCAAATATCTGGCCTATTAGATGTCAGCATACATTTCTTTCCTATTACTTTAGTTTTTGCCTCTTTTAGTGATTTTTGAGAAATAAAGTGCTTATGTTTTTCAAATGGTTATAATAAAAAGTAGAAATGAGAGAAAAGTTTAAGAGGTAGACAAATGAGAGTGAAAAGGTAAATAAGGTAGGGGGAGGGAAGAAGAGAAGAGAAAATGAATAACAAGAAAAACAGATCCAAAGACCAGCAGAAGTAAAAGTTGATCTATTTCACATTTTACTAATAAAGAAACTGAAACCCAGAAAAAGAAAATAACTTGCCCTGAGTCAAACACCTAATTAGTAGCAAAGCAGGTAAGAGAGGGACAAAGGCAGGGGTGCCTGGGTGGCTCAGTCGGTTAAGTATCCAACTTCAGCTCAGGTCAGGATCTCACAGTTCATGGGTAGAAGCCCTGCATCTGGCTCTGTGCTGACAGCTCAGAGCCTGGAGCCTGCTTAGGATTCTGTGTGTGTCTCTCTCTGCCCCTCCCCTGCGCTCTCTCTCTCTTTCTCTCAAAAATAAATAAACATTAAAATTTTTTTTAAAAAAGAGAGGGACAAAGGCACAGCCTTGTTGAGGAAAATTACAGCTAAATGCAATGGGAGCTTAAGGGTGCAATTAGAGAAGACCAAGTTAAAACTGCATCTCTTGGCCAAAGACCCTTACTCCCTAATACAGGTCCTTAGATTTTATTCTGTATCTATATTGCCCAGGATCTAGAAAACAGGAGGAGTTCAAGTCTACCTCCTGATGATTAGGCTTTTAGACCCCAAGTTCTTCCTTTGAAAGTTTCATCTAGCCCTGACCCTCTGCTGTCCATACTGCAAAATTTATGGAAAAACTGATTGTCTAAGTGTTCTGCATCTGCCCAGGCTACCACAAGCTATATGGCCTCATTATAGATCCTAGATTGTAGGAGCGGGTGAACAATGAAATAAAACTACAAAATTTCTCTATTATATGAGTAGCAGCAAACAAACAAACAAACAAACAAAAAACACACTTCAATCTGTTCTAAGTACTAGGAAGTTTCTAGGCAATCTAGGATATTTGTAGATGATAGAATAAGATTGGAACTGGCCTTTAAAACAGAGGTTTACTCTTCATTATTACCAGGATATATGATGGGCAGAGAGAACCTGAGGAAATAGAAAGAAAAACCCTCCTGAGGAAGAGTTTAATGGTAACCATACCTCACCTGACAGTAGAGCCACAAACTGCCATATCAAGGGGAAAATTCCCAAACTCCAATCATTCTAAGGTTCTAAATGAAAGGAATTTTAAAAGTACAATGTGTAAACAATATAGAAACAGTTATTCAGTATTCTATAGGTGACATTTATCTTCTGCTTACATTGAGTAGGGAGTGAGTAGGGAGGGCGTTCCTTACATTTTAAGATTATGGGAGCAGATATTTATCCACCTCTTAGAAAAAGGTGACCAATTCATTCTGAGGTTAAAGAAGTTGTCTTCACATCTTTCCCTTAATGATGTGAATGAGAAAGAAAGCAAGAACATAGGACATGGAGTGTTTGGGCTGGAGAATAAAGGACAAAGGAAAGATAAGGGGACAGGAAAGAAGTGGTTGGGAGATAATTAGAACTTCAGTGATGGTATCTTAAAATCTTAAAATACTCTGTTGGTAGGCCAACTTTTTTTTTTTCTCTAAAACTTACCTGGTTGCTGAGAATATCCCTAGCTGGAAGAGGATCTTAAGCAGCCTGAGGCTTGCCTGACAAAACCATTGCCACTACCCACATGAGGACTTTTATTTCTTGCACTGCTCCAAAAGTCCTCCTCCTATCACACCATGGAGAGTTTCACAGATCAATCAGCAGAGTTACTCCCTGGAGCTTCTGAGATTTGAGGAGGTCTCCCCAGAGCTGTAAAATCACCTCCTAGATATTCATGTCTGGGGTATGAAAGAGTATTGAGGAGGTTAGTAGAAAAAGGCATTTTTTGTGTGCATGTGTGTGCAGGGGGTTAGTTTCAGAGGCTGCTTAGAACTCAATTATGATCTCTCAGGGCCATCTTAGCCTCTTTCCATGTCCTAAAATGAATGACAGTTGCCTTTATTTTTCTCAAAACACAGCAGAACTAATAAAAAATCCCAAGGAAAAGTGACTCCAAGATTTTCCCATTCTATTTTCCCACAAAATCTACAGTTGAAATGACTCCCTAGTAAATGAATTTTTCCTGATGTTTCATTGCTCAGTTTTCAGTATCAACCTAAGAAGTCTAGCCATGCCCTGTACAAAAGGAAAGTCAGAGACCCTACAGGGAGTCATCAATTGTACCAACCAATCAAGAAACAATTAATTTTCCATAATATCCAATTATTACCTTCAGATAACGCTACCATTCCTAACTGCCCCCCTGAATACTAACATCAGCAACAACATTAATAAAAAAATATCTAATATTAATTCTGAGTTTCATCAGTTATATGATTTATCACATTTGCTTTACACCTTCATTATAATAATCCTCATGACTTTAAAACTCTTGTGAAGTTGATATGGTAAGTATTATCATCTTCATGCTTCCAAAGAGAAAAGAGGATCATATTGGGAATTAGTCTAGATTGTCAACATAACTTCAAGAATTTTTATTGCAGAAATTACTTATGCTAGAAATAATAGAGCAGGGGTTCCTCACTGCCCCAGGTGTGTTCCAGACTTACTAGATCTTGAAGGTCAACATTACTAGATAAGGAAGAAATGCTCATGTAAACTAAGCTCTCTTAATCAATTACCATTTATCTACATGATGGTCCTACAGTAATTTAATATTAATTCAGATTCTCTTCACCACCATAGAATCTCAAAGTGTTCAGTTTCTTAACTAGAAATAATTCATCTCTACATCATATAATAATTCTTTTAAACTGTTTGGAGTAAGTAAGCTGTTGAATTGCTCTACTTGCAATAATTTAACCTCTATATTCTACTGCTCATTATAAATGAATCTTACAGCTCAGTAACACTCTTACTCAAATTTTTCATCCGTATTGATGAATAAGGGCTTTGAGTAACTGAATCACTGTAATTTTATTCTAATCTCTCAGTCGACACTTTTTATTGTTTGTTGGTTCTTTGGTTGTGTGTGTATATGTGTGTGTGTTTAGTTTTGGTTTGTTTGGGTTTTTTACTTGTACAGGTTGATCATTTGCATATCACATGGATTCTGATTTCTTTTCACTTTCTGTCTATACGTCAACACAAATATAAAACTAGACAAATATTACTATCTCTCTTTTTAAATTTCAACATCTTCAAAGCTGAAAATAGAGGACACTGTGCAATAGGTCAGATTGTATGGTCCTATAGATTTAGAGTATCCATCTTTCATTAATTAATTTTCTTTGATTGGATACTAATCCCATTCCTATCAAAAGCAATTTCAAATATTCACATTTCTAACCCCTCTCCCACTCAGTCTTTTTCCCATTACATTCCATAGCAAAACCCTTTCCCTACTCATTCAAAAGAATTGTGATGATTTGCTCCAATCTTTTTCAATATCCCACCCTGTCTTAGCTACTTCTTGAAATATATTCACACCCAAACTTTCCTTCTCAGAGTTTAAATAAATTGCCTCTTCCCAGGTTCAATATTAACCCTACTCCAATCCCAGTTTCTCTGATTCCATTTCCTACTGTAACTCTTGCTTTTCTCATTCAACTTTACATACAAACAGATTCCTTCCAAATCTGTATCTCTGATCCTCATCCTTGTGTTGACTTTCAGGCAGTTCTATGTATCTGCCTGGTGGCCATTATCTTTACCTCTGCATCACACATACTCATTAAAATCAATAAATCCATAACTTTAAAATGCAACTTTATGCTTTTCCCTCTATACTTTAACTGGCTATTTCTTTATTTTTATATCTCAGTTCATAGTTCAATCCATCTAGTCATGTAAATACAAAAATATAAATCATCCTATAAATAGTACATCCTGACATTTTTACCTTTTAAATATTTCTAATATTGCTTTCTTTTTATATCAAATGTAATACAATTCCACACACTCTATTTCTCCTACATGGACTTCTTCAGTAACATTCTAACTTTTTTTATTCACACAAAAATAAATTGCTTTGTTTATTCTTGTTTTTCCCTGTTCCTTCTTTCTCTAAGTTATGAGAAAGTAATGAGGTTTCTTTTATTGTCAATTTCTTTAGAAAATATTACTCATAATATTTGGCGCTAACCAAATTTGAACTGGACAGATGTCTTATTACATGTAGTTAAATGATTTCATTGCCACATAAATTTTATTTTTTATGAAAGCCTTATGAAAAAAATCATAATCATGAGAGGCTGAAAATGCGTTTGCAAATAATCTGTAAGCCTATATATCTTGTTTATCCTTAAGCAGTTTTCATAACATCAAGACAACTTCATATTCATGCAAGTGTATATTTTTCCCAAAATATTTTTTCTTGCTGACTCATTCTTACTACATTTCTGAAGTATTTAAAAAACTGAATTACTATAATTTTTGAAGCACAAATGCTTCAATTCATACCCAGAGCAATACATTGTGTGATCAAAGTGACCAAAACATATTTGTTGCATTTTTTTAAAAAAATGGAAGAGTAGAAGAACAGAAGAAAGGAAAAAAGGGAAAAAGCAGGAAACCAAGGGAAGGTAATATAATGAGAAAATGGGCAAGAGAGAGGGAGGACATAAGAAAAGATGGATGAGGCTTGAAAGGTAAATTTTATCAAACTTAAACTGCCATATGCTCTTAATGAGAGTTTACATTTTTAAAATGATTTTAAAATTTATAGCCAATGAAATTTACATCTTTTTGTGCAATTCTGTCTTAGAGTCACGCAACCACCCCCTTAATCCAAATATGGAAGAGTTCCATCAACCCAAAACATTCCATCATGTTACCCCTTGTAGTTGACCCCTTCCACCCACCACAAGCCCTTGGCAATTGCTAATCTGTTGTCTGACCCTATAACTTTGGTTCATTAAATGGTATGTAATCTTTCAAACCTGAATTTTTCCATTTAACATAGTGCATTTGAGATTTATACACAATATTGCTAAACAGGGTTTCATTGTACGCATATCCATTGTATGGATATAGTTGATATTCTGTTTATCCATTTGGTAGTTGAAGGAAGTTTGTAAGTAAAGTTGTTATAAGCATTCACACATAGGTTTTTATATGTGCCTAAGTTTTCATTTCTCTTGTTTAAATACATAAAAGTCAATGGCCCAGGCATACGTTAACTATGTGTCTAACTTTATTTAAAAAATACCGGGGGTTCCGGAAGATGGCGGCGTAGGAGGACGCGGGACTCACAGCGCATCCGGCCGATCACTTAGATTCCACCTACACCTGCCTAAAGAACCCAGAAAACCGCCAGAGGATTAGCAGAAGGGAGTCTCAGGAGTCAAGCGCAGACGAGAGGCCCACGGAAGAGGGTAGGAAGGGCGGCGAGGCGGTGCGCGCTCCATGGACTGGCGGGAGGGAGCCGGGGCGGAGGGGCGGCTCGCCGGCCAAGCGGAGCCCCCGAGTCTGGCTGGCAAAAGCGGAGGGGCCGGACGGACTGTGTTCCGACAGCAAGCGCGACTTAGCGTCTGGGAGGTCATAAGTTAACAGCTCTGCTCGGAAAGCGGGAAGGCTGGAGGACAAAGGGAGGGAGAGCTGCTGAGCCCCCGGACGGCAGAGCTCAGCTTGGCGGGGAACAAAGGCGCCAGCGCCATCTCCCCCGCCCATCCCCCAGCCAAAATCCCAAAGGGAACCAGTTCCTGCCAGAGAACTTGCTCGCTCCGCGCAAACACCCAACTCTGTGCTTCTGCGGAGCCAAACCTCCGGCAGCGGATCTGACTCCCTCCCGCTGCCACAGGGCCCCTCCTGAAGTGGATCACCTAAGGAGAAGCGAGCTAAGCCTGCCCCTCCTGCCCCCGTGCACCTTGCCTACCCACCCCAGCTAATACGCCAGATCCCCAGCACCACAAGCCTGGCAGTGTGCAAGTAGCCCAGACGGGCCACGCCACCCCACAGGGAATCCCGCCCCTAGGAGAGGGGAAGAGAAGGCACACACCAGTCTGACTGTGGCCCCAGCAGTGGGCTGGGGGCAGACATCGGGTCGGACTGCGGCCCCGCCCACTAACTCCAGTTATACACCACAGCACAGGGGAAGTGCACTGCAGGTCCTCACCACGCCAGGGACTCTCCAAAATGACCAAACGGAAGAATTCCCCTCAGAAGAATCTCCAGGAAATAACAACAGCTAATGAACTGATCAAAAAGGATTTAAATAATATAACAGAAAGTGAATTTAGAATAATAGTCATAAAATTAATCGCTGGGCTTGAAAACAGTATACAGGACAGCAGAGAATCTCTTGCCATAAAGATCGAGGGACTAAGGAACAGTCACGAGGAGTTGAAAAACGCTTTAAACGAAATGCAAAACAAAATGGAAACCACAATGGCTCGGCTTGAAGAGGCAGAGGAGAGAATAGGTGAACTAGAAGATAAAGTTATAGAGAAAGAGGAAGCTGAAAGAAAGAGAGATAAAAAAATCCAGGAGTATGAGGGGAAAATTAGAGAACTAAGTGATACACTAAAAAAAAATAATATACGCATAATTGGTATCCCAGAGGAGGAAGAGAGAGGGAAAGGTGCTGAAGGGGTACTTGAACAAATTATAGCTGAGAACTTCCCTGAACTGGGGAAGGAAAAAGGCATTGAAATCCAAGAGGCACAGAGAACTCCCTTCAGACGTAACTTGAATCGATCTTCTGCACGACATATCATAGTGAAACTGGCAAAATACAAGGATAAAGAGAAAATTCTGAAAGCAGCAAGGGATAAACGTGCCCTCACATATAAAGGGAGACCTATAAGACTCGTGACTGATCTCTCCTTTGAAACTTGGCAGGCCAGAAAGGCTTGGCACGATATCTACAGTGTGCTAAACAGAAAAAATATGCAGCCGAGAATCCTCTATCCAGAAAATCTGTCATTTAGAATAGAAGGAGAGATAAAGGTCTTCCCAAACAAACAAAAACTGAAGGAATTTGTCACCACGAAACCAGCCCTACAAGAAATCCTAAGGGGGATCCTGTGAGACAAAGTACCAGAGACATCACTACAAGCATAAAACATACAGACATCACAATGACTCTAAACCCATATCTTTCTATAATAACACTGAATGTAAATGGATTAAATGCGCCAACCAAAAGACATAGGGTAGCAGAATGGATAAAAAAACAAGACCCATCTATTTGCTGTCTACAAGAGACTCATTTTAGATCTGAGGACACCTTTAGATTGAGAGTGAGGGGATGGAGAACTATTTATCATGCTACTGGAAGCCAAAAGAAAGCTGGAGTAGCCATACTTATATCAGACAAACTAGACTTTAAATTAAAGGCTGTAACAAGAGATGAAGAAGGGCATTATATAATAATCACAGGGTCTATCCACCAGGAAGAGCTAACTATTACAAATGTCTATGTGCCAAATACCCGAGCCCCCAGATATATAAAACAATTACTCATAAACATAAGCAACCTTATTGATAAGAATGTGGTCATTGCAGGGGACTTTAACACCCCACTTACAGAAATGGATAGATCATCTAGACACACGGTCAATAAAGAAACAAGGGCCCTGAATGATACATTGGATCAGATGGACTTGACAGATATATTTAGAACTCTGCATCCCAAAGCAACAGAATATACTTTCTTCTCGAGTGCACATGGAACATTCTCCAAGATAGATCATATACTGGGTCACAAAACAGCCCTTCATAAGTTTACAAGAATTGAAATTATACCATGCATACTTTCAGACCACAATGCTATGAAGCTTGAAATCAACCACAGGAAAAAGTCTGGAAAACCTCCAAAAGCATGGAGGTTAAAGAATACCCTACTAACGAATGAGTGGGTCAACCAGGCAATTAAAGAAGAAATTAAAACATATATGGAAACAAACGAAAATGAAAATACAACAATCCAAACGCTTTGGGATGCAGCGAAGGCAGTCCTGAGAGGAAAATACATTGCAATCCAGGCCTATCTCAAGAAACAAGAAAAATCCCAAATACAAAACCTAACAGCACACCTAAAGGAAATAGAAGCAGAACAGCAAAGGCAGCCTAAACCCAGCAGAAGAAGAGAAATAATAAAGATCAGAGCAGAAATAAACAATATAGAATCTAAAAAAACTGTAGAGCAGATCAACGAAACCAAGAGTTGGTTTTTTGAAAAAATAAACAAAATTGACAAACCTCTAGCCAGGCTTCTCAAAAAGAAAAGGGAGATGACCCAAATAGATAAAATCATGAATGAAAATGGAATGATTACAACCAATCCCTCAGAGATACAAACAATTATCAGGGAATACTATGAAAAATTATATGCCAGCAAATTGGACAACCTGGAAGAAATGGACAAATTTCTAAACACCCACACTCTTCCAAAACTCAATCAGGAGGAAATAGAAAGCTTGAACAGACCCATAACCAGCAAAGAAATTGAATCGGTTATCAAAAATCTCCCAACAAATAAGAGTCCAGGACCAGATGGCTTCCCAGGGGAGTTCTACCAGACATTTAAAGCAGAGATAATACCTATCCTTCTCAAGCTATTCCAAGAAATAGAAAGGGAAGGAAAACTTCCAGACTCATTCTATGAAGCCAGTATTACTTTGATTCCTAAACCAGACAGAGACCCAGTAAAAAAAGAGAACTACAGGCCAATATCCCTGATGAATATGGATGCAAAAATTCTTAATAAGATACTAGCAAACCGAATTCAACAGCATATAAAAAGAATTATTCACCATGATCAAGTGGGATTCATTCCTGGGATGCAGGGCTGGTTCAACATTCGCAAATCGATCAACGTGATACATCACATTAACAAAAAAAAAGAGAAGAACCATATGATCCTGTCAATCGATGCAGAAAAGGCCTTTGACAAAATCCAGCACCCTTTCTTAATAAAAACCCTTGAGAAAGTCGGGATAGAAGGAACATACTTAAAGATCATAAAGGCCATTTATGAAAAGCCCACAGCTAACATCATCCTCAACGGGGAAAAACTGAGAGCTTTTTCCCTGAGATCAGGAACACGACAGGGATGCCCACTGTCACCGCTGTTGTTTAATATAGTGCTGGAAGTTCTAGCATCAGCAATCAGACAACAAAAGGAAATCAAAGGCATCAAAATTGGCAAAGATGAAGTCAAGCTTTCGCCTTTTGCAGATGACATGATATTATACATGGAAAATCCGATAGACTCCACCAAAAGTCTGCTAGAACTGATACATGAATTCAGCAAAGTTGCAGGATACAAAATCAATGTGCAGAAATCAGTTGCATTCTTATACACTAACAATGAAGCAACAGAAAGACAAATGAAGAAACTGATCCCATTCACAATTGCACCAAGAAGCATAAAATACCTAGGAATACATCTAACCAAAGATGTAAAAGATCTGTATGCTGAAAACTATAGAAAGCTTATGCAGGTAATTGAAGAAGATATAAAGAAATGGAAAGACATTCCCTGCTCATGGATTGGAAGAATAAATATTGTCAAAATGTCAATACTACCCAAAGCTATCTACACATTCAATGCAATCCCAATCAAAATTGCACCAGCATTCTTCTCGAAACTAGAACAAGCAATCCTAAAATTCATATGGAACCACAAAAGGCCCCGAATAGCCAAAGTAATTTGGAAGAAGAAGACCAAAGCAGGAGGCATCACAATCTCAGACTTTAGCCTCTACTACAAAGCTGTCATCATCAAGACAGCATGGTATTGGCATAAAAACAGACACATAGACCAATGGAATAGAATAGAAACCCCAGAACTAGACCCACAAACGTATGGCCAACTCATCTTTGACAAAGCAGGAAAGAACATCCAATGGAAAAAAGACAGTCTCTTTAACAAATGGTGCTGGGAGAACTGGACAGCAACATGCAGAAGGTTGAAACTAGACCACTTTCTCACACCATTCACAAAAATAAACTCAAAATGGATAAAGGACCTGAATGTGAGACAGGAAACCATCAAAACCTTAGAGGAGAAAGCAGGAAAAGACCTCTCTGACCTCAGCCGTAGCAATCTCTTACTTGGCACATCCCCAAAGGCAAGGGAATTAAAAGCAAAAGTGAATTACTGGGACCTTATGAAGATAAAAAGCTTCTGCACAGCAAAGGAAACAACCAACAAAACTAAAAGGCAACCAACGGAATGGGAAAAGATATTTGCAAATGACACATCGGACAAAGGGCTAGTATCCAAAATCTATAAAGAGCTCATCAAACTCCACACCCGAAAAACAAATAACCCAGTGAAGAAATGGGCAGAAAACATGAATAGACACTTCTCTAAAGAAGACATCCGGATGGCCAACAGGCACATGAAAAGATGTTCAACGTCGCTCCTGATCAGGGAAATACAAATCAAAACCACACTCAGATACCACCTCACGCCAGTCAGAGTGGCCAAAATGAACAAATCAGGAGACTATAGATGCTGGAGAGGATGTGGAGAAACAGGAACCCTCTTGCACTGTTGGTGGGAATGCAAATTGGTGCAGCCGCTCTGGAAAGCAGTGTGGAGGTTCCTCAGAAAATTAAAAATAGACCTACCCTATGACCCAGCAATAGCACTGCTAGGAATTTATCCAAGGGATACAGGAGTACTGATGCATAGGGGCACCTGTACCCCAATGTTTATAGCGGCACTCTCAACAATAGCCAAATTATGGAAAGAGCCTAAATGTCCATCAACTGATGAATGGATAAAGAAATTGTGGTTTATATACACAATGGAATACTACGTGGCAATGAGAAAAAATGAAATATGGCCTTTTGTAGCAACATGGATGGAACTGGAGAGTGTGATGCTAAGTGAAATAAGCCATACAGAGAAAGACAGATACCATATGGTTTCACTCTTATGTGGATCCTGAGAAACATAACAGAAACCCATGGGGGAGGGGAAGGAAAAAAAAAAAAAAAAAAGAGGTTAGAGTGGGAGAGAGCCAAAGCATAAGAGACTGTTAAAAACTGAGAACAAACTGAGGGTTGATGGGGGGTGGGAGGGAGGGCAGGGTGGGTGATGGGTATTGAGGAGGGCACCTTTTGGGATGAGCACTGGGTGTTGTATGGAAACCAATTTGGCAGTAAATTTCATATATTAAAAAATAAAAATAAATAAAAAAATAAAAAAAAAATTAAAAAAAAAATAAAAAAATAAATAAAAATAAATAAATAAATAAATAAATAAAATAAAATAAAAAATACCAAATTATTTTTCAAAGTGGTTGTGCCATTTTGTATTCTATCACCAATGTATGACAGTCCTACCTGCTTTTGTTCCAACTAGCACCTTAAATTATCATTTTTTTGTCATTCTTACAGGTTTATAGTGACAACTTATCATGGTGGTTTTAATTTTTATTTCCTTAGTGACTAATAATGTTGGGCCTTTTTTTATGTGTTTATTGCCATACATAATGTCTTCTCTGATGAAATGTCTATTCAAATCTTTGGCCCATTATTTGCTATTGGGTTACTTTTTTTTTCTTGTTGAATTTATAGCTTAATATATTATATATTTTGATTAAAAAACCTTTGTTGTTTATATGATTTTTTACTTATTCCCCTAGTCTGTGTTTTGTCTTTTCTTTTTCATTATCTTAACACTGTCTTTTGTTAAGCATTTTTATTTTTAAAAATCTTATAAAATATATTTTTAAAGTTTATCTTTTTATTTTGAGAGAGAGAGCAAGCATGAGAGTGAGTGGGGGAGGAGCAGAGAGAGAGAGAGAGACAGAGACAGAGACAGAGAGAGAATCTCAAGCAGGCTCTGCACTGTCAGTGCAGAACCTGACATGGGGCTTGAACCCATGAACTGTGAGATCATGACCTGAGCTGAAATCCAAAGTTGGATGCTTAACTGACTGAACCACTCAGGTGCCCCTCTTATAAAATATTTTTGATTTTATATATATATATATATATATACACACACACACACACACATATATATATACATATATATACATATATACATACAAATGTGTATATATATATATATATATATATTTGCTTTGAGTTGTGCTTTTGGTGTCTAATTTAAGAAATATTTGCATAACAAAAAGTCTCAAAGATTTTCTCATATTTTCTCTTCTAGAAATTTTATAGTATTATGATTTACATTTATGTTTATGATTTTTTTTGTTCAAAAATCAATTGACCATATTTCTGTGGGTCTCTTTTTGTAGATTCTCTATAGTATTTCACTGATTTATGTGTCTGTCCCTTTGCCAAAACAATAGGAACTCTAGAAGTCAGGTATTAAGGGTCTTCAAACTTTCTCTTCTTTTTCAAAATTGTTTTGTCTATATTAGTTCTTTTGACTTCTTATATACATTTTAGAATCAGCTTGTCTATCTCTACCAAAAACATTGCTAGGCTTTTGATTGGAATTTCATTAAACTTTTAGAATAATTTAGGCAGAATTGACATCTTAAAAAATGTTGAGTCCTGTAATTCATTTTCACCATTTATTTAGGCCATCTCTTATTTCTTTTAACAATGCTCTGTATTTTTCAACATGATAATTTTGTACAAATTTTATTAGCTATATAGCTTGGTGTGTCATTTTGGTGCTATTATAAACGGTACTTAAAAAAATCCATTTCTGGGCGCCTGGGTGACTCAGTCAGTTAAGTGTCTGACTTCAGCTCAGGTCATGATCTCACGGTTCATGAGTTCGAGCCCTGTGTTGGGCTCTGTGCTAACAGCTCTGAGCCTGGAGCTTGCTTAGGATTCTGTGTCTCCCTCTCTCTCTCTCTCTCTCTCTCTCTGCCCTTCCCCTGCTCACACTCTGTATCTCTCTCAAAAATAAATAAACATTAAAGAATTTTTTATTCCATTTCGAATTACTCATTGCTAATATGTAGAAATATCATTGATTTTTTTTTAATATTGACTCTAATCCTGTGATCTTGCCAAACTGATCTTCAAGTTCTAGGAACTTTTTGTATATTTCTTGTGTTTTTTTTATATAGACTGTCATGCTATCTATGAATACACAGTTGTGTATTTCTTCTTTTCTAATATATATCTGTAAGCCTTCTACATTTTCCCCTCATTGTACTGAGTAGAATTCTAGTACAATTCTGTACAAGAATGGTGAGGACATACACTCTTGCCTTTTCTCCCAATCTTAGGGAGAAAGCATTAAGTCTTTCATCATTAATTATATTAGTTAGCAGCATTTTTGTAGATGCCCTTTATAAAATCATGGAAGTTCCCTTTGTATTTATAATTTGCTGAGAGTTTGGGCCATGAACATACGTTGGCTTCAACATGTCAAGGTAGAGGAGACTACATACAAGGATAAGAGCAGCCTCTAGGATATGGCAGTGACCCCTGACAGCCAACAATAAGTTAGAGAGCCTACAGACTGAGTCCAATTTGTCTTTTCTATTATGCCACTCTCTTGGGCTTAAGACATGTATTTTCTTGGCAGAAATATTGTATTCCATTGTCACATATATTTTGGGGAATACTAGCTAATTTGGGAGCAATTAAGTTACCTATATAGATTATGAAGGGGAGGAAGAAATTTTCCTTTGTCCAAGGTTCTTCTTACTGGACTAAGAATTAAATTTACATGGAACAGATTAACAGGAGAAAAATCCAAGGTTTCAATATGTGCACACAGAGGTTTAATAATGAAATTGAGACCCAAACACATGAATAAGGCAGGCAGTGTTTATACATTTTAGACAAAGAGATAATAAATGTGTAAGAAATTGTCAGAATAAAGAAAACAGACGTTTGGGAGCTTTTATTAGTAAATGAAATTTGGGCTGAGGTAGTAAGTTAGTAAAAAAGTAGCAAGTTTTCGGGTGCCTGGGTGGCTCAGTCAGTTAAGCGCCTGACTTTGACTCAGGTCATGATTACACAGTTCATGGTTCAAGCCCTGTGAGTTTGAGCCCGTGTCGGGCTCTGTACTGACAACTCGGAGCCTGGAGCCTGCTTCAGATTCTGTGTCTCCCTCTATCTCTGTCCCTCCTCTGTGCTCTCTCTCTCTTTCTCTCTCTCTCAAAAATAAACGTTAAAAAAATTTTTTTTAAGTAACAAGGTTTGTTTCTGCAGCTTTCTCAGCTTTAAAGCTTCTATCTCTGGTGATTAAGATGTCTTTTTACTTCTTAGTACAGGCAAGGTAACTTTCATATGGGAGATTTATTGTCTGCTTTCAGGGGTGACAAAAAAGCATCTGGGTGTCCTTGTACTGGCTGTTTCCCAGGTTCAATTCAAAATAATCAATATGCCATTTGGGGCAGCCTGCCATCAGCCCCTACAAACACTAGCAATGGGAGGTAGGCATTGTTCTGGACACTTCACTCACATTTCATCCAAATTCTTTTTACTGATGAGGAAACTGAAGTTCAAAGATGTGAAGTAGCTTGTCCACAGCCTTATAGCTGGAAAATGGCAAAGCAAGGATTTTTACCTAGATGGTCTAACTATGAAAGCCACAGCACCACACAGTGGGCTCCTAAAACATCATATCGAATGACACACACGTTGACCTGAGAAAAGAAGGGACCCAAGAATGGTTTAATTCTGTCCCTCCCTCCAACCTATTAGGCCAGATTCATTTATCATATGAATAAATGTCTATCCTGAACATCCAGGAAAGCAGGCTGCAGATAGATATGGGGCCCTTCCTGTGGTTTAGACGTCCGAGGAGAGGCATCCCCAGATCCCAAGTGGATATAGATCGATGGATATAGAATGTTTCACTGAACTTATCAGGGAGCCAGAGACAGCCCTTGTTTATGGGGTTGTGCGTGTTTGAGGTGCTAGACGAATGTAGTCAGTGTCCTCAGCTCCATTCACCATGGGGTTAAACTTTAGTTGCAGACTTTGAGGCAGCTTCCAGATTCAACAGATCACACCTGCTGGAATTGCTGGAAGGAGTGTGAGGAGGGTAACCTGAGTCAGGAGACGTGTAGCTGTGCCCTGGGGATAGAGAGATTAAAGTACCATCTCCTGAAAGGGAGTAGAAGTGACAGGGATGAGCCCGGTAAAACCCCCAAGCTGGGATCTGGTTACCCAGGTCTGCTGCAGGGATTACAGGAACAAAAGCACCCTGAAAATTCTCCGGGAGGGGAGGAGCAGTGGACAGCATGGCACACAATGAGCATTTATGGAGATTTGGGTTGATTGTGTCCAGGGTGTGAAGGAAAAGCTACAAGCTGGTGTGCGGAGTAGGGTGTCTGGTGATACCTGATCCATCAGAAAACAAGGCATCTATAGGGAACAAGAAATGGCAGGGAGAATGAGAAAGTGCAAAGTACAGGGGAGAGAGAGACAGAGAGTAAGCCAAAATGACTGGGCTAGAGGAGTGAAGGGATCCAGTCGAGCTACTGTTGTATTTCGGAGAGAGCTGACTTTATGGATAGCAGTGTGCATGTGGCCAGGGATGGGGATGAAACCATAACAAAGGTAAGAGGCCATTTTATAGTTCCAGCAAGTTTTTTAATTGATTTAGGCCTTAGCCTGAGGTTGCAAAGCAAGTGACTAAGTGATCTCTGCAGAGATGGAACCTGTGACCTTAGAGCCATTAGCACCATGTGGTACTCCACTGAGCTAAGGACGATTAGTCAAAACAGACAGGCAACAAAACCAGAAGGTATCCCTGCGGACTGAGCCTGAGGCACCCTCTAGGGCTCATTATCCGCTCTCTGAATTAAAGGCTGGGAAGAGGTGGTGGTAATGGTCAAAGAGCAGACAGGCCAGGGTGAGACAGGACACAGGGACCTATCAGGACTATGAGCTCAGGATTAGTATAGGGTGGAGGAGAACCTGCTTCATGGGCTATGAGAACAAGACTGGATCCTAGGGATGGAGAGACTCTTCATTCCTGCTGCAGTTTAAAGGTCATTATTGTGCTTCCTCTGGGCTGAACAACAAGCCCTTAACTAACCACAACATTCTCATCGAGGTTCCCCATGGGGTTCTGGCAACAAGAGGCTGGACACCTGTGCTCGCCTTTCGTGTATCCCACACCCCACCCACTCCCCCAGATGAGGTACATCAAGGGTTGCATAAAGAATATACCCGAGGCAGTCCACTAGAACACCAAAGTGTGTGGGTCGCTGAGAGAACCAAGTGTGGTGAGTGAACTGCACAAAGGGAGAAGTAGGTATGGGGAGGGACAATAAGACTTATGGTGAGAGTGATGAAATAAATGGGAGAGAAAACAAGAAAGAAAGGAAAGAGGAGGGAGAAATAGGTATGGGAGTTCCTGTTTCTGAACATGGAAGGATAAAAATGAGATGGGGCAAAGAATGGGACCACTCTCAGAAAGTTTCTTCAATTTTTGAAGAGTTGGAAGGTAGATTGGGCTGGGGGGTTGGGATAGAGCAGATGGAGAGATCAGAAAAGCACAGTGTCCTTTGTAGAAGGGAGGGACGCATGGGGTTCAGAATTTGGGCAGTGAGGCAAAGTTTTGTCTAAGCTGACTCGTTAAAACAGTTCATGGAATTCAACAAACTTATTTCATATCTAATGGAAATATGTGATTATAGGAATAAAAAATCCAAAATAGTCCTTGTCTTCAAAGAGCTCACAGAGCAGCAGGAAGGTATGGGAAGAGGTCCAGAAGTACACTAACTTATGCATAGAATTGTAGAAGGGGGGAGTGATTCATTTGGAGGGAGAAATACATTAGAAGGCCTATGGGAGCTGGTAGCATCTGAGTTCTAGTAAGGAAAAGTGGTTTCCTGAGATGGAAAATGCAGAGAAGTTAGAGGTAGCTATAGGTGCAAAGGGAAGGATATGACTTAGCATATAGTATTAGGAATTGGGACTGAATATTTAACATCATACGTTAGAACTAGGAAGTCATGTGGAGCAGACTTTGCTGACCAAATCTATCACTGAGGGATGTCTTCAAATTGTATAGTGCAGTTCTGAGTTTACTGGTGGCCAGAACCTCTGCATGGTAGAATCTGGGGAACCTTGAGAATTCAGTGGTGGTATCTTCTATCCCCCATATATGGGCTGGCTTTCTGCTTACCTTGTCCAATTATAACCTGCTAGGGTCCTTTGTCCCCAGGTTCTTCAGAGAAAAGCTAAATCTCCCCAGTAAAAACATAGCATGAAAAAGAATCTGAATACAGGGAGCAGCAGAACTGATCATTGCCTTACCTTCCAACTATCCACACAGATTTGAGACTAAGAACATGGGAAATTATTTTCTAAGTTTGGGCCCTATAATTTATCTAAACCTTTCTCTTCCCTAGATTGTTGTATTCCTCCACCCCATCTGCTGTGCTTGTTTCCCTTATCCTCCCTATATGCATAGGTCTCTTACCATATCAACATTTTATAATGTGCCAGCTTTGATCTCATACTTTGTTAAGTGGTTATCCATGGGATATGCCGCCTGTTTCCAAAGGATTGCTTGGTGCTTGGCACTCAACATAGCTCTTTCAGTCAGGGTTAATCTGGAGATAAAAGGGGGCCTCTCAGGAGGTGGAGGGGCAATCATTGTCTTGGAGAGAAATCTACCCTCTTAACCATTTCTTCCATTTTATCGCCTATGGCTCAACTCCTGTGACGCTGATGCTATACCTCTTCTCACACTGGCCACTTCTTAAAGCCATCCTAATGCTGCAGCATTCGCCCGCAACCAGAGACCCTGTCTGACATACACTTTTCAATGCTGGCCTCATAAATAGCAGGGAGAGTTGTGGTGAGGCCTTTGTTGCCAGGACTAGGTCTGGACAGAAATGTAAAGTGAGAAAATCTGTTCATAATACTCTGCCATCTCTATATGCTGCTCACAGCTTTCCATGAAGCCACCATCAGATCTCCCTTGTAACCAAATATCCAATGTTCCATTTGTCCTTCAGATGGAAGGGAACTAGTCTGGTAATGAATGAAACTTCTGTTCTGTCCCAAAAAACATTCTCCAGTATGTATAAACATGTTTTGGTGACAATGTCCCCACTTTCAGTTTTGAATCATAGAGTTAAATCTGTAGAGAGCAAGGTTTCAGTGTGAGAAAAAAGAAGCTTACTTATCCTTCTAGCAACATACCAGATATTTGAAGTGAAATAAGGATGCCTAATTGAGCAATGTGAGATGTGTTTCAAGATGCATGTTTATGACCACCTGTATTTCTGATATATATAGATGTATATACATAGCTGCATATTGCAGGGATGTTTGTGAACATCTGATAAGTATGTGTGTATGTAAGAAGATAAGAGCTACTCATTGGCTGCATGCATGTGTTTTGAAGAATGACTGAATCTTTAAATTTACCTGGCTATGATTGTGTGAGGTGGCAAAAGATTGATTAGGAACACTTGTCATTCACAATCTGTGGACAGGAGTCTATATATGATAACATATGTCCACCAACACAAACTTAGGCTTCCACATGCCTTTTTGTTCATACATGCATTTATATCAGTGTGTATTCAGAAGTGCTTCTTTCTATCTGAGGGAATGAGCATTTGTATATTTCTGCACCCTTGAATGTATAAGTTACACTTTTGTTTGAGTACCTGTTAATTTGATATGCATATGTTTCAAAAATACTTCTGCCCATGAATATAAACCTTCCTTGCATGAGTGTTTCTGTGTATCAGGGTGGATAAGTATGTGTCTGTGTGTGCATGCATGTGTGTAAGGGCATGCATATATGTCTATGTTGTGTGTAGAAATAAATATTGGCCACAAAATGTATATTTTTGTGTTTGAATAGTGTAAATGGCAGAAAGTACATGTGCTTTTTGTATGCTAGCTAGGTATGTATGAGAGCACTTTCAAAATTCCGGGAAGGAGTGAACCTGTCAAATACGAAGGTCACATATAAAGATTTAAATATCCTCACAAAAGCCTCACAGGGGGCGCCTAGGTGGCTAAGTCGATTAAGTGCCTGACTCTTGGTTTTGGCTCAGGTCATGATCTCATGTTTGGTGAGATTGAGCCCCATGTTGGGAACAGTACTGAATGCAGAGCCTGCTTGAGATTCTCACTCTCTCCTTCACTCTCAATGCCCCACCCCCAAAGTTAAAAAAAAAAAAAAAAGGCTCACACGTTTTTTTTTTCAACAGGAATCTATCCTAAATCTCTTTCTGCTTTACCTTCTAACATGTCTACCCACCACCTGACCTGTTTTTAATGAGCAGGAATGTTCAGTCAAATGTATGAGATACATTAGGAGCCTCTGTTCTTGGGACTGTAAGCCCAGATACTCAGAAGAAGCTCCATGTAGAAAACACTTCAAGGTGAGGCAGAGACTCCAAGATGGTGGGGACTAGAAATGTGTTGACTCCACTGAAGAAAAGATTAACATTTTGGAGAAACTTATATGAGGTGTGCAAGAGGGGTGGCTGGGAAGATTTTGAGAATAGTGACAGTTTATGGAATAAAACTGAGCATTTCAGGAGAAGGGATCAAATCCAGGAGAAAATTTGGAGAAACAGAATTGAGAATGTGTAAAATAGAAGTGTAAAGGTTTTATGAAGCACATTTATTTGAAGTATAATATAAACCAGGAGCTGGATTCATAACAATGAATAAAATGAAGAACCATCTCTTGAGGAAGTTAACAGTTCATTAAGGAAAACACAGGAAGACATATTAAGAATTGAGAATGATCAGGATTATATTAGAGAATGTGCTATAGTGTGATAGGAGAGGGTAAATAGGGGCACCTGGGTAGCTCAGTTGGTTAAGCATCTGACTCTTGGTTTCTGCTCAGGTCATGATCTCACAGTTTGTGGGTTTGAGCCCCACATTGGGCTCTGCGCTGACAGTACAGACCCTGCTTGGGATTCTCTCTCTATCCTTCTCTCGCTGCCTCTCCCCTGCTCACACTGCCTCTGTCTCTCTCAAAAATGAATAATAAAAATAAACTTAATAAAAAAAGGAGAGGATAAATAAGCTATCCCAGAGTCTGTTAGAGAAAAGGTGGTCAGCAGTTTTCAGGAAAGAGAGGAACAATGTTTGAGTTGGAACATCATGCTATACATGAGAGAGGAGGACATTCCACTTATTAAATGTATTTTTCAAAATAAATTTCAAAATAAAATGTATTTTCAAAATACATTTCAAAATACAAAAATTAATGACATATCTGAGGAATCACAGTAGTTCTGCCAGGCTAAGATGAATGTAGAAGTAGACTAGAAACGAGTTAAGCAGTAAGGGATGTTGGGGCCAGATGGTGAAGAGGTTTCTATGACAAATAAAGGTGTGGTCTTTATTTTAAAGCAGTGGAAAATCAGATGGCTCAAAAGAAAGATGCCACAGCCACATTATCAGATTGCAAATTATAAAATAACACTGTGAAATCTATATGCAGGGAGGATTGGGAGGCAGAAGAACTGGCAGCACAGAAACCAATCAGGATAATACAAACAAAAGCCTCAGCAAAACCCAAAACACCTTTGATGAGTAAAAGTGGATGTGGAAGAAAAATCTGAGATGAGACGATGGAGTTTACTAAGCATAGTTACTCATTTAACATTAGAAAAGTGTTGGGGTTAAGGCCAAAGTCATCTTTAAACATTTTTTTTACTGTTTATTATTTTTGAGAGAGAGACAGAGACAGAGAGCAAGCAGGGAAGGGGCAGAGAGAGAGGGAAACACAGAATCAGAAGCAGGCTCCAGGCTCTGAGCTGTCAGCACAGAGCCCGATGCAGGGCTCAAACTCACAAACCACAAGATCATGACCTGAGCTGTAGTCAGCCGCCCAACCGACTGAGCCACCCAGGCACCCCAAGGCCAAAGTCATCTTTTAATCCTATCCTCAATTCACTGTTAGTCCCTTACCCCAGTCATTATTACTTTAATCAAATCAAGTAATGCAAATCTGTCCAGGACTTCTAGGCACTTATGTACAAATATAGCTGTCTGGGGTACAGTGTTAGGAGGCTTTTAAAACATATATAATACTATACTGGATCAATCATTATGCATATTTTTAACTCAACAATATATCTTTACTCTTAACTGTTGAGACTGCTATGCACCATGACTGTTTTTCTGATTAATTAGTTATCAGAATTAATATGAGAATTATGCAGAACTCTGCTTTTGTCCTCTTGCAAACGAAAATATTTTATGCCTCTTCGTGCATACGGGTCTTTCTTTCTGATAGATATATCAAGAACTAGAATTGCCAAATTACGTAAATGTCTTACTTTTTTTAAGTTAGTTTATTTTGAGAGAGAGAGCATGAGCAGGGGAAGGGCAGAGAAAGAGGCAGAGAGAGAATCCCAAGCAGGCTCCACACTGTCAGTGCAGAGCCTGATGTGGGGCTTGAACTCACAAACCTGTGAGATCATGACCTGAGCCAAAATCAAGAGTCTGACGTTTAACTGATTGAGCCACCAAGCCTCCCCTAAATTTCTTATCTTAATGAAATGCACCAAATTGCTCCCAAAAGAGCTACAACGTTTTACAGTGTTGACAGCCTTGATTAAGGCTTAAGTCATTTAAGGAGCCCCTGGGTGGCCCAGTTGGTTGAGTGCCTGACTTTGGCTCAGTTCATAATCTTGGGGTTCTAGGGTTCAGGCTCCCCATCCTGCTTCAGATTCTTTGTCTCCTTCTCTCTCTCTCTCTCTGCCCCTCCCCTGATTGTTCCTCTATCTCCCTTAAAAATAAATAAACTTAAAAGTAGTCTTTTAATATTTTTCCAGCATATAATTTTATCAAATTTTATGATTTTATCCCACATGACAGGTAAAAAATGTTTTTTTTAAGTTTATTTATGTATTGAGAGAGAGAGAGCAGAAGAGGGGCAGAGAGACAGGGAGGTTCCACACTAACAGCTAACAGTGTGGAGCCCAACGTGAGGCTCGTACTCACAAACCTCATCATGACCTGAGATGAAACCAAGAGTCAGACGCTTAACTGACTGAGCCACCCAGGCATCCCTGTTTTATCATTTATAAAATATGTCTTATCTTAGTAACCAATGAGATTGCTTTTATTATACATTTGTTTAGCATTTCTATAAAGTCTTATGTAAAATTACACCTCATATTTTGCTAGATCTTACATTAGATCACCCATCTCTTTCTTACTTATTTGTTTCTTTATTCCAAATTTAAACTTTTTTCAGTAATACAAGTTGCAAATACTGTCCCATTCTGGGACACTCTGTCCCATTCTTTCTTTTATCTTTCAACCCCTATAGGGTACTATTGTTATGAGATGTTGTTGTTGTTGTTGTTGTTGTTGTGATGATTTGTTGTTGTTGTTGTTATTGTTGTTGTAAGAACACTTAACATGAGATCTGGCCTCTGAACAAAATGTTAAGTTGTTAACTATAGGCACAATGTTGTACAGAAGATCTCTAAAACTTATTCATCTTACATAACTGAAACTTTATACTCATTGAACAGTAATTCCTTGTCTCTCCCCACCCCAGATCCTGGAAGCCGCCATTCTCTTCTCTGTTTCTATAAGTTTGAATATTATACACCTCATACAAATGGAATCATGCAGTATTTGTCCTTCTATAACAACAAGGTTTATTTTACTTTGCATGTTATCCTCCAGATCCATCCATGTTGCAGCATATGGCAGGATTTCCTTCATTTTTAAGGCTGAATAATATTCCATGGTATGTATATACCATAATTTCTTCCATTCATCCATTGATGGACCTTTAGGTTGCTTTCATATCTTAGCTATTGTGGATAATGCTGCAGTGAACACAGGAGTGCAGATATCCTTCAACATCCTGATTTCAATTCTTTTGAATATACACTCAAAAGCAGCATGGCTGGATCATATAATAATTCTCTCTCTTTTTTTTAATGTTCCCTTATTTTTGAGAGACAGAGCATGTGTGGGGGAGGAGCAGAGAGAGGGAGACACAGAATCTGAAGTAGGGTCCAGGCTCTGAGCTGTCAGCACAGAGCCCAACGCGAGGCTCAAACTCACGAACTGTGAGATCATGACCTGAGCCAAAGTCAGACACTTAACCTGCTGAGCCACCCAGGTGCCCCTGATAATTCTCTTTTTAATTTTCTTAGGAAGCACCATACTGTTTTCCATAGTGGCTGCATCGTCACCAACTGTTATTATCTTTTTTATTTTTTATTTTTTTGGCTAATATCCATCCTAACTAACAGGTGTGAGGTGATATCTAATTATGGTTTTGATTTGCATTTCCCTGATGATTAGCGATTTTGAGCATTTTACCATATACCTATCAGCCATTTGTATGTATTCTTTAGAAAAATGTCTATTTAGTTCTTTTGCCTGTTTAAAATTAAGTTGTTTTTTGTTATTGACTTGTAGGAGTTTCTCATATATTTTGGAATATTAAACACTTGTCAAATACAATTTGTAAATATTTTCTCCTATTCTGTAGGTTGGCTCCTCACTTTGTTGGCTATTTCTTTCCTGTGCAGAAGTTTTAAGGTTGATGTAGCCTATTTGTCTAATTTTGTTTTTGTTATTTGTGCTTTTATGGTCATATAATAAGAACTTACTGTCAATTCCAATGTCATAAAGCTTTGCCCTTATGTTTTCTTATGTTTCCAGGTCTGGGTGATGGGCATTGAGGAGGGCACTTGTTGGGATGAGCACTGGGTGCTGTATGTAAACTATGAATCACAGGAATCTACCCCCAAAACCAAGAGCACACTTTACACACTGTATGTTAGCCAACTTAACAATAAATTATATTAAATAAATGAATGAATGAATGAATGAATGAATAAATAAATAAATAAATATCTTTAATCCATTTTTAATTGATTTTTATGTATGGTACAAGATATGCATACAATTTAATTTTTTTGCATATGGATATCAGTTTTCCCAATACCATTTGTTAAGGAGACTTTCCTTTCTTCATTGCACATTCCTGGCATCCTTGTTGAAGATCAGTTGACCATATATGCTTGAGTTCATTTCCAGGCTCTTTAGTCTATTCCATAGGTCTGTACATCTGTTTTCATTCCCTGTCTTGACTAGTAAGTTTTGAAGTTGGGTAGTGTAACTTTCCCAACTTTGTTTTTTCTCTTTCAAAATCATTTTGGCTCTTCTAGTCCCATAGCATTTCCAAAAAAATTTTAGGATAAGCTTATCAGTTTATACAAAAAGGCCTCTGGCCCTTTATCAGGAATACTGTTGAAGGTACAGGTAATTTGGGGGTAATTGAGAGATACCTAAACTTTCCATATTTATAAATATTTTAACTATATTGGAGCTTCTTTAATTTCTTTCAGCATTGTTTCAAAGTTTTCAGTGTATGATAGTATGTTTTTGTTAAATTTAATCCTAGTAAAATTTTTGATGCATTGTGAATAAAATTATTTTCTCAATTTTATTCTCAGATTGTTCATTGCTATTTATCAACATATAATTGATATTTGTATCTTGAATTTGCATGCAATGGCCTTGTAAAATTCATTGATTAGTTTTAGTTTTTTTTCGATGGATTCCTTAGAATTTTCTATGTATAGATTCATGTCATCTGTAAATAAAGATCATTTTATAACTTCCTTACCAAACTGGACACTTTAATTTGTTTTCTTTAATGTATTACCTAGAATCTTCAGTGCAATGTTGAACAGAAGTGACCAAACCAGATAACTTGCCTCATTCTAAATCTTAGTCAAGTACGATATTAGCTATAGGTTTATTCACAGATGCCCTTTATCAGATTGAGGAAGTTCCTTTCTATTTCTATTCTGTGAAGTTTTTACCATGAATGAGGTTTTTGATGAATTCCTTTTCTGTGTCTATTGAGATGACTATGAAGTTTTGGTCTTTATTTTATTAATATGGCATATTATAGTAACTGATTTTAAAATGTAAAACCAACCTTGCCCTTATGGGATAAATCTCACTTAATCAAAGTATATAATTCTTTTTATATGTTGTTGAGTTTGATTTGCTATTATGTTAATAATTTGTATATGTCTTCAGAGATATTTGTCTATAGTTTGGTTTGTTTTTGTTTTTGTTTTTCCTGTGGTATCTTTGTCTGGCTTTGGAATTAAGGTCACACCATACTCCTAGCATGAGTTGGTTTTTTTTTTTTTTCATTTTTCCACTTTTAACAACATATATTGGTTCCTCACAACCTGAAATTTAAGGTGTCCAAATTTTAGGTTCCAGCTCATTTTTTCCTGGTCAGAACTCTTTCCTGTCCCTCAGAAGGACAATTTCTTATTCTATCCTCATCAGGCAAAGAGAACTCTGGTCCTTCATTTCTTTATAAAATCACTAATCTCACCATGGAGACTACAATGAGTTGGATTTTATAAAACTCTCCCCTGTTAAAAAAAAGTTTGAGAAACATTTAGTATTTGTTCTTATGCTGAATTTTCCTGTGATTTACCAAGGAAGCCATCTGAACCTGGGATTTCTTTGTAGAAAAATTTTAAATTAGTATTTGAATTTCTTTATGTTGTTATAGGTCTGTTCAGATTTCCTATTTTTCCTTGAGTCAGTTTGGCAATTTATGTTTTCCTTGGATTTTTTTTTATTTAACCTATTTGCTGGCATATAGTTGTTTATAATATACCCTTATTATCATTTGGGTTTCTGTAAGGTCAGTAATCATGTTCCTTATTATATTCCTGATCTTGATAATTTATGTCTTTTATTTTTTTGTAAGGCTTATTAAGAGTTTTTTTTTCCAATATATGAAGTTTATTGTCAAATTGGTTTCCATACAACACCCAGTGCTCATCCCAAAAGGTGGCCTCCTCAATACCCATCACTCACCCTCCCCTCCCTCCCACCCCCCATCAACCCTCAGTTTGTTCTCAGTTTTTAAGAGTCTCTTATGCTTTGGCTCTCTCCCACTCTAACCTCCTTTTTTTTTTTTCCTTCCCCTCCCCCATGGGTTTCTGTTAAGTTTCTCAGGATCTACATAAGAGTGAACACATATGGTATCTGTCATTCTCTGTATGGCTTATTTCACTTAGCATAACACTCTCCAGTTCCATCCATGTTGCTACAAAGGGCCATATTTCATTCTTTCTCATTGCCACGTAGTACTCCATTGTGTATATAAACCACAATTTCTTTATCCATGCTTATTAAGAGTTTCAATTTTGTCCATCTTTTCAAAGAACAAATTTTGGTTTTATTGATTTTCTCTGTTGTTTTCAATTTTCCATTTTGCTGCTCTTTACTTGAATTACTTTACCTGTACTTACTTTGAGTTTTGATTGTTCTTTGTTTTACAAATACTTAAGGTAGAATCTCATGTTATTGATTTGAGAACTTCTTTTCTGATATAGGAATACCAACTTAGTAGAGCCTTGGGCCATCCCTACTTGCTGGCCACCAAGATGACCACACTAACCGACAAGCTCCAAATCAAGGAAGCTAGCTCAGGCAACTGGAACAACGCCCTCAGCTTTCCCTGTCTCCTTCCTGCCTCTGACAGAACTGGAGACAGTGGGGATAATGAGGGCAGCCCTAGGCCAGAATGTCTTTACCATAGGAGTTATTTCCCAAAGTTCTGTAGCTTTAATGAATGGGCTTCATTCAGGAATGAATGGTATTAAAATGGTGTTAATGACCATTTTGCCAGTTTTATACTTGCTTTTTGTGAGAGAGGATTTTTCAACTTCCTCACTCAATCACACTACAAATAAATATCTGCTCCTATTCGTTCCTCTTTAAATGTTTTCTGTTACATTAAGATCTTTGTTTCATTTATTTTCCCTTATACTTTGAAAGTTTTACATTTAATTTTAAAATGTTTAATTTCATATTTTAAGATATATACATTTAGAATTTTTAAATAAGTGTTTGGAGTTAATTTATATCCTTATTATTCCCCTAAGAACATAACTCAACATGTCTTTATTTTTTCTTTTCCCCAGATCACAATTTCATGGTACTTTTGTCTGGAATTTCAGTTCTAACTTTTCTGGGCATTTGACTGAGGGAAAGAGATAGGACTACAGTGTGTGCTCAGTATTTCTTGTTGAAATTATGAATAATATTTGGATATTATATGTGAAGTACGCTAATTGTAAGGCTTTTATTGTGGGAAATTGGTGAGTGGTCTTGCCACAAACTGATGTAGGGAACCAATATATGTTCCCTTTTTTTCTTTCTTTCTTCCTTCTTTTTTTTTCCCTTTTGTCATTGTGATTTTCCCACCACTGTCCCCTAACTGAGGAAGCTGGAAGAACTTTTAAGATGCATTTGTGAAGATCTTTTTGGGATTATTTGAATTTAAAATAAATGGGACATAAGAGTAGAGATTTCCAGGATAAGATGAATATAGAATGAGCTAGGAGATATAATTGTAATTCATTAGTCCACAGAGTTAAAAGTCATAAGACTAGATACTACCACTGAAGAAAAAGAAGAGGGCCAAATTAAGATCTGTCAAAAATGTCAATATAGGGGTGCTTGGGTGGCTCAGTTGGTTAAGCATCCAACTTCGGCTCAGGTCATGATCTCACAGTTGGTGAGTTTGAGCCCCACGTTGGGCTCTGTGCTGACAGCTCAGAGCCTGGAGTCTGCTTCAAATTCTGTGTGTCCCCCACTCTCTGCCCCTCCCATGCTCATGCTCTATCTCTTTCTGTCTCTCAATAATAAATAAACGTTAAAAAAAATTTTTTAATGTCAATATATACCCTGAATGGGACACAGCAAGGTGAACTAAGTAATTAGCTTCAAAAGGTAAACTTAGAAAGAAAAGGAGAAACTGGATTTGTAGCAGTCAAAGCTCATTGAGAAATACATCAGTTTAGGAAATATGAGTGCCCCTTGATTTAATAGTAAAGATGTAAAGGGTGACTTTATTGAGAGCACTTAAAGGGAACTGAAGTCAGAATGCCCGGGGTTGAGGGGAGCAGAAAAAGTGTTTATAACAGTATAGACCCTCTCACAGATGTTTGCCATTAAGGGAGGGCTATGAGTTAGGAAAAAGCTGTAAGAAAAGCAGGGTTAAAGGAAAGTGGAAAAACAATTTAGGGAGAGACACAGATTTGAGGACAGCTTTAGAAAAATTGCCAAGACATGGGATGACTTTGGCATAGATATTAGAATGTCTGTGTGTTCTGGGAGGGAATGTGAAAGCCAGTGTGTGCTGGGGGCTGGGGAAGGAGGCAGGCTGCTTTAGATAGCATTATGCAAATGTGTCAAAAGATTAAGTAAATCTTTCTAATCAGTTTTCAGGTTCCAGACTTCAAAGTGGGATCCTGAACTATGTCAACATTCCCCAATCAGGCAGCCCCCAATAACACTTCAATGGCCCCCACCTTCTTGTTGGTGGGCATGCCAGGTCTGTCAGCTGCACCCTCCTGGTGGACAATACCACTCATCACAATGTACCTTCTCTCTGCCCTGGGCAACGGTACTATTCTCTGGATCATTGCCTTGGATTCCACCCTGCACCGTCCAGTGTACTTCTTCCTCTTCTTGCTTAGCGTGTCTGATGTTGGCTTGGCCACAGCCCTGATGCCCACCCTGCTGGGTCTTGCCTTTGCTGGCGTTCATGCTGTCCCTGCCTCGGCTTGCCTCCTACAGATGTTCTTTGTCCACATCTTTTCTGTCATGGAGTCCTCTGTGTTGCTCGCCATGGCCTTAGATCGAGCACTAGCCATCTGCCGCCCTCTCCACTACCCAACGCTCCTCACCAATGATGTCATTAGCAAGATTTGCCTGGCTATTGCTTTCCGATGCCTGGGTCTCCATCTGCCCCTGCCATTCCTCCTGGCCCACATGCCCTACTGCCTCCCACAGGTCCTGACCCATTCTTACTGCTTGCACCCAGATATAGCCCATTTGGCCTGCCCTGGAGGTTGGGGTGCAATCTATAGCCTCTTTGTGGTTCTGTCAGTTATGGGATTAGACCCTCTGCTTATTTTTTTCTCCTATGGCTTAATTGGCAGAGTCTTGCAAGGTTTGGGATCCAGTGAGGATCGCTGGAAGGCTGGCCAAACCTGTGCTGCCCACCTCTCTGCTGTGCTCCTCTTCTACATGCCCATGATCCTTCTTGCCCTCATTGACCATCTTAGAGTGCCAATACCTCAGCCTGCCCATACTCTTCTCTCCTATGTCCACTTCCTGCTTCCTCCATTGATAAATCCTATTCTCTACAGTGTCAAGATGAAGGAGATTAGAGAGAGAATAGTCAAGAGACTACAGCCCAGGAAGGTGGGTTGTGCTCAGTGAAGAGGATGCCCCTCCACAGTTGGTGGCTTAAAACTACCTGATACAAAAGTAGTTTTTCCATGATGAAGAACTCAGTTCAAAATGCATGAAATGGTCACTCAGGCACACATAAGCACATATACATGGATGTATCTGCCTGTCCTTGCAAGTGTGAATGTGTCTATTAAGGTAAACTTACAAGCTCCAGAGAGTGACAGTGGTCTACCCACTGTTACACTACAGATCGTGGCATAGAACGTCCAGGATCTAGGTCATGTCACAACCACCCAAGTGTGTGTCTGTTGTTGTTTTGTTTTTGTTAATTTCCCCACCACATCTGTACCCTAATGCCTGAGGAAACTGGAGGAGTTAAACAGTTACACAGCAGAGAAATGAGAACACAGAAACCTTCCATGGCACTCTACGTGTGTGTGTGTGTGTGTGTGTGTGTGTGTGTGTGTGTGTGTGTGTGTGTTTGTACATTGCTTTATGGATCTTTTTATGGATTTTGATATATGTGTCATGGATATAATCACATATCACTGATCTATTAGTGTAGGCTCATAGTCTGACTTGTTAATATGTGGTATAAAGTGATCCCCCTCTCATGAAACAAACAAGAGCTTTGGAATCCTAACAAGAATTACATTATTTTTATAGATTAAGTGTAAGCTAACATTTATGATGATAACCTTTCACACCCAAAAATATATGATAGATATTTCACTTATTAATACCTTTTTAAATTTTTCAATAAAATTATTTGCTTAATTAAATTTATTTCTATAGTTTTTAATTATATGATTTTGTTGCTCTTATAAATAAAATAATTCTCTATTCTATTTCCACATCCATAAAGCTAGATTGGGGAAAATCATTTTTTATCTTGCATTAATATATATTTTACCAAATTATCATATGAATTATATAGCTTTTTATTTTTGGATTTTATTTATATTTATCATTTATAAGTAAAAATAGGTGACTGGTAGGTTTTTCCTACTATTCATACAACTTATTTCATTTTACTTTATTTAACTCATTGGAATCTCCAGCCTGTTATGAAAGAATAACAGTGAAAGTGAACACTCAAATCTTGTTATTGATTTTAACAGAAGTGGCATTAGTGGTTCACTTATTAGAACAATGGTTGGCTGCAAGATCTTTGGGTAATTTGTAAATATTCAAATAATTTATGTGTATTCCAATTTTACTAATTTTTAATAAGCTTACTCAATAAACCCTATTAAGTGCTTTTTCAGCATCCACTAATATAACTATAATTTTCTGCTTTAATGTGTTGTTCAATTTTCTGATATAGAAACATCTTTTTTCTATTGTGATTATAGAAAAATGCATTCTAAATGAAAGTAGCAAATTGGATCCACTTAGTACCAAAACAAGAACCCATACTAATCTATCAGGATACATTCCAGCAAGGCAGAACAGTTATATCCTCATCTGATACCAAGTTTCCCTGCAAGGTATATTATATATCCTCTTACTAAATTAGAAAATTAGTATTTCCATTTCACAAATGAGAATACTGCGACTGAGGATTTCAGAATGTTTAAAGTATATAAAATTAGTTGCAAAGGCAGCATTTATTTTCAGATTTGCTTAATAAAAAGCCCCTGCTATAAAATACTTTTTTTTTTAATTGTTGAACAGAGAAACAGCTTGGTCTTGAGGCAACAGTAATGGGGTCTCTGAGAAACCCTGCTTTTCCCAAAGTTTACCATTTCCTCCTCCCTGCTGCACCCACCCCCAGAGTCTCATTTATTTACTGACAGCAGAATGATGTAAACAGTTTGAAGTCCCACAAGCCTAGTTTTGAATTCTCACTTCACTACTTCCTGTGTCATTTGGCAACAGCTGTTCTTATGTTTGCAAAATAGGTATAATAAGGATTGCATGAAATCACGTCCCTTTATCATAGTGTCTGAACATAAGAGATATTCAATAAATCATAGTTATTTGGAATTAATGAAGTCAAAAATAACTGTAGTTACACCTTGTATGTATATTCAATGTGAATAAAGAACATTACAGGTGGAAGATTCTTTCGGCTGATACAACCTCATTTTAGAGAAGGAAAACTGCAACTTGGGATTTGCTGAAAGCACTTTTGCATGGGCCTGTGTAAGTCAGGGAAGATGAACTAAACCTCTGTGTTTAGTAGTTCAGGGAACACAGAACTCTTTCACGGCAGGGGCTCCACTGCTCTCTCCTGGTCAGGGCCACATCCACTCAATTCTGTCAGTTTTCAAGTGCCAAGTGCTTGGTATTACCACTCTTGGCCAGTCAGGGGGCACTGTTGTCTCTGCAAATCACCTGACAGATTTGAAGGAAAATCTTTCTCCTCTAACAGCACACAGGGGCATAAGAGGTAATAGCAGGAATGTTTACAATTGTAAATAAAATGTAACAGTGATACAGGGGAGCTGATTGAAACTGAAAACCAGGAAAAGCTTTGCAAAATCCAGATTTCTGGGTTGGTCCCACTGCTAAACAAAGCTTAAACAAAGACTCCAGACCTGTAACCTGTGTGAGAGAGAAAGAGAGAGAGAGAGAGAGAGAGAGAGAGAGAGAGAGAGAGAGAGAGAGAGGTGGGGATGAGGATGAGAAAGCAATTAATAATTCATTAATGGGGGTGTGCCTGGGTGGCTCAGTCAGTTGAGCATCTGTCTCTTGATTTTAGCTCAGGTCATGATCTCAGGGTTCATGGGTTCAAGTCCTGCGCTGACAGTGTTGATCATGCTTTGAGTTCTCTGTGTCCCTTTCTCTCTGCCCCTCCCCTTCTCACACTCTCTTATGTGTGTTCTCTCTCTCTCTTTCCCTCTCTCTCAAAAATAAATAAACGTAAAAAAAAGAATTTGTAACAGGGATCTTAAGTTCAAATACCTAGAAGAACAAGGTCATGATAGCAGTAAATGGAGCAAACACATACTCAGACTGTGAGTAGTGGGGCCTGTATAAGGGCCAACACTTCTCAGTGTGTTCCTACTGAGTTTTTCCATGTGGGAATGTAGGCCTAGTATTGCCATATCTTCCTACTTTTAAGATAACTCATAAATCTCTATTTTTTATATGAACTCATCTAAACACTATCTTGTCTAAACAAATCCGTCTGAAGACCATATTTGGATTGTATGGCTCTTAAAAAGATTAACATATTAATTCAGACAATGAAGAAAGAAGGAATTATCCCCTTTAATTTCAAAGTACATATGAAATATAATACACAACACATAGAAAGTAATTTTCTCAAGGTCACATAGCTAGGAAATGGCAGAGCTGAAACCAGAGGACTGAGTCTTGACCTCAGTCTTGAGCTTTTTTAGTCATCTTGCCACCTCCCTTGCAGGACTAAGTTATCACACTAAATGGTTTAGAGGACATGTTATCCCTGATAGGGTCTTTTTACCCTTTCTTCTATGGGTTGGCTTCTAAATCCCCTGTCTGGAGTTATGTTATTTCTCATTGATTAATAGTAGCCCTGGACTCTGATCCCCTAAATCAAGATGGCATCGTCCTTGTAGCTCCTAAAGCTTCTTTGTTGACACTTTCTTAATA
This sequence comes from Panthera pardus, assembly GCF_024362965.1. Lineage (NCBI taxonomy): Eukaryota > Metazoa > Chordata > Mammalia > Carnivora > Felidae > Panthera > Panthera pardus. The sequence continues at coordinate 54,746,806 of NW_026526677.1, forward strand.
GGATGTCTTTAAAGGGCTCTAATCTGGCTCCATTTACAGGGCCAGGAGATGATAGGTGGATACAGTGAGGCTTGGATAAGAAACTTGTTTCAAGGTCTGTTTGGCCACAGTGGTGCAGATTCTGTGTTGTGGCTTGACAGCTATTATTTCACCTAAAGGCATTATGGGCTGCCCTAAATTCTGTCTCTCACAAAGGACCCTTATATCTCTTGACAATGTTAACTCCCTGGTAAGAGGTGCAGAAAGTGCAGAGGTGAGTTGAGTCTAGGTTACGACTGCCCTGATTCACCCCTGAATTCCCACCCCAGCAAAACTTTGAACTATTCTTTCAGTTCAAATTGATATACATCTACCAAGTGCATACTATGAACAAGGAATTTTATTGTGAGGAGACTCCTAAAGTTGAATAACTCACAACTCTTTCGTTGTAGAAATTCACAATGTAGTCCATAAGAAAGACATATGTATGATGTTGGAGATGTCTCTGGGTCTCCGTCCACTGTGCTCCGAGGACTCAGCCCCTTGCTTTTACTACAAATGTTGCCAAATGCCAATTACCACCTATAATTTCCTCCTACAATTTCCCCAATTTGGCTTCAGCAGAAGACATACTCTCTAGGTTCCCTTTTCACATTGCCCCAAAAAGGTTTTTTTTTCAACTCAAACATTAATGTTCATACAAATCATCTAAGATCTTGCTAAAATGCAGATTCTGACTTAATAGGCTTGCAGCTAGTTACTTTCCAGGTGAGACGCTGCCACTGAACATTCGACCACACTTTAAGTGGCAAGGAAAAAAACATACTTAAGCCAACTTAGACACATTATAAAGGGCTTAATGTAAATCACAAAAAAAGAATTAAATAAGGGAAGCAAATATGAAGATGCTAAATTGCTCCAAAACCTTGCAGAGTTCCACCCACCACAGTTTAGGGCCACTGATCATACTTCCTCCTTAGAAGCTCCTCTGGATTCTTGCTCATAATTCATACCTGAGGATAGATGCCATCAATCCCCCAAGCAATAACAAAAGCATTCCTACATACGCTATGAAATGCAGGCCTCCTCTTCCCTAAAAGCAGATTTGCTGTGGTATATTAGGTCCCCTTTAGGGATTGATTGATTGATTAATGAATTAATTAATATCATTTAAGGGCTATGAAGTAAAAGGAAATATCTCCTCTTTGAAAGAAATATTGCCCTGCTCCTAAGACAATTTATTGTAGAGAAAATGGAACTTCTACCTCTGCCCCATCATTTAGACTTTAGACTCAGTTTTTCCAGGACTTTTACTCTAATCTGCCAACTTTTTACACAATACACAATGGGATTCATCAAAGGTGGTACCAACAAGAATGCATCAGCTATCAGAATCATAGCCAAAGGGGATTTATGCTTGGCAAAGTGATGTATGGTAGCCAAGGTGATGATGGGCACAAAGAAGATGAGCACAGCACAGATGTGGGACACGCAGGTATTAAGAGCTTTAACTTGCTCCCCATGGGATGCAATACCCAATACAGTCTTCAGGTTGAACACATAGGAAACAGCAATGAAAACACTGTCTGACATCATGCAGAGTGAGACAAACAGACCATAGTAAAAGTTAACCCTATTGTCAGAGCAGGCCAGTTTCATGACATCCTGGTGGAGACAGTAGAAGTGTGAGAGCAGGTGTTTATTACAGTATCTGAGTCTATTTAAAGTGAAAGGAAGAGGAAGAACTAGTAGAATGCTTTTAATATCAAATATCAGCCCACGATGCAAAATTCTGGAGCTGGTAAGAATGGAATTATACCTTAGAGGGTTGAAAATGGCTGGAAAGCAATCAAAGGACATGATCAAGAGCATTGAGGATTCCATGCCTGTGAATCCATGGATGAAAAATTCCTGGGCAATACATGCATCAGCAGAAATCTCCATGGCATTGAACAAGAAGATCCTCAGCATAGAGGGAAGAGAAGACAAAGACAAGCCCAGGTCAGATAAGGCCAGCATGGAGAGGAAATAGTACATAGGCTCATGCAGGGAAGACTCTGTCCTGATGACAAACAGGGTGGTGCAGTTGCCCAGGGTGGCCAGGAGGTACATAAAGCAGATGGGGATGAAGATCCAAATGTGTACACTCTCAAACCCTGGGATCCCAACCAACAGGAAGGTGGAGATTTCAACTTCTGAGGTATTAAGAGAAAACATTACAAATAGGTCTCTCATTTATATGCTCCTGGTAGATAAATAACATCAACAACAAATTCTCTTAGTTGTGTGTACTGAACACAATTAAGTTCAGTTGTCAGTTAAATTAAGTATAGCTCATCCTTAGGTATCAAGCAATAATGTAACTTTTTCTATATAAAGAAAAATACAGAGTCGATTTAAATAGGTTCTTCATGATATTCATTTGAGACCTTCAAGTCTACCTTTCTTCCTTATAGCTTGGAAGCAACAAGGTGTTTGATAACCTTTTTAAAAAAACACCACCTTTTAAGATTTATGCATCAAGTAAACTAAGTTGGAACATATTGCAATCTGGAAAATCTATAACATCTTGGATGTGGTCAATGCTCATATATTCATACAAATCACAGATGCTACAGTAGCAGGAGTTAAAGGAGGCCTAACATATTATTGTTCATGATACATGTGTGTGAAAATATAAAATTGACCTACCACAGAGTTTGGGAAACTAATTTGCAGAGCCAAATTCAACCTGTGAGAATTTAAAAAATATTTTAAAGTGTTGTATCAAAAGAAAAAAAGAAGAAAAAAACATATAGGACAGAGACAAATACATGGCCTGAAAAGTCTAAAATATTTACTTCCTGGCCATTTACAGAAAAAGTTTGTTGACCCCTGTACTAGAAAATTATGCATACAAGCACACATGTGTGTGCACATGTGTGTACACACACAAAAAATCACAGTACAATGAGCATGGTGGAAATGGAGTATGTGTCAAAGGGAACTTCAAATTTAAGAGTAATGTTTTATTTTCATTTTTAAGAAGCCAATAACACATGAAGCAAATATACAAAATGTTTTAAATTTTCCCATCAGAACTTTGGAAATGGAGGGTGATGCTCAGTACTTTCTTATATTCTTTTAATTCTACCCCCTCCTAATTGTCTTATACAACACCACTTCCAGAACCATAAATCACCAAGAGATCTCCAGGTTGAAACACTATATGCCAGCACATTACTGTAGCCTGAGGCAGTTTGAGTGAGCACAGCACCTCAGGGAGCAGAGGAAGGACTCCTCGGACACCAGCTATCATCCCCTAAGTGGTGAGCTTCCAGCTAGAAGACCACAAGAAGCGGTGAGAAGGGAATGGCCAGGCCACAAGTATTTGTCCTTTCATGGAGGGTTTATGAGCATTTCCTGGCAAGGGTAGAGAAAGAATGAATTGTATCCAGATGGAAGAAATTACAAGGTGAGGGGTGGAAATAGCACTGAAGAAGGGGAGGACACTTACTAGTCTTTTTCTCTGCTACTAAAATTTTAAAGGACCTTTGCCTCCACTTGACTCAAGATAGGGACTGTAAGGTTTGTGGTGTGTAGGATGTGTCATATGCAGAAGTGATGAGAACATATTTCAGTACTGAGTGTCCATTTCACCTCAGCCTTTCAAATGTGGTGGGTTTCCTTGTAGTGAATAACATAAGACAGTCGTCATTTGTAGGTGTTTGAAACACTCACATTGGTTCCATTCAATCGCTAGTGGCCCCGTTCAGAATGGCCACGGTTCTTGTCCTTCTTTCCCTGTTCTTGGATTTCTTTTGGCTTACCATTTCTCTTGGCTATTCAGTGTCTACCTTTTAGATTGCTGACCAATTCAGGTTCTTACCTCTGGTATTTGGACTTGATCCTGCTCATGTTCTTGGTGTCAGCATCACTCACACCTTGGGCAACCCTCCTTTTAGCAGCTCTAAACCAGAAAAACCCCAATAGTGCATGTGACACTCGGCTCTTGTCAGGGGAATGGGATTCACAGGGAGAAAGGTGATAATACACTATCCATTCTTGTTCAAAAGGTGACCTTAAAATGGTCATTTCTAAGATTCCATGTCTGAGTTATTTTTTGAAAAGCTGCCAGCCTAAATCAAGTAACTAAACAAATTAGTTACTACTGGCATCATTGTCTTTTCAACTGTGTCCATCATGCCAATATAAAGATGTACCCCATCCCACATATGTTCTCTAATCTTTTCAGCTTTCAATGCTGTCCCAAATGCAGCTTGATCTCTTAGGCTGAAGAAGCCATGAAGCATTTTACCTACAACCATTTCAAAGCCATAAGGTTGAACTCTATAAATTGCAGAGTTTTCATTGGGAAACATAAAATAAACTGAGGGAAATTCAATTTGAGTCTCTAGGACACCTACTAGGCTCCTGGGTTCCTTACCCCAGAGCAAGGGTGAAAAGTTTTCAAATTCTTCCAGGTTCTATAACTTCTCTGCTCCAGCACCATGTTGGGAATCCATATCCTTATATATACCCTCGTACTCTTCCCTAGCATAGGCACATCCTCCTGAGAATTAACAGACACCTACTCCCCTAGGAACAATGACTCTCTAGCTTCATTACGTCTATCTATAACCTGCTCTCCCAAGAAATGCAGAGAGCAGGCTCAGACTCACAGTTGTAGATTTAATTAATGCTTGAGATGCTGTTCCTACATCAGGTGCAGACTTTGAGGACAGTTTGTCTCAGACATTGGTAAGGTCGCCTATATCCAGCTATGGCTCCAAGATTAAGTGTAGGCCTTAGTAAACTCAATCTAAGACTATCACAGACCTTATGTGGAATTGTACCAACAGATATTTTCTGTTTGGTCATCACAATGTCTACTTTTATTTTAAATGTGAGTGGATTTAGGTAGGTCACAAGCTCTCAAATTTATCATTGACTCCTTTCTTCACTGTCTTATATCCAGTCCCTTCATATTTATCAGCCATTGAAGGCATTTAATCTCACATAAGAGAAAGAAAAGCCCAGAATCACAAGATTCTGGCCTCTTAGGCCCTCAATTTCAGAAGAACTATCAATTTTTATTCAGCCTCAACTTTGAAAATTGGAAATAAATAAAAAGTATAATTCTGGTGCATGTTGTAGGAGGACATGTGGTTCTCAGAGAGAGAACAGAAAATTAGATCTAGCAAACACCTTTGACTTGAAACAAAGTAACGACCGATAAATGAACCAATTTGCATAGACCAGCAATGATCACACTGGTCTTCAGGTTAATATAAAAGAGGATGTGCTAGAGGTAAGAGCTATAGTCATCAGAGTAGGTCAGGCAGAAAAGTGGAGAAAAGAGGGCTCTAACCTATTCATATTGATTTTCCACATTTCAAAATATATATTATAGTCAGAACATTAGACGAAGTAAAATAAATTCTTATGCTTAATCCAGCATCTATCTAGGATCATAATGGAGTTACATGGTTCAATTATGTCTACATCCTCCCATTGTTCCTTGACATATATCTGCATCATTCTGAGTTGAACACTCCTTGAACTGTAGGTCCAGAAAGCTTTAAGATCACCAGGAAGAAAAGCAGCTGGAACTAAAAAAAAATTAGTGCTTTGTTCTTTTCAGGATGCATGGCATTGAGAACTCTGTCCTTAGAAGGGATAAATTTAGGTAAAAGGCAAATTTACCTAAGAAAATATAGGTGAAAAATTAAATAAAATGTATTATCTTCCTCCTGCTTTTCATTCTCCAATTCAAATTGCTGCCCCAACCCCTCCTTCTCCATTTCTTCCCTTCTTTTTTCCTCTTTTTATTGTTAATATGACAATTTTAATGTACAAAGCTATGAATTATAGGGAATTTATATTCCCTATAAAAGGAGTTTCTCTTGGGGTGCCTGGGTAGCTGAGTTGGTTAAGTGTCCAACTCTTGATCTCAGCTCAGCTCTTGATCGCAGGGTCATGAGCTCAAGCTCCACAGCCCAACTTAAAAAAAATAAAAGGAGTTTCTCTCATTGGCCCTCTCTGAGACCACATCTATGTGCTTGATATGCTTGTAGAAATTTCCCCATTGTCCTGGATCTGACTCCATCCTTTCTAAAACATTTAGCCCATGAAAACCCTTTTCTGAACCATTTCCCTTCTCTACCTGAGGTTAAAAAAGGTAAAGAAATAGAAGTTGGTAAGTATGCCACCAACTGATTTATAGAATTAAATGGAGAGTAGATCTTGTACCAGAAAAGAACAAGGGGACTTTTCAACAGGAGAGATGGCTCAAACCTCACTCAGAGGCAACCAATCCCTTGTCAGCCTACAAGCTCTCCAGGCCAGAACATCAGGGTTTGAGTTTATGTGGTGAATCAGCTTCTTATAGTGAACCACTTCAAATCCTTTGACCTCATTGTCCTGTCACTGTTGCAACAACTGGGCTCATCAATCATTGGCTGGCTTCACACAGGGAGAACATGATAATCCCTTGCCTTAGGCCTGCACTGTGCACCTCTTTATTCTTGTCCCAGGACTGACACCAAGTCATGACACATTCTCAGATACTCACTTGGTGTTCATACATGTGAGGAAGTATGATGGAATTAACAGCTCATAGGATAAACTTTGACCAATGGTAAATGTGATCCAATGGATTATTGTTCCCCTCCTTATTTTCCTGGATTGACTGTCATGAGACATATTTGATAAGTAAGGCTTCAGAGATGGGTCTGCAGGAATGGTCAATAGTCGTCCATAATGATGTCTGGCTCATTCTTGATTTACCATCTCTCAGCTCCAAAGTGCCTTTTGCCTACTCTATGATGATGGTGTTGGACTCTGTAAATATTTCTCTTTTGTCAGCTGGCACATTATTAAGACTGGTTAGTGGAAAGTAGTGGAGGAACACTGTAGGGAGAAGGGGTTTTCTCTTCTTGGTTTCTGTGTGGCTTGTTGGCTGGATTCCCACAGAACATGTTGTTTTTCCATTGCTTGGCACTGTGTGATTGCTTCAGTGCTTGGTTCCAGTGGTGCACAGTTTCTTCCAGAATTAGCTACTGAGCTTGTTCTCCAGCTACTCACTGGGAGAACAGTGACATAACCAGCGGCCCAGACAGTATGGAGCAGCACTCTAGCTGAAGGAGAATCTCCTACATCTTCTCCTTAGCCCTGGGTATGTGTATATAAATTAGGGCAACATAGGGCTATCTAGTTAGCAAGCTGGCCACCCAACCCTCATCCCAAAAGGGCAGCCTGGAGCTACCCCAGCCTGAGCCTCACATGGAAATGCATTATAATCCTATAAAGGGTACTCTATCCATATCCCAGTTCCAGCAGTGTCCAGCAGTCATAAGCTTGTCTGGCACCTAGAGTTCAGAGAGTTGGCACCTTCCTTGGAACTCCCAGAGGGAAGATTTTTTGCAAGCTTCATCAATAGACACCTTATAACTTCACAAGCTTACAGGAAGGAGAAGAGGGCTCTTTCTTGAATGTTCCATCTCTACCCTAGGAAGGGTGGTTACTCCTTATATCCTCTTCTCATCTTTTAACTCTTACTAGCCAACTTCCCTGCTAATCTACTTCCCTGTTAATCTACTTCTTTATTAAACTTTTTCTTCTCAAATAATTATGTGGTCTCTGTCTCTTGATTGGAGTCTGGATAATGCAGTGTCCAAATCAATAATAAATTTTTGTATCATCTCACTGTCTTTCCTTTTTTGACATCAGCTATCCCTCACTCATGCTCCCTGGAATCACATTACAATAGCATGGTCAACTGACAACTAAGGCTCTATTGCCAGTGGTCAGTGGGCTTACAATGATTCCTGACATGCAATGGCATCAAAATTACTATGACTGTCACTTGTGGTTGGTTGGATGAGATTCAGGTGGAAGGGAGATGTTAGGTTACATGGTGACTATGGACATTGAATCCAATCTCTCATTTGTACCTAAAAAACATTAACTATAAAGATTATGAGATGGGATAACTGTTGTGTATCTGCATTAGAAACCTTAAATAGAAAATGATTAGATTAGGACAGCCAATTGACAACTCAGGACATGCTGTGAAAGTCAGAATGCCCCCTATAGGAACATTTAAGGAAATCTTTATCTCCTTCAGCCAAAGATCATATACTTCTAAAAATCCAGCACATGATTCAACTGAAAGAGTAACAGAACTGCAAGGCAAATTGAATGCTCAGTCTTGATAAATCTTCTTTTATAAAGTTGTAACACTGAAAAATACTGGGAATAAAAAAATGGGGAAGTGGTATGATCCTCACTGCTGGGATATTAACATTTGAGTGTATAAGCCTAAAAATCTTTGAAATTTTGAATATTCCATGTTAGCCAAAGGAGTTCCCCTCTCATGAGAAGATTTACAGATGATATTTATTTTACCTTATACAGAAACCTTACAAAAACCAAACCTGAGGACAATGCTTTACAATGCTTTTCCTATGCAAGATCTTGCCCCATCGCTTCTCACTGTACCAAAGCCAATAACCAGTCTGATTTCAGTAAAGCTTGAGCAGGGAAATGTTATTAACATTTGGGGAGAAAATAGTTTAACCAGTGACATCATTGCAAAGCCTACCTGATTGTACTAACTAGAATCAAATGAATACCTATAGGAGTATATCTCGAAGGTATTAGATGTAAGTCAGCATAGGAAGTGGCTAGTGACATAAATATTAATTAAGATAGAGAAGAATTTGACACAAACAATTTGACATTATTGACAGAGGATACTCATCTATGATTTGAGGTTTAACATTATATCAAGGATACCTAGCAACTGTGATAATGCACTGCTGGGATGGTTGATTGAAACTTGAACATGATGATTACCTATAGCAAATTAGATAGAGATGTCAGATCTTCTTTGCAAAATATAGACTATAGAAATCTCAAAGTGGTAGACATGTTAGAATGGATTTATCATGTAGGACCAGAGAATTTATTACATGATTATTTTCTCTGGGAGAAAAGAGAGGACACTCCTTCACTAAGGCAATAAAGAACGCATTTGTAAGAGGGTATTTGGTATCTTTGAATAGTTCGGTGATTGCTATGCACTGCAGCCTAGACTTGGCAATGAAATCTGCCCCTGTGGAACTGGCCTCCCTACTGACAATGAAGATGAAGTGATCCTGAGACACATGGAAGGACTTAAAATCATAAGGTAAATATAATTACTGTAGAGAATAGCAAAGGTAAAATGGCAATCAGGGTGACAGGACCCATAGTGACCTATTGCAATAGATGATAATGTTTCTGAAGATGAGCGCAATGGACAGTAACTGGGAGCTAATTGACATGCATTTAAAATAAAGAGCCTCAGAGCATCAGGCTGACATCAACCACCCTAATAGGAAACTTAAAGATTTAAGTTGCTTCACCTATTTAAAAATTTAAGTTGCTGCACATATCCAGAGCCCATTAACTGAACATGAATCTTGGTGTCCCTGATGAAATAACCTGCTATGCTACTGGAAACATGCAATACAAATTATCTATATCTTTTCCAAAATGGACCTATGTCCATTTACAAATGTTCATTAAGGAAAGGAGAATACCCAAAACCTTTGAGAACTATTGGATATAGGATACAATCTCTCACTGATAATAAGCAACCAAACATAACATTATGCTCTTTTTTGATTAAAGTATGAGATTATTGGGGTAAGATGATTAATGGAATTTTGGGCAAATTTTGTCTCCAAGTGAGCCCAGTGATTTTCATACCTGTGCTTATTCTCCAGGTTCCTAAGTATATAATTGGTTATATTACATTTATGAGCTGGGAAAACTCTCATCTGTAAAGTTTGCACCTTTATTGTAGGGAAGACAAAGTACAAAGTCAAAACAAGCACAAGTAAAGTTTATGAATAGTTGTCCCAGGATCCCATGACACTTATCACTGATATATAGATGCTCTCCATTAATTCACATTCATGGCCTCACTGAAGGTTTCTGATACGTTAATGGAAAAGAAGGAAAATATTCAGGCTCGGTTCATGGATGGATTAGTGGGCAAGTTGGCACTAACCAGAAGTAGAATACAGTAGCACAATACCTTCACATATGGGAGGCCACAAAAAAAAAAAAAAAAAAAAAAAAAAAAAGAGTGCTGAAGGAAAATCCCCTTAATGGACAGTGCCCTTGGTTGTTAACTTCATGTAAAAAGAGAGGTTGTCTGAGGTATGTGGATATACATGGACTTCTGTACTTTGCTGAAGGGCTTGGATAGCTGGCCAGTGAATGTAACTAGCAAACTTAAAAGAAAAGAGATAAGGTAGTCTGTAGAAGATGTATATGAAATACATATTGAAGTAGACATATTGCATCTCATGCTAATATCCACAAAACAGTACCCATCTCAGAGGAGGAACTCAACAATCAGAAAGAAAGAACCTATGTGTAAATATCAGCAAGCTTTGGCTATACTACTTCTGATTCAGAGGGCCCACAGATAGAGTAATAATGGCAGAGATGAGGATAAAGAAAGAGCCAAGAGTATGAGTTCCTTCTTACCGACGCTAATCTTAGGAAAACTGTGTAATCCTCACTCCTGGGTTTAGTAATGTTATTACCAACTTTTAATGTTCAGCTAACAGCAGTAGGAACTGATCCTGAGCACTTGATATGACATTTTGTATGTGCATTAGATATACTCCTACACATAATAGAGGGTAAAAGAACTACCTATATATTATCCAATGTTGAATTGCATTGATATGCTTATAAGATTCACTCTATAGAATGGCTATTTTTGTAGTTAATCAAGAATTTTAAGAAGAAAAACATCAAATTATAAATTATCTTTTTTATATCATTTAGAAAAGAACAATTGGTTTATTAACAAAGTTTCCTACATTAAATCTGGACTTATCGTATGCAGTCTGAACGAACATTTTATTCAGGACACATACTACTTGCACATATGAATAGTTGTTTACATACATATCTCACTTTACATTGAAAATGAAACAAAATTTAGGCAACATTAATGTGGAATTACTGACAAGGAAACTAAGCAAATATCACACAACCTATAAGTTGCATAGTTTAGGTTGTTGAAAGCACATGTAGGCCATTTGTGGATAATTACACCATTCTACCAAGGCATTCATTCATAAATGGCTTTGTCTCTACTCTGAGATTACTAATGATTAAATTTGTTGCTTCTGAATTAAGACCTTGACAATAGCCTTTCGAATCTGCTTAGTCTTCACACTGTAGATGATAGGGTTGAGCACAGGAGGGATGAGAAGGAATACATTGGCCATGATGGTGTGGACAAACAGAGGTGCTGAATGGCCATAGCGATGGACAAGAGACAAGCTGATGAGAGGGATGTAGAAGATGGCAACAGCGCTGATGTGGGATATGCAGGTGTTGAAGGCTTTTTGCCTCCCCTCAGAGGAGGCAATGTTGAGAACAGATCGAATGATCAGGACATAGGAGATCAAGATGCAAGGACAATCAAACCCCGTCGTGGAAAAAAGTGCAAACAGACCAAGGATGCTGTTGATTCTGTTATCTGTGCATGAGAGTTGAATGAGATCAACATGGTAGCAGTAAGAATGTGAAAGGGCCACAGCACGGCAGAAGGACAGCCTCTTGACAAAGAGCACCACTGGTAACATTACAGCAAAGTTCCTTATCAACATGCTTATCCCAATCTGGGCAATCCTGGCATTGGTGAGGATGGTGGCATATCTCAGTGGATCACAGATGGCTACAAAACGGTCAAAGGCCATGGCCAATAGAACCCCAGACTCCATGAAAGTAAATCCATGGAGAAAGAACATCTGGGCAATGCAGGCATTTAAGGTGATTTCACGAGCTTCCAACCAGAAAACACCAAGGGTAGTAGGAAGTGTGCACAGGGATAAGCTCAGGTCGATGGCTGAAAGCATAGAGAGGAAATAATACATGGGCTCATGGAGGTTCTGCTCACAGAGGACCACAAATAGGATCATGCTGTTCCCAGAGAGGGCGATGACATACAGGAGACAAAAAGGGATGGAGACCCAGACCTGGGCTGCTCTCAGGCCTGGAATACCCGTCAGGAAGAAGGTCAGAAGTTGAGCATTGGTATTATTGAGGACCAACATAATTAGGGACTGAAAAGACAGGGATATTTGAATAACTGAACATAATATAAATAATAAATATATAGCTCATCACTTAGAACATCTTTCTGGCACTCTAACATTCACTGAGTTACTATTGCTGATTTTGTAAGTACTTTAGGTTTTTTATGAGCTTGCTAGTACTGGAAGCCTCTCTCCATGCTTCTCCTCACTTATTGAAGAGAGAAGATTCCCTGAATTATTCCACATCTAATTTTTCTTAAATCTATAGTTCTCTTTGATGACAACAAACATCACAATGAAGTCATCCTTTCCTCTCAACGTTCCCAGTAGAACACTTAAACAATATGATGAGAAAATTGGTTTCTAATATTTTTTACCGAAGTATAATTAACATACAGTGTTATAGTAGTGTCAGCTGTACAATACAATAATATAATGGTTTGAAGTATTTTTTGAAAATAAATTACTAATCCTGAAATAAAGCACTGAAAAATCAAGTCACATTTGAAATGTGGATATTATTATTTTTTGTCCTGGGAAATATACAGAAGAATGCCAAAGACAACCCCAAGACACACATGTTTATATATGTGATTATAAGGTGGTCCAAAGTACCATCCTAACAAAATAATTGTAACTCCCATTTGTTGAAAGTTCTATGTGTTATTTGACATTTTATATGCATCATGTAATTTCATCCATATACCAACTCTAGGAGGTAGAACGGAAACTAAGACTCAAAAATAAATCTCCTAAGGTTATCTTTATAAAGTACTGTCTAATTGTTGAGAGAAACCATATACATAATTAAGGTAGAAGAAGAAGGGAGGAGGAAGGAAGGAAGGAAGGAAGGAAGGAAGGAAGGAAGGAAGGGAGAGAGAGAAAAAGAAAGAAAGAAAGAAAGAAAGAAAGAAAGAAAGAAAGAAAGAAAGGGAGGGAGGGAGGAAGGGAAGGTGGAAAAATTGAGAGATAGAGGAGAGGAAGGGAGGAAAGGAGGAAGAAAGAGGGAGAGAGAAAGATAAACCTTGCCATTATTTTAACATAGTGCAGTAAGCACTACATTTTGATAAATAGCACAGGCTGCTCCTAAAACACAAAGAACCTTAATAGCCATCATTTCTTGAACACATACTATGTGCCAAATGCAATCATCTTCATATCCATAATCTCATTCAATCATCACAACTATCCAATGAGGTATAGAAAGTTGTCATTCTTAATATTTTTATTACGATGTTTAAAGTGATTAATTTTCCCCATATAATACAGTTAGACAATAGAAAAGCTGAAGTCAGAATCTGCATATAAGACTCCAATTCCTTCATTCAATAAGGCTGAGGAATGCATAGGAGGAATCTCTAAACCAGTCTGACAAATGTCCCTGGCAAACATTTTTCAAATTTGTACCTTCCAGAGACACATTTTGGTCAACGTAGCATCTCTGGAGTAGAGTCTTAAGTTTCAGGTGTTAATTCTCTATGAATTATGTAAATACAAAGCTCTTCAGGCTTCTGGGGAAAAGAATCTCATTGATGGTCTGTGTGCACAAAGGGCCAGAGAATTAGTGTTGAGGCTACACCCACTATGGAAAACAACAGTAAAATAGAATTGCCAGATTTGGTTACTAATTTTTTTTAAGCTTATTTATTTATTTTGAGAGAGACAGTGAGAGTGAATGGGGGTAGGGGCAGAGACACATGGAGAGAGAATCCCAAGCAGTCTCCACACTATAAGCACAGAACCAGATGCAGGGCTCAAACTCACAAACTGTAAGATCATGACCTGAGCAGAAATCAAGAGTCAGATACTTAACTGATTAAGCCACCCAGGAGCCCTTGATTCACTCACTTTTGTGATCCTTTCATTTATCCTTTCATTTACCTATTATGCTAAGGATACTTTCTTTCTGGGAATTTTCTCTCCTCACGTACTGGCACTAATCTCTATTACTTTTCTCCCACCACTCAGCAATTTCTCTCTCTGGCTTCCCACTCCCCACCCAAAGAACCTTAACTTTGGAATCCTTCAGGAATCTGCCTTTTGGCCATTCTCAAGTCATTTAAATTATCTTGCCCATTTTCACAGTTTCATCTTTCATTTATTTAATGAAAAATTTCAAATAATATCTGAAGGCAGCTGTGGTTTCCAAGTTCTTGAAGATAGATGTTCCTTCTGAACATTGCCATATGGATTTCTCATGCGTAAATCAAATTCATGTTCAATTCAATTATGTTCAAAACCAAACTGATCATCTTCCCCTATGCCCTATACTTGTTCTTAATCCTTTATATTCTGAACAAAGCTTATAATTTTCACAAAATTAACCAATTCTCTAAATCATAACTCTGGGAGTTGCCCTGTATGTTTACATCTTTCCCAATCACCAAGTCCCTTCTGCTCAAACTCTAAAGACTTTCTCCTTCCACCTCTTCTTTATTTAAGCACAAAATAATCTCTTTCAGATCTTCATGCTATCTAACCATGCCTATTAAATTAACCTACAAATAATAATAACATATTATAAATATAAAAGGACAAGGGCTCCAAAGCAATAACAACATCCATTTATTAAGCATCTTCTCTATGCCAGAAAAAAAAAAACAAGAAAACAATCCTCTAAACAATCCTTTAGACTGAATAAAAATGAGAAAGTCACACATTTCCACATTTCTCTTATAATGCTATAAATATAGGGAAAGTCAGAAAGAGATTAAGTTTATTTGGGATCTTGAACAAAACCTTTTTAGGAACCATTACATCAGGTTGAATGAAATTTTGTTAGTCTCCAGAGGCTGGTTAAGGGAGATTTGAAAAGATACTCTTCTTATCTGGGTGTTTCCGTTAGGGAGGACATTCGAACAAAGGTTCTGGTCAATTGAGATTAAATTGGTCATTGACTCCACATAGGTAACAGTCAGCAGAGGGATCAGACAGGGTCAACCATGTAATGCAAGTACTGGCACAGGATGACATTCATGTCTGTCAACAGACAGCAGCTCAGACTCCAGCATGAAAAATACATATAGCTGTCTTGTGACCTGGCATCAAAGTAGTGTTTAGAAGGTTCTATTAGGACATTTTTAAGATATGGCTAACCAGGTAAAAAGTCCATTGCCCCTGAACAATGACATTTATTTGTTGTTTGCTTCAGCAAACATTTATTAAAACCCTGTTCTGTGCCAAGTAGAGAAGTGCTCTATAAAAGAAGACACTGGAGTGTAATGTGTAGTCTGAATAACATAAATTTATTAGAAAACAAGGGTGTAAACTATTATTTTTAAAAAATTTTCAATATTAGATGCTAGGAAAATATTTAAATAAATGTGAAAGAAGAAGAAATTAACAAAGATTAAGGGCACAAATGAACGAGTTAACTATAAAACCAAAGTTGATTACTTAAAAAGAAAATATATGGGGGCATCTGGGTGGCTCAGTCAGTTAAGCATCCGACTTTGGATGTCACGATCTCACAGTTTGTGGGTTTGAGCCCTACATCGGGTTTTGTGCTGACAGGTCAGAGCCTGGAGCCTGTTTCAGGTTCTGTGTCTCCCTCTCTCCCTGCCCCTCCCCTGCTTGTGTTCTCTCTCTCTCTCTCTCTTTCAAAAATAAATAAACATTAAAAAAAAAAGCCAAAAAGAAAATATATGAACTTATTTAAAAGTGGTCAAGAAATTTTTAGAGAAAGCATGATTAATGGCATAAGAAATGGAAAAGAAAACAAAAGGATAGAGAAATAAAATTTTAAATATAATGGTTTAAGGATGCATAAGTATAACAATATATTGGGTAACAGATATAAAATTGACTTTATAGAAAAACATCAATCACCAATTTAGCCCAAGAAGTCAAATCCAACAGAAATGGCAATGATGAGGAAATTTGAAGAAACCAAATTTGAAGAAAAAAAAAAGTAGAGTATTTCTAAAATTCTAGTAGAGTGAAAAAGAAGAAATTTTGCACTACCATCCCCTCCAGCAAGGATCATTTGGCAATGCCTGGGAACAGTTTTGGTTGTCACGACTGGGGAGGGAGTGCTACTGGCATCTAGTGGGTCCAAGTCAGGGTTGCTTATATCCTCAAATGCACAAGACAACAAGGACTATCCAGCCCAGATTGTTAACAGGGCTGAGGTTGAGAAATCCTATTCTTGAGCATATAAATAGATGAAAAGCTATTCATCTAATTACTTATGATGGCACATGCAAACATTATAAATAACCTTTTAGCAAGTCAGATGTAACTGTTCCTTTAAAGAATATTGCACTTTGAAACAGTACACTTTGTCTTACAAATGAAAAAAAT
This sequence comes from Panthera pardus, assembly GCF_024362965.1. NCBI lineage: Eukaryota > Metazoa > Chordata > Mammalia > Carnivora > Felidae > Panthera > Panthera pardus. Next base: position 54,763,179 of record NW_026526677.1, read on the forward strand.
ATTCAGTTCAAGAAATCTATTAATGATGTGGCTATACTAACAGATTACTGGTGGAAAACCTGATCAAGACTTGAGGGAAAAATCAGAAAATGCAATGGCAATTCATGATAAAATTATTAATATTTAGGAAGAAAATAGCTCCCTGAATGAAAGACATCTTCTAGAAATTTGGAACAAAACATATTTACTGGTGACCAATTAAAAGCATTTCTTTTTTTTTTATTTTTTTTTATTATTATGTTTATTTCTGAGACAGAGAGAGACAGAGCATGAGTGGGGAAGGGGCAGAGAGAGAGAGAGATACAGAATCAGAAGCAGGCTCCAGACTCTGAGCTGTCAGCACAGAGCCTGACGCGCGGCTCGAACTCACAAACCGTGAGATCATGACCTGAGCTGAAGTCGGTCGCTCAACCGACTGAGCCACCCAGGCGCCCCTAAAAGCATTTCTATTAAGGTCAGTACAAGATAAAGATATTTACTATCACAACTAGTATTCAACATTCTATGGAAAAATCTTAGTAAATGAAAAAAGATAAGTAAATAAAAAGAGAGTGTTACTCTTAAAAAGAAATTTTTAAAAGAACTTTATTTAGGTTTTAATTGATTCTTTACTTAAAAATCTAAAAGAAAAGACTGCAAACTCTTAAAATAGAGTTCAATAATGTGACCACATAGAATATAAATAAATAAATAGCTATTCCTGTTCATAAAAATTAACCATTGAGGGAATTTTATAAAAATAAGGATTTATTTACAGTCGCCACCAAACTATAAAAGTATTGGTATAATACAATGTCTGTATTGTTAGAGAGAAGAGGCCTCTAAAAATTTAGTGAAGAACATAAAAAACGTCCTTTATTTCTTTCCTGAAGATAGAAATATCCAATAGTGAAACAATGTGAATTCTTGCATTAATATTCTCATAAATTAAAGCATTTATCAATCAATAACACACAAGATTGTTTAATGGACAGTGATAGATGGATCCTAAAGTGTATTAGATACAATAAATGTATAAATATATTCAGTATAATATTGAAAATGACAAAGAGAGGGGATTTGTCCTTTGATATATCAAAATGTAAGATGAAGTTATTATAATAACAAAATATAATATTGTCAAAGTTTAAAAATATATGTCCCCAGGAAAGAATAGCATTTCAAAAAAATGTGTGATGAGGATAAAGAATATGATGACAATGGCATTTTATATCACTAGAAAAAGTAACTGATAGGTGATAAATGATATTTGGTCAATTGGCTAACAATTTATAAAAATATTCATCTATCCCTATTTTACACAGACCCCTGCTTTTGAATTTAAAAATTCAAGGTAAAACCAACCCCTATAATAATATTAAGAGTAAATAAGGGGCGCCTGGGTGGCTCAGTCGGTTAAGCGTCGGACTTCAACTCAGGTCACGATCTCGCGTCCGTGAGTTTGAGCCCCGCGTAGGGCTCTGGGCTGATGGCTCAGAGCCTGGAGCCTGCTTCAGATTCTGTGTCTCCCTCTCTCTCTGCCCCTCCCCCATTCATGCTCTGTCTCTCTCTGTCTCAAAAATAAATAAACGTTAAAAAAAATTTTTAAAAAAAGAGTAAATAAAAGAAAATGCATTTGTGACTTTTTTAGGGAACGCCTTCTACTTAAGATGAAAATAAAACCATTAAATAAAATACTGATAGAAAACACTGCACCCAACTTAAATACTATTGATTACCAAAAATGCCTGTAAACAAAATTAAAAGTACAGCATATCATACATGCATTAGAAGGCTAAGACCAAAGACTGCTGCTGCATGCCCTTCCAAATAGATTGTGTGTCTGTTGCTTGAGGACAGTCTGTGGTTTGATCGATGGTGAGGGAGTTGGGAATGGGAAACATAACACTAAGCAGATTTCTGTTTCCAGAGGCTTTGGTCATGAAGGACATAGTGGACATTGGAATGTATTATTCTGATCCAGTACCATAACAAGGATGAAGGCAGGTGTCTTTACTCCTACATTGATGGGAGGTAGGACCTTGGTGACCCATTCCCATTTAAGATTCCTCATCTGTAAACCTGGAACTTAAAAAAATATCCCTGCCTATTTCCAGTTTGTCTGTGATAACTGGTCAAATACCAAGATGCATTTGAAGTACTTCTTTCTTTTTTTTTTAATTTTTAATGTTTATTTATTTTTGAGAGAGAGGGAGAGACAGAGCACAAGTGGGGGAGGGGCAGAGAGAGAGGGAGACACAGAATCTAAGCAGGTTCCAGGCTCTGAGCTATCAGTGCAGAGCCCAGTGCAGGGCTCTAACTCATAAACTGCAAGATCATGACCTGAGCCGAAGTCGGACGCTTAACCGACTGAGCCACCCAGATGTCCCTGAATTACTTCTTTCTAAATATAAATGGCTTGTGTGAAGACACTTGTTAGAGAGCTCAGACTACCAGGATCCTGTAAAAAGGTGGAGCTGATGCCAAGTGAAAGAACTCAAAAAACTTATTTTCTAGCGAATGAGGATATGGAAATCAGTCAAATTTAAAAGCTGAGTGAAGCAATAAAGTATACAATACATGTCAAATTTGGACCACACAGAATTACAACAATTCACTCCACTTCCTTGACATAACTGAATTCAGTGTTTTTCTCCTTGGAATAAATATTCGTTTGCAAACTTCTGGCTGATATCTCACTTAATTCCCACAACATTCAGCTTGTGCCTGCCGCTCTGAACGCCTCTTCCCATTATCTGTACTCTTCTACTTCTGATTTGCAGTCCTGTGTTTCTCAGTACCTACCCTGCTCCATGCCTCCCACTGGTTCATCCAACCTCACCCTCCACATTGGCTCTCACAGTCCCTCTCCTTGGTCTGCTCTTTCTGCTCCTGCCATCTTACCTGGCTCCCAACAGAGGCAGAGCTGCCTTTCCCACTCACCCACCAGCCACCTATGCATGTGGGTGCCTCTATAAGGAGCCCAGCACGTAACCCAGCCCTGCTGCCAAGAGACCCTTGGGGCTTAGAAATAATATAATCAGATGAGCAGCATGATTCTAGGTGTGAGGACTAGGCTTTCCCTAAGGGGCTCATCACTAGACTGAAGCAGATCAGTAATATGTTTACCATTCTCTTTTAATTATTTTTAAAATTATTGTTAATATTTAATTACTTAAATTTTAACTATTTAAATATTTGTAATATTTTTCAATAAATATAAACATTCTTTTTTCTCTCCATTAACTTTAGATCCTATTTATTGCCATATAAGCTGCAGGCAAGAAATACCCTCACACTTCCTCCTTCTTTCCCTTCTTCATTCCCAAATTTAGTCACCTACACTGTAATATTTGTCTGGATAAGACATATAAATTTATGTAAAGTGTTAAAGCTATGATTAAATATTGCATATTTGTGTTTCAGTTGTTTGAGCCTTAAAGGAAATAAATTTTGACTGAAATTTTTTTATTTGATTTTTATTTGATTAAATACACATTATTCAACACAGAATCTAGAATACATGGTGCTACTAATATAAAATCAATTCTTTCCTTTTCTACTGATTCTATTGCCCATAATTATGCCAAATTTCTATTTAATTTACACTGGACCATGGTTTTCTTGGACAACTATCTGTTTTCTGAAATTCAAATTACCTTCTATTTTCCTTGCTTACAGGATAAAGACAAGCTTTCTTCATCATCTCCCTAATGCCTTACTGCTATTTATTCCTAATGATAATTAAATGCTTGCAAAATCAAATGATCATACAAATATTCTCAAGATCTTATTAAAATGAAAATTCTGATTCATTAGGTCTGAGATGGAGCATGATTTCTGAATTTCTGACACCCCTTCTTCTCTGAGGATTTATTTTGTGCAAGGCTTTAAAACATTCTGCATTTTCTAAAGGTTATTTATTTATTTGGAGAGAGAGACAGCATGAGTGGGGGAGGGGCAGAGGGAGAGAATCCCAACCATGCTCTACGCTGCCAGCACAGAGCCCAATGTGGGGCTTGAACTAAGAAAACTGTGATATCGTAACCTGAACCAAAACCAGACACTCAACCTACTGAACCACCAAGGCGCTCCTATATTCTGCATTTTTTAAAGTATATCAAAATGCTGCTTTCCTGGGAGTACTTTACATGATATCCTTGAATAATTTCCACTCATACTTGGTTGGCGATTGGATATCCATTTTATTTTGCTGAAGCACACACTCTGGTTTTATTAAGAAAAAAAAAAGGAGGCAGAAAATGATAAATATTCTGTGTTCCTGCCTGTCAAAAAAACTGTTTTTGCTCTTACACTTTATTGATGGATTTGGCTGTATATAGAATTGTTAGGCTATAATAATTTCTCTGAACATTTTCAAGGTTTAGTTTAATGTAATGAATAAGACTAGAGATAAAAATTCTGGTTCTGTATGTCTACACTGTAAAACTTAACTCCTTGCTGCCTTAGTTTCTCTACCTGTAAAATGTTGATACCTATTTCATTGAGTTGTTGTACAGAATCAGTAAATCTGTAGTTTTTAAACTGTTAGAATACAAATTGGCATATAGAAACTATCAAGCAAATCTCCCCTATTCATAGCTAGGTTTGTATAAACCAAAATTAAACTTTCTGGTCTTTCTTTATAGGTCTTTACTCTAAAGCATTAGGTTCTACTTTTCTTATCCTTGGTACTTTGAAATTTCACAATATTGTTTCTATATATGCTTTTTTTTTCCAGTTCTTTATTCTTTTTTCCTTCTTTGCTCAGTAGTATTCAATTGGATAAATGTAGCAAATTTGTTTAATCTCCAATTGGCAGATTTGAGTTGTTTTCACATCTTAGCTGTTTATACATACAGCAACTATAAACATTCTTTGACACTTTTGGTACATATATAAAACACTTATTTGGGGTATGAACTATAAGCGGAATTGCTTGGTCAAAAAGATACTTACCTTGGGGGCACCTGGGTGACTCAGACGGTTGAGCATTTAATTTCAGCTCAGGCCATGATCTCACAGTTCATGCATTCAAGCCCCGCATCAGGCTCTGTGCTGACAGCTCAGATTCTGTGTGCTTTGGATTCTGTGTGTCTCTCTCTGTCCCTTTCCCACTCATGCTCTGTCTCTCTCTGTTTCTCAAAAATAAACATTAAAAAAAATTTTTTAAAGAGATGCTCACCTTTATTAGAAATTGCCAAAAAGTTTCCTGATGTGGCTGTACTTAGAACCTGAGTGTGTCAATTGACCCATATTTTTGCCAATACTTAGTGTTGTCAATGTATTTAATTTTTGTTATGCTAATAAGTTTATATTGGTATCTCATTGTGATTTGGTATTTTATTTCCTATGAATAATAATGCTGAGCACTTTCCACATGTGTATTCATCTACTGTCTTTTGTGAAGTGCCTATTTAAATCATTTGCTTAAATTGCTTCTCGGCCTTTTGGCTAAGATCAAGTGTAGTATCTGTTCTTATCAGTTTAATAAATCATTTGCTTAAAATTTTAATAAGCTGCTTGTTTTTTCATTAATTGATTATGGAACTTTATTTTTCAGTTATAGGCATTGTGAATATTTTGTCCATCTGTGACTTGCCTTTTCTTTTTTCTTTAATGTCTATTTATTTTTGAGAGAAAGACAGAAACAGAGAGCGTGAGGGAGACACAGAATCCGAAGCAGGTTCTAGGCTCTGAGCTGTCAGAACAGAGCCCCATATGGGGCTTGAACTTACAAACTGTGAGATCCTGACCCCGAAGTCAGATGCTCAACTGACCGATCCCCCCAGGCACCCCATGTTTGCCTTTTCAAATTTATAATGCCACCTTTTCAAATTGATTTTTTAAAATTTTGATGAGGTTCAACTGTTGATTTATTTTCTTTCATAGCTAGTGCTTTTTGCAGGCTAAGAAATCTTTCCTTTCCTAAAGTTCATGACAATATTATTCTATTTTTTCTTTTAGAATATTTATAGTTCTAGCTTTCAAATCTAGGTTTATATTATAATTCAGTAAAGATTTTTTTGAGGTAGGAGTTAAGGTTCATTTTTCTTTTATACAGACAATTAGTTTAGTGCCATAAAGACATTTTTCTGTCCCTGAATTGCATTACTTTCTCTGCTGAAAATTAATTCTGCTTGAAGCTATTTCTGGTTTCTTTATCATTTTTTTCAATAATGTATTGATCTATCCTTACATGCATACAAGGCCACCCCTAAGTTATGTGGGACACAGTAGGATCACTGCCTAAATAGAAAACAATTTAATTAGATAAATAATTGAATTAAATTACATTTAGCAATTAATTAGATAAACTAATAAAAACTATGTTTAAAATCCACTGGCTGGTGATCTTGAATGGCTCAGTTAGTTAACTGCCCAACTCTTAATCTCAGCTCAGGTCTTGATCTAAGATCACAAGTTCAGCCCCACATTGGACTCTATGCTGGGCGTGAAGCCTAGTTAAAAAAAAAAAAACCCACTGGCTCATGTGGAGTATAATTATTTATAGATGAAGATTTAAAATTAAGGATAAAATGTATTTATTGCTGTATTAGTTTGTTAGGCTGCCATAATAAAGTGCCACAAACTGAATAGCTTAACTGACAGAAATGTATTGCGTTATAGTTCTGGAGCTTAAAAGTCTAGGATTAAGGTATCAGACATGTTGGTTTCTTCTGTTGGCTATGAAAGTGAATCTGTTCAATGCTTCTCTCCTGGCTTCTGGTGGTTTGCTATAAAACTGGCTTATAGACACATCATCTTGATTTCTGCCTTCATGTCCACATGGTATTCTCTATCTATTTATATGTCTCTGGGTCCAAATTTCAATTTTTATAAGGACATCAGTCATATTGGACCAAGACCCACCCTACTCCAGTGTAAGTTCATCTTAGCTAACTATGTCTTTAATGACTCTATTTCAAAATAAGATATATTCTGAGGTACTGGGGGTTAGAAATTCAACATATAAATCGGGGTGGGGGGACACAATTCAACCCACAACAATTGTCCAAGCAGTGCACATACATTTTCTTGTCTTTTTCAGTCTCCAGGGCCTTCACTACAGTGTTAACATCAGCAAGGTTCTCCCTGAACTTTGAGGAAGCAGAGCATAGCCCTGATTATTTCCCCTCTAACCATGTTTGATTTCCTTCCTGAATGTGGTAATGAGCCCTGCATGGTGGAGCAACTGGCAGTGAGAGCACTTTCTTCAGGAGAGTAAGAAATGAGGACAAAAAACCATCGTTATACACCTTCTGAGGTCAGATAACAGACAGTTTAACCTTCTACATTATGGTTGGAAGTTCTGCCTCTTGAGAAGATGCACAAAGTAACAAAAGATATTCATTGTAATTAGTGGACAGAGTCTGAACAATAAACTTAGTCAAGGAGGTCAGTTATTAGTTTCCAAACACAATGTCTCTGCACAATTAAAGGGAGAGAAATGTGACAATAGTTTGGGCTGCTTTGAGAGCCCAGGTAAAGTCATTGCCATGAACTTGCAATGGTCCCAATCTGATCATTGGTGCTATTGCTTCTAGCAGTTGCTCAGTGGTACAGGGGTAGCAGGAGACAATGACATAATAGTAGCTGTGATGGATAGATCGTGTTGAGGTTATTCACACAAGTATGGTTGAAATGATGAACTATGAGGACTATATTTCATAGACAAGAACTTGAAAAGAAAAGAGGACTGAAAAGATTGGGAAAATATACATAGGGTATGTTCAAGGATTCAGAGATTGAGTATCTCTGAGCTTTGGCAAGGTTCAGGCCATGTCCATTCATGATTGACTGAGTATCTACTGTGGAGATAGAGGACAACACAAGTGAGGATAGAAGAGCTATGGGGCTATGGATGGGGACAAGCTTTCGACATAATTACATGCAAGTATCCCAGGATTCTCAGGTCAATATCCTCAACAGCTTTTTCATCCATCAAAACTTCCTTTCCAAACATTTTTCTCTGTCTCTGCCCTCACAACCCCACAAAACCTAACTCACAGATTGGTGTGGCTACAAGTTCATGGTAACCAACCTTAACTAGACTCTCAATATTGCCCACAAATCTTTTCACTGTCCACTGGAGACTGAGGTTTAGAGCAGGTCTGCGAGCCAAGTGCACAATCCTGCAGAGACACCAGCTTTTGAAACACACAAACCATGAGGATAACTTTACGAGACCAAATCAGGAAAGTACTGACCTGCCTGCTGCACACTCATTTCAGCAAGTCATGCCCAGCTAGAGTTGAAAAACACTGTGGATGGCCTAACAAGTTACTTCAATAAGAGCTTGGATATCATGTCTGCTTGGAGCCACCATAGCATTGGGGATCGTGGGAAGATTCATGAGATGAGGAAACTCAGGTCCTATCCCGAGATGTTTCATGTTATTTAGGGAGAAAATTCCTCTAGTTAAGAAAGAAGGAGAAACAGAAGCATGTGGCACTTTCTTCTACTTTCATTACACCAAGTGTTTAATCCACAACTGCTAACAGAAGCAGACACAGAAAAACAGTTGCAACCAGAGATAACTCCAAAATTACAATGTGAGCCTGATCCCAAGAATAATAAAACCTTGAATATTTCCTGTAAACTGGGACTCCCTAACAAAAACAGTTGTACCCTAGATTTTTGTTATGCTGATATCTTAAAACAAACCATGACCTTTGTGAACATGATGATGGCAATTCACCATAAACAGATTACTATAACCCTGATAATGTTGGTAACATTTTGTGTGATTTATTTCCCTATAAATGTATGTTGGGTTTAAATGGCAGAGTGTATCTTCTGAGTCTGACAACTGTGAACTCTGCAAAAAAAAATATTACTCTCTGTTTTTAAACACATTTTTGTCAAATCTTCATTTATGACATATCCTTCATATTAGGGAATGCTGAGAAAAAAATATATAAGAGGGGCGCCTGGGTGGTTCAGTCGGTTAAGTGTCTGACTTCAGCTCAGGTCATGATCTCACAGTTTGTGGGTTCGAGTCCCACATCGGCCTCTGTGCTGACAACTCAGAGCCTAGAGCCTGCTTCAGATTCTGTGTCTCCCTCGCTCTCTGCCCCTCCCCCACTCATGCTCTCTCCCTCTCTCCTTCAAAAATAAACAAACATTAAAACAACTTTTTTTTTAAGAGAAAAGAAATAAGAGAATACCAGCAAGGGCCTACACAGGGAGTGACAGGAAGCTCTGCACAGACTTAACTGTTCAGGCTGAGCTAGGAGGGCTTTCCAGCTTCACAACTTTTCACGAACAACTATGGCAAGACCTCCATCTGGAATTTGTTTTCCCTCTCCTAATAAGAAGTGAAAGGGCTTAGACCATTGTACCTTGGGACACACAGAAGCACCAACAGATTGTCAACACCCTCATCAAACCCACAATATTGCCTATACATACTCATATAGACACACAGTGATGTGTAATCACAGTGTCAGGTTTGGAGCTCAGTGTATGCCTTCATAAAACATGTGTATTTAGTGGCTTTGTACTCACAGAGCCACACTATCCCACTAAATATGTATACCAACAGCAAATGATTATTTATACCTACACAAACACAGCTTATACACATACATTCACATGCAAATCCAGTCCTTACACATGTTTATTAACACATCTCTCAGATACACATCAACAAACATATCAACACACTTTCACATTCCACATTCCACATTTTGTTTCACTAACAAAAAATGCATGCATACAGATAAGCTCACACTCCTGTAATCTCAACAACACACATTCTTGCACATGCATTCAAATCCCCTGCTTTAGCTATGTGTATACAGAGGAGAGAGGCAAGCTAGGGGTTAATGCTTCCAGCTTACCCTCCAGTCTCAGAGGAAGCCAGAGTATGAGGCAGTGGGGCCCAAGAGGAAGGAAAGAATTAATGCTGGGGAAGGGAAAGGCCAGACTTAAACAGGTCTTTAAATAGGTCCGAACTCACAGTCTCTGTAAAAAGCTAAATCACAGGAGCCAGTTAGAGCTGCTTATGGTCAGAGATAAAGCAGAGCTCAAGGTGAGTGGTCCCCTGTGCCCCAGTCATCTCTGCCCTTCCCAGAGAACAGTAGGACTCACAGAGTCTCTAAGAATCTGAAATGCAACGCAATGCACTGTGCAGAATGACCTGACTTATGCCAGCTCCAGGTCCAGAGATCCATGACTGGTGAATTTCCTTCTGAGATGGGGAGACAATTCGCTGCTCACACTGTGTCCTCCAGGGAAATTCTAGACAAGTAGGCAGACTGCCTCCACACTCAATCCCTCCACAAAGGACACAGGATCTGAACCCTACCCCACTTCGGCATTCTTGCTACATGCCTTAGTTTTAGATACCCCAAAGTGAGAGAACAGACTAAATTTCTCTGAAGCCATTCCTTAGCAAGATCTCAGTCCATTTTATCCTTTACCCTTTCAGACTTGAGCAACTCGATTAAACTGATGAACATACCTATTTCTACATAATGAGTGGGGTAATTGAAGTCAACAGAGGTAGTGGTATCAGCACTGGATTCAAACCCATACTCACAGATGAAAACTGAGCTCCAGCAGTGTGAGAACATTTTTCTTGCAACCATATTCCCTGAAACAAAAGTTACGCCAAGTTCTCACAAATTATATTGTACTTTGGAGAACAGAAACATTGAATCTGAAGTTCAATGTGTGATCACCCTGGCTGTAACATAGAAAAAAAGATGGCTTAATTTCTTCTGTCAATAAGCACTATGCTCACATGAGGTCTAGCATATGGTAGGCAAGGACAGGGACATATTTATAAGCAGGGAAAGGGGGAAGGAATTTTGGGCAAGAAGGGAAATTATATTGCTCTTCTTTTTCCTACTTTTTAGGGAATGTACATCTCTTTCCCCCAACTCAGCAGCAAGTTGATGACCTGTGTCTCCCCTCAGAATTACTATTGAAAACCTCACACACTGCACACACACACACACACACACACACAAAAAAAAAAAAAAAAAAAAAATGACCTAAGATTGGTTAGTCTTGACTAATGGTTAATTGGTTAACTCCTTGTCCACTCCACATTAGTTGCAGACTTAACTCCTTGCAAGTCTGAGGAGGGAAAAAGACAAAGGAAATGCTGATAGTGAGGACATCAGATTCCATGGGAATGTAAATGTAGAGAAGAAAGAGAGGCACCAGTCAAGAGCCCCATCTCCTACCTCAGACTTGGGTTCCTGGTCACCACCTAAGAAGAGTCACCACTCCAAAAAGAGTATGTAGAACAGGTAAGTTCCCCACGAAGGCTGATGGGCAGAAGTGTGTAAGTGTGTATTAAAAACAATAACATGTAAAAGCAAATAGTGTTATATTTACAAAAATAGCAACATTTTCTATGAGTAAGTAGATTATTATGCACTTTGAGACATTGTAGGTTTACCCAGCACCTTTATCAGTATAACAAAAATGGCCTCATTATGCTCTCCCAGGTGCCCATGAGACCCAGTGAGTATGTCTTCACAAATGGAGGGTGACTTACAGGGGGCAGAAGGGAAGGAGAAAAGAAGATTCTGGTTCAAACAGAAGATAAAACTGAAAGCCAGGCAGAAGTGCATGAAAAAGAACGTTAAACACCAGATAACGTGTGTGTTTCTGAATTTTCACTATGCCCTGGAGAGGAGTATTTGTTCTGAGCAAAGCCCTAGCTATTATCTAGGTAGGATAGTAGAGTTTCCAAATTAAAGCAAAATTTATAAGTTCTGATCCACATTTCTCTCATAATGCTATAAATATAGGGAAAGTCAGAAAGAGATTAAGTTTATTTGGGATCTTGAACAAAACCTTTTTAGGAACCATTACATCAGGTTGAATGAAATTTTGTTAGTCTCCAGAGGCTGGTTAAGGGAGATTTGAAAAGATACTCTTCTTATCTGGGTGTTTCCGTTAGGGAGGACATTCGAACAAAGGTTCTGGTCAATTGAGATTAAATTGGTCATTGACTCCACATAGGTAACAGTCAGCAGAGGGATCAGACAGGGTCAACCATGTAATGCAAGTATTGGCACAGGATGACATTCATGTCTGTCAACAGACAGCAGCTCAGACTCCAGCATGAAAAATACATATAGCTGTCTTGTGACCTGGCATCAAAGTAGTGTTTAGGAGGTTCTATTAGGACATTTTTAAGATATGGCTAACCAGGTAAAAAGTCCATTGCCCCTGAACAATGACATTTATTTGTTGTTTGCTTCAGCAAACATTTATTAAAACCCTGTTCTGTGCCAAGTAGAGAAGTGCTCAGGTTGGTGTACTCGTTAGGGCCGACCTCATGAAAATTCATCATGCAGGACAGGAGTTAGTAAATTATCACCTGCAGACCAAATCCAGCTTGCAGCCTGTTTTTGAAAATAAAATTGTATTGGAATGTAGCCACACTCACACATTTCCATATTGACTGTGCTGCTTTCATGCTACCATGCCCAAGCTGACTAATACCAACAAGATTGTATGGCTCACAAAGACTAAAATATGCGTGATCTGACCTTTCACAGAAAACAGTTGCTGGCCCCTAATCTAGGAGGAGACATTCACTATACATAACAGGTTTAACTGCAGGTGTACAATCTGTCACTCAGTTATCCTCCAGCCCAAATTCTCCTGGTAACTCCTAGAATCAAAAATAACTCATCCTCACTACGTACAATGCCATTAAGACAAAGTGCTTTGCAAACTGGTTTCCTGTCCTGAAAAGTTCCCAAGTGGCTTAAATAAATGGCTGAAAAGAACCTGTTGGAAAGGTTAAACAAATCATTTTGTCCTAAACAATAGAAGGATGAGAATTACTATTAGTGACATTATTTGTTAAGATAGTTTTCTCTTAACAGATTCTACTTTCATGGATAATATTGATTCTTATACAGAAACTACACTTGCAGCTAGTATGTTCTGACACTACTTTGAGTGACATAAATATGAATGAAGGCTAAAGAATGACATCACTTTATGTTCCAAAATTTAATTTATTAAAACATTTGAAATTATTCCAGTTTACTTTTAAAGTCAATCAACCTATTATTCAATGGCTTCTTCTAAAATATTATAAATAATACTAATAACTTATTTCATTGTTATCACCTGTAGAGCATAGATTACCTTCCCAAGGAAACCAAATTAACCATCCTGTGATGCTGGCTTTAGAGAACAGCTCTTCACATCCTGCATACTTCATCCTACTTGGGATCCCAGGACTCGAGAATTCCCAATTTTGGATTGCCTTTCCTCTCTGTGCCATGTATGTTGTGGCTATAATTGGCAATACCACTGTCCTCCATATAATCCGAATTGACCACACTCTGCATGAGCCCATGTACCTCTTTCTAGCCATGCTGGCTATCACTGACCTGGTCCTCTCATCTTCCACACAACCTAAAATGCTGGCTATACTCTGGTTTCATGCTCATGAGACTGAATACCACGCCTGCCTCATCCAGATGTTCTTCATCCATGCCTTTTCCTCTGTGGAGTCTGGGGTACTCATGGCTATGGCCTTGGACCGTTATGTGGCCATCTGCTTCCCACTCCGTCACTCAAGTGTCCTGACCCCAGCTGTAGTGGGTAAATTGGGAGCAGCTGTGATGATGAGAGCATTGCTGTTGGTGAGCCCCTTCTGCATTATGGTCTCCAGGATGCCCTTCTGCCCCAACCAGATCATTCCTCAGTCATACTGTGAACACATGGCTGTGCTAAAGCTGGTGTGTGCAGATACTAGAGTAAATCGTGCATATGGGCTCTTTGGGGCCTTCTCTGTGGTTGGCTTTGATATGATTGTCATCAGTGTATCCTATGTGATGATTTTGAGAACTGTTCTGGGGTTGCCTTCTGGTCAAGCCCAGCTCAAGGCTTTTGGTACATGTGCGTCCCATATCTGTGTCATCTTGGCTTTTTATATCCCAGCGCTCTTTACATTCCTCACCCACCGCTTTGGACATCATGTGCCCCGAGCAGTACATATCATGTTTGCCAATCTCTATCTCCTGGTTCCTCCCATGCTCAACCCCATCATCTATGGAGTTAGAACCAAGCAGATCAGGAACAGGGTTATTCAAGGTTGTTGTTGGAAAGATCCCTGAGCCAAAAGTCATAGTATAACAACCAACCCAATCACCTCACTGATCTAGGAACACAAATGCAGATAATTTGTCATGCCATCACATATCAGCACAAAGTCATCTCTGTGAGCAAAAGGCCCAGAGTTTAGTAACCCTCCAGAGTAGAACCAATTTTCAGGATGCCCACAAGAGCTCTCTGAGAGATGTGATTAACCACAAATGCTGAGTTGACCAATTTTCATCATCATAAGAAAACAGTGAAAAATATGTCAACCTACCAAATTAGTGAAGATTTTAAAGAATGCCATTTCCTGTCCATCAACTGATGAATGATAAAGAAATTGTGGTTTATATACACAATGGAGTACTACAGGGCAATGAGAAAGAACAAAATATGGCCCTTTGTAGCAATGTGGATGGAACTGGAGAGTGTGATGCTAAGTGAAATAAGCCATACAGAGAAAGACAGATACCATATGCTTTCACTCTTATGTGGATCCTGAGAAACTTAACAGAAACCCATGGGGGAGGGGAAGGAAAAAAAAAAGAGGTTAGAAGGTTAGAGTGGGAGAGAGCCAGAGCATAAGAGACTCTTAAAAACTGAGAACAAACTGAGGGTTGATGAGGGGTGGGAGGGAGGGGAGGGTAGGTGATGGGTATTGAGGAGGGCACCTTTTGGGATGAGCACTGGGTGTTGTATGGAAAACAATTTGACAATAAATTTCACATATTGAAAAAATAAATAAATAAATAAAAGAATGCCATTTCCATAGACCACCAAGGTGAAAATTATTTTTACACTATCACTAGAAGTACAAGTTGGTAAACCTTGTTAAAAAGGGCACTTGAAATTTCTACCAGAACAATTAGAAAACACATGTATTCTCCATCTTGGGATCTCTTTATAAAAATAGAATTTGAAAAAAAAATTCAAAGGCACATACAGATTCATTATTTATAAAAACAAAAACTGGAAAACATTCTAATAATAACCTATAAGACCCAGATGAAGAATAAACAATTGAATATCATGTAACATTTAACTAATGTATTTGCAAAGAGTATGGAAAGGTATGTAAAATGACCAAGATAGAACATTAAAGAAAAAAGAAAAAAACATTTGCCCATAAGGCTATGGCCAATTCAAAAAGAAATATAAGGCATAGAAAAATATTCTGGAAATACATCCAAAATCTAATAATAGCAACTCAGAGGAGTGATATTTGTGGTTTCTTAATTTTATTTCTTCATTTTTATGTATTATTTAAAATTATCCTTGATTGAGGAAGCTTAATTTTAGTGTGAGCAAATGTAATTGAAACAACAAAAGTGTACAAAGAGGTTATTTCAGTGCCTAAGCCTAGGGGAAGACAGTGGGCAACCTGAGAAGATGAAGGACTCTAGAATAACTTCCAGAAAATCTTTAAACTCCAGATGTGAAATTAAACCAGAATCACAACTTTTTGAGACTGGTAAGAATGAGGATTAGGTATGCTGAGCATTGGATTCTCCTTCCAAAATTTCCTAAATCCCTGATTCAATGGATTTCAGAATAACAGAGTGTGGGAAAAGAATGAAGGAGAATTTCCCTTCTGAAGATAACTATACTGTATGGTTAAAGGTAGTGAGAAAATCACTAGAAGTTTTAGTATTTGTTAATATTTAATTTCCTTTTATATTAAAATTTTAAGCTATTATTAGAAACTATTTTTTACTTTCATTTTTTTCTTTATGAGGTATACTTCTACAAAAAGTTGTACTTATTTAATGTATATATTTTGATGGTTTGAACATATGCTACAGACATAATACCATCACCACAAACAAGGTACAATCACCCACCACAATTATTGAATTGGTCTTTTTATCATCCTGCACCATTCTCCTGTTAAAGCCAATACTGAAAAGGTTCTAGGCACTGAGGCTTTTATGTTACTAAAACCAACATCAGTTGAAGGTACTTTAAGAAGAATCAGGAACATGTTTGCTTCTCCCAGAAGAAACACTATTGGAGACTAAACGTGTCCCCAAAAATGAATAGGTATTCTGAAGGAGCATTTTCATGATCCCCAAATTTTAGAGTTATCAACAGACTGTTATACTGTTATCAGCAAATCAGTTAGTGATTGTGAGCCCCTCTTCCTCTTTTAAAAATCAACTTTATCTCTGTATAACTTGTGACAATAAAATGTAAGTATTTTAATGCACAGTTTGAAGAGTTCTAACATATATAAATGCCTCTGTAGCTCCCACCCCAGTTAAGACATAGAACATTTTCAACACTTTGGAAAAGTTTCTCTTGCCTCTCTGGAGCCAGTCGCCACCTCTGTACCCAAACCAGGCAAAGCCTGATCTGATTTCTTTCAATATATATTTATTTTCTCTCACTAAAACTTTCATAAATCTAAGAACAAATAATATATTCTTTTAATTCTGGTGTCTTTCACTCAGTATAGAGATTTTCAGATTCAGCCATACTGTTGTATGTATATGATAAGTAGTTATTTACTATTATTTCTGAGCAGTATATTCTATTTTTTCAACATACCAATTGTCACCATTTTCCTTTACTTCAGCCCTTCTATTCTTCTTCCAAACATATTCTCTTCTTATCTGTGTTAGGGTTTTGCTCTAAATCGTTCCACGTTCCCCAGTTGTTATTTTCTAGAATATTCTATCTTCCTCTCAACATCCTTTAGATATCAACTAATACAACCTTATCAGTGAAGTGTGCTTAACTCATATATGTCAACTAATTCTTGCCCCCCACCGTAATTTTCTTTCAACATAAATATTTTATTTCCTCCTTAACAGAATATGTAAATATTCAAATACTTATTCACCATCAGTTAGTATGACTTGAATATAACTTCCATAAGTATAGCATACTTGTTCACTATTCTATCCCAAACCTAGCTCACCAGAAAAAACTACTTACATGAATGAATGATTAAATTTTTACATGTGCCTGCTACCATCGTCACAACAATTCCACTCCTGGCCACAAGATGGCATTGGCAGGTCCATTTTTGCCTCCTTCCTGCAAAATGGGATACCAGACATTTCAGTCCTAAGGCCTCCTTTCATTATTCCCATGGAAACTTTGAAGGTTGTTATCTGTTTGATAAGATACCTTTGACAGATAAATAACAATTTGTCCCTCACTCACTTCTTTTTATTTACAAATATAAAATATGTGGAACATTTTACATTTCTCTTCAAGAAATACCTATGAAGTGATTATGTTGCACCAAATATTATTCTATGAGAGGATGGGACTACCATAGACACAGGAGAAAATGGCAATCAAACAACCTAGTTAGTATGAAACGATCAAATGAAGCACACTGAATTCCAGCTCCAGTAGAAAACCTACTTACTTAAACTGTGCAGCTCTATCATGACTAGAAGTACCCTTAAGTATCATGAATCAGTGAAAATAGAAGACTGCCTTCATTACAACCTGAAGAACCAGTGGGTCCAGGACATCAAATCTGTAACTAACCCCAGGCACCTGTACTCATTTCCAAAAACTAGCAAGTGAGTACTTTGAGCAAGAGACTTGATTTCCCATTTGTACATGGGCAGAGTCATCCCAGTGCCTCTCTTCTCTCAGCACACACCTCTAGGGTGACCTAGTGGCTAAGAGAAGCCAGTCAGAATTTAACAAAAGAAGGTCAGCTTCTCCTGGTTTTTAAACATTATTCAGGGCTGAGATCTGCTGTCTGAGCTCAGTTCTACAGTAACTTCAAGAGGGGAATAATGCATCATCAGTATTGTCTACTCTGCACAGAGCCAAACACAGTGTTATTAGTATGATGTATTTCATGCTCAAAGTCAACAAGCATTTCTTCACCACTTACTATGTGCCAGTACTGTGTTTGGTGCTGGGGTTATGAACATAACAAGTTCATAGTTGATCCTAAAATCCCCTCCTCCAACCTCTTCCAGCACCTGCTACAATCTACAGTCATCACCCTCACCCACTTATACCCTGATGACCTGATTATGTATTTATTATTGATTCTCTGCTACATCTGTTATGCCTGAGCTCACTAACTAATCTTACTCTATCTTTTGAGGCTAGAGCTCAGAAAACAGAAGAAGAAGAAAGGCCCAAGGAGGTATGATGCCTCACTTAGCAGAGCCTTGTCCTCATCCCCATCCCAGATAAACCTGGAGTCTCAGTCTTTGATTTCCAGTTCTGAATGTGCATATTTTAGGTATGAACCATCACGGAAGTGTTTGGGATTCACTACTTTCTAGAAGCCCTAGAGTTAAGAGCCATGTTATTTCTTTTGTTTTCTAAACTTTATCTATTTGTTTTGAGAGAGAGAGAGAGAGAGAGTATTGGAGGGGCAGAAAGAGGAGAGAGAGAATACCAAGGAGGCTCCATGCTGTCAGTGTGGAAACTTTTTTCCCAGAAACTTTGGCTTATAGACACATCATCTTGATAACTACCTTCATGGCCAAATGCAATTTCTCTCTACCTATACATCTGTGTTTCCAAATTTCCCCTTGTACGAAGACAGCAGTCACATTGGATTAGGGCCCACCCTACTCCAACATGACCTCATTTTATCCACCTACACTCTGATGACAAAGTCATATTCTGAGGTACAGTGGAGTAGAAATTCAACATAT
Organism: Panthera pardus; assembly: GCF_024362965.1. NCBI lineage: Eukaryota > Metazoa > Chordata > Mammalia > Carnivora > Felidae > Panthera > Panthera pardus. The sequence continues at coordinate 54,781,886 of NW_026526677.1, forward strand.
AAATCGAGGTGGGGGGACACAATTCAACCCACAACAATTGTCCAAGCAGTGCACATACATTTTCTTGTCTTTTTCTGTCTCCAGGGCCTTCACTACAGTGTTAACATCAGCAAGGTTCTCCCTGAACTTTGAGGAAGCAGAGCATAGCCCTGATTATTTCCCCTCTAACCATGTTTGATTTCCTTCCTGAATGTGGTAATGAGCCCTGCATGGTGGAGCAATTGGCAGTGAGAGCACTTTCTTCAGGAGAGTAAGAAATGAGGACAAAAAACCATCGTTATACACCTTCTGAGGTCAGATAACAGACAGTTTAACCTTCTACATTATGGTTGGAAGTTCTGCCTCTTGAGAAGATGCACAAAGTAACAAAAGATATTCATTGTAATTAGTGGACAGAGTCTGAACAATAAACTTAGTCAAGGAGGTCAGTTATTAGTTTCCAAACACAATGTCTCTGCACAATTAAAGGGAGAGAAATGTGACAATAGTTTGGGCTGCTTTGAGAGCCCAGGTAAAGTCATTGCCATGAACTTGCAATGGTCCCAATCTGATCATTGGTGCTATTGCTTCTAGCAGTTGCTCAGTGGTACAGGGGTAGCAGGAGACAATGACATAATAGTAGCTGTGATGGATAGATCGTGTTGAGGTTATTCACACAAGTATGGTTGAAATGATGAACTATGAGGACTATATTTCATAGACAAGAACTTGAAAAGAGTAGTGAAAAGATTGGCTATATATATATATATAAGTTTTGAAGGAATTGATGATGTGAAAAACAAGAAATGAGGGGCACCTGGATGGCTCAGTCAGTTAAGCATCCAACTTCAGCTCAGGTCATGATTTCACGGTACGTGAGTTTGAGCCCCGTTAGGACCTGTGCTGACAGCTCAGAGCCTGGAGCCTGCTTTGGATTCTATTTCTCTCTCTCTCTCTCTCTCTCTCCTCCTCCTCCTCCCCCACTCATGCCTCATGCTCGCTCACTCTCGCTCTCTCTCTCAAAAATAAATAAACATTAAAAAATATATTAAATTTTTAACAAGGAAACACAAAATGAGTAAAAAAAAAAAAAGTAGAAAGATACAATGGTGTCATTAGAATAACATGCTCAAGGATTCAGATTGATTGATATGCTGTGGCAAGGTTCAGGACATGTCCATTCGATATTGACTAAGTATCTATATGGAGACAGAGGAAAACACAAGTGAGGATCAAAAAGCTATGAGGCTCTGGATGGGGATCTTTTGACATAGTTACACTGAAGTGTCCCGGGATTCTTAGGTCAATATTCTCAACAACATCTTCTTCCATCAAAACTTCCTTTCCAAACGTTTTTCTCTGACTCTGCCATCATAACCCCACAAAACCTAACTTAAAGATTGGTGTGGCTACAAGTTCATGGTAAAACACCCTAACTAGGCTCTCAATACTTCCCACAAATCTGTACATTCTACCAAAGACTGAGATTTAGAGCACGGATGTGAGCCTGGTTCACAAGTCCTCCATGGATCCTGCAGAAACACCACCTTTTGAAACACACAAACCATGAAAAGAACTTTACAAGAGTAAATCAGGAACGTACTGACCTGCCTACTACACATTGATTTCAGCAAGCAATACCGAACTAAACTTGACAAACAGTGTGGCTGACCTAACGAGTTATTTCTATAAGAACTTGGGTACCATGTCTGCTTGGAAGCACCATGGCACTGAGAATCTTGGGAAGATTCATGAGATGAGGAAACTCAGTTCCTACCCTTAGATGTGACATTGTATTGAAGGAGAAAAGCTCCTCTCATTACAAAAGAAATGGGGGGGGGGGGGAGAGATGAAGGATGGAAGAGGAGGAGGAGGAGAATAAGAAGAGAAGAAGGAAGAAGGGGAAGAGGAGGGAGGAGGAAGAGGAAAAGAACAACAACAACATCATCAACAACAACAAGGCACTTTCTTCTACTTTCATTACAGCAAGTGTTTAATCTATGACAGCTAAAAGAAGCAAAGAAAACTAATTTGCAACCAGAGATAACTCCAAATTTACAATGTCCCCTGCTCCCTAGAATAATAAAACCTTGAATATTTCCTATAAACCTGGACTCCCTAACAAAACCAGTTGTATCCCATATTTTTTCTTCTGCTGATAGTTTAAACTAAATCATGACCTTTGTGAACATAATGATGGCAATTCACCATAAACAGGTTATTGTAATCCTGATAATGGTGGTAATATTACATGTGATTTGTTTCCCTATAATTATATGTTGGGTTTTAGATTTTGCAAAGCATGGTTTCTGAAGTCTGACAGCTTTCATCTGTGCAAATAAATCCTTACTTTCTGGTTTTAGTTATTTATTTGTCAAATATTCCTTTGACATATCCTCTATCAAGGAATGCTGAGAAAAATAAATATGAGAATACCAGCTAGGCCTACACAGGGAGTGACAGGAAGCTCTACACAGACTTAGCTATTCAGGCTGAGCTAGGAGGGCTTTCCAGCTTCACAACTTTTCACGAACAACTATGGCAAGACCTCCATCTGGAATTTGTTTTCCCTCTCCTAATAAGAAGTGAAAGGGACTTTTGTACCTTGGGACACACAGAAGCACCAACAGATTGTCAACACCCTCATCAAACCCACAATATTGCCTATACATACTCGTATAGACACACAGTGATGTGTAATCACAGTGTCAGGTTTGGAGCTCAGTGTATGCCTTCATAAAACATGTGTATTTAGTGGCTTTGTACTCACAGAGCCACACTATCCCACTAAATATGTATACCAACAGCAAATGATTATTTATACCTACACAAACACAGCTTATACACATACATTCACATGCAAATCCAGTCCTTACACATGTTTATTAACACATCTCTCAGATACACATCAACAAACATATCAACACACTTTCACATTCCACATTCCACATTTTGTTTCACTAACAAAAAATGCATGCATACAGATAAGCTCACACTCCTGTAATCTCAACAACACACATTCTTGCACATGCATTCAAATCCCCTGCTTTAGCTATGTGTATACAGAGGAGAGAGGCAAGCTAGGGGTTAATGCTTCCAGCTTACCCTCCAGTCTCAGAGGAAGCCAGAGTATGAGGCAGTGGGGCCCAAGAGGAAGGAAAGAATTAATGCTGGGGAAGGGAAAGGCCAGACTTAAACAGGTCTTTAAATAGGTCCGAACTCACAGTCTCTGTAAAAAGCTAAATCACAGGAGCCAGTTAGAGCTGCTTATGGTCAGAGATAAAGCAGAGCTCAAGGTGAGTGGTCCCCTGTGCCCCAGTCATCTCTGCCCTTCCCAGAGAACAGTAGGACTCACAGAGTCTCTAAGAATCTGAAATGCAACGCAATGCACTGTGCAGAATGACCTGACTTATGCCAGCTCCAGGTCCAGAGATCCATGACTGGTGAATTTCCTTCTGAGATGGGGAGACAATTCGCTGCTCACACTGTGTCCTCCAGGGAAATTCTAGACAAGTAGGCAGACTGCCTCCACACTCAATCCCTCCACAAAGGACACAGGATCTGAACCCTACCCCACTTCGGCATTCTTGCTACATGCCTTAGTTTTAGATACCCCAAAGTGAGAGAACAGACTAAATTTCTCTGAAGCCATTCCTTAGCAAGATCTCAGTCCATTTTATCCTTTACCCTTTCAGACTTGAGCAACTCGATTAAACTGATGAACATACCTATTTCTACATAATGAGTGGGGTAATTGAAGTCAACAGAGGTAGTGGTATCAGCACTGGATTCAAACCCATACTCACAGATGAAAACTGAGCTCCAGCAGTGTGAGAACATTTTTCTTGCAACCATATTCCCTGAAACAAAAGTTACGCCAAGTTCTCACAAATTATATTGTACTTTGGAGAACAGAAACATTGAATCTGAAGTTCAATGTGTGATCACCCTGGCTGTAACATAGAAAAAAAGATGGCTTAATTTCTTCTGTCAATAAGCACTATGCTCACATGAGGTCTAGCATATGGTAGGCAAGGACAGGGACATATTTATAAGCAGGGAAAGGGGGAAGGAATTTTGGGCAAGAAGGGAAATTATATTGCTCTTCTTTTTCCTACTTTTTAGGGAATGTACATCTCTTTCCCCCAACTCAGCAGCAAGTTGATGACCTGTGTCTCCCCTCAGAATTACTATTGAAAACCTCACACACTGCACAAAAATGACCCAAGATTGGTTAACTCCCTGTCTACTCCACATGACTTGTAGCCTTAATACTTCATGTGTTGAGTTCATACGTCTGAGGAGCAAAGAAAGACAGAAGAATTTCTTGTAGTGATGACACCATATTTCATGGGATTGTTAAGTGTAGATAAGAAAGAAAAGCACCTGTCAAGAGCCCCCATTTCCCTCTTCAGACTGGGTCACCCCCTAAGAAGAGTCACTACTCCAAAAAAAAGTATGTAAAACAAACAGGTAATTTCCCTGTTAAGGCTGACAGGCAGAAGTTTGTGGGAGTTAAAACCAATAACATGTAAAAGCTTATAGTGTTATATTTACAAAAATAGCAATGTCTTACATATTATTAAAGAGATTGTTCTGCAGTTTGAAAAATTGAAGGTTTAGCCAGTTTATTCACCAGTGCCTAATGCAGAAACGAAGATGGTCTAAGTGCTTTTCCAGGTGCCTATGAGCCTCAGTGACTTTGTCCTCACAAATGGAGGGTGACTTACAGGGGGGAGAAAGGAGGGAGAAAGGAAGACTCTGATTCAAACAGAATGTATAACTGGAAGACCAAGCCAGCAGAAGGGAATGAAACAAGAGCCTTACACATCAGATAATGTGTATGCTTCTGAATTTTCACTATGCCCCGGAGAGGAGTATTTCTTTTCAGCAAACCTACAGCTATTATCTAGGTAGGAGAGTAAAGTTTCCAATTTAGAGCCAGATTTACCAACTCTGAGCCACATTTCTCTCATAATGTTATAAATCTAGGGAAAATCTGAAATAGATTAAGTGTATTTGGGATCTCAAAGAAACCCTTTTATAAAACTATTATATCTGTAGACTGAAACAATTGTTAATCCCCATAGGTGATTGGTTAAGGGAGATTTGAAAAGATACTCTTCTTAACTTGGTGTTTCTGTTATGGAGGAGGTAAGAATGAATGAATTCAAGGAAAGTCTCAGGTCAAGTGAAATTAAATAGTGGGAAGGTGTTGAGTAAGACCCAGGTAAGCTTTTGTGTCATTGACTCTCAGATAGGTAATAGTCTCCAGAGGGATCAGACAAGATCAACCATGTACGCAAGTATCAGCAGAAGATGACATTCACGTCTTTCAATGGACAGGAGGTCAGACTCTACTATGAGAAATATATGTAGCTGTCCTGTGGCACGGCATCAAAGTAATGTTTAGAGGATTCTATTAGGACATTGTAAGATATGGCTACTCAGTTAAAAAAGCAATTACCCCTGAACAATGATATTTATTCATTACTTGCTTTAAAAATGGTAATTAAACCCCTGTTTTGTGCCATGCACAGAGGTACTAGGGATGGTGCGCAATTCAGGGCTGACGTCATGAAAATTTGTCGTATAAAATGGAATTAGCAAACTATCACCTGCAGACCAAATCCAGCTAGTAGCCTGTTTTTGAAAATAAATTTGTATTGGAATGTAGCCACATTCACACATTTCTATATTGACTATGGTTGAGTTCATGCTACAATGGCTAAGCTGACTAGTTGCAACAAAACTATATGGTCCACAAAGTCTAAAAGATGTGTGATGTGACTTTTTACAGAAAACATTTGCTGGCCCCTAATCTAGGAGGAGACTAACAGGTTTAACTGCAGGTGTACAATCTGTCAGTCAGTCATCCTCTGGCCCAAATATTCCTGGTAACTCCTAAATCAAAGGTAACTCATCATCACTGTATACAATGCTATGAGCCATTAAGAAAAAGTGTTTTCCAAATTGGTTTCCTATCCTGAGAAGTTGCTTAGGTGGCTTAAACAGAGGGTGAAAAGAACCTATGGGAGAGGTTAAACAAATAAAATATTCTAAAGAATAGAAGAGCAAGAATTACTATCAGTGACATTTTTTGTTAAGATACTTTTCCCTTAGCAGGTTTGACTCTCATGGAAAATACTGATTCTTACACAGAAATTACACTTGCAGCTAGCATGTTCTGACCCCATTTTGAATGACATAAACATGAATGAAGAAGAGAGTAGCATCACATTATATTGAAAAAATGTATTTATTAAAACAATTGAAATTATTCCATTTTACCATTAAACTCAATGGTCCTATCATTCAGTGGCCCCTACGAAAGATTAAAAATAATACTAATTTATTGATTATAATCATACATTATCGTCTCAGGGGAGAACAAATTAACCGTCCTGTGATGCTGGCTTCAGGGAATCACTCATCTTATCCTGTCTCCTTCATCCTGCTTGGGATCCCAGGACTCGAGAATTCCCAATTTTGGATTGCCTTTCCTCTCTGTGCCATGTATGTTGTGGCTATAATTGGCAATACCACTGTCCTCCATATAATCCGAATTGACCACACTCTGCATGAGCCCATGTACCTCTTTCTAGCCATGCTGGCTATCACTGACCTGGTCCTCTCGTCTTCCACCCAACCTAAAATGCTGGCTATACTCTGGTTTCATGCTCATGAGACTGAATACCACGCCTGCCTCATCCAGGTGTTCTTCATCCATGCCTTTTCCTCTGTGGAGTCTGGGGTACTCATGGCTATGGCCTTGGACCGTTATGTGGCCATCTGCTTCCCACTCCGTCACTCAAGTGTCCTGACCCCAGCTGTAGTGGGTAAATTGGGAGCAGCTGTGATGATGAGAGCATTGCTGTTGGTGAGCCCCTTCTGCATTATGGTCTCCAGGATGCCCTTCTGCCCCAACCAGATCATTCCCCAGCCATACTGTGAACACATGGCTGTGCTAAAGCTGGTGTGTGCAGATACTAGAGTAAATCGGGCATATGGGCTCTTTGTGGCCTTCTCTGTGGTTGGCTTTGATATGAGTGTCATCAGTGTATCCTATGTGATGATTTTGAGAACTGTTCTGGGGTTGCCTTCTGGTCAAGCCCAGCTCAAGGCTTTTGGCACATGTGCGTCCCATATCTGTGTCATCTTGGCTTTTTATATCCCAGCGCTCTTTACATTCCTCACCCATCGCTTTGGACATCATGTGCCCGGAGCAGTACATATCATGTTCGCTAATCTCTATCTCCTGGTACCTCCTATGCTCAACCCCATCATCTATGGAGTTAGAACCAAGCAGATAAAGGACAGGGTTATTCAAGGTTGTTGTGGAAAAGATCCCTGAGTCAAGGATCACAGCATCACAATCAAGCCAATCACCCACTGTGATCTGGGAACATAAACACAAAAGGAAAGTCTTCCAAGCCATCACATATCAGTACAGAGGTTAGCAAACCTCCAGAAGAAAAGAATCAATTTTCAGGATGCCCAGAACAGGAGCTCTCTGAGAGATGTGATTGCTGATCATAAATGATGAGATGACGAATGTTCATCAGCACAAGAAACCAGTAAGAACGATGTCGACCTATCAAATTAGTGAAGATTTGAAAACAATGCCATTTGCCACAGACCAATGTGAAAATTACTTTGACACTGTCACTAGAAGTATAAGTTGGTATACCTTGTTAAAAAGGAGATTAGAAATTTCCACCAAAACAGTTAACAAGTATGTGTACTTTGGAGCATCTTGGTGGCCCAGTTGAGTTCAGTGTCCAACTTTGGCTCAGGTTATGATCTCACAGCTGGTGAATTCGAGCCCTACGTGGGGTCACTCCTCTCAGAACAGAGCCTGCTTTGGATCCTGTGTTTCTCTCTCTCTCTGCCTTTCCCTCTCTCTCTATCTCTCAAAAATAAACATTTAAAATAAAGAGTAGGTATACTTTCCCCATCTTATATCTCTATAAAAATAGAATTTGAGAAAAAAAAATAGTACAATGACATGTATAGATTATTTATAAAAACAAAAACATAAAACATTCAAATATTGATCCATAAGACACAGATGAAGAATAAGCAATTGAATATCATGTATCATTTAATTAATGTGTTTGCACAAAGTATGTAAAGATGTAAAAAATGATCAAGATAGAATATTAAAGAAAAAAGAAAAATAACATTTTCCCATAGGCATGATGCCAATTCTAAATAGAAATACATATGCATAGAAAAAGATTCTAGAGGCCTCAGAGCTCAGAGATCTCCCAGTCCGTCAGGCAACACAAGGAGAGAGATGGACAAACTCCTGATGAAAGTAGGTCTCACTTTCTGTCTCTCCCCCTCCCTCTAAATGAGTATTCTGAGACCAAATCACAGTTTGTATGGTGGTGCTCCACACCAGCAAGCAATTCTCTGGACACCAACTGGGTATCCTACAATTCAGTTCAGGAGACAGCATCAGATTCTGCAACTTCAAGGTTCAATCTTGCAAGACTGCACCTCCCACCTGACCTCTCACACTAATCATAAGAACAGTTGTTACCTGTGCTTCTAACCTACTGAGTATAAATCAGAGTTTCCCTTGGCCTGCGTCTTGTTCACAATTAATTTGCTAGGGCAACTCATAGCACTCAGAGAAACATATTACTTACTAGATTACCAGTGTATTATAAGGACATAACTCAGGAGCAACCAGAGGGAGGAGATGCATAGCGCAAAGGATGGGGAAAGGGCATTGAACCTATATGCCTTTGCCAGGGGTACTATTGTGAGAAGTAAGGGAGATGATTCATTTTCAGAAACACCAAATAAAAACTGTGCTGTATAGTTAACAGTAGGTTTACAACCTATTGGAAATATGTTCGAACTCCCTCCACAGTGGAGTCTGAAACTCTTGGACACTCTACTTCCTGGTTCTTCTTCCCCTCTCCTTTTCAAGGGCTTATTTTTGTAGGCTTTGCAATGAGCATGCACCAAAAAACACAAGGAGGAGTGACTAAAAGTCTCTGCCTCACTTCAGGGAATGTACATTTGTTCCAATAACACTAGTTTTTGCCTTACATGGGCATAGGCAACACCTGGGTAGGGCTGAAACCTTTGTAGTACTTAGCCAGTGAGGAACTAGGGGAGGGACTTGCACACTAGGAAATAAATTGTTTGCTATAACTGTCCCTAGTGTGCCTGTCCATCAGACACCTGCTCTTGCAAGAATGTTGATTAAAGCCTGGCTTCACTGCGTTCTGAGTCTCCACATCCCTCCTTTGTTTGGGTCTGTGGGCTTTTTCTCCCACAATTCTCTCCACTCTTCAAGTGTTCACCAACGTTGAAGCTCTCAGAAACTTGTCCTTCTGGGTTTTTATGGAGGCTCCATTACATAGGCATGATTGATTGATGCAATCATTGGCCATTGGCAATTGGTTCAAACTCCAGCCCCTCTCTCCTCCCTGGATTCTATTGGAACTGAAAGTTCCCACTCTCCAATCACATGGCTGGTTCCTCTGGCAAGTGGGCCCTATCCTTGTGTGGGGTCAGAACGTGATGTCATTGACATAACAAAAGACACCTTAATGGCTCTTATCACTTAGGAAAGTCCAAGAGTTTTAGGAACTCTCTGCCAGAAAAGTAGACAAAGACCAAATATATATTTATTATTAATCACAACTGATCACACCCTCCTTTCTTCTATCCATTTTTTTGATTTTTCAAATTTATCTTAAGTAATGTTTCTAAAACAGAAGAGTATTCAGATATGCCCATAGGCATCATGAAAACATAGTATCTTTCTTTAGATGCAATTGACTTTTATGAGCAGAAAAGGACAGGGATTAACATAGCATTTACTGTGATTCATTTCCATTTGGAGATTTAATATTTGAAGTGTTTATTATTCATTCTATATCTGGGCATGTGATTTATAAACACAGCCATCAGGAGAAACAGGATAACTCAACTTTTCTTTAATTTAGTTTAGGAAAAATATGTGTATTTATAACATATAATTAGTGTTTCTTGTTCAGACAATTTTCTGGTCACTCAGCTCTCATAGTTCCCAGCCTTCTCAAAAACAGCATGTTTATTACTTGCTTAGTCTCTTTAGAGGATAGTTTCCTTCCCCATCAGCAGTGATCCTCTGATGCCACCACCAGGGACTGGCGCCAACCCACTTCCTGTGTCTTTCCAAGATGGGAGGATTCTCAATTCTGGATCTGCTTCCTGTTCTAGATCAACTATGCTATGGTTGTGGTGAAACAACTCCCTTCTTTGATGTGGCCTGCACTGGCTACCTTTATAAACTATGTATTTCTTCCTGGTCCTTACAGCTTTCATAATAGTGGTCCTCTTGGTGTGGTTTTGGAGTTGGGGGGGGGGGCGAGGATGGGGTGAGCAGGGATCTGGAGTGGAGGCCAGGAAAGAATTCTTGAGATGTCTTTGGTTCAAAACATTGAGTTTTTAAAAAATTATTTATTTAAGTTCAAGTTACTTACTATACAGTGTAGTACTGGTTTTAGGAGCAGAACCCAGTGATTCACCACTCACGTATAACACCCAGTGCTCATCCCAACAAGTGTCTTCCTTAATGCCCATCACCCATTAGCCCATCCCCCCCACCTACCTCCCCTCCAGCAACCCTCAGTTTGTTCTCTGTATTTTAGAATCTCTTATGATTTGCCTCCCTCTCTGTTTTTATCTTATTGTTCCTTCCCTTCCCCTATGTTCATCTGCTTTGTTTCTTAAATTCCACATATGAGTGAAATCATATGATATTCGTCTTTCTCTGATTGACTTATTTTTGCTTAGCATAATACATTACTTCCATCCATGTTGTTGCAAATGACAAGATTTCATTCTTTTTAATCACCAAATATTATTCCATTAAATATATATACCACATCTCTTTTTCCATTCATCAGTGGATGGATATTTGGGCTCTTTCCCTAATTTGGCTATTGTTGATAGAGCTGCTATAAACATTGGGTGCATGTGCTCCTTTGAATCAGTATTTTTGTAGCCTCTGGATAAATGCCTACTTGTGCAATTGCTGGGTCATAGGGTAAATTCTATGCAAAATGGAGATTTTCTTAAAGCACATGAATAGGACCCATGGACTGAAAGAGCTGCACTGGGATTGTGATTTTATGTTTGGGAGTTGGGGGAGTTAAGGAAAAAGAAAGTCTTCCAAAAGGGCTTTCATGTGCCAATTTGGACTCATAAGATCCTGGAGGCCTTAGTATTGTTGAGCTAAAGTTATTTTTCTCTCTTGTAAGGCATTAACATTACGACAAGACAGTTGGGAGTTTTTTGGAGGAATGTTATACTCTATCTCAAGTATTTCTCAAAGGGCTGCAGGTTATAAATAAATTTAATTTCGTCTACATTTTCTCCTTGCCTATGTTCCCCACATCATTATGGAGGAAAGGGTGATGTTAGGGCTCTAGGAAATTGAGTCTATGGGGTTCTGGAGATTGCTCTTTTCCTTGTAAATTATTAAGACAGTCATTTCTGTCTTAATTCCTCTGTCCTGAGGAATGTCACACATAACCCACCCCGGAAGGGTCACGGGTGGGAGGAGCAGCTCTTTCTGCTCATGGGTCCTGTCAACAGGCTATAATAAAAACACCCTTTTGCACAAAAAACATCTCAAGAATTCTTTCTTGACCATTCACTCTCGGACCCCACTCCAACTCACTTCATTTTGGCATCCAGCATGGGGCCTGAGTCTTCTCATCTGGACTCCAAGGCTCAATGAAAATTGGTGAGTAATTCCTCCTCTCTTCCTTTATTTTCATTTCAGAGGCTTTTGCAAGGAGTTGGTCTTCTTTGTTCTCACTTCTCTTCTCTCTGATAGAGTCCTGTGAGGGCAAAGTCATATCTTCCTCCCACAAACATCAGGTAAAGATACAAATAAAGGAGCAGGAGAAGAGGCGAAGAAGAACCAAGGAGACAGAGAGGTGGAGAAACTGGAGTAGAAATTTGAAAGAGGAAATACTATCTCTTTTCTTCCTCTCTAGGTTTTGCAGAGTAAAGGGAGGGAGATGGAAATAAGAATGAATGAAGGGACAAAATATCCTGCAAAAACTCTCTAGAAGTTTGAAACACATATGAGTGTTCAAACTTTCCCCTGAAACTCAGAATCATGAAAGTGCTCATGGCCTTATTCATATTAAGATGGAGATACACCAAGGACAATTGCTAATAGCCAACAACACTTTGAGGAGAGTAAAATTACAGGGATTCAATAATTCAGTAACTAGGGGTGCCTGGGTGGTTAACTCAGTTAAGTGTCAACCTCGATTTCATTTCAGGTCATGATCTCAGGGTCATGAGATCAAGCCCCACATCAGAATCTTAGATGGACATTGAGCCTGCTTGGGATCCTCTCTCTCCATCTTCCTGTGTGTCTCCCCCAGGACTTGCGCGTGCTCTCTCTCTCTCTCTCTCACTCTCTTAAAAAGAAATTCAGTAATTATGTTTAAAATTTTTTAATGCAATATTTTTATAAAATAAATTATTTCGGGGGTGGGCAGTGGTGCCTGAATGGCTCAGTTGATAAGCTACAGACTCAGGATTTTGGCTCAGGTCATGATCTCATGGTTTGTGAGTTCAAATCCCATGTGGTCTCTGCACTGACAGAACAGAGCCTCTTGGGATTCTCTGTCCTCCCCTCTCTCTGTCTCCCTCTCTCTCTCAAAATAAATAAATCAAGTTTAAAAAACATAAATAAAATAAAATAAAATAATTGTTATTCCATGATTCATAAAATATCAAAATTTTAAATAAAAAACAGTGCCATGCCAAGCTGTATTAGAGCAAAAGGAAAAAAAAATGTGCACTAGTACTTTTTTTGGAAGATAAATTATTGTTACTATTTTAAATACGTACTTGGGGCCTGGGTGGCTCATTTGGTTAAGTGACGGTCTACTCTTGGTTTCAGCTCAGGTCATGATCTCACTGTTCATGAGTTCAAGCCCCACATTGGGCTCTGCAGTGGCAGTGTGGAGCCTGCTTGGTATTCTCTCTCTCTCCCTCTGTCTCTACCCCTACCCCACTCTCTCTCTCTCTCACTCAAAATAAATAAATAAACTTTAAAAATAAATAAATAAAGTAAGTAAGTAAGTACGTAAGTACTTCTTTGCTTATGTCATTTCAAAAAGTTACCATGTTGGAAGTTTTCTCCTGAGTAAATGAGGGTTCTAAATAATTTTTATTTGACTTTAGATGAAATATAAATTTTAATTTATTCTATTTTAGTATTAATAAAATACTTAAATTGAAAATAATGGTGTGGTATTTAATATAATTACTTTTCAATTTCTCAAATATTTTAATGTTCAAGAAAACATTAAGTATTAAAAATACATAAAAATATGTACATAGGGGTTCATAGTTTGCATTTTGCTACAGGACACTGTTGCTTGGCACATCTCTGGTCTTTAATGAGAATTTTGATATTCTGTTCATTACAGATTTTTGCATCAATTTTTATTTCTTAACACACTGCATAAAATGTTATTTATCTGATTGGTGGGTGAGTTTTTTATAGCACCCTTCTTTCATGCCCAAGAGAAATATGTTCCTTACCTCACCTTAGTTTCAGCCCTAATACTCATAACATATGCAAAGTATGATATAGTAGGAAAAGTGACATCTTTGAGTCAGAAAGACTTGCCCTTTACTTGTATTTAATGAAGTAACTTAACCTAGCTAAACCTCTATTTATTTATATGTAAAATGCAGAAGATAGAACTACCTCTAAAGTAGCTGTTAAGACTACATGATGTAGAATAATTAAAACAAGTATTATGTCTCTGCCTGACAGAGAGTAGTTTTGATTCAGTGAAATGTATCATTGCAGGAACTTGCTGAAGTTGAGATGGAGACAAAGACAAAGGAGAAGGAGAAAGAGAGGACAATCAGAACAAGAATAAGAGCAGAAAAAGAACAAGAACAAGAACAAAAGAAGGAAGAAGAAGAACCTGGCACTTCTTGCTCTTTCATTACACCAAGTGTTTAATCTCTGACAGCTAAAAGAAACAGACAAAGAGAAAAATCTGCAAACAGAGATAACTCCAAAATTACAATGTCAGCCTGATCCCCAGGATAATAAAACCTTGACTATTTCCTCTAAACCTGGACTCTCTAACAAAAACAGTTTAGTCAGATTTTTGTTATGCTAATGTATTAAAATAAACCATGACCTTTGTGAACATGATGATTGCAATTCACCATAAACAGATTGCTGTAAACTTGATACTCTTGGTGAATTTTTGTGTGATTTGTTTCCCTGTAAATGTATGTTGGATTTTGATTTGGTGAGGCATAGCTTCTGAAGTCTGACAGCTTTGAACTCTGCAAATAAAGCCTTACCCTCTGTTTTTAAATAATTGCTGTCAAGTCTTCATTTGACCTATCCTATACCAGGGAATGCTAAGAAATAATAAATAAGAGAATACCAGCAAGGCTCTACACAGGGAGTGAGAGGAAGTTCTGCATAGGCTTAACTCTTTGGGCTAAGTGAGAAGGACTTTCCAGCTTCACAAAGGGGAATTTACTAATGAAAAATACATGCATACTGACAAGCTCACACTCCTGTAATCTCAACAACACACACTTTTGTGCATCCATTCAAATACGCTGCCTTTGCTTATGTGTATACAGAGGAGAGAGGCAAGTTAGGGGTTAATGTTTCCAGTTTTATTCTCTAATCTCAGAGGAAGCCAGTGTATGAGGCAGTGGGTTCCAAGAGGAGGGAAAGAATTAATGCTTGGGGAAGAGAGGGGCCATACTTTACAGGTCTTTAAATAGGTCTTAATCTACAGTCTCTGTGAAAAGCTGAGTCACAGAGGAGTCAGTTAAGCTGCTTATGGTCAGAGATAAAGCAGAGCTCAAGGTGAGTGGTAGGTCCCCTGTGCCTCAGTCATCTCTGCCCTTCCCAAAGAACAGTAGGACTCACAGAGGCTCTAAGAAGCTGAAAGATAAGGCAATACACTTTGAAGGATGGCATGACTCATGGGGGCTCCAGGTCAAGAGATCCATGACTGTTGGATTTCTTTCTGAGATGGGGAGATAATTCGCTGCTCACACTGTGTCCTCCAGGAAAATTCTAGAAAAGAAGGAAGCTTGCCTCATACACAATCCCTCCACAAAGGACGCTGGATCTGAACTCTACCTTCCTCTAGCATTCTTGCTCCATGCCTTAGTTTTAGATACCCCAAAGTGAGAGAATAGTCTAAATTTCCCTGCACCTATTCCTTAGCAAGATCTCAGCCCATTTTTCCTCTACACTTTCAGGCTTGAGCAACTTGGTTAAACTGATGGACATAACTATTTCCACATAATGAGTGGAGTAATGGAAGCCAACAGAGGTAATGGTATCACCATTGGATTCAAACCTATACTCACAGATGAAAGCTGAGCTCCATTAGTGTCAGAACAGAATCCTTGAACCAAAAGCTATGCCAAGGTCTTACAAAGTAGATTGTATTCTGGAGAAAAGAAAAATTGAATCTGAAGTTCGTTGTATGATCATCTTAGGTATAATGTTGGAAAAGATGACTTAATTTCTTCTTTCAGTATGCACTATGCTCACAAGAGGTGTAGCACATAAGGGCAGGGACAGGGACATATTTAAAAGCAGGGAAAGGAGGAGGAATGTTGAGCAAGAAGGGAAATTACATTGCTCTTCCTTTTCCTACTCTTTAGGAAATGCAAATTTCCATCCCTCAACCCAGCAGCAAATTGATAACCTGTGTCTCCCCCTCAGAATTACTATTGAAAACCTCACACACTGCACAAAATGATACAAGACTAGTTAACTCCCTGTCCACTCCATATGACTTGTAACCTTAACTCTGCACATGTTGGGTTCATAAGTCTGAGGGGGGAAAAAAGACTAAGGAAATGCTGATAGTGAGGACACCAGATTCCATGGGAATGTAAGTGCAGAAAAGAACGAGAGACACCTGTCAAGAGGCCCCATCTGCTATCTCAGACTTGGGTCCCTGGTCACCACCAAGAAGAGTCACCACTCCAAATGGAGTATGTAAAATAGGTATGTTCTCCATGAAGGCTGATGGGCAGAAGTGTGTGAGAGTTAAAAACAATAACATGTAAAGGCATACAGTGTTATATTTATAAAGACAGCAATGTCTATCATAATTAATTAGAATAGCATACCTTTTGTTAAAGTGTAGTTTTAGCCAGTATCTTTACCAGTGCCCAGTGCAGGAATGAAGATGGTCTAAGTGCTTTTCCAGGTGCCTATGAGCCTCGGTGACTTCATCCTCACAAATGGAGGCTGACTTACAGAGCACAGAAAAGAAGGAGAAAGGAAGACTCTGATTCAAACAGAATATTTCACTGGAAGACAAAGCCAGGCTGAAAGGGATGAAACAGAGCTTTAGACACTAGACAATGTGTGTGTTTCTTAATTTTTTACTGTGGCTTGGATAGGAGTATTTGGTTTGAGCAAACCTATAGCTATTGTCTAGGTAGAATAGTAAAGTTTCCAATTTAGAGTAAGATTTATAAGTTCTGAGTCCCATTTCTCTCATAATGTTATATATCTAGTGAAAATCAGAGAGTTTAGTCTATTTGGGATCTCAAAGAAACCCTTGTTAGGAACCATTAAGTCTGGTTGAATGAAACATTTCTTAGTCCCCAGATATAAATGATTAAGGGAAATCTGAAAAGATATTCTTCATCTCTGGGTGTTACTGTTATGGAGGAGAAAGAATGAATGTGTTCAAGGAAAGGCTCGGGTCAAGTGAGATTAAAAAGTGGAAAGGTGTTGAGTTAAGAAGCAGGTAAGCTTTTGTGTCATTGACTCTCAGGTAGGTCATAGTCACCAGAGAGACCAGACAAGATCAACCATGTATGCAAGTATCAGCAGAAGATGACATTCACGTCTTTCAATGGACAGGAGGTCAGACTCTAGTGTGAGAAATAGATATAGCTGTCTTGTGACATGGCATCAAAGTAGTGTTTAGAAGGTTCTGTCAAGACATTTTAAGAATGGCTAATCAGTTGAAAAGTCCGTTGCCCTTTAACAATGACACATATTTCTTGTTTGCTTCAGCAAATATTTATTAAATCCCTGTTCTATGCCAAATACAGAGGTGCTCATGTTGGTGCACTCTTCAGGGCTGATATCATGAAAATTTATCATATAGGAGAGGAATTAGTAAACTGTCACCTGAAGACCAAATCCAGCTTCTAGTCTGTTTTAAAAATGAAATTGTATTGGAATGTAGCCACACTCACAAATGTCTGTATTGACTGTGGCTGCTTTCATGCTACAATCGCTAAACTGACTAGTTGCAACAGAGAATGTATGGCCCACGAAGACTAAAATATGTGTGATCTATCTGACCTTTTACAGAAAACAGTTGCTGGCCCCTAATCTAGGAGGAGACATCCACTATAGATAACAGGCTTAATTTCAGGTGTACAATCTGTCAGTCTGTCATCCTCCAGCCCAAATTCTCCTGGTAACTCCTAGAGTCAAAGATAACTCATCATCACTACATACATTGTTACGAGCCCTCAGCCAAAATGTTTTCCAAACTGGTTTCCAACCCTGAAAAGTTGTCTAACTGGCTTAAACAAAGGGCTGAAAAGGACCTTGGGAAAGATAAAACAAATCAGTTCATTCTAAAGAATAGAAGCGCAAGAATTACTATTAGTGACGTTATTTGTCAAGATAGTCTTCCCTCGGCAGATTCTACTTTCAAGAAAAATATTAATTCTTATACAGAAATTACAATTGCAGCTAGCATGTTCTGACCCCATTTGAATGACATAAACATGAATGAAGAATAAAGAGTAGCATTACTTTAAGTTGCAAAAATGTATTTATTAAAATAGTTGAAATTATTCCAGCTTACCATTAAACATTATTGCCCTATTATTTAACTGCCTCTTCCAAGAGATTATAAATAATAATTATAATTTATTATTATCATCTATAGATAGTACCTTACCTTCTCAGGGGAGAACAAATTAACCATCCTGTGATGCTGGCTTCAGGGAATCACTCATCTTATCCTGTGTCCTTCATCCTACTTGGGATCCCAGGACTCGAGAATTCCCAATTTTGGATTGCCTTTCCTCTCTGTGCCATGTATGTTGTGGCTATAATTGGCAATACCACTGTCCTCCATATAATCCGAATTGACCACACTCTGCATGAGCCCATGTACCTCTTTCTAGCCATGCTGGCTATCACTGACCTGGTCCTCTCGTCTTCCACCCAACCTAAAATGCTGGCTATACTCTGGTTTCATGCTCATGAGACTGAATACCACGCCTGCCTCATCCAGGTGTTCTTCATCCATGCCTTTTCCTCTGTGGAGTCTGGGGTACTCATGGCTATGGCCTTGGACCGTTATGTGGCCATCTGCTTCCCACTCCGTCACTCAAGTGTCCTGACCCCAGCTGTAGTGGGTAAATTGGGAGCAGCTGTGATGATGAGAGCATTGCTGTTGGTGAGCCCCTTCTGCATTATGGTCTCCAGGATGCCCTTCTGCCCCAACCAGATCATTCCCCAGCCATACTGTGAACACATGGCTGTGCTAAAGCTGGTGTGTGCAGATACTAGAGTAAATCGTGCATATGGGCTCTTTGTGGCCTTCTCTGTGGTTGGCTTTGATATGAGTGTCATCAGTGTATCCTATGTGATGATTTTGAGAACTGTTCTGGGGTTGCCTTCTGGTCAAGCCCAGCTCAAGGCTTTTGGCACATGTGCGTCCCATATCTGTGTCATCTTGGCTTTTTATATCCCAGCGCTCTTTACATTCCTCACCCATCGCTTTGGACATCATGTGCCCGGAGCAGTACATATCATGTTCGCTAATCTCTATCTCCTGGTACCTCCTATGCTCAACCCCATCATCTATGGAGTTAGAACCAAGCAGATAAAGGACAGGGTTATTCAAGGTTGTTGTGGAAAAGATCCCTGAGTCAAGGATCACAGCATCACAATCAAGCCAATCACCCACTGTGATCTGGGAACATAAACACAAAAGGAAAGTCTTCCAAGCCATCACATATCAGTACAGAGGTTAGCAAACCTCCAGAAGAAAAGAATCAATTTTCAGGATGCCCAGAACAGGAGCTCTCTGAGAGATGTGATTGCTGATCATAAATGATGAGATGACGAATGTTCATCAGCACAAGAAACCAGTAAGAACGATGTCGACCTATCAAATTAGTGAAGATTTGAAAACAATGCCATTTGCCACAGACCAATGTGAAAATTACTTTGACACTGTCACTAGAAGTATAAGTTGGTATACCTTGTTAAAAAGGAGATTAGAAATTTCCACCAAAACAGTTAACAAGTATGTGTACTTTGGAGCATCTTGGTGGCCCAGTTGAGTTCAGTGTCCAACTTTGGCTCAGGTTATGATCTCACAGCTGGTGAATTCGAGCCCTACGTGGGGTCACTCCTCTCAGAACAGAGCCTGCTTTGGATCCTGTGTTTCTCTCTCTCTCTGCCTTTCCCTCTCTCTCTATCTCTCAAAAATAAACATTTAAAATAAAGAGTAGGTATACTTTCCCCATCTTATATCTCTATAAAAATAGAATTTGAGAAAAAAAATAGTACAATGACATGTATAGATTATTTATAAAAACAAAAACATAAAACATTCAAATATTGATCCATAAGACACAGATGAAGAATAAGCAATTGAATATCATGTATCATTTAATTAATGTGTTTGCACAAAGTATGTAAAGATGTAAAAAATGATCAAGATAGAATATTAAAGAAAAAAGAAAAATAACATTTTCCCATAGGCATGATGCCAATTCTAAATAGAAATACATATGCATAGAAAAAGATTCTAGAGGCCTCAGAGCTCAGAGATCTCCCAGTCCGTCAGGCAACACAAGGAGAGAGATGGACAAACTCCTGATGAAAGTAGGTCTCACTTTCTGTCTCTCCCCCTCCCTCTAAATGAGTATTCTGAGACCAAATCACAGTTTGTATGGTGGTGCTCCACACCAGCAAGCAATTCTCTGGACACCAACTGGGTATCCTACAATTCAGTTCAGGAGACAGCATCAGATTCTGCAACTTCAAGGTTCAATCTTGCAAGACTGCACCTCCCACCTGACCTCTCACACTAATCATAAGAACAGTTGTTACCTGTGCTTCTAACCTACTGAGTATAAATCAGAGTTTCCCTTGGCCTGCGTCTTGTTCACAATTAATTTGCTAGGGCAACTCATAGCACTCAGAGAAACATATTACTTACTAGATTACCAGTGTATTATAAGGACATAACTCAGGAGCAACCAGAGGGAGGAGATGCATAGCGCAAAGGATGGGGAAAGGGCATTGAACCTATATGCCTTTGCCAGGGGTACTATTGTGAGAAGTAAGGGAGATGATTCATTTTCAGAAACACCAAATAAAAACTGTGCTGTATAGTTAACAGTAGGTTTACAACCTATTGGAAATATGTTCGAACTCCCTCCACAGTGGAGTCTGAAACTCTTGGACACTCTACTTCCTGGTTCTTCTTCCCCTCTCCTTTTCAAGGGCTTATTTTTGTAGGCTTTGCAATGAGCATGCACCAAAAAACACAAGGAGGAGTGACTAAAAGTCTCTGCCTCACTTCAGGGAATGTACATTTGTTCCAATAACACTAGTTTTTGCCTTACATGGGCATAGGCAACACCTGGGTAGGGCTGAAACCTTTGTAGTACTTAGCCAGTGAGGAACTAGGGGAGGGACTTGCACACTAGGAAATAAATTGTTTGCTATAACTGTCCCTAGTGTGCCTGTCCATCAGACACCTGCTCTTGCAAGAATGTTGATTAAAGCCTGGCTTCACTGCGTTCTGAGTCTCCACATCCCTCCTTTGTTTGGGTCTGTGGGCTTTTTCTCCCACAATTCTCTCCACTCTTCAAGTGTTCACCAACGTTGAAGCTCTCAGAAACTTGTCCTTCTGGGTTTTTATGGAGGCTCCATTACATAGGCATGATTGATTGATGCAATCATTGGCCATTGGCAATTGGTTCAAACTCCAGCCCCTCTCTCCTCCCTGGATTCTATTGGAACTGAAAGTTCCCACTCTCCAATCACATGGCTGGTTCCTCTGGCAAGTGGGCCCTATCCTTGTGTGGGGTCAGAACGTGATGTCATTGACATAACAAAAGACACCTTAATGGCTCTTATCACTTAGGAAAGTCCAAGAGTTTTAGGAACTCTCTGCCAGAAAAGTAGACAAAGACCAAATATATATTTATTATTAATCACAACTGATCACACCCTCCTTTCTTCTATCCATTTTTTTGATTTTTCAAATTTATCTTAAGTAATGTTTCTAAAACAGAAGAGTATTCAGATATGCCCATAGGCATCATGAAAACATAGTATCTTTCTTTAGATGCAATTGACTTTTATGAGCAGAAAAGGACAGGGATTAACATAGCATTTACTGTGATTCATTTCCATTTGGAGATTTAATATTTGAAGTGTTTATTATTCATTCTATATCTGGGCATGTGATTTATAAACACAGCCATCAGGAGAAACAGGATAACTCAACTTTTCTTTAATTTAGTTTAGGAAAAATATGTGTATTTATAACATATAATTAGTGTTTCTTGTTCAGACAATTTTCTGGTCACTCAGCTCTCATAGTTCCCAGCCTTCTCAAAAACAGCATGTTTATTACTTGCTTAGTCTCTTTAGAGGATAGTTTCCTTCCCCATCAGCAGTGATCCTCTGATGCCACCACCAGGGACTGGCGCCAACCCACTTCCTGTGTCTTTCCAAGATGGGAGGATTCTCAATTCTGGATCTGCTTCCTGTTCTAGATCAACTATGCTATGGTTGTGGTGAAACAACTCCCTTCTTTGATGTGGCCTGCACTGGCTACCTTTATAAACTATGTATTTCTTCCTGGTCCTTACAGCTTTCATAATAGTGGTCCTCTTGGTGTGGTTTTGGAGTTGGGGGGGGGGGGGCGAGGATGGGGTGAGCAGGGATCTGGAGTGGAGGCCAGGAAAGAATTCTTGAGATGTCTTTGGTTCAAAACATTGAGTTTTTAAAAAATTATTTATTTAAGTTCAAGTTACTTACTATACAGTGTAGTACTGGTTTTAGGAGCAGAACCCAGTGATTCACCACTCACGTATAACACCCAGTGCTCATCCCAACAAGTGTCTTCCTTAATGCCCATCACCCATTAGCCCATCCCCCCCACCTACCTCCCCTCCAGCAACCCTCAGTTTGTTCTCTGTATTTTAGAATCTCTTATGATTTGCCTCCCTCTCTGTTTTTATCTTATTGTTCCTTCCCTTCCCCTATGTTCATCTGCTTTGTTTCTTAAATTCCACATATGAGTGAAATCATATGATATTCGTCTTTCTCTGATTGACTTATTTTTGCTTAGCATAATACATTACTTCCATCCATGTTGTTGCAAATGACAAGATTTCATTCTTTTTAATCACCAAATATTATTCCATTAAATATATATACCACATCTCTTTTTCCATTCATCAGTGGATGGATATTTGGGCTCTTTCCCTAATTTGGCTATTGTTGATAGAGCTGCTATAAACATTGGGTGCATGTGCTCCTTTGAATCAGTATTTTTGTAGCCTCTGGATAAATGCCTACTTGTGCAATTGCTGGGTCATAGGGTAAATTCTATGCAAAATGGAGATTTTCTTAAAGCACATGAATAGGACCCATGGACTGAAAGAGCTGCACTGGGATTGTGATTTTATGTTTGGGAGTTGGGGGAGTTAAGGAAAAAGAAAGTCTTCCAAAAGGGCTTTCATGTGCCAATTTGGACTCATAAGATCCTGGAGGCCTTAGTATTGTTGAGCTAAAGTTATTTTTCTCTCTTGTAAGGCATTAACATTACGACAAGACAGTTGGGAGTTTTTTGGAGGAATGTTATACTCTATCTCAAGTATTTCTCAAAGGGCTGCAGGTTATAAATAAATTTAATTTCGTCTACATTTTCTCCTTGCCTATGTTCCCCACATCATTATGGAGGAAAGGGTGATGTTAGGGCTCTAGGAAATTGAGTCTATGGGGTTCTGGAGATTGCTCTTTTCCTTGTAAATTATTAAGACAGTCATTTCTGTCTTAATTCCTCTGTCCTGAGGAATGTCACACATAACCCACCCCGGAAGGGTCACGGGTGGGAGGAGCAGCTCTTTCTGCTCATGGGTCCTGTCAACAGGCTATAATAAAAACACCCTTTTGCACAAAAAACATCTCAAGAATTCTTTCTTGACCATTCACTCTCGGACCCCACTCCAACTCACTTCATTTTGGCATCCAGCATGGGGCCTGAGTCTTCTCATCTGGACTCCAAGGCTCAATGAAAATTGGTGAGTAATTCCTCCTCTCTTCCTTTATTTTCATTTCAGAGGCTTTTGCAAGGAGTTGGTCTTCTTTGTTCTCACTTCTCTTCTCTCTGATAGAGTCCTGTGAGGGCAAAGTCATATCTTCCTCCCACAAACATCAGGTAAAGATACAAATAAAGGAGCAGGAGAAGAGGCGAAGAAGAACCAAGGAGACAGAGAGGTGGAGAAACTGGAGTAGAAATTTGAAAGAGGAAATACTATCTCTTTTCTTCCTCTCTAGGTTTTGCAGAGTAAAGGGAGGGAGATGGAAATAAGAATGAATGAAGGGACAAAATATCCTGCAAAAACTCTCTAGAAGTTTGAAACACATATGAGTGTTCAAACTTTCCCCTGAAACTCAGAATCATGAAAGTGCTCATGGCCTTATTCATATTAAGATGGAGATACACCAAGGACAATTGCTAATAGCCAACAACACTTTGAGGAGAGTAAAATTACAGGGATTCAATAATTCAGTAACTAGGGGTGCCTGGGTGGTTAACTCAGTTAAGTGTCAACCTCGATTTCATTTCAGGTCATGATCTCAGGGTCATGAGATCAAGCCCCACATCAGAATCTTAGATGGACATTGAGCCTGCTTGGGATCCTCTCTCTCCATCTTCCTGTGTGTCTCCCCCAGGACTTGCGCGTGCTCTCTCTCTCTCTCTCTCACTCTCTTAAAAAGAAATTCAGTAATTATGTTTAAAATTTTTTAATGCAATATTTTTATAAAATAAATTATTTCGGGGGTGGGCAGTGGTGCCTGAATGGCTCAGTTGATAAGCTACAGACTCAGGATTTTGGCTCAGGTCATGATCTCATGGTTTGTGAGTTCAAATCCCATGTGGTCTCTGCACTGACAGAACAGAGCCTCTTGGGATTCTCTGTCCTCCCCTCTCTCTGTCTCCCTCTCTCTCTCAAAATAAATAAATCAAGTTTAAAAAACATAAATAAAATAAAATAAAATAATTGTTATTCCATGATTCATAAAATATCAAAATTTTAAATAAAAAACAGTGCCATGCCAAGCTGTATTAGAGCAAAAGGAAAAAAAAATGTGCACTAGTACTTTTTTTGGAAGATAAATTATTGTTACTATTTTAAATACGTACTTGGGGCCTGGGTGGCTCATTTGGTTAAGTGACGGTCTACTCTTGGTTTCAGCTCAGGTCATGATCTCACTGTTCATGAGTTCAAGCCCCACATTGGGTTCTGCAGTGGCAGTGTGGAGCCTGCTTGGTATTCTCTCTCTCTCCCTCTGTCTCTACCCCTACCCCACTCTCTCTCTCTCTCACTCAAAATAAATAAATAAACTTTAAAAATAAATAAATAAAGTAAGTAAGTAAGTACGTAAGTACTTCTTTGCTTATGTCATTTCAAAAAGTTACCATGTTGGAAGTTTTCTCCTGAGTAAATGAGGGTTCTAAATAATTTTTATTTGACTTTAGATGAAATATAAATTTTAATTTATTCTATTTTAGTATTAATAAAATACTTAAATTGAAAATAATGGTGTGGTATTTAATATAATTACTTTTCAATTTCTCAAATATTTTAATGTTCAAGAAAACATTAAGTATTAAAAATACATAAAAATATGTACATAGGGGTTCATAGTTTGCATTTTGCTACAGGACACTGTTGCTTGGCACATCTCTGGTCTTTAATGAGAATTTTGATATTCTGTTCATTACAGATTTTTGCATCAATTTTTATTTCTTAACACACTGCATAAAATGTTATTTATCTGATTGGTGGGTGAGTTTTTTATAGCACCCTTCTTTCATGCCCAAGAGAAATATGTTCCTTACCTCACCTTAGTTTCAGCCCTAATACTCATAACATATGCAAAGTATGATATAGTAGGAAAAGTGACATCTTTGAGTCAGAAAGACTTGCCCTTTACTTGTATTTAATGAAGTAACTTAACCTAGCTAAACCTCTATTTATTTATATGTAAAATGCAGAAGATAGAACTACCTCTAAAGTAGCTGTTAAGACTACATGATGTAGAATAATTAAAACAAGTATTATGTCTCTGCCTGACAGAGAGTAGTTTTGATTCAGTGAAATGTATCATTGCAGGAACTTGCTGAAGTTGAGATGGAGACAAAGACAAAGGAGAAGGAGAAAGAGAGGACAATCAGAACAAGAATAAGAGCAGAAAAAGAACAAGAACAAGAACAAAAGAAGGAAGAAGAAGAACCTGGCACTTCTTGCTCTTTCATTACACCAAGTGTTTAATCTCTGACAGCTAAAAGAAACAGACAAAGAGAAAAATCTGCAAACAGAGATAACTCCAAAATTACAATGTCAGCCTGATCCCCAGGATAATAAAACCTTGACTATTTCCTCTAAACCTGGACTCTCTAACAAAAACAGTTTAGTCAGATTTTTGTTATGCTAATGTATTAAAATAAACCATGACCTTTGTGAACATGATGATTGCAATTCACCATAAACAGATTGCTGTAAACTTGATACTCTTGGTGAATTTTTGTGTGATTTGTTTCCCTGTAAATGTATGTTGGATTTTGATTTGGTGAGGCATAGCTTCTGAAGTCTGACAGCTTTGAACTCTGCAAATAAAGCCTTACCCTCTGTTTTTAAATAATTGCTGTCAAGTCTTCATTTGACCTATCCTATACCAGGGAATGCTAAGAAATAATAAATAAGAGAATACCAGCAAGGCTCTACACAGGGAGTGAGAGGAAGTTCTGCATAGGCTTAACTCTTTGGGCTAAGTGAGAAGGACTTTCCAGCTTCACAAAGGGGAATTTACTAATGAAAAATACATGCATACTGACAAGCTCACACTCCTGTAATCTCAACAACACACACTTTTGTGCATCCATTCAAATACGCTGCCTTTGCTTATGTGTATACAGAGGAGAGAGGCAAGTTAGGGGTTAATGTTTCCAGTTTTATTCTCTAATCTCAGAGGAAGCCAGTGTATGAGGCAGTGGGTTCCAAGAGGAGGGAAAGAATTAATGCTTGGGGAAGAGAGGGGCCATACTTTACAGGTCTTTAAATAGGTCTTAATCTACAGTCTCTGTGAAAAGCTGAGTCACAGAGGAGTCAGTTAAGCTGCTTATGGTCAGAGATAAAGCAGAGCTCAAGGTGAGTGGTAGGTCCCCTGTGCCTCAGTCATCTCTGCCCTTCCCAAAGAACAGTAGGACTCACAGAGGCTCTAAGAAGCTGAAAGATAAGGCAATACACTTTGAAGGATGGCATGACTCATGGGGGCTCCAGGTCAAGAGATCCATGACTGTTGGATTTCTTTCTGAGATGGGGAGATAATTCGCTGCTCACACTGTGTCCTCCAGGAAAATTCTAGAAAAGAAGGAAGCTTGCCTCATACACAATCCCTCCACAAAGGACGCTGGATCTGAACTCTACCTTCCTCTAGCATTCTTGCTCCATGCCTTAGTTTTAGATACCCCAAAGTGAGAGAATAGTCTAAATTTCCCTGCACCTATTCCTTAGCAAGATCTCAGCCCATTTTTCCTCTACACTTTCAGGCTTGAGCAACTTGGTTAAACTGATGGACATAACTATTTCCACATAATGAGTGGAGTAATGGAAGCCAACAGAGGTAATGGTATCACCATTGGATTCAAACCTATACTCACAGATGAAAGCTGAGCTCCATTAGTGTCAGAACAGAATCCTTGAACCAAAAGCTATGCCAAGGTCTTACAAAGTAGATTGTATTCTGGAGAAAAGAAAAATTGAATCTGAAGTTCGTTGTATGATCATCTTAGGTATAATGTTGGAAAAGATGACTTAATTTCTTCTTTCAGTATGCACTATGCTCACAAGAGGTGTAGCACATAAGGGCAGGGACAGGGACATATTTAAAAGCAGGGAAAGGAGGAGGAATGTTGAGCAAGAAGGGAAATTACATTGCTCTTCCTTTTCCTACTCTTTAGGAAATGCAAATTTCCATCCCTCAACCCAGCAGCAAATTGATAACCTGTGTCTCCCCCTCAGAATTACTATTGAAAACCTCACACACTGCACAAAATGATACAAGACTAGTTAACTCCCTGTCCACTCCATATGACTTGTAACCTTAACTCTGCACATGTTGGGTTCATAAGTCTGAGGGGGGAAAAAAGACTAAGGAAATGCTGATAGTGAGGACACCAGATTCCATGGGAATGTAAGTGCAGAAAAGAACGAGAGACACCTGTCAAGAGGCCCCATCTGCTATCTCAGACTTGGGTCCCTGGTCACCACCAAGAGAGTCACCACTCCAAATGGAGTATGTAAAATAGGTATGTTCTCCATGAAGGCTGATGGGCAGAAGTGTGTGAGAGTTAAAAACAATAACATGTAAAGGCATACAGTGTTATATTTATAAAGACAGCAATGTCTATCATAATTAATTAGAATAGCATACCTTTTGTTAAAGTGTAGTTTTAGCCAGTATCTTTACCAGTGCCCAGTGCAGGAATGAAGATGGTCTAAGTGCTTTTCCAGGTGCCTATGAGCCTCGGTGACTTCATCCTCACAAATGGAGGCTGACTTACAGAGCACAGAAAAGAAGGAGAAAGGAAGACTCTGATTCAAACAGAATATTTCACTGGAAGACAAAGCCAGGCTGAAAGGGATGAAACAGAGCTTTAGACACTAGACAATGTGTGTGTTTCTTAATTTTTTACTGTGGCTTGGATAGGAGTATTTGGTTTGAGCAAACCTATAGCTATTGTCTAGGTAGAATAGTAAAGTTTCCAATTTAGAGTAAGATTTATAAGTTCTGAGTCCCATTTCTCTCATAATGTTATATATCTAGTGAAAATCAGAGAGTTTAGTCTATTTGGGATCTCAAAGAAACCCTTGTTAGGAACCATTAAGTCTGGTTGAATGAAACATTTCTTAGTCCCCAGATATAAATGATTAAGGGAAATCTGAAAAGATATTCTTCATCTCTGGGTGTTACTGTTATGGAGGAGAAAGAATGAATGTGTTCAAGGAAAGGCTCGGGTCAAGTGAGATTAAAAAGTGGAAAGGTGTTGAGTTAAGAAGCAGGTAAGCTTTTGTGTCATTGACTCTCAGGTAGGTCATAGTCACCAGAGAGACCAGACAAGATCAACCATGTATGCAAGTATCAGCAGAAGATGACATTCACGTCTTTCAATGGACAGGAGGTCAGACTCTAGTGTGAGAAATAGATATAGCTGTCTTGTGACATGGCATCAAAGTAGTGTTTAGAAGGTTCTGTCAAGACATTTTAAGAATGGCTAATCAGTTGAAAAGTCCGTTGCCCTTTAACAATGACACATATTTCTTGTTTGCTTCAGCAAATATTTATTAAATCCCTGTTCTATGCCAAATACAGAGGTGCTCATGTTGGTGCACTCTTCAGGGCTGATATCATGAAAATTTATCATATAGGAGAGGAATTAGTAAACTGTCACCTGAAGACCAAATCCAGCTTCTAGTCTGTTTTAAAAATGAAATTGTATTGGAATGTAGCCACACTCACAAATGTCTGTATTGACTGTGGCTGCTTTCATGCTACAATCGCTAAACTGACTAGTTGCAACAGAGAATGTATGGCCCACGAAGACTAAAATATGTGTGATCTATCTGACCTTTTACAGAAAACAGTTGCTGGCCCCTAATCTAGGAGGAGACATCCACTATAGATAACAGGCTTAATTTCAGGTGTACAATCTGTCAGTCTGTCATCCTCCAGCCCAAATTCTCCTGGTAACTCCTAGAGTCAAAGATAACTCATCATCACTACATACATTGTTACGAGCCCTCAGCCAAAATGTTTTCCAAACTGGTTTCCAACCCTGAAAAGTTGTCTAACTGGCTTAAACAAAGGGCTGAAAAGGACCTTGGGAAAGATAAAACAAATCAGTTCATTCTAAAGAATAGAAGCGCAAGAATTACTATTAGTGACGTTATTTGTCAAGATAGTCTTCCCTCGGCAGATTCTACTTTCAAGAAAAATATTAATTCTTATACAGAAATTACAATTGCAGCTAGCATGTTCTGACCCCATTTGAATGACATAAACATGAATGAAGAATAAAGAGTAGCATTACTTTAAGTTGCAAAAATGTATTTATTAAAATAGTTGAAATTATTCCAGCTTACCATTAAACATTATTGCCCTATTATTTAACTGCCTCTTCCAAGAGATTATAAATAATAATTATAATTTATTATTATCATCTATAGATAGTACCTTACCTTCTCAGGGGAGAACAAATTAACCATCCTGTGATGCTGGCTTCAGGGAATCACTCATCTTATCCTGTGTCCTTCATCCTACTTGGGATCCCAGGACTCGAGAATTCCCAATTTTGGATTGCCTTTCCTCTCTGTGCCATGTATGTTGTGGCTATAATTGGCAATACCACTGTCCTCCATATAATCCGAATTGACCACACTCTGCATGAGCCCATGTACCTCTTTCTAGCCATGCTGGCTATCACTGACCTGGTCCTCTCGTCTTCCACCCAACCTAAAATGCTGGCTATACTCTGGTTTCATGCTCATGAGACTGAATACCACGCCTGCCTCATCCAGGTGTTCTTCATCCATGCCTTTTCCTCTGTGGAGTCTGGGGTACTCATGGCTATGGCCTTGGACCGTTATGTGGCCATCTGCTTCCCACTCCGTCACTCAAGTGTCCTGACCCCAGCTGTAGTGGGTAAATTGGGAGCAGCTGTGATGATGAGAGCATTGCTGTTGGTGAGCCCCTTCTGCATTATGGTCTCCAGGATGCCCTTCTGCCCCAACCAGATCATTCCCCAGCCATACTGTGAACACATGGCTGTGCTAAAGCTGGTGTGTGCAGATACTAGAGTAAATCGGGCATATGGGCTCTTTGTGGCCTTCTCTGTGGTTGGCTTTGATATGATTGTCATCAGTGTATCCTATGTGATGATTTTGAGAACTGTTCTGGGGTTGCCTTCTGGTCAAGCCCAGCTCAAGGCTTTTGGCACATGTGCGTCCCATATCTGTGTCATCTTGGCTTTATATATCCCTGCCCTCTTCACTTTTCTCACCCACCGCTTTGGACATCATGTGTCCCGAGCAGTACATATCATGTTTGCCAATCTCTATCTCCTGGTTCCTCCCATGCTCAACCCCATCATCTATGGAGTTAGAACCAAGCAGATCAGGAACAGGGTTATTCAAGGTTGTTGTGGAAAAGATCCCTGAGCCAACGGTCATGGCAACATAGCCAACCCATGCCCCACCCCCCACACTGATCCAGGAACATATAGATGCAGAAAGTTTGCCAGACTAGCACAAAGTCTTTTCTGTGAACAAAAGGTCCAGAGGTTAGCAACCTTCTAGAGGAAAAGGACCAATTTTTAGAATGCCCATAAAAGCTCTCTGGGAAATGTGATTGATCATTAATCCTGATTTGACCAATGCCCAAAACACAATAAAATATTAAAATAATAAAAAATATGTCCACCTATCAAATTAGTGAAGATTTAAAAAGAATGCCATCTTCCACAGATCACAAAGTTGAAAATACTTTTAAACTGTCAGTAGAAGTATAAGTTGGTATACCTTGTTAAAAAGGTGATTACAAACTTCCACCAAAACAGGGGCACACGGGGGTTCAGTCAGTTGAGCATTCACCTCTTGAATTTGGCTCAGGTCATAATTTCATGATTCCTAGGATCCAGTCCCACATAAGGCTCCATGCTGACAGTGCAGAGCCTGTTTGGAATTCTCTCTCTCCCTCTCTGTGCCCTTACCCCCCTCACACATGTGCTCTCTGTCTGTTTCTCTCTCTCTCAAAAATAAATAAATAAATAAACAAACAAACAAACTTAAAAATTGTTTTCCCACCAAAACAGTTAAAAAGTACATATTTTTCCTCACATGGAATCTCTTTTATAAAAATAGAATTTGAGGATCACCTGGTTAAGCCTCCAGCTTTTGATTTCAGCTCAGGTCGTGATCTCACAGTTCATGAGATAGAGCCCACATCAGGCTCTGCACTGACAGCACAGAGCCTGCTTGGGATTCTCTCTCTCCCTGCTCTTTCTCTGTCCCTCCCTGCTCTCTCTCTCTCCCTGTCAGAATAAATGAATAAACATTTTTTTAAAAAATAGGACTTTATTTTATAAGTAAAAAAAAGTATAGATTCATTATTTATAAAACAAAAAAAAAAGAGGAAAACATTCATATATTGATCTATAAGACCCAGATGAAGACTGAGCAATTGAATATCATATATCATTTAACTAATGTATTTGCAAAGAGTATATAAAGATGTAAAAAAAAATGGACAAGATAGAATATTAAAGAAAAAAGAAAAATAACATTTGCCCATAGGGGTGATACCAGTTCTGAAAAGAAATACATAAGCATAGAAAAAGACTCTGGAAATTAATCCAAATACTAATAATAGCAACTCAGAGGAGTGAGAGAGTTATGACATTCTAATTTTCTTTCTGCATTTTAATGTATTTAAAAAAATTTTTAATGTTTATTTATTTTTGAGAGACACAGAGACAGAGAGACAGAGTATGAGCAGGGAAGAGGCAGACAGAAAGGGAGACACAGAATCTGAAGCAGGCTCCAGGTTCTGAGCTGTCAGCACAGCGCCCTACGTGGGGCTCGAATTCACCAACTGCGAGATCATGACCTGAGCCAAAGTCAGACGCTTAACCAACTGAACTACCTAAGTGCCCCAAATTATTTTTTAAAATTATCCTTGGTTGATGAGATTTAATTTAGTATGAGAAAAAGGTAATTGAAACAACAACAGAAGTGTACAGAAAAGGTTAATTCAGTGCCAAATCCTAGGGGAATGGAGGGGACAATCTAAAAAGATGAAGGATTCCTGAATAGGATAACTTCCCGAAAAGCTTGAAAATCCAGATATGAAATTGGTGCCAGAATCACAACTTTCAGAGACCAGTAACCATGAGTATTAGGTATGCTGAGTGTTGGTCTTTCCTTACAAAAATTTCCTATTCCCAGATGACAATGGATTTCAGAATGAAGAAGTTGTGGAAAAGAATGAAAAAGATTTTCTTCTGAGGATAACTATATTTATGGTTAAGGGAATGAGAAAGTCACAAAGAGTTTTAGTATTTGTAAATATTTAATTTCCTTTTAAACTAAAATTTCAAGTTATTTTAGAAAAATGTATTTTGCTTACTTTTTCTTAGTCTTTCAACTTTATACTTATAAAATAAGTATACATATTTATTTATACATCAATATATACATTTCTATGAGTTTGGATATATGCATGCATACATAATACCATCACACAAACAAGGTAAAAAACATCCAATACAATTGTTGCATTGGTCTTTTTATCATCCTGCACACTCTCCCATCAAAGCCAACAGTGAAGAGGGTCTAGGAACTCAGGCTTTTATGATACGAAAACCAACATCAGCTGAAAGTACTTTCAACTTGGAGACTAAAAGTGTCCCCAGAAATGAATAGGTATTCTGAAGGAGCATTTTCATGATTCCCAAATTTTAGGGTTGTCCAGGGACTGTGATACTGTTATCAGCAAATCAGTTAGTGATTGTGAGTGTCTCTTCCTCTTTTTAAAATCAGCTTTGTTGTTGTATAACTTGTGACAATAAAATGTAAGTATTTTAACACACAGTTTGAAGAGTACTGACACATATAAATGCCTCTGTAGCTACCAGCCCAATTAACACATAGAACATTTCCATCACTTCAGAAAAGTTTCTCTTGCCTCTCTGGAGTCAATCACCACCTCTGTACCCAAACCAGGAAAACCCTGATCTGATTTCATTCACTATAGATTAATTTCTCTCTCACTAAAACTTTCATAAATGAAATAATAAATAATACATTCTTTCGAGTCTGGTATCTTTCATTCAGTATAAATATTTTCAGATTCAGTCATACTGTTGCATTTTTTATAAGTAATCCATTTCCTATTATTGTTAAGTAGTATATTCTGTTTTTTCAACATACCAGTTTTTACCTTTTTCCAATGCTTCTGCCCTTTCTATTCTTCCTCGAAATACATTCACTTCTTTTTTTTTTTAACTGTTTTTTTTTACTTGTATTAAGTTTTCAGAGACTGAAAGAGCACTTGAATGGGGGAAGGGCAGAGAGAGAGGGAGACACAGAATCCGAAGCAGGCTCCAGGCTCTGAGCTATCAGCACAGAGCCTGACGTGGGGCTTGAACTCATGATTCGTGAGATGATAACCTGAGCTGAAGTCAGACGCTTAACTGACTGAGCCACCCAGGTACCCCTCACTTCTTTTTTTTTAACATTTTAAAATTTATTTTTATACAAAAATATCTCGTTTTGAGAGAGAGAGAGAAGGAGAGGAGCAGAGAGAGAGAGAAAGACAGAGGATCCAAAGCAGGCTCTGTGCAGACAGCAGAGACTGATGC
This sequence comes from Panthera pardus, assembly GCF_024362965.1. Classification (NCBI taxonomy): domain Eukaryota; kingdom Metazoa; phylum Chordata; class Mammalia; order Carnivora; family Felidae; genus Panthera; species Panthera pardus. The sequence continues at coordinate 54,815,635 of NW_026526677.1, forward strand.
AAGACTCGAACTCACTAACCGTGAGATCATGACCTGACCCAAAGTCGGATACTGAACCTCCTGAGCTACTCAGGCACTCCTCAAATATATTCACTTCTTATCTGTTTTAGTGCTTTGACCTAAATCTTCCCACTTCCTCCAGCTGTCATTTTCTAGAATATTCTATCTTCCCCTCAACACCGTTTAGATCTCAACTAATACCACTTTCTCAGTGAGGTATTTCTTAACTCACATACCTCAACATATCTTACGTATCAACTTACATATCATCAATTTTCTTTCAACACAAATATTTTATTTCCAACTTATTCACCATCTGTTCCTCTTACCTGAATAGAAATTATACATAATTATTCACTATTCTTTCCCAAACTTAGCTGACTATAAAAAAAAAAACAACCAACCTACTTGCATGAATGAATGATTAAATTTTTACATGTGCCTGCTACCATCGTCACAACAATTCCACTCCTGACCACAAGATGGCATTGGCAGGTCCATTTTGCCTCCTTCCTGCAAAATGGGATACCAGACATTTCAGTCCTAAGGCCTCCTTTCATTATTCCCATGGAAACTTTGAAGGTTGTTATCTGTCTGATAAGATACCTTTGACAGATAAATAACAATTTGTCCCTCACTCACTTCTTTTTATTTACAAATATAAAATACGTGGAACATTTTACATTTCTCTTCAAGAAATACCTATGAAGTGGTTATCTTGCACCAAATATTATTCTATAAGAGGATGGGACTACCATAGACACAGGAGAAAATGGCAATCAAACAACCTCGTTAGTATGAAACGATCAAATGAAGCACACTGAATTCCAGCTCCAGTAGAAAACCTACTTACTTAAACTGTGCAGCTCTATCATGACTAGAAGTACCCTTAAGTATCATGAATCAGTGAAAATAGAAGACTGCCTTCATTACAACCTGAAGAACCAGTGGGTCCAGGACATCAAATCTGTAACTAACTCCAGGCACCTGTACTCATTTCCAAAAACTAGCAAGTGAGTACCTTGAGCAAGAGACTTGATTTCCCATTTGTACATGGGCAGAGTCATCCCAGTGCCTCTCTTCTCTCAGCACACACCTCTAGGGTGACCTAGTGGCTAAGAGAAGCCAGTCAGAATTTAACAAAAGAAGGTCAGCTTCTCCTGGTTTTTAAACATTATTCAGGGCTGAGATCTGCTGTCTGAGCTCAATTCTGCAGTAACTTCAAGAGGGGAATAATGCATCATCAGTGTTGTCTACTCTGCACAGAGCCAAACACAGTGTTATTAGTATGATGTATTTCATGCTCAAAGTCAACAAGCATTTCTTCACCACTTACTATGTGCCAGTACTGTGTTTGGTGCTGGGGTTATGAACATAACAAGTTCATAGTTGATCCTAAAATCCCCTCCTCCAACCTCTTCCAGCACCTGCTACAATCTACAGTCATCACCCTCACCCACTTATACCCTGATGACCTGATTATGTATTTATTATTGATTCTCTGCTACATCTGTTATGCCTGAGCTCACTAACTAATCTTACTCTATCTTTGAGGCTAGAGGTCAGAAAGCAGAAGAAGAAGAAAGGCCCAAGGAGGTATGATGCCTCACTTAGCAGAGCCTTGTCCTTATCCCCAATCCCAGATAAACCTGGAGTCTCACTCAGTCTTTGACTTCCAGTTCTCAATGTGTGTATCTCAGGTATGGACCATCATGGAAGAGTTTTGGGATTCACTACTTTCTAGAAGCCCTAGAGTTACCAGCCATGTTATTTCTTTTGGTTTTTTTTTTTAAGTTTACTTATTTATTTTGAGAGAGAGAGAGAGAGAGAGAGAGAGAGAGAGAGAGAGAGAACTTGAGAGGGGAAGAAAGAGAGGAAGAGAAATAATCCCAAGCAGGTTCTATGCTGCCAGTACAGAGCTCCATGTGGGACTAGATATTGACCTGAGCTGAAATCAAGAGTCAGTCTTTTCATGTGCCTATTGGCCATCTGGATGTCTTCTTTAGAGAAGTGTCTATTCATATCTTCTGCCCATTTCTTCACTGGATTATTTGTTTTTCAGATGTGGAGTTTGGTGAGTTCTTTATAGAGTTTATATACTAGCCCTTCATCTGATATGTCATTTGCAAATATCTTTTCCCATTCTGTCAGTTGCCTTTTCGTTTTGTTGATTGTTTCCTTTGCAGTGCAGAAGATTTTTACCTTCATGAGGTCCCAATAGTTTATTTTTACTTTTAATTCCCTTGCCTTTGGAGATGTGTCAAGTAACAAATTGCAGTGGCTGGGTCAGAGAGGTTTTTGCTGCTTTCTTCTCTACGGTTTTGATGGTGTCCTGTCTCACATGCAGGTCCTTCATCCATTTTGAGTTTATTTTTGTGAATGGTGTAAGAAAGTGGTCTAGTTTCATTCTTCTGCATGTTGCCATCCAGTTCTCCCAGCACCATTTGTTAAAGAGACTGTCTTTTCCATTGGATACTCTTTCCTGCTTTGTCAAAGATTAGTTGGCCATACTTTTGTGGGTCCAATTCTGGAGTCTCTATTCTATTCCATTGGTCTATGTGTCTGTTTTTGTGCAAATATCATGATGATTACAGTTTTGTGGTAGAGGCTAAAGTCTATGACCCAGCAATAGCACTGCTAGGAATTTACCTAAGGGATACAGGAGTGCTGATGCATAGGGGCACTTGTACCCTAATGTTTATAGCAGCACTTTCAACAATAGCCAAATTATGGAGAGCCTAAATGTCCATCAGCTGATGAATGGATAAAGAAATTATGGTTTATATACACAATGGAATACTACATGGCAATGAGAAAGAATGAAATATGGCCTTTTGTAGCAACATGGATGGAACTGGAGAGTGTTATGCTAAGTGAAATAAGTCATACAGAGAAACACAGATACCATATGTTTTCACACTTATGTGGATCCTGAGAAACTTATCAGAAGACCATGGGGGAGAGGAAGAAAAAAGAAAAGAGGTTAGAGAGGGAGGGAGCCAAAACATAAGAGACTCTTAAAAACTGAGAACAAACTGAGGGTTGATGGGGGATGGGAGGGAGTAGAGGGTGGGTAATGGGTATTGAGGAGAGCACCTGTTGGGATGAGCACTGGGTGTTGTATGGAAACCAATTTGACAATAAATTTCATATTAAAAAAAACTGGAAATCTATTCATCACAGACATTTTCCAGAAAGTGAATATTAAAAAGAGAATTCCTGTCCTGAATATACATGGAATTCTATAACATTCAAAAGAAAAATCAAACAAGCCAATGAAAAATGGGGAAAAGTCTGGAACAGTCTTATAAGAAACTATATTCAAAGTGCCATTAAACATTTGAAAAGGTATACAATATCATTAGTTAGGAAAATGGTAATTAATGCTAAAATCAGACTACAAACCCATAGGAATGATTAACTTTAAAAATACGATAACATCAAATACTGGTAAAGGTATGAATCAACAGAAACTCTCGCATACTGCTGGTCTGAGTGTAAACTGGTACAAATTCTTTCAAAAAACATTTGAGAGAAGCGCCTGAGTGGCTCAGTCCGTTAAGCCTCTGACTGGCTCAGGTCATGATCGTGTGGTTCGTGGCCCCACTTCGGGTTCTGTGCTGACAGCTCAGAGCTTGGAGCCTGCTTTGAATTCTGTGTCTCCCTCTCTCTCTCTGCCCCCCTGCACACACTCTGTCTCTCTTTCTCTCAAAAATATATAAACATTGAAATTAGATGGGACGCCTGGGTGGCTCAGTCGGTTAAGCGTCCGACTTCAGCTCAGGTCACGATCTCACAGTCGGTGAGTTGGGGCCCCGCGTGGGGCTCTGGGCTGATGGCTCAGAGCCTGGAGCCTGCTTCTGATTCTGTGTCTCCCTCTCTCTCTGCCCCTCCCCCATTCATGCTCTGTCTCTGTCTGTCTCAAAAATAAACGTTAAAAAAGATTTAAAAAAAAAGAAATTAGAAAAAAATACAAAAAAGCAAAAAACATTTGAGAGTATCTCAAAGTTGACCCAGCAATTTAGTTCCTAGAATATTAACCAGCAGATATGTATATATGTGTGCTCTGAAAGGCATAATAATGTTTATAGAAGCATAATTATTCATAACGAAAACCTGAAAACAAAGAAAGTATCTAAGAAAGGAAAAATTGATTAACTTTTGCTATGTTCATATAATTAAAAGAATTAAAAACAATTAACAACTGTCATACACAATGTGAAAAAATCTCATATGATAATGTCAAAGGAGCCAAAAACAGAAGTATACATACTGTATTATTCAATTTATATATTTTATTATATTATAAATGCAAATTATAGGGAAAACCAATTTAGGATGTTGAAGGTCAGGATGGTAGTTACTTTGGTTGTAAGAGGAGAGGACAGTTATCGGGATGGGCTAGAAGAGAATATGTAGTAAGGATCAGAATTAACAAACTACAGCCTAAAAGCCAAATCTGGCCTACCATCTGTTTTTATAAATGAAGTTCAATTTGAAGAGAGTTACACCAAATAAGAATGGACTATAGATATTTCCATGCTACAGCATCAAAATTGCATAGTTAATACAGAATACTATATGGCCTGAAAAAGCCTAAAATATTTACTATCCATTCCTTATAGAAAAGAAAAAAACTTGCTGGCCTCTATTCTATACCATTACCTGGCCTGCAATTATATGTGATGAATCAGTGAGCAGTACACTCACATGCATACCTTGCTGAATGCATGTTACTGTCTTTATAACAAGTTTATTTACAACTCAGCAAGCCATTATTTGCTTCCTATGATGTATCCAGATGTGTTCTGGGTGTTTTGTGTAATGCATAAACCATAAAAAGCACAATCATTTTCCTCAATAACCTCAAAACTTCCATAGTCATGACATATCACTCAGGGAATAAGTAAATGTCACTTGGTATGTTAGTGTTTTCATGCTCATTAGCAACCCCAAGATAGTAGAGCAGTGGAAAAACAACTGAAACAGATTGCTTTAGACCTTCAATAGAAATTACCTATTGCTACATAACAATTACCACAAATGTTGTGTCTTCAGAAAGCTCAAAACATTTATCTCACAACTTCAGTAAATCAGGAGTCTGGGTACAGCTTAGCTGAGTCTGCAAGACTGTAATCAAGGTATAATCAGGGCCATGATCTCACTTGATGTTCAAATGGGGAAGGATATGCATTCAAGATCACATGGGTGTTGGCAGGATTCCATTAGTTCCCTGTGCCCTATTAGATTGAGGAATTCAGTTTCTTGCTGGCTGTTGCTAAAGGAAGCCACATTTGGTTCCTAGCTGGTTGGTGGCTACAGATGGCCCTCAGTTCTTTGCCATGTGCCAAAGCACCATGCTGTCATTTCATCAGAGCCACATTTTAGGTAACATAACCATGAAAGTAATATCCTATCACCTCTGCTATTACTCCATTGGTTAGAAGCAAGTCACAGATCCTACCCATATTCAAGGGCAAAGGATTACACTAGAGTTCAAGGAGGCAGGGATAATCAGGGTTGATTTTATTATTTTATAGTCTGGCCACCACAGAAAGATTTGGATGGAAACTGTAGTTATATTGTAACCTCTATGAAGGCAACAATGGTAAAACTTTGAATTTTTTCTCACTGACTCATAAAATTTTGTGCTATGATTTGCTCATATTTCATTTTTTTGTTTGAAGTATCAGTCCAGACACTTGAGGGGTTCCACATAGAGTTATAGCACTTGAATTGAACCCCTCAGACTTCCTGGCATTAAGAGTTCTTAAACAAGGAAGCATAGAAATAATAGCCAAATGGAAATTAAAGAAAAATAGCTAAATATAGAAGAGATTACTGATTTTATTGATGTCTAGGTAAACGTAAAACTGTTCTTGCCTGTGTGGGACTTCTCTATAAAGGAGAAATATACTGTTCATATCTGGGTCTTCTTTTTTCCCAGGAATCTAGAATTGCTAGGCCTACAGGTACCTGGATGGCTCAGTCGGTTAAGCATCTGACTTTGGCTCAGTTCATGATCTCACAGTTCGTGAGTTCAAGCCTCGCATCAGGCTCTGTATTGACAGCTCAGAGCCTGGAGCCTGCTTCAGATTCTGTGTCTCCTTCTCTCTCTCTGCCCCTCCCCTGCTCTCTCTCTCTCTCAAAAATAAATAAACATGAAAAAAAAATTTAATGAATTAGAATTGCTAGGACTAAAAAGTAACCTGCTTCCATGATGCAACTGTCCACATTGACAACAATGGTCACACTCCCCAAGGAGTCTTAGGCCCCTGAACTTAATACCACAGGAAAACAGCAAGTATGAGAGCAAGAACACATGCACATGAGAACTCATTCACCCACAGTGACTCAACTACTAGTTTAAGAAGTCCCAATCTATATGTGAAGAGCTGACCCATTTCTTGGGGAAAAGCTAGTGAGTGTCTGGGCAGAGAAGGTTTGGGAGTGGATATATCATCCTCCCGATGTGTCAATGCAAAAATGTAAGGATAGGGGCCTGGAAACTGGGGGGATATGTTCTCTCCTAATTGTCACTATAATTGTTATTCCAATGAACACTGGTTTGCTATACTGTCTTCCCAGCATACTGATAATCCTTAATCCATAACATGCATCCCTCTATTCCACAGGGCCTAGAACACTGTCTAAACTCTCCATTTATATGGATAATTACATGTTTTGCATTTAATCCCTGTGGATTACTAGTCACTTGAGTTAGTGGCTAAAATCCTTCTGAGATTATACAGCATTGTCCTGTATTTACAGATGGAGACAGAAGATTTCAGTTTTCCTCTGAATATGGCCTCAGGGAGATGCACATTTCACCAATGGCCCCACAGATCAAACCCACTTTGGTATAAAGTCCATGGCTCCAGAAGTGTATCTCGTTCTCTCTCTGAGAGTGAAGACAAAGAAGGCTCCTCTTTCCACGTTGAGCTGGTAAGAAGGTAGAAAAAGGTGTCCATTGTGTTGAATTTACACTTTGATTGTTGCCTATTCACAAATATTCATATGAACTTTCAGAAAAGTCAGGTAACACTAGGATTCATCTTGTCTTAAGGGATCCACATACCACACAGATATCTGATTCCTACTAGCTGATAGATAAAAATTATAATTTTTCACAGACTGAATGGAAACCTTGAGAACTAGAGTTTAAAAAGGAACCACAGAAAGTACCTAAAAGGAATTGTAACATATATGCTTATTATGGGGTATTTACTCTCAGATAATAAACTTTACCTAGTATTGTTAAAAGCTTGATTGAAAAGTATTAACATTACAATAACTACCATTGGTATTATTTGATTTAAGTCTTCCTAGAATTGATTTTAACAATTCAACAATTAAATGTATTGCTTTCAAAATTATGTTAAACATTTTAATTGAACAAGATTTTATAATATTTATAACATTTCTGTGTGTATTGATTCAACTGTCTCCTCTATTCCCTGTAACATCTATTTGATCCTCTATCATGTCCTCAAACCAGCCTCCATCACTCCACACACTTTGAACAGTAGCAAATTTTCCCCTAATAATTCATAAGGAAAAAAAGTAGGCACTGTTAGAAACAAAAGGAAATTCTGACATACTTTATGACACAGATGACTCTTCAGGTTATTACACTAAGTGAAATAAACCAGTCACTGAAGGACAAATACTGTGTGATTCCACTTATATGAGATGTTAAGAGTAGTGAGAACTCTACATAGATAATTGGGGAAAGAGGACTGAGTGTTTAATGGATATACAGTTCAGTTTTACAAGAAGAAAAGAGTTATGGAGATGGATGGTGATAATGCTTGTACAATATTATGAATGTATTTAATACCACTGAAATGTACACTTAAAAATGCTAACAATGGTAAATTTTATATTAGATTTATTTGACCACAATTTTAAAAAAAGGAAAAAAAAATCCCAAACAGGCACTGCCTCATAATTCCCTCACATGACCCTCCATCAATCTACTCTTTTGCCACTTATTCTAGAGGGTCAATGGAAATGGTGATCCTTATCTTTCTGAGGGTTAATTACTGTTATGCTCTGTATTCAATCACCTACTACTTTCTTACTGAGTTTTCTATACCAATTAATCCCTATTGTTCTATGTTTTCAATCTCTCACTATCTTCTATATCTGTAGCCTCAGTTTATAAATATATATATTTCTCTAAGTTTGTCTAATCTTGTAGAAATCTTCCATCCACCTCTGGTCTTCTTTAGTGATGGCCTATTTCTCCACTTGCCTTCACTGATGACTTCCCAAAATAATTTACCTGTGCCTCTACTACTCATTTTTCCATTCATTCAAGACACTGTAGCAGCTTCTCAGCTGTCATCCCTAGACTCAACTGTTTTTTCTAGGGTCACTATGCTCCTTGGGTGCATTTGAAATTTTTAATCCTTAGAAGATTTGACCACTTAAGCACTTTGACATTGTTGTTCATGTAACACCCAGTCATATCATCATCTCTCTTGGTTTTAATGGTTCCTGTAAAGCGTCTAGCCTTGCTTTAGTGTATATAGTCCTTTCCAGTAACTTCTATGGAGTTGGTCTTCATTGGTTTTCTTTTGTAAATCTACCCTCTGAGGTTGTTCACCCACACTGTTGGATTGAAATGACACTTATATAATGATAACTTCCAACTGGATATTATCAGCAAAAATCTGGAGACTTTTGCCTGGAAATTGATACCCATGTGGGAACTGGAGAACCACGGATATCTTTAGGTGGGTTTCTCTTAGTCATTTAATATACAACCTATTCAAAATGGAATGCATTGAATTATATTATTATACAGTAATTATCCATCCATAGAATCTTATGAACTAAAATTCTGTCAGTATAGCAAATAATTATCATCATAAATTAGACATATTTTCCTTGAATTTAAAAGTATATATACTTAAAATAGAGTTTGATTTAGAGTTTTCTCAATGATAGAGTATTTATCTATGACCTATATAGCTCTCCTTAAGCAGAAGAAAATTTATCTAGAAATTTTTGTGTGACAATGTAATTTATTATTCCTATAGGATGTGAGCATTGTGAGGACAGCATGCTACGAATCCAGGAAAACATGCAGATCTTAAGTAACTTGACATCTAAATTTCCAACCTTCTTATTGACTGGAATTCCTGGCCTAGAGTCTGTCCATGCGTGGATTTCTATCCCCTTCTGCTGTCTCTATGCCATTGCCCTCTCTGGGAACAGCATGATCCTGTTTGTCATCATTACCCAGCAGAGTCTCCATGAACCCATGTACTATTTCCTCTCTATGCTTTCAGCTGCTGACTTGGGGTTGGCCATTTCTACAATGTCAACAACATTAGGTATCCTCTGGTTTGATGCAACGGAAGTCAATCTAGATACCTGCATTATCCAGATGTTTTTTCTTCATGGATTTACAGTCATAGAATCTGGGGTGCTGGTGGCTATGGCTTTTGACCGCTATGTGGCCATCTGTGATCCTCTGAGGTATACTACTATTCTCACTAATTCCAGAATAATTCAGATGAGCTTGTTAATGATTATACGTAGTGTAGTATTAATAGTACCACTACTTTTGCTCCTTAAGCCTCTCTATTTCTGTAGAGAAAATGTCCTTTCCCACTCCTACTGCTACCACCCAGATGTGATTAAATTAGCATGTTCAGATACTCAGGCCAACAGCACCTGTGGATTAATTGATCTCATCCTGACCACAGGAGTAGATACACCATGCATTATCCTGTCATATATCTTGATCATTCGCTGTGTGCTCAGTATTGCCTCCCCTGAAGAACGCCATAAGGTCTTCAGCACTTGTGTGTCCCACATTGGAGCGGTCGCTATTTTCTACATCCCCATGATGAGCCTATCCTTGGTGCATCGCTATGGTCCATCAGCACCCAAAGTGGTCCATTCGATGATGGCTAATATATACCTGCTTTTTCCTCCAGTGCTCAACCCCATCATCTATAGTGTAAAAACAAAACAGATTCGCAAAGCTATACTCAGTCTTCTCCTTGCAAAACAAACAGAGCTGTTTGTTTGAGAAAAACCTGAAAAAAGTGACTTTCACTGTAGAAAAGTAGTCCTGGTAAGTTACTGTCTATCAGATTTTTTTTTTGTCATTTTATTCCTTAATCAACAAATATTTAGAGAGTGGCTTTGTGTTTTCAGTCATAAATATGTCACATCCCAAGAATTTTATAGCCCAAAAGGGAAACATGAAAATCATTGATAATAAAATAAGAAAATACTCAGAGTAATTAACATTTAGTGACTACTTTATACTATGTGTTCTACTAACAGCTTTTAAGACATATTCCATTTACTCTTCAAAGAGCTCAGTGAACTATACAATATTAATTACATTTTAGAGATGAAGAAAGTGAGGCCTAAAGACATTTAGGCCATCAAAGGCCAGACATCTGACATGGCTGAGGGTTGAGATTTGAATCCAGGCTTTCTGCGTCTTAGATGCCATGCTCTTCACTAGTGTATTGACACTCTGCCAAAAGCATCTAGGAAAAATATTATAAGATCAAAAGTAAGAACTGAAAAAGTAAGAATCTTCATGTTTATATATCATGCCTTAAAAGAAAGTTGTGTTGTCTTTCTTAGACTATAGTTTGTTTTCTTCATTCATAGTTAATAGTTCAAAAGATTAGAATAGATGTGTCATGCCATGTAAGCCAGAGATCAATATTTAGTATTGGACAGCCAATAGCACAGCTTCAAGGATTAGGGGCATTTGCTAATTCATTACAGGAAATGGGAACTTTGGAGAACTAGAAATAGTTTGAGGCAGAGCTTCTTAACCTTTTAAAGCATAACAGTCCCTTTGGAGTCTAATGAAATCGATGAAGACTTCTCCACAGAAAAATCACATATAAACACATTCAGATTTTCCATAAAATTTCAGAGGCTTCACAAATGCCACAAAGGACCTACTATGGCTATCTTAACCAACCAAAGAATCGAGATAAATAATTTATGGTGTTCAGCCTATAAACAGCTATACATGGCCGTACTTAAAATATTTTGTTCCTAAAAAAGAACTTATGGTAACCATATCAATTTAAGAGACAGGCAGAAGCTTAAAAGTCAGTTGTATAAAATAGTACAAAAATGAAGAGGAGAGTGGAGTCACATCAATTTTATTGCAGTTGTAAAAGTAATCAATAGGAGGGATGTTTCATGTAGCCCACAAACACTGGGATACAGCTGTATTGTTAAGCTGTATTATTTAGACTTGTATTTAGAACTTGTCACTTTCTCTGAACTGTTACAGCCTGTATGGAGTCACGGACAACATCAGATAACTTTTCCTCTGGAGAATACAAGCCTGAAAAAAAAAAAAAGAAAAAAAAAAAGGCCAGCACACGTGGAACCAGCGCACATCAGCTTACAGGCAGCCATGCTGTGCATCTCATCTCAACTCTGTGTTCCACCATGTCCTGGCAGCTTGAAAAAACCATTTATACCTGGGAACTGAAAAACACTACAAATGAGGACTTTTTAGTTTTCAGAGATTCAATTTGCCAGCACACAAGCAACTGGGATCCTACTTTACGTTTGGCTTTGTGAGAAGCAATAGAAATCAAAAGTTCAAAAGAACATATTCTCTGCACTCAAGAAGCTTAAAGTCTAGTGTGTGAAGCAGTGACATAAACAAATATAAAGTAATGTACTAACTTGATAAGGCAAAATTATACCTCTTGTTTGTGTTGCCATCTAAGTTGAAAATGTTTCCAAAGGTAAATAGAGGAGATGTATATTTTGGAAGAAACTAGAAGAACGTGAGAAGTACTGCATCACCATTTTACTCCTCATGGAAGAATACTCTTCTGAGTTTGAAATTCATAGGTCCTATCTGGACACAGCATTGAAGAATATACAAAATTTTACCTCTTTTTTTGTTTTGTTTTCTCTACCCATTGGATTCTATTAAGTGACTTTAGATTGTAGGATTTGTATTAGTTGCTTAAAGAAAATCTTTTGCTTGAACAATACTATTCTATAAAGGAATTGATTTGTAGATTTAGTTTAGAAATTTGGGTGTGCTTCCTGAATGTATGGGGGACTTTTGCTCTGGTAATTCTATATGTCTGTTAGCTGACTGGAGCTTCAGAAAGATAGAACACCTGGAAATATTAGAGCTGAGGGACTCATATGTTGAGATGCTCAAAGGGCCACAGTATTGCCAAGTTTGCTGTGATTGAGCCTATCTCTGGAGGATATCTAGAGTTAAGAAAGTGAACAAGATAATGGCAAGAGGGAAATGCTTTTGATATATTTAGGGAACTTTATAAGGTGCAAGCAAATATTTGCATAATTTTATTTAGGTTGAGTTATATTGTTGATCTACAAAATGTCTGGCATACTACATATGCATGTTACTTAGTATAATTCATTAAAGGGAATAAACTAGTACTTGGCTTAGTATATTGAGTGGGATTGAGGTAAATTCACTAAATTAACATTCTAATAAAGTTTGTAGCTCAAGGGGAAACCACTTGAAAAAGATTATCCACATGAAAAAGATTAACCACATGAAAAAGATTATCATGGGGAGTCTTAAGGATCTGAATAGTTCATCCTATAGGTCACAAGAGAAAATAAAAGAGAATAGCAAGAAAAAAAAAACAGCTCTGTGCGTGTGAAGGCATGATTTTTTTCATTATGTTTTTCCATACACTGTATATGTCCTGATTCTTTCATTCATGCACATCTGTTGTGTCCCTTGCCTTTTTTTCTCTCTTTAATTTATCCATCCAGTAAACTGTCATTTGATCAATTATGGAAAAAATGGAATCAAAATGTTTCCTTCAGAAGGATGGATAAAGTCTCTTAGCCTTGTAGTAAAACATGCTTGCTTATCTACTTCATTAGCCAGGTTTTCCTTTTTTTAAAAGTTTATTTATTTATTTTGAGAGAGAGAGAGAGAGAATGAGTGGGGGAGGTGCAGAGAGAGAGGGAGAGAAAGAATCCCAAGCAGGATCCATGCTGTCAGTGTGGAGCCTGATGTGGGGCTCAACCTCATGACCCACAAGATCATGACCTGAGCTGAAACCAAGAGTTGGACGCTTAACTGACTGAGCCACCCAGACACCCCAATTAGCCAGGTTTTCTAACTAGACTTGTATTCTTACCATTCCTCAAATGCAACAGGTTAACTTCAAGTTGAATTCTGCTACTTCCCACCCCAAAATACCATATTCCTTCCTCTTTTTCTTTTAATCTATGTTGATTTCCTGATTCTACTTCTTTTATGAACAATTCTTTAAGCAATAGAATAGTGGCTGAGAAAAGCGAGCACACCAGGATGGATAGATTATATAAGGTCAGAAGATCTGCCCTAGGGTGTGTTCCATGAGAGGCCTAGAGGACACACCATTCACTAAGTTCATTAGGAATGAGCTGTGAAAATGAAACCAGCATCACTAAGAAGTTGAGAAGTAGCTCTTTTCTGCTGACCAGGGACAACAGGAGATAAGGTCACTGAGACAGGCTCATTAATATCCATGTATATGATGAGGTCTGGACATAACAGAGGCCAGATAATCACCAAAAACCAGAGGGCTGCAATTATCATAAAAACCAACAAGATCCAAAGAACAGGCAATAGAGTTCAAAGTGAAAGCAGTTGTGGGGATGGTTAATAGAGCATGACATCCCTGGAGAAAATAGACAAACAGCCAACAAGGGGCTAGGGAACATTACAAGAAGAAGTCAAGAATGGACAAGAAGGAAGCTGGAAGAACTGTCATACTTTAATGTAAGCTTCACCTTGAGTTAAACAGAAAAATAAGGAAAAAAAGTTTTGGTGGAAAGAATCATCCCAGACTGCCATGCAGTTCTAAACAGAGTTAGTCAAGGCCATTAGGTATCCTCAAGTCAAAGTCATCTGTCAAAGGAATCCTGTGCCTTCTAGGAATGGGCCTGTCTTAGTTTCCCTGCCATACTCAATCATCAGCTGAAAACAGCTCATGGAAATACGACCTCCATGGAATGTGAAGATGGATTAAAAGCTCAGAACTAGGACAGACAGATACCTCAGAACTAGGATAGATAATCAGAGACGTGAAGGGCACACTTAATAATAAGCACATCTATCAAATTAAGAAAGTATGTAGGGCAATACAAGGAGGAGCCAAACAACCAAACCCAAGACAAAGAAGCCAGAGAAGCTATGGGCTGCTCAGGAGAAGTTTAAAAGCCTGCCATTTCTCAGTCTTCACTGGCTTCCCTTGAAGTTACAAATACTCAGGAAATGAAGTATCAGGGTGAAGGACATATGAAAATTTTAGTATTGTTTTTGCAACTTTTCTATAACAAAGAAATTATTCTTAAACACAATGTTAAAAATGCTTATGAGAAAAACATCTGATTGACCCTTCTTAGGTCAGGTATCTAAGTCTCTAGTAGTGATCAATCAGGTTCACATCTACAGGACCAGCAGATTGGGCCCACTTCTATGTTTGGGTCTATCAGAAAAGGGGAAATATTTCACCAAAATATTGCTCAACACCACTCATATACCTGTTTTTTATCCAATAGATTACATTAAGAACATTTGATTAAAGACAAATGTCTTTAAGGCAGTGGTCAGAATCCTAAGAATTAAATGATTGATTAAACAGAAGAAAATTTCAATTTGAAAATTTCCCATTAGCAAAACTCCTCAAGGCAAAAGTACTAGGGATTACAAAATCACTGATTAGATGAATAGCAAGAGAGTTATGTAAATTTATAAAGTATAAACACATATATTAGCATGTCATATCTTTCCTGCAGGCCAGCAGAGACAGATTCAGATATTCTGAAGCAATGATTAAAAAATAATCAAGATTAAAAATCTGTGTTAGGCATAGAAACAATAAAATGTCTCTCATGTCTACATTTAGATTCTCCATAAAATTTTCATATTTATTATATTAAAGAATTACTTATTCTCACAATTACTGTTTTATGAATTCAATATAATACTAGATGCTTTGTTACTAATAACAAATAATGCTATATATCATTAAGCCTTAAAAAAACGTAATTTCTAGCCTGGGGCAATTTATAAGAATTGAAGAAAATATGCAAAACCAACCACAAAATGTCTGTAGCCACTTAACTCTATGTTTCTTTTTTGTCATTGTTTTTGTTTTTTTGTTTTATTGTTTTATTTATTTTTAATTCATTATTATTTTTTAAATTACATCCAAGTTAGTTAACATATAGTGTAATAATGATTTCAGGAATAGAATTTAGTGATTCATCCCTTACATATAACACCCAGTGCTCTTTTTTTTTTAATGTTTATTTATTTATTTTGAGCATGAGAATGTGTGCTCCTGTGCAAGCATGTGCAAATGGAGGAGCAAAGGGAGAGAATCCCAAGCAGGCTCAGCACAGAGACCAACGTGGGGCTGGATCCCAGGAACTGTGAGATTATGACCTGAGCCAAAATCAAGTCAGATGCTTAATCAACTGAGCCACCTAGGTGCCCCATTAACTATATGTTTTATGATTAAAAGTTTTACTTTGAAAATACTTGTTGAAAATACTTGACCAAGCTCTTCTCCAGGGGCATCTAATGCTTCCTTTAAATTTTTTGAGAAACCTCCATACTGTTTCCTTTTTCATATATATATATATATACGTATACGTATACGTATATATATATATATATATATATATATATATAATGTTTATTTATTTGAGAGAGAGAAAGAGAGCAAGAGTGTGAGCAGAGGAGAAGCAGAGAGAGAGAAAGAGAGAGAGAATCCCAAGCAGGCTCCATGCTGTCATCACAGACCCAACAAGGGGCTTGATCCTATGGCCCTGGGATCATGACCTGAACTGAAATCAAGAGTCGGACACTCAACCTACTGAGCTATCCAGGCACCCCAAGAAACCTCCATACTGTTTTCTATAAGACTGTACCAATTTAAATTCCCATCAATGCTGTGTTCCCTTCTCTCCATATATTCACCAGTATTTGTTTTTTGTTGCTGTTCTTTTTTTTCAATGATAGGCATCCTAAGAAATGTGAGGTGATATTGTGGTTTTGATTTCCATTTCCTTGATGATTATTAATGTTGAGCATCTTTTCACATACCTGTTGGTCTATATATCATAATATTGTATTGTATACTTAAAACTTGCTAAGAGGGTAGGTATTATGATAAGTGTTTTACCACACACACACATAAAATAATACGAAAGGGGGTGGGAGGAATACATTTATGGCCTTTCACAGTTGTATATGTATTCCCAAATTCATCAAATTGTATACAGTAAATATATACAGCTCTTTATATACCCATAAAACTTAATTAAAAAAAGATTCCCATGCAAGTTCTACTGAATAAACTTGCCATATGTATTCCCTCTGTAAAACATACCGACTAATGCTAGCAGCCAGTTGAACACTCACAGATCACTCTCTAGTTAGCAAATCCTAATTGCCCCCAGTAAGTACACTGTAGGCTACTTGCTTTTCCTTCAGTCATCATAATTATTATAATGGAAATTGTATACAGCTTATTAAAGATATGGTTTACAAAGGAAGATAATATAAAATTGCAATTTGCAGAACTACATTGAAAGACCCTAACTCTACTTCAAACAATGATGAATAAATTACATATATGTCTCAAGTTAAAATAAAATGATCAGTGTAGGTTAAAATTACTTTTATGACTCCTACATTTAACCAACTTTATTAGCTAATTAGCCTAATCATCAACCAAATAGACTTTAATAAAATGGATTCTATTTTGCTTATTTATATGGTTCTCTTTTCTAGACTTGAAATAGATCTGCAAGAGTGAGCGATAAATTAATTTGACAAACATTACTGACCACTGATTTTGTGTTAAGTACTGTTTATCAGTATATGTTAGGTAAATTAAAAATGTTTGTTTTAGCCTGAGTGACTAATACAAAATAAGATAATGTACCTAAAATTACTTGGAAAAATTAATCACTATACGAATGTTAATTAACATAATCCCTGAAGAAGAACCAATCTATTTTTTTCTAGGAGTTGCTTCCATTTGAATGGCTATGCTGACAAATCTTTCTTCTTCTATTGAAAGTGTAACCTGCATGGAACCCCTTAACATTGTAATTCTATTTTACTGTTTGCTTCTGAATTGTAGGAATCCATTTGCTCATTTCGACAAATATTTCATTTACATGTACTATGTACTTGGCACTACGCTATTACCTGGAAATACTTTCAAAATATTTGTTGTTCCACTTAGTTGTACAAAAAAATCTGTGTAATTCATTATTTACAAGAAATAGAATAAAAATCAAGAAGAAATATTGGATCCTCATCTTAAATGCTGTATTCATGTTCAATATCATTTTTAATTAAAACACATAAACACAGAGTTATTGTGTCAATATGTTTATTTTTCTTTGGTCCTTTTTCTCTTGTCAGAGCATCCGCATTTCCTGGTGCTAGCTAAATAACTTGGGGCAGAGAGGTGAAGCACAGTAGACTAGCACAGAAATCCCCCAAGGGTGTATTTATCCCAGTTGGGTAAATGGCTACACCATCAAAGTCCTTTGTAAAATTTTCCATACGGAGAGGTAAATAGGTGACCTTCATATGCCCCACTCTAAATAAGGATAAAAGAAGCTTTCCTCCCTATCTAAAGGCCACGTCAAGCAGCTGGTCTCAGATCAGCACCACTACTTAGTTGTCTCTATAATAAAATGTACCTGATGGCTTTAAGCTCCATCATGAGTAATTTAGCTTAAACCCAAGGAAGAGTTTCTTGGAAGGGAAGTTAAAGACAACAATTCATTTAGTCTCTGGTATTGTATCCTCTGTAATTCTCCACATCTTGAAAGGTAAGACTCTCTCCACCTACCACAGGTCTCTGGTCTCCAAACCCTTCGAGCCACTGATTATACTTGCTCTCCATTCTTTAGTTCACTTCCATGAACCTGATACCTATTCAGAAATTCCAAATTCCATAAGGACGTTTTGTTTTCAACTATTTAGCTAATCATAGCAAAGCTGTGCTTCTTCTATGTATATATTTCCTGACATATATAATAACCAAAATCACTGGCACATCCTTACCATTGTTTTACTTCTGTTTCTAATTGGTTTATGCCTATTGTAGCACATTTATTCCATTCAGTCTTCAGCAATCTGATTTGTTTCTTTTCCATTTTGTCTGAACACCGGAAGCAGTATGGCACAGTGAAATGAGCATACCTAGAGAGCCAGACAGACCTGGATTCATACACTGGTCCTGTTATGTCTGTCTAGGGGAACCTTTACTCCAAAACCAAAATCTTCTCACAAAAAATCTAGGAATGTTAGTCACAGCCTATTCATGGTGCTATTCAATTAAAGCAATGACAGGTAGAGCTATGTGGGGCAAAGAATCTGGCTCAATATTAATTTCTCTTCTCACTAAGAATATTAGGAGTATTCTCTCATTAATCTTCCAACCTTTCACCTAATACATGTTTCAGCCCAGGCCCCGGACATGAAGACCAGCGTGCCTCTCAGGTCAGCATGTTCATAGCATGCAGGCACTTCTTCCCCTCCATGTAGGTGGCTAACTTTGTAACATTCCACAGACACCACTTCAAAATTCAGTAAGATACAATCAAGGACTCTTTTAAACAGTTTTCTGTGAATGAATACATAAATTAATTTAATTAATTGAATCTACAACATTTTCAATCATAGGAACAGCATTTTGTCTTTCCAGGGAGATTATGTTCCTATTCATTGTTCTGGCAGATCATCGTGTGATGGTAACTGATTTTCCTCTGCAGCAGGATATAACTCCAGACCTTTCTTTATATGCAATGACTACTAATCTAGAAGATCAGACTTCAATTCTTCTTCCTAAAAGAATAGAGGAATTTTACCCTTTCTTTGATTACTCAAGTGCTATCCTATATTTTGACTTAACTGATCTCCTTAGTTAGGAGTTAATCACCCTCAAAATATCTCGGATGTAGGATATCAGTTTTAGCATTAGTACTTCTTTGGTCTGTTCGTCTCATCCTTTATCTTCCTTGAAAATGTAATAGAAAACTGGGAGAGACTGTTTCAGATAGTACTAGCTAAAATTATTTTATAATTAAAGTCTATTGTAATTCTTAGGAAATTGTGAGAGCAATATGCTGTATGAATTACAAACAGTTGCAGTACCGGCAGAAATTGATGATCAACAGATGGGAAGTGGAAATACATTCAGATTTCTGGATCAGGCAGCCTGGCACATCAAGCTACCACGAGCTATTATCAAACTGAGGAAAATAGAACATACAAGTTGTAGGGGTTCTGGGGACTAATTCAGATGCAGTCATCTTGTGCTCAAGTGGACTTTGAGATACTGAAGCAGAAAAATTACAGAGTTACATACATGGATCTAATATTTAGGAAATTAGCCTAGGATAAAGATAAGTATGCAATTAGGAAAATAAATGAATAAAAACATTGTTCATAGAATGCCTATGGAATTCAAAGTATGTAGAAGTAGGTAACATGTTTATTAAAAAGGTCAAACTAATTTTTATCTATATCCATAAGTAAGTTATATAGTCACTTAAATGATAACATTGCATTGGAGCGCCTGGGTGGCTCAGTTGATTAAGCGTCTGACTTCAGCTCAGGTCAGGATCTCATGGTATATGGGTTTTGTGCTGACAGCTCCAAGCCTGGAGCCTGCTTCAGATTCTGTGTCTCTCTCTCTCTCTGCCCCTCCCCGACTCACGCTCAGTCTCTCTCTCTCTCTCTCTCTCTCTCTCTCTCTCTCAAAAATAAATAAACATTAAAAAAATGTTAATGATAAAATTGTATAAAAATGGGCATTCTTAATGGAAATTATCATGGATGGATTCTAAAGGAATAATAGATATCCTAAAGAGATTTAAGATATATTTTGAGCTTAAATTCATTTTTATAATATATCCACCATGGGTTAATTTAACTTATAGTATCCAGTAGATTAATTTAAATTATAGCATCCAAAAATATGCTTAAGAAATTACAATCTGCTAAAATCAAGTCTCATTAGTTTATTTACAATCATATAATACTTAGGCAATCCTGAAATAATTGTTTCAACTCTGAACCATAAAGATGATAAATAATTAGGAGATTTGCAGACACAGATATCTCTAACACATTTGGCTTATATCATTATTATTGGTACCATTATTATTATCGTTGGAAAATGTAGTGCAGTTGTTAATAGCACAATTTCTAAAATCTTATTTTCTATGATTCCCAACATCTGTTCTTTCAGATTTTGTGACCTTCAGCTATTTGTCCAAACTTCTAAATTTCATTTTATGCATCTGTAATAAATAAAAAATACTTCTCTCTTAGGCTTTTCAAAGGCTCAAATGAAGTAATCTATGTAAAATGCTTAGAACATCATCTGGAACATGGTCTTATCAGTCATATAATCTATATCCAAATAACCCTATAAGAAATCAAAGGTCAGGTGAAAGAGCAGGGTATAAATGCTACAAAAGAAGATTATCAATTTCCTTATTGATTTTTACCACAATAGAGGCAGGTTCCATAATGGTAAACAAGGCAGTATTTTAGTTTACAAAGTAAAAAGAGTATCACACTTCAGATCCACGGGACCTGAAGCATCTTCCCTCTAGTTCCCTCTAATAAACATATGTCATGAGATAGGATGAACTGGCCTTATCTAAAGTAGATTCCTGGGTTGTCCCTGATGTTCTCTGCTAAGTCAAAATAAATTTTCACTTGGAATCTGAATTTAATAATTCTAAAATTCCAAGGCAAAAAGGAACCAATTATTTTCTTAGGCCAGGATCTACTCATGGTTAGAGTATTTCAGAAAGGGCAAATAAAACAGAAATTAGCAAAAAACATATTGAATATCTCCTATGAGCAATGAATTTTACTAAGCAAAGATTAGCTAAAAATAACCTCTTATTTTCATGAGAACATATTAATAAGCATAAGCTTATAATCCAATTGAAGGATAAAAAATGTAACAAAAAAAATATTGATCAGAGTCCAGGTTAGTAAGTGATACACACCAAACACCAATTTCATAGCTAGGTATGAAATTAAATTGAACTTAGTTAAATATCTCATTCCACTGACAAATCTCACAGATATAATATTGAGTGAAAGAAGCCAGAGGCAAGTAGTATATACTGTATGATTCTATTTATATAAAGATCAAGAAGAGGGAAAATTAATTATGATAAGAGAAGTCAGAATAATGGTTACAATAGGAGAAGAGATTGATTAGGATGAGGCATTAGGAAGACTTCTGGGTTTCTGGTAATAGTCTATCAGTTGATCTTGAAAGGATTTATATGAGTCCATATAGATGCCAAACTTTATTGAGCTGTACTCTAAAGTTTTGTGCACTTTACTAAGTTTTCGTGTATTAAACTTTAACAAAAAGTAATTTTTAAATTCTAAATTTAGAAAATCAAGATATTACAAGATAATTCAGCTCCTGCAGACCATAATGCCAATTTTCCATAATTCTACTTTCTCTACTTTCCTCTTGACTGGGGTGCCTGGACTTGAATGGGCCCATGCCTGGATTTCCATCCCCTTCTGCTGCCTCTATTTAACTGCTCTTTCTGGGAATACCCTGATCCTCTTCGTAGTCCTCACTGAGCCAAGCCTCCATGAGCCCATGTACTATTTCCTCTCCATGTTGTCCACCACTGACATTGGCTTATGCATCTCTACACTGGTGACAGTACTAGGAATATTCTGGCTCAATGCCAGGGAGATCAGCTTTAATGCCTGCTTATCACAGATGTTCTTCATTCACCTCTTCACTTTCATGGAATCTTCAGTGCTCCTGGCTATGGCTTTTGATCGTTTTGTGGCCATTTCCAACCCCTTGAGATACGCTACCATTCTAACTCATGAAAGGATTGCACAGATTGGTTTGGCAGTCGTTACCAGGGGAACTGTCATTCTGATACCACTAGTCCTTCTTCTCAAGCGTCTATCGTTCTGCCGCAGTCATGTGCTCCATCATTCCTACTGTTTCCACCCTGATGTAATGAAGCTCTCATGTTCAGACACAAAGGTCAACAGTGCATTTGGACTAACTGCAATTATCTCTACTGCTGGAGTGGACTCTATTTTTATCCTGATTTCCTATGTCCTGATAATTCGCTCAGTTCTCAACATTGCATCCCCAGAGGAGAGGAAAAAGGCCTTCAGTACCTGCATTTCTCATATCACGGCTGTGGCCATATTCTACATCCCTTTAATCAGCCTGTCTTTTGTTCACAGATTTGGAAAACATTCTCCACCATATGTGCCCACACTGATTGCTAATATTTACTTGCTCATTCCCCCTGTAATGAATCCCATCATTTATAGTGTGAAAACAAAGCAGATTCAAAAATCTGTGCTCAAACTGGTATGTTCCAAGGGAACTCATATTTAACAATTACTGGCCCATAAAGACCCATTTCAAAGTCAGTGAAAATTGATCATAAGTTGGAGTTATAACTCATGAAATTTTAGAGATGGGTGGAACTAGATGCCATCCAATTCAAATATCTCCACAATGCTGTTAGTTCTACCTAAGGCAATCTTATCTTTTCTACCACCAAAATACTGATTCAGATTCTCACTACCTCTCAGTTACCCTATTCCTATAGATAACTGACTTCCTATATCTCTGATGTTTCCACCTAAAACCACACATCATTCACTTTGAATTAATTTTCTAAATATACAGCACAAGTAAAATTTAATAACAAAACAATAAGTAAGTATCTCTTTCATGTTCACTTCTCATACACCAACTAAATGAAGCAACTGCTCCTATCTCTGATATAGTCCTCCAAAATTTGGATTCAACTTTCCTTTAAAATTTAATCTATCTCTCTCTCTCTTTTCACATACTCACAGTCTAAGAAAAGCAGTCAGCTAAATGTTTCTTCATGTACATACAACTTTCCTAAAGCTGTTCACTGTTGACTTGAGCTTCACTGTTGACTCTACTTCAATCTTGACACCCACCCTCCACTTTGGAATTCTACTTGTATGTCAAGGCTCATCTTTAAATAGCTTCGTTATTAAATTTTTCATGATTGCCCAATGGTACTTGATCTTGCCTTCCTATATTTCACCTTTTATAGTACTTTGCCAGTATCTTTTTTGCCTTTATGTACTTTTGGCATAGAAATGGAAATAATAGAAATATAAATATATCTTAATATTAATATAAAATGGTTGCCACAGGTCTATAAATTCCCTAAATAAAAAAAGCCTTGAAGCTTCTATAATACCTAGCAGAATACCTTTCACATAGCAGATACTCAGTGATAGTTGTTGAATTGAACTGAACATATTGGACTATCAAATAGTCCATCTGAACAATTCAAATTGCATAGGCAAAGGGCTATTTTGGAACCTGAGATCACAGTCTCTGGAATTTATCCCAGTTTGCATAAGGCCCAACTTGACTAAGAATAATTTTAGCCACTTTTTTTCTCCATGAATGGCTTCCCAGAACCAACTACTATACATAACTAAAAAAAAAATTTTCCCAGGTGCCAAAGACAAAAACTAGTAAACCGTCCTTAATTCCTCATTTACCATTTGCTCTTGCATCCAATGAATCTGTATTTCTTCTATTCTAACATGAAAACATCTCTTCATCTCCACTTTTAGACTTTGTTCAGGACACTGAAGTTCTTTTTAAAAAATATGTATTTATTTATTTTTGAGAGAGAGAGTAGCAGAGAGGGTCAGAGAGAGAGAGGGATAAAGAGCATCCCAAGCAGACTCCATGCTGTCAGCACACAGCCCAACGCAGGGCTCAATCCCACAAACCATGAGATCATGTCCTGAACTGAAATCAAGAGTCAGACATTTAACTGACTGAGCCACCCAGGCACCCATAGTACACTAAAATTCTTAAATTAAATCACATTTTCCTTTTAGGTTTCAGATGTCCAATCTTATCCCTTTCTCCTCCCTTTGTTTTCCATAAGAAAATCAGAAGAAGAAAAAAACTTTTTAAAAGCCTTTTAAATTACATTTTAGTTATACAAGAAATAATAAATATGCTCTTATTAATAAAAGATTTTACAGAAAAGGTGAAAGTCCTCCTTGATATGTTTCCTCAAGTTCAGTCTTTCTGTCTTCTCTATAGGAAACCACTGTATAAATTTGATTTTTTTCCTTCATTTTTCTATGCATTAATGTCCACACATATGGAGAAAATAAAATTTTCAATTTTTTTATGTTTTTTAATTTATTTTTGAGAGAGACAGAGAGCTAGAAGAGGAAGGGCAGAAAGAGAGGGAGACACAGAATCCGAAGCAGGCTCCAGGCTCCGTGCTATCAGCACAGAGCCCCATGCAGGGCTTAAACTCATGAACCAAGAGATCATGACCTAAGCCTAAGTCTGATGCTTAACCGACCACAAGGTACAAATATATATCTCTCTGTTGTTTATTATCTTCAAAATAACATTTATTTGTTTTGATCCCTGTAGGAGGTGGTGGGGGAAGAAAATAATCTTTAAATCTTCTCAATGTGGAATAACTGGGTCTACAATACCAGAGTATATCAAATGATTTCAGTGGTCTCCTTCCTAAAGCAGGTGTGAAAACTATGTTCATACACTTTCCATGTTTCTTCAATATTTATATTTTCTTGGCATATATTTCAATATTAATCATAGCAAGTCAAAAAAGAAAACAACCTCAGCAATTGCAGTACATTAAACCACAAGGGAGAGCAAGTAGATTTAGGCATGCAGAGTGTCTCTGAAGCAAAAACAATTAGCCAGAAAGATCCTTCGGAATAAATAGATTTTTCCGAGGGGTAAACAACTCTCCTGAGAATGGGTTTCTCACGGATACCCTTCCTTCAGAGGTGAATGAGACCTCAGAGCCTTGTCTCTTCCTCATTGTCTTCACTTGATGTAAGTACAGATGCATCAGAGAGACTGTGGATATGTATTAATGTAAGATGATTTATGTGGGCTCATTCTGCAATAAGAAATTTGGCTTCATTAAAGGAAGTATTTCTAAAATGAAATTATAAGAACAACCATGTAAACATAAGATTCTGGGAATTGCTTTTGATTTAAAAATCTACTACTGGAAAGGTCCTATTCTCATAGAGTTTTCAGCAAAGCTTAGAAATAAAAATTAGAAATTCTTCACAATTTACTGAATCTCAATTTTTTTTTTCGAGTTTATTTATTTATTTTGAGAGAGAGAAAGTTTCAAGCAGACTCTGTGCTGTAAGCACCAAAACCAACCTGAGCCAAAACCAAGAGTTGGATGCTGAACTGACTGAGCCACCCAGGTACCCCTTGAAACTCAATTCTGAAAAAATTCATAAACAACAAAATTTTGAAAATACAAAAATCCAGAGCATGTGGTCAGTTTAAAATCTGGCTGGGATTCCTTAGATAAGATAAAATATCTAAAATGCATTGTTCATAGTGCTAGACACAGGGAGTCTGAATAGCCCCCAAACTGAATGAGTCATCAATGTAGAATTCTGCCATAAAAAGTAAGTACAATATAATTTCTTTAAGCAAAAACACAGAATATGGCATATCTAGAGTCATATGCCCAAATCCAATGTTGAATTTCAAAGAAGTAAATACTTTGTCCAAAAATAATAGTGATTCGTTATTAGTAAGGCTTGAAATTTTAGTTCTTTTTCTTGTAGTAGGGATGATGCTGGTCCATTCAGAATAACAGACTGTAATATTCTTAAAGAGATTAAGACACTCAAGCCAGATTGAAAATGAAGAGATGCATTTGAAGTCAATTAACTTAGGTCAAATAGGTCAGCAGTGGCTATGAAAATGAGCAGCACTAATAGAAGTATCCATAGCTCAAATCCATGATTCCAGGAGGCATCATTATCCAACATGCATGATTCATTTTACCAGTAGTCTTAATAATTTAGCATGTAATAAAATAATAGCTTTCCATTTCCCCTCGCTGTTGATAAGGAAATAAGTTTTAAATAAAGCAACAAAAATCAGGAAGTGAAAAAACAAATTTATCAAATATCAAGTGTTTGATGCCCTAATACATATGCATTTATAGTAGTGTTTAGAACCAAGGAACAATGACAGTGCACGTCTATGGAAAGAGGAAAAACCACATGAATATTTGAAATTTTAGTAATTTACATGCATATGTAACAAAAGTTTATTTTTTAATGTTATTCTATAAATTTCACCACATCAAGAAGAATTGATATGTAGCATAGTAGAATTGTAACCAATTTTAAATTTACATACATGGAATTCAAATCCTAGCTTTTCCACTGTATGAAATATTATAATTTGTTTCTCTCTCTAATTTTTATGTTCCTGGGATGAAAACTTAGGATATTATAAGCAAATTGATTTTTAAATTAATTAAGATAATCTACATAAAGCACAAAACTCATGTAAAGCCTGACACATTTTGGGATTTTATAAATGATAGATCTTAACTACTTTCAAAGTAACTATATTACCTCCAATTTACCAATGAGAAAATAGCATCAAACATTCTAAATTAAGGATTCAGAGAAAGGGGAACCCTCTTAAAAGGTTGGTGGGGATGCAAACTGGTGCAGCCACTCTGGAAAACAGTATGGAGGTGCCTCAAAAAGTTAAAAATAGAACTACCAACAATCCAGCAATTGCACTACTAGATATTTACCCAAGGGATACAAAAATACTGATTCGAAGGGATATATGCACCCTGATGTTTATAGCACATTATCAACAAAAGCCAAATTATGGAAAGAGTCCAAAGGTCCATCGACTGATGAATGGCTAACGATGTGGTATGTATATACAATGGAATATTACACAGCCATAAAAAGAATGAAATCTTGACATTTGCAATAAAATGAATGGAGCTAGAAGGTATTATGCTGAGTGAAATAAGTCAGTCAGAGAAAGACAAATACCATATGATTTCACTCATAGGTGGAATTTAAAAAACAAAACAAACAGACATAGGGAACAAAATAAAGTAAAACCAAGAAACAGACTCTTAACTGTAGATAACAAAATAATGATTACCAGAGGGGTAGAGGGTCGGGGGATGAGTTAAATAGGTGATGGGGATTAAGGAGTGCCCTTGTTGTGAGAAGCACTGTGTGATGTGTGGAAGTGTTGAATCACTATATTGTACACCTGAAACTAATAGTACACTGTATGTTTACTAACTGGAATTTAAACAAAAACTTGAGGGGTGCCTGAGAGGCTCAGTCGGTTAAGCATCCCATTAGGCTCAGGTTCATGATCTCGCAGTCTGTGAGTTCAAGCCTCACATCGGGCTCTGTGCTGACAGCTCAGAGACTGGAGCCTTCTTCAGATTCTGTCTCTGTCTCATGCTCTGCCTCTCTCATGCTCTGCCCTGCTCATGCTTGCTCTCTCGCACTCTCTCTCAAAAATAAACATTAAAAAAATTTTTAATGAAAACTTGAAAAAAATATTCTAAGTCCTATGATTCCAGAATTTTTCTTCCATTATAATTTCCCTCCTCTTTCATACTCCAGAGAAACAGAACAAATAGGAGATGGTAGGTGGGTAGGTATTTATTATGAAGAATTGGTTCACACAATTATGGAGGCTAAGAAATCACACAGTCTGCCATTTGTAAGCTGGAGATCCTGGAAAGCCAATGGTGTAGTACCAATCCAAGTCTGAAGGCTCCTGAAAACTAGAAGCACCGATGGTGTAAATCCCAGCCCAAGGACAGAAGACCCATGTCCCAGCTCGGCAGTCAGGCAGAGAGAAAGAACTCCTCCTTCCTCTGCTTTTTCATTCTATTCAGGCCTTCCACTAACTGAATGAGGCCCACCCACAGTGGGAAGGGTAATCTGCTATACTCAATCTACTGACTGACTCAAACATTAATCCTTTCACAGACATACCCAGAAATAACGTTTAATCAGATATATGGGGTGGCCCAGTCAAGTTGACACATAAAATCAACCATCACACACCACACACACACCTAAATCCATTTCTTGATACCTCTACTTAGAATTCAGATCTCGATCTAGACATCATTATTTACTGGAAACAATTCCTTATTCCTCACAATGAGTTTGTTGTCTTTATGTGCTCTCATAGCATTCTAGATTTACTCTTTACAATCTAATTCCATGTTACTTGTCTGTGTTCCCTTGTCAACTAAGTGTTTTCAGGATCAGAGACATCATTACACTTAGCATTTAATTTCCTGTTTTTCATCCAAGGTACATGGGAAATATATTTTTTTCTGAATGACTGAATGAATTTTCAGTATTTTTGCTTAGTAAAGTGACTGTTTTGACAAGTAGTACTGGAAGTTCATTCCTGCACTGTTTCTGGATCATTCCATGCATTAAAGTACTTCTTAAAGGAGCATCTTATAAATTCCCTCTAGTTTTCAGAAGATATAGGTGTATCCTCTGTATGGCACACAGATCAAATGTAGTTCTCAAATATAATAACATTTCAACCATTTGAACACAACCATGTGTTTGCTCTTAGTTTTCTCTTCTCCTGGCTGATTCTAAACTTTATAATTTATGACTATTCTTTTTTTTTAAACAGCCATCTCTTCAATTCATCTTAACAGGAATAAGACTAATAAAATTAAGCAGTTGCTTTTAGGCAAGTAGAAGAACATGTGATAAAATTAATGTCATTATATGACAGAAATTAAAATATCTCTAAGGTACATTCCAATTCAATAATTCTAGGATTCTACATTACTCTAAAATGTTATAAATGAAGGCATTTCATTTATAAGTCTCTTCTTAGAAGAGACTTTGAAAATAAAAATAATATGTCTTCTTGAACCCTACTGCTGCTACTTTCCTGACAATGGAAATATTAACCTTCTTGAGTATTTATTTTATTTAAATTAAATCTGCTAAAATTTGTATTGATGACTCCAGCCATCAGGGAATCTTTTTTCTTTTTCTCTTTTTAGGCTTATTTATTTATTTTGAGAGAGAGAGAGAGAGAGAGAGAGAGGGAGAGAGAGAATGAATTCCAAGCAAGCTCTATTGTCAGTGTGGAGCCCGACAGGGGCCTTGAACCCATGAACCATGAGATCATGACCTGAGCAGAGAGCAAGAGTCGGACGCTTAACCAATTGAGCCACCCAGGCGCTCCAGGAGATTGTTTTTCTAGTAATTTCTCTATCTTCTATATAGACCTTTAAATATAACCTTTAAAATGTTTGTCATAAATTATCTGATAAAAGGATTTTTTTTTGAATGATGCCAGAGAACTGAGAAATTTATTTCATTTCAGTTAATACACTTTTGGGTCAAATTATTATGAAACATGAATCATCTTATAATCAGGATAGTAACTATTCCATAATGCCTATATTACATACTTAAAATTTCTGCATAGGGCCCTTTCCATAATCTCTCAAATATTTAGGATATTAAGTAATGCCCGCAAGCTTATTTCTGTGATTTTTTTTTTCTTAAGCTGCAATTGCGTGGAATAAGAAAACAATAGGGGCGCCTGGGTGGCTCAGTCGGTTGGGCATCCGACTTCGGTTCAGGTCATGATCTCACAGTTCGTGAGTTCGAGCCCTGCGTCAGGCTCTGTGCTGACAGCTCAGAGCCTGGAGCCTGCTTTGGATTCTGTGTCTCCCTCTCTCTCTGCCCCTCCCCCGCTCATGCTCTGTCTCTCTGTCTCTCTCTCTCTCAAAAATAAATAAACATTAAAAAAATTAAAAAAAAAACAATAATGGAGATTATCTAATTCCATTAACCTTAATATTAACATTAAATGACAAGACCAAAAACATGTGCCTATTTTGTGAATTAACCCAAACTGAGCAGCCTCAGATGTAATATGTGTTGGAATCTCAGTAACTTGTCAGAGCAGGAATAAAAGTTGAGACTAGATAGCAATAGTAGCTAGAGATTTAAAAATGAGTAGCCAGAGATTTATTTATTTAAAATTTATTTATTTAAAAATAAATAGCCAGGGATAAGATCCACTGACCAAGAAATACAACAGGTATTAACAAGAGGTGTCACAAACTAAGATTTGGAGCCAGAATGTTTCAATAACTAAGGAGGTAAAATAGTGTAGGTATAACACAGCTGTAGGAGTATATTCTCCAAATCAGGTAGTTGGAGACTTCATGGTTCCAAATGCTCATGAAGGACCAACGGGATTCCAGCCAATGACTAGGACTAAGAGGAAAGTCACCAGTTTCTGAGAAGCCAAAGAGAAGAAAAAATAGGGTATTCAGAGCACCACCATATTGGCTTAGTGAAGCTCTTAGCAAGATTTTCCAGTACATTAAGGGGACTAGATCACAAGAGTTAAGTCAATACAGGAAAGAAGAAAGGAAGGAGAAGAAAACTTACCCAGGACCTCATCTACAAAATAGTAAGTCTCATTTCAGATGCTACCTTTTGGTGGAGCTGAAAGCTCAAATGTGTGTTTGCTTTCATGAAGACACCCTCTGTAAATATACTCTTCTGAGGCTATATGTAAGTAACAGATGGCAATGATCACAACAACACTAAGCTGGCCTCTGTACATGCAGTTCACTCTTAGCTTTGAAATTGAATACAGTTGTCTTTGAAAGAGACTAACTGCTGACAATGATGCTACAGAAAATTTTCTTTAACAATTATGTGTCAACACTACAGTAATAACAGATAAGAAAATAAAAAATCAATATTAGAAATCTAACCTCAGACTAGAAGCAACCTTAACAAGCCAGGGATAAGATCCATTGATGAAGAAATAATGAATAGGTTATTTTGACGTATAAAATTATTTCCTGAAAAGACTATATGTCTTTAAAGTGTATGACAAATTCCATGATAATGCACTAATATAAAAACACTCAAAGATATGTATATTTTATTAAGTAATAAATCTTACTTTTAAACACTAATATTACTTTGAGAAATCCATTAAATTCTTGACATTTTCAGATTATCTTGCTACAATTCTCTATGCAGGAAGTACAGAGAAGGGGCAAAGAAAATGTTTAGAGTTAAAGAGGAAGACAAGAAAAAGTACTGCTGAGATAAAAAAAAAATCCTATTCTCTTTTGTGAATTAGGAAATATGAATCATGGAGGGGAAGCTCAATAAAGCAAAAAGAAAAGAAATAACTGAGAAGCAAAAAGGAGAGGATGAAGTCCTAGGAGTAATCTGCAATTTGATTTCTCTAACTACAGTTAATAGAAATCACAATTAAATTGCTGAATGGTGTTTTCATTTCTCCTTCTAGGGTATTTTATTTCAAAAGAATTATTCTTCCATAGTAATGATGTCATCCTTTCCTAACATCACTTCAACTTCTGTATTCTTTTTCCTGACGGGAAAACATCTCCAGGTCTTGAAGCTACCCACACCTGGACCATCATCCTCTTCTGCTATCTGTACATGACTTCCCTCTCTGGGAATGCTTTAATCCTATTTTTCACCATCACCAAGTCAAGTCTCCATGCACCTATGTACTATTTCCTCTCTATGCTCTCAACCACTGACTTGGGCTTGTATATTTCAACGCTGGTCACTATGTTGGGTATATTCTGGTTCAGTGCAAGACAAATCAGTTTCCATGCCTGTGTTGCCCAGACATTCTTCATTCAACTCTTTACCGTCATGGAGTCCTCAGTGCTCCTGGCAATGGCCTTTGACCACTTCATTGCCATTTGTAACTCACTGAGCTATGCTGCCATCTTAACTGATTCCAGAATTGTCAAAGTATGGTTTGCCGTCCTTGTCAGGGTAACAGTGATCCTAGTGCCTCTGGTCCTACTTCTTAAACATTTATCCTTCTGCCAAAGCCATGTGCTTCCTCATTCTTATTGTTTCCATCCTGATATAATCTGGCTTCATGTTCTGACAATAAGATCAACAGTGTTTTAGGACTTACTGCCCTTGTAGTTACTGTGGGAGTGGACTCCACCTTTATTTTTCTCTCCTATATTCTGATTATTAAGACTATCCTAAACATTGCTTCCCTAGAGGACTGGCATAAAGCCTTTAGCACTTGTATTTCCCACATAGGTGCTGTGGCCATCTTCTACATTCCTCTCATTAGCTTGTGCTTTGTCCATAGGTTTGGGAAAAAGGCGTCTCCTTATGTTACACATTCTTATGGTTAATGTGTGTCTGCTTCTTCCACCAGTGATGAATCCTATTATTTACAGTGTAAAAACCAAGCAGATCCATAGAGCCATTAAAAAAGTCCTCTTTACCAAGTGATTTGAGGTTTGACTCTAATACCTTTTTAATAAAATCTACTCCTTAGCTATCATTTCCAAGACCTAGTGTTTAATCAGTATGCTTTCATTAGTGACCTGAAACCAAAAAAACTAGAAAGTTGGGTAGGATGGGTAGGAGATGCAATTTGACAGAAATTTATTTTTTATCTTCAATAGAACTATTACTAATCTACTCTTTAAAAATAATCAATAAAATATCTTAATATTATGGGTATAATATAATATAATACCCTAATAATATCCTAATATTATGGGATATATATATATATGCATATGTTTATTTATTTATTCTGAGAGGAGGGGGAGGGAGAAGGAGAGAGAGACAGAGAGAGAGAGAGAGAGAGAGAGAGAGAGAGAATGCCAAGCACGCTCCACACTGTCAGCACCCAGCCTGATATGGGGCTCAAACTCATGAACCATGAGATCATGACCTGAGCCAAAATGAAGAGTCAGATGCTCAACCGACTGAGCCATCCAGGTGCGCCTGGGTATTATATATATTAATATAAATTTCTGAAAGCATGAATGAAAATAGGTAACATGAATACTTTGCCCATTATTTGCCTCCAAAATTATACTTAAAACTGTAACATATCTTTCTGTCTCATTTTGTTTTTTTAAAGTATACATAATAAAAAGTTATTAAGTTTTGCTTAATCTTCAATTAAACCCTGCTATTATCCTTTTTTTATATTTTTAAAAAATGTTTATCTACTTATTTTGTGAGAGAGAGAGAGAGTACGAGCAGGAGAGGGGCAGAGAGAGAGAGAGAGAGAGAATTTCAAGCAGGCTCCACACCATCAGCACAGAGCCCAACATGGGGCTTGATCTCACAAACCATGAGATCATGACCTCAGCTGAAATCAAGAGTCCAACGCTTAACTGACTGAGCCACCCATGCACCCCTATCTATTATTCTTATATATAATTTAACCACCATTGATTCATTCTTTCATTTACTGGGTGTCTCCTATTGCCAGACACTGCACAATATGATAGGGTGGCAGAGACAAACAACAAGATATTATCATAATTACTGAAATATGTAGATATAAAGCAACCAATCAAAATCTGATGTACTATGTGATATGTGACAATATGTAAGCAAAATGATTAATAGAATGTGTAAGAATAATATATTCTTAGCAATGTTGTTGCTATTTTCCAAGCTGGGAAGATCAAGATACCATCAAAATGTGCTCTTCAAACTGTAAAGTCAAGGGGTACCTGGGTGGCTCAGTCAGTTAAGCCTCTGACTCTTGACTTTGGCTCAAGTCATGAACTCACAGTGGTGGGATCAAGCCCCCTGTGGGGTTCCACACAGAGCTTGGAGCCTGCTTGGGTCTCTCTCTCTCTCCCTTTCTCTCTGCCCCCCCCAACTCATGTTTTCTCTCAATAAATAAATACATAAACAAACAAACAAACAAACATTTTTTAAAAAACTATAAACTAAAGCACTGGAAAGATCAATTTTCAGGATAGCAGAAAGATCAAGCCCAGCACTGGGCTGCACACTGGGCAGGAAGCCTATTACAAAAAAAAAAAAAAAAAAGGGAAGAATGGTAACATGAGGAAATCTGTGGATAGTTTCCCCAGGGAAACAACCATAAATTGTGAAAATTATATATAGACATGGGTATAAACATTTAAATTCTCTGAAAATTGCCCTAAGTGCATACAGCAGAAGAACTGTTCAAGAAAATCTATTAAATTACTGTAAGAACAGTGGGAGTCTGTGGCCCTTGAATAGGAGCCAGCATTTGCCCCTCCCTTCCCCCACAGTACAGCATATTGATAGCTCCACTCCGTGTAGCTAAGGACATAGGGCTTCCTTCCCCAGCCCCAGCCCCACCCCCATCTTCACCAGTTGTCAGTCTAAGGCTACGATATCTCCTGGAAAGAGCAGACCACCATATTCCTCATTCTTTTCACCTCAGCTCCAACTGTGGAAGCTAAATTCCAGGTGAATGCAGTCAAGAGGTCAGTGGCTGTCTTCATGCACTCAGCCATAGTCATACTGCAGAAGCTCTATCCCAGGCATGGCAGCCAGAGAATACTGGGGCCTCAATCACTCTTTCCCTAGCTCTATTATAAGGAACAGGATTCACGACAAGAGAGGCAAACTGAATAGGCCATATTCTATCCTGCCTATCTATCCATGTAAATCAGGGGATTAACTCCAAGAGAAATGGGCCACAATGGAATTAAATTATAAATGAGTAACAAAAATTTTTAAATTCACAAATACTAGAAAATTAAACAATATACTCCTAAAAATAATGGGCCAAAAAAGAAATCACGAAAGGATTTAGAAAGTACTTTGAGATGAATGAAAATAAAGACATGACATACCAAAATTGTGAGGTGAAGCTAAAGATTGCTTAGAGGAAAATTTATAGCCATAGGCATTATGGCTATAAATTTTCCTCTAAGCAATCTTTAGCTTCACCTCACAATTTTGGTATGTCATGTCTTTAGAAAGTATCTCAAATCAATTACCTAACCATACACTTTAAAATGCTGGGGAAAAGAGCAAACTGACCTTAAATCAAGCAAAAAGAAGATGGGTGCCTGGGTGGCCCAGTCAGTTAAGCGTCTGACTTTGGCTCAGGCAATGATCTCGTGGTTTGTAAGTTCAAACCCTGCATCTGGCTCTGTTCTGACAGCTCAGAGCCTGGAGCCTGCTTCAGATTCTGTGTCTACCTCACTCTCTGCCCCTCCCTGCTTGCACTCTGTCTATCTCTCTAAAAAATAAATAAACGTTAAAAAATTAAAAGCAAAAAGAAGAAAATAATAATGATTAAGCTAGTGGAAATTAATTAAATAGAGAATTAAAAAACAATATATAAAATCAACAAAACCAAAAGTTGGTTCTTTGATAATCATGAGTCAGTAATTTTTAAATTTCCAAAGAAGAAAAACCCAGATCTAGATGAATTCACTGGTTAATTAACCAAACACCTAAAGAAAAATTAATGTTAATTTTTCAAAAATTCTTTCAGAAAATGGAAGAGGAGAGAACACATCCAACTCATTCTATTGGTGCCATTTTACCCTGAGGTCAAAATCAAAGACATCACAGGAAAGAATATTAAAAACCAACATATCTTGTGAATAGAGATGCAAATATCCTCAATAACATATTATCAAACCAAATTCAGCAACATATAGAAAAGATTATATACTATAACCAAGGGGGATTCATCCCAGAAATTCAAGGTTTATTTAAAGTTGGGGGGAAAAAAGAAAAAAATATACACATACTTACACTAAAACAATAGAATAACAGACAAAAACAAAATGATCATCTCAATATATGAATAGATGCAGGAAAAACTTTTGACAAAATTGAACATCCATTTATGGTAAAAGCACTCAAAAATTAGGAAGAAAAGTTACTTTCTCAATTGATAAATAGATATCTGTGAAAAGTTCAAGTAACATTATACTTAATGGTGACAGACTGAATGCTTTACCCTAAAATGATGAACAAAACAAGGATGTCCATTCTCACGAATTTATTCAACATTTTATTGGAAATTCTAGCCAGGTCAGTTTGAAAAGGCAATAAAATAAAAGCTATCTGGATTATAAAGGAGGAAGTAAAACTATTTCTATTTGTAGATGATCTGATTTTTTTGTATAGAAGATCCTAAGAAACCTATTAAAAACTATTAAAACTAATAATAAATGACTTACACAAAGTTACAGAATACAAGATCAAAATATAAAAAAGTAATTGTATTTTTATACACTAGCAATGAACAATCCAAAACTGAAATTAAGAAAAAGTTCCATTTACAATAGCATCAAAAACAATAAATATACATGGAAATAAATTTACCCAAGGAGGGGTAAGACTTGCACACTGAGAACATTGTACACAGAAACACTGCTCAAAGAAGTAAAAGAAGTCCTAAATAAATGGAAAGATATGTTATGTTTATGGATTGACTACTTAATATGGTTACTAAGGCTATACTCTCAAATTAATATATAATGTAATATAATACCTATCAAAATTCAAATTTCTTTCCTTAAACTGACAAGCTAGTCCCAAAATACATATGGAAATTTGAAGCACCAAATAGCCAAAACCATCTCGAAAAAGAACAAAATTGGGGGATTTACACTTAACAATTTCTAATTTCACTACATGACTATAATAATATACACAATGTAGTACTGGCATAGGATAGACATATAGATCCACGGAATAGAATTGAGGATACAAAAATAAATCCTCACATTTCTTGACCATTGGTTTTTTTTTAAATTTTTTAATTTTATTTAAATACAAGTTAATTAACATATATTGTAATAATTATTTCAGGAAAATTTAGTGATTCATCACTTACATATAACATACAGTGCTCATCACAACAAGTGGCCTCCTTAATGCCCATCACCCATTTAGCCCATCCTCCCACCCAACACCCCTCCAGCAACCCTCAGTTTGTTTTCTTTATTTAAGAGTCTCTTATGGTTTGCCTCTCTCTCTCTCTTTATTTTATTTTCCCTTCCCTTCCCTTATGATCCACTTTGTTTCTTAAATTCCACATGTGAATGAAATCATATGATATTTGTCTTTCTCTGATTGACTTATTTTGCTTAGCATAGTACACCTTAGGTCCATCCACACTGTTGCAAATGGTAAGATTTCATTCTTTTTGATGGCTGAGTAATATTCCATTGTATATATATCACCTCTTCTTTATCCATTCATCAGTCTATGGACATTTGGGCTCTTTCCATAATTTGGCTATTGCTTTTTTTTTAAATATAATTTTTTGTCAAGTTAGCTTAGCTAACATACAGTCTATATAGTGTGAACTAACTAGAGTTTAAATAAAAACTTGAAATAAAAAAAATATTATGCTAATTGAAAAGAGTCAGTAACAAAGGCTACACATCATATGATTCAGTATATATGAAAGGTCTCAAACAGGCAAATTTACAGAGACAGAAGTAGATTAGTGGTTGCATTAGGCTGGGTGGGATGGAAGGTACTGAGATAAGACTGTAGGTAGGGTGTTCCATTTGTGAATTATAAAAATGATCTAAAATTTACTGTGATGATAATGGCAAAACTCTGAGAATGCACTAAAAATCATTAAACCTTTACATATTAAATGAATAGGTCGTACTGTATGTGAATTTTTATCAGTAAAACTGTAATGTTTAAAAAAAAGGAAAGAAAATGGGGCGCCTGAGTGACTCAGTCGGTTAAGTGTCCGACTTCAGCTCAGGTCATGATCTCGCGGTCCGTGAGTTCAAGCCCCACGTTGGGCTCTGGGCTGATGGCTCAGAGCCTGGAGCCTGCTTCCGATTCTGTGTCTCCCTCTCTCTCTGCTTCTCCCCCGTTCATGCTCTGTCTCTCTCTGTCTCAAAAATAAATAAACGTTAAAAAAAATTAAAAAAAAAAAAGAAAGAAAGAAGATTGGAGATTGCATAAGGAAGCTGGAGAGAGCACATGTGTCCAAACTACTCTCACCTAGAAAAAGGAGAAAATATGTTTGAATAAAGATGAAATTAATAGCAACACTCGTATATAAATAGAAGTATAATCAGTGATCTAAGTGATCTGTAAATTTCAGGAATCCATGAAAGATAGAACAAAGATAAAATGACACTGAAAGATGAAACCACAGCTCAAAATATGTGTAAGAGAATACAGGAAGTCTATTCTAAAGAATGCCCCAATCTCTGGGGTGTTTGATTGAAGAATTACATTGAAATATTCAGTCATTTTACTACTGTCCCACTAGCCCCAATCTGGCCCTCTTTGTGCCATATTTTAGGACACAGAGTAATTTGCCTAAGGGTAGAAAAAATAAATATGATTAGTTCTGCCACTGAGGCAGGTCTGTACTTTTTAACTCTGAGGCAACATCCAGGAGAAACAGAGAATCCATGTGTCCAGATGAAGAGGTAGTCATGTATTATCCCTCCCTGCCCATGACAGGATATATCGTCCCTTCCTCTTAATACTGGAGGCGACCAGCCTATAGTAGATAAACTATACCCATGAAAATATGAACAGAAAATATTCAATTCATAGAAGACTACACAGTGAAGAATCCTTAAAGGCATTATTTCAGATGGCTATGAGTTGACAGAAAATAGTCACATGTATACACAAACTACACTACACACACACGCGCACACACACACACACACACACATTAGATTTAGTAATAGAATATTAAATCCAGAATATTTTTTTGAAATGTCCTCACATTAGGGGTGCCTGGGTGGCTCAGTTGGTTGAGCAACTGACTCCGGCTCAGGTCATGATCTCGCAGTTCGTGTGTTCAAGCCCCACATTGGGATCTGTGCTGACAGCTCAGAGCCTGGAGCCTGCTTCAGATCCTGTGTCTCCCTCTCTCTCTGCCCTTTCCCCATTTATGCTCTGTCTCTCTCTGTCTCTCAAAAATGAATAAACATTAAAAAAAAAAGAAATGTCTTCACATTAGAGTTATACACGTAGCATATCTTCTCTTATGCCCCAGAAACATAAATGTGTGGGGCGGGGAAGAGAGAGCAAAGCCACTGACATCTGTCTGCATATGTTAGGGTAAGGCCGGACCACAGCCTCATTTCTTAACCAGCCATGGTCCTTAGGCCCATGAATACTTAGATATTTCATCTCCATTCAGAAGGAATATACACAAATAAGCTAACGCTCTAATAGAAAATACATATAAATGTCTGAGGATCTTCTTGATAGTCAAGAAAAGTTCAGTGTCAGCTAGGCTGCACCTAATTATGTGTGGAAAGAGATGGAGAGAGAAGCAGAGTCAGGGTGCATGCCTCTAGAACCCAAAGTGGACATTGTATATCCTTCTTATGCTTGGGGAGCAAGACACAGTGCTCTCCCTTTGTGGTGAAGGAAACATCATAGCGTATCCCAGAACACTGGGCCGCTAAAGTTGTACTGATGTGGTGGACCTCTGCATCTTTGTAGGCTTGCCGGCCACCCTCTGGAATGTACGTCTTGTCCATCCCACATGACTAGCACAGTTTCATCATTTCATCGCTATAATGGACAATGTGATGCTCTATGGGATATCCTACTGCTCCAGGTCTCTTCAGACTATTATGAGAGTGGTCTGGAGAGACATCATAGCCCTGGATTAAGACAATGAATGTGAGCACAACAGTGGATTCTATCACCTTCTCTCCAAAGAACACAGATATTGATAATCATCCACAGACATTTGTAAGAGTCCAGGAGTCCAGTGGAGAAGTTCCTGCACATCATTGGAGCCAAAAATCTGGAAACAGATTCATTGGAGAAGATAGAAACAATTTCACCTTACCTGCATCACACTACCCCATGATGGCACAACTCAGTGCCAAGAGAGATGCCATCTTCCACAGGGGAAAGTAAAAGGATAGTGAGGGAGCACCCAGCTTCTCCATCTTTGTAGGATACTGCCAAAGAGGCCCATGTATTTCTCAACCCACACAGAACAGTGATGTGATCTGCATGACTTAGGGACAGGGAGAGGCTGGGAGCACTGCAGCCAGGGTTTGGAACTCCTAGAAGGGATACAGATCCTATTAACCACTTTGTGGACTCCATCAGGAGACCTTCCCACAAATCAGTGGGGATGTCTCACCTCAGACCCCTTACTGACCTATGGGCACTCTCAATACTTCACACACCTCACCAAACACCCTATGTGACTAGCTCCCTGTATGCATCCCCACAGGTAGAGAGTATGAGTTTTTGCAGATGACCAGTAAGCACATGCAGAAAGCTGGATGATCTCTGTGGGATTGGGAGAAAGCACAAAAAATTGAACTAGAAGCACCATCCTAGAGAAAGCAAATGAGAGGCTTGCAGTACCCAGCCTACCTCTGCAGGATCAAGAGAAGTCATACAATCTTGGGGCTCTTGGATGTTTCATTTGGTGGAACATGCCACAGTTGGTCTCAGGGTTGTAAGTTCTAGCCCCATGTTGAACAAGGAGTCTACTTAAAAATTAAAGAAGGCAAAAAGACAAATGTTGAGAAAATAGAGAAGGCATACAATCTTTTTTTATGTTTATTTATTTGTTTTTTGAGAGAGAGAGGGAGAGAGCACATGCAAGTGAGGGAGGGCAGAAAGGGAGGGAGAAAGCAAATGCCAAGCAGGCTCTGAGTTGCCAGACTCAGAGAGACATGAGGTTTGACCTCAGGAATGGTGAGATCATGATCTGAGCCAAAATCACTAGTCAGAGGCTTAACCGACTAAGCCACCCAGGCACCCCAAGAAAGCATACAATCTTAAGAATCACTTCCCTCCCAAAGGAACCAAAATATTTGAGCAGAAGCATCCATGCAAAAGATCTGAATTGCCTCAGAATCCCTAACAAGGCCGACAGGTAATTTTGTTAAGATTTGTTTTGTGACCTAACATATGATTGATCTCAGAAAATGTTCCCTGTCTTTCAGAAGAAAATGTATTTTGATGCTGTTGGGAAAAAAAATTGTTTATATGTCAGATAGGTCCATTTGGTCTAATAAATAGTTCAAGTCCAATGTTTCCTGTATGCCAACTAGCTACATTTCAGGAGATTATATGCAGAAGTATGTGGTGAACCATGGAAGCATTTACTATAGTTACTAGATACTGTTGTCATGATCAACAGTCCAGATTACAGCAACTAAGAAAACCCCTGTAATGGCTATATCAAACCTAACAGTATTATATGCATATTACCTCACTGTGCTGGCTATGAATAATACTGTATCTTAGCTCTAAAACCACAATTCTTGAGGAGATCCTGGGAAGATGGCAGTGTAGGAGGACGCTGGGCTCACCGTGCATCCTGCTGATCACTTAGGTTCCACCTACACCTGCCTAAATAACCCAGAAAACCGCCAGAAGACTAGCAGAATGGAGTCTCTGGAGCCAAGTGCAGATGAGAGGCCCACAGAAGAGGGTAGGAAGGGCGGTGAGGCAGTGCGCACTACACGGACTGGCAGAAGGGAGCCAGGGTGGAGGGGCGGCCCGCCGGCCAAGCATAGCCCCCGAGTCTCGCTTACAAAAGCAGAGCGGCCAGATGGAGTGTGTTCTGACAGCAAGCGGGACTTGACATCTGGAAGGTTATAAGCTAACAGCTCTGCTCAGAGAACAGGAGGGCTGGAGGACAACGGGAGGGAGAGTTGTTGAGCCCTGGACAACAGAGCTCAGCTTGGCGGGGAAGAAAGGCGTTGCCAGCGCCATCTCCCTCGCCCATCCCCCAGCCAAAATCCCAAAGGGAACCAGTTCCTGTCAGGGAATTTGCTTGCACTGCCAAACACCCAAGGCTGTGCTTCTGCGGATCCATCCCTCTGGCAGCGGGTCTGACTCCCTCCCGGTGCCGCAGGGCACCCCCAAAGCGGATCTCCGAAGGAG
The DNA here is from genome assembly GCF_024362965.1 of Panthera pardus. Taxonomy (NCBI): domain Eukaryota; kingdom Metazoa; phylum Chordata; class Mammalia; order Carnivora; family Felidae; genus Panthera; species Panthera pardus. The sequence goes on from NW_026526677.1 coordinate 54,857,285, forward strand.
AAGTGAGCTGAGCCTGCCCCTCCCCACCCCCACACCTTGCCGATCCACCCCAGCTAATACGCCAGATCCCCAGCACCACAAGCCTGGCAGTGTGCAAGTAGCCCAGATGCGCCACACCACCCCACAGTGAATCCAGCCCTTAGGAGAGGGGAAGAGAAGGCACACACCAGTCTGACTGTGGCCCCAGTGGTGGGCTGGGGGCAGACATCAGGTCTGACTGCGGCCCCACCCACCAATGCAAGGTATTCAAGACAGCACAGGGAAAGTGCCCCGAGTCCTGCACCACTCCAGGGACTATCCAAAATGACGCAATGGAAGCATTCCCCTCAAAAGAATCTCCAGGAAATAACAGCTAAAGAACTGATCGAAAAGGATTTAAACAATATAGCAGAAAGTGAATTTAGAATAATAGTCATAAAATTAATCGCTGGGCTTGAAAACAGTATAGAGGACAGCAGAGAATCTATTGCTACAGAGATCAAGAGACTAAGGAACAGTCAGGAGGAGATAAAAAATGCTATAAATGAACTGCAAAATAAAATGGAAACAACCATGGCTTGGACTGAAGAGGCAGAGGAGAGAATAGGTGAACTAGAAGATAAAATTATGGAAAAAGAGGAAGCTGAGAAAAAAAGAGATAAAAAAATGCAGGAGTATGAGGGGAAAATTAGAGAACTAAGTGATGCACTAAAGAGAAATAATCTATGCATAATTGGTATTCCAGAGGAGGAAGAAAGAGGGAAAGGTGCCAAAGATGTACTTGACGAAATCATAGCTGAGAACTTCCCAGACCTGGGGAAGGAAAAAGGCATTGAAATCCAAGAGGCACAGAGAACTCCCTTTAGACATAACTTGAATTGACCTTCTGCACGATATATCATAGGGAAACTGGCAAAATACAAGGATAAAGAGAAAATTCGGAAAGCAGCTAGGGATAAACACGCTCTAACATATAAAGGGAGACCTATAAGACTCGTGACCGATCTTTCTACTGAAACTTGGCAGGCCAGAAAGGAATGGCAGGAGATCTTCAATGTGATGAACAGAAAAATATGCAGCCGAGAATCCTTTATCCAGCCAGTCTGTCATTTAGAAGAGAGGGAGAGATAAAGGTCTTCCCAAACAAACAAAAACTGAAGGAATTCGTCACCACTAAGCCAGCCCTACAAGACATCCTAAGGGAGATCCTGTGAGACAAAGTACCAGAGACATCGCTACGAGCATAAAACCTACAGACATCACAATGACTCTAAACTCATATCTTTCTATAACAACACTGAACGTAAATGGACTAAATGCACCAACCAAAAGACATGGGGTATAAGAATGGATAAAAAAACAAGACCCATCTATTTGCTGTCTACAAGAGACTCATTTTAGACCTGAGGACACCTTCAGATTGAGAGTGAGGGGATGGAGAACTATTTATCATGCCACTGGAAGTCAAAAGAAAGCTGGAGTAGTCATACTTAGATCAACTAGACTTTAAATTAAAGGCTGTAAAAAGAGATGAAGAAGGGCATTATATAATAATTACAGGGTCTATCCATCAGGAAGAGCTAACAATTATAAATTTCTATGTGCCGAATATAGGAGCCCCCAAATATATAAAACAATTACTCACAAACACAAGCAACCTTATTGATAAGAATGTGGTAATTGCAGGGGACTTTAACACCCCACTTACAGAAATGGATAGATCATCTAGACACACAGTCAATAAAGAAACGAGGGCCCTGAATGATACATTGGATCAGATGGACTTGACAGATATATTTAGAACTCTGCATCCCAAAGCAACAGAATATACTTTCTTCTCCAGTACACATAGAATATTCTCCAGCATAGATCACATACTGGGTCACAAAACAGCCCTTCATAAGTATACAAGAATTGAGATCATACCATGCACACTTTCAGACCACAATGCTATGAAGCTTGAAATCAACCACAGGAAAAAGTCTGAAAAACTTCCAAAAGCATGGAAGTTAAAGAACACCCTATTAAAGAATGAATTGGTCAACCAGGCAATTAGAGAAGAAATTTAAAAATATATGGAAACAAACTAAAATGAAAATACAACAATCCAAACACTTTGGGATGCAGTGAAGGCAGTCCTGAGAGGAAAATACATTGCAATCCAGGCCTATCTCAAGAAACAAGAAAAATCCTAAATACAAAATCTAACAAAACACCTAAAGGAAATAGAATCAGAACAGCAAAGATACCCCAAACCCAGAAGAAGAAGAGAAATAATAAAGATCAGAGCAGAAATAGACAATATAGATTCTAAAAAAAACTGTAGAGCCAATCAACGAAACCAAGACTTGGTTTTTTGAAAAAATAAACAAAATTGATAAACCTCTAGCCAGGCTTCTCAAAAAGAAAAGGGAGATGACCCAAATAGATAAAATCATGAATGAAAATGGAATTATTACAACCAATCCCTCAGAGATACAAGCAATTATCAGGGAATACTATGAAAAATTATATGCCAACAAACTGGACAACCTGGAAGAAATGGACAAATTCCTAAACACCCACACGCTTCCAAAACTCAATCAGGAGGAAATAGAAAGCTTGAACAGACCCATAACCAGTGAAGAAATTGAATCAGTCATCAAAAATCTCCCAACAAATAAGAGTCCAGGACCAGATGGCTTCCCAGGGGAGTTCTACCAGACGTTTAAAGCAGAGATAATACCTATCCTTCTCAAGCTATTCCAAACAATAGAAAGGGAAGGAAAACTTCCAGACTCATTCTATGAAGCCAGTATTACTTTGATTCCTAAACCAGACAGAGACCCAGTAAAAAAAAGAGAACTACAGGCCAATATCCCTGATGAATATGGATGCAAAAATTCTCAATAAGATACTAGCAAATCGAATTCAACAGCATATAAAAAGAATTATTCACCATGATCAAGTGGGATTCATTCCTGGGATGCAGGGCTGGTTCAACATTCGCAAATCAATCAACGTGATACATCACATTAATAAAAGAAAAGATAAGAACCATATGATCCTGTCAATCAATGTAGAAAAGGCCTTTGACAAAATTCAGCAAACTTTCTTAATAAAAACCCTCGAGAAAGTCGGGATAGAAGGAACATACTTAAGCACCATAAAAGCCATTTATGAAAAGCCCATAGCTAACATCATCCTCAATGGGGAAAAACTGAGAGCTTTTTCCCTGAGATTAGGAACACGACAGGGATGTCCACTCTCACTGCTGTTGTTTAACATAGTGTTGGAAGTGCTAGCATCAGCAATCAGACAACAAAAGGAAATCAAAGGCATCAAAATTGGCAACGATGAAGTTAAGCTTCACTTTTTGCAGATGACATATTATACATGGAAAATCCGATAGACTCCACCAAACGTCTGCTAGAACTGATACATGAATTCAGCAAAGTTGCAGGATACAAAATCAATGTACAGAAATCAGTTGCATTCTTATACACTAATAATGAAGCAACAGAAAGACAAATATAGAAACTGATCCCATTCACAATTGCACCAAGAAGCATAAAATACCTAGGAATAAATCTAACCAAAGATGTAAAAGATCTGTATGCTTAAAACTATAGAAAGTTTATGAAGGAAATTGAAGAAGGTATAAAGAAATGGAAAAACATTCCGTGCTCATGGGTTGGAAGAATAAATATTGTCAAAATGTATTGACATTTTGACTACCCAAAGCTATCTACACATTCAATGCAATCCCAATCAAAATTGCACCAGCATTCTTCTCAAAACTAGAACAAGCAATCCTAAAATTCGTATGGAACCACAAAAGGCCCCGAATAGCCAAAGTAATTTTGAAGAAGAAGACCAAAGCAGGAGGCATCACAATCCCAGACTTTAGCCTCTACTACAAAGCTGTCATCAGCAAGACAGCATGGTATTGGCACAAAAACAGACACATAGACCAATGGGATAGAATACAAACCCCAGAACTAGACCCACAAACGTATGGCCAACTAAGCTTTGACAAAGCAGGAAAGAACATCCAATGGAAAAAAGACAGTCTCTTTAACAAATGGTGCTGGGAGAACTGGACAGCAACATGCAGAAGAATAAAACTAGACCACTTTCTCACACCATTCACAAAAATAAACTCAAAATGGATAAAGGACCTGAATTTGAGACAGGAAACCATCAAAACCCTAGAGGAGAAAGCAGGAAAAGACCTCTCTGACCTCAGCTGCAGCAATTTCTTACTCGACACATCCCCAAAGGCAAGGGAATTAAAAGCAAAAATGAACTACTGGGACCTTATGAAGATAAAAAGCTTCTGCACAGCAAAGGAAACAACCAACAAAACTAAAAGGCAACCAACGGAATGGGAAAAGATATTTGCAGATGACATATCAGACAAAGGGCTAGTATCCAAAATCTATAAAGAGCTCACCAAACTCCACACCCGAAAAACAAATAACCCAGTGAAGAAATGGGCAGAAGACATGAATAGACACTTCTCTGAAGAAGACATCTGGATGGCCAACAGGCACATGAAAAGATGCTCAACATCGCTCCTCATCAGGGGAAAACAAATCAAAACCACACTCAGACACCACCTCACACCAGTCAGAGAGGCCAAAATGAACAAATCAGGAGACTATAGATGCTGGCGAGGATGTGGAGAAATGGGAACCCTCTTGCACTGTTGGTGGGAATGCAAATTGGTACAGCCACCCTGGAAAATAGTGTGGAGGTTCCTCAGAAAATCAAAAATAGACCTACCCTATGACCCAGCAATAGCACTGCTAGGAATTTACCCAAGGGATACAGGAGTACTGATGCATAGGGGCACTTGTACCCCAATGTTTATAGCAGCACTCTCAACAATAGCCAAATTATGGAAAGAGCCTAAATGTCCATCAATTGATGAATGGATAAAGAAATTGTGGTTTATATACACAATGGAGTACTACATGGCAATGAGAAAGAATGAAATATGGCCCTTTGTAGCAACATGGATGGAACTGGAGAGTGTGATGCTAAGTGAAATAAGCCATACAGAGAAAGACAGATACCATATGTTTTCACTCTTATGTGGATCCTGAGAAACTTAACAGAAACCCATGGGGGAGGGGAAGGGAAAAAAAAAAAAAAGAGGTTAGAGTGGGAGAGAGCCAAAGCATAAGAGACTCTTAAAAACTGAGAACAAACTGAGGGTTGATGGGGGATGGGAGGGAGGGAAGGGTGGGTGATGGGTATTGAGGAGGGCACCTTTTGGGATGAGCACTGGGTGTTGTATGGAAACCAATTTGACAATAAACTTCATATATTGAAAAAAAATAAAAATTAAATAAATAAATAGAAATTAAAAAAATAAATATAACTACAATTCTTTATACTCTGCTTTGATAATAAGGGTGGGAATCATGAAACACAATTATCATTTGCCAGCTGGTTCCCTGCTATGTTCTGTTAATTGGAATATGATAGAAGGAAACTGGAAGCTACTAAAAGGATGAGTATCCCAGCATGTTTGCTTGTGATTCCTGTCAATGCCATACAACAACGCCAATATCACTGGTTCTTCCTTCTAGTTTTATTTCTTCCCAATACTCCCAGCAAAATCTCATCACGCTTCCTCAGAAGAAACAGAACCAGACATCAGTGGGGTGCATCTCAGGGGTCTGAGTCTCAGGTCCATGAGGGGTCCTCCTCTGTGCTCCTGAAGCATGAGCTACAGCTATGAAGTGCCTCTTCACAGGGGTGTGAGTCTTGGATCTATGTGGTCTGTTCTCTTGGCTCCTGAGGTACTACAATCAACAGGACAGCACCTTTCCATAAGGGGTCTGAGTGTCAGTTCGGGGAAGACCTTCACCATGCTTCTAAGTTTTCAATACTTCAAACTCCTATCTTTGTTCCCACAGACATAAAGGTGGAAGTGATACCCTGCAGTTACTATCTCTATTATTTCTGTATTCCCTTTGTGCCTTCAGTCCACCTATACTTGTTTATCTTGGATTAAATACTCCCAGTGTTAACCACTGGTATAACTTCTGTCTTCCTATCCAGAACATGATTAACATACCCACTTTAATCTTCCTTGAAGAGAAAGCCCAAACATAGCATCACAAATCCAAACAGATTAAAATATCTCTGCATCTGGTTCCTGGTACTCTTGAGATTATATTTGCCAAAAACAAAAACAGATTTATTAAGCATTAAGCATGACATTAGTACTTCTGAAAAAACCATACAGACTGAAGTTGAAGTAAGAAGAGTTATTTTTCATAGGATGTTTGTGCTATAAATATTTCCTGAAGATCTAGGGGAAAGTAAGAATATCTGACCAAAAAGTTCAGGTTACTGACAAAGCAATAAAACATGTATTGATGATAATACTATCTATTATATTAAAGGTTATGGAAGTCAGAGGCAGAGAAAAAGTAAAATATTTGGAATGATGCCATAACCATGGGCAATGCCAATTTTATGTGCCAGATTTAGATAATAAAATTCAGTAACAAGCTATTGTTAACACACTTTTTATTCCCACCTTCTTATTTTTTTTTTTAATGTTTATTTATTTTTGAGACAGAGAGAGACAGAGCATGAGCGGGGGAGGGTCACAGAGATGGAGACACAGAATCTGAAACAGGCTCCAGGCTCTGAGCTGTCAGCACAGAGCCCGATGTGGGGCTCGAACTCACGGACCGCGAGATCACGACCTGAGCTGAAGTCAGACACTTAACCGACTGAGCCACCCAGGCGCCTCTCCCACCTTCTTCTTTAAAGCAAACAAAAAAAACAACTCCACATTTGAAATCCAAACTGGGTCATTCTGGTTATCTCAGTAATTGAACATCTTTCATCTTAAATGAACAAATTTTAATATCATTGTGGCTGAGGAAATAATAGGTAGATAATTTTAGCCTAAATTTCTCTCTTAGCCCATGGTCTTCTTATTTAAAACTAAAGTGATCTTTTGGGATGTTGTTATCCCAAGCACGAGTCTCAGCATTTTAACTTCTATCAGTGGCATTTTACTCATCTATACAATAACAAAGAATCGAAAACATTGAAAAACCCATCTATTCTTTTGTTGCACTGGGATGGAGAACTTTCAGCACAGCTCTGCGTATCTGTTTGGTCTTCACACTGTAGATGATGGGGTTCAGCACAGGGGGATTAACAGGTAGGTATTGGCAACCAGGATATGTACATAAGGTGGGGCCCATTTCCCAAATCTGTGAACAAAGGACAGACTAATCAATGGAATATAGAATACAGCAACAGCCCCAATATGGGAGATACATGTGCTGAAGGCTTTCTTCCTCTCTTTCAAAGATGCAATGCTGAGGACAGTCTTAACGATTAACAAGTTAGAAAAAATAATGAAGACGGAGTCTACCCCAGCAGTGGTGATCAGGGCTGTGAACCCCACTGCGCTATTGATCCTGGTGTCTGTGCACGAGAGCTTCATCACGTCAGGGTAGAAGCAGTAGGAGTGGTGGAGCACATGGCTGTGGCAAAAGGGCAATCGTTTAAGAAGCAACACCATAGGAGTCTGGATTAGTGCCCCCTGGTGATGATTGCTATTCCAATCTGTGCTATTTTAAGCTCAGTTAAGATAGAAGCATATCTAAGAGGATTAGAGATGGCCACAAAACGATCAAAGGCCATGGCCAACAGCACTGAGGACTCCAATGACAATGTAAAGTTGAATGAAAAACATCTGTGACAGGCAGGCATTAAAGCTGATCTCCCTGGCATCAAACCAGAATATACCCAACATGGTGACCAGGGTAGATATGAACAGGCCGAGGTCAGTGGTGGGCAGCATGGAGAGGAAATAATACATGGGTTCGTGGAGGCTGGGCTGAGTGACAATGGCAAAGAGAATCAGGCTGTTTCCCGAGAGGGTGGTTATGTAGAGAAAGCAGAAAGGAATGGAGATCCAGGTGTGGAAGACTTCCAACCCAGAAACATCAGTTAGTAGGAAAATGATGGACATAGCTGTGGTATTCTGGAAAGTTGACATGTTGAACTCAAACTGCAGAATCTTATCATGAATAGCCTGCAATGATCAATTGCATTTCTTTATAATGAATTCAACCTGAAATTAATTATTTCACCAGGTAAACATTTATAAGAGATAGTATCTATATTATAGAAGGAGCTTATGAAGATTAGTTAAAAAATAAAGAAAACTAAGGCCACATCTAATAGAGAAGCAGAAAACAGGAAATGAACAATTATGTGAGGATATAGAATTTGTATATAAACAAATCTAGCAATGATCCATCTTATTTAAATTCATTGCCTTTTAAGTGGATTGCACCCATCACTTACTTTATGTGGTAAGCAGTCAAGAAACATTTTTTGAGAGGCGCCTGGGTGGTTCATTTGGTTAAGTGGCCGACTTCAGCTCAGGTCATGATCTCATGGTGCGTGAGTTCGATCACATGTCAGGCTGTGTGCTGACAGCTCAGAGCCTGGAGCCTGCTTCAGATTGTGTCTCCCTCTCTCTGCCCCTCCCCCACTCACACTCAATCTCTCTCAAAAATAAACATTAAAAAAAGTTTTTAAAAAAAGAAATATTTTTTGAAATGTATATGTTGTGTTGTATGAAATCTTAGATAAACAACAAATAGTATATACAGGGATTCTGATATAATAAATAAAGTAAGTTGGCTTCTGGGGGCAAAAAAAAGGAATGCTCTCATCTCCTGGATACTTTCTTTCAATCAAGTTGAATATCTCCAAACATAAAAATAGCCAACATTTTTTGGGGGTGCCTGGGTGGCTCTGTCGGTTAAGCGGCTGACTTCGGCTCAGGTCATGATCTCACGGTCCATGAGTTCAAGCCCTGTGTCGGGCTCTGTGCTGACAGCTCAGAGCCTGGAGCCTGCTTCGGATTCTGTGTCTCCCTCTCTCTGACCCGCCCCCATTCATGTTCTGTCTTTGTCTCAAAAATAAATAAACCCTAAAAAAAACTTAAAAAAAATAGCCTACATTTTTTGAGCCCCTACTATCTGTTAGTAGTTGTGAAAATATTCTGTATGAACCTACAGTTTCTTTGCAATACCATAACTTGAACTGTACCTAATTAACTTTTGTACTACATACCTAGTGTAAGCCATCAAGACAATTACAAACAGAACTGTTTGAATATAGAGGGTCTCAAAGTAAGTACTGTGGACATTTTGATGTTACAAATTTTTATTTGGTATCCCAAATCAATTTTTTGGGCTGCATATTCTATTTTTTGATGCATTCAAGCACTGACTGATATATTTATTGGCTAAGATACCCACACGATAAGATATTAAATATGTGTGCCTGAACTTTCCATCCCTAAAGTAATAATGATATGCATACTCCATAGAATTATTACCAGGATTAAATTAGTTAATATATATGAAAAACTAAGGAGGGTAGTTCACTGTGATGTAAAAGTTCAACAAATATTAGCTGTTATATTTTTTTAATTAAATTTAAAATATTATATAATCATTTCTTTTCCTTCCTTTCCCACATCTATTTGCATACCCCTCCCACTTAATCACAGGTCTTGTCTTCTGAGCTGAGACAAAAGGTGAAAATATTATCTAAGTCTGACTTGGGCAATGCCTACTGCTTAATATCTTCTTTATGTGGTCCCTTCTTCCTCCACAGCTATGATTTTTCTTCTACATTCTTTCCTGATTCAGAAGAAAAACTATTGCTCACTTCCAAAGACAACCCTACCACATAAGCCCCTAAATGAATTCTGGATATTAGTATAGTTTAACATTAAATTACTGAGTGCATGTGGGGTCCCTGGGTGGCTCAGTGTGTTAAGTGACCGACTCTTAATTTTGGTTCAGGTCATGATCTCAGGGTCATGAGCCCAGCATGGAGCCTGAGTAAGATTTTCTCTCTCTCCCTCTATTGCTCCTGTGCTCGCTCTCTTGAAAGAAAGAAAGAAAGAAAGAAAGAAAGAAAGAAAGAAAGAAAGAAAGAAAGAAAGAAAGAAAGAAAGAAAGAAAGAAAGAAAGTGCAGGCTGTAATCCGCTAGATGGATACAGAACCAAATTAAACATGGTACCAGCCCTCAAGGATATTTAGGAAAGGATAAGATACTTATGAAAACAAACATGTAAACAGACAAATAAAATGCAGTGTGATATATAAAATAATGGGTTTGTGTTTAAAACACACTGGTTGAATGTATTAGAAAGTCTTGTGGGGGAAGGATCAAGAGAGGCTACTTTGAGAATATAAAGAACACTTGTGCAGGGGATGCTAGGTAAAAATCACCATGAAGATACTCTAAGCATGTCCAAGGTATGTTGTATTAGATAATTTACAAATGTCACTAAGACATGAGATATAAGGTGCTAAAAGTGTTTAAAGGTAGCAGGAGTCCAGTACGGAATTATTTTATCACCATCAAAGGGTAAGGAATTTGGACGTTTTCTAAACACTGAAAACATAAAGAATACGTAGATGTCTTTCTGCACTGTGAAATAGCCCCACCAAATTTCCTTCTTTATTTTTATTAAAATTTGGACACTTTCATTTGTACCATTAGCACCGTCTATAAATATTTCAATTTATTTCCCAACCTAAACATAACTCTGCCTCCTTCCTGTCGCATGTATCTCCTTCCCTTCACCAACAACTTATTGAATATTTGTCTTTCCTCATCTCCCTCTTAAATAGTTCACACCTATTCTTGAAATTTGCTTCTTTTTGTACTGAAGCATACTCTGTTGGATTAGTTGTCTATTGCTGCATGAAAAACTAGCACAAATTCAAGGTTCAAAACAAGAAATTCATTGACTCACATTTCAGCAAGTCCTAAGCAGAAGCAGAAGTATCAGGATCTCTGCTCAGGGTCTTACAAGGCTAAAATCAGGGTTTCAGCCAGGACTGTGTCCTCATCTTGAGGTCAGGGTCCCTTCCAGACAGATCCAGGTTGTTGGCATTCTTTGTGGTATGGAATTGATGTCTCCACTTTCTGACTGGCCATTGACTGGAGGTTGCTCCCAGCTCCTAGAGACTACCCTCTACCCTCTGCCCAGTCATCTGGACCTCTCCCAACAGGCTGCATCTTCCAACCCAGTAGAGGAGTCTCTCTGCTGGCTCCTGTCTCTTTTAAAGGCTCACATGATTAGGGCAGGCCCACCCAGCATAATCTCCCTTTTGAAAAACTCAAAGTCAAGCCATCACCAACCTCGCTGACATCTGCAAACTCTCTTTGCCATACGTACAACATGACATATTCCATCACATCCATAGAACCGCGCACACTCAGGGGGTGGGTTTCATACTGGACTATACTCATAGGGGACAGGAATCGTCAGCACCTTTTTAGAATGCTGCCTGCCAAAACTGTCCAGGCCAACCAATCTATAAACTTTTATAGGTTTGGCTTCTAAAATGTCCTTTGATTGACCATCCTTATCCTCCACTTCTATCATCTCTATTTTACATAGCAGTCTCATTAGTTTTTGCAGGAACTACAGCTATATTCTCATAAGTAATTTCCCTGCCTTGAGTTTCAAGTGTTTACAAACTTTTTCCATATTGATGCCAGCATGACCTCTCAAAAATACAGCTTCTTGTCACTCCTCATACAGAACTCTTCCTTGTCTTCAGCACGAGGTTGAAACTCTTTCCTATCTTATTATAGCCGTCAAGGATCTTCCCAATCTAACAAAAATCTACTTTTCCTGATACCCAACCTCTTCCCTCCCCCCAGGAACCTTTTGATATGATCAACCTGGGCCTTTCCTACCTCACCAAATTACCAAATATAGTAAGTTCTCTCACAGTGCTGTGCTTTGCTTAAGTCATGTACTTCCCATTCTTCTTTGAATAAGCCTAAATTCTTTGATTCATTAGATTCATTCTTAGATTCATTCTTTTCTTTAGGAAGCATTTTATGGAATCACCTTCTCCATGTCAAGTCACAAGGAATTACTTCTTCCTCTGGAGTCATATTTTTATTTATTTATTCATCTAGAATAGTGTTAATTCCATTGCATGATCATAAATTACTTGAAAATATGCCTCTCTAACTGAAATCAGCTATGGGCAGGTAGACCATTATATTCCCTGTACCATGAACTGTACTGTGCAGTGTGGGAAGTCAATAGATATTTTTTGATAAAAATTAAATCCAAGGGTTGTATACTGACAAGGAATTCTGGAAATATATCAGGATCTTAACACATTACAGCCTTGTGGTATTTAATTTATGCTATTTGGCTTCAAATTACAGATGTGACTACTGGAAGCATCTCTGTGAACTCTTTCATTCCCACAAAAGGAAGCGTGTGTGTGTGTGTGTGTGTGTGTGTGTGTGTGTGCACGTGTTGAGGCTTTTTTTAATGAAAGGTTTGTGCTGGCATTTTAAGGTAAACTTTTATGTGCCCCCCTCCACTTCTCAATAGTGATTCTCTCTTCTGTGAAAACAATATTCCAGGCCCATAGTAAGAACATGCAACAGCTCCCATGCAGGACTACCTTGAGTTAGCTCTCTCCTCTGATGCCAGAGAGTCACTAACATGGTTGTACGGTCAGGCAAACCTAGTTTCAAGTGTTGGCTCTGCCACCAACTAGCTGAGGTTCTCCAAATAAGCACTTTATATTAGGTTTTACTTCCATAAAATTAAGTTTACCAATAGCATTCATTGTAAGGATCACTGAGATAGCATTTGTGAAGCATTTAATCTGCTAACGAGTACTGGGGAAGCACTTAACAATGGTAAATGAGGATGAGGTTGATGCTGGTGGTAGGTGGTTGCAGCATTGCCCGCTGCCCTTAGGCAATGATTTTGAAACGTACTCAACTAACCAAAAAACTCACAATTCAAGGACCTGCTAACAACTTGCTCCAAGAGTCAAGACATATGGGCCACAGATCAACTGAACCCCATTGGCCAGAACATGATGTACCCAAATACTGATTTCAGGAAAAACCCTTCCACAGTTTTCCTGAGACACTCATGAGGGCTTTTTGCAGTTAATTAACTCTTCCTCATTCTAAAGGAAACCGGTGGGTGTGAAGCTTGATGTTTTCCCTAAGCGCACAGTGTTACTTACAAAGTATGGAGCTGTCTTCTTTCCTGTCCTCTTTGCCAGAAAGGGATTTGAGGAGCAGTGGAGGTTTTCTCCTCAGGTACAGGTAGCACATATAAGGAGCCATGACTCAGGCTTCATGAAATCTCCTAATCAGAAAACCCTGGTGGACTTTTCTGCGGCCCCCGAGTACCAAGTTTCCCAAGGGTTCATTCCACCTCATGACTCTCTTCCCTTTCTATCTCACTACATTTAGTTTTGTCATTTCCATCCATGGGCTGGTATTATAGTGCCTTGACCTTGCTAAATGTGAGTCTGTGAGTAAAAATTCCCAAACAAAACACCTGCCATATATGCACCAGCTCACTCCTGTCTCTACCTCTACCCCCACACACAGCAGATAAATGTATCTTCCTACAACATAAATTGGGTAAATTTGGTACACTTTTAAGATGGGTGAAGGGGAGTGGGAGACACAGGACTCCAGTTGTTGAATGAGTAAGTCACGGGAATAAAAGGCACAGCATACAGAATACAGTCAGCGATATTGTAATAGCAATGTAAGGGGACAAATAGCTATACTTATGGTGAACATAACACAGTGTATATAAACTTGTGAAATCACTAAATTGTACATCTGAAACTAATGTAACATTGTGTGTCAACTATACTCAAAGAAAAAATATATATGGTTCTCTACCTTCAAAGTTCTCCATTTTTAAAACTTTTCCTGAGAATCCATGCAATTTGAATCTGTTATGTTTATACTTAGAAGTATACTCCTTAAGTATACTCCTTAGAAGTAATTGAATGTGTATTATATCTCCTCTGTTAAACAGTAAATTTCTAGGAGGTATATTTTCCTCTTCAGACTAAGAGTTTCCTGAGTTGTTGATATCCCCTTTAGTTCAGGTTCTTCCTGGCAAACAGAGAGATCACCATCAATGATTCCTCTTAGTATCTGCTTCAATGTTTTATCCAGTCTCATTCAAAAGAAACAAACTGTTTTAAACATTACTTGAATTTATATATGTTTAGTCAGATTATTACTCCTTAAAAATAGAAATTATGTCTTCATTTTTCACTGTTTCAACACCAGTACATTCCACAGCACTTGCCAAAATGAAAATGGCCAAAATATGTAAGAAAAATATTTGCAAAGTTATGTAAAAGTTGTTAATTCAGTAAGCATGTATTAAATTAGCTATTATTAATAAAGTACTATGCTTATATCTGTGCATGATAGATTAATTTGAAAGTTCAATGGCTGTTTTCAAAAATTTTTAAGTCAGTCAGGGAAGATGGCCCTAATTGCCTATAAGACAAAGATTTATTAATGGCACCTAGAAGAAGGAAAAGGCAACTACTAGGGGCGGGTGGAGAGCAGGTGAATATTTCAGTTATAGAGCACAAAACAATCAAAGACAAACAGCAAGATATTTATGGTATTTTTTTCAGAAGTGAAAACATCCCAGAAGAGTGTTATCTAACATGCCTGCTAACCTGGAGGTAGCTTGTTAAAATATAAATCCCCAGGCTCCATCTAAAGAATTTCTGATTAAGTAGTTCCAGGTTGGGGTTGAAGACATTAAGTTGTTCTGATGCCCTGGTTTTGAACCACAGTTAGTACAGCAATGGACAAAAGCAGGAAGTGGATGTCATATTATAAATTGGTGGTATGAAGACAGATTGTGAAGACCCATGGGGAAGCAGTTACAAGGGAAGATGAAGAACAAAAAAGTTACTGTGTTTTCAAGTGGGTGTTAAATGGAAATCAATTATTTCACTACCTGCAAAATTTTAAACACTCATTATTGAGCATTTTTAAACTGCAGGAAAGTACACAGAAAATATAAACAAGCCAATCTCTAATTATCGGAAGACAAGTACTTTGACATTTGGAACATATCTATCCACACTTTTACAATGTATATGTGTGAGTGGATATGCAAGTGTATGTGTGTGTGTTCCCATGAAATATATACACAAACAGTGATACATACCCTGTAAACTAATCTATCTTTTCCCTTAATAATATATAAATTTATACCTATGTCAGTATTTAGCTGGTTGCATGAGAGTTTATATTTTATTTAACCAATACCCTAAAATAATTGTTTAAGCAGTTTCCAGATTTGCATTGCAACGAATAATGATATGTTGAACATCACAACACATCTTGGCCCACTTTCCCCCATTAGACACGTATTTTGAAGAATAAATCACTGGATATTACATAGTTAAAATTTTAATACATTTACCAAAGGGACCTGAATAACCCTTTTAAGAATTAAGTAAGTTTGATTTTTATTTGACTTCATGTTTTCTAGGCTTATTCATGTTCTGTGGCCATGAGTAGTCTATCTGGGGAAATAATAAGCATTACCAATAAATGGTTAGAATTACTGTAACTTAGACTTTCCTACTGAGGGAAATTATATCAAATATCCCTTGAATCATGCTGTACCTCAGAGGTTATAAGGCTGTTTAAACCCCAATTCATGACTTCATTTGTCCACTTTGTAGAAATATTTTACCTGTGGTCCTATTCTGTGCCAATGGAAGCATTTGTGACAAGGCCAAAGGTACACGAGACACAGTCCCTATCCCCAAGAATCTACATTCTTGAACTCACTAAATACGAAGCTATTGCATCATCAGAACAGAATGAAAGCATTTATAAATAGGCTTTTTCAATTCTGCACAGTGCCAGTTCTTTAAGACTCTAGGTTTTGAATCCCGGCCATGTGCCAAAGAAAAAATGCGGGGGAGTTGTGGCCCAGGGCCAGCTGACTGCGCTCACTATTCTGTGAGGGCTGCCTGAACAGCAGGGGTTGTAAGATCCCTGATCTGGGCAAGAGAGACTGGGGTGGTGCCATTTATCCCCAACATCAACAAGGTGCGACTTCAGAAAGAAACACAGCAGCCCCCAGTGAAGTGGACCGCCTTACACCAAACCCTGCCCCTCTTGCCTGGCAACTACTTAATTACTGGGGCAAGCCTGACTCTGAGCCAACTGGGTAGGCCTCTCCTCCAGAGCCAGCATAGCCAGCACCCCTCATGCACCAAGTGCACTGAAAATCACGCCTCAACACTACACTGAGAGTTCTTTTCTCCTTTTGTCTTCCTTCTTTTTTTTTTTTTTTTTTTTTTTTTGGAATCAGGCTCATAGTTTCTTGTTTGTTTTTTTCATTTCCTTTTTTTTTTTTAATCGGTCATTTTTATTGTTTTCTTTTTATTCTTTTTTCTTTTCTTCTGTTTTTTCCTTTCATTTTCTTTGGAATCAGCTTTATAATAGTTTTTTGATTCTCTGTTTGGTTTTTTGTTGTATCGTTCTCTTTCCTTTTCTCTTTTTATGGGATCAGGCTTTACTCCTTCCTCTTTTTTCCAGAGTTACTTCAGAAAGCAAATCAAAGCACACCTAGTTAAAGGTCCAAACACTCCACCACTGCAAGCAAGGAGGAGCTCTGCAGAGGCCTGACCAGGGGGGAAAGAGCAGCCACAACACAACAGCGAGTGCACACAGCATGTACCAGAAACACTTCCTGAAGTGCCAAGCCCTGGACAGTGTATGACCCCTTTTTAATACAGCAGTACTCTCTGGTACGAGAAACATATCAAGCTTTTAAAACAAATAATCCAAGGGTGACTGGGTGGCTCAGTCAGTTAAGCATCTGACTTCAGCTCAGGTCATGGTCTCATGGTCCATGAGTTCGAGCCTCGCATCGGGCTCTGTGCTGACAGCTCAGAGCCTGGAGCTGCTTCAGATTCTGTGTCTCCCTCTCTCTCTGCCCCTCCCCCATTCACACTCTGTCTCTCAAAAATGAATAAATGTTAAAAAAAAAATTTTTAAACAAATAATCCAGTGAAGAAATGGACAAAAGACATGAACAGACACTTCTCCAAAAAAGACATCCGGACGGCTAACCGACACATGAAAAGATGCTCAACATCACTCATCATCAGGGAAATACAAATCAAGACCACAATGAGATGCCACCTTACACCTGTCAGAATGGCTAATATTAACAACTCAGACCAACAGATGTTGGTGAGGATGCAGAGAATAAGGATCTCTTTTGCATTGTTGGTGGGAATGCAAGCTGGTGCAGCCACTCTGGAAAACAGTATGGAGGTTCCTCAAAAAACTAAAAATTGAACTACCCTACAACCCAGCAATTGCACTGCTAGGTATTTATCCAAGGGATACAGGTGTGCTGTTTCGAAGGGACACATGCACCCTCATGTTTATAGCAGCACTGTCAATAATAACCAAAGTATGGAAAGAGCCCAAGTGTCCATCAACTGATGAATGGATAAAGAAGAGGTGTTTTATATATATATATATATATATATATATATATATATATATATATATATATACACACACACAGTGAAGTATTACTCAGTAGTCAAAAAGAATGAAATCTTGCCATTACAACAACGTGGATGGAACTGGAGTGTATTACGCTAAGCTAAATAATTCAGAGAAAGACAAATATCATATGATTTCACTCATATGTGGAATTTAAGAAACAAAATAGATAAACATAGGGGAAGGGAAGGAGAAATAAGATAAAAAGAGAGAGGGAGGCAAACCATAAGAGAGTCTTAAATACAGAGAACAAACCAAGAGTTGCTAGAGGGGAGTTGGGTGGGAGATGAGCTAAATGGGTGATGAGTATTAGGAGGGCACTTGTTGGTATGAGCACTAGCTGTTATATATAAGTGATAAATCACTGGGCTCTACTCCTAACACTAATACTACACTGTAGGTTACCTAACTCTAATTTAAATAAATAAATAATATAATAATCAAATATGAGTTAGACTATGGGAAGAAAAGATAAAATAAAAAATTCCTAAATCATCTTAGAAAGGAATATTTTGAGCACTGCCTTACGAATTTGCTTGGTTTTCACACTGTAGATTATGGGATTCATCACAGGAGGGATGAGCAGATAAACATTGGCAATGAGAGTGTGCACAAGGGGAGGGGCTTGCTTCCCAAATCTATGCACCAGTGACAAGCTGATCATGGGAATGTAGAAGATGGCAACAGCACTTATGTGTGAGACACAGCTACCAAAGACCTTTTTCCGCTCCTCTGGGGAGGCCATGTTGAGCACAGAGTGGATGATCAGAACATAGGAAAGGAGGATAAACACAGAGTCTAGGCCAGCAGTAGATATAACAATGGCCAAACCAAATGCACTGTTGATCTTGGTATCTGTGCATGAAAGCGTCATCACATCAGGGTGGAAACAATATGAATGGTGCAGAACATGGCCATGGCAGAAAGACAGACGCTTTAGGAGCAGGAGTAAAGGCACTAGAGCCGTTGTCCCCCTAATAACAATGGCAAAGCCCACTTTGATGATCCTTGAATTGGTTAAGATTGTGGCATATCTCAGTGGGTTACAGATGGCAGTGAAGCGATCAAAGGCCATTGCCAGGAGTACTGAGGACTCCATGAATGTGAAACCATGGATAAAGAACATTTGACCAATGCAGGCATCAAAACTAATTTCTCGAGCATTGAACCAGAAAATACCCAGCATGGTGACCAATGTGGAAAGGCATAGTCCTAGGTCTGTGAAAGATAGCATGGAGAGGAAATAGTACATGGGTTCATGGAGGCTCGACTCAGTGAAGATCACAAACAGGATCATGCCATTCCCAGAGATGGCAATGGCATAGAGACAACAAAAAGGGATGGAGAGCCAGGCATGGTAAGTTTCAAAGCCAGGGATGCCAGTAAGAAAGAAGACTGCAGGGTGGAAAATGCTCTGATTGAAGGATGACATGATGAGTGAAGGAAGCAGATTTCCCTGAAGGAAAGGACCATACAAGTAGGCAAGGAAAATGTTTTCACTCTCTTCTACACATCATACAATCCAGGATCACTAGTGAGCCTTGTCTTGTTCTTCAATGGAAGTGCAAACCCAATTATCCTTTTCTTAGATTTGGAGTCCATCTTGGGTGAACTAAGGAAAGAGACAGAACACTAAATCATATACAAGGACACCTGGGTTTTAGCAAGAGTAACATGTTATATCTAGGCTTCAGTACATTTTCACATACATGTGTAAAAAAGGAGGTTAGAGTAGATAACAGTAACATATTTTCCAGTTTTATGATTCCGTGTACATGGACAGATAGGATATTTCTGTGCAACTCTGGGACAATACAAAAGCCAATTCATCCTGCTTTTCTTCACTTCTCTTTTCCCCTTAAGAGGTCCATTAAGGCTTAAAAGTCCTATGGCACCTGGTTGGCTCAGTTGGTTGAGCTCCTGACTTCAGCTCATGTCTTGCAGTTTACGGGTTCGAGCCCCACATTGAGCTCACTGCTGTCAGCACAGAACCCACTTTGGATCCTCTGCCCACCTCTCTATGTCCCTCTCCCACTTGCGCATGCTCGCTCTCTCTCTCTCTCTCTCTCTCTCTCTCTCAAAAATAAACATTAAATAAAAAAGATAAGTCCTTATGCATCCAAATAAAAGAGGATCATAAAGACAATATTAAATATTTTCTAATACCACTGATTAAATAGCACAATGGCTATTGATAAAAACTAAATATTATTGAAGAGCAAATTCAATCTGGCAAATAGACTGCAATGGGTGATAACTGATAAAGCGTTTCATTGTATAGGTAGTAGCCTTGAATCGGATATTGTTTAAAGGAAATTCTCCCTGAAGAAATATGGCCCAAAGTTAACCTTACAAGAAAAAAGGAACTAATTTCAAGCTAAGACATAACAATTAGAGAGGAATTACCTGATTATGATTCTTAATATTCCATTATTGTGAAAGAATAAGAAAATGAATGGAGATTTTGGTGGGTGTGGTCCCTTAGTAACTGTCATGAATCTGGGTTAATCTCCATTCAGGTGAAGGATGATGACATGTTCACCCACATCAAGAAATCTGTAGGATTAAAGAAGTTCCTCTATAGTGATTCTTGTCCTAAGTGTTCTTACACCCTATTTTATCTTCAGAAATAATACTTGGTTTTTAAGGTATGTGCTCTTTTTTTACTCATTCACGTGTGTATTGACTCAACAAATATTTAAATATCTACAAAATTCCAGCGTGTGCAATTAGAATTACATCTGGTACCACAAGAAGGCCTGTCCAAGACTCTGGGAAAGAAAATATCGAAGTGTATATAAGTCAACTTGGTGAGTTTCATTCCAACTCTATTAACAGGCAGTAGCTTTGACTAGAGTGGGGATAATTCATTACATGAAGTGTGATGAAGAGGGCATTTGAAGAGAAGAAAAGAGAAAAATGTTCAATATAGGAAGGCTCTTCAGAACTCAAACACACACAAAAAAATAATGTCTAGAAAATCTGAATTGAGGGGCAATGTATAACAAAATAAAATCCATTGGTTGGTTTCAATGCTTGTACATCAGTTGGAAGACAAATCTCACTTTTTCACCTGTGACTTACATGCAAGAATTAGAATATGTACTTAACTTGCTTTGCCAAAAAAGTGACTCCTGCATTGTCTAACTGATGGCTGGTTTAAAGTCATAGGAACAGTGAAGGAGGTCAGAGGAAAGAGCCCTGGGGAATAGCAGTATTTTCAAAAAAGAAGAAGTCTACTGATGAGACTGGAGAGGCGTGCCACTAAGCTGAAAATAAACCCCCAGGAAAACACAAGGCCCTCATCAGTTTTTCTCAGACCTCTGATCTCAGAGCCAGGAAAAATGCCTGGCACAACAGTTTCTAAGAGTATCTGTTCAATGAATGAATTCATTATATCTGGTAATAGTAATAAACCCTAGACCCTTAATATCAGGCATGTATTGTGATTCCTGATAGATACCCCTTCAAATTAGTAATAAAGTTCATGTAACCATATTGGCATATATTAAAATGGGAGATCAACACTTTTTCTGATTAATCTAGTATTCATCCTACCAGATATATTTCTATACAAAGATAGACCTGGTGATAAAAATAATTTTTTCTGTGTGAAGTTGTAAGGACCTTTAAATAATAACCTCTTTATTTTAAAGATGAGGAAACAGGTTCTCGCGTTAATGTTCTTTGTATTAGAGTTAAATAAATTAAGAGACCCCCAAAGGATTATCTAAGTATCCAAACTAGCCTTCTCTTTAGTAACAACACTGATAATGTATTAAATGCCTACTATGTAACAATTTACTTCATTATATCTCTTTCTCTGAATCCTCTTTCCACTGCTTTGCATGCTTCCTCTGGTCTCTTTTTTGAATCAAAGGAAAACAGAGTGGGACTATTCCAATGCAGGGAACTCCATTAGTGAAGCTTGTGGGAAAATAATAGCTTTTTTTTCCTTTTAATTCTATGATTCCTAACCCTCCTTTGGTCCTCTTGCACTAAAACTAATGAGCAAATATTAAATAACTATTCGTGGGAAGGTATACTTAAATGTCTCTTTCTCCCCAGTGGAGAATTCTTCCAAGACAAGGGCCATGACTTAACAAATCCTTGTAACCAGACTACCAAGAACATATAAATAGACTGCCCCCACTATAAAGCTTTGCATCCATCACTATCACAACATGCCCTGGGTCTTATGAGCTCCTTTTATAGATGAGAAAACTGAAGCTAAAATTAGAAAACCAAGGCTCAAAGGAATCATGTTACTTTCTCACATTTATACAACATGACAATGGCAGATCTAAAAATTAAACTCTATTCTCTCTGACTTCAAATGCCATGCTTTGCCATTACTTATTTAAAAGGAATTTAATTTTTAAAATATGTTCAATGATGAACACATGCTCATAGTTTCATGACTTTAATGTATATTTTATTATATCAATTGTTTTTAAATTGATATATGAATATATATAGTATATGAATTTGTCAAGTATATACTACTAAGTTCACCAATTTTCTCTGAACTGTTGGTTTTATAAACTATCTTAAGATTGTAGAGTCCTTGATGTATTCAGAAAAGATTTCAATGCACTAAAACACCTTATGCAAAGGAGAAATCTTGAGTCTGGAAAGGGAGGTCATTTGCTCTTACCCTCTGCTCTTTGAAGAGTCATCCCACACAGCAGCAGAGAGTCTTTTAAAGCCAGAGAGAGAGAGAGAGAGAGAGAGATTATCTCAACCTCAAAACCTTATGGGCAGAAAGATGCTTCTGTCCCAAGGCTAGGAAAACACTTCCTGACCAGTCCTGCCCCATTAAGCCATCTCCAAAGAGGTTCTCTTTTGCCAAGAGAACTCAAACAGAATACTCAGGTATCAGACCTCAGAAAAGCAGGCTTTACAAAGGGCTCAGAAGCTGCCTGGTGAGAGTTATTTTCCCAACAGAAAATCAAATCCCTAGGAGAGAACTATACACCTGTGTCCTGCTAACCCTTTGTGCCCTGAAAGACCACAAAGAGCAATTTCTTTGCATGCAGCTTCATTCTTAATTCACCAAAGAAATATCTTGGAGATTCCAGGATTCCAGTTCATTCAAGAGCTTTTTGACCCCTAAACAGCTGTTAAGTCAAAACCTTTCATAGAGTAAAAGTAAGGGAAAAGGGGTGTTAATGGATCACCCGTGAATTTGCTTACCAGTCATTTGCCAGTAGTGCAGCAATCATAACACATAGATAACACAGGTAGGAGAGGAGGGGTGAATAACTGTATTCACTGAGGCCACTGCAGTGTTATCTGGTTCAGAGCCCATGACTGTTCCTGAGCATTCTGAATATCTGGAGAGTTGTTCCTAACTTGTACACAGGCATATAAAATGATAACTTAAAAGAAAGTGATTCAGCAAAGAAGCATATGAAAAGATGCTCCATATCATATGTCATCAGGGTAATGCAAACTAAAATAATAATGATTCTAGAATTGCCAAAATCCAGAACACTGACAACACCAAATCCTGAAAGTCAGTGGAGCAACAAGAACTCCCATTCATGGCTGAAGGAATGGTCCAGAAAAATGTAAAATGGTCCAGCCACTTTAGAAGACAGTTTGGCAGTTTCTTACAAAACTGAACATATTCTTACTATACAATCCAGCAATTTCACTCCTTATATACCCAAAGGAGTTGAAAACTTATATCTACACAAAAATTGCATATGAATGTTTATTTTTTATTCATCATCGCCAGAAATTGGGAGCAATCAAGATGTGGCTTGCAAGCTTCCACAGGCACTATACTACTCTGATAACTGGTCTAAAACTGACACTAATACATTTATCCCTGTGGTAGAGACATTAACTATGTTTGACAGCTTCTGTTAAAACTGTGCATATGGATACTCATTAATGACCCTCAGACTTTGGTCATTAATACAGCCTTTTTTTTTTTTTTAATTTTTTTTTTTAACGTTTATTTATTTTTGAGACAGAGAGAGACAGAGCATGAACAGGGGAGGGGCAGAGAGAGAGAGGGAGACACAGAATCTGAAACAGGCTCCAGGCTCTGAGCTGTCAGCACAGAGCCCGACGCGGGGCTCGAACTCACGGACGGACCCCGAGATCATGACCTGAGCCAGAGTCGGCCGCTTAACCGACTGAGCCACCCAGGCGCCCCTAATACAGCCTTTTGACAATTGTGGGGACTGAGAGTGTTGGTAGTTTCAAGAACAGTAACTAATTAAACATACTTCGTGGCATAAAAAGCTATGCCAAGAGGGCACTGCCTTGCAAAGTTCTGCTATATGGAAAAAACGAATGAGGTATTCACTATCATTAGCATTGCTTACTTGTTCTGTGTAGTTTTTTTTTTTTCCTTCTGTCACAAGATTCTAGATTCCTAGGAAAGTCTGGAAAGACATAGTTTTTTCCAGGAGTTCATCAAAAATCTGAAAATAAGCTACCCATTTGAGGTATCTTCAGGACTAATATAGAAACTTAGTCTTCCTGCAGAAAGCACTTTAACAGATGGGGCAGACATCCTCACAGCCCTGAATAAATTTGTCATGAAATGACTGAGACTCCATGGGAAAAATGCATAATTCAAACAGTTGTTTCCAAGATACAGAAGCAAAAGGGGGATAGCCAGGCTATTACAGGGACATATATGTGAAAATCTTGCTGGTCATGCTAAGGATTCCAATCTAAAGAGCCTTGGTCCATGAACAGGGCTGCTGGAGCTAGTATTCTGTTAGGAGAACTTCAGGTTCTTTTCTAGTGCAAACTGAGGGATTTAAACCATTCAACAGCCCAAGTTTAATGGTTAGTGGATACACAAACAGAGGGCATAATGACCCTCCTTCATTCTGTTGATAGAGTGTCTCTTCTAATTGGCGTGTCCCAAGGCTTGAATATTTTGAATACCTTCTCTGCATTCACCTATTCCTTTAGAGTTGACAAGCACTGGTTAAAATCAAAGTATTTAGAACCAGATAGCCAGGATCCAAAACTTAGCTCTGTCATCAAAAGTGTGACCATGGGATAATTATGCAACCACCTCCACTCAATTTCTTCAATTTTACATGGGGATAATAATTGTATCTGCTCCATAGATTTAGTTCATGTAATAAATAAAGTGACCCAATATTAATCTATAGAAAAGTTAGCATAGAACACTTTGTACTCACTCATAATAGGTTATTAACAATTGTCAATATTTATGATTATTGACTGTCATTACAATTATCTTTTTCATTAATATAGAAATTTTAATAAATTATTATTTAGTGACTGGTATGTGTCAGATACTATGCTCCAGATATCAAGAATTAAAAGGTGTAGTCTCTACCCTCAAGAAGTTCACATTTCTGACAGGTAAGACAGTCACTGTAATAAAAGAAATCTGATAAGGACATCACCCTGCTTCCAATCCTCTGGCTTCACAGATCTCTGAGGAATCTGGCTTTGTAGGCCTTTTGGCTCTATCCTAAAAGCACTGTCTTTCCACCCTCTCTGCTTCAACCCTACTGAATTCATCTCCAACTCCCTAACCAAGGGCCACTTTTGCTCACCTCTGAGCCTTGTTCTCCAAGGCAGTAGTAAGCTGTTTACTGATTCCTAAGTTCTGCCTCAAATGTAATTCAAAAAAGATTTTATTTTTTATTGACATAAAATTTACATTTACATTAAACTTAAAATAGCTATTTCTAAGATTTTATTATTTCAAAATTAAAGATAAATTAATGGTGGCTCAGTTGGTTGAGCATCTGACTTCAGCTCAGGTCATGATTTCATAGTTTTGGGGTTCGATCCCTGCATTGGGCTCTGTACTGACAGCTCAGAGCATGGACCCTGCTTCAGATTTTGTCTCCCTCTCTCTCTGCCCCTCCCCCCTTTGTACTCTGTCTCTCAAAACTAAATAAAACATTTTAAAAAATTTTAAGATAAATTAACGGAAGCCGAATATTGTGGACTGTTTTATTTTCCTTTGTTTTTGTTTTATATTTGTGTTTATTTTTTAACTTCCCTGAATTACAGTTCTCCAATATTATGTTCAGTCTGCCTCTAGAATAAAACACCTGTTTTATTGACCATGTTGTTGACCGTTCCTGCAACATTTCCCTAATTTGCTATTATTGCCTCTCCCTACCCTCTATGCTACTATCCTCAGCCCTAGCTTCTTTCAGGAAATCCTTATTTCCTCAGATCTCATTTTAGCTATTATATTTGATTAGCCTCCCTTGACTATAGGGCTAGGTCTCAATATCCATGTGATCTACATCAGTGCTTCTCAAACTTGAATGAGATACATGAGTCCCTTATGTATCTTGAAAAAAATGCATATTATGATTCAGTACATCTGATATCCTGCATTTCTCACAAGCTTTCAGGTGATGCTGATGCTATTGGTTCTTTAGTAGCAGAAATCTCTATTAATCTTCCTTCTTTAGAGTAACTATAACACAGTATTGTAACTCCCCACATACTTAATTTCATCCTCCACTAAATTCTTTAACATCTGGAGCAATATCCATTGTGTTCACTATTATAACCTCAAATCTTGCTCAATAACAGACACATAGTATGCATACACTATTTTCGTAATGATAAATGAATGCATGAAGAATGTTGATGGAAGTGTGTATAAAACATGGTGGGAGCAGAGAAGAGTGGGATAAATAGGAATAATAGAAATAGCCAGAAGAAGGTGATAGAGTAAAGAAAGAGCTACATTTATTTATTGACTAAAATTGAATCATTAATGTTGGCCATATCCACAGGGTAGAACTACTAATAATTCAACATGGCTGAATCCAGGAGAAGAGAATGAAACTTTCACCAGACCATGGAGGGCCAGTAGGAGTTGTAGGAGCTTCATATTTTTGGTAAATAGCAAACAGATCATTTCTAAACACAAATACTGATGCAGCAACCAGTGTTTGTTATTATTGTTATTCTTTCCTTGCTTTTTAAATTTGTTTCTATAATTTGGATACATTAACCCTAGATTACCTGATTTGTCTCTGGCCTTTTGCTCCTGTCTCAGACTGTTTCTTTCAGAACCTACACTGCTTACTGCTTCAGGAAACTTCCAGCCCTGAATTCTGCTTTCCCATTTCCTGATTTAGGATGACCATCCATATCAGCTACTCATGTGTGAATTTTAAAGCTTGTATCCTATGACTGGAGAAAATGCTTTACTTATTTCTATGTGATTGAGAATTTTTGTTACCTACATTTTTACTACTATGAATAATATCACAATAAATATTCCTCTCTATAAAGCATTGTCCATATCTCTATTTTTTCTTTGGATAAATTTCTAGGAAGAGAATCTTATGGACATTGTAAGCCAACAATATACTGGAAAATACACTTTCACAAAGTTCTACTGTAAAACAGTATTTAGTCCATGATAACACAACAATATAACACTGTGCATTATAAGTTTTTTATAAAACTTTGCAAATAAAAATTTGCTAATTTGACAGGCAAGAATATTTTACTACTTACTGTAGTAAATACATTGGCACTCAATATGTAATATTTATTGCAAGTCCTTATGTCAATTTTTTTTGTTTCTAATTCTGCTCTTCCTATTTGGATTAACAAGTTGGGAAAACATTTATATGCAGTAATGATGTCACAGACTGTGGTATTTCCCAGGTTCAATGGTATTGATATTGATATATTGATAACTACATACTCCTGGGGCTATGTGACTTCATTGAGAGGCATTCTGCTCAGACTTTTGGAAGGCTGAACTGAATAACCAGCTACTGTTCTGCTGGACTGGTGCAAGTGTAGGACAGCGAGATGGACCATACTTTGAAAATAGGTGTACAATGTGTGCCAGTGCTCTAACAGCAGGCACAACAGTTCCATGTGCATGCACCAAGCTCTGGCTCAGAATATACTATAATGTTATTATAACACTATTGCTATAAGAAAAAATAACATTCTTTTGGCCAGGGGATACATAAACATAAACATTCCCAAGTAGTTTCTGAGACTGATCGGAAAGCAGTCAGTGCCCTAGAATTTGCCCAGCCTGGTGGAGAAAATGTTTCCAATGATCTCAAGAAGTTCAATGTGAGGAGATATAAAAGACTAACCTTCATACACAAAATATAAGCACACACAGGTGACAACATGTTAAAATCCAGTCTGGCACATACACATGCACACATGCTGTTAGGTTTAGAGCAATCTGAATTGGAATTAGTAGTCGATGAATGGTCATGTAAAGATTCTCTAGGGAATGAGTTTTAAAACCTGAAAGGGTCTCCAGTAGCCCAAGCTTTTAATAGTGGTTGTGACACTTATTAACTGAGAGACCCAAGTAAGTTGCTTAAATTCTCTAATCTTTGGTAACTGTATAAATCAAAGTAATAATGGATTCTTCCATCAAATTTATTATCTTACAGTTGTGCAGACTGGAAGACTGACATGAGTCTCACGGAGCTAAAATCAAGGCATCAGCAGGACTAAATTCTAGAGTGCATATGGGAGAATCAATACCCTTGCCTTTTCTCCTTCTAGAGACTGCCCACATTCCTTGGCTCATGGTCTCCCTCCCTCTGCCATCTTCAACGCCAGCAATAGTGGATCAAGTCCTTTTAATGCTGTCACCTCTCTGGTTCTCCACTTTTAAGGAATCTTGTGATTAGAATGAACCCACCAAGATAATCTAGGATAATGTCCTCATCTCATCTCTTCAACTTTAATCACATCTGCAAAATCCCTTCTGCCATGTAAAGGTAATGTATTCACAGGTTCCAGGCATTAGGCGATGGATATCTTTGGGGGGCATTATTTTTTCTACCACAAACATTTCATAATACCTTAGGCAGAGAATGCATAGTAAAATGTTGTTGTTATATTATAAAGAATGAAATATTTCAGGCCAAGATATTGTCTGTGGTGAAACAGACTTGGTAGTAGGGAAAGTTAAGGATAGAAGCAGAGAGAATGGTTAGGAAACTACTGAAATTATCCAAGTGAGAGATATCCAATTATCTGGTGCCTCAGAAGGGGGAGGAAATTTTGGAGGTGATGAAGAGTGATTACATTCCAGTTATAGTTTCAAAAGTATTAGGATTTGCAGGTTTATATGCAGAGTGTAAGAGACAGAAATCAAGGATGGAGTCTAAGACCCATATGCTCTAGAGTGGTCCAGAAATGGTGGGAACATCTGAGAATCTAAAGGGGCCATAAGTAGAGAAGACAGACAGCCTATAGCAATCTGCAGGTACTCTATTTATTCAAGACTAAAGAGGGCAAATGTCACCTCATATCAGATTGCATCACTGGCCAGATCCATCACCCACATACTCAAATTCCTTGGTACAATCTAAGATCCACAAAATTTAAACACAAGTGGGAAGAAACCCAAATTACTGTTGTTAGTTTCCTTCCAGCTAGTAGGCTGGGACTCTAAACGGAAAATAGATTGAATTATGAAAAAGAAAATTATTTATTTTCTGCACACACAATTGTAGACTGAGATTTCTACCTATGATATTCTCCAAGCACTTGGTTCATGCCTCTACGATAACATTATCATTGATTATCAGTATTGGTAATTATCAGTTAACTGTGTATTTCTAAACTAAACTAAGAGCCCCTGGACACTAAGAACTATGTTGTATTCCCCCCCCCCCCTTTTATAAATCTCTGGCACTTAGCATGATGTTTGGAATATAGGACACTCTTATGCAATATTATCTGGCATGTATGTATACATGAGTAAATTATGTTTTCTCCTACTTGTAAGAGAGTCTGCTAAGAAGCACAGGTAGGCTTATGAAACAGAACTGCCACGAATAGCAATAGATGCTAAGAAGTTATGGAGAGGAGTGTGATTTACACTCACCAGAGGAGATGACTTTTAGTGAGTTAGTATACTTTTTAGAATCCTCTTCAGAGTGACTGCCCATCGGCATGGATTTCTTCTTACAGTGATGATAATTTTCTAAAATTAGACCATGATGATGCTTATGGTACAACTCTGTGAATTTACTATGAACTATTGAATTCGTACGTTTTAAACGGGCGAATTTTATGATCTGTGAATTATATCTCAAAATTGTTTCTACAAAAAACACTTCAATAAAAGGGCACAAGGAAAAAAATTACATCAGCCTAAAAAGCACATAGTCACAATAAGTAATTGCATAATGGAACAGACAAAGACTGTATAAGGCAAAAGAAGTCTTCTGGGAACCACCACACCCTGGAGACACAGTGAGTGACACCACTGCCAGGAAGAGACCTCTCAGCTCTGGGCCTGTCTCTATCCAGGCTGGAACAAGTCTTCTCATAAACTTGGTCCTCGCCCGGAATCTAAAGCCTCCTCAGCTTTCTGAGCCTGAAAGAGACCAGCAAAACTGCTATAGAAACTCTGTAAGTAAAACCATTTTGTTCGATGAAAACGTTTGACTGTAGGCAAGCTGAACTTTCTTATCCACAGGAAGAATTTCCTCACAATGTGCAGAATTAGATTAGATAGTGAGATGGTGGGCTGATATGGACAGTAGAATTTATAGAATTATTTACTCTCAGGAAACCTGCAAAGAAGGGGCATTTTGTTCTGCCCAGCGTACGTTGGATAGCCTGTGGTTTGTTAAGCAAATGGCTCTATTAGAGTGCTTATATGTTTATCATGGTTAGTGGTTTGGTGCTTGAGAAAAACAAAGAGGTTGTCAGGAGTTGAAAAGTCATTTCTAAGCCCAATTATTCTGACTAAAAATTTTGTAAAAGTACTAATTTTGAACACCTACTGCATGCCAAGCACAGTATTAGGCACTGTATACAGTCTACCTTCTAGATGGAGAAACTGGATCAAAGAAAGTTTATACTACTTGTACACAAAACAATAGTTTTCGGGAGCAGGAGTGTTGAAGTTTTTTTTTAATTGGGTTTAAAACCCCAAGTCTGACATTCATTAGCTGTGTGTGATTCTGAATATGTTTCATAACCCCTCTGATACTCAGTTATCAGGAAAAGGGAATCAAAGTGAATTTAATAATACTTGCCAAATGATGTTGTAGTAAGAATTGAAAGAATGTTTCTCAAGTGCTTAGCTCTGCAACATTCACAAAATAAGTTCTAAGAAATGGTAGCTGCTGTTATGAGTAATTTTTTTTATTATTATTGCTATAAAGAGTCTTAAAAGTAGTTATGTTTAAGCAAGGATCTGAACCGAGATCAGTCACATGCTACAGTGATGCCATGAGCAATGGCTTGGACAATATTGATAATGCTATATGGTCTGTTTCAGCAGCTAAAGACATAGCCACAAGCTATAGCTCACAACAGTACAACGAAATAAGAGCATCACTGTGATCTGAGAGGGCAGGAAAATTAAGAGACTATAGCTTATATCTCACATGTGAAAAGGAAGGTTGTACATGGATTGGAGAGGATGGATTAAACAGATTCCAGGGTGATGGCAGCATGAAGAGTTGTTTGGGGGAATTTTGGTACCTCTTCCTAATAATATCTATTAGTCCCCCTTTATTCTTTGATATGAACAGATAAGTTTTCCAGTTAAGAAAAGCACAATGAAATGCAACTTCAAGTACCCACTACAAACCACATTGCTATTACTTAGCCTTCAAACATAAACCTCCTCATTCTCCAGTTTTTGACATTTTAGAAGTAAAATCAATAAATATTTTAAAAACATTTGCACATAGGGGATGAGAGGGAGAAGATTGTGTGTGTGTGTGTATGAAGGCAGTAACTCTGATTAGATTATTTGTTCGAGTTTGATGTCATTTACTGATAAATGAGGCAGAAGAGAGAGCACCATGTTTGGAATGGGGAAAGGAATGAGTTCTGTTTGGCTCATATTGAGGTGGAAGTGTCTGAGAGATAATGGGTGGGGTATGCCTCAAGGGTAGATAAAGTAGTTTATTCACCTTTTATTCACTGGCACTTAGCAGAGAGCTTTGACTTGTTCTCCAAACTGCTGCCTGTTAGTTTTCCCAAAACGCCTATTTGATCATCTCACTCTAGTTCCATGATTCATTACTGCCTTCGAATTTCAGCCCAGACATTTTACCATGGCTTCAAAGATCCTGTTAACTTTTGAACTATAGAACTCAGGAAAAGCTATAATTAGATTTCAGATTTACGCATCATCTGGATATAAGTGCTATTTATAGCCTTGGGAAAAACTAAGATATTCCAAAGAGAAAATACTGGACAGCAAGAAAAGAACAGGGGTTTCTTGAAAGAAAAAGACTCCTAAAGAACAACTGAAAAGACAAAGAACAAAACCACTGTTTGATAAACAGATTTTTAAAAAACCTACAGAATTACTATCATTGAAGCTAATGAAGGAGCATTTCAAAGAAAAGTTGCCAACAACTGTGAAAATTTGAGATGAGGGAGAGGAAAACAAATCTGAAAATAAACATTTGGACCTGATATTTAGAAAGTCATTGGTGGAAACCAATTTGACAATAAATTTCATATATTAAAAAAAAAATAGAAAGTCATTGGTGACATAAGTTGGAGAATTTCCTGAGTCACTGGAGAAAGAACC
The DNA here is from genome assembly GCF_024362965.1 of Panthera pardus. Classification (NCBI taxonomy): domain Eukaryota; kingdom Metazoa; phylum Chordata; class Mammalia; order Carnivora; family Felidae; genus Panthera; species Panthera pardus. The sequence continues at coordinate 54,889,237 of NW_026526677.1, forward strand.
CAGATTGTCACTGAAGGTGAAGGAAAAATAAAGCCAGGCAGATGGTCCTTCAAAGAACATTTTTGTCATTGCAAAAGGTAAGGCAGTAACTTGAGGGAGAAACAAGGTTTGTGTTTTATTTCACTTACTAGCAAAGCACAGTGGCCAACTGTGAAAGATGGTCAATATATCTTAGTTGAATTGAATGTGTTGAAAATATCTATATAAACGTGTGGGAAGTTTTCATTAATGGTTTGGGGTATAAGTTGAGTATTGAAGTGAAGCTGCATAAAAGGAGCCACTGGTACTATTGAAGATACTAAAGAAGGAAAGGAATTTTCTCGGAGTTAAGGGAGAAGAAATGAAGAATGATTTGTTTACTTATTCATAAAATATTTGGAAATGCCTAGCTCTTGATGTTCTGCAACTAAAACCGAAGTTCCTTCTCCTATCTGTGGAATGCAAGATATTCATGTCCTGGCCCTGTGAATTTCTCTAGCTTGTCTCCCATGTCACCTGGATCATTTTTAAGTCTCCAGAATTTTAATTTTCTTGTAGTTGTCCAACAAACTTTCTGTGCTATTATTTCATTCAGTTTCTGTTCATGTTGTTATGTATGTCAAGAACACCCTTTTCCTCATTTTCATCCTTATAAACTTACATTCATCCATCAAAACTTCACACAATTATAATTCATCTTCTTGGTTAAGAGTTCTTGGAATAAATTCCTCTTGACACACACAGACACATTCATGCATACGCACACTCAGAATCTGTCACTCCACACTATTCTGTCTTATCACTTAGAAATACCTTATCCTGTCTACTCTACAGCTAGTGGTATTTCTTTGACTCCTCCTATTATGCAGTGTGCCTACTACAGTGCCTGGCATGTAGTACGTGTTCAAAACTGGTAAGTTTTCATTTTCACAGGAGTCACTGGGCTCTTATTAAAGATAAAGTTTTCAGCCTTAAGAAGATGAGATGTTGACAACCTCTCTGGTTTTCTCAGGCACTAAACCACTGTTATTTTTCTTGCTTCATATCCTTAGTGCTAAAACAATACCCAGTGAGCTCCCAGTTTGATACTATAATGAACTAAGTGTTGATGATGGTTGATCAAGAGCTTAAATAGAGTTGTTGGCTATGAAAAGGAATAAGGAATCTTCTGTGTCTACACCCAGCATGGATGAGGAGAGGGTACAGGAAGACCAGCTGTAGAGCAATGGAAAGGAAGGGATTTGAGGGAGTTCTCTTCCCTCTGCCAGACTCAGCTCAGATTAGTTCAGCCTATACTTTATGTTCTTATTCTGATCTCTCAACAAGAAAGGGAAGGGGGAAAACTGACAAGAAGAACAAAAATGTTCAATGAATAAATTGTTTGAATTAATAAAATAATGTAAAGTGAGCCATGGAGAAATAATGAAGAAAGAGAAATTATTCAGATAGCAATTTTTAAAAATGAACTCTTGGAGTGCCTGGGTGGCTCAGTCAGTTGAGTGTCCGACTTCAGCTCAGGTCATGATCTCACAGTTAGTTCGAGCCCCACACTGGGCTCTGTGCTGACAGCTCAGAGCCTGGAGCCTGCTTTGGATTCTGTGTCTCCCTCTTTCTCTGCCCCTCCCCCATTCACGCTCTGTCTTTCTCCCTCTCTCAAAAATAAATAAACATTTTAAAATTAAAAAAAAAAAGATCTCTCATAAAATTTCCTGGAACTCAATAACAAAAGTTACAACTCAAACATTGCATGTCATAGTAATAATCATCGTAAAAGTCTTTGTAATAGCCAGACTTGAGTGACACATATGGAGGTGTTCTGCACCTCCATAACCCTCTTTGTTATTCACCACTATACACTAGATGGTGAAGTTATTTATCAACAGTGCTATTATTTCTCCCTCACTTGATTTTAAATTCTTTAAGAGAGGTTTTGTTGGTTTCTAACCACACTATGCATAAAGTAGGTGCTCAGTTAATGTCCCTGAGAGTGTAAGTCATGAGCAAAGGAAGAGATATTATAGATTCATTCTGGCTCAACACTTCCACATATACCATTCTAAAAGCTTTGATTGAACACTTCCTTTCTACTTACAGAAAGCATAGCAATCTTTCAATCACTTATTTTCCTGAGAAGCCTTCTCCAGATACCCCAAACCTTTTATACACAATTGAACTGTTCCCTTTTTCATAATTACCCTAGCTCCCATGGACCCCAGGAAGTTGCTAATGTCAAAAACTGAGACCTGCGTTCTGGAAATTAATAGTAAATACACAGGTCAAGGACTTGTGGAAAATGAGATAATAATAATAATAATAATAATAATTTAAAATAAAATGATCACAAGTACTATTCATTTAACAAGTAGATTTTTAGATTGCCATTCTGATCAATACATACTTTTTAAAAGCTAAATAGAGTTACTAAGAATGTTTTTCAGAAATCAATGTATTTACGAAAAGTGCTAATAGAATTTGTTAAACCACAAATTTGGTAAACTTGTTAACTTTCAAAATTTCACAATTAACTGAAATGCATGCCAGGTGAACAAATCTGTATCCATTTCACTTCTGTGTAATGTTGGTTGTATCATGACACTCAATAAACAGTCATTGGAAGCAGTGTCAAAAAGAAAATGTTCCCTTTCTTTTTTTTTTTTCATTATTTTTTTTTAATTTTTTTTTTTAACGTTTATTTATTTTTGGGACAGAGAGAGACAGAGCATGAACGGGGGAGGGACAGAGAGAGGGAGACACAGAATCGGAAGCAGGCTCCAGGCTCTGAGCCATCAGCCCAGAGCCCAACCGCGGGGCTCGAACTCCCGAACCGTGAGATCGTGACCTGAGCCGAAGTCGGACGCTCAACCGACTGAGCCACCCAGGTGCCCCAAAATGTCCCCTTTCTTAATGAACATTCCCTTTCTGTCAACTTTTATTTCTATTAAGAGGTTGTATAATACATTTCTGACAGTGATTTCATTGGTTCCCTGAGGATATTCTCATGACTCTAAACTGTAGTCTAAAGTTATAGTTCACTTTTTGAGTCAATTCATGTAACTTAGCATTTCTTTTTCCTCTAATTTTTCATTGATCTCAATTTTAAAAAGTTCCCAATTTTTAAAACTAAGATTTCTTTAGGGAATCCTTGAGGCACTTTATCTGGGTGAACTTGAGTGGTTGGGAAACACTTAGGTTCCCCTGACAACCAGTTACCTTACTGATCGAACCCTCTCCAGTCATAGCCCTAATGTCTGTTTTCCCAAGACCCCCTCTTCCAACACATACATGCCCATCTGACTAGCCTGCAATTCTGTACTCAATGAAAAAAGAAATGCAATGTTCACAGTAAAGTTATATCTTTTCTTCCAAAGCAAAATAGTAAAATTCTATTAAATATCTCCTGAGAAGTATGTCTTAACAGAATGTAAAACAGCTAGTCTTCAGGCAGATTGAAGAGAGAAATATATTTGAATAAGGCAGCATGCTATACCATATGGGGAGCAGAGGCCTCTGTCTCTATGGTGGTAGATCTGTGTTCTAACTCCATTACCCAAATGAAACACCAGATGTTATACTGCAAGTGTCAATTTAAAGATTAGATACCATAGATATCTGCACATGACTGCACCCAGTGCCTAAGCCATTTATTATTATTTCATATGTGTTGCTTTGTATCATAACCATCTCTTTCTCAGTATTTTCTGGCTTCCCAAATTGTAAGCTTATCTGTTTCCTATACTTAAGGCTGATGTACTATCGTTGTTCTAACAGTCCCAGTCTATTTTTCGCTGATGCCAACTACACAGAAAAACTAAACTGCTACCTCTTTATCACATTTGGAAGTCCAGAAAGGATGAAATATTATTGACCTATGTTTAGTAGGGTGTCTTCACTTAGTCTAGTTATCTCTGGCTAGACAAGTGAGGGAAAGGGTCACATAGTATAAACATAACTACCAACAAAGGGTTCTAGGACATAAAAATGATGGTCTGGGACACATACAAGAATGATACCTACTACAGAAGTTGAAATCTTACAATTCCTTTATTAATTTAAGTGAGTAATTCACTTTTACATAGTATATAAATATTCATCTTTGGTTTGTTTTTGATTGATAACATTATTTATAATTAGATTAATACAAAAAATATAGTTGTTGTTGTTTCAGAGTTTCATCTTGGAACTCTGTATTTTTAATCCAGCATGTCAAACTTCCAGAATATCACATCTACGTCCATCACTTTCCTGCTAACTGGTGTTCCTGGGCTGGAAGTCTTCCACACCTGGATCTCCATTCCTTTCTGCTTTCTCTACATAACCGCCCTCTCAGGAAATAGCCTGATTCTCTTTGCCATTGTCACTCAGCCCAGCCTCCACGAACCCATGTATTATTTCCTCTCCATGCTGTCCACCACTGACCTCGGCCTGTCCATATCTACCCTGGTCACCATGTTGGGTATATTCTGGTTTGATGCCAGGGAGATCAGCTTTAATGCCTTCTTGTCACAGATGCTCTCTATTAAACTCTTCACTGTCATGGAATCTTCAGTGTTGTTGGCCATGACCTTTGATCGTTTTGTGGCCATCTCTAATCCACTCAGGTATGCCACCATTTTAACTGATTCCAGAATAGCTCAAAGTGGAGTGGCAACTGTCATCAGGGGGACACTAATGCTAACACCAATGGTAGCTCTTCTTAAAAGACTGTCCTTCTGCCACAGCCATGTGCTCCACCACTCCTACTGCTTCCACCCTGATGTGATGAAGCTCTCGTGCACAGACACTAGGATCAACAATGCAGTTGGGTTGACTACCATGATCTCTACTGTTGGTGTTGACTCAATCCTCATCCTCCTTTCTTACATTTTGATTATTAAGACTGTCCTCAGCATTGCATCCCCAGAAGAGAGGAAGAAAGCCTTCAGCACATGTATTTCCCATATTGGGACTGCTGCTATTTTCTATTTTCCATTGATCAGTCTGTCCTTTGTTCACAGATTTGGGACATGAGCCCCAGCCTATGTTCATACAATGATTGCTAACACCTACCTCCTGATCCCTCCTGTAATGAACTCCTTCATCTATAGTGTGAAGATACACAGAGCTATGATAAAAATTCTCCATTCCAAAGATACATAGAATCATAGAATTCTAGTGGTCTACGTTATGAATTTAAAAACAAAACTTGTGATCATGAAACAAAAATTTAAAATTAAATCTGGAATATATGTAAAACATCAGCTACCTTGACCCTTTATTTTACAGATGAGGAGACAGAGACTTGAAGATAGAAAGGATGAATAGTGTAAAGTCCTAAGTCTAGAATTTCTCCTACCCACCACTGTTTGTTCTAAACTGTTTATCCTGCCAACAGACTATATCTTCTTACTTGGTCCTCTTTATAGCAGTTAGAATGACACATTATGAGAAAGCCACTCCTTTATGAGAAATAGGTAGTACTTTCTTAACTGTAATAATAATTTTTACTAACAGGGGCGCCTGGGTGACTCAGTCAGTTAAGCGATTGACTCTTGCTTTCAGCTCAGGTCATGATCTTGCAATTACTGAGTTCAAGCCCCACATCAGGCTCTGTACTGACAGTGCACAGCCTGCTTGTGACACTCTCTCTCTCTCTCTCTCTCTCTCTGCCCCTCCCCACTCTCTCTCTCTCTAATAAACTTAAAAAAATAATTTTTACTAACATTATTTCTTTTGACTAGTCATGGTTCTTAGTGTTTTTTTACATTTATTAACACATCTAAAACAACATTATAAGGTAGTTATTTCTTTGATCAATGAAAAAACTGAGGCACAAAAATGTTAAGTTACTTGCTTAAACATCTCATAAACAACAAAGCATACTTCACATGCATGCAAACTGACTCCAGGGTCCCCAACACTCCTAACTTCAACTATATTTTTACCTATAATAATATAATACATATATAATTATATATACACATACATGATTATATTATATATATTATATATATAATATATGTATATTATATATATTATATATATATATTATATATTATATATATATATTATATATATATATATATATACGAGTCCATGTAATTTGTATTTGGGTGACATAAAGAAGCAAAACAAATAAACAGACAAATAACAAACAAAAAACCCCACAACTCTATCCTCTAGAAATTTTCAACCACATTATGGAGAAAAACCCCAAAATAGAATTTTCAAACCTGAAAAGTACAAATGTATTTCTACCCGATTGTTCTTTCCCAACTAAACGTATTCCAGAATTTCTCTTTGCTTTCCACCAACTTTCTGCTCCAGCAGAAACTGAAAAATGACTAAGAACTGCAAATGAATTTCACTTTGTATCATTTACTTGGAAATGTTCAATTTGTGGCCATATGCTTAATATAAAGGCTTAATCCAACAAGTTAATTATTTTTTCCAACCTGGGTATGTCCATTAATTCTCAAATATTTACAGCACGTTTCAATGACACATTGATATCATTCGGTAAAGTTGGCCCCTTAAGGTGGTATCAGTTCCAGCAAGGAAGGAGTAGTCCGTCATATCTACAGGAAGTTTATTAGGTGACAACAGTACTATAATAAAAAGGATGGTGTGAAAATTCTCAGTATGTTTGACAATAACATTTTCAGTCTCAATTATTGTTGGTCTTCACTTCCCTGATCTTTGTATGCTGGAAAGTTCCAGGATTTTGTTCTCAGACCTGATTTTCTCTGTTATATTCCCATTTTTGGTTATCTCATCTAGCATCATGGCTTTAAATACCATCGACATGCTGGCAAATCCCAAACTAATATTTATAGTCCAGACTCATATGCTATATATCAGTACTCCTACTAAAATGTTTAACAGTCATCTCAGATTATCATGCCCAAAACCATATCCTAATATTCACATAACCACATCTTCCCTGAGAAATTCTATTTTTCATGTTGCTGATATAGAACTCTTGGAGCTATTTCTGACACCTGTCTGTCTTTCCCACTCCACATCCAAACTATCAGCAAATGCTGATGACTCTTTCTTTCAGATATTCCACATATGGATACCTGGAATCTAGCTTCTTTAAACCATCTCTGATGCTACCACCATGTTCCAAGCCAACAATATCCTGGACCTGAAATATAATAGTCTCCTGGTAGATCTTTCTTCAGCACTTTTGATTTTTTGAAAAAAATGTTTATTTATTTACTTTTGAGAGAGACAGCAGAGGAGGGGCAGAGAGAGAGGGAGACAAAGAATCCCAAGCAGGCTCCACACTGTCAGCACAGAGCCTGACTTAGGGTTTGAATTTACAGTGAGATCATGACCTGAGCCAAAATCAAGAGTCAGATGCCTAACCAACTGTGCCACCAGGCACCCCACCACTTTTGCTTTACTATCTATTTTCCCCATGGTAGTTAGAGTGATTTTTTTCCATTTTTTTAATGTTTTTATTTATTTTTGAGACAGAAACAGACAGAGCATGAGCAGGGGAGGAGCAGAGAGAAGGAGACACAGAATCTGAAGCAGGCTCCAGGCTCTGAGCTATCAGCACAGAGCCCAACGCAGGGCTCGAACTCACAGACTGTGAGATCATGACCTGAGCTGAAGTCAGGTGCCCAACCGATTGAGCCACCCAGGTGTCCCTAGAGTGATTTTTTTTTAATTTTAGAGAGAGAGAATGCATAAGCAGGGGAGGGGGACAGAGAGAGAGAGAGAGAGAGAGAGAGAGAGAGAGAGAGAGAAAGAACCCCAAGCAGGCTCCACACTCAGTGTGGGGCCCAGCACAGGGCTCAATCTCACAACCCTGGGATCATGACCTGAGCCAAAATCCAGAGTCAGGCACTCAACTGACTGAGCTACCCAGGCACCCCTAGAGTGATTATTTTAATGCATAAAAAAGATCATACCACTTCCTCTGTTCAACATATCCCAGTGTCTTATCCAGGGAAAATTCACAGTCATTATAATATCTCATGAGGATCTATATGATTTAACTCCCCTGTACCATCCCAATTTCATCTCCTACTACTCTCCCCTTTATTCATTCTACTATACCTGCACTAGCCTCCAAATATTTCCTTAAACCCACCAACCATACTTCAACATCGAACTTCTCACTTTCTGTCCTCCCTACTTGGAATGTTCTTCCCCAAACACCCTCATGGCTTACTGCCTCAACTCATGCAGGTCTCTGCCTAAGTTACCTTACTACAGGGCCCTTGACATTAAAAATAACAACAACAACAACACTCACGCAATTCCTGTCTACATTCACTCTCTTCATTACCTATTTTGTTTTTAATCCCTGGTATTCCTCTCCCCCACCAAAATAGTTATTTATTCTCTAGTTTCCCTATTACAAGGTAAGGTCTTTGAGAATAAGAACTTTGTTTCATTCATTCTGTCTTCCAGACTCCAAACTAGGGTCTGCCACATAATAAAATAATAACAACCCTGGATGACCTGGCTCTATTTAGGTCTCAAGCCTCATCACCTGCCCTCTGTTCAGGGCTGCAGGCACAACAAACCACTTGCATTTCTTAGCTGTGATTGCTCTGGGTCACTTACAACCCTTTGCACAAGCTGTTACCTCCCTCTGTAGCACCCTCACTATCTCCCTTCTCCTGACTTAGAATAGAAGTGACTTAATCTCAAAGGCATTTCCTGACTTCTCAAGTCCATCTGGTGTCCTTTCCAGGTGCTTCTGCAGAACTTTGTGCCTCTTTCTCAGGACATCCCTTTTCAGACCCTACTGTAACTACTTCCTCACCATAGATTCTGTGCCCACTTCCTATGACCAGGGACTATGACTCATTCATTCACTGTTGGAAAGAAGTGAAAAAGTTCAGATGATGTACATTTACAGACTTGATATTTATTTGTTTGTGGGGGAAGAGGAAGGGAAACATAGAGAAGAATGATGAGGTACACAGAGTCCTAAAAATCAGAATGAGAAGGAACGTCAGTCTAAAAAACCAGATAGCCAAGATGATCATAGTACTTCTACAGTATTTCTCCCCTACCTCATCACTCCCTACATACACACTAACCTATGGACAGTCCCACTATCCAACAATCCTGGAAACTTGGAAGCTTTTATCACTAGGAAGTGGGTAATTTGGACAATTTGGGAATAGGTGGTTTGAAGAGCAAATGTCACCTCTGACCAAGGTAGACAAGCTCATAATGAATTAGAAAAGTTCCTGAAAGCTGAGGTGAGTAGTATACACATAGCTGCTATTGTAGCTACCTGAATTCATACTATAAGTAAAAATACTTAACTGTCCTATAAAAAGTCCTATAAAGTCCTATATGATCCAATTCCCTATTATCTGATCCTATCTCCCTATTGCTCTCCTCTTTGTTCTCTCTGCTCAGACACACTGGCCTCCTTGTTATTCTAAACTCCCAGATACACTTCTCTCTCAGCTTTGTAGCGTCTGTTCTTCTTCCTCAGATAGCCTTCCTCAGAGATCTCCATGGATATATTTCTTACTCTCTCCAGGCTTCTCCTCAAATGTCTCCATTTTGTGAGATATTCCCCCAACAACTTCATTTAAAATTTCAACTTTCATTTCTGGTGGTCTAGTGGTCCAGGAGCTCAGTGCCTTTTTGTGCATCCCTTCACCCTCTTTCTGAAGAAACTGTTCTCAAACAGTTTTTTCAACTTTCAGGGGCACCTGGGTGGCTCAGTTGGTTAAGCATCGGACTTCCGCTCAGGTCATGATCTTGTGGTCCATGAGTTCGAGCCCCACATCGAGCTCTGGGCTGACAGCTCAGAGCCTGAAGCCTGCTTCAGATCTGTGTCTCCCTCTCTCTCTCTGCCCCTCCCGTGCTCATGCTCTGTCTCTCTTTGTCCCTCAAAAATAAATAAATGTTAAATTTTTTTTTAAATTTCAACTTTCCACCCTAATATTTACCTATTCTCTTCTTCACTTTTTTTTTCTCTTTAGGTAGTTATAAGAAGAAACTATTTAGTTTCACATAATAACCATGTACCATGTGTCCCTCTTACCAGGATGTATAATTCATGAGGGTGGACTTTTAAAAAAGAATTTTGTATATCTTATTACATTGTAGACCCCTGATAAATATTCATTAAATGTGAATGAATAAAGAATCAGCATACCTAGTTCTCCAACCAGTATTATCACGAATAACTCTGCAACCAAGGCAAAGAGCCTTTATCTCATCCATGCCTTATGTGTGCACCTAACACAGGTGCAATAGAGTGGCTTCCCTACTTCAAGGTCTATTTCATCAACTGAAAGAAAAGCTGGGAATGAAAATCTGAAGAAGTACACGCCCTTATTTTGACTTATGGAAATTACTGGTTTTGTGTACCCATCTTGGCTTTTAAAGAGGATGTGAACTCCTAGAGCCCAGGGACATAACTATAGATCCATATTGCCTGTCATGTCTAGAAAGTGGCTAATGAGGAAACGCTCTAACCTCTGTTGTTAACTGGGGAAATTTGAGTTATTTGGAAGAGTGCAGATAGATTGTCTAAAGTCCTATATGTGTAAGTGTGGGAGTGACGGAAGAGTCAGTGCCCTCTTGTGATCACCTCCCCTCATACACACACCTAAAACAGTGGGATGGAACTGGAGAGTGTTATGCTAAGTGAAATAAGTCATACAGAGAAAGACAGGTACCATATGTTTTCACTCTTATGTAGATCCTGAGATCCTGTGACACCCACATGGACATGGAGATACTGTCTCCTGCCTGCCAAGCCCCAGGGGCCTCAGTTCATACTCCCACAGTCTGTCCCCTTGGGCCTCCTAGGCAGTGCTATAAATAGGCCTGTGAAAGGGAGAGCCAGCTCCAGCTGCGCTCTCTCTCAGTAGGACTGCATGGTTTTCAAGTGAGTGCACTCTCGCCTGGGGTCAGGAAGCCAAAATTCCTGCCATCCTAAGAGACCTTGAGGACACCATAATGGTCTCATGGAAGGAGGGGAAAGCCCCTTTGTCCAACCCACATCTTCATGGGCCGAGAAGAAATGTCCCAGAGCACTGGCTGACAGTCCAGAAAGGCAAGTAAAAGTGAATGCAACAGCCACATTCAGACCCAAAGAGAAGCTGAAATTGGTCCTAGACAGAGGTCACTTTAGGCAGAAGGCCAGACAACATGGGAGAGAGACATGAGGTCTTCTGGGATAGGTAACTGGGGAGACAAGATAATGGTTCAAAGTCTTAGACTGTTACCTGCAAAGCAGAAAAGATGCCCTGCGGAAAGAGGAGTCAGGAAACGATCCAACTCTGTGGCCAACAGAGACCCTTATATCTGTGGGTACTCACATAGTAACATGTGCAAGAGGCTTTGGGAAAGGGGAAATACATTACTGTGTTCCCCCTACTCCCCCTCCATGACTTTTCCTTCATTTGGGGCCCCATTTCTATTGGAAACCAAGGTCCAATGAGCTGGCCTCCCTCCAGGGAAGTTTCCTTAGCATTACCCATACTTTTCAGCCTGACTTGTTTCGATTTCTGAATCTCCCACCCCAAGCTACCTATGATAGATACATAGATGACTGGATGGATACAAGACATAAGCTATCTTTCATCTCATTGAAGGATGCAATTATCTGTCTATGAAAAGGTCTTTTCATTCAGAAGCTTGGGGCTAAGTTTAGGATTTCATATTTGCCAAGGAGAGTAGCTATTATGTCTTTGCATAAGATCTGAGGATAGGGAGAAGAGAAAATAGTGGTCAGAGGTATGAATTTGTGATCTTTGACTTGAGAATTTTGTGACCTTTGACTTGAATTTGTTCTCCCTTGCTTATCCACAATGAGGATAATCCAAGTCACATCTTTTAGTTCCCATTTTATCACACGATATTTTAAGACTGCTGGTCTCCAAACCCTCCCCCTTAAAGCCAAATAAAAGAGAGACTCCCAGTTGCAGTAAGGACTCAGATTAGGAGTGAAGAAGAAGCCTGAGAAAATGAACAGGTTTACCTAACTATCACTGATGAAGACACCTGCAGAGTTTCCCAAGATTCAGAGGCCCTACCTCTTGAAGCCAAGCCTTTGGCTTTTTAGAAACAATTGGCTCTAAAAACCAGGGCACCTAGGGAGCCTAGCAGGGGAAAGTGTTTGATGAGGTCAAAGTCCAGGTGTGTGGGTGGGAGGGCAGGGGCAGAGCCAGTGGGAGTCAGGACAGGGCTTCCAAAAGCAAAAAGCTTCCCCTAATATGAATGACTTGTTGGCAGAGGTTCCAAAAAAGACAAAGCTCTAGGAGTGTTAGGACTCAACCTAAGATCTCCTTGGGGTAAGGAATATGGCCTTGGAGGCAGCTGTCTTATGTGGAGAAACACATCAGCCAGGAATAGAGAGAAGAGCCTTCACAAGGGACAATGCCAGGCAGCTAGGATCTGTTGGAGGCCACATACCCTGATCTGCTGGAAGCCAGGACCTTCATCCCCAGATAAGTCAGTGGAGGGAACTACTCCCAAAGGAGTTTCCTTATTTTCCTCAATAGATTGACTTGTGGGCCTCTTTTCCTTAGTGTTTTTTTTTTTTTTTCATTTTTAGAAAATTCCTGTTTTTGTGTTTCTTTCTTCCCTTGCTGGCCTTAGACCTAGGGACCTAAAATCCTGGAAGTCTGAAGGAAAAAAAAAAAAAAAAAACCCAAAACCTATCCCCATTGTCTTGGTATACCCATTAATCCCTTCTCTAATTCCTACTTAATGTTTAAAAACAAAAGGATCATTTCTCTTCCCCTCCTATGCATTAAATGCACACTTTATGCTAACACTTATCCCAAAATTCTAATAATTTTGTTACTTGTCTATCTTCCACCATAGACAAGGCATCTGAAGGGCAAAAGATGTGTCTTTTATCTCTGTGTCATGAGCATCTAGAAAATTGCCTTGTACATAGTAGATCATATAAGTAGATGCTTATAAAATGAATGAACAATTGAAGGAAAGGAAGGGAAGGAGAACACACCTGTAAAGGGGTTCCCAATAGGGTATCTGTTAACACTTATCTGAGAAAAGGACCACCCAGTATCCAGACAATGAAGGTGTGGGCCAGGAGTCTGAAGGAATTTGGAAAGGATACATTTTGGGATAAGCATTGTTCTCCCCAGGTTCCCTTTAAAAAATGTAAACGGTCCTTGGGAATAGTAACTGATAAATGAATTTCTTTATGTTTATTTTTGAGAGAGAAAGCACAAATAGGACAGGGACAGAGAGAAAGGGAAACAGAGGATCAAAAGCGGACCCTCCACTGACAACAGTGAGCCTGATGTGGGATTCGAAATCGCCAACTGTGAGATCATGACCTGAGCCAAAGTCAAACGCTCAACCAACTGAGCCACCTCAGGCTCCCTGATAAATGAATTTTAACTACCATTTTTCCTTTGGAAGAGGACTTTAGAGCTTATGAAAGAGTGTAAATGGCTTGGAAGAGTGGGAGGAGACAGTAGGAGAGGGAGAGCTGAGAAACATTCAGTTTCCAGGATTCCAGGGCTGGCCTCTCTGATTGTGCTCCATGTCCTTGCAGGCTAGCTGGCTGCCAGTGTGACCTCACCCTCTCCAGTGCCCCCTACTCGGTGCCAGCTATGAGTTCCTGCAACTTCACACATGCCACCTTTGTACTCATTGGTATCCCCGGATTAGAAGAAGCCCATTTCTGGATCGGCTTCCCCCTGCTTTCAATGTATGCCGTAGCAGTGTTTGGAAACTGCATCGTGGTGTTCATCGTAAGGACGGAGCGCAGCCTGCATGCTCCCATGTACCTCTTCCTCTGCATGTTGGCAGCCATTGACCTGGCATTGTCCACATCCACCATGCCCAAGATCCTTGCCCTCTTCTGGTTTGATTCCCGGGAGATTACCTATGATGCCTGCATTGCCCAGATGTTTTTTATTCATGCCCTCTCAGCTATTGAGTCCACCATCCTGCTGGCCATGGCCTTTGACCGTTATATAGCCATCTGTCACCCACTACGCCACGCAGCAGTACTCAACAATACAGTAACAGCCCAGATTGGCATGGTGGCCGTGGTCCGTGGATCCCTCTTCTTTATCCCACTGCCTCTGCTCATCAAGCGGCTGGCCTTCTGCCACTCCAATGTGCTCTCACACTCCTATTGCGTGCACCAGGATATGATGAAGTTGGCCTATGCAGACACATTGCCCAATGAGGTCTATGGTCTTACTGCCATTCTGCTGGTTATGGGCGTGGATGTCCTCTTCATCTCCTTGTCCTATTTTCTGATTATACGAACAGTTCTACAACTGCCTTCCAAGTCAGAGCGGGCCAAGGCTTTTGGAACCTGTATGTCACACATCGGTGTGGTTTTAGCCTTCTATGTTCCTCTCATTGGACTCTCAGTGGTTCACCGTTTTGGAAAGAGCCTTGACCCCATCGTGCATGTTCTTATGGGTGATGTCTATCTATTTCTGCCTCCTGTGATCAACCCCATCATCTACGGTGCCAAGACCAAAAAGATCAGAACTCGGATGCTAGCTATGTTCAAGATCAGCTGTGACAAGGACCCTCAGGCTGTGGGAAGCAGGTGATCTTTACCACTTTCCCTTATCCTTAGTGGCTTGACATAATGATTTCATAATACTAGCTTATTTCTAGTTGCCTATTTAATGATTTTTCCTGCTGTGGCCTCCAAATGCTACCTCTGCTTGGGATGAAACTTTGGAGGCTACCATGATTTCCTTTCATAGGAAATTAGTTTTTATTAATGAAAATTCACAATTTTGGAATATAAATTCTTGAGCATCACAGTGATGGTATAATTGGCAATATGTAGCAAGAAATTTTTAAAACTTATATGCTTTAATGCTTTCTCACTTTTGGAAATTTATCCTAACAAAATATCCCTAAATGCTGAAAGCAGTTTTTCATAAAATACATTGGCTACACCACTATTAATCATATACTAAAGATCACAGGATATAATATATAAAAGTAAGGAATAGTAAATTTGAGTATGGTCCATTTATTTAATGAAATATATGTGGAACAATCCATATTAAAAGAATATTATGTGACCTTTAAAGACTCTGCTATAAAATGAAACATGCATATAATGTTAAAAATAAAATAAAAAGGACACATGATTGAAATTAACTTGAAAAGCAATCTATGCCTTCAAGGAAATGTGCTCAAATTAGTGACTCATTTTAGTTTTGACTTTCTAAATTTATTTATTATGGATGTCTTGTTTAAATGACATGTGTAACTTTCAAAATGAAGAAAATGAAACTGATAATTTACACAAACCTAAGCTTGTCAAAGACCTCATTGTTGGTTTACTATGCAATATCTGAAAATTTATCTAAGCCCTACACAATAATGCCAATGAACATTCTTAAGTGCTTACCATGTTCTAGGCACTATACTAACTGCTTTAGAGATTTTATCTGATCTTCACAACAATTTTGGGGGCTAGGTACCATTTTTGTCCCATTACAAGTGAGAGAAATGAGCTTTTCATTAACAAGATAACTAAGTCATACAGTTTGTGGGTGCTGTGCCAAGATTTGAAATTGAGTTTGATAACCAAATATAGTTACTTAATTTCCACATTATATTGCTTCCTGTTTAATATATTCCATTTATTTCTTCAGCCTGTGCAAATCCTGTTTTCTCTCTGCTGTGTGTCTTCTAAGATGAGTGACTTTGTGTTGAGAGATAACCCTGCCCTCATGAGCAACAAATCCAGATTGCTCTTCGTGATTTATAGTCACCTTTCATGTTCTACAGCCTGTTTCTTTCCAGATTAAGGGAGAGTATTTTTGTCTACTTATAGATTACATCTTCTCACCCATATCTCCCTTTTGTCAGTATATCCTGTATCTTTTAAACATTTCATATGTGTGGGTTTTAACTTAAGTATAAGACAATAAAATTTTATTTTAAATTTTGCTAAGTGTTATGCCTACTGTTTTTATATTTATAGAATCCTATAAACTCAGATTTGAAGATGCAGGAGATTCTCTAGTCTACTTTCCTAGTCTACCACAGGTATTGTTTGTACAACTGTGAAGATGCTGAATGCATCTTTTCTCAAGGTGGGATATTTCCATTTTATGGTTGAAATCAGATCTGATGAGAAGCTGAAATGTGACTACAATCATTGGGTCTCTTAGTAGCTTCACTGAATAAATGTTGGTGGGAGATTTGGGTGGATGAACCAAGGGGGAGACTCCAATCTCCTTAGAGCTTCCTTAGGAGAAGGAAACATCAGACACTTAACCTCTCCCCTGGAGAAAGGGTCCTCCTAGTATATGTATCTGTGATCATCCAATTGTGATTCCCTGCTCAGAGGCAGTCAAGTGGCCTCCAAAGTCACACAGCTAATCAACACAGATAGACTAGGACTGAGAGAAAGAACTAGAATGGAAGAAATGAGTGACTTCCCTAAAGAAACAAAGAGATGCCCATTCTCTGTAAAAGTAGAGATTCAGGTATCGGGACTCACCCCAAATAATGAGGACTGGAGACTCATTTAATGAGACTGAACCTCATTATGTCTCTCTCCACAACCTCCATCCTCTTCTATCTTCCTATGTATTACTCAACCTCAAATCATACCCTCCCACCTAGTTCCATATGCCTAAGAGCATGGCCATATTGACAATTTAATAAAGTATGTATCTTTTGCTTTTAAATCTCTCATGGTATTCCACTGCAGCCCAACTTACTCATATTCTATTGCCATCTCCCCGACCCTTCCCTTTGCCCTAAGATTTTCATTTTTTTCTTTTAAACACTGCTTTTATTTTTTGTAAGTTTTAATTTAAATTCCATTTAGTTAAAATACAGTGTAATATTGGTTTCAGGTGTACAATATAGTGATTTAACATTTTCATACAACACCCAGTGCTTATCACAACAAGTACACTCCTTAATCCCCATCACCTATTTCACCCATCCCCCCACCCACCTCAATTCTGGTAACCATCAGTTTGTTCTCTATAGTTAAGAGTCTGTTTCTTGGTTTGCCTCTCTCACTCTCTCTCTCTTTGTCTTTGCTCATTTATTTTCTTAAATTCTATGTATGAGTGAAGTCGTATGGTATTTGTCTTTCTTTTACTAACTTATGCTAAGTAAAATAACATTTTCATTTTTTAAAAATAGTCCAAAGACTGGGGCACCTGGGTGGCTCATTCCGTTAAGCAGCCAACTCCTGATTTTGGCTCAGGTCATGGTCTCAAGATCGTGAGTTTGAGCCCCATATCAGGCTCAGTGCTCACAGTGCAGAGCCTGCTTCATATTCTCTGTCTCTGTCTCTGTCTCCCTCTCTCTCTCTCTCTCTGTCTCTCTCTCTCTCTCTCTGCCCCTCCCCCACTCACGCTTGCTCTCTCTCTCTCAAAATAAATAAATGTTAAAAGAATTGTTTAAATAAATAAAAAATAAACAAAAGTAGTCCAGAGACTTGTTTGCCTATATTCATAGCAACACTATATTCACAGTAGCCAAAAATGTGGAAACAACCTAAGTGTTCATTAACAGATGAATAAACAAAAGGTGGTATATACATACAATAGAATATTATTCAGCCATAAAAAGGAATAAAATTTAGATACATATGACAATATAGATAAACCCTGAGAGCATTATGCTAAGTAAAACAAGCTACACTCAAGAGGACAAATACTGTTTGATTCCACTTACATGAATATGTAGAATAGACAAATTTATAGACACAGAAAGTAGAATAGAGGTTACCAGGGGCTAGGGGAATGGATGATGAGGTGTTATTTAATGAGAACAGAGTTTCAATTTGTACTGATGAGAAAGTTCTAGAAATAGATAGTGGTGATAGTTGCACAACAATGTGCAACTAATTTAATGCCACTAAATTGCACACTTAAAAAACTGCTAAAGTGGTACATTTTGTGTTATGTTTCTTTCACCACAATAAATGGTCACCAAAGAAAAAAGGCAAATTTTTCATTAGCATTATCAATTTTTTATCAAGAACATGTTGAAATGATTGTATTTTGGATATACGGGGTTAAAGAAAATACCCTTTTATAAAAGTAACCAATAAGGATGATATTTAATCTCTTGTATTAAGGGAAGGAAAGAGCTCTAGGATGGGATTTATGAGCTCGGAGGTATAGTTCCTATTCTGCCTCTAGGTGAGTGACCTTGTCTAATTCACATAATCTCTCTGAATTAACTCTATAAAACAAGGTGATTAAATTAGATAATCTCTGAATCCCATCCCATTCTAAATATAATGTGCTCTGAACATTGAGAAGTCTTAAACAATTCCAAAGGGCCTATAAAACTGAAACCCTGCAGGGACTCCTGGAAACTGCCTTCTGATTCACATAAAACAGCCAAACCCCTTCCCTGAGGCCACACCTGCTATTTGCCCAAAGGTAGTATTTATCAATTCTATCACCAACCCCTAACTCTACCAATTAAGACTCTTTCAAAACTCAAAACTGGGTTTTGAAACCCAGTTTCAAATCTCAATGGCAGGGATTTTCCACCCTAGAAAATATTCACAAGTTCCCTAAAAGGAAGCTCAATCCAATAGAAAGACCAAACAGTTTTGTGGCTCATCAAGTCAATTCACCCTCTGTGAGCCTTGTTTGCCTCATCTGTTCTTAGGGATAATAACACTATCTACCCCTCAGGGTTTTAGTGAGAATTATGTGCAATAATCCACATATAATGCTTAGCACAGTATTTAGTACATAGTTTGAACTCAATAAATACTCATTATTATCATTACCATGGAGAGGGCAGTGGGTGATAATCCCTGACTCACAGGGATATTGAAGGGATAGAAATGTGGTTTCTGTCTGTGGCAAGCAAGCCACAGATTTTTTGTAAACAGTCATCTAGCTACATTAGCCTGGAAGCTTGGAGTTTAAGAAATGTGCTTCTCTCTCTCTCTCTCTCTCTCTCTCTCTCTCTCTCTCTCTCTCTCTCTCTCACCAGGACTAAGTGTGGTAGAAGGGAGAAGTAAGATTCAACTGGGATTCAAATAGGATTGATATGACTAATTTTACGTACAAAAGGAAGAAAACCAACAGAAGGTCATATTGTTCAAAGCTGTCCCAGGAAAATGTGATTGCATTCTAGAATGTGGCAAACTAAAGGGATAGTTATGGCCATTGCTTATTCCTTGTTCACATGGGCCACAGTCCTGGGAGAGTGTTTGACTTCTGGTTCCCATTGATCTGGAAGGGCTTCCAGGAGGAGGCCCTCTGGGTGCTTGCAGAGCTGAGTCAACTTAGAGAGGTGATCGTAGGCAGCCCCTGCCGTGAGAGGCCTCTGGGTTTCAGGCAAGTGCTCACTGAAATGAGAGTATCTTTCCCAGTGAAAAGGGGTCTCCAGGGACCAAGGATCAAAAAAACACTGCCCTGTTCCCAGTCATGTTTATGTTGGCCTGGTCAGTGGAGGGCACTTGTTTAGGTAGCCAATTGCCCTTGAGAGTCAGAGTCTGAGGTTGTCTGGTAAGTAGGATAGTTTCCATCCCCCAGTAATTTCATTTAGTCCCCATCTCTGAGCAGCAAATCATTTGCTCCAAACTAGATTGACAAGAAATGATGATTGAACATAAATTTGTTTCTGGGGACAGAGATTTCCCCAAACTTTTCTTTTATTAGAAGAAAAGATTTACTCTCAATCCATATTTATGACCAGAGATTAGCAGCATCACATATCTAAGATTCTTTCCAATGATTATCATCACCAGTTCTCCCAGGCCATGCCAAAATTCATGCCTAAAGTCCATTTTTTAATATCATTCAATGTTAAGCATTCAAGAATCAGTTACAATGTTCCAGGACCTATAAAAGATGAAAGGAATACAAAAACAAAAACAAAAACAAAAAAAAATAGTGGATATTATAGGGGTTGTCATATATTATCCAAAGACAAGAGATAACAAGTGTTGACAAGAATGTGGAGAAAAAGTAAAACTTGTGCATTTTTGGTGGGAATGTAAATTGGTACAGTCACTATGAAAAACAGCATGGAGGTTACTCAATAAATTAAAAATGTGGGACCCAAGGAAGTTAACAAAAATCCCCTACCCCTGGACAAGCAGAGCAAGACTAACTCCATTTTGTGCTACACCCACCGTCTCATGTATAACCCCCCCACATGACCTACTTATTGCTTAAGACACTCCCCCACTCTAGTCAAGCTGCTGAGCACACCCTTACTGGAAACCGGCTCATATAGGAATGCGGAACCCCTAACTGCCAAAGAATGTAAACCCTGGCTTTTGCCCACCAAACCTGCACGCCAATTCTTAAACCCCGCCTTCTGCCCGCCAAACTTGCACGCCAATTCTGACCAGAGTGATGGGCTAGTTCAAACAGTTACTATAGGGTAAATTGTAATTTGATTGGCCACCTGCGTGTGGACTGATGTGACTATGCAACTTTCTGTGTGTGTTATAAATCTCATTGGCCACTGGCCCCCATGAAACTGCTACGCCTCTTAACCTAGGGGTCCAAGTCCCTGCTCCGCTGTGTCAGGTATACTCGGGCCCAAGCTCGAGCTTGCAAATAAACTCTCGTGCATTTGCATCGGTATTGGCTCCTTGGTGGTCTCTCGGATTCAAAATTTGGGGCATTACAAAAATAGAACTACCATATGTGATGCAGCAATCCCATGTCTGTCTGGATATACATGCAAAGGAAATGAAATAATTATCTCAAGAACATATGTGAACTCTCATATTCATTGCAGTATTATTCACTATAGCCAAGATATGGAAACAAGAAAAGGTATGGAACATTATTCAGCCTTAAAAAAGAAGGAAATCTTGCCATTTGCAACAAGATGGAGGAAATTAAAGGCATTATGCTACACAAAACATGCCAGGCAAAGACAAATACTGTAGAGTACCACTTATATCACTTATATGTGTAATGAAGAAAAAAAAGTCAAACTCATAGAGAGTAGAATGGTTATTGCCAGAGGCTGTGGATGGGGAAATAGAGAAAGTTGGTAAAAGAGTATAAATTTTCAGTTACAAGAATAAATTTTGAGGATCTAAGTATAACATGGTGACTAAAGTTGGTAATACTATATTGGATAATTAAAATTTGCCAAGAGAGTAGAACTTAAATGTTCTCAGCAAGAAGAAAGAACAAAAGAAAGAAAAAAGTAAGAAAGAAAGAAAGAAAGAAAGAAAGAAAGAAAGAAAGAAAGAAAAGAAAACATGTAAGATAACAGATGTGTTGATTAATTCAGTGGTGGGAATCCTTTCACAGTGTATACAGATACCAAATCATCATATAAATACAAATATATTTATAAATTTATTTATTTTAATTTATTTAAATATATTATAATTTTATTTGTTAATTGTACCTCAATACATACTTTAACTCAAAAATGACCACTGACTTAAATGTAAAATAATAATAATAATAATAATAATAATAATAATAATAATGTAAGCATAAATCTAAAACTTTTAGAAAAACTTAGGAGTAAATCTTCAGGATTTAGGGCAAAGTGTTCTTAGTCTTGTCACCAAAAACATGAGTCCTTAAAGGAAAAATTGATAAATTAGGATTCATTAAAATTAAAAACTGCTTCTGTGTCAAGGACTCAGTTAAGAGCATGAAAAAAAAAACCTCCAGAGTGAGAGAATATATTTACAAGTGATATATCTAACAAAGCCCTAGAATCTAGAATATATAAAGAACTCTGAAAATTTAACTAGAAAAAAAATCTAAGTAGAAATAAGCAAAAGACATGAAAAGACATTTCATGGAAAAAGAACCAGATGCAAAAAAAACACATGAAAAGCTCAGTTATTTGCCAGTAGAAAATAAATATTAAAACCCAGTGAATATCACTATATATCTAGCAGAATGGCTAGTTTCTTTAAAAAGAGGTGAAAATATCAAATACTGGCAAGGATGTGGGAAAACTGGATTGCTGGTTGAAATGTAAAAGGGTATATAGCCAGCCACTCTGGAAAACAATTGGGCAATCTCTAAAAATACTAAACATGCAAGTAACATGCCTGAACATTTGTATTCCTGGGCATTTATCCCAGAGAAATGAAGAGTTATGTTCACCAAAAGCTTGCATATAAATGTTTATAGCAACTTTATTCATAATGGCCAAAAACTGGAAACACAGATGTTCTTCAATAGAATGATTAAACAAACTGTGGTACAGCCCTGCTCTGTAATACTACTCAGCATTTAAAAGGAATGAACTCTTAATGCATTAAATTATCTGGATAAATCTCCAGAGAATGATGCAGTGGGGAAAAAAAAAATCCCAAAAGATTACATACTGTATGATTTCAATTATATAATATTCTTGAATTCACAAAATTATGGAGATAAAGAATACATTAGTAATTTCCAGTGATTAAAAAGGAGATGGGAGGAAGAAAAGTGGATGGGGCTCTAAAAGGACAACATGAGGGATCCTTGTGTCTCTGGAAGTGTTCTGTATCTTCACTGTAGCAATGCTGATATTTTTATTTTGATACTGTACTATTATTTTGCCAGATATTACCATTTGAGGAAATGGTTGAAGAGTACATGAAATCTCTATATTAAATCTTAATACTGCTTGTGCATCTACAAACATCTCAAAATAAAAAGCTTTAAAAAAAATCTTAAGGAGTCAGTAAGTTTGGAATATGGTGGCAGAGTAGGAGGACCCTAGACATACCTTTTCCCATGAACACAACTAGATAACTAACAAATTATCCTAAATACCACAGAAATCAACCTGAAGATTGGCATAACAAACTCTACAACTAAAGGTGTAGAAGAGGCGACACTGAAGAAAGGTAGGAAGTACAGAGCATGGTTTGGGAGAGAAATAGATTGTGGCCATTGCGGCAGGAATGGAGCTGCAGTCACAGAGACAGACTAGCACTGAGGGGAATGCACAGGGAAAATAAATCCCCATAGCAATTGGCTTGGAAAGCAAGAGGCAACAAATTTTATGAATTCCTGCAACCAGTGGGGCTTAAAGCCTGGAGTTTTAAAGGTCACTATGTTTGGCTCGGGGAGAGCTTGGAGGGCATTGGGGCTGCTCTTGGAGAGGAGGCAGGCAAACATCTTGCAGACATACAGCATGGAAACAGAGATATGAAGAGTACCTGGGGCACACAGTGGGGAGGTTATTTGCTCATCTTGGAGCACTTCCCAGAGAGACAGCAATCCCAGGTAGACTCCTCCAAGAACAAAGGAACTAGCCAGTGCCATTTCCCTCCCCTCCCCTTCAGCATAAGCACAGGGCCACTTGCTACCTAACTTTCTTACACCCAGCCCCACCACTCCAGCAGAAACACCCCTCCCAATTACACTAGCCTCAGTCTCAGCATGGTGGACTACCTCCCCCAGAAGTCCTGCACAAGCCTCTGCTCACACCATGTCTCCCAACAAGGGAGTTTTGCAGAGCCTTGGTTCCTGTGGCAGTGGCAACAGGCCTCATTTCAGAAACAGATAAGAACACACCTAGTTAATGCACCACATTTAGGCCAGGGCCCAAATACTGCCCACAATAGGCAAAGAGAGCCTCTGCAGATGACTGGCCTAAAGGATAAAGCAGCCAGACAAGAGAGCACACTCCAGAAGTGCCAGACTCTAGGGAATCAGGGACACTATACTGTAAGGCACTACAGGACCTCTTCTTCATAAGACCATTACACTCAAGAAAAAAGTACATAGCTGACTTTCCTAACACAGAGAAACAGGTACAGAGACTTACACAAAATGAGAAGACAGAAAATTTTAAATTTTATCCCAGATGAAAGAACAGGATAAGTCCTCAGCCAGAGTTCTAAGTGGAATAGATAACATGCCTCACAGAGAATTTAAAGTGCTGATCTTAAGAATACTCACTGGACTTGAGAAAAGAGTAGAAGACATGAGTGAGACCATTAACACAGAGATAAGAAATAGCAGAGATAAAGGACGCAATAAACCAGATCAGAAACATGCTTGATGGAATGAACAGCAAGATGGAAGAAGCATAGGAATGAATTAGTGACCAAGAAGACAGAGTAATGGAAAGTAATCAAGATGAACAAAATAGAGGAAAAATAATTATGCAAAATGAGAACAGACTTAGGGAACTCAGTGACTCCATCAAATATAATAACATTCGAATTATAGGAGTCCTAGAAGAAGAGAGAGAAGGGGGGCGGGGGGAGAAAATTTATTAGCTGAAAATTTCCCTAACCTGGGGAAGGAAATAGATACCCAGATCCCAGAGGCCAGTGAGCTCCCATCAAAATCAACAAAAGCAGATCCACACCAAGACATATTTTAATTAAACTGGCAAAATATAGTGATACAGAAAAATCTTAAAAGCAGTAAGACAAAAGAAAACAGTAGCTTACAAGCGAAAACCCATAAAGCTAGCAGGGGAATTTTCAGCAGAAATTTGGCAAACCAGAATAGAGTTGAATGATATATTCTAAGTGCTGAATAGGAAAAATCTGCAGCCAAGAATACTCTATCCAGCAAAGCTATCATTCATAATAGAGAGATAAAGAGTTTCCCAGATGAACAAAAACTAAAGGAGTTTGTGACCTAGTACTAAACCAGCACTGCAAGAAATATTAAAGGGGACTCTTTGAGTGGAAAGGAGAGACCATTAAAAAGACCACTTTTGGGGAGGAAAGAAGAGACCTATTAAAAAAATCAGTCAAAGAACTCACAAAATAAAAGGATATAAAATATGACAACATATACCTAAAACATGGGGAGGAGAGGAGTAAAGAATGGGTTCTAACTGCCTCCAATTGGGACTCCAAGCCTGAGCTGTATCTGGTGCTGGCACAGCCCCCAGAAGGCATCTGCATTTGCTACTGGTGGCAGCCGCAGTGAGCCAGGCCAGTTCCTCAGTGCCCAGCACCATCACTCCTAGCAGTCTGGAGAATGTACATAGGCTGGCAGTGAAGCTCATGCATCCCAGCCACTGCTCCCTTACCTGTTCTGGAGAGAAGGGAAGATGAAGGAGTTGAACTCAAAGTCCAGCCAGCCCTTGGCCTTCAAGCAGGATAAGAATGGTACTGAGAAGCAGGGGTGGGGCAGACTGGGCAAGTAGCCTCCAATGAGTCCTGGGTCGGTGCTGGTAGCTAGTCAGAAGGAACCCAGTGAGATGTCAGCACCTAAGCAACCTCAGGGCCAACCAAAGGGGAAAAACAACAAGGGTGCTGTCAAGATGCAGAAAACTACAACTCCCAGGAGGAAATCAAGGGGCAGAGCCAAAGAAACTGGAGAAGGTGGCAGAAGAGGGCATTTCCTGGGAGTCCTCATAGAAAAAGCAGTAACTACACCATACCACCTGCTCCATCACCAAGAAGCAGTTTCCTTCTGGGACTGGACAGCTCCACTCCACTTCCATTGCCCCCACCCCTCTCCCAAACCTACCCATCACTGCCACCCACCTGTGTTCTCACCACCATACTACACAGCACATTAGCTGCTGCAGAGCCCCAGAGCTGAGTGAGGAGCCGTTTCTTTTGGTCTCGGTTTCTAGCAACCCCTCTCACCCATGCACACATTTGCCCTGCCAGACGAAGCTGACCTTGCACCTTGCCTCACCCTGCCTCTGCTGTGTCCCCATGCTCAGTGATGCAGACATTGCTGACTGGGCTCTTGGCTGGGGGGGGTCCCTTCTGCTTCCCCATTCTTCCCTCTAGCTTCCCACTAAGGAGCCTGGGACAGCTCCCCTGGCCTTAAAAGGGGCCCAGCCCCATCTCATTGTAATATGCGCCACTCCATAGCACTGGCAGAAGCTGGTATGGACAATGTAGAGGGGTGCTCAGTGCCAAGATGTCCCCAACCAGCCTTTACTTCATGAGGTGCAGCTCACATCCACTTTTCTCCCCACCTTCCCTAGTCCTTCCTCTAGGTTGGACAGCCCCCTTTGGGGCACAGGAAGAAAAGGCAGGAAGGGATTGAGCCCTTTACCCTCTCTAAATGGGATCCAGTGCACCTCACTCCCACCCTGAAATCTACTGCAGTGATGAAATGCAGTCATCCTTTCTCCAGGTGAAGTCCAGGAGACCCATGTTCCTTGTGGCAGCCACCTACAGTGGGGTTAAGCCACTGTTCAAACCCATCTGTTTCCACCCCAGGCCTCAGTTTCCTATTTCCTCACATGGAACACTAAAAACAAAGAACTAGCCTTGCCCACCCCACCTTCTTCTCCTCCCTACCCCTGATGGTTTTGCTTCCATTTTTCCTCTGTTCACAAACTACCTTTGGAATGTTGCACTGTTTTTGTTCAATGTTTCCATTTTTGGATGTCAGTCATTGTTGCTATGACCAGCATCAAATGTTCCTTGTCATTGTCTTCTCCCATTCTGCCCACATTCCTCTTCTCCAAGATGCTCTTAGGAGAAGGGGCCTGGGGCAAAGCAGACTGTGTCACCAACCACTCCAGGCCCAGGGAGGGTGGCACCCTGCCCCTAGGATGCTGCAGAAGAGTGATAGGGGGCCTGTATTGACTGTTGAGGTATAGGGGACACCTCCTCCCCTGTTCTGCTGGGGCGGCGGGGGAGAGTAGTCATTATTTGTCCCAGTCTGGACCCTCCTCTCTAATCTGATTTCCCTATCTGCAGTTATATGAATTTAAAAATATCCTTTTCCAGAAAAAAAAGAGTGAGTTCAAACTTAAATGACCATTAACTTAACATAAACTCTATATGCAGAAGACATTATATACAAACCTAATGGTAATCACAAATCAAAAACCACTAATAAATACGCAAAGAATAAAGAGAAAGAATAAAGAAAGTGAAAGAATATATCAGTAAAGAAAATCAGCAAACCATGAAAGAGAGAAAGACAAGGATCAGAGAAGATCTTCAGAAACAACCATAAAACAACTAATAAAATGACAATAAATACATATATATCAATAATTACTTTGAATATAAATGGACTAAATGCTCTAATAAAAAGACATAGGGTGACAGAATGGATTAAAAAAACAAGACCCATCTATATGCTGCCTATAAGAGACTCATTTTAGACCTAAAGACATGTCCAGATTGACAGTGAGGGGATGAAGAAATATCTTTCATTCAAATGGATGACAAAGAAAAACAGAGTAGCAATACTTATATTGGACAAAATGGACTTTAAAACAAAGACTATAAGAGACAAAGGATGATGCTATATGATAATAAAGGGACAATCCTACAAGAAGATAGAACAATTATAAATATTTATGCACCCAGAATGGGAACACTCAAATACATAAACCAGTTAATAACAAAAAACAAAGTAACTAATTGATAATATTACAGTAATAGTAGGGGACTTTAATACCCCAAACATCAATGGACAGATCATGTAAACAGAACATCAACAAGGAAAAAATGGCTTTAAGTGACACACAGGAACAGATGGATGAAACATATATATTCAGAACACTCCATCCTAAAATAGAAGAGTACACATTTTTTTAAGTGAACATAGAACATTCCCAAGAAAAGATCACATATTAGCCCAAAAAACAAGCCTCAATAAATTTAAGATCAAAGTCATACCATGCATATTTTTTGACCACAGTACTATGAAACTAGAAGTCAACCACAAGAAAAATTCTGGAAAGAGCACAAATATATACAGGTTAAATAACATGCTACTAAACAATGAATGGGTCAACCAGGAAATAAAAAAGTTCAAAAGTACATGGAAAGAAGTGAAAATGAAAACATGATGGTCCAAAACCTTTCGGATGTAGCAAAAGTGGTTCTAAGACAGAAGTTTATAGCAATATAGGTCTACTTCAAGAAGCAAAAAAATTGCAAATAAACAACCTAACCTTACACCTAAAGGAGCTAGAAAAATAAAAACAAAACCTAAACCCAGCAGAAGTAAGAAAATAATAAGGGTAAAGCGAAAATAAATGATATACAAACTAAAAAAAAAAAAAAAATAGAACGGATCAATGAAACCAGAAGCTGGTTCTTTGAAAAAAAAAATCAATAGATCTGATAAACCTCTGGCCAAATTTATCAAGAAAAAAAGAGAAAAGACTAAAATAAATAAAATCACAAGGGAGAGAGGAGAAATAACAACCAACATCACAGAAATACAAACAATTATGAGAATATTATGAAAAACTATATGTCAACAAATTGCACAACCTAGAAAAACAATGAACAAATGGAAACAGGAAGAAACAGAAAATCAGAACAGACCAATAACCAGTAAAAAACTTGAATCAGTAATCAAAAACCTCCCAACAAACAAAAGTCCAGGACCAGATGACTTCACAGGTGAATTCTACCAAACACGTAAAGAGTTAATGCTTATTCTTCTCAAAATTTTCCAAAAAATAGCGCAGCAAGAAAAAAAAA
Source organism: Panthera pardus (assembly GCF_024362965.1). Lineage (NCBI taxonomy): Eukaryota > Metazoa > Chordata > Mammalia > Carnivora > Felidae > Panthera > Panthera pardus. The sequence goes on from NW_026526677.1 coordinate 54,917,525, forward strand.
ATTTTCCAAAAAATAGAAGAAGGAACACTTCCAAATTTAATCTATGAGGCCAGCATTACTCTGATACCAAAGACTCCACTGAAAAAGAGAACGACAGGCCAACATCTCTGATGAACATAGATGCAAAAATCTTCAACAAAATACTGGCAAACTGAGGCGCTTACATGGCTCAGTCGGTTAAGCATCTGACTTTGGTTCAGGTCATGATCTCGCAGTGAATGCGTTCGACCCCCACGTTGGGCTCTGTGCTGACAGTTCAGAGCCTGAAGCCTGCTTCAGATTCTGTCTCCCTCTCCCTCTCTGTTTCTCCCCAACTCGTGCTCTCTCTTTCTCTCAAAAATAAATAAACATTAAAAAAAAATTTAAATACTGGGCAAACCTAATTCAACAATACATTTAAAACATCATTCACCATGATCAAGTGGTATTTATTCCTGTGTTGCAAGAGTGGTTCAATATTCACAAATCAATGTGATACACCATATCAATAAGAGAAAGGATAAGAACCATACGATCATTTCAACAGATACGGAGGAAGCACCTGACAAAGTGCAATATCCATTCATGATAAAAATCCTCAACAAAGTAGGCTTAGAGAGGACATGAGCCCACATAATAAAGGCCATACATGAAAATCCCATAGCTAACATCATCCTCAATAGGGAAAAACTGAGAACTTTTCCCCTGTTGGGAACAAGGCAAGAATGTCCAATCTATTAAACATAGTACTAGAAGTCCTAGCCACAGCAATCAGAAAGCAAAAAGAAATAAAAGGCATACAAATCAATAAAGAAGTAAAATGTTCACTACTTGTAGATGACACTACAAGTAGTTCTACAAGAGATGATACTCTATACAGAATACCTGAAAGAGTCCACCAAAAAGAAAACTGCAAGAACTGAAAAACGAATTGGGTAAGGTTGCAAAATACAAAATCAATCACAGAAATATGTTGCATTTCTATACACCAATAATGAAGTGGCAGAAAGAGATATTTTAAAAAAAGAATCCCATTTATAATTATACCCAAAATAATGAGATACCTAGGAATAAACCTAACTAAAGGGTGAAAGATCTACACTCTGAAAACTATAAAACATTCATGAAAGAAACTGAAGATGACACAAAGAAATGGAAAGACATCCCATGCTCATGGATTAGAAGAACAAATATTGTTAAAATGTCTATATTTCCCAGGGCACCTGGATGGCTCAGTCAGTTAAGCATCAAACTTCAGCTCAGGTCATGATCTCACCATGCATGGATTTGAGTCCTACATCATGTTGACAGCTTGGAGCCTGGAGCCTGCTTTGGATTCTGTCTCCCTCTCTCTCTACCCCTCCCCTGCTCACACACACTCTCTCTCTCTCTCTCTCTCAAAAATAAACATTAAAAATTTTTTTTAATGTCTATACTGCCCAAAGCAATCTACACACTTAATGAAATCCCTATCAAAATACCAATAGCATTTTTCACAGATATAGGACAATTCTGAAATTTGTATGCAACCACAGAAGACCCTGAATAGCCAAGGTAATCTTAAAAAAGAAAAGAAAAGCTAGAGGCATCACAATTCCAGGCTTCAAGTTATATTACAAAGCTCTAGTAATCAAAGCAGTATGGTACTGGCACAAAAATAGACACACAGATCAATGGAATAGAATAGAAAACCCAGAACCCACAACTATATAGCCAATTAATCTTTTTTTTTTAATTTTTTTTAAAACATTTATTTATTTTTGAGACAGAGAGAGACAGAGCATGAAAGGGGGAGGGTCAGAGAGAGAGGGAGACACAGAATCGGAAGCAGGCTCCAGGCTCTGAGCCATCAGCCCAGAGCCCGACGCGGGGCTCGAACTCACAGACCGTGAGATCATGACCTGAACTGAAGTCGGCCGCTCAACCGACTGAGCCACCCAGGCGTCCCTAGCCAATTAACCTTTGAGAAAGCAGGAAAGGGTATCCAATGGGAATAGACAGTCTTCAACAAATAGTGTTGGGAAAACTGGTAAGCTACATGCAAGAGAATGAAACTGGACCACTTTCTTATACTATACACAAAAATAAGTTAAAAATGGATTAAAGACCTAAATGTGAGACCTGAAGCCATAAAAATCTTAGACGAGAGCATAGGCAGTAATTTCTCTGACATCCGCCATAGTAATTTTATCCAGATATGTCTCCTGAGGCAAGGGAAACAAAGCAAAAATAAACTCTTGGGACTTCATCAAAATAAAAACTTCTGCACAGCAAAGGAAACAATCAACAAAACTAAAAGGCAACCTACGGAATGGGAGAAGATATTTGCAAATGACATATCAGATAAAGGGCTAGTATCCAAAATATATAAAGAATTTATAAATCTCAATACTCGAAAAAAAAAACAATTAAAAAAATGGACAGAAAATATAAATAGACATTTCTACAAAGAAGACATTTCTCCAACAGACACATGAAAAAATGTTTATCATCACTTATCATCAGGGAAATACAAATCAAAACTATAATGAGATATTACCTCACACCTGTCATGATGGCTAAAATCAACAACACAAGAAACAACAAGTTTTGGCAAGGATGTGTAGAGAAAGAACCCTCTTGCACTGTTGGTGGGAATGCAAACTGGTGCAGCCAGTATGGAAAACAGTATGGAGATTCTTCAAAAAGTTAAAAATAGAACTACCCTATGATCCAGAAGTCATATTACTGGGTATTTACCCAAAGAATATAAAACACTAATTCAAAGGGATACATGCACCCTTATTTATAGCAGCATTATTTACAATAGCCAAGATATGGAAGCAGGCCAACTGTTCACTGATTGATGAGGGGATAAAGATGTGAGATACATACATACATATATATATATATATATGTATGTATATATATATATGTGTGTGTGTGTGTGTGTGTGTGTGTATATGTGTGTGTGTGTGTGTATATATATATATATATACATATTGGAATATTACTCAGCTATAAAAAGAATGAAATCTTGCTGTTTGCAACAACAAAGAAGGAACTAGAGAGTATAATGCTAAGAAAAGTAAGTCAGAGAAAGATAAATACCATACAATTTCACTCATGTGTGGAATTTTATATTTGCTTTTTATAAGTAAAACATACAAGCAAGGCACAAAAAGAGAGAGAGGGAGGGAGGGACAAATCAAGAAACAGACTCTTAGCTATAGAGAACAAACTGATGGTTACCAGAGGCAACAGTGGGTGAGGGAATGGGTTAAATAAGTGATGGGGATTAAGGAGAGCACTTGTCATGATGAGCACAGGGTAATGTATGAATAGCTGAATCACTATATTGTACACCTGAAACTAATACGACACTATGTTAACTGGAATTCAAATAAAAACTTTAAAAAAAAACTAAATAAATAATGAAAAACATCTTAAAGAATCTTGGGTTCCATGCTATGCCATTGAGACTTTTTTTCCATAAGTGATGGGCAGCCAACAAGGAAGTGGTTAGAGGGTGGAGAGGGTGCTGACATGAAGCACTAAGTGCCATTAATGGTCTCCCTGGCATGATGTGGATGTTGGAGTGGAAGTGGGTAAGAGAGCAGATGGGTTGGGCAAGAACCTTAGAGAAGGCACACCTGAGAGTCTCCATTTCCTGTGTGAAAGGAGCAATGTCAAATTAGCTGCCAGCAGCAGAGATGGCAGTCTGGGTGAAGAGCTTGAGAAGAATGGTGACTATTTTTTTTTTCATTTCTTCCCCCATATAATTTTTTAATATTTATTAAATTAGATTCAAGTTACTTAACAAAAGTGACATATTGACTTCAGGAGTAGAACCCAGTGATTTGTCACTTACATATAACACCCAGTGCTCGGCCCAACAAGAACCCTCCTTAATACCCATCACCCATTTAGTCCATCCCCCCACCCCACTTCCCTCCAGCAATCCTCAGTTTCTCCTCTGTATTTAAGAGTCTCTTATGGTGTGCTCTCTCTCCTTCAAAAATAAATTTAAAAACATTAAAAAAATTTTTTTTAAAAAAGGGGTGCCTGGGTGGCTCACTCAGTTGAGCATCTGACTTCGGCTCAGGTCATGATCTCACAGTTCGTGAGTTCGAGTCCCACATAAGGCTCTGGGCTGACAGAACAAAGCGTGGAGCCTGCTTCAAATTCTGTGTCTCCCTCTCTCTCTGTTCCTCCCCAACTCATTCTCTGTCTCTCTCTCTCCTTCAAAAATAAATTAAAAACATTTTTAAAAAATTTTTAAAAGAGTCTCTTATGGTGTGCTTTCCTCTCTGTTTTTACTTGATTTTGCCTTCCCTTCCCCATGTCCGTCTGTTTTGTTTCTTAAATTCCACATATGAGTGAAATCATATATATGTTTGTCTTTCTCCAACTTATTTTGCTTAGCAATAAAACTGGAATGGTGATGGGGATGGGAGGAAGATGATGGGTAGGAGGACACTGGGCTCACCTCGTCCTGCTGATCACTTAGATTCCACCCACATCCGCCTAAATAACCCAGAAAACCGCCAGAAGACTAGCGGAACAGGCTCTCTGGCCAAGCGTAGACAAGAGGCCCACAGAAGAGGGTAGGAAGGGCGGAGAGGCGGTGCGCGCTACACAGACTAGTGGGAGGGAGCCGGGGCAGTGGAGGGGCGGCCTGCCCAGCAAGGCAGAACCCCCAAGTCTGGCTTGCAAAAGCAGAGGGGCTGGACTCCGTGAGTTCTGACACCCGGCAGGACTTAACATCTGGAGTGTTAAGAGTCAACACCTCTGCTCAGAGAGCAGGAGAGCAAGAGGACACCGAGAGAGAGAGGTGTTGAGCCCCGGAAGACAGAGCTCAGCACAAAAGGGGGACAAAAGGTGCTTGCCAGAACCATCTCCCTCTCCCATTCCCCAGCTGAAATCCCAAAGGGAATCAACTCTCGTCACCGAACTTGCTTACACCGCACAAACACCCAACGCTGTGCTTCTGTGGATCGATTCCTCTGACAGGTCTGCCTCTCCCTCCTGGTGCTGCAGGGCCCCTCCCGCGGGGGACTACTCACAGCAAAGCGAGCTAAGCCTACCCCTCCCGCCCCTGTGCACCTTGTAGATCCACCCCAGCTTATACACCAGATCCCATCAAAGCAGCACCACAAGCCTGGCAGTGTGCAAGTAGCCCAGACAGGGGCCACACCATTCCACAGTGAGTCCTGCCCCTGGGAGAGGGGAAGATAAGGTACATACCAGTCTGACTGTGGCCCCAGCAGTGGGCTGGGAGCAGACATCAGGTCTGACTGTGGACCCGCCCACCAACACAAGTTACTCCAGACAGCACAGAGGAAGAGCCCTGCAGTTCCGCGCAACTCCAGGGACTATCCAAAATGACGAAACGGAAGAATTCTCCTCAAAAGAAACTCCAGGAAGTAGCAACAGCTAACGAATTGATCAAAAACGATTTAAGCAATATAACAGAACATGAATTTAAAGTAATAGTCATGAAATTAATCGCTGGGCTTGAAAAAAGTATAGAGGACAGCAGAGTATCTATTGCTACAGAGATCAAGGGACTAAGAAACAGGAGGAGCTAAAAAATGCTATAAATGAGGTGCAAAATAAAATAGAGGCGACCACAGCTTGGATTGAAGAGGCAGAGGAGAGAATAGGTGAATTAGAAGATAAAATTATGGAAAAAGATGAAGCTGACAAAAGGAGAAATTAAAAAATCCAGGAGTATGAGAGGAAAATTAGAGAACTAAGTGACGCAATGACACACAACAATATCCGTATAATAGGGATTCCAGAGGAGAAAGAGAGAGAGAAAGGGGCTGAAGGTGTACTTCAACAAATCATAGCTGAGAACTTCCCTGATCTGGGGAAGGAAAAAGACATTGAAATCCAAGAGGCAGAGAGAACTCCCTTTAGATGTAACTTGAATCGATCTCCTGCATGACATATCATAGTGAAACTGGCAAAATACAAGGATAAAGAGAAAATTCTGAAAGCAGCTAGGGATAAACACACTCTAACATATAAAGGGAGACTGATAAGACTAGAGACGGATCTCTCTACTGAAACTTGGCAGGCAAGAAAGGAATGGCATGAAATCTTCAATGTGATAAACAGAAAAAATACGCAGTCAAGAATCCGTTATCCAGCAAGTCTGTCATTCAGAATAGAAGGAGAGATAAAGGTGTTCCCAGACAAACAAAAACTGAAGGAATTCATCACCACTAAACCAGCCCTAAAAGAGATCCTAAGGGCAATTCTGTGAATGAAATGTTGAAGGACCACAAAGTACCAGAGACATCACTACAAGCATGAAACCTACAGACATCACAATGACTCTAAACCCATATCTTTCTATAATAACACTGAATGTAAATGGACTAAATGCTCCAACCAAAAGACATAGGGTATCAGAATGGATAAAAAAAACAAGACCCATCTATTTGTTATCTACAGGAGACTCATTTTAGACCCGAGGACACCTTCAGATTGAAAGTGAGGGGATGGAGAACTACCTATTATGCTACTGGAAGTCCAAAGAAAGCTGGAGTAGCCATACTTATATCAGACAAACTACACTTTAAATTAAAGGCTGTAACAAGAGATGAAGAAGGGAATTATATAATAATTACAGGGTCTATCCATCAGGAAGAGCTAACAATTATAAATGTCTATGCACCGAATATGGAAGCCCCCAAATATATAAAACAATTAATCACAAACATAAGCAATCTTATTGATAAGAATGTGGTAATTGCAGGGGACTTTAATACCACCCTTACAACAATGGATAGATCATCTAGACACAGGATCAATAAAGAAACAAGGGCCCTGAATGATACATTGGATCAGATGGAATTGACACATATATTTAGAACTCTGCATCCCAAAGCAACAGAATATACTTTCTTCTCCAGTACACACAGAACATTCTCCAAGATAGATCACATACTGGGTCACAAAACAGCCTTTCATAAGTATAGAAGAATTGAGATCATACCATGCACATTTTCAGACCACAATGCTATGAAAATTGAAATGAACCAGAGGAAAAAGCCTGGAAAACCTCCAAAAGCATGGAGGTAAAGAACACCCTACTAAAGAATGAATGGGTCGACCAGGCAATTAGAGAAGAAGTTAAAAAATATATGGAAGCAAATGAAAATGAAAATACAACAATCCAAACGCTTTGGGATGCAGTGAAGGCAGTCCTGAGAGGAAAATACATTGCAATCCAGGCCTATCTCAAGAAACAAGAAAAATCCCAAATACAAAATCTAACAGCACACCTAAAGGAAATAGAAGCAGAATAGCAAAGACACCCCAAACCCAGCAGAAGAAGAGAAATAATAAAGATCAGAGCATAAATAAATAATAGAGAATCTTAAAAAAAACTGTAGAGCAGATCAACGAAACCAAGACTTGGTTTTTTGAAAAAATAAACAAAATTGATAAACTTCTAGCCAAGCTCCTCAAAAATAAAAGGTAGATGACCCAAATAGATAAAATCATGAATGAAAATGGAATTATTACAACCAATCCCTCAGAAATACAAGCAATTATTAGGGAATACTATGAAAAGTATATGCCAACAAATTGGACAACCTGGAAGAAATGGACAAATTCCTAAGCACCCACACACCTCCAAAACTCAAACAGGAAGATATAGAAAACTTGAACAGACCCATAACCAGCAAAGAAATTGAATCGGTTATCAAAAATCTCCCAACAAATAAGAGTCCAGGACCAGATGGCTTCCCTGGGGAATTCTACCAGACATTTAAAGCAGAGATGATACCTATCCTTATCAAACTGTTCCAAAAAATAGAAAGGGAAGGAAAACTTCCAGACTCATTCTATGAAGCCAGCATGACTTTGGTTCCTAAACCAGACAGAGACCCAGTAAAAAAAGAGAACTACAGGCCAATATCCCTGATGAATATGGATGCAAAAATTCTCAATAAGATACTAGCAAATCGAATTCAACAGCATATAAAAAGAATTATTCACCATGATCAAGTGGGATTCATTCCTGGGATGCAGGGGTGGTTCAACATTTGCAAATCAATCAATGTGATACATCACATTAATAAAAGAAAAGAAAATAACATATGATCCTGTCAATCAATGTAGAAAAAGCATTTGACAAAATTCAGCATTCCTTCTTAATAAAAACCCTCAAGAAAGTCGGGATAGAAGGAATATACTTAAACACCATAAAAGCCACTTATGAAAAGCCCAGAGCTAATATCATCCTCAATGGGGAAAAACTGAGAGCTTTCCCCCTAAGATGAGGAACACTACAGAGATATCCACTCTCACCACTGTTGTTTAACACAGTGTTGGAAGTGCTAGCATCAGCAATCAGACAACAAAAGGAAATCAAAGGCATTAAAATTGGCAAAGATGAAGTCAAGCTTTCACTTTTTGCAGATGAAATGATATTATACATGGAAAATCCGATAGACTCCACCAAAAGTCTGCTAGAACTGATACATGAATTCAGCAAAGTTGCAGGAGACAAAATCAATGTACAGAAACCAGTTGCATTCTTATACACTAATAATGAAGCAACAGAAAGACAAATAAAGAAACTGATCCCATTCACAACTGCACCAAGAAGCATAAAATACCTAGGAATAAATCTAACCAAAGATGTAAAAGATCTGTATGCTGAAAACTATAGAAAGCTTATGAAGGAAACTGAAGAAGATATAAAGAAATGGAAAAACATTCCGTGCTCATGGGCTGGAAGAATGAATATTGTCAAAATGTCAATACTACCCAAAGCTATCTACGCATTCAATACAATCCCAATCAAAATTGCATCAGCATTCTTCTCGAAGCTAGAACAAATAATCCTAAAATTTGTATGGAACCACAAAAGATCCCAAATAGCCAAAGTAATTTTGAAGAAGAAGACCAAAGCAGGAGGCATCACAATCCCAGACTTTAGCCTCTACTACAAAGCTGTCATCATCAAGACAGCATGGTATTGGCACAAAAACAGACACATAGACCAATGGAATAGAATAGAAACCCCAGAATTAGACACACAAAAGTATGGCCAACTAATCTTTGACAAAGCAGGAAAGAATATCCAATGGAAAAAAGACAGTCTCTCTCACAAATGGTGCTGGGAGAACTGGACAGCAACATGCAGAAGAATAAAACTAGACCACTTTCTCACACCATTCACAAAAACAAATTCAAAATGGATAAAGTACTTGAATGTGAGACAGGAAACCATCAAAACCCTAGAGGAGAAAGCAGGAAAAACCTCTCTGACCTCAGCTGTAGCAATTTCTTACTTGACACATCCCCAAAGGCAAGGGAATTAAAAGCAAAAATGAACTACCGGGACCTCATCAAGATAAAAAGCTTATGCACTGCAAAGGAAACAATCAACAAAACTAGAAGGCAACCAACGGAATGGGAAAAGATATTTGCAAATGACATATTGGACAAAGGCGTAGTATCCAAAATCTATAAAGAGCTCACCAATCTCCACACCCAAAAAACAAATAATCCAGTGAAGAAATGGGCTGAAAACATGAATAGACACTTCTCTGAAGAAGACATCTGGATGGCCAACAGGCACATGAAAAGACACTCAATGTTGCTCCTCATCATGGAAATAAAATCAAAACCACACTCAGATACCACCTCACACCGGTCAGAGTGGCTAAAATGAACAAATCAGGAGACTATAGATGCTGGCGAGGATGTGGAGAAACGGGAACCCTCTTGCACTGTTGGTGGGAATCCAAACTGGTGCAGCTGCTCTGGAAAACAATGTGGAGGTTCCTCAAAAAATTAAAAATAGATCTACCCTATGACCCAGCAGTAGCACTGCTAGGAATTTACCCAACGGATACAGGAGTGCTGATGCATAGGGGCACTTGTACCCCAATGCTTATAGCAGCACTTTCAACAATAGTCAAATTATGGAAAGAACCTAACTGTCCATCAACTGATGAATGAATAAAGAAATTGTGGTTTATATACACAATGGAATACTACTTGGCAATGAGAAAGAATGAAATATGGCTTTTGGTAGCAATGTGGGTGGAACTGGAGAGTGTTATGCTAAGTGAAATAAGCCATACAGAGAAAGACAGATACCATATGGTTTCACTCTTATGTGGATCCTGAGAAACTTCACAGAAGACCATGGGGGAGGGGAAGAAAAAAAAAAGGTTATAGAGGGAGGAAGCCAAAACATAAAAGACTCTTAAAAACTGAGAACAAACTGAGGTTTGGTGGGGGATGGGAGATGGGTATTGAGGGTACCTGTTGGGATGAGCACTGGGTGTTGTATGGAATCCAATTTGACAATAAATTTCATATTTTAAAAAAAAACTGAGCAAAAAAAAAAACTGGAATGGTGACAATTTAAAAACTGAAAGGAATTATGGAGTGATGTAGAAGTCTCAGCTCAGGTTAAAGGGCACCAATTTGTTTTGACATAAGATTTCAAAGGTGTGTGATTTTTCCCAAAGTTTATATATCACCTCAGGGGGGAGAAAGGTATACAGGCTGGGCCCAGTTCAGCTGGGAGAGTGCAGCCAAAATCGAAGAGAATAAAAGTCAGTGTGTCGCTAGAAAGAAGCTCCAGGTGAATGACCTCAGGGCAAACTGATTTAGGAAGGAAAGAAGGCAATCTGGTGGAGGAACTCTCCAGGAAGTAAGAAAGAATGGAGATGGAGCTTGTATGTGGTGAGGAAAATAGAGCAAGAATTTGCACTCAGGTCTGCCTGGCTCCATAGTTCATGTTCTTTCCACTGTCCAAGTTTCCTCCTTTTTGAAATGTTTGATTCAGCAGGTCAGACCCAGGCTGAGTGTGGGAATCTGTGCCAGCTACAGGCTGGAGATGCAAGCCCAGAGTACTGGTGTCTGTCCCAGGATGAGTGCCGAGAGTTTGGAGCAGAGTCTGTGGGCCTCCCAGAAGTTCACTCCCTCTCAATCTCCTCTAGGAAGCCTCTTCTGACTCCCTCAGGCTGGGTTAGGCCACCACCTTTAGGCTCCATATCTCTACCCTCTGCAAAGACTAAGAGCTTCTGCAGAACTAATCCTGGGGCCTGGCCAAGAGGAGTCTTTAGGAATATTGTCTTGGAAGGATCTCAAATACAGATGGGCTATTGAAGCTGATAGTCTCTGAATAGGACCATTTAAACTTGGTGAGATATTGTAGAATCCATGATTCTGTCTCCCTTGCCCCATTATTGTTTTGTTCCTCCAAAAGTTTCCCCTGATCCTGAAGCTAGCTCCAACTTTTCCATTCCACAGAGACCTGAATAGACTGACTCCTCTGTGGCCCCAGCCTAGCCTTCCCTGGAGATAGGTACTGCTGCCAAGGTATCCCTATGCAGTGGGATAAAACCCAATCCCTCTGCCACAAAGACATCCTGGGCTCTTGTGGGATGTGGACCAGTGGAGCAGCCCAGAAAACCACCAGGGTGAGTAACCTGGGCCCCAACACATCCCTTTCCCTACTTCCCAGATGGATGACTACCAGTACCTCAGCCTCAGATGCATATATCAGTGTGGAGGGCCTGCAAATAACACAGAAGAAAAAGAAGTAATCGGTCTTGAACCAGGAGAGATATTAGCCCCATCTCTTGCTTGGAGAAGAAGGCCTGAAGGAGGCTGCCTGCCTGAGATTCCGGGAGTTTATAGCTCAGAGATAAATTCCAATCCCAGATCACATTCCAGGGAGAGATTTCCCTCAATAGTCTCTCCAGAGAGGGAGTGGATGATAAAATGTGCCAAGTTGTCTTCCCATCTGGCATTCTGAGGTCATCTGAGCTCTGGTTCAGCATCTCAGCTATCCTTGTCCTTGTGGGGACCAGCATTTCTCCACAGGCATTCCTTGTCACATGGTCTGGTTGGGAGAGGTCCATGGTGGCCATCTGGTGGTACAGAGTAAACCTACTTACTAGGATTCTATGAACCAAGTGGGGAAAGAGAGCTGGGGAGCCTCATCTTCCCTCAATTCCTTTGTTTTCAACACTGTCCATCTTTCATTTCTGTCTGATATCTCTGAGTCCAGAATCTTGCTGGGAGAATTTTTCTAGAAAGGAAGCTATCTTCTGCAAGAATAGGAGAAGGAATAGGAGGAAAGGAAAGGATAGGAGAAGGAATCATATAGCTGTTCCCTATAAAATCATCCTGTTTTGGGGCGCCTGGGTGGCTCAGTCGGTTAAGCGGCTGACTTCAGCTTGGGTCATGATCTCGTGGTCTGTGAGTTCGAGCCCCGCGTCAGGCTCTGTGCTGACAGCTCAGAGCCTGGAGCCTGCTTCAGATTCTGTGTCTCCCTCTCTCTGACCCTCCCCCGTTCATGCTCTGTCTCTCTCTGTCTCAAAAATAAATAAACGTTAAAAAAATTTTTTTTTAAATAAAAAATAAAATCATCCTGTTTTCAATTCCATTCCTCACTCTTACCTTAGTCCTTTTGAAGTGCATGTGTGGCATAACCTCCTCTCTACGAACTTAATCTTCTATTTCTGCCAGTTTCTTTCCACTCTTCCTATGGTTATCTATTAACTATATTATTGTTGATACACCTTATATCCCATCTTGTTCTTCTGTCACTTTCAGATAATATACATTTTTTAATTCATTACTATCATTTAAATGAGATTTTGGAAAGAGTAGAGATAAAAGTTTGTGTGCATTTCACCATGTTTAACTAAACACCTCTTGCCATCAAATGTTACTCATTATAGAAAAAACTTTTGATTTGTTAATATTTTATTATGAAAAATAATAAAATCCTCTCTCAAAATTAGAGTGTGGATAAACTTGATCTCTGTATATCCATATCCAGCTACCATAATCATCAGCTCATAGCCACTCTTTGCAGGCTGGCTCCACACAATTCCCACCACAAGTGACCCCCATGCCCCCAATTATTTTGAAGTCAATATAAGTCATTGTGTCCTTCTTCATCTTACAAATTTTTCAAATCTTAAAACACAGGCATAGTATTATAATTACACCAAAATAAAAGATCATCAAGAATTCAACCAGTATTTATATTTCCCCAATTACCACATAAAAGTATTTTTTAGTGCTAGTTTGCTCACCTTTTTTATTTGATTTGCTGAAAACAAGATCCTAACAAGTTTCGTCCATTGGATTTGGTTGATATGAGTCAAATCTTTCTTAATCTATAGGTTTTCACTCTTCCTTTTTTTATTTTCTTATATTTATTGGTGGAAGAAACTGGAATTTTGTCCTAGAAGCTTTTGTTTTGGTTGTAGTTTGGATTTTTCTTATTCCATCTCTTGGTGTCTTTTAACGTATCTGCTTGCCTGGTGTCTCTTATATTCTCTATAAATTGGTAGTCAGATATGATTCAGGCTTATTTTGGTAAAATACAAAATGTAGCTTTCTCTCATATGTGATGATATCAGCCCCTGATGATTTTTTGCCATTATTTCATTGGGTTTGTTCAAAAGTAATACTTCAGGGGTGCCTAAGTGGCTCAGTAGGTTAAGCGTCTGACTTCGACTTTAGCTCAGGTCATGATCTCATGACCTCTGAGTTTGTGCCCTGGTCCTGCTCTGTACTGACAGCTGAGAGCCTGGAGCCTGCTTCAGATTCTGTGTCTCTGGTTCTCTCTGCCCCTCCCCCACTCACGCTCTGTGTCTCTCTCAAAAATAAATAAACATTAAAAAAAGAAAAGTAATACTTCAGTTGTACTTTCTTATTAGCTAGAATGCTTCTGTAGAAACTTCCCTTCTTCAGTTATTTTCTTTATACCATGTCACAATTTGTAGAAGAAAAGCAGGTTATTTGCCAGTTTTCAGAATACTGAGTGCCTAGCCTTGCTGTCCTCATTCTTTCTCTCTCTCCCCCGGCCCCTCAGTGTGTTTCAATCTCTAGCAGTTATTTTATTCTCACTGATGCTTGGTGGGCCCATATTTGACAAGTGGGCTTTCTGAGTTGACTTCCTACCTTCAGAGTGAGGTGATTACATTGTCTAGATATGGCATAACTGTACCCCAGGGTTCATAGTAAAATCCCTTTGGCTCACAGATTTATTTGGGGTGGGTTTTTAAATCTCTGTTAAAAGATATTTCAGGGGCTGTTTCCTTTTTCTTGTTTTTATTGACTTAACTTTATAGAGTGTTTTTTCTTTGCTTATATACTTATCTGTCCATTTGACATTTTAAAGGTAAATCCAAGAAAGGAAAGATAACAAGCCCATGCTATCAACCCTTCAGGATTCCACCATATCCTTGCAATTTATTTCATGAGGCCACTATCTCTTATTTAAAATAAAGCATTTTTGATTAAGCCCTTTAGGATCATCTCACATATTTTTAAAGAAAGCCCTGCTTTCTACAATATAAGAAGAAATCAGTATTTCACATTACAAAATGATACTATTATACTCAATAAATTTAAATTATAGTTAGTCTCTAGTTGGTTTCTATATGGAGTCCATTTTTAAATCCCCTTTGTGTTTCATATTCAGTAATGTGTGGGAACCATGTCACCTAATATCACAGCTGGTATATTTTCCAATCATTTTGTCTCGTCTTATTTTTCTGCCCAGACTGAAGAGGTCACATCTTTCTGGAGACTTCAACTGCTTCTCAAAGATGCTCCCTTCCCAGACCCATGTCAACATCTCCTTCTTCCAGCCACATGCCTTCCTGATGATTGGCATCCCAGGGCATGAGGCTGTTCATGGATGGATCTCTATCCCCTTCTCCTCCATGTACACTGTGGCCCTCACTGGAAACTGCCTGATCCTCTTGGCTGTGAGGAAGACTCCCAGCCTGCACCAGCCCATGTACTACTTCTTGTCCATGCTGGCCCTCACCGACGTGGGCCTCACCCTGTCCACACTGCCCACCACCTTGGCTGTGCTCTGGTTTGGCCACAGGCTCATAGGCTTCAATGCCTGCCTGGTCCAGATGTTCTTCCTCCATTCCTTCTCTGTGGTGGAGTCGTCGGTGCTCCTGGCCATGTCATTTGACCGCTTTGTGGCCATCTCGAACCCTCTTCGCTATGCAACTGTCCTCACCAATAATGTTATCATCAGGATCGGGATCGCCATTGTTACTCGGGCCACTGTATCCCTCTTTCCAGGGCCCTTCTTACTGAAGCGACTGAACTTTTGTCCTGGCAAGATTCTCCTGTCCCACTCCTTCTGTTTCCATGCAGATGTCATGAAACGGGCCTGTGCTGACATTACTGTCAACATCCTCTATGGGCTCTATGTAGTTTTATCCACAGTGGGTGTAGATTCTTTGCTTATTTTCCTGTCCTATACCCTTATTCTTCGTACAGTGATGGGTCTGGCCTCTCCGAGGGAGCGTGTCCGGGCCCTCAACACATGTGTTTCTCATATATTAGCTGTTCTGATTTTCTACATCCCAGTCATAGGAGTGTCAATGATCCACCGTTTTGGCAGGCACCTGCCTCACATTGTACATGCTCTTATTGCCTATGTGTACCTGGTGGTGCCCCCTGTGCTCAACCCCATTATTTACAGTGTGAAATCCAAGCCCATCAGGGAGGCCATGCTCAGATTACTGAGAGAGAAGAGGCAAGGCTGATGAAACCAAGAAACAACCACAGAATCTGAAGAAAAACATGACCAATCTTATGTCCAGAAAGTCCTTACTCAGATCCTTGACCCAGACACATTACCAAGAGTATGACAAGCAAATGGATACTCTCAGACTGATGGGTGACAAAATAGACTTCATTCTTTCCTGCACTCATTGACTTCAGCTTTTTAATTCAATATTTACTTGTGTGAGAATCTCTGCCATTACTAGAGACAGTAAAATGAATCATACATGGTCTTGTCTCTCCATTGTAAGACAGAAGATTCTAAATATACAATAATACTTAAATGTATTGTACACACAAAAGGCTATAGGAAACATGGTCTTGCCTCTCCATTGTAAGACAGAAGATTCTAAATATACAACAATAATTAAATGTAATGAGGCTATGATAGGTACACACAAAATGCTATAGGAATACAGAAGAGAGTTTCCTGCCTTCCTAGAGGAAATGAGAAGCAAGTCAGGGAAGAAGGAAGCTGAAAGGTGAGAAGGAGTTTGTCAGGCAGAAAAGGTGGGCAAGGGGAAGGCATACCTATGAAGGGAAAAGAATGCAAAAAATAAAAACACTGAGGTGTTGAATTATCTGGTGTGTTTGCAGAAAGGTGAGTAGCCATATGTGGCTCAGCATAATCTGTGTGTGTGTGTGTGTGTGTGTGTGTGTGTGTGTGTGTTGGAGAATGGCAGGAGATGAATTAGAAATGATGAGGAGTGGTGAGACTCCTTGGGGACCTTCAGACCTCATGGAAACATCTGCCCTCATTCCTTGTTTAAGAGTCAGCCATGGAAAGGCTATTGCATTGTAAAGGTTGCACAGACTTAACTGTGCTATAAGTTAGAAAGGTGAAAGGGGAGAAAAAGCGCAAGGAAAGCATTTAGAAGGTTGATGTAACAGTACTGGGAAAAGAGAATGGAAGCTAAAATTAAATCAGTAATGGAAAAAATAGATATATTTTTTAAAATTTTATCTCTACATTTCTCTTCTTTGTCTTCTGAAAGTGTCAGAAGCAATGAGCAAAGCTAGGGCCCACATATTGGTTTTTAAAAACCATTCCCACTATAATTCCCTGGGATATTTGGAGCAATGGCTAATTCCAGGTATGAAGCAGAAAAAACATAAGGTGATACTGGAATAGCTTATGCACCCTAAAGCAGTAAAGAACACTAAGACAGCAGAGTCCTGTGGAAAAAAAAAAAAATACATAAACTCATTTGAAGAGGCTACCGGTGGATATAGGTGGGTCAATTAGAACATTAAAAATAATTTTGACAGCAGATGGTTATAGCAAATTGAATTTTTAAAGAAAGTGTGAGTCCATAGTAATATTCAAAACAAAGAGGGAGAAGAGAAGAAGGAAAAAATAACTCTTCTTTAGAAAGTACTGATAGATTTAGATCTGAACAATAAGAACACAAAATCATATATGTAAAATTCCTACCAAAAATGTCCAACCTGAATCTAACCATGAGAACGTAATCAGAAAAATCATGTATATAAGAAGCACCACACACACAAACACACACACACACACAAACACACATACACACATACACACACACCCCAGCCCAGAATCTTAAGAAAGGCAATTTTGGGGGCGCCTTGGTGGCTCAGTCGGTTGAATGCCAGACTTTGGCTCAGGTCATGATGTCACAGTTAGTGAGTTCGAGCCTTGTGTCAGGCTGTGTGCTGACAGCTCAGAGCCTGGAGCGTGCTTTGGATTCTGTTGTCTCCCTCTCTCTCTGCCCCTCCCCCACTCACACTCAGTCTCTCTCTCTCAAAAATAAATAAACACTAAAAAAAATTTTTTTTAAGCAATTTTGTAAAAACTATGTTGGAGAATTAATCTAAATTAAAAGAGATTAGCAGGAAAAGACCTCTCTGACCTCAGCCGTAGCAATCTCTTACTCGGCACATCCCCAAAGGCAAGGGAATTAAAAGCAAAAGTGAATTACTGGGACCTTATGAAGATAAAAAGCTTCTGCACAGCAAAGGAAACAACCAACAAAACTAAAAGGCAACCAACGGAATGGGAAAAGATATTTGCAAATGACACATCGGACAAAGGGCTAGTATCCAAAATCTATAAAGAGCTCATCAAACTCCACACCCGAAAAACAAATAACCCAGTGAAGAAATGGGCAGAAAACATGAATAGACACTTCTCTAAAGAAGACATCCGGATGGCCAACAGGCACATGAAAAGATGTTCAACGTCGCTCCTTATCAGGGAAATACAAATCAAAACCACACTCAGATACCACCTCACGCCAGTCAGAGTGGCCAAAATGAAGAAATCAGGAGACTATAGATGCTGGAGAGGATGTGGAGAAACAGGAACCCTCTTGCACTGTTGGTGGGAATGCAAATTGGTGCAGCCGCTCTGGAAAGCAGTGTGGAGGTTCCTCAGAAAATTAAAAATAGACCTACCCTATGACCCAGCAATAGCACTGCTAGGAATTTATCCAAGGGATACAGGAGTACTGATGCATAGGGGCACCTGTACCCCAATGTTTATAGCGGCACTCTCAACAATAGCCAAATTATGGAAAGAGCCTAAATGTCCATCAACTGATGAATGGATAAAGAAATTGTGGTTTATATACACAATGGAATACTACGTGGCAATGAGAAAAAATGAAATATGGCCTTTTGTAGCAACATGGATGGAACTGGAGAGTGTGATGCTAAGTGAAACAAGCCATACAGAGAAAGACAGATACCATATGGTTTCACTCTTATGTGGATCCTGAGAAACATAACAGAAACCCATGGGGGAGGGGAAGGAAAAAAAAAAAAAAAAAAAAAGAGGTTAGAGTGGGAGAGAGCCAAAGCATAAGAGACTGTTAAAAACTGAGAACAAACTGAGGGTTGATGGGGGGTGGGAGGGAGGGCAGGGTGGGAGGGAGGACAGGGTGGGTGATGGGTATTGAGGAGGGCACCTTTTGGGATGAGCACTGGGTGTTGTATGGAAACCAATTTGACAGTAAATTTCATATATTAAAAAATAAAAAAAATAAATAAAAAAAAAATAAATTAAAAGAGATTAAAGGGCTATAACAAACAAATACTACCATTAACCAGTAATTATTAGGACAATTGTGAAATCTGAATATGTACTGTATATTGGCAATATTATTAGTTAGTATAATTTGCTTAGATTTGAAAACAGTTTTCTCATCATGTAGGAGAATCTATTTTTAGGAGGTCCATAGTTAATGTTTATTGAGAAGGATTGTAATGTCTACAATTTACTTTCAAATGAGTCTGCTGAGGGGAGTCTGGGTGGCTCAGTCAATTGAGGGTCCAATTCTTGATTCTCTTGATTTCGGTTCAGGTAATGATCCCGGGGTCATAGGACTGAGCTCTGCATCAGGCTCATGCCGAGTGTGGAACCTGCTTAAAATTCTCTCTCTCTCTCTCTCTCTCTCTCTCTCTCTCTCTCTCTCTCTCTCTCTCTCTCTCTCCCTCTCTGTCCCTCTCCTTCATTTGGTCTCTCTCTCTCTTTCAAATAAAAATAAAATACTTTTTTTAAAAATGAGTCTGCAGAGGAGCGCCTGGGTGGTTCAGTTGGTTAAGCATCCAACTTCAGCTCAGGCCATGATCTCATCGTTCATGAGACTGAGCCCTGCATCAGGCTCTGTGCTAACAGTTCAGAGTCTGAGGCCTGCTTGGGATTCTGTGTCTCCCTCTCTCTCTGCCCCTCCCCTGCTCAGGCTCTGTCTCTCTCTCTCAAAAAGAAATAAACGTTTAAAAAATTGTTTTAAATGAGTCTGCAGAAAAAGTGTGTATGTGTGTGGTGTGTGTGTTTGTGTGTGTATGCACACATGTGTGGGATAGCCAGGAGGGAGAGACCAAGCAAGCTACATGCCCATGATCCTAGTATCTCAAGAGAGACAGTACAGTGTCTCAGGTAATTATTGAATGAATGCTGAGAGTGATCCTAAGGCTGAGCCTGGGTAAGGTAATCCACTGGTGTTCAGAATACCGAATTCAAATGCAAAGGAAGCAAAAAAAAAAATTATATTTCCTCTTGACTAGAATATGCTTTTCATTAAGACTTGACTTGGGATTTTGCCCACTCCCATCCTAAGCCAAGTAAGGGGTTTCAATAGTGATCCCCAAGCACTTGTGCTTCCTCCAATTGTAGTACTTAATACATTATACTGTAATTATAAATAGTTACATTACATTTGAGATTTTGAAATCCTTAAAGCTAGGGATCAGTGCTGATGTTCTAGTTATTTCTGTGTTCTCAGTGCTTAACTTGGGCCTGGCACACAAAAACACATTGCTTAACAAATGATGTTTCAGTGAATGCACAAATGAAGACAGTGAAAGGACGTAGCATAAAGCCTATGGGTCTGGTCAGAAATAAAGATCTCTGGGTGTAGGGTCTAGCACTCCTCAGTTTACCTCCAAATGTAGGCAGTAGAGGATGAACCTATAACTGCACAGCCCTGGTGAGTGGATCTCCCAGCTTTTTTTTTTGCTGCTGTAATAGTCACCTACTACTTTCTCCACCCTAAGTGGAAGACTCTTATCCTTCCAGGAAGAGATTAAAGGTTCTGTCTTCTGTGTCTTGTTTCTTGATCTTCCCTCTTCTACTCTCTTTGCAGCTTGTACACACGTCTCTCAGAGAACTTATCACCTGCTACTGAAATCATCTATTGTACTGATCTATTCTAGTTCCTGGAAGGCAATACTGATTACATTGAAAGCCTTCATTATCCATAAAAGGGATTGGCCCAGACATGGCTTCAGGAATATTATTTGAATAAATCTATTTATAAATCATAATTCCTGAACAAATATCCTCATGTCTATTTAACAACTAGTTTCTAAGTTCACACCACACTCAAAGCAATGAAAGCTATAGATAAAGCTCTTCACAGCTGTGGAGCAAATGGGCATCCTTTGTTCCAAAAGGGCATCTTCTTGATCAAGTACAGTTTTCCTCTGGCCTTCCATGATTGCCTGAGATTATAATATTAGAGACTCTAGACTTTGGTTACACATCACTCTATTTTGCTTTAGCTCTTAAAATTCATTGTCCCTGGGATAGGGACACCTTCATTCCAAAATTATCCCAAAAAGACCACAGGGGCAGGCACTTTCTTCACTGACAGGTGCATTGGCAGAAAACTGGGAAGTTGGCAAGTTGAAGTAGAATTTATAGGCCAATGTTAGGAAATACAAATGTTCTCTTAAGATTCTTCTGCAAATATTTCTTTGAATCCTGATATCAATTCTTTTGGTATACATCTAGAAGTAGAATTTCTAGATGATATGGTATTTCCACTTTTAATTTTTTGAGTACCTGCATATTGTTTTCCATAGTGGCTACACCAGTTTACATTACTGCCAACAGTGCACGAGAGTTCCAATTTATTCACATCCTCACCAATACTTGCTATCATTTGGATTTTCCTTTCTTTTCTTCTTTTGATGATAGCAATACTAACAGTTGTGGAATGATATCTCATTGTGGTTTTGATTTGCTTTTCCCTAATAATTAGTGATGTGTTGAACACCCTTACATATACCTATTGCCCATTTGTATATTTTTGAAGAAATGTATGTTCAATTCCTTTGCCAACTTTTTAATCAGGTTATTTAGTTTTTTTGCTGTTAAGTTTTAAGAGTTCCTCATATATATTTTTATATTCATCCTTTATCAGGTATGTGGTTTGCAAATATTCTCTCCTGTTCCATGGGTTGCCTTTTTACTTTGTTGTTCTTATTTTCTGTGCATTAATTTTTTTAAGTTTACTTATTTATCGAGAGATAGAGAGAGAGAGAGAGAGAGAGAGAGAGAGAGAGAACCAGCAGGGGAGAGGCAGAGAGAGAGGGGAACAGAGGATCTGAAGCTGGTTCTGTGCTTACAGCAGAGAGACAAATGCAGGGCTCAAACTCACAAACTGTGAGATCGTGACCTGAGCCTAAGTCTGACACTTAACCAACAGAGCCACCCAGGTGCCCCATGGGCATTAAAATTTTAGTCTGATGTAGCTCCACTTGTCTAATTTTGCTTTTATTGATTTTGCTTTTGGTGTCATATCCAATAAATTATTGCTAAGTCTAATGTCATGAAGATTCTTCTCTAAGTTTTCTTCTATGAGTTTTACAATCCCAGGTCCACTTTCTGTATATTGTGTAATATAAGTGTCCAATGTCACTTATTTGCATGGAGATACCCAGTTTTACCAACACCATTTGTTTACGAGACTGTCTTTTCCCCATTGCATATTCTTGGGACCCTTGTAAAAAACCAGTTGACTGCATGTGTCATTCATTTCTGGGCTCCCTATCCCAAATGTCAGTTTTTATGTGAGAACTGTCTTTTTTTTAATTTTTAAAATAATCTCTGCACCCAGCGTGAGTCTTGAACTCACATTCCTGAGATCAAGAGTTGTGTGCTCTTCCAACTGAGACAGCCAGGTGCCCCAGTACCATACTGTTTTAAATTACTATAGAGTTTTAATGTACTGTGAAATCAGGAAGTGT
Source organism: Panthera pardus (assembly GCF_024362965.1). Taxonomy (NCBI): domain Eukaryota; kingdom Metazoa; phylum Chordata; class Mammalia; order Carnivora; family Felidae; genus Panthera; species Panthera pardus. Next base: position 54,939,587 of record NW_026526677.1, read on the forward strand.
AATGCCTCCAGCTTTTTCCTTCTATCTCAAACTAATTTGACTATTTTGGGTCTCTTGTGGCTCCATATGAATTTTAGGATTGTTTTTTCCTATTTCTGTAAAAAATGTCATTGAGATTTTGATAGGAATTGTACTGCACTCATAGATCACTTTGGGTAATATGAATATTACCCAAAATATGAATATTTGGACAATATTAAATCTTTTAATCCATGAACATACAATGCCTTTCCATTTATTTGTCTTAATTTCTTTTATCAATGATTTATAGTTTTCTGTGTATAAGTCATCTCCTTGGTTAAGTCTATTCCTAAATATTTTATTCTTTTTCATGCTATTGTTAGTGGGATTGTTTTAGTAATTTTCTTTTGGGATAGTTCACTGTTAGTATATAGAAACACAACTGATTTTTGTATATTGATTTTGTTTCCTTCAACTTTACTATGTTTATTAGTTCTAACAGTTTTTTAATGGAGTTTTGGGAGTTTTCTATACATAAGATCATGTTGTCTGCAAAGAAAGATAATTTTACTTCTTATGTTTCAATTTGGATGGTTTTATTTCTTTTTCTTGTCTAATTGCTCTGGTTAGGACTTTCAGTTCTATGTTGAACAGAAGCAGAAAGAATGGGCATCCTTGGAAGGAAAGGAAGGAAAATATTTTAGTTTTTCACTGTTGAGTATTTTAGTATGTTGAGGTACATTACTTACATATCTAGATTTCCATTATCATTGCAGCATTATTCACAATAGCCAAGATCCAACAATCCAAATGTCCATCAAAAGTTGAATAAAGAAAATGTGGTATATACATACTGTAGAATATTATTCAGCCTTAAAAAAAAAAAAGGAAATCCTGCAATTTGCAACAAGGAAACTTTTGGAATTCATTGATATGTCTATTACCTCAACTATGATGATAAATTAAGGAATGTATGCATATGTCAAATTTTATTAAATGAATACATTAATAATTTTTACACATCAATTATACTTTAATAAAGCTGCCATGCACACACATGCACACACACAGAGATACTATTGCATTTCAGTCCTGTGGCTTCTTCATATTTTCAATTTATTCTACTCTATTAGAAAAAAAAGGAAACTCCTGGGGATGGAACAAGATAGCAAGGAAAATTTCCTAGGTTGGAAGACACTCTGTATCTCTAAAAACATAAAAATAGAGATATGGAAGCTCCCAGTAAACATGTGTACCCCCATTCATCTCTCTCTACCTTGGGACCCTTTATTACCCATCTATCTTCTATCTATTACCCATCCTCTATTACCCATCTATCAAGGTTGCTTGATACATATTTGCTGTGCAACAGAATGGGGCTTTCACAATGTCACATGAAGAACAGACACAGAAAGTGGCAGTTCTTAACCTGCATGAACAATCCTAAGGGCCAAGGAGAGAGTGGAGGGAAAGAGACACAATGAACCGTGTGTTTCTGAAAGGTACCATTTAGCAGGGCCAGAAATTGTTCTGTGTGACTCCAGATGTCTGATCTGATATCACTAAAAAGGAAAGTAAAGGAAAAAACTGAAATGCCCAGAAAAATTTCCTGCAGATGTGGCAGAATGGATGAACCTACAGATGATGAGGATTCTACACCTCTCCTCCACATCTCAGTTGCTTAAATATCTCATTTTCCCTATAACCCTCTATGCCAACACACATATCCCACACATTTTCCATTGCCCAAGAAAAAACAAGTATAGACTATCCTCTGGGCTGTGGCTTGGACATCCCTGGGGAATAGCAACTCGCTAAGGTATCCAGCCAGTGGTATAAAGGTAAGTATCTTAGTTGCAGTTTTTCTGGGCTCCTTCAGGATGTGAAGAGGTAGAGAAGGCTATGACAAGCAAGGTAAGTACCTTGGGCCAAAATACAATCCCTTCTATACTACTTAGAAGGATGGAGGTCTGGTTAGTGAGTCTGAGATTCCCCTCTCTTCAGCTGCTGCCAGGAGGAGGAGCCAATGGTAAGGAGATGAGCATATGTCAGAAGCAGCAAGAAAAGTAAGGAGGCCTGGACTTCCAGAGACAGCAGATCTATGCCTCTAGATGAAGCAGAGGAAATGAAGGAGTCTACTTTCCTAAAGCACAGAAATTTACTGATTCAGAGAATTATTCAGAAACCCAGCTCTGTGTCCAAGAAAATTAGTACCCTTTTGTTTCTCTAAGTAGGGCAACAGTATACGTGAAATGTAAATCCATTTCAGTCATTTATTTTCCAGTAATTATGAGGAAGTTAAACTATCCCCTACATTCTGCATTTGTTTGGGGGACATATTAGCTAATGTATGTACATTCCTGGAATGGTTAATAATACAAAGAGCTGAGAAGATGAGAAATAATTAATGAAAAATTATATACAGCATAAACAAATATCTTCCTAATAACAAGTGTCCTATCACCATCTTTCTGTCTGCCCAGACTGAAGAGGTCACATCTTTCTGGAGACTTCAACTGCTTCCCAAAGATGCTCCCTTCCCAGACCCATGTCAACATCTCCTTCTTCCAGCCACATGCCTTCCTGATGATTGGCATCCCAGGGCATGAGGCTGTTCATGGATGGATCTCTATCCCCTTCTCCTCCATGTACACTGTGGCCCTCACTGGAAACTGCCTGATCCTCTTGGCTGTGAGGAAGACTCCCAGCCTGCACCAGCCCATGTACTACTTCTTGTCCATGCTGGCCCTCACTGACGTGGGCCTCACCCTGTCCACACTGCCCACCACCTTGGCTGTGCTCTGGTTTGGCCACAGGCTCATAGGCTTCAATGCCTGCCTGGTCCAGATGTTCTTCCTCCATTCCTTCTCTGTGGTGGAGTCGTCAGTGCTCCTGGCCATGTCATTTGACCGCTTTGTGGCCATCTCGAACCCTCTTCGCTATGCAACTGTCCTCACCAATAATGTCATCATCAGGATTGGGATGGCCATTGTGGCCCGTGCTGCCCTGTCTCTCTTCCCAGTGCCTTTCCTGCTTAAACGCTTGAACTTCTGCCCTAACAAAATCCTTTTGTCCCACTCGTTCTGTTTTCATCCTGATGTGATGAGAAGAGCCTGTGCTGACATCACCATAAACATCATCTATGGGCTCTATGTGGTATTGTCCACTGGAGGCATAGACTCTCTGCTCATTATCCTATCCTATATTCTTATCCTACACACAATCTTGGGACTGGCATCTCCCAGGGAGCGCATCCGAGCCTTCAACACCTGTGTTTCCCATATCCTGGCTGTCTTTGTCTTTTTCATTCCAGGCATTACCATGTCCATGATCCACCGTTTTGGGAGGCACTTGTCCCCCATTGCACATGCCCTTGTTGCCTATGTATACCTGGTGGTACCCCCTGTGCTCAACCCCATCATCTACAGTGTGAAATCCAAGCCCATCAGGGAAGCCATGTTTAGGATGCTAAAGAGAAAGGGCCAAGACTGATCAAACTATGAAATATAATTGGGTCCGGGTACTATAAAGGAAACTTGTTGCTGTACTTTGCAGGAACCTGCTACCCTCATAAAGCATTGAAAATTCCTACTCAGGAAGTGGGAAGACCATCAGGATTATTTATGTTTCAAATTTACATTCATGATTTACTTTTTACTGTAAATAGTGCTGAGGATTAAAGACTGAAAAATATATTAAACATGATCCTTTCTCTCCAGAAACACATTCTTGTATGAGGATAAAGGCAAGTAAATACACACCAGCATACAAGTACAACAATAAAGTCCTGTGCAAGAGGTTACTAGAGGAACTGCAAATTGGTAGCGGCCAGAAATTGCCTGGGAAGATCAGAAAACCTCTACAAAGGAGGGAATGTTTTTTATTTCACCTTGAAAAATGTGTAGGGTTTCTCTAGGCAAAGTAGGAATTCAGTAAGAAAGATAAAAATCCAGGAAAAAAGAGCAATATGAAATAAAAGGCTCCGTGTCTTGAAGAAGTAAATGTGTTCATGGAAAGTTAAGCATGCCTGCACTTCTTTATGTCTCTACCACTTGTTATACCTACACAGGTGTGACTGTGGTGTAGGGGTTGAAGAAGGAGTGGTATGGGATGAAGCCAGAAGATTGTACAATTTGTACAGAATTATACAGAACTGCACATACTAACATAACTTATATGCTAACTGCATATACCATGCTAGGTAGTTTGGTTTGCCAAAAAAACATATAAATCATTTATTAAATATTTTACTATAAAATAAGTTAGGAGTATGTATTGCAGGTTAAAAGTGTATTGACATACAAGTAAAACTAGAGCCAAAAGACTATCAGCTTAAGCTTTTATCTGGTCTCAGGGTCTTCCCAGACACCATTTACTTTGCCTGCAATGTTCTCATCTCCCCACCTACCTATATCTCATTTCTAGCTACACTTCTTATTAGTCAAGTAGAAGCCTAATTTCTCAGAAAATTTGTCCAATTCTCTTCTCCACATTATTCACTGGACTGTGTTTGTCTCCTATGCAATATATGCACATATGCAATATGCAACAGTCTATCACTCGACTAGACTGTAAACCCCAAGCGTGCCAAAATATACTCAGTTTTAGTGGTGTTTGTGGAGTAATAGCTGCTTAATGATTCTTTTGAATATATAAATGAATTTGAATGGGGAAAAAGAATACATATAAATGATTGCAAAAGTTTGTGAAAAGGCTTCTAGTTGAACTTGGATAGCTGACCTGGAGATGTGAGAGGTGCAAAACAGCTAACTGATTGAACTAAGGCTCCTCAACCTAGTGAAGGTTTCCTATTTTTTCACCCTATGGGATCTCCTGGGCCCTTTTCCCAGACTTTATGCCCTTCACACATCAATGAAATACTCTGGCTCCGTAAAGAATTTTTGTAGGAAAAAAATTACAATACTAAGATTTTTTAATATATTCCTGCTTGAGTATACCTTCATACAAAGTGAAGCTGAAAGGGGATGTCTGTCTCTCTTCTTAACCACTCCCCATCCTCTCAAAAGTATGAGGTTCAATATCACAATATCTTAGTATATACTGTCTGCACTGGGTTATAGTGGTTAAGAACACAAACTGTAGAGTCAGGAAACAAGCCTTATTCAAATTCTAAGCCTGTCTCTTACACTTACCAGCTATCTAACTTGGGAGGATTTTACCTTTTATGTGTTAACAAATAGTTTGTTTATTCTTTAGTGATCCCTATGTGCCAAGCACTCTGCTAGTTGATCATAATATAAAGGTACCAAAACCAAACTTGATTTTTTTATGGAAGGAATACACATCAATTAAATATCTCTGATTTCTTCAGTCACCAGTTACAGAAATGTCCCTTCTTTTAAAGGCTCTTGTAATTATCTCAACCCATATGAATATAAACTCCCTGTCTTAAGGTCAACTGTGCCATATAACACAACACAATCACAGGAGTGGTATTTTACCACATTCAAAGATTTGCGGGACTAGACTAAATATATACCGAAATAAATGTAAATTTACAATGAATTAAGAGCTATCCATTTAGGCTCCTCTTCCCCCAGTAGACTATAAGTTCAATGAAGGAAGAGCCTAACACTTTTGTTCTACACTGCATTCTGAATGCAAAGTTTGCACTCATTTTAATAGTACTTAATGTTAATAGCACTAAAAATGTATTCAGCTACTATATTAGTTTTCCACTGCTGCATTAAAAAATTACAAAAAAAAATTTTTATCTTAAAATAACACCCATTTATTACTTCACATTCTGGAGGATGGGCTTGGCTAGATTCTCTAACTGGGGGTCTCATAAGGCCAAAATCAAAGTGTCAGCCAACTGGGTTCTTACCTGGAAGCCCTGGAGAAGAATCTGTTTCCAAGTTCATTTGAGCTGTTGGCAGAAGCCAGTTCCTTAAGGTTGTGCAACTGCTGTCTATTGGTCTTCCTCAGTTCCTTAAGGCTCCACACTCCTTCTCACATGACCCTCTTCATCACCAAACTAGCAACAATGCATCACATTCTTCTCATGCTTTGAATATCTCTAACTCCTGTCACCAGCTAGCTGCAGAAATGTCTCTTCTAAGGGCTCATGTGGGCTCAAGCACACCTATCTTAAAGTCAGCTGTGCCATATAATAACATAATCATAGAATTGATATTTCACATATACAAAGGTTTTGGGAACTAGAACAGGATATTTTTGTAGTGTTTTAGAATTCTGCTCACCATGGTGACTAAATAAATAGATTAATTAATAGATGAAAGTACACAATAAGCGTATTTCACCTGTTCAAGGGATCAGGAATGGCTTTTCTCAAAAAGTGATAATTATGGTGATGTCCAAATTCTGAATACAAGTTAACTAGGAAAAAGGAGAGTGTTTAGGGGAAGGTATATTAGGCAAATAAAACTTTGTCTCCAAAGAACTTGTGGAAAGGGAAGCATGGCACAGTAAAGGAATGGAATGAAAAGTAGTGCTACCAGGAAGTCAAAGAGCAAAGAACCTATGGCTTAAGATAAATGTGAAAAACATAAATGAGAACCAATCAGAAATATGGGAAATAATTAGTGTGTTAATCAGGGATGAGGATCATTTTGACATGACCACATTTATTTTAAAAACATCATTTTTTTAATATTTTGTTGTAGAGAACATATTAAATTATCAGTTAGAAGGCTAGCAAAATAGTCAAGATGAGATTTAGTGGAAACTTGGACTAGGGGTGTGGAGATAAAGAGAAGGAGATGGGTTCAAACTTATTATATAAGTAGAAATTATATAACTTGACTTTGGATCAAATATGAAGACTAAGAGAAGAAAAAGGAAAGGCCAAGGAAGAGTGATAGTTTGGGACACTTCAGGGTAAATGGTGGCATGATTAACTGAAATATGAAACATGAATAAAGAAACTTATTTGGGCAAAGAATATCATGAGTTCAATTATGGACACTCTGAGCCTGAACTCCCTTGAAAGCATCCAAATGACTAGAATACACAGGCCATTAGACTTATAGCCCAGGAACTCTTGACTAGCCAAATGGTCTACACTAGAGATAAAATTTAAGTCATGATATACAGATGGCAATAAAAGCCATCAGCCCAAGTGTCACTGCATAACAATTAAAGGGCTAATTTCAGGCCCTCATATACCATGTTCTCTCATAAGCCCAAGTAGAATGTATGTGGCAAAGGAAACTGTGAAGTACTGAGAGAGATAAGAGGAAAACCACGGGTGTGATGCCATGGATGGCAAAGGAAGAAAATGTATCAAGAAAGAGGTAGTAGTCAACTGTGTTGAATGTTGTTGAGAAGTCAAGGAAGGTAAAGACTTAAAACCTCAGACACACAGAGCTCCTTGATGATGATAGTGAATGCCTTTGGTAGTCTGATGGAAGACAAAGTTATGATGCAGTAATGAAAGAGTTAGATGAAAGATGCACACATGGAGATAAGTTATAGATAACTTCTCTAAGAGATTGGCTAAGAAAGGAAAGAGATGAAAGAGGAATATAGGATCTAGGCAGGTTTATACTTGTTGTTTTTAATATGGAAGAGACTTGAACATAATGAATGCTGGAAATGATTGAGATGATAAGTTTGAATATCCAAGAGGGAGAAGGAACAATAATGTAAATTTCCTGAGGTGAGAGGACATTGACCAAAAGAAAATTAATAAAAGCCTATATAAGACCCAGTTTGGTGTCATCTTGATTCATAAAGACTTTGTGATAATTATGCTAATGTAAGGAAATACCTCCTCCTTTAAGAAATTCATACCTCCATTGTTTTTTCTGGAAGGATAATCAGCAGTCTTATCGGAGCCCCTCACTTTCCAGGTTTTGTTTCCTTTAGTTTCTAAGCTATTTATTCAACCAATATTTATTTAGTGTTGTATTTGCAAGGCTAGACTACTTTAAAAACAAAAATATGTTCAGTGATGACACAGTCAGTTTTCATTTATACAAATGGTGCAAATATGGGTTGGTGGAGGGTTGCAGGTAAAAGGGTTTGGCTCTACATAGTTTTTTTTAGGAACTCGCTGCTGGTGGTTTACCATATGCAACACGTGGATTCCCAAGTCACATGCAGTGTCAACATGGAAGACTACATAGGAGAGTTTTTAAGCCAGGTCTAGAAGCTGCACACATCACTTCCATTCACATTGAAAGTAATGGCTAGAATTTAATCATACCCAACTTACAGGAGGCTGGGAAATGCCTAGCTGTGTGTCCTGGATGCAGATGAATTAGTGTGGTGAACAGCAGTCAATGTCTGTCATAAGCATCTACTATGCCCCAGGCACATCTACTATGCCCCAGGATGCAATGATGAAGAGGTTCAATGAAACAGTGCCCTCATACACTTACATACAATTCACCAGCAAATACAGGTATTAAATAAGCATTTCTCAAACATAATGAGTATTACAAGAGAAGAAGAAAGTGTCTTGTGGGAATACCTATCAGGGAACCCAAGGATTCAAAAGGGAAATGAATCACATGTTTCAGAGGTCACATGTTTCAGAGGTTCTTATTTTAATTTCTTGGTTAAGACTGTTTTCACATCATACTGAAGACAAAATCTGTTAACCCTTGGAAATAGTCCCCTCAGAAGCAGAACTGCCTGATTCCTATGCTTCTACAACCCAAGTGTCTTCTTGTTTCATATCACACAATACCCCAAATAAAGTACACTCCTGAAGGATCCCTCACCAGCTACTAGTCACCCTCAAATAGCCAATGTTATCTCTGTCTACCATCCCACACTTCCCATCTTAGCCAGGGACTCCCAAACCTTGCTATCTATCAGAATCACTTATGGACCCTTTTTAAATTTCTATCTTGCTGAGCCCTATGCCAGACTTCCTGAATCAGAATCTACAATAACTATAGGTCAAAGCAAAAATGAAAAGTAAAATTACAAGTTATTTTCAACTGAATGAAAATTAAACATATGGAATTTGTGAGATGCAGGCTGAAGCAGTACTTAGAGGGAAATGCATAGCACTACAGTACCTGTATAAGAAAAAAAGATCCCAGTAACCTCAGCTTCCACCTTAAGAATTTAGAAAAATAAGAGGAAGTTAAATCCAATGTAAGCAGAAGAAAGAAAATAACAGAGAAAATCAACAAAACAGAAAAAAAAAAAAGAAAATCAATGAAACCAAAATATATTTCATTGAGAAAAGTATTAAGATTGGTAAGCCTCTAGCCAAACTGAACAGGAAAGAAAAAAGAGAGAAAACACAAACTGTCAATACCAGGAATGAGAGTGGTGATCTCACTACAGATGCTGCAGATATTAAAAGGATTGTAAGAAAATATAGCATTAAATTTCACACCTTAGATAAGATGGAAAACTTCTTGGAAGACCTAAGACATTCTAAGTTAGATAAAGAAAGGGTGATACATCTTTCACTCCTTCTTAAAGTCCTCCTTCCCATCAGCCACCTTTTCTAAGGATACTTTTTCTGGGTGATTTTTACTAGAAGCAATTTTTACCTTCCAAATGTCACACTCGCTATCTTTGAAAGTGTGGCTTTTCTTGGGGCGCCTGGGTGGCGCAGTCGGTTAAGCGTCCAACTTCAGCCAGGTCACGATCTCGCGGTCCGTGAGTTCGAGCCCCGCGTCAGGCTCCGGGCTGATGGCTCGGAGCCTGGAGCCTGTTTCCGATTCTGTGTCTCCCTCTCTCTCTGCCCCTCCCCCGTTCATGCTCTGTCTCTCTCTCTGTCCCAAAAATAAATTAAAAAAAAAAAGTTGAAAAAAAAAATTTTTTTTTAAGAAAGTGTGGCTTCTCTCTACTGATATATCTATATTTTAATAAGGAACAATAACTCACAAAAACAGCTTAAAAACAAAGGTAGGGAATACATTTCCTGTCAATCATGGTCATGAAAAAGATGAAAGGGAAGAATAAGAGGAGAAGGAGGAGGAAATGGATTTGGAAGTAAGTCAGGGATCTGGACATGTCTGGGAAGAAGACCGTGGAAGAAGAGCAGCTGATTCTCCATCCCCTTGTTCTTTAACTTTCTTAGATTTAAAAGCCCTGTATCCTGTTGGCTCCCTTAGTTGTAGAAAAGGCAGACTACAATCTGATTCTGCATCATCTTCATTCCCTTTGGATCCAGTCTAACATAAAGAAAGCTATGAGATGTCCGGGAATGAACAAGAAGTTTTGAGAATACAATAGTGCCCCCCCTACCCATGGCTTCACTTTCCGTGGTTTCAGTTACCCACAATCAACTGTAGTCTGGAAGCAGATGAATCTCCTAACATATCATCAGAAAGTCAGTAGTTGCCTAACACTACATCACAATGCTTACATCAGTCACCTCACTTCATCTCTTCATGTAGGCATTTTATCATCTCACATCATCATAAGAAGAAAGGTGAGTATACAGTACAATAAAATATTTTGAAAAAGAGACACTACATTCATATAACTTTTATTACAGTATAATTGTTCTATTTTATTATTAGTTATGTTGTTAATTTCATATTGTGCCTAACTTATAAATCAAACAATATCATAGGTATGTATATATAGAAAAAAGCATCGTACAGTACATATAGTATATATCATCTGCAGTTTCAGGCATCCACTGAGGGTCTTAGAATGTATCTCCTGTGGATAGGAAGTGGGACTACTGTACCTTAAGAGATAAACAACAAACATCAACTCTGAAATCCTAAACCAATGGTATAATACGGCACTTTCCCAAATTCAGGTCTGTCTATCTTAAAGACAGACTCTCCACATGTATGCTCATTGCATCCAAAGGAGTCTTATTTCAATTTAATTAAAGCAATAATATAGTATATTTTATTAACTTGAGCATATATGACTCAGAAGCTCACTCAAACTTTTCTGAACTGTAAATGGTCCAGTTCTAAAGTATGAACCAAGAGGTCTAGGGACACTAAAGAGAAAATGCCTCTTTTGGCCTGACAAATGATAAAAGAGTTTCATTTTATCAAGTGTTGCTAAAAAGAAAAAATGGCAAAAGGCAATTCAAAGGAAACAGAGTGAAATAGAGGATTTAAAAGTGCATGAAATCATTGAGAGATAGCAAGTATTATAAAGTAGCTGAAAAATACACTACGTGGAAAAATTAGAGATTTTACACAGAAAAAATAAGATGGGAACATATATAAAAGTAAAAAAGAATGGCCTACTGTCATTCTAAGAAGTAACTCTGTATGGGAGGCAATAAAAGATCCTCAATGGATTTTAAGTAGGGGAGCAGATAATCGGAATTGTGTTTGGAAAAATTCCTGCAAACTACATGGGATTTAGGACTCGTGCACAAGATGTTTAAGGCAAGGAAACAAATGTGAAAGTATGGCAATCCTCTAAGCAAGAGGTAAGTATCTGGGCCAGAACACTGGTAAGCAGAATGGAGAACACAAGCCACATTTATGAAACATTTCTAAATAAACCTAAAAAAATGACTGACTTATAGACTGAGATTTAGTATTATTCAGACTCCTCCAGGACCGAACAAAGGTCCAAGTGGCTGAGGCAGTAGGGTCAGAGACAGCAATATCTAAACAAAGGAAATGGGGAAGGTAAAAGGATACCTATGTGAAAGGCACATGATGAAGGTCTTTGCCAGAACATACCCTAACTTCCAGCCAAATCTCCTGAAAGAGGCAGCCTATTCCTCTCATTCTAGTCCTTAACTCCAGGCCCTTCCAGGTGACCCAGTGAGTAGTCATTAAATAAATGACCAGAAATCTGACCTAGAAGTTAAAAGAGTCCTGCTATAGCTTTGTCTCTATCTGGCATTTAATAATTTAGTATTTATTAAGAAATTAGATAAAGGAAGGTGGTGGTGGTGGTGGTGTGTGTTTATACTCACAAAATGGTTAAGTCACTTAAGATTAAAGCCATGAAACTTATCATGAGCATACTATCACGGACTTGGAATCCCTTCTAAAATCTAGGATAATGGCTGTATCTTTAAATTAAAAAAAAATTTAAATGTGTCCGATTTATCTGTTGATTATCCCTGTATCTAATGGGCTTTCAAATACAAAACTGGTAACACACATTCATCATATGTCCATACAGAAGCATGCATACAAACACCTATTAAAAATCTGGAGAAATAAACACAAAAATGCTAACAATGTTTGTCTTCTAATGTGACAACTTTATTGGAGTTTATTATACTTTTCTTTTGTATTTGGGGAATGTCAAAAGTTTATTATACTGCTTTCCTAATAAGAAAGAAAATCTGTCTGTTTCTCTCTCTTTAATTCTCTTTCTCTCAATCCCAATGTCAGGGCTTTACTGGGTAAGGGGCCTCTGTCCGAAATGACCAAAGCCTGCACTGACTCTAGTTTATGCTCCTAGTTCTGCTGGCCACCACTCACCTGAGCATATCAGAACCCATACTGCTCACAATTCTCATCTTCTGGATTCCAGTCCAAGAAATCACATGTACTCTCTCTATACCCTAACAAGCAGTCTGCTAGCTATAGCCAGAAAATTCTGGCTGGTTCTGTGCCAAGCTTTCTACTATACTACCTGCTTCTGTTTAGGTCTAACAAGCGTTCCATGGGTAATGGTCTCATTTCTTCCCTGTCTATTCTCGCTGCACTCCTGTAGCACCCACACCTTCTCCTTCCCATTCTGCTTCCATCTAGAAGTGTTGTGCCTAAGTAGACCTCTAGGACCATATTCATGCTAAATTTACTAGTCTTTATGGCCTCTCCTACAGCCTTGTTCTCCAAGCACTGATGTTGTGGGCTTCACCCACAGGGCCATTCAGAGCCTAGGGGATAGGCCGTATCCACTGATATGCTCTATTTAGTTCCTTTGGAGCCATGCTTGCCTTAACCTTGCTTCCCGGCTAGCCACATGGGCCACTGGCCTTGCTCAGCCTCATCATGCTTCCTGTTCTAGACCCCTGGTCTGTGAGAGACCTGTCATTTCTGTCATGAGCTTCTAGGTCTTCTCAGCTGCATTTCTCCAAAAAGTGTCTCTCCAGGTATCCTTTGAGTGACCCCACTGCTAATCATACTATTTTCCAAACTAGCCACTGTTTGGGAATGTCCCAAACACACTCTGCTGTTACTACCCAGGTATGGTGGCAAATGGACAAGGAACTATTGGAATTAAAGCCATCAGCAACATTAACAGGAAATTCCTATATGCAATACTAAATGAGTGAGGAAGGAAATTAAATACCTCCCCTAAAAAAAATGCAAGACTTTTGAAAAGTCTAACTCACTACCTCAAAGGTTTCTCTAACAGTCCCTCCCCACAATATGGATATCAAAAGACAATTTTTGTGACTTCATATAATTCACTGATCCCCATTAAGTATCAATTTTCCCATTGGTATAATGGTGATACTAATCATATTCCTACCCAGATAAAAACACTGATAAGATAGTGAAGGGAAAGTATCCATGATCTGTAAAAATGCTCAGAACAGAGTGTGCCATCTTTCATTAAGGTAGGTAACTGTAGTATTTTCAAGGTTCTACTCTAATCCTCCTCTTGAGAGCTGGTTCCTAGAATAAAAGAAATTATTTATTCTCTGTGGAGATCATTTTGAAGAAAGAAATCCCGGTACATCTGTTTTCCTGGGATCCAATACAGTTGGGGATTCTGAAGAAGAAATCATAGTGTCAAGCAAGATAACCTGATTATATTGTGCTTTTGTGTTTATTTTACTCTTGCCATGCTTAACTTTTGATCAATGTCCCTTAGATGTACAACTCTCATCTCAGAAATGCTGTGGACTATCAATGCAAGCAGAGATTTGGACTAAATGGTTAAATGGGAAGAAATAGCTCTCCAGCCACAACCATCTCAGGGTTTTAATAATTATATAAAGAGAATTATAAAGTGAAAATAATATTTAAAAACAGGGATTGGGAGTGTATGGTTCTGCTGCCCCTATCCATACAGAGATTCTCCAACCAATTTCCTGTTTGAAGGTATCAGTTGTGTTTCTATTAGGGAAGGTTTTTTTTCCTAATAATGTCTTCCAAAATGTTGATATTAAAATCTGAATTGAAAAAATTTGAGAGGAAAAGAAATTTTCACTGACACCTAGGGATCTGAAGTATGGGTGGTCACATGGAAAAGACGAAGGATACGCTGCCGGATCTCCTTTGTCTTCACTCCATAAACAATAGGGTTGAGCACAGGAGGAACAAGCAAGTAGGTGTTGGCCATAATGACGGGCAAGAGGGAGTCATGCCGCTTCCCAAAGCGGTGTACCATAGATAACCCAATGAAAGGTACATAGAATATGAAAACAGCACACACATGAGAGACACAAGTGCCAAATGCCTTTGCCTGGGCTTCACGTGTCAAGCCCAACACAGTCTTGAGGATAAGCAGATATGACAAGGAGATGAGAAGTGAGTCCAGGCCAATGGCAGAGATGATGACAATGAGGCCATAGATGATATTGACACGGATGTCAGCACAAGCCAGCTTCATGACATCTTGGTGTAGGCAGTAGGAATGGGAAAGAATGTTGGAGCGGCAGAAAGGCAGCCATTTGATGAAGATAGGCAGGGGTGCCATAAGTGAAGTACCCCGTACCACAGCAGCCATGCCAATCTTGGTAACACGAGGCAATGTTAGCACAGTGGCATGGCGTAGTGGGTGACAAATGGCCACATAGCGGTCAAAGGCCATGGCCAGCAGTACAGTGGACTCCATGCCAGATAAGGAGTGGATGGCAAACATCTGTAGAAGACAAGCATCAAACTGGATGGTAGTGGAATTGAACCAGAAGATGGCCATCATTCTGGGCATAGATGAAGTAGAGATAAGTATGTCAAGGCCAGAAAGCATGCAAAGAAAAATATACATGGGTTCATGTAGTCTGTGCTCAGTCCGCACAATGCAGATGACTGTCAGGTTACCTAGCACAGCAATAAGGTAGAGGGAGCATAATGGGAAGGCCAACCAGAACTGAGCTTTTTCCAAGCCTGGAAGGCCTATTAGAATGAAATATGTGGCACTAGATTCACTGCCATTGGGGTCCACCATAGTGAAGAAGAGGAGCCTCAACCAGTGCCAAGCAGGTACAGGCTGGAATACATAAATAAGCCATTGTCAGATACTCCAGGATCCCAAAACCATGCTTCCTTCCCTCCACCCTGATGTCCTATTCTCTTATCTAACTCTAATTTCATTGCCTATCCAAACTCTGATTCTATTCTAAACTCAATCTAACCACTATTTGTAACTCAAGGCCCAGTCCTAATTACTAATCCCACCTCTATATTCAATCCTGAAAACAAGTAAAATACTAAAACAAAAATTCTAAGCATATTTTACATCATTTAGTTCACAAAAAATAGGCTATTAACTGACTATACAGACTTAGATGATATTTTTATGTTGTCCCATAATTTCCTCTACCCTGTCCTACTCTTATGCTCCCCTATGTTCAGTACCAACTGTAATTCTATCATTAGGCTATCTTTAAAACTAATTATAATCCAAATATAGCAATACTAACACAAATCAACATGGTAACCTAATCTTAGCACTAATCCTAATGATGTCTCTCATTCTAACCTTTACTCAGACTTTAACATTAATCTAATGCTTAATTCTGGAAGCTATTTCAAACTTGATCTAAAACTTAATAATACCTATTTTATTATGATAATCCCTAATCCAGTTTTAAAAACTGACAAACTAACTTCATTCTAAACTCTGACTCTATACTTTACTCCTGTCCAATGTCCATCCAGAGTCTTACATTGTCCAGACTATCCAGTTTGTATCATAAAAGGAACAATAGCTGTAGTGGATGCCACTGGTATATCACTCAGATCCCCTCCACCAAACCAATGCACCTATATTTGCAGTGGGTGTGGAGTACTAAAGGCTCACAGTTCTCCCTTTCTCCAGAAAATTATCCTTGATCAAATGAGAGGCACTTCACCCAGAAGTTATGCTATACTCGGCCCCCTCAACCCCAGGACACATCTAGAGGTCAATGACTGCCTGACATAAAGGTGCAAAGAGCTAGTCGCCTTGCCTCCAGGTGGGACCTAAGCTGTGATGCAATGAGTACTTCAGAGCTTTCTGAGCAACCAGACTTTGCTGAGACCACAGCCTTGCTTAGCTTTCTCTCCCTTGTCTATCCTGCCTGTCTCACCCCTCTTCTCAGGACAGTAGTTTGTCAATACATCACTTAAACAAGAATTACCATCTCAAGCTCTGTGTCTAGGGGACCCACCAAGCTTAAAAGAGAGGGACTGACACAGAAGACTAAACCTGAAAGATGATGATGGCATTAGAAGCACTGCAGAAATAATCAATCCTATAGCAGGGGGTTGCTATCCCCAAATTTGGCTACAAAAGTGATGACTATAACTAGAGATTGTTGAGATGGGAAATGTCAGATGAGTTTTCTCAGATCTTATCTCTCTGTTGAAACAATTAGAGAGTTAACTAACTTCCTTCATCCGTTCCTTTTTTCCATCCACAAATATTCATGTGCTTCTATGACTTACTAGATTATATAAATTTACACTTGTTATATATATGAAAATATGCTTGGCTATAATCTGGAAACTAGCTATCTCCTCTTCCCATAATGGAAATAGTGCCACTTATTGCTAGGATATATTTAAGATAGTTTTATCTTGGGAGGAAAAAAGAAAAGGTTAGATTCCTAAGATCTTGAAACTGGAATGGGGGTTACCAGAGAGCAGGTGAGTGTGAGCCATTTGTAACTCAAAGCCCAGACTAATCACTAATCTCACCTCTAAAATCAGTCCTGAAAAGAAGTGAAATACTAAGACAAGTCACCAGACAGCAGTTGACTGTAAAGAAGAGTGCATGGCCAGCATCAGGAAGGACTTACACCATTCACTGGGTTCAGAATGCGTCAATAATCTTTGTTTCACCATTGAACTATCCCACAGGGGTTCCTTCACACCAGACAGAGAGCAAAACACTGAGAGCATGGGTTTTTGAAAGATTAATTCCAACTGCTGGAGGGAAAAGGTATAAGGAGCCATATTTAGCCTAGAAAATCAGGCAAAGAAGCCAAAGTCATCAGTGTCTGAAATCCTCTGTACTGACCTCTCTAACCTATGACACTATGAGCAGTTCTCTCCTTAAAACTCTCCCTCCTCCTCCTACTGCTCCTTATCTTTCTCTGATCATCTGTTCTTAGTCTCCTTTCTGGACCTGCAGACTCCTCTGCTTGACCCTTATGCATATTTCTAGATAATAATGCTCTCAGAATTTTATCCTTAGTTCCCCTCTTGTTCTATACCCTCTACCCTGGCCATCCCATCCCCTTCAATAAATCTATTTGTCACATAAAACTATTGATTCCAAAATCTGTTTAGCAAGCTTGAATTGTCTTTTGTGATCCAGATTCATAATTCTAAAGTCTTACTGAAAGGAATCACCTGTCTCTCAGGCATATTCAACTCTCCCTGTCCAAAAATCAAAAGCTTTGAACTCAGTCCTGGATTCAAATCCTGGTGGATATCTTCATTAGCTATGCCATCTGGGCAAATCATTTAACCTTTATAAGCCTCAGTTTCCCCATCTGTAAAATGAGGATAATAGTGACTGCCTAATAGAGGTCAGTGTGAGTATTAAATGAAACAATGAGTATAAAGCGTTTAACACAATGCCTGACACAAAGTAAAGGTGCAAATAATTACATCTATCATTGTTAACCGTTTTCTTACAGTGTTTCCTTTTTTTCTGTGGGGTGGCCTGAACAGCCACACAAGCTCAGAGGCTCTATTCTGACTGCCATGTCTCCAGTGCCACCTTCTTCATCTGCACAATCCCAACAATCTTCCCACCAAATGAAATCAGCTATCTATTGCTTAAAAAAATACCTCTCAAAGTTCCAAATTAATTCTAGAAAAAAGACTCAACTGTTAGATTGTGGCAAAAAGTCTATCTTCCAGCATTTGCCCTAGGTTTTTCTCCCGTCACTGCTGACCATGACCCCTGTGCTCCAGCCATATTAGAATGCATGTTGTTTCATGAAGGTGGCACTGATTCCCATGCTTCTGTGTCTTTTTCTCTTGTTTGCTTCTCATTCCTTTGTCAAGATCTTCCCAGATCCCCTTCCTGGACTTCCCACTGAGAAAATCTTATTCATCTTTCACATCCTGGTTTACTGTCTCCCTCCTATGCTGTTTGCTAACTTCTACCCCTGAGTAGAATTAAATGCTTCCTGCCCTGTGTTCCCAAAGAACTTTATTTAGGTCTCTTTTCATGCATTTACAGTCTTGAACTATAATTATTTCTATATTTATTTTGCCTGAATTATGGATTCCTGAATGGCAGGGACCATACCATATTTATTAATTAGTATGCAGTTAACATTTATTGAAAATGAAAGTGAGTTTTATCAAAAGAAGAATCCCTCAATAGACATCTAATGAGGATAGCACAGGCAAGGAGGTAGGAAGGACTGCCCGTTGTATGAACTATAGATTTTGGAGAAGAATGAAAGAATATTTGGAAGGTCAGTGCAGGGTAGTCCTAATTTTAGAACAAGAATCTTTACAGTCAAACAGAAAAGGCCTTTATTACCCAGGGAAGCAGAGGGCATGAAAGGATACATGGAGAACAAAGCAGGTGCACAGCCTTGGCTCTACATAAATGCAAAGTAGACATGCAGCACAGTTTATGCCCGAGAGACAGGGTGCCCTAGGATGCCCCCTCTGGAGACATCAGCAAGAAAGCTCTGCTACTCCAGGAGGCCAGATATCTATAGCATCCAAAAATTTCACATGAACAGACATGGTAGAACAGGATCACCATGTTCCACCTTAGGAAACATTAGGAAATAATCATTGGATTGGCATATTCCAACCTATTACCTCTAAGGGTCAAATCTGGGGCTAGAAATGCAAGTCTCAGCTCAAAATAAGCGGAGGACAGTAACAACCTTACAGCGCTGCTGCAAAATTATGAGATAAGGCATGTCAAAGGGTGCTGTAAAACCTATATCACAATATGTGAAGCACTTTTAAATTTTTTCCATTAAAATGGGAAACAAGGTTCCTGAAAACATACAGTTCCCAAAAACTTTTCATTTTCCCCATTTGTCACCTAAATCACCACTCCACCTCAGGCACATACTCATACACACATACACAGTAGCTAGCAGCCCATCTCTCTCAACGGCAAAGGATAAGCACTGATGTGGAGACATCAGACAAGGAGAAGACTCAGCTGTCTGGGAGAGAGATGCCTCAGCAGTATAAAGTGGGCAGCTACTGCTGGGGAAAATATCACGCTGGGCCACAGAAACTTCAGCAAGAGAAAAAGGAAGGGATGGTAGGGAGACCAGCCAGAAGGCCCAAGCACTGAAGCATCCCAATCTCCCACAGTCCTGCCAGGAGGCAGGCAGAGGGAACAGATGTCATCTGGTCTGAGTGGCTGTTGGTAATTAGAACCATTTGCATGTACTCAGAAAATATTTGGAACTCTGGGGGAAATAGGAACTAAATCACTCTAGTTTGAAAGTAAAACACACTCAAGAAAAAATAAACAAAGAAAGTATTTTTTCTTTCCTTTTCCTAACCCCAGGGAATAGGCTTGGGACTTTCTTTGAAAAAGAAAAAGTCACACTATCTCAGCAAGTCGCAGGCGCGCGTTGGAGAACTGTGAAGGACATCTTGGCCCTTTCTTGAGGATGGAGGGAGCAGAAGCCACAACTACACAGAGGAGAAATACACTTTGAAGTCTCCAATTCTCCTCATTCCCTCCCCCTGGCCTCCAGGACTCTGTCCCCCAGTGCCAGCTCAGCCCCCATGACCAGCCCACCCTCACACTCTTCCCAGACCTCTCTGAACATCCTCCTTCTCAGAAACACATGGAAAAGCAGTCAGGGAGGTAGACCAGGGGCCATGAGCTCTATTTCTTCTGAGCCAAGAGAACAACAATGAGGTCACTCCCAAAACTGATTTTATTGCTTTTTATGATAAAAATAGAAATCACTGAGATCCTACCAAATGCTGGATGCTGTAAAAATATTATCTCTAACCTAAGAAAATTCTACATGATAGGAATTCTATGTATCTTTATATATATCTGAGAAAACTGAAGTCCCACAGGATTAAAAAGTGCTCCCAGGGTTTAATAGCTGACTGGTAAAGCAGAACTGGACTAATAGCTGGACCAATACCAAGGTCTGTACATTTTCCCCTATTCTAGGCTGCCCTTAATTGTTGTTGCACTTTCTGAAAGCAATAAAATCTACCTGAGAGGCAGGGTAGAAGGGCTTGGTAAGTAGGATACCTTACCCAGGTAGACCCTTGGAAGGGAACTTAAAAGGGCTGTAAAGAGGACCCTCCCGGACTAAGACTTGGGCATTCTCCTTTTAGCCCCAACTCCTCTGGCTGTGACTTTGGGCAGTCCCTACAATGGAGATTTAAAAACTTTATCCTCTACCCTTCTTATATGATTAGAGCCTCTCATTAACCTGTATTATTAATCCTATTTGACTGATAAGGATGCTGATAGTTTATTAGAGACTTACGGGTTAAGTGTCTGACTTCAGCTCAGGTCATGATCTTGTGATTCATGAGTTTGAACCCCACATCGGGCTCTCTGCTGTCAGCATTAAGCCCGCTTTGAATCTTCTGTTCCCCTCTCTCTCTGCCCCTCGCCCACTTGTGCGCACTCACGTGCTCCCTCTCTCAAAAATAAATATTTAGAAAAAAAAAAAAAAGGAATGGACCAATGGTTTATAAGGTCCATTTTAATGCTATCTCCAAGAAATCCACACTTTGAGGACCTGTGAGTCTAGAGGCCCTCTCCAGGACTCAGGAAACCTGACCAGCTCTTCCGACTTAGGTGCAGCAAGGAAGGGGAACAAACAGGGAATGGGAGAAGGGTTTCATGGTCATTACCATTGTTGGGGATAAACACATACAATGCTCCATGCTTAGAGCAGCGGTGTTGGGGCCTCAGGTGCCCTTGCCAGCCTCTGCAGGAACATCTGGAAGATAATGTCCTTAGAGGGAGCCCAGAACACCTGGGGGCCTCTGGATCCTACTCTCAGGCCCAGAGAGAAAAGGCAAACTTCAGGGCAATGCTGCGGTGGGCAAGAACTGCAGGAGCTCATCACTCAGTTCAGGAGGGGGGGTTTCTTCCTTAATCCTCCATGTGTGTGGTAGCCCCAGAATCACTTCTACCTCAGGTCATCCTTATCTTCTGTCCCCCTACCTCTTTTGGATTTGATAAAGCAGATGAACCTTTGTAGTGTCCAACATTCATTTTAGAAGGGTCAAAATGAGAATAGACTTTGCACTTTCTCATTTTTCTAATTCAAAAAAAGTAGAGTGAGGCTCCCAGCTCTGTTCTATTCACTAGAGGCAGCGTGGGCCTCCAAAATCACCCCCAAACAGAGCTCCAGGGATTCAGGGCCCTGCCCCTCCCCTTCCCAAGTAGGATCAGAGTCTCTAAAAGTCCCACAGAGCTGCAAAGCTTGACCTGGTAATCAGTGTCCAGCAGAACTACTTTGTTGCCTACACACAGGGAAACATGGTGCAGTGAAAAAGCCTGATCTGGGACTTTGATTGGTACACTCATGTTTTTTCAGTAATTACTGATTGACTGACTGACTGACTACCAGGTACCAGAATCTGCACTAAACACTGGAGATAATGAGACACAGAGTAAACAAGGCACACAGTAAACAATGCAGGGGTGGGGAGAAATGGAGACAAATTATGCAGCTATCACAAGTTGTGATAAATGCTAGGATAGGGGTAAGTACAAGAGCCTGGGAGCAAAGCAGACAGTAGCTTACCAAATTTTCAGGTTCAGAGAGCTTCCCTGAGGAGGTAACCTGTGAGCCAAGACTTGAGGGGCCAGTCATGGTTAACCAGGCAGGGTTGGGAATATGGGGACAGCAGCATTCAGAGATAAAACAGCAGATAAAAGAGAAAAGATGGCTGTTTTCAGGGAGCTCATACACTAGGAGGGCAATAACAAATAAGCAAGAACATATCAGATAAAGATAAGTACACTAAAGATAAAATAGAGTGATAAGATAGAAAAGGACAGGGGAGAGGAACCCATATTTGAGATGCAGGTCACTGGAAGCCTCTCTGAGGTGATGATGTATGAGCTGAGAGCTGTATGATAGGAACATGCCAGACATTCTGACATCTAGGGAAAGAGCAGATGAGGCAACAAAAGGAAAAGGTCTTCTATTCTGGTGGTTCACAGATCAGAAAGAAAGTCAGCATGGCCAGAGTACTGAGAGCTCAGGAGAATTTTGGAAAGTGAGGTCAGAGAGGAGGGCAGGGGCCAGATCACGGAGGGGCTTGCAGGATATGGCAAAGGGCTTTGATTTAATTGAGGGGGCTGGGGGAACTAAAGCAACAAATTGGACCTAATTTGTCGTTAAAAGTGCATACTGACAAATTCGAAGACCCAGAGAGAAGGAGTACATACCTTGTTAGGAAAGCTGCACGTGGTTCAGTGGGGCCAGGGAACAGAGTGCAAGGCAGGGGAAGTCACAGTGTAGACAGTAATCCACTTTTTAAATGGAATAAAGACTGGACCCTGCCCCTAGGCACACACAGAGTCAAGACCAGAGCCCTAGGAGGATCTTGAAGTCCCAATATCAGCCACACTCTGTATCAGCCATACTCTGACTTCTGATGCAGAGTACAGAATGAGCCCCTACCCCCAACACAAACTGAACTTCAACCACACTAACAAACTAGGACTGGTCCTGTGAATACATGGACAGACCCCAGTTGAACTCTAACCCAGTCCCAACCCAGTCTGTTCTTCATTCACCTTCATTTAGGACAGCTCCTGCCAGGATCTAAATGGGGACCCCAGTAAACTGATCACTTTTTATAGTACCTGAAAATTACCCACAGGCAGCAGCTAACACTGTCCATGCTTCCCTTCACCTCACATAGAAACTGCTAACACTGTCCTTTGAGTCAGGAGCCTCCTTTATTCTTCCTGGCTCCACCCCCATACTTCATTTCATCACAGCCTGGTTTCTCCTTCACTTGGAAAATCTAATGGGAAATCCCCAACTACAAGAAACCCACACACCTGCACATATCCCCTGGTCTCCTACACTCACCTCAACGCACTGAAGGAACGTGTGTCTTTTCCTCTAGTCCTCTTCCTGAAGAGGCTGCCACTCTCTGTCTCCACCCTCTCCTTTGGGCCTCCCTGGTTGGGTATTTATTCTCTGTCTTACCTCCTCCCTCCTTC